>NC_049172.1:35796590-40796590 GCF_009769625.2 Cygnus olor | reverse complement strand
CTATGGAAATATGAGTAACATTAGCTGAAATGAGTATCTGTGCAAATTAAATTATGTTTTTCCTCAGTTCAAGTCCATTGTATTTGAAATAGAAGACACTGCAGTGCATGATGCCTTTTGTATTGCTTAGCACCACGAAAAAATATGGAGAGTATGCTTTAGGATGTTAATGACTGCTAAATGAAGCACAGTCTATGTGTTCATTTAGATCCTACTCAGAATATTCTTATTTTTAACAAAATGAGTAAATACAAATACCAGAATAGTACAAAAGCATATCTTATAAAAATGATGCAGATGCATACATCTTCACTCCCATATATATATATATATATATATATATCCATATATATATATATATATATATATATATATATATATTTGATACTTGTTGAGGCGTTGATTATTAATTGGAGATCATCTTGGTGAAACAAAAATGAGGGAAACCATGAATGTATTACTTGGAGTTGTATGCCCTATCTTGGGAAGATAGCTATATCTTACTAAATAAAAGCTTTAGTGAAAAATGTTGTTATTGTCTGATTGATACACATAGTGGAGGATATGAAATTTGCCTAAAATATAAAATGTTTTGACAGCACCCCACTTTGGCATTTTTGGATCAACTGGATTTTTCATTTTAAAATAACATCTATAAATTAAAATAATTCAAATACAAGGAAGTGAAAAGTTTATAAAAGTTCCAAACAAAATTTTTACATTTAATCTGAAAAGAATGTTTGATTGACCTGAAACATTTCTTTTTTAATATCATTTCATAGAACATTTATACATTTTGGATTTAAATTAAGTTTGTAATGGGAAAAGAAAATCCGTGTGGTATTTCAAGAAATAAAAATTGAGTTAGTATAAGACTGCTCTTGTATAAGGCCATTGAGTAGATAAATTAATAAAAAAAAAATTGAAGCTGACACTACTCAGCGTTAATGAACATGACTATTCAATTAAAGAAAACAATACAAAAATCAGAAGAAAAGATTTTCCTTTCCTTTTGGGGGAATTGGACTAGATGATCTTTCAAGGTCCCTTCCAATCCCTAACATTCAGTGATTCTGTGATTCCTTTGACTTTACATTTGTAGTCTCCTTGCTTCTTCAGTCAGTCAAGGAACTTCATGATATTATAAGATCTCTTTTTGCACAAGAAGCCTAGAAAAACATACCTCTACAATTCCTACAACACAAACATGGATATATAGACAGATATACGTATAGCATTCCTGTAAGTCTGTCAGGGTCTATTGCTTTCTGACCAGGTTCTTTCAGGTATTCCACATGTGGAAGGGGAAATGTTTAATACCATATTTACTTATTGGAAGATATTTGATGCTATATAGGATTTTTGATTTTGCAGAGTCACACAAAATGTACTGAAATCATAGTACAAATGTAAGTCACACTTAGCAAAATTTCAGCAATTGCAATATACACTTCAATCTCAATACCAATGTAATGCCTAGTACCAGTCTCTCACCATCACGACAGTGGACATCCACTTTCTCCAGGAAGGACCATGTGGGTTGAGGCCCCAAAGTTCAAAGCTTTCTTCAAAATTCTTCTGCTGGCTGTTCTTCTGGTTGTACTCTGTGTTGGGCTGAGCCCCACCCGTGCCGGTCTGGCTAATGCAGGGAGACATTCACACCACCAGTTTATCCAGTCAACTGTGATATAGCCACTTGATCTGCTTAGTTGACATAGCTGTTTAATCTAAAACAAAGGCCACCCTCTGCTCCCCTTTTTGTTGAGATGTAGTGAGCCTCCTTGCATCAGCTGTGGTCAGTTACATGCTGCATTATTCTTCATGGGCACAATGCCTTGTCCATTTCTTCTAAGCCTTGTTACATTGTTGGGGGTTATTGGTCAATCAGAAAGACGGCTGGAAGATCTTTTTGACCATTTCTTGAATTCCAAGTCCAGATCTACAGTAACTACCAAAGGTGAAGATATAGGATAGTATCAAGTAGGATTTGCTCAGTCTTTGATTCCTTTTGATTATAGGAGTAGTTGTTTGTTTTGCACCGATACTTTTCATCCTAAGAGACCTAATGATTTCTAGTTCATGTTAGAGTAAATCAGCTACACTCTGCATGGGGAATATGGAAGAATGGTAGCTGGTGAAAAAGCTTCAGCTACAGTCTTGCTTTTATTTTATACTGATCTGCATGCATCCAAAAAAAATTTGAAACACTTAAAGGAAAGTTTGTTGATAGTGAATGTTAAAACATGTTACTGTGCAATATTATTTTGCCCCAAAACGGTATGCTATTTTGTGCTGTAGATTGAATGTACATGTAGATATGAACAAGGCATGCAAACGTATCTACCACAGCTGAACAGATTCATGTACATATGAAGCATGGCAATTTGAGAAAGCTAACATTTGGGAAGAAATTAATAACAAACTGGTAAATGGATATCATTAAAAGCAGTCTCCATAACCCACTTGGTTAAAGGAGGAGATTGACAAATAGGTTTTGTCTATGTATTTCAAAAAAGAGGTCACACTGTGAATAGCACTCACAAATGATTTATATTGACAAATAACAAAACTGACTCAATGCCTGTGATTTTAAATAAGAGGATGCACTTTCGTCCCTAAGGCTTAGGACTGATCCCAACCTGATTTCCTGTATCAATAAAAACTTCACATAACAGAATAAAAACTTCAGATAACAGATTTTAAAATGTGAAATTGATAAAAGTGAAGCCTAACTAGAATGTTTGCTGATTTTTTGATGTGTTAATGCATAAAAAAAGGTGCAACTAGGTTAAAAGACTTACATGCTTTTTAAAAAAAAGGGAGGTGGGGAGAAAACCTAGTCAGATGTATGCAAGATTTTCTGCATACGCAGATCATGGAATTTCATTAAAAGATTCCACAACAGGACATTACCTCTGCAGAGGCTATGGGCTGTTGCTTGATTTTAACACTTAGAAATTTAGAGTGTGCATACTCTTAAGCAAATAATTCCAAGGGCCTCCTTGCCTTTTCTGGTAGAAATACACAGGCTTGTTCAGTTTAAACTTCCAGTCTTTAAATTTTGGCATACTATGGAGTCTGCTACTGTCAAAATTCACATCCATGTTTAGGTCTCTGCAGATCAGGACCAATTCATCTGGTATCCTTCTCTTTGTTAACCAAAATAATCACTCATTCTAAAATAGATTTTCTAGATCTTGGATAATTCTTGTGAGACTTTTCTGAACTCTTTCCAGTATGTCAACAGTCTTTCTAAGTGAAGGATAAAGACTTTAAATTTGAGCAATGTAATTGGTCTCCAAAGGAAACAGACTAAGGTATTAGCACTAGTCAATAAATGAGGAAATGTGTATTTTAGGAATGTCAGGCACATGGCTTTCAGAGAGGCGGTTGCAATTAGATACTGTCAGAGAAGAAAAAGAAATCCAGTATGATCTGTGTTCTGAAGTCTTCACAGAGAGTTTGCTGTGTAACCCATGGGAACAAATGGGACTCCTTCAGCTGACTTGAGGATCTTTGGATTAGGCCTTCAGGGGATCAGAAGTTTATACATAAAGTTAGGGCAACAAGTGAGGACTTTGCCAAACTCTGTCGAGAACAGAAATTTGCATACTGGTCTTTCACTGCTTATGAAAGCTCTGAAGATGGGTAACAATAATGCTAAAAGGATTAAAAGGTTTAAATACATGGGAAACCTGAAGTATCTATATGCATGAAGTTTTAAAAGGAGAAGGCCTAAGAGATACACAACCGCTCTGTAAATTTCTTACAGTAACTAATATACCTTCCTACAGTGTCTCTGGGAATAATGTCACCTCAACTTATTAAAATACACTATACATACAAAGGAAATAATGTGGTGTGTGCTCTAATGCACAGCCACTGCCCTTTTTATGAGAAAATTCCTCCCCTTCCTTCTTTTAATCTATTTCTCAGTTGGCTCACTTTCCTGTTTTCTTTTCAACTCAGCTCAGCACTTTGCAATCTAGTTCAGTACGAGAGAGGTATTTGCAAGGTATAAGGATTAGTTTCTTTAAACTCTGGGTGCCAGTATTCATGCAGTACAGAAGGAAAAGAAGAATCTGAAGAGAGAAAAATTGAACTGGAGAATAACAAAGCATCTTTACTCATTCCTGTCTCTGCCCATGGTAAAGAGTAAAGCTGAAATCTTGGTGCTAGTGAAGAATATGACAGAAGTCCCATTGAATTTGGTAGTGTCTATTTATATTATTGAATTTTTCATTAACATTTATCATTTTTCCCCCTCAGCAGTTCAACAATGGCAAAATAGTCTGTGTAATTCATTGCACATACAAAATATGCATATAAAGCTCTTGGCAGAACAAGCTCTTGCATAGCATAAAAGCCACATAATTCATTTATATAATGCAGTAAGGGATGGGCAGCATATGTGCATATATACATACACCCCTTGTGGGTATCCAAATCTACAGGGTGTTCTGGGGAGGAAAGAGCCTAAAGCTAGAAGTTTAACATCTCATGTGTTGATGCATTATTGCTTATTTACATGGCATACATATATATCTGCAAAAGTTCAGTACTTTTTATTCATCATAAAATATGCCTTTTTGTTTCCTCTATTTATTTTTCTTCATCTTTCCATTAAGTGTGTAGGTTGTGTAAATAAGTGTAAACTATATCATTCCCAAATGCAAATTATCCTCAGCTGTTCATTGCAGGTACAATGTCTATGCATGTTTACCTGTACATATATAACTATACACAACTAATCTATTAGCAAAAATATTGTATGTGCTTTTTTTTTTTTTTTTTTTCAGGTGTTGGGGGGGATAATTAGCTGTAGCTGTTTAGGAACCCAGTAGATCCTGCCTTCAAAGTAATATTTCACTGCATTTTCCCTATATTATTTTCTCTTAAGTGAGTATGCAGTCGTGAATACAGTATGTCCTACCATCCTTGCCTAGCTTTTTGTCTGTTATGTCTCGTAAGTATAAAAATTTCCACCTCATTGCAAAGTGTAATGTATTTACTTTGGCTTAACTTTTTATGACAACAGTCAGTGAATTCCTGATGACGACAGTCAAATCTCTGTTGGTGCCATAGTTATGTTTCATAACTAAAATAAAAATGATAGCAACTCTAAGTAAAATAAGAAAAAAAAAGTTTCTTCCATATCTTTTGTTACATTCATAATACAGGTGTTACATTCATAATACAGCCATAATACATTCATACATAATACAGCCATAATACATAATACATTCATAATACAGCCAAACAGGTGTTTTAACATTAATTAATTATAAGTCAATCATACATAGGAAAGGCATTTTACATTGTTTAGAACAATACCTGAAAATAGGCAAGTCAGATATTTATTATTAAACTTAGCCTTGATGCAAGTTCTGCAAATGACAATTGTTTATAAATTTTATAATTATTTTTTTTTATAAATTTTCTCTCTTGCAAAGTACTAGCAACCCACACATACCTTTCTCAGTAAAAAGCAGTGGCAAGTAGCCTTAAGGTCTGACTGTGCGAGTGTTTCAGAGCTTCCACAATTCAGGAAAGTCAGACTTCATCAAGGAGAGTACCACTGAGCACTGTATCTGAGACACCGGGAATTATGAGTCCTTGATAGGAGTTTGAGAATGAGACTGCTTCTGATGCTTGCATTAACTCTTAGTATTGTCTCAAACATCTTCACATCATGATGTACAATGAAAAATAGATACTGATGTCTCTCTTGATTTTATCTACTCTGCCTGAGGTACATGGGTTTTAGAAGGTGTCTCCAGTGTCCTTGCATTATTACACTTGGGCAGGGAATGGGTGAACAACAGGGTTTTGCCATTTCCCACATTTATTTTTCAACTTCTGACAGTTAGGCATATGTACTCCAGGCCTACTCACAGTCTGTACTGTAATACTCAGTCATGCAGAGAAAGATGAAAACGTTTGCTCCGTAGAGTTGAGGAAGATTGAGTGAAAGGAAGGGTGGCTGTATTCACAATGTAAACTAGCATTCAAACTCGAATGAAACTGCCTACAGCACTTGATTCAAATTTCAGGAAATATTTCTTAGCTCTGCTTTAATTTTTCCTTAGCCTGCCGTAGTTCAAGAAGTATATGGACATTGCTCTCAGACCTATGGTCTGATTTTTGGGTGGTCCTTTGGAGACCCAGGAGTTGGACTGAATGATCCTTGTGGGTCCCTTCCAAGTTGGATATTCTATGATTTTATGATCTCCTCCCATCAGCCCAAGGTAAATTAAAAGGTATTGCCACAAGATCAAATGACGTGGCCAAAATTACCCTTGTTTCCTTATTGTCAGGAGCAGCACAAGTTATTCCAAGCCACTTCTGCAAGAAATTCCGCTCTCTCCTGCAAGAAATTAAAGCCTGTTGTCTTAATCATCCACAGTGATGAACAGAGTTATGTTAGAAGAGTTTTACAGAAGAGAACAATGAAGTTCTTTTTAATGTAATATGCGTCTGCTTCTGCAAAAGTAGTGTCAAATTTATATAATCTTAAATAGTCTTAATCCTAGTAGTAAATCCCTCAGCAACTATTTAGCTTGCTTTTCATTGAATATTCTTTCATTCATAGATCTTATCTTTTCACCAGTTCTTAGCAGTCATTTCCAGCAACTGGTATCATGTCTTTTCTTGTTTCTTTCATTTTCAGTATTGAGTGCAATACATTTTGCTGTTTCTGAATAGGTGAACTGGGAAATTGGTGAAGGTGTCTTGGGCTTATACATGAGTTTTTATTATTTTTGTGGAGCAGAGGAAAACTGAGGAGAGAAACTGAGCCTGACTGAGTCACTTTACATAGAGGTTAGATAAAATTCACCACAAATATTTTAGACAAACATCTGGAAGAAGTGTTTTGTATACATTTTTTAAAGGATGTGAAGAACTTCTGAATTTCTGTGAAGAGAAGAGAATGCAGCTAGATATATAGATATCAGTTGGTACATGGTAATTCTTTGGTTGAATAGCCTGAAAGTGAGATATAGTCCTCTGAATAAGAAACATTTTTGCAGGCTTGTCCATGGTAAACACCTCGTATTATACTTGAGGAAGGCTGCAATTTTGTAATGTTTTTGTTTAGTCTGAAAATAGATAAGTGGTTTCATTTATGAGGCTTTAGAGTAAGTTGAATACTTTAAAGACATCCATCTCATTCCTTTTTGAACAACTGTAGGACTTTAAGTCATGTAGATGGTAGAGGATCTGTTATGATCTCCCTTTCCTAGCTTAAACTTGACTAAAGGAGCACTTTTTTTTTTTTTTTTTTTTTTTTTTTTGCAAATGGTGGCTTGAATGAAATAGCCTGAGTGTTTTGTAAGGAGCTAATAGCAAAAACACAAGCATTGGAGACTGAGGAATGGCAATCAAGCAAGGAACTGAGATGAAAGTCTAACAGTAGTCTCAGAATCGCTGCCTACACAAGAAGTGACCATTTCCCTATGGCCTGGTGAACTTCTGCATTGCTTTCCCTCCAGAAGCAAAATGACTGTGGAAGTAGAAGGCAGTCAAGCTTTATTTTCACTGCATCCATTTTTTCATCACTTTACTCCACCATGTCATTGCTGCCTCTCAGCCAACATGTGACATGGAGAAGGAGCTGCAGCTTCCTTTCACACTCACCTGGTGTGTTTTTTCAGTGAACTGTGAACATTCATTGTCTGGCCCCTCACAAGCCTGTCCCAGAGTACTCACACGGACCTATGCTACAAATCTTTGGTGTTCTAGATTACATAGCAGTAAGCATCACATCACATGGGGATGTATAATGATAAGCATTGCATCACACAGTTGTACAAAGCTAAGCAAAAGTTACCATAGTTCAGCTAACAGACAGCTGATCATTAGATAATTTTCATTACAGCTAAACAAGATAAAGCAGCAGACAGGCAAAGAGTCCAGACAAATCCTGGGGCCTGTGCTGTTTGTTTTTTTTTAATACAAAGTCAGTGTCAACGCTGCATTTACTGGCTGCAGGTTGCCATGCCAGGGTTGCAGCGGGGCTGCTCTTCATAGCACACCTTCCCTGTGCGCCCATCTGCAGCTCTCCACAGCCTTTGAGCAGGGTGTGAGTGTTGGAAAAGGCCTTGCGCTGACCTTTATTTTCATCGCAAAATAAAGTTGCTGACAGATTGATGAGCTTTGCCACATATTCGTATACGTTTCTTTAGACATATATATTAGAAGGAGTCTAATGTTGTATTTCACAGGCACTGATCTTCAAGTACAAAATACACAAAAAAGATCTGTGCTCCTACCCATGTACAAAATTTATACACTGTGAGCAGTGTTAGTCAGCCACATCCCATCTACCTAGAGGCATGAATGCCAAGAATACTTCAGAGCACAGAATTTATTGATCCTAATGTGGCTGCCATATTCAATCAGGTAAGTCTGAAAGGAGTAAATAGGCATATGCAGATTGATTCCCTTTTAAGTTTTTCCCAGTAGCACACACTGGTAACCGTTACATAACAATTACTTCTCAAATAAACTGCTGATTAAGAGTGACATTCTTCAATAGTATTCATTCTTCAATAGTGCATATTACTGAACCCTGCAAGTGACATCACTGAAGTCAATGCAGACATTAGTCAATATGATCAAATTTTGAAGAATGGGGCTGTATGCATATATATGTAAGTAACTGACCTATTGAAAGGTAAACACTTACTTTGGAAAACAAAATGCCTAGATAAGCATTAGACTTGAATTCCAGTAGAGAGAGTGAAATACACCAGAGTGCTGTTTATGATCTCCTCCTTCTAACAGGAAATTTAGTAGCAGCAGGTAACAGTGCTACTTGAAGTTTTTGCTAATAAGCATTATATTCTGCCTTGAAATATAACCTCTGTAGCTGTTTAGAACTGTAAGGCTATATTGAAAGTGCTCCTAGAGTGAACTTCAGTATGATATTATCTTAAACCTAATAAAGCTTTCTGTGACCTCTCCACCCCACAAAAAGTCAAGAACCACACAAAGGTGAATTTGTAAGGTTACACAATGCCTGCTGCATAACTAAGAAGCTTGCAAAAAGCCATCAGTAGAATTAATTTATGATAATTTGGAAGTTGTTGGAAAAGGTATGTGCAATACCCCATTTTATTATTTATTGATTGCTAGCAGCACTTTTAAACAAATAACTCAGCTTACACTGTAATTATATATTTATACTTCTCTTCACTGGAAAAGTCTGTAGAGGCTTTACATTTTCATTTTACCAAATCTGTGAGTCAAGGTAAGCCAGCAATGACCATGTTCCTGCCAATTCCTTCTTCGAATAACAGCTTTAGGGTTGCCATGCTTACTCGGTGTTTCCAGTCTTACTTTTTCAAAGTTCAAGTAGAAGGGACTGTTAACAGCTTGACTAGTCTAAAGGTAGGTGTGTGCTTCAGCAGGAAATGATATTCCAGAGAATATATATCACCTGTTGCACCTCTTTCATTGTTTAATGAATAGGTCTCACACTGTAAATGATAGTGTCATTTTTGCATAGATTCTGCAAGGATTTTGCATAAATCTGGGCTGGATAAATGGAAAACTCACTCTCCACATTCATTAAAAGCAGGACTGAATATTTTTTGCTCTTGTGAAAAAGAACAAAAAGGTGTCATTTTGAAAAAGAAGGAAGATATCACAAAGAAAAAGATATATAGGATATTTTATTGAATGTGTTAAATTAAATATTGCTTACCATAATGTGCCACAGTAGCTTTACAAGAAAGGAAAAATCAGTTGTATGTATGAAACTCCATGTCAGCACAAAACTTTCTCTAATATGATAGCAATCTTCATTTCATTGTAGTACTCTGCTGAAGTGATTGTGTTACTGAGAAGACAAAACTTTTGTGGTAACTCAGAAGAAATTTTATGTAACAGGACTTGTCTGTGTTTTTTATGGTTCTCTGTTACCTCCAAAATGGTGTCTTTACATCTTACTCAAAACCAAAATTCATGTCAAAATGCTAACTTCACTGTAAAATCAAGACAGTAAAAATTGGGAAGTACCATCTGCATAATCGTTTGATCAGATCATAATTATTCTTTTTTGGGGGGAGATACCTTGAATTCTTATCAGCCCAGGCTTCAGAAGCTGTGTGTGTCCATCTGAGTCAAGTTTTGAATGGAGAGACAGTGAAACTTGAGAAAGAAGTGATGAAATGTGAAGTTGCTGGGTCAAATGAGCCTCAAAGTCCTTCCACAGAGCAGTAAGTGCTGGATGCAGGACATGATATGTGGCTCCTGCCCCAGCTGCAAGCTCATGCTGTCAGACAAATACCTTAGGTGAGCAGCACGTATGGCTTCGGATGAGCTGCATGGAAGCAGTGCATGTGCAGAAAGAGCCAGACAAGGCAGTATCTCACTGCTCTGAATGAGCCCTGCTGCGTTGTTAAAGCTGGTGGTGGCTGGAGCCAAACCTGATCAGTGCAGAAGTCAGTGTTCACACCATGCTCCAGCCTCTGCAGCTCCTCTCTGTAAAAGGCAAGGCTCTGTGCAGGTGAGAACACTTCTCAGCAAGAGGATGTGCTGCCTAGGGCCTCTCAGCTGGGCCGTATTCCACTTCATTCTGTTAAATGTACCCATTTCATTCTGTTAAAAATTAATGCTCAGGTGAAACTAATAATTTTACAGCTGGTAATAGAAATACAGAGAGAAGTACTAAAAATATTATTTTTGTATGACATTTATTCTTTGCTTTGCTGTTTCTTTGCCTTCAGTTCTCCTCTGCAAAACTATCATAACAATAGCAATAGTAAATAAAAGTAAGAAAAAATAGTAAAATAAAACAAAACCTTTCCAGTGACAGAAATACTCTGAGACATGGCAAAATATGCAAATTTAATATGTTTCATAGAAGGGGATGTTACTAGATGAGTGCTTCAATAGCTGACCCACAGTGTATCTTGACTAAAGAGCTGTTTGAAGATATCAGTAGCTAGATGGAAGCAGTTGTCCTCAAGATGGTCTAAATACCTCATACTGTGTTCATTAAGGACATCAGTCAGAGTGCTGTGTTAGGATTCATGGGGTTCTCTGCTCAATTTGATCATCTTTAGAAGCTCACAAGATCACAGGCCAGATTCATCAAAGCAAGGGATAAAAGATTTTCCTTTGTACAGCTTGGTTGTGGAACTATTTTAAATTAAATTATATTTTATTCAATTTAGTTTTCATTTCATTAATATTTTTGCATTTTGTAGTGGTTGGATGACTGCTAAAGCAAGTATAAATCTGAAAAGCTACATACTTGTTTATAATTTTTAATTTTATGCTAGAACTTTTGTGCAATTATCTGGTTGAAAATGCTGTTCATTTTTGACAGTTTTAATAAAATAACAATAGGGTCTGTTTTAATACAGAGGGTTTTTTTCCATACATGGTGCAATTTGCATAAGATGATAGACTGCTGTTTGGACTTCTAAATTAGTAAGAGAACAAGATTACTCTAATTAGAGCTGGTTTTAGGATCCTGTCATCTCAGTTTATGAGGACCTATGATTGTTTAGACTGAGGGAAGGAAAATCATGACTGTCAAAGTTTTAATAGGGATATGATACAAATAATGAGATTTGGAGTTAAAGCGCACTTGAAAATGTCAGGACCCAATAAAACCTGGGAGTGTCTGGACTGAAAAACAATCATTTCTTCTGTGGAACCTATTATCTGGGTGACATCTAGAGTTTATTATAAAAGATGATTTACTCACATGAGAGACAGCTTTTCAGTGAAAGTAAATTATAACAGTGGGGTTTTATTTATTTATTTACTTTATTATTCAGCATTGATAGCCTGTTTTTATGTGTGGAAGTGCTACAACACTTTCCTTTGGGATTTCTGGTTCAGGTTTGTCCTCCTGCCATTCTGTCCAGAGACTGATTTGCCAGTCTGATAAGCTACTTTTCTCTCTACTTATTCTTCCTTGGATGACAGTATATTTTGTGATTCCCAGTAACAGTACGTTATTAAAAATTAAATATATCGACTGGGACAATATGGTCTATGAAGAAGATTGGGCCATACAACTGAAATTGGGGCATGCAACTGCTGAAATATGCCTAGTATTTAGGAAATGTGCTAATTTTACCCATATTAGAAATACCCAACGCTGAAAATTCTACACAGAAAGACTTGTTATCCTCCCCCTCCAAAAAATACTGTTTTGTTGAAAACTTTGTAGAAATAAGATAACTTTAAGATTTTTGTTTTTAATTTAATTAATTAATTTTTTTTTTTTTTATTTTTGGCAGCCCTACAACTGACATCAGGACTGATTCTTGAAAACTTGAGATAGAGAATCAAGTTACAGTATTCCTGTTACAAGCACAGACAATTAAAAAATAAACAAAGAATAACAAGGAAGCAATTTAAAATTTCCTTCAAATTGCTTCTTACCACTGTATAATTAGACACGTATATATTAGTTGCTGACTATTCCCAAGTTTACCGGTGCTTAAATTACTGTCCAATATGTCAGTAATGTTGATGCCACATTAAGACTCTCCCTGAATGCTCAATTAGCAGACATCTAATCTAGAAACTTTTCAGACCAGTGCAACAAGTATCAGGAAGAAGCAATTAATTGTAAATGCTCTCAGACAAGTTGTTTCCATTGAAGATATTTGTGTATTAGGTGACAGGATCTTTGAGACAAACACTCACCCACATGCATCGCTGCTCCTGAACACACACACATTATTCTGTTACAACTACCAGTTAAGTACATTTGTGCACAAAGGTGTCTCTAAGAATAAATGTCTTTTAGATTTTAAAGAGACAATGTCAGGTTTCCTGTCCATCAGAGGAAAACATTTCTGATTGTTTATCTAATTGAGACAGAGCATAAGTGCAGAAGAAAGCTGGGATAACAAGAAACAACTTTGCTTAAGACTTCTCAGTACTGTCAGTTTCTGCTTCTTCCCAGAAGCAAGGCTTAATCTTGAAGATCTAGGCATGTAAATGGCATTACCACCTTCATTCATCATTCACATGCTCCTAAGAATGCATGAAAGACTGTATTATGAAAAAACGAAGAGCCAGCTAACTCTGGTAGTCTTTTTCTGTCAGAGATCACAGGTTGGGTGCCTATGGAAGAGTGCTTGAAACAATATATTTAAGAAGTATTTCTTCACATTCTGTAGGCATAGAAACAATAACTACTAGACCGCTCTGCTTTACTTGGCACTGAAAATCTCACAAATGAGGTACCCCACTCCAGTAAAACAGCAGGTCTGTGGTAATAGTTGATGTTATAAGTAAGAATATTGGGTGAGAAGTCTGGATGCAGAGAAGAGAGAGGGAGAAAGAGAGACTCTGTAGTTGCAGTAAGGAAGTTCCTTGTGTGGAATATGAAGTATCTGGAACAACACCAGACCCTAATGAAATGCTATAATGAATGCTATACTGTGTCTGCAGAAAGGAGCAGTTTCAAGCAGAAAGATTCACAAGCAAGCCATGAGTGTAAATAAAGAAAAAAAGAAAGAAAACCTACAAATAATGTCATCATCTCCTTTGTCTTCTGATAAACTAAAAGCAGGTGGAGAATTTTATTCTCTGGTAAACATGATGGTTACAATAAACATTCAATTTTCAGCCTGTTCAGAAAACTGATGATTGAAAATCAAATTCTTCACATTGGCACACTATTTTAAAGCTTAGAAAAACTGAAGTCATTCAAAATACCAATTTTATAATAAATGTCTTTATAATATAATGTCTTTAATAGAAGGTCTCTTTCCCCAGTCAAGCTATTTTCCTCTGAGAGTCCTAAGCTGATGTCATTGGTACTGAATACGTCTAGAAACAATAGGATATATCATAAAACCTGTGTTTTAGTACCCCAAAATCATTAATTCTAGTCTATCCTGGGCATTTTCTTGCTTTTGTGTCTTTGAATTGTACCTTGAACATTAGTTTAACTGAAAGTTTTTTGGCTTAATATGTGTATAGAAGGCACACGGTTCACTGCACTCTTAAAAGTTCATCAGTTTACTGCCAAATAAACTTTATTTTAATATTCAGCTTATTGCACTTAGTATCTAGCTTCTTGAATTAAGCACTGGTTTTATGGCTGCAACCTTTTAGAGGGGTAAATGTGCACTCTTATTCCCTTCCCCACAATTTCTGACATTTTTCTTTCTTGCATTAAGCAGAATTGCCTTCTATAAAGAGTTTCGCTAGCTTAACTTCCTTAGTGCTTCCACTATCGCGTAGCATGATAAGGCCTCATTTACATAGATGAAGTAAATTTCCCTTTTTTTATTTGCTTTTGAAGCCAGTGTGAGCTATGTCCATATACCTGATGACATTATTTATTTATTAGGCATTAAAGCAAGGAGCTGTGGGAAAAGCAACAAACACTCTGTGAAATAATGAGCCTTCTCAGAGAATTCACAACAGCCATTTCAGCAGTTGAGAGATATTGGAAAGATTATTCTTCAGGGCAGGAGAATAAAGGGAATAGGTGAAAACAATTGTGTTCATCTCAGTCTGTCTAACCAGGAATTCCCATGTTTTCTTTGAATACCTGGGTAGCTTGTCCATACACTTCTGCCATTTGCTCCACACAAAAGCACAGCAGAAGGAGGCAGTTTAATGGCATTACTAACCATCAAGAACTCAGATTAAATACTTGTTGACTATGAGCTGAAGACAGTGCAAGGCATAAAGGTATCAGTGAGTCTTGAAAAATATATGCTGCATTTACAATTTCCTGAGATCCACAGAGGTATCACATTGGGTAGCTGATTCCTCAGGTAGGTGAGGATAAAAGAATGGGGATCCCTTATCTGGAAAGTTTAATTAAAAGCCTCATTGTATTGCTCCTAGAATGTCAGCTTAGATTTACACTACAAACACTATACAAGAGTCACATTAGCTCAATCTAGCACTGTATCAAATAAATCTGTGTTTTTCTGTCAAGTTTGTCGAGGGGAATATCAAGAGATGAAATGGAGCAAGAAGGCAGATCCTTGGCTTTTAATTGCAGGACTGGATATGCAGGGCTGAATTTTAAAGCAGCACAATGGTAGTATACCCATGTAGTGGGGTCTGTGTGTGTGGTGACTCAGTCACTAGTAGTCTGCTGGCTGCAGCATTACTTCCACAAGAGCCCATTGGGTCCATTCCTGATCCCTCCTTTCTCATCTGTTAGACATGTGTATGAAGAACATCATTCAAAGAAATAAAGCAAAGGCATGCTGTGTAATTGGGAGGCATCCATTTTGCTGTTACACGTTTGTTAGTACTTTTGGTTGTTGTCTGGTTATTGTGTGATACTATCTAGTGTCTTCCCATGTGATAGCCAGAAAACACATGACTAGTGAAAACAGGGCATATATTTATTTATCTGAGGACCAGTTCTGTTCTTCCTCTTCAGCTTAAATTAAATTTTAAGTTGTAGGAGATGTGAATTTATGCTCTAGCTGTATATGAATTGTCTCCTATTTAGATGTGGAATACAGTAGTTGTCTTCACCATGTGCTGCACTAAGTGTAATCAAAGATAAAAGCATTGGGTTGAAGAAAAACAAAATGCAACATTCTTTTTGAGAAAAGCAGTATGTGAGCTCCAGTTTCTCACTACAGCTGAATTGTAATTCAGTTTTCCATTACGTTCATGCAGCCCCAGAAATTTATATGGGGTATCATGGACTCCATATAATGTTTCAACCAAGTTTTTAGTAAGTTTCTCCATTCTCAAATCACTCTTTGAGCCATGCTATTCTCTCTCTCATAAGGACTATAATACAAAATGGTGACACAAGGAATGTATTTGAAAGAAGATAGTCAGGCATGAAAAAGAGTAAGGCAACAGTTATAGTTAGATCCTTCTGTGGCCGTTGCTATTACGCTAGATTTAATAAATGCTTTCTTTGAAGATCACAGCATTGGAAAATCTAGGTTTTCTTCTATTCCTTTTTTTTTTTTTTTTTTTTTTGGGGGGGTGGGGTGGGATGGGGGACACGTTTAGAGGGGTGGAGAGTTGTTGTTCTCCATATAAACTGTGAAGGAAGCCTGTCAGTTGAATGGAAACTGCTAGCTGTTCCTATATGAAAGGAAGACCTTGTAAATTGAGTGAGAGGCAGAAAAGAATAAAAGCTAAAAGACAGGTTAACACATTCAAGGACAGGACAGAAGGGGAACCAAACCCAACACTATGCTTCAGAATTACAGGCGGAGACTATCTGGGGAACAGGAAGTTCTACAAAGAGACAACAGACAGGCAAGTTGGCAAGGAATATTTTCTGCTTGTTGCTACTTACAGAAAAAGGTGTTTCAGGAATATAACATCTATCATAGCTATGGTTCAGCTTTCTAAGTTGAAAGATGTGGTTTTAAGATTAAATTAAGAAGGCCAGGGTCACAGGGGGAATAGACTGAAAAATTAGTTCTGTGAGGAAGGACTATGAAGCCTAGTTTCTTACAGGTTTGTTCATTGTTGATTGGCTTTGGTGTCTCAAGCCTGGTAATCTCCAGTTTTTCTGTAATTGGGTCACTTATGTGTGCCCTGCCCTGTAGGGATCTCATGTGCTTAATAAGGTGTAAATAGAAGGTGAAACCTGAGTTGAGAAACTTATCAAACTTTTATTTTTTTGCAGACTGACTATTTCCTTGAATTTTGTAGGAGCTTAAGGACTTTAACCTTTATATCAAATTGCGAGACAACAAGCAGCCTAACATACACATGAACAAAAATATAACAGCATGATAAACTTTGTTTCTGGAGGAAACAAAGATAGAATTAATCTCATATGCTACAAATTTTTTCAAATATGCTACAAATCCACTGACCTCCAAACATGCTTTTAATGTTCAGTTAATGACTATGCTTAATAACTTATTCCCATTCTCATTCTTATTAATTTTATAATGGTCTGTTATTAATATGAAATCTCTATAATGACTTATTCCTTCTAACATAGTTTAATTTTTGTGCTTTCTTTTGTTGTTCACATACTTAAATTATTTATAGGTGTATTCTGGCCTGCCTTCTGGTCTTTGTCAGCAGCCTGAAGCGTTTAGGTTATTGAAACATTCTTGGTAGCTCAACAAATTGCTAGTACTTTCACTTATGTCATAGTGCTACTTAAACAGTCCTGTCACTGCAAAGAACCCCTGTTATTTCCCCATGGGTCAATTATTTAGATCATCATGATTATGAAACCACACTGTATAGTGACTTGACAAGTAGATTATATTTGCTCTGACTGGATTGTAATATGTGGATGTGCCAAAGTACGTTGTCCTCCATGTGAGCCTATTTATTTTCCTTCATAAAATATTGAAAAGCGCAAATGATTCTGCCAAAAGCAACTCCTCTGTCCTCCTAAGGCGTTCTCCTTGGATTTCTTGTAAAGGCTAGACAGACTTGATTGAACTCAGTGGGTCAGGCCCCAGTAAACATCAGTGAAGTATAGGAATGAACACTTATCCTTTCAAAAGGCATCACGAAAGAGGTATTTTTCAGGAACAAAAGACACAAACACAAAGTATTTAGTGCTTTGATTATCAAAGACTTGTGATCAGAGGAAATATAATTAGGAAAGCATGAACTGAGGAAATCATCTGAGAAAAAGCCCGCAGTAAAGTAGATCTACTGAAACAACACTTTATGGACATTTGCTGCATACACTTACAGCACTATATCAATAAAATAATAACCTAGAAGGAGCTGTCTCCCATTTGCAAGAAATATATAGACAGTGTTCTAAAGAGACTTGTGTGTGTATAATAAAAGATAATGTGTGATGGCACACAATATAGTGAACAGAAAGGCTGAAAATAAATCTTGATACCCTTATTTTACTTTTCAGCATTTGTCTGCACATTTCTGAATATTATTAAAATTGGGTATCAAATAATATTTATTTTTCTACAAGCCAGCTGGACTAGTAAAAACATTAACATCTGATTTATTTATTTATTTATTTATTCTTTCCCCAGCTGTTACTACAAACAGCATGAAAAGGAGATGTGGTTATGTCTTTCATTCTTTGCACTGAGGTGCATTGGGCTTCAGTGCTTTGACTGAGCCTCCTGCAACTCTGGAAGGACATACACTATAGCATTAGGAAAGCCCAGCACATGCCCAGGAGCAGAGTTTCTTCTCTTCTGCCTTTTGTCAGCTCTGATAAAGTGGCCTAGTAGTCAAGGCACTGCTGATAGGGCTGTGACTCTTCTTTACATCTCTGTTTATGAGGCAGTACTTGCAAAGGAGGTTCTGCGTGCAGCTACGTTTCTCTCTTGGTTTTATTACCTTGAGGTTAAAAATCACATCTGTCATTTCCATGTCAGGTAGGAACTACTGAAAGTTCCTAGCCTGGGTCATATATCAAGAGGGACAGGCTCCCACTCTAGAGGCAAATCATCTACCATATCCTGGATGCCCATTCTAAGTTCTCAGTGAAATTGATATTTTTATATTACGTGTGCTGTCAGGAACTCTGAGAGGTGGATTATTTTCAGAAGTGTGAGGTCTCTTTGTCTTCTAAATATTTGGATACAGAAGTTGTGTGATATAGAGGATGTTGTCTACTGAAGTGAATATAGACTTATAAAAGCATTAATGAGCCTGGACTCTGTCCTTTCTTCCCATGTTAAATAGCTTCCATGCATCTATCCTGTAGTTTTCAAGGGATAGTCTTCTGAACCCTGTGTGACAGCTGATTAATAATAATTACAATAATAATAATAAAAGTAGAACCCAGGCTATGAAGAGATACCATGATTTCAAAATAATGCATCCTGCAGATCAGGGACAGCCAGTACCCCCAGCCATCTGTCCTATCCAGTGAACAACTTTGTTTTTCTCTGACCTGAACTTGCACAGCTTACTGCTTCT
Source organism: Cygnus olor (assembly GCF_009769625.2). Taxonomy (NCBI): domain Eukaryota; kingdom Metazoa; phylum Chordata; class Aves; order Anseriformes; family Anatidae; genus Cygnus; species Cygnus olor. The sequence goes on along the minus strand of NC_049172.1, from coordinate 40,777,735 downwards.
GACATCGGGAATTCATTGCCTCACCTGCAAAAATCATCTTCTGGTGTTGATTTCTCTGGTGCTGGACATAGGAGGCCAAGTAGGATACCAAATTCAGAAGAACAAGGAATTAGAAAGGAAAGCATACTGGTGCACATAAAGTTAATGTGTTGTTAAGAACTGTATGCGTCATGACATCAAAACCAGAGAAAATAGAAGCACAGTTAAAAATAAAATCAGTCTCTGATATTTTTGTGACTTTATTGCAGGCTCTTCGGTCCTGGAGAGTTGATAAGTCTGTTTTTCCGATTGAAGATCAGCGTGTGTGAACCTTCTTCCAAAGTAGGAAACTTTAAATGGACTTCCAGCAAGGCACGACATTGTTCTTGCTTGATCATGCAGGCTGTCACTAGTAGAAATGAGAAAGCTGTCCAGCCCACTGAAGTGTTCTGACTATCTCTTATGAAAGATAAGTCTGTCAACAAATTAAAAGTGTGTGATACAGCCTTAGAAAAACACCATGCATTTCTGGAGGCATAAAGCAAGTGCTTGGATATGGAGATTTTGAAGTCGGAGCTATTCTGTGTCTCTGTCACATTGTATTTAAGGAGAATGGCACAAGAAAGAGAGAAGTTGCTCATGTGATGAGGCTTACAGTTGTCTATATGAAGGAGATTAAGAGCTTCTTCACAAAAGGGCAGCAGGGCTGGAAGTATCCCATAGTGCTGAGATGGCTGGTTAGTCTCGGAAAACCTAAAAGTATGCTAGCCCAACCTAGATATGTATCTGAAAACTATGATCTGTATGACCTGCTATTTGCCATCTCTAACTTCTACAAATAAGATGATGCTCAGCCCAGTTCTGAAGTCTCAAATGTTAGCCATTCTTTTGAAACTTGGTTTCAAAATGTGATTAATATTTTCTTCTAAGGGATGGAAGGTATCTTTCTTCACTCTTAACCTAACTGTAGACCATTTTTTCTATTCAAACACGGCAATAATAATTAATAACACAGCCCTTCAGGGAGAAAACATGCATGGAATATCTTTACGAGAAACACTTAGAAGGTTATTAGCATGGTAAAGCAGGGGGTTATCATTGAAATATTTTCAGTCTTAACTGTAATTAGTGCCATTGAATACATCCCACTACTGTATCTGTCTTTGTATTTTGTCGTATCCACAGGCTTTTAGACATAACAATTCTTTAGGTACGTAAGTATGTTTATATAAAGTAAATATACATGCTGTACATTCTACATTTTAAATATTACAAGGTCTTCTGTGAGTTTATATACCTCACTGCAAACCAAAATAACTCTCTTTTTATCATACTTTTTTCATAAGTGCACAGTTTTAAAGGTGAAGTAGGTGGAAATATTAATGTTAAATAACCTCTCAAAAAATGGTCTGTTTTTACCACTGACAAAGCAGAGGATTTAAGCTTCACCCTAAATTGACACATAAACACTGTTATTTACAATAATATTAAAGAGAAGAAGCAGAGAAGCTTTTCTAATGCCTTTCAATGATATAGTATATATTTTAATAACAGAATAATAATCTGGAACTGAGAAGTTTATTACTGGACGTAAAAACCTTTGATTCTCTACTAAGGTTGCTGTTAATGTATGTAAAGCATAACAACAACAACAAAAAACATTCTGAAAAAAAAATAAAAATAGATTCTTCAGGAATCACTGAAAAATTATTCCTGCTTACCTATATCAGTAAATGTTGCTGTTTCAGAATGAATAAACAATTCTTCTACCTACAGTAAATAATTATTGAATTTTGGACTCACAGAATTTATTTTTTCTTTCAGTCTGTACCTGGAAAAGTGTGGTTTTATTTATTTTTTTCCTTACTCTTTATTAATAAGGAAACTTTAAGTAATTTTAAATCATAGAAGTGTGAGCAAATCAAGCCTATGGTTATCTTTTCTAATGCTGAGCTGCAGGGCTTTACATATCAGCAGTGCCACTGAAATCAGCAGAAAATTTATGGAACAAGGCGTTGAAGACCTTTCCCTAATCAGAGAAGGTAACAGAACTAGTCTGAGTGAAGAAAGCTGTGACAGAGCAGGAAAACCCATCTGACTGTGTGCTTTTCAATCTCTTTATTCTTTCCTAATATGTTTTTCTTTATCATCATCCACTTAACTTCCAGAGTGTTGTCTTCTAATTGTGCTGTCACTTTTGACCTCATTTTACCCAGTTCAAACATTTTTGGTTTTGTTTTTTTGTTTATTTTTATTTTTATTTTTTATTTTTATTTTTGTTTTTAAACTTTCCATTACTAGAGGTGTTGGTTCACAACATTTACCATATCCCACATCCCTCCTGAAATCCATCATTAAAAGATGTGGATGTTCTTAACTACCATCCTCATCAGGGATCAGAAATAAATCAGCACCTGATGTACGGGCTAAATAGCCACGTTTCAGTCCTTCCAATGTGCAAAGCAGATATTCCTACATAAAATTCAAACCATTGTACACCTTGCTACTTAGTGAGAGGTGCAACTCTACATTCATTACTGAGATTTGTACATTCAATGTCTTTATTTCAAGTTAGAAAATTCTTTTGGAAGTTAACCTTATATAGCACAAAGAAGTTATATATTTTAGCACAAACAGCTGATTGTGCAGGCACCAGTTTGAAAGTACCTTATTTGCAGTTATAAAAATCTTATTTTGCCTTGTAGAGTCAGAAGCTTGCTATGGATGTCATTGATAGAGAGATATATAGTACACCTTGATGTCATTTATATACTGTCACATTTTGGACTGTAGCCACAAATTAAAAGCGAGACTTCAGGATAAAGAACATCCAAAATATTACATGAAGTAAAACATCTACAAAAGATTACAAGGAAAAATAGACTTTATTAGAAAGATATATGCTTTGATCAGTGTTAATAAACTGTACATGAAAGGTATGGATTTCAAAGAAATGATGAAAACCATAATGCTAGAGGAATGTAATTATGTGTCAGGCTTTTTGCCACACACACACACCTCATTTAGAAAATTATGACTGCTATAGTTTGAAACTGTTACTTTATTATTTTTGAAGTGCTATTAATTATTGCTAATAAAGTTATTTTGTTATGGGCACAAGCAAACAAACTGCTTTGCTTCCTTCGTTGGTGCTCTCTGTTGCTCCCTGAGCAATGAAACCTGCAGTACAGCTGCAGTACAGCATCCCCAGAGTGTCAACTGTAATGAGTCTTCCCATAAACTTGTACCAACTGATTGATCAGTTTTCTTAATAATCACTTGCTTTCACTATGAACACAATGTTAAAAAAAAAAAAAAAGCAGCTTCAGGACACTGGATTAAATTTTCCTCTCTGAGTGCACAAAAATGGTGGTTCAAATGGCTGAGAAAGCATTTGCTCTGAAAAAGGTGGATGCTGATTTCCTTTGTCTTTCCTCATGTGTTTTCCAATAAATGGTTTGCTTTAAATATATCTACAGCACCTTTTGAAGGTAGACTGCATGTGAAAAGTATTACTGTACTTCAGAAAAACTACCTTCTATTTCACTTTATGTATCAGACACACTGGCAAATATTTACCTCAATTTTATTCGAAACCCTTGACTTATTTCCTTCAAATTTGTTGGCCTCTTCTCCACTTGCATGTTCTTTCTCCAATAAAGCTCTCCTTTAACTGCAAGGCTATTCATGGTGTTAGTACCATCACTGACACAATTCTGAAGGGTACATGTGAGTCTCAGGTCTTCTCATCTTTGCCCTGATGGACACCAAGCAGCTTACCCTTGTGCTAATGCTGACTCCTTTTTTAGCCAGTACACCACATTACTGACCTCCAGCCTTGGCTCTGCAGCTTTGTAGAGCTCAGTCAGGAACATTCTCAGGGACTGATGACCTTATTCCAGAGTTCAGCACCATCAGTGTGAGTGACATAAAAGCCTTCCCTGAATTCACTCCTATGATGTCTCCTAACTCCAGGCAAACCTTATGGTAAAGACAAAAAGGGTCCTTAACAGTGAAAAGCAAAGCTTAAGAAAGCAGCTATTGTCTCTGAAGATAGACCAACAAACAAATCAGTGAAACATAGTTATCTTCCATTTGGCTTCAAGGTGAGTTTTTCATGTCTTTCAGGTAATAAATTTTCTTGATTTTAGTCTAACAAAAAAGCTGATCTGATCTAACAGAAGAACTCCAGTAAAAGGAAAAATGCTATTGTCTCCATTCTTTACTCCCTTTTTCTCCCTCTCCTGCTTTTGGCTCTATCATTCTTTCTTTTTGCCTTAAATTGGCTGGATTGCACAGCTGAGCCTCTGAGTCAGCACATCAAATGATCAGAAGACTTACCCAGTGGTAGAAGTGAATTATTTCCAAGTGAATCTGGTACAGAAAGCAAAAGATTTTGCAATATCAGCATAAGAAGTTTGCTTTCATTCTACAGACACAGACACACAAGCACTATTTATTCTTTTATATATACATATAAAATTTATATATATTGTTAAAACAGTGCCTCTGTCCTATCTACTTGTCACTGACTGATCATCTGAGGATATAATTTCTCCATTTCTTCCAGAAATAGTCTGGTACACAACTGCTTCACATTTCACAAACCTTCGTGCTCCTCTATGGAAAGCTAACAGCTGCAGGATTTGGTCAAAACAAGCAACCAGAGGACAAGACTTTGTGAGAGAGTTTGAGGGAGGATAGCAAAACAATTTCAGAAAATCCTATTACAGGAAAACAAAAGTTCTATTCGTTTTGTTCTTGTCTTCTGCTTTATGAAGCTGTACTGTCTGTAGCTATCAGAAAATCTCGCTGAACTACAATGTCCCTGCTATTAAGTGTATAATATATAAGACCTTGAATTCATCTTGCCATTTTCAGTAAAAAAGTAACTGAAAGAAAGCTGTTTTGCTGTCCCACTAGCCTGGTTTTGCAGGGAACAGGCACTTTATCATGTAGTTTTTGAATAGTGGATTGTGATAACAAAAACAAATGCCAACAGACAGATGAAATAAAGGAACAGGCTTTTATATGAATAAAAGCAGAAGGACAAGTTCCTGCTGATTATGTTTACTGCTTGTGTACTACTTGTTTGCATAAATTATCTTCATGGCAGGCATCAAAGAGTACTGGAAATTCAGGCTCAGACTGCCAACCTTTTACTTCTGTAACACGCAGCATAATTCATACGGCTGTCGCTTTTAATTGCTTGGTGCTGGCCAGTCACACACGTTGTAGGTAACAAAAACAAAACTAAACAAAAAAACTATCAACACAATTCATCAGGAGTGTTGCTTTGGTAGAATAACTCATACTATTGATGCTTTCCTCCTATTTACTTATATATTGATTTGCTTGTTTGTTTAATTATGGTTGTTATCAGTCAATTATGATGAAAAATCTTTGGTCATAAAGGAGCCTAAAGTCCAGTTGAATGGTTAATTACTGTAAATGTAGCCATGTATAATCAAGGCTACTTCAAGAAAACCCATTGTTTATTATTCTGTGGGCATTGAGTCAACAACAGGTTGTTTATTCTGGTCAGAGGAATAACAGAGGCAATGAACAGTCATGTCCAGATAGTTATAGCTTGGCAAGAGGTGCCCCAATGTGGTTTTCTTACCACTTACTGAATACAGGTTTCAAGCTTAAAATCAGCAGCATCTTGTACACCTTTTTGGCTTTGATATTTCCACATACCTCAGAATTATTAACTTATAATTAATAAATGATTGTAATTATTTTTATATAATTAATGCTGGAGGCAGGAAGTACAATGGGAAGAAAAATAATTTGATCTGGTATTTTTAATTTTGATATGGGATGTAAATGCTGTTGGGTGGATTACATTCTGAAGGTGCTCAAGCAGAAAAGAAGAGCTTAGTATATGAAATGGGAGGAAAATTCTGAATGCTGTTACGTGAATGTCCTTTAAATCTTAGGTGAATCCCCTGAGACTGATTCTCCTGCTAGAAGTTAGCCATAAACCATTCAGACATGAATAATCATTTGAATGTAATTATCCGTTGATCACAGGGGTTCCAAGAATTTTTTGTCATTGTTTTCCAATGGCTCAAAATGAGGATATTTGCATTTTCAATTTGATTTATCTTTAAATAAGAATCACAGAATAAGAACAATTTGTTAATTATACCTGCATTTAGAAAACACAAACTTAAGAAAAATCCAGAATTAAGATTTTCTTTTCCAAACTTAAATGACCTACATGCAGATTTTCACAGTCTATCGCTTTATTTTTTCACAGCCCAACTTTTATTGGTCTCAGTTGAAGCTGAGACTATACAGCATTATTGCAAATGAAAACTTTGCTGTGACAAGATAAGCACTCAAAGTATGAGGAACATCTTTCCTTTCAAAAGTCAGGTTTAAGTGACTTGCATTGAATCATAAGGTATTTCTGTGACAGATGATGATATAAAATGCATTTTCTAAGTTGGCATTACATTGTCTTAACTGTAAGAATAAAGCCCATTGGAAAACAGATTGCTGTTTCAGTCTTGGTGTAAAACTGAAATTATAAACTTGCATGATGAATTGCTAAGCAGCTCAGAACAAAAGATTTCAGCTACATCAAAAGGAAGAAGTATTCTGTGAATTTATTATCCAAGTCTTCTGTAAAGTTAATGACCTTCGAAGAAACATTTTGTTTTTGTCAAATAAACATTTTTTTTTTTTTGTGCAATGCAATTCAACCCAATCATTCTAACTAGTTCTGCAAATAAACGTCCTTTTAGCTCCATCCAGTTCCATACCAATTAATTTTATAGCTTCCAATATCCGAAAAAGTAAGGTGATGGTGATGAAGATAACATGACTTAGTTGACATCCTCAAATATTTTCTGGGCATCAGCCATCTAGTTCACAGTCCAAAATCTGTTGGCACAAAAATGCATGCTATGATCATATAGTTGAAGACTTTATTATAAAGCTTACAGACAGGAACTTTGAGTTAAGATTATCCGGACAGGTTTATTTATGGTATTTCCCAATTTTGAGTTGTATTTTTTCAGCATCAATAGTTTAATGTAGTTTTTCATTGCTGTGAAAAAGTAAAATAACCCTCTGCTTAATGCTTCCTTTCTGTTTAGAATTTGTCCTTAACACATTGAAAATAAGGGCTTACTTTCTCCCTTATCTCTGAAAGTAAGGAACTGATGTATTATTGAGGAATGATCAGCAATATGGTAACATATATAATTCCATAGTACAAATATATGTATCATATATATCATATGATATCATATATCATATATGATAACACTTTTATAATTATGCTTTTACTTTTGTACCATTGATCACAAGTAATAATCAACATTTGTTGAACAAGATAAACTTGATAAACTTACTGACATAATGTAATGGTTTAAAAATTTGTTAGAAGTAATGTATGGCAATTGGATTGTTTGTTTTTAATATATAAATAATATAGCATCAGAAATGTTCCCCCTGGTTCTCATTTGGGTTTGACAAAAAGCAATGCAGTAGACAGTAAGAAATGTTAACTAAATACACTGCGTAGAGAACAATTGACTGATTTGGACTTAGTGGATAACACTTATCTTCAACCACTGCTATACTTCTACAAAGTAAGGATTACGTGGAGAACTGTAAATACATCTGGTTCCAGCAATATACATAAGGGCAGCCTCAAGGGAAAATTTAAGTTTATTTTTGAAATAAAATCATTACTCAGGCAATACTCCTACTGATTTGAATGGGAGATTTACCTGAGTAATTTGTTCCTTGTTAAAATAAATAGGTTAACTCAAGTTTTATCCCTAGAACTCCATGAATCATGTACAATAAAGGATAATGCACATAATCTGGACCACCCATGTTATCAGTCTTGTTTATGGCAGCAAAAAATACAGAGATACAGAAATAATTAGGATAATTAATCAGGGTAAAAGGAGATGTGACTAAAGCTAACTTATTGCACAAATTAGTTATTAGTAAAGAAGGAATAATTAATAGGAAAGTACAAGAACATGAATGCTGCTGCTCTGGCTTGCTTCTCAAGGCTATGAGTTGGAAAACCCTGAAAAGTTTAATAGTGTTAGCTATATGCAAAGACCATCATGGTTATTGCTATTTGTAACTTCTGTCAAATTAAGTTCCTTAAAAAAATTCTTAAAAGAAATGTCTTGAGGAGTTTCTTCAGCCTCCTGACCTACATAAGACAGACATACAGGAAGCCTTCTTGACATCTAGTTACCTGCATTTCTATCATTTCCTTACATATCTAAGCAATTTCAAGGAAAGATGCACAGGATGAAGTCCTTTCTTTGCTAGTTTAGATATGGGGCTACTTCAGCTGTATATTTCCTACCCATACGTTTCCTAAAACTTATAGTTAAGATTTTGGTTTAAACTTTCAAATGTTATGAATTCAGAAAGAAATGGACTATGGCTAGCAATTGACTTTTAATGGGGCTTAAGCGTGTTCAAAAGGCTTTCCTGAGTAAGCTCATGGACTTAGACTTCTTTCTATTTGAAGTCTCAGCAGGGCTTAATTCTCCTAGCCTTTCATTGGCACCTTATTTCTGTTAGAAATCCCAGCACTTCACTGTAATTAATTGTGCAAATGAATGCTATCAATGTAAAGATAGCAGTATTGGGCCAAAAGCAATGACAGTATTTCATGCACACCCCAGAAGTGACTATCCACCACCACAAGAACAAAGAGAATGAGGTCAGTGAAAATCCCTCATTCAAATCCCACTTCAATGGGAATGAAAATCCCACTTCAAATGAAAGCTAGTTATAAAGAACAATTTCAGCCTGCAGTTTCATTCCTACTTTTAAAATTGATCAAGGAGAGTTCTGTTAAAATACTGTACAATTATATTAGCAATATTAATAAGAAATAATTATGAAGAGAAATAATACCTTTTCTTAAGCAGGTCCTGATACAAAGTACCAATGCTGCTAATGTAAAAGCTTAGTCTTCTTGGTATTCAGTGCTACATTAAAAGATTTTATATTAACTAAATCAAGAAAGAAATATGATGAATGTCTCCTTCCAAATTCTATCCCTATCTTTCATTACAGTAGAATCTGGTAATAGAAAGTGCTTCTGGCAATACTTATCTGCATATAATGCATAAAATTTTTAAGATATGAAAAGGTCTGTATGGAGGACAGCTACTTGATCCATACCAAGAATATCATAACATTTGCCGCTTCAATTTAAAACTAAACCTAATAGTTCTTCTATTTCTTTTGATCTTATAATCAGGAACTTATAATATATGGGAAAAACTCTAAGCAAAGGAAATTGTCATAGCTCCATTGACTTTGACAATTTATATAATCTGTCAATCTGACCCTGTATCTTTAATCCATCATTATAGTCTCAGAAATTTGCCTCACATAATTATTTTTATCACTTTTGACTTCTTACAATTAAATGTAAAATAAATAAATTCATTTAGTTGATATTACTTATGTAACTGAAAACCCCAAACTTGTGTTCCCAAGCGTTTTTATGATTTCTTGATGAATAGGTTGTCAACACATATCACAACAGCATGCTAGTAATACAAATGTCTTTTTTCCTATTATTATTTACTTTTCAGTCCATAGGAGTTTCTCTAGCTCCAATCAGGGTCAAAACTCTCTTGGCTTAGGTAAAAATCATGTATTTCTGATCTACGGAGCATATAGCATAAGAAATGCAATGAGTAAAATGTTGGGTTTTTTTTATGAGTTACAAATTGCAGCATTAGCCATCTGCAGCCTGGTAACAAATAACTCTAGAAAACAAGTCTTGGCATAGACTTAAATTATTTCCTATATTAAACAGAAAATTTGGGAGCTAGAAAGGGTTGAGGCAGCATCAAAGAACAGATGCTCTCTGATAGTTGGCTATGGCCATGATTCACGAATATATTTAAACATATGACTATGCCTAAAGGCTTTGCTGCATAGGGATGAATGTAATGCTGTGCTTAGAGCTAAACATCAGCTGAGGCATCCTGCTAAATCATGTATCTAAGAGCAGGGTCTCTTCCACGGTCATGTTCATTAGGATTATTCTAGTGACTGGTGCTGGGATATCTCTGTTTTGATTATCTGTCCATTATCCATCAGGGTGGGAAGCTCCATCAGATAGGATGGAGTTTTTAATTTTGTTGGTGGTGGTGGTTTTGCAATACAATTATTATGTTATTATCTTTGTTTAAGATAGTGAAATTCTGATTCCATTAGTAAATCAGAAGAGAATTCACCTTTGACATAAGACTAACGAGATTTTTTTCTCCTTTCACTCTATCCATCTGAGGGTACGTGTAGGTGAAAACTATTGTAGTAGTTTTCACTGAAATTCATTAAAGCTTCATGAATTTGAACTCCACACATCAGTCAGTCTCTTCTGTTTTTCTCATCAGTTTTTTGTTATTGACATACAGAAAAATCATGTTTTAGAACATACAATTACTGAGTTACTGCTATATATTTCAGTAAAATTATATTTCATTGTCAGCTACACATTTGTTGCAGTACTTTTCTCATGTATGTTTGCATCAATAGTCTAATAACATCCAGAGGCAGTGAAATAGTAAAATACATACAAAGCCATAAGAATGTTAAAATCACAAAACATTGATTAACATATCCACTTTTGAGGGTTTTTTTTGTTTGTTTTGTTTTTGTATCTGCTTAAGTGATGTCTTTATGAATCCCCTCAAAGTTTATTTTTATGAGAAGGAGAGAAATACTTTTTTGAAGATGTATTTGAAGAGATGGCATTTCTATGCATCACTGAAGGTCCCAGTAATCTGCATTTCAGCCTCTCCCCACTAATCATGACTTGGTCTTGATATAGATAGTTTCATGTAACCTCTGTAAAAACCTCACCTCTTTCCCTGAACATTTCTATTATTGTCAGCTAGCAAGTGCCTGAAAACTCTCAGTTCTCCTTTGCGATGGGAAGCAAAACTTCTCCAAACCTAGAGCCTTCAAACATTTGAAGATGTCTGGTAGAAAAGAGTTAATTGTTAGATCCAGAAAGATAACTGAAGCTCATCAAGCAGTCAGATCCAGATGCTTCCTATACAAGGAGGAAAAAGGGGCTAGTGAGTAGTGAAGGGAAGAAGATGCCTTTATCTCAGGAGATGCAGCTGTCATGTAAACACTGAGTGTGTAATGCCATCTGCTTAATGCCTGAAGTTGCATTTGTATCAGAGAATGGAAGAACCTTAATTTGAGGACTGTGTTTGCTCTCTAAAGAAAAAGTAAAGAAGGGAGAGCAGCCCTCATTCTCATAATCTGTGCTGCATGTTGCACCATTTAATTTTTAAGCTCCAAAGGAAGGAAAAAAAAAATAGAGATATGGATTCTTGATAAGATATGGTGACAAAGGAGAGCAGTGTAGTAAAGACGAAGAACAACCCAGGGGGAAAAAAGTAGAAGCAATTCTCTGTGTTCCACTGTGGTTTGTGAAGCTGCTTGAAAAGCCTCCAGAAAAAGTCAGGGTGCCCAAATGGCAGTTAAACTCCAAAAGTGAAAGACAGTGTTGTGGGCTCTGATTGATGCAAGACCTGGATTTGAATACAGAGTACCTATGCACTCTTGCTAAAAGTTAGTAAGTTAGTTCCAGCCAGGTTCCAGCCTGCATACAGGAATATTGCTAGCCACAAACCTTTTTTTTTTTTTTTTTTTTCCATTTGTGGGAGGGAAAAATGAATCATTTCCTTGGTAAGTTAATAGCACAGTCAGATATGGTGGGAATTTAAACTTTATCAGCTATTCTAAACTACTTCTGTTTTGGTTTGTGTTTTTTGTTTGTTTGTTTTGGTTTTGGTTTGTTGATTGCTTGGTTTGTTTTGTTTTTTGTTCGTTTGTTTGGTTTTCTATTATTATTATTTTTGACTTCTTTGCATTAACAATGTCCATGCAAGAGTTAGGAAGAGCAGTTAGTGCTCTGTAAAGCCCTACTCAGGCTGACTATATGCCAGCTTTCCTGAGTAGAAAAGCCTGGAGAAGTGATTGTTCTTGTCAGATGATGAAGAATAAAATATCTTTTAGGGCCACACCAGAGAGAATGATAAATCATCTCTGGAAAAATTAGAAGCAAATATGTATACCTTTGTGTATTAAAGCACAGCAACATTTTAATGCTTTGTTGTAACCCAGTGTGGCAAAATGCACTCTCCTCATTTTGCCTCTGGTATGTGAGAAAACCCTTGTATATTTATTACTTGTAAGGTTTTATTTGAAAGCAAGTTTAAGAAAGATTCCAAATGCTGTGTTAAATCTTTTTGATAAAAATTGTATGGTATTGTCTCTGAACCCCACTGGAAACTGTTGCTAATCCCTGCGTTCAAGATATTGCATATGACAGCCCGGAAATTTAAAGCTGGACAGTAATTTTCAGAAGGATAATACTCTGTCTTGTGCCATAGCAAAAATTGAGCTGAGGTGGAGGGGACGGGTATAATAGAGTTATACAGATAGAGCATCCAAAAGCCATGGTGACATAGGAACTGTCAGTAGCTAAAATATGACATTAACATGTTTCTTTATTGGAAGGGGTAGTTTAGAGAGCCTTCATACAGAACCATTTGGCATTCCTACAGTATGAAAGTGGATTTTTATTTTTATTTTTTTTCTGGAAGAGTAAGTGGCAGGATAGTAGTATGTGTGTAGTGAAAATGTGTTTACTATAAACAAGTTTTAAATATGCACAACACAGAAGTAAAAGCTATTGAAAAGCATTTTCCTGTTAAAACCTGTTTTCAAAATTTCTAGCATTTTAGCAAACTGGTTTTAATCATAGAATCATAGAACGGCTTGGTTTGGAAGGGACCTTAAAGATCATCTTATTCCAACCCCCCTGCCATAGGCAGGGATGCCACCCACCCACCAGATCAGGTTGGCCAACGCCCCAACCAGCCTGGCCCTGATGGGTGGATGGGTTAATAGGTGGATGCAGTTTGACCTAAAACTAAATGTGAAAGCAGAGTTCTAGGGTCTGTTCTATTATGTTTTCACACTCATCTTACTGAAGGTCTGCTTAATGCCATCTTTCTCTAATATGTACTTATGTGTCATTTTATCAGTATGTGAAGATAAATATGCCAAGCCTTCTCAGTTTCCTTTCATAACTCTGGGCCCCTGTTCATACTATTTAATTATTTACTGCACTTTGCACTTCTAAATCTGACCCACTACTTCTCAGGCATCCCTTTATTTTGATAATATCCAGCATTTTGTGTACTGATAGTTTTGAATCATCAAGTCACGTCATTGCCATTCTCCTCCTTTACATGCTGAAGTGAAAATTTTACATCAGATCGGTTCACCAGGCTGAGCCTAGCGGACCTCCACTGTTAATCTCCTTTCAGCCCCATGCTTTGCCTTTCAGTACAACACAGTGTCATCTTTCTTGCAGAGCTTTCCGTAGTTAACTGTTCTTTTACCTATTGCACCTCTCTAGTTAGATAAGACTTAAGAATACTCATCTCCCATGTGTATCGTCATATCACAAGACTTGGTGAAGCACAAATATATCTAATGCACTGGCATTTTTCTTAAGCCTAACAAAGTTTATGTTTTAGTACAAAAATACCTGTTCACAGAAAATTGTGACTAGACAAACTGGTCTACATCTACAGAATACATATGAAGATGATTTTAATAATAGAGTGAGAAGAGAATGTGGTGATTTTTCAGATTTTTTTTTTTTTTCTCCTGAAAATATATAACTACTTTCACAAGTAGAGGCACCTGGCTAGAAACCTTACTCTGCCCTGCATTTAATGCAATTAATTGCATTAATTAATTAACTAATTGCAATTAATGCAATTAGTTTTCCTGGGTGGGGCCTAATTAATAAGTACTCTTGCTTGCCAGCTTGTGTCTAGTCTCCTAGCGAACCCAGCTAATTCTTCAGAGAGCTGCTAACATCAGGTAAGCTTACAAAAACAAAATGAAAGGTGGTTGTTGAGAGGAGAAAGTGCATAAGATTAAGTGAGAATGAATAATATATAGGTTTTTGTTTTTTAAGTGTTTTGTGGTTTCTTATTTCTTGTCTGCTATACATGCACGTAAATCTACTTTTAGAGCTCTTAGCTTTTTTAACACAATATAATTTTAGAGTCATTTGCAATTTTGCTGTAGTTTGTATTCCCATTGTAATGGTGCTGTTCCATAACTTGTGCTTGAAAGTAGCTGTTGTTGTAAAGAAACTTCTGATTTTTATTTTTATTTTTCCTTGGTTACGGTCAGAATTTTGGTATCATTAAGTGCTTGTTTTTTTTCATAAGGCAGCCTAATGATCTTCCTTTGAAGGCCTGTGACGCCTTATATTAATATGACTGGATTTATATTTTATTACAGAACTTGGTTTGTTGGCAGATTTAGTCAAACATTCTGAGCATATCTTTGAGTTGAACAGGATGAAAGAGTTTCATGGTCCTCTTTGTAGAGGATAAAGGTCAGAGGCTCAGCTTCGTTTTTATTCATAAGGTTTTGGTTACAAGAAATGAGGTTCTAATCCCATAACCAGAGTGAGCAGAGGGAACCGTTTTGCTTGTAGAGTTTCTCACTGAAATACATAACTGGCTCGGAGCAAGAGGTTCTTCTTCTTTCTTCCTTTTTTTTTTTTTTTTTTTCTTACAGTCTCCTAACTTGCATCCTTTTGATGTTATAGGCAAATACCTAGTGCTTCTCGTAATACAGTACTCATTGATTTGAGATATGAGGGAAGTATTATTAAAATAGAAAACAAAAAAAGTTGAATAATTTAGAAAACGTGTAAAATGTACAAAAATGGGACCAGAAGATTCATCTGATTTATGCCTGCACCTTGATATTTTTCCATAATGAAAAAGATTAACTGGGATTTCTAAAAGAAGTAATTCGTGCACAGGTCTTGTGGTGCAGAACTAGATTTTCTCTGGAGTAAAAATTACTTGTAACTCAAAGCCTAAAAAAGTGAATGTTTGGAAACAGATTTCACCTTTTGTCCTTGCATCAGGATTTCTTGGAAACGGGATGGCTACCTGTAGCCTTAAAATACAGTCAGAGTTTGAATGTTGTGCATTAATTTCTAAGCTGAAAAAAATATATAAACTAGATTTCATTATATATGAATTACTCACTGCATTAAATTAGTCTGTTTGTGACCCAGGGAAAATAGGCTCACAGCTGGTGACTATTTTCCAGGGTTTTTTGAGTCTTAAGTCCTATGGTCTGCCTTGTTATCCATTTGCTAAACTTATAGTAATATGCACTATTTCTAGTATTGCATCAAAGTTGTATTTTTATTTCTATATATTTTTTAGAAAAGCCTACTAAAATGCTTTTTTGGTAATGAACATGGTTTTACATAGCAAGGTTTTGCAAGCAGGGAGAGCTCCAGGAGTGATGCCTATGAGATGCCAGGAGCTGCTTGTGCTGAACACAGCTGGTTTCGGTCAGCTCTGCAGTGGACCTAGCCCAGAACACAGTTGAGCTCATTAGCAAAGCTGCTGGTGCCTCTGTGAAAAAGGATTTAACAAAAAACAGAAAACACTGGACAGGGAGAGAAGGAGAGAACAAACCAAGTGGGAAACAGCAGAGAGAACACCGAGGTTGAAGGAGGATGTGCTCCATGGTTGAGCAGGCAACCCACCCAGAGGGATGGCAGGCCATGGATGAGCTCTCTGCCGGGAAGCTATTTTACCAACGGGACAGTGGGATGTGGATGAGCTTCTACTGGAGCAGGTACACCCTGCAGGGACAGCAAGCAGCCTATGGAGGACCAATGTTGGAGCAGAGGGAAAGAGTAAGAGGGAAGAAGCAGCAGAGAAACCTGGCTTAGTTTAGAACAATATTTTGAGTTTGCCTGAACTCTCACGAAAATCCTAGAAATGAAAAGCAGTCCATCAGTGAGAGAATCAATATGCATACTTCCAGGAGACAATAAGTTTTCATTAGGTACAAATAATTACTCACTTCCAATTAACTTTGAAATTGTTTCAAAGTGAAGCTACAGGACATGACTTCTGTGTTAACTGATAAAGCTGTTGTTGTGACTTGGTGATGCACAACCTACGTGATAGTAAATACTTGATCCAGGTTCGCCTTTACAATAGAGAAGATAGCTTACTTTGTTTGTACCATGCAGCTTTTTCTTTGAGTTTTGATGCAGTCCTTCTACCAGTTGTTTTGTTGTCTGTGTTTTATTATTTGGTAGAACATTGATTAGAAAAAGTTATAAATTGAAGAAGTCAGTGATCTGTTCATTGACTAGCTTCAACACTACTCCTTACTGAGGTCTTCAAAACTGCTGAAGATATTCATACAGCATCTGTACAACGACTACTTTTTCAAAGTTGAATAAACCTTAATCAAAAGCAAATATGAGGAAATACCATGTCAGTGGACACTGCTCTTAACTTGGGAAAGCCTTAGTATGTTGTATCTTTGTGCAATCACGAAGTATGAATGTAAGGCAGAAAGGTGAGTTCCAGAATAGAAAGAAGTAAGGAGCCACCCTGATGCTTCCTCACCCTATTAAATCTTATGGTTAAAAATGTGCAGTTTTTACTGTGCTCTTAAGAATAGAAAGTTGCTTAGATGCTGAATGTTCATGGTTTTCTAGCTGTAATTTTTTCCTTCTAATTTCTGTAATCAGGGAATTTTACCTATCATCCAGCATTTTCAAGATTAGCTAAAGAAACTTTATTTGCTTTGTAATTTGAGCTGCTTTGTCAGTGTTAACTGTCTTACCATGACAAGTTTATCTGAAAGATCAAATCCAGTCTGATCTTATCTGCAAACATATCCTCTTCTTCTCTCGCTCTTCCCTCAAAAAAAAAAAAAAATTGGCTCACCCTTGGTTTATCAATTTCTATGCTCATTTCTAACTCTGCATTTGAAGAGCATATCCATATGCATCTGTTTTTTGTGTGTGGAGTGCTGTATTCTTGTATTATGTTTTCTGTAGTAATTTAATAATTAGCTTTCTCTGCCTGAGCTAACTGAAAGCTTAAGCATATCAAAGGTTGCAGGATTAGAAACTGTCCAAAATAATGCTGCTGGCTGTTCCCTCTTGCTGGTTACTCTTCTGTGTGTGTGGAAAAAGAACCAAAGAGAGCCGTAGCTCTTTTTGTTTTCCAGAGTTCATAATGATGGGGCTTTTGGTATTGAAACTCATTTTCTACTTATGGCTTTCTTGTTTACTGTATTCATGACACTATATGCTGTTCAGAAGCAATTGCTCAGAGATAAGTGCCTGAGAGGATCTTTCAGGTATTGTCTAGTCTTGACAGATAAGTGTGGTGTTACCTGTTTCTTTTGTAGACACAACCACCTCCAACCTGCTTTGGACTTTGTAGGGACTCCATGCACACTTATTTAGTGCCTTTTTAAGATAAGACTTGAACACTTCAAAGTGTAAGGGGCTCTTTTCCAAAGGAGATCACCTTTGCCACTTGGCTGAAATTCTTAAAAGTGGCTATAGCAGGGTGGCTGAGGTATTCTTCTAGACAGGGAAAATTTAGATTTGACTCTCTTTAGCTTGATGTAGAAATTGGTTAATAAAATAATTCAGTATTTGGAAGGTGCATATTCAGAGAGCCCACTTTTCTCTCCCTGTCTTTTGAGAAACTGGAGGAGAAGGCATAGGGGGTTTGATTTGTTTTTGAGAAAAAGTGAGAGTGAGTAGAAGTACACTTGTTTCAGCACATCATTGCAAATGCTTTCTTTCCTTCTGTATTTTTTTTTGTCAGATTAAGTTTAACTAGCATCATTCCCTAACTGACCCTTTGTCCTTACATAATGATGTATGGGGCCAGTTGAGAAGATGATGTGAATAATAAGGTCTGCCTGTAGAAGAAATACTTGTGAAACCACAATTGTGGTCTGAGATAGGAAAAAAATGGGAATCTGATGGTTGTTTTGCACCACAGAGAGAACCTAAGCTATTAACATAGGGTTGTTGGGTCTAAAGTTCAGGGACAGTAATGCATGTGCTGTTCCTAAGAGCTTAAAGCCTGTACAGAAGCATTTGGGGCAAAAAGGATCTGGAACTTCCCCATGGTGGTTAATCCCTTAGCTGCCAGACAATAAATTTTCTCTTTGATTACCATTTATTTATTTTTTTCTTCAAAATGATCATTTATACTCAAACACCTCTCATCCTCAAAGCTAAACCTTCACCTTCTTCCTGCAAGGTACTAAACGTTGCTTGAAGAATGTAGTAATTACTTCATGCAGTAAAGACTTCTTAAAGGGTGTTGATGGCATGACAACGTTGTTAAACACTTATTTGAGCACATAGTTATTTGGAATTTCACAGACGGTCAGTCTGACCCTAGGCCAATTCATTTGAAAGAATTAAATGTAAATTCTTACTGCTGTGGTCATATGACAGTTAAATCTGAACTGGACACACAAGAGGAAAAAAGTTTAGTTGTGTGATTCCTGAAAAATCTTCAAGGTAGGTTCACCTTTCTGAGAACTTCTGCAATTCTTCTGACTGTTTCTGCAGGTGGGTCATAATGTTATGAGTCTTCTGTTGGTAAATAAAACTAAGAATTCTCTGAACACAGGATATAGTGTGATGTTATTTGGGTAAAAAGCAGGGGATTCCTCCTAAACACATTTCTAGAAAATTAAGTCAAATACTCTGTATTAGAAGTGTTTTTTTTTAAAAAAGCCTATAAAAATTATATCTAGAAATCAGATTTCTTGGGAACTTGTTAGTTTTTAAGGATGTGGCA
Source organism: Cygnus olor (assembly GCF_009769625.2). Taxonomy (NCBI): domain Eukaryota; kingdom Metazoa; phylum Chordata; class Aves; order Anseriformes; family Anatidae; genus Cygnus; species Cygnus olor. Next base: position 40,759,025 of record NC_049172.1, on the reverse strand, counting down.
ATTAGTTTTCTAAGATGATGATAGTTGGCGTTTCTTGGAATCAAGCAAATCCTCCCTGCAGCTTTTCTTCATCAACTAAAACCTCTCTGACTTGACCTCCTATCTCGCCATAAATAAGAGAAGAGGGTTCAGTGAGTCAGAGAATGACTGTGCATTTCTATTTGATTGTCCTATTTTATCAGACTACCGTTAAAAACAAAACAATAAAAAAGCCTGTCAGCCTTGCTGTCTCCACAGCTGTCTTCCCCAGTAGTACTGTCTGTCAGGCTCATTATTCTTCCTCTGAGTTGGTTTGACCCATTCTTGTGCACTTTTGCAAGGCTGATAAAGCTTGTGGGATCTTGTCTCTTGGGAAATACATTTAGAAGGATAAGCTAATTGTGCTTCTCTCCAGTAAGCAGTTCTGCCTGACTTCTCCAGGGCCAGTATGTCTGGGTAATCTACATTGTTTATCCTGTAAGCAATAAGATTTGCAAATCCACAGCTGAAACTTTCCCCTTTCCTTACTTATCCTACTTTCTACCACTGTGTCTTGTTGTGAGTGTTGAGTACTTTAGAGCCTAGGAACCACTGAGAAATGCTAAATCAAGAAAGAAGGTTAAAAGACCTACTATTGTCCTTGTGTTTTGTTTTTTTTTTTAAACTAATATAAGTCTCCATAGTTCACCATGCAATAAGTAGGTTTGAGGAGAGGGGTTTATCTTCTCAGCTTGCTAACACAAGTTGGTGTGGAAGTGAGATTTAGTATGTACGTAATTACTACATCAGTATAGCAATTGGAGAAGGTTAGAGCTACCTCACATGCTGTGTGATTAGAGATCAGTACTAAACACACAATGAATGAACAAAGGTCAGATTTTTGAAACTGCTCACACTCAAATGCTGCTCATTGTGGGCAAGCCTACATGAATTACTGGGTAAAGGCTTTTAGTTCCCATTTATTGTAAGAATTAAAAAAAAAAAAAAAACTGAGAAAGGAAATCCTTTCTTCTATTCACTGTTGGAGGAATGCAATTAGACAACCTGGGCCTCTGTCTAAGGAGAAAGGAAAGAGGGTTTGTATTTCTGTTTTTAAGGAGAGATTACATTATAAAGACTGATATGTTGGAAGCTGTCTTCTGAAAGTGTGTGCTCAGGAAACATGTTAGTAACCAACCTTTTCTTGTTGATTTTAGGCTCAACCATTCTGGATATTAATGATAGAATACATAGCAATATTGTTATCACTTAAATTTGAAAGATAAAATAATTTGGAATGAAGAGGTTAAAATACGCAACTTTGGGTGGAAGGAAATCTTTACTCACTAGGAAAAAAAGATGCTTAATAATTTTATAGCTGTATTAGAGAATGATGTGTCCATTGACTTCAACAGTTTAATAAATTTTGATTGAATAATTGCTATAGTTTCTGGTTTTTGAACTGTTCATAGGGGTTTATCACTGCTTAGCAATAGACAATGCCTGGATTATGAAAACTAGATGTCTTGATTTGTGGTCGAGTTCATAGTATGTATTGTCTGTTTGATTACGTAAGGCAAAGCCTTGTCTTGCAAGCAGAACTGAAAACTAAATTTTGTATGAAAGAGGCTCTTCCCAATTGTACATGAAAAAATAAATAAATTAGTCATCCCCATACAAAAGGGATCAAAGGGTTGTTAAATGAGGTTACATCAGTCTGGCAGCCAGTCACTGCTGGGGTTCCACAGGGCTCCATTTTAGGGTCAGTCCTCTCTAATGTTTTTGTAAATTATCTGGATGCAGGACTCATGCATATAGAGTAATTTTGTAGATGATACCTAAGTAGGAGAAGCAGTTGACTCCCTTGAGGGTAGAGAGATCTTGACTAATTAGAAGGTTGGACAATCACCAACAGCATGAAGTTGAACAAGAGCAAGTGCTGGATTCCACACCTTGGATGGGGCAACTGTAGATACAGACTGTGGACACACAGTCCTACAGTAACTGTAGATACAGACTGTGGGACAAGAAGATAGAGAGCAGCCCTGTGCGAAGTGTTCTGGAGATTTTGGTTGATGGCAACTTGAATGATTCAACAGTGTGTCCTGGCAGCCAAAAGAGCCAACTGTATCCTGGGGCACATCAAGCACGGCATTGCTAGCCAGCCAAGGAAGTGGTTGTTCCACTCTGCTGTGTGCTGGTGTGGCCTCACCGCCAGTACTGTGTGTAGCTTAACGCGCCAAAATATATAAGAAGGACATTAAAAACTATTAAAGAGCCTCCAAAGGAAGGCTACAAAGATGGTGATGGCTCTACAGGGCAAGACATATGAGGAGTGGCTGAGGTCCCTTGGTTTGTTCAGGCCAGACTGATGGGGGGCCTCATGGCGGCCTGCAGCTCCCTCATGAGGTGAGTGGAGGGGCGGGGACTTGAGCTCTGTGACAGGGATAGGTCCTAAAGGAACAGCATGAAGCTGTGACAGGGGAGGTTCAGGCTGGATGTTAGGAAAAGCTTCTTTTCTGACAGGATTGTTGGGCACTGGAACAGGTTCCTCAGGGAAGTGGTCACAGCATTGAGTCTGCCAGAGTTCAACAAGTGTTTGGACACCACTCCCAGACATAGGGCCTGATTTTTGGGTGGTCCTTTGTGGAGCCAGGAGTTGAACTCAATGATCCTTGTGGGTCCCTTCCAACTCAGGACGTTCTATAATTCTATAAACAAAAATGTCTATTTTTCCATAAACTTCTTTTAAATCTCTGTAATGTAAATCTTAGACATCCCTCTGGAAAAACATGTTCTGTTTTTCATGAGGAGTGGCATGTTAATTGCCTGCAGACATCTTGTTGGACTAATGAGTAAAATAACCTAATAACTAATTGAAACTCCATTGAAGTAAAGTCATTAGGAAAAGTAGTATCATATATAAGTAAATTAACTCAATTTTCTATCCTGAATTATCTAGCTATTGTGCTTTGATCACAGCTGAATTGGATCATTAACTAAGTAAAAGTGAAGCCAATTAATAATTGCAAACTCTTGTATAAAGATGCTTCTTTCCTCTTTCACCAGACATTTCAAGAGGGATACTTATCTCTTTGAAAATTTTCTTCTGCAAATGTTTAAGAATATGGGAATGACATGACTAATGGCACTTTAGTCAGGAACAGATCCTTTAGACTACAGCCAGTAAGGGAATTGTCCAGCAGAACCAGCTTTTTGTTATGGAATACATTTTCTTTCAAGTGTGTGCCTCACAAGACCATAACTCTTTAAATAAATTTTCTATTTAACAAAAAAAAATCTAACTGCTTTCTAATCAGTGTTGCTCTGCTGGGAAATGTAGGCTTTTGAAATTTTACTTTTTTTTTTTTAAGCTTTTTAAAGTGTTCGCAGAATGAGGCTGGGAAGGGTCAGCTCTGAGCTCTGGTTCTTCCTTACAGTTACAGGTAACACTGTAGAGTTAAGCCAAGAACTAGTGCTTTCTGAGCTTCCCAAGTCCATGTCACAGAACCTAACAACAGGTCAGGTTTCCCAGTTGTGCTGTAGGGATCTTAAAGTCTCTGCCTTTCCACATCCACCAGTGCAGAACTGGAAGTGCTTATTTTGAAGCTTTGACTTCTACCTTTTAAGCCTTAAGGACTGAGAAAGAGCTAAGGACCTATATCTCCTGTAAAGGAAAAAGAAAAGCTCATAGGTGAATGACAGGTGCAAATATGTATTTCTATTTGTAAGTTTTCATGTGAAAGGGATGTTAGGCATTGAAATACTTGCCTGGGCAGCCTGGTTGAGTCGCCATCCCTGGAGGTCTTTAAGAGACGTTTAGATTTAGAGCTTAGTGATATGGTTTAGTGGAGGACTTGTTAGTGTTAGGTCAGAGGTTGGACTAGGTGATCTTGGAGGTCTCTTCCAACCTAGATGATTCTGTAATAACATACATCATTGATTTATATTTGTTTTCCACAAGGGGAAGGAATGACCTAGAAAATCGGTTTTCATCAAGAAAGCTTCCTCCTGGTCAGTTCTCATGTATGTTGGTATCACTGTCTGTAGCTGGAGATTGTCTTGATGCTGTGTGTGATTAAAGGTGGAAGATATCTGCATTGGGAGATTTTTCAATCTGCGTCTCATGCCTGTGTCAAGTAGCTGAATAAAAAAAAAAATAAACACAGTCCACAAAACCACAACCACCATGTTAGGATGTTAAATGGAAAAGTTAAACAGAAAAATGGGATTTTGTAGTTTTCCTGGTATAAGAGCTCACCTTTGCATAAACTTCAGTAACAGATCTGCCAAATCAGCATGTTAAACTGGATTACCTTCTGTTACCTGATATTGTTACCTTTTTGTTTTTCAGATTATCAGGGGAAAGGCATCCACTATTTTTTTATTTAATGCTTTCAGATTGACGAAGGCTTTTAGGTACCTAAGTAATCTCTAAGTCGGTAAATCCAAGATGAAAGCAAGTGATGTCAGAGTTCAGTTTGGCTTCTAAACATTTTGACTCTTCATGGAATGCAGAGCTTCTCAGGGAGTTTTAGGTAGTGTTACTGTATTTGGAGTTAGCTGCTGAAGGCTGAGATACCCAAAAGTCTGCATGTTGAGGTGGGACCTAGGCTCCACAAAATAAAATTCTGTGAGGAAACATAGGCCCTGAACTTCTGAGCTACAGGGGCCTATATGCTACTGCTGAAGACATGCAATTTAGATTCCCGTAACAGAACTGTGTGCCTAATACAACTGTCTCTCACGACACACAATCCTTGTAGTGCTCGGGATGGTGTATGGTATGGTGTGGAGCATTAAGAACTTTGCTGGTATCTAACCCACCTTTCTCTTTTTCCATAGGAAAAAGCTAATCATTAGGCTTAGAGTATTGGAGTCTTTCAGCTGGGTACTAAAGCAGCTGTATCTTGCTTGGGTTAAATATTATTTCATCAGAGAATGTGATTCTGCATTTGAGTTTACAGAAATTTCTATTTCAATAAACACTTATGTATTTAATGTAAGGTTTTCACTGAAGTAGACTGTAAGACGGTTTTGAGATACAACACTGCAAACTGTTTCTTTTGTCAGATGGTAAAGTATAAAGTTCAGATCTTACAAGTGAAGAGTTTAATCTCCGCTAAGATGGAATAAAAGGAGATATACATCTAGACCATAGGGCTTTCTTCATTTTCTTTGGTCTGTTTTAAGACTTCTTTGTTGATGAAGGCTCTGTTCTTTTAGAACCAACAAATCATGTTTTCAATCAGCTGGTCTGTTCAGCTGTACTGGTGTATAGGAAAGGAAACACTGAGGGAAAAGAATCCCAAAAAGGGATCTTCTTACAGCACAGTGTCTCAGTCTTTCTTTTTATGAGATAAATATCTTTAGGGTGTGCATAAACCTCAAGCTACTTTTGCTAAGATGCAAGCATGTCTTAGGTGATCTGCAAGACTGTAGAAGCTTTAAACAAATGCTTCTTTTGCTTAAAAGTTTTATGAATTTGCAACACTTCACCTTCGTCTTCTTGATAGCATGTTTTCTGTGTTAAACAAAAGAATAATTACTCTTCTGGCTCTGCCTCTGTGAAAAACACCATCTAGCCGCTCTTGCTCCAACACTCAGATAAGTGCCTTCCCTATTTACAGTGAGCTGGTATCATATATGGTGGTAGATCTCTTTCCACATTTAGGAGATTTGAAAAAACACGTTCTTACCCTGTAGCATTAAAGCTAATAACAAAATAGTGAGCCATATGCATGCTGCTGAAGGATAAGACGTGAATCCTCATGTAAATGAAAGCATCCACTAAGGGTTAATCCATGCAGTGTGAGACATACATATCACTTAACTACAATCTAGTCTCAAAGCATATCAAAATTGGCGCTGAAGTGATATGTAAGATTTGTGCTGGCCCTATGCCTGGAGGTAAATTTCCATTTAATTGTCAAATTTGCTTAATTGGTAGGTCAGCAAACATGGGTCTGATTTCATTATATTTGCTGTCAAAATGCCAGAAGGAGATAATTTGACAGTGAAATATGGGGAAAATTAAAGGAAGCCCTCAAAATAAACTCTTGTCCTGTGAAACTCCTTTTTCATAAAGAATTTTCTCTGTATGTTTTTTTCTTTTGATTTTTCTCTGAACAGTTTCATACTGCAAGAGCTGTTACTTTTTTTAAAAAAATGAATATATATATGACATTATCACCTCTGTGAAAAATGCTTGTTTTAAATAGAGCTGTTACAAAGTAGGTAGGCAGTTAGATTTTAATGTTTGTGAGAAGGAACCCACATTTAGCAGAAAAAATACATAATGAGAAAACACTTCTGTACACATGGTAAAACTTCTTTAATATAAAATGCTTTACAAGAAAAAACTACAACTTAAGCTGGCACACGTTTCTTCCATAACTCCAAAATAATTTCCCAAGGCAGCAATTTGTTGCTTGTTTAAAATGCAGCATGAATGATTATGAGGTGACAAAGACTAACGAGACTTCATTGTTACTCAGTTGGGACTTATAAGATTGTGCATTATGTGAAAGACTACTTAAAGAAAATACTATCCAAGAAAATGGGAAAAAATCAATGCAGTAAAGCTCATTATTTTTAAATCTGAATTAGCTATTAATTTGCATAGTTCTGCTTTCCAAGTTGTAAGAAAAAATGCTGTTATCTTGTTAATAAAACTGTTGGAATGATAAAATGTAAAGTTGAATTTATTTTGGCAAGAAATAATTATTTTTACTTTCAGTTACTGCTGAGAATAGCACTGTTTCCACAGTGGAAAAGCTTATTGCAGTTGTATAAAATTATTTTTCCCCTCATTTATTTTTTAATTATTTCATGATTCTGAAAGCCCAGAATGTTTTTCCATCCACAAATACTTTATATGGTGATTTTTGCTGTTTTTCTCGATTTCTGAATTATGGTTTTATTAATGCCATGTAACACAATGTTAGCATTTTAGACTTTTTTTAGGATGTTTCCCATGGATTTATTATGATTTTATCTTAATTCTTTCTAAAAATTTGACAATCTGACATTGCAACCTATTTTTTTAAACAGATTTATTTCCTCAACATTGATAAATCAAAGTTTTATGGATTGTTAGCTCTTAAGTGTAAAGATGTTGATCCAAAAAAAGAACAGAAGGTGTTTCAAGATGATTGTTGCTAATTTCTACCTTGTCTAATATTCTAAAGTATAAGTACCTTTTCCTTATTTTGTCATCTAATTCTGTAAAGTTAATTTAAAAATGGAATAAGATAAGTTGAAATTCTTCTGCCATGTGATGATCCATCAGGAAACACCTCAATTAAAAAAAAAAAAACATATTTTTTTCCTTCTAATAACTTTACTGGTTATTTTGGTACAAAATGCTACTCACTATAGGATGCAAAAGAACATTGTCCTTTAATAGCTTAGAAAATGGTAGTTTGAAAGAAATTTAATTTGAAGTACAAATAATTTAGCATTGTTTAGAGAAATTGGGGGGAGGGGAATGGAGTGTTAGGGGGGAGGAGATGGGGATTAAGAATTGTTACACAGAAAATATTATAGGCAAAAGGGAGCATACCTGGTGTTTGTGTGGCTCACCCTTGTGAACAACTTTCCTAAGGCTGATGATGGTACTCATGAGTGTGACGAGCGTGCACTGAGGGGTGTCACAGCAACAGCAGGTTGATGGTGTGGGGTGGGAGGAGAGCTGTCCCTTTCTCCTTGCTCTCAGTTGCTTGTTTCTTCATCCCAGCGTGTGCCCTTCTCCCTGGCTCCCAGGTGAGGTCTGCACGCTGCACCAGCATCTTGCAGATGCAGCCTTATGGGGCTGTGTTGGTTCCCCAGGGCTGGCCTGGATGGGAAGAGGCCTTCCCTGCCCTCTGCTCTGGTGGAGCCAGTGTCCACAGTGGTCACTTGCCCACTTAGCAGTTATTGCAGCTAAAGCCAGGGCAAGAGCATGCCAACCCAGAGATCTGGTCCTGTTGGGTCTGTGCAATGTCTATAGCCTTTTACTAGCAATGACGAAAAATGTACTTACGGGACTACAGCTGACTGAAGTCCTACCACTTGGACTAGTTCCATGAGATGTGAGAGCTGTGTTCAACCTCTAGCTTTAAATCTGTCTCCATGCAAAGTGTTTTGTGTTCTGTTTTCTGAGTGTGTGCTATCGTTTCTATTCCTCTGTGAGATGAGGTATGGTCTGATGTATATGAGGTACATTCTGATGTTTATGGCTTATTATATGAATTACACCAGTAACAAGGTTGTGATTAAAACATCATAAAAATCACAACCCCCAAAATGATGATGGTGTTGACTGAGAGAAAATTGGATTTGGGGGGAGAAAAGTTTATATTTAATGAAACACTTTCTCTAAATATCATTTTAAACAAAAACACTAGGGGAGAGGAAAAAGAGAACTTCAACACTACAGAATGTTATTTCATATATATGCTTTTTTTTTTTTACATTAAGGCCAAAATGTTTTGTTCTGAAAACTTGTCCTAATGACTATTCATTTTAATTCATTTTTCCTCTGTGTGTTATGAAGTAACTCATCTTTTCAGTATAGTCTGAGTTGTCCCCAGTGGATTCCTTGTAGAGGATACTTTGAATCCTGAAAACTCTTCAGTTTTCAAAGTCCATTTTTCTGTATCCCAGTTCTTTATGTATTTCGTTCTTATGCAGTGCCGATTGTCTTTAACTAGAAAATATGTAGTGTAAATTTCTCAGAGAACAATCCTAGAATATAATTCAGGTGAAAAAAATATAAATACAGCTCTACGAAAAACAATTTTCAAAGCTTTTGGTATGTCTGAACAGCTCTTGAAGTGTACTTGGAATCTTCTGTTCTGGCAATTTGCAATCACTTCCAGTATACTACACTTGTCATACAAGGCAATTTTAAACTTGAAGAGCACTAAGCAAGAAGAAAAAATGTTGTGTGTTCTGCATTTAGAAATAGATTGTACTGGTTAGATCTGAATGTTGTCTGGAAATAGAGTTCTTTAACTCCAACATACACAGTCATTGCTAATAGTGATCAGATGTACTGTGTTCTGGTTAGCTCAATTTTAGAATTGTTCTTTATTCTGTTACTACAAAAAGCAGTACATAAAACCTAGTGACACGACACAAAATCTGAGGATGTAAACAAACACATAAGTAAACTCTCTCCCACACTTCCTCAGTGATACTGATTATAGGATTTTTCACCCTTTCCTGCAATTAAGATTAAATATACATATATATATATATATATTTGTTTCTGTAACCACTTAAAAGTGCCATCAATTACTTATAATTGTTGTATTATAAGTAAAATGTATTTATGTGTGAGTATACATATAGCTTCCCCTATATAGGAATCAGACTTTTTAAAAGAGCCTGCTATGCTCTGTACTGGAGATATATATATATATATATTTGTAGTAGTTGTTGTTGTTGTTCCTTCAATAAAAAGGTCTCTTTTGTAGAGAATATTTGTAATAAATAAATAAATTTTGAAAACGACTTAGAAGTTGGTTTGCTGCCATTGGATGTCTGATTTTATTATTTATTTATTTTAAGTCTATGGTACTCAAAATTCTCTTTTTGGTCATTCTCACGACCTGTTTCTGACATCTTGAATGGACAGTGGTCAAAGACAGGGAAACCGCTTTGACAGAGATAATCTTAGAGCTCTGCCTCTGCAGGTAGGTGTGGAGCATGACAGCCCACCCAATGCCTGCTCACCTTTCCTGGGATAATAAATCTTGTTGAGGGAAACCCCACTTTCCTGACTTGACTTTGGGCTTACAGTGTATCAGTTCATTTCACCCTCCTCCTGTCTTGGAAGCTGAGTCATAGCAACCTTTCGAAATGGAGGAAAAGTGGTGGTGAGATTACCTCCTTCAGCATCTACAAAATTCAGCAGAAAGTGGAGATTCACTTAACTTAGTCTGAAGCAGCAGAGAATCACGTCTCTTGTTTTCCAGTGGAGTATGTTAACTGGCAGTTATGGATGGGCTTCAGTAGGAGAAATGTGTCTCTTCTGTTCAATCTGCCAATGCACAGCAAATAATTCATTTACAATATGAAAAAGAGCAGATGAGATAGTTTGACTTGGTAGACTAGCAATTACCTGCGAGCTGGGAGTCCTGAGTTTCAGCTGCTGCTTCAAGAAGCAAGTATTCTATTCAGTTAAGGTTTAATGCAAAATACACCACTTGGATAAAAGCCTTTAAAAACACGAATCTTCATGACTTCAGATTCCCTCAAAATGGTTTGGTTTTGACTTGTTTGTAACTGTTAACCTGTCAGCGAATGTGGTTTGGCTTTAAAAATAAACCATAGGACACAGAACTAAGTGTTTCTTAGTCATCTAGGGAAACTAATAATCTGCAGAGAATGGAAAAAATTTAGAGGTCCTTCATGCTGTACAAAGTAGGTAAGGTTGGTATAGTAATAGGAGAAAGGAGGGTAACAGATAATGAAATCCACCTTTCACAGTTGGTGTACCAATGCCTACAGAAAGCAGGTGCCCATATCTCTCAGCTCCTTCAACATGCTGGAACAGCGGGATGTCACTGACTTGCTAATCAGTACTGTGGACACCGAGGTCCCAGTCATGCACCTGTAACAACTTCTTGTCTCATTCTGTAGTCATTTCCAGTCTCTCTTAATCAACTGTGACTGTGGAATAAGGTTAGACATGACTTTCCTGGCATGCAAAGATTGTGGAAACTTTGATGCATTCATCCACCTGCCATCCTCATCTAATTCTTATGTGGGATGCTCATGATGGCTTAAGTGAACACTTGATCTCTTTATTGAGTGGGAAGTGAATTTTGCTGAAAGAAGAGTATTTATCTAATGTCACTTTTGTTTTTATGACTTTAGCAGGCTCCTATAAGATATCTGTACTTTCAGAGGGCTTGTCTAAAAATGGTACAGTTCTGCTGTTAGTCGCTTTTTCATCTGTGTTTCACAGACTTCAGAAGTACTTTCCACTCAGCAATGGGAAAAGGGTCCATGCTTGCTCACATGGTAACATTTTAAAGGCTGTTTTTTTAAGAAACCATGGCAGAATGAAAATTCTTAAGGTCAAGAAGAAAACAAGTAAGAGTACTTGTTAAAATAACTGTGGAAGTAAAAGCAGCAAGAAACTACAGTTCAAATATCAGAGCATAGAACTAAAAAACATTGTTCACCAAGAAATTGGCATAGGAGGTAATGTGTGTCAGGTGGCTGCTGAAGGCCAGAAGTTCCTACATTTCTTTACCAGAGCACTTGCAGTATTTACACTGAGTAAAGCTATTAAAAAAAAAAAAACTATGAAATAGTTAGCTGAACAAATACTAGTAGTATCTACTACAAGGGAGATGAAAAAAATGATTCTGTAGATGTCCACATAAGTCTTAAATACTTGCTGTTAACTCTGTGTACACACTAAAAAGGATGGTATTTAAATTCGCACAGTTCCAAATTAGATAGGAAACTAAATGTTTAGTAGTCTTAGGTTTTGTGACAAAGGCAGATCTTGAAAATACAGATCTTGAAAAAATATGAATGGATATATGTAGGTATTGTCCTCACAGTTCTGCTTCAACCATTGACTGCACAGATGTGCTGTGTTTAAAACCTTTGGTTAAGTTCTATATGTGTATATATTCTAATAAAATCTTTTTCATTAGGAAAATTTCAGCACTGACTGTGGAATCTGTACCACTGCTTTGTAAACATATTTGCTAATAAAATTACACATTATGCTCTAACCAAAATTTGTTATTCTCTGTTGGAAAAGGCTCTCTGAGCCTTTCAGGCTCAAATATTGAGGCTGAACAGATTCACATGATTTCATGTCTGTCTCCCTCCCTAGCCCCTGTCAAGATGAACTGTTATTTATTAATAGTGTATATTTGTGTAAGTACATAATATTTTAAGTTGTCATTTCAGGTTCTGAAAATGGTGCTTAAACCATTGAATTAAATCAACATATTAACCAAAAAATTTCTAAGCAAAACCAATATAATCATAAATACCTTGTATTTTTGGGAAAAAAATGAGTGACTTTATGACATAATGATTTTTCACGTACCTTTCTTCTGACAAAAACAGCTCGTACGAGTACTTTTGTTTTACTTAAGTAACCTCTAGGTATTGTAATGTATTTTACAATTGCATAAAGTTAATTCCTATTAAGGCTAAATAACATTATCATCAATGTCATAATTTCAAATGCTTTAGACACATCATTATGTTTAGTTACTACAGGAAAAAAAGTTTTATTTCTGATAGATATTAAGCACTAGTTTTATGAAACTGCCATCACAGTTGTTTGGCATATTAGTAACACTTTATTTTCATCATTTTAATAGCAGTGATTGTAATAAACTCATTTGGGATTCATGTAGAACTAACATTTATTTCCATAAAGTGTTTCACAGTAATTGAACATTAGCTCAGTTATGAATGCTGGATTGCTGCCAGAGTATTTCTTTCTTTTTTTTCTTCTGTTTTCTCACTGTTGATTTTTGTAAACCCATCTTCCTGCTCCATTACCAATGAGATCGTTAAATCGAAGGGCTGGATTCTTAGCTAGCATAAATTGGACCTCAATGGAACTATTCTGATTAACGCTGAAAATCTGGGTCTGTTATTGTTCTTCCATTTTAGTAAACCATGGACTTTTAATCCTGGAGTCTTTTATGACTAAGTCAATTTTTTATATTTTTGTAGACATGCCAGTGGTGCATCTTCCCACATATGAGTCAGAAAAAGAAAATAAATGTTTACTTTCAAGTGGATCTGTTCCAGGTGATGGTTGATCTTACTGAAAATATCCAGAGGATCTGAAGTTATTTGTAAGACTCACACTCAAATTTCTATTAATGAATGGTATTATTTCAGTAATAGCATTACTATACTATGGTAACTTATTTAACGGTTGTTGAGACCTGCTTTGTCCTTCTGTTTAGAAGAAAAGTATCAGGACATTCTAACTCTGATTCAATAGTAATATGAAAATTTAGTCAAATTTTGAACTGTAGGGAAGAACTGTTTGTGTTGTTTCTGATATACAAATTACCAACAAATTAAACACAAGAAGTTTATGACTGGATAAACTCTTGCAAATAGCTTTCAGGGGATCTAAAACATTTTCAAGAATCTCTTATGCAATTTTGATTAATGCAGGCTTCTGAGAACACGTGGGTTGAAAAATGGGTGACATTTTAACAATACTAGTCTTCACATGCAAGTAATCTACTTGCATCTGTTATGTGCAATGAACATACTGTTTGTTACATAGAGGTCATTAAAAAGGGATGTTTTTACTCTGTCAAAATAGTTATACGTAGAGACATTGTAGAAATAAAATATTCCTCTTATGCCTGATATAGAAAATAAAATACAGGTCTTGTGAACAGATTAATAATAATTTCTGTAACAATTGTTTCTATTCTACATTTCTGAAAATAACAAAAAAAGGGGGGGAGGATGAAAGCATCAGTTATCTAAGTTATCTACGTAAACCATGTGATAAAACCACATGCATTTTGAGATTTACTATGAAAATACCATAGCAATTAAATTAAAAAATAGGGAAAACAGTGCTACAATCACGCAAACAAAAGACTTAATTTTTGTATCCACCAACGTCAGAAGGAACTGATCTGAACAGAAAACAAGTTGCATCCTACTCATGATTCATGTTCAAAACTTCTTTAATAATACCAATGCAGTAAAAAAGATTATTTATGACCCAATACAGATTTCTGGTAAGCTGTTATGGTAAGTTCCAAAGCTTTTCATTTGTTCAGAGATGCATTATTTAGCAAACATTGTCACTAGAACTAATGAGATTTATTGAATTGCGGGTTCACGCTAGCTGCCTGAATATAACCTGCTTCCATGGTTCATCTGCCACCATCTACAAAAATGTTAGATGCTTTTAAATATTCTTTAAGTTCATCTAGAATATTTCACAACATGCTTGATCTGACAAGTTGTGGTAGACTTTCCAGATGAACCAGGGGCAGCCTTGGTTTGCAACTTGAAGTTCTGGAGTTTCCCAATTACTGAAGAAGAGAAAAATCGATTTGCTCTTAGGTGTCAGTTACCTACCTCTCATAAAAATGAGTTTCATCTGCACTGTTTACTTCAAAAATAGCAACACTAAGCAGTCTATACTGCTGATATTTTTTCTCTTAAGCTGAAAATCAGAGATTGAAACAGTTGGATGAATCAAAACTTGGATAAAAAAGCTGCAAATTTGTTATTTTGTAGCTTCATAAAAATGTTTTTTCATTAGATGGCTTTACCCTGTCCTTCAGAAAATGGAGCAAGAGAAAATAACTTCCTATTGAACTCAAAATTATACTTCACAATGTTTGCAACTTGTTTTGAGTCCTAAGGAGATTTTTTTCACCACTGAAAATAACTGGCATAGTCAAATAAGAGATACACCAATGAAAGTAAAGCAATTATTAATAGTTTGGGTCAGTAAGCTTGAAAGTACACTATGTTCAAAACTTATGTAATAGTCATTACCAAAATCACAAAATGGCCAGCAAGAAAGGGGATTTACTATTACTGATGACGTGTTTGACTGAATGGAAAAAAAATCATACATGAATATATATATACATATATGTAAGGTTTATTGCCTCAGATTAAACTTCCAAAACAAAATCAACACCAAAAATTAAATGTTAGTAGCAGTGTAGCTCTCTTTGTTACAGTCATGATGTTTATAATCTGGGAGCCTTTTGTTTTTGTTTTACTGCTATTATATGAGTATTTGCCTGCATGTTTGTTAGTTCTTTGGTTTGGAGAAAGTGTTATGAAAAGTTGTCCCCTGCCTGTCCCAATTTAGCTTCCGTTATTTGGTCTGAAAAGCAGGTTTTGATTCATACTGTGCATGTGAAATTATTTTAGAGGATGTCAGAGCTTACCAAATGCTCTCCTATTTGTAATGGAAACATGAGGGTGCAAACCCTTTGCTCCTTCAGGCAGCCTTGAGCCAAGTGTGTGTTTGGGCTGCCTGGTGCACAGCACATGTTTGTGTAATCTAAAGTGAAACTCTGAAACTTTCAAAGTGAGGATGGCAATGTAGTGTGCTCAGCACCATCTGCTTTGATCTACTTTGATCTACTGATCTCCTGTTCTGCTGTATTGCTAATGTCAGCACAGCCTTTGTTAATAAAAAGGTTGAAAGTAGAATGATAAAAGTGATTAGTGCTACTGGAGTGAAAGGCTTGTGGGGCCTTTTATTAAGATTGAATAATATAACCCCACTGAGTACTAATGGAGGGGAGAGGGGGACAGTCCACGTATAACTGAGGCAAATGCTACAAAAGGAAGGAAAAATCTTGGCAGGTAAAAAGCACAGGCAACTGAGGAAAGAAAAGGCCATTTAATAGTAGAGTCAATGGTAACAATCTGGCCATGAGTTTTACTAATACGTATAATAAATTCCTAGAATTAATCTGGTCTAGATCATAATAAATATAAAGCAAATTGATACTGTTAAATGGCAAGATTTGGGTTGTTATATTTCCGTATAGTCTGACAGTCACAGCCAGGGTTAAAAATGTCTGACACTGAATTGATGCATTGGTGAGACCTCAAATATCTTCACATTAGTTAAACTTTTTTAATCTGACCACAGTTCTTAGCCTTTTAATATCATGTTCTAGGAAAAATTAAAATGTTCTAGAGGTTTAAGATTGTAAAGCTGCTTTGCCATAAAGATGACAACATAGAAAGCAATTAGAAAACTGTCAAATGAATGTCTTCTAAAGCTTTGATACACTTAAAAGAACTAATTACAAAGAAAACTCCAGTGCTGAGTGTAATGATTAGCAATATGCAAATCACTGAGAAATACAGGCAGACAAAGGTCTACGGAGACCAGAAGTTTGCCAAATGACTTGAAAATATAGTTCATGATGGTTTAATAAGGTATGTGACTGTGTTTTCCTGGAGCTAATCTAGAGAGTGGTCATTATGAAAAGGGCAAGGGGAAACACTAATGTTCACTACATCAGGATAAAGGCTACCCTTTTGCTTCAGCCATTCCATGCTCCACAGTGTAAAAGAGCCTCTTAGTGGTAAGATACCATTTCTACCTGGGGTTTATAAGAATGTTACATCTTATTTTGAATTTATGATCTGCCTATGTCTGCAAGAAATAATAAAAAGTTGCAAAGAAATTCTCTACATCAAAAAATGCAACAATCTTTAAGTCCTTCTACTGCAACTGGGCACCATTAAATGTATCTGCACAGTGTTATATTAAAACATTTAAAGCAAAGGCAAAATCCAAATGTTCCACTTTTGGTAAAAATGTAAATACAGAATAGGATGTGTTTTTATAGTTCATGTTGAAGCTTGGTATTTGTCTCAGCTTGGGATAAGGTTTAGTAGGAACTTATTTAAATCACTGGGTTTTGATGTGAAGAGTTCTGCTGAGAAGCATTAGCTTGAGTTACCTAGTTAGGAGCCAGTGATGATTCTCAGTAAACTAATGCACACTAATCTTGACTTATAAAAGCAAACCAAAGTTGTTTGTGGGGTACTTCCCAACCCCCCCCCCCCACACACACACACTTTATGCTGGTTTGCTTTCAAAATGGCCTGCCTGCCTTCAAGCTCAGAAAGTTCAACAACCGTGGAGTTCTACTAAATTCAAAGAACTTCAGTATTCAGATATACATCTGAAACGATACAAACACTGGAAAAATACTCGTACTTTCACTCTGTGAGTAAAGCATGTATGATGCATTGTTGTTTTGAAGTAGCCGTTATGTAAAAAATAAGAATACCTGTTCCTGATGTAAGCCTTGCTTTTGAATTTTTTACAGAAAGTGCAAAACTACACTGTTGATTGAAAAAGTGGTAACTTACTCCCCTTCCTTGTTTCCTGAGATAAATAAGCTAATAACAGTGTCAAAGGAATAAAGGCCAAGTACATAAGTAGCTGACATGTCCTTTTTATGTGATAAACATGTAGTCATTTTTCTGGTGTGGGCTTTTTTTAATACTTGAATTAGAAGAGAGGCATATCTCTGTTGCATAATGAAAACTTTAGCCAGATAAATGTATACACGATTTTAGTACAGCAGTTCTTAGGCATACTAGTTCCTACATGTTCAGAGTCTTTCCAAAAACCTGTAATGAGCTGATAATTCTTCTATACAGTTGGTGTATTGTCACCTGCTTCCCAGAATGTGGAATTGGACTTGATTTTTAACAGTTTTTAGGAATATGTTGAAATGGGATGAACAGAATATACAGAAAAGTATTCCTATACAGTTTCTCTTCAGCAAGAAGAGAAACAAAATGGAGGACTAGTCTCTCAAAAGTTAGTCCTAATTTTTCACTATTTAAATTGGGGGTGTATTGTTCTTTTTTTTTTGTATATTTAACTCTCTACATCAGTGAAGTAGTAGTGTTAAAGTTCATAAATTCTCATCAGTCATTAAAGCAAAAGATGAAAAGTATGGGTCACTTGTTATCCTAATTAACACGTACCTGGTGTTTTCCAAATGAAGTGTCAAGAAGTAAAGGGCAAGTTTCTGTTCAATTAATGTATTCACAATAGTTCTCCCATAACACCTCCTAATCCCCTTTAGAAATTCTGTGTTCATCTGGGGAAGAAATAATTTTCCCTGATAAATATGCAATGTGCTTTTTTGCATACAGTATTGATTTAGGGTCCTATTCTGTATCCCTTGTGAAGTCTAAACACTCTTAATTTAGTGTAAAATAGGTGTTTCTATATTTGAGAAAGGGAGGCATGTTTTACTTTCTGAATACTATTTAACCTGGTCAAATACATTCTGCAAGATGAATTGTATTATTTTTTTGGAATCAAAAACAGCACTGGTAACCAAAATGTATCTAGAGATATATGTAATATATTTCTAGAAAACATTTAATGCAATTAATATAACAAGATCCATAATTTCATGATCAAATCATAGTTCAAAATAGCTACCATGCAATGCTATTCGTTGCAAAATAAAAGTACGTTTCTGACATTATAATGATTCTTTAGATTAAAAAAAAATGTACACAAAAAGATAGTAATCTCTGCTTTGGCAGCGGTCATAAGAATCGTAGCTGCTTCCGGCTGGCTGCTTTGAAAGTAAGTCACCATGGGTAAATCCTTATTGTATATGGTGGTCTTCTCTATGGATATGTGAGATAACATGATTTCCATTCAGGTATCTGTGCTTTCTTTTTGCCTTCTTTAGATCAAGATTCCTATTCATATGCCTGCAACACAGTTGTATTTTTTCACCTCTCTTCTTCCCTATCTTGACTGATATTCCTTCAGGCCTGTAATTGTGTTCTTGGCATCAGCTGTTAGACATTCGGACTCCAGATCTGAATTATGGGCTTAAAGTATACTTTATTTTATAGTACGTTATGCTCTTCTCACCCTCTTGTTGTTGCAGTCACTAATTAATTGAATAATTGTACCTAATCCAAACTGATCGATTTGCATTTGACATGAATGGCAAGATAGACAATTACACGTCAAAGAATGTCCCTACTCTTAACTGTTTGAAGAGGCCTCCATGCTTTATATCCTTCTCACTCCACATGCCTTACTCTTTCATCCCCATATATCTTTTATCTTTTCAGTGATGAAATTCACTTTGTGCCAGTTTTACTCTGCATTTAAAATCATAACATCGGACTATTTTTCATAATGCTTGAATCATCGATGTTTGTATTGTACATGTTATGGATGTATTCTTACAGCCACTAGCACTGTAAATTGTGCAAAGAAGGGAGAACTGAATGTGTGGACTGAGATGAGATATCCTGTTAAGACTATGTGATATGTTATAATATTCTTCAGGAGAAGAAACAAGTTGAGTGACATATAGTCTCCACGATGAGCAAAATCTTTACTTTTACTTGAACATAAATAGAGAATTGATCTTGGAGATGGTCTCATAGTGTAGAGATTATGACTAATTGCATGAGCTATTGCTGTTTTGTGAATAGTTACATAGTTTAATCAATGAAGCAAATTTTAATTGGTGAACTAGCTAAAGCATAGTGTGAAATAAATTTAGGTTATTAAAGCAAGTGCTTTGCTGGACTCTTGTAAAACAGGCTCATGCTATTTATTCTATCATCATCAGGAAAGCCTATAGAAGGAGCTGAAATTTGGGTTACAATTAGCTGTATAGACAGAATGAGTTGGAAAGAGGTCTCTGAATTCTCAGTCAGAATGAGAAGGAACTTGTAGCAAGCACTTGGGGAAATGTGCGTTAAACTTTCACAGGAAGTATTACCTAAAATTACTTTTAAACTACTTATACTTTTAAACATTTAAATGGCTGTAACTTGATATAGGAAATTACATGTTTTACAGCGGATTCAGTAAGATACAAATAGTATGTTTTACTCATAATAGCTGATGGCTTTCAACAAATAAAACAGGTGTACTCACAACCTATCTGGTTTGATGAGATTAAGAAAAATGATTGTAAAGATTTTACTTCATGAAAAGAGTTTTGGAAACATCTCGTTTCCACAGACACATTTTTCTGGTGTTCTTATCACAAAGCTATCTAGTTTTTTATAGACTTCTAAACTATACCCATTGGTTGTAGTAGGTACACCATAGCAGAGTTTAATGTCATTCTATTAGTTAATGTGATACTTGTCTTTTTCAACTACAATGTTACATGGGGCTGTAGCATTGTCAGAAACTTAATTTTCAAGCATCTTTAATGTCTAAGTTATCAATACAACCTTACTTCTCTCATGTCTTTGTTCATGTTAAAACAACCTACAAGTTTCAAGCTAAGAAATGAATTCACTATAGTTGATTACTTACTCAGTTTGCAAGAACTATACATTATTTCTTATGAAGAAGACAAATTATGATAATCTGTCTAAAGTTCAACAGTTACTTATATTGCAAGAAAAGCTCCTACAAACTAACTCAATTTTCAGCTAATGTCTTTAACACACCTTAACAGACTTGTGTTTGTGTACCTCCATAATCCCTGTTAAAAATGCATAGAATCATTCACCCTGGAAAAGACCTTCAAGGTCATCTGGTCCAACCATCACCCTACTACCAATATCACCCATTAAACCATGTCCCTAAGCACGAAGTCCAACCTTTCCTTGAACACCCCCAGGGACAGTGACTCCACCACTTCCCTGGGCAACACGTTCCAATACCCGACTACTCTTTCTGAGAAGAAAAGGCTCCTAATTTCCAACCTAAACCTCCCCGGTACAATATAAACAACAAATACTTAAGCATTTTTAAACATACAAATTTAAACAAACAAACAAAACAATGATTTTTCTAAAGCTTAGAAGAAGCTTATATTTCTGAGGAAAATATACTCCCAATAATAAAGTTTACTTGTGTCAGTAACAAGCCATAAAATATATGCTATTTCCAGAATAAAATGCCATAAAGCACTATATTTACATGACTAATATTAGTTTATTGGACAAAATATAGCATGTGTAACTATGTGGCTTGTAAATAAGTCATTCACAAACATCCCTGGCACTCAGAACCCTATATCTGTGAACAAACAGTCCCAAAAAGGAAAGCGATCCTGGGCAGTATTCTGACCAAGGGGTTTAAAGAAGTTGTTGGCAAGTTCCTCTTAAACCAGTTTGTGCCTACAGATTATTTCAGAATTGTGCATATATTGAGAAAGGAGTTAAAGTTGAAGCAGTGGAGTCTTGTTTGACACTGGCCCTGAGCGTGGTACAGGGCCCAAGGTGGATGGCGTACAAAAGCTCTGACAGGAAGCTATGGGGTGGGTGTCTCAAAGGAGCTGACATGCTGGGCAGAAACAGCGGGTGATGGTGACAGCTGAGGGTCGGGACAAGGTCAGTGCCATTGCTCCTGCAGGAGCACCAACAGGCCTGCTGCATCCTGGGAGCTGGCTCTGAGCTCTGGGAACTAACACTGCCTGACTCTGAGAAAGCCTGTGGAGCGGCCTGCTCAGCAGCGTGCAGCCACCACACCGCCATTCTTCTGCCTGCCTTCTGCTGACAGGGGCTGGTGTGTGTGGCGAGTGGGGCGTTTCCTGCATAATGGCTGCTTGCGCCCCACCCTAGGCCACTCTGCTGGTGCTCAAGGCTGCAGCCTTTTGCCCGTGTTTCTCTTCAAGGGCTCCCTGCAAAGCCTGGGGGCAAGACAGAGCTGCCCCCTCTGCTTGCTGTGCCAGCGCCATGGAGGCAGCCATGGGCTGCTGAGGTGTGTGGTGTTTCCTGTGAGGGCCGTGGTGGCTAAACGTGGGTGCTTAAAAGTCAATGAAAACTGTCATTGAGTCAGAAAAAAACAACGGTAGGTAGATTAGAAGAGCCTACAGAGGGGAGAGGGAAAGGTGGTGGAGGTGACAGCTAGTGACAAAGGTCTCACCAGATTGTAGGGGAGCGTTTTGTCTGTCCAACCAAGAGCAAAAAGGAAGTGCGTTGGCACATGTCCTTTTTGTGAAAGAAAAATGGGGGACTTGTGTCCCTCCTTGTGCAAGAAAAATGAGGGACCCTCCTCCTTCCCCTCTTGCCCCCTAACTTCAGCCCTTAGGTGTTTTCTCCAAATTATATCCATGATGTGTACGGGGGCACTGGGATACCTTGTCTCAAGTTGCACACAAAATTCTTCCAAACTAGCTTGCCACCAATTTGATGAGAGATGCATGTCTGGAGTAGAGAAGAGGTGTGTGTTTGGAGTGAGATGGATAAAATTCCCAAGGATGGTAATTATTACAAGGGCTTTATTACCTAGCTTCAAAACAAGATCGGGAAATTAAGCATTCAGTGTTGAGATGGTATAAAACACTATTCTGTGGTAAAGAAGTAAAATATTATTCTGTAGTAAATAACGCAGAATGGGCTACTTGGGACCTCCACAAACTGCTCAAAGCTTTCAGGAGCAATTTTTTGTTGCTTGAAGTCATTACCCTTTTGAAGAGGAGAAAGAAAGGTTGCTTCTAGTTTTTATTTGAACTGCAGTGAGAAGCCAATTCCACCTAGTAAGAAGTGGCAAATGCATTTATGAATTTTGCATCCATAATTAGTGTTTTAAAAAGCATCCTTTTTGTAATCCTTATGCATTTAAATTTCATTAAATATAAACAAATGAGACTCTGAGATTATAAAAATTTTTGTTAGTTTACACATAAAATAATCGATCATTTATAGTAATTAGCTGGAGCAAGAAAACATCTTTCTTTTTTAAAGTCACCTGGAATAAATGATTAAACAGTGATGGAGCAAATTTAAATTTGAAACTTTTTAGTGATACAGTTGTTCTTTGAAGAAGGGAGCTAAATCAAGCCACTTTGGATGTTGTCAAATTTCACCAGAATTAGGCAGCAATTTATGATGAACTTTAAAGTACTTATTAAACTTGGCCTGAGTGTTGCTGTTTACTGGAGACTGTATTTAGGAGTGAAGCATATTGTCCCAGAATACTGACTGGAATCTGGCAGATCAAGGAATTTGATCACTGTTTTTCTAAATCTTTTGTTGTATGTGTTTGATCTTTGACATGCTGAAGTGTGATATCCACTACGATAATCCGTCTGGGAAACTTCTGTTGTAATGAAATGAGTAATATTTTTGGTATTAGATGTGCTTTTCATTCAGTAATACAATTTTCCCTCTGTCTCAAGCAATTTGTGCTCAAATATTCATTTTTAAGTGCTTATGTAGATAGTCTGTTTAAGGAGCTTAACCTCAGCTTTTCTTGGGACACGTGTAAGAACCAGCTGTAGTCTTGCTATGATGCCCATGGTAAGTTTGAGTCACACTTCTATCAGAGGGCAAAAAATGTATATAGAGGAAAGGTATAGCTACGTCTAAGTGCATGCATTCATACTAGTCATCTAAGAAAAGTGATGTGGATTTTTAGATGCCAGTCTGTTTATTAATAGTCAAAGGTCAATTGAAAATACTGAGCTTTCCTGACTGTTTAAGTAACTGACTTGGAGTTAGTCAAACAGAAAACAGAGCACTGCTTTGCTTCCAGTTCACACTGACGCTTTTCCCTTGTGCAGTATAAACATGACTGAGGTAAGCTGAAGATTGGCTTTCCAGTTGTTGTCTATTATACCTCTAACAAGAGGGGGATACAAGGCTGCTGTGTTGCTACAGAAGTCCTGGCACTGAAGATAAGATGTTATGAGATGCTGAATCTTGACCCTGAGGTATTGTCAAAATAACTGGTGTGGTATACGTAACAAAAGTTTATACCTGACCTTTGTTAAGCTTGAAAAGTTAGAAGTGGTTTTGCCAAATCTGACTGTTGTTATCTGTCATGGAGGTTCACGAGGATTCAGGAAGAGAATGCTGTACAATACTCCAGTATTGTTTCATGTTGTTAATGTTTTTGTGTTTAAAAATAATAGCTTTTGGTTTGAGAGAAGTCTTAAGGAAAGTAGAACAACTTTCCCTCCCCTGTTGCAATTTACAGTTAATTGTTCCTGACTATAGGACTTCCTGAGAGGCGTTCTTGCATAGTGCAGAGGACTAGTGTCTGAACTAACATTACAGTGAAACAGATCAGCTTTGACACCACTTACGTAGTTTCGTTATGCTTGAATTTGAGTACATCTAAGTGCATTACTGTCCCTTGATTTCTTTTGATTTGTATCTGATATTTTGGAGTATATAGAAGGAGAAGGAGTTCCTTTGTGGTATCATAGCAGTTAGACGCTCATGTTCAATTCCCTGTATAATTAAATTGACTCTTTAATTGGAATTTACCTAATATGTCTGCTCATAGCAAACAAGTTTTTGCTGTTTTCTTTTCATTTCTTCCATTGCCTGCATAGTTGTGTATTGGAGTTTGTAAGTAAAATTAGGCAGATTGCGTGCAACTCTGTATATAGCAGATATTTTTCTATCAGCAATTGTCCAAGCAGGGTACTGAAAAGCTTAAAATAGCTTTGGAAGAAAAAAAGTGAAATACAAAAGAAAAAGTGCCCAAGTAATCTCTTACAGCTTTAAGTCAAAATAGGCAAGTGACTATAAGCAATTAGCATTGATTTTAAATTCTGTAATAGACAGCAATAGCTATAACTTAAATTTTAAGCCTACCTTTTAAGGGCTTGAGATCAGGAGTTTGCTGCACCGGATCTTTTTTGTGTGACAATTGCTTCTGTTTTACAAATTATTACCTCGGTGCTGTACTCATGCACACACATGCATGCTGTTTATTGACCTTGAAGTTGCTGGTATGAAGTTAGCTAGGGTAGCTTTGGAAATATGTTGGAGTGGAAAATCTCATCTTAATATTAATAAAACACTTTTTATTGGCATTGGTTGCTTTCGTGGAATTTAGCTAAGGTATACTGAAGATGCATACTGAGAAAAGACTCCATTGCAAATTTAGTTTCTGTCCAAGAATCAAGGAACTCAGAAAGATTAATAAAGGCACAAATGCTTTTTAGTGCTTTTTAGGACCTACAACATTCGTCTTTATCCTTTTTTCCATTTATATTGAAAAAAAAAATACAGTAAATGACACTAAATAGGCAATGAGCAATAAAGATATACAGAAAGTACTTCCAAACTATGTGAAGGCATCTCTACTGGCACATGCAGGAGCTCTGAAAGGTACGTTAGTCCAGCAAGAAAAGAATACGGAGAAGATCAGGAAAGTGACAAATGAAGTAATGACAGGATTAACTTTTCTTTTGATTTTGAATGCAACAGCATAAAAAAGAGAGTTCTCTAGCTGTTTATTCCACATTCTTTCCAACCAAGTTATGTATCTTTTTAGGCCAAGTGTCCATGGGCTTTCTTTAGTAATTGCTTCTTTTTTTTCTTTTTGTCATTGAATAATAGCTTAATTACCATACTAAATCTCCATCCTAACTGCTCCATAAACAAATTAGACCTCTCCTTACGCAGTTTTTACTTTGTTTCATCCTTTTTGTCCAGATTCCTTAATTTTTGAATAATATAATTTTGTGCTATGAACAGGTCAGTCCCATTTTAATTTGACATTACCCCCTTTGTGTTCTGCCTCATTTCTCCCATGCATAATGAAATGTTTGTCACCTGCACAAGGGAGAGGGCCTTAATGAATTGCACGGGGTGTGCTCTAATCGACAGTAATGCATTCTGTATATTTTTTAATTAAATCTGTAGAACTCCCTCATCTAAGGTGGATAATTGTTTCCTGAATTATGCCCTTCTATTTTTATCAGTTTCCATAATCTTAAAATTTTAAGTCATTGTCATTTGCATGACAATGAATGCATATTCTTTAATCAGCATATAATATTCACAGTTGTCTACTGCTTCAGAAATAACTGACTGATGTAAAATAATAATAATAATAAAACAAAATAGAGGGCATAATATAGACCCAGAAATGATTTCAGAAAATGTCCAAATGATTGATCTAAACACAGATGAAATTTTTCATTGTATTTTCAACTTGAAAAGGCGTTAAAAGTGTAACCTTGGCCTATTTCATTCATAATTTCAAGGTAGATTAAATCATCAGTGTGCAGAGGGTCAGTAATAGTCCAGGAATAAACTAAATCCCATGTAAGTCCTTTGGGCCTGATTCATTGCTCTTTGAAGTCAATGG
This sequence comes from Cygnus olor, assembly GCF_009769625.2. Classification (NCBI taxonomy): domain Eukaryota; kingdom Metazoa; phylum Chordata; class Aves; order Anseriformes; family Anatidae; genus Cygnus; species Cygnus olor. The sequence goes on along the minus strand of NC_049172.1, from coordinate 40,733,491 downwards.
GATATTTTTCTTTGAGTTAGCACAAAGAATAGTAATTAATAATCTCACTTTAAACAGTTCCTGAGTGAAACAAATAATGAAATATGTTTAGAAAATTTCAGCGTGGCTGGTTTGAGTGATGAAACAGTACTCACAACAGGGTGATGTTGGCCATTTATATTCTGTTGTGAGGAAGTGTGGAACAGGAGTGCATCAGTTTTGGGGAGTGCAGGGGTCTGGTAGTGTACACAGAAATGATATCAAAGCCTCTTTAGCACAGTTCTTGGCTGGAAGGTCAGCTGTCATCCTTGATTTTGGCTGCTTGAAAGGCTGTCACCTGGAAAAAAAAAAAAAAAAAAAAAACCCTTATGAGTATTGAAGGCTGGTGCAAACTCCTAAGAGCTTTTTTTTTTTTTTTCCCCCAGTGTATGTTTCTAATCATTGTAGTAATTGCTTGCTAAAGGAGAACTAGCTAAGATGCCACTGAGTGCGATTCCTATTTGAACCAGCTGTGGGATCTTATAGAAGCCAATTAATTGTGTGTTTTTATAGATCTGAAAGACAAGGGGTAATTTACAAACAGATGAGAATTCCTTCATAAGTGCGTGCATATCCATGTGTATACATTGTTTGTCTATTTACTTATCTTAAAAAAAAAAAAAGAAGCAAATCTAACATATCTCATGAAGGAATTGGTCAAAAATGAATTGCAAAATTTCAGCCTGGTCTTGCTTTTTATTTATATAAAGCTCTGAAAGAAAATGTAAACATCTTAATGGTGATAACATAGACCCAATACATCCCTTTTCAACATCACAAGACCATTTATTAAGCTTCCATTGATCTGGTAATTTTAAATTAATACAAATTACTCAAATGATAAATCACCTGGAGTTCTGCAATGTAATGAATCTTTATATTTAAGTCTTCTCACTTCAAGAGCAGTGCAATAAAATACACAATTCAGTGGTATTGTTAGATGGGATTAAGCGAAACATTGATATGTTTCTTTAGTGTCATCCTTTAATGTTTGACTATTTGTACCCAATATTGATTCTAGCTGAGGCATGAACATTAGACAGCACATTAATTCTTACATTTCGCTGTTCCACCAAAATATGCATTTCAAGCTATTGAATCAAATGGTATATTTTTTTATTCTATACTAGTGGATTCAACTTAGATTTTGCATATACAACTGTTTCTATAGTAACTGATGCACTTCAAAGGAGGCTACAGCAGTTAAAAAAAAAAAGTAGAAGGCACAACAAAATATGGGATAATGTGAGAACATTATAAAATGTTAGAAAATTTCGGGAAGCTTGGTGTTTGTAAAGAACTCAGATGACAAGCACGCCTCCACAAATATACTTCTGTTATTTGGAACTGTGACCAGTTTGGAGGGAAAATAGAGACAAAAAATGAATGAAATCTAAATGATGTATTTAGAATAGAGCTCCTCAACTTTCCTTCCCCCCACCCTCGAATCCAATGTTTGATAGAAATTTGCTTGTTCTGTTTATTTTGATGGGGAATAGTTATCAGATGGGGGATGGAGTTCTGGAAGAGAGAGCAGGAAGACTTACATCTACATAACAGATTGGCTCAGCCACCTTTCTCAGAACAGATTAAGCCTGAAGGCTAGGGAGACTCGAATCTAATGGACTGATTTTTGAGGCATCCATTCTAAGTTTTTATTCGTATGTTCTAACCACTGTATTGCTGAATTTTCATGGTACTTGAACTTTTTTTCTTTTAATTTAAGAATTTGAAAGCTCTTATTTTCATTCCTGTATAGAACAAGAAGTTGTATAAAACTTGAATTATTTTGTTAAGCAAGATAGTTGTTTCTTCAGTTCTAAGTGAACCACTGTTTTTATTTTACAGTGCTTAATTGAGTCTATCACAGTTTAGGGTGTTCACATTCTTTTGTGTGATTGTTTTTTTTATCTGACTGTGTGTTTGTAGAGAAGTGCCACCTAAAACTTTCTCCCATTGAATTCTCCAGTAAAATCATCAAACTATTTAGTTATAGAATTTACTTGTTTAGGATAGCTTCCCTCATATATCTGAGTGCTAAGCACTTTCTCTCTGAGGAATGTCTAGGAAGTCAATTTCAGCGTCCTCAAACAGCTTTTAGGGAAATCTAAATATCACATAAAGAGTATTGTCCTCTGAGGGTGAAAGTGATGAAGACTGAGTTTTTGGCATCAAAATTAGTTTGTTACATCAGATAGCAAAGTTTACTCTAATAGCTTAAACAATAAGTAAGTCTTCTAAATCACAGGTTGTTTTGCTAACTGTAGTTATAAGTATTAACCATGCTGACAGTACTGTAGAAATGCTACTTATGCTATACATTAATGGCATAACACCACCCCCACCCACACACCCCTTTATGGAAAACATTAATGTGATCTGAACAGTATCTAATCAATATAGCTGGTGAGAAGCAGAAAGAAGGCTAGATAAATAACACACACAACTACAAAATGGAAAGTACTTCAAATCTATCACAAAACATTTATCTTTACTTGTGCAAACTTCTGCTTAACCTTGTCTAAAGTGTTAATTGTGTCTGCATAAGAAAAAGCCATTTTGTTTATCTAGCTTCACAGGTAGATACTCCATTTGTGTACCTATTAAAAGTGCTTAAAAGGTACAGAGTGCCTTTTGCTTAAGGATAAGACCTTGTAAGATAACCTTACAGTCGTAACATTAAAAAAAAAAAAAGAGTGCACCTTGTATAATGATCTACATATCTATTTAGATTGAAACACACACACACAAGCCAGCAATCCAGTAGTTAGTAGTCAAATAATATTTATTTAGTTAGGGAGGAAGGTCTAATTGTGAATCCAACTTTTGGATTCAGTTAAATGGCTTCATGGAGAATAGATGCAATTGCGGAGACATTAGTCATAATATTGGCAGTACATATATGATCTGATGCTGTTGAACAAACAATTGAATTTTAGGGACTTCATTTTTTAATTTTTTTCCAAGAGTGTTTGGCACTTAACCAACCAAATAAGATTACTCTAAACTTTGTAATTTACCTGTTATACTTTACTATTCAGAAAAGTAAACTTTACTAGTGTTGGCAGTCTGCTCATGAAATTGTTTGACCGGGTGTTCTTCACAAGGACTTACCACTGCTCTGGAGTTTCTCTAGATGAAGCTGTCTTGTGCTTCAGTGGGCATGTGATTAGCAGACCCAAATTCTTGTTACTACTGGATAGTTTACCAAATTGAGAGATTGATCTCTTCCACGTTGAGATCCGTCAGGAAAACCTTAGGAGGAGTTTTAGGACTATGATCTTGTGAAAATTGACAAAGATCAAAGTGCCTCATGGGAAGGATTTAGAAGGTTCAGCTGTATCAAGAAAACACGCATTTACGTATTTGTCTAATTGTATGCAAAAGTTATTTGAATCCCAATTGCTTTTCCTAATTAAGGATACGGTGCTAGACTGTGTTTGTAAAGAACAGCTCTACTTTGACATATCAACATATAAAAAATAAGGTAGGCTTCTGTCCTTTTTTCAGTGATATTTTCAGTGATATTATTGCACTTTTATACTTTGAAGAGACTTGCTAGAAGGGCTGAGTGATGCTTTAGTAGTGATATTCTTCCTTCTGCTCATAAGGCCTAGTCAAGATAATTTTGAAAAATTACATTATTTTTTGTTGTAATCTTTTGATGCTCTTTAAGGAGAACATTGGTGTGATACTCTGTAAGACTTATATATGTTTATATAGGAAATAGAAGGGAATGGAAAAAGACAATAAATACCACCTATCAGGAATGTTTAATATCAATTCATGTGTCCTGTTTCTTCCATAAACAAATTGTCCAAAATCCATAAGATGAGGCTTTTCTGTCTCTCTTGAAAGCTCAAGACTCCCTTTTGCTTTGGATGCTTTGTTGCATGTCCTTAGAGCTTTTCATATTCACAAGGCAATCAGATCACAACAAACAAGTCCAATGCAGAAAAAGTAAGTTTGTCAGTAGTACAGACATTATTTCTCACACTTGTCTTCATGTGATGTTATTTTCTGAGAATAAGTAGATTTTATGTCATGCAGAAGCTGACAGAAGTTCAGTCTTTAAAATGCTTTGTCAAATTTACCTATTTACCTATTTTATTGATTTACTGGTGTAGCATAGGTAAATTAAATGCATTGGTGATGAAACTAGGAAGGTACAGTTTTCAAATTGAATATGCCTGCTTTTTTTTCTTCCCAGAATTTCCTTATAAGAAACTTGAACTAGAATGTACAACCTTCAGACAGTGTTCTTGTCATGTCTCTTAATTGCAATGATTATACACCAGATGTTTTTGAACTAAGTTTACCTTTAGCACAAGTGTATTGTTACCTCTGTGTTTTTCTTGACTTATTTCAGCAAACTACAAAAATAATTTGTAATATGTGTCTTTCACTTTAAGCTTTTTCAAAATTCACCCAATCATTTTCCATTTCTGCCTCATTAATTTCTTGGCATATGTTTTTAAATCCAAAGTCAAAAATACATTGGATCCTGGAGAGCTATTCCCCATTTTCTTTATTTTTCTAATGGTGGTGAGTTCTCATAAAAATTTCAGTATGAGTTTTGAATAGCTGACAGAACGATGATATTTAGAAACAGTAGCTAAATAATAGACAAATTGTCCATTAATAACACACAACTTACTATATTCATTTTGAGCTTGCAATTTTTTATTTAGTATTCAGAACTCAGATCACTCAGGCTATCTTGGTTATTTAACAGTAATTGAGTGTAAGTTTGTCTTTAGGGAAGACGTTTATAAATATTTGTAACTGATGTATGCTTTCTACTCAGGCCTCAGTGGAATTATGTAGGGTTGTTATTTTAATCAAAGGAAATCTTTGAAGATAAAGAGATAATCCTGACTTAAACAGTGATGACTTATGCACAGATATGCAGATTCTTCAGCTTCTTTTTAATGCTGCTTTTGATTTTTCGACGTTTGAAAAATACAACAAATTAACTTTGTCATGCTTTAAAATGCTGGAAAATCACTTATCATTGGTTAAAGTGTAGTTACAAATACCTTGAGAACAGCAGTGGTTCTGCTCATACATACTCTCAGTTAAATTAGGTCTTTCTATTTTGCATTTAATATTGGAGGAAAAATTCTAGCCCAAATATTCTTGAAGACGGAAGAAAGATTGCGTTCTGCTACTTAAGCACCTAGAACTGCAGGGAGGCAATCTGGGAGCTTGTGCAACCTAGGCTGCCTTGCCATAATTATGCAGAGGCTCTTGCAACACTGACTTCTGTTGGACAGCATGCTTCTGTCATTTATTTATTTATTTATTTATTTTCTGCACCCTACTTTCTTCTTCTCTACCCAACAAGTTAAAGATACTCTGGAGCAGATGGACTGCAGCTGGCTATGGTGTGCCACAGGAGGAACTCTAAGATGCTTGTTCAAAGCAGCTTTATGATTTTACAATACCAGCCTGCACATACACAGAATACAGTGAGAATCTCTGTTTACGTTGTAGTCTTCTAAGGTGGTTGTCTGGTACCGCTGGTGTTTCTATTATGCTGAAATCCTCTGGTTTCTGGCTGGCCATCATGATGAGTTCTGCTGGACTTTACAGGTTAATATATTTTGTTCTTTAATTCCTTTTGGAACAAGTCTTAATTCAGCTATCTAATTCCATACATTTATTTTTTATTATATAATCCATTTAATTCTTCAAAACAGCCCAGCATTCTGTACTGAAAACAGTTCTGAAAATCTCTGTCCCGCATCCTTTGGAGAGGGAAAGAATGTAGACTAAAAGAGTTTAGAAAAAATTGTTGAAAAGAGGTATGCTTTGCTCTGGGAGTACTTGAGGAGGTGAACACTTAAAGGAATTCTCACAAGTAGAAGGTTATGTTAGGTTAAGTAAGGGATTTTGGACAGTTTAAAAAAATGTTTTTTGTGGGGGCAGGGAGTTTTATCAGACTTAGCCATCTGTGTATAGGTGTGTGCATACGTATACATGGCTTTTATAATGGATACTTGGTTGGTTCCAGTGCATTCCAGTCTGAGGGGAGCTACATGTGCATCCCTCAGGCTAAGGGTACGTACCTAGTTGTTTCAAATCCCAGATAGACTCCAGTGACCGTCAGAGCTGAGAGACCTCTTTCTCAGGCTCTTGCTGGAGATGGATCCCAAATAGGTTATACTCTTATAGTAATCTCAGTCACCTCAGATGTAGCAGGGATTTTGGTGATATGTATAGTAGCTTGGTAGTTTGTAATTAGTTTTATTATGGGTTCTGTGTTCATTCTTTATTCCTTTTAGTTGTGAATTTGGGAAATCCTTCCATTAAACTCAGATTTTGGAATCTTGCAGTGTTATTTCTTACCCATTCATAGCTCAAGATATAGTAACCTTTTCTATAAAACAAATGATTATGTCTAGTGAATAAGGAACACTAGTTGTTATGTTCTGTTTGCAGACATTTTGGGTTCTGTAGTGGTTTGCCAAAGTTACGAGAACTTTCTGAATGTTATATGTAACAAGGGTATTATGTCTAGTTTCTTCAGCATACAAGAGTGCTCTGATCTTCTGAAAGAAATGGATCACTCTGGACCTCTTCTTGCACTCATTGGAATAGTGCTGCTTCCATCTTTAAACGGTGTGATCCATGACCCTAGTCATAGAGTCTCACTCTTTCTTTTAAGAACTTCTTTTTATTTCAGATGCTTTTAGCTCTTCATTTCTTGTATTTCAGTGGAGGGGCACAGCTGATTGATTTGGTGTAATACATGACCTCCTGCCCTCTGGGAAGTCAGTGAATTCTTCGTTGTTGAAGCTTTTCTAAGAGAGATTTCCAGGGCTCATTTTAAATCTAAATTTGATTCTGCTAGCAGACATTTCTGTGTGACAGTTTCATTTACTTCACTTGCTAATCTGTCAGATAACATGGCATCTCTCGCTGCCACCAAATTCACAGTATTCATTCATTAGCTTTACATTGCAACAAATGCAAAAATAGGTTCACATTCATGCAGAACCTTGCCATTACATTTCAGACTCTGTACAACTGCTGATGGTTTGAGGTTATAGTGCTTTTAAGAGGTCTGTAATCTCTGGAAGTAGTTATCATGTAGTGATTCAAGAACAATTTGGTTAGATACTCTCAAATATTTAAAATGATCTTCTGTTTTTGTGCCATGCATAATGTGACTTGCATGAAAAAAACACCTGCATATCTTTGTGAGCAGTTTTTCAGAGTTTACACATCATTCTTCCTATGCTGCATTGAAAACAACATTCAGTGATTTCACAGCAGTCCTGAGAATAGCAGATTTGATGTCTGTTGTTCTTCAGGCATGTTATTGAAGTTCTAATTTTGACTGCCATCAAGCATTTGATAGGAAAGCATTTTTAAAGGCATCAAATATCAAAATTAATCAGGCATTTCTTATTGACCTATATATTTTTATTTTTTTTTTGGGGGGGTGGGGAGAACAAAATTATTATTTTTCTTTTAGGGTGGTGTACCTCTCCCCCAAGTCATATGAAGAGGTACTGTTTCTACAATGCAGAGTTGCTTTAAGTGAGCTTTGTGGATTGGTTCCCTGGATGTTGCACATCACTGATGTTTTGCAAGTTGAAATGTTCCTATATAAGGGTGGTATTTGGTGAAAAATGTGCTACATCTCAAGAGATCAGCCCTGCTATTAGGTTGGATGGGAATGTGAGGTGTTTAAACTCTGCTTCAAAGAGCAGTTCAATGGATCATGTAAATATTTTCCTTTTTCAAAGACAGGAGACCAAGTCACAGGAGACGCAAATTTCTAGTTGCCATGCATTAAGCCATTAGTTGACCTAGCTCAAAGTTTAAACCTCTTCATCCCAAATGAGTATCCCGCTGACTATTCCGCTGTCTCATTATGCAGCATCAGGCAGAAGAATCATACTGTAAATTTCCATTTGGAATGTAAGTTGGCTAAATAAACAATTATAAATTTAAGAAAAACATGCCCTTCGTTTCTCTCAGAACTTGACTAGTGGGATGTGCAAGTCATTGAAAAACGGTGATGGAGAAGTGGTTAATATTGATAACTATTTGGCTGTTGCTACCTGAGACGTTCAGATGCCTCTTAGCAATGCAGATGCTGGGAACCAATTTGAAATTAATATTGCTATAATTAAATGACTTTAAATGTATTGTTTATTTCTTGCCAGGATTGTGCATGGTTCCAAAGAACATAATTTAATGACACATCTGTAGAATTTTTGCTTTTACAAATTAGTGAAATAACACTGATGAAATGCAATTGCTTCTGTTATTATTTTCTTTCTACCAGACCTACTGAATATTCGCCATTGTTGCTCTTGCCTAGGAGCTGTTTGTTTAGGATTCAGAAGTGTTTTGGAATTGTGGCATTTGAGTGGAAGAACCAAGGCATTTTGAGAAAGATACAGTTTTTTCTTTACCAGTAACACATTGTCTTCTGTTGTCACCATAAGGTATTAATATTATAGGGTTTGGGGGTTGTGTGTTTGTGCACATGTGGCTTAATGCTGGTACTTGCTCCAGAGTTTATCTCTGCAAACTCACAGTATGTGAAAGTGTTTCTGGTTCCTGTTTTAGGTACATGTATGTTGATGATGGATTTAACTGTAAGAACATAATCCTGTCCCCCATCGTGATCTCCAGTATCTTCATCTAGTACTAGTTCTTAATTCATGGAGCTAGAGAGCAGAAGTGTAGGGGAGAATGCAGACATTTAGATAATACATTATGTAGCTGACTGCCAGTATATATGTTGTTCTTCTGTACTCTTTCTTACCTATGATTTTGGCACTGCATGAGGAGTAAGACATCAGCTAAGGCTATAACCATCACAGTGTGCAGTGGGAGATACTTGCTGAATATTATATTTTTGCATAGACTATGTTCCTCTTGAAATTCATAAATTATAAAACAACGAAGGAAAGAGCTGAGGAAGGGAGAGGGATGTTAATCATTGACATAATCAGTAGAGTGGGATCTGGTAGCAAGAGGCTTAATGAAAAACAGTCATGTAGTAGTTTTCAAAAGGTGAAAACACTTTATGATGTGATACTGGGCAGATATGACTAAATAGGTAGAGCACAGACCTATAGCTGTCTATCATCAAGATGTTTCACAAAAATGAAAACTACATCTGGTCTACTAGCTACAAAATAGTAGACAATAGTGATGTCCAAGACCTTGATACCTAATGAAAATCATGATCCCCTTCACAAACAGTAGCTCTCAGTGGTAGGTGGGCAATAAATACTACTACTATCTGTCCAGAAATATTTTTAAGAGCTAAGTTACAGAATATGAAGGCAACATATTTTAAAAGCTTTGTAGATGACTATTTGGCTAATCTACCAGGCAGTTTGAGATTTAATCAGTCTTGCATATTGCACCTATTTACATTCATGCAAAGTAAAATTAGACCCTGTTGGATAGCCTGATGATAACAATAAAACCCATTTTAAGAACAGAGTAATATATATTTTTTCTGAATGTGAAGTAGCATACTAAAAGTGTAAAATAAAAAAAAAACTTCTCATGTATGCTATGTTTTATTAGTTTAATATCTATATGCAGACTATTTTCTTCCCAAGTTGCAAGTTGGTGTTTTGATTTAGAATTTAGATCCTGAGAACATGATGAACTTGATGTCACTTACATTTTTAATTTCACAGTACTCTTTATTTCTGTAATAGTAGTTGCTGTCTCCTTTATATGAAAAGCTGTTTCAATTGTGGAGGCACAAGTATTTCAGTCATCTTCACATAGGCTGACTAGGAGGGCTGATTTGCTTGAAAGTTGCCTGCCTTGTTTTGTTGGTGGTGCTTTTCTTGTTTTTTAAGGGACCTGGTCTGTTTATCAGACAGATCAATTTCCCTCTCCTCCTCTCTCTTTCCCTCCCTGTCTCTCTTTTGGTCTCTTTCTTTTTACATAATTAATGGCTATAATGGCACAATAAAAGGGCTTGGATGGGGTGTGAGAAGATAGGCAGACAAGGGTTGTGTTGCTTTGGCTGCCAGTGCCTTACTGTGGTCATAGAGGAGGCAACGGGAAATCAGTTGTTTGCAGTGCTTTAAAAATGCTACTGAGTGCTGATAGCTGCTTTTTCTTACAGTGATGAGCTGTTGAGAGGTTTTTACTTTCCATGGAGCTTTGCTTTTCCATTCCTTCATTTTTACTAGATCTAGAGCTAAAATCTAAATTCTACTATTATTTGCAAGATTATTATGGCATTTAAGAGCTTAGAAATGTGAACATTCTCCTTTTGCTTGCAGCCATTATTGGAAAATGGAAATACTAAATGCTAATATAATCTGAAAATTCTGCTCTGTTGGTGAAAAGTCTCACATTATACCGTTTTGATACTTCAAAGATTTAATGTGATACAAGCCTAATTCTATATCATAAAAATGCTGTAATTTAAAATTATTATTCTTGTGTTGCTTTACGCTTATATGCATGAATACAGTGGTATAAAAGTGAACTTGGAAATGTGTTATCTGTTGTGCTGTGTATGAGGAGGTCATTAAAGGCATGGATGGAAAAAACACATTACTCTAGTTTCCCACTGTTTTTGTATCTGTGTGGTTTCACTATGTTATTTCCCAATCTACATCAGTATGACTTGTGAATAAGGTGTAAATCAGGCCTGCTTTGTGTGTATATTAGCTGACTCTGGAGTACTTGCCACATGTTAGCAATGGTAGTTATGGGTTACAACTGTTAGCTGACCTGTTATTATGCCTGGAAGTATTCAGCGATGCCCGTAAGTATTCTGTTAGAAATAAAAGTTTAGAAAACTTCCAAAGTTACTGGATGCTTCAGCAGCTGAAGTAGAAATGCAGTTCAGCTTCCCAACTGTCTTTTCTAGACCATGCCTCCAACAAGAACAGTAGGCTTGTACATGTTGTTGAGCTATAGTAGGACAGGAAAGTGATTAAAGTAATGAAGCATAGCATAGTCTCTCTCTTGTAATATACATTAAATATAGTATGGAGATCAGATGGATTTTGTGCAGCTCATCTTAAAGAAAGCTAAGTCATGTCTCGATGGGAATCTGATTGGGATATTAAAAACATGTATAAACATTGTCCGAATTTACCCTCAGTGCGTAATCCAAGCCCAGCTGCACTGTCCCAGGCCTGCTGGTACTTTGGGTTACGTACATTCTCCTATTCATCCAGCTGGCTTTCCATTAGTGTCTTTGAAGTGTTCAATTGTAAATTCTATGGACAGTGAGAATTAAGTTTTAGTATCTTTCCAAACATGTGCCAGTCAGTGCACAATATTCCACTGTGACAAAAGACTTCTGAATTTCATGCTATTCCAGTGGATTCTAGCCTTGTTTGACATGAAGGCTATGAAGTACCATGATTTTGTTAGCCCCTTGTTTTACTTTGCTTTGTAATCCTCCTGAATGGTGAAGGACAGCATATTTGTTCCAAAACCTCTAATTTATCTTTTTAAATAACAAAAATGTTTGCATCCATTTATGTGGATTTCATGTTATTACATCTGATGAGTTTATATCCTCTTGGGAGAATTGATAATACCAGCCAACAGTGTTCAATTCTGTAATTTGCAGATCAAATGAAGGGAGGGTGATGCAAATTGAACATAAAGGATACTGATGTGTTCACACTCAAAATCGTTTTGAAAATATAAAAACTGGCATATGCCTAGCTCTAGAAGTGCAGAACATCCTTTATCTTAAGTTGCATAACACTGTTTAACAAAATCTGTTTGCAGTTTTGTAAGTAAGTGTCAGATCTGGTAACGTTTCCACACATTTTTCCTCTGTCTTGGGGGAGATAATAATTATGTCTTACTATTTAGGAAACACCTACTACTTTGTCAGCTTCCGTTTGTTTATACAGAATTGTACTTTACTTCTGCACCACAGATTCCAGTGGTTTTGTTTTTTTGAAATAATAAGCACTTTAAAATCACGCCCTGTGGTGTGAAAGCACTTTCTGTTTAAAGAAGGAAAAACAGCTTGCATAGGGCATGATTAGGGCAGAAAATAACATCCTTAAACTGCATTTTTGAAACATTTTTTTTTCCCCAAACTGGCAAGTAAAAGAATAAATAACCAGGGAGTTCTTTATAATTTTTGGCACTAGTTCTAGATAATGTCGAGATAATGGGAGGCACAAGGGCATGGGTTTGAGGAAGCTCTAGGAACTTCTAACAAATTTGGTCAGCTGCCCTTGGCCCCAGGGTGCCTCCAGCCTTCGCTGCAGCTGCCCCTTAATTAGGGAGGGGGAAGCACCCTTTCACCTGGAGCTGTTGCACAGCTCCTAGAGTGCAACCGCTGCGTGCAGCAGTTCATGCAAGGATGCAAAGAACCAGACCAGCCCGAGTGTTCTCAGCTATTGTGGCAGCACGCCACAGGGCATGTTGCCCAGCAGGTGTTGGAGCAGCTTTCCCTGCCAGAAAGACTAGGTAAAATGTGGGACCGCTGCTGAATGGGGCAGGGGCCCTTGTGACTCAGAACATGGAAAAGGTAGAGGTACTGAAGGCCTTCTTCACCATAGTTTTTATTGGCAAGGCTGACCTTCAGGAATCCCACCTCAACAGCGATAAAATGGAGCGTCAGCTCTATACCTAGTGATCCTGCACTGGTAAAGTAAAATGCAGTCCCTTGCAAGCCTTCCTTTACAACTAATTCCTCAAACACAAAACAGTGTTTTGCTGTTATTTATATACACTTTCTTGCCTCGAGCTATGCAGAATTTTTGTGAATGTTTTTAGCTGGATATCTGTTTATATAATCTTTAGCAATCAAGCCTTAAAGTATCTAAGTGAAAACAAAATCATTTATGAGCAGATACTGTGAAAAGTGTGAAGAAAATAATTCATCAGTTTTGCAACCTCAAAATTCATTCTCAAGACAAGCATAGATGATGACTAGCTTCTAGTTAATACACAGTTCTCTAGTAATAGTATTTTTCCTTTCCAGTATTCAGTACTGATAAAATAATAGAATCCCTCAGGCACAGTATTGTCTAACTGCTTTAAAGTGAATGTGTGCAGCTATGTCTTGCTCGATCCCTACTCCTGAGTTGTAGGGATAGTCTGGTAGTTTGGTTGCGAAATACTTTACCTATTTAATTTTCAATTGCAAACTTTTAAAATGGGAATTAGAGATGGATATAGTTCAAAAAAACAAACAAACACTTTTTTCTATTTTTTAACATCTTTCATAGGTACTGTGAATGTTGATAATAGGACTTTCACCTATAGAGCAAAGTAAAGAAAAACATGAAAAATTGGTTTCAGAATTTTATGTCTCATTTGAAGTTGTCAATGTTGTAAGAGTTTTACCCCTTTCTAAAACAATTGTTTAATCCTGAGAAGTGTTAGGCCGATAGCAGGAGAAGTTTGTGTCTTCTCTACATAAGTAGCAATCTGGCATATAAATAGACTTCTCATCTGCTTAATGGTTATCATTACGGGGATGTGTTCTCATCTTTTGGAAGCTACAGAAATCACTACATGGGTGTTTGGCACTAGCTATTGAAATGTTAAAGAAAATTAGAGGAAATAGAGAGCAATCTTCAAATTTCTCTTTTTGGAAATGAATTTTTTAAAGACTTTATTTTGATTCTTATATAACCTCTTAGGTTTAACTGTGCAAGCATGGCTTTGAGTTGATGGTATGTTTTATCAGTGTGTAAATGGGTATTTGTTTATATTTTCTTTAATTATTTTTGTTTGTTTTTGGAAAAAGAAAAAAGTGAACTGCAACAACATCTTGTTTTTAATCTCAGCAGTTGTCACAGGTGTGGGATAACAACAAAAATATTGCATTTTACATCACTGTGCACTCTGCTAGAGCTCTACTGAGACTTAATCTACATGCAACATTTCTGCAGCATGTAAAGGCTTTAATAAGAGAAAGTCAATGAGCCTCATGTATCCTTTATAAAACATGACATAAGGCAATATAATTAAAACTAAACTTATTTCCTGTGGTGAAATTAACTTACAGAAATGAAGGTGTTTATTTATTAAATAGGATCTCTGGAGCTCTTGCCTTATTCTTACCCCCTCCTGGGAAGGTTTTGATTGTTTGCTTCCTTTCTCTTGCCTGCTTGCAGTGTAATTTAAAACTGATATCTTCCTTTGGGAAACAAAATTTGATCGGAGAACGGCCTGCATCACCAGCTAAACAAATTACCAATGTTTTACTCACTTTTCTTTCCCTATTTGTTTTTTCTTCCCCTAACTATAAGAAGAAAAAAAGGTGTGTGGTGGTATTAAAGACATAGTAGTACAAAGCAAGTTGTTTTCTCAGTAACAAGGAGGCCTTTTATTTTCTTCAGTCTTTTTGTTTCTTTGTTTTGTTTCCCATGATCAAATCTTTTGATTTTCATTGTTGATCTTCTGGAAAATGAACTGGCTGAGTGCAGCTGATTTATGTTATAGAACACAATTTACAGAAGAATTAAACAGTTATATGAACTCATTGTTGATAAACTACATAGTTTAAAATGACCAGCAGTGCTTTTACAGTGATGTATTAAAATACAAAGCAAAACAGCACAGTTGTGTTTGTTTTGTTAAGAAAAGCAAGTATCAGTGAGTGGCTAAAAGAATTATGACCAAAATCAAGAAAGGATGTTATTATTTATTTTTTCTTTGTGTGTTATAGTTTCTGCTGAGACTTCTGCAAACAGAAGTTTTCTCTTAACGTGAAAGCACATTCCCTTATGGACAAAATCAAATCTTCAAGCTCGTATGCTTCAGCTGAATGAGTTTGAACCTGGATCTTATATGGGTCTGATCTGCATAGTTTGGATTTCTGCAGTAATACAGGTGGAAGAATAGTTAGTCTTTTTAAAAGAATAATTTAATGAAGTGTATTTTCATAACGCCTCATGCATAGGCAGAAAGTTGATTGATTTAGGTCTGGCAGTCTTTATAAAGAAGTAGTAACTTGTGACTTTTTTAAATAAAAAAAATAATAATAAAAAAACCACTATTTAGCACGCCTATAACAGTGTGTATATGGAATTAAGTTTTTTGTAAAAATCATCATTTCTTCCTGTATGTTGTAGAGCTGAGAATTAGTTAACTGATGCCACTGAGGTTTCGTATCCTAGTAGGAAAGAGATTTTTTTTTTCTAGCAATAGTTGTTGAAATTGTGCTTGAAAATTCACAAAATAAAAATCAGCAGCCAGCACTTCATCACCCTAACAGCGGAGCTTTTTATAAATCTAATATTTAGAAACATATCAATATTGCACTGTATCTTTTGGGTTGACTGGAGAAGTCCTCTGTCATAGTGCTGTATGACAGCATTTTGACTATTGCAGTCATTTTCTGGAAGCAATCTCATATTTGTTGCTTGCTTATCTGCACCAGTGATACCTGTGATTTAGGTTCAGTTCTAGTCTTGTGCGAAACATTAGTTTGTAAGTATAAACTTTCTGATGAGATATGAAAATAAAATAAAACAACAACAAAACAATAACCCGGATTTTGAAGTTTAGCTTTTAGGTTTTAGTGATGTTTTATGAAAATTTGGGAAGATATGCTTGCCATTCCAGCTAAAGCAGAACGTTAGAGAAAAGATGTTTTGGTGAGATGTAGCCAAATGAGCATTTCACAGGGCAGCTCTCTATAATCAGTTCTGCAGAGCTCTTATCATGGGATTTGAGCCTTGGTGCTGCACTGATAGAGGAGTAGAATAAGGAGGGGAAAAAAAACTAACACAACAAAAATACAAAAAAAATATTCTGCCTGTGCCACTCATATGAATCTGTAACTGATTTTTCAAACTTCTAGATCTGTGATTTTTCAGGCTCGCAAAATTTTAGCGTACTATTAGTATAGTATAATACTATAATATTATACTGTATAGTATTATAGTGTACTATTATACTATAGCATAATTCTTCAAAGATCTGAAATTAGAGACCTGAAAACACTGACTGGCTCTGAAGGTTTCAGTGAAGTAGAGAAGTGGTTTAGAAGACTGATGCAGGATCTTGTACTTACTGAAAGAGCTCATACTTCGGGTAAAAGGGAGCTAGTAGTGTACTTCACTAAACAGGAAGAAAGTTAGGAGAAATCCAGCTTTCACATCACAGAAATGGTAGGGCAACTTCTTGGATGTTCTTCAATTATTAATGTGAAAATTGTGTTGGAATTATGTTATTCCTTTTGTTCTCATACTACACATAGTAGGAACAAATTGATAACTAAGCATACAAAGATGTTGCATTTCTCTAGATCAAATAATTTTTCATAAATTTTTTAGCATATATGAAATGATTGGGTTTATTATCATACAATTTCCTGAAATTAAACAGTATGTGATTCTGAAATACTGCTATAAATATTTTCTTCCATAGGGTAGTGCATCAGATGAGTCACAAAGCAGGAGACTAACTGTTACCCAAAAAGATCTTTTATTAAAAAGTGATTTGGTTTTACCATGGTTGTGAGTTGATCAAGAAACAAACAATTTGGATTGACCTTTATAGGAACTATCAAGGGGTACCAAAGTGACATTAAAAGTTGTCCCAGTGGAAGTTAAAAAGTGTCCTTAGCCTTTAAAAAACAAACAAAACTCTATTTTTTTCTGTGGTCCTTGTGTTATTTTATTTTACTGCTTTTTAACTTGTTTTTTTTTTCGCCTAACTTTGCAGAGTGGCAGGGAAAATGGGCATTAAAAGGATTCATAAATTGATTGAAAGTCCTTCTGGAAAGGTATTGTATACAAGAGAGCTGAAGAATAAACATATTTTATTTCATAAGAACTGTTTTTGATTCCAGTATGCTTCTAAAACTTCTCATCTTATCAACTTTAATACCTTCATTTTGGAATTTTTTCTCATGTCCTGGAGTAACACAAATTTTTCATAGGCTTGTGGCTGCCTTACTATGCACTTTTCAACTTCTGTGGATATGTAATTGCTAGAGAAGTTAATTTTTCTCCTTGTGGAATATGCCATTGATGGTGTTATAAAGTGTGTTCTCTCATTTTAAAACAATTAGTCCTAAGAAATGTAATTGAATGAAATTATATTCATGAGGGAGGTAAACACCAGGGAAGGAGAAGAGCTACTTAAAATAAAGGACAATATTGGTTCATGAACTAATGGGTGTAAGCTGGCTATGAATAAATTCAAGCTGGAAGATCAAAGAAGGTTTCTAATTGTTAGAGCAGTTAGGTTCTGGAGTGGTTTTTCAATCAAAGCAGAAACATAATCACCCTTAGGAAGGGGTTTGATTGCCTTATGAAAAGGATTATGTTACGCAGTGATTGTTATAGCTTGGGACTGGACTGAAAGTGGTGATCCCTCCTGTCCTGGAATCGTAAATGCATACTTTGAGACTTGTTTACGGTATTGATTCTGTTTTTTACCAAGCCAGAAATTTCTTCTTATATGTCCTGATGGATGCATAAGTCTCGTTCACATTGATTTTAACCACAAGGTCAGCCCTCGTAGCTGTATGCAGTTTGATGTGTTAATTCTCAGGGGTCAACCTGGAGTCTCTCAGTTCCTTGTATGAAAGGATGGCAAGTTAGATACAAGGACAGTTAGATGGAAACTGAAGATTTATTGCATCTCAGTTCCCTGAATTTACTTGAAGAAAGTTTTATAATTGTTCTGCCTGACAACGTATACCCATAAAAGAACATCTAAAACACAAACAAACAAAAACACTTTTTTCGCATTACTCATTTTTAAAATAAACCAAAATAGCCCTCTGAAAACTGCACTAGAGCAGTCTGCTTGAGCAGTTTAAATGTTACTGACTGTAATCTAAAATACTGATAAAAATGGAATGTGTTTGTACTTCTCTATTTAGCCTATTTTTTTTCTGTATCTGTCTACAGTGTTTAAATAAATGCAAGTACACTAGCAAGGAAATGAAAACTTACCTCATTAATAATGTGTGTAGCCTTGTACAATGACACACTCCCGTGACTTGTACTGCCTCTAGTGCTGACTGTGGTAGACATAATTTCCTATTGATTCAGCCCACAGACCATATTTCTAAACTATTTTGCACTAGAACTTAATTTCTGTTCTTACTTTAGGTTTTTTTCATGCAGGAAACTAACCAGCTCCTGAGTCTCTGTCAGGAAGGAGACTTAAAGGGTACTGAGCTGACTTGCAGATTCTTGAGAACTGGCAGTCATTTTATGTTTTTTTCCGTTTCCTTATGCAAGCCTGGCATTTGATTTCATATATATTTTCACCAAAATGTCACGTTATCGCTTGAATTATCCAGAAAGGTGCTGCTACTAGAGTTCTCGTAAGTACTCATTCTTGTACTCTTTGCGATCTTTGTACTTTTAGTTTGAGACTCAATGCTGCATGGATTGATCCAATCCTTTCTGAAAGTCATACTGTAGAAACTGAATTGGTATCTATTTAAATAAAAAGTTATTTTCACCATCAATAATAGTAAAAATAATAATAATAATAATAATAATCCAACTGCCTACTGCCCACTCAGAAATGGACATTTAGTTGTACAGGTTGATAGTTAGTATATTTACTGGCCTGTGTCAGATAAGCATTTGATGTAATGAGTCTAATTAGGAAGTTTTCTTTGAGGCTTATCATCCATAGTGTTGAGTAGCTGCTTGAGTGTACTGGTGTCAGGGCATAGCAGAAAGCTTGTTATTACTTTAATATGTTAAAAAGAGAACACTCCTTAATGAAAATGTATTTTTATGATGTTGGTCTCTGTTAAGATGTGCCTGTGTATTAAGGGTGCACTCCATTAACCTTTCACTTGCAGAGTTGGATTAGAATATGGAATGGAGCATCAGAGGGTCTTTCAAGACAAGGTTGAAAGAATTCCTTGTGTAGTATATGAAAGGCTGGCCTTATGCCATCTGGCAATTGCTTTGATCATATTTCTCTTTTGGGAAGGTGGTTTTCATAATACTAGACTCTTACAGATATTTTCAATAAGCTATTATGAGAGACGCGACTAAGCACAGGAAGTCTTTGATGTCCATTTGATTTGTCAATGATTATTATGGGGGCTTCATTCTGAAGTAATTTTGTTTACCAACAACAGTGTCTAATTAAATCAACTAAATAACAGTGTGAAAAAAAAAAAAAAAGCCTTATTTCCTTTCTGGAAAAATTGAATTTAGGAACGGGTTCCATATTCATGTTTTATTTACAATTGTAAATGCACATTTTTCATCAATATTTTCTGACAGGTTTGTATTGGATTTAGGTCCAGAAGGTTTTCTGCAGATGTAAGGTTTCCAAAAGCTATTGTTTTAGTGATTTTTCAGTGTATTATAAATGGCTTGTTTTCTTTACTGATTTCTCTTCATTTCATTCTATCTGAAGACACA
This sequence comes from Cygnus olor, assembly GCF_009769625.2. NCBI lineage: Eukaryota > Metazoa > Chordata > Aves > Anseriformes > Anatidae > Cygnus > Cygnus olor. The sequence goes on along the minus strand of NC_049172.1, from coordinate 40,714,124 downwards.
TTCTGTAGATTAATGTATTCCTACTGGGTCCAGCCCCAGTTAGTTTAGCCCTATGTGAACTGTTCTTGTTTTTGATGTGGTTGGGGACTACAGCTTTGAGTACTTCATGTGTGGAACTAAAGATTTATAATCTGTGCAGCCTTCATTTGCCAGTCTGGCATAAACACACAGCATGTTTTCTCCTCTCCTGGTGATAAATAACCTTTAGGATATAGCACTTCATTTTCAAGCATGTCTTAGTAGTTTATAGTGTTTAATAGATACACTTGAAGATGTTTTTTTTTGTAACTTCTGGGTGATATTTGATTTATTTGTGAACAGAGTGAGTGATAATGCTTTACACCAATACACAGTAAAGTGATCTTTAAAATATATCCTCACTGAAAGGAGGAATGGGAAGTAACCTTTGTTTCTATGGTGTGACTTTTCAGATTATTTTTTCTTACCAGAATGACTTTTATTAATGCCACAGATATTGCACAAATGTTGGAAAACAAAATTTTAAAGAAACACAGGAAATTAGGGCAACAGGATGGAAGAAATAAAGGAAGGGCTTGCAGAAATGTTCATGACCTAGCTTTGTTGTTGTTGCAGTAGGTGATAACATCCCATTAGCTTCTTGTAGAATTTTACTGAGAGTGAGTGAAAGGGACAGTGAAATTTGTTTTAACTCAACCTAAATGAATTCACAAGTCCTGTCTTGTATGAGTTATCAGTTAGGTTTAGAGTCTCTTAACTCTGGGACAGGTTAACTGGTGGAAGGTACAACGCAGTTTTCATCAGGGTCTAGTCTTTTGAGATACAGTAGATGAGAGTTTTGCTCTCTGTCTCTGCGGATTTATCTTTTTTTTTTTTTTTTTCCATCAGAGAGACATCTCTATCTTTATCTACATCTTAAAATGCACATAACTTTCTATTCTACCATCTATTCATCTACACAGCAAGCTCCTTGAGGTTTTATTTACACCTTCTAATGGGGTCCTAATCCTATTTGAAAATCAGGTGGCTGTGATGTCAGCCAGGTAAATGAGTTAACGGTAAGTGACTTTGGCCACGAACAGCTGCCCTGCTATTATATTGTAGTTTCTGTGCTGCTGTTTACTGGAATATGTTATTTCTCATGCAGATGCACTCTCTTAACTATTAAACAGGGAACTGAGCCCTTTTGGTGTAGGAAGCTTATGCCAGAACTGTTTGTGAGGACAACTTATGCTCTCTTTTGTCCCACCAGAGACTGTGCATTGCAGGATAATTATTACATCCAGTACATAGGGGGGGAAGAAAACCTTAAAAAAAAAAAAAAAAAAAAAAAAAGCACACACCACTAATAGAGTAGTTCACAAGGAAAATAAGTGTTAAGAACAGGAAGACATTCTTAATTGATGTTGGAGGAATCCATTTGTTCCTTAAATGTTTTGTAGGGGTCTTCTTTTGCACCTGAATGTTTTCCTTTGAAATGTTTCCAGTGTCAGTGGCAGCTGCAGTTACCAGTTGTGTAACAGGCAGGCATGTTAGGGCTGTCCAATGTACAAGATTAAACATTAATCTTAAATTTCTGTAGAATTTATTTTTCCCCACAAAATAATCCCAAACCCCAAGAAACCCTCTTGTTTTTCATTATAATAGTTTGCAATTTAACCTCTCTATGGTGGCATGCTAACTTCATCAGTAATTGAGCATTCTCTGTGCTACAAAATTCTGTGACTGGGGTTGATTGCTGTTGGATTGTTCCTTCAGTGGCTCAAAAGATGATTCTGTAATAAGTATAAGAAACAGCATCAGAAAAGAGTGTGTGTGTAGCTGTGGATAATGTTTTTGGATTTAAAATTTGCCTTTTTTTTTGACAGAAAAAAATCAGAATAATATCTGTAATCCAAGTGATTCTGGCCTTGGTTTTCTAAAACTAGGTATTTTAAGTATGTGAGTCTGGTAATAAATCTCTAGGGAATACAAGAGCAAATTGGATGTGGAGAGCTGGATACAATGATCCCAAGTGCTTCATTTCTTTGAGAATAAAACCATATGTTTAGTAGACTCCTAGTCTGAAACTAAAGGTAGAGTTTAATTCATTGTCTGCTGAACAGAGAGATATCAAATAATATTTAATTAATATTGGTTCTATTTTAATATCATTCTTGCTGTTTTAACATAAGCTGAGGTGACTTGTTTAGACTTGATTCCTATTGTGAGGAATTTTCAAGTACGCGTAGCCCTTTGTTGTTAAAAAAAATAAAATAAAATTAGTCTGTTGTAGCAAAGTAGAAAAGGACGATATTCAAAGTTTTTATATTTTCATTGTAAATAATGGTTATTATGTGTTACCTTCAATGAGTGCATTCAAAACCAGTATTTGCATACATTTTACTCTCCAAATGTCTGAATAAGTCAAATGTTAAGAATGAAACGTATCTCTACAACAGACTGTTTTGCATGGCTAATGTTTGTTGCAAACACAAAGGAGTGGCCTAGATCTTCTGGGTCACTGACTGCCGCCTTGTGCTATCACAAGCAACATTTATATAATCGCATTTGCGTATTGATCCTGCTTCAGATTGTTTTCAGTTTCATGCATGGGTCTCATAGCCTGCCTTACTGAGAATCTGTACTGTATAATCCAATAATGCATAGTCATATGTGAGTGCTCTGAAAAAAGTGAAAATTTGACGATACAGTCAAAAAATATGTAATCTTTTAATTGTAGTTGCACCCTTAATCTCATTCTTCCCCTAAAAAAAGCTCTTTCTTTCAAAATGTGAAACCATGTTATCTGAATAATAAAGGTCTTACATAAACTCAAGACTGCATTTTTTAAGAACTTAAAGGTCAAAGGCCCACCTACTTCTCCACAGACTCCTTCAAGTAATTTCTCACGTGCCTTTCTTTTCTTAAGAAAAAAAGACCTATAGTTCATTTCACAGTTATGCTGTTTGCTGTGTTCCATTTTGCTCAGGAATTTTTAGATGATTTCTCCATGACGAATATTTCCATTCACCTAGTTTTGACTGATAAGAAAGTTTTCTCTAAGCAAGAGAAATTCATGTAAATAATGAAAATAAGCTTTGGACTTGTGACAAAAAAAGGTGTATTAACAGAAAATTGCCTCTATGAAACTGTTGAGAGCAACTTTGTTTTAATGCCTGCTGAGAAGCATGGCTTGAAACTAGCACATTCACCTTGATGATAACATGGCAAGACTTGCGTTGGGATGTGGTGGATGGCTAGTTGTTAAAATTCACCTTCCCAAATTGGTCTCCTCGATTTCTGCTGTTAAGGAAAAAGAAAAGTGAAAATGTATGCCTTCCTCAGTACTGAGCGTTTTAACTGTCTCTTGGATACAAGAAACTAAAGCCAGCTCCCACTGTCTATCTGAAGTGCTAAAAGCCTCGGCTGTCACAACTTCCAGCTTTCTTTTGGCAAATTATGTAATGGTATCTCATACTTGATGTGGAAAAAAAGGTCAGATAAGTGGCCTTTTGCATGGGATAAATGAGATAAGAGTATTGGGCAAGAGAGAGGAGGGACTGGAGGACAGCGGTGCTGCCTAATTTTGTGTCTGCCACAGGAGGGTGAAAGTGCAGGACAGAGTGTAGCATCTTTACTATGTCTTTATTTATTTTAGTTTTTCTCTTGGCCATTTAAGAAGACAGTAGAGTATCACTCTGCAAAATGAAATTAGCAGTTCTGACAGTGGCTAGTTTCTGTGAAAATATCCTTGCTGGTTCTCCTGTGGAGTAGCTTCAGCAGCCTGCCTTCCTAACTGTTCTTAACAGCATGAATCCTGATTTTACCATGTGGAAGCCAACTTTGTCACAGCAGGGACAAGACAATGTGCATGTGTAGCTGCAAAAAAGCTGAAGGAGTCCCAAATCACTGCAGTCTCTGCAGGGTCCACCTTTATGCTTCAGTAATTTTTCTATCCATTAAGATAACTGCATCGACATAATGGAGTTTTTATATACTGATTTGGAAAGCGAAGTCTAAGTTCAGGGGAGAAAAATGAACAGTGTGGAAGAAGTGAAAAGCAAGGAGATAGGAAGCATACAACAGATCTTACCTACGTGAGCTGCATAACATATATGTTGTAATTAGACACTGTTACAGAAAGTAAGATCCACAGGTTGTGTTATTACAGGCCACTACAGAAAAACAAGGCTCTACACATTTTGCTCAATTGCATTTTGGGTGTAAGTTAATTTAGATCAATAACAGATAATCAAAAACCATGAGTTGAGTCAAAAACGTTGTGAAAAGGATTTTATTCCCCCATAGCTCTAATTAGGATTTTTCTCAAAGCATTAAGTAAGACCAATGTGATGGTATTTTTGTTTTAAAATGTGTAACCAGGTTTTATTAACAGCCCGTACTTACTTTCAGAGAGACTATTAATACAGATGCTCAATAGACGAGTATTTGCATTTAATGAAATACAAAAACAAAAAGGAAGCAACACAAGCTACTGTACTTCCATTGTCATAATAAAATATTTTGTTGGAGGTAATAGGAGATAATAGTGAGCAGAAGCACATTATTTACTTTTTTTTTCTTCCATTTACCACTTTTATTAGCCTTCGTGAATAGAACAGAAGGCCTGGCAGAAGAAATGGAGTTAGAGGTGATTGTTTCATATGATAGTGGAGAGGGCTGGGTGATGCAATCATGGGAAAATGTTATCTCCGAGAATGAGTCTGAACTCTATGGGCTACTTTGATGCACGTGTGGTGTGTGCTCCCTTCCCCCCACTTCCTCTGTTTGAAATTATTTACTACCATGGCAAAACTTTTTGTTAAATTTCCTGCCAAAATCTGTAGTCTTTGAGTGCAGTGAGTCCATCCAGATATTTTTTCAGGTTTTGATTAATATGCAGACATTTGGTCTTCATCTGTAGTGCAAAGGATTTTTTTTTCCCAGTAGCTAAGTAAATTCAGTTAATCTATTTTCTTCTACACATCTATACTGAATATATAAAATAAGGGCACAGTGTTATATTTCTGAATGTAGTTCTCTTGAGTGCTTTAAAAGGTGAACAAAGCATTAGGCAGTTGTATTTGTGTTTTCAAAGTATAATAACATTCCAAAAATGATGATATAAGGCTTTCTACTTGGTTCTGCGCTGCAAGGGACAATACAATCAAACACTGGAAGTGTCACTATATACAATACTCGAGTTGCATCATAGCAAATTTCCTGTTCTTACAGTTTAAGAGAATTCACAGAGCAGCAAGCAACTTTGAATACATTTGAAAATACAATATTCTGAGTGAAAATAAAACAAGCTGAACTAAAACGCCAACCTAAAACAGAAAATGCTGCTTCAGGGTGGTAATGTGTGTTCATACAAAGTAGGCTGCTGCTATAAAAGCAGGAAAATACTATTGTTCTATGTCAATATGTTCTTAAGGGATGGCATTAGACATCAGTGTTTACTGTTGCTGGCTCTGCAACATTCCAGCAGTTCCTGAAACAGAAACAATACTTTCTTACCTACTGCTAAGTGGCAACAATGGATTTTTGAATGCTTGACCTGAAGCTCTAGAACTATGTAGGAGTTATAATAGTGTAGGCTGTAGGAGTGATGAGCAATAGGCAATAATACCAGGATTGGGTAGAGTGCAGTGGGGAAAAGTTATGCGCTGAATGATTGTATTATAATATTTCAAGGAACTCATATAGTTCAAGTATGTGAATTTGTTACAGTTGCGTTAGAGGCTTACTGTAGGTATTAGCCATCATACAGAGAAAATGCTTTTAAAAGGATGCACTCTGTTCTACTAAAATAGATTGTGTTGAGATTTATGGAATCATCTAGGTTGGATAAGACCTTTGAGATCACCAAGTCCAACCATCAACCTGACCTACCAAGTCCCATCACTAAGCCTTAGTGCACTAAACCCTTAGTGCAATGTCCACACATCTCTTGAATATCTCCAGGGATATTCAACACCTCTGTAGAGTGCACGTCCTTTTTGTGTTTTGGAATTGGGGTTGCTTTGTTGTTGTACAGGGATGGCTGGACTGAGATTCAGCATACTACTTTCTCTTGTCCCTCCATTTGCTTTCATCCCTTTTTACCTTAGGGAATGCAGGATCTCAAGGTCTGCCTTGTTATTTCCCCACTAGAAACAAAGCTCGCATTTGAGGACTAGTCAACAGCTCTAGAGAAGGAAGACTTCCTTCTACAGAAGAAAGGCTGTTAACTAAAAAAACAACAGTAACTCCTAAACCTAAAACTCCCACAGTACAGAGCAACGTGGGAATATCTGACTATAGTCTTTATATACATTAATATCAGTGTTATAAAATAATGCTGTCTAGATGATTAGATTGCATAGGAGAGAAACCAGTAAACGTTAATAGTAGTGTGTAGTTGTAGCTAAAGTAAAATATGGTCTGTTTTTAATAGAACTGGAGCCGTGAATTCAATACCCAATTGAAAAGAAACATAGTATTTATGTTCACTGTTCAAAACCAATGTTTTAAAACGAGCTATAGAGAGTATACGTTCTACTATGGCTAATTTATTGTTGCAGGTCTTGCTCATTCAAAGCTCTTTTGTGGAACATTGTCCTGAATATGCTCTGCATTATGGTACCTTCTGTATACATGTTAGAAATGTTAAGGGAGTTTGTGTGAGTAATAAAAAGTACAGTTTTTGCATGCATTTCCTGTCAAAATGGAATGGATCATAAATTATTATTTATTATTATTTATGATCCTCAACGCAAAAGCCTGTAATGCATATTTCCCTTTTCTATTACTGGAGAAACACCTTAGTTGGAAGTTACAGTCTGCTTATTTTATCAGCTAGCCCTTCAAGTGAACTCATTTAATTACTTTTTTTCTTTAAAACAGCAACACCTTTTTCTCATTGCATGCCAGGGAAAATGGGGATAATAGCACACAATGCGCAAGTCTTATATCATTACACCAGCGAGCTTTGTACAAAAGAGATGGTAGCTCACTATTTTTCATTTATTTAATGGAGGCAATGAAGATTAAGAAAAAAAATCACTAGGGAGATGCAAAGAGCATTTTGTAATGCTTAAGCTAAGTTTCTGAGGTATAAAACACTTGATAAAGTAATTCTAAATTGAATATAAACAGCCTCATATCTCAAATTCTTCTTTAAGAAAGTTATATATATATGTTTATAGGCAGTTATGATGGTTGCTAAAGCAAACACTCTACTGAAGTGTTAATCATTTTAAGTGGTCAGTTTGATTAATAGTGAAATACCTTAGGTTTCTTACTAATTTTTCATAGACAAGTATTAATGACCAAGATGGCCTTAACAGTATTTAGTTTTAATAGGCCATGTAGAGGCCTGATCCTGCGCTCACTGCACTTTTCAAATTCCAGTGTAGTTTGCAATCACCCATACTCTGTGGCCTTTGCTCATTTCTGCTTTAGTGTGTTCCTGTTTCTGGATTTAAAAGAGAGGAACTGGAGCTCTGCAAAGCCAACTGTTAACACCACAATTTCTCAAACATTTTGTGGATGACTTATTTCTGAATATTATGTTATACGCATGTTCTATGTGTTTACTTAACATAGTTTGTGCATGGTATATGTAAATTAAGTGCACCGATTTTGATGGAATCTATCTAGCTAAATATTATCACACTTTAAAAAGTCCCTGAAGAAATGCAAACCTTTCTTATCTCGGTCCTCATATTCTCAGCTGAGAATCTTCTATTATCACAGGTAAAGCTGAAACCAGTATTTTATTCTGCCTTCTATTCCATTGTCTGATAACTCTTGACTGTTGGTGCAGGGTATTTGACAAGATTAATGATACAGCTAACCTCTTTGTTCTACTCTCATTACTAGTATTTATCTTAAAATCCACTTGCAAGAAGGTAGTATGAGCTCTTGAATGTGTAAGCTACTGAATATCTTTTTAACCACTAAGCTTAAAGCCACACTCAAGAATGGGAGAGATGCAGCCTTAATAAAATACACAGCTCTGGAGTAAATGTAGCATATTTTGATACTCAAGAAAGCTGGAAAAATACTACGTGAAGTCTGAGAAGTGAGTCTCTGTATACTTAAGCTCATAATTCTTACCGCTTACCACTTTCTATAAATGCTCCATTTTAACTAAGCAGAATGTTCTTCACTGAAATAATACTATTTATGTGTTATAGAAAACGTAGACAGCGAAATTCCTGATTGTACAGTTGGCTATTTGAAAGTTAGTATTTCTGCATTTGTTTCCTACTCTTTATTCCATTTTTCCTCAAAACTATAATGTTATTATATAGTAAGTATGGGAGACTACAGATGGGAGAGAGCTTTTACTGTCAACATTCACTTTTTATAAGGGACAAATAAATCTAATGCTACTGTCCAGCCATAAAGATGTCTTGTGTAAATCTAAAACAGTTAGATGTGTTTTTACTGTGTTATATGGTAGGGCCACGCCTTCTGGGTGGTTGCCCTGTCTTGGGAGTTGAAAAGTCAGTTAATCACAGTGAAAGAACTCTGCATAGCTACTCACTCCTAAAAATGCAGAAAAAAGGAGTGCAAGTCAAAGAGAAAAGTGCAGTAAGCACTTGCTCAGCAAGTTGTTGCATTTTTGTAGTTGAGTATCAGCACTTTTTTTGTACTTCCCCACTTCTGTGAGGAACTTTTGAAGTATTTTGAGTTGAGTGGAAAATGATATCAAAATTTTGATTAGCCAGGAAATCTTAATTCTCAAGTGGGCCTTGATGGAAGAAGTTCCATTTTATACTGTGTAGATCATTGATGTTTGATGTAGAGCATGGCAGGGACTTTGCTAGGAGATCCTTCAGTGGGATCAGTCCCTTCAGTGGGACCTTCCTGTCTCATGGTGGTGACTTCCTCCCAGGGCATTCTGCCAGGCACTCTGAATGCAGCTATATCTAGCATGCTTCTATATGTGCATATTCACAAATATGAAGGTTTGGATATGTTACTAAGGGTAACAGAAAATGTTGGTGCTAGTGGGTGAATTTGATTTTGAATGCTTTTACAAAAAAGATGAATCACACATGCAATATGTAACCAGTAGATGGAATGATGATCCAACTTCTGTGGCACATATCGCGGTGCTTGTATTTCCAGATAATTTACAAATCAAAGTGCAAGTTATGAGCAGCAGACAACGTTGTTTCCTGTTGTGGAGTATCAGGCATGGGCATAGTCTCCTGGAATTAAAAAACAAACAAACAACAACAACAAACTACTCGAATCAATAAGAAATATGTTTGCATAGGTGTGAATAAAAATCAACCAACAATATAAATGTAACTTTTTTTTTTAAATGATGACTAGAAAGTCTAGAAATTGACTAAAATGTGAAAAGGAAGCATTTTGAGCTGTAATAAATAAAATGCTGATCTAGAAAAAAAAAAAATAGAGCCAGTAGCCAAAGAGCAGCCTCATGTGATTACTTGGTGAAATGCTTTGTGCAAAATGGATGTTTTGGAATATTGAAGTTGCAAGAAAAAGTAAAAATATTCTGTACTTAAAGATCAGGGCATTAAAACATGGGGGAAAGTGTATTGAGTGAACAAAGTATATTTCTGTCATAGTAAACACCATTAAAATTAAATTGCAGGAGAAAACAGACTATTTTTATCAAATATGAAAATAATATATTTGTACAATAATGTTTTAAATAGGAAATAAAACAAAGTTACACTACTACAAATATTCCTCTGGACTTAGATACATTTTTTCACATTTTTCATGTAGATGCTATTTAACAAACAAGGAAAAGTAAAAAGAATAGATATTTAGCAGATGTGAAAAGTGAAACAACTTCCATCTCCAGTTCCAGTGGATTTGACACTGGTCTCCTTTCATCTAAATCAAGCAAATTTAAGTCCTTGCATGACTTAAACAATGCCAGACTAGGATAAATGGTCCAGATTGTAAGCATTTTTTATAGCAGATATCTCAAAGATTTGTTTCACCTGATTATCATTCAGTCATGGAACCACACCAGAAGAAATGCAACAGCTGACTGACTTTGACTTTTGGCTGACTTGAGGGTGAGAAATATTTTCCTTCAAAAAAGTTGCCTCAGCCATAGGACAGAAGCAGGAGTTTTACTGTAGTGAGTGTCTTCAGTATAACTGATTGCTGCTGGACAAGCCCAGTGTCGTTTGACATTTGGAGAAACTCTGGTCCTATCTTGAATAGGAATGGCCAGGTGAAATGAAAGAAACAAGGTTAAGACAAGTGTAATTGGAACAAACCTATATGAGAGTTTCCTATTCAAAGCAGTGATTTAGCAGACATACCCTGCTTTCTTGAAATTGCTTTGCTATTTGAGTAGCTAATAGACTTCACTGGATACTACTGCTAGAATCAGTGACAGCACCTTCTAAAGCTAGTAAATTGTGTTAGAATGAAAGGAACAGCGAATTAACAGGGAAGAAACACCACTGCTCTTAAACTAACAGTCGTTTGTAAGGGAGTTAGGGGTTGCACTTCATTTGAATGTAGGTATGTGGTTTTTTTTCCAGCATTATTACAAAATAAGCATTAGACAAAATAAGGAAGGGGGCTATGTTATATCATTTGTAGGGATGTTTTTACTTAGTAACCAGATTCAATCACTTTCTCTAAAGGAATAGGCTTTAGGCTTTAATGTGTTTCCCCTTGTCTGTGCTTTTTACTCTCCTATGTAATTCATACTGTGGTTGGAACTCAAATATCTCCTGCATACAACTAAAATTACACAACGTTGAAGCTCAGTGCCTAATTTCTCAACTTTGATCTCTATCCTGGCTATTAATAAATTTTAAACTGTATCCCCTGCCTGCTATTTAATCAGTAGGACAACATACGATTTCAGTCATAATATAGTATTGCTATGCAGGTATTTTGTTTCTGAGGTAACTTCTGTTTGAAAACTTGATTCAGGTGAAGAAGGAGAAGGGTGTTTATTTCCTCTCTATTTCTGAAGACAGTGACTATAGGGAGCAGGCAGCACTAGCGATTGGTGCAAGAGCCAAAACAAAAAACTCAACCTGAAGCAATTGCGTGAGGCAGATTCTTACCTTTCGATGGCTCACTGCAGTGTATGCTGCTTATTGTATTTTTGCAAATTCACCTGTGTTTTGCCAATTTGTGTGCCTGAATGTGAGAGAGATGCATTGATTTTTGTCTGTAATGATACATTTTTTCCGGATGGGTACAAAATGTTGAAATTTGGTTAAAATTAGTCTTATGTAAATTTGCAAATTGTTCAATCTTAAAGTTTTTTTTTTTTTTTTTTTAAGTTAGTTAAACACAATACTAAGCATGTTTATATTACCACCGGCGAAAGGGACCAGAATTCCACCAGATCTAAACCCCATACCTTCATCCTAGAATAAAGTTGTCTTTAATCACAAGCATGGTATGAAGATCAACTTAGAAGGAAAGCAAATACTAGCGCAGGACTGTAGGTATTGAGAAAAGGTAAAAGCCTATCACTAACAGTTTTGAACAGCTTTCACTCACGTTCATAAAATTGCACAAAACATGTGCATGCAAATATGGAGCAATTATTTAAAAGTGCATTTAACTGCACCTTCATAATTTCTGAAGATAAGCTGGACCATTTTTACTGGAAACAAACTCTAATTTAGATCTTTTGTTTATGAATGCTAACGTTGTGAATGCATTAAGATGCAATTTACAAGTGAGTGAATAAATCAGTTTTCAGACTATTAATCTACTGCGGTATGGACAAATACCCAGAAATAATTAAAATGATCAACATGTTGGTATTGCATGTAACCTCCTATTATGTTATTTTGCATAAAAAGGGCAAAGAAGGGGAAAATGTCCATACATTATGGATTTAATTGGCAGTTTCTGGTTATTAGAATAGAGGGTTATTTTCATTCCTAATGTACTTACTGTGAATTCAGTATTTGAGAAAGGCTGATAGGTGAAAGATTAGGTTTAAGGTTGACTTGTGAAAGGTTTAGTACTTTTGGATTGACAGCTCTGGGAATCTGACAATAGTTATGCAAGGAACCAACACAGCACAGACGGTACTGCTGCCATCTTCTTACCGTGCACCTACTTTTATCCAAAGTTCATCTGTAGCTCTGAGATGTATTCTTTCAAATCCTGGCTTTTTTGTTTAAGAAGGTTGATCGCAATGACAGCAGTGTCTCTCTTCAAGATCCCAGCCTACTAAAAAATAGGCAAATGAGGGCCATGTGAGGCATTATATTGCAGCCAGTTGATTACTGCTTTTTCTGAGACTACTTCCAGGAGAGGGCTGAAAGCAGTAAACATCTACAAACCGGTCATTCTTCTCTGACGTGCTAAAAGTGTGTTACAGATGTGAAGGTGAGTATTCTAATTCAAACCCCAGTGAAGTTTCTTTCTCAAAAGTAGTAAGAAACACCAGGCTGCATTTGAAATGTTCTGATGTCCAGTATGCGACCTATCTTCCCATTTCTGATTCTGTTACGTGTGAGTTGTTTCAAAATGTCTGAGGAAGCTAACAAAAATGAATTGGAAGGCAACTGATCAAGTCTGTATCTCTTATTCATACTTATGTTTCCTTTCCAGTGATACTGTTCAGAGAGAGAGAAAAAATATCTTGTAACCTGTGTATGATAATTTTGCTCTTAAAATGTGACCTTTCAGGAGTATTTCCTGCAGCTTATATTCATGCTATGTGCAAGTATAATATAGTAGCTAAAGCCTGCGCTACTTATTTTTCAAGAGAGTAAGATCTCCAGAAATAAGACGTTTCAAACTTCAATCCCATTAAAATGTTGAGGTTATATGGTAAGGAAGCCATATCTGGAAAGTCCTGTAGCGTGGACTTGCAGCAACTCCCTGTATTGTAAGCATAGTTCCTTCAGGAACTTTTGAGGATACTAGTGGATGATATGTTGGGAAAAACAGGTTAAATGAGGAAAACATAAGAGCATGCAGTTATGATCTACACGATCTTTGAAGTAAAGTGTGTTTCAAGGAGAAGCTAGCTTGGGAAACATTTAAGAAGTGTGTAGGATAAAGTTTGTGTCTGTAAACATTTGGGCAGTGAGCTGGTCCACATGGGGAGTTAGCTGTGGTACTAGCTTGCTGAAGATTAAAGAAGGGATTGTTCATAATAGTGTTCTATGTAATGTTCTCGTAGTTCTGCTAAGACTGAAAGTTGAAACAAATGACCTGTAAGGTCTCTCTTGGTCCCACTACCTTTGATTCACTGAATTTGACTCATCTGTTTAGGAATTCCCAAATGTTATTCAAGTAATGTACATTAACAGTGTATTGACTTCTCTTGAGGCAAACATCAATGTTTATTGAAAGGAGAAATAAATATTGACTGAAGTAGAGCCAAAGTCAATATTTACCTCAGAGAACTATAAACCTTAATGTTCACTGAAACACCAAGCAACTATACAATGTTCACCATTTAAATCTTGATGGTTCTGTGGATATATATACAATGCTGACATTGCTATTTATATATAAAATATGACTGTCATAATAAATATGTAGAAAGAATTTTCAAGGATTGAGATTGTTCAGTAATGGAAGCACATCTATGAAAATGTGACTTGATAATTTTACAATTATATTCAATTATTTAATAGTATCATGGCCTTTGGCAGAAAATGTTTTATTTGCATTCTAAATTAGTGGGGATTTTGCTGTGATGGATTCTTATTCCCAGGAGACTAACATCTGTAATGCACTTACCGCAAATATGAACTTATACTAATTAAAGGAATTGTCATTGATTTGTAAGCCAGCTAGACTCTAAATGTGTACATGGTAAACATGATTTGTGCGCTTTTACAGTATCATGCATGAAAGAATTTATTAAAATTTGTTTATTCATAAAAGTGTGATCTGTGAGCTTGATCTATGTAATTATTTGTTAGAAAAAAGTGTTTGGGGCAGGTTTATTGCTTTATTCTAATTACCAAATAAAGTGGTTCTACAGTTGCAGTCAGGGTAGGTAGTTGACTGGACAGAGATGTCTGCCTGGAAGTAAAAATAGCAAGCAGTGTAAACGGAGATGCAGTTCCTCCAACTCATCTTTGTGAAGACTCTAACCACTTTGACCTGTTAATGAGGACTGGTTTGAAGCTCACAGGATTTACATATGGCTATAAGTTTCTGTGCTGTCGATTGGTGCGGGTTACAGTTATGAATGACTCTTGTTATGAATAGATGAGCAACAGCCAGTGGGGGTCAAGGTACAAATAGCCTGTGAGGAAGCTCAGCAGTGACAGATGTTCCATCAAACTCTCATATGAGTTTATGAATTGATTTTGTGAACTGCTGTATCTGGGGGAAACTATTACTACTATCCATACTACTTTCAGAAAAACTCCATTAAATTGATAAAAGCTTAGGAGATATTGTATAACTGATCTGTGATGTTCATTTTGTTTTAACATTAAATGGTTTTCATTATATGTCTGCTTTCCAAGCCAAATGGAATAAGATCTCTAGGGTTTTCATCCTTGTAGTGGTGGATGTAAAGGACTGTCTTTCACCATCTTGTTTATTTTACTAGTTGTCTTCATCTTTTCTTTGTGCAAATCCTGCTGTGTAAAGAAAACATAATTTTAGATCTTTAGCTTGGTTAAGGATCTCCGTGGTCACGAAGGTGATTCAAGAACAGAAATGTTGCTTTGACTTAAATCTTCACCTTTGATTAAAGTGCCAGTGCCTTACTGCCTTTGTGACATTCTCCATTTTGTTCAGAAAGGGCACGCTTTCTGCACTGCTTGGACACTTTTCTCTTTGCTCCAGACTTGCTATCCACAGCACTGGGTGCAATATGCACATTCGGTATGGGGGATTTTTAGTTACCTTTTAGCACCAAAAAGTGTAATACTGCCCTGATTTGTAAACTGAGAAGATGTGTTCTGATACCATATGTGAACTTCACATTTTGAAATACTGTTACACACTGTTTTCTTGTATGAAACCCTCAGGAAGCACTACCCATTTCAGAAAACTGGTACTTGGGAATGAGGTAGTGAGGTTTTACACAACATTAGATGCTGGAGGAGACGAAGTCAATGGGTCTTGCAAAGAAAAGGAGACACTGGAACAAATGTACTTGAATTCTCTCCACATATGTGATATAGCCAATATTTCTGTTGAAAGATAAGGTGCTTTTTAGATAAGTTGCAGGTTGTGTATGCAAAACTGATGTAATTGTTTAATTGTCAGTTTTAGTTTAAAAACTGCTGGAACAGAAAATGTAATGCCCCCCTTTTATAAAAGTCAAATTGGTAATGTTGCTTCTTCATAGAGAATGCTGTCATTGAATATAACGGTCTGCTGCCAGGAAAATGCTGAAGCAAGCTGTCTTAGTTTCAAAGGAGACACTGCTGCCTTTGAAATCATCTTGTAGTTACTATATGATGGAATACTAAATAGTAGACCAATTCCAGATCTTTTGACAACGTTCTATTATAATGACTTTACGCCTATTATATCAAATGATTGATGTAGATGTAATCATTGTCGTTGATGGATGTTAGTGTAGCAGGGTGACATTTGATTTCTGTTCTGTTTGAATTCTGATTAGCTTAAAGAATAAAACTGTGCAGTGTGGTTAGGAAAAAAAAATGTTTACTGTACCTGTGTGAATAAACTGGTGTCTGACTGACATTTTGTTATTTTTATCAATGTAGAAGGGTCAGTAATCCTTATTCAGACTTTGAAGTGAATTTTAATGCTTGTGAAAAAGGAACATGATTGTCAGCCAGAGGAAGTGAAGCCTTTCCTTCACCTGCAAGAGAGACATACCATGGACAAGAAGGGAGTTCCTGTCCTCTCTAGAGACTCTTTTTTCTTATATATGGTAGAATAATGCTAATGGTTCCGGATCTGATGAACAATATGTTTTTGCCATGCGGTTTTATGTCATAACTCATAACCATATGTGGCCATGAAAGAGTTGGAAGGAAAGTAAACTTTCGCAGTCTGTTTTGTATGAGAGAGAGCAAGGGGTTGCTGATAGAGTGACTGTGTGTAGAAATGACAGTGATGAAAAATGTGTGGAATTTTAGTTACTTTCATCTTCCCTTCCGCACCTTCTTTCATCTCAAAGCTATTGCAGAGCAAGAGTCGTGAGTGATTTGCTACTGGGAAGGTCAAGAAAAATATTTTCTCCTGGATATATAAATAATTCCTGTTGTTATTTTTATTTTGTAACTTTTATTATTGTTCTGGCCTATTTCTTGTTTTCAGTTAAGTCTCATGGTGAGACCTTAAGAGCTGAGGTGGTCATTCCAGCTCTTATCTGCTGAAGACTAAATGCACCTGTGTGCTCTGGGTCTGGCTGAGATGGAGTTCATTTTCTTCATAGCAGCCCTTATGGTGTGTTTCAGATTTGTGACTGAAAGCGTGTTGATAACACACCGGTGTTTTGGCTCCTGCTCAGCAGTACTTGCACAGCATCAAGCCTTTTTCTTGTTCTGCCCAGCTCCCTCAGCATGTAGGCTGGGGGCAGGCAAGAAGCTGGGAGGGGATGTAACCCTAGGCAGCTGGCCCAGGTCAACCTAAGGGATGTTGTATGCTGTATAAAGTCATACTCAGCAATAAAAACTGGGGGAGTTTTTTTGGGTAGCTAACCATTGCTCAGAGACTGCCACAGGGCATTGGTATGATGGTGGGAGGTTGTGAATGATTATCTTTGCATCACTATTTTTCTTTTTCTTCCTCTTTTCTTCACTTAAACTGTTTATGTCAGCCCATGAGTTTTGTTGCTTTTGCTCTTCCTATTCTCTTCTCTGTCCTGCTGAGGGGAAAAATGAGTGTGGTGCTTCGCTACTGGCTGAGGTCAACCCACAGCAACATGCCTATTTTATAAAGCTGAATCTGGAATGCTAGGCTCAGAAAAATTTTGGACAAGTAAGTTAGACTCTGGCTGCTGCCTGATTGCAGTCTTAGGACAACACCCCAGACTGTATGCTTAGCCTTTTATGAGAAGAAAACCTAGGTATATAGGTCAGAGGGTAGTAGAAGTATGCTACAGGAAGGAATCTAATCTGGACAATCCTTGATCCGTGACCTTGAAGCACAGTAGCACAAACCCACTGCTCAATGTGGAAACAGGTGTGAGGTACCTAATAGCTAGCCCAGATGACAGTAAATGACACATCTGAGCCTTACAAGCCTTCCTGTCATTTCTTGTCCCAAGAAATGGTATTAGCAGGAGATATATGTAAACAGATTTGTCATACAGGGTGAACTATCATAATCAAAATAAGCATGTACTACTGGAGAGGTGTGACAGTTAGTCTGGATTTGTCTCAGGCACACCTGCAATGCTTATTTTTCTAGTGACATAGGGCCCATCACCACAAGAAGGACATGGAGGTGCTTGAGCGAGTCCAGAGAAGAGCAACGAAGCTGGTGAGGGGTCTGGAGAACAAGTTTTACGAGGAGCGGCTGAGGGAGCTGAGGTTGTTCAGCCTGGAAAAGAGGAGGCTCAGGGGTGACCTTATCACTCTGTATAGGTACCTTAAAGGAGGCTGTAGCGAGGTGGGGGTTGGTCTATTCTCCCACGTGCCTGATGACAGGACGAGGGGGAATGGGCTAAAGTTGCGCCAGGGGAGGTTTAGGTTGGATATTAGGAAGAACTTCTTTACCGAAAGGGTTGTTAGGCATTGGAATGGGCTGCCCAGGGAAGTGGCTGAGTCACCATCCCTGGAGGTCTTTAAAAGACGTTTAGATGTAGAGCTTAGTGATATGATTTAGTGGAGGTCTTGTTAGTGTTAGGTCAGAGGTTGGACTAGGTGATCTTGGAGGTCTCTTCCAACCTAGATGATTCTGTGAAGTATATGTGTATTAGTTTTGGAGAATGCCAGGAAATACAAACACAGGTTGTTTGCTAGCCTCCTTTCTCAGTCTTTTATCCAACAGAGAAAGCAGATGATCAGGAATGGGAAGTTCCTATGTTGTTATCTTTTAATTTGAAAAAGAAATGGGAATCCTGGCAGATCATGTTTTGCTGAATGGAAAAAGTTAGTTGCCATCAGGTATTGGCAATGAGGTGACTCATTTTGGTTTTGTTTGCTTATCTTTAGACTATGTTAAATCTAATGATGGCTGAAACCCTTGTAGAAGTTCAATTTTAAAAGATTTTGGCTGTAATACGTTGCTACTCTCACTGCACTGGCATTCCTGTAAATCTTTTAAAAGAGGTTCTACTGCCTTTATGCAATAATGGTGACCAAGAAGCCTTCTGAACAAGTGCACACCCACATGTGACTCCTTCAGTTGCTCCTTTTGTGGTTTGATAGGTCATGTGGAAGCGGAAGGAATGAAGTAATCGCATGAGTCTTCTTTGCTTACACTGGTCCCCTTTAAGGCTTTTTTCTTTAAAAAAAAGATTGACACTGGTTAAAGTCTGTTTTGTGTTTAATGCTCTAGTTCTTGATGTCACTGATATCTCTTTGAAAATGTGTTTTAAAACTGATTTTAATTACAAAATGTAGAAATGTGTATTTCAAGAAGATCTTAAATCATTCTGGGGGAGAATTCTGCTCTTTTTTTTTTTTTTTCCCTTTGTTGTTTAACCCCATGTGAATTCAAATGATTGTCATAAAGGTGAGCTCACCCTTGTGTTGGCATAAGCTTTTGACCTGGCTTGTTGTACAGGTATTTTATGTTTTGTTTGAAAGAATGCGGTTAGGCTGTGGAGAAAGCAGCTGCCCCTGTATGTGTTGGCTTGTGCAGAAAGGCTTTCACAGAGTCCTCTAGCAGAAATGGGAACATGTTCAGTTCTCTCAACAGAGAGTTCCCTGGAAGAAAACTGCCTCTTACTTCATTAATACATTCACAAAAGTAGCTGTTGAGAAGTCTGTATTATCACCTATAGGGAGCTCTTAGGATAAAGGCCAGTATGGCTTATAGAACGTAAGGCAAGAAAGTCTAGTTTGTCTCCTCTTGTTCTGTAGCCTGTGCAACTTCCTCTGCATAGGCTCATTTGGAGACCAGTGGCTTCTCTATTTAAAGCGTATTTTCAAAAGGCACCCAGGTTTAACCTGAAACTACTGAGAGAAGGAAAATGGCTTCGGTAGTACCAGTACTTAATTACCATCACTGTTAAATATTTATGACTTATTCTTAATTTGAATTTGTCTGGATTTAATGTCAAGCCCTTTCTTAATGCTTGGCCTTTCTCTGCTAGATTTGAAGAGCACTTTAGCACCTGATACTTTCTCCCTGTGAATGTACTTACACACTGGAATAGAGTAACTACTTAGTCTTCTTTTTGATAAGATAAACAGATTGAGTTATTTCACTCTCTCACTGTGAGATGTTTTGTCCAATCATTGAATAATTCTTAAGGTTCCTTCTTTTTTATTTTTATTTTAACACCATCTTTAATCTTTCAATTTCTTTTCAAAAAGTGAACATCAGAAGGAGATGTGATATATCAGTGTTTATCCCAGTAATATTTTATTCAGAGATAAAATTACCTTTCTACTCCTTTGTTTATACATAAGCCTTGCTAGAGTATGGCCTGCATTCTTTTTTACCAGATGTATTTAACTGTAATAAACTGTGCTTGGTTTAGAAAGTCTACTTTACCCTGTGTGCTATAAAACAGAGTATTTAAAACAAGTTGTTATGGTTTATTTTATAGTTATATATTTATTTATATGCCTTCATGGTGACAAGATTCTGTAAGTGTATTTTGGAAAATATTCTTGTGAATTAAATGAGCTTCAGAACTAATTTATAAATATTGCTGTTTAAGTAATGTAATATTTTGCATACAGTTGTATCAACAGGTAATAATAGTTCTTATGGTATGCAAATACTGTCGCTGTTCACAGAGATGTATTGGATGAACTCTTGATATTTGATCTGTAGTCAAATATACTGCTATAATCTCAATTATTATGAATTAAATACATAAATAAAACAGGTTGAAAATCATAACCAATGTTATAGAAATAGCTCCTGATCTTGTGTAGTAAAGATTTTGCAATTCTTCATATCCCATGGCCTCTCAGCTCTTAAGTTTTAGCTTATGCATTTGTGAACTTTTCAGTTGGAACTGAGTAACTTAGTTTTTTGAATAATTCACTAAAACAAAACTTTTGAGTTAAATGAGTATTTGTCTTTCAGGTTCATATGCAACATAATTCTTTTTCCTCTTCTGAAAGTATAAATATTCTGAAGTATTTGAGATGATGCATGGCATTGTTTTTTCCCTTAAAGAAGTTTTCTTTGAAAAGATTACAACTTGATGTTTAAGTCAACTTAATGTTGAAACTACTTTTCTGTTTTGTTCAGTTCCCTGAGAAGATCAAATGAAGCTGTTGAGTTGATCAAGCACCAATTTTAAGAATGAATTATTTACAGTGTTAATCTAATGCCGCCTAATCTGTTTGCTTGTCACTCTGTATCTGTCTGATGTGTGATGACTGCAAAAATATACACCGTTCAACATAGAGAAAAATTAAAATGTGATTTGCAAATTGCAGTACATCCTATAAGGAAACTTGAAGTTAATATTTTATTGAACCTGCTTCCTTTACCAGCCTGCTTATTTATTTAAACAACATATGTTACCAGAGGTTCTCAGCTAAGGTGAATGGTATTACACGTCATCACCCTGGTGACACAACATAGCATCATCTTAAGGCAGAGGAATGCAAGAAAGGGAGAATAAAGTTTAAGGAAAAAAAAAAATAATAAAATCAATTGCTCTTAAAAAAAAAAAAAAAAAAAAAAAGGCAGAAGGCCTAGAGTTAGCTAAACATAGGGATTGATGCTGTGTCTGCCCTGTCTAGAGATGGGATAAAGCATATCAGTTTGGTTCTTTGCCATTATTCTAAATGGAACCATTGCTGAATCCTAATTGAAAGCAAGATCACATTGGTGGCATTCCCAGAAGTTTTCCTGCGTTCTTGGTCCAGTTCCATGCCAATTGTAGAGCATACCAAGAGTGTTTATTAAACCTTTAGCTATTCCTATTACACTGAGAGTAATAGTGGAGAGGAAAAGGAAGGTCCAGGGGGATGTAGTTCCTCTGCCCTTGCAGACCTGGTGTAGGTTCATCTTCTCTATGAAAGGTAATTAGTAGCTGGACTTGCTTTCGCTTGAGAAAGTAGAAGAAACTGAAACTCTCAGTGGACATGCTCAGACTAAAATAAAAATTGTACCTTTGTTTAGTTGTAGTCTCTCTGGGGAAAGGTAAAGAATCGAGCAGCCTAGAGATTGTTCTCACCAGTTAAAATATGATACTGACAAAGCAGTGCTGTGACATGTGGTCCTTAGCTTAAAACAGAAAGCATTGGCATGTTAAATTTTAAGAGTCGTGGAAGAAGCATGGGAACTTAATAACAGCATGGTAGGTAATTGTCCATTCCCACTCACCAAGGCTTTAAAAAGCCCTCAGTGGCCAATGTATTTAGACCCATTGAAGGCCCCGTGAAATGCAATAGCTCATCCACTCTTTTGGGGAGGGGGGGAGTGGATTAAGAACCCTGATTTTGAGCTACAATGTTAGTATAATAATAAATTAATTGTGTAGTTTAATCATAATATACTTTGCCTGATGCGGGAAGTGGAAAAATGCATTTAGTAACCTTACTGGGTAGCCTAGCTGATGGTAGAAAATGTGCTGTGAAACATTTCTGAAACATTAAAGCTTGAAGGTATAAGTGACTGCTTACCTACTTCTTTATGGATAACTAACCTGCTGCAGTATTTGGATGGTAGTTCACCAAAGGCTTGTGTAGAGCCCCAGTTTCCCACTGAAACTAGTTTGAATTACGGTCTTTTGAAAATATAGATTGGTGCTTGATTGAAATCCTCTCTCATCCTGATCACTCGCCCTTTCAGTCAGTTTCTGCTGGAAAGAAATCTAAATTTTTGAAGTTCAGAGAGAGTTAGCAACTCTCCTAAGGAAGAGAAATCATCTGCCTGGACTGAGGGACCATGGATGCCTTGCATCCTGCCATGTAGTTTAGATGTGACCTTCAGGACTTAATACATGTATATTTATGAAGTAGTATTGAGATTCTACTTCTGATGATTTCTTCTTCACATTTGGCAGCTAAGAGTGATAATTAACCCTAGACCAAAAACTAAGCAATTTGAATCAACATCCACATAAGATACATGGATTAGAGAGAGAAAAAAAAAAGGAAAGAAAAACTGAAAGCCCTAGTCCTAATGAGATAGCCAACAAAGCTGAAGGATTGCTACTGGTAGGAATTTATGCTGCTTGCTTTAAAGAGTTGCCAAAATAGCATTGAGATGTAGCCTTTTCACCACAGTGGTAAAAAAAAAAAAAAAAAAAAAAAAAAAAAAACTCTGTTGTGTTCCATTATTGTAATGGTGCTCGGAGCATACACCAGCTCCTTGCAATGTGACAGTAAGCTGGAGCAGAGTATGTGGAAGTCACTAGAAATAAACTAATTTTGAACTATTTGACCTTCTCAGGGGGATTTCCTTTTGCCTCCAGCTGCTGGGCCCTCCTGTTTGAAACAATCTGGAAATGCTTTCAAATGCTGAATAACACAGATAATTTGGGAAGTACAGCATGGAAGCCAATAGGTAGGTTAAACAGAAAGGAAAAAGAGGCAACAGGGAGACAAGTAACTCCAAATTGGTGGTGGTGAGGAGAAAATATAAAGGAAGAGAATCCAAATAAAGAAGGAGTTGGTGTGACAGGGAGGAGAAAGGCTCAGGGGAAAGAAGGAAATAAAATAGCGGATCAGAAATAGAATCTGTGAGTTAGGAACATTTTCAAAGCTCCATGGCCTCCCTTAATCCTCCACATATATTGCTTTGAAAGTATGTCCATTTGATCTGTTCTCTTAAAAGTTTTTTTGGAAATAAGACAACATTTGACCTCCCTAAAAAAGAAGCATGCTGATATCACTAACAGTGACCAACATTTCATCTTCTGTGAGATGGGACCTGTGTCTTGGCCTTCTAATTTCTGTTTACTTTGGCAATTTATGTATGTTTTGTACCTCTTCGTTGTGTCTGTTCCCAGCATTTGTCTTATTTTATTTTTTTAATATTTTGTTATTGAAGGCAAAAATTTTATCTTTATATATATATTGATACTACTTTCTAGAATAAGCTATAATATAGAAAGTCAGTTTATATTTTGCAGGCACTACTATACTGATATCCTTCAGTTCTGACCTGCAGTTCTTATTCACTTTTAAGGTGAATTTCCCTGAAGAAATGATGTTATCCTGTGCCAAATAGTCTTATGGTATCAATTAGTGTTTTATAAAAGAAGAGTCTCAGAATAGAAAGCTCATTGAAGAAAGTACTTAAAAGGGATTAAAAAGGTAGAATGAAAACAGAGACCAATCTGATTCAAGCAAAGATCCCTTTAATGTTGATAACAGAGGATTTTAGTATCTTAAATGTATTTAAAAATCGTGAGATTGTAATCGTGTATTTTTAAGAAGTAAGTATGCTTCTTGGGCTTAATTTTGGCAGAAATCTTAGATCACAGTTTAATTTTGCATATTACGTGTGCAGTAATTTCTAGACATTGGAATCAATGGTAGTTTTGCATGAGTAAAAAATGCTGGTTTGGTCCCCCGTGATTCATTGATAAGGGTATTACTTCTGACATTAGATTCAGCTAAGGGTAACAGACAATAACATGGCTGATTACTAAAGTAGAAGATGTAAATTCTTTCACATTTCTATGCATTAAAAAGGCTTAGAATTCCTGAATTTTAATATAAAATACAATGAAGTGTATCAAATAAGATTCCCCTATCTTGCTTTGTAATAATAAATTGCAGTGTGCACATTCAAAGGGTGAAAAATGGTTTTAAAGAACCCTTGCCTCCTAGGTTGAGAAAATACCTTATTTTACCAAAATCTCATTAAACAGTCTTACATTTTGTGTGTGTGATTGTATATTCCTTTTCCTTCTTTAAGTGATTATATCCAGACTTTCATGATCTTATTAAAACCAGCTGGGCACAAAGTAGCTGACTGGGTCTCAATCAGTGAAATAATTGGTATGCCTGTATATGACATTGGCTAGCAATTATAGTGAGAGTACAAACAAATACACACAATCTTCTTATATGGGGATCCTGGAATGCATTTTCTACTGTGTTAGTTATGTTGGAGCAGGCTTCACCCCCTTCCCTTCCTCCAGGCTTCCTCAGCACCCCTTGTTCCGCTCCACTGACAGTTCAGCCTCTCAGAGCATGGAATGTCTTTGGTTGGGATGGATTTGAGTTCAAGGAATTTAGCCTTTACACGTGGGCTTGAAGTAAGTAGCAATCAGCATCTGTGTGAAATAGTGAGATTTTGACAAAAGTATATCTACACATTTTAGAATTGGTGTACGGGAGGGAGAATAGAGTAGATGCCAGCTGAGGCACAGAGAAGAGTAGATGCAGCCAGGTTTGTTTGTCAGCGCAGGGCCAATGGAGTCCACCCCCACCACACACTAATAACTTCAAGTAACAAGTTTCACTGTTTCCCGCTTAGGCTAATGGTTGCATTCATGGATGCACTAGCATCAGAACACACTAAAACAGAAAGTGTGCTGCACTTGAGCAGCTATGAGTTGTAGTGGAGGAGGATTGCCACCAGCTGAAAATTATTAGAGCCTCCACTGTATCAAGGATTAACTTCTTACTGTGTATGTCACAAAGAAAACAAAATGAAGATTCAAATCTTTTTCCAAATGGAAGTCTAACTCAAGTAGAATAATACATTTTTAAAGTTGAGTATTCAGTGTGTAATTATCCTGAATGATGTATAATGTTCTTGGTCACATCCCAACAAAATATATTATTTAAAAAAAAAAATACTTTTATGTTGAAAATATTTTCCAAATGTCATCTTTAGCAAAGGTGACTATAAGAAACAGGCTTTTTAGTTTCTCAGAGATAACAGATGATGTTTATTTTGTCTCCTAAAATAAGATTTTAAGAATCTATTGGCAATAGAAAAAAATAGGTATTTTGAGCATGTAGTTTCCATGATGTCTCAGTGTTCTGGGATCTCTGCTGCCAGCTGCTGTTCTTGTTCCCTGAAAGTGTATGCGTTGTGGTGATACAAAAAATAGAAAAACAAAAAGCACCAACCACCACCAACAACAAAAGAAACCAACCAAACAGCAACAAAAACACCAAAATGAAGGCACGCATCAAACAGGGTCTGCTATATAAGAAATAAAAGAAATAACGCTCTTGAATTCGTTTTTTGAAACAATTGCTCATTTAAAATAACTTTTACTGCAGCAGATAATCTTTTTTTTAGCATGAAGAATATGGCAGCCAGCATCAGGAATTCACTGCAGTTCACAGAATTCATAGTGATGATTGCTAAAATACTACATAGTATCATGGAAGGGTGAATTAGTTTGGAGATCCCCAGTTACAGAGTTTTCTTGGTAAGCATTAACGAATCATTGAGATGACTTACATTGTTGCTTTTTTTTTTTTCATGAAATGCTTAGTCTCACGTGCATGTATTTGGCTGATTACTGTGATCAGTGCAGACTGTATTTTGACATGATCAAATCTATAAGAAAAATTATGGTTTGACTGTATGTACATAAGTGTACAGAAGTTGAGCGATCTTCATTCAAGTGTTAAACATTGTGAAACTTTCAGCGTTCATACATTGTACAGATGATTCCATACAAATTACTTAGCCATTATGTATTTAGCAGCAAAGGGAAAGAAAAGAAAAGTTGTTTTCATGAGCGATCTATAAATGCAGGAAAGTTGTTTTTAATAGAGCATTAGCTTTCCCAAGCTCTCAAATAACATTGATAGTGTATTTCCGTTACCAATAGATGGCAGCATAGCTCTTCGAGAGAGTACTGTCAAGTACTTAGCGATTCAATGTTAATGTAAATTACTTCGGCAGAAAGTTATTATGAGTAAATGTTTTTCTGCTGCATTTTTCCAAGCTCTTCACCTATTTTTGCTTTAAAATAGAATGGAAGAATACGGGGATGAAATAAAAGTTAAGACTATATTTTATGACTAAATATGTACTAGAACAACAACAAAAAGGTTTGAAAAGAAAAATGCATTTAGTATATACATGGATATATTTTTCAACCCCAGTATGTTAATTTGAGCTAAGAATATTAATTATATCCTTTTTTTTTTTCTATGTCAAGAATAGCACGATGTTTGTGAGGGTAACAGAACCCAAGCCAAGCAAATCTAAAAATAAAGTTCAATGAGTATTCTATGTTGTAAAGCCTAAAGGTTATTGTGTGAATGACACCATGTTTAAAAGGACAGATTTTTCTAAAATCTACTCCAAGAAAATGCTGTTATTACTCTATTGTTTTCCTGTTTAGTCCCAGAAGTAAAGATCTGATCTTATGTGGTCTTGTTGAAGAATAAATTAATCTGAAGTTCTGTTATTCAGCCATCCACCAATAAACTATTGGTGTTTATGCTTACTGAACGCTGACTTTGGCAATGGGATGGGAAGACAAGGGGAGGAGCAGGGCAGTGAGGGAGGGGAACAAAACCACAAAGCTTTTTATAGTACCATTTCTGGGCTTAAGCTTTTCAGAGTCACCTCTTGCCATGAGAACGAACATGCGAGACAGAATTCTTGGAGGGAAAGAAAAGAAATTCATGAAGGGCACTTGAGGTTGGCAGTAGCTAGAAGCTCTCTGCTGAGATGCAGACTGTGTTAGACAAGAAGGCTTGGGATCAGGGGAAGCGCAGCTAGCAAACAAGTTCTTCCATTCTCAGTTTTCAATGCTTTGGGGCATAGAGTAGTACATCCGTGCTTGGAAAAGATCTGCTTCTCAAAACACTGTTCTACCTTCTGGTTTAGTTCACTATGCACTAATTTCCATCATACATATAATCTCTGTTTTCTGTCTGAGGCTGGTTTTGTTTTTATTAATGTGTTTGGGTTTTTGTTTGGTTGTTTTTTTGGGCTGGGGAAGAATTAGATTATCCTTTCTCTGTTCCTGTAGTTTAGCAGATTACATGCTTTCTTCCTTGGTTAAAATTATTTATTAACATATTAATTTTTTTTCACATTAAAGTATTCAAATATGTTGTGCAATAACTGTGGGAAGCTCTAGAGCCAGTGCCCATATCATGTTTTATATTTTTACTGTCGCAGGCTCATACAAGATAGTTTATCCATTAATGTAATTTATATTTCTGAGGGGGAAAAGTGATATTTCTGAGAGAGACTGCAAGAGAGGGATTAAAGCAATAGGAAGATTAACTTTTTTTTTTTTAATTTCACGTGTCCTTATTGTATAAGAGTATCTCTCATTTGTGCATCAATTTGTATGGTCAACTCTTGTTTCTTTTCTTTCATCCCAGGGGAGCAAGTGCGCAACATTATTTTAGCAAGTGGGATTTTGTTGTTCTGGTTGCGTGGTTGTTTTAGTTTTAGCAGTATGTGCTAGAGACATCAATGAGATGTGTCTTACATTTGGAACAGAGATTCATAATTTTTCTGATCAGCCCACTCGATTGCTTGAAGATGTTAAAAATTACCAGGGAATGTTATTGCTTGTAGTTCTTCAGAAATGAGATCTAGCAAGGAAAATACAGTTTCCTATCAATATGTTTTTGGTAGGAGCCCTAACAAAAGGAGCTCAACCTCCTGATGAATTACCTCAACTATGAACAGCTGTCACACAAGACACATCTTCTGTCTTGTAGGTGTCTTGTACCAGATTGTATCTGCAGGTATTGAAGGATGAAGGTGGATTTACTCAGTAACAGCTGACATTGGGCCCAGATTTTGTACTAGTTCCTCATTATTCTTCATAACAAGCCAAGTAATATTTGTAAGTCCTGGAATTGCTTGGAAACACATCCAGAATTTGAATTTTCTTCTGCTAAGCTACTAACTGAAAGCAAGGAGAGATGGCATATCCTCTCTAGGGGGTCTCTTTCTCTTTGTTAATTACAAGGAGGACAACTCTAACTTCAGTTGCTTGCTGCTCCTAGGTGATTAAAGTTAACTGAGGTGATCATAACCTCTGTGTTCTTACGGTGGACACTCATTAACAAAATAATTCCTGATTTCCATAGTTTGAGGTTGAAAAATGTGATCCAGTGAAAGCTAAACATGCACCTGAGTCTCTTGATTTATTTTTATTTTTTTGTATATTTCCCTTGATTTTCTGTTTGGCCATCTACATTTGAATGTCTGCTCATTTCATCAAGTACAGTGGGTTCTTAGAAATTAGGGTAACCAATGAGGGCAGCTAGGACATCAAGGTGTTGGTCTAATATAGAATCATCATATGTTGATTCAGTAGAATTTTTTTTTTTTTTTTTGTGGGAATATTGTTCTTCAGTAGGCATGGGATTTGTTGTTTGTTTGCTTTTGAATCTGAGTCTTTGAGGGTCATATCAGAGTCATTGTTTTTGTTTCATGTACACATGAGGGTGGCCTGTTCTGTAATGTTCTTGACAGCTAGATGAAATATTGGAATCTTAGTGCATTCAGCTTTGGGGCTGGGTCTTGGTGATGAGGGTAAGTCAGTTCATTGCTGAGGAGGCTGTATACTATTGGCCAGAAAATCCTGAACTGATCAGCGTAGATGGTAGTTCATGCTGCCTTCTGACATTTTCTGTAATTTTTATTTAGTTTGGAGCTCTGTGCAGAATTTGTGGGTTGAATTCATTTCAGCTTTTAATAGTTAACTGTGTTCTATGGGTAGTGATGGATTTCTGCTAAGGAAAGATGAATGGTTGTTTTATGTTATCGTACATCCTGAGAAAAGTTGTTCTTTGTAGAATATAACCCTGCCTGTCTTAGTAAAACATGTTTAGAGGATCACTTGTTTTTTATATTTTTTTGTGTGCTTTTAAGAAAAGCCCATGTAAACCATACGTTTATGGTCTTTTGCATTTAGTGTCTTCCCAAAAGTGCTAGTAAGGACTATTTTTTTTTTCCAAATAAAACAAATTACAAGAAAACTTGTCCTGTCAGTTCAAATTCCTGAACTTAACGTAATTTAAAGTGCCTCTATATTTATTCCATCCATCTAGTTATTGTTTTAATTTTTGGATCTGCAAGTCCCTGAAGAATCAGTTATATCCATGAAACACAATAGATGGCCTCCTAAGCTAATTTATCTTTTTTTTTTCACTTTATGAATGTACACTAAAATGTGGTTTTAAGAATGTGAAACATTCTCAAGCTGTTCCCCTCTACCCTCACTCAGCTTTGTAAGATGATTTATGATAGATAATAATTAAAGGCAGTAAGGAGAGTGGTGGACACGGAAAGAATATAATCACCAAGAATATATACTGCAATAACTTACAACTATCTTGTAATGTGATGAGAAAAATCTTTGTAATGATGTCATATATTAGCCAGGAAGCTCCCCATAGTGGAAGTGCTTTGAAACTGAACAGTTGATATACCCACGATCTTGGCTAGTCAACATGCTAATAAATAGTACACTGTAGGGGAACTTGTCTTTAATTGATGCTGGATTAATTAATAGGTACTTTATATGTGCCTTTTTCTCTCCTGAAGTACTTCCGTTCTGTATGTAGCCAATTAGACAAACAGCGATCATAAGTCATGTTATTCTAGTTTGCTATTTAACCAGTTTTATTAGGGCATGCAAGAACTGTATGCGCTTTGAAATAAATTTACGTACTATTAATGTTTTATTAATGTCAACTATCTTACATTGTATTCTTCAAGATACTTAAACTAAAAACAAAATTAGACTTCGAACTGGAAAAGGAATGCTCTGAATTATGCCTTCCAAGGCATAATTTTTTTCTGCACTTTTCCGAAAACAGCTTCAGCACATTCCAAAACTAACCTATAGTAGATGTTAGATAAATTTTGATTACATAAGTAAATAGCTTGAATAAAACTCTTTATAAACAGTACAATCCTCTGCCCTATTGTAATTTATCTTAGTGTGTTCTGTTTTTCTTTGTATTGGAATGCATTTTGTGGAGAGTCATGATCTAGGTTTTCTTAGTACATTTTATTTAGATACCTAAAACAGACTTGCGCCTTTAAGTTGCTTAGGTGCTTTTGAAAATCTCAACCTTCAGAGCCCAGTTTTAGATACCCAATTTGGAAACTCTAACAATCAATACAAAATGTACATTTTGAAAGCAGATGATTAACTGATATAAAGGTCATACTGTTCTATCAGTTGTTGCCAAATCCAACCTAGCCTGCTACTTGGAACTATTGGAAAGGTCTCCAGAATTTAAAGCCTAGTCAAGGGGAAATACCTTGATGATCCTTGAGTGAACATGAACTGGCCATTCTGCTGCAGTTTGGGTTTCTGGGATGATAGCACTACTGCCTTGATCATCGTACTATCCTGATCCTGAAAAATGTTTTGGCTAGACAGACAGAACCACATCCAAAGCTGAGTAAAGGTTACAAGGTTCAGAACAATTACCAAATGTGTTTGTGTTATTGTTGTTCTCATGTGCTGCATCAGGCTGATCCTCTCAGATGGGAGAATATATCTTTCCTACTTAGAGTTCTGGGAACTAAAATCAAATCTAAGCCTCAACGGCAGTCTGGTTGTAGGCTGGTGTAGTTAGTTTACATGGCAAGGTTTTGGTAGCAGGGGGCTGCACTGGTGGCTTCTGTGAGAAGAATCCAGGAGCTGACCCATGTTAGATATGGGCCAGTTTCACCTGGCTCCAAAGGGATCCACTGCTAGCCAGAGCCGAGCCAATAAGCAACATTGTTTCTGCTTCTGTGAGAGCAGACTGAAGAAAGGGGGAAAAAAAACTGCTGAGCAACAGCAGCTGGGAGGGTGAGGAGTAAGAACCAGCCCTGCAGACCCCATGGTCTGTGCAGCAGGAGGGCAGGAGGTGCTCCAGGCACGCAGAAGTTCCCCTGCAGCCTGTGGAGAGGCCCCTGGTGGAGCAGGCTGTCCCCCTGCAACCCATGGGTCCCACATGGAGCAGATCTCCATGCTGCAGCCCGTGGAGGAGCCCTCGGTGGAGCAGTCCCCAGGCCAGAGCTGCAGCCCGTGGAGAGGAGCCCACGCAGGAGCAGGGGTTCGGGGGGGGGGGGGGGGGGGGGGGGGGGGGAGCTGCTGCTCGTGGGGGACCCGTGCTGGAGCAGTTTGCTCCTGGGGGATCAACCCCGTGATACAGACCCATGTGGGAGCAGTTCTTGAAGAGCTGCTGCCTGTGGGAAGCCCACATAAGATCAGTTCAGGAAAGACGGCATCCCCTGGGAGGGACCCCACATGGAGCAGGGGCAGCGAGTGATCTTGAAGGAGGCAGCGGAGATCAAGTGTTAAGGACTGACCACGGCCCACGTTTCCCCATTCCCCTGTGCTGCTCAGAGGGAGGAGGTGGAAGAGGGTGTATGAGGAGAAGGTGTTTTTAGTTTGTGATCTTTGTTTCTCACTTCTCTGGCTTGATAGCAATAGGTAATAAATTTTGTTCATCTCCCTATGCTGAGTTTGTTTTGCCTGTCACAGTAATTGTTGAGCTATCTCCCTGTCTTTATCCCAACCCTTGAGCCCTTTCCATAGTATTTCCCCCTCCCTCCCCCCTGCCCCTTTTTCCCTTTGAGGAGGGGAAGTGAGAGAGTGATTGTGGTGGAACTCGGCTGCCCACCTGAGTAAAACCACCACAGCTTGTGATCCAGATGCTGTAACAATGTCAACTGTCAACAGTACATAAAAATTTTATAGATAGCTTTGTAGGTCTGCAGAGGATGAAACCTGGCTCTTCTTCAGTAGTTGCACAGCTACTGGATCGTCCTCTTCTGTTTTCAGTTTCTGGAACCATTTAGAAGTCTAAACATCAGTACTAAGTGTTTGTATCTTGGTTGCCTAATGTACTTGAAATAAAATTAAAAAAAAAAAAACAACAACTTGTTAACTTGTCAAATACATAAACTTACATCGGATAGCAGGTTATATCCGACAGCAAGGTGCTATTGAACTTTAAATGAAATGAAGGTCCAGCTTTGGTGCCTTTTGAGGTGCCATCATACTTTCCAAGGCTTTTCATCTATCTCAAGTATTTATGGAACAGAGATGTTTATTAAATAAGTTTACTTATTTTTCTTTCAGTGTTGTTCTACTTGGCATGTATCTTTTCAAGCATTTCACAGTAACTGCTTATCAAAAGTAAGAAAGAACTTTCACTTAGTCTTACATGCTCATACCCATATGTACAATCAAGGATGAGTATACAGAGAGGATTCATGTTTAGTTCCTTGTCACATGTCTGTTAGTATGATGTTCTGGAGTAGCGATGGCAAAATCCTTGCTGTCTTCCTCCCATATACATCTATAGAGCCTTAATAGACTGTTAAATTAGTGCTATTGACAGGTTTGAAAGCCAAATAGGGATCCTTTGGTTTGTTTACTCTGATGTCATGCATAACAGAGACCAGGGATCTCTACATCAGAATTTTTGGGGAAACCTTGCTAATTCGTGACATCATTGTCATTGAGGTTTCTCTTGTACTGCAGCATACAGCAATGTGTACTCAGTAGTAATTTTTTTTTTTTAATGGTGCCGTTGCTTCAGCGTGTGAATGGGAGAAATGGTATTATTTTCCTGTTCATGTGAAAATAATAATATTATGTCTAAAAAGGTCTCTTTCAGACAGTGGCCAACACAACATTCTTTTAAAAGATGAAAGATTCCCTGTAGTTACGAAATAAACACTTATGAATTAAGTTGCTGTTGTAATTCTGGATTCCTTCATTATTTATGTGCATTTGCCTTATTATTTTTAATCCTTTTAACCACTTGGCCTTTGTTATACCTTGTGAAAAAGAGATTTCCAAAAGCTAATTGCATTCATGTTGATAAACTCTTTCTTTTAATGCTGTTCTCTCTCTGGCAGTTTTGCAGGATGCACCCTTCTGGTGTTTTGAAGTTTTAAACTGAAGTTCTAAAACTAAACAAAAACTTTAGAGCAGTTCACTAATTTGTCAGATTTGAATCACGGAATCATCTAGGTTGGAAGAGACCTCCAGGATCACCTAGTCCAACCTCTGACCTAACACTAACAAGTCCTCCACTAAACGGTATCACTAAGATCTAAATTTAAACGCCTTTTAAGGACCTTCAAGGATGGTGACTGAACCACCTCCCTGGGCAGCCTATTTCAATGCCTAACAACCCTTTCAGTAAAGAAGTTCTTCCTAATATCCAACCTAAACCTCCCCTGGCACAACTTTAGCCCATTCCCCCTCGTCCTGTCACCAGGCACGTGGGAGAATAGACCAACCCCCACCTCGCTACAGCTTCCTTTAAGGTACCTGTACAGTGCGATAAGGTCACCCCTGAGCCTCCTCATTTCCAGACTGAACTATCCCAGCTCCCCCAGCTGCTCTTCATCTGTCATCCTTCACTTATCTTCTCTGTATACAAACAGCCACATAGATCCTCTCTCTTAAAATGTGTTTGGTTTCCTGCCTGGTTATTTTTAATGTTTCTTATCATTCCTTAGGAATCTTTTCATCTGTTGCTATGTCCCGATCTGGTTAGCCAATCATCCTACCTATTCCCAGTCAAATCCATGACGGTTCTTGGAACTGTGCCTTTTCAAAACTGTGCCCTGCTCCGTTTGTTGTTTTGAAGTACAGTTTCCTGAGTACTATAAGACACTGTAGAAAAATCACCATTTGTTCCTCTGCGGTGATTACCAGATCCCAGTCCTGAGTTACTTAAATGGAGTAAAATAAAGAAATGGTTAAAAATCAGTCATTTCAGTGTATATGTTAGTCTTTAACAATGTATTTTAAATGTAGCTTTCTTTTTAGCATTTCCAAATACCACTCTATAAGAAATAAAATAATTTTTCTCTGGCAGCATGTCACAGCAAAACCAGAAACAGTACATTTTGCTGTGTAATCATATAGTGTGTGTATATATTGTCATGAAGACAGTACTACGTTGTCAAATGATCCCAATCAAGTTCAGAGGAAGGTATATGTGTGATTCCATTTTTACAGTACTGTATATTGTGTGTAGCATATATGTTAAAAATTACTATTTTTCCAATTTGATATTTCTCATTGCTCAATGTCATAAGAGGGTTCTCTTCTTCTTTTCCAGTTCTTATAGATGAAATTCTAACATGAGATACCAACAACTCTTGAATAAAAAATATTTTTGCAAACCTGCACTCAGATTTGAACCAGGGATGATTACTTATGTACATAGTAAAGCTGTTTGTTAGCCTGCTTTTTTCATCTTTGTTTCACATGTGTGTTTTTAAGCTAGTATAATTCTTACATGATTTTTATTCTCCATCACACTTGTGATCATTTTTAATATTATTCAAAAATGTTTGGCATATTCAAGTGTATAATTAATTAACCAGTCTCATTTGGAAAATTAGTCTGCCATTCTAGTCTCATAGAACTACCATTATATTTTAGTATGTAAAGTCTACTAATTTTCATTCCTTTACAATTTTCTTCCTCTTGATCATTTTCTACTTTTAGCAGGGTGTTATTTTTTTCTGAAGACATTTACAAAGAATGATATTCACTGGTCATGGCAAACCGTCAATTAACAGACTTTAATGCAGTGTGTATCATTATCCCATTATCAAGTCATTCTTGTCTTCATTGCATTTTCAAGTTATTTATTGTTGAGAAGTGTTCTACTCTCATTCTACTAGTGTTCCATTTACTCGATACCATCCTGTACAGTGACTGTCATATTTCAGAAGTATACATGGTTTTGTTGAATAAAGCCCTAAACATAAACATATTTTAACCAAGAAAACAACCCAAGGCAACTTAAAAGAACCTTTATAAAACCTGTCTTCCCTTTATTCTCCTTATAAAATTTTCATGCAAAGTGATCACTTTAAGATGTAAAATCAATCATGATGATAATACTAGGGGCCAATGGTGTGCTAGAGCTATGTTATAAGAAAAGATGCTTGTTCTTGAAAAGCATTAAGTGCTTGCATTTAATAGTAAAATAATTTTACTTAAACATGACATAGAGCATTCTGTAGTCTGCTTTGCCATCTCTTCCAAGAACTCAGCTCATGCTGTGAAGTGGGATTTATGAAGTTAGCTCGTCATAGATAAATCTGTTTACATGTTGCTAATTAGCAAGTGATGATGTCCTGGTTTCAGTTAGGACAGAGTTAATTTTCCTCCTAGTAGCTGGCAGGGTGCTATGTTTTGGATTAGGATGAGAAGAGCGCTGATAACATGCTGATGTTTTAATTGTTGTAGAGCAGTGCTTACACCAAGCCAAGGACTTTTCAGCTTTTCGCTCTGTCCTGCTAGCGAGCAGGCTAGGGGTGCAGCAGGAGCTGGGAGGGGACAGACCCAGGACAGCTGACCCAAACTGGCCAAAGGGGTATTCCATACCATCTGACGTCATGCTGAACAATATATAGGGGTGGCTAGCCGGGGTGGGGGTGGGGCCGGCTGCTTGGGGATAGGCTGGGCATCGGTCAACGGGTGGTGAGCAATTGCATTGTGCATCACTTATTTCGTACACACTATTATTATTAATACTATTATTATTATTATTATTGTTATTATTATTTTCCTGTCTTAATAAACTGTCTTTATCTCAACTCACAGGCTTCACTTTCCCGTTTCTGTCCCCCATCCCAGAGAGGGAGGGGGGAGAGGGTGAGCGAACGGCTGTGTGGTGTTTAGCTGCCAGCCGGGCTAAACCACAACAGTCCTTTTGGCACCCAACGTGGGGCCCGAAGGGTTGAGATATCGACAGATTTGACCAGAGTGTGTTAAACTAAAATTGGTATAAGTATTCGACCTGCTTAATAGTTGCTAGTCACAATGTTGATTGCCTTAATCTCAAGTCTGCTGTGCCTGTTTCCCAAATCGAGTTTTATAGCACGTTACTTTCTGTATGTGCTCCCTGTCGCACTGTTTATCCTTTCCGGGCCCTGGTTTAAGATTGTTATGGTACTGTGTGGTGTAACGATGGCTTATGAAATGATGAGATTTCTGGTCATGACTCTAACCTGGTATTTGTACTCAGCACTGTCATCGACTCTATACTTCGGAAACCACATCTCAGAAACTATTAGCAATTACACCTATTGCCTTTTTTCATCAGGGAGCCAATCTGTGGAGGGGACGGGAAGATATTTTTTCCTACCTGTTCACTCTCCCTTCCTCCTTCACCACCCTCTTATCCCCTGAGCTAGTTACGGTAGCTCTCCAAGATGTCGAATATCCTTGGGATACTCAGACCAGCATGTTCTTGTTGTTATGTCTCCTGAATGCGCTTCAGGTTTTGTTTAAGGTTAAACAACTACTTAGGAATCTCATCTGGAGATCTGTCTTGAGGCAGGATAGTTGCGAGTGGCAGGGAGTGTGGGAGGATATGGGCAGGTTTCTAGAGCAGTGGGCACCTCCAGTGTTTTGGACATTCACCCCTGAACAACTGCAAAATCCTAAAAAACTGGTAGAATGCTTGAAAAAAGGGTGTCATGACTCTGGCAGTTCCAAAGTGACACAAATCACTGTAGCGTGCTGGGGTCTGGCTTGTGCCTATCGAGCTGCAATTAATGCTACTATCAACCTAGTGACAGACCCCGCAGCCGTTCCAGCCCCTGCAGCCGCTCCCACTCCTGTGGCTGGGTC
The DNA here is from genome assembly GCF_009769625.2 of Cygnus olor. Classification (NCBI taxonomy): domain Eukaryota; kingdom Metazoa; phylum Chordata; class Aves; order Anseriformes; family Anatidae; genus Cygnus; species Cygnus olor. The sequence continues at coordinate 40,677,574 of NC_049172.1, read as the reverse complement.
AGTGAAACGAACTGTAGCAGTGCAAGTTGTCCCTGCAGAGGGTATTCCAACCCCTGTGGCAGACCCTGTGGCTGGGTCAGAGAAATGAGCCGTAGCAGTGCAAGTTGGCCCTGCAGAGGGTATTCCAACCTCTGTGGCAGACCCTGTAGCTGGGTCAGAGAAGCAAGCTGTAGCAGTGCAAGTTGCCCCTGTAGACAAGGTGAAAAAATGGTATAGAGACTCAGGTCGTTTAGAACACAGACAGTCTTCTGCTAGGTCTAGGTGTGGAGAAGACGAGGCTGGGCCATCAAATGTGCAGGAGGATGAAGATGAGGATGTCGAAAAATCAACAGTAACTACCCGAACCCTATACCAGCGTGAACTATGAGATGTGCGAAAAGATTTTAGTCACTGTATAGGTGAGCAGCTTGTTACCCGGCTGCTCCGGTGCTGGGACACTGGAGCCAATTGTGCAGAATTAGAGGGCAGGGAAGCCAGGCGGCTGGGATCCCTTGCTAGAGATGCAAGCATTGACAAAGCAATTAGAGATGGAGCACGATCTCACAGCCTCTGGAGGCGTCTCCTGTCAGCTGTGAAGGAAAGGTATCCCTTCAAGGAAGAACTTGCATGTCTACCAGGCAAGTGGACCACCATGGAGAAGGGAATTCAGTACCTGAGGGAATTAGCCGCACGGGAAGTAATTTATAAGGACCTAGACGACGCACAAATACCCACAGATCCAGATGAAGTCCAGTGTACCTGACCCATGTGGCGGAAGTTTGTACGGAGTGCACCATCATCATATGCCAGCTCATTGGCAATAATAACATGGAAAGATGGTGACGAACCCACAGTGGATGAAGTGGCTAAACAACTCCGGGGGTACGAAGAAAGTCTCTCCTCTTCCCTACAGGCCTGCATGTCGGCTGTGGAGAAACTCTCTGAAGAGTTCCACCAACTTAAAGAGAATTTATCTTCCCCCCCACCTGAACGAACCAGTGGCCACCAACTAAAAGAGAATACTTTGGAGAAACTTTCTGAAGAGGTCCACCAACTTAAAGAGAGTTTATTTTCTTCCCCACCTGTACAAACCAGTGTCTCGGCTATTAGGGGTAAACGTTCATCCGTGCAAAGAAGACAATATGGTGGGTACACACCCCGTGCCACCCTGTGGTTTTACCTACGTGACCATGGAGAGGACATGAGAAAATGGGATGGAAAATCTACTGAGACCCTAGAGGCACGGGTACGTGAGTTGCAAAAGAAAACAATCAGGAGAAAGGGGTTCTCTGAAAAGGTTGCTGCTCCAACTTCCAGCAGGCAGTCCTTTAAACACAGAAACGAAGATTCTGACCAGGACTAGAGGGGCCCTGCCTCCAGCCAGGGGGAGGAAAGGGACAATCGAGTTTATTGGACTGTGTGGATTCGATGGCCTGGCACGTCAGACGCACAGAAGTATAAGGCTTTAGTAGACACCGGTGCACAATGTACTCTAATGCCATCCAGCTGTAAAGGGCCAGAGCCCATCTGTATTTATGACGTGACAGGGGGATCCCAGCAGTTAACTGTATTGGAGGCTGAAGTGAGTCTAACCGGAAATGAGTGGCAAAAGCACCGTATTGTGACTGGCCTGGATGCTCCGTGCATCCTTGGCATAGACTATCTTAAAAGAGGATATTTCAAGGACCCAAAAGGGTTCTGCTGGGCTTTTGGCATAGCTGCCTTAGAGACAGAGGACATTAAACAGTTGTCTACCTTGCCCGGTCTCTCAGAGGACCCTTCTGTTGTGGGGTTGCTGAGGGTTGAAGAACAGCAAGTGCCAATCGCTACCACAACTGCGCACCGGCGGCAATATCGCACCAACCGAGACTCCCTGATTCCCATCCATAAGCTAATTCATCAACTGGAGAGCCAAGGAGTGATCAGCAAGACTCATTCACCTTTTAATAGTCCCATATGGCCAGTGCGAAAGTCTAATGGTGAATGGAGACTAACAGTGGACTATCGTGGCCTGAACGAAGTCACGCCACCACTGAGTGCTGCAGTGCCGGACATGCTAGAACTCCAGTATGAACTGGAATCAAGGGCAGCCAAATGGTATGCCACAATCGATATTGCTAATGCATTTTTCTCCATCCCTCTAGCAGCAGAGTGCAGGCCACAGTTTGCTTTCACTTGGAGGGGAGTCCAATATACTTGGAATCGGCTGCCCCAGGGGTGGAAACATAGCCCTACTATTTGCCATGGACTGGTCCAGTCTGCGCTGGAGCAGGGGGAAGCTCCTGAACGCCTGCAGTACATCGATGACATCATTGTGTGGGGTGACACTGCAGAGGAAGTTTTCGAGAAAGGGAAGAAAATAGTCCAAATCCTTCTGAAGGCCGGTTTTGCCATAAAACAAAATAAAGTTAAAGGACCTGCACGAGAGATCCAGTTTTTAGGAATAAAATGGCAAGATGAACGTCGTCAAATCCCAATGGATGTGATCAACAAAATAACAGCTATGTCTCCACCAACTAGCAAAAAGAAAACACAAACTTTCCTAGGTGTCGTGGGGTTTTGGAGAATGCATATTCCAAATTACAGTCTGATTGTAAACCCGCTCTACCAAGTAACTCGTAAGAAGAATGCTTTCGAATGGGGCCCTGAGCAACGACAAGCCTTTGAACAAATTAAGCAGGAAATAGTTCATGCAGTAACCCTTGGGCCAGTCCGAACAGGACCAGATGTAAAGAATGTGCTCTACACTGCAGCCGGGGAGAATGGTCCCACCTGGAGCCTCTGGCAGAAAGAACCTGGGGAAACTCGAGGTCGACCCCTGGGGTTTTGGAGTCGGGGATACAGGGGATCTGAGGCCCGCTATACTCCGACCGAAAAGGAGATATTGGCAGCATATGAGGGAGTTCAATCTGCTTCGGAAGTGGTTGGTACTGAAGCGCAGCTCCTCCTGGCACCCCAACTGCCGGTACTAGGTTGGATGTTCAAAGTAAGGGTCCCCTCTACACATCATGCAACTGATGCTACATGGGGCAAGAGGGTTGCACTGATTACTCAGCGGGCTCGAATAGGAAACCCCAGTCGCCCAGGAATCTTGGAAGTGATTATGGACTGGCCAGAAGGCAAATACTTTGGGATATCATCAGAGGAGGAGGTGGTCCATGCTGAAGAAGCCCCACTGTACAACAAGCTACCAGAAAATGAGAAGAAATATGCCCTGTTCACTGATGGCTCCTGTCATATTGTGGGAAAGCATCAGAGATGGAAAGCTGCTGTATGGCGTCCTACACGACGAGTTGCAGAAGCTGCTGAGGGAGAAGGTGAATCGAGTCAGTTTGCAGAAGTGAAAGCCGTTCAGCTGGCCTTAGATATTGCTGAACGAGAAAAATGGCCAGTTCTCTATCTCTATACTGATTCATGGATGGTAGCAAATGCCCTGTGGGGGTGGTTACAGCAATGGAAGCAGAACAACTGGGAGCGCAGGGGCAAACCCATCTGGGCTGCTGCATTGTGGCAAGATATTGCTGCCCGGGTAGAAAACCTGGTTGTAAAGGTACGCCATGTAGAGATGCTCATGTGCCCAAGAATCGGGCTACTGAAGAACATCAAAACAACCAGCAGGTGGATCAGGCTGCTAAGATTGAAGTGGCTCAGGTGGACCTGGACTGGCAACATAAAGGTGAATTATTTATAGCCCGATGGGCCCATGACACCTCAGGCCATCAAGGTAGAGATGCAACATACAGATGGGCTCGTGACCGAGGGGTGGACCTGACCATGGACACTATAGCACAGGTTATTCATGATTGTGAAACATGTGCTGCAGTCAAGCAAGCCAAACGGTCAAAGCCTCTGTGGTATGGAGGACGATGGCTGAAATACAAATATGGAGAGGCCTGGCAGATTGATTACATCACACTCCCTCAAACCCACAACGGCAAGCGCCACGTACTTACAATGGTGGAAGCAACCACCGGATGGCTGGAAACATATCCTGTGCCCCATGCCACCGCCCGGAACACTATCCTGGGCCTTGAAAAGCAAGTCCTATGGCGACATGGCACCCCAGAAAGAATTGAGTCAGACAATGGGACTCATTTCCGAAACAACCTTATAGACACTTGGGCCAAAGAACATGGTATTGAGTGGGTGTATCATATCCCCTATCATGCACCAGCCTCCGAGAAAGTTGAACGATACAATGGACTGTTAAAGACTGCACTGAAAGCAATGGGTGCTGGGACATTCAAGAATTGGGATACACATTTGGCAAAGGCCACCTGGTTAGTCAATACTAGAGGATCTGCCAACCGAGCTGGACCTGCCCAATCAAACCTGTTACGCACTGTAGAAGGGGATAAAGTTCCTGTAGTGCACGTAAGAAACATGCTGGGTAAGACAGTCTGGGCTACTCCTGCCTCAGGGAAAGGCAAACCCATTCGTGGGATTGCTTTTGCTCAGGGACCTGGATGCACTTGGTGGGTAATGCAAGAGAATGGGGAGGTCCGGTGTGTACCTCAAGGGGACCTAATACTGGGTGAGAATAGCCTATGAGTTGAATTGTAGTATGTTAATTATCATGTAATACTGTACGTCATCACTACCATGATTGCTATATATCATAGATGAAAATGGTGATTAATTAGAAGGTATTGGAAAGAGTGTAACCTGAGCATGACATAAATGGTATGGAATAAGGGGTGGATATCTGTCCTGGTTTCAGTTAGGACAGAGTTAATTTTCCTCCTAGTAGCTGGTAGGGTGCTATGTTTTGGATTAGGATGAGAAGAGCGCTGATAACATGCTGATGTTTTAATTGTTGTAGAGCAGTGCTTACACCAAGCCAAGGACTTTTCAGCTTCTTGCTCTGTCCTGCTAGCGAGCAGGCTAGGGGTGCAGCAGGAGCTGGGAGGGGACAGACCCAGGACAGCTGACCCAAACTGGCCAAAGGGGTATTCCATACCATCTGACGTCATGCTGAACAATATATAGGGGTGGCTAGCCGGGGTGGGGGTGGGGCCGGCTGCTCGGGGATAGGCTGGGCATCGGTCAACGGGTGGTGAGCAATTGCATTGTGCATCACTTATTTCGTACAAATTATTATTATTGATACTATTATTATTATTATTATTATTTTCAACTGAAACCAGGACACCTAGTGATTTAGTAGTGTGTTTCTACTTGGTCTTAATTTGTGCTATCAATAATTCTTATTTTCTCAAAATGATGTTAGTGTTTTTTATTTCTATTTGTCCTGTAGGATAGATTCTTTTTGACTTGATGAATTGTTGGCAGTAGAAACATTACAAGAGTTCGAAGGGGAGGAAGTGTTTTGCTTAAGTCCATAAACACATTGAAAGTAACATTTTACATTTTGTTTTAAAATACGTTTTATTTGTTAAGGATATTATTATTTAAAACTGAGAATAAATTTTAAGGCCAAGTTTTTCTTTCGTTTCTTTCTCTCCTCCTAAGAAAAGCTATGTGGGAAACAAAAATACTTGAAAAGTTTCTTAAAGTGCTTCTTCACATAATAATGCCTCCTTGTGGACTCTAAATGCTTGCTGTGTCTTAATAGCCTGCTCTGTAAGTTAACAGAGGTTAAGAGAAATAGCAATGAAGAATTTAGCAGACTATCACTTACACGTAAAAATATCAATAATAATTTCTTTTTATTTTTGCATCTACTTACGAAGACATAACTCACTTTAAATTGTAGAGCTCTGAAAGTTCCTCAGATTTTAGGGTGGTATAATTAATGACAAGTTCTTTGGTTAAAAATAGAAAAGGCTTTAAAAAAGCAGGTTAAAAACAACAGCAGTTTCCCTAAGTGGAAATTTCAATAAAAGCCAACAGAGAAATCTTTACAAAGTGAAGTACTTATATGTATTATTTTTATTGTGGTCTAATAGGCACTTCTTCCTCACTAATTGGTCTCTCTCAATTAAAACAATTACAGAATCAAATATATGAATATTAAACTAACATTTAAATTGATATTTTATTATACGCAAGTCAAGAAATTCGCAGTTAATTTCTCCCACTACAACTGTATATTCATCCCCCCCGAGTGTATGCACTGCAATGAAGGACTTTATTTTACAACTATACCACATGAATGCATAAATATTAATATATATATATATATGTACAAAAAATAAACTGAAGTTATATTTAAAAGATTAATTAAAAAACAACTCTGCTGGTTGCTTTTTTTTATTTGTACAGCAGTACAAATAGCTCTGAATTTTAACTACTGAACACCTAATAGATTATGAACACTTCTGTGTAAACAGGATGTTGGGTTTCTTTTGTGTATGGTAGTCACTGTCATATTGCAGAGAATAGTCCTTCCCTGCTCCTTTTGAAAAGTGTGCATGGTAACGGATGTCCCTGAGTTCTGTAGTTTCGTGGGTCAGGAGTCCATGAATCAGTGAACTTGATGGAAATTACTGGGGAGTTAACATTGTAGTGATATTTAAAAATCATGGATATTATAGTATGTATAATTAGAAGCTATTAATATTATACTTGTACGGCAAGTAGATAACATTAAGTGAAGTAGTAAGTCATAAAGTGAATCTCTATAAAATTCTCGTGAGCTGAGAATTCATTACTTCTGGTGATTGATGTGCATTGATGTATCACTTTTTAAATGACATTAAAAATAAAAATTGTGGCAAGTATTAGTATTTGAAAATTACGGTAAACTTATGCACTTAGTATGATGCTTTGTAAAAGCTTTCTTTGGGAGAAATTCTCAGATGATTTTTAATTTTCATTCTATTGCCTTCACCAGGCTTACCAATTATGCAATATTATGGTGATGGGTGGATATGCTGAAACTTTTCCATTTCATATGCGTAAATACTTAATATTGAGTAGAGGCTATTACAGGATTGGCAGTATGCATCCCGAAGTCAATGGGAGAGCTTCCGTAGATGTCATTAGTATATAACTCTTCTATAAGAGGAACCCGTGCTTGTGGGCTGCATCATACAAATGTGAGGCAGCTCTCACCCTATCTAAACACTTGGGATTAGACTAACTGAGAATCCTTCAATGAGGAAAGTGATCTTTTTATACCCTCAAAACTCAGTTCAGTCGTTTGCTCTTCAAAATACTCCAACTAACTCTCTGTTCATATACTCGCTCTGGACTGAATATGGATTTAGGATTTGGGGAGGTCTCTTAAGGCTAATGAGGCAGATGAGAGCAGAGAAAAGAAACTGCGCAATGTCACGCTATATAGTATTTAAGTGCTGAAGGCACTTTCCAGTTTTGAAATTAAAAGCCTAAATTTTGCTCAGTCAGTGAAGCACAGTAGGATTAACAATGAAAGCAGAATGTGGCCCACAATTAATCTGACATTATTAAGGCTTAAAAAATGAGATATCAGTCTTAATAGAATAAAAGCTGTATATGCAGCCTACAGTTTTTTTTTTCCCTTTACTCTTCCACCCCTTCAAATAATCCCTCTTCCTTAAAACAAACAAAACAAAATCTATCAATGCAAACAAAACAAAATCTATCAATGCAAACATCTGTAGTGAGATTAAGCATGAGAAGTTTCAGCACTAATTGTTATTTTCTGACAAAGTTATAGCAGGAATGGAAGCACCATCTCAGCCCTAACTTGAGTGTTGCCACAGCTGTGACGTTATAATCACCAGTTTTTAAGCTTACTTTTGTCTGGTAGAGCAGTTTTGAAACTGCAGCCTAGCAGGCTTAAAACTTCCAAATGAGGCAGAGAGTTAGAGGGTTTTCTCCTGTCTGGTTTGCAGAGGACCGCTTACAGTTACAGTAATTTGCTGGCTACAGAAGTCCAGAGAAAAAATCAGCTTTTGGGCCCGTGTGTGTGTGTAGTTTATATATGTGTGCGCTAAATGTGTGTGTATATGCATATATATGCCTTATGATCATATATGACCATTGGAAATCACCACCTTCTCTTATTTGATGGAGTGCTATTTAAACTTTCCATGCCTTACAGCTGAATACGCTTAACTGTAACTGAAGTATAACCCCGATGTTAAAAGATAGTTAAAAAGTTTTAGTCTGTCAAATGCCCTGATAGATGTTCAATTACATAATAATACCTATCTCAGGATAGGCTCATCTCATGCACTTCTTAAAAATTTATTCTATTCTTCTGAGTCCTACTTTAAATATTTCCATTTAATTAAAAGTGTATGATATCAGGTTAGAGCTAAGCAAAATTACTGGCTTTCCATTTAGAGATGTACTACAGTGAAAATAGAACACAGTGGCAGTACAAAATGTTGCCCCTGAGACCAAGTCTTATATAGTTTGGTATGTCCATGCATCTTTAAATTTAAAATGAGTTAATTCAATGCGTACTTAGGGGTTTAGTCCTTGCCCTCCGGTCTCTAATGTAATTTGTGTCTGTGTGCAAAGGGGAATGAGGTTAGAAAGGGTAGAAAAAGAGCCTGCAGGAAGGCTCTCCTGAATGCAAGAGCAGAGAGGCACCAGCGGATGCCTTTTTAGTTAGTTGACTGCTGGGGTATAAAGCGTGCACGTGCTTTATTCCTGAAAAATAGTGTCACATGCATGCTTTCAGGAAGGTACAGCACTGCCTTTACAGGCGGCAGAGGGGGAGGTGTAATTTAAGTAGACTAAATAGGCATTTGACAATCTGTCATTGTTTCACTTCATTGAGACCATTTATTTTTGAAAGATGGGATAATAAACTCTGTCCACTGTATTGAATGAGAGTAGAGATAGTCAAAAAGTGCTGTGGTTTTGCAGTGAGAGCATACGAATGCAGGTGATCAGTGATGTTGCTTAACAATGTTTAGGACAATGGAAGTGTTTGGCTTCTTTTAATGTTTTTTTTTAGTTTCTATAAAGAGAAGTGTCAAAATATGCTGGATATCTGTATGTAATTTTTCCCTTGGACTTCTTTATATGGAAAGTCTGCTGAATATAAGGGAGTTTGTGTTTTAAATGCAAATGATTTGTCAGTATTAGGGATTCGGTACTTCCTGCAAGGAAGCTGTATGAAGGCCTCAGTGAGAGGGAATGCCACCAACCTAATCTTGTTATTTGTCACTTAAAGAGTTGAACCGCTCATGGTTTTGTTTGTTTGTTTATTTTTATTTTTGATAGCAAATGCCTAACTACCTGTCATGGATATTTTGGAGATCTACATTAAAAAAAATCCAAGTGTACAGATTTAAACATAGAATTCTGTGATTAAAAAAGATTGTTAAGGAGGCAAGGAATATGAAATGCGCTGTGGCTTGCAGACCCTAGTCCTTTTATGCAACTTGGACAATACAAAGGTGTTCTGAGCTAGCCGCTGAGGATTCCCGTTATAGATCTGTATTCCTTCCCTTTTTCGTGGTGTAGTTATGCCTGGACAGATGAGACTCAGGCAGCGTGATTAGTCATCTCTAACAAATGTTAAGATTCAACTACTCCCTGGCCTGGTTAATGGCAGGGGAGAACGAAGCAGAAAATTTCCCCCCAGGCTGTCAAAATGGCCTGGTTAAGAGGCAAACGCGAAGCTGACAGTGCTCAAATCCTTTCCATAAGGAATCTAATGAGGACCATAGTTAAAGATGTTTTACAGTTTCATATATGTGAACACAGAGCTAAAGCATGATCAGAACCTACTGAGCCTTGTCACAGGTACATACTGGTACTAGTATGTTATTTAAGAAATATTTTTCCCGTTCTGTGTATATTAATGGAAATACCGTGGTATCAACTATCAGATAGTAGCTTCTGTGTAGTTGTATCCAGTCTTTGTCTCTTATTAACCTGTTGTCAGGATGTTTCCATGAGAGAGTTTTAATGGTTTTGTACTGCTGTTACTAAGTGCGTTTTTGATGATGTTCAAGGTATGGTACATTAGGTAGTACCTGTGTTCCCTTGTATTTAGATAGCACTAGTAGGCAGCTTTAAAAGGTATCTTTTAGCTTCCAGCACTCTCTACTAAATATGCCTTTGCTTTTTTTTTTTCTGGGTTGATTCAAGAAAAGAGAAGTCTTCCTTTTTCTTTTTTTTTTTTCTGTTCTCCTAAATCCTCTGTTCCATTCTTTTCTTTCTTTTTCTTTCTCTTTCTTTTTATTTTTTTTTTCCAAGGGGCTGTGTGAGACAGTGAGTTGTCTGTAGGTGATCTCCCTCAGCGATACAGACATCAGCACTAGATGGGTTTAGATGACTGCAAATTAGATTCTGCAGACTGCATATGCAGTTTTCTATTACGATTATATAGTCAAAGCCGACATTTCAAAGACAGCAGACCTGAATCAATTAATATCATCTGAGTTTGTCATGTAACATCTAAAACTGCTTTATTTTTTCCTTAAACCATGATGTGTGTCTTTCTTCCTCCTCCCCTTCTCAAATCTGAGTTCTGCTTCTGCCTTACAAGCAGAACCTGCTATAATTTATTGCTCCATGCTTATGTCTTCTGGCTGTAAATAGCTATTATGTTCTTGAAGAACTGTTTTTTTTTTTTCTTTCTGCTGGTTAGTCTCTGCCAGGATCTGAATGTACTAATGAAATGATATACTGAGTTGTTGAGGCAACATAAAAGCTGATAGTAAATTATTAAGCTCTGTACATGCCACTGGTACTGAATTTCTATTTTAAATGCAGTATTTTCATAATCAAAGAAATTAGAATCAGAAAATACGTATTATGTCATTCAGTTCAACCTCGTCCACTCCATGGGTGCCTTGGTATATTTAGAATGAATATTTCCTGGTGCTTTGTTTTTAGCAAATTAAATGAGGCGGTTTTCTTTATCTTGGTAGACAAATCCAAAGCACAGTTGGTCCCACTCTTAGGAAATTTTTAAAATTTCTCTTCTCTCTCTCTCCCCCCCCCCCCCCCCCTCCCAATTTTTCCTAATATTTTTAAAGCCTCATTTAAGCAGCATTTCCAGTTTCCTCTCAAAATCCATAAACTGTAGAGTATTACACCTTTTTTTTTTTTTTTTTTGGATTTTGGGTTTTGTTAATAAATAAGATGGAAATATCACCACTCTTGATGGATGTATTGCTCAGGAGTTTGAAATGCACCCTACTTACTTAGAGGTAACTTAAGTTTACATGTCTTGATAGCTTGACCTGAAGTTGAATTTGGGCTTATATGTTTTTGTTTGTATTTTTCTTTAATACAGTCTTTCTAAAAGGGCTTTATTTTAACCTTTTAGGTAGAAATAATTCCTGAATGAAAATCATTGATAGGTGTCTGTTCCCTAAAATGGAATAGTTTCTTCCCTTAAATGTTTGACATATTTCATACCTATAGTGTTAAATATATGCGTGAGTAGACAATTGCTACTTTTATTTATTTTGTAAATACTCAGTTGTGTATTCGGACATAGCTATCACTACCTATCCTAAAAGAGGCTATGCAAGGTACTAGAAATTCTTTATATCTTTTGGACATACTATCAGAATAGTGAGGAAAGAGAAGTCATTAAATTGTGCCCCATAAGTAGCACCGACTGGGGAGATGCATAGGCTTAAAATGCGAATATGAAATGCTAGTTTGATTCAATAAATAACTGATTTTTGTGAAAATACTTTGGGTGGTCATGGGGAGGCCTTTGAAATACATATTTCCAAATGCTTTTCTGACTATTTTACTGTATAGTGAATTACAACAATCAATGCATTCCATTTGCAGCAGGACTCCTTCTGAGAGCAAATACACTTCTAAGTTCTGTAAGTTCTATTTTATTTAATTCCTGATCATGGGATCCTGTAAAGGTAATGTCTCTGAATGGGTTTTGCTGCCAATAAACCAAAAGCTCTTCTGGAATAATATAAATTCATATGTTTTTCATTTCTCAAAATATTCAGGGCATAGGTTTATAGAAAGAGGGGCAAATACTGTCCAAAGTAGGCTGTGTTTTCTTCTGTAGGTTGTTCCCAGATTTCCTGTTGCATCCTTTTTCCTGAAAATTGCAGAGCAGGCATGTAAAATTCAAAATGATGTTGTTATAAACGTATTGAAAAGTCACTTACCAAAACATAACACCAGTTAAGTTGTTCTGTTGCAGAAAAGGGGATGAGGTAATGGATGAAGAATAATAAGTAAAGAATTGTTCCACACATCTTTGGCAACCAGTACTTTATCTGTGACGATGTTCAGCACAGGGTTTCCCTTTTTTTAAAAGATGCTAAACTGTATCGAAGCTGTTCCCAGAGGGCTTGCAGTAGGGACCAACATCTGTATGCTTTGCAAGCACCACTTAGTCTCAGAAGTGCATGCTCAAATTCTAGACCCACTTGGAAACTCATGAGAGAAGTTTTGATCTAAAATACAATGAAAGACTACCTTGTTAGTGTTAAATTTGTACTTAGGAGACAAATGAAACTACCTAATAATAAATTATCATATATAACTATTTTATTGGGGGGGGGGGAATATTAAAACAGTGATCATGAAGAAACATCAGATTTTCTTTTGTTCATCCTTTCCTTGTCCTATCTATTGCTCTTCTGCTTAAAATTCTTTATGCAACAATATGGACTTGATTACAGCAGAGTAGATTATGATTTTCTGTTTGAAAGGATATTTATGTTCATTATGCAGAGATCTTTGTGTGCTTCTGATTGTCTCCAGTGGTTAGGCATTTGAACCTCCTGGATTGCAGCTAGTATAATCCAGCTCTAATAAAAACGTAGTTTATGCATATCTCAGGAAGGTTTAAGGCAGCTGAGAGCTATTCACACTCTCTCCTCAGGAGATGTCTGAATTTTTCTCCATTTTAAATAAAGTGCCTTCTTCCAGTTAACTTTTAACTGGGAGAAGAAAAAAAACACAACAAAACATACATGTGCATGCACACACATGCACACCCCCCCTCGCCCTACTCAAGATGCTTAACTCTGGACTTGTAACAGGACCATCCCTTTTTCTTTAGTAAGGTAATCCTTTCCCCTTGCCCAACAAAAAGGAAACCTAATCCAGTTCCCTTTTTGTTGGGCAGATATTCAGAATGGGAAGGATTTTGCTGGGAAAAGTCTGTGGGATGTAACCAGACTCTTGATTTAGGTTCTATTCCAAAGTTAAGAAACTATGCTGGATGTTCTGGTTATTGCTCTTTGTATGTGTTTTAATATAAATTACCAACTTAGCTGTTTGTGCCTCTTTATATATCTAAATCTAAAAAAGAGGGGTGTCAGGTATTTGTAGGTAGTGTTCAGGTGGCTGTTTATTTCAGTGTTCAGATGTAGCCTCCTGGTTTAGAAGTTTAGGAATGACGGACTGCTGGAAGCATTTAGCAAGGAGCATGGCTTATGCTGTTTCCTAATGTCTGACACTTCTTGCTGCAGGAGCTGTGACAATGAACTAGGTGGGCCCTTGTTTTGATCCAGTACATTCCTATGCAAGTGAACAGATATCTGGACAGCCCATTTGTAGGTAATGGTTTAACAACATGTTTTTCTTTCGTGTGTCTTAAGGAGAAGAAAACACGCATTTTATTTATTGAAGGAAAGGTTTCATTACTGTTTGTATTGGGTGCATTAAGTCCTAATGAGTACAGAACCAGAGCTGAAACTGCTGCCTATAGTTAGTGAAGCAGATCCAAAGGCAGTTCTCCCCCAAAATAAGGACAGCTCTGCCTGCGGTAACTCAGGCTTGGACATGTGTATGTACATTCTAGATAAATACATAGCTTATGATTCACATTAGGTCTTGAAAAGCACACCTTTGTTAGTGATTAATAAATCCAGCTTGATGTATTTATAACAGTGAACTCTTCTAGGACCAAAGTGGTAATCTTCTGTGGCAGTAGACTACACAACATCATGTAGGCCTAGTAACAGGAGTCTTTACTGGTTTGGGGATCGCTGCACCTGTAAAACGTTCCCTTCTTTTTTATTTCTGCTCTCAGTCTTTCCCCAAGACTGAAAACAGAAGTGCTGGATGTGATCATTTCCCATTCTAAAAACTGACATAGAACTCAACAATTCATATTATGTATCCTCATGAAACAGACATCAGATAAAACTGATTCAAGGCCATCGCAGCCATGATTTGGTGAAACCACAGCCTATAAACAATAAAACCTCTAGCCGTTAGCAAACTTTTGAGCTATTCAATGTCTTAAAAGCTAAGCAAGATAATCTGATGTGTACCAAAGTTTGTCCTCCTTAGGTGTCAGAACAACTGAAAATTCAAACTAGGGAGCCATGAGAAAGTGAAAAATAAACTGAAATGAGGGGACTGAAATGAGTTATTTATCTAGTTGAGGAAGGAAAAAGAAAACTGAGGGAGAGAGGGAAAGAAAGAGGATGAGAGGGAGGGAAGGAGAATAGAAAACCCTCATCTCTTTAAGGTACTGTTCCTATAATTACTCCTGCTGTCTAAGGAAGAGAGAGTGGGGTAAGAAGAGTATTGAAACATTGATTGCAGCAAACAGGGAAACAAGAAAGATGAGTCACCATAAAGGGAGCAGTAAAAGGTGTGATATTTTTGATAAGCATCTTAAGGCTGAGATTGTTATCTGAAGTTAAGTTCTGAAGGTTCTCTGATCGCTGTTGTAAATCCAGCAAGACTTAAATGGGTGTAAGTACACTGTGTAGAAGCTTCAAGAATACTTCTGTAGCTATGCACAAATCGATACAAATCATTTTGCCAATATATATTTCTCTAACCAAGAATATGCAGCTTCCCACTTCATGCGAATCAGTTAGTACCTTGCACAGAGATCTGTCTTTCACCCCTACGCTGGTTTTAGTCCATCTTTTCAAAGAGAACTGTGATATCTTTCAGAGCTTGTTAGATAATTTTGTTTCAGGTAGAAAGAATCAGGAAACCACTCATGCCTGCAGGTGTACAGAGCATGCTGAAAAGATCAGATTTGTAGTCTTTCTGCATAATTTAGAATCTAGGTAGAACAAAGGTCAACATTTTGAATATGAACTACTAAATGAGGACTCAAATGCTATTTATCTCAGGCTTATGTTTCTACAGTCTTACAATATCAATGACTCCTTGATAAAGTAACTGCCTTATCTTAATGGCTTTTATTTTTATAGAAAAATGTATTTATAAGTGATAGGTCCTGAAAAGTACAAAATAAACCTACAGATACGTGAATCTATATTTTCTTCTGGACTAGATATAAATTGAGTGCAAGACAGATGTGTGTGCATACCACATACATCCCAGGTAGCTACTTAGTAGCTGCATGACACTAGTACATCAGAACCTGACTTGTAAGAGGAAACCACCACATTAGGAACGATGCACACACGTTTCCAAAATAGCTACAAAATAGACAAAAAAAAAAAAAAAAAAAAAAGTGTTTTAATGCCATTTTGCAGCAAAGGAATGGAAAGAAAGATTAAGTGACCTGCTTAGTACAAAGCTCTGTACTTGAAAAAAGGAAAGTGCGTACCACCGGGTTTTGTAGACTTCACCTGAAGATCAGTGAAGAGAGTGTTCAGAAGGCATATTTAGATAAACCCAAGCAGATCCCAAGAGAGAAGTCCTGTGTCCCTGCCACTGCAATGAAAACTTGTTGTTTCTGTGCCACCCCCACCTGTCTCCCGCAGAAGATTGGCAGCACCAGCCTTTGGACCCTGGAGGGCATTGCAGGGGTGAGCCAGAGAAACCCTATAGAAAACAAGGTAGCTACCAGTAAGAGCTTCTCTATAAAGCTTTAAAATTCATTTTTAAGTTAACTGAGGCTTTTCTGCATTTACCAGTTAAGGTGGGTTCCAAGTGTATGTATTATGGTAACTGAACTAATAATAGCTGTTTGTTGTTGTATTTTGAATAGATCATTAGGGCTTAAGAGCAATAAATTATTGGTTCTATATACATGGTATGTTCTCCTTTGATGTTAAGTTTTTGAGTGTAAAAATGTGTGCTGTTACAGGACAAGAAACATGTAAGAAACATTAAGTGTAAATCACAAAGAAATCAGAAGTGATTTTCTTTGAATATAGGGTACTCAGTATTTTGCCTTGTCTTAGATCCTTTGAGCTTTTCCAGTACAAAATAATACAGTGTATGTAGTAAGGTACCACGGTTTTCATTAAGTAATATTATTTGTGACAGAATGAAAAAATCAAACATGAAAGGTATATGTATATGGCAATTTTTTAACTTTAATAATAAAGAAAAAATATTGTTTAATTACTACTTTCCAATAGCTTTTAATGAATGCGTTATAAGAGTATTGGATTACACATAACAGAACCTTGAGAGCATTGTTGCTCAGATATGAAGAGTGGGACATGATAAAGAAGGAGGAAAGCCAAGCCAAAGCTGCTGCTACTTTTGTATCACTAATTAACATTAGTTTAATCTGAGGTCTGTATGAACCTGGACAGAATACTGTTATTGAGTTCATAGTCCATGAATTGATGTAATTACTTTTACTGGAAAATCTTTTTAAATGTTCAAAAAATACTGTGCCAATGCTTCTACAAACAGTTGTAGAGTATGGGGAAAAAAGTTTCCTAAAACTTAGGCCCATTTCATCAAGTGCCAGCTAATTTTTGTATTATGAGAACAGACTTGCTATCCCTTCTGTAAAACTTTTAAATGTTTTCTGCAGTCATTCTTTTGCTGGATCTAAAGCTTTCTTGGCTGTACAGTGTTCACAGTTCACAACCCATTTCTCATGCCTTATTCTGAGAATTGTGTTTACAGAGAGGGCTCCCTGAGATAATGGAGATGATAATGGCAAGAAGTTCACTGAATAGTTACTTTAATTAAGGTATGACAATAATTAGGCTACAAAAGCATTTCTTTGTAGGTCAGAGATAGAACAGTAACAAAATGAAATAAGGGGAGTACAGGTGACAGCAAGAAAAAATGCCCGTTTTTAAATGCCGATTTTAAGTTGTGTGTTAAGTTGGTAGAATTTACAAGATTTGCAGGCAGTACTTCAACTCATGCTGAAATAAATGAGGATTTTTCCTTATCCTCACATACTGTATTCTTTCTTTTGACTAAAACTTCTGCCGCAAAGAGTTTAAATGGTACTGCAAAATCTTTTAGAAGTATGAAAAATACTCCATGCTGTTGATGGGAATTTCCTCAACAGTATGTCTAGTAGCACTATTAGATTCCCAGGCATAGTGACACTGCTTGAATAATGTCTTTTTTTTCTGTTGTTACTGCTTTGGTTGTACAGCATTTTAGTGGTATAGAGCTTATCTGACTTTCCCTTTAGCTTTTTAGACGTGTATGTGGGAATCCAGCCTGTAATTTATTTGTAACTGTCGCAGAGAGGCTCAGGGAAAAGAATTTGCTAACAAAGTCAGCACTTGAGTGCTAGAGGGGTCAAGAGCTTTCTCAGTCACCTCCTTTGGTCATAATCAGGTGAACGTACTCTCACAAAAAAATTGTTATAATGTTGTGGAATTAATTGCATACAAAGTTAGTTTTGTTGTTTAATTTAGGATCATGCATCATGGTCCAAATTTTTAGAAGCCTACATACAGAATCATTAAATGAACAATAATCTAAGTGTGTTTTTTCTTCCTCTTTAACTAGAAAGTAATTTTAATATGTAAAACAGCTCAAATAAAAATGTGTGTCAAAATGGCATTGGAGTTAAATAACAAAATGTTTTGGTTTTCCTTTTATGTGCTATATAATTATTTTTCCTTGAGCTAAATAGGCTCTAATTTTCTTCAACATCTCCATTTCAGATCGTCTTGTTCTAGGTTTTCATATTACTAATTTCTTGGTTAACAGGCTTCAGATTTGCGTATGTATGGGACAGTTTCCCTTTCATAAAGTGAAACAGTGAAGAACATTTTGAAGGTTCAAATGTGATCACTTGTCGAGGATGAAGTTTGTTATTGATTTCAGTTACGGAGTATGGACAACACTATAAGCTTTTTGCACTTAACTTTAAGAATTCAAATTCTGGTCCATATAAGAATTATGGAAAAGACCACAGTCTCTTATTACTCTGGTCAAAAATGATCACAGAATTCACAATCATCCTTTCCCTTTAAATAGTGTGATTTTTTTTTTTCTTGTAAAAAAAAAAAAATCTTATTTTGCAAAGGGATTTTGCTTGGGTGAGCATTTTTTCATGTTTAACATATGCATATATTCAATCTTTTAGTAAAGAGGTGTTTTAGCATTTGTAGTGATAACAAACCATTGAAATAATGAAGATGAAATAAAACTCAGCTCTTCTAGATGTCAACCCTGAATAAAATTTCTGGCCAAACCTCTGGAAACATGGAAAATATTTCTGGATGATTCCTTATTCTTGCAATTTAAACTGTACTGTAGATTGATCGTGAGGAGAGCATATTCTCTCTATGTTGGGAGGCCCATAAATTTTGCTTTGTAGCAAGGATCTGGCATTGGCAGAAGCATTTATATGTAAGTATATTTTGTGTTCCATGATGGTACAAACCCAATAATTTTATTTTGGGTTTGAGTTTCATTTGTTTTTGTCTTTTTGTTGTTTGTTTGCTTGGTTGGTTTTGGTACATGGGTTTTGTACTCTCTCAAAAATGAGGATGTGTTTTGCAGCCTTGGGAAGAGGCAAAAGCAAAAATTGGCTCCATATTTATATTGTTGGTGACACCCTGATATAATAAATCTGTTTACAACCCGGTGTTCTTAGAGGACGCTATTGTTTGTAGCAGCCTTTGCCCTGGAACACCACCAAACTTGGTGGCAGTTTTGCATACACAGCAGCTACAGAATTGTAACCTCAGTAAAAGTGACAAGGTAGTATTTGCTGCTAACCAAGGGCTCCCTAGAAGGCTTCAGGAAAGCAAATATATGAGGGCTGTTTTTGCTAGAAAGAGCAAAATGACAAAAGAGGAGATGAATGCCTCTTAAGAAGCCAGATCTCAACTTATTTTAAAGGAGCATAAGGAAATAAAACAAGCTAATAGACTTTAGCCAAATGGAAATAAGAACAGGTTTATTGTCATTAAAAAAAATCTATCACAAAGCTTTATACTTATAGACAGGGGATGAAATTGAGTACATAGAGCTTGGTACACTTGTTTCTTTTATGCATATTATCAACAGAAAATCTATTTGTAGATAACACTGGTGATATGAGCAATTTTGCAAGACAATATAGTAATTTGGAATGTGGGCACACCAGTCAGTTAAAAACGGGGAAAAGCGATATTCTCAGGGGTCATGAAAATATCAATGAAAATGATATGCCTCACTGAAAATGATAAAGGCTTCTTCAGGTATGTCAATGATAAACAGAAGATGAAGGAAATTGGTGCCTAGAAAAGCTGTGGATGCCCCATCCCTGAAAGTGTTCAAGGCCAAGCTGAATGGGGCTTTGAGCAACCTGATCTAGTGGGACGTGCCCATGGCAGGAGGGTTGGAATTAGATGGTGTTTTAAGGTCCTTTCCAACCCAAACCATTTTGTGATTCTATGAAAGTCCAGTTTTCTCACAAATGCTTGCAATGAAGCCTTTTCTGTGAGAACATTTATTATATGCAAATATACTTTTTTCTGATTGAATATTTTTGTAGAGATGCAATAGTAACTCCTGTTCCACTGACAAAAAACGTATCAAATTCAGTTGGATTGTAGAGTTTCCCTTCCAGTTTAGGGGTTTGGCTGCTGAATCAACAAGGAAATCCTCAAAATTTTGGCTACGCATTCCTGAACTCTTAATGAAAGTCATGTGATAACTGCGAGAATGACTTCAGTCTTTGAACATAAAAAGCAATAACTGAAAAATATACTACTTGTACATATGTGCAAGGTAGTTTTCAATAATGGTGATATATATTCTTAACCACATTTGATATGTACAAATAAAAATGTACCTATCCTTCACCGAAAGATGATCAAATATATTCAGATGAAAATCAATTTCACTATATTGCCCAGACAACATTTAGCCTTGAGTGAATATTCACACTTCCGCCAAATGTAATGTAATTCCTCCAGAGGAAACCTACAAACAAATTAGTTTTCTCCTCCTAGGTGTACTTGAAATGGTTGCAGGAGAGAGTGGAAGATCAGAGAGCATATGTTATTGTTCAGTAAGCCATGCAGTAGATATCAGAAATTAATGAGGCAAAGAAGGCAAGCAATGCAATCAGCAGCAACTAAATTTAGGAAGAGCTTGAGTGTTCTGGGAGACAGGAGCCTAAGTGTTCTCTCCTTTTGCTATGTGACAAACCTGAAAACATGGAGATGTGAATAAAAGTGTTAATGTTGTTATACATTGAGGTAGCCA
Source organism: Cygnus olor (assembly GCF_009769625.2). NCBI lineage: Eukaryota > Metazoa > Chordata > Aves > Anseriformes > Anatidae > Cygnus > Cygnus olor. The sequence continues at coordinate 40,657,396 of NC_049172.1, read as the reverse complement.
TCAAAGTTCAAAACAGAGTTGGAAGTTGCTAGTGCTATATAACAAGATTAAAATGAGCAAATAAATATGACACAAATGGGTTTGTAAAGAGTTTTAAATAGCTGTCTTCTTTGTCTTCCCATAGAAATGTTTGTCTTCTACCAAATGGAAGCACATCTTAATTATTTTTGTTTGGATGTGGAATACAGTGAATTTATCAATGCTTCATCAAAGAGAATAGAAAGATACCTTCAGACCAGAAACAAAACATGGGAGGAGGAAGAGGCAATCTACCTGTTCTTTCTGTGGCACACTGGATGTCCAAACTGAAGACTCCAATGGTACTAAGAGTTAAAATTCTAAAATTACACATAGTGCATGGGTGAACTCGTTCAAAGTATACAGGTGTAGGCATTTATGCATTTTTTTGTCCTCCAAATTCTGAGTGGAATTCTGAGTAAAAGAAACCCTGTATATTTAACAGGCAGTGCTACACAAAGAATCACAATTTTTATTTTTATTTTTGGTAAAAATAACAACAGAGCTTAAACAGCTTCAGTTTTGTCTCTGTAAATATAAATGATACATGAGGTCTGTGGTTTTACTGGTATTTAAGCGGGCTTCACTGCACAGGTATAAGGTGACGTTTCTTAATTCTGGTAGTGAATTCTACCTCTTTGTGCTTTTCATGTTTATAGTTTCAAAGTGAGCCAATTTCAGGTATAGCTCTACACGCCTTGAAAAAAATATTCCACTTACATTCTAATAATTTGGAACATCTCTATATCTTTGCAGAATTGTTTGATTAATTCAAGAAAAAATCTACCAAACTCTCTTTCCCTTTAAGTACTTGGTAGTTCCCAGCTCTTTGTGGTGGCTGATAAAAATTCTAACTAAGCTTCATTTCTATGTAATAAAATAGCTCAGCTTTAAAATCGGTCACCTTATTGATTTTAGTGGCAAGGGATTTGACCACATTCGCTTTGTAGGCTGTAACTTTCCCACTTTCAGAATCCAATCTGCTGTTGTGACTAGTGAATTAAGCATGCAGATATTATGATAATTGGAGAATATGAAGCGTTCACAGTTGGGATGTGTCTCTGAAAAATTGCGTGGAATATCTTTTCTGAAGCCTTTGTCACAGGAAAAAGATTTCAGCCTAGATTATCCTGCAGCTGTGCTCTTTTTCATGTATAACTTTTGGAAAAGATGTGAGGAAACTTAGATGTTTTAATTATTTATTTTTCTTACACGTGGACGTTATAAAAAGCAGAGTCATTTCTGTGGTCATCCCATTTCATCATCTTCTATTCTTTTTCCTAGTTAAAAATCTTTGAATATGTACTATTTATGATAAATTCAAAGTGAAGGAAATATTCTAGTTCCCACCAACAGATATGTTAATTGAATTACTGCCACCAAGTCAGGCTATGATACTGGTCATGCTTTCCCTAAGAACCAAAGGAGATAAGAATTGTTCTTGTGTACCCAAATCATCTGAATCATGCATAATATCCCAGCCAGGGCCATGAGACTGTGGGAAAGAAATGTATCAGTGGGTTTGCTCCTAGGTGGTTGATTGTTGCCCTCTTCATGGAGTTCTCTTTTAATTTGTTGAAGGTAAGGGAGGAGGGAAACAAGGACAAAACTTGCTCCGAGTCACAGCTCACACAGTGCCTGCTGTGCTCTGGCCCCATACCGCTTGGTGCTTGGAAATACACAAACGGGAAAAAGGAAAAAAAAAAAAAAAAAAAGGAAAAAAAACAACACTGAGCCACATGAGATCTTAACCCATACACAGTGGAATTAAACTATTTAGATAATTGCTTTTTTCAGAACAGTTTTATTCTGATTATCCAGAGCTTCTGCATGTTTAATTTTATTGTTGGTTCTGGCTTTGGAGATAATTTTCCATAAAATTAAATTACAGCAGTTGAAGAAATAAAATCTTATTAGACTATCTAGTCTAAACAAGCACTAGTTTGAAATTATTGTGCAACATTAAGGGATTCTCATTCATTAAAGGCTGCATCTGATTTTTTGCCTTTAGATATCCTTTACATTTGCATACTGTTTCAGGCTTACAGAGTTGTGCAGTAAACGTGACTAAATCGTTTTCATTGATACTATCTATTTATAATCGGTAACATAATGCTATGAATATTGATTTTTAAAGACAGCACTTCTGAAGTAAGGTGTTGCAAATTTGAATTAGCATGAGTCCAACTGGCTGTGGTCTTGAGGTTTGATGCTTACCTTTGCTGTAAAGGAACTAACATAAGTCTATAAGATAAAATCCAGATCTTAATGCAAATACATAATAAATAGGTTTCTTAGAAGAGGAAGGTCAAGGAAGGTACAGTCAAGTTGCAAAATGGGAATTGAGACCACATACCTGATGACAAAACTCTTTGTTTCATTGGAAACAATAAAAAGGGACTTATGGCAGTGTTATTAACATAAATACATTTATGAACGTTGTTTAGTTTCGTCTAGGTGTTTTTAGAAATAGCTTTCCCCTGGAAAATGGAACACCAGAATGAGACTGTCATATTGTAAAGATTTCCTTTGTCATATCCTGAAACTAAGATATTAATTATTTTGGAACAGATTTTAGTTTTTCTGTGTTTGATCAGAACAGATCAGATCTGTGTCCCTCCTCCTACTATCAATGCAATTCATTTTTTCAAGGTTTAGGTTTCAGGAAATTGGTGTTTTTTTCTTTTCCTATCAGAAAAAATACTCAGTCCAAATTCCCAACTAAACTGAGGAATCAGGTATTTCTATTCAAAAAAAAGTAGTAACTGATACAATTCCTGTTTGACAATGAGATTTTTATGTACATCTCTTAACAAATTGCAATTCTAGCTATTTTACCCATAAATCATAAAAAAAAAAAAAAAAAAAATTTAGATCTCTTAATCAGTCAACTCTAATTTATACAGCATTGTGTTTTTTATGCCAAGAGGAGCTTTGCCAGCTTTGTGGGGAGTTCAGATACTTCAGGTACTGAATCTCTCAGGATAAACAGAGAGAATTTCTGTTTTTTTATGCACTGGTACTTTCTTTAAATAGAAAAAAAAAAAATCAGAAAAAGTATTCAGTGTACCAAAAGGCTGAATAATTCTATACTCTTGCAGTGATTAAATAAATGGGAGGATGACCGTCAGGTCTGATAAGTTGATTGCTTGATCTCAGCATAAACCTTCTGTCCTGCTTCAGTGTGGTTAAACTATAGTGCTCTCCTCTGTCAGCAGGGCAGCACAAGAAAACTGTATTAGTATATCAATCCATAACCTTTAGAAATAATATTTATACAGATTAAGACTTTGTACATAACTAAATTGAGTGTCACCAGAGCATAGGCTGTTAAATGTAGATACACATTTGCTTAAGTAAATGACAGTGCGTATAGTGTACACCTGCAACATGACTGTTTTCAAGTGTGTTGACTGATGATCAAGTGGCATTAATTACAGTTAAAGAGGAAACTTGTTGTCTTTTAAGTGCAGTGTCTGACCTTGCAAGGACTTGTGAAATTGCTTCAAGAGAATAGGAAAAAATAAACTATTTCTTAGACTTCTTATCTATATTCACCCTGAATAATACTTAAAATAAAATTTGGGAAAGAAAACAGTAGCTATTATGATGAAACTGGCTGTGGCCTTTTATAGCTTTTTTTTTTTTTTTTTTTTTTTTTATCTTTTACGACTGCTCTGTTCCCTGCAGTGTATCTGTGAAGTGCAGAAAGAGTTCACAGCAGATGATTATACTAAGGTACCAGAGCTAGTGAAGTGTGAGATAATCTTTTGAGCTGAGAATTAGTGTCTCAGGCAACCAAGCGAGAAACGAAAGGGGAGTTATTTCTTCAGTAAAGTTTAACATCTAAGACGCACCTGAAGCTGTAGCTCTTCATTACTCTTCAAGTCAATACTTTTGACCATCTGCTTACATGTTAATACAGTTTTTTTAAGGGGAGAGGAGATTGTTTTGACAGAAGATGGATGCTTTGCTTGAAGATCCTATTTTGATTTTGAAGTTCAAATTTTTAAATTTCTAATAGAATTAGCTAATACAGGTAATAAAGTCTTTACAATTTTATTTTATACACTCCTCAAATGTGTGTGTGCAATACATTTATTCCCATATTTTCCCTGTTTAAAAAAAAATAAAAAAATAAAAAAGAAGGGGTGAGTGTGGAAATTTCAGTGGGTTCTGGGTTTTGTTCCTAGATTATATTTCTAGTTTTTATTTTATTTTAATCACTAAAACTAGACATTTTACCTTTAGCACAATATAGTGGAATTATGTGAAATCATGGGTTAGCAAGCAGCTAGCAGTTTTGAAACAGAGGATGTTGACGTATCCTAAGTTCTAAACCTGTGATAAACCATCAAAATGGTTTAAGATAAACCATCATAAACCTGTGATGATTGAAACATACCTTGGTTCAGTAGAAACTATGAAAGCCTACTGTGAAATACGTAAGTTAGTATTGATATCTAGATTATGCCAATTTATTATTTTTATGAAGCAGGAGGTAGTCTCAGGATAAGTTTTGTGTTTCTCAATTCACTGATACGAGACTGAAGAGTTGAGAGTGGGGAAGGATGGGAATATATCAAACACATGGGAAGGGCTTGAAAAACTGTAAAAAGGAGGGGAAAAAACAACTGATGTCTCTGCACAAAATAAAAAACGCTCAGCAATGTATCTGAAGATGATGAGCTCAAATGCAAGAAACCCAGTTTCTAATACCAACATAATTTCAGGACAATATTGCTTTTGCTCATGATGTTCTTGTCAACTGTATTGGCCAAAACATTAAAAAACTAATAAAAGTTCCTCTACCTACTTTTTTAAGGTTCTGTGAGCCTTATATTGGAAATTATTCTTTGTATTTTTTTACCCTTTTTCAACCAGTCTTCTTGGCATTTTCAAAGCAAGAATTGACATTAAATGTACTCTCAAACTTTAATGCATCAGGCCAAAGATGGTTAGAGTTAAGTGCTAGTAAAACATCTGGCATTACAAATAGTCCTTAAATAAAGCACATACGCCTACTTTGTAGGTATAACTGACCCACTAATTATGTGTCAGCGTGTTTGCGTATGATGCTGCTGTGTGACTTAAGTGCTCACCCCTCATTGATTTTTGAAGAACCATAAATAGGATAATAAGTAATGATTTAAGAAACCTAATGAAAATTAAAAGCCAGCTGTATGTAGCGTTTCATTATTTAAAAATGTGTAATTGATGCATGCTGCCCACAAATGTTCTAGCTAATCTTCCAAGTCAGGTGCAGCAGTTGGATTTTTTTAGTGATCAAAAAGGTGTACATTTGTCTATTTTTAGTGCTATTTCAGAGAAAAGTCTTTCTTTAATGTCAGCTTATATTTATATGCCTTCACCCATAAGCCCATTCCTCTGATATTTGAGATGCATGCATGAATGTGTGCGTGACTGACATAAAATCACAGAATCACAGCACAGTTGATGTTGGAAGGCATCTCTGGTGGACATCTGCTGGAGGAGGTTGCCCAGGACCATGTTCAGGCAGCTCTTGAAGATCTCCAGGGAAGGAGACTGCATAGCCTGTGCCAGCACTCTGTCACCCATACAGTGAAGAAGTGCTTCCTGATGTTCAGAGGAGACCACCTGTGTTCCAGTTTGTGTCCATTACCTTGTGCTCTGTCACTGGGCTCCACTGGAAGTAGCCTGGCTCCATGATCTTTGTACCCTCCCTTAAGGTATTTGTGCACTTTGATGCAATCTGCACATAGGTGACATATATCTGCTATTCTTTTTTTTTTTTTTTTTTTTTTTTTTAATCTGCATAACTGGCAAGAAAGACTTGCTTATCAGAATGCCTAAACCTGCCCTTGCTTCATTTTTTTTTTTTTTTTTGGACTGGAATGTATGTAACATTAACATTAAAAATCATCATATGAGAGCAGAGCTGGAGTGCAATGACATAACAGCGTAGTGTTATGTATTGAGAAATAATTTTTAGAAGATTTAATTTAACACATCATATTCTTAGCACAGGTGCTGTTATTCTAAAAGGATATTGATAAAATAGTTGGCAATGTTTTAGCCATTCTTTTGTTACCATTAAATAAACGTTGTGAGCATTTAACATTGACATTAAGCTGAGAGCATCTATCTCATAGCAGAGATCTAGACCTTTAGTTGGTCTTCACCAAAGTATGTTACTTCACTAAGGCTGATAAATGTTATTGATTTTGCTTCCTGAAATTGTTTTCATATACTGAAATTTAGGATCTCTGAACAGATGACAGTTGGCACTTAATCTCAGGAGCTACTAGATGCCCAAAGGGTTTAAGTGACTAAAACCCAGCAGGGTGCGATGGGGCTCAGAAAGAGAGGAGAGGTTGATTGTGTTTACATCTTTTTAAATACAGGATGAGACAATGGCTTTGCTCATTGAGGCAGCTGGACAGTTAAATGCCGTGTTGTTCTGAACTTGTGAGAGAAATTCTTCCTTCGGTTGTGCTCAGAAATTTCGTAGTAGTGTTTCCTTAGCAAACCATCTGGCTGATGGTTGGTTTCATTGTTTGTCTGTCTGGTATGCAATCTAAGAAACAAAATTTTCCGCAAACTTGCTGGAAATGACAATATCCTGGTGAGCCTGATTTCTGATCAGGTTTTGGCAGGCTGAAACAATCCATCTGAAACAGACGTTTCCTTTTCTGCAACCACTATTGTTATTTCTGATTACTTGCATCAGCTCAGACAACTGATAGTTTCTCAGCAAGAACTTAAACAGAATGAAAACTGTTTTTGTAAACTGTATGCCTCTTCTCAATGATGATATGTCCATAGACAAGAATGTTGTAGTAATAAAATTGTATTGTAATAGAAGCAGACAATTCTTAAATCATGACCGCATTATCCAATTTTAGATTAGGAACATAGAGTGTATGTGTTTTCCTCCCCTTTTCTAAAAAGAAGTGTAATGAAATGCATTTTTACTGGGGTTAGTGTAATAAACCTATCCTCTACCATTGCATGTGATTATCCTCAATGTTCTAGTATCCAGAAAAAATCAACCTGCAGATGAGGAACAAGGTGAAACTGAAGCCAGGTTTGGCTAAGAGCCTACCAGCTGTGCTCTCACTCCCTTCTCTACAGGATGGGGGAGAAAACAGGGAGGAAAAGCTGAGGCATCAAGTGAAGCATAGGGAGATTGCCTACCAGCTACATCCAGGGGCAGAACAGACTGAACTTGGGAAAGTTCATTTGATCTATTGTTGAGTACCCCAGATCATTTTTATTCCTTTCTCCTGTGTTTGAATTTATAGAAAATGTATCTGTGCTCTTGTTGATTTGTTTAAGTGCTGTAAACTTAAATAAATACATGTGCTGAGAAGAGACAGGGATCTTTTTACAGTTATACGAGGATTTCTGAATCAAGTTTATTAAGAGCGACTGATTCCACAATGCTTTACTCAAATTATAGAGAGGGTAATATCACAGGTCTTAGCCACCTTATCTGAAATGATGAAATAGTTCTCATCATAAAAAGCTTTCATGAGCTTATTTTTCTTGAAAGAAGTTATTCTATGATCTCAGGTTTATTATAGAAACAGTACTAGCTTCTGAAAATATATCTACCATCTACCACACTGTTCCTGCTTGTCACCCAGGACTCTATATAAGGCAGTCTTTGGTGCATTACTTTTCTATTTACCTTTGTGTTTAACTTCTGTATGCATTAACACAAAGAGCTTAAAATAAAACTAGTATAACCTGTTATTTGGTCATGTTGACCCCGTAGAAAAAAAGGTCTGTCTCTTCTGCTTTAAGCCTATAATGGTTACAAAGCAAGATGAAACTTTTGAAATTAAACTAGAATTGTTTCTTGTTTAAATTAGTACTCAGTGAATTATACAGTGTTACTTTGCACAGCTTGAAGTTTTAGATTATATTCAAGATTGGTACTGCAAGATAAAAACAATACAAATAGTGAAACATTCAAACCTTGAACTTGCACAGTACATGAAACTCTTGCAGCCCTTATCTTTACTGAAATATAAGGGATAATTTTATTATTACTATTTTTTAATTTTAATTGGGTTAGCTTCTGACTTACCTCAGGGTAGTTACTGGACATATTAGTAGGCTTGTTGGCTGTAGAATTGCTCCATGAAGGCTTTTGAAATCCAAACATGTAGACTTCCCCACCTCTTTGTGTACCTTGTTTATGGCAGTGGGAAAACAGGTTTGCTAAAGGAAAGCCTCACAGCTGTGACTTTTTTATATAACACTGAGTGTTCTCTGTGACAACAGAACAACAAACTTTTCTGCTGAGGAGGCCTGACACAGATGTAAAACTTACCCTTGTGTAGCTTCCTTGCTTGTATTTTCAATCTGGTTCCAAGGCAGAGTACCCTCAGATGCCTGCTGGATGTGCCTACTAAGCACATGAGAACATTTTATAAATCCTTGTGTTTAAGTTCTTGTGAGACAAAAAAAGCAACATCAATGCCTGTACATCGTATACTTGGAGACCTTTCCTGATATTAGAATGCTTTTCAAGTTAGCAAACACAGGCGTAACCTCATCTAGCAGCTGACAGCTGAAGTTGCATATAATTGATAGCAGTTGTCCAGAAGCATGTAAGGTGTGAGAGAATGAAAACCAACTGTAATTGCTGGATATGATATAAATTCCTTTCCCAGAAATAACTGAGGTGCTGCTAGTAAGGAATAAGAATTACTTAAAATTTCTTAAGAATGTTTTTCCTTGTTCTAATTCAATTAATTTTATGACTTATTTTCTTAATTGAAAATTTCTTTAACCATTTACTTTTTATTGGAAGATATCACTACCTTTGAATCTACCTATGTGAGTGTCTTGTCTTACCCTTGTGACTGATGAAGCCCCAGAGGCTGGACCGTCACTCACTGAATAAACCCCAGCAATGGGAGGAGGCTGAGAAGAGGTGGGCAAGGGCAATGTGGCTCAGGGAATAGTGCAGGATGTGTGTGACTGACCACAGCTGGGGCAAAGAAGCTGACTGTTTCAACACACAGGAGACCAGAGGGTGGCCTTTGTTTTTGATAGATAGCTATCAGCAGTGGGTCAGCTGGTGGTGGAAATGCTCCTCCTTGAGTTCATTACAAGAGCATGAATGTCTCCCTGAGTTAGCCAGAGCAGTGTGGGGGGCTCAGCCCAGCCCAGCCCCGAGTACCTGTGCTGCCAGAAGAGGCAGCAGCTGAACTTGAAGAGAGCTCCGAGCCTGAGCTGGCCTCAACCAGTGTGGTCCACCCCGGGTGGTGATGGTGGGCACAGAGAACGGCACTGGTACCACGCTGGTGCTGTGGCCATGCTGCGTATTGCAATCGCTGTATTGGGCTTGTATATTTCAGTATGTTGCTGTGTCACTTCTCAAAATCAAAATCCCACGTAACATCAAATGTCTTCCAACAAGCAAATTTGATATAAAACATTATACCTTTCATGTGTGGAATATCTAAAAGAGCCTGGTTTGAGAGTATTGGATTCTGACAAACCTGTATTTGAGGGAATAAATATCTTCAAACTCAAATGACAAGGTAGTGTCTTCAGGGTAGCTTGTGCATTTTTTGTATAACGTGTTGGATTGTTGCTCTATTATTTATTTTAGGAGGAAAAATCAGACCTTCAGTGCATGTGTTTTTTCTCAGCAAAACTTGAGTAGCAAGAAGATTATACATACATAAGGAGAAAACAATGCATTTTTATTTTTTAACATTTTAAGGTGAGGTTTATGATGAATTATGTGCCTTTTGCCTGGTAATCTTGCCATGCATTGGCCCCTTTGGATATTCAGTCCTACTTCAAATATAGCTGTAAGGAACATGCCGTTGCTTTTGGAAGCAGAAATTTTAAAGTATAATGTACATAGTGTAATATATGCAAAATTCAAAATGTTTTGATAAGAGATTTGCTCTTTTTGTATTCTACCATTTATTACTTTTATCTATAATTATGGTAACACTATGTTAATAGTTTCTCATTTGTTATTAATTGATATGCATATTTTAACAGCCTATTTGAGTACTCTTGTTTCTCCTTTACCCCCTGCAGCCAAAGCGGGGGGGTGGGTGGGTTTTTTGTTCCTTTAACACATTAGAACAAAAGAGCAAAATATAAAAGCTGTTTCACTGGAGATACAAGGAAAAAAATGGAAATAGTGTGTACACAAGCAGCAGCAAGAAATTCATTTAAAAATTACAATGGGAAAAAAAAAGTGTATTCGATAGAAATATGAAATGTGTCAGACTATGAAATGTGTTTATATGTTTTTCTCACTTTGAAACTAATCGGAATTAGATACCTAAATGCCTTTCAAAGTTGGATCCAAACATTTTAGGTGAAAATTTATTGAAATCTCAAGAAACAGTACTTGTTTTTTCCCCTTTCTCCCCTGTGACTTGAGGCTTCAGTGAGGTCAGGAGTTAAAGTATTTGAAGTTGCATGTGGAGGTGTGAATTTGTCTGGAAGAATCACAATATTTGCATTGTAAAGGCAAATCTTGTTCTCTTTCTTTTCATAGTTCCCATCATTGAATGATATAGGTGTCTCATGACTTGTAAGGAGATTATCACTCAGACTCATCTCTGTTATAGACAGAAATATTTGGATTTCAAACTCATATGCAGGAAGTACGTTCACATGCATTCACCTGTTCAGTCCTTACAGTAGTAGCAAAGCTCATGATACTAACTTCTGTTTGAAAAGTTATTCCTTTCTTGTGTTGAGCACAATAACTCACAAGAGGAAGAAGCATCCACAAAATGAATTACACAGTTTCTCGGGGAAAAATATTCAGTATTCCAAAGTACTATATTACATTTGAAAGTAATTTTTTTTTTTTTATATCTGATTATATAGGATAATACTACTTGAAGGTGGCATTTGTCTTTAAGAATATCCTTTCTTTAGTGTACATGTAGCAATTTCTGCCTGCGGAGGAAGAACCTAAATGAGATTTTTCCAAACCTTTTTTTAGAAGAGAAGTACTCAGCATTTCAAAATATATTTCCCCACCAATAAAAAGAAATACCCAAACACTTTTTTATACATCCTTTACAGTTTGTCTCTTATTATATACTTATATTATAGGAAATCTTTGGACCTTGGAGAGAAACTGGATTTCAGTACTCAATAAAGAAGTAATTCTATAAAGTAGTGAGCAAGTACTTCAGTTGGGTACAGTGTCTAAAGATCACATCTCCTATGTTTTTTTTTGATTTGGCTGCATGAAGAATTGGTGTTCATGATTGTTTTTGTTGTTATTCTACATTTTTCTCTTAGATTCTTCATCAGCTTCAGCAATTGTGTTACATGTGCCCCAGACCACATAGATGGTCTGATCTTTAGGTCAGTGTACTCAGCCTTTAAAATATTAATTTGTTCCTTGTACTGCACGGTTTAAAACATTGTTATACAGTAAGGTTAACCGGGCTATTCTGTTCTTTGGATAGTCACTTTATTTTTATAAATTCACTGTTCTTCCCTTTTCATGAACTATCTTGTCCACGTGGCCACTTACTGCTATGACTTCTAGTTAGATACCATTTGAATTGGTATAATTGTATCACTTTGCTATTTTTAAATTTCTGATGCTCTTGGGTCTGTGTCACTTGTCTCGTACACCATAATGACCTGACGTATTTTAAACAAAAAAATCTTCTAAAGTTACTTTTCCACATTTGAGAAACTCAGTGAAGATTGTCAGATTTTGTTGCATACAAGAAAACCTGAGATGTCAGGTGACTCTTCTCTAAGCAACGCATGTCTGTTTTATATTGTCTTTTCTTGTTTGCAATGGCACTAATTCAAATAGGTGCCTCAAATGGCCCTCATCCACGTGAAACAGCTAACTCACTGTATTCAACCCTCATTGAGAGGCAATTGTCTTCTCACACAAGAAAAGGAGATTGACTAAGCTGATGGGAGAAGGGGTTTTAGAAAATTGTAATAATTATGGAGAAAAAAAATATTAGCCAGCTCATCTTCACCTCTGATACTATTAATGTTGCTTAGTAAAATTGTACAGTGTAAATTTCTGTCTCTGGTTGCTTACTACACTTGTGCATCTGTGACTTGATTTTTCTGATTACTGAAACGTGATTTGATTTTGAGCATGAGAAGCAAGATGGGAAGTTTTAGCCTCACTAAATCTCTCTTTTTTTCAATAAGGCCTCCCTTGAGTTTTTTTCCCATACCCATTGTTTGCATATGCTTCTCCTGTGTCGCTGGCTTTGTTACTGAGGTAGTCAGCCATTTATTTCCTGTGATACTTGCCTTGGTTGGTTAAATGTCTGCCTCAAATGGTTGTATGAAGGAGAGGCCAATGAATAAAATAGTGGACTTGTTTGCGGTTGATGGTATTGGAGAATTTAAAAAATGTTTCCCTAAGTTTTGACTGAATTTGCTATGGAGTTTGATATTGTGTGTTTATATGTGTACGTGTGTGTGTGTGTGTGTTTTTCAACATCCACAACTGTCTCTATTCTGAAAGCCCAACATGTGCATGTCACATCGAAATAATAGGAAAGTCATGCACATTTTACCTCTTATTGGTTGAAATATTCTAGTCTAATTTATGCATAACAAAAAGGCAACATATAGAAAGAGAAAACATTTCACATAGCCCTAAAGTGCAAGAAAGTTTTGAAAGCACAAGCTGCGCAATCTTCTGCTTGACTGCTAGGATCCAGAAGGGGAGCACAACTAAAAAGTGGCCAAGTATTTAAATCCACGTCCAAAAGAATAAATAAATAAATAAAACCAAAAACACCTTAAGGCCTTTACTTTTCTCCACAGATCCACATGGAAATAGCCAATGTTACATTTTTTTTTGTAGTTAACTTCTTGGTTGAATTTCTTTGGTAGACTTTTTTCTTATATCTTGAGATACATTTCTCTCCAGAAGTAAGTGAGCTGACGTACTTAAGCCTGTTAAAATATGGATGTGAGCAATTTCACTCCATTAACATTTAAGTAGTGCATTGAAAGTACAGTTGTACCTTACAGAGTAGTGTAACTCCTGGTATCAGAGAGCAGATGAATTATAAAATAAGTTTGGTGGCAAATGGTCCCTGAAAGGTATTCATTTGATCACATCTTCTTTTACATGATCTCTACACTGCTTAGACAAGCCAGTAGAGTTATTTTTTTAACCATCCAGAGAACAGGAAGGACAGAAATCTGCTAAGCATTTTCTGTTATGCAACATGCCAGGTTGCAAACCAGTTGTTTGGTAGGTAAGCAGATCTTTCCCACTCTATTATAAAACAAGACAATTAAGCATGTGGAAAAGATGGAGGTGAGAGGAACTAGTGAGATTCTTCAAAATTAGGGAATAGAGAAAATGAAACAAGGATTTCTACTGTATGTGAGCTGTACCTCAGCATCTATTACTAAAAGTATGTTTCAAGTAAGCAATAAAATTTTTGTTTAGGAAGGTTGGTATCGTATTTTAGATGCTTACTGAAAAAAAAAAAATTGTAGTGCTTCTATAGAAAGAGAGAAGGATTACCTTCTTTGAGAAGGATGACCAGAGCCACAACTTGCTTTTGCTTTTTGCAATCAGGGAAAGGAAGACTAGAGACTATGTAAAATCCCTGAAAGTCTTATCTGAGAAGAGCTTAAATGCTATACTGATGTGAGTACTATTGAAAATTCTTGAGAGAGTTTTATTTATTTATTTATCAGTCTCTACATGTTTGTCTTCATAAAACAGGATGAAATAAGAACAACCCATCATACATCATGGTTTCTGTTCCCTTTTCTAAGGTAAGGCAGTGTTGAAAGAGGCAGCATCAAACTGAAAGTGTCACATTTCTTTTCTCTGTGTAGGTCACCTTATTCATTATTTGCAAAAACTGATCAGTATGTATTCCTGACAAAATGCTGTTTACATCTAAACATTACTAAGAGAATAGGAAAGCAACTATAGAGACTGTATGAGCCTGAAAGGCATGAAATAATGAATAAATTGGATTTTAGTTTCATCTAATAACAAATTGAGGTTTCTTTCTCTCAGTAGGGAGTATAGAATATGCAGGATCTGGTCCTTGTTCAGAAAAGCAACTCGTTAAATCGTAACGTATCAAAGTACTTCTTCCCTTCTCTACTTTATATAATACTTCTGGAGCGTTTGGCTTATTTTTGTATCAGTGAAATTACAAACTAGATGGTAAAGCAATCAAAGGTTGAAGTGTGCTCTTGAGTATGCACATATCGGCCCTGCAGGGGTAGGTGGAAGTTTCTTATACAAATACAGTGACTGTATTTAGTTCACAGTATGTAAATGGACTGTTGAGAAGAGTTTTGTGTTGCACCCTGGTGCCCTTTAATGTATGCATGCTGTGATGTTCGTTTGCTGTGCCACAGTCCTGTTGTATCTCTGAGGATTTCTCCGTGGCCTTCATCAGAGGATGAAGAAAAGCAGAATATGCAAAATAAATGCAGTAGGAGGTTTTCAAAATGACTGAGAAATAAATTAAGCAATCAGCATTTCACCTGCTATACTAAGTGGATGCTATTAGCAAACACTAGAGGGTAGGTTTTCAGCATATAAGGACTCAGAGTTAGCAGCAAGCTTTGATAATGATGTGAATTGCTTGTTAAATTCCCTGCATGCCTTACTGAGAATTAGCTAGTAGTTGTATGGGACTTAAGATCAGCTAAAGCTGTCTGCAACTCAAAGTTTTCATTTCCCAAAGTTGCAAATACTTTTTCTTTTGGCTTATAAATCTGTAGACACTCTGCTCTGTTATTATACATGCAAATTGACTCTAACTGGATCATTTTGCGTCATTCTGAGCTGATGAGAAAAGCCCCACACTAACCATATGTTATACTAGCTCCGTAAAGGGAGCAATGGGATATTTTGTACTTTTTCATGTCTGTCACTGGATACATAGCTTTTTTTTTTTTTCTTAAACTGTATATTTAGGCACATAAGGAGAACTGGATTTACAATCTCTGTATCCTGAGACACAGCACTTGTAAGCTGAAGACAGAAGAAAAAAAAAAAAAAAAAGAAATTGGAAACAAACTATGCAACTGTAAAGGTCCAAAAAATTCTCAAAAGCTGGAAATTCATCATAAAATCATTTTTTCTAGTTGTCACGAAAATTAAGCATTCACATTTTTTCTTTCTAATTTTCCTTGCTCTGCTTAAATGAAGGATAGTCTATGAGATTTATCTTTGTCAGCATTTATGCTAAAGAGCAGTATAAGTAGCTTGAAACAATTTCAGTAGTCTTTGCTTGCTACTCTCATTTTACTGAGAGAGTGTTCCCTGTGATTTTCTCTCATGAGACTGACCAAGTTTTCCCCATTCAAAAGTAGTCCTTGCAGTTCTGTGTACATTTTTTTCTACCACATGTTGTTAATTGGCTTTCTGGTAGTTAATTTAAAAGATACAGTGAGTATTATTATGCAATTAGAGATTTACTTTTTTTTTTTTTCTTAAAAAAGAAAAGTTTTGGGGCTTTGTGAAAATGAGGAAAAGTTGCCACTCTGGCTTTATCAAGCTGGGAGTAAGTCTGTGGAGATTGTACTTAAGGCTAATAACTGTTTGTCTATTATTTATTGCTTTGCAGATGATAGTCAACATTTTTGTAGCTCTTCTAAGACTTCTTAAAGATTTTAATACTATTTATTAATGAAAATCTTGTATATACTGTATATGGTTTTGATAGAGATTTAAAGAAATGTTTAAGAACAAAAAGAAATTATTTCCCTTTTTTCATTATGGACTTTGTTATAGTTAAACATATTATAAATTGAAATGGAACATTAGAAAAGCTATCCATAACTCATAAAAATGTTAAGAACTGTAGCAATTGAGCAAGAATTGGCGTCTTTTGCATAAATTTTAACTAGGGTCTATGGTGTAGTTAGGATCAAAATGAGCTAGCTTATATGATTTTTGGAGAGTTAATAGGATGTGAAATACTTAATGGAGTAAACATGGAGAAAAGTTTTTCAGAATCAGAAAGAACCCGAGATGACCTACACCTGGAGAAGGTGTAGAAACAATGTTCCTTTGGTAATTTCAGTCTGTTTTCCTAGAGAAACAAGATTTTTGCAGTCATATGGTATTTGTCTCTGATAATTTTTAGATGTGTTTCAGCCATACACATCTATTTTGGCTATGTTTGACAGTGTGATAAAGGTCTCAGAGACAAAACAGCATTAAAATAAGTAGGTGGATAACATGCTCAAACGAGACAGATGCTGCATTACTTTATTATCCAGTAAAAACAAAATAAATGTCCTAGGCTCGGAAAGAAGTTCAGTTGGGGCTTACATCTTCAATAAACAGCAAGGTCAATCAACCACAGGCACAAATCTATAGGATACCAAGCTTCACTGGATTAGATACTAGAGTTCATTGGATTGCTGTTTGTTTGTTTGGAAATAGGACTTAGTAAGACTTTCCTATGAAGATGTTTTCCTTACTGGTTCACAGGCAAATTATGTTTCTATCAATTAGATATCAGTTCTGTTGCCTGCTTAACTTTTTTTCTTAAATCAAAGTATTATCATGATTTATCAAGCCTCCTAGACTTCAGGGAGTGTAGGGGCAAGCAGACCAAAGGGTGGGTGTGTGCAGGGAGAAAGAGAATCTGAGCATGAGAAAAGAGGGCAGTGGAAATTTTTCTGCATTAGATATAGAGATGTGTCATTGTAGATCTCATATATTCGATTGAAACAACTCATAGTATACAGTAACAAACATCGACCAATGTAGTTGGTGCTGCTTCTTGAATGTTTCGTATTTAAGGAACATAGCATTTACTTCCTGGTATAAAAAGAGCCAGAGGGTGGTTTTTTTTTTTCTTTTTTTTTCTAAGCTATGGCCTACTTCCCTATTTTTCTCATTTTCCTGTGGTGTTTTCTGTTGTTGCTTTATTTTGTTTGTTTGTTTCATTTGATTGTTAGGTGTGTGTTCACTTGGATCCCTAGGAACAAATAATTTGTTTGCAACTGTCAGAAAAAGCCAGTCTCTCAGCTGAGGGTGAGGGGGAGGCAAGAGGAGGGAGATTGCAGTGCCAGTGTTCTCTGGGATGGTGGTCCGTAAGTTCCTTAAAGGTTAATTTGAGGAGTTCAGTAAAATGCAATTGAGGATTAACTGGGTCTAGTGTTAATAATTTGGCCTCTGAATGCTAACAAATGAAGTGCACGGTGATCAATACTGGAAGGGAAAGAATACCAATTTGTTCAAGAAATGTGAGTAAGACTGCATTTTTAAGAGGATGCCTGTCATCTTGCTGCTTTCTGCCAGGAAAGTAATTTGCATGGCTGGGGCTATGCAGAAATGCTAAGTTTCTGTTAAATCTTTATTAAAAAAAAAAAAAAAAAGTTTAAAAGAAAATTTAAGTGGTTGATGATAAGAAGAGTAATGTGGTTATAACATACATGTGATCAAGAGTTTAATTGATTGGGAATCTGAGTCAAATCATCATGTTAACTATAGATCATCAGCAGAACATGCAGTTGTGGGTGTTTTGACATCAGCCATCCCTTAAGTAAATAAACCTTTGCAGAAGGTTTCTTTCACAAGCTACTTTCTAATAATTTTCAAGGATATGGGCCAGGGTTGGTAGCACTAGCCTATCCACGTTACAGATAAATTCATTAACCGCTGAGGTTACTCACGATTAATGTTAAGCGATTTTTCTTTATGTAACTTAATATTTACTAGTTTCTCAATATTTTTATTTTGGCTGAATAATCATTTTTTGTATAATCTGGTTAAACATTTTTTGTTCTTTTATGTCAAAATAATATTAACAGCAATGATAATAAATCTAGACTCCCTGAAACTCACCAAAGGCTTTAATGAATTTGATATTTTTATAATTAAATAATTTCACTAGAAACTTCCTTGCCAGCTCTAATGATGATCAGTAGCTTTTTCACTTGTTCTTTATTTTCCAAGAACAAAAGCAAAGAAAAAGTGTTTCAGAGGAACTATTTCAAATATTGAAATATATGTTTGCATTAAATTATTTTTTCCCTATATAAGATGATGTGACTATACCTGTATTAGCTCCAGGGGGATTAAACTGAGTGAAAAAAGAAAATGTCATTTGGGAAGCATCGTTTGCATTTTCAGGATTGCTTAATAAGTATTTTGTGTTAACAAGCACACTTTAGTCATTCCATAGGAGTTTAAGAGCCATTAATGGTGGTGTCATTCCCAGAATAATCATAAATATTTAGATCCTTGTAGTGAGTTTAATCAGTTAAAATATACATTCTCCATAGTTAATATGCTGCCCCCAGAATATGTTTTTCAACTATCAGACAAACTATTTTTTCTTCAATGCTGTTAATCAGCTTAGAAGAGGTAGCTTTTAATTATTTAATTAAGATGTTTTTATGGAATATGGGATTAACTTAATTCACATTTTAAGCTAGTTAAATAACCTTATAGACATGATTAAATGAGTTACATTGAATATCTGCTGTTCAAATAAATAATACAAGCCTCTTCATGAATGACATCTAATCCCTGTAATTATGTTCTGTTAGGATTCCCTCTTAAATATTTCTTTTATTATATGTTAAAAGACCAGTTTTTGTGCCATTCACTTAATATATTGTAGTGGAGCACCTCCTAGAAAAAATTGTTGATAGACATTGATTGTTATAGGTGTGAATGTTCTTGGTGTATTGGCTTTTGTTTTGTGAAACATTTATTATAAAGCAATCACATCTACCACAGTGGAAACAGAAGTTTTCCAATTCTAATATCAAATTCCAGACAAATTCTAAAATAATTTTTTTAAAGTTCAAGTTATTTTTCTGAAAATTACACATTAAAAATAAAATTAACGTGACAAATAGCAACATTTCATTCCTAACATTGAGTTACATTGTTCAGAAATAAGTTAAATGTACCTTTATAGTTTCATTAATTCAGGGTCTGATACCCATGAATAATTGGTGGTCAGCATTGGGCTCTGGGAATTGCTGGATTTGATGATTAAAGAACTGATTTAGCAAAATATTTGAAGGTGTTCATAATTTTGAACACACGAATACCTATAGACTTTTGTTGTGAATGCCTTGTCCACGCTTGCAAAAGTCACTCTTAAATTTACAAGTGATAGTACCTTTTAGAGTCTGAGGCATATATAATCAGTTCCTTTACAATAAAATGTAAAATTATTTTGAGATAAAACATAACTTTTATTACCTGCATTTGTGTTCAATGAACGATCAAATTAATTCAAACGAGCCAAAAGCCCTAAGGATTAAACTACAACTCTTTGTTTCAAATAATGGCAATATATGGTACTGGTGAGTCACAGTGCATTGGATGCTTCTCATTTGCACTCAGTTTAGTTTTGGTATTTTAAATAACACTACATTTGAAAAATCCCTTTCTTTAATATCTGATGGTGTCACTGTTTCACAGACAAGAAGAGAATAGCCTTACTGGGAAGAGAACACCTATTCCCATAGTTACTGTCTTTTAACCTGCCAAACACCTTGTCAAAATTTTTTTTTTCCTTTCCTGTAATGCTAATAACTTTTTCAGCTGATTTGCTTGCAGTGGTTTATGTTATGGAAAGAAAGCTGGACTTGGGAAGCTGTCTGTGGAGCACTGG
Organism: Cygnus olor; assembly: GCF_009769625.2. Lineage (NCBI taxonomy): Eukaryota > Metazoa > Chordata > Aves > Anseriformes > Anatidae > Cygnus > Cygnus olor. Next base: position 40,637,765 of record NC_049172.1, on the reverse strand, counting down.
TAGTTGGAACTGTGTGAGCAGGTGGGGTCATTTAATGTGAGAGGATGCAAAGAGGAACAGGAGGAATCGTAAGTATGGCAGTTACTGATCAAAGTAGGCAGTTTCTATCATCATAGATATGTCACTTCTTGGTCCTTTCCCAGTCTTTTAAATGCTTTGGCTGTATGATCTTCTGTTCCAAGATAGACTTCATAGGTTGTTCAGTAGCTGTTTGCAATTCCAGATTATCTTTGAAGCAAGCACGTATTGACCTTGAACTGACAAAGATATTCTTATTAGTACAAAGAGCATATTCCGTGCTCCATTTCTGCATAGTGATTGTGTGAAATGTGAAAACCCTTGGGATGTTGAGTGGACAAGGCTGTATTCTTCTGCAGTTTACCTTTCTCATCATGAAGTTGATCAGTGAGCTGTAACAGAGAGAAAAAGGATAGGAGCATGAGAGAGAAAATCCACTTACAGAGATTAGCCTCAATACGCATTGATTTAACACAACAATAAGAGCTTTTAAGAAACGCTATACAGCAAAACAATAGATTTTCCATTTTATTACAATATGAAGAGAAAAAGAACTTATAAAAATAGTTATATAAATTAAATTAGATAGCCAGGAGAGAAAATTATATATAACAAGGAGAAAAATATTGCTTTGTTTGTTTTTAAAAGAAGCAGAAGTAAATTTATGGAAATTGCTTCTATTTTCCAGCTCCAGTAGCTTTCACAGAAAATTCCATTAAAGAAAGATAAAAACTAAATATATGTTTTGTATAAATGTGTGACTCTTCCAAAGATGAAGAAATTATTGGAAGAACCTGAAGTTAGATATTGCTTTTTTCTTTTTCTTTCCTTTTTCCTTTTTCCTTGAGGGAGCTGGGAATTATTCATCTTGAATGTCTGCAGCTGTGGTGGGTGAAATATTAGTTTCACCTAAGCATTCTTATTTAGAAAAGTATTTTGAGTATTATACACTGTATTGCTTTTTTTTTTTTTTGTTTTGTTACAGTATTTTGAGAAGTATCTTACTCATTCCTTTGTTGAGCCTTGTTTTTCTGCAGCACCATGGACAAAGGCCTTCTTCCACCTTCAGTTTGCTCTTTAATTTCACTTAATCAGCGAGCTATTTAAAGCTCCAGAAGATGGGTTTGCATGAATACAGTGAGAATCTAGTAACAAAGCAATCTGTATTAGTCTGCCTAGATTCTGATACTGACTCTTTGCCCTCTGGCACATCTATGGCATTGCTCACTATTAGCCAGCTCTTGCCTTTTGGCTGGAAGGCACTGATAGTCTAACCGTCTGTAGATGGGTGAAGAAGTGGGATATTCACAGCTCTGCACTCCCATGAGTCCTGCAGAATATAGTCTGAAAATTCTTCCTACAGCATAAGTCTTGCAGGATTTGTTGTGCTGCAGAATGTTTATGCAGTAGTTTCAGCTGGGTGGAGGAAGAAAACTATGGAAGTATTGATATTGTAAGACATGATATGATAAGGCTCTGATGGTACTTGCAAGTCTGTGGAATTAATCCAGCCATTAGTTGCATTATACTTCAAAAGCCCAGTCCAAAGATCCGCCAAGGTAATGCGAGGACTGTCTTTAGGATGCTTTGAAATTAGGTCTTAAAGTACATTGATATTAAAGGTTTCAGGTTGAAAAATAAGAGTTCTATCAAAGTACATGCCTGTCAAAGATCTAGCCAGCTTTTAGTATATCGACAAACTTCCCAAATTTTATTATAAACACATTTGTTCTCTACGTAGATTTTAATTTACCTTATTTATGCATGCTGTACGTAAGCAAGAGTTGAAAATGCATTATTAAAGCTGGACTTTGTCCATACTTTCCCATTTCATTGCTATTTCTGGAAGTCACAAACCTAACACATTAGTGGTCAGGTAATGTAATAAATGGATTAATTTGCTGTAGAGAATGTTTTCTGGTATTTTTTAGAAATATGATAACTTGTTTTAGTTAAAAGATTGTAACCCCCAAAAGACCCTTTACAATGTTTAGTCACAGTTTCTTGAAGTGCTAGCTAGAAAGCATGACTTTACTTGTATTAAGCAAGTGATACATACCATATTTTAACATTGGTAAAATCTGATGAGCATGGAGACAGACCTAATTACATGAACTTACATTTATTAATGACATAATGTAAGAGAAAAGACAAAGTTGGTGTCACCTGTGTGTCAACTGCTTTGCCATTCTGACACAATATACACCTAATTGAAGTGTCAGTATTACTTAGTGCCTTAAAAGAATCTCCTTACGCTCGCTCTACTTAACGGCAGTCAAAAAGGTAATTGAAATGGACACAATTTCTTTATATCTGTGTGCTTTGCTATATTTCAATTATTGTACTTTCCCTGAGACTACTTGTATCAGCTTAAGCAATTTTGAGTATAAAGGAAACAACAGAAATAGGCCAATACATATTTAATTTTGACCTATAGCCTCCTTCATGGAATTTAATTCTCTTATGCTTTCAAATTAATGGTAATTTATCTGAATAAAGAATCACATTAAACATGCCAGCAATGCATTTATTACTAACCAAAGTATTAATTTTACAAAAGTAAGGTTCCTGATTTTGCACCTTTATTTATATGAAGATGTTTGTACTCAGACACTTGTATAGGCCTCTGCTTACATGAGGCAATGCATCTAACTGCATGCACCTTGAAATCAGCAGGATTACGAGTGCATACCATCTCCCTTTTAACTCATGGTTTCTTTTTTTCTTTTAAAGGAGTAAGTGGCACAGTTCTGTTGAATGAGCTAGACTCCACAAATAATTTGTCCTGAAGCAGATCCACAGATAAATTTGATATATGTGAAGCTTTGATGATAAATCAAGCTTTAGAGACACTTTCATTAAAAGAGCATGGCAAGTTGTACAATCAAGTTTCTCGTCTAGGATGGAAAACATCTTCAGATATTCCTTCTTAGAATACCTATTCACCTTTAGAACACCCCCCAGATAGTCTCACCAGTTCTTTTTTCTAAAGTTGTGCCATTGGATGAACTGTAAGGGCCATGATCTTTTCTTTCCTATAGTTTCTTGTTGTTTGTAATGCCTTGAACTGAGGCTTGAAATCTCTGAGGCAAAGGCTAGATTTTTGTTCTAACAAAGTCTGTGAATAGAGTTTCTGATGGTTAAATAGTACCAGCAAAGCATTGGAAAGCTGTCCTGCTGGAATTAAGGTAGCTTTGTGATTGAGTCAAACTCATTTACTTTAAGATTGCTGGTATAGACTAATAACATATTGCTCTCACCTCATCAGCCAGTCAAGAACAGCTCAAAGGTATTTGTTCTTAATACAGAAAACTATTTTTAGAAGTAAGATTTTCTCTCAGCAGATGAGCAGTCTACTGATGGCTTCAAAATTCAGTCTGAACTGAGATGTGTAGAAGTTTTGCTAATGTGAAGAAGTATGGCTATGATGGCTCCACATCAATTGAGAATTTTATCTCAATCTGAAACTCGTAATGGTACTCTAACTAGAAACATACTACTATCACTGCAATACTAAATGTAAAATAGTCATAATATTTTATTTTGAATAGCGTTAAGCACACTTTTCAATTGATATTTAATTAATTTTCTATTTTAACATAATAGATTAATATGATTTCCTGTGTATTGTCTTATGCATCTGATTTGTTTTAAACGCTATGGTATAGATAAGTATTTCATTCAGTAAAAGTACTATGGAGTTAAGTGTCTAACAACAATACAAATGATTTAATTTTGTCTGGAATGCTGTTCTGCTCTGAGTAAAATACTGCAGCTTTACTAACTATCTTAATTTAAAATAAGGAGTTGAAATTTGCTGTTGCTATGAAACACAAAATGCTTGCAATGGACGAGCTACTTATATTTAATTATATTTATTATTTAATTAAATTTATTATTATTATTACATCAATTATTAATATAATATACAATATATCATATAATATATTAATTATATATTATATATTATATAATATAATATTATATATAATACATAACATATAATTAATGTATTAATTATTATATTAATTATATTAACTATTTAATTATATTTATTTTTATATTTAAGCAGTGTTTAAGCATATCAAGGAGATTAAGACCAGAATACTGGAGGAGGGGGAGACTCAGCTCTGGTGACCATAATAATTTAGCTTTACAATTGGTTTGCCACATACTATGCTGATGTTAGCTAGAAGAAAGGAGATAAGATTGTGCCAGATTAACTACCTCAGTTCTTAATTTCTTTCAGCATGGATGTTGCAATTAGAAGAGAAATACACAGTATTTTATTATTTTAGTGGTTATAATACATAGAATGCTTATGCTATGAATATTTCTCTGTTTTTGAGGAGAGTAGGTTGAAACGACAAAAGTTGGGAAACTGATGAGGCAATGTAGCTGAAAATTTCTGAGAAAAGTTTGTTCTCTTTCTCTGTTGAAAAAGAATGTGGTTTCTCTTAACCTTTTGACATCACAAAGACAGGGAATTAAGTTGGTATCTCTTTCAATTCTGATTGAATTGAATTGATATATGCTTGTGGTTATTGAAGAAAACTTCTAACTGGCAATATATGAAGTTTTTCTTATCAGTATACAGAGGAGGATCACAGACTCTGCTTGTGCTTTCCCAAGCTACCATTTCACTAGGGCTTGATGGAAACCCGGGGAGGTGCCCTGCTAGACCTTCTGTTCACAAACAGTGACGGACTGGTGGGAGATGTGGTAGTCGGGAGCTGTCTTGGGCAGAGTGACCATGAAATGGTAGAGTTTTCTATTCTTGGCGAAGTCAGGAAGGGGACCAGTAAAACCAGTCTTGGACTTCTGGAGGGCTGACTTTGAGCTGTTCAGGACACTGGTTGGCAGAGTCCCTTGGGAGGTGGTTCTGAAGGGCAGAGGAGTCCAGGAAGGCTGGGCACTCTTCAAGAAGAAAATCTTAATGGCTCAGGAGCGGTCTGTCCCCACGTGCCCAAAGACGAGCCGGCGCGGAAGAAGACCAGCCTGGCTGAACAGAGAGTTGTGACTCGAGCTTAGGAGAAAAAAGACGGTTTATAATCTTTGGAGAAGAGGGCAGGCCACTCAGGAGGACTATAAGGATGTTGCGAGGCTATGAAGGGACAAAATTAGAAAGGCCAAAGCTCATCTGGAGCTCAATCTGGCTACTGCCGTTAAAGATAACAAAAAATGTTTTTACAAATACATCAACACAAAAAGGAGGACTAAGGAGAATCTCCATCCTTTACTGGATGCGGGGGGAAACTTAGTTACAAAAGATGAGGAAAAGGCTGAGGTACTCAATGCCTTCTTTGCCTCAGTCTTTAGCAGCAAGACCAGTTGTTCTCTGGATACCCGGTACCCTGAGCTGGTGGAAGGGGATGGGGAACAGGATGTGGCCCTCACTATCCACGAGGAAATGGTTGGCGACCTGCTACAGCACTTGGATGTACACAAGTCGATGGGGCCGGATGGGATCCTCCCGAGGGTACTGAGCGAACTGGTGGAGGAGCTGGCCAAGCCGCTTTCCATCATTTATCGGCAGTCCTGGCTATCAGGGGAGGTCCCAGTCGACTGGCGGCTAGCAAACGTGACGCCCATCTACAAGAAGGGCCAGAGGGTAGACTCGGGGAACTATAGGCCTGTTAGTTTGACCTCAGTGCCAGGGAAGCTCATGGAGCAGATTATCTTGAATGTCATCACGTGGCACTTGCAGGGCAACCAGGCGATCAGGCCCAGTCAGCATGGGTTTATGAAAGGTAGGTCCTGCTTGACGAACCTGATCTCCTTCTACGACAAAGTGACACACTTAGTGGATGAGGGAAAGGCTGTGGATGTAGTCTACCTTGACTTCAGTGAGGCTTTTGATACCGTTTCCCACAACATTCTCCTCAAGAAACTGGCTACTCGTGGCTTAGACTGGCGTACGCTTTGTTGGGTTGAAAACTGGCTGGATAGCCAGGCCCAAAGAGTTGTGGTGAATGGAGTCAAATCCAGTTGGAGGCCGGTCACTAGTGGAGTCCTCCAGGGCTCAGTACTAGGGCCAGTCCTCTTTAACATCTTTATCGATGATCTGGATGAGAGGATTGAGTGCACCCTCAGTAAGTTTGCAGGTGACACCAAGTTAGGTGCGTGTGTCGATCTGCTCATGGGTAGGAAGGCTCTGCAGGAGGATCTGGATACGCTGGACCGATGGGCTGAGGTCAACTGTATGAAGTTCAACAAGGCCAAGTGCCGGGTCCTGCACCTGGGGCGCAACAACCCCAAGCAGCGCTACAGGCTGGGAGATGAGTGGTTGGAAAGCTGCCTGGCAGAGAAGGACCTGGGAATACTGGTTGATAGGCAGCTGAATATGAGCCAGCAGTGTGCTCAGGTGGCTAGGAAGGCCAACAGCATCCTGGCTTGTATAAGAAGCAATGTGGCCAGCAGGTCTAGGGAAGTGATTGTCCCCCTGTACTCAGCTCTGGTGAGGCCGCACCTCGAGTACCGTGTTTAGTTTTGGGCCCCTCACTACAAGAAGGACATGGAGGTGCTCGAGCGAGTCCAGAGAAGAGCAACGAAGCTGGTGAGGGGTCTGGAGAACAAGTCTTACGAGGAGCAGCTGAGGGAGCTGGGGTTGTTCAGCCTGGAGAAGAGGAGGCTCAGGGGAGACCTCATCGCTCTCTACAGGTACCTTAAAGGAGGCTATAGCGAGGTAGGGGTTGGTCTATTCTCCCACGTGCCTGGTGACAGGACGAGGGGGAATGGGCTAAAGTTGCGCCAGGGGAGGTTTAGGTTGGATATTAGGAAGAACTTCTTTACCAAAAGGGTTGTTAGGCATTGGAATGGGCTGCCCAGGGAAGTGGCTGAGTCACCATCCCTGGAGGTCTTTAGGAGACGTTTAGATGTTGAACTTAGTGATATGATTTAGTGGAGGTCTTGTTAGTGTTAGGTCAGAGGTTGGACTAGGTGATCTTGGAGGTCTCTTCCAACCTAGACGATTCTGTGAAAAGTAGGTAAGTGCTGAATTTGGACAGAATCTGGGTATTCCCCAGACTAATGGTGTTGAAACAACAGAAAAGAGTCACCAATATTACAATATATTTTACTTATTTTTTTTTCAAAACTGGTATTTCTTTCTAATGATTTTTTTTTTGTGTGTGTGTGTGTGTCAGGAAGGAAGACATTCTGCCTATTAGGCAAATGTTTCATAGTAAAACAAGGATAGCCTGATTCTCAGAGGAACTAAGAAAGTTCAGGTCCTATTTAGGGTCATTCAATTTCCACATTCAATTTCCATGCAGGGAATGGAGTCAGGAGTTAACAGAACTACTACTTCCATACGTTAATACTTTGTATCTTAAAAACATGAGACTGCTGGTGATTTTGATTTTTACAATAGTTCTGCAAGGTAATACTTTCATTTCCCAAGAAGATAAATTCTGGTAAACAGAAGTGATTTATCCATGGCCTAAAAAAAGTATTGGATGAAGCAGTGATAAATTGTGCAACTGCTGGTTCTCAGCCCTAATAATGGGTGCTTTTACGTTAAAATAAAATAATCTTGGAAATGCATCCTCTGTATTTAACCATAGCATTTATGCATATACAGACTGACCCTTTATAAGTACTCTGTTGTAACAGTAAGAAGTTACAAATAGTGTCATAAGAGTTTTTGAGTTTTGCATTACATTGCATCTGGATATCGGTAACTAGTTTACAAAAATTACAGAATTGTTTCTCTTCTGTGTGCTGTGGGCCTTCGTGTTATGCAGGTGGACAAATAAAGGAAGACAGTGTTGATGACATGCTAAAATTCTCAGAAGATGAGTAGAGCTAAGGAAGATAAGTAAGCTAAGGAAGGAAAAGACATCTGACTCTGTGCTAAGCCATAATGTCAGAACTTTACTTCCGTTCTGCAGAAGATGAGAAGAAAAAAAGTCTGTGCTGTTTTGAGACCTGGTAGATATGTTGAGCGTAATGAATGAGGAAATCCCTAGCTAGCAACCTAAGCCGAATCATTAGTCTGAAGATATTACACAGACAGAGTTGATGAGTCTGTTGTTCTGTACTGTCTGGAAGAAGTTAAAGTATAAAATGTCAGTCATTTGTATCCCCTGTGAGAATGCAGCCCCTGCTGCAGCTTTCAGATGATAGATCATTTTTTAATTAATTTTTCCTACTGCTCTATTTTTTCTTTTCACTTAAAAATTTTCTATTAACTTTAATTAACTTTGCCAGCCTTGCAAACATATTTGTAAATCAGCAAAAGGCATGCTGGTTCAGAGAACAAGGTTCCTCGAACTTGGGTATGAACAGATCAGTAGTTCTGACAGATTACTACTAAGGGTGCTCTCTAAAAAAAAAATACGAATATCCTAGGCCTGAACCAAGGGAAAATAAAATCCGAAACTGGTGGTTTCCTAGCCAGCATAAGAAGAAAATCTGTAGATGCCTATGAAACTCCCTGGTCGTGTTTGTGGTGGTTAATGGTGTTCCTGTGTCCCTGCTTTAACTCTTCTTTAGATTTAATTGTTGCACTTTGGGCAAAGGAAGAAGACATGGAATCATGAAGAAAACAGCCTATCTATGTATTTAGTTTGGCATAAGAAGAGGAAGGATATATATTTTTTTCACTCATAAAAATCCATGTACACCTCAAGCAAATTAGGTATGTGAATAAGAGCAGCAGATAAGAATCGACCTCGTTAGTGTCACAAAGGTGCTTCTTAAATGAAGACCTATCACTCATTAGCAGTTGTAGTGAGTTCTGAGATGGTCTACAAGTAAGAGTCACCATTCTGGGAGAGTTCTCCAGAAGTGCCCAACAATCCTTGTTTACTGAGACTAGATTCACAGTGCATGAGTCAGGCAAATGTGATTGACTCTTAGGCTGTAAGCTCTTTGGAACACGTCTGTGATGTGCAGACTCTGGCACAGTGGGACTTTGGGATGATTGGAGTCTAGGAACATCACAAATAGAAATGTTTACTAAAACCTGTATGATGTTTCCAGAAGTTGGTTACTGCCACTGGAACTTTGTTGATGAGGCAAAGACCACTGTAAACATTAACTTCTAATAGGAAAAGTGAAGTGCTTTACTGTAACTTTTGCTAGTTTTTTTCTTTTCCTGAGACAGATTACTAAGAACTGTTCAAATTATCACTTTGTTACATGTGTGATGAATACTTCTCCAGGAAACCAAGCAGCATGACACACCATTCCCCTGTCAAACAGGAGTGTGTGGTTGGCCTGAGCCGTGTTGATATGAATCTAATTTTCAGTTTGCGAGAGTTTACATCCTTGGGCTGACATTTGTTTCAGAACAGATCACACTTCAGAAGAAGGAAAGTTAGGGCAATTTAAGCAGCCATTTAAAAAATCCAAACATCAGTAAAGAAAGTATGAGCTACAGAGATTTTTTTCAGAAACTTGAAAACATTTCATTAGATATTTTTTTTGAGAGCTCTGGCTGTTTTGGGATAAAAGTAGAGTGTTATAGACAAAATAAATAAGAAAATGTTAATCCAGGTCCATAGGAGAAAACTTTGAATGATTGGTATAGCGTTCAGGTCTTTTCTTTTATTAACCATTACTCATATGAGGCCAGCAGGATTTAACTTGCAGTGTCATTAACTCCATAGGTTGTGTGTTTCATAAAGCTGTGCAGCTGTGTATGGCACATGAAAGGATAATAATATGCATACAATATTTAGCAGCAGAAAAGGAAAACAAAATACATATTTCCTTTGTAATCCTAATGGAGCACTTCCTTTTTTTATGCAAAGCATCAGGGAGCGTATATTCACAATGTGTATTACAGAAGCTTACATTTCCCATTAATTATTTTGTAACTGAGTTTCTTTCAACATCAGACATAAAAGTGAAGGGCTTTTTGTTTTTGCATTAATTGCTGTCTTTGTGATAAAGCACTTTTTGCTCCTGTGGCTGATAAAATAATCAGCATTAGGGTATGTATACGAATATTCCCTTAGGGTTCACTTCAAAGACTGTAAATGAGGCAGATTTTCATACACATGAAGAATTGGTTTAGTACTGTGTGACGTGTTGTTTGATAAACACTTCTGAGGCATACCTTATAGTATGCAACATACAAACAAAGTAGTATGTCTTTTTAAATTAGAATTATTATTTTTTTTAATCAGGAAAACATTTTTTTCATCAACACATCACAATAGAAGATCATTATAACCTAGACATTTTAAACCTTCTGCAGGTTGGTTATATTCTCATTCTTTTTGGAGCGGAGCACAAAGATGTGATTTTATTTATGTTTTTTTAAGCTCACAGAGGTATAGACTGCCGTTGTTATACCCCTGCTTATACACAGGGGAGCTTCATTGTGGATTGAGATCAGAAAGGAGCCAAATCTGGCATCCCTAACCAAAGCTTCCTATGATACATAATCCAGAAATATTTGTCTGGCAGCACTGGTTTGAAAATAAGCATTCATGCTTATAAAATGTCTCTGTATTTATGATTTTGGTAATCAGTCTGAACTTTGTACACAATACAATTAATAAAAAAAAAAATTGGGTATTCGATACATGGCTAGATATGTCTTGGTCATAGATCAAAACTTCTACAGATGCACTTAATCATCTTGTACAAAGTAAATGTTGATGGATGTTGCTAGTACAATAGCATGTAGCAATTGTAGTTCAACACTGAAACAAAAAATCACGTGGGTTTATGTTAATCGGAAAGCAGATTAAATATCAGCCATCCTTTGCCCTTACAGCATTTGCAGAACTCTTGGTAAAATCAGTAGGGAATTTGTAGGAAAAAACAAAACAAACAAACAAAAAAAAGTTATCTACTACATCTAAATCCTTATGCTTTGCCCCTTAAAAGCCTATTTTATTATGGAACTAATGCAGAGTGCATGACGTGGAAAGGAAAGTAAAAGGTCAGTGAGAAGAGCTACCTCCTTGCAACATGGGCTTTTTATCAGCTAAATAGTGACATGAATTTGTTGGATTTGAAATGCTTTTTTTTTTTTTTCCAACAACACTGACTGATCAGACTATTCCTGAGCACACCTGAGGGATATATAATTCTAGATTAATAGGACTTTTATTTGTGTACCTACAACTTTGCATGTACAAGTTGCTCCCTGCTCACTATAGCAAAAGGATTTTTGATGGTAGGATTGCTACTTGCTGACCATCTATGTAATTTAATCTGGTTATTTTTTTATATGGTATGCATTGATTCCCAATCTCAAATTCAGGACACTGAGAAGGAAGAAACCAATTCCTGAGTATCTGAGTTCTCTGTTATGCTCTTCTATAGATTTCCTTTATAATCTTGAGTAAATTGTTTATTTTGTTTCTCACTTATTTATACTGTTCTTCAAAAGATGAATATCCAGCAGGGCATTTTTGTTTCTGTATTACATATGGGGGATGGTATGTCAGGTAAAGTGTTTTTTATTATAGGCTGTCCCTAGTACCAGTTCTTGTCCTTCTGTCTTTCTCCACAAGGTCTCTTTTTCCTGTGGCTTTCAGCACAAGATTGCTTTCATTTTTTCAGACTTTGGTGTAGTATTTGTAACTGATGTAGTTTTTCAAACAAACTTGATGCCTTCTTTTTTGAAGATATGACCAAACTAGTTTGCTTGCTCTATACTGATTGACACTTTGTGTGAAAATTTTGAGATCGTGTTCTTGTTTCATTAGGCTTTTGTCATTTTCTTTGCTCCTGCCATGTATTGTATTGTCACTAAGGATGAGTTTGATTCCTGTCCCTTCTGTTAGTATTATATGTACCATTTTCCAAAACAATTTCAGTGTCAAAGGGGATCTACCCTTGAAGAGATGATTTTTCAAATAATGCTAAAATAGTTTGGTGTTTTGCTGGTATTTATGAACTTGCAGTACATTGTGTGCACTGGTGACAGAGAGCCTCCAAATGATGGAATTTGGGGCTTGTAGGCTTTCATGTTCCAGTACTGTTTCTTTGTTTGAACCAAGGGTTCTGTAAATATATGAACTGCCTGGTTATTTTCTTTTACAGTCTAATTGCTGAGCTAATCCGTTCTGATAATCCTTCCATCTTTTTAACACTGCTGAACTGTGCCATACTGTGGAGCTCTTTATTTGCCTTAGCCCTTCTTGTTAATCTTGAGAGCGTGATCCTTAGTACGTCTCAATCAAATGGTATTTGCACTCTATATAATATCCCAGAAGACATGCTTTGCATTTGAACATGTCAAGGCACACTATACTTGTCTCTCCCTCCTTAATTTTCCTCTACTGTGACATATCCTGTGATAAACTCCACTGATATTAGGTCTTTCTATCAATTTAGCAAGATTTTCTTTCCTGAATTTTTTCAAGTATTTTACTACTTAGGAAAAGATAAATACATATTTGACATTTTAAGCTTTGTGCCAGAATTTTATATTGAGTTCATATAATCATAAAATATCCTGAGTTGGAAGAGACCTACAAGGATCATCAAGTCTAGCTCCTGGCACCACACAGGAAATCCAGAAATCAGACCCTGTGTCTGAGAGCGCTGTTCTAATGCTTCTTGAACTCTGGCAGGCTTGGGGTCATGACCATTTCCCTGGGAGCCTGTTCCACTCCTTCTGTACAGAGCGAAGGGGGAATATACCCAATGCAACTTCTAACAGATCTTTTCACAGCAGACCTTTTCACTGGCCTTGAGCATTGTACTGGGTTTATGTGGCAAGGGCTTGGTAGTAGGGGGCTGCAGGGGTGGCCTGTGTGAGCAGAGCCCAGAAGCTGTCCCATGTCAGATCTCAGACGGCTCCAAAAGGGGAACCACAGCTGGCCAGAGCCAAGACAGTGAGTGAGACCGGTTGGGCCTCTGGAGAGCAGATTTAAGGAAGGGAATAAAACTGCTGTGCCACAGCAGCTGGGATAGAGGAGTGTGAGAATGCAGAGGGAAGCAGCCCAGCAGATACCAAGCTCCCCTGCAGCCTGTGAAGAGGCCCCTGGTGGAGCAGGCTGTCCCCCTGCAGCCCATGGGTCCCACATGGAGCAGATCTCCATGCTGCAGCCCGTGGAGGAGCCCCCGGTAGAGCTGGTGGATATGGCCTGGAGGAGGCTGCGGCCCATGCAGAGCCCCTGCAGGAGCAGGCCCCGGGCCAGAGCTGCAGCCCGTGGAGAGGAGCTCACGCAGGAGCTCAGGGGGAGCTGCCGCCCATAGGGGACCCGTGCTGGAGCACTTTGCTCCTGATGGATGGACCCTGTGGTATGGAGCCATGTTGGAGCAGTTCTCGAAGAGTTGCTGCCTGTGGGAAGCCCCTGCAGGATCATTTCAGGAAGGATGGCATCCCCTGGGAGGGACCCCATGTGGGGCAAGGCCAGAGAGTGACCGTGAAGGAGTGGCGGAGATGAAGCGTTAGGGACTGACTGCAGCCTCCATTTCCCCATTGCCCTGTGTTGCTCAGAGGGAGGAGGTGGAAGAGGGTGTATGAGGGGAAGGTGTTTTTAGTTTGTCTTCTTTGTCTCTCCCTTCTCTAGCTTGTTAGCAATAGGAAATAAAGTTTGTTAATCTCCCTATGCTGAGTCTGTTTTGCCTGTCACAGTAATTGTTGAGCTATCTCCCTGTCTTTATCCCAACCCTTGAGCCCTTTCTATCGTATTTTCTCCCCCCCCCCAATTTTTCCCTTTGAGGAGGGGAAGTGAGAGAGTGGTTGTGGTGTTCAGCTGCCCAGCAGGTTAAAACCACTACAAGCATAGACAGATAAACTCTTAACAAGGGGCGTGACAGTGAGGGTCCAATTTTCTTCATCTCCCGGTCATTGATAAAGCTGTTACTCAGGACAGGCTGCAAGATGGACCCATGAAGATCCCAACTTCTAAGTACAGTATGAGTCACTAATCACTATTATTTGTTGATTTTCAGTGGGATTCCTTTGTGAATTATTTCACATTTAGCAAGGAGAAAACACTAAAGTCCAGGCAAAAGAAATTTCCCTTACATTTGGAAAAAAAATAATAAATTGTCAAAGTGAAGTCTATAAAAAAGAAGAGCTTTCCATTTTATTTTCACCGGCGATTACGATTACTTTCACTCTTCTTTCTGCATTGTATTGCAATCCTTTCAATAAATGCTCAGCACTTAGACTGCTAAGATTTCTGCCCAACGTTCTGTGTATATGTTATATAAAAGGGTTCACCTAAATGAAAAGGCACTTCAAGGCAGAATTACGGTTCCATATGTATTTTGGGCTCAGTTGAAATTATTTAAGCTATTTTGTGCAGCCCCTAGCTATTGTAGTACATGTAAGAAGAAAATATGATGTTGCAGTGCTATCTGATGAATAATTAAGCATGAGAGATGGTGATTTAGCATAAAATGTTTTTTTTTCCTTTTCCCAGATAAAGGATTAATATGATGATCTACAAAAATTTTGTATTTCTGCTTGTATTCAGAATTTCATTCTCAAATACTGTATGTATTATCTCTTCTTACCTACATTTTACTCAAGAATCCTTTGCTAGAGATGGAGTAGAGTTGGTCTGGAGAAACAGTAGTATATGGTACAAGCTGATGGTAATCTTTATTCATTTGTGAGAACAGGGATTGGTGAACACAGCTACAAAGAGTGCTTTACTCGTAGTATTGAACGGAACAGATCCAGTGCACTTGAGACTTGTTCTAAATCATCGGTGAATTATTTTGGTTCTCTTGACTGCAGTATGTTGTCTAGCAGCTTCTACTTTCCTGTCTGCAATATGGCTGATTACATTAGGGTATAGGAGGGAAAGAAAATGGTTATGTATTTTTTTCTCTGAAATGTGAAATTCTGACAAAATATAAATTTTAAAATTTGATTGAAATCTCAACACAAAATTCCTCAATCTCTCTCTCTCTGTCAAATGCTGATGAAAAGGGACACTAGTCTTTGACGATGCAGTTTCAACAATTTGAATGGGATTGGAGTCAGTGTAAGGATAATGTGAATGGTTTTAGTATCCTTGAACTTCGTCCAGTTTTACAAAATACTGTCATCTGTCTGCAAGACATTACTTAATGTAGTACTGCCTGATAGTCCTAGACCTTGTGCAGTTCACCTAGACAAAGCACTCCATTCCTTCTCTTTTGAGGGATCTGGAACTGTTCTGCATGGTGGAAAGAAACTGAAGGAAGCACACAGATCTCAGCTCCTTCACCTTTAGTTCACCACTCAGAGGGTCATCCTCTGCATTTTCTTGACCTGAGCAGCTTTGTTTTTTCTTCTCCAGTATTACCTTTTGTGTAGGAGGTAGATTCACTGGAAATATGTGGAGTTACCAATAAGCTATCTTACTTTCATTCAGCTGCTACCTCAAGACTTGTCAACATGTTTCTAGTCAATTGAACCCTGATAATGAGAAGGCAAATGGAGAAGTGTAACCTCTGCTTTTTGGACTTAAGGGTTCTGTACTCTCTGTTTTGTTTTGCCAAAGTCATCTTATTTGTTTTTCTTCTTTGCCTCTCATTCCTTGTTTTCTGTTAAACAACAACAAAGTAAATCTTTGGAAGAAGTCTTGTCAGTATATCGCATTCAGTCTGTTCGAGAAGAAGGGAATCAACCTAGTTATGGTCATTGGATGCTTTTTTTAAAAGAAGACTTAGAAACAATAGGAATGTTAACAAAGGTAATATTCCTTATGGTGTAGAAGAAGAGCAGAGCATCTGTTTGAGAGTACTGGTAAGGAAATGATGCTCTTTTTCTCTGTAAGGACAAGTACTGCTCTCCCCAGGGCAAGGTTTTGCCTAAAAGAACTCTCAAACACTGAAATAATTTATTCTGCAGTTTGGATATTGCTGTTAACTTTACCTGCTGGGAGTCCTTTTTGTAGTAATTACTATTGCTATAGCACACTTCTGTATATGACTTCTATCTGTTCTTGATACCAAAGCTTTGACAGTGAGAGCCAATAACATACGTATAGAGTCTGGTATGTGCTTCCTCCCTCTTAGAGCTCTGTTCTTGTTCTTGCTAGTTGCAGATACTGAAGTTTCTTGTATATTCTCTTTTATTCTATCACTTTCTCTCAGAAATCTGAATTTCTGTCACTCTCCTTGTGCTCACTTCTTCATTTAATTTTGCTCTTTTGCTCTCCTCTATTACTGTAGAGGTCTACTCTGTTCCTTGTTTCACACACAAAGAAGCAAGAACCAGCCTCTGAAAACAACAGTGCTTTCCTTTATGCCAGTTAACTCTAGCTATACCCCCAGCACCCCACATTTATCCCTTTTACAGTTAAGCTTGGTCTGAATTCACACGTGCTCTGAAGCACCTTTCCTCAGATTTTATCCTTGTCCCTCCCCATCCAATGGTTTAATTTCTCGAGGTTAACTCTTGATAAGGTCTCCATTAACTTCCTAGCCAAATCTGGTACTTCCTGACCTGTCAGTTACTTTCAGCACAATTGACTCTGTTCTTTCCTTTTTTCATTTTTTTTTTTTTTCTCCTGGTTCTGTTACATGTCCCAGCCAGCTTTTTGTGGTGCTCTCATTAGTGCATCTGTTTTTCCTCTTAATTTCTTCACTTCTTTCCCTGTTAGGGTAGAGTTTTATTCACAAACACAAATTAAGGGAGATCTATTCCGCTCCTGTCCAAACTGTTAGTCTATCCCTGATATCTCCAACTGGTGGTGTCTTATGCTTGAACTTACTGTCTTTCAGGAAGGGATTGGACTTCCTTCATAGACCTTCTTTGTGTTATTAATCGTGTGGACATCAGCAACACTTTTGTGAGTCTGACTTCCTTCTTGACTTAGACTTGTCTCAGAACCGTCAGGTTTTCCAGACTCTTGCTAAGTTCTGCGGGCACTTTCCACATAATGTGCACAAAGTTGTATTGTGCTTACTCATTGATTAAGCTCCAGTCTGGGCTCTTATCACCTAACACCTTGACTATTATTATGTTCACTTCCTGAATTTGACAATTTGACTTGCTTCACTGTGATCTCTCTAGGATGTTGCTTCAAAGAGCATTGATTGTTTTGATCATCTACTTTTTCTGTATATGTCGTCAATGATTATCTTCTTCCATCTTTGATTAGCAGTTTGTTTGATACACCTTTGGCATCCTTCAGGGACCATCCCCACTCTGTCTGTTGTACCTCATTGATTTCTGTCTCTTCCTTTCACCCATAAAAACACCTTTCATAACTCAATCTTATTATTTTCAATTGTGAATATATATGTTCTTTATTTCAGAAAGATCTCTTTATGGGTCTTTAAAAACAAACCTGTTGTAGTCCTTCGAATCCTACTTTGTTTCTTATTTTTGCTGACAAATCAGGTTGTTATTCTTCTGTGAATGTAGGTGAGTTTTTTAATAATTTGCTTATAGCTCCCTGTGTGTTGTCTTCATTTGAACTGTAAGATTTTTCTTTGAGTATAGAAGATGGCTTTTTATACTAGAGTTTGTATAGTGCCTGGAAGTGTGAGGTCGTGGTCCATACTTGAGGTCTTCTGTTGCCAGGAGTTTCTTGGTATAGCAGTTGCAAGGCCATCTTGGTATAAAACACCAAGGACAGTGGGATAGCTGCAGAGCATAGACAATTTTTTTTCTCTTTTTGCAAAATTTGCCTTTCAACTTATGAACTGTTCTCTGGCATTTGTGATGAAGAGAATAACAGTGTTTTCCATGAGTGGCTTATGATTGATGCTGTCCTGTGTTGACAAAAGTGTACTTCAAAACAGATTTTAGTCCCACCTGCGAAAATGTTATTAGCTGTTAGTATGCCTGTGGCCTATGTTCTGACATATACAATAAGAGTTGTCTTCCTTTTTAAGGTGATAATGCAGGTTTTTGACATGATTTTGGAGTGCTTCATACAATGGTTGTTACTAAAACTTGTACAACCCGCTTTTAAACTGAATAACGTAGTTATTCACTATTGTTTCCTCAAGACATCAGAATACATCACAATCATTAATTTACATAGGCAATTCCTGTTACTCATTTGTTAGTGTTATTAATACTTGGAATTGCTGCTTCACTTTAAACTATTATTAATTCTTTTCTGCAATGCTACTCTGCTGTACTATTTCAAATAAGAAAAGCCATTACAAAAAATGCAGCAGCTTCTCTTACTAAAGCTGCATATTTTACCTTCAGTTTTCAACAAACATAATTTTTAGATGTCCTGTATTATTTTATTTTAACACCTGCACTCTTCACATAAAAGAATTGTAACAGAACATGAAAATGAGTAAAAGATGTTCAAAAATCCTTGATTTCATTATTTTTGTTTACACCTTTGTATGTGCTCCCTCAACATTGCATTATTAACTGTATTTGTAAAATTAATGTTAAAAAATTAATCTCTTCAGTGGAAGGGTCACTTGCTGTCGCTAGGTAACACATACACTTTTGCAAAGGGAAGAGGGCTGTCTTGATTTGCTTAGCTTTGATAATATGCACATAATCACAAACAGTAAGGACTTGTTGGTACAACCTTTGCAAAAACATCTACATGGACTGAGGTGCAGTCTGGTGTGGTTCCAAACTGTCCTTTGTATCCTAAAGTTCATAGAATCATGGAACCATTCAGATTGGAAAAGACCTCTAAGATCATCTACTCCAACCTTTAACCTGGTACTGACAAGGTTAATCTTCATCTCCTTGTTCTCTTGCTTATTAGACTACCTATTTGTCCATTTGCTAATTCTGATGTTTAATTACATAAAATGTAACTAAAGAGGACAGGAAAAGAAAAACACATTATTTCTTTTTCTTTTTTTTTTTTTTTTTTAATTTATTTATGTTTGATACTTTTGAATCTATTTTGCAAACCTTATCACATCTATTCTCAGCCTAAGGTACTTCTATTGATACAAGACCATAAGTACTTGTATCAATTTCTTTGAATATTGCAAATATGCTGGAAATCTGCTTTTGGATATCAAACCTGTTATGGTAGCTGAAAATAAGTTCACAGAGTAACCATGTTGTTTGTAGTGTGATTTTTTTTTTTTTTTTTAATTGGTGTACAGCTGGAAATGTATTTGGATGATGGAAGTTAATTTTTTGGGACCTAAAGGGCTAAGAACCATCAGAGAATGACACATTGTATTAACCTCTGAATAGTTCTACTTTTTGTTTAACAGTGTCATATCTGGCCAATATGTCAGTTTCCTAGCTCCAGTTTGGGAGAGAATATTATTCATGGTCAGAGGGCATTCTCCAATCTTATTCAAACCTTAGCATCATCTGTGGAAGCTGTTGTTTTCTGGTAGATGTACTCTCATATACCTGTCTGCTTGGGAAGGATTGATGATTCAGTCCTATTTCATATGTCATAGATCATCAACATCCACTAAATGCTGCCTGCAGAAGGAACAGGATTAAACTGTTTGAATGTTGAATGTTCACAGTCACTTGGTTCTCAAGGTTGTCATTGCATATGGTTGCCTTCAAATAATTCATAGTGGCATTGTGGTTACTTGCTCATTTGCTGTATATGTGTGTTTTTTTTTTTTTTTTTTTTTTTCCCCACCAAAGAAAGCTCTTTTGAGAGAACTTTTATCAGCAAAGTAGGAAATTATCTGGTGAATATTAATAAGCATGTCTAGTGCCTGATACTTGAAAGTAAAGCTTAAGTGTTTGATCCTTAGCTGCACTGCAGTCAGCTTGAGCCACTCAAGCAGATATCATAAGTAAAACAGAGAGAAAGAAGGAAAAACAGGAAAGGGGTTGTTGGCGATCATTACTTGAAACAAGTGGCTTTACAGGCTGGAAATGAAATGTTCAGTTCTCTGTTCCTGAATAACTGAAGATCCAATCTATTTCTTTCTTAGAGCAAAACATATCTGCTATAAATTAAGATGCAGCCCAGGTGCCAGGGCATTGAATTCTGACTTTTCACTCCACATAGCTAAAGCAGCTGAGGAGTTATCCTGGCAGGAGGGAGAGGCCTCCATTTCCATGATTATGAAGATCATGTCTTCCTGACCAAACGGAGGGGACAAAAAAAAAAAAAGCAGCATTTTTTCTGCTTATGAATAGAATCAAAATCAGAGGGGATTTGCAGCAGCTCTTTATCATGTGCACAACTGGGGAGCATGGTTCCCATTCCCACAATGCCTACTCAAGGCACTGCAGTCAGTCCTCAGCATGGTGCAGGGGTGGGTGAGTTTCACCTTGAAAGCTTTAAGGTTGGCGTCTGGCATCTATGATTACATTTGCAATTCAAGTTAGTCTATTTTCTGCTTTTTAGGTTTTATTCAACTGAATTTAGTGCTTGTGAAAGATGTTGGATTGTTATTTCTGGTGACTGATATATTTCATTTATCCATGTAACAGATACAGCCTAAGTAGTGGCAATGTAGTCCTAGCCCTGTCCAACACTACCCCTTCCCAAGTTACTGATGCCAAGGAAATAACTCTTAGGAGCGATAGCAATGTTTGGTTTTCATGTAGCTGTGGCAGTACTAGTGAGTAGCTTTGTGTGGATGAACTTAGGGAAAATCTGGACCTATCCACATTATGCAGTACTAGGGAATAAATGATGGCGAGCGTCACCTGGTAGAAGCAGTATTGATTTCACATGTTCTATATTAAAATTGTGGTAATCCTAATAGATGGGGTACATACATGTGTGTCTAAACTTTACTTTGTGAATGGAAGTAGTGTATCTCATGGTATTGGAAAACAAAAGAAAAAAACAAACAAAAAAACATCAATAGGGTTTCACAAGCACATACTCTTAGCATATAATGCAGTGCTATCCTGTGCTGTCACCAATTATCTGGAAGAAATTAATAAATCTGTATGAATAAAAAATAGTGTAACAGTAAATCAATTAGAATAATTTAAAGATCGTGATTTTTACTATGGTAAATTTAAGTTCGTACATAGGGTAACAAAAAGTATGTTTGTAATATGGGGATAACAGAATATAGTAACACAGACAGAGAAAGGAGTGTTACGCACAGGACTGAGGTACAGGGGAGCTTAGTGTTGTGATACCTCAGCTAAGCATCTACAAACTTGAAACTGGAATTTGTGATTACTATTAGAAGTTGCATTAAAACAGGGACAGACACTGAGTGCAATGTGCAACTGTTGTGCAGTAAGTCTCTGAAGACCCCGGTTTGAAGTAAAAAGTGAAAAAGTATACATTTCAAGTCATTCCATCTGCTTGAGATTTAGATTAATTGCTCAGTGGTAGCGAGAGTATTCTTTCTTTTCAGGTTTCTAGGATGGAGTATGATATAAAGGTAGATTCATTGGGCTAGAGACAAAGTGAACATAGGCATGCACCTCTAAATTAGGAAATGCAGCTGAAAGCTGAGTCTTGAATATCTCTTCCTAATTCAAGAAATTATAAGCAAGGTATTTTATAAAGTTGGAGTAGGAATAAAGAAAGAATTCTTTAGTTTGTTCTGTGCTCCTGAGGAAATAAAAGCATCGGGTAGTAAATGGAACATTTCCTAGAAGTATGGTAGAGCATTCCTTCATCTCTCTGTGTACGCATCTCCCTGTGTACGCATTGAAATAAATACACTCCTCTGAGTAGCTTTGTAGGTGCATTTGAATCATTTCTTTCAAGAGAGGGAATTGAGTCTAAGGGTTTTAAGATTTTGGTGGGTTAACAGATCTGTTAAAGAAACGGGGGGGGTACCGTATCCTCCAGACATATTTTTAAGGACTCAGAATACTGCTGCAATTTTAGCTATAATTGTTCAAGGTGCACAAAGGACTTTGTTTTTGGATCTTGCTGAGAGATAAGCATGAAGCAGTTGTCTAGATCCTTGGATATGTCAAGACCCCAGACGCTTCTAGTCTTCTCAAGCAGAATTTTGGTAATCCTAAGGAACCTGAGTTTTGAAAGCTGGTAGGCCTATGAGGTTTAGAACTTTCTAGGTTAATGAAACTGTATGGATATCATAATTTTAAATGTGAGCCATCTGCAAATCTCACTTTCAGACTTAATGTATGGATTTAGACTTTAAAGTGCCTGTCTTAGTCAAATGAATGTTAGCTTCACTAAAACCTGGAAGCTAAAAGTGTGAAATGTAAGGTAGGAATAGGAAAGCTGAGTTACTTCTGTATTTGATGTTATGGAGACTAGTGCTAGACTACTGTTTTCAGATTCTGTTTTCAGCCCAGAATTGTAAGACTTGTGGAAAAGTTGAGTAAGATTTCAGAATAAAAAGGTACAAGAATGAATCTGGAAAAAAATAGTATAATGTAGTAAGAAAACTTAGAAGTGAAGTTACTGACATTAAGGTATAGAGATGGTCTGAGTACTGCTTACAAGTATGTTTACGGGTATGATATGTCCAGCAGAATGTAATTCTTCAGGGCACAGGAAAAATAACAGAAGATACATATGTTTGAAGCGAGGTAAATTCAAATTAGAGTAAAAGACATGTTTTCAACGTAAAGTACTTAGCTGTTGGAAGTCCTTTTATGATGTGGTGAGTTCTATAAATTTAGTTTATTATTTGAAGTCTCTGAATTTAAGGCTGGATGTCTTTCCAATTGTAAGCTGTAAATCAAACAGAAGTTTATGGACTGACTATAATGGTTACCACAGGCTCTTTGGCTTGTGTTGTGCAGGAAATAATTCTAGATTTAGCTAACTGCAAGCTATTGCAGACAAAACTATCGGTAAACTAATTCTTGACACTTTACACTTAGTGAGGTATAAAAGATGATGCTGGAAGATGCTAATTCCCTTTGATCCAACATCAGCATTCTAGGACTGTGTGTAAGCAGCTCTCCTGTGGTGCATGTGAGACCCTAAATCCTCTCACGGGAACCCAGTTCTCCCTTACTTTTAATTCCCCCGTGTGGCATTTTACTCATGGTAGAGATAAGTCCTCAAAATCTGGTAAAATGAGTAGGGAGCTGTTAGTGATTATACCCAGCAGGACAAAAATGTCATTTAGTGTGGTCCCTGGCTTTTGCATTATGTACAGTACCAAGTCAGAGTGAAAACAAACAAACAACAACAACAAAAAAACTTTTTCGTGCTATCTGTGAACACTGAAATTATTTCAGCTAAACTATCCAAGCGGCTGTGAGAGCTTGGGCAGTTTTTTTTTTCGGGTTCAAACAATCCATGCTTACATAGCACAAATGTGGCATGTAGATTTGCACTTAAAAGCTGTTCGTTGGTATTGTTTGGGAGAACTGTAATTTATCAAATGTTATGATTCCTATCAGCATTACTATATGAATATATACATGTGGAAGCAAGAACACTATATTACATGATTTCTAATCACTCCTTCATTGTTTTTTCTTAGTGACTGCAAAATGTTGTTGATCATTTTAAAATCATCCAGATTTTATGGTTTCTTATGGATGATATGCAGCACTGGTGAAGACCATACCTTGAATATTGTG
This sequence comes from Cygnus olor, assembly GCF_009769625.2. Classification (NCBI taxonomy): domain Eukaryota; kingdom Metazoa; phylum Chordata; class Aves; order Anseriformes; family Anatidae; genus Cygnus; species Cygnus olor. The sequence continues at coordinate 40,614,418 of NC_049172.1, read as the reverse complement.
TTCAGTTTTGGGCACCTCACTGCAAGAAGGATATTATGTTGCTCAAGCTGAGGAAGAGCAATGAAGCTGGCGAAGGGACTAGAAAACAAGACTTACCAAGAGCAGAAGAGGAACTGGGTTTGGTTAGTTTGGAGAAGAGGAGGCTTAGGGGAGATCTCATTGCTCTCTCAAACTACCTGCAGGGAGGTTGCAGCGTGGAGGCTGTTTTTTGTCTCTTTTCTCAGGTGACAAGTAATAGGACATGAGGAAACAGTCTCAAGTTATGCTGGGGAGGTTTAGATTGGACATAGAAAGAATTTTTTCACAGAGACAGATTAAGCATTGGAACTGGCTTCCCAGGGAAGTGGTGGAGTGTCCATTCCTGGAGGTATTTTAGAGACATGTGGACTGGGCACTAAGGGACGTGGTTTGGTGATGGGATTTGGCAGATCAAGTTGATAGTAGGACTTGATGATCTTTTGAAGGTCTTTTCCAACCTAGATGATTCTATGGTCTAGTCTCCTAAATTTGGGCTCATATTATGGAATTTTCATGTAAGTTTATAAAACATTAAGCGCAAGTAGGAACGAGTAGTTCATGCAGAGCATAGTTGGAAGCATCCTGTTTCATTTTTCCATGGAAGTAGTGCTTAGCCTATCTTAACTGTATAGCTATGCTTGGTAGTTGTCAACAGTAAAAAATATTGAGTGTTGTATTTCATTTTATGTAAATCATTTCTTCTCGATCAATTTATACTGTGTGACTGAGCAGATTCCTCTTTTAAAACGGGATTTTGTTTTTAACTGCAGACAAAAGAAATTCCATAAGACTGAAGCAATCCAGAAATACCCATGAACAGTAAACCGCTAATTTCAACCCCCAGACAGAAAATTGCTGAGTTGTTTTATGAGACTAATAAATACATTCAACTGAAATCAGGATTGCTTCGTGAACAAATACCAGAAAGAATAAATTTGCATTGATTACAATTAGCGTCAAACTGATTTCCTAGGAACTGTAATCTTAATTACGATGCCAGTTCAGGAAATACTTAAGCACATGCTTATAATTAAGCACATGCTTAGTCCTTCATTGATTTAGGGCCTCTTCACTGAAGTATATGTACGGGGCTGGCAGACTCACTGGTAAGTTCTGCAAAAGTGCTTAACTGCTGGGCTCAAATTCTGATTTGTTTTGGTATTAGAAGAGAAACTGCAATTAATTGTGGAGTTATTTAGTCAAGGGCTGCAATTCCTGCTGGCTGCGACTGTATGTCTAAAACAAGAATGTAAACACACTAGGAATTGCATTCAAAAAAAAAAAAATTAATATATATATGTATTTGTTTGGAGATTTAAGTAGGTGGACACTAGTTTTCTTTAGTAGAGGGCAAGGTCTTAATTCAAGTCAGGGTATCTAGGAGACTTTCCCTTTGCAGTCTTCATGATTTATGTAGTACCATGTTCATGATTAAGATTTCTATGTGAATAATAATAGGCAGATGTAGTGTTCCTTTAATGCTGAAATCTTGACTTGATATGTGGTGGGTTTTTTTGTTTGTTCTGTTTTTTTTTTTTAAGCCTAGACACGATTCTTCGTGTTTTATTAATCTTGCACATTTCTCTCTTTATATTCTTACCTAGTGTGTGAATGATAAGAATCCTGTAATTGTGTATATTTATATTGAAGGCATTCTTCATAAAATCTGGGATTGTACAGCTGTAGGTTACATAGAAGCAAATGGCCATCATCTAGTCCCCCCCAAAAAAACAAAAAACAAAAAAAAAAAAAAAAAAACCCTGCTGGGATTGTATTCTTAATGGTCATTTTACATTACAACTTTGCTGAATTTCTTCACTTGACATTTTAAAGCAAAATGTCAATATAAATGTATGCATTTCATTTATTTACATGTCTGAGATTGGATTTTCAAGGCATTTTCTTGTTATTTCAGCATGTAACTAAAAAGTCTCCAAATGAATTTAAGATGAGAGTCCATCTCAATGTTTTTAGTTTTCTATTGATGCCCTGTAGTCTTTGTTATTTTATGTCTTGGGATTTCTTTAACATTCTCTGGCATGATACCTTTCCTGACAACAATTTTTCATCCTCAGCAATCGACTTCTGTTGATGACCCTGGCCCCTTGTGAATATGGAATTAATGAGCGCATTTACTTTCATTCATACCTCTGCTGTCAGCACATTTTTGCCATCTCTCTGAAGCTGATCTGTCTTCTTCACGGTTTTTTTAATGTTCTTGGGGAGAAATCTTATCTCAGCTTCTTGCAGAGTTTATGTCCGTTTTCCATATTTGACTTATCTTTCCTTTCCTCATTTCAAGTTCTACCTGTATCATATTATGTCTGATGTATACTGTCTTCTTATTCTTGATTGCATTATGCATGTCTGATTTCATCCAGACTGGGATCCTGTTTCCTCTCCCACAAATTCAGCCAAATGAAATGCAGAAAGACTGAGTATTTTATACAGAAATATATATGCACAAACACTTCTTCTGTGCTTTCACAAACTCCTCACCTTCTTCAAACTTATTTCAAACTTTTCATTTTTTTTTTAATTTTTATTTTTTTAAAGTTCAAATTTAACATAACAGCCCCTTTTGCTATTTAGTCTCTTTTGGGTGCATATTATTATCTCCGAAGTTACTGCAGACTAAGTCAGTAATTTGATTCTTACCAGCCTTTCTTCATTAGGAAATCACCTTCTATTTTCTCAAGTCTAAGAACTGTGTGTTTTTTAATATCGCTTTATTGTGCATCGATTTGTATTACAGTAACTAAAAATCAATTAATGATATAAAGGAAACTTTTCCTTTTATAATCATGTCTCAGTGACTGATCTGGCAGTATGTGGCATGCAAGTGATCATCTTATTTTGTTATTTAATGTACAAAAAACAGTAATTAATGTTTGGGGAAAATTGCTTCAGTTGATATGATCAATGAGGTGACTTTTTATTTTTATCTTTGACTTCCTGATTTTTGTACCACTGTATTACCACTGATTACTAAAGTATAGTTATATGCATATATTGATCCAAGTCTTATCAAAATGTCCATGCAAGACACTGAAGTTCAGAGTGAAAAATACCTTTTGGGGTAATATGACATTGAGAAGTATTTTTTTGGCTGTATGAAGGAAGTGAAAGAATCTCACTATTAAGAGCAGAGTTTTACTTAGCTTGTCTGTGAATATCCCATTGTATCTTGAATGATTTGATTACGCTTCAGATGAGCAATGCGGCATTCTGTTGCTGATCAGAACCAAAGTGGGGTTTGTTCAGTGTAGCTACACATGTAATCAGTAACATTTTGTCTGCAAGTGGATCTTTGACTCCAAAAATAGCAATATATGACACTTAGTGGAATACATGCAGATTTTGCTTCTCTTGCGTGGTATCTGCATTTCAGCTTTATCTTTGATGCCTAGATTTCTCTGGGAATCTGAAAGGAGGTGCTCTTGTCTGTAGAGCAAACTGATGCTGCTTTATACAACAGTAACATGTTCAGGCTGCACAGGAGAAAAGATTTAAAAAACAAAACCCCACAACATATCCCCTCCCAACCCAGTACTCTTGCTGATGATATTAACAGGCCTTAACACCATGATCTAATCAAGAAAGTTAAACTTTTAAAATCTCATCAGCATTAGCTGAGTCAGCATCATTAAAGATCAACCTAATGAGTAAACTGTACTTGATTGTAATGGCTGATATTTATATTTATATGCTCAGAGTGGAGAAAAAAACAGAAGAGTGGAATTTGTTGATCCGCTAGTTCTGAACCATAAATCATTCATTTTTCCTCTTGAGAACACTTCATTTTATCATTTAGAAATTAGCATCTTTCTAGTTCTTTTTCCAAACCTCAATGCAGACAAATTAGATTGCCAATATAACTGTACAGAACTGTTTAACCGAGGAAAGCATGTATTCATATAAGCAGGTAGAAAAATTTTCAAACATTTTGGGGCTGGAGGCTGACGGAATATTTTGGCTTCCTCCAAGCCTATAGTATTTTATTTAGCATTTAACTTATAGTTGTGGGTCCACCATAATGCCACATTTTTTCAGTTGCACTGTGGCATGGGACAAATCACAAAACTACATTTGGCTGATACCTGAAAGCACTTGAAAAGATGAAAAATTGCCTTTGAGGTATAGTTATCAGTTCTGCTATTTTTGGGAGAATATTCATTTGATAAATTTCAATTGCAATATTAGTCGATAAATAGTATCCTATTTGCCACTCATTGTAATGCATTTTGCAAATGGCTTTTTCTAGATAGAATGATGGGAGACAACTTAGTAAGTCTGTCTAGTTAAACAGAGATATTTTACTTTCCTGAAGACTATTAAATCTGTCCATTTTGGTATCCCTCAGCTCTTCTTAAAACCAGAATTTGAGATATTCATTCACACTTCTGAAGAATATTCTTTCTCCTATTGTCATGATTGTGTGTGGCAGCATTCAGAGACTACTGTGTGTAATGATGGAACAAGTATTTTATTTCAGTTTAAACAAAGCTAGTCAAACATTAAGGAAAAATGATCACAAATATTAATGTAAATTATATCCTGATACTTGGTTTGCCAGGACTCAGAGACCAAGTATATGCTATGCTTATTGATTTTCATGTGTAATGTATATGTGTTCATATACCAATGCTTGTTAAATTTTTTTTTTAAATGAATTTTCATACATTTGAAAAGGAGTGCATGCTTTATGGCAAGTCTTCACTTCTTCAAGTAATAGAGCTATCAATAACCACAGAAATACAGAAATAAATACTCCCTTTCTTAAAAAAAAAAAAAAAAGTGAAAACAAATTGCTCATGAATTCTCAGGGAAGGAAAGTAATCATTGAATCTATCTGGCAAAGCATTGAATCCATAAAAGAAAATCAAAGTTAATTTGGAGTGGTCTGTGAATTATTTGCTAATCAAAGAGGGAGGCACAGGGTGGCTAGAAATGACCAATGATCCATCTGTAAGCCTACAGCAAGTCTCATTGACCTCCATCTCTGGCAAGTCCCAGCAGTCTTTTTCCCTTTAGAGGTCAAGGATGCAAGTTTTTAATGAATGGTCTTTCATGATGGTCCAGACATTTTTCTCTGTGTGAAGGGAGAGAGATTTTACATTTGCAGATATTTAGAGGATTTAGCTATCTGTACCTACTGAACAACCTTTAAAGTCATGCAGTGAAACTGTGACCCTATTGAGATGTTTCTGAGTTTTCAGATCTGCTTTGCAGGCGCCAATATGTTTGTTTTATGGATTTGATAAACTCATTGAACAGAACGAAAGAGCTGGCACCGAAGTTTGCTTTTTCCATCCTTTACTTTTCAGCATCTCCATTTTAAAACAAACAATAAGGGACAAGTATCTAGCTACATAATTTCTTTATAATTTCAATTACATTAGTAATTAAAAGATCTCGGTGACCTTTATTGTCTGATATTTAGTGAAAGTAAATAACAGAATAAAGTAGTACATGACTAATGAAATACAGCAGCATTTTTTCATAAAAAGTGAGGAGGTGGTTGAACGAAGATTAACAAGAAAGTCTGATGGAAAGAATGATATAACAGATTGTTATTTTGCTTTCTGAATTTCATGTAAATGAGTCTCTTCTGGATAGTCCTTATTTTTGTGATTAAAATCATGGCTGTTTTGTCTTGAGGTGCAAATTCCAATAATATATCATTTTGTACATTTAAATTTCAGTCCGAAGTTGAGGAAAATCATTTCATAGTTATTAGCTATTGTAGTAGAGTGTGTTTTTTATTTTTAAAAATTCATTCTCAAATGATGATCAGTGAACAGATCTAAATGGCAGAAATATGATTGCTAATAAAGCTATAGTTTGGGGAATAAAATAACATTTTAATATTCTGATTATAAAATTGTGATTTGTAAATAACACCTTTTACCATGGACAGCATCTTATTTTCACTGGAAACTGCAGGCTAATATGTCTGTGTGTAGCCACACTTACAGCACAATCTTTGGTGATCTTTCTTGCCTAAAGAGCATTGAAATCCCTAAATTTCCACTTTCTTATATATTTCTTCATCTAATTCTTCATTCCTGGTTTTGATTCTACCATTCATTTCCATGAGTTTCCTTTGCATTTTACAATAAGATTTGAACTCTTCCTGATCTGCTTATAAATGGCAAAGGTAGTCATTGTATCTAGCTTCTTTAAAGAACAATATAACAATTGTGATATCTTCACAATTAGAAAAGTTATTTGGAAACAATTTAACAAAGGTGTATGAAAATTTAAGATGTGGCATTTAGTTCTTTTGCTGATAAAGGCTAGGCAAAAATAGTATTGGATGAAGTGTTAGTTTGCTGTCACCAATTACTTGAAATATTGTACTCCTATTCATATTTAACAGTAACATTTTGATCTGTCTGTGGTCTTATTTTAAGCATTTGAGAATCTGTGACAGTTTACCTGCGTTACCCTACCTCTGTTTCCTATATCTGGTACAGGAAAACAGTGTTTCTCACTCTAGTAGATATATTTGCTGACGCATCATAATTATCACTACATGTTACAAATATAAAATACTGTCCTTCAGTATGTGTCTAAAGAGACTTCTTGAAAGTGGGTGTTATTTTATTTTATTTTTTTTAATTCTGAACATAAACAATCAACTGTAAGATTTCATTCCAAGGGCATTTTTGAGGAAGGATCTTCACTTATAGATGATGATGTTTAGAAATAGTCTTACTTCTGAAGCCTTAGTCTTGAGCACAGACAATAACAAACCAACTGTGTTACATCCTGCTGAATGGCGTGTGGTTAGGGATCACTGCAAGCACAAAATTGTCAAGGCAGACATAGAAAATACAACAAACTGGAATTTGTATTGTAAATTTCTGGCTGAAAACTTCAAAGTAACCATGAAGAATATGAATGTTTGTAAGTAGTTTTGCTGGCTGAAATTGGTGAGTGTACGCCTTCATAAATTAGTATTTGATATAAGTGGATTCTTGCTGTTTTCAAAGCGACTATGGTAGGATTGTCTGCCATGATCAAGACATCTTTAAGATTAAATGTTAAAAACTGAAATGGAATAGCAAGTGAAGGAAAAATATGCTTTGACGCACATAACTAAAATCTAAGTTATTATACTTTTGATGAAAAAGCCTACAATGTAAAATGTGTGTTTGCTTCAGTTTCATTTCACATCAGTTAAATAAAGCTGCAAGGTTCACACTTTCTTTAGATCATTTTATGCTGATGTATCAGTTTTGTAAGGAGTTGCACTCCAGTGGGTACAGAAAATGTTTTACTCAGTCAAAGCTAATAATTGTTCATTCTGACATGACATTAATGAAAAAGATTCTATTCCAATTACAAATCTATTTCAAAAATAGTATGGCACTAAAGCTTTCAAAACAAAAAAGGTGGGGTGAATTTTGCATAGCAGTTGAAATGTTACATTACAGGTTTACTTTGCTCATTTTATTGACTAATTCAATTTAGTTCTGTGTCAATTAAGTATACCTCAAATACTGCAAAAATAGCTGCAAAATATATTCTTTGGGTACCCCCTTTAAGTGATAGAAGTAAGTGCTAGCTTTGATCAAATTTTATTCTGACCAGTTAGTTATTGAGGAAAACAGAAAAAGAGCAAATCTTAAAGGCAATTGGATTGAAAAGTTAGTTGTCCTGTCATTCATTCTCTTTCTTAATAACTTCCTCTGAGCTTTACTGCACATGAAGTTGGTTCTTAGGAACAGAAGATAAGTTGATATAAAGGCCGGGGCAGTAAGGCCAGTCCTTTTCCGTCATGAGATCTACATAACATATTTAGTTCCACAAGGGTCTACTATATGGATAGCATTCCTTCAAGCCACTGTGCACAGTTTGCCTCCTTCCTTTTGACCTTTCTACTGAGCTCACGTGCAGTCTATAATTAATCTAGGTCTTAAGAACAATAGCTGACTTTATAGCAAAAACTGTAGCTGTCAAAGGTAGAGTGCTTGATCCATGAATATTTAGATTCATATAAGCTTAAGAAATTTGTTAGGTAACACCATCCAGGTGGTGTGAACTAGGTCTCATAAGGCCAAGTGCATTAAGATGGGCATTAAGTGCATATGGAGATTACTTACTATGATTTATATATAAATGAGTTGTGTTGCAAAGCTGGTGTGTGGGGGGGAAAGGTCTAAGATCTTAGAAAGTTTAACAGATGTCTTCTAAACCTTCAGGTCTGACCAGATTTCCCCTTTAATGCGGGAAGAGGCAGGCACCAATCGCAGAGCTGGCATCTTTGCAAAGGAAGGTAGGTGTCTTCCTGCTGCAGCTTGTCTGTAGTATATATTCAATTTTACAAGTGTTTTCTGTTTCACCTCTTTTTTTGGTGCTGATATGCATAGTTTGGTCAGATCACTACAGCAGGCAGAAGATTTCAGACTGAAAGAGTGGACCTTGGACAAACAGGGATGACATGATCCTTTTGAAGTAGCTGTGATTTATTGGGCTAATTCACCCCCATTGCATCCATGTTCTTCCACTTTCTCCACTTCCTTGCTTCCTGTGTCTGTCGCTGTTGAAACTTTGTAGAACTCCAGAAGTAGCAGCCCAGGGCACCTCTTTCAAGCCACTTGCCACCTTACCATTTCCCTAAAGGAAGAAAATTCTTTTGCATCTTTGCAGCAAGTCAGTCATTCAGCTTCTTTACATTTCCTCGTATTTTTGACAGTACGCAGGATATTACTTAGTATTAATGTCATTGACAGAGCAATATAAAAACATAGATGCATTCAGATAGTGAAGCAAAAGAAAATAAGCAGGCAAGATCTCTCTTTAATTTAATCTCCCTTGTGAAATATGGGAGAAAAATGATTTGTTAGCCACCTTTTAAAATAAAACCCATCAATATATAGGATAAAGTCTTGTTAGTGGGTCTTAAATGCATACAGATTTGGATATTCCAAACTGAATCTTCAGTTTGCCTTTGAGAAGTTTTTTGGTTTTTTTTTTTTTTTTTTTTTTTTTTTTTTTAGAAAAAAATACTTGAAGACAGTAAAAGATCACTGAAATGAATGGGAATCTTTCTAATCAAGGTCAGAGGGCAGGAAGTCTGGTGGAGCCTCATTTGCAGGTTTGACAGCTGTAGCGTAACAAACAGATTGTCAAGGCAAATACAAGCTACTACAGTAGAGGAGAACAGGGATGTATCTAGTACTGATTACAGAATGCCACAGTGCCTGACAGAAAGAAAAACAAACCAGTCTGCTCAATGGGTATGGAAAAAACAGCCAGTGCAAACCACAGGACAAAAATCAAAGCAGTCACACAGAGGCACAGCTGCTGTATACATTAAAACAAAAGAAAGTAGAACAAACAGAACAACCTGTTCTACAGGAGAATCAGGTTGAATTGTTGGATAAAGCAAAGATACTTGACCTTATGGAATCACAAAGGGATATTTTTAATGACAGTTTATAGCTCTTAGTGATTAGTTTCTTACCACAAGAAATACATTTCTCAACTAAAGACATCAATTTTATGATGAGTTTAGTTTCAACAATTTTCAGGGTTCTGATCACACGATAATGACTTATGTGCTTAAAGGAGCACAATTTCCATTAAAAATGTGCAGGTGGCAAGAAACCTGTATATTAAAATAATGTCTTTTAAAAATATATATATTTTGAACTTTTTTAAGGCAGTATTTTCTTTTTTTTTCTGATGTTCGGTTTGTCCTTTATCCTTTTCTCTCATGTCTTGCTGTATCTTCATATAGAAAATGTTTGATTGCACATTATTTTGTATAAGGGAAATTGATGGTAAACAGGTGAACAAAAAAATGTAGAAAGCCTTATTTATGGTGAATAAGCTTACTTGGGTTAAATTAATCTGGCTCGTTTTCCATTCTACTTGCTAATAGTCTCTGTGGTACTGCAACGATGAAACCTGCGTAAGTGCTTTGTTTTGATGGAATACAGTAGCTGGCAAGGCAATTATATACTAAAAATAATAGAAAAATTTATAGTGTTGAAAAATTCTCAAAATTCCTTTAAATGTCAGTCTGTCCTTCCCCAGGAGGAATGGTATTATCGAAATTTGTCATAGCTGGAGGAAATCTGCTCCGTAAAAACACGGTAGGATGGGCTTACTAACATATTTGCATTTGTAGAGCCAGAAGGCTGATTTTCCACAAACACAGAAAGAGGTTGCATGATGTTGCAATTGGATTTTTCCAGAAAGAGAAGACACAGAACTTGTAGCCTGTTCTTCTAGTGACTGGAAATTTTCTTCTCACAATGCAGGAGTCACTAGGGGAGTGTAATTAAATATTAAGGTCCCAGCTGTGAAGTCCTTATCAAAAAATTACATGTAGATAGAGGCTTTTTTTTCCCCCTCTATGTGACTAAAACCTAAGAGGGATTCAGACAAATGCCTGCAATGAGCCTGGCTACAGTCTGTTCCAAACATGTGCATTGGGACTGGTGCCTTCCAGAACCTACAGCAGGAGCCAAGTCTGGCAGGCGTGGATTGTAGGAAACCATAACTACCTGCTCAGCAGGCTTGCACTTGGACACTGCGGTACGTACCAAGGCTCTTGGAGGATTGTGTCTGAAGATAGTTCACAGGGCCATTTAATATTATGGAGAATGGTTTTATATTGCTAATGAAGCAAGAATTAGGTAAACGGTACCAAAAAATACTTCAGTAGAACAATAAATGCAATGACTTGAAAATCATTGAATTTTTTAAATTATATTTTGGGTGTGGAGAAAAAGGCTATTTGAAAATGTTTCTGAAATTCTTGATGTAGTATGTTCTCAGGAGGGTGTCAAGAGTGGTGACAGTAACATTTTTGTTAGATTTCATATAAAAGATGATGTTAGATTTCATGCAAAAATTTCTTTACTTTCTTGAAAAGAAAATATTTGAAAATTATACCAGGAGACTTGAAATTTTGCTCTATGATGACACCAAGCAGTCATAGACAAAAAAAAAAAAATCATATAATAGAAAATTAAATAAGTGATTAAAACATTGGAACATTTTCCACGTTTAACCAGCATGACTGTTGCCAAACAGGAAAGTTGAAGACTGAACCTGTAACATGAAACACAATTTAAAATGTAATCTTACCTTCTCTCTTCTGGTGTTTTAGAAGGACTTCTGAGGGTCTGCACAAATCTCCCTGTGGGAGAAGTGGTTGTAAAACAGCACTGAAATAGAAGACTTGCTGTATAGTTGTGGAGGCCCTTGGGTTTTCTCTCTGGATACTGCTGGTTATGGAATTGGATAGAGAACACCTAATTCTTGACTAACTTGTTTGAAGTTATGCAGTGCCTAACAAGTGGCTAGTGCTGGCACTCACAGTCTGCTTGTCTCAAAGATTCTCTTTATTCTTCTTTATTCTTAAAACTAAAGAGTTTACCCTTGTCCTGCAGGGTTAATTCATGCTCACCAACATATGTTAACAGTAACTGTCAACGAGGCTAACTTCCTTTAATGTTTATGGTTGTTGATACCTGGTTGCTTTAATTGCAAATACAGAATGGCTGAGGTTGGAAGGGACCTCTGAAGGTCATCTGGTCTAACCCTCAACCCATTACAGTACTCACTTGTTGATAAACTCTGTGGAAGTGGAGAGGAATATGAAGACCTTCTTTTGAGTTAAGTCATATCCTGCTTACAGAATTATAAGTGTTTCCATCTGCTTTACAATTCTTTTTGTTGGTTCTCATATTGTTTGGATTTTTTTTTAGCTTCATTTTTCAAGTAGGAAAAAACATTTTCTTTAGAGAAGAACACCATAACCTTGGAGATAAGTCATGTTTAAACACATATTTAGCTTTTCCCCTGGACTTCACTTTTACACACCTCAGATGATATAAGGAGAAGTGATTATCTATATTTGAAAAGTAATGTTTTATTCCAATTTATAAATTAATTTTAATATGGGTTGTTCTACACATTACTCAATTTTGCATGTTTCTTTTTGCAAATCAGTAGAACTGCTGTGTAGTACTTGATACACAGTGGAATTCATCAAATTCTCTTGGCTCAAGGAGAATAGAAAACCAACCTCATCTGCTGTAGCTCACTGAGTCCAAACTTTGCATGTAGGAGATGAATAAAATGCATTAGAATGAATTAGCTGTGTTAATGCTGTATTAGATGAAACTACAAGAAGTCAAAGGCAAGGCCAGAAAGAAAACTCAACAAAGGAAAGCAAGTGTTTAGCAGTCAAGCAGAGCAAAGATCAGCAAAACTCAAATCTTGAGAAGTTTTATGACAAATAGGAGTACAGGCTGAAATTTTAAAGTGCCAGTTTCTAGACCCTGCATGGTCTGGAACAGGTTCAGGATCAAAAAATAAACTGAGCAACGAGTAGATGAGAAGGTATAACGTTGTGAAGCAGCCTAAGCTGGGGATAGTCTGAACTGGCAAAGATACTACTTAGTCTGACATTTCTGAGGAATTCTTCATTTCTTCTAAGTAGTAGGGATTCTAACTTTTAAACTCAACTTGCTCATTCAATGTCCTTTCCTTGCTTCAGTAGAATGAATTTGGAGTGCTTTCCTGTAATGAAGCTTATAAACATGGAAGGTTGCAAATGAATAAGAGTAACTGTCCTTTCATCTTTCACGTGCCGTCATCCTGAAAAATCCATTGCAATTTTGGAAACTCTTCTTTTGAGAAGATACTGTCAGGGTCTTGGAGAATTTCAAAATCTTAAAATTGCTAGATTTCACATGCCTTACTCTTCCTAAAAATATTAACATACAGATTTCAAAAGATTAGTGATAGCTCTGTACGTTTTCTATAGAAGATTAAGCTTAAAATAGTTAAGTTAGAGATGAATGTAAGCATTAATTCCAATTGCGTCATTGGCCCCATCCACATTATTCGGTATACTTCAGTTGTCATGGATATGTTGCAGAACCTGAAATGTGCAGGGAAGAAATCTGGCCATTAAGTTCACATAGCACATAGTTAAGTTACTCTAGACTGTGGGCATGGGTAAAAAAAAAAAAAACAAACAAAAAAAACGTAGCCTTCCACAAATGCAAAGAAACAATACATTAAGCACATGGAAAACACTGCAAGACCTAGTAAGAAAGACTTTATTCTATTAGTTTATTTATTTATATATATATATGCTTTGGGACTGGTGCAACCGGCAGAATTTCAGACTTTTCGATCATGTGAAGGTCTACGCGACACCGGGCCTGCTGGCACCAGATGGGATGCGCCTCTCTCAGAGAGGGTTAAGGATTTTTGCTTAGGAGTTCGCAGGGCTGATAGACAGGGCTTTAAACTAGAGTTGAAGGGAGAAGGGGATAAAACCAGGCTGCCGGTGATGAGCTAAGGGATGGTGTGCTAGAATCAGAGGGACTGTGTCCTAGTGAGGTCCTTCAGTTGGCTCCACAAGGTTCTGCGTGTAGGGAGGTGCATTTGAAGTGCTTCTACACAAACGCACGCAGTATGAGGAATAAAATGGATGAGCTAGAAGTCTTGGCCCAGTCCCACAGATATGACATCATTGGCATAAGCGAAAGCTGGTGGGATGAATCCTGTGGCTGGTGTGTTGTAGTAGATGGTTACAAGCTCTTCAGGAGGGACAGGCAGGCTAGGCGAGGTGGCGGGGTGGCGATGTATGTGAAGCATGGGCTGGACTGTGTGGAACTTCAAGTTGGCAATGGCAAAGTTGAGAGCCTCTGGGTAAGGATTAAGGGACGAACAAATAAAGGGGATGTCATTGTGGGAATCTATTACAGACCACCTGGCCAGGATGACAACACCGATGAATTATTCTTTGCAGAACTAAGAGATGCCTCTAGATCAATTCCCCTTGTCCTTATGGGGGATTTCAACTTGCCAAACGTCAACTGGGATCACCACACAGCTGACACGAGCGAGTCCAGAAGGTTCATAAAGCACCTACCTAGATGATAACTTCCTGGTGCAGGTACTAAGGGAGCCAACTAGGAAAGGTGCCCTCCTAGATCTGTTGCTGGAGAACAGAGAGGGTCCTGTGGGAGACGTGGCAATTGGCGGCTGTCTCGGTCATAGTGACCATGAAGTGGTTGAGTTTAGAATTTATGGTGACAGAAGGAAAACTGTCACCACAGCTTCAGCCCTGGATATGAGGAAAGCAGACTTCAGGCTGCTCAAGGAACTAGTCAGTAAGGTCCCCTGGGAAACTGCTTTTGAAGGCATTGGCATCCACCAGTGCTGGTCAATCTTTAAGCACTGCCTCCTAAAAGCACAAGATCAGGCAATTCCAAAATATCAGAAGTCAGGCAGGCGGGGCAGAAGGCCGGCCTGGCTGACCAGGGATCTTCTACCGGAGCTTAGGCGAAAAAAGAAAGTGTACGGCTGCTGGAAGGAGGGTCAGGCAACGAGGAAGGAATACAGGGATGCTGTTTGTGTTTGTAGGGAGAAAATTCGTGTGGCCAAAGTCCAACTAGAGTTGAAGCCGGCCATGTCTGTGGGAGACGACAAAAAAGGTTTTTTTTAGATATGTGAACAGAAAAAGGAGAACCAAAGAAAACATAGGTCCGATACTTGATGGGGAAGGTCTCCTCACAGACAATGACATAGGCAAAGCAGAGGCATTTAATGCCTTCTTTGCCTCTGTCTTCAACACTGATGATGGGCTTCAGGACCCAGGGTGCCCTGAGCAGGAGGACCATGATGGTGGGAATGACAAACTCCCAACCAACCCTGAACATGCACGGGATTTGCTGCTCCACCTGGATCCATACAAGTCCATGGGTCCGGATGGGATTCATCCCAGGATGCTTAAAGAGCTGGCTGACGTCATCGCGGGACCTCTCTCAATTATTTTTCAGCGATCTTGGGAATCTGGAGAGGTCCCAGTAGACTGGAAGCTGGCAAATGTTGTGCCAATTTTCAAGAAGGGTAAGAAAGAAGACCCTAGCAATTACGGGCCTGTCAGTCTCACATCAGTGCCTGGTAAAATTATGGAAAAGATGATCCTTGAAGTTATTGAAGCACATCTGGGGGACAATGCAGTCATTGGTCCCAGCCAACATGGGTTCATGAGGGGTAGGTCCTGCCTAACAAATCTGATTTCTTTTTATGATAAGATCACCCATCTAGTTGATCAAGGGAAACCAGCTGATGTGATCTTTTTGGACTTCAGCAAGGCTTTTGACACGGTTTCCCATAGTGTCCTACTGGACAAAATGTCCAGCACACAACTTAACAAAAACATCATGCGATGGGTGAGCAATTGGCTGACGGGCAGGGCTCAAAGGGTTGTGGTAAATGGGGCCACATCTGGCTGGTGGATGGTCACTAGTGGGGTCCCTCAAGGCTCCATTTTAGGGCCAATCCTCTTCAATGTTTTTATAAATGATTTGAATGTAGGACTAGAAGGTGTTTTGAGCAAATTTGCCAACGACACCAAACTTGAAGGAGTTGTGGACTCGGATGAGGGTGGAAAGGCCTTGCAGAGAGATCTGGACAGATTGGAGAGCTGGGCGATCACCAACCATATGAAGTTTAACAAAAGCAAGTGCCGGGTCCTGCACCTGGGACGGGGCAACCCTGGCTATATGTACAGACTGGGCGATGGGACTCTGGAGAGCAGCCGTGCAGAGAGGGATCTGGGGGTTGTGGTTGACAGCAAGTTGAATATGAGCCAGCAGCGCACCCTGGCAGCCAGGAGGGCCAACCGTATCCTGGGGTGCATCAAGCACGGCATTGCTAGTTGGTCGAGGGAAGTGATTGTCACGCTCTACTCTGCACTGGTGTGGCCTCACGTCGAGTACTGTGTGCAGTTCTGGGCACCACAGTACAAAAAGGACATTAAACTGTTGGAGAGTGTCCAGAGGAGGGCGACAAAGATGGTGAAGGGCCTAGAGGGGAAGACATATGAGGAGCGGCTGAGGTCACTTGGCCTGTTCAGCCTGGAGAAGAGGAGGCTGAGGGGGGACCTCATCGCAGTCTACAACTTCCTTGCAAGGGGGAGTGGAGAGGCAGGTGACCTATTCTCTGTTATCACCAGCAATAGGACCTGTGGGAACGGTGTTAAGCTGAGGCAGGGGAAGTTTAGGCTGGACATCAGGAAGAGGCTCTTCACCTAGAGGGTGGTTGCACACTGGAACAGGCTCCCCAGTGAACTAGTCACTGCACCAAGCCTGTCTGAATTTAAGAAGCGGTTGGACTGTGCACTTAGTCACATGGTCTAAACTTTTGGATAGACCTGTGCAGTGCCAGGAGTTGGACTTGATAATCCTTATGGGTCCCTTCCAGCTCGGGATATTCTATGGTTCTATGCTTATTTCATAGATTTGTTTCAGATAAGTGGGTTGTAAAGTGTAAAAAGCTGAACGATACCAATTATATTCTATGAGTTTTGTAATGCTCATGGCAGAAAGAGGCTAAGAAGTGTTAAACATCTTTTGATGTTGATTAAACACAGAAGCAAAGTGGAGGAGATGAGCAAAACCCATTTATTGCAAACATACTATTACAAGTGTTATGGTATTAGATAAGACAAAAAATAAAAATAATTTCTGATCTTTTTGTCTTGACTACTATTAAAACTTTTCTTTTTTTTCTTTTTTTTTTCTTTTTTGCATTTAAAGTACTGTGATTTAAGGAGATAAAGATAGATGTTTTAGGGAGCAAGCACTCTGGATACAACATTTCAAATGGAAGTCGAGGATTAAATACTTTATGTGCCATATATATACATATACCCCTCTTAAAGGGGAATGAAATAGTAACTACTTACTTCAGAATGGTGAGCCACAAAAACTCAAGAGATATCTCCTGGACAGATCTGAGGCAAAGTGACTAGACTTACTTGGCTCAGTACCAATTTTTTGTTGTTTGTTTTCCTTCTTCTGCCTATGTATGCTGAAGGGGATGGGGACACAGGGAAATATCCTCACTTTTTAAATTCCGTATGATACATTTCTAGTATATGTACGTGATTTACATGATTGTGAGTTAGATGAATATAAATTACGATTGAGACCTAGAGTTCCAGTCCACACAATCAACATCAATGTAAAATAGGCAGAGAGCAAGCACTTATAAAGGTGTCCATGTTATTTCCGAAAAAATGTTAAGGGTAGAGATAAAGATACTCTGAAGGACAATGGTAGTATTGGTTTTGCACTGAAAATCTGATGGGTAGGATAGGAAAAAAATCACCTTTAGTTATGGGAATATCTCTGTAAAATACTCAGTAAGGAATAACCCGCCTTCTTTCTTAGCACTGCATGAGCAAAGAATAGTTCCTACTCTACTATGCAGTATCCTTCAAATTATGCTATGCTCTACTAACATTTCCTTTAGGTTATGTAAGCCTCTGATAAATACAGAACACTGTGGGATTTATATGAAAATTCCTTTTTACAAGGATTTTTTTGTACCATGCTGACAACTTCTCTGAAAAGTGTTCTTTAGCAAACAGCAAAACCTAATCTGAACAGTAAGTGCTGCCATTCATAACTGGTGGCAAACGAGATGTTTACAAGGAATGGATAATTTAACCCAGTTCATGCATACAGCAAGAATACTAGTTCCTCCTGAGATTTTGTATTTAATTTTTCCTTTGAAATCTGGGTTATATGCTGGTGATGCCCTATCTAGGAAGCCTTTTTGGGCAAACGGCCACTTGAATTCTTACCTTGAACTTAAGCTATAATGACATTAAGGTATCTTGATTGAAACTGAACTCCCTAAGGCTGACGAGACTGTGATCTGTCTATAAAACTTTATCATATGATATTTTGCTAATATTCCTGTAGCCTGCTGTGTCTGAGCACTTACTTCTACATCCCTCTCTAAAACAGCCTATTAGAAAAAAGAAAGTGAGATCTATAACTGCATTTTGTCTTAAATCTGTTTGCAGTAGTCTGAGAGCCCTGGTCTTAGGGCTTGGGTTCCAGGAAGGATATTGGAGGTGTTACCTTGTTGAATAGGTAAGTCCTTTTTCTGATTCCCATAATGTGGCAGACCATACAGACACCATTCATTGGGTTTTCATTCATTTTCAGGCAGTAGGAACACAATTCACAAAAATATTATGCAAACATTCTGTTTAGTTAGTATGGAAATAATAGTTTTCAGCTGAATGCAATCAAAATATAAAATGTGGCCCACTGCAATTTACAGTTCAATTTTTTCAGATTATTGTAGCAAATAAAATATTGCGTGTTGGACAGGAAGATATTCCTACCAGGGCAGATTAGATGATAAAGTAAAATTTACAGAAGGGATTTCTGCTGAAATTGATAAACAGGTTATATTTTCCAGATTTTTATTATTCCTGTATTTACTTTTTAAACAGAATACTTATGTTCCTGCTTCTCTTAACCTTATTCCTTAAAGGCTTAGTAACTCTACTAAGATGAAAGTTTGCAGTAAGACAGTTACAACATGTCTCTTCTCTGGGGAGGGCAATAAAATCCATTTACTAGGTAGGGTAAGTTTTTTCTTTAGTTTGTGGCTAGTAATGTATTTGGAACTTTGCTTCCCTCTTCTCTATTTCAATTTTAGTTTGGATACTTTTGCTTGATGAAAGTGCAGGTGCATTGCTCCTGTTCCACCAGTTCCTGGGCGTGGGAATGTTAACGGTGTTCAGGGCTTTCCAAGAAGGGGAGGGAGGTCTGTACGCTGTCTTCAGACTGGCTCACACAATAGCTTGCTTTCTATTGCAAATTATTGTTTTTGTATCTCAGTCTGAAGTGCTCCATGCTTCATCACTGTAATATCATTTTGGATAAGCTATTGCAAAATTTCCCATATTTGGCTCTGTTGTGAACGCCAGTAGTATCCACAAGAGGAAATACTGTTTTGATTGAAAACAATTGCCCACACCAGGAGAGCTGTAACTAAACACTAAGGGAACTGTAAAAACTTCATAGTATAATCTCATGATGCTTGGAGAGGCTGTGTCCTTGTCAAGTGCTGTTGATAACATGAGAGTGGAACAGCTACTGACTACCTAGCTCAGTAGTTAACTCTGACTTCAGGGTTAACCTGAAGAATACCGCACCTGATCTGCTGTTTTGAGAATAGTTTGTACCTATAATTGTTCAAACAAATGAATGCTTGGACATATTAACTAGTTCAGGTTTATATACATTTAAAAAAAATCTGTTTTGGTTCCAGTACTTTTTGGCATATTTATTTGGACTTGGCTTCAGCATATTATCAAGATCATGCTTAATTTTATTTAAATCAATTTGTGTTAAAGTTACTGTCAAAAGTAAGCATGAGCTTAGGGACAATCGGTTTGGCTCATTTTGTGTTAAAGAGGCATAGAATGCCTTTATAATTCCTCCTGTGTGGAGTTTTTCTATATTTATGTTTTTAGGAAAAAAAAATGTATAGAAGTTGAGCTATTGATTTGTTGCCCCAGAATTGTGAGAAAAATATATTCAGTAGCTCTGTAACTTTCCTGAGATGATTTTGTACTTGTTTTTGAAGTTGGAAGAAGAGCAAGTTTGCTACTAACTACACTTAATGCAGGCTTGGGAACTGAAATGAATGCATTTTGCACGCTTTTGAGTTGTGTCTCTCTTCCATCTTAAAACCAAGAATGTTAGCTGTCATAATGTTGTTTGTTAAAACATAAGTATACAAGAATTAATATCCTAAGCAATAATTTGTTTGCCCAGTGGAACTCTTAGCATTGAATGTGAGAGAGAGAATGTTGGGAATTGTAATTTATTTAATTAATTAATTAATTTTCCACTATGGTTAATGGCTGTTTCTTTAAATATGTTTTTGTCAAAATAGTCTGATTAGTCCTCCCCCAGAAATGGACTTTGCAGGGCTCAGTTTAATCCCTAATTGGATATGTGCTCACGTTAAAAAGGATACAGTCTGGTGCCATTCAGTATGATAGTTATTCATAGACGAATTTATAAGATGCTATCACTGTAATATTTAAGCACAGCATAGAAAATTAAAATGTTTATTCTAGAGTAGGAAAGTGGTTGCTATTTCAGATTACAGTGTTACATTAAACCACTAGGAAAAAAATAATGCCAGTGCTCACAGCATGTTAGGACTACAAGGAATATCTATGAAAAATATGTCTACACAAAATGCACTGTTAAATCAGTGTACTGTCTTCTGCCCAAAGACTACTAAACTTGTGCAGCAAAGAGCTTCAGCTCTTCCAGGGTTTTAAAAGGCGAAGAAAAGGATCATGCAATGTTAGAAGAATGGAGCTGGAGAAGACCTAATGAAGTCATATGATCCATACTTTCTCCCAAGGGTAGATTCAACTGTAGGTAAATTTGTTACAAATTTGTATTCTTGGAGACCTGTACTGACTGCATTCTGTTCCAGTTCTCAAGCCAACTGCCTCTAAGAACTGAGTTCTAATGACCAGGTTAAATTTCTCTCCTTTCAGTTTTACTCCTCTCTTCCTTCTCATTACAGATTCTCCCAGATAGATTAGGTGTAGGTATTTACTTGGCAAGTATTCATTCTCATTCCTGCAAATCTGCATGTTTGAAGACCATTACTATATAATCCTACAGTATTGGGTGCCTGAGGCATCGTTTCTAGGTATGTCTGGAACTATTTCTAGCAGTTTTTTAGAAAGGTAATACAGACAACCTTTCTGAGGTTACCCTAAGTGTATTTTCACATGTATTTTTAGTGTATATAATACTTTCTTCCACTTTTTTTTTTTCATTTCCTTTCTGTGAGGTCAATAAAGAAGTAATTATAAACAGGTTTAATGAAGAAGATCCAAATGTAAAATGACTGTTAGAATGTTTCTAATATACATGCTTTGTTTTTCTTTGTTTTTCTTTTTTCACTGTACCTGTGCTGACTGTAGCCACCTATGCTGGGTCTGTGATGAAGTTACAGTTTGGTTTCATCCTCCTCCCAATACATTATTCTTTTTTTTTTTTTTTCTGAATGTTCATGATTCTCTTTGTGTTTAATTTATGCATCTATTAAGATATTGCGTTGGCAATGAGTGACAGCCCAGGTGGCAATCTTAATCCTTGTTGGAATGATCTTTTAGGTAGATGACTTGCTGTCTTGGAGCATAATGCATAAATTGACTCAGCAAGTCAAGTAGTTCTTGTTAACTGGAAGAGGAAAAAGAGGATACATTGCAGGAGCTATAAGTTTAGTTACAAGAGAGAGAAATTAAAGAAAGACTTCCCACTTGGAAACTTTATATTGTTGGGAGGATTGGAAGATAAACTTCTCTCTGTGTCAGGCACTGTTCTGTGCTGTTGTACATTTGTTGTACAAGTCTTCTGCAACCAAGTTATAATTTAGCTCAATATGAGTTCCAGTGGAAATTTTACACACCTGTGAGGATGCTGGTAACTGGTTATGTGGCATTTAAAATTGATTTTGTGCTTTCCCATGTCTCAAAGTCTACATGCCTTGTAAGGTTTTTCTAGTCCTCCTTATCTTTGTCATGTTTCTCGACATTCAGAGGGTTTCAGAGTTCTCTGTTATTCCAGACAGTCCCCCTTTTCCTTTTCTGTAGAACATGGTTGTAAGAAATGCTTGTTAATTCTCTTAAATATCATAGTTTCCTTTCTGCTTAGAAACCCATATACCTCCATTTGTCGTAAGACTGAAAAGAATCCAAAATATGTTCCCCCCTCCCAGGATTTTTTGTCTTCATTAAACACTACAACTTTTCCACAGCATGGCTCTTGGAGAAGACTACACAACTTAGAAAATATGTCAAGCTGTTTGAAAATAAATGAAAAATCCCCTTTATCCTCCTAAATAAAATAAAGTAGAATTCATCATTTACACGTTTTATTTCTTTCAATTTATAATTATCCTAGTAAATTGCCATTTCATTTATTAGCTTTTCTGGCTTCAAATGTTAGCCATTTATTTGAGTTATACAATTGTGTCCTAAATTAAAAGGATGCTTCGGTTGTATATAAAGATTTGGAGGCTGGAGAGGAGGGGTGGTCCCATTTTCAGAAAATGTCTGTTCTGCTTGGTGATGAGGATTAGTTTGGTGGATGGGGAATATTGGTTTGTAACTGGGCTACTGCCCTAGGGAAAAGCGAACAGAAATAAATGACATTTACACATTGTTGTTTGTGCGTATCAACCTCCTTCTGGAAGGACATTCTTGAGTTTAAACAAGATGACTCTAGAGAAGAGCATACAGAGGTGCAGCTTGAGCAGAAACACTTTGTAGCCTGGGGCTGTCATGACTTATATGCTTTGTTGGCCATTCATCAGTGAGTTATATATTGCATTAGAGACATGTAAGGTTTCGTAACATCAGAGGGAGACAGGTACAGTGTTTATATATGGATTATGTAGGTAACAATGCAAAAAGAAGAATGATGTGGATAGGATTTATGGTGAGGGAGGAGAGGGGTAGCATAGGATGTGGTTTGAGTCCTGCTGTTCTTTAAAAACAAACAAACAAAAAAAAAACTCGTTTTGTTCTGCCCATCTTTTAATTTAAGAGCAGAGATCAGGGTTTTGATCTGTAAAGATCTGTTTTATACAGAGTATAATGTATCATCAGAACACAGTGTGTTTACCAGTTTTAAGGAACAATTGTTGTGCTCAATACTTTTAACCCTATCACACAGCAGTTCTCAAACTGTGGCAGCGGCTTCACTGGGGAGGCTCTCATCTCTTCAGCATGAGATCCAAGCAGACTCAAGGAATATCATCAGTATGTCTCCTTTGTTGATTTTCCTGAGAAAATTAGTGGAAGTATAACCTTGTAATGAGGGTTCAGTTATGAAAGGAAATGGGAATCCTGAAAAGGTGAGACTTTTATAACTTTATGTATCTCAGAAACCTAGTCTTGATATGTTCTTCAGTTTTTATGTCCCTAAGAATCTGCCTTAGTCCCTGTCTAAGGTTCCTGTTCTTTTCATGTTACTTCTCACTGTTTACTGTGCTTGAAGTCTTTTGTAGTATTCCAATTAATTCAACTCTTTTGTTAAAATAGATTTTTTTTTTTCAGGCAATCGTGGAAGGAGTTTGATAGATACCTGAAATAATTTTTAAAGAGCAGATTCATCAACCCTATAGTTTCTGATTTATCTAGAGAGTCCAGTACTGTGTGCGTTATCTTTAGATTATTCACCACTCAACAAATGTGTACAGGAAATAGGTGTGAAGTGCACTGAGTTGCTCTTGGACAGGTTCTCACCAAATTGGCAGTTAGAGTTAAGTAAACATTGGTAACAAAATTGTGCTACAGTCTCTTAAGTGTTCAGATAACTCATAGAATTGGATGCAGGTAGGCAGGCAGGCAACATGTGCAGTACAGAGGATATGAAGAAGCCTCTTAATACATTTACCAAAAACATTTACCAAATATTTACCAAAAATAATATAGGATCTCTCTCATTCTCTTCTACCTGGATATCTTGGGATTTGCATGTCAGTGCATATTTGTCTGGTAAAGTGACCATGATCATTAAAATATGGCTGAGAAATGTATCACTAAAGACCTGCATGAATTTACATTTACTTGTAAATTATTGCTCCCATTTCAAGCATGTATAAGATATATTTGAAGGATTCAAGAGAATATTGATACTTTTTGTTGAATTAGTAGGTAATATTGAAGGTAGATTACATTTCCAGGAGAAATTGATAATTGATGTTACTTTGGAAAAAATCTTACTTGCATATACAGAATAAAAAGGTTTGTTTTCCTCAACACAAGAAGTTGTCTGTTTACTGCTAGCCAAGATTTAAATGAAAGTTCCTCTCTCAGTTTTCTGAATGCCACATTTCCTGCTCTTGACCTCCTCTATTTGTCTCAAACAGACATAGTTTGAAAAATAGTTCTAGACTAGGTATTTTTTATGCAAGAACATAGAAAGCTGTTGTTCGTGCTGTCCAGGCTTGTCAGACTAGTCCTCCATTTTGTTAGGGGTCTACTGCTTTGCCACTTAACTTAAATGGAAGAATTGCTCAGGCAGTACTGCGTTTCTAACCCAGACTCTAAGAAGAAAAGAGGTTCTTCAATACAATGTTTGACCTATAAATATAATTATTCAATAAAAGGATTGAAATATTACCAAATCCCATTTTATTTCTGGCTTTGATCTTATTTCATGTCAGCTGTCAAGATAAAGCTTTCCTACTACTGTACTCTGTGGAATGTTTTGCCTTGAGATTTGGAATAAGTAACAACAACAACAAAGTTATTCTATAAGTCTATAACCAATGTAGGTAAAGTACCCATGGTGGTTTTGTTTTTGTTTGTTTGTTTTTGTTTGTGTGTGGAGGTGTTTTTATATATCTCTAGTATAGTACCTGTTCTGGCCTGTGTGGCAGTTTTATTCAGCTGGGCAGCTGGGCTCCACAACTGCTCTCTCAGTCAAAGGGGGAGCAAATACAGTGAAAACTGCTCAAGGGTTGAGATAGGACAAGGAGATCACTCAACAATTACCATCACAGCCAAAGCAGACTCAGCATAGGGAGATTAATAGGTAATAAATTACGTTACTAATACAGTAGAGCAGTGAGAAACGAAAAACTAAAAACACCTTTGTCCCCCATCTACCCTCTTCCACATTCTCCCCCAAGGAGCGCAGAGAAACGGAATGGGCTGCAGCTCCGGCCTGGGGCCTGTTCCTGTAGGGACTCTCCATGGGCCGCAGCCTCCTCCAGGCCACATCCACCTGCTCCACCGGGGCGCTCCTCCACAGGCTGCAGCGTGGAGATCTGCTCCATGTGGGACCCATGGGCTGCAGGGGGACAGCCTGCCCCACCAGGGGCCTCTCCACAGGCTGCAGGGGAACTTGTGCTGCATGCCTGGAGAACCTCCTGCTGCACTGCCCTTGGGGCCTGCAGGGCTGGTTCTCTCACACTTCTCACTTCTCTTTCTCCCAGCTGCTGTGGTGCAGCAGTTTTTTTCCCTTGCGTAAATCTGCTCTCCCAGAGGCACAGAAAACATTGCTTATTGGCTCGGCTCTGGGCAGTGGTGGGTCCCTTTTGTAGCCGGGTGAAACTGGCCTTTATCTAACATGGGGCAGCTTCTGGATTCTTGTCGCAGAGGCCACCCATGCAGGCCACCACTACCAAGACCTTGCCACAAACCCAATGCAGTCTGAAAATGTAATCTGTATTCTTTAAAGTATTTACAGAAAAAATTCAAACTGTATATTCAATTCATTTCAATGTAGATTGCATGGAATCTTCCGTCTTTCTTTCATTTTCCAGTCAGGCTGTATATACTATTTCTGCAAAACAGTACAAAACCATTGTCTTTTTTTTTTTTTCTCCATTGGAAAATTAAAAAAAAAAAAGTTATTCAAGCTATAGACTGTGTTACCTGTTTCTCCTCTTCTTTGAAACAGAGCTGCAGAAGTAGTCAGAAATTTTAGCCTGTCTTTCAGACAAACCCTCTTAATCAACAAAAGACATCTTAGGGAAGATTACAGGCAATCAGGGGAATAGGTTTATGAATAGTTTTCATAAGTAAATACATATGTATGTTTATATATTTGCATATATATGTACACATACACGTATTCTAAGTGTATCATGTTTCAATTAAAAGTCACCTGGCAGTTTAAGAAGGCAATAAAATGACGGAATCTAGTGATGGTACATTTAGAAAAGGATTGAGAACATTAAAATCTGAACAAAATAAGGGATGTCTTATATAATTTAGCAACTCTTTTCTATTAATAAATGTAGTCAGTTATAAAATCTCCTAAGAACCTTTATGTTTCTTTTATTCATTCTTGAAGATATATTTACATTCTGTACCTTTTTGAAAGGTTCTTAGACATAATTAGTCATTCAAGTGAGTATGTGTTGTTTTCTGTCGAGCAATAAGTTTTCTGCCAGTACCTCCTGCGTGTTTAACAGTAATGCTGAACTATTAAAGACTAATACTTGTTACATGAAGTGTAGTTCATACTTTCCCCTCAATATTTGGGGATGAAGATGTATGTATTCTCATACAATATGTATGCTTGGGGATATATGTATACAATAATGAGGTGAACTACGCATACATAATGCAGTATATACATTGCATTGCAACTTGAAGTGATTTTGGTTGACAGCAGTGATCTGCAGTGATCTGGTTGATCTGCAGACATTTTTTCATTGGCTTAACTTATTGACCAACTATGTATACTGTCAGCGAGCTGAAAATTACAACTTCTGCTTCCAAAAGAATCTTAGATCCCCTATTGCTTGAGTTAAAAGACTTTCTTTTGTAGGCTCAATTTACAATTTTGTTTTGCAGGCAGTAAAAGACTCATAAAAGCCTTTTGTGTTTTAGCCACAATAAAAAAGCTGCATTGGTATCAATGTGGGTTACAGAGGAAATTGAGATTTAGTTAGGGGACTTGTGATTATGTTTTTGAAGAGTAATTACTTGATCTAGTCTATCTGATTACACTGATGAGTTTGTACTTTGATATTATAGATGTTAATATCCTTTAGCTCTCTGTGGAAGTGACCTAAAATAATTTTGTCCCTTTTATTGCTATGACTTCATCACATTGTTTGTTCCCTAGAAATTACAACTATCAACCTCAAAGGGGCAACTCTGAAAAGAGTGTTTTTTTCCTGCAGTCAGTCATGGGTTTCAGTGCCAGAGAGATGAGAATAAGCATAGCTATTGTGGCTTTTAGACAAAAGTGCAAAATGTCTGATACGATTCATCCTTCATGCAAGCAACAAAGGACAGGAGAGAAGAAGATGGAAAGGAAAACAGCAAAACAAACAAACAAAAATTTTAATCTGTGCATGGAAAAAATGATTTACTTTCTTTTATTTTCAAAGCATTATCACAGTCACAGGCTGTACTATTTGAACTGAGATAAAATAACAAAACACAGAGCCTATTTAGTTAAAATGGATTTTAATTTTCATATCCAATCTCTGTAGTAGAGACCAAAGTTTTGATCAAAATATTTCATATAAGCAGATTAATCCTACGCTTTAATTCCAGTAGGTGTAACCTCCATAATGAGGTTTCTTAGTTTCATCTTCTACTCCGGGCAAAACAATGCCCACTACCTACCGTCTAAATACCTGCTTATGCAGTAAATTGTGATTTGGTATATCTTAGTTGACTCGGTGCTGAACTTCTCTCCTCGCCACTGTAGTGGGTTTACGTGGCAAGGTTTTGGTAGCAGGGGGCCATAGGGGTGGCTTTTGTGACAAGGATCTAGAAGCTGCTCCACGTTTGGTAAGGGCCTGCTGAGCCAGTAAGTGATGTTGTTTTGCACCTCTGAGAGCATATTTAAGACAAGGAAAAAAAAAAAAAAAAACGCTGCGCCACACAGCAGCTGGGAGAGTGAGAGGAGTGAGGAACAGCCTTGCAGGTGCCAAGGTTGGTGAAGAAGGAGGGGGAGAGGTGCTCCAGGCGCCAGAGCAGAAGTCCCCTGCAGCCTGTGGTGAGGACCATGGTGAAGCAGGCTGTCCCCTTGCAGTCCATGGAGTACCACGGTGGAGCAGGGTTCCACGCTGCAGCCTGTGGAGGAGACCACAGTGGACCAGGTGGACCTCCACCGATGGAGACTGTGGCCTGTGGAAGTCCCCTGCTGGAGCAGATTCTGGGCTGTACCTGTAGCCCGTGGAGAGGAGACCACGCAGGAGCAGGTGACCTGGCAGGAGCTGCTGCCCGTGGGGGATCCAGGTTGGAGCAGTTTGCTCCTGAGGGATGGACCCCATGGTACAGACCCATATCTGGAGCAGTTCTTGAAGAGCTGCTGCCTGTGGGCAGCCCCCGCTGGATTAGTTCAGCAAGGATTGCATCCCGTGGGAGGGACCCCGCAGCACAGGGGACGAAAGTGACTGAGAAGGAGTGGCGGCGAAGCGCTATAGACTGACCATAACCCCCATTCCCCCGTTCCCCTGTGCCGCTCGGGGGGAGGAGGTGGAAGACGCTGGATGGGCGGGAAGGTGCTTTTGGTTTCTTTCCTTTGTTTCTCACTTCTCTAGCTTGTTAGTAATAAGCAATAAATCGTACTATCTCCCTACACTGAGTCTGTTTTGCCTGTCACGATAATTACTGCGCAATCTCCTCGTCCTTATCTCAACCCTTGAGCCCTTTTTCATTGTATTTTCTCCCCGTTTCTCTTTGAGGAGGGGGAGTGAGAGAGCGGTTGTGGTGGAGCTCGGCCGCCCACCCGAGTAAAACCACCACAGGTGCAAAAGTGGATGTACTGTTAACATGTAAATATTCTTTCAAGGTGCCAATAGAGATAAATGCAAGTGCACTCCTGCAAGTCATACTGGCTTATCTTTCTGAGTAATGAAAGCCTGATGCAATGTCAGAACTGCAGGAGGAGATTTAAAAAGGCTACAAATGTTCTCATGTGGCACTGTACCGAACACTCTGGTTGCCCGGCAAAGCTGTGGATGCCCCATCCCTGGAAGTGTTCAAGGCCAGGTTGGATGGGGCTTTGAGCAACCTGATTTAGTGGAAGGTGTCCTTGCCCACGGCAGGGGGCTTGGAATTGGGTTGTCTTTAAAGTCCCTTCCAAAACAAACCATTCTGTGATTCTGTGAAGCTAGGAGAGGATATTAAGCAAGCTAGGTTAGTGGAGAATGCAATGGCAATATAGAATGGTTTTACAATGGTTCCAGTAGGAAAGGCAAAAGGTAAGGAATTCTGTGAAGGCTGGATATCAGGGCAAATACAGTGATAAATGGAATGAAAAGAGGGGTAAGTTTCACTGAAGTCAAATAGACATATATTTCTGTTCTGAGTGTGTTCCAAGACATAGAAGCAAATGTTTTAATTGCAAATCAGTACCTGTATAATATGGAGACTTGATGCTGATTTATGAATAACTTTTTTAAATGAATAGACAGAGTATTACCAGCTATGTTAACTGCAAGGGTAGGACCTGGCTATTCTCAGGTATTAAAAGAATATTGATAAAGCAAATATTTCCCTTTTTCCTTAATTACTCTTTATATAGTCAAGTAACTTACTTATTACAAGATGTAGAACTTGTGGCTCATAAGAAATTTTGAAAATCTCTTAAATTTATTTTTTGTAACATTTAGTGTTCTAAAAATTATTTTAATATTAGTATTTGAAAATATTTTCTACAGTTGTTGCACTACTCAAGTTTTCTGCTGATATAATGTAAAAATTTAAGTATCAAGATAAAAATATTTGAAACTTAACTTTTTGCCTTGTCCTAAAGAGAAATATTGAAAGGAGAAAGAAAGAGTAACAATTACTGCATTTTAAAGATAAGTAAGATGAATAGAGATTTTAGTTTTATTATTATGTTACGTAATTCTCCATCATACCTCTTGGTTCTCTCATTAATGAATGGGAGAGAGGGAGTTTTCATATTAAGATGTCAGTTAAACACAACTGATTTTTCATGCTTTTTTGTTCTCAGATGGCAGAAGTGGCCCATCTCAGAACATATTCACTAGATAAACATTCTCTTCGAGTTATTTCAAACAATGAAAAAAATGCTTTGAAACATTCGCCAGAGTAGAACTATCTGGGATTGATGATTTGCATGTAAGACGTATTCATTGCATTTTTGCAAGGCGTTTTATTTTTTAAGAACTATTATTTGTGATATTG
Source organism: Cygnus olor (assembly GCF_009769625.2). Classification (NCBI taxonomy): domain Eukaryota; kingdom Metazoa; phylum Chordata; class Aves; order Anseriformes; family Anatidae; genus Cygnus; species Cygnus olor. The sequence continues at coordinate 40,584,870 of NC_049172.1, read as the reverse complement.
CTCTGGATTACTAAGGATGCCTGTTTAATTTATAACAAAAAATACAAGCTTCTCAATACAAAGAGTCAGATTTTGGTACAATTTCTTGATGAAAGATGTTTTAATTGCCATCCAGTCTCTTTCAATTTAATAGTCTGTTGGCACAGTGAAGGCAATTGATGAGTTAGTTCTTGCTCTGAGTTGTAGGGCTATTCAAATGTAGGGTGGGTTCTGTAGCGCTTCCTAAAATAATACTTTTCTGTGATATTTTGCCTTGTTTTTAAATGTTGCCTCTTTTCAAAGAATTCCTAAGTCTCCAGGAGATCAGCATTTGAGTTCTGAGAGGGTACATTTGAGATCCAAATGTACCATCTGCCAGTATGACTGAATGTGTATAACACTTGGGAAATGCTGTGAGACTGCCTTTCTTTCAGTAGCTAAAGATCTATGCCTCAAGGCTATCATTGCTAATTTAATACTACTCAGATTTTGTGGTCTGGAAATTAAGCTAGAATTCTTGTAAAGGACAGATTTCACTGTGAGACTTTTTTTGCTTTGCCAGAAGAATAAGACCCTTTGTAATAGTGTGGTGAAGTAATAAGCAATGTTTGTCTTGTTTTGCTACAGATGTTACAGTATGCTGTATAGCTTTTTAAATTCTTCCTTTTTAAAGTTATTTTAAAACTTTATGTAATGTGATCAATGGCATATTCTGAATGAAATGATAGAAGTCCTAAACTGAATCCTGACTACACATTTCACCGAAACTCTTCCACATTTCCAATCCCAATATATACTGTTTGCTTGCATTAAGAGGTCAGATAGTAAATGCAAAGAGTAGGCACTGGAATTGGTAATAATAACATCTTATTCATTTAACTGAAAACTATTAGTGAGGTCATAACAAAGTAATCTGTAAAAACCATTAACAAAAAAAGGCTAAATTCATCAAGTAATTAATTCCTACAACCTGTTGACTATGACCTGTTGTCATCATACTTTAGTTCAGTTTTCTCATCAGTTTTGTTTAAATATGCAGATGTATTTTTAAATAACAAACAACCACAAACAAAAAATCACCACACATGTATGTAAGACATTAGTCTCGCCTGTGTCAAAGAAATTAATCTGAAGCACCAACAGAAACCATCACAAGCTCATGTGAGTGGTGGCATCATCTGGCTTCCAGGAAGGTTTCCTGCTCATTTCAGCTGAGAAACTGGTGCTGCAGGCAGCAAACACTTAGACCTGTTCTGGGAAATAAGGGAAATTCAAATGTCAGAGGCACAGTACCCAATCCCACCCTTACTGTACTAAGCAATATTTATCACAATTCTGGCTGATGACGTCACAAAACAAAGTCACAGGAAAGTCATTCTGAATCCAAACTACTGCTTGTTCTGGGGACTTCTTCCTATTTTTCTGTTTAATCCTACAACAACAATCTGATTATTCTTCATGTCCCACACCAATTCCTGGTTTACAGACATTTTTTATTTTATTTTTTTTTTACCATATTGGTAATCTAAGCTGTAGCATAGGATACGTTTCAAAAAGGAAAGAACCTCAATATATTGGTGCTTTACTAAATAACGAGTGGTCTTTTCACTGTAAATTTCAACTGCAAAATCTCACTGGCCTTGTATGGTTTACATGGGTGAGACTTGAAGGCATTATTTGGCACTTAATTGGACTGTGTGTTTTGGGAACACATTTCCTGTAATGCACTTAACATGCTTTAAATCCAGTTTCACTGAGACGCCTTTGGGACTTTATGAAGAATAACAGGGATGTCTGAAAGCAAATTTGTTAATGTCTGAGTGCAACTGAGGTGGAATTTAACTGCAAAGCAATTTAAAAGTGCTTGCCATTGTAAAGACTAAAGTTTTCTTTTCAGTTTTAAATATTTCGATATGCACACATTTGTTCTCAGCAGTGCAGTAGAGTTTTAATTGCTTTGAATAAAAATACCTGTAATCAAAGTTCAGTGTCAGAGCAGCTGAGATTGAACGCAGCAAAAAGAGGACATTTATAAAGCTCTACTTGTAAGCTTCCATGTAAGCTTCATTCATTGTTAATGCCAGATTTTCTTGATGTTTTCATACATAAAAAGTCAGTTTTTGTTGTTGTTTTTTTAATTGGCATTGTCTTGCATAACAGAAATGTATTTTATTTCAACAGAATTTCTCAGTGTGCTGAGCTCTGTGGTAGGAAATACAACAGTCCTACAATAATTATTTAACATCTGTATTGCACTATTGATTAGGAGTTAACTAGGTCAGGCCCTATTGTACTAGGCACTGTAAAGCATATAAAGTGTGACAGCCCTTGCTTCAAAGAGCGTATAGTCTGAAAGGCAGCACATTCCAAGTGGATAAAGGAGATAAGGAGTGAGAGGAGATGGGGGGGGGGGGGGGGAAGAAAAAAAACTGTGAACTTCATACCTCTTTAAAGGAAGTTCTCAAAACATTAAAGGAAAAGAGTTTCACCGACGTGTTCTAAGGGTAGAGAGGACCATTTTATTGTCTGGTCTAACCCCTTATTTAATATGTGCCATAGAATTTTCTTTCATAATTCCTGCATTAAGTCCATGATGCCTGGCCCTGTGGGAGTGTTTATTTTAAAAAAGTGTAAAAGAACTTAAATCTCTCCCATCCTTCCATCACAGCTGCTCATCTGGCTAGACTTTTCTATCTCAGTGTTTATTCTTATTGTAACAATAAGTCAGGCAGAGATGTGATATACACAAGTGGGTACTAATGAATGCTGTGATAACTTAAAATGCTCTTGTAGAGTGAGTTATGAGTTAATTCTTCTGTTTTCGATATAGGACTTCGCATTAAAGAAAATTCTTGACTGAAAAATCAATTACAGAAGAAGTCAAATATTATAGAAGTTCTCTATTTGTTTGTGAAATTGGTTTGGATTTGAGATCTCAGTTCAGCTCATGTAACTTCCTTTCTCATGAGTTTTTGTTTCTTTGCTATGGAAAATCCAGGCAGATTTTAATAAAAAGTCTGTGCTGACCAGGGAAAAGGCAAATTTGTCATAATGGTATAGTTAGACCTGATTTAGCTAGTCCTGATGCCAAGGCTGATACATATAAGGGAAATATATGTTCCACGGTGGTCATTATAGAAGCATTATTCTTAGAACAGTGGAAGTGAGGGTAGGCTACCCAATCATTTTCTGTTCCATCTGAAACATAAACAGTAATGCCCTGAGGAACATTGTAGTCTGAAGTGTGTATGTGATTCTGCTTCCTTGCCAACTTCTTTTCAGGTTTTACTGCCATTTTTCCCTCTAGACAGTGTTTGTGAATTTCTGCAAAGGATAAAAGAAAATTGTAGATTTAGAAAAAAAAAATCAATATGTTTACTATCAGAAAATGCCTGTCACAAAATTGACAGAAAACTTTTGGAATTATTTATATCAAGAAAGAGGATTTTGTTGGATAAGGTTGGAGGGTTTTATTTTAGCTTCCATTTACATTCGTGCTCTGTTTTATTCATGAGTAGGGGAAATTTCCAAGCCATATGAATTCCACAGCCAGAAGAGATGTTGAGGTTTGATCTGCTCTAGGAACAGGGATGTCCAAGGTGCAATTAGACAACAGTGAAACTTATCTTGATTTTTAATATTCTTTTTTTTGTTCTATGACATTCTCTGTAGAACATGTAGTACATGGACTTCTTTGAAAAGACTTCAAAAAAAATATTCCTACAAATATGATACACCTACGATATGATTGATACAATTCAGCTTTGTGTATATTTTCTATTTTCCTTCTGTGAACTGAAATTTGAATCCAATTGCATTTGAAAATTGAGATGTAAATGTAACCAAGGAGTACGGTGGCTACAAATGCAAGTTTGTGGCAACAAAAATGAGTATATTTTTCCTATTTTGTTTCAAAATAGTGTCCTTATTAATTATACAGAAGTTTCCGAAATAAGAATTAATTTTGTTTAAACAAATGTACACATTATGAAGCTAAGTACACATATGGTATCATTTCTAACAAAAATCAAGGGCTGAGTTTTTTTTTTTATTACATTCATGTAAATTGGAAAGTGGTTGCGATTTCAGAAGCGCACAAGTGAAACTGTAATTTATTTCCTTTTTGTATTCTAATAAAACCCAAAGGGTGCAGAGAGCTTTATTATTTTGTACTAGAGACAATGCGAACACATAAGTCAGTCTTCTTCATTATTTACTGCCTGAAGTCTTCTTTAAGATACTTGGGTAGTTCTCAAGGTAAAATAAATGCAGTCTGGGGTTTCAGACAGGGTGTTTGTAGTATTGAGAATAAAATAATTAACACACTTTGCTAAACACTTATGTAGCCTTAGCTGTAATATGGTAAAGTAATCTGGTCCATTGTTTAGAAGAAAAAATGAATTTTAAGATGTTCAGAGGCAAGGAGAACATTTTCTATGAGTAGAATAACTTCGCTCAGTTCTTCAAAGACTGAGATGGGAATTGATTGCTATCTGTATAAACAGCAAACCATCAAAACCTGGAGGCAAGAAGAAATATTTAAGGTTTAAAAGAATATTAACCTAGGAAGCAGTGAGTGAGCCATGATTTGCTTGAGGCTACATAGCAGTAAGGTTGGGCCTGCCTCAGGTGACCAGGAGGTGGTGATAAGAGAAGGCTTCATTCTCCAGCCCACCTCTCTCTCTCCATCTCCAAAGTAAAAACAAAGACTGACTATTTTCAAAATTATTCGTGCTGTCTGTCTCTTTCACATGTCTCTTTCATATAATGTATGTCTGAGGAATGAGATGGACTATTGGTTGTGTCTTGATTTTTCCCATGAATTTACAATTGAAGAGGTAGATTTATTTCTAAAAATAAGAGAGAACTGAATTAGCTACTGAGGGATTTACAGAGGGCAAATGTCTCTCAAATAATCTTGAAGTAGGGGAAGTATAGTATTGAAATAGAAAGACAGATGTTGAGGAGGCTTTTATTGTCCTATATGTTCTGCAAATATAATTATTTTTAAACACTTGGAGCAATATTAGAATTTAGGGAACTATTTCCTGGCTGTACTAAACAAACTTACCCATAAAATAAAATTGTATCAATAAAAATAAAATTTTATGTAAGCTAATTTTATCTTTTTTGTTGTTGTTGTTTTAGGGAAAAAAATGAAAACAAACCATTCTTTCTCATATTTCAGTATCACTGCTACTTTTGCTCTATGAAGACCAAAACTTTGCATTTTGTCTTTAACAGTTTTTATTTAGCATTGTTAAAATATTATTATGATATTCCTAAAGCTATTCTGTTATTGTGCATGATGTTTAATATATCCTAGTATGTACATGTATCTGTATGTTATATCTTTCTAAAGAAATATCTTGAGTCAGGTTAATCAGAAATTTGAATTTTGGTCTTTAACATGCCCAACCATAAGCGTTTTCTTTCGTCCTTAACAATGTTCCAGGTAGTTCAGAAAAGAGCCTCTGAAAAATAGACAGCATTACATAGCTGCGTCAGGTAGATGAAAGATTTTCTATATATACTAGCAAAAATGTGTTTCTTTGAATGCAGGAGTAACATTTATTTAAGAGTGACTTTGCAGGCAGTGCAAATAAAGACTAAATCTGCACTGGGAATGAGTTACGGTGTTGTTATGCAATTCTAATCTTTGAATGATCTGAATTTTATATTTATAGATATAAAACGCCTATCACCATATTGATAAGCACTCTTTGGAATCACTCTGATGGCAGAGGATAAGAACAGGAGTTGGCCCGTTAGCCACTTCTGGCCCTTAGCACTTCTGTTTCCAACCAATTTAACCATCTACATGTCCGAGATAAACAGATGTTTCAGATATGCTCAATGGCTATCCTACAGACATTAAATATTTGCCAATATTTCTTGGAAACTATTTCATTCAACATATTTAACGGCGAGTTTTTAGAAACTCTGAAATTTGTCTGTAGGTTCAAATAACTGTTCAGGTGTTTTGGAAAAACAGATCCCTCATGGCGATTATTGAAATTAAGTAGAGATAATCATAACTAGTTCGTGGATAATTCATTAACTCAAATGGGGTGAAATGTGTTGATCCCATTATTTACTGTGAATAATTTGCTGAGCTACAAAGAGCCTGAATTAGAGTTATTCTGATAATAAATTCATAATAATGTATTGTAGTTGCAAAGAATAACTGAAATAGTTTCTTCATGAACATTTACCAGCTTAGATCTAAGTCAATCAATTTAGATGCATATGAATTCAAACACTCATAATATCGATCTTCACATATCAGTCTTACTTAGAACAGCATGAATTCAGATCTCATACGTGCTACAATTTTTTTTGTTATTAGATCAGATGAATGCAATTCAATCATTTTCAGTTTTTAAAGCGCTAAAAGCAGAAAATAGCCTAATAGTTTCCTAAGGAAAAGATGATGTTGTTTAAGTTTCATTACAGTACTGAAAAGTTTTAACACTTCATTTAGCGGAAAACTTCCTCACCACTGTGAGAAGAAAATGAAAATACAGAATTATAATTCAGGAAATCCATTCCGTTGTCAGACAGCATTTGGATTTCCGTGCCTTCTTGTAAAACTTTCATACCAGCTTGAGTAAACTTTTTAAATTCCTGTTCCACATTTATCCTGAGACTGCTCTGCATCACAATGCCAATATAAAGAGGTCTGAAAGTGGGTCATAAATTATTTTACCATGTCAGAATGATGTAAAGTGCCATTGTTTTTTAAATGAGAATCAGATTCTTCTCTCCCTCTGCCAATGCATTGATGTTGTGATATTATCAGATAGTATAAACAACAAACATCATAGCATATTTTCTAGCATATTTTCCAGTATGCTGGAAATATTTCTAATATTAAAAATATTTCTAAAAGATTTCATAAAGCCTTTTCACATAGTTTTACATTTTGACTATAGAAGCAACAAATAAAATATCAAAGTTTTGATAATTTTATTTAAATATTATGCCATTTGATCTCCAAAATAGTATCATATTCATAGTTTGTATTCTTCTCCGTGTATCTGCTAAATTTTGAAATTCTTTTTTTTTTCCACAGAACCTGTATTTCTTCTGTAGAAGTATCTTGAATTATATTATATTCCCATTTATTTAGAGTGGAATTATTCAAACTTTCTCCAGTTTCTTTTTCCACTGTTACTGAATGATCACTTAGCATTCTCTTAAAAAGCAGTGGGGGCACAACTTCTCTCTCTCTCTCTCTCTCTCTCTCTCTCTCTCTCTCTCAACTTAGTCTACACTGCGTTGACTTATTTAGGAATAGCTATGTAGTAAGTCATTTAAGGAAAAACAAGGTTGGAGCTATTCACAGTCCAGTCTGACTGGAGGGCTGATCTATTTCCAGTGGCAGTGTCTGCGGGGATGACGGTAATTCGGTAATTCCATCTGCAGCATCACCAAAGACTTTAAATCTTCATATTCAAAGTTCTTACAGATGTCTTTACCTCATTATGTGGCTACTGGGGGATTGTCTCATCTGGTGTACTTTGCAACCGGGTTTACCTTTAACAAGCAATCTGGCATTAGCCTTCTGTTTCTACCACTGGAAAGCACAGAATTGTTATATATCATTGGTACTGTTAATCACACTGCTGTGCTAGGCATCATTAAAGCTCAGAATGCTGAAAGGCATATCAGGAGGATTCATTTTTACTTAAGTGAAACTGCATTTAGCAACTCGAGAAAACTGTTACAAGTAATCAGTTTTCTTTTTTCCCTACTATCCTATATATCAAGATGAAAGATATTTACCTTAAACCTGCTGGTCTAAGTAAACTTTAATTTGGGGAAAATGTTCTTAATTTTTTTTTCAGTTGTTGTTAACTTTGTTATGCTATGAAACTTCTAGGTATAACAACGTTATATATGTCAAAGTGTTAGGGATTTCCGTGTGTTTAAACTGGAGATCATTAAAAGAGAAAAGACAGGCTTGGACATATCTGCAACAGTGATTTGACATCTGTGATGCATATCTGGTTGAGTGAAAAATTTGTTCATTACAGTGCATTTTCTCATGTTAGTAGCATCATTGTTCAAAGTACTACCGAAAACAGGCAGGAAATGTTTTTCTTGCCAGCTGAAACTTGTTTGAGGGGGAGAGTGTGAATGTACGTACATACATATACATCACTCTTCATTAATGCTGGCATAAAGTCAAAGAGTTATATGTTTAAAAACAAAGTAAGCAGAATATGATGACTGTTTTCTTTCCCACAGGTGGATGCTCTGACTGGCAGGAAGTGAGCTTTATTGACACCAGCGAGATCTGGTTTCTTCAAAACCATGAAATCATACAATTTAAAGAAACCAAAAGGTAAACCTAGTCCTCTTCCTAAATAAATAATAGAATTTATAAGCTTTCTTCAGTTTATTCCAAGTACATGTTCTCACTAGTCTTACTCTTTTACATACCGGTCACATTCCCTCTGGGACAACTCTACAGAGCTTTGCGTTTATGCCAAAACCTGGAGAAGGAATTCAGGCTTTCAGATGTCCTTCACCTTGTGCTACCTCTTCTTGGAAGAGCTTAAGGGGCTTTGCTGCATTTTATTGAGTAATAGTATGAGGTCTTCTCTTTTATAAGCAGATTTATACTCTAGGAAGTGTCACGTCTATCATATACCTGAGACAAATGACTGTGAGATGCCCTAATGCTCTATTCCCCTCTGCTTTGTCATTGGACGTTATCATGGGCTTGTGCTGAATGAGCATTTGTGATACAGTTTTAGACATACATCTATGCCACCTCCCCTTCTTTTTCATCTTTTTCCACTTTCTCTTGCCTTATCCAATCAGAAATATGTTTGAAGAAGGGACTGTGGCTTCCCTTGCCTTTAGCATATTTTAAAACTCTGACTTTGGTGCAATTCAGAGATTAAATTTTCTGTAGAAGCCTTGTACGCAATGTAAAGTGGATTTGTATGAGGCTTCTCTTATGGACATGGAATATGTAGGTCCATAATAGATCTTGTATCCTTCATAGATAGAGATGGTTTTATAGCTTTGCTATGCCTCAGCAGTCTTCTGGGTTAGAAAATGTGAAATTTCCTCTACTAAAATTCTAATAAATTTCTTCTTTCTAATGGAAGGAATTAGGGAATTCCAGGAAGACCAATCATAGAATCACAGAATGGTTTGGGTTGGAAGGCACGCTAAAGATCATGTAATTCCAACCCCCCTGCCATAAGCAGGGACACCTCCCACTAGAACAGGTTGCTCAAAGCCCCCGGCCTTGAACACTTCCAGGGATGGGGCATCCACAGCTTCTCTGGGCAACCTGTTCCAGTGCCTTACCACCCGCTGAGTGAAAAATTTGATCTAAACCTACCCATTTTAGTTTAAAGTCATTACCTCTTGTTCTATCACTATGCTTCCTGTCCTGGCAAAGGAACTGAAAGCCCAGAGCCTTCTCTTCTCCAGGCTGAACAAACCCCAACTCTGTCAGCCTGTCTTCATAGGAGAGGGGCTCCAGCCCTCAAATCCAGGAAATCTAAACAAGCAATCAGACAAAAAAACTAAAAAGCCAAATGTATAAAGGTATCTAAGAGTTAATTTGAACATTTCATTTTTGTGTATCTTACTGTACATTTCATAAAGTGCACTTTTTTCTGATATGATTTGAAAAAAAGATTTTATTTTAGGCTGCTCAAAAATGTAGTCATAAAAACAAACTCTTTGTAGCACAGCTTTTTTGCTTTTTCTCTTTCGTATGTTCAGTGCTTGGTATAATTTATACATCAAACTATTCTCTACCACAGTGAAAGCATTTTAATCTGTTGCAGTGAACAAGGCAAAACTCTCATTTAACCAAGTCTGTACTTTGGGAAAGAGAATTTTGCCCCCCGTGCATATTAATTACATTAGATAGAATATTATAGGAAAAATGAACAGCACAAATCCAATTAACAGGCAAAGAAAGAGCTTTTGGGGTGAAAAACAGGCTTTCTTTATTTCATGAGAATAAAAATAGGCTGTAAATACAGTGGACAAAAAGAAACCAAAGACTGTGCCCTTCAGCTTTGAACTCAAAAGTTTACATTAACAATCTGGAGCGGATACTGTTTTCATAGAATCATTCCACAGAATGTCCTGCATTGGAAGGGACCCACAAGGATCACTGAATCCAACTCCTGGCTCTGCAGAGGACTACTGTCATACCCTACGTCTGAGAGCATTGGACAAATGCTTTTTGAACTCCAGCACGCTCCCTGACATGACTGCTTACCTGTGGAGCCTGTCCCAGTGAAGCCTGCGGAGCCTGTCCCTCTCGGTGAAGAACCCTTTCCTAACACCCAGCCTGACCCACCCCGTCACAGCTTTATGCCACTCCCTTGGGTCCTGTTAACTGTCACCAAACGGCAGAGCTCAGTGCCTGCCCCTCCACTCCCCTTGTGAGGAAGCTGCAGGCCGCCATGAGGCCTCCCCTCAGCCTGCTCTGGGCTGAACAAACTAAGGGCCCTTAGCCACTCCTCATACATCTTCCCCTCTAGACCTTTCACCATTTTTGTTGACTTCCTTTCAATGCTGTCTAATGTTTTACGTCCTTCTTACATCGATGCACTCAAAACTGCACACGGTGGTTGAGGTGAGGCTGCACCAGTGCAGATCAGGACACACTTCCCTTGCCCTGCTGGCAGTGCTGTGCCTGATGCACCCCAGGGTACTGCTGGCACCTCCTGTCTGCTAGGGCACGCTGCTGGCTCATGTTCAACCTGCTATCAACCCAAACCCCCAGATGCCTTTCTGCGGGCCTGTGGAACTTCTGTAACAAGTTTCAGTAGATCTAATACTAACATGTTCTTGTGCACTTAGTAAATTGAGATACTAGTATACAGATTTACTGTGCCTTCTTGCCATTTTTAAGTTATAAGTTATACATAAAAATTATATTACCAACAAGTTTCTTTAGTCTAAAGAAATACTCTTCATGAGAAATTAGACTCATTTAGTGAAGTATTTTATCACTCAATTGTGGACTTAGTGTGTTCCTCCAAATTTTGTGAATTGGCATACACGTTCTTGCTCATTGCCAGCCAAAATGGTGTTATTTATCAAACTAGATGGGTGATTTCAAAATACAACTCAGTGGTCCCTGTTCTTTAAAATGGTGTATGTATAAATGTACAGATTTGTGAGATAATTGATATTGACAGTCAATAATTTTGCATTTTTTCCTTTTCTTTCCATAATGAAAAAAAAAAGACACTCTTAAGGTTTCATAAAATGTTGATTGAACAGTAAGAATTGATAGAAACAAAATGTTATTTCATTATAGAACCTGCATGATTTTAAAATGGAATATTTAATACTTGGACAGAAGCATCAGAGCATATTCACATACAGAGTTTCAGCTGTTAAAACACATTTACATTCTTTTTAAAGCAAAAATTAGCAGCTAGGTTTTACTTTAAACTATTTGCTAATGGTGGCGCTCTGTTACTTTAAGGAATAAAGTAGACAGTGCCATGTAAAACATCTAATTGATGCACATGTATGTCACATTTGTATGAATAAAGAGGACTGGCTGCATGGCATCAAATTTTCAGGGGCGGGGGGAAGAAAAGAGAAAAGGCAGAACAAAATAACAGAGGTGATGATTTCAAATCAGCAGTATCCCTGTAGTTTTGACTGCAGAAACATTCTCAGAAACAAGCTTTTTTGTCACTGCCTGAACTTATACCACAGTTTCCTGGGACTGTGTTTATTATAGCATCTGGTACCACTAGGATGCGTAACAGAATTACTTACAAGAGAATTGGATAACTAGTTCCCATGTATGTAGGCCTGCATATTTTTGGTATAGATCTTCCATTTTTTGTAGGAACTTTGTGTATATAATACATGAAACCTTGTCCCAAATGTGTGTCGCAGAATGAGATTTTTCTTGTAAAAAAAAAACAAATTATATTGGTATGGATGGAAATTTTGTTGAAGTGCAGATCTTTTGTTATGGTTAAATGGATGTTTTCTGATCATTCTGTATCATCTATCCTTTAAGACTATGTATGATTAATGCTTAATTTAACATCTTATAGATTCTTCTGACAAAAGAATTTTCTTAGGCTTCTATTGAGATGTGTGTGGGCAGGTTGTACGTGCGTTTTGTTATCAAGCAGCATTTGTGTGCAAACCTCTCCTACATTTTTCTCTGAGAAAATTGCCGTAAGAAATAGAACATTTGACATCTGAAAAAAAGTGGTGTATATATATATATATCTATATATATATATATGAGAGAAACATATATAATAGAACAAACTACAGGAACTGCTGCTCTCTCCCACTGCTTTTTAACAAATTAGACATAGTTCTGATGTTCCGTAAGCCTGTGCCGTAGTTCATAGCATTAAGTCCTTATTAACATATACCAATATTGATCTGAAGACTGCTATTTCTTATCACAGGAAGTATATTTGGAGTGGAAACATGAAAAGAAAATCAGAAGTTTTGTGTATTTTAAGAAGCTATAATGCTAATACTTTGTAATGAAATATGATCACATAGAAAATACTTAGCAATGAAAGCCGACATCAGTAATTCCTGATGTTTACATTACCTTTGCAGTTATTGTGTAGTTCACTTGGCTTGTGTATTAGGTTGTTCTCTCATCCTAAATCTGATTTTTAATTTAGATTACATGCCTTTAGATTATACAATTGAAAAGCATAAGTTTCACAAATTCTTTGCGAGTAAACTGCTAGAATAACAGGGCTGCTTATTTTCTAAATACTGTCATGGTAAAATAATTTTTAAAGTAATAGAGTGTAAGACCTGGTCCAGTCTCTATCTATTGATTCTGTGGACTTTATTAAACATTAATTGCAGTACTAGTTAATTGAAATTACTGCTGTATAAGGGATTATTACTTGAAGTTTCTCATAATGAAACATCAGATTTAAAATTTCTGAATATTAGAAGAATCCAATGTATGACAAGAATTGCCTCCTGCATTGAAAACACCTGACTTTATCTTCAAATCTTTTTACTGTTATTTTTTCAGAAGGTTATATTTCAAAGGAAGGGGTGGAATATGGTCTGGAGTATTGAATTATAAATTTTTAAAGACCATTCTGTGTCCACAGTATAACAGAGTTGAAGGAACTGAGATGGTACAGTCTGGTGTGATAGTTAGCTGTTTTTCATCTTTGGTTAGTTAGAAAATAAACAGATAATACATGCATTGCTTTTGCAGTTTCTTGTGATTATAGCTAAATTTGAAGGGTCAACATTATCTCAAGTCTTTTTGCCCTGCCTTACACAAGGTGAAATCATAACATTGTTGGAATCTGGAAAAATTAGTGTTGCTTTCTGTTTGAACAACTTTTTCATGAAGCTGTATAATATTAATTTTAGCTTCAGGTTAGTCTATTGGGGAGGGTGCTCAGAGCACAGAGATAAAAATTTGGAATTCTTAGTTTTATTCTTGTATCTGGTAAAATATCTGAAGGATTTTCATTGCAGTGAGTTTTTTTTTTTTTTCTTTTGTACCTTAAAGTGTTTTCATAGTCTGTAATGAATACCATGTTACCATGAATTATTCAGAAGAGGGTAAATCATACCAAAGTGTCACTGAATCTAATCTGTTGCCATCACATGCAGCCATGTAGTATGCATTTAGCTTAGATGCTCCAATTGCAAGTCAAGGAACACTTCTAGCATTATGTAAAATAGTTCAGACCAAAGAAGAGATCAGAAACTATAGGAAGAGATCAGAAGTTATGAAGTGTATATTCACTAATATAGGTCATTGTTGCAGCTTGGGAGTTAGGTAAAGCCTGAGTCTGTATAGAAAAACCCAAAGCCTGAGCTTTCCTATCTTTCTTCCTGACCTTAGTTAAAACCAGATCAAATAATTTAGTTACTGATTCAATCTTAATGTGTAAGGAAGACCTTTAAGGTCTTTAGAAGTTAAAGACTTTTAAAGTCTCTAGAAATGCTAGTCTGCACATGCCAGCTCTGTTCCAACTCTGGTCAAAGCTGTTTTTAATAACTAGAAGAAAGTGAATTCAAATAATAATAATAATAATAATAATAAAAAAACACAAATCCAGCAACCTTATTATTCCATCAAGAGGAAAAAGAAATTCTTGCTGAACCTTCCCAGTAGTCAGCTAAAACCATGAAGCATAGGTTAATCCAATGTAACAATCACGCAAGGAAGGATTTAATATTTTTAAGAAAAGTTTTTGTTCCTAATTAACAGTATGACATTACTTACAAGCTTTTATCTCCTTTAACATCTGCTCCTTTTTGAAACCTATAATGTAGGCTATGCAGACTTGCTTGCAGAAGCATAGACAAGTACTTAGTGAATATTTGTCAGTTATTTCTAATCTATTGCCACATATATCCGTAAACTATAATAATTGTGGAAAGCAGTACTTCGTTATCATAACTTTTGAATTTGAATGAGAAAGAGTCTGTCTGAAAGTTCTCATTTTCTGTCAATTCTCTGGGAATAATTTCACTAGTAAGAAAATAATATCTTAATACCAGAGGTAATTCATAAAAGCAGAAAAGTGCCCTGGAAAAAAAAAAAAAAAAAAAAAGGACAAAAAAAGCACCCTCTTCGTGTTATTTTAGATATATTTTAGTGAGAATTAATATTTTGAGGCTAATTTATTTGATGATGTGTGGCTTAAAAGCTTTGCTGGCTTACTTTTTTCAACTCCAAACATTGTCCACATTAACAAATTATGAATCAAATCTCACTAAGCATCTCTGCTGTCAAAGAACAAACAAATTAACAAAAACTCCTGATAACCCAAGAAGTAGCTTAAAAAACAACAACAACAACAAAAAGAACCTTCTGCTTTTCAAAATAATATGTTCATACTTATTCTTCTCATTTCTGAATTGGATGGGTGTACTCAACCTTTTCAAGCCTCTCTCTGAAATCTTGCAGCGATGGAATCCATATCATAAGAAATTTTCACTTCAAAAAATATTCTCTAGTTCAAATATGAATAAATGTAGGAAAATCCTACAGTGATATACTCAAGTCATAAATGATCATACTCGTCTCTTCTTGTTTGTGAATCTTGAGATCTAAAAACTGAGCTTAAAATATGAAAGTCTCAAAAATCATGTAACTTCTAGAGCTGATGCTTTAGTAAAGTGCCTAAATATAATAACATTGATGTAAAATTGAGTGATGACCTTATTGGCAGGCTGTGGATGAGAGTTGTAGGTGACTGCTAGTTAGGCAGGTTTTTTCAGCTGATGACTAAGAAACTGTGCAGCTAGTTGCTAGTTCTTTTTTTTTTTTTTTTTCCCAAGAAAAAGATCTTTGGTGTGCAATGATATATTATTTGTTGTGTTTTCCTCAGCTATGGAACAATATACTGCTAAAGGATTAAGTGGTGTCCATAATTGCTATAGTTAGACAGAATGGTGTTTCCATGTCTGAGTGAGAGAAAAAGAGGTGGCCCTTCTTCTAACAGACTTTGTTTTGATTCTTTATCTGTTGATTGGAATGATAGTTAAAACTGCACAAAGATAGGGTTTATCAAAAGAATCTCAGGTATAGGCAGAAGACATATGAAGTAGAGGCACGGTATGAATATGCCACATTTCATGTAGATAAAATGACAGATAATGTCAGTGATAAAACAGAAAATAGTGTATATTCCAGAACACTTGGGACATACGGGAAAAGTGTGCCAGACTGAAGATATACTTACTGAAATATTATATCCAGTACAATTAAGCTGGTCACAGAAAATGAGCCCATATTGTAGATCAATTACTTTAAGGGTTCTACTCTTATCATAACTACATACCAAATAGGAAGACAGAAACAATCTTAGTAAGAAAGATGACTATAAATCCCGTTCATCATACTGCAAGGTGAGTTTTGCAATGGTGCTTTAACAACTGTTCTTTATCCTCCATAGTGTGTTTATTTGACTGTAGGATTTAAGTGATCCATCTGTGTTACTGATATTTCTGTAATCTGAACTGAATTTTTATAGCATTTAGAGTATTGCATTGCCTTTCACCATACTATACTACCGTTGTGTTTTCTGGCCAGTTTATCCTTAGCTTCAGCAACATGCCATTGTAGAGCTTTCCTTCTACTCATACTGAAAAATATTACAGGAAAGAAAGAAAGGAGAAAGCTCTCAAGCAGTGTTTATATCTAACACCGTGGGCAAGCTCTTTAATGAAGGACAAATGAAAGATGTGGTCAATATAAAATCTGTTACTATCTTTGACTTGGATGTCCAGTTGAGAGGGAAAATCTTTGCAAGGGATTAGACCCACCCTACCTGGAGGATTGAGTTTAAACTGCTTCACCCCACAGTGATCAGATGATTGTTGATGGAGAATTATTAATGGAATCATTGCCACAGATTCATTTGAGTTAACCTTGAATTTGAAGATACAAAAGGGAAAACGCTTCACCATAAGGACAGTCACAGGCTGATGGTTCTTTTTAAAAGCAGGTTAATCATATTGCCACATCTTAAAAACACAGTGCTCCGGGGGAAAATATTTCTGCTTTGAGGAAATGCAATCTATTCTTTCAGCCAAGCTTCTGTAGAGGAAAAACGGAATGAGTAGTAAAATCTGGATGTTTTATTGGATGATTATTAAAATTCAACTACTATTTCAGTAAATGGTTTGCAACCAGTTTAAATTTATGTAAAAAGGTAATTATATGCTAATTATAAAAATATAACTTAATTATGCATGTGATTTATATGGTCATTATAAAAATATGCTAACCTGACATTGTGTTCATACTGTGATCTATATTTTACTTGTAAAATTAAAAGCTACTTAAAACACTTTAAAATATGAAAATATAGTCCATGTTCATATGAATTAGCAATGTTTTTACATCTATGAAATGGGGAATGAGGTTTAAGTAACCGCATGCCTGTTAGTCTGATCTGGGTATCATGCAAGCCTAAAGAATAAACTGTAATGGAAAGAATAATTAATAAGATGAAGAAGATCAGATAATATTCTGTGGGCTTGACTGAATGTAGCTAATATCTTGCAAAATTAAAGAGTGGCGTAGAGGTGACTCTGAGTTACCAGTGTTACTTGACCACAGAAAAGTCAAATGCAAACTTTGGAAAACTTGTTTGCCATAGATTTTGAGGGCTGTTAATGCTGAATTCATGTCTTGTCCTCTGCTGAAATGTTAACATAATGAGAAAATTTCCATTTGCAGTTTTGAAGTAGAGTGCTCACCCTAGATCCATCTGTGCATAAAAAATAAATGGCGCGCACACACAAATCTGTGCTTTTAATTATTCAATTATTTCATCCAGTAAGAGAGCATATGATGAAAACTATTTGCTTGAGGTAAAGACCAGTCATAAATCAGAACCTAAAGATTATAGAAGGTCTAAGGAGATCTGCAAAATAGATTAAATTGAGCAAAAGAAAATTTATATGGAGTGTAAGGAAACAATTCGTAACAAAGTTTCAACAGATTTTTTTTTTTCTTTACTAGTAGATCAGTACTATATCATTCCTTTTGGTAATTCAGAACAAAGCACTCAGATATTTGCTGTAGAAGAGCAGCAATATTATATTTCCAAGGGGATGTACAATATGATCTAATAAGCTTTTTCTCATCACTAATTTCTTTTCGTGGTACTTTAATCTGGTGATTTGTAAAATTGAAAACAGAATTACAAATAAGATTAATACTTGGTTTGAATTTGATTCATATTTTTGCTATTACTTCTCATGGCATGTCTATAATTATGTTCTCATGCATTTGCTGAGATTGTACCTCTCTTTGTCAAGTATACCATTAAGGCATTGACCTCTATCACAAAATAGTCAGTTGTTTAAGGTAGAAGCTGAAGTACTGAAGGTAGAAGCTGAAGTTAAGGAAAGAAGTCTCTCATAACTGTCAAGGAATTTTGCACTCAAGTTGCAAAATGCTTTCTCGGGTGAAGAGTATTAGTCAAAAGATGTATTTACAACTCACTCAATTTACAACTCACATGTACTCATATGCCTGGGTATATTCTAGGACAGAAGGAAAAGACATTTACTTAACCATATTTACCCTACTGTTTCATCATAGTAAGTGCAGTTGCATGTTGTAAAGACTTCTTGTGCCATGTTTAATGTACCTTTACACTTCTATTGTACACATAGAGTGATTCAGCTGCAGGGGTGAAGAACCTTCTGTATTTTGGGTTTATTGAAGCTACCGGTCTTAGGAAAGTAAAAAGTCTCTCAACATTCCTTTCATTGTCCTTGTCTATCACTGATCTTTGCCGGGCTATAAAACTTAAATGGAAGACTGACCAAATAGAAAGTGATTGAAGGAACCCTACTGCCTTCATAAGAAAGGAGTTTAATTTCTTCTCAGGTCTCATGTGTTTCACAGACTGAAACATGCATTTCTTCTGAAGTCACATAGGAGTGTGGCCTCTGGGCCTTTTTTCTTCCAGGGAGCACAGGGGTTTTTGGTTTGTTGTTTGGTTGTCTTTTGGGGGACCTCTGTGCAGTTTCACCTGTGGCCTGCTCTGATTTGGGAAACTCCCGTTTTCCGGTGAAACCTGAAGTCAGAAGGTAGTAGATATTATAACCTTCAGGAGGAGACAGGTCCTTCCTTACGTCCATTTCTGGTCAAATTCCTTGAAGCAAGGTTGACCTTCACAACTTTGCTCCTATCAGTTATACAATGGGAGTAGGCTCTACAGAGGGCCCATTTTGAAATCTCCATGTAGATCCTATATTTTTTCATAGCTAACAGTTACAGAGTTTACATGGGGGGAAAAAAAAAAAAAGCGGTTGGTTAAAAATGTAAAATGTTTTAGTTTGTGTCTGTCCTGAAGTGTCTTAAAAAGTCTTAATTTCAAGAAGGAATGCTTAATGCTTTTTAACACTCAAGACTATTGAAGGATTCTCAAATTAGCATCCCATAAAGCAAAACAGTCCTAATCAGTTGTCACTTTAGAAAATCCTTGTGTACGTGTTATTTTAGGATTTGGGTAATAAAGAATGCATTTAAATGTGCTGAGCTTTTAGGACAGACAGACAAATTGTTTTCATGAACAAACTGTGAAAACATCCTGAGAATATAGATGGCACTATGTGCTCAGAAACAGAAAGCTGCACTTATTTATTTATTTCTTTATTTATTTATATAGGATGAGCAGAAAACAACTTTTTTTTTCCTGCGGAGCTGAAAAAAATGAGGCTCGGGGATGGATGCAGCAGCAACATCAAGAGCAATGGTTAGAGAAATAAGCACCTCAATCAGTTTGTTTGTGAGAGTTACAGAAATGCATTATTCTTCAGAAGTAAGGAAAAGTTCTGTGCTTTCTGTCATGGGCAGACTTCTCGTTTTTGTTCACAAGGTCTCACGTATCAGGTATTCACTTGTATATATGACTCAATCCCATTCTGTGCTGATATTTCTGTCATTTGTACTCTGTAAATCAAAATACTTTGTCGCTGTTACTGAGAAATACACTTTTGGCTTCTTTTATGGTGACCATTGAGCATTTTACCAGTGTGTCTTGCTTGTCCAACCACTGCATGGGTTCATCAAAACTTTAAAAAAGAAGAAAAAATAATATATATATATATATATATCTGCTAGTAAGGGTGTTGTCCTTAGTCAAAACATTCCCTGCTAACTACTTTTCAGTTCTAATTACTTTTTTGAAGAGGTGATGTGTGACAGATAAACCGTAATGTCTGAGGACCACTGGACTTTGGGAGTTACTCCCTTTTCTGCTTCTAGTATAAAGCAGTATAAATTGTCCAGTGGCTTGGAACAGGGCTTACTCATATTCAGAATTTTCATAGTTCTTAATGTTAGTTCTTCCTTTTGGTCTTCTTGTCCCTTTTGAAGATAGAATAACTTTTCCACAAGTTCTCCTTGTATGAAAGGCACCTGCCACTGTGGGTATATATCAGCATTCTGATTCATGTTTCATCTCATAGGTCCACTTTTCTAAGGTCATCTGCCTTTTTTTTTTTTTTTTTCCTAAACTCTCAGCTATTTTCTTTGTATTTCATGTATATGCAGAGGAGTGGAACAGAGACAACGTGAATGAGTTTTGACTAAAGCTGAGCAATTTCCTAATTGCATCTGGATTTTTTTTCCCACTTTTTAAAATACTAGCCTTTTCATTTTAGACTACAGAAAGTTACTCTAGTTCCAGAAATAATTAGGGTCCAGCTATCCTGTCAATAGCTTTGGTGATTGAAGTACCGGCAGGTTGCTAATGGTTCTTGATTGTCCCTGTTGGCATCTGGAGACAGCTCTTTTTGTCTCTCTGGTCAAAGTCCATGCTTAGAATACAAATGGCATTTTAACATGTGTTAGCCAAATACAGATCTTGAAGATCAGTCATCATGGCAAATTGATAGTTTTGAAATGTTTTGAAGCAATATAAATCTGGGTATTGTGATATGGATTTACTTCAACTAGCTACCAAGTTTGCAATTTTAACTGTGGCATATTTTACCATTGTTTATATCTTTCAGAAAAATGACTGAAGTTCAGCAGATGGAACTGATTTAGGCTTAATTGTGGTAATACGAACTAGCAAGCAAAATCTGTAGAATCTGTACAAATTCTCTAGTTGCTTGGGGTTGAAGTCCATGCTATTAATTTCTCAAGCTCTTACTACCATGCTACATAGAAAAGAGATTGTATAGGTATTGCACAGTGTTCAAGCTCCATATCTTGGTATGCTCTAACATGCATATTTGCAACATATTTGTTGGCATGTGTTAAGCTAATCCTTGTTAAAAAGATGCTATTGCTGCTGGCAAAGATAAGCCCTTTGACCCTCATGAAGCTATTAAATACAAGAAAAAAAAGCCTATACATTGCATTCTTGTTAAACTTCGAATCAATGATTAATACAGACTCTCAAATTATTATATATTGCAGCTACACCAGCTGATTCATCATACTGAACTTTCATTAATGTGTGTATTACCAGCTTTCATGGATTCGAAGAGAACCATGAACAGATCTAGTTGTAAATGAATAGGGGTGTCTTCCTGCATTTATGAACAACAAAAAATAAGTTAGAATTTTCATGCATCTGGATATCTTTTGTCAGATCCCAAAGTTAGATTTTGTGAATCCCATGTAATGCTGATGGAGGTCACTGTAGTATTATTTTAACTACGCAGAAGGAAGTATTTTGTCAACAAGTTAGAAAGTAAACAAACATCCTCCCTCTCCCCCAAAATATTAGAATTTCATTGTTACATATGAAATTGAGTAGTTAACATGTTGTTTAATTTTGATAGGATTACATTTCTCTTGTACTATTTTCCATATTTTTGAATGCCAGTAAAACATGAAACTTCACTGTAGAATTTGTAACAGGTAGGTTATATAATGGATTACAGATAGTTGGCAAGTGGGAAGGCATGGGAAGCAGTTTGATATTCTGGGATGCATCATTTCACCTTGATGAGCTTGGTAGTGAAGGAATTGATATTTACATGTTTTTGTTAAGTTCTACATTAACCAGTCTGTTGTCATACTCAGAGATTTGATGTAATGTTAAAGTTACAGTTCGTGAAAGGCAAAACTGTCAGGAATGAGTAGAAAGAATGAAGTAGTTTATACATTTGGGCAGACAGATTTCAAGGGCTGTGCTGCTTTTTGTATGCATGCAGAGAAGCCTAAGGCTTGATTCTACTGTGTAGAAGTTGATACACATTTTAGAAGTACCTTCAGAAAGGTCTTCAATAAAGCCACTGGGTAGAAAAGATAAACATCTTTTGCGTATCTTTTCTCAGTCAAGGACAACACTTGACTGGTTTATTGCAGCCCTACTAAGCAGTTAATGCATTAACTGAATTAGTCACTTAATTTGTGTCCATTGTAAATGAGAATAACATTGTTTTCTTGCCATAGCCTATTGGTGTTCTCCATGTATATGTTGTGAGCTTTTTGATGCATATGTATGAATATAATAAACGTCAGTTCCTAGCTTAATCCACCCAACTCTTACTGTTTAAATGATTGTGTATGTAAAATCATGTATTATCTCCTTAATTCTCCTGACCTACTTTGAAAATGAGCTAATATATATATTTTCTGCTTAATACACACCAGTAATTAAATGTTTGCACACAGTTGCAACTAAAGTAATTTTAATTGGACCTTGATCACTTCAGTTGTTGTGTTCTCAGCTACCGTTGTCTTCAGCATGATGGAAAAGTCATCTGTTTAATAGAGGAATTATTTCAACATTGTTTTCTGCTGGGATAATTAAAACTTTAAAGATTGAGCCACTATAAGAATCTAAACAAAGATTAGTATTCAAATCTAGAGATTTTAAAGTCTTTTTTAGAATCACTTTTCTGAGGGGAGAAGAAAGAAAATGAGACAGTACAGAAAGGCCTGGCAGAAGGAAAGAATGTGTGTATGGAAGGAGGAAAAGCTAAACTGGTTATATAGTTTTGCTGGTTACATGTATTTGCTGCTGATCTCTCTACTTGTCATGAGTTGGTTGAGTGTGCATATATTAATAACACAATAGTTTAACATGCATTAATATCCTTTACTTGCATATGTCACAGCACCACAAATGAAATTTTGCATAATTAGACAGCATTTGACTGGTAAAGACTAACTAAGAACTGTTTACAGAGCTGGGGTCCCCTGAGCTCAGGGATCTTCATTACTGGTCAAGAAGAAAGTTCTAGAGCACAGATGATTGGAGAGTTAACAGTAACCTGTACCTACCTTCACTATCTTACATTTACCTTTAGAATTCTTCCACTTTATAATGAGTTTGCTTTGGTTTTTATTACTTGAACATCTTCTCTTAAAGGTAGTGCTGCTACTTTGTTGATTCTGCAAGACCTCTGCTTCATCCCTGTTCTTTTTATACTATTGTGTCAGCTATTTCTGTTGTTCTTTCAGTGATGTTTATTTTATGATTTGGAAACCCGTGTTCCATTTGGGGGAGGAAGAAAAAAGAAAAGGTCAAACTTACTTATCGACTGCAATGGATCCTTTATTTCTATTGGAAAAACAAGGAGTGGGGCAATACCTGGGACACAACACTGGATACTTCAGAAAAGCTGACTTTGTTCTGTTCAGTGACCTGCATGGAAGAATCCCATGGGACTGGAGAGAAGAGGGGTCCAGGACAGCTGGTTGGTTTTCAAGCTCAAGAATGGTCCAGCCTGGTGAGCAGGAAATCAAGTAAAGGTGGTAGGAGGCCTGTATGCATGGATGAAGAAGGAACTCCAGACAAAGCTCAAACATGGAAACTCAACCTTCTTGCTTATATAAGAGCAGAGCCAGGTGACGGGGGGTAGTATATAGACACTGAGCATGCAGGAATGGAGTTCGGAACGCTAAAGCCCATCTGGAGTTGAACTCAGTGAGGGATGTGAAGCTTCTAAAGGTACATTAGCAGCAAAAGGAAGACTATGGAGAAATCATCTCACTGTTAAATGAGTTAGCCTCATGAAAAAGGACAGAGAGAAAGCCAGGGTACTCTAATGCTTTCTGCACCTTGATCTTTATTGGTAAGATTTGACTTCAGAAATCCCAAGAGCCTGAGACCAGTGGCTAAGTCGGGAGCAAGGACGACTATAACCTGAACAGAAGAGGATCATGTTAGGGAACATTTAAATAAACAGGACTTACACAAAGTCCATGGGACCTCATGAGATGCATCCATGAGTGCAGAGGGAGCTGCCAATATCATCATGACGTGACACTCAATAATCTTCCAAAGGTCCTGATGATGGGAGGTTCATGAGGGCTGGAAGGAAATCAAATGTCATCCTTGTTGCCAAGAAGTGCAAGGAGAAGGATCTAGGGAACTAGTCTGCTCATCCTCATCTTGATCCCTGGAGAGGTGATGGAGAAAATACTTCTGGAAATCATTTCTGAATACATGAAGGACAAGAAGGTGATCGTGAATAGTCAGCATGGATTTACTAATGGAAAATCACACCTGACAGGCCCGAACAATAAAACAATGAGCTTGGTGAATGAGGGGAGGGTACCATATATCAATTATGAGTTTAATAAGGATTTTCACAGTCTCCTATAGCAGTTTCATAGCCAAACTTATGAGGTATGGACTGCCTCAGCAGACAGTGCAATGGACTGAAAACTGGCTGAACTGCTCTGTTCAAATGTTTGTGAACAGCATAAAGTCCAGCTGGAGGCCAGTCACTAATGGTGTCCACTAGGGCAATATTGCGGCAGATACTGTTTAACAACTTCATTAATGACCTAGATAATGGGACAGAGTGCACCCTCAACAACTTTGCAAATTATGTAAAACTGCGAAGAGTAGTTGATATACCAGATGGTTGTGCTACTATCTGGAGGAACCTTGATCGGCTGGAGAGATGTACAAATGGGAACATCATTAAATTCAACAGAAGGAAGTGCAAAGTCCTTCATCTAGGGAGTGAGCAACTGTGACAGTACACCTTGGGGGCTGACTGGCTGAAAAGTAGCTTTTCGTATGTTTTATAACAGAAAGGTCCTGGTGGATAAAAAGTTGAAAGTGAGCCAGCAGTGCACCTTTGCAGCAAAGCAAGCTGATAGCCTTCTTGTCTGCATTAGGAAGAGTATTGTTAGCAGGTCATGGCAGATGATTATCATCTCCTGTTCAGCATTGGTGACCTCCCCAGTGTAAGAGACATGGGCATACCAGTAAAAGTCCAGTGAGATGGGTCACGATGATGAAGAAGGGATTGGAGAGCCGGACATGTGAAGGGACTGAAAATGCTGGGTTTGTTTAGCCTGGGGAAGAGAAGACTCTGGAGGAATCTTATCGACATGTATCTCCAAATCTGACAGTAGAGTGCTAAGAGGACGGAAACAGAGACTTCTCAGTGGTATCCAGTGAAAGAGCAAGGGACACAAACTGAAATACAAGAAATTTGGCTTGAATGTAACAAAAAGTTCAGGATTTTTTTTAATTTATTTATTTATTTTCCCCTCCTCCTGGTGTCATGGTTTTGGCTGGTACAAAGCTAATTTTCTTCACAGAGGCTCACCCAGTGCTGTGGTTTGGATTGTTGATGAGACTAGTGGTGATAGCATGGGGATGTTTTAGCTGTTGCAGGGCAGTGCTCACCCAGAGCCAAGCCTTTCCAGCTCCTCATGCTGCCCTGCCAGCGAGGAGGCTGGGGGTGTCCCAGGAGCTGGGAGGGGACACAGCCAGGACAGCTGACTCACGCTGGCCAGGGGACATCCCATACCACATGGTGCCGTGCTCAGCAATGGCAGCTGAGGCAACAGAGGAGGAAGGGGGGACACTGGGAGTGATGGCATTTGTCTTCCCAAGAAATGTTACGTGTGAATTAGCCCTGCTTTCCTGGAAGTGGCTGAACACCTGCCTGATGGTGGGAAGTAGTGAATGAATGCCTTGGTTTGCTTTGCTTGAGCGTGTGGCTTTGCTCTACCTGGTAAACTGTCTTAATCTCAACCCGTGAGTTCTCACACTTTTACCTTTCTGATTCTCCCCCCCATCCCACCTGAGGACAGTGAGTGAGTGGCTGTGTGGAGCTGAGCTCCCTGCCTGGGCTAAATAACAACAGCTGGTCAAACACAGACACAGGCTGCTCAGAGAGATTGTAGAGTCTCCATCTTTCAGGATTCGAAACCTGAAAGGGCAGGGCCTTGAGCAATTTGCTCAAATTGACCCTGGTTTGAGCAGGAAGGTGGGACTATGCAATCTCCAAAGGTTCCCTCCAGCCTCCACCAGTCTGTGATTCTGCATCATCCTTGCTTAGCACTGCTTCAGTTTATTGCTGCTGCTATTTCAGTGCCCATGGTATAATAGAAAATCTTAGTGAAAGCACTGGTATTTTATTTCACAAATGTATTTCTTTGCATGTCTGGTTTACTGTATATGAGTACTGTATATGCCAATGCATATTTGGATGGTTGTGCCAGTAGACTTTAATGAAGCTGACAGCTTATTTTGTTTTCAGATTTCTCTTATATGCGATTGTTCTTCTGGATATTATGTAGAATTTTCAGAATCTGAGCATTATATGACTTTCTGGTCTGAAATGATCTTGTACTGAACATTTACAATATGTCATCTAGTAGCCATCAAGAATTTAACAGAAAACTTTTTAAAGGTGGTAGCAGGAATGCTGTAAGTATTAATGGGAGTTTAATACAGTTGTCAAGGGGAGGAAAAATATTTTCTCGAGGGGAGTGAGTAGGTTACAAATATATTAATTTCTTAACAGCTGTATTAAAGGAAGTACAGGCAGCATATACACGTCACATTTCAAATGTATTATTAATATACTAATAAGTATAAATAAACATAAAGTAAAATCAAATTTTAAAAAAATAAATAAGAGAATATCGATTCCCATAGCAAACTTAAGTCTGACACCAATTTTATAGCACTACTGCCTGTGCTATAATAACATATGTGATTTGATGCCATGGAAAAACAAAAGACCATTTCAAAAGACTTTTGGCATCTTGCACGGATTTCAGAGGAATTTTGTACTACTATTTTTCCTTTTCTAGCAGTGGGAAAATTCAGTGTATTTTTGTCTGTGTTACTTTATAAAAAAATAAAATAAAAAAATCCCAGATTGAGTATTCTGTTGATCCTTTAAAAAAAAAAAAAGTTTTTTTTTTTCAAAACTTTGTCAAAGTTATAGAAACCATAGTAACATAAGACAGGAAGAGTTGTCCATCCCACTCTGCAGAAGTATTAAGCATAATCTAAATTCTAACTGAAATCCTACCCCTACCAAATGTGCGTCCAGTCTGTTCTTCACACCTTCATATTAGGATGGCTTTCTGTAATGCCTAGCTCTGTTATGAGAAAGTGTGTTGAATGTCATACTAAAGGGTTTTCAAATTATACATAGATTTTATTTTTTTTTTCTTTTCCGCCAGGTAGCACAGAAAACAATTAAATTGTGATTTTTATAATAGACTTTTAATGGTAGAAGATTGTTGCAGGTCTTTTGTTGATGGTGTGTTTTTCAGGACTGCACAAACAAAATTCTTTCAGTCTTTCCTCGTGTCATTAGAAAATGTACAGCTTTTATCAGTTTTGTTGTATTTCTGAAGAATTTTAGAGTTATTTTCTGAAATGCAGTACCCACTTGAGCATAATTGTCTAGGTAGGGTTTGAAATTCCTGAGTGGAGAAGTATATTACCTGTGATATTCCTATTAACACATGCTATTATAACACCTTATTTCCTGTGGAAGCAGTTTATTGCTCGCTCATAATCCATTTATTTTCTGTCTGTAAAACGCAGACTATTCTTTTTTCCCTAATTATGTATTTGTGTATTTGACTTTTTTCTCAACTCACTAGTTTTTCTTTTGGGCTGTGATCAAGTCAAATGGAAAGCTCAAAGAGAAAAATCAACAAATTGTAGTTGAAAACAGCATGAGTACATTATAAGTGCATAATAAATGTTCTTTAAAAGTACTCAAGTAACTGAAAAAAATGGAACTTTTTTTTCATGTAAAATTAGGATAAATTAATGTAAACTTAGTGATTTTTTCCCTAAAAATCACTTCTCACAATGGAAAGAACAGCATTTTTTTTTAATCCTGACAAATGCTGAATGTTTAGTGTAATGGTTGCAACCATACATATGTAATACTTTAAACGGAACATTGAGGAAAATAATGATTAATGTCATGTCTGAATTTGAGGCTTATAAAAATTATTTTAAAATAGATTAAATAATTAAAACAAAAAACAAAACGAAACAAAACATTGAAATCTGAGAATTGATCATTGATGAGTAAATTATGTTAATTGTGTTCCTCAGGCTTACTTCAAGCTCCTAGGTATGGAGGAACAAATGTCAGTTTGGGAATTACCATTGGTACAAGATCTTTCTGGTCTTGTTTTTCAGCAGAAGTCATGTCAGTCAAGCAGGACTAGAGGATTTATTACAGATATTAATCAATGATAAGTTTAAATTCATTGGAGAGGTTTAATTTCTCAATTGGTGTACGCTCCCCTTACAGCTTTGCTTTCAGCAAAGCACCTATAGTTAAGAGAGGCTGATGACATACTTTGTAAAGACTGTCTTGGCAGATTTAGGCAAGGACTGAATATTTGAGAAACTGTCTTTTAGGCAGTTTTAAGATCTTTTGTTCACCCTGGTTATTTCTGTTCTCCTCCCCCTCCTTGCCCCTCTCGCCCTCCTTCCCCCCTGCCCTGCTGTGAGAGTCCCTGGGCAACCATGCTGGGAGTACAGAGGGGCACCCAGTCTCCTTAGCCCTGAGTCCGAGCGTGGGGAATGTGGGGTTTTGTACTTGAATGGCTTTTTTAGCTTCTCGGTTCTTCTTGTGCATGGCATGAGTTAAATTCAAACAAGAATACTTCTGTGTGCCCAGGTTTCCTGTGAAACACAGTTCCAGCCTTACAACAGGTACTGTAATGTTTTACTGATATATTTTAGATTGTTTTAACTACAAATATTTTAAAAATGAAATGTTATAATAAGTTTATTATGACATCACAGCAATAAGTTGGATAAACTTTAAGCACTGATGGGAATATTATCTAATTTGGTCTGTCAGGAATGAGTAGAACTTTTATTGCATTCACAATCACATGAACAGAAGTTCATTCTTTTGTGTTATGCATTGTATATATTGTGTTATATATATCTATTATATATTGTATGCTCTTGTTATCAAATCTCAAAACGTTTAATTTCATATTATAATTCCATTTGAGTAGAGAGTCTGACTATGGTGAGAACTTACAATATGGTGACCTGGGTGGACTTTCATAGTTTGTTTCTAGATAAAAGAGTATTCGAGCTACCACCCAGTGTGATTAGTGGGGAGAAGTGGTCACAGTATCGAAGTTGGATGCTTATATTAGACAGTCTTGATGGCTTATTCTGCTTTCTATAAAGTAAAATTCAGAGATATGCATATTATTCCCTATAGAGTTAATGTTATATCTAGTAAACAGAGTTATTGCTGGAAGAAATTGGAAAACTAATTCATCCAAATTCTGCAGCTGGAGCTACACCTCTTTATGGAGGTGTAAAAAGGCTCTCACCTATCTCTGTTATTGTATCCCTGTTATACATGATCAAATATAAATAATTTCAATGACTGTTAAAAATGCCATGACACAAATGGGGGGGATCTCGGAGGACTTGGAAGGCCATGTGTAAATAGTTTTTTTTGACATTGTTGTGCAGTCCTTAATCATCTACAGAAGTTCCAAAGACACGAGAGAGAGTTTAAGAAGTGTTCCGGTTTAAGCTGGCAGGCAGCTCAGCACCGCACAGCTGCTCACTCACTCTCCCTGTGTGGGATGAGGGGGAGAATCAGAAAGGTAGAAGTGTGAGAACTCATGGCTTGAGATTAGGACAGTTTACTAGGTAAAGCAAAAGCCGAGTGCACAAGCAAGGCAAACCAAGGAATTCATTCACTACTTCTCATTGGCAGGCAGGTGTTCAGCGACTTCCAGGAAAGCAGGGCTAATCGCACATAATGGTTTCCTGGGAGGACAAACACCAGCACTCCAATACCACGTGGTGTAGGACATCTCTTTGGTCAGTCTGGGCCAGCTGTCCTGGCAGTGTCCCCTCCCAGCTCCTGGGGCATCCCCAGTCTCCTGGGGCAGCACAAGAAGTAGAAAAGTCCTTGGCTCTGTGTAAGTGCTGCTCTGCAACAACTAAAACACCCCTGTGTTATCACCACTATTTTCATCAAAAATCCCAAACACAGCATTGTGCAAGCCTCTACAAAGAAAATTAACTCTATTCCAGCCACAGCCATGACAAAAAGTAATTTAAAAAAATATTTATGAAGGAATTTAGACCTGGGAAAAGATCTGTCCTCTGGAGTAGACTTAGGTAAACTGGTATGTAATAATCTATTTTCTACTTGAAATGTTATTTTATATTCCTGCCTATTCAGCTCTTTATCATCTACTTCCTTTTATTTGTTTGGAGCACTAACACATCTTAAAAAAAAAAAAAAAAAAAAGAATGTTTAAAATTATAATGGTGCTTCCACTACTTACAAGAGTAGTTTTGATACTCTTTTCCGTAAGAGTATCAAAACTAATAAAACATCATTTGATATCAAAAAAGGGAAGCCTAGCTTTGAACTCAATTGCCAACCACTAGTGCAATTACTGTCAGATCAATTTATAAACACAAATGAAGGTAAAAGCACAGTAAGATAACGTATGTCTCTAAAACTGCCAGTTATTTTCAAATTCATTCTTAAATCTAATATGATGTATAATTTGAAATTTTCAATAGGGGAAGGCCAATTATGTCAGGATTTCTGAGAACTGAGTGTTTTTAACAAGTACTAAGTGAATGCAATGACGTTGATGGTTGTTATCACAGAAGGAGAATGACTGTGAGATGTGACTTTTTGTGTCTGTTTCCTCTTTTTCAGTCAAAATGTTTGATCAGTCCACTGACTAAATGTGCTTGTTGCTTTGTGTGTGTGTTGCATAATAGCTATTAAATACAACTAGAATGAGTTAAGATCAACCTTTCTTTCAGACATAATAAGGATATTTGTTTGATGACCTCTTTTGATCTTTGAGTAAGTCAATAAATATTGAAATGACAACGTTTACATATGTCAGCAAAGGGTAGGTTTACAATAACTTACATGATCAGCAAATAAGATCCCTCAAAATGCAAAAGAAGACATATCTCATATTAGAATGTGAAGTTTTAATTTAAGGAGGGGAATTAAATAAATGGGAAAAACAAGATATATGGCAATATTTACTTTTTGGATTGTATGAAAACTATGAAAGTGAAAGAAACATTACTGGCATTATTGGCATTTACATCAAAGTGGGTGGTAAACAAAAATTATTAAAGATCAGTATTTTTAATTTTTTTCCCCTTCAAGATTGTTTTTATTTAACATGTTCCCAGGAGCTGGAAATTTCCGTGTTTTCAGAACTGAGTGAAAGACAACTGTTTCCTTCTTTCTAGTGTTCCCCCCGCCCCCGCACCTTCTTGGAGAAATTGCCAGAAGAAAGTTCCTTGACATTGTTTCAGTTCCTCTCTAGGGATAGTTGCTGACATGGATGGCTTCTCAGCAGAATTCCATATTAACTTTCACAGCTAAGCTTCATCACTCAGTTGGGTATTTAGAGATCTCAGCCAACCACAGAAAGAAGTGCTGCTAAACAACTTACTGGATTCCCTGGCTTGGAAAAAAGCCAATAGATAAACTGGGGAAAGCACAATATCAATTTGCAGTGAGCAGAGAATGAAGGAGCATGGTACTGTCTCCTTGGAGGGGCCAAAGACTATTATCAAGACTATTATCGCCACTTGCCGAGGCGACCGGCTCCGGGGCAGACGCGTGCTGCAGCGGAGCGCGGGATCGGGACAGGCAGGGCTATTTTTCGGGCATCGAGCCTATGTGAGGGAGCCGCCAGGCACCGGCAGCCCTCGTGAGGGAGGCTGACGAGGCGTAGGCGGAGCCAGCAGCGTCAGCGACAGCTCCTCCCCCCGGCCGTTCAAAGGCAGCCCTTAGGGAGCGCGAGCGACCAGGAGCGCGGCGAACAGGGCGGGCAAACAGGGAGTGACGCGGCAGTTAGCGCAGGCAGGGCGGGCAGGAAGGGCGGAGCGCTCACACCCGCCCATAGGGACACCTCCTCTAAGGGCGCTCTCCTGTCAGCTGGGCTACAATGGTCTCCACCAGGCATGGTGCTTTCTCTAGGAAGTCAGTACACGCCCAGACCGACTGCCCGTCCAAACATGCGGCAGTTCAGGTCTCCGGATGCGGGGAGTGTCTGAGCCTCTTGCTGCCATCGGCGGGAGGCAGGGGGACTGCTTGCGTGAGGTGCGAGCAGGTGGACGACCTGGTCCGCATGGTGGCGGAACTCAAGGAGGAGGTGCAGAGGTTGAGGGATATCAGGGAGTGCGAGCGGGAGATAGACTGGTGGAGTGACTCCCTGCAGGACCGGAGGGAGAGGGACCAGGGTGAGATGCCCCAAAGGGGGGTGGACCCCCTGCCCTGTTGCCATTGGGCAGAGGGAGGGGACCTCCAAGTTGAGGAGGAATGGAGACAGGTCCCTTCTCGACCTCGCAGGAGATGCCCTCCCCTTCCGGCGCTGCCTTCCCAGGTGCCCTTGAACAATAGGTTTGAGGCCCTGGAGCTTGAGAGACCGGTGGGTGAGGATGAGGTAGGAAGCCTACCCAGGAGGATGCCTGAGGTGAGGAAGTTGGCTCCACGCCTCAGGACTGCCTCCACCAAGAAAGAGAGAAGGGTGATTGTTGTGGGCGACTCCCTCCTCAGGGGAACGGAGGGCCCTATTTGTCGGCCTGACCCCACGCATAAGGAAGTCTGCTGCCTCCCTGGGGCCAGGGTCAGAGACGTTACCAGGAAGCTTCCAAACCTGGTTCGCCCCTCTGACTATTACCCGCTTTTGATAGTCCAGGCTGGCAGTGATGATCTTGAAAAGAGAAGCCTGAAGGCTATCAAACAGGACTATAGGGGGCTGGGACGATTGGTGGAGGGAGCGGGAGTGCAGGTGGTGTTTTCATCTATCCCTACGGGGGAAGGGAGAGGCACGGAGAGGACATGGAAAGCTCACGTGGTTAATAGGTGGCTCAGAGGCTGGTGCCAGCACAGAAATTTTGTTTTTTTTCACCATGGGGAGCTTTACTCGGCACCTGGCCTGATGGCCCCAGACGGGTCCCTATCTCCAAGGGGAAAACGGATCCTAGGCCAGGAGCTGGCGGGGCTCATAGAGAGAGCTTTAAACTAGGCAAGAAGGGGGACGGGGCTCAAAGAAGGCTTGTTGGAGCCGTGCCGGGGGAAACAATGGCTAGGCTGGGGAAGAAGGCGATGGCCCAGCTGAAGTGCATCTACACTAATGCACGCAGCATGGGTAACAAACAGGAGGAGCTGGAAGCCATCGTGCAGCAGGAGGGCTACGACTTGGTTGCCATCACGGAGACGTGGTGGGACCGCTCCCACGACTGGAGTGCTGCAATGCCTGGCTATCGGCTCTTCAGGAGGGACAGGCAGCACAGAAGGGGTGGTGGCGTGGCTCTCTACATTAGAGAATCTTTTGATGTTGTGGAACTCCAGGCTGGGAATGATGAGGTTGAATCCCTGTGGGTTAGGATCCGCGGGAAGGCCGGCAAGGCTAGCGTCCTGGTGGGGGTCTGTTATAGACCGCCGAACCAGGATGAGGAGACGGATGAGGAGTTTTATAGGCAACTGACAGAAGTTGCAAAATCGTCGGCGCTTGTCCTCGTGGGGGACTTCAACTTCCCGGATATATCCTGGAAACACAACACGGCACAGAGAAAGCAGTCTAGGAGGTTTCTGGAGAGTGTGGGAGATAGCTTCCTGATGCAGCTGGTCAGTGAACCTACCAGGGGTGGTGCCCCGCTAGACCTTCTCTTCACAAACAGAGAAGAACTGGTGGGAGATGTGGTGGTCGGAAACCATCTTGGACAGAGTGACCACGAAATGGTAGAGTTCTCTATTGTTGGCGAGGCCAGGAAGGGGACCAGTAAAACTGCTGTATTGGACTTCTGGAGGGCTGACTTTGAGCTGCTCAGGACGCTGGTTGGCCGAGTCCCTTGGGAGGCGGTTCTGAAGGGCAGAGGAGTCCAGGAAGGCTGGGCGCTCCTCAAGAAGGAAATCTTAACGGCACAGGAGCAGTCCGTCCCCACGTGCCCAAAGACGAGCCGGCGTGGAAGAAGACCGGCCTGGCTCAACAGAGAGTTGCGGCTTATGCTTAGCAGGAAAAAGAGGGTTTATAATCTTTGGAAAAAAGGGCAGGCCACTGAGGAGGACTACAAGGATGTAGCGAGGCTGTGCAGGGAGAAAATTAGAAAGGCCAAAGCTCATCTGGAGCTCAACCTGGCTACTGCCATTAAAGACAACAAAAAATCCTTTTACAAATATATCAATGCGAAACGGAGGACTAAGGAGAATCTCCATCCTTTACTGGATGCGAGGGGAAACCTGGTTACTAAGGATGAGGAAAAGGCTGAGGTGCTTAATGCCGCCTTTGCCTCAGTCTTTAGCGGCAATACCGGTTGTTCTCTGGACACCCAGTGCCCTGAGCTGGCGGAAGGGGATGGGGAGCAGGATGTGGCCTTCGCTATTCATGAGGAAATGGTTGGCGACCTGCTAAGGAGCTTGGATGTGCGCAAGTCGATGGGGCCCGATGGGATGCACCCGAGGGTACTGAAAGAACTGGCAGAGGAGCTGGCCGAGCCGCTTTCCATCATTTATCGGCAGTCCTGGCTATCGGGGGAGGTCCCAGTTGACTGGCGGCTAGCCAATGTGACACCCATCTATAAGAAGGGCCGGAGGGCAGACCCGGGGAACTATAGGCCTGACAGTTTGACCTCAGTGCCAGGAAAGCTCATGGAGCAGATTATCTTGAGGGTCATCACGCGGCACTTGCAGGGCAAGCAGGCGATCAGGCCCAGTCAGCATGGGTTTACGAAAGGCAGGTCCTGCTTGACGAACCTGATCTCCTTCTATGACAAAGTGACGCGCTTGGTGGATGAGGGAAGGGCTGTGGATGTGGTTTACCTTGACCTCAGTAAGGCTTTTGACACCGTTTCCCACAACATTCTCCTCAAGAAACTGGCTGCGCGGGGCTTGGACTGGCGTACGCTTCGCTGGGTTAGAAACTGGCTGGATAGCCGGGCCCAGAGAGTTGTGGTGAATGGAGTCAAATCTGGTTGGAGGCTGGTCACAAGTGGTGTCCCCCAGGGCTCGGTACTGGGGCCGGTCCTCTTTAATATCTTTATCGATGATCTGGATGAGGGCGTCCAATGCACCCTCAGTAAGTTTGCAGATGACACCAAGCTAAGTGCGTGTGTCGATCTGCTCGAGGGCAGGAAGGTTCTGCAGGAGGATCTGGATAGGCTGGAGCGATGGGCTGAGGTCAACTGTATGAAGTTCAACAAGGCCAAGTGCCGGGTCCTGCACCTGGGGCGCAACAACCCCAAGCAGAGTTACAGGCTGGGAGATGAGTGGTTGGAAAGCTGCCTGGCCGAGAAGGACCTGGGAGTATTGGTTGATAGTCGGCTGAATATGAGCCAGCAGTGTGCTCAGGTGGCCAAGAAGGCCAACAGCATCCTGGCCTGTATAAGAAGCAGTGTGGCCAGCAGGTCTAGGGAAGTGATTGTGCCCCTGTACTCGGCTCTGGTGAGGCCGCACCTCGAGTACTGTGTTCAGTTTTGGGCCCCTCACTACAGGAAGGACATGGACGTGCTCGAGCGAGTCCAGAGAAGGGCGACCAAGCTGGTGAGGGGTCTGGAGAACAAGTCTTACGAGGAGCGGCTGAGGGAGCTGGGCTTGTTCAGCCTGGAGAAGAGGAGGCTCAGGGGAGACCTTATTGCTCTCTACAGTTACCTTAAAGGAGGCTGTAGTGAGGTGGGGATTGGTCTGTTCTCCCACGTGCCTGGTGACAGGACGAGGGGGAATGGGCGAAAGTTGCGACAGGGGAGTTTTAGGTTGGATGTTAGGAAGTACTTCTTTACCGAAAGGGTTGCTAGGCATTGGAACGGGCTGCCCAGGGAGGTGGTGGAGTCACCATCCCTGGAGGTCTTTAAAAGACGTTTAGATGTAGAGCTTAGCGATATGGTTTAGTGGAGTGCTTAGTGTTAGGTCGGAGGTTGGACTCGATGATCTTGAGGTCTCTTCCAACCTAGAAATCTGTGTCTGTGTCTGTGTATCAATTGTTTGGAGCTCAGAAGTAGCAAGAGATCAATTGATTGAGGGAAGGTGGATGAATGCCAGATGATCAATAGAAGTGGGAGCGATCACATCTGGTCATTGTTTTTGGCTAGGAAACATCAAACAACGTGGTTGCCAAGAGACAGAAGCTGATAGGTACAGAAGCATGAGAGAAACGGGAAATACAATGAGTAAAATGCCTCCACTTTGAAAGGCTTGCGAGGCATTGGGAAGCTATGATGTCAATTTTTGCATCTAGGCAAAAATGTTGTATCTAACATTAAGAGTGAATGAAAGATATATACGTGAAAAATATCTGCTTTTGTTTTTTTATGTCAGCAATTGACCATACTGGAAGAACACTATAATGTGTGTAATATAAGGTGTTATCAAACAACATCCTGTGATATCAACAGAGAAGTATGCTGGTGGATTGGAAAATTGCAGCAGCAATAAAGATAGACAGATGTCCCAGAAAACCTCCATCACTCGATACTTGACTCAGGGAAAAAAAAAAAAAAAAAAAGGCGTGTTATTGTTGTGTGGGTAAAGGACAAGCAGTAACACCTAGAAAGATGGAGATAATGTGTTGGAATGTTTGAGATGAGATGAATGAGAAATGTTGGTAAGATGATTGGAGGTTTGGACTATTTTGACATGAATAATTTAGTTAAGATACTTGTAAAATCACAGTTTTACTGACAATGCAGTGAATGTGCAAGTAGTGTAAGTGACTGAGTATTTCATCAATGTAATAATACGTCTCAAATGAACGGTAGACTGTAGGTAGGAGGCTATGTACCTTTGGTGTCTGAAGTTCTGAAGGGGGAGGTTTTGAGACAGGTTTTCCAGAGTCTATACTTTTAGTTTTGACCATGAAAAGGAAGATAAAATGCTAAGGATATATTTGCTCAGTAAAAATGCTTCCTTTTTTTAGAAATAATTCTGCTTATTTTTTTTTTTTTTCAGATGCTATTCAAATAAGCCTTCTATCCCTAACTTTTCTAAAGATGTTGGTGCGATTGGTCAGTCAGAAGTTACTGTTGTCAAATCTATCACTTCTAGTAAGTAGCTAAACTGCTTTTGAAAGACTGCAAAAAAGGAAATACACAAGTGTGTGTAAAAGATAGATATCAGATCTGACAAAAATCTGTTACGGGTAACCAGATATCAACTATCTACAGATAGTTGTTACACACAGTAAAATGAGCACATTTGATGCTGAACCTGAGTAATCTGATATATGCGTAGCTTTCCTGAATACATGCTTGTGTACACTTGAACTGAGGATATTAGCCTTCATTTTTCTTTGTGTTTTTATGCATCTTTTTT
Source organism: Cygnus olor (assembly GCF_009769625.2). NCBI lineage: Eukaryota > Metazoa > Chordata > Aves > Anseriformes > Anatidae > Cygnus > Cygnus olor. The sequence goes on along the minus strand of NC_049172.1, from coordinate 40,547,853 downwards.
AATATATTGATTATTTAATTTTAAAATGTTTATTCTATTTGTAGGAAACTGATCAGATTTTCAATTTAGACTATCAGGAAAGAATCAAGAGGTGCAGAAGACAGAAGAATAATTAGTGATGAAGCTACTAGGCTTTGACAGAAACTATGTAATACATAAGCATGATATATAATCTGCTGCATAAATATGGCATTATGTATTGGCTTCTGACCAACTTTCTAGATTCAGCTAAATATATCATGGTAGGCAATTTCACATCAACAGAATATAAAAACAAACTGGCAGCATCCTTGAACCAAAGAACAGGAAGGAGACAAAAGAGGCAATAATGTCCCTCAGCTCTGGTAAGTGATAATTGGATGGATAAAAAAGAAGAATATAGGTGTTTTCTTTACAGCAGCTGTGATGATTTAGGATTGATGATCTTTTTCAGCTTTAGTTGAAGAGTATATATTTCAAATGCTAATAACTCTATGTAAATAGACTCTTGCATATGAGAGTTGATGACATTGTGTGCCATGCTGCAGAGCACCTAGGGCTGGTTTGGTGTGTGCACATTCTCCTTCGAATGCAGAGGCCAGTGTTAGGCAGTACATATGAACCCACTTCCTGGTTGGGGTGGCTTAAGAGCTGCTCTTACTGCTTGTGGTGTTAGTTCCTTAACTTCTAGCACAGTGTTACCTAGTGGCCACCAGGTAGAATCACACGAAGGTGGGTTCTTGGTGTGAGGGAACGTTGTGCTAGTATTATGTGTGTGAATACTTCTGTTGATCTTAAATTGGAGGGAGATGGACTGAGGCAAGTCACAAGTTACACTGACAGGTTTACAGTGAAGTAATAATACTAATGGATGACGCTGCACTGTGTGAAGCCTGAAGAAGTATCTGATCCAGGAAATTTGCTTTGAAACCTGAGAGCTTCAGTGATCCACTTAATGATCTCTATGGGAAATCCTCCTCCTCTGCATATCTTTTTCTATTAGGCTTCTCCTCATTTAAAAACTGAGAATACTGTTAACAAAATGCAAACACAGGTTATGCGTATCCAATATAGCATTTCCTATCAGCTGCTTCACAGAGGTGTTCAGAAGCTGATAGTACAAAACTTATGGCAAAAGCCATCTTTTTGCTTCCTCCCACTTTGCCTCCAGCTGTGTCAGAGCTAATTTGAGTGAAACACCTAATTATCTATTAGCCAAGGTTATAAAATAAAATTAGTCACAGCCCTCTATGAAAAATGGCTAACAACTTTCTGCTCATTAAAAATCAAAGCATATACATATCTGTCCTGGTTTCAGTTAGGACAGAGTTAATTTTCCTCCTAGTAGCTGGCAGGGTGCTATGTTTTGGATTAGAATGAGAAGAGCGCTGATAACATGCTGATGTTTTAATTGTTGTAGAGCAGTGCTTACACCAAGCCAAGGACTTTTCAGCTTCTTGCTCTGTCCTGCTAGCGAGCAGGCTAGGGATGCAGCAGGAGCTGGGAGGGGACAGACCCAGGACAGCTGACCCAAACTGGCCAAAGGGGTATTCCATACCATCTGACGTCATGCTGAACAATATATAGGGGTGGCTAGCCGGGGTGGAGGGGGGGGCCGGCTGCTCGGGGATAGGCTGGGCATCGGTCAACGGGTGGTGAGCAATTGCATTGTGCATCACTTATTTCGTACACATTATTACTATTAATACTATTATTATTATTATTATTGTTGTTATTCTTTTCCCTGTCTTAATAAACTGTCTTTATCTCAACTCACAGACTTCACTTTCCCGTTTCTCTCCCCCATCCCGGAGAGGGAGGGGGGAGGGTGAGCGAACGGCTGTGTGGTGTTTGACTGCCAGCCGGGCTAAACCACAACATTACCCATATTTGATACAAAATGACTGCAATAAAATCTGCTTGAATGAATTTATGAAAGTTATTCTGAAAAAAAAAAAAAAAAAAAAAAAAAACTCTACAATCAATTAAAAGAGAAGCACTTCAAATGAAATGGCCACTTACTTTTTAAACTGTATTTCCTAAAATATTATGAGCTTATGAATGCTTAAGGAAAGACCCCACACTATCTTTCTAACTTTAACTTTCTAAATACATGGGTAAAGGAATATTTCCTTTCTCACTAGCCATCAAAACGTTCATTAAAACACATCTTGATCTTCAGTTACAGAATAAAATACCACTTTAAAAAGCAATATGGTTTCAGTTTATTATTTGTGATGTATATTTAGCATCAATGTCAATAAACTTTAAAGTAGAAGGTGAATCTCCAGCTTCAGTAAGGGATTTTACAAATTCATGGACAACAGATACTAAGGGGGAACAGGTGGAGACAAACCCTTTAACATCCCTAATACAACACCTGTGGACACTGGGGAAGTATGAGGGAAATGTATCACAGAAGGTGGCTGAGATGGTGCAGTATTCCTAAACAGATTCTTCTGTTGCCACTATCAGAACTGTGGGTTTGATGAACCAATGGCCTTAGTTGGACATTATTTATTCTTTTTTTCTTTTAATGCTTTGCTCTTCAAACTTTTTAAAATATGAGGATTAAAATGTGTATCAGTTTACTGCTGTGACTCTCATTTAGTGTAATGAAACCTTCATAACTAACAGGTTACAGTAAAAAGAGAAAAAAAATTAAAGGACATAAAGGCATAATGGTCATGGATATATATTCTTCATGTACATAAGCAACTGTTTGTTTCCTGTGTTGTGAAATCTCTATTATCCTACAGAACATCACAATGAAAACAAGTTTTGCAATCCTAAATATGTTGCTTAATTCAGTGCCGCAGGGTTTCTTGAAATGCCTTAGCTTCACTTGGTACTTGGTAGCATCATTTAGTGAGAGCTTTTTTCAGGGTCACTTATCACTGCGAGCCTAGGAGACGGTTTCAGTCGAGCAGAGAAGGAACCCACTGAGTGAGTGACAGGAGCATTACCTTGCAAACTTAGAAGGATTTGTTTGGTATGAACTTGACTGTCTGACCAACAGCTGACAAACTCTGATGTGTACAACCTGTTCACTGAACCCGAATTATGTCTGGTTTGTTTAACATACTTCCAGTTTCTGCTTTGAAGTAACAATAACCTGTTTTGTAGGATAGTTCAAAATACACTAAGATTGCTTGACCAAAAAAAAAAAAGTTGCAATGCTCAGGTAACTTTCTCCAAATTATGTTTTTAGTTTCTAATTGTTCTGAAAAAATTACTGTGAAAATCTGCCAAGATTCCCATACCTGTGTGACAACACAGATGTCTGCATGCCATTTAACAGCTTTGGGGAGGGATAATGTTGTGGGTAAATATTGGAACTGACATCCTGGGCACTAGTGAAAAAGCTTGGCCTTCATCATTAGATAAATAATCTTTTAAAATAAAAGACTTCCTACCCAGTTTAGGCAAGCTGAACTTGTATGCTTTGGGGACAGGAAAATTTTAATTTCTTCTTTTATGTTCCTATTTTGCATTTTTCTTTCTCTTTTTTCTTTTTTTCTTTTTTTCCCCCTTTTTTGATATGAAATCTCTGGTATACTGGCATTAATTCAGTGTATTACATTGTCTTTCTTAAGGTATTTATCTCATTATAAGCAGTATTAGTTTCCTATTGAAATATTATGCTTTTGCCGATGTATTAGTACAGCACAGCATCAAGTAAAATTACATTATTGCTGATTGCATTCAAAAAGACAGCACATTCATTTCACCTCTCTTAGCACATGTGCAAAGTTCCTATGTACCAGGTGGTTGTAATTAGTCTGGAATGCAGTTTGGCTGGCAAATTCCTTCCTGTTCATTGGATAATTTCACTGCTACAGTCCCAAAACCGCAATGGGTAATGGGGGGAAGTATTTTAACTATAGGTATTCTGGTATAAATCTTAGAAATTTTCCCATAACTACTGCTAATGTGAGCTGATACTCTGAAAATTAAAATCATCTGGCTTTTGGGATCCCTGGCACTCAGGTCATAGGGCTTAACTTCATTTTAAAAAAGCAACATCTCTGTGAACACAGTGCACAAATTGCAAAGTATTTTGTTGGTTTTTAGCTGACCTGTACAATGAAGAAGAACATGCAAAGAAGGCTGACATCTCTAACTTGTAGGTGGGCATGACATACCCCAGACTTCTGTTGTCCTTATTTTTGAGGCGTGTTCCATGGTGATCCATATAGATGGATGATCTAAAAAACAGACATTTAATGTCAGCTGAAATAGTAACAGAAGTAATTTTGAAAACCCATGTGGACGCAGCTGCCCATGCACTATCATGTAGAAAGGATGTATTACTCGTACACAGAGAGGTGTACGTGTTTCTGTTACGTTGTTTTTCCTCAAATATGAATACTTTGGAAGCTTTCTAACTTTCCTAAGTCTATTGACCGTGCTGATGACCTGATCATAAAATCTTAGAAACGGTAGTGCATTGTATCAGAAATACTGATGGCCACTGTTTCTGAAAACTGAAATTGATGTTCTATTTAAAACAATCAGTTCTCTTTATTATTCAAATAGCTAATGTTGTTAAGTAAGTATACAATTGTAAGTATGCAATTTTAATGTGCATTCAAAACCTGTATTTTCAAGTGGAAATTAAATTTTTATTTTTAAGCTGTTCAGTGACGTGATTGAGAAGTTCAGCCTAGTTATGCATTAGGTGGCTACATATATGCTGCAAAAAGCGTAAAAAAAGTAACATTAATTGAATCAGTGGAGTTGTTTTTGTTTTTGAGTTGTTTTTGAGGACTTATTTATTTCTTCATTCCTACACGATATATTTAGAACAAGGATATTTAAAACCACACCAGTATAATGGCCATTCTGAAAGTTTTCTATCAGGTGTCAGCAGAACTTGGTAAAAATCCTCAATTTTCTAATTAGACAATGCTGTGCTATCACAATTTTGAAACTTTCCATTTTTGAGTGCGCTGCTTTTGCTAAAGCTGCCCTTGCATGTCCCTGGAAACCTGGCTTTTTGCCTTGGTACTAAGTTAACTCATGTTGTCTTGACAGTTATAGAAATGACTACACAAAGTGCAGGGGAAAGGAGACTGGGTCTTAGTATTTGTGAGCACCTTTCAGTGCAGATAAATTTCAATGGCTGTAAATGATTGAATAATTTAAATGACTGATTCAAATACCTTGACTACCCCCCTGCACACACAAAAAGAAAAATAAAATTTTAGATGGCTTTATTTTATCTTTATTTCGCACATGCACAGAAAATCTCAAGTAGTAAAGGTGTGCACATGGAGTGAAACTCATCTGTGTTTTGCCATGTATTTTGCTTGTCTTTCTCCTGCTTTTGTATAGTCATGCATGCAGGTTATTTTTGTTGTGGATGCTATACAATAATTTTTCCTTATTGCTGAAAAAGTGGAGAATCCTTGGGGAGAAAAAAAATAGCAGTCCTGAGACTTTGTTTTGTAAGCTGAAATGTGCTTTCAGAAAAGCTATCCTGGGCTACCTCAGTAATAATTGCCAGTGGTGTTTTATATTGGTGATATTTAACTGGACAAAAACATCAACCAAAAACCTTAGGGAAAATTATTCTTTTTCTTACTTTTCTCCTAACTGGACAATTTTATGTGAACTAATATTTGTCATCTGATAAGGCTTTCAAGGGATCTAATTACATATTTCCTCCCATCAGTATTGCAGTACTATAGGCTTTTTCTGAGACCTTTTGTAGCTTACTTGTAAATATTGACTGAGGCATTGCGCTCTGAGAGATAGCATTTTTAGTCTAACTGTGGTTATGCCAGTTACTTCTGCTGATAGAGTCTGCCAGAAGAAGAAACTTTATTTAAAGCTTCAAGTAAGTATACTCTAAATAAGATTAGTGTTGTGAGAAGTTCTTCTGACAGAGTAACCGTGATGCAAGACATCTCTAAGTGGTATCTCTCTGACAAATTAACTGTAGGAAACTGTTTCTGTAAGAGATATACTAATTACAAAATCAACTAAATTGTTCTGTTCATGACTTATAGCCATTAGAAGGTCAAGTTTTATGCAGGTTTGGCGACATCCACTAGTATGTATAGCATGTATGTTTACATGAGGTTTAGGGTTTACTAAAAATAAAACATCTGCTGTTTTGTGCAGGATTTTTATTATATGCCTGCAGCATGGATTTCTGAGCACCTTTCTTTGATACAGTGAATGACAACATGATCAACATGTTTTGTATGCAGTTTTCCAGTCCATCCTTCCTTTCTTCCTCTCTCCTCAGCACAGGTAAAATATAAAATAACTAGGCACTAACTAGATTGCTACAGTATGTAATAGCATATACAGGTTATGTTTTGTCAGACATGGACAGTGATATAAAAAAGTTTACTGTTGTTGTTTTAAATTGTATTTCATTAATATGTATTTGCCATGAAGAATCCAGCATCCTTTAGTTTGACTAGTGAGGCTTTCCAGCACAAACTATTCTAATGCCCTGGTCCAAATGTACTATCAACAGAAAGAGAAAATATGAGAGGGTGAGAAGGAGGCGAAAATCAGCGAGCTTTGAAGACTAACTTTATGAACTCAAATCAAGCAGGCAACACTTTCTTTGCTGATAACATTCAAACATGAAGGAAGACTGATTATATTTGCTACTTGAGTGGAAGAGCTTCTGCAGCACAAGGTAGGACTTACAAAGTTTAGCACATTCGTTGAAGAGTTAAGGTCAGTGAATTAGTTACCTCATGCTTTGAGAATCAGTTTGAGGGAATATTCGAAGCATTTGAATTTGGTGAACTGCTTATAAGTTCATTTTTTTTAATATTAATGAATGTACATTTAATTAAAACTTGGAGAGGGGAAATGCTGGCTGCTTTTTAAAAAAATTATTAGTATTATTTTAACCTTTCTGTCTCTCTATTTATTTTTTTAAGAGAGATTCTGTTAAATATCCTTTCCAGAAAGTCATCATCACATAGCATTCAGAGAACAGGACAGAAAGGAAAATTGGTACTTACCTAGCTTTGCTGATAACTTGCCCTGTTAGCTAGGCTTTACACTTCATATTTCTATACTTGAATGTACCCATCTGTAAAACTGTCATAATCTACTTTTCACAGGAAAGTTGTGAAAAGCAGATTCATAAAAGTGCTTTTACACCTTCTCATGAACTCTATATCTGAGGAAATAATCCTGCTCCTTTCCCATTTGTGAAAAATTTACCGGTTGGTTAGTTGCAGCTCTTCGATAATGCATTTAAGTAAACAAATATTTCACATGGAGGTCATTGCAGAAAGGTCACTATTTGTAGTATCTTTCTCAGTGGACCTATAGGAATACATGGTGTTTTCCCTGCTTGGATAACACAGTTGTGCTGTGATGATCCTTTTTTACTGTTTACAAATGATCTCCAAACAGCTAGTCAATCCTTGAGCAATGTTAGCCTCTTTGGATAAGGATTCGTTTTAATGCATATATATGTAATGACATAGACATGTATGCTTGGGCTCTTTATACTGTGTTGTTCTTAGAGCAAATGGAGAGAGAGAGGCATTTTTAGGACACAATTTATCTGAGATATCTACATTAGAATGAGACTAATTGGCTCCTGGAAGCGTCTATCTTTGACTACCAGAGCAGCTGGGGTTCAGGTGCAGGCAACTGAACTGTGCCATACATGCCTAAGGTTAGGTAAGGTTAATCCTATCCTGAGCATGTGGTAAACCAACATAAAAACAGTTGTGAGAAAACTTCTAATGTGATTTTTACTCGAAGAATTTATTTGCACTAGTGTTCAAGGAAACCCATGTGATAGCTGGAAACACAAGTACTTGTAGACTTTCATGAAGTAGTATTGTGGATATTAGAGAACAAGCATATAATGACACAGATATTCATACATACTTTTAAAATGTGCACTTTTGGCTTTGTAGTATTTGTTGTTGTTCGCTAGATTGCTGGCTCTTTTCTTACTGCTCATGGTTATTGCAATAACACCTACGGGTCAGGAATTAGAAATTTGCTGTGCCCAGAACTTTGGAAATGATAAAACATAGAGAATCCCCGTCCCAGCAATCATTGTCTCTTATTTATGGAGAACAAGTTGCAATAAGTGAAAGCAGTCAAGGAAAGAGGTTATTTGAGAGACAAATGACAGTCAGCAAGCACACACTTAGAACAATGTTGTTTTGTTGTTGATTTCTGTTCAGTTTATTTATTACCTACGTGCTTGGACTTCACTTTTTTTTTTTTTTTTTTTTTTTAATTTATGTAAGTGAATCACTCCACTTTCCATTCCCAATCTTAGCTTTCTCGTTTTGGGAGATAAGATGCTTTCTTTCCTCCTTTTAAAAATTCATTTAAGTGCAATAAAGCTTGCTGTTCTTATTAAGTCCTTTGGGGGCATGGGTGCCTTGAACGTATAACTGAAATTTAATGGAGCAATTTTGCACCCCACCTCTCTTTTGAGAGTATTCGTAATCTGTGGCACAGCAGAATGCATAACTGTGTTATGATTTTAGCTTTGTTTTGTAAATTCTGAGAAATATAGCAAAGACACCTCTGTGTGTGATAGACACACAGGTAAAGTATTTACCAAATAGAATGGTAACGTCTATTATAAAGCTAAAGATTTTGAGGAGTTCTTGAAATAATTTTTTTTTTTGGCAGAATAGTGGGAAGGTCAGATTGAACAGCAACTGAAAGTTGGATATTGTGGTACTTGAAACCTTTTATATCCCTTTTAATGGTGGTTTTGTAGCAATACTAACAGAATGAAATCTTTCTAAATTAAAAAAAAAAAAAGTCTGAGGTGCGTTATATAAGCATTGGGGCTTAAGGGAAGAATATTACCAAGACTTCCCATGCATTGCTGTATAATATAGACAGATTTATAAGGAAAATATGAGACAGAATGATAGTGAGTGACGTGTTGTCAACACGCATTGTTTTGCTTTCATGATTTAGAATCAGTCATGTATATTAAAAATTCCAGTTACACACGTAGAATTTGAGTACTTGTTTATGCCATAGATAGAAACTCAGGATCTACTAAGTGCTGCAGTTCTTCCATTGCTTCAGAGACAAGGCAAAACTACAATCGTTTTGTTTTAATACTACATGCTATTGGTAAATGCATACTTTTGATATTTAGTATCAGTCTTTAGTCTTCATGATTCAGGGCATGCAAAGCAGAGAGAAATAACAAGCAACATACAGAAAGGAGTTATATAGAAAACTAAAGTAAGATCATGGCTTAAACCCATTCAGAATTATCAGGACATTTCCTTTGTTGCAGAAGTGGGAAGGTAAAAGAATGAACAGAAAGATGAAATACATGAAAAATTTTGGTGTGATGTTCTTTGTGCAAGAAAAACTTATTTTTTTTCTCAGATGTCCTCACTTCCACTGGAAAACATGCACAATTTAATAGAAGTGTTTATTATTATTATTATTAAAAAAAAAAAAGACTTTTAGAATAATTTATCTGGAGCAAAGCTCCAGTCAGGAACTAATGGAGCTGCCATGACCGTTACACAGAGGCATTGTGTGACAGCCACAGGTTGTCTGACACAGACAGGATAAGCATTTAGAGTAAAGAAATGTAGACCCTTTTTTAAGAAAAGGAAGTGTCCTATAATATGCTTCTAGACCTCAAGAGCTGCAGTGATTAGATGTCTTTGTCCTTTTTAGAAAAAGTCAGAAATAACCATCTTTCTGAGGTTATTAAGAAAATAACAATAACAAAAAAGATCCCAAACACCCTAAGTTAAATACTGATAGATAAAACACTAAGATTGGTTTTTGTTTTCGTGTAAAACAAAACGTAGTAGGGACGTAGTAGGAAGCTATTTTTAAGGAATGAAGCAATTGCCTTGCTGTCACTGCTGAAAATATTGTTAGTTTTCTTTTCAATTAACAACTCTGCATTAACGAATCAAAATTATTCTGCAGTATAGCCATCAAACCTCCTTTCCAGTAACTCCTGGGTGCATGTAGTTAAAAGTAAATTTAAAACCTCTCCTTCAGTGAAGTCTGTCATTTATCCTTCTGAAACAGATGTAAAATATAAGCAAAAAAAATCCATTTTTAAAGGATACATGTAGACTTTTTTTTTTTTTTTTAGTATGTGATGAGATTAAAATGTCACACATACATTCCTGGTGATCTGGTTCTGATTCAAAATTCCTGAAAAAGTCAATCTTGCCAAGCAGACAAAGGCAGCTGTGCAGCATTCTTTTGGAAAATCACCAAAAGCAGACGCATTAGCAGTGGAGGAATTATGTTTCCTATCGTTGCCAGCTGCCTCAGCAGCATAAGAAATTCAATGGAGAAAACAAGTAGGTGGTAGAGATTTCAACCAAGGACATAGGATCCAAATATCCTAAATACATATAAAGCAGAAGGTGGCTAACTTGTCTTTTTCTTTAATTGCCTATCTGAAATTCCAGTCTACTTAGGGGCAAGCCCATCTCTCAGCTGTGTCATGATGCACTTGTCTCTCTCTCTCTGTTCTGGATGATAAATCACTAATTTTCATTTCCCTATAACATCTCTTTGCCCAAACATCTGCTTGGTATCGGTGAGGTTAATGCCTTCTCCTCCCATCTTCCCCGGTGAGTGACCTTTCAACACTGCATCACTGGATGATCACCTGGTTTCAAGGCTGCATCCATTTTTGTGTCTTGTATAAGACTGTGGAGGCAGATGGCCTTACTTCAGATGTCTGCTTTTTATCACTTCTTAATAACTTGCACTGTGCCTTCAGGTTGGAAAATAGGTAAAATGTCTTTTCATCTGTTGTAAATTTTCCCCTCTACTTTTGTTCTCATCTTCTTACTTGTGGGTGATCGTATAAGGTTAAATTGTTCTGTGTTTTATTTGTTAACTCACGCTGAATTCATTAAACTACGCTTCAGACTTAAATACCCCTTAATTTTCTGTCCAATTTTCCTCTGCCAAGTTTGTTCCCAAATTGTGTTCTTCCCACTATTGTCAGCAGTGCAAGAGAGCTGCTCTCTTGTTTAATCCTAGTAAGTTCTAGCTAACTTCCACCTGAGGAATGAGATTGCGTTCAAGAAGTGATCGTGCATGCTGCAGGACAGACTAAGAACAGTTATATTAATATAGCACACCAAAATACCTGAGGTAAGAGTTGGAGGAACAGTCCCAAGAACAACCTATGCCTCTATCTGCAAGGCTAGAAAAAAAAAGCAAACACCACCAGCAACTAACCAACCAAAAAAAAAAAAAAGACAAAAACCCATACACAAAAAACAACAACAACAAACAAAACAAAACAAACAAGACACACACACACACACACACAAAAAAAAAACACCTCAAGAAACTGAAGGGAAAGAGATGCTCAGATTAGTGACCTGGGAACTGATGCGAAAAAAGGATATTTGGTTATTGTTTCTGGTGCTGAACTGCTTGTTTTCATAGAAAAAAAAATGAGAGATTAATTTTGGAGTCATTCTTCCAAAGGCTGATGACATTGTCTTCAAAGGACAGTAACTGGTGGGAGCTTTCCGTGAATCAAAGCATGTCCCCATCATAATGTTCTACTGTAATTGCTCATGTGCTAAACAGTGGAAGGGGTACTTTGAAAGCACCAAATGTGGACTTAAATGGTCTGAGCGTGTAACATTTCATTGTCAACTGACTGAAAGGAGAGACTTTTCACACTGATATTAATTGTCCATTAAGTTTCCATTTGCTTTTCTCTTCTAATTCCTTGATATTGTCTCACTCAATAAATGATCCCTCTTTATAGTCATGCTCGTTTGCAAACTGTTGAGATCTTTCTTTCCAATTTGTATTATTTAATAGACTGTATACAATAGGTTTTACAGAAGCAGAAAACTGATCAGTTATTGTAGGCTTATAAAGAGCTCTGTATCATTTTATCTTCCATGAAAAGAGCTTGCCCTCTGTCACTCGATAAATAGTCTTTAACAATAACATAACCACAGGGTATCTCCAGTATGCATTCTTTAGATAAAGTTCTCATTAGGTTAATGTAAGATCACTGGCTTTAGCCTGCATTTTATTTTATTTAACGAGTTCCTTTTTATACAATAAAGCTTATGAAAGAAGAAATTGTTGGCTCATAGGGAAGAGATGGATGAATATAATAAGGCTTCTGTTGGAGGGATTTATGATGTATATTTAGCATTGCAGACAACATAGTAAATCACTGCCACAGCCAACGTGAAAGATACATTAGTTGCCATTTGTTGTTTTTTTTACCAGCCTTAATTCTTTTCAGATGTCATTCTAGAGATTTATAAATCAGTCTCATTTCATGTTATTAAAAAGTCTATTACATATTATAATGCAGCTCTAAAGCATGGCAAATTATTTCACGTTCATTGTTGTTGCTACCATTAATATTTCCTCCCCATTCCATGATATTTAACCTAGATAGAAGCAGCACTGGTGCCAGTATTGTGAAAACAACACAATAATAGTAATAGGCAATTCAGATTAAATGAGTCAATGGTAAAATAACTGTTTTTTTTTTTGTGAAAAATAGTTTTTGGTGGGATGTCTGTGTAAATTGAAGTTATGTTATTTGGTCAAATGCTGCTGTTGATCTTGAAACACTGAAAATAAATTATTCGTTTGGAAATAGCTTAAAAGAGCAGGGTCAGTATTGTATTACGTGAACTATGTTCATAATGTTACCTAATATATGTCAGAGGAGTGCATATAGTTAGATTTTTCTGTTGAAACTTCATAAGTATCTATGGGCAGATTAGTTCAAGCCAGTGTTAACTCAGACAGGTGTGTTACAGAACATTTAATACTATTTTTGCATTGCCCAGAATGATAACATCCAAAATGATAGCAATTGATTATAGCTTTGTAAAATGTAAAGGATAGGAAGAGAATTAAAAACTCAAATAAGAGAAATGATTGCATTTGAGTGAAAATTCATAACTTACATTTTTCAGTTTCCAGCCTGTAGTTAGCCTCTAGTAACTAAACATGGTACTTCAAATTGCTACTTTTATGAAGAGTAAATGTATCCATCATAGGCAATAGTTGTATCTTGGAGGGAAAAGAAAAAAAAATAAAGAAAGTTGATCAGGAGTGTTTTGTTTTGTTGTAAGGTATGACAATATCATTTAGATATCTCAGACAGCTTTAATATCAGCAGTAGCCTCAGTCAAGAAGGAAGGCAGGTTGCATGGGAAGAAGGTTTCTCTTGAAATAACATGACTGAAAAACTGGTGAATAAAAATGTGTTTTGTAGCTCCCAGAGAAAAGAGTAGAGAGTATCATCTCTATCTATCAGGTTTACATTTTATTCAGTACAGTAATAACTAGCTTGATCTCTTTCAGTTCACGTGGCGTCTATTTTACTCAGGTCTGTGAATATGTAAATGGCAGGGTAATAATAGACAGTCTCTATTCTTTCTGTGTACTGTCTCCAATTGTTTTCCTGCTTGCTTGAAATAGTTATGCCTTATTTTCTTTAAAATATTGCTCTTGGGGATGACTTTTGCTATTTTTTTCCTCCCCTTATCAAATCATCTCATTTGTTTTATCCCATGACTACTTCACAATCTGTTTTTCTATGTTCTCCTTTGTGTCATTTTAATCCCACCTTGTCTATGTATGTTGTATTATGGCCGTATAAAACTACTGTAATATTGCCTGAATAAGGACAACAAATGAGTTAGTTAGTAAATTTTTAGCAGTGTGAGGGCTATTTTCCTAGCCCTGTAATATCTTGAAATATTACAGTTTGAGAGGGGAAAAAAAGTGACACATTGTTTACTTGTTGTTTATTATATAGAGAGCTTAGTATCTCAGCATATAAATTAAGGTTATTAACAAATGAAAACTCATGATAATATTAGTCTGTAGATAACCCCAGTGACCCTGAATGGTGAGCCATTTTGTATATTGTTGTTTTTTCATTATGTACTGTAATATAATATTCAAAAATAATTAACTAGTAATATGAGGTCCATATTCTTTTAACTTCAATTTGAAAATCTCTTTGTTTTATAAAACTGAAGAAACTGAAGTGCATGCAATGTATTTAAAATTTCATAGTCTATATGATATATACACATATATTTATCAAATTGTTGTTTCCTCATGAATCACTAAATTCTGCTAGGCAACTGTTAATACAAAGCATGCTCAAAGATTTAATCACAGAATCATAGAGTCATTTAGGTTGGAAAAGACCTCTAAGATCATATAGTACAACCTTTTCTTGATCTGCTTTTGAATACCAGTTTTCTTTCCTTAATCTATTTTTGTAGGAAAAAAAAATCTTTATGAAATATCAGTACCTGGTGTTTTAAAGTCAACAGCATCCTATCTTCAGTTTCACAGGCTTCACATAGTTTCACATTCTTCACATTCTTCAGTTTCACATAGATTTCAAATGTAGGAAAACACTGTATGCTTATAATCAAGATCAGGCAACCTGAATCTAAAACGTCTTATTACCTGTGATCAGAAAACAGCGTGGCTTTCTGGCTGTATGTACCCTGATAAGGTTATTCTGCTTATTACTTTGGGAAGGATCACAAGAGGTAGAAGGACTGTCTAGTGTGAAAAAGGCAAAGTTTGTTCTTGTGCCTCCTATTCAAAGCTCACTCAAGCCTCCTATAAAATTATTGAGAGTTCAAAGAATAATATATTGTTTATAGAATCATTTAGGTTGGAAAAGATCCCTAAGATCATCTAGTCCAACCTTTATATGTATAATAACATTTGTATTGTTATACGTTATGATTAAAGTTGCTTTCACTGCTTTCTTCACATCTATTACTTACCTGACCAAATTTCAGTCCACCTTAAACACAAGTATTTAATTAGATTTTCTAACTGAAGGGCAAATTGTCCTGGGCCTTTCTTAGACAAGCTTCTTTAGGAGTTATTCTTCATCTGCAAAGATATAATTGAATGGTCAGATGGATCAATGTTCAGGTGGTTTCTGGATATTTCTTATTAATGGTATTTTTCCTATTTTAAAATCACCTGAGATTAAATAGAAACCATTTTAATTGCCAAAGAGAAATATTTGAAATGTCTGGCAAAGTTTTATATTCAACGAGAAACATGTCATTATGGCAAAGAAATTTGAGGGCAACAACTATTTATAACAGATTTATTTATCTGTTTTACTGTCATCTAGTCCAGAAATTGCACTTCTGAAATGTAAATTATTCCACAGTTGCTGATCCTTTACTCTAGCAATAGCAATGTGTACAACAGTACTTCTGTAGGCTTAAACATGTAGATTAGTCTGAAGCTTAATGTGAAGTCATAACAGTTACTAGTCTTCTGACAGCAAGAGAAAAAGACAAGCATTTTTTTTTTCTGAACTTTGTTTTTATGAACTCTTTCTGGTGGTGGCTCAACACTCAGAATACAAGAACTCTGTTTGCCATGTTTAGTGAAGGCCCTGAACAGCTTGACAATTTTGTCTTCGTTTGTAGTCCATTGGACTGTTTGTGCTTTTATGGAATACTGACGATAATTGTCTAAGAGTATTGGCAAAGCTTAAAGAGGTAAACTGGTAATCAATCTTCAAATTTGAAAAAATATTCTTTGCTTTACTTTTAAATTTCAAAAAATAGGCATGGACGTTATGGTGATAGGTGCTTCGTACTTGCTTGCAATATCATCATCATTGATAGCTTCCTTTTTACAGGAAGAATGCCCTCTGAGGACCAAAATACCTCTTCATCTTGATTGCCTCAGGAGAGAAACCTCCAGGATAAGCAAGATAATAGGAACTGAAATAGCTGCAAGTCCCATTAACTGTAGTCATCATAAAGCACAAGTAATGCATGCTCAAACCAATCATTATTTATAATGAATTCTGAAAATATGATATAATGCCTGAAGCCAAATTTATATTAAAATCAATACAATGGCATGTCAGTAGAGATATATCTTCTGGAATAAGAATGTGAAACAAAAAAGGATTACAAAGGAATATATTTATATAATTAGGAATTTGTATATATATTTTTTTTTAATACTGATTTCCAGTTGTGTAATGAACACCAATGTTTATGATCTTGTGGTAAACCTTTGAGCTCTTCTCTTATGTTTCGGGGTGTAACCTGAAAAAAACTACTGAAAAAACACTTGTATCTCATACTGCTTTTTAATCTGAATATATATATATATATATATTATAATATATAATTCAGACTATATTAACAGTGCAAATAAATAATTGCTTGTAAAGTTAAGGTAACTATTTATTTTACAAAATAAGATAAATACTACTATTTGTTTCACATAGGAAGGTGATGATGTTGCCAAGTGTACAGTCTCAACAGTGAAATAACCGTGGGCCACTAAACTGTAAAGAAGAATATTAAAAACAAAACAAAACAAAAAATCAGAAGAGAGTCTCAAGGAATGGAAGGAGGGGAAATTGAAAATTTCATTTTACCTTTTGGAGAAAGGAGTTTTAATTAGGAAGCTTAAAAAACAATATACTCTTTTAGATTGTAGGTGTCATAACTAGATGATACCTTCAGATTTTACCAATACTTTTTAATTTTACCTATAATATTTAATTACTACAATTGTATTAGAGTAACTATGGGTGTACTGGAGCAGATGACCATTAGTTAAGAGAGAAACCTTCTTGTGACTGTCATGAGCCTTTCTTCCCATGAGTATACTCATGCTGTCATTTACCTCTGTCTGAATGAGAAATAGTCAGGTGCAACAACTCCTGGTCGTCAGTATGCTGTATATCAAAATATGATCCAAATACCAAAATGCAGATCAATATCTCCAATTTTTCTTCATATCCGCTTTTCTGCCTATAGCTGTTGCTTAAATCAGTTTGGCTATTAAACACCACTTATTTTTAGTTTTTGAAGCAACCAAAGGACTACTTATCTATACTTTTTTATTGATTTTGATAACCCATATTGTTAAGTTTATTGCATTAAACTCAAGCCAGAAATCTTGACCATCCATAGCTCTTCAGGGTGGATTCCGGCAACAAGCAAAGAAAAAGCAAGCAGATAAAAAAAGTCTTCTTCAATCACAGTATTCAGAAATTCCAAGGAAGTAACAATTTTCTATCCAAGACCTAGTAATTTTCTAATCTTCCCTGCTTCCCATACATGTAGACTTCAAAATGCTGAAGTAAAACTCAGATATGCAATGCAACTGTTTAGCCTGGGAGGTTGGTACTAGAATAATATTGTGTATACACATTTTTTCTTCATTTCTTAGCTGCTGCATACATGAAGAACAAATGGCATTGTGAGGTATATTTGTCTATATATCGTTTGATTAAAATACCGTGATGGTGTGAGTTTAATACACTATTCATTCTACGTTTTGATATGTGGATGTACAGCACTATAATCTTCCATGTAAACAAGGCAGGTCTAGAGAAAGAAATATTCAAGCAAATAAATACAAGGGTGTGCAAACTAGAGAGAACATCAGTGATATGTTGACTCTGAAGGTTTCTAGGTGACTTTTCAGGTCACTCTTACCGGTTTATCATGTGCATGTATAATTTGAAAATGGGCTAGATGCATTAATATGACATGCGAGTCCATGCGATATTCTGTTCAATCTGATATACAAATAAAATAAATAAGAAAAAAAAAATCAATTTTGGGTAGAGATAAGCTTGTTACTGACCTCACTGAGGCTACAAATGCTGTGGTTTTCTACTGTAGTTTTATGCTAGCTGTATCTGTTGAAAACAGTTTCTTAGAGTTGCATATTGCCATCCAGTGATAATACTTCAAGTACTTTAAATCATGCCTTACACTGCCTCAGTCATCCCCTTTCTTGCCTGACCCGTATATGGTCTCCATTCTTTCTGCTGGCCTAAGAAGACATATATTTCTTCAGACATATAACACAGTAAGCCAACATTGTACTACCATTTACTGGTAGTGAAAATGTGAATTTCCATAAGAGGGCTGAAAAAATGGATTTGGCTTTTTTGTAGTCAGCTTGGAATAAATAAGGGCCATTTAGAATGAAACATAACTCTATTTATAAATTCTCTATAAACAGTAATTCTGAAACAGATTAAATATAGGAAACTTGGTTAGTTTAGTTTAGAGTATGAAAATATGGTTTGAATATTTAAATATGTCCTGAGTACGTACATTTTAAGAGTATATATGTTTATATTTGTGGTTTATTTCCATTTAGTTGACAGCTCCTCGTTCTGTAAGGTAATTTGATATTTTATATCCTATATCTTATGATTTTACTAAGCCATATTTGGGCATTTTCCATGCAAGATGGTTAACATAGGGGCCAGTTTTCACAGAAGGGTATCAATGAAATAGTCATGATTCACTCTTTAAGAAATATTCTGCATATACTCAAGGTGAAAGTATAATAAGTAGTATATCCATAGAAAAACAGATGAGGGATGTAGCAATATTTAATTTATTGCAATTTTTTATTTATTGTATTTTTGTTAAATTTATTTTCTTTGGTAAATTTTATTATATTTTCCTAATAATTTTAACTGCACTAATTATAGTTTTCCTAATAATTTTCACTGCTTAATAATTTTAAATTTTACCAATACATTTTTCAAGAATGCTGACTTTACAGTTTTCCTCTGACAGTCAGAGGTTGCATAAGGAGCTATTTAAAGGAAACACGTTTTAGGCCCACGCATATAGAAATCTATATTTTTAACCAGCAATTCTGGAAAACAACCAATGTTAATTTCACATCAAATATGCTATCTTGATATTTGAGAAACATGAAAAAACAAGAAGTGAAAAAAGTTGCGCTTTCAGTCTAAGACCAGAAAGAGTTTGTAGGAGCAACATGATTATTTATATCAGGGTCAGGGATCTTCTTAATTGCCATTTAATTTCAGGTACAGATTTTTAATGAGAGCAGCAAAATTTGCATTGTTATTAAAGTTCAGATATGCAGTAAATAAAGCTCTTATGTTGATACCTAATACGAATCTATGATCGGTTTGTCAAAATGCAAAAAAAGTTTCCATCTCAATATCTAAATTTTGCATGTATCCATCGTATTTGATTTTATTCTTCTTTACTCAGTGTTTTGTGAAGGCACACAGCACAGCTTGCTGTGAAAATACTGAAAAACGGTTAAACAGGGAAGATAGTCCACCAAAACCTGGGACAACATGCAAGGTTATTTTTTCTATGAAGAATGATTGCGATTATTATTTTTACTTTGAAATACTGTTCTTTTTTTCTTCAGTTTTAAACTTCTAGGAGTGCGCAAGTAGAATTGTACAGTAATGAAAATCAAAACGTGCACGTGATGTGCAGGTTTCCTAAGCCATTTCTTAGGAAAATAAAGAAATAATTCCTCTTATCTTAAGAATTATTAGAAATCTAGGGGTGCATATCCACAATTACGGCCAAGGAGTGTGCGGTCTAGTTAATACTCTGTGAGTGAATGTGTATATGGATATAAGTGCAAGCATATCTCTGGCTTTGGGGAAGGGTGTTTCTCTGTTTGCCCTGAAGACCAATGTCTTCAGACAAGTTTTCAGGGCTTAGTGAAGGTGTATCTTCACAGCCCAGGCAAATGGACAGACATAGGGACTAAGATAGTGAGGTTCTGGACACAATGTGGGCACCCACAGAGCTTTGCCATGGCTTGGACTAGGGAGTAGAAGAGCCAGGATTTAGGGCATGGTCAGAATGTGAAATCTTAATCACCTCGAGTGTTGGATTCTTGGGGGTCTGTGCCCTTAATGGTGAAATCAGGAGCATCAGCTGGATCATCTAAAGGATCTTAAGGATCTTAAATAAGGGAAAAAAAAAAAAAGAAAAAAAAAAAAAAGAGCCTATATTAGATAATACAGATAAATACCCCTGTACTTTTGAATCCATGGTGGTTATTCAGTTTCACAGAATGCTCTCTCCTGCTGCATGGGCCTTGCTAATGCTGTGGTGTGTTTTTCCAACCTTCTTTAATATCTGTAGATATATGGTTATCAATCAAAATGTCACTGCTCACAAACGTAAGTATTTCTATATAGCAGCTTATTTTTTTAAAAAAAGTATTAGCTATTTCTCTTACTCTATTTGTAAATGTTACTGCAACTGTTTGTATGTATACATTATGCATATGCACAAATTGAGTCTCAGACCAAGTCTAAAGTTTTAGCACTTGTATATGTGTACAAATTTGAAGGATTCAACAAATGATTGTCAATTTCTTAAGTCCCTATTGATTAAGGATCCTGTTTGCTTTCACTCCTGGAAAGATAATGCATCTTTTTTTCAACCTGTATTTATACAGAAATCAGGGGAAAGAAGTCCAAACATATTTCTGGGGCTGTTAGCATGGAAGGTTAAACGGTTAGTTTAATAGTGAAGCTTAATGTCCCTTAACCGTTACCCTATGAAGTTTTATTTTTTTCTCGTATGCTACTCCTTATGCCTTAGATCAGGATTAAAAAGTTTATGTATCTTCTTTTGTCTTAGTGCCGAAATTAAAAGGCTAGTGCCTTTGGGAGTTAGGAAGTCTGGTTACTCACTTCTTAGTGGTTGATCAAGAATGCTGTAGTTAGAAAGATTTATTGCTTCTCTCCAGATTTCAGTGGCATCTGGAAGGCTACCACTTCCTGATCGTCTTTTCTTAAATAATAAAAGTGCATAGTAGACACTTCAGGGATTTTCTAGTTCATGAAAATCTTGACTGATATTTTTCTTTTTTTTTTTTTGTAGTCATTACTGATGTGTCCCATGCCAGAAATAGCCTGTTTGAAGAGTAAGAAAATGAGTGCTGGAAGTGGAGCTCTTTCTCCTGATTCACTGTATACAAATGTTTTGTGTCTTCTGGAAGTGATACTATGAGTATTCATAGGCACAGGTCTTCAGGCTATTGGTACAGAGCTCCCACTGCTTGCTATACACTCCATTAAATCAGGCACTAGAACAATTTCTGGCAGGATGGAGATTCTTTTCTAAAAGTACACACATCAAACATAATAATACAACTATGATTCAGGCACCTTTCTCCTCTCAGGTCTACTTGCCACATGTCACTGGTGAACTCTGTCCCTTCTGTGCTCAGGTAAATTTTATTTTCAATGTCATAATTGCTTTTTTATCACAATTTAATGTAGAAAAAAAGTTTAATTCATCAAAGTATGCATGAATTATAATGTAAAGAAGATTGCCTTTTTCTGTGAATTGGTGTGCTTTACAGATGCACAAACCTGAAAAGGTGGTTTAATATCCCCTCTTTTTCTGCTAGTATTTTATCATCTGCTTTTTGTTCCTTTTTCATTTTTAATTCTTTACAAATATTACCTTCTGACAAGGAGTCCATTTTTCAATTTTTAGTTGAGGAAGGTAGCCTTGTATTGTAGGATTTTGAACTGAAAACATTTTGAATAAGAGATGAAGAAAAGTTATTGTTTTTTCCACTTGTATTAAATAGCATCAGAGGAAACTAATAAATGCTTAAAATGTTATTGTTGCTTTGATAAAGAGCAAGCATGATCTGTTAGCTGTAGCAAACAGTGACTACTGGCTAGACTACTACTTGTGTGCTGACCTTTGGCGAACTAATACCCATAACTAACTGCAAATGCTCTTAGCCAGAAGGATTATGAAAATATGTCATTTTGTGGTTAATGCAGTAGAATACAGTTTAGGACTATTTGAATCTAGTTGAATGTAGGAGTTATTGTTTGATTACCTGCTATCTTACATGCAGTTGTATTTGGGAATGGGTATAGAAACATGGGATTTATGTGTATTCATATATGTACATTCTGTTTTTCATGAGGACATATACCAGTAAGCCAAAGAAGCTGCAAAACTTTAAAGGAAAAATCAGATAATTAGTTTTTAAAATCACAACAGTACTATTTTGAGAGAAAATAATAATTAAAAAGTATATTATAAGGCTTTAAGAATATTTTAAAGAATTTGGAAGTAGAATGTTGCCGCTTAGCCCACTGTCCCCTGACAGTGCATGGTGATAAATTATATTTATCTACTGTCTCTGTGTGTAGCGTTCAATAGTTCTGAAGATGTTTTTCATTTCTTTTTTGAGGTTTGGTAACCTAGCAAGTGCATAGAAGTCTGCAGGATAAAACATGCAGGGACACTTGTTCTAATAACCTTAAAAAGTTGCCAGTTGTAATGTACGTGTGCTTCCCTTCATGGAAGGAATTGACTTTTGCTTAGAAAATGCTAGTAAGTGTTGCTCAAAACTTCTATTTTTAAAATGTGTATACAGTCAGAAAATTTCTTATAATAAAATGCAGAACATCTTTCACATAAACATGGCTGACATAATCCATTCTTTGAAACACAGTTGTAGTCTTGAGTACATAATACTTGTATGGTAGGGTTCTCTGATCTGTTTTATAAGTTTGTATTG
This sequence comes from Cygnus olor, assembly GCF_009769625.2. Taxonomy (NCBI): domain Eukaryota; kingdom Metazoa; phylum Chordata; class Aves; order Anseriformes; family Anatidae; genus Cygnus; species Cygnus olor. The sequence continues at coordinate 40,525,515 of NC_049172.1, read as the reverse complement.
TTTATTCTTCTAATTGAGGATTAATACATGCATTTTTCATTGAAAATATTATAAAAGGGCATGTGGCTGTGAAATGGCTTGATTGAGGAACTGAAGCTTTCTTGATACTTTCCACAGAAAGGAGACCAATATTTTTTCCTCCTGCAAATGTTCCTGTTTTAATTTTGGTTTGTTTCATGTTCACTATTAGGTCAGGTAGCCCAGCCTTAGAATAATGGCAGTTAAGGTGTCACCGTCCTCAGTCATTCATTAATTATGTACAATCTGTGCTGTATCACGCTTTATCTTGTCTGCAGCTGTTTTTCAACACTGCTACCCAACCATAAGATTTATTTCAAATATAAAACCCCACAATCATAAGGGGAAAAAATAAAAAAAAATAAAAAAAATTGACCTTTAAAGAATTATAACTAAATGTTAACATGAATGGGTTAGCAACTGAAATGTTCCATCTAAAATTCACACTTAAAAACAGTAAAAACATAAAGATATTAGTTCTATCCTCTTTAATTGTTTGTAAATCTGTAAGGCCAGAAGCGTCAGGAAATCATGATCCACCTTTAGGAAATACGCAAAGACATAAATCAGTGCCGTCAATTATAGATGATGCTGGAGAACAATGATAAGGTGCAAAGATGTATTTTTGGACAGCATTTACTTCTGGTGTTTGAGCTTTGTGTAGATTTTCCCTTTTTCTGTGTTCTGGTATAGCCATTTCCAGGATTGTGGCATTTACAACTCTCACTACAGGATCTCTCCAAATCTTTGAAGATATTTCTGAAGACCTCGTTATTTTGGAGAATTTTACCCTTCTTTAGACCTATGACTAAGGCCTCAGTCATAACATAAAGTGTCTCCTGAGGAAAATACTTAAGTTAGGTTTATGCTCTGAATTGCTTCCTGGAGGAGTCTTTCTATGTATTTAGTCAGGTATGCACAAGGATGTAATAAAAAAAATAAAATAAAAAAAAGATTTACATGTGCTGAGGCTTTGTCGTATGTTGTATTTGATATTCAAAAAATCCATTGCACACAATCACTTTATTTGTTTACTCTTGAGAATCACTTCAGGCAATGGAAGTTGTTGCACATAGCTTGGCACTCTACAATTTTGTTTTAAGAAAAGAAATCAAGCAATAGTAAAGCTACACTGTCCCAAAACAGTCCTACTACACACGTCCCAAAATTATTGCTAAAGAGATACAGTTTTTACATTTTCCTAATGGGATGGGTGGGGGGGAAAAAAAAAAAAAAAAAGATGTGGGGTGTAGGGGAATGTAAAGAAAAAGTGAGTCACACAGTAGCCAGATATGATTTTACCTCTGTGCACTTTCACTGCACCTTGCTTCAGCACAATCAAAAATGATACAGTGAGTGAAACTTCTAAGGATGAAGTGGGTGTTTCCATGTGCCAGTCAACAGAAAAAAAAGAGAAAAATGTTGCAGAACTGACTGCTACTGTGCAGAGCTAGGAAGTGAAATGAAATGGCAGTGTACTTTCTATTCACATCAGCTAGGTCTCCTGAGGTGTTTAAATAATTTTTAGCAAATTACATGAGAATACAATTTTGAAGTCCAGAACATTTCATTCTATCAACCACTTTAACCACATGACTCCAAGAAAATAGTAAATTTTCATTTGTACAGACATAACTGGAAACATTTTATTATATATCTGATATCTTACCAATATCATCTGCTGCTCTGTAAATGGATTTTAAAAAATTTATATAATTCTAAAGTCTCAATTCTTATTGTAACTAATAGGACTAAGTGTCTTGTAAAAAATAAAAAAATAAAATATGAAGCACATTGTTACTATTGGGGAAAATAATTCAGAGATCATTACATAAGTGAATGTTATGGCATCTACCTCATTAAGGAATGTTTATGTGCTTACAATTTTAAATGAATCTCTATTAATATTGGAAAAAAGAAGGAGGTGGATTTTTATTTTTTTTTGACTTTCTGCAGAATTAGGAAGTAGCTGTTTGATGGTTTATGATGTTTCTTTTGCCAAGTCTGCTGAAGCTGTCCTCTTGTGCATACAAGAAACGGCCCAAGAGGGTGATAACCAGTTTGTGTTGGCCATTAAAAAGGTCCAGCATTGGGGGGTAAGAGAATAACATTTCATATGATAATCTCAGTTTTGTTTACCCTTTGAGTTATTTCTCTTCCTTCAAGATTAGTGATGGTAGCACTTCTATCCCTTCATTCTCTCTAATGTTAGGCTGAAGTTAAGACTGAAAACTAATAAAGTGTTTTCTAACCTGGCTCACAAAAATGGATGGTTAGGCTATGGCTAGGCTACTGGTAAGGATATGCTGCTGTCTTAAAACTGACTTCAAAGTTAAAGTTTCTTTAAAGTTTTCTTGAAAATCTTGATCCAGGGAGGCCAAATTGGTATCAAACATGGGCATTATCATTAATGAGAATTTCCAGCTGACCTATACAACTAAAAAATCTTGAATAAATGAAGATACTAATTTTAGTGTCTTTCTGCCTATTGACAGCAACCCCTTATATGTTAGCATTACTGTCAGAATCATTGGTATGAGATGAAATCTGATATTATTTTACAAGAGAGGGAAAATGATGCTTTCTCACCCTAAAAGCACTTTCTATCTTTGTTAATTTTGAATGAGTGAGAAAGTAATGCATTAACAATATGTGGGTAAACAGGTTGTTGAAACTATATTTAGGTACATAGGCATGAAATTTTAAAAGACTTGAGTAACCATCATATTTTGAATATTGTTATTAAATTGTTAACAGTGGGAAATTTTGTTTGAGAGAGCAAGAACATAAATTAGAAAGTTTTAGAATATTTTTAAATACTGGGTGTACTGGAGAGTTCATAAATTCATATTTCTTAATTTTAAGTCCACTTTGCATTGTGTTTGTGATTTTGAAATTTGAAAATGCAGCATTCTTTCTGACAATAAGCAGGACAAAAATCTTCATGTTGTATACGTGTTTATGACATGGAAGGTCTCCAGAGCTCGTGTGATTTTCTTGTAGAACACAGTTCTTTGTCTACTTTTATAAACAGCTAAAGCTTTCTCCTCTGAGACTTTATACTGTTCTCCAAAATGTCTTTCATGCATAATTGCAACACAGGAAGATGATGGTTCTCTTTATCCCCTCCAGATCTCTAAGCTTGAGATTGCTTGTTGTCCTATTCCCATGTTAGTTTTTCTACCTTTTCCTCTAACCTAACTTGTTAGTCATCATATAAACTATACCTCCTACAGATCTGTCTTCTGAACTAGATTTTCATCTTCTAGGTCAAACGCAGGAACACAAAAGCAAGTATTTTAATTTCTGTTGAGCAGCATGCTGAGTCCATAATCATAGTCTGTACCCCATGATTATAGCTCATGTAGCTTTGTGATATTAAGGAAGAGATTTTGATAAAGAGTTATTAAGATTTGTGAGGAAAGAAAGAGAATGGCTGAAAAATCAAGTTGTATATGAAAGAAGCACTCAGAAGTTAAGAGAAAGGAAATCTCCAGGTGATCCTGAGGGGATGGAAAAAATTGCAGTGCTGTGGGGGCATGCTTTTGGGCATTACTGTTTTTTATAGTGAGAGCTGTTTATATGAATAATTGTCAATTATGGTAATTATACATGAACAGATAGTCCCAAAGAGTCATGGTTATTCTGATGGTGCACAACATTCAACAGTTAAACATGAGTAACTTTCAAGTAAAGATGTTCCAGCCCCGTTAATTGCATGGCAACAGCCACTTCTAACATGCTCTAGCTTTTGTACTGAAAAAAGAGAGAAAAAAGGCATGTGAAAGGCAAAATACATTCTTTTAAATACACATTCACTGTATTTCTATTTCCATTTATCTGAAGAAAGCTTAGAAAAATCTCATTAAAAAAAAAAAGGAAAGAAAAGAAACCTATTTGGCAGTTTTTGAGAGAGATTTAGCAATATAATATTCTGGGAAAAGGAGAAATTTAGAGGTAAATCTAGAGTTGTTCTTGCCATTGGGGTGTGATCCTCCTAAGTTAAAGGAAGGTTAAGACCGCTTCTTAACCTTACTTCTACGATTTGGAGTGGTATGCCAATGTAGAAGAAAGTTAAGGAAATTTACCTTCACAGAATCACAGAATCATCTAGGTTGGAAGAGACCTCCAAGATCACCGAGTCCAACCTCTGACCTAACACTGACAAGTCTTCCACTAAACCATATCACTAAGCTCTACATCTAAACATCTTTTAAAGACATCCAGGGATGGTGACTCGATCCAGGGATGGTGACTCACCTTATTGATTCAGAGAGAGTTTGTGGATGTGGAGACAGCTTTTTTCTTATATTCAGATCAAAAAAGAAGAGAAGGAAAAGACAGGGAATAAAGTAGAAAAGAAACAGAACATGCAAAAGAAGATGACAGCAGAAACCTAGGGTTCTTAAATGTTGTTCGAGAGTTAGCTCAAGTTGGCAGGTATCCTCTCTAGTCCCCCTGTTCTGCTCAGATATGTCAGGAGATAGATTAAGTTCACAGAAATGAAGGGTCAAAAATTGTCCCTGTGGGCATCAGGCCAAGAGATGAGATAGTGAAAGGGGCAATCATGATCCTATAATTTTGTCCTCATGGTATACTTCAAAACTTGAAACATTTCCTGATAGCTGTTGTTTTAATATTACTCTAAAATTGTGTTTACTACCAATCAGAAATACACCTAATGGGCATAAAAAAATGTTAGTTAAACATTCTGTTAATGGTTCAGTCCTTTGTCTCAATATGACTTCATAGTTCACATGGTCTTCTGTGGGTTCAATTTAAGAATGCTTTTCTTTAAGATTACATTGCAAAAAGTTTGGCTATTTTCAGTTTAATTAAATCAGTTTAATAATAATACAATATTTAAAATGTACAAAGAAATGTGTAGACATTAAATATTCAAGACATGCTTGAGGTCTGAGATTAACATCATTTGCTATGTTTGTGTTGTACGTTCAGACACCCAATTAGAAAAAAAGACATGAATGTCTCCAGTCACCCAGAAATTGTGCCACGGAACATTAACATTAGAATTTAGGATCTCTGTCTCTGATTGTCTATTTGCACAGTGCTGTCTGTTTTATTTTGAGAAATATAATTTAAGTGTATTTTTGAACAGGAAAATAACACCCCCCACACCCCCCTCTAACTTTACAACATTATAATCCACATATGTTCAAGATGTATACTAGTAGAGTGCTGATTTCTGCAGATTTTTGTTCCTTTTCACATTCTATGTCTTTTACTGTTATCAATTTCTCTTTTCATTTTTTTCTTCTTTTCTTTTTTGGGTTTTCCACTATTTAATCACCTAGGAAACCAAACATCGATATCTTCACTCTATTACAACATATTCTCCTCTCTTTATTCAAGAGATAAAAAAGTGATTCATAGTTTGATTTTCCTCATAGTTCCCTCTAAGCAATGTGTGTCCTTTCTGATATGCAGGTTTCTAGGTCCTGTTCTAAATCTAAATGATGCAACTTTTTTCTCCTTCCTCCTTTCCCTATCGCTCTCCAGAATACTTCATAGCTGATCATCCAACAGAATTAAAATCTTCACTAACAGTCATAAAAAAAGTGACAGAACACTGGTATCGTTTCTGCTTTATAAACTATCCTGTAGGATTTTTATGAACTATCATTGTATGTGGAGTTCAGCTATCATTTCGTTATCAGAGATGGAGCTCTTGGCAACAGACAGTAGACACCAGTATACACACTGAACTCTTTTGTTCTGCCTATTTATGCTGAAAGTGTATGGTTCCTCTCTGTATGTGAAAAGATCTAAGCTCTTGTGTGAATGCTCATCAATCAAACTAGACTTGCTACTACATAGACTGTTCTATTTTACCTTAGAGACAAGTTTATCTTAGTACACAAACACAGTCACAGGAAAGCCCCCTTGGTACCTAGCTATTGAGTTCATGTTTCCACAGCAATGCTAACAATTTTTTGCCTTCTTTCATCATTTTGAAATTCCTTCTACTTCATCTTCTTTATGCTGCCTGGACACACTGCGGCTGATAAGATGCAATTTTTTCTTAGCAGCTGCAGGAAGTCTTCAGGAGAAGCTGGCTGGAGTAATACTGTTTTCATTTAACATGATTACTTCTGCAGGAGCGTATGAAAATTTTAGCCATATAAAGGCAAGGATGACAGGCAAAGAACACATTATTTGTACCTGGACCTGTAAAGCTGGGGAGAAACTCTTAAAATAAGTGCAGCTGTGTCTGGTTTGGGGTTGGGGCGGTATGGACAACCAAAAAACAACAGCAGCAAAATTTTTGCTAGACTTAGTGAGTCTAAAATTACTTTGAATTCTTTTTCTACCGTGATATTTTCCTATAAATTCTATTATCTCAAGCATTAGAACAATATAAATGGGGAAAATAGTATTCAAATACAAGCTACCTGAAGCTGTGAAAAACTTCAATACACAGGTTTCATCTTGTGCTTTTGAGGTCTGGTGAATGCTAAAGATAGATAAACAACATAGTAAAATCAAGTATCTAACTATGACTAATATTCAATCCCTGCTATGCAGCCTCTTCAACATAATTGGTTTAGGCCAAGATTTTAGTTATGGTATGAGATACTTCTCCATTTCTCCATCAAAAATGTGTGAGAATTTCAGTGGGAGAGGTTTGGAGCTTCAGTCGGTTAGAAACTCTCTAGAGGCCCATCTAAACTTCAATAACTTCAATTTCAGTTCTTTGTTATATATGCTAATGTTATGATGTGGAGTGTCTGTTTAATTTTTGTTGCTGGTGCCTCATTGTAACTTTTTTTTTTTTTTTTTTTTCAAATAAGCACTGCAGAATTCAGTCTTTTAGACTTTTTGCTGTTGATCCAGCCTACAGAAGTACGAAAAGGCTGGATAAACAAATGCAAGCAGCATATGAAATTGGGAGTGGTTGGAAAGGACACAATCATCCCCCTCTTAGGCTTTCTCCTGCCCCCAAATGAGAGTGTGCAAAAGCAGAGCTACTCCTGTTTCTAAACTGCACTTACATATGCAACTACCATAAAAAGAATTGTTATCGCCAGCAGGGGTTACCAGGCACAATGCGACTGTCGCTGCAAAGCTTCCGTAAGCACCCCTGGGCAACTGGGAGGAAGGGCAGGAGGATGTGCCCAGAGGTCAGCGATTTGGCTAGGATTGCAAATGCCAATCTGCAGGGAAAATGAGGGTTTCACTTGCAGGACAGCGGATGTATACATACGCATACAAAAGATCTAGCTGCAGCATGTATTGCCAGTGGGAAAAGATAACTGGTCTTTTGAAAGAGAACATCGCTTTGATTTTGGATCAAATTCCATATGGATTTGAAATCCTAAATATGATTTTTGCTAATTTATGGAGGCACATTGAACAAACTCATGTCTCCAGCTCATTTAACCTTCTACAGACTTTTGTAAATGAATTTATCAAATATGACATGGTATCTAAATGCTTTTAAAACATTTTAAAAAGTTATGGCTCTAGCAAGCACGTTTTAAAGAGTGAGACTGGGAAAAAAAAAAAAAAAAGTTATCCAAAGCTAGAAAATGGCAAAATTTAAATTCAGTGCATCCGGAGTTTTAATATTTAAACTGCATTCAGAAACTGTTTTGTTTGAGACTTTCAGACTGAGTCCTGCAGTCCTGGTAACAGAGAATCCTGGCAGCCTATGTTCTTCTCTGTGCGTGTCTGAAGGTGGTGGTGAAGGCTTTCAAGTAACCTCCAGCTATACTTTTAAATGATTTTTATGCTTTCTTTCATGATATGATCACAGGCATTTTGTGAATAAGCATTTTTTTTTTTTTTGGTACAGTCACTACAGTCTCTACTGGTGGACAAAAACAGCAGGTTGTTATTTATTTAAAATGATAAAATATTTTGTGAAATATATGCAGAAGAAGATCAAGTACTGGCAACATCATTTCCCCCTTTCCTGAAATTTCAATGTTTGATTTTCAAATTTAATGGTCTTCTAATGTAGATGCTTTTTTGGAAATCTAATATCCTGTTGGAGATGTTAGACAAAAAACGTTGTTAGTGCAAACGTATTACCTCACTTTTTGAAGTAAGATGAATTTTCTTTCTAGTCTGCAAAAACACTTGTTCAATAAGTTTGTCTCTCATTTTTAGTCTGAAATAGGAATACTGCTATCCTTTTTTAATACTCTAGATTTTTTAAATAGCTGTAGATGAAAACATATTTTATGCTCTTAATTTTTGAATTGAGGTATGTTCCACTTAATGAGAATGAATTGGGGGATTCATAGGATAACGTTGTCTTTTTCAGACATCGTCTGGGAGGCTTATTTTGGCTTATTAATTTCCTTTTTGATTCTTTTCTGACTGTTGTATTCTGTGAGGACATGTGTAGATGTATGGTTTTCTTTCAAAGGGGAGAGAAATGGCCAAATGAGATTAAATTAATGGCTTTTCTTCATCCAGTTGCAGTCTTTACATGAGAGTTGATTGATGTTTTGCCATTTTCACATCTTGTTACAGTTCTTGTCATTTGAATGAATTGTCAGCATTTTAATGTCTTGAATACTCTGTAAATAAAAGCATAGAGACTCCCACCTTGTGTATCTAATTATGATGGACTTATCCGTTCTATCTTTCTTTAGTTTGTAACTTAACTAATTGCTAAAGAAGTGAAATATATGACCAATCAAAACACAAATCAGTTAAAACAAAGCAATGAGTTAATCTGTTGTGTTTCATAGATTTCATTAAGTACATTGTACCCCAACACTTTTTTAAATGACTCTGGGAAAATTTCTGTAAAAGTGTTCATCACTTTCTTCTCACTGAGATGAGACTATCCTCCGACTGTGTACTGTTCTGCTTCTCTGTCCCTGGGATAAAGGAAATCAAAATGAGAAGTGAGACTGTGGGAATAGGAGCTGTCATGCCCACTAACTGTTGGAAGAAGGGTTGCTGGGTAAAAAGGGAAATTAGTGGGAGATAAGAGAATCAGGGATGTACGCTGCAACTGGATTGTGTGGTCTGTGTGTAGGAGAGGAAGAAGGAACAAAGGAAAAATCAGAGAAAAAGAGAAGGGAGAAAATATGAATGGAAGGAAGATAAAATTTCTTCTTCCTTTCAAACTTGAGACTAATCCTGCTTAACTGGTTGTCTCTTCTCAGCCATTTATGCTCTGCTTCCTGTTCCTTTTCCTTCTCCCCTTTCCCCTTGGCGAGGAGGGAAAGCATAGGGAAAAAGCGGCGTCATTTCCTTCAGTGACTCTAGGCCTTTCTAGATTGCTTCCATTTTCACGTTGTGAAGTGCTCAGTAATGTTCTGGAATTGCCCACCTGTGTGTTTTTGATGTTGCTAGCAAGTAGTTCTGATGAGAGAAAGAAAAATGGAAACGGGGTGATGTAAGTGGCTTTAATTCTGTCTTTAATTCACCACATTTCTTGTATGTGCAAATATATTTTGTGCAAGTTGGTATATACATTATTATATATACATATAATTTTTATTTTTTTAACACATAAAAGAGTGGTGAGGCACAGGTTGCCCAGAGAGGTTGTGGATGCCCCATCCCTGGAGGTGTTCAAGACCAGGCTTGATGGGGCCCTGAGCAACCTGACCTAGTGGGTAGCATCCCTGCCTTTGGCAGGGGATTTGGAACAAGATGAATTTTGACGTCCCTTCCAACCCAAGCCGTTCTTTGATTCTATAAGCATTCTTATTCTCTTTTCCCTATATCTTGTGCATTTTTTTTCTTTTTGACGGTGCAGAGTGAGTTGAAAATGCTGGTGAATCTGAATAGTACCACATCAGGCTTAGCTGGAGCAGATGACTACAAAAGACATTAGGCAATGGAGACTTAACCCTGAAATATTAAATGAAGTGTGCCTCTTTAATCTCTTTTCAAAAAGGTATGTTTTTCAGGTGAAGATAAACTATGTTATATAGGGTAGTAGAAGATACGCCATTCAATTTAATAATCTATAATTAGTAAGAAAATGATGTTTAGCAATTTCAGGCTTTTTAATAACTGAATCAACAATGTGAACAAGTCAGATATAATTATATTTCATTTTGTCCCTATTTCTATTGTTTTCACTCTTTGGATCTGTGTAGACTCATGCTGTGGATCTGCCCTACTTTAGCAGTCAGCTGGTTGATTTTTTTCTTCCACATCTTTGATTGTACCGCCATAAAAATGAAAGGAGCTTCATCAGATTTTAGTTTTGGACTAGGGACTTTTCCTAGCTCTCAAGCCTGAATGAATATTTAAGCAACTCATAATACAACAATTGTTATTCTAAGGGAAAAATAAAAAGAAATACTCTACTGAACATAACAGTAGCCTGATGAAAAGGTAATGGCACCTCTGTGGAATAGAATAAAATCAAATCCTGATTGTTTTGGTCAATTTGAATTGCCAGCAACTCATGCTTTAATCTCTGCATAAATTAGAAAACTTTTCTCTGTTCAAATTCCTGTGGGGTTGCTGTCTCTGGCTTCTGTCTACTTAATTCAGCTCAGCTAGTGAATGCTTTTGGATAATGTCATGATATTTCCATTAAAGAATTCAAAGTTGGTGAGAAGAGACGTGTCAAACTGCTATTATTCAATCAAGATGAGTTTCATTGATAAGCTTTTGGTTTGGAAGATTCCTCCAGCACTGTAAGGGATGTTAATGAGTAAACTGTGATCCAAGGGCAAAGCTGTTTGCCCAGTGTACCTGCAGGTAGGGTAAGCTGTAATTCAGGTTACAGCAAAGGAAGCTTCCAGTGCTGGTGGCTGACCAAGAAGACAGGCATGTCAGTGTCACTGGCTTTTGGGAAGAAGTTAGGCATAGAAGGGAAAGAGGAAAGATTTAACATTGGTTATTTCTTTCTGCAAGAAAGTAAGTTGGGTCATGGGATAAATAAGGATTCATGAAGTTATGGTCTTCGTCTGCTCTTGGTTCAGCATGTCCTCCTCTTCCTTTTTTCCACTTAGATATCTACTGCATAAATACATTCTCTCCAGTAAGACTGCTAAACATTTAGTCTAGCTATCGATTTACTGAGTCTAATTCTCTCACTAGAGAACTGCCATTTTGTGTTTCTCTTTATTAAATGAAAGATATGTTAACATGAGGAAGCTCACTATCTCTAAAATGGTGATGATAATTGCCATTATTTCTGAGCAATGGAATATCATTAACATAAAAAAGATTAAATCCCTCTGATAAATGTAGTGTAGTGTAGTTGAAACAGGTAGTTTCAAATAGACACCAAAAGAAATAAGGTAGAACAATCTGGGGTTCTGATTCACTAATTAGTTTGTCCATTTTACGGGGTACAAGGGCTTGAGTAGATTTTTACCAAAAAAAAAAAAAAAAAAAAAAAAGGCGTTAAAGTATTTGTAACCACCTTTTGTAAAATCCCTGCTGAAAACAAGTGTAGGCACCTCAGAGTTCACGGGAATCCTGCTATTTATCAGTCCATTTGGATGACCTTGAAGTGCTATCATCCTGACACCAGTCAGGTTTCTTGGGGGAGTAGGGGAGCAAGGAACTGGAGGGGAAGCAGTGGAACATGCATAAGTAAGAAGAAGAAGAAGAAAAAAAAAAAAAAAAACCCAAACACATTCTTTTCTGGAGAGCTTGAGTTATAAGATTAGATTATAGCTAGCAGAATCAAGGGCACGTAGGCATGGCACATGATGATTATGATTTATGGGAGCATTATAAAGGAAAAAAATCAATATATATTCTAAAAGTTCTGTTTTGCTCAGATAAATCTAAACCCCCCTCCTTGGGTTCATGATGACAGAGGAAGGCTGTGTCGATAAGAACTTTTCCTTTTTCCCCCCAATAATAGTTTCAATGACTGTTAATGTAAAATCCAGCTTGAGAAAATGTACGTCTTGTAGCCTTTTATTTTAAAAAAGTAAAAGCTAGTAAGTATGATTTGCAGTAGATATCTTACATTTAAGGTCAAATGTGACATTAGATATGCATCTGCTACTAATAAACAAAATGATAATGTATAATGAAATTTCTGTTACACAAGGATACGAAAAAAATGTTAAATCTGTCTGTAAAAATATTCTACTCTTCAGCTCTTTCTGTTAGTTATTTTTTCTGATGCCTGTAGCAAAGTGGCGTCTTCAGCTGAAGATCTATAATATCATTATTTTTATAATTTAATACATCATATATCCAATCAGATGTTTGTATCCAGCTGAAAATGTATCATAGTTTTTCATCTAATGAATGCTCTATGTTGGTTTGAATTTTTTTTTCCTGTGGTTGACATATATCAAAAATATTTTATAGTCTTTGCTATTATTATATATATATATATATAAATGATTTAATCTATTTAATAATATTACATCTAATATTTCTAGATATTGTAGAATTGAAAAATGCAATGTTAAGTTAAAGAGTCATATAGTCAAATGCCTGCCTTCTTCTCCCCAGTCCTATGAACATCATACAAACAACAGACAATATTCAGGACTAGGATAGATAAAGCCACAATTAAGGCTTTTCTGTTACATAAAGGCTACAGTGCTTTTTGACTAGAAATGGTAAATACAGTATATACTTTTTCTTAAGTGTCTGTGTAGTTCTTGGTATTTTGTCATTTTAAAATACTGCCTTTCAAGGTGTTTTTTTTTTTTTTCCCCACTCCATATTTAGTTAAGAGGTTTAACATTTGAACATCCTTTCAGATTCTCAGTGTCTTCAAAATTAACTCCTACTCCTCAGAATGGTTACAAGTATAATTGCAGACTACAGAAAAGTAATTACTGCACTGCAGATTATTAACAAAAATATGTACTATAAAATATACGTAGTAACCTTTCTTTGTCACTGAAAATAGTATTTCTGTGTTTGTATTTATTAATAGTGTTTTAAAATGTCAACATGTAAAGATTTCTATTTAGAGATACTTATAAAAGGCACTAAAACCTGTCTTAGAGTAAAAATGAAGGTAAATAATGAATAAAGTTCTATGAGCTAAGATACTGGGAAGCTGTCACTGGACATAAATGCTTTCTAAGTATCAGTCAGTAGTGTTTTACAATACCTCTGTAGAATAGAGAAATAGTAGCCTATTTATATATTCCAGCTACTTTCTTACTATAACCTATGTCTGAAGCCAATGACAATATGTGGAATAGAAACTGGGGGTCTGTGTTGCCAGTCCAGTCTTAGAACAGCACAATGTTTAGATAGTGGGAGTTTGATTTTGTTCATAAAAGTTGCTTAGATCCTAACATAGAAAAAAAAATCCATCCTCTGGGGACATGCTTCAACATTTCTGTGCACTTGAGACTGACAAATTAAAAACTCTCTTGCAATTTTTGAATGCTGTTGCCAAATAAGGAAGAATGAATGAAATTATCTGTTATTCAACCCTCAAGATCAAACAGTTACATATTCAGAGTGTATTGTGCTATCTCATGCTATGAGATGTTATCATAGTATGAACTCAGCAATTATATTAAAGGAAATCCATTCTGATTCTCTCTTAATCCAGTAGCAAACTAGCATTTCTCCTACTGAATTTTACCATCAGAAGCTCAAAATATATAAGTATTTTAAAGTTTTAGATCATTCAAAGCACATTTTACAAAATTAAAGTAACTTGTCCTTAGTAAAGCACATCTTATATTTTCAATATTCTTAAATCGGTTTCATTGATAAATTGAAAATAATCAGCTAAACAATTAATTATTCTGTTTTGAACTCTGGAATAACAAGAAACATTAAAAAACAAACAAACAAAACCCCAACACTTGAAATGTTTCCACTTGTTATAGAATAAACAGATAAAATCATGACCAATATCAGTCCTACCACTATACAGTGATTTCCTGAAAACACAGCAGTGTCAAGTATGACTACAGCTATTCGTTTCATCCTCCAAGCACAACTGAAGACACAGAGGAAGGAATTGAGAAGGAATTGAGAATCTAACACAAAGAATGTGTTACTGGAATACTGAAATATTGGGGAAAAGAAAAAAAAAAAAAAGGAAAAAAAGAGTGCTAAAAAGACTTAATTTACATTTCTAGCTCTTTCAAGAATCTCATTTCTAAGAGTTTACTTGGAATATGAGTGAAAATAAATGAATATGAGTGAAAATAAATAAGTTTAACTACAAAGCATTCCACTGTTGAACTTGATCTGTTTTTTTCTCCTTTTTTTTTTTTTTTTGTCATCTTGAAACTAGTATTAGTAAAGACAGCAGATAATACAGTACTGAATTCAGAACTGCTTTCATGCCCTGCCACATTTATCACTGTACTTTGATAGGTGCCTTTTCAGATAAGCCTTGGAAAATGTGAATAAAAAATTGCTTTAGCATCATATTACCAACTCTGGTGAAATGAAGACCTTAGTAAACCTTCAGATGTGTAGACTATAAAGAGTCACTGCTGTTCTAATCTTTATATTAGTCCTGTATTTTGTCTGTAACGTGTAGATGATACTGTGTTTCTTCTTTCTTTTCAATTATCTTTCCTGTACATTAAGACAATATGAAAGAAAACACTTTAGTCCTATGTAATTAATTTTTCAGTACCAGTTTGCATAAATTGTGTGCTGAATATTTCATTTGGTGCAATAATAAGAGCAGACAATGACATTTAAAACAACAACAACAAAACACCCTATTGCATAAGTTATATTTTTTGAATACCAGAGAAGTTGACTTACATTGAGAATGTGTGTAACGCTTGTGAGAGCTGCTGGAATAAGATTCTTTGGTACCACAGCTGCTTTTTGCCAACGAGCAACAATGGTTAATTACAAGCAAACTGCATCAGAAGAAGCAGAGATGGCCTTCTAGTGTCACTGAAAGCTTCTTTAGTTATGTTCCAGTATAAGAGAGTATTTGCAAGATCAATCTTATGTCTGACCTGTTTGTTCAGAGAATGCTTTTGGTTGTCAAGGCATCAGCTTAAATTAAATTAAAATATTTTTTTTTTCACTCCCTTTAATGTGCATTGCTATATCAGCATCTGTATTACAGGTAAGTGCAAAATAAAGGAAGGAACAAAAATAGAGAAAATGAAGAGTGTTTTGTTTTCTCACTGAAGCTAAGGTAGAATGCCAACAATGATGACTTCATGTGCTATACTTTATTGATGACAACTCAGTATTGCTGATGTGGAAGGGATCTGGATATAATGACCCTGCTGAAGTTGGATATGGCTTTGTTTCTGCTTTGTATTTACATAAAGAAAGTTTAACTTTTTGGCTGCTAATGGGAGCAGAACAGCAACAGAGGCCTGAGTGATTGACATACTCCCACTAGTCACCCTGCATCATTTTACTCTGAAGTGTTATATTACTGGGGAAGATATCCGTGACGAGAAAAAATACATTGCACCTGGTGAGTTAGCACATGGATTGAAAATCATATCCCAGTTTCCACAAAAGCAGAAGATATTGCTAGGGTTCTGGCCAACATTAACTTTACAAATAAAGGAAGCAGTGGCAGATTGTATACAAGCTATTGCAGAGTATACTGTATTATGACAGTTGCTTTTATGACCCTAATCATTGTACTACTAGATATAAAAGGTATAATAAGTGCATATGCACAGAACAATATTTTATTTACTAAGCAGGGGGATTGGAACTAGATGATCTTTGAGGTCCCTTCCAACCCAAGCCATTCTATGATTCTGTCTGACAACAGTGTTGTAAAATTGGTATTTTCTTATTTGTTTTCCTTCATTACATGTTGGGAGCAAAGTAGGGTGTCATGTCTTGCTTTTCTTTGATATCTTACATTAAAAATGCTGTGGATAACAAAGACAAAATGCTAACTCATGGAAGGCCCGGTGTGAGCTTTGAAAACCATAAATGCAATTAGGCAGGCCAGATGTAGGTGTTTCCAAAGTTAGTTAAACCAACTCTTCTAGTGTGAGGCAGAGCTCATATAGAGAGACCCAACAGCATGGAGCGGTCATCAGTGGAAGGTGGTTGTGTGACAGAGCCCCAGGAACCTCTCACCTGGCTCAGACAGGGGCAGTTGGGGAACAGTGGTGTTGATGCGACCCTATACTGCATGAGCACATGTTGTAGAGAAAGATCAGTTTCTTTGGTTCTCAGACTGATATGCTGCCCAAGTTTTTGCATGAAAGAACTGGAATTAGGTGCTTATAGTGTACTACTCTGTATAGCTGTTTATTTGGTTCTCTCCTACTTTTTCATCTGGTCCCAACTAGTCTTTTCCTTTTAATTTGCCTTGTGTTCTAGAAATTCTGTCTGACTAAGCATATTGTTCTCTCCAAAGTAAAACTGTCCACTGTGCGCCCAAACAAGGATATCATAGTGTGCTTGACACCTATATAATGGCTAATTCCTACATAAGGCTTAACCCAATAAGACACCAAACACTTGAGAAATACAGTGAATTGTTCCAATGCTTAGTAGCTCAGTAAAAGTTTAAGGTAATCCTCAACTTCTGTGTTAGCCTCTTAATGCATTAATAAGAAACAGTCATGCTACCTTTAGTAAAAATAACTATACGGAAAGCTCATTGCAATTCAAATAGCTCTTCCCATAAAAAACAAACAAAAAACCACAAGCATGCTTCTTATAGGCTATAATTGTTTCAATATTTATTTTGCTTTTCTCCTTCCCATCCCTTTTGTTCCTTCCTGTCTAATGGCAAGATACATAGTGGCAGGTGAATCTAGGCAAAAAAAATATTCTATTTTTCCTTTGCCAGTATCTATGAAACTTCCTTTTTTTTTTTTTCCCAAGAGAATTTGGCAGAACTAGAAATCATTTACAAAGAAAAATAATTAGACTGTATAGCTAAGCGGATTACATAACTTAGCAATGAATCCCTGAAAGGATTTTAATGGACAAAGAACAATGTGATGTAATTTAAAGCTGTTAGTGCTCTGAGAAGCCTTCCAGGTTTGTTTTGATAGGCATACAGAACTTAAAATTTTAAAATTTACTCAGATTAATCTGTTTTTATTATGAACAATATATCTGTGAAAACAGATCAGACTTCAGATCCTTTGTCATCTTGTCTGCTTACTGTACGATATGTACAATGAAATTGAGAGTAGAGCTAAGCTGTGTCTCTAATAACGCACCTGCTAATAATGCAGCTTTTAGAGGCAAGTTCTTTGTAAAGTGGTTACTCTTGTATATACAAAAAACAACACACAACAGCAAAACTTAAATAATGGAGGAAATAGATCATACTGGACATGTGCTATTAGAATAAAATTGGATCAGGTT
Organism: Cygnus olor; assembly: GCF_009769625.2. Taxonomy (NCBI): domain Eukaryota; kingdom Metazoa; phylum Chordata; class Aves; order Anseriformes; family Anatidae; genus Cygnus; species Cygnus olor. The sequence goes on along the minus strand of NC_049172.1, from coordinate 40,508,268 downwards.
GCTTATTCATACAGCTGCCTGTCTATGTTGAGAAATGAAACAAAACAACAAAAAAACGGCTGTTCTTGGAGTTTGACTGTGGCAAATCTCAATTACATAGGAAAGGCTCAGCCACTAAAGGTGATGCGTATAATATGTAGTCTCAAATCCAGAGTAGGCTGTTATTTGGTGCTAGAAGGCAAGAACCTCTGTGTCCATTTTGTGGATTTTTGTGACCGAAATTCAATCAAGCAATGTCTAGTTGGCAGACAAAATGCTATGTAAATGCTATGTAAAGCAGAGATAGTTAACTTCACTTTCATAGTTAAGTTCAAAAGTCTGCTTGGCTCTAGCTGTAAAATCATGTTGTGTCTATGAATTAACTTCCAAACCCTAAATTGTTCGATTTCAAACATTGCATTGGCCATTAATTGTGTTTACTGATTACAGAAGTGTTATGTAAAGGCTTCCTTTTTTTGCTGTTACAAAATGCATGAGAGAAATATGACCTAGTAGATATCTCCAACTTACCAACTATTTATATAAAGAAGTATGTCTGGAGTATACATGTGTATTAATTTTTTCTTTAAGATTAGGTTTGGTGGTCTAAATATCAAATATCAGCTTTTTTGAAGGCTAGAAAAGTTGTATCAGGATGTTCTTATTAATGTGTAAGCACACAGGTAGAGCTTTGACATATTTGTGAACCCCTTAACAACCAGATGTTGTTGACAGACACCTTGAAATTGGCATTTTTCAGTGGCATTTAAGGCAGATATTTTATAATCACATTAAAACCTTTTGGAATCTTTGATCCTTTGACATTTGTTAACTAATATCAAACAAATAGTCAAATATGCTTTCTTGTGCATGTTCTGATCTTTTTCCATCTGTACAGCTTTTTTCAAAGGGTTTCATTTACACATCTGCTTTCCAGAAGTGGTACCCCAGCTATCACATAGTTGGAGTACTATGAAGATCAACAATAGGTTTATTTAATTTCATTCTTTTTGTTAATTGGCTTCTTGGCAAATGATGTATTTCTAACATGTCTATGTATGCGAATGTTGATAGTCTTCTGTTTACCTCAAATAATGTTCTCGTACTCTTCAGTACTTTTTTTTTCTCTAGAATATATGACCTTGTTGCTTATAATCACCTTTTTTTTTGCAGTTTTAAGAAATATCAACTATTTTTCCCAATGCGGAGTGCACTCCTTGTGCATTCCTTGATTGTAACAATAAGGTACGTGGAAGACTCTAGAATATCTTAGCAGTTCCAGCTGCATGCTACTTCAAAGGATAAATTATTAAAACAAAGTACTTTGTTAAGAAATCAAACAAAAATATGCTTACTGTTGGCTCTTTATTAAACCATGTATCTTGATTATACCTCAGTGATGTTACCATTCTATCTGGCACAGTTTAAAAATGTTAATTGCACTTTATTAGTTTCCTAAGATAATATTGAATGTAAAACTAATCCTGCTGATTGACTATCATAACAAGTGTATTAAAAACTGAACTGGGGACTTTTTCCACCTAACATGACAAACATTACACCATTCAGGTTTATGGATTGCTGAATTTTAAAGACAAATCGCTTTGTCTTTTCAATTCAAGTAAAGCTTAAATGAAACCCAACACCTTTATACTTGAAGATTTCACAGTGCCCAAACATGGAAAATTGTTATCTTCAAGCTGTAAAGTTTCAAAAATTTCCAGTGGGCAAACTTGAATTTGAGTGGGTCTATATCTTACCCTGTGAACATGTTTATACATGTTAACCTGCTGGCAAATTATCTGACTTTTGTTTCAGCCTGAGGAACTCCTTCAATCTATCATACTTAAATTATCATGTAGATATTCAAGGCTCACTAAATCACCACGTTTGTTTGTTGTTTTGTTTTGTTTTGTTTTATATTCAGGGCTTGTTAATTTTGCTTAAAATTCACTTTTGTGATTTAAAAAATAATGCTTCAAAAATATTCTTCTACTGCTCTGGGCTTGGTATCTTTTCTGTCTGTATAGAAGATCCCTTCCTCACCTGAAGGAGCCTCTTCAAAGAATATTAAGGCAAAGATTCTCTGTTTATATTGACCAGACTCCTATGAATTGTTCTTAGCTTAAAGCAGAAACACGTTCATCTGGCTCCTATGCCTTTTTGAAATGCTGTGTGGTACTTAACCAGTTGATCTCAGTGAGACTTCCTCCATCTGGAGGGACACTAAGATGGTGAATTGTCTCGGTATATGGCTGTCTCTTCTCAAACTGGTTGGCAAAAGAACAGGACAAAATTGAAAGCTTCAATGCTGGTCGGTGTATTTATTTCTTCTTTGTCTGATAAAACCTATATAGTGAAAAAAAAAAAAGCAAGCTTTTAACTGAAAAGCTAGTGTATCTATGAAGATTGATAATTTCTTTATTTTTATGTGATAAGAATTATAACCATAATTATACCCCAAAATTAAGGTCTCTAATTATAACCACAGCCCTACAGCCAGTCCTCATTCTGCCAAGGATCCCTAAAGAACCTGCCTGTCATCCGGCGTCAGGTGACACATGGTCTTGGATCAAAGAGTATTTCCATCAACACAGAATCATGGTGACAACTGTAATATCTTTTTGCCAGAGTTTGGGGCAGAAGCTTTTTGAATATGAATAATGAATAGTAATAGTGGAACGCTCTCTAAACTCCTTTCCTTTTTTCTTTAAATACTGCCATGCAGTAATGAAATGCAACATTTTTTATTATTATTATTATTGAAATGCATCAAGTAATTGCAGTACTTTTTACATTTCATAGTTATGCACTTATACTGATAGTTCAGAACAAATATCAACTCCTGTTTTTCTTACCAAAAGTTTATTATATTTGTATAAGGAAAAATGATGTTTACAAGAGTGGGCTGCATAACATTTTTCAACTTTTAATTTCAGCTCCTTTTTTGGATGTTACATAGACCACATTCTTCTTGACCTCTCAGTAAGTGTAAATACACATTTTACTAGTGGACATTCTGAATGTTCAAACATCTGTATTTTGCACAATGCAGAATGACTGAAGTATCAGGTGTTCCGTTGTATGAGGCTTGTATAATTGTTTCCATATGGCATATGGTACAAAGCTGTTGCAGCTAGGCTGATAAACTTACTGATTTTATTCCAGATGGCCCAATTTGTGTATCCGCATTAATATTAAAAATGCAAGTGTTTTCTTTGAGAAATCAGCTGAACAGTATCCTGGGAGCTAGAAACATCTCTTCTGGGCTGATTTTCCTGATGCAGTTCTCTTTCTGACTCAATCCCATTTTTTATTTTTATTTTATTATTTTTTTTTCATGTGCTCCTCTGCAGTGTATAACTCTAAACTGGGGAACTGTTTGTGATCAGATTTTAGAACAAGAAATTTACATACAGTTTACATACAGATTTTAAGTAATGTTGTGTTTTAGATAAGTTTAGCCCACTTTATTTCTAGCCAAAAGGAAATATAAAGGCTGAATAAATATTTAAGTGAATTCAGCTTGAGTCTATAGAAAACATATGTAAATTACTAAGACAAATTGCCTTTGTATTAAACTTTTCTTGCACAAAAATCTTCTGAGTAGCTCATTAAAAATGCCTTGTGGGTAAATTTTCTGTTAAAACCAATATCCTTTAGAGAGAAGCTAAAGTAGTAAGTACTTGAAAAGTTTCTGGTTTCATTGTCAAGTAAAAGCTTCATTCCCAGAATAAGAGCTTGTATATCTCTCTATTTGGATATTTTTATATATTTATTTAGTATGCTACAAGAAAAAATACTGTTTATTGAACTGCTGTGTATTCTTTAGAAGCACATGAGGATATTGTTTGGCTCTTTCAAACTTACAGAATGTCTCTCTAACTAAAACAAGGATGCAAAACAGATATTGAAATAATGCCCATAATAAAGGTGAAAATATCTGGATATTTTTTAGTAGTAATTAGTGTCAGCAGGCTGTTCTCATGGCTATCCTGGTTCATCTCTTCTACAGACAAAATATTTTAAAAACATTATTACTCAGGACTTAAAACAGCAAATATATACAGACTTCTTTCCATACATGTTTTTCCTAACTTCTCAGTGCTCTGTTCTGCAGCCTTTTTGGAAAATAGACTCATCCTGTTTGTGCTCACAGACACCATTAATATTAGATTTAATTTGAATACCTATATGTAATCGTTCCTTTACACAGCTCGGCTAGAAAATATATATGTATTTCTTATTGTAAACTATTTCCAAAAATGGAATGCTATGCATTTTTTGGAAGTTAAGCTCATAATTAACCAGACTTTCTTCTACTGTCCACTAAATTTCCCTGAAGAAGAGCTTCAGACAAGTGAGCGGAGGCTGGAAGAGATTAATGTCAGCTGGAAAACTTCTGACAAAATATTTCTGCATCAGGAAAGGTATGTGTTTGTAGAATAGGACCTTTAACCACCGGAGAAGTCAGTAAATTTTTCCACATGGTTGCTTAGTTTGTTCCTTTCTGTGTCTCAACACTTGTTTGTGAAGTCTTGTTGAAGCCTTAACCTGTATGAAACAACAGCTCCAGTTCATGATGCATACTAGCTCTGTTTGCGCGGCTAGCCGTCTTTTGGGGACAGAATTGTTATTCTCTGAACTTTTAGGTTCTTCCAGTATAGATTCCAGCACAGCCAGCACAGCCTATATTGACCTTTGCAAGAAAGAGTATGGTGTCCTTTGCTTGCAGTTTTATACTGTTTATTTTTTATTTTTTATTTTTATTTTTTGTAAGCAATTAGAGACTGATTCTGCATCTGTGAAGAAAATTATAACCATTATTGAAAGGTTTGTGTAAATTATAACTGGTAACAGGAGATTGTGCAAGGGGAAAGAACTCTCTCCATACCATTGGTCCTACATAGAAATCATCTATCAAAGATGGTGAGAAGGGTAAATGCAGGTCACTATGAGGTCTAACTCACATTGTGGCTTTTTACAGGAAAGGAGCTGATGTAATTTACATCATGGTTAAATGAAAATGTAAGGTCAAAATCATGCAAAAATAACAAATGAGAAGGTTCCAAAAAAACTATGTTGGAAAAAAGTATTATCATATTTCTATTAGCTCTAAATTACCAGAACCTTAGAGACAAGTAGTTATATCTTCCCATTTCAGCGGAAAAGGAAATGTTTTTGCACATTCACACACCACTAAGGAAAGGAAGGAAAAGGTAATCTTCTGGAGTTGCTAGTATTTTGGATACAATTAATTATTATCCATTCTGCTTTTTATTGGAAACATAAAACTTGAATGTTTTCTCCTAGTTGATGCAAAATTAAAGTTTTACATCTAGATACAGAAAGGCATTCTACTTGTGTTATTACTCCTGCTTAATATTAGATGTACAGAATTCACTAACTACCAATTAGGTTCACCAAAGCTGTCAGCATTAACCCCTGAATGTGTCAGAAGAGATAAGGATAAATTGCAGACAAATAAGGAGAGCAGCTTTCTAATAATCTTGCAGAGTGAAACAGTAGGGTAGGTAATCTGTTGAATGCATTAGCATATACTTGTGATGTGAATATAGAAGACTGAGAAGTAGAAAGCATGTGAAAGACAAAGAGTTTATGTTAAAATAGTGTAGGTGGTATACGTAGGTGACTTGTGGTGACATTAAGATACAGTGAGGTGATTTTAAAAATGCCAGTGTAAACCTAAAAGACATCTGATTTAAATTTCTGATGTTTCAGTTTTCTAACTCTCTTGAGAAGAGATGAAGCAAGGCTTGTGTTTATTTGATTGCACAGCATAACAAAAAAGAAATGATATTTAGAGGAGCAGTATTTGCAATCTTGATGTTTGATATTGGTCAAAAAGCCTTAGAAGCAACTGATTTGACAATTTTATTTCTTTTCAGAGTGTTTCATGCATCTCTCTAAATTGCTTGTAATATAATCAGAAAGCACTGACCCATAATCTAAAAAAAAAATAACATAAATAATACATTCCAGCTTAGTGAACCTTGTACTGGAGAGAAGCTGTAGTGATAATATATGAATTATCTTATTCTGTCCTCTCCATTACCCTGTCTGTAGATGTGGCAAGATACTACAGTTCTTCACAACTCCAAAGCACTAGCTACATTTATGGATACAGATGTCCTTAGAGTTTCAACTATTTCCTTCATTCACCAAACCAGTAAGCATTCATCACATATATATATATATATATTAATTTAAATAATCACAAAGCATAAAATTTACAGTAGTGTGGAACAGCATTTGTGAAAAAATAGTGTTCTAAAGATCCATTTTGATCAGTGTTACTTGTTTCATTCAATGAAAAGTTTTCTTGTTAATGAAAACCATTAGAATAACTCCATATAGCGTAAAAGTCTACTTTCTGACATTCATTTAGTTTTCTCATTGTTTCTCAGTTTAATACTGTTCAGATTTCAGTATGACTTCTGCAAGGCTAATCTCAACGTGTGAAAGTGACAGTGTAATGAAGAATGCAGAAAAAAAAATCCAGATATAACAAACCAGTTATTAATTTCATTAGTATTGTATCATGAAAATATTATTTCAAAATAAGAAAGCACTGAAAAGTATTACTGATCTTTCATGCCAAAATGAATACTTTTTAAAAAAATTTATTGCTCCCACCCCCTGCATTATGTGTACTGAAAAGTTAAAGGTACAACATTATTTCTATTGTACTTCTGCACAAAGTGTTTGCCCTAGAAAAAAATGTCATTCCTGTGTGAAATAACTGTAATTACTTAAAAAGTTAAGCTCTCACAAAGCTTTGAAGTGTTAAAAAAAAAAAGTATCTTTTTTCAGTTTTAACCAAAAAAATTAATAAAACTTTCAAAGATATACAGAACAGTAATTAATTACGGTGCCTCTGGGTTTTTTAAAATACTGTAATTTTCTAATTACAGAGCTTCCAAAGTCATAAATTCTGATTCACTCTCAGATACATGCATATAACTTTGCTAAGGTTAAGAGAGGTAATACATAACTTTAGGAGAGGGAAAACATATCCTAAAAGACTTTCATGTCACACACATAACAGATAATAATGTATAATAGAATCAAAAATATATTCATTTTTATGGTAGACATTGGAATGAAGTATTACATGCTCTCTGTCTAGACTTTGGAAAAATCTCTCGTGAATACATTTGAGGAAGGAAAAAGAAAAGGACAAGGAGGATTGAAATATGATCACCCATCCAAAATTGATTAAGCATGTCAGTCTGAAACAGTACTGAGTACAGACTGCCTAGTTATGTCATGTATAATTGTTCAGTTGTTTGAAAAGAGGAACCGTTTACTTTTTCAGTATCTGTTAATCAATAACAAATACTGAAGTATGTGCCTCATACGGATCGTCCTTTCATAAGGCATGAGTAGTGTAAGTATAATAGAATAGGAGCCAAAAGCAGCCACAAAGAAAGTGTAGAAAATTTCAGCTTCTGCTAGAGGACCCTAAAAACCAGTAGCAAATATGATGCCTTCTGCATAAGCAGAGGATACCTTGTATCTGTGGGATCTTGGTATATCTAGATCTAATATGATGATACTAATATGGTGATACTAATATCCATTATACGAGTAGTCATGAGCAAGACTATGTGCATGTAGGTGGGGAGACAATTGCTCAAAACCTCTATCCATCTTTTTAGATGACATGCTAACTGCTTTCTGCAGAACTGAGTCATGGAGGTGTATTATGAAAATATGTTTTGGATCAAGCTCCTTAGAGAGGGAGAACAGCTTTTAATTCAGGAATCCCAGCAAGATTTAGACATAAATTAGTGTTACATGCATAAAAGCAATGTTTTGGGCATCCAACAACAGAATGTAGAGTTAAAAACATGAATGATGCAACATGATCTTGCCATATGACAGAGTTTGATTGTGTGATGACTCCTGTTGTTTTGAAGCTTTTTAAGGAATCCATCAGCAGAAGTCTTTAAAAAAAAAAAAAAAAAGAAAAAAAAAAAGACTAGTGTACTTAATTATGAGATGTTTACCAAATTTGGCGTTTTGTTAAATGTTTATGTACTTCTTACATGCTATTGGGATCTCAGCCTGTGGTGGTACTTCTGGAGTAGCTGCATTTTAAAAGTTTATAAACAGCTGTCAACTCTGTGATGCCCAAACCACTAATTACCCAACAAAGAATGGATGTTGCTAACTTCAGTATAAATGAATGAAACTGCTTTGCTGGTAATTTAAATGTTCATGATCTGATTCTTAAAATTAGAAGACACTTATCCAGTCATGCTTGATTTGATTCACTGCTGTGTTTCAAGTAAGGAACTGCAGTGTATGAAGTTCTATAAACTGCCAAAGTGAGCAAAAAGCACTAAGGAAATCAAATGTGTTCAGTGAAAAATGTTCATTTATTGTTCTTCAACAGAGGTAAAACTCATTGCTACACAAGCTGGGTCAACTTTTTACAAATCTGTCTATCATATATCCTTCTTTGATTCTCTTAGAAGTCATTTTTGGTTAAAGTGTGGTGTCTCAGTACATTAGTACAAGTAAAATTCCACAGGACAGAGATAATATCCAATTACTTGTTTGGCTGAAAATAATTTCTGTTAACATTGAAACAAAAGGAATAAGAAACACTGCATCATCTTTAATAAATCTTACAATATTACAATGAATCTCGGAATGCTATGAACCAGCTTTTACTGCATGCTTTTCTATTAAGGCAGAAAATTGTGTTGGGGAAAAAGATACCCAACCTGTTTCTGCTCCATTGCAACAGTTTCACAGATGATGCTTTGCTTTGAATTTGCATTGGGAAAAAAATTAATATTCTTGAAACATTGACTGCATATGAATTCTGATATAGTATGCTAATCAAAAGTCAGTTTGGTTACATATGTATGTATGTTCAAGAGGAGCCTGGTATCTTTTAAATTACTGTTCTTAGACATTTTTACTTCTTACCAACATCACTGGTTGCTTTGCATATCATTCAAGGAGCACAAGTGTGTTCTTTGAGTATAAGAATAGGTGTAAATTACATTTTTTCCTCCTTCGCTATTACCATCACCTTCAAAACAGTTTCCTGGTTTACCAATCCTGTTCTTGTTACAGTCTCTATAACAGAAATAAGAATGGAATTTTAATGCCAATGCAGGCTGTGAAACAGTAATTGGGTGTGTGACTAAGCTATTGGAATGTGATGTATTAGGTCCAGAATGTACTTATGAGTTCTCCAAACTATTTTATAAAAGATGAAATGCAACCAAACTGGCAACACTGAATAAGGTGGAACATTAGATTTGACTGTTGGTAGTGGGTAACTAGGAAATTCATTCTGAGGATGGGAAAATTTTCCTTGAACACTTCCTCTTCTATCTTCCACCCAAAAATTATATTACACAAATTATTGTATTCACTAACAGGTCTCCTTTAGAAAAGTAGCAATAACAATACTACTGGAATACAAGAAAAAACAGCTAAAACTAAAAATAAATGTATATATAAAGTAATTTTATTTTCAGCTATAGTAATGAATTGATTTGGCCCATGAAATGAATTAAGCTAATGTATTCATATCATTCCCTAATCCTTTTGTAGCATGTGAATCATTGTATTTTATATTTCAACTCTTGCTGTATGTTGGGTTATATTTTCAATTAGCTGTCCTTGTTAATCAAATACTTACAGCCAGTAAGTCAATTATAAATATATAATCACAATAATTGGACTTATTATGATTACCTCAGTTTCACACTAGTATAATTCAGATATGAATCTACGTGCCATAGGCAATTGTTTAATCTAGTTTAATGTGTTTAAAAGGTTGAAATTCTTCTGCAAGTTCTTTGCTGTGCACTTGTCTGTACTAAATTTTATATAATGCTGTTCTTTCAACTTACACTGACATCGTCTCAAAGTGTTTCATTACAGTGTTGCCTTGTCTTAAGCATTCTGAATGGTCTTATGTTGTCAGCAGTTGTTCCTCCTCAAATTTTCTGTCTTCACAACCTTTTTCATGCCTTTGTGAGGTATACTTTATTAACTGTCCATTTTGAAATACATCAAAAGAATAACATACCATAATCTTAATCTTTAAGAACAAACTTAACTTTGCCTGCTCTGGCCAAGTTCTCCGTATTTTGGATGTTTAAAAGAATTACTATCAAAGCACTATTGATATTATTAGTATGATATCATCACTTTCAGTCATGTAGCTGTCACAAGGACAATGATCACAGCAAATGTTCTGTTCTTCAGCACTGGTAAAGAAGAGGAAAAAGCCTACATTTAGAGGAATCCCGTGAGATGAGTTATCTACAGATGAACCCTCTGTGATTTCCCCATTCTAATCTCAAGTGAAGATTAAAAAATGAATGACATTTTTGCTGTGCAATTTAGTACTTCAGTGAAGGTGATTTGACAGCCATCTCTAGGAAGGAGCAGATGGTGAAAGAATACTCTAAGGTGGATTCTTTTCTTTCCCTCCAGTAGATTCTTTCATTTCAGTGAACAATTGATGCAGAAGGGAAATTCATAGCATAAACTGCTTATGAGAAACATCAAATTGTTTTGAGGGGGAAACAATGCTTCATTATTTTGGGAGGGATTTGAAAACTGTTCAAAAGGCTATTATCAGCTATGTTAAAGAATACTTGGGCAAAAGAATGAAAGGTACTGATGATGATGATTGTATATGCTGTTATATTCAAACTCCTGATATCAGCAAAAGTTGACATCCCATATATATGTGTGTGTATATATGGAACTCAGCGTTTGCTGCCAGTCCAAATGCTGTTTTAACAATCTGGTAGTTTAAGTTAATATGGAAGAGGCACGTTAATGACGCAGTTAAAATTGTTATTAAAAAACAAAGGAACAAAAATGCAAAACCCAGAAACCCTTCTGAGTATCTAGCCCTTTTCTCTGATGTTAGGTTCACCTCCTTGACCTCTGGGCACACACGGAGCTGCTCCTGGTTCCCCAGGGGTGACCCAGAGGGTCAGGACTTTTTCCCACAGCACTGCCAGAGTCAGTGCCCACAAGGGAGGCAATGGTCACTGGTCCTTTGTCACAGGAAGGTCTGACTGGGGCCATGGCAAGACCAGCCCAGCCCTGAGACCTGGCACTGTTGGGTCAGGTCATCACAAAGCCTGCGGCCTTGATAAAAGTTGGTAAAAATTGTTCATACTAAAAATTATATTTACAGGGCTACTCTTCATACAAGACTACCTGACTGACTAGTTCTGTGGTTTGGAGAAGCTGTGGCCACACAAGAAGGGAACGAAACTCCAGCATTCACGGAAGCTAATGAGGTAACCATCTTTACAGCTTCTTTTTATTTATTTATTTTTCTTTAACTGTTTTGTACTATCTAAAAAGAGATGATGTACTCAGACATGTGGAAGGTTATGCTTCTGTTCAGTTTCTCTTTTATGTCTCTTTCTCCCACCTCATCGTCATGTGATATTTTAAAATAGAAAATGGAGTGCTGAGAATGGATTTGTTTAAATCTCTGAGGATACAACAGTGCTCTTGGGAAAGCAATAGGCAAGTGTGTGAGCCAGGGTTATGCTCTCTAATGAATGAGTATCAAGACAGGGACTAAAAGAAATGTTCCAGAATGGATGAAAGAAGATACAATGCTAGTTTCTGCACTAATCAAGAGACAGGCAGTTTGTAAAACCCATACGCAGAAGCTAGGGGATGTAATAAAACAAGGATCTCTCTATCCAGACACACAAATAGGCTGCTTTTAGACAGCCGTGGTTACAGAGTGTAATCCCTAAATACAAATAACATTCCCAATTGAATGATTAGACATTACCGTGTACCTCTACAGAATTACTGAACTAAATTTTGGTAGCCGTAACACTTAAAATGCAGTGCATCTTTTTGTTTAAACCTTAATTAATATATATATATATATATTTTTTTTTGTAATTGTGTATAACAGTAAGGGCAGACCTTTTTTTCAAAAGAACGAAAATTTTATTCAAAAAGCCACAAACCATAAAACTTTAGCAAGTTATATTAATGAGTTATAACATGAAAGAATGATTAAATTTTCTTCTCTTAAAATGAAAATATATGGAAATGATATGCAATGATGAGTTTAAACAAACTATAAAAAAATCTACTGCTCTAAATTAAATGGGTTTGATGAAATGGCATCACTAGATGCCTATGCCATTTTGTGAGTAGAAAAAAATACATTTTTTCTGGATCACGTGAATGAATGTCAGTGAAAAACATTGTGTCTGAACGAGGAAAAGAAAATCTTTTGCAATGAGGCAGCAAGTCAGATAAACATTCAATTGTCTTGAATGCTGATGTATGGTACCAAAAGGATATATTGGGCATATATTTTGTTCTTTCTGTTATTGTTGATGATTGTTATCAGACATATGATATCATTTCTGTTCACTGTACAAATATCTGACACTTTTAAAGCCAATAAATAAAAAGGAATACTCTGTACCATGAATATGTGAAACTTTATTTCAGGGAAAAAAAAGATATTAAATCAGTGAACTTAATAGAGAAGGGGTTTTCACCAGCTCTCATGTGTCTGAGTTTGAAGCATTGTGTTATATCCAGGGAAGGAAAAAAAGAGTCTTTCAGCTTTTAACTAGCTGTTTAAGGGTTTTATTTATTTATTTATTTATTGGTATCAAGATTGAAAGAATTCATTTAGTTTTTTCCTTGACAGTCTTGAATTGCTAGTGAATTTTCTGCCTTGTTATACAGTGTTTTTTACAGTGCCCAAAATGGGATGGCCTTTTAAAGTGTACACCCTGCTGCTTTCTGAGGAGGAGGGTAAAATTTCGTTCTTAATGCCTCTGAGATTCAGTTGGAGCCACTGTTTTCTGCAATGATCCTGCAAGCATGGTGCACCGCTGTGTAACCATTGATTCTGAATAGCTGCAAGTTACTACCAATCAGAACTATACTACCATTTTGTTAATGCTAAGGTGATGTTTTTTTCATTGCATTTATATACAGTTCTACCTTTTATACTGCACTTAGATGTCTTTTAAGCAAATGTCATGACCTATGATTCTACAGTGTGGTTAAGATATGCAAATATTGACTTTTTAATTGAGATCACTTTGTCGATGTTAAAATATTTGTTTGATTGTTCATTTTATCTTCCTGTCGTAGTTTTTTTTAGGCAAAGCTGGACATCTTTATTATTTCAAGTTTGCTTGATGAACAACTCCCTCCGAACTGGTAATTAATTTAGATAGCATTCTCTGAACTCTGAACTGATTGCAATATATCATCTTTTCATGGACACACTGCATGGGAAAGTAGAGTTTTGGCAATGCCACATTAACAGAAACCATTAATCATCTCTATGTGATGCCTGTGTATATGTAACCATATCTAACAGTAGCTTTACTGGATCCAATAGTATAGAGTAAATGTTAGAAACAAAAGGGTCAAATTCAACTGAAATTTAAAGTATTTTATCAAAGCTAATTAGTTTCCTAAGGGAGTGACCCTTAAAAATGTGAGGTTCTGGTGACTGATAGCAATTTTATCTATAAAGGGTCTAAAGGATACTGTGTTTCCAGAAGATTCATTAAAAAACGTGACATGATTCAGGCTAAGCTGTGATCTCAGACCCCGCAGATACTAGAATATCTATCTGTATGAAAAAAAGATACTGTGTGAATCTAAACAACAGGAAAAATTGAAATCTTTCATTCAATTTGCATCTTACCAAAGGGAAATTGAGCTGTAAGACAAAAATCTGTGGGAAACATAGAAATATATCTGGATCTTTAGAGATCATCAAGTCCATCTTCCTGTCCCAAAGCAGGATGATGTAGATCAAAGTTTTATTTTGATTTATTTTTTTCTGTCAGATGTTTGTTTAACCTGCTGCACCTTCAAGACCTGCAAGAATGGAAACTTCACTATTCCCTCAGTACTTCACTATTTCTAGAATGTTAGAATGTCAAAAACTTTTTAACTCTCAGGCACCTTTACTTCCATTGCTTGTAGAGGTTCTCTGATAAACATTTTGGCAATTTTATATTCTTGTCTGTCATTCTCCAATACAAAGAAGACTTCCCCCCCCACCCCCCCCCATATCAGTTCTGTCTTCACAAGCCTTTCTTCTTGGTCTGATTAAGAAATTAATGGAAATGCAAGGAGACCCAGCATGTAGTCTCCTGTATGGAGACTGTTTCATACCAGTAAAGGTACTCACACACATTTATTGTGGTCTGCTGGAAAAAAATCAGAATGTTTTGTGCAAAGAGAATTCTGTCTTTTAGTAACTTTGGCTTCTTAATATGTATTATTTTCTAGTTACATCACAATACATTTGAAAACTATCAGCTGATCTTGGAGTTGTATTGGGTATAGTATATACACATATATATTGTATATATATTTATGTATATATTAGTAAAACATAAGCTAACTCTTTCTCTGCAAGGATCTGCAGCCAAGGACTGGCTTTTTATTGTGAATATTCGACTTGTAGCAGCAATTGCAATCTCCTGTTGCTGCACAAGTCATCCACAGACAAGGCATACAAGAAATACTGTAGCCATTTTATACATAGGGAACTGAAGATGCCAAATGGAATTGAACTTTTCTTATACACTACAGTGAAGTACTTTTAGCACAGGATCACTCTTTGCATTTATGGAATCTATGTAAACATGCAGAGAAATGCACTGTCACTTTATTTACCGTTTCCATCCACATACAAGTCTTATTACAAATTAGACAATAAATAAATAAAGCTACTGGCTTGCAATGAGCTTACCTGACACTTTCATTGTGACACTGTGCCAGTCATACTTTGAATATATTTTCCAGCTGTTTCATACTTTTGTCTCTTTACACTTGAGGAGAAGGAAATCACACTGTCAGACTTACCAGCTGTTCTTGGTGTTATCTTGACTGCTCAGTAGGGAATATTTTTCCTTCATAACTTATGAAACTCTAATACAGTTCATTGTACTGTTGTGAGATTTTATGAAATCTGTCAGGTGGCTATTCAGTTCTTGTCTTAGAGCTTTGGTTATCTTTCTAAGAACTTTTAAGTGCCTAAATGTATCTAAACCTCAGTAAATAAAACCACAGAGCCTTACCATTGGGATAATCTTTAGAAACATTGCATAATCTCTCGTGACCCATAAACTTACATACTGTAAAATAATGCTTTCCTATCATTCTCAGTGCAGGTTTACCTGCAGTTACACTTAGAAAATGAGGTTTCATTTTATATTTATGTGAACATCTACCGGCACATAAATGTGTATGAATAGCAAAGCCATAGAATGAATTAAATAACATTTATCATGTACTTTCAATTGATTTGCTTCCAATTTGTCAATTAATCCATTTCAAGAGGTAACTCTGAGACTATCTTTTTAAAACTACATATTAACGTGCAGATTACTTATGGATATGAGACATGCTATAACAACATTTACAGTCAGGGGGGTGGCTGCGGACAAGGAAAAATGGTAGTGAACAAGGCTATATCTTGATTTTCTATAGAGATGTTTTCAGGTATTGAGAATTTACCCGTGTCAAAACTTGAGGCATGCTGTAGAAACCGCTTACAGCAATAGCCTTGAAAAGCCTTTTAAAAATGGCTTAATTATATTGCCCTCTACTGAGACTACAGAAGATTGCAGACTGATGTTTAAAACGTGGAGGGAAAAAAAAAAAAAAAAAAAAAAAAACACGACTGGCAGAGCCATGAGCAACAAATAAGTTGTTTTACATTGCCTAGCAGAACGCTTCTGGATTTGGAATCCAAAGAGGAGCTTGGGGCTTCTACTGCCCTGCAAAGGGAGTATTCATTTCCTTAGAGAAAAATCTGCAGACGAGAGATTCAAAGTTAAACTTGCCAAGTACGTGGCTTTTGTATTGTGAATTTACAGGAAAAAGGAAAGGTTTTGGAGTTATGCAGGCAGATGACCTCATAGCTGATGAGAAATGTGTGAAATTCTGAGGAAGAGGTCTCTTGGGGTTCTGTGCCACAGATCTTTTTTTTTTTCTCTTCTCTTCTCTTCTCTTCTCTTCTCTTCTCTTCTCTTCTCTTCTCTTCTCTTCTCTTCTCTTCTCTTCTCTTCTCTTCTCTTCTCTTCTCTTCTCTTCTCTTCTCTTCTCTTCTCTTCTCTTCTCTTCTCTTCTTTTTCCCCAGTTTGCATTCAAAATGAATGCAGTTTTGTCCCCACTGAAATTTATTATTTTATTATTTTTTTTCATTATTATCCAGCATTTCACTCAGATCATTTTCCCTGTTAGAACTTTAGGTCATTATTCAGTACATGCTTTGTTACTGAAGTTAATGGAAGAAAGTTAATCCCATGTATATGTATTCATATCTTAAAAAAAAGAAAGTAATTTAAAAGTTTGGCTCATCTTGGATCCACAGTAAAGTCTTCAATGTTTCTGTAGCCACAGGTGCCTAAATTCCACCACTGTTACACTGGCTAGATGGCTCTGAAGGCACAGGCATCAACTGATACAGAACACAGGGCCCAAGAAAATTACATGGAAGGAGAGTTGTCTGTATCTGAATTGGACGCTGTCTGCAAATGGCATTCTCTTCATCTTTTTACCATCATGTTTTTAACATTTGTAGAAAGTACTCAGGCTCAGAGCAAGGGCAAATCAGCTCTCTCGTCTCTGACAGTATGACTACCTACCCACTGTCTTTTGTCTGTTCCTCAATCCTCTGGCTTCACAGGCAGTGTAGTAAAATGACAGTCTGAGTAGCAAAAGGGGCCATGGCGCATCAAAATGCTGACAACCAGATACAGTAATTCTATACACGAACATTACACTATGAATGAAATTCTCATCCTTCTGGTGCTTATGGGTGTTTACCACTGTCTCCCACAGTTTTCCTTGGAGCTGAAGCACACAGCAGAAAAAGTGTATGGAAAGGTACCAAAGAAATCATACATTAAAAACAACAACAACAAAACCAGAACAACAGCAAAAACTTATTGGATATTTATTTGTATTTCTAGAACCTGTGTTAGCACAACAGCTGAGGTTACAGGCAAAGTAAAGCTTTTTCCTGTGCACCGATTTTAGAGGAATAAATAAATTTAATAAGCTTATCACAAACTATTAATGCACCTGATTGCCTGTGTGTGGGCATGGGAAATGTGACTACACCAAGCAACCAAGGAAAACGGCAGAAGCTTGAGACAAAATGAACAGGAAGAGTGCACTTACAGCAGAACAAGCAGGTCTTATCATATGTTCAGTACCAAGCAAGACTCAGCGGTACAGTGAAGCAAAAATGCATAGTGAAAGTAGCCAGCAAGCTAACAGGTAGTTTCCATTACCCCGTTTATTCCTGTTATCACAGCTTTGCTTGAATGACTTTTATTTTTAACCTAAAACGTAAGTCAAGAAATAAGTCAGAAATGATGTAGTCCTGACATGGACAGATTGACCCAATATGTTGGTTAAAGAAAGTTTTGCATGCAGTTTGAAAGGGTTTGATTATTATATTGTTAAATTCACCAGTTTTACATGCTGGAATAATCTCTAGAAGAAAACTTCCTTTCCATATAAAGAATTGGAGAATGTGTGAATTATTCATGGCAGCAAGTTGAAGATCAGACTCATTTTGTGTAAAAGATTAAAGATTAGGTCAGGACTCCTTGGTCCCATAAGATGCACTTGCAGTAGTTTCATTCCAGCCACTTCATTTACAGTTTTCATGTTCTTGTTTAACTTTAGCAGGGTCATCCACACTTCTAAAATCATAAGAAAAAAAAACAAAACTGAGGGGCTGGTTCTTAAGCGGATAAATCTAGTTCTTTTGTTTTTTGTATTTCTCACAAATAAGCCATCTGAACATCTCCATGTAAACAATCATTTTTAACTATTCTTTCTTCCTAAGACTATTTAGCAACCTATACTTCTATCCATAGTTGCTTTGTTTTCTAAACTCCACATGGCTATTGGAAATCAAAAAGGGTTTTGACTAAATCTCCTTTGTTATTAATCAGTAGTTTTTAATTCAAGGACAATTCCTGAGAAGCAAGCAAAAGGTAACTGAAAAAGCCCAAGGGTTTTCATATGTTTGAATATGTCTTAGAGGGAGATTAATTTCATGTCTGGAAAATGTACAGGTAATCTGCAAATTGAAAAGCTGAAACCCACTGTTCTTATGTTACCTATTTGCCTCCCATCTCACCATAGAATGTTATTGTGTTTGATTTTTTCTTTCCAAACTCTGAGGACATCTGTTCAGTAGCTGCTATCCTATTTCTTCCCAGTACATGTAAACTGCTCTGGTTACTGGAAGCAAGAATTTACAAGCTTGATTTTGCTTGTCTTGGCTGAAGTGCTGAACTCTGCTTTTCATGACTTTAAATGAACAAGGTAGAGCCTAGAAGGACTCACCGTCTTTACTTTTAAGGGAACTTGATATTGTTTTTGACTCCTGCAAAATTGTGTTTTGAAACAAAAATAGAGAACTATTCAGATATATCCCTAGTTATATAGTTGGAGGGTTTCATAGGAATCTTGTATTTTAAAATGAGAACAGTAGAGAAACAAAAGGATGTATTCTTGAATAAGCAATTAGAAGTTACTGAAAATAAGCTGTTGTCTAAAAGAATACTGACCTCAGTGGACTAAGAGATGTTACTTCAATTTGTGGTTCTTACCTTTTTTCTTACCAAATGAAAAGCCTTTTATTTTACATTAAATGTTTCTTTTGACTTTGAGAATGAGGAAGATAAAAGGAAGTATTCAGCAAGTGAACAAAGTGTATAGATTTCCTGATACATAGTGAAATTGTATTCCTTCTTTCTGTCCTTCAGGCTGGTGTGATTGGGATAAAACCCTGAAAATCCTGTTTTCACTTAAGTACTAATCTTTCTGTTGAAGACTGATAAAATGATGGAACAGTATTCAGGATATTTAATAAAATAATAAACTTTGTTTTACTTTGAAAACTGATATGTAGTCCTGTTTACCCATGTCTTTCACTTACTCTTACAATGATATGAAGGATTTGTATGGATAGTGTACATTCAAATGCACCTTTTAAAAATAAATAGATAAATAAAAATCACATTTAGCATTAAAATGTCTTAAGTAAAACACTCTGTAGTGTAGAATTGGAGAAATTTCCAGTGATTTCCAGTATCACAGTTCATCCTTTTTTTTCTGTTAGCCTAGTTGAACTTTACATTAATTTTCTATTTTATGGATTTTTTATAAATTATTTAGTTGTATGCTTAAATACTGAGAGCAAAGTTAACAAAATAGTTTTTGTAATGTGATTTTTTATTTTTATTTTTTTGGTAGGGAGTAACATCTGTTTTGGAAACATCTGCTACATGTTTTTTCAGAAAAGAAAAAATGGCCAAGTTTATCACATGCCAATATAGAGCATACATCCAACAGTATTTTTAAGCTGTGTGTAATAATGAATAATCAGTAAAATACCTGACTATAAACAAGAATAAAAACAAGGTAATTGATCTTTACTGTGCCTCTTAGGACACTGAGCTTTGCTAAAAGGAGAAAAAATGGCAAATGAAATAATTATATTTTAAGATGCTGAAGAGAATAGACTACATGAATGCCAATTAACACATGGTTTAGATACACTACTAGATGGATGAGGTGTCCATTTGTCAGCATTATTGTTCTTGGGATTCAAATTTTTTTCAGTGATTTTAACAATCTGTGTTAGAAGCGATGCATAAATTTTGCAGTAGTTTGTATGGTCTAATAGAGGTTATGTAGGCACAAATGAGAAAAAAAAATGCTGCTTTTTCATATGCTTGAGAATAATCTTTCTTCCTGTAAGGCCTATGTACTCTTCCTCGGGCCTACGTGCTCTGAGGCCCATAGCTTGTTCATGATACTGCTTCATGAATACGTACATTATCTGAGCTTGACTCCAGATTCCTTGAAACCAATAATAGACTTTGCATACAATTGAAAGGTATTTGACCAATAATCTGATTCCAAGGTATATTTCTTATTCACTCATTAGCTGGGGGGAGGAAGTTACATTGTTTTTTTCTAATATGTGAGGAATGTGGTTATTTTAAGAATTTATTTAGAGATAATTTGGTCACATTTTTTGCCAACAGGTAATTCCTAGTTTGCACCAGTGTAAATAAGTGGGAAATAAGATTCAGCATTTTTCTCTCATAAAAATGTTGTGAGTGTAGATTATACATGGCTTCAGAGTTGTACCTCTGAAGACTGATCTTCAATGAAAGGTTTAAGTAACATAGTTCAGACTACAGGTGGTTGGAAATATATCACCACAAGGGATTGTTGCTGAAAAATGTTTCATTAAAACTATTTGCATCCTTTTTCTTCTTCTTCTTTATTTTCAAATTGTACAAATGTATGTTTTCAAACAATTTTGACTGGTAATCTTTCCTTAATCCAAGATATAATGTCTCATCTAAATGAAGAAAAGGAGCCACCCTAAGTCAACCTATTTCGGACAGGCACTTGAGTCTGTTTCCCTTGCATCTCAGATCAGGAACCTCAGCACTAGACACATTGCTAATCTCAAGTAACAGACTAATGACATTTTTGAGAGATCATGAGTTTTACAGCTGCAGAATGAAAACACTAGCTTCATCTCAATTTTTTCCCAGGTGGTAATGAAACCACATTCCACTCTTCTAAAATAATTCAGAAAACAAGAGGATAGAAAAAAAAAAAAAAAAAGAAAACTCAAAACACTGGTAGAACTGCTTCCCCTAATTCATCTCTGAACTGTGTTTTCAGTTATAAAATGTTCTTTCATTAAAAAGAAATATTTATTAAAGGCTTTTCGTCCCCTGCCTTCCGCTCTTCCCCCCAGCCTCCAACAAGAAGACAAGGAACTGCACTCAGGACCTTTTTTTTTTGTTGTTGTTGTTGACAGAAATCAGAAAGTCTGCATGCTAATGAGTTCTTTTCTCTGAAAATGAGCTCATTACTGTTCATTTTCCTCTGCTTTTAATCTGTTCAAGTGTGTTTCTTCTTTAAAAATTTCAAAAGGCATTTCATGAATCTGTAACAAAAGCAAAGTTAAAAAACAGACTCCCTCTAATGAGAAACATAGTCGTGCTTCAGTCATGAAGGCAGGAATTAAATTATTGAAGAGAGGAAAACATGGATGGGCCACAGAGAAGTGAACTGGGAAAACATACAAAATTTCATAAAGGGAGATAGAAGGAAAGCTGAGAAGCCCCAGATTGTTATTAACTTTGCACAATGAAATGCACAACAGACTACAATGTAGTATAAATTACAAGTATGTATAATTTCTTGATGTAGTGTCCTCTGGCTGGGCTGAGATTATTTCTAATATTATATTTTATGGATAAAGAATTTAGTTTGTACAGTAATAAACTGAAAGATAATTTCTAAACAAATCTGATCTTTAACTATTTCAGATTTTTCCTAGTCTGACTGCATCTCTGCTGGATGCCACATTGTGTATAGAAGGTAATACTTTGCTTTAGAGTACTTATGTAAATGCATGACTTTTAACCTATTTATTTACCTGTGCTCAGTAACGGGATTCATTTGACTGACCTGACCTCAAGTTGCTCATCAAATGACTTAGGAGATTCTTTGAAGAATTGAACATGAAATTCTAACTGATTCTATACATAACAGTAGACATCCCTAACTTTTTTTTCCTTTTTCTGAATCCTCAGTGTTTACATGCTTTCATTGAGTTAGGTTTCTACTTTTTCTCCATCAAGCAATACGTACTAAGCAGTTTAAAGATGTTGTGATTAATGAAGTTTCTGCTTTCTTTTGCCAAGCAGTATAAGAATTCAGAAATAAACAGTTCTTTTCACTTTTTTGTTTTGCGATATTCCTTTGTATTATTTCAGGTGACTCAGCATGAGTCATTTTTATGACACTGAAAACACCATTTATAAATGAAAAAGGGGCTCTGAATCTGCGCAATTAGCAAAAATCGTGGCCTAAAAGGCATCGAAGCCCTTTCAAAATATTAAAATAGATGTCCAACAATAAGACGTTTTGTTTGCACAGTACCTTAGTGCATAGAATTAGTATAATGGAAACAGACTTCAGTAGGTACTCAGAGAAGTACTCATCTGTAATAACAGCTTCACAAGGCTCAGCTAGAAGCACATTTTTACCATTATTTTGAGATTGCATTTATGTTACATTTTTGTATATTGTATTCAATACGCTTTAAAGTGAATTTCCTATATCGGGCATAAATGGTAACTGGCATGCTTTTGGTATTTATGAGAACAAATTAATACTAACACAAGTAATAAAAAGTGCTGAACTGTCCTAGAGTTTCTGCGTGTGCTGTATGTAATAACCTAAGTATTCTTACAATAAAAGGTAAGTGCTGTAGTACCTGTAGGTCAGACATTTCGTACACAGAGTGTGAATTAATTTTTCTTCTATGATGTCTGCCAAAAATCTGAGCTTGCTGGTTGTCCTGGTTTCAGTTAGGACAGAGTTAATTTTCCTCCTAGTAGCTGGTAGGGTGCTATGAGAAGAGCGCTGACAACATGCTGATGTTTTAATTGTTGTAGAGCAGTGCTTACACCAAGCCAAGGACTTTTCAGCTTCTTGCTCTGTCCTGCTAGCGAGCAGGCTAGGGATGCAGCAGGAGCTGGGAGGGGACAGACCCAGGACAGCTGACCCAAACTGGCCAAAGGGGTATTCCATACCATCTGACGTCATGCTGAACAATATATAGGGGTGGCTAGCCGGGGTGGGGGTGGGGCCGGCTGCTCGGGGATAGGCTGGGCATCGGTCAACGGGTGGTGAGCAATTGCATTGTGCATCACTTATTTCGTACACATTATTATTATTAATACTATTATTATTATTATTATTATTATTATTATTGTTATTGTTATTGTTATTATTTTCCCTGTCTTAATAAACTGTCTTTAACTCAACTCACTTTCCCGTTTCTCTCCCCCATCCCAGAGAGGGAGGGGGGAGGGTGAGCGAACGGCTGTGTGGTGTTTAGCTGCCAGCCGGGCTAAACCACAACACTGCTGATTCTCAAGGTTCTCATTTATGCAATTTTGAGCAAAAATGTATTCTAAGTTGCTAGGCTTCACTTGCATATCAGAGGCTTTATGTACATGTTTCTTTCCATATGTATATTACAAAATAATTGTATGTAGTGATACAAGGACATTCTGAAATTGGGGTTCTAATTCCAATGATTTTCATTTCAAAAATTTTTGCAATGGATGTACCTTTTTTCTTCCCCTTTCTAAAAATCATTTTAAAGTATTGCCTGCTTTCTAGGAGGTATTTTCAACAGAGAAACAGATGTCAGTTTTAAAATCATGTTCTGTAAATGACACAGTCCTGGGAAGGCCTAGAAAAGTACATGCAATTTTCATCTCAATTCCTTATTCCTGTGCAGATTAGCTAACATTGCTACCTTTTTGCTCATCCTAATATTAAGACTTCTGCATATTAAGCATCCACTTAAGTACCGATTACTGCAAGAGCCTGCAAGTGACAATCCTTTTCTTGTTGGACAGCTGCACAGGGAGGTATATCCTATAGCATAGGAGGTATATCCTATAGCATACAGTGTTTTAATAGCTTCTGTATTTGCAGGGTGCTATCTTGACTCATACTTATTCAAGCAAAACGTGACTTCCCAACACCCTCTGTTAAAGTTACAATGTAATTGAACATTGTGGTGATAAAACAGGACATTAAGGGCTATGACAGGGCAATATGAACGACATAAAGCGTCATTTAGAGACTCGATTCTACCTCCTGAGGCAATGAATTATGTTATTAAATATAAACAAGTTTTTTATTTGTTTACTTAAAAAACATGCTTTGCATCCAGTCTACTATAGATGAGTGTGCTGGATATTGCATTTGAATTTCACGTGGTCTGGAACAGTGAACTTCATTTTAGAGCTCTATCTTCCACACAAAAAAAAAATGTTACAGAATAAATATTTTTTCTATAAAGGCTAAAGTCAATTCTCAACTTTGACTTCTGAGGAGAAGTGAAGTTGATGGTTTTATACTGGGACCAAAAAACAGATCATCAATTCAAAGTAAAATTGACTCTTGAGAGAGATTTCTCTTTTGAAACTTTCAAGCTTAGTTTTGAAAGAAGGATAAATGTAGATATAGTTAAATATGAAGCAGCCAGGGTGACTTATTAGACATTGTGTGTGGTAATCTTTAAAGAAGAGGGGAACCCTAGTATTACCATTAGCTTTCATAGAGTAAAATGAGAAATGATAATAAGAAATGCTTAATACGGAATATTTTGATAAAAAATTATGCACATCCTTTTATATAAATGTTTAAAATAATCTTGATTTCTAACAATAATAAAAATATTTTTAAAAAGGTTACTGTAACAACATGAACTGATTCCAGCCCATTTAAAACAAAGATTACAATAAACATGCACATGAGATTTTCAGGCTGAGTACTTAAAGGTCAAAATGTAGGTTATAATTTTCTAACCAAGATCTGTTATCTTTACATTTTTTTTTTAATCAAGCCTGTTTAATTTGAGATACTAAAATATATATTTAACCTCTAAGCATGCTTTTATTTCTGGGTTATGGTTTGATTTATTTAAATGTCTTGGGCATCTAGTTTGACCGTAGTATTCCCATTTCCTTTTGTTGTTTTAGGACCCACATTTTCTATTGTGAGTAATTTTGGCACCCAGGTTGAAAAATTCGGTATGTACTGCTAGGCTGACCAAAATGGATGCAAGTTGCTAAAAGAAGAGATGTTTTCTTGCTTATGTAAAACTGCTGAGCTGAGCAATAGTTGTGCTTTCTTCCGAGATTTTCCATTTGGTAGCGCAGCTGATTTCCAGCCATTCCTATTTTTCATGCAGTATGAGTTCAGTTCTGAGCTCATACATCACTGACCACATGCTAAAAATGGAATTCCATTTACATTTAATATATCTTCATCCCATTTCTACTTTCCAGAAGGCTTGTTAGGTTTACATCCTCCTCTTCCTAGCACTCCTTTATTGGCTCGGGTTGAGTTTTAAGAGCATGAACATAATTCTCAATGGAACACTTTCTCTGTTTCTCTCCCCTCAACATGTAATTATGTAGTGGGCTGTTGAAGAGACTTAATAGCCCTCTCAACGTATAGACAAAATACTTTAGAGAAAGATATATTTGTCTAATTAATGAAAGGCTGGCACTTCAGCATCATGTATCATCTGAGCATCATCCAATTAAAAATAACACAAAAAGTACATGAATTGTTATGTCATCTATTCAGTCATAGTCTGGGTGATTTTGACATTGTCACAAGGACGTTTGCTTCTCTATTTGAAGCTGGTGTTGTGGCATAAAAGAAATTGGAAAAACGCCTGACTCAGGGTTGCATAGATTTTGAAGAAACAGTCGTGAGAATATTGACAAGCTTTTAACAGATTTACTTTTTTATTTTTCTTTTCTATTTTCTATGATGCATGTCAATTTGGGTTATTGGAGTTTTATCTTCTGTAGCCTTACTGAACTTTAGCTCTTCAGTAGACTAATAACAGATAACACATGCTAAATAAAGGTAAGAGCACAGGCGTTCTGTCAAGAGCTGTCTCTCAAAGTTCATTTAACCTATATGCTAATATTTGTTTTCTGTAGTGAGTAATGTGTATTTACACTTACACCAGTTAAGGTTCAGTCAAATATTGGATGTGGCTGGTAACTGATATGCTGGCATGATCAGTTTTTGCATGAACTGTATGCTCTTGAACCAGAGGCAATTTACACTGAAAAAGATTTTTTATACCTACTTATTCTTAATTATTAAGATGAATGCCATGACATATTACTACCCCTATTTGTTTAACAGTTTTGGAAATAGAGACAGTTAAAGAACCGGCAGCATATGCTGAAGTGTGGTTAGATGATGATTTCTGTACACATGATCAGACTTCATTGCAGTACCTTTTAGGCTACTGCAGCTGTAATACCTGGCTGAATGCTGTGAAATTGAAAAAAAATAAAAAATAGCCAGTTGTTCTTTGTTCATTTATACATATTTTTGAGCTCCTGTTTTCCTTGCATCATAATATATGCTGTTCCATTCTGATTGAAAAACAGAAACATAAAAAATAAACCACTTCTAATATCAGTAGTCATATCCCTTTGCTTGGATAATCATGTCATGATTTTGCTCCTATCAGAACAGTTGTTATATTCTTCAATTTTGGGGATTTTAGGGAGAGAATATTTTTATAGAATTTCAGAAATTTTAAAAATATTGATGCTCCCAAGAGTTATTATTGCATACGTGATAAAGTAACCAATTTTGTATAAAGAACAATGGTATGAATTTAGTAATCTAGGATTGTGTTGTGAAGATACACAACTTTTTCAACTTTCAGTTTTTCAACTGAGTTTTCTATTGTGACTATTCATACTTGACTTAAGCATATAGAAGACTTAAATTGTCCTGGGAAGAGGCTGGATCACAACCAGAAACATCTTTCTTTTCCGTGAGTATTGGAAGTTAAGATACACAGGCTTCAAATTTGTTTGCTTGTTTATTTTTCATGTTCTGGGGAAAGGTATTATTCTACTACAAAAGTGTCTCGTGATAGCCTATTTCCAGATGTATGTTACAAGAAAATGTGTGTTTTGTGGTGATCTCACTGTTCTAGTTTGCAGTATGTGTTCTCTGAAAGAAAAGTACACTTACCACTGGACCTTACAGGACAAATATTCCTCTATGTATTAAAAAAGAAATAGGCTCTGAAAATCAAATGTATATTGATCTTTATAGAGTTGTGGATGGTAGAATCTATTTCTAATAAGCGAATGAAAGCAGTAACGAGGACTATTCTGTGATCATATAAATCTATGAGATAGCACTTCATTTTTTTGCTAAATCTTGTTTTACAAAGTATGTATCTTCGCCAGAAACACATATAATTTAATTTGAATATGTATTTGGGTAGTAAAGCATGGGAAACTTCATGATAACTGCAAATCTCCATTAACGAAGTATGTTCAGATGGTGAGGTATGAAGCTCAGCAAACACGCAAGAGGCAATCCAACTTCTGAAGTATGCAACCTGGTAAAGCTCTGCAAAATTTTAAGTTAATGTGTATACAGTAGCTCATCCTGGAAGGTGCAGTCAGTTGAAACTTTAAAAGAAGAAATGGATCAACAAGACACAGATCTTTGTTGCTAAAATATGCAAAACAGAGTAATAAATTATGCATCCTGATTGTTAAAATATGCAAATGAATCTATCATATGCATAACAATTTGACTAGAAAAATATGTACATAAGTCAATGAAGAATCAGAAGGCTGTGCAACTCGATGTATGCATTATATAACTTGATCACAAAACTAAACGAAATATTAAATGACAAAATACATTATTTAGATGAATCATTAAAGAACACTAAAAAGATTGAAGATCTAATCCTTTAGAGGTGGCAATATTAGGAGCAGTGTTTCATTCTGTATTTATGTAGGAGTGTCAGAACCTGAGTTTGGCAAACTTGATGAAGATAAATGGGATGCATTTTTGATTTAGTATGGAGCTTTTGTTTGCTTTGCTTCCTCGTTCATTTCTGTTCTTTTGTCTGTTTTCATGATGTCACACATGAATCTCTGTGGACTGTATATACATTTACAGGAACAGCTGAGTGACTCGGGAAACTTCTGAAAGAAATCAACACTCTGCTGCTCAATCACAACATCAAGATTTCTGTGTCTTTGGTTTGAGGAGGAAAAATGCAATGTCTTTTGTTTCCCAATCAGATGGGGTTACTCCCTGTGGTTTTCAGCACCTTTTTGATTCCTAGCCCAGTTTGCAGTCTGGATTTTTCTTTTTCAGAAATGAGGGAAGCAGTACAATAATAATAATCCTGCTTTTGGGAGATTGCCAGTTTCTCGCATGTGAAACGAAGGTGTACCTTCAGAAGGACTATTTGCTGTTTACCAATCTGTTTGAAGAATTCTTTATGGGAAAAGACAACTTTGGTAAGATCTAAAAGCCTCAGATTTCCTTGTTGCTGTTTTTTGTTTTGTTTTGTTTTGGGAATGATGGAGGAATCATATGGATTGCATTACACTTATTTCCTAGTGTTATGAGATTATATCCATATCTTTTAAGAGTTTCCTTGATACTATTGCCCTCTTCTGGATGGTAGAATTATTATTTTTATATCTTTTCAGACCATTCCTCTTTTGGGCCTAAGCATGAGGAATCTAAAATATAACTCCTTTGCAAAACATGCACATCATATCTCTAAAGTGGAAAGTAACAATCAGTGGTTTCATATTGACTCCAAATCAACCTGGATTTTATATTATGCACATGCTTTTCTCAGATGCTGGTGTGGGAGATCTGTGCATAGGATATCTTTGTGCTCCAAACCATCCATTCAGAAAAGCTGATACAAGAAGCAGGAAGGCAACACTGAGCTATTAACTATTCAGGGCACTTGTTTTGCTATATAAGAAGCGCATTAATCTAAAATGCGTAAAACATTGAGTTAATTTCATTGAATTTCAAAGCATGAGAACAGCACATGGGATCAATGGCCTTTTAGGCTATTCTGTTTCTTACAGTAACTATTAGCTGTTAGGGAGGCTTATGGAAGACTATAAGGACAAGGCAAGCAAATAGAAATGCTCATAGAATGTCATAGATGCTCTTGAGTCAGAAGGGATGCTGTTGCATGAAACACCCTTACCTAAATAACCATTCCATTACTTTGCCTAATCACTTTTTGAATCTCTGTCAACTTTTAACAGTGTTTTACAGAATTGAGTTCCACAGTGTAATGCATCCTGCCTGATGAAATAGCTCATTTTTGTTAGTTTTGAGCCTACCGTGTTATTGTGTTTCATGCCTCCTAGACAGTGAGACAGTGAGCGGTCTTTTTTTTTTTTTTTTTTTTAATCTCTCTTTTCTGTCATTTCCTCTCCAAGTTATAGCTATTTCTTGTGTGGAAGACATTCAGAAATTCTGAATGTCCTTCACTATGGTCAGTTCTTGTATCTACTGCTAATTCTAATCTATCCTTTTTTTGAATTGTTGAGTGAAAGTGAGACACTTAAGTGAGCTCCAAGCAGCAGAGGTCACATCAAAAGCTTTTATTGATGATCCCTCTCAGAACTGTCTGATATTGTCATTCTCAGAAGGGAGTTGATGAGTGCATCATACTTCTGTATCTTCTGCTCCTGCTCACAGCTGCATAGAACAGTATGTAGGAATTGGCTTTGAAATATTTTACAGAATTCAAGCCTTTTGAGCTTTCTGCTCTCTGAATAAATTCTGAATACTTCTCTTTAGCATTCCTTCCTGTAATGGATTGCTTCCTCCCTTCTAGGGATGGGAGATACTTTTTCTAAGGCCACTGAGTAGCACAGACTCTATGTAGCTACCTTTGTGGTATTTCTTAAAAGTAAGGTGATACAACTTCAGAGGTCACTGATAGGCTGTGGGATGCTTTTGTCCCATAGTAAAACTTCACTCGTTTCCAGTTCTTAGGGCAGATCTTGAAAGTGGAAGAAACAAGTAGAATGGAATGGAATAGTTTAGTTGGAAGGGCTTTACTGTGATCATCAAGTCCAACTGCCTTACCACTTCAAGGCTAACAAAAAGTTAATAATTAATATTAAATAATTTAATTAATTAATGAGGAAGGATACGCCGGTTGATCTGGTTGGGATGGCCATTTAGCACAAGTTCATCAGTCAATTTATCAACATCATGAGACATCTGGACAAACATTTTAGAAGTACTGACAGAGGAAGAGGAGAAAGATAATAGACAAGGGAATGAAGGAAAGTGAAGGCTGAAAAGTAAAACAGTAGAGAAGCAGAATACTGAAGATAAGGAGGTACAAGGAAAGTAAGAGGGTGAAAAGAGAAGGGGACAGCAGGAGAGAGGGGAAGGACAAAATACTAGCTAGCAGTGCGTCGTTAGAAAGTGAAAATGTTAGCTGGGCTGTGTCATTTAATTTTCTGTACGAATGAGTACTGTGTAGCTAGTCTGGGGTCAAATACCTAGTTATGAGGGAAAAAACCTCCTGAACATGCAGAGGATAGTTGTCTCTGGACTGGCCACTAACTTTAGACAGCTGCAGCTAATGTGAATATATACCTCCTTCCTTATGGAGAATGATTTTTATATGAATGACAGGACTCTGCCAGCCCAGAGTCTTCCTTTGGCTGTAATACTCTGTATCTTGGCATTAGTTTCTTGGAGAGCACAGCTTCCATGCGTAGGCTCTTTTCAGGCTGCCTTTGTGGGTTGCTGATCCTGCAACTGCTTCCACAAAGACCTATACTTAAAAATACAGGACTAAATCTATTCTGTGCCTTTACACAGAATAGCATTTTCTGGCCCCTAAATGATTAGTGTGGTGTGTTAAGAATATAAAACTCATTTTCTATATTTGGAATTAGACCAGAATAACTATAAAACAGAATATCCCTTGTGCTGCATAGTTTGTAATTGAGTTTGCTTCTTTCTTCAATCTTGAACATAGAGCTTATAAATTAGTGGGGCTGCAGAGTGAAGCAGAGTGTAAAATATTGCAATAAAACTGAACACTTTGTATCTTCCTCTTGCACAGTTATGATCATTACAGAAAATAGTTATTAAATCTCAAAAGATTACTTTAATTGAATTGGTTGTGTAATGATAAGTTACTGTTCCTAGGGTCTCACAGATAAAAACAACAGAAAACCTTTCAGTAATACTGCTCTTTTTTCATTCCGAAGAAAACTGCAATGTTGAATTTTCACATGAACAAACCTTTTACCTCTGTTATATTCAAAATAGATATACTTACTGTGGTTCTACTTCTTATAGGCAATTCATTTAAAATTGTTACATGTCTATGGGGTTAATAGTATTTTACTTCTGTTAAAGAATTTGCCATTTCCTTGATTATGTGCCTGTCAGCCCAGTTGTTTAAAAAGCAGGAAAAAAAAGTCAGTGTACTTGACATTTGACAGATAACTGTAGAAACAAACAGCATTACAGTCTTGCTCTTTTATTTATCAATCCGTCATAACTCTTTTTGTCAACAAGGTGTGGCTTTTGGCTTCCTAGCTTGTCAGACATGCTCACAGGTAAAGATATTTTTCTCTTCTGTGGGGTCAGAGTTTGACAAGACAGGTATCCTGGAGCTTACAACTACTGTTTTGGTTATTGTTACCCTTTGTTGCTTATACATATTTTCTTGCAGTATCATCACTGCTGCTGTGACCTTTTTGAAGTTGCCGTAAAGCTTTAACTGCCTTCCTTACACTGCAGGTCTCTGGTGAGGTAGCGGTGATGTGGTGCTCTCAGGATCTCTGCTAGACCTGTGTTTTGCACTTGGAGTATTTCAGTCTCTAGCACAATCCATTTATCACCCAGTGATGACTGCCAGGAGTCTGTCTCCTACTTTAGCTCATATTTCCCAGCATTATGTGTAGCCCTCTTTCTTCCAGTTCCCTGTAACATACCTCTCACCTTATCTGGTGCCCTTCAGTGGTAAGTTCATGAAAACTGGGCCATTGTTTAGAAATGTGTTTTGCATCCAATTTTGTGTGTTTTAAAATTTGTCTTTTATCCACTAATTACAACAGCAATAGATGAAAAAGAAATAGGAGTAGATTAATAACAACATATGACATAAGTAATCAGATGCTTACTTAATGAACCATTGCAAATATGATCCATAGAACATTATTGGCATATAAACTGGGCACAACAAGTATTTTAATGAGATATGATAGGCTACTTAAATCAGATTCTTGACAGGGTTATCCAAATGTGTTCAAGCTGGAAAAAAAAATAAATAAAAAAAGAGTAATTGCAACATTTGTGGTAGCAAATAGCTAGAAGTTGTAAAACAAAAATACTAAACCACATGGCTTAGCAAGACAGTTTTCTATAATCAGGATAACATCCTCATTGCATCTCCTCTAATGAATATGAAGTCCACAGTGAACAATTTAGTAGCAAAAAAGAGGAACTACCATGCTTTGGGTATTTTTATGGACCAATCAGTCCTTAGTAAGAAAACATTTTA
Source organism: Cygnus olor (assembly GCF_009769625.2). Lineage (NCBI taxonomy): Eukaryota > Metazoa > Chordata > Aves > Anseriformes > Anatidae > Cygnus > Cygnus olor. Next base: position 40,476,233 of record NC_049172.1, on the reverse strand, counting down.
GACAAAGCTGCACTAACAAATAATATGTCTAATGAGGGCAAACATTGTGGTAAGTGACAGTGCTTTCATATCCTTAGGTAGTGGGTATTTCTGTTACTTTTTTTTTCCTAGAAATAAAAAAACTCAACATTGGAATACATGTAATAAATTAACAATTTTTTAAATGTTCAAATGTAATGCATATCTTCTCAACCCACACCAATAACTGGTCTCACCATCACAACTACACTGTCACTGGGTTCAAGAATTGGTTCTTGTTTTCTGTACCAGTCTGATATCCATAAGTCATTTAGTCATCCGTCTTTCCTCATTTCTGTAATTAATAATCTCTCTTCTTTCAATCTATAAGTCTGCTTTATGTCTTCGAATGTAGGAAGTCCCAGATTCTGAGCATTTAAAAGCTAGTGTTGCTGAACCATTGTCCAGGAGTTTTTCAACATAAACTGGAATAAAATGTCAAGATGTAGAACTTTGCTTTTGTGAGCAACAAAGCTTTCTGCTATTTACATTTCTGTGGATAGTATAAATTGTAATTCTGAGTGATTTCCAGGGGACAAAAGATAAAATTGATATGCATCTCTCAGAGAAATAAGAGAGAAATATGTGCTATTTTCATTTAATAAGGACAGAGACTGAATCATCATCATCAAAGTCATTCTATTTTGGCAGTCTCCCTCAAAAAACATTAGTATTTCTGTCAAGTTAATAGTTTGCCAGAATGTGATTTGTTTATGGTCAGCATGTTCACTCAATTAGAATAAAGGAAGTTTCATGTTTTCAGTCTAATTTGGGTCTTCGTGACATTCCTGACAGGATTATCCAAATATATTCAAGCTGAAAAAAATCTCACATTAATAAAACTTCTTGTAATATTTAAGGCAGCAAACAACCAAAACTGGTAAAACAGAAAAATAGGGGAATATATGGCTTCTCAGAGCAGTTTTCTTTACTAAGCATAACACTCTCAGTGAGAGAATTGTTTAATTTGAAAGAATTAATCTAATTTCAGTCCTCTCAGGAGCTGCAAGTGAAATTAAAGGTGCAGGCTATGTAGTACTGTCCTGGCTTTTTATTTTTGCAGTGGTTGCATTGTTTTATTACAATTCCAGGGAGCAGCCTATTTCTTGTACCCAATATGAAGCCCTTTGTTTGTACCTGATTTTAAGCAACTAGAAACTGCATTGTACTAGTAAGACTAGTGGTTCTTATTTTTCAGCAGGGTTTGTTGTTGTTTGTTTGTTTGTTTGTTTTCATCGTTGTTTTTTGTTTTGAGGCATAAGGAGGGTTAGGGTACCCTGTCACTTTCTCCTGATTTTGTGCAGTGTTCAATTTCTTGTGCTATTTTATTTGCATTTTTCTAAGGTCTTGTGGAGAATAATGCTGACATCAACAGCAGTGCTTCACCATTGTGTAACTGCAAAGTTTTTCAATAGATGAGCTTTAACTGATAAAATTTAAATAGGTAGCTTGAAATGTCTTTTTCTTTAAATAAATAAAAAGCAAGAATTAATGCTGAGAATGATCAGTGAGGAATTAAGTCTGAGATCATAATAAAAATGTCCTGTTCCTAGGATGTATTTCAATTATTACTCATTTCTTGTATTTTGTTGATGGGAATTTGTCTATGGAAAAACACTATACTGTACTGTACTATTCATTAATGCACTACACTATTTTCTGTAGTATAACCATTTTGAATATCAGATTTGTAGTAGGGCTTATCTCATGGGACCCGTGGCAGGGACTATGTTTTCACAGTGCCTAGCAGAAGGGTGTACAAACACTCTGCATAAGCAGAGCATATGCAAAGCCAGAAGGTAAAACTGCTAGTAGTCTCAGATGGCTGGGAGTAGACATCCTTTTCCAGCTGCAGGTGATCAGCTCCAGAGGTCACTTACTCCCCATTTCCCTGCCAGAGAACCTTTCTTCAGACTTGCTGGCAAGGTGCTCAGGTAGGAATGCTCTCTAAGCTGTTTAATGTAGGATGAAGTGGCTTAAAAAGACTTGCCAGTTAAAGTGTTTCATGTAACCCAGTTTCTTATGACTGAAAGAGGTGAAGGAGCTAAAAAATCACAGTAACATTTACTGAAGGGGGGAGAAGGAAGCAAACCAGCCTCTGTTTGCAGAGCACATGTCTGTGTGTCTGTCTCCTGCACTACAGCTGAGTTTGTGGCTCAGGAGAGAATCTGTCTACACATATTTAAGAGAGGAAGATGATGCCTGTGTGTCCTAACTCATCTGAGTTACAAACTTACTCATACCCATAATTTAAAAGAAGTCTAGAAGAGAAAAATAATCATAATTCAATGTGCAACTGACACTAAAATGGACATTGCTCCTGTTGATAGAATGAATTTATTAATGTTAGTGTAGAACCTAGAAATCCATTTTGGCAAAAAAAAATGTTGAAAGCGTGAACTTCTTTCTTTTGTGAGTGCACTCTTGTTTCTACAATATAGTATTCACTTTTTTGACATTTCATCTAAGGAAATTAATTAACCTCTACTCATCTGTTTTTCAGTTGTAAAAGCTGTCCGTACTTCAGGAATACTTTAGGCAAGGTACATATCTGTAGAGCTTGCTTTTCTTTTGTAATTTAAGATGTAAAAAAGAAAGTCACTCCAAAGTAGATGAAACTTTTATCCTGCAAAATAGAAGGATATAATGTCTTGAATTTGAAATTAGTTTTTCAAATTTAGGAGACAACATGTGAGAAATTTTCTAAAATTTGCAGATAACTAATGATAGATAGGTTTAAGCACTCCATAAATATTCTTTTATAACTTAAGGGTATAATGATTGCTTTTTCTTTCATTCAGTAATTCAGTTTCTGAATAATTGATTTCATGTAGCATAGTTAAACAAAATGTCATAGAAAATCAATATATCTGGAACCCCCTGTAGTGCTATCTACTAGACATATTTTTTAATGTTTGTGCAGTGGCCAAGTGTAAAAGAAAGGGGCATTATATTTTTAGTGTCTTTTTAATACCTTCAGAGTAAAATACAATGTAGAGATTCTGTATAAATATGAGCAATAAAAAATAAGAATTTTAAGGATTAAATGGAGCAAGGTTATATCTCTGCATATGTAGAGGAGTTTGATGACATAGTTTGTAAGAGAAAACCGCTTTTGATTTTATTTTTTTTAATGTATAAAAAAGAAATACAAGGCTGAAATAAATGGTATTCCAATTTGAAGTTTTAACAGGATGAATACTTTTACACTAATCTATTAAAGCTTTTGTGGAGTCCAGCTGAATAAAAGAGAGTCACTCTTCTTACTTAAAATTAAATACTTCACCTGCACTGTGGATGGAGTTCTTAGTTTTTTGGTTTAATCAATGTCCCATTGAGCTCATTTAGAAATTTCCTTCTTCACCTGCTTCTTATAATTAGCCAAGAAGTTTAATGTCTCTTAATGGAACTTCTAGCATTGCCTCCTGCTGCAGGTAAATTGACCATTCATCTTTTGCTTTTGTGGTAATTCCTGTTTCACTCATACCCATTTCCAACTCCTTCCTTCAAAATATATAACTTAATTAGCATTTATAACAATGGCTTATTGTAAGGCAGGGGTTCAAAGGTTTGAGAGTAGTTTAGTGAAATATTTCAGCTGCTGAACAGCCATTATAGCTCTCTAGAGTGGAGCTGTAGACTTTATATGATCCACTTAAAATGGACCAAAGGTGAGGGTAAGGTGATCCTTAACAGGGTTATTGGTAAGATTGTACTGAAGAGATCATACCCAGGAAATAGGATTGTCTACAGGATAACAAGATTATCCCCTGCTAAATTCACACTGTAAAGAAACAGGCATAATATGCAGTAGAGGAAATGAATGGGACTGTTAAAGATTTGAAACAGTTCTTTGATTACTTCAGTGCTACCTTTTAAGAAAGGTGGAATTTGGAAAAGTTAAAGATTACAGGGTCAAAAAAGTTGTACAGTGTCAAATAAGGTTAATAGTAAAAAATGGTTTATTACGTGTCAGGTAAGATGCAGTTTAATATTAACCCTTATCCAGCAATATTTATTTTGAGTGCTTTCAGCAATTCTTTAATTACCTACCTCTATCAGATAGACTAACATCTTTCTGGCTCCATTTGTCTTTGATTATGTAAGACCACCTCAGGGTCATTTATACCATTTATAGGTATAAACTCCTATAAATATTTTACCTGATCTTCTGCCATTTATCTCAATGCACAAATACAAGTAAATTTGTGCATGCCATCAGGCATAGGCATACCTGACTTCTTCCAGAATAGTCACTAACTTCTTACTTAAGATTGTGCACTGTATCGTACTGCTGAGTATTTCTGAGGAGTCTTCTTTTTTATGGTGGTTGCAGCTTTGGGGCTGACATTTCCCACAAAAGCTTTTGTGATGCTGTCTTGATACATTGCATGTTTATAGGATTTCTGGTCTACATGTGGTAACCCTGGTGAATTGTCATTGGTCAATCAAAGGCAAGAAATGAATGCCTTTGGGTATGTGAGATAAGTCTTTATTCTCTTCAACATTTACACTGTCCCAAAATGAGCTATGAGTGGCTTTTCACAGGTTTCTGCTCCCTGTGCCTCAGGCTGTACACAGAGGGATATGTCTGATACATTGAAAGCATGGAGTGTATTTCAGGCTTTACACTTGCAAGTTTAGAAATGGGGTAAAATTTGCCTGTGTACTTCCCTTAATGCATCTGTATAAGCTCCAGCTATGGTCTAGCACTTCTTCCAGAAACTATTTATCTTTTCAAATACCATCATCCTCACAGTAATATTTCCTCTTGAGCTGTAATGTTATCAACAGTGGCAAACCAGTCCCACCTCAGCACTGAACAGTTTAGTCTAATAAAAGAAACCGAGGCACCTGCAGTCACCGTCTAGAGAATCCAAGTAATTCTGTCCCCTTTTTAATTGCATATGATGTCTTAGCAGAGAATTGCAAAAGGATTCAATTGTCAACAAATGCAAGTACAGATCTAAAGGCAAGATTAAAGAAATGACTCATCTCCAGCAGTCAATATGTGCCATTGTTTCTCCATGGGCCAATCACTAGAATTATGGTCAAAGGGTTAACCTGTGTATTGGGGTGAGTGGGTGGTGAGGGAAGAAGAATAACGCAAGGAGTTGGTTTAGGCTAAAGCAAGACAAAGCTGGAGATATTGACAGGTAAATCAGGAAAGAAAAGCAGGGACTGTGAGAAATGAACCACTGAGATGGAACTGAAGAGGTCATTTAAATGAACCAGAGGAGAACTAGAAGCAGAAGAGTAATCACGATATTAGGCAGGTATATGCTGTAAAACCTGCCTCTGCCCCCACTCCCCCATCCCCTGCCCTGGCTCCCTCTTTTCTTTTTAAAGTGATCAAAACCAGTTTTAAAACTAAGGAAGTCTAGCCTAGAGGCTTTGGCGGCCCTTGTGTTTTATATCAAAACACTTAAAAGAAGAAAACATGTATCAGCTGATCCAGTTCTAAATTAATTTGGAAACATGGGGAAAGAAATTCTCCCCACCTGATTGCTGGCCAGAGATGATGTAAAATAGCAACCTGTATGGTACCGTTTTGAGAACTGGAAGTTTTGCTAGGGAGGTCAGGTTGGATCTGAGGTGTGCAGTTTCCTCCTCAAACTGATCATGATTTGTGCTGCCACAAGACGGAATTAACCTGTGCAGATAGCACAGGTTGCCATTGTGGGCTCCCCGGACCTTGCTGTCAACATTGGGATATAGCAAAATCATTTTGCAGTTCTGTCCCTTTTTGTTGGCTGTGCATGGGAGTCATACAGTACACAGACATGGGGGCAGAAGAGATGCTTGTCCAAACACATAAATGGCCCTGCGCTCCTCGGTTCAGACAGTGTGGGTAAAGAACTGGCATGGCACGAGCTGCCAAGTTTTTACACTTCCAAATTGTGCTGAGTTCCTGATACCTTTACTTTAACCAGCAAGTCCTCTTCATTTTTGGTGATAAATACTTTTTGGTTACCTCAGGAGCCTCTTTCACTTCCTTGGCTGTGTTTTCTTCTGATAATTATTTCTCAGCTAGAAAAACATATGCTTGTGAGTTAATCCTGTGATTTTGATTAAGAATAACATTTTTTTTCCCCAATCTTCATTCTCCTTCAGTCTTGGTTTTAGAAGAGGGAGAAGAAAATTCATGGGAGAACATGCCCAAACATTGTAAAACCTCAATGAACCCTGAACAGAGAATCTTGTATGTCACTTAGCAATACAAATAAGCATTAGATGCAATAAAAATGATATTCAACTGTATCATTAAGCTCTTCACATGTGAAAGAACACTGAAAAGGGCAGAAGATAAGAATGCTGTCTTACAACTCTTCTGTAATTACTTGAATGACACAAACAGAAGGCTTGCCAATTCCCAATTATGGTATTGTCCCCATTTGAATTATATACGTTCATTACAATTAACTAATATATGGGTCATATCATCTGCAGTAGTTGCAAATTGCCTGTGCCTTCATTATGGTCAGTGCAACTAGGACAATTTGCATGGGTAGAAAATATGACCTCATGTCAATATGATATGAAAAAATTATATTTTATTCTTATTATCCTCACTGCCAACACATATGGCACTTTTATGTGGTACAGTCTCTTTAACACACAGCACATATTTACAAAGTTCTTCTGCTTGCTTGGGCTGGACTACAGATGACCAATCACCATCATCCAAGTGCTGCCCATTAATTCAGCAACTGCGATCACTATGTTCTTATTTTATAAGAGCTTCTGATCAAATAGGTTTCTTGCTGACACATTATCCAAATTCAACAAACTGATTCATATGTCATTGTACTTATCTATAGTACTTGGGAAGTCTCTTGGAAAAGCACTGTGGTCTTCCTAAGAAAATTTCCAGTTATTTTGGGGGGAGAAGCAGTCTTGAAGGGTACCTTACCATAAAAGTCTGTGTCCTATTGAATGCTAACATAACAAACATTACTGTTTACATTTCATTTTGAATTAAGTATTGAACACCAAGTATACCAAGGGGCTGTCACTTAGACGTGATATGAGACCCTCTATTTTTATCACAGTAATAGAGACTATTCCTAAATCTGAAAGACTTAACACCTTGAAATATTAATTCTTCCAGAGTTTTGTTTTATAAAACATATATAATTCAAAGTCACTGGAATCTACAGTGGCAAATTACAAGAGCTACTAAAAATTCTTTTTCAAGCTAGTATCAAGTCATCAAAAAAATGAATACTCCTGACCCTTTTACCAATGTGTAAATTAGCAGTCTAATGGTAATATTCAGATGGGCAAAAGAAATATAAGCTCCTTTTGATGAAAATAATACAAGAATGTGCTTCCCTACTGTGAATCGTCTTAACATGTGAAATAGCATTTTGGTACAATGATCTCTGCAAAGGACATAGCAAGCTGGCAAATGTGGGAACAAAAATGAAGGCAATTTTGTGCATCTCTTGCCAATGTTTCATTCCCTTTTTAGTTATTATATAGAATCTGAACATCTCAAAGAACCTCTGCATCTTATTTTAAAAGCAAATAACTTGTCCAACCGATAAAGCATTTTCCTTATAAAAACACTAGTTATGGATGTAAATTAAAGCTAAAATATATAATAAACTGACCATATATAAGAATGTTTGAAAAAGAAGAAAAATATTTTCATTTACCAATATCTGCTTTTACTGTAGCATTAATTTCTGTGATTAAAAAAAAAAACAACAAAAACTGTGCATATAAAACAGAATTGCTACAAAACTGTAGAGATTTTTTTTTTCCATATTCATATATTGTAAGAAAAACTTGTAAGAGATGGAACCATATGTTAATGTATAGAAAGCAGATTTTTTTTTCTTCTCCACACCCACCTGTGGTATTTTTTAAGACCACCCATGGAAAATGCTGTGTAGCCTAAAATTCTTCAATGGTGGGAAATCCCTTCTGTAGTAAAAGCTTTATTGCATTATGTCACTTTTGCTCTGCGATGGAAATTTGACTACTCTTTGTCATATGGGTTAATCTTGATATCTTTCTTGGGCATGAAGACTTTTTTTTTTTTTTTTTTTTTTTTTTTGGTATAAAGCAGACAGCTGTGCCTTTCCCACCATTTATTTTACTTGCTTTCATTCTCTTTTGGCAGATACAGCTCATGTAGAGCCATTCTGCATACAGGCAGTAATCCAACAAAACACTTGAGCATGTGCTTAGCATTAAACAAATGACTAGTGTCATTGAACTGTGGTGTCCTACTCATGAGCTAAGGTGCTGTAATGAATCAGAGCTCTATAATCTAGCCCAGTTCTCATCAAAATCGGTGACGTGGGTAACGTTGACTGTAAAGGCTTTGGACTAACCCCAAAGATCCAAGCTGCATGATGGCTTAACTTGAAGATAGTTCTATTTTCATATTTAATGTTTTCTTAACGATACACATTGTGCTTCAAAATACTGTAATATACTTTAAAATCATTAATTGCAGTGCCTTCTGGATTTTAATCAACTGAAGTCATAATAAAATGTATAGTTTTCTTCACATGTTGTCATAGGTTGCATCTGAAGATTGCTGATGATACTGAAAGGAATTATGCTAAACAAAAACGAATATTCACTTTACATCTTTATCTTTACAATTCCAAAAGAGAGGTGAGCATATTGTTCATGATGATTCATTTAATTACTCTGCAGTATCTTTATCTAATTTAAAAGTTTGTTCTTCTGAGGATAGATATTTCCACCCACAGATCTCCACTCATACTCTGGAGTACTCCTGGAATCAAGGAGATTCTGCTTCTGACTGAGATTCTCTTTATTTATTGCTGCTAAGATGGATAATTTATATAGTTGCTAGGGTAATATGGACTGTTAAAAAGGAGAGTGTACAATGATCAAGAGAATACACGTTATTTGTTATTGAAAGCTATTATATAGCTCTTAATATCTTCCAGATTTTTTACTGCAATATATTCTGTACAGCAGCATATTTTGGAGCAGGGCTGTATTTAGGCTTAAGGTTGTGATACACAACAGAAACAAGGAATTCAGAGCCAAAAGACAAGAAAGAGGTTAGCTGAGTGTTTGAACATAGAATCCACCACATATATTGGTCACTGTCAAATAGAAGTAACTTAAGGTAGATAGTGAGTTGACATTTCTTGTCATCACCTGACATTATTGCACCCATGGTTTGTGTATTCCAGCTGAAGTGCTTTGATGGTCAAGCAATCACTAAGAGACATTAGATGATATAAACTCAGTTCCAAGCTCAATGAGCTTGGTAGGAAATCTAAAGGCTTAATGCCTCAGTACTGTTTAAGAAGAACCTTCAAGAAAGCTCTAGGCTCTATGCTGCTGATCTGTATACATACATCATTAAGTAGTGTCTGTCTCCTTCAAAATGGGAAGTCATCACTTTAATATTATCCAAATTGATTCTTAGATCTCTCTTAGCCATGATATGTCACTAACACTTTTAATAACAGTTAAGCTGGTTGTACACAGATATGGTGGGGTATACTGAAAAAGTACTGTAAGGAAAAGGGCACTGCGGATGTTTACATATTAATTCTTTGTGTATTAAGGTTATGTTATTAGCTGAACTATGAGGTATTTTCTTACGATTTATTGCATTGTGGTGATAAAAACAGCTTTTGAATTGTACAAATAGCAAACAGTCATGTTTTCCAGAGATCTGTATATTTTAGCCTGACTAAAAATAACTAACTAGCTATCATATATTTTGTGTTGTCTGTGTAAGAAGGTTAAGCCACAAGTAAATTCTATGAGAATATGAAGTGGGGCAAAGAAAGGCTCAAAAGAAATGCAGACACAGTTTAGTCCCAGACCTTAAAATGATTAGTTGTAAAACAGGCATATTGACATACATCTGGCTGTAACTTGTAATATTAAAATAATTCTCCTTCTTTTTCTCTTAAAACAGCTTATTTTACAGAATTACCTCTTCAGTCTTCATTAGTAGTCTTATTTTTCCCACAATTTAAAACAACTTTCCTTGGGTCTTACAGCTCACTTATAGTTAAAGAACACCTTTTGCATAATACAAATGACTAATTTTATCACGTAAAGTCAGAACGTAACAGTTGTGGGGTTTCAGAGAACATCATCATCTCTGCTGTAGTACAAGATGGGAGGGCAAAGTCCAGAAAGAAGCATCCTGCTCTAAAACCTTTCCTGCATCAGTTCATTGGGCATTATGATAATTAGATCTTCTGTCTAAATAGTGTCCATATGGTGATTTTTCTGTAAATGTTTTCTTTATTTGAACACAGTGTATTAATCTATTTACAGCTCCACATTGAAATTAACCTTGGAGATGGGATAATTAGAATCTGAGCTGAGTAGCAGAGCAGTTTTTTTATTACTCAGGGTAGGGGTGATGGAAATACTAGACATATTATCTCTGATTCTAAAGTCTAGGAGATGTTAAAGACAAATGATATGAACCTGACAACGGAAATTTCTTATTGGATTTGTTCTATTTTAGTTTCTCTGAGTATAACAAAATTTTCTTTCTGAAAAAGGCAGTTGTCTTTGATCAGCAGTTAAGAATATGAAATTAAGAAAAGTTATAACTTCAGCTTGAATGGATACTGGTATTAGTTCATTTTTGCATGTTTTTTATAAACGTTTTTCTTAATGACATGGATTTTTATGTCTTTGAGACCTAACAAAATATTTTGAACAAAGAAATAGGAATAAGGTAAAATAGTTTTCTTTTTTTTTTTTAATTTTATTTTTCCTCCAATTTATTCAATTATTTGTCACTTTTTCTTTCCTGTGGCATGCATAGCACATACATGAAAGAGATTGCACTGAAATTTTTGTACAGGCACAAATGAATTGCAAGCTTTTTATTTAATATAATGGACCAGATTTTAAGAATATCACAAAATGTGTCAGAATTTTCTGTACCTATATGCTTCCTTGAGTGTTTTGATGAATTACAGCCTTCGTTTGCATGATGACTGATTGCGTTTGCAGCAATGGACTTGCACAAATAATTGTGCAGTTAATACTCCCAGCTGGTTCAATTGGCCTCAGATACCATGGTAGTGGGTGCAACATAACAGCTTCATTAGAGGAGAATGATTTCTGAAGCCAGAGCAACAGAATAGTCCTTTGCGATTGCCAAAGCCAGGCCTCAAAACAAAGAAATGGCAAACCAAAGGAATGCTTCTCCACTGTACGTAGTGTGCAACTAAACCTGAAAAATTTAGAACTGCCTTCCTGTGAGCTTCTCCTCTTGGTAAGGAAAATTGGGTAGCTGGTTATTTTACTGCCAGGATAATCCATAAAGTACTGGCACACTGTACTGTAGCATGTTTCTGGGAGATGGTTTACTAATAAGAGCAGAAATAGAAAAAGCTGTTTGGTCTGATGCTACCTCTTTGAGAATTTCTGATTCTCTTAGATCCTCCCTTCAGAAAGGCCTCGTATCAGGTACCCAGATCAGCTCAGAGAGACCAGTGTCAGAAAGCCCCAAGAGGTTTGTAGGTAGTGGTACCATGTTTCATTTAAAACAACACAATTCAACAAAATACTCCAGTCACTTAGTCCACGCACTGTAAAGAGTGCAAATCTTAGTCATAACTCTGTAAAAGCACCCATCTGGAGTGCGTAAGCAGGACACTTAGGTAAACTTGAATCCCACACAACAACAATAACATCATGCTGCAATTTCAGTGGAGAGCAATTTAATGAAATGATTATTAATTGTCATCATAAATAATGAGAGCATAAAACTGAGAAAGGTCTCTAGAGGAGAGGAATCTCCTTCATTTACCCTCAAGATGGTCACAGCATCAGTAATAGAAGTAGTCAGAAATCCTTCAGAAACAGAGCAGCCTGTATCCTTCAGGTACATCTATGTCCTGTGTTTGAACTGGTTGGCTTTGTGTAGTGGTTTTGGGTCCATCAGGCATGGCAAGCCAACTGGCTGCAGAAGCTTCCTGGCAGGCTATCTCAAAGGTGGTTTGCATTATTTTCCTCAGTTAATGTTGCCACACTAATTAAGAAATGAGAACTTTGTGATCGGTGGGTTAACAAAGATAAAATTTTTATTAGCTTCCAAGAAGGCCGAGACTTCTGGGGGCATCTGCCCCACTGCTGGAGGGGTGAATTGAGTATGTGAGGGTGTAGGGCCTCCATAGGCAAGGAGTAATGTTTTCATGGATAACGAATAGTGAGAATCTTTAATTACTGAGATATCTCAGTTTCTCTTTAAGAGTTTTGGCTTGAGCTGCTGCATTAGGTTCTTATTTCTTTATATATTTCACCGTTTGAATGAGTTTTATGTGCTTTGCTTGTCTAAGGTAGGCATATTTATGATGATTTCAGATCACCACTGTACTTGACTGTATTAGTGCCTTCCCTGCATGGTTTTGCTTTTAAGAAATGAAAATTTAAAATGATTTACTTTTTAAAATAGGTTTAGACCTGCAGTCTGGCTCTTTCCTGAACTTGTTAAAACTTCCATTCAAGCTCTTCTATCACTTCTCAAAATACTTTTAATGTAGATCTTACATTCTTTTTTTTTCTTTTTTACTAAAGTCTGCTGAGTAATTGTACTGTCTGCTCAATAGACAACTGATTACATCTCCTTCACCTCTTGCTTATAATAATGATTTCTTCAAGAGAGTCGAAAAAATGTATGATATAAATTCTTTCATCAGCATCAGGAAGGTCAAAGTAAAAATCACTCGCAAGTACAGTTTATATCTGGATCTAAATCTACCACTTGAACAGTTCCATGATAAGCTGCTAAAATGTATGCAGAGGAAAAACTTGGATATCAGAAATAACTGAAGATGTAGTCTGAGGAAAATTTATTTCCTTCAAATGTATTTGAATGTGCAGTAATGCAGTTAGGGCCCCTCTGATACAAAAGAAGCATTCCGCTATCATCTGTCTCTCTCAGATGCCCAAGATAGGCACACAAGAGAGAAGTAACAAATTATTTTATTTACTTATCTATTTAATAAAAGGCCAGTGATCATTGTTCCCCTCCACTTGTGACTTCTAAAGCAAGGAGCGTGTCCAGCTTTTGCATTAGCATCTGGGCGGTTCTGCAGGAGGCACAAGCAGAGGGATAGACAATTGAGAAAATCTGTTATGAAATTCCTTATGCATGAAAAGATGTTCTCCAATATTCCCATCTCTGTTCTGATCCTGGGGTTTTTTGTTTTTTTTTTTTTTTTCTTAAGGGTAGAATTATGAAGCCAAGCATAAGGGCTATATTTTTCACCCAAGAGTACTTTTTTCCTCAGTATCCATGTTATTTGTTTAGCTAAAATTTTATTGTCATCTTCTCTGAAAATGAATTAGCACTTTTGGTTCACCTAAATAGCGATGTAGTTTTCTTCTTTTTATATTATGGGGTACTGGTTTCCTGCTCTTTCCTTCCGATGAACGGAGAAGACAGAAAATTCTCCTAGAAATGAGAAATCAACACAATTGTTGTATATACACATCAAGTTCTGAATTTCCCAGTTACTGTCTACTTTTGTGGCTTACCATTGTTTCTGCCATTACTTTGGTGTGTGCTCCAGCATCCAACTCACTGGGAGATTTAAATAGACATTTGCTTCCAGCGTAATAGCTAAATCATTCTCTGTTATAACTACATATCTTGTTTCTATGAAAAAGTCCTCTGAATTAACAGTCACCCTTTTTGTCCATGTTTTATTATACTGACCTTTGCAAACTCTTGCAAAGAAATAGTTCAGTGAAACTCTCAGGTTTTGTGTTTCTTACTTTTTTTTTTTTTTTTTACTTTATTTTTCCCTTTATGTGCCAAAAGTTGTCTGCATTTCTTAATGACTCAGGCATCTTTCCTTATCATACCACTCTTTGTAAGATTAACATTATGAAAGCACTGTCAGTTTGGATTGGATGATACTACAGTAAAGTCAATTTTCATTCAGATATTAGTAGTCTAAGTAGTTTGTCCTAGATGCCAGTGAGTCTTTGGTTTCTTGCTAGGAACAAATTCCCACCAAATCTAAACACTTGTTCTTAAATGTGAGAACTTCAGCGATTTCACATTTCTGCATGTTTTCCATTTAAATGGCACATTTTCATACGTGGCTTTTTAATCTACATTATTGTATCTGTTTTTGAGAAGTTTCAAAGTTTACCACCTCTGCATAATCAGCTGAAAAAATAAAAGGGAATTAAGATCTTCAGAATGAGATAATGTCAGAAAAAAAGTCTTCCTCTGACATTTCTGGCTGGCATCCGTTTCAAGCACAGAGGCAAAAGTTGTTTTAAGTTTCCTCGTACTGCTCACAAAGCTGGGCCGTCTAGTTCTGCACATTCTCTTACTGAACATACTTGTTAAATATTTTTTACTTGTGGTTTAGAAACCACTCAGATCTAAGAAATCTTCTTGAGGTCTCAGATTTATCCAATTTTTGGCTGAATGCTGCTTAGCTTTGCGCTGTCTCTTTCTAATGGGCAGTTGATTTGAGCTCAATTCCCTTCAGTCTGCTACGCTGCTTTTCCAGTCAACTGTGATTTTACTAGCTGTGCAATCCTCACCCATTTGTGTTTTTATTTTATTTTACTTGTTAAGGACATTTTGGAATTTTTATTAGATCTATTCTTTCTAAATGGCATTTCCTTTCCGCACTATTTTTTTGTCCTTTTAAAGCTTTCATCTTCATATCCAGTTTCTCTGCAATTTTATTTTCTTTAATAAGACTAAGTAAAATGTTACTGATGATTGGTACAAGAGGTCAGAAGCCACTTCTGTGTGTCATGGTGGACCTTCAACTCCCTATGGATATTAAATAGAGTCAGGAGTACATTAGATAAAAGAGCTGTGAAGATTTGGAGTAAAGGTAACTCCTACTTTTGTGGCTGAAACAGAATGGAAGAGTGGCAGAGATATTCCAGATGGACCAAAATAAAATTAAATAGCTCAACTCTGAAGAGTGGAGATACAGGGAAATAAATGGAAAGAAGAGAATGGTGAAGAGCAGGGAGAAAATTACCCATTTTGCATATAAATGATGTAATTACCCCCTCAGCTTCTCAGGCAGAAGTTGACATCCCTAATTAAAATAATTTTATGATCTTCTGGGGACAGATACACAAAAGCATAAAGAGAAGGAAAAAATAACAAATACAGAACTAACCAACATCAGGAGCCATTTCTACAAAATAATTTTGTAACAGGACTGATGATGTACATGCAGTCTCAGCTTTATAACAAATTATCAGGCTTGTATTTTATTTCAAATGATTCACAAGGCTTGATATAAAAGGCAGAAGCTGAATAAAGCCTTTTCAGGGAAGAGAATGATGAAACCACAATATGAGGACAGGGAATTGAAAGCCTACTGGACTGAATTTCATTGTTTTCTTCTGATTAATACTGGAAATTGAAAGCCACTGTGTTTAACCTGTGCTGATGCTACAGTTACTGTAATTAAGCATGAGAATATGGTCTTACAACTTGTGCATGCTGATTGTTTTATACAAAGCACCTGGCAAATTTGCCAGTACATACACTATTAAATCTGCAGCAGAGGAGTCCAGCCAACAAAGACTGCTATTCTCACTTGTTTAATTGATCTACATTATTCTGTCCACCACATTTTCCTTCCCTCCCCACTTTCCAGGCAAGAAAGCAGGTAAGGAGTCTTTTCCAGACTCTGTGATAGTAAGGGGATGCGTTTTAATCACACATAAAGGAAGGTTGTTCTACAAAGCAAGATAAAACCCGGTTAAGTGTAACAAATCTGGAAAATTCCATTATCGTATGCCTCATCTTATCATTCATACCATCTGACTGACTGATTTAACGTTGCTAAGAGACTTGACAGGCCAACTTGTTAGTATTACATACTGCACTGTAGCGATTGAGAAATCGATTGTTACCACTAATTTTCCTCCAACAGGGTGATATTTCATTAGTCAGAAGTTTACTAAAGGATATCTTTGTGTTCATGCTTTTTTTTTTTTCTTTTTTCTTTTTCTTTCCTCATATAGCTAGTTCTCTTTTGCATTTCCTAAGTATTTTTGGTGATTTCACAGTAAGGTCATGAGCTAGCAGCCAAGAGAATAACATTATACATCAGGCACAAATGCAGAAAATCAGGCTAGAAATCTCACAAGAACTGATGTTCTTGTCCTATAGTCACAACTTCTGGTAGTGACTAAGTGTCATAGTTTTGGCTGGGATAGAGTTAATTTTCTTTGTAGAAGGTTGAGAAAAACTTTGGGTTTAGTTCTGTTCAGAATAGAGGCACAGTTTCAAGTCCATTAGTTCAAAGCTGATTCATCCTGCCTTAATTAATGATTCATACATAGACCACAGAATCTGGAATAATTATTGTGGTGTATGAGCTAATTAAGTATTATCTAGTACCCACATGCTTTGCTCTTCAACTTTACTTATATAGGTAGGAAGGGGAAAAATATTACACTTAATTTATCTGACAATTATGTCTCAAATGTTTTAAAGAATCATACATTTGTAGAATTTTTTAGGTTGGAAAAGACCCACGAGATTATCAAGTCCAGCCATCACCTTACGCTGCCAAGTCCACCACAAAAACATATCTCTATGCACCACATCCACACATCTCTTAAATACGTCCAGGGATGGTGACTCTGGTGTTTCCCTAGGCAGCCCGTTCAATGCCTGACCACCCTTTCCATGGAGAAATTCTTCCTGACATCTCATCTAAACCTTCCCTGGTGCAGCTTGAAGCCTTTTCCTCATGTCTTGTCACTTATCATCCTGCTGTGTACACAAATTATCTGCCAGACAAACAGTGGTGTGTGAATGGTCCTGAGTGAGTTACCCTTTAGCACAACGCCCTTCTGTGCAGGACTTTCAGGAACCCCAGGAAAGACAGCAGGCAGCTGAAACACAGTGGTACGTTTATGGCCAGATAATGGCCTTTTTCTTTTTTTTTTTTTAATGTGAATGAGTATAACTAATTACACTCTTCCTGCTAGAGAAATAGAAAATCAAAGATACAAGAGCATAACATCTGTTACAGAGACTAACTATAACACAGGCACAATGTAAGAAAGCTAGCAGAAAGGAGCTTCTTTCGTGAATAGTGTGACCCTGAAAACACTTTTAAGGATAAGGGATTGATTCTTGAAAAAAAGCTGAGGCTCTGAAAACTGTGTGGAACAATCCATCCTTGATTCAGGTTCTCCTGTCAGCGAGGGAAAGGTGTTCGATGTACCTTCCTCTCTGAGCTCCTTTCAGTCAGAGAATCAGGATTTATTTGCAGAATATTTGACTTGAAAACAAATATATGGCTTTCTCGCTTCTTCTTTTGTAAAGATGTATATACATCCTGCCAAAGGTAATACACAATCTGTACCAGATAGACTTTTTATTTATTTCTGGATTTTAGAGTGTGTATAAATTAATCTGTCTTTATCCCTATTTCTCAAGAGATGTACGTAGATGTCCATATACCAGCATTTATCTTTCTGGTTAGTGCCACTGTGTGGATAATACATCATTGGAGCAGTGGTGCTAGTTATGATGTATGACACAAACATATCATAAAAGCATTGCCACTTCTGTGATGTATTATTCAAAACATAGAATTAAACAGAAAGATCAATATAATACAGGCACTTAATTTTTTAAGCTGTGTTAGAAGGTCTTAGATTAAAGAACATAGATAGGCTCCAGAGGGTTTTCTTAAGAGGCTCAGTACGTAACAGAAACAAATGAGAATAACTGTTATTTCATATATGCACCAGTCTGTAGGACTAAAAAATAAAAATCATTCTATGGCCAGTGAAACTTTTCAAAGCCTCATTCCCAACATGTTTTTAGTGCTTTCTGTCCTCAGCTGCAATACACCAGCTTCTTACCACATTTCTCCAGCACGTCATCCACAAAATACCTCCTTTGCTGTCTCCACGGTAGCCGGTTCCCTCCGCTCCCTCTCCGGTCCCCTGGCCATTACCTGGCAGCTTGTGCTGCGACCAGCTCTGAGCAATGCAAAGACAACCAGCCACCTCAGCCCTGCTGATCAGCTGCCTGGCGTGCTGAGCTGAGCAGATAATGGTGCATTTATTTGGCTGCTTTTTGCACAGTGAGGGCACTTCTTTGAGTCTCTCTTCTCTACTTGGCTGCTGATTACCGCTAAACTGATTGAAATTTAGTTCCCCTAGAACTGCCTCTTCATCAAATTTAGTTGGAATTATCACATAGTTTCAGAAGTTAATAGGGAGATGATGGGGTAGGGGATGAAAAAAAAAAAAAAAAGCCTAGACATCCATCTTATTTCCTTTGTGGCTAACTAAAGCCCTTTTGAACTCTGTTGTTTTCATTCCCACTTACTGTTTCCAGGGATTTTCATTGAAATACATGTGAATTTAGGTTCATTCACTTTGGTTTTCCAACACTGCTAACTCTAATGTGTTCAGCAATCATACTGTAGGCACATTTTGAATAAGAAATGTGTTTTTGTTGGTGGTGGTAGTTTTTATTTTATTTCAGTAATATTTCTGTAAGTCCTTCCAAAGTCATTAGGTAGTATTTTTCTCCTTTTGTTAAGAAAGGTGTAATGGAAAAAGAAGCTGTCAGGTCTTTTAAATATAAAAAAGAAAAAAAAAACTCCCCCCTCCTTCCATATAAACAAACAAACAAACAAACAAAAAGTTTAAGAAGAAACTCTGGATATTGCAAAATGTGTTTGAAACTGCAACAGCTGGCAGTTCTGGGCTTCTCCATATACCATGTAAAGCAAAACAATCCTACAGTAAGCTGGGAAAACTTTCTTAGGTTCTGAAGGCCCTGCTCTTAAACATTTTAATAGAATGAAAACGGGGTATAACTATCAGATCTCTGCTCTTTGCAGGCCTTTTTATTCCACAGTTACAAACAATATTTACATTATTCTGTTTCTTATGTTTGTGGTGCAGCCATGCCACTTGTTTTCTCTGGTTGAATACTCCATTTATTAATCACTTTAGCAATTTTTTTTCCTGCTGTCTAACCAAAACTTTATAGTTTTAGGATAGTAAATTTTTCTAACCTTTTTTAGGTACAATACGAAATCCCTTTACTGCCTCAATATTATTTCCTTGAATCCTTGAAGATATTTATATAGTTTTATATCCTCTTAATCTCTTTTTCTCTAAGCTGTGTAAATTAAGTTCCCTGCTTGCTCTTCCTCTGTCATATCCTCTAATCCTTGAATCATTTCAGTTGTCCAAACTACCACGAAAGCAGCATATACATTTCCTGGGGCCCAGAACATAAAAAGAATTTAATGTTGAAGAGGCCACAGCCTCCCATGACATAAAGGAGAGTGATTTAATATAGTGGAAGATAATGGTTAGGGCTAGTTATGCTAATGAACAGATATAAATGTATATACAAATATGAATGACCAGTGCGTTTGTATATCCACAATTTCCTGTCTAGGTTTTATGTGTATATAGGGAAGTACATATACTCTAGTAGTTTATATGTTTGTGTACTCAACAGCATCACTAGCTCTGTAGCAAGCTACTCTTTGGAAGCCCTTTGAAAAAGGCCTTGTGCAGAAGTACAATGGAATGTGGTCCCTTTGTAAAAACCATATAATTTATCTCAACATGAATCTGAATTTATTTAATGTGAAGTATTAGGAATAAGTTAGAAACAGTTGAAAAGTGTTTTATAATAGTAAAAAAAAACATGCATTTTTCAGTGTTGTTTAATGAAAAGTTTCTCCGTAATAAGATGTACCTATGCCTCTATCTCAGTCCTCATCATGCCCTTTTCCGGCAGTTATAAGGAGGGTATCTCTTACTCAGCTGTAATGCAACAACCTACGGTTGCTTCAAATATAACTTTCTTTACAGATCCATGTAGATTTTAGTTTGATGTATACTAGGTAATACTATGGTATTTTACAGTGAATAGGTTACTTATGGTAATCTCAGGAGCATTCCAAATCACAGCCTTTTAAGATAAATATAAATATGAATGTATTACGTCTAAAAATGTTGAATGTGGTGGAAGCTGGATGTTGCAATTATTGGAAGAACTACATAAGCAGATACAAAGAGAGATGAATGCAGTTCAACTGACAATCAGTAGAAAATACAATTTAACTTCCTTTTTTAGAGCTATGTTGGAGATAAAAAGCTAGACAGGAGCCATTAGCTTTTAAAGATTTATAATGCTTTTAAAAGGTTCCATACAATGAGCAAAGAAAAGTGGAAAGGTATTGGTCTGTAATTCAGAGAAGGTCATTTCCATCTGGGCATAGAAAAAATATCCTCTGAGGTGTTTATCTGTAAACTATTTATGACACAAAGACGTTTGATCAAAGGGGTAGAATCATACAGAAATTATGGAAGGTGCATGGTTAAATTCTATATTTTTCTTTCAGCAAAAATACCAGTGTGCTGATATGCAGAAACATGTTTAAAAAGACTCATGGGTTTCTTTTTAAAAATTTTCATTAGCACCTAGTGCTATCAAATTAAACCTAATGTAAAGTAAATTAGCATAGTACATACATTGTTAAATTTTAAAAGAACAACAATGTGCATGAATATATAAACAGACATCTAAAACTGAAATCAATGTATCTCAAATCAGTCTAACTCAGAACAAAACTTAATATGTAATATTCTTTGATAAAGAGAACATGAGCACTAAGGATTGATATTAGGCTTTTTCAAAGACTATTCTTTTCATTAAACACTATCCTTGCTCTTAACTAATATTATTATCTGAGGTAATGAGACAAAAGGATGATAGGTGCACATTTATTTGCAGGTAGTAGTCATGCATCTGTACTGTTCAGAGTCCCTTAAGGAATTACAGAAATCCAGCCAACTCTAGTGAGGTTTTCTTGTTAGCAATTAAAGAGAAAACTAGAATCATCTGCAAAGGTAGCCCACAGGTTTTAGGTACCCCATGTTTATTATCAGGTGTAATTATAGCTGTTGGGGAAATCCTGTCCCATTCTAGCATCATTTCTGCACAAGCAGGCACCCACCTGCTCCTTCCCTGCTGGAAACTGTAAATTTTGTACTAAGATTTCCAGCTCATATGGCTGCTAAAAGAAGCTGCAGTCTGATACAAAGTGCTTTTTTGTTTGTTTTGTCTTTTCTCAGTTAATGTTCAGATAGACAAACTACATTATTAATTTTGACCTGTGAAAGTGAGTTGTAATAGACTAACCTGGAACAAAAATGTGGCATATAGTTAAATCTTCACATAATTAAAAAAGGCAATTCACCAAGTGCTAGTCTGAATCAACACGGAACTTAGGAAAGCAACTTAATAAAAAGGAAACTTCTTACAGGTTTATAGATGTCTATTTGGTGGTGCCAAGTAAATGTGATTTTTTTTATTAGTAGATTTATTAGTAGATCAGTAGGAGAAAGGCTGACTGTATTTCTAGATGCGAGGAGTAGATGAAAGGGAGGGGGATTGTATAATAAATTCAAGTGTATCATTAATGATTTATTATTATTATTATTTATATTTTTATTTATTAGAGTGTTCAGCTGCTTAAACTTTGGGCTAACAAACTGTTAGCTCCTTATATATGGGAAAGTCTCCTTTTGTCCATGAAAGAATAAAGTGTAAATTGCCTTAAAATTCCTTTGAGGTGGCCAATCATCAGTCCTGGACCAGGGAGGGCTAGAAAGTATAGCATTGCCATGGTATGAATGAAGAAGTCTAAGGTACCTTCAGAATGAGATTTACAGACCAATAGACACTCTCAGTGGAGAGTGAAGGATTCAAACCTCCCTAAATGGAGGCCTAGCCTTTGGCTTAGGGCCTAGAAGGCGAGGTCAGCATGGTAGTCAGCAGCCTGTCTGCACTCAGGTTGGTTGATGACTCTCAAATACAGGTTCTCTTCCCAGGCAGTGACTTTGGAGCCAAATCTGAAAAGGTTCAAAGCGTCCTAAAATACAATTTACATAGAATTTAAGAATTAATGTTCAGTAGAGCAGTCCAAAGAAATTAAGCAAACAGAACGCTCATAGAGAAGACGTGGACACCCAAAGATGTGCTGTTTGTTCGGCTTCACTGTTCCTTTCTAAATCCTCCCTGTAGGATTAACAGCATTTTCAGATCTGGTAATTTCCAAGGTGAGGTGGGAGCACAGCTATCAGGTGGCAGCACCAAAGTCCATTGCAGCCTGTGGTTTAAACCTTGCACCACAGGGTGCTTCCCAAGGACTGGCCCTCCCCTGTCCCAGAGAAATTGACTGCAGCTGGGGGTGACTCGCAGCACTGTATAGGTATTTTTGTGCCTTCGCTGTTTCAGTGGAGTCAAGGGGTGGCTAGGAAACATGGCATCAAGTACTGATTGGGTGAGGAAGGATGAGGGCCTACAGGTTAGGAGCTGGGCCACTCAAGCATCCCCTAATTTGTGGGGAAGAACCAGCTTGGAGTGGGCTTCAAGTGGCTTCAAGTCCATTTAGGCAGAAGAGAGCTTGAACCCATCTTTGTTCCACTTCCTTCAAAAACACTCTCTACTGAAAAAGAGCAGTTTTTATTTATTTTGTACTTCAGAATTATTTCTTCTTTATTTTGGAAAGAGAGAAAAAATGGTAGTCAGCCCTTTAAAGAGACTGGGAAAGTTCTTATTTCAGCCAGATGCTGTTTGTTATTCAGTGAGCAGCCTGGCTGCAACACACACAGGTCCTTTTCCATCCCTCACAAATATTTTCTGCTAACATTATATGAAAGACATTATTTTGATGTGTTACTCTTCTGCTAGGTCTTGATGGGTGGCAAGAATAATGGTTTCAAATTTAAAAGGAATGTTAGTAAAATTCTGGTGGGACCTCCTCACCTAGAAACACTAGAAAGAATAACATTAAACTTTGTAGTGCTCAGGATGAGTCTGCATTAGCATTTTACCTCAAAACAGGCATGAAGTTTGGAAGTGAATTTCCCCTCCACTTACTGCATTCTGGTTTGCTTTGAAGCATTGGAGCATTTGGTTCATTTCCTTTTTGAATGAAAGTGAACTCAAAGCTGTGCTCCCGGCATGCACATGTCTGCCCCAACATTTAATGAATGCCAAGTCCACAGAATCAGGCTACAGCTAGTCCAAAGGAAAATCCCTGAAGCATATGAATATCACATTGGGTCCTCAGCATCAACTACTTCACCCTCTGGTTCTGCCACACTACTTATTAATGTGGTTGCAGCCCCACAAACATGAATTTGACTAATCATATTATATTATAGGGGAAAAGACTATAAACCGTATACAAAAAGATGACACGATTCCTGAAACAAAGCTAATGAACAGAATTTTTCTTAATTGAGGCAAACGTGAGATTTTTGTAAACTATCCTGCTGAGTAACAAAGCCCTAAGGTGTGTGATTTTGTGATCTGAGTTACTTTGTCTTTCGCTCCCTTGCCAACTCAACCAGCCACTCTGGTCCTCAGTCTACTGGTGTCTCTAGCTAAATACCTGGTAGCAGTGGTTTCTTTTAGTTCAGCTCTTCCATACAGTAATGGTTAACTCTTCTTTTATAAGATGGATCCTGAAGTTCTTCTCATACTTCATAGGCAATTCTTAAAACAGGTTCTTTCACTTCCCAGCATATTGTAGACAGATCAAAGAACTATATTTCTGAAATAACTTCTATGCCTCGGTACTAGAAGCAGACTCTAAGGTGTGATTGATTGGCCCAGAAAAGCATACACTCATAATTCAGATTGTTCTCCACTTTCCCTCCTTTTCAGTGGAAATAGCTTTTAAGGATAATGATAAAACACATTCAAGGGAGTATTTCAGGTGCTCCTAATGGAGCACTAGTTCTTTCCCGGTCTTGCAGCCCTCTTCCTGACAAAGGTCTGTGCAAGAGCATTTTTTGATTCTCTTCTGAGACTCTACCAATGTGTTTGCATAACATCCAGATCAAAGTTCTCATCAAGAACAACCTACAAACATGACAACAAACCCTAGATTATTGTGTAAAAGGTGAGTGGCATTTCCACGTATTCCACTGGCTTAAAATTTGTCCTGCTAACTTGTCAGGCTTAAAAGCTCAGGTCCCTTTCAGGCTGTGCTGGCCAGTGGTTATGTGCATGCTCGTCTATCCCAAATATAAATGATTTTGGGATCCAGTATATAAGGCTAGGTTCCTTCTAAGAGTGCAAAGAATTGTTTGCTACATTTAGTTGGTGGTTCACTCAGACTTTGATCATCCAGTTTTGGGTATCGGTCAACATGCTAAGATGTGGATAACTGCCTCCCAAGGAGATGATTTGGGTTCTGTAAAAAGTAGTTACTGCCTTTTGAAACACGATTTCCTTTAGTCTGGCTGGTTTTGGTGTCCCAGCAGGCTGGCCATTGTAAGCACTCCTCTCAGGTATCTAATTCTCTATACATTTACTGTGTGTAATTTAAGGACCTTATCCTGCATTGTCATTTTTAGCACACGAACACTGATCTGGATGGCTCTCAATGCCTTCTGAGGTTAGGTATTTTTTATCAGGCTGAGATGCTGTCAATGTCTTTTATGTTGAGCAATGTAATTCAAATCTGGAAAACAGCAGAATGTGATGCACCTTGAAGAAACCTATTACATGACTTTGGGTGGAGTCCTGGAATTTGACAACTACATGGATTTGTTCCAAACAATTAAATGAATCTCTCTTCAGAGCATATGGTGCAGAGAACATGTCATGTTTGAGAAATATGGTTGGCTTCTAATCTTGATTTTTAATTTTGCGACAGAACAATAATTTGGCACAACATTTTTTTTTCTTCCTGTTAAGTACAAATGTGTTTTCTTCAAAGATGGAAAAAAATATCTTCTTAGGAAAATCCAGTTGTCCCTTACATATGTCATAGATATTACTTTTTGTCTCAGTTCCTTTGAGCTACAATTTGGAATTAATGTGGATGTTTTTATTTCCTATTGATACTAAAAGTGTGTGGTAGAAATTAAAAATCCAAAGACTCAGCTGTTCAAGATCTATCAGTTGGTCTATATAAAGGGTCTGACTGGTATAATTGTTACTAAAAAGGTGATGCTGGAGAGAAAGGATTCATTCTTTGATGCACCAGAAATTCAGCAACGTATCCTACTTCCTTGTCTGAGTTCAGTGCTGATATTTAATAGTCCCGGCTGTGTGGCAGAGAGGTAGGATGCTCTTTGGGCTGGACAGAGAGCAGCAGTCTAGCTCCATTCAGGCTTCTGGAAACATCCTGAGGAGATCCTAGAGCCAGCTGTATCGGGGAGACCTGCCACCAGTTTCAGCAGTGTCCCTCTGTGTGCTGAGCCACAAGCAGTGGCATTATCCTCGATGAGCGGTCAGAGGGAGCAGGACCTCTGTGTGCTGCTGTATGCTGTTCCCGACCCACTGCCCCATTTGGGGAGCCAGTCCAGGCCAGGTGAGGAGCAGAAGGCGCCTGCCCGCCTGGCGCCGAGTCTGCCTGCAGCCTGGCCAGGCTGCTCAGCTCTGCCGGGCACTGCGCCACAGCACCGCCGAGCCAGGGCTTTTCTCTAAGGGACTAAGGGGATTAGATTTTTAAGGGGAAATTTAAGAGGATTGCAGATTTAAGAGATGGCCAAAGGGGCACATTTATAGCTTTTTAATTAAAAGATATTTTGGCTTGAAGGCCAGAAGGATTAAGGAATCGGTAAAACCAAGTTAAATGTCAAATGCAGGGTTAAACCACAAATTAGGCACATTTCTAATGGATCTTTAGCTTCTAACTTTTTTTTTTTTTCTGAGATTAAACAATCTGTAAAGCTTATTAAGGTCATTTTCTATCAATCTTCCTCTTTTACCACTCCTGTGCTCTTGCCCGTATTTATGGCAATACAAATACCTTTAAATCCAACATAAGAATTTAGATGGCTGGTAGAATAAAAAGGAAGACCTTTAACAGGCTGTGTCATGCTCACATTTTTGAAGAAAAAGCTTATATTTTATGAGAGTGATAACTGAATCTACATTTTCCAAGCATGCTACATTTGGATATTTAAATGGCACAGTCTTTTCTTTATTCCATTTTTTCTACTTACTTTAAATGTTCCGCAGTATATGAAAGTCAAAGGGAGAAGCAAAGTATCGATCAGATTATGCAAGAGAAGTTCTCATAGGCCTAGTGCAAAATTTTCTCCATAAACCTCTTGTCATTATACTATTGAGTCATGTAACGTTATTTTGTTGAAGTGAAAGTGAAGGTGTTAAGTCAAAAAAAGTAATTTTAAGTTTTTAATTATTCTACAAGTTATGCCCTACAACACATTTTCTAAAAATTGTACCTTTTGTTCAGCACTGAACTGCATGAATTACTTATAAGTACAGCAGATCAATATCTCAGAATGTCTTACAAATAATAATTTAATTCAGCTGGGATTTTTTCTTTTGTTGCTCTTCACTCACCAACATTTTATTCTTGCAGCGTTAATAGCAAAAATCTGCTTGTAAAAGGACAGGCCTCTTACCAAATGAATCTGTGAGTTCAAGGGCAAAGCTAATAGTGGTGTGATGTTATTACCACACAGCCGTTTCCTAACACAGCAACCAGAACTGTCTTGAGTTGTATTGTGGTGTCTGATGAGTCACTGGAGACATCA
Organism: Cygnus olor; assembly: GCF_009769625.2. Taxonomy (NCBI): domain Eukaryota; kingdom Metazoa; phylum Chordata; class Aves; order Anseriformes; family Anatidae; genus Cygnus; species Cygnus olor. The sequence continues at coordinate 40,449,650 of NC_049172.1, read as the reverse complement.
CCTTACTTCAGTTGCATTGGTCCTCAGCTGCACGACCATCAAAACTGTAGTGTATGTACCATTTCCACATAGGAGACATTCAAAATAGAGCTGCTCTTGAGCTCAGTGCTGATAAAACCAGTAATAGGACTCTACCAACCAGAGAAGTGTCTAACACATTACGGGAAGGTGGACTATCGAAAATAGGAATTTTTAGTATTACAAAATGGTGGAGAGACTTCCGGTCTATATGATGAAGATACTGACAGCCATGTCAGGCCCTCACCCGTACACACTCCCATGCGCTGTTCTGAATGCTGACTTACTAGCTGTGTGATCTGACTGAAAATGAAAAACTGTTTTCAATACCCAATACCTCTTCATTTATTATCTTATTTATTACAGTCTAATTTTGTCTTTGGAATGAAGACCACTGAAAAACTAATGAAAAATCATTTTAAATAATATTTAGCAGCTGCAGCTTCTTGATGCCTTCAAAATATGAACAGGGATACATGAGTATTACTGAAAATGAATATTTCACATATAGCATTTGCAAAATTGTATAGGAAAAGTGTTTTATGTATGTCATAGGTCAGTATCTGCTTGTGGTTTCAGTAAACTATATCGTGTTAAAGTAAGTTTGTTAGGCTATGCTCAGTCAGAAGCATCTGTAAAATTCTGTGCTTTGAGTATCTTTGAAAGTAGCAGCACAAGGTTAAAAGGAAAAACACCTTGAGGGTGGAAGATGTAAAACACTGGTTTGGCAGTCACAAAATCCTCTGTTTTTCTCAAGTCCAAACAAAAGATAGCATTACATGCTTCCTTGATTTTCCACCAAGGGACTTCTCTTAGGACATTGCCATACCTTCAGCAGTCTGCTGTCTGCTTGCATATTGTTTGATCCAGTGCTTAATTCAGCTCCCTGGAACTGCCTTTAATCCGTGCAACCCCACCATTTGCTGCATGACAGAGGGTCAGTCACCCAGAGCTGGATGTGGCTCTGCTTGCTCACTTCCAACATTGCTCATATATCCAGAGCAATGCTAGGATTTACCCTGCTGTAATAAACAGCAGCTTTTGATCCTCCCTCTCTACACACCTTGGTTTGTGAAATTCTTTTACCAAATCCCAAAGCAAAAATGGTGTCAGACCCCTTTATTTCTGAGGTCCTTTGAGCTCACTGAATGAAAAAAAAAAAAAAAATCTAAAAATATGTTCATTCACTCTGATGTTTTTAATAGATGGTGCAGTCAGGCTTGCTGTGTTTTGCTTTCTGTTTTAACACAGCATTAGTTCAGATTTCTGTTTACTGCTAACAGTAAAAGGCTCTGGCATTTCACATGCAGGTACTCCTGCTGTTTTGGTATTAGTACATTCTGTGTGTAGGGTAATGACAGAGTTGAACTGAAATGGCATTGAATTGTTTAAGAACTGTTTTTCTGCTGTTATTCACAGAAACCCCAGCATTGCTCTCTCAGAGAAGGGGGCTCCTTAACTTCTGAAACTCGGTGGCCAAGCAGGCCCAGCTGCCTACTCTGGGGCTCTCTGTCCCCTGCAACATATGGAGCACAGGCCTCCAGCACCACGTTTTCTGAACGTGGATTTAGTACGTTTATGATCTCTTCCCTAGCTTGTGAATTGGCACTTCCATACTTTCCAAAAGAATCTCATTACAAGGCGCTGGTCCAGTCACTTGTTTACCAAAGTGTGCTTCTTCTCAAGAAAAAAGATAACAGAAAAGACTTCCTTGCCTGCCAAATGGTTTGTCTTGCTCTCCTATGCAACAGGAATTTAGAAGGCCTGAATCTTGCCCTGACTTGGATTTGCAGTTACACAGGTATAAGTCACTAATTCAATTAGGGTTGCTTTAGAGTTATGTTGGTATAGCTGTGTGGTGGGAAATTGAACTTTGCATATTTTTGCTTGCTTAAAAGTGTGCAGTTCAGAGTGCTTCTCATTTCTTCCAGGAGGCTTTTCTCTGTTAGCTTCTGCTATGCTTTTCAAAGAATCATTACTGCCAATATGTGGGAGGATAATTTCGTATTGATTCCTGATGACAATTTTTCACTTTACTTTATATTTTCTTGTGTTTTGTGTTTATATATATATATATATATGACATTGTATACAAGTCATAGTATGCTCCTCCTTTATCTAGTAATTTTGTCCTGTATTGATAGCTATTACTTTTGTATTGATCTGTAACATGCTGACTTAATACCAATAACATCAGTCTATAAAACAGTCAAGTAGAGCAACCTAAACCACATAAAACCACCTGATTAACATTTTTTACAGCACTCCCTTCTGAAATAAACAGACTGTAGTGGTTTTTAACATCTGGTCCCCAACAATTCTTGCAGGGGTGATAACTTTTTTTTCCTCTTTGCAAAATGCTGGACTTTCATCAACTTTTTCATCAAGGCACAGCTGTTGCTGCAGAACACCACATACTCATATCTGAAATATGGCTGTTGCTCACTTCTGCTTATTTCTATATGACATCATTTTTGCATTGGATACGATTCAAAAAGACAAATGTCTTCCATGTGCTTTGAAAAGGCGTCTCATCACCACTTAGAAAACAGCCTTTTTTCATACTTACATAATACCTACAAAAATATGGTTCAGTCCTATGCCTCTATAACAGAAGTCTGGAGCAATTTCTCTTCTCATAAGGAAGGACAATAGCTTCCTACAGACTCCCTCTGTAGGAACTTATACTTTCAGTCATTATTATGTTGTCTTGTACACAGTCTTCTAAGGATAGCAGCATTCATTTAGATTGGTCAAAAGCGTGGCCCATAACAATTCCTAAAAAAATATTTAAAAAAAAAATACCCCAAGTACCTTGTCTTTTTAGAGTATGAGCTACGCTTTACTTTCAGCTAGCAATAAGAATCTTTGTGTGTCAAAAATATACTACAAAATCTTGATCCAAAAGAACAACTTTTTTTGTGTGTGTTTGAAAACAATAGTTGTCACCATTTAACACTGCCTCTAGTACAAGGTTTCACTAACTCTTTGATAGGTAATTGCAGTTTTTGAAGCGTGAATGGTTTTCATGTTTGTAAGAGTAACTAATTTTACTTTTATTTTTAAACTGAACAGTAGAGAATGCTATATATAGTTCATTTATCTGAGTGGCGGATGCCTGTTGCCTGCTAGTTTCCTCATCTTTTGAAATGATCATTTATGAAAAGCTGAGTCTTGTTACGTTGTGTTTCTGTGGCATAGACAAATAGGAACTTTGGTACTTCTGATTTGGCATGTGCAAACGCAGCAATATCCTGAACTGTGCAGTGAGTTAGCATTAGATGAAAAGTATGTACAGGCTGATTCATTTTTCTCAGATGCGCGAGACTGCAGTTTAGGTGGTAAATTCTGTTGTACCCATTAATTTTCAGCATAGGGCAACATTTTTCCCCATCCCTTTTTTTCTCTCCATTTCCCACAGGTTACCTTTAAGTAAAATATAGAGATTTGTTCAGCATGGGCAAAATTTATATGCATAGATAAGGGATATTTGGAAGAGGGCCCCATTCCTTCTGTGACCATTTCTGCCCTGATTTTCTCAGGTTATCAGAGGATTTAATTTTATAAATAAGTATTTTAACAGTAAAGATCATCTGAGAACTTGTACTGTATTTGAAAACAGGGATAAAAGGCAACATTGAGTAATATCTTAGTTTAAAATTGGAGTTAGATACTCTCCTTTAAATGTAAATAATGTAAATAATTACCTAAAATGTAAATAATTACCTAAATTTGAGAAAGAAGATCTGAATTTCAGAACATCTATTATTTTCCTATGAGAAATTTTCCCATTTTTCTATTATTTATTCTCTGTGAGAAATGAGTACCCTTTTGTAACAGCCTTTACTTCCCAAACCAACAAGAATATACCAAACAAAAGTGGCAAACAATCAAGTAAGATTTTCAAACCAAACTCTGTGTTCCAGAAGTTTCTTCCTGTAATAGTCAACTTATTGCAATAGTCAGTAGGTTGTTGGTCAGATATTGGATGCCTCTGTGATATAATATCTATTTAACGGGCACATGAAGGTCCTTGGCATTTTTGCCTCAGGTATTGGAATGACTGTTTTAGCCATAGTCTGTGGTGGATTCTCTTTTTATGGCAGACAGAACCTGTATGCCTTGGAAGACACTGAGGCATTTGTACTGTTTTTTATCTCATTTTTAAGATGGTGCTTTTCAGTGAAAATGGACTAAATCCTTCCTCTTTCCCCAGGCATGTTTTTGAATATCTAAATTCTCTCCATATCCCATTACAGGAGGAGGAGTAGGTTGGGACCTTTTCAAGGAAACCTTCCCAGTATTTGAATTCCAACGAGCTTTCCCATTATTGGAACCTTTTTCACTCTTTTTATAGCGTAGTTAGAAGTTAATCAAGCTATAACATCCAAAATTTAGTTATTCTACCAGCCTAGAATTTCAGTGTATTCATTCCTAACCTATTGCTATCTTTCAGCATACCTTAAAGTATGTTGGTAATATTAAACTGCAGAACATCCCACATATTTTTGTTTCTATTTTGCAGAAGAGAAAACCTGCTATCATTAAGATTTGCACAATAAATTCAAGTAAAAATGCTTACATGCAAAATGCTAGCTACCTTAGCTGGTATTCTTCTATTGGAGGAGTTTTTAATAATGTATCTGTAAATGTTCTGGGGAGAGCCAAGGGAACACTGACCACAATGAAAATACTTCAAAATAATATTTGATAGAGTTTATGGTATTTATCTGTTTATGTTTTGCTTTTGTATGTCAGTATTCATCTATCCTATTTTTCTGGCAATTCTTATTATTTTTCATAGATTCCCAAGATGCACTACACTCCATTTATTTCTTATACTACTGACCATGATTAATGACCAACCACAGTGTGAATACCTCATTTTTAATGATCATGATAAATTGTAGCCCATCATGGCAATTTAATATGCTTATCATGCAAGATCTAAGTCAAAAAACTTAAATTATATCATAATTAGGAGGCATATCTTAACTGTGAAACACAAGAATAGGTTGCCATTATAAAACTTGTGGTTCCATGCTTTCACAAAAAGGTTGCAGCACATCAACCTAGATGGTCTTTTCTGTTCTTATGGGAGTATAGATCATGAACTTTTCCATATTGCATCTCATACTGCAGGAGGATCTTTTTGCATTTCAAACTCTTTGATTGCAGTTTTCTCCTGAACCTAATTTATGATTGATGGAGATAAGGAGAGCTTATGAAACAGGGAAGATAAAAGAGCCTGTAAGGTAGGAAGAAGAAACTTTAGGTTCCTCATATAATCTCTAGATTATGAGACACACATCCCTGTGACACTACGGCTTATATAGAGTATAGTGGTACACTCCCCAGTGCCCAGCATGTCCCAACTCTGTATCACCCTGAGAACTGATGACAGATATTTTTTTTCCCCTGTGACTGTTTTTACACATAGGAAATCTGTGGGCATGTTGTTGGAGAGGAGCTGCAGCACTTTCTAACACAGGCTCTGACATGGGTGACTGAGATACCTAGCATCACCGATCAAGGACTCTAAACTTAGCCTCTGTGGATGTCACATTCGGTATGACATGTTTTTTCATGCTTAGTTTCTTCCTACCGTGATGTCTTCCCTCATGCTACCATTTTTTATCATTGTCTGGGTGACAGTAGAAGCTGAGAGCACAGCACCATCAGTCCCAATCTAGTATCACCTGTGGCTACACTTGGGGTATAAAGAACGATTAGCAGTACCTTTGTAGTTTATAACTTGATTTTGATTATTTAAGACCACACCAAAGGAGCACAGTAATGAAGACAGTAATTCATCTTTTTAATGTTTTTTGTTGTTGTTGTTTGGTTTGTTTGTTTTATTTGCTGCTATAGTATTTATGGTTTCTCTAAATGTGCTTGTCAAATCATCTCTGAGTTAGCATCACTTGGCAAAAGGATATTTTGGAATGGACAGTGTGTATGTACTTCACATAAAATAACTTCATGCTCTATAATGTCTCAACAGAAGCATGATCAGTGATCAGCAAAATGGAAATTAACTCATTCCTTTCTTATAAAGAAATATAATAAATTCATGGGAGATATTTTAAATTTAGTATTAATTTTATCATCAGAAGTCATTTGACAGCAGTTCTTTAAGACTGGTCTCTTGCTGTTGCTGCTTGTGCCTGGATCAAGAAAGGAAAAATTGTATACTCCTTCATTACAGAACATTACAGAGGTGGATTCTATGCAGTGTGGGTGGGAAGAAGCTGTAGACAGAAGCTGTAGACCTCTCTGCTGTCACTGCCAAAACAGAGCTTTATCAGCATAAGATTTTCTTGATTTAGTAGACTCGGAACACTTGATTCCTAAGAAGGAGATGATAGAAATTGCAAAAAGCTTCTAAAAAGCCTCTCAGTAAAAGTGGGAGTTGGCAGAATATCTTAAAAGGGGGACAATTCAATCAAGGAAAAAACATGATTTAGAAAATAATATTTTAAATGTAAAAAATGGCTTTGCCAATAGAGATAACAACATCATCTTACGCGTTGAGACGCCGAGAGCTCAATAGCCATTTCAGATATATAAGGTTTTTTAAGACTAATTTATAAGGTTGTTTTTAAAATATTCAATTTCAATGCCATCAATGTTGTCTTAATGTTTTGTAATCATAATGTTGAATTTGCACTGCTCTCAGAACTTTAATTACAAAACTAAATTGTACTAATATCCATTAGGTACCTCCTAATTGAAGCTACATCATATGTCTGATGTGGCAGTACTAATTGGTATAATTAAATTCTAATATGCATCAGTAGACTATTAAAAAGAGAGTTAAGAGCAGAGGAAGTCGGTTTGTGAAACTTCTCATATCTAAAGTGTTCTTACAATGAGAAAGAATGCTGTCTGTACTTCTTACCAGTTTTAGTTTAAGCACCACGCACAAAATGAACCACTGTTTCACTGACCAATGTTCACTTTTCTTGAAGCATTATAAGAACATATTCACTAATAATTTATATAACGCTCTTGTTATTTATTGCATTTCCTTAAGTTTAGTAGCCTATGATGTTTGGTATGAGTCTTAAACTATGAAAGATTTGCCCACTTTGTTTTGGCTTTAAGTAACTGCCAAGTTGCTATACTGGAGTACATGTCTCTTCTTTTCCTGTGTTGACTGAAATGGTTCTTTTCATAATAATTCACCTCATTTCTGAGGTATGTCACCTTTAATTACTGCAGTTTAGAAATCAGAATAGCCAGGACTCAGAGCCACATATGAAAATCTTCAGAAGCATTAAATGTGAATATTTTGTATGTATCTCAAAGGCCAGCTGACCAGGCTTCAGTCTCATGATTTTACAGGCAGGAAATATCACTGTTCAGAGAAACCTCTCTGCTTCTTTCAGAGGTAAAGCTGGGAGTTCAGGTGCATGATAGGGTACCAACACCAGTGCCAGGAACCCCCCTGCCCTCCTCCTGTTGGGGAATTCAGACTTTTCTAGCAGTCAAAATCCATGGGCATTCCTAAGGTCTAGCTCCACAAATGGGAGTTCCATTGAATTCCTCAAGAATATAGTTAATATGCTACTTCATGGTATATACTTTTTATAAACAAAAATACCATATCAACACTCCTACAAGAAATGTATGTAATAATCACTGGCCTTATGAAAATTAAATTAAATATACTGCTTAGTCTGGTCCTTCAGATAGTAAGCACTGTGGTAATCAAGGTATAATCTGCAATCTGCATGCTTGCTAAACTTGCTGTCAGAAAGAAACTATTCAGTCTTGCAGATGGGTAGGTTCCTTAGCCAGATACAGCAGACATCTATTCTCTCCTCCTTAAGATAAACCTCATTCTTCTCTTAATACGGTAATCAGATGTTCAGTGCCAGTTAAGCAACCTTTTTCTTTTTTTTTTTTTTCTTTGATGCAGTTTCACCTATTACTTTTAAAAATGATACAGGATGCTAGTACATCTTTTTCACTTTGGAACCGTTTTTGAAAACAAAGTTTTGTTTGTTTGTTTGTTTTTAATACCAATCTTTGGTATTACTTGTAGCAAGGGTACATCATTATTTAACACCATACAGTATTTCTTTTTAACTAATCCTTGAATTTCATAGTTACAACTATAACTTTACAAACTAAATTTTATTTTGTGAATCAGTCTTTTAGAGGCTGTCTTGTAGATCTAGAAAACTTTACTGATTTTATCTCTTTCAATACAGTATGATTTTCCACAAAATTTAATTTATAGCTGACAACTTGAAACTTATTCAGGAGGGCCTTAAAATATCCACTAAGCTGAACTTACATGGTATCTGGAGGGATAAGGGTTTTCAGCTTTGAATGAGAAACAAGAATTGATTAGCTTTCAGGATTTTAAATGAAGCAACATGCAGCAGGAATGCCCAATCAATGAATTGTTTAATCAGCTGGAGAAGGAGTGATGAATACCAGCAATTCTGTCACCAGCTTGCATCATTATTAGTACTTTTTTTTTTTTTTTAAGCATGGTAGTTTTGTTTGTTTGTTTTGTTTTTTAATATTTTTCTTGACTCCATGGCATCTTTCTAGATGAGTTCTTGCTTTGTTTGGTAGTGAAATCAGAAGGAATAGCATATTAATTATAAATAATGGAAGAAAAATTTTGGATGTTAATGTCTGAAAAATTCTTTTTTCCTCTCCTGCTGTTATTATGCTGTTTCTATTTTCCTCTTTTACATTGACTGTTATTTAAAAGTGTTATTTTTTTCTTTTATTTGCAATTCTCTTTCACTTTTATTTGTTTTCTCCTTTTTATTTTCTATTGTTAAAAGTTTACTTTTTTTTTCTTTTTCAATTAAGATGAACTGGGAAAAAAACATTTTTTTCCTAGCATATGAAATCAGAATTGGTGGCCAGAAAGATGGCAATGATGTCTTGTTCAGTAATATGGAAAATAATGCACAGACAAAATTATTACAATAATGGCAGATTTCATAAGCAAAATGCCAGAAACTGGAAAATTGTAGTGCCTGTTGAAAATTAGGGAATCTACAATATTATTTGCTGATGGTTTTTCAATAGCCTATAAAATCTGTCATGCATCCTGTAACCACATTTGACATTCATAAAACTTTTTTGCCTCTATCTGCATCAGGATTACTTTTTCAGAATTGTTATTGATATTTTAATGAAAATGCAGATTGAAAATCCCAATTGAGATTCCATGTCCAAATTAAATGCAAACTGGAAAATATAAAAGTAAATTTGGTATGATTAATGAACAAAAGGCTCTAACCCATTTTCCACTTTCATTTGCTGGTTACTGTAGCTAATAACATCAGACCATTAAATTAAGACTTTGTGATTTCTGACATTATTTTTCAGAAGTACTCTATATTTTAAACATTATGAATATGCTAGTTTAAGTGAGAATTCTATATCTTTAATGGCAATGCAGTGTTATAACCAGATGTATTTAACCCTAGCCTCAGTTGCTATCATAATAGAAGAATTCCTGTTTCAGCTCAATAGCTGTCTACTTGTCTTTATTGGCCTTTTCTCTGCTTTAATATAAGTGAAACTGTTCAGGAGTGTTCAGGAACATCTATGAGCAGGGCGTTCTGATATATCATGTATGGCTTTGGTAAATAACATCAGAAATTCTATAAACCTGTTGACTGCAGCAGGAAGTAAAAAGTCAAAAAGTAAATGAACTCTAAACTAACCCACAGCTTCTGTATGCCTGTTAATAAATTTAGTTTCTTTAGCTATATCTTAGTAAACTAAGATGTATTTTGCATAACTAACATATATTATGATTTGGCTACATTTTCATATTTTGAAAATTGCAACCATCCTTATTTGAACATTGATCACAAGAAGGGATGTTCAAAAAGCTGGACCAACTGTTTCAAACCTTCTCAAATTTGAAACTCCCTGACCTGGATCATTTGTTAGATGCTTATGGTCAGCATATAGATAAAGAGTAAAAAAAAAACTATGTGGGATGAACAGCAGAACTGTTTGGTTTGGTGGTTCACAGCTCACAGCACAGTTACTGCAGTAAATTCTGTGATTCTGTGACTGGGAATATGGAGGACAGTTGCAGGAGAATCAGGCTGATTCTTTCCTAAGAGCAACTGAAGATATTCTGGGTGGAAAATATTGTAGAGTTCACTGAAGTCATCCAGAAAAGTTGGGAGGGGGGGAAGTGGCAACTGTAGATCCTGCAGCATGATTGCATACTGCTGAATGACAGCCAAGCAGACCCAGTGCCAAAACTGATGGAAGACGGGTAGAAAGGAATAGACTTCTAGAGATGTAGAGAAACTTGTGTAGAGTTTGCTGAGTTCAGAATACCTCTGAAAATTAGTAGAGCAGAAAGCAAGTCGTACTTTACAAGGAAATCATTGGTATGGGAGATATATGTATTTTTTTCATCTCTCTTTAGTTACCTCCTGTCTACCAGATTTGAGTAATCTGTGTTTAAGAGCCTGTGTTGGTCTGGTTTCTATATGCTTTCTGTAATTCAAAAACAACAACAAACCTGTGTTAAAATTTTGAAGCCGTCTTTTTTTTGGGGCACATCTCTTTCCAAAAGACATTCCATCTCAACGCTTCTGTTAACTCAGGATCCCAATATAGTAAATTCTGAAGAATTTACAGACTAATAGTAACTGCCCAGAAAATACATTGATTATCAAATATACCTTGCCTGAGGTCTTCCTTGTAAAAAGAAATTCAAAAAGCACTCATAATCCTGTAAATATGAGCTGTAAAGTGCTGTAATCTTACTATTAGCAGATTACTGAAAACAGTTCCAAAAAGTAATTAGGCAAGTTAACTAATAGATGATTTAAACATCAGATAAAAACAACCCCTCTTCTCATTGGACTCCTTATTCAGTCTTAAATTGTGAATGTTGAATTTAGGTCTATGACAGCCAGCTACATTTAATATTTAGTTAGTCCTGGTAGGTGCTAAAGAGCTGCCCACTCCATTTTAATTCAGATTAATAGGACACGAGCACTCACAGACTGCCCTGGAGTTAGATGCTAGAAGGAAGTGAAACAAAACTTTTTATGTTCAAGAATGTGGATGGATCACATCACTTTCAAATATTCATGAATGAGCTATGTTTGGTTAATTCCAAAGGCATAAAAATAAGTGGTTTTATTCATCTTTTCATCATTTCACATTATAATCTCATTATGTGGAAGCCAATTGCTTTTATGTCTTTTTATTTTTTTTAAGTTATTTTATTGCAGAAGGAGTTCTAAGGCCTCTGCAAGCTGCTGTGCTGCTGTTAAATTTAATGGGCTCCAGCTGTGCAAGGGTATTGTCAGGAAAAAAAAAAAAAAAAACAAAGAACAGAAACCCTGGAAGAATAAACAGGAAAACAGGATACTTTTTATGGGTTATTTGTTTATTGGAAGGATCTATCACTGAAGTGATAGATATGTGGGTTTTTGTTGTTGTTTTTAAGAAGCGCTAAAAGCATACATAATTACATATGCATGTAATGTATTGTTAAACTGCAACAGATAGAATAAGTGATAAGATTAAGGATCTATGGTGGAGTGACATTTAACTATTGAATATCCTTTCAGACGTTCTTTGTCTTAAAGGGAATTGAGAATTACATTTTCCTACTCATTAGACAACTTGCATTCACAAGTTGGCTCAAAACGGAAAGCCCTTTGGCCCCTCTTCGTAGAGCTACAATCTCGTCCAACACCCATACTGTCACAGCCTTTTACTTGCTTCGTTGTATGCACAGAGCTGCATCGTTGGCTGCACCATATCAGAACCTCTGGCTACATAAAAGGCAGATGCTAACTTCTGCCTCCTGTAGCTCCTCATGCCTCCACATCTCCCTGTCTGAGGTAGGTTAGGAATTGCAGCCCAGGATAACATCGGCCTTCTTGGCCACAAGGGCACATTGCTGACTCATGGTCAGCCTTGCTGTCCACCAGGACTCCCAGGTCCCTCTCTGCAGAGCTGCTCTCCAGCAGGTCAGCCTGCTGTAAAGAATCTCCTCTAAATGCTTAGTCTATCCTCTTTTAATTTAAGACCATTCTCCCTTGTCCTATGCCTTCATACGGGTAAGAGGTATAAATTGTATAAAACAGGCCTGATTTTTAGCCCAAACGAACCTTCTTTCATCTGAGAAACTTCCTGTGCAGCTCTGTGGAGAGCAGCCCATTCTGGAGCAGTCCGTTCCTGAAGCACTGCACTCTGTGGTACAGCTCCCAGGCTGGCAGTTCTCAGGCCGGCAGGCATTTTCTTCTGCCACAGCTTCAGGAGACTTTTTCTGTCAGCCTTTTTCCCGTTATAGCATGGTCACATTTATGGCTCCTCCCATGACCCAGTTACCCAATCCCATGATAATTTCCCATCCCCCAAATGACTTCCATTTGGGTTGCTTTTTAAGGTTTATTTATTTTTCTTAAATGCCAGGCCTGGCCTGGCGGCCTGCATGGTCATGAGCCCCCAGCTCCTCCTGCTGCGCCCTGTGCAGCCCTGATGTGTCCCAGGTGTTGGCATTCAGTGGGGACCGGGGCCATCTGTGCCCGTCCTGCTCCCAGTGCCATAAGAAGCTTCGGACAAGCTGTCATGGCATGGAGGGGCTGTGCTCCCTGCACCTGGGCGAGACACTGCAGGACCTGTAACTGGAGGGGCTGTGCCGCCGCCGCTGCTGTTGCCACCACCCTGGCCCCACATTGCGTTGGGCCCTTCCCTGAGGCTGGCGGGTCGAGGCGTTGCGTGGAGCGGGTGGCAGCAGCCTCACGATTGCAATGATGGGCCGCCGGCAGAGCGGGCAGGTGGCTCTGTGGGCGGCCCAGGGCTGGATGCACTCCCTGCAGAAGGAGTGCCCACAGGGGTCCAGCCGAGCTGCATCAGCCAGCGGGCCCAGACAGATGGTGTATGTTTCTTCTCTGGGGTCCTCCGCTGGCAGCTCCTGGCATGGCTGGCTCATTGTGCCTGCAGCTGCTCCAGGATGGAGGTGATTGTTGTCTACAGGGCACTGCTCTGATGTCAAGTGGGTATCAAGAGCCTCTGGTCTTCAGCACCTCCCTCGCGGATCAACGGCAGTACCTCAAAGACTCACATCCCACCAGGAGCACCTCAACGCCTTGCGCCCCACCAGAAGGACCTGGATACCTTGCCTGAAACCAGAGGGATCTCAAGATCTCACATGCCCCCAGAAGGACATTAACGTCTTGTGTTCCAACAGAAGGACCTAGATGCCTCACCTGTCACCCAGAAAGAGGTCTCGTCTCTCGTGCCACAGGAAGATCCTTGATGTCTTGTGTTCCACAAGAAGGACCTCAGCATCATGCCTTCCGCTAGCAACACCTCCAACTCTCATGTTCCAGCAGTAGGATCTCGACCTCTCAAGTGCCACCAGCTGGACTCGACGCAGACTGGATGCTCGGGCCTTTATGACCAACTGCCTTTTTTGATGCCACAGGGTGACAGTGACTCTCTGGTGACATCACAAGGCTCTTGGGGTGCCCCTGATGGCAGCACTTAGGGAATTAACATGACTGTTGTGAGAAAATGCTGACATGAAATGGCTGCTCCACACTGACAGGAGCAATGTCTGCCAGGCTGGGGTCCAGGCCGGGAGCTCAGCCTTCAGCCTGGGAACTGCACCTGGGAGCCAGGGATGTCCTTGATGTGCAGCTGGACACCTGAGCACCAGAGACACCCTGAAGAGACCGTTGAGGAGGACACAGCAAGAAACTGAGGAATAACATCACTAGGGAAGGTGAAAAAGAGCCTGGGCATGAGGAAGTTGGCCCAAGAAAGTGGGAACATGAGAAATTAAGAGTTGGTTAAAGAATATCAGGAACATCATCAGTTATTGGTTGTCCAATGAGGATGGTAGAAACAAACAGCATCTCTTGGTTACCTGAAGCGGTGGTGTCATCATAGAATCATCAGAGAACTGCAAAATCACAGAATGGGCAGGGCTGGAAGAGACCTCTGAAGATCATCTAGTCCAACCCCCCTGCTGAGCAGGATCACCTGCACATTGTGCAGGATGGCATCCAGGCAGGTTTTGAATATCTCCAGAGAAGGAGACTCCACAACATCTCTGGGCAACCTGTCCCAGTGCTCTGTCACCCTCACAGTAAAGAAGTACCCTCTCATATCCAGCCAGAGCCTCCTGTGCTTCAGTTTGTGCCCATTGCCTCTTGTCCTGTCACTGGGCACAACTGAAAAGAGACTGACTCCATCCCCTCGACACCTTCCCCTCAGAAATTTATATACATTTTGGGGACGAGACACTGGAGAGCTTTGGTTGATAGCAAGTTGAATATGAGCCAGCAGTGTGCTCTGGCAGCCAGGAGGGCCAAGCGTATCCTGGGGTACATCAAGCACAGCACTGCTAGTTGGTCGAGCTAAGTGATTGTCCCGCTCTACTCTGCGCTGGTGCAGCCTCACCTTGAGTACTGTGTGCAGTTCTGGGCACCACAGTACAAAAAAGACGTGTAACTATTGGAGAGTGTCCAGAGGAGGGCTACAGGGGTGGTGAAGGACCTAGAGGGGAAGACGTGTGAGGAGCAGCTGAGATCACTTGGTCTGTTCAGCCTGTAGAGGAGGAGGCTGAGAGGAGACCTCATTGCAGTCTACAGCTTCCTCACGAGGGGAAGTGGAGGGGCAGGCACCGATCTATTCTCTCTGGTGACCAGCAATAGGACCCGAGGAAATGGAGTCAGGCTGCAACAGGGGAGGTTCAGGCTGGATGTCAGGAAAGGGTTCATCACCGAGAGGGTGGTCATGCACTGGAACAGGCTCCCCAGAGATGTGGTCATGGCACCAAGCCTGTCAGAGTGTAAGACGTGTTTGGACTATGCTCTCAGTCATATGGTCTGAATTTTGGGGTAGACCTGTGTGGAGCCAGGATTTGGACTTGATGATCCTTGTGGGTCCCTTTCAACTCGGGATATTCTGTTCTATGATTCTACGTAGTTACTGTTGTTTCTTATTTCCCCCTTTCCTTCTCCATTCTCTATGACCTGCCAGTCTGTTGTGTCATATTTTCCAGCAGTGTTTTGGTGGGGTAGATGTTTTAGATAACTGTGCCAACAAGTGGTCCAAAAGTAGGTGATCACAATGACTGACTTCTGGCACCTTGTTCTTGCTGAGGGGCTGCTGTTGTCTGCTGATAACATCTGCCATGGATAAGATATTTGTGACATTCAAGTGTGTTTGTCATGCTCATGTCCCAGCCTGAGTCCTCATCCTCACTTACATTATTAGGAATAGTTGGATCAACCCAGTGTAGATTGTGAAAAAAAAGTGCGGTTAAAATAGTGTGTGTCTACTGGTAGAAGAAAGTGAGATTTAAAATTTGTGTTACATACTGATGTGCCTAAATTCACATACTAAAAATCGAATGCTTTTGAAGATACTGATTGCAAATCTGAAAAATCATATCGTTTCTACTTTTTAATAATAACCCCAAATGTAAGCTATCTCCTACTGCCTTCTCTCTAAACTTGATTCTTTTCTTCTGTCTTACTGATTGAATAAGTTGATCTGGCACAAAATGAATATGAATGAGAGAATAGTGGCCTAATTGAGTGTTCCTTGTTTACAAGTTAACTTGGAAATACCATGAAATATATATCTTTTATATGACTTTTTTTTTTTTTTCATATAACCAGTATTCCAAAAGGAGAAGTGCATCTTTGAAGTGCTACATGGAAAGCAAAGTTCCTGTGAAGCTCTTTGGCTTCAGAAGCAGTTCCAACATTGGACTGAAAGTGGCAATTCAAGACAGAATTGGACCATTTGATAGACCAGCAGATTTTCTCTTGTAGTTGGGCAAAGCAAATACATACTTCAGCACCTCTGCGTGTTTGAGTGCTTCAGGTCATGAGAGCATTACACCTACATACTCCACATGTGACATTCCCAGAATGGTATCTGGTGTTCAGCACTGGCCCTTTTTTTGTATCCAGTGTCATTTTTGTCATTGTTCATATTGTAAGTCTGTTCCAGTTTAAAAACATTGCATTAATGAGGTATTAGATTAGTGAGCAGACTAAACATATTTAAAATTTGATTTTTCCAGGAATTATAAAAATCTAGTGTATTTAACAGAGTACCACAAAATTCTGTTATCTTTTGTGTGTAATGATGTGACTTTGAATTCCCTTTTTAAGAAATACTCATCATGAATACAAAATGCTCATCTTCAAACATCATCACAAAAAGATCCATTATTTTCAGTATGTTTGCTGTCTTTCAGCTGTGCTTTCTGGTTATTTTTAATGCTTAATCCATCATTTCATGACCTTCACCATGGGAAAGGTAAAGGTAAATCTTTCCAATAGCAAAGAAACAAATGGAATGAAAAAGAAAACTGTTTTGTTTTGACAGAAGTGTTAAAATTAAAGCATAGAATGCAAGGGTAAAGCTCTGCTCTTCAGAGGACTGTGTAGACTTCATAGTAATTATTCATTTTATATGCTTATATTTAAGGATAGATAGGCACGACCACATTCACACTTTTGTACTGTGTCAAGGGAAAGGTTGCAAATCTATGTGAAGCTTATGACTTTTTTTCTATATCCTTAACCTAATATTTTATTTTATTTTGTATTACAAATGAAACCAGATGATTGCTTGGGTGCAAGCAGGGAGCAGCAAAGACCCTTGATCATCTCAACAATCTCAACAAAATGAGGCACGACTCCATTTTGCTGTGTTCATCTTTTGTCTCTATACTGCCTTCATTAATTGTGTTTCTTGCTGTTTTTTCTCCCTCCTCCCTTCTTTGCAAGGTGAGATACGGTGGATGTATTATGCTGCCTCTGAACTGTGAAGACTGTTTCATTAACCCTGTTTTGTCATGGATCAGATGTGCGGAACTGAGTTTTGGTGACTGGGACTGTTTGAGGACTTTGCAGGGCTGATTTTTGCTGTCTAGCGCTCTCAGTCAGAACAGGGACTGTTCAGCCTAGAGAAGAGAAGTCTCAGTGGGCATCTTATCATTGTCTCTAAACACCTGAAAGGAGGGTACAAAGATGATGGAGCCAGGCTCTTTTCAGTGATGCCCAGTGACAAAACAAGAGGCAATGGGCACAAACTGGAACACAGGAGGTTCTGCCTTAATATCAGGAAGCACTTCTTTACCGTGCAGGTGATGGGCACTGAAACCTATAACCCGGAGAGGCTATGAAGTCTTCCTCCTTGGAGATCATCAGAAGCTGCCTGGATGTGGTCCTGGGCAACCTGCTATGGGTGGTCCTGCTTGAGCAGGGGGGTTGGACCAGATGGCTTCCAGAGGTCCTGTCCAACCTCAACCATCTGTGATTTTATGATTTCATTCCTATTTTTACCGTAAGTATTGTTGACAATTCAAGTAGCTACCTTTGGGACATAAATGAGACATTTCTCCTATGTTAGAGCTGATAAACGGGTGTTTACTTTTTCCCCCTTCTGCCTGGCATCCAGGGAATCCTAAATAGGGCTTTAAGTCATGAATATCTTTGGCTGAATTTGTCTGGTTGCTGGACTTCTAAACCATTGAATTGCTTGTCCGTTGCACAGGAAAGAGGCATGCCTGTATGACTTGTGCAGCTTTGTTTCAACAGAAGTGGTGAAACATAAACAGGGTTTTCAGAATAAAGTTCCTTTCACCTTGCTGTGAGCTGGATACTATTTTTTCAGGACAGTCCTTGGCTGGTGAGGGTTAGGAAGGATATGGCCTGCACACTCATGCTTTTGTGTCATTAGTGATGGTGAGTGCCACTTGAAAGCAACACTGCATCAACGTGGCTGTGTTAGTTGTAGTCGTTGCCCCAATTAGATAACACTTTCTAAATCATTTCTAATTTGGATATTATCATCCATATACATGAAAAAGGAAAACTATCAGGCTTTTCAGTTAAATTCTAAGAGAGCACAAAGTGGTGACCTTTCTTTGGAATATGGTCTTGACCAATTGGAATTTCCAATTTACAAAATCCAAAACTTTATATTCCCTGAATATTTTACTATTTTTCTTTGACTGTTTTGATAGTTTCTATTCATATGTTTCTCTTTTCCTACTTTCAGGTTTTAAGTATTCTTTGTATGTCAACTGTGTTCTCTCTTTTCCTTTGAACTAGGGCATGATGCCAGTAATACCTGAGTGTTGTGTGTTCTGTTTATTAATACAAATGGTATTTTTTTAATTTTTTTTTAACCTTTCATGCTTCCGTCTGAGTTTGCTTTAGTGTTTATTGCTTTGTTTCCTTTGCCAGTCTACACCTGCATTGGTATCTGATGGAGATGCGGAAGGAGTGTGACCATTGTTCTATTTCCTTAGAGCAGATTTATTTCACTGAAACAGCCTCAATTACATAGGAGATCTTTCTCGTTTTGTGCTTAGTTTTGTAGAGCAGTAAGGGAATCATACCAGAACTTAAACATAAAGAAGGAATTACTCATTATTGCTATTATGCTTGATACTGTCCTTATCTTCACTTTCTGAATTCATAGCACTTATTACAAATAAGCAAACTGATACAAAACTGATAAAAGTGAGAAGCCTGTTGACATTTTTGTATGCATGTTTGAGTGGAAAGGATAAAAAGGGACATTTCTCAGCAAGCTTACCATATAAAAGAAACTGTCTTTGACTAACAGGAATAATTGCATTTAGTTTTAGATGTATGAAGATGTTGGTGTTTCAGATGATATTCTCTCAGACTAGTGTACTCATCAAACATTGAGTTCAGGCTGAGACTACATAACATAAATTTTGTCTAATTTGAAACCAGAGAAACTGCACCACGGAAGTCAACAGAATGTTGTCACTGAAGTTTATATAAGTTTGGTATATGTTGCTTCTTCAGCTAGGGAAAGCAACCAAATAGTTGCAGTAGTAGTTGAATAGTGCCCATCATTTCTAACTTCCTTACAGAAACGTTCATTCACTAATAAACCCTTTTACTTACTTTTTTTTTTTTTTTTTCCCTCAAAGGACAGAACTTGATCTTTGTGGAAGCTCGTGTCATGAGTAATGTCATAGAAGGCTTTCTAGTACCTGAGCAATTTCTCATTTTATGATGTTAACGTGAATGGATGGAAAAAATTCAATATTTATATATTTGCAAAAGCCTCTGCTTAATGTAATGTGTGCTTCATTTCATGTTATTTATTTTTTATATCACCTTTAAAAATCAGTTGCCACTTTAAGTATCTGTTTCTTTAATGAATATGCTTTTCATTCTCTGGATATGCATCATCTCTTTTTCTCTGAAGACTATGTCAGGTGGAAATTAGATGACATCATGGTTTGTCTCAGGTGGAAATTAGATGATATCATGGTTTTTACCACTCACAAGGGTTCAGAGTAGATGTTAATCACTCTCATATTATCTGTCTGAAATAACAGCAGGAAATTTGGAAGTCCAAATTAGTTATGTATTAGTGAAATTAAAAGGGGGGGAGAGCTAGGTTCAAACAAGTATCTTTATGAGATGTCACTGAGCAGCTAATCTAAAAGAGGAGGAAAGAAAGAAAGTGTCAAATAAAGACTTCAGATAGAAAATTAGAATAGCCACGACTGGTTGCCTGGTGGGGGAAAAGCAAGCAAACAAACAAACAAAACCAAACATTTAAGTGCTTAGAGTGCAAATCAATTTCCACCTACACATTTACCTAGGTTTCTAAAGTTCTGATACTTCCTATATACGATATTTTCCCCATTTGTTGAGTCTGTGTGTCAACTGTTGAGGCAGTTGAACTAATCTGTTTTAGTTCACATGGAATTAAATTAGGTGTGCTCACAGCAGCAGTGATAATACCCCCACTCTTGAAATAACTTTTTAAATGTTTCATCTGCATTTGCTATAGTATTGTTGTCAGCATCAGCTCCTATATTCAACAGTTTTCAAATGATAAATCATGGAGATATCTATATTAGTCTTCTCTTTGTCTGAGATTTTCAAGAGGAGGATCCAGTAGGTGTTTTTGAACTTGCCTAGTGCACAAAGAGCACTGTGTTTGGCACAGAGTTTTTGTACAAAAACATGGTCTATCTTTTAGACAACAACTTGGTGCTATCAAGCACTGCTCAGGAAGTTAGAACTCTTCATCAGGTCATTCCAGTTGCACCTTTATCATCCCTCTTTTCGCTTCCATCACAGAAGCCTGCCCTTTACACCAGGTAAGGCTGTGCTGGAAACCAAAAGGACGAGGAGCAGCCTCTACTCCACTGAAAAAAGGGTGCATGGAAGAAGTGTGAGCAAACACAAACCTCTCTCTGCTAAAGAGCTCTGAGGGCTGTTAGTTTCTATTCTAAGAATTCCTGTTTTTTCCTCATTTCCTGGAGAACTGTTATAAGCAGCACTGTACAAAAAGATAACTAATCTCACCATCTTGAATATGACCTTCCCTAGGCCTGAGCTGATGTCCAGATCCAGGTGGACATTTCAGTCTGTGACTGCTATTTGCAGAGAGACACTGAACTCTGGGCTGAGATGGTCATCTAGATTCAGGAAATTTCAGGCACAATCTTTATGGCATTTTCCACTGGCTTCTTTAATGGTCTGTGTATCCTTGCCTTTTACACATAATGTGAGAATTGTTGTGAATCCTAATCTTTGCCACTTTTCTTAAACTTGCTGTAGAAAGACCAAGGCACCCAACTTTGACAGTGGCTTTCCATTTTTAGCCTGATGCTTGCAAATTAGGGTAGGTGATGCTTGGTGCTCTCTCTGTAAGCACTTTCTAGACTAGGGCCTTAAATCTACGTATCCTTTTGTGAGTCTATAAGTTTGCTTGAGAGAGGTAGGTTCCTGCACATCATATAGCAAATAGGCTTTGAAATGCGTTTACTTGTTCATGTTTCTTATGTCTGAAACAGGTGGTGGTTAGTGGTATTTAATCTTAGCCATAAAATTAGTTGGCTCGGGTAAAAGGAACAGAACATCTCTTCTAGTAATTGTTCCAATCTGATAATACTTACGAGGAAAGAGGTCGTGTATTAGAAAATCTGCATTAAATGCAAAAATCTCTTAGAGCTAGCTGGGACTTATTTTCACAGGAGACTAAGTAATTGCCTATTGAGGTTTGCTTATAATTTGTAATTTTACAGACCAGCCTTGTATCATTCCTTGTTCATTTCCTTTCCAGGCTGATGATTCTTGGCCTATTTAGTTTAACTCAATGTGGAAGTCATATTACTCCTCTTATCATCCCTGTCACTAGACATCATACTTTTCCTTACTTTAGGGAGTTTTCTTCACGTGGACTGAGCTGATGCAAAACACAAGCTGAAATTCATTAGCATTATAGTGGCTAAATTCAGAATCATGTCTTTTGGAGGTACTTTATGAAAGAACAAAAACAAACAAAGAACTGGCTCTTATTCTTTGCCTATGTTCTAGAGCTCTGGGTTATAAACCCATACTTGCAGAATATCAAGTAGTGTGCATTCAGCTGATTTAAAAAAAAAAATTTACTGGCAGGGCTCAAGTCAAAAGTACATTTATTTAATCTTGTCAGCATTCATTTACAGTACAACATTTAAAGAAGGCAAGATTAAAATCATTTTCCCCCACTGCACAAAGCATCAGATAAAAGAATCTTTTCAATAATAGTATTTCATTTTGAGTTTCACCAGTCCGTTTAGTTTTGATATTACAAGAAGCCTATTAGCATTGTATTCTTGTGCTGAATGTTGATGGATTCTGACAGCTGTCACTGAGAAACCAAAAGAGACAAGATTTTCAAGTTGAATATGAATTTTATTGAATAAAGGTGAAATTTACTTCACCCACAGAAATCATAAGAATCAAGCTATATATGGATGAAGTATGGAAGGCATGAAGTACATGCCCTTGCCTCTACATCTGGTCTGCCTCCCTATTATGTCACAGTCACTCCACGCTTCTGGAGAAATAAGCCCAAATTTTTGCCTGTACTTGAATGTTCAGGTGGGGGCTGTATGAGACTTCAATAACACTCAGCAGGCCTGGTTTCATCATCACTTCTCATAGTAGCATCACTTCTCATAGTAGAGAATTCATCTGGAAAATACTTTTTGTAATGATCAGGGGATGTGACAGCAACAGAACCTGATTTCCAGAAACCTATTTAAGTATTTTATGTAGTGTGAAGGGCTCCCTTGGACTTTCTGTTATCCTTGTTATCAGCCTCATAAACTACAGAAATAACAAAAAGAAACCCATTTGTTTTCTTTCATATATGTTCTGGAGACAGAGTGCTTCCATTATTGATCACTAATTCATTCACCTTAATTCATCTTATTCATCTTTGCCTAAAAAGATTTTTTTTCCCCCTAATATTATATATATATTTTAAATTATATTTATTTGACACTAAGGAAGAATTTACAAGACTTGATCCTTCTTTTTATTTTTTTTTTATTATTTTTTTTATTTTTTTGCAAATATGGTCTCATATTAGGGATCAGAATTTTTTGTTTTATTCTTGTTTCCTATTATCTAAACACCCTACTAGAAAATACTTTGTCTCAAGGAGTGGAGTGATTGGCATTATTGATTAATGTATTGTATAGCATTTGAATTCATTTTTAGCAGAGTTAGCAAGGTATTTGTGTGTGATTTTGAGGAAATATTTTGAAAATAGCTTTCAAATCTTACTTACAAAGTAAGTGTCCCTTTCACAGTTTCAGAGTTTCAGAGGGCCGAAAACTAGAAAAGGAAGCTGTAGTACAGTTCATAGGCATGAGTGTTCACGTTTTTTATAGGCTGATAGGAATGAATAATTTACAGTGACCTTGCAAAGACGATGCATAGGCTGGTGGCGAGATGAGTTTGGGTAACTCGTTTAAAGCTAGTTCATTTATGAATTCACCAGTTATAAACTACGTTATTTAGCTATATATTGCAATACTACATCTTTTTGTGTTTTACTGTGGAATCCCAAGTGTATTTTATTTGAATTTTATTTTTCAGTAGTTGTTTAGCTGCAAAGTACAGTGTATTAGTAAACAATATAGTCAATAGCAATAGTAAACAATAACTCAATAGGATCATATTTTAAAAAGTGAAATGAGTTTTGCATAAATATGATGTCAAAAGGATTTTCTGTCTTGCCTTCATTATATTCTGTTTGGCTCATGCCTTTTGAGGCAACAGTTCAGCTCCTGCAGGGCTACTTTTAAAAGGCTGTCATTATTTAGAATGGATCATTTAATTAAGCTACCACAGGGTCTGTAACTAAAATTAATCAGTGTAGGTATATTGCTTGTGTGAGTCACAATTACTAGGCAAATAGGTTACTGCCCAATAGAGTTGCTGTAATCCAACTGTACATAGCCTCACAGAATTTAGAGACAAGCTTTGTTTACTCTTAATTATACCTAATGCCATTTACTTCAGCTAGGCTGTAGCCTGTGTTGCTACTAATTAATTTATGTAGTTAGCAAAATACTTCATTTTAATACCAGTGTGTGACACTATCTGAGATGAAACTGCCTGTCCTATGACTGGAGGGAATAATTAGAGGGAAAATATATCAATTAAAATGGGCTATATTAAACTATATTTGTATCATGAACATGGTTACCAAAACCTCCAAAGATCTGATCTGTATTCTCGGCCTTGGGGCACTTACTTAATAAAAACTTAATAGAACATCTTCAGTGACTCATACATTATGTAGCAATTGAATCATCAGGAAAACAAACAATATTGATCCTTCATGTCATGATCTAAACCCAGTTATTTAGAGGGCAAATTATATATATATAGTGTCTTTTTGATATGGTAAATCATATTATTTGTTATTCATCCATTAAAAAATCCTGACATACAGTCAGACAAACAGAAAGGATGCTAATGTGCTAACCCAAGTTGTAGTAGACCAGAACTCAGCTTAACTAGCGTTTCAAGAGTAGCACGGGAGGTTCTCTAAGACAACTCAATTTTAGGGTGCTAGTTTTAATATAACAATCAATACAATCTCAAGATACAAAACCCTGGTAAAGTATAAATTCTTTCTACCTAGGCTTTTTTTTTTTTTTTTTTTCCAAAAGATGTGAAATATGACCTAGCTGTCAGAAGTTTTGCTGCTTCTGTTCTTTAATTGGATTTCCTACAGCAATCTCACCCCATGCTCTGTATGCAGCAGTTTTGATTTCTGAATGCCTTCTTTACAAATCTATACTTTTTCTGTTGGAAACTTGCATTGGACCTCTGTGGGAAGGGGAGGCCTTCTCAGTAACGTGGCCTGGATTAAAGCAGCTGATTTGAGACGAACATGAGTGTAACTACTTCATGTGAATAGAAGACCCAAAACTGCTCTGAGAGCGTTTACCCCACAACTGGTAACTCTATGGGGAGAATAACAATGACAAAGTTTGCATGACCACCAGCCTCATTAATCAGTAACTAGGGGGTTACCAAGAGAGCCTTAAATCCGGGAGAGAGCTTCAAAAGAAGCATGAAGATTTGTGATCGTGGTGGGAGAAACTCTAGAGAGGCAAAACAGCGATAGACGGGCAGCTGAGTTGTGTTTGACCCTGCCTGGAGTTACCCTATGGGCAGTCCCACCTCTGCCTAGACCTGAGAGCAGCCACCCCACCAGATGCCAGGAATAGCCAGCACCCAGCTTGCAGACTGACAGCACAGCAAGAAATAACTGGGGAACAACATATCAGCTGTGTGTGCGTATGGGAACTCTTGGGGTGCGTTCTCAGGAGCATACAGTTAGTGGACTTCTGGAAGCAGCGTAAGTACACACAAAGCAGGAACACTCACACCCCCAACAGGCAGGATATGTAGATAGGGGAAGAAGCACTCCCAGAAGAGGTGAGGATAGGCTTGTAACCCTCGCTGCTTATGAGAGAGGAGGTTGCATACATTACTGTCTGAATGTGTCTACAATGTGCAAAAAACATTCTGACTAGTGTTTTGAGATCATAAAAGTATGCTAGACATTTTTTGTGTGTTCACTGGTATTTTAAGCACCTAGTATTGTGGTTTATCTGTTGTATTCCTGGTACTGATCTTGGTGTTTAGTTCAGTGATTGCCAGTTAATTATCCAACCATAACAAATAGATAAACCACTTCAGTCCTGATTTTATCCAAACCCCTTGAGTTGAGTGGTTTTCCCCCAGAACAATCCACTGTAGTAGATTTGCCCTCCACCAGAGCTCTGACCCCATCGCTGTCCCAACATTGTGCACTGGAACAGCAGCAGAACATTGCTTCTTAGGGTCATCCTGGAGACACTGTCAGCTCATGAGTCCAAGAGAGCTAAGGCAGAGAGCACATGGGCAGTGCAGAAGATTAAGATGGTGCTGATGTGTTTGTGGAGGTTTATATGAGCAACAAAACCAACAAGTTCATATGAACAACCTCCTAAAACAGAAATTTCCTGAATGGTGTAAAAACATCCTGAATAGCCAGAACTCTCCAATCCCAAACAGACTGGTAAGAGTGGTAAGCACTAAGAATGTCAAGATCAAATGAATATATCAGTGTTCTCACCGGTCTTACACTGGTTGTCTTCTGCATGAGGAAAAGATTGAGCTCAGTGAGTGTCACTCTCTCTGCCTCAAAATTATCCTATTATTTGCCATCTACGTATGATTGCTGCATGAACCCTGATTTAATTTATTGCTATTGCAGCAAAACCAGCTGCTTTACAGAATGGTCAAATATTTGGTTATAGTAGATTTAAGAATTTTAGCAATGTAGTAATTCGTTGAAAATCACACGTAGAACATGTGCCATCAAGGACTCAAAATCATATCTCTCAAGGCTTAAGCTAGTGTCCTAACATGTGAATGGGTGTTTTCTTCGGTTTCTCTTACATCTGTATAGGGCAACCTATAGGGATACTGTAGTACTTGGAGTACAAGCAATACATACAGGTTAGTAAGGAATGATATATATCTTATACTGCTGGCAGTTACAGTGCAGGTAATTAGGGAATTAAGCTTACAAACTTGAAGAGCTTAATGTCCTGAGCTTATGCAGCTATATTTGAGAACTGCTTTGTGTGCTTGAGTACTATGGGACAAAAGCATGAATTTATATGGTACAATCCAATCTTCAATACCAATTTCTCTCAAAGTTAACATTCACATGCAGATATTGTGCATGCATTTATCCAGTAACTGATAACGCATAGTTCCATATGTCACATCTTTCTTGTAAGTGTCAAGCCCCTAAACTTTTGAACAATAAAGGTCTGTATGTTGTAGTGAAAAATGCTAACATGTAAGTATCCTTCTGATTCAGTCATCTAAAATTTGCAAGCACAGCCAAAAGTATCTGTTCAGAAATCTGGGATTCACATAACTGTGTGAACCATGGTAAACACAAGTGTGGTTTTGACAGATCAAAATAGACTCCAGATGTTACACAATTTATGGTTAATGGGAAGCTTCAACATGTTTCAGTAATGGTTGATAAGCATTTACTTTTGCTTTCCAGTTTTAATGATGTGGCTTACTTCTCTGAATTCTGAGAAGTGCTGAAGAAAAAAAGTTTTAGATCTTGTTAGTGTTGACATTAGCCTAGTGTCAGTAATTACTGCTAGGGGTTAAAAATTAAGAGGTGGTTTGTCAGTGAACGTTTTACGATAAATCAAATGGTCTCATCCCAATATATGAAATTCTGAGTGTTTTTTCTGACAGGCTTGTTTAAACATATATGATACATACATTAAATTGTTTATTCTTTTCACTGCAGCAGGTATATAATGTAAATTGATAAAATTCAAAATGAGTATCTACAATAGAACATTATCAATAAAGATTTTTTTTCCTATGTGTAGACTAAAAGTCAAGAACTTTTGTGGTGATATTTTCTAAAACTACATGTTTTTTTGCATTATATAAGATGCTTCAAGCTTCTCACCAGTGATTTGTCACAAAATAGCAGTATACTTGGAGAAAAAGTGACATTCCTCAGGAAGAAAATACATGTACTTACAGCAAGTAAACAGATCATTCATTTGTTAGAATGTTATTGATTTTTAGTTGTAATTGACTGGAAATGCAGTGTCTGACTAAGGGAAAATATCCATTTATAATGACAACTTATATTTTTATCCTTTATATTATAGAGAAAACATCTGTTGTTTTTACAATATTACTAAATTTGGGGATGTTATACCATTCACATCAGTAATGTTTTTGTTTTCCTATGGTGCGTCAGATCTCAGGGAAACTAGAAGTCCTTTACAACTATGTATAATATTTACTTAATCAAACAAGTAGTTTACCGTGGATTTTTAAAAGATTTATTTCAGATGTATTAGCATCTAGATAGAAAAATTTTACCAAAAACAGCTCAGTTATCTAAAACCACTACTAATTTTAAATGGGAATTTTAAAGATTATATAAAATACCATTTTTTTTCCTCTTACTCTACTGAGGTATTTTACTGAAATTATGAGAGTTTTTTAAAGACTAATATTGAATTGTTTCTATAAAGTGTTTTTGTGTCCTTAGAAGTCAACATACAGTTAGTTATACCTGAGGTGGATGCAGAAGGCATCTCTGCTTCGCTGCTGACAGCACTGATCTGGAAGGTTTGTTTGGCAGCTCTGGAAGGCATGGTGAGTCAATCCATCCTGCAGCCACATTCATTTTAGGAAGTTAAACCTTAATAGGTGTCCTTTTTTTTTTTTTTTTTAAACCGTGGAAATATTATCCTGTTGGTGAAAAACCCAATGTGCAGTGTGGTAGCATAGATCACTGAGCCAAAATGAGCCTGAGAAACCTTTGTGTTATTCTCTATTTTGTGTTTTGTGTTATTCTCTATTTAAGTGATTCAGTTATCAAATGTTTTGAAAGAATCATATAAATACAGATTACTGGTAGAAAAAGATAAAAAGTGTAGGTGGCATTCATATTTTCATTCATTATGTATTGTTCATATATATTCCTGTTTCTTACATGTCTCAATTTTAACTAATCCCTCATCCCAAGTGAACACTTGTATTTTTGTATTTTGTATTTTTTTTTCTTTGTGAAGAATAAAGTCCCAGAAATGCCTTAAAACTAAGGACTTAGGATTTCACAACTGTTATTGCTTTCAGGTCAGAAAATAAAAGCTTTTGAATCTAGCCCTTTATGCCTTGTTTTATTAGCTGTCTTAAGTTTTTCCTGGCTCCATTTTCTAGCTTCCCAATTCTGTGCGTATAAATATGTACTTAACTGAATGGGGAACTTTGTGCTCAACATATTGTTATTGCTTCCTGCATTAGAGCTAGATATTGAGTGAAAACACTCCAAGCCATCTTGGGGTCTGAACTTATGATATTTCTAAACAGTTCATTGCTAGATGTATAAAAATAATTTAGCAATGTGTTTTAATAGGAATTTTTTTTTAAAGGACAAAAGATACTGTTAACCTTAAGTTTTCATATAAATTATTATATGCAATGATCTGTTATGTTGTTTTTTAGATAATTTTCCTTCAGTGTGAAAATTCTTACCTTAAAATGTATCTAATTTAAATTAGAATTATCTAATACTAGAGCTAGAGTTTAGACCAAACTGAAATCTGAGGGATTTAAAGAGCTGGTATCCTCTTAACTTGAGGGCTATGATTTCCAGAGTTTAGATCACTCCTGAAACATGTTTCTGAAACCTCTTCAGTTTTCTTTTGCTGTTTCTGAAGTGCAGACAACAGAAATGTACACAGGAGCTTTCTCATCAGTGCTGTATAGAGATGTAGCACTGTCTTCTTACAGAATAGCGTTTTGTTTGTATACCTGAAAAATGCTAGGGTCAGAGGGTCATACTGGAAATTCACAGCAATTCTGTACAAAGAATTGCTCTTTTCCAAAATACCCTCTTTTAACATGTACAGACTTACAAGAATATCCTGCCCTGCTTAAAAATAAATGTTTGCTTACACAATTCCCTAAAATGTGGAATAGACTTAGCAGCACAATATAAAATTCTCCCTTATCTTACCATATCATCTTAGGCTGGACTTTATGCAGTGAGTGAGAGAACTGTGCTTTCAGGCCCGTCAAATACAATAGTCTAGCAAAAGGTCATGGAAAGAAAAAAAAAAAAAAAGTACCTCAAAGATGTGTTCTCTTTTTTGTTTTCTTTTTCTATTTCTATCTCTGTTCTTTTCCTTAGATCCAGTTGGATCCAATAGCTGATGATGGATAGAATGGCATTGTGTCCTCAACATCTGTATGGAAATAAAGTGAATCAAGGAAGTCTTTTCTTCAGGGAAAAAAAAAAAAAAAGTGCATTAGCTTCAACCCATTGCTGCAGGAGCTGAATAGTTTTCAGGCACAATCCACTTAATGTTATAGCAGCGGGTACTGAAATCTACAAAAAAAAACAGTTTTTAATATATGAAAGAATACATAGTTTGCCATTGGAAAATAACGTGCATTCCTGAGTCAGCTGTCAGGTAGAACCAGAAGTGGCTGCAGGAAGAATAGCCATTAGGATAGGAGAAAGAAACATATATCCTGTGGTCTCTAATAGGCTCTTGATGTTATAGCATTGAGATGGTGTCTGTACTGCAACTTGCTCCTATGGAGCAGAAAACCTAAAATTCCTCAAATAAGACTGAGCTATGTACAGTTTTCAAGCAGCTGAAGTGCAGTTGTTGAGCTAGTTTTTTTTATATGATAAGAAGTAGGGCTGCGCTGCCTGGAAGGCTCTAGTAAGAGCTAGAGACCATGCACTGCTGTTGTCAGTGCTGTGACCCACGTCATCAGCCCCGTTACATATGCAGTAGCAGGATGGCTTCGGATCTATGCTCGAGTTCAACCATAAACTGCTTTCAAAGTTTTTTACTCCCTGAGATATGTATGTTTTGTGGCTCTTGATTATGTGAAAGTCCTAGGTAAAGGAAGGTTGAAGAGCCTGTACTAGTCAGAACAAAGGAAGAACATGTTTTCTGTTGTTTGTTTGGTTGGTTGGTTTTTTAATTTCTTGATGTTCATGAAATTGATTTTTCCAGTCGTTTTTCATGACAGTACAATAAGTTATTTGTGCATATGTGCAGCATTCTAACATTTAATAGATTGTATTATTGTATTAGAATAAGGAATTTCAGTATTAAAAAGTGTATTTCAAATGATATCTAGTACAACTTAGTGACATAGAAAATTTGTTTGTAAAAACAAAA
Organism: Cygnus olor; assembly: GCF_009769625.2. NCBI lineage: Eukaryota > Metazoa > Chordata > Aves > Anseriformes > Anatidae > Cygnus > Cygnus olor. The sequence goes on along the minus strand of NC_049172.1, from coordinate 40,419,532 downwards.
TGAAAAATACAAAATTTCTGAATATATTCAGAAATGTAAAAAACAAGACATTCTTTTATAGTTTTATGAGACAATCTTATTCCTAAACTAACAGTGGCTTACATTGATAGAAATTTCATATATTGTCAAATAGTGAATATCTTGATATACATTATACTTATCATTTTGACATTTTTCAAGCAAGTTAGAATCTGAGAAATTCACAGAGTAACTGACTACTGTTATTTCATGTATATGTGCATACTAATAGACAGATGGATAGCTACACTATTCTTCCAAAAAGCTTGTCTCGCAAAAATTTGCTCTTGGTTTTCCTTTCTTTCCTTGGTACTAATTCCTTCTTCATGAAAACTGTAATTCTGCAACCTCAAATACACACATTTTAAGATGCATAAGTTGCAATGTAGAAGTATTTATGCAATCAAATTGTATTTTTTATTGTTTAAAAAATTAAGTATCTGTTCAGTATGGTTATTTGTTTTCTAGTTTGTCTGCTTAGTAATTGAAATTACAAGGTCACTCAATCCCTGTAATAAAGAATGCAACAATAAAAAAAAAAATCTGATATATTATTTAAGATGCTTTATTGACACGGTGGAAAATTGACTAGCATTTTACACTTAAATATGAAATATCCATCAAGGCTGCTATTTGTTTGTGTTTCCCTTAAGGATGCTATTTGTTTGTGTTAATTTTCTTATAGACTATGCTGTGTTGCTGTGGAATTCAAAATAAATTTGACAGAGAATTCTTCTGGCATCAGTCTCCAAATGAGCTATCACCTTTAACAGTACAGTACCTGGAAGAGAATTATCTCTACTAACATTTTCTCACACTCAGAAATTTGTTCAGGTTGAAGAAACCTGTATATTCACAGTTCTGAAAGAACCGTTCTGATAACCTAATGTGACTTCTTAGCGTAGTCCAAAAATTCCTTCATCAAATCAGTAATAAGTGACTGAGCTATGACATTATTTCAAGTACTTATCTAATATGTGTGATGAGAAAGAGAGAATCTATTGAAATCTTTCCAATTAACTGAAATATACAGTATTAAATCCTGTCTTTTTCAGGAACACTTGCTTTGCCGTGTCCACATTGTTTGGATCATTCCACAACATCTCAAAAGTCTTGTAGCATCAAGGCAGCACAAATGTAGCAAACATCACAGAACTTGGCCCTGGAAGAGTAGCTGATGTAACTAATTTCTAGTTTCATTAGTTTGTACCCTGGAATTAAAACTGTCCAAAAGATCCTCTTTGTGCTTTGTTAGGGTGTTCTGTCAGTTTGGTGAGAAACAGCTAATTTTTGATGGTCTGTCAGAAGGCCATCCAAGATTGCACAAAGTCACTGTAGGTCAGATGTGGAGGTACTGTGAAGAGTAGAGTAAAAGAAGAAGAATAAAGCCCTCAACACTGATAGAAGAACTGTCCAAATAAAAGATGATGATAAAGGTCATAAATCAGACATCACAGTTGCCTTTAAGTCAGCAACTGTCAAAAAAATTTCCTTTGCCAGAAACATGCTTTGCCTTTATCATTGTCCTCCATGCATGGGCCAAATCTCAGTGAAGGGAACAACCAGAAGCCTGAGAGGCTCCATACAGAAACTGTGAGAAACAAGGCATAATTTTGCCCATGGAGCTTACCAAGAATAGTATCTTAAAGCCATCCATTTAGGACTGGATGCAGCTTCCTAACAGAAATTGTTTTCTTGGTTTTGAATAATAATTTGATACACTGATTTGTTAAGGATGTCTTGAATCATCCCACTGAATGGAATTTTCCATGAATTTAGGAGTAGCTGGGCATTATCAAAGATTTGCCTTTCTTGTCACTGATAAAAACCAAAATAAGGAAAATAAATATAGTTAGGGTACACTATATTTATTTCTTCTAGAAAATGGTAAAAAAAATAAAATAAAAAAATCACATAACTTTTCAGAGGCTGACAGAGCAACCATTGAGGCTCTTGAGTTTTTTGTTGGGATCTAGAGTGATGGATGGCTGTAACTATCTTTATTTCAATTTGTCTTTCCAGTGTGGGAGTGCACCTTTACTTTGATTATAGCTTATGAATTGGGTGGACAAAGTGCCATTGAGAAGAATGAAGTGACCAGAAATACAGTACAAGTGATGTAGAAAAATTACAGCTGTTTGTTTGACTTCGGCCAATTGGGAATCACAAAGTGGCTTATGCAGCAACTTTCCTGTGAAAAGCTTGGAGGTGTTATGTTCCCATCTCAAGACTCATCTTGCTTCTGTAAGTAGCTCTCCTGCAATACACTGCCCATCACTGCTTTTACAACATGCTGCTTCTGGTCCTAAGCTTCTGTTAATCTTTTCCACCAGAGTTCTTAAAGCATATATGAGGGTGTTGAGTCAGAGGTTGCTACTTGCTGGCTGTCACCTGAATAAGCTTCACAGATAATTCCTTTTATTCATAACTGAAAATCTGAGAGAAGATTCAAGTGAATACTGATATCCTTTCAATTTTCCTTAGTCTCAACAGGGTTTTCTCCTGTTGCTTCTTAAGTTCAGCAGAGCAAGGAAAGAATGGGAAGCACACTGTGCAGTTGAAGTCACAAGACATGTGGAAGGGAGGAGAGGAAAATTGTAGGAAGTACACTTCAGAGACATTGGTACAACACAAAAGAGAAATATAAATCCAAATGTTTAAATCATATGTAACTGGTGAGCTACTCCTGCTCTGTTGTGTCCTGCTCCTTGTAGCAGTTATATTCTTTTTATCCGTGATGTCTTTGAAGCACTGTCCTCTAGCTGACCAGTCTACTATGGTAACTTTGCTGAAGTCCTGACTACAACTACAACTCAAGTTTTACAAGAGTACTGTGGAAGTGGAAGCAAGAACCTAGTCTTCACTTAGATACTAGCAGCAGGGCAACTGTTGGGTAGAATCAAATTGATGCAATACACTACAGGAATAAATTGCATTTTTTTCTAGTTATTTAAGTTATTTTTCCTCACTATGTTGCTTCTTTCCAAATAGAAATTTTACTACTGCAAGTCAAAAATAATATCCAGTGTTGAATTTTTCCATTTTAACAAGATTGCTAAAATAGCCTTTCTAATATTATTGAAAGACAGGGACATATTTTACATCTGGTGAAATCCTATTGACTTCTTTTTATTCATATATACTTTCCTTGTAACATTGAATTCATTTTGGAGACTTATTTTTCCACAATGTAAATGAACACAGCTTCACTGAAATTAGCCATCAAGGAGTTATCAGTAATTTGTACTAAAATATAATGCACTTCAGAATCTGAGCCATTGAAGTATTTGGAAAAATTATTTTTCAGTAACTGAAGGTAAGTCTCCTTCTGACTTTTCATGATATTTTATTGCAGTAACAAACAAAATCCTCACATTTACTGCATAAAACTACATGGAGCCTCCCATTTTAACAGGATGGAGCAGCCATGCAGGATATAGTAACATAACTTGCTAGTCTTTGAATTCAGCAGTCATTTATTCGTTATGCTGTAAGTATTTACAGAAGCTGTATTTGATTTATATAAATCTTGAAATGTACTCCTTTATGAGATTTTTTCTGGTTGAAAATTCCATATTCCTCTCATTGTGTTTTCATTTTTAATTTACTACATTCCCCCAAAGGCTTTCCTTTAACTAATTCGCTTGTTGTAAATTCAGCAGTGATATTCTTTAAACAAATGGAGGCACAGAACATAATTTCCTGGTAACACTGTTTTAGAAAATGGATCAGAATAAGGACCCAGAGCTATTCTGATGATGAATTAATTATAAGATTCCAGGAAAAACAATACATTGACATTTTACAAGTTTGGGCATGCAACCTTGTATACTGCTGCACACTTCATAGAGATTTTTTTTGATGCTTATAGTATGAAAAAGGACTTAACTCCCTAAAAATAATAATAAAAAAATATTTTAGCATAATGTAAATAGTGACTTCTTATTTCTCCATTTAAATTACAGAAATCTATCTTTATTATGCAAACAGAACAAAAGAGTAGATGTTAAAATGCTGAGTCTGTGTTATATTTTTGTAAGTTTTTTAATGATCTCAAAAAATGCAGATGAAGTTGTGACAAGTGTTTTAGTGAGTTCTTGCTTTAATTTTCCTGCTTTTTCAGGCTCTGGTATAATTGCCTTGGAAATGGCCTTGATTCTGACGATACAGATTTTCAGTCCCAATGTTTCCTGCACAAAGCCAAAATATCAGATTATATATATTGAGTTGTTACACAATGTGGACAAAGGACCTCCTTCCAGGGAAGACATAGATTATGGTGGCCTGTGCAGCAATTAATAGTTGTAGTTTCTTCTGCCTTTTGGACACCGTGCTGTTACTTGTCAGAATAGGGGAAACACACATTGGTGAAGGATGCAAATATTTGTGTTCTTGGTAATGGGCTGGTTATAGCATTATCCTAGAGTTCACTGTGAATTTCTGAAGCTATTTCACTCATGTTGTCTGTAGGGTAGTTTGGCAGGAATTGAGTACTTGGCTTCAAAATCTAAATCAGTAATACTATTAATGTAAGTTTTTCTGATGAACCTGTTAGATACAGTTTCATGACCATGCTATTGCTTTTTGATGATGTTATAAATAAGAACTAAACAGTGCATTCACACAGAGAAAATGAACTGAGCCACAGTCAACCCTCCAATAAGCAAATATAAGAAAATGAGATTTTTTTTCACTTACAATAGAGCTGAATTAGTATTAAAGATCAGTACAAACAATCTCGTATTACAATTGTACTCCTGTTAAATTCTCATTAAATTTATAATCTTTTTCTGTCCCCTAGGGGCTGAATCCAAGCATTCCATTATAAGCATTTATTCCAGTGGGGATTGAATAAACTGACTACCCCATCTTCCTGTTTATTCACCTTCTTCTGACTTCTTCACATTGTTTTCAAAACCTTCTCATCCATTTCCATATTTTTCAATGTCTTATGTTTCTCACTACTGTTCATCAGTAAGATCAATAAGGTTCCCATAGAGAATTCTGTTTCTTCATGAGTTCAAGGAGTAAACAAGTTTCAGTCTTCTATTCATTTTAACCATGTCAATATTTACATATTTTTTTATCATGCTAGAGTGCATGCGTATACATGCATATATACACCGTCTCTTTAGTGTCAGGGCTTTGTAATGGCTTACTTTCCTTCCACATTGTTATCTGATATTGCACACTACTGGCTTTGATCTTGGCGAAAACTGGGAGTCATTTGGTTTAGTGGACTACTTATTATCTGGAGTTTTGGTTGCAGTTCCAGCCTGTGTTATACAGATTGGTGCAACTCTGAGCAAGCCACTGCAATTGCAGATTAGGTTTGCTAAAATGCCTATAAGCAAGCATTAGTTTTTCCTTCATGTTTATGGTCAGCTTGCATGCTGAATATAAACTCTCATTGCAAGAGTAAAGTTATTACATTAATTTTTAAAAAATTGGCTAAACATTTTCTTTTGAGACAATTATTATTATTAAGAAGATATCAATATACTTCTATGAATTAAAAACAATATTGCAGTATTGTCAGACAGCCATTAACTCTAGTAAAAGACAAAAAAATAAAAGAAACAGCTTTAGGGGTCTGGGCAGTACATTTATTTCTCAGTCTACGCTCTCAGCATGTTCCATTTACACAAGAGAAAACCCTTCAATTATAAGATCCTTAATTTGCCCAGGAAATTTCATAAGGAAAATGATTAATTACTTTAAGCAATCAGTTTTACAGATAATCACAGTTCTTTATTTAAACTGAAAAAGCAAAAGTGGATCTTATGAATAAAACATAAAGAAAAAAAAGAAAAAAGCTTTTAGTTCAATAAATATGAAGTCAGCATTGAAATAGTTCTTCAAATAGGCAAATCTTGCTAAAATTATACCTCTGTTCTTATTAACTATCAATTATGGTATTATTTTGTGTTAATACAGTTGGAACATGGACTTCAGCATGAACGTAATCAAAAAGTCAAGTAGTGGTTAGAATGGCCTATTGCTACACATTCTTGAATATTTTTATTCTATCCAGTTGACGCTAATAACCAGAAACACACTGAACGTGGAAATGGAAAAATGGTACTGAAAAGCACAAGAGGGCTCCTGTGGTTATGCATACTTGACATGTATACAGTGACCTTCATTTTTATACAGGTATCCTGTCCAAAACAGAACTGAGGAAGACTTCTGGGAGAAGCGTGACCTTAAAGTGAGAAATGCAAGTTTGCATCCACTGAAGCATGTAACATTTTCTGTGACTCTCAAACCAGTGCCTCCTTCAGAGTCTGCTTACTAGACCAGGCCTGCACAAGCAGTAAGAGGAGTGCCTTCATGGACTTTTGTTAGCTGGCTATTGCTCAGGTCACTCAAGAACTCCATGGTAGAAACACAACCATAGATATTCAAGTAATTTTAGTGGGAAAACCCAAGATGCTTATTATGTTGGATTACAAACAGGCATCATGCTTCAGAAGTTCTGTTTCATACTGAATGCCTGAATTCTTTGGTAGGCACTGGTGGCCTGAGTAACATGTCAGTAGGTTATCCCAGACATTGGAAGAAAACAAAGAGAAGAGACAGAGCAGACCAATGCATTTGTGAGTACTGAACTTTGTGCTGCTATTTCTGGAGCAGAGGTATAAGTTAAGATGTTGATATCTGTTTACATTGACTGATATGCAGAAAAACATAATTTCAACTGCATATAAAGGTGTTCCACAGGGGCAGAATTGAAGAAATGTGCTAGGTTAGGAAAAATAGCATTCATAAGTGTCCAGGTTGTGTGAATGGTAGATGATGTTGCTATTCAGCTGCAGTCCTACTGGTAAAACATTCTGAATGTTCTGCTCAAGCAGTCAGGTTTCAGCTGATAGGCATCTCACTTGTGGCATGTATATTTGTCATCCTGTAGGTCTGATGGGTAGATAATGTTTTGCCCTGCTTCTATTTATTTATTTATTTATTTATTTATTTATTTATCAGTTACAATGCAATTGTATCTGTTAATAGGACTTATTTCTGGTAACTGTGGACTCATAAGTTTTTTTCCTTTTAGTATGAATTGATTCTAGCTTTCCCTAGAAAGAGACATTCATATTTAAAATATTTCTTTCCAGAATAGCTGTCTCTTCTAAGCAATACTTTTGTTTTCTGTTTATGTATTGACTCAACCCCTGAGGATAATGCATTTATTTGGAACTATGGCTTGAGTGGGTTTGTAGGCTCAACTTAAAGGTCAGATTTGAATGATGGGGTATGACAATGAAAAGAGTGGCAAAACATGATCTGAAAGCTATTAAACTTTTGCAATGATGATTGCCTGAGTACCTAAAAGGGATAGAACCCTACCTGTATGCCCCGCCCCTAGCCCTCTCAAAAAGCCAACCATGAATTACATGAATTATGTACAATTTTACATGAAACCACTTTCTTCACCACATCTTTCATCTTCTTTCACCACATCTTTCCATTCTGGGAACATATGTTAATGGAGAGCATGTTATTGGTTTCTCAGCTGTTTCCATAACCACCATAACTATCAGTCCTTTTTTTTTTTATTTATTTTTTTTTTCCCAGTCTCTAGATCACAGAATACCTTTGGTGTTCTCTTTTCTTTCTATTCTAGTTATGCATTCTAGGGAAGAACAAAGTGCTTGGCTGATTAATCCCACTTATTCCTAAGGGGAAGAGAGTAAAACTTCACAAGAAAGTAGCCTGCAAGCACGTTTTTGGTGAGAGCTTTTTCAGTCCTTGCTTTTCTTGTCCCTTAGTCTGCCTGTGACCTTGAGTGAAATAGTCTTTTCATTTCTTTCCAGTATGAGTCTCCATCTATCACAGAGTAGCAGAATAGATGAGGTTGGAGGCATGCAGGGTTCCTTCCAGGTGTCTAAAGAGGGCCTCATCTGCCTCGTGTGAGGAGGCAAACTGTAGCAGACACGCACAGCAATATCTCCTCTGTCTTCCCATGTTCTCTGAGGTTTTGGTATGTTGACCTGAGTCTTGGTTCACCAAAGCCCAGTTCATGGTAGCTTCAGCCAGCCAAGCTGTGCTGATATTCCTGTGCTCCATCTAGGATATCTGCCACGTGCCCTCACACTCCCATCACTGCCTTAAACATTGCCTTGTGTAGACCGAGTGTTTTGCCAGTACCAGTTCTGCCTAGAGAGATGCTTGCAAAACAATGGGTGTATACATATTAAAATATGTAGATTTAATTCAACATGAAGAGCTGATAAATGGAATATTTTTGAAATGGGAAGTATGAAGCTTAATGCTTCTATGTGATCTCTCTTTAATGTCTATGTTTTAATTTTTGTTGTTGCTGCTCTAAAACTTTAATATTTAATTAAAAAAGAACAGGAGTGACTCCTAATGATTTGATCTAGATTTTTGTCACTTGGGCCTGGTTGATGCTGCTAAAAACAAAATGAGATGCTAGAGAGCATAGATTTTAAATTTCTGTTTTGTCTTTTACTACGTGTACATTTCGTTGATGGAGAAAAGATAAGAAGAGAAAGATCTAAAGGCTTTTATAAAAACAATTTAAAGAGCCTGCATACTAAGCGTAATCAGAAAGTACACTCTGAGACAGTTTTGTATGTTTTATGTATTAACCCACTATCTGCTTTTCATGGAAAAAAAAAAGGGGTACAGAAAGCTTTTATTTATTAAACAAAACATGTTTTATATTGGCATAATAATTTGAGGAAAGACGCAGCATTAAATGCATAAAGCACTTTAGACAAATATTAGTTCAGAATTTTCAGAAGCCTTTAAACTTTACTTGGTACAAACAAATGAACAACAACAACAAAAATATGGAATAAATAGAACTGCATGGAAACTCCTTCTCAAGTTCAACCAATTTCTTCCTTTATACCAGTTTCACAGGATATGGAGAAGGGGTTTTTGTTTGTTTGTTTTACTGCTGAATAAAACTACCCTGGAAAGTTTAGAGGAAAAAAATAATCTAAGGTAAATGTTCCAGGATCCCTTGAAATGAGTGTAAACAAAATAGCCCTATTTTGGTGTACAAATTTGCTTCCTTCTAAGTCTTCTACCTGTAAGCTTTGGGTTACTGAATGCTCAAAGGACCTTCAGAACAACCAAGCCCAAGTGAAGAAGTTGTAGGAATACGTATGACACCATGTGGTAGGCTAGAAAAGCAAAGTGTAGTGTTGTAGAGTTTCCAGTTCCAATGTCAATATATATCTATATGTATCCATGACATTAAATATTTCAGTAGCAGCAAAATCACAGTTTTACTTTATGTATAATAAAAGTTTCCTGAAAGTTTTAATTTCAGTTTACTGTTTGCTGTAGCTTCCATGAGGTGATCACTGTTCTAGCTTCCAAAGGTAACAGGGACAGTAATGGATGCACTGTTGTAGCAGAGGAGCAGTGACCATATCTAGTATATTCTCATGTATGAGGATGAAACAAATGTAGAAATAAGCTGTTGTGAAAAGAGACAAGAAGATTGTGTATCAAAAAAGTGAGCAGTCAGTAAGGTCAGTTAGGATGTTGTGACAACTGGCTAAGTGTTGTGAAATGTGGGCAGACAAAGAAGACAGAATTAGGGATTCATTGGTAACTGGTACTGTTGATAAGGAACTGTCATTAAGGTCCAGAGTACGATCTGATAGTGGAGGAAGCTGTTCATATAGCTCATCATACTCAGTTCATTAGCAAACAAAACACTGTTCCAGGGAACTGCTAAGAGGGTGGACATGTTTTCTTAATAGTCAGAAAAACAGAAAAGAATGTGTTGCATAAAGATAATGGAGGTAACAGTGGAGTGTGTGTGTAGCATAAAAACAAGCGTGCTTACATCCACACAGCAGAAAGGCGAAAAAGTCCAGCACATACGAGAACATGTAGAAAGCAAGGGGCTGTTAGTTAGCATCAAAAGACTGGGAAAAAATAATGAGCACTCAAAAATGATAAATTATACATGAATATTTTGTATGAGTCTATAGCAATTGCCTGGCAATGTGAACCAGCTGTGCTTTCAAAGCGTACTTGCAGAAATGTTCTGGGTTAGGTTGTGAAGCACTGTTCCTCCACTCCCCTGAATGCCTGCCAGTGGTAGGTCTGCAGTGAAGAGCCTGGTTCTGGAGTTCCTGGTTTCTGGATCTCTGTCCTGGCCTCATGTATGCTGACCACCAGTTCTCCCACTCCCACAGACAGTAATTTTCCTTCAGAGGGAAAGAGGTCATGGTGTGAATGACCCTGGGCTTCAGGGTGGACTGTGGTGTGCAGTTGCCCTGCTTTTTAGCTGGAGGTGGTGGGCATGCGGAGAGACAAACAAGAGAAGAGGTTTAATGGAGTTCTTCTGCTCCAAGCCTACTCATTGTGGCTTCAAGGTGCTGGAAAAAGGTCACAGGAGCACATTTGGCTTCCTAAGAAGTCCCCAGTTGTAATAAGGTACAGAAACCCAACATTCGTAATGATTTTGGTTTTAGCTGAAAAGAAATGAAGGCTACCTTATTATTTGTTTGGGTAGGTATTTCTGAATTGTTTAGTATCTGTGTATGTTAACACTGCAAAGGCACTATTTAGTTAATTATGCTTAGTTTCTGTGAATTTCCTATATTGTATATTTGTGTCTTGAGTCAGATGACTGCATAGTAGGTGGCTGACAAAATCAGCAGGAGCTGGATTCTTGTCATTAAATGTTAAAGTATCAGAATTTGTTACATAGGTGTACAAACTACATAGGTACAAAGAATAGGTCATAATCCCATTTCTTGTGTTTAACCAATATCCTTATTTGCATCAAATGGCTGAAATCACAGGTAGTGCTATAATGATGGCAATCTGTTAAGGGTAGTTTACATAGAGTTTTGTTTCTTAAAATGGATGGTAAAGGATTTAAATTAGTCACAACAGCTGAGATTAAGGCAGGGACCTATGAGGTTGCACTGGATTTGTGTATCCAAAAGAAAACTCATGACAACTCAAAGTAACTATAGCTTTCCTAGAGGACAGCTTGCTATTTGTATTTCTTCATTCATTGTTTTAGAGTTTAGAAATCGCCACCAAAAGTGCCCTCCAGTGCTGAGACCCCATGACAGATATTTGAAACAGAATAAAGCCGAGTTACACAATTAATCACTGTTAACATCAGCAGCAGCAGATGGTTAAGAGTTGCCTTGTTTGACTGTTAAAGTTTCTTAACAAAGATAGATCTCTTTGGGCAAAATTTTTATTACTGGTCGTTGGCCTTATTCACCCTTCTACTGTTCACACTTGAATTGCTATTTGCTATTTTGAAGTGAAAAAAAAAAATCACTTGTAAAGTATGGAAACCCTAATCATTGTTCTCCATTACACTGTGGATGCTATTCAGCGTGTAAATGTTATAAAGGGAATAATTATACAATTTATATTCTTTCTGGATCCAAATTAGCAGGTGCTTTGAGGTAAAACGTGAATGAATTTCCCATAACCAGACTGAAGTCACAAACAAGATAGATAAAAAGTGCCTGCGGTTATCTTCAAATGAAGTTATATTAGAATTGTGTCCAATATTCTTTATTACAAGGTGAAGACACTCAGAGCAAATAGAAAGTGATGTGATTTTCTCTATAGCCTTTGTTCAAGTTTTGCTTTGTAATATTATTTATACTTATATTTTTTAATAAAAAAATAACTTTTGAAAATGGTATTTTAAACTGTTTATAACCTTTATTTCCTAACAGAGCTATTCCACATTTTCAAAATACAAGGTCTAAGGTATGATTGGTTTGGTTTGGTTTTAGTAGCTAGAAGTACATATGTATGTCCAAACAGCATCATATTGTTATTGACTATATCATAATCAAGAAAAATTATTGATTTACAAAATGCAGTCAGCTATTAGTGAATTACTTTGAGGAATTACTATTTCTCTATTAGAAACTCTACTATAAAAACATGCTTTCATATGATGAAAAGATGTATAGTGTATTATTTTCCATACCAGATGTATTGTTTTTTTCAAAATTTTTGAAAATATTTTTTGTTATAACCTTTATTTTAATTGTATACAAAAGTTTAAAATATGCTTGGGACAAATTCTGGTGATTTAGTTTCATAAACCTGCTTGAAAATAATGAGATACATGGTTACCAAATACAATATTAGAATAAAGTGAACATGAAATATATTGCAAATGCCAACGCTTTCCACCTGAAATTAACAGAGACATTAATTAAAATCAGATTAGATGTGAATATATTATACATCCTGTGATCTCCATGCAAAATTATTTGGAAAAAAAAATTAATAATAATAAAGTACTTACAAGCATTTAGTATGCTTGTGTTTTCTTGTTCTGAGCATTTAGTAAACCCAGAACATTATTCTAGGCAAAGGCAAAATAGTTTAGACAGCTCTTCCTCAAAAATAAATAAATAAATAAATTAGTTAAGAACATGAGAGCATAGGAGCTTCTCTCTGAAAGTGATAATACGTGTTAGCAAAAAGAGTAACACTGATGTGCCAGTAGTGATGGACTCTTCCCCACTTGGGTGGTTAAATGAGAAATGCTAACATTCTTGAGGCTGGCCGTGCTATTTGATCTTACTGGTAAAAATGGTTTGGCATCTCAAAGGGCAAGGAAATAGAGGAAAAAATGTTTAGCTCCTGAACTAGTTTTGTACAAGTTAGCATGGGACCAGAGGCGCTTCCTCACTGTTTCTGATATAATCTGATGCTTTTCTTTCTTCACTTTGCCCACTGACAGTGAAGCACAGTATTTTAGTTCACCGATTTTTTTTCTTTTCCTTTGGATTTCTAAGTTTTTCTGACTTTCAGTAAAAACATAGACTTTTTTTAAATATCTCTGGTTAAAAAGTATTTCTCATACAGTTTTGCATTATATATTTGAGTTCGCCTTAAAAAATAAAAAGATAGCAACAGTCTCTCTCAAATTTTACTCAGGATCTTATCCTGACCTAATTTAAGTGGACGGAAAATATGTTTGAAGAAATATACTTTAGTGCCATGTCTACAAGAATGGTCTACTTCATATTACGATATAAACTAAAGCACCACATTTTAGTTCTTTAATGTAAAGTCACAGTGGAAATGGAATATATAAAACAACATAAATCCGGGCAACAGGTTCTAAAGTGCTTTGGTTTTGTTTGTTTTCATGTGATATTCATGCCAGATCTCTAGAGATAAAGTGAGATCTGGTACGACAAAGACAGAGTTTTAGAACTTTAGTTAGAATGCATTAACTACCACAAGTTTAACCTGTTCTTTTTTTTTTTTTCATAGTGTAGCTGTGTTTAAGAATTTTCTAGTTTTGTGATGATGTTGGAACACATTTATTGACCCTGTTCTCTTTAACAAAGAAATAAAAACAAACACAAAAATCCTTTTTTTTTTTTTTTTTTTTTTTTTTTTTTTTACTGATGCTTAAAAGGGCTCTTTTTTATTTTTTTTTTTTTTTTTCTGGAAATGCTTGAGTTATAATTCTTCAAGACCTGAAGCTTTTTATTCTGACTTCTGTATGAATATTTACTTTTCAGTTTGACACTATACAGCATTTACCAGAACACAATGAACGTTACACTGTGCATGTCTGCAACAGTTATTCAAATGTGCATTCGTCTAACAGCAACAGGAGATATTCTGTTCTCCTTCTGTAAACTTTTGATATTTTTTTTTTACAATCCATGAAACTCAAAGCTAGGATTTTCACCAGTTTCTAAGGAACATTCTCCTGATAAACAGAAAACTGTTACCTGTCTTAAGCCATATGCAATCATATGACCAACCTACAATTTCAGATGTGCTTAGCATTCTTACTATCTGTTTATCTTTGGTGTTGCTTTCATGGCTTAATGTATGTTTGAGGAAGGCAAGGAAAGAGGGGGAATGAGGAGGAAAATCATTGTTTGAATAAAGAAGCTTTGGTATATTGAAAAGAAAAATAAGTTTTGTAGAATTCTACATGATTTCTTTGTTGAATTGTACAGCACTAAAATGGGTATTAGCTTAAAGCGTAAGTTAAATACAAAAGTATAGAATTTCATTGCTTGATTCATTGATTTCCATTGATTGAGAGGCAAATTCTTCAAGATGGAGAATATGTATTATAAAAGAAGAAATATCATGCTTCTAAGCAAGAAAATGGAGCCCAAAATTACGACGATTTTTATGATCACACCTGATCACACTCTTGCCACACCTTAGCCACAGAGTAGGTGTGTTGAAAATGAAATCGACTGACATGCTTCAGTCTTTATTATATGCAAGAACAGGTTGACATGAAATAGCCAACAGAATCAATTGAACCAATAGCCAGTGCATTTAAAGTTCTGTTTTGAAAGGCACTGAAAAAAAAAAAAAGAAAAGAAAAAAAAAAAGGATAATGAAAGCGAATAACAGCATTGAAAAATATGACTTTTTTTTCTGTGGTTTCTTTATGTATTTCATCTGCTTACTTTGCAGATGTTTATTGGTACTATTTACATGTATGTTCACTACAAAGGAAAACTCCATTTTAATTGAAATTTATATATATTTTCAAGACAGAGTATTTGTGTTAAAAGAAGTCAGAGGATATGTTGAGATGCTGCAGTGATTGGCAGCAGCATAAACCACAAGATAGATGCCATTCCTTTGCCTCTCTTAGCCTGTAATAGTCTTGCAAGCTATTTTGTCATCTCATCTCATTTTGCTGTTCGCAAGCATGTTGTGTGAAGAAGGCATGCCAAAATGAAAGGAGAAATGTAGGCTGTAAAATGTGTACATATCATTATGGTATTTTTCCTAGATAGTTCATCTAGCAACAGAAAAACACTCTTGAACTGTCTTGTCAGAAAGGAATGGGTTTAAAAACACATTGGGTCAGAACTCAGTGTCACATAACATTTGAAATTATGTTTCGTTGCTTAGAAATAGTTTTCAGTTGTACTTTTCTTTCTAGACAAAGATTCAAGAATGTCTTCACACTTTCATACATAATGGTGTCTACATGCTTACTAAATTTTTATTACTTCAAGTGTTCACATGTTCTGTAAAGTTTCCATTTAAATTTTCTCTTTCTCACCTCATTTGATAAACTTCTACAACATTACTTTCTTTTAGATGATACCTGTTTGAATGTGGGGGGAAATTATTGCTACAAATTGACTAAAAATCATAATTCTTACTATGTTTTCTATACTTGGCTGTATTTTTTCAGTAAGTACGTTTGTAGTCCTTTGAAAATCCTGATGTCCTTGTAAAATACACATATTTTAGGAAAGTGGAAATGAAGAGAAATCCTTCATATTAATTCCTCTTTAAAGTCTGATCTCCTTGTTAATTTTTGTGTACTGTCTAGCAGAAAATATTTTGCCTTTTTGACTGTAAAACAGGATATTTGTATAGTTGGTGAAAGTGTATATTAATTCTTGTCTTCCCAGTGAAATTAAGCTGGTCTGATTTTGAGGAGTTTGAGTATTTTGTTACTCTGAGTGACTGTCCACTTGCTTCTTGCAGAGTCAGGGAGAGTTGTCAAGGAAAGGAAGGAGCTCAGAGCTGCACTGCTCACCACTGCTAGTGTGGTTGTTCTGAGTGATTTTTTTTTTTTTTCCTGACATGTATCCAGTTCCCTTGTTTATAATACCTTTCAGTTTGGAGGTTTTGTGTCTGCATCGACCAAAACAAAACATACATTAAGGTTCATTTATAGTTTCAGGTGAAAAATTAACAAACAAAATGCCCAAAACAGCTAGTAATACTCATGGTTTACTTTTTCACATACTGTGAAGATAGATTTAATTGTAACAGAAGATCCAAAGACAATGGCAACAAGCACTTTTTCCCTGAAGGCTGTGACACAGAACATGTCTGTTATTATTAAAATCTAGATGTAACCCGTGCATCTGTTAATCTTCTTGTGTGTGCCATAGCAGGTTATTTGTAACGGAAGGCTGAGTCAAAGAAAGACTTTTTCTTATAATAATCTTCCATGAATACAGGCTAGTCTATTTATTATTATATTTTGTTTTTGAAATTGAGAGGTTTTGTAATTTACGTGACCTTTCATTTAGATAAACAGTTGTGCTCTTTTGCTGGCTCTTTGTGCTTCCCAGTTCCTAAGAGAATTTACTAAAAGTGAAGCAGCGTGCTTAATGCCTCTAAGATGCATCCTTAACATTCATTTTACTAACTTTTAATGAAATGCATCACAGGTATCTGAAGGTGGGGGGGGGGGGGGCGGGGGAAGTCATGAGCAACAAACCACAATCTTTCAACATATTTTGCATCCCATTCAGGCATATGTTTGGCCTCAAGACATGTAAAGTGGATGGATTTGATTCTCTTTTGGTCTCCCTGCAACTTGAACTGGATAGATGAGAGAAGCTCAGCAGGAAATTAGCTAAATAGAGGAGATAGATAAGCAAAAGAAAAATGCTGGAGAATATTGCAGTATGTAAATCTAAGACTAGATGTATTTTTCTTACCAATTTACTGTGTAAGTTCTACTAAAATGTGGATATGGCAATAGCTTGTCTCTAAAAGGATGTGATAACTATCAGGAAATAAGAATACTTCTAATGATGGATGTGATTTTATTTCATATGTTTATAAATCTATGACTAGAGTCTAAGCTTTGACTAGCTTCACTGAACAGGATCTGAACGTCGTTTCTTTCATTTTGTAGTGTACTGGTTATGTTGTTTGATTGCAAAATGTATTTTATTGCCTTAACAAAAAGCAACAGTATTAAAAAGTAAGTTGAATCTGATAGTTGTTTGGCAGGCCCAGGGCAAAATCTGAAGCATCTTAATTAATTTCCCCAACTCAGTTATTGCAATCTCTTAAGATTGCACTGTCTACATTAGGCACCCACTGTGCCAGTACAGACAATGAAGACGGTTAAGTACCTCAGAACAATAATCCAAAAATCCCACATGAGATGTAGAGTAAATCAGCTGGGAGAAGCAGGCACAGGCCTCTGTGCCTGATCACTGGCCTCTGTGAACCTGAGATGTGCAACCCTATGGCCAGTCATTGACTGTCTTCATCCATCTGGGAGCAGGACACGAGGGCTGTTCACATGCTACTTGTTCTGTTGCAGTGGCTGACTGAGGTGGCCTCATCCTTACTAAAGAAACACCACAGGAAAAGCAACAGCAATGAAAACAAACAAACAAAAAACCTTTGTTTTAAGTGTTATTAGAAAACATTTTGATCAGTGATTCAAGACAAAGGAGATCTGACTTTATTTCTCTCTGCAGGAGGTAAGGACCAAATTTCTTTTTCTTCTTTCAACTTGCAAATGATCAAATGCAGACGATTAAAATGACAGTCTATTTTTTATATGATATTTATGATTAACAGCTATTTGTTATTTTAAACATTTTAATATTTTTAAATATTTTTGATACAACTCTCTTGGTAAATTTTATTTATATAATAGCAGTAATAGAGATACCTGAAAGACAAATTAAAATATACCTATATAGGGTGAGAAGAGAATTACCTTTTTTTTGGCGCAACAGCTAAGAATGGCACTCCGATCATGAACACTGCCAGCAGAGCCCATCTGTTAAGCAACAGAGTAAATCAGATGCTGCAAGTTTCCAGTGGTCTCAGGAAAGGAAAGCACTGAGAAAAGTCAAATAGAGGAAGGAAGGTCACTGTCACCTCAATGGTCTAACAGAGCTGTTTCTCTCTGTAACCTGCTCTTATGCTTGTCCTCTAACTCACAGCACTGTGATTGCTCAGTCCACTCAAAATGGACCCAATCTTTGTGTCCCTGGCTGTGTCTGGTTAGATTTCCAGAACTCCACAGGCAATGTACTCCAGGGTGGAAATGTGACACTCTGTTGGAGCATGGTTCTTGAAAGATTTTGGTGTCAAGAGACCTTCTGAATGCTTGCTTTTCACATTGGGACCCTAACAAGGAGCTTTAGGTCTTTAGTTTGGTTACTTGGCCAGAAATGAGTCAAAAAAAAAAAAAAGTAGAAATTACATCTTGAGCACAGATATATTACTTCACAGGCATACAAGAGGTCTTTGAAGGCACAAGTCCTGAAGAAACATTCATTCCAACAATCCCATTTCTCTTATTAATCCAGGCTCTATCACTTTCAGAGTGATTGCCTCCTGTGTATACAATGAGTATTTATAATGTAATTTTATGTGAGTGATGACTGACGATTCATGCTCGTTTGACTTTTCAGCCTCTCTCTCTCAATTTTGTTGTTTCTATTATCCAGTTGCTTCAACAGTGTAAGCCCTCTGTAAAGTATTCACATTCCATTAGTCACTATGTAAGGTATGATTAACATCAGTGATTTAACTGGTCTCAATAGCTTCTCAGTTGCAGGTGTTCAGTGAGGAGCCCACATTTGGGCATCGCCTGTCCTGAAAAACATGGGAATCTCTGCTGCTTGGGAAGTCGCAAGAGCACCCATCATAAAGGGGAATTTATAATATACACAGGTATGTTCTATTCTGTTACACCATTTTTTGTAGAAATATAACCACTACTTACAGTTGCTGATGTGCATAAGACTTTATTTCAGGCAAGGGCATACGGAGAAAGTGTTGGGCAGGAGATATGCTACTGTTGTCTACCACATTGCCTTGCTTCTGGTATACCTTTGTAGCTCTGATGTGACTCAAACCATTTCAGTACACATTAAGACAATGTCGCACTTTTTGTAATGTAAAACTGCATGTTGGAACCTGTAATCAGACACAAGATGGCAAACTTTTAGGTGTTTTACAGAGCTTCATTTGGGAGACTCCAATTGCTATGCAGTTGTTTTATAGGGACACCACTTATCCCCCAACACACACATACAATGTCAAAAGCACACAGGATTTTGCATTGTCAAGATTTTATTAGCAGACTATGTAAGCTTTTCCTGGCACACACTCTAGTTTGTTAACTGTCATGAAGAGTTGTGGACCAAAATAGTTTCTTTATTAAAAGAAAAATAATAAAATAATAAAAAATAAAAGAGCCCTGCTTGATCAAGTCACAGAAAAGAACTAAGCAGAAAATTTCAGTGCGCACAAAAGAATGAACAGAAACTAATAAATGTGTAATTCCCCCAATGCAGTGCATATCTGAGCTTCAAGAAATCTTGGAGTTACATTTAGAATTAGATTCCTTACTTTAATACCAATCAAATTTCAAGAGCTATATTACTGCCTTTTGTATGAAAAATACTAACGAGAAAAATACGATGCATATGTGGTCTCCCTAATGGTGAAAAAGGTAATAATGCAGTAGAGCCCTTTTCTATTGAATAGTCTGACACAGTAAATGTTTCTAAACCCCTGGATACCTTTATTTAACTTTTTTTTCCGTGTCTTTCAATAGAAAAAAAAAATCCTATTGTGTATTGTGAACAATGATTTTACAAATCCTATTCTAAAGGACATATCATCCTATGCATTCATAACCTTCTAATTCTCTTTGCATAATAAGACCATAATTTGCAATTGCATCAAGCAAAACATAAAAGTAAAAATGTGAGTATGTATATATATGTTATTTGTGCAATGAAGCATGCATCTTTAGTTTTCACTGCAAAATATGTGGATTTTTTTTTTCTTCTGTTGCATGTCTTTCTCTTTCCATCATGAGCTGTGCTGACATGTGGCAGTCCTGGACTGGGTTCTCAGAAAATGGTTACCGGAAAGAAATGGTGCATCTGGAATATGGAGATTTCTGTAAGTTGATTTGGATGTAAACTTAGTTTTGCTAATTCATTTGAACTGACTTGACAAGCTGTTGTTTTGTTCAAATCTCAAAAATATGACCTGCTTTACAGAAACTACAAAACTGTAGTTTTTAGTTGATTAAATTGAATTATTAGAATGAATTGTTTTCTGTGAATTGTTTTCTGTGAATACTGTGAATACTTTAGGAAACCTGGCTGTCTAGTTTCAGCCTAGCTGAAGAGACCACAAATGTCAGAGCTCAGTTCTGCATCTCTCTGGCACATTTATTTTTATCTATGATGAGAGCCCACAGCACAGAGTAAAGTACAGTTGTCAAATGTCTGGCAGAATACCAACTGTCTTTACCTTCCTTTGACTTTTTGTATAAAAAGCGGAAACTTTATTTAGTCCGCAAAATGCGTATTGGTCCCATACTGCTTGTGTATCTTGAGCATATCAGCATCAAATGCTAAAGTAATATCGAGGGACTATCAAAATTCCACACTACCTGTTTCTGCCTTAAGGGCATCATATTTTGTGAGACTTTTTTAATTCAGTAAATGCACAGTATAAACATACAGTATCAAATATAATGCAAAGTCAGATTTTGCAGAGAGAGTAGAAATTCAGTTACTAGCCACACTTGTCATAGTTAACCACTCTAGAACTTTGCAGTTCGGCACACCTGCCGTTTGTCTCTCTGCCTACTAAGAGTAATTTTCAGCTATTTCTCAGGAATATGTACACAGTATGCATTTAGAAAATTGCTAATGGAATGAGGTTCAAGCTCCTACAGTTTAACATTGAGCTTATTATTACGGCATTTATAAGAAATTTAGAAATTGTCTAAACCTAGATGATCTGGAGCAGCTGCTTGCATGTGTCTGGCAATAATAAAAGTTCGAGATTGTGTAAGATTATGCGAAAGGGGATTAAGTAAATTAAAAGGGAAATTAGAAAAGAATTGCTTAGACTGCATCCGCTATATTGGAGAGTATAAACCTGGATTAGCAGTGTTTGTTACCAGTCTCTGTTCATATTATTTGACATTTTGTTAGAAAATGCTTTTTCAGTCTTACATCACTTAAATAATCATTTCATGATGAGATATTGAAGGATATTGTAGAAAAAGATGAATACTTGAAATCTTTTCAGTAAGCAAATGGATTTCCAAATTTTTCAAAGAGCTGAAAAAGTTTCTGTTAAGTAAGTAATTTTAATATATTACGGTAAGATGGGAAAAGTCAAATGCTTATAACTGCATTTAAAATTTGAATAAAAATGTATATAATTCAACCTAGAAAAGTCAAATATTCGCTTATATGAAGTATATTTAGATGAATAAAAATGAACATATGTAAAGATTTTTAAGCACTTTTCATTTCTCAGACGTTTGTTGGGCACCAGCTGATGAGTAAAAACAGAAGGAAAAAGCAAGCAGTGCTGCTCCATTGACAGTATTACTTTCCTGTCTCTTTTCTAGGCGCATGTATTTTGTTCCTCTATACCAATTTCCATCTCTTTTAGGTGGTGCCAATGGCAGTAACACTGATAAGATTATACAGCAGAGGCTTTTCCTGGAGTGAAAGTTATAACTCTCATATCAATCTATCAAAAAACAACAACAACAACAAACTTCCTGATCAGGTATCACTCTGCAACTCCCATTCCCAAATGTGTAAAATTCTTTGATGAGAAAGTGGAGCACGGTCAGTGAGACTGTGTGGGGAAACACTGTATAGACTCTACTACAGCAAATTATGAGGTTCGTATACTTGTGCAGTGCATGATGTTGTATTATAGACTTAGAACTGTCCAGAGTAGCCAAGGTATGCAAGTAGATGCTTGTATGGCAACAGACATTACACAATGCTGAAACACATTTTTGAAGTTCTTTCTCTTGCTAGAGAATCTCTTTAAAAAAAGTCTGACTGCTACTAGTTCTGTACCATTTTTTATTAGAAATGGTTGCAAACAGGAGCTTTGTGCATTTCCAGCTTGCAGAACTGGAGTGCCCAGCTTGATGCCTACCCTGCCTTGGCTTGGGTTCATGCTTATAAACGTGACACCAATAAGAGCACTCCCATCAATGTATCCACCCATAGCAGCTTCTGAGAAACCTTCAAGATCTTAGGGATTTGCTAATTTTCATAGCTGATTTTCACATTTTGATGAGCTGCAATAAATTCCTTGCCTTGCAGCATGGCTTATGTAGAGCGATGCCTTTACCATCTAGTAGTTTTTGCATGTATAAGAACGAATCTTGAAGAAAAGACTGTGGGGCAATGCATATGGCTCCATAACCATAACACCTTTAAACATAAATATCCATGGAGAAAACAAATCTAATCACTAAATCCCCAAAATACTTTCTTACTTTGCAAAATACCTAGCAAATACATGTGCCAATGGCTCATTATCTGTTTGTGGCTTTTATTTTGCTATTAAAATTAAAACCAGAATGGCTTTTGGTAGTAGTAAAGATTTTTTAATACACTTATTTTACATCAACATACTTCTGTATTCTGAATCATATCATCGTGCTCCCTTGGTCCAAGCAGTTCTAGCTGAGGGCGTGAAGACTATCAGCTTGTGTCTTCCTAGTGCATAAGACTGATCAAAGTAAACCATTAATCAAATAGATATGAAAATTAGAAATAATAATATGAGGTGTTAGATAACACAATCTGCATGCAATAGCAGCTTGATCTCTCAGGAAATTAAAATAATTTAACAAAAAGGCCATATTTAACAGACTGCATGATGAAATTAAGAACAAAAATCTAGCCTATTAATCATGCAAGAAATTGCAATTAAATTATATTTGTTAATTTCATAGTGAAGAGTTTTTAAATTAAATCATTAACCATTTGCTTGAGTCTTCAATTCTATGCAATTATAATTCAGATATGAATGAAATGACATTTTAAGGGGTAAAAAAACCATTTTCTATTCAGTTTATTCCATTTTCCATAAATCTATCTTTGAAAAAAATATGAGCCACAGATCCCAAATTCTATATCTGCTTGTCTCTAATGGTGTTCTTGTTTTGGTTCCTTTAGTCTTTTGTATCTCATTTACCCAAAACAACATGGTAGTGTTATCTTATTAAATATGCTTTTATTTCAAACATAGAAAAGTTATGCTTATGATAGAAGTATTTGAATTGTCTGTGTATATCTGGAAATAGGAGTTTTAACGTGAATGGAAGACAGAATGCTGTGTTTGTAAAGGTAATTGGTAGTTTGGAGCTATATCTCACAAGTTCATCAGCACTTTTTAAGGCATCAAGTTTACTTTTCAACTTTGTCACTACAACCTGAACATTGCAAACATATATAAGCTGGAAACTACTGCAAATAGCATTTCAGCTTTGAATATTAAATGAAAGAATAATTGGAGAATAAGCATCTAATCTCAGTATTTCTGTTGAGACATTCAAATTCATCATCGTTGCTAAGAAGTAAAACATCTTCAGTCTTTAGGAAGAGCCTCTCCCTACTAACTGGAGATAAGATTTCACAGATGAGACCAAAGAGATGTATATATTTGATGAGGGATTAAATTAGTGTATGATCTCTGAAGAATGCTAATATTAGGTCTTTTTTTTTTCTTTATATATATGCACAAAGTTAAATTCATGTTAAAACCTTCCTTGGAAGAAGAAATTTGCACAGAAATTTGTACAGAATCTCTATTTTTCCACTTGGTTTCACAAAATTTGTAAGAACTGAATATCTGAGAGACACCATGATCAGGCAGGTGGTTTTCCCAGGGTGAGGCTCATCCCCTGCACTCTGGGTGTGCTGACCCCTGCGATTTCCCCAAATGCGGGAAACTCGACTGCATAATTTGTGGTAGTGGGGGACTGCTTTTGCGCTCTCCCCTGGTTTCCCTGGTTTATTCGCCCAGGGAAGTGGTTGAGTCACCATCCCTGGAGGTCTTTAAAAGATGTTTATATTTAGAGCTTAGTGATATGGTTTAGTGAAGGACTTGTTAGTGTTAGGTCAGAGGCTGGACTAGGTGATCTTGGAGGTCTCTTCCAACTTAGATGCTTCTGTGATTCTGTGACCCACTGATGTTTGTTTGAATGAAATAGGAGGCTGCTTTTAAATTTTTTTCAGAGTTAGAGAAGGAATGAGAAACAGATATTTCCACGTCCGCACCCCCCCCCCCAAAAAAAAAAAAAAAAGTTATGATTATGTATTTCTCATTTATTTAGGAAACAAAGCTTAAAATCCATAACTATGTGCACCACTATTCCATCTAAGATTTGCTGAATTTCCAGACCTTTTGCTTGCTAGTAACTAAGAAGAAAGATCTAAAGCTTCACAAAACAAGTAGAAGAGTCTAATGTCATGCTGTTAAGAAAAAACGAATACACACATACTGTTCTTGATTGTATAAGAAGGGTTTTTCCAGTAAAGACAGGGAAATAGTCACATCAGAGGCCTAGGATACAACTGAAATTTCTTGTCATCAGTTTGCAATTCAGGCCAAAACAAACACCTGAGATGGGAGGGTAGGTTGATTAATAAAATCTTGGAATAGTTAACAAAGGCTGATAGGAGATGCATTTGTTTCATAAATACAGCCTAAAGACATAAATAAATGTCTTCCTTCTCTGTCTGAACTCTCTCAGTTCAGAACAGAAATTGTAATGTAACTAAAATGTGAGATTTTTATATTCTAAACTTATTGAGTAGACAAGGTTCTCATAGCCTTACATAACTGTATCTGCCATTGAAGTTATGAACCTAGTCTAAGTAATGGATGACATATCTAGATAATACCTCAAGAAACAGATTTCTCCCTAGATAGTAATCTAACTTCTCAGACATTTGTTTTAGACTGAGTGAAATTGTTGCTGTAAGGTGCTTGTGTCTCTCTCCTTTGACTAAGAAGGGAGTCTAATGAAAAGAAGCAGTTTATTTTTTTAGATAGCAAAAATAGGTGAGCTGACTGCTTCCCTTACAAAGTCTTTGAAAATTCACAACTATTTTTCATGACCAGAATAGGACTCAGCTTCTGTATTAATTTCAGTTTTACCTTGGATTAGTTTACCTTGGATTGTCTCCAGTTTTAGGTGGATTAACTTCTGTTGTACTTTGAAAATATGTACATCTTCCACATACTAATGGAAACTGATTAAAAAAATTAATCCCGTCAACTTGCAATACTAAGATAATACTTCACTAGGAAATCGAATTTTAATATAGGGTGCAAAATTGTGGTCTTAAATAAATGTGATGAGTGTTAAGAATGTTATGAATGTTTGCTGTGTTTGCTATGTTATGAATGTTTGCTATATTTGCCTTCCAAAAAAGTTCCCAAACCTTTAAATTTTTCATTAATTATATTATAAGGAAGTCCAATAATATTTGCATAAATATATATATGTATTCCATTCTATCCATCATGTTGTTTTAAAATATGTTACTCTTTTTCTTTTTAATGTTTCTTATGGCAAATGTTAGTATTGAAGGAATTTCATAGCTCTAATTTCATGCTCAGAAAACAGAACTAGGATATAATGTGTTTTTAAGCTAGACAATTTCTAGAGATACACCTTTCTTTCCTCCTAATAGTAATCTCCAGTGACTTTTGATTGGGAGCAACTGTTTATTTCTTAAGTGGTTTCTTGGTTTAGTACTGGAATGTGAAGACTATGTTTCAAAATATTCTCAAGCATCTTCCATCTGGATTCTGTTTAAGGAGTATTCTCAGTTTTCTCAGCATGAATACCATTTACACATTTTTGTTATTCTAATAGGAGTGTAAGATTGTGCATTGTGTCCTTTATCCCAGTGGATTTTGTTCCATCCATTTTGCTTGTTTTTCTAATCTGATAACAGAATATATTAAACATATCTGTCCTTGTGTTACAAGTATTTATTATTTGTAAGGAATAGGAAATAGAAATATGAAAATAATTTTCATTATTAATTATACTTGCCCTCAGAAGAAGTTGCTAGTGATTGTGTATTTTTCTTCTTCTAAGTAAGAAATGAGATTATATCATATTACATTGATTAGAAATTCACTGCTAATATGAAACCTTTACTTATTAGGAAAAACAAAGCAAAACAAAAAAGCCAGCATTTGTTTTCCTGCACTGAATGAGTTAGGATCTTTCTGTCTCTCTGAAGGCAAGTACAGTCAGGATTTCAATCAGTGTTAGTGTTCATGAAAATTAAAGTGTGTCACGAATTATATGAAACAACTCAGAAAATGGTTTGTTTTATTTGATTAAATTTATGCGTTAGTTACATTCACATGTCTCTGGAATCTTTTGACATCAAAGTTAAAACAAGTGTAAGTAAGCCAATACTAAGAAACTTCTTTGGTCAAAAATGAGATTGCCTTCTTTGGGTTGTTTGTTTGCAAAAATAATTATCAAATATGACTGTTGTTATAAAATTTGGGAAACATTTTCTGAGGCAAAATCAAGCCAATTAATAACTTTTTGAAAGGTTTTTGATAAAAACTGAACTTTTCAGTCCTTCTCAAGATTGCTTCTGAGTTGTAGAGGATTTTTAATTAAAAAAAAGTATTTGAAGTTCAAAGAAAATTGTTGAAGAAATTTAGAAGATTGTTTCAGTTCTCAAGTTTTCTATCAGTTTGATTATTTATTTATTTATCAAATTCTATGACTGCTTTTCTAGTATCCTGGAAAAGTCTGAGAAACCATCAGATCCTAATGGAATAAACGGCTATACTTATTTACTTTAAATTTTACTTATTTACTGCTCTGTTTTCTGCATAAAAAAACACATACAATTGATTAGCTCCATCCTTACAGCCTTTAAAGCATGACAAACTTCCTAAAATTAGGTTGTGGACCATGGGAAGAAACTGAACTTTAGAGCATGTTATGTAGAACATACAATTTTTTCTTCTAGCAAAAAAAAAAAAAAAAATCATTATCCCTCTCTGTCTTAATACTTTTAATGTCCATATTGGATTCACACATAGCAAAAGATCTACACGAATGCTTTTTCATCTTAAGAAGTCATGAAGGCCTTTTTATTTTTTTAATGGATATTTGTTGTGTCCAAATGAATAGACATCTATGTCCTTTTCCCATAAAACCCTTTCATCTACAAGTTAAATTTTGTTGCTGTTACCTAACTCTAAGATATAATAATAATATAATTCAGAGTATACCAAAACCCCCACTATATTTAAATACTAAAAATGACAGCTATGCTGCCTGATCAACAATGCAAATTCTAGCACTAAAATGTTTTAATATGCCCTAAAATACCAAATTAACTAGACCTCTGTATTATGTGATTTAATAGAGTTTATTGCTTGGAATTTTGCAATAAGGTTTAATCCGTTCATGTACACCATCATACAGTAAGAATAATCTCTCAGAAATCCTGTAATACAAGTCTTTAATTCTTAAAAGTGATGCTGCTCATATTGCTGTGTTGTCATGGAAAATAGTTTCAGTTAGCTATACCTAAAGTTTTCCAAGTCTCTAAAATAACCACTGTCACTAATTTTTTTCCTATTAAAATGGAAATATTCATAATTCATATTCTATTATATTAGTCTAAAAAAAATTAGTCTAAAATGTAATCTTTCTGAGAGACCTTAGTGAGCCATTGCGCAATGAGAGTAGAAAAATAACATACGTTCTTGGTTATAAAAAGTAAATCTTTTTCTTCTATTGGAACAGCCTTCGCACCCAAAACTTCTTATTGTATGGGCTGAAAACCTTACAATATTTGCTTTGTTACACCAAGGAGAAAACAATTCCCAGCTCTCTCAGAGGTACTTGCTTTAGTGTGTCCCACTCCCCAAATAATGCTAAAAAGTTGGAGTAGTTTTATTCTGCTGTCATTTGGAGACATGAATGAGGAGAAAAGTCCTCTATCTCCATCTCTCTCTTTATACATCTGTGAAGAATTTTGGCACAATGTATGCTCGCTATGGATTAGCGCGAGAGTGGATGGGTAGGAGCAGGGCTGGAACTAAGGTGATTTCTAAAGGGAAAAAGAATTCCATGCAGAATAAAGTGTGGGTGTACAGACACATTTAGTGAAACTGTTAGCTGATGTTCTAAATGAAACTGCCATAACAAAAAAGCATTAATGGCTAAAAGTATTTACACAACTGAAAAATAATCTGTTTTAAAGTAAGCAAAGCTGCATAAATAAATCTAAAACATTAAAAAAAAAAAAGTTTCCTCATTCACCTTGGCATTTCCACTTTACTGAATCCCTTGTAACAATACTTTCGTAATATACTGTAGCATATTCTTGTCTCAGTGCTAAAGGTCAGATGTTTTACATTTAGTATTTCCTAGTGTTAAAAGCATGAGAAAATATTTAATATATAAATAACAAAAGTACCACCACATAAGCCCAGGTGAGTGCAGGGAGAAAAGAAGATAAAGATATTAATGAGATTGCGAATGATAGGTCTTCACTAAGCAAATGGTAAGGAGTTACATGGCTTAGACCTGCAGTTTTAAAACAATAACCAAATAATCTTAAAGGCTGAAATATCAGAGAAAAGTATTACAGTAGTTGATCATTTATTGTCAATCAGTTGATCCAGATGGAGAATATCTAAGTGTTGTTTTATTGTTCAAGTACAAAGTGAACTGATAATAAAAATGTACAACTTTCATTAAGAAAAATAACAATATATCAGGTTTTAGCTAAGACAACAATTTTTCTGGGGATTTACAGATTTGTCTGCTTATAATGGAGTTAATTTCCATCCATTCTGTGCATTGTGAAGTGTGCTTCAATCCACGACAGCAAGTGAGGGACTGAAGAGCTGGTTCTCAGCTGCAGCTAATTGATTGACCATTAATAGTTGGGATACAAGATTTTACTCATGGCAGAAAAATGCAGCTGCCAGGGAGACTGAGAACTGCCCTGAGGGTGAGCATAAGCAGGAGACTGACAGACAGATGACTGAGGACTGAGACTGCCAGAAAGGATGGAAGAAAAGCTGCTTTCTTCAGCTTTGCACATATCTTGAAAACGTATCTCAGATGCAAAATGGACTTGGTAGCTGAGCAGAAGCTCTAGTGAAGCTTTTCCCATTAGGTTGCTCTTTTCATTCCAAAGACAATTGGCTATCGGATCTAGCCAAAATACACTACCAACAAGCATCAGTGTGAATAACAGATGCAAACATTGACGCCAAGTCACAAAGACACAAATCAATGCTGCGTGGAGTTTCTGTCACAATACAACAGCAGTACTCAATGTCATGGTAGCATAACACTAAGCAATCAAATCATGATCAATCTTGAACTTGATTGCAGAGTGTGACCTGTGCTCAGAATGGCTAAGGACACTCTTGGAAGCTACATTTCACGGGATCCATGCTATGCTAGTCCTATGCTTTTCCTAGAGGTTTTCCTGGAAGCAATCTTCGTCACCAGTTCTGTTGTGAATAATGGACTCATCATTTGATTGCAGAAAGAGAGATTTAAGGTGTGAAAAAACAGGCAGATGTTGTTGATGTTCAGAAAAAAAAAAAGTGCATACTTGAAGATAAACTTAGTATAGAGAAATGTACAAATATTACTGTTTCTAAGTAATGAAATATAAAACCTATAATGGGGACATCACTTCGTTGTCTCAAATATTTAATATTTTTTGACTTCACTTAATGCAGGTGAAATTAAATGCAGTCATGTTTAAAAACAGAAGGAATTCATTTTCTCCTAGCAGAGACAGAGGAAACATGAAAATTTCATTTTAAGTTAGTGCATTTGGATTATGTCAAAGTGAGTGAAGTTAGCTATATAGCCCTTTTTTTATCAGTCCTGTTTCTAACTCTGAAAAATGTTGGTAAAAGCTGCAGAAAGTTCCTCTTCAAGAAACTTTAGTTCCTATTGATAGAGGTCTATCACTTTCCTTAGTCAAATCCCAAGAGAAAAAGAGAGGGGAAGAAAAAATAGAGAAAAACAAATAGATATCAAGATTATGATGGGTGACAGTCACTTATAAAGCTGCTATAGAATTCAGACTGCAGAGTGATTTTCTAGCCTCTTGATTCTTCATCATATGTCAGCTCTTCAAGATAGAGGCTGAGCACAATAGAAGAGCAGAGCAGCAGAATAAAAAATTGTGCTAATGAATGTAACAGGATGGTAAACAGCTTTTATGACTAGAGATGTAGTCTTCCTCAGTTTTTCTTGGAAATTTCCCTACCGAGAAAAAAGAGGGACATTCCTGTTGAATAGTTACACCAATCTACATCCCAAAGTTCAAAGTCTTTTGGGGAGGAATTATTAGCATTAGCTTACTAAACATCTACTGCAGAACATTTAAAGTGATAAAAACATGCTGTTGCACTTGCTCTCCTGTTTACTTTTTTCAAGCAGTGGGAAAGCGAAAAGTGTTTCAGCTGTTTGGGGGATTTGCTGGGGAAGCTGATGTTGGTATCTGCAAAGATGCCCATGACTTCCTTATAAACAGGGACAAAAAGTCCCACTGGTCATTCTTTCTCCTTCCTGTAAGAAAAAGTTTTATCCACATGAGGTCTGAAGTGTGAAAGCAGTAGGTTTTATTTTGAAAGAATATGGAGTATCAGAGAATCAAAGATGTTTGCATTATTCTCTCAATGGAGAGAATTAAGGTTTTATGCAAGATTCAGAATTTTTAGTCTCTATGTTCTTACTCCCACAGAAAGCAAGCAGTCTTAAAATCATTAATTCTTTTTACTAGGTCTGACTGGTATGGAGTTACTTTTCTTTACAACATCATGGATGGTGCTCGGCTTTACATTTGCACAGCAAAATTCAAAGGAGGAGAAATAATAATTGTCATTATGGAGTTTGTCTTCCCAAGAAACAGTTACATGTGCTAAGGCTGTGCTTTCTAGTAAGTGCCTAAACATGTGCCTGCTGAACAGCACTAATGAGTAAATTCCTCCATTTGCTTTGCTTGCACACACAGCTTTTGCTTCTTTATTAAGCTATCATTATCTCATTCCACTAATTTTCTTACATTTCTTCTGTTTTCTCCTCATCTCATGGGAGGGGAGAGTATGAAAGAGGCTGTCTGGGTGTTTGGTTGTTGGCCAGGGTCAACCCACCACACCTTTTGTTAGCGTTACTGAAGAGAGAGAAGCAAAACTCAATGTCTCTGAAATGCAAAGCTTTAAGTGATATTTCCATTGTAATAGCAGTAGAGTATTTCAATAAAGTTCTGACTAAACATATAGTGTAGATGGCATTAACTGTTATGCTGAGGGGAGGGTAGCAATGCTGAAGTAGATGTGCTAGACCTGTTGTTTTTGGATGTGCTAGAGCTGTTGTTCTTGTCTACATCCAGTCTTTACTGAAAGTGGACAGAGCAAAGATCCATGTGTAGGAAAGTAGCATGGAGGAGTGCACAACTTCTATTTCTGGACTCATGCTAATAGCATGATACTGAAACAGAATCATGGAAGGTACTGTTACAAGGCTGCCAAAGATCCGGCAAACTCGTGGTAGCCTCAGGGGCAGGGTGCTACAGGCGTTGATTTTTAGCTTGCTTTAGTGACAGATGCACAGCAGCAGTGCAAGGAATCATTCTTTGCTGCCTAAATCTGATTTTCTTTAAAGAGAAGGCAAAGAAGAAAGAAGAAATAATATAAAAAGAATGAGTTTAGATAATAGAAAAGAGCAGAAATCCAATTCTGTCAATGTAAGCTCACAAACCTTGTAGAAATGTGGTAATTGTTCTCTCTGGACCAGTAAGATGAGGATGTCTCTGAATAATAGGGTGGTAGAGATTCAATCACAATGTATTAAAAAAATATATTATTAAGGCTTGCCTCTTCTTACTGTTGATTTTAAATTATCAACACAAAATTATGTACCATTTTGTCACCAAATAATCCTAGTTTCAGCGTCACTGTTTCATTTAACTTCTGTATTCTTTTTGTTACGGTAGTCTTGCACTATCTTCAAAAGCTTCAGTAAGTCATGGGCTCAATTTCAGTGTTAGCTCTGTTTTAGTTCCATCTTTTTCTGAATTTTACAGACAGTTAAAGATAGTAGAGGCAGTTTATAATTTATATGCTTTGAACAAGTGAAGGTGTAGATCCCCTGAGAAACAGCTGCACTGACGACTAATATGACCTTGTTGTGATCTTTTTCATGTCACCTTTGGCTACATCACAGGAATTAAATTGCTAATGATCTTTCTGAGGCATATGAGAAGGATGGGTAGACCCAAAGTCTACCATTCAATTCATTATATTTTTTATGTAAAACTGGGAGAACTAGAAAATCCTTTGTTACTTAGTTGGTGAAATGATAACACGAAAAAGGCAGCTAATGAATGGAAAGTATCTCTTAATTAGGGCTTTTAAATGAAAGATATTTAATGTGGATAAACAATTAATGCTGGCAGATGATATGGGAAGATGAGTAGAAATTGTTTGGAAACAGTAAGGCCAACAAGAAGAATACATCTTTTTAGTCTGGAACTGCCCTGTGTCTATATAGTAGTATATTACTCATAAATGGGATTCATCTTATGTTATCACTTGCTTTAATATATTAATCATTATTAAAGACCTGAGACTAATTATTTTCAACCTTTAAGCAAAGGGCATGCATATGGCTTGTGAAAGTACAAAACGTAACTGGAAAAAAAAATAAGTCTTTCCTTTAGCTATACTTTTATTTCACAGAATGCCAATTACTGCAAAGAAGTTCTTTTTTTAATCAGCAGTGAAATATAGCTACCAAGCTTAAGCTCAAAGTGCCTAGGAAACAAGATCCATTCTACGATGAATAACTGATCATTATTTATGTTTCCTTATAATCTTTAATCACTGTGGAAAGAATTTTGCATGATAAAAGAACTAAAATAGATTAATTTATACCACTGTTCCTTAATGAAATGAGTGAAACATGATTCTGAAAGTGGTTTCAGAATTACTGCAAGAACACAATCAGCAAAAAAACATGTTTACAAAACATAAATTGTTACTGTCAAAGTAGTGACATTATCACTTTAATTTACTCTTTGTGTAGATGACCAAAAATGTCAGTATTTAGCAATGGCTGCGTTTGGCCTTCTTAGATAGAAATTAGACTCCCTCTAATATTGTTTTATTTTATGTAGCTCCAGAGAGTGCACAAATCTGAAGCCGTAGGCTACAATCTTGCTAGATCTCCTAAACCAGAATAAGTTTAGAAGATACCTCATGTGGAAAACAGCATTAATGGGATTGTGTACTGTTGATGCAGTCTTCTTAATAATGTAACAGTCAGTAAAAGTAATGTTTAATATTGCATCATATATTTTGGTGATCTTTAATGGACGAACATAATCAGTTCAATTCTGTAGTGCAGTTTTCCTTCTCAGAAAACACATTGTTTCATCAGGTTTAGAGGAGATGGTAAACTCATAATGTCTAGATAAAGTAGGATAGAAATGCACAACATAGAAGCAGCTGTTTAAGAAAGATTTTTTTTTTCTGCTTTTCCTTGTTCATTTATTAGGAAAACCTCTCATAGGGAGCCTTCATACATTTTCACCTTTTCTGACAGGCAGTTCAGAGAATGTTTGAAGTCCATGGGTCTGAATCTATCATCTCATTCTGAAAACAAAATTTTCTCTTTGAAGAAAATTTATCAGGGAGGTTTTTTTTTTTTATCATCTGAGAGATGGGATATATGATGAAGTAAATCGTAAGGAGATAACTTTACAAGGTTCTAACTTGACAAGTGGAGTCTGCAATACTGTTGTAACTCAGAGGTGATATCCAGTGGAAATCAATGCTGAAATTAAATGGCTCACAACATAAATATAAATAGTAGTTCTCAGAGTATATAAATAGTAGTTCTCAGAGGTGACTAGTAGATTTTACGTCTTCAGTATCAGGTAGAAAAAAAGGGGGGGGGGGGTGAGGAGAAAAAAAGTCTGTTCCTTTCCTTACCTTGCATGTGGTTGGTTGGAGAATGAATTAATTCAGATGTAGAACAACTACTAGATGTGAGGTTTGTCTGAAGGAAAAATAATATGATTATCATTAGTACAACATCAAACATTGGAATACTTAACTAAACCCAAGAAATACTGAGGGCAGGGAGAGAATTTTGAGATTGAATGTAATAATTTCTATCTCACATTGATGGATTGCTGTATGGCATTTTATTTTAATCTAAAAAAACCTCTGGTATTAAGGGCAAGACAATTTGTCTAGAGCCCAGACAAGGTGAGATTTAGTTTGATCTCAAGCAAGGGTCTGAGAAGTCTAGAAAGGAGTCTTTTAATTGACCTAAGATAATTTGGAATAAATGAGAACATACCATGACTCAACATGAGAGGTTTAGAGGTGAATGAGAGCAGATTTGGAAATAACTTGGAAAACAATTAGTTTTTTTCATGGTGAACACAAGAAAAAAAAAAAAGGCCTACCTTACTGTCTGTGACAGTTGAAGTGAACTAATCATGTAATAGTAATGTAATGTCATTGCAAAAAGCCTGAATGTAATAACACCAGTCTTAATGAGAAGATATGAGAAAGCAAAAGGCAATTTGGGATCCCTTGCATTTCTAAATTCTGCTATTGCAGAACGAATTTTGAAAGTGGGACACTTGGTTGTAGCTTTTTTTTTTTTTTCTTCTGTGTAGAGTAGTTTCACAGTTCAATATATTCTAAGAAAATTAGAGATAGTGGTGCATTATAGCTTTTCTCCACAAAGACAAACCCGTGGAAGTGATCGGGTTTAGTTCTTCTTATGTCCTTAGTTTATTTATTATTAAATAGAGAAAATGGGTTAATTGCATCTCATTGTATCTAAGTACACTGACATGTCACGCAAATTATTTGGTTTTTGTAAGGTCAAATAAATAATGTGATTTTAGAAGTATTATTGGAAATGTGGATTTAAAAGTTTTGATCACTAAATACCGTCAGTTGTCTTCAATCTTTCAGAATATTTTTTTTTGTAAACTGACATATTTAGTGAGTTTTTAAATTATTTTTGTAATCTGTTGGCTATTTCATTATCTCTCTTCAAATGGGCATTCAGAATAAGAAGATCATTTCTCTGTGTTGGATCTGATTTCTTTACAGTCCAGTCTTTACTGTGCCTTTCATTTTTGATGCAGTTATAGGAACAGTTAATTTTTTTAAAGTAAGAGAGTATTCATACTGGAAGATCATGAAGCTGGACCTATGAAATTTCTTATTACTCCTTTTGATAACTAATTGCTTGTTATTTCTGTTCTCAGTAAATGGTCTTGTAATAATTGTTGAATGATGAGAGGTGGATTTTTATACCACCACTAGCTTTCTGGTGGAATGCTGTTGAGAAACTGAAGAATTACAGTTCAAGAGCCTATGACAAGATTTTTCCATCTGAACCCTCTTTTCCCAGGCTTCCCTATAAGTGGCATATTGATTTTTAAGCCTACATTATGAATAGGAATGTAGACAGAAACCTTAGTTTTTGCTACATATTTTGTTATATATTTTGCAGTTTTATTTTTTCTGAAACCTCATTTTAACAGTGGTAGAACTGTGATTCCAATTAAAGAAAGATTGCTTTGAAATGAGAGATAACAAAAACATCTTAAACTACTCTTCATCTGTTGATGCAGCCATTGGGAAGAAAAAGATAGCAGATGAAAAGGTGTTAATTGAAATTTTTGTACTGTGCTTGGTGCCATTGTAGTCATCTATATGTTTAAGGAGGAAGAAAGGATAGGTTGTCTGCTACAGCTGAAGCAAAGATTTTTTTTTTCTTTATTTATATCCCAAAAGTCATAGGGTGCATAATGTACCTTTGCAATAATTTATTATATGGTAAGTAAAGGTTGTAACCTTCACTTGCTCCCAATATACCTGTATTTAAGGACATAGGGCTAAGATGGCTGTGCAATCTTTATCAAACATGCATTTCTTCATTCGTATTTCAGTAGCTAACATTTCACTGTCAACTGCTAGCATGTTAAGTGTCATAGGAAAGTACATATTCTTCAGCTTTGTCAAAAACAAACAAAAACCTCTTTTTCCTTCACAAAATAATTCACCTAACATGGAGACAAGCAATACTTTATTTGCAAAGACAAGATCACTGAGAAAACTGAGCAGGGGCAAAATAGTAAATCTGAATTCTCTTATAACCAAAACCATAAATAAATAAAATTTCTCTCAGTTAAATGATGATCTGTAACTATACCAATTTCATTTCAAATACAAAGGAAGCAAAAACATTAGTCATGAGTGAATTTCAATAAGAAAAAAACAGCTGTGTCCTGGTTTCTCTCGTGAAAACTAGCTGAAATCCTAATAATTTTAAAGCATATCTAAATTATTAAAACCTGATCCACAGTCAGAAGAAATAACCGCATAAAATCACAAGACTTTGTTTCAGATTCTAACTTGATATCTGAGTTTTCAGGATTAGTTTTATCAGCCTTGTAGTGTTGAACCATTTCCATATTTTTATTTTCTAAGGTTGTGGATAGGTAGGATCACAATTAATTTCTGTTTTTTTTATTTGGTGTGTGGCTAACCACTGAGGCTAAGCTTTTGTCAGTTTCTCAACAAAGAGCAGAGTTAAAATAATAAGTCCAAGTGCAGACTTTCATTTTGTTTTAATCTCTGACTAGGAAAAACACCAGCCACTGCTCCCCTATTATTTTTCTAGGTTAAGATGTTTAAGCCCTCGATAAATCCCCAAGATTAATAAGTGAAAGAAAGAATATAAAATGTTTCATTGCACTCTCTGAAGCTAGCCTTCTGCACTTTCATGAATGTTTTAAAGCACACTGTTACTGCTAATCATGCACTGTTTTGTCACTATTTTACTTTAAAGCCTGACAAGGGATATTCAATAAAAATCTGTAACATGGTATATTATAATGTGATTTTTTTTTTTACTCTGGTCAGTTACCACATCTGAAAAGGAATGACTTGCTAAAAAAAGTGATTTGTAGAACACTTTCCAAATCTCCTTTTCATTTGCTTGATTTGACACTTTCATAAACAGTCTTGGAGCTAGCTGGATGCTTGCAGAAATTTATAAATAATTAAATAATAATAATAAACTAATATGTTTGCTTAACTATGAGAACATGGCCCAGACAGGATATTTTCCTCTCCTTTTAGAAATGGGGAAATCCTCTGTGGTAACTCAGCAGAGTGGTACATTGGTGCACAGTTCACAGGAACCCACCTCGTCCTGATATCGTGTGAATATAGCCTCTCCTGACTTGGGTAAGGTTTAGCAGACAAGCTAGGGAACTGTGGAAATAGGAATAATTATTCTGCTTAGCTATATTGTTATAAACTTCTACTAACATGGCAAAAACTGTTACAGCAAAGCAAGCAGTAGATTATAAACTTCAACTTGCAACCTGTTCATTAAGGCAGGCTGATGTAGGTATTGCTAACTGGCATCAAACAGTCCTCTTGAAGTTGTGGTTACTTTTTTGTTTCTTCCTTTGTTCCTCAAGCATTTTGCTAATTAATTACTAGACAGATTCTGCTACATCTTATCAGGAGAGCAAATGGCCCTGCATCGTGTTGTTTATATTTTGTGTTAATTAGTTAAAGATGTTATAACCTTCACTATTGGATTATAGGGCAATCTGTGACAGAGTGGCTGTACTAAAATTGAAGAGCTTTTTCTATTTTTATCTTACCTCATTTACCTGCTGTCTGATGTTGAATCAAGTAAGTGAATCTGGTAATGCCCTTGTGATAAGAAGGCATGGCTAGCATGCTTAAACACCTTGTTTTCTGAAGAGGTATGTGTCTTTTTATGGAGAGAAGTTTGTTCTCCAACTCCACAGAAAATAGATGAAATGTTGCAGGGATACTCTTTTCTGAATACTCCTGTTTGTTCCTTCCTACACTCCTTAAATTTCTACCTAGTTAAAAATTATTGTATACCATATGAATAAGAAATAGCATATGCTTTTATGCTCTCTAGGCATGTTAAAATGAACAAGAATTATTGGCCTTATCAGCACACCTCAGCTGAGTGCTTGGTAGAGTCAAAAAGCATAATTCTAACCCAACTGCAAAACAGTAAAAGGCTTTTTTAACTTTCTAGTAGTCTACCCATTTAGACATATTATCCCAACAAAGATGCTTTGGATTGTTGTCTTAAAAGCTTTGCTAAAATGAAGGTAGATGACTTCTACTGCTCTCTCCTCATCTGCTGGCCTAGTCATTTTACTATAGAAGATAGGATGGCCATGGATGATTGATTTCTCCAAACGAGTGATGGCAGTACCAAAGTTCAGAAACAGAACCATGGTGAAACACTTCAGGTCTCAGTGTTAAAACTTCCCAGCCAAATAAAATAATTAATCATTATTGCTACAAGATTGGAACAGCTTCAACTCTCCCCTTCTCTACATAGTTCGAACTATTATTAGGACATTCCCATGGAAGATGAGAAGGCTACTTTAAAAAAGTTAAGTGTTGCCATCTTTATCCTGATGAGCACTGTGTAAACTGTAATATTTGGGGGCCCTCCCTCTGTTGTGTAACCAAAAGTAGATATTTCCAATAAATTTTTAAGTCTAAAAATAGATGGAATTTAAGTTTTCAAAGTTCCCCTACCGGTTGTCCTTCAGTGTTTTCTTGCAGAATATACTCACTTCATGCTGGTGCTTATCTGTGTGCTTGGCAGCTTGCTGTCCCAGTATGTCCCCATTCTCCAGTGGCTGGGGATCTGATTTCCACTCTGGGTGCTGGATGCTTGAAATATGTATTTTGCTATAGCCAGTGTTCTATGTTTAAAGCATATTTTGGAAATAGGCCTATACTCATAATAAATGAAATAGCTGAAACATTTTTTTAACATTCATAACAGGTTTTCTATATAGCTTAGATAAAAACCTGAAGGCATTTATAAAAATAATAATCAGTTCAAAGTTTTTGATAACATCCTTGTGAAACTATTGGTGCAATCATCTGTTAAACTTTGAGCTTAAATACATCTCTAACTAGGAAAATGCAATCCAACACAAGACTACAGTCAGATAAATGATGTTTTACAGTGAATTTGCTTGTATAAGCTTAACAGTTACTAAGATACTCATTCAGATCTCCAGGTTTTTAAAGCTTGCAACGGTATAAAAGATCAGAAGCTCTTGATGATGCAAAAAAGAATGGCTGAATGTTAGTTGCGTGTCTGTTTGTGCTGCTGTACAGCAGATGCAGTAGGGGAGTGAAAAACATATTTATAACTTAAACATAGTTTTTCATTCAGTGCTTTGAAATTCACTGATAAAATTGAGGTGGCTGCTTCATTCTTAAAGAATTTTTACAGTTTCCCAAAGTGGTCTCTCAATCTTCCGGTTAAAACACATGAACAGAATAACAGTAAAAATGTGATATATATGGAAGCAAAACACTTTAACTTAAATTCTTTAATTGCATTTATCATCATAAAGGACACAAATACTTGTTAATATTAAAATGTGAAATAACATGGACAAAACAATTCATTTCAGCTCATGGGATTTAAAATGTGCAGATAACCAATACTGACCAATTTTTTAGGGGAGGAATTATAAGTAGACTGAGGTCTGTATGGTAAATTTCATCCTGAAAAAACTTAGATGGATGAGTCATAAGCCTCTGAAAATGAGATTTCTAATGGAAACCCCAAATCAACTTTTACTATAGTGTCAGGAATATGACATTATAATAAAGTACACTGATGTATCTGTATTTGCCTTTTGCAAACATAATGAAACTGACTTGAGCATAGAAGGTGCCAGGGTATTGCATCCACAGCTGATGTTTTACAGTATAATATAACAATATTCAGACACACAATGCTAGGTGTTATACATTTGCACTAGGATGGAAAAAGACTGATAGATTTTTTTTTTCATCATGACTAGAATACCAACTCTGCAAGTTGCTGTACAGAGTATGGCATGGGGACGTAATCTGCACGGGGACAAGTTGGAAATCATCAGTGCTTTTTATAGCAGATATTAATAAAAACACCAATACTGCATACTTGAGCGCTGTTTGGCTCATCTCCTGTCTGACCTAGCAAAGGTTCAGTGTGAACCCATCCATCCTGGGCTACTTTATTGCTGGCATTTAGTTTTGAATGTCTGTCTTGCTTCTTGGCAGGACTCAGGCTTTCCTCTGTCCCATGTTCCCAGCTAGGGAGTGCAGTCCAGCAACCTGAAGCCAGGACTTAGGTGAACACACATGGACAGCCCAAATTGGGTCCCACTAACCCAATGGGCAGAGGACAAGAACTGCATGAATGTATTTCCCCAGTGCACTCTTGTTGTGCTCCACTGACTGGTGCCTTAAGGACTTCCAGTGACATCTTTCTGCTTGATAGCTTTTGATATTTTTTTTTCTTCCATCTAATTATGTTTTCCATTCTGACTGGAGAGGACTTGGAGCTGTGCAGAGAAGGGACAGTGAGGTTCAGTGCCCTGTGAGGAGACGGGGGCATGGTTGTGGGTAGAGGAGAGGCCTGGACCCTTTACCACCACCTGCAGACAGAGCAGCCACCCTCCCACTGCCGGCACAGCCAACAACACTCGTGCAAGTGAGGAGACCCCGCACATGGAGAAACTCTCTGGGTGAGTAGAAGTGCAGGAGATCCTCTGCAGACAATTTTTTCAGGCAAAGTAGAGTAAGATTGTCAGGAGGGGTCTTCACAGAACTGTATGTGTCTCCTCAGGGCCTACCTGCTGTTGTGTGTGTGGGAGGCAGCTAAGTGAAGACACTATGCAGCTGCTGCAAGTTTTCCACTTCAAGGGTTGGGATGTAACACTGTTGTGTCTTTTGTGGGGGAAAAAAACAAACAAAAAAAAAGTGAGCAGTGAGCTGGTGCACCCATTCATGGTGTGCATCCAACCCATGACTGTCGCCTTGCCTTGCCCAGGCATTGATTGCAGGCCTTCCTCTAAGTGGTTTCTTGGACAGATAGCAAGATGGGAAGATCCTAAGCCAAGATGAGGTGCTACAATTTAAAAAGCTGAAAAAATAGGGAGACTTAATGGAAGGAACAATTTGTATCTACAGTACTAAATAACAAACCAAATTTGTTAACAAATGATGTTGTGATATTGGTAACATTTGTTTTGTTTATGAGTCATTTCTGTTAACAGAATTCAATTACTGATTACTAGACTCAGTAATTTTTTCCTGCTGCCATCTTCATATTTACTGAGTCTGTTCCTTCTTTTGAAAATTAATGGACTATCGGTTAATTTTCATTCTATTTTTTTCACTTTCTGTAACAGATTTCTGGGTTTGCTTTACAGAGAAATGAAAGATTTCTATTACGTGTTTGAAATGATACTTTGGTATATAAAATCAATAACAAAAAATTAGGTAAATAGCTAATAACATCTGCAGTTATAGATACCTGTGAAATTTAGAAATGACTATAATTAATCTTTTAAAATGAAAAATAATAAACACTGCACTGTAACTGTTTAGTAAACAGAGAAATCTACTTGAAATAATACAGGAGCACCTGTCGTATGAGGACAGGCTGAAAAAACTGGGCCTGCTTGGCCTGGAAAAGAGAAGACTAAGGGGAGGCCTCATCAATGTGTATAAATATCTGAGGGTCAAGAGTATCTGAGGTGTCAAGAGTATGGAGCCAGTCTCTTTTCAGTTGTACCCAGTGACAGGACAAGAGGCAACGGGCACAAACTGAAGCACAGGAGGTTCCAGCTGAATATGAGAAGGCACTTCTTCACTGTGAGAGTGACAGAGCACTGGGACAGGTTTCCCAGAGATGTTGTGGAGTCTCCTTCTCTGGAGATATTCAAAACCCACATGAATGCCATCCTGCGCAACGTGGTCTAGGTGGTCCCGCTTGGCATGGACGTTGGACTAGGTGATCTTCAGAGGTCCCTTCCAACCTCAGCCATTCTGTGATTCTGTGATCCCATTCATGGAGATTGTTGCATTTTAGTCATTCCAGGTCTTGCAGGATTTGCTTACAAGAAGACACCTTTATTTGTGACTTCTGCTGTCAGATAACAAAGATGCCCACAGCAGGCCTTACCGCTGCAGTAGCAGCTGAAGGCAAGGCCAGGCAGGAGGTGTAACTGCTGGCACTGAGCAGGAGCTGCCTGCAGGCTCCTCTCCCTTGGTCACCCCAGGGGTGTGGGCATTGCAGCACCCACAGAGCTGGGCCCGCTCACAGCAACTGTGCTGTGGGTCACAGACTTCTCCCTGCACTGTGGTCTCAGGATCACTACAGAGGAGGAAATAGTTTTTACAACAAATGGGATGACTGAGCTAGATCATTGACTAGAAAAAGAAGGGAATTTGTACCAACCTTGCCACTTGGATAATTTTAAACAGTTTTCTTGAGTTAGCCAGTTTAGTGTATAATCAACTGAGATTCAAAATCTGATAGAGTAATTGCACCTAATGTTCACACAGTAATGGTCCAGGTGCAAATTCCCATTGGTTAAAATCAAGGCATCTTTTTTTTTTTTTTTTTTTTTTAAATATCAAGTACATTAAAGATCTTTAGCTGGCCATGTTTACTCTTTCAGACAGAAATTTAGAAGTGCTGCTTTGTTGTCTCTTTTTCATTATTACGTGTATTGAAAGAGTTTGCTTTCCAAAGAATTTATTTATACACACGTAAGAATAAAAATGCTACTAGTGAACAAAATGTCAGAAGAAATATTTTCCCCCTGCACACAAACATTCAGAGCCATTTCTTGAATTCAGATCCACTTGAGAACCAATAAAAGATATCTGGAAGGCAGCAAATGCAATTACTTCTTAACACCCCTTCCTCTGGCTCCAAATGTCAAAGATACATAGAGACAAATGTTTAAATTAACTGAGAAATATTTTCACTTGTTCTGAAATATTAACTTTTAGACCTTTGCTCATTCTCTTATTATATTATTACTTTATTTGTTTGGAAGATCTGAAAAAGACATTTTTATGATCAAAACTTTTAGATCTTAAGTAATATATTCTAGGCAGGGGCTGTCACAATGCATTAGCCTGACTATGACAATGTTATTCAACTAGTGATCTGAAGCATGATATTATTCAACTGCTTTCCTATTAGTGAATTTAATTGTGCCCAAAGTCATAAGGTAGTTGGGTAATTCAGACACTTTTATAATGCTGTAGAGTAACTTATATTTTATTCTCTTTTTATGAGTTCACTTTGGCCATACTTGTCCTATATAGCTAATCAAAATATGGGATTTCTTTTTTTTCAAGAACTTTTGATTAAAAACAGAATATATATATATATATTTAATAGAAAATTTAAAGTTTTTATTTTCTTGAAGAGGAAAAGAACAGGAATTATGTATAAGTTAATAAAACTGTATGTGTTCTGTTATACCCATATTCCATAGATTTATCCATAGTTAAAAACTAATGCCCACTGAAGATTAAGTAACACACTTGTCACCTCTGTCATGAAAATGGAGTAAAATGTAGTGAACATATCATTTCACAGTGTTTCAAACTTCTGTACATCATTTTGGCATGTGGTAGTCAAAGCAAACAGGGAAGGGTCTTTCTGAAAGTGTGGAAATACATACACAGCTACAACTCATACATAAGATACAAATAATCCGTGCAAAACAACAGCATGCAAGTATGCTTCTCCCTGACATTTTTTTTTTTTTTTTTTTTTAACCAGCTTTCAGCAGGTTAAATTTAACCTTTGAATTTGAGGTAAGTTGCTCTCATGAACCCAGTGTAATTTTCCCCATATGCAGCATTTTTATTTTTTGAGATGTGGAATCTCTGTCCTCTGTCTTCCAAGCTAGTATCTTTTTTTTCTACAGCTGCTTTCACAGCTAAAGAGGGATTCCTTTGCTCAAAAAGCATATGCTCTAGGCTTTCTCATCTCTCTTTCATTAATTCCTCTGTTCCAGAATGTGGAATATCTGTTTTCCTCTTTCTGTCTCTCTGTTACAATCAGTGAGAGATCATCTCTTTCATAATCTTTGGCTTCTGATGGTTTCTGACCAGGCCTTTGAGGTGATGAAATTCATCCATCAAGGTAGCTCTTTCTTAGTTAGTGCCCTAAAATCTAGAGCTAAAACTAAAATATAGAGTTTAATCCACATCAAAGATTCCCAAGTGTGGGGGGATGAGCACAAATAAAAGCAATAGCATTCTTAGCTTTCACAAGCCACAATTACAGCTGCAATTCCCAGGTATCATAGGTAGCAGAAACACCTATAATGCTGACCACTTCCGGGTAACAGCAGAAGTCTGGAGTGGAGCTGTTCCCTGCTGAAGGTGCCCAGCACCTCTGTACTCATACACACTGCTGCTGGCCTCTCACTTGCATTTCAAATCTGTAAACTTGTTTCCCAAGGTCCTTGTACACATATTGTGCTAAAAATGAGGTCTAACTTTTGAATTCCTTCTTTGAACAAAGACGGGCTAAATGGCTTCTGTGAAGGACTGCTGCCTAAACCAGACTAAGACATCATGGGATTACAACCCAGTACAATTACTGTAGTCTTGGAAAATCCTGTGTCAGACTTCCCTGTGACATTTTATCTGCTTGGTTACGGCTTTACACTCAACTTTGCCCATCTCATTCTTCTCCTTCTGTGAAACTGTCTAGAGGCTTGAGTAGATGATGATAAGAAGGTCCTACCAAAAAGCCCCATTTGCATTTCCCGTACACAGTACTACACAAGCATTAACTCTGCTTCTCTGCGCTAATTAACTCCATGTCTCAGCAGCAGGTATCTGTTTCCTGGGGGTAATTTTCCACAAATTTGCCAAAGCTGTGGAGAGTGAAAATGCTCAGATGCCTCAAGGGCAACCTGGTAACTTTTTTTTTTTTTTTAAACAATCCTCAACCCTTAGTCCAGTGCATCAGTACAGCTGGAAAGGTAGTGCATAAATTAGCAACAAATCAGTCGATTAGCTATTTAAAGAGTTAGGCATTAAGTTTTTGGTCCATGTTTTGGATACAGTTTAGCACTATAAAAGAACTGTAAGAAAGAGCTAATCCTTTCCACAGCATTAACCGTGACTCAAGGAGTTGTATTAGGGTCATCTGTAATGCTCCTGCAAAAATGCTTTTATGTTAT
The DNA here is from genome assembly GCF_009769625.2 of Cygnus olor. Classification (NCBI taxonomy): domain Eukaryota; kingdom Metazoa; phylum Chordata; class Aves; order Anseriformes; family Anatidae; genus Cygnus; species Cygnus olor. Next base: position 40,374,803 of record NC_049172.1, on the reverse strand, counting down.
GGGGTAAAAAAATGTATGCATTTCTTCCTAGGCATGGCTAGAGTTGTATTTGTGTGGAGGAAATCCTGAGGCTGCCATCCCTTTTGCTGCAGCCTGGGTGTAGAAGACGTAATGCAGCAAGTGGCTTTAGCTTCCACAACTTCTGGAGCTCTTCAGAAAGGCAAGTCATAAATAGGGGCCTTACTTGTAAGTAAGACAAGCCAAAGAATTGTGCTTGTACAGTTCTGGTGCCTCTAGGTCTCCTATGTTTTTAAAGTTTTAAAGGAAATTCTTCACAATTTAAGTTCCCAATAACTACACTCTTCATTTGATTACTGTAGCACATAATAATGAGGTTTATAATAACTTTTGTGTCCTGTGATTATTACTTACAAACATAGATGCCTCACCTCTATTCCATCCTCAGTCCTATCATGTCTTGATAAATTTGACATGCCTGCTCTTGCTAAAATAATGAAATTTCCACTTTTACTAGTAGAATGAACTTTAGAAAGTGTTTAATCATAGATGTTGTGCTCTGGAGGACCTTCAGAACTCAACTAATTTGGAAAGATGATATTCTGAAGACAAAATAGCAACTTAGTTATTAAAAGAAATTATCTGTACAGGAAGAAAAAAAGCTTTAAGTCTTTCCTTCAAAATCTAAAGTGGTTAATGCATGACTCTGCATGAATCAGAAGGATTCATTTGATTCCCAAGCTGACCTCTTCCAGAAAATTTAATTTCTCTATCTCAAATATATTATTTTTCTCTAATACAAAAGAGCACCAACCTGAACCTTATTGTGCCCCTTTTACAATTAGTCGCCCTTTTGTTACATTAATCTTTTAAAGTAAATGGAAGGATTAGTGTTTGAACACCATACAAAGCAAAGTCTGAATACAAAATAATTGTGGATGCTCTCTGTGTTCTAGTTTGTATTATACTGAGTTACAGATATATTTTTTTACTTCATTTAATTTCTGATTTTGGTTTGGATCCCAAAGGTCAAGAATTAAAACAAGTATTCTGTTTATAGACTACTTAATAGAGATCAGGGTTATGATGTAATTACATCTGAGAATAGGAGATAAGCTTTTATCCTTAACACATCTGATCATAAAAAGAGTGCATATGGCAAATTCACTAATGATAATTCTGAAATATAAATGCCTACTTTAAGTGAAGACTGGGGCACCTCTGGCTCTGGTTCCTTCCAGAAAATACAGAGTAACAGTTTGCTTACATAAACCAATCCAGAGGCAAACTGGTATAGTTAAGATCAGAGTTTTCTTCTTTCTGTTTTTTATAGTTTTTAAGAAAATGGCTCTACAGTGGAAAGCTAGAAATTAAGACTGCAATATTTCAAAAACTGTAAATGTCAGTTCATGTCTCAGCATACCTTTGCAAAAGTAATTCCAAATGACAGCCTTTGTAATTTAATGCCTAAAAAAAAAAGGAATTTTAAAAAGTGGGTGATAGCTCTAAGTTTTTGTCTTTCATCTCCTCTTTTGCAGTTGTAATGCTGCTGTTTGATATGAAACTATAGATTGTAAGAATTTGTATATACATGTATTTTGGCTTGACTGTAAATGGTTTTCTATTTCTGGTATATCAGCCTTTGAAAATAACTTCTGCTTGATTTCATACTGTTTCTTCTTTCATGCACTAGGTTAGCACTTATTTCACCAATTCTGTTTTTGTGATGATTTTAATAGATATTAACAAATGATACCTTAGAGTAAGTATACTGACTTTATTAGAATTTTGGAAATATGTTATATATACATAATATGAGTTGTTATTCACAGGCTTTCAAAATTTTCTGTATATTGGAAAATATCTGATAAAATAAATTTTTAAATCAGAAACTGAATGAAATTCAGTTGAACTTCCCATGAGTATGGTAAGCAGATCTTTTAAGAATTTTAGCAGATCTTTGATCTGATGAAGATAAATCAAAAAAAAAAATAGTTCTTTTTGTTTGAATGTGGCCTCAACATTTAGTTCATAAGGGTAAATAGGGTTGTATTTTTTCTGTTAAAGAGATACCTTTCCGTTCCCTTGAATGTCAGGAAAAAAATTCTTCATTTAGATATGTCAGTTCACATTAGAATGTGCATTTATACTAACAGCTACAAATCTTAGCTTGTCGGGGGTCACAGTGCACTGCTACTTTAGTGATCAAATAAAAATATTAAGATAGTAGGCAAAATAGCCAAAAAGGTAAGAAAATAATGATGATTTTTTTTTTCTGTTTGAAGTAGTGAAATGATGGTGAATTGTGAATGAATTCATAAAAACTGTGTACCATTTCTAGAAAATTAAACAAAAAGTTTGCCTTCATTAAATCATTCAGCAGATCTGTATCTTTAGCAGAAATTAAAAATAGTGAAATGAGTGAGTTCAACATTTTAATCAACTGCACTGAAGGTTTCTACAAATTACATTGTTTGACTTTACCATAAAAATATAGTAGAATATGGTTGTTATTGATGCATGCAACATGAAAGACAAGAAAAAGATATCAAAGAATAGTAATAGAATAGAATAGTTCAGTTGGAAGGGACCTACAAAGATCATCTTGTCCAAGTGTCTGAGAACTTCAAGGCTAACCAAAATTTAAAACGTATTATTAAGGGCATTATCCAAATGCCTGTTAAACAGCAACAGGCATGGGGCATCAACCACCTCACTAGAAAGCCTGTTCCAGTGTTTGACCACCCTCACAGTAAAGAATTTTTTCTTAACATCTAGTCTGGGCTTCCCCTGGCACAGCTTTGTGTCAGTCCTATGCATTCTATCATCAGTTACCGGGGTGAAGAGACCAGTGCTTCCCTCTCCGTTTCCCTTCCTCAGGAAGTTGTAGAGAGAGGGGAGGTCATCTCTCAGCCTCTTTTCTCCAAACTAGAGAAACCAAGTATTGTCAGCCTCTTCTTACAGGACACGTCTTCCAGAACTCTTGCAAGCTTTGTTGCCCTCCTCTGGATGCTTTCAAATACTTTAACAACCTTTTTATATTGTGGAGCCCAGAACTGCAAACTGCCCCTCAAGGTGAGGCTGCACCAATACTAAATATAGCAGGAGACCCACCTCTTTTGCCCAGATGGCTAAGCTATGTTTAATACACCCCAAAATGCAGTTTGCCCTCTTGGCTTCAAGGGCACACTGTTGCCTCACGTTGATCACCCCCAGCTCCCTTTCTGCTGAGCTGCTCCCCAGCCAGTCTTCCAGTCTGTGCCTGTGTCTGGCATTACTCCATCTCAGGTGCAGAACCTGGCATTTTCCTTTGTTGAACTTCATACCATTGATACTTGCTCAGTGCTCCAATCTATGTAGATCCCTCTGCAAGGCCTCTCATCCCTCCAGAGAGTGCTGAGGATGCACTCCACTCCTGATAAAAATGTTGATCAGAACTGGCCCTAGAACTGAGTTGTGGGGGGCACTGCTAGTGCCACTCTGCAAGCCAGATGTAGCCCCTTCCACTACAACCCTTTGAGCTCTGCTGTTGAGCCAGTTCATCAGCCAGTGTAGCGTGAAACTTGTTTATCTCACAGCTGGGCAATTTGTCCAGAAAAATTCTGTGGTGGACAGTATCAAAGGTCTTACCTAACTACAGAAAGATTGTCCTCTGTCTTCCCTTCATCCACCAAGCTGGTGACCTCAATCACAGAAGGAGGTCAGATTACTAAGGCAGGACTTTCCCTTGATGAACCCGTGTTGACTATGCCTGATAACAGCTTTGTTCTTTTAGTGCCCTTCAGTAGCACCCAGGACAATCTTTATAATTTTTCTAGGGACTGAGGTTAAACGGTCTTCACTGAAATGTAAAAAGTACTGTTCCAGCCAGTCCTATCATTGATGATGCCTGCGTATAGTCTGTTGAAAAGCCTTCAAGTATTCGAGAACAACTTAGCAGGTTAAAGTGAGAGACATGTTATCAGAACAATTTGGAGGCAGTAAGAGGCACTGAGTGTTGCAGTCATCTGTGAACCTACTAAGACAAAGACAAAATAGTAGAAACACTGCAGATTCAAAAGTGACATTACTCATTATCACAAATTAGTGAAGACCTTTTTCATTTTTTTGCTCAATAGCATTCTGAACAAATACTAATAATACAAATACCTCTTTTATCTAATGAGATTCCATTTGTGAAGTTGTTTGCCTACTTTCTCAGACCCCTTCAAAGGACAATGTAAATCTAGAAGAGATCTGAACATTTATTTCAGACAAATATGCTTGAATTCATACCTGATTCTCTGTGCAATATTATTACTTGAAAAACTATCAATACTCAGATAAATTATAACATTTTCTGTAGTAATGTACACTAAAATCTTTATAAGAAAGATGGTGTATGAAATGGTGACTTTTGTGTATAGTTCCAAACCCAGCACAACCTGTAATATTTCTAAAAGTCTGTCACTGAGTTCAGCCTTGGAGGAATAAACAATCCAAAGAAACACTAACCTGTTTCTAGGAAAAGAAGGAACTGCTCTGTTACAATTAACTTGTTTAAATAAACAAATCACCATTACAAGCATGTTCTAAGCAATCAACCATCATGAATATAACCTCTCAGGGATAAGGGTGAGATCAGTGATCACTGAACTCCCTCACTTAATCACCTAGGCTGCTCTGTGTCCTTTGGCTAATCATATTATGCTAGTTTCATCTCAGCCTGCTAGTTTATTGCACAACTCCAGAAGGCAGCGGTGGAATAACTGTTCTGTTTCCCTCCAGACTGAAGGGAAATAATAAATAGATAATTTTAGTCAAATTCTTTAAAGAGAATTATTGTATTTTTGATCTTTAAGAGAAGGTATAGCATGGATTGCAGTTCAGATGGTGGCATTCATTTCTGGAGGAGAGGAGTTTTGTGTTTGGAAGTGTTAATTTCAGTATAGATGATATTCATCTGTGCTTTGTGCTCAAAGTCTCCTGTGAAAACTCTCAAAAAGCACTGAAACCAGCTTTGCCAAGGTCTTTCACTGTGAATGAAAGTCCAGCAGCATTGACCACCCAGATACCACTTCTTTGAGCAGAGGAATTCCCCCTCCACCCTCCCCAAACTCTGACAGTGCTGCACAATATGTAGAATTAACAAGGCACGCCTACCACCACTACCACTCCCCACCTTGAATTATATATTTGCATATAAACTACTATCAAAAGGAATAGCCTGTAATAACATGTTCCCTCACTACAGCCAGAGGCATTATGATAATGAAGGATTTTCTTCTACAGATGTTTAAACGATATCTTGTGATAAAAGATGGGCAAGCTAAAGCATAGACATTAGGGATTTTGCCTGAGTTTTCTCAACAACAAAAACAAACAAAAAACTTTGGAAGATTTGATTCTGTAGCAAAAGCTTGCTTTCATTTTCTTTCACTTACGAGTAACATATTCTGACCTTTTCCTAGTAATAGTTATATCCAATTAAGATGGAAGTGATCAAAAGAGCCTTTTTTGAGGACTTTTCTACCTGGGTCCTTTTAGGAAAGGCAATTTGTTAACTTTATTGGTCTACATTTCAGAAACTCACAGGAATGTCCCCAGAAAGTTTAGGATCTACCTAAGCAAGCTCCCCTGACTGTATTCGTTCCTTCATTTCATCATTACTAAAGATGTTTTATCAACATAACTTATAGAATAGAATGGTCAATTGATAAAAATCTGCTTTACATGACATACTAAGGAATTTGCATATAAATAGGTTTTTATATTTAAATGCCCTGTGGGTGAATGTGACACAATATCCCTCAGAAATCACAGTTCTGAACTGTCTCATTTAAAGTTTGCCTGCTAAAATAAGGTGAAGGTGGACAGCTTTTGATTAGCATGACATCCCTTTCTGGAGAGTGCTTACAAGACCAACAAATCACAATTCAATTAAACTGTGCCCTGTATAGTACTTTCCATGTATTTTTTGCAGTTTCTTTATCTGGTATTCACGCTTACCCTATTTTTTTCTTGATTCATTTGGCAAGACTTTGCATGTAAAGTCCCACGAGAAAGACAAATGAGGAACATTTTAAAAACTTGATTGCAGATCTTGCTGCTTAAGACACAGGCATTATCCCATGCCTGACATTATGTCAGCTGGCTCTTTAACAACAAAATAAAGAAGTAACAATTAGGCTGTATTTACATTTCTCTAGTGGCATTGTTTGCTCCCCTGTAATTAAAGGACCTGCCAGCTTTTCAATTATGAACTCCTATTTTTAGGGCAGTGAGTATTTAACATGCAAACTCACACAAGGGCTTTTCAAGAAACGAAGCCCCGTCCACTTTGAGTGTGGCTGTGTGGATTACAAACACCAGCAGGCAGCTGCCCAACCGGCTGAGTGCCTTGGAAGCCATCATGGTTCTGGATCCTGCTCCAGCCTGGTGCACTGCTGCCATCCTCTTGCTGCATCTACAACCTGTTCACAGCTTGAAGCCACTCTTTGGTAAGGCACGTAGGACAGTATTGCCCACAGGCACTCAGGGACTTGTGTCTTCTTACTGCCAACCATCTATTCTGCAGCTTGTACCTTTCCGCCTCCAGTTGCAAACACTTCAGTAAGTTTTTGCAAGGCACACAGGTACACTCATATACATACCCTGAGTTATATATGCTATATAACCTGAGTTATATATGCTATATATATATAGTCTTCTCAGAGAATGATCTTTGCAGCAGCTGCTTGTTTCCTATCCAGAGGAATCTGCAGCCTACAGACCTGCCTGAGCAAAGACCCGCATGTTGAGGCACTGCGTGTTCTGCAGGAACTTCTTTGACTGTATCTTGGAGGTCTTTGATTTCCTAACCATCTAACAAAAACTAGTTATACTGGCGGTATCTGGGTTGTCCTTCAGAGATAACACAGAGCTACTCATAGGCTGTATTAAATTTTACCTTAATGATTAACGTTGGTTTTCAGAAATATTAAATGTTTTAGGAAATAAATGCTTGTTAAAATCTTAAAAGGCTATGCTGGAAGATGTGGGTAGCTATACACTGGCTTTTTCATCAATGGCAAGTAAAGAAATAAGTAATGTGGCATCGTAACAATTCGTATGAAATAGATCATAGCAAATACATTGGATGTTGAAATGTAAATCTAACATTTGAAATGTAAATCTAAGATGTTGAAAAAGTAAATCTAAGTGGGAAATCAGCAGCCAAGGAAAGATCCTAGGAAATTTCCTTCAAGATGTTTTCTGAGATGAATCACATTCAATATTTTGGTTGATTATCTGGAGGATATATGCCTTTTCAGTGAGTAGGTGAGAAATGCATTTCCTACATACTGTCAACACAGGAGTGCAAGGAGCTAGTCTCACAGGAGCTCTTATTCTGAGAGTCACTCTCAGTAGCTTCAGTGTTGAGCTGAAGTCCAGAAACAGCACCAATACTCGCTGTGGGGAAGTAAATCAGGAGAGAACCAGCAATGGGACTCGCCCCTTCTTCTGCCAGGTAAACTGCTAAATGTATTTGAAATGACCTTAGCTTGGATGAAGTGGAAGATGATGCAGGAGCAGACACAGAGGTCTTGTCACCGTCTTTGGTGGGATTCTGGCCCCTGGGAAAAGGCAAAAACCAGCAGGAATGGGGACAAGCACCTCCCACAGTATGTATTTGCCTATGGGACGAATGATTGCAGAAAGAAGGCAGAAAAGTGAAGTAATGTATATTCATTTGTAAATTAATGAATTGCATGCAAGCTTTCTTCATTCAACTCCATTAGGCTGTCAGGTACTAGTGTCTGTGATGCACCCTGCATGGATTCTTTTAAATGGATGCAAAGCATGACATACATCTTTAATCTCTGATTCTATATTAGTGCTTTTTTTTTTTTTTTTCACTAGGTATGTGCTGTGTATACTGGGAGCACTCAAGCTTTGATTAAACTAAATTCAATCCCCAAGACTTTCTAATGAACTGTAAAAACTCACTCTAATTTACATTCAAACATCACTATGCTCTCCATACTGTAATTACATTAGTAATGATCTATCTGAAGCCTTCTTAAGTTTTATAGGACTTTTACTTGTAATTATAAAAATACGAAAAAGAGATAAGAGAGAAAATAAGGAAATAGTAAAGGATGGAATTGAAAAAAGAAAACTAGGAGAGGAGAACAGAAAAGAATCTGAAAGGACAGAAAGAGCAGAAGAAACTACAGTAGCATAGCAATATAATAAAATTCTAAAGCTTGTCAAAATCACTTTCTTGCATAGGTAAATTAAAACATCAGAAAAAATGGAAAAATGTATTGTTTTATGAAAGTAACAACCTTTCCATTTAAAATTCAGGTCATTAGAAAATAAATGTATTCTGTTTTTTGTTTGTTTGTTTTTTTTCCTCTGAGCTGTATGAAGGCTACCATTTAGAATCTACATGGAGTTAAATTCTAGCTGGCTATGAAATTACCTCAATTTTAAGTCAAGCTCGTGGGATAGGTTTAAAATGCTAATCTGTTGGTTTTTTTTCTTTTTTTTTCCCCTCTCTGCTCTTGATGAACAATTTCTCATGCTCGTTTCAATGAAAACTAATGTCAACGTGTTCAAAAACAAGCGTTTCAATTCTAAGCATATCCCTAGAGATAGCACTGATATAAAAGTAATTTTTTACTCAGTTAGGATTTGAATTGTAACTCTTTGTGGTTTTTAAATCAAAAGTTGAAAACAAATAGTAATAGTTATTATGGTATCTTGGCAGGTTAATGTAGTATGTCATATCATATTTGTGTCCTGTGGTACGACATACAGTACACACAGAATTTCATTGTTATTTAAAATTGTTCTGGTGCTTTATGATGTGCATTGCATTGCAGAAAAGGCAGTTAAATATTAACAAAATTGCAAGAATATGAGTCTTTTCTGGCTCATTGTAAAGTAATATGATAAAAATTCAAAGCACAGTATTTTTTCCACTCTATAGAATGTTGTCTTTCTCTTTCCTTAATGTTTATTTAAACACACACAGATAGATTAGGCTTCGTTTTGAAATGGATCTTCTTCTGCAGCTTCCCCCTTCTCAAGACTTTTCAGGAGTAGCTGTTTAAAATATATTTTTCTGAATTAGCATTTGGGCGTTGTTTTCCTATTAGTCCTTTGCAAGCATGACACGAATAGTGACATGACAAAAATAATTAAAAAAAAAATCACTGAAAAGAAAAAAAAAAAGATTATCTTGTTTTGATAACGTTCTCTTTTTCTGAGGGATTGTACAAACCATTCATTATCATTGATATTATTATGTTCTGAGTGATTTGCCCTGTCTTCTTAATTCCTGTTACCAGTTACCAAGAGACAAAGCAGCTCTTGAGGATCAAGATATCCTACTTTCTAAAATTATTAGTCTTATTTTCTTATTTATTGCATTTTGATTCTCCTAAACCTTGTCAGTGAAAAGAGTTTATTGTTGTGACAATAAGATTGGATAAGGAAAAAGATTCAAAGTCGCAGCAAGGGTTTAAGTTGTCACAGTCAAAGGGACTGATGAGGAAAATGAATACAGCAACAGAATATTAGATGGATGGGAAGATAAACATAAGAAACTGGAAGACAATGTAAATAATTAACAATAATAACTTATGTAAATAATGTTAAAAGATTAAAAGATTAAATTAATGTTGCACAGAGATTTTATATATATATATATGTATGTATATGTGATTTAAAGAGTGAAAAACAAATATTCTCTTATGCTTCAAGTACATATTTCTGTTTCATGGACAGTTAAAAATGATACTGAAGTTGTATTTAAGTATAAATACTAGGAATAACAATTCCTAAAATGCTTTTTTATGTAATTTTACATAGTGTTGAGAATTTACTTGTTGAAGTCCAGAGGAGACTGCAATAATAGATGCCTTGTCTTCAACTCTAAGTCATTTACAGCAGTCTCTTCAATTGGCTTCATTTCTTTAAGATGACAGTGTCCTTTTATAACTGTTATCATACATCATTATTTAAATTTGTAACGCCATATAGAAGGATAAATGGCAACATGCACTTTCATTTAGGCCAAAATAAATACTAGTTATTGGCAAATGCATTTTGTGCATCCCTTATCTTACCTCTGTGGGAATAAAGAGAAGATGAGACTACTTGTCTAAACAATTAATAAATAATTTAAAAGAAGAGTAGCAAGAACATTATCCTAAAATCCACATACAAATAGAAATAAATTTTTTTGTACAAATACAAATTAACTTTAGAGACACCTATATTTCATGAACAAATAACCAGTAGTTGTTTACACTGATATGTAGCAATTTATGGTTTGAATTATAGGAGCAGAAAAATAATTTGAATTGGCAGTAAAACCTTCTGCCTTCAGCTTGGGTGGGTTTGGTAAAGCCTCAAAGTCCGGAGTTGTGATTGTCTTGAGATCTTAGAGACATTGCTTAAGAGACCATGAACAGACATCAAGACTTAACACGCTACTCAGGGGGCCCAAAATACCTCAGTGGGAATAAAATTACAGCCCTAATTAAAGTTTTTTGTTTGTTTGTTTGTTTTACTTAATAGGCAAAATAAGGTAAAGGTTAGATGTTTTATTGAAGTAAGCATGGGTCAATGGCAAGTTGAGAAAAATACCCATCTCTTCAGGTATTTAAAAGGTGTTTCAACTCTTATCTGCAGTAGTGGTTAACACCAAAAATGCAGCTTATGACAGAAATACTTTTGAAACTCCTAACTTTTTTCTTTACACTTTAGAGAGCTGAGGAAAGCTACACTTCACATAAGAAAGGGATGAATTCAGTGATTGAATAAAATCATTCAAGGCTGAAGGTTATGCTATTTTATGGTGCTGTGGTCCAAAATGCAGGATTAAGATATGGGAATAAACAACTGAGGGAGAGAGAAAGACTACTGCAAAAAATCAGGATCTACACCCTTCAAAAGCAGTTTAAGTTCGCCAAAAAAACACTACAAAATCACCCAGCTCATAGAGGTTGATGAATTTTATGAATTTTATGAAAGGTAGATTTCAGGCATCTAGTGTGGTAGTCATGACTGAGGATCCAAAGTGCTCTGTATCCAGAAGACATTGTAAAATAGTATCTGGGACTTCAAACTGGAGTTCTTAAAAATGAATTTATAAGAGCTCAAACTCCATAGCAAAGGCAAGACCTGTATTCACAAGAAAGAAATTAGAACTGTGATGGACTGCATGTTGCACAAACATCTGGAAGTGTCACTAGATGGAGTAAAGCAGCACCTCCGCTCAGAAGAATTCTGCATGGGAAGAATGAATGGATGCTTCTGCAATGCAAAGTATGTCACTAAGGTACATGGGATGTTAAAGTTGTAAAAAGGTAGGAAAAAGTTGTAAAAGGTCAATATCAACGTCATAAGCTGTAATATTAACAGCAAAAGAATAGCTCAAAATACTAGGAGATAAGTCGGTATAATCAGGTGATCTGGCTACTAGATAAATATATTAATAGATAAAAGATAAATAAGTATTCAGTTGAAAACAGTATTAGTTTTAATACTAGTAAACATAGAAAAATAATACTTGTGACTAGTTTTCCAAGATATTTTCATAGTAGGATATCCTAATATCCTTCTTTCATATGGTTGTTTCAGAATAAGAGAAGTTACTCTGATTTTTTTTTTCATTTAAGACAGCCATTTCAGAGGGAAAAAAAAAAAAAAAGGCTTTAAAGAATACCACCTTAGGTGGCAAAGATATGTAAGTAAATAAAATTAAGCACAGAACTGTTCCAATCTCTACAGTTTTTAAACACACTAAGTCTTCTGAAGTAACCATTTCCATAATTCTTCCAAATAGAGGACAGAGAGGTTCAATTCCATTTGCTGCCTGGAAGCTACAGCACAAGCATCCAGCAGACTACTTGTGGACAAGCTATGTCCATCAGGGTGCTTTGTAGGGAACAAAGCCCACGTGAGGCTCAAGGGCATGGTCAAGCCCAACCTGGATAACCACAGATTTGGTCTTGACAACAGCTTCAGGGATGCTTGCTCTGGCCAGTGTGGGCCTATGCATACTCTTAAAGCAAGGCCTGCCCAAGCAGTTCTTGGGTTAAGTACTTATATGCTAGTCACTATTTTTCACATGTATAATTTTCAGTAGTGCTGCTTCTTTCCAAGAAGTGCTCTGAGAATGACTGGCATGACTGTGAGTTAATTAAAGATACTTAAGTCATTGTTAAGATCATAACAATCACGATAATGTAATTTTTCACTTTAGGTTCTAAACATTTTCTACCATTTCCTTTCTGTTTAATAGCGAGTGCCCGTGTGTTTAAAAATGAAGTGTTTTTTTTGTTGTTGTTGTTTTTGTTTTTTTTTTTATGCTCAGTAATAGGAAACATTAGGTGGACTCTTACTTTTTATTCTGAAACTGAGCTAACAAAAATCTTTGTTTCCTTTTAGCACTTAGGCTGGTATCTTTGTCATGGCATGCAGAGGAGCCAGAAAGACTTATTCCCCAGTAAGCTACAACACCGTTGAGACTGACACTGTTTTAACTGCATATCTGAGAGCTGCTGGTGGGACAAATGGATCATAGTGTGGTTTTTATGCTTTCTTTTGTTGGTTTATGGATTTGTTCTGGAGCAAAGCAACCCGTACTGAAATTATTAGTCCAACAGAGAGCACCAAATAGCTCTGAGAGATCAGGTTTGAATATGATTCTCATATAATCTAGATATAATAGTCCAGCTGGAGCATATATTGCAAGCATCCTGCCTTTGAGGTTTGATTTGTAGATTCAAGCTAAAGAAAATTCTGCAGATAATAAAGTTTGTACGTAATAAATAGTGTGGTATTTGTGTAAATTAGTTTTTGCTAGATACATTTTCACACGTTCATCTTTAGATATTATGTGAATTCTTTGCCCTATCTTAAAACTAATTATAGAACCCTGATCAAGTGGAGGCAGGAATAGTTTAAAATCAAAAAGACATTCTATCTGTATCTGTACAGCAGTGTCTGAATAGCAACATGGAAAGTATAAAATCAAAAAGACATTACATCTTTGCAGGTTATATGTTACTAACATCTCTGTGTGACTAATCTGATATGACTCAGACTCCTCATAAAAAGATTTGTCATTCTGTCAATTGCATTTCAGCTGCATTAAGTGACAAAGCTGGTAAGCTGTCTGTTAATGGTTGGAAAGAACATGTTGTGATTGTGTGACTGAGTTCTGGAAATACTCACTAAACATTTTTTTCATATCTTTATAGTTGGTTAAATGGACTGATAAATGTCTCTAATTTCAAAATTGCAGTTTCAGGAAGATTAAAAACATAGCAATATTCCATCACCTATCGAGTACAACATAAGCTGTGTGTAGGATGACTTTTTGAGCTGAAGACTTCAAACCAGAAAAGCAGAATACTTTTAGATACTACCTTCTGTAAATACAGCCATGCAGAAGACAAGTAAGTAGGTGAAGTTAATTTCAGATTCTTTTTAACCAATTTTACACTGATATAGTTCAAGGTAGAAATGATCTTTAAAGTCAGCCTTATTCTCATTATGCGTTTCTATATAATTCAAATTAAAGACTAAATATAATGAAACTACTGTTTTCTACAGTGATTGCTAATTCCAAATTGTTCTATAACATTTTATTGGGATAACTAAATAGCTGAAAGTTAACTTCTATAAGTGTATGAAAATGTTTTCTGCAATATGAAGAGGGATGGGCTAGAAAAATCAAAAATATTACAGAAAAAGATTCAGAAAGATACTGTGGCTTCATGATACACTTGTCAAATGCTTCCCTTGAGCAATTGTACTAATTGTACAATGCCAATAAATATATATATATATATTAAAGTGAAAATTTTCATTATACCAAAAATAAGGGTATAATCATGTAAAATGAGGAAATGACAGAGCCCCCACAAGCTGATGTACCTGGTGTCTAATGACATCCCAGAGGAATTAATTCTATAATATCTTTGCATATTATGAGTTAGATACCCCTTTGGTCAGTTGGCCTTATCAGGGCCAGACCAGTGATTAAAATTTAGATATGAAGGATTTGTGCTGGTGGTATGTTTGGGAGGTAAGTCATTGTCTTTCGAAACCATGGTGGATGTGAATGCAATTGGAATAGCAAATGAAGCCGGTGCTTCATCCAAATAAACAGTATGGAAATTCAGTTGGGTAAAGGAAAATACGATATAAAACTGAAGCTTGTCTGGGAAAAGGGGGGCAAAGTGCCCCTGTAACTTTGAGACCTGTGGGGCTGTCTCAGAAAAATGAAGGCTGGAAGGTAGTATCTCTCTTCATGTCTATGAATATCAGGAAGACCTCCTTTGGGATATCATTCTGAGCTTGATCAGGAACGTGCTTTTTAAAGATTCAATAGTATGTACCTCACAAAGATTTTGTTTAAATGACTTTTTGCAAAATTCTGGTGCCTTGGAACAGATAGAAAAGAAAAATGGGCAAAGTCCTTACTGGTAAATGCAGCTTACTACCAGCATGGGTTTTGCTTTCTTTAAAAGTAGAAGTAACTTATGAGAAGCTTATGAACTTGACAAGCCTATGCATTATTTTGTAATACGTAATATGATCTTGTGCAAAATAGTTTATTCACAGTGAAAACAGGTGGTTTTTCATGGGGAGAGAAACATTTATCCTCTTACTCAGCTTCCATACATCCACAGGGTTTTTGCCATTAATAGCCATGCTCACGGTAGGATGAGACCTTGAGTGATACTATACTGCTTTGATAAAATATACAAGCTGGGAAAATCTCTATATTGTTAAATGGAACATTTTCATGGCTTTTGACTATTAATTTGTCTTTTGCCTTCATTTATTTATCTAGAAATTTTAAATATATTCCCTAATTTTACAAGTTTTTGATATCTGAGAGTTGAGCTATTATTCAAGATTTCTGCTTGTGCTAGCTTACTAATTGCAGTAGCCATGAAAAGCTCATACTAACTGCAAATTACCTATCATTGTACTCAGTTGTTAGAAATTACTGAAGCATTTCTCAATTTATGAGATCTGCAAGGATATAAACTCAAATACTTTAAAGAAGTTATAACCAGTCTAGTAGCATTCATTATAACATGTGCTCATCAGGTGGCTTGTTACACCACCCGTTGCATTTATTCTCTTCTTGTAAATCTGCATAAATAACTACTGTGCCTATATACTGTGGCATGTACCATTTCATAGCAGCTCATTTCCATCAGCTCCTGAAACATTCACAGACTTCCAAAATTGTAAGTGCTGTACATCTGGATTTATGATTTATAACTTTAGTCCTCTCTTATTTGGGCAGTGATGGGATTGTGGTTCAATTAAAAGTCACCTATAGGAACAAAAGCTGACATGTTACATATGACAAAATCTTTTCCTGACAAGAGAAGCTGCCTGGCAAAATGATGAATTGTTACTCCATAAGGAACAGAGTTATAGCCTAGAGTTCACTGTCCACAGTTTAATTAGGCAGTCAGAGATACATCAGTGAACTTGTACTCTGATTCTGCTGAAAGCAACTTATTATTAGGTCACTGGTAGATGTTGCTGTTTTTGTTTTATTTTTTTTTCTTTTTTGTTCTCTTTTTGTTTGTTTGGTTGTTTTTTTTAACTTTATGGGCAAATGATTAATTCATAAAATTTGGAAGGGTTTGCTACAATGCACAGAAGAGAAATAAATAAAAAGGATTGGTAAAAAATTTCCTTACAGCCTTAATGACTACATAAAAAAGATGAAAACTTCCCTGTTACAAGAATTTGCATTAGGGAGACAAAACTGCTTGAACTTATAAGAAATGTGAAGTAACAGTAAGTCAATAGATACATCATACAGAGACATGAACACTGGATTGCTGAGTTGTCATATGATTAGTTTTAATAATAAGGGGATGATATGTCATAAAGTGGGGTTAGCACAGGTTTGAAGCTGCTGCTAATTAGTGTTTCCAATGATTTCTAGTTTAAAAGTACTTGGATATAAAACTTGGGGCTTCAAGTCTTAATATATTTCAAAGTTATTTCCAGAACAATGGATGAAGGAGACAACTGTCTAGGTTTTAACATTTATCTCTGTTTCAGCTAAAGGTCCTTTGCTTTTAATGTCACTATTAAGTGTAGTGAAAGCTAAGAAAGAAAAAATATGACCAAAAGTTGTGAAAGCTGAATGGAGATATTCTTTACAGGATGTACTTCAAAATAAGAGTTTTAAAGGAAAACATTGTTTTATTTTTGCTGAGTAAAATTAGAAGACAGTTTTTGGACATTTGTAGCCTACCTTGTAGTGGTGAGATCCTCACTCAGTATGAGCATGAAAATGCTCACCTCCTCTTAAAGGAAACTGTGTGTCTAATGCCTTCTTTGAATAGCACAGTTTAAAAGTTAATGCCAGACCAAATCAATGTATTTATATTCTTTTAAAACAGATTTAAATGTATTCCTAAGACTTCATGAGTTTGGAACTGAATAGGCTTCTTACCTCTCTTTAGAAGCTGCAGGATTATATTCTCTTCTGGGACTTAATAGCCTGCAGTCTAGTGTCTGTTCTATGTTAACGTGTTTTTTGTTTGTTTGTTTGTGTTTTGTTTTCATTTCTTTTTATCATGTATTGCTAGTTTACAGTGTTTTCTGATTTCTATTGGCTATTTGATAGTGGTCCATATGCTAAGTTCTTTCACACTTGTCAACTCAGCTGGTAGAACAGCAAACACCTCAATAGGTCAAGTCCCCTTCTTGGGGAAGAAGGATGCTTCTTCCTGCCAAACCCCTCTTCTGACTGCCTCAGTTTGGTGCTGTTCATCTTAAGCCTCTTCCAGTGCCTTATCTTTTGGTGACAAAGAGAGTGGGGGGAGGGCACTAATATGACAGGTAATGAGCAGAAGGAAGATAGTGGATGGGAAGTCTGGCTCAGCTACAGTACAGCTAGCTGCTTGATGTAGCACACTACAGGGATCTGACTTGATGGCAATCCTTGTTAAATAGAAGGTTTTCTATTAGTTAGAAGGTTTTCTTGCTTGTCATTTTGAGTAGAGCTGGCCAAAATATTTTCTGGTGGACTGTTTTTCAGTTAGAAAATGCTAATTCATTTCAAGAGAAATGTTTTGTGGAAACATGACAATAACAAAAGAATTTCATTTAAAAATGAGAATGCTCCATTTTAACTTTTCAGAAAGGAGCAGTAGGATTTAACATTTCAAAAAACATTTTTTTTTTGCAGTTTTTTATTTTTTATATGAAATGTTATGGTTCCTTTGCTTACAAATATAAACACCAAAGCTGATATGAAACATTTTGTTTACTGGCAGTGAGATATTTTGAGTGATCAAATATTTTAAGCACTTCATTTAATTGAACAAAATCTGTTTTTTTTTTTTCCATTTAAAAATTTAAAATTGTATTAAAAATGGAAATCTCATGATTACTCTTCAAACAATAAATTGCAGTAAGTTCCTCATTCTTTTATTCTGAGCCTTGTAATTGATCCTTGAAAATACTATTTAAACAGATTTTTGCCTTTTATTATTTATCACATTTCATGTATAACATGTGTCCGATGAATGTCCGATGAATAACTTAGTTCAAGGGATGATTTCATGATTCGTTTTGTATATCTTTTCCTTTATTGGTGATCTGCAAAAGGTTTTTTGGTTGTTTTTATCATATCCATTATCAATATCCAAGGGTCAGCCTCAAAAATAAAATAGGTTCACAGTAGTTTCATTACAGAAACTTTTAAGGTTTATTTTCATTTCCATTAGGTAGAGGCTCTCCATTCAAGCCCTATTGTGCCTCACACCGAGTCCTATTGTTCTTGGTGAGATGCTTTTAGAGGTGAGAGTCTCTACTAGACTTAGTGTGGCTGCATGTTAAAAGTATTTGCTCCAGAAGTAGCAAAATTAGGGGCATATCTAACGAAAACAGAAGGGAATGTTCAGCTTATTGAGCACACACTGTGGGCTCAACTATGAAGTTCTATCAGAAGTCATTGCAAAGTCAGCATTTGTCAGTTGTTTCTGCATACCAGACAGTAACAGTAGCTGACTTTAAGGTAAACAGTAAGTATAAAATGAAGGACAGTATTTTCATGGTATAAAGATCTAGAAGGACAACATGAGTTACCCTTTCTTTCTTGCATGAGAAAAAAAGTTATAATCTAAGCCACAGATTCTTCTCACTTCCCTCCCTCACACTAGCATATTGCTCCAAGGACATTAGAGAGATGGGCTCCATGAGCCATGATATCAAATGCCAGGCATGCTGTGGAGGAATTGGATGCATCATTTGCTTACTTCTGGCACCTATTTGGATGCCTGGAGAGGAACTGTGCTGTTCCCAGTTATCTCGGGGGAACTCTAGATCTGTTACTCTTTGAGCGGTACAGTACATCCCTGTAATTCCTTCTAAAAACTAATAATTAAGAGACTTTCATAATTAGAGATTTTGCCATTTCAAATACAGAAATTTCTCCTAAACTAGGAATTTTAAAAGGGAATTCTGTATTGAGTTTATGTGGCAAGGGTTTGGTAGCAGGGGACTGCAGGGGGTGGCCTCTGTGAGCAGAGCCCAGCAGCTGCCCCATGTCAGATCAGAGCCAGCTACAGCCGGCTCCAAAAGGGACCCACTGCTGGCCAGAGCCAGGCCAGTGAGCAATGCTGGTTGGGCCTCTGGGAAAGCAGATTGAAGAAAGGGGAAAAAACTGCTGCACAACAGCAGCTGGGAGAGTGAGGAGTAAAAACCAGCCCTGCAGACCCCAAGGTCAGTGCAGCAGGAGGGCAGGAGGTGCTCCAGGCACGCAGCAGAAGTTCCCCTGCAGCCTGTGGAGGGGCCCCTGGTAGAGCAGGCTGTCCCCCTGCAGCCCATGGGTCCCACATGGAGCAGATCTCCACACTGCAGCCCATGGCGAGCCCCCGCAGGAGCAGGCCCTGGGCCGGAGCTGCAGCCCGTGGAGAGGAGCCCACGCAGGAGCAGGGGATCTGGGGGGAGCTGCCACCCATGGGGGACCTGTGCTGGAGCAGGGGCAGAGAGTGGCCATCAAGGAGTGGCAGAGACAAAGCATTAGGGACTGACTGCAGCTCCCGTTCCCCTTTCCCCTGCACTGCTCAAAGGCAGGACGTAGAAGAGGGTGGATGGGGGAAGGTGCTTTCGGTTTGCTTTTAGTTTCTCATCATTTTAGTTTGCTGATGATAGGCAATAAATTATATTAATCTCCCTATGCTGAGTCCGTTTCGCCCATGATGATACTTGGTGAGTGATCTCCCTGTCCTTATCTCAACCCCTGAGCCTTTTTCACTGTATTTTCTTCCCCTTTTCTTTCAGGAGGGGGAGTGAGAGAGTGGTTGTGGTGGAGTTCAGCTGCCCAGCAGGGTAAAACCACCACAGTTATAATTACAAGATTTTTTAAATCTGTTTTAACTTTGAGCCAAATATAGCTGACAACAGGAAACATCCTTATTAACCAACATTGTCCATGAAGGATTGGTGAACTTTTCAACATTTTCATTCATCGGTGAGGAAATTTTTTCTTTGATTGACTGTATTTCAGGAGAATGGCATATTTAGCCGATTCCCCAACAGAGTCTCTATATAATCTATATAATCAACCGTCATATTTTCTGTGGTATTCTTTGATTGAATACACTGATAACAAGAATAGAACAAACAGTTTAAGTTTTATTTTCAAATATGGTAACACCTAGTCTTTCCTCTTCCTTTAAAATGGACTACCATCTCTTGATTTTTTTTTTAAACAGACAACTGCACTATTGCTGTTTGTGCCATTGCTGTTTGTTCATCTCAAAATAATGGTTTGATGGACCTTCCATTGGCCAGATACTACTCAAATGAAATACTCTAAATCTGTCTTTAAAATTAAGGAAATACTTAGGATGCCATTATTATTTCTTTTTGCATATAAGTAGGGAGAAAAAGAGTTAGTTGAAAGCATCAGTATGCTAAGGTAGCCATATTGAAATAATACTAAGTGCTAGAAATGTTCAATGGGACTGGACAAAATACTTTTTACTGCAGTGGATCAAATTTGTAATGAATATTGCTTCACAGGGAAGTGGTGGTTTACAGTCCCTGGAAAAGCAACTCAGCTAATGATGCTTAATTCAAAATACATGAGAGTTATAAGGCACAATTTTTAATCGCTTTATTAAATGAACTAAGAATAAAGAAGTCCTGGAAGCTAATAAATGTAATATGTTTATTTAAATGTGTTTAATTTTATATATTTTACTTTAATGTGAACAATATTGCATGTCATTCATTATTATGGGTTTTGTTCTTTCAGATGAAGTAACAGACATTTATTCTTTGGGCTGGATGCTGAGTCTAAGTACAAGTCAATTATTCATGGATAAAGGTAAACCCCTTATTATAAGCAATATTTAGAAATGCTGACTTCAAAAATAACTTTTACAGTGATAGTTGGAAGAAATAAATTATGCCAGGAAAAAATGACTAACAGTAAAATTATACAAATTTATTTTAGATATCAAAGAATATTTCTTAATAAAAACAACTAACAATATATCTAAATAGCTATATCAAGAAAAAAAGTGTTTTCTTTGCATCAAGTTGTTTTTCATTTATTTTGTAGGCAGTCTCATATTATGTCAAATAGGCTACTATCAAGTACATACAATACTTAAGGTCTTTATCGTAGCTGTGCAATCTTTTCTTTAACAAGGATTTACCAAGTACCTTTAATATTCCCCTTGGGGTGAATCAGTATAAATCTGAATGGTTCTGCCTGGCTAAAAGGTCTTCCATATGGTCTTTTTGATGTGCTGGAAATACTTCTGAAAAGTATTAAAATATGGAATCTTATCAACCTATCTGGAATACAGGCAGATCTGGGAAGTTGTGCCTATTTGTCCTGTTCTGGACAATAGCAAGTCTATTCTCTACAAATAGAATTTTTTTTTTTTTTTTTTTTTTTTTTAGATTGTGCTGTATTTGTTCCTGTTATTGGAACTCATATGGGAGAGGGAAGAACTTTAAAAACTGATACAGAAAAGTTAGAAATGGCAAGTACCTACATAGCCTTACCAAATTCTGCATGCACTTACGCATATGAAAAGCTTTTGATAGTTATCAGTTCATCTGAATGAGCCGATTATGTGTGTTAGCTTAGTGCCACGACACAGATTCATGAACTTCAGGACAATTATCAATTTTCTTGTCTATATATTATCAGTCTTTATTGTAAAACACTGAGAAAATACTTTGGTTGCACTGGCAGTAGGGACTGAGGGTGGGGGAGGTTGAGTGCAGCATACTCTGGTTTCTCTTCAAATCATATAAATCTTTCCCCCTTACTAATGATTTATGTGGAGAGGAACAAGCACTAGTGTTGTGGAATTTTCTGAGGCTCTGCTTCAGCTTTTTAGAGATTTAAACAGCTGAAAGCGGGAACCATCCCGCAGTAGTCAAGGTCGGCCACCTCACATCTGGCGCAGCCGCAGCGCCTGCCCATGAGTTACAGGCGGGGAACTCGGGCCCTAGCTTCGCCAGGGCCGTCCTGGGGCAGCAGCGCGACCAGGTCATGCCCACTGGCTCTCAGAGACTGACAGGGGGTGGGCGTCCCAGGGCAACGGCGGCTGCGCCCACGGCCTCTGCCTAGAAACAGCCTCTGTGTAGGCGGCCACTCGTCACTGCCCACCAGGCATGGGGAGGGGCGCCCAGCACATTGTATAGCCACCCGCAGCGTGCTGTGGTGGTGGGTGTGGGAGCTCGTGCGGCGGGGCATGGGAGTCCTGTCCCTCTTCCCTTTCGAGTCCATCCTATCTACTGGCAGTCTCTGTGACCACAGTTTTTGCCATGGTCTCTACCAGGCAGAGAGCTTACCCCCAAAAGACTGTGGCAACCCAAATAGAGAGCCTGTCCAAAACTGTGGCTGTACAGGTCTCTGGATGCAGGGAGTGCCAGAGCCTGCTGCTGCTGGGGCAGGGCGGCAGGTATTCCACCTGTGTGAGGTGCAAGCAGGTGGAAGGTCTGGTCAGCATGGTGGCAGAGCTGAAAGAGGAGGTTGAGAGACTGAGGGCCATCAGGGACTGTGAGCGGGAGATCGACTGGTGGAGTAGCTCCCTGGCATGCAAGAGGGAAAGGCAGCAGGGAGATACCCCACAACTGGTGGTGGGCCCCCTGCCCTGTCCCTGTTGGGCAGAAGAGGGGGACCCTGAGGGATGGGGAGGGTTGGGAGAGGGTCCCTGTTCGTCATTGTGGGCAAACCCCCTGTCTGCTTCCCTCACGTCTTCAGGTCCCCCTTAGCAGTAGGATTGTAGCATTGGACATTCAAGGGGTGGTCAGTGGGGAGGCACAAGGAGGTTCCCCAAAGAGGTTACCAAGGAAGAGGCAGTCAACTCCACGCATTCAGACTGCCTCAGGCAGGAAAGAAAGAAGGGTGGTTATGGTAGGTGACTCCCTTCTCAGAGGAACAGAGGGCCCCATTTGCAGACCAGGCCTGAGCCGTAGGGAAGTGTACTGCCTACCTGGGGCTCGGGTCAGGGATATAACTAGAAAACTGCCAGAGCTGGTTCACTCCACTGATTACTACCCCTTACTTGTAGTTCAGGCAGGCAGTAATGAAATCTCTCAGAGAAGCCTGCGAACTATGAAGAGATTTCAGGGGTTTAGGGCAAATAGTTCAGGGAGCGGGAGCACAAGTTGTGTTTTGTTCTATTCCTTCTAGGGAGGTGAAGGACACAGAGCGGGCTAGGAGAACACAGGTAATGAATAACGGGCTGAGAGGCTGGTATCAAGACAGGAACTTTAGGTTCTTTGACCATGGGGCAGTTTACTCAACTCCTGGCCTGTTGTCAGTGTATGGAACTCACCTGTCTCAAAGGGGGAAATGAATTGTAGTGCAGGAGCTAGCAGGACTCGTCGAGAGAGCTTTAAACTAGCTATGACTGGGGAAGGGGGTAAAAAGGTGTTCACCAGAGTGCCTAGGGGAACAATGCCGAAGCTGGGGGTGAGGCAGATGTCTCATCTGAAGTGCATCTACACCAATGCACGCAGCATTGGCAATAAACAGGAGGAGCTAGAAGCAATTGTGCGACAGGTTAACTACGACCTAGTTACAATAACTGAAACATGGTGGGATCACTCCCATGACTGGAGTACTGTGATGGACAGCCACAAGCTCTTCAGAAGGGGTACACAAGCAAGAAAGGGTGATGGTGTGGCTCCTTATATTAAAGAGTGTTTTGATGTTGAAGAGCTTGCAGTTGTAAATGATAAAGTTGAGTGTCTGTGGGTTAGGATCAGGGGGAAGGCCTGTAAGGGTGGGTGACGTCTTGGTGGGGGTCTGTTATAGATGAAGATGAAGAGATGTATGAGGCTTTCTATGAGCAGCTTGCAAAAGTTACACGATCGCCAGCACTTGTTCTCATGGGAGACTTCAACTTCCCTGATATATGCTGGAAGTATAACACTGCGCAGACGAACCAGTCCAGGAGGTTTCTAAAGTGTGTGGAAGATAGCTTCCTGACACAGCTGGTTCAAGAGCCTACCAGGGGAGGTGCCCCACTAGACCTGCTCTTCACTAACAGAGAAGGACTGGTGAGAGATGTGAAAGTTGGGGACTGTCTTGGGCAGAGTGACCGTGAATTTGTAGAGTTTTCTACCCTTGGTGATGTCAGAAGGGTAACTAGCAAAACTGCTCTCTTGAACTTCTGGAGGGCGGACTTTCACCTATTCAGGACACTTGTTGCAGGGGTCCCTTGGGAGTCACTCCTGAAGGGCAAAGGGGTCCAGGAAGCCTGGATGCTCCTCAAGAAGGAAGTCTTAATGGCACAGGAGCAGGATGTTCCTGAGTCCCATAAGGCGAGCCAGAGGGGAAGAAGACCGACATGGATGAACTGGGAACTTTTGTTGAGACTCCGGGAGAAAAAGAGAGTCTACACACGATGGAAGAAGGGACAGGCTACTTGGGGCAACTACAAGGAAGTTGCTAAGATATGCAGAGAGGAAGTTAGAAAGGCAAAAGCCCAGCTTGAACTCAGATTGGCCACTGCAGTAAAAGAGAACAAGAAATCCTTTTACAAATATATTAACAGCAAGAGAAGAACCAAGGAAAATTTCCATCCTGTAATTGATGCAGAAGGAAATGTGATCACTGAGGATAAGAATAAGGCTGAGGTTCTCAACACCTTCTTAACATCTGTCTTTGGTAGTTGGATCAGTTATGCTCAGGGTACTTTACACCCTGACCTGGACATCCCCTGTGATTCACGTAGAGAATCACCCCCTATGATCCAAGAAGAGACAGTTAAAGACCTGCTCATCCATCTGGAATGTCTCAAGTCCATGGGACCAGACGAGCTCCACCCTAGGGTGCTGAGGGAGCTGGCAGATGCGATTGCCAAGCCGCTTTCCACCATCTATCAGTGTTCCTGGTTATCTGGAGAGGTCCTAGAGGATTTGGAGGCTTTCCAGTGTGACTCCCATCTACAAGAAGGGCCGTAAGGAGGACCCAGGGAATGACAGGTCTGTCAGTCTGACCTCGGTTCCAGGGAAAGTTATAGAGCAAATCATCTTGGGTGAGATCACATGGCACTTGTGTGGCATTCAGGCTGAGACAGCACGGGTTCATGAAAGGCAGGTCGTGCTTGTCCAACCTTATCTTCTTCTATGATTGTGTGACCAGACTGGTAGATAAGGGAAAGGCTGTTGATGTAGTCTACTTAGACTTCAGCAAAGCCTTTGACACGGTCTCCCACTCTATTCTCCTGTTGAAACTGGCTGCCTGTGGCCTGGACAGGTATACTGTTCTCTGGGTAAAGAACTGGCTGGAGGGCCGTGCCCAGCGGGTAGTAGTTAATGGAGTTAAGTCCAGCTGGCGTCTCGTTACAAGCAGTGTTCCCCAGGGATTGGTAGTGGGGCCTATCTTGTTGAATATCTTTATTGATGACCTATATGAGGGGATTGAGTGTACCCTCAGCAAGTTTGCAGATGACACCAAGTTGGGAGGTAGTGTCAATCTGCCTGAGGGTAGGGTGGCCCTTCAGAGGAATCTGGATAGGCTGGACTGCTGGGCTGAGGCAAATGGGATGAGGTTTAACAAGGCCAAGTGCCGGGTCCTGCACTTTGACCACAATAACCCCATACAACACTACAGGCTTGGGGCAGAGTGGCTGGAAGACTGTGAAGAGGAAAGGGACCCGGGAGCGTTGATCGATGCTTGGCTGAACCTGAGCTGGCAGTGTGCTCAGGTGGCCAAGAAGGCCAACAGCCTGGCCTGTATTAGAAATAGTGTAGCCAGCAGGAGCAGGGAGGTGATCGTCCCCCTGTACTCAGCTTTGGTGAGGCCGCACCTCGAGTACTGTGTTCAGATTTGGGCCCCTCGCTACAAGAAAGACATTGAGACCCTGGAACGTGTCCAGAGAAGAGCAACAAAACTGGTGAGGGGTCTGGAGCACAAGTCTTATGAGGAGCAACTGAGGGAGCTGGGATTGTTTAGTATGGAGAAGAGGAGGCTCAGGGAGACCTCATTGCACTCTTCAACTTCCTGAAGGAAGGTTGTGATGGGGAGGGGGTTGGCCTCTTCTCTCAGATCACTAATGATAGGACTCGAGGAAATGGCCACAAGTTGCGCCTGGGGAGATTTAGATTAGATACCAGGAAAAACTTTTTCTCTCAAAGAGTGGTCAGGCACTGGAACAGCCTGCCCAGGGAGGTGGTGGAGTCACTGTCCCTCACAGTGTTCAAGAAACACCTGGACAAGGTGCTGCGAGATATGATTTAGTAGCTTAGTGGGTAGTATTGGTGATAGGATGATGGTTGGACTAGATGATCTTGTAGGTGCTTTACAACCTTGTGTTTCTGTGATTCTATGTACCTTCCCCACAGCAGCCCTCAGCTCTGGACGCAAAACATGTAAGGAGGGACTTTTTCTTGGATAGAAAAAAAAAAATCCAGGAATGACAGGTCACTGGATATTTTGACAGTAACGAAGTTATGATTAACTTGGTTTGAGCCAATCCTCCCTTTCTTATGACTTTAATTGAGGAGCTCTTAAAGTTTGAATTATGTTAATAATTAGAGTACACATGGTATGTACTTGTACTGGTACACATGATATGGAATAAACAATACACTTGTCATTACAGTGGTTTGATAGGCACTGTTTTATCATTTACTAGTGGTATTTACTCAGGCTTTTGGCTCGATTCTCTGTGATGCTTTTGATACTTATTGTTCTACACAGAATTCACATTGGAGATCAAAATGCAGCCTCATTTTCTGAAGCCAAAACATTACTGCCATAGCATATCTGGGTGATTAAAATTGGATGCATATTCTGGTACCCTGTGAGTCAGGATCTGTGCAGATAGAATTTGCTACAGAGTATGGCAGAAAGGACTGGGCAGCTGAACTACATGAAGTTAGTGTGATTTAATCAGTCTTCATTTGCAAGAAGTTGTCATTTTTAGCAGATGGCTATGGTTACCAATAGATATGAATTTGTCTATAAGGTGGTATGGATGGTCTTGTTTTGGAAATACAGCTGTTTAGGCCCCTCTGCAATTTTCTAACAAAACACACAGAATTTTACTGTTCATTCAAGACTTCTCAGTTGGTTGAACTTATGCCATAAATTAATAACCGCAGGCATCCATGCTTGTACCACAGTCACCGTGAATAATTGATAGTGCTTAGAAGTTTTGATGATTTAGTATCTGGGCAGGCAAATACACAGAATGTCATATGTTTTTTAGGCAAAGATTTATTTAAAGACTGAAATTTATCTGGATCTTCAAAATGATAAATTCAGTACAAAAATATTTTAACAAAGCACTGTTTTTCTTCTGTTTATCAAGTGTGCTATCATATTGTAGAAGCATAGTCATTCCAGTAACAGAAAGCACTTGAAGTAAACACTATGGTAATAATATCATCTTGTAACAGGATCCCTTGTATACCAGCTCCAGTGTGTAATTAGATATTTGGGGGGTTAAAGTTCAAGTAGTTTGTATAGTTCTCTAGCTGACTTTCCAAAAACCATGTCATTTGATGTGCATTACTTTTTCTTAGTGGTTCTCTTATCTGCAAAAATATATGTTCAGATACAAGTGCCCTGCAATTACTCTTCAAGGAAGAAGGATTGCTTCCGTTCAGTAATACAGTAGCCACCAACTCTTTGGAGTCTACCAAAACTACTGTGATTAATCTTGGTCATTTCCATTTGCAATTTAAACAATAACTTGACCTGTTATGCAGTGCTGACTATTCACTAACACTCAATAACAATGATGTTACTTTGGTGAACAAAAGTATTGTTTAGTGGTGTTAGGATTTGCGTAAGCAACAATTCCCACCGCTTCTTTATGCATAGTCTGTGCCAGGCCCAAGTGCAGTGGCTCATTTCTTCTATGGCAATGGTCTCCCTGTTTTTTGTTGTTGTTGTATTTTTAAATGTGCCTCGCACATAATTGTTTCTGGAGATGAATGAAGGTATTTTCCTGGCACAGAAATTTGTCCAATTTGTCCCACAAGTTTCATGAGATGAAGTGAATTTTCATTTTCCACTTTTTTTTTTTTCCCAGAGTTGGCTGTGGTTATAGAAGCAGTAGTCTTAAGACACTATTGAAAGTATCACATTGCAAAAATATGTTGGTTGAAGCCCAGACGTTACTTGTACACTTATGCTTCAGTTCTTTTTCTGATGTAAAAAGTTAATAATATTAACTTTAAAATAGAAAGTTTCCTGGTTAGACAAATGGTATTATAGTTTTGGAAGAAAGAAATTACTGTTTTCTCTCACTGTTTCTACTTGGAAAATTGTTATGGCAATCAGTATTTTGCATATCTACCAGCTTTGTGAATAACAAGATGTTTCAACGTTATGTTTATTTACTTCACAATAAAAGGAAGCTTGAAAAATGTCTTCCTAATGCAATCTAGTTTCACTTATTTAATTTGTATATTTATGCTACATTCATAGTTTTTTTTTTTAAAAAAAAAAAACTACTACTTTCTAAAGTGAAAAAAAATAATGATGGAAAGGAGAGCTTTGTGTTTTCATGTCTAATTTGTCACAGAGCCAGAAAAAAAAAAAAAAAAGAAAAGAAAAAAGAAAGAAAGAAAGAAAAAGTCTGTTTCATTAATCAGGATAGTGCTTACTTTGGCTGGGACCAAAGAGTTGTGGTGAATGAGGTTAAATCCAGTTGGAGGCTGGTCACAAGTGATGTCCCCCAGGGCTCAGTACCGGGGGCAGTTCTCTTCAATATCTTTATCAATGATCTGAGTAAGGAGATTGAGTGCACCCTCAGTAAATTTGCAGACGACACCAAGTTAGGTGTGAGTGTTGATCTGCTCAAGGGTAGGAAGGCTCTGCAGAGGGATCTGGATAGGCTGGACCGATGGGCTGAGGCCAACTGTATGAGGTTCAACAAGGCTAAGTGCCAAGTCCTGCACTTTGGACACAACAATCACATGCAACACTACAGGCTGGGGGAAAAGTGGCTGAAAAGCTGCCTGGTGGAAAGAGACCGGGATATCGGTCAATAGCTGGCTGAATACGAGCCAGCAGTGTGCTCAGGTGGCCAAGAAGGCCAACAGCATCCTTGCTTGTATCAGAAATATTGTGGCCAGCAGGACTAGGGAGTGATCATCCCCCTGTAGTCAGCACTAGTGAGGCCACGCCCTGAATACTGTGTTCAGTTTTGTGCCCCTTACTACAAGAAGGACATTGAGGCCCTGAAGTGTGTCCAGAGAAGGGCAACGAAGGTAGTAAAGGGTCTAGAGAACAAGTCTTATGAGGAGTGATTGAGGGAACTGGGGTTACTTAGCCTGGAGAAAAGAAGGCTCAGGGAAAACATTAATACTCTCTACAACTACCTCAAAGGAGGTTGTAGCAGGGTGGTGGGTCAGTCTCTTCTCCCAAGCAACAAGTGAAAGGACAAGAAGAAATGGCCTCAAGTTTCTCCAAGGAAGGTTTAGGTTGGATATTACGAAAAATTTCTTCACTGAAAGGGTTGTAAGGCATCAGAACAGGCTGCCCAGGGAAGTAGTTGAGTCATCATCCATGGAGGTATTCAGAAGATGTCTAGCAGTGGTGCTTAGGGACATGGTTTAGTGGTAGATTTGGCAGTGCTAGGTTAACAGTTGGACTTGATGATCTTAGCAGTCTTTCCAACCTAAATTATTCTATGATTCTATGATTAAAACAGAGTTTGAAAGCAAATAAATCAAAGGAAAGCTGAAAAAACATGTGTTCTTGTCGCTAAGTAGCCCAAGTTCAATTTAAAAAAATACTTTCTAGCACAAGGAAAGTGCAGAAAAACTGTGTTGATGTTCTAATTAAAGCCTTGTCACTTATCAAAGAAAAGGCATCTTTTACTTGAAAGATGATTTCGTGACCCGAAGCTACATACAGGTTAAAAGCCATCTAAATTAACAGAATAGACATTTTGCTTTTGTTTACAGGCTTGGTGCTTAGCTGAAGTAATTGATGAGAGATCAACATTAATAAGCAATTTTTTGACAGGAAACTGTACAGCAAACTATTGAGTGCAAGTTGTGTTCTGGTTTATAGGAAAACGCTGTAGAGTAAGAATTATTTTTAAAAGTTACGTTTCTAAAAAAAAAAAAAGCACAACAACAACAAAGAATTTTAAACTGAATAATATAAAAGTGTTCCCTCTCCATGTCTCAGTTCTCATGAATTGTTTTAATAATGTTTTTAGGAATCAGTAGCTATCTCTAGAATAAACTAACAAACAACACACACAACTAACAGGGAAAAAAGTATTGGCTTTTACAGCCTTTTTACAAAGGTTTTGCGAAGGAACTTCAAGGTTGAATATGTGAATATCAGCCATGATTAGACTGTGGACATATATTTAGAGATGAACTCGCTAGGACGAGGTGCTGAGATATGATGTTGATTGGCACTCTATATATGTCACAGGTGAATAAGCAGAAAGAGAGATTAGGTAGGATTGGGGATTATCTGCAATAAGAAAGAAATCTGACAGTCTTGTCACACAGCTATTGCTCTCAGATGTTTTTCCTCAGAAACCTTGGAGAGACAATGTGTTTAACAGCGATGGTACCTCATAATCATCCACTTTCCATAATACCTTCAATGGAAATATTAGAGACTTGGTACCAAAAAAAAAAAAAAAAAAAAAGAAGAAGAATTTTATAATGAATATAAACTATATATGCTAATGCAGAGCTGTAAAAATACAATACTCAATATGGAAAAAATGAGTTCAGAGAAAATGTTTTTGGATGTAAATTTACTTTGTGAATATCAAAAAGTAAAGAGCTCACTTATGTTTAGAGACTGAACAAAGGATCTCAGTTTCAGCAGATCAAAACTAATCAGATCACTGAGGCAGTGTGAGAATTGCATGCTTAGTTGAACTGGCTGTTCAAGCAAGCAGCTGTTTGCAGTGTAGTATAAGAGCTACGTGCTTTAGGAGGAGGCTTCCCAACAGTATGTAAAGTTAGCTGAGTACCTTCTTTGAAGAGAAAACTCTGTGTATGCGTTCCAGGGAGATGGAAAGGAATTAGCTCAGTTGCTGACAAAGAATAGACTGTACAACTGGTATGGGCATCTAGAACAGATAGTGGGGTCATGTTTTGGTATTGAGAGTGGAAAATAACCATTATTTGGTCATAAATTGATATCACACCATTCAGATACTTGTGTTTCAATGTTTGACAAAGTACATAAGGCTCCTATATGTGACTAAGTTGAATCAAGAGCATTTAGTAGAAAATCATCTGATATACTATTTTTTATTAATGTATGATAACTCTTATTATGTCAGTGACAATTATTCTTTTGTATGGGTGATGGTTTTGAGTAAGTATATGTCATGTAATAAACTGTTTCTGAATCTTCTTCTCCTGAGGTAATTTTGCTGTCTTCATTTCATTGGTTACCAAAACGGTTATATGATATATTCTATGGGTCAGGTGTGGTTTAGTCAGAAGGAAACACATGCAGGTGTTTATAAGGCAAACACAATAGCTACAAGCTTCCTGCATTCCTACCCAGTCAGGATATGATGCTCCAGAGATCACTTGTATCCCACTACCTATGTCCATTAAGAAATAACTTAGCAGAGAGATAAAAGGACTGAGCTTTCTATTATCCTGTTGAAATATATGTAATGAAATTTAAAGCAGTAGACCCTGAAAAAAAAAAAAAAAAAAAAGTAAAGCAGTGGATACAGAGACTGGGCAAAAACTTCTGCTGTCATCTGAATTACCAGTTACACTCAAAGCTTTTAAGACTTTAAGTACCCAAAAGAGATCTTCCCTGCAAATAGGTGTCAAATGATGCTTAAGATACTGGGGCAGCTTTGAGATTATCCCTCAGATTTATTTTTTTTTTTATTTTTTTTTGCCTCAGTCAGGGTGAATTTGCCCTTAGAAACTAAGTAAAGGCTTAACATTAGGTGTCAACATGAATAATAGTAATCATTTTCACAGGCATCCGTTCCATGTCAAACACATTTGTTAGCTATGTCTCAGTAATATTTGCAACATAGATCTCTCACAAAGTTCAGATTTGTTCATATGCCATTTTACGGCATCATCCATGCACAAAACTCATTCTAGTATTCTTCATCAGCTCATTCTCTACTCTTCTCTGGACCTCTCTGTGGCTTATTTCCCAATGCTCTCTATATTTTCTGTGCCAGTATCCAGCAGAGTTGTGTCCATAATATTCACCAAAGTAAAACCAATATCAGTTGCATGAATGTAAGCTTTTCCCCGTCTGAACTATCTATGTTATGTGCAGAACATTGTATTTAAAATATATTAATGTTATATTGAAAATATTTTTATTCAATCATTCTTTTCTTAATTACTGCCTGAAAAATTAAGAGAAGAATATCAAATAAAACATAGCTAGAGATGCATGTGTGTGTTCCAATTAAGATCTGTCAGGATCTATTAACTTCCTGCTTATTATTAACCAATATGGGGAAAATGAGCATGGATTTGCTCCAATGAAACAGTGCTGAAAGATATAATATTCTATTTAATACTTTTTCAAGATCTGCACATATAGGCATTTCCTACAGAATAGAAGGGAAGAATTTGATCTCTGTAACTCTGGACAGGAATATGGCATTGAGGGAAGCTGGGCAGGCAATAGAATTTAAATGTCATGGGGGATTTCAGAACTTCAGTTCAAGAACAACTATTTTAAAAATCCTGAAATTCTGTGTTAAAACTACCTTGGAAGGAGACAGACTCAGTAGAGCTCCAAGACTAAGTAGAGTTTTTGCTCCTGAGTAGAGTTTGCTACTCTACATTTATAAAATTTTCTAATGAATTGTCAGATTAAAATTGTTTTGGGTAATACAGTTCTTCAAATGTTAAAACCCATCTTTTGCCTAAGGCAATCCAAGTTGCAGTGCAAAAGGAACTGGGGAAGTTACTGTATTTCTACAAAGATAGAGCACTTGGAAAGAGTAATTAGCTAAGAGAGATATTTCTAGAAGAGTGTGCATGTACCCTTCAAGATAAGCACTTCCTCCTTTAGGATTAAAAAAAAAAAAAAAAGGAAAAGAAAAAAATATCCTGTTACAGAGGTAAACTCTGCTTCTCTCAGAAAGCTCTTTACAAAACCTACTAACTTTTCTCTCCTAGTCAGAGAGCTTTAAATCTATTCCTTTAACTGAACAAAATCCTACCAAAAGAAAAAAAAAAAAAAGCCTCTTTCTTGGTGTTCAAAACAGTGTTTGCCAAGACAAAATGTCATAAATGAGTATTGTCTTAGAAGCTCTGAATATGATTTAGGTGTCTTCTCTTTAGCCTGTATTTTTCTCTAATGGAATTTCATATTATGGTGGGTTAACTAGGATGGATCACACTTGACAATGTTCATCCTCCCAATTTTGCTTGGCTATGAAATTCAGTTTGTTATTTGAAAGGAATTTTCTATCATGAAATTATTACACTATTATGTCATTTTTGAGTAAAATCACAAACTACTAACAAAAATGTCAAGGGCTTTGCAGAATAAAGACATATTTCATTTGCAAAAGCATTAAAAATACAGTGCTTTTAATATTTAATGAACAATAAATATATATTTTAACAAGAAAAGAATCTGTCTATGCTGTTTGGGGTATATACTTGCATTCACTTAACTCTATTCTAAGGAAGGAAGAAATCGTTCTATTTTGGGGAAAAAATCTAGTAGTTTTCACATGCTTGGTTCAATTCAGGTTAATCTTTTTTAGCAAGATGTGTTATTTTTCAGACACTGAGAACATTGTTGCTATGTCATAAGCCATGTTGTTTTAGCAATTACATTATAGAATAGTAGGATGTAATTCCTGAAGGTGTTGAAGAAAAGCTTCTCAGCAAGGCATCCAAGTGGGAAAAGAAATTCAATACAATAGCCACCATGCAGTCACAGGTATGACACTGTAGTGTGAACCACTTCTCATCTGTTTCCTTAAGCCTTTAAAGCAGGCAGATCTTCAGTACCCATCTTCAGAGCTAAGTTAATTCCATGTGAAATACGCTAACATCTAGTTCTGAAGTTTTAAATGCAAATGCATGATGTTTATGGCCCTGGTTTTCAAGACTGCTGCAGGGGCTGCAGACAGCAGTGCTGTGTTTCCCTGGGGGTATTTCCAGTGCCAGAGTGATGCTTTCTGGCTCTGGTGCTCTGTTCCCTAGTGGGCTTGTGAAAGGAGAGGTAAGATGCACTTGTTGTAGTTACACCAACTTATATCAACACAAAAATACCTTCTTAAATGATCTCAGGTACAGTATTGTGTCCCCTGAGATACTGAAAATACAGCAGTAGCTCTGTACGAATTTATGGATTTTTGAAGAAAAACTTGTAGGTAGAGAAAGGAGGTGAACTGACTTAAAAACTTGATGTTTGGGGTTTTGTATCTTCACTTGCTCAGTTTCTGCATGTATTGTAACCCTCAGTGGAGGTTAGTGTTCTTGTTGACAGTTTGAATCCCTTTACAGAAAAATAAAAAGTTCCCATCAGTGTTGTTCACCTTCCTTTCTGAGTCTTACTGTTGCTTTACAGGGTCAAGTTGCCCTCATCCTCGTCTCAGTTTAACTTTCTATTTTTCAGCGAATAGTATTCCATATTTTTCACTGTGTAATGTCATATCATTTTTTTTAATTTTATTTTTTTTTAGGCCTTTAGGCCTTTCTCTTCTCTGCAGTGTCATCACTGATGACTGCATTGCTTTTTGGCTGGCACAAATTTCAAATCACAGTCCAGTACCTAGCATTCAGTGCTTGGCATTCTCGGGAGACAACATATCAAACTGGTTTTTGTCATTTACCTAAACATTTCAAATGAAGATTGTCCTTGAAGAAGCATAGCTATTTGCATGAATACACATATTTGTGTCCAGGTGAATGATTTTCTATTCATATCCCAATATTTGTGACAGAAGGCTTGCTTGATCGTCTTGTATGTATTGGTATATTTGGAAATCAGTGAGAGTTTTAGGAGGCAAGGAGAGAAAATATTTCGTCAAAGGACAGCATTTCCTAAATTAACTAAACAAATGCAGGATTGGAAAGCCATAATCAGGGAGGGAGACAGAAAGAACAAGTGACATTCTTCCAGAGGCACAGCAGATCGCTCCTCAGAGTCTGGAGGTGCTTCCCCAGGGCAGTGACTTCAAGGCTGGTCTGCAGGTGACCCCAGCACACCCCAGCCTACCAGCTGGACCCATCTGGCTGAAGATGGGTAGTGAACACCGAAATTCCGGTTGTCCTCACAGCTGGGCCAGAGCTACCTTTATGGAGACATCAGCTGAACAAGGCACATGCAAATACCTAACTCCATTTCTTGCTTCTTCCACTTGTACCTACTGTGACAGTATGATCTAAACTGGAAATGGGAAAATCCAGACCATTCTCTTGACAAAGTATGAATTAACAAGGAAGTTGCTTTCCAACAATATCAGTATAAATAGTAACCAATCCTATTTAATGATTTCAGCTACCACAGCTTATGTGTTAAATAATCAAGCCCAGTGTTGGCAATGGCACTCTGGAGCAATTGAAGAAGCTAAGTCTGTTCTAGATATTTCTCAGTAGTAGAGGTTGGTGTATGGACAAACTATGGATAACAATATTCATAAACCTTGATGCAATAACTGTAAAATTTTTGTTTTTTATCTCAGTTCCTTATTTCAGTAGATGGATGGGTGGCTGCTTGAACAGATGGGTGGTCATACAGCTTGCACTCTACATATTAACCTTCAGTTTTACTGCACATTCCACAAACGTGCAGATACATCTGTGCAACTCTACCAACACTTCAAGCCAGCTGTGAGTCAGCACCAATCCAGAAGCCATGTAACTGTGACAATGTATACTTGATTCACAGTAAATATACTCTGCATTTGCTAGACAAAGGAAAGGAAAACTTACTGGTTTTTTTTTTTTTTTTTAGAGAGAGTATACCCTGATTTTTCTCTTCAGGGAAAACATTGTCATACAGGAGAAAAACAAAAACACGACTGATTATTTTTTGTTAGTCACATTATAAAAGCAGCTCCTAACTGTGACTCTCTTGCTTTTTTCATTAAAGGAAGACAAATATAAGTATGAACAGTGCCATGCTGGGACTCAGCAGCACCGTTCTGGAAAACACACAAGACCTATTTTAATCTCCGTTATTCTAGTGTCATTTAGTTCATTTAATCAAATAGTAGAAGTCTGGATACATATCATGATGCTTAGCTATTATATTTGGCAAAACACTACTACAGCCTGTTCTGAATGTTTTAAGCAGTTAAGCACACAAAGGGTATATGAAAGAGCATATACTGAAGTGGGTACATAAATTAGATTTTAAAAAAATGTCACTCTACAGATTTTGGAATGCTTGTTACATTTCTTATTTCTCTTTAAAGGCTTTCTGTGCCAGCTTTGTACTCATTTTTAGATTAAAGTGCTCCAGTGATTGGATCCTCTCCATGAAAAGATAAATACACATAATTTTCACATATAAAGATATATATATATATGTATATATTAAAAAATATATTTTGGTAAGATAATTTTTTGCTTAGTAATCTGCCACCAAATACTAATCTATTAGAACGTAGTTTTCTGGAATGTTTCTGGTAATAAGTTGCTTTCTTATGCAAAGTCCACAATGTAGTCCAATGCAAGTTTCTCTACACTGATGTAAAGCTACAGAAATTGTTGCTAATAGTTTTGTTTCAGATATTTTAGAAGTACAATATATTTTAAATATTTTTGAAATGTATATAATTTGTATACCACAATTATAAGTTTTTTTCTTTTTTTTTTTTTTTCCCTGCAGAATATAGAAGAATAAAGTTAATGTATTACCATAACGAGCTCCTATGTTGTACACAAACACTGTAGGCTCCAGCACTCATCTTTCCAGGCACATTCATGGAAGTATGATAGCCATGGATCTGGTTTATGTTTAGCAAAACACACTAAGATATCTAGTCTTTTCTGCAATGTGTATGATTTGTATTTCATATTTCATAAAGAACAGGAAAATGTTCTGTTGCTGAGCAGAGGCTCATGATACATTGCATTTCAAATGTGATGAAAAAGGGTGATCAAAAGATAAGGTTTATTGTAATATACCAGTGTTATTTATGAATACTAGACCTCTCATCTGCTTTTGTTGTTGTTGTTTGTTTTTGTTGTTTTGTTGTTGTTGTTTTTCCCAAGTATCTCATCTGGAAGATAAGGGGTGGGCTGGTGCTTGAAAGCTAGTAGAGGTAACCAAAATGGTATTAGCTATAAACACACTGTGTGCTTAGGTTTGTCCTTGTCATTAATTTTCAGCAATGGCACCTATGTGAACTCGATTCTGATGCCACATTATCTGCCTCGCAATTAGTATATTGATAAAAAAAGAGGTGTAATAACATATTCCCTTGCTCACAAAATACTTTGTTTATATATTATCACCATAGTAATGGGCAACTGTAGTTTCAGTGGTTACGACATTGTTTGCAATTCAAAAACTGAATTAAGGAGATCTCTACCAAAATAATATGAGTATGATCTGAATAGCACTGGGCCACCTCCTTAGACTGCAAAGGAAGAAACTTTACATTGTTACCTTAAATACAATGACACAAAGATTAGGTGGTCATTTTTCACTTACCTAGTAAAATTCATCTTCCACAGTTAATGTTTTAAAATAGGTTAAAATGTTTTTAAAATAAATAAAATTGCCATTTTCACAGTAGTTCTTTGGCCAAGTAAGTCATTTATTGCCTGTTTCTTCAAAAAGCTGAAATCACCAGGATTTACAAATCACAAATCTAACATGGGAATCGTATAAATAAATAAATAAATCCCACAACAACAAACTAAACCCAGATTTCCACAGGGGCTTTGACTAAACAAAATACAGCAAGAAGAGTTTTATTTATGAGAAGATTGTTACTCTTCTGGGACCTGAGATTCCATTTATATGTACTTTACTCTGGTTTATACATTTCTTGACAATTAATGTTGAGAAGTTTCTATATGAAATATTAGCATAATTACCGTCTTTTTTCTTCTTATTAAAATGCCATTTTAAAAATATTTTAGAATGTGAAATAGCCTTTGAATTGAAAGGCCTTGGAAAAGAATTTCATGAAAATTGGGGCTGTCAAGCAGTATTGTCAATCACTGATTAACTGGTGTCACATCTCTTTAGTTATGCATTCTTTGAAGAGCTGCTTAGGGGTGTCTAAGTCATTTTAGATTTCAGTTTTAGTTTATTCTCACGGAATAATCACATGCACAAGCTAAATATTTTTATTATTAAAAGCTATTCTAAAAATGACATCCACATAAAAAGATCTTCAATATCTTATGTTGTAACCCTTGTGAAGAAAATACTAACTATAGCATTATCTATTTTAGTCTACCATAAATAATTTCTTTAATGATCTTCATCTGCCAATAGAATAATTTTTAGTTTCCAGTTAAACCACTTCACGTGAAACTTGTATTTATTTGACAGTACATATGCTGAAAGAAGTTGGGAAAAAAATTAATTCATTCATAAAATTTGAAGAAAAAAATCATTTAGTACTCAAGGAAAAAAACCCACAAAAGTGATTTAGAAATTTATTTCCAGGATCTTTCTGAACTGGCACACCAGAGATCTGTTTTTCTTTGGAACAAACAGTTGAGAAATTGTATATCGCTGTCCAGGCCCTTAATTATTCTGTTACATAATCTTGTATGACTTCTATCAGGTTTTCATGGAGGCTGTGCCCATGAAGACAGTGGTGTGATTTCATTTTGGAAACATGGATTGAAACTAGTGATGCACAATGTAGGAAAATTCTAAATAGAGAAGACCACAGCAGACAGTTTCCAGTGGTAACAACCACACTGTATTAATCAGTGGAATAGTCCCTGGCCCAAAAAGGGATGTTATATTGGTCAAAGCTGTTCCTGCTTACAACAAGTTCCACATAAATTCCTTATAGTTTCTGTGAGAGCTTCTTATTTAAGGCAGCTTACAGTATCTTCTATCCCTCATAAACCCTGTGTGCCTCAGTATGTAAATAATTGGTCATCATCACCTAGCTGGCAGGTAGAATCATTTGGAAAAGAGATTTTAATTCGTGCTTTTAGAATATTTTAATTTTGTTTCTGTGCCTATGCCAGTGAAAGCCTACTAATAACAGGTAGTTTTGAAATTGATTTCTGTTTGTCTCAGATTCATGCCTTAAATTCTGTGGTGCAGTAAGGCATTTCCTAACACCAATAAAGTATTAGCAGCTTTTCTAGGGTATTCTTTACAAAGAATATGTATGTATATTTAGCAGCAGAAAGGTGAGTTATTTAACTGGTTTTAAGATGCAGAACAGAATGTTCTCACAACAGGGGAAAACTCAACAAGAGTAGTATCTACTATCACTACTTTAATGGCAAACTAACATGAAGCAACTTCAGATCATAATGTCTTCTTCAAAATACTTTCTTCCCATTTACTTATTTTCAAAGCCCCAGAGATCCACAACAAACTAATTCCCAAAGATAACTGACTGTGTTCCCCACCTGCTTTCTCTATGTACAAATTCGCTATTCACTTTATGGTTTTAGTTTTAAGGGGCTTCTAATTTAGGGAAATGCAACTGGATCATAAGCAAGGTCTGCAGTCCTCACATTTAGAAGAAATTAAACTATTTCTTTTTTCTTAAAAAATATGTGCAGTAGTTTTATAGCAAATTCCTAGATATATGCATTTGTTTATAATATTTAACATGTACACACAGGACTCAAGGACTAAGCTAGATAAGCACCCGAGTCTTTCTCATGCCTTTTAAGTGTCAAAAATCCCTTCAATGCACTTCTCTCTTCATTTAACCTGTGATTTGTTTCTACCTTTGACCATTTTTACATCTGTTTCTTCACCTGCCAGTGCTCTTACAACAACAAAAGCCTGGTTTGCTAACTTTAAATGCCACAACCAGATTTGACAAAATGGAAATGGATCAAGACCTGGCTGCTAGTCACTGTTGTAGCTCTGTAAATATGATTGTTTCTGGTTTTACTAAAACTCACCTTGGCCTAAGTTCATTTTAGCTTGTCTTCAGCTGCAATAGCAATTGTCTGTCTGTCAGAAGGCTATTGCCTAACTTGTTTAAGCTTATCTCTGTGAATACAAAATGTGGTGAAGATCTCGGAAACCTGTGCAGTCCTTACATCCTTACATAACAAACAAAACACCTTTTCAGATAATGGGGACCATGGGAAGCTGTAGTGTGTCTTTGATAAGGAATGGACCAGGAACACAAAACTGTAGCTTGGAACCAGTGGGGGAAAAAATGCAAGGAGCAGACTGCCTTAAGAAAATGTGCAATAGCCTTGGGCAGATCCAAGACTGAGGAGAAAGACACTCCACCGTGAATGCCCTGCTTCTGACAGAGAAGCCCATGGGATATGCAAAAATTGATGTAATACCTACACCTCCCAGTTTAAAGAATACTTCCCAGTTTCTTGAAGATGGGTGCTGCAGACCTTGGGATTCAGAGGCACACCCTCAAAGGTGAGCATAACACAAGAGAATAGAGGTAGATCCAAGAAATCTTCTAAACTACTAAATAATTTTAAATATAATATTAATGAGGTTTTTCTAAATTAATTTGGATTGTGAGTGTTAGCAGCACTGTAATGGCTAATAAAGAATATTCATTGCATTTTGATTAGATTATCAAGACCTTAAGGTAGCGGTTAGTACATGGATCCACATAAAAACCACATTCCCTTTTCTCCATGAGTTTAATCCACGTACAAGCCACATTCCCTTTTCTCCATGAGTTTAACAGTAACACTGTTATATTACCCATTCATCCAATAAAACAGCAATGTGGGCATGAATGAGTTACCTAAATGTTAGATGTTTAGTACCATTTGAGATGACCTGCCATATCTTAGACATCTGTGGTAGAATAATGACATTTACCTCAAAGAAGATGTATGTACTGCCAGCATATGGTCGGGAAACCAGGTGGGATACCCAAGGCTGTCTATGATGGCATTAGGCATCTGTGTCCTGCGAACTGACTTGCACTCTTTGTGACAAAACACAAAAAATCTCAACCTGGAAAGCAGGGCCTTGGTCTTGCAAATACTTACATGGGTGTTTAACTTCTCACAGTCTTATGAGAAACTGTGGAATGTATTAGCTCTGCAATACTTTCTAAGAAAGCTGTTTTGCAGCAAGACTGCTTCCTATGTAAAAAGCACAAGTTAGGCAAGTCAGTCTCAGTGGTATTGTTGAAGTTAAGCAAGGAAGAGTTTAAAGTCTTTAAAGTGAATTATGAGATTGTAGGATAATTCCAGTCACAAGTCGAGGATATGTAAAGTAATTGGTATATCATGGTGCTAAGGATGTTACCAACAGCTGATGAATAATGTATGTTTTTAACATAAAAACTAAAATTGCTTGATACATAGGATATGGGTAAAATAGGTTTTGGGTTTTTCTAAGTTTTTAACTGTTCTTCAGACATCTCACTGATTTTAGTTTTACTTCTGTAGTTCAAACCTAGATTTAAGTTCCCTGATACAGGTGTTTATTTTGAGGAAAGCTAAGCTGTGCAAGCACCAATATTTAGGGAGGGGAAAAAGACTGATACATCCGGATTTTCTTTTCCCCCTGAGCACAGAACAAATACAGATAGTTGTAAAGTTTAGAAAATTCATATGGTTTGTTCTACATATCATACAGGGATGGCAGCTCTTATAATTTTGGCTATCAAAGCACTATGGAACTATTTTATTCTGAAGTAACTTCATAATTCTATTTGTTTTAGTATTAAGCAATAACTACGCTTCAGCTGGGGAAGTGTAATCCTAGATCATACACGATGACAGGTTTCGCATTGATGGAGTACATCTATTTCAGTGTATGATTGTCCATTGGATGTTTTCTTTCCTTGCCAAGAAGCCAGTCTGCACTTATTATACCCAGCATGCTCAACCTGCTCACTGAGTAGAGCGATGTATGCGCACAGGGGAGATGTCCCTCTGTAGCTCCAGCTCCTGCCAACCTCCTTGCAGCTGATCAGCCTAAAGGCATAACCACGTATTCCTGCTTTATTCCTGTCTGCACACAGATAACAGGCTCTGGATCACAGGGCTTCTAACAACTAAGGTTCAATAAATTTTATACAGTACATGCCATGACAGTAACAGGGATAGTGTGTGTATATATCTTTTGCAAGGGCTGCCTATACAAAGCCCTTTGGCGATTAACAACTACTGTTATGTCCCTGGTCAGGAATTTTACTGCTTTGACATTGAACACTTTGGCCTTCAACAATTTGTGCACAAAAGGTTCAGAGCAGAGTTAGTTCTTTCAAAAAGTGAATCATTTTTTGCATTGTTTTGTTCTGAGAAAGAATTAGTGTCACTCTCTTCCCTTCCTAATGTCTTCCATTCCCTAAAGAACATTTAAGAACTAGTTCATCATTGCAGAGATTGAAAGGAGGAGTGATATGTTCCAGAGAGATCATTGGTGTCACTCCACACGGATTCCTCAGAGAAATATCTAACAGACAACAACAACATCAGTTGCTGGACTGCTGGCCTCTTTTTTTTTTTCCCCAGAACAGCTGCACTTCTGCATTTCTGTTTGTCTTCATATATACAGAATTTTTGTTTGTTTGTTTTTGTTAACCAGGCTAATTCAGGAAGCCCTGGCAAAAACTTTTAAGTGGCTCAGAAATTAAATCATTTTCAAGGTGAGAAAAAAAGATGAAAATTTTTCTGTAT
Organism: Cygnus olor; assembly: GCF_009769625.2. NCBI lineage: Eukaryota > Metazoa > Chordata > Aves > Anseriformes > Anatidae > Cygnus > Cygnus olor. The sequence goes on along the minus strand of NC_049172.1, from coordinate 40,332,587 downwards.
TGTCCTCCAGCAAAAATAAAATAACTAGATAGCTCTTTGGGTACATATCCTCAAGAGAGGAAGGACAAAAAGCTTTGTCCTTTGAGACTGGTTTCATGACTCAACAATAAAAGTCATGCTGGGCTTCAACATTATACGAAGTAACCAAGAACTACAGGAAATATCATCTTGATCTTCTGCTGTACCAGTCAGTGACAATATACTGCTGAGTGTGTTGATATGCACCTTCAGGTTACATTTTCTTCTGACATAAATATTGTTTTTACTGTTAACCTAAAACCATTATTTTAAAGTCTGTATTTGGTTTAGTCTCCTTAGCCCTGTGATTTATACTCAAGTATTGTATGAATTTTAGTGTAACATTTTAGAATGTAGATGTCTGTAATTGAAAAAAAAAATATATCCAAATCCAATTCTTGGATGCAAAAATAGTTGAATAGTCCATGAATAAAAATAGTTCTAAGGACAACTTGAAAGAGTTTGCGATCTATGGTTCAAAAAGTTAATTGCTCTCTTGTACTATTTTATTCATAGAACAACTGTAACTTAGGTAGATTGGAATATGGAAGATAGTTCGTGTTCTTGCAAAAATAAAATTGTATGTCAATAACTTTCTGATCTTAAACTGGGAATGGTAGACCAGTAGTAAACAGATGACAGAAGAGATGAGATGAGCAATATTTTGTTGTTTAAAGCAAATAAAACCTAGTTCAAAAAGAGAGCCAGGAAACTAACATGGACAAATAACTGCCCAGAAATGCAAGCATAAAACAGGATTTGGTAAATCCCATGAATTTCATGATTCTCTGCTGTCAAATAGAAATAACACTTTGTGTAATACAAGATACTATTTTTTCATTTACGAATTCTGAAATATCAGTTCCTAGGATGCGAAATGTCTCAAGAATTTATGATAAAATCCAAAGTTTTACAATGTAGTTATAAGTTATCATATATATTGATTTATTTTTTATTCGTTAATAGAATAAGAAAGAATAAAAAAGAACTTTAAAAGTCAGACTTGACTTCAGCTTTATGATCAAAACTCCTGTATTAACTGTCAAGAAAGAGAGCAGTTCTTCTAGATTTCCTTTGTTGAAATGTGTTTTGTCTGGAATGAAGATCATACATAAAAATCTCATTTAATATACTTAGAAAAATGCAAATGCATAAAATTATAGTTTTTGCAAGATCTTTGAAATTTTGCAGTTAAGGCTCTTATATGTTGCTATGACTTTTAATAATAAGAAAAAAGAAAAAGATCACAGTCATCATAGCTGATGATGTCAGGATCTTTTGGGAACCTGAAATCCTTGGCACATCCAGAATTTACTGGTGCTTTTTTTCACAGCAATACTGGTAAATCAACATCATGCTGCTATAGAAACATCTTTTTGCTTGTGTAGCAAAGTAACAAGAATTTTATTTCAGATTCTTCAAGACCTTATTTAAGTGTATGTGATTGCAGAGTGTAAAGAATTTATGCTATTTCAGCTGCCCCTCAGCCAATCTGCTGACTTTAGATTTTCTGTTTTCTACATGTGGAAATGCTAGTTCCCCAAATCCCCATTGCTTCCAGATGCATTGTCAATCTGTAAATAATGCAAAAGACACTTTCAAAATTCAAATTCCATCGCATCACCATTTTGCTTGTGGAATTACTTTATACAAAATATGTTTTCCTTTACAACTGGAATCGGAAATGGTCTTCAGATTTATGAGTCAACAGGTGATGAGGCAACAGGCTTTTAATCATCTTTTCCCAATTTCATAGTTGGTACCAACTTCAAAAATAAAATTAAAAAATTATAGTATTTCATGCAGATCATTTGCTTTTAACAAAGCAAGGCTGACATGCGTTGGCTGTTGTTAGTATCACATTATGCCCATGACAGAGGAAGGGAATGACTTAGCATGTCAGACTTAGTGATGCATTCAACTTAGATATATGCTATAAGTTGTCATTGCACTAGTAAAACAGTAATGGCAATTTTCCAGTACTAAATGAAGTTGTTTCTAAGCATTTAATCTGCTCAATCAGATTTGCATAAATCCAGAGAACTCTGCTTTTGTTTTTAATCTACCTGAAGTGGTTTACCTAAAATGTCTGTATGTGGTCTTGTGACCAGCTAATACTGATGCTGTGGACAAAGGCTTTGTGGCATAAGCAAAGTTGCTGTGGTTTGGTGGTGGTGGTGGTGGTTACTCTTTTTTTTTTTTTTGACATCTATGTAAAAAATGAATGAAACCTCCTATGCAAAAATGTAATGCAGATAAGTCAGCTGAGTACAAAAATTAAATGTTGAACAGATGCGTTTAGATTTTAAAGTGCTGCCAGGACGACACCAATATAGTACAAGGACACTGTAGGGACAGCTGTTATACACGCTGAGTCACAGCTGCAAATATAATGTACCTTTCTGAAAGCAATTCAGAATTGCCATAAATCCTTTGCTAATAAGTTTCTCTAAGGCTTCGAAAGGACTCTGGCAATGATTAGATTTCTGAAATAACAAGATTTACTTACTGACAAGGTCTAATATAAACTGTACACTAGAAGTGAGATTTATAGTGAATGGTCACTCTTAAAAACATTTCATTTGTCATTGCCTTGGTCACCGGGTTGTCACATTACTTCTGTATCATTTATTTTTAGGAGAAAGAGTACTGTAATAATTGTGTCTGGTGATTGAAGATGGGGCTAGACAGTAACTCCTTTGAAACTGAACATTGAACGGGAAAGAAAAAAAAAAAGCTAAAATATGTTTATTTATTTATTTATTTATTACATTATCTTAACACTGAGCAACACAGAGTTAGACTGCATGTGTCTAACTTCAAGCACTTCCGATACTGCTTAAATATCTTACTGAATGGGATCCATATTAGACTTAAAGTCCAAAAACTAATAGATTAAGTCTAATCCCAAAGAAATACAAAGTCTCTCCTATTCTTCCTCTTTTTTTTTTTTTTTTTTTTTTTTTTTGGTTTGTTAGTTTGCTTTGTACGAACTGTATTCCTTATGTTTGTCATGTTATCCTAAATATTTCTCTATGGAATCTTTTTTTTTTTTCTTCTTCTTCTAAATTATTCTGTTTGGGGAGCTGTTGGGCGTTAATCACTGCAAAAAGAGCCAGCAGTAGACAGCAAAATGCAGTCCATCATCTGAAATAAAAGATTCTGAGAGTCTCTCAAAGGACAAACTTAATGCTATATTCTTTCATCAGAAAAATTGTAACCAAAATAGACTAATTTTAAAAGAGTACCAAAGGGAATTTTCAAAGCATACAGATCAATAGAAAGCCAGGTTTGTTTATTCCCCAATGGGCGCTGCTTCATTTGCGACGTTGTTTTCATAGATGGTTTACTGCTCATGTGAACAGAAAAGGAAAGGAACAGAAACAGTACAACAGGGAAGGATATGAATTAAGGATGAACAACATGATGGATTACTGTCAGTGTGCTAATCATTGTTAAGGGTACAATAGTTTTGTGCATTTCCAGAGCACTTAGCTTAAGGTTTATATGACTATTTCCTGACTTTTACAATTGTTGAGTGTCTGCTTGGTCTATACTTTTCCACAGAGACCTAGTTTCCTGAGATCCACCTACATGTCACTGTTACTGAATTCTCCATAGGAGCAGACCTTAATGTATAGAAGTGTAGCATTTTTTTCTTCATGAAAGAGTTTTTATTTAATTTGACTGAGAAGTAGAACATAATGTCCAACTGCATGATACCACAAAGTACGTTAAGAGCCTTAAGTTTCCTGCCAAACACAAGAAAATCAATTATGTTTATTAGTAAACTTTACTACTATTTGTATTAGGCAATTAAAACAAAACTGTTATCTTTACAGGGAAGGGAATTTATGAGAACTAAGCGACGAGATTTGGTAACATGACGTTTTAATAGGCTGCAGCCACTATCTTCACATTGAAAAGGAAAAGAGAAGATGATACAGCCTAGTCATAGCTTACTGCTGTGACACTTTCACTCCGTGAAATACTGTTAAAGGCAGAAGGAGAGACAACAACGAGGTGTAGTTAAATATTTACCATCTGAACCTTGTAAAAGACTCAAGTGACACAACAGCTATCAATGCCCTGGATGTCTTGCTTTAGGAAGAGCTGGATTCCTTGGAACCAGATCATAATTCTTCTTTTAAAGAAGGCAATGTTTAAGGGTCAGGAGACTAAAAGAAAGGCACAGAACTGCATTTGTCTGGATTTTTGAAAGACTAATGAAAAAAAAAAAAAAAAAGCACCAATAGTACACCATGTGGCCAAAAAAAAAAGGCATAGGCTGAAAAAAGCCTCAACTGTACATAAAGCAGGGACAGACAAAAAACACTTAGCAGAAAGTCTGAACTGTTAAATTTGTCATGAGTCTGATTACACAGACACTTGTACAACACTCATATGGAGGAAGCAAGATTAGACAACCATAAAAATTCAGTAACCATTATCTTGTTTTAAACAGTATTTTAATTAGGATTGTCAAATGCTGGAAAAAATCACCTAATTAGCAACCTTCTATGGATTTTTTTTACACTAGAAAATTTTGTGTACATATGGAGCCCCAGTCCACAAGATGCCAAGCATCTTTTACCTGTATGAAGCCCCAAAACATAGAAATATTCAGCATTCATAATTACATGCTTAGATTTGCAAAAAAAAAATAATAATTAGATAGGCAGACAGACAGATAATGCATGCAAAGTATATACGATGGCCACACATAGACATCTCGGTACAAAAATTAATAACCGCAGTTATGATGCATTTCTTGATGGATACATGGAGGCATCCGATATCTCAAGATCTGTTTGCAGGCATACTATAGTTCTTTAACCATTTACTAATTATGTGTACATCTTAATCCAGGGAGAAGTTCTACAAGCATATCTGCCAAACTTGTATATCAGTCACATGATCCATCACAGTTAATGTACAATTCCACTCAATTACTTTTTTTTTTTTTTTCCAGGCACTATCAACAAGGTGATTAGGTCTGGAATACAGGAGATCATGCAAACAATCCCTCTAGCAGTAGCTATTCTCCTTTAGCTGGAATAAGAACGTATTCTTTGGATTACATATAATAGTAAAACATGAAAGGAACTTAGCCCCAGTTTTCATATACTCGTATTATTTAAAGCTAGGTAATCAAGCTAAGCACAAGATGGTATGCAACCTGGTGTAGAGTTATGAAGGATTGTACTTTCTTAAGACAAAGCTTATTGTTTTTTGAAAATACGAACCATTTTTGGTGCATATATGGGACCAACATATTGTTGTAATTTAGTATGAAGAAGTCTTATTACATGCTGAGTGAATAACTCTGAGTTGTTTGAAGGGCCAATGGAATATTGTACGAAACATGAAATTATTAAGCGTAATAGGATTCATTACTAATTATGGATTTTCTGTTTTTAAAAAAGCAACACCACAGTCTTCATTAATGTAGTGAAAAAGCAATGCCAGAAGTTCTCAAAGCAGCCTGTATGGCTGTCCTATGGTATTGTCTGGTTGGAAAAAAACAACAGGTGAATGCAGAGCTCTTATTTTCCTTCCCAGGTTTTCTCAGGACTTGGGGAATTTTTGGTCATTACTTTTTTTGGTTCCTCTGCTTTCCACTCACAAATCAGGATTAAGAATGGATATAATATGGAATGATAATATAGAATTATACATGAACATTGCCTAGCAAATAAAAAAAAAAAACTGATCTTTTTACATCACTGCATGACATGAAGCTGAAACACTTGTAAAGAAAAATAACAACAACAACAAAGTAAACATAGAAACATAGCATTAAAAAAAAAAAAACACTTTTTTTAATATTAACTGGACTCTGAGTCCAGGTTTGTTTTTAGCGGGTTGTTTTTTCTTTTTTTTTTCTTTTTTCTTTTTTTTTCCTTTCCTTTTTTTTTTTTTTTTGAGGCAGTGTTGCTGTTTTCTCTTTTTTTTTTTTTTTGGTTGTTGTTTTGTTTCATTTTTGTTCATTTCATTTTTTTCATTTTTGTTTCATTTTGTTTTAGGACTTAGTCCAGTGTTTATTAGTTTTACCAACACAGTTTCTTTCTAATGAAATCTAAAGTGTATCTGCAAGGTGCTTTTTTATGTAGAGAAAGAAGAAACATAGAAAGTTTAAATAGATAAATAAATAAACATAGCAAATGTTGGCTTTACATTTTTCTAGCCACATCTTTATTCTGCTCATTAGGCAATCTTCCCAAGTTGTTATTATTATTGTTGTTGTTATTATTATTATTATTATTTTCTTTTAAGTCAAGCATTTGATTAGTTTCAAGTAAATTGTTTCATATCACTTTATAGATCAGTATTTAGTATTTCAGTTAGAAATATTATTATAAATATACTGAAATTATTTGTAGAAAGATGCACAAGAATGTAGTTGAGCCTACTAACTCCTATTGTCAAAGTTTAGGATTTTTTGTTTCTGTATGTGTACTTGTGCATATGTGTGTGTATATAAATGTTATATTATATACGTCTTTGCATTAACGATTACCCAGACTGACAAGGAAAGAAAGCTAAATTTTCAAGGGAGCTATTCCAGCTGTGAAATAAGGGGGAATAAGTAGCTATTTTTTGTGTCATAGACAGATTTTTTTCAAGTATGCCAAAACTTACCCCTTAAGCATGCACCTTTAAGTTAATATTTTATAGGCGTAAATAAAGCAATGGGTTGTGGCACTTCAAAACCAGGTGTAACATTTTTCAAACATTTTCTGTCATCTTATTGTGTCTGCATTAATAGCTGTACACTACACCTTGCAATACCTTATTTGGATTAGAGATGTACCAACAGTGAAATATTCAGGGATTTAACAAGGTCATGCTGAATAAGAGCATGGAATACTCTTCTAAAGCAATTGCTTTTTTGGTTTTGAAATACTTCATTGATAGGGCATTATACACAAATAATTCTATTTATATTAGCTTTCTTCAGTCATAATGTGTTTCAAGCACCATATGTTGTCTTCAGAGTAAATTTAAAGATTTTTGAACGTTAGCAATTTGACCTGTTATTTGGGGTTCTCAACTATTACATGCAATCAATTGCTTGAAGTAAGTTGTAAACGTATTTTTCAATCTTATTTTTACTTTCAAAAGAAGCAAGTCTTTCAGTGCTCTACTTTTATTTATTTTTTAACCTCAAATCAAGGGAAAAATGGCTTAGCTTCTGTTATGACAGCATCTGTGCTGTGTGTGTTTAAATCTCACTCTGTTTTCTTTTTCTACAAGGAAGTGAGAAATGGGAGTAAGCAGAATTTTAAAATTATTCTATGACCAGATTTGTGTGAAGTAGAGAAAAAATAAGAGGATCTGAGTAGTGATAACTACTAGGAAGTGAATATAAACTAGAACATGAGAAAGTAACAATAGCTGCTTTAGGTCAGACAGAACCATTTCTCCAGTATCTTGTCTCAAAACACAGCTGAAAGTGGAAGACTTCAAAGCATAAAACAACAACACTAAACTTTATATGAAAGTCTCCCACTATCCCAAAATTCTGTCATTTGTTGCCCAGGATTTTCAGGGTCACATTTTAGTTTGAACTTGTCCAAGTTCCCCTTGGGTCCATGTAATCTCTCAGCATCCGCCATTATCGCCTTATGGCAATGCCAAAAGTTACCGACCCTTTGATTTGACAAAAATGTACAATATACCGGTATACAAAGCTTACATTAACAGGAAAAAGAAAGAGATCACTGACCCTGAAAATACTTAACATTACCATATTATTTCATATTTATCAGGTCATTTCACCTAAAATGTACTAAATTCGCAGAACACTGAAGGGAAGTCTTTCCTAGCCTGGTTTGCTCCGATTTATGTGTTAATTTGTAGGAGTGCTCCTATGGACAGTTCACCGTTTTGACTCATCAGTGACTTCTGGTGAGGGAATGGGGAGGAACTCCAGTTTTGTTAAAAAACAGCTGTTTTCTCAGTCAGTCTGACACATCGTTGGTCAAATTTCTATCTATCTGCAAAATTAGGATAATAATTCCCTATTATGCATTATGAGGTTTTTAAATGCTACACAGCTCAGTCTTGCATAAGGACATAAATAATGCTTTCCTGCATTGTTGCCTTTTCTTATATTTGCTCTCTAATACAAGTCATCTCAGGAATCATCAGTGAATATGTTCTCATCCATGTTATTTAACACACCTTTTTAAAATTTTTTTCTTCTTTTTATTGCATATAAATTACCATGAGAAACAAACAATACTTATACCACCTCCTGTGATATTTATGTGGAGAAGTCAACTGATTTTGTAGAATTTGCAGTTCTAATCAGTGCTGTCCTGCCATAAGAGTGAATCATCACAAGGCTCAATACTTGATGTAAATTTATCTTTACAAAGCATTATCAGTGACAAAATTGTAAAAGGAACAGAAAATGACACAAAACCATTTTGCTTTCTGCCAAAAATATAATGAGATCTGAAAATGGCAACAAAAATTAATCCATTTTGTGACAAATCTAAGATTTTAATCTTATGGAAGAACCTTCTTAGAGCCATATATAAATACCATTAAAATATTGTTGAAAGGAACAGATGGCATTTTTTTCCAGAGGGTTATCTGCATGTGGATGAAGTGCAGTGTTATTAATGGTCATAAAATCATTTGCAAATATTTTAAACACAAGTATTAGCATACCTCAAGCTTGGCAAATGTCCTCCTTTGCAGGAAATTGGATTCTGGAAATGTGTTTTCCTTGATACTATATGTAACAATATAATTAATGAATTGAATGCTTGCTCAATTCAATTAATCTTCAGGTAACATCAAATTGATGAAAAGTCAGGAAATGCAGAAAATTAATGATAAGATTTTAAGGGCATTGTGCCTTTCTAAATTGTACTTTAACATGCACACTATGCAGTGGGAATCCTGCATTGATGGTGTAAATAATGGATAATAAATTACAAACTAATAATGAAAAGAGATAGAAAATTTACCCATATTACCCTAACATTGATATCTTTTATCACTTTTTTGTCACTATTCCTTTCATAGGAATTGGACACTGATTGTACCAATGGACACTATTTAAGGTGTCAGGCAATGCTCAGCAACTACTGTTAAATTTAATTGGCATTAAGAAATAGAAATTTGTACAGCCTGTGTCCAGTTTCCCTTTACTGAGGGTAGCCACATACTACTGTTCCATCACAATGTTACTCCTGATGTTCCAGAGGAAGAGGAGCAGAATCAGTCCTTGTGATGACATTCTCAGAGGTCTTAAAGCAAAAATATACATATAAATATGCTTACTATTTTCAAAAGCTATCCAAGTTTAATTTTTAATTAATTTTCACACGAGGCCATTTCTACCTTACGGTAGATTTTTTGTATAAGTATTTTTCTGACCTACTTTTACACTTAATGATGTTATCCAAGGGCAGCTAGATCTCAGTCTGTGTCCTGGTCAAAACTGTCCATGTGAAGTTGCTAATAGTTATCTTTTTTTCTTTCCCTAACTTTAGCAGTAAATCTCTAAACCTTTTGGAGGACTGATGGAAATTAATGAAGTGGCTGAAACTGGAACTTTACTCCTCCTTTTCCATCTAATTAACTGTTTTTTTTTTTTTTTTTTTTTTTTTTTTTTTTTTCTTAACACTTAACAATTTTAACTAGCAGAATTTGTCAGTTAAATCTCTTCCTCTCTGGTATCTTTTGCCTCTCCACACTTCACTTTTAAAATGTAACTTATTTCTAGCTAAAATCTCCAATTTTTATCTTCCTATTTTCAGTCTATCGCAACAAATCAATCAACGAGTGAGAAAACTGATTGAAGAAAACAGGCAGAGCAAAATCTCTGTAATTGTCTTGTGGCACAATTTAGCCATTTAATAGGTTGTCGTTTAGCTTTGCAGGATCTCATGGTCCCACAGCTGAAAAGGGGAGCTCCCAAAGCTTTCATTGTGAAGACAGAATTGTAGCTCTGAAGAGCTGCCCAAAACCTGTATCAGGATACTACAGACTTTTGCTTTTTTTTTTTTTTTCCCTCTTAAACACTAACCATGAGCTACTTGGTACCACAGTGAACTTCTGCTGGCAACAGAGAAAAACTGCTACATAAACAAGTACTGTAAAATATTTAAGAATTTGTGTTAACTTCATTCAATATTGCCTTTGACACTTCAGCTATACATACATACGTATAGATAAGATAGAGATATGCACTGGTGTAATAAATTCATCCTTAACTCTGCTCTGAAGAGAATAGGCATAGTGTGACAAGACTATCTACAAAAGTAAACAATGATTTCAAACTGACCCTTTGTGAAACTTATGGTCATCTTTGTACCTTTGTATCTTTCACAGATGCAGTTGGTACTACAACCTAAGAAATTAGATAGCCCTGGTCATGGTTACATATCTGCAGGGACATCAGTAAATATTTATATGCACATACATAAATGTAAAAAAAAATCAAGCATAACTTTCCTGGCAAGAGACTCATTCACCAAAATAGCATCAGTTACAAGAATAAGACAGTGGACTCACCCAGGAATGTATTTGTACACTTGATCTTTTTCTTACTGTAATTGTAATAAATGGCTCATCACTTCTCTTTTCTGGCCTGTCTTGTCCTTTGGTTCCCACTCATAAATCACTGAACTCTAACACCACTGTCTGAAGGCTCTTGCACCCCTAGTATGCGCTTTTAGCACTTTACATATCTTTTGTGTTAATGACGAGTTTTACATCACTGAAATAATATTTATTTATTTGTTGCACTTCAGTAATCCACAATGTTGGGGGTGGGGAGTGGGGGAGAACTGAAAATAAAGCTGACTTTTGCTCTTGTGTACTTCCTGTTCAAATACATAATAAGCTAGATTTTGTCCTTACCCTGAATCAGAAAAACTCCTCTGATATTTAGCAAAAGTGCTCCTACCCATCTTGCATCGCTCAGGAAAAAAAAAAAAAAAAAAAAAAAAAAAAAAAAAGAAGAGAAGGAAGACGAAGAAAGAACTGCTAATTAGTAAAGAAACGTTTCTGACTTTAAATCATTAAACACTTTAAATCTAATTCAAATGTATTCAATAATTGCCCCAGTTTATAATACTTGAGGAAATGAAAAATCATAGGAAAAAGAAATTAAATAAAGCAGAAAGAAGCAAGGCTGCAGTCAGAGTCTCAGTGCTAAAGGTGAAAGCTTGTGATTAAAGGACAGCAAGAAATCACAAGAGGCTTGACATAATACAGTTTTGAACCATCATAAAATCCCCTCTCTGAAGGTTCTTATACACTTGTTTGTATGTGTTCAGCAACATTGCAGATGTTTGCAGGGAATCACAGCTGAATAATTCCCTCTTCCTTCTTGTGCCAATCATCCTCACAGGCTAGGCTTACAGTATTGTTGCAAAAGTCTGAGAAAAGGACTTTCTCTTATACTGAGTTAAAATGAAGTAAACTTGTATTATAATATGTTGAATATAGTCTTGGGCCTATTCTCAAAACACAATTTATAGGTATCACTCTAAGTAACTTTTTCAACATAATGACAGGGATATTGTGGAGTATCCTTACATAATTTAATGTTCTATTCTAATCAATGTTACTCTGTTCATGTTGCATGATATAATTCCTGTTTTATTTTGTAATATGAATTTAATTTCTGAATTTCCAGGCTAAATTATGTAGTTTATAGCAGATGAACTAGTTATTCATGGTTTGTTTTTATTTTGTGCTCAGATAGCTTTTCCGTTCCTTTTGGCATAACTCTTTGGCATGTAGGCATTTACAGAGAAACTATGGTTTCCATGGATTTTGTGTGTTGAGATTTAAAATTCAATTTCCACAAATGCACATATAATTACAATTAGACAAATCAAATATTTGTGAAAAACAAAATAAAAGCAAACAATCAATCCCCAAAACTGTAGGTAGTTACTATTTTATGCAATTTTAATTGTCTGTGAACTGGGGTGAAGAAGTTAATCATCACCTATGTGGGATAAAATATTTTGACCTTTCCGTAGATTCTGCGTAGCAGCACCTGAATATGCCAGGGCAGCTTTATTTAAATGCAAACTGTAGAAAACTATTGAGTTAATTAGAACCTTGAATCAGGGCCAGTTCTAAATATATCTGAACAAAGTATGTAGCTTGGGGTAGTAAGCCAGGAATGGAAAATGCCTAGAACTCTTCTGCCATTAGGGGCATAGCTTGGGAAAGGCAGATTTGCTCCTGCTGGTGGAAGAACCACTGTGTATTAATTCCTTCAGAGGGAAAGTATAGAGGGTGATGGTTTCTTCCTTATAAGCAGCTTTTGCCACTCCCAGCTTGCCATGTCGCACCAGTACCAAGCCATAATTTGGCAAATTCTCCAACCATGGCTTTCCATCGCAGCTCTGTTTTCTCACCTCTTCAACCATGTGTATCTATGGTCAGAATACATTGATCATGGCTCCTTATTCTGAAGCCAACAAAAACTAACTTAGCCTACCCTTTGGGAAAGCCTTTAATTGAATGTTTCTGAATAACACAGTTAAGAAAGCTGTGTAATTTGTTAGAACAAAAATGCAAAGACTATGTGCAGACTAGTGAGGCATTACTGGCATAGCTACTTCTGTCAAGCTCAAAGACTCCTTGATATGAAAGAAATTTCAATTGCTTCTGTGCTATCTCCAGACTTGTAGAAAGGTTGTCTCCATGCTACTTTCTTTTGTACCAGCTACACTCAAAGGTGAAGTTGTCAGGAGAAGGTTAGATGGCTGGCACTTCAGGAAAAAGGGCGGAGGATAAAACTTGTGAGATTAGCACATTAGCTTAATGTTTCTGTTGAAGTGATTTGCAGTGAAATAGTTTACACCCTTGACAGTTAGGTTTTTATCTCTGTTTCTGCTGCCTTAGGATGCATGTACCAGCTGAGGTACTTCAGCTTTAGATGACACATATTTGCTTTAGGTGAAATACAGAAGAGGTATTTGCATTTGATCAGGGCATATGATAAGTAATTTAATGTGGAAAGCACTCAGTCAACATCCCTGATCAGAGGGGTGAAAAAAAGAAAAAGAATTAACTGTTGTGATTGTGTTTTGTTTCATTTTCTTTCTGATTTTGAGATAGTACTGCTGCCCTCCTTTTATTTGTCAGCAGTTGTCCACCAGTAAAATGTTGGTTATAGTGTCTCAGGATCTGTGACAATCTGAATCTAATTGGTATGGGGAGCAGAGTCCACTGGTAAAAGTGATCACGCAGTTGCCTGAGACTCCTCATACTTCTTTCTGAATCATTCAGTCTGGACACTTACAGAAATGGGAAATTGGGATTTGATTTACCATGGCAATACTTCCAAATAATCCATATTTTTAGGTATTCTTTTATGTGAATAGCTCAGTAGTAATCATGAGAAGAGAATAAAGAAACACTTTTATTCTAATTATTGAAACGTTACATGAACAATTCAGTCAATTCTATTAATCATTTTATGTTGTACATACAATTTTTTTTTCCCAGACAATATGTATGTAGACTGTCTCAGCTCCACAACCAAAAGCCTACTGAGCTTATAAATACTCAGTATTATAAGTTACTTTCAAAGACAAAGGTTTTGACAGTAATTAATGTAGCATCAGGGAAATATCTGCACATTTTTTCTCTTCTTTTTCTTAGGTAATAGCTGCATTGTTTCACCACTATTTCACCTAGCTTTCAATTTTAACTCATATCTTAGTAAAAACTGTCTCACCAAAGAAATAAAAGGAAAATAAAAAGCAAATGAAAAATAAAATTCCCCCATAACCAACTTCATTGCTGATCCTTTGTATGAGTTTGATCTAACTGCTTTCTGCTGAGAATAAAACAAAACTTCAAGTGATGAGGTCAGTAATCTAATTTTGCCTGAAGCAATCAGATAAACACAATGCCAAAAGCAAGGTGAATATTCTGCAAAGATAATAGGTAAGAGATGGAAGTTAGTCATTCAAGACTGGAACCAGCTCAACCAAGGACTTATTCAAACAGCTTTCAGATCTGTTACTGGCTCTCTCCAACTCTTGAAATATCAATGATGATAATAAATACCAATATATCATTTTTCCTGTCATTAATTTTTCAATCCAATCTGGAACAGTCATTGCAATTACATTTTCTGCGAAAAGTCACAACTATATCTCCAAAGACAATGTGGATTGATTAAACATCAGGAATTAGAATGAAACATCTGCATGTAACAAATTCTCTTTTGGCAAAAAAAAAATAATAATAATGATAATTCAAAGGTCTATATATGAAAGATGTACCTATTTATGTAGACTGTGTCTGTGAACAGGTTAAATACATCTGCATTTAAGTCTATGAGAGGAGTTATCAGAAAGTTGTCTTCTATTTTTAACAATGCTCTTCATGTGTATTTTTTCCTCCATAACTTTATCCAAATGAAGTGGTCCCAGAGAGGGCATAGAGAGCATATTTCATTAGCTTAAAAGAATGTTAGGTAAAGAAAATAACAATATTCATAACACCTTATATTTCAGTAATGAGTATTTGCTATTTCAAGCAAATAATATATATTCCTAACTGTATTATGCAGAAGTCTAGATCTCATTTTTTAAAGGAAAAATGAACATAAATGTCAGCAATTGATGTGAGTGACAACAGGTGCACAGACCTCAGTCAGTCTCACCTACCTAACCTGTCTTAGGATCCAGTCAATAGAGCCACTCAGATGTTTATTTAACTAGGTCAGTAAGGATGGAAACATCTAGAAGCTCATACATCTCATTTGCTGCTTCCTTGTGAATTTTGCTTCAGAGATTCCTTTGAGGTAGCATTCCAGATAACTGTCTTACACCAAACACAATTTTTAAATGAGTCCTGAGTCTGCCAGTTTCTGGCTGATACCACTAGGTAGCTACGCATGTATAAAAATGCTTTCTTAGGCATCTAAATACTCTGCAAAAACAGACCTGGGCTCCTTAGGCATTTGACTCATAATTCATCCTGTTCTTAGTGCTCCTGTCAGAATTTCATATTCCCCTGTTATCAAATCATACTTAAAACTCCAAAAGTTGACCCCATACCAATGTTCTATCAAGACTAGTAGGATTTCTCCTCTTATTCTAGAACTTCTAATGGCTTTTGAAATATTTATCTTCAGTACTGAAAGAAGAAAAAGAAAGGGAAAGGGAAGGGAAAGGGAAAGGGAAAGGGAAAGGGAAAGGGAAAGGGAAAGGGAAGGGAAGGGAAGGGAAGGGAAGGGAAGGGAAGGGAAGGGAAGGGAAGGGAAGGGAAGGGAAGGGAAGGGAAGGGAAGGGAAGGGAAGGGGAAGGGAAGGGAAGGGAAGGGAAGGGAAGGGAAAAGAAAAGAAAAGAAAAGAAAAGAAAAGAAAAGAAAAGAAAAGAAAAGAAAAGAAAAGAAAAGAAAAGAAAAGAAAAGAAAAGAAAAGAAAAGAAAAGAAAAGAAAAGAAAAGAAAAGAAAAAAGAAAAAAGAAAAAAGAAAAAAGAAAAAAGAAAAAAGAAAAAAGAAAAAAAGATCACTAACAGGAGTCCATTAGGTCATCACCAATCTGTTAGCAGAGAGGTTCAGTGCTGGGAACTAACCCGAGCTGACACAAGAACAGCTGTGGGTCCTAAGTGGATGGCATGAACAGACTGTCTCAAACATGGACAAAAGCACAGCCTTTATGTATTTCTAATCAGATGGAACATCTAATTCTGGTGTATGTCCTTGCACGATAAAAGAAAGCAGTAGCAGCGCAGGTGTGCAGATGTTTGGCTCAGGTACAGAATGAAAGCATAATTAAAAGAGGATAAAGCAGAAAAGTGAGCCTGTTTTTTCATTTAAGAAATTTAAACATAATGCTTCAAACCAGCAAAACGGTTATTTGAGCAGAATGTGTTATCTGAATAGGTCTGTTCACTGATTTACCAATGCTTTATGGACTGACTCAATAAATCATCTGAATGTTATCTAAATTTTTTATTGTTTTCCTCTTTTGTTGCATACATAAACTTTTCTGATACTTATATTTTTATGCTTTATATTATGAGTTGACATTGCATGACTTGCTGATCTCAACTTTGCCATCTGCGTTACTGAAACAGTAAATAAGTCATGGGATGCAAAGGTACATTCTGAGAGCTGTCAAAGGGAGATCGTTGCCACAGAAACTACTCTTCGCACTCTGAAGGGTCAGTGAGTTTCATTTCATTTCATTTCTTATGGTCTGAAAAAGATGGAACTCCTCTCCTGAAAAATGAAAAACCTTCAGCAATTGGAAAGTTACAAAGAAGCAAACAAACTACACACCTCCTTTTCATTAGAAACAGGACCATCTAATCCCATGGGTTACTGAAACTGTTGATGTGGGATGTTTCCAGTTTCACTGCACAAGGGAAACTATACTTTTTCAGCAGTTTCCCCTACTTGGTAAGTGTGCCATTAGCCAGCCGTTTCTCAGGCTTACTTGGAAAGCTGAACTCTTTTTTTTTTTTTTTTTTTTCTAGTCTTGGTAACGTAGGAAAACAATCCTATTACCAAATCATCATACAACTCTCTCTAGAACCCACCACACAATAGTCACAGCATACAGTAACTTTGAAAACCTGTTTTGTAATAGTTTTTTTACCACAGGGTTAAAATACCTTAGAGGAAATGTTAGACAGAAGGACAATTACTGCAATGAAGGAAGAAAAATGATGAAAAAAGCCATGCTTAAAATACAATGGAAATTATTCTAGTGCTGTGAGTGGAAAGATTTTGAAGTTTCTATCATGCTCTCTTTCACAAAGATGAGAATACCCAACTTCACACAAACTTATACTGCTACTTACAGAAACAAGCCTGTGATACAGAAGAGAAAAATAAGAAGTGAACAGGATATATACAGGATAAATAAATAAATAAATAGATAGATAAATAGATAAATAAATAAATAAGGAATGATTTATTTTTCACAGTGTTTCATATTCGATATTCTTAAATGAAACTCATTTCATCTTAGTACTTTGCAAGCCTTTGCAGAAGTTCTGTGCTATAAAATCTCCTATGCAATCATAAAACATTCAAGTAAAACATACACTAGAGAAAATAACCTACAAAGATGTTAAATAGTGCAAAGGGACAAAAACATTTTTCTTCTTATTGCACAGCTTGGATTTCCACCTGTTGTTTCTTATGATGATGAATTTTACCTCAATCGTTATGGACATCCTTTAAAGGAGATGATTGCTTTCAATGAAAGGGGGAAAATCTTTGCTGTTTTGAATGCTAAAATCTCAGGAACTTTTAATACATTGAAAGTAACCTATTACAATTTAATGTTTTCTGTAACAACAAATTGTTGAGGATTGCAAATTCTTTCATTACAGTGCACACATTGTAATCCTCCTGCAATAAGTGAAGCTCATAAGACACACCTTCATACTGAACTAAGCTGAAGTTTTGGAGCTCTTAAACTAAGTTTTTAAGCAAACATGACATTTTTCTATGTTTTGGATTTGTTATTTTGCCAGTAGAAATACTGGGGAAGAGTAGTAAAGAAAGGTCTTATAACAATGGATTGGCTTCCTTAATCTTCTTAAAAATAAACAAACAAATAAATAAATGAAATTACATGTATATGTGTAAATGTTTATAAAATTCACAAAACCATGCATACTCTTTGTTGAGCTCCTGAAATGACAGCCTATGATTAGAATTAGTATCAGCCAAGAAGTGCTAATGATTTTTAGCATTCCCATGCTTCTGAATTGGCCCTGAATGACTGTGGAGTTTAAACGGGAGGAAGAAAACACTCTCCTCAGCTTACAGGTCAAGGGTGTTTCCCTGTTGCACTTTAACTCCTTATCATCTTCAAGCAAGATCTGTACTTAAACCCACTCTTGATTGTGCTTAAAGTGGAAACGGAACTGTGATACCTGGGCCTGTTCGGACAGGTCCTGAGTCTGAATAACTGGAAGATGAGCAAACATGGGGTGCAGGACAGAGTGTCTTTCCATTTCAGTTTACCCAGTTTAACTGAGTACACAAGCCAAGAAAATAATTAAAGGATTTCTAAGTATAAAATCTGCAAGCAGCTTTTCCGCTCTCTTACTGTGTACTGCTGGCTCTAAAAAGGAAGATGCATTTGAGCTTCATAATTCAGGGAAAATAACAATGCATTACATTCTATGTAATTTTTAAAAACAAGATTTTGATTAATTTTACATTTCTCTCACTCTACAAAACTTCTAGAGAGCCAATTAAATGATATTTTGCACACCTCAAAAATAATTGGTTCCTTTTCATTAGAGAAAGTATGTAATAAACCCAGAGCTCCTATTGTAGTTAACTTACTCTTCATTGCTGTTGACATTCCAGTTTATTAACATTTTAAGTAAGGCTTCTCTGAAATAGTAAGTTGGGAACTAGATATTTTAATGGCTTATACCAATTTCCCATGAAATATCAAATATCAAAAAATATTTACACTAAACAGTAAAAATGCTTGCTTTAGATATACCACACTTTTCCTATATCAGACAGAATAGCAGGATGTTAGGTAACTGTAAATAGAAAGCATAAACACATTACAGCAAATGTATTAATCTTTTTACTCCATCAGTCTTCATTCTAATATGTACAATCAATATCTATGATGTCATATGGATTAGAGCTGTTTTTGTTTAAAGTTTTAAAACACTACAAAATGAGGAATAATTCTTCCTTTGAGCTCCCTTCTTTGAGTTGTTCCATATGGGTTAAAACAAAAACAAACAAACAAACAAATAAAAATAAAACACCTATTTGTGTACCTTGGGATGATCAAAGAGAGGCAGAAATTTACCCTTTGTAACCTCTTTGCCCTCTTGTCCCCTTCAAGGATGAGAAGAAATGAAGAATGGGCCACTTACCCAATGGGTTATTACTCCTATAGTGCCAAAATGTACTAATAAATATGTTATTTACATTGACTCTCAGGAAACCCTCTTCAATAATATGTCATGTCTCTGATGGAGGAAAGGTGATCATGCTAGTAGAAAGACTACTCAAAGAGCCTCCTACTCATTCATTGCTTAAATTTATCCTTCCAGAAGACCAGACCTTTACCTTTGCTAAGGAAAGGGGTCCAAATGAGATGTGATTCATCTGATCTTGAATGTCTGAAAGTTAAATATTTTTCTTGGGGCTAATTATTAGGCCAAACTAATTTGTTAACCTCACAAAGAGAAGTGGACATTATCAAGGGATGGTGGGTTAAACATCATTTGAAGATACATGATAAAGGAAGACAGGATGGATTTTTCTCCTAAAGCTTCCTATATCTTTTCATTGACAATAAGGGGTCCTATCTTAAGGTACTGGCTTAGACTGTATGCAAAACGTTTATAATTAATATGTTCTTTTAGTTAGTTGACATTAAGATTGTTTGAAGGAATGAGAATCAAACTTGGAAACCAGGAAGGAAGGAAATTTGAGGAAATTCAGTTTGCAAAATGAATTCTTTTCAGTAGAAATAAAGCCATACCTATTCAGTTCCTGCTGTACTAAATGTGTATTTAAAACCTAGTAATTACTTTAAACATTCAGCCATTGATTTAATAAATCATAAAAATAATTGACTGTCAAGGTCAAAATAGTTGTGTTTTTTTTTTTAAAGAATGGTAGATTTGATAGGCTAGCAAGGACAGGGTAGCTTCTATAATACAGCACACACCCTTGAAATCCTAAATTGTATAATGAAGGACAAATTTTGGCATCTGCAATATCAGAAAATTCCTGAAAACAGAACATTAACTTAATTAGTCTTTCTGCATCATTACGTAGTTCACTTAGGGAAAAAACAAGAAAAGAATTGATATCTAAAATTGTTTTTTTAGCTCTAGCTTCTGTCAATCATCCCTTCATTCTGCTACTCAGCAAGACCTTTGAAGTGTGTGTTGCTATTTGTTATCCTGCATGTCTGTACATGAGGATTAATACACCATCTGATTAGAAATACATAAAGCCTGTGTTTTTGTCCACGTTCGAGACAGTCTGTGCATGCTATCCACCTGTTAGGAAACACAGCTGTTCTTGTGCCAGCTCAGGTTAGTTCCCAGCACTGAACCTCTCTGCTAACAGATTCGGAATAACCTAATGGACTCCTCTCAGTGACTCTTCTTCCAAAGGACAAATCACAGACTGCACAGCACTGATTGTCTAGCAAGAAGAAAAACACATTATGCAAATTCATTTGTTTTTAATAAGATAGGAATCTGAGCTGACCTGTTTCTGATTTAATTTCCTCTCATTTATTTAGAGTCCTCCTCACTGTATCCACAGAAATCTACCTTTTACCAGCAGGAAGTAGAATATCTCATGCATTCATTTTTGGTTCTAGTAAATCTCATTCACAAAAGAGCAAACATGCATTCTCTATTGCTTAATATTATGTTCCGGCATCTGACACCTGTCTATATTTTGTATGCATTTGCATGTTTTGCACACCTGTTCATTTGCCAAACACATTCAAATATTAGTTATAAGACAAATATATCATTTAAGATCTACTATTTAACGTCTACTATATTAACCTGTATTGAATGCCTTCTTATTGACAAGAATAACCACTAATCAAATAAGCCAAAGAAGTAGAAACAAATTAAACCTCATTGTTTTAATTTTAGCATTAAAAATCACTGAATCACAGAATTGTAGATGTTGGAAGGGACCTCTGGAGATCATTAAGTCCACCCCCCCCCCCCCCCCCCCCGCTACAACAACAGGTTGAACAGGAAAGCATCCGGGCAAGTCTTGAATATCTCCTGAGAAGATTCCTATTATAATAATAATTTTGTGTTTGAAAGGGTATGTAAGTGGAACAGATTAGCATTCTTTCTTACATGCCAAAGTGCTTGAAAAAGATGGAAAAGTACAATTGTTCTCACTTCACAAACAAGGAAACAGAGATGTGCACAGGGCATTGCTGTGCGTTTTGTGGGGGTGACATGCAGTGTGCTACTTTGAATAACTGAGAAGACTTGGTGTCTTCAGTCTGGAGGAGCAAAGACTGGAGGAGGAAAGTGGAGAGATCTGCTGAAACAGGTGTGGCAAGAAGAAAGGGAATGGAGATTGATGATAAACTGTTCCTTCCAAAGCAAGAACTAAAACCCATCACAAAGAACTGGGGGAGAGCTAGACAAGGGGCGGTAAGGGTTGTTATGGATTCATATTTCACATGGGCTCTTGCAAAACCTGGGTGTGCACCTGGAAAAAGATTTTTCTTTCTGTGTCTGCTCATGACCACTTTTGGAACAGAATACTGGGCTGGATGAATCCTTGGGCAGAATTAACATAGTAATACTTTACAGATAAGAAGAAAATCCATTGTCCTCCAATGTACTTATTAAATTCTAAGTAACTTATTACTAGCAACTAAAATTAAATTCTATACATGTTGACAAATCACAGTGTGTACTGAAATAAAATTATTCGAAAGAAGAAACACAAATTAATATAAACAAGTTTTCAAGATCATGCATTTTAAATACTGAATTATTGTTAAAACTGATTGCTGAGGTTTAATAAAAATACTGGAGATAAGAACAGCTGCTTAGTAATTATTCAAAAATGCACATGCTATAAATGAATCATTCGTATTAAACATGGAAGGTCTGTTCAGGCATTTAATTGGCTTTAAAGGAGACAGCTATGAGCAAATTCATTAGGTACTGGTGAAATTCATTAGGTACTAGTGAATTACTAAACAAAGTAATTGGCACTTAATAACTATTTTGACTGATATCTCTGTTGGCCTAGTTCTAACTCACTATTTCATCAGGAAGCATGTCATACTTTATACGTTTCATATACAGACCTATGGCTGAATTTTGGAATACAGCTGTTTCTCTAAGAAGGTGCATTGATCCATCATCTGTGAACAGGGGAAGAAGGAGATTTAACATATTTGATGTTGTGTGAGAGAAAAAGTATGCATGTTTAAGTGAGAATATGATCACTGCTGACTGTTCTAGGGACTGCAGCCCAGCAATTAGGGAGCTCAGGCACAGGAAGGCAGAGCTGGTTGATTGCCGCCTTTGTATACCAGTCTGTAGCACTTGCAAGGGAGTGCTCCCAGTCTGTGACTCAGAGAAATTCAGTTATCTCTTTAAAAGCAGGAACATCTTCCAGTTTAGGAGTTGAATGCGACACCCTCTCAAAAGAGAGAAAGTTGTCATCAAGAAGAATGGCAGATATCTCTGCACTTCCTCAGCCAAAAGACAAGGTTTATCCTTCCCTCATAGCTTTACCATACTGGTATGTCTATGGCCATGCGCAGGAACACTGAGTATCTGTGGAAATAAGCACTAATACGTTTGGTGAGGGATTTTGAGAATTAAGCTCTAGGTCAGGTTGCTGCAATCTCTATTCTGCCTGTTTTATGTTTTAAAGTCCTTTTGTGGAACTGGGTCTGTATAATCCATGATTTTTTCCCAAAATTATTACCAAAAAAAGAAAAAAGTAACACTATTTTTTGCAAAGTCACGTTGTACTTTTTAAAAGCAATGGAATTCCAAAGCATTGTACAAACACTTGCTCCAGAAATATCATATTCATAAATGAAAAAAAAAATAGTGTATAGAAATTCTACCTGATTGGCACTGACATTATAAATATTTTGATCTGATGAAAGAGCTCTTCCAAATCTTGTCTGGATTTGTTCTTCCCTGTAAAGAATCAAAATCATGTTTTTATTAGACCATCTATTCTATTTCAGAGTTCACACTGAAAAAGTATAAACTACAGTGACATCTATTAATACTGGTATAATTAATTGAAAAAACTTACAGCTCAGAACACATTTGAACCTTTCTGACTCTTTGACATTGGTGACATTCCCATGACTGTATCCCCACTAAGTTGGAGAGAACCAATTCTTTTCTTTATTTTTATGTGTCAAATGACATTTCAAAATCAGCAGCAAGACACTCAAACCAAAACATTGCAGGGAGATTATTAGAGTTCTTGTGTGATTATAGTCATTTGGCTTAGTGCCATTAACACCACCTGAGGTGTAGTATAATTGCCCAAAACTGCAATGCCTGTCATGTTTTATTTGTTAAGTGTCTTTCAATGCTATCACTAAAAATCCTTACTAACAATGATAGAAAAGTGCTAATCATGTTAATATGTATGAACACATGTATGTATATATGTATGCATAAGGTGTGTTGCAGAAGGTGGGGTGTATGTGTAAATATATATTGTTTATTTCTGTAGGTAACATAGCTGTTTTTTTATAGTACTCAGAACATATACCTTACATAACACTATATAGAAAAATATATTTTAAAATACCTATAGGTACAATTAGATTTGCGTATATACATACATATACACACACCTTTTATTAATATCATATGTGCCTGTATATTTATGTCTGCATATAAATTGCAACCTTTTTGTACCTGTATATAATTAAGAACTTCATTAACATTAGGACTCTTTAGTGATGTATTCTGTAAATTAACATGTTAAATTCTCACAAAACTTAACTTTCAGCAGTCGGTATTTTTTAACTAAAAAGCACACAATAGAACTTATTTTGAATTAACAGCTTGAATAATGCCTAATTAATTTAGAAATAGAATCTAAAGTACTAGAGCTATAATATCAATGTTTATAATATGTGTTTAACATCTGATAATTAAAGAAATAAAACATATATTTATATATATGTTCCTTTTCAGTGGCATACTCTGCTCCTGAGTAACAGATTCACAAGAGAGGAATAATATGTAAGCTGCAGATAAAATAAAGATGGAAGGTAGAACAAGGCATCAAAGAACAGGGGAATCTGGAGCACGAGAAAGAAGGATTGTTTTGGAGTTAAGAGAGACATTTACAACATTTAAATACCTCATGTGAAGTAGGGATCAAACTTTCATACTTCATAGGATATGAGATGAGGATACATTAATTAATATTAATGATTATTTGCTTGAAAGCTGTGATAATGTGCATGCTCAGAGAATAAGGCGCATCCTATTAACAAGATCATCTATAATATTGCACTCATTTTCTGTTATGAAGAAGTCAACACATCATCTCCTATGTGTCAGTTGAGAATTGAAAAATATCCACCACAATAAAACAAGTCAGTTGATCTCAAATCCCAAAGCAAGTTACATTGGAATAAAGATATATAAAGACATACCAGAAAGTCCACCAGAAAGTCTCCAGATGTTAGCAAATAGCCCTTGCACTCAGAGGGGACCTATTTGTATGTACAGTGTCATACTCACCATTCTGTTTGGACTACTCTACATCATTTCAGCAAGACAAACAGTTTGTAAACCTCGTTTGTCCAGACAGACTAGTCACAATATTGAGTCACTGACGTTCTAGTAGATGGCAGACAAAATAAAACAGCTCCCTACATTTCCTCCCGCACAACTATGATGGCATTTATCAAAACCTATGCTACAGGTGTTTGGTTTCAGGTACTTATTTCTTCACCTGGAATCCAAACTCTGGCAGTGCTGCATCAGGTACTCTGCAGCGGCTGAATTACAGTCACCCATCAGGACAATGAAATGAGGAACAGAGAGAACAATGGCTTTCCATTTATCAGTTAAAGTATAGGTTTATGGACTGTAATTTTCAGCTCAGCGTTTTGTATTATAAGATCTATATTAATAGGTCTGCCAGTTCTTTTCTTGGCAAACAGATTTTGTTCACTTTGCTCTTTAAAACCTATATTACTGAATGAAGAATGAATGAGTGGATATGTCTAGTCTATCAAATAAACTTCTATCAGTGATAAACTTTTATAAGTCACTGAATTTGTTTGCATGAATTTATCCTTGATGAGCCTTTGATCCAAATTAATGAAGTTGCTATGGTAGAGCTGGTTTAGACATAATTCAAATTCAAATTCATTGACTCAAAGATACAGAGAAGTCATGTTCTACAGGCTGTTGGATATCTAGAATGCCTCATTTAGATGCTAATTTATTTGCTAATACCTCTGATCCCTGACATAATGTGCACATGGTAGCAGAACAAGAACAGTGACAACAGTCCTGTCTTGAGCATACACAGGTAGCTTGATTGTGCCTCACTTCAAAAAAAGTTCTCTTAATGCCACACCAGTCCCATCAGTGTCACTGTTGATATCCAGAGGCTGGATATTCCAGTTGACGGTGAATAACCTCAACTATTGTGAATATCCTGGCCTGGTCGTATGAGTGCAGCACTTGGCTTTGCAAATGGACAAAAGCTGATGTGGTATGTGCAACAGGCGGTTAAAAAAAAAAAAAAAAAAAAAAAAAAGGTGCAACAGATGAATTAGTGGCCTAATTGGCATGGGCACATTTGGATTGGTGATTTTGGGTTGGTGTTCTATGTTAAAAGGATACTTTTTCCCCTCTCTTGTTTTCAGAAAGAAGACCATTTGAGCAAGAATTCTAACAGGAAGCTGTACATTCATGACTTTAGAGAAATATGTATATGAAGGAGTGTTGCTATCTATCATGAAAATATATTTTATTTTTACTAAGCAGAACTACAGAAAACAAACTTTTCATCTGTTGCTTCAATGCTTTTTACACTTTACTGAGCAGGCTATTTGTGCTGCCTCAGGAATGTCAAGCTGAAACATGACAGAAAAATGATCTTCTATTTATTTGAATGTACCCTTTAAAGTCTGAGACTGCACTGAAGATTCTTGACACTAGCAACGCTGAATATTTTCATGCTGTTTACAGCCTGAACTCTAACAGGCAGGTTCAGTGTTTACAGCTATTAGCATGGGAAAAAAGAAAGAGCCGAATCAAAGAGCAGATGGTGGCTGATGAAAGAGCTGCAGGTAATGAAAAGACATATACAGAAAAAGCCATTGTTTTTCAGGAAGTGCTATTACTCAGATTTACAAACATTATTCATATCAGCTAGTTATATTGTTCTCTTCTGGGAACAACTGAAGCTGTTTGACAGTCCACAATGGTTAAAAAATTTTGAACCATGCATGCTACTATGTGCTTAATTTGACATTTGCACCCTTTACTTCAGGAGAAGAACCACCACCACCACCCCCACCCCCACCCCCACCCGAAAACACCCCTCACCTCTGCTAAGAAAAACCCGAGGCCTTTACAGCCACTACTCAAGTAATTAGCAAATAGCTTTGTGGGACTATGAAACTACTGTTACTCCAAGTCAATGAAGAACAGGTGTATGATACAGTAGTGAAGGAGATCCTCAGCTTTTTTTATTGTCAGGGCACACATTAAGCCATCTTGTCTTACACCAGCTGGGGAGCTGGAAAGTATCTGTATGTATGTATATATGTAGATATGTAGATTTTCCTCCCTCCCTGTGCCCTTTGTATGAGGTGAGGGGCCACCCAGGAGTGCATGCTGTTTGTCCTCTGGAACACCTGCTGAACCTCCACTGCCTCACTACAACCCTTGACAGCTGCGGTTTTATTTTTAAGAGGCTTTAAAAGGCCTTTAAAATTACCACGTGCTAAATGATGCTTTATTTCACTGCTACTGTCCTTTTAATGGTACCTATTCAATATGGTACAATACAGGGTTATTTTGACCTTCTTACGTAATAGGATAAGTGAAAAAGTATGTGACAAACAAGGGCCCACACACTGTGTGGCACATTAAGCATAGCTTAAACAGCAATGGCCTCTAACTTATCGTGATTTATGGGAGCAGCAGTAACTTCAGTCTGGTTTAGAAAGGTTTTGAAAGTTCATGTGGCAGCTGCCTCAGTAAGTATCCCCATGACAATAAAGTTACTCTAGCATTTTCTCCTAATTTTCTGCTCAGCTTCATGTTAGCCACAGACAGTCACTGGGAGTCAATGGAGCAAATGCTGAGACATCACTCAGGTACTCCTTTCCTGACAAAAATTTCCTCATGCTAGTACCTGTCTTGGTGCCCCTTGGAAGGAAGACACTTTAGACATGGTGAATACCTCATTTACCCAGGATGGAAAAACAAAGTGTATCGTTTTGGTTTGATTTCTAAACACAAATAAGAGCACCTTGCTCAACTACATGAAGTTGCTGTTATGTCTTACAGACAAATGGCTGGTTATAGTGCAACCAATACAAATAAGCTGTACTACGCTTTAACTGAAAATGCAAAGTTGCAAAATATATAAATCTTTTCTCAAATACACTGTCATTTACAAATTAATAGTATAACACATAGGTTCAGTATAGTTTTTTGTTTTGTTTTCTAACTGAAGTACACATGTGGCAAATTACAAACCAAATAATGAATAAACAGGTAAAATGAGATCATATGACATCAAAGCCTTTTGTCATGCACAGTACCACTCAACTCTGAGTATATCACAAATATTCCAGAGAGTGCCAGCAAAGTGCTATTCAGACAGGAAGGTTGAGGGAATCTTTCTTTGCATTTTTATATCAATTCTATACTGACAAAAATATCAACTCCTCTGTATTATAGAAAATCTTAAGTAAGGGCCTTTGGTACCAAAACACTTCAAGCAAAAATGATCTTCTTCATAACACATGACCCTCCTCCTCCTACCTCCTACCCTCCAACCACACAGTTTAGGGCTACCAATTAGACTGTACAACCTTGACACACTTAAACTAATTTTTCAATTAAAATCTCCAAAGGCTGGGGTGACAGTCTTTGCCACCCTTAGCCACACTGTGTAATGCACTTCATTTTGAGTTGACCAACTCAGTCAATATACATTCAGATGGTGAACTATTTATTATAAGGGTTTCAGCAACTAGCCGTAGGTGAGTAGCATAACAAATATCCCACTTTAGCATTTCTCCACACTTTTTCCAGTTCACTAAAACTTTCCATTTTTCTTTTTATGAAAGAAGAAAAATCAGAAAGAGGATTTTTCTTAAGTATATATCGGTTTCATGCATGTTTTTTCCCCTAAATCAGGTCTTAAATTTTTAAGGCTACACAGGCTAGAAATATCTTAAGATAATACACAATGAATGTGTGAAGCAGAGAATATGAATAAAGAAATACGAATGGTTATGAATATAAAAGTCTGAAAGGCAAAGAATGGTTTTCATTCAGTGTGATCAACCAAGCACAAAGCCTGATTCAGTATGAATGGGCATGAGTGAAGCAGTGTAAATGGAAGTCAATATGACTATCAACAAAAGATTAGGAATGTGCAAGGCAGAGTGTGACAGGGTATTTATAAGCATGTCAGATTACAGATCATGATGAGAAAGGAATTTTAAATTTTCTAATAAAAAAAGCAAACACATTCTGCTTCCTCGGAATATAAAACTCCATTTTATGAACAAGCTCTTTACCCCAAGTCAGAAGTGTGCAGGAAAAATGAAGAATATATGTGTGGAAATGTGTCCCTCTGTCCAACACACGCCTTTTTCAAACACTACATGCAAATGTTAGGGAAATTCTTGTAAAACACAATTTAATAGGACCAGTGATTGTATGTGAACACTATAGTCTATGAAATTAAATAAATCACATGGATAAAAATCATTTTTAAAAAATTACTTTTAAGAACAGTAAAAATAAAAAACTAAACAGGTACATTAGGAAAAATGTAATTGCAACTGGATTCCTACTCTGTTGAAGAGTTTAATATCAGTTTCCAAAGTTTAGTACAAGTTTCATCATTCTTGTTCTTACCTGGACAGAATGAGATGTCCTAAGTATCCAGATCCCTAGGAAAGTGGTCTCTTATTAAATTAGAAGTATTTGGAGATGTCTTTGATAAAATAAATACGAAAATATGAAGCTTGCTTACCATACTCACTTAGATGCAACCCTCATATCTCAACATTTTGAGTAGAGTATATATCAAACATGCAGTGGTCTTCTGGACTTTAAAGAGAAAAGATTATTTTAAAATGTATCTTCAGTGTTTGGGGAGTTGCTTATTGTATGCCTTCCTGTTCATATAAATGGAGTTCATGGAGATTAATTAATCAGGTTGTTTTTTCACTTTGGGGTTTTGCAAATAACCAATAGGAGAAACTCTACAGACTTATTATTAGAAAAGGTACTTTATCACCACTGGCACTAGGAAATCAGATTTGTTCAATATGAATAGTATTCTTAGCGAATTTAGGGTTTTACAATGCCATACATACATTAAAACACTTTATTTAATTTTATAGTGACCTAAATATATAACAGGAAGAATACCTAAAGAGGGAACTGCAATTCACAGTTATATGTCTAATTTTATACATACACACATGTATATATGATATACATATAGTTACCATATGATAATTTATTTTAGCAGTTTGAAATTAGAGGACACTATTACTATGTGGTATTTTAAGTGTTCATTTGACTGTGGCACGATTTTTGTTTCCATTCATATACACAATATGATAACACTTTCTCCTCTCTTCTCTATTGCCAGTACATGAAACTTTGGACAGAAGTTTATCTCTATTACCCATTCTATTGGAAGTAGGAATAGAATTTAAGGGAAACATGATCTATATTAATCATATGTTGATTATTATGAATTACAGGAATTTTCATTCATGTTTGGAAAGCATGTGTAAAAATTTGGTTGCCTGTCTTTCTTCTAAAAGGATTGTTAGTGCATCCACCTTCCTATGCAATGTCTTTCTGAAGAACAGCCCATCTTATTCACAAAGACAGAAAACCTTGAAAAATAAATTAAGATTTAGATTTTTAACTTGTGATCAATTTGGGAAACTTGATGCCAGCTGAATTTCTATGTGCTATTCATATTGCATTTAAGGTGCAAAGAAATAGAAGTCACAACATCAATAACACAAAGCTAATGTATATGTCAGCTTCAATATTATATCTGCACTACTGGAATTTTGGTTCAATAAATTCTCTCTGCGTGTAACCATAATATGAGCCTTAATACCAGAGCTAACTTTTCACAGAATAACTGAAGACTGGTGCCTCATTCATCTAAATCTTCTAGCCACTGTGCTATGGATTGAGATTAAGTCATCTAAGTCAAGAAAGGGTTGCTCTAGAGCTGTCTTTCTTCACTGTAAAAATTGTATCTCCATTGTTTGTGTCCCAGATCCCCAAATTGACATGAAGACCTACTAGACATTGAAGATGAGTTTCCATTTTAAATGTGTCCTATATTCTTCCTTTGTGACCTTTAAAATTTACAGATGGTTATGCTTCTAGTACTAAAGTACTTTGGAGCTCAAGAAGAAGTATAAACTAGTACCATAGTATCTGCACTGCCCATAGCAGCTTGTGAAAGTGCACAGTACAGTAAGTATTTACAATTTTTATTTTGCTCCTTTCTACCAATTAAAAATGCTCTTTTCCCACATATTTCTTTTGCAAAAGGTATATTCTTACCCAAAGTACAGAAAAATCAATGTGATTTTTCCATAGTGTATATTTTAGCTATTTGGGAGGGAAATCGATGGGGATGGATCGGGAGTCTATCACTGTCTGTCTGTCTGTCTGCCTATCTATGCAGAGATACATTCTGAGTCAGAATTTTCCACTTATTGCATGTAAAGTTTGCAGGTGAGCTTACATTTAAAATGGATCAACTGTTGAAAATAAGTTCTCTGTTTCCTTGTTCTGTGATTAGTCTATGGCTATTCCCTTTTCCCACTACAGTAGAAGCCATCATGATTTCTTTCTCTTTTAAAGTGTATGTACTCTGATGTACTAAAAAGAAAATAATTAGGAGGAAATGCTCAATATACTTTGCTCTTAAATTTATTTGACATTCTCTTTTGTTAGACTCTATAGGTGAATGGAAGTTTCTAACACAATATTAGGCATGAGAAATAGATTCTTTAACAAAGTAGTCATTTAAATAGTGTCAATCACAATGGCGTTATTTACTTTTGACAAATCATTTACTTTCAAAAATATTTGTCTTGCTTAAGTTCATTTTGAAAATTTGAGGAAGGTTTTCAACTGAAAATATGAGATGAATTACCTTACACTCCAGATAGGTCTCTGTATTTCCGGACATGATATTCTTATTTCTCAGATAATTCTAATTAAGTAGAGCAAAAAGTAAAACTCAGTTAGGTATTATGGCTTTAACAGCCATGGACTCTCAACTTGAACACATATGTTGGCTCAGAGATTTAGCTTTTACTGTTAAGGGCAAAAAGGCAAGATAGGAATATCTTCCAGATTTGTGTCAGATAGACTGGGGACATTTGCAGTGGATAGTAAGAGGAAATACAGGAATAAAACAATTTGAACTGGATGGCTCTTTCTGTCAAACACTAAGATTTTCCTGATTTCTAGATCAAAAATATTTACGTTTTAACTGGCTGGTTTTTAAACAACTTTGGTACCATTAATAGGTCTATAAATGAAAATAACTTGGTATTTTTGAAAAAAATATATCATGTATAAAAAGCCAAAACCACAATCTTACAAGTGGGACATTTGCTTTCTAGACTCATTTTTTGCAGTCAGATTTACACAATGTATTTTTGGAATTTATTTGTTGGTTTCAAGCTGTAAAATATGTTATAATATGTGTATGCATGTGTCTGTGCATCTGTGTGAAAACCAGAAACTATCAATAATAATGGGCTTGCTTTTTCTTAAGTTATGTAGGCATACTGTAATTTATGTCCTTCCCTTTTGACACCGTAATCTTTTCACAGCAATGTCACATGCAGTTTAACTCTTCTTCTCCTCTGTATTTTTGATTTAATTGCTATAATCAGTGCAAATACTTCCTCATTTACATACATTTCCCTCTGTGCAAGCATATGCATACAGATCTACAGAAAACAGTTTCTCCAAATGCATTTCAAATCACCAGAGTGAAGTATCTAATAGCAAGTGACACAACAGAAGGAAGGAAAAAAAAAAAAAAAAACAGAATCTTTCCTTTTCAACATATACATAAAGCAGAATGGAAAACAATGCACAGCAGCATTCTGTACTTTCTGGAACAAAATTAGTGAGGGACTTCCGCATGTGTGATTATTTTTTTCAGTTTTGTTATATTATTATTCGTTTTCTGATAGTGTTCAACAAAAAAATAGCTAAGCCCATCAGCAGCTTTAATGTTCTTTATCATTCCAGCTCACCTCAGAGGTAAAAATTTATGCTAATTCTTTGGGTAGGGAATTGCCTCAATTCAGAAAGCATCTATCATCTATCATATGTGAACTTAATTAGATTGCATTCTAATATAAAACATACAATTTTAAAATGGGCGTATTTTCATCAACATTTCCATTACAATGCATAGTTTTTCTCTGATGATTTCAGTATAATGTCTACTTTTACAAAGATTTAACAAGTAGATCTTTGAAATATGAAGGTGTAATTCTTATTGATATGATGGCTCAGTTTTACCCTAAAGTATAGCTACATCAGAAAAAGTTTTTACTCTGTTATTTCCTAAAACTGCACAACTGCCTACAGTTTATTATTTATTAAATAAAATCATAATTAAGTTTAAATAAGTCTTCCAGATGTTGACTCACATACCTTGAGCTTGTACTGCTTAACAATATTTTTTTATGTACATAAAAAGTGCCTGAAGTATTCTTTGTATAAATCAATCCATGCATTAATTAAGTGGTTTCTTTCCTAATTCAAGGATTTTCCAAATCGCCAAATTCTAATGTGAACTAGCATAAGCACCAAAAAATTCTCTCTGAAGTGGGAGCTGAAAATCTGTTCTGGAAATAATCATGGAGCTCTGTTACCACCAATTGGTATTTCTGCATATCTTTTTTACAACAAATGGGCAATATTGCTCACTGATTTTGTGTCCTAGCACTACAAAATTATGTTCTGTATTTTTCCAAATTTGTAATTACAGGTGCAAGAATAGAACTCAGACTCTAAATATAAACTCCGTCTAAATATAAAATAAAAAAGTCTTAAACTATTGCTATTGGACATCAGTATTCAACATGGCCACTTTATGAATATTTGTTATGCTTATCTGTCTTTTTGCAGGTAGCAGTTTGTCTATGAATTGCCTACACTTTCCATATAAACATTTTAATTTTTCATGGTTATTCAAGTAGCAATTCTCAAACGTACTGGGCTCATGACTCTACCATTCAGAATATCCACTTTATTATTTGAGAACTGTAGTGCACTTTTTGTCTTTTGTCACACCCAGACATAAAATGTATTTCATCCAGTAGATGACTTAAATCCCATGGAAAGTAACACGACTTTTAAATTCTGGGCTTTGAATGACATTTAAATATGTATGTTAGCTCTAGGTTTTGGACTAACAAATATGAAAAGAACAATCAGATTTATTTCTATTTTACAGACTTAATTTTCATTTCATTCTTGTATTTGCATTGAAAAAGAGTGAAAAGGAGATTAAAAGTGCTTCTCATATACATACTTGTTTGTATGTGCTTGTTTGCATATAAACACTCCTGTTGGTGTGCTAATACAGCCATATTTACATGAACAGTTCTTACCTAAACATTTATTTTAACAAAAGACAGCTTCCTCAAAGTACATGGAAAAGTAAAGGAGGTCCAGTACAAACATGGTTGAATCAAATTGCTGGATTTAGCAATCATGTTTGTGAATACGTTATTTCACTTTTTGCCCAGTAGTAACCAAAAGGGAGATAAATCTTTTCTAAGTATACATGCCTTACAATATAGCTGTAGAGAAATCTTCTTTTAGATTGCCATATAACATTGAAGTAGGAATGAGAAAAAAAATCAGATGTATTTCTTTTTAAAATTTGGGGTAGGCTCATTTTACATTTATTTTGAATAAGAGAGCAAGTATCAGCTACTGAATTACTCACAGAGGTACTATCCCTTAATTTGTCTGGAGATTATAGTCATGGTTTTCAGAACCATACAATTCACATTATGTCTTAAACTGTTATTATTGCAACTAGGGAAAATTGCACTATTTTATTGGAAAGACATTACTCTCTTTGACCTGATTCTTAACTGTGGAACTTAGCCCCTGTTTGAGGACTTGAAAAAAATGGATCATTTAGAGGGACCCATTCACATAGTTGGAATACATGCTGTTGCGATAAATTCAGAGGCTTTACCTGCAGTCTGCTTTTAGTTAGAGCTACACAGGGTAGGAAAAAAAATCTTTGCATACTTATTTTATATATGTATATTCCCCATTGCATAATTATAAATACCTGGCACTCATTAAAAAAAAAAAAAAAAGATGGAATCACTTCAAATAATTTGATATCGGAAATAGAGTAAATTTAATAGTTGCAAGCCAAAATTTAATTGTAAAAGCTGTAAAATGTCACCTAATTTAAACTGAAAAATTTGAAGTGTTTTCTGAATACAAACTGATAAGCAAGCACCAGAGAAAGTAATATATTTATTTCAGAAGTATAGCAAATATATACTATAACATTATTGTAGGTTTCACCAGGTGGCACTATTAGAAATAGTTGATGTATCTTAGCAGTTGGTTAGAAATGGGTAACAGAAGTTGTGCAAAAGAATGAAGAAACAGGGATACTGTATGCACTTGCATATTAGCATTGCTTCTTCTTCTAACATCCTATTCTGATGGTGAACACAGCATTAGAGGGTTTGGGGTCATCATGATAAGAAAGCAGAAATCAATGACACTTCCGTCTTGGTAAACAACACAGTTCTTGGTAGATTTCATCATTACAGTATTATGTCAACAGCATTATGACAATAGCTTTGCTGTAGAATGAATTACAGAGCATGGGAACAATTTAACAAAACCCAGAGTGCCGTATCTTGGACTGATAGGAAAAAATGATGATATTCAGCATCTCACCTCAGAGATGACCCTTTGAACCAGACTTTCTACAGCTTTGCAACAACCATGTTTTAATATGGGCCACAACCTCATTCAATCTTGTCTAGTTTCTTTAACGATCTTCTAATGATGATGTTTGTGGTGTTTACAGCCACTACAGCTGGGGAAGAAGGCAGTGGATTTTAGTTAAGTTTTGTACAAATTTACAACTAAAAATGAGTAAGTAGGGACAGAATGAGTAAACTGTCCAGGGATAACCAGCAGATATTTCATAGACCTGATATTTCCATAGAGGAAATATACTCATAAATACTTAACAATTAAAAAAGCTATTGAGCTGAAATTAGTTGATCACATTGTCATACAAAACCCAGTATTTAGTGGGTGGTGGTAGGACTAGTGCCCTAACTACATCTGAAAAACCTGAATCCACTTCCAGTTTTTGTATATTTTCTATTATTTGCTGAGTGTTTTTCTTTATGTTACTGAGTGATGCTGTGAGAGAAGGCAAGAATGTGTTTCTATATATGCTTGTGTTGACTTTCCAGCCTCAACTGTTAAATGTCAGTTTTTCTTTAAGGACATGTTGTAGTACTGGAACACTGGGAGAAAACCAAC
This sequence comes from Cygnus olor, assembly GCF_009769625.2. NCBI lineage: Eukaryota > Metazoa > Chordata > Aves > Anseriformes > Anatidae > Cygnus > Cygnus olor. The sequence goes on along the minus strand of NC_049172.1, from coordinate 40,297,238 downwards.
AGCAAGAAATCCAACGCAACTTTACAGGACTATTTCACACAAACGTGTTTACATTTATTTATGGATGTTTCCTGCTTATGACAATTCTGTTAGTAGCAGACCAAGGAAACTTCAGTGATGTGTGACATCACTAAATGTAGATTTGTTCTACCAAATTGTTCCTAATCTAAAGTAAGTTAATTTCCAGAAGGTGCTTATGCCTGCTTTAAGCATTAGTGACATGGTTATCCTTTGAGGTGTAGCCTGTAGGTCAAGGAGGATTAGCTTTTTATGCTGGTATGGTCTCTCTAGATGTACTTAGGTATAATCCCCAGCAGGGATGTCACATGTCTCCTGAGTCTGATAGCAGATAAGGGACTGCTTAGTTGGAGTCTCCATAGGAGCCATTGTTATTACTCTAAAATGGAGTTTTAGATCAGACTGCATATTAGTGCTACCAATGTCCATGTTCCTGAGGAAGAGAAGGCAACAGAGTGACCAGAGGCAGGTCAGAGAGCAGCTCTGTTATGTTTTTTGTAGGACAGTAAAAGTATGAATGTAAGCAAAAAAAAAACAGTGCAGATAACCTGAAAAGTAAAACAGAGGAAAAGTATGGAGCAGCAGGAGAGATAAGTCACCTCCCTTTCTGCATCCCACATACCCACGTTGAACAAGTTGGCAAAAGCTGATAAACAGGGTAGCACTTGAAGGTAGCCATTGTGCTGAACTCACTAGATCAGGAGATTCTGGGATTTAGATCACATTATCAAAGCAACAAACTGAAAATAATCCCAGTCCAGAGGATGCCTTAACAATGCTTTAGAAATACTGTGATCTATGAAAGAAAACCAAAACAAAACAAAACAAAAAACCAAACCAACAAACGGCTGTGTTTGAATTATATCAGTTCTGGTCTCACCAATACCAAGAAGAGCAGATAGGAAGAAAGTAACAGATCTGGGGCAAAAAGCCTGAAATTTTGAATCAGAAAATACTGACAATTACATGCTTAGAGATAAAACTGTGTTCAGTGTCACTGATAAATCACTTGCGTAAAGGTGTCTGAGGAAGGCTGATCTGGGCGTGCAGAAAGACATAATCTGCAGAACTGAAGTGCCACACAAACAGAGATCAGGTCTGCACTGTAGTCTGAAATTTGCATAGGCAGAACCATGTGGGCCCAGGGGCCCTTGAGTCACAGTAGAAAAACCTGCATGCCTCACACATGGATAGAAACATTACCACAAGTTTGTTCAAATTTTCTGTCACAAATCCAGCATGTGTAACCACTGTTCTTGCTTTTCAAAGCAACAAATACACCCCAGGGAAAAAGCCACAAATCCCTGGCTGAACTCAGATGTGACTAATCTCTTGTGGGTGCAGTATCATAAAATAGGACAAACTCTACAGCACATGCAGAAAGTACTCCAAGAAATGTACTCAAAGCTAACCATAGCAGCTGAGTTTCAGCTTTTAAAATAGACTCCATATCCCAGTCCAGATAAAGAAACTAAATGAACTACCTCTGCTGTAATGGAGTCCCAGGTAAAACTCTGAAGTCACCTGAACAAGGCCAATGGCTGAAGAAAAGCTGATCTTTGACCCTTTGGGAGTATCTCAGAGACCAGTGTATCTCAAACACAAGGTTTTAAGGCAAAGCAGACATTAAACTTCACAGAACACTGACCACACCCAAAAGTCTTCCAGGAATTAGTAGTCTCCCATAAGGAGCACCACATATATATGCATTCATCAGACATCTGTGCCAGGCACAGCTGTACTTTTGCAGTGACAGACCTCTTCAAAGCAGCAGGTAAGGAAACAAGGGAGTATAGACAAAAATATTCGGTCTGTGTGTTAACAGCATCACAACAGACAAAAAATGGTAAACTTGAACATACCTGAGTTCCAGCAGTTTCAGGAAGGCTAAGCTGTGATAGCAAATGGTCAAAGCCAACTGGCCTGCTAAAGTAATCCCAGTAGGAGGGATGGATACTGACAAATCAGATTACATGAAGAATGATATTAACTGTACGCTTTCAGTACACCCTGGGGCAGAAACACATTTCTCTGCTTACCTTTTGAAGTAAGGTCAGTGAATGAAGTGTTTCAGCTAAAGAACAAAGACTACTTGGAAACCTTGCAGGAATCCAGAAAATAACTGATGACATAGGAATAGCAGCATCAATTCTGATGAAACACATCGGTGCTGAGAGAAGTGATGACAGGGGCCCACAGAGAAAATACTGAGTTTGGGACAGATAAGATCCAGTTCACGGTAACACAAATCAATGACACTGGACAAACAATTTCATCAGGAAAACAAACAAGAGGACAGCAAAGCTTTGACCACATCATACATGAAATCTTCACAGGACAAAACAGAAAACAAAACATTGTATAAGTCCTTCCTTAGATACTTCATACTGTTGAAGTAAGTATTTCGGGATGATTTCTCATTGCAGATGATATACTTCTTATTGCTCCCCTGTAGCATGAGACACTAGGTCACGGATTTGGGAACAACAAGACACTGCTATAAATAATGGTAGCTCTCTCTACTATCCTGTGTCAAATTGCAACACCCCAGCAAGTAAGACATCATTCATACAAGTGCATAGAAAGATAGTCAAAGGTTTTCTCCACTTAAAAAAATAAAAATAAAAAAGTTCATATGTTGCATTGAGAAAGCTACCCTGCAGTGTAACACAGAAGCAGATGATCAGCACAAAGCCCAACCTTAAGTGGCAATTTGCTAAACACCCTGAAAGAAATATATCCTTTAATGTCAGCATTACACAAGCTGTCGGTGGGAGCTGTCTGAAAGAAGACAAGAAATGAATTTCAGATCACAATTTAACCAATTTGTTTCTGTGGAGCTTTCCATCCTTCCCATGCACTAGGTGGTTTGAATTTAGTAATGAGCTTTTAAGGAGGTGCTAGGTCTCTCCAGGCCTTCTTCCTCTTAAGGTTCTTCTGTGAGGTTTTGTCTGCTGATTTCCTGACTATGTTGAAGTCTGCCTTCTTGAGACTTATTTGAGAATTAAATACAGAAACAGATGAGCCCAATGTTAGGGATTAATCAGCAAGCTGCCAGAATTTCTGCAGTCGTCTGCTCATGCTGCAAGCCTTATGGGGAGATGCCGTTTGAGAAGTTGTTTAGTTACAGGCTTTTGAATGAAGAAAGGACAATGTCATGTTGTGACTGAGTACTCTGCGGAATTAGCCACCTATCGTCAGGAATGTGGTGACAGATCTCTTCAAACGAAGCAAAATGTGCCTCAAACATGTTAAGGAATATTTTCAAGAACTTTTGCTTTTCCTCCAAGTTTCTAATAAAGGGTTTAAACTCTGTATTCTTGCCCATCCTGATGAAAAGATCACGAAGCAGTTAAGAGTGTGCAACCGACATCTCAGGACTTTTAGCAGCTCCCTGCGCCTTGAGTGGTTCACCAGAGGAAACCGCCTGGAGGCATGACAAAACCGTTGCGCAGCAGTTCAGGCAGAAGAGAGACACACATCCCAGCTTCTGAGGCAGATGTCACAAACATTTAAACAGCTGTCAGAACCAGCTCAGGCTGTCATCAGGCTTGACCTTAAACCCAGCTTAGTTTTTAAATGTTGGGGGGGGGGGGGGGGGGGGGGGGGGAAGGGAAGGGGAAAAAAAAAATCAACACAGTGAAGTTACACAGCTGCTTGAAATATTAAATGAAAGGACTGAACATCTGTTCACTTGCTTTTTCAAACTTTAACGGTTTGGAGAGATATTCTGTTGTCTTAGATCTTTAAGAACATCTGAGACCCATGCAGCTTCAGCACCTGTGAAAAATCCCCTCTCAAAACATGCATACACTTCAAAGCTTATTACTCCTGTTCTTTGCCAAACATATGTTGCCAAACACCACAACAAATTATTAATAATACTTAGGTCGTATTTGACTTTTGTGCAGCAAATTTCCTGAGCGAGCACCAAAATACTACTTAAGCATCAGCAACCTTGCAATGCACGAAGAAATAGAGAATCATTTGGTAGGAAATAAGAGAAGTATTATATTGATCCATTTTTGGTTTGCATTTGTTTTTGGAATTTTTAGTTGCTCCTTCCTTTTCATTTGAAATTTTAAACTAATTATAGTTTGCCAGAATCAGGCACAATGTGTAATGAACTTGCAAGCTTCCTGACACAGGATATTATTGACATAGTTAAGGGAATTATGAGTGGGTACAGGAGGGAAGTATTAGGCATTTCTATGAGTAAGAATAGCCTCTGCAGTTAAACTATATGGTTTATATTTATATTGGCCATCAAGCCTTGTGTTCCAGGACATAAGATGTAAAAGAGAGAGCAAAGAAATCTGTAGCGTAAACATCATTGTAATTTTAGAGCTAGATGTTTGCAGTGTGCTTCTGGGACCAAATATATAGTACAAAATTATACTTTGCATATTTTTGCAATACCAGACTTCAAGAGGAGGCAGAAAGTGAAAAGAAAAAACTGGTCAGCAAGATTTCTGTTTATATTTCTGTTTTCATTTCTAATGGGTTTCACTGGAAGTATTTATTATCGCTTTGCAGGGTTTCTTTTTATTAGCATAACTCACAGATTCAACTATGAAATTTCAGCATGCAATATAAGATTACAAACTTTAATTCACTCACTTTTCTACAACTAGATTATGAATTTTCATTTAAAGAAGATGTAAATGTAGGTGATATTTCTTTCCATATGTAACTTTTAAAAGAAAAAGCATAAGGCCTAGAGACCCGCTGCCATATCAATTTTCCTGCCATTCATGCATTGCAATGTATTTTTAATGTTTTGTAAGTTGAGGGTTCAAATGAAAAAAAAAAAAAAGTATACCAGCAAAAGTAAATAGGTAGAATTAATAATGATGATACTGATAATAATAACATTAATAATGCAAATCCCATATAAGTCTCTTCAAATTTTATGAAAGACATAATGCAATTTCTATAAATAAATAAATAAAAGAACACCTCCTAAAACCATTAATAATCTTCATTAAAATTTTAAACAATGTAATCTAAGTAAAGGGTGAAGAGTGGAGGATTAAAAGCTTTGGCATTGTATACAAAGTAATTAATCAGACCAAGGGGCAAGTGTTTCCAAAACAAACACAAACTATGAAGAAAGTTTAGTAGTTGGTGGAAAGGGGCTGTTAAAGATGAAAGAAATGATATGGACAAAAAACAGTTTAGAAAATGTTACATATTACTAGGAATTCATTGTCTTCCACCAAGGAAAATAAATTAATTATTGATTATTTATACAAAGGATGCAACATCATTAGGTATAAATTTGTGAAATGAAAACTAAATGGCAAATAGAAGGCAAATTTTGCTATCCAGCATCATTTTTGACTTGTGGTGCCACTTGTGTTCCCATCCTGGTATACATACACTTACCATTTACAGAACACTCATACAAAATGAAAAAACAAAAAACAAAAAAAAAAAACCACCTTAAATCTGCCATTTCCTACATGAAATTAATTCAAAAACAAAAACAAAACCACAGAAAGTACATCTTAATAATGAAGCGTTAGATATACAGTGTGAAATAAACCAACAAAGAAAAACATTGATTTAGGAAGACATGCTGTTTGAAAGTAATCCATTGTTGTCTGAAAGCTGAGGCTTAGATGCAGTACATTTCAGATATTAGAAATATTTTGTCCTCATACATGTACTCAGCTATAAGACTAGAGATAGCATCCCCTGATTACAAATATAGCCTCTATAATGGCAATTTATTGAGCTGTGCAGTTTTAGATGCCATTCCACATTTAACAACTGCGGTGGAAGACCTCTGTGATATTCATTCCAACACTGACACCCTCAAGTCATATTTCTTCTCTTGTCACAAAGTATTTATTTTTATCAGCAGCTTGTCATTCAAGTGTATTTAAAAAGTGGAGAAATGGGCAGTTGTGGAGCCTCTATGTCAACTGTGAAGATAATGTCTCTCAATTCAGTGCCGCTATTTGGTTATTATACATTCATAAATAATCAAATATCAGTTCAAAGACTCCAGGCATCAGAACTGAGAAAGGGGACTGAAAGCATAGGTGGTATTGAATTTTTCACTTACTCTCACAAAACAAGTCATCCTGTTAATAATCTGGCTCTCATCCCAGCCAGACATAACACATTTTGAAGTTGTCTTTCTCCCTGGCTGTGTCAGAATTGGCAGCTATATTCACAAGTAGAAAGTTTCCAAGTGGTCAGACAGGTCTGCTTTGTTTTCTTGCCCCCACTCCACAGACTTCTGCAGTGCTGGTGGATAGAAGAGGAAAACAAAAGCAACTGGCATATCTGCAATTGCACATTAGCTTGGTATCACGTGAGTATGAACTCAGAAATAAATACGTTAAAAGAAGACAGACAGTCTTACTGATATAGGAGATCTCTAAATAATAAAGCTAAAGCTATTTTAAATTTGTTCCTCCTCTGACTTTTATAAACACTGAGGCAGGAAACAGAAGTTGCTAGTTGTTCCTAAGACAGGGAAAAGAGCATTTGTCCTCCATGTTACATGAAGAAAAATAAAAACAATGAAATAAAATAAAGCAAAATAAAATAATTAATATTGAAATCAAAATTAAAATAGGAATAGCATTTAAGGTCTTTCTCTTCTCCAGGAAAACAAACAAACAAACCATGATACTCAGCAATGACTCAGCACAACATCACCTACATAATAAGTTATTCACAGACTCACACTGATGCCATGCAATTTATACTTCATCGTGTTTGTCAAATAAAATTTCTTAACTTTAAAATAATAATTTCCTTTCAATGGGAACTGGAGAGGAGGGAATTCAGGACAGAACAGTCCTAGCATGAAACCAAAGTCAAGAAAACGAGGTTATTTCTAAATTACTGCTAATCATTCTCTCATGTAATCTCCATTTCTACATTTCATACACACACAAACACACACACTCAAATCCATCATACACCTAACGTAACTGATAGATTTAGCCCATACAGGTTACTCTCCTGTTATTAGGCAGCTGAGAGGCATAATGCAGGCAGGGGTGGTGGGCAGCATAGATCCATAACAGCTCCATAACACTGAGAGTAAGGAAATTGTACTTGAGCTCCTAGTATCTGTGACTATGTTTAGTTGCATATTTGTGCTGCAGCAGTTAAGGGATATGGCTTACAATTTTCCATAGCCATGCCTATGGTCAGATATCCCCATGGTTCACTTGCATATATGCTCATCAGATATGAAACTGTCACCAACCTCTGCCAGTTGTTCAAGCACGTCTAAAAGGAAAGTTACCAATGTAAATCAGAATTATACCTTCTGTATTACACAGAACTAGAACTCAGGCCACAGACAGCTTATTATGCACTGAAGTCAAAATTTTGTATTCCTTAGGAGGCTGATACTAAAGGCTTTATCTGAAAAGGAATACACCCTGTACATACAATAAATATGTAAGGTCAGTATCTACATCCCCAAATGTGGTATACAGATTTATTAAGCACTGTAACTCCTATTCTATGCTATGGAAAATATATTTAATTTTATCTGCTTCAGTATGCTTTCTAGATAATGTGACTTTGCTTTGCACATTGAGTATATGAACCCTCTTAATATCTTTCTTCATAAAATCTTTGACAATATGTTCAGGATAGTTGGGGAGTGCATGAATTGATAGACCTAAGCCAAAACCAGCTGGTTTTAAACCCTCTAATGAACTGCTGCCCTGTTCTGCAAGCCAAATCTGAAAATGCTATACCTCTCTGACAGCGATGTTGTGTGAATTTCTGCTTCTGCTGTACCTGAGCTCGGCCCACTGGCCTGCTTGGGATTCTGCAAACCAGGCACTACTCTGCCTTTTATCACCATCACATGAAAGCCCCAAACCAAGAGAGAGCAGACTAATGTTTAGGAAAATACTATCCCAAAATGCCCAACTCCTTCCAGGTGTTTTTGTTGTTTTTTTTTTTGGTTGTTGTTTTGTTTTTAATTTTTTAATTCTAATTTTTAAGAAATTTTGGTCAACCTTTCTTTAAAATTACTCCTGGGTTGGCTGTTCTCTGGCATTCTCCAAATATGCTCTGCCTACTGTTTTCTTTCCATGAAAAGTCCTGAAGCATCCCAGAATATTCTGACATACAGCAGGACACCAGTATTTGTTTAGCACAGCTCCCTAACAGTACAGTACAATAGACGTTTACAGTGCTGTAAAATTAAGCTAATGTGTTTAGTAAATCTGTTCTAGAAAGGTTACAGAATGTGGTGCTTGTATCATTACAGGTGAAACATGGCTTCTATGCATTTGACATTTTGGAGTGTTTTTTCATAGATCCGAAAAGGTCTTTTTGTCATATAATTATCTAAAACTTGTTCCCTTAGGAGACCTAAAAAACGAGCAGCTTCTCTGTTCATATGCATCAATTTGCCTGCATAGAATATTGATCCTCATGAGGCTTTTCTTGCTCTACATCCCACTGGATGCAGACATATATTTTGTAATTTTATATATGCCTGTGTATGTATGATCTTTTCCCACCTTGCAAAGGTGATGGGGAGGATTGTAAATTACTTTATTTCATTTTAGTCTGAAATGTAAACTTTTGTGAAAGCATTTGTATTTCTGCTCTTTCCCAAAGCATCACAATGCTGTAAGGGTAAAGATACCATTCACATTTTACTTCTGTCTTTCTGGAGGTGTCGGGGACAAGTAATATCATGCACTGCAGTTGGAGCATGTATTTACATGTGCAATTTTATACTCATGTTTGAATAATGTAGTATGCATGGTTATTTTGAGAAAAAAGCTTTGATCATTATTGTTGCTAACAACAATATTAATATTAATGTGCAGTATTCTTAACAAAGCATATCACAGGACATTTAGCAATTCAAATACAATTAAAAAGCAATATCAAATAAACGTTTGATTTTGACATAAAATACGAGTGATGCAGCTCCCTGAACACATACCAAATTAGGAATATTAGAAAACAACCTCCTAGGGCTTCATTTCCTCTCTGTGCAAGCAGGACTCTGTGCAGCACACAAAGGACCAAGGTTCTTCCTGACCTGTGAAAGATGGGTGGAGTTCAGCTCACAAACTCTGTGCCTGCTGGAGCACCTCAGCCCTTGCACTGCTACCCGATCCCCTTCACAATGCCCAGATGCTTCCCTCCACTCCTTTTCTGAACCAGCATCTAGTTTTCCAAGGTTCATTAGCTCCACCCTGAAGAAAGTGGCTGTTGGCAATGTGATTTCCTCAGCAGTATGGGCTTTACCTGATGACAGAGGATATCCAGGTGTGGCTGAAGATCACAGAGCATCTGCTTCAGAAATCTCAGTGCTGCTGCCGCCAGAGAAAACATGACTCCAGTCTGAATGTCATGATTCAGTCAAAGCAGGAAAAGCTCTTAGAGAGAACAAAAAAAAAGCTAATATTTATTTACAAACTGAACAAATGTATACAGAAACTCACTGCAAGGCAAGCACTGTAATACATATCACCATTGTTTTCTGAGTATCACTCTAATTTAAGATCTTATATTGATTTGACAGCCTTACAAATATTTTCCTTGCTTCCTTAATTCACATATACATGCAGAAATCCACTTTCCTTGAGCTTATTATTTGTCCCTACTTTTTCAGAGGGTCAGACTGAAGGCTCTGCTCTTCAGACATCTATTTTGTTTCTTAAAATCAACACTTATTCCAAAGTGAAAAGAAAGCTTCAGAATGTAATATATCTCAGATGAAAAATTTACAGGAGGCTGTACTGCATCATCCCAGTTGATAAATTACACATTATGGTACACTGTAGCCCCTCCCGGTAGTACTCCAAATATTGTATATTGGTTTTGCATATCATCTTCTCTCAGGAAGAATGCTTTTTTACTTGTAAGTTTAGTCACTGCCTCCAGCAGAAGTTATGCAACATTAGAAGAATACCAGAAAAGGGAAAGAAAAATAAATAAATAAAGAAAGAAATGGTTGCATGCCAGAAGAAATGAACATAATAAACTTACCCATGAGCCTGAATTTGCCCTGCAGTCTTGTACAAAGCTTTTCACTAATTCTTCTCCAGGCATCTGTGTTGAACCAGCACTTGCTGTCAGCAGGCAGGAGGGGTCATGCTCAGAGCAACCTCTCTTTTCCAGAGGGGAGGAGGTGTATTGGAAACCATCACAGGTGCTTCCATGGGGTTGGTCTCACCTGGGCATGGGCCTGCAGTGGGGAAGCTGGAAAGCATCACTGCTGTGAGGAAACCTCACTCACAGCTTCATTGGCAGGAGCAAGGCAAGGCATTAAGATGTCTGTTACAGAGCGCATCCAGGCACAGGGAGGCTGTTCTGGCTAAACAAAATAACATTACATGCCTTTGAACATACATCACATACCACAGGCAATGCATTCCTGGGATCTCCATCTTAAAATACTGGTGACATTTTGTTAGTTTTATTCTGGCCTCAGGAACTTTCCGCCCTGGATTGGTTCATTTATGTTTACTTTATATAAAGGCTGTGCTTGTTCAGGAAAAGAGTGAAATTCTCACGGTGACAGGTGAAGTGTTCAAGGAAGCCATACATGCTTTCCTATCTATGGAGCATAAAATTATGCAGTAATGTAATTACACAAAAGAAATCTTGGCACAAATATATATTCAATTATCCCATATTCTATCTGAAATAGGACTTATGCTTCCAAAAAGAGAGAGAATTAAGTCTGATGGAAAGGAAGGTGCTTCATTAATGTGTCAGGGCTAAAAGGGAAATGTATACATTTCTTCAACACCTGAAAACTATTCTTGTGTATTTGTTGCCCTGCCCTAATTTACACACAGTTTAATGTATTTATTCATGCTTTCAGAGTGATGTGGGAAAGAACTGTGGAAAAAAAATGTTATTTGGTAAACTATCAGGACTTGGGATAGGAATGGAAGGATCCTACATTGCTTATAATAGGAAAATAGGAAATCCAATGCTGAGTGATTAATCAGAAGGGTAAAATTTACTGTAGTTCCAGCCAGTGCCCAGTGTAACTGAAAAACTAAAACGTCCAGACCTCAGAGATGGGTGGGGAAAAAAAAAAGAAAAAAAAAGTTTAAGGAGTGGATGCTGGATGCTTTCTCTAGAAGGGCTCTCAAATGCTGATGAATTGGTATCATGCTTGCACCATTGTCCATGTGAAGAGACGTAAGAGGCACTGGCCAGGGTGGGCTGGAAGAAGATATAGGATCCATAGCAGTTCTGTGCAAATGTTTTGTAAGCCAGAAGTAAAGGATATACATGTTATGGCAGCTACTCTGATTTTTTATTTTTTTTTCCCTTCACTCTACATCATTTTTCAAAGAGGTTCAATGTTTAGAAATGTTCATGAGTTTTCAGGATGACATAGAGCAATTCAGAAGACCTGTGTGTATAGTATTTTGAGATCCAGCAGCGTAGTGTGGTGCACCTATAAGTGTAATATTTGCTAAAGGAAAATATGCCTTTTTTAGAAGAATGTTAAAAATTGTTTCTACTTAAGTCATACAAGAAGATTTCTTATAAAATGATATGGATGACTTGTTGTTGTTGTTGTATGCCCTATGTGCACAGTAGGTAAATCTATTAGCTGAAGCAAGTGAAAACCCAAAGCTCAACCTCTGAAGAGCTGGCATTCACTCAGAAAAGTCTTAATAGGTTTGGTAGGAAATTCAAAAATATTTTATCTGGAGTGTCTCAGCAGTATAAAGCTGCAACATTTAGTGAGAACAGCAACTAAAAAAAACTATTAGTAAAGGGAGGAAAAGCAATTCTAAAGACATAAAATATGGCTGGCATGAATTCTGCTTTTAAAAATTTGCTGAGAAAAAAATAAATAATGGCAAGTAAATACATTTACTGACGCTCTCCTGATCTGTGTCTAATTAGTCTTTGCAGGGAAAATGGTGGATTAATCCTTTCCCTTGTCTAACACCTTGACAACATTAAAATACAGTAGTAGTTTAGTAAACTGTTTATGGGGGGAAGTTGTTTCTAGTTACTCCTCTTAGTTAATATGGTGGTCAGAGGACCAACAGAAAAGTTATGGCAACAGCAAAAATGGAGTCTGCAAAATCCTATTTTTGGCAACTGTTGGCTCTTTTCACCAAAAACCAGTCATGATTACTACTAGTATCACACTTTTTATCCTGCATTTCCTTGCTGCTCTTATCCCACCAGTCAAATTGGGCCTCCAGTTCCACTGCACCTCCTTTAATGAGCCTCCAGGTTGGGTAAAATTGTCATTAGACAAGAGTGAATTTGTATCAGATAATATGCTAGATCTTTCCTTTCCTTCCTTTTCTCCACCAGAACCATTGTAACTAAGCAGCTTTCAAATGTGTAAACAGGAACTTCTCTACCACTGGTTTTGTGAACCAAGAGTCACTGCTTCCCTTTACCTAGTAAGTCACCAGACATGACAGAAGCACACAAATATTTTTTCTCCTTTAAGACTAAACTACAACCCCATGGTTGATCTTTTTTTTTTTTTCCTTACAAAAGACAGTTCCTCGATGAACCTTTGATACATTCTGTATGTGTAGATATGTTCATTGTTCAAAGGACACATTATGTTAAATGAAGATGAAGCGAAGAGCTATTTCAGTCCAGCTAAGAATGTTTCATTAAAACACGATGGATATACCTTGGAGGGGAACAACTGGTGATGGTTGTTCTTTTAGAAATTACCTAGAACCAGAGAGAAGTTTAAAACGTGAATATTTTTCTCTTTTTAATAAACATTATGTATTCAGCTAAATTGATCGTATGTGGAAAGCATTTCATGTTTAGGCTTACTGAAAAAGAATAATGATGTGACCTCTCAAACCTTCTTCCCTGGCCTCAGGTTCTAGTTTTACAACAGACCTATTCTGGGATAAGTTTCATTATTCGTCACTTTTCTTTATTTACAAGAACCAGAGAAACAACAACAATAGCACGTTAGAATTTACCTCGTTTACACTCGGATTTGAGATTTTTTCCTAGAAACTTTGACAATAAACACAAATTATGAAAATCTTTCAGTTAGGAAATGATCAAAAATGATTGCTCATTTAATATTTTATTTTCCCCTTAACATTTCTTAACATCCCTGATAGAAGTATTCCTGTAGATCAAATACTTGTGGCAGTATGGATCCTGCTGAAGATGTCATGTTTCTTCTGTGATACGTTCAACAAATTGTGATCTAGTAGGTTGTACTTGGTGTAACTATACCACACAGTATATATGTGACCACCAGAATATTCTCCACTCCATCTGAATAACTTTTGGAAAAATGTTATTTCTGACCAGTTTGGAACAATTTGTACTGAATTACTGAGTTTCAAGAATATGTTATTAATAAATTGTAAGCAATAGAAATTATAACTTTCTATTTCCTTCCCTTGTGACAATTAACATTGAAAAAGAGCTTGCAATATTTGATTATTTGTTCCCCAAATACTCTTGTTTTATGGCTTTAAATGTTGAGGGACTGTTTTCTCTCCTGAAATTGTTTCTGGTTTTCATTAGCTTTACTTTTAATTCACAAAATAAATATCAGAAAGGACCAATGGTGTAATGATTCCCATATAAACTACTATAAAGCCTCTCCTCCATTAACAAAAGAAAACAAAATTTTGCCGCTTCTTCTGAAGACTAAGATAACAACCTAATATCGCACTTTCTTCCCACTCTTCCTATTACTTCAAGCAGCTGAACAGTAGAAAAATACCTTTGTTTATAAGGAAGACCTTATCCCTCTCACAATGTTTTCTTCCTTTATACAGGAATATTTTTTTTCCCATTTTAATAAACATGGGTTGATACTTGCCAATATATTTTTTTCCAGAATCCTTTTTATTTGGGTCTTTAGCACACTGCATGCCCGGGCAAGGTAGCAAGAAACTGAGATAAGAATTTATTATAACATCTCTAGAGGATGACACATTTGGGGCCTTACAGATGCAAATAACACCAGTTGTTTATTGGGGCAGTATTAAGCCATATTACACCTAAATTGATTCTAGCAGCAATTACATTAGTATGCTGGAAAGAAATGGGGGAGAACAGAGAGGCAAATCTGACATAATTTGGGCCATCAGTTGGACAAAAGCTGATGTAGTGATGTTAACTTCAAAAAATGTCTCTGGAGAGCCACAAAAGGCACATAGATAACTTGTTTAAGATCAAAAAATACAGGAAATGCTGCCTGTCAGTGCTATGGGCTTCAGAACTACTCCCAATATATAACTTGAACTGTTATTTACCGTCTTGATCTTGTTCTACAGTCCCAAAGGTCCACAGAAGACACATTTATACAGTACAATCACTACATCCCTATTAAATCATTGGTGAGAATCTATTTCAATTTCTTTTTCACCTTCAGCTGCTTGACCACACACCATGCAGACATGATTTAGAAATTCATTGGCTACTCCTTATATCACCAGGGTCAGACAATCCCTGGCTAGCATAAATAATAGAGACTTCAAAAACAGTCTAATTTTGCTCGTTAACACTTTAGGCTATCCCTGCAGTAATTCCTCTTCCATTTTACATATATAAAAATGTTACAAATTCACATTTCAGGTAAATTTTCTTTGCTTCATAAAGGGATGTTCCCCCTCTTTTAAATTCATTCATTTAAAGACCTGAAAACTTGTAATAAAAGATCCCCCCACACACCTCCCCACTCAACCCCATCCCCCACAAAACAAAAATAAATGATGTTTGATGCTCCTTCAGCATTCATTACGAAGTCAACCAGAGCTTCATTAAATATCAGTCTAGCATGTGTATATGTGGTACCAAGTGCCGGCCTCAGGAGCTCCCTTAAGTGATGTTCTATAGGTTTCTTTCATCTGTCATTTTGCTTTGACTCGAGGCGATTATCACTTTTATCATTGACAATAGAAAACTCATTCCTGTGTGCATTTCATTTTCATTATTCCTTGCCCCATGAGGTTGACTGACACATACAGATTCTTTTTCATCTTTTAAAGTATTGTAATTAATCATTTTAAATTCTCGCCTTGGAGTGTTCTTTTATTAGCATTGTTGAATGAAATCAAATTAAAACTGTGTATTGGTACTGAGAAAAACTTGCTGGGCTATCAAGGCCTAGTAGCAAAAGACTAATCTCATATGTTTTACACTGCTTTCACTTTGCTGACCTGAATATACTTTCCTGATTTTCATTAGCATGAGCAGGGTATGAATGTGGGCCAGGGCATGCCTAATGTTTTAAGGCATCAGATTCAAAAAGCTAAAAGAAACAGCCTTTTTTTTTTTTTCCTTGATGGGAACATCACTTGAGGTTTCTGAATCAGAAAGTTAGTGCAGGCAGTTATGAAACAACTTTGAAAATGAGGAAGAATGATCTTAAATCTGCAGTGCTGGTCTGAGACTGAGGAGACCTGAGTTACTGCCTGTATCATGGGCTTCACAAGCTATCGTGAGCAAATGACAAGCTCTCTTCCTGGTTTCCACCTGCAAAATTAAGATATGAGTGCTCGTTCACCCCTCTTTGCTTCTTTTGTTTAGGTTGTGAGCTCTTTTGTACAGAAACAGTCTCTTCTAATTGGCAAGAACTGTGCCTACCACAATCTCACTTAAGCACTAATGTCATACACATAATAATCACATGCCACTGCTGTAATAGTTACTGCGTGCACATTAAATTATCTGAGGGAGACAGCATTGACAGAAGCACGGAGAAGCCCTACTCCTGCAGAAGCGGGGCTGGTCCCCTCCTCTTCACACAGAGGGACAAATTGCCATAGTAACAACCACCAGCACTGAGGCCGTGACAGGGCCTCGCTGGAATTCAGGGACAGAAGCAGTACAAATGTAATAGCAATACTGCTTGTTTTCTCTCTCTGCAATTTCTGTTTACCTTGGAAGTTTAGAGCTCAGTTAGGAAAGTCAGAATTCAGAAAAATAACATCAGGCCTAAGTTTTGGTAGTAATAGTTAACATTCAGCTAAAATTTATCAAGAATGTGGAAGGTATCATGCTTTACTATATTTCTGTCTCTTCCAGATCACATTGGTTAATTTCTGTGATCAATGCCTGATTTTTAAAAATTTAATGCCTGATTTCTTTGAAAAACATATAAGACATAAATCACATAGAATTCATAAATTTCTAAGAGAAATCTGCAACACAATGGCAGAGAAGTGATGTTTTAGGATTAAGTCCATGGACTTTTTTTCTCTGTAATTTCTGAGATGATGCTGAGATGCTACAATTACTAGTATATGGTAGCCTATCTTGCAGTTTTGGAAATCCCCATATGTCACATTTTTCCTGTAAAACATTTATTTTGGCTATCTCCAAGATTTGCAAAAAAAAAAACCTCCTGAGAGCACAAACTACTGCTCTTTTTGTCAGATGCTGATTTAGGGAAACCTCCCTTGAGGGAGTTTCATGGCATCTCTTACCTGTGCGAAAGGGATGAACGATGGTCAGACATTTCTGAGACTCTGTTTTCATATCATTTCTAGGCAAAGTACTTCTTCGGTGTAATAGTTTCTATGAGAAGTAAATGCTATGCTGTGGATAAAGTAATAAATAAATTTTATATACAAGATTAAAATAAATTTATGGTTGGTACTGATATTCCTGTATCAGAATTCATAAGGTGTTATGTATAATAGGAAGGTCTCACCCTGTCCTCCATCCATTTTGGTTTAAAAAGCAAGACCTTCAGCCTTAAGAAGACCCAGTGATAATCAATCTGACATCTACTCACACTTAAAATAGAAAACTGCTTCAATGTCTGCAACCAGATGTCTGAGAGTAAACTTTGCATCTATGTGAAGACAGATTAGAACTTTTATTCCAATTTATTCCTGACTGTACTCAGAATAAATTTGCTCTGAATTATGAAGTCATCCATTGTCCAGTACCATGTGTGCTCCAGCTCCAGAACCTTCATTAAAAATTAATACAAAAATCTCTGGGTCATAGCTTAAAATGCAAAGATCACAATTTAGGGCATACTTGATATCATTTATCTGTATTAAATAGAGATGTATTATATCATAGATTGCGTGGAAAGGAATATTTAAAATGCTTTCAGTTGGGCTGCAAAGATTTGAGTTCTTAAACTTCCATGTTAGACCAAAGGGCAGTGGAAACTGAAAGAAAACTTTTACTAAAAGTAAAACATTAAAAAAAAAAAAAAGTAATTTGCTATTTATGAAATCACTTCCTTGAAAGAAATGGATGTTAAGGTTTTAAAAAGAAAAAAAAAAAAAAAAAAAAGACTTGTGTTTAACCCAAGCCCCAAGCACTAAAATCAAGTAAAATACATTTCTAGCATGAAAGGATTTCTAGGTTTAGCACACAGGCTCACCTGGACTACTGAAGAATGCTGAATGAATGAATTAACGAAGGATTTTTACATTATACAATTTTCAGAGAGGTTGATTGGGTACATTTTATTCAAGGAAAATCTCACTTCTGAAGAATTGTGAAGCCAGATGGTGTCCCATGAAGCTGCCTTGGAGCAAAGTATTTCTCTTGTAATCTGAGAAATGCCCAATCTTTGTAGTTACATATGGAATTCTTTTTGCTTTAAGGAAAGCATTTGGCAAACACAGTGCTCTGTGTCTATTTAGTGATCCCCACTGCCACAATTATTTCCATTAGTCATCAGAGAAACTTGAATCCAGTAAAGAAAGTGCCGAAGAAAAAGCATCTATTAGTTATGAAAAAGATCCTGTTAATTAAATTGGCTACTGACACCAGATTTCATTTTAAATTCTAGATAATATAAATCATACAGCGAGTAGCCCATGCAGCATTTCAGTGGCCATGTGCCATGTTTTTAAATGAAATGAAGATATTACAAATATTTAATGTTATTTAATAACAACATGTGTAGTATCTACTAAACATACAAACTGACATTCAATGTGTCATTCCATTTGTTTATAGTACATACAGATCAATTGAGGTGTGTATACAGTGAGATACCAACTCACCAGAGACCTCACATCAGTGGCACTTCTATGGAAATTCATGTATCTTAGAGAAGAGAAAAAAAGGAACTTATGGTGGCTTGTGATTTTGGCCTTGTGCCTTGAAAACATGTCCTGTTGTATTTAAATAGGTCAGCACTGAGAGGTTTATGCTATAATTAATCTTGATTAAATCCATGTAGGAGCAAGAAAATATGAAATAGCTGTTTTGGAACTATTTTGTATATGACATAAGTAATCCAGAGATATAGAATACTAAATGTCTTGTGGATGGCCAGGTTATAATTCAACCCCATCTGAATTTTACTGAATTGTTTGAATATTTAAAAATTTTCACTGAAGGGCTTTTATTATTATTTTTTTTTTCTCCCCACTTAGGCCTGATTGACTGTTATTTACTGAGAAGTAACTGTTCTACAAATAAAACTTGTTAAACTAGTATGAGAAAAAGTTCTTAATTTGAAGAGCTATGTATAATCAACTTAGTTTGGAGCAACAAAAAACCAAACTTCCACCAAAGCCACAAACCAAATACAAACTGATAAATAGGATAAGTGTACTTTGGTATATAACCTAGTGGAAAGTCTAGTCAAGCAGAAGATTAATGCAACTGAAACAGATTTCTTTTATGCAGCTCTACTGCAAACACTCATGAAGTAGACTAATTTTCAACATTGCTCTTGTTGGTCTAATATAGGAACTTTCAGAATAGAAAGCAGTCATCCTCTAGAATAAAAGGTATTAAACCAAAATGATTTTGCTCTTTTTTATGTTCCACTATGTCTTATTACTCTAGCACTCACAGTATGTAACACCGTGAGTCTGCATCTCAGAATTTTCAATAATCTGGAATTATTTTCTTGTTAACTGTCTTCCAGAGATTTTCAGTTCTGCCAATGTATTTCTCTTCCACTCTTAACTAGCTTAATTTTGTTGTCACTGAATAGAGAAAGGATCTATTAATTTTCCAGCAGGACTAGGGAAGCGATTGTCCCCTTGTACACATCATTGGTGAGACCACACGTTGAATATTGTGTTTAGCTTTGTGCCCCTCACTGCATGAAGGATATTGAGTTCCTTGGGCATGGTCAGATCAGAGCAACCAAGTTGGTGAAGGGACTAGAATAAAAGACTTATGAAGAGTGACAGAGGGAACTGAGGTTTTTTATTCTGGAGAAAAAGAAGTTGAAGGAAGACCTCATCGTTCTCTACAACTACCTGAAAGGAGGTTGCAGTGAGGAGGGTGTCAGTTTCTCAGGTGACAAGTGATAGGATGTGAGGAAATAGCCTCAAATTGCACCAGAGAGGTTTAGATTGGACATTAGGAAGAATTTCTTCATGGAGAGGGTGATCAAGTGTTGGAACAGGCTGCCCAGTGAAGTGGTGAATCCCCATCCCTGGAGGCATTTAAGAGACTTGTGGACATGACACTAAGGAATGTGGTTTAGTGATGGGACTTGGCAGGTCAGGTTGATAGCTGCTGGACTTGATCATCCTGAAGGTCTTTTCAACCTAGATGATTCTATGACTCTATCACGTCTTGACTGAATTATTATAGTAAAGAAAAGATGCATACATTTTTGTGCTTTCCTGCTGAAAAGACTATCAGCAAAGGTCAAAAGGAAGTCCTGCATCATTAGGAGGGGGAAAAGGACCTTATGCTACATCACCTGTCTTTTCTTCAGATTTACCATAAAATTGTATTAAGATGTATAAAGATGTAGGGAAAATTCCAAATTAAGATGATCCACACGTTGAAAGGAGAATCACGATTAAATATAACCGCTTTTAAATTTGTGGTTTGCTGGTGTACAAGCTGCCAAAAATTATATTCAAAACGTGACTTCTTTGTTAGCTTTGGCTTAAAAAAAACTCTATAAGTCAGTTATGGCTAACTATTATGGACTGATTTGTAGGTAAGTTCATTTCATTTGCAGTCCAAAGAGCAGAGAGTTATTGGATTTATTTTCCATTATTTACAATGGAAATGAGCTCATCACTATTCCATTTTACATTTCATATTAATCAATTCATTTTTCTAGCTTGCAATCAGTTTATTAGTTTCAATAAGTGCTTCATGAATTGTTAATAACAACATAAAACAACAAAATCCAGAATCTGGTTAAAAATAACACCCTTTGAACACTTTGGCCTGCTGCCACTATAATATGTGTTTGGTGTGAAGTGGAACACATATCACTTTCAGCACAGTTATTGGTGAGGGTCAACGCTGCACCCTGGATTGTAGCTTCAGGATATAAGCATAATAAATATAATATGAGAAAACATCCATAACCTTTTGCAGAGTGCCAATGCTACAATTTTATGGATGCATGTAGCAAAGCCTATATTTTCTTAGATCCATCTACTAGAGGTGCTAAAAGGAGCTGTCAGGTACTCTTATGATCTTAATCAAGGCCTTAAACTGGAAAGAATAATGCTTCTCAAATATATGCAGACACAGTATCATGAGAATGTATTTGCAACAGTGTCATAATAGAAAAATAGTTATATGAATTTGGATGTAATTTATAATGCATTACAAATATTAGAAACTTTAATTCAATTTTCCAAAAGTCTTAAGCACTTGTATATAATTAAGTGATACTAACCTCTTGAAAGATTCTATTTGCACACAAACATAAATATTGTTTGGCAAACAAAATATTTATTTTAGAATAAGTTCTGGAGTTGTCCTCTACAGAGCAAACCAAATGGTAATATCATTGTATTTCTGTTTAATTTGTTCCTAAATCCCAGCACCTCTGAGGATTTTAATATCAATCTTGAAAAAAAGTACATCTTAAGGAAAATTCTCTGTACATTGAGAGCTATTGTTAGCAGAGATATGCAAATAAAATGATACTGTCTGACATAAAAAAGCTTGACGTATATCTGAAAAACCTCTCTTCCAACCTCTGCTTCTCTGCAGAAAAGATGATGTTTCCAACCCATCACACCGGCAACAGCCTTCAAAAACAAATTTTTGAACACCATGAACTTAAGAGAAATTGTCAAGAATGTTAGAAATCAGTCAAAAGATACTTTTAATCTTTCTTTTGCTATTTCTAGTTAAAAAAAAGGTGAAAAAAGTACTATATTTAGAAAGTTCACTGGGGTCTTCCAAACTTGTTTTCCTTGTGGTTAATAAATCATTGACAAAAGGATGAACTCAACAAAAATACTGGTTAGTTATACTGACTAACATCCAGACAAATAACAAGCAGAAACATAATTAATGTGCAAACAGCAAGACAAAATGACCATAAATTTGGCTTGACAGAAAATAAATCTCACTTATTCTCTCTCTCTTTCTCTCTCAATTGGGAGTGGGGTGGGGGTGGGGGGTGTTGATTTGTTTGTTTGTTTTTTAAAAGCAAAACAAAATAATAAAAAAATATTTAATTTACAGGCAAGCTATAAAGCCATTTGTTGTATGTTCCTTCAGAAAGATTTTCTTCCACCCTTTTTCTGCAGTCATGGCCCATTTATTTATGTTTCTTTCATATGCTAGTTAAAACAGTTAGGAAAACCATAACCACCATGTGACTGATGTGACCAGTTATGAGATATATGTGGCATCTCCTCAAAGGAACAAGCAAAAATACATTAGTGAAAACATATCACCAATAATATGTTCATGAAAACTCTTTGCCAAGCAGTGCTTACCACCAAATAAATAGATAAAAGCAATTTTCTTCTAGCTTACAATGAAACAACAACAACAACAAAAAATCAAATCTGTAGTTATGGCAGTAGGGTAAGTTAGGACTTTTTTTTGGTGACAACTATTGCACATCTATACTCTTTTCCAATTAAAAAAGCAAAATGAAACCTGAGTTTCACTCAGGTTATAACCTCAGTTTTACTCATTGACTGTAATGGGGGGGAAGTTTCATTCCAACTCTGCATATCTTGCAGGTACAAGGAAACCTATCAATCTATAAGGCCCAAGCCAGCCTTATTATGAAGACAAACAGAACTAAAGAGCTTAAAGTATACATTTTTGCAAGGAGAGCATTATATCAAGTGAATCACCATAGCATGCCATCCACCATCTCTCATGATTGAGACACATGGTAAAAATGCCAGTTGACTGGAAATGGGTAAGGTTGGACCTCCAGTTTCTGCATGAGCTCTCATCACCACTTGCACCTCACAATCACATCTTCCTCTCCTTTTGTCTAGGTGAGGCAGTTCCCCAGGACAATGAAAAGAGCACATAAAAATAGACAAGGAAAAATGAATTTTAGGCTCCTGAATTCAGTTTACATTTCAGAGATGACAGGTGGAAGTTAGAAATGGTAATTATAAAGGGCATAAACAACTAATTTGTAGTAGCAAGAAAGAGGAATGGCCCAGCTTCTTCTGTCTGACACTTGAAAAGAAGGGGATAACACATTTCCACACAGTAGCCAAAACTAACCTCTGCTTTTCCAATTAACTGGATTGCATTAGTTTCAGATTCGCCTCATGAGAAATCCTGAACTTGGTTTCACAGATGCAAATCATATTCATTCTTTATCTGAATGCATTTAAGATTTGCAATAGTATAATTAAAGAAATTGCATCTGCTTTCATTATACTAATTTACCTTACATGTTGCCAGTTATAAAGAATACTTCATGTAATGAGTGCATTTCAAAGTATTCAGGTACCACAATTGTAGTATTTAAAATGCAGCAAAAATGATCCTTCACATAGATGGAGTTTTTAATGTTTTCTTTAAAAATAACTTTAAAAACTCCTTGCACAAAGAGAATATAGTCTCTATACCATAGCATTTTTGTATTTCTTGTTTCTCCTGGAAACTTTAGCCTCCTTATCAAGATAGCAAAAAGTATTGTAGTTTTAAAAAGAAAGAAAAAGTTTTTTTCTGAACCTTCTTGTTAACTCTTCTGGATTTCTTTCGTGATTGATTATGATGACACTCAGACTATGTAGCACAGTAGGCTTATTTGGCCGATATCGGTGCAGCATATTCTGCTTGAAAAGCCTTAAGAACAAGTTTTATTAATTTTGTATTTGGTGAGAAAGGGTTTTAAAGTACAAAAACAGCTTTAAAAAAAAGTCAATCAAATAGATGCAATTGCTTAGCACGGTTAAACACTATTGTTAGCATGAAAACTGTGTGTTTAATGATAAAAATAGCGTTAGTCATCCTTTTTGATCTGAAATAAGTGCAAACAATAGTTAACTGGCAGTACAATCATACAGAGATAATAACAACTAGGTCCAACTTAAGGTTTAAGCTGATCTTTATTTGGGGTAGGAGAATGAATTAAGTGACAGGCTTTCTACATGTCTATACAAAAGGAGAGAGCAATGGGATTTAGGAATGGTATATTTTCCAAGAGATCCCCTTTTCTTCCTTGTAGGACCCTTAGAGCTTGCAACTGCCACTGGGGCATGCTAATGCCTGGAGAGATGGGGCAGCCTCCCCATGTTGGCAGCTCCTCTCTCAGCCTTTGTAAGTTTCCCTTCCCTAGCAATACTGAGAACAATAAACACAAGTTTCACATGTTCCCTTTCTTCCTAGGAAGATCCCATCTCCAGGATAACCCTAGCTGCTAGACATCGGCCTTGAAAGTGCTGGCTCACTTTTGAGCTGCTCTTTTCTTTTACAGCCACTTGGGCTAAGAGCAGAAATTCTTGCCCTTCGTTTACGTTAGAATATAACATGGAATTAAATTATTAAAGAGGCCATGCACATTCAATTCTTCCCAGGATAGTTTTTCTCTGTTGAGATGCCACTGTGGTTATTTTGCATCAAACTACAAATGATAAAGACTGGATAATCAAATATTTCTTGAACGTTACTAAATAATCTTTAAAAAGATATAGAGAATGTTGAGACTTGGTATCAGTTATTAATAGTGTTTACATTTGTGTTAGTCTGGAAAGTAATAGTACTGTGAACAACCACACTAAACATGCAACTTCTCATGCGTAAAATATTTCTTCTCTGAACAGTCCCAGTCAGCAGTGCAAATTAACTTTGCATGCATAAATTCTAGCCATTGAGCACAAAAATGATATGGCACAAAAACTGTGTTTACAATGATTGTCAGACATATAGCTGAGGCCAAATGAAACCAGTTGGAAGCTGCTCATAAAATTTGGCAGTTAAAATACATACTTTAGGCCTTATGGCTGCATTCATTACCATATGTTGAGAGCTGTCCCTCTCTATTTATCCGCAGCTATTGTATGTTTGGAACTGTCCACCCCTATTTATTTGCAATCCCTTAATTAGGCATAATGGCTCAGCTACTAAAAGATATTAACATATTGCTGCAGATTGAAGGAAGAACAACAACAGATATAATTAGAGGTTGAGAGGAGACTGAGCCATGTCAAGAGATCAAGTCTGATTTAGTCACACAATGACAAAGAGGGTGATAACCATGTACAAGTCCTTGTTCTGGAAAGATGTGTATACTATGCCAAGGTTCATTTCAGTCTATATTCTAAATTCACTCTCAAAAGTAACCACACTGAAACAGCAATTAGAAAAGAAATAGTGATTTAAGCCACAAAAGTTTAATCAAAACTCATCCAAGTGTTCCTGATTGGACTGTAAATCAGCAAGACTACATCAAGTCCTGTAAAAACAGGGATGGTGTGTTGAACTCTGATGTTGCCAAGAATCGGTTTTGAAAGGTTATTTTTATGGGAAGAGACTGCCACCACCGTTTGGAGTTAGCATATCAAAGACTATAAGGCAAATGGGAGAAATTAATTTCAGCATGATAACTGGATCTGCCACACACAAAACTCCACTGTGGTGCCTTTGTTAACCTGGTGGAGAAATGTGTCCCCGCAGAATGAATGCAGAGTCCAAAATTAGGTGGCATCTTCATCTCCACTACGTTTGACCAGTTCTGACAATACCTGCTGTGACCCTTTGATTATAACTATTGTTACTTCCCTGGTGCATTATTCGTCTCCTCTTTCCTGTGCTTTCTTGCCTGACTTCCTTCTAATAAGAGCCAGTGAAGATAAATCCACCTTTTTGCTATACTACCCTGAGCCTGCAACCTGAAAGGAATGCTTTAAACAACATAAGGCTGCTAAAAATTTGCTGAATGTCTGATAAGACACTGATCTGCCACTGTAACTTACCAGGAGCAAGACTGCAGGGAAAGGAAATTCAAGAGATGCAAGCTAACAGACAGAAGGTGAATTTTTATGTTCTGTTTTTTGTGGTGGTGGAGGGGGGGGGGGGGTCATTTATTTTCCTATGCAAGTTTGTTTTGTTTTTAGAACAAAGAGGATCAAACAGCAGCAGTAAAAAACAGCTCTCAAATGTTATTTAATTACGTGTAAGTCACGCCATTGTTTTCTATCTCTTCTAAAAGCTGTTTAACAGATTAGAATGCTTCTTCTGCTGGTTGTCACCATGAAAGATGTCAATAGCCAGATGCAAAGCTCTCTTGAACTAAATCATTGATACCACAGACAAAACATTTCTCTACAGATAGCTAGCAGGACTCTTGGATTGTAGATCCTTAACAGTTTGCTCTTTCTAAATGTATTTATCCCCATGAATTCCTCCTCCCCCCCCCCCCCAAAAAAAAAATAAAATAAAATAGATGAGCTCCTATTATCATTTCAGTGAAGGATTTAAGGGCCTCAAAGAAAAGGACAAAGAAGGACTTAGGTGCTGAAGTCCATGCACTCCACTCCCAAATATTCTCTTTCTTATTTAGCCACATAGACCCTTAGATATTGGTAAGCTCCCCCATTCTGAGCCTTCCATATAAATTTTACATTTCACCTGTATTTAAAAATTCAGCTTTTCAAATCTTTAATTGTTATCTTCAAAGCAAGTCCCTAACAGATGCTGCAGGAAAGATTGGTGCATGTCTAGAAGTAACACATAAGCTGGGAGTGGGAATACTCCCTTTATTGATAGGGAAAAGAGAAAGTAAGGTTGCTTTGTAGCACTTCATGCCTATTCATGAAACAGTTATCCATCAAGATTTCTTTTGTCTGGGTGCAAACACCAGCTAGAAATTTATTCCCAACTTCTGAAACCAATCTGATATTTTTTGGTGTGTTTGAACTTTGCTCCATCTGCCTGACAATGAAGAACAACCCCTTCTTGCTCCCCCCAGTGTTATATTACACTGAAGTTTATTTTTCCCCTTCCATCATGTTTACCGCATGTCATAACAGGTCACCTCACATAATGCCCTCTAAATACTAACTCTGTGGGGTAAGGCTCAAGGGAAAACATTTCAATCTTTGCAACATAATAAATTAGAGATCGACAGGTAGGCCCATCTTTTTCAAAGTTTCCAGGCTAGTGTCTATCCTCTGTCTTTATTCTCAAATAAAAGCCTTTTCTGAACCTTTTCAAAGATATAACATCACAAGTCTTCCTGCCAGAAGTACTCATTTACCCAGCTCTGATCAGCAGGATTGTGAAGTGAGTGTCTCCCATACAGCCTCTGGCAAGGATTACGAAGAAATCAAATCTGAGATTTGCTGTTAATTATGAATGTCTAAAAGAAAGTGTGGAAATTGAAGAGAAGGAAAGAGATAGTTCTACAGGTTTTAAATAGGGCTGTTACGACTGCAAGACTAGACATTCACAGTCTGGCATCCTGTAAAGCAATTCACAGAAAATTTTCCTTTGAGGCAATACATTTTATACCTTACATTTTCTATTTCTTGAAGAGATGAGCAGAGGAAATAACTCATTGATGCATCTCAGGAGAAAAGCTTTAAAAGGAAAGTTAAAATTCAGCACCAAACAGAAGTAGTACTGCATAACCTAAAATATTCCATTTGGGTAGGTTATTTTATTGTCCTGTTAGAAAAATAAAGTTTCTTCTCCCTGCACTGAAGGAATGTAAAGATTCCAAAGTTAACTGTGTGGACAATGTTAACTGTGAGATATATTATTCTTCTATAGTGTTGAAATGTAAATTATGAAGGAACTCCATCAAGTTTGCATGTCATTGATAAGTCAGCTATTGCATTCGGAACATGCAGATATGTATACTGAATATATATGACCATGCAGGAAAAGTAAAAAAAAAAAAAAAAAAAAAAAAAAAAAAATTCTCAATGATATTGGCTGATGTTTAGCACATTTTAAGTGGCACACGGAGCAAAGGAAACTTTTGGCTATTAAAAAGAGCTGGATTAAATTCATTACTCTGTGAATGCTCTAAAGTTTTATTAATGTAAGTTCATGTTCAGAGCCCAGCTCTTTTCAGGGTAAGTGATGTGTCAGAGATAGGTGTCAAATGAAGACTGGTGTAAAACAATGTTCATCATCTGCTGCCAGGACATCTATAAACACCTTGCACCAACAACACAACAGAAAGCAATGCTGAAAAAGTACTATTTGGAAGCAGGACTGTGACTGGCTCCTTGACATAAATTAATAGGAGCTATAGGACAAAGGGAACCTAGTAATATAAATACATTTATAAACTGTCATTTTAAACAACCTTGCATTTTTTTTCAGCAGAAGTAATAGATTATTCTTCAAAACCTAGAAGATTACATATTATTTCATGGAACTCTGGACATATTTTTTCCAATTCCTTCCACAAAAACATATATCACATATGAGATTTCATATGCAGATACACTGCAGGACATTTATTGTTAAAACAATTATGCAATTACACACATTTTTTAATTTACAAAGTAAATATATCTATTTATTCTAGATGCATATGATCATGATAATTGTTTTGCCCTGAGTTCTTGGTATTTTGGAAAGCAGGTTCTCAAAGTCTAATTTAAATATACCAACTGTGTCACCTCCTGTATATTAAATTTACACTTGACACTGACTTTTAAGTCAGCCTACTTGGCAGCTTTGTCTAATATAGTTGCATGTTTCTCACCTACAGAGAGATCTTTTCTTTCCAGAGTAGATGTGATGCAAAGGTCTGCAAGAAAACCTGGAGTTCCTGTCAAAACAGAAGCCAGGGAATTATTTGATTCTTGATTCTTTGATTCTTGGTCCAACACCGTGGACCTCAGTTTGAGGCTTGAAATATATTGATTTACAAATAAACAAATACAGTTATAGAACTGAAACAACGAATATACACTACTCTGCAGCTTTTCTTGGAATACTAAAGATAGCCCAGTAAATGAATGCATCCAGAACGAATATATTCAGATTAGCAAGGCCAAGAGAATCGGCATGAAGATACTTCTCATATATATGAATCAAAGCTAAGATAGGAGGGTATATGGATGACAGCAACTGTTTTATAGGTTATGTATATAGATTGGAAATATATTCCTACAGAAAATGTAAGAAATACATGTGTTGTTGTGACAGATTAACATTTAAAGTAAATGTATAGTAATGGTATAAATTAAACCATGTTTTCACAGTAATTGCAGTTTGTAAAATGTGTGTCAGACTTGAATGGTTTGTTAGTACAGTTTTTTAGCAGTAAGCTGGAAATGTTTTAAATTGAATTAAATTAAAACTAAGGTTTCTTAGTTAAAATAGCATCCAGATGAAGGAGCTAGCAATCACAATCAGTTTTCAATATGATGCAGATAAAGAGATATTGCAGTGCATATTGAAAGAGTTATTTATACCATGAGTATTCATCAAACTTAATACATTAGTGATTGTGGTTTTGTTGTTGTTGTTGTTTGTTTTTAATGCATTAATCTTAGATACTACAGCATTCCACCACTCTCCTTTTCCATATTCAGGAAAAAAATGTACAATTGAAATTTCCAACCTTTAGATTTATGACTTACTTTCCCTGCTTGTTTAACATATTTTCCAACTATTTCATATACAGGATACAACAGCTAGAATAAAAGAAACATTCTGATTGTTGTTACATCTACTAACGTTCACCCTTGTCATATTTTGCACACTACATTAAGAAAAACATAACAGGCAGTTATTACCGAGCCTGTTTTCTATTACAGTGAATCTTTGTTGGGCAGGGGCAGAGAAGCAAGAAAAATGAGCAGAGGTGGGAAAATAAAAATATATAAAAACAACAACAACAACAAAAAATAACCCCTCTAAAACAAAACAGAATGATTATGTTGTACCCTGTTAAGAGTGGTGATGAGGTTTCCAGAACAACAATGTACTCGTTATAAAAGATGCATTAAATGTAACATCATGGCAAAGCAAAAGAAAAATAAGAATCTAAATACAAAATGTTGCTTTCAAACCAGCAACCTAATCATAGGAATAGAACAACAAAGGGTAGAAATTTCATATGCCAAGATGCACAGCAACTTCATATTACTGCACTGGGGGCACAATGGAGTATAACAAGGCATAAGGTGATGTACTTACATCTCCCAAATGCATTTTATATGTATTCTTATAGTCATTTGCATTTTTTTTTTTATGTATTTAGTGAACAACTGTGTCTTACTGACAGCGTGGGTGGTAAAGGCTCTGCTGAATCACTGGGTCCCCAAGGTATCCCAGGAACTTGCAGGTAAGGAAAGGAAGGCCTCTTTGCCTGGCCAGAGGTACTGGCACAAGCAGACATGGGTCATTCACCAAGAACATTCTGCAAGGATATAACTGCAATTTCTGTAAAGCATTTCTTTTCCTCTCTCCTTTTCCTTTCTTTTTCCCCGTTCTCCTATCCCTCTAGACAGACTCCTTCAGTCTACAAATATTATTTGGCAAATTCTGTCTATATTTGCAAATGGTTTGGGGAAAATGGAACTTATTTGCAAATTGCCTGGCTGAAAACCTAAAATTCACTCAGCTTCATGTTGCACCTCAAATTATCCAAATGTCTTTTATGATATTTAACATTTTACTCTTTATGTTGGTGTCAGTCCAAAAAGTTAGTGCATGGACTGATACTGAATGCTACCATAGCAATGTGAGTTAGCAGAGAGATTTAAAATCCAGTTAAATGTTATGAAAAAACAGGCATAAACATGTCTTTTCATACAAACAAGATATCCTTTTCATACAATATGTGATATTGCTAAAGGGCTACTCCCATGTAAGTAGATGAGAATTACTGTCTCACTGCTCAACTGAACACACAAATATTTTATTTCTTAAAGGTGAAACATGACTTTCAGTCACATATTCCAAATTAAGAGTTACTATTTATTTCTAGTAATTAAATCTTATTGCAGATCTTTTGAGAGCTGCACCCTAACTGAAAAAATAAATAAATGCACATTTAGTTGATATAAAATAGAATAGACAATCCAAAGCACACTGAAAACACTGGGAATATATGACTTCATTTGGTTTTAGATCAAGCCTTTGAAATACAAATAGTTTAAGAAAAAATACTGAAAGCTTTAAAATACACACACACACACAATATACATATATATTGTTTTAGATATGTTGACATGGCCTCTCCATATTCCATGGGAAAAAAGAATATTAAAAACTAGGAATCATGATTCCCTTCAAAGTGCACAAGAGATAACAAATCAAATCAATGGCCCTTATCTCTGCAGACTACTGAAATCTCCAGGAACACAAAAACTTCTTGGCATCTCTTTGCATGAGAAATCTAATATGCATGTTATTCATATCCCCACAAAGGTGAACAATTATAATTTATTCTTTAGCCATATCTTTCTTGCTGGTAAGAATGTGTCTGGGGAGCCAGAAAAATCTGGGATTTTTTTTTAGGTGTAAAACAAAATGTCTGGGAAAGATTGTCCTCCTTCGTTACAGAAAATGCTAGCAAATATCAGAAATATCATGCTATCAGTCTGTTGTCGTTCCAGTTAGTAAAAATGAATAGGAAGTTATACGGTTAAATGCATACGCAAAATTTGTTTTTGATCTCTTCTGTTATGAATAGGGTTTACTGCAAGGCAAAATATAGGCTTAATATTTAATCTGAGGAGAGCAAGATATGAAAATTATATGCATGGCTGGAAACATTGGACTATATACACCTTAATCAACTTCACTGGAGATCCTTCTGAGCAACAGAATAGTGCGCACCTATTCTGTACAATTGTTTCGTTCTTGCTGGCACTGAAACTTATGCAGGAATTTCTTCTGAGATGGGGATTTTAAGAAAATATTTATTTAGCTTTCTAGTGTTACTCCTACTAATTTCATGGAGCTTAAATTCTCCTTGGCTGAGCTTATTTTATTTATTTTTTCTTTTAAAATAAAGTTTGTCTTTAGCCAAAACCTAAGCAAAATTATGTTACAATACTAGAACTATTTTTTTTGTCTTAAAATATTATTTTTTTCCAAGCTACAACAATTAATTCAAAATATGTCCCAATTACAGCATCCTTCAAACATATGTCAATTACCAATTCATCACGGCTCTGAATCTGCATATTATATAATTCCATAAGTAAAGAAAAGAAAGTACCTTTAGGGTTCCTTGAATTCAATGTAGAGAGTACAATATCATGCAGATCAGATGTTCATCGTTGCAATGAGAAGGTCGAGTCCAAAGAGCATCTCCTGTAGTCAAGACCAAGAAACACTTTGGCCTTCAGATACAGGTACCTGAAACTCTGCTCTCCCATTAGCTGACATCAAAGGTAAAAATTAGGGTGCTAGCATAATATTTATTCCCTGTTAAAGCCATCAAATAATTAACTGAATGTTTTAATAGTCACACTTCAGAATGCTCTCAAATGGAGTAGTCCAAAAACAATGGAAAGATTTAAACTTCAAGATCTATATGACAAAAAATATATAAATAAATAGATAATAATAAAAAATAAACACTTCCCCCCACCCCCCAAACAATTTTGCCAATGTAGCAAAATCTGTTTCCTACGCTAAGGAACATGTATAGAAATACCCCAGATTTCTGATGGTACTTAATGAAACAGGTAGCTAGTTGTTCCCACCACTTATTTCAGTCATTTCTATTCTCCTTCTGTTCCATAGTCATTGCCTCCATTGGGTTGTGAATGAGGTTTAACAAACAAACAATCTGATTACAATTGTATCAGAAGAAATCAATAAACAATGTTGAGACATGTTAGTTTCTGGAAATGTATAATAATAGTCTTCAGTACTATAAATTTATTATTTAGAAATCAATGTAGTTTTTGTTCCCAAGGATAAGCCTTCAGATTTAACTGTATCATCAAGGGAAGCTTGTGTTCCAAGCATCAAGAAGTATGGTTTCAATGTTTAAAAGATTAACAAATTCAATTAGACTGAAAACATGAAGTGAATTTCTTACATATATATACTTTCCTTTTGCTTGGAAAACATTCTGAATTTAAAATCTCCCTTTTCTGTCAGTCCCCACAAGTGAATAAATTTAGACACATTTAAGTAAGGGTACTATACAGGATTTTTCTAAAGAGGGAGAAATTACAAGGGGAGATAAACTGTGGAAGTATGAAAGAGTTAAGAGCTAATGTTTTCCCTTCTTTCTTCTTAGAGTTCCCTTGTTTGTTTATTTGTTTGTTTAATTGTCTGTCTGTGAGGAAATTCAACCTTTACGCAAAGAGTGGGTGATTATGTATGGGAGATGCATACAGAGGGAAGAGCACTGAAGAGAAGACAGGCAGTGTGGGAGGAAGGAGCAGATAAGGAAAGGAAGCATGCAGAAAATTAAGCTAAAGTACGCAGAGTGAAAAATGAATCATAGGCTTAAAAAAATACCAAAAAATAAAAGAGGGGAAATTCTTGAACAACTATTCATACATACCATATATGGATAGTTCTCCAGCACTTGTAAAAAGTAAAGGATAGATTTTTTTTTCTTTTCCAATCTGCAGGAATAATAGGAATTTTCATTTTTATTTTTACATTTTTGATATTGAAAAAAAGGAATACAGAAATCTGTATTCTTTTATAAATCAAACAGAAAGAAAAGAAAAGATAATTTTGTTAACTCAAACTGCTATCATGAGAAATTTACAGATCCTAAGTGTGTATTCATTTCAGTCATCTGTACTATAATTAGGATAACCATTTAAAAGGCAATTAAGAAACTTAAGTGAGACAATATTTGAAGGAAGTCATCATGGAGATTCTTCATAGTAAAAATCTGCCTACTCTTTGATCTCTGTTCCAGGTAATCAGTCTTGTGTAATGCCTCTCTGAATTCTGGATCAGATCCTGCATATTAGGCTAATGTCATATGATGACAGCCAACACTTCCGCCCTGACAGAGGTTGACATACAGTACGACTAACACAGAAACAACGTGGAGTTTCTTGTCAGTACCAAAGCAAGTGTTTTTATCTGAAGCCAGTACCTGCTATGGTGCCAGAGAGCAAGCAGCCAGCTCTCTCAGCACATTTACGACTGCTCCTTTTTAAGAATGTCACATCACTAAATCAAAGTTGCTTAGTGGTTGCCAAAATGGTAGCTCATTAAGCTGAAGGAATTACTAAGTAGCCTCAGAAAAGAAAATAAGCTCAGAGAGAGAGGAGTATATGAATAAGACAGTATCTACTATCTTAGTTAAAATGGAGTGCGGTATTGCTGCAGTTACTCTATTTGTTCTGTCTTGGATGATATTTTCAGTTTTCAAGAAAGCCCGTGATGCTGTTTTCTTACCTAGTGCTGATCCTTCTACAAGCAAGGGCTTGCAACACTGACAACAAGGTAAGATTTTTCCTACAACCAAGAAGTGAAGACTGACTCACTAAACGTGCTATGGAAAACAAGTATCCACATGCGAAAATTGAGTTTTCAATAATCAGCATGCCTAGAGTAGCCTTTTAATGCACTGTGACCGTGTGATAAGCAATTTCAGGTGCAATACTTGAAAATGCCAATAATTAATATGATCCCTTAGAGATGTCCCATTAACTTCCAAATTGAATACAGTAGGAATGTTATACTTAATTTTTTAAAACCACAAAAAAGGGTCCTAATAGTGACCCAGAATAAAAACTGCAGGAAGGTGCAGGAAACAACAGGCAGTGAGAGGGAGAGAGAAATAAATGACTTAATGAAAAGGCACAACATACGTCTGCTCTCTGCTATTCTTTCTTTTTCTTAAACAACCTTTCGGAAAAAAAGAAAGAAAACAAAAAAGCTGTTTATCTGCTAATACTGTACCAAATATATACTATAACAGTAGTTTATTTTATTGAGGGAACAAGTAGCCACCATTAAGCAGATTTACAGTTTGGGGAATCTTTTTACTGTGCGTCTCTGTGGAAACCTCTCTCTTCTAGATAAAGCAGCACTTCAGCTACACAAGGGGTATATAAGGGAACTGCTCTGTAGGAATCATTTGGCACATGCTCTGTGTTTAGATTTGCACAGGCAAAAAACACATGAGATAGCCCTGTAGCTATAACTTAAATCAACTCTTGGCCTCTTTGTGTTCTGAAAATAGTTTCAGTATACTAGAGCAATGGAGAAACACCACTTGATATTTCAAACTTTGGGATATAAATTTGGGGTATCAATTGAGTGGGTGTCAGCTCCTCTGGACTGGGCTCAGGGAACAAGAGCACAAGAAGTGGGCTGATGAAGCTTTAGGAAAGACAAAGGGGGAAGCTGCAGTAGTCAGTGCAAGAAAAGGAGGGAGTGTGGGGATTCATTTTTGAGAGCCTGTTTACAGATCATGAGAGCAGTTAAAAAGTTAATTTGGCTTCAATGTGACTAATTTCCAGTGCAGCCAGAAGGAACTGTGTGTTCTTGGCTCTCATATAATTGGCTTTATAATCAGTGGGTTTGGAATAAGATGGTAATTGACCGCATTTAATCACAACACGTTTTAAAAGAAAACACTCTTATTAGGCAAGGTCTTTAAAGTTTGTCTTCAAAAATATCTTAACGAAGACCAGACATAGTTTTCCCAGTTAGACAGATATCAACCTAAATAAACCTGCAAAAAAATTGACCCAAGAAGCAGAATTTTTTCAACCTTATCAAGCATAATGAAATTAGGATGTAAAAGGTGTGCAGGGAGAGGGCTGTCAGCAGACAGAGGCAAATACCAGCATGGCTGCATGCTGGCTCAGGGTGTGGGTTGCACAGCCAAGTGGCTCTAGCTGGGCTACCTCTTGAGCAAGAGATGATGTCCCACTGGGTTGCTGCTGGCATCAGCAGGGGCAGCCATCCCCATGTGCATGCCTAGAGATGTTGGGCTGAAGTATATGTTGTGAAGTAGCCTGCCAGCCTTTTGTTTGCATATCAGGTCTGTGTATATTCATAGCCTCAGAAATACAACAAGGCAAAGAAGGTCCTCGCTATATTCAGAACCAAACTACAACCCAAACCTTTAATAATAATAATAATAATTAAAAAAAATCTTCTGTCCCATCATGGAATGAATCAAAGGTTTTAAACATATCCATGAATGCCTTTCCCCCTCCCCCCCCTTTTCCTCCCTGAATGTATTTCCTTAACATCGGGATATTCAGAAATGGCCACATGTACCAGGTTTGTGAACAGTCAGACCATCCAGACCGTCATAGGAGCAGACCATAGGTGGAATAACTAATTGGGTGAAAATGAAATAATTTAGGACAGACACTTGCTAGACCAGAAAAGCAGTATATCATCATCTCAGCAAGTAATCTACCACACGTCAATCTGGAGTTCAATTCCTATTTAAGCATGTGAAAAGTCCTCTCTAAATGTCTCAGTCATCTGCAGAACCACTTCACATCTGACTGCCCAGCTGTCTAAATCTTTGTCTGTGCTTGTAGATTGCTGTCTGTCCAAATAAACCCTGCTAACTAACTCAGATGAGCCCTTTATTTCTGAAGAATTTAGAAACCCTTAGCTGAAACTAAAATATATGGTTCTAATAGGACATATTTATTATCTGAGCTTCTCTCCCATACATACAGATTCTCAGAATATTTTTCCCAAGGAAGGTGATATCCTGTCAAGTTGTCTGAAGCTGTGCAGTGAGCAGCCTTGGCTGAAGTTAAACTAGAAGAATTTGGGGTGTGAGGTTTAGTTCTCATGCTGACAGACAAATTTGTCTTGGACCCAGTGGAAATGAACACTATCTGAGATAACACTTCCAACACGTCTTAATTGTTTGTTGTTAAGTTCCGGAAAAATAATCTTCACCAAAGAAAAGATTCCAAAAGCATTTTACAATCTATTTTGAAATGTTTTTCAATTGCTTTTTTTCCTTTTTTTTTTTTTTTGAGGAGGAGGAGGAAAAAAATGTTCTTAATATTATTTCTGATTGTCAAGTTCTCCTGCAGAATAACAATCAGATCTTCCCTCCTGAGAGGAAGTGCTCTGTGACAGGACTGTTTCAAATGCTAAATTAACGTCCAGTTTTGATTAATTTTGATTCATTTATAGTACACATGGAATCAATCATTTTACTGTATCCAAATACACATCAATGGCAACAGTTGAACCAATGACTCAGCAGACTCATTTCCAAATCTACTGTAGGCTGAAGATAGAAATAACACAATTCCAGTAGCAATGTTATATTTTATACATAACGCAAGAAGATAGAAATACTTTCCCTATGTAGTAACAAACTGATTATATTTGCTTTTAAAGTATCCATACCACCTATGTATTTGCATTCAAGCAAATTAATTTAGTAGCAGAAATATTTGCTGCAATGAATGAATTTAATGTGGACAGTTACAGATCATTTAAAATAGTTATGAATGGCAACACAAGGAAACTGATTTCAAGCTCAATTCTCATCCAATCACAAACAGAACACTTGTACATGCAGTCCAAACACCTGGAACATAAATATGCTCAGTGAATGCCTTGCAAGTTTGTTACTAATCAATAAATTTCTGCCATACTTGAATTTTAAAGTGAGAAAATCACAGAGCACGAACAGCTTTGAACACACAAACACACACAAAGTTAATGCACACAGAATAATGAAGCACTCACCCATTTTCTCAGAAATAATGCTTTTCTGCTATTCCTGTCCACCATTTTTTTAGACAGTCTATTCTAGATACATGAATTAACAGTGTTTTCATTCTGTCCTAATGAATTCCACAATATTAATAATTATTAATTCTAGATCTTCTATTATTAATTCTAGATCTTCTGGATCTTACCAGGAAGAGCAGCTGAGTTACTGCCTTCAGTTTATAATGGTAAAGCATTTTGGCAATTGGATGAAACACTGCAGGACCCATGAAAGTGGCCCAATGTTATTGGCTGGTGATAACTTTCTCTTCAGAGATTGATTCTTTTTCATTATATTTCTGGCTGAGTGCAGGTGTACAAAATAATAGCCCAAGGCAGCAAACAGGAAGATGAAACTCAATAAAAACTGGGATAAGAAAGAAAAATTCATTTTTAGTTTATGTTAGTTGTTGCTACTGTGAACACAATGACAAGCTTTTATCACATAAGAGCAGAGAAAGTCAACATGTAAAGTTTGCTATCTACTTTATGCAATATGTGAAGTATAACGTTTTCTAATATATATAAAATATACACACGTGTTCTTGTGTGTTTATGTGAAGGAACAACTGCTCTGGGCGGTCCAGCACACACTGCTCATCTGTCTCATGTGAGGTGGAGAGTCAAGCATATGAGTTTTCTTAGACTCGATACTTGGACCATGCTTATAGCATTCAATGCAATAAAACACCTCCATAAGGACCAATAGTTGAAATATTAAACTAGAGATTAAGGTAATTCTGCAACAGAAAACATTCTTGGATGTCTGAGAGGCAGAATTTCTCCAACACAGCTCACTGCAAAAGGACCTGAGGAGTGCCAGACTGCTGGTCACACACGTGATCCTACTGAAGCTCACTTCTTCATTACCCTCCAGTATGTATTTTCCTTTATTAGAAGCATGTATTACTCCAAAAAGAACGAGGTCATCTGTCTGAAAAGCAAACCAAGAACTTTCTATTGCACTATGGAGTACAGATAATTTTGGTAGAGCAGATTTTCTGTGGGCCTGGATGTAGATTTGAATTATATTTAAACACATTGACCTTCCTGGTCACAGATTTTATGATCTGTAGGCATGTGGGAGGCAAAAAGAAAGATGATACTGCAAATTTGAAGGCTTCCTAGAATCTATCCTTTCTTTCTCCCAGTTTCTGCAAAAAACAAAAAAACCCTACCCAAGCATATTACCTACCTAAAATTCCTCCCTCCTTATTATCATGTCAATAAATAATAATCTTTTAAAATTTTGAGATAACAATTAATTTCCCCTCTTGAATGTAATTACACAGAATAGACATTTTCATGTGGAAGCTATTACAAGATTGTTAAAATTCCCTCTTATAATAGTATGTTGACATAGCTATAGTGCACCAACATCATGTATTGTACACCTTAACTTAGTAGTAGAATCAATCACATTTTTATATTGCAAACTGATTTATTATACTTCTAACTGTATGCTTTCTTATTCTACTAAGCAGTTTAATAAGCAAACAGAGAAAAGATTCATGATTTTTCCACAAGACAAAGAAATTTTCTTTAGCTACTAATTTTATTATTATTCCTTCTTGCATATTCCTTTTCCACATATTTAAGTAGTAAGCAATCTTGTCAAAAACTCATTACTTCTCATAGAAAGGAGTAATGCTGTATCCAAAATGGGAATAAAGCACATGCAATATTGCTGGAAGATGTTCTTCTGAATAAATTTTCTTATATGTTACTAAGAATTACAAAAAAAAAAAAAAGCAAACAAAAGTTAGATTTTTTTAAATACAAATATCAATGCAAAATTATGAGAATTCATAGAAATGGCAGTGTTTCAGTGATATTATTTTTAGACTCAGTAACTATAACTTCTTTGTGAAGATAATATGCAACAATCCAAACTGCTCTCAACAGAACTGGAAATCTGGAAATCAGCTACCTAATAACGCTTCTGTAGTGTGCAAGAGCTAGCAAGCCACTGAAACCAACTACAGCAAAGAAATGATATGGAGAAGGTAAATAAAAAACATGTATTGTGAAAAAATGCATTTTCCTTTGACTTGAGTTTCATAAGCAAGAAACTGTGATAACAGTATACAACTGTTGTGTGTCTATGCATGTACAGAGAACATACTCTTGGTTGTTCAATGTCTTTTTTTTGACAGTCTTTTAAATGCATTTTCTTTTTCTACCTGTAGTCACATTTAGACACTTTTGACTGCACAACCAAGCTGAATAATGACATAGAACTCTCTAAACATGCTGGGAGCACTCTGCTTCATTTTGAGCCTCAATTTGCACCTGAATCATATCATTATATTCAGCAATATCACACAGTGTACAAAACTCCTCATGTTTAATATTGTGAATATCATTTAGAAATAAAAGGTAAGCAAGAAAACTTCAATGAAATATAAAGAAAGGAAAAACAATTAACTTACTTTTTTTTTTTTCCAATATAACCTACCTTCATATATTAAATGCTAACGTTGTTATATTTAAAGTTGGCACAAAGGCATGGGGGAAAAAAAAGACAAGGACAAATATTAATTCCTGTGGCAGATAGCAATAATGGAATTGCTATCTGGATCACTTGGCCTCATCAAAGCCACAGAAGAATTGAAGGGATGGATATAAGAAGAATAATTAGGTACTGAAGGAACTGCATGAGGACAAGTAGGCCCCACAATACACCAGCAGGATTCCTGTCCTATATACCTGGGTTTTGGGAGGGATTCAAACACCTGGCTCAGCTAACACCCTACAAGGGTGAATACCTCACCAGATCCTGTCTCACAGCTGCCAGCACTATGCTGACATTTCAGATACCCTACATCTGTGGTGGTGCTAGACACCTATAGCAGGCCATTATACTAGTAGTGGCCTCTACCAAACAGTTCATTCACCTATATTATCCTAAACATTTGATAATTATTTGGAAGTCAACATTAAAATGTTACTGTTGAAGAACTGTAGATGGCATTAGACTTGAGGGATTTGCTACTGAGAGACTGGTAAGCACTGAAAAGGTTGGGAAAGACACAGATCAGCTAGTCTTTGGGAACAACCATTTAGTATAATTTAAAAAAAAAAAAAAGTCAGCCATACATACACACTAGGTGGGTGAGTATTTTGGAAAGCAGTGATAAACAAGAATTTGAGAGCCCTGGGAAATAATAAGCAGAAGGTACTGATTTAACAGCCACAAATATTGTATGTGGAACATAAACTAGGATTTTTTTTTAACATATTGAGAGGTTATGTTACTCTTTTAGATATCACTTGCATGCATGTTTCTGTTCTCTTCTATTTACGTGACCTGCCTTCTTGGTGAGTCTGAAACACCCCTCCAGAGAGGTTACTTCTTGCTAGTTACATCCTCCACAGCCACCTATGTCATGACAAGTTTAATCTGAAAGTAACAAAAAGTGCCAGGTAGTTTGAGCTGTTGCAAATATTTTCATAATGATAAAACTGTTTCTCCTTTGCCAAGAAAAACCTGCTCTTTGCCCTCAGAATATTTAATAAGAAATGGCACTGAAATAAGATCAACCTTGGCTTGGGGCCAATGGTGGGGAAAAAAACAGCCTCTGATTAGATTAAATTTTTGTGTCAGTCTCCTTTCTCTGGAATAGCCCATATTAAATCCCAAGATCCAAACACAATAGAATTTGTAGGTTTCAAGATAAATATCAACATATCACAGCTCAGGAATGTTTCTTATTGCATAGAAACTTCAGTTTGCATCCAAGCTGTTCTAAAGCTCTGTGCAGACTCTCCCCTCATTCCTCTTAAATCACCTCCATGAATATGAAGTAGGCTATAGGATTAGAAAGTCATTTCATCAGACTCCTTGGGCTGGAACAGAAGCTCCACTTGTCTGTAAGGTGTAAGTTATAAACACACTAATGAACTGGATTTAGCCAATATTTTGTTTGTTAATAGAACAAAACACTTCATCTGTATTTCTATTAAAATATTCAACAAAATAATACTGAATATAAACTTTTGATGGACAAATTAAACAAATTTTCTAGATTTAATTAAACACTTTCAGAATTTAAGAAATGCACAAATATAAAATTAATTTGGCCCAACGAACAGAATGGACAAAATATACCATGATGTATATTCATGAAGTACTTTCATGATGTACACATCACCTTTGTGGGAAATAGACCCATTTAAAAGTAGAATCTATAAATGCAGAGAAGTAATTGATATATATATATATATATATATGCACACACATTTAATACACTTGAAAGACATTTCAATTCTCTTCCACAAGTAATTTTCAAAATTTGCCAACGTCAAACTGCAATCTGAAAGGATTCCTTGTCTTTTGGGTAGTTGGAAACATACACAACTAAGTCTAGGTTTTCCTGTTACTAAAGTCCTCCAAAAACAGATGAGTTACTCTTCTAGGGAATAAAAAGATTCTGACATATTGAAGCTCCTAGGACCTATACATGCCATTTTCCTACTTCTTGAAAATGAAAGCTACAATCAGAGCACTTAACCAACTTGAGTGCCAGAGTCTTCCTTGGACATAAAGTCTAAAATATACTGCAGCAAGAGTCTGCTAATCTGCCTGCAAGTTCACATTAGCTTCTTACTGTTACTTTCAATAAGTGAAAGTCATGGTGCAGGCTCCATAAAAATCAGATTTATGCAAGTTTAATAAGCCTCATTTCAAGTTATTTCTCAGATTTTCATGGTCTGGTTATCTTGGAAAGCATGTAGAAAAGAAAACAAAAATGCTCACAAACCCAGCATTCTTCCAGCAGCATGGAAAACAAAGGCACAACAGTAATTTCCTCTACTGCGATGGAGAGAGAAGTCAATATTCTGTGTGGTGTGATGCCATGAAAACTAACATCATGGGAAACACTTCTTTGTCATATAGAAGCTCGACGTTGTATTAAGAGATAAGCTTTTAATTAAATTGGACTTCCTGAGAAGCTGCTAAAGACTATCTCAGTGCTATCCTGCTGACAGGGCCATCAATTGTGGCACTGACAGCAAGTGGGCCTATAGCTCAGAGCACTGAAGTATTTTCCATTTCCCCGGTATTAATTTCACAATCCAAATATGAACTCAGTTATATTATATGTAAAACCTATCACTCCGTTCCTGAATGAGACCATACAATTCATGTCAAAATTCAGTAATGCTGTACAACTAAAATCAGCACTCAGAGAGCATTGTAGTCTGTGGAATCAGACTTTACAGTTTAATATCATCAGCTTTTTACTTCAATAATTATTTAGTTAGTGAATTGAAATCGTCAATGTGCAAGTTATGACCAAGTGCCAGAAGCTACTATAGACCTGTCTAGAAAGTGTTACTGATAAAGAAAGGACTGTAAAAATCATGGCTAGACAGTAGAAAAGCTGTAGCTTGATCTAGCCTGGGAAGCTGCACTGCTGTAAATACTGAGATGCCTTAAGATTGGAAATCAATGATGAGTGTGGTACAGATCTAAACCTGTGAGAAAACAAATACCAGATATCCAAACAGAAATCAGCTCTACTGAGCTGTTCAGACTGGGGCTTGCAATTCTTTTCTTTGTGTTCCTAGTTTTTCCTTTGTTCTGTTTCAGCATTTATTGAGTAATTATCCTTTAACATCTGAGTACCTCAAGCTTATATGTATTTCTTAAAATTTTGTCAATGTGCCTTCTTTATTGATATAAAACTATGGGAAATTACATTACATGTAGTTAGGAGCCATAATAATACTCATCTAATGCACTGTATAAGCTGTTTTTCTTCTCAAAGCCTACACACTTCCTTTGTTTCCCTTTGTTTGCTGTTTACTACTATTTGCTGCTTCTGGTTTTATTTGGATTAAAATTTCTTTAGAAAACAGACAGCATCCCTGTCTACGTTTGTTTATACTCTGATACAAACAGCAGAACAAAATAAAAAGTTATCTCCTATAAACATGAAGAGTGAAAGATTTTTTATGCTTATTTATTCTTTCTTTCAAAAGGAATGCTTGAATTTTTAAAGACTCAACAATAAATAATTTTGGATTTTGTGTTTCCAGATACTTATTTCACCTTCTTTTCTCTCCCAGTCTCAGGCAGTCAGCTAAATGAACTTCACTCAGAAGTGCCTGATTCAAGACACAAACAGACCCTACTCCATTGTGTCATACCACAGCGTCCACTTCCAACACAGGTTCATGCTTCCTCCCCTCATGGAAGCTATGTCTTCTTTTCAGTATGCTTTCCTAGTGAAACAAGCCTCAGGAGATAACAATGGAAATACCTTAGCTTTCTTTGGCGCATACAAGCCTTTGATAGTTAAAAGATTCAGTAAGATCAAAGTATATACACCCCATTATTTTACTTTTCTGGATTCATTTTATATCATTTGCTCCATCTATACTACCTCTTTCCATGACTGGTGCACAGAAAATGTATTGCCTTCTTTTTTACTCATAATGTTCTAATGCAACTATGGCCTCATTCAATTTACTCCTTAAATAATTTTTGTAAGACCCTACTGTTCCCTCTGTTAGAAAAATGGATATTGTCATACAAATTAGTGTATGACTCACCGTGAGCAACGAGTCTATTGACCACATAGGTTGCCAGGCATTCTTAGATAATAGATGGTTTAAATCGCTTCTCACTCCTTTGACTTTAGAGAACATGGTTGTCATGACATAAGTTGACTTCATTGCAAATGATCTGAAAAAAAAGCCACAGAAAAGAAGTAATAACTCCAGTGTTATACAGGAAGTATTCATACGGTAGTTCTGACGTCCCTCAACTCCAGGCCAGTGTCTTAATTACTCATTCCTTCCTTCCAGGAGGTGGCTTAGAAAACAAATATGGTAAAGAAAATTAAAAAGTCTTTTGAAATGCAAATAACAAGTCAGAGCCAATGAATATAACTTTACCTTCAATTTTTCCCAAAGATCCCTGTCAAAATATATTTTTCTTTTTGAATATAATGATCACCAAATCTAGAATTTTTGGTGTTATCTAAAATATTTGCAAGTTGTAAGTGCTGCATGTAGGAAGATAGCAAATGGTGCTTATTCATGCTGCATTTTTGCTAGGACATTGTGCACAAACCAGATGCAGTTTTTCTTGCTCGCTAATGTTTTTATGTTTCTACTGAAACATAAAACGGTAAAAAGAATGCATCTTTTAAGTACAATGTCTTTAAGCAAATGCCAATTGTTTTAACAGACAGTAATTAAGTATCGTTACATTTTTACTAGATTTAAGGTTTCTCTCAAATCTTACTTGCTTATTTCTCTTATTTGAAACAGAAACGGTTTGACAATTTGTGCTTCTAAATTAGTCATGATTATAACTCAATATGTTCACTTAGGACTTTTTTGTTTAAATGGTAATCCATGAGGGTTCTCAAACTGGAATCATATCCATTACAGACATGTGTGTCCTGTGTGTGTTCTCCAACTAGAGATTAACAATCACTGGCATGAGCTTCCTGAAATAAAGAAAATAGATATTGATTAAATGATTGAAAATTTAAATCTAGGTCAAGAATTAGATAACATAGTCATTTCCATACTCCCCCCCCCCCCCCCCCCCCCCCCTCAGTTCTTGGTTTGCAAGAAATTAACTTAAGGATGGTAGTTTCTTTTTCACGAAGTGATTTGATTTCATCTTACTCATATGTCTAGAATACATTCCTATAATTTTTCATAGCTTGCATAAGTAAACCATTCTTCTATTAAAACACTACAAAGTGGTTTCCAAATACATTTAAGGCTTTAACTTTTACTGTACTCTTCTTGATTTCCAAACAATTTTATTTCACAGTACATTAATTTCTATTACACACTTTTGTACTTTATCACTAACACCCCTTCATTATTTCAATAAATGAAACTAAATATAGTGTTGGCTGTTTGGCTCCATGCTTCAGTGATCTCACCATGCTTCAGACAGCTGTAGTACAATCAAATAAATGAATGCAACACGCCATTGTTTTAATTATATTTATTGATTCAAGGGTCTTTAAATCCTTTTTTTTTTTATTGAACAATAATGTATTTATGTCTATAAATTGATTAATGGA
Source organism: Cygnus olor (assembly GCF_009769625.2). Taxonomy (NCBI): domain Eukaryota; kingdom Metazoa; phylum Chordata; class Aves; order Anseriformes; family Anatidae; genus Cygnus; species Cygnus olor. The sequence goes on along the minus strand of NC_049172.1, from coordinate 40,252,368 downwards.
TTGCCATCTTTATCACGCAATAACCAAATCTACAGCTGATTAAGTAATGTGATTCTTGTAGAAATTAGCTAAATTATATATGCCAAACACATCACATTCCCCATTTAACAGAAGAAGCCGCTTGCCAGGAAATCTTTTTATCATTAGCCCTTCTCAAGTGTAATATAGCTGTTAACGAAGGAGCAGGACACTTCAAAGAGGCAACATTTCAAAATGCAGCTGAGCATCCTACATAGGCATCACGTTACGATATATGCAGTGCCCTTCAGATGTTGTTCAGAGTATATTACGTTACACCAGTTAGTGGACAAGTTTATTTTTATTTTTTTCCTCAAATACATAATCTCTTAACACAATTTGAAATAATGAAGATTTGATTTACAGTATATTAAAAACATATGCTCACTTACAGCGAGCTTGTAATTCCTTCATATGTTATGACTAATTTCTGCACATAAGAGTAACTGCTTACCAATATGAAGGAGATGTGAGAAACTTATCTCCTCACTACCAGAGTAGCTCATGCTAAGAGATCAGTGAAACTTGCTCTGCCCTCAAGAAATCAGAACATGCAATGTTCCCAAGAACGGATAAGATCCCTTTCTGCTTCTCAAGTGATTTCTGCTTTTCTCCTATGCACTGACCTCTTTAGATGGTAAGCTGTCTGCCATTACTACATCTCACCTACCTCTTCAGGAAGAAAACAACGTTTTCCTCTTGATGGAAGTCTTCATGGAAGTAAGAATCATTAAAGGCCACCCAAGGACAGAGCACAGGTGATGGAGTCCCTGGGGCAATCCTATTGTTCGAGGCAGCATTTTAAACTCCACATTTCTAGGTTTCCATTTCACGGGTTTTAGAGCAACATTTTGGCAGTTTTGAGTAAGCTCCGGTGGAACAGTGATTGAAACTTTAAGATTTCCTTCTCAAAAATAATATACTTATGTCCATAATCAATGAATTGTCAATTTTGTCAAATAACCACATCTGTTACTGGCTATTTAATGTGTTTCTTGTGTTAATCAGCCAAATTGCACGTGCTTCTAACGCGTTTGCTTATCAACTACACAAAGCATGGCATACACCAAAATGTCCAATATATATCCCACAATGCAGTTCATGCTGGTCCATAAAAAAAAAAAAAATGAAGTTGATTCAAAATTTTTATAGTAAACATATATTATGTACATTTTGGAGGAATTAATAAATATACATACACAACCGCACGGTTCCAGAGGGGATACATTGAAAAATTTTCTCTCTAGAGGATGCAAGAATATTTAATTTTTATTTAGAGGACCCTCCATGTGTTTCTCAACTAGTGTCATTGTGCATAGCAGATTCTGGCTGGAGGGCACTGCTGATTCCACTGGTATAACTTAAGGAACGCAAAGACAATGCTAACTTTCACAACAAGATTCTGCATTAGGCTTCACTCAGAGACACAGAAATATCAAAGGTTTTGGTTTTATTTTTATTGAAAGATATTTCTAATAGTTCCAGTAGAACTTTGGCCAGGAAGAGTCAAAAATCTTTACTTTTTTCTACTTTTCACAAAATAAAGACACCAGATATTTTAGGAAACCAAACTAAAAAGGAAATGTTGTCACTGACTGACATAGTCACACAGAAGGAACAAACAGAAAAGGACAATAGTGTCCTCTTGGATGAAGAGAGCAGAGTGCTTATATCCTGGGGGCGGGGGGAGGAAGAGATACCCATAGACATTATGTGAGGTACTTAGAAGAACAGCTCACAGCTCAAAGGTGGCTTTGAAAGCATAGCTCAATCTAAAAATAGAGATAGGTATTGTATATTAATCAGCAAAAGCATAAGTTGTTCCAGATTGGCAGCTCATCAGAGGGTATTAATTTGTAACCTAATAGAACTGATAAATGTTGCTGCAGAAAGTAAAAAGTGATACACTGACATCTTAAATTTACCAAAGAACATACAGGAACTCCTTTTGGCCAATTTTCATTGTATATTTTTTGCTGTCCATAACTCATAAACCTCATACTCACTGACATTGAAAATAGGATTTTTGGAAAGCTATTTTGGAGTTTTTATAACTGTGTTGGCACAGTTGCCAAACGCACTGCAGTTTCCTATAATTTCACCTATACTATTAACCAGATCTAATGCTAATATGCCAGTAACATTGGAAGTGGAAAGTAAATTCAAGGCTGTTTTGTTTGCACTGAAATTACTTTTGACCACAGAAAACAAACTAAGCATCATAAGAAATTTCATACGGATGTTCTTTCAGAAAATGTAAATGAAGAAGGAAATTAGACTGTATACTACGTCAATAATAACAATAATAACAATAAAAGGTAGAGTCCCATCTCAAATTCATGCTTTCAGATTAGCAGTCATACATACCACAGAGGGAGAAGGTCTTATCTGAGGGAAGCCTGAGAGAGAACAGCATTTTTATAAGGCTGGTAGTGAAGAAGTAAGGTTGCATCTCTCGCTTACATGCCCAGTAATATATGAAGAACTCTGCTGAGCAAAGCTGTAGGTTAACATAAACTATTCATTCAGTAAACACTTCTGCCTCAGCCAATACTGTTGTTCACATTGTAGTATTACGGCAGGTTAGAATTTGTGTTTGTGTAACAAGAGGGTCTCCCAGATAACGCTTCCATTGGAATGTATCCATATAAGAAAATATAAAGCAACTCTCAGCCACAGTGTGTAGTTCTGACTCTGCCACCAAGAGGGAATTCAGTACTTCTGCAATCATGCAGTTTGCCAAATTCATGACAGTTTATTCTTACAGACTATTGGGTTTCATCATTTTAGAAAGTTAAGGTGAAGTGAACTTGAACATGAATAACTGTTGACTTACTTTAGGCACTGAATAGACTTGGCTAGTCAAGTCAGACAAAATCACAGAATATTAACTTAAGCATTTTCTTCATTCATAAAATGTAATTATTTGAGCAATTCCTTCTTGGAATGAAAAACGAAACAAAACAAAACCACCAGGAAAGGACAATGGCCAATACTTAAACTCTATGGAGAACTCTTAGGAGAGTATAGATATTTCTTTGAAAAAAAAATTATTTCAAGATCTGAATTTTGTAAGACTTGAAAGATGAGTCTATATCTATGGTATAATTGCTTCCATAGGTCTTTCCTATCGATGAAACAATAATTGCTGAAATTCAGAGAAAGGGGCAACTCTGTTTTATAAAGTCAATTCAAGACAAATTTTAATATACATGATTCCTGGGTTTGACTCAGTTCTCTTTGAAATCTCTCTCTATCTACTTTTTGAAACAATGATACTGGTCTGAAAGCATGAAGCAATAGTTGGGCAATTAATGAATGCAGTAACCACACTCTCTGTGTGTCCGAAGCATTACATTCCCACTACCCCTTAGATGTTTTATAATACCACATGAAAATGAAAGAATATCCACTAATGATATTTAACTGGCTGTTCAGTACACACATCAAGCCTTCCCCCCCCCCCTTTTTTTTTTTTTTTTTACTTTCTAGATAAATTTCCACTGGATATTTTGAATGGTCATATCACATAGAAACTGCTTCTTTTTCATTTTCCACTATTAAGATTTTAGGCTTTGATGTATTTTTCCTTTGAAATATCTTTATTGTGTAGTTTTTTTTTTTTTTTTTTTTTTTTTGGGGGGGGGTTGTTTTTAAGTCAAAACATCTCATAGTCAAATCGACATTTTTCCGTGAAACAACATAAAAATTGTAAGTATAATTGTAATGCATTTTTTATGCAAAAAGCAAATTAAATAAACTTACCAGTTACTCAAGCTGTTGATCTTAAAAACTGCATATTTGATGGGTAACAAACTCCTGGAAGATTCCCCATTAGTTTCTCCCATAGTAAATCTTCTCAAGAAACTATGCACTGTTAATTTATCTAGGAAAAGAATGTAACATATAACAGTAACCCTATAGAAAATCTTCTCACTTTCACTGTGAAACAGCAAGAAGTAGTAAAATACATATCTGATGTGTTTTCACCCATACAACACAGAGGAACATAGCTGTACTAACAGTAAGTTTGTCTCAGTGACTTGTAGCGTATTGAAGTTCTTCTTACTCAGTACATGATTCATATTCATATACAACCAATTCTACACAAACAGCTAGGTCTTGCAGCAGTGTTCATTTGTATTTGTTTTAAAAGGCAATGATTCATAATTATTCAACTATTTCCTGGACTTCTCTCTAAAACTAATGCATGTAAGTGCTACATACATCCCTCACAATCACATTTCTAACCACCTTTGTAGAGCATACTAGAGAGTCTTTGCAGCTGCGGTGCGCTGTTCCTGGCCAGCATCTTAGTACCCACACAGCTGCTTACTCCCCTCCACCAAAGGGACAGGGGAAGGAATAGGAAGAGCAAAAGTGAGAAAACTAGTAGGTCACAATAAATGCAGCTTAATAAGCAAAAGAAAGAAGGGGGAAAAAGTGATGAAAAGGCAATCTGTCACCTTCTCCCATAAAAAGACTGATACTCAGTCAGTCTCTGAGCAAGTTACCTTGGCAAGCGAAAAAAAAAAAAAACACCCACAGCTTTTATTGCTGAGCACAATATTATATGATATGGGATATACCTTTGGCCAGTTCAGGTCAGCTGTCCTGGCTGCATTCCCTCACAACACCTTGCTCACCCCCAGCCTACCCACTGGTGAGGACAGAGGGTGACAAAGAGAAATCCTTGCTGCCCTGCAAGACCTGTTCAGCAGTAGCCAAAGCACTGGTATGCTACCAGCTCTGTTTTACACAAATCCAAAACACAGCGCCATACTGGCTACTGTGAGGAAAGTTAACTCCATTCCAGTCAGATCCAGCACAGCATTGCGTCTGAAGACTATGTGCCATCGTATTTTCTGTGTTTCCCTGAAACTATTATACCTACTTTATGTTCTATTTTAAATACCACAACGTATTCTGAATTCCACCTTCACCGCCACCCCCCAGCTCACTATAAACTGGAAAATATGAATTGTATTTATACATCAACACAGCATGAAAAAGGCTCTGAAAAAGTTATGAGCCAATGCTCAACTGCTGACTATAGGTTTTATGGTGAAGTCCATAGTACAATTACTAGATTACTCCCACCTAGTCCAGGAAAAAATATAAAAATAAAATTAAAAAAAAAAGAGGGCTTCTAAACATTCATTTGCAATAGGAAGAATAGTAGATCAAAACAAAGTTAGCAGCAACAGTACATTTTTGCATTATATACTGTGACATACAGAATATTAAAATAATTTCTGCCTTTGAACTAGCTGAAGCTGGTACACTTTATTTTTAATTAGACATACTATAGCATTCTGCTTCTGGTAGTGTTAAATAATCTTTAACATAACCTACTCCTGACTGTAAAGTGAATACAAATATGTTCCCTGCTAGGCACTAAACCAGCGTGGATTTTTCATAATGTTTTTCCAAAGAGATATGCAAGGATAGACAGAGAAAGGCAGGAGCAAACCAGGGCTTTTTGTATTTCACAGAATGCTGAGCTTTCAATTCCAAAAGCAGAAATATATACTCTGAAAGGGCAACAGCTGCCTGAAGGGCCCCTCCATGCCTGACCGTTGGGAGCTGAACTCTTGAGGAACAAACAGATCCTAGGCCAGCATGAGGGAGTCGAGGTTGCTGTCATTTCTGACCTGAGAACAGTGTGACCTACCCACAGACCCTGACAGAGTCCTGTAAATACCCCCAGCGTCTTTACTTTGGATACAAGAGTTACTGACGATGTTTTTCTTTTACATTTATTTTGTTAAACTGTTTCTATAGTTTGGAAGACAGATGGTGTTTACCACCTTTTTTTTTTTTTTTCCTTCAGAAACGCTCATGTTCAAACAGTACTTTACTGAGCCGGTTTGAAAGGCAGATGCCAGATAAAAAAGAAAGTCATGTTTAGTCTCCCAGGTGGTCACTACCATTATATAGAAATATTTAAATTAAATAGCTTGGCAAATGTAGGAAGCACCTACCTATTTTACTCAGCCAGTGAAAAACCTGCAGCAGTAGTAGTACCCAGTATTCCTGTCATGTCACATCTCAAGTAAAAAGAATGAAAAATGACAAGAGTAGGCTAATGTGATCTCCCAGGCTGCTCTTCCTATTTCTTCTGATTTTTCCTTTGAATGGGATATCTGTTGGAGATTTTAATGTTCCTTCACTTTCTTTGAAACAAGAGTGAATTCAGCCCAACAATAAAACAAACACAGAAAAGAAAAGGTCGAATTACAAGGCACATAGATTTAATTTAGATTTTAATTTAGATAAGATACTGATTATTTTCTCAGACACAGGACTTCATGATCCTCAATCTGAAGCAAAATGCATGAACAATTATAGACGTTCTAAACAAACAAATTCCACAGATTTCCAGAGAGGGCTTACAAAGCTTCTTGGTGTTGTTATTCTCTCTTTCATGGCAATGTTGTTAAAAACAATCCTGCTGACAAGGAAATGTGCTATGAATGAACAGAAAGATCTCTGCTTTGTCAAACATAATAGGTGCCCTCCAGGCTCTCCTTATTATAGAGGGAACCTCATAGTTTCTCAGTAATAATGACAATGAAAATATAGAATACTCACCATGTGAAAATATGAGATACTCCCCATATCTTGCACTTCCTAAATAGTTTATGAGACTTTTTGTTTGGAGCATGCTGCCAGTCAGTTAAACTCTGAGGACAGTTTACAGACTCTAGTCATTAATTCTCACAGTTACCAAAATCCCAATTTACCTGCTTTCTTGTGAGGTAGAAAATGGCTCTATTTTTGTAGGCAAGCAAAGGGATGCTGACGGTAAAGACTTTCACAGCTCCCTGAGCTAGTCCCCAAAACACAGCCAGTGGATAAGGTGAATGGAAGAGGTCTCCTCCACCCCAAATGTTCTTTTTGCACAGAGCTATTCATTTGAGAGGTCACAGAAATACAGTGACTACAGCAGCACAGAAATAGGTATGCTACATCTCTTCCCTCAAATTTGATAAGAAATGTAAAAAGGCACATTAATGCATAAAGCTCAAGCACCAACTTTCACATCTTTTCCCAATCCCACCTGCCCCAAACCCTGGAAAGGGCCTTTTCACTCCCAGAAGCCTGGTTATTATTTCAGTAACATTCAGCAGCCATGTCTTGGTTACTCAATATCTTAACAGTGTCTCATTAATCTCTCTTATATTCTCCAAGTCCTAAAGGGCTAACTGAAAATCTTCCTCCACCTATCCTGGAGTCCCACAGTCCTTTTAAATTACTCCATCTGCTGAAAAGATTCAAAGAAACTGTGATGAGTATAACTGCAAACAAGTACACACTATTCTTAAGAATAGTGCATCAAAGAAATACCATCGAATAGCACATTCCAGAAACAGAAATCGCCATTACCTCTTGGACTCCATTGTAAACAATGCACTGAAGAAACAGAAGAGAATGAGAAGACAGACAGCAGAGTCCTCACCCATAGCTCTTACTACCTAAGGAGTCCATAAAAATTGTATTACACTGCATCAGGGCTGAACGTGTCCTTTATACTTCCAGAGAGGCTTTGCTGCCTTTGAAGCTGAAGCTCTGCCTCAGATAAAACAATGAATCCACTTCTAACAGCTGAGCAAGGTAAATAATTTTATAAATTGCTTACAGAGATTTCAAGAACACTCTTTGGTTGTCTGGAAATGATTTTTTTCCAGGTTAAGTCAACATATACTGGATTGATTCTATAGTTTGTGAGTATGTCTGCATATAAGATATTTCCGTGTCAACAGTAGCATCATACCAATCTTAGGTGAATAAATATTGTCACAGAATGACTGATACATAATATATTTTGAAGACCTGGTCTTAGTTTCTTCATCAGTTACACTGTCATCATTTAAAGAGCTAAATCACATCACAGAAAGTTTATAGCATTATATGTAAATGTATTCTTACAATCTCAGCCTCATTATATAGTACTCTACTTCTGACCTGTCCCACGAAACTGACTGGAAAACAGGAGATGGAAAAAAACAGTGCACACTGGATGCTGATCTTGATTTCTGTATAGGCACAAACATTTGTGACAAAATTCAAAATAGAGCAAAAGGAATTTGCATTTCTGATATGGAATAACTTAACCGAATATTCTGTTGTGTTGATGCTGCCGGTGCAATCACAAGAGCATGAAGGTATTAGCATAGTTGTAATAAGAGGTAACATCTTTCATAGAAACAATCAGTACAAGAAAAAAAAAAGATGGAATTTTAGCAGATATCTTTCTTAAATCTGAAGTAGAAACCGTAAAACAAATAAAAGGCTGAGAATAAAACTAAGTTAATTATTTAAAACAATTAAGTAAATCAAAGTATACTGCAGTATCCTGACATCTCAGACACTTAGTTATTATTTTATCAAGCATGATACAAATGCTCTAGCTCAGATATTTCGAATTAACATATGAACCCATTTATATTTACTAATCTTAATTGCTTCTACATTATTTTTTTAATATCATTTTAAAATTCATTAAAAAAATAAAATTCATTTTAAAATGTTTATGACATTCACTATAGAAAAATAACAAAACTTTAAACATTGTATTTTTAAAATGTGAGTGATAATAATCATTAAAGTTTTATAAGATTGTACAGGTACAACAAACATAGAGCCATTTAGCTGCACAGCATTGTAGTACTCATAATTTTTGGAAAGCCAACACAGGAAGATGCAGAAAAGGTTTATGATTTTTCCAAACATGAAGAAAGACATTGAAAAAAATATATTTTTATATTGAACTCTGTAAAATGTAAAAAAGAAAGAGGGAGTCATCTGAAATGACAGATGTTTATGCAGTATCTGAGGCACTTTCTGTTTAGCTACTGATAGAAGACATTTCAAGTTAAGGATTTCCCTCCATTCTTTCAGGAAACACCTTAACTTTCGCATTTACATAAACATGAACTTTTCTGTGTGTTAATCAAAGTGTGCAGTTTCACCATTGTGAACAATAGCTTAATGGGGTGGTGGGAAGCAGGGAAAGTGCAGGGGTCTCTATCTCTCCATTAGCTTGTCCTAAACGTAGAGAAAGTACCACAAAGAATGCCAAAACTTAAGTGGTTTTAAAGTTAATCCTTGGCAACATTTCTGAATCACTGTATTTAAGAAAAATGAATTACTGCATTTCTCCATGAAAGAACTGATCAAGACTGTTTTTCCCCCAGAAATAGGCATAAAATTCACACACACACTCACAAACCCAAACCCAACCAAAACAAAAACAAAAACCCAGCCTTAAGAATGCTTAAAATTAATTTGGGCTTCATTTAGTAACTTACATTATTTGCAAAACAAACACAAATGTACACATAAAAAATGTGTGGCAGTTATAATGTAATGAAAGTGTGATACTTAAGGAGATATATATATTGAAATATTATATGAGTATATTTTGAAAAACATGCATATACTGAAATACTGCTATAGTAGACAAGGTAGATAACAGCATGAGAGGAATGTTTCTGCTCCCTTATTTTGCCTTTCATGGTAGTGTATATCTCACAGTTGTCTGCTTTTTGGATTGACAGCTACAGAAGATGATCTGTAAGTATACTTGGCATGAGTTCTTAAAGTCCTGAAGACATTAACCTAAATATGAAATATTAAGCAGATCACAATTTAATCCTTTCCAATTAAAGGTGTAAGTCTCACCTGGATATTTTCTTTCCTGGAATGATCATCATTTCATAAATTGAATCCATACAAAAGCAATAGCGATACAAAAGCAATAGCGATCTAAAAGCTTGCTGCAGTGTTCCCATTTGGGGCAAAGGCATACTGTTCACCTCAAGGTGAATGTTGTGTTTTGAGCACTTTAAGTTCCTGTTGAAGACAGAGAGAATTGAAGTACTTCATGGAATTAAGGATCAAGTACCGCATCACAGTTCTCAGTGGACCTGAGATGTAAAATTGAGATCCTGACTGTTTGTGCCTGGATTTGAACACCTCCCCCTCTTTTTTTTCCTTCCTGGATTACAGTATCTGACTTTTATGCTTCACATTCTGGCTATCACAGAGAGAGCAGGAAACATCACATTTGTGTCAAGTCAGAAACTGTCCCAAAGATGGGCAGCTGCACAGAGTTGGTATTCCAGTTTGAGGCCATCTCCTATTTCAGATGATTGAGGACTCTAAAACAGTTCCTGCTGAGGGGAGTTTAAAAAAATAAAAATTAGAAAAAAAAAAAGGCAAGAAAGAGACATACAAAACAGCTAACCTGCAAGATTCATACTCGAGTTGTATAGAAATGAATCAATGGTGGGGCTTGCAGTACCATACTGAAAAAAAAACTATTTCAACTGCACATACAGTATCTTGTCTCCGTCTTCCAGAGGCGACATCTAAGCCAAAAAAAACCTGCAGCCATCTGTAAAGAGAGCAGGAACAAGTATTAGCACAAGTTTCAATCCCAGCTACAGCTACAACACTATAATAATATTTCCCTGAGAGCCAGGTTTGACGCCATATTTCCACGGGGTCCTTGGTTCTCCACCATACCATAGAAATTCACAGAGTCCCAGCTCCATAAATTGAATTTTAAAAAGAAATAAAGAAAATAAATCACAATAAGTTTCTAATTCTCAAAGAGAGTCTGGGATTCTTGATGGGAATTGGCCAAACAGCTTGTACCATGTTAAAAGAAGAAGACCAAGTTTGCCTTACTCTGCCAATGGTGCCATTCAGTAAATTGACATGCAAAGAAGAATTTCAGCATAAAAATCCAACTCTTACACAGATGATTATTTCAGATAAAGTGTAACTCTGAGAGAAACATATTCAAGTAAATACCTCCTCATTCTTCTGGAAATTCAATGTAGGCATCCAGCCAATGTGCTGGGATTTACCCATCTCACTCCTGGACTCTGTAGATTTTCACTCATTCCAGGGAAGTGTGGGTATGCAGCTGAGTTTGTGAATACTACTCCTGAAATTGAACACTAGTCACAATAATGCTGCCCACGGTTCACCCACGTCCTTTTGTGGATAAAAACAGTTTGCAGAAATGTAGTTGTTTGTCTCAGGTAAAATATTGCCACAGTCTATAGAGAAAACATTTTCATAAGAAAAACTCAGAGGAAATGAGGATGTCAAGAACAAAATTATCTGGAGATGCTTTTGGATCCCTTCTCTGAGGCCTTCCTTAGTCCTAGGTGTTTCTCCTTTTTTGATAAAATAATGTTAGCATATACAGAGAAAAAAAAGTCTGCCTTTTCCCCCCATTTTTATCTTCTGGAAATACTGCTTTGAGTTTACGAATCCCTGTTCTTCTTTCTAGTCTAAAGATTTAATCAAATATATGTTCAGAAAAGGCGACTGAAGGAACAAAAATGAAAGATCAGCAGTCCTATTCACTGTTCATTTTACACCATTCTCAGCTGAAGAAAGTTATTATCACCCTGGTAATATGTGAGATTAGTGTTAGGAAACATTTTAGGGTTGTAACCTCAATTCAGCCAGATTGAAGTTTTTAAAGTAAAGAGTATATTTTCAAAGAATTTGCGGGAAGCAAGTTCACTCCAGAAAATGAAAATGAATTTTCACACTTCCATTAAGTTAGAGATAATATACATCACATTCCTATTAGAATTTAACTTTCTTTTGTAAGTAAGTAAATATCTTCTACCTATGGGATTATAAGAAGCAATGTTTGCTCATAAAGGGTAGGTGTTTACCTTATCCTACTTAAGAAGTGAAGTAGAAAAAAATTGCCCTAAAGATGTGTCTGAAGCTCCTCGTGATGTCTAGCCTGGGGTTTTGCAATCTGTTCTCCTGTTTAATATTTCAGTAAATATCACTTTGTTTCACCTAAAGCAAGACAAATTTCAGTCTCCACTGCAATTGATGGTTGCCAGGGGGCGCGTACACAGCATCAGGTGTGAGAGAGTGCTAAATCATGAGCCTATGGAATTAATGGCAACATCTAACTTCTTAGCAGATGGAAAATGCTGCAATAAGGCTCTGTACACTGCCTGTTCTCTTAAAGGTTCAGTCTGTTAATGGGACGATATGCTACTGAAATACTTTCAGATCAAGTATGTACCACCACAACCACGTCATCTTCACCATTAGTCTCCTTTTCATGCCTAATATTTCTTAATGCATTTTTAGAGCAAACAGACCCCTTCTGACCATCTACACATTTATGAGACAAAACACTAGAAAATACTGTCATAAATATTACCCTAAATTAACATCACCGGAAGCTATGACAAACTGCAAGAGCTGTATTGATTTCAATGCTAATCTACACAAGTACCAGGTCTAGCATATTGACTTCCATGATGACCAAGTATTTCTAATTTCACCCAGAAAGACTCTAATTTCTACGATCTGCTCTGTTGGAACTGATATTCTTAATTCTGATTAATGTCCTGTGATATTTTTAGTTCCTGACTCACTTCAATATTTCCTACCATATGGGTGCAAATTATAATTTAAGACTGATTTCTAGGAATATTTGTATATGTATCTTTGATGCATATTTTAAAAAACCTGTTCCACCAGTGAAATTTTATCAATGTATGTTCTTGAAAACTATACACTATAATTGAGAAAAACTCTCAAGTACAAGACAAAACACTAATTTTTATTTCAAGTGGGACAATTTTCTCTGAATCTCTGCAAAACTCAAAGATCAATTATGGCATTGTCTTATATTATATTACTATCCGCTTTTGTATCTGCTCTGTAGCCTTCTCACCATACCAGCCACATTACCAGGCTGAATCGCACCATCTACTTAGGTCTTTAAGGGCTATTGAAAATATTTAAGCTAAATTTCCATGGACTTCCAGAATTCCTCAGGCAACTGGGTAATGATGGCCAATGCTTTACATATCAAAGCAGTAAAAAGAGTGTGAGAAGGCATGTTCATTCACAGGGACAACGTGAGTGAGCTGCTGAGGAACTTCATGGACTGGACAAGAGAGAGTGGAGCTATTTATTCCTGTGTCAGGCTTCATCGTACTGCAAATGTTTAAGTTTACCCTGGGATGAATAAATTATCCAACTCACAGTATATTACAATTGAAAGGGGAGTACCTAATTGCTGGAAAGCAGATGGCCTTACCCTTTTGAGTATGCCTGACAAGAACAGAAAAAATTACTGGCCTGCAGCCATATTCCCATAGGCTGTGATCTTGTCAGATTCCATCAGCCAGGGAAAACTGGATATGATGACTGGTCAGTAATAGAATTTTTCAAGGCCAAAGTGTTGGTTTTTGTTGTTGGTTTGTTTGTTTGTTTTAAAATCAGTCTAACCACATCTGCACACCTTGAAAGGAAAAAGAAAATTCTCACCGTCATTGTTTTTGTACTGGTTTACTGCATTACTTATGGTACTAGCTTATCCACATCTGTGTTAATTGTCACAAATAATTCAAACTTTCTTGTTTCATTTTTGTTGAAAATACTTTAATTGCATTATTTTATTGATAAATAATTAATTGGCAATATAAGAAACTAAGAGAGTCTGAAATGAGAAAATGGGTTATCCTGACTTTATGAAAGATAAAGCATCAAAATATGCAAAGTATTCTAGTATGTTTCAGAGCGTCATACTGATATATTAACTACTATGAAAACCAACATCTCCAAACAAATAGCTTTAGAATACATTGTTCTCTTTATAGTTATGTTAAATTTTTACAATGACATTGTACGGTATATCAAATGGTCGAGTATTACAGAGGTGAATGATGGCAAATCAAATAATTGAATTTGTAATGTGGAACATAAATGGCTTAGAGTTATAACTACAAAAAAAAACTGTTGAAACAGAAAAAGCTGACATCATCTTTTTACAAGAAATTCACTTAAGAGAACAAGATGCTATCAGCATAGGAACACCTTGGATAGGAAGCAGTCAGCAAAATAGCTTTACACAAAACAAGAGAGTTCTTTCAACAGACTTGGTAATTTATATCTAAAAAAATGATTTTCTGACTGTTAAATATACATGGAAAGAGCAGTCCAGTTTTAGTTAACATGTATAGACCTAATTCAAATAAAGCATCTTTCACAGTACAGGTTACTATCTAATATTATGACAAGTGTTCCAGTGGAATACACAGTTTATGGCTGACCTTCCTGGTCTGTCTACATACAACTCTGAACATAGCATGGAAGAATGGAAGAGTCCAAAACACAAGGAGGGACAGAGGGAGAGGGAGAGGATGAGTTTCTGGCAGAGTTCTCATCTCCAGGGAAAGAGGCAAGCGTATTTCTGACATGCAGTCAATGTTTTATTTTGTTGGAATTAAACTTTGGAGAGGTAGGTATTAATTCCTATGTTTAAGACAGAGCAAGCTCATGAAATCTATGACTAGGAGCTTTCTCTCTCCTTCCTTTGCCCTTCCATGCATACCTCCAACTAGTCCCTGTATTTAGTGAAAATGTCCCTTTCCTCCATACAGTACAGGTGATGTCGACATAGCTGAATGCTCCATTATTCAGTACTTGCTGTCTTTCTTTCACAGGTAACTCAGAGATGCTATGACTTTGGCATATTTGTGCAGCATTAGTGGTCTACAGTCTCCTTCTGGGGCCTAATATATGATTAAAGGTATGGGAGTAGGGGAGACAGAAATCCTTGCCAGTGTTCTTCAAGAGAAGGAGTTGTCAATGCTCCCAACTCCTTGAAATTAATCTGACAGGAAGAACTGGAAATCGCCCAGACAGAGATATCCTTGTGCAGTCTCAGGAAACACAGGAGTACACTGTAGCCTTTGCTGTCAAACACAACTTATTTAAACAGGACCACTCGTGTGAAGCAACACTCCTTCAGACTAATAATCTTGCTGAAGTCAAATATCCCCCTCCTGGGAAAAAGTATTCTACAACATTAATTGCAGCACCAAAATTAATTCCAAAATCATTCTAGAAGGTTATCTCTAGCATAATCTTTGTGCTATTCCAGCCCTGATTAAGATGTCTTCAGAGAGATGTTCAGAGATTCCCCCAAGTCAATGGGCTGAGGGGGCAGCTCTGTGGGAGTCAAAACCAACTCCAGCACCAAAATCATCCCCTCATTGCAGTGAGCTCTTTCCTCTGTATCTAACATATCTCCTGTCCTGTGCTAGATTTGGTGCCCTTCTTTGGCAGAAAGCTGCCCCAATGCGGCAAGTGACATTTTTGTGCTGGTTTAGTATTCTGAAACAGGACATCCCTGGCCAGCACTAGCTGCAGAGAATATACAAGACAAGGAGCACAAACCTGAGGCCAAGGGCAAGAAGGATCGTGGGGTCAGTCAGAAGCTAGAGAAGCTTAGGCTCTAACTGCAGTTGTGCAGCCGAAGACACAGATTCCGAGGATGTGCCAGAAAATTGCAGACAGAAAAAGGAGAGATGGGGAGTTAGAAGGATTTTTCTGCTCTGGCACCTGCTTGTCCATTGAACACTGTATTTTTCCCCTCTATATTATTTTCCTGAAATTTAATCATATACTACACAAGGAAATTATGTAGAAAATCTGCAAGGTGAATAATGTGCTATACTATGGTGAGCATTATACCATGAAATTTTTGGGAGCTAAAGCCCAACAGATATGCATAAATTTCCATTTAACAATTTTAAAATGTCCTTGGTCATCAGTCCAATAAAATTAATGTTTTTATATGTTCCTTCTTGCTACATTTAATAGATTTTTCCCCTTCCCTTTTAAAATATATAAGTACACACAGAGAATAAAAATAATTATACATTTCTAGATTAAGCTGTCCTTTTCTTATTCTCTGCATTAGAAGTCAACTTAGCTAAATAACTTTGCACAGACACTGCTAGGTCCTGGCATTAGCTGATAGTTTTTGCTAAATAACATTAGATTGTGGTATGCTGTCCCAATAATATGTCAGGAGTGATGACATTAATGGGCCACAATGCCCTTCAAATTCATTTTATAAATATTTTTAATAGCAGTGAGGCAATTCTGCTGAGCACCGGCTAATAAAATATTTCATTATTTCAGGATATAACTGGTATCTTATTAGCTGGCCGAGTAAGCAACTTCAGTTTTAAAAAATGTTTATCAGTAGCACTTTCAGCTGGTATTATCTTTTTCATGCCCAGGCTACATAGTGACTGCACTTTAAAGTGTAAAGGACCTGCCACAGGCTCTTTAAGAACTGTATCTGCAATTCCAGCAAGTGCTACACCCACATTTTAAGCATCCTTAGGGGGCTGAGTCAGCAGCTCAGAAAGTAGAAAATCCATCTTCCTTGCTTTCATGAACATATTTTTGTGGGCCCCTTTTACCCTCACCTTGCATACTGGGAGTGGTGCCAGGTGCCCCTCTGAACAGTTGATTTAGCTGATCTATGTTCTTCTACAAGCAGTGATCCCTTGCCAGCCAAAATACCAACACCAAGACGGTAGTCACATCCTTGAGAAACAGTGATGAAATCTGAGGCAGAAAAGGACTTGAAGAGATTTTTTTGTTTAGTTTTAAGCAAGGTACTTTTCATGTATTACAGTTCACTGTGAAAAGAAAACAAAATAGAATTAAGAAGATTCCAGCTACTAAAAATGAAGATAGGGTGGTGAGACACTGGAACAGGCTGCCCAGAAAAGCTGTGGATGCCCCATCCCCGAAGGTGTTCAAGACAAGGTTGGATGTGCACCTGGACAACCTGATCTAGTAGTGGGTAGCATCCCTGTCCATGACAGGGAGTCCTAATTAGATGATCTTAAAGGTCCCTTCCAACCCAAGCCATTCTATGATTCTATGAAGATGGCAATTTGATATGACACACATTTCTATTTCTACCCTTTGAGACAAATATCTGACTTCCTCCAAAGTTCACATTGAACAACCATTTACACTGTTTACATACAAGCATGCAATCATTCCAAACTCTAAAGAAGGAAACTCAAGACATAGATTTATCTCCTTGATAAATACTGTGCAGAGAAGATATATCACAGCCTTGCCCACAAGGAGATGTCACTGCACTCAAACACATCTAGCAATATGAATATAAACATGCAGGTTATCAGTCTGGCATACTATAGCCTGAAATCAGGTTTGTGGTTTAACTAATCATGGGTACTGACAGAGGCTCCTAATGAGCTGTTTATATTGAGCACAAACACATTATACTGGAGGAAAATTGCAGTTTGTAAATACCAGCTGAGGTTCAGACAAATAACTAACATTTCAGAAAATCAAGTTTTACTTTGAGTACTGATTAGTTATGTTTACTAACATCGTGGCTGAAAATCATCATAACATTTCAATCATCCACATTCATATAACAGCTATTGCAGATTAAAAAATTCTTTTTTGAGTTCTAAAAATTGGAAGAGGGTAAATTTTATAAAAATGTATTTATAAATACTCAGTTAAATAAAAGCAATACATCCACTTCAGTAGAATTTCTAAAGTGTTTTATTTATTTCCTACAAATAATCAGGTTAGCAAAATTTGTTTTGTGATAAGCTTGACAGAAAAAAAAAGTCACATCATATGAATACTCATATAACAAATCCTAGCTATAAAAGTAATCAATTTTTAAAGTCCTTTGTGGATTTAAGAGTCTTCCTTCTTGGGAAAGGAAATAGTTCCATGGCTGTTTTCATGGGGGGAAAATGTGAGGAACTGGTCCTGAGAAGATAATAATTGAAATATGTTCTTAAACTTTAACTGATTTTTTTTTTTTAATTACAAAGTAGAATTCTTAAAAAAAAAAAAAAAAACTTTTGTGCAGGTTAGCTGAATGTTATATTGCCTTTACCAAAAGGTTCTTTAAATTTGCTGCCTATTCAGGGAGGGATCTCATCAATGTCTATAAATACCCAAAGGGAAGGAATAAACATGACTGAGCCAGGTTCTTTTCAGTGGTGATCACTGAGAAGACAAGAGGAAATAGGCACAAACTGGAACACAGGAGTTTCTTCCTGAACACCAGGAAGCACTTCACTGTGCAGGTGACAGAGCACTGGAACCAGTTACCTACAGAGGCTGTGAAGTCTCCCTCCCTGAGATCTTCAAAAGGTGTCTGGACATGGTCCTGGGCAACCTTCTCTGGGTAGGGGGGTTGGACCTCCAGAAGTCCTTTCCAGCCTCAAACATTGCATGATTCATTGTGAATTATTGTAAAAAACTGTGTTGCTTAAAAACACACATGGAGTTAGGGAAAGAGAAAGCTAGGTCTGCTCTTCATCTAAGTGTGCAGTATGAAGTGAACTTTCAAGGGGCTACTCATTCCATCTGAGAGTTTAAATCACTACACGTACCTGTATGCCAAAACCATGCAAGTGTACTGGCATTTGCCTAGTGCCTATGCAGTGGGGAGCTAGATCTGTGCCAGGTGGGCAGCTAGCACCGGTCTGCTCTTGGTTAAGTCCTTTCTGAATTAGGAACTCAAAAGGCCATTTGACTCATGTGAATCACACTTGTCTCTCTAGTACACTCTTGATTCAACATCGCTTTCCATATTTATGTATCACTGTGCCAATAGGAGATTCATACTTAAATAGTAAAATAAATCTACATCTAATAGCCTTGAAATTACAGAAGGGAGAAATGTTTTCTAATACTGAAATATTATCTTTGCAGCTTTCTAGGCATCTGTAGACTCCATTCACTCATAAAATTCAGTACCTTCTAGAATGAGATGAACAGCTGGTCCACACATACAATCCTTTTAGAAAAAGGGTCTAAAAATAACATACTCATGGCTACTGAGATAAGTTTAAATAGAAGACTGTAAACGTAACTGAATTTGTCCAGGACACAGAGACATATACACCCAAGACTTCAATCCAGCAAATCAAGACAATCAACAGTCCACTATAAACAATGGATGCTTTGTAGAAGAGATTTCAGCATCAAGCAGAAGAATGGGAACATATTATTGCCCCAAATGTTTTAACGAACTATTTCTATGGAACAAACTAGTATTTTAAATTTGAACCTAGAAGTGAATTATCAAGGCTGATTTCTGCTTCTTCAAAGACAGAAGCATGTGAAGACATATTTCTGCCGGCAAAGTCTTAGTAACAAATAAGAGAGAGATCTCCACTGTAAGGTTCTATAGTGAGCCATGAAAATGAAAAGTTCAGTGAATTATACCCAGGTCAAGCCCATGCATTACCTTCTGAGGACAAAGCATGATGCTGAAATGCTGTGCATCAGCTGATCATTCAGAGTAAAGAATTTAATAGATGCACTTTGATCTAGTGCCACACTTTTCAAAAGCAGATTATCAACACTGTCTCACCACAATTTCATCAGTGCTATTCATGTCATTTAGTAAGCCTAAAAATAACATAGAACTTAGAATGATACAGCATTTCTAAGCATGCATTAATAACAGAAACTTAACAAACACACTTAATAAAAGAAATAAAGCATTTGACGAAAATAATTTTAATTCAGTAGTTGAAATATAATTTTAGACCAACACGCTGACAGATGTCCAAAATGTGTTACCTAAATCCACATTTAGATGGTCCTAAACTAGCAGTCTTTGTTTTTACCCCATGCTTAAACCCATTGGGCACTTAAGGCACCCATCACCTCAAAAAATCTTGTCGCATATTTGTGCTCACTTTCCATGAGTATCTTTAGGGGAAAAAAAAAAAAAAAAAAAAAACAGCTTTGAAAACTATAAAATGGAGGACAAATAAACAAGAAATATTACATCATTATACACATCATTCACTGAATATGTTAATATGTGCATATTTTCATATTCCTTGTTCCTGCATAAATTAAGAGTCCCAAATCTCTAAAGTGAATTTATTAACTTGAAACACAAAGAATTAAAGAATTAAACAGGGTGGTTTTAAAGATAAAATGATAAAAAATGGAAAAGAGTAAAGTCCTGATAACTCTGTTTCACTGACTTAATGGAGAATAATTTAAATCAAGTAACAAGGTGCAGACGAAACTTCTTTACAGTAACTTAGGGTACCAAATTATAATAAAAAGTAGCTTTATATATATATGTATATATATAAAACCACTTAGATATTATAATATGAAAACACCACATCCACTTATTTAAACATACCTTACAATTGTGATAAAGACCAGCTTACCTTTTTGGAATGAAGTAATCTCCCTCTTCTCTCAGTAAAGTCAGCAACAAGGATTACCTCTGCCTTCAATGAAAGCAAGTCTTGTATATGTAAAGAAACCCTTGCTACACAGAGTTTTATAGTTATCAAGCCAGGCTAGGGCTCAGCAGACATTGTAGTAATACAAAGATGGGGAGAGTCACCAGGCTACCAACAGGGTAGTAAGTGGGTCCCCGGGGCAGCTGACTCCCCACTTCAGGGGTCCAAGCCATAAGAGCAAGAGAAGTTCAACTACCAGTGAGGAGACCACAAGAGAGTGAGGACAGTTGGTGCTTATTGTTGGTAATCAGCTCCAGCAAGCTATACTGAATCACTGCCAGCCTGGTCATGTTAAGGGGATGTTTTATAAGTCAACGGGAATGTCTGCAAGGAAACAACTTTTTAGATTTGCCCTGAAGTGTTTTTGTTTGTTTGTTTTTGTTTTGTTTTGTTTTCTCTTTTGAAAAAAAAATAATATTATTTTAAGATGATGCAAATAAAGACTTAATGGGATTTAGTTTCAAAAAGCACTTAATTGCCATTGAAGTCAGTGGTAGTGCACTTTATCTTGGCATTTTGTTTGAATTCCAGGTGCCAAACTGCCTTTAAAAGTCTGGTCTTAAACGACTAAGTACAATGTCATGTTGCTTAAAATAAATGTCATTCTGGTTATTTGAAAACTACTCTTACTAGGACTCATTGCATGGACCATACTTTCTTTTCCTTGAGGAGCTCAAACCATCTGGAATGCCAAAAGCCTCCTCAGCTCAGTGCACCTTAAATCCACATTGAAACTCTCCGTACAACCCTAGGCTGTGACTACAACAAGCAAGCAAGAGGAAGTAATAATGGCTTTTCTTTTTGGGAAGAAAGACAAACAAGAGAAACTCTCAAGGTGTGCATTTGTATCCTCATAGTAGATACACTGCCTCAGGAGAAGACCATCACTCTGGAGACAGAAACAATCAATCTTCATCTTATTTGGAGCAAGTTACTTAATGTTCTGTCAGAAGGGGCATACAGGTATCAAGAAGATGGGAATAAGACAGGCCACAGAGCCATCTGCTGTCTCTCCTCCTTCATATGGCAGACTCATGGAACCTAATTTCTCTCATCATCTCTATCAGATCATTCTGCATTCTTGACCTCTCTGACCTCTTAGTCCCTGAAAAAAAAAAAAAAGTTAAAAGTTATAGTCTTTTATAATCAAGTATCATTTCTTTTGTAAGTTTATTATTTTTAATGAACCAGCTGTAACATTTCATAACATCTAGAAAAGCTGTTTGATTCAGACTCTCTTACCAAACCATGCTTTAAGTTATTTGGAACAAAGGTCTTGTTTCAAGGTCATTTTACTTTCAATTAAGTAAAACCATAGATAGAGAGTTAGAGGTAAGTCACATTCCAATTCAGCCAGCAAAGAATTGCAACAAATAAAATTCCCTAACCCAAACTTCTTACGAAAACTACATAACCCCTTTACTAGGATATAGCCTGAGGTATAAGACTATAGCTTTGGCTTTCATTTCATATACACTGAAACAGAATGTGGCTAAATACATGGAGCCTCGGGTATTTGTTCTTAGATTACTTTATGATAAGCTCGGTATTTTTGATGCAAATGAGTTTGCACCAACATTTACCCTTTCCAGCCTTAAATGAAACAGCAGGACTCATGAGGACAGAAACAAAAACTTTGCAAATGTTAAAGGAATAAAGCATCTGGCAGAGTCTTTTAACGTGCTGGAGAAGAACATATCCCACTGGACATCACCATTTTGTTGTTGGAAAAAGATTTTATTATTATTATTATTTCTTCTTCTAAAGCATCTCATAGACTGTAGACACACACTGTTTTAGTAGGGAAGAACTATGTCCTATTCTAATATACAGTTAAATATCATAATTTTAAAAGAGGTGAAGACAAATTATATTTTCTGAATCTATTTACAGACAATTTCCTCCAAATAGAGATTTCCCTCCTTCACATGAAAGCAGAAATCAAATTCTTTTCATCTACTACTTCCTGTTGTTCTCCTCAAAACCCTTACCTGTGGTCTGTGCGATCCACAGTATGGGCAGTATGGATGCCAGAGAATGTAGGCACACCCGTTTGAGACTCCAAAGAACATTCCTTGAAAAGACAAAGTTGCAAAGGTGTACCTGTTGGTGGAACTGACCTTCATCCTCTGGACCAAATTTCTGGACAAGAGTACTTTGAGCTCAGAAGGACATTTTTGGGAATAAATAAATAAATAAACTTGTTATTTAAGGGCGGTTAAAAAATTTAAAGATGTGAAATTGCATACTAAGTGAATTTCTAACTCACACACAGAAGAAGTGCAGATGTACAAAAGAACAATTTTAACTGCTGGGATAGAGAGGCTAAAATCCAGATACCCAGCTCCAGGGTCTTTAAGCTATCGCTCACTATGACTCCAGCCCTGACAAAGCCCTGGCAAGCTACTGCTTAAAATGAGGAGTAATGAAGGAAACTGGGGCTGTGCATCAGTGCAGAAAGAAAAAGAAAGAATAGCAAACTGTGAGGGGAGTAAAGGAGAGAATTGAGTATCTACATATGATAGAGAGCATTAACATGAAAACCACAAGAGCACAGCAAATCATATAAATGAATTATGCTGACATCTGCACAAATTTTCCAGTCCTTTATAGACATAAGTGGAAGTTTCCTGAAAAACTAATGGGAAAGTACTAGAAATGAAAGAAGAGACAAGCTGGATTTTTAATTTTTTATCATTATTAATCATCTATTGATCATCTATTTTTGCATCTATTTCAAAAAAAAATCTATTTCAAAATATTTCTACTTCTATTTCTATTTCTATTTCTATTTCTATATTCTATTTCTATTTCTATATTCTATAGATTCCTATTTCTATATTCTATATTCTATATTCTTTCTATTTCTATCTATTTCTATTTCTATTTCTATCTATTTCAAAAATACAGCACACACCTCTGACAGAAAAAAAACACCCAAAACAAGAGGAGAAAATTCTGTCCTACCTCTATCAAGGGTACATGTAGGTACCCTTTACTTCTGCCTAGGTTTTACAAGTTGCGAAGTCTGGCTGCAGGTTTCCTTTTCACTGTGATGGCCAAGGGACTTTTGAATGCATTAGCCAGAAACCTCACTCTCATTTCACTCTCATTTGGTATGAGTGAAATAGAAAATGAATTATAAATACCTTAGTCGTTTTTAACTCGTCAAAAAGTGAACTAAAATTTTCTTTTAGAAGCACTAGAAATCATATCCCATGTTTTTCTGGAGTTTGGAAAACAAATTTCTTTGTCATTTTGGGGCACAGATCTATATCACATAAGATACAACATCTCAGGTTATTTTATAGAAGGATTCAATTCTGTGTACCAGGAATCAGCTGGAGTGGAAATGAAATGAATAGGACAGTCAAGGCTTTGTTTGGAGCATGTACCCCAGGTGATAGAGATACGTGGAGCATCCACCACCATTTATTTCAGAGGCCGTGTCAAATGCTTACTATTCATTTTGTTTAGGTGATCAAATTTTATATGTATGTTTATGGGAAAAAAAAAAAAAAAGCAAATTTTGCATGCATAATTCATAACGAGTTCTTAATTCTACAAAATTGTATGCATGTAAGTCATGTACCACTGGACTAGAGCTGGCTTAAATATTTGAATGCATTTTAAATACAATTTAGGATGAAGAGAGTACTGGGAAACATAACTGTTGGAGAGCTTCTATTTCAAAGAGAAAAAAATCTTTTCCATAATATCTTAACCAAACTGTTATCAAGATATTTATCAAATGTAGCTGTTGACTGTTTACCTTTCCTGATAATAATTGAGTGATTAAGCATGGTGAAATTACAGTTAATTTTGGATCTCACCATGTTTCACAAACAGAATTCTGAACTATGGCTAAGTTTTTGTGTTTTGGAATTTCTAAAAGGAGTAATGTTATGTAACCAAAATGATTATCATTGACAAATTTTACAAGATAAGAATAAAAAATTGAAATCAGTAGGGAAAAAAAGGCCACTGTGATAAAATAGAAAGGTACAAAAATTAAATTTTGATTCTTTTATACTTCTCATCATTACAATTTAATTCTTAATTCTGATGTGATTATCTTGGTTGTTGCAAAAACACTTGGTCAATATGGTTTGAAAAGACAACTTGTGGTCATACTGAATGTGCCGCAAAATTAATATATTGAATTACTCCGTCAAATTGTCACCATTTCTACTAGGACATTTGTGGAAAATAGAAAAATATCAGGTAAAATTTTCCAAACCTTTTGGACAATTGTGTCAAAGAGCTCCAGTGTCTGAAGTTGCAAGAGTAAAGAGCTCAGTTTACTTTGGGAGAATGATGACATTTTACTGCTCAGATGAAACTCCCCTAATGAACAAAGGAGGAGGATGGTTTCACATCAAGTCTCTGGTGATAACTCAGCTGAAACTACTGGTGCTGACTCTTCTGACTGGAGAAAATCAGGATCATTCCCAGAGGCCAAATCTGCCTAGAACTAGCACGGAGGGTTGGCACTTGGCACCTGCACTTATTGTGAAGTGTCAGAATCGTACAGCACATGCTGGTAGTGGCCATCTGTTATGTATATTGATATACCAGTGAAGGTCGGTGTCGGGAACAGCCCTGGTTTTCAGCCCTGTAATTTGAGTGACAGAACAAGACTCATCTTCCATGTCTCTCCAGATCGTGAGCAGTTTTTACTTTGTGAAATTGCGCGTAACTTCTGTTCTTCTCCTGTGTATGTGGAGATGTCTTGATATGTGCTGGTCTGTCTGCATTAAACAAGAAAAACAGTATCTAAACAATGCATTGAGAATATAAATCATCTATACTGTTAAATTTATATTTAGTGCTTTACTTGCTATCTATCACAACTCTGTATGGAATAAAATGTTCCTAATACACACAGCCCTTCTTTTCAATGCTTTTGTTGTTGTTGTTTTCAATTGTGCAGGGATATTTTGAATCTTGTAATCATTAGTCTGTTTTCCCATTCATATATCCCTCTCATATATCTTCATGCTTAACAGCAATGAATGCTGTGATAAAGAAACATTTTAAAATTTGATTTCTGTTTTACAATTTCTATTGTTCTACTCTCCCAGTCAAAATATTGATTGCCTTAATCTTTTTCTTAAAATAAATAAATAAATGATCACGGATAAGCTGTTTTCTTTTATTATTTAAAAGTATTACTTTTACTTCATCTTATTTTTCATAGCTTATTATCTATATATATAAAGAAGTGTAATGAAATGAGTTAGAATGAATTAGCAACCTCTAATCCTATGTTTAGTACAGACTCTCCGTATCACTCACTTTACTCTTTTCCCATCTGTGACAAAGGATCAATACTGGGTACTTAATGTTGGACATTTTACATTCAGTAGCCTATAATGAACAAAGGGGGACACACCATATGTATGGAGACAAGAATCCCAATTTGTTTTTAAAGCAGCTGATTGCCCAAATAATCTAACTGGAAAGAAGCCTTATTAATAATCTTATTAATAATGTATAATTAATGTATTAATTAATTAATGTATATCTATATACATTAAATTATTAAAGTATATACACAAGATATAATTTAAGAGAGAACCTACTAGTGCCTACCACTGTTGCCTGGTGTCATGCTCACTCCTCAAGTGCCCTCCTGGCCCCAAGGTCAACAGCATCAGCCTTCCTTGGGGAGGACATGAGTAGAGGGGTTGCTGCCAACTGCCACAGTCCCAAGAGCCTCTGGGTGGGTGGAGTGTTGTGGCAAGTCACTGCCTCCTCTTTTTCAGATTTTCTTGACCTTTTTTACATGGTTCCTCCTCCTGGCATGTTTCCTTGTCCCTGGTGCCCAGGTGAGATCTGAAAGCTGCACTAGTCTCCCTAGCCCACCAGTACCCACCAAGCTGCTGCCAGTTACACGTGTGTGACAAAAATCATATTTACTCAGAAGTTTAGTAAGCTGTCTGCAGCCCAATAAATATGTTTTGTTTTGTTTTGTCAGGTATGTATGGCATGTGTGGATTATGGAGACAGAAGAAAATTCCCATCTGTATGAAGCAGAATACATGCTGAGCACTGGAGCAGTAAAAAATAAAGCTATTTCTATCAAGATATTTTTATCAAATTAAAGAAAGAAAGAAACCATATATCTCTCAGAATCCTGGAGATGTTTTGGACCTTGTGGTCCACAAGACATTTTTTTCCCTCATATATATATTTAAAGTTAAAACTAAGTTTTCAGTCTTTGTATTTACTCCTTTGACTATATTTCCTTCTCCTCATTCCCCTAATAAAGATGAACAGCTATGGCTAGATTCAAATTTAGGGCCAACCATCTATAGACTTCATATTCTTAGAAGCAGAAACAGGGAAAAAAATTATTTTGGGGGGACTTACATGTCAAGTCCTCTCCAGAACAGGGGACCAAAATGTGTCTTTACTCTGAATAACAAAAATAATGTCTTCTTTGAGGACTTTTCATTTGAGTTTTGTACTAAGAAAAAGAAAGAAAACATATCTTCCCATTTCCAAGACTTAGAAAGTAACGATAACCCTGTGGCAGACAAATAGCATCAGAAGCATTCCCACAGCATTAGCACTGGATTAAAATAGATTTCTAATAGATTCTTCAATTTAACAGATCAGATTAATTTAGTAGAATGTCTCATGGCTTCCAGTATCTTTGTAGGACCTTTCTACTTTCATTAACTGTAGCAAAGATTTGTTCTTATATAAGATTTTTACATTAGCAAAAATAATCATTAACATCAATTTTGATTTCAAGTGGATTTCAAAAGTTACATTTCTGAGAATGAAGTTTTAAATTCCCATGTCAATTTACTACTGATGTTCTTGGGGGCATTGATCCAAAAAGGAAATTGAAAAAAACATAGCATTTACTTACATTATCAGTCTAATCAAGCAACATAAAACACATTCTGAATTTTAAGGACTATGTACTCTTTAATTTAGAAAATAAAATTGCAAAGTATACTGAATGTATTCTAGAAGTGATTCTACAAAATACCATTCAACTTTTCACAATTTAATTATTCATCAACCAATCACTGCTTTCCTCTACCTATTACACAAATGTAACTTTTGGCTTATTTATAACTTTTCCAGAACCACAGAACATTCTTTTTTGTTAATTTTACCAGTAATATTATTGTTAATATTATTATTCTTAATTCTGTTATGAACTAGGAATTTACTATTCCTAAAAAGTAAGAGGAAAAGCACTTGGTCTGATCAAAAGTTAATCTGGCTGGTGTCTTAGCTTTGACAGTTATTATTCATGACTACCTAAGTAAGAATATGAGGACAGAACAAGAACAATACAGCCAACAAATATTATTCTGCCCCCTAAAATGCTACAGTCCAGGGGACTTCCCTCAAACACTTAAAAGTGTTTCTCTAGTGTTTAGTGACCCTCAGCTGGGTTTATCCTTTCAAGAAATTGTCCGTTTGATTTCAAACTTATGTTGGCTTTTAACGCTCACAGCATTCTGTGCAAAAACTTCTACAGCTTAATTGCTCATTACATGAAGAATTAGATGCTTGTATCAAACATGTTCTCTGCTAGTTTCTTTTGATGAATTCTAGTCATATCTCCTAAAGCTACGTAAAATGTTCCCATAAATTAAGACTTAACAAACCATATTTCCTTTTAATATTTTAGTGAAGGTGGCTACTGCTGCTTTTTCAAGTAGGAAGAAATACAAAAGTGTCTGCCTTACTTACCAGAGGAACAACTTGTAAATATTAAATGAAAGAAAGAACGACATCTGTAGGTTTTCAAGTTCTCAAACGCTTTTACCAGAAATGTTAAATATTATGTGTATACATACAGAATATAAACAAAAGTCATCACTATTAGTTTATAACTATGACAGTATCTTTACACAAATTCCTATTTCATAACATTACACAGGGCCCCACCAGTCTGACCTATGTGCCTCTTAGTCCACAGGAAGATTCACAAACTTTTGTTTCATAAAAACTATATGCTAAATCATGCTTTTAAAAATAATGTTATACTTGGAAAGATGACATGTCACAAAAATTAGAAGGAAAATGGTGACAAAATCCCCACAGAAACTTATGATGCATTTTTATTTCGCTGTAAAGAAGATAAACTCTTTTTTTAAATGAAATATTGAAGATGAAATGTCAAAATAAATGTCAGTGAAAAGCAGACTACTATGGTTACTTATAGAGAGGCACATTCAACATGTCCTAATGTTTTATTCTACAAATATGATCACGACTTTCATAGCAATCACTGGTTGAGTAGTGATTTTTATATCAATTATCTAAGCATGTGTAATTTTTACTTTGTTTTGAACATATTCCTTACCCGCCACATCATATAAATTTGCACAGTGCTTTCACTGGAAATCATCTTTATTTGCCACTCTATTCAGAATAATCAGACGTTCTTTCCCAATTTCAAGATTTCCCTCGTACATTAG
The DNA here is from genome assembly GCF_009769625.2 of Cygnus olor. NCBI lineage: Eukaryota > Metazoa > Chordata > Aves > Anseriformes > Anatidae > Cygnus > Cygnus olor. The sequence goes on along the minus strand of NC_049172.1, from coordinate 40,223,744 downwards.
CTCTAACCAGTTTTTGTTGTTTTTTTTTTCAGCAGCTCTCTGGACTAAATATGAGCTGTATCTGTCTAGCTCCATTCCTTCTGTAAAAGGCAGCAATCAAAATCAGACACATCTCAAAGGTTATTGCAAGAGTTTGACAAAAATTTTGTCTGGTGAGTAAGACACTTTAATTTCTTTCCCCAAAAAGTATCTAATCGTGCATGTTCACTTTTTTTTTTTTTTTTGACCATTTCCAATTTGGCAGAAAAATTCAAATTTTTCCTTCTTGATTTTATTTCTGTTTGCCAAAATAAAGTGCAGTCTAATCTACATGGTGTCCTGCTTAACACCACCTGCCTGAATTGACTTTCCTTCATTTCCTTTTTTTCCTAAGCAAAAGTTTCATTTCTGATTTCTATGTGGAAAATATATTTTGCAAAAGCTTTGTAAGGACTGTAAAGGACTGTAAAGAAATGATAAGTAATGGAGCTGAAATCACTAACCAAATTGAAAATGAGAATCTTGATATTAGAAAGAGGGAGATGAGACCAGATAGAGAAGAGCTCAGAAAGACAATTGTTGGTAAGACCTCCTTGTTGCACTCGAAGCTTTGCCTAAGAGAAAGCTTTGCATAAAAATGTCAGGTTTTAATAGCAAATATATCTCTGAATCACTACGAATATTAAGAAAGGAACCTGAAATACTTTGCTTCTTCATCAAGCAAAAGTAACACCCCTCCCTCACTCAAATCCTCATACAAATTAGGAGCCTTCCCTGTAGGAAAGAGAAAGGGAAAAGGAGAGGGAGGGGGAAAGGCATTTACAGATGCAGTTTGGTGGATCCAGATACAGAATCTGTGTTGTATTTTACTTTTTTCATAACAGTTTCAAATTTTGGTGAAACAGATTGCAGGCAATTGGGTTGAGCTAAACAGATGTTTAAATTGGACACATATGCCTAAAGTGTTTATGGTATCTCTCTTTAAAGTTACACACATGTCTAAGAAATTTTATGGATCATGACTTAATGATAGTCTCTCACTTTCAATGAAGTCAGTAAGAACACAATAATAAGATCAACAGGCACTGCTAATATTCACTGCCCCATTTTCTTTTTTCTTTTTTTTTTTGAATGACATGCTGTACAATGACATGCTGTTCTGCCTATATTCTGTCCAAGAGTGCAGATATAATCATATATGCATAGAAATAATTACAAATTCATGCCTTCTGCTTAGATAGTCAGAAATCTGAAGGGGAAATGTTACCACTAATATGGTTTAAAACTCACTTGGTCTGATTTTTGTCAAGTTTTAATCCTATTACTTCAAGTGATTATTAATTAGCATTGTAAGTAGCAATAATCCTTGCATAAATAAATAAAATGCAGCTGTGTGTGATCCTCTGAAATACATCAACTCCCCTGAATTATATCCTCTGGCATCATGTATGTTATCAACTTTGATTTTTTGTTGTTAAACCACTCATCGTAATTCATTTTATACTACCACTATGCTGCCAACCATCATGAAACAAGTCCTTTCCACATACAGCAGTTGTGGTGATGTTTCCTTCAAGTATTTATTATTTACATAAAAGTTGTCCCTCCAGGATGTTGCTGTAATCAATATCTAAGGCTGTATATGAATATATGAAAAAAACTTTGCCCAGAGTAGCTTACATCTTGAACAGACAAATAGTTAAATGCAGGAAAAAGTTGTCATCAATAGCCTCCTTTAACAGATCAGGCTGAGGTGCAGAAGTATAAAAGTGTAAACCGAATCAACCAAGGACTGAGATTTGATTCTTGTTCAAGACTTCAGCACCATCCAAACCTTTAACCACAAATTTTTTTTTCTTTTTTTTTTTTTTTTTCCTCCAGTGTCTTTCTAAGAAACTGATCAACCATTTCAGACTCATTGTCCTCTCAAAGTAGTGCTGTTCTTCGGAGCCCAGGTGGAGCCACTAGACAAAGAACACTATCTTCTTAGGAACTGGAAGGAGAGCAGTCACTGTACTAATCACGTTTTCCTTTGTACACTGCTTTTTGCTGGTGATGGTGCAAATTCAACAGGTTTTTACAAAAGCTAACTTCTTAACACAACCACTCTCAACTTTGAAAGCATTGCATTCACCTTCCTTTTTACTCTCTCACTATTTAAGTCTCCTCTCTTCCTATTTGCACAGTCTTCCTGTTTGCAAAATCAGATGCAAATGACATCAAGTTCCTTTATGAATGCACATTGGCCTCTCTTTTAAGACTGATAATGAAGACCCATGTTTTGGGTCACCAGATTCCAGAGCAAATAATGGTAAAAATGCTGAAGAAATTATTTGGAGAAAAAAAAAAAACACCACTTTCTCATATGCATACACTCACATATATGTACATGCATACATGCTATTATATTGTTTTTCTCACTATATTTTATGTAATACTGATTCTGTGCTAAAACAAGAAAATGTAATTGCAAGACTGTGATACAAAACTTTCATATTTTGATTAGTGACTGTGATTAATACATTCAAGTGCAGCTTTCCTGAGGCCTAATATGCTTTAACTATGTTGTTCCCTGCATTTTGTTGTTCTGTGACTTAAATATAGAGGGTAACTAACAAGTAGTTCTGGGTGTGCATGTGTGAATCAGAGGGAAATCCATACACTTTAGAGATCATGAAATTGTAAATGTAGTGAACATATTTATTTAAACAATTACTATATTAACCGTCAACATTGAGATTGACACATATTAGGAGCTAAACAATTAGTAGAAGATTTTTGAAAATATTATGTTAATGACTATGCAAAATAACTGGATTTTGCCTTTATAAATCACTTGAAATTTACATTTCATTCACCAGCTCTGCTGTATAATACCTGAAAGACAGTTCAGATTTGTAGTGTAAATATAAAGTGCTTTTTGTTTAAATTTTAACTACATTTTTTACACTACATATCACAGAACAAGGAAAGACAGGCTTATGAGCATACTGAGAAAGGCAAAATTTTTACAGTATAATACAGCATGAAAATGTCACTAATTCTTTGTTTGCTAAGTGGAAAATGACTGTTTCATTTCAAATTCAAATGAGTGTGTTATGTTTTTGTTTCCTTGGTGGCATGAGAGAAACAAATAAATAGAAAAAAAAAAAAAGTGCTTCCTATGGATTGCCCCAGGCATTTTATTTTGCATGTGTTGCTGCTGCACAGTTTCTGGCCATTTGAAAAGTGTGTGGCCATGCTGGACAGGTGCATGGCCAGAATGCACACCTGCAATGCTTGTGCTTCCTCCTGTAGCCCACAACCCCGTGAGCAAATTCTCTGTGCATATTGTCAGCTCTGCCTGCTGGTAGAAGGTGAAACTGCTTATAAAGCATTCACAGAGAAGAAGATGTAAAAATTCCTAAAATTGATGATCTAAACTTTCTAACTAGGCTAATTTATTTCAGTAAAACAAGGATATCATGAGGAAATTAATACCTGTTATTTGTTCTTGTTCTGTTTAAATAATGGCTTCAAAGTTAAAGCACTAACAAGTTGTCTTATTACTATGGATTTTTAATGTGACTTGGATAATAATACAAATCTAAAATTATATAAGCAACCACCTTTACATGCAAGTCATTAGAAGGGACTTTAAGTGTATTGCTTTTTTGATTAGGGATGAAATTTATTATGCTTATGTGATCAGTTCCACAAGAGTCTCTGTGGATTTAAGCTGGAAAAAGGAATAATCAGACGCTTAAATCTCAGAATCTGACTCGCAGCATTCATACAGGACAGATATCACTGACTGTTATTAATTAAGAACCCTGACTTTTTGGAGTGGTTCCAGTTTGGAAGTCATTCTCCTAAGGAGCACTAATGAGGTCCCAATTATCCTGCTGTGGGGCAAGTGTGAGTAATGGAGTCACACAGTCTCTAGCTTCATGCAGTCCGCTGGGTGTGGGCTTTTCCCTGTGAATTGCTTAATGAACTGTTTGACCTTGACTAAATCTTTTTCTTATACTATGAGGGGCAGACAGGAAGGTTCAGGTAAAAGTTTCCATCGTGACAGCTGTGCACCAAATTAAAAGGATAACAAAAACTAAAAAGAAAAACAAAACAAAACAAAACAAAAATCAAAAAAGGCAGAACAAAAGATAAAAATGAACACCTGTTCTTCTTTAATGGTCAATCATTTCTTCATTTTTGTCTTAGATTTTTTACAAAAAATAAAAAAATAAAATAAAAACCTTCCCCAAATCTGTTATTTAATGCACTTAGCTGTGAATTAGTAATGATCCAGAGAGCCCGATCATTATCCTGTATCTGTATCTAAAGTTTTGTAGCTATTCACGTTTTGAACTTTCTCACATGTATACAATATCCTCCCTTTTTTAGCTGACCCTGCAATGTTATATTTGGTTAGAGAAGATTACCTTTGTGTAAATGATCACATTTTCAGAGACTTCAAGATGGAAGACTGAAAAGACAGTAGGCCAAACAGAAACTGTATTGTATTATCCATTTCACTACAAAATCAGATATACTTCCCTACAAAATATTTTCACTAAGAATTTTTCTCACTTTTCCCCAAACAAAGTTGCTCAGAACTTAAATAGTTCATTCTGTGTGCACATGTACACACACACACACACACCGATTATCTTACTTTACTCTTGTAAATTTAAGCAACTCTCAGGCTAGGATATTTTTTGAACTTTGAATAAGATCATGAGAAGACAAAGAAATAAAAATTGTGTATTGAAAATTACTTTGGTATAAACTATATAGAGACTATTATATAGAGAGAGACTATATATATAGTAGAGAGAGAGAGAGAGAGAGACTATATATATAATATAGAGACTATTATAACAGAATTTTAAAACAATAACAAACCATATGGATTTTGTTCTGATACCATACTTCAAAACATGGTTAAAATGTTTTTCTCTTGCATATTTCCTGCTATTATTCCAATGCTAGCAGTGAATGTGATAATCTGTTTCCTGCTAGTCATTCTTCTCCAAAAGCATCTCATGTGACATAGAAATGCTCAAAATAGTAGAAATTGGTGAGCAAAGTCTTGTGAAACACCTACCTTCACATTTTAAATTGCCCCATACAAAAGCCAAAATTCACAATATTTTTGGTTCTCTTTATTCTTTTATCAGTAAAAATGAAGCCACTGTAAAAATGTTAACGATAAATTTAATGTATTAGTCAAAAGTTATTAAAGGCGAAATAACATTACTATGTACAAGAACAATCTATTTTATTGGTCATATGCACCAGGTGTGTAATGGCACTGGGGACAATGGAGATCTCAAAATCCCAGGGCCAATTTATCTGAGCTCCTTATTTTTCCTAATCTGCTGCACAGCCTTACATTGTTGTCTCTCCTGCTGCCATAACCAATGTTTTGAAAGGCTTCAGAGGGAATCTCAGGCAAACTGGCACAGGAAGATAATCTGTTGATAGCTTCCAAACTCAGATATAGATTTTTTGTATCATTGGTATGTCAGGAGAAAAAAGACCCCTTAGTGGTACAAGTAGTACTTGAAGCTTGGAAGAGACTGTTCTGGAGCTGCGTGAGTTTCATATAATAGCTTTTAATTTTGCTCACAACTTTTCTGAAATATATGCAAGTCTGATTAATTAAAAAATAAATAGTCTGATTTCAAAGTAGTATGTCATTATTAGGGAAAAAAATAAAACAACTAATGAACTAAGAAATCATCGTATTGCATTTTATGGCATGTAGATATCTAAATACAATGTAGATATCTAAATAAAGTGAGATAACAAAAAGCTGAGGATTGAAGGAACAAACCTGCACTTGTACAACAGCTTTGATATGTGCTGGAGAATTTGGGGGAAATACTGACAGAACTGATCCCAGTGTACTGGTATTTTGTATTGGTGTATTGGGTTACTTCTAGAGCACAGCAACAGCTTTCATAACCCAGAGAGAAGGAAGGCATATCTCCAGAGTGGTCAATTTTAGCTAATGCTTCAAATTATCATCATTTTGATAGAAAGCCATAGAGATGATGCCTTTCTTAAAGGCATCAAATACTCAAAGCACTTTTATACCTCTTAAGATCTACATCTTGGTGTACTCTGCTGATGAAGATAATGAATAGTCTCAAACCCTGTCAAAACAACTGCACTTCTAGTCTTTACATGGAAAGAGCAGGGGAAAAAAATCAATTTTAATTTTCTAAATTATGGAATCAAACCTGTAAACGAATGTTAAGCAAGAGCGATTTCTTTATAACTGTACAGTCTTCAGGAGTGTGCTTTTACAAAAGCTAAGAAGTTAAGGAAGTTTTCCTTATGTATTTATCATAAACCAGTCAGAAATGTGTTCAATTCCACCACTGGTTGCTTCCTTTTCACCTTTCCTGCCCTGATGTATGTAACAGTATCTAAAATATCTTAGTTTTTGTAAGCAAAAGCAGGAGAAGTCGAAGGAAACTGTTAGGTGGTAGGAAAGGTACTCCTAGCAGCCGGGCTCAGCAGTACCAGGTAAGAAAGTGACAGACTATAGGAAGAGAGAGAGAGCAGAAGGAGGAGAAGGATGCAGAGAACTATAACACTTTTTAAGCCCAATATTATTAAATACAGTCACCTTAGTCATTGGTAGTTACATTGCTTTCCCCAAGTACAACAGAAATATATGATTTCTAAATAAAGTTTTTACTCTCAACTGATTTTTGTTGTTGTTGCTTACTAACAAAACTGTTAATATTTTATTGAACTTGTTTAGACTTAGACTGCATGCTAACACTTCAGATCCACATGAAAATACCTTTTATGTCACTCATGCAAGGACTTTGAAACCAGGTGACTCTTTTCATGTGAACTAAAGGAAAGATTACACGATTTCTTGAACAGGAGCATCCAGCATGAGAGAGAATATTTCTCCAGAGTCCTACCATATACGAAGTTAACCTGGAAGGAGAGACTTTCAGGTCACTGTTCTTGCTTGTGCAGGGAAAATGAATAAATAAATAAATAATGCAATTTAAAATCAGGAAAAAAAATCTGCAACATGGATCTCATTCTTTTATGCTGATCTGTATGTGCAGAAGGGAACTCTGCAGTTTGAGCAGGAGATGCCTATCTGCAGTCTTGTTTCACAACCAGCTCATCTCTTGAGTCAGAATTTCCCCCTTCTCTCCTATCTTATTGTTTAGGCGTCAGTATTTTGTTGTTCAGTATACTGGATTTTTAGACTGTGCTTCTAACAAAGCTAACTCATCCAATATAAGGAGGCTGAGCCTGTAACTCTAGATTTGGGATTCTGCCCTGCTGGACTACTGTAAATAGCTCTCTTACAGGCGTCTGAGTCCTGTCCAGTTGGATAACATAGTGTAAAGCTGACTGTATCCAGAGAATGGGGATTCAGCTGATAACAAAGGTTGAGTCATAAGAGAAAAGTCACTCATTTTCAGGGTCAAAACAAAATGGCAGGTCAGGTATTTGTTTTTAAAACTCAAAAATACTGACAAGAAAGTGCCTCTATAGCTGACTTGGCTAGTCAGCCAAGATTCATTAAGCATTTCAGTCTAACTAGTATTTCATTGTTCAAAGGATTCGACTGTCAATGAACATCAAGAGCCATTATATCAGCCAGCCCCAATTCTGTGCAATCAGACCATAGAAGCAGAAGGAGGTCAAACTCTTCATTCTCAGTGTCTTACCAGTATTTTTCCTAGCTACACATCTTCCATTTTTCTACGAGGAGTGTCCCTGCTATGTGTTTTTAGGGTGATGTTGTGCATGCCGACACCTGTGCGGTGCAGTGAGCAGGGGCACCAGTGGATGCTTTTCGGGCTGCACTTGGCTCAGCATTTCCCTCAGCATGCAGGAGGGAAGCAGCATTTGTGGAAAAGCTGCTGAAGCTTCCTCTCAAAGAAGCACGGGTATAAATTTGACATCTTGACTATTGGGTGGCACAGAGGGATGAAAACACCATATCAGTAAATGAATGAAATTTAAGGAAGATACTTATGTTTAACCATTTTACTTACTACTTTTACTCAGCTAAACACCAAGTTACTTAAGGCATCGAAGGTATCTAAAATGGACTTCATACATTAAGCAAACCTGAGAATGCTGCCTGATTTGATTACTAGGTATGTTCAATTAGTGGTTTGACCAGTTGATGTAGGTCAATGATTATTCATTTGTTAAAATACTGACTCAATTTAAATAGTAAATTTGATTAGACAATTGCAATGGCTAATTCCTAGTAGTTTAGCATAGTTTCTGGCTATTCAGCCTTACCAATATCACTGTAGTATTTTATTATTTTTATTTTTTACTAACACTAATACACCTCATAAAAGTAACAGGGCTCCACAGTATTTTTAAGTGAACAATATAAAGAGAAAGGGCTTGAAAAGGTAGATAAGTGAAATGACTCACATAGCTCCTCTAAAATTTAGTCTTTGTTGCTCAACCAAGAACCTTTCTGGCCTGAAGACAGGACCTCACAGAGGTACAGGACAGAAGCTTTAACCTCTTTCCCATTCCCTAGCCAAGGATACTCATTCTCTCACACTTTGCAACATTCTGAGAAAGAGAATATCCCAGAGTCCTGAATTTAGTATTTACATCAGAAAATAGCTTCTGTATTTTGTGTCAAGCAACAATAAACAAGTCTACAGACAGTTCAGTGTTCATGCAATGTACATCCATTTTTTAAAACAAAATGCAAAGGTATTCACTAATTAGATCTTAACATCTGTTTAGAAAAATATACAATGTCACATATATATTAGTAAAAGTTGTATAATCATTTTGTGCATTTCCACTCATTTGATAACAAAAACAATTGTCTCTTCTTCTTTATATTTTGAGGACATATCTACCAAAATTGTGAACTAGTAAATCAGAGTTTATTCGGGTTTTGATTGAACACAGTATTTGCTTATACATCTGTATGCATCTTGCTATGTTTGTACTGCTTTACTTTAAAGGTCTAACACTCTGTAGATTCATCCCTTGGTATTCACATGGCAAAGTGCAGCTTCTATTTGCACCTGAATAAATGTGAGACAGTGAGCTGATTATTTCTGACAGTCAGTAAAGTGAGAAGCAAACATACTGACAGAAATCCACGTGCAGCACTAAGAAATGAAGAGGAGCAAAAGGTAACCTGCCTGACTCCATTATAAAAAGATAGCCAGTCAATGTATTTTTAACATAATAAGCAAAAAGTATTAAATTGTTACTATCAAAAAGCCACATGATCAAATATGTCAAATAAATCAAATGTTCATAGCAAATAAAAATTACATTGTGAACCAGTATTTTTAAAGTATGCATGCAACTGCTTCATGAAGTGACAGTGGAAGACACCACTTAATACAGAATATCTGTTAGTACAAAAGTGGAATTTTATTCTAATGTTCTTTTTTTAAAGTGATAAAAATAAAAATATCTTTCTGCTTCTGCACGCATATTCCTCTGTTTACAGTAGCTTGTTTAAAAGGACTCACTCTGTAAATGTGAAGCTTACTCACTCATCAAAGCCGCATGTTTTGCATTTATGAAAAATACTTCTCACTGCAGTATTACCAGTTATGGCGATTTTGAAACACTGAGAAAATGTAGCTAAAAAGCATGCTCTTTGCTTTGACTTAGGGAAAAAAAAAAAAACATAAAAAAGTAAAATACATGCTGTGTTTGTTTCTATCTCTGATAGCTTATAATGCATTTTAACCACGGGAGTCTTTCCATCATGTATTAATTATGGTCTACAAATAAAATCATTATCATTATGTAATGAAAAATGTGAGTAAATTACTTTTAATATCATGTGCAGTAGAAATTCAGTAAAAGTCATGCAATTTTTATATCAGCATTTCTTGTTATCAGATTTGCTCCTACCTGCTGTGGACATTATTTGGCATTTCTTTTTCCTTCATGACAAATAGAGATTTACAGAAAGGTCTCTCAAAATAGTCATGCATCACTCTTGTGTATATTAGTGAATGCCATGCCAGCTCTCCACAGATGATCTCTCGCTGCCTCCGCAGTCTTTTCGCATGTAAGAGCCCTGGAATTTCTATTTGTGCTCAATTGCTCTACTTGAGTGGATAAAACTGCTTGGCAAGCAGTGCTCAGTTAAGCATTTCTAGAGGTTTTCCTAAATAAAACTCCCTTTCTTCAAAGGGTCTGTAGAAAACATTGAGTGCAACTTTTCCAGCGAATATATTCTAAATGCAAATTGATATATCTATGATTTTTGAAAATCCCCTGCTTAAAAATTTTCCTTGATTTTCCAACTTTAAGAATCTATGAAGATTCTCTGATTAGAAAGGGCTCAACGCATTTACTGAGAGACTGAAAACTTAACTTTGATGTTGGTGAACATTTCCCAGTAGATGCAGGACAAACATTGATCAAATATCAGCATTAAGTGACATCTTCTGTGAAATGTACTTTGATACCACCAGAAAAGATACTATGTGGAGATGGCAGCACAAAAGAGATTATGTAGGGAGGCTATCTCTAGTAGGCAGGACACATTCAGAAGTGAGGCAAGGAGGCTCGTCTGTTGGTCTGTACACTCTTAGAATAGCCGTACAATACTGCAAACTTGCCAGAAGTGTAGGTTAGTCCATAAGCATATACCCTCTTTCTACAAAAGTATGTGGTGATGGACAAGATAAGAAAATAATAGGGGAAAGACTTGCAGGGTGGGTAGGACTAGATAATTCAGGGCATCCTGCATTCCCTTTCCTCCTCTCAAGTAGAAAAAAGGAAGTATCTGTAAATCATCAGTGTTGCCAGGTCTCAAATAATTCATAGTAATCTGAGGATATAAATTGAAACATTATCTTAGATTATATGTTTCTGTAAGGAGAGGATCTCCTGAATTACATACTTTGCCACCTTTAAGCTTGCTAGAAGTTGATCTTATTGTTCCATATTTTGATATATTCATATATGAATGCGCATTGGTACACCGTACAACAGAAATAGTCACATATTCATATGAGATTGAGAACCAGACTTTCTTCAATAAGCATGAGAGAAAAATCAAGGCTCTGTATGACCTAACGTAAAATTTAGAATAAACCAACAAATCCTGGACAACAAACATTTGCCAGTATTATACTTCTAAAGAATTCCTTTCCTGTATACCTGTCTAGTTACTTCTAGAGTTACTTCATTGCAAAAGGTTAAAGAAGATATTAACTAATAACACAATTCATTTTCTAAAAATAGATTGAAGTGATACTGCATTAGGCAAACATGGGGCCAGACTCTCATACAAAACCGAGCTCCTCTGCCATCAGTCATGGATTATGTGAAAGCTTCTAACTGGCAGAAAAATTGCTAAAGTTGTTTTTTGGCTCTGTTGGAATCCAGGGGGGGATTTGCCATTAACTTCTTTTGGGCCAGCATGCCCTTTAAATGATTTTAAAGATCTCCTGTCATGCAGAAAGCCCACAGTGACATGACACAGCATTATCCAGTATATCTCACATCTTCACTGCCTCCGTATACAGGCACTCCAGGACAGAACGTACTTGGGAAAGTGTGGCAGTGAAAAATGTACAGGAGAAGATCTGACTCAGAGCAAGGAAAACAAACCAACCATCTGAAGAATTTCATTTTCTCATAAATTTTTAGAATACAGTTAAAGATGAAACATTCGCCTTGCTATACTGTAGATAGTTTGATAAAATATTGTTTTAAGAGATCCTAGTCACATGACTACAGTCATTATAACCTAAATTGATTCAGAAGAGATTTAATTTAATGCATCTGGCAGTAATTATTATTCTGCATTTATTACGTAGGATTTTTATTAGCTTAATGGTTTTATACATTTATTAGATAGCTACTGATGAAAATTTCAGTTACTCAAAAAATCTGAATAAATCAGCAATGACTTCTCTTTTTTTTGTTACAGTTTTATTAAAATGATTTGCCATTTTGGCTCCTACCAGTCATGACAGATTTCTGCTGCTTCATTGAGAAAAAGCTCTATCCAATACCCACAAAAGTTAATAAGCAGATTCCATGCATTGCATTTCACTGTAAATTGTTTACAATATTTTTATAATGTAGCAAATCTTTCGTTGTTCAAATGCAATTCTCAAGGATCACTTACTTCCATTTTATTTAATTTTAAAATAAACAAGTCATTTTAACACTTAGGTTTAAAGTTACCACTCATGCCTTTGACAAATCTTCATTTTTATTTTCTCGGTGTCTTAAAACACACCTGCATCTCTTCCTAAAATTTAAACATATAAACTTTCTCTATAAATGAAATGTATGCATTTCACATATCCAAGTGAAATTTAAAGCAAAATGTTAATTTACAATTGATTTTATTTCAGTAGTAGTATTCATAATATTAAAAAATGAAATATGTTTTGATCTGTACAATTGAAAAGGAAATATTATGAAAGCTGTCACATAATCCTGATAGAAACATCTCATCTTATTCTTGAATTTTAAAAAAAATATTTCATTTTTATGCTGAAATTAAACAATCATGACTCAGCTGTTTGACAATACATCAGTCTCAGACTATTTCATTTGATTTTTAATCCAGCATCCTCTGTTTTGAGATAACATGTTATGGCATTAGTCTATGTAACATTTGACTTACATTAGAAACAAATCTAAACTTTTTTAAGTGAAACAATTAAATGTAATAATGCAGTGTAATGAGATAACTAGTTTTCATGGGTAGCTTCTGTTACTATGGAGAAAAATCTGTAGATTAGTCAAAACAACATATTATGCTGAAAATTAGCAGACAATGCCAGCTAGGCATTTACACCTCAAGTTAGAGGTTGTACAAAAGAAAAATTGTGTTCCCAAAATGAAAGACAAACTTGTTTGATATCCTCAATTTAGATTTTGGTTTTGGACCCTACTGTGTTAGTTCACAAGATCTATCTGACAACAGCAACTAGGAGACAATAAGCAGTATCAGCATATCATGATCACTGCACTGAATGATGGTAGGTGAGTTTAGTCAAACTGCATTGTATGCGGAGAGTCACTCAGTCAATATATGGCCCTGTATCCATCAAAATTACTGCTGTGCCCCAGACTCTACAAGAAATTTGGAAAAAATTCTTTTCCGCTATGTGCAGAATCATCTGACATTCCCCAAGTGGCCTTGCAACATGCTGATGGGAACCAAATAAGAGCTAGGGAGTATGCCTGCTTTTGAAGCTATGAGAGGAAACACTGACAACTATTCTCTCTCTGCTTAGCTGTTTTGCATTTGCTGCCTACAGAAAAGCAATTTGCCTTTCTGCAGATTAACCTTGCCAGTTCATCAGCAACCTAGCTGTACCACAAAGGTAAAGAGCCATTTTCAGAGCTAACAGATTTCCACTTCATTTTGTATCAGTGCAACACACTGTTTTGAATAAAAGTTCTGTTAAGCTTACTCTCCAAATATGGCTTAAAGTGGGCTTTTGTAAAATGGTGTTATGAAGGATTTCTTCCTAATATTCATGGCTTTTTGTTTAAGGATTTATTTACACTATTAAATGATTCTTTCAGAGTGATTTCTATCTACACACAATTTAAAGTATTAGTAACTTCTAGATACCAGTTTTAAAGATACTCTTAATGCAAAAATGGATTTATTTTACATACAGATGAACAGTGCAGCAGTCTCATTCTTTGCAGTTTACAATTGATAAAAGCCAAGGTTAATTAATTAGAAATATTAAAGTTAGGATTAACTCTTGGACTTGATTCACAAATCATTGGCAAGCTGGTTGTTCTGGCACAAAAATGATTTTGATTTTTAAAAGTTAGCATTATAACAACAACAATTACTTTCAAAAATCCAAATGACTTGGAAGACGAAAGGAATAATATTACAAAACTCTTAATAAAGCAAATTCTTCTAGATTGTTCCAGTTGGAAGTTGAGGTTTTGTTCATATTTTATTTATTGCAGTGGTAACTTGTTTCTCTGGAGCCATTATTTTCATTGCATAGCCTTCCATTCTACTAATAGAAGTCTTTTTTAACTCTTAGTTTCATGGTTAAATGTTGAAGGGAAAAAATAACTCTGCAGTACTATAAATATGGGATGGAACTACTGGAGATTGTTTCTAAAAATGCTGTAATGCAGAAAATGAGATAGAAATGGTAAAATCTGGACCAAGATTTTATTTAGATTTGTTTTCCCAAAAAATGTTTTAGGGAGATCCTCCATAAACAACAGAATAGTCACTGTGCATGTTCTCATATCTCCAGCATCAACTTTCTGGACTTTGAAAACATTTTTTTTTTTCCAGAGGAATGTAAACTCTTATGGGATTCAAGTCCCATCCTGGAATAAAACTGCTGATAAAATCTTAGTATCATAATTATGGCCTAGGAAGAGAAAGAAAACAGGAATTTTTCAAAAATAAATCCTGAAAGATGAAATTCTCTGGAAGAGGGGAAAGAATTGGATATTGCAGAGGTGAATGGATTGGATGGCAAGTTTACTACAAGAAATAAATGTAGGAATCAGTAAAACAATATATTCTTTTTTTTTAATTAATTAAATGTGTATGTATTCTGAAAACAGTGGACAATACGGGAAATACACATGGATGAAAACTGGAAAGCAACAGAAATGATAAAGTGTCATTGAATGCAAAAGGGGGAAGTCACAAAAGAAATGATGAAATTTTAGATTTCAAGTTTCATTTTCAGGAAGCCTTACAGGCAAAAAGAAAATTCTCAATTCTAAAGAGACGTGTGACAGACTGATTTTTGGAAGGTTAGTAATGTTACTTTAAACCCTTGCCTTTTGTATTAGATTAATATTAGATAAGGCTTAATTAAGACTTCTCACTTTCACCCTGACCAATCACATTAGAACTGTGAGGGAAAATCAAAGGTTTCACTCAGAAGGAAAGTTAATATTCCTTATCATTCAAATCAGAGTAATTTTGGAAAACAATCTCATAAAGGTTTTGTTCTCTCTTCCATTCTTAGTTTCTTCAGACATTCAGAAAATATCCAACAGATCGAGAACACTGGAGGATTAATCATCAACCATGCAATTCATAAATGAAATGATCTAATTTACATTTTCACAGACATATACATGGAGAAATTTAAGATATTATATTTATTAAGTAGCAATTGTTTTGTGTTTATTTCCTCATTTCCAAAGTGAGGAAAAATGACAAAAATTTTACCAAAGTCTTTTAAGATCATGATGTCTATACTAATACCTATTAAACCACTTCTGTCAAAAAAAAAAAAAAAAAAAATTATTGATTTATACCTTTGTTATGCTTACCAATTAACTTTTGGAATGATCTACCTTGCTACGTAGAATATGTCTTTCAAACTTCATCAAAGACTTTCAACAAAATGAAGGACTACGAATTAGGACTAAAACCTGACTTTATGCCAAACCTAAGCAACATAAAACACCAACAATACTGCGGAACTGCTAGTTGGTATCAGGAGGAGAAGGAGCCAGATTCTGTCCTTATATCCTATTTAGTTCTTTAGTAACTTAGGCTGTAAGTAAGTTAATAATATGAAATCAGGGTCTGAGCTTGGTAGTTACTCCACATCAAATCTGCAGTAGACACTTCAGCTGAATTGTATGTTTCAGCTGTGACCTCGAGTTAAAATCACATAAAATTAAGAAAAATATACATTAAAACCTGATTTTCTGCATTAGCAAAAAATGTTAACCATTCTTCAAGCCTACGTAAAAATTGCAGCCTCATTTAAGCTGAAAAACACTCACTTTCTCACTCAAAACTAAGCTCCTTGACCAAACATTGATGATAGATTGCTAATGCTATTGTATAAACTTATTCCATTTTTAAACTTACTCCTCATGTTTTGTTGGAGATTTTGGCTCCCACTGCTTTAGGAACAACGTGGAGATGAAGGGACAGGGACCCCATTATTCATTTTTAACGAAAGTGCAATGCTTTGAGAAGTAAGAGGGATTTGCGGAGTGACACGTGTAACAGAGAGCAGAAAGTGCTCCTTTGTGGGCAAGTCCTGGAAAAAAGGGACCTATGACTCAAAGACACAGGCCTGATTCATATGACGTGTATTTCCTAGCAACAGCAACTTCAAATGCCATCGTTATGGCTCTCCTTGCACACTGCCCTGCCCACAGGCCTTCTCCCCTCTCCTTCACTGTTGCACCCAGGCAGGAGCAGGCAGCCTGGCGTAAACAGAGTTACCTTACATGGAAACAGGGAAAGTGTTGCTATTGACTTCAAAAGGATTAGGACTTCAAAAGGATATTGGGATTTCAGTTTGGCTGGCTTTACTGTAACTACGTTATGCAAAAGGTCTCTGGCTGCTGCTTCATTCTGGATTTTTATTCCTAGCATGTCCCTAAACATTTTCCCTGTTTCAACTTTAGCCCACATACACTAACATAGCACTAATTTCGTTCTACTGTTTTATTATTGCATGATATTTCAGTTAGAAAGATTTGGCTTGTATCCTCTGGCAAGGAGAATTGCTGATTTTATGAAATATTATCCATCACCTTAGATAAATTTGTTCATTTTGCAAAGTTCTTTTTGCAAAAGACTTAAAATAGAGGCATTTATAGTCTGTCCTAAATCATTTTTCAGCATTTTAATACATGGCTTACTATTTTGAAGCAGTCTTATGGAACTTATTATTAACTGTGCTTTTGTTTGCTTTTTATATTCATTGATGCTCAGATCCCAAAGTTGGTAAAAATCACAGGAAACCAGTCAGTCATTCATTTCTGTAAATACATATGCATGAATCATAATTATACACTAACTCATAAAGCCAGGAACTGCCAACAATAAAAATTGTATTCATTATCAAAAGAAAAGGAAGAATTTGATTGTGTCAGGCAGAAAGAGGCCTTTTTAGTGCACCTTTTCCACACTGGGGATTTTGGGGCATAGCAGGTAAACATAACTGTATCTACCATAATTTATGTCTCAACACAGATATTTTTATTTTATTTTATTTTTTTTTTTAGGATGCTGGGCTTGAAAAGTACTTAGAACTGCCTGAACTATTTAGTTATGGCATTTCCTAGTGTGGAAAGGAAAAAAAGAAAAAAAAGAAAAAAGAAAAAAAAAAAGCTCTGTTGGCTATCCCTCAGTGCTTTTTCCCTAAGGGACAGGAAAAGGAAATTGAGATGACAGTGAGCCAGTGCTCTTGAGAAGTCAAGAGCAACTTTGATTTCTCTTAGGTACAGTCTGCTCTAGCTAATATGAAAAAATTTTCACTGCCAATTTCAGTAAAAACGTTAGTAAACCTTATATTTCTACACGTAATAAACCATGACTAAATTTCATACTTTTACACACAATTAATGCCCCTTATTTTTATTTGTAATCAATTTACAGTCAAAGACAACAGAAATATTTGGATATATATATATATATTTTAACACCTAGAAATATTACTGGAGCAGCATCCCAAGTAAAATGAGCACAAGCTTCCATTGTCCAGAGGAATCCTGGAGGGAAGAATGCTACGCCTACATACATCCAGATTTTGGATTAAGCACTCAAACAAATATAATGGAGTGAAAACATGAGTGTAATATCTTTATGTAAATACAGTAGGAACTTCCACATGTAATAATGACTAAAGTCTGTTTTTCCACATGCATCTCATGTTATATCTACACTTGTAGTGACTCATTAATTTTGGCCTGAAAGACACTTACTGTTACCCTTCAAGCTCAACTATAAGGATAAGATGGTTACTAAGACTGAGAAATGACTGCTGTCATTTAGCTTTGGTGCAGAATCAATTTTTAAATGAAAAAGAATTAATATGCAAATTAGTACTTTCAAGGAAACATTTAACTTTCAGGTTTTCTTACACTAATCTTCTAGTCATTAGTCATCAACCATCCTACAAACAGTATCTTTTGTAATCACAAATACAACATTTGACAGATCTCAACGTATTTTGCCAAGACATTTTCGTCAGGAAAATTTTAAATTTTGAATAAATCATCACATATCCATTATCTTCAGAGAGATAACAGGAAAAAAAGGCAAACAGAATTTTGTCTATTTAGTTCTGCTAACATTTCCAACTCCTGATGGTTTCTGGATAACTGCTGAAGGCACTCTTAGTAAGATTAGATTTTGATTTGATCTAAAGTGTTCCTTTCTAATGATATTCTGAAACTATAACAGATTATTCCCCTTTAAACTGAATCACAAATCTTATCCAGTTGGATTTTTTTTGTGGTTTTCTTAGGAAAATCTGAAGTGCTACATGTAATGAAGAATAAAAAAAAAAAAAGTGATACATAGTTGAAAGCAGTATATACAATAAAAAATGAGCACATTTGAAATGTGATAAATATGTCTACCACGAGGCCACAAAAACATGGTATGGGCAACCACATGGAAGTAACTGCTATACATCTTAAGGAACTCACCTCCTGATTGTCAAAAACCCTCTTAAAACTCGTGGATACTAGCCTCTCAGCTCTTTTTCACAAATTTATCCTCCAATAGTGTTTCATGGTGTCCTACAACCTTCATTAAACTACTAGGTCTCCACATTACTTATCGCGGATATTTGTTCCACCAGTATAAATAAATCGGAACAGATACCTGGGCAAAATTGTTCTGTGCTATCCAGACAAGAGGCTATAGATAAACTTCCCCATACTTAAATTTCATAACCTACAGATAAAGAAGACCAGAATGTAATACAGCTATTTTCAGTCTTGTATATGGCATAAAAATGAAATGAAGAGTAAATGTATTTACTTTTTCTGATGTCTCACTACATAATTTATTAGGTTGATGCTGCTCATTACTCCATCATTTTTCTCTGTGAAGTCTCTTACAATATCAAATGAATAAAATTTATATTTAAATTGATAATTTCAGACTGAAACATTAATATTCAAATCAAATATGGTGCTATTGTAATAGGCATTTCTGTTATCTCATTCATTAGTCATTCTGGACAGTTCAGACAGGCTGTTACCTACAATAATAGAGAGCATTTTGCTTTTTAAAGATTAATTTAAACTCTATACTGAACTGCAGCAAACTATTTATTTAAGTGTTGATTGACTGATCCTGACAAAATATTTATTTATTTTTTCTAAAGGAATAAGTAATATTCATAAAGCTGTAGCCAGGAACCTTACATAAGGCAAGGTAAGTAACATATTCTGGCTCTGTGGGAGGATGACCAGCCAGGTCAAAATGTGCAATTGTCTAATAAATTTGTAATACATTTCAGAAATTTATAAAGCAGCCAGGAAAGAAAAGAACTCTTATGACTAGCTTTGACAATCTTACTTCCTTTTTCATTTTCAGCTCATATCTCCATCTGTTCTCTGCATAAATCCCCTTCTGAATTTAAACTTACCACCTATTTGTTCATTCAGAGATGTCTTTCAATTTCCTTCATTGACAGTATCAGTGTACAGAGTCAAGTACAGGTATTATATCAATCTTACATATCATTTTGCAAGCCCTCAGCAGCCACATCCAAAGTTCTACACTTGCATAGTGGAGACTAACATTTAAAAAAAAAAAAAAAAGATGTTTTAACAAATCTCAGCTTGCTTACTATATCTGATTTTTCAATGGATCCTATACTTTCCCACCTCAAAATAACAAAAACAAAACAAAAATTGCCAGCAAATATTCATCCATTGTTTTTCTATCTTGAACATTTTTATGCTGCCCTGTTTTTTTTTAAAAAAAAAGGGCAAATATAAAATATTTATTCAATGAGTGTATGTGTTAATTCAAAACAATCATTTGAAGAGGAAAAAAAGTCATGACTGTAGAAGGCTAAATATGAAAACTGCATTTGTTGTAGATACACATGAAAAATAGTTTTACAGCCCCCAACATTGTAAGGATTCTAAATATTCATGTTCCTCTCAATTATTCTAGCATCACTAAAGTCTTAGCGCTATTAAGAATTCCTACTAATAAACCAGCACCCAACTCACTTGGTCTGAAGTCAGTGAAACACAGTTTGAATTGGGGGCTGCATCAGAATCTCATGGGACTGAACTGGCTTGTAAAGAGTGGCTACATCCAACTCCTCCCCTTCCACTTCTCTTCTACTCAAATATGCATCTTTTACATGCTAGAGCCCACCAAAGCTGGACCTCATGCTAAAACTGTCTACTCAATCTCCTAAAGAACTGCTTCCCAACTCACTGAAGTATTCAGAGGAGCTTTGTCTCTAGACATAGGTTTTGAAGAAACAGAGATGTGCAAACTGTTCTCGTTACCTGTGCATATTAACCAGTAAGCTGAGCTATCAGATACTCTGCTTGTGAGGAGGCAGTATGAATGTAGTAATAATTATCTCCTTTGGCTCAGAGCAGTGTCATTCTTTTGCGTCTTTAAAAACTTGAGACGTGAACTCTTCTTTAAGATGAAATCTCTTTTTATCACTGTTAGAAACGTATTTGGTACAACCTTGGAGAAAATATTCATACAGTTTTTGAGGGTGCTCTGCTTTTCTGTAACACTAATGTCCCTTTACTTTTGCTTGACCCCGTGGGTGCAGATGTGTACATGCATACACACAATTATAGAGGGTAATGAAATTAAAAGGGGATGGCACTGAAGATCAAAGCCTTCTATGTGTTTGGGTTCATGCTCAGAGAAATAGCAAGAACACAAGCCTCATCCCTCTGCTGAGTATGGTTATTGCAAGACTGCACATCTTTCTTGACACTATTTTGGATGGCCCAGGAGCAACAGAGAACTGCTCTAAGTAACAGTGGTAGTGGGGAAAGGATGGAGATCTTTTTTCCAAGAAAGAAATTGGGGTCAATGTTTCACTGCTTCTTGGAAAGATGCTTTCCTACGCAGATGGCAGTTTCTTTTGCATAAGAGTTCCTGCATTTCATCTGCTACCGCTGTCTCCGATTATTAGTGCAGAACTGAACCAGGCAATGGACTCCAGTTTGGGGTACCAGATCACAGAGATTTGCCACAGGGGGCTCATTTGGGTCCCTGTTTCAGTTCAGCCATTCCTGACCTCCAGTACTTACTTCTGATTCCAGTAAGATTTAACCTGACCCCAGGCTTGCAAGTATTCTTATAAGAAAAAATTGCTTGGGTACTAAATCACAAATGTTGTATATTGAAAGACACAGGTGTAATTCATTGGACAAAAACACCCTTTTAAGGTTCTCAAGCAGCCTTGTGTAGTTTGCTGAACTGGTAAGAAATATCTTGACACATCTAGTCTTTCTTCTAAATGAAACACGAGAGGTTAGTTTCTGCCAAGAGCCCCCTGAGGCCGCTTTCAGTCTGTAGAGTGAGTATGACTTTTACAATCATCTTTGGATCATGAGGCCACGGTCTGTCAGATGAAATCCTCAAAGGGATGGCATTCTGAGAGATTTAGGATGTTTCACTCAGTATATACACATATTTCTAGTGGAAACTAAAGCCTACTGCTTTAAGCTTCTCAGTTTTCTACATCTTCTTTTTTTTAGTTTTCATTTTTCCCATAATCAGTGTTTGCTCCCATATCCAAAGTTTGACTATGAAGGCATGAGCACACTACTAACAATAAATATTTCTGGCATTTATGTTTTATGAGTAGCATCTGTAATTATATTACTCTTACTGTAAATAACATAAGCACTGATGCTTTTATGATGGAAATGAATTCAGAAGCCTGAATATTTATGAATTAGTATCTTTCCTCTAAGAGAATATGACAGCATTGAAAACATGCAATTACCAGAAATACCTATAGTGATTAAAATTGTAATTAATGACAACCACTCTTATTAGCATAAAATAAAGCAAATTACAGATAAATTATATTTATATATTAAAAAAAAAAAAAAAAAAAAAAAAAAAACCAGACAATATATCATGCTTTCTACAGCCTAAAGGAAGAAAGTGCTTACCAGGCTGTTAGCCTATTTGCCAACGACAGGTGGTGCAAAATACCTAGAACAGCAATAAATCTTTCACATAGTGGGGTATGCCTATTTCCATGGGGGGGGGGGGGGGGGGGGGGGGGGGGGGTAATAAAAACCTTAAGACACAATTAAAGCTAAAAACATAAATTAATTTCAAGCATAAAGGAAGTTGTTTTGCCTTCTTCAGAGACATATTATTGAGGATTATGGCATAATTCTGCTGACACTGGCAGAATCAATGCCTTATTGTGCAGTGATTCAAGAAGTTAATTTATAATGAAAACTGTATGTTTTCATTTTAACTCATAGTTTTGAGTTGCTTACAGCTTCCTGAAAACAGAGACACATATATCACACATCTAGACATCTCTGGCAGGTGTCCTGTCATTGCTTAAAATATTCAGTACTGTGACCAATAAAGCCTTTCCTAAAAGGATGGAGACTTATTTATGCAGTAACTCAGTAAGCCAAAATAATTATTTTCAAATGTTCCTGAAGAAACCATACAAAAACTCTTACGCTTTTTAATACAGATGTTCAAAAATAGTATTTGTCAGCATGCATTCAAAAAATTGTCTGAACAAATTTCCCTAGAGTTTTAAATGTAATGGTTTCCAGGATTACAATAAAGTTTCAGAAAGCTTTGAGACTCAAGAAAGTTAATTGTTATCAAAATACTCATTCAGATGTCATTACAGCTTTCCTTACAATAAAGGAAATTCCATTTTTACTGTGTGGCTTCCCTGTTCAGTTACTGCAGTTTTCCACAGTTGTAAATGTGAATGGAAGTTGTTTAATCATGGATCATTTGGGCATGTAGTTCTTAAAGCCGGAAAAATTTAAATATGTTGGGTGTAACATGAAATTCTCTTCCAATCTCTGTAGTCTCTTATTATACTGCAAGAGTTGGTTAGCAGTCCCACGCATGGCTTTTAGAAAGCCACAGAAAAGTATTGACAAAGGAAGCAGCATAAGTTAGACTGGCTAGCAACTGTTTGTTGTTGCAGAATTTTCTTTGGAGAAATCAAAAGTCGACTGTATGATTCACATTCTACAGAATATTTTTTTCTATGCAGCAATACATTTACTTTCAGTCCAAAACTTGGCATTTCTCTTCATGCCCTTAAATAACACTTGGATGTTGCTATTCACACTTCCCACAAAAGACCACTACATACTAAACCCTGTTTCGATTGTCCATCTAATGTCATACTGTATTGGTTTTATGATGCAAGGGTTTGGTAGCAGGGGGCTGCAGAGATGGCCTCTGTGAGCAGAGCCCAGCAGCTGCCCCGTGTCAGATCAGAGCCAGCTCCAGCCAGCTCCAAAAAGACCCACTGCTGCCCAGAGCCAAGCCAATAAGCAATGTTGTTTGTGCCTCTGTGAAAGCAGATTTAAGAAGGGGGGAAAAATAATAATTATAATAAAATTAAATTTAAAAAATCTGCTCCACAATGGCAACTGGGAGAGCAAGGAGTGAGTAAGAACCAGCCCTGCAGGCCCCAAGGTCAGTGCAGCAGAAGGGCAGGAGGTGCTCCAGGCACGCAGCAGAAGTTCCCCTGCAGCCTGTGGAGGGGCCCCTGGTAAAGCAGGCTGTCCCCCTGCAGCCCATGGGTCCCACATGGAGCAGATCTCCACGCTGCATCCTGTGGAGGAGCCCCCGGCGGAGCAGGTCAATGTGGCCTGGAGGAGGCTGCAGCCCATGGAGAGCCCCTGCAGGAGCAGGCCCCGGGCCGGAGCTGCAGCCCGTGGAGAGGAGCCCATGCAGGAGCAGGGGGATCTGCCACCCGTGGGGGACCCGTGCTGGAGCAGTTTGCTCCTGACGGATGGACCCTGTGGTACAGAGCCTTGTGGGAGCAGTTCTTGAAAAGCTGTTGACCGTGGGCAGCCGCCGCAGGATCAGTTCAGGAAGGACGGCATCCCCTGGGAGGGACCCCACATGGAGCAGGGGCAGAGAGGGACCGTGAGGGAGCGGTGGAGATGAAGTGTTGGGGACTGACCACAGCCTCCATTGCCTGTTCCCCTGCTCGGGGGGAGGAGGTGGAAGAGGGTGGATGGGGGGAATGTGGTTTTAGTTTTTCTTTATTATTATTATTTTATTTTATTTAGTTTTTTGTTTGTTTGGTTGGTTGGTTGTTTTTTTTTTTTTTTTTTAGTTTCTCACTTCTCTAGCTTGTTAGCAATAGGAAATTAATTACATTAATCTGCCTATGCTGACTCTGTTTTTCCCCGATGATAACTGTAGAGTGATCTTGCTATCCTTATCTCTTCCCTTGAGCCCTTTTCATTGTATTTTCTCCCTCTTTCCCCTTGAGGAAGGGGAGTGAGAGAGTGATTGTGGTGGAGCTCAGCTGCCCAGCTGAGTAAAATCACCACACATGCCTAGAGATAACAGAAAGACATGGAAAACATGGAGACACGGAGAGTTCACTGCATTTAACACTGGAGAGCTGCAACGTATTTATCTCATTAACTTATTGGGGGAAAAAAAATAATAATAATACAACAGCAAAGGTTTTAGTGCCTTTAAAATTGTGTAAGTTATTGTGTCATACTTCAACTGAGTAAACAAACATCCTCTGATCACCATCACACTTTTAGGCACACGTGATCCGAGAGTTAGGTTGACAAAGATTCTTGGACAGTGCGAGGCTGAGTTTTGTGAAACCAATGAAATAGAAATCTGACCTTACACACCAGAATCCACAGTCCTGAATGAAATGCCTGCCTAGTCCATGTCCACAGCCCTGGGCAAGATTTAGGAACCTCTGAGCAGAGTTCAAGAAAAGTAACATGTTGAGCGGAGTAATCACCAGAAAGAAAAAAATTATGTCAAGGGTGAGTCTGACAACACTGTTTTACCTATAAACCATCTCTGGATTCGGGGTGAGAACTCTAGATGTTAATTTCCTTATGTTTTTTACTTAAGTGAGTGCCTACACTGGCAGGTGTCTGGTTCAGAAGCTGAAACAGACTGACAACAGCAACATCCTCAGGGGCTCCAGGTTTGTATCTGTGGGGCATACCAAACATCAAACTAACCTGGAGAAAAGCAGCATCCTTCTTTATACAAGGCTTTATAAATAGTAAATCTAAAATGTTCTTAGAGGCCTTAAACATTAATCTTTATCTTTCCTGAGCATTTCCTATACCGACTTTAAATAAAATTCAAATAATCACACCATCCTTAAGACGCACTGAATAATAAAGCCAAGTGCATCTATATGACTGCCAAGAACTCCAAGCACCTGCATAACTCCCAGCTGACAGCAGCCTGTCAGACATGTCAGATGCCATGAAATGCACTAAGAGCATAGAAAAATAAACACACAAAAAAAATCAGCAGTTCCTCATGTCTTCTGCGTTCTGTGTCCATACACAAACATTACATACTGCTACAGTGATTCAAAATCCACTTACACAGTTTTGTGGTCTTCATCCAGCAACTTATCCTCTGCCCAGAAAACACAAAATCAAATAGGCTAGTTGACAAAATGATAGGAATATCATTTAATAAACCAAATCAGGAAACTTACCTAAATTATATCTTGCAGCAGGTATTAAAAGCTAGGGTTAAGATTTTAATTTGGATAAAAGCACTTAAAATAATTTTCAGAGAAAATTAATTTTGATAAGGGAAATTACTGTCTAAAAATTTGTTCTTGCCACATGGCTTCTTTTTCAAACTAGTATTAAATCACAGGTGGATAATAAATTTCCTACAAGTAAGTTAAAAAGTTATAAAATATTTTCAGATAACTGTAACAGAAGGCATTTTGCAGATTATGCTACAAGGAATTCATTAAGTATCTGAAAGACAATCTCTCAAATACCTTGCTAATTCACTTAAGTCTGGACTTTTGTTTTTATAAAAATTTAATCTGTTTCTTCTTGAAAGACATTTTTCTTTATAAATCAGGATAAAATGAATGTTATATTTCATTTTTGCTAACTTTTCAATATGATTGATGCAGACCTTTAATGCATTAATTTTACAACATGAATTCATATTCAAATAGATAGTCTTGTTAAGAAAGATGAACAGCACCAAAAATGCAAGACCTGAGTTACCCCTTTTTTCCCCATCTCATCAGGAATTAGTCCATGGACATTATTAGCACATGTAGTTTCTGAATGTCTAGTTCAGGTAGTTACAAGGTAAACTTCAGACAGAATCGGAAAAAGCAGTCTGAGGAAAAAAAAATCCAATAACTTCCTTAAAAAGTGTGAAGGATCAATGACAAATTTTCCTTCCCTTTAAAAAAATTATTGTTGATTTATCCTGTGTATTCATAATATTGTGAAACCCAGTAAACATGCTTTACCTACTCTGCTGAACAGGCTGTAATGTATTATGCAGGTCTCAGCCTTATATTGGCATTTACAGTTTATAGGCACAAGGCATGCACATATCCTTACGAGTCGCTCATTGGAACAGGCTCCCCAGGGACGTAGTCACAGCACCAAGCCTGTCAGAGTTTAAGAAGCATTTAGACTACGGTCTTGGTCACGTGGTCTGAATTTTTGGGTAGACCTGTGTGGAGCCAGGAGTTGGATCCTGATCTTTCGTGCGTCCCTTCCAACTCAGGATATTCTGTGATTCTATGATTCTAAGACCTAACTAAACACCAGTTGGGCAGGAGCTAACATCTGGGACAAGTACACTTGAACAGGAACTTTTCTATGTATAACATGAATTAAAGCCCCCTTCCCTAGCCTGTGTTCACAATCCTACAACCTACCAGCCAAGGATGGAACATACGCAATTTAGGTCTAGGAAAATGCTGTTGTGGGGAGGGACTGAGCCACAACATGTTGAACCAGGAGTTTGGAGGAGCATGGCAACATTTGCCACTGAACAATTGCCATACAATTAGTACACACTCACTATTACCCACATCTTGCCTTCTTGTTGTATCAAGAGACAGGAGAGCAAGCCAGCATGCTGCAAAGAGCCGCAGCACTGTAAAACAGTTTCTGTGGAGCCCTACGGATATCTGCACAGCAAGAAGTGCATTCTCAACACTCCAGCTGGACTCCTGGTTGGCCTGTGATATGCAGCTTAAGGACCACATTCTCAATTGGCACAGGTCCAACTAAATTCAGTTGAGCTGTGCTTTAGTGCACCAACTGACAATCTGAACCAACGCATCTGATAGGCAGCAAAAACCTGGTCAGTGGGCTGGATGAAATGCATTTGTCCCTAAAGAACGCTGTATTGGAACATTCCAGTTTTGGTGCTATTGCTACCTTTCTTCTTACGCATTTAGTAAAATAATATAGTGTTCTTGCACCTAGCCTCAGTTAAAGTGAAGCTACAGGCTTGATGGTTATTGAACACAGACATAGCCGCTGCCAGAGCTTTGTGTAAACAGTATGCCAGGCAACACTTTTCCAGGGATCCCAAAGAAATGTTCTGCCAGAGTCATTAGAGAACAGGCTGCTCTCAAGAACTGACTCTATTCAAAGTCTGAAATAGAAAAATCAAGAATTTTATCATGCTCCCACCCCTATGCACATCGCTTTTGTGCCAAACATTGCATTATCCCAACCAATTGGCCAACAGGGCATCTAGCCAAAAAGCAGAAAACGGTTCCCATATGAGGATACAGCAACAGGGCCTCTGAAGTCTTTAGCTAAGAAAACCACTTAAGAGGAAGCACTTAAAGAGTATGCCAATATAACTGAACTGAGTATAGCAGGACTACTAGGGTCATTATAGAATCAGGCCTTAATACAACGTAACTGAAAATCCACTTCTGTAATTTCTCAGAATGAATCTACTGCTCAAGTTAAAGTTAAAAAAATAATGTGCAAAAGAATAAGTGAATCTGATTTTCTCTTTCAGATGAAACCTTCATCTTTTAAACAACTGTTTTATTTTCAACTTTCCTTCCCATTCTCCTGGTTGTTTACCCTCTTGCCCCATATTCCCACATAATTTTATCCATTCAAAAACATTCAGTGCAGCCTCTTCTCGCCACTTGCCTTCCTTGAAAATTTACTCTTAGCAGGAAAGGTGGAGCAATCATGCAACCAAAATACAGCATATCAAAAAGGTCAAAGCACTACAGCAAAATAACATAAATCACAAAATATAATGGGCATTAAAATTCTGACACCTCACTGTCATGACCAAAATTGTAACTAGAGTGAGAAATTATATGGAATTAGCTTCATATTGATACGCTCTGAAGACTGTAATTTCATGGTGCCTGGATGTCATTTTCAGAACCTTCTACCTTTTTGCAGTCCTGCAGGCATGCATTCAGTTACCATCTAGGGCACTTTAAATAGAAGAGGAAAGGAAAGATGCATAAATGTTTTACTTGGAGTAAGAAGTCATGCCAGTTTTTCAAACTTTTGTTATTGGTTCTGCTGTAGTCAGAAATCTTTGGTAGATATCTGATCTCTTTTCATTATATGTGTAGTGTTGAATCTCCCAGTAGAGAATATTAGGAAAAAGTGGACTTCAATGTCGTGAGTTGATTAGCCTCATGTTGCTTCCTTTCTGCTTAGCCCAACAGAGCAAATAGGACAGAACAGAATCAATCCAACTCATCAAATCCAAAGACATGATGAGAAGAGCAATATCTACCCATAAATCCTTTAACAGACAGCATGAGAGTTGAAGTGTTAAATGACCAGCAGTAAGTCTCGCTTTTTTTTAAGGTGATATCACTTTTGAGGATCATTTGATTTAATTAAGGAGGATTACTCTGCTGACATCTTGATTTAGGTGATCTAATTATACATACAGTTTATGAGTTCCGGTTTGTTTGCTTTTTTCCTATACTCTGTTTTATGACTGTCTTTCATTCTCTTTGCCTCATGCTCCTCGTAGAGAAGAGGCAAGGGACCGACATCAACATGACTATCCCTGAATAAATGGATCGTTAAAGACTCTCAGCACTTCTGTACACCTTCACTTGGCGAGAACAAAAGGATGGAGGTGAGTCTGAGATGAAATCCATTTTCTCTAACCTCTTAGAAAGCAGCTGGGGTTTGAAGGAGTGGAATTTCTCCAGAAGCATAACAAAAAAGATCAGGTGTTAGAGTTAGGTCTTAAAAATCACAGAGCCTGAAAGACTTATAAACACATAGAAAGCAGGAGTAGGAGCGAGGAACAGAAAGGATAAGGGGCAGGATACATCAGCTTAGGTTTACCACCATGCTCACACAACTGTGCTGCTGCCACACAGGAGCTGGCTCACATACAAATAGCCTGGAGCACAGGCGGAGGAGGTCATGTACCTCTTCACTAGCAGACATAATCTCAGTTATTGTTACAGCAATAAGGCTACCATAATGGAAGAGAGAAGGCACTTTGTCAGTGCAAAAAGCAGAGGGAGAGGAAAGTAAGTGAACCAGACAGGGAGGAAGCAAATAACATTACAGATGTTTGGTTGTAGTGGTATAGAGGAGAGGAGAATTTAGTTGTCTTGCTGCAGTGGATGTGAGATACAGCACTGTTGCTTCACTGTAGGCAAAACATTTGGATATTCAGCTACATTAGAAAGTATAGAAACTGATCATGGAAGCAATTTCAATTTAGGGCAAATGCTGAATGATGTGGTTGAGAAAATCCCTGTTGAGTATAATACCTTTTGTTCTGAAATTGGATTTATTTAATTTCAATGAATATAAAATATTTAAATGCTGAATGGAAGACTTTACTTTAGTTCATACAGACTATTCAAACTATAAAGGAAATAATTTTCACGTAAGCAAAAAACAAGGTAACAAAACTGTCTGATTTTCAGTGCAGACATATATTATTTCCTTCATGCATTTTAACAGCTCAGTTCTTGAAGGTTTTTTCAAGAAAGAGATGTGTTTTCCTACATCAAGATTTCGTTTCCTTTGGTAATTCCTGAGTGCCTAATACGAAGGACTAGATCTCCCGGGGGGAAATCAGTCTAGAACGTTTTAAAAGGACTACATAGCCATGCCCAGTTCAGGAGAGTGATGTACTACACCACACAGTAAAGTGACACAGACCTGGGAGGTGGATAGGCAGGGATGCACTGCCAACCTGACTTTGCTTCAGCCCTCTTGGATTATAAAAAAGCTACAGGCTTCTAAAGTGTGGGCATCTGGTCACAGTCTGCGTCTCACAAAGAAACACATAAACCAAGGATTACTGACGAGGAATTTCCATCATTTTTTAAACTCAGAAGAACTGTGGTCATCTAATTGAATGGTTGAACACTTAAAGAATTAATTTGAAATCTTTTGCTTCACAAGTTGCCAGTAGAAGTAATGTGTTACAGGAAAAATGCCAAAACAGAGGAATAATTTCTCAGCGTTTTTTTCTGGTGTCCCTCTGTGGCTACTCTCTAGCCATACAGCTTTTAGGTCATGTTAAATTATACAATTTCCCCCAGTTATGATGTACAAACAGAATACACATCACTTGCTATATTTCTGATTAATATTGCTTTGTTTCAACGGTGGTTTTACAAGTAAGCCAACTACCAAATATAACACTGCTCAATAGAGTCTATAGGTTACTTATTAAAACCACATAAAAGTGGTAAACCACAACCATAAAAAGATGAAGCAAAGCTTGTCTCCACAATCCACTGTCCCAAAGGTATGATTATCTCCTGATAACCATATCTCCCTCTTCTGCCTTATTGCTAATTAAATTAATTAATTAAGGAAGTCTTTCCCAAGTGGACTTGATTTAATATGCTGAATGTAATTAGCAGCTCTTGGAAATGGAGATGAGATTATTTTTTTTTTTTTGTGTGTGTGTGTGTGTGGCATAGAGAGAACTCAAACCTGCAGAGAGCACGAATGCTTGGGGTTGTTGTTTTGTACAGCAGAAGGGCACAAAACTGCCAATGGCTGCAATCACACAAGTGGGACAAGGACTCCGTGACCACAAATTATCTCTGTGCTTTTTTCTACTGTGATGTCTGTTCATCATTAATAGGAAGTGGGTATATATGTTTTGAAAAGGCAGAATTTAATTAAAAAAAAAAAAGAAAAGTGGCATGACAGAAAAGAGCTAAATCATGTTTGCTTGAAAGCTGGTAATGTTTATGGTAAAAAGTACTTTCCTTTTTCCCTTTGCCAAGCATGTTGGATGCAGATCTATGTAAAAAGACTTTGATTTACTACCTTTATGTGACTATCTGAGAATATCTGTTTTAAAGTAGAAAAATAATAATGTTGACTTCAATGAGTAAAGGAAATTTAATATTCACAATTCTGTTATAAGTCCTGTTTATCAAATACTTCACTTATTACAAACACTGAGGAGCACATTTTGTTATTATTCACTTATTATTCACAAAAATCAGTATGAACTGATTTTTATCATTAAACCTGCAGTTCAGATCACATTATTTGTGTAGGTCACACTGTATTACTTCTGTTCTATGATTGGATGGCTTATGTTTTAAAAACACAAACTAAAGATGTGATGATTCATTGTGCAAGACCCAAGAAAATATTACTTTAATTCTACAACTTGCCCACCAGACATTTATTCATAGTTTTTAATTTTAATACAATTACATCAAGATTCATTGGAAAAATAATTATTTTCAAATAGAGAAACATTTTAAATCTGTTTATAAAATAAAATATTATGAATTAACTTTCTGTACTGTACCTACTAAAAATGTTACAAATAGATATTGAATAGACAAAGACACCAAAAGTTACATTAAAAACTCTTAACACAAAAGTCTTGTATGAGAAATTATTCCACAGGGAGCTTTCCCCACTACCATCCCAACCACACTGGTTAACAAGTTAAATGCTGAAATATTATATAATGAAAAGCTGCTACGACTATGGGAAGGAACAGGGAAGCGTGATATATTATAACATCACTGTCTAATAGTATTTCTTCACAAAATTAAAAAAAAAAAAGTGTGATTAAGGACAATGACATTTTTAGTAATCCAGGCACATATGTGAGGTGACACAAATAGTTTTACAAATTTGAATGAATAACAAAGAAATTCCTATTAACAGTAAATGCAATTGCTATAGTGATGATACTGCAGAGATGGAGATCAGTACAGGGATTAAACAGAGGAGAATTGCTCACAGAGTTAAGCGACCTCACAAATTTTGTGAAAATAACCTTTCATATAAATGACAAGCAAGGAAATTGAAGAAATACATTTCATAACTTCTAAAGATGTACTAGATGATAGATTTATCTGCTAAAATCACAGGAAAAAAAATACAAAAGTTATCCAAAAATAATTAGAGTAGCTTTGAATTTGATACTGTATCATTACAATAATCTATCATTCTTTTTATAAAACAGTTTTTATTTTCCAGGCACAAACACACACTCCACAAATACTCAGGTATGTTACGTAGGGGGAAGCAATGCCCAAGTAGCTGGTGAGGCATGTTTTCAATTGCCCTATGTGCCACAACTGCTTTGTCATCTATCTGTGACCTCTTCCTCTGCCTGCTAACATGTTTCTCAGATTTATTTTAGGACACCTAACACCCTAATACCTGCCAGCAGCTGCCAGTTTTTAAAACTTCAAGTGCCAAAGGACTGTTTCTTCTTTTATTTAAACTTGTTTCATTTTGTCTCTGAAACCACTATTGCCCTGAAGACCAGGACAGGGAAGTGTTGGTGCTGAAATGCAGATAGATTATCCATGCCTAAAAATGGAACTTTGAAAGCCAAACATTTTAAAGGAACTATCAAGATGAAAAGGGTTTTTTTAATGCCATTTTAAAACAGCGATTTCACGCTTTCGATAGGCTGTTGAATGCCCAAAGATATAAAATCCTCCATTTCACAACATAAATGTAATGCCAATTAGAGCTGGAAAAAAAAAAAAAAAAAGAAAAAAAGACACTGAGGTTGCCAAAAAATATAACAATAAAATAAGTAAATACTCTCCTGTACTAAGAAGAAGTTTTTCCCTTTGAAGTTTATCATGGAGGGGAAAAAAAAAAAAAAAAAAAAAAAAAAAAAAAAAAAACTACAGGAAGATATATCTTTCTCCCTCCCTTCAATGCCTGCTCTGTTTCATTGGGTGTGCACACCTGTGCTGTGGTCTCTAAGCAAAAGACCCTGAAAAAAGGCTGTATATAGCTATCCAGAGGCAATCCTATTTGGCAGCAAAGAAGTCTTTCCTAGTGAAATCTTTCTTGATATTACTTACTCTTATTACAAAATGTTTAGCATTGTCAGATCAGCATTTCCATCTATATTTTATAAATCAGTGAGATTCTGAACTGTTCTGAAGCTATTCTGTAGCTGAAAAGAAACGAAGAAAGTGATCAGTATTCATTGTTCTAGTAAGTGAGTTTCTCTGCAAAAATTTGACTTTTTGATTAAATATTTGGAAGGAGGGGGGAAGGGTAGGGGTGGGAAATCTCACTGCTCCAAGAAACAATAAATACTCCTGCACAAGAACCCCGGGGGAAAAAAGGCACATACACATGAGAGAATTTGAAATATCATTGTGCTGTGCATTAGAGAACTTTCTGGAAAAAGACAACATCCTTCAGGGATTTTTCCTCTTACAGTGCAGATTAAAGTGATATGAATATGGGAAAGTAGAACTAGCTCCTAATCTTCAGTATATTATTGGGAGGAGGGAAGAGAGGATATAATGCTTTACTTTTCTTCCTGAAAAGGTCCAGACGACTGGTAACTAAGATGCATTGCTATGCATCTGCTGGGGCTGGAAAACCATCACTTTGGGGTGTCATTTATGGAGGTCATTAAATAATCACAAGAGTAATTAAAAATGTTCTGGATAGAAAGCAACTATCCCAATACAAATTTGTCACCCAAACCAGCCTTTTCCGTATCCAGGACTCAGGAAGAAATCCCATTCTATTTCCAGGCCCTTTTATTTAACTTGAGCTAGGGTGAGCCAAGCAGGTCCTTGCCATCAGGGCTGCCTGGCTTTCCCACCCCCAGGCGCTGTCCTCTCGCCCACAGCAAGTGCATGGGGGTCCCCCAGGGATGCACTGCCCCCAGCAACAACACGCACAGCATCTGCTGCTGCCACAGGGTACCTACCGCAGGTCGAGGCAGCAGCCCCTAAACACAACACAGAAACTACCCACAAAGCTAATCTCTGTCCAGACTGAAGATCAGGATTTCAAAGCCAGTCAAGAAAGGCAGACAGTAAATAGCTCAGACGTTTCTCTCCAGCTCAAAAACACTCACCAGGGATTGTATTTATTTAAGTGTGCTAAATACTAGAGAGAGGAGCTGGAGAAATCAGCATTTCAGTAACAGGGTTTGGCTAATCTCACTTTGAGATCATCAGTTTGGGTTTGACTAGGGTCAATCCAATCACAAGTAATCGGTCTTTGCTAGCTGACCAGAAATCCGTGCAGAAGTTTGTGGTCTCAGTACAGGAATTTGACACTAGAATAATTTGGCAGCATCAACAAAGACAGCAAGAACTAAATTGGTATGAATTAGAAACTAAAACACTGCCAACCAGGCCTCAGAAATTCTGCAGTGTGCTTCAAAACCTTCCCAGAGTACCCAGAGGAGAGAGCTGGTGTTTTATCACACTTCCAGTCCCCATCCTCAACTTCTTGCATGACGACTCCCATCAACCATTCCCATGTTAGCTCCTCCCATAGACATGAAATTCAGATGAAACATCTGAACTGTCAGCGCCCCAGGAATCAAAACAATCAGAGTCACAGAGTGATTTGGGTTGGAAGGGGCCATAAAGATCATCTAGTTCTGATTCCCCTGCTGTGGGCAGGGACACTGTATCAAATAATTAAAATACCGTGCTTTTCTTCTGTAACGAGTGGCCTCAGGAAACTCCAATGCTCAGCAGTAGTAAGAGCAAGCATATCTGCTCTGAGCTTTCTTATATCCTATTAATTTTATTTTTAAATTGTACATACATAGATGTGCACATACGTATATCAATATGGGTGTGCTTAGCAAAACAAAAAAAATAATAATATGTATATTCTTCCTTTTACAAGAAGCTCGATGGCCAGCCACCACTGTATGCCATATCCCTTACACCAGTTAGAACTGGTTCCTGTGAAAAGCCAATACATTGAGATGCAATTAGCATCTCTGATTTTTCATACAGTCAAGAAGAGTCAAAGAACAGTGCATTAATATTGTATGTGCTTTCCTGCAGTCCATTTTTTTTTTCCTCTAACACCCATTTTCTAATAACAACAAAGCAGTCAATCCTGAATTGAGCCCTGCAAAGGCAAATCACCCAAGTGGAACTGTGCTGAAATCATAGAAACCACCTTTTGGAAATGTATATGTGACTGAGTCTCCACTGAACTGAGACCATAGGGAGACCCAGATTAGATCCATTATAGAATCATGAGTTAATTAATTAGGTGGATTTAAAGTTAGTTAAATTACCATCTTTTTCTCCTGGTATGGCAGTTCATTGATGATATCTATATATACAAACACCCTTATTCTTAGATAAGTACTGTTAGTGGTACAGTGAAAGTTATTAGGTAAATATGTCTACTTCTGCTGTTATGAAAGAGAGAGTAAAGAAACAAATGGTGTAACGCTTCTCTTTTTTATGGTTACATTTTTAAACTAAACAGATAAAAAGAGGTAGAGATGAATTAGTTAACTAGTTAATTGATATACG
The DNA here is from genome assembly GCF_009769625.2 of Cygnus olor. Lineage (NCBI taxonomy): Eukaryota > Metazoa > Chordata > Aves > Anseriformes > Anatidae > Cygnus > Cygnus olor. The sequence goes on along the minus strand of NC_049172.1, from coordinate 40,188,243 downwards.
TTTGCCTACAGTTTCCTCTCCAGAAGTATTTTGCTAATGATTCAATTGTACAAGAATATCTCTTTCAAAAGGACAAGTGTTACACTGCTAGAAGGAATAAAATGATATTTGAGGAAACTCTTTTGTAGGGAAAAAATAAACAAACAAACAAACACAACTTATTCTCCTGATGCCAAATATAAAGGAAATCCAAACCTTGAGCCTGTAGTGAGGTATATCAAAGCAGGTGAGAAAAAAAGGAAGACTGTTGCAGAGAACAGAAAGGTTTGTTGAAGAGAGGAACCATGGAGAAAATTGAATTCTGTAGAATCTTTGGAAACTGCTTCTACATAACTCTACATACATATGTTTTATCTTCCTTAATAACTATTTCACTGAGTCACTAAACTTGTGAACTGCAAGGACACCTAAAGAAACTATTAGAATTATACCTTTAAAAAAAAAGTTATTATACCATTTAAGAAATTTCATTATGGTCACGGAGATTTTTATAAAAATCCACCCTACCTCTATGACACAGATTATTCTTCATGAATAAAATAATGATTCTGGCTCTCAAGCTTTGTCAGAACAGTAGTCTTTAAAGGAACTAAGAAGTTCATACAGTCGATGTCTTTTGTGTTCCCTCAAAAAATTGAGAAATTAAAACAAAACAGAAGACCAATGTGCCTATCAGATATTTCTAAGGAATTTTCCTCAGCGTATGCTTGCATGCTCAGAGGTCAAATTCACATAATGAACAAAACAATAAAAACATAAACAAAACATCAATAAATTAAAAAATATATATATAAATTTAATCTGTTTTATGTTTTACTGCACATTTGCTTTTTTTTTTTTTTTTTTTTAATTCACCAGCCAAAGCTAAATATCTCTTGGTAAAGTTAGGCTTTATCTTTTGTTTTAAGAGGCAGTAATCTCTGTAAACTGAAATCCCAGCTCCCCTTTAGGACTATGGAAGACAACTAAAGTTAAGACTGAAAATGTTCTAAGATTTTAAGAAACTATTCTACTTAATATTGTCAGCCTAGTAAAATGCAAAGTACAAAAATAAAGAAATCTACAGACACTAAGGCAGTGTTATATTATTTCAATTATATTAATGAAAAAAATTACAATATCGATCTCATTCTATAATTATGGAAACTGAGATAAAAGGTATGTTTATCTAGTGCATATATATATATATATGTAGTATTTATATTGTTTATGTTCAAATACATTTCATACTTGAAATGTGTAATTACAGCATTTCCCTATGATCACCAAGAGAAAAAGGAGTTACCTTGTCTTGCTGTCAACTAGACAAGTGACTTAGAAGATGTAAAGAGTCACCACACAGCTTGAAATCTGCAAGTTTTGTACGACGGTGGAAAATGGTAAATCTTTCTCATAATAGCAAGCTTTCTGTCTGTGTCATGGAGCACTATTGATTGTTATCCAGTACATTACAAGACAAAACACTTGGTAATAACTCACCAGGGCCATTGCCCAATAAAGTCAATGGAAAGAGTCATGCTGATTTCCAATAGTGCTGGGCTGAGGCCACCAAGCATTAGATTTCACAATTCCTGCTTTTAAGAAACAGCCAAATTATCGGCCAGTGTAAATCAACTTGACTTCAGTGAAGTCAAGAAGCTATGTTGATTTAAAAGGAGTCAGTGACATTTATATTATGTCCTTCAAGGGGTTCTGTAGGGAATGAAATTCAATAACAACTTTCAGCCTTTTGCTCAGCACGCCAGATGACAGGAGAGACACCACAAATTCTTCTTTTCATCCAGCCATTCATAATAGGCATAAGTAAAATTACATCAAACCTGCTCTCTGAACTTCTACCTCTTCAGCACTGTTAAGTTTCCTGCTTTTCATCATTATGTCAAATTTCAGAGCCTCATTACTGTGGGATCCCAAGGAAGAGCAAGCAGGAACCTCTCCTCCCGTCTGTACTGGGGAACAAAGTCCCCTGTCCCAACTCACACCTTCTGCAGGACTACCATTGAGCTAACCATGAATCCAGAGTGTTATGTCTATACTATGTCAGATGGAAAATGCTTTTCAAGTGGGAAATGAAGTTTATTTACCAGTTCTGTTCATTTTGGCATTTGGGAAACAAGACTACAAGGTTTGTGAGCTGATGTCTCATCCAAGTGTTCTTTCAAGGCAAAAATATATTTTTGGATATTCAAGCCAGCTCACATCAAATGGATTAACAAAGCTCGATCTCCAAACTTCTGCAATATTTTTCGTAAGAGCTTCTCCTACAACTAACCAACACAATAAATACAATTTATCCAGGAAATATACATATACATATATATATATATATACACACATGTATATATACATAATTTTGCACTCAGCTTCTTCTTCCACCATAAAGAAGTTGCAAACTACAAAGCAGCATCTCTTAACATTATGTTCCACATAGAGTATTTTCTAAAAGCAGTATACCATAATAAAACCAATATATAAAAGCAATTCATGAAATAATGATTAAAAAAAAATATTTAATTTTAGCTATCAACTCTGACCAGTGTTTTTAATATAAAATTTTTACCAGCTTTTGTATCCAGACTCTCATTACTGATGTATTTCCATGAAATTTATTTGACCAGCTATAGACACAATGGGTTTATAAGACTTTCTGTTTTGTCTTTCCTGAAATAATATTTACAAACTGACACTGTTAAAAGCCTATATTCCCTGCATTCCTTGATTAATCTGTTGGATGATGTTCATGCTTCATGCTTAGAGCATTCAAAATCAGCCCAGTGCATGCCATTTAGTCTTCAGGATATATCATTCAGACTTGGAGAAATATTTTCTCATTGATCCACTTTTCATTCAAGAATGATAATGACACAGACATAAAATTTTAAATTAATTTGTTTAATAATGCTTATATCATGAGTATCAGTGTGTAGGACAAGGCTTTTGCAATTCTGCATAGAGCTATTATTTAGAGATAAAAGCCATTTAAAATAATTTAAATATAGGTCTAGAGAGAAAAAAATAGGCTAAGATTGAATATTAATTTTACATTCCTGGCTTCCCACTGTCAGATGGACATGCTTTGCTATCTCTTCTTTACCAAACCAAATACCTGCTTTTATTAAATCTCATTCGTATCCTGGTCTAAGAAACAGTAATGGAAATGGTCCTCCTTTCTTTTTTTGCCTCTCCCTCCTCAGTGGCTGGATATAATCATTGTCCTAAATTCAGATAAGCACAGGAAGTCTCTTTATTAGTTTCATGACTTGATCCAATGCATACTTTTCCCTTAAACTAATATGATAATGAAACAAATATAAGAGATTACTTATAAAATAATCCATAACAATTGGTGGAGTGATTCCCTGTTACTATTTGCTAAAACTATTTATTTGGTATAGTTTATTTTTACTATGTGTGTTTACACACATGCACATATGCACACACACACACAGTGGAAGAAAAAGAAAACAAGCATATGCCCATTGACACTACCTTTACCCTCTCTTCCTCCTCCCCCCCCCCCCCCCCCCCCCTTTTTTTTCCTCCTTTTTGAGAGTCATTCTCTAGATGACTGTTGAGGTATGGTGTGTGAATGAGTAGCAAATAAATACATAATAGGTTTCTGAAAAGTAATAATAAATAATTATGCCTATTCATTGCACTGTAGCTACTCTGAAGATAAAGGTCTTTGGTGTCAAAAGCTGACAGTTTATCTCCTGCAGTACTATGACTGTAATTTTAGAGCCACACTACATGGAGCGAAATGCTTGAAAGGGAGACTTCACAGAATAAACATGCATGTCTAAGATGCATCTGTTTTTACCAAACTTCATTAGAGGCCAGACATGACTCATACATGCACTGTCTACTAAATGCTGTATTTTTGCTGCAGATAGAATCATAGAATCATTTAGGTTGGAAAAGACCACTAAGATCGTCTAAGTTAATGATAGTATCTACCTACACAGAACACAACTGAGGTTTCTGGAGATGCTCAACACATGATTACAGAACCCAACATGCATGGGCAGCCACTAGAAGGGCTGCTCTGTACCCTCTCCTGTCCTCAACTCTTACAAAACCTCTCCAAAATTGAGTGTAATGGACCTAAGACGCCACACTATCACAGGGCAGCAACTGGTTTAGGTACAACTGTTGCATCTAAAACTTCATTTTGACCTTAAGGATACTTCCAATCTGGTAGGTACCTGGTAATAAAGCCCCGAAATGGTATGTGACACCTCTGATACTCGTTACTTTTTTGCATATTACAGATATAACCTATGAATCTACTGGGTAATAGAAGGCTCAGTAGGAAAACTGTATTTATAAAACCACTGAAATGAGCATCTGTCTGTTCCTGTGTTACAAAATACCCAGACATCTATCTTCTTTCAAATCTCACGGGGAAAAATGTCACATTCTATAATATAAAATTAGCAGTTTTGTATTTTGTACTGCTGGATAACAAAATCAAAACGAAACCAATGAATTCTTATTTTGGATACATACCTATTTTACTATCTTTTCCGTCATAGTCTTTTGACTGTTTTGTATCAGATTTTTCTTGATACAAAAATATCTTTCACATGACTTAAAAATCTACAGCAAAAGTAGGTGTAGGTGGGATGCATACAAACAAAATCATGCACAGGTGTATTTTTCTTTTTTTTTTCTTTTCTTTATCTTTCTACCTAACTACTTCTTCAAACTTTAACTATAAAAAAAAAAAGTTTTCTAAATCTTTTACATCTGCTTTTATTTATCATTACAGTTATAAAATATTAATGTGTCATTTTACTCTGAGAAACACTATTTTAAAAAGCAAAGTATTCCACGTTCGTGAATATCTGAGCAGATGGTATGTGTTGCAACAGATTAGTATTGAATGTAAAAATAGTAGCACCACCTATTGGCAAAACACAAACTGATCGATCAAATTTCATGCTAGCATTCACATTACTGGATGTTAAGGTTTTGTTCTTTTTTTTTTTTTTCATTCTGTTTTATTCAAAATGCACATATTTGTTAATATGGCCTTTTGATTTCTCTTAGAGTACATCTAAAATCTACTGGAAAATGACCCAGGTATTAAACTGGAAAAGCAACCCAAATGTAACCCAGAAATTCTTAATGCCAGCATTAAATCTGGTCTAAATATATTTAAAAGATCTGAAATATACCTAAGCTGTGGATATTACATATTGACTAAAGCCCTGATCCTGAAATATTAGCCTCAAATTCCCCCAAGAATCTTGAAATGTCCCTTTGATTTTATTGGACTATATAAATGGGGTCCAAAAAATTATATGGAGAGGAATTATTCTAGCGCTGGGGTGAGAAAACAGGATTTTCAAATACTTGTGCATATCAACATAGGTGATTATTGAACTGACCCTTACAAATAGTTACCGTGATTCTGCTTAATACTAGGAGAGAGAAATTGCTGCAGAAAATAGATGGAATGAGAATGAAGAAAGCTTTAGTTTAGCTGAATATGTGAGGCTAGGAGTTTGGCGTGCAATGTTAATTTTTATCCAGATCACATTTAAACAAACTGTAAAAGTTAGTGTATAATTTCTTTCACTGTGCCTCTGTTTTGTTTTGGTTACTTGGGTTTGGTTTCTCAGAACAATCCTAACTTAAACTCAACTTTATAGGACAACTTTCTGAATATTTTTATTATTACTATTATTTTCTGTAGGATTGATTCTTAGGGATTCTTTATTATATTTCTTTTTACAAATTTATATTACTTTACTTTTCAAACACCAGTAGTGTTTGCCAGGAAAATTGGTTTGATCTATATATTACTATTGACACTGCTGTTTTTTTAAGTCTTGTCTTTCTCTGATGGTCTTGTTCATTACTCCATCACTACCTCAGAGAAAGAAAATCATGTTAATCCTGATGGGTCAGATTCCAGTAGTAGAAACTCTGCACACTGAGTCTGAATACTGACCTTCAGTTAGGCATTCCTAGTTGTTTCACTGTTTTCTCCTAAAGTGCTCAAAATATTTTAAAAAAATGCTGTTTTTTTTCCTAGGAGCAAAGCTTCCCTGTGCTCAGGAGCATATTCATTTCCATTTTGTTTCAAAGGAATCCAGGGCTTCTGAAGCGTACTAACAGTCTTTGTATCTGCAACCCATTATCAAACAGAATGTGTTTGGAACATAAAACCATGCTAAACTATATTACCCCTCAGACCTCTGGGGAGAAGATTGCCAGCTGGAAAAAGGACACTTATTCTCCATGTCTGCAGTCCCCTGCATCTCAGAATTCATGCTTTAATGACCTCATTGTCATGCAAAGTGGCTGTCTCTCCCATCAGCGCATATATCATTTGTCTTTGCCTATGATGATTTTACTAGAAACAATGCCAGCAAGAGCAATATCTTGTTGGTCTCCTTTGTGATGCCTCTCATTTAATCTGAACTGGACTAAATATAGCAAATAAGGTTGCATTTACCACCTTCTTATGTTTAAGGTTTACGTTTTTTAGCAGCACACATTTCTTTGTAGTACTTTTGTATATGAAAGACTTTTATTATTATTATTATTCAGCAGAAGGAACAATTCAATTTATTTTTTAATCTACAAGGATGTGTTGGCCAAAGTAATTTATGTAGACTTCCTTGGCTTCATTACACTGTTCCAGCAATGCAAGCAGAGCCAGCCACAACTGCAGCTGCAGGCTTGTAAATACTTGCCTAGCAAAACAGTCCTACTACAGCTAATGAATCTTGGTGAAGCTGACACCTCTTTCCTAGTTAGAGCTACAAATGTGTTGCTTTTGTTAAAGTGAAAAGCAGCCAATCAGACTGACACCATTGCATCATTTTCTAGGGGCCCCTGAAGACATGTCACATACGATGTATCGTTTTGGATTGACTCAGAGTACTGTGTTGTTCTGTCATATTATATACGTGTTTGATGGTCTTTCACCGTAGCTATCTCTGTGCAACATGAAACCGTACATTGGAAATCTGTTAAGGATTCGGAGCTTTCTGAGGGGCAGGCAACACGCCAATGTCCTGTGGCAGAGGACTGCAGTTATGTGGTTGCCACCATGTCATGGGACGGAGGAGGGTAGCCTCAGGTGGGTGCTAACTGTGGGGGAAAGGCAAGAAGGGAGACGAGGTGGAGCCGTGCTGAACCTCTGTCACCAGCACAACCAGACCTCCTAGGAGCTACCCTACAGTGAGTGAAAAGTATTAGGCCGAGTAAGCACAATAAAAGAAAAATTCTGTGAACTTGATAAGGGCCAAGAATTGAGTCAAGCGGTCATGTGATTATTATGCCTACCTCCATAGCTCCTGAGCACTCAGCGTCTCTGAAATATATTACAGACTTAATTCCTCTAGCAATTACGTCAGCTTTAAATGTGTCACAACTGTCGTCACTGGAATTACTCTTAATTTGCCCTTTCATAACTAGGAAGGAAAACTAAGATTTATATCACTTGTAAGGAACTATATATTTTTGGTACTACAAGTTTATTCACCTTCTGACTAATAAACAAAAGCAGATTGTGTATCCAAAAGAATTATAGCTGGGGAGAACATGATTCGTCAGAAGAAATTTATCAGGACATGATGTCTCATAGATTATTCTTGTATGAGTTTCAGGTAGCCATACATTTTTAAAATCATTAGTAAGTCATTCAAAATAAGAAAATCTAACAAAAAGTCATAACATTACATTGTTAGGGAAAAAGTGGAAGCTTTTTATAAGGCACACCCTTGGTATATATATTTCTAACCGTGCTCTGATACAGTGGATTATGTTTATTTCTTGATCTCAAATACTGTGGGATTGTTATTATTGTTGTATATGAAATACTCCAAAACATGAGATCATCTAGGTACCAACAGATTACACCATCTATACTGTCATTTGATTACTGAAAGCAATGGAAACTTTCACAAAAAAAAAAAAAAAGCAGTTTCTGAAATATAGAGGAAGAAGCCCTTAACCTGTGAATTTTAGGAGCTATTTTATTTAAAAGACAGTTAGAGGGATAAATTACCGTAATCACCCTACATTTATCATTTCATTGTTTCATTTGGCACATATAAGAACTGGCTGGATAATTCTTTTCCAATAATGGTTGGACTGACTTTTACTCACATTTTTTCACTATTCTATCCTCTTCAAGACTACGTAATTCTCTTCATTTTTCATGGTGTTATTCACATACCTGGTTTCCCATTAAATAGTAGTAACTACTTCCAAAACTGCTTCAAGTAAACACAAACTACCCTCAGAAAAGCATTTACTGCACACACACATTAAAAAAAAAAAGACTAAATATGTCCATGTGAAAACCGTCACTGTGACCGAGAAAGAAAACAGAAGATAATGTGTAAAAGAGAAATCTAACATTTCTCCTTAGGACAAATAACATTTTGAGGAAAAAGAGTGTTTTAAAACACTAGGAAGCCTGCACTGTCCGAGGAAGACACCGATAACCTTGGTAGGCAGGAGAGCCACTTTTTGCTCATTTGAGCTGTTCAAGCCAGACAAGGCATGCAACTAAAGCACAGAAATAGGCAAAAAATAAAAATAAAATAAATTAGTAATAATAAAAAGTAATAAAAGCAATTAAATAATAAGATTTTTTGAACCACATCGGACAAAAGAACTTCCTACCCTTGACACAACAAGCAGAGGATTCATACAGAGAGTAACATATAGATCAAATCCAGCACAATACAACTTACTCCCATTTCCCACACAAATCCACACTGCTAAAGGCCTTCCTGCAGGGAAGGACACCCTCCCCACATGCTCTGACACACTCACTACGGGCTGTACCCACCTGGAAGGTGGATGGGCAGAGCACCCTGCTGGTCCTCTGTGCCCTGGTCCTGCCTCTGCTGCTACCCTGATGCACATTTAGCTTGCGTGACCTTTCCATCCCCAGATCCCTCTCTAGGATTCTGATCTTCCTGATTTGATGATTATGTCCAAGTTATTGTTTGAACAGGGGCCACTCCTCCATAAACTTATTTCAAGGAAACCTTTCTGGCCTCCACAGCAAGGGATCCCACAATCTAGGCCGTGTGTTCTCTAAAGATCTCTAATTCTCCTGACAACATTAATAGCTAAACATCTGAGAGAGACAGGCCATCAGCTTTTTTCCACCACCATGGATGCTGACAGCTCACCTCTGATGGTGGCACCAGCCTTTGCCACAAACAACAAGCAATCTTCACAGAATTGCAGGGACCCAAGTTAGATCTAAAATGAGACAGCCTGAGAACCAGACCTCCTACAGAGATGAATCTGCTGCCCAATGTGTCAGGGATGCTTTCGAAAATGCTTATGAATTGCAAACACTTATTATAAATGTTTTACCACTTTTCTGCATCGTATAGATGTGCATGATGAAGAAAATGAATATCATCCAAACATTTTAACAGAAAACTGCTAAATTCTTCCTGATCAGCTATGATTCTGCTCACTAGGCCATAGAGTTTCAAGTTACATTTTTCTTCATTTCAGATTATTAAACGTGAAAAATAAAGATTTAAAAACTAAATTCCTATAATAAAATAGATAGGATGGCTGACAGATCAGAATGCAGAGGTAAAAGATGATGGAAAACATAGGTTAGGAAGGCTTTTTTTCTTCCTTGGAGCAAACTGTATTCAATTAAAATCTAAATAATCAAAGCCCTATATCAAAATAACTTGGTTTTTAGTCAAAGGAAGATTTTAGGAATGCCATTGTTTCTAATTCAATTCTGTCCCAGTGCCTGAGCTCTCTGCTGAAAGCAGTCTGGATTTTTGTGCTCTATTCCTTTGTGGTCAGAGTGATGCTTTAGGTCTTTTCTGGACTTTCTCTCTTCCTTCATTTTCATCTCCCCCATTCTGTCTCTTACATTTCATTGTAGGGGACGCCCTGTGTTCTACTCTCATTTTTTCAGGAATTCTGTACAAATTGATACAACTGGAAGCCATTACATATATATTCCCCTTAATTGACAATCATACAGAGCTCACAGGAAAGTAATAATATCCAGTTTTCTCTTGTCTAGTTACAGCCTTTGCTTCCTAACTTGAAAAGCAGCTCCACGAGGCAGGTAAGGTCAAGAAGGAAACTGATATAATTATCCCATAATTCTTCAAATACCAAGTACTATCAGACGCAGTATATATAATGTAGAACTGACCAAAAGACTTTAACAGTATGGGATCTTGTATGGTATATGACTAGAAGAGACTATGGTTAGCATTAATTTATTTTGGACAAGGGAAAAAAATCACAAAATATATCCAATGCTTCTCACATAAGCTTCCATACTGTGAACATCTAGCACATAGGCACTACTTCTCTTGGCTGGGTATGTAAGATTACATGTCTTTAGATCCCATTGCATTTATTTTAACTAGCCAGACAAACTTTTCAGGCTGAAACTTTCTCAAAATTGAGGGTTTTTCAATGTAGGGGGGAGGAAGAAACAAGTTAAATGAAAGCAATGCAGGTATCTCATTCTGGAAATGAGATTAGGACGATGATACTGAAATCTACATACTACAGATAATACTAAACAGGTTGATTTTGTTTAGATATGTCACAGGACTGGAGTAATGAAAGGTTAGACAATACTTTCAGATTTCTCTGGTACCAGGAATGCCTTCTGCAGTTTCAAATATCAGCAACTTAAAAACCTTTTTAAAATCTCTGTTCAGCTACAGCGAGTTGAAATATGACAGTAAACTTCTCTGAAGTACTTATCTGCTATGAATATGTACACAGCCTCTGAATGCAAACAGCAACGGCCTTCTAGCATTATCAAGTGCACTTCAGTCTGGATTTACAGGGTGTAAATTCTACCCTGAACGGTGCTACACACCATCCTCTGTTGGCAAAGAGACTTCCAGCTCTTTGAATTCTCCCCAAGACTGAAGAGGGACAGCAGAAAGGCTCCAGGAATAAAGTTTATGAGCAAGCAGAGGAAAAAAATGCAGGATCGTAGTATAGAAAGGAAATATACTCAAGTGTAGCAGAGTTGGTAGAGGAGGGCAGGAGGTTCATGCGCTCTCTCACAGGGCTCAAGCACCCATGCAGGGCTCATGGATAAAAGGGCTGTTCATTACAGCACTGAAACTAGTGACCCAAACCATCCAAGCAAGGGGTTGCTTACACAAAATACTCCTGGGTTAAAATGCAGTAAAAGCTACAGATATTCAAGAGAGAAGTCATGGAAGGCCTGGAATAACCTCTTTCTTGACAGCCCTATTCCTGCCCCAGCGCTATGGCTTATACATACAGAATCACGGAATATCCCAAGTTGGTATCAGGGCCCAAAGGCACTGTCTTAGGCATTGTCTTAAAAAAAAAAAAAAAACTAAAAAAAAAAAACCTGCCTTCCTTAAAATTAGGTTACATTTAAGATATTTATTTTCTCCTGTTTTAGCTGTGCACATTCAGGGATTTTTTTTTCTACTTGTGTTCCTTCAGCACCAGCCCAAGAAACATTCACATAAATGAACATGTTAACAGAAAAGAAGTGCCCCCATGGGGGCGAGTGCCTTTACATTTATTACTCTTCAGTACTTTATCTTGTGTTATATTTTCCACTGAGCATCGAGTCCCTGCTACTTAATGGAATACAATTTAAGCTACAAAAGAAATTATAATATGATATCAAGGCAGCACTTAAAGTCGAGATGAGGATACAAAATAGACAACACGAAACAAAGCAGGATTCACCAAGCAGCACGGAGTTCACAATGTGTTCACAGCCATATCTTCAATCTGCCACTTCATGTATCACAACTCCCACCATGCTCTATTTTGAGAGCTGAGGTGGGATTAAATGAACACCCAGATCATGAATCAGTTTTTTGCATATGGATGCATTTCACCTGCAGTGCCTATATTTTGTTGTATATTTTCACATCAGTAGATGGTGACTATGCTTCTTTATTTTTCTGCCTCCTTTACAATTTACTTACATTAAAATTTTAACATAAAACTTAAAGAATTAAAAATAATACAGCTGCTTCCTTTGGTGAAAATAAGATCAATCAGAAAGAAAATATGCTGTCTGTATTGGTGTTAGCAAGAATGTGTCAAAATTAAGTTTGACTGCAAAGAGTTTGCATATTTTAAATGATAATCTCTTTCCTATGTCTTAAACGATAGTAACAATAGCAATTTGTGTGAGCTGTATGTGTTTAGCTATGTAAAATGAAACTGCAATAATTAGATATATTTCAAATCAGTAGGACTGCAGTATGAGAAAAATACCCATTGCTCTCTATTGCTTCAGCTGTGCATGAAGCCAGTTCAGAGACTTAAAATGTATGAGAATAAAAAAAACCCAAACACTTGCAGTGTGCTACTTATCACACACTGTGACAGTGATAAATTCCCTCAGTGATTCTCAGGTGCCCTGTTGTTATCTTTAACTGCCTTCTAGCTTGTCAATCTTCTGCTTCCAGATGGTATCGGTCATTCACACAGGCAAAACCTTGCTTAGAGGGACTTACACTTTGTGCTGGTAATAGGTGTTTTATCTTCCAGTGGATTATTTGCCCACTGTTCTTGTGGGCAAAGAAATTTCACAAAAGAAGCATCTCTGATTATCTGACAATTTATCTTTTGTACGAATCTTGTTGGAGATTGAGTTACTAGAAGGAGGTGGTTCTTTCAAAACGGAATCTCTCCCTTAGGCTTTTAGTGCAGGGTAATGAGATTTCAGCTTCAGCATCACAGAAAGTAAGGGACAGAAGAATACCTACACCTCCAAAGCATCTGATGAGGAACACCAATAATTGTTTAAACTGTGCATCCATCTGAGGTATCTAATACTACAGATAGCCCATACAAAAAGAAAAGTACAATCTGTACTGAATCTCAGTTATATTGTATTGTCTACAGTTATCACATACTATGTAGAACATTTGGGGTCAGATTTTTTTTTCCTTTAATGAAAACTAGAAATATATTAATTTATTCTTGACTGTTTTCATTGTGCATCTGTTACAGAGAACCCATTATCATGTTTAGAGGCCCCACTAATTCCTCTTTTTACTGCTGGCATGTGATTATCTCTGTCTTGAAGAGATCTCAGAGCTATGTATAGGTAAAAGCATATTAACATGTCAAAAAGTGCAAGCATTCTATAAACTTCATTTTATTTGATGGATTTCACAATGTCCTGACATTTTATCTGCAAATACTTTTGAAAGCAATATAGTAGTAAGGAAATTTTTTTTTTTTTTTTTTTTTTACCTAGAACATCAGATGTCGGATAAATTTTGCATGAATACTATGCTGTATAATAATGTAAAGTACATTTTTCCTTTAAAAAGTTCAGTTTTGTGTAGATATCTTTAATCAGTAGAAGACCTAATAACTGACTCACTGAACAGAAAATTATACTTGTTTCACAGATCATCATGAGACACGGAGAAGCACTATCCACAGTCACTTTATACTGAACAGAGAGAGATTTATGTTTTTAATTGTAGCTAAATAAAACATTTACCAGAATTCCTAGTCACAAGTAGGAAAGAAAAAAATATATTTTTTTCCATTAGAAGGTTAAAATTCGGTATTCCTTAATTCCTATGATTCATGTTATGACCTCCGGTCTCTTTGGATTGATTTGTAATTATTTTTTTTTTAATTGCTTAAAGCATCCATCTAAAGTAGGGACAAATAGATCAATGTCAGAAAAATGGAACAAGTTTGCAGCTGCTCATCTGAAGCCAGAGGGAGAAGAGGAGAAAACTAAGTTTTAAGAATAAAGAACAAAGGACAGGAGCATAGCTGGGCAGTGCCAAAGAACTCTGAAATCCAGATGATATTTTTAAACTCAACCCATTTACAAGTCCTCTTAGTACAAAGGATTCTCTTTTTCCTTTTTTTTTTTTTTTTGGGGGGGGGGGGGTGCGGAGGGGGTAGGGCTAAGAACTGTATCCTGAGGTCCTAATAAGTTACTTTGCAATAAAGGTAGCAGTCAACAACTGCACAACCCTTCCAAGATCTTATGTAGGATTTCAGAGCTTTGTAGAGGGAGAAAACAAACAGCATTTCCAGAAAAAAACATTCCTTGTTTCTGCAGGCCAGAATCAGTTTCACTAAAACTAAATGAATTGCAGAATGAATTGCAGGAATAAATGCAAGAGTTTTCACTAAACCAAGTATAGTTCATGTCTCTTCTACTCAGCACTTTTCAGTAGAGAATAAAAAATAGAATAAAAATGGGGATGCAATAAAATCTGCTAACTGCAATACCTTCTACAGGTCAAAATCAAGTTGTCTAGCATACTTCTGATGATTTGAGGTAGTCTTTTCAGGTCAAATCATAAAAAAAAAAAAGCCAGAGTTGCTCTTGATCTCTGTAAGACGAAGACTAACTTGAGATGCTGGCTGAGAGAGAAGGGGCAGCAGCCTTGTCACAATGCCTTTGAGACATTTGAATTTGCAGTGTCATAATTAACAAGAAGCTCCATTATCATATGTTTGTTCCTTACCTACAGAAGAACAACTATCCCTCCAAACAGATGTGTTTAAGGTCCTCAAGAGTAAGGTCCTGGTATCTGAATGCCTATTTTTCCACTTTCTGCAAGAGGAAAACAGGTCCATAGTATTTTCATAAGAAAAATATACATAAGAGCAAAAAATAACAAGGAAGATAGTGATAAAAATAATCAATAACACTAGTAGCAATATTTGGGATTAGTAATAGAAAGTTGCTTTCAACTCTCACCCTTATGCTTTAAACTAACAGGAAGTATTTTAAAATTTTATTTTGAAAGTAAGATTGTATCATTCCAGCAGGAGAAATACGTTATAGTCACAATAAGTAATGAGACTACTTTTAATCACTTAATCTGAAGATGTCAAAATATTTTGAAAATATTAATGAGTTTGTTAATCAAAGACACAACTTCCTATGAGGTACAGTAATATATTTGTCCAGAAAAAGGGATACCTTGGTCTCTCAGTGCCATCATAGCACAAGGGAAGAAAAAGGAATTCAAAGTAATTCTTCACATGTCTTTAAAAACAGTTTTTACCTAGCCAAAGCCCAATAAAGAGGAAAAAAAGTTTCTACTCTGTCGTGTAACTAACTCTTTCATTCAAAGAAAACAATCTGTTAGTTTTTCTTCTCATCTTTCATTTTTTGCTTGTTTGTTAGAAGAAACATGTCTAGGTTTTCTTTTTTTGTTGTCATTTCTTTTTACTTTTGTACTTGTTGTTTAATTTTGATTTTTTTGATTTTAAAGCTGACGTCTTACAAAGGCTGAGAAATGCTGACTCCAGTCGTCTAGTCTTTCCATTGATAATGATTTCAATATGCATATTGATTCTAATAACCTGACCTTTGAAAGTGTAAACCTTTTCACCTAGAGTTATTACTATGTTTATTAAAACATTGACAAGTGTAAAACATAACCTTTCCTATCCCTATGCTTCGTGACTCCAGAACTGGCCACTGAAAATACAGATATTTTTTTAATGAATACCCCTCTCACAGATCATCACTTACAGATATTTTTTGCCAATTGATACCATCATATATGTGGCAGAGCCAAGAAGAAAATTAAAAATATAGGGAAAAAACTGCAAAAATAGTAAACAAAAGCTACAGGAAAATCTGAATATTTTTCAGATTATGAATAAAACACAAGTGAAGAAAAGCTATAGTGATACCAAATTTCTGGAATCCTAAAATTCCTTTACCTGGGGGTCTTAAGTTTTGCTAGCCATTGGCATCAGATTTTCTTACAAGCAAAAGAAGAAATGGAAAACCAGAATGAGTAGGAGTGATTAAATGGATACTTGATCATGGTTCCAAAGGCAACAGGAAAAATGAAAACAAGATTTCCTCTGTGAATGTCAACATTCACTCCCTGTATATGTATTTACATGACATGGCTTCATGAAAAGACTTTCTGAGCCAAGGAAAAAAAAAAATAAAAAAAAAATCAGATTTAGGGTTACAGAAAACTTTGCATTTGCACTACTATTAGGCTTTTAAAAAATATTCATTTTTTTTTCAGGAAATGCTCACACAGAAATCTCTCTCTCCCATAGCTTCAAATATGTTAATTTGTCACTCACTCTGCCATTATTCTGAAGCTTTATGTTATTTTTTTCCCTTGCCTTGTTCTTTATCATTCCACTTATTTCACTGAAACTCTTTGGAGAGCATGCAGAAGTAATTTGTAGCCACATAACAGCTGGTTTAGATTTTGTCAAGCTTTCTGTTACATTTTAGTGTGCTTTTGGATTATGTTTTCTTGTGCTTAATGTGTGTAATCCATGTCTGTATTAAAAGGATACTTGACCGCATTTGGTGTAAATAGCAGTGCCATCTAGTTGCATGAAGACAACCAGTAAATCAGCTTACAATTAGTGTGCTTCATTTTATCCGAGAGACTAATACTAATCCATAGTGCTAAGGATCACAATAGCAATGCCTTTAATTAAATATAACTTTACGGTTATAACAAATGTAGCCCTTGAATTCTGACACAGTTAGTTAAATTGAAAGATGTGTAATCCCACTAGTCTAGGAATTAGTATTGTTGTAACCAATAATAGAGTGGAAAAGCATTAGAAAAAAAAATTGAAACTGGTCCATTTTAGGGGTTGATACCTACAATGCAGCTTCCTTAATCCTCTCCAGATGGTTACCAATACATTAGCAGCTACTATCAAAAAAAAAAAAATAGAAATTCTTATGATTTTTGTCACTAGCAGTGTTTTTGTCAGAAAAGCAGTTACGAAACAAGGCATACTCCACAGCCCTATGCCTAAGTTCCTCCTGTCTCTTCCCAGCACAAAGAATAAGAAGGAGGGGGCGGACAAAGGTGATGTTAGTTACCTTGGTGTTTCCAGTACTCCCCAGAAATTTAGTCATCCACAGATTTGCCCTGATGCTATTCTGAGCAGTGGAGCAGAGAAAGCTCACTCTGCCAAACCACTTCCCTTCCCTTCCTGAGCTACCTATGACACATTCTCCACCCAGCCGTGATATGAGTGCATACCAGCAGATGTAAAAAGGCCAATGTACTACAGCTCTTCATCTCTTACAGATATATAACTGGAATTTAAGATAAGTACCATGAACGAATATTCTTACTTGCTCTTCCCTGTTGCTGTCTTATGAACGGTTGTTTATTAACTATCACCATTCAAAAACAATGTTTATTGAGGTGATTTGAATGAAAAACTTCAGGCTTGGTGAAGTAGCATTTTCTCACTAAACACATTTTAGATATTTTCTGACCCTTTCTGCTCTGGTAAGCTGCCTTGTTGCATCATGTCAAATGATTTGGACTATTATTTTAAAATATTATTAAGAGAAGAGTTGCAAAAGAACTGCACAGATACTGCTGTAACCAACACTATAGAGAAGGCACAAGTCACCACTGCTGAGAAATCAGAGTTCTGCAAACGCAGTCAAGTTCTGAATTTTGATTTATATTCTCCACAACACAGGAAATGTGATCTCTTTTCTTGGATATTTTTGCAAAAACATGAGCCAGAGACACAGAAGGACACCCACCACCTGGTCCTGGTGGGCTCAGAGGAGCTCTAGGGCACGTTTGCACATGGCTGTTCACAGCTCCCCCAACTTGCACCACAGCTACACCCAATCCAAAGACTTGCTAATGTCAGCATCACACACATCAGAAGAAGCTTCCAGAAGCTCTGAAGTAAGCAGATATGGGGTAACCTGGGACAAGGAAAGCTCAGCAGTCACGCTTGTGCTTGACCTGCAAGCCTGCTCCCAAGTTATATTTTAAAACTGAAAGTCCCACATAGTCATAATACAAATATGAAAACCTCATTTTATCAAAAAAGGTGATTATTACTGCTTTTATTATATTCTTCCAGTCTATAATACTAAATAACTTTCTTCTCGGCATCTTTCCTAGATAGGACTCATTATATTTAAATGACTGCCCTGCAACTTGCCAAACTTTAATGATTGTAAAGATGAAAACTATATTTTAGCTCACGGTGAATAAGCTCATTCTATCATTTTAAAACAGTTATTGAAAAGTTTAGCTTCCTTCCAAAAAGTGTATGATGATTGTAAAATTGTTTTTTCACCTAATGGTAAATTCACAGACCAGTAAACAATACTTGGCTGTAACTTTACATCGTGTCAAAAAAGCTACCGTTAGGTGTCATTTATTATTATATTATTTGTGCTTTGTTTCAGATGCTTATGTTTGTAAATATGTTATTTATTATTTTTAATATGATTCTCTGACATTTCAGTGGAATATGCTGACATACTACTCATATCTCTGGAAAATTAGACGCTACACAAATCAAGTAAGTTTAGCAGGAATATCATTTTATAAGCGTAAGCAATTTCTATAAATGTCAAAAATCTCATTTCATTATACTGGGAGCCAAATGTCTTCCATTTTAATTTTATTTTTAAATTTATATTTTTAAAAAGTATTATGTATGTTTTCTAGTAGAAGATGTTGAACTTTAAGAATTAAGATATATCAGTCAATAACTTACTATTTTGCCTTACACAGGATATACATTGTTTGGTTTTGCTTCCTTTCAGAACACCACCAAATTCCAGGCGTCTTTCATGCGTTCATTGTCATGGTCACTGTATGTGTTTCAAAATTAGCCTGCATTACATGGGAGATATCTAAGAGAAAACAGTCTGGGAAGGAGTGGCTGATTGTTACAAACAGTAGGATAATCTTTAACACATGGCACATTCCCATGCTGGCTTTACGGCTAATACTCCTGAGCATCTTACCGCTAAAATACAAAGCAGTCTGTGGTGTTGTTAGGCCTTAATACTTTTAAAGACACGTTGAGTGTTAATGGGGTCCTCTGGATTTAAAGCTTTGTTGTTTATTACACCCAGACTGCCTGGGTTTTCTCTAATGACCTTCTCCAGCAAGTCCCCTAATTCCTGACCTGATGCTAAAGTCAGACAGCCCTGGATTATCCCCGTCCCTGCCTGCAGCAGGCTCAGTTCAGCAGCACAGGCTCATTCTCTTCACCCCCAAAACTATGCTCTGGGCTCCCAGAACATTTGCACATGTATCTTATTGATCCTGATCCTTAAAAAAGGACATGTTAGGAAAAACTTATCTTTTGTCATGCCTCTGTAGATGCCTATAGAGAGCTGCCATACTCAGCTACATCTGCTCAAAGGCTGCTCTCTCCCAAACCTTTGCATAGCCCAACAACCTATCCCAGCAACAGCATGTGCCATATAACTATACAGTATAACGTACAAACTAATTAATCCACAGAAGACCAAAGGGAGATCGGAAGGGCTACATGCAAGCACAAAACCAAATAATTCATCCAAGTTCCCAAATCCAGTTGCATGTGCCGTTACTGTACCAGTACAAGATGCAGGTACAGCTCAGCAATGCTAGTTTTTCATCCCTGCTTCCACACAAAAGTAATCCAGGCAGAGGCAGGAGCTGCAGCATACTAAATATCCCAGGAATTATTCCTGGACTAAGGTTCAGCGCCCTCTGTCATTTAAATCGGCAATAAGGTTCCCACTGCTGTTCGTGGCATGTGTCTGGGCTGCTATAGCACTGCAAGTGAGAGATCAGTCACAGCTGAACATTCAGGTGTTCATAGCCACTGCAAAATGAAATCTGTAACTGTGAATTTCTAATTATTTCTAATAGACTTGTCTTGTCCATGCCACAAAAACACCTTCACTTCCATCTTGGCCAGTTCCACCTCCCACACCTCTGTCAGGTTTTACTCACAGCTGCCGCACTTTATTTTTAAGATTTTGAGATGGGGATTTCGAAGAAACTTAAGGGTTTCTGTTGGCTGTTCAAATCTCATTGAAATTCAAAGATAAGTGCCTAACTCCTTTAGAGCACTTGAAAATCATGAATTAAACTCTCACAGGCATGGACTAATTTTACCACATGCATTCTTGATTTGAAGAACAAGATTTTGTATTCAAAATTGCTATGTATTTTTTCATAATACAAATAACATTACCTACTTACATATCCAGAACTGGCTAATCTCATGGGTATCAGAGAGAGTTCATCTCAGAGCTGCATAGGGAAGATCCTGGACTTAGCAGGAGCCTCTGGAGAGCTCAGTTTAATTTCCTGCTGTACTGACAGCTCTGTATCGTGTCAAAATGAGTCAGTTAGGATCAGATCTTTAAAGGTACTTCAGTACCTAACTCTCACTGAAAAAGTAAGATTCAGATGCCTAAATACCTCAGACTGGGGCCATATTAGCTTAGTTTCCCAAACAAATTATAGTACCTAACAAGTAGCTTAGATAGATTTGGGGAACTAACTTCAGTAGTCCAATTCTCAAAATCTGAAAACAAAAACAAACAAAAAATATATTTCAGTTGGTATCTGTGGATACCTATATGCTTTTGCCTAAAAATCTTTTATTGAGCAGTAAATATTTGCCTATGTCTGTACTGGGAAGTGCCTCCGTGTTATAAATGAATGAAAACATTTGTGCTTATTTTTCTAAAATGACAAATATTCCTGACATCTCTACTAAGTTGCTTATTGGGCAGAGTGAATTACATCAGAAACTGTGGTCATGGGCTATTTACATTTGCAAGTTATACCCAAAGGAGGAAGCTGCAGAAATACCCTACCTTTTCAATGGTAGCTCAGGTGCTGAATCACTAAGCCAGCATGCCAAAGATGCATTCAATGGCTCCTTCCACCTGGTTCAAACTGACATCCCAGGAGAATGCTACATCTCCCTAATGTATATGAAAGACAGGGTGCAGAGCATTTTTTTAAATCCTAATATATTAAAATATATATTTCCCACAAAGACCAAGGATCTGTATTGCATTGATTTAAGTATGTAGCACAAGAGACACAATTCTGCTTCTAATCTTGGTTCCAAAGACTATCTATGTATTTTACACTCAATATTTATTTCTTAAAATGTGTTAGTAGTTCTTTAAGTTTTTGTTTCTTAGAAAGCAGCAACTACGCCTAACTTTATATTGTGACAAAATAATTTGTAAACTAACCATAGATTCTGATTAACGGAGCTTCCTCTCCCAGATATCTCCCATTCTTCTGCCTGCTGGGGTTGTGACTCCTAATGAGTCAGATTTGCTTGTCCAGAAGATTTATATGCAGCTCTCTGCGAATAACACTTAAAAAATTAACCAGATTTTTTTTTTTTTTCTGGAACCTTACTTTTGATACACTAACAAGACATGACATATGCCCACATGTTGTAACATATGACAGTGTACAGTGATACGTTTCCATTAGGTTCTTACAGTGCTGTTACTCCTAAAATCCTTCCCAAGTTAAAAAATGCCTATCATGTGTTAAGCAAACCCACAGAACTTTTGTTTGTTTGATTTGAATGGTTCATACTTTTGACCTATTCCAAACATCTGTGGTGCCAAAAGTTATTCTCAGTTGAAATACTTCTTACAGCACAAAAAATGGGTATGAGATTTGCTTAAATTCTCCAGCCAACTAACAATTTCTCTCAAGAATTAATTACAACAAATAAAGACAGAAGATGTTTGTTACTCATTACTTATTTAATTCATTCAGGAGTTTATATTGCAGTAGTTCCCAATTCTCTCTTTACCCTGAATCATTTCACATTTTTCCTTAGTATTTCTATTTTAAGTACAGAAACCTCCCATTTCAAGTGAATGAACCTCTTTGTTCTGTAAGCTTTGATAAATGAGAACATTAGATACACCCAACAGCCTAATGAAATTCCACACCTTGGTTTGGATGCTATCAAATGTGCTGCAGATTGTTTATTTCCCAGAGTGTGATTACTTGGAGAAAAATCTCATCTTTGATAATGGTGCTAAACAATGCGTAGCTTCATTGATATTTAATAGAAAACATACTTAAAACAACACTGTTGGAGTATATCTTTTGTACCCAACAGCTGTTCAGTTTAAAAAGACAGAAGTACAATACTGTATTGTATACTTGAATTACACATTTAGTTTAAGGGATAAGAATCCCAGTAGCAGATGGCATTCCAGGCTGTCTAACATAGCAGGGGAAAGAAAAAATATAAAGCAGGCCAATAGTCTGTCTTGATATTATAAATCAACAGACTGGTTACTGCTGAACACATGAAGATTAATACATCAAAATCTGTGGGTTATTTCTGACAAATGAAAGTAGAAAACATTTCATTGTGTGGACCATGTCATGACAAAACTGTGCCTGAAACTCTGCTTCTCAGAGAAACTCTTGCTAACTGTAGTTTCTCTAGTGTTTCTCATTAAGTGCAATTACTGATCTTGCATTGAATTTTGGGGAAAGAAACCTGGGTACAGATTCTCTACTCCCAGGAAAGTCTAGGTGTTGCAGTGCGACACAGTATGGGAATCCTGATTCCCAGGCACATCATCCCATAGTCAAACTGAGCTACACAGCTAGAAATGATGCAGCTACAAAGCGAATCAGGGAACCATGAATGTCGAAATATCTGCTGTAATCATATTTTATTCCAGGAGAGCACCCCTCCAGGCCTGATTTCAACTATACAACAGCATCAGACTAGCTGACAGATTTTAATCCCTAGTGGACAAATAAAGGCATATGGTATGAGAAATCTTCCTTGGAGCTGGAGGAATTAAATCAGCTTCCTCAATTGAAACAAGTATCCTCAAGAATTCAGGACCGGTTCTGGATTTGTTTACTTTGAAAGTCTTGCTGTACTGTAGATTAGGACAGTGACTTTTAAATTACTGTACGTGAGCCTCTTTGAAAGCTGAGGTACCTCTAGTATACATCCATATACAAATGTGAATGATATTTCACACACACAACATGTGAATCCATGCAGAAGGACACAAATACACAACACACAAATTGCTTTAAAGAAGTTACTTGGTGAACAAAATGCAAAAGCAGAGCTTTTGCATCCACAGCACTCTCTCAGGTCTAAGTAGAAAGTTCATGCTTAAGTTCTTCAGTGTGCATTATTTTTTCCCTTTGCATGACCCTGAAGCCTTCCTGTGTAAGATGTTGAATAGACCACTGATAAGCTTGCTTTAGCAACCAAGACATAGCTTGTCTTGTTTGACAAGAATAGAGTCCTCCGAGATTAAGACAGTTTTTAGTCATCAATTGCATAATAAGACCTAATAGTTCACAGTTAAATTGGATGCCACTATGGAAAATACTGTTAACAACATGTGTAATCATGTAATAAACCCTCAAAGAAAAGAGGTGAGTTGCAAAAAAAAAAAAAAAAAAAATAGAAACCTGCAAAAAATTTAATAGAAGAAACAATTATTCACTGATCACCTGAATTCCAGTACTGTGCCTTACCCAGCTCTCTACTGCTATTTTCAAGAGCACCTGCTTAAATACCTGTTAGCTTACGGGATCATCTCCAGTCACTTTTGGAGATTTTGTTTATTACTATAGACCGCTCAGTGCTGAAAAATTCCTTGCTGGGTGGGGAGGACAATATTGATACAGCTTCACTGATGTCATAAAATGGTCCTCTTCTCCCGTTTTATTTGTTTTTAGTTACATTTACTGAGTTGTCCTAAAGTGATTCTGCACTGCCATTGCTGTTTTCATTACAGTAACTGCAACGTAATTACATCTATAATTCACAATTTGTAATTATAATATCATTATAAAATTATAAAGGAGCATTTATAAACAACATCTATTTCAAATAAATCATGAAAGAATAAAAATTAAAGTATATATTTATAGAAGACTAATTCTTGTTAATGAAAGTCAACATGACCAGAGGATGATTTTTAAGTACTCAGTATTTAGAGCTCATACCAATTGTTACTGTGCTACAACATATTTGTTGTAGTGAGTTTCCTTACAAGTTTAAAAAACATACTTTAAGGAAAAAGAGCAAGTAAAATGAAACAAAAGGTTTGTTTGGTTTAACCTGAGGCTAGGTCTTTCTCTTGGCTAAAGAGAAAAAAAATATGGAGGAATAGGGAACAGAAGGTAGAGTGCACCTGAGATACAACACACCTGTATCTCCTGGGATGCCCTCTGGAAAATATCTGTTCTGAATACATTTGTCAAGGGAATAATGATCCATTGAGGATTTATTTTTGGATTCTGAACTGTAGAGCACCATCAAATCTTAACTAATATTTTAACATTTTCAAGAGTTTCATCGCTGTATTTTGTTTTGGGAAAACAAATTTATCCAGTTTCATCTTTTCTAGAATTTGGGTTCTGTGACTAAAAAATCTGGAACAAGTAAAATAATTTTCATACTGAAGATTGGTAAGTTTTCATGGGTTATGAAAGTTATAAGTTCATATAACTATTAAGTCTCATCGAGCAAAAAACTGCTGTGTGATTTTTGAGGATGAGACCAAGCCCCCCCACCTCAGTAATAGGACAGGTTATATAGTGTTATGTTATTTCAGGAGGTTATTTTAGCTAATTCTCAACTAGAAGTCAAAGCTTTGTTATTAAAAAAAAAAAGCCTCAATTTATAATGTATAGTTGCCAATAGTAGGTATGTGTTACATGTGAGTGACAGAGGAGCTGGGTGCCATGTGCTAACCATACCATCAAACTACATAGGAAATGGCAGTGCAGAGGTATCTAAGGCAGAGACCTGGAACCACCTCCACATAGACAGTAAACATGACCTGCTGTATGCTGCAGGTGGGCCGAGAGTTCAACAGCTCCCTGCACATCAACATATTTCACAGAGTAGGACACATTGTCCTATGGCCACATTGCCAGAGGTGGTGGAACTCATAGTACCAGCAGTGGTCCACACCATCCATTATAGCTATAAGTTATAAAGCAGTATTTCTTCGTAGTTTTTGTTCAGGAAATTAACAAAAGCAATATACAGAAATGACCTGACAGAATCAAATTGAATTGTATGTATAATCAAATAGGATGTATATATTCACTTGATTGAAGTTTAAGCATGCTTGTTTTTTGTAATTTGGTTTATAAACATTCTGTACTGCTAAAGACTCACATATTTTAAAGAATTGAAAATATATTTTCACAAGAACCTGTACTGTATGTGCTGCCTAGGGAAAAAGTTATTGTCATTTGGAGGAAAGCAGCTCTGATCAAGCACATAAAACATAAGCAACCTTAATGAATATAGTAAAAGGGTGTATTTTTAAAACAGTAATTTACTTTGAACCATACCTAAGTCTTCCTACACATTTCTGAAATAATTTTAGTTAATTTGCGGTTCAAGGTTAAGCTGTGCAATGCTGGCTTACAAAATTATTTACACCTTAGACTGTGGTACTGACAGCATCTGTGTTATCTCAGTGACATGTAAAAAACAATTTCCCAAAGGAGACTTTGGCATACATCTATCCTTGCTATTAATAATATATATTATTTGTATCATATACGGATATTCAGTAGAGATCTATTAGCTGCCTACATTAATTTTCAATATTCTTAATTGTAGCGTTCAGTCCAATATTATTAATGTCAGCGTAACTTCCCATAATTTTTCAAGAGGATGTTTCTTGTGAAATGTAGACTTGATCCTTTTTGGTTTTCTCTGTCATGATCTCTATATCTATCTAACGACTATCATTCAGAAAAAAAAAAAAAAAGAAGAAAAAAAGAAATCCAGAATCAAATAAGATGGGCAAATACAATAGCTTCTTAACTGGGAAGAGAAATGTGTATGCTCTTCTGCAGTTTGTTATTTTTAAAACCAAGCTAAGCACTGGTCTGCTACAGCTTTGGAACCTGATATTTTTCTGTCACTTTTTAATACCTTCTTCAGGTGTTATCATGTATTATAAAAGAAAAGGCTATCTTTATATTTCCTGCTATAGTGCATATATGTTATTTGTACCCACCTCCCCAAAAAAATAATAATTAAAAAAATTGTTCAGTGTCTAATATTTGTATTTCTCTATTTTCTAAGCATAAACCACGTGCAGAATACATAAAAATTTCTCATGACTACTGCACTCTTCTGAACATTATAACAATGTATGTGCAGTGCACAAATGTGGCATGTCCACTGGGGAGATCAATTCCCACTCCAAAGGGGAAAAAAATGTGATGCAGTTAAAGGAGTTGTTTGAATGAGGACTCCTCTGCCTTAACACAGAAATAACTGATGGCCAAATAGGTAAGGGCAGCTCTTCACAGATACAGAGAAATCACACTCTAACCAGGCATGAGCACACACTGAAGCTATTTTAAGAGGAATCAACGTTGAAAGCATCTGTCTCAGGCTTAACAGTAATAAGCGTACAAGAATCTTGTGAATATCCCCAAATCAATTGTCCCCAAGCCCACAAAATTCAGTGATAGTGTTACATTAAAAGGAAAAAAAAAAAAAAAAAAACAACTAAGCTTTCTGAACTTCAACTTTGATCTAAATATTATGTAAAAAATCAGAGTAAATAAATTAATTTTACTGGACTGTACAAATTTCCTTCTCTTTTTCTACATTATTTATACCATATTAAAAATCATAAAAATATAAAGATCATATTAAAGATTATTGCTTCATACAAAGATATGAAGCAATATTATCTTAACTACTTTCGAGCATCAAAATATATTAACTATACACCTTGAAAAAATGATGCTTTGATTAAAAGTATTGGAAGGGAATATTCACTGACAAAGCTCTTTTATATATTAATGATGTCATTATAATACCCAGCATTCATGTTTCAAAGTAAGGTATAAATTTTAAAGGACTGAAAAATTAAGTCAGAGTTTGTCTAGGAAATTTGTTTTATAATTAGAAACTTAAGAAAAATTAATCTATTTCACTTTTTAAAATAAGTGATTCTAAATATCTACAAAAAATAGACTTTTAGTAAAGGAACTTTGATGTAGACACTGGTGCAACATGACTGCAGTGTCTAGCTACTGACAGTAGATATATTCAAACAAGAAATCAGTTGCAAATATTTAACAATAATAATATTGGAATATCTTATCTATTGAGGCAGTCAATTCTCTGTTACTTCACGTCTTTAAAAAATATTAGATATCTTATTAAACTATATTCTCTAGCTCAACCAGAAGTTTGCAGACTTGATTGAAATCAGGTAATAAAATTACATGTTCTCAGTTATGCTGTAAGCCATGAAAATTGTTATATAGATTCCTTTTTGTCTTAAAATTTTTTCGTTTTTAAAAATCACTGATAGAATACCACTTAACTTTTTACAAGAAATAAGGAATTCACTTTCATTATTCCCTGAGCATTATGTCAGCTTTCATTGCAGAAGTTTTTCTTCAGTTTTGCTTTAGGAGTCATCCTTTACAACAGGTAGAGTGCACATACAGAATTCTGTTGATTTGGGGGAATTACAAGCTGAAATCTGCTACACTTCATCCTTTTGTCTAACTGCCTAACTCATCACATTGGAATCAATTGAATGAATTGCAAGGTAAGATACTAATCAACGGGTGCTGGAATGGAAGAGTAAAACCCTCTGTGATAGCCTTCACTTCAGTGACTTTATTCCTTATAAACATGCAGGAATTTACTAAAATTTAAACATATATATATATATATATACACGTTTTGAATTTTATATTTTACTACCAGTATCAAAATGCATATATCCTGAAGTCTGAGAGGTAGATTGAAGTTTATATTTGCAATGTTGTTTACAACCTTTTGGTTACTAAAAAGACAGTTTATTTGTATAATTAATCAGTTGCATTATCCCCAAGGATTTTTTTTTTTCCACGAAGATAATTTTTGTTGTTTAGAAGTAATGAAAACATTTTGCCAAGATTTTCTGGTGTGATTGATAGTCTTCGATGAATACTGTTGAAGGCTTTTTGTTTGAGTGGTGCCTTGAGCTCTTTATTCAATTTTATTTCATGGGATCTGTAACATTGCTTTAATTCTCCACTAGTAACAGGTGTTTCCTCTATAGGAAACCATTAGCTCCATATTTTTAAACAATGCGGATCTGATTTTGATTTCAGGCCTTTTTTAATCTCTCTATATATAGAGAGAGATAAAACCTTTAATAATTCAAAAATAAACTTTACATCTTAAGACTACTACTGGAACACTAAGGGCTTCATTCATTAAACAGGCTTCTAAGCCAATTCCTAAGCCAATGAGCTTTCTCAAAGTAATTTGCATATTTTTGATGTTTTAACTCTTCTCTGAAAATGCAGGTAGAAAGAGCTTGGTTTTTTTTATTTGCTTGTTTTTTCTTTTTTTCCCCTTGTGCATTCATTGTGCTCATACAAGTGGAACACAGGGAAAGGTAGCTACTTTGGTTTCAATGATCAGTCTGAAAATATGGGAAGGGATTAAACCTTACCTAGAGGATATGGAATTAAAGAAGAAGAAGAAGAGAAGAGAAGGAAATGTTATAACTATGTGATGTTAAATCCAGCTATGACTAGTTAGCAGGGATTCTAATACTGCTCTGAAGGGGTAGCTTTACTCTGCTCTGATAACTCAAAGAACATGGGGCTAGCAATCAAATCTGTGGAGAGGGGGATTAGCAAAGCTACCATTTAAAAAAAAAAAACAACAAACATCAAATAGGCATTAGCAAAATTCAGCTGGAAAAGAATAACTGAAATATGAATGGGAGGATAATATAATATACATATTATAGGTATCTATATAAATACATGTGTTTATGCCTGTGTATGTAGAAAGACATATAAACACATACATGTATAGACTATCAAAGACTAACAGAAAATGAAAAGATAGGGAAGCACCACCTTTATAAAACATAACATTAGTCATATGAGTGTGATTATTGTCTATTATTGTCTAGATTATTATCTAGAGCTACTACATATTATTACTATTGACTGGATTATGAGTAGTCCAATTAATAAAGAAAATATCAGTTAGCTGCTTATATCACTAAGAATTCTGGATTAGCTTTATTTTCTACAAGTTGCCAATATATTCAAGAATGATTTGGCCACTGCAGCTTCCTCACTGATGCTATGCTGGTGATGAGTATACGAACCCCAAATGCAGCTATTTAACTAACAGTGGAATGGAAATACCCCATGGTAGTTATGCGGTCATGTCCAGATGTCACCGGTGAAGGCCTAAAGGTGGTTTAAATGGAAAAATGACACTTTAGAGTGAAAAAATTTTCTGGATGAAGAACAAATAGCCATTTGAACCGTAAGAACCTAGCTCAGAAATCTACAAATATATCTGTTGTAGCACTGACTTGACTCCTTAAGAGATATGGTTTTCTTACTGTATCAGAAGAAAACTAAAATAAAAAAATATAAAATAGAGGAACATGCCTTTAATCAATCTTTAACATTTGTTGCTTTGTAAAGCAATGAAAAGAAAGGCTGAAAAGGTAAGAACAGAATTCTAAACATTCGATTAATACAAATGACAATTTTAAATCTAAACAGGTTTAAAGAAACTAATTATTCCCAGAAGAGTGGATACTCTCTCATGCACTGTTAGTATTAGATAAAAGCCTAATACCATTCCTTCTACCTGTTAATCTGCCCATTTAAGACTGCTTGTTATAAACATGCACTTCTTTCTCTATAATACATGAACTGAATTACCAAGTGCAGTAGTAAGAATAGGCACCTACATGAAACAGGACAGTTTTTACAGACAAAGCGTCAGAGCATTAAAATTTTGCTTCTGCAGAGTGATAATTGATCCTGGCATCATTAGCTGAGTTTTCCTTCATGTTTCATCAAAGATGTAAAATATGGTAAAATAATTATTAAGTTGCTATATGAGTGATGTTTATTTGAGTTCTTACTCACACAATTAGAAAGAATGTAAATAGGTTGTCACTAAAACTGCACTCAGGCAGCTGTGGGGAAAACAAATTATACACAGAACCAATTTATCAAGGCTCTGTATATGAACAAATGTTATCTAAGCCCTTTTATTGATTAAATTCTTTAAATAATTTTATTTACCTTTATGCAAACTATTAATCTACTTTTCTGGTTGAAAAAAACAGTAAATGTGTGAATCATCCTGAAAATTCAAATTGACTTTGTTCCATCTGTTTTGGCAAATTTGGCAAATTATTTCTTGTATTTTCTATGTAAGTAGATGCTTACCAATTTTTTTGGTTCTGAAAGTTCTTTTCATTTTCTCCTCTTTGCAAAAGAATCCTTTCTCCTTCCTTGTTGTTAAAAGGAGCATACAATGAGACAGAGAAGACAGATGGCTGAGGTAGGGGAAATTACAATTACACTAAACCAGGCATTTAAATCTACTTTTCCATATTTTGTTTTAGAGACACATTCTTATCACTTTCAATAATGCATTTTCAGCCAGCTCTAAGAGTGACCCTTGGACCTGAAATAGAACATGGTATTTTGCTAAACCTCCTCCAAACTAGGTGTACTGAAAAAAAATTAAAAATAAAAAAATAAAAATAATAATAATAAATAATAATAACAATAATTTAAAAAAAAAAAAAAAAAACAGGACTAGCACCAGGGACACAGGTGTCAAAGTTTTCCAAGCTGTAGGTAGAAACCCTCTGCTGACATCTGCTTCACTCCATAGTCACGGATGGAGTCTCCTGAACCCCTGACTCCTGCCACTAGACGTAGGCAGAGGCACATCAGTCTTAGTAGCTCAGTGCTTCTCCTCCAGTGGCCGCAACGTACTTCCTGCCTTTTCTAAAAAAACACACCACCCCATAGGCAATCCTAGGACACATCTGGGCAGGGATGGCTTCTGCTACCCTCTAAAACAGGAAATAACCCTCACATCAGGATGGGTCTCACCCTCCCGCCTGGCCCAAGGGACTCTGGCTGTGTCCCATTTGCCAGAAGGGTATCTTCTGTACCTGAGTGGCACCAGTCGCACACTCCCCACTCATGCTCAGTTGTGAATTGTTTTACCTGACAGGGGCCCATATTTGCAAAATGTTTCCTTTGTCATTCTTCACTGGAGACAGGCTAGGGTTCAGGTGACCCTTTTGTAATTGAGTATCACAATCATATAATACAGAGAGTCTCAATCTTGTCAGACAAATAATGCTAAGGCTATATTTTAAACACTAAACAAGTACAGAAAAGGGGATCTCCTCCTACTACTACTAAAACAGAAGCTGCATTTAGTTTCTTTTCCTTTTTTTTTTGTTTGTTTTTGTTTTTGTTTCAGTGTGTGATAACCAACTCTGGAAATAACTAATGACTGAATCAAGCCTTTCGGTCAGGCAGGACTGCTTTAATTAATCTTATCAGGCTTAACCATAAACTGTGTGGCAAGATACTCATCTGTGTTAAGGAGGCGGCACTTTGTCATGCACATGAACAGAAATAAAAGGACCTGAGGGGGTGGGAGGAATCCCATACGATTTTTTACAAATTTCTGAGACCTACGAAGTCTAAAGACCTAAATGAAGACCTTAAGATCTTCATGGTCACTGTTTTGAACATAAGCATTTGCATTCTGACCTTTGCTTTTTGCACCAACTCCCATCATTGCTGTAAATGAGGCTATTAAGCTCTTTGGATCACATGACATAGAAGTGGACTTTTGGCACCTGAAGAGCAACTATATCCAACCAACCCAACATCAGTTTCTATTAATCTTCCTGTGTGCTGAAGATCCTTTTAGTTTATTTCTTATACAGAACAAACACAGAAGTACTTCAGTGATGGAAAGGGAGTTTAAGGAGTATTAGGTAAAAGTAGTGTTTTCACACAAAAGATCATTTGATACTATTTGTAGCTATTCCAAAATTCATGAGGTCTTCACATTGATTTTAATTGCTCTAAACTAAGATTACAGAACCACAAAAAGTGGCCATAGGAAAAATCAACTTTAGTCAAAAAAAACTTTATGTATAACTGAACAACTTTGTGGGAAAATATCGTTAAACACATTTTGACCTTTTAATATTTTTTCCATTCCTTGATTATCATTTTCTATTTTCCTCTGTTAAAGAAGATGCAAAAAGAAAAAAAAATGAAAAAAATCTTATTTAAATTACTCTTGATGTCAGGGAATAAAAATAATTGAGTAGTCTAAGAATGATCACCTACATGCCTGATCAAGTTATTCAGAAGCTATTAATGTCTCTGTTGCAAAGTAATGTAATTACCTCCTTTTTCCTTGTTCTGCAACTCCTTATTTTAGTCAAACCTATTTGACTGGTTCTTGTTTCTGTTTAGATGGATAGCTTCAAGGCAAATAATATTTAAATACCAGGTGACAAGACAGATTTGTTCATCATGCATGACAAAGTTAACTTTCTAAGTTCAGCACCTTAACAAACTGGTTTAAAAGTCAGGTAGTGGACAGACAGTGCTGTGTCTGTATGAAGTCCACATGAAAATCCCCCAGCTTGCATATCATAAAATGAATTTCATTAAGTATTTAAACTGTTAACACTATCAGTGATTTTGACTTGATTAGATTAAGAAGTGCTCTTCAGTTGGCTGCTGGCAAAGTCTGTTCAGCCTAACTATTTCTGTTTGCAGTACGAACCCCCCAAGTAAAAAGGGCTTCTGGTCTCCACAAAACTTGAACCTGAAGTAAAAATAGTTTCATTGCCGTGATGAACTAATCCCAAAATACATCCTCATTTTCTATATATAAAACTGATCTTTTAAAACTTTAATGCTATGTCAACACACATATCCCTTAGTATGCAGCACTAATATCATTTTAATAAAAGTAATTGTTCCCTGGTGCAACCTTATAGAAGTCAATAGAACATGAGGGACATATTTGGCCTCTTATGTCTTATCAAGCCAATGAGCTAGGCAAATTCTGATACGGCTAAAGGAACTTAATGTCCAATTAAGAGCTCAGTAAGAAGAGTGAGTCATAACTCATCAGGTCTTTTATGGCTGGAAACACACTAGCCCATTCAGATCAGAGCTACCTATGGGCAAATCTCATAAAAACAGATGTTTGTACTCTCATTTTTTCATTCATATTGTAACCACTGTGAAACATGACCTTTTAGTGATAGTTAAATGGAGAATCGTTGCATTTCTCTTTCACCTCTTTCCTTTTCTTTCTGAACCAAAAGCATTTGCAGGTAGTTATGCATGCAAGCAAGTTAAATCATATTATATTTTTTGTGCATTTTATTACTTTGTAGTACTGAAAAGGAGGCAACAGCCTAAATTTTTTCTCAGATTACTTTAAAGAGAGTGAACACTTCCTGAATAACATCTAGCAGCATTATGCAAATGTGCACATATTTTATACACCATTCATTCAACACACAGTCACAGGATACTATTTAAAAAGAGAAACTACAACAAGTAAAAGAGGGGAAAATGTTCTGAAGATACTAATCATGAAAGCGAGAGAATGATTAATGTGAAAGCTTTCACAGATGTATAAAAAATTCCAGTGGGAAAGGATTCATAAAAATCAAGGAGAAACAATCCCAAGATCAAACTGGTGTCATAAACATAGTTATGAAGTAATGCCTCAGAGATTTTTTGAAAACAAGGAGGGCAGCTTTAAATTGTATTAAAAAAATGGGTACCAAGTTTTAGATTATTAAAGTGACCAGACATGAGGTAGGCTGGCTACCTGATATGTCTGGATGAAGTATTACAAACCACTAAAGTTCAGAGAAAAAAGATTTGGATAGATCATGAAAATGGGAATTACATTAGTCAAGATGAAAAATGACTAATTCTTTTATATATATATATATATATATTTTTTTAAATCAGACTGGCAATCATAAGTGGCTGACATGTGGGGAGTATACCATTATTCATACTTCAAAATCTTAGTGAACTATTAGATAGATGTTAAGCTTATATAGTTTCACCAGACTTAGCAAAATCCTATTCTATTATCACAGTGTCTAGAACATTGTCAATCATTAGAAGACCTTTTGATTTATTTTGAAAAGGAACTAAGTCTAATAATCATAATTCTGCTATAATGTTTATATATATATATAATATATAATGCCCTATGCTTTCTAATATACATTTTATAAAACTAAGACTGTTATATTTCATAAGAATGTTATATTTCAGATATTTTATCTGAGATTGTTATGCAATATGAAACATACACAATGTTAATACGTCCTTTAAGACATCATAACTTTACTTCACAATATCTACATTTTAAAAGCTTTAGCTCCATTGCATTGCACTACAAATTGTTCATATTAACCTGTTACCAAGCTAAATAACGTGAACAAGTGCTATTACACCTTTGTTTCCATTTGCACTCTAAACAAGATTTTCATCTACCTGATATTAAAAATACCAATACTTATAAGAAAAGAGGATTTCTTCCAAGTTCTAGTATTGCTAAACATTTCTTTTTGGTTTGACATACTGCACTGCAAATGATGTTCAATTTAAAGTTCTGAATTATTCTTTGATAAATCATATAAAAATCATACAAATTTGAAAGCAAAACAACAACCCAACCACTCCTAGGAAAACAATGCCCCAGAATGTAGATTTGGAAAACAAACAAACAAAAACCACAACAACAACAAACAAGCAAACAAAAAAAAAAATCCAATCTAGTAAAACAGAGGTGAACTGGAATCCACCCCTTTGATTAAAGTCATCTAAAAATTAATTAGTACTGCTAGTCATCTTCTAACTGCACCTCCACAGGACAATTGCTCTCATCAAAGATAGTTTCATAGCATTTAAGATATGTGAAGCAAAACACTCTCCAAGTATCAAAGGAATCATTTTACATAGAGTGATGGAGATCCCTAGTTTTAGAATTTGGGGCTGCTACATTGGCCATCTAATAGAACTCAAAACACATAAGCATGCTAGCACCCTCATGAACCAGCAATGGTATCTTGATAAAGAGAGCATGACAGCACTGACTACTATCACTGAAAATATAACAATGTACAGTTAGGCTCTGGTGAGTTTAATAATCTTGCTATATTGTTTTTTGTTTTGTTTTGTTTTTGGGGTGTAGGGGGGGGATTAATTTTCTTAAAGAAAGCAAGAAGCAGTGTAACAGATGTTATTTCCACATAAGCCGTTCTCCTGAATCTGTTATAGTCTTCCCCTGCAACACTTTTAGTCCATCTGCTCACTTAAATACAATAGGCCACTTATTTAGAAAGTAGGAGGAAAAAAAAAAAAAAGCTGTTTCAGAAAAGAAAATGTAAACCAGTCCTATCAGCACATTATGAGATTTACTCTGTTGTTTTTAGAAGGAAAGAGGAGGCAATTTACTGTAAAGTGTTTAAAAACAGTAGCTTCAAGAATTTAAGTGGTCTAAAAACACCTATTTTGAGGGCACAGGGAGCTAAATTAAGACCGTATTGCAAATATATGTGATGATGTCTAGTAAGGAATTTAAAATATAGCAGAAAAGAAATCAACGAGTAATATTCAGGGTTATAGCACGAAACAGCTACTCAAGTCTGCTGCAGGTGGAAATGGGAAACAAGAACAGCAATTTGAAAGGGCTGTCTCATTCCACTTTCACTTTTCTCTTACTATCTTTTCTGTGATGGTGTTTTTATATTTTTGTATGTCTTGTTCCTTGTTTGTATGTATGTTCTATGTATGTTTGTATGGCATGACAGACTTAGAAAGGATTGCTAAATCAGAGACAGCATAAAGAAATTTAAAAAATAGAACAGAGTGAACTATCGTCTGATACAAAACTATTACTATGCCATAAAAAAGTTATAGTATCAGTTTCAAGAATATCATATCTTTAAAACTGCTTTCATATATGAACTCTCAAATGAATGTAAAAATGTATCCAAAATGTATCACAAAAATTTCTGCACCCATTTTTTTATTTTTAACAATAAAATCATTTTAAAATTAATAAATTGAAAAATATTAGAATTTGTTCAAATTGGAAAAAAACTACAAATAAAGATATTTTACACAAGTCTGCAAAGTTCTATCTAACAAATAATTTTATTAGTATACAAGTACATTTTTGGAGATGGGCAAACCATAGCACAAGGTGAAAGGCTGCATCAGGCAGAATATATGGACTACATGTAATGGAAATCTTCAAAATACTATAACCAGAGATCTTGTATTACATCTGTCTCACTACACTATTGAAAAGTCCTGTCTATGAACACACAAGCATACCCACAAAGCTAAGTATCAGGGGGACACTGACTTAACCGTAAACAAATGTGCTGAAGACTGTTTTCGGACCAAGTTTATTTGTAGGTCTTTCTTTGCTAGCTGTTTGAAACTGTTTTCCTTGTTTATTTTGCTTTTATAAATACATAAGTAGGAACAGCTTTAAAAAGTGCTTTTAAAGAATCAGAAAGTAAAATGGCTCTCTTGACAGTATTGCCTCCCAGAACTATATGATTTGTTGTTATACTTCACCATCCATTTGGTAAAAAATAAGATTACTGTCTTTCTTCCTTTCAGAAATACATTTCATATAAGTGAGGGTTCTCCTTCACTGTTTAAAAGGCATAATAATAATAAAGTAACAAAAATACAGAGGAAAATTTACTCTTAACCAAAAGGGGAAAAAAAAAAAATTCTTGACTTTATATATCACAAGGGAGGAAAGGCATAATTCTTTTGCATATTTTGCATATTTTATGCATTGGTTCTCAGAAGTATTCATTTTTAAGTATAGAGGCATAGTGGTCTCAACTCAAGACAGTTTTGAACTTGAGCCTGGGGTACCAGTCAAAGAGAATACAGGTATTTTACTAATACCTTTTGCACTGAGAAAGTAACTCAAACAATACTCCAACATTACTCGCCATTGAACATTACTTGAAAAATTACTTCCTCAGAAGTAACACACAGAAAATATAATTATTCACTACTCCAAGTTACGAAATACTGGAAATGCCATGAAAACTGCTTTTTAGTTTCTTACTGGAAAGAGAGGTAAACAACAAATGTTTCCCCCCAAAAAAAGCAGACTCTGATACATGAGAAACACAATACAAGCCTTGCTGACAAGTAAAACCAAGGAAAGTAAGATTTTTCAGTCTCAGAATCTCTGCCTTTCTCACTTTTTTTTTTTTTTAATCATCAAGTAAGTCTTATATTAGGAGAATTTGTTTTAGTGATGTTATAAGTAACATCACACACACACTTTTTACCCTTCAGATTCAGCTGCAACATTTACACCTCTGGTTCACAATAAATTATTTTTTAATGTTTCTTTTGTATGCAAAACTAATTAGCTCAGTGAATAATTTTGTAACAAGAAAGATATGTTGAGCATTTACTAAATCTTCACACTAAATTCACCATAAACTCGCTCTTCATTTTGTGAGCTCACAAGATATATGTATTTTGAGAAGCAACCAAAAACTTACTAGAACTGTCTCAGTGTATGTTTTCACTGCAGGGCTGCGTATTTGAAAAGAAAAAAAAATAAATCTCTATTTCATATTAGAACAACAACATCAACAAATAAGTATATATTGCGTATCTTATAGTACGCCTGACAAACCAAACTACTCTATTCAGATTCCATGTTAAAGAGGAGAGGCTTTTTTTCTTGTTTTCCATAAGCCACACAAGCTACATTTCCAGAGTACTATTTTATACTGTACTGTCATACTAGCTCTACTATCATTTATAAAACAAAAGATGAAGTCTTTGAATTGCAGAGAATATTAATGGCTTTTTTTTTTTCTTTTTTGCTTTACATTATTGCAGACATCAAGCATATTAACAAAAAGCAAATTACAAAGAAAGAAAA
Organism: Cygnus olor; assembly: GCF_009769625.2. Lineage (NCBI taxonomy): Eukaryota > Metazoa > Chordata > Aves > Anseriformes > Anatidae > Cygnus > Cygnus olor. The sequence goes on along the minus strand of NC_049172.1, from coordinate 40,150,623 downwards.
AAATGCTATTTCTGAAGTGGAAACAATGAGATGTATGGCTTTTTTCCTGGTTAGATCTCTAAGAATAGCTTGCTACGGAGCAACAAGTGTTTTCATGTGGACAGTTTAGTTGACTGATAAACAATTTGGGGCAAAACCTATTTTTCAAAGCAGGTTACAAATATAGGAAAAAACTAGCCAGTAGATATTCTGTGGCTGAGAGAGGAAATCATAAGTCTAGAAAGACGCAAATGATGCTATTTCATTTTTTCTTACAGACTGTATGATTTATAAGTTTTCAGAAGTAAGATTTATAGTCTCTTTGAAGTCAGCCTATAAATAACAAGAACAAATGGAGCCTAGGAAGGAGTAGCAGGTGTGAAGGAGAACACAGGGGTGGGCCTGGACACAGGCACTCTGGATGGATGGCTAACTTGTGTTTTACTGAAAGAGTTCAAGGGAATTTGAAGACTAGAAAAGGCAAGGCAGATAGAAATTGTGAAGAATCTGCCAAATGAAGTGAAAGAAAGGCTCAGATCAGATGGGGGACGCTCACAACAAGGTAACTGAGGCATTTCAGGAACATTGCACAAATCCATGCAGTTGGACCTCCATGGGGAATGTCCCATCCTGTCTCCCCTCTTCTTGGAGGGCAAGCTTCTCCTCCTTCAAGGGAAGAAGTCATACCAGGTTTGGCTCTCCTCAACAGAAATTAGAGTGTTTGGAGACAGCAACCTCTGGTGCAAAAGTGACTGCTTTCATGCAAGAACAACTTCCCCTGTGAAATCGGTGATTCTGGCACCTATACTGAGAAAGCACTCTCCCTTGGTCAATGGGCCCTCCTACATGCACACACACATTTCCTCTCTACCTCACCATAAGGAAGATCTTCAACCTACACAAACTTAACTCGTAAAAATAAAAAAATCAACCACACCCCCCGACATCTGTTTCTTATACAGGACACGTAATCAGAGAACAAATCAACACTCATGGATGGGCATTCACACATGCTTGCACAGGAGAATCATGCCCTCGCTGTTTCAGAATTATTTTGATAGGAAGACATGATGCAACTTCATTTTAAATTGCAAGCTGTTGTTCCAGACTGTTGGAAAATGGAGCTTGCAGCATCAACTGTTTGTTTTACATACAGTATCTCAGAACAAATTGCATAACCTGAAATTTAATGCTAATTAAAAGAACTGGTTTCTACTGTAATTGCTCTATTTTTTGTCATTAAAATGGCTCGTTATGTAGCTTCCAATACATACCTATTTACTGAGTTACCAACTCAGTATAGTTTTACAACAGGTTTAGTTTCCACTGATTCAGTGCAAAAGCCTGGCTATACAGAAATAGAGACAAGAAGTAAGAGTTATAACCTTGTCTATGATATGCAGACTTACATAGGCAAGAAATCTTAAGCTGCTTACGTGATACCAGTTATAAAGATCACAACAAAAGATTTAATCTTTAACACTATCTGTGTCATTCAAATAAATGAGCCAGCTGCATATTCCGCACTAGCTTACCTGAAGGACTGAGTATACAGGCATGGGAATCTTCAGTGACGTCTTTAAATATCAGCGCTCATTGGCTCCTAATCATGTCTGGGAAACTCTGTCCTCCTCAGCAAACAGACTGCTCACTCAAAAATGTGATTCCAATATTCAGCAAAAGGAACATAAATCGACTGCATTTTTTGTCCAGCTAAGAAGCATGGTTGTTGTTTACCTACTTACTCAATTCATCCAGTTCAATTCTATATAACTCTTCAGGGAATTAAAATATCCACTAATACCAGTTGCTGAACCTAGTTCTTAATGGTCAGTAATCTGAATGCCTAAAGTCAATAAGAAATATTTGGAAGGATTTAGCTGGAATTAGGTTAATTCAACTGAAGTTTGATTCATTTCTTTTAAATGTCTTAAAATCATCCCACACGAAAAACATCATTGCAGATTGAAATGACGTCATTTAAGTATATAAACGTGCAGATTCAAGCTGGAATGAAAAGCTCTTTAATTAAAAGCAGTCAACTTTTAGTTCCTGATAGATAGTGAATGTTACAGTGTTTTCCTCTGTCCTTAATGGACTCTTCTTTCTTTGCGGCTATTAAATGTGTCATTTTAGGGGTTTATACCCACAAGATGATTTTTAGGGCTTAAAGTATCAATCTTCAAGTGGAAGGTAACATCACTGTGTCACAGCTTAGAGAAGTGCTTCTTCTCTTTCACCACGTTTGTCATGGGAACCCTTCCTACAGATACCTGTCCTTCCTCCATACCTATATCTGAATATTAATACAGATTTCTTTCACAATCTCCGGAATTTTTTCTTTCAATTTCAAGGCTCAGTTATTTCAATTAGTAACACATCATATCACTAAGTAGTATAGTGTTTCCAGAAGTCATGTTCACAAGACCCTGCTGGTCTGACTTGCAATGTGTGCTTTGCTGCTTATTCAGTCTTGCCATCAAGTGTCTGTCTTCCAGCTACAGCAGCAAGCAATATTTGTGAATGAAGCTCCTTTCCACATGCTGCATCTGCCGTACTTCTTACCACTAGGCTTTTCACAACAAAATCACAGATGAGATTATTTGGTTTCTTATGCTCTTCAGATCTGCATAGATGATGTATCACATTAAGCTGGTTCTGACCTTTATAGAGCACTGCTTGACCTCGGTTTGCAGTTTTGCATGGCAGAGAAGTGCCAAGGGATGTATGAGAGACCAGGAACTTACTCTATAAAAACATGAGTTCTTAAATAAGTAATTTTTAGGTTTCTGCTGCAGCAATAGAAAATAGCATTGCACAGGAGAAAGCAAAACTCTTTTCTCCTACTTCAGCAATTTTCAACTGACACAAAGGATTTCATTTTCTGCCTTGTTTACCTAAAATGTTTAGTGCTTTTGGAAGTGCTATATAAATTAAATGTATTCTGCTGTTAGGACAAGAGAAAAATTTAATATCATATGCAAATAAGGAACTGGACACACATCTGAAGCCTCAGGCCTCAAGACATGAGAAAATGAGGAACCCCTTAGCTATTTCAACAAAAGCTTATCTCAACTTATAATTATTTTTGATCCAGAATTATTTCTACTGTGCCTATTCATACAATGCCTATTCACAAACACATCACAGAAACAGTACACTGACGTTATTCCTGCACTGTTTCCTCTTCCTATTGCAACTGACAAACTCCAAGGGTTCTGGCTTCATATGGCTCAGACTGGTCAAAATATGAAAAATTCATTTCAGTCCTGGATTTTCATGAGATATTTAAATAATAAATTGAACTTAAACAGTCATCTGAACTTTAATATAAAAAGATTAATCTGTCTCCTGTAGGAACCATTAAAACTATATGCTATGTTAGTATTAAGAAAATCATTGTTGGATATAACAAAAATAAGCTGGACTACCAAGTCCCTTACAAATATATAATTAATTTGACTCTTAAAAGGGAAGAGGAGGCCAGTTAATTGAAATGAAGGGGTTTTAAATTATTTGAAAGTTGGGAGGCAAAAGTGAGATGAGCCAACAGAGATTTGTAGAGAACATATCACGTTAAAATTGGCTTCAGCAACAGGGTAACCACCTATGTAGTTAGGGAGAAGCAATAGGCATCATGTATCTTGTCTTTAAAACATGACATTATTTCATTTTACAATCTTTTAAGCTAGGAAAACGCAGTCTAGATTAAATTGCTATAAACTGGGTGCAACAGTGGTTGGATAGTACCTCACAGAAGACTTGTCAACTGTCCTCCGTCAAAATGGAAGTAAATATCTAATGGCTCCCCACAGGGCTTTGTCTTTCATACGGCTCCATTCAATCTTTAATTAATGAAAGAAGAGAGGAGAGGAGAGACTAAGCTTCTGTGGAAAATCACAGAAAACACAAAGATGGAAAGGACTATGTTGAAAGTTGGGACTAACAATCTAAGAGAGTTCAACCAAGTAGAGAAATAGTCTGGGAGTAATTCAGAAGGTACAGGTACAGATTACTGAGAAACAATCAGCTGTAGATGTATTGAGCAGGGAACAACCAAGTAGACAGCACTCCTTCAGGAAAGGATCTTGAGGTTAGGGGGTATTGCATGCTCAAGAAGAATCAGCAGTGCCATGCATTCACAGGACAGGCAGGCATCACAGCGGGATGTATACGTACATGTCTATCCCAAAGAATGCATGAAGCAATCCTCCTGCTCTACTAAGTGCTGGCAGGGCCTCATCAGATGCCAGGAGAGAACACAAAGGAACATCAGAGGTGCCAAGAGGGTGACCTGCAAGGCAGCTTTGAAACAATCAGTGTTTCCTTCTCTAGAGAAAGGTGGGAAGAAAAGAGTACCAGGGAAAACTATGTAACATTACATATCAGATGTGTGAGATACTTTACTAAAATGAAAGAAATTATTATTTCCCCATATGCTACAGAAAAAAAAAAAAGTTTAGATGATTGGAATAAGAAAGATTTTTATTAAATGGTTACAACAGTGAGAAAACAGTCTACTGAACTTTTTAGTAAGTTGCTCAAACCTCTGTTAAAAAAAAAAAAATTAATATCCCACAAGGAAGAAAGAAAGGTTAACTTCTGGAGGTCCCTCACAACGAGACATTTCTCAGCTAGTATAACAGTACACATGCACATACCAACTAAGGTTTGTCCATATCAACATCTATACTTCATTATTAAAAATAAATCTTTTTCAAAGGATTGGATAAGCACCTGAAATAGCAGCACGGAACAATGCAAAAGTTTTCATATCACTAGTTAATATGACACCAGCCAATACTTTGCAGCCAGACAGGACTGATTCTCATTATAAACGCTTCTTACAATACAGATACTGATGGATATGAAAAACCTCAGTATTATGAGCATGTACTTATGCAAAATTACATTCTTTATTCCTTTCATTTATTTGCTAATTGTTAAAATAATATGGTAAAAAGGACAGTAAGAGTAGGCATGAGTATTTAGCTGGGTATTTAACCTCAAAGACTGTGTAAATAGGTGTATTGTAAATATTTAAAGTTCTATGACTAAGCCTCACATTAATCCTTATTAACAGACTTTGTGCGTGCAGACAAGAATATTACCCATGCTCCTTCCCTAAGCAACGTCCTGTGAGTAATGATGTTGATAAGCCCAACCTCTGAAAAAACAGCGTATAATCTTTTTCTGTTTGCTTCTGTGGTGTGGGTCACTGGGTTACTTGCTTGAAGCTGAAGTGATACTTTATTTATAAACGCTATGTACATATCCTTTCATAGGTGCTGCAAATTGAGGGATACAAAGTATTGAAGAATACTGTGTATTATAGGTTTACAATAAATATCTCAGGTGGTTAGAAGGGACAGATCCCATAATAATTGCCACAGATGTATAGATGTGGTTTTCCTATGTTTTTTTATTTTTTATTTTTTATTTTTAAATATGCAAATGGAAACTCATATTTTAAAGATCTTAAATTTTCTTCTGCCCGAACATGAAAGATTTAGCTGTTTGTAAAATTCTTACATTTTATAGGATTCATTTTCCTGGAGGAATTCTGAATTTTATTGCTTAGATCATGGAGTTATAGCTGCATTCTTTTATTTTGTCTATAAATAAAGTGCATACATTTTGTTTTCCGTGTAAAACATTTTCTTGTGACAAAGACAAATGTGATGGTTAGCTGAGTCTCTCTTAAGTAAATACACCTCTAATATTCATATGAGCTCTATCGAGATATTGAAAAACAGCGTTGTGCCACATGCTTATGTTACTGCTGAGACATCAAAGTCTTTAATCTTTTTTCCCCCTATTGTGTCAAGTGCTAAAGAAAAACCTCATGTAAAAGCAGGCCAACAGATTAGCTGAAGGAATAGCACCTACAAAGGTGAGTCGCAGCAGTGGTGCAGTATGAGCTGGTAATGCACAATTCCTGTTTTAATGCATATAAGCTCTATTTAGTGACTTGACTTATTTAACATAACAGATACACAGTGAAATTTTTCAGAAGGTAGCTTTAAGAAACCAGAATATACTGAGGTAAATTATTTTTCAGCACAATCTAACTTGCAAATGAGCAAGTGATCATGAAGTCTATATCATGGTTTCCTTCTGATCTTGGATTAACAAAAGAACAGGTTATTTAGCAGACTCAAATTCCCTACCTCCTCTGCTTATTATGAGCATTCAAGCTCATAATAAAGGCATCTGACAAGCACTTGCCCTTCGTGCATCATGCATTATCCACAGACCTCTTAAATCTCCTTTACTGTGTGAGTCTCAGAATTGCCTTTTGTCTCAAGTGCTCAGATGACAGACCTGCTCCTCTCCTGCTTGTTGCTTCTGGTGACTGACACTTCTGCCTGGGCAAACCCAGGTGTCATCCATGAAACAACATGCTAAGGAGGTCTCAACTACTGAAAGGAAGGCAAGTTGAGAGGTTTGTGCTGAGTAAGAAGGACTATATTTTAGTTATCAGCATTTCAACGCCGTGATACTATCATCATACTTCGATTAGCAATATTTGCCACTGGATAACTATCTGACCCACACATAAAAATGCACCAAGATCAGCGAGTAAAATGAACTGTGAAGGTCAATTATGTTAATTTTCAACCTATTGGGTCAATCCATCCCTACACGTAAGAAAAAGGGGATTATAGGTAGACTGAAAATCCAGAGAGTTCGCTGTGATATGCAACAGAATATCTCTTTAAGATGCCTTGCTTTGATTTCACTGGCAAAATAACTGCTCGATATTTGCTAATAGATGTTTAATTAAAACAATTTGATCTATGAAGCGTGAGGGTTTCCAATAGGAATAAGACTAATATACATAAAATCGGCATATTTAGAAACCAACCTATTTTGGAGTTCTTTTTTAAATAGTAAGCCTATAAATACATACTTTCTGAGAGTTCAGTGATTTCTAATTTTAAAAATAGGTTTGTTCCAAAATTTACTAAGGCATTTTGCTGTATGAATCCCAGAGTTTGCCTGCCAAAAAAGACAGGTTGTCATTTTTTTTTAAGTTTCACGTTAGCATCAAAATATGTTTTCACGAACTCTGTAAAAAATAAGGCATCTTGTGCTCTCAGTCGTGCTATGTATTTGCACTATTTCTTGGTGCAACTTGATTAGCTTCACATAATATTCCTGATACCAGAATAAATGTCTCATTCAAATCAGAGTGAAGTCAATGGAAGTCCTTCAGTTACCTTCATTGAACCTTACATTTGTTGGGGATGAGTCAACTGAATGATATTAATTTATGCAAACAATAAGAATGAAGGCAAGAACAAGTGCTGACTTGTGTATTATATATCATTTATGCTGAGAGTAAGATTAGCAAGGCAACAAGGGTAATAGAGAAAAAAATACTAGATATCTGGGTAACAAAATAAGTAGATTATACTCTGTCCACATAAAAGAATGCCATATCAAGTTAGTTGTAACGCTTAATATATCACAGAAGAGCTTTATTATCAGGAGTGATTTCAGTATGACCTACTTGTGACAAAGGTATCATTGTTCCAATAATAAAAAAATAATCTGACATTTTCTTAAACAATATTTAAGAAGTGTAGGTCATAACTTTTTAATGCAAGTAGTCCAGCATGCTGGACTCATATCTCATCCTAACAACAGTGAGAAATGGATAAAAACTTAAAGCCTGGTTGTTTAAATACAGTCAGTGTAGCTTAATTACATTTAATGCAAAAACTTTGGGTTTACACTGTTTAAGTAAAAATCTCAAGGTTGAAGACATTCTCACAAGGAGATAATCATTATCAGATAAATCATGAAAGAAATAAGTTAAGCAGGAAAACAGCAGCGGTATTTATGTGAACTTTTGTCCCTGTCTTAAAATTCTGCTGAACAAGAAAGACCAGGTTAATAGAAGTAAAATTAAATCTCAACATTTTCAATATAAACAGCTATTAGAAAAGGAAAGGGGAAAATAGGCAATAATGAAAATATAATATAGCGCAGTTCATAGCATATCCCAAGTTGGAAGGGACTCGGAAGAATCATTGAGTCCAATTCCTGGTTCACACAGGACGACTCGAAAACTAGATTCTACGTCTGAGAGCGTTGTCCAAATGCTTCCTGAACTCCAGCAGGCTTGGGGTCATGACCACTGCCCTGGGGAGCTTGCTCCAGTGCCCAAGCACCCCCTCAGCCTGACCCTCCCCTGTCCCAGCTCCATGCCATTCCCTAGGGTCCTGTCACTGTCCCCAGAGAGCAGAGCTCAGCACCTGTCCCTCCGCTCCCCTCCTGAGGAAGCTGCAGGCCGCCATGCAGGTTCTCAGGGCCCAACATAAGATAAAGATAAAAAGTGAAGAAGGCATTAAATATCTCTGCTTTACCTACGTCCCTGTTTGTTAGGTCACCAGCCCCACCAAGTAACAAACCAATGTTACCTCTGGTCCTCCTTTTGCTGTTAACATTCTTTAAAAGCCCCTTTTTTGTGTCCCCTACAGTACTGACCAGCTTCAACTCTAATTTGGCTGCACGAATTTTCTCCCTACAATGGTGAACAGCATCTCTCCAATGTCCGTACACTATCTTTTCCCACTTAAGTTCTATTAGAAGATCCTTGACCAGCAAAGCCAGCCTTCTGTCCAGCTTGCTTGACTCCCAACATTTTGGGATCACCTGCTCCTGCACTGTTAAAGAGAAGGCTCTTAAAATGTGACCAGCACTGATGGACTCCAACATCTTCAAAAGAAGATTCCCAGGAGATCTTACTAACTGGTTCATTGAGCAGCCTGAAGTCTGCTCTCCCCGTATGCAGTGTTGAAGTTCTGCTGGCTGTTTTTCTTCTACCACCAAAATTTTGCAAAATGACTCTTTAATGTGCACTGTGGCCAAGACAGCCAGCAGTAACCGCTTCACCATTACAAACAAGGAAATTAGTAAAATAGTAAGAAAAACAGAAAGACAGGAGAGATCTTAAAGTCAGCAGAGCAAAAGAATTCAAAACAGATTTTATTATATATTAGCTGTGAAAAAGATCTTCATGTTTTAATTGGTCCCTGGTAGGTAGTGTTGCCTTTAGGACAGCTAATGAAATTGTCAGCCAAAATGAATTTCTAGTGTCCTATTGTGGCACAAAAAGCAAATACGTAAGGCACACCAGGTAGGAGTAACAAATATGTCTTGCTTGTCAATGGAATAACCAGTACCGACATAATCTGAGTCCGCTACATTTTGATTTCAGAAGATTATGTTAAATTGAAAAAGTAAAAAGAAACATGAGAATAAGGTTAGAAATAATATTTTGTTATCAAAAACTTCTGGCAAATCAGACTGTACTTATTTCTTCTGTCCAAAGAGGACGTTAAAAACTGACTTGATCTCTAAATACTTGTCTGTGGAATATTAATTTGATAACAGAGGGCTGTACAGTCTCTCAGACAGACTCACACACCAGAAACTGGTCATGATGAATTAAGAGGTGGTAGTGATTTGTTAGGCAGAAGTTAATCTGGACAGATATAGTCAGATGGTAAAATGCACAATTCTAAGTGAGGCTAATTAACAGTAGAATCTGCAACTCATGCAGATTATGTGGGCTAGAGAAATATATCTTGTATTTACAGCCAGTAATTCACTGCTGGTCTAAACTCATGTGTCTAATCAAAGGCTTACCACAGTTGCAACAATACTAATGCTTACTGTCAAAATTATCAAATTATTATATAAAAGACTATTAATAACACATTTACATCTGTTATCTGTGTTCCCTAAGTATCTGCCCTGTTTCACAGCTGTTGTGCTCCCCACTCATGCCCCTCTGGGTCCTAAGGTCAGCAATGACAATTGTCTGCAGGAAGAAGAGGTAGGGGAGCTGGGATCAGAGTCAGCATCATCCTGCCTTCTTTACCAGAAGGAGTATCATGCTAGCAGTGGGTTTCTGCCTCTTCCCCACTCCAAGGTCTCCATGGCTTTCGTTTTGTTCAATTCTAGCACATGCTGTACCTTGATCATCACTAATTCACAACCCCATATCATATTCTAATATACTATGATTTAGATGGTAGGTATTGAATATTCTAGATGTTTGCCTTTTCTTTTGTTTTGCCATGAAACTGGTTTTATCTGATTTCCAGTGCTGCATTCCATTGCAACGTTCGCAGTTTGTTTATAACCTCTGCTGTCACCCACAAGATGTACTTTAGAGGCCTTTCTTACCACCCTTCCCCTGTTCTCCTCCACTCCATGTTATTATCATGGGGTCAGAGACAGTTCACACTACACAGAATAACCAATTATTATTGCTGTTGCTTACAGAGATGCATCAAAATTATTGTAACACTATATGACACAACTGCATGGAGCTAACATGAGCTAGGACAAGTTAGGTAATATTCAACTTCTCAAGAGGTAAATGAGCTAAAACAGAACTCCAGGCAAGCCCAAAGAAGGGCAACCAAAGCAAGCCTAGCAGGGCAAAGCTCCAGGGCCTTGCCAAGTCCATAGCCTCTTATCAGTAATGGTAATAACAACTTTACTGCGTTGCTGACCAATATTGAAGTAAATTGTTCAAAACTTACTTTTGAAGCTCAAATAACGTTGAAGTGAGAATTCATTCAGGAAGGGAAAGGTTGTTGCTATGTAGGTAGCAAGTCTAGACAGCTATAATGGTCTCTTTCTGGATTTATAGTCTACAAACATAAATTTAGCATGTCCTGTGTCTTGAAGGGCTAATTCCTCCTCGAGATTTGTATTTGCATGCAAAACACAAAGCTGATAGAACAAAATAGACTTAATTGTTTCTTTTGTAATATTTTGCCTTTGGATTGCAGGCACTGCTTGAGTTATCACAAGACCCATCAACTGTGGCAGCAGTATAATTGTCTCACAGACAAACTTCGCATGCACACTTCTAGCTTCACACAGGGAAAAAGAACAAGCTTTTAAATATTGTAACATAGCTGGCTTTGTAAGCACAAAGCTTTTTTTTTTTTTTTTTCTTTTTTTTTTTTTTACCCCCATGGCCAGTGATCTTTAAAGACCTGGAACAAAAGGTGATATGATTTTCAGATCATCAGATCACACCTAAAGTTCAAACCAAGTTCAGCCAGATGGAAAAAGCAGTTTTTGGGTCAGTAACTTTTAGCAGAAAGATAACTTTTCTTGCACTTATGGTTCTTTTTACTGCATTTTATTTCTTTACTTATTCTACACCTGTTCCCCTCCATATTGGCTACTACTTTGCAGCCTGCCCTTTAGCTGATAGGTGATACCATCTGGGACTTCATAAAGCAGTTTTGGACCAGGTGGCCTTGCAGAAATAATTCAGTGCCAGAACAGAGCTCCTTTTCAGATGTGCTCATCTCATATTTGCTGCTGGATGACCAACCAATCCCTTCTAAACATAGGTATGCCCTACGCATACCGTACGCTACACGAGGCCTTTTCATAAGCCAGAAAGTTTGGTTTTCTTTATTAACACAAAAGAAAGTGCTGTGCTTAAAGTTAGTGTTGTGCGTTAGATAAACAAAGCTGTTACCTTTTAGCACCGAACTTGAGAGAAGAGGCAGTGCAATAGTGCACATTAGGTCTACACGAGTGCATTATAATGCTGTAATATTTACAACAGTTGAATTAACGTGTGACCATCTGCTTTTGTGTTTTAAGCTTCATAGAAAGGGGTATTTTATTGATGCATTTTGACAATCTTTAAGAAAATAATTGATTTAATAAAATAATTGAAATGAGATATTTAAGTAGCAAACAACTTTGTAGTAGCCATTTTGGAAGCTGATTCCCAAGTAGCTGGAGTTTTTAATGTGGGCAATTTTCTGCCTTCCTAGGCTCAACAGCTCACTGCTGATGCAGAACATCTAGTGAAATACCTTTTTTTGAAATGCTGTATTAAAAGGGGGCTAAAACAGCAACAGTACTATCCCATCTGTGATGTACATTAAAAGTTCATCAAGACAAGTTTCTTAAGAATGAACAAAGATAAACTAATTACTTCATTAATGTACACTTTGTGCTATTTACACAACTCCAAAAGCATCTTTAACACCACATCTTAATAATATTCCATCAGTTATTAGACCCCTGCAGCATCCCAGGAGGGACAAGTTTCTCAGATAACTTTATCTCATGCAGTTTCCCGCATGGCAGCAACTTCCCCACCAGGAGTCCTCTTCAGAATCTCTCATGTCAGGATTCTTTCTTTCCCTTTGATGACATGCCTCAGCCATGTCAAACACTTACTTCAGGGCCCTCCTAGCTGCAGAGGTATCAAGCACTGAGTCTTCACCCTACAACTACAGAAGTTACACCAGTCCCTCAGTGTGTCAAACAAGTTTATTATTTTTACCTTTCAGTGACTTTTAGTTCCACAGAGTGCTTGCTAAAAATCTTCCTTTGGTTTACCAACTGCTCCTGCTGTTACATATATTAGCCTTAATACAATCCATTAGTTATGCACAGTGCTTTCTTCATCAACGAAATACAATAATGTTAATGTTTCTGGTCTAATGTGTGGCCAAGCAATTGTCAGGATTCTTTTCAGATTGCTATAAAATTAAATGCACATAACATGAAAGGGGTTAACAAGTTATTAATACCTAGTAAATGTGAAATTAAATTTTAAAAATGCATTCACAATGATTTTTAGCAGATTTTACCACTGATGCAATGGATCTTTTATGTTATTTCTCTTTAAAATACAGTGAAAAAAAATGTATTAGAAGTTTTTGGTTTCTGTTATGTCAATGATTTAAGGTGAAATCTTTCTTATCCTTGCTTGAGCCAGATGCACTCAATAATGTAAACACAAAAGCAAATATTGTGGCAGGTTGAAAAATAAACATGGCTTAACTCTTCCCATGCTTTGCCCCGGGGAAGGAATTTACACCAGAGCACAAAGGATTCAAAACATTGTTACTAGAGAAACTGAGTGAATAATTCTTATTCACCGATGGTTTTATTCTTGTACATTTATATAATGTGGACACACAGAAAGAACATTAGGCACTAAAAAAGCACAGTCAACAATTCTGTGAAGATAAACTGCTGACACACTGGAATCTGGCATTTGCTCTTCTTCAAACCCGGCCTAGCCACAAGCTCATACACACATATGAAAGATTTCTCACATCCAGAGTAGTTTGTTGTTAGAAACCATAGGGGGGAGGGGGGAAATGAAAATCAATTACTGCATTTGTAATATGCCTTGTTAAGTGCTTGGTAATCTCTCTTCCCTACTCCAAGAACCCCAATTTTTTTTGAAAAGGAAAAAAAAAGGTAGACAGCACTGCAGTTTCACAGGAGAAATGGTCACTGGTGAAATGAAGGGGACCTTCAGAGTCCTACCTTCAGGAGACATACAGAGTACAGTAGATAAGAAGGAAGAAGGAGTAGGTTTATGCAGCAGAGGGTTTACTGAATGCCTAGTGATATATATGACATGATTTAAGATAAATTACTGAGAATGTATCTTCATGTGCCACTGAAAACATCACGTTCTCCCTCCATTTCACAGTAAAGAAAATGGTAGGGTCAAAAACTCAACTGCTGACATTCATAAAGATACGCATCCTTTGGAGGTCAAGTGGTCCATTTTCACATTTTGAAGACCTCTACTAAGTAGATGAGAGTGTTCAGAACTGATCACTGTGTGCTCAGCAGTCCTGTGAATATCTCCTCATACAACATTCCTTCCATTTTTAGTTTTCACCAAAATATAAAGTACATTAGCAGCTATTGGTAGCGTTCATGCTTCCTTCCTCATATCTCACATAGTGTGCAAGTATATACTTCCTTCAGATGCTGTTTTCCTTTGGAACACAGCCTGAATTCTATGTAAATGCTTCCTCAAACCATTGCACATGATGTACGGAAGTAGGTAACATGCTCTTTTGGGCATATTTCTTTAACTGCCTTTCGCTGATGGGGGATGAAACCTATTCTTCCCTTATCCACTCTTAAGAATATCTTGCACCTTACCGTTCACTTCTCAGAACGATTCAGTTTTCCTGTTTAGTCTTACTTATAACACCAAACTAGCTAAACATGAAGCTAAATGTTGCCTATGCCCTTGCTGACAGTGATAGTCCTGATTTGGGTTTCATAATGTACTCCTGCACGTGCGCTGACAATATAAATCCTGCAAATAAATAAGAAGTTTGGCACCTCCAAGGGACAAAACTTGTTGCCAAAGCTTTCACTACTGACATTAGAATCTTTTTACCTCTAGCTGGTACCAAAGCTCTGTCCAGACTTCCCTTTACTTACAAGATACATTCACAGAAATGCTGTTCTCTTTATCAAAGTGACTCTTCAGTGCCACAGAATACTAATGTTTCTACAGAAGTGATTATGTTTTTGGCTTAGTGGAAACCTAGGTGCAATGCTGATTCCAGTTCCATTTAACTGTGTTTGACAGCAACTAACACCCAAGGATGAATCAAGGTTGACATATTTAGAACAAAATAGTGGAGCACTTGACTAAGCCAATAAATGGCTCCAGCTGGGACTTGTCCCATGGTTGGCAATGAGGACACTGGGGGTAGTTTCTGTGGCAGATAACTTTAGCTAAGGATATTTTGCATTTACCAGAAACAAAAGATATTCCAATTATTTCTCTAAATGCAGATTTGTTTTTTCATTTGCATCATTTTTGTTGTATTCCTGCCTTAGATATTCCTTGGGTATTTGTTGCATTCCTGCTTGTATTTATTATTTTCAGCCTCAGCATGAATCTGACTGGGAGTTTCAATTGTTAGGAGCAAAATCGACCAGGATCTAAAGTTCAACTGAAGGAATTTGTGGGACGTATTTGGGACATGCTGATGAAGAATACAGAAAACATTGGTCACTCAGTCAAAACATAATAAATAATGAGGGTAGTTCTGTAGTCACTAGAGAGAAAAAAAAAGCAACATTATCAGAAAGACCATAAAAACAGTGAAAACACAGCAATCTACAGTTTTAACTTATTCCTCTTTTTTTTTTTTTTTGCATTCGTGATGGCAACATATTTTCAAAGGTAAAAAAATTTATTGCAATCAATGGAGTTAGGTTTATTTTCACCAATGGTGAATATAAAGTCTTTTTATTAACTGATACATTTTCACAAGAGATTGAGGACAGCTTTCTTTTCAGTAAAAAAAATTGGAAATTTAGGTGCACATTCATCTTGTGCATGGAATTGTAAGTAGTCTTTAAACATCCAACCACCAGCAGGCTGGCATCTTTTTGAAATTAATGAAAACTGTGATAAGTATAACCTGTAAATATTTAATCTGGATTCTAGTACATGGTGTTCTGCTTATGTTCTTCCTTCTTACCAGAACCTGACTATCTTTAACCTCACCACCACTAGCACAGTGCAACAGAGTTAATATTGAGAAGCCACATTCTGTTTCCATAATTGCATGTTAATTATTCTCCTATACTATATACACAGAAGTATAACTTAAGGCCTTCTAATAATTTTGTTATGTGTGGTATAGAACAAACAGAATAGGTAGTTGCAACTAGTAGCCCAGATGGAGGGGGGGGTAACCAAAACTTTCTGCATGACAGTTATAACCACAGGCATCTCATCGCTACCAAATGCTGATAAAATATTATTCCTGTCTTTGCTCTCTTTAGTTTTAACAGTGTACTAGCTTTTGAAAAACAGACACACTAGGTGTTTTGAGTTTTGTCTTGATTTTCTCATCTAGACTCTGTGCTGCATAATATGATTCATACAGTACCATATACATCATGGGATGTTCTGAAATACAATGATGTTTTGTAGAACAAAAAGAAATTACTGTTTTCGTTGTCTTCCTGTGCTGATTATGAAATCTGTATTCAGACAGGCGGTGTTTAGCACAAACATTTTCTTTCTCCTAATTCATACTAATCAGCATTCCACATGCAGTCTCACTGCATATATCACCTAAATTCCTTATTTTTCCCCTGGCCCCCGCAAGAGATTATTACTAATATTACTTTTATTATTGTCATTGTTTCGTCCCTTCCCCACAGATTCCAAATGAAACACAGTGAGCAGAAAAGTTGTATTTTCTAGATTTTGGTCTGCAGTAAAGAATAATGCAGCTTATCTAACATCATGCAGTTCATATTCACACCAGCGTTCAGGCAGATTATCCTCAGTGTTGTTTTGTCTTCCTCCATCTTTATGCCCTGTGTCCCCCACCCCAATAAATTTAACAGCTCCTCAGCTTCGGCTTAAGCCTCAGTACCAGAACAAGTATAGTAATCAAAGAAGAAGGTGTTTTTGTTTTATGTTTCCCTGAAATATCCGAAGGCCACTGCCCTGTAATAGCTCTTTGAAAATCTGAGTAAGTGACATTGCAATGCGACAGCTACCACATCGCCAGCTACAAGAGGACCAATTTCATCCTACATTTTCACATACCAGGATCTCACTTCCCAGACTTTTCCAGCAGTAAAATTGCAGAGCTGTTGGAGGAAATAAAAGTGCAGAAAACCCTTCACCCATTACACTCCAGCAAGGCCATTTAACCTAGTGCTGGATCTCACCATCACAGAGATGATAAGCTTTGCTATTGAGCATGTTTATGTGCAAAACATTGCAGAATGAAGCCTGGCTGAAAACATAGTTTATGGTAGCAGTCTGTAAAGACATCTTGCTCTAAAGTCTCTGTGTTCCACAAATCTGGGACTATACGTGCACTGAGAGAAAAGACAAGAGATACTTACAACAGTCACTGAAAAAAACTTTAAAAACACTGAACTGAATCCCACTAAAGTACCAATTGCTATTGATTCAAATGAAAGAACTGAGTAGGAAGCACACATTAGGGTTGGATTCTTCCTGATTCCTTTTTTTTTTTTTCCCCTTTTCTCTTTACCATGAGCTCCACAGCTACAACAGAGATTGGATCTTGGTTGCACTTTAACTACAAAATTTTCCAGTTTGTGATACCAGGAGGAACAGAATGTAAAGATGCCCCATCATTTTCTACCAACACATGATTACTTTTGAGAGTATAGTCTCAATCTAGCTCAACCTTTCACTACTTCAAGAAAGAAATGAGAAAGCAAAGCTCCTGAAGAAGAAATATTTAACTATTGTTACAGTAGAATGATAAAAACTGTCTTTTTCAGTTTGACAGACTTTGTGTATGGGTATTATTTTACCAAGTTATTTCCTAACACTTGCTGAGCATATGCAATACCATACAGATCCAGAGATTCCTAAAGTTGTGGGGGTTTAAGTAGGTGCAGAAGTCTGAAGAAAGTTGTCTTTCTTGAGATCAGAGCCAAATAAACTTTGATAGTAATAGCTTTAGTAAGATTTTGTTTGGGCTTGACCTGTTAAAGGACTTGATGGATTTTCTAAGGCCTCATCTAACATAGTTTCGATATACTTCTACCTACACAGAAGTATGTGCTACCAATTACAAATCCTAGGAAGTCTCATCTCCAGACAAGTCTAACTTGCCTTACAAAGCTAAAGTATTATCTCCATTAAACAAGCGTTCAGCATCACAATACAATGTTTCTCCAATTAAATTGAAATGTGTTATATAGCGCATAATAATTTGGGGACTGAAAGTGTGAATACTTTTAAATGTGGCATATAAATTTCTAATAAAGGATACTTTTCAAACAGGATCTCCTGCTGAAAGAGTTCATTGTATCTAAAAAGTAGAAACCTGTCGATAATACCCATGTGTCCTATAAAATGTTTTCATTTCTTTCATGGTATGTTATGCTTCATCAGTTTCCTTAATCCTAGCTGCAGTTCACGTTGCCATGCTGAAACAGCTCACTGAGCAGTAATTTATCTCTTGACTGTGGCATAACAACCACAAATACAGGTTATTCTGGGAGTGAGGATTTGCATTGCATAAACTGTATTTTTAAAATCATTTTCAAATGAGATTAATTCATGATAGGAAAATTATTCCTCTATTTTTGGATCTGGTTTCCAAACACTTGAGGCTGAGTCTTGAGTGTTTTGTTGGATATCAGGCAGAATCTTCATTTGAGGATTAGGGATTTCTGTAAAAACGAAATGATACCACGAGAGAAATGAGAAGATGTTTCCCCCATTTACTTTAATACCTATTTAAAATTGGCATTGGAAAGATAATGACAGATTGCATTTTAGCTGAATTTTTCAGCTGTGCACTAGATGACTTGTATTTCTTTTCAATTAGGCTGACTGCTTTAGCGTGGTAGGAGATTACTTCTCCTGCATGCTGAAAAGATATTAACAATTAAAATGGGGGGGGGGGGGGGGGGGGGGGGGGGGCAAGTATCAGAGGATTATAGCAGTTTTCTTTGCCAAATGACAAGGGTTTCTCTTTGTAAGTATCTTGTTTTAGTGTTTTCTATTAAGCAAGGATGGTATGCATTGAATAGATATAATTATTTTAAGACAGTATTTTATATAGATAGATATTTAAGACAAATGTAAATATTTACATAACAGTCATACTTAAATAGCTTGGCCTCATACATCAGAATGGAGTGAAGTTTTCTTCAGGCATAATGCTGTGTGAAATGTACTTCTCGAGCTTTCAAGGCTCAGATACAGTAAACAACACTCGTGTTTACTCCTCCAAGAACGGAAGAAAATCAAGGGATGTGTGAGCGCCTCCCCCCGGTGCGGAAGAGGCTGGGGGTGTTGTGGGAGGGCACAGGTGCCCTCATGGCCCCAGCCACCTGCACCCTCCAAGGGGCAAACCTCACCCGATTTCCCATCGCTATGTTACAGCATTACTGACTTACTTCTGGTGGCTTTCTTACAAATTACTATTGATTTCATTAATGGAAATTAAACTCAGTAACAATAGCAAAACCCCACTTCAGACACTCTGCAATTAACATAACTTTCCTCTCTAAACCACCCTCCTGAGAGGGCAGGCAAAGATATTGCAGAGATCAGTGGGATCCTGTAACTTTTATGTTCTCTCAAAACAACTCCTTGCTTTTTATTACTAAAGTGTGTTTGAATTTAGATTGCAGAGACATTCTGTATTGTCAGCGCGTTTTAACAATCTCAGAGTATCTGTGAAACACTGTCTTACCTTCATCTACTCTGTTTCCTTCCTGCTGATTTTTCCGTACTAGCTTCATACTAATCCAAACCAATGTTCATTTATTAAATATCTCAGCAACTAGGCAAACGTGTAGCAATCATAATTGCCATTTCCATCACAACAGGCAGTGGCACAGTTGGCTCCAAATTATGCCCACTTTTATCCTACTCCACTCACCTAAGTCCCATTGTTATGATTTATATCAATTCATGTCTAGATTATGTCTATATGAGTTTAAAAAAAGAGGTATGGACGATGCCTATACACAATGTATAACTAAGTATGAACTCCAAAGTTCATTTTGTTTTTATATAAAGCTACCAAGTCCCATATACAAATATTTAATTTTTAGCCTTCTCAGAACCACTTAAAAACTTTTTGAAATAGACAGACTTTATCATGTGTTTTATCTTCTGAAGCTAACCCAGCTCAGCACTATTAACTTGCTACAGTACAATTACTCCTAGAGAATCTTCTGAGTTATTGTGTAGTAAAAAAAAATAACACCTTTTTTGATTATGCGTATTCAAAAACAATCTCTAGGATCCAGATCTTCAATTTCAGTAACTTTGCATAGTAAAAATGATCTTAGATACACACCAATTAACAATGTTTGAAAATGTAAACCTAGACTGAATTAACTTTAACATCTTTGGCATATTCTTCATTCATGTGGTCCAAGATAGGCTGGTATAATTAGATCCAAGATCTAAGTACTGAAGTCCAAATGACAATGCAGAAAAAAGAAAAAAAAGACTACTTATAGCATTTTAGCCTGTATAGCATCTTCAAAAATAATCAGGAACAAGAACCTTATGTTCTACAATTCTTTTTCTTTTGATAGAGAAATTATACTGTAGGCAAAGATGACAGTAAAATAGAAATATGTTGATACCTATGCATGTACTCACACTTCCTTAGTCTTGCATCTGTAACCTACTCTTCATCCTTTTTAGACTAGTATAACTTCAGAGCAGGTATCCCTGATTTGTAACAGAGCAAACACTCATCAGAATTATGTCTGTCCTCATCTTTCACACACAGATTCTGGATCAAAATCCTCACGGTAAGTGAAGTTCTCTTCATTTACAGTTGTCTCAATCAATTTGAGCAGCCTCTACTTTACGTGGGTTTTTCTTTCATAAAAAAGAAAAAAACACCCACAGTTTTCAGAAGACAGAGAGAATGGATACACACACTGCAGAGATGGAACAACTCGGACACAAAGCTACTCAATTCTCATTTGAAGTCAAAACAGAACAAATAAAGCATTCTCTGAAAGTACTCCGGAACTCTATTTGTGAAATAGGCTTAGAAACAAGCTGCCCTGTACGGTGATTACTACAACAATTACTATTAACCATCTGAACAGACACACACTGTGATGAAAGCTGCAGTTTAAAAAGCAAGGTGAGGGTCAACATGTTCAAATCAGGTTTCAGTTTTTGTCAGGTTTGTCACTGAATTTAATGCTTTGAACTCACTAATGGTAATTAATAGCTATTAACCACTGTTCAAAGCAGTCATACATCTATACACAGATAAAATACTTGTTTTAACAATAAGTCTCCTGGCCACAGAAAGTATTTCATCCTTCTCCCAGTTCTTCCTCAACGTGTATGAACCCAGGTGCCCGGGGATCAGCATCTTGTGTGAGCCCATTATTGACTTCTCTGCTGAGGTGACCAGAGTTGCAAAACACTAAACTAAGAGTGCCAGCTGCAGTTATTTTTTATATACTGAAACCACGCAGGGAGCTCTACCAATTCCTGGAAGAAGAAATATTGTCTACCCTTATTGGCTAGATGGCTTACTTCATTTTCTGACTCTTAAATATATTCCTAGCAGGTAGGATTGATTCTATAATGATAAAAAGTTCTGCATTTATGCACATTGAAGTGAATCAGTATTAATTTTTTTTAAATTCCTAGAACAAGGAATAATCTTTTATGCATAATAAAGGAATGAACTTGCACTCAATTCTATTCATAGGATAAAAGTTATAATGGTGTGAATTCAAGAACTATATTAGGATCTGGAGCTTTGACAAATAGAGCATTGCTGTGTAGGAAGTCAGCAATCACCCACGAGTGAATTGTCAGGGACAGAAATTAATGGTGGACACAGATACACATCTAAGGCATATTTGGGGCTAGTTGGGTTTATTTACTCATTAACAGATCTTTACCAATCCTTAGTCTTTCTTTGAAGCTTTTTGCATTAAAAAGATATTTACAGTGGGGATCAACTAATTTTAGGTGTCAAGTTCCTACCAACAGGCAATATTTTTGCTGTGCTAGGGCACGGGGCTATAACAACAATCACCTCGGAAACTCCAAGCCACTAACTTGGATGCTAAACTTGGAATCAATCTTAGGTTAGTCCTACAAATAATCCAATATCTACAACAAGGAAGAAAATAAAAATTATGTCCATATGAACGTGTGTGTGTGTTTTTCCTTCATCTGAGAAGGAATCTGAGATGGCTCAGCCCTTAGATGTGTTTTTTTATTCCATAATAAAAATGCACGTAGATGTTGCTTGTAATTCCCGTCTATGTGCACCCATTCCATTTATGCACAGGTACTCATGGAGAGAGTGGGTTTATCTGCTTGCTCTTGTTGCTCTTGTTAGAAAGAGGACATTAGATTCAGATCACCCCTTAGTTTGCATTTACAAAGCTTGCTATATATTAGCTACAAAACAATATTTTTCAGTTCACTCTGGAATAAGAGCTGAAAAAGAATAAATATTCTTTGATGGAGAACTATGTAACATGCAGGCTTATTTCAGTTACTATAGAGTGTTCGTTACACTAGTGCACACACTAGATATTTTCTGAAAACTGTCAGAGTCACTCTCAGATGACTACAAGAGGTGTCTGTTGAGCTATAAGAGATTTAAGACAACAATAAATATCTGGAGTAGATAATTCCCTGTATGCCTAAAGTTATATGCATGCAAACATACACACATACACAGAGTAATTAAAGTTGAGAGGAACCTCTGGAGGTGATACAGCCTAATGACCTCCCAGCTGACCAGCATCTGAAATAAATGTGAAACAAATCAAAAAGGAAGAGAAAAAGATCTTGTATGGAATGTTTCTGGAATAGTATAAAAGAAAGATAGACAGACAAGAAAGATTTCCTTGAATTGTGGCTCATAGCATTGTTGCTCTCCATTTGAAAGTTATGGCCTTTCAAAATCACTCAGGTAAGACAACTGTTGGAAGTTTTTACTTGGAGAGTCTCTAAGAGAAACATTTTGTTACTATGCTAATGTGCCCAGTTGCTTTTTCTTAGGAATTGCCACCACTGAGTTCTTGCAGTTATACATCAGCAATGGTCACTAAAAACGCTAAGGACTTCTGCAAAAAAAAAAAAAAAAAAAAAAAAAAAAAAAACTTTACAGATGTTCCCTAGAAGATAGGAAAAATGAATCACTTAGCTCCAAATTTATCATTTATCTGAAAATTTGTTTTTTTGCCTTTATAGGATTGGCATTGATCTTCTCAGGGCCATCAGATTATCAGTGGAGAGAAGTGTCCAACAGTTATCACCTACTTATCATCCAGCAGCAGTCATCAGTAGGGGTATGGTAACAGTGTATGCACGCAGTTTACTTTACACATCTCTAACTGTGAATGACCTGAAGCACCATAAACATACACCATATATGGAAAAGGGAAACAGGAAAACATTATACTGAGGAAAAAAGCGAATTACTGAATCATCAAGCAATACTCTCACCAAATAATAGTACTTCCTAGACCTCACAGAAGCCTTTTTAATTCCTTACATTTCCAGCCTTTATGGCTTTATAAAATGAATTAGCAGTTTAAATAGCATACATCACGGCTCTTATTGCTTTACTTTTCCACTTATGTTTGTAATAGCACTCACAGTGAAAAATAATAATCAAATGTAGAAAGTCACAAGAAAAGGACAAGAACGTTTTTATATGCAGTGGTTCCACTAATAAAAAATTATAGCCATAGTTTCAAGTTCTTCACCTACAGATCTAACAGCATGATCTTGGCCAGTACTAAATGCTGTTTGCTCCAAACTAACTAGAAATACTGCTGCAGGTGACAAACACCTGCTCTCCTCACCTGTGCTAAAGTCAACACTGCAGTGGCTATGAAAAATAGACCTCTGTATTACTTTGAAGGTAAACCAAAACATTCTGATATCTTAGACAAAAAGAAGACATGAAGGCATTTGATAAGTGCATACAATCATTGTTCTCTCCTCAGAGCTTCAGAATTAGAATATGTGCATTTACATATACATAAGCACACACTTTTTTCAAGAAAGTCAAAGTTCAAAAGTCACCTCTAAAGACTGTTCTTATTGCAATACCCATTAAAAAAGAAAGTGTGATGCCATTGAAAACCTACTCAAAACACTGAAAAAAATATTAATGTAACTTTTACTGCAGAAACCCAATTATGCTCTTTTGCTCACTAAATTTCTGTAGACCACACATTTCCTAATATACATAGATCACAGAAAATATGATGGGGGACTCTGTCAGCTAGTGCTGAAGTGCTGTAGGCTCATGCTGAAGTCCTTGAAACTTCATTTTATTGATGTGCCTTAATTGCATTAAGTCCTACCAAACACAGTCCATGTAGGCCTAAGGCCAAGTGCAGCCCATGCATTAATTTTCAAGGTAAGGACTTCAATATTAGGCCCTCATTCAGAATAAACTGCATGTCAAATCAGATAGCAATAGAATTTTTTTTTTTTTTTTGAGAATAAAACCAAGGCAGTCTTGCAAAACTCTTATCTTGATCCAATCTTATTTCCCATTTATGCTAACAATATAGAACAGGTAGCTTGGAGCTCTTTATCTTTTCACTGATTGTATCATTTTGTATTCTGTAAGTACTTCATTGTCCTCAGTTATAAATGAACTGTAACAGAATTTTAATAAAATTCAGGAAACACTTTCTGATTCATGTTTGCTATTAAACACAAGTAAAATGAAATTTATTATTTCAGTTGGGATAATACATTTAATACTGATAATGATAGATCACTTAAGATATTAACTTCTAATCAGATGTAACTGAAATGTTTCAGCTTATAAACGTTTAAGTATTGTGTTAGGCTGTGCTGTTTCTTCACTGTACAACAGAAAATACAATCAAATGACTAGATTTTCTGTACTGTAACGTTTTGTTAAATTCATTCAACCAAGCAATTGCAAGTTCAAGAAATTGGTTGTTTCCTGTCAAAGAGTATGTTAGCATAACATGTTGAGTAGCTTCTGCATGATACTGAAGAAAAGAGATTTCATTTTCACAAGCCGTATTTGTTGTAAGAACTTCCTTGTTTCCTTTGCATCTTACACAGGCTACTGAATCAGACTCCCTTAAACAAAAGATATCTGGAAATATTGGGTACACGCTCATTTACTGAGCATTATTGATTCTATATGCATGTTGTGTGTCTATATATTTCATAGATGTTCAAGTTTGATAATCACATAATACAGACTCCATTTATTAATTTTATTCATATAGCCCAGGTAGATTTTTAACGAAATTGTTAATTAAATTTAATCAAGTTTCAATCCAATAAACCTTTATTCTAATCCTTTTCTCTGAATGTTGTTTGAAGTACTGCAAGTTTACTCCTGATTTTTGAACACACTCTCATTGTTTAACTTATGCCTTGGAGGGATAATTTGCAGATAAGTTATTTGACACGGACTGGGAGAAAGCCATTTCCTCTTTCTTTGCCCAGCTGCTCTAGGCAGTGAGAATAAAGGGACACTATAAACCATTTTACCTTCCTTAAAATCCACAGAGAACAATAGATACGGCTCCTTTGGGTAGATTCCAATCCCTCAGTCCCCTATTTAAGTGATATTTTTACACTGAAGCTCAAATGTTTCAAGTAAAAATGTGTGTTTTTTTCAGCACCAAAACTTAGGTCACCTTTCTTGTTTCCCTAAGACTGTATGTAACAACTCAAATGAGAAGACCAAAATTCAAAGTATGAACCAAATTCAGTTGGGTAAGATTGCCAGGGGAAAATGGACACATTTAGAAATCTGATCTACAACAAAGTAGTTTTTCTTAGTGACTGATCATAGTGCTCTACTAGGTACAATAAGATGTAGTATTTTAGATTTACCACTGAGAAACCCAAGAATTTGCCAAGCCTAAGTATTCAAATGTTTTCTCTTTGCTAATGTCATAGTTGACTGTTATTAAATGTTTATATACTGTAAAATTATATCAAAACAAAAGCCACCTTTAAAATTTGTCCCTTTTTGCATGGTGAATCATCTCAAACAACTACCTGTTGTGGAAGCTGGAGCCTTTTCTCAACACTTGTTTTTGTTGAAGACCTTATACTCTTATTGCTAGGGGTGAAAGATGCTTGCTAGCAACATCATGCAAGCTACTTAAGTGCTGAGATTTTTTTGTTGTTGTTTTGTTTTTGTTTGTTTGTTTTGGGAGGGGTGTTTTGGGGTGTGCATGTTTGTTTGTTTCCTGGAGTTTTCAGGGAAATATAACCTAATATTTATCAGAATGAAATGGACAGCCTTTCACGTAAAGCCTGAACCAGGACAACAGGTAATTTGCTTTAAGATAGTTATAACCCTTGAAACCAGCTCGG
Source organism: Cygnus olor (assembly GCF_009769625.2). Classification (NCBI taxonomy): domain Eukaryota; kingdom Metazoa; phylum Chordata; class Aves; order Anseriformes; family Anatidae; genus Cygnus; species Cygnus olor. Next base: position 40,124,945 of record NC_049172.1, on the reverse strand, counting down.
TATAAGAAAAAGCTAAGATGTTAAATATAACTGTCTCTCTAGCCACTTGGGAATTTATCTCTTGGGATTGTATCCAGTCCTGTGGATTAAAATCAGGCACAACACAAATGGTTATATCAATTCCACACTGTTCTACACTAGGAAACAATAACTTCACATATTGTATGAGTCCATTTAGAGTGACTTAAAGTTTAAAATAACATCTTTCTACCTGATGCGATGCAAAATCCTGGAAATTTCTGAAATAGGCTTAGGTACTAGTGAAAATGCCAAGCTCTATCCTTTCCATAAGGTAATGTGAAATCTGGGCACTGAAAAAAAAAAAAAAGCAAGTCAAGACATTAACTCTTTCACCCATATTACCCTTGTGCTTTTTCAGCGTGTTCCTTAACAGATCTAAAATGTATTTTCCAATGTATTTGCTTTGCTGGAGCTGTACTTTATAAAAACCCAAACATATTAAAGAACGTTGATTTTTCAAATTAGGTTTATAGTAATATTTAATCTTTCAGAGAACTGATCCTTCCCAGACTGCAACAAATCCATTCACAATAAAGAATGTAAAATATATCTCCTCCCATTTAAATGGCATTATGATTCCCAGCGTACCATCTGATGGACTCAGAGATAAATATTTCAGGCTGTCACCTTGCACAGCCCTGAGAGAGACTCACAGGTTTATTTGATTGCACAAGGCAAGCTTGTACAGAGAGGGTGAAATAAAGCAACCATTTAGTTTCACATAGATTAAAACCCTGGGCAACTGAGTTTTAAGGGGAAAAAAAAAGATAAATTGCTCTTACAAGCCACTACCTCTTGCAAAACCAATGGGGACAGAGGGAGTCGGCAAACTGCATTGTTAGCAGTTCCCATTCCTGTGAGAAGACCAGGCTTGACTGTAAAAATAAAGGTTAGTAGTCTCAGTGATTGAACTTTTTTTTTCTCCCTTCAGAGAAAGAGTGTCTAAGGGCCCAAGAATCTCCAACCTCCTAGGTCTCATTACAAGACGCTCTTTTTCATATTTCCTCTCTTCAGTCTAAAACCTCCTCAGTTAACACACAAGCCCTCCACCAGCAAGGTCTCAGTGACGACGACCTAAGCATGAGCACCCTCAATGCCATCCAGCAGCATGTTCAGGCATTGCAATGAAGAGGATGAGAACATCCTCACCAAGCAAGGATTAAAGGGAAACAACACAGAGCCAGGTCTACAGAGTTCCTGTTGTCCACAATGGAGCAGCTGCAAGCCACAAAACTGATTTGCAGAGCACTTCTCTGTGAAAACAAGCTTACAGATTAACACACTTTCTCCTGAGAGCACACACTTCTCTCCAGCTGAAACCTCTTTTTTGCTGGGTCTCTAAAGAGCTCAGACTATTACCCAATGGAGTTATTTTCACTGTTGTTGACCTTTACTATGAGAATTTGTATAAATATAGGCCCTGTCTGGCTGAAAGGGCAGTGGTAATAAAGTCTCCTAATCCAAGAGTAGAGGCGGAAGACTGTAGATGTAGTTCAATGTACCTTAGTCTGAGAATGCTTTTACCTACCTGCAAGTGAGAACATGTTAACATGACTGCCTTCAAAACTAATTGGCATTACTTTTATATCCCCACTTTTTTGTTGAAAATAATGAGAAATCACTGAACAGTTAGTTAAAAAAAATAATACATTAAAAGGTTTTTCTGTATGAAGTTGATTGTTTTTAGAATGCCTACATAAAATTGTTAATGTAAATTACGAACTAGGTATTGGTTTAAAGAAGGCTTTGTTTAATGTGTTTTAATAGAAAATAATCAGTGCAGTATATACAGTACATTTCCATTAGAGCGCTGCAGCATAAAAATATTTTATAGTATATCATAAAGTTGTGTTTACAATACATTTCCATTAAAGAGATCTGTTATAGAAGCTGTTTTTAAAATCAAACAGTAAACAGTTTTCAGTATAGAATGTGTTTCCATTAACAGTCTCTGCATAACGAAAGTATATTTAGAAAAAAAAAATCTAGTAATTGTTTTGCATAAAAGGTGCATTAGCATGGAAAATTTCAGCAAAAATTATAATCTTTTGACTACGTTTACTTACTGCATTCCTGTCAGAAGCACATACTACAGTGGTGGTAGGTGAATTGCTGGTTTAGATAAGTGAAATATAATTCATAATTGCTATAAATGCATTATTTTCTTTTCTTTCAGAAGTCTTTCTGACAGTGCAGATTCTGGATTTGAGTACGGTGTGCATCAAAACAACACCCAGAGGCTCAAGTCAGACGAGGGCAAGGCAGTACACCAACACAAAGAAGAAAGCTTCTTCCCTGAAGGTTGGACCATTTTTAAGTTTGAAAAAGGGGGGGGGGGGGGGGGGATAAAAGAGAGAGCAAATGGAGTCTCAGAGGTGATGTGCCTTGCTTAAGACCATAGTCACATCCTTACCACAACAGGAAAGAGTAGCCAGACCTCCACAGTACCACAGCAGGCCTGGAGAGCCCCTTAGGATAGCTTAGGGAGCTTAGAGTTTCTGATCAATTAATTTCTTTATTCTGCGTGAAGCATTTGAGATGGCAATCATCGCATTCTCTGCCTTTTTTTTTTTTTTTTTTTTTTTTTACCAGTACTGGCGATGGTCAGTAGTCTTCTGCTTTTTTAGGGATGCACTCACAAAAATTACAGATTTATTATACACAGCCAGTAGGGACTGCCATCAAATGGATTTAAAGTTCATTTAGACTCATACAGATCACTCACATGCAAACATTTTAATGATGCGCATATCTAATTGCATATATAACTGCACTTCTTTTTTTCCTTATAAACAAATGCTAGGATATGGGGCTTTTCTATTCTAGGTTCTTGCTCTCAAGACTTACCACAACAGTCTTTTCTGAAACATTCATAATTTCAAATCAAATATATTGCTAGAGGTAGCTATTTTATGGATGGCTTTATGAGGGTTCTCCCATCCCACTCTACAAAAGCATAAGACAAAGATGTATTTTAACTTCACAAGATCCAGAAATTGATTCAGAGCTCATTTACGCTTTTTAAAATAAATTTAGAAAAATCATTTAAGTCATCTTGCTATAATGAGTATGATAAACCATCAGGAATTAATGCAAAAAGTTAATACACCAAGAATGTGAGAAATATTTTTCCAATTTGCATTTTGTTACTGCTTTATGATATTTACACTCTAAGGAGTATATATTGCATGTAGTATTAATACCTTTAAATCAATTTAATGTTCAGTGCAACTATGTTAATGTAATATTATGGTTAAGGAATTTAAACATATAAATGCCAAGAAATTCTAAAGCTGTTTCCCACAACAGCCATAACTCAGTTGCATATAAATCTTAATATAACAGGAGTATTAAAAATGTGAAAATTAATTCATTAAAGTAGGCTTTTTGGAAGATACAACATCTCTTCACTGATTGTTTCAATGACTAATAAAGCATTTTGCTCTCAGTAGCCACTCAGAGCCAAACAATCTCCAACAGTCTTGTATTACTTCTGCAGCAGCACATCATCTGCTCAACAGAACCCTTCTGACTGTTCACTTGTGAGCGAAGCAAAATTATTCTGGTTAGTGCCAAGGTAGCATACTTCTCATTGCAATCTCTTTCAATTAATAAACACCCCTCACTAAAAACTGTCCCTTCCTTTTGCTCAACTTCTTTTGGTCTCCTCCACAGTCATTGCATCCTCCTGCCCAGAGGAATAAAAACTTGCAGTCCAGGAAAGTCCTGAGCTATTTCAGCAGCTGGACTCTGGGTTGTACCACCAGTTCTGCCACCACTACCATAGCTAGAGTTGACCAGGTTGTGGGGACAACATCATAACTATTCTCAGAGATGGACGTGGTACAAACAGTAATGCTTAAAGGTACAGCTTAATCAGCCGTACCCTTTGGCTATCAGTACCCACATCTGTCTCCCTATTTGCCCACTGTTTTTGCCTAGTATTTGTTTAGCTAGGGCAGGCATAACACTTTGCTGCAGTGTCTTCTCTTTCTATTTGGCAACTAGGATGAAAGAGCCTCCTCCTGACCAAAGATTGAGCAGAACAAGCCATAATCAGCAAAGAGGATGATAACGTGAAATCCACCAACCCTAAAGGCCCATTCCTCCTCCATTTCAAAATTCATTTACAGACAATGCTGAAAGTCAGACCATGGAGTGCAACACAAAGATAATTTCACCAACACAGCGTAGATCATCATTGGGCCTGTGTCTGTCAGCATCATATACACTTCAAAAAGTTACCTGTTCTGTAACCTTTAACATCCACACTTGTCAATTTAATATGTTGTCACTATCCCAAATTATTAATAATGTCATAAATAATAATGGAGCACATTCCTGGAAATAAGGACAAAACATAGAGCTGGTACATGATCTAAGAAATGCTAAGTAGCCACCCCTCACCCTTTGCAGTGCAGTAGCTTCTGTAGTAGCTTTTTATTGATCAATTGCACTCCCGGGAATAATGAAATGAAAGGAGTTCTGAGGAAAGAAAGACTTTACAAGACCTATAAATATAACATATGTGGAAGTACACACTACACCTATCAAACTCTGGCTGTTGCTCTTGAGAGCTCATGGGAAGCATTTAGAGTAGGTTACGAAGGCTTTCATATTCCCGAATTGGTAAGGAAAATGATGTCCCGTTATTAAAGACTTCTTCCAGCTTTAACTATGAATCTGACATAAGTGTCAAGAAGCAGCAGAATGGTAGGAACTTGTTATAATGAAATATTTGATAGGTTCACTGGAGCTATGTAAAACAAAAAGTCCAAAAAAAAGTGAAGCTTCTTATTAAGATCTAGCTAAAATATAAGCCAGAGGACAGAGTAATACATAGCAGATTTTTTTTTTATATCACCACAAAAGTAACAATTTAGAAGCAAATTGCATACTGTGAAGTAAAGATAAAGAAATGCCAGTTAAATACCTGTTATTTAATTAGGTTTATACTCGTAAGCAGTATGCATAAATTAATATAGGAAATACTGCGTGCTTGCAAAACAGGAAAAACAACCTAAACATTTTAAATCCTATGACACAATACAATTGGTTGCTGTATTCACAATCCTGTAGAGTTAGTACTAGTAAGATAATTAACAGACAGTAGACATTTCTTCTATAGGAAATTACCCCCTTTAACAAAAATTTCAGACATTGTTAATGGCTCTATACCATCTATTTAGCATGTACATTTACAAATACTATAATTTGTATAATCAACATCACTTGTAGCATGTCTCTTTCCACTTAAATCATTCTTAAGAGTATAATAAACACCCAAAATACAATTTTTAACTATTTTTTGGGATATGTTTGAAATAAAGTGGAGACGCAACACACACTAAACCACTCACAAACTTATGTTTTAGAAAGCCAGTTATTCATCCTATTAACAGCAAATGTCATCTTGAATTAAAAAGAAGCCATTCATATATAAATGTGATACCTCTAAGGCCAAAATATTTGCCTGCACAGGAACTTACCAAAAGACCTTGTCTCCCTCCCCTTACCATTAGCTAAAAGCTCTAGTCTAAGGCAAAAAATGTTTCAAAATCACAAACAGTAATTGATCATCTGTGCAAAACAGGAAGCAGATCATACTTGAAAGTATGTGATGTAGTAAAAGAGGGATATAGAAGGAAATCTTAACTTTCAAGCTGACAGGGGTTGACACAACCCTCGGGTTGTGTGCACCAGACAACTATGTGCAGTTTTTTGAATTGAAGCACACACACCCTGCCTCTTCCACAGTTGGGGCAAGTCAGAAACCCTCTGTATTATCCCAAACCAGCCCATGACTGGCCTAAAATAAAAAATAATAATAAAAAAAACACAACACTGTAGAAATAGTGGCATTAAGCACATACTATAAGTTCTCTGAAATTGCAAATTCTAACTGTAGCTAAGGTCTCTGTGTGCCCAAATTAATGGTGAAAAAAATCAGCGGCAAACCTAAAACTATTGCTCAAGATAAAGAGAGCTACGATGCATTCTTACCAGCGGGATTTCTAGGAGTGTTTTTTTGTGTACACTCTTCCAACCCACAGAGCCCATCTCTACTTGGATGGGAATGGTTCATCACACTTATCACTGACATTGATGAGTAGATAGATAGATAGATATTCAAGCAAACCTCTGAAAATTTAAGTGCAGTACTGGGATAGTAGCCAGTAATTATCAGGGATAAGTAGTGTGATTGTTGTGATTCTTTACAGGCAAATCATATGGAGAGGACTTCCTCCTCAAATGGTTTCAGATTCCTCTTGCATAAGTTGACCATTGGTGCATGAAAGCTTTCCTGCTAACAAAGGGTTAATTTTTTGTTTATAGTTGTAATCCAGAATCTTCACTGTACCCATGCTTATCCTGCTCAAGGACGAGTCTCAGAGAGAACGTAAAGTTTGTAGCATAAGCATTTCTGATAGTTTATGTTGACTCTAAATTTTGTGAGTAATATCCCTCAAGTGGGATAAATGAACACACAACCAGCTTTAATGCTCCTACAAGCACTCAGCTCATGGGATTGTTCTCTAGATCAGCCACACTGAAAGCCAATTGATTCTATGCATTTTAGTACACATCTGAAAATATCTTTGTTCATTAGCAATACTGCTGCTTCATGGGGTTATTACCGTACTTTCAAAAGACACTTCTTTACCTTGGAAAGATTTTAGACAAGGGGGAATTCCTTTTGGGAGGGTCAAGAATTAATTAGAGTTACTCTATGAATAGGAATTTTATACAACAAAACCCAGAAGAACTAAAGCTTAATGCCCCAGAAGCAGAAGGCACATGCCTGAACTATTATGGAAGTCTTTGTTGGCATAATTTCTAGGCAAAAATCTCAGCCATTAAAAGGGCCATTTTTATGATTATCGTATTAGAAACATACGGAGAGTGCTTATATTAATGTTTGAATGCTCATACTTAAATAATTAAACAAAATTTTGCTCTTTTTGTACATGTTAGCCACAAGTCAATTATTAAAAAATATTTAGATGAAACAGAAATAAAACATTGATTTACTCTTTCTTCATCTTATGAGTGTATGCAAATAAGCTTCTTAATCTTTTCTTTTATACCATTTTATGCATCATCAGATTTCTTTCCATTTTCACAGCTTTCTCTTGTTCCATGTGCAGATTCAGTGGTCTGCTACAATTATTTCTCTATCCAAGGAGTGACGGATATATGATAGCCATTTTTCTTTTGCTGCATATGATTGTGTCTACTGAGGATACCTGTGTTAAAAGGCAAAACTCATCATGAATGTTATAATACAGCCTCTAGTCTTCAGAGTTCAGAAGATGATTTGCTTTCTTTATTTCTATTGGCTTTAAAAATGTCCAGAGGTGTTTATTCTTAGATATGTGAGAATCAGTTTTGGATCAAAAAAATCTATTTGTTTATTTAAAGTATCTTAATATATTGGGAGTCATCTTGTGGGGACAAGTCAATGGGACCAAAACTGGCCTGGAATAGGAATCACAGACACCAAAGAGTCTTAGCTACAGACATCCACAGAGGATCCCCATCCTACTGAAACACTCAAATCAAGACCCCTGCTGACAACTTTTTAATTGTTTTATTTTAAAAATCAGTGTCTGTCCGGCACTTTACTACCCTGCAACTCCTCCACACCTGACGGCTTCTGCTTATGCAGACTGTAGCTCTGAAAATGACTTTATACCAAAAAGAAAATAGTCTAGTTTCCCTGGGAAAAAGATTGCAAATTTAAACTGCTTGCAACTCATCAGTTTGACAAAATCCCTTATTTCTGTGTTCACATCCAGCTACATGCAGTCGTTTGCTGCTGCAGGAAGCAGGGAAAAGCAGAGCTAGCACAGAAGGGGTTAGGGGGGACACCATCAACATGCACCAACACACCACCCCATGAGCTAATGTTTTTTGGAAGCTGCTCCATTCTGCACATCACTGCAGGCGGGACAGCAGCTCCTGAGTGACTCTGTCTGTTGTCTAATCACTAGGCCACTCACTTTCTCATGCATGTAAATTAATGAATTAATATGATTAAACAGACTGTAGTAACTGGGGATTCATATCGCTAATAAACACTTCTGAATTTATTTATTTTTTCCTATACAAAAGAGGGAGCACAAACAATAGATTGTTTTGGTCAGCCATGTTCAGATTATTACTCCCATAGACAAGCACAGTAGTGCTTTTGACCACAGAAAAGATTACAAGCTAATATATTTAGTACAAGGTACACATAAAACAAAAGGCCCTATGAAATTTCTCATTATTTTCCTGAAATAGCAGGTCTAGTTGTCAAAGGCTAACTTATAATTTATAACCCCCCAAAAACCCTTATGTTTAAGTATTTGGAATGTAACTCCACGCTATGTTGGTGAGGATTGAGATAGCTGCAAAACCACTAAGATATGCTTGTACAACCAGACTCCTAGTACTGCTTATCCAGTTAACAGCTCTCATAGGCTTCTGCCAATGCTTCCCAGACATGAAGAAATTCCTGTTATAAATAATGCCTTTGTTCCAGGTAGAGATAGAGAGGGATATTCTGTGTAGACAAAGATGCCCATGAAATCAGCTGCTAGAGGATAAGGCCACCTCATCTCATAGGCTCTATTTCATGCAGCCTGTCAAAGCATTTGTTATCTGGTATCTGTTTTGACTCACTTGGTGGATAGATATTATAGCAAAAACAAACCTCTTAAGGCTTATGGTAATGGAAGGAAGAAAGAAGCCTACTCCTCTCCTCCCCTCCCCCCAACAATCACACAACCACCGATGCTAAAGTGATGCTACAGCTGCTGAGCTGAAATAATTTTTCTTTCTTCTTTGTATTGTCTTATTAACAGTAATGTGGTTTCTAGCAGATGATCTTGCTGTCATTCTGGAGAATACTTGTTTATTGATGAAAAGAAGAAAAAGTCATTAGCAGTAATGTTGGTGAAGGTGCATATATTTGTAGCAGCAGAACGGAAAACATAAATAGAATATTAAATGCAACAACTAGCAGGGATGCAAAATTAGTCAAGTGCAAAGCTGTGAGAAATTAAAAAAGCCAAACAGTTCAAGTATTTACAAGGGGTCCAGCCTTGCTAGCTACAGTCAGCTCCCTGCTACCTGGCATGATAGCGGACTGGAATACTCTGGATAATGAAAAATCCAACATTATAGGCATTTTGTGAGCATATTGCAGGGATCTAAACAGCTCTGTAGAGTCAACTCGAATCAAGCAAGGCTCATAAGACACTGCTCAGCTCTGTCCCCAACTGACCTGGACTGGTTGCCTGCAGAGCCACCGAAACGCCTGTGCTCAATGCATCCTGCCCTGGCAGGCTGTTACTAGCCCGAGCACAGTGACAGCCCCGAGACAGCACCCTGATCTCCCGCGGCACCGTGCCCAAGATAATCACCTTTCCCAGGAGCTGGGCACCAGGACGCACAGAGTGACAAAGCCAGCTCCAGCCAGCCCCACACCACCCTTCACAGGGCCAGCAGCAGCCGCACCAGAGCTCCCTGGCCCCGAGAGTGCCTGCAGCAAGCAGGGGGCTCACCGCTGGGTGAGCAGCCTCTTCGTGTTGTGATGCATACCTTATGCAATGTGCATCAGCGACAAAGGGGAGGAGGGGGAAAGATCAGCTCCGAAATGAAGTATCTCCGCATATTCAGAGCGCAGGCATTTGAATCCTGGAATTTCTCACGTGTCCAATGAGCATAGTATTTGCAGATGAGTGTAATTTTAGGCATGTAAGTAATCTCTTGGTGATTTGCATGTTTAAATCGAAATCTCTGGGCACACACAAAACCCAACAGGACTTAAGATTAATTTTGCTAAAAAACGTGTTTTTCATTGTTTAAAAACAAAGCTCATCAAATCAGCAAATAAACAGACATATACATACTTTTCTATTGAAATCTTGTTGAAGGTTTCAGAAAAACAAAACTTCCATATATCTCTTTTGACCACTGAGTATAGATTAAAGGACATTTTTTTTAGATACGATATTCCAAATTAAAGGGAAAGCAAAACCTGACCTGAGACTAGTGATTTCAGTGTATTGCTCTGCTGGTAAGCACTGGTTGGAGCTAATTAACATGTCCTTAAACCTCTGCAGCTGCCTCCTGGTCAGGAGAGGCTGAGAGCATTGGAATTGCGCCTGAGCTCAGCCACGACTTCACACTTTATGGCTGTGCCTACCAGGAAACTGTGTGTAGTCATCAACAGAAATTAAAGCTGGTCAGGAATTTTCCACTAAAATATATTTTGCAATAGGGAGAAAAAAAATATATCAAAAAAACAGTTGTAAAAGCTACTGCCTTCTCTTCCTGACCCAAAGCAAAAGCCAGCCTTTTCATCTTCATGATCTCTTTGGCTTGGCAGGACATGATATTAACTGATGTTCAAACCAGTGTATTAGGGGAAGAACTGAAGAACACTTTTTAAAGTCTGTCATTTCATAAACCAATCCATATATGTCATACATTCCTCTAAAGCTATAAAGCATTGTTATACAGTGCATTTTATTCTATTTATTAGACTATAATTCACTTCTGTGTATATTGTACCTACATTAATAACATCATTAGGGTTGCAGTGATCTTATAAATATCTTATTAAACTTCCTGAGGTCAGAAAAATCCAACCTTGTAGCTGCTCCACCAAAATATCCATATCTGCTAGTATAAGTGTATTCCAAACCAATTCCAAACATATCACAGCAACCAGATGAATTACAAATGGAAATCAAATAAACTAATGAAATGCCATCACTCAGCTCTGCTGTGCTGTGGCACCTGCTCCCAGACTGGATGCGCGCTGGGGCCACCCCACAGCCCTGTGCCAAGATAAGCAGTCCCTGTGCAGTCTCCACCATGACCTCTCTCAGCAACAGCAAGGGAGTCCATGTGCAAACTTAAAGTACAAGGTGTAGCACAGCCATCACCTCTGGGGTTTGATTTCTTTTCTGCATGCACAACTCAAAAAATCATAATATAGTCAGCACAGTTTCCACTAGCTGATTGATCTAGTGCCTTCCAATGCCCTGTCTTTATTTTAACTTACATTCACTTGCAGCAAGGAGTTGGCTGTTTGTTTTTTTTTTTTTTTCCTCTCCCCTCTCTCTCCACCAAATTCTACTGCTTGGTGTTGCAACATTTGCTTCCTTCACTGTTATTTCATTAAATAGCAAATCACTCCAAGTTCTCCTCCCATGTCCTGAAGAAAACTCTCTTCCTCTTTTATTGCATTCTGTCCCCCATGACCTTGTTGATCAAACTTCCCTTCAGAGAAATTCTCTATGAGTCCACACAGGTTGCACCTAGGGAGATGCAGTCAGTTCAGAGAACCAGGGAAGGAGAAAAAGTCCATTAGATTTATAGCGATAACACAGTGGGGCAAATCTGCACCACAGAAAATACAATTCAATATTGAAATGTTTCCAAAAATGTTTTATTATCTCATTACTATTTTTCCATAAGCTTTTAAGTCAGAAATTTCAATATTTCAGCTTCAGTTTCAATCAGATTTGGGAAAAATGTGGAATACCACTTTCCCACTAGGTGGGAATACTGATTTTAATCTCAGCTCTAATCAAGATCATTTAGTTAAATAAAAATAAAAACATAAATCCCAGATTTTTCAAAGCAACCAATTCTTGCTTGAGGGAAACATTTGGGAATGATGAAACAATACAACACAGACATTCAACCACATTGAATAAAGTTTCAACTGTTTCATTTATATTATTTAAAATTCATATTTAGTGAGTTTTAGGACTTAGTTTGGCTCTAATTTGAATACATATAAGTACCATTGCCAGAACATATGTTCCTTACTTCTCTAGCTTAAGATTTTCAGAAACAAAAAATGCATTGCTTTTAGTTACTATGAAAACTCTCAGAAATCGGAAGCCAGTAATACAGACAGTGAAGCACCAATTTAATAAGAAGCTACCTGAGGTTAGGCATAAACTAGCAACTACAGTTATTTTTTAATTGCATACCATGTTTAGCACTGTAAATGTAAAGGTCTTTGAAAGTTTTTAATTTCCCTAGAGCACTAGGGACCCAGGAAAACTTTGTTAAATAACTGAGATACTATAGCAAAAAAATAGCAAAAAAAATCATGATAACAGTTCAAAAATTTTATAGTATACTGGTCAGAGCAGATATCTGTCTATATTGGATCAAGGCCTGCAGTAGCACAGCAGGGGGAGTGGGGAGGCAGCACACAGGCAAGATTACAGAATCATAGAATATCCCAAGTTTGAAGTGACCCACAAGGATCATCAAGTCCAACTCCTGACTCCACACAGGACCACCCCCAAAAAAATAAATAAAATCAAGCCATATTTCTGAGGGTGATATCCAAACACCTCTTGAACTACAACAACAGTCTTGCGTTTTGGTGTTTGAAGAGGAGGAAGTGGAGAGAAGTAGATTTCTTGAAAAACAGGACTGCAGCTGGACACAACAGATGCAAGCTGAGAAGCTCATTATAGATGGAAAAACTGCTGCGGCTGCCAGCTTTACCCATTTGCTAGCAGAAGATACCGATACATTGCTTGGCCACAGAGAACTGCTCCTAAAAGGCATACGTGCAGATTTGAGGGCTACCAAATATACCTGGGTGCTTAATTCCTTCAGGATGAATGTAGGTATTAAATATTAGTTGTATAGATGTACCTGAGGACTGGATTTTATAACTTAGATTGTTCCACCCCTTTCTTATACATGTGATGATATGATCACGTAAGGCTAACACTGGCCTGCAGTATAAAATTTATACTATGTAATGCACAGTTCTGTGGACATTTCTCCCTAAAAATTGAATTTGTTACAAAAAATAAGTATTTATGATATTTTCATCATTAAATACTCAAAAGCGTACTTAGATGAGTTATATATGAAATGGATGGGTACTAAATGTCTGTGATACAGACATGGTAACAGATAAGGTGAAGGATTATGTGACTAAAGACGACTCCAACAACGTTCGTTAGGATTATATTCTACTCAGTGCCTGCTTGTCCTCTGTGAGAGCGTATCTCTTCCCAGCTTCCCCACCCTGCCCAGAGAGCTATTACAAACAAATACCTGGACATCCGTGCTTTAATTTACTGTGCAGGGTAAGATGAGCATTTCATTTTATTGTTGCCAGTAAATACAGCATACAGCTCTGTGTTTTACAGGGCTAACCTGATTGTCTCCACAGGATTCATTATACCTATTTTATACCTCCGTACACCAACAGTAGTAAGAGGTTGTGCTTTCCCCCCCCCCTCCTTTCTCCAGTTGATTTTTTTAAACTTATTTTTAAATCTTTGCTTTGTTTTTTTTCTATTTTGGTGACACAAGACTCAATAGTATATGTTACTTCACACCTAATATTAACTCTGGTAGTTTTCTTAATAAAAAATGTCCATAACCCCTCAGTGGCCATATGGTATTACATATGTTTAGAACAAACTGCAGACGTAACACTTGGAAGATGTTGGCCTTTAGCTGATCTAGATGTTCTGCAAATTGAACAAGTGGAGAACCTCTCAACCTGTTATGCCCATGAGCTACAGAAAAAAATGCTGTCATTTACGCCCTTATGAAAGCTCATTGTCCTCCCAAATATGGTATCTGAGGCAGATTCTTCTTTTTAAATCCAGATATTTATTTTGACATTTAAAACAAAAGCTAGAATTTTCAAACATGTGTTAAAATTATTCTGCCATAGCATATAATTTCAATTAAATGAGCAGAACTATCTCCTAAAGACTGCTTTGAAAATCTTGCTATGAAAATTAAATTTAACACAGAACAGTCCTCCAATGCTTTTGATCCACAATGCTTCTCAGGTGCAGGACAGCATTTCTGGTCTGTGGCAACAAAAACCAGTGCAGATTGTGTGTTATTTATCAAGAATCAGGAGATGCCAGTGCATGTCCTTATACTAAGCTGGATAGTCAGGACTACAGCAAGTGCTACTAGCTAGTACTACTTCACTACCATGAAAGTGCTCTTTCTATTCCTCTTATTTTTCAAAACTTTTAAAAAAAAGAATTTTGAAGTGTCTAATGAGAAAAAAAAACATACTGAAACCTTAAAAAAGTTTCATGAAAGAAGACAGAAGGCCTGGTCTGACTAGAGCTCTTAAAGAAAAAGATCTTTCTTCCTCTGCAACACTTACAGAAGAGCCAAGACAAAGAACCAATGCTCAAGTAACAAACAATGTAAATGAGAGAGAAGCCATGAAAGTAATTGTACTTTACATGTGACATATTTGTCCTTTATCTTTACCATTGTTACGGTTCCCCCCCAAAGTCTGAACTCTACAAACGCATTCTTAGGCGATACTGTAAAGGTGATAACACAGAGTAGGGCAAAATATATGGTGGAGTCTGAAATGACATGAAGGTCATAGGCAGAAGATTGAAACAAGGCAAGCGATGAAACAGGGCATACATTCTCACTTCCCACTATGTTACCACTGGCCACAGGATGATGTCTTTGCTAAACATAGAAAGACAAAAGAAAAAAAGAGGTATGACCTTGGCAACTATACAGTAGTTGAGGTGTTCAAGCAATTTGCTGCACAAGAATAGAGTCACTACTACTATAGAGAACACTACAACTAATTTAGAAGTGAAATTAACATATGTCTTATAGCACCGTAATATTGTAAATTGTCAGCATTTTTCATTATGTTTGAGTGCACAAAGACACTGCTGCCTCCTCCTACTTAATTCCTAAACAGGTGTTTAACCTTTCTCTTTCCATTTTATTGACTTTGATTTCATCACTGTAAAGTCATCTTCTATCATTGGGGGCTATCACATGTCCCAGACAAATGGAAGCTATATGATACAGATTTAAAAAATATATATTAAATACTAAAGAAGAAGAGAAATGGTAATCTAAAAAGCCTACACACATTGAAATGTGGGACAAGTTATAAGGAGGTATCTCAGCAACAGAGTTTAATGATCTGTAAAGCTTATTTATCTTGGTCATAAATGGATATCTCACAGCAGAATCTGAAAGCTTCAAGCACCAGTCTTCTTCTATTTTACAGCTGAAAACACTGTCTTTGTTCAAATTTAAGACATTTTTAGATGCCCATTATGAAAAATCTAAGCTTTACAAAGATTAGGGTCAGTATCATGTTTTTTGCAGTCATTTCACAGTTCTTCCCACTTACCATAACCCATGACTAGTTTTGTCTTTTCTACTTGACATAACTATTTTTAAGCACAAAGAGGTTTCATATGAATTTTAAGCATTCTGAGAGACTAAAGTCTCTAGTTATTTTAAGTCATTTATATAATGTTTGGTCCAATTATGTGTCTGAGTTACAGGGATAAAGAAAACCAAGGAAATTCAAATTATACGGATAAACACAAACATGTCTAGGTTTAAGACTGATTCACCTAACGTACATAATGTCAAGTTTAAAATCCTACCAAACATGATTCAAATGTCTACACTGATAACTATTCATTTTAGCAGACATTTAGTGCAAAACCATTAATATCACACTTAACGTAACCACTCAGTGCATCTCTAGAAGCCGCAGTTCCTCCCCAGCTTGATTCCTAGATGCTCATCATTTTTCTGTGAGGTCCAAACAATCTAACAGATTTCTTTTTCCAAAGGTGGCCCTGTGCTGTAGACAGCGGCTAAGGTTAAATCACTTACTACAGGAATATGCACCTTCTGAACAACCCATCTATGGTTATCAAAAGGATAGGCAATGATTGGTGCCCCCACAAACCCAGGTATGGCTGTAGCTATAGTTCACACACAATAGTTTTAGCAGAAATTCAGTAATGGAACACATTTATTAAATCATGAGTTTAAAGAAAATATACCAGTCAAACTGTAGGGATTACTTCCCCACAACCACATCATTATCTTCCTTCCCCCAAAAATTGCATCTCGGAAATGTCAGAAAAACCTTTTTCTCTTCACTGGAGATATTCTCCATTATTGTTTCTTTGTACATTTTTCACAGTTTTCTTATACCTTTAAAGTAGACCTTTGAGAATTCATATTGTGGTTTTGATATATTTGGCTTAGTGTTCTAAGTTATATTGAATTTAATCATGGGGTCACTTGAGCCAAGTAGCTCTGCTGTTTCTAATCTACTAACTGCACATTTTTGCTGAAATTGGATAGGACAAGTCCTATTAGGAGTCTGACACCACAGGTCAATAAGTCTTTATTTCTTCTATAATTTTACTTTTCATTGTGCCATGCTTTTCAGTTTTCCCAGTTCATACTGGAAAATTGAAATCACCCATCACTACAGCTTGATTGTTTTCCTATTTTCCTCATGTTGTACTGTTGCTCTCTTGCCTCTCCTGATGGCTTGTTCTAGGAGCAATCTGTCCTTTTACCTTACCAGGTCTACTGCTAGGATGTACGTACACCTAACAAAGAGCTGCTTTAGATGAAAATACAGCTTTACAGGTCGTAAAGCAATTCAGCAGGTTTCTCAAATATTTCTCATCTAAGTCTTTACATTTAACGAAGTTTAACCTCCTTTTCAAACTCTTCAAGGACATAAAGCAAGAACAGTTAGAAGGAAAGTATCTGTACACTATGACTGAATTTTCTGCCACACAAACACTTAAAGATCAGAAATCAAACTCTTCACACTGTCACTGTCCAAACACCTTACCAAATAGGGAGAGAAGGAAAGTCCTATCCTTTAGTTTGAAAGCTGCACTTCAATGCTGAGTTTGAGCAACCACGTCACACTGCCACTAAAAGAGCAAGTCTTCTTCCCGCACCCATATGGGCTGACTTGTGCATATCATGCTTGTGCAGCCCCACAGGACATGAGAGGCGATCTCAAACTGCGGGGAAAGACTTGCCAACAGTACCCAGCTTGTGCATTACATCACAGAGAGGTGGCAGCTGTCATCTTGGTCATGGTTTTATGCATTCATACAGACTTGTGATCCCACACTCACCTGTTTGTTTACACATGTGCCTACCGTATGCGTTTATAAACAGTAAAGCTCTTGAATGTGAGCATATATGATTATGTTTACTGTTACAACTTATGTGGAAATACTAAGCAAAACATTCAAGTAAAACACTGCATTTGACTTCATTCAACAATAGAAAGGAAAACCAAGGGCAGAAGGTGAAGTTGTACTTGATCAGACCTTGTTTTGTCCTTAACTTGTTTTGCTGTGCCTGTAGATATTGCAAGTTCACTTACAGCCTCACATACAGTCTTGCTGCTACTCTGATTAAATGCTATATACCATCCAGTCTTTGTGGCTAAATGTCCATAAGGTTCTATACTCACTTTCTGAGAATTACAACTCTTCATAACAGAGAAAGAAAACTCTCTTTTCTATGTAAGACAGGATTAAGTGAATAACAGGATATCACTATTACAAATAAAGCTGTAATATCTTTTCCTTACAAGTGTACTCATCTGTCTATAGAAACATTTGTCTTCTTTTGGCTTCTAAGCAATGGTTTCTGACAGAGATGGCTAAATAATCAAATTTTTGTCCATCAGTTCATTGGAAAAAACTTCATTGCCCAGCATAGATAATGCATTTTAAAGTTTACTATTGGTAATTTCTTCCTTCGTATCACCTATATTGGTATGGCATACTCTTGTTCTACAGAGCATGTTTAAAGTCACTATTCCCCCTTTTAGTGAGAAAGTAATGATCATTTAATGATTACCTCCTTCAACAAATTTTGTCTGTATGTTTCCTGTACTATTATGTACTATTAATGATACCAAAAGTGGTAATTCTCATTTTGGAGAGGTAGGAGAATACTAGAAGTGACAAAAACTCAGATTAGTCTTCCAGAGAGAAGAAGAAGTAGGAAGTTGGCCATTTTTAGCTGAAAAAAATAATAGGTTTTTCAAAATTTTCTTATCCTAATATCTACTTTTCAGACCACCCCTCTAATTGTCAGGGCCTGAAAATTAAGAACACGGGTTAAAAAGTATTACAATTACTTTCTTTCCTATGTATAGGCAATAGATCATCCTCACTTCTCTTATATCACATAGAAACAACATTTACCATGATGCAGTCTTGAACTTCTTAAAAAAAAAACCAAAAAACTTTAGCTTCATAGCACAAGTAATAACATAAGTTACTCAGAAAATACATCAGTGCATATCCAAGTGCAAGATCCAAGTCAGAATGCATAATTAATTTCTTTTGTTTAATCATTTTGTACTTATTAAAAAAGCTAAAGCAGATTGGTAGAAAGTTAGAGGCGCTAACAAATCCACATCCAAAAGAAAGAAATCCACAGCTCAACCTAAAATTTATTTTTGTTCCCTTCACCAAGAAACACCAATATGCATATTTTAGATACTTTACTATATTTTACTGTATTTTAGTATTATAGCTGATGGTTTATATCTCTATAAATATATTTCACAACATACAATAAATATTTTGTCATGTAAGTATTTGTAAAGAGAAAGTTATCTTGATTTTAGTAAGACATCAAGTTAAAAAAGGGAAAAGGGAGAATAAAATTATCTTGGCATGACTGTGTAAGATTAGACACTAAAATTATCCTCCCACGGTCATATTTAGTTCTCTAAACAGATTTAACTAATTTGTTCAGGCACACTACTTTCCAGTGAAGATAATGAAAAAACATGAAACCTCTACGTTCATTTTTGTGAATATTCAAATCTCTAAATACAACAACACTAAAAATAAAATAATTAAAAAAAAAGTTCATCTCTGTAACACTCTTTTAGCTTGCTCAAGCTGCCATTTTGGGCAACAGCTTGTGCTAGAACTGCTTATATTCCCTAAATTTATTTTGTAAAGAACGTAAGTGATGCTGCATGACTGGTATTGTCACAAAAAAAAAAAAAATAGACCAAAAAAACCACAAGTTTCAAATCTGAATATTGCTATTAATAGCCAGCCACAGAACTAAATAAAGATAGCCTATAACAGTGAATATGCTGCCCCCCCCCAAAAAAAAAAAAACAACAAAAAAGGCAAACAACAAAAAAAGGGAAAACATTTGTTCACACGAATTTAACCACAAGAAGAAACTACAATAGCCAGATACATCATTTATCACAGATTTTCTTTTTTTTTTTTTTCAGCTTTGTTTTTAGTCTGTTCCAAGCATTAAACAAGTTAGAAAGACTATTAGTATTGATTTGAACATGTACCTTACCTCACATTACAAGCCTCTGAAAATTCAGTTAGGGACTAGCTCTCGGCAAACTAAAACCATCCCACTTCACATTGCTATTATAAGAAAGGGTCACCTTTTTGTTCAATGCTATCATTGTATCTCACCACATGCAAAGCAGTAGAAATTGACTTATTTTTGGCTATTTTATCACTCAAATAAAAACTTACAATTTCTGATAGCTTTTCCTTGCGCGTCTTTAATATTTCTTCCCCTTAACTTCTATGTCTCACATAGAACAGTCATGTACAACTCAGCAAAAAGGGCCTATACCAACTACGTGGATTTGGCTTTCAGGCTGCCCAGGTGCTTTAAATCATCCTTTATTTCCTGAAAAGTCATCTACAAGGTCTTCACCTAATTACTTTTCTCTCTGGTTATTGTGTAGTAGAAACCTAGCTCACCCCAAACCCACTCCCACAACCCTGAATAATTGAAGACATTCTGGTTAAGCAAAAGACTATGCACAATGCCTTAAGTTTTTAAGGTTTAAATGGATGGGCAAATATAGCAATCAGTTCTTGAAAGCAGTTAGTATGTTGGAAATTTGTGTGTGATGCTTTCCCTCAACAAGAATATAATTTTCAGTTTTCTTGTGGAAGTAGTCTTCCAATGTGGTTACTACACAGTAAATCTTTGATACCTGTTATCTGCTACTAGATAAACTAATCTCCTGCTGCTTTTGTTTACAATACTTTTGTTAACAGTGTTTTGTTTTGTTTTGTTTTTATGTTTTAACGTCAAACAGAAAACAAGAGTGTAGTTTGTGAAGTAATTTAGATGAACAGTCTAGAGATACCTAGCAGGTAAAGTGTTCAGTCAAAGCAAGGCTTTTTTTTTTTTTTTTTTTTTTCCATTAAAAATACTACATTTCTAGAGTTTCAGGGATTTTTATTTGTAGAGTAAAAGCTTTGCCTCCATCCTCACTCATCCTATAATTCTTAATCTGTGATGGACAGGTGACAAGCCTAAACCATAAATAAATAATATTTGCTTTCATAAAAGCAATGTTAGAAAAAATATTTCAAGCATCTAACTAGAAGAAGTCATTTTCCAGTTTTACTTTCTAATTGTAACTGTGTGTAAACTGAATACAGATTGCTTATACAGAGTGCTTAGCAACAGCGCTGCAATTATCTTTGTCAAACTTTTGGCAAGTTTAGACATTTTATCTCAAAATTATGGGTGGTAAAAGCAAGTACAGCCTGCAGAATATTTGCAGTACATTGACATAGATTTTTGTTTTAATTTTTAGTAGTTCAAAAGATATTTCAAGGATTTCAAAAATATAGTGTTATTTGGTATTAGAAAAGCTGTATGCTATCCTCTACTGTCGTTAATAAAATCAGCCCCAATATAGCTAGCACCTGTGTTAAACAGGTGTAGTCCCATTCTAGATGTAAAAATCTAGGCTGTCTATTCCATGCTGTTGCTAAATACGGCTAGCACCTGAACGCTAATAAGGTGCTAATTAAGAACTGCCATTTTAAGTCTATCATGCTTTTGCATGTAAACTCACCATATGCTCTAGATCAGATTTCCTACTGTGGAAAAATTGAGAAGGCTCAAGCTGTTGATATGCAAAAAACTATTGCTTTTCAGTATACTCTCCTCTAAAAATGCCTTTCCTCCTGTAACTGTAAGTGTAGGCATTTGATAAGATTACCATATGTTCCTGTGTCTTTTTTGGATATATCTGCACAAGAAATGGTCTTTGGAAAATTATGGCACAGTGCTAGAGAACTATCAGTGATTAATGCCAGGAGCTGGGGACCTGTCAGCTTGCTGGAGTACAAGTATTTATGTTCTTCCTAGTAATCCCTAGTAATGACACAGATCAAACCAGTTTCGTAGAAGAAAAAAAAAATTGTTGGTCCCGGGCTAAACCTGAAGTAAACAACAGAAGTCACCCTTCCCTGTTGGCACTATACCCTATCTGCTGCTGCTCGATATACCAGTGAAGTCAGCAACTGTGAGAAGGGTAAATTTGGTTCTAATCTTATAGAGAAGAGATGCACAAGGTTGTAAAAAACTCACTGGAAACACAAATCAAAAATCACATCTGTTTCTGATGTCCATATTTTAACATCCTCCTGAAGCAATAGATATAAAGGTCATACCTGGTCTGACATGCGCACCACTATAGACTGAAATTTGTAAGTTTTCTTATAGCCCTTATTGATATAAGGGGCTATTGATCAAGCTGTACACGTTTGAATGAAACATAATTGTATATGAAGAATATGTAATGCAAACCAAATTAAGTTTTATCTCAGGGAGAAAGTGTGACATTTTATTCAGTGATTATTCCTCAAAACAAGTGAAACTTCCATTTGTATCATTGGCTTTTCATATACATATGAATAGTTTTACCATTAACTTTCTAATTATTTCCATAAAAAAAAGCTCGACTACATGGTGCAATGTCAGCTTTTTGAGAATCATGTATCATACCATGACTGACATTCCAGGAGTTGAACAGCATTTGTATCTTCTTTCACAGAGGTGCCCATGCAACTGCATTCAATAAATTTAAAAAGGTCTATTTATTAGTAACAGGGATTTGCAGCAAAATTAATCACATATTCAAACAATGCTGTTTTCTGTTGTAATATGTTTAAATGATTTTAAAATCATATTTCAAAGCCAATTTCTGACCATGCTCAGACATGAAAGGTAGAAGGTAAACCACCCTGCTCCATGTGGCTTGCACTTGTGGCTTTTTAGTCTTACATTTAATCACAGCATATAGGAACCAAGAGCAGTCTTTTTCATGTTGCAGTACACAGACGGTTTTCAAACTGTGTGTTCTTCAGAACACAGGTATTATAGGCAGAGCTGGAAATAAAAAGACAGTTTTAATTTTTAAACAAAACAGCAAACACAAAGTTCAGTTCAACAAATAATTCTGTGACAGGCAATATTCCAGCTTGTTGTTATAAAACTAAACCATTATGCTGTAACAAAGCCTAAAGATGTTGAAAACTGTCCTTTCAGACATTTGCAATGCAATAAAATGCATGTTCTTGATAACATCAACAAGAATGCATATTGTACATGTAACTGAGAGTTGACTTTATCTGGATTTGTTGATTTACTCTGAAAATCCAATGCTCAATGTACATCAGGATTTTCCATTTCTTATATGCATTGATGTGGCCTACTGGCAACATTACTTTGTGTCACAGAAAATACAGTCTTAGTCCTGCAACTCCTAGTCAAGTGAATTGTCCTTAGGCCTAGTTGCACATGGACCCATTAAAAGAAAGAAAGAAGATTTACAAGCATAAGGAACACAGGGTCAGGGGTCAGGCCCCTAGGGAACATTAAAAATCTTCTAAAGCTGCATGAAATTCAGCCTGCCCTTCTTACTTGTCAACAGCTTCATGCCCCGTATCTAGACAAGATATTTGTCTGCCACATTTGGAAAGAACAGATCAGATCTGTGTGTTTGTGATACAGATGGGAAAATCTAGATTTACACCTTGTAGGAGGTACTAGGTATTTGACACCTGCGTAATAGCAATTTGACAAAGGTAACGTTAGCCACAGGGGTTCACAGGCTCCACTTCAGCAGAGGTGAGGCTGCTACAGCACCACAGGACAGACAAGATACAGGGCCAACTTAACTGTTTATGCAACACTGTCATCCTTAACTGATCGCTCCTTTAGCTGTGGGCAGGAGTGTCAGTTTGCTATCAAGCCCGTAGGCGGAAGAGCATGTAATTGCATTGCCCCCAAAGCAGCCTGGCTGAAAGATAGTGACTTAAAAAGTCATAATATCCCTCCCGGTCTCTCCATTGTACCAGACAGAAATAAACTGACACATATCTGCACCTGGGGTGATATATGAGCCAAGAAACATCAACGTCATTATGCCATCAGGTACACTGGTGAATTATGCTTCTGCTCATTCTTCATCTTCATCCATCTCTTACCACTTGTCTGCACAAAATGGATTCTTATTAGCTCCCTGGAGCTCACTCATCCCTGTGCACAGAAAGCAATGATAACTTCTGAGCTTAAAAGAGGAATAGAGTGACCCACTCCTCCCTACACTTTCAACCTGGAATGCACAAAGGGTCTTTATTTTGCCCTTGGCAAGGCACAGCTAATTAATGCACACATTAATTAAGAACAATGTGCATTTCTATACCACCCCTTCCTAAAAAGCACCTCATATGTTTTTCCACATATTTAACAAAAATAATTGTGACACAAGATAAAACTTTGAAAAATTCAGTCTCATAGGAGAAACAAATGGTAATCTACAAGAGATAATAAATTTAAGTGTATATTATTGTACACTCTAAATTAAAATCTTTCTCAGCATTTCCATTATAACACAGCATTAAGTGCCCTCTATATAGACTAACAGAATAAAATGGTAGTATGCAACCTAAAAATAAATGGAAGCGTTAAATTCTGGATCAAATTATGATAGCAGGACCAGCTCCAGGATTTTTGCTCCAAAAAATCAGCAAACCAATGACACAAATAGATGCAGCAAAGAATATCCTAGACTTATCTAGTTAGTTTACACAGACCTTTTCTTGCTTACCTGAAGAGACATCTACAAGTTCACCATAGGGTGAAACACCATCATCTCTTAAGAGAAAAACCTGAAATACGGAAAAGAGATTGCTTACTAATGGAGACCTAGCAAGATGTCCAAGTCAACAGTATTTAAAAAAAAATGCTTAAAAGTTAAAGAACACAATAAGAACCTATGGCACAGAAGAAAAGTGAAGGACAATACTAAGAGCTACTCTTGACTGTAACTGTAATTTTCAAGGGTGTATATATAGTTTTCAGGTTAGGCAAAAGATTCTGTATTTGCAATACTAAAACATATGATAGAATTGTATGTAAATGAATAAGCATACACAATGTCCTTAGTCCTGATCTTCATCACCTTTCTGGATCTGCTGAGGAAATGAGAGAAACTATCCCTCCCAGAGACTCTGTTAAGTGCCTCTAAACCCATTAAAGGTCTTAAGTATTCTGCTGGGGAAAGTGAGCATAGTACAAAAATAAAAATAAAAAATTAGGGTAGCTTCACTGATCTCTTAATTGCTTCAACCCCCTACTAAAACAATACTAAGAAAATGAAATACTGATCTTCAACCCGCTGTCCTTCTCTCAGGGTGGCACCACCAGCAGTTTCTGGCCCACAGCCTAAAATCCAGAGCTGAGAGAGGAACCCTGACCGTGCTCGGAGGTCGCCTGTCCCGAGGAGCCCCCGTGGTAGGAAGCCCACTGGTCTGTGTCTGCATTGCTCTTGCCCAGAAAAGCAGCCTCCTCTCAGCTCGCAGAAATATCTCTCGGCAGCTGACAAATTTGTGCTAGCAGACCAAAATAACTCTGCAGGGGAAGTTTACGAGCACTTGCTAGTATGTATAAATAAAAGTTGCTCTTTCCAAATTTACCCAGAGTATGCACCTTTCACATATCCTTGGGCCCATCCATAAATGCAGTTTTCCAAAACATTGCAGTGTGAAGCAGGAGATTAAATTTAACTGTGTTAGAAAAATGCCTGGAGCTGGCATAAGCAAAGATTGGTGATTTTGTGCATAAGACATGGGGCCAGGTCCAGGAAGAACAAGATCTGGCTCAGCTACAGCCAGCTTTTTTTTTTTTGACATCATGCAGACTGGTTTACCTCTTTGCACCCCAGTTCCCCACCTTTGTAAAACAGATCTGTCTGTCTGTCCCTCCATGCTTCCTCAGATCAATTTCTTGTATGCTGTAGTTAAAAGGACTGAATCTATAGTTCATACTATTATTTGATGGAACTAAATATTTATTTAGTGCATTAAAATGAAACTATAATTTTATTCTATGGAAGGTTCACAACAGCATCTCCTGATTTGGGTCTATGCCTTTACTTCCCATGAACCAAAACCAGTGTGACCCATATGGGTCACGAACATTCCTGTCTGAATAAACGTCAATCTTATTTGAAGGAACCTAAAACTGTATTTTATTTTTAAGAAAAATAATCTAATTTGAGGTCTTACATAGCTTACATTGCCTGTGGAAACAAAACATTCAGAAAATCAGTATTTTGGATGATGGAATAACTCTCAGAGAGAATTGAATATGATAGGGGAATGAGAAAAATGGAAAACTATGATGCTATATCACATTGGAGATAAAATTCAGGTAGCATATTGAGGGAAGGGAGAACAAGAAAAAAAGAGTAATATCAGAACACCAATGCTTTGAAAGCCTCAAAGGCTGACACACAAAATGCTTTTGGGTTAAAATTCACCCAGCATCTGAAGAAAACCTGGGCAAAATCTGTCTTCATGCCCACCTACCTAAGTATTTCATACAGCAGAATGATCCGCTGATGGCAGATGCGGTCGGATGTGGGACAGCTGGTGAAGGGTCTAGAGAGCAAGTGTTATGAGGAGCAGTTGAGGGAACTGGGGTTATTTAGCCTGGAGAAAAGGAAGATGTCTCTCAGGGGAGAGATCATCACTCTCTACAACTACCTCAAAGGAGATTGTAGCTAGGTGGGGGTCAGTCTCTTCTCCCAAGAAACAAGGACAAAAGAAAGGGACCTCAAGTTGCGCCAGGGAAGGTTTACTTTGGGATATTAGGAAAAAATTCTTCACTGAAAGGGTTGTGAAGCATTGGAACAGGCTGCCCATGGAAGTAGTTGAGTCACCATCCCTAGAGAGGTTTAAAAGACATGTAGATGTTATGCTTAGGGACATAGTTTAGTGGTAGACTTGGAAGTGCTAAGATAACAGTTGGACTTGACGATCTTAGAGATGTTTTCCAACCTAAATGATTTTATGATCTCTGAGAGGGTCTGCAGGTGAGGAAGGAGGAAAGCAGTGGAGGACTGAGCGCTGTCCACACACAGTCAAGTCTGACCTTTCATTCTTTTTGCCTGAAAAGCTTTTTTCATCTTTTGTTATCATTTTGTTATCATTTCTTCTGCTGTCATGAGGAATGTTATTGTTGTTCTCTGTAGTCAGCCAGTTATTTAAGGGATACCACTTTCTTCCTAATTTACAGCAGTTTCTCACAGAATATCTAACTAGCAAGCTGCTTATTCTTACATCAGTTTATTTTTATTATTTCTTGCAATAAATGTAAATAGACTAACACTATAACTTTTTATACCAATTTAGAGATTGAATTCCAAGAAAAGCAAAAGATATGGAGTAACAGCTTGGTGTTACTGAACTCAGGAGCAAACCTGTGCTCTGTCTTTGCTGAAGTTCTTACAATCAAAGTCAGAGGAGATCAACTAGTCTGCATATACAAGGCTTACAGGACATTCAGTGTAGCTCACAAAAATAGAGTGAAATGGATTTACCTAAGTGTCTCCAGTGCAGACCCTTTTCGTACTCCAGAAGCACAGTAAATGCAATTTTAATTTTAGTTGCATCTCTGTGAAATAGAAAAATGTCTGTAGTGTGAGAAGAGGCTTTACACTTTGGACCAAGGGTTTTATTAGATAGGGTGATATTTCAGCACAAACCTCACTGTAGAATTCTCGCAGTTATTGGTAAACACTTCCCCAGTTAGGTCCATTCATTCTCCATTCTCCAAGTACAGCCATTTATAAAATAAATTGGTATTCAGACAGGGTAATAAGGTAGCATTAATGACAACTGTTCCCTGCAGATAAATAGAGCCTGAGGGCTAAGAAAGCCAGTGGAAGCATTGCTTACTTGAATAAAGTACGAAGTTTGTATTTAAAGCATGAACATTTTGTTTGTTTATTCAAGTAGCATTTAATCCAATCATGACAACAATAAAACATCTTAATTTTATTTTTCCATCACTTGAGAGCCACAGTTTGCCAAAAGAAAGATGATTTATTGCCTTAGCAGTCACCTCCATTTCCTTTTCCTTGCGAAGTCTGGTTAGTATCCATGGATCACTGCTATCTAAGAGGTTCAACTGAATAATCCTTCATTCATTATCAGTTTCTAGGAAAACAGTTTTTTTTGTTTGTTTGTTTTTAACCTGTTGCTTTTTTTAAACAGTCAACAAAATTATCATGGGGTCTTGGAGAATAACAACAGCACCAGCTAAGCATGTTCCATGTTAAAATACAATCAGCCATTCATATCACTGCCTCAGATCCAGTTTTTAAAAAGAATCGAAACTTTGCATGCCACAGAATCAACAGAAAAATGGTAACTGTTCAGTCATTAAAAAATCATTTGGTATTCATTGTAACAACGTTAATCATAATGTATTCATTTGGCATTCATGTGGCTGTCACATGTAAGAGTTCAATTACAATGCACACTAGCTAATGAGCATATAAAATGTTACTGAATCAACATTACTGTGCAACATTTTCTTATTTGAATTATTCATATGCTTCAGGTTTAAAAATCTATCACCAACAAGCTGTTAAAAAGCAGCAATGTATTATAAAAGACACATTTTGGAAGCCTTCTTTTTGAAATCTGTTCAACTGTCTGTCTAAGCAAGTGCCCATGTAGCCTCCATCACTGTAGTATATGAGTACCTGGAGAGTTGCCCATGGTTTTCACACATGCCTAAAACCATACTGTTAAAACGTGGTCCTATTATTTTCAACATGGACAGTACAGCACAACATATGAGTCCAGATGGAGCAAGGCAATTAACTTCCCATCATTTCAGTGGCAACTTCTAAACACTTTTGAGGAGCTGAGCTCTGGTCTTCAGAGGAGGGAGTGCCTCCTTGTGATCGTAGCATCATGAAGAGACTATCACAAAGGCAAAGCAACCACAGCTGATAAGGACCTTGTCATATTGTGAAGCATACTGGTAACTTCCACCTTTAAAAAAAAAAAAAAAAAGAGAAATCTTGGACCCTGGGAGATAAATGAGAGGAAAAGTCTAAGAAAGAGATGAGAAATCCATCTGCAAATATGTTATCTTTGAAAACACCTGTCTTCCTATCTAGCTCAAGCTTGGGTTGTATTGCAACACCTCCCATCACCACAGAGAGGAAAAAAGAAAAAAAAAAAAAAAACACCTTGAAAAGTTAATTAATTGAACTCTATAAACCACATGGTAAGTGGAGAAAGCAGGATCATTTTAAAAGTTTGAACAAATTTGTCAGGAAGACTCAAGGAGTGGTTTACCAGATTTTGGCGTGAAGGGATCCTGACCTCCAGATCCCCATGCTCAGGAACAGCATTTATGTCCATGTGGTGCCAGGAGTCAGGTGTGTTGTAACGAAACAGAGCTCAAGCTCCAAACTGAAACTGAAAGTGAGGTAGAGGCTTTAATGTATGATATAAGTTATTTCAAGGTATATTTCTAGTTTGGAAAAAGCCTAGGCCACACAGAAATCACTGCTATTTCGGAGATCTGCAAATACAAACCAAAGAAATAATGGAAAAAAAATAGAAAGAAAGGAAAGCAAAAAATTAAGCCCCTATGTGCTTTTCCACTATCATTTAAAATATCACTGCATTCTAGTCACCTGCCTCTTTCCATGCACTCTGTATGCATTGCTTTATACAAGATCTCTAACTTATAATCTTTTACATTATTTTCTTTTTCCAAGGTACATTCAGTTACCCTCATTCTTTTCACTTGCATCCTACATACCTACTTCCTACAGCATTCCTGTGTCATTTTTATGTCCTATATTTTGAAAAGAAGAAAACTGAATTCACAAGCATCATTTTTTGCATGGTGGGATGAGAAGGGAAGAAGCCTTAGTTTAGAGAATAATTCCTGCTACAAGTAACTTTCCCGCTCTGTTATTAACAGTGAAATTTTAATGTTGATCACTAAAACCCCTTGTTTCAGAACCCCTGTAGAAGTTCTGAGAAGTCAGCAAATTCTCTATATCAAGCATTCAAAAGCATATTGTACATATTTTTAAATGCTCTTAATACTTCCATCCTTTCCACTAAACTCTGCAGCACTAAGTTGTTTGGAGTCAGCAGAGCAAAATTTTGCTCTAGGTGTTCAGACAGCCTAAACCAATACTCTAGATTTAAGTGTACATAAGCAACTACTTAAGTCATTAGATCATTTTCTTGTTGTCTAAGCTGAAAATTGTTAAAACAATGTAAAATGAATAAAATCTTGTCATGACTGTAACTGTGACTTTGTAACTGGCTCAAATTTAGTAATGTAAAGTAGATGCGAGAAACAAGACTTAATTTATATCAGAGAGTTGCTTTTCGTCCACCACAGGTACCATGCTCCCAGCTGTGTTTGCTTAAGCTTTGAAACTTATTTGGGCCTAGTAACTAGCTAAATGACAGTATGTCTTTTTCTGTTAGACTTTAGAGGAAGCATGACGAGAACAGGAAATCTTTCTCTGGCAGATATTGAAGCCTTGCCTTCTTGGAGGTAACACAAATATTTATATGTAATTCAAGAGAATGAAAACACAGATGAAAAAATGAGACTATAACTAATATACAGTAGTAAGAAAGATACAGAAAGTTAGAGGGCTAAGACATCTTGCTTTCAAAATGAGAGTCCCATATCAAGTGAGAGTCAAAAATGCATCTATGATATCTCTTTTCAGTCTCTTGTATATAAAGTGCACATATTGCAATTTTAAAATAAGGATTGAACATAAAAATTGCCAATGAGAGGCCGCTTTGAGTACATTTTAAAGTTATTTGAGGCCATTTTTTTAATTGTTCAATCTCCCCTGCAAAATGATCAGCATGCAACACCAGAGAAACGTCTGAATCCCTGCTGTATGGAGAGGAATTGAGCTAGAAAGAACTGGAGCTGCCAGAGCAGAAACACTGCTTCCTTTACTGGAGGATCTCTCACCAAAACCAAAAGCTGTCTGCATGAAATCGATCACTAATTAGGTATACCAGGTGAGTATTACCGATAATGTGCAACTATGTGGTAAGCTTTAAATGAAAGAGTCCTTACCATGTCAACTAAACTTGTTCCCTTTTTCTAAATGTATTGCTTTCTTGGAGAACATTCACTCTTTCACATTAGTGATTCTCTTGCCAGGTTCTATCTGTTAATAGTCCATAATTCAACTCTGAGAAAATTGCTCAGCCTCACAAATTCTCTGCTCAGCAGAAATGCATCTGTTTTTTTTTTCTCCTTCAAAAATTAAAAAAGTGTTTTAATGTACTGAACAAGAATGAAAATATAGCTGTTAGTATTTTAAAATGTTTTCCTTTAATCACATAACTGCAAAAGTGTCCATATAAACAAATGCTACTCCCAAGTCAGCAGTCACACCTGTGATCTACGTGTCTATTCTATTACTTACAGATTGCTATTTGCTCTAAATGCAATTCTATTTTTTATGGTGTTATCAGTTACTGCTTTTTGTTCCTTCAATGCTTTTAGTATAGGATAAATGACTCATTTGGTAAGAGTTAAATACAGGAAGGTAAAGCTGGGTCATATTTAATTCTGCTGGTTCACGCTAGAAAAGCGCATGCAGCATATGATATAAGCTTCAGCGCAGCAGGATTTTAGGCTTTATTGACAAGCCTGAAAACATTCTCTCATAAATTCTTTGCACAGAATTTCCTAGTAATCAAGGAATTTGAGCATCTTATGTATTTTTTAAAATGAAATATGCATATTACCAATTGAAAATAACGAATGTTATGATTGGGAGAAATGTATCACTTACATTTACTCAAGCCTTCAGACAAACCCTTTCATTAAAGAAGATTCATTTCAGGCTAAATATAAAGGAAGCTGGAGTCTCTTTTAGTTATAATTCTCCATTTTGTGCTTTCTGATAGTAATAAAAATTACATTGCTTGAACACAAAATATGCTTAAACAGAATGGAAATGCACAGTGAAGTCCACCTGAGATCACAGCAACTCTATTTAAGGATGTTCAGCTATAGAGGCAGGGCTTTAAAGTCCAAACTCACCATTTGTTTATGGAGCCCAAGTTTACAAAGAGTCAAAGGGATAGCATCTGGCCCATCTCTCATCTGACTCCCCAGTGGATCCAAGGCAGGGTGACATGCCACCTCTCTTCTTAAAATAGCCCAGGCTAACACAACTACTTCTCCTGAAATCACATAGTGCATGCAACCTTTTACAGAAAAAAATGTTGTTTCTGTGTTTGCCCATTGTTGATATCACTATGAGATCTCCCGGCAGAAGGACAGCCAGATGCTGAGCATGCAGGCCTGTACCCAGGACCAATCCATACACCCAGCAAATAAATGCAGTCTGAGGCCTTCACTAAGTGGCAGCACAAGATCAGCTTTTCTCCTTTTCCATATTGCTGGGCTCACCCAAAACTGGCAATTGATCTTTGGTCATTGTTCACTTAGTTGGGATTTGGAGAGATAATTTCACCTGCCAAGAATTGATTTCTGCAATATAGACATGTACATTCAAACTAGTTGTCTGGGTTCCCTTTATAGTCAATGGAAATAAGTAGGTTTCATTCATCTTTCACTAAATTAGGACATCTAAATCACTGCTGCCGAATCACCAAACAACTCAGAGGACAGTGAGGCAAATAACATATTTAATTTTCTAATAAACTCTGCTATATACCTGTTCTCTACATAAATTTCTGTCTTTTTCCTTGTAACATTATTCTTTGTTCACTAATACATTACCTCCTTATGTGCTTATTCTCTGTCCATAGTAGGAGTCTATCAATAACGATGAGATTCTTTAGATGATATTAGTAAAGAATGAGGACTGCCAAAGTCCACTGTCATTTTTATTAAATGATCGATGCCTTTTTAGAGATCCTATTCTTCATATATTCTTTACGTAATAGTGAGCAACAGGTTTCATAACTTTTCAGGCAATACGGCCTTCATTTACATTTTATTCATTTAAGCTCCACTTGTCTACAGGGAATATGCTACATTCATACAATACATTTCAAGGGTATATTGTTTCTGCATAGAGAATAAGGATAAACTACTAAAAAAAGACAGTTATACTTGGAGAACTTCCATTTAGCCTGTTCTTTGAGAGTTTGTTTGCATCCATAGGCTGGGCTCACACTTGGAGACACCTGGGTTCTTATGTCAGCCCTCTAAGTGTTTTTGATCTCCTACAAAATTTGCATAATTGTACTTCCTTCCTTCTTTAGGTGAGAACAATAAAGTTTTACTCACTATTAAATAATTTGAAATGCACTTTATCAGTCAACTGAAAAAATAATCTTAAAACTCCACCTGTCTGGTTCCATGGAGAGGGTGAAATTGTACTTGAAAAGACAGCAATATTGCAAAACTCAGAACATTTGAAAGGTTTTTTCACCTTACACAAATGAACACAGAAGAAGGAACAAATACCAGACAAATTCTGCCCTGCTGCCTTTGTCCTGAGGAGCATCAATCCAAATCACCAAGATTAACTGATGTAGAATAATTCTCTAGTGATGAAAGTGTCCAAAACTGTCAGGAAGAAGCTCCAAACAGGTGAGCATTAGCTCGCAACAAAACCAGGTGAACATATAGCAGAACTCTGTGTCTGTAATCCTAGGGGACATAATGCCCAGTCATTGTTTTCAACCCATTTATTCATGGATCTCCATTATGAAATGAACTAAGCCAGACTGCATGATGGCAGTACCATACAGTGAAAGCATCATTCCACTCAGCTAAAACAGTCTTTTGTGCCATATAACATATAGAAAAGAAGTCCAGTTTTCATAGACTTCTGTATTGAAAGCAGCTACTTCCACTTTCATTCTGTAACTCTGCTGGAATAACATGTGATGACCCATATAATTCTGCAAAATATCGCAGATGTCAGTGGTTAAAATTCAAGCAAATATTAATATTTAAAATGTAATCTACAAAATATCAATTTTAATCAGTACGTTTGACATATTAAAAATCAATACTTAAGTAGCGAAAGATTCTGCTGTTTAGGCTGCACTCCACATGGATGATCATTTCTAAATTAAGAGATGCAAATTTAATCAATAGATTTAAAACTTTACATCACTTGAGGCACTTGAATTGCTTCTAATCAGCCTAGTAAAGTGAAAGCATCATTTAATTGTTGTTTTTTTTTCACTCTCTTTGAAAGACAAACCTACCTTCAGGCTGGATTTTGCTCAGAATAAGCTATATTATCTGCAGCTTTTGTTACTCTTTCTAACTCTTAACAATTAAAAGTGTATTTAAAATGTCAAGAAAACAAACAATTTAAGATCCCAGAGGTTGTTTCATCATTTAAGAAACTTCAGCAAAATCAATATCTTAACTGCTTAAATTTCCAAAACAAACTTGGTATAATATCGTTTGGCATTGTAATACTTATAGCAAAACAGAAGTATTTTGTTGAGGATTTGAAATCAGCCCTTATGTAGTTTACTGTGCTTGCTTTCAGAATTATCAAAAAATTACTCATTTTCTAAGGAAGGTTGTATAAAATTCTTATGCTTTGGTAACTGTTACTATGAACCACAAATTATTGAAAGTTAAAATTCCTTCCTTTTTCCCCATTTTTAATTTTACAGTTCATACTCTTTTTTAGCCCTGAAATAGCTTATCTTTTTAGAATGTTCATCAACAATTTGGCGAATTTGCTTCTGCATAAAGGTCAAGAAAGGCTGAAGAACTGTTTTTTACCTTTTTACATGAAAAGTCACACAGAACTATTCATGTACTTGTCAATTCCTTACATCTAGAATTAGTATGAATTTTACCATAGAATATTATAGGATTCTATCTACATGTTAATTATGTTTACAGTTTAAAGTACATTGAAAGCATTTCAAATCAATCTATCCTGAAGACTTTTAGGCTAAAACTTTTAATAGTATTTATTGGGCCCACATTTCTGTTAAAATGGTCGATTATAATAGAGGGAAATATGATGATTTTATTCTTTTATTCTTTTTTCTTAAAGCTATCTGTGGATAGTGCAGCATGGAAAGCACCATACATTCAAACGGAGCAGGATAACTGCTTTATAAAACTCAGTATGCCACTATCTAGCTATTTGGCATGCAAAGATATTGCAATTACATAAGTAAATTGGTTGGTAATATTCTTAAATGGTTATTCATCCAGTTTTCTTGCAAGCCACCAAAATTATATAAATAATTATAACTTAAAGTTACTAGTAGTATGTCTTCAGTAAAAAGTATGCTTCTGAGTCATAGGCAACAGGATATTTAGGCTTTTGCATTGATCTAAATTAGGTCAGTGATCTTTTCTTTCCACAAATTTCAAGGACAAAAATAATATGACACATTCTTAAAAAAACTGAGCATCACAACCAAACCTGTGTACTCTATGATACAGATGAATCACCCCCACAGGAGTTTCCAGGGCAAAATATTTTTGGACACTGGAGGGAAGCAGAGATGATATTTCATCTTTGAATTGGTCACAGGCTGTGCACTGCAGTTGCATGGTTTCAGCATTGCAAGTACTGTGGTTTCTGTGAGAGTTGAGCCAACAACAGACACAGATTTCTGACACTGACGTCTGCAGGAAGCAAATGGCATTAGTTACTCTGCTGTGTTGTGAGGACATTCAGTAGTGTATACACAATTATCAATGTCTCTGTGTCAATATATGGTAAACCATGAGGTTGTTGTGAAGGTAATGTCTTTTCTATATTTGCATGCCTGATAAGGATTCTGACTGAGAAATGTAGTTCTGACTTATTTTTATCTTCAATACCAATACAATAAGGACAGCTAGGGTTTGGGAGCCAAACACTGTATTTTTTCATGAACCGCTCTTTGCTACATAACGCTCTGCCCAGTTGAGTGCCTAAAAATCCCATAAGGCTATGGAAATCTTGGCTGAACCACTCCTAGGTATACTGGAAACCGGCAAATGCATTTCCCTAAACACAGATCTCTTGGATGCCAGATGCTAGGTGAAAACATCTATGCAAACATATTTCAGCTTTATGTTGCAAGAAACTGCATCCCCAAAGCCCCATTTAGTGAAGGTTGCTAGCATTACTAGAGATCTAACAAGCAGCACTTGAAGAAAAGGCTGGGAATGCAGCTAGAAAGTGTGCAACAGCTATTTTCATAAACAGCAAAGTCTGCCAGACCCTTTCTATACTACCAAATGGGAACTACTCCCTGTACCATCCTTAACATCCTTTGACAATAGTGACAAAAAACTGTCCAAGAGCTGGTGTGGAAATCCACCCCTCCCTTTCTCTACTTACATACATTACATAAAGTGCCTGCACATACATGTCTTGCCATCCGCATTCACAGAGGCACACAGCAGGAGAAAATCCATACAAAACTGAAAAGAAAGCACAGAAAGAGCTGAATTTTCAATTTGATTCAATTACTTTCTGTCAAGATATTGTTCTTCACCTATGACAGTCAATTGCTCTTAGAAACCTTAAGCCACAGGCCAGCTGTTGCAATGTAGAGTATGACTTATGGCATTGTTTTTTCCATATTGTCCAGAATGTTGCAGAGATGATTTTTAATTAATTGTTTTTAGGGTCTGAAATGGTCATCTGGCTTGCATGTTTTCTTTCCTTATCCATTTGACCAGAATGTTTCCCATTCGTTGTGCTCTTTTTTTTTTTTTTTCCTTTTCTTATTTTTCACAGACATTCTGTAAGAACTGGGAAATATCCAAATTGTCATTTAATTCAAAAGTATCATCATTCTTTCGAGAAAGTTAATGTAATACTGCATAAAAATCTATACTCTTTTTATTTTGTTGTAATTTCTGACTTGTATGCAACAGTTAAAATTAGGCAGGATCCAATATTTTATTTGTTAATAGAAAAATCTCTCAATACTATCTCTAAAATCTTAACAACTGCATTCAGGAATCTATATATTACTCCAAACTGGCAACCTATGTGCTCTTCACTGAATTTGTACAGACTAAAATGTCAATTATTTATTTATTTTACTAGATAATGTATGAGCAATCAGTTATCCTCTGACCTCAGATCCCTTGGGCCCTTCCCATCTGTCAGACTTCTCTGTAACTACACATGTTCTTTCCCTACATCGGTCTAATGCACTAGACTTGTACACATCCTTTACAACCACAACACTGAAATAAAAACAAGAAAGGTGCCACATCCAAAAACACTCACTCCGGTTTTTCCTGTTCCTTTCTAAAAGTCCAGGGAGTCATTACCTTTGACTCTTCATTAAAGCTTCATATGTTTATATATATTTGTGGGAGCCTCAGTGTAAGTGAAAACTTGAATTCTGTTTGTTAAAGCAAAGACATCTTTACAATGAGGCAGAACCTCAAAGTACATCATAAACACAGTCCCTAAGGGTTTGGGTTTTTTTGTTTTCCCCTCTCCTTAATTCATAGAATAGGTAATTTTAATGAAATACTGAGTAATTGAACCTGTTTAAAAGGCTAAATGGGGAGTTTCTAGGAAATGTTTTTCTTGTGTATTTACGTAGGATCATCTGAAGTATAAATATAGTCCCTGGGTAGTTAGCTCATATTGTAATTAATACAGTGGATTGGATTCACAGATGACATACATATTTTGCACATCTAGGGCCATTGAAGTCAATGAAGCAAAGTCAATTTGCACCTGTTAAGGATATGACAACGTGTACAGAATATTTTGTTCACTGTTAACCTGGCTTTTACAGCTTCATTGGGTGAGGGTGCTTTTATTATGATAGTGGGCCTTCCCATAAGAAGGATATATAAAAATTGAAAAACGTTACCTTACAGACTTTTCCTCTTACTTTCAGTATGGAAAAAAGACTGAAGAAGTTGATTGGTTGTTGACTTCTTTTATCCCTTTTCCAAAGCAAACCCTTAATTTTAATCCTTTAAGGCTTTTCTGATATTTTAAAAATTAGAAGAGAATGTGTGGGGAATTTTTTTTGCTTTGCTTTGCTATTTATTGTAAAAGAAAACAGTCTAGAAACTATTTATATTTGGTTGTAAGCCTATTTGCTTGAGCTGTTCTGGGAAAGGTGATGGCACAGATTTGGTGTGAATGATAGCACTGAGTATTTGCTCTTTCAGAATAACTTTTGTGTCTTTTCTGAATTTTACAAGCCTAAAAAGACTTCATGGAGGCCCTTACATTTTCCTGTTGGGAAAGCGGGAAATATTTCTAGTGTGGAACACAGAGGGAGAGAAAGCAAAAACAACTTGCAGCACTGATTACAAAGAGATTCCTCTAAGATTTGTTCATTTTATTTACAAGACTCAATTAAAAAAGAAAAAAAAAAGTTACAAAAAGATCCTGAAAGTGTTATCTTTTTGACTTAGGAAAAAAAAATAAACACAGGTAATAGCTTTATCTGACACAGGAAAGAGATGCGAACCAAATCAGTGGGAGTACTGTAATGAGTGGAAAATACCAAACTAAGGAGACCTGACATGGCTATATTAGGAAATCATAGATCTCCTTGCAGAGACAGTCCTCCACTTAATACACACACTTTTTAAGTTTACCAATGGGAAAGTTATGTACCAGTAGAAGACACGCACCAGGTTCAGTATCCATTTTTCAACATGCCATTTAAAGCATAGATTGGTACATACCTACTCAGTTTTCACTCATTGCTCCAGGACGCATCTACATTTCCCTTGATATACTTGGATAATAAAACAGTTGGTGGTAATTATCTTAATGATTTCAGCATGAAGATTAGTAACCCTTGTAATTTTTATCCTTGCTAGTATAAATTAGTTTACAAGGGCTCAAAATACCTGTTAAGCTGCCAAGGCAATGTTCACATTTTCAGTACTCAAATTAACCTTTTACTTTAGAACAGGAATACTTATGTATAAGAACTGAAACCTCTTTACTTTTTGAATAGGAGGCATTAGTAATTGAAAATTAGTGGGGAACAGACTGTGGATTTAATTCCCTTGTTCCAGGAGAGCAGAAGGAGTGAGAAAAAAAAATTACCCTTCAAAGTAGAAGTTCAGACACAAATGAACTGGGAATAAAATCAGATCTTTTGTTTTTGAAGAATTTTTATCCTTTAGAATTCTTATAATTACTGTATTCATATATTATGTGTATTTTACATATACACATACATATACATATATATACAATGCAACAATACTAACTGTACCACATGTAATGATTTATTAATCTGAGTCAATGAAGACCCTCAATCTAACACAGTTCAAAGGCACCCGCTTAACTGGAGATGCATTTTGCAGTCCCTCTATTCTGTGAGTCAGATAAATTCTGCTGCAGCGATAGGTTAAGTAACCTTGTAACCACAAACACATTCTGCAGTGACACCAAGAGTCGCTTATGTAGTCCTAACCTCTTTATATAAAATTCCTTTAAAGAATTACTTTTGCATGTATGAGCATTGAAATACAATATATACACATTTACACAAATATTGCAAGGCAGTCAGACATTGTTCAAAAAGGCTGGTAGATACATATTGTTCCATTAATTCAATTTTCTATTTAACTTGTGTACTTTCCAACTACATAGAAAATAATTAGTCCAGGTCTAATTCAGTCCAGTCTGAGTCTAGAAACTCGTCTAAATACAGAAAGACAGATCCATTCTATGATTTTTCCAGTACAAATCAAAAATGTAGAAGAGTGTAGACTGGCTAAAGAGAAGTCTCTAAATGGAGAGAAAAGTTTGGGTTAGCATTCAGATTTTCATCCACAATCAGATGTAAAACTCATAGCAGCCTATCTGTCTTACAAGTTTACTTTGCCCATCCTTGTGCCCAAGTAACACACTTGATTTGTCAGTAACTAAGTAACAGCTTGAAAGACATTCTTCTTTTCTTGTTAAAGTGAATCATCCTTGTAATATCTCCAAGATGAGATTATCAATGCATAAATATAATGCATATGTCCATTTTTATTATTTTCAGTCATATCAGCATTCACTGACTATTTAAGGTCTAACAGTAATCACAAATTAATCTACAAAATACTTTTCAGCAATCTTGTTTTAGTTCTCTTTCCTTTTATGCTTTATCTATTTTTTAGGTATTTTTGATTTGTCTATGATCTATGATTTATTCACTATTCATGACATAAAAACAAAATGAGGGAAACTCTCTTCTTATTTCTTTCTATATTCTCAGTTGCTCTGTGCAGTTCTGACAACCATCTGCTTAGATTAGACTTCACTTCTTTCTCCTGTTCATCCCCATCATAATAAAATATTGACAGAAACAATTTCTTCTGGGAAAATAGAAAGTTAATAGATATGTGAAAGCCCTAGTTGTTTTTTTCATTGAAGTTCTGATGTACTCTCACAACTTGTGTTGTATTTATTTATATGACCATTTGAAGCTGTGAAAAATTAAAAGGTAAAGCTCCAAACCAAACACTGGATTTCACAGTGGGATTCAAACTATACCTAATATTCATAAGTTAATGTAGAGCTTTTCTAAATAGCAAGTAGCATGCCAGATGAAAATCTCTGGGTGCAAAACTACATGTTTGTAAAACTACTACCCAGAGCAAGACCAGTCTTTTTAGCAGCAATTAAAGGGATCAAACGACACCATTGCCCACAACCAGGTTTACACAAGTGAGAAAAAAATCACAAGGCACTTACATAACTTCGATGTTTCTTAAATCAGTATTGTTTTTCTCTGTTAGGGGTTTAATGACTTGGAAGGACATGGAAAACTGCTGGATGTGACATGAGAAATGGCTGCACGCAATAGACAACAGGAGGGGTGGAGGGATTTTGTCAATGGTTAAGGGGGAGCCAGGGTACAAATAGCCAAACTTCACTAGCACTCAGAGGGGAGCTCTGTGGGCGTCAAGGTTTGTGAGGCCAACAGCACTGAGGTGCCTGCATCAGGAACAAATAATATTGCCATGATTACCTAGGCAGCAGTATACGAAACACCCCACCAGCGTAGGCACAACTTCCCTGGCCCTGGGGTCCCCTACCAGCACGTGTTCTGGGCTGGACAACAGCTGCAACAACCCACTGCCTTGTAACCTTCTCCCTTTGATTTTGTCTCTGATATGCCTCAGTACTCAAGGAAGAATACCAGCTAAAGAGACCTTGTAAATGCCTTCCACTGTGCAGCCAAGTCAAAATTCTCAGGGATCTGATTTGCCTATGTCTTGCTGGGTCCTTTCGGCAGCTGCATGCCTTGATCCAACTTTTGATATTCTAACAATTTTGGATGGAAAGACCTTTAACATTTTTGTAATTAATATATCAACTCTTATTCAATATTCTCTACTCAAACATCCCATATCATCCCATATCTACAACATGACTGGCAACTCATGCACTGCTATTATCTTTACCATGAGGCCAGGTGTCTTTCCCAGTGGTGTTTTAGCAGGACATCATCTCACATTATGGCCTACATTCTTTGTCCTCAACCCTGTAATCTTGCATTTGGCCTTTTTAAAACCTGAGTGTTTTTTTTCCAAAAGAAACACCCTAGAAACCAAATTAGACCAATCTATTTATATGAGTTACCTTCATAATTATTTACTGTTCAATCAGCTGTGGTGTCATTTGTACATTTTCTCAGTAACAAGTCCATATATTTTCTTCCAGATTTTTTGCTGATGTTTCTAATAGCACTGGAACAGGTCAGTAAGGATTCACATTAGAAACATCCACAGAGGATAATGATATAATATTAGATAATGTACTTTTTGCCACCTACTACTTAAGAAGTGTGACTGAGCACCTTAGTCTTTTAAGGTTGTTTCTATTAACCCTATCTCCAGCTTCTAAGAGGTGTTAAATTTCAAAGAAAAAAAAAAATCTGATGTAAGAATCTAATAAGTAGGGTAATTATGATGGCTGATAGAAAACCTAAGAGATTTTGGAAATTATTTTTATACTTGGAGACTGATGTTTATCAGAGGAACTTACTGAAAGAAAAGAAGAAAAAAAGGAAAAAAAAAAAGATGAAGTTGATTACCTAGAATCAGATGGGGATGCTAACAGAGTTAACTTGTATCATAGCTTCATACTGGTTTCAGAAAATTGCAGATAGAGATAAATAGGCTTCCCCTGTAAGTCCTTGTTCCTGAGAAAGCAGAGAAAAGGAGGCAGAGAAATAGAAGTATCGAGAAACAAAGACAAATTGGCTGTAGCTACTTTGAGACTTGATAAGAAAGCTTTCCATTTATTTCTTCTATGTCCTTTGTCCTTCTTATTGAAGGAGGTACCCCTGAATCACAGCTTAAATCACTGAGACAGCTTAATTTGTGCCCTAATGGCTACTTGTTGCTACTAATTTCTAGCCTAA
Organism: Cygnus olor; assembly: GCF_009769625.2. Taxonomy (NCBI): domain Eukaryota; kingdom Metazoa; phylum Chordata; class Aves; order Anseriformes; family Anatidae; genus Cygnus; species Cygnus olor. The sequence goes on along the minus strand of NC_049172.1, from coordinate 40,083,585 downwards.
TGGCTACTGATTGAAAAAAAAAAAAAAAAACCAACTTCATTTGCACTGGACTTTCTACGGTAGAAGTGTAACCAAATATGAGAGCTGCTAATTTGCTAATTGACTAATTAAAATAGCAATTTCTGGATTTGTGTGTACTGTTGTTTAATATGATTTTTATTCAGAATGTCAGTTGCTTTAAAATCCTTTCAATAATGCTGCACTAATAAGTTCACAATATAAATAACGTTGAGGTCAAACATTATTATTTGATCACTTCCTTAAACATTAATATACACATTATACTATTAGTATAAGGAAAAACAACAACAACAAAACAAACAAAAACTTGGTATAGAGTTTATAGAAAATACAAATCTTTCAAGTTTTCCCTTGCAACATAAGTAATGCATATTTAGAAAAATGTTTAACTATTCTTAAGGTCTCTTCTGAAGACTAACTCACAAGTTCTGAAATATCAGTGTTCAAGAGCATAGATAAAAGTACATAATAAAATGCTTAATCACTGTTTTGAGTGCAAACCTCAAAGCAACTTTTATTGTGGAAATGTTCTTGCCTTTCCATTAAATTTTCCCTCTTCTGAGCAGAGGGGGAAGGGAGGAGGAATTATTATTACTGATTTAATTAAGCTGCTAAGATTACTGGTCCAGTCCAACGGGAAATGACAACTCTGAGATTGCGAATTGGATATAATCATCTCACCTCATTACTATTTTTGTCATGAAAATAAATTAATTTTGTATATTTTCTGTTCTCATTACCATACTTGTCAGAAGAGGGAACTATCAAAATTCTAATAATACCTGATGTACTTTGGTAATTATGGTACTATGCTCCACAACTTTGACGTTTTCAATCCTGCACATGATTTGCTGGCTGTTCCACTCCTCCTTGTCAGGTTAATAAAGGTTATAAATATGGAATCAGCTAGTTTATTTTCTACAAAATGCAATTGCCCCGTTTTATCCCTTATCCAGTTTTCATCTGTAGTTGGGAGGGCAGGGGGGAGAATGAGCAGAAAATTAAGCTGAACTGTACTGGCATAGGTGCACTTAAAAAGGTACCAGACTTTCTTCTTGCACACTGAAGTTGTACAATAAATGTGAAACAGTATATCTGGATTTCAGGTTTACATTCAAATCCAGAGATTAAACTCTTTTTCTGGAAGTTCTACTAATGAAATCTAACCACAATTGCATGAGCTATAATCAAATGTATTTTTGTGTTTACACATAAATATATTGTTTCAGTTGGTTAAAGAGAACATCTTGGACTGCAAATTCCATCAAAAGCAAAACATAAAATCAGAGTCTACAAAATAGAAAGTTATATGCCACTGTACCATTATGCTCCAGTGTTCTCTTCCTGGGCAAAATAACTAAAAAGTGGGAACATCAATTTTTAAAAAAGCACCCTGAATGTCTCAGAGCATAAACCAAAGCAAAAGAACTCCAGCAACTTATGCATACTCAGAAGAAACACCTTGTGTCCACGGACAAGAGAAACCTACCTCCCTTATCCCTAGCCTGATGTGTCTGCTGCATCTCTGTACTGCTGCTGTATCATGGCTGGTATGTCAGCTCTGTGGCCCATTGCCTGTATTCTTCATCTTCTTCCTCATCCTTGTAGGTGGAAGCCAGTTGCTGACAGTGTGAGGGCCACAACAGGACTGGTCATGCCTGTGCATCCTGCAGGGCAGTCTCTAGAGAGCTACTGAGGTGCACAGTTATGTGGCAGGAGCAGAGGACATGCATCTCACATCACGTTCTCCAAAACCACTGGGAGAACCCTGGTGGGTATCTCTTCCTCCTTTCTGAAGGCTTCTGTTCAACAGGTCGCTTCATCCACCCTCTTTGTGGAAGCCATGGCAGAGAAAATGGCATGTGACAGACTGGTTTAGCCTAAAGCAGTATTCCAATAACCACGCATTTCCTAATGAGGCAACTCTCTTGAATCCAGAACATCTCTTATCTTGTGAATGAAGAAAAAAAAAAAAAAAATCTAATACAGAACTGAGAAAGGACCAAAAGGCTACCAGATAGAAGAAATTTTTCAAAAAGATATCCCCCTTTTCATCCAACAACAACATAAGCCACCACTTACCAAGATGATGCAAAGTTATACTTAGAATGACAACATTTTCCAAAGATATCTTCCATCATCCACACTTTTTTAGAAAAATGTTTCTTTTGGATGATGGAATGGCTACAATGATTCATGCATTTTTACTTCTGTACTCCATTTATGTAATGCATAGGCAAATCTGAAAGCCAAAATAACTTAAAGCCCCTGATGGTGCTTATGTGACTGCCCTCCTTCTTCCAGGGCCAGGGATTGAAGAGGAACATGTAGCTTATGCTGAAAACTGTCCACTGACATCCAGTCACGTTCTTATAACAGCTGAAAACCTTGGTTCAAGTTTTCAAAGCAGTTAAGGGATCAAGCTGCAGCTACATTAGAGAATGCATTCTGATGTATAAATCACAGAAACAGTGATATTTTTTCAGGGAACACTGAGAGTGAAGATCACAAAAGCCAGAACAAAGCATGCAAGAGCCAGGGAGAATGCATTTCCTCTGTAAAGAGACACAGCTCTGAAGGGATCCTCTGCCTTTCAGAGGACACCAGATAGAGCAAGTCTGATTGCCTTTCAGAAGCATCATATGGCCCCATTTTAAGTGACAGGATGTATTTTTGATCTTTAGCTCAATAATCCTCCCAGAAGACCTCACCAACTGCACTCAAACTACAAATGAAAATCTCTAGTCCTAGTAAAGTTTTGGCCTCAGAATGGCAAAAGTGTCAAAGCTTTCATAAATTTTATGAGCTGTTATAATGTTATGGAGGTATATGGAACCAGGTGCAACTTCTATACCACTGTCATCTTGAGCAACACCAATGAGCAGATTTTTTTTTTTCCTAAAGCTTCACAAGAAAATAGGCAGTCCTGGAGATCAGAAATAAGAAGCTAAGGTAAAAATCATTCCAGTGAGTGGAAGGAATGGACAATATTTATTAACTGTAGGAAGACCCAGGTACCCAGATGCTATTTGTAAAAACTACTTGGCACTTAAACAAAAGTATTACTACAGAATTTGAGATCACATATGCATGAGGCTTTCATAAACAACCCATATGAAGTTCCCTAAGCATTAATGCAGATTCTCACAAAAGCACTGAGATTTTCAAATTATATCATCAGTTTAATCTACATAAAGGCATTACTCTTTGCGGTTTCTCAATGACATTCACCTTTTCTTACTTTTTGTTTAAGGATTAGATCTCTCCAATTCCCCAAAATTAACATAGATGACCATTAGTCTAGAGCTTTCTAGCACATATTCTCTAATTATAAAATTTACATCTTTGAGCAAATGTCTACAATGAAAGAGCAAATTCTTGTGGAGAAGGTAAGGGCTGTACAAACAGGATCAGATAAAAATGATGAACATGATTACTTGCAACCACTGAAACAATTTCTACAGAAAGGCCTCTAAGTGGCTAGGAAATCTGATAGTAGAAAGCAAAAAATATGGCAAATTATTTTTAGTAGATATATTAATCATTTAGACCTTTTAAATCAAATTTTAAAAGTCTATAGAGAAAAAAAATAGTTCCACTGAAATTTAATGCAATATTGCCAGTGACCTTAATAAAGTCAGTGGGTATCTAACATGATTCTGCTGCGTTGGGCTTATTATTTTGTCTAGACAAAAGGCAAGATCATATCTGTAACTCACACAACAGTTTTATATCTATCAGGGAACAATAGTACTAAGCAAAAAGATTAGAGAGAGATTGTAGCAAAGATTTGGTTTCTTCTGAGGACACATGAACTATGCAAGAAAGATACGTATCTATCACCTTGTAGAACAGGCTTCCTGTGACTCCATTAACAGAAATCATTTTCATAAGTAATTTAGCTGGCTTTAACAAACAATTGTGTTTCATTTTAAGCAACTGGGAAATTCAGAATCTGTAGGCTGGATTGCGCTGATTTCTTTAAGCACTCTAAACAATCGGAAATTCATTAGCAACTTCCTTTTTCTTTGGGGCCCAAAAGCTCTGAGGCAAGTATTAAATCTCCCATTTTTAAGCATTCAAAACAAACTCACAATGTGTTCCATATTTACTAATTCACTAAAGTATGATGGTCACTGGAAAGCAGATGTTAGGGCTTCCTGGTAATGTAAACATCTGTGTTAGCTATAACTAAGAAGAACTATTCTAATACCAATTCATTATGAAGGAATGAATAATAATTTATATTAAAAAAAAAAAATAATCAAAGAATGTAGCAAAAATTAACCTGTTCTAAGTAATGTATTTTTACAGAGGTGATCTGAATGCTAATTCTTTCCAGGAGATCTGAGGAAGCCCCAGGCTATATTTCCAGACAGTATATTCCAGAAGAAAACTAACAGTTACATAAATATGTGTAGATTATTAGTGGTTGCCAAATAGATTCATTTGATATTTTTATGATCCAACTGTTTTCCATTTAGCCAGCAGACAGTGATATTTTTGTTCTGCAGAGAAAACCATAACAGACCAAATAAAAAGGTTTATACAGTAAAGCTGTTCTGCCCTTAAGGTACAGAGTTTTTCCATATTGTTTTCATTTGAAAGTTTATTCAGATTATGAACCCCCCACTGACATGGACACCTCTACTCTCCCTCTCCCTTTCCAACTCTTAAATCAAATATTTGGGTCAGCACTTGTACTTTTACTTTGATTATGTGAATAAAGACTGTGGAAAGATACAGTGCAGTCTAAAACATCTTTATTTTATGGTCTGCTGTGAGCTTACATATTCGAATGCTTAATTTACAGACATGCTCAGGGAAGTGTTGATGCAAAGAAACCAGCTATTCATACATAACCCAGATCAAAGTGGTATTTCTCCATAACATGTATTCTATAGTGCAAGCTAAATAATTTATACAAAATCCTCCCCAAAACATCTGTAAGTAATTTAAATTAAAATTTAAAAGTTGTGGCTGACTTCTGCATTGCCTTGCCTTTCTGCGTCTTCCGCAGTCTGATTTCTGTTACCAAATGACTCCATGCCCTACCCAGACTACCTGAACAATAGCGTTCATGCACCCAGAGTGCTGCAAGCAGAGGCCAGCAAGCACAGCCTGAGACCTAGGCAAGTTGTAGAGATGTCCTGGCCACACTTCCAACTGACCAGAAGCTACACACAGTGCCAAATTCAAGTCTGTGTGCCCTGCCTCTTAGCTGCTTCACAGTATTGCTTTGGCCACAAACAAACACTGAGAATGAAATAGTTTAACCTAACATTGCTGCCAAACATTTCTTAATGCTGAAAGACAGCCTGAGTTATGGTTTTGATTAAGTTAATATTCATATAGTGTTAAAAGATGTGCTCTGCACTTTCGGATTGCTCAGCATGCCAGATTAAGAAGTTACCGGCAAAAACGTACAGATTTTAGTGACGCCATTGCTTAGCGAGCCAACCGTAATCCCAGTAATGATACTTTAGGGCAGCAAAGACACTCTATGTGATTCATGACTGTAAGTCATTGCAGGACACCGTACAGTCCACTAAGCACAAACAAGGGCCAGGTAGGAAATCACAGCGAATGCAGTAGAATTTATGAAAAAATTTTGAAATGTCAAGACACTCTTCCACAAGCTCCCTGATGAACTGATAAAATGGTTGAAATTTGCTGTGGCTTTAAATGTTCTAATAACTGTAATATGCAGGTGGATTTTCACATTTACCTTGAGGTAGACTTCAGCTACATGACTTTCCTCAAAATAAGGAAGAGTAAAATAAAAGCAAAGAGCTGACATACCAGTGATGGACTAGAGTATACATTAAGCTAATATTGATTTAAATAGTCAATTTTCTAAATAATCTATTTCACCATCCTTTTAAAAACAGAACAAAGCCAAGTTATCTTGGATATATGTATTTAACCCATACTTTTAACTATGTATTTCAATTTTTGATTGAAGATGAAAAGTATAAATGCAAGATATCACAAGAAATAAGAAACCATCTTGCAAGCTCTCTTCTTCATGAACTCTCACTGACTTCAGTGAAATTATTATTACTATTGATTACTAGAAATTACTATTGCCATCTTCTGGTGCAATTGAAAATTGGAAGTTGTTCTCATTAAAACGTGTGGTGAGATTACTGATGCTATCTAATGCTGGGAATGGTATGGTCCCTTTTAGCATTGTCATGAAGTGTAAAATAGGGATGTTTTTTCCTACAAATAAAAAGCTGTGTTTCCCTCAACAGAAAGAGGAAAACAGTGACAGCAGCTTGAGCTCACTAAACTTCAGCCTTTAAAAAAAAAAAAACAAAACACCTTTGGGATAGTTTCATAGTTTAGTGTGCTGTTTCTGGCTCTGGTTATAAAAATACTCAAAGTTTCTGTATACTACTATTGAGAAAAATTACCATCAACCTTGTCTAGGTTTTCAAAGATTTGAACTATGTACCAAAACCAACATACACTAGCTTGCACCTTAAATGGATGTCAAATGTTTGATGCCACAAACAAACATTCATGGTTCTTATTCACTATTGGAAAATAACACAGAGACCTTCAGACACATTCAAAATACCCTTTCATAACTTTTACTTTCAGTGTGAAAAGAAATAAGTCAGCCCACTTAAGAACAATCCACTTGTCAAAATAACTCATTAGGATAATACAAAGCATAGATTTATGAGTTAAATCTTTTCATATAAAAGGTTTCTTGAATTTATTGTGTATTACAGGATTAAGGATATTGACACATTTTTAACTTTTTTATAAATAGTGCAACACTTTATGGCTGTAAAGTGAAATGAACAGCCTTGAAATAGGTCAATGAATATCAAGTCAGTGAGGATCATGTCACCAGGGAATTTTACATTATTTGGTGACTTTATATCACTATTTATAAGCTACCACTTAAGCACAACTTTCATGCACCAATAACTTTGTGAAATTTTATGGCCTGTGCTATATACCCAAGGTGTTTTCAGGTTTTCAAATCTGCACATCTGTAAACTAATTATACAGAAGAGAATGAAATGTACTTGCTTACCTGCTTAGGTTCAGTATACTGATTTCAGAGTTTTCAGAGACTTAAGTGCAGGACAAAAAATAAACACAAAACTTGTACAAGAACCCACTGGGAGCTTTTCCATTGACTGCAATGGCATTAAGTGAATTAAATATGCTCCTTTGTTAACAGGTGGTGCTACTTAAAGTCAATTCTTAAATTACTGGAAATGATTCAGCAATAAAAGAGGTTTCTATTGGTGCTAAGATTAAATACATAATACCTTCAAAGAAGTGTGGGGGAATAAAAAAAAATAAAATGAATAGAACATCACATAAGCTGATCCCCTTTTTTCCAGACCTCATACCAAACTAGAAGTCAATACAAAGAGATAGAGTCATTATTATGCTTACCCAACTATAGTATGTAATTCCTTAATGATGCAGATGTTCTACTGACCCAGAACAAAGATGCAATCTTTATGAATTATAGGCAGGGATTGATCCAAAACAGTTTTTCAGTAGGAGGAAATCACAAGATATGCAAGGAGCTGTCCAGCTCTGGTTTGTTCGAGTAAGACCTGCTCAGCACAGGTCCTTCAGTTCTCCTCAGGGACATCACTAAGAGCTGTGAATGGGAACTAGCTTCCATTTGTCCTACTGGCAAATCTAAAGAAGTGACCAAAGGGATCGGCTGAGCAAGTCTAAAAGCATTCCAAGTCCCAAAGAGCAGCCTTCTGACATTTCTTCTTTTTTTGCCCAGCTGAATATATTGTTTTACCAAAAAAAAAAAAAAAAAAAAAAAAAGGTCAAGCGGTCAAGCTAGCACATTAGGATGTGCAGGATGTGTGCCAAAAACATTGTATTAGGGCGGTCCTGACCCTACCACTCTCCTTCCCCTTTCTTACAGTACCCACATCACTCCTGAGAGGTACCACCCTCCTTTCCTACCTCAGTTTGTGCATTCCAAAATGCAGACGGGTCAACCCGTACGGCTGAAACCATGTGCCTCAGGGAACTCCAGCCTTTGTTTGAGCAGAACAGGAAGCAGTAAATTTCTAGAGAAGAAAGCTGAAGTGGGTCTATGCAGAATTACTGGTAGTATGGCAAGAGCCTTGCAACCTGGATTCAATTACTACGACAGACAGATAGATCTTTTTCCCTCTATAAATTATGCATTATCAGGCAGCCACTTAACAGAAGCTCTTGTATTTTAACCAAGCTCCATTAGAACTGAAGAACAGAGCAAACTTCTTCTAGCCTGCCTTTCTTGAACAGTTTCTCTCTAAGGCTGCTTCTGAATTTTATCTACTGGCTGACCACATACACATTTCATTGTCTGTGCACTTTCTACTGCATCTTGTCAAACTAATGGTTAACACTGATTCAGGCTTGCTTATACTTCATAATCCTAACAGAGAAAATACAGACAAGTCACTTTTATAAGGCTCTCTAGAACTATTCCACATTTATTTTCAGTTGAGGTAATCAATTATATTGCCTGAAGTGACAAAAAATAGCAATTTTTATGTTGCTCATGTATTTATTGTCTTTTCTTAATTTACGTACATTTGTTGTGGCAGATGCTGTACCACTCCTCTATACCACAGACAAAAGAGTACACAAATGTCATCCCTCAATTCTCAGACATCCATCCTTTCCTGGTTTCAGCAAATCTACCCTCTGCATTGACATTCCTGATCACACTATAGTTTAGGGAGTATTCATCCACCAGGCAACAGGGGACATCCTGGGTATCTAAAAAGTTAAGAAGAAGAAAAATAAAAGACAGTAACTTTTTATTATGATTAATTGTATCAAATCAATTACTCTATTTTTGCCGGATCCAAGTCAACCATTACTATTGCCTATCACCTGCCAAAAACACATCAAAGAAAACTTTAAAATTCTCATGGATGCCAAATATTTTGGCAGCCATCCATCAGTCTTCACAAACAAACAAACAAAAAAAAATCCTTAATTTTTCATAGCAGACAGGATTTTCTGAAGCTAATCTGTTAAATACAAAATTACTTTCAAATAACAGTAATTCAGTGACTCAAACCCTTTGAAGGGTTGAACCCTTATGAAACCCTTCATAACTGAAGTCGAAGACATCACTGTTGGTAGGGGTCTGCAAACGTCCCTATCACAGCAAGGAGACATGCCCATTGCAGGTGGGGCAAGACCCTGCTGAGCAGGATGATTTACAAATTCAGAATGAAAATGTGGTTCCCATCCAAGGCTCAGATCTTAGAGGTATTTGATTTTCTGTATTGTGGCTGCTTCGTTTCCTATGAAAGCGATAAAAATCAGCTACCTTCCAATACCATTTCCCCATGCTTTTTTCTGCTTCACAGATGACATAGTTCAGTTGCCTTCTTGATTCCAGCACTGATATTGCAAATCATTTTAGGAGAGTAACATTATTTTCCTGCTTCTCAGATTGTCCTTATATAAAAGGGAATAAATAATGTATATTTTCAGAGCCCTGAGATCTGTGACTTCAAATTGTTCCTCATAAGCTGTTGTTATGTAGGAACAACTATAGGAAACATTTAAAATAATAAAATTTGAGCACTTCCTATCAGAATTTTTTGTTACTTTTCTCTCCCTTGTGAGACAAGGTATAGCAGCAGCAATTGGAATGTTTGTTTGTTGTTGTTTTCTACACAGTACACTTACCACCCCTTTATCTAATGTCACTTTCTATTGCCTTTTCTGTTTAATTTTTAAGAGTTTTGTTCTTCTTATATTTTATTTACTTTCTCTATTTCTTCTACTTCAATGACCTCTTATTTGCCACTAACTTTCTCATTGATGTAGAAGAGCACAGAATAAACTTCTTTACAAAATAACATTAAACAAAAATCACAGAATGGTTTGGGTTGAGAGGGACCTTAAAGATCACCTAATTCCAACCCCCCTGCCATGGGCAGGGATACCTACCACTAGACCAGGTTGCTCAAAACTGTAAGTACAGTAGAGAAAACTGTCTTTCTTACTAATATGCAGCATGCTATAACCAAATTTGCCAGAATCCCATTCATCTGTCAAGTTCCTGTCTAAAAATAATTTGCTTCTGCCCTTCCCCAGCACCCTCTTTTACTAGACAAGATGGGCAGAAATAGAGTTTTCATGGGTAAGTCCCTAAAGTCTGTGAAGAAGTTGCGTACACCCACACCCCTTAGAAATCTAAGCTGTCCCATCCATTTATGAAATCAGTGATTTAAAGGAAGGAGATAGACTCTATCAAAGCTTTAGCCATTTGGAGGGTCCAATTAGGACTTAGCATTGCATTTTACAACACAGAGCTCTTGCATTAAACAGCCAAAGAAGACTAAGTTGAGCAGAGGAAGAGCAAAGAAGTTAACTTTGTGCTGTTTTCCTGTTAAGAAAGAGCTTATGTATCTTTCTGATAGCTTTATGAAGAAAGGCCTTTAAGATGCTCAGGGCATGAGACAGAAAAAAGACAGCAGACTAACGAGGATTTAATAGAAATTTGCCAGCACACGTACACCACCTCCTCAGCATTTTACCAAATCTCCTCTGGTGGCCACAGGTGTTTGTCTCCTGGCTTTTCTGCTCAGAATAGTTACTTGATCACACAATAAATGGAAGATGAAAAATCATAGTATTGTTTTTACTCAAACAAAATCACACTGCCATGTGGGACAGGGGAAAAATGGAGGTATTTGTGATCTGAAAGACAAGAAATATTATATATATATGAGGCTACATGTTGCTTCATATTTCTCCACCCTCCCTTTCTGTGACTGCATTGTAGTAGATTCTCACGCTACTGAATATTTTTAGATAGCGGCTACCTCTTAAACTGGCCATTTAAAGCTTTTGTTATTAGTGCTTAAAATTCCTGAAAAATAACTTTGATGACGGTATAAAAACATTTTACTAAATAGGCTGGTTCTACTAAATTTGCTATTTTGTAAATGGATTAGAGAATATTTCATCATTCATATCGCTGCAAGTATTATTGTGTATGTGACAGAAGTAAAAACAATCCTTTGAAGTGACTTACATTAAAAAATAAATAATAGCCAAGTTATTACATAAATAGAGTCTGCGTGGTCTTTTCCTTATAAAGGAGATTCACCACAATAAATCTAAATGAAGATTAGTTTGTAAAACATCTGGAGGGGTGTGGATCATTGCTGTGCATTCAAAAGTTGCTTCCTTCACTGTAAAAACAACTTTTTTCAAAAGCTCATTTAGCTTTACTTTCTGAAAATCCTATAATCTTTATCAAAAGTAATGTTGCATTCAAACATTCTTAGCAAGCAAATGACAAATATGTTCTGTATTATTATATTTCTAATAAGAGGATACAATTTTTATCAAAGACAATATGACACATAGGAAGTCAGCTACATTAGCAATAATCCCAGATGCTATTTTGCATGTAGAAGCGTTGGTGGTTTTACTGGTAGGAGGGAACAGAGCTTTGTTTTGTTTTGTTTCTATGAACAAAGGTAAAGGAACTGGCAAAGGAGGGTTGCTTTACTTTGTTTTTTTGTTTGTTTGTTTGTTTTTAGGTGGTACAGTTATACTTGGAAAGTTATCTAGCTTGTGGTAATGGAAAATTATATTGTTATCTAAAGTAGGCTTACAAACAAACTGAAACCTTTTTATAAATTGGCTTTGCACAACAGAAAAATTATGTTTTTTTGGTACAGGAAAGCAAAAGGAAAATTTCCTACCCATATTGTCACTGATTATGTTTTCTCCCATAGAAAAAAAAATATATATATGTAAATATATATATATTTATTTATTAGGCTATATCTGTTCCATGAATAAATAAATAAATAAATAAATCTTCTAAATAAAATACACTGACTGTTTCCCTTTAGAAACAAATATTGACAGCCACGGGTAGCAGAACTGAAGCAATAATCAGATGAAAGTGCAGTAAGAAAAAATGAACCACACGAGAAGACAATGAACACACAAAGTTAATATTCACTGTAATAACTAACAAACACATTGCAAAATTGAGAGAGCAAAAGAGCTTGTTTCAATATAAAGCAAGCACAGATGTTTCAAGACTGACAATATCAAGTGCATCTTTAGTAGCAATAAGATTTATGTGTGCTTCCTGGCAAATTTCTCATTATTTTTGGTCCAAATTGTTCTCTTGTGGGCCTGTTTTCATAACCATATGCTTATTAAGAGTTTTTTGTAAAGTATTTTTCATTGGAGAAAAAAAAAAAAAAAGATTTCTCATGATACTAAATGATTCCCCAATCAAGGAATTTGTTTAAGCTTGTGCTGTCATTCTTTTCCACTGCAGCTTCAGAAATAGGGACAATCTGTTTGCTGGCTGGGGAAGGGAAGAAAAGATCATGGTAGAATTTAAAGAATAACCTCCAAACATTTTGTTCCTGTCAGTTTCCTCATCCTCTATATTTTCTTGTCTCTCTGCACTCACTGAACTTATCATAGATTTGGGTTCTCCTCGGCTGGATGCCCAAACAGCCAGCAACACTATGAGCTCATTGATGTTCTCCACAGAAAATCTTTGCATCTCCCGCAAATAATGCGAACTCTGTTTTATTCTCTCCTCTCTTCCTCTGTCTGAGCTCACTTACTCCCTCTAACAGTTTTCAGTTTGGAAACATAGTGGGTATGCAGTTGGGATGCCATCCTGTGTACTGCATTAACCTTACCTGGGGGTCAGAATGGAATTTTTTGGCTGAGATGGATATTTTTCTTATGGGGTGTTTAGAAAGGCTGGATGATTTGGTAGTGTCTTTTTGCCTTCTCTTTACCAGAACTCTAAAAGATCATCTTGGGCAAAAATTTTCTGCTGCGATGTCAGACCATTGCAGAAGTAAATTCTATGGCAAGCCCAGTTCCTCAATATACTAAGACTAAGAGACTGAAAGGGAAGACTTTCATTTTCCAGTCTTACTTCTCATGCAAAGGAAGCAGAGCAATAAGGAACAATGTAAGTGAAATATAAGGGTACGAAAGCAAAGTCACCCTTTGTCAAGGGATTAATACTCTACAAATTATCTGTTTGTTGCTAGATGGCATTAGATAAAGCACTAGCTATTTGTTGTTGTTTTTTTTTTTTTCTTTATCCTCCTCTGCCCAAAATGACTGCATATTTCAGGTAAAGACCCACCTTTTTTTTTTTTTTTTTTTTTTTTTAACACAAACCACTTTTTTGTTTTCCTTGCATTACTCCTGTAGAACAAACAGTTCTGGGGAGCGAATTCAATGCATTAAGTGAATTAGTTTCTTCCCCAACTTATGCACATCATTCTCTGAACTGCCTGCAAGTCTCCATTAACTGTGATTACTCTCAGCAAAGGATAAACCCACAAACATCAGATTCCAGGCTTTGTAGCCTACCACCACTTTCTATTTCTGTGGTATTTAAAATCTACCACCCCTAAAGCACAATTGGAAGTCTAGTTTAATTAATCCTTTTCAAAAAGAAACCATTGGTTTGCTCCAACTTGTCTTACACACTACAAAGTGTAAACCTGAGGCCATCCTCTCCTGGTTACCACAACATGATAGCATACACTTACACTGGGCCATCTGTCTCTTTAATTGTATCTTGTAAGCATGAAGCTAAATTAAATGTTTCTGTTTGTGGGTAGCACACTTTGAACAATGAAAATACCAGATGATCATTCACCAAACTGATATTACATTAAAACTTTATAATAACTAGCAAACTCATGCTAACAAGCATAGTATAATAACATTTTGTCATTCATCATTATTAGGAGTTTGTGATAAATATGTTCCTCTTCATATATATATATATATATATCTATACCCCCCTTAAATGTAATTGTTTTCTTTTTAAGATTTAGTTTTCTCTAGAGATCATTAGTTATTGTGTTCAGAGATGGAAAGTAGGGAACATAAACACCAAAACATTAACTCTTTCAGTTTGCAAATGTGGATCACACTAACAGAATATATCAAAGAAAACACAATTAAAATTACACATTTCCCATAGAAAAAGGAAGACATTCTAATCCTTTTGTTAATGCTATGAAGGGTTAATATCCTCTTCCTAGTGAAGAAAGTGAATAATTTAATAACTGAGTATTTGTATATAAGAGAGTCTGCACCCCACAAATATGCATTGGAAATTTTGATCTACATGCTCTCATATTGACCTACCTTGCACGCATTCCTTGGAACAGCCAGTATCTGTTATCTATGGGTTTAGGGGACGCTATTAAGCCCAACCTGGAAATTGTATCATCATCAGCTCCTATGATGGCTCTTAGGCAGTACTGTCAGTCATAGATGTTTGTGATAGCAATCAGGTTGATGGTAATATTTTGAAAATAAATTCTCGAAAGAGAGAGAGAGAGAAGGAAGGAAGGAAGGAAGGAAGGAAGGAAGGAAGGAAGGAAGGAAGGAAGAAGAAAGAAAGAAAGAGAAAGAAAAAGAAAGAAAAAGAAAGAAAGAAAGAGAGAGAGAGAGAGAAAGAAAGAAAACAGAAACAATAGAAAAATGTTATTTATACCCAATCTACAAAAGCTGAAGAATCTGTCTTGTGAGGGAGACACAAATCCCTTGTCTGTTGGGATCCAATCTTTGTAGACTCAGTTTTCATGCTGGATTAACTGCTGGTGATGACTTCAAAAGGACCAGGTTTTCACCTCAAGTGTTCAAAGCAAAACTGAAAAGAAAAAAAGCCCACACAAGACTCCCCAACCTGTTTTTGATGTGGAATATGCTGCACAGGGTGACTGGGACTCACTGAGCAGCTCCGAGCATCCCTGATCCTCTAATCTACAATGTTCAAGAAAAGGACTTTGAAATGCATTTTGTGGTGTAGAATTATTTTGTGGTGCAGATGATTATGTAACCTGACATAACCTTTCATATAATTAAACATGTAATCATCAGATTCTGTACAAGGGAACTATAGTTAAAATCTGTAGGATAATGCCATTTACAGCATCATAGAGATTTGCAAAGATATGTCTGATGCGTACTCTATGTATTATTCAAGTGCATACAGTTTTGGGGATAACTTAGCTACATATGTTATACCAATGCATTATGTTTTTATTCTTAAAAATCTCATTCTTCTGTTTTTGTGTACTTTAAGCTTTCTGTATTTCAATTTTCTTGTCATGTTTAAAGTAATATATCAAGCTGAGCTTCATATTTAAATCCAAACATGGAACAGGTGCATCTTTATGTTTTGACTAGGCAACATTAGGCTCTGTATCAAAAGCTGACTAAAATCTTTTCAAAATAGAATGCTTGTTACAGGAGAGCAAATTACAACAGCAACAACAACAAAAATCACATTTTCCATCTTTCAGCAAAGCGGAGGCGGTAATGATTCTTCTAATGGTAAGGTGATAATTGTCATGTAATGTTATAATATCTTTGCTTGGAGGTGCTTTTTATTTTCATTTCTATCACCTTTTCTGAAAGGCTACACAGCAATAAATTAGGTATTATATAAAGTTTGGGTGAGCAGTGTAAAGGCTGCCTGAACTCAACACCAAGCCAGGCAATGGAAAGACCTTTTTATGTCAGAAGCACGTCACTGACGATTCCAGCCAGAAATCAAACAGATACCTAAGCATGAAAGGTGATGATAACATTGTAGATTAAATGAAGAAATGTTTCAGAACACAATTACACATTTTCTAATGAAATGACAAAGTTGTTTCCACTTTGGAAAGTGCTTTTGACAAGGCTCCACATTTGAAGTTAATGTCTGTGTCTAAAGGGCAGGAAGTACAGAATAAGAGAAAAGCTGGTTCAAACCAAATGAGGAAAAACAAATGAGTAGTTTTAAGGGATCCATAGAACAGTAACTGATAATGAATCATAAATATATATATGTGTGTCATTTGACTATTAATATCACCTTTATCTTCTAGAAAAAAAAAATAATAATTTTAAAAAGGAGTATTATTAGTATATTCAGATCAAGCTCAATCACCAGTAGCTAGCAGCAGGATATTTACCACTTTGTAACTAAACATTTCACAGCTATGTAATTTTTCAGCTCTTTGTTCTGTACTAAACATATTCCATATTTGCTCCCATTACTGTTTTACTCTACTCTGTCACCCTAGGGTGAAGCTGAACTTTACAGGAGTATAATGAGGGAAAATTCCTGCTTACAGGGATACTTCAGATCAAATAACATGTAATTTGGTACTGTCAGACATGCAGAGCTCCAGACCCTACTGTGTGTCCTCTCCCTATTAGATCCTCCAGCCTCTGCTGTGGATATTCAGCTTCATCTTCACCACAATGATGTTATGGCTGGAAAATGCATCTCCATTTAGCACAAATGCAATAAAAGTTGTTTTGAGATGGCATTCATCTTGATAATAATGTTTCTGAATACTTTCCGAAGCCTTTGCACACAAGTCTTTTGGCACCCACAATTAGCTTAAACACTGATAGCTACAGGTAGAACAATATGCCTGCCATCCTCCACAATGCTGGTCAACAGCATGCAGATATGCTGCTAAAAGCTGCCTTTTAAATAACTTCTGGTGAGGTGTGAGAGAGAAAGGAGTTTGAGGGGCAGGAGGTAGCTGTAGGAAAGGGAAAAGCAGAACATGAGAAACAGTTTTGGATGTCAGTACATTCTCAAAAAAATGAACTAAAATATTGGTAAAATTGTAGCTGTGATAAATCATTATTCAGATACTTATTATTAATTCTCTTTTCAAGACAGCAAAAAATTTACCAGGCACATACTCTACAAATGAAGCAATTTTCCTCTCTTAGGATTTACAGGAACACACTCTTTATTCATAGGCCATAACAGAACTAAGTAAATAGACTCATTGCTCCCACATAAGGCAGGTTATCCCTCGGTAAATTACCTACAGCAACACTCGCTTTCTCATGTACAGGGTCTGAGTCCATCCACATATACACAGAAGTATGTGCATGAACCTGTGGCCCAGCGCTCTCGTGCTTGTGCTGGTGGTTGGGGCACCATCAGAGCTGGGGGCCACTCCCTCATCCCCAGCATCCTCCCAGGCACAGCAGGGAGGTGGCACTGAGAGAGGCAGCAATCCTTGTCTGGAAGCTGCTTGTGATGGGCACAGTCACACCATGCTGCTAGGCATGAGAGGCAGAAAAAAAGGGTGCTGCCCAGCTAATGAAGGTAAGGAACAATAACAGATACTTGGTTATCCACCTGAGGGTGAAAGTCAGCACCTCCCTGGTTCTTGAAGTGAAGGACTTCACAAAGGCAAGGTGTTTTCACTCACTGCTAAAAGGTTTTGTGGGGATTTCTGCAACCCAGAAGTACATTTCACACATACCAAAGTTTGACTGTTCTCAGATAGAATTATTTTAATCAAACATACTAATGTACTATTCATCCAACAAAACTTATCTAGTAAGTCAACTAGCATTCAAAAATGATTGATAAAAAGTTGCCAATAGGAAATTAAAACTACAACCTATATATATATTTATTATATATATAAAATAATATATTATATATGAATACTATATATTAATAATTAATTATATATTATTGTATATTATATATTATATAATACATATTATATATTAATATTTTATATATATACATATGTATATGTACATATATATATATATAAAACGGTGGTTCTAAATTCATTGTAATGCCATTTAGTGAATCTTTCATAGGAAAACTCAAAGTAACAGCATCACATTTCCAGCATGTAAGAAATAGTCCTAAATTCTAGCAGTCTTCTCTCACTGTGATGCCTCAGTGCACGGTTTGCATGAGAAAGAGCTTATTATGCCCCACATGATCCCAAATGCCCAGCAGAGATAACAGTCTAAATCATTTGTTCTCTTTAAAATAATTTATTCATAGGTAGGAATATGAAAATGTGCCCTTTATGAAGTTTATCTGTATCTATAGCAAACACAACTTAAATTAATTCTTCATCTTCAGGACTGGGAAAGTTTGACTAAGGCATTAGGGATTTTTTATTAACCTCCATTAATTCAGTAGTCCTACCACTTTGATAACAAATAAAAATGGATGGCTAAGGAGTTTTTTCCTTATTAAAAGGTGTGAGTGAGTGCAATTAAACATGGCCTACATATCTGAAGATATATTACATATTTTAATATAACTCCAGGGTTAATAAGGAAGTATGTGAAGTTTATTAGTCTGTTGACTAGTGATCACATACAGTACATTATCATCTCTGTAGTAGGAAGAACACACATTGGTTGTTCTTAATTTCCCTTGCAGTTTTGAGTTTATTTTTGGCATTTCTACAAAATCCTGAGATATCCCATTGCAATTTAATTTTAATTAGAGTGGTAAATAGCATGTCTTGAAAGTCTTTTTTTTTTTTTTTGGTAATACTTCTAATATCCAATGAATTGTCTAGATCTACAATTATTATCGCTATATTATTATAAATATTAGTACTATATCAAAAAAATGAGATTATATGTATTACAAATATCTGCAAAACCCTTGTATGTCTGCTTATTTTCATTTAAGAAAAATCTAATTTGCCTTTAGCTTAAATATAGATATGTCCTAACTGCTTAGAATCAGTATTTACCTGTTTTCTTTTAAAACAAACATTTTAACCCAAAGTTTTAGTAGTTTTATGTTCACATACTCTCCGTACCATTCCACTTTTGGCAGATGAGAAATAAATTACAGATTGTCTAGAGTATGACCATATAAGATTTTGAAAGTGAGAAATAACACATTAGAGAAATGGGGAGAAAATACCAATCCAAACTATTTATCATAACAAGAAGGAAAGAAGGAGAAAGAGAAGGAAAGAAGGAGAAAGAGAAGGAAAGAGAAGGAAAGAAGGAGAAAGAGAGAAAGAGAGAAAGAGAGAAAGAAAGAGAGAAAGAGAGAAAGAAAGAGAGAAAGAGAGAAAGGAAGGAAGGAAGGAAGGAAGGAAGGAGAGAGAAGGAAAGAAAGAAAGAGAGAGAAAGAAAGAAAGAAAGGAAGAAAAAGAAAGAGAAAGAAAGAAAGAAAGAAAGAAAGAAAGAAAGAAAGAAAGAAAGAAAAAGAAAGAAAGAGAAAGAAAAAGAAAGAAAAGAAAGAGAAAAAGAAAGAAAAAAAACATATCAGATAATGTAAAGAAAATGGTACAGTATGCTACTAATAGTATGACACTGAAGAAAGAATTGAACAAAGCAGCGTTATACAATTTAAAAGCTAAGTCAAGATAAGCCTGCTTTATGTGTCATTTAGAATGAATAGACTATATTAGTGTATGGTCCATATTTAAAAATTACTTCTAAAATAAAATGAATGTTTTTTCTTACTGCAAAACCAAAATCCTTTATCTGCACAGTAAAAAAGGAGAACTGAGTCAGTTAAAAATAAAGCTCCTTAGCTTAGATAAAAATTCAATGAAGAAAAGTCATCTCTCATGATGAAATACTGAAAATGAATTATTTTATTTGCTTTTGCTCCTTGCTAGAATGTTAATTATAAAAGCATAATTTAATTTGGGAAGAGATTTGTTAAATTTCAAAGCCTAATGTGAGTCCTTCAGACATGAAGGCTCCCAAATGCTACGTGCTACATCTAAAGCTCAACCTCCTTCTACTGAACCAATTTTCTGCAGACGCCTAATTTATGATCACTTCTTACCTCATGCATATATCTTAGTGCATAGTTTTAATAGACCATTGAGGGGGTGTTTATTTTTATGATGAAATATGCAACATTATAGCAATCATTAGATAGACATTAGCTTAATCACTGGTAGATTTGAATGCAATAAAAAATTTCTGAAAACCTGTTGGCATTCTCAATGTGAGCTATTTTAGGTTTGCTGGTTGCATCAAAGGAGACAGGTGGACCAGGAACCCTGAAGTTTGTTGATGGGCAACGCATTCCTGCTCGTGGACGTTTGTTTTTGTCTGCAAGCCCCAGGTTCTTGGCCAAAGCTAGCAAAGACTCACAGCACCATAAAAAAGGAAAACAACTCTTGCTTTTCAACAGGCAAAAATAATATGGTAGGCATAAATTGCTGCTACAACCCATTCATTCAAATTATCAGTGTTTATATTGCAGCTAGGACTGGTCAAAAGGTCAACTGACATACTCATCCCCTCCAAAGCAGAAGCAACCCAGGAACTCCATTACAGAATCACAGAATCACAGAATCACAGAATCATCTAGGTTGGAAGAGACCTCCAAGATCATCTAGTCCAACCTCTGTCCTAACACTAACAAGACCTCCACTAAACCATATCACTAAGGACTACATCTAAACGTCTATTAAAAACCTCCAGGGATGGTGACTCAGCCACTTCCCTGGGCAGTCCATTCCAATGCCTAACAACGCTTTCAGTAAAGAAGTTCTTCCTAATATCCATCTAAACCTCCCCTGGCGCAACTTTAGCCCATTCCCCCTCGTCCTGCCACCAGGCACGTGGGAGAATAGACCAACCCCCACCTCTCTACAGCCTCCTTTAAGGTACCTATAGAGAGCGATGAGGTCTCCCCTGAGCCTCCTCTTCTCCAAGCTAAACAACCCCAGCTCCCTCAGCCGCTCCTCGTATGACTTGTTCTCCAGACCCCACACCAGCTTCGTTGCCCTCCTCTGGACTCTCTCGAGCATCTCCATGTCCTTCTTGTAGCGAGGGGCCCAAAACTGAACACAGTACTCGAGGTGTGGCCTCACCAGAGCCGAGTACAGGGGGACAATCACCTCCCTAGACCTGCTGGCCACACTGCTTCTTATACAAGCCAGGATGCTGTTGGCCTTCTTGGCCACCTGAGCACACTGCTGGCTCATATTCAGCTGCCTATCAACCAGTGTTCCCAGGTCCTTCTCGGCCAGGCAGCTTTCCAACCACTCATCTCCCAGCCTGTAGCGCTGCTTGGGCTTGTTGCGCCCCAGGTGCAGGACCCGGCACTTGGCCTTGTTGAACTTCATACACTTGACCTCCGCCCATCGGTCCAGCCTATCCAGATCCTCCTGCAGAGCCTTCCTACCCTCGAGCAGATCGACACACGCACCTAACTTGGTGTCATCTGCAAACTTACTGAGGGTGCACTCGATCCCCTCATCCAGGTCATCGATAAAGATATTAAAGAGGACCGGCCCCAGCACTGAGCCCTGAGGGACTCCACTAGTAACCGGCCTCCAACTGGATTTGACTCCATTCACCACAACTCTTTGGGCCCGGCCATCCAGCCAGTTTTTAACCCAACGAAGCGTACGCCAGTCCAAGCCACGAGCAGCCAGTTTTTTGAGGAGAATGTTGTGGGAAATGGTGTCAAAAGCCTTACTGAAGTCAAGGTAGATCACATCCACAGCCTTCCCCTCATCCACCAAGCGCGTCACTTGGTCATAGAAGGAGATCAGGTTCGTCAAGCAGGACCTGCCCTTCATAAACCCATGCACACTGGGCCTGATCGCCTGGTTGCCCTTCAAGTGCTGTGTGATGACATTCAAGATAATCTGCTCCATGAGCTTCCCTGGCACTGAGGTCAAACTAACAGGCCTATAGTTCCCTGGGTCTACCCTCTGGCCCTTCTTGTAGATGGGTGTCACATTTGCTAGCCGCCAGTCGACTGGGACCTCTCCTGATAGCCAGGACTGCCAATAAATGATGGAAAGCGGCTTGGCCAGCTCTTCCGCCAGTTCGCTCAGTACCCTCGGGTGGATCCCATCCGGCCCCATCAACTTGCGTACATCCAAGTGCTGTAGCAGGTCATTACTTTCATTACTTTCATTACTTTCATTACTTTTAGAATAAGATTTAACTGATTTACTGTGCTGTTTTTTTTTTCTTTTTCTTTTCCTTTTTTTTTTTTTTTTTTAAGGGAATCTAAGTATTGTACCCCATATTTTCCAAATTGAATACACAAATATTTCTTAAAAGAAAAACTTCACATTTTAAGATCATGGATTCTTTTTTCTTAAGCCCTCCCCCTTCCTTCCCCCCTTTTCCTTGGTGGCCTTTTTCTGCCCTTTTCTTTTGACATTGAAAAAAGGAATGAAAACAAAACACCTCAAATCCCCCCAAAATTAAGAGGGATTTTCTTTTATAAATATTTATATATATCTTCCATAGCTCTCTTGAAAAAAAGAAAAAGAATGGTCTCTCATTCAAGAAACTGTAATAAAAACTATTCATAAAAAAAATCATACATTATTTAAATAGGATTTCCCTGAGCAAGTTTTTTTTTCCCCTAAAGCTGTAAAATAAAAGGCAATCTATAAAATAACATAGTAATTTCATCTATCAACTAGAATAAAGAACTAGATCTATTAGATGACTTCTGATTTACTGAGAGGCATTAAGATATTACAGTGATCAGAGAACTGAGACTAATGAATATACTACAGCTAATGGTAGGTATGGCACCTATAACAGCTAGTATTCATGGCCCATTGGAAATGTGATAACAGCCTAATTATATATTTTTATTCATACCTATACATTATTTCACGAAAAGGCTGCGGAGTTGCTAGACTAACTTTGGTTGCAACTAGCTCCTTGGACCCTGCATGTTCTCATTATCTCTTGTCTGTTAATGTTTTCTGAAGTCAAAGGACTCATGTTGTATAATCTGATGCTACCGTTATAGCTACCTCTTATTCTGAGATGATAGGAAGGTCTAAAAATTTAAAGCCATTACATTTTGTACCCCCAGTTTAATTTCAGTGCTACAATAACTAATTTTTAATTACATACTTTCATCTTTTTAAGAAACAAAATTTTTTAGAAGCTCATTAGATTTTTTGTGAAGTGGCAAAGAACTCAAACACACAGATTACTGAATCAGTTACACCTCAAGTGTATTTTAATAAAACTATTGTTCTCTGTTTTTTACTGACAATATGAGGAACAGCTTGAAGCTAAAGATTGGGAAAAAAAAAAGTTTATTTTTGTTTTTGATGGAACAAGTGACAGGCCTGATCCTTTGCATTTGACAGCTTGTATCCCCATAGCCTGAGCTGAAAATCTGGTTAGGATTGAACAGATATATCTGGATTCCCTTGACTTATCTTTACCTTGGTAAAATTGGTCTGTGATAAGTTGAGTTTCACTTTCCAAACAGAGAGTGAGCTTGGCTGACACCTTTGTCTTCACCACTGCTGAGAGAAAAGCTCTAGATTTTGTATCATAAATCTATTTCCAACAGTGGATGGGGAAAAAAACATGCCAAGAAGCAAAAGAGCACCTCTCCTTGAGGCAGTGGCCGTCTGCCTGACCCACCAGCCAAACAGCACCCTGGAGGCCTCTGCCCACATTAGTAGCAGGGCCAGCCCAAAGATAAGAACAGTATTTTTCCACCAAGCCCCACACCCTTGTCGCATCACTGACAACAAGTTTGAACCTCTGTGATCTAACAATCAGTAAGACAGTACTGTGTGTCACCATGGCTTCACCGTAGGTGTTAGTGAATCTTCCCAGCTAGGCTCTTCCAAGCAGCAGGGGGTCAGCACTAAGGCAGGAGGTGACGCTCTGTCCCGAGAGCTTTGCAGGCTATTGAAACTCTCAAGCTTCTCGAAATGGTGAAATCTTGTTGAGAAATGTGTGTACGCTCGCATGCACATCTAATTGTCCATTTTAAGTTTAAGAAGCATCTGGGTAATGGTATTTGATATTTTTGTCAAATTTTGCTCCCTTAAAGTGAAAGAGCAGGGTGAAATGTTGGAATAGAGGTAAATATTTTCACCCCCCCCAAAAAAAAAGACAGTGATAGGGTTACTATGTCACTCTGGATGCCATCTGTCATAACAGAATATGAAAGGTTTTTTGTGCTCCAAGTAATCATAGCATATTTTGTTGTCAAATTAATCAGAAACAGGGAATATCTAGAACAAAATGGTCCATGCTCCTTAGGGTACAGCAAGTATAGGTAGATACCAAATTCAGATGTAAAAATGAGGTAAATCAAGTAACAAAATTATGTTTTGCACTGGATGAGAAATATATGGGCAGTGGCATTTACTAATTTCTCCCTCCATTTTTGTCATAGCTTTTGTGGATAATTGCATAACCACCAGCATATGGCATAGTTTTTATTAAAATATTAGAAATGACAAACCTCTAGTGTGTGACTTTTTACTTTTAACTTCAGTTATGGTATGCTCTGAACTATTGCATATTTCTAGATTAAACTAACACAATTTTTAAAGCCACCTTGAAGACGACCTCTGAATATAAAATTAAAAAGAACTAAGTATTCAAAGCTCTTGGGAAATTTGAAAACTGCACTTGAGCACTTCCAACCTTCCACTCTTCCCTATTGTCAGTGCAAGTATAGAGCTGTCTAAAAACAAACAACAAAAACCCATCTTCTCATAACAAACATCACAGCACATTATTTTGAGAGAACAGTGAAATGCAAAGTAGCAAAATGTTATTATTCAGTCTAGGACTTTATTTTGTCATTTTTATGACTGCTATTCTTGTTTAGAGTTCCATGAAATCTTAAATAACTCTGACTGCCAGTGTCTCAACTCTAAGGCCCAGTTTTGGAGATTTCCAGCACTGCAGTGCTCCCTAGAGTTGCTCTGGTGAACTGTTTCAGTTCGTGCCCCAAGCTTGACCCAGGCCCAAGAAAGTCCCAAGGAAAACCTCAAGTCAGTCAGCCTTGCTGGTTGTTCAGCCACTCATTGTAAAGAGGAGTAACCAGGGATTACCAAGAAGGATTACTCAGAAGGCTTGTTGCTGGCAGATCACTTGTTTAATTACTGCTTGTATGTTTTTAGTATAAACATCTCCTGCGAAAGCTTTGGTAAACTTCCTGCACAGCCTATTCTGTATTGATAACTTTCTGGCTCCTTCATGTTTATCAAGTTCTGTTTAGAGACGAAGATATTGACATTTGCTTCTCTTGTCTGAAGTTATTTTAGTTTCCAGTCTATTTCTGGAGGTAAACACTATCAAGTGATTCGTTTGCTGTGCACATGGAATATCCATGACTGAGGACAGAGGTGACTATTAAGCTTCCTGAGTTACAGTAGCAGGTCTTTCTTTTTTCATCATTATACCATTTTCCTACATGTAAATATAAAACAGTGAAACTTCAGTTTGGGCAGGAAAATGACTATTTTTGCTTTATCTTAGTATTGATGTTATTTCTATGTAAACTCGTGAGAAATACTCTCTTTACCTACAAATTGTTAGATTTACAGCTGATGTCTTTACACTGATTTATTCACACTATTAAAAATATATATCTCTCTCCTTCACTTTCATACTTCCATAAAATTAAACAACAGTCATTAAAAATTATATTGATAAATTGATGATAGACATAACAAATACAAGGCATGACTGCTGGAGTACAATTTTAGGAAAACAATGTACTGTGAAACCTCATTGTTTATAAGGACCTTGCTTAACATCAATTATTTTCTTCAAGTTGCAGCACAGCCATTTTTGAACATCAGTGTAATGTATGAAATAGTAAAATATTATTGTTTTCAAAGAGGCCTAAGAATATTCCGCTCGGAAAGATAACTCAAATTGGTCTTCTTCAAATGGGCATCCCCTCCTAGCCACTGGAGACAGACCTCAGCCATGAGA
Organism: Cygnus olor; assembly: GCF_009769625.2. Lineage (NCBI taxonomy): Eukaryota > Metazoa > Chordata > Aves > Anseriformes > Anatidae > Cygnus > Cygnus olor. The sequence continues at coordinate 40,058,022 of NC_049172.1, read as the reverse complement.
TTCATATTTTAAACCCAGAGCAGATGAGATTCACATTGTTCTTTCTTACACACTAACATCAAGAATTGTAATTGTGAGTAATAAAAAAATAAAAATAGTAAGCTTTAGTAGGCTCAAGGTTTGAAAAGCATGGTGGGATTCATTAGGCAAGTCAACAGCTAAGGAATCACAGAAATATCAGCAAACACCAGGACTTTGTTACTAAAGCACTGAAGCAGAAACTTTCTGTTATAATGTTAAATCTTGCATTCAAATTAAGAAAAATACATCTTTATCATAAACCTTACTTTTGAGGTATGAATTTCAGAGATACAGAAAGGGTACCAGACCAACACCACAATTCCCAGAGGATTGTTAGTTAATGCCACATGCACTTTGTGCACATTATCTCAATTATACTATTTGCTTATAAAAATTACCATTGTCAAATACTCCACAATTGACTTTGTAACTTTGAACTTTGGAAGGCTTCCATGAACTCCTAGCTGCCCTGTTGAATGCATTTTTTACCTACTTTGTGGATAGCCCTTTAAAAGCTCTGGAAAAGTGGAATGCAAGTAGACTAAGCGTTGCTTAATTTGGTTGGCCATGTATATCACAGGGTATTTTTTGCCCTCAGTGCCATCAACCATAAAGGCATTTCAAGTACACATAATTAACTAACGGTTTATAAAGGACAATTAGATATAATAAAAGACCACACTTGCTCCAAGACTAAACAAAATTGAACTTGAAAAGGGCACTAGGACAGTAAGAACAAACTCATGCAAATAAATAAATAAATAAATGCAGATAATTTTTTAATAGTAGTTGAGGTCTAGGTTGTTGGTTTGTTTGTTTTATTCCTGAAGGTGTATTCCATTAACATATATTTTCTCTTCACTTATGCAACGTGTGCTATCCATTATAATGGCAATTAAAATTATTTATTAATTTTTGTCAAGGGTTCAGGGCACCTTATAGTGCTTGAATAAAATAAAATCCAGCTTTACATGCTATGGAAGACATAAGCAGACAGACTGTCACACAAAACAAATTATGTTTTCCTTTACTTCCATAGTTATTAAACCTCTTCCCCTTCTCTCCCTGCATTCTGGACTGTGATAAGACATTGTGGCTTCTTTTGGCAAGCTCATCCTTCACCAGTGATTTAATATAAACACAGCAAACAACTGTTCAGAACTGTGCTATCTTACTCAAAATGTTCAAATCAAAGTATATCCATGGACAGAGCCTTCATGTAGAGGTCTTAATGATATATCAGTCTCTCCTACTCTTCCATTTACTGCTTTTTTGTTGTTGTTGATTTATTTTTAATAACCACCCATCTCTGTTTTACTCCCTCTCTCTAGTAAAAATTCTGCTGCTGCCATCCAATCGGAGCTTACTCAATTTTTATACTTTCCTACAACACTAAATGTTTCATAATAGCTAAGTTTTCCCCAGCATACATTGATTCTGGTTTTATACAGAGGGCTAGTGAGAATAACCAATCAATATCCCTTTCTGACTGCTCTTTAATACATTGATAAATAAAAGGTTATGCCTTCCTCTGATGTTCATCTACTTGTTTAAACTGCTCTAATTCAAGTAGCTAGGGGAAAAAAAAAAAAACAACAACAACAAAAAAACATATACCATTACCTAGGCAAGTACAGAATTTTTGTGTGGAGTTCTTATGTGAGAAGATGGGGAATTGTCCTGTTTCTTAGTTCTCCATATACTTCTGTTGTGGAGATTTGGTAGACTCCATAAGGCCTTCTAGCTAATACATGGGATTAAAGGAATAAAAATAAAAATAAATAAAAATAAAAAACAGCCTTTTGATCCAACTAACTGATGATACACATTCATGCCTCTTCTGCAATAGTATCAAAATATTTCTGAGACTAACACAGGACAAAGAAGGATAGTCTGAGCGCACTGTTCAAATTCTGCTCTTTCACCTCCCATTCTGTCACTCTTTTTTCCAGTGCATAAAGCCACACGCATTGCTTGTATGCATCCTACGTGATGCACGCTATGAGATCAAGAGCATCTCCAAATGACAACATCATGTGAGTTTCCAGTTCAGTAAACCGTCATGCAATAAGCACAATAATTTGGGTGACGACTAACAAATATTTAAAAATATTTCATACATATATAATATTCACCCTGACCACCCACAGGGTGTTTTGTTTAAGTGCAGAACTAGAAGAAAGGGCACAAAAAAACATTACCATGCCTAAATATAATAATAACCAAATGTTTTTCAACAAACTCTTATAAAAGAAGAAGTAATATAAGCGAAGAATGTTAAAGCTGGGGAAGTATTTACTACAGAATATAAATCCTCCTAACCAACTCCATTGACAGATTTGTTCTGCCATTAAGTTTTTGAGTTAAATGAAACCTTAGCACTGGAGGATAAGTGTTAAGTAAATGCTATCCATGAACAGAACTTAAAACTCATTTCCACAGCAGAGTTAAACAAGAACACATACTGTGTAAAATGTTCTATTTGTCCCAATTCTGGATTATAGATAGCATCTTAAAACTTATTTTGTTTTCTAAAATACTTAAAGATTACATGGATTTTTGAACACTTCTGTCCCTTCATTTTCCCTGCTCATTCACCAAGCCGATAATCTTAAACACATTAAGTTCTGAAGCTGAGACTTTGACACAAAGGCTGTAAAGAGTCATGAGAGCCATACATAGTACACTTTGCTGGTGATAGGATGGCATCATCTTTACTGCTTCACAGATGTACTGCTTCACTCCTGTAAAGATCACTGTTATTGAATGTCTAAGGATGATCTCACCAGTCATCAATTTATTAAAAATTGGAGCATTTCAAAACACTTAAAATATTGCTGTTTTTTGCTAAAAGGTTTTATTCAAATGCAGTTAATGCTAAAATCCTAATATAACTTCCTCAGTAAGTAATTTGGGCAATATTTTAAGTTTTTATTAACAACTTTACCTCAAACATTATCACAGGATTCTACAATTTCAAAAGAATTATTTTTATTTGTATGCAGCATGCTTTCATTCTCATCTCTCTGTGTCTGAGAATATCTGAAACCATTTTAATATCAGTGTTAATTGAAGAGATGAATAAAATAATACTTTATAAGTATTTATAAGTAAGAAAATGACCCTGACATTGAAAGCAAAGTTTAAAAAAAAAAAAGTTAAAAAATACCATAGATCTGGTGAAGAATATATTTTTTTAGTATATTTTTTTTCACTGTAATATGTTAAGTCCTCACTACTTAAATTATATACAAATGTCACTCATATAAATAAAAACTATGTGGATAGTTTTTCAAATATGATTAAATATTAGGAAAGGAAGTACTGTGTAAGAGGTTTCATCTTAGTTTATGGTGCAATATTATGCAATAAGATGTCATCTTTTTTGTTTGTTTGTTTGTTTGTTTTTTTTGTTTTTACAAACTACTAGCTCAGTTTAGTTGATCAAAGTTTTAAAAACTTTTTAGTTCTTAGGTGACTTTTCCTTACTAAGAAAACGCAATATACCTAATTAATACAGTCGAGAATGAATGAACAGAAGCACAGCTGTATATTAAAAAGTGACGCTCAATATTTGACATGATAAATAAGGTGACAGTACAAATAAGAAGTGTTTAAATGCTAATAAAACATTCTAAATCTCAGATATTGTGTTTAAAAAAAAAAATAACGAAATTTCTGGTAAGAACCACTGTCTTCCAAAAGCAGGTCATATCGAAATTGAAAACTTTCTGCATATTATGGGAACTTTGCTGAGCTCTGCTGATAAAAGATATTGCAAATGATTATAAACCCCTATTACATTAATGAAAGAGATGTTTGGGGGTGAGAAAAAAAAAAAACAAAACACTTTCTTTCATTTTACGCCACATTAACCATGGGCTTGGTGTTGTACAAGATACAAAGGGACAGTACTGATGCATGCAGGAATGGAATAGATTTGGGCACAAAACCAGGTCTCCAAGTTTGGAAATATATCTCTCAACCAGCAAGTTTGCTTAAAATAACTCCCAATTGCTCCTATCAACTCCTTCTTATGTAACTTGCAAATGAATGTAGGTAATTTGCAAAACACAAAGTGATCTTTTTTCCTCTAAATCTTGTCAAAGCTGGTGCTGATGTTGAAACTTTGGCAATCTCCTGACATTAAGTGAAACCATAAATAAGAACAAAGAAATGTAAATGGGCATGTTATTTCCCTTCATTTATTATAACATTTTAGAAGTGTTAACAGAGGTTTTTTCACTTGCTTTGAAGTTTCAGCTTTTGTTCTGAAGGTGGTTCTCACACAGGGATTGTCCTCCCCTCTCCACTTCCCTTCACACAACTCCACCCATGCTGTGTCAGCAGCACATGAGCAGTACACTTCTGAAGCTTCCTGTAATTAAGTTCACCTTGTTGTATTATAGGTAAACATGTTCAGACTTATTTTGTATACATTTGGGAAATAATAGCTTTTACAGTCAACAGTATGAGGCAACTTGTGCTACTAAAATAAACTGTGGTGAGGACTATGTCTTCTAGCACTTTTACAAGTAGCAAATTCCCTCAGTGCTTTGGTATTTTTATCGGAAAATAATGAACATTAATTTTCAATGTTTTGTATCAGAACTAACTTATGTTTACATTTATACCATATCATTGGTCCATGCACAGAAGATGGTATTCAGCTGACAAAAAAACAAGTATATAGTTTCATTCCAGACATGCTTGTGCATCCTGCTTAGCCTTTGACTGCCTTTCTACACAGGTCCTAGCCCCTCATCCCCATGGAAGTATCTCAGACATCTGTGGGCAACTTAAAGTGGCACTAGGCATGTATGTTTTGGCAACTGGTTCCTACACACTCAGTATTACATAAACTATTACAGAGTAATTTTCTGATAGTTTTACCTGGGGAAAAACACTAGTCCATTTCCTTCAAGGGACAGAAACCTCGATGCTTCACACCAAGACGCAATAACTAATTGACTCGAAAAACTATGCATATGTTTCAATTGTGTTGTTTTCTTCTGACTAGGACGCTAATACATAATTCATTGCCAGGTAATAACAGGACAACTTTGTCTTTTGCCAGCTGAGACACGGAGTTCAGCAGCCAGACATTTTGGTGTAGACAATTTCAGTCTCAGCAAATAAACAGTGATATACCACAAAAAAACACCAGTGCTCCTCCTCCCCTGACCAAGGCCAGGCACTGCCCTCTAGACTGTCAGGGCTACAATTTCCTGCACTGAAATGCTTCTGTTTTGGAAGATCCCACACAGCCCTGAACTATGCAACCTCCCAAGCAAGTGAACCCTGTCCACATGAGTACTTCACATGGCCAGGCTGGTGCTTTCTCCTCTTTGACACCTCTCCTGGCCACTGACCCTCACGCCCTGTGAAATGAGTCCCATATACCACTCCTCTAGCCCAGAAAATTCCCCAAATCTGCATCTTTCACAGCACAGGGCTTTGCAGTGGCGCAGGCCAGTGCCCTCCTCTCAGGAAAAGATGCAGCGGCTGGGGTCCAAGCGGCCGTATCAGCGTGTGGCTCACTGCTGCCCTGGGACAGCTGGCCTTTGGGCATGAGAAGACCATGTGCACCCATTTGCTGGCCCTCAACCCACAGGGCTGCAGTAACAGGCTTGACACCCAAAGAGCAGTCCCAGGGACAGAGAAGACAACAAGCCACTACCAGCTATCACACTGCCCAGGGGTTTTAAAAGAGCCCCATGAGGAGACTGGTGGCAGCCCATGTAACACTGCAATGCCACATCCTGCCCTGTCCCTGCTTGGCCTGGTGTCCCCGCCAGCCTGGTGTTCTTGCAGCTCCTCCTCTTCCCTCCCACGGTGACAGAAACATCTCCAACTGCTTACACCGAGGTCCTCACACAAGGCCTCTTCATTTTTGAGTTTAGGGCCATTGTCGTGTGCTGTGCCCTGGCCAGCAAGGTGCTAGCCACCCTCTGGCACCAAATCCAAAAGTCTGCTTTTGGCCCATCCATAAGCATTTTTGAAGGCATGATCTCTCCCTGCCTCAGGAAGGGATGAAAAAAATAAAATTATATATATAAATATAAAAAGAAAAAATAATTAGCCACAACTTAATGAATCCTTTGTACCCATCTTCCTGCGCCCTCCCCCATTCTCTTTCCATTATGCTATGATTACATTAGGTTTTGCTAAATTAAGCATTCTCAGAATACTGCTATTTTATCTCCATTGCCCTGACTTCTTATTTTGCGATTGCAAATGAAAATTATCGTGGTTTGCTGCATCCTTAGACAACATGTTACGAGTCTATATTTCTGCTGTATTAAAAGGACTATCCCACTGCAAGCTGAAAAGAGCCCAAACGCATCTCCTTCTGGAAAACATTATTACCTCAGCTGTTTCTACTGATCATTAGGACTAGCTGAAACCATTACTGTAAATGGGCTTCCAACTACAAAGTTTCACAGGGAATGGCTGCATTTCTTGGAGGAAAAAAAATGCAGTTAAAGTCTTTCTGTTCATGGCTACTTGATTTTTGAAATATTAGAAGAAAGCTTTCATATATTTCTGTGGAACTTCTTTTTAAAATGTCTGTGAAAGGAACATTTTCATATTCATTAAAGCTGGCCTTGAAACAGCAACTAATGGGAATGCTCAATATTAAGAGCCTCCTTTGGGGGACAGATTTACACTCCAAGGCAAACCACTTAGGCATTTAAAAGATTTTCAAAACCAGGGCACTGAAGGCTGAGGAATATCTGCATCTGTTAAAATCTGACTCCAATTCGTAATGCAAAGATCACTTAAAACCATGGTCTTTATTAAGGAAATAAAAATGGATGCTGACTGTTTGATGTTAAACTTACATTAAAGGAATCTGGCAATCACACAAAAGCATTGAAGAAGAGGAGGGAAAGAGTCACAAAGAACATATGTAAGAAGAGAGGAGGGCAATGGATTTAAAGAAAAAAAAATGACAGGTTTAAATATAAATGTACTATGTAATGTTATTCCTGCTTGTTCTGCTTCTTTGCTGGTCTTGTTCTGATGCACATTTTTGTAGAAAAGGAATGCATTGAACCCTTTCAATCCATTCACATTTAATAGTAAAAGTAATTTTCTCAGGTGGGCACTGAACAGTTGCAATTACAGTTTATTTTGCTGGAGAAATTCTTTAAGACACTAATGGTGAGAGGCAAAGGGAAGGAAAAGCAGCACAGCATGTCTCCCAAGCTTGATACCAGCAGCTTTGTGGTACCCAGATTACTCAGAGACACTGAACAGTATTTTTGTGTTGAAATCTCAGGGTGTTTTGTTTCAAATGTACTTTAGCAGAGTGTGATGAAAAATAATAAAAATATTCAAACTGTGGTCATCCAACTACTGCTATTCTCATTCACAAGATCCATTTAAGCTCTAGCACAGTTGTCTTGAGGGTAGCAAAAACAAGAATCATCTCCTGTGAAATGCTAAAGCTTTCACAATTTGCTTTTCATTCACTCCATGGCTGCTTAAAAACAACAACAAAAAAAAAACCATAGCATACCCAGTAATTAGGCTACTTCTGGCAAAAGGCCACTCTAGAGGTCCGACTCTTTTGTTGACTCAGAACTGCATAAATATCATGAAATGCATGACAGGTGAGTGCTACAGACAGGAAATAGTAGCAAAAATTAACTGTTGTGGTTTTTTGTTTGTTTTAACATATGGGATTTTTTGGCCCACTGATGATAACATGTCTTCAGAAAGTTTGGGGGGTGTTTTGTTTTTTTAATCAAATTATTTCAATATGCAAAATAAATGTTTAAAACTCCTGGCAGGTAGTTTTTCACTGCTGAAGCAGGTCTTCAGAAGTTGCTGTACGTATTTAGAAGTAGACCTGTAATTTTTTTTTAAGTAATGTCTTTGCACACATTTACTAAAAGGATACTAGAAACTAGCATCAAAAATTCTTTTTTTTTTTTTTTCGAGGATAGCTGAACAACAGAGGGAGAGTTCAATTCTGCTATTTAAGTGACTCGTAGAAAGTCACCTTATCTTTTTATTCTTACTTGGCTTTGGTTTGGTTGAACTTTCCAAGCATCTTTATAGCATTTTTATCTTTACAGAAAATAATTTTGCCGGTACTAAAACCACTGACCTGACAGTGCAAGATCTCAGGACTTGCCTGGGTTTGGCTTAGCTTGAGCTAACTTGAGCCTTAAAAAAAAAAAAAAAAAAAAAAAAAAAGATAACAATTGTCTGGTGGTCAAGTAACTACTGCTTAAATTTATTTCAGACTACCTTTATTTTATAGAGATAACAAGTTACTCAGCATGGATTGAATTGTCTAGGTCCCTAGAATAAAATCAGGTATGGAAGAGAGCATACACACAGGTTGATACCAGAAGTCCAGGGCATTGACAGAAATCACAGCTTTAATTCACAGGTCACTACAGGAGTGCAGCCTCTCATTGTTCAGGTAAAATCAGTCTTAAACAGAACAGAACAAAAACTGAATCATTGGAAACTAGTGACAATAAAGAGCATGTAAGCTGTGTTAAGAAAACTTAAAAAAGTAAGCCCAAGCAGACAGACGGCTGAGGAGGACGGAACTACCGACATATTTCCCAGCAGCGGGAAAAGGGAAACTCATCATTACAGCTATATTCCCAGTGATGACTTTTGGATTCTGATAGCTCACCCTTTCTCCTTCAGGAAGCCTGAAGCTACTAGTCTTCAAATCCAGTGAAGCTGAGCACACCATCAGAGAAATAGGGGGTTCTACGAAGGATTTTTTCCCTAAAGAAAAAAAAAAAAAGTTAACAATACTATTGAAACTTTTCTATAGTAATTTACATTATGAATGTATATAATTTAACTAGATTAATAATTCAGACCATTCTATTGTTAAAGAGGAGTAACAATAATTTCCCAGTTTCTTTTATGACAGCTGTGCTCTTTTGCCCCTATAAAATTGAATGTAATAAGCATGATGACTATTGACGGTGGGGAGAGGATGGAAAGGGGGTGTCTGTACAGAACTCAGAACCAAGTATTTTAGATGTGTCAACATAATTTACAGGAAAAAAATAGAAAATTAAAGGAAAATGAATGATTATATATTGTTCTTAAGCCACAATGTATTTACCCCGTTAAAATTTGCAGAAATATATTTGTTAGTTGTTTCAGTTGTAAACAGGAGGTTATTTTATCTGCAAGCACTATAACCATCATAAAACCACTGCAATATGTCCTTGAAGAGTTAAATGTGTTAAATCTTTCAGCCAGAAAGTGATTTGTGTTTTGTACAAAGTATTTAACTGAATACAGCAAAACTGTGATGAATTTCCAGAGATGCAATACTAATTTATAGAAGCGCACTGTAATAGTTAATTGTGTGTGAACATATATATTTGACTATGCATCAGAGACAAGCTGCGTGAGGACATTTTTTTTTATTCCTTTATTAGACTTCTGGAGCGATAGTTGTGAAAAGACACTATAGACAAGCTTTTCGGCATACAAGCCCTTCTTTAGATCTAAAATGAAAGCAGTAAACTCAAGGTTGAGAATAATTATGTTAATTAGTTAGCCAATTTGAAAGAAAATCATGGTTGTTACCAGCAGAGCAGAGGGTGATGTCAGCAAAGAGAAGCACTAATAAGTTCAGTAGGTCTGGTGGGACAGAGAGGTCAAGCAGAGGTGCCACCTGGAGAAAACTACTAGCTACCGGGAAGCCAGTATCCCAATGATTTTTAATGTCAAGTACAGCAGTGAATGTTACTTATGATATCCTTATTTTTTGTAGTTATCCTTAAGGATCAGGGCAAAAGATCAGAAATGCAGTCCTTTCTGAGATAACATTCTTCTGCACACATTTTACTTTCATAAATTATTTATAAGGGTTCATGCTAGTGGCTATCTGATTTTGTCCAGAGTCTCTATAGGGGCTTTCAGTACAGTATAGGAAACCTCATTTTGATAGCTTTGTTGCAAGAGACATTTAACGCTTGGACATGTGTGCGAGATGTTTTCAGCATATTTTCAGCTAGTTCAGGTGGTATCACTTGACACACATTCAATTCTGAAGGTGAATTTAAACAAGGTTAGTGAGTCATTTAAAGACCAGGAAAAGGGCTACTGGGAAGACCAAGATGCTTACAGCAATGTGATGGTTTACTGTAAAGGGTCCAGCACTGTGAGATGCAAGGAGTTTCCTTGGTGTACAACAATCTTGGTTTAACAAGGAACCCATTTCCCTTTTGAAAGAGGATTCTCGTTGCAGAGGGTGGGGTGGATGTCACATGTTCTCAGGAAAAGAAAGTCTTTTAATAACCATTTCAATCCATGCAAAGGATGCTTGGTACACTTCAAATAACTGCAGTTTTGTTAAAAAAAATATACTGGTCACACATAATGTAGAAAGTGTCTTTCCAGTTAATCAGAGACCAGTGCTAGCATGGAAACTTTCCAGAAATAGTTGAAGGTGGTACAGTTACTGAATTATCAGCTTAGATAATTGTATTGAAATTAAAATCATGAATATGTTTTAGAATTGGATGACTTGGTAAACAATTTAAAAAAAAATGGTGAGAATAAAATCTGTCTTATTCTGTTTAAAGATAATCAAAATGAAAAGTATTTTCAGAGGAGTTTGGCTTTGAAAATCTCTAAAACACTTATTTTGACAGTGGAGACTTTGGGTGGGGGGGGGTCTTGTTTGTTCTGTTTTTCTTTTGTTGTTTTGTTTTTTAATTTGGAAGATTCAAAGCTTACTCTTCTTCATTAGAATCTGGAGGGATTCTTTATCAGAAATTCTCCTAACGGCCTTATCAGTAACATATATGCAATCATCATCACATCATATTTAATTGGGACAGGTACAAGAGTCATGACTGTTTCCATTCAAGTTTCAAGCTAAATGACATTTTTGATTAAGTTACTTCAGTGGCAAATCTCCACCAGTCAGTCAAATCTTATATGCTATGCTATCATATTTAGAAAAGAAAAAAATGCTTTCAATAAACAGTGGGTGAATATTCAAATATATACTATTTAAAGTATTATGGTAAATGTTACTCTATTTAATAAATATTTTGCTCAACTATACTTCTCTGCAAGTACTGTACAAATAATTTTTTTTTTCAATCGTTACAGGGATGTCTATTCAGGGCTCAAAATTACTTATCTGTGTTAGTTAAAAGTGAGAATTCTGCTGAAATGAGAAGAAAGAAGATTGGATTACAAGTCTCTTTCAAAAAAAAAAAAAAAAAAGCCAAATATGTATATATGGAAAAGCGTTAAAGAAGCTGAACCTCTATTAAAGTAAGCAATATCAGTACATTTACCATATAAATATAGTGCTAAATCCACTCTTCGGTGAATGCTTACAGACTGAAAAAGATCCATATCAAGTTAATGAATTCTACTCTGCTGACTTACAGAAAAGATATAAAATAGAAGAATCTGCATATATTATTTCAAAATGCTTGTTAGATAGATAGACCTTATCTATAATTTTTTATATATATGGCACAAATTACATTAAAATACATTTACAAAATTGCAAAGAAAAAGTTTCAGAAGTTTGAAAATGAAAAAAATCAAGGTTGCTTGCATAACCTCAAATCACCCTTTCTGCTTACACAGTATTTTTGATCTTTAGTTAAATCATCCTATGACATAGCAGAAGTGGAAAGTCAATACATAAGAGCAATGCTGGGAAACTAGGAAAAATGAAGCAAGTCTAGACTGCTGACACTCACCCATAACTAGTACAAGTATGATGCCATAGTACAGTCTTGAAGCAAGCAGAAAATGTCGCTGCTTTGTTAAATCCCAGACCTAGAAATTGTAAGAGGAATATGTGGTTGTAATTCCCAAACTACAGTTTAATGAGGTTCAGTCTAACCTGCTTAATGTCATATATGATTCATTTCTATAAACTAGGTTGAATAAAACCAAAAAAAAAAAAAATCCAGAACTGTGGTGATAAATCAGTGCTTAAAAGGTAGGGGGCTTAGAAACACAAAAGCAAAGGCTTCAAAGAGAGTTGATAAGCTCTTTTTGAAGACCATGGCCACCAATCTGCTGAGATGGAAAGCTAATAGGACTAATAGCTTTAAATTAGGAAGAAAGAAATAAGGTGTTCAGCAAGGAAAGAGAAAGAAACACAAAGAAAAGTGGCTAGTAACAGAAAAAATCAAGCAAGAAAGATGCATCATAGAAAGGGAGAATAGGAGGGTACCAAACTGAGATTTAGAAGGGCAGGTAATTTAGGGTGTTACTAGAGAATGGAAATAAATGGAGAATGAAGATAAAAGCAAAATTGAAGGACATTAAATGAAAGAAATACACACAAGGCTGTAACATATCCCTGTTCCAATGAATTGAGACGTTCTGTTTGGGAAAGTAACACAAAACCCAGAAAATCTTACTGTGGGATAAAAATAAGTAATTGAAATGTCAATAGAGGAAATCACGCTCTATGAAACAGATGACGAGGAGTGACTGCTACATGCGTACATTCAGGAAGTATTCCCTACTCCAAGGTAACCATGGAAGTAGAAAAGAAAATTTTATTTATTTATTTAATCTCTGGAAGAAAATAAAAGCAGACAGAGAAAAAATGAAGTTTTCTACAAAGTTCACCAGCAAAACTTATATGAGATGAAGCCCTGAAGCAGACAGCACATACTGACATCAGTTGAAGAATCATTAAAAGCCATACCAGTCTTAATAGAGAAGTTATCTTAGCAATAGAAATACACAGAGCAGAAACAGTTATTCTCCCCATTCATTCAGCAGGTACATTTCCCATGCATATTGCAGGAAAAATTGGGATCCTAGAAAAGGGATTCACAAAGCAAACTGGACAAAAGAGAGATTATCACAAAAAATCCATTTTAAAATTAAAATTCCTTATAAATGGTCTTTTGTACTTCACAGCTAGAACAAACAAACCAAAAAAAAAAATGCCTTTATTATTATTCTTTAAGCAAGAGAATTAATTTTAAAAGGAGAGTAAAGAGGGCAGGGGGAATGCCCTCTTATCACAGTTGCTCGCTGTGATACTGAAAGCTCATGTTTGCTGAGCTAGCACCCCATCTCCTGCGAATACCCTGTGGAGAGCAATGTAGCTCATTGCACAGACAGGAATGCTAATTCTCTCCCTGCTGTGGGAGTTTCCCCTCCGTGAGACAGATGAAAGGTGGTTTCTGACTAATTTAATAATGAATGTTAATCTGTGGAAGATAGCTAAAGCTTCAAACTAAAGCTTTCCTGAGGATCGAAATTGGGGATTGAAAGAAAAGAAAAGAAAAGAAGAGAAAGAGAAGAGAAGAGAAGAGAAGAGAAGAGAAGAGAAGAGAAGAGGAGAGAGAAGAGAAGAGAAGAGAAGAGAAGAGAAGAGAAGAGAAGAGAAGAGAAGAGAAGAGAAGAGAGAAAAGAGAAAAGAAAAGAAAAGAAAAGAAAAGAAAAGAAAAGAAAAGAAAAGAAAAGAAAAGAAAAGAAAAGAAAAGAAAAGAAAAGAAAAGAAAAGAAAAGAAAAGAAAAGAAAAGAAAAGAAAGAAGAAAAGGAAAGAAAAGGAAAGAAAGAAAGCCCTGGGCTGAGGGAATCTGTAGCTTTTTCTTGACCTGCAGGTACACTGAATTTAAACAAGGCAGCATCTCCAATTAAGTAATTCAGGTCTGTGCCTGGGATCTGAATTGCCACTCTGATTCTTTTGCCATATGGGAAATATAGACATATAGCTCTAAGGCTTGGATTCCATTCTGGCAACCAGCATACCTGAAAATCATCAGTTACAGCACTTACTTCTTAAATACCAAAATTCTGCAGTTTGATAAGTCTATCCAAATGTCCTTAAGTGTCTTCAGCTGCAAGTGATTTCAATGAGAGAAGTGTGCATTCTACAAAAGAGTCGAGGTATTACAGGAACTTCAGAGGAAAAAGACCAACAACTATTTTTTTTTCTTAAAAGATATAGACTATGTAAATGTACAAAAATTCCTACTGAAGTCACTAGAGTTACGTGAAACAGCATCTACAAAATTGCAGTCGCGCAGCACAGTCATTAAGGAACTGTTGGGGTTATCAGTACAGAAGCACAACTCTAAGACAGAACTGAAAAATGACGAGATTTTATGAATTATTTAAATGTCTTAATATGTTCCTCAGACTAGTTTGCCAGCAAATTATTTATCTTATATATAACTACAGAGATTTCATGAAGACCGTTCTATGAAGTATATATTCTAAGAAAAAGGAGAGCCTTTAGAGACTGGTTGTATCAGAAACTCTCCTGTTGTCATATAAAAACACTGCTGAGATAGATCAGAAGATCAAATTATATTTACTGGTACACCAAAATGAAAGCCTGCTTCCAAGCAGGAAAAGCACATTGACCATGTGATATGTTGGTTCTAAGTTTGTGGTACAGTTCCAGGAATATTCTTATTTCAAGAGAAAGCATTGTGCAAAAAAGGGATAAACATATCAAAGACTATTTTTGGAAGCACAGTTGTCTTAAAGGCTAAATTTTTACATTGCTTCTGTAAGATATCACAGTTAATCAGCTTAAAAAGCAAGTGTTTGATATTTCCAGTGTCTCACAAGTATCTGTTATTGAAACAATTTCATGTTTGAAAATAGTTATCTAGATAGAAGGGTCTTTTGCTAAAATAATATGTGAATTCTGATTTTCTTCCCCTCTTTCTGGCTAAAATTTTGAAGATGTACATTGCTTAGAAGCTGAGAGCCACGTATACTGAACCAACAACATTTTTAATGATGGTTAAAATGTAGGACTACATAATTGCCCATATCGATAATTGGCATAAGCAGATACACTTTCACAAAATGTACAGTTTGAATCTGTTCTGAAGTAGCAAGGAATTCTTTGGATTGGTTTGTACTGTCCTGCTGTCTGCAAGATGTGTAGGTGAAAGTCTAGTTACATAGGCCCCAAAATACCTCCTGATCTCCTAAAATTTGCCCTCCCTAAATGCAAGATTACGGAATCACAGAATCACAGAATGGCCAAGGTTGGAAGGTACCTCTGAAGATCACCTAGTCCAACTTCCCTGCCGAGCAGGATCACCTGGAGCACGTTGCACAGGATGGCATCCAGGAAGGTTTTGAATATCTCCAGAGGAGACTCCACAACATCTCTGGGCAACCTGTTCCAGTGCTGTCACCCTCACAGTAAAGAAGTGCCCTCTCATATTCACCCAGAGCCTCCTGTACTTCAGTTTGTGCCCGTTGCCTGTCGTCCTCACACTGCGCACAACTTAAAAGAGACCAGCTCCATCCTCTTGACACCCACCCCTCAGATATTTATACACATTGATGAGATTCTCCTGAAGGATCACATTTCAAATTTAGTTTTGTTCCCAAATCGAAGTAACTTCTTCATATAGCTAGAATATTTTCAAACTACAAACATTTCCCAACAGAAATTCATCTTTATTCCTTGGAATATATATATTTATTCAAATCTATGAAGACTTTCTATAAACCTCTTCCAATCAGATTTCCTTGACTCTGTTTGCACTGTGCTCACTCTTCTGTCTTTTCTGCAGTCATGTTCTTCATTTTCATGTTAATAGCATCAATTAATAATTTTGAATTACATTGTGTGTGTGTGTGTGTGTCAGAGGCCTGGTCGCAGCTGTATGTGAACTCAGGAAAGGCTATGACCTGTTGCAGTTCTCCCTTATCATGACCTCCTTAATTGCACATATTATGATGCAGCATTGAGTCAATAGCCATCAATCTATTATTCCTTTCAACTTTTAGGGCCTGATTTCAGAACGGATAAGACACCAGTTCAGACAGTTCACTTTTACTTCTAGATCAATGACACTTAAGCATATTAAATATTTTCAGAAGCACACAGCAGGCTGACATCCCATCAAACTGGCTATGAAAAATATTATTGTGTTACTCCTTGTATGTAATGTCTCTGTAGAACAACTGACAGAATATATATGGTTTGATATATGACCCTCAGCAAACCCAGCCCATTAATAAAAGAAGATCAATAATGTTCTTACTGTTTGGGGGTCACGCTCTGATAATGTTTCTGATAACATAAGAAAAAGAAAATAGATGAGCTGCAGGTTGTTCCACTGGATATATGGCACTATGTCAACTAGTATTTTGACCAAAATCCAAGCACTGGCAGACTGCATTTCATCTGCTCCTGCTCTTCTACCAGTACTCCTTATTGCTGTCTATTTCCTTGCATATTTATTAGGCTGAGTTTTCTCAAGAACAGACTGTAGTAAAAAGCCTCCTACATGCAGAGTCACAAACCAAAAGATGGAAAATTGGTGAAAACGACATAAACAAATCAGTATGATCTTTACCTCAGTGTTCTGAGCAGCCATGCCTTTAAACTAACCTCCAGAAATACAGTAACTTACCTGTCTAGTTCTACGTTTTTTTCGTTGTTGTTGTTGTTTTGTTGTTGTTCTTGTTGTTGTGTTATGGTAGGGAGGTGCTGCATATCTATAGAGAGATTCAATAATTATTTCTTCCCATCAGACCCGAAATTCTGCTACTGAGTACATCGTGTTTTCTTGAAATTTCTTATGTAACAGCAGAATTCACACCGTTTCTTGAGTTGCAGAGCTGAGAAAAGAGAAAAGAAAAAAAGAAAAAACTCATGGGATTTTTTTTGTTTTGGTGTTGGTTTTTTGTTGTTGTTTGGTTGCTTGTTTTTTGGCACAGGACTTGCCTGTATAAATTGAGATGTATTACCTCGCTTGTGGAGCTCCAGTACTGATGTGTGACTTTATAAAAATGGTAGTTTCTCAGTTCCCAAATCCCCCACCATATTACATCATATGTTTTCTTAAGCTAATAATAACATATCACCATTTCTTATATGCATAAACGTACCCAAAGCATGTATAAATAGTGAAATCAATGAGACTTGTTATGTATTTTCAACAAGATTTCCTACCAGATTCTAATCTGTTGCATTTTCTTGATCTATTAGACAAATGTACAAGAAACAAATATTCTAACCTTTTCACTAACTTTTATTTCAAGTTCTTTACTTTTTCTACTCCTTTCTGGGCATGGCACTGTTAATTAAATGCTACGTACACTTGTAAGCATTAAGAAAAGTCCAAGGACTGAATTTATGCTTGATATTTTCCAATGAGTAGTACTAAGAACTGTTTGATGCCTACCACAGACTCTAGCAGAAGCTGACAGTTATAAAGGAAGCATTACCAATAAAGAGCACAACACTGATTCTGTAGATTCTGTAAGCTCCAGCTGCAGCACAGATTCAATGAATGTAATGAAATCCTAAACTCTGAAAACCTTGTGAAAGTTCCCTTTACAAGTTATGTTCAAAGTCACTGTAAGGACATGATTATTTCAGCATCCATTTTGAAGCAAAAGGCTCATCAATTTTGCCACAACTTCAGTCCTGATATCCCATTTGTTATTAGTGAAGGATGGCTTAAGTGTTTCCAAAAAGACACATAGCATAAGACAGCATGTCAGATTCTAATGATTTCACTGCAGGTTGCAGGCAAAATAATCTCAAATTTAATGGTAAAGAAATAATTGCTTGAAAAGAAAAATTAATGACTAAAACAAACCTGAGCTCACTGGTGGCTCTAGCCCTCCAAAATAGTGTTTTTTTTTTCTGGATTAGAGGCAATTAGTTTGCAAGTAAAAGAAGAGGAGACCTTGCCTGTTTATATAAATTTCATTCATACATACTTGAACTCTTTAGTAACACGTACGTTATCAAGGTGCATCATTTCAAGGATATCAACATTAAAAGCTTTAAAAATTAAGAAAAAAAAAAAACAGAATCGTGGAATGCTGCAACTCCTGAAATACTAGTTTTTTAAGTAACATTCCTTTCCAGCAAAATCTTGGTGTCTAAAAGGATTCTCTCTACCTCTTTGTGTTTTCGATGGTGCAAGGGTGAAAAAAGAAATTTTAATGCCAGAAAGTAGAAAAATTAGATATGAAGCTTTTCCTATTAACATATTTCAGATGTTAGCCCTTATTTTCAAGCTTAGAGCTATTGGTTTAACCCTAAATCTTTCAGTAGATTTTAACATATCAAGCAGTATATCTTCAGAAACTCCTTTAGATGAACAATGTAAATAATATCTTAATAACATCAGAGTTATTGATCATAGATGGTGTATCTTCCTAGCAAAGCAAGCCTGTTTAAGAAGTAAAATAAGCAAAAACTACCAGTGATGACAAGATTCAAAATAAAGAAATGAGCCATGAGCTTTTCATAAGCAAAACCCAAAAAACAATCTTAATCTTGCAGAGCCAACATAAATTTGTCTCATACAGAGCTGAACAACTTCATATAATAGCCATATAATAGCCATAATTCTTTACCTTAGATAGCTTAACGTGTAACTATAAATAATATCCAATTACTTTATGCTTGTTAAGAAATACTTATATTAGTATAAGTAGCATTAGCATAATAGTGATAAGTAAAGGGCTTTCTTCTTGGACATAACCTTTGTTCATCTTTCTGTTTCTACCTATGGTTTAGTTTTGATCACTTCATTCAGCAAACAAGAAAAAAAATGGATTTTTGATCTTTGATTAGCAGAACTTAGCTGAACATACAAGGTTTTCTTTATATATTTTCAGTCTTCCGTGGAAAGCCATGAAACCAACTCTTCTAAGATGACTGTTAAGCAAAACTGACCTACATGTGACACAATTCAATGGATACTGTTAGCTTTCCCCTCTCTCATCCAAACACATGTTGCGAGTTGTTTGGTACATTACTCACTAAGTTATTTCATGATATTGTAATAGTAATGTGAAATTAAAAAAATAAAAATTAAAAAACAATTATGAAAATACTCCTCTTTTTGAAATTCTTACTTTTTTTTTTTTCAAAATGTTCTTGAAAACTAAATATTTTGTTTCACTTTTCTCTGTGGGAAAATTTCATCAGAAATTGATCTTTATAGCACCTAAAATTATTACAACCTTTTCTAAGATACAGCTCACAACTTAATTTATCCTTAGAGACTTTGAGTCTCTATATTTTGTAAATAGGAAATTAGCATTAAGGTGTCCTGAGGTAAAAATTTAAACCAAAAGCAGATTGAGTCAAATCCTTCTCTCTGTCAGAGTGGAGAGCTAGCAACTCTTCTCCTTACATTAGCCTACATACGCTCTGTGAAGACAACAGAGAAGTATGGAGGCCCTATCTACTTTTGCCCAATGGCAGACTTCAGACATACTTTCCATCTATCTGCAAAACCCTTCACCAGGGTCAAACTGCTTTTTCAGGTGAGCCAAGGGACTTGTGACCCTAATATAGTAACATACGTTGAAACTCAATTCATGGTGAATATATGTGTTTGAAAAAGTGGTAAGATGTACCTCAGCTGTTCACTTCTGCCCTATTGGTCCCCAAGGCTCAATGAGTCCCTCAGTGACTGATGGTGGTCCTATTAAGTTTCCATGCAAGGCAAACAGGTTGAGATAAGCTACTGTCTTGCCTCGTCTGACTGCTATGGGACATGGCTTTGCTCTCCTACAGTAACTGAAGTAGAAGGCTTGTGGCTCTATATTGGAGAAAACTTTATTATAATTGTGTAATAGTTGGCAATGAGAGCCATGGACAAGATGACTCACTAATCTCTTAACAAAAGATTTATGTCTCAAACACAACTATGAGTTATAAGTTTTGAGTGATATGTAGAAGTGTGAAAAAAGATAGTAACTGACAAATTAAAATAAGTATAACACTGAAAGTACCCTAACAGTTTTCATTAACATGTATATGGCATACAATTATAGGTAGCCACAGGGGTCATATGTGGTCAATAGAGAGAGCAAGTGAAGATGCAGCCATGTGTAGAAAAAGGAAAAAATTTATTATGTCTATATAGACATTGGAGTGGAGGCACCTTTGTGAGTAAAACATAAAATAAGCCTCTGGTCAAGTGGTATTGTACAGAAAACCTGCACAATATGGCAGTTAATGTTTTGTTGGACTACAGAGAACAAAGTAATGAGAGGTGCTGATAGCTTCTATTGTTTATCTACCTATAGTCAAACAATAATTGTGGTTTGCTTTGGTTTGACTGCGTTACAGACATGCTAATAAATTGCTTTATTACAATGTATTAATACAATGTATTACTACAAAGGTACTATCTCAGTGATACGACTCAGAGTGCTTAAGTAAATGATAATTTCTTTGTGACATAACCTCATCTACCCTAATCTAGAGGTCAGCTCTGCAAACCATGGCATACCAAATGCTGTCATTAGATGTAATAATTACAAGCTGCAAATCGTGCTGCACTCTGAAAGGAACTGCAAACACTTTTATAGTCAATTATGTTTCAGTCAAAGGACAGAGAAATGGTAACTGCGAGATGAAAACACCTGGAAGAGCCATATCACTCTGCATGTCAAAAAGTTCAAATCACGCAGAAGTATGATTGTTTTACCAAAATTGCTGAATTTCTTTAAATTCTGTCCCAAAAAAATGTTTTACTGCAGGGTTACCCAAAATGAAAGATTTCAGGATGTTCCTCGAGTTGCACGGACCTGCAACCCACCTTCAAACATTCAGCTTTGGCTGAATCAATAAAGGTTTGTAACTCAGGCCTAAAATAGCAATGCTGATAAGCCTTAAAAAAATATTTTTTTTAATAATGTTTACCTTTCTGTACAAAGTCTGTGAAGGCATATATTTGTTCTTTATAAATAATTTAGGTGACTGAAACACCATGAGGAAGAAATACTTTTGGAATCAGAAAAAAATCACCTTGGGACAAGAACAGATGGGGACAATTGACCATAAGAGAAATGTCTCTAACTTTTGCAGCAGTGAAGTTCTTAGACAGGATTGAATAATATTCAGAGGATATTTGATCTGTTTATCAAAAAACAGGCTGATATCGCTGTTTGAGACAGCAGAATAATTTGATGTTCTATACAGCTGGTGTTAAAATAAACCAGCATAAAAGACATTATACAGATTGCTCTTTTAAAAGGACAAAAAACAAAGTATCATGGAAAGTAAATTGTTAACAAGTTTACACAATAAAATATTATGCAGAGGTGTAGTTTAAGTACTGCATAAGTCAGGATGATCTGACACTTTGATCATGAAGTCTCTGCACTCATCTGTACAATGAAAACCTTCAGCACATTTTGTCACGCATAAAACTCTTATTTTATTCCACTGACTGCAACGCTGGGCCTAGCTCTTTCCAGGATGTTCAGGTATAGTACTTTCCACAGTTTGGTTCGGTTTATGTTCAAATAATCAAATAATTGTCTTTCAGATAAACTTTGCCACTGGTTATGCTGTTCATGCAGAAGTATGTGTGTGTGCTAGGAAACACTGAATTCAAAGACCTGATATCCACTAAGATTTTTTGTTAGGGCTGCCATGTTGATGCTTCTGTTTATACTGATTAGATTATTTCACTGCTAAGTAATAGTTGCAAGGAGCAGGTCCCTTGGAAACTAGCTGGAACTGAAAGAAATGTTAATGTATTTAGTTGGGTCTTTTCACAGTACATTACTCACGGGTGTTGTAGAGGGTGTGATGCTTAAAAATACACGTATCTGTATATCAAGTGCTGACTAATCTTTAACACATTTTCAGCCCAAGGTATATAGCAACAGTAAACTGGAATCATAATCACGTGCCCCAATGCATCTTCATAAGTATATTACATTTGTCAGCAGACCCAAAGGAAGTAATGCAGTGCCTAAACATGTTTGGGTTCCCTTTCATAGGCTCCTAAACACTGTCTTCTGTTGAATTTTCTGCTATGCACTTCCTTCTCTCTTCTGCTCCTCAGTTTCCGGAAGAAAGAAAAAATAAGGAAACCTAGTTTCTGGACTGTAAATGTCTTTCACGCTTCTCCAATTTGTCTGTGTACCACATCAGTTGTCAAGAGGACGCTAAATATCTACTTACATACAGATAACTCTACACATTAAATAAAAGGTTGCTTAAGGTCAACAAGGCGCAAGATTTAGATATATTCAGATACATTTAAGTATAACAGAAGTTCAGCCTGTTTAACTGAAGACTTTTTTGGACAGCTAAAAATGGTGATCAGCATCACAGCATTAGTCACTGATGTGAACAAGAAACTCACAGTTTCTTGTGAATGAAAGTCTAAGTCTTATTGAAAAGTGGTCTTATTTTTTAGATATTTTTGAAAATGTTACTTACAATATATGCATTCAGGAAAATATATATATATATATATATTGAGTTGTCTCTCATTTGGGCCCTCCAGCCCCCATTTTGTAATATTTTAAAGCAAATGTATAGAAGAAAAGGTTCACTAAATAATTTCTGTGTTAACATAATTCCTAATGAATCCTTTCATATAATCATGCATATCTCTATAAATATACCCTGAGCAATAAACTATGATTGAAATTAAGTAAAATACACTCTTAAGGTTGATTTAATCTCTTTTACCACATAACCATTAAAATGAAAATTCTCTCACAGGATGCTCAAGTCAAAATGAGGAACCTGATAATAAACATTGGGTAATAAAAATAAATTAAAAATCAAATCTTTATGATATATTTTCCTATCAAAATGAAAGTAGCAAATTGAAAACAATAATGATACTCATCCACATTTACAGTTCCAACAAAACATCTCAGAATTTGATTTACAATTAGTGGCATCTTGAAAATGAGCCATCATTTTACATTTAAAACTGCTACCACTCAATCCATCAAGTATTAAATCTTGATGTTGATTAATGACATTCTCTCATGCTGTTTCTCTCAACAAGGCTTCACAGAGACCAGAGCTGTACTATTCAGTACGCAACTAGCATGTTACTAGGTTGCATGCCTCCGTCATGGCCAGTTCAGATGCTACCACTATGTATAAGCAGTAGGTATTTGGTGGTTTGACAAATTTTAGTATCCTCACCAGGAATATAGGATGTAAACCTCAATGGCTTTCAGCATTGTATTGGCACAAGCTCCCAGTGCCTGGAGAAGGTGGGCTGAATGTAAACACCAACTGTAAAGAGCAGTTTTCCGTGCGGGTTGCCGCTGCCCCACGAGTTGTGGTGAATGAAACACCATTCAGTTCTCCAGTGGAAGCAAGATTATCAAGAGAGGGGTCAGATATTACTAGGATCCATTGTAGTTTGTAACCCTTGTGCAAGAGGAAGGTAGAAGGCCCAGTATACAGGCTGGTATAAGCGATTTCCCTAATAGCACTTCAGCTTTATTCTTACTGCTGTGTTTGTCTTAGGTTTCTGAGCTATAAGGTTTCACATCCCATCTAAAACTGTTATTAAAATGGCTGATGCAAATGCTATTCTAATTTTGGTGACAGAATATATTTTAATTCACACTGATATTGAATCTCACTTGCTGTTAGTATCATCTCTTTTAATGGATGAAATCAAAGGAAGAGACAAATCTTTTTTTTTATTCACCTTTCACTTATATTCTTTTGCAGAGCCCCCATCTGGATTAGGAGAATAGAGAGGAGAAACTAGAAAACACAGAGGAGAGACTATGGAAGAACACAGAAATTACACCTGTTACATCAGACTAGGAGGAATGTAGTTTCTCTTAATTTTCAGAGAAAACAGATTGTAGTAAAGAGTTTCTTGTTTTTTTTTTTTGTTTGTTTGGTTTGGTTTGGTTTGGTTTGGTTTGAACTGTTATTTATTTAAATTGTAGACACAACAGAGAAAATTTGCAGGTTCTCCATTTCAAAGAAAAGCCAGTATAGTTAATAAACTTGTGGTTCGTGTGATGATAGAGACTAAAAACTTTCTTCTGTTAAAAAAAATCAGGAATCTTAACTGCATATGAGCAACTAGGTACAGATATTCTAATTTAAATAGTAAAAAAGAAAAAAAGAAAGAAAGAAGAAAGCATTTATAAATATTGTCATAGTTGCAGGCTATTCCATACATTTATTCCTTGATGCATAACAACAACTAGGTGCAAGCCTCTCCTTAGAAATATGCACAGTTATTTAAATTGGACAAAATGGAGCTTTGCCTTATGCAGTATTATCTAAAACAAGCCGGAAATGGAATATTTAGATGCTGAGCTTTTTTTTTTTTCTTTTTTAAAGAAAAAAAAAAGGACAATAAAAAGCATATAAGGACAGGTAAAAATGCTATTCCATTGTCAGTATTATTTACTCATTTGAACTGGCTTTCCCAGACTACAAAAAAATAATTGAAGTATAAAACCAAATTAAAAAAAATTAGCCAAGCTCTTGAACAATCTGTAACAAATCAATGTTGTGTATTATATTGCAACTGGATCAATTAATACAAAATAGACAATAAAACAGTCCATTAATGGCTCTGATTTTATTATTATTATTACTACTATTATTATTAGTCTGCTCCTAATCCTCAAGGAATCTGAACATCAGCTTCAGTGAATAAATGATGAGATCTTTACTACTTTGAAAAAACTTTTTCACACGAATGATCCACTTTTTAAAATGATAATAGGGAAGAGCTGTGACTAAACAAGCAAGAAAACATCTTCAGAGTTTAAATCAGCTACACCCTTTTGTTTGAAGTGACAAGGCCTATCATTAAACAGAAAAATTGTGCTTCTCCAGCATAACAGACACACCAACAATGCGTTCTTACATTTTCTTTCTTACTGTTATTACCTTTTCACATATAATTGGTTTCACACATATTTGAGGAGTCTAAGCTGAAAGCCATTTGTTTTCTCCCTAACACACCCAGCCCTGCACCATCACAAAAGCTTTTTTTTTTTAAAATTCCTCATCTTATGAATATATTCCCAATTCCCAACCATTGCCACACTGCTCTGCCTCTGTAACTGGTGTCTTCGTTTATATCAGACTTCCTGATATAATGCTTCCTTTATACTTTTCAGGTACAAAACTGACCTCCAAAATTGTCATATAATGTCTCTTTTAATTTAATCAATGATTATTAATCTTTTTTAAAGAAACTAAAAGGAAAGTGATTGTTAATTACTGGAAGAAAATAAAACTTGTAATATGCACAGGTAAATTACACAGTGCACATGTTAGTGTCTGGCCTAAGCCCTTTCAGAAAACAAGAAAATTCAAAGTAAGAGTGGTGAAGGGAAGGAAGGGATGAGAAGAAAAGCAGAGAAGACACCAAAAAAAAAAAAAGTGGGGGTGGTGAAGAGAATTAGAAAGTAATTTCAGAAATTATATAAAATTTTAAAGACAACAGAGGAAACTAAAAATATGTAATTAGAGCTGCACAAAAGAAGAGATTGAAGGGCTTCTGATGATCCCCTGAAAGACCACAGCAGTGGTCGGGAGGATGGTATAGCATGAGGCAGCACATTCGCGTGAGTAAGGGATCAAAATGCTTCAGCAAGGTGCTGATCATGGCCTCAAACCCAAGCAGAAATGCTCCAATGGTATCCAGTAGTAAAATTTCCCTTTCTTCACACTGTATATGAATGTATATTTAGGGTTAAACCCACAAATAGGGTAATATCCCATATAGTAAGTAACACACACGTGTAGTGTCAGATATCATGCATACTTAGTGTATACATAACGTTTATGTTAAAACTGTTTAACATTCAAGATGTAGCATATACTCATTACTTAGGTATATTATCAACATATACACAATCCTCAGGTGACTGACTAAGATCAGATTTTTAAGGCGTACTTGGAGCCTTATTTGTCAGAAAAATTATTCAGTGTCATCTAGTAAACTTTAAACAGGCTTAGCACTACTGCTTGGTACTTAATAATAGATGGATGTGCCAAGTGCTCCTCTTGAAGCTGGTAGACACAACCACTACTAAAGGCCCAGACTAGCACAGCCTGGGAGAGACTGGGAGGAGGCAAGTGAGCCTGTGACCAATGAAGGCAGCAACCCTGCAACCACCACTAGTCTCCTCTGCTCAAAATACTATAACCAGATAGATTTCAGTATTCTCTAAATGCCTAATTTCGTGCCCACATATGCATATAGAAACTCAGAGCCCTGGGTTTTGGACACGGGATGGTGCTGTTGTTGTTGCCCTGTAGGCCGCAGACTAACACAGCCAGATAGCTGCCAGCCAGAAAGCAGGAGAGAAAAGGTGACTTTGAAGTGAAAAATGCAGGACCAGCACTCATTCTCATTCACTATCAATAGAAACAAGAGTGCGGCAAACCCCTCACTCTTGTTTTGGATAATGCCCAAAAGAGCAGAAAGGCGGGGCAAGAAATGTGACAAAAGCACATGAAGTGAAACATAAAGGCCAGCACTGCTGTGGATATGAAAGATTCTTCAACTGGACAGAGGAAGCTGTTCAGCAATCAGGAGCCTAAGAAGTTTTAATGACAGTGATGGAAGAGCACAGAATTAAACATAGAGAAGGTCCTGGCCAAAGAACATCAAAAGAAAACACTGCAGCAACATGTAAGATCTAGTCAATCTTGCTTAACTGTTTTATTTATTAATTTGCATATTCAAGAAGAAATAACTTAAAGTTATCTTAAAATCTTAGACTTTGATAATAAAGCCACACCACAGGTGACTAATTACACTGTATATCACTTCATTTGCATTTTAGTGTCTGATGGTACGCAAAAATAGTTTTTTGACCTTGTGAGGAGGATTCCCTCGCCGTCCTCTGCAGGGAAATGGGTAAATGAACCTGAAAGCAATTGCAGTCAGCTGGAGCGGGGGGCAGTGGTTGTGGTGCTCCCCTGGTGTGCAAGTCCCATAGTCACCACCTTTGCACAATGTTGGTTAGAAAATTCTCCTGCAGAAGGAGGTAGAAAATCACCTCTGTCATGTCCCCTACCTGCCAGACTGCACAAGAGTTTCAGGGAGAAAGGGCACTGAAGAACACCTCAATTAATCCTGCCTGAACAACAAACCATTAAAAAAAGGAAGGGAAGGGAAATAAGAAAAGAGACTGCTTTTTATGCATTTTAAGCAAACACTGGAAAAGACAAGCATTGTTGAATTGTCTAACTAAATGACAAAATCAGGATACAAACAAGAAAGAAGAGGAGATAGGTTCAAATTCCCTGCCTGGGAAAGGTGTAAATCTCAGGATCTTCACTTGTCAGTGGATATCCCAATATATACAAGTACTTAATGAATAAGCATCCCAGAAGTCCAAACACATAGCACAGATTACTATCTCAGGAACAGCATCCTATTTATGTAGTAACATTGTTTTTGAGAATCTCAAAGAAATGTATAAGTTTATACTCATTTATGTACAGATACAGTAAAATTACATGGCAGACAGAGCAAATAAGAGGTTATAAAATGCTTCTAAAATGCAAATGAGACCAGAAAAAAAAAAAAAAAAAAAAAAAAAAAGCAGTAACAGATGCCTTTACATATCAGCATTAAAGTATTAAAGAAATAAATCAACATTTTTTGTGAATGAATACAGACAGTATAGCTGATAAGAGAAAAAAAAATAGCATTGATGTACAGCATTATGACTTTAAAATTGTGAAACTAGCACTCCTTCCCCACCTAAGCATCCCTACAAGTCAAAAAATTTTTCTCTAAACTGTATACTGATGACATCAGGAACCAAATCCACCTTGTTATCCTTATGTTTCCTTTTCATAAGATGGAAGAGTTCCTATATGGTATGTATAGCCATAATCTCAAGGTAGCCATCAAAAGCTTTATTAAAGTAGAAGATGAAAAATAAATTAAATGCCATTCTGTAATCGAGAAATTAGTTTCTGTTTTTCTACCCATTTGTCAATGTGCAGTTTCATTTCATTTACTTTCTCTTTTCCTCTCTAGCATCTGTTTTGTTTTGTTCCACTTGCTAGCTGTTTAATTTCTCTGAAAATAAGTATTTTTCCCTTCTTAAAAAAAATAAATAAATAAATATAGCAACTATTTGCCACTCATTACATTTCTTTAAACCTCATCATTCTTTTCCCTGTGTCAACTGTTTTGTCATCTAAATTACTTCCTCTTACACTCTTCCTTTACAAGTAATATTCTAAATCTGATGATCTTTTGGAAAACATTACCTCTCATAATAGCATGTATGAGTTCATTACTTTCTCTCCCCCAGTTATATTATCCCATCACAAAAATACAGTGACTTCTGAACTTCAAAACTTTTTCAACCCTACAGGAGCTGATGAGCAAGGTATTTTTGCTTTGTCTTTCTTTGCACCAAATCAGAACAAATTTAGTATCAGCTTGACCTGAGGATTGAATTGAATCATTAGGTAAAATTGAACACTTGTAGAAAATATGTAAAATAGTGTAGTGATATACCATGTAATGGACTCCTTCAAAAGCTGTTCTGCACAATACTGCAGATGTTAAGGAGGTTATTTATTTTGCCTCAGACTTTCATTGTTTGTTCTTTATGAAAGCTCCCAGACAAATTTATATAAATTCTAGAAAGACATTTTTTAAACAGAATTCTTTGTAGCATCGCCAATGATAGTTCAGCATACTTAGGAAACAGAAAAGCTCATCTTGCTTCTTTCTGAAATCCACTGATTCCAAAAATTATTTGTTACCTTAATTAATATCTATAGAAGTATGCCTTCACCACAGATATATAGATGCTCTTATAGGTTTCTGAAACAGAGCTTTAAAATATCACTCCAAAAAAAAGTATGTTGCACTCTCTACAAGACACTAATTTACCTGTCTGACCTTTGATTAATTATTTCATTAATCTGTCATTCCTAGCAGTATTTATTCTTTGGATATGGCATGCACAATTTACTTAAGGGAAAAAGAAGATCCAAGTTGAAACAATTTTCACATTTCCTCATGACCAGGCATAGTGGAGAATCTTCCATAGGTCACCTGATGGTAAACATAGTTCTTTGATTATTCAATAGTGAGATTTGAGTTATTTACTGGAGATTTTCTTTTATTGTTATTTTTAATTTGTGCTTGCAGTTGTGTTATACTGACATAATTTTCACAACTTTCTAATGAATCTGAGTTTTGGAGAAGAGTCGAAAGAGACATCTTATGCAACTACTTTTCCAGCAAAATCACTAGCTCTACTTTTGCATGTCTTCAATGACATCTTGGTGTTGAGTGCGACGGAACCACAACAGATTTGCTACCATGTTCAGTCTTTCCCGGGTTTCTCTTTCAGGGAACATTTGGGATTCTTCAAGCAGTATTTTCTTCTGTTTATGCTCAGAAGCATAACCATGCAAAATATCCCTGCATATTTTAGAGTAAGACCACATTAAATCTGTTAAACACTCTTGCCACAGCTTTGGTTTTAAGAATTTCCTTTCCACCTAGCTTTTAATTTCAATCTTAATTCTTTATTACATGTTATTATTGCACCTTCTGTCTTGACTTTTGTTTCTAATGACTTCTTCATTAAGTCTTTATGGCACCTTCTTTGACATAAGTCTATTTCTAGAAAACTTTATCATCTGAGAAATTCCTTTTTCTTTTCCAGATTTTTTTTTTAGGTGCTGCTTTGGTGAACAGTCAGACTACCTTCAGTAAGTTGCATTTAGTTTCTTCCAAGTAAGTTTCCACCTGTTTCAGTACTTGTCTCTGTGGGAAAGCTAACCTTCTCCACATTTAAGCTGAGCATTGTAGTCTGGAATAAGTAATTTAGTATGAAGAGAGACCACATTATTAATTTCCAAACTCTAAAGAATAACATGCTACTTTTTAGAAGGATATTAATTTATCCAGCTGTCAACCGTTGTCCTAAACATATATGAAGATAGACAAGTAAAGTGGTGTACTTTGCTTCGAAACATTAGCCTACTGAAAGTTACTGATCCTTCCTTAAAGAAGGGCTTCTGTCAAGCTCTGCTCCTTCGCAAGAGTTGAGTCCTCTGTTTTCTGGTTCTCCTTGTTTGAGGTATAACGGCTCTCCTAAAAATTATGAGCCTAAACCTAAACTGCCGGCTGTATGAAAACTTGTAAAAGTTGATTTCTGTCCAATTTAATCAACAGAACTGGAACATAAGGATCTATTTCACCTGTTTCTCGTTATGAGGACATGTTTTAACTATGTAGTCTCTTGCTTTTAGTTTACATTATTTTTATCCATGATTGGATTGTCCATTGAGGTATTCTTCAATGCAAGTCGTGTTTTTTTTTTTGTTGTTTGGGTTTGGTTTGGTTTAGTTTGGTTTGGTTTGGTTTGGTTTGGGGGGGGGGGGGGGGGGATGAGGAAGAAGAAGGGGGCTAAAAGTTCTTTCCTCCTGGAATGATTTGTAGGTAGCTAAAATATGGGACAGTCACGTTGGTTTGTAAAAGAGGTCATTAACTTTCCATATCCTGATATCTGTCAGAACAAACTGTGCAATTAATGAGCAGTTCTTCTCCCCTCAGAGAAGAACTAGGCTCCTCTCCTTCACATATCTGAGATTCCCCGTTCCAGCAAGATCTCTTTTTTCCCCACATCTCCTGATATGAGAAGTTAAGCAAATATGCCAATACAAGTAAAAAATCTGAAAGAAACTAAAAGAACGTAAGGCAAATAAATTTGGTATAACAAAGCAAGCCTAATACACTTACCAGATGCTAAATAACTAGAAATATCTACAAAATAGCCATCTTACAAATTATACTTTTATGTACCCTATAGGAAGTTGTTTAACAGAGGCTGGTATTTTTACAAAGCTTTCTCAGTCATATTTTTAATGGCAGACACGTTTTTCCACTTTTATTTGCATGTTCTAAATCAAATCATGAGCTGAAGATTATTCAAGAGATCTTTTTCCAGCTGTTTGCCATTACAGCTCTGAGCTAAAAGTCAATGTTATAACAACAACCTGTTTTTTTAAGGTAACTTTAAAATATAATTTCAGCTGTTAACTTCAGGCTGCCCTTATATTCCTCATCTATGCCCACTTCTTTCCTTAAATCTGCCAACTATTCTATCTCAAAAAGTGAAAATTAACTGAGACGTTATTGCTTAAATGCATTGATAATAATATTGTTTAGATTTAGCAGTAATTACCTATTCCCTTCTCACAGTCAAACAGGATTAACATTAGTTTCTTGCCGATGCTTGCTCTCTCTCTGCAAACCTGTATTTCCAGCTGTGAAATAACAAATAACTAATCTTCACCCCTTCTCTACCTCCTGAATTTCCCAGAACTTTCATATGTGAAAATTAAATATCTTAAGTGCGTCTGCAGGGTCTCATCTTACTAAGACTTTTTTTTTTCTTTAATAAATAATTTCAGAGACCTGTAATGTCAATTTTATGTATGGAGGGAAAAGAAATGGAGTTGATAGAGTAAGAACAGATCACTTGAAAAGGAATCTAATATTGAATAGTATTCTGTTTTTTTCAGGTAAAAGTCAAAACTTAAACATGCACATTAAAACAAAACACCTCTGCCTAGCTTGAAAAATGTATTGATCTCATTTTTTTTGCATGCTTAGCCTGTTTCTCATATTGGTTCGGAGCTGTTGGTGAAAGATGTTTTCTCGGATTGATGGAGGAACTTCACCACATCATCTATAAAGACTCCAGTTACTCCCATATATTGTCCTCGCACCCATCTCTCCCAGCAGATACAGGTCCTCTTATATTTGTGAGTGGAAAAATAAACTTCTTTTTTGGTAAGTCCTGCATAAGCAGGTCTCTGTTCATTTGAATAAGTTACATATGTGCTGTCTACCCCCACAGAGTGAGTTGCAGAACTGAAGTATCCATCAGTCAAGTATTAAGAAGCTCTTCATCCCCTTTAATATTGCAGTTATTTTTTAGGGTTTTGCAGCTACATTTTATGAACTTTTTTCAGCAAATAAAACTGCCTACAAATTAAGGTCCCTGTAAATTTTCATTTCCTTCATTTTAGCTGTTTCTTAAATTGTTTTTGAAGAATTAGCAGAAACTGCTGTCAGTGAGAGAAACCAGTGGATTGCATAAACAAACTTAAATTTTACTTCCATGGGTTGAAAATGAGAATAAAACCTATTTCTTTCAAATGAATGATTTTTTTTTTCTCTGCTAAAGATCCGACCTCTGGCTGAGTCACCACTATGAGTCCTGTGATTTCCAAAAAGGAGTAAATCAGCTTTCAACAGTGCTAGAATCATCACGTTGCAGCACTGACATTATCGGCCAGTGACAGTGTAGTCTGATGATGTAATCCTTCTAACTTTGTCTTACACTGCTGCACCCGAGCACCCTGCCTATACAGGTACAGGGGCAGACCGACTGCATTTCCAGCTCTGTCATTGCTTGTTGGTGCGTAAACACCCACCAACCACTGCAGCTCCAATGAAATGTGGTTTTGCAACATTAATTATGGCTGATAAATATAGAGGGAGAAAAATACTTGAAAGCAATAGTTAATGTGCAAATAGAATGCACATTAACTTTCATCTGAAATCAGTACATTTTTTGTTATTCATAAACATTAAGCTATGATATTTGATCATATTTTTAGTGGGGTTTTGGAGTGAAGTGTGTCACTTTTCTTTACCATTTTATTTTGCATCTTATTTCACACACAAAATTAAATTTAAAATGAAGCCTCAAGAAACATAGTCGCTTCCTGACCAAAAAAAAAAAAAGCATGCAAAAAATTCTGTTATGGAAAATCAAAAATATGGAATTGTGATTTGAGCAGCACTTGGGAGGGAAGGTGCTGTTATTTTGATAACCGCAGGACATCCGTAAGGCTCGAAAGAAAATAATAGGGATTACAACAATTCTCACTTCTTCTTCACACCACTTCAGAAATCTACAAATAAAAATGAGGATATCTGCTCTTAGGAACCTGGAATTCAAATAGACCAGAAGAGACACCAGTACTATGCCACTTAGTTCATTACTTGTACAGCAGCTACGATCTTGTTTTTTTAACATGGGAGATGCCTCCAGGCAGATATTACAAAGAATTCCAAAACCAAAAGTACAATTAGGCCCAAGGCCAACAGCCTGAAGCATGACTCAGTCAAGGGACATCAGATCACAGATCAATATCTCTGGTAAAAAGAATAAAAGCAGAATGAAGCAGGCTGCATACAAGAAAAAAAAAAAAAAGTAATGAGTAGCAATATCTTCCTAGCCTCAGTTTGAAGAGGACAATAAATTGAGAAGTGTGATTCAACAGTTATATGTTGATATTATTGCTATATTCTTCTGGGAGAAATTCCTTAAAATCAAGCTACGACCAGGCTATTTAATGCTTCTCTATTAACTGCAAACCGTAAGTGATTTAATGTAATTTTATCTTTAGACTCTGTAACTACAGAACCATATACATACCTTTACCCATGTGAATCGTCTCAAAGATTTAAGCAGGATTATACATATAATGAATGCATGGCCAAAACTGATCTGAAAGGAGGAAGTAAACTGTAGTATGAATAAATAATGCTTAATGAAATGTTGGTTTTGAGGCAACTTCATGTTTTTTCAAAAGAGTTGCCTGGTTATCTGTGAGACAGCCGTGTTCAAATGCCACCAGGTGCAATCTGCTGTGATAATTTCTTTTTGCCTTCAATACCCAAGCTGCCACCTATGAGGGCAGACGCTGGATGTACCCTCTCTGGGACACAACTATCGAGTATGAAGAACTGCCTGCTGTGCAGACAGCATGCTTCACCCTATGCACATCCCCTCGTAGGCTCAGCAGCAACACAAGTGGGCATTGAAAAAATGTTTCTGAAGGAGGCATGTTTCTTTTTCACTCTGGAGAAACATATTCTGCACGAAATAAGTGTTGTGATTAAAAATCTCCTTTGTTTCTGAACTTGCCTTAAGCAGCTGTTAGAGTCTTACTTCCTTTTTTGACAATTTGCTGGACTCCTGCTCACATGGGTGATGTCATAACTAAATTCCCTTCTCAGGACTCACTCCAAACCTGATGGGAAAGTAAACACTTTTGCACAATGTTTTTTGCCCTTGTTTCTCCAGTTGCTTTTGCAACACAACCAGCTTTGCTGAGCAGCAAAGCCTACTCAAGTAGATACTGTGATTGCCTGCACTAACACAAGACACTTATTCAAGAAGATTACAAAATAATGATGAAATTGTGGTATTACAGCACTGTAAATCTCATCAGTGAGTACAGAGAGGTGCTCTCAATGTAACAGATCACTATTTCTAGTTTCTCTCTTCCCGTGATCCAACTTCTCTGAATACAAGGAAACAAAAATTTGGTGTTTTAAACTTAATTAAGTACTGCAGAGGTAGCTGCTTATAATGCTTATACAGTACTTTAGAAGTTCAGTTTTACCCCAGAATAGACAAATGAATAGTAGATGATTAAAATGCTATTTATTGTACCAGTAACTTCTTTTACAAACATATAGGATGGCACTTTAAATTACCTTGAGAAAGCTTGGCTGCATAAGGTTGCACATTAGGCATTTCTGTACTGTATCAAGGATTTGGATTGGAATTGCTTAAAAGTATGAAGTGTCACAATCTGTTGAAAGGCCCAGGAAGATAGCCAATACTTTAAAAATGTATATTGTTAGCAATTACTCTGCATAACAAAATCATGAACATGAATTAATTACTACAACCAGACTAAGGATACACCAAAACCATGGGATTTAAATGTGGGGTTCAGCTGCTCAGCTGAGAGGCTCAGGTCCATGGCTGAGAAGGAAACTCTTGTCATTCATTGGGGCTGCAGCTTGCCTTCTTTTTGCAAACACAAAACTGAAGACTACTGAAGTTATCTCAAACTTCAACCCCATCACAAGAGCAAATCTGCTGTTGCCGCAGAGCACCTTGCTTCCTGCAGTTATTCTCAGAAAAAAAAAAGTCCCTCTTCTTCCCCCACCTCCACACACACAAAAAAGTTCCTTTTCTATTCCCACTTCCACACCCTTGAGGGGTTTTTGCCTTGCTCCAGTAGACTGCTGGCGTGCTCTCTGCTCCAAAAATGTGTAAGCTGGCTTCCTGCAGTACAGTGTAGTGAATGAATAAAAAGAGTTGCTGTTCTCAGCTCAGATACACTGACGCTGTTTCTGTTCCCAGCATCTTAACCATGCTGTGAATTACTGAGCGTATTCAGTCCTCTCACTTGCCCCAGACACCTTTTCTGAAGCAGTCTATATCATCAACTAAGTAAGTTATGCCCATATTCACAAGCGGTTCATCCATCCAGGCTCTCAAAGTATTATAAAACACATTACCATATGTATATGGCTTTATGTACAGTTATTATGTACAGCTTGATACATAGATATGTGTTAATTAAACATACTTTCTGAAAAGAACAAATCTGAGCTAGCAAAATCCTTCTCTTATTGAACTTACTAGTAAATAACCTCAAAAGTAAGCCAAGGTTGGGACACACTGAGAAAGATTTCTGAACTTTTCTCTCAATTAAACCAAGGTGAGAAGCTTTTGGGGGTGATATTTCTCCTGAAACTAATGCAAATAAAATGGTGGTAGGTGAGAGAAAACTGTACTCCACTGTCCCTGCCACTGTGTTGTCCCTTGGAGCAAGGAAGGTACCTGAGGAGAGGAATCTGTTTTGCTTTAAAGACTGTATCTTAATTGCAGCCAGGGGAAAAAAATAATACACTGACAAAATATAGCTATCCTTTCTTATTTATCAGGAATACTTTAGGCGTGGATAAAGCTCCATCTGAGTTATCTGTTTAGGTAAATTATCTTGGAAGGATCTTTATATTGTATAATTAGCTCAGAGCTGAGCTGCATCTCTCTTGTGGGTAGCACAGCTGGCAGCAGCACGTTGTCTCTGCACTCCTGGCAGGTTGCAGGGCTCTGCTGCCCCAAGACCCTCTTCTCTGGGCCTGCAAAATATGTAATTGCTATTAACAAAGTATTGACTTTGAATCTGTTGAGCATTTTACAATTGCTATTAACAAAGTATTGACTACTGAATTTGTTAAGCATTTCAGGAAGGTGGTGGCAGGGCTTGAATAGCCGTAGACCCGACAGCAGCCCTCTTTGGAGGTGCCTGCCTTTTAGAAGTTTCCATCCAAAAAAGAGAGAGTTTTTTGATGTAATTAGGTACTTGCAGGGATTAGTTGGAGAAGGAATCACCGTAAGCGCTTATTATAACTCCTGTTAGAGCAACTCCAGAGGAGGGCCACAAAAATGATCAGAGGGCTGGAGCACCTCTCCTATGAAGAAAGTCTGAGAGAGCTGGGGTTGTTCAGCCTGGAGAAGAGAAGGCTCCAGGGACACCTCATTGTGGCCTTTCAGTACTTAAAGGGGGCTTATAAAAAAGATGGAGAGCAACTTTTTACAAGGACAGATAGTGATAGGACAAGGGTGAACAGTTTTAAACCAAAAGAGGGAAGATTTAGATTAGATGTTAGGAGGAAATTCTTCACTCATATGGTGGTGAGGCACCGGAAAAGGTTGCCCAGAGATGCTCCATCCCTTGAGGTGTTCAAGGCCTGGTTGGATGGGGCCCTGGGCAACCTGATCTAGTGGGAGGTGCCCCTGCCCTTGGCAGGGATTTGGAATTAGATGATCTTTATGGTCCCTTCCAACCCAAACCCTTCTGTGATTCTATGATGATTCCATAATTTTTACTGTAAGTACAAATACTTCAAAAATTCTTGCTCTATTGTTCCTATTCTAGTCAGTTTAGTTTTCAAGTAATTTGAGAAAACACATCCTAATAGCTTAAAAATAGGCTTTTATAGCCAAATTTAAAAACAGCTGAAATTCTGAAAAAGCTTTATAATCTGCAGCTACAGTATACTGTAGTTACATGGAGCATTTCACCCTCAGTGTAAGTGGTTTACATTTGAAAAACAAAGTTAAGCAAAACATAATTCTGCCTTCAAATTTCAAATGAGCTTTGGCAGGCAACATATGTTCCCCAAAAGCGCACTTTGGGGACTTAGGCCTTGACAGAAGGAAAGCACTGACAGGATGAGCAACCAAGTGATACGTTCCACCTCTGTTTTCAGTCATGCTATCATTTGCAGCATTTACAACAACAGCAACAACAAAAATGATTATTCACAAAGCAACAGCTGTCCTTCTTCAAACTGCTCTTAAAACTCATCTCTGTCATGATGTTTACAAAAATTTGACAATGGTTAGGCAGACAACATTCTGCAATTACCACTTATTCCACAGATGAGAACCATTTCTTTCCTAACTTCTCTTTGCTTTATTTGCCTTTAGAGATGATAGTTTGCTATATGTTCCAAATATGTAGGAAATAACGATAGAGACAACAGAAATTAGAAATATTTATTTTAAAAATGAAATATCCTGTTATTATTAGACTGAGGTGCAAGTTCTCAGTTATACAGATCTGAGCAAATGAAAACAGCAAATGTCTCCTGTATATATACTAGCTAATAATTTACTCCTAATTATGAAATTACATCTAATCATCTCTCTTAGGTAACAATACCATACTGAATAATCTGATGTGTAAAACCAGTTTTAAGCATCAAGTTGAAAGAAATTCACTGAATGGTATCATAGGAATGCTAACATTCAACTACAGCTAGGAACATAATTAAGAAAATCAAGTATTTCCAGTATAACCCCAGCAATCATTTTTGGGATATATTACAATAGAATTTCAGCCAAATGAAGATCTCCTTAGGTATATTGCTCGTATTCAGCAATATCAAAGAAGCTAGATTTCATCAGCTGCCTTAAAACCCCTTAGCTATCGTTGTTTCCACCACCAGTCATACAAAAACAGACTTGATTTCGAGAGTAGTATGTTCACAGCTCTGGGGGTAGTGGCAGCAAGATTCATCTATCACCTTGTCTCCACCTAGTACAGATCTATCTGATAGGTGTTCTGAAAATATCTTATCATGCCGGATTTCTTAACACACAAACCGTGAGGAAATGTGGAGGTGAAAAAAGCTGTCCTAAAATGCCAGTGGTTCAAGAACTCTTCTGAATACCGGAGAACCAGGTTTAAAGTTTTGCTGAAATCTGAAGCATCTCTCTCTGCGATCGGGATTGCTGACTCTCAAGAGAATAGCCTAATGCATAGGCCCTGGGCATGCTCTGACAAAACTGGATTTCTCTAATTCTGAATGTTCAGGGGAGGTGACAGGGAAGAAAAGGAAGGGAATGTAAATATGTCCTCCATCCATCTAAAAACAACCCAATGATCAGGTTTTTTATTCATATCAGTGAAGTGTTAGAGAGCTACATAGAATATTCTAAAGATAAAAATCTCCTCTGAATATGTATATGAGCACTTGTACAATTTTTTGAATACTTCGACAATTTCAATAGTAACCCACGAGATGCTGGACTGAAATTGTTCAAATGGTAACTAATATTCAAATAACCCATCAAAAGTATATTTGCAACAGACTGGCATCATGAAAAGAATTTTGGATAAAGGGGAACAGACGAAGAGAAATCATAAAAAGAACTCAGAGGAGCTGTCAAAGTCCCCCAGGACAGCTTTAGACAGAATTAGGACACCATTTGCAGGAAAAGTTGTTGTTATGGACACTGAACACTCAGCCCTAGCTCCCTGCGATGGAAGCAGCCAGAGAGGAACCCGGCTGTTCAGCTCTGATCAGAATTGAAATTACACTTAATTTTCTTGTAACCCGTTGTTTCCAAATGTTAAAAGGAAAGGTCCAGCCTCTGACCAGACTTGAATCATGAATGTATGTCCAGGTGGAAGTGAAAAATCTTGGGCATTCTCTACAGTGAATCCAAACAAAAGAGGGATATGAAGGCACATACAGGACACCTCATACCCAATCCATGGTTCAGAGACATGAGCATTAAAGAATTACACTTTAAGTTAAATACTGACACACAGCACTGGGAAGGTGCCAGGAAAGGTAGAAAGATGCCATCTGGGAGTTTTAACTGATAGTGTGGCAAAGTACATCCCTTCTGCAATGAGACGATGGCACATGGCAGCTTCACAGCTTGGGCATAGTGTTTCAGAGCTTATCTCAGCATCCCTGCTGCTGAATCTCAATCATAAATTGCAGCACTGACTTGTGCCTGATTTTCTTGCATCTACGGTGAGGGCTGTAAGAATTTTCACTTTCTTTTCTCTCCTTTCCAACCTTCAGAGCCCAAAGACTGGCATAAGTAATCTTACATTAGAGATTAAAAAATGGTTTAGAAGAAATAATCAAGAGTGTGGTGTTAATTGGGGTTGCTCAGTCTAAAGAGAAGGCTCCAGTGGAACCTTACAGCAGTCTTCCAGTACCTAAAGGCCTACAAGAAAGCTGGAGAAGGACTCTTTGTCAGGGAGTGTAGGGATGGGACAAGGGGTAATTGCCTTAAAATAAAAGAGGGTAGATTTAGATCACATGTAAGGAAGAAATTCTTTACTATGAGGATGGTGAGGCACTGGAACAGGTTGCCCAGAGATGCCCCATCCCTGGAGGTGTTCAAGGCCAGGCTGGATGGGGCTTTGAGCAACCTAGTCTAGTGGGAGATGTTCCTGATCATGGCAGGGGGTTGGAATTAGATGTCCAAGGTTCCTTACAACCTAAACCGTTCTGTGATTCTATGATATTCTGAGTGGGCAGAAACGTTCAAATTTTGCTCCAAATAAGATTGAAATTTTTATAAATTTCAGTGAGACACTGGACAATGGATGCAGATTTTTTTTTTTTTGGTGACAAAAAAAAGGGCATAATCTGGCACAAAGTCTAATGGACAATTCATTGTTAAGAACCTCCAGCGCAGATGGGTGCAGTATGCTGAAAAGCTGGACTCCAAGTTCTCACTCCTCCTAATGGTTATCTTCAGACAGATTCCCATCCAGCCTGTCAGCAGCTCTGCATGACACTCTTAGGCATCTTCCAGCACATGATGTGAGCTTACTTAGCAACATGGGTGCCCAAATTTCGATAGGTAATGCAATGGCCAGGAGCTGTGGGACATAGCAGCTAACATAGCTCAAGCTCTTTGCCAGTACTTAGTCACAGGTCTCTCTTGTAGTGATACAACAAACATTTTGAACCATCTGCAGAGCATGTAGTATTGGCTAAACAGCCAATTTATCAAATGACTACATTTCAAGATTGTGGAGTCAATATACCCTGGCTTTCTGACAGAGAGTGGGAGTAGGAGGAGGAGAGTAAATTTTCCCCTTAATACTTACTAAGACTGGAGAGACATCGTTATAAATACATGTGGAAATACAAAACACCAGAAACTAGCAACCAATTAAAGTCCTTATATCTCTCTTTTTCTTATCTCTATCACGATTCTTATCTCATAAAACCTTTGACTAGAATAGAAAAGACTATTCTAAAGGCGGTAAGTGGAGTTCAAGCCAGATAGCAGATTACAAAGTCTCCAAAGGCACCCAAGGCTCTCAGAAGTAAGGATATAATTTAGAAGTTGATAATCTACCTCTGAGTGCTTCAGCCACAAAACTCTCCACACTGCTCTAGGTGATCTAAGAGATACTGGAAGCAAGATAGTCACCTCAGTTCAGATATCCACAAAATTGCCTTCTTCCTTCCGGAGAAGGGAATCTTGCAATGGCAATGTACTGCACAGTACAGAGCTAGATACACTTTCCATTTCACTAGCAGCCAACATGCTAGGCTGGTAAATCTAGGGTCCTCAAGTGAACTTGGTAAAATGAAGTTACAGTGCAACTCCTACTTTCACCAGAATAAAGAAATTCAGTGATTTGGACCTTGGCTTGCTATACTAACTTTTAACTGAGGCTTACTGGCTAAAAGCCAGGTAGATACCTACAGCAGCCACAGGCACAAAACATCTCTGCATCTCATTTTCAACTGTCTCTAAAATTACAGTACAATAAAACAAGGCATAGTGATATGTCAAACTACAGCAATGATTTCCCTAAAACCAGAGTTAACAACACACTGCAGATTACTGGCTTGCATAAACACCTCTTCTTCAGGTGGTTTAATTCAACAAGTCATTGCAGGGCATTTTGGATCTGTGTGTATTTCAGGCAGTGGCTGTTAGGAAGCCACACAGGTCTACATGTAAATCACACAGCTGCAGCCTTCCTCTGAGAAAATAACACAAATCAGACCAAGACACTCCTTGTATTAATGGAAGGAAAGGAAAGGTAAAGCTAGGAACTACACTTTGGTAAAATAATGCTGTAGACTTAGTACATTTTTGTTAACTGAGTAAAGTTAACAGACCAGTTTCAGTTAAAGAAAATGACTGGAAATAGTGGTGCCATATTTTATTCTTTTTTTTTTTTTTTTTTTTCAATATTCAGCCTCAGGACAGGGTAAAGCTGCTTTAATCAAAGCAGTATTTTAATTAAGATTAGACAAAGGGGAAGAGTTTTATGCATAATATCAATGTTAAAGATAGCAACACACCTGTCTGATCCAAATTCCAATTAGAATGGGCTAAGTTTGAATATGTGAGCAGGATTTGGGTTAAAGCACAAAGGTTTAAAAAAATCTTTCAAACTCATGCAAATTTAGTCACTTCAAGAAACAAGTTTCACCTGTTCTCACAAGCCTTCTGGCTTTCTGGATGAGAATCTGAACTTCACCACTCTGAAAAAAGCAGCATGTTATGGAATCAAGACAAAAATGTTAATGCTAAGTCCAGGCATTTAAAAGCTTAAAAGTGGAAATGTTATTTGAAGCAGGGCATGAAATTCTGGCAACATCAGACTATCTGCTAAATCACAGCAATAAAAAATTACAGATATGAGTTTCCCAAAATACAATAATTAAATAAATATATTAAGAAAACAAATGAGCCAGAATGCTCTTGTAAAAGGAAGTTGTGTGTTTTGGGGAATTTGTATATGCAAAAATTTCTAAACTGGCATTTATAAACTTCAAAAGCAATTTTCTGAAACAAACTTTCATGGAGAGATCAAAAATCTCTACTGTCCTGTTTCCCCTTTCCCTGTAATGCTACCTATGTCTTCTGAGCCCAACACCTAGAACTCAGTTTAGTTTAAACAAGCATTAAAATAAACCAATC
Organism: Cygnus olor; assembly: GCF_009769625.2. Lineage (NCBI taxonomy): Eukaryota > Metazoa > Chordata > Aves > Anseriformes > Anatidae > Cygnus > Cygnus olor. Next base: position 40,016,156 of record NC_049172.1, on the reverse strand, counting down.
CTTCTGTGTAGAGCCAAAACAGAGTTTCTCAGATTGAAACTGGCACTCGCTGAAACTGCTGAATTCAGCTGCATTCATCCGCCTTTAATTAAGATTGCTGCAAGCGCAGGTATTCCCAAACTGTCCTAAGCATGATCTGCTGAGGAAATCAAGTAACCAGGGTTACTTGACTGGAAATTATGTTGTACGTTAGAAAGGTAGGCAAGAATGTACTTGTGGAAGAGAAAGCTCAAATGAAAGGAAAGGATGGCCAGAGCAGACAGATGAAGAAAAGCAGTACCCAGGCAAGACCCTGGGGAGAAGTGGAGGTGGTGAGAGCCGTAGCTGTGACCAAGTGCTTTGCTCCCTCCTGTGCACAGGGGGACACCACTTTGTACATTTCCGACAACAAACTGCTGAGTGCCAGAGGTTAACCTGGTGTCACAAAACAAGATAAGGTACCTTGAATGCTGTCCACCTCCGCAGGTCAGAGGGCTAACAAGGAAGAGGCAGTCTGAAGTCTGGGCACTTTCAGTCATTTGCATCCACCTCAAGCATATAAGTGTACTGAAAAAAATGCAAATACAATTTTAGTCATCTTCACACTGCATGCACGCACGTATATAAAAATACATATGCGCACACATGACATGTCTTTGGAAGCCATAAAAACAGATAAAACATCCTTAACTCTGCTCCAGAGCTTTCTGGAGTCACATACAATTTTACACGTGTGCACTCCGAGAGAGCCGCTGACCAAAAGCTGGCACGAGAGCAATCAATCTACAAGCAGCACACAGCCAGCCCTGCCGGGGGCAAGAGGGAAACAAAACAGAGTGCTTGCTCTTGAGCATTCGTAACCAAAATGCAGGGCATAAAGAGGCAAAGGAAACTAAAGCCTCACAAACACTGAAGAAAAGGAAACAGGTGTCATTTTCCAGAACTTCTAATCTATAAAATGGAAACTTTTGATGGACATCAGATTGTGCATCCCTTGAATGAAATACAGATCTATAGCTTTTATGAAAGTAAAGCATTTCAAAGAGGGCATGGAGAAGAAAAGAAAAGACATTTTAAATATAATATCTCTCTCAGGAGGAATCTCTCTCAGTGTCAGTTCGTGACACTGCTGGAGCCTTTGATGCTACTTTGACAAATATTTTCTCTAGGGTGAACTATAAGTTGGTTTAGTTTAACCATTTTTTTTCACTTCTAGCTTGTGTAGGAATTGCACTGAAATGACAACCTCTGCTCCCTCCAATCGTTCAGGGATCAGAGAATAAAGACAGTTTATTTTTATTAAATTGCTACCACTTCTTATTAAGGTCACCCAGGCCATTAGCTCATGACAAAACATCTTGTTCAAAGTAATTTTAATTTTGACCTGCAAGAAAGAGCAGAATTAAATAAGATATACTTGAAAGATGGATTTATGTTGTATTTCTACATTTCCTTCTAAAAAAAAATGTAATAATAAAGCAGTTATTTGTTATTTTGACAAACTAATCAAAAGTATCCTGATATTCCCTCTTCTTTCTTCCAACTTTCGAGTTGCATGTGATTCTCAAGATGTTGTTTTAAAATTTTGTCTCAAGTTCTTGGCTTAAATTTAATGTGTAAGGCAAGGCATCTCTTCATTCCACGTTGCTTTGCATTCTTGAAATAGTCATCTAACATGAAAACACAGTCAGAGCTGTAATAAGGAGAGCTGCCAAGATAACAGCAAGAATATCCATCTTCTACTTTTACCTTGGTGCTAATATATATAGTACACCATTTTGTTTTACACAGGATATTTAAAATCTGTATTGAGAAAAGGATAAAACAGGTGATAGTAGCTGTACTGCCTTAAAAGCCTCATGGTGCACAGCCACAGTTCAAGTATTTTTTTCTCCTTTAATGCGTTAGGTTAGGAGGAGAAATTATTTCCCTGTTCAGCCAACTCAGTCACTCAATTTTCACTTCATGCACAATTCTTCTGGTCTGCCATCTCTATCTCCTCCAATTTTCTCCTTCCATTCAACTCCTGTCATTCCTTGAAGCATAATGTAATGGCAACTTACACAGTGGTATCAGAGAACATTATTTCTTTGCTCCTGTACTGTTTAACAAGGAATAGTTCTCGTATTTTTCTATCCATAACCTGGGACTTTTCTGTAAAAGGACTGCAATTGTTCATGACTCCACTTGAACTATAAAATTTTCTCGAATAGTTACCCTAAAAATCTACATGTGTAATTGTACTTTCCACTATTTTAATGCTTTCTAAAACATGGAAACACGTTTTCAGTATCAGTTGGAAACTCCTTTTTTTTTCTTTTTTTTTTCTTTTTTTTTTTCCCCTAGTGACATAAGATGACAAATTCTGGTCCCTGCATTGCAGGATTTTATGATGATGAAGTTTTACCTACAGGAAACGCTGTCACTGGTCAAGGCCAAATTTTACTCATTTAGATCTCAAGCAGCAGCTGATGTGTAAATTCATGGCTACAGTACACTCAAAGACACCAATGGAAAGATCCTGCAGTTCTGGGCTCAAAATGTTTTCAGCACTCTTAAATGATATGTACAGAGCAGATGCAAGATAAAATAGTTCAAGAGAAAAAAAAAAAAAAAAAAGCTTTAAGACATTTCTCCAAACCAGTCTATTAGATATATTCTGATTTATCACAACCTGGTATGAGTAGAGAATAGTATCTTTTCTGGTTTTGTTCAGAAAGAAAGTTAAGAGAATGTAAGCACAGGTAAGAAGGTCAAAAAGTAAAGGCAAACCATATGGTTTACAGCACCATGCAAGAAAGTATTTGAGTCAGAATAGCACTTCACAAAAAGGCTTTCCTAGATTAATTTCTTTGCCAAATCTCTGTTCTTAGCACACAGGACTGCAGGGAAGCATTTTCAGCTCCAGACGTGTTTTCTCAGACTTGCAATTTCTATATTCAAGCTGTGGGCCAAGAATTCAGTATCCACCAATTCTCCAATACTGTAAAGAAAATTAGAATATACTGATGCTAACAGAAATCTCTAAAGCAAACTCCATCCCTCTTCTCCCCACTGCAGTATCAGCCTTCACAGAAAGGATGTCAAAGAGGTATTGAAGTAAAGGGCACCAAACCAGTTTCTCCATGTTATTTTTTTTTAATAGTGAGGTTTCATCCCATTCATCAATGACTGTTGCATAGTTTTGCATCTCAAATGTAGGTAGAAAACGTGACTGTGCAAATGTCAGTGTGTATCAGACCAGGTGTATTAACAAGATGGTAACTGATGATAATCTATGTTGGGATATTTAAACAACAAGAACCAATTGGGCAGCCATAATAATTAATAAGGAGAAGGACAAAATTTACATTCCTGACCACTTCCAGTTACCAGTGATAGGGTTTAAAATAAGTGGTCAGATTCTAGCTCAAGACTTTTTTTTCTGCATAGGAGATGGACAAAGCTTGACACAAACAACTTACTCTCTTAAGCAGTCTTATGAGTAATGAATGTGTTAATTAAATGGCACATTTTGACGCAATTATCGTCTTCTCTGTATGTAAAGCTCACTAGTTACTCCTTTGAGGTAAAGAAATAAAGAGAGATAGAAATCAATGGTGCAACTGTTTGGCAAATCTTAAGACTTCTTCCTCAGGAATATTCATTAAAAATCTCTCAGAAAATCACAGGGTATAAACTTTAGGCTTTAATTTTGTCATTGCTTTTGGACTCTGCTCAGCCTGAGCCAGCGAAAAACATGCACACACTAGTTGTGTGCTATACAATGTACTGAAATTTAAAAAATTAAGACTTAAGTGAAAAATCTTTTGTCGTATGTTACTGAAATGAATAATGCTCTCATTTTTAAAATCTCCTAATCATCATAATTCTTTGATTCTGAATGTCTTTTGAAAACCCCTAACCTAAAATTACTGTGTTCCTCCTGATTCATAAGCTTTAACTGTCATATTCCCCAAAATATGCCCTTTCTGTCCTGTGCAATCACTTATCACTGTGTTGCTTTAAAGTCAAATCCATAACATTTATGAAACAAGGAAGACATTGAAAATACATGAAACAAGAATATCTTTGAACTACGTAACTATTTTCAATACTTTGACTAATGATAACATGGATTTCTTCATATGTTACTTAAAAGCAATTTTGTTTGGAACATAAACATACAGATCATGAAACCATAAAATGAACTATTGAAATAGTAAATATAGTGGGTAAATTGTGGTCTGTCACAGATAGTTGTGTGCTTCTATGCACTACACCTTATATCTATGGTGAAAATGGATCCAAATCCCTATTATTCTAAGCTGGCATCCTGGACAGTGAGAATGGATGATAGGCTTAGTTGTATATGCCAGACTTTCCTTACACTGGTACATTTATTTATTTATTTTTATGAGTAGTATTTTAAAGGCAGAACCTTAAACATTCTTTGAAGTAATTATACTGATGTTAATACATTCATAAGGTAACTGGTAATCAAAACACATCACAGAATGCTGACAAAGTATTTTTTTCACTATAATGGATGGCTAGAGGATTTTTCTTTTAAATACCCAAAGCTTCAGACAAAAGGACAAGAAGTTTTCACCTCAAAAAGATTAGTTAAAGGCATATCAAACCTTTATACTCTATGAGAGAGAAAAATAATTACTAATAGAGAATAACTTCTTTTAGTCATTGGTATTAAAAAAAAAAAATATGCTGTCCTGACATCTTTGAAAACTGAAACTATCAGCTTATCCATAAGAAACTCACAACAGGGGCAAGAGCAATGTAAAAATTCATGCCTCTTCACAATCATTATGACTAATTCTGATGAATAAGTATTATCTTGTGGTTGCATTTGTAGAAGTCTGTGATATGCAGATTTTCACAACAACATAAAATATAAATATTGTACTTACAGCTGTTCATGTTAAATACGTCCATCAATTTATTTAGGAATGGGAACACCATATAGAAACACCCACTTCCGTGCACATAAGCAATGATACATAATGACTTATGCCAGCTTCATTTGTTATTTGAACAGCTCATTGAAACTTTACATATCAATTTATTCATTTGCAAACGCATGTTTTTTGCGGTTATTGGCATACAGAAGTCTCTTCCTCTTTCAAGTGCATGAATTCTGAAAGAATTTGAGTGTATGCAATAAAGCCCACTTAAAAGAAGACTGGTAGAAGAAAAAAGAGGGTTACGATGGCTCTTCTCCCTGAGGACTTCTGCAGTTTTAATTTTTTATTATACATTTTTTTCCTATAGAACTTGAAGTTTTTAGCAATTTTATTTTAATTTAAATCAAATTAAATTTAATAAGATTTCACTAACGTTATACTTTAAATTTTAAGCTACATTTATTTTTGATAAGCAGGGCAAGACAGTAAAAAGGGGCACTTAAACGTCAATATGCAACTTACTCTCTCCCCCTAGACTCAAGATTGTAACCAGCCACCTTTTCACGAAAGGAGGAATATGTTTAGAGTTACTCAGGAAGACTCCAGAAATACAAGTTATTCAAGTGCCTTCTGTCAATTCACTGCCAAGTCTTCCTCTTTCCAGTCAAGTATTAATGGCCTCTCGGCAGCTGCCTAGCGAAGAAAAAGGAGATGCCCGTGTCACTGCTTGAAGTTTTTGTTTGCACATCAGTGCACCAGTGTCTGCTGGTGGCAACATAGGAAACCACTAGCTGCTGGCTCTGTTGCTGAAGCAGGCACAGCACTGCAACCAAAAAGTCAATACTGTCAACATCCAAGATGAGTGTATTAAGTAGATGCATTAGCTTAGCTTCTGGAGTTGCTTTCCTCAGCCTGCATAAAATCTGACTTGGGTAAAGTAGGACACCTCTGAAAAATCTCCTGTCATATGAACTGTAAGAACACTAAGCTATTAAAAAAGAAAAGAAAAAGAAAACACCTTTTAAAGGTCACAGTGACCCTTTGATACTGAAGTTTCATTGCATATGAATGTAAACTTTTCCCACTCTTCTCCACCAGCCATCTTATCCAACCCTCCCTCTAATGAAATCTTTTTCATCTCTTCTCAGTTTAGTGACAGTTGACATCATAAAAGATAGATTTAGAAACCTGCAGAACACAGTAACCTTTCATGCTGATATAGGAGACCTTTTAAAGGTTTGGCTGTGGTTTGTAGACTCCACCAGTAAATTTGTGCTATCATCTTTACAGATGGACAATCAATCTCAAGCACCCAAACATCTATAGTGAGCAAATCTTGTTTTGTTGCAGAAGGGAACACCACGGGACTTCCTCTAACTCCCCATACAGATCATCCATCTGAAGAATTTACAAGTCCTGCAGAAACCATATTGAATTGCAGAGACAAGGTATTTTTTTTAATTTATTGCAGCAGTGTCAAAGGCAAATTGGAAGTTCTTTAAAACACAAGACTCCCGTGCTGACACCCCAAATAGATTCAAAGAAAATTATGTCTCATACCTCATTTAATGCATTTTGCATTAGTTTCACCACCTTGGTGTCATGCACTAGGGTCATTAAAGTACTGCTGATTTCTTTCTTGTTCTACTTCTAGTTGTGGTACTTTCTCAGCCCTGCAGACTTGGGTGACACGTAGCTCAAACAGCTCTTCAGTTGGTTAGTAGGACTTTATTCTGAAATCAGCAAGGATGTGGCAGGGTTTATTGTTTTTACATTACTCCTCTACATGTGCATTTCTGAATCATGGGCCAATTGATCGTATTTCAATGTAGATCTAAGCCTCATCACTCCAATGAAGTCAATATGATAGCTTGTGGAAGTAGCAAATTGTTCAGTTTAATAAGTTTCAGAACTCAACTGGTAGGAAAGCTGCATAGCATTACAACTTGCAAGGTAAGTGGTGTGTTTCAGTGTCACTTTTACAAAGAAAAAGGAGCAAATGCCAATTGTGAATTTCAAAGGATTGGCACTAGAGACAGGAGCAGTTGAAAAGTTCACCATAATTGCTTTCAAATATTTTGTATCCACTGGAGGAGGCAGAGAACTTCTTTGGGGAAAAAAGGGATTATATAATACTTGCAGTTGGAGAGGAGGAACTTTAGGTATCTACATCTTTCTAACACAGTATAAAGAAATTCACTCAGTCTTAATTACATGCTACTAATTTAAATCTCCTACAAAAATTGGATAATCTGATATTGAATATTTGTGTCAATACTAGAACTCTACATTTGCAATGTTTTATATAACTGGTTTATATAACACAAGCATCTTTCTTATCCAATACGTTACAGAACTCCCCTCGTGAAAGATAACAGCCCAGACAGGTTTTATAAATAATGTCCTTTATTTTTGTAGTAGTAGTCAAAAGACTATTGTGTCTCCTATTTTTTTTTAAACAGGAATTTAATAGTTTCTCACTACTCCTCCCTAAAAACAAAAATCTTTGCTATAGCAGGAGTTTGTCTTTAATGACATTACCTAGGCTGAATTTGATGTTGCAAAGAACTTTCACAGCCTTATTTCAACCAAAGCCCAAACAGGTAAATAATTCAATGTTTATGAAATTTAAGATGCGCCAGAGAAATGCATGTCATTCCATGAGACTTTTCACTATCATTTGGTTTTATCTTAGTTTTACTTAGGAATACCAGATGTGAGCATAAAGCTGAGCTCCATCGCTGTGCCGCTAACTCCCTCAGACTGGGGTGGGAAAGAAATAGAAGTAGCAGCACATACAAGTATGTGCGTATGCCACTTATCTCTGAATCTCTGCTTCCCTCCTTCAGTTCAACTACCCAAGTTTACAGCAGAATATTTTTGTACAGTTAGTGCAATACTGAAAAGTTTTTCCTCTCTCATTTGCATGGCTTTGGCCACTTTTTTTTCAGCATATGAAGTCAGAACATTATCATATAGTTTTGAGCTTCTCAGCAGTAGGGAGAGAAAAAAAACAACATGATTTCTCTTCTGGGAGACCAAGGAGTTAGAGGGAACAGATGCAGCAGCAAAATGTAGAATAGTTGCTTTAGGGCTATATCTTTCTGGCTTTGTTATGAAAAGGCCTCATACAAATAAAGTGATTTGCTCTCACTATAGATTATTCAACAAACAAACAAAATAAACACATACACAAACAGCTCCTCTAGCAAAAGCTCACTTGAGGAAGGAAGGACTGCTTTTAGAGACACTCATTCATGCATCAGTCTTCTACAAGTAGGAAAAGCAAAAACATACACGCAACTGATTTTGTCCTTTCTCAGACGCTCATGAAAAACTAAAGCAACTGGTTGCATTAAATTTGAAGCACGCCAGCTACAGGACACCCACTGCTGCAGCAACAACACAAACGTGTTGCAGGTTGGTAACAACTGTGGGAAAATCCATCCAGCAGAGGCTGAAATTCCATTCTTGCATAGCAGAGCAAGAAAAACTCTAGAAAATTGTCACTTTGAAGTGACTCCTGAAGCAACTGCATTTCCTACAAGATGTATATTCAGAACAGATGTTGTTCAACCCATATCATATATCAGCATGGGTAACTGGTCAATTTTACGTTCAATTTTAAAGCATATAGGATTTACTTCAATGTAATAGTGCTGAGAGAAGCAGTACAACCAGATATAGAGCAGAAAAGGCTGAAATAATAATTTTTAAAATGCCAAACAAGTAGAAATTGTCTAAATTGTGTTTGTCTTCATTGTTAGCACAACAAAACTACAGGTTACTTGCAGTACTAATCACCATGTGAAAACAAGTGGTTTTGTTCTTTAGGACTTAAGACCTTTATCCCATGTCGACATAGCTATGTAGTTACCTCCTCAGATTACAAATTAGATGTTCCTTAAAGCAAGCGTTTGGCTCAATTTTTATTTTCTAAAAGTGAATATACTGCTTTTTAATATGGGAAGGGACAATGTTGTGCTAAGTCTGTCTAGGACTATCATCAGTGCATTTTCTGGAAAGGCTGAGCTGCTAAGAGCATCCTCTGCCACTGGATCAGCATGGGGCTGTGACCTCTAAGACTGTGACCTGCATCAGAGAAGTAAGCACATTGCATGCGAGACTCCCATGTTCCACTGTGCATGAAGAAAACAAACTCTGAAAATATATTTATGTCAACACTTAGTTATGCTGTGGAATTTAATTTCATCTAATTTAAATATGGCTAAAAAAATTAAATAGCTTTCAGAGCTGGTTTGTCACAAGCTTCTTTGTTTGGTGGGTTAGGAGACCTGAGGTATTGGAGTACCCTCCGTGAATCCATGAGAAACATTTTTCCGCCACCACCACTACCCCCCAACAAGACAACAGAAACAAAAGAGACACGCAAACAACCAGAGGAAATCCCTTACTTGGAGCCACTTCCTTTTCAGAAAGTATTTGTTGTGGTTTATTGGTCATTTTCGAGACTTACAAGATACATGAGAGTAACCGTAACAGAACATGAGGTATTTAATAAATAAATCCTCAGTACTTTGAAGTAAGTACACTCCCCACATTTTGAATAGTACTCTGTAACCACACTGTAATTAAATATTTTAAAGTATATATTACAAAATTTTAGAATGCATTTTAAGATGGCCTTTAACAATTTACAAAATAACTATAAACTATTTTGCATATATTACAATCAGGGAGAATTTATTTTGCTCACTGGAAAAGGAATGAGGAAAGAGACTTTCGTCTTCATTTTAAACTTTGTTTGACTGATACAACAATGAGTAGTACCATAATAGAAGCATTTAATAGCACTATTAACTCAACCACCTAAAACCAGAATCCATATTAATTACATTCATTATACTTAATTGAACATAATCATCTAACCTAACAATTTCTTGTACACTAATTAATAAAACAGCATGTCTTCTGGATCAGAAATGCATTAATTTATTTCTTTTGAAGGTAAGATATTTAGGGGACAAATACTAATGATGGAAGTTATGAATTTTATATTTGGACAGATCCAACTTTTTTTTAATCACAGTGACTGTTCAGGGCAATGGATCTATTTCTTAAGTGAAGTTGAAATTTCATGCAAATGTTGCATATCTAATGCGTTGGGTTTTTTCTCCTTTGTGACATTTGAAGAGAAAGGCATGAACCACAGTAAGGTCATTTGTCATTTCCACAAAAATTTTGCAAGAACTCACAAAAAAAATCTAAAAATTGCCATCTACATTATGAGCAATTTTCAGTAACTCTACATTTCTAGATAGTGGCTTTCAAGTATATAATATTATCTCCTTAGGCAGTTAAAGACTAAAGCCCTTATAGGGCAGGTCAGAAGCCTGGAGAGATTCGATGGACCATTGGGGAAAAAAAAAGAAAGAAAAGCATCGACCTCTTTCTCTTCCAGCAGCAAACTCGTGGTATCTCATGAACTGATCACTCGGGCTGAATCGCCAGAATAGTCACTAATTCACCTTTGGTTCCAGCCACAAAATGGCCAGATGAAAAAGAAAAACTTCATGCCTAAATTAGTATGAATACTGATTAAAGCAGTATTGAATAAGCTTTGCACCTAAAAAGCCCCACTTGACTATTATTTACTTTGAAAGAAATCCTACCTGTAAGTGTCTTATCCTTTGACAGCAAATATCTTAGGCACCTGCAGGGCTTGGGCTTTTTGTCTGTTTTGCTTTGTTTTTGTTTTTACACATGGCAAGAAGTGCCTCCGCTTTCCAGATCTGAGCTCCCTGTCATCTGCTGTTCTGTTTAGGCACAAGACAGACGATTTCTCCACATTCTTGAGAAATCTGATTTGATAGATATTTCACCCACACTTTTCTTTCTGTAAGGACAGAACTGAACAAATGTGAGGAACAGTTTCATCCTGACACTGCAGAACCAAGACTACCCTCCTCTGAAAGGAGAGACTGAAATTAGGGCGACTTCCCATCTAAGGGTCATCTTTAAAACTGAACAACAGATGTCTAAGATAGAATTATACTCTAGCCCTCTTATTAAAGCTATTATAATGTCTAATAATAATTAAAGCGGGCTAGAGGAAGAAAGCTCTAACCATACTGTCATTTGGTAGCTATGTACGTCTGCATCCTAAAGAATGCATTTTGTTTCACATTGAATAATTTCAATAATATTAATAAGCAATCTTTGAAGAAGGAAATGGAGGGACGAAGCCTACACTTAATAATCAGGACACTTCCCTGGGAAGGAAGAGTAATGTGCATTTGGCCCAATAAATCTTTGTTGCTCCACTGTTCATAACAAAATTAAATTCAAGCACTAGAAATTACCACAGACTGCCTCAGCAAAATAGCTTAGAGTACTCCTCTGAAGACAGCAAGAGGAAAAACAAAGAACAAGCAAACTCCCCTCATGAAGAAATTTGCACCTTTCTTCACATCCTATGTAAGTGCAGTAACCCGTGAGCTACATTTCGTGCGCTATGCATGGGGAAGGGCAGATAAGAGAAAGGGAAGCATATGCTTGCTTGTCTGAATCTCTCAACCCAGTGAAGAAACAACACTAAGCCTGGTTTGCTGAGCACAAGGTAAAAGCACATCCTCCAGAAGAACCTGGAAATGGGGTCTAAATTTCAGCCTTACCCAAGTACAAAGATCTATTCCCACCCACAGCATTTCCCTCAGGGAAGTTCAGCAATAATCTGTCTGTACAACATGCACTGACCCAATATTGCAACCAGAGATGTCCAACTTCTCACGTGTAGCAGGTAAGAAGTCTAGGAAACTAACGTAGTCCCGAATCTCACATTGGAAACTGACTGCCTAAACTAGTAGCTGTTCAAAACGCATCAGAAAACCTTTCCATGACTATTACTGTCCCCTGAAATTATTCAGTACGTTTTCTGAACTACATTGGTTTAGGTGGCTTTATTTAAGGGCCTATTTCTGCATGCAATGATCAAATGCACCTTTCTTTTTTTCAGTATATTCAGTATGACTCAAGTTCTCTTGCTGGGAAGTTAAGACAAGCTACACATGTGAAGCAGTAAGTTCACACGGTTTCATAAAAACTATGTTTGCACAAAATGGTAGGATTGGTCATGGTAGAGGCAGGAACAAAGTTCAGTGGTTCTGTTTCCCAGCTCTGAATTAATTTGGCCAAATTACACACACTTTGAAGACTTTTTCCTTCTTCCTTAATGAAAGTGACTGAGCAAAATAGTGTTTTATTCACATCCGGGTAATTAGAAGATTTGGTATTAGCAACATTTAAAAGAAAAAAAAGCTCATCTGTTCCAACTTCCTTTAAGCTTCACCAACACATTGTAACCAAACAAACTTCTGGATTATGTAATTAATCCAATACACTAACTAATATGCTGCAGCCTTCTTGAAAAATATAATGTTCCCACGAGTCTCCCTCCATCCTTCTGTACCCCTTTTTTTCCCCTCAAGTTGTTTCTTTAGCAGATCTTTGCAGTCCTCTTTTTACAACCTTTTTTTTTTTTCCCCTCATGCTTCTTTGAAGAAATAATTGCTGGGAACCATTTCACCCAACTTCAACTAGGCTGTCCATGAGTCTTTGAACTGCCTGTGTACTAAAATAACTGCTCTTAAATACAGTAGAAGTGGGTAACACAAACCTTGATTCCTTCACGTACATTTACAAAGAGCAAGCACATGTATATGTATACACGGCCACATTCACCTTACGAGCACCTCGTGACTGAAGTCTACCTAAGCTAGATTTCAGACCAAATGCAGGGTCTGAACCATCTTTCCCCTGCCTTCCCTCACCCATCCTTCTCAACGCACTGAACTTCTGACCAAGAAAAAACTCAGATCTCCTACTGTTTGAGTCAAAAAATCTTGCAGAGACAGCATATCAATTCTCAATATATACAAGATCCAAATTATAGCCTATTCCGAACTCTGATTTCTATTCTGGATCTTAATGTATTTTTCTTAGTCTATAATTAGCAATCTTATTCTTATGCCTTATTAATAACTAGCGCTACAAACTAAGCTACTGTAGTTTCAATTAAATTATCTTCCAGATCCAGTAAAACAAGCAGTGGAAAGTACATGTATTTCCTAGCTACAGACAGGTATGCCTTTGCATGCAATTGTTAATTTCACAGGCAAACAGATGAAGTTTGACTGCCCAGTTATTAAATAAGTGATTATAGTTATTAATGCATTAAGCAACTAAAAAAAAAAAAACATTTACAAGTGGTATACATGAATCAGTGATTCAGGAGCTCCTACTCTTTCCCAGGATGTGCTCTCCAGGTCACACCCAGTGCTGTGCCTGTTCTGCCTTGCCTCTGCAGCACAAGTCTTGGGGGAAGACTCTTATCTTTTTGACATTAGTAACTGCACAACATTGCACGATCTGCAGCCTTACGCAATGAATATTACAAATCTCTTCCTGCAAGTGACTCCAGTGTTTTTAATAAAGCCAAAACTATATTAAGTCCTGTTACTGAACTTGACACACTCTTAACGCAACAGGATTTCTTTAGAAGAACTGTGAACAGGAATCCAGGGCTGGATATTTCTGCCCTGAAAAATATAAATATATTCACATACTCGTGACTCTTACAGTCCCGTGTCACCAGGCATTATTAACCAGTTTTGTTCCTGTCATTAGCTCATTTACTAGCAAGGCACTGTCTTCCTTAAAGTTGTTAGAGGGGAGAGAAATACTTTTTGCTTTATTTCTTCAGAAATGTTTGTGAAAATCGAAGTTACCAGCAGACTTGTGCACGGCGTGAGCTGTATTTGCTGTGGAGATGAACAGAACTGGGATATGCTGAAACTTGCTTAGCTAGCTACAGATGTAAATATAAGACACAGCTGTTTTATGCACTCTGAAACCAAGGGAAAAGTTTAAATTAAAGCTGAGTGGAAAAACTAGTTTCCCAACATTGCTTCTCAGAAGCCCAGAGGAAAATTTTAAAACGTAACCCAAAACTGGTTTGTTTCCTGTCCTCCCTCCCCCTCCCTTAAACAACGAAAATACTCAAGACCGACTCATCTTTTAAAGAATGCCTTTAAATAAGGCATTTGCTATTATGGCATGGCATCATTAATTTTTCTAGAGCGCACTGTCAGCATGTGAGCAAGTACAAATGGGGAACTCGTGCTTGTGTGTAACATGGGATAGTTCGCCTTCAGCACTTCTCCATTTGTGACAAGCAGAAAAGTAATTATCAAACTAGTTGATGCTGAAGCCCGAGGCTAGAGTAACTAGTTAACACAATTTAAGTTTCGCTATTTTTGCGAAAATGTTGTTGGTTTATTTTTATGATTAAACTGCTCGTTTTTTAAACTGTCAGCCGGGAAGTGTTTTATCAGACTTCCTTTTATGCAGCAAAGTGTCACCAACACAAAAGAGAGAAAAATCATTGAGCATTCCAGCTTTTCTTCTCTGGAAAAAGAATCATTACATGTGGGGAAAAGTATTCTTAAATGGTCCTCAATTATCAAAAATGACTAGATTCAAGAACTTGCTCTAAACCCCTCGCTAACTTTTGTATTCTTTTCCTTTTATTTCAGGTACCCAAGGGAGAAGAGCCAGTCTCTAGTAGGATCTGCACTTCGGCTACAACAAGAACAGCAGTTTCTTCTCCAGCAGGTGCTTTTTCCCCCTCTAATTTAAATCCTTTCCCTGCCCTTTCACCCTCCCGCCCCCCACCCCAAAACCTCTATTTGGCAGGCGTATATCACATTGCCCCACCTGTCATCTTTTCCCAGCTGTGGGCCTCTGCTACTCCACAGTTTTACAGTTTGTTGTTGTCTTTCTCTGAACCTCTTCCAGAGGCACTATTTCCTTTTGAAAGGACAGGAACCAGCACTACACAAGGAATTCAACAAGATGTAGGCAAAACCTGGATTAATACATGATGCCCTCTTTTGTTCTCTATTTCTTTCCTAACACTCCCTAACAGTCTGACTTCTTTTTGGATTATTACTGAGCTGGGGTTTTCACAGAACTATTTATCATGAACTCTGAAACTCGCTTTTTGTGATAATGATGCTTCAACCTCAGCAATAGCATAAGCATGCAAAGCAAGTGGAGCAGCAGGGCAGTGGAAGAGAAATCTAAAGACTTATTTTGAGAGCTATACCCCAGGGCTGGCTTCTTAGTTTATGAAACCATACATTAAGAATTCAAAATTTGTTTTCATTCTCTATAAGCAAAAGCAGGACTTAAACTGTCAGCAAAAAGGAAGAGTAATGAAGCAAGTCAACAAAGAAAAATGAGAATACAACATCAGGAGTGACTAATGCAGCGCAGAATAGTTTAGAAACCGCTGAAACCTAAGGGCTCCTGTGTCACCCGCATCCCAGGCAAGCACCACTCCCCATCCCTGCAAATTGCATCCACTACCGAGGAGCTGCAGCTGAACCAGACCTGCTGGCTAGCACTCCCTGGAAAGTCTCTTCAGCAAGCAAAGCAAACACCACGTCTGCTACAAACACCACATCTCTAGCATGTTGTGCATGCTCACCCACTCTCACTCGGCCCCTGTGCTAGGCTGGGGTGCGGAGCTCCCAAAACCTGGCTAGTGATAGTGGATTACTTCACTTGAGCTTTAAAGGCCTCCTCAGCAGGATTTATGATCTCAGCACAGCACCACGCTAACTGCAGTGACATAGCTGCCTATTCATGGTCCCCAGAGGGCAAGAAACTGCAGTCTTCTACTAGCAGACTTCAGCGTAAGACTGACCACGAGGACCATTAAATGAGAAGAGCTGCTTGTTGGTGGACTGAGCAATGCTGGATGCTAGCCCCTACTTGCTCTTTGCCTTTGGGCAAGTCAGCTAGCATCCTTCCCAAATTAACTATAAGCACAGGGAAGAGATAAAGGGGAGCAACTACTTCAAACACAGCTTAGCTACCAAAGAAGTGCAGCCTGTGCCACAGCCCCCTTGATGCGTGAGGCCTACAAGCGTAGCAGCACAAGGACCAGACCAAGCTACTTGTCATAAGACTTTCTGAGATGTTAACAGGATCTTATGCGAGACCAAAGCACTTCAGAAGTGCAAGGAAATTCTAAGTCTAGCTTTTACTTTCAGAAAGATTTACATTCATGGGGCCATGCTTCTTGAAGTCACCAGTGAACAGCTAAATAAAATCAAAAGGGAACATCACTGATGTGACATTTGGGATGCTTTCCATCCAAAAAGGAAAAAAAAATCCACCAATCATTTCCAGGGGCACTGAGTGAAAAAAAAATATGAATACTTCTGAAGTTGTAAACCTAAGTGTAAGAGATGACACTCCTTGTTCTTTTGCTCTGCAAGCAAGATACCACATAACTCAATGCAAGCTCTGCTCAAGCTAAGTCCATGCTGGTGTGACAATATCCATTGTAGCAGCAGACAACACCAAGTCCTGAGGATGGCATACGAAGAGAGACTTCCTAAATTTGCAGAGCTGCAAAGGAAATGGATAAAATGGGAGGATGTTGTACTGGAAGACTCTTAGATTTTTCTATAAATAAGGACAGGCTGTGTTTACCATCAGTTTGACTACCTGCATCCAAGTCTTACAGATCCTCAGCTGACCATAGTAAATAAATACCTTGTTCAAATAAATGTTGCCCATGTTATCACTAGCTTTGTCACTTTCTAAAGCTTTGTAGTAAATCCAGACTGGTTAAAAAAAATGGTTGCCAATCAATAAAGATCATTCCTTAAAGCATGCATCAGTTCAGGACTTCCCAAATTACCAGCTTAATTTAATTCACAATATGAGATAAGATATTCATCAGGTACTTAGAAGAAAAACCAACACCAACAAATGGGGAGGGGAGAGGGCTCAAGACTATTTGAACACTGTCCAACCAATGAATCCTCAGCTGAATATTAACCAAAACCTCCCTGTGCCAGAAAATAGCATGGTGTATCCAGAGTCTGACAAAAAAAACAATCATGTAAGACAAGCATTATCTGATGCATTTATTTTTCCCAGATTTTCAAAAGAAGATGACAGACAAGATGATTTCCTTTCCAGGTTGTCAACAGACTTCAGGATGAACAATACAGAGAGTTAAAAACCACGGTCTGAAAAGAAGCTGGTATTGTTAGCAGAAGACTCTAAGAGAACCTACTTTGTCTTCATGACCAGTTAGCAAGGCAGAAATCTATACCCAATTAATGGAACTACCAACATTTTCTACTTGTTAGCAAAGTACAAAACACGAGGCAATTCCGTGTTTTCTAGCACGTGAGGTAATTTAGCTCACATACTTTGCTATTGCTTTGTCACCAAACCAGCACAAAACTTGTTATTTCCAGTGTGACAAATGATCAAGCGTAGATAATAATTCAGTTCCACATCACATTTGATAAGGTTGGCAGCTTCAGAAGGGGGAAAATCTGTAACTGCTTATTTGGCCAGATTGTTATGAAATGATTTGGGCATTTGCTGCACAGCAGGGGATGGCTTTTATCGGAAGGGAGCTCAGCGGACAGGAAAGCTCTGTTTTGAAACTGCAGATCTTGAGTTTCAATCCTGTTTTCTAGTATGGGTCATATTGAGACAGACCTCTCTTTGAAACTTGTTCCACACTGTCTGAACTGTTACTGCAAGTATATTTGCTCACATAAATTATTAATATCAGCCTCATGTGTCATCCCCCTTCTAACCTTCAGTCCAGCTATTTGAATTTCATTAGGCTATAACTAGAGTCAGTTCAAGCTCAGTGCCGAAGACAGACAGACAAATCGCACGAGTTCTCTTACCCTGTTATTAAAGATTAATATTATAGTGTAAGATACAAAGTTTACAAACTTTGGCTTGGGGGGAGTCGGGGAGAGAGAGTGTTCTCCAGTAAAGAATGTAGTGGTCCTCAATTTCTATTTTCTTCCTATATTCTGCAATAATGTCTTTTAAAAGCATACGCCTTCAGAAGGTTGAGATTACAGAGAAAGTTTTCCCCAATGCAGACACATGCCTTTGGGAAACACTACAGCAGCAAACAGCAAATCACAACAGCCAAAGGGTTTTCAACCCTGTGAAAAAAAGGGGATGAGGGGCAAGTATGATGCCCAGCCCAGGTGATCACTTCTTGCTCTTTTCCTCTTCCAAGAAGCTTGAGATGCACAGTCAGAGTAACTTGACCACGTACAGTAGCAGAACATACAGCTTTTTAAGTTTCAAAAATATGCCTCAGCCACAGTTCAAAAAAAGAAAAAGAAAAGTCCCAAATCAGGTTCAGCTTAAAGTTAGCATTCCAAAATTTCCCCCCTCCCATTAGACAAAAACTCCTATCAACCTTTTGTGCACAGGTACAGGTAATGCCATACTCACAGATACACAGGCACCACAATAGACTTCTTCCAGCTCCAAGCCCATTTTTTTGTTTGTTTTCATACTTTCATTATCTAAAAGGTCCTTATTTGACAGGAGTAAATCACATCATTAAAGTTTTTGACAAAAGTCCCTGGATATTAGAAAAAAACACATGGTTAACATTTCTGTTAATATATGTCCTCTTTCTACTTGATTTTAATGACACAGTAATTCTCTTGTAGTTTTCTTAGCAGCTGTTTGCTTTCTCTTTTATCATTCACATTCATGTACTGTCTGGTGCGCTAGCTGTCCTTGACATTCCCTTATTAGGTTTACAAATAATCATTAATTTGTTTTGTGTTCTGCCTCCTGTTTCAGTGATATATAGGCATGTCATTACCTTTCTAAAGCATATTCATTATTTTTCCTCTTCAAAAAAGACACTACTTTTCACAGAGGGTCCAAGGCAATTTGCATGGTACAAAATGGCATTGCTTAGTGCACTTTCACCAAACTTATGCTGTCTATTCTTTAGATTTCATAATTAATGGACTTGTGATCTGAAGTCTTTCACTGTTTGATTGCTCTCTCTCTCGATCTGTTTGAAGCACACTTCACTATAATGAATAGAATATTAAACCTGGACTCAGTCTTGCCTGCTATTCCTCATTTTGTTCCAGACATTTGTATTACACTTTTCCATCTCCATCTTCTTCCCACCATAGAGGAAGCAATGTACTCACAAGGTTGTGTGTGGGTTTATTTTTTTGGAGGGACAATCTGCTATCCTGGTTTTGTGTGCCACAGAGTTCAGGAATTAGTTGAGGCCTGTAGGCACTATTAAAGTCTACTGTTTTCTGTTTTTACTTTTCCCCCATAAGCTAAACTAATAGAAATAGCCTAAGTTTTGAGGCAAAGTTATTTGCAATAAAGTGGGTGCACCACATCATGGTTTGAGCTCCGCATTTACGCCAGTAAATGCTGTATTAGTAACAGTAATTTTCTAGAAGATCTGCAACATTAAAAAGAGCTAATGCTGATTTGATACATCAGATGTCCTTAAAATTCTCGTTTACATCTTAAAGTCATCCTCAGATGCATGTTTCTTTTATCTTGAAGATAGCTCAGGTGCATGAAGGCAGACAGCTTACTTAGTACCTCAGCACTGCACTTCAGCTGACCATCAAGGGGACAGCTATCAGATTTAAGTTTTAGGTGACGTGCCAAGTGAAAAACATGTTTTGTTCTCTCCCCCCAGCAGTTTTGGTGACCTGGTTTACATACCTTTGTCTTTCTCATTGCTTAAAAAAATGCCCAGACAGATAAATGTATTTAAAATACATTCTTATTAAAGAGAGTTTGAACACCACGAGAACAGTTTAAGATTTCACCACCCATTTCTGATATTTGGATGCTATACTTACCAGATTAACAAAAGCTTAATAGCCAAAAAAAAAGATAGCTATGACATGATTCTCAAATTGCCAAGAATCTCTTGAAGTAATATGGGAAGAAGAACAAAGTAATGAGCCTGTAGCCATTTTCAGCAGAGTTTGAAGATTTAAGTAACTTTGGAATCAAAGACCTATTTGTTTGCAGCATCAGTTGAATTTGTAATTACAAAAGAACTAAAAAGGCACTAATTGATTTGGGACTGGTAGAGCCCATCCCTTCCGTAAGGATACCATGTGTTTTCTGTGGCTGACAAAATTAAAAGCTTGTTATGGACTTACTCAATAGTTTAAAGCATTTTTTATAAAGGACCCATGGAAAATAAACCATAAGATTTTTAATAGAAAGTGCTGTAGAGGACAGCTTGTTCAAAGATGGGTCCCACAAAAGCCTGCAAATGTCAGCCTCATGAAATAGCCCTACTGCAGGCTGTACTGCCGTAGGCCACATGTCGCGCAGGCATGTCTCCACAGATACTAGAAAAGGCATCCTGAAGAACAAAGGACAGACCAGAACTAAACAGTGTAGGCTGTACTCTCAGAAACAGAGTCAGGCATGTTATTTAATACATTGCTGTGATGGGTGAACCTTTCCTGGCTGCCTGGTGCCCACCAGCCCACCAAGCTGCTCCCTCACTCCCCCTCCTCAGCAAGGCAGAGAGGAAATTGAGGAAAGAGCTTGCGGGTCAAGACATGGAGGTCATTCACCAATATCATCAAGAAAGACTGAACCAGAAGATTAGTTTATTGCCAATTAGTATTAGAGGGGGATGGTAAGAGCTGAAAACACTACCAAAACCCCTTCGAACCCCCGCTTCCTTCCCAGGCTCAGCTTCCCTCCGGAGGGGTGGGGAACAGGGGCTAAGGTCAGTCTGTGACACTTCTCTGCTGCTCCTTCCCCCCCACCTTTTTCCCCTACTCCAGCGTGGGTTTGTACCCAAGGGTGCAGTCCTTCAGGAACAGACAGCCCCAGCATGGGTCCCCCATGAAGTTTGTTCTGGTCCCTGCAGCTGTGGCCACTTTTCGCAGGGGCACCCCCTTTCCTCCTGTGCACTGAGCTAGGACTAAGCATGAGGTGCCTTGTTCTGTCAGTACAACCCCATCATCCGTTGTTTATTTAAGCAAAGAGGTCATTAGACTTTATTCAACAAAAAGAATGATCTCTGTCCCATACTAGTGGCTTTGCATGTTTACCTGATCTGTGCTGAATATCTTATTTCTCTTTATATTACCTTGTAACGAGCCAGCCTTTATTTTGCTCTGAATCTTGTGTCAACATCTGTACACAAGCAAAGCAGGTATAAAATGTTATTGCATCAAAAATGTGAGTGTTTCCCACCCACTCTGCAAGAAGGATTATGGTGCGTTTAAGACAGCTGGGGATTTTGGTCCAGTATCTTGTGGCAGCTTTTCCCCAAATAATCCAATTAAAGTGAGCCCTATGCTGTCCTCCATGAAATGCTCTAGAACTGTAACATCAAAATTAGGGAATCTCAGAGCTAAATAGGATTTATTTCTAAAGTGTGTTTCAGTTGCTAGCACAGTGGAGCTGAATAAACTGTAACTCTCAGTTTCCTAGAAATTGTTGAAAATGTTAGTTATTACGGTTTCTTGGAAGTAATATTTTACAGTGACAGATTTCATTTCCCCCCATATACATCGTGTTTTTACAAGTGACAAGAACAAGTAGTAGCATGTAGGATATTCACTACATTTTATTAGGAAATGATATTTGCAACACATTTTGCAGGGTTTTCCTAATAGGTCTCTGTATTTAGGGGTTCATAACTACAGGATAAATTCCATTTCAGCTGGAACCTGGAAAACAGATTCTCCATTTAAGAGGGTGTTTGTTTTTTTTTTTTTTTGTGAGTCTCGAGAAAAAAGAGTCATTATATTAGGAATGGAAGTGCAGAGCTTATTACAGAAATGACATTAAAACTGAAGAGAGAAGAAACTCATTGTCTCTGTATATACACCAATAGGAATCCTGTAAGCTTTAGAACTTGAATGCTTTTCTTAAGAAATTAAAGATATACAAGCGTTAATTAGGACCAACAAAAAGGAAAAAACGAAGTCAACACATAATGAATTTCAGCTACTACAGAAATACATTTTATCCTGTCTGGTAAGCCTTAGGGTCACAGTGCAGTGAGCATCAAAAAAGAGAAGACCCGGTTTCCGCACGGTGTTTCAATAGATTCAAGATCTGTTAACTGCCTGCTCATCGATACTCTTTTGCGACAACTCCTTTAAATCTCAAGGCTAAAGACACTCTCAAATGCAGTGCATCATCAAGTACCAAATAATTCAAAAGGTCATGAGGAAAGTTATGCTCGAGTAGCGTTGTAACAAATAAGCAAGCCAAACAAGCAATAGCTCACCCACTTCCCCTTTCTGCCTCACTTAGCACCGTCCCTCCTTCCACACATGGGGGTTTGAAGCCTCAGATAATAAGAGCTGTCATGTGTTTATTAAGGTCATGAACATACAACACCTGGGTGATCTTGATATCCTTGGTACAACTCCTGATCTATATAAACTGGCCACACTTGTCTTTTTCACAGCATCAATACTACACATTTTATAATAGTGGCAATATTTGCACCCTTCCTAAATGTTTTAGACAGAGTGGGGAATTCAAACCTCTTCCATATTCACGTACCTGCATCACATCTTCCTGAAGACCTCAAGCATCATACCCTTGATTATTTATGCACCAAGTCACTAAGTATAACCTATATACTTAGAAGCCTCTAAGTATAACCTATAGCAGCTTTGTGAGTCTAATTCAGATAGGCTTTTATGCATGACAAACATTAATCAACTTCTAAATCTGGATGTAGAAGTTTAACTTAAGAAAAACATAGTAATTTAAGCCATGTTGTACACTGCAGTTATATTTTGTTCATCACTATCCATAATACTGTGTCATTAAGCACGTTTAATTTCACATAAAGCAGTCAAGCAGCGAACACCAAAGCCTTCCTCAGACATCATTTAACCCAGCAAGCCTCAGGCACCACTGGAAAAAGCATGCGATTTGAGAATAGAGCTGAATCCAAAGATAGCACAAGTCTTGAAATAGTTGATGTCAATGACCAAACACAACAGGCTTGTATTAATACAACAAAATTGTCATAGATAGTACTGATTTAGTATTATAGCAAGACATACCCCATAAAAGAACAGTATCTTGTGAGGTATGTGTTACTGAATTTTAAATCCATACATGGAATATAAATTCAGGCTCATTTGCTCTTCCATTACCCCCTTTTAATCTCCAAAGCAATCACCATAGCAAGACATGGATGCAAGACTGAGTGACTTCACCCCAACCCAGGAAAGTCTCTCCCCAACTCTTCTTCTGAAGCAATCAAACAGGCGTCCTTCAGCCTCGGCAGAAGGTGTAAGTGATGTTTAGTGCTCTGTCCCTCACAGGTCACTTAATCTCATCTGTCCTCAATCAAAACGACATACACTGAGAAGGTCAAAAAACTACACAACCCACACAGTCTTAATCTACAGCTTATTTTAGATTTCCGCAGACCCTGTGGGTTCATCTTTCAGAGCATGAAATGAGAACTACACAGCATCTACCCTACGTAGTAACAGAATTACTGAAGAAACCCTTATTTTCTTATTACTCTAGCAGTTACAGACCATCATTCTCACATAGCAACAGAAAACCATTAAAGCAGAACTCTCCATTGTCCGGCAACGATAAAGAAAAGTGCAGTTCATCTCTGAAGCGGTGTATCAATTGTCACTGAGCAGCGACAGCATAGAAAATGCTTTCCCGCGGAGTCCTGAGTCATCGGCCTGAACTTCTGCCACTTTCTTACATTAGGCATTTCCCTGCTGAGCACTTATTTGGCAACACAGTGAGAGAGAAACACGTTAGCCACAGGGAGAAAAAAATAATAAAACAAACACAAAAACATGGGGAAATAGTACAGAATTGTGTAAATATCAGAGACAAGGGCTGGAAACAGTCCTTGCCCCAGCATGAATAACACATGAGATGCTCTGTAACGTACTTGTTCGGGGGACTCCTCTGAGGATCCAGAAGTACTTGCTTATATCCAAGTACTTCAGGCTTTATATCTTTATTTTCACATGCTTATTGACCTGGCAATTTTTGTTTACTCGCTGTTTTCTTACAGCTTTAAGTATTAGGCAATAAAACCCTGAATGTATGAATTAGTTGTTTGGATCACTAGTTAAACTGAACCATTTCATATCAATGGAACTCAATTATTCCCTTTTAATATACCAAAAGAGATCTAACCCTTTAGTAATAAAGATTTCTTTCATCTTCTGAGCACGTAACTGAGTATAAACATCAAGCAGTTCCAAAAGACTGATCAAAGTGAAACTTTCCAGATGTTTTATTATCCCAGTATGTGTAGGTGCCTATAAGAATAACCAGTATTCCTGCAAGAGTCCCCCATCCCATTTCTTTAACGCAACAGACAAAAATGGACTACAGCAACAAGATCAGCACTTCCAAAAGTCTGCTGCTTTGATATTACTTGATTAACAGAGTTGTCAGTGAAGAAAATTAAAGATCACATGGGAAGAAAAGACTGGGAATGAGAATGAGTTGATAATTTTTAACTGGGGAAAAGTTAACAAGGAAGATACTGCAGAAACCTCTGCACTCGTTTGTCAAACCATATTCTTCCCCTGATTTGTAGCTGTTGTTTCTACCTCTTCAGTACAGTCAGGTGTGCCTACCTGATCTATACAGTCACTCCAGAACTTAGTCTGATCCAGTGAGCAGAGGCCGTGGGCATGCCAGCATTATCTGACAGCCTACAGGTTACAGAGTAAGTTATATGTGCCATTAGGTAATGGTCTGTTCTATAGCCCATGCTGAAATTTATGATGTAGTCCCAAAGAGAACCTACAAATGGGAAGAATAACACACTTTTGTGAGTGAAATTCATTATCAGGTCTCCAAACTTTTCAACAGCAATTTAAAAGAGAAGAGGCTGAATTAGAGAAGTTGATAAGAATTAAGCAGTTGCAAAAGTATGGCTCAGCAGTGACTTACATCATACGCATTCAAAACAACCCCCATCACAAGTTAACTCACCAGCAAATAATAGCCCAGTTAACTATGGCAGGAGCTTACAAAACATTCCGACAGCCTACAACTTAATTGAAACTTGCACAGTCAATGAAAGGCAGAGGGAGGAGACAGACAATACTGAGGATGTATTTGGTTTATTGCAATCAGCGTGAGCCATCATTCAAAAGTCAAAAAAGTCTTCGTAAGAGATATTGAAGAACTTTTTTTTTTTTGATTAGTACTGTTAACAAAACTATGCTCTAATCAGACACCGGAGTCTTCAAATCCCACCCACTCCCACCCTCCCCAAGCAGAATTGCTATCTCCCATTTTGATGGAAAGAATAGAATATCAGTCGTTCCTAGGAGGAGCTCATCTTTAGTGGATAAATTTGAAAAAGAAATGAACAGACACACCCATGGCACGCCACTGGAAAGTGCAGATCCCTCGGAAGCCTCCCAAATGCACGTGCTTTATGTCATGGTATTTACAGACCTCTGTCATCGTGGCCTCTGTGTCAACTTGAGCTTTCATAAGCTCTGTAAATTAATTCCGTATTATTATTGAAACAACTCCACCACAGTTTAGAGCTCAGCAAGTCTGTTAAATACTTTTCAAATATGCATAGCTAGTATATAATTTTATATTCCCAATCTGTGGCCTTGTCATGAGGACATGCAACTGCACTGCAGAGAAATCACGATTCAGATGATCACATCTCCTCCCACATTTCTCCCATTATGTGAAGAATAGAAATTGTTTCACCTGCAAACTTTTCTTAAACTGGTTTTGTAAAGTGTTATTAAGAGCTCAGCCTTTCAAGGCATGTTATCTGAAGAGAAAAAAGCAGTTCTGTTTTTTCAAGTTTTAAGCAAGTTTCCAGC
This sequence comes from Cygnus olor, assembly GCF_009769625.2. Lineage (NCBI taxonomy): Eukaryota > Metazoa > Chordata > Aves > Anseriformes > Anatidae > Cygnus > Cygnus olor. Next base: position 39,990,565 of record NC_049172.1, on the reverse strand, counting down.
CTTCTCTGTATGGAAACATGCTTGATGATAATGATTGTGGGTTAAAAATATGACAGAAATTGGTCTTTTTTTTAAAGGCTATTTTTACAGCCTCTTCTCTTTATCACTTTTCATACAGCAGTTTCATCGCATTACACACCTTGTAAGGAAAGACTAGCGTCACATCTTTAACCAATTCTTGTGCAACTTTTGATTTCTTTAAGAGATGTTCAGAGTACAGGTTCCTTTCCTATAGTACTTTATAATAACAAAGTAATATTTACAAGGAGGGAATGAAGTTCCTGCATTCCCATCTATGCTGAAACTCAAGGTCTTTTGTGAAGAAAGCTGTCTAAGTTATTATTGCCTGGTGAGCAAGCAGGGACAGGAAGATTTAGACCCAGAGAAGAGTAACAGATACGGCCTTCCATGAAATGCACTCATCACTAATTGATTCTGATCACTTTATAGCTCTGAAGGACCAAAATAATAAAAAATAATTTGAGTGTTACTCCTGAAAAAAATGATTGTTGCTTCTACATTACAAGACAACAGAACACATTAGTTACACATCTAATTTGTTATCATCCAGCCATGAAATCAAAAGTTGTAAGCATTAAGATCTGTTTTGAAGGACTTTTTATTTTTGAAGATATTAACAAGTTGCCTTCACCCATAGCATTACTAAATGTGCTACTGACTTTGAGTGAATGTGAAGGCCCCTCTAGAAAAAAAAAAGCAGTTGAAGATTTCATTATAGTAGGAAGGTTTTGTCAATGCTTGTGTTACAAGTACACAATTTATGTAAATAAACAGATATGCCTCCAAATGAGGTAACAAAGATTTCCTTATGATACATTTGCAACATTTCTTTTGGCATATGACCTGCTAGATTTTCACACTAGTGAGTTAATTTAAAAGAGGGCTTGTAGGGCTCTAGATTTTAAATATATCTCGAGATCTGGGGGATGTGGGGTTTAGTCTGGGGGAGAAGAGACCTCATCACTCTTTACAAATACCTGAAAGGTGGTTGCAGAGAGGAGAGCGTCAGTCTTTCATATCAGGTGAGACAAGGAAACAGTCCCAGGTTGTGCCGGGGAGGTTCAGATTGAGCATTAGGAAGAATTTCTTCACAGAGAAGGCAGTCAAGCATCAGAACAGGCTGCCCAGGGATGTAGTGGAGTGCCCATCCCTTGTGGTATTTGAGAGGCAAATGGATGTGGCACTAAGGGACATGGTTTAGGGATGGAACTTGGCAGGTCAGATTGATGGTTGGACCTGATGATCTTGAAGGTCTTCTCCAACCTAAACAACTCTATTCTATGATTCTATAAAATGACATACTGTCTTCAACACAGATGGACATGCTAGGCCTTGCTATCTCATCCCTCCGTCCCTTCCCAGTTGGGAGATGCTGTAGATACTGCATAGAATACTGGAAGCTGCTTAGTCACAAGTGTGGGATTTGTTATAGGACAGTGCAAGTTTTAGACAAAGCCCAAATGATGTTTTTGTTTAGACTTCCTCTACAACCTGTAAGGTGAGCAGTATTCAGCTTAGCTTACCTGTAATAACTCCCAAGCCCTCAGAGCTTCCTCTAAAAAGCAGTACCTCTACATTATGTTTTGCCTTAATTAAGACAGAGACTATAATGAATATTCATGGTAAAACATATACCTATCTTAGCAAGTTTGGGCATATTTTCCAGTTAATATGCTTATACATTAAGGGTAGAGTTCATTATCACATCACTATTTTTATGAGTTCTTTCTTTTAGGTTGCTAGTATAATGTGTCGATGAATCACGTATTGGGTCTTAGTGTCATTCTAGGTCAGTCTTCCTAATTAGAAACTACATCTCTTCTATCTAGACTTAAAACAGAAAAACAATATTAACTACTGAAGGCTTGCTATCTTACCGATCTTTTAAGTTCAAAGAACATTAAGTTATAATCAGAATACTATTAGTAATTCTTAAAGACACGGATTTGACACCAGTTAAGCTACTTGTATTGCTATCTTAGAGGCAAAAAATAAAAAAAGCTGATTTTGCTTCATCAACCTAAACTCTCTACATAGTCTGTTATATACCTATTAGATATAATAGGTATATAATAGACTACATACCTAAAGAGAAGTGACAGACTTGAACAAATCCCACCAGTTAGATACCCATCCAGAGATAGCCTTGCATTTGCAGTGGGTACATCCAAAGTTTTACCTTGCACATGAAAGAGACAGACACTTCACCAAGGGATGAAGAAATGCCTCTATCCTCTCAAGACAGAGACTGTAGAGCTACCTTTTGAGGACAGATGAGAAATACTTTTAAGCCAGTCAGAAGTTTTCTTTGAAGTATCACATATAAGGCTGTTCTTTTACCAAGGGAATCAAACCTTCAACTCTCCAGTGCAGACCTTTAAACTATCTGAGAATGGACCTGTCTGAACCACTTTTAACATTATGCCATTTTTTTAGTGAAAGAAACAAGCAAATTCCATTGCACAAAGATGCCAAATGAGGTTAGCTGGACCAGTAAGAAAAAGCAAGTGTGTATAGTAGCTTAGCAATAGGAATTCTTGAACAGACAATGTGTTAATATAGAGTATCTTTGCCACATTAAACTGAACACATACACAGTCTGCATATTTGGATGACAAATATACAGCTGGGAAACTCCTTAAACAAAACATTATAAATTGCTCACTGCATCATTCAAGCCATTTTCATAACGCATAAGAAGTGTAAAGTAGCTAGGTGCTCTGCTAGTTAGACCAAGCAAGTTTAAGATACATAGAAGCTGAGCTTCCAGGCAAAGTCAGAAAAGAGTGATCAACAAGGTTCAACACGTCAGGTTTAAAGCCTGTTAAGTAGAGTGTTTTTAAATCGTAATTATTTCCAAGTCAAAACCACCTTCATTTACATCTATTTTAGAAAAAGTGTTTTGATTTTTTTTTTTTTTAAACTCCAGCTAAAACCCCAAACAATACATTTGCTCAATTCTTGAGAGGGCAACAATTCACAGGGATTTTATGTAACATATTTTCAGTTTGTTTCTGAACATTTGTGAACTTTTTTTTTTTTACAGTCAATTGAAGTAGTATTAAGTGCTTCAAAAACATTACACATTTATGTATAAAAACAAACCTTAAAGTTAGATGATTTTTCTTAAGAGAACTGTAATAGAAGAACTGCATGTTTACCTAGTCCTTTCTGATAGCATTAACAATATGCATGTATAAAGGGAAAGCTTTAATACAGCACACACAAAGCTTTAAAATATATAAAGTGTTTTTTTTTTTTTTTAATGAAAATTGAGCAGTTCCATGTTTCAGGTATATGCACGTTCCACTAATCCTGTAGAGATTACTTCTGAAGTGCAGAATGTACATACATTAAAGTGTATCCTAGAAGGTAACTTCAAAAAATGGGAAGCAACTATTACAGCATAACTTGACATAAAGTTTGAAATTTATCAGCCAGTTAGTTCTACTCCTAAAGTAATGTAGTATAAAAGATTATATAGGGAAGGCTCATTACATTTCTTTTTTTTTTAAATTGAAAACCTAATATGGAATCAGTAAGTACCTAAATGAGGAAAAAAACATGCAGTAACTAATGTACTATAGTATGTGTGCATTGATTTTTACATGGGATATACTTTAGTGGTAATAATGTCTGGCACCTGACTACAAATCAATAGGAGACACTATTCTGCCTTTTTTTTAAATAAGGTAAACAATCTTTTGTTTAAATAGCACCATTAGAGCAGAGCTCCACATCTCAGTTTTGCTATTGTTTTCTTTGCTGATATTTTAAATAAGATCCTCATTGCAAACTCATTTTGCCAAGTGAACATGCAGTCTTCACACTACTTCTGTTCTTTTCAGAAGAATTACACTATCAAATTTAAAGCAAAACACTAACATCAGATGCACATGGGATAAAGCCTTCTCCATGCAAATATGCTTGAAGATTCATGTTTGCCATCACAGTTCAAATATCACAGTGCTATGCTTAGCAATTCTAAGAAAACAATGAAAGAAAGCAAAGAGATATTAGTTTAGATAGTTTCAAACCAATACATGAAGGGAAGGTTAAAGAAAGACTTGATGAGTTTCCTGAAAAGATGTTACTGAACATTTGTTGTGGTTTCACCCAGTAGGCAGCTAGGCACCACACAGCAATTCACTCACTCCCCCAGTCCCAATGCTACAGGGGAGAGAATTGGGAGAAAACCCAAAACATGAAACTCATGGGTTGAGATAAAGACAGTTAATAGGAAAGAAAGGGAGTGGGAGGGAAAACAAAGCAAGCAATCAAATGATGCACAATGCCATTGCTCACCAGGAGGAGATGGAAAGTCCTTAGCTCTGTGGGAGCACTGCCCTACAACAACTAAAACACCCCTGTGCTATCACCACTGTTCTCATCCTAAATCCAAAAGACAGCACCATACCAGCCACTATAAAGGAAGTTAACTATCCAGCCAAAACCAGAGCAATGTAAAAGAAAAAAGAAAGAGAGGAGTGAACATGTTTGTACTCAACCAAAGATCACTAAAGAATAAGCAGTACTTTCATTAGATCAAAAAATTGCTTCCTTATTAAAGCTAGGAAAAATCCCAGAGTTCAAGCAGTTTTAATGCAAAAATTATTAATCTTAACTCTTAAGATATTGAACCTTCAGAATTAACTCTTGGAGTGTCTCCATGCTGAAGGGAGCATGAGGAGTACCAGCACGGAACATTTTCTACCTTCACTAGCTGTTCCTTGGTAATTGCACAAGCATAAACCCATAATCTCACACAACGGAGTTTCAAGTCACCCTGTCACAACATACGAAAATACATAAAAAGCCAACTCCAAAAAGCTCTGCTGGAGCAAGTGGCAGATTCCATCCTGGGTCACTGCCTATGTAACTGAAACAAGGAAGGTCTGTGTTGACACCTGTGCAGTCATTTCAGGAGCTTGCAGGCTCAGCCTACACACACACAAAAAAGGATTTTTTAGACTTAAACAAAAAAATATATAACTTACAGTCTATAAGTTCTCAGAACCCCATGAAAGTGAGAGAAATAAAAGTTTGCATGAGTAAGAGTTGTAAGATATATAGAAATCCAAGGACTACTACGGCACATGCAAGAGATAATTTTCCTTATATAAGGAAATTTTGCTTAAGACTTCAGATCAGAACAGTTTCGCCATTACTATGGCATGCTCAAAGCTATCCAGACAGGAAAACAGAATACTCTAAGATTCCTGATACTGATAACACAGCACATTTTAAAAGGAAGGCATAAAAAACTGGGAAAAAAAGTGTTGGCTTAATTCAAGAAAAAAGTCTGAACGGTCTTTCTCCAAATCACTTACAGTCCATTTTCTGAGGCAATACCAGGCCTGCTTCCAGTCTTCTCTTATAAGTAGCCAAATAAACATGGCAGGTAACTTACAATCCACTGTCGTTACTACATGACTTAATGTACAGAACAAAGCTAATGAAAATAACACATTTTCTATTGCTCATGATGTGGCTGGAACTTCAGTAGTTTTAGCATAAAGCAAACTAATAGGATTTTGTGTGTTTAGGTGATTTTTCTAATAGTATAAAAATTAACACAAGGACCTTTAACAGAAGGTATGTACGTAACCTCTGTAAAGGTTGTTTGTTTTTTTTTTTCCCCCTGTGTATTAGCAGCATTGTTTGTTCTAGAACATCTCTAGACCAACCAGCTGGTTCTCTTACATAACAAACAATTAGAGTTTAAAGGCTATTTGGGACCTACAGATCCCATTTCTCTCAGGAGGAACTACAATCAGTTCCAGCAGGAAAAAAAAAAGGAAAAATCTGTGATCTAACTTCAGATTTTTTTTTACCCCACAAACACTGCTGAAATCAGCAATGTTAAAACTTATTTCTATGGAAGAGAAAACTTCATTGTTTTACTGTATAAAAAGACTTCTAAGCACAGAAAGAATACACGTAGAAAAAAGCACAGAAAGATACATGTATCTTTATGTTAAATCGGAGACCTAATCCTAGGAAATCATCATAATGTGAAATTCTACCTTAATAGTGAATATTGAAAGCATTCAGCAAGTTCCAGCGTTTGACTTGCTATTTTTAACCAGGAAAAATGTGTGATCAAGCCCAGCACCACTTGCCTTTTTTGAAAATTGATTGCTCTGTCTTTTCACTGGTAAAAAATATGCCATCCTAACTCATTTACATAAAAATCTGGAACCAAGACAGCATAAAACTCAGATGCAGAACAGCAAATCTGTGTTTGAGTGACCTTTATGTCTAATGTGCCCACAAAAAACTACTAACAAATAAAAGCTTTTTCAGGGCTGTCAGGTTTCACTGACAAGTTTAGAAAGAATAAATCAAGATGCAACAGAAAGAGGTAGTATTTTGATAGGAAAATATAAAACAAAGAGCACTCTTCAGAATGCAGGTTAGAGAGAATCCAGCCTTACGCCAGCTCTGATCTGCTTGGTTTAGTATCCAAGTAGCTGAGACACTAATCATTTACATTTCAAATAAAAACTGAAGCTTGCTGATGATCTTCCACAGAGCGTGGGTGAGAGTGCGTAATTCTGCGTGACCCGTACCCATGGAAGCAAGGAAGCACCTTCAGAGCCCACCCTCCTTGGCATCATTCATGCTACTTGAGCACTGCCTTTCCTCACCTGAAGTTGTCACATTTACCAAGAGAAAACCAACTCAAACAGAGTAAAAAAACTGCTTCACAAGGTCACTGGTACACCACTTTCCAGCAATATCAATACATCAAATGGAACTGAGTCTAGAAAACTTGTACAAACTACAGCAGGTTTCTCACCTGCATAAGAAGAAATGTAGAGGAAGAGTGGAGCATTTCCAGCTGGCGTGCATCTCTGCTTCACTGATTATTTCTGGAAGTGCTATCAGTGGAACCAAACCAACAAACGAATGGTCAAACTGTTGAGGTTTGTCTGTTCTTTTCAATTTGTAACTTCACCTAGCAATTCATTTCTCAAAGGAAGAACCAAGTGCCTAACTCCCAAGTTTCACTAACTTTACCTTAACACTTTTGAAAAAAAAGCACAGTTTAAGAACAGAAAACTTGTCAAGTGGGCCCAAATTGTCAATCCATTTTTCTTAAGACAACATTTCTAAAAACAGCATTTGGTCATGCTTTTTGTTGAACTTTAAATTGGCATCCAGTTTAGCACACATCTGAGATAGGTCTGTTTTGGTTCAGTTTCTTGGCAGGTTTCTCCGTTGCTTGATGCTTAAAAGCAGATCACATGAAATTAGATCTCAGAGGCTTTCCAGGAGAATGAAACTATGTCCGAGTTGTTCTCTTTAGAAGCACGGTTCTTTGTCAGACAACGCAACATCGTATCTCCATATGGGGATAAAGAAGGCCACTCATTTTCCCTATTGCTCTAAAAGTATTAATTTATTATTCAGAATTCTTAGCTGGAAAGCTTCTTTTCCTGTACACTAAGAAACTACATATGAATTGATATAAACAGATTAAAGTAGACCAACAGAAGAACACAACCTTTATTTCCTCCTTGGTTTCTTAATAGCTTCCAAAGAAAGCCTTTATTTGAGCCTATTCCTGCCACTGACAGCATAAGGCTGGACTTCTGAAACTTCAGAGTCCTATTAAAGTAAATTGGGACAACAGCTGTACCTATTTTCTCCACTGCAATTTTAAGTTCCAGTCCTAAAATAGAGTGCAAGTATGGTGCCTTATCTTCCCCAACTCAAGAAGCCCCTCAGTCAAAAATAGCCTTAGTGGACTCCATATCCACTTGAAGGATAAATGTTAATATTTGTTTTATCCAATCTGCCTTCCTCTAACTTCACTGCATTTAAAGACTACATCTGTCTAAGTAATCATTTAAGTGTATTTTTAAATAAAAGAGGCTTTTTTTTTTTTTAAAAAAGGTGAACTTCTAAACTTTGTTCTGACTCCATGGAAGCAACCAAAACAACATTCATTTTTCCTCTCCTTCACATCTCCTTTTCTTTCACAAGAGTATCCTTTTTGGTTCCCAAAGTACTGTTCATATTCTGAAAATGACCTTTTATTTCAACAGGTCTATTGGCTCCACTACTTTCAGAAACTAAGGTTTTCTCCGTGGCTCAACAGTGACTATTTTAATATTCTCTTCAGCCTCTCTTCATTGCAATACTAATAAATGCATTCAGGTTTACGATGAAGAGAGATTGTACCAGACAAATGGCAGCAAGGTTACAAGCTCAGGCTTGTGACCTTCTGAAAGCTTGTTTTTCAGAGCTGCCTGATGGGGTGAACATTCCAGTGATGTTATTCATTGAAACAGGAACTCCAAATATTATCCTCGTCTAAACAATGTCATTTTACCTTGACAACACATCATCATCCGCTTTCTTCTGTTCATCTCATAGGTCAGGAAAGAAGGCTGAACAATCTATCAGTCACAAATCCCCAATTTTAATGCCGATATTAATTGATATTCAATTTCCATTAATATATATTTTTAATATTATACACACATACATATGCAGTGGCATTGAGGCACAAAGGCTAAATATATCTGTCAGATGTAGACCTGAACTGGGATATAGATATAACATTTTCAACTACAGTATGAAACACTAGTGAATTATACTTCGCTAATTCTTGATTTTTCTAAAGCCTTTAAGCCATTTAACTATTACAAAGTAAACAGCTTAATAGCATTTCCAGTTTTATAGTTCATTTGACTTCAGTTTGCAAGAGTTAAAAAAAAGGATTATGTCATATAGGTTCATTTACCCTGAATACTGCAGACCCATAATGATTTGCATGCTTTCTTTTCAAAAGGGCTATCTTCAATTTGGATTATACCCCACAGAGCTATACAAGGTGTCCTTCCATGTGCTAATCTCCCTCTCTGTCAGAGATTTTACCTCCAAGATATTCCCTGGATGGCAGAAAGGGCCCACTGTCATTTTGTCCCCCACTGAGAAAGCTGATGCTGATACACTTTAGATGCATGCATGTTTCTTATTTGGGTATTGATGCCATCCAAACAGCAAAGCTGCCTAATAGAACTTCAGGTATTCCACTTTTCTCTCTGAAAAGCAGACATATTCAGTCCTTACACACTAAAGTGCCACCTTTGACTTCCCAGAAAAGATTTCGAAATTCAGCTTGCTTCAGCAAAGAGCATTACAGGGTACGTCTCCAAGCAAATTAATAACAAACCAGGACTAGGAAAATAAGGTCACAATGTCTTCAGATTTGAATAGGATGCTTACAGCTTAGATTCTTGTGTTAATATTTTCTTTGAAGGCATGCTTTTAATTAACTATGGTAGAAAGAAGCGGATGCACCAGGTATGGACAGCAAGTTTCATGTTCCCCTATGTGCTGTATATTAGAGAAGTGAACAAAGTGAACAGAACAAGTGAAGAGTGTGGCTTTATGGCATCCTTTTTAGCTAATGCCTCTCCAGACCACTGAAGGAAGCTCACGCTAGGATACAGAGTGGATTACGGAAGTGGTATCTCCATCCGTTGAAGTGTCCCAGCTCTCTATAGCTCTCCACTAAATCCACCAGGTATCACCAAGGAAAGTTGCCAAGCTTGTCCTACAAAACAGGGGACCACAAAAAGAGCAGAACACTTATCTACTTCATCTTCCTCTAGATTAACACAAGTTTTACAATATAGCTCCATGTTAACTTAGGTATGCATTTATATCACTCCTAGTAGACAGGCATATATTTTCTAGTATGTTCAGGTAAGTGGCTGCGTAAACTGCTAAGTGATGCTCTATCACGTTATTAGTATATTTCTTAAGGAGGACTTTTTCTCCCCTTTCAATGTTAACATAACCTTTTGTTGTAGTTTTTTTAAAGTAACCAGCTGCTTCCTAACAGGATCTAGTTTATAACTCAACTGGTATGCCATAAAGGTATTTCTTTAAAACATTAAAATTCAGTGAAGCTTTACCTGTGGACACTTATCTTTTAAAACTACTTTTTATCCGTCTGCATCAACCCTACGCCTGTATGGCCTTGAACTGATGTAGTTAGGCAGTATCTCTGCTCGCAGTCATATCCCATACAAAGGAGCCTGTAACTGAGCAATGGGAATAAATGATATCTGGGACATTCCAACAATGCAGAGAGACTCTAAAGATCAGGAGGTAATAAACATCAGCAAATTCACTGTCTGTGTCTCAGTGTAAAACAGCACAGAAAGCCAGTGAAAAAATCCTACAAAATAAGCAGCAGGGCATATATGCAGAGATGTCCCCCAAGTAAACGGGGTTAGGCAACTCCGTTTGGGATCTGAGCTCTTCCCATCCAAATATCACATTCTCCAAGTCTGTCATTTAAAGACAACTGGAATGTTAAATCTGATCTGCTAATACGACATTTTCTTGTTCTACCAGAGGAAGATCGTTTTGTTGTCCAAAACTGCAAAATTTAGAGCGTTATGGCTAAGAACAACCCTTCATAAAACAATCTTTTAAAGTGAAATTAGAAGTATTTAGTATCGTTTAAGCAAGCAACTCTTGCCAAGTGGCTGACAGATCAGAATGTTGTGCAGTACACTTGACAGAAAAGCTAGCATAGCAACAAGAAACCAACCCAAGATTTAGTACTGAAGCAATTCAAGCACTGCCAAAAAGGATTGCACAAAAAGTGCACATTTTAACAGGGCTTTTAGGATTTTCATTCATGCATACCTAGAATCCCACAGTTAAGGTCAAGCACCCTACTGTTTCGTGAGCTCCTCAAATTTAGCCTTAAGACACATAATTACGCTATCTTTAGCTATAACAAAAAAATCCATATTTTAAAAAAGTAGGAAGATAACTAAAAATAAGGAAGAACAGACCCATCACCCCCAAATGCTTGGGAACAATAAGAGCGTAGTATGACTACCATGCTTTTACAGAGCCACTCTAATCTGAACAATTAGAATGTTTTTCCATAACCAAGTAGTTTTTTTTCTGTTTATAATTCAAGGGCTCACTGCACTTACTCCACTTCCCGTTCCCACTCAGCCCTCTCCTTCCCCAGTTGTGAACCAAAATACAGGCACATCATATTGTTCTGAAACCAGTTAGATTACCACGATTAGTCATTCAGATGTATATTGTTTTGCAGTGTCTGTATTAGGCAAATGCACTGATCCTGCACTTAAGTATTTATATAAATGCAAATGTATTCATTGGGACATGGTATAAACTGAAGAGGAAAATATAAACATTTTGGTGATTACAACAACAAAACATATAAACGTGAGGCACTGAATACAAGAGCAACAGAGACGGAAATCAAATTAGCTTAAGGGCTTAACTACACCCTTGGAATGAAATAGTATGCATTGTGGCAGACACAAAGCAGACTCTGACAAGTCTAATTAATGAATAGAATTCTTGCGTCTTTTACAACGGACCTTTAAACTGATCCTGCTCAGCAGGCTCAAAATGATTTCACTGGGGGGTACAGGGGCTAGTGAGCTGGAATAGCAGCTGTTTTGCCTAGCTCACCTCCCAGCATACCAGAATTCCAAGGAGTTTTGTACCACCTGCTAGCATCCCTCTCACCCCTCCCCTTAAAAAAAAAAGATATCAATCATAATATCCAAATGCAAATCCAGAAAACAGTTCACATCTCTATGCATGCTGTCTAACAAGCTTTCAGATATACTAACGTGGGTTTCATGGGTCTACTTTTCCCTCCCTGATCTCGCCCAGGCACACATCAGGGAAGTAAAACCTTCACATGTTCACAAATCCCCATATTGATAACTATCTAAATGCAGGTCTGTGAGGAAGAATTTCATGCTTAAGTCTCCATTCACCTATCAAACATTTCCTGAACCCCATAAAAACTGCTAAAGTGAGACAGGTCATCTCAAGTTTATTAAAGCATCTGTGTGTTCCAGCATGGAGTTCAGGAATCTTGAATGCAACATTATTCAGCCAATTTAACAAGATTAGCCAGCCTGCTTTTTCCACTTTCTGTCATTTCTTCCATAACAAGCTAGCTTGTAGTTAAGGGAAGCCAAGCTCTTTTAAAGCTTTATTCTTTCACAGCCAGTAAAGTACAGCATTTACAATTGGGAGCTATCATGTCAGAAGCACTGTAGTTTCTCACGGGTCATTCAAAGTGTGCTACACAAACCAAAAACAAGAAAATAGAAAGGAAACCAGAAAGAAAGGAGACTAATTAACAGTTCTAAATTTTAGTTAAACTCTGTTCAACCTTCTGCTTCTCAGATCCAGCTAGACAGCTAATAAGCCTTGTGGAATTCTGCCTCTTAATTAACACACAATTATTTCTCCAGAAGGATTAGAAGTTGCACCAAATGTTCAAGAAGTCAGTTTCCACAGCTCAAATTAGATTACTGCCTACATTTGGGAGCAAAGGTTACTGCTCCATATTCTATTTGTAACAGACTTGTTTAAAAAAAAGTGAACACATCCTTACAGAAGAAGGATGCCTGCATTTTCATTGCGCAAAGCCTCCCTCTGTGTAAACATGTAATATTCCCAGGCAATAATTCAGTTGTTTGACAGAATGATAACAGCAATTAATGTATATCTTGGATGCTTACATTAACTGTTTGAAAGCAGAACAATCTGTGAGCAGCCACCTTTCTGAAGGCCAATCCAACATCTTTGCAGGCCAAGGCCCCAGACTCCCAGCTCCCTAGCAGGGGGCTGATCAGCACAAACAAAAAAATCTAAGCAAAGCCAAACCAGCTGCTCCAGCAGATTACCCCACTAACTTCCAGTGGGGACCACATATTGTAATGCAACTATGAGCTATGTAAATGGCACCTCTCCTATGGCAGTCCATCTTCTTTGTTGGCTATTAGTCATTCCTTGACTTTTGGCCAAACACAAAGGCTGTTTTTAAGTCCTGCCTCAGTTTTATGAGCCTTTTGCACAGCAGAAGGTGCAAGTTTTTCCAAAGGCAACATAGAAGCACTTGTCATTAATGCAACAGTCCAAACAGAGTCCTTTCTCTTGCTACTTTTTTCCCTATCTACAGCTGTCCTCAAGCCAACACCAACTATTCTAGTCTTATGACCTTCCAAATTTCTTCCTCAGTAAAAGAGCAGAAGCACCTCCCTTCCTCTAAGGGGGCTTCCTTCTGCTCCTTTTGGCTGCAACTCTGCCATCCAGGGCTGATTTTTCGTGACAATTTAATACATATTATCTCAATGCATCACTTACAGTGCACCAAACTGGGAACGTTTAACAAAACTAACAGATTAGGCCAGCTTTAAACTTAAAAAGCTTTACTAAACTCATTCAATTGGCAACAGTGTGCTAATAATTAGTCCTTTTTCTTGTTAAAGATTTTTAGTCCAATTCAGAGCTGTCTGCCTTTCACACCTCTATCCTAAATGAGCTGCAAGTTAGCTCCGTGGTATGCATGCTGATTGTGGTTCTTGGTTGCAGGGAAGGTGACCAGGTCTGACCAACAGCAAGAAGAGTGAGAAAAACAAGAATTTGTTTAGGATTGCCTTCTCTTCTCTGCTTTTTAATTTCATCTTTGATGTTTCTATCTGACTTGCTCATTACACTCAGGCCCCTCCAAAAAGACCTTACGTGCCTCCAACACTGCCTAATTTCGTTTTGCCAGTCACCCTTGTGCGTTTGGTCATTTTATTTTTCAACTCTTTGGTATTTGGATGTTTCCTACATGTAAGTATACTATCTTCGTCGCCCCACTGCTGGTCACGTTGCTCACATACATATATATTGTATAGCTATGCTATCAGTGCTACAAAACACTCAAACTGGTTTTGGCTATACCATTTTAACATGTACCCATCTTGGTTGAAGGCAACCTAACATTAATCATATTCCAATTAATGCACTTATAATTCAGAGGTGTCAGGGCTTTGCTTTAGCTACACCTACACACGCAACTCCAAGACTACATGGTATTCTACATGTGGTAGAAAAGGGTTTATTCTACATCATGCACTGTACGTAGATTACCTTCATATAGGCAAAGAATGTTTCACGTGATACGGATAAAAAGCCAAAAAAGAACCAGGGTAAAAAGAATTTTTTTTTAAGACGATTCAAAGAAAAACAACCTTTAGATGACAGTTTTGAACGCAATATGTTATTTCTGATGATACATTCTAGACGGAATTGAGGACTGCTACCATATTTACATTACTAACACTCAAGAGTTCTCCCTGCGTAACCCTGATATGGTCTGCTGTTTTCCAGTATTAGCACCCTCACACTTTATTACAACCACAGACTCATTCTTGATACCCACAGAACAGTAATAACGCTTGGTATATCTTGTATATCTTGTCTATGACCAACCTGTGTGATAAGTCACGGTAATGCTAAGCAAGCAAAAAATGCTCTTTTATACTATTTCTATTTTGGCATTGGTTGCTTTATTTCTTTGTAATGTCCCACATATATATGCATTTTGCAAACAGCTGCTATTGAAGAAAAAAAGTCCTAGGCCCACATTTTGCAGGCTGTTATATAACTAGTCAAAAATGTTTGAGATACTAAAACACTGTTTGTTCCTCCCCCTAGAACATAGGCATGGCATTCAGATAACTTTGAACGTTCAAAACAGAATAAAGGAAAAACTGGTTCTTGGCAAAGAAGTGAAACAATATACACTTATTATTTTGATCAAATTAAATGCATGCTTTCCACATAATGCTACTATGGTTGATTTTTACACATTTTTGTTTCTACTTCAACAGCATTATTGTGGCCTGCCAATAAAGCTTAAGCTTAAAGTCCTGAACCTTTATTAGTTTGTCTAGAGAGATACCCAGAGTTACTTTGAAGCCTCTCTGTACACGCGTTCACAGCTAGTATATGAGAATGACCTCTGAAAGATGCTGTATACTTTGACCAACTACTTATCAGTAACATCCTGAAGGCCATAACAGGTGTTATCATCACAAACGTCTCCCTTAAGGATTGCCAATCCACACTTCTGACTACTTTCTGCTATCTTGTTTGTTCAGATGAACTTGCTCTTCTCTCCCTTTCTGTCTGTGCATGGCAAACCCACCGCTGTCACATTTGGCCTGGCCCATTACACCACGAACATCAAATGCCCCACCTCAGAGGGAAAGAATTCATTCATATAAGGTATCAACTCCACACATATGCATACATAACTAGAGCTATCACTTCTCCAGATGATGAGGCAAGAAATAAAGGTGATGTTTCCATGCACTGAGAAGTCAAGTACGAAACATTTCCCCCTGCCTTACATGACAGGGGCTTTAGACAGGGAGAAGCTCCTGAAAGCAGATATAGAAATAATCGTATTAAATGGCTCCAAAATTTAATGGAAACACAAAGCAGAACCCGTAGAACAGAGAATCATCCTCTGTCTGAGCCCACATCTACCTCCAGCTGTGGAGATTCAAGCAAAAAAAAAAAAAGTAACTAAAATAGCTGTTTGGATGTCAACTTTCAAAATAACCAGAGATACACACTTAAAATGCCCAAGTAAAACCCAGGACTCACTCACTCACTCACAGCAAAACCCAACACCTACTCCACTAAGCCACTAGACCAAAAGTATTGCCCATGCAATTAAAAAAGCCACACACACAACCAATAAATCACCTAAGCCTGCCATAAAAACAGAGTGTAACTTACATTCCCTAACCCTGTCCCTAGCTCCCCTTCCTGCCTCTGTCCTTGACCCTGCTAAGGCCACCAGAGCCTGCTGACTACAGGCCAGCCACTGTGAGTATACATCCAGCCTGCTGTAAAGCTACAAAATTACACTTCGGGAGCCCTGGAGATGCACCCAGCAAGGTTTTCAAAGTTCAGTGCCTGGAGAGGCCTTACAGCACAGCAGAGGCGTCCCTGCTGGAGCTGTCGGCAGAGTTTCCAGCCCCCAGGCTGACCTCCCCATGGCACCACACTCACCCAGGCACTCCTGGCAGCCAAGCCCCACATCCCCTTCAGCTGCCACAAGTACCTGCGTGCCAATTCTGCCACAGTTTCTGATACTTGGTCACCTGCCACAAACGCAAGAGAGGTGGATCAAGCCAAACAATTGACTAGAGAAGGGGAAAAAAAAAAAAAAAGCGTGGATGGAAGTCATCCCTGGGGCTCACCCCTTGAGAGGTATATTTTCTCTTCAACACACACAGCCAGCAGCGAGGACCATTTTTGGCTGAGAGAAAGCAAACTCTGAACCAAATATACTGGGCTGAGAGAGGCTGCACATCTCCCAGGGTTTATAATCTTCCAGGTGATATAAACCCCAGGCCACACACTGGGGAGACAGGACACTTTTGAGCAGCTGGCTACTGGGGACAGGCACTGCCACCTGCACTGGGTCTTGCCACATCTCTCCTGGTTGCTGTTATCAAACATCTCCCCAGGGTGCCCCTGCCTCTAAGCCAGTCACCTAAATAAACAACACCAACATGGAAAAATATACAATCCAAAAATAAATACATAAATCTTTTAAAATTATTTTTTAAAGGGAAAAAGAATCATAGCTGGAAATCTAGCTAGGCCAGCAAGACCTACCAGATAGGGTTACCAGAGCTGAAAGAGATGGTAAAAGATGGCAACACCAAAAAGCAGCCTCATGGAACTAGAGAGATGAGACCTTTCCTCCCACCTGATACCTACCTAAAAACCAAAACCTTCCTTCCCCCACTCCAGGTGCCTCATCAAGGTTAGCTCGCTAGTAGCTTATTAAATCCCAGCTACATTTCATGTGTGTTGATGAATAAATAATTACTTTATACTTTCCAGCTGTGTGTATTCCACATGCAGAGTGTCTTTGTACCCGGCTACGGGCACCCAAAATACCCCAGAAGTGGAGCAATAACCACCTAACCTGCTGTCTGATGGTGGGGGGGGGGGGGGAAGTCCCTTTCCCTGATACAGAAACTGTGTTTGGCCAGGAGCTTGTCAGCGTCTCCATTAAATGTACCTACACCCTTCACGTACATGAGAAACAGCTGAAACCATGGTGGGCCATCATGGCCTCAGCCATGAGCCAGGCCCCAGCAGTGTTTGTCCTAGCGTTGCTTCCCGTGCAAAAGTGGGGTGCCAGGCTCCTCTGTGCCTTGGATGTCTGCCCAAGCACTGATTTTACTTCAGCCCCAGACTGCAGCATAAATAAATGAAAAACCTGGGGGAGGGAGGCACGCATAAGTAACAGGTGTGAAGGAAATTTGGTGTAATAGGTGTGAAGGAACATGGATATGGTGGCTTTGGTTGCCATATAGAATAGAAATAACTACTGTGAACTGATGGCTGCTCTAGAGGTTTTTAAATTATGTGTATATATATGCAAATTAGGCTCAACTTCCGGTTCTTCTTTATTTTTAAACATTGACCAGTACCTTCATTTAATTACATATGCTTTTAAAATACTGTTCATAAAACCTTATTAAATTTCGATGGTACCTTGTGGGTGCCTTCCCATTAACATTTCTTAGACTTTCCATATAGTTATGATTTATAGCCTTATTCTGCAACCGCCCATCTAAGGGATTTTGAATTCACTAAGACAATCTGCATGAGTAAATGTTACTCATGTACATTAGTGGTTTCTAAGTCAGGCAATTAACTTACAAAGGTTTGCAGGCTTTCTTCATTTTTTTCATACCATAGTCAGACACAGTATTAATATATCCAGTACTGAGTCTAATAAGAATTCCATTACCTTCTGGGGTTAATAATGAACGCAGCAGGGACAAAATCAGTATCACTGTATTAACTATCATTAAATAGGGTACCTAAGCATCAGCATCATAGTGAGTGAAAAGCTAAGTGTATATAAAGAAATTTGTATTTGCCTACTTACCTCATGAAAATTCTAACTTTACCATTAAGCCTTGGATTTGAAAATTAGTAACACAAAAATGTATTGTGAATGATGAATTAAACTGAACACCAGTTCCATGCAACTGCAGAAATTTACTGTGAATTCTGAAAACCACAAGTAAACTTCATTTCATCCAGAGTTTCAAACAAGTATTTTAGAATTATATATATTTTTTCCATTAATGCAAAAAACTTGTCTGAATAAATTGATTTTAAATATGGAATTCTCTGAAAAAAAATTAGTGTAAGTACAGCCATTTCAACTTAAAAACTGAGTCCATACTACATATTATAATAGCCAAATTAAATTTTACTGCACTCCTTCATTAGCAACATGCATCCATGTAATTAAAACACACTTATCAAATTGGAAGCACATACTATGGCTGGTCTTGCAAAAGTATGTTGTAGAGAGTTCAAGGCATGTTCCCCACTGGCTAACCTCAGGCACTTAATTTAAGTGTTTGGGTGGACAAGTAGGCTCTGTACAATCTGTCAAGCCAGCAAAGAGAGACAAACCCAAACCACCTAAGTCTGAAGTCATCTCCACAAATGGCAAAATGATGGCAGAATCACATTATGGAGGATGGAAGGAAAATCAGAAAATACCTCTGTTGTCAGGAGGGAGTCAAGTATATGGAAACAAAGTAGAAAGGGAAAGAGGATACACAGGTAGCTGAAGAAGACAAAAGAAGGAGAGAAAAATGTCTGCTGTAGTCTTCTCCGACTTTCATCCCCACAGTTGAAAGCATGAACCCACAGGTTGCACAAGGCAAACAACCCAAACGTAGATGATACCTATATTTCTGCATGGCTCTTCCCTGCATTCTTCCATTAAAGCTAGATGGTGGAAGGAGTGGCACCACGCAAGCTCCAGTTAACCTCAAAATGCAGAAGTCTGCACAGTTCTGGTCTGAGAAGGTTTATTTATGGCTGACACCCCCACACACATCCCCTTGGGAAGACCCACTATTGCTGTGACAGGCTCTGCTCCTAGTAACTGGCAGCCACTCCAGTTTTAAAAGTAGTCCTGCTGTTCTTAATGTGAACCACATACCAACGTTGCTATTAGTTATAGTTGGCATTTATTAGCAGTTTGAGATACAAGACAGTCCAAGTGCTTGGAAAGCACAGCCTCTTAAGATAGGTTTCTTTAGAAGAAATTGACGTAACACAGTGGAGAAATACAATAAGACTTTGCTTGCAGCTTTGTAATTTGATTTTTCTGAGGGTTGGATCAACAGCCAAGATACGCAGAACAATAAGATAAACTTTCTAGGACCAGACCTAGACCATCCTTGAATACTAAACATCTTTTAAAATACTCCATTAAAATGAAATAGTTTCATAAGTATCACAATTTATCTTCCCACATAAATGAGAACAAAATTATTTTTAAACAGCTTGCAAGCAAATTTTTCTCCTCCTTCAGAAGCAAGGGGGGCTGAGGACTTTTTGAACAAACAAAAGCATTGACAGTGAACACCTGCAAGCATCTGTAGCCACATGTATTACTCATTTACATCTTTATTTTTCTCCTTCAAAGTAATTAAAACCTCCCTTTTGCTGGAAGGCCTGCAGGAAAACATTGTGGGGAAGTTCTTCTGAGGGACGACCAGGTCCTGAGGTGAACCAGCACCCTCCAGGTCCTTCATCGGCACCATTCTCTGTCGCGCTGCTCGCAGTGTAACCCTGCCAGTAAACCTCTCTTTGCCTGGTCCCAGCCAGCACGAATGTCACGTGGAAATGCATTTTTCACTGTTCAAGGGACTGAAACTCACTTTGTGCCCTTGAGGGGCTGGCTCACCAGACTGATGTCCAGCCTGACTGACCAGGCCCAATTTCTTCTCTAAGAGTCAAGCTGTACTTTCGGTAAGTGCAACTAAATCTGGGAGATTATAACTATATATCTGTATGTCCATTCAAATAATCTGTTCCTGGACTGTCAGCAATAATAATTATCTAAGAATTACCAATTAAATCATACACTTTAAATTGTTTTCTAAAACCTGCTATTTTCACCTGAGAACTTTGACAGTGATTCTGTCATTACAGCTCATTATCACCTTCAGCATCATCGCATCCAAAATAAGTATTATGTTTTCACTTGGTCATTCACAGGACTAAATGTAGTGGTGGGATTACAACTTCATATTCTACTTCTTAGTTGCTAAAGCCTTCTTTTATAATTTTCTCTCTGGGATTTTTGTGAATATATATTTCCTTACTCTTTTATGATATTTTCTGTAACTGCTCCGCCTCTCCATTATTACCACTGAAACTATTCACTATCTTTTCCTTTCCATTTTGTAACAATCTTAAATTCCCTCCCTGCCTCTAACTGTTTAAGGGCTCTCACTTTTGGTTTATATCAGATAGGCTAAAGCTCTAGTTTTCTGTTTTGCTTAATCCTAATTAAACTTCTGGCCAACATACAAATGATTCCTATTACCTCTGTGACAGCCCTTGCTTTTGACTAATCCAGAAATACCCATTTTCCTATATATTTTGTACTGAAGGAAGTTGTCTTTAAAGATGAGCAACTTTGCTCTTCAAACACTTAATCAATGAATACCATGCAGAGATGTAATCTGCTTTCACACAGCCTTCAGTGCATCAGCCAAGGATGATGCGTTTTGTACTACCTATGAACCAGAAAACTACTTAAGACCATTTAACCACGACAGGACATAAATAGTCAGATTACAAAATAAATAAGTAAATAGAGAAGATGTAAAAAAAAAGGGGGGGGGGGGGCAGAAAATTAATCCTGATGTAAAGCCAGCTGATTAAACTATATACTTGCTATACTGCCACCATTAGCCAAGCCCTGCAGTTTCCTGATGTTTATTACAGGATATGCCTGGACAAATCTTCTTTCATAAAAGCTCTTTGACACAAAGACATTGAACTTTAAGTACCTTAACACAAAAGCAGACCTTTTAAAGGGGATTTACTTGATCTTTTTATATACAAAAACAGCTGGAAAGGGCATAGAATGACAATGAAGTAAAACAATACTTACAGAAAATCAGTTAGTAAATCTCCATCTTGTTCTTCTTTAGACAAAAAAGTGAACTCCATACGCAGTCAGCACCACATACACAATAGTCCTATTAAGCCCAGTATTTTCTACAAGATTAAGGGTCTGATCAAAAGAACACTGAAATCGCTGGAAATCTCACTATTTGCTTGAAAAACTTTGGATCTAGTCCATATTGACTCTGTTAAGAATAACTGCTCATAGCAACTCAGTTTAAAGCTACAAGAAAACAACTCTAGTTATAACCTCCATAAAAAAAGACAATAAAATGCAACATGTGCTTTCTTTCTATTTACTTCACTTTCCATAATTTTTTAAAATGGAAACTTCCAGCACTTTGCTCCACAATCTAATCCAATTCATTTGGTCTGAGGAAGTGCAAGGAAAATAGAATGAGACACAGAAGTTTGGTTCCCTAATCCAAGATCATTATTCACAGTGAAACTAATTACTAATTATCCCTGTTTTATTTGTGCAAAAGTGTGCTTGCCAAAAATTATGGGGACAGCATGCCATAGTGTCTAGAAAAGGTTCTCCGTATTGCTGGTTCTAGGGTCCTGGTTCTGTATTTCCTGTGTGTGTCCCAACAGCCTGTGGACTTTTCCTCATAATTTCACCTGTTCATTAAATGCAAGATCAAATTTCTGTAACTGACAGTTTTATTTCCACTTTTATGTATGCGTGTGTGCATGTACACACATTATAGAGCAAAGTCAAAAAATGATGACAGCATCAAATGATGAAAACAAGGAATATGATTCCAAAACATTTTAACTAAAACATATGCTGGTTGGATACAGACCATTCCTAATTTCAGGCAAAATTTCTACTGTTTGCAGTAAGTGCCAGAGAAAATAAGTTTCTATCTTTCCTGTAAGAGAGAAGAAAAGAAAGAAAGAAAGAAAGAAAGAAAAGAAAGAAAGAAAGAAAGAAAGAAAGAAAGAAAGAAAGAAAGAAAGAAAGAAAGAAAGAAGAAAAGAAAGAAAGAAAAAAAACGAAAAACCATGATTAAAGAACTGTTATCCACTGGCTGACAAACACACACAGATTTGCAGGACAAATGAAGCCATGTCTACAAACAGGATCTCATCTTACCTCTAATAAAAATCAGTGCAAAAAAAAAACCTCCAGCAATTTAAGTGGGAATAGAACAGATGCATAAGTTACAATGCTCTTATTGCAGAAAGGTTAAACCATTTTGTAAATCTTTTTCTACCACTCTCACAAACTGAAAGCTTTTACTGCCTAATGTCACATTTGGCGACCAGATGGTACTAACGAAACCTCTATTCTACTGTTAAGGCATTTTAATACTTCTGTTAGGCTTTTTAGATCATTAATATATGATTAGCATCTTCCGTACATGAGTAGATAGATCATATATGTGATATCTGATCATCCAGCAATCTGGATCAAGTTCAAGTTCATCATATAATCACAATTCTAGTACATTAGGCAATTCAAGCAATATGGAACATCAACTGACTTCTTCCAAGTCAAGGCAGATGTTATCAATGATCAGCATACAGTGGGCAACCAGTAAACCTTGCCACTACGAAATTAACCTATCTGCAAATTTTGAAGACATCTGAACAAGCCAAACACATCTGTATCAGGCTGTATTTTGGCCACAACCACATTTTTGATGCAGCACTGTGTATTGGGTTTATGTGGCAAGGTTTTGGTAGCGGGTGACCTCTGAGAAGAGTCCAGAAGCCGCCCCATGTTAGGTAAGGGCCAGTTTCAGCTGGCTCCGAAAGAGACCCGCCACTGCCCAATGCTGAGCCAATAAGCAATGTTGTTTGCACCTCTGTGAGAGCATTTTTAAGAAAGGAAAAAAATCCGTTGTGCAACGGCAGCTGGGAGAGTGAGGAGTGAGAACCAGCCCTGCAGACCCCAAGGTCATTGCAGCAGGAGGGCAGGAGGTGCTCCAGGCACGCAGAAGTTCCCCTGCAGCCTGTGGAGGGGCCCCTGGTAAAGCAGGCTGTCCCCCTGCAGCCCATGGGTCCCACATGGAGCAGATCTCCACGCTGCAGCCCATGGAGGAGCCCTCGGTGGAGCAGGTGGATGTGGCCTGGAGGAGGCTGCGGCCCATGGAGAGCCCCCGCAGGAGCAGGCCCCGGGCCAGAACTGCAGCCCATGGAGAGGAGCCCACGCAGGAGCAGGGGGCCTGGGGGGAGCTGCCGCCCGTGGGGGACCCGTGCTGGAGCAGTTTGCTCCTGACGGATGGACCCCGTGGTACGGAGCCATGTGGGAGCAGTTCTTGAACAGCTGCTGCCTGTGGGCAGCCCCTGCAGGCTCAGTTTGGGAAGGAGAGCATCCCGTGGGAGGGACCCCACATGGAGCAGGGGCAGAGAGAGACCATGAAGGAGTGGCGGAGGTAAAGCATTAGGGACTGACTGCAGCCACCATTCCCTGTTCCTCTGTGCCACTCAGGGGGAGGACATAGAAGAGGATGAATGGGGGAAAGATACTTTTAGTTTGGGTGGGTTTTTTTTTTGTTTCTCACTGCTTTAGCTTGTTAGTAATAGGTAATAAATTACATTAATCTCCCTATGCTGAGTCTGTTTTGCCCATGACGATAACTGTTGAGCGATCTCCCTGTCCTTATCTCAACCTTTGAGCCCTTTTCATTGTATTTTCTCCCTCTTTCCAACCTTGAGGAGGGGGAGAGAGTGATTGTGGTGGAGCTCTGCTGCCCACCTGAGTAAAACCACCACACACTGGAAGCTCTAACATTGCACTTTGCAAACTGCCAAACCACACCAAGTTCCTGAGAAAAGCTCTCAGACTTCTACCTTAAGGATGCCAAAAGCAGACATTTCTACCTCTGTCTCACTTTTCAGTAGGCAGGCTTATGGACAACCCTTCTCAGATTAGGCTCACATACGGTAATGAAGTCTGATTCCTGTATAGGACTTTCTTACTCATTAATCTAGTGAAGTATTTCACAGAAAAGAAATAATATGCCCATTATGCATATATAAAGACTGAGGCATGGAACAGTAAAACAATTTTTCCAAATCACCACCACTAGCAAAGCAAGAGTACATGCTGCAGCCTTTGGTAACACATTAAAAGTCTGTTTGCCATTCCCTAAAAACATGTAAGCTCTGGAAACTGTTTTATTACAGCAATCACTTCCAGAAATGTTCAGAAACAAATTATTACCCAGAAAGGTCATTCTGGCAGGATATATATATATATACATACATAGTTAAATACTTTTTTTTTCCTAGCCACATTTTTTGTGTTTTTTCAAATCAGAATACCAATCAGATATTATCCTTTCTCTTCCCACAGAGACCACAACACAAGATGGTTAAGAATATTTATTACCTGTTGAAATTTCTAAAAAGGGGCATTAATACTTGAAGTTTTATATACACAGTTCTGTAGATACAAGGCTTCTGATGATGCTAAAATTCTCTGAATTCTGGTCAAGAATTTTCAACTGATATTCTGCCTTGTAAGCCTATAGTTACATTGCAAAATCAATGTATACAACTATTATTTGGCTTTTCTCTCTTTGACTGCAATAAGAACAGCATTTCTGAAGCTATTTATTGGCACTTTGGTAATGCCATAAAGGCTATTTCTTCCTTCCTAATTGTGCTTTTGTTCCTTTCTATGCTGAGCAAAATATGGCAAACGATCAAAAGTATATATCCTTTTTTTTTTTTTTTTCCAGCAAATTGAACATTATAAACTAGGTTTCTGATCACCTTCAGGTTCTTTTCAGAAACTACAGTGAGACAGAAACCATGGGACACAAGCTCTCTGGATCCCTACTGCATAACATTACAGCCCCAACGGAGAGCAGCAGACAACTTTCTGGCATGTTATTCCAGATGAGGCTTTCCCAATTAAAGCCTATAGCAGATGACAACTAGTAATAGTGATAAATTGTTACAAAATATTCCCACTCTGATCTTGACCACACCAGTTACAGGAAACAATTCCCTCTCATCAAGTGTCCCCCAATTACAGGGAAATCTATGATAATCACCAAAAGCCAGTAAAGTCTTGAATGCTCTTCAAAGCCCAAGAAATCCAAGCCTTCCTACAAGATTTCCACCAGCTTCCCACTCTACCCTAAATTACATTTATATGCCTCATTCTTCCATTTTACACTTCCCACAACTTGAGCCCTTCCTGTCTTGCCTTCCTTTTCCCTCATTTTTCTGCAAATCCCTTCACTTTCATGCCTAGCTAAAGCGGAGTTATCACAGTGCCCGTGTTACATTTTTCTCCACCAAATTGGCTCCTTCTTTAAGTCAGCTGTTTGCATTCAGGGAACATACACTTCTCTCGTGACTGTATGGCAGTGCAGATTACTGTGCAACAGTGTGCTGCATTGCTACTTTTATCTGTGATAGGCACATCTCCGTTTTGCACGGGCACGATGCTGACTTTTTGCGATCCAGCTGCTGCCTCCCACAGCTGCAGGATTTGCCGGACCATCCCTTCAAGGCAGCAGCTGCTACAGCTCACAGTTCTCCGTCAGCGCTGCCGTGTGCAGCAGAGGAACAGAAAGGCTGCTGCTGGCAAGGGATGCTCTCACTCCCCGCAGCACCAGGGCTGTGCACTGGTGTTTGGCAGCCGGGAGGAGCAGCCACCGAGCCCAGGTAGCCACCGCACTGAGCAGCACCACGGCAGGGTAGCCCTGCCCGCTGCAGGGTAACGTTTTGCCTCCTCCCCTGTGCTGAATTAAAAGACATTGCCTCTGACTCGAGGCAGGATCCGTTCTGTGTTGGCCGTTGCTCCTGCTGAACTCAATGGCAGCTGCAATCCCCTCTCCCCACGCACACACATCTCGCAGCACTGTCATTTCTTTCCAAGCGCAACATCAAGGTCCGTGTAATTACGTATAAGCATATGTATACGATTGTATATGCATGTGCTACTTCAAAAAGATTTGCATAGTAAAGCCTGCAAATCGAGAGAATACCAGAATTAAAGGAAGCAGGTGTGATTCAGCAGCTTGCTTGTGGGCATGTTAGGAGACAGTCACATGTGCCTGCAGGCTGCTTTGGTGCATACCATGCCAGCCCCCTGCTCCCTGTAAAGCTGCCACCACCTCCTGAGCTCTCCCCATCACACCCCGGTGCTTCACTAGCCCTCCTCCATTCATGTCTAAAGACATTCGGCAGTGCCGTTACGGCCCCTCCCAAAACCGAGGAGGGGTACACATTGCATACAGTAATGCACAACAGCACAGGGCACCCAAGATATTTAATTATAAGATCATTCTTTTCCTTCCTGGTACCACCTGCCTCATGCAGTGTTTACTAACTGAAGAGGCTGAGGTCCTGCAGGTACCAGCCAGCCCTGATTCATTACCGCCAGCGCTGCTCATTGTGTGTACACTGATCAAACAAAAGCTTTCTTCCAACAGATCTTGTCCCAGCACACTCCTCTGGTACCGCTCGGGTCCCTCGCTCCAGTGAACAAACTGCAGGACTGGTGGGCAGCGGGGAGGGATCTTTTAACAGCTGTCATGCATAGGCATGCGAGAAGCAACAGCACGAGTAACTTTAAAATTGGGTATTTACTATGCGACTTCCATACTTTGTTAATAACTTTTCCCAGTTTTGCTGAGTAAGGTGCACACCTCTGTGCCCGTAGCGGCGAGGTGCTGCTGAGCAGGGCGGCCTTGCAGCTGCCGGCCACGCACAGCCCCTAGAGGTGCCCGGCTCAGCAGGGGCTGCTGCTGCCAGCGGCGACCTTCTGCTTGGATTTCTTAACTGAAGAGCCGGCATCGCAGCACCACCGGGCCCCAGCGTGCAGAGCAAATAGCGGGTGGGCCATTGAGATGTATAGCACAGACTACTCCCGCTTCACCTAATTAAGTAACAGTTAGCAGTTGTGAGATTTTCCGTGAATATATAAAGCTTGCAAAAAAAAAAAAATAAAGGGTACGATAACAGCTTTTTGTTAGGCTACAGTAGTTTAGGATGATGCTGAACAGGCTGGTAGGGTATTTACTTAAGTGATTAGTCTTTTTGCTTTTAAGTCTAAACTCCTTTTTTTTTTTTCTCTTGCTGCTTATTTTGTTGCACTTATGTTTTAGTTATTTCTCTATGCTTTTGCTCTTGCGACTTTCTTTTTCTGCTATTCTGCATGTTTTCCTCTATATATGCTTTTTTCCTCTACTTTCTCCTTTTCCCTGCCACCAGTGGGAGTAGTAAGTGTACACATGCTTTGAATCTATATCCAGCTCTGCAGTTAAGTCTGCACAATCCTGGAAGTAACCATTCTGAGTGAGAAAAATGGTGCTCATCCTCCACAGTAATTGTGTGCAACATACGAACTCACATGGCTGTTGTCACGCAGACTGACCTCTAAGCAGGAGTTGTGAGAGGGTATGTCTAGTTCTCTTACGTGCAGGTTCTTCAAGGACCAGCTTATAAGTCTGAGTGTGTAAACTGAGGCTTTTCAAGGACTCATTGCTTTCGCGCATCATTCTGAGAATGGCAAAAAGCACTCCTGAGACCTCCATCTGCTAAACTCGCTCTTCCAAGATGCGGAGGTGGCAAAATTCCTGAATTGAATACTGTAATGTTTTTTGCATGGACAAAATAATGTATCTTCCTTGATTATTGCCTCATACCTGACTAAACAGCTTTCCAGTTGGAACTTCCTCAGTGTTCAAACTGAGGCGTGTAACAGTATGGAAAAGCTGACACTGGCCATCTGCAACTTAAGGATGAAAAGCAAGCACCTGAGTGTGGTGTCTCATGGAAAGATTCAAACAGAAAAATGCAGACTTAACTATTGGTAGTGCTTGTTGCTCCACCTAGAATAGCTACAGAAATACGGATATGCACTCTCTTCCCAAGTGACTGAATGATTATAAACATCATTTTTCCCCTCTTACCCCTTTCCCTTCCCAGTCAATGCTGTTGTTATCCGCTGTGTAGCTGGTAAGGTTACTCATGATAGAATTATGCTGACAATTTTATATACATATACATAAAACTGAGGCCCAAGAATGTAAATTCTTCTGGGCCATCTATTTTTTTCTATTTATTCTGTCAAGCACTGTGTTGCAGTATTATGAGGATAAGAATAAAAGTTTTATGTTCTTAACTACCACTTTCAAGTTGAACCTCAAAACAAGCTATGCTTTAGTTCAAGGCTTGAACTTGCTGTTGAAAAGAAAATCAACAGAACAATTTTCTTTATCATGAGTAACTACATCTACCTATGGCTTTGAGTGTATAATAAGAAGCTTAACAGCATCTCAAGCAACTGAAGTTTTTTACTCTGCTTTTGTCCTCCTTTGCACCAGTAATCATTCAAGCTTAGGAGCACTTGTTAAATTCAGATACGGGTCAACTGTGTTTCTATGAAGTTCAAAGAAATGGGTGCAGCTGATTGAGCCATATCATAGAAAGAAATTTATACAGAAAATAGTGGCTTGATGTTGCCTGGCTTGATACATGGGATAATATTTTGCTTCTCAACTGATGCAATACCTGGTTTCTATCTATGCCGTAAGCTATCTTTCTGAAAATTCTAGTTAAATGGTTGGTAATTTGCCTTATTAAAGTATTTTGCAAGAAACACCTTCTATCAGGTAAGTTAGATACAAAGCTGTCATCTCTCTTCTGCAAGTAAACAGATGAATTAAAATGTACTTAGACTGGTTGCTTTGCGTAATGTCATTTCCATGGGTTTAGAGTGAACCTGTAATGCTACCATACACATAAGTTAGATACAGTCAGATTTGCCACTAAATAGGGGATAGATTAAAAATAACAGGGCATAAAGCAAATTTATGGGAATTGGACCCAGTGCATCTTAATCAGCATTAAGTCACTCACGTGGAAGTGTTTTGAAGTGACCAGGACTTTGGGTGCTCTGATCCAGATGCTCTAAAAATGCCTGGTTGCTAGAAATGTTGAGACCTTAACTATGTAAAATCAGATTTTTTGTAGTTATCTCGAGGCAGACTTAAATTGGATAAACCACTAAAACAAGCTGGGATTATTTTTAATAGACCTTATTATAGACTGTCTGAAAGCTGGAGAAGGTGGGATAAGGAACGGACTGCAGCCATGTAGTATCTCATGCTGAGCAGCCTCTTGCTGCTTGAGCTGTCTCCCTGAAATCCGTACTTTCTTTGCTGGGGGGTGAGGAGGGCAAAGAAAAGAAGTCAGAAGCTGGCCTTAAATCCCTAGAAGATGCATCCAGTCTAACTCCGTTCTGGACTGTGGTGCATACACTGTAATTCTTACTCGGAAGGACTCCTGGCACCTTCTGGTGAGGCTCCATCAAATCTGGTAACTGGCACAGTGCAGAGCATGTAATGAAGTAATACTTTGTCTTCATTTATTAAAACAGCTGTCTAAGGTCATAAATACGAGTTGTTTTTATCACCAGGAGTCCTCCCATAAGCATGAGGATGATGATTAACACTGTAGCTCCGAATCTCCTTACATCCACAGCCTCGCGGCAGATGCTTGGCTCCGGCGTTGTTTAAAAGCCATCAGAAAACATCTTGATCGCTGGTGACCTCTGTGAGAACTTTGGTGGCTGCCGTATTGATCTGACCCAAAGAGTACTCCTCAGGCTAACACGAAGGCAGGCTTTTTTATTGATTAGCCAAATGGTCTAGCCTTCCTGTTTTGTCTCCTCATTGGCAATTAAGAAAGAAATCCATTGAGGGAGTGGTGGCAGTGAACCTTTCCCTCTGACACAAATAACCTTAATCAGGCCTCTTAGTTAATTTCTGAAATTGTTCAGTATCGACCTCTGTTTGAAGCAGGATTTTCATCCTACA
Source organism: Cygnus olor (assembly GCF_009769625.2). Taxonomy (NCBI): domain Eukaryota; kingdom Metazoa; phylum Chordata; class Aves; order Anseriformes; family Anatidae; genus Cygnus; species Cygnus olor. The sequence continues at coordinate 39,960,899 of NC_049172.1, read as the reverse complement.
GCCCTATCAGTAAAACATACACATCTTCCTATTAGCAAAGCAGGCTTTTTCTAATGGTGACATCTTTTAGTTCTTATTTACAGTCCTAATCACATCATTGATTCCAGTAATCTTTCCTGCAGCAAGATCTGTTATTAATTGTCTCAAAGGAGGACATGGGTGGGGTTTATGTTTTTTTAAACTGAGATTATTAAAATTAAACCAAGTAATAGCAATCTAAGATTTGGGGGGAGAGAAGACAGGAGGGGAAAAAATCCCAATTCTCAGTGTTTTTAACATCCAGACAGGAAAGTGGTCGCAAAGTTCCTTGGCCTAAAAGTAAGGCTGATACCTAGAATGGGACCAGAAGATCATTTTGGTGACTCAACTAAACAGCTGGGAATTGCTTTCTACTCCCAAAACCGTGTTTGTCCAGGTTAGGAAAGCAATTGTTCAATCCAAAACGCAGCAGTTGGGCATTTCAGACTTAAATGACATTTTGTTTCAGAACAACCGCAATAGTTCATTTGGGTAGTGAGAAATGAAGCTTTTTCTCACCTCCCCAAAATAATCACTGATTTAACCCCCAAATGAATGCATTGATCCTCTGCCTTCATCTTCCCCAACCCTGTTCTAAACCAGTTCATGCAAGGGCAGGCCTTGCTTGTCCTTCTCAGTGTCACGAGATACTTTAGCCTAGGAAAAACTTAAATCATTGGGAATACTCACAGCTTATGTCACAATCACTTCACTGCTACTCTGCGATGAAGAGCAAAGGTACTCGGTTGTGAAGGGGGGCAGCCCTGGGCTTGGGGCACTCTAATGCAGCTGAATCTGGGGCTAAGCCCCCCATTTGATAGTTCTTCCTCCCCTGTTTTTCACGCTGTTTTCATGCTGAAAAACGCACTGTTTTTCACGCTGGTTCTCCCTCCCAGTGCACATGACTTAAATGCAAAGTTTTTTCTCTTGAAGAAAATCTGTGAAATCCAGCAAGTGGAGATGCTAGGAAAGTTCTGGTTGAGCACAAGTATCGTTTGTCATACGTTCTCCTTGCCAGGAAATGCCCCTTGGGCAGTCGTTGTGGTTGGGGTGCCAAGGCGGCACGAAGAGACATCTGGCAGGGAAAAAAGGCTTTGACTTACCGAGGTGCTATCCCCGTCTGTATGGTGGATTTACAGACCTGATGTCATCTATTTACGTTTCTAAAGCGCAGCACGGAGCAAAACGCAGCGATACAAGAGATCGGTCTTCATTTGGCGAAGTCACTGCCAAATTAAATGATGACAGATGGAAATGGTAAAAGCCACGGTGTCACGGATCCAGCGAAAGCCCTCTGCTTTAGCAGCGGATAAATATATAAACCTCAGCTGGTGCCTGCCGAAGATAGGCGTCCGGTTTAAAGATAGCCCTCGGACTTTTTATTTAATCAATACCCCCTATCGAAGAGAGCAGCGTCAAGCATTAGAACTAAACCAGTGTTATTAGAAAATGATATACTGCACATTAGGATGTATAATTCATGTCGCCTTCATTTGCTCAGACCATCGCGAAAATCCATAAATCATTTTCTCGTTCATGTATCGCCTAAGTGCAATTTGTCATTTCGCATTAGAGGGCTGCCTCAGATCATCGGGGCTTTTAATTCCGCGACGCGGCTTTAACACAACACCGGCCGGAGCACCCATCTCCACAAAATGGAGGCGGCGGTCGGGGAGCCGGGGGGGGCGTCGCGGAGCCGGCGGGCGCTGCGCGGGCACGGCGCCGTGGAGGGGGCCCCGCGTGCGCGCCCCCGCCAGGGTTTCGGCCCCGCCGGCCCGGCTGTGCCGCGGGGGCGCGCCCCTCGGGCACGCGTGGGGGGCGCCCCGACGCCGCTCCCTGGGGAACGGCCCCGGGCCCCGCCGCTTTGCCCTCACCTCCGGCTCCTCCGCCGCCCCGCTGCTTCCCGGTGCCCGGTTTCCTCGACGGGCGAAGGGCTTTTTTAAAATTATTTTTTCCCTGACGAAAGCCGTTTTACCGGCAAACGGCCCCGCCGGCTCTGCTTTAGACGTGCCGTAACGCCGAGAGGTGGGCAGGGGCGGTCAGGACGGCGGCGCCGGGGGACGCCTCTCCCCGGCGGCGGCTGACAGACAAGGACGGGCACGGCGGGGAGACGGCACCCCGGTGAGGGTGGTGGGGAAGGGGTCGCGGCCAGTCCCGTCTCCCCCCCGCCGCCGCCTCTTTCCCCGCGGGGCCGCTCGGCGCCGCCCGTGCCGTGCCGGGGCGGGTGGGCGCAGTGCGGCGCTGCCCGCCGCTGGGGGGCGCCCGGCGCTCGCCGTTGGTGCCGGTGGGCGGCCGGTGGCGGCCGCGGCGCCGCAGCCCCCCGCGCCTGTGGCGGGGCCGCCCGGGGGGCACCGCTGGTGGCTGGTGCGTGATCTTCGGCAGCAATAAAATTGAGTTTGGGGGGAAAAAAATGAATATTTACTCATTTTTAATTTTTATTTATTTGTTTATTTGCGGTCTGTTAAGTTGCGGGATCCCGCTTCGCCCCGGCTCGGCGAGGGCGCCCGGCGGGGAAGCCGGAACCGGGTTCACCTCGCTCGGCAATGAGCGGCTCCGCCGGTGGGGGGACGAAGCACTGGCTTCCCCCCCTGCTCGCCCCCCCGAGCATCCCGTGCTGCCGGGGGACACTGGAAGGCGTAAGGCGGGGGGGAACTGGAAACACCGCGCAGATGGAGAGCGGCACTTTCCTCCGCCGCCAAGCAAACTAATTAGCTAAGGCAGCCCCCGAGGGAGGAAAATTTTTTCTCAAGTTTCCCATTGTTTACGCTTTTTCTAAAAACGGCGTCGTGCCGGGGCGTAGGATAGGAAAGTTGGTAGCTGGTGGAAACTCCCTCTCCAAGGAGGTGGCTGTTTACGGCTCTGTGGTGACGAGCGGTGGTTTCCCGACCCTGCTCCTGCGGCAGGGGAATAGCCGCTCTCGGGGGCTAGCAGGCAGGCAAGTATGCATATATTGCATTGCGTTCATTGCATGTATTGCACTGCATGCATTGCTTTGGGTGTACTGCATGCACTGCATGTACTGCACTCGTTGCATTGCGCTGCCTGCGCTGCACGCATTGCCCGCCCGGCCGTGCTGCAGCCTACTTGACGTGCGCCGCTGCCAATGGGCGCCGCCCCCGGGGGCGGTGCTGGCAGCCGATTGGTTGGCAGGAGCCGGGCGCTGCGCAAAAACGGCGGAGCGGAGCGCTGCTGGCTCAGAAACTGCCGGCAGAGATCAGAGGAGCAGGGGACGGAGCCGGAGCTGGAGCCGGGACGGGAGGAGAGCGGCGGCGGCGGCAGCAGCAGCAGCAAGCAGAGACAGACAGACAGACAGAGAGGGGTTAGACGCAAAAGCAGCGAGAGAGGAGGAAAAAAACTGATCGGCACATCCGTAAAAAGCAGGGTGGTGGTGATGATGATGATGAGCGTAATGATAGCAATAAAAGAAGAAAATGAAAGACTGTTGATAGAAGAGAGAAAAATCTAAGACCTTTAAATAAAAAGAGGAGACCCCGAGAAATCAGGGAATGAAAGTTTTGGGTAGCGAAGCTGTTCTCTGCCTTTTTTGATATGAAATCTTTTTGCGGGTCTTAATTTTTTTTTTTTTTGTCGCGGTTTCCTGCCTTTTTCTTGCATCTCGAGAGGGCATGTCCACCGGCTCTTCCAGCAGCATCTACCCCTCCAGCTCCCACCAGGAAGACAAACCGAGGACAATCTTGAAATATAAAAATTTCCTCCTTGGGATTTGCTGCTGCTGCTGCTGCCTCCGCCGCTGCTGCTGCTGCCGCGGTGCAGTTTCAAGACTCTCGGAATAAATAAAAACGGACTACTGTTTATCTATAGATACAGCCAGCTAATAGCTATTATTAGTTGGCCGTTTATTCCGAAGATCACAGATGAAGTGGGGACGCCTGCCTTCTTCATTTGGTCAGCGTGTGAAACAATAATACTCCTAACAAATAGGAGGGAGATGGGGGAGAAAAAGATCTTAACATGAATCAGAAGAAATAATACCTAGCGTATCCCCCCTCTAAACCAAACCCCCCTTTCCTTTCCCCCTCCCCCGATCCCTCTCTCTCTCTCCCCGCACGCTCGGAGGCGCGGACACGCACAGACACACTCACACACACACACAGACACACAGGCAAAGGCGCACACACTGCGCTGTGTGCTTTCGGAGGAGGAGGTGGTGGTTTTCGGAAGAGGAGGAAGAGGTGGTGTCGGGGAGGGGGGCTCTCTTTCCCCGCTTGGAGATGGTCGTGCTATTCCTCCTCGCCTTGCTCTGGATGGTGGAGGGGGCCCTTTGCCAGCTCCATTACACGGTGCAGGAGGAGCAGGAGCATGGCACGTTCGTGGGGAATATCGCCGAGGACCTGGGCTTGGACATTACAAAACTTTCGGCTCGCCGCTTCCAGACGGCGCCCAACTCCCGCAGCCCTTACCTGGAGCTCAACCTGGAGACCGGGGTGCTCTACGTGAACGAGAAGATCGACCGGGAGCAGATCTGCAAGCAGAGCCCCTCTTGCCTGCTGCACCTGGAGGTCTTCCTGGAGAACCCCCTGGAGCTGTTCCGGGTGGAGATTGAGGTGCTGGACATCAACGACAACCCGCCCTCCTTCCCGGAGCCCGACCTCACGGTGGAGATCTCGGAGAGCGCCACGCCGGGCACCCGCTTCCCTCTGGAGAGCGCCTTCGACCCCGACGTGGGCACCAACTCGCTGCGCACCTACGAGATCACCCCCAACAGCTACTTCTCCCTCGACGTGCAGACGCAGGGCGACGGCAACCGCTTCGCCGAGCTGGTGCTGGACCAGCCGCTGGACCGCGAGCAGCAAGCCGTGCACCGCTACGTGCTGACGGCGGTGGACGGCGGGCAGCCCCAGCAGCGCACCGGCACCGCCCTGCTCACCGTGCGGGTGCTGGACTCCAACGACAACGTCCCCGCCTTCGAGCAGCCCGTCTACACGGTGTCGCTGCCCGAGAACTCGCCGCCCGGCACCCTGGTGCTGCAGCTCAACGCCAGCGACCCCGACGAGGGGCAGAACGGCGAGGTCATCTACTCCTTCAGCAGCCACATCTCGGCCCGCGCCCGGGAGCTCTTCGGCATCGCGCCGCGCACCGGGCGGCTGGAGGTGAGCGGCGAGCTGGACTACGAGGAGAGCAGCGTGTACCAGGTGTACGTGCAAGCCAAGGACCTGGGGCCCAACGCCGTGCCGGCGCACTGCAAGGTGCTGGTGCGGGTGCTGGACGCCAACGACAACGCGCCCGAGATCAGCTTCTCCACCGTCAAGGAGGCGGTGAGCGAGGCGGCGGCGCCGGGCACCGTGGTGGCCCTCTTCAGCGTGTCGGACCGCGACTCGGAGGAGAACGGGCAGGTGCAGTGCGAGCTGCTGCAGGGCGACGCGCCCTTCCGCCTCAAGAGCTCCTTCAAGAACTACTACACCATCGTCACCGAGGGGCCGCTCGACCGCGAGCAGCCGGGCGGCGACGCCTACACGCTGACGGTGGTGGCTCGGGACGGCGGCCGGCCGCCGCTCAGCACCAGCAAGTCCATCCAGGTGCGGGTGAGCGACGTGAACGACAACGCGCCGCGCTTCTCGCAGCCCGTCTACCAGGTCTTCGTCAGCGAGAACAACGTGCCCGGCGCCTACATCTACGCCGTCAGCGCCACCGACCGCGACCAGGGCGCCAACGCGCGGCTCGCCTACTCCATCCTGGAGAGCCAGATCCAGGGCATGTCCGTCTTCACCTACGTCTCCATCAACGCCGAGAACGGCTTCCTCTACGCGCTGCGCTCCTTCGACTACGAGCAGCTCAAGGAGTTCAGCTTCCAGGTGGAGGCCCGCGACGCCGGCGAGGAGCCGCGCCCGCTGGCCGCCAACGCCACCGTCAACATCGTGGTGGTGGACCAGAACGACAACGCGCCCGCCATCGTCAGCCCCGTGCCGGGCCGCAACGGCACCCCGGCGAGGGAGCTGCTGCCCCGCGGCGCCGAGCCGGGCTACCTGGTGAGCCGGGTGGCCGCCGTGGACGCCGACGACGGCGACAACGCGCGCCTCACCTACAGCATCGCGCGGGGCAACGAGGCCAGCCTCTTCCGCATGGACTGGCGCAGCGGCGAGCTCCGCACGGCGCGCAGGGTGCCGGCCAAGCGCGACTCGCAGCGCCCCTACGAGCTGCTCGTCGAGGTGCGCGACCACGGGCAGCCGCCGCTCTCCTCCACCGCCGCCATCCAGGTGGTGCTGGTGGACGGCGCGGCCGAGCGGCCCGGCGGCGCCGGCGGCGGCGGTGGGCAGGGAGCCGGGGCGGGCGCGGGGGGCGGCGGGGCAGGCGGCGAGCACCGTCCCAGCCGCTCCGGGGGGGACGCGTCGCTCGACCTCACCCTCATTCTCATCATCGCGCTGGGCTCCGTGTCCTTCGTCTTCCTGCTGGCCATGATCGTGCTGGCCGTGCGCTGCCAGAAGGAGAAGAAGCTCAACATCTACACGTGCCTGGCCAGCGACTGCTGCCTGGGCTGCTGCTGCTGTTGCCCCTGCTGCAGCCGCCAGGCGCGGGCCCGCAAGAAGAAGCTCAGCAAGTCGGACATCATGCTGGTGCAGAGCTCCAACGTGCCCAGCAACCCGGCGCAGGTGCCGGCCGAGGAGGCGGGCAGCTTCGGCTCCCACCACCACAACCAGAACTACTGCTACCAGGTCTGCCTCACCCCCGAGTCCGCCAAGACCGACCTGATGTTCCTCAAGCCCTGCAGCCCCTCCCGCAGCACCGACGCCGAGCACAACCCCTGCGGGGCCATCGTCACCGGCTACGCCGACCAGCAGCCCGACATCATCTCCAACGGCAGCATCCTCTCCAGCGAGGTAAGGGGGGAGAAGGCCCGTCCCCGTACCGCTCCCCCCGCCGCAGTTCCCCCCCCCCCGGGCCCCTCCTCTGCCCCCGCTTTTTTGGCGGGGGGGGTGTTTTTGCACCTCATCTGTCCGCCCCCTGCCCTCACGTTCAGGGGTCCTCTCCTGGCCTAGGGCTCGCTGGTGCTTTGCAGGGGACCGTGCCTCTCTGATAACACGGGGAATAACCACAGGGAGAAATATGGGGACTGCACTTTTTGTCTTTCCAAACCCCTTCTGCCCAAGGGAACCCCCCTCCTCTGGGACCGTTACAATCTCTGCAGTTAGCAGGAACTTTAAGTGATTTGTGAGCTAGTTTACTCCTTGACTTTTCTTCCCTCTGCCTGAACAGCCCTTTATAACCTAAAGCTGAGCTCGCAAAGAAAGGCAGCAAGAAGGAGTTTCTGTCAAATTACATGCAGAGATTTAAAGTTCCCTCTTGTTAAGCTTGTTCTCTGTATCGTGTTGCCTAGCATGTAGAGAATCTCCATCAAAGCGTATGCCATATCATAATGCTCCCCTGGTAATCATTTACTCAGCTTGGTACCCCTCTGCTTGTGTCCCAATGAAAACACACTCTCTTAACATGAATACTGGAACCTCAACGCTGTCCAGTCTGGCAGAGGTAGTTTGAATGATGTTTTCTAAGGTTGGATACTTTTTGAAGTAAAATGTCTGGTGTTGACTTTTAATGTTGACTTTTCCTTGAAATGTGTGTAAAACTCTGTCTCTTCTTGCCTTTTTAAGGACCCGAGGGCATCTTGATTTATTTTTCTCCCCTAGTGTGCAATAACTATACCATCTCCACCTATTTTTATATGCTGGAATTAAAAACAGACCAAAAACTATATTGCAATAAGTTTTGCTCAGAGCAAGTAGTACACAAGTCTAGAAATAGTTGTGCTGATTTTGTGGGAGTCCTTGTGATGCTTGACAGCATGCACTGTGAGAAAACATGTCAGAATCTCGTCCCAAAGAACTTGGGGAAAAAATCCCTCGTGCTTTCCCTAATGTGTGAAGAAGAATCGAGGGCTGGTGGGTTTCTCTCCTTACGTCCTAGAAGCAGATTGTGTAGGCCTACTTGCAGCTAAACATTACCATTTATAGTGAATATGGTGAGCTGATCTTGTATATTTTCTGATGCTGGCTACAGAAATATCAAGAGATCAAGTGTTTCCTAATATTTTTTTTTTCCTAGACGAAACATCAGCGTGCTGAGCTCAGTTATCTAGTTGATAGACCCCGACGGGTAAACAGGTATGAGCTTAGTCGCCTTTTCATAATGCATGCTTTAGCAAGTGTGGATGGGATGCAGAGATGTGTTTACTGCAGATGTAAAATAGTAGCAAAGCAGTGGGGAAATGGATGTATGTAGACACATTAAATAAAATGCTGTCAACTAAATGAGTCTGAATTACGGCTTTTCTGAACTCTTTTCAAAATCATCTGAAAAGAGAACAAAATCTCATTTTGTGTATTAGCCTAAAACGTGCTTTAAATACTTATGAATCCTTCTGCAGGGTGTACCAGATAACACTGGCCTCTCTGAGTGACAATTTAGCTATCCAGCTTATGTAAATGATACCATATTAATTATACCGATTACACGAAAAACATGCAGAGTGCTAATGCCTGCTGTCCGTTTCAGCTAGACTAGCAATGTCTGAAAACACAAGTTTTGTTTGTGGTGGACAGAGTGCCTCTGCAGAAGCAGTGCAGCAAAGCAGGAGTGGGTGAATGCAGCACCGTGTTTGGCCATGTGATGGCAGAAGAATGTTTTATGACTTCCTCTTTCATGTTTATTCTAATGTAAGGATGTTTCTGTGTCTAGTTCTGCATTCCAGGAAGCAGACATAGTAAGCTCTAAGGACAGTGGTCATGGAGACAGTGAGCAAGGAGACAGTGATCATGATGCCACTAATCGAGGTCAATCCTCTGGTAAGTCTGATAAGACAGTGGAAATAGTCGATCTTTAAGTAGGGAGACTAGAAAGAGCAGTTACCTGTAGGAATATAATACAAGACCAGCATAAAATAACGTAAGCATATTGCATGGAAGGCTGGGTTTAAGCCAGCTTGCCACTATGGTAACCTACACAAGGAGACAATTTTGAATGCCATGCATTCAGGGGGCAAAACTTATTTTCTTCTTTTGGTTTGGGGGCAGGGGGAGGTTGGCATGTTACTCTGCATTAGTGGCTGTAGCAAAACTTCCTCCACATTAAAGCAAAGTTATTGGTATGTTTTCTAGTGCATTTTTTTCCCAACAATAGATTTGCAGGATTTCAAAGCATTAGGCAACTTTGTTTAGTAGACACTTCAGCTGGCACAGCAGCGTGAAGTGCAGGGGGAGTTCCCAAGGCAAAGAATGAGCCCAGTGACTGAATGACAGCCAGACTGTGAGGATTTTTGCTGGGGATCAGTGGAGACGCATTGGGTGTTCTGAATGGGTAATACCTTAGCATTTTTAGAGGACTGTTTTTCAATTCAAATTAACAGACCATATAGTGTAAGTGACCTCCATGTTAATAAGGATAAGGTATTTTTAAGCATATTTCTTTCAGCTCTAGCAAAGCAAATAAATGCTTTGAAAGGCTACGATATAGCCATGATTCGAATCACCTAGAAAACATATACATTGCAGTGTTATTCCTAGGCATATGGCTTGCTGTCTTTGCTCTCATACTGTCAGTTTTCCTTTGAAAGGGACATTGTTTAGAGTCTGTGCATTAGAATTCATTCTCACCCCCACACTGCATTTTAGCCAGAAATGCTTTTGCTTTCCTCCCTACCACAGTTTCCAAAGGTCTGGTATGCCTTGAATCAATGAAGTGATTTCTTTCCCCTTGTTTCATCTATGCCCTGTCATGTATTAGGATTTGCTACAAGTATGTCATGCAAAAGACTGCATGAGTTTCTCTACTCTTCCATTTTTATTTTTTTATTTTTATTTATTTTATTTTTATATTTTATTTTATTTTTCTCAAACTCCATTTAAAAAGATTTCAGGGCAAGGGACTCTGCTGTCACAGTAGTGCAGCATCTCCTGTGTGCTGTTAATATCCTCTATGTTCCTGCTGCTATAGTCGCTGTCCCCTTAACGATGGGAAACCCAGGAACCAGGGGAAGAGGAGGCTGCTACAGGGCCCCTTTATATTGCTGCAAGTCATTAATATGCAGACCTAATGAGACTCGAGAAGAGCCAAGAGTCTCCGGAGCTCCCTGCTTCTTGCAGGGCTTCATGCTAAGTGAACAGAGTGTCTATTTTGTGTCTGGGAACCTGACAACAAACCAGGTCTTGCCAGAAGTTTACATCTGAACACAGAGCCTCTTTCATTTTTGGCCTATATATGGCGTATGATTTATTGTTGTCTTAAAAAGCCATGTATTTAGCCTCCCCCCACCCATTCTTTTGCACTGTTTCTGATGCAGCAATCAGTGCTACTGAGTTATAAAAAGCTCCCTCTCCTCCTTCCCTCCCCGCATTCCTTTTTTTTTTTTTCTTTTACGGATTTTACTGCAGCAGTCATCTCAATGAACATTTCAATCAGTTTAGTCCCTCAACATAATGAACCATAATAACCAAACAGGAGAGAAAAGAATAAACATCTGCAGAAGGGGCTGGGTTTGACTGATGGTGGGAATATAATCATATAGTTGCACATAAACTGAAAGCTATTTTCTTTTAGATGCATCCAGTGCTGTTATTGTTGTGCCTCTGCTCTCTATTCTTTCTCCCAGTTTTACAAGTAGTCTATTTCAGATAAGAATACTGGGACTGTTGTCAAACTTGAAGTTAGTTCTCAACTGGGTAAATTCCTTATTTTTCTTACTTCTATTTTACTGCATTAGAGGCAAAAACTACAGTTTCAAAATATTTTCAAATCACTCAGTGGTCTGATGTGATTTGTGAACTTCTGTAACGTAAATGATGATTGCAGATGAGGTAATGAGTGCTGACAGTTAGGTTTGGTCAGCTCACAAGTAACAATTTTGAGCTGAAACCTCAAACACGCAGAACTTCCAATCTAATATATTGGTGCTGTGCTTTCAGGGTAATTTGCATGAGCAATTTTTAAAATGCTGGTTCCCAATAAATATTTAAATACAATTCTCTGAAGAAATTGCTATCATTTCCTACTAATGTATAATACAGATTTCCTCTAAGCTTTGGGCTCAGTTATGCTGTCACAGTGCGAAGAAAGTTCTCTTTGACCAAAGTGATGACAAGATATTTTGATATAAAGGCATCCTTCTTGCTATTAGCTTTTTGTGATTAATTTTATGAAAAAAATGAGCATAAATCCTGTTTGATCTTGAATGACCAGAGGAAATGTCTGAGGGAATGCCTTCTCAGTTTTTCAGTTACTTTAGTGCTTTATAATCAATTCTATCTAAATTATTAAAGGAAAACACAGTTGTTGATAATGCTTTTTTTCCCTAAGATATTACCTGATACCATGCAGAATCATATTTGTTTTCAAAAGCATTATATTTGTATCTGAAAATGTTTAGTCAAACATTCTCATTGAAAAATAATACTTCCTCCCTACCAGTTTTAGTCAGCAACATGTTTTGCTTGCAAAACATCTTTTTTTCCTCTTCTGTGCATGATTTCTGTTACTGTCACCGGTGAAGAATCCTTTGGCACACACATAGCTATTCCGTAGGAGTCCATTGCTAGGCTAGCTGGCTGTCAAAGTTGTGGTGAGTTATTAGTTGGGAAAGTAATCATGCAGGATGAAAATCTAGCAGAGTGTCATAGAGTTCTCCTCTACAATTATTTGCAAAAATTCTGAACTAAGCTGTTCTGTGTGTCATAAAATGTCCCATTGTGTTTTGAAATAAGATTCTGGTTCACCTTTTAAAGATGTATATTTTCTTGGTAGTGATTTAATCATGGTTTCTGGAAAGTATGTGAGGGATTCATATTGTTCCCATTAAGGTAGCACCTGAATGCATTATTATCTGCTTTCTTATCTACCTCAATATCAACGAACTAGGAAAGGACTGTCATCTGCATTTAGCAGAGAATGGCAAGTAGTGGGATACTCAAAAGCATTCAAGAGCCTAATTTTTACTGATTGAGTGATTATTTCATTTAGGGGGGCAAGGATCTGAGTCTTTCGGAAAGTGGCCTTCCTAAGGTCACGCAGGAAGTTTTTGGTAGATGGAGGGAGGGGTTTCTCAAATCCAGAATGGGTGTTATAATTATGCTCTTCTTCTCTGGCTGAAAATTGTTGAGACAAAAGCTGTTATTTTGCTGTAGAACAAATGCAACACTACTACCTATTATTAACACACTATTTCAGTCATGTTCTGTAGGAGTCATTTCTAAGCATGAAGTTAGTTTATTTCCCATGGTTGATTAAATACTTGGCCTCCCTTGTGAAACTGCCGACTTGGGTGCCAATTAGTACTCTGTGTGTGTGTGTGTATGTTTAAATTGTGTGATTAGACACCTGTCCTGTAAGATTTGGACTCACGCCATCAACTTATTTTGTATGGTTGGTCACTAGCTACTCAGTTTTCTCACGCCGAACATGCGGAGTTCTTTACAATATTACCTTTGTTTCGCTGTCTTCACTGAATTGGCATGATCTCTCAGACGTACTTCAGGAAGGAGTATCTGAGATGTGAAGCAAAATACACATACTGTAAATTACATATTATAAAATACATCAACTTTTTCACAATCTACTTGGTGCAGTACTGCACTGGACAGTATGTATTGGTGACTGCCTGAGAGCTAAGATCAGATTTCCACTATTTAAATTTATGAAGGAAATTGATAGTGGTCTAACATGAAGGCACAGGGTGAAACATTACCTTACACCAATTCAGATTTAGTAAACCCCAAGAAGCATTATTGCTGAGATGTAGAATAGCTATGATATTTCACTGTTCATAGGGACAAGAATTTGAGAAGTCACAAGGAGAATTTCGGTGATAAAGGGACGGGGGGAAAAAAACAGTGTTCGTTCTGAGCTTATGCAGAGTGACAGCTAAATCCTGTTTTGAAGATCACTTGGGCTAACAGTCTATCTTGGATAAAGTAAGAGTGAGCATTAAAATGGCTTATAAAAGTGCTTTGACTTGAACTGAGGGTTTGGTGGTTTTTTTTTTGCCTTTTTCCTCTTCTTTCCTTGGGTTGCATGCTTAATGATGTTCACATCTCAATAGTCCAGATAGAGCTTTGAAGCTGAGATTTGGAAGAGCTGAATATTGAAGATTTTTAAGTCTTTTTTTTTTCACGTTCTCATGAAGATGAAGTCAGTTTTATCCAAGGCAGCACACCAATTACTTAGCAAGAAAGAATGATAACTCTGTTTCATGAAGTCCATTTCTTCAGTAGATAAAGTCTTCCAAAAAGGAGGTTAAAATCATTATCCTTATTTACAGACAGAAAACATGAATCACAGGGAAACGACTAACTTGCTCAAGGATAATCTAACCAAATGGGTAGCCGAGCTGGTAAGGGAGCTCCAAAAAGGAGTTCTGGTTCCCTATGTCACATCTATTTGCCGTCCAATCCTTAGAAAGTTACTACAGAAGAAGCAACAAATGCCATTTAGTTCTAAGGAAAAGTCAAACTCATGGGGAAAAACAAAAGAAAGGTACACAATGGGGAAAAAAAAAAACTCTTGATAACAATACCACAAAAATATTAAAATATTTTGCAATTTTTTTTCTTTTTATTACATCATTTACACAGTAATATATATATGAACATGTTCAATCATTACTCTAAAGGCTTGGTATATAGCTCTTCTCTCTTAATTACATTAAGAAATGATAAATTATTTTAAAATGGTTTTAGGCTTAATTTTCCCTTTGATCTTAAATTGTCATTCAAATCAAGTAGAATCCATGCACAAAACAAAAAAAAAATTGATTTTTTCCTTTTGAAATACAAAAAGGAAGCAAACTTGGACTGTGCTTTAGAAAGGGAATACTACCAAGTAGTATTCAAAGCACCTGAGGTCAGGAAATTCAGATGCAGATATGCAACTTACTATTTTAACTATTTTCTTAGTTTTTTGTTTCCTTTGAGGAAGGGGCAGGGGCTCTTTTTCCTTCAAAATCTGCAAAGTTAGGTTGTGCAAAAGCTCATATTGCCCACTGGCCTATCCAGATAAGACTTGACCTTTGCTATGAGCTTTTATATGTATGCTGTATTTGGAATAGCTCAATGCTATTTTTTGGCTCTGTGGTGCTCTATACTATCTATTTGTATCTGCAAAGGACATTTGAAATTCATAATTCAGAGCCACCTTTAAAATCTCAGTTTATCTACATGCAAGGTCTAATATGATAACTAAGTGGGAAATATAAAGCATTTTTCATTAATGCGGGTTTGCAATTATGTTGGATAGTTTACTTCAGGCCATATACATAAGCAGATTTATGAGGGAGATGAGATGGAAGTGTCATACTGCTGAACATTTATTTTTGTTATAAATCAAGAATATGATTCTTGGTGAATAAAGGAGTTCTGTGCTGAATTTCTTACGTCATGTAGTGTGATATACTCTTCCTTCCTGGAATCTAGCAAACAGCCTTTCCTGCCCTGCCACCCACCCCATTTTTAATGCTTTTCAATTAAAAACAGAGAAATCTATAGTATGACCCACAGGAAAAAAGTGGAGGAAGAATAGCTCATATCATAGTCAATGTAAATATACATAGGTACCCAGGGATTCCAAAACTAGACAGATAATCTGAATTTATTTTCTGTTGAAATATTAAAGCCAAAGGCTTAGTCCTGCACCCATTAACCTCTTAGGGAACTCTGTGACTGATTCAAGTAGGAGCAATACCCAGACCAGTCCTCTCTGAACAGCTGTTTGCATGGTAATCAAACTTTCTAGCTACTTGTTAGCAGTGGGTGTTGAAATTTGGATATATATTTTTTTATACTTATATTTTCTTTTAGAAGTTCTCAGCTTCTTGGGGGGGTGGATTTGTCATACAAGCTTACAGTTGATATCTCCTACATTCATTACTTTATTTATTCAAAATCCTGATTTAAGGAGGCTGTAACATTTCCTTTATAAGCTGTTACATAATACTATTTGTCACACTGTCATAGAGAAGCAATATTCAAAAAGGAACTAAAAATTAATTTTTGGATAGAGACATTTTGCAGTTTAGCAGCTGATGTGGAAACAAAATAGTAAAATGGAGGTTAATTTTCCAGAGGAAATAAAAATCCACAAGCAGATAAAAGAATCTATCTTTGAATATATGTCTTAAATACAACATTACTATAATATCTTTCTCCCCACTGACAAAAGAATGCAGTTTAATATTTATCCATAAATTTTTCTGTCTGTCTTATGCTCTCTTTGATAAAGCGTTGAATGAATATGGTGATTGGTACACTGTTACCAAAATGCAACTGTAATCAGTTCCCTATTAGAAGCAAGGTTATTTCTTGTTTACATGTAACTTTGCTAGGAAATCTGAAAAAAAGAACAAAAATGTTCTAAACAGCAAAGAAGTTTGAATTCTAGAGTATGTCTTTTCTTGCATAAGAGATATTTTTATTCAAACGCTTCTGTATATAAGATACACATGTGCGCATATGCACATGGTTTTATAGACATGGCTGTGTGTTCATTTCTTTCCAGGAAGCCTCTACCTAACCTTTCTTTTCAGTCGTTGTTAGCTACTACCATTACAGAATTTAGAACCATACAATTTGTACATGTTGCATGATGATCTTCATCTGATTCCTTAGTCGTATCTGCAGTTCACGTTTGCATTCTTCAACAGCTCACTGATCAGTAATTTATTTTCAGACTTGTGCATGCCAATTTTTGATGCGAGGTTCTAATCGAAGCTGGACCTAGCATTGTATATGACTTAATTTAAAATTAAAAAGTCATTATAAAGGGAGATTAATCTGAGGTAAAAAGCTTTTTTTTTTTTTTTTCATTTTTTCCCCTTTTATTTCTGTCTGCTTAAATGACTGCCTTTAGATCTCAAGCACTTGTTGATAGCTCAGAAAGAGTCTTGCTTGCTGAAGAGATTGTTTTGTGTAGTGTGAAATTACACAAATATTACTAATATATATCAAATTATAGTTCAAAACTGTGGTAGCATTCTTAATACTAAAGCTCACATTGGAGGTTGAGCTAATCAAGTCTTTCACAACGCGTTGGCTGGTGAATGAGCTACAATGCATGAATCTTATTACAGCTTTTCAATATATTTTTTTTCTATTTCTCTTGCAAGTTGTCCTTTTTTTTTGTTTTCAAATTCTAACGGGATGCCTGTAAATGCAGTGTTTGTAACATCTAGTTAAGTTTTGACATACATCTATTCTAAGACACTCAGCAATCTTTATAAGTACAAGAAAAGGATATTTCTTTACTGTACTGCTTTTTTTTTTTTATGGTGTTGAATAACAACTTGGAGACCTTAGTATTTATTTTCCTCTATGCCTGTGATTTCATACACCATTCCTCTCAAAACAAGTGTAATCCAACAACTCAGTGAATCACTGTCAGGAAATATTCTTTTAGGCTGCTGTTCTTAAGATAGTCAGTGGAAGCATAGCTTGTCATTGAAATCTTAATAGCATTAAAGGATTTGTAAGCAAACAGTTTTGTGTTGGCAGGGACAGGTGTTTGCTGATATAGCGGAAACATTAACAATTTTGTCGATAGTATCCACAGCCATGTCACGTTGGACTACAGCTACCTTTGTACTGCTAATTAGAGTTATTTACTATAGGATTCCATCCCATTACTTGGATGACTAGATAGTAAGGACTGCTGCGGTAGCAGTGAACACTGCTTCTGAAATAATGATGTAATGATTGATTTAGTAAGCCATCTTGATCACTTAAAAGCTGGATTCCTACTCTGTAAGATCTGCTTTTCATATCAATAGGTTCTGTCTGTGTGCACGCATGCATGGCTAGTTCCTTTATAAGACTTAAAAATATTTCATTTTCATAAATGAAATCTGTGGTTCCTCAATCGTATCATTTCATTTCTTTGGTCAGAGATAAGTTTATGCAAAAACAATTCCTTCACTTCTTAAATGTGTATTTTTGACTGGGAACAATGTCTGGAAACACAGACATTGCCAACCGATCCTTACTGAAACGGGTTCTAAAAAGTGAGATCGGCAAGCTGTTTTTATGAGCTAGAACCATCAGTACCCTTCTTCTTGTCATACCTTCTGTCCGTGTGAGTGTGCATGTGTGTGACGTTCTAGCATTTATTTACACTTATTCAGTGGTGTCATTGACTTCTGAAGACTGGACAATCCAATTTTTTTGTTGACGTGGAGGTAGTGGAAGAAGTTCTTAGGAGATTTCTCTTTTTTCTCAGCAGTCTTTCTTATCTGTCAGCAGCCGTTCATGATGCTGAAGCTTATATCTGTAGTTTCTTTTTCTCTCATGCTTGCAGGCATGGATCTCTTCTCCAATTGCACAGAGGAATGTAAAGCACTGGGCCACTCAGATCGGTGCTGGATGCCTTCCTTTGTCCCATCTGATGGACGCCAAGCTGCAGATTACCGCAGCAATCTGCACGTACCTGGCATGGACTCCGTTCCAGACACTGAAGTGTTTGAAACACCAGAAGCCCAGCCGGGGGCAGAAAGGTCCTTCTCCACCTTCGGCAAAGAGAAGGCCCTTCACAACACTCTGGAGAGGAAGGAGTTGGATGGACTGCTGTCTAATACACGAGCGCCTTACAAACCACCATATTTGAGTAAGTACTATTCACAAGGCTGTATGAAAGTGTTCCCTTTGCGGGAATAAAAGTTAGCTCTTTCTGCTATTCATAATAGGAATAATACAAACAAAATTTTAGAAGCAGTGGGGAAAAATGGCTTCCCTTGCAGTCAGGCACCACTGAGGAAGGCATCATTCAATGCTTTTTAAAAAAGACAAGACCTTGATTCTTGTTAGTATGGCATGATTGTCAACAACAAAAGCATCAGATGATAGCATTAGTGGGGGAGTTACTCAAATTTGTTTTCTGATGCTGGATTATTTCCAAATTTTTCATGGTTAGGTTGGTTTAAAAATAGACAGGGTAACATTTTAAAAAAAAAAAAAAAAAAAAAAGAATAAAAAAGTCAAATACTTCCGTTTGTTTGGTTTGGTTTGTTGTTTTTTTTCCTTTCAACTGTCCTAGGAGCTTCTCATTATTTTTTCCTCTTATCTTTTATATTGAGCAGTACCTTGATGATTATTATTTTAAACTAACTATTTACATAGTTAACATTAGGGGTTTGGAAGGAAGAAGATAAAACTTTTTGCCTTCCATCTGATCATCTTTCAGCCTATGTAATATCAACTTCTGTCAGTGTTCCTCAGTGCCTCCTGTCTTGTTCCAAAATCTTACCTCTTCGGTCAACTTTTGACTGTGGTTTGGTGACATAAGTGTCATAGATCTCAAAAAGACTTGTAATTTTGTAGAGTCTGAGACAGATGTAGAGCTCTTGAGTACTATGTTGATCTAATAGGTCTTTCTATTTAGTAGCCTTCTGTATTTTATTAGAGACTGTAATCTTCTTGACTTCAAGAATTTATCTTGATGCTTATCTCATCCAAATAAGCCAAAGACGTTGACATTGCAATACTAACTCTTTTCAAGGCATCAGAAGTCTTTAAGGACAGCAGATCAGGAAAAAAAAAAACACTCAATGAATGGTATTCATTTATTTATTTTTATAAAGTATTTATCAGTTCTGAAAGGTGCTTCACTGGCAGTTTTGGAGTATGAAGATCTTTGCTACAGATCATTCTCAGCACAGGCAACACAGTTCTTTCATCCTAGTTAGCTCTGTCTGGGAATTTCAGTCTTTCAGAGAGGTCTGCTTAACCATTTCAGTCTTCAGATTTGCTTTACCGAAAGCTTTTTCATTAGGATACCAATTATGAGATGTGGAAGCCATTCCTAAAACAAAACAACAAAAAAAAAAAAACAACAACAGCAACTAAAAAAACTGTCCTGAGGCAGTCAGCTAAAATGCCAGGTGTCGATCATCTGGTCATACTGTGAAGACCCATATGAAGTTTCACATAGCTACGATGTAATGACTCATGTCTCTATCTTTACCTAACTGGTCTAAGCTGTAATTTAGCAATACTGATGTCATATCTATCACTTCAGTTAAAAAATTAAGGTTTTACAGCAGTCATGGTCCAACAACAACAGAGTTCTGATGCAGTATGTACATTATAATAGTGATTATATCTGGTGACATAATGTAATAATGATCTTCTTATTCCTACTATAGGGATTTGAAATTTTGCTCAGCTAACATAAGTAGTTTTGTTGAATGTGTTTACATGCGGACATTGGTCCACATTTCATTGGTCCACATTTTACACTTTCCTGGTATAAGGGCATGAAGAATAGGAGGTAAAATGTTTAAAATAAACAATATAGATGAGTGGTATTATATAATCCACACTTGAGAATCCAGATTTAATTTTGCCTTTTTTCTTTGGACCTTGAAGCAGAAACTGCCAGAAAACAGAGTAATATTTCTTTATTTTCCCTTACTGAACAGTTTCTTTAGTAAAATTTTAGATTAAAATTATATAGTAAATAACAGGAGAAAAGAAAATAAAATGAGCCTAACAGTTGTAGCAGTGAGTAAATAATTCGTTATTAATAATGTGTTCAATGAATTAGGCAAGAGGAATGTGTAAGGGGAAGTTGATTCAGGAAGGAACTTTAGTTGAGCCACTGAGTGACTATGACATTAATAACATTTAAATTCAACTTCTTAACAAAAAATATTGTATCAGAACAGTTTGTCAGTAGAACAATTTTTTCAAAGAAGTGATTAAAATGTATGAAACGAAACCCTCATGTTCAGCAAAAATGCTGTATAAAAAGTTTCAGCATGTATGAAAACAGCTGTATGTAAAAGAAAACAGCAGCAAAGAGGGAAAAGTATATTGAATGGTTCAAAAGCTATTTGAACTGGAAAAGGTATTAATTAAAATGATCTGTAAAGACCAGATGTTCTAGCCGGTAAATTTTAGGATGGAAAATAAGAAAGCTGAGGAACTTCTTAGAGCAAATAGTGAAAGTCAGGAAATTATATACGGACAAGTTTTAGCATGTCAAATATAAGAAGTCTAGGAGAGAATTGGTGGGTCTCTCAAGCCACAGTTAGGACAGGAATGTTGCAGAGAGGCTAAACTGTTTCTTTGAATTTGTCTTCACAGGAGGAGGGAGAGATAGAGGGAGGGAGTAAGAAAGAAAGAAAGAAAGGCATTTTTAGGAAGCTGCCCATCCCAGGTAACCTTTTCAACTACATGTTCAAGACTGCATCATGAAAGAGGATGTTGATGAAAAAAACAATAGGAAGAAGCCAAGGGTTTATATGTTTCTTTAATAATCAGTTTTTAACAAAAGCTAGTGACCAAAGAAAGTCAGAAGTTGTATTTATCATTTTTTTTTAAAGTACTAGAAAAAGTTGTAAATTTGAGACTGGTAAGAAACGTTAGCACAAGACATAAAATTGTGACTGGGGTTTTAAGAACAAGGTAGCTGGCGTCTGTCCAGGAAAACGGCACAGAAAGATCGTCAATCTATTAGAATTTTGACAGAGTGGGTGAGAATTAATCAATACAGCGTATCTGAACTGTCAAAAAAAGCCTTTAGCCTAGCTTCTGTGTAGTAGAAGAAGCTACTAAAGTAAGCAAGTGTTGTTGCAGGGAAAGCATTACCAAATTCTGTGTGTCTGAGAGACAGAAAAAATTCATAAGGATAAATGGGACACTTTAGCAGAAGCAGAGTTCTCCTAGCATCCGTATGGAGATCCATGGACTTTAAAGCATTAATTTTCTCGAAAAGGAAATGAACATAAAAGGGACAGTATTTGCAGATGACATAAAATGATTTAGGTCAATCAGGTCTAATAGACTGTGTATGTCCACATAATTCAGTGAAGCATGAGCTTCTGAATTAGCTCGTTCTGTAAATGGAAGCTGCACAACAATGTCGGCACAGAGGAACAGCTGAGAGTACTTACTAGTTTGAGCTGTGCCATGAGTGCAGTGGGTACGGATGTGAACTGATAGCTCAACGTGGAGCTCTCACCGCCCCATTACGAGCCTGTTTGCTCAACGCTGCATCTGCCTGGAGATCCCTGCACTGCGTTCCGATGGGCACCTTCAATGCTCAGCTTTAGAAAAGACAAACAAGGATGGCAATGCATGTTATGAGAAATTTGACCTTTTCTTGAGAAAAAAGACCGTGGAATGAGTCCCTGAAAAATGTCCCCCGATGTGCAGAGCCAGCAAGTAGGAATGAATTGTCAACTTGTAAAAAGGAATTGAACTGAAAATACACTAAGATAAACTATTATAAAAAACATGACACAAACCATACCACTATGTTTCTCTAGCCAGTCTATTCATTCCATAGAAATACATAGCATAATGGTGAAAATACTGAAAATATTTCTGTGCAAAGCCATATCAAAAGCTTAGCACTAATTAATTTAGACAAGCTATGATAGGGACATGAATTAAACAGGAGAGTGAATGAACACAGAGAAGTTAAGCTGGGCATCTCCATTTGCCATTTTCAGTTAAAAAAGAGCAGCAAAACAATTGAGGAGCAAACATGTCATGAAATGGGAAGATAATACACATTTGATAAGTTGATATACATTTGACAGAAATGCTAGAGTAATCTGTCAAACTCATGGTTATGGGGGACAAATAAAGGGCTTCGTAGTGGAGAAGAGGCAAGCAAGAGGTCTGCCTGTTTGTTTTTTTGAGGCTTAGGTCATTGAATATTTAGGTCATCTATTACTTTGGGCAATGCCCTCAGGTGGGAACAGTATGATTAGCACCATTTCATTCATCTCACTAGTGTGTTGGTCTACAACTGATGATAAGTAGCTTTTAAATTATTTTCCTGTGTTCTTTTTTTCCCCCCTGTAATTGTGGATTGTTCTAGATGTGCATTTTTTAAATAATATTTTAGAGCTTTCCTAAAAGCTATGCACTGACATTTTTTAATGTATTTTTCTTCCTACTAAGAGGTTAGGATTTTTTAATATATGAAAATATTCAGATATTGCCATAATACTTTAACTGTATATGTAGAAATGTTTATTTTGCTCTAGAAATTACTTTGGCATAGATTAATTTACTTTGTAAGCAGGTTAAAATAAGCTACATAAAGGCACAATTTACTGCACAGGATAATAGCATCCATGCCAGGAGATACTGTGGAATAACAGTTGTGTTCCAAAGTAGCCCCCTAATCAACTCTGCAATATTTCCTACGTACATGCAAGCATCTTTGCATTCACTGCTGAAACTAGAAAATTATCATGGTAATAACTGCACCATCAGTGATGCCAACGCCATCAAAGTATTTTATGTATGAATCGGGATACTATCATGTTAGGTATGACAGGGAGAGAGAGGGAATTAAAAACTGATCCCTTTCCCAAAGAGCCAGCAGCCTAAGTAAGGTGAAGTAGAAGAAACAAAATCACCTTCTTCGGCTAACCGTTTTGTATTGTGTCGCAGGGATACTCTATGCTACCTTTGATAGATGTGCGGAGGTCTAGGTTTATGGAGACAAATAACTTGCATTAGTCTTGTTTGTATCATCCAAAAAATTTAACGCAAGCTTGTGTTCATCCTGTGTCTCTGTTTCTTAGCCTGGATAGCCATTGTTTCACTCTGCAGTAGAGGTGTGATGAAGGTCTGTGTACAATCAGGGAGACTGGGCTTGGGTCTGAGCAGAAGTGTAGAAAGTGTAGATGTAATCCGAGATTCTGGTTCTACAAAATCTTTGGTATCTGCTCGACTCATCGTATTCAAGTCAGCTAGGTTTACAAATAAAATTAAAAAGCTTTCAAAAAGTCTTTGCCCAGTTGAATTTAGGAATGGGACCATCAATTTATTTCAAATAATCTACCACAGAGATACCACAAAGAATGGTTTATCTTACAGTCATTATCCATCCCCCTGAATTAGACTAGAGCAAATGACATAGAGGACTAGAGGAGAAAAATGTTCTTGTCTTTCCACTAGGACAAGAAGTGTCTCACAATCCTGTGATTGTTTTTCAAAGGAATAAAAAAAAAAGCACATGTAAAGATTTTTGGGGGGCATTTGACATCTTTAGGATCACAAAGGCTATTTCTGTGTGGCAGGACATGTAACGCAATTTTCTGCTATTATTTAACATAAATATATGAAAGATGTATTAAGCAAGTCTTTGCTGTTTTGGAAAAGTTTCCCAAAAAAATAAGCAAATTACCATTTTGTACATTTAATATAATGGAAGAATTTTCTTCTTATTTATTTGCATCTTATTGCTGGAAATCACAGCTGTGATAGACATTATGGCATTGCATTTGCATAAATGTAAATAACAGTTATTTTGAATGGAACACAAGTTTTTAAAATTATCAATCCTTTCTACATTTTTGTTTTTAAAAATTAGTCTATTTAATTTCTAATACAAATCAGATAATCTTGTGAGCCTGCTAGTCCCTTCACGAATACTTTTTTCAGTTTTCATGTATTTGAAGTAAATATGCACATTAGTAAAAGCAAACAAATTATTAAAAAAATAATTAAATTTTATTGTTATGAATGAACAAATAATGATATGTACACAGTGACAGAGTTGTTTGTTTGTGAACAGTAGTTTCATGCTCAAAACTAATGTTAAAAATTTTATCTTTCAACTTTAAATCTGACCTGCAAAGCTGAATATCCTGCATTATCCCATTACAGACAGTGGAACTCTTATTGTATATTGAGGAATTTATCTGCATGACAGGGTACAACTCTCATTTCTGCACAAATGAGAAAGATTTTCTCCATGCCGAGCTGCTCAGCAAAAATGGAGGCTGAGTTGAAAAGCCAACATGTAATGCTAATAAACCTAATTGTATACTTTTTATGCAGATAACTCTATCTGCAATGTTAAGAGATTTATTCGCTTATACCTAAAGTTTGCCAGTTCAGATACATCTCTATCAGGTAAATAAAGTTTACAAAAAAAAAAAAAAAACACCAACCTTTAAAAGGTAATATTAATTAAAATATAAACAGAGGAGTGCAAGACCGATGTGTATTTAGTCATTATTGTAGGTACTGTGTGGTCTTGAATAAACCACTTAAGATGATTCACTGTTCAATGATTATTGCATAACTTCTGAAAGGCATTTTTATCTTATGTTCATGACTGGTTTGCATTCTTCATCTGAATGTATTCCTCTTGCAGCTGTCACTCAAAAGGAAGAACTCTTACAGGGTATTATAGCAATAATAGAAAGGTAATAGATAATTCAGAAAGCAAAATTAGAAATGAATATATAAATATGCAAAGATAACTTGGCTGTAGCCCAGTAAAACCTACAAATTACTTTTTTTTTAAAAAAAAGATGAATGTACGAATAAGAAATAAGCATTCTTTTTAATTTTAAAGCACAGGTGTTAGCTGTTACATTTAAATGCTATTTGCTTAAGTCCTTTTATTTAACTGTGGTCTTAGAGCTCCCTGTGTTACTCAAAACACTGATGGAAAAAAAGCACCAGTTATTTGGTTTACATAGCATCTTCTATCTAGGAGGACTGTAGAGCTCTTTGCATCTATAGTGCAGGAAAATGACTGAAGAAAGTTAAAGGAATTTAACTAACTTACTTGAAAGAAAATTCTACATTTGCTTTGTCCTAAAATATCCAACTTTTTTTCTTCTAATAGCTGTAGAAGTCTATATTTGCTAGTTCTGACTGGATCACATAGAAGTCTTGTATATTTAACTGTCTCAGACTTGTGCTATATTTATTCATTTATGTCAATTTTGAGAGTGCTTATGTCTGCTGTGAGTTATGCCATCTCTGGAAAGTTTGTTTTGTGTGGGTGTTTTGGTTTGTCTTTGTTTTGTTTTGTTTGTTTGTTTTTTAAATAATTAAATTCTGTTTTCTGGATTCCTACTAGTTGAATATGGGAGAAACCAGCAGAAAAATTGTTTGAAACTTCAGGAGTTATTTTTGAGATTCTCATCTTTCAAATTTAAATCCTATCTCAAAAGTAATTTAGCCAGTTATGGACGTGAGTTTCTGTAGAAAGCAATGAGATGTTTGCAGTTACATTTTTCCAAGGCATTGAAGTTACTTATTTTTGATAGGCAAGTTCTTTTCAGTATGAATAAATGTTGTTCTTACATACACAGACCTTAATGTGATGGTCAGGAGCTGGAGTATTGAATGTACTCCTAATCTTGTGTCTGTCTGCAGAAAAGTCTTTTCCTCTCTGCTGTCCTCTCTTACAAACTCCTTGGGCTGTACAGCAGAGGAAATTATTCTTGTTTCACACTCTTTTCCTGCACAAAATAAATTTTCTGCTTTCATTTCCACTGCCTGAATTTTAGAGGGCATCCCTTCCTAATTTTTTCTTGACAAAAGGACAAAAAATAGGGAAAGCCATTTAAAGAATGAAACAAATAGGGAAAGAAGGGACAGCATCTATCGTGTTTGAACAAGCACACTATAGGGATCAGTGTTGCCATTTTTCTGGCAAGCCTGTAAACAGCTCTATTTGTACGCTAGGCACTGAGAATCCACAGTTGCAGGCGAGCAGTAAGATGACTGCTGCTGGGAAGTACCTGTCAATGTATTTAATTTGTTTTAGAAACGTGGTATGGCAAAGTCAGAAGAGTGAAAAATTACATATTTGGTACCTTCTTGTAAGACAGGAAGTAGGAGATGGACAATCAGAATATAATTTTTAACTTCTATACCTAGTAAATTGCTGGAAGAACTAAATATCATGAATAATAAGCAATGTGGTTTCACTAAATATTCAAACTGCTAAAATAATTTAATCTCTTTCTTTGATAGGATAATAGTCCTTATTGGTTGAAGAAAATATTGTGGACATGGTGAACTTGATTCCTAAGTTCTGCCTGAAAATTATGTGCATATATGAGTTGCAAGAGTATATCAATCATTTCTTGCATACACATGAATCTTTTACATGTGTAAATGGTATTATACTACATGATATTTTCACAGGAGTGATTTGGTTAGAAAAAATGGTTGCAGACTAGATTCACTAAGGAAGCTATAGGGATGATGGACTCCTGTTTTAGCAAATGACCTGAGTTCCCTGACTTTATTTTTTCACCTTCGGCATCATGGTTACATTCAGAACTGGAAAAGGACTTATTATGAAACTGCTTAAATACAACTTTTCTTTATTCATAAGGAATGTTATATATGCTGATATTGTGGATTCATCTTACGTCAGAGTAACGTTCTGTCACTTTGTCACTTTCTTAGTCACCTATTTGTGCTTTAATTTGACATCCATCTATTCTCAAATTGGCATTTACGTGACAATTGAATGTAGCTGCATATAGCAGTGGTATTGATGGGGAGTGAGATCTGAAAAAATTTGCTCACAAACAAATGCAGGAATAACGTTTTTCTGCTACTTGAGATAAAGTGTTGTGGTCTTGTATTTGCAGTATATTTGATGTCCAGTATGGTTTATTGCTTCTAATTAATTAAAACAGGATCCTTCCCAACTGGGATGTTATGGTTGATACCCTTGCACTCTCTGCAGTGCCTTTGGCCTGTGTCAACTAGCTCTCTTCCCTAACAAGTCCTGGGCATGGTGTGTGTGAGAATGAGGGCCAGGGACCATTCCTGAAAGCAGATTGAATGTGATCACAGTATATAGCCCCCATATATGACTGAGAAGTTTTAATAATGTGGACATAAATCATTCTGTTCTAGTGGTACTGTAACAAAGAATAGTCAAGGGCACATTGCATTAAAGGCTAGAAACTGTGCCAATATGTCTTTTTGAATAAGAGAAGTTTTGAAAGGATTGCAAGAAGTTTATATGATGTACTTAAATATATTATCTTGGCAAACTGGGAAGAACTCTCTGAAATCTAAGTGCTACTCATGAAAGCGTAAAGTACTGTGCTTAGTTCAGTGGGAAATAAAACATTCACAAAAAGAGAGGGGATGTACCTGCCAAATCCTACTACTACCAGGCGAGAGAGGTGGTAGAAAAAACATAATGGCAAAGATAAATTAGATAGGAATACAGTGTGTGATGCTGATGTAATACTGTAATGCATGTTACCTAGTGTCAGAACAAGTAAATTTAATTATTTCAGGCACAATTCAATGTGATTAATTCAGGCACCTCTGAAGGCCACCAAACTGCAACTTATATATACATATATGTCTGCTTTTCACTTGAATCTATAGGGAACTTAGGCACTTAAGAGCAATTCAGAAGGACTGGGTCATATCCCTCTTCTTCTTCCCAGGGCACTGAAAATTTTAAGTCTCGTTGTAGTCAACATTCAGTGTATTCTGCATTGCTTAACTCTCAAACTGACATGCTCATTTTCAGGCTTGTCAGCTTAAAGACGTTTTAGTGTAGATTTCAGGAGAGTACAATAAAATGTTGAGTTCTGAAAAAAAAAATGGAGGAAGGAGAAAAGATTTGAGGAGAAGTGATAGTTGCATACAAATACATAAGCAAACCTTTTTTTTTTTTTTTTAAAAAAAAAAGGAATCAAATACTGGTATTACTAAGGATTGTACCAAAATTATTAGGTTAAAGTGAATTGGGAAGAAAGTTAATTTGCTATGAGAACACACATGCAATTAGAATGAGTTGATGGAGAATCTTCTTAGGGAATTTGTATGACATACATCATAAATAATTTAGGAGTTACTTAATCCGTCCTAATATAATACATAATTATAATAACTCTTAAAAATTAAATGTTCCATGATTCTCTGACTGCAAGGTGATGTCATGTTTCATCTTTAGTGTTTTCAGGTAGATAATACAGTTGTAATAATGTAGAAAGATGAAGAGGCTTTCTTGTTCTTACTCTGTCTTGTGCAAAAACTGACTTTGGTGTCTCTATGGTACATTATAGAATATACCTTAGCACTTTCTATACTGCATTGTAGTAACTAAAAAGCATTGTTTTGGCAGTAAATAACGGCAAACAGAGATAAATCAAATCTGACGTGTACTATGTCACTGGGCTGTTCCTAGCAGTGAAAAAAAAATTGTCAGCATTTAGCACAGAAAATAAAGTAAAAATGTCTTATGTGCCACAGAACATTGATGACAAAAACCACTACTTGATTCAAAAGAAAATCCCTAATCACATACTTAATGTAATGTATATGTCAATTAAGGTCAATGCTTAAACTTAAGCCTATTTCTGAGGATAGTGCTAAACATTCCTTTATGTGAATAGGGACTTGAATACCTATTCTGAAGAATTGTAGTGCTTTTTTTTTTTTTTTTTTTAAATTCCAGAGACTCAGCTGAGTCCAGGTAGAATATAAATCTCAGGGCACTCAATAGCACCAAAGAAACATGTCAATGACTGTCATGAAGTGTCAAAAATTGTATCAAGAAGCCTGTTTGTCATACCAAAATATTCACAAAGACATGTTCAAAGAACTCCTGGTGGTGTCAGCATACTTCCAGAAGTACGTGGGCACCAAAGATCAGAAACATCTTAAAAATAGGGAAATAATTTTACTAAGCATGTATTTTCAGATCTTGAAATGAAGCTAATGGAAGTGGCAATGTGCATCAGTCAGAAATTTGGTCAATAAACTTTTTCCAAAAAAAAAAAAGGAATGGTAATTTGTTTAAGTTGTTGATAGAGAATTCAACACTATGTTCAAATTTGAAAAGTAACACTTGTATTTAAGTGCAAAGGACAAAACCCTTTCCCCCTTTTCATGGAAAAGATAAGATTATTTGTCATATTCACTAGATTATGGTCAATGCAGTATCCACCACTGTCAAATTTGACTTGACTGGGAATCAGCGTCTGTTGAAGTGATTTAAATGAATATGGGCAGGGAAATGTATAATGCATTTAATGCAAGACAAAAGGAAGGACAATCTGTGTGGTCACATGGCTTACTCAATGTGAAA
This sequence comes from Cygnus olor, assembly GCF_009769625.2. NCBI lineage: Eukaryota > Metazoa > Chordata > Aves > Anseriformes > Anatidae > Cygnus > Cygnus olor. The sequence goes on along the minus strand of NC_049172.1, from coordinate 39,932,057 downwards.
GATAGCTCTTTGGCATAATCATCTTTGTTCCAGAAGTAAAGACAAATTCTCAAAGGATAGATTTCAATGGGCTGTGGAGTGTGCTTACTTAAATAAAGGCAAGTCTCTTTCTAGCAAAGATTCACTGCAACAATTGCTAAACTCTTGCATTTTGGCCTACTTCATTTATTCACAGCCTGAAGACCTAATACTCACAATTTATTTTGATTTGAGGTGAAATCTGGGTAATTGTGCATGTCAGTCCAAATGCTGCAAGTTTATTTTAGAAACTATTTATATTTTGTGTTTTGCAGATCCCATAAAGAGTATTTCAGTCATGAGTCTTTATTAGAGACAAATTCTGCTTACATGTTTGCATGCAGGAGCTTCTTCTGCCTTGCCTATCTATCAGATGTCAGTAATGGCCAGACAGAAAGTGGCCTCATTCTTGGCTAACTCCCTTGTAGGTCTTTAAGAGTCTTCAGACCTATCACATATTTTACATATGCATGTATACATAAGCACATAAACAATGGCCACTAGAACCAACTGACTCACTGACAAGGCAGAGTTGGCCTTTTTTTCTTTTAAGGTACAAAAGTAAGTATGTTCCATCTTCCTTTTTTCAACTATTTGATATAATGCAGAGTTAATAAAAACACAAAATGGGTGAAATGTAACATGGGCATCTAGAACACCAGTTATTTTGTGCAAGTGTGCTCTACAGAGTGCATAGGTATGAAGCACATAATCTCTTAACTAAGGATTCGATAGTGAAAAAAAAGACTAATTCATGAGGAAAAGATATCTGATAAAATTATTATTTTCATATTTGTGTACTAAAGTACAATTGGACTGGTTAAGTCAATCTCTTATAATGCCATTAATGGAGTTTTCATAAATTTTATTAGCAATGCTTTAAAATACTTCTTTGAGTAATAGTTGATTTAAAAAAAAACACAAAACTTTATGGATTGCAAAAGATACTGAATTGAGACCTGCAATGACTGGAATACTTTTTTATCCACAGAACGTGGGTGGCAGCAGAGTAATCTTCCCCATCCTACATCCCCCAGCCCCAGCCGTGTGTCTCACCCTTTACCTGGATACACCACTACAAAGGGTGAGGGAGCTATAGTAGTTACTCTGCATTCCCGTTCACTTGTTGACCTCTTTCCAAAAATGTGGTTGCTGATAACTAAATTAGAGCTCCACTGAAACAGCCAGGTTGTTTTGTATAGGATACCTTCTACCACTACTTAAATTGTGTTCTCTATTCAGTTGGGCTGAGTCAGAACAGGAATGTTGAATTTGCAGCCTGTTGCTTGTCACTAGTATTTTCCACTCTTGGCTCTGTCAATGCCAGTGGGACTTAGTGAAGGGCAATATTTCATCCGATATAATTAACATATAGACAGTAAGGCAAACCATAAAAATATGAAGAAAGTCAAAGTTAATGCAAATTTAAAACTGACATTGCCATAATGTATCTGAGGTAATTAATTGCTTTAAAAATTATTGTTCAAGCGCAAGGTACTCGCTGTACAGCCTGAGTAGCTGGGCTGTTTCTAAGTGGAATACAAGGAGATTACAGCCTTCTGTAATCTCTGTATCAGTTGCATGGGGGCCTCCTGATCTGCATAAACATGACATTGTGAGGCACACATTTTATGCAGAGGACCCAAAAGAGAAAAAATGCATTGAGCGCTTGCATAGAAGCCTATCTGAACGCCCACGGGAAGTTAAATAGCACTTGGTTATTGTGCTAGCTTAGAGAATTTGGATCTGCAATAGCAAGATGACAGTTTACGTACTGTTTTTCCCCCTACTCTCCAGTTGCATAGCTTTATTTGTTTTAAAGAGGACTCTTCTAGGTTGAAGTGTATTCTTTCTCCTGTGTGGAGGGGGATCAGTAATGTTTCCATAACAGCAGCAGCATATATGGCATTCCATACCCTTTGGAGATTTTATTAGCTAGGGATTCATTGGGATCTTTAGACTGCTGGCACTTGGGGGAACTCTGCAGTCGTTCTGTTACTGCAGATATAATACTGTAGGACATTATGGAGCTGCTAAATATAGCACAGAGAAAGTGACAATAGTTATAAAAGGTACAGCATGTGTCTTCTTTTGCTGCTTGGGTTGCCAGTAGTGGAGGGAAGCAGTGGGCCTTCTCTCTGTTCTAGTTAGATTAGCTAGCAATGCTAAGCAGGAAAACTCTTTTATTCAGAGAGTTTGAAGGTCTTCCAAGTACAAACAATCCCTTTTAGGGATTGCCAGAAGAGGAAATGTATATAACTGTATTCATGGCTGTATGGCTGTAAGTAGTCTGACATCAAGTTTGGATGCAATAGGATGATTCACAACAGAGTGGAAGGAAGATATCTTTATAAGGGCTTTACAGTATTTTCTGTTTGTTTCTGATCCATAAGCTAGGAATAATCATTGCATATTTTATTTTCTATTTTCTGTTTCTTACGTTAGTGTTTTTCATTTCTTTTTCTGTTCATCTACCACTGATCTCTTTACATGTCTTCTCTCATCAGCCTGCACAGAACTAGCTCACCGCTGAGACTTACTAATGCGTATGGAGGGACAATTGAATCTTAATGTATTTTTGCTGTGTTCTATTTCCTGTTTTTATTGAAATTCCATACAAATTTTATGCATTAAGCATTCTTACTGTAACTCTCAAAACCTTTGTTAAGGTCTTTGGAGAAGAATCAATAGTCAGTACAGCATAAATCGCATACCCTAAGAATTTTAATTGGAATGCTTGTGATTATTTAATCATCTTGTTCGCCTCAAACACTGTTAGAATATATTAAAAAAAAAAGTGTAATTACATTAATGGAATTAGGAAACAGCTCATCATTAAAACCCTTTTTCTAACATCTATACTCGCACAGACTTGAAGCTTCCCTATGCACTTGGTTTGAGAGTTTGCAACAGGAGAGAAAATAGGGATGACAGAGAGAGCTGGGATCTCAGAGGAGAATTAGGCACCAGAAATTATGGTGTTCTTGTTCCAGCTCTTACACTGACTCTGATACTTCCATTTCTATAGCGTTTGCCATCTCTGGATCTCAAAGTGGATTATAAAGAATAGTGATTTAAACCTTCCTGCACCTCTAGGAGATAGGTAAGCAATATTATTCCCATTTTACAGATGGAGAAATTGTGATGCAGAGAGGCTTAGTGTTTCTTCTTCAAGTTTACTTATGAGCACACATGCATGCACACACACAGAACCAGAAATAGACCAGAACTTTTATTGCCCTCTGTTTTAAGTGAAGTCCATCCTCCTTTCCATTTAACCTCTCTGACTTATATTCCCCATCTGTAAAAGGACGGAAACTGGTATAGGCATGGAGAGATTTTCTTGCACATAAATCTCTGAGCAAACACAGAAAAAAAAAAAACAAAACACAGAGGACAAAACTCACTCGAAATCCAACGCATTTTGTGTGTTGGCAGAAGATATGTTAGGTTTTGGGTCAAGTGCTTTTGTAGGTGGGGAGAGTGCAGGTATTCTGCACCCTGACAAGTAAAATTTAATTATTTTTATAAAATGGCTTGATTATTTTGTAATATAAGCACATTAATAAAAGTTTAAAGTTTTAAAAATGTACTGGCAAAATATTAAACCCATCAAGTAACTCAGTCTCTATGTTATCCGAAAGAAAATCCTAGACAAACTGATTTTGCTGTGTACCTCAGGTGCCAGGTCAGTAACCCCAATGCGCTGTGGCAGGCAGGAAGAGAAGGAGAGTAGTGCTGCATGAGAGCAGCAGTGGCTGTGCTGCATGTCTGTGTACGCAGATCCCGTGAGAGTCCTACTGTGCCTGTACTGCAGTATGAGGTCCTCAGTGGCAGACAGCAATCTAGATACTCTGCTTACCTATTTACAAGAGAAGTGAGATTACTAATGAGCTTTTGGAGAAAGTGTTGAAGATCAAATATAGATCTTGTTACTGCTGTTACTATTACTGGAGTTATTGTTTCTTGTTATATTTTAAAAATATACTTATAAAATTGTCTATAAACTTGATTGGTCTGATCATATAAAGCAGCAAAAGGTCTGTCTCATTAATCTTAACCAGTGTTAACAAAATCTTGCAGGAGCTTTTAAAAATCCTTTCACATTCTGCTACTAATTTGCTACAGAATTGAAACATTGAGACCAGAATATATTAGTTGTTTTAATTTTACTGTTAATAACACATCTGGCAGGTGTCTGTATATTGAACAAATAGCTTACAAATAAATGTTCGTCACATTTTTCTGCATGCATCCTATGGGATAGGCAGGCTAGATCAAACAACCACACAACACCCATGTTAACATTTTCCTGTAAGTAATCCAACTTCATTGTGATACAGTAGATAAATTGCATATTTTTATTGGTGAATGTGTGTATATATATAGTGAATAATATGGCTAATGTATATTTTTGTTAAATGGAACGGAGACTGGATATATTTGTGTAGTTTGCATGCAAGCATCAACGTGTATATATGGATGATTTAGTTCAAGGATTCATTATGAAGTTAAGATTCCTTTTATTTTAGTTGTAACACTTCATGGCCAGAAATATACTGAATTTCAGGTAGAGAATTTGGTTGATTTGGAGCTTAGGTAAAAGCTGATTTTATCATTGCAGCTTTCCTAAATAATAATAATGATGATGATGAAGACAGTGGTGATAGCAGTGATAACAATACTTCAGCAAGCAAGCCAGTTCCTTGTCTCGACTCCATGTGTAACTGAGATCAGAATTTAACCCAGGGTCTTTCTGAATGCTAGTACAAATCATTTGTTACCTTTGCTCCCAATTACAGTTAAAATAGCCAGTGTCTTGAGGTAATATAGATCGCACAGCTGGTGGATTAGCTGGTGGGTTTGCTAATGCATTGACCTTCTTCATCTGTGTAACATGAGTTAATTTCCAGGCTGACAGTAAATGCTGAAATTTGAATTGTAGCACTAATGCACCATTTTTTCATCTCTCTGTCAAACCAGACTAAAGGGTCATTTGGTGATGAGGATAATGGTTCACTTTGAAAGGGAAGGAAAACCGGCTTCTGAATCTGGGGGATTCTAGATCTTGCTTCAAATAACAAGATGAACTAGGAAAAAATAGGCTTGGAAATTCCAGTAGTATTGAACCTGCGAGTCTGACTATTTGCCGTGTTCTTGTACTGGTGCTGCATAGGCACACTGGAATGCTTGCCCTGACATGTTAGACAGAATAATAAAACAGCATGTGAAGTTTGGTTTTCAGACTATCAAGCCTCAAAAAGACTTTTCTCTGAAAAGTGAATCAACGTTAAACTGTTTGCTACAATGGGAACATTAAGCGGCAGTTTGTGACAAGTTTTGATTGTTTCTCTACACTCTAAGAAATACTAAACCTAAGAACTGTTGGAGACTGATTTTTTTCCTTTTTCTCTCAGAAGTGTCTTTTTTTCTTTTCTGCAGCACGGAAAAGGATATGCTAGTCACTTCTACAGGACTTACCTGAAGCAGCATGATTTGCACAAAAGTCGACCAACAAAAAGCATCAACTTTCAACTTCATTATCTTGGCCATCCAGTTCTGTCTAACTGAAGGATTTGTGTGCTGTTGGAGACATCATGGCCAACAATAGGACCTAATTGCTCTCAGCAGGCCTGAGAAATGAGTTGAAATGTGTAGAACTGTAGAAACTTTAGAGGCAACTGATCTTGCCTCTCTGATCAGTGTGTGCCTGTTTACAGCACTATATATCTTTCTCTCTCCAAAATGTCACTGAGCCCTTTAGATGTTTATATTCACCACAAGAAGCCAATCGTACAGATAAAAGAAATGTGCATTATAAATGCAATATCACTGTTTTAAACTTGACTGTTTTATATTATTTTTGTGTGATCAAGTGTTCCCCAAACTATTCCAACTTTACAAGAGAGATTGTGATCATGTTCTTTTCACCCGTGGGTCTCAAAAATGTTGTTAATCTGAGGACCCACAAAATTATCAAAGACATTCTGTAGTTTATACACCGTGTTGCAAAGTGTTTACTGTACTATTTCAAAGCTTCTAAATAAATATAAAATATATATATATTATATTATATATAATTTTCCGAAAAATGTGGTACAACTTAGTTGATTTTTAAATGGATTCATACAGTCTACACCATACACTAAAGTGAGAAGGTAATTCAGGGTTCCTAAGCTATCCTTGCTAAAAACAAAAATAAAATAAACCTTTAATAGTACTTCCCCAATATTCGTATTTTGGTCAATCCTGTTTTTCTTGTTTAAAAAAAAAAGCTGTAAGCAACAACATTTTGTCTAAAAGTTGTAATGATTTTTCAATGCCAAAGATGCAGCTGTCAATATTACCAGAATGAGCGCTATGTACTATCAGAGGTATAAATCACTCTCCATTATTTTGATTATATTTCTGTGGTTTTTAATTTGGAATCACAAAATCTTTTATAAGGCTCTATAAACTCACCTGTATATGTTGTTAAAAAGAACACTGGGTGTCTGTACATTTTGCAATGTAAAATATAATGTAAGTGAAGTTAAGTATTTTAAGAAAATCATCCCAAACTCATAAATATGCATACATACATACACACACACACAAAAAGCGCACATCTCTCTGACATAGTTTTGTGAAACTATAGAAATATATTGCATAAAAATATTTCTCTTGTGGCTAGGAATAGTTATTGATAGAATTCAAATTACAAAGGCAACGTACATGCCAAACTATTGACTCTTTTATCACAAGGCAGGTTTGAAATTAGGAACATGGCACATTCTCAGCTGACCCTTCTCCCACGGGAGTTTAAAAGGGGTTGGCTACCATCTCTGTTGGGAAAAGGATTAAGCCCTTGCATATAATCTTTATGTTCTGTAACAATTATATGGTTTGAAATGGTATCTTAGAGCATTTCTTTTCTATGAAGTATTGAAAATGGTAAACTTTCAAAGGTAAAGTTACAAATTACGTTCATGTCCATGGAGCTTAAGTACCGTTTACTAAATGTAAAAATCTAGTAGAATGTTTCTTCTTTTTTTTTTTTCCCTTTTTTTTTGTATTGTGTTTTTTTCCCTGCTGTATCTTAGTATCTGTCAAATATTGAAAACAAATGATACAACACTGTATTGTCAAACAACATCTAGCCAAATTTGAACAAATGCCTAGGGACAATCCAGTATTAAGACGACAAAAAAAGCTCTCATTGATTGCAGTTGAATTTGGATCATGCTGTTATGTATGAATTCTGATATCCCCACCAGTGCTACCACAGGATGAATGTGTGAGAAGCAGATTTTAGCCACTACTATGTGGTTATTGAGTCTGGTTTTCTTCCTTTTGTCATTATTTTTGTTTGTTTGTTTATAATGCCAGTTTCTAGAAGCTAGATAAATCATTCGTATGGAAACCATCCAGCTAAGGATCCAAACAAGACTCCTGATCAATTTATGGGAGCTCTCTGTTCAAACAGCTGGACTGAGCTCTGGAGTTAATTTTACTACTCTTAGCAAAATATGCTTATTAAACACTTTTAATGCATATTTCTAGCACATTTTTATAACTATAAACTATTTTGGGGATCCTTTTAAAAACGTATATGTCATAGAAAACACACATACAAACAAGTGCCAAGAATGGCTATTGATTTGAGAAAACAATAACAGTGGAATGTTTCTCTAGCTGTAGGTAGTGGGGCTTTTAGTCACCTACATGCCTTGTTAGTTTTATGAAGAACAGCAATGATTTTTTTGACATATCTTTCACTTAAAGCCTGTTAAATTGTTGCTTCTGCTTTAAAAGCAAGTCTTTTTCCTCCATGGAACTGTGTTTTCCTTATTTCCAAGTATCTCTTCAATTGTAGACGTATACTGTAATGTTTATTTTCAGTCTTTGGGAAGGAAAAAAATATTTTGTTTTCTTTTTCATAGTCAGTGAAGTATTTTTGTTTGATAAAACTGCCTTCACGTTTGCATACATTTTTTTCTGAAAGACTTAACCATATAAAACCATGTCATTCATTTCCATAACTGAACTCCTTCAGTGAACTATGTATGTAATATACACATCTTTACATGTCTCTTTTTTTTTTTCTTTTATTTTCTTTTTTGATTTATGTTAGATAATAGAGACTTTGGTCCATGTATACACGGACATCCTTCTGACTTCATTGGGAGAGTCTCAGAGGGAATAATGATAGGATACAGAACTGCTGAGGAACAGAAAGTTTTGAAGTACTACATCCTGGGCTCCTGAAATATTTAGACTTTTGCTGATTTCCCTAGATCACTGTGAATTTCAGTATGGTAACATTTGATGACATGAGGTTTAGGCCATATTAGAAAACAGTACTTAGCTGTCGTGTCCCAAGAGAAGTTCTGAGAAGTGTGTATGTCAGGAGAGGTTCAATCTCTTCCCCAATTATATGTTTTAGTGGGGAAGATACCTGATGCATCTAGCCACTTCCCACTGAAATTGAATCATTCAGCATCTCCATGTATTTCATCTGTCATGCTACTAGGTGCCTATCTGCAATGATAGGTATGTAAATGCCTTTAAACATTAGCCTTTTGTATTTGCCTCTTCCTTGAAGCGTATGTGATACAAATGTCTAAGGACTCTGATTTGCATATCGGACAAAAAGCAAACTGAACTAGTGGGAAAATATTTAGATTGAATATTACAGAGGAATATCTATATCCATAAGCTGAAATAGGGAAGGTTCTGAAACTGCTTTCATTAAAGGATTTCATGAATATTTCAAAAAATACCTGTCAGGGATGATGTAAGTGTACTTAAACTTGCCTCAAAGAAAAGGCATCGACTAGCTTCTCAGTCCTGTCATTCCATAATTTTCCTAGTAGGGCATACTGAGCTTCGGATGATGTTATCTGTACACAGCTGTAGGAATAAGGACGGTCTATCCTTCAGTTAGGTATCAGAAGCAATATTTAATGTCTAAATTTGCATAAAATTTATGAACATAATAGAACAAGCTGTCTGTGTGATGAACTTCCTTTGTCGTAAATTAGAGTTTCAGCACAGGACAGTGTTTTATAAAGGAAAACAAAATTAAATCAGATATGCTTTGTTTTGTTTTATTTTGAATTCCTGGTTTAGATATGTAGCAATGGATATCTAAGCAACTTGCCTGTTCAATTTCTTCCAAACCAGTCTTTAGTTTCTTCCAGACTGATTATTCCAAAACTGAGAAATACTAAAATATTTCACTACTTGAAATAAAATTTGGGGTATTTAGTGTAGGTTTTTACTAAACTGCCTACTAAGAGAAAAATAAACATAAAAAAAGTATTTCCAATAATATATTCTCAGCTGATTTGAACAAGGTGTAGTGATTTTTCAACAGTATTGTTGCAAAACTAAGTGGAATGACAGTGCACAGATATATATGATTTGTAAAGATTATGCTTCCTGCATTATAGTCACTATATATGTGTGTGTTGGGGGAGTATGTGTGTGTATATATAATGATAGTTCAAAATCTGGTAAATTGCCACTGGATTTTTTTCTTACAGGAGTAAACTCTTATCAGTAAATGCAAAGAGAAAGGTAGAAACACATTTATGATATTAGAAAATTAGACTTGTCCCTTAGTGTAGAATGGAGTTTTGTATTCAGTATTTGAATTCAGCCCCCTCTTCATGCATTATACCCACAATCAAACATACAATTCAGCATTTGACTTTAAAAATTTTACCTGCTCATAGTAGACTTTTTTTTTTTTTTTTTTTCCTTTAAAGTACTATCATTCCTCAGGGTAAAAGGTGGATAAATAGATAGTCTTCCTAGGCTGATAAATTGTCATTGCAATTTTGCAAGGCTGTTAAATATTTATATGTCTTGTATGGAGAAAGCTGATCATATCCTGCCATTGTTCCTTGTTCAAGTCTTGAGTTCTATGGCATTGGGACTTTTTAATTAAAATCTGTACAAAGGTGTAGGGGCCAAAATGAGCATCTTTGATATGCATTTAGTCATAGCAATTTGATTGCAAAGCATTAGCATCAGATCTCTACGAAGAACAGAAGGTTGTTCATTCTATTTGAAGTAAAGTAAAAGGCAGCCAGTAAGACTTTATTATTATGTTATGCTATGGGAAATTCTGAAACAATTAAGTCCATTGCACTGATCCCTACAATCAGAGCTCAAATTTGTCTTAAAGAACTCCTTCACTTTTTTTGTCTCTAATCTGCTAATCTGTCTTGATATGAAATGGATACATATATACAAACAAATACACACATCCATTAAAATCCATTGCTGAGCATATGTGTTTTTGTAGATATCCTCATATGTAAGAAATGAGCAAGAACTAACTTGGACAGCTTTCTTGAATTGAAACTGTTTTTGAAGTTGAATTTGTTAATAAAGTTCATGATATTGTATGTTGGCTGAGACATCAGGAAAAATGAAGTCTATGTGGGTGTAGTTCTCCAGAAGGCAAATGCTTCATTTAGGAAGCATCCTGTCAAAAATGTGTAAATGTGAGTGCTGGAAATCTTGCTGAGTCAAGATGAAACATACTGTGCTAAAACTTTCTCGTTCTCTGTGTCAGCACTGATTAAAATGTCCTCTGGATGTTAACCACTGTAGTCATTCTGAAGATACCAAAAATGGCAAACAGGGTTCAGATAATGTTTACCAATCTTACCGAAGAGAGATGAAGACAAAAAGGTGAATATGTATTAGAATATTTATTTATATTTTATATTATATTATACAGTAGGGAAAATTCAGTTAAGCCAAGCAATTAATGAAACAGTATGCTTCCAAATACGTGCATTTCAAAGATTAAAGTTCGCCTCATGATCAGCTTAAAAGCATATTTTGGATAACTCATCTTTGAGTTGCACTAAGAACGAAGAGTAATGTATTGTATAACAATGCCTTATGAGAACATGATAAAGTGAATGTAACCATAACAACCTTAAGTTTTAGAAGCCTTGGATTCAAACATTCAGGTTGCAAAACTGAACTGTATTTTATATGCATCAGAGCCTAATTCCATTAAAGGCAATGGTCCAAGCCGCAGTGATTTGAAGGAGAGCAAAAGGAAGTTCTCATTTCTTTCATTATGCACATGCATTTTTAAGCAAGAACAGCTTGCAATAAAATTATTTGACACCAAAAAAAATGGGAAACTTCACTAGCTCTGCTTTTAAGAAGCTGTGCAATCAAGTTCTGAAATTTGGATGTTGCTATATGTCAGTTTAAAACAGACATCGTTCTAGTGATTTTATCTTAAAGCAAAATAATGAAATATATTAAATGACATCTCTGTTCAAATTTCCTGAGAAGACCGAAACAAAAATGCAGTCCTGAAAAGATATATTCATGTTTTTAAAATGCAAATGGACAAAGAATTAAAAATTCATTGAACCAGAGTATTCTCACACCGCCAAACCTGGTGGTTGAAAATGTGAACAAAGCAAGCAAAGAAAATACCAACCCCAACAAGTAATGTTTCCAAAAGTTTTGCTTTGGAAGGTAACAAATTTCCTAATCACATCATCTCCTTTCAGGCCTAGACTGAAAGATGTTTCCTATCAACTTTTCTGGTCTCACTTTTACTTGGGGTATAGACATAGCCTACTGGAGGGTCTCCGTGTGTGGACAGGTGGGGGTATTCCTGTTCAATGAGAATAAAACAGAAAAAAAAAAAAAAAAAAAAAGAGCTATATGAACCCTGATGTCAAAACTAAATATTAATTCCACCTCCATCACTACAGCTATTTTACATATGTATCAGATTAATTTAGAGCAGGAACTTTACGGGATGCTGACAGAAGACCAGTGGTGTGGGACTGTTCCACCATGAAGAAGACAGAGAGTGCTCAGCTTTTCCTAGTCTCACAGATGACATTAATTGGTACTTAAATAGTGCTTTGTTCAGGAACATAAATATCATGAAAGAGAAAGATTTCACCATGAGAGCAATATATTTGTTGTGGCTTATGCTATCTGCAAAAAAAATGATGAATGCAAGCAAACATTATCCTGCTCAAACCCCTGAAGATGAGGCTAAATGATGCCCTTGGAGCTCACAGCTATTCAATTTTTGTTAGAGGCTTGGTTTGATTTATATTCTGACTGGCAACAAAGAAAGAAGCCAGAGAGTGAGTGCTGGAACTAGAAGATAGTTAATTAATACAGTCTAGGGAGAAAATGCAGTATACCTTGTATTGATATAATTAAACCTCACTGAGCTTCTGGAAAAAAAAATCTGTTCAAAAATAAAATTAAAAAAATAAGCAACAAAAAACAGCTCCTTGATACTCCGTGTACACATCTAAATTAAAACAGTCACAGCTGAGTTTAAAAATAGCTGCAGGTGATATATCATAGTCTTTCTTACACTATTGCCAGGGGGCAGCGGGGGGCCAGCCCCCAGCACCGGGCACCTCCTGGGGGACAGGGATGAGCTGGGGCCTGGGGGCAGGGGTTGGGATCAGGCCCAATGAGGGGGATAGAGGTCAGAGAAGCATATAGAAACTTACATTAAGCTTGCTGTGTTTAAATTTGCTTTTTGAATTGCTGTTGTCAGGTCTTGTGTTTCAGTCTCAGGTTTATTTCATTTTATGTAGTAAATCTGATCCAAGAAGTAGCACTTACACTAGGAAATAGCAGGAAATTTACCATTTTCCTTTTTACCTAACTCATTTCCAGACCTCCACTGTTCAGCAATAAAGGTATGAAAAGTCATAACAGAAAGTATTGGAAATCTGTACGGTGTTTTACTGGGCTGAGGAAATTTCTTTCCTGTTTCCATTCTATGTGGAGTAAGCTGGAAAGCACCATTCGCACGCAGACTCGTCAGGTTTTTAATTCTTCGTTTGCAGAGTGAAATCTACAAACTCACTGAACGCGCTGCTAATGTGCACAGATCCAAAACTTTAGGAAATATAAAAACAAAAATCTGTCTTACTTTTCTCATCCAAAAAATAACCTTTAGCAGTGGAAAATGTATGCATAGCTGGAAGTTGAAAAAACATTAATTTCAAAGTTAGATTTCTATTGACTGCTGTTCTGTGTGCTTTATATCCTTTATTAGTAAGCAAAATATACTCCAGTGTTACAACAGATGCCTGTATCACTATCCTTATTTTACTGAAGCATAACTGAGAAATTTCATAATGCAGTTTATTGCAGAGGCGGGAATAGAACCTAGTTCCTAAATCAAAATAATAAGAAAACCCACCACCAACAGTGATTATAATATAAAATAATGTAAGCCCGCATGGGTGCTACAACACTGAGATCTCCCCACATGCAGGTTAATGAGCTAACTAGCAGTCTAGAGAGCAATATGCAATTTGGTGCCCTTGGTCTCTCTGTCAAAAGAATATGTAATTATTCTTTGCAAATGGGACAGCTTCAAAGAGAGCAATGAAGAGCTCTTCATCTTTCCACTCAGAACCTAAATCCTTCTGGATTTGACGATTAGGGAGGGCTGGGAAAAGAAAATTGGGTCTAGATCCCATCATGTAAAAGAAGCATTTGTCCTTGGGGGCCAACATCATGGGTGAATACTATCATCAGTATGGTATAAAAAGGGCCTCCATCAGCACTTCTTCCTCTGGCAGTTTTCTGTTCAATATATGTCTTCCCAGAATACCTAAAATTAGGATCCTTCAGAAAACCCATGATGTTAAAGACTAGGTACCTAAGATTTCCAGAGCAGGTGACATGACTTCAGTATTTTTTCAGGATATGAGAAATCTGTATTCATTTCCCTCTGTCTCAGATAATCCAACTTAGAAGAGTTTCTAATGTATTATCTCCCATTTTGCTTTTCCATTTTACAAAAGCAACTTTTCTTGGTGCAAGAACTAGGCATATGTGGCACCTTCTACAGATTATCACTCATTAAATATAGACTCATTTGCTTGCTCTCCAATGAGTACTTAATATTTTATACAATTTTTTATTCTGCTCAATATGTATTTGTAGCTGGCATGCAGAGTGATGCTAGGCACATTACAGAACCACTAGAAAGCTTGACCTCTTGCCTAAGGGAGAGGGCAAGAGAGCAAACCACATCTGACATGTTAGTCATGTAGATGAATGTTTTATTGGAAAATACACAAGGCATAATGGTGGTAAGGGCAGTCTAAAAATCTGATACTAACAGAAGACATTACTGGGAAGAACTTAGCTGGTATTTACCTGGCGGATGTTGAAAAGTTCAGAGATTCTGGACAGTTGGATATATTCCCAGAAGGTAAATCTTTCCTAAGTCATCCTATAGAGGTCAACAGAATTACTGTATCAGTTAAGCTGGGAAACAACACTTCTTCTTCAGTGTTTCCCTGGCCTAAGTATCTGGACATTATAAACTGGATATATATATATATATATATATATATATATATATAAACATAAACATAAACTTAAGAATAAAATAAAATAAAATAAAATAAAATAAAATAAAATAAAATAAAATAAAATAAAATAAAATAAAATAAAATAAATGAGGTTTATGGAACTGCTGGTATAAAAAGAGGATTTTTTCACCCCTCCAACTCTCTGGAACTACTCTGATGGCCTCAGACGTCCCAGGGCTGTGTCTGATCCCAGTTCCCCTCACTTCAGGCCTGATGCTGACCTGCACCAGGGGCCAATGTCCCAGCCCTCAGCCCCTCTGTGCACAGACAGTGAGAGACCGTTGCTCCCAATTCTCCTGCAATCCCATTACCAATACATGCTTATCCAACCTGTTCTTACAGACTGTTCTGCTGCCAGGCACAACATGCCTCTGTTGTAAAAGAGATACTCCAAAGAGGGTGGGAAAAGGAATTTTGAGATGGGGTTTTATTTTGATAGTTTTATTTCCTTGCTGCTGTGTTATTGTAAAATACTAGAGTATTTAGGCTGCAGAATTATAGCTATTTCAAATAAATCAAACATTTCCTGTGCATTTGTTGTCAGTAATGTTCCTCAAGGTCCTTTTTCTTTCTTCTTGGTCTCGATCTGCTCTTGCAAAGAAAAAACTTGTACCTATAATGGTTCTGTCTCTCCCTTTTCCCAGTTTTCTCTTCCTCCCAAGACACTTAATTTGGCTTGTCAGTAGCTTGAACAAGTAACATAATTTCTTAGCTGTAGGAGACAAATGAAAATAAATTTATTTGAAGAATTTTTTTTTTTTTTTCGGTACGCAGGTAAAATCCTCCTTCAACTCCAGTTTATTCTAAATAATTGGAGAATAAAAGTAGGTTCTCAGTCCAGTGTGTATTTGTGTGATTCTAGTCTACTACAGGTGGACATCTTGCTGTGCTGGGTCCATTGTAAAAAAGGTAAACCGACCCATTAATCAAAATACCGAACATCTAGTTAGAGATACAGTTTTATAGTTGAGTGAATATAAATAAAAAAATCAATGAATGCAAACTGAATTAAAAAGTGAGATGCTGGGTTGTCCCTCCAGAAGTTACAATACAGAACTCAAACTGGTTGAAAAGAAATGGCATAATATTAAGACTATATTGCCTCTAGGCAGTATTGCTAGAAGTGAAGATCTCTCCCTGTTCCCATCCTGCTCCCAGGACTGGTGTTCCCCTAGAGTCTTTGAAGAAGAAAGAAGGGGACAACAGTGGCTGTTCTGCCTTGCTGCTGGGGAGATTCCCTCTCTGGATCGATTCTGTATTTTAACACCCTGTTCTATTCCCCCTGCACTTTCACTCACATAGAGAAGCTCAAATAGGAGAAAATAGCTTACCTAAAGGATCAACATCTCAGAAAGCATTGAACCCTTAAATAATATGGAAGATCACAAGAAGCCCATTCAAGTTAGAAGAATCTGCTTGTCACCTTGAATTATGTCAGCACCATCCTTCTCTTTATTCCCCTTGGAGTGTCTGGAGTCAAATACAAAATGGCATAACAAATGACACTCTGTGGCCTGCTGCTTTCTGGCTGCCATTTGTATGTTAAATCACTAGCAGCTGTCATGATCAAAAAGAGTAGGAAAGTCGGTGTTGGAGGGGAAGCACACACACACACACACACAAATGAGAGCTTGATTCCTTAGGGGAGGAAAGCAATATGAAATACAGATGGAGTGTTGTAGACAATACAGGTGATGAATGAGTAACTCACAATGTTGTGAAAGGAGCGCGGGGTAAGTGCTTTATAAGCATTATTTACATATCTCCGTACTTCTGTACAAATTTGTATTGTGCATTGCCTCTCAGAAAGCAAACGGAAAATGCCTTTAAATGTCAGGCGTTTTTATTATGCTTGTTTATATGTTCTTATGCTGTACAATAGTTACTACAATTAGCAAAAGTTTGCAGTCTGAGAAGGTTACAGCTAGCTGTCATATCCGTGGCACTGTGCCACCTGCACCTTAGCACAGTGAGCTCACTTCACTTGGGCTTCACAATGAAGGCACTTTGTGGTTCCCTTTCTTTGGATGAGCAGGGGAGGCAGAGCCCCAGAGAGCAGACAGATCCTACAGGACTGTCAGCTGGTCCTTACCTAGGCTGAGGAGAGGTTCCTTCATAACTTGCAACCAAAAATAAATTAGTTGTTGAATGTATTTTTAATCTGAAAATACTTTCACATTTACTTTTTAATACTGCATCTCCAAAGCCTGATTTTAAGAATTTCTGAGCAGGTACAGTGAATTTTTCTTCCTTCCTTAGCTGCATATTTATGCAATCCATGCTGAGCACTGTTTTGCAGGTAGAAATTTATGCATGAAATAGCATTGAATTCCTCTTGTTTGCAGATTGGATACCTTTCAACCGGTTGAGTCTCACCTGCTACAGCTGTTAGCACTTGACTAGAAAGTGTCTTTCCTTGATGGCCTGTCACTCTTCAAGAGAGATCCTTCCCTTTTGTTCATAATCTCTGCACAGCATTGCTTTCTCTTTGTTAGATGGATCACTTCTCCAGAATTCACAATCTTTAATAAACACATCATCAACAAAATGCTTTCATCTTTCCTTTAGATTTTGTAACATCTCTAGAAATTATCTTTCTCCTTCTGCATGCTTTGCATAAACTTGTCAGCAAATCTGTTTACATCATTCTCAAGGAGCTAAAGTTTTTACTTTTTTTTTTTTTTTTTGAATCTTTGTTCTTCTCCCAGCTCAGTAACTATTCATCAGATGACTTGCACTCTTTGGCACTGTTTTTTTAACCACTCACCATGACAGTTGAATTGATCATACATATGCTCAGGGCTCAGACATCCCACTGCTATCATCAGCATAAAAGAAAAATCTAAGATATGGGGTTTTATTATATGCAAAGTACCTATAGCAGAGTTTTAAATTCAGTCTTTAGCTTTACCATTGTGTTATACATTGACATAATCCAATATCCCCATGCAAAATACCTGTCATTTGTATTATATGTTAAAATGTATATGTTAAAAGATTATATGTTTCATAAGAATTCTGCTTCGTATTGCAAGTATGTCATCTGTTGATGAACAAAAATATATCAATACAGTGTATCAATACATGGATAAAATACCCTTTCTCGCTCATACTTGGTTTGGGATATCAGATTTTTATTTATCTATCAGCATCTGTAAAACAAGATCCCATAGGAGACCCATTCATAGCCACCTGTGGTTACTCAAAATAACTAATTGTGTCTGACATATCATTTGGGTGCCGGAGCCCTTACCTGGGACCTTACTTAGTCCTGCCCCAAGGAAACCTGGTGGGTTTCCTTCACATCACCACCACGTGCTTGTATTAGGGAATGCACAAACACACTAATATAAGATGGCCTCACCATACTCATCTTACAATTTAATTATGAGAGTCAAGAGCAGATCTTAAGAGTTTCAAACAGAGGACCAAAAAAGGAAAATACCCAACGTTGAGAAGCAGGAACCTAATCTACACAGTAGTGAAATTTGTTAGTACCCATCCAACGTGTGTCGGAAAGATGGCCTGCTGGCAGAGTATGAGCAGGGATGTTGAAGAAAAGTTGAATATTACAGCTTTTCTCAAAAGAAATATCAGGCCAGAATTTCAGTACTTGTGTAAGATCCAGAGATCTGCCTGGGGACTCAGAGCCTTCAGAAGTAATGAAGACGAAACCCTGATTTTAAGGTGTAGCAGGCCTTTTGGAAGCTCACAAGTTTGAACTGCGGTTTTCATGTTATAGCCCAAATCCATCCCATCCAAGATTAGATGCTGATATCAGGTGAGCAAATTAGGATATAGAGGTAAGGTGGTAAGTAGCTCAGGGAAAGAGAGGAGACTATCGTGGGGGCGCTGAAATTGAAGCAGCCCTGAAACAACTGCTGGAGCTGCTTGCCTGGCCAAGAGGCAGCTACAGATAACTATGCTCCAAATTCTGATGCTTCGTTTAAGTGCCAAAAAATCCATAAAGTAAGCTCAAGCCTAGGAGCTCTGTCTTAAGTCCCAAGGCAGAGAGTCTTCTTCAGAGGCTGTACACTGAGCAGAGAAAGCTGCATTTTTAAAACTTTGGTCAAAAGAGTAATTATGTCTGAACGATATGTTCAGGTGCCAGAGCCTGTGCCTTGGAAGTGGTCTCGCTCCACCCACGGGCCTGGTGGGTTTCCTTCACATTGCCACTAGGCGCGCACGACGCAGTGAGGTGGGTTGGCTGCACACTGGCCCATTTTGGAGAGCAGTGAAGTACATTTAATCGTCCTTTTCTCTTGGGACACACAATCCAAAACAGGTCTCAGATACTAATTAGGCAGCCAGTAGTACTTGAAACTATAACCTGTTGTGAGGCTATTAATAACGAAGCTGGAGCTTTCTTACTAGTACTAAAATATTTATTTATTTTTATACATTTTAATTGCTGCTAACAATTATTTTAAAATAGTAGACAGCAGCTAAAGTTTTAAATCAACAACAAAAACTCAAATAGTTGCTGCAGTTCATTATTAGCTTGGAAGAAAACAGAGCAACGATTATTTCCCTAATTGTCCTTAAAGTCATTATTACATATGCAAGTACAATTTGGTACTCTCCAGAGTCTTTCCCTCATTACACTGTGTGATTCACTAAATTACACGATTGTGATTAGTGCAGCAATTGGTGTCCAAGTGGTATCAGGCAACTACTGGGCTCCTTTTGCGGAGGTCAATTTAATTACATTGTGCATGACAGAAACCAGGCCAACTGAGTATTGCCTTTGCCACCAGCAATTGACACCTGAGTGTTAATGAGCTGGTAATTAAGAGTTGGCACAGACAGGCACACTTTAGTGTTTGGGACTGGGATTACCATATGCTTCAATGCTTCTCTGCTAAAAGCCTGAAGTTATTCATTTTCTAAAATATACAGGATTTTAAAATAAAAGGAAATTATTGCATTTCCAAATAACAAGCAAGAAAACACTTTTAATCAGGACTGAGTGCTGACTCTCATGAACTTCTGAGAAATGCTCTCTTTCTACTCATAATCTTTTTGCCAGCATTTTATTTTTTGTAATACATGTTTACCAATACATGCTCACACTAGACTTGCTTATAATCAAGGGGATGTTTTGAAGTTTATTTAAAAGTAAACAATCATTGTTATTAATTTTACCATAGTTTGGCCTAGAAAATTTAATCAGAGCTAAATCCATATTGAAAGAGCTTTCTTACAATTTATAAATCCATGCAGTATCTTTTTCAAAGAAAAGAATAAACAAAGTTGAAAAACAGTAACAGACATGCATTTTATTAATAAAAGCCTATACATACAGAAACAGTACTTGTATATTTCCTGTTTTTGTGTTGATTTCCCTGAGCTGTTCCAGTATCTTTGAGAGTCCTGACTATTGTAACTCACTATTATTAAAATGAAATCTTGAGGTCCAGACCCTTCACAATATAGCTTTATAGAAAAATCATACATCTCTGCATTTCTAAACGTCCTGGATGCAAATTCTCTAATTATTGATATAATTAATGATAATGATATTGGTTTTAACATTCTGGGAAGGTTTTCTCAGACAACCAATAACTACCAGTGTTTCAAGCTCTTCTTAGAAAAACAAAGAGAGTGTCTTTGTCTGCAGTATGTTACCTACATAACATGAAAAGAAAGGTGAAAGGGGTGGCTGTTTTTGCAGAAGTTGCTGTGGGAGAATAAAGGAAGCTCATCTGGAGTAGTTTTCCCAGGGCCTTTATGCTACTTCGAAAACAACCTCTAGATACAGTCTAAATTTATGAAGAAGAAAGAAGAAACTGAGGAAGGAGACTGAGTTTAAGGAGAACCAAAAAGTGAGTGGCATGAAAGAGAGAGTATGATGACAAGCTGGAGGGGAAGATGACTGGAAAATTTGAAAGAGAGAGAAGGAAAAGCTATATGGTAGAGAAACCGCCTCTGAAACATAACCCCAGAAAACACAATCCCAGGAAAACTAGGAAGAGAGTATGAATCTGTATGGTAGGGAAACCACCTCTGAAACATAATCCCAGAAAAGCAGTGTTACAAGTACACGATTAAGTTGCAAATATTCAAATTTTAATTTATTATAATTTTCCTCAAGTCCTTTTAACTATATGAGGCTCAACTTTAAATTGAAGAAAAAATATATTTTTCAGAGAGATTTTAAACCAAGTATGTAAAGCAAGTAAGGTAAATTAAAAATACTCTAATGATTTGTAGGCATTTTAAGAAGTTTGATGAGGTTAATACTCTATGTTCAGTGTAAGGAATATTATGAATCAACTGCTTTCTGTGAGCCAGCATATATAACATTTGTGGCTACAATTCCCGTATCTCAAATCTTACTGTATAACAGAGCAGTATGATGCAGTCAAAGCAAAACAATTTTATGCAGTTCATTATCAATTTATAGCGAAGATTTTTTTTTTTTTTTTTTCTGAAGACCTCTTGATAGATTTACCTATTTAAAAGGCCTCTTCTATATCTCTTTCACGGTGTTTTTAGCAAGTGATGTTTCTACAGACCGCTCCTTCCTCAAGAGCTGGCAGCAGCCCACAGGGAGGAAGGTGGGGAAGCTCTCCAGCCCTTCAAAGCTCACTTAAACAAGTGGGCCTTGCAGCATGCCTTTAGGTCAATAAGGTGCAGGATAGCACACGAGGAGAGAGCAAGCTTTGAAGCTGTGGGCCCCTTGTAACAGCTACATTATTTCATAGGTGAAGACTGATTCAGTACAGTGGTTTAGACAATTTTCCATTGGCTTTACAAATCCACAGACTGTTCACATCAGATGAAAAATGTATTAACTACTGAATCTAAGTTGTGGGATTTACTTCTAATTTCCTTCTTTCGAGGAGTTTGCTTTTTTTCTGTGGAATCCTCTGTAGGACATATAGCCTTTTATATGCAGATTGCTATAATTATGCTTTGAAATAGCTTTCAATTCCCAGTGGCTTAAACTGAGAACATGAAAGGGCAAATGTTACGCAGAGCTGAAGGATATGAAAGTGGCACGTACATCAATCTAAAATGAGATATAGGGACGAACAGCTCTTTACACAGGGACGCCAGCTCTTGACAGCTTATTGAAGGATCTCTGCAGCCACGGAGGCTGTCTCGGGTAGCATGAAAGCGCTGCCTGGGGATAGCTTATCAGCTTATATTTTTCTTTTTAATACCAAAAGGTGAATCAGTGCTACACACGGTGGGAGGAGCAGGCCGCTGTGGAAGCTGTCATCCTCCCCACTGCTGACCAGTACTGCCTCATGGCTCCTGAAGAGAAAAACAGAAACACGATATTTGTGATATAATTAAAGTATAAACAGGGAGAGCCCCATGAGGCCCAGGGCCTGAGGCCAAGCGGTCCCCACTGTGGCTGGACAAGCCTGGTGGTAAGGGGCCAAGGAACAGCTGGGGCTCAGACATGGGCCCCTCAGCGGGCTTTCCCTTGGGAAGAAGATGTGGGAAGCCAACAAAGCAGTCCCTGCCTCCTTGCTAGGTGAGATGGGGTTTGCAGGAAAGTCTGAGGGGCCCAGGGACCTGGCCTGCTCTGCAGGAGCAGCTCTCAGTTGCCCTCCATGGAGGGCCCACATGGAGGCTGCCAGCCTGCCACCATGGCTGCACCAGCTCCTCCACACCCCTGTGCTGCCTTTGCTCATCTTCATCACCGCTTTACCTGCTATAAAGCCCACAGCCATGTGTTGACATTTTTATTAATTTATCTAAGATTGAGTGATCCTGCAAATGATAGTGTGGGCCTCTGTTTTCCACACACTGCAGTGGTCTTCCTGGCATGCCCAGGGCTGAGACAGCAGGGCAAGAGGAATTGGAAATGTAAACACAACTATTCCAGGTGCCGTTATTTTATCAGCATTAAAATAAATAAATATTACATTGGAAAAGTAGTTACCGATCCGTTATTGAAAAGTCATGCAATATTTTTCCTGTGAATGGAAATACACCAGGTTCTTTTATATGTAAAGTGTTTTCTCATGTGTATATTTTAATGCAGCCAGCTAAACTATGTGCATATATATTCCATTTTTGTTTAAAATGCATTGTCTACAGAATTGGTGTTTTTTTTTTTTTTTTTATTTATTTTTTTATTCATATGCACGTAGGAGGGATTTGCATTCAGATCCTTGAAAACAACACTTGAAGGCTTTTTAAAATTAATTCGTTGAGTCGTACAGAAATACAAAGTGTGGGGCTCATCCTGAACCTCCCGGGCTCTCTCTGTTTCCACCAGGACATCCCGAGTCCTCACCCCGCTCCCGGGCAGGGAAGCGGCGTGGCCAGGAGGAGCGGGGGGCTGCAGGGAAGCTGTTGAAGGGGGGAAAAGGCTGCTATCGAGCCAGGGCTGCTCTAACGGAGCAAAAACTCCTCTCAGGCAGGTGTTGGCCGTTAGCCGGTGCTGCTGCAAGGCACGGAGGGGCGGCCCGGCCCGGCGGTAGGAGGGAGGGGGCTGCAGCGTGGGCAGGGCCGCCGGGGCGGAGGTGAGCCCTCAGGGGTGTTTTGCAAAAGGATGAAAGCACCTTGAGGGGGTGTTAAATTTGGGGGAGGAAAGGATCAGGAAGGAGTATGGCGTCCCTGTTTGGTGTGTGGGGCTTTGTGAGACTGTGGAAAAGTCTTATGGGCTGCAGGTTTCGGTTTGGGACAGTGCTGCCACTGCATGTGTCTGCTGCAGGTGAGTGGGACCTGGCTTTGCTACTGAAGCCTTTGGCTTTTACACGAGGTGGCTTTGTTTGAAATAAAAATAGGTTAGGCAGTAAAAATAGTTAGTCTGGCCTAACACATGTTGCCTAGGTCAGGGCAAACTGCTTCAGCCGAGCTGACCTTGTGTGCTGAAAATAAGGTGTTGGGGGGAGGCTCTCAGGGGGCTGTAAATGCAGATTAGCTAATATACTCCAAAGGCCTCAAGGAAAACCCTGTCCTTAGGAGAGAGTCAAAAAAAAAAAGTCAAAACAAACAAGCGAAAAAAAAAAAAACAGATGATGATGTACTGTAATAAGGGGCAGGGGATGAGCTTGGAGTGCTGTAGGGCTGTTTCTGAATGTTACCGTAGATGCATTTACCTTCAAGCCTGTATCGGGAATTGGACCTCAGTACTTTTTTTTTGGTTGATTGGCAGAAACCAACCTCTGTTCTCTTCTTATTGATATTACTCTGAAAATAGAGGCATAATAAATAATGAAGTAGAGCTGAGTAAAAAAAATACCTACTTTGGAGATAATACTTTCTGAATCTTGAAATTATTTGTGTATACTGATGAAAGCTTTTTTTTTTTTTTTTTTTTTTTTTTTTTTGAGAGTGAAACAATAGTAGATTTACTTTGACGAAGCACAGAATGAAACCATTTCAGAACCTTGCTCTGCACCAGCCAAGTGGCGGGGGCAGCTGTGTGCAAACTTAAGAAATATTCCTCCTGCCCCCCCCCCCCTTTTTTTTTTCCATTTCACCTCCATTAAAAACCCCTACCTTGATCTAGCTAGCCAGTTTGAAAACTTTAATGGATAGGCCAGCTGAAAACCTTAATTTTCTTTCAGTATGTGAAAATGGACTATTTGTGTTCAGAGGTTATAAAGAGAAAAAAGAGAAAACTATATGTATATTAGCATTTGGTTATATAATAGCTAGACGTGTTTAACAGTAACTGGATTTTCTGTTAGTTTTGTATGGCTTGAAGAGAACTGTAGTAGTTACAGATATTTGAGAGGTTTAGAAATGTTACAAATATTCAGAATGCTACTCTATGATAGATATGCTATGTAGAGTAGCTCACCAAACTTTTTTGATTGTACACTCCTGTCATTTAAAAATGTTTTGAGCACAAACTTCCAATATTTGTATACCTATTTATAAGCTACGTACATTTGCTACATACTAATGTGTTATGTACATTATAAAAAATAAAATAGAAAGCAGATGAGATAATGGTGCAATAAACACTACTTACTTCATTTAGTAATGGTTCAAAAATATTTTTCTGCTGCATCCTGGTGGATTGTCTTGCCCCCTCCCAGGGGTCTGCACAACCCACTTTGGAGACCACTGGTTTAGAGCATCTTTATAGTTGACTGACTAAAGAAACCAACTCTGGGAGTATGGTAAAAGTAAGTGATAATGTCACTTGAAGCAAGTGTTTTTACTACTGTAGAGTTCATTGTTCTATTTCAAACATCCTCTTTTTCCTTCACCCTTTCTCTGTATTCAAATTCTTCACTAGGTTATCAGTTTCATGAGGTTAAATATCCTAATTCAAATACCCTGGCAGTGAGAACTGATTTTGGCTCAGCTGTGGAGATACTTAATGAACTTAGTTATACCCTTTGCTATGGTTATTATCTTGCAACTGCTTCTAGAGTTCAAGTTTTGCGAAAGCTGAGAAAGTTTTAATGAAGTTCTTAAATAGCAGCAGTAGCTGAGAACTTGGATATTTAAAGCTTTTGACAGGATCTGGAGATCAAGACCTATTAATTTATGGGAAATCAGACACAAATTTGTATATTGAAGTTCATGCATATGTTCCACTGTCTTTTCTTATGTGGTAGTTCGTTTCTCAACTGAAAGCTTTTCAGCAATGGAAAAAAGTGATGAGAACGTCAGTATGAACAATTCATTTTCTTCTCTATAACGGCCAAATTTCAGGCAGTGGGAAGCGAGAGGGAACTTAATGAGAAGTCTGATTTAGCTGATAAGATCTATCTTAAAAATTACTTGGTGTAGGTAGTGGGATTGTCTTTTTGCTTTTAGTGAAGGAAATAATTTAAAAAACAAAAGTTGTCCTTAGTCCATATCTTCAGAAAATTACATGAAAATCCTCAAGGAAATGAGAAAGCAGCAGGACATACGTTCTCATTCTGAAAGCGAGTCCTCGCTCTCAACAGGCAGGCATGCAATAACGTTGTATATCCTATCACATGAAGATGATACGTTTATCAGTATCTAGGAATAATGACATGTTCATCAGCTTATTGGTCCTGTAACCTCATGGAGAATTTATCTTGTGTCCGATGTGTACTTCAAATGGCTAAACTCAAAAAAGGGGAGATAATGCATATCCACGCCTTAATGTAGTGCAGTGTGGGAAGTCCTTGAGCTAGCTGGGATGAGAGAGGTGCAGATGCCTCCAACGTTAGGTCATCCCTCAGGCAGTAGCGTTCTCTGTTCGTGTTTAGTTGAATATATCACCGCAGAATTTTTATGTGTCAGTGTGTATGTGAATCTCATTTTGGGGTTCATAATTTAACTTTTATTCATTACATAGGAAACCTGGAAAACAAAGTTCTGATTTGGGCAATTATATGACAAGCTGGCATCAAGTGTTCAGGTAGCGTTGTAGATAGTACGAGGCTAAATATTCAAAGAGCAGTTTAAGTGAAGGCTCAGTGGTAACGCATTCAGGGTGGCGTGGTGTGTTTAGCTGATCAGGTGAGCTGAATAGCCTATGTTATGTTAAGTTGTGGCTGGACAGGGAAGAGGAACAGTTACAATATCCTGGCTGCTGCGGTATGATTTGTTATGTTCGACTTCGTCTGGAAAGGGAAAGAGGCAGAAATTGCTGCTTTCCTAGCATGCTCAGGCTGAGGAAGGTTCTGGTGAGCACAATGAAGTAGTGAACCAGTGAGATGTGCAGCAAGGAGAGATCCTGCTTTCAGCAGGGAACTGCTGGCCAAGCCAGACTTCAGGAGCGATGAAAGATTTTACAGAGACCCAAGAGAGGGTTATCTGATGTTTGCTCAACCTGGGGAAGTGCTGAAAGCTGTTGGACTGGCAGCCAAGACTGGGAGGGACCCCTTCCCGTATTTCAGAGATGTGAGCAGTGGGAGGATGACATCCATCCTCCGTCAGCAGATTTTTTTAATCTGATCACCCACTGGATTTAAGATTTCTCTGTTTATGCACATCTTGCAAAATTATGTTGTAGAGCATTCTAATAAAACACTGAGACTGTAAGCCTGTTCTCTTTGAAGAAGAGGCATAAAAAGATTAGTCAGTCACCCTTCCAAGCCTTGTTGAGCTGAAGTCTCAGTATGGTTCTAAACTTTGTTTCAACCTGAACTCTTTCGTTTAAAGTAGTAATAGAGAATAAATTTGAATGAAGGAGAAGAGGCAGAAGACGATTTCTTTGAATAAGAAATGTCAACTTTTAAACTTCAAAGTTGCAAATGCTTGACCATTTAGTTCTTGATACAGGGTTTTTGTGTTGT
The DNA here is from genome assembly GCF_009769625.2 of Cygnus olor. Classification (NCBI taxonomy): domain Eukaryota; kingdom Metazoa; phylum Chordata; class Aves; order Anseriformes; family Anatidae; genus Cygnus; species Cygnus olor. The sequence goes on along the minus strand of NC_049172.1, from coordinate 39,905,443 downwards.
CTTCTGATGCATAGAAATCTTTTTTCTTTAGTTAAGAATGCGTACGGAGTTGTCTCTTCCAAATCAGTCTATTTAATTCATAGTGGGTAAGGTGTCTGAACTTGTCTGATCAAAGTAACCTCACTCAATTTGAAATAAATTGTATTCCATACTGCTGTTTTTATAGTGCCTGGTTATTGTTGTTGCATACAATAAAACCACTGTCTGGAAGTCTTTTTCTATGAACGCTCCTTTAATCATACTGGGGAGAAAGTAATTCTTCTAATACTCCTTTTGCCTAATGTATATATTTTGTATATTTGTAAATGTAATATTTATATTACAAACAAACATGCCTTTGGAAGATTCAGGAAGTGATTTAGTGATTATAACTCTTATTCCCCTTCAGGTTGTTGAGACTGCTTTATTTTAGACTTGTTTGGTGGGTGATATACTGCTGGTTGTGTAGGTTGCATCTCACTACACAATAATTTATTTCTTTGAAAACCCATGCTTAAGAAATGACCATGAAGAAAAGAAGGTAGATACTAAGACTTAAAACTCTTGGTTAATTGTCCTTTTACAAGAAATTAAACTAAGAGCTGGTGAGGACCACTTGCAGTGTGGTGTCTGTGGGTATGAACACTGGTGGTCTGAGTCCTGGGGAATGCTGGTAATCTGCCTGTACCAGAAACAGTGGGGCCAGCAGGACTAGGGATGTGATTTTCCCCTTGTATGTGGCACTGGGGAGACCACATCTCAAATATTATATTCAGTTTTGGGCTCCTCACAATATCCTCAAGAAGGATATTGAGTTGTTTGAGTATGTGCACAGAAGAGCAATGGAGCTGGTGAAGGGACTAGAAAACAAGACTTACGAGGAACAGCTGAGGGAGCTGGGGGTGGTTGGTGTAGAGAAGAGGAGGCTCAGGGGAGACCTCATTGCTCTCTCCCAACTACCTGCAAGGAGGTTCCAGCAGGGAGGGTGTTGATCTCTTCTCTTGTGTGACAAGCTTCTGTAAAGAAACAGTCTAAAATTGCTCCAGGGAGGTTTAGATTGGATATTTGGAGAACTTATTCATGGAAAGGGTGGACAAGCATTGGAACAGGCTGCCCTGGGAAGCGGTAGAGTCCCCATCCTTGGATGTATTTGAGACATCTGGACACGGCACTAGGGGATGTGGTTTAATGATGGGACTCAGTAGGTCAGGTTGATAGTTGAATTTAGTGATCTTGCAGGTCTTTTGCAGCCGAAATGATTCTATGATTCTAATTAATTTCATAACAAGTCACTGAGCAACTTCCAGACCTTGTCCCGAGGTCTCAAGCATTCCTAAAGTTTAGGATGCTGGCCTGTAGCACATGCTGTGCTGTTCATCCCTTGAACTTTCCATTTCTTGCAGACACTATAGTATAAATCAGAAGAGGTTGGATTTTGAGGACTGAAGTAATACCCTCATAATTCTACTATTGTTAGACTGACTTACATAGACAGGAAAAAATAGATATGCAAACTCACAAATTGTGCCCCCATCCATTCTGATCCTTTCTCACTGTTCTTTAACAGCAATAAGTTTATATCTAAATCTGAGGTCTTGAACCCCCCTCCCATTAAGTCCCTTTCATCTCTCTTATCCTCTTTTGCTTTTGGCAGAACACTGCAAAACAGGCTTCATTTTTGTTTGACTTGTAAGGAGTGATTAGGTTTGACACGGGAGCTGTGTCTATAGTGAGAGGCAAGAGTCGGAAGGCATCCATTGATCCACAAACCAGACCTCCACTTTTTTTTTTCCTCCTATTTGCATGTGTCACTGTATAGGTTAAGAAAATAGCCTCTGCAGATTTGCTGAGAAACATACAGGGTTGTCAAATGTCCACAACTTGCTTTGTTTCACCTTTCAGCAGATTGGGAAGTGTTCTGTTGATTTTAGGCATCTCGGTAGGTGAGCTGTGGTATTCAGTGATGCAGATCCTGGACTAAGACCCTGTGAAGGAACTTACGTGCATTTGCATGCCAAGTGAGAGAAACATACTTTGAGGTTTCACTTGTAACTCTTCCTTGAAGAAATAGGAATAAAATGCTGCATAATAAATTAGAAGATCCCTAAAATCTCTACAGCTCTGAGAACATGAGAGACTACAGCCATTTGGATTAGGACCACTCCTCTTCGTGAAGAACCCTGACTCTGAAAAATCATGGAGCCATTACACGCTTTGTGTCTGGGAAGGATAGAGTTACATGGATTTGTTTTGTCAGCATCCAGGACAAGCAGCCTTGTCTTGTGCTTTGTGACTGCTGGGGATTAAATCATACCCTGCCTTCTTGAGTCTCGCATATGTCCGCCTGTGGTGGTTTGAGGGATGTCACTCCTTTGAGCGCCTGCCTTCTCCTAGCTCGCTCCCCTAGCACTCAGACTGGTGCGTGGTTGGATGACGGTTGCTGTTTTCTTCTTTCTGTGAAGAGATGGATGTGAAATGACTTTTCATATGCAAATTTGGGCATGACAGTGAAGAATTAGAATGAATGAGTAGGTGATCTTAGAGGTCTTTTCCAACCGAAATGATTCTCTGATTCTGTGAGTTGCTTCTGAGCTCTGCAATAAATATGATAATTAAACAACAATTATCTTATGGATGGGGAAGAGCTGGAAGAAAAATTGTTAGTCTAGATGGGAAATTACATCCCATTTTCCCCTGCAACACTATAGGTTAAGCAGACAAATAATGCCTGGCTGTGGATCCCTTGTGTCCTTTCTCATAATCCCAGAACAAGTCAAGTGAAAAAGCTCATCCAGCATGTTCTTTGATTGACCTGATACGTAGCTTCTGTTCAGCTTGATGGTGGCAGTTTGGACAATATCTTTTTTTTTTTTATAGCTTGCTTTCTGTGCTAGTTAATCTTCCAAAACTCTTAGTTTTGGAAAACAAAATTTATAAAACAAGTGGAAAAGTGAAGCTCTTCTCAGTGAGTGTTCCAGACTGACTCCAATGGATGTCTACAGAAGACATGAAAGCTAACCAGATGAGTGCTTGATAAAGTCTCTTTTTTCCATGGGTTTTGTTACATATTTGATGAAAAATGAGAAGATAACACTTGTCTACTTAATCAGCTGAATCTTGATTAATGCTTAGTGGAAGGAACTAAACCTTCAGAATGTTGTCCTTGAAGGGAGGAGGAAAAAAAGAAGTGGTGAGCTTCATTCCCTGCAGTGGGGATATGAACTGTAACTAGCAGGGCTCACAAAATAGTTAAAAGTCAAGAAATAAGAAAGCTAAGAGTAAAGTGTACACGGTCTCAATTACACAATTTCAGAATGTATTTGCACATAAGCAATACTATTGTGTTGGGGGGAGGAAGCAATCCTGATGCCTTGTATTCATTCAGTTTGTTCTTAACTCTTGAGGCATCTGAAGAACCTGATCCCTCATACTATCACTGTGTATACTGCATTTGGAGTTCAGCGTTTCGTTTCTGACACAATTTTGAATTACATAGTTTTGAAATGTGTTTTAGCTGAATATGTTTTGAACTGCATCACTTCTGAAGAGAGAAATAAATGATTACTATAGCTTAAGAGTATGAAAGCCTCATACTGGGACAAAGAGGAAAGCACTAATGTGCTCAGAACTAGTGTAAACATCTAACGTTGCAGAACAATTAGGAATGTACTTAGTTCTAAAATGCTTCCTATCATAAAAGATGTGCTGGATTGAAAGAAGCTACAATTTTAGTGTGAGAGAACAAAAATGCACCTGCTGCTGAAAACTGAAGGTGGAAGTACAGAATGGACGGATGATATTTAATGAACAGTAGCTGTGTATTATTGAACATCAGAAAAGGATCTATGTAGTCAGATTAAAGACAGATGACCTTTTTAGAGTTTAGTTAACCTTTTGGTCACTTTTGAGAGTTATCACTTATAAAGATAAAGGTCAAGCTACAGCTTGGTCTTCATATATAATCTTCTTCCTGGCCAGAAAGGTATGCTTCTCTCAGTTCTGTTTTCCTAAGGAGAGGTAAAAGTTGTTCAGTGTAACAAGAGTAGTGGGGAACAAAACTCTAGTTTTTTTTTATTCCTGGTCAAAATAATTTTGGAGGGGGAATCCTTTTGTATGAAACAGTTGGTCCCTGATCTTTAATCTTTTCAATATCTTCTTGTTTAGTATATGAAAATATTTCACAGTATCTTTAACAAATTGATGCAGTACCTCTCAAATCAATACATTATGCAAACTTGTACCAAGTAGCCTTCGTTTTTAAAAATAGCTGTCAGTGGGAAGGAAGACAAACTATTGCACTCCAGAACTACAAAATAAAAACCAAGCAAACACAAAGAACAAAAAAAGCCACTGCAGTAATTGTATTGCAGATATCTACAGATTAATAGGAGCTCAAATGCCTGTTCCTGATCAGCTACCCCTTTGTGGACTAGGCACATTTTGTTTTATAACCACACTAAGGAAGGCCCTGGCTAGTCCTTTGCTAGGAAACCTGTCCAGCAATTGCTAATTGCCTGACAGGTAATTTACTGTGTTCTTTTTCTTTCTTTCTTTACTTTTTTTTTTTTGTATCCTGTAGTTAAACATTTGGGTAAAATTGGAAGGCTTCTTTAGGCAGCTGTTGGACTAATTTCAGCACTTAAGTTACAGTGTTACAAAATAGAGCGTATTCTGCCCATCTGTAAGGCTTTTCTTTTCCAGCTACCCTTATTTAGCTGATGTAGTTAGGATCAAAGTTAAATGAATTTTTGCACCGTGCAGGAAACACATGTGCAAAACCACAAATATATGACTAGGTATGTGGGCATTTGTCTTTGTGGTCTCAGTGGAAGCTTAATTCACTCTGGCAGAGAGCTATTTCATAACAAAGGAAAGGGGCTCTGGGTGAGAAAAAAACAAAGCTGCCTCCTGTTCTCTCTGCTGCCTCTCATGAGGGTAGCAGGAAGGGAAACTGGGCTTGGAGGACTGTCAGTACTTCTGAACACATGGACTTCATAGAAAATAAACGCCTGTTCTGTAAGTGCAAGTAATGAAATATTTGCCAATGACCACTTCTCATTTTTTTTTCTGGCAGTTTAACTTAACATTTGCAGTGATCAAATAAGTCTTATGCTGAAATTAATTTTAGTTAAAGCTTTTGGAAAGATTCAAGTTGAGCAGAAGAATAATTCCTCTACCATCCTCCTTGGAACGTGATGTAGACTGGGACTCTGTGTGTTACACAAGAATTAGCCAAATGAAGGTGTTCCCCTGGAGGGAGGAAAAAAAACCAACAAACCAAAAAAACCCACCCAAAACAAACATTACTTGACAGGTATGTAAAATAAATAAAAATGGTAGTTGTACAGACTGCATGCTTGTGTACACACCAACTCCTTGCAGAACTGGAGATACAGTGCATAGTGCATGAATAATGGAGATTAAGAAACGATTGAGGGCTCTTTGCTCCAGTCAGTCATTAACAAGGCTGACTAAGAAAGACATGATTGTCTTTCCATTGGATCTAACTGGTCCCTGTACCAGGTCCAAGTAAGGATCTTTCTACCCTGCTGCCTGAGAGCTTGCAACATTCACCAGGGAGTTGAAAGGAGTACAAAGTATGTATCACCTCGGCTTCACGCTGCTACGTGTCACCAGCATTTAGCCATCTGGAAGCTGTATCTGGGCAGTCATGTTGTAAGGGTTACACGTGGGACCTACTCCCTGAAAATTGGCTTCATCCCAGATTTACAGTTCCAAAACTTTAATGAAAGCTTGCATAATTAGCAGAATTACTTTTAATTTCATTTTAAACTTCTTCCCTGATGACACTACTGAGAGCTACCTAGTTCACTTCCTCTGCCATAGAAGAGCGTACGCTCCTTATGCAGAGTTTCTGTTATGCATAATTTTGTAGATTACCACTATTCCTCTCCCTTAGTTTTCTCTTCAAATGCCAAGCTAATCTACTTAATCCCTTTATAAAGAAGATTTTCCCATACCTTTGATTGTCCTCGCAATATTCTGTATCTTTTCCAGTTCTTATACCTCCTTTTTGAAATGGGATTAAGCACTGCATGCAGTGTGAATTCATAAATGGGCATGTGCTCTTTTGGAGAGAGATCACAATGCTTTCTGGTTTGCTGTTCCTTTCCTAATAATTTCAAAGCTTCTCTTTATCTGTTTCTGAATAATGAGTTAAATCTAGTATCTTTTCTGAGTGGTAACTCTCCTACCTTAAGTGCTGGTGGAAGAGAAAGAACAACTTTATTTACTCCATATGCATCTTTCCATTCATCTTTGTTTTCACTTATCTGCTTAATATACTTACAACCTGTCACAGTAATCCTCAGCTCTTGCATCTGTATACTCCACATCCTACTTTTATTCCTCTTCATGTGTCTTCTTCCCCTCTGCTCCATCTCGATTATTTAAGTGTATTGAACAGTGAAGAACCCAGTATATGGTTCAAGAAATGTCTTAGCAACTGCTTAGAAAGGACAGTTTACCTTTTTCATGAATTAATAAGTGATCAAAGGATAGAAAATGAAGGGTAGGATCTTCTCTCATCTAGTTACATTTTTTTTTAAGAGCCTTTAATGAGGATTTGTGACAAAAGCTGTTAGGAACCATGAGTATACTGTATTGACAGAATTATCTGTGTTCCCTGTCCCCTTCAAAGGGCTTCAGGTAGAGTTGCGAGAAATGACTTCTTATCCTAAACAAATCACTCTTCTTCTCCTGGTTTGTGTTCACTTGTCTTCTAACTTTCATTTGTTCATGGGTTTTACTTTTTGCTTTGCACACAAGTGATGGATTGAAATTTACTGATCTCATGAAATGATTCTTAAAGGTTTTTAAGTGGCAAGCGTACACTATTCCTTCTGCATATGTGCTGATAGAAGTGATAAGTTTTATAGGCCACAGTTATTGAGCATCTTTGTAGCAGATTCCCTTGGGACCATTTGGTTGAACCTTTGAGTGACTGTCCCAGTCATTTTTGTTGTGTGTTTATTTCATCAGCTTGTTCTAAAATGTTCTCAGAATAACTGGATCAGGAATTCCAATTCAGCCCTTAAATTGGCATTAAAAACTGGGACTGAATGGCTGTGAGGGACTGTGTTGTGATACCAGATGTCTGGTTGCTGGCTGTTGCAGGTTGGCATAATCTCTTCCTGTGTGTATCTTGAAAATACAGAGCAATTTAGTAAAGCTTTGGCTGGATTTAAATGAGAACCATTGCTTCCAGCAAATGAGGGAAGGCTCGTACATGGGGCAGGGCTTTTTCCTCCAGCCCTCCAAGGTTCAGAAGGTAAAAGGACAAATAATTAGCTTGCTTTCCTGGAGTGCTCTCTCCCCACCTTATGCCTGCATTTTTCTTCTTACTTTTAAAATGTTTTTAAAAATAACCTTTTTACTACAAAGGCTGTCCCCATGAGAACAGGATTCATTAATTTTCTTTGGTAGGGTCTGGAAGCCATGGACTTCTGCTGCTGCTGCTGGTATATACCATCACTGTTGCTGTGCTGGGTTTTATTTATTTATTTAAGTTACAGATTTGGTTATTATATTGGCAATGAGGAATTTCTTTGTTATCAATGGTAAAAGGCATTGTTTCATTACTGTGACTAATGCAAGTTGTTAGTCATATCTTACACCTTCTGGATGTATGAGATGTCCATGGTGGAAGTGGAATTCAGCTCCCTCACAGTATGAGTTCTTCTGCTGTGTTCTGTTTTAAGTATCACATTTTACTGAATGGTCCCTGGCTGTGCTGACCTTACGAAGTAGTGTGAACCAGCAGGAGTGGATGTGTAGTGAGAGCTGGGAGTAGCTGAGTGCTTCACGTGCATACTCAAAGCATATCAACACTTAATTTTTTAAATTTTGGGTTAATTTTAATCCGATTCCATGAACTTTGCTTCTGAGTGGAGTACAAGGGCTACTTAGCTTCGTCTGAAGAGAACCCAATGTCTGCTCCACTGTGCAAAATGAAGTGTAAATGTGCATGTTTGAAGATGTTAATCCCGAAATGTTGCAGTAGCTGTAACTGGCGCTCTCAAGGATACTGTTTTAAGATCTGCCTCGGCTCTTGGCAAGGAAGGATAGATTTTGGAGGAACTTTGAGAACAGCTTTAATACCTTTTGGATCTGTTCTTCTGGGGTCTGAAAGGATGGCTCTGGACAATGCTTTCCTATGTCATTGACAGGTTTTCAGTGTAGGGACACCTGTGTACCCAGAGTGAGATAAGGATTCATCTCAAAGCTGGAACCAAGCCTTGTTATGGACCTTACCTGAAAAAAAAACAACCAAAAAAAAACCCAACAACAACAACAAAACCACCCTGTGGCTTGCCATAAGAGAGTGGCTGTTATACAGCTGCTGGTAATGTAGTGATTGTAGACTGCCTTGCAGCTGCCTAAAATGCAAATTAAGTAAAGTCAGTTTTGCCTGAGTAAGAAGGTCCATACTGGACCTGCTTATGGCTTTATTTATGCTTTGTGTGGCTGATGTGTCCCTTTTGATCCTACATACACAATGCTGTTAGTTTGGAGTATAGTCCTTGGGAGGCCATTTTAAAGAGGTTTTGGAAATGGAGGTCTTGGAGATAACTCTTATATAAAAAAAGCTTAATATGGTGTGAATCAACTGATTATATCAGCTCTCTATTAGGCTTTTGTACTTGGTTAGAAAAGCAATAAGGTGGTGAGCTCATCTAATAATGAAAAGGTCTGGAATGATTTACATCAAATGTTTTTCAAAATTAGAAAAGAGGACATGCATCTAAGTGGAGAATTCTAATGCTGGGCTTCACGCTGATGGAAATCAACTTTGATAAGTCTTTAATTGCTACAGAACAGGATTTATAATGGAAAGAGGAAGAGACATTTGAATCTATAGCATGTTTTCAAGGTACCACAGATAATATATTATCTTCATAACTGTGTTATTTGTTTAAACATAACATGCAGTTATAGCCCAGTTCTTGCCCTTTAATAGTGTTTATGCTTTGTGTCTACTGTATTATCAGTATTTGTTTGATAGCATAGTATAAATTAATATCACTCAAACAGCCATGTCCAGTCCATAAAATTGTCTTGACATCTTTGTAAATATCAAGTCTAGCACAAAAAGGTACTTTATGTTTTTAAGGTGATGGTTATTTTTTCTAGAATGGCAAGCAGGCTAAGCAGCGTGCATTCTAAAATATCGAAAGGGAAGATTTGATGAAATAAAAGGGGAAAAAAATAACAATGCATAGTGATCTTTGCATATTAAACCCCTGTATTTTTGTGTATACAAAAACATTCACAACATGAGTTTTTACAGAATAAACAAATGTGTACTTCACAGCTTGTAGAGCCCTGGAGAGCACTTTTAATAGCAGATCTAGAAGCATAGACACATCTTACTTTAATCTTTTTTAAGATTAAAAAGCCCTACTGCCTTCTAGCACCTAATGGTTGGAAAGGCCTTTACTAAAATAAGCAGGACACTGCCAGAATGCATGTTTGAGTTCTTTGTGTTACCTTTGTTCAGAGAGCTCCTTGCACGCAGAACAGAGCGTGACATTGCTCATGCAGGCACAACGCAGATGCGTGGATGTGAATACGTGGTAAATCAGGCAGTATGTCAGGTAAGGAAGTTGTTTCAGTAAATAGTAATTTCAACTGTAAAGGATTGATATATTGTGTAGAGTTTTCCATCCCACCTCTCCATTTATAGCACCTCAAAATGGGATCTGAGCACCTCATTGAAAAGGAGCTTTCTGTAATTACATTTCTTGTGCCACAACCTTAAGTCTTGTGCAGCGATTCAGAGGGAGCTCGCTTTAGTAGAAATTTGGCAGTACTGGTCTTGCAGATGACTTTTTGAAGTTGGTCTGAATTAGGAGTGTCTTTAAATAAAACATCTGCATCTTAATGGACGTTGAGCAGATTTCTGTCCTTTATCTATCCTTTGACCTTAATCCTTATAACTCATCTGTGTGTCCAATTCAGACCTTCACATTAAGTCACTTATTCTGTCTTTTCCTTTTCTTTGGAGTTTGAGTGAACTAGGGTAAATAATATATGATACAATTTTTCCTGTGTAGACAGTTCCTCCCCTCTTTCCCCTGACTTCCCCAGTCATCATTATCAGTTTAACACTTTATTAATAAAGACACTCTAGTCTTTCTAAAATAAAGGATATTATGGAGAATAATTGAAAAGTAGGGTAATTGAAACTGTTCCTATTACATCTGGCGGAAATTACATTAATTATCTTGGACTTTGTAGGAGCAAGTAATTTTACTCAAACCAAGTTTCATGAAAACAACTACTTTTGAATAAAGGCCATCAGATCTATTAATAAGTTTAACTCTTGAGTTGTCGTTGAATTGTCAAAAGAGAGGCTGGAATTTACATTAAAGTGACTTCTAACAAAGAAATAACATTGTTTATTGTGCTGCTTGGAAAATAAGATTCCTGGAATGTTTTAATTTATAGTTCTAAGGATAAGCTTAACAGGAATGCTTTTGTGCACACCAAGAGAGAAGTGCTACAGAAGGGATTGCCAGCTCCGCTGTGACAGCAGTTGCTTCACTGAGGTGTTATCTGGCTCCTGAATCAACTTCCTCCCTTGAAGTGAAGTACTTCACTCAATGCTACTGTATCTTACTGTGCTTGCTTATTGTCTGATTCTATCTATGAAAGATGTAAGCAATTTGCATAAGCGAAGCTTAATTTAAAATTCTCCCTCGCGTAGGGTCTTGATAAGAGAGACTTTGTACTTCAAAATCTGATGGCTGTTTCATGCCTACGTATGGAGTCTTCAGGTAGAAACCTGCCAAGTCCTGATGTGCACAGCTGTGATGACTGGAAAAAGCTCCATGGAAGAGCAAGGGCATAAATATCTTTGTCAGCCTCCCTTGTTGGATCTGTAGATGTGCAAGGAGATCTCTATAGAGATGTGATTCTGCCATTTGAAGCTTGCTTTGCATTTCAAGTGGGGATGTCAAATGGGAAAGGCAGCCAATGCATTTAGCAGTGTGATACCACGTCTTAGCTGGTGTGCACCTCTTCACCGTAGCAGAAGTGATTTAGAAATGGTAATTTGGTGGTTAATTCTAAAGGAATTAATCAAGACCATCTGCAGAGATGAAATGAAAGTCTGCATTGTAAGGAGTAAAGTCAAGGTCAGATGCAGTCCCTCACAAGTTCTGCTTCTCAGTCTTCTACAATCAGTGGCAAGATTTCTGAAAGGTTACTTCCTAGGTTTTTGGAAACTACATGCAATAAATGAAGAAGCTGGAAATGACTTCTGTTAAGATGCTGTTAACTTTTTCTGTGTCTCCAAGACCTTCTTATAAGGCAACAGGAAAAGCCTTTGTGGTATTTTTCTATCTGACTTAACTGTTTTCTGTCTATCGTTTCACGAGCAGGCAGAAACAATTTGTGGTAGGATTTCAAAGGTTTTTTTTCCAGTTCATTGAAACTGATGATAAACTCCGGTAGCGGGTCAAGTTGCATGAGAAGAACTTGAAATGAGTAGTCAATTCTTTCCCTCTCACTCCCCTTTGCAGATATAACTTGTCACCTACAAAACCTGCTTGTAGAATGGTGGAGCAGCATGAGTGAATTCTCTTACTATCTTTCCCAACTTACTTGTTCCTTCACTCAGCTGAAGAACAGAGGAACTCGGTTTGAGACTTCCTCTTGCTCTTCACTATTTAATCTCTGGTAAAGGTGACATAAAATGCTACATGAGCATGATCAGAGTAGAGGCGATATATCACTGTAGCACCATGCTGCTGCTGAATTCATGGGGCCTGTCCACTAGCATGGCTAGGCTGTATGTATGTCTAGTGGCAAAGTCTACGTGTTGCACAGACTTAAGTGGGACTTAAACATGGTGCAAAGATGCTCTGATGCAATACAACCTAGGAGGAAGCCATGTTTATTAGGCAGATTTCCCTGTGGCTAATTCAAGCCCAGGTGTCTTAAATCCTTTGGACAAGAAGCAGAATGCAGCTGAACTGGAGTCTGGCTGTGTAAAGTACTTGGATCAAGCAGGGAATTGACTGAGTTTCAGGTTCCTCTGAGCTGGATAGTATGTTGATACCAGTAAAACTCCATGCTCTTTATTTAGTCACACATCCTATTTTGGTTCTTCATGCTGTCGGAAGGGTAGTGAAAGTATTCTTTGCTTAAACTGAGAATGACTTAAAGAGAAGGGAAATGGTTTTTAGCAGATTGAGAAGCATCCTACCATAGCTGTTTGTGTCTCCTTTATAATTGGCTTTTGGAGACCAACTATGTTCAGGTCTTTGGGGATGGGGCTTGCCTCTTTTGCATGCAGAACTCTCCTCTCATGTATGTTTGTTTTTGTTATTATTAAAACAAAATAAAATTTGACAACTAGAATTCCATGTTAATCAGAACAATTTTCTCGTTTAGGCTGCAAGAAATACTTCTGACTGTGGCTGCTAACTGGTGAGCCCTGGAGAGGCTAACATTAGCCTTCCCACTTGATTCCTTTTGTCGATCTGTTCTCCAGAGCGTAATGAAGAGAAGTTGTAATGTATCTGCTTCATTACAACGTCTGGAGGATTATTTTAAACTATCAATTAGGCTGGCTCATGCAAGGAAGCTGGAGTCTGAAGTGAAGCTTTTCAGTTGTTCTTTTCTGTGGTAGATGAACAACAGGGAGGGTGTGGGAGCTGAGGCTTGTCAATGCTAAACTTTTGGAGTTGAATTTACCAGAGCTCGTCAGTAAGGACCATGGTATGTTATGGGATGGCTGCTGAATGCTTCTGCATGAAGTACCCTCAAGCTTTATTCGCCTGAATAAACCAACTACTTGGGCAATTATCAGCTGCCTCATAAGTGGCTGTTTGAGCTGTTGCAAGAAGGACTGTGCGAATGAATGAGGCCCTGAACTGGGCACAAAGCACTCCTGCATGGTAAGGACTAGGACACTCAGGGGTCTGAAGTGATTGTTTTGCTGCATGTAAAGTAATTTTTGACTTAAAATTAACATCTCCACAGTAAGCTGACTACAAGCATCATGAAGGTGTTAAAATTACCGTGTTTAAAAACTGTCTTAGAACTCATTCAAATTTTGAGTTACTTTCAAAGATTGAACTTTTTTTTTCAGAATCCAAAACAAAACTCACATTAAACAAATCACAGAGAAAAGCTCGTTTAGTAGGTTTTATCTGATGCGGATACATTTGTTTTTCCTCTCTTCTTTCAGTTTTTCTTCCCACAGCCCCCAGTAACATGATGGGGGGGGGGGGGGGGGGAGGAGCTGACTTAATTTCTCAATTATTTATGGCGATTGTTTGGGCTTATTTAGACTTTCCATACAGCTCTTCAGCTTCTACTAAATGGTGCACCAAGCACTTCTGTACACAATGGCCTCAATAAAAAGAGGAGACTAAAGAAGAAAAGCTTTTATTGATTATGGAGAAATGAAATAAACCTCCAGTTTTCAATGTTTTTGCATGCATACTTGACTTGAGAGGACTAACTTCATGACTGAAGGTTGGGGAGTTGCTCAGACAGAGTTGTTTAAAAAGACCCTGCCCTACAAATTCATGAGTGTGAGTGGCCTGAGGCTGGAGTTCAGCCTGATGCTGGGCACACATAAGGAACTGTGCTCATAGGAAATACGAAACACTTCTAGCCTTACTAGAAATAAGGTGACAATAAATACGAATGCTTGATAAAACTTAATTTGGAAATACTGCTGTTTCTTTTTCTTTGCTTCCACAGAAATGCCTTTTCTGGGACTTGTTTTGTCACTGTGGGAGTACTTGGTGTGGCTATTGAGAAGGAAGGCAGCTATCAGGTCAGATAGACATGAAGAGCCTTCAGCTCTAATATTTTAACTCTTCTTTTTGGTACAGCAGAAGCTCACGTGCAGTACTATGTTCTTCCAGAAAAGCTCAGTCTGTGGGATGTGGAAGTGCAGTTGGGATTGGGTTGGTAGCTGTGAAGCTGTGTGTTTTTATGTTTGTCCCTAGAGTCTTGCAACATGTTATTTCTTCATCAAAGGGACTTTGCTATTTGTTTACTTTTCAGGTGAGGCAGAGTTTCTTCTCATAGGAAAAGGCTTCAATATATCTCAACTCTTCTCTCTTTCTAAACTACACATGAGCATGAATGAATTCTGGGCCTGTTTGGGTTTTTGGGACCTGACATCAGGGTTTTTCTTATATTCCCCCTCTATCCCAATGTGTGCAGGTGGAAAAGACAAACTGTGAGTATATTGCGAACAATTTTTTTTTTTGAAACTAGCTTTATTTTGTCGATCTCTGAATACGAAAGTGATCTAAGAAACAAATGCAAATGATTTAATCTTTGCACTGTGCAGATGGTCCACGTTTGTCTCCAAGTTATGGTACTATTTTATTATGGTACTAATACACCGTAAATAAAGAATGCTGGAAGAAAAAGAAGCAGTAACTGTATGGGCCCTCCTGTCTTCCAGAAAGTTTGTTAGGGTGGTATCAAAGAACGCTTCTTTACAGACAGAATTCAAAGTCCCTTTGTAGTTCTCCAACAGCATAGCTCAAGTGCTTTCAAGTCAGGTAACTACGTGTGCATTACCAATACGCTGGATATTTTTGATATTCTCTAAGACTGTGGATGGAAAGGAGCAGGCCATTGGGCTATTTATGAAATGAGTATTTTCAAATTCGGAATACTGTCTGAAGTAGACTGAAATTACTTCCTCTGATGGAAGGGATGAATGGGTAGAATAAATACTTGCTGAAAGCTATGTGGTTTCTGTCAGTGCCCTGCTTAATAATGTTCCAGAGCCATAATCTTATCTGAGACAACTTTAGTCCCTTAAAGACAAAAGCATAATGTCAACTGAACCTAAACCTGCATACAACTCAGTGTTAGCTGTTTGGTTATACTGGAAATACTTGTGTGTAGTTCTGCGTGGCAAATTGTTCACCCCTTATTCTTCAGTTACTACTATACCAAATAAGTGCTTGCACTGATTGCACTGTATTTGCAGCATGGATTCCAATGTATAGAGCAGTGTTGTGGAGCTGGATGTCATTTGTGGCTGCAGTTGTCTGGAAGAGATTCCAGACAAAGAGGGGAGAAGGGACTGGTTTTTGGTCAGTTGTCCAGTGTATGAACTAGCCTTAAGAGAGGTTTTTTCTTAGTTACTCTGAGTTATTCACAACACAACAGAGCAGCAAAGAAGCTGTGTGTATTGGATCTCAGAAAGCAATTTGAGAACAGTAGAAATGATTAATTTGTGTGTGTACTGCATTCTTTCACAAAGAAGGTAGGTGTAAATGTCAAGTTAAATCTAGAGGGGAGACATAGGTGTTGTGACAAGGCATATTGATTGCAAAGCCTGCATCTAAATAGCTGGAGTCTGGTCAGACCCTCTGGGTGAGGCACCTGGACATCTTGTGTAATGCTCATGGTGAAAGATTTTTGCCCTGGTGAAAGATTTTTAGCCTAGCACATAAGTTGCAATGCTGCTCAACCCTCTAGATTGCCAGGCAGTAAGCTAAGCTATAGGGAAGTATTCCTCCTATGCAAATAAAATCTGTAAGGTGAAGAACTGAGTTGTTTTTTTTTTTAATATATTGCAAGATGCAGCAGCAGCCTGTAGTCATAGCTGCAGTAGTTCTGTCTTCCTAACTGTTAAGTTAGTCTTTTTTTTTCCCTTTGTAAACATTGTTCTGTGGAACAATTTCAAGAGAGGAATTTGAGACGCTAAATTTGTTGTTTTCTGTGGTAACATCATCTGGCCCAGCTAGGTATGTGTGCATGTAGTGGTCACTTATTGTCAGTATCATTTCTTCTTCTGTTTAATGGTCCTATATTTATCTGTTATTTTAGCAACTCTTTTTCATTTAAACTCTGCTTTCCCCTTGGTGTAATGAAAACAAAACAAAAAAGACATCTCACTCTCCAGGGCTTCTAGTGACTTGCTTGGATCCTCTTGTAATAGGCAGGTTAGACAGCACACTCCTGTAAAATACGTCTGGAAAGGGAAGATCCTGGACAGATGTGCATTTAATGGGGTTCCCTAGAGAGATGTTTGGTAAGGGTGTGTTTGTGACACATCCAATTGTCCAGGATGGTGCATGAGTGTGTTTCAATGGGCAGCTGTCGATTTACTGCAATTTTACGTGTCTTTGCTATAGTAGCTCCAGCTATAACGGGTAACAGAGTGCCTCTGAAGCTGTGTGTTAGTGATGTTCCTTTGGTTTCCAGACATGTGAGGACTTCTGTCTGCCCTGTTTTGAAGGAACTTAAGGGTTGGTGATATGTGGGAGCTGGCTTATCTTTCTATTTCTTTTTTGAAACTGTAGTTTTAAATTGGGAAGCTGAAAGCTAAGGCACCTGAAATTGCTTCCTCGATTTAACAATAACTTTATTCAGTACCTCTAACTGGCATGCTTGGTTTAGATCCTGGCAGAGCTTGGTCATATTTCCCCTTTTTAAGGTACAGTGCAATGTAGAAATAATCAAACTAGCTTTCACACATGCTATATTGTGTACCTAAAAGTTTAGGAGTGGAAAAGAGCTGTATGCAGGCTAAATTATCATGCTTTATAGGTTTTAAAGAAAATCTGTTCTGCTTTCATTACCACTTTGTAGGAATATCATGACTGTTAATTTGGGAAGTCTAACAACTTCCCAATATATGCTTTTATTATTTTTATCTTGGCATTCAAGGCAAAATGAAATAGATGCGTGCTGTATGTGTACACTTTTACCACAGATCTGAATGAGTGTTTGCATGGGTATAAAGCCCGACTCTGTAAGGAAGGATCTTGGCATCCTAATGCAGGCTTGCCTTGGGTGCCAGATGAGGGGGAGGGAGGAGTGAATAATCACAGGAGAGAACCTGATAAAGGACAGCTATTCCTGTCAGGTACAGGCAGCAGCTGATGTTTTTGGTACTGCTGGAGTGAAAAGGGCAGCGTATGGGGAGGGAGGCAAAGAGGCTATTACTCTAAAAGGTATATTATGTGAAAGAAATTACAAACAACTTAAGGTGGAATGCAAATTGCCAGTGTGGATTTTTAGAAATATTTTTCGTGACCTAGTACAGCAAAAATCATTGCTTTAACATATTTTAATATAATTGTTTATCTGGAAAATGGTTTTTAATGCTCTTAAAGGATAATTTACCTGTCAATTTTGCTACACTTTGGTGTGCTAATTAATGGCTGTAAGGAAAATATTGAAGTGTAGAAGCAGCAGTGGCATTAGAGAGGAATGTAAGCTCCAGAAGTATAGGAATGTTTTTTTCAGAAAAAATTGCAATACTTTACAAGTAGCATATTTTATTCGTTTGTTCCTGTTGCTTAAAGAACAGAATGCAATCAGTCCTCAGGATCTTTGACACAGTTGTATTGGCTAGCTATACAAAGTGCAGTTCTTCGTTGTGGGTACTTGATCAAGGTGGTTCTAAATGAACTTGTAGGTCAGTGTAAGTTTGGACTTGTTAAAATGTGTGTTTTTCCTAATAAATCGCTGCTACAAGTTCCTGTTTGTGTGTTTCCTATAAGGCTGTCTTGAATGCTTGAAAGAACAGTTTAACGTTATAGCTGAGACCTTTCTTCATCAGTCAAAAAGGTCCAGAGTGAGGCATCTGATGTGCTGCTTTGCTCTTCCAGGAGACTGTAAAGTAACCAAGTTCAGATGAAGTTATACTGCAGTGATGATTCAGGTACTTGTCAAATTTTCACTGACAGCCTTTGGGCAGAGCTCATTTTGTAGGAAAAGATAGGAAGTGTGGGACTTTATTTAAATTTTTCTCTTCCTTCTTTGACGTCAATACAACCAGATGCCTGAGCTTAAAAGACTGCTAAAAAAGCACTTTTTTTCCTGAGATTTGGAAACATCTTCCTCTTTCAAGCATCCTGATTTTTGTTGTTCTTTGGAGCATCAGACACCTGCAAGAGATCTGGGAGGACTTCTGAAAATACTTTTTTTTTTCCAGTTGTCCTTATTACTCACCAGTGTTGGGTGCTTGTGTTGTTCTCTTGCTTTATAAGCTTGAACATATAAATAGCATACTGCTGACCTTATCCTAAAAACCCTACTTTTCTCATTCATAGAGAGAGAGATTAATTACCATATTTTTTTCCTTAATGTCAAATCATCTTTGATATGCAAATCCACGTTTTGGTTTGTTTTGCTGTTTAAAAAAGTCATCATTTCTTTTACCAGAAAATCAGAACAAGAACTCCAACTCTAATTTCATGTGCATGTTCACAGTGAAGGACAGTTGGGGAAAATACAAAACTAGCCCTGGGAGAAGAGGCCTGAGCCTTTGCTGACTTGCAGAATCCTGCTCCTTTTTGGTTATGTTTGCTTTTGCTATTAGGTGAATATTTGCAGTGTGGTTTCTTTCTGCAGGATGGCTCAGCCTCAACAAAAGAAGTATGAAATGTTTAAGCCAGCATATGGCTGAAACGCTAGGGGTCTGTCCTCAGATACGGAGCTCTCTCAGCAAAGGCCTCTCTGTGTAGGCCCACAACACAAGAGCTGTGGTGGATGATGCTCACAAGGCCTAGCTGTGCTGCCCAGGTGTGCACTCTGTCCCAGCTGTCTGCCCCAAATTGAGTGTACTTCTTGTACGTCAGCTGTTCTGAGTGTGGGCCCAGATCTGTGAGCAGCCATGGATTTATGACACCAAGCTGCATGGTGAAGCACTGGGGCTGAAGTGCTGGTTGTGCCATGGGGCAGCAGTGACATGGCAGGCTGTGGGAAGAGGCTGTGTAGAAGCTTAGGTCAGCATTACGATGTGGGTCTGGGCCTTAGCACCCCTATTTCACGGCTGACAGCTCTCCTGGTGTAGAAGAGTAGAGCAAGTGTCTCCTTAGCCTACTCTTTTGTAATAGGCTCACAAAGAGCTTCAGTCTCCTGGTACATTACAGCTGTGTGCTTTCCTAGCAGCAATGAAGCTTCTCTTACATAGAAGTTTCTTCAGAATCTTTTTAGCATCTCTGCTACCTAGGACTTGGTGATCACACATGAAAATATCCTACTAGATTTAAAGTATCTTGGTCTCTGTGTATATATGTGATGTATGTCTGTTTCTGTGTGATCAAAAACTCAAGCTATACTTTCTTTAATGTTCAGTGCCACGAAGTAGCTTTCCCATTTCTTCATTTTTGTCTCCTTGGTCCTTCTCAAACTAGCTATAATCAAGGAGTTCAACACTGTTAAGATGTCATATGACTTACCTCACCAACAGTGCAGGTTATATCAAATACATCTATTTACAGATGTACTAATACATCAAAATCCGGCAAATACAATACTTCTCTTGTCATTCAACATCTGGCCATAATATGAAGTGTTTTTAGGGAGAACTTTCTTCTTGAAGTAAAACTTTATCAGAACTTAATGACTATTCCAATCTTTTATCTTTTATACTCAGTGCTCAACTACTTGCTTTCATTTTTTTCCTGATTTGTTTTTCTCACGGGAAGAGCTTCTTTGTGAAGACTATTCCCTTTGCAATAAAAATAAAGTCAAAGTAAGGATCTCGGAATTCTTCTGTCGTCTGTGGAGGTCTGTGTGATGTCAGCATACATCAACACCAGATACTTGCCAGCCTA
Source organism: Cygnus olor (assembly GCF_009769625.2). NCBI lineage: Eukaryota > Metazoa > Chordata > Aves > Anseriformes > Anatidae > Cygnus > Cygnus olor. The sequence goes on along the minus strand of NC_049172.1, from coordinate 39,885,881 downwards.
CTCAATCTGGCAATCACACTTCTATTTTCTTATTCCGGCAGACTGAACACCATTCTGTTGCTTTTGGTCTTGGCTGAATATCTCTTAGTCTACTAATTGAACCACAGGTAACTGTTGTTTCTCTGAAGAAGCATTGGGATAATAACCTGGATTGTCCTACAAGGATGCCCGTCAGGTATGCCTTCCATAGCTTTTCATTTTCTTTTACAGATACACCACTTCTTAAATGCTTAAATAGATGGTAAAATGATTAGAATTTAATTCCAAATGTCTTTATGCACCTCTTTGTTTGTCTTCATATTTAATTATAAATCATCTGTTTCTTTCTCTATTTCTATTTCCTGCAGTTCACCTCTTACAACTTCTGCACACAAGAGAATGAACAATGCTAAATTCACTCGGTTCCCAAAGCTTTTTGTTTTCTTGGATGCTACTCGGTGTTGAAATGTTCTTTGGCAGTATTCATATCTTCCTTTTCAAGTCTGTGTTTTATACACCGAAGACAAATCACTATTTCACTAAAAAATAAAATCTACTGCTTCCACAGCAGAAATGGTAGGTCAGTAAGTCATCTCCAAAGATGAAACAAAAAGGTCCATGGTATATACCTTTGCACCTGCTCCATATCTTTGCCTGCTCAGGGACCTTGCTTTGCAAATGGATTTGAGGGCATGAAGTACTACGTATACTTTTGAGAGGAAACGATTAGTAGTTGGGAATTCTGAGTATGGATGCAGACCTAACGTGACCTAGCATGAGAATGTTGAATTCTTTAAATAATTTTTCCTCACCTGGGTTTTCCAGAGACAAAAATCCTTGCCATATGTTTGAGAGAAACTAACTGACCTTGATAAGATGCTCCACATCTAAGCACAGGATCCTCAGTCCTGCCTTTTGCTGTCATGAGAAGATTTTCTTTTCTGTTCTGTTGCGATTTCTCCAAGCCTGCTGTATTTTTCCCCTCATCACTGAATGTTGTATGAAGAGAAACTTGAGTTGTTTTCTTAGCTGTATTCGAAGTTGGAATGAAATTCTACCTTTATCAATGAAATAAAACTAATCCATGGTATTGAAAAGAAAGGCATTATGTATGGTCTGCATGCATGATGTTCATTCATTGCCTATTGCCTGCTGCTGGTAAGTCTTTGATAACTTGTCTTCCTTATGTTTTGACCCTCGGGACCTCTCTTTCCTCTCTGTGGAACAGCTAATGTTTAGGCAGTTCAGCAGAAATGTATTTTGTTGCGGGCATTAAGGCATCAATGTTACTTGTCAGTGGAACAATTATACAGCACCATGGAGAAGCGTGACAACAGAGATAATCAGACTATCAAGGTTATAATCTGTTCCTTGTATTCGTGGTTACAAGTCAGGATGGCAGAGGAGAACACGAGGGCTAATGTACAGGGCACCTGCTGTTACAAACGCACAGATATGAAATCACTTCAACATCATTTAGTAAATGGAAAGTGTAGCTATTTCATCAAGTTCATATCTAATTGTTTTAGCCTTTGGCATGAATAGTCATGTTGCTGAATCAGCAACAATAGGGATGGGATCCAGGCTGGCTGAGAGTGTTTAAGCGGAAAGATTACAGAAAGTTTGTGTACCTCTCATTAAAGATAAGTGATTATATGCAGAAATAAATTCTGCCAAAATATGCTAAATACTTATCATGGAGAAGCCCAAAAGAGAAGTAAAATTCTCTTTCACTATGGATGTTTAAAGGTGTGGGTTAGGATTTCAAGGGAGGGATATGTCTATTAACACTTCTCAAAATACTCTGGCTGCTTTTTTAGCTGAACATTGTGCTGAGTTAAGTTTTCAAAATGATAATTCTTTAGAGCACCTCCTGAGACTCTTGTGGTTGACTTTCAGTTTTCATAAAGGGGGAAAACAGTCTTTTCTTCATGCTTATTCTCACTCACAAACAAGTCAATTTGGCAAACCTTTTAACAATTTCATGGTAGTTCTCATTGTTTGCTGTGAATAAAATTCAGAGTTTACCTTTCATAAACAGTGAAGATTTTTTTTCAATTGGTAGGCATATCCTGTAGTAATCCTAAATGATGATGTGTATTTGAAATAAATTAAGAAACTGTGGTTCAGTTCCCTGGGAATGACATTCCTAAAGCCTTAATACGTTATTTCTATTAAAAGCAGGGGGGGAACACAACTCTTCCTTCTGCAATTACTGTGAACCTTAAGGTCTTCTGAGTTTACGCAGAACATAATAAATGCAGTTGTGCTTGAATTTGCTTTCTTGTATTCCATAAACAGTATGATCAAAAACAGTATTTCTCAGTTGGACAGGGTAGATATCCCATAGCTTCATTGTACAAATTGGAGGACTTGCCAATGTGCAGCCCATAGGGGAAATTAGCAAAACCTTTTAGAAGTGGGTAAAGGTTGACTTTTGGTGGAGGTTCAGTGGTAAATACACTAAGAAGCACAGATGTTAACTTCTTTTTTATTCCAAGCCCATGAAGTAACATTTTAGGGGAAAAAAATGTTAGTATAACTAGATAGCTTTGATATTTTTTTTAAAAAAGCTATTTGTAACAAAAGCCAAATATGCTAATGCTCCAGGCTCTTTTGTTTTTAATGCATTCAGGTAGCTGAATATATGGATTGGATGATAAAAAATACTGGGTGAATTCTATGCTCTGTTTGTGGGTGCTGATTTCAGCTTCAATTTCAGCTTCATACTCCAAATAGTTACGAGCTAAATGCAGGCATCCTCGTTAGCAGCACGACCGAACAAGATGTGATTACCGTGTACCCGCGAAGAAAGCGGGAGTGCTGGGTGCCACCATGCTGAGTGAGTGGCACGGCGGGATCCGAGTGATTTGTCTGTTCTTTCCGTAGGGTGACTGCACACCCACCTAGCGCAGCGATAGCGTGAGTCTCCATCTGTGCTGCTCGATGAAGCGGTGTTATTTTAGCGCTGGCATTAGCTAACTTCACATGTTGCCTGATCGGTGCCTTGATGTCCAAGTGTCTCGGAGATGCTCCAGTGTGCTACTGCTTTGTGAGGACTGTCTGCATGAGTACCTTAATCTCAGTGTAGACAAATGCCAGAAGTGCTAGAACGTTCTAGTTGTTAGTATTAGTCATACGAGTCTCTTTTAGAGATGTAAAACTGCTGCATACAAACTTGTAGTAACTTTACTCAGTGTCAGCAGCCTTGATGAGGCTTGCTGACTGGTAATGCTTTCTGGAAGTTGGAAAGAGGGAAGATCTTGAAATGGTTCCAAACATTTGTAAAATGGTCATATAGTGACAACAGTGACAGTACAACTATTTTTTTCCTTGGTTGCAGTTTGGACTGAAAAGGCTGGGGGTGACAGAAGAACTTGGAAGAAAAGGCCTTTGCATATGCACAGGGAATCTTTATAAATTATTGCTGCTTCTTTCTTGCTGTCATTTTGGCCATCAGTTGAATAGTTGAATGTTTAATTCTGCACTGCCCACTGAGGGGTGGGGGGGTAGGGTAATAGTAGCACTCTGTTTTGTAGATCTTATTCAAATTTATCTTGCTGTCTGAATCTGAAGAGATTTGAAATGTAACTGTGGTCTTCTGGTTTCCTCATCTTGAATAATACAGGAATTTGTTTGAGTATTTATTTGATTAAGCTGAAGGACATTGAGAGTAAATACATGATTATATAAAATCTGGATTTTAATGCACTGTAAATAGGGGAAAAATCATTTCTAAAGTATTTAAGTTAAAGGTTACCATAGTAAGATAGGTAGAAGCAGGAAGAGAAATCAGTCTGCTAGATTAAATAATGATGGAGTCTAACTGTTGGACTTCTGTCAGGCTTAATGTCATAGCAGGTGTTTGGGTAATGTAATATATTTACACAACTCCTCATTCATCAGAGCACATGCTGTAAAGTAAGAACAAATGTGCTGCTGATAATTGCCGATCCCTGCTGGGGAGGGGGAGCACAAAAAGGAAACCTACCGAATCTATCTTGAAAGGACCCAAGGCATTCCCTGCTCAGTAATGTTTTATTTAGGTCTGTAGATAATAGAAAAGGTGTTTTTTTTGTTTTTTTAATATTGACAAGTACAAAATAATACAGTGCTAGATGCTTGGGAAAATATTTGATCTCTCAATAAGTAGCCCTGTAGGAGAATTGCTGAATTTTCTGAAGCAAAAATCAGCAAGACGTGGATGGCCTGCCTTTAGCCTGGAGGGCAGTGCTCTGGGGAAGGACTTGTTGTGCCGGTCCTGGTGGCTCTTCCTCATTCTTACTCGTGCTTAGTTCCACTCCTTCTCAGAATTAAAACCCAGTTAATCCTTACATGAGTCACGGAACCATCCATTAAGAAACAGATGCTAAATGTTTCTGCGTATATAGGGCCAAATGAAGGGCCAGTTTCAGTAATGTGCTGTCTGTACAGGACTTAAATAATTCTGGGACTTTTGTGGGGGTTTGGAAGTACTCTGCACCATAGCTGAGCAGATCAATAATGCTAGCCTTTCTGCATTTTTGTCTTGGACTTACATATATCCAATGTGCAAATAGGTTTTTGGATAACAAGAATATTAGGAACCTTGTTAAAATCTGGATGTAAATCTGTCCTGTGAAGTCTTGCCCACGAACTCTGTGCTTTCCCTATCTGCATTCCTAGTAGTGTTGCTAGTGCTTGTATAATGGTCCAGTGACCTACACAAGATGCTGATACAGCTGAAAACAATGCCACCCAAAAAAGGGTGGACAGACTCGGTCACAGAGACCATGCTTAAACCAATTTGACCATCTGAGGAAATCACACTTCCAATCTTAACCAGTAATGATGGTACCAATGTAGCTTTTTTTTTAAAAAAAAAAAAAAGGGGGGAGGGGGGAATCTAGGACTTGCTCTTCTACATGTTCACGGTTACGCTCATGCAATGTCTATCCTCTAAGAGGAATACGGACCCTGTTGAAATCTGTTGTGCTTCTGCCATTAAATTCCACAGGGATTGAACATTTAACCTTGTGTGGTTAACACAAGTGCAGTAAAATGCTAGTGGGATTGTAACCTGGTTCCCCAGATGTGGCAAACAGTTTGTATCAATGTGTAACTTAGAATTCAGTGTCTAATACCTTCTTGCAATTCTTGCCAATGCATCAAATGATGTAGAAAGGCTGAAAACTAAACCAAGAGAATGAACTTTGCTGTTCTCTGCAGTTGTTTTCCCTTTCTTTCCACTATACTTGTTGTCTAGGTTGCTGGTGAGAAGTTAAGTTACTTTTAGCACCATTTTATTGTTAAAATATCTTCTGGAAGAACAGTTGTTACATGGGGTTGGGTTAGGTGGCTGAGACAACAGAACAACACCACTTAACTGAAAAAGTATGTAGTGAATGCAAAGGGTACAGGGGATGAATGGTGATTTCTCCTTTTCTCCTCCTGTTAGCTTCCTGTCCAGTTTGGGCTGACACCGTGGGCCTGAGGGACCTGGACCCTCACTCTGACAGCAGCTGTAGTCAAGGTCACGTTTATTTGAGCAGTGCTTTTAGCTTGCCTTTAACCTATGACAGATCTGTAACACTACAAGGTGTAAATCAAAATAACAATACAATTATTTTGTTAAAGGCATGCACAAAGCCTGAAGTATTTAAGTAAATGTTTGTTTAGACAGACAAATATTTATTCTTAATCTTGGTCCGTTAATAATGTCACTGTTCATTGTTGAGACAACTTGGATTCTGTATTAAAAAAAAAAAAGAAAGGTCAAACTGCATTTGCTAGCTTTAATTATTAACATTGCTGTCCCTGTTTCTCAAAGAAGACACCACAAAAAAGAAGCCACGTTGGTCTGCAGATAGCTGGTCACTAGCAATCTTGATGTAGGCTGAGTTTGTTTGGGGTTATTTTCTTCTTGCCATCAGGATCTCAGTTGGCCTGTACTACAAGCTAGCACTTTCCTTGAGAAGTATGTTCTGAAAAGCAAACAAAATAGTTTTCTGTATTAAAGTGTTAGTCAGCACATAGCTCTGAAAACGGCCGCTGTGAAGAGTCATACTGGTTGAGTTTAATAGTTCATGCATTGTAAACGCTGAAATTGGATATGTCACTGAAAGCTGCTCTTGGGCGGTTTCAGCTTGCATGACCGGCATTTACCCAGCACATCACAGGTCTTGCTGATCTTCCCCTAGCAGCACTTAAGCAACACTTTTACAATAGATACATTTTTCTCTTATTTTTTTTAACTATTCCCCCCCCCCTCCCCACATTAACATGCTTTCCTTGGAAACTGGAGTGTGCATTTCATCTCCTACTGCCCGCTTCCTTCTTCAGCACAGCTATTTCAGTGCCCCTGTGAGGGAATTCCACCTCGTGCTGCTCCGCGGTGCTATATTCCAGTGGGTAACGTGCTTCAAGTTGCCACATTGTGCACAGTCAAAAACAGTAAAGGATATAAAGGATCTAATGCTTTTGAGGGGAAAGCTCTGCCCTTAAGGCACTCTTTAGTCTGTAGCTGCCCTGGTCTATCAAGGGGAGCTGAGCAATAAAATGTAATCTTAAAACTCAGATGACTGGAAAGTGTTGGAGCCACAACAGAAGGCAGCAGCATTTTGAGTCTTAGGGTTGGTGTTTCCTGGTGTATGAACGTGGGCAGACCGTGCCAAGCAGCTCTTCTGATGCTTGCTGATAACATGCAGGCTGCAGCCTCTTCTGCACAGCTGGATGGGGTCTCTCCTGACCATGGCATTGGAAGCGGGTGGAGGGGAGCCTTGTCTGTGCCATGATACCTGGTTTTCAGTTGTGCAGTTACATTTTAAATTTACTTTCATAACATCCAGTACCCTCGTCATACTTAAAAGATACATTCCTGGAATAGTTTTGCTTGTGTGAGGTTTTTTTTAATACACCATGGAGTAAGAATGCACTGGTATTAGAAAGTGACACCACAATTAACTTTCAGGGTCAAGAGAAGAAGAAAACTGTGCAAGGAAACTATTTAGTACAGGGTTACTCAAGAGTGCTAGCATTTAACTGTTTTGAGCACAGTGAAAGCTATTACAGGCTTCAGATATTATCAGTCTTCTCTTGGCATTTAATGCCGGCAGCCCTGCTGCGATACGCAATGGAGTGGTCAAAAGCCACAACAGAGGCTGGTTTTCCTCCTGAGTGAATAACTCCAGCTTTTCCTTTTTTTTTTCTTCTGTATGTATGGATATCACAAGTTTGCTTTACTGTTATTTCACAGCATTTACTATAATCTATCTGAATGATTTAATAGCATCAGTGAAATGTTATCTGAAAGTGCTCTCGGAGAGCCGCCAGCAATTCGAGGTCACGATGCAGGTGGGTGGGTCTCCAAGTTGGGATCGGGCTTGGACCCAGAGCTCTGGGGCTGGATCTCACCAAGAAGATAACAGCATGAAATGTCGGGGCCTCAGCGTTTTAGGAAACCATCTATGGTAGTACATGGAGGGGGAAACCCTTCTCTGGTTAGGGTGATCTCTTTGTAGTTTCAGGATCATGTGGAAGAGGGAAAAGTTTAAGATCATGGGAGGCTTGTTTCCTCTCCAGCCTCGTGAACAAGAGGCCAGTGCGTGGAGGCCCATGTAAACCAGAGTTTAAGTGTTTTTGGTGTGGCTGGAATGGATAGCGTTGAAGAGGACAACAAAAGAATCCTTATTTTTCTTCATCATTCTGCAAAAAACAATTGCCATGGATCTTCAGCATTTTGTGATAGTCTCTTCTCTGCCAGCAATAGGGGATTGATCTCTCAGAGTTGTAATAGTGAAATGCATCTTATGTATGGAATATTTTACTCTGAAATATTACTTTTCAACGTTGGTTCCTACTGTTTTTAGGTTCTTTCTAGGCTATGTTTGGATGCATTGGACTTGGAAGGATGGCATGATTAATGTGCTACTGTCACGGTCAAGATGTCACGTAGCTCTGTTTTCAAAAGCTACATCCTTGCTGCTGTGATAAATATTCAAAGATGTTGCAAAAGTTCATAAATCCATAAAACAAATTGTTAAAGAATATTTATAACTAACACACAGAAAAAGATCCAGTAACTTGTACTGTTTAAATAAATCATTAGAGGACAGAAAATGCGATACTGGAAACTTCTGTTCCCTTTTTTTCAAGGGGAAGTATGGTCCTACAAAGCAGCTTGATTTGGAAACTAATTTACAGCTGTAACTGGCATACATGTCCATATAAATAGTAGTAAATACATTTAAATAGCTGTGTTCCAGCTTACATTTAGCAGTGGAGGAAGTGCAGAATGCTTTTTCCTCTATTCTCTATTTCCTTTGAAATCGTGCTTTACATGACAAGTTCCTCTGTGTAGATTGTGCTGCTAGCTTCCTCCCATCTGTATCTCCCTTTAGCCCTAGGCTTTTGAAAATGAGACAGTTTTTGAATGAATAATGCTTATGTGATACTTTCTTTAATCATATAAAAAAGTAATGGGATGATATTTTTGGTACCCTTTTTTAATGATGATATATGGACTATAAGGCTTTCTAGGGAAGAAGGAAGGAGTAATACAGTTCCTGTTTGACCCTGTTCACTGGTAAGAACCAATTCCTGTTTTGTATTTGTGCCCAACCTTTCTCTTTGTAAGATAACTGATACCTGCCTTCCTATTGATTCGATCTGAAGAAAATTATTACCTCTACTTCTGGTAAATTAAAAGGATCCTATAAGTTGAGCATGTGGGAAGAAATGGAGTGAATGTGGTTAAGTTAAAAATCTTAAATTTTTAAGAGCTTAATATCCCTTAATTTAGTATCAAATTATGATTAATAGCAGTGGTTTTTTGCTACTGAACTCAACTGTGACTATTAATACTGTATGCATGTTCTGCAGAAGCTGCTGTTCAGTAATGTTGGCTGTAAGGGTCTGTGTTGACAGGATTTGTGGGTGTCATTTAACAGAAGGAAATGAACAGTTTCTTCAAAACTACATATAGCTCATATTGTGTTTGGCCTTTCAACTGTTGGAGCAACAAATGAGATAAAAGTTAGTTGTTTAATGGTACAGGCGTTCAAGGGCTTTAATTATTCAAAGGATAATAAAGGAAAGCGTCAGAAAATGTAATGTTAAACGATGGATCAGCTTCGTACCACTGACACCCTATGGAGCTATTTTGAAGTTAATGAACTTACTCTGTTTCACCCTTCTCTGCCTAAAAGAAAAGTAAATAAGAAAAAACATGAACTAGCTTGCAAACCTTTCCTGGGAGGAATGCTTCCATTGGCTCTAATGGGGTTATTGGCACGAGTAGAGCTAATTGCATGAATTAAGGAATTAACAATTTGTCCTCTCAATTTGTGTGCTACCCAATTAGATGTTAAGAAAGAACAGGCGCCTAGGCAACTAAAGCCTTAGTCTAGTAAATTAAATATTTAAAGCAGTTGGAAGCATGAGTGGCTTTTTTTAGTTTGTTTTGATTTTGTTCGAGTTACAAACAGACAAGAAGCCAGAGGTTTGCTGTCTTCAGGTTGGAGAGCATTTAAGATGTCCTGTAACCGGGAAACAAACCCTACCTTTCTGGCTAATGCCAGCCCTTATTTGCACTTGGCAGATGCAGTGGAGTATGGAATGTAATTTAAGATGTTGGTCAGGGCTTAAACTAAATCCTGAATGGTGGAAGCAAACAACTACTACAAAACCCTGTAGCTATTGCAATGAAATCCTAGGGTCCTGCACCCCAGTTGAGTCAATTTGACCTGCAGAAACAAGCGTGTCCTCCTGCTTGGTGACACTGTGCTTATTGATAACATAGTCAGGCAAGGCAGAATAGATGCAGTATGGCATCATCTTCCTGTTCCCTTCAGCAAACCAAGCAAACTAGGTAGTTTTACACTGCTGACCTGTCTCAGCGATTGGTCTGAAGGTGGTTGTGGTAAGAGCTGAAATGGGTGTACAAGTCTAGCTGCTCATGAAAAAAGTTCCCAAGTACCCACAGGCAGCCTGCGCAGCGATGGGATCTGTTCCCTAGCCCCGTGAAGCAGCGGGAAGTTTGTGACCTGAAGTAGAATTTTTCCAGTGTGCAGAGAGAGACCTGAACTGAATTTAGGGACTAAGAAGCAGTGCTAGTCATTAAATTTTTAATGAGCAGAAATGATCGCACATTGCTTTCGTTGTCAGATTTGCCTAATCGTGTTTGCTTTGTTTTTGTGGTGTTCTGCCCCTCCACATTACTATTGTTTTAGGTTTGTGGGCATACAAAGACCTTCAGAAGTATGGCTCTGCTGTCAACTTATTTTCTTACAGCTATGACAAATACTCCTCATGTTGGAGACTAGATAGGGAGGTACGGTGACTTCAGGCTTTAAAGGAAACTAATTAGTCATCTATAAACAAACAAAATAAACCTAACCAACTGTTTTGCCTATGTGATATGAGCAGATACTGGTTCAATTGCTGGTAAAGTTACCATACCAATCAAATTAGTTGGGTTTCTTCCATATCAGTACAGAGACGGTGAACTAACTTGGGCATTTAACAGAACCATTCTGTGGGATTAGCTTTAGTTAGTCTCTAAAGACACTTAATTCACATTAGTTACTGGTATACTGACAGGGTATCACGAAAAAGCTTCAGTGATATGTCAAAGTTCAGATGTGATTTACCATATGTATTGGACATCTTAAACTGAAAAAAATCTTGGAGCAAACTTGAGTGAGAGTAAGTGAAGTTTCTAGCTGTTTCTCTAATCTTGTGAAATAATTCAGTGCAAATCCCAGGGTGGTAGAAACTCTTGCAAAGGAAAGTAACGAATTGTATTAGTTACAAAGGAACTGAAGAACAGAAATAACAAAAAATAACTTCAGTACTGCAATAATAAAGTACTTTGCTCTTGTTGAACTTATCACCTTGTGATACAAACTCAGAAGAAATGTTTGTTGTGTTGCTTGCGATTAGACAGCCCAGCTTTTGTTTTTTCACGGTGTTGAAAGAATTCAGGCATAGGGTCCAGTGCACTCATGTGTAAACTGTGTAGGAGTAGCAAATAATGTGCTATTGCCCTTTATATCTGATAACTCTGATTTTAAAACCAACCAAGGAGTAAGTCTGTACTTCGGTATGTATATAGGTATATATGTGTCTCTTGTTACCTGACAATTATATAGATGAAGCTGAAATGTATACTATACTGTTTGACCTTTTTGCAACATATTAAGCAAGCTATTAAAATACACTTCAGTTTATAAATATCTTAATTGTTTCTGATTTCCTACTTTGAAATATGGTTGGTTAGGACAGTTCTTTAAGATAGTTTCCTTCTAAAATTGTATAGTGTTGTTTGGGAATGAAAGTCACCACTGAAACAGTATTCTCAAAAATTTTCTTAAATTTTTTCAAGGCATAGTGCATGGGGGTACTTTGTTTTGTTTTATAACTCTGGTTTTTGTCTGGCACGTAAGTGCTGTGCCCATTTTGGGCTTCTCGCTGCATTTCCCACTGGTCCTTCACTGCACCTGCTGTGCTGCCACCAGCCATTAATGTTCAGATGAAGCCAAGAGCCTGTTTGGCTATGCCTGAGACATGCAGCAGTGCAGATGGCATGTTCTGTCTGCCTCTACCTGTAACATCTGGCAGCAGTCAGATGTGAGAAAGCCCAAATGAGGAGGAGAGAGACTTTTTTTTTAAGTTGAGTTGAATAATTTTCTCAGACAAATGATTGCAGATTGCTTGAGATCATAAAGGGAAAAATAAAAACATTTCGACTGGGGGGAAGAATTAATTTGCTAGATTGAATGCATATATTGTGTGAACTTAAGGAATTTCCCCAAAATTGAGTTGGAAGCTGGTTTAGAGCTTAATGGATATGTGCTGTATAATGGATATGTGCTGTAGTATCTAGGGAGATTTCTCCTTAACAGTCCCCAAGAATCTATCAAACCACGTATCAGCAGATGGTTGTGAACTTTCTTTTCTGTACTCTGTTAGGAGTTTTGCCATTGATCTTGATACAGTTTAAAATATAGTTTCTGATTGTGTATGTGATCGTGCAGATAACATTAGAATGGCATTTTTCCTTTAAAATGACCTTGTTTTTGTTATGAAGAACCTGACAAGGATGACTTACTCTGCCATCTGATGATCACACAGCCAAGAATTGTCAAATTACTTTTCCGAATCAAGTGCTTGTTTCATACCTTATCTTCTAAAAATCCTTCCACTATAGTAAAATGCATCTCCATAAAGCTTGCCTTGTGTAATAATCACAGCAGGGTAAATACTAGGCAATCAAACGCAGAGGTAGAAGCCATGCCTCAGAACCAAAAACCTGTGTCACTATCGATAATCTTCAGGTTTTTTTTTCCACTAGAAGCCATTCTATGGTCTTGGTGGACTTTGTCAGTTGTTACTATTGCCAATGCAAGTGGCTGAACACTGCAAAAGGTACGATATCTTCAGGTGCTGAGTTATAGCTTTATAATCTGAAGTAATTCTTATTCTTTAGTCTCCTTTTTTTCCCTTTTAAAAATTCCTCATCTGTTGCTTTGGTGCCTGTGGGTCTGAAGCAAATTTTCCCAGGCAGCAGCACACTGACACACACAGGTACAAGAGGAACACATGGAAAAACTTAGTTATTAATTATGGTGATTAAGAATCAATTTGGGTTATGGTGAAAAGTAGACCAAAAAAAACAACCCACGTTTCCACACAGATTCTGCTGTGCCAGCCTTGAACTCATTGTGTTCCAGGTCTCTGTTGGAACTAGTGAGCACCATTGCTGTCACCAAAGGTGAGGAGAGATGGGTCATATGGTAGACTGGATGCTTCTATGGATAATTCCTGATGTGGAATGAGGGGAGAACCATTAACTTTTGGCTTCTTGTCACGAAGTGCCCAATAATTCCTTCTGCCTACCAGAGGAAAATTATTACCTTAACTTCTATGAATATCACACCTGAAAACGTTGCAGCTCTAGACTGAAAATATAACGACGAGTGGAATCTCTGCCTCCTTCATCCAGATTATGTAAATTAATGATGATCTGCCTCACCTTCTCTAGTACCGTACGCTGGTATTTGTTAGATTTGGGTTTATGAATGGAGGAATGAAGAGATGCATGATGCTGGTGGTTAGAGAACCCCAATTCCTCAGTTTCATGCTGTATATAGGACAGGAACAATTTTCGGGCTGAAATTTAGGAAGAAAGGATGGCCTTGTGGGTTGACCCCATCAGCAGGTAAACACCCAAGCAGCTGCCTGCTCACTGCCTCCTTCCCTTACCCCTGGAGGAGCACCCCGCTGTCTTCTATCCCAGTTTGTATTTCAGCGTGACGTTAGACGGTTTGGGATGTGCCTTTGGTCAGTTCAGGTCACCTTCCCCACTTGTGTCCTCTCCTGGCTTTTTTCACCCCTAGCTGACTCGGTGTGGGAGGGGGTAGAGTGGGAAAAAGAGGAAGCCTTGGTGCTCTGTGAGCACTGTTCAATAACAGCCACAATAATGCCATGGTACCAATACTTTTAGCCACAAACCCAAAACACAGCACTGTGGGGCTTGCTGTGAAGGAAGTCAACTCCATCCTGGCCAGATGCAGTATATGTAGGAATGCATATCCAAATTAATTATAAATAAACAAATCTTATGTGGATTAATAAGGATTTTTTTCCTCTTATATAGAGGAAATAGACAAGAAAGGGCTGAATTGTGGAAGAGAGATGAGTAACATTACAGCGCAGTGGAGATGATAAAACGTTAAAAAAATGCATTTTATAAAGCAAGAGGAAATTTAATAGATCTGGAAAATGGATCATGTCAGTCAATCACAAGAATCACTGTCCTCCCAAGGGAGGAGGGGGAGAATAATATGGCTTCTCACCTACCGCTGTTTCTGACAGTGCTAATGAGTGTGGAACAAAAAGTGAGAAGGACTCTGATTTCTGCTATCAAAACCAGCTCCTAGGCAAAGACCTCATCTTGTCATGTGAAAAGGCCCTTTGCTTTCAGAGTAAATACTACATACTTTTAAAATCTCATCTTTGCTAGGATATGTGCAGAAGGATCTTGACAACACCAATGTGAAATGTAGCTGCATTAATCACCTTTGAGCTTTGAAGAGTTGTTGGTAGAGAGGCATATTTTGTGTTAGCATTTATATTATCTCGTTTGGACAAAATGGCTCAGAACTCTAATGTCCATTTTTTTCATGTTAGCAATTAAGCTGTTAAGACTGTTTCTGAGGATGAAAAGTCAATAGGTAATTCTTAAGCCCTATGGTGTGAGAGGTATAGCTTTAATTAAAGCTTCAGTAATAGAAATGCATCAGTATTCTGTGCCTTTTGCATCTTCAAAATAGTTGTCTTTATGCTCGTTTGAGTTGTGCATGTTTTGTCTCTTACATGTCTTATCTTCTCTGGAGTAGGAACCAGTCCACATGAGCAGTGGCAGCAGCCTACCAGTTACCTGTGTCGCGTGCTTCAGGTGAGTTTTGAACTGCCGACCTCCTTAGAGGCCCTATTCTCCTGCAGTTCTTCTCTCATTGATAAGCTCTACAAGTGTTCGCTGTAACCTTATTGTTACTAAAAAAAAAGAAAACGATAGTATATAAAATGGGATACCAGACCTCTTTCTGTCTGGATAATGGATATGAAGCTGCTGCCAGTTAAGTAGATGCTACTGCTATTTAGCTTACAAACCTTATGAACATCAGGTTTGACTTTAATGACTTCCTCATTAAAGTCAAGTGTTTGCCACTTCTGTGAGTGGAGAAGTTTGGCAGATACCAATTAAAAGTGACAGAAAGAGTAAGACAACTAGCAGGCCCTTCTGAGGGAGAAACTAAGAAAAAGCAAAGAAATGCTCATGATGGCAATCTTAGTAACTCACATTTTGCTTGTTTCATAACCCGTAAGTTCAGGAAGGCTCGAGCAGTGCACCTGCCGAGGAGTGATCCCTTATGTGTAACAAATCCTCCCCTCCCTCTTCAGGGGTGGGAGGGAAGGGTGCTTGTCCTGATGTCATGCTCGGGTTCCAGCACCTGACTGTGCAACTTATTACTTACCAAGGCAGCTTGAAGCAGAAGGAATAAAGTATTGTCGTGTATGCTTAGCAGAGGACAAGCTGAATGGCTTGTAACTGTGTGGGCAAAGGAGGTGGGAGGCCGCTCTGCTGGTGTGCCAGAGCAGCTCAGGTGACCTCTCGGGGGCTTTTGCCCTCAGTGGAGGTGCTTCAGGATGGGTTGCTCACAGTCAGCTCTGTGTCTGTGTTGGATTGCAGTCTGATCATGGTTTACTGCTTTGCAAGGTTGAGATGCATTCTTTCAGAATGAAAGCAATAGCCCCTCCAAAGAGGAGTCCTCTAGAAACAGGTATCAAGAAAATGTGCATGCCTACCACATGCAGACAAAACTATTAAAAATCTGCAGACTGGTTACAGTTCACTTCTGTCAGATTTAGAAACAAAGATTTCCTTATTCAGTTCATCATTTTTCTCCACATGAACTGTGACTTTTTTTTTAAATGGGAAACAGCAATGTAATTTGCTGACTGCAGAAAAATACAGTATCTGCCAAATGATTGATTACTTCTGGCCTCTAAATCCTATGATGAGTATTTTGCGCTTTTTCAGAATATTTCTGAAGATATAAATAGATCATCACAGTCTGTGGCAATTAGCAGATTAGAAGAAATAACAGCCAGCTCTATATACTGGATATGTAGTAAAGCTGGATTTAAAAAAGAGAGGGAGCACAAGATTTCCCTTTCCTGCACAGGCTCGAGTCCAGCTGTGATGGCACACAAGCAGCACTGGAGCTGGTGTTGGGCCTTCATTTAATGATGCAGCATTAAAATGTTGTTTTCTCCGTGGTTATTTGTTAGGAGAAGTAATGGCTTGCATCTGAAGGGGAGACATATCTTACTAGCTATGTTAGTAGGAGACTGATGTCAAAACTCTGCTTCAAAAAAGCACCCAGTTTCAAATAGAGGACTGAGTCTTGTTTTATGTTTGGTCTTGTTTTCCTTACAGTGCCACCTGCCCAAGTGAGGGGTAGGGACACTCGTACATGCTTTCATTTAATGGCTGTTCTCAGTGAGCAAAGCCGAGCGGTTGTACCTTCCCAGAGCCATGCAGGGCTTCTCAGGTCTGAAGCAGAATCAGTAACTTCAACTTGCCATTCCTGGAGGTGAGCACAAGGGTATTTGAGCGGGCTCTTCTAGCTTCAGGCCCCAGGAAGGGCCAATGTGCTTGGAAGGCTGTTCATTGAGCTACGTCAGTTCCTTCAGTTCGTGCCCTCTGGACCTCGCCTCGCTGGAGCAGTAGTGACCCCGTGGTAACAGCGTAGTTCTGTGCATGTCTGTCTCTTGGTTTAAAAAGCTGCATCATGCTATAGCTTTTTCTCTAGTGTTTTAATCTAGGGAAGATATTTTTATGTATATTGAATGTATGACAGAAAGAAGTCAGCTTTCCATATATATATACATATAAAATATATACCCCCCCCCCCCACACATATATATGGTCACATGCGTATGTAGGAAGAAATACTTTTGGTAAGGAAGCTTTCATATAAATAGCTGTCCTACTGAGGGAAATTTCTGTAGCATGTGTTAAGGTTACCAGTTTCATCTGTTTTAGGGTGGCCTTCCGCATGTTCGCAGAAAGCACCATCTACGAGTGTTGCTACGAACTGATGACTTAATGGTGTGGTGTTCAGTTACAGCCTCTTTTGGGCAACTGCACAGAGGCAAAATGTCCTGTTTAGGGAGTGCCTGGCAGAATATGGGGAAGTGCAAGACTTTTTTGGGCAGAGGCTTTATCTGCAGTAGTGGTGCAGCACGCTGGGAGTTCAGGAGTTGGGTCTGTGCTTCTGTCCAGTGCTTTGTGCGTAAACGCTGGGGCGTGCGTGTGTCCAGTGCCAGGTCTTACCACTCCTGTTTCATTGAGACATCACCACTTTGTGTGTAGCTGACAAAAGGTGCTCATTACCTCTGGCTCTGAGAACCATCATGCCATTTGCTACCTGAATGTCAGTGACTTCGTTCTTCTACTAAAAGTAGTTTTGTGTAATTTTTAGCAAGACTGTTATTTCCTAAATGTAGTAGTGCTCTCAAGTGCCATAAGCCAGTACCTTATTTTATCCAAAATTCATCATTCTAATGTGATCATGCAGTGAGAAGAAAATGCAGCAGGATTCAAGCTTTGAGCTTACTGCTTTTTCCCCCTGTAATGAAATTTGTAATTAGCATGTTCAAGATGCTAAAGAGAATGTGAGCATGTTAACAACTCTCCAAATGTCAAAATGATTTTATGGTTGTCACTGGTTGTTCACATTAAGGAAGTAAATATGCTTTTTACTACTCAGTAAGTTTCTTACTGTCACAAAGTAGAGTAGAGAAATATTGATGAAGGACATCATTCAAATCTGCAAACCAGCAGGGGTTTATGCAAAAGGCCATGGCTGTCTACAGCTGTTTAAAGCATCAACTCATGACAATCGGTGCAAATGCTGCTTGCTCCCAACAAAGTTATCTATGAAAAAGTCTCTTAAGTTATGTATTGGAGGATAATAAAATAAGCTTTAAAAGAAACCTCGAAATAGTGTTAGTACCCTACTGAAAAAAGTAGTAAATACCATAAATTTTAAACCAGGAATATAAATCCCGACTATATTACTGGACTTTCCTTTAAGCAAGTAAATAAAGTATTCAGGATGAGCTTAAGATAGTTTATGTGCTTGACCCAAAGTCTTATCAGCCCCTAAAAGGTGTCTTGACTCAGGGAAATGTAATTAGCAAAAGGTCAAGTCTGAGAAGTTGGCTTCATAGAGGTGAACTGCATTACAAATGTTGTCACACAATAGCTGAATTATTATCTGAAAGATTGTAGAGATCTACCTGTTAGAAAGAAAATGAGTGTTTTGTTTTTTTTTTGGGGGGGGGGATACAACTTGGTTAGGTTATTTTTAGGCTGTAGTCTGGAGCAAATTCATGTTTTTAGCATCACTGCAGCACCATAAATGCCGATTAAAAGATGCATGTAATTCGTGTAGCCAAGAGTTATACATCCATGCATTAACAATTGTGATTTCCTTGAAAGTCTGGAAAATGATTATATACAGTAGATAAAAACTAGATCAAAACAAAAGTTACTTATATTTGCATACTGGGAATCAGGATCAGTTGCATTAGCAATCATTAACTTTTTCTTGAGTTCTACTGAGGTAAATCTATCCTATTGTATCTTTTAGCATGTTATATGATTTTTTAATCCTATGAGTCTATTATATTAGTGTTAACCGAGCCTGTTTAATCTCTCTGCAAAAAAGAATTAACAGGTAACTCTACCTTTTAAAACCATTTAATTAATGAGTTACTACTGAAATGAAACGGTAACAAAATTCTTATTAGTGCAGAAGAGGAGGACGATGGACTAGTCAACAGCCTTCTCATCAGCTGGTATCTAATTTAGTCCCATTAAAGTTGGTGCATGCTGATATGGGGCGGGGAGGGAAGGACAAAAATATAAATATAGATAGAAAAAAATGGAATAGGGTATCTGCTGTTCTTTTTCTGGTTGTCTGATGTTGACATATATGGTTAGTTTGCAACAGTGGTTGGACCTTGGAAGAACATCATTGAAATGAAAGAGCTAAAACTTTCTGCAGTCCTAGGACAAAACTTATTTTACCTTTCCTTTTAAAGTAATTTCTGTTAGAATACAAGGGTACACTTCTAGTAAGGTAAGCTGCATAATTACTAAGCCTGCTATGCTGGGCTGTAAAAGCACTGGACAGCGGTGACAGTCTGTGAGCTGACCGCTGGGCAGGTGGATATGTTCCTGCTGTTCTGTCCCCACCTGCAATGCAGGTATTGTCCCTCAGCTGGCAGGCTGGTGACCTGTTCTGCTGGGGCAACCAACCAAGCATATTTGTTTTTGGCATATGCAGGGAGCCACTTAAATAGTAGCTGGTAAGATATTTCCTTAAACCCTTAATACATAAATTCAATGATTAAGTCTGTAGTGAATCATCTGTACTATTTTGAATTTCTCTACAGTTGTTGAATGCGTGGGTTGATCTGAGTAACGTTTGACTAAATTGTAGTATATGCCTTGGCAACAGGATCTGAAGATAGATAACTCTTTAGTAGATTTCAGTCTGTTCGATTAATTAATCATCTTTCTACTTGAAAATTGGTGCCTTTTTAAATGGTACCAAAGGCTTTCATTTCTTCAAGTTCCAGCTTGTTTACTAAAATGTCATGACAAAATGCAGGTATTAAACTTCCAAATTCCCCTACTATTTTTAAGTGGTCCTTGTTCCTAAGGACAAGATTGACTTTCTATTATTGAACTCCTAATCAATTCCATACAGTGTTCTTAAACATAAATAATTATGGCAGTGCTTATGGGCAGATCAAGGAATGCCTTTGTGTAAGAGATTTTATCCATTTCAGTGGAGGCTAGAAATAACGCTCAAATTTTTCTACATTGATTTTTTTTAAGTGGTTTCTTGAGCCTTATTTGGGGGAGGATTCAATGGGATGGCGGTGGCCTGATTGCAGTGGGTGATGTTTGAAGTTCATAGCTGCCTCTTGATACATCCTGATACTTGGGCAGCATCAGATTGATCTGAGGACTAGCTCTGCATTAGCTATTTTACTTTAAGCCAATTTTCATTTGCTTGTCAAAAGTTAGACTGGGTGTGTTGCAGCTAGCAGTATGAAGGTAGAAACCACTCTAAGGAGAACTAGGTGAGCACAATATTCTTTTCCTTAAAGGAAGTTGATATAAACTCCTTTAGAAATAAGCAAAAACAAAGCTAAACCCCCAATACTGCAAGGTTTGCTACCCTGTAAATCCAAAGAGCTCCATGACATCGTTTTCTTTTGTAAGATGCTTCCTTTGTAGTAATAATGTGTTAAAATAATGAAGTTTTGCTATACTAATTCTCATATTGTTATACACTGCTTTTGAGGAAGCACACCTTATTACCCATTTATCTCCTGCACGTGGGATGTGCATGCTTGTCATTTAATCCCTGACTTCTCCTGGCAGCCTGGAGCTGTAGGGTGCATCTCCCAGCGAGAGCGTAGAACCTCACCGGCATCTTCAGGAACTCGCTTGAAGTTATCTTCAGGTTCAAATTAAACTCCTTCCTCAGAGGTTTCCTCATTTTATGGGAGTGAGAGTTGCTTGAAACTTCTGATAAACAAAGGACTAACACGCTTCTTTGGAGATGCAAATACTGCTTCACCAGAGCCGAGGCAACTTCCAGTAATGAAGAATAATTTTTGGGGGGGGCTTTCCACCCCACACTGCCCAGAACAAGTCTGTTGGACGCTCAAGTGGGAAGTGCTTGAATCTTGGGGTCCACCTGTGAATGTCTGTATGCATGTTTACGTTAAGATACACAAATGACAGAAATATTTAGACAAAAAAAGCGTTGTTAATTAGCTCTTGGCTGATCACTGCTACCCAGATGTAGTTTTGATTAGTAATCTGAGGGTGCCAGGTTTGGAAGGAGGAGTGTGTCTCTAAGGGATAACACGACTTTCCCTGCAAAATAGCAACATCCACAGGAAAGGAGTTTTGCCTAAGACCTAATTCAAAAATAACTGAAAGATGTTTGACGCTGAACAGCGGTGATTGTTGCAGTCTTAATAACTTTAAAAGGCTGTAGAAGAAAGTCATGCAATGTAATCTTACCTTATTTGTAATTTAATCAGTGAGTGATAAGGCTATATTTTCAGTAGATTAAGAATGTATCCTAACGAGACTACATAGAAAATGGCTAATATCAACAAAGCTGTTCTTTTCTGTCATGTCAAATATAAATTTCCAGTACTTCCTGGCAAGGACATAAAAACAAGCAATTATCTATACAAACCATATTTTTTTAGAATACAGGTGCTGTACTAGAAACACTTGTGGAAAAAAAATACCATTTTGTCTCAACTTTTCCTATTGATGCAATTGCTAATAAGTTTATGAGCAGTGC
The DNA here is from genome assembly GCF_009769625.2 of Cygnus olor. Taxonomy (NCBI): domain Eukaryota; kingdom Metazoa; phylum Chordata; class Aves; order Anseriformes; family Anatidae; genus Cygnus; species Cygnus olor. The sequence goes on along the minus strand of NC_049172.1, from coordinate 39,864,948 downwards.
CCTTGATCCTTCAGTCCTTAAACAATGCACTTTTCTATCTCAGAAATATGTTGGAAAAGAATAGGAATAAGGAGGAATTGGGAGGAACATATAATTTAAGGCTAGAGTGCAGACATGCAGGAGTTTAGTAAAGTAGCAATACATTTGCTTTGCATTCTGTTTTTCCTGTATGTTTCCTTTCATGTAAAGATGTCTGTAAATATGTAAGCTGTTCAAAGTTATTTTAAGACAGAGATGTACATCATTTGAACTACTTGCAAATAAACTTGAGCTTAATTTATTCTTCAGTATATTAATTCAGTTCTAATCACTGAATTCCACATGGCTGAGTTCAAAAGAAGATCATGAACCCGTACTCCTTCCCTACATTTTAATTTCTTCTTAGTTTGCTTCAGACACTGAACTGCTTAGAAATACCCTACTTGACCTTTAAAACTACAGTGTCAGGAGAATCATGATAATTAGATGAAGCCATACAATTATATATCTAAAATGTGCCAGTATAAACACTGGAAGCCACATGCGAGCAGTTTGTGAGAATGCTGAATCTTTGTGGGCATCTCTTTGGGCTGCTGTTGTAAGTGGTATCTTCATTCACAAATTAATAGTGCTACTACTGAGCATGTTTGGATATCAGGCCTGCTTTTAGCAAGAGTTGATTCTGCTTTTACTGATGCAGTCTGAAAATATATTTTTTTTAATTGGCTACTTGTTATATTCCTTCTGTATAGTTTAGATTTGGGAATTGGTCCATACCTAATAACATCCTTGTTCTTAGTACAGGTGATCAGTTCCTCTTTCCCTCCTCCTCCCAATACCCGCTATAGTACTTAATGGTGCACCATTTCTCTGCTAGGTGCCAAAGCTCATCATTTGCTGAACAGTGTCTTTTTGTAAAGATAAATATATTGCATGTTTCATACAGGAGAGCTACACCTACAAGATAATTTCAAATAGCAGCTGTGCTGCACTGAATTTGGCACACAGTAGCTATGTTGCAGCTCCCGGGAATGCCAGTTAAAAACAGCAGCTAACCATTAGACTCTGTTAATATGTTGGAGCTGGCATACTTACTGGGGCAACATATTAGTGACTTCTGGTAGGAACACAGAACAGTTTTACTTCTGTCAGTATAAGAGTAAACTAATAGAGGAAAAATTGGTGTGCCTAATCCATTAATTCCATGGAAGCTATTCCCTAAGGGTTTCAGAGTTCTCTAGGCATTTGCTAAATCTCAGGAATGTGTAATTAGGGGGACCTAGCAGGATGACAGGAGCTAAAGAAAAAAAAAAAAATGTAAAAGCAGAATAATTAACAATTAGGATGGAATATGCATCTCAGTGCACAGCACAGTGGTTCAGTCTAAATACATGGATGGTTCTGTACATCTCTTCAGATTAAATGTAAAATATGTTCCAGGAAGAGCTATGTCTTCTCCTTTAGTCTTAACCTAATAACTTCTGCTTCTTTGAAGCGGTTACCGTGGAAGATATCTCTATGGCCCAGCAATATATTATAATATTGATTTTACTTTAAAAAATTTTAATGTTGATAAGTTGTACCCCATGGAATAATTTAAATGAGCTACAAAACAGCAAAATTTATTGTCTTAAATTGTCGGAGTTGACCAGTAAATTTATGCCTTAGTGTTTGGAGTGCTGCTTCAAATCACTCTCAAGGAAAGAATTCTTCTATGGGTTGATTTGTTTTAAAGTGTCTCAAATTAATTTAAAAATAAGACCTCTCCAAATGACTAGTCAGCATCAAAAATGTGCATCTTCCTGCTACCGAGCTCCCTAATGAGAGGCTAGGGAGCAGTCAGTACTTACAGGGTTATTGTCAAAGTCTTAAAGTACAGAAAATCCTAACGAGGATGTGGATGGTTCTTTTGGTCTGTCAGTAGACAGCTGGCTGTGGAGCCTCTTCCCATAAACATGCATAGGGGAAGTTGTGGAACAGTCATAAGCACGTGTACTGGAGAGAGACCTTGGCCTTTGAACCCAGCTGTGGGTATGAGAGACAGAAAAGAGCCAGGAACAGGTTCTGTAACCTTTTGATAATTTACTAGCTACCCTTTCTCATTACAGTGTTTTGGAGATGTGCACATAAATGGACTCGATTATAATTCTGAGTTGAAACGAGAATGGAAGAGGGGAAAACTGTGAAATGAAACAAAATGTAGTCTGTTGCATGTGTAATTTGAAATGGGAGAGTAGTGAGCTACGCTCACCCACACTGCGCTGCCCTATGGAGGACCTGCTTATTAACTAGCTTCATTATCGAAGGCGAAGATGCTCCGATAACGCGTCACTTCTGGAGCAGGCTGAGGCTGCTGTCTTGTGGCAGTGGGGAGGAGGCGGTGGTACGGGAGAGCTGTTTTTACTTGACCCTGTATGCCATGAGACAGGCTGTCATCTTAGGTTTACTAACAGAGAAAAAAATCAGGTCTAGGAGTATGTAACGTGCTAGAGCTAGGAAAGGATGGAAATCTTTCCTCTGTGTTAGTGCAGTTGAACTAAGGAAATTACCAGTACAATTTCATCATTTCCCATGAATTTCTGAGCATATCTTTACGCTAGTCAAGCTCTTAAAAATAATTTATGTAACATTCTTGCTGAGTTTGAATATTTTATAAAGGAGGGCAGTTGAAATGGGGAAAGCCAAGCTGTGAAGAAAAAAAAAAAAAGCAGATGATGTAGAACTGCTGCAGAAATGGAGAGCAAATGGGGGAAAAAATGACATGTTTTGGTGTGGTTCAAAAATAATTTTTGTCCTCAGTCTATACAGCTTTAGCTTCATTGCTACGATATCTGTTGCAAAACATAACTCTTGGTGTGTTGCTGGTGTTGAAAAGGATTTTCCTATCAGTAGAAGCAGACCACTGTGGCGAAGGAGAATGAAGGGACGGTTGTTGTCCTGGCGTTCCTCTGGAGATCACTTCTTCCCACCCTCAGCAGGGAGAGCAGCTGTCTGCAGAGCAGGCTTCCATGGAAGGTAGAGTCCAGTCCTGCAGCAGGAGTTCTGAGTTATAAAAGCCTTTAAGATAAATAATAATAATAATGATAATAAGTTATTTGTAAAGAAAATACTGTCTGCCTGTTTTTGATAGCTAGGCTGCCTTTTGCATTTATGGTCTCTTTTCTTATAATGAGCATCAGGCATCTAATCAAACATATTCCCCCTGCAATGCAAACTATTTGGAGTAGGGTTTTTGATTGTTCGAGGAAGCAACCTGCCAAATGTTCCAGCGTTGATCTTTAGGCTAACTTGAAGTTTGCTTGAACGTGTTTGTCCTTTTTGGCTGAGTAGATGGGGGAGCATGCACATCCTCTACTTGTTTGGGGTTATGGTCTGTGAACTTGCTACAAATAGTTATTAATTATGCAAAGAAAACAAGTAAAGAAAAAACAAACAAAAAAACAGCTGAAGAATGATGTAGACTACAGCATAAGTCATCTTCGACTCATTGCATGACAAATACAAAATCGAGACTGCTAAACTGTGCAAAGAGTTCTCCCAAGACAGTTTTTAACATTAGCAAGACAGATTGGGGGGGCAGTAGGAAATCAGTTAGGGATGCGTGACTAAGATTTGGTTTTGTAGCGTATGTGAGCAACGTATTGAAAATGTCAGAAGTTCGAGTTGCATGTGGTAATTAACTAAATCTTCCTTATTTGAATTGCGTAAACAACTGAGGCTTTCGGGTTTTCTCCAAACAAAATTTTGACAGCATAGTTTATTTCATAGCTATTTCACTGTGCCACTCAAAGGCTGTATTTTGAAGTCCTTTACTCAGGTAAATCACTTTTTGTGCACAGATCTGTGTTCAGAAGAATGTGAAACCGACCCTTACAAAACTAAACTCCTCTCTTGTCCTCACTTATTTAGACTTGCTAAAATCTGAATAAATGCTTCTGTATTTGGCAATTAGCTGAAATTTTTTGATGACAAAAGGCACATCGTTTGTGGATGATATGAGTGTTTTTCTTCTGTGTGAGTCAGGGGAAAAATGTGCTAGATGCTGTAACTGTTAAAGATCTGTTTTTAAGTATGTAGAGATGAAATATAAATAGATATAATTGAGAGTGAAATATGCTTATGATTGGATTCATGTTAATGAATCATCAAATAGGAAAATGTATCAGATCGGGTGTAGTTATATGTATGTGTGTATATATACACATATACACTTTTATATGTATTTCAAGAACTCATGCTATATATGTATATATAAAATAACCTAGGGAGACTTCTGGGATATTATTCTGAAGATAAAAACTTCAGCACTTGCAAAAATGGCTCTTTGCAGGAACACTTTTTCCTTTTCTTTTAGTTTTTCCTTTTTTAAATATCAGAAATATTCTACTGAAAATACTTGTCATATTCATACCTACACAGACACGCTTCTACCTAGTTAATTCATCCCAATGATTTCAGGTGTGGGCGTGTTTTGCTCTTATTTCTGCCTGTCTAGGTTTGCTGGCTGATACCACCACAGTCCTGCAATTGCTCTCCTGCACTGCTCAGCAGCTAAGAAAGTTTGGCCAAAGCCCTTCACAGCTCATGCCCTGTCAGGCTCTTCAGAAGCGCTGAATGAGACCTTTCCTCTTTTTATTCACCCTGGTGGGTCTTCATAAGCACTGCGTGTCCTGTCTGAGCACTGTCTCTTTTGATTCCCACACCTGCTTCTTACCTCATCTTCTATGCATATTTTTTCTGTTTTCTCTATTACTTGTATCTGGATTGAATCACTGAACATGCAAGGCGTATTTCATCTTCTTTGCCTCAGTAACGCCAGCTAAATCAGAAGTCATATTCTGTATAATGCTTCTGGATCACTGATGTTTCTCTTGTATGTGTAAAAATAACACAAAATGATCTTAGAAATGTGTTGACTGTTTTCTCTTCCTTGTCAATTTGTCAGTGCCTGTTAGAAAACACGTTGTTGTTTTCGGTTAGATTTCTTTTTTTCTGCTTAAAGTAAAGAGAAAGGAAGAAAGAATTTATTTTTATTATTTTTTTTAATCAGAACTATGTTGTCCTTTCAATGAAGATTTTTATGCATCAGTGTATTCTCACTCCTGGGGTGTACAGGTCTCTACATTTACTAAATTTTAACTGATAGTTTTCAGAATCGTGAAAAATATGACTTATTAACGTTTTGTTCCTTTTAAAAGAACTGTATGCTGTTCAGGGAAATCAGTGTTATTGTGATGTCCTGTATCAGGGTGTTCCAAGGCCCGTTTTTAAACGCTCCTCTTCCTTCCGTGGGTGTGGAAAGACTTTCTGCCGTGAGCTCATCCGTGTGTGTCTATCCAGAGGGCAGGCTGATGTGTTTTAGAAGTTCGTAGACTTCTTGAAGTGTTCGGTTTCTGAACATCTCCTGAATGAACGCTGCACTGCTTATGGTACCCTAAATATTTATATTTATTTGACTTTAAACAAATTCTCACAATGAGAAAATGCTTTGGATTGCTTATCCTTTATAAATAAAAGGAGTGCTTCTACATACACAGGCTGTCTTGGATGTATCAGCGGTATACTTTTGGGAGTAGGCTATGGTTTCTGTTTCTGCAATTCAAATCTCTCATAAATGCAAAGGGATGGTTGGAGCAGGGAGAAGAAAAACAATAGCAGCATTAGCAGCTCTTCTACATCAAAGAAGGCTAGATTGCCTCCTGGGTTTAAGGCTGTGTATGAAGTAAATGTGTACCAACTTCTAAGTCCTTCTTTTCCTTCTGACTGTGAGGCTGCTCTGTAGAAACTTGGGTGTGCGTAGGGACTGGGACAACAGACTTCCTGTTATAGCTAACACAGATTTTATCAGTAGCAACCTCAAATTAAAAACTGACCTCTGCTTTGTGGTTTTCATTCGTTTACTCTTGAGATTAATGTTGCAGCTTTGATTTATTAATCAGGAAAGCATTTGCGTTTTACATATTAATAAATGCATGCTTTTTTCTCTTGATGTCCAGGCTTCATATTTCAGAAGAGCACAGTATGGTAGAGAGGTTTTAAAGGCAAGTGTTTGATACCTTTGCCATGTTTGTAATGGAACAATTCAATGGTGGCTGAAAGTTGAGCAGAAATGATCAAACACTCATAAAGGATTAGATAAACCATTAGACCGGCTTCTGAAAAAGTGCCTGGCATAGCCTGTCCCACACCCCTCACTTGTGCCAAACCGCAGCTTTTTCCTCAGGCTTCATGCCCCATGAAAAAACAGCAGTCCATAAAGTTTTAAAAATCGGATATCTATATGGCAGTGCTTTAGTGATTTATTTACCTAGCCACACTATTTCAACGTGAATTCTTCAGTCTAGATGAAGTAGCTGCAAGGTGTCCAGCCTGCAATAGGAACGTGCCTCCTCATCCCTCTGAGGCAGCTGTGGCACCTCAGTGCTCATGAGTGGGACAGCTCGTCTTCTGGGAGAGGCCTGCGTCCAGATCATGAGAGAAATGTTTTGAAAATCAACGCTTATGCAGGCTTATCTCAAAATAAGAGGATCTACTACTACCTTTAGTAGTAGGTAAACTAGTTTTGTTGTGATCCTCTGTTTAGCAAAATTACATAATCACCCCAAACCAGTCTTAAAGCTCAAAGGTTTCCTCAAATGCTTGGACAGGCACATCTTAAAGCACGCTGCCAATTGACTCCTCGTTGTCAGAAATCCTCAGAAATGTGAGACTAACTTTGGCCGTGGTTATGACAGCTGATTTTGTGGATTTCTAGTCCCACAAACTACCTATCTCTATCTTCAGAAATGTGTATTCTGGTGAATTATTTGTGACAGAAGGGAAAAGACAGGAAACAGGAGTGATATACTTGTCATGTGACGTTTTTTTTAAAGAAGCTGGGAAACAAAAGAGCTGTCTTGCATTTATTTCACTCTACAGGTTTGTATTAGCAGGGACTTGGGAAAGTAGTTCAAGAAACGTGTTTGTGAAATGAAGACTGTTACCATAGCTGTTCTAGGGGGAACGGAGCTATTGCTGACTTGTTAAGCAGCTTTTACTCTTCAAAAGACAAAGCTGTGTGGAGCCTTTGAGAGCAGAATGCTAATGAGGCTGCCACACTTATGTCTTTTTTCCCCTGTCAATCCCAAACCTTTATAACACGTTGCGATCTATTGAGAGATTAATTTAAAATGTGAGAGGTGGATGGGGCAAAGGCAGGGTGGGAACGCTGGAGCTGTGGCTTCTCTCCCCAACTCCCTCACTGCCCTCTTGTGCCAGGGGGCCGGGCAGGGTCCCAGCCCGGCCTTCAGCTCCTTTCCAACTGCCCCATTCAGAGGAGGCATCTGGCCAGTACTTTACGTGTGAGGGGTGCTGCTGCTGGTTTGTGGATATAGAAGCTGGTATGATGCTAACAATAAAAGTTAATCCACAAAATGCATCAAATTAATGTAGAAAACATCAAGTACGTACACTTATAGTTTGGGGAAATGAGAAATCCGTCATATTTTAAGCAATGTCGGCGAATCATTCTTATCATAGAGTTGCAATGATTTTCCGAGTTGTGAATTGTAGTTGCAGATTTTTATATACCTCTAAATGTAGTTGAGTTACTGTAAAGGCCCTGACATTTTTAAAATATGTTTGCTAATACCTCAGGATTTGGGGTGGCTGCACAACTGGGAAGCATTGATAGAACAGGGAAAGATAGGAAGGAGGACAATTAAAGATGTTTTCTAGGAGCAGAGAAAGAATTTCTTAATTTTTTGTGTGTAGCTTCTTTTCTCTGAAAGACATGAGAAAAATGCCAGGCTGTCTTGGAGCATGTGTAGACTGCAGCGTAACTTTCTGGATGGATGCTGTGACAGAACTGGGAATATAGGTCTGTCCACATCAGCAAGTATCTACATAGCTCATACTGCTTAGCTGCAGCGGCCAGCGTGTGGACTGGGATAGATAACAGCATTCATTTTTGTTGATGTAACATTCAGGTAGCTAGTGCCGTAGGTATTTCTTATCCTCCTGCTATGTGAGCTAAATAGATTAAATCTTCCTATAGCTTCAAACATGGTAATTGTTCAAAATGTATTTAGAGATCCAGCAATCTTCAAATATAAGCAGATGAAGCTTGGAATGGAGTAAACTGTTTGTACAAGAGCTAATATCTGGAAAGACGGTCATGCAAATGATAACACCAGCTTTCAATATCAGTAAGAACAATCTGATCCTGTGAATGGAGGAATTTCTGCAATAGGTGTCAGTAGCTCCCATACAAATGGAAGTGTCAGTTCTCATTAAAGTCTTTTTGTGTGAGTCAGCTCATCAATTATTTCATTGCCTTTAGTTAGAAAAGCAAAGGAAACTTTGGTTTTACTCTGGAATACTGTCTAGTAAAGTGTCACAGTTGCATGTTAGTCAGAGGAAAGCAGACTGCACTGCTACCTATGAGCATTACGTACGCAATGTTTTTAGGTTTCTGGCTAGAGTCTCGCATAACCCTACCTTTTATATAAGAAAAAAAAAAAAGAAACTTAAGAGGATTCCAGTATATATCTGAAAAGTAGCCTGCTTTGCAGAATTTAATAGGATTATACTATTGATTCCATCTTTACAATGCTAGCTGCTATTTGGTACTTTGAACTTCAGACTATTATGTGGCTGAACACAGGGAAGAGGGATTAGTTTGTAAAAGAATAAGCAGCTTTCCCTTAAACTGCCCTGAACCAAACCTATGTACCTGTTTTGGGCTCTGTTAGTAAATGCCAACTAGCAAAATGTCAGTGGTAGCATCTTTTACAGCTGGGTATCTTCTTACAGTCGCTGGCTCAGTCCTCCAAGCAGAAGGCAATCAAATCTTTTGTGCGCTGGTGCTGCAATGCAGATGTTTTCAGTTGCTTCAGAAACTTCTACCTCCATTTCTTTAACCGAATAAAAGCTACTAAAAGTTGTCTGGAAAACCATGTCATGTACATATTCTGGTGTTTTTCTTGCAGTTGAAGGTACTTCCTGCTCTTTTTGAACTTAATAGAGTAAAAGCGCAACTGAAACTGTTTCCATACAGATGATTTTTCTGGGGAAGGTTACTAATAGAAGAGTTTCATGTATGAAGTCTCTTTCTTACATACCCGTGCTACTGGTGTGTGCCATGTGACACGTACCAGTCACTCTTTTGAGTTTGCAAGATGAACCAATTGTCCTCTGAACTCCGTACCCTTCACAGTGGCAATTATTGCTATAAAAGTAAATTTGTAAAATTTTGGTGAAATGAACTGTCTTTTTGAAATTAGTTTTATATGAGGGAATCATCTTCCTTTTCTCCTGTTCGTCTTCCCCCTTTTCCATACTGAAATCTGTCTGTCCCCTGTCCACCAGTAGTGGGAGTCTACCACGGCGTTATTTTCCCCGTAGTCCAGGTGACTCTGCTTCCAGAGAACAGGCAAGTGGCTGGGGAAACACCAGTACAGCAGATTGGATTTAAAGATCCCAGGAAACAGAGATTACGTGTCTCTGGGGTAAAACTTGTAAGTCAGGGAAGGCTGCAACTTTAAAGGTTATGCTGAACTGCATTATAAGAGTAATGGGCTGAGAAATGGTTATGGTGTTGTCCTTAACCCCCCCCCATTGGGCTACGGGGCAACAAGTTGTTTTTCTGTGGAGCAGTTCTCCTCTACTTGCATCTTCTGGTTTTGTTAGTACATAGGTGAGGATGTGGAGGGGGGGATTTTCAATATCTCATGCTAATCCTTTGTGCTTAATCTGCTTTACATTTCTGAAGGATTGCAGGTGCTAGTGGGTTTCAAACCTCAAAGAAATGAAGGGGCAAACAAAGAACAAGTTGATCAAGAATATCGAAAGTGCAATGAACTACATGGAGAGGAAACACCTGGCTGGCTGGATCTGTCTGAACACTTTTCCCCCTCCCAGCTGGTTTAGGCTGTTGTCAGTGTTTAACTGCTGTGTGCCTTGGAGCACAGCTTGCTCAGCAGCCATGTACATTCAGCCTCGCTCAGTCTGAATCCCAACCAGCATAATGCCGAGAGAGATTTCTAGACTTGATACGTAGGGGTTGTGATCTTTTGTATAGTCCAGCTTTTTGGTTGATGTCAAACAACATCTGTTTCTCTCGCTTTATCTCTTTAGATCTATTATGTCCTTACTGAGAAGAAAATGCGGTAATATGAGGAGAAAGTAAAAACAAGCCGGTGACCTTTGCTGTAGGTTTATAGGGATTAAAGCTGTATGGAATGTGAATGCTTCCATAAATCTCACTGGAGGAATTGCTTCTTAATTGAAACAAAATGAACATAGATGAGAAGTTCCTATCTTTGTGCTTCTTTATTCAGTAAGTGTTTGAAGTACTTTGAAAACTTCAGACCGTTCACTGAGTAACCTGTGTTATGCCTGGTTTATCACTCCCATTTATTGAATATATGCTCTAGAATAGTGGAAAACTGCCACTTTTGCACAATAGCAGGGACAGCACTTCTGCTGTTGTTGGTTTTGGTGTTTTTTTTTTTTAAGACTCTATTTGCCCAATGCAACATGTGCAATTAATGTTGCTAATTGCTGCTAAAGCTGCTGTGAGCTGGAAGCAGAAAGCCTCCCTGCTCTGCTGGGTGAGATGGGCACAGTGCTGGCAATGGCATTCGGTCGCTGCTCTCCCTCGTCAGTCATGAGAGAGTGTACGGGGAACAGTGTGTCACTGCTAACTATAAAATAGTTCTGGAAACAAAATGCCTGAGTGCATGGGCTTGGGAGGACATTGAGAAAACATCATGAAGTGTATCCTGTCCTTTATATGTTTCTGGTAATGCAAGTTGAATTTATTAACAGTTTGTTGCTACAGTAAAAAGCATTTACAAGATTTACGGCTGAAACAATAGCTGTAGATGTTCAGTCTCATAGTATTATTGAAGGCTCTGTTGAGCTCACGGCATCCTTTGATTAATAGCTATTCGAGGCATATTTTGTAACAAGGACTGTGTCAGAGTTTTGCGTCACTTTATTTCATAAAGTTCTACTGGTCTGTAGGGAGAGCGGATGCAAAAGCGTTAACTTAACAACAGGTGTGTGGGCAGGTGGTAAAAGTAATAACTAATTGACTGCCAGCCAGGATTTATTTAGTGAGCTGACATTTTCCCCTCCTCAAGCAGTGATGGGTTTCATGTTTAACACCGAGCAGCCACAGTCTTACTGCTGGAGTGAGCTTCCAGAGCATGCTCTGTAACAGCCACAAACCTTCTCAACCATTTCAAAGGAGGATGGAGGAGTATATTGTCATCTGTAGTATCTTCCTTTTCTTTATAATATGTGCAAATGATGGTAGTAGAAAAATAGCCATTTTAGTTTGCAAAAATTCCCTCAGTATTTGAAGATGCACATGTACAAAATTGAAGATGTTGAGGTTTAGATCAACTCCATAGAAGCATATTGGAGGATTAAGGTTAATTGTGTTCAAGCGTATCAAGCTTGATCTATTGATAAGATTTCTTTTTAAAGGCTGCCAACTCCTCTTTTACAGTTTCGGAAACATAATTTAGCTTAGAATCTAAAGATTAAGCTTTAGACAAGTTGTCTCCATAAATATTTTCTGTGAGGCCACACTGCTGTGAGAGTAGATCAGTTTTATTAGTATTGCTTTTGCACGACTGTCACTGATTTGGTATTTAGCAGGGAATAGGAAATAGAAAACTGATGTAGTTTTGCTACTAAATAAGCCTATAACATGTCTTACAGGAATATATTTGCTGTAAGGCTAATACCACAACTCTTATTATTGCATGAGCACAGGACTTCTGTTTTTTTTTATCAAAAGATAACAAATTCAAGTTTTTTTTGGAGTGTACCCATTTCAAATTGCTGAATTCTGATTTTTATGATTTTGCGTGGAATGAAAATGACCCTTAGTGATTTGTATCTTAACTCACTTGTATTGTTTGCTTAACTTCAGGCTCCTCTCCTTCTATATCTCTAATGGTGTTTGCCAATATGTTGGCATGACCTGGACATGTGAATACTAATCAGTTATCACTTCAGTGTAATATTTCAAAGATTACAATAGATTGTTGACTAATGGCCTGTTATTTGAGACAGTTCAAATTTTCTGTCATTGTGATAAAAGAAATTTGATAGAAGAAATTAAGCCCTAAGCTTAAAGAAAAGCAGGGGTTAAAATCCTTTAGTATTGTGTATTTCAAGCTTCTTGTTGAATACCTCAAACAGCAAAGCAGTGTACATCTTTCTCCCTGTCTTCTATGGTGTCAAGTGTTTGGTCATAACTGAGATGCTTGTACTTATTTACACAGTTACTAAATAATGTCAGAAGAGTTAAAACTAAGGTTGTACTAATTGAGTACACATTTAAAGACTGCACACATTGTACAGAATCTAAAATTTAATACTGGAATTTAGGTGTTTCTTTGTAACTGGGGGATTGAATGCACTTTTTAACGTAGATTTCACAAAACTGAAAATGGGGGAAAAAAGAGCTGGAGAGTGTCTGTCTGGTGCTGCATCTCTCCTCTCTTTCTGTCTGATACTTTTCATCTGCTCTTGTTGGAAGAGAAATAGCACAGGGAAAAAAAAAAAAGAGAATTATTAAGAGGGGCAAGGGAATGAAAAGGCCTGATGTTGGGGAATTGCAGCTGTATGTGAGCCCATCTATACCTTGATTTTAAAAACAAATGAAAAACAACCTACTGCTGAAGATGTAGAGAAAGTTAATAAGAACAAGATGCTTTCAGCATTTTAAATAAGGCTTTAAAATGTCAACTTGCTTGAAATCAGATTTTTTCACCCTTTTTTAAACAGCAATAATAATTATAATGAAAAATTAAAGAGTAAAATTTTTATTGCATCACCTGGGTTAGCAATGTAATAATTTTTGAAGAATTTAGATTTGGTAAATATTTTGGCCCTGTGCTTATACTAACCCAAGCTACTCAGTTGAAATCATCTGGACAGCAAAAGTCAGCGAATTGCTGGTGCAACTGATGAATAGTATGTAGTTATTTAGGGATCTTGTAACACATCGACCTTTAAATAAAACAAAGTAAAGACCCCTCAGTTACACAGATGCTCGGAAGCGCTGGGCGAGCGGGTTTCTGCCTCACCCTAAGGCCGATGGATGCCCATGTTGCACTGGAGCCTGTGAACGCCTTGCTGGTTTGGTGTCCTGTACCTAACTGCCTGAAGTACCCAAAATGCCAGAGAGCCTTCATTTGCAAGTGCTTGTCCGTGACGGACAGGCAGGACTGTGCAGATGAGGCGTACTGTGGCTGAGCAAGTCAGGAGAGCAGCCGGGTGAACACAGGCCTACTGGCGGTGGTGCTCCCTGCTCTTTGCCAGGAATACAGGTGAAAGACCTTCCCTGTGGCAGCAGAAGGCCTAAAGGCAGTTTTTATCAATAGAGATATAGTTAAGTTTTCAACTTAAAAGGAAAAATATGAAGAGAAGAAAGATTTCTGTGGAAAGGTGTAGGTTGCTGGTGGGATGGCTCAGTGGTAGCGACCCTGTGGTAGTGCCATTCCAGTGCTCATGTGGCCAGAGAGACCAAAATGGCCTATGTAGTGCTATCATGACAGTCTAAAATGGCTTTTCTGGGGAACTTCTTCCAGACATATATTCCTAATCAAAGCATTTTCAAGAGGCAGAAAATAGAAGTTGTTTTAGCCACGTGAGTTGGATCTGATTATGCTTTGCTGGTGTGGAGAGGATTAAGTTTGGAGTTGCTTTTGTGTGCCTGTTCTTTGTCGCTCTGCTGTTCGCGAGTGAATATTCATAGATCATTTCCTTTTAAATATTTACTGGGTTGTCTGTTTTCATATGTTAAGTCTTCATATGAAATCAGCAAAATAATTTTGAGAAAACATTTTAATTAGAGCCTTAGAGGCTATAAATATTTCATTATTTAATAAAATAGTGCTGTAAGATGTAAATGATTAAGTGGAACATACTTTAATATTTTAAATTGCATAACTTAAAATAATGCATGCTTTCATACTTCACAGGGGACAAAACCTTGATCTATTGCAATCTATATTTTTTGTTTCTTAATGAGTGAAACTATTTTCTTTTTTTTATTATTATTATTCTCTAGTGTGATACTGTAGGAAATGTTCCTTTGCTGAAAACTGAGTAAAAGGACTAAGCTTTTGGAAAAGGAGGTAAGTAACTTGTTTTACATTTTTATCTTCATCTTATGGCTACGTGATCTACAGAATTAGGCAATATCTTTAATTATCTTAAAAGATCATAAAGAAATTCATAAGTAATAAAGAAGCTGATAATGTGAAACATCAGGGCCAGGTAATATGATGTAGCAATGTTGTAAACATAAGTGAAGTCTTACTGTACCTCAGCTTACCAAAAAGGTCGAGTGATTTTTTTGTTTGTTTAAAATCCTGATACTTTCTATTTGCATACGTAATGAAAATGGAAAATGAATAAAAAATATGGTTAATGCAAAACAGTTAAAAAAGTATGTTTTCCTTCAGTGCTGTCAGACATCCCGTGTTGCAAGAACAATACTATTTTCACAGTTTACTTACATCTGCACTCAATTTCTGGTGCTTTTCTTTCTGAACCACAAAGCTCAAGATGCATTACTGTGCTGTGAGAATTTCATCAAAACTGAACGCAGCTATGTATTTGCATTTGGCAGTCTGGGAGGAGGGTCACACGTTTACAATAAGTACAAAGCTGTTGGTATTCTTTTTCATCCCTGAAAGCATGGCAGACTGCATAAATAGTTTTGATAGTTTTTTCATGAAAATCTTATGTGGAAACAAACTGCAGACCCTGCTTGAAGGAAAGTCAGTGATGAGAGAGCACAAATTGCCAGTTAAAAATCAGAGGATGAAATAAGTGACAATAGAAATAAAGGTAGAAGAAGGAAATGTTGATTATGCAAAGCAGAGAAATACAGAAGTAAAAAAAAAAACAACTTTGTGACTTGGGATCCTGAGCATTACTTATGAACTCCCTATGTTCTTGGGAATTTGACTTTACTTTTTCTTTACTACTGAAACAGAGATCCCTCAATATCAATTGTTTTGTGCTTTTTTGTTTGTTTGTTTTGGCTCATTGCTTTTTATTAAATAAATTTGACAAAACATTTGCTCCGAAAAAAAATAATAAAACCAACCAACCAAAAAAACCACAACCCAAACCAAGCCCTGCTATTACACTCCCTGGTGGAGGTTCTAAAATAATCTGAGAGTGTTTATTTCCCCACAGAATATAAATGTATATTTTGCAGTTATGGTTTGATAATACAGCAATACAGCTGATGCTCAGACGTTATTTGCTGTCCTTATTCTCATCTTCTATGCAAGATGATAAAGAGAAAAACTAAGCAAAATGGATTCTTTGACACCACATGTGATTTCTCAAGTGGTATTTTGACATTAACTTCTATAATTACTAGTGGTTATTAATTAAGAATGGCTTTACCACAAGGATTTTGAAATAGATGATTTTGTCCAATAGCTGAGAGACAACTAAAAAAAAAAAATTGAATTTATTTTTAAAAGCAAAGCAGACTTTGCTTTAACTCACAGGTAACTCATATAGTTAATATATGTTAAGTACTGTATCAGTGTTAAGTTTAAAAATATCATGAATATAGAAGCAAATGGAATATATATATATATCTTGATTAAATTTTTCTTTAATAGATACTGCAAGTTGAATAGTTGAACAAAAAAGAATAAACTTTTCTGTCCTAATCTATTGCATTTGAATCTGTAGGGGGGGGAAAAAAAAGGTAGATTCAGTATTATAAAGAACAGCTGCTAAATACCTGCATTTCATCTCTGGGCAGCTCAGTTTTCTTAGAGGTGGACTGAATTACAAACATAAATATAAGGCAATTGTAGTGATATTACATCATAAGACAGATGGCAGCACTTACCTGCACCTGCCTTGGACAGATGAGCAGCCTTTCTTTTAAACATTTCTGTTTCTTTAGAGATGATGTCCGGAATTTTGTTCCACCCCCATCCCCCCCCCCCCCCCACCCCCCCCCCCCCTTTTTTAAATGGTATTATGCGACAGAAGTTTTAGCAGGTCCAGTGAGGTCATCAGAATGGCTTGCTTACATCAGCTGAATACAATTTAGATTTTTGGTTTTCAGAAACTTGCTAGTTTATTTTCTAAGTTTTTAATTGCCCAACACATTGTAGCACTCATGCAAATTATTACAGTGCCTATGCTATTACAGTGTCCTATGCTATTTGGATATTTATACTGACATAAGTTTATACTGACTTGAAAGAATTATCAATTCATACTTCATAACCTTAAAGCAAATCCATTAAGATGGAAGGTCTCCAGCAGAAGGAGGAAGAGCGTAGAACATACCAGAAAAAAACGTTGCCATAATGGTAGGATAGGTAAGTGAATGAATAGGATATGAAGGGAAGTAGAGAACTGAAGTCATAATGAGTCATAATCTTACAAGTGAACAGATGCCCTGCAATCAATATAAGAAGAGATGGGTAGTTAATTAAAAAATAGCTTCAGCTAAAAATAACACCTGTAAAATTTATTTTGTGATATCACAGCAACAGGTGTTACGTAGTGGCATCTTAACTGTTTTGGCAAAGTATTTTGCAAAAGCTAGGTAGTGACATCTGACGAGTGCCTTGCTCCAGTAGTGGTCCCATCAGCTTCACTTAAATTATAGAATGTTTCCTGTGAATTTAAAGGGAATACCTGTTGCTGTATGAACTTCAGAAATCCACTTCAGTATTAGATGTCAGCTACAACTGACAGGACTGAGAGTTTGCAGGTCCTCAGGTACTTCTTTAAATGTGGTTATTACCATCTCACAGAGCAAGGAGAGTGAACCTGAACCACAAATAAAACACATGTAACCTATATTCCTACTTTAGGAAAAATAAAATCACTCAATTTTTCTTCTTAACAGTAGTTCCTGTCACTTCATATTATTCATATGAAAATTTTAAAATAGATTCCTTTGTCCCCTGATTAGAAACTTAAGTCCTTTGCTTGTGGGAATAGAATATATCAAAATGACAACTAAGGGCTTGATCTGCCATGCTAGTGATGTTGAACATACTTCTCTGAAGTCATTATCCAGATCACTAGAAGCTGTAGGAAGTCAATTACAGTCAACTGTACTAGGGTGGTTTATTTGCCTTGAGAAACCAGATGATGAATAATTCTGCTCTTGATTTTGAAAGAAAGAATATGAGTTTGGTGAAGCCATTTCCTTTTAAATTCTGTCACATCATTAGGAGAGGTCCTGGTGGGTTTGGATTTTGGTCTGTGTGAGGTAGGTTATAAGCCTCTACTAAATGGGAAGATGGTCAAGCATGCTGGTAAATTGTGGGGCTGGCTAACAGACTGAGGAGCAGAGAAGTGAGGTGACTGAAGGAGCTCTGAGAATGAGTAGCTGTAGCAAACGGGTAAAGCTAGCTATGTGCTGCTGTGCTTGCTCCGGAGAAGATTAGCTCAGCTCTGAAGCGTCTCAGGGAAGAAGCCCGAGCAGCAGTCTCAACTGAGGTATCAATAGTAGGACTTATAAACTAAATAAGGAAATGTACTGTTACAAGCCTATGGTGAGTATAGAATTACCTAAGAGTCCTTGTGAAGTTAAGAAATGAAGTGGCTGAGCAAATGGTGGTGAAGGATAACTTTCCACTAAATCAGCTGTCATATCAAAGAAATAAAGGGCACTAACTGCTATATGGCTCTTTGTTCTGATGCTGTGCAATAGGGTATGGTTCCTGTTGAAATCTCAGAGAACATATACGGGAAAACCTTTATATATAATCTGGGGAAAAAGGGCTAAATAATAACATGACAGTTAAGTACACAGCTGTTCAGTCAGCTTTATATTTGACTTTCTGAAGAATGCTCCTATGATGTGACTGAAAGGCGTGCAGAACTACAGTATTCATAAATGCAAAGTAATGCACTTAACGACAAGATAAAACAGCTGCATCAACATATATGCGATGTTTGGCTCTAATTTAGTTCTCAGCACTTAGGAAAGAAATTCTCAGCACTTAGGAAGGAAAGTGTGGAATTATGTTAGAGGCCCAGAGTAGGAAAGACCGGAGGTGTGGAAGAGGAGAGTCTTAAAAGAACAATGAAACAAACTGACTTCAAATTAGGAAGAAAAAATTTACAGGAGAAGCAAAATGTGATGGAGATTTTTATAAATCATGGGCGTATAGAAAAGGTGAATAGGGAGTGATTGCTCACTATTTCTGACAATACCAGTTCTAAGAGGCACCCAATGACATTATTCAAGCAGCAGCTCTAACATAGAAAATAATATTCCTCTTCCCCCTTTGAAAGAAAAAGTTAGTGATTTAAGCTTACTGCTTGCAGGGGTAGGGAGGCCAAGAGAATTGGAAAAAGTTCTGGAGAATCCAGCATCTGTTGGTGACTATTAACCATCTTCCCCAAAGCAGTGACTGCCTGGTGCTTGTGTGGTGTTGCCCAGAAGGATCTTTTCCCCAACGTTACTGTGTGTCCTGATAGTTATGCTCGTTCCTTAAACACCTATGAATTAGACACCTATGAATAGCGATTGTTGGGTGTTGGATAACAGAAACTGTACCCATGCTCTGATATATGAGGGTTTCTCCATTCATATATTTTAAATCTCTTTTAAAATTTACCTAAATTCCCCTGGTAACTGCATATGCAGAGGAACTTCTGGGACAACATGGAACAGAAGTTGACATTAGCAGGTAAAGGTAGGGTCCTCATCTGAGTTTAAATCCTTGGACCTGGCATTACCAAGCATCTCAGATCCAGATGAAATAGTTTTCCAGCAAGCACAAACCATGCTGGTTATGACTGAGCAACTCTGTTATGAGCATGGGAGTGCATCAGTACTTTGTAGAAGATAATGCAGAGTATTAGGTCTAGGTATCAGCTGAAAAAAAGCCTACAAAATTATGATTGTTCTGTCATTTAAATGGCAGTTCAGTGCCTAATGTCATCTGTTGCTTTATCCCTGTATGCTAAATATAAATCTTTCCCTAATTCTCTAGCTTTAACCTTGTCTCAGAAGATACTGAAAGAAATCTCCCAAGGCTATTACCTTTTTTTTTTCCCTTGTCCTCAAGGATAACTCATAATATGTGAACAATAACCAATTTGCCTTCAAGTGCTGAATTTATTTTCATTTACATTTGTTACTTCTCTGGTCTGTAGGTGGCTTTCTTGACTGGTTATAATGTTTAACCCCCGTGACGCTCTCCCCAAACACTGCATAATTGCTTAGCGCTGAAGCAATCAAATAGCATTCAAACAGACCGGTAGTATGCAGAGATTAGGCAGGTATAAGGCGTGCATAAGGATTGTCTATATAGGTCTTTTTCTTCCATTCTGATGGGTTTTCAGTGTGGGTACTTGAGCCAGGTTTGTACTGGGAATTTAATTTTCTATGCCTTTGAGCTATTTCCCAGATGCAGCTGGGGATTCTCAGCTGTGAACCTGCCCCCATGAACAGGGGCTTTCAGAGACTTCAGGTATTTTGTCTTGAATCATGGTACAAGAATTTTGTTTTATTTTTTTAGTCACTTCAGTGCCTCTTTTGTTTGCTGTAGAATGACTTGCCAGCGAACTTCAAAATAAGAAACTTTCTTAAACATCCAGTACTCTCCAGTTGCCAGAGACCTGTTGCAATCTCCGTCTGCTGTCATTCTATCCAGATGTATTTATGAGAAATTGTTTTTTTCTGTAGTCCTCTGTGCAGCTTTTCCTGCATGTCTGTAACAATGTTATGAATTCATCTGATGACCTATTGTTAGAGTGGTAAACTGCTTGGACTAATCACAGGTAACTTCTAAATGGTGTTCTCAGCTAAACCACTAGAAAATTAGTTACATCAGGGATATCAAGACTACTGATGTTGCCTGGATTTACATGCACTTTGGGGTTCTAAAATTTTAAATTTAACCATTTTATTACTTTTTATAAACTATTCCCTCTCTGTATGCACTTCACATATGTTTAAATATTGCTTATTGTTTTTTTTTCTAGTTTTTGTTAGAGTTTATATATAGTAGTCTTGATTCAGGTAAATTAAAAAATTTTACACAATTTAATATTCTGCTGAACCTTGAGGTTTACTGTTGTAACATTTACAAAGCCTATTTTTCTGACCTTATACACTAACTCAGGCTTTTGTCTAGAGGCCTATAGAATAAATGTTAAGCACAGGTTTATGCTAATATGCACATTAGTTTGCAAGCTAAATGTTAAGGCAATACTTCAAAAGGAAAAAGTAGAATCAAAGGAAATATCATCATGATGGAAAAACTGAACAAACATATACAGTGTAATACATCAGTTTTCTTTTGTTCTGCCTAATTGTACTAAAGGCACGTAACCTTTAATATACAGTCTCTACTATTCTCTGGCTTCAATTGGAATGTTACTTTGTAGTATTTTTTTCTTTCTCATTTTCCAGTCTTCTGATAGTCATAATAAGTTGCCTATATTTCTTTATACTTTAGAACTTGAATAGCTGGAGAGTTATTTTCTAATGGATAGAAAACATAGGAAAAATTCTTTGAGTAATTAATTACATTATCTACTGATGAAAAGAAAATAATTTAAATAGATATTCTTTCTAAGTAACATTATTTTTGTGTAATGATGTTTTTAGAACACATAGTTCAAATATGTTCTATAAAGTGCAAACAAAACTTCGCCCTTCATTTTGTTTTTTTTAGATGTGGGTATTTTTTTAAAGGCTCATTGAGCAGAACTTTCAGACATGCACCTTTTATTCATATCAGAAATGTTTATGTGAAACTAATTTAAAGAGCATCCTCAGGATAGTCAGTCTCATATTAATTGCATAATGTCAAATATCACCTCTCATCAGAAAAATTGATTTAGATACCTTTTCACCACACTCACGAACCAAACATATACTGTTTAGTGTTTTTTTTTACTTTTTGTTTTTATTCAGTTGAAGGGAAACAACTTCAATAGACCACATTGAAGCAAACTTATGCAAACTCCTGTTTAGCTTGTCTTTTTTTTGAACGTTTTTTACTTGCTTCCACCAATAGCAACAGTGAAGCTGCTGCGTAGCTGTGCAGTGGTGCCCAGCAGATGACGAAGTATAAAACTGATGTAAAATCGCTTCACTTTGTCTTCCAGTAGCTCCTTCCTCGGGAAAGAACTGTGGATATCTATAGGTCAGTAATTACAAGCAGTATGGAAAGACTCTGCCCAAAGAATGCTGCATTTGAGGCTGGCCGTTTGGTGGTGGTCTGTCTTGTGGGGCATGCAGTAGCTCTCAGGGGTGTGCAGGAACACCCCCTACGTGTCCCTGATCAAAGCAATGTCATGTCCTTCTTCAGTCCGTGTCCCAATGAGTGTGGTACGCTGGTACAGCGCTCTCGTGGAAGGTAGGCAGGACTTCAGTTGGGAGTATGTTGTTTACTTCTTTCTTTAATGATGACATTGGGAAAAAATAGCACTATTGTATTTTACATATACGTGTCTTGGCTTAGTTTAGGCCTAAAACCTACAAAATGAATCATACAGCAGGTGTTGCTTTTTTGTTGCATGCAGTGAGACTCACACTGAATGACTAGAACAGGTAAAAAAGTAGGATTAAATAGAGATCGTATGCATCTTTCTTCGTCCCCCTCTAGCTATTCTTGTTTGTGTGGTCATAGGCCTATAAATAAATACTGGAATACTGTCTTAAGCTAATATTTAATAGAATACGATTACATTACATGCCAAGAAGACATTTTAAAAAAAAAAAAGGTTGTTAAAAGGTATGACTGGAAGCACAATGGATATGTTATATTCTGCATTTTAAAAACAAGTCGACCTGTTAATGCTGTGAGGAATCTTCAAATTAACTGAAATATGCTGAGAAATGTCAGTACGTTCAGTAATTTATGAGCCATACCTATCTCCAGAGTTCTCATTTCTTCCACAGAAAATGCTTGTTACACAAAAACGACTAAATATACTTTATATGCTCAATATATAAATTTATTCTATTTTTTCTTGTTATCCCACATGTGCTTAGCAATGATGATGACGCACTTAACGTATTTGTAAACAAACACAAAAATTATGCAGATTTCAGAAATGTCAGTGCTTAGGCAGTTGATTTGAGCAAAAGTCATAAGCACTTTTTAAAAATGTGTTTAGTTGAGGATTATTACCAGCTAAAATTTGGCTGTGCATTGCATTGTTATAGGCTGTTGTTTCCTGCCTATGAAGTTGCCTGTTGGAATAAAATTCTAATGTGTACACAAACAGACTGAAGAGTCCCTGAGAAAAGTATTTGGTCTATAAGGAGAGGTAATTTTCTTTTTAAATTTTACACCAACTATCTTGAAGATAGTGAGGTGGTTATGTCCGTAACGCAGGAGCTGAACACAATTTGCATGTCTTCTGTATATGGAGATTGTACCAGGAGAAAAATAAAGGATAGTATCTTCTTCTTATCAGTGCAGAAGTGAGCGTCTGCCCTTTCAGACAAGCAAATGGGATGTTTCGCACTGTATATATAGCAGGTAATATGCTACCAAATCAAGACTTGCTACTCCGTATTATCCAGTGATCAAAAGTAAAATAGTTAACAAGAAGTTTAATTGCACTAATTAGTTGTTACTATCTCAAATGCTTTAAATGCAAATAGAATGTTACTTCTCTAGTGCTTCAGTGCTTGATGACTGGACATCTTATGGTTTCACACATGTATCTTGGTTTACTTCTTTAATTTAACCCTCTGATTTTTAAGTGCAGTCAGCTTTTATCCCAGGATGACTTGTTGCATCCAATCTGTGGAAGTCCTTTTGCTCAAAAGATTGAAGCAGGTCTAAGAAGGGGGTTGTTTGTCTAGGATTCACTTCTGTATTGAGAACACTTGCTGAAAGCAGGAAGGGGAATGCTTCTTTTAAAATAAGAATGAAAATATGAAAATACCATTTTTTTTCCCTACGCTAAAATGAGATTTCAGTTTTGGTATATTTCCATTTTTCAATTACACTAATAAATTTTCAGCAATAACTTTTTATTGGCTAAATTTTCAATTATTAATGACAATGTGACTTGGGATTATTCAGTTTTATGTGTTATTTTTAGAAGCTTTATAAGCTGTTGTCATTCTGCTGATTAATGCATTTTATCACGAAGAGACTAGATTGTGTCTATCTTGAAACCACATCATTAGGAAGCATTTTAGTGAGGTCATGCTTGCTTTCTTTAAAGTCTGTTTATACAACAGTTTGCTTCAAGCTTCTCTTTTCTTCCTACTAGAACATGCAACCTCTCTGTTCCACACTATGTACTTATTTTTAGACTTTTTCCCATCTGCTCCTCTTACACAGTTTCCTTATTCCAGTCCTACGAGGCATATTTAGAGGCTGCATGCATTAGAGTCTCAGCAGGATGTGCTGTCTGGTGGTGTTCCCCTTTCTTTTAAACCTTCAGCTGGACAGGTTTTGTTTTGTTTTATTTTTCTCCTCTGCCTTTGATTCTGTCAAGAGCTTCAGAGATTGCGCTCTTTGTTTCCTCGTGCTAGGAGAGAGGCAGGTAATGAGTGCATCCTCTTCCACAAAAGGAAAATGGACGTTTTTGGAGAGTACTTGTCCTGTGCTAATGTCTATATTGAAACCTGGGGGGAAAGCTAATTACAGATCCCCCAGTGATTTCTTCTCTTGAAGGAAAAAAAAATGCATGAAGATATTGGTTGCCAATGTACATTGATGTTCCTAAGCAAAAATTAATGGAGAGCAAATCACATCTCCTTCACTAGCGTATATTACGACTGTTTTTCAGGGAATGGTTTTAAGTGAATGACAGAGCTGACTGTTTTCTTACTCAAGTAGTTTTGAAGTTTACAAAACATCAGACTGGAAAGCTGAGATAACATATTTAATAGCTACATTAGAAAGTCTCTTTGCAAAAGGCATTACAAAGGGAGTTAGCTGTGAAGGCACCCTGCATTAGGCTTTTCCTACTGTTTCTGGGTCTTAAATGCACTCATCCATCTCATGACTGAAGCTGGCAATAATAAAACTATCTGTGTAGACCCGGGGAAATTAGAAATTGGAAGCACTGACACTTGACCAGATCAGTGAAATGTTTGAATCTGTCTGCTGATAGTCCCGAATAACTCTCTGTAGGAAAAAGGTAAATTTTCTTCATTTTATTTGTCTACTTTACTTTTAGTTACAAACAAAATAAATCACTGTTTTTGTATTGCCATGCAATAACTGCTGAACTAAATATACATTAAAAGCATTTGGTGTAACACTGAGCTGCAATATCTCTGCGGTTTCTGTAGTGGTTCTTTTTCCTGGGGTGTACGATCCACAGTCATTCAGACCTTACCTCCTCATTCTTCACTGTTCTTATAACATAAAATTGCAGCAGCTTTATATTCTGTGCTGCATTTAATTCCATCTGGGACAAATGAAAAATGACTTGAAAAGAATTTCCTTCCAGAGAGAGTTTGTTGGCAATTTGAAATTTAATGTCTTTGTAGAGCTTCTAAAGGTTGCTTTTTGAGTGTTAACATCATATAAGGAGGAGGAAGTCCTGCATTTCAGAGGTTATAAAAGAAATCCACGATTAAATTAACCTGAATTTAGGAAAAGTGTTGAGGGCTTGTGAGTTGTATGTCTGTAGAAAATTATTTCTAATTTATACAGTATGTTTCCACATACTGTAATGTATTAATCCTACATAAGTACCGTTTTTTTTTTTCTTTCTTGATTTGGATGGGGTAATGCTGAGTGTTTTGTCCTACAAGACTTCCTAAACTTGGTAGTTTAAAGATGTGTTAATAAACAAAACGTTATTTCAAAATTGACTCGGCATGCAAAGTATTACTGTAATTTGTTTTTCAGAGATCTCTGAATATTCAGCTTTTTTCCCCTGCTGGAAAATGTCCAGTGTTTCCACAGCTGTTTGATTTCTTCATCTGCAAGATGCAACTTGGTAAATCTGCTGCCTAAATTTTCCCACATAGATTCAGTTACCAAGTATTACTATTTTTTGAAATCCTGATCCTTCTGACAATGGAAATGTTTTTTGTTTTTCTTATATACATTTGTATTCTACAGAAAATTTATAATCAAATTTGTACATTCGTGGAAAATGCTGGGATGGCACAATCTAAAATAGGGTTATAAAGCTGTATTCTACTTGAGCTAAATGAGATAGACTTTATTTTTGCAAATAGATATAATTGAATGTTTACAAGCAGAGACAGAATGGATACTGAAGAACAGCATGGCTTTTTGGCTTTTTTTTGTAAGGTTTTTGGTGACTGATTCCAATTACTGCCTCCTAATAAGATCATAGTTTGTATTGGTTGTCAATATATGTAAATAAATCAGGATCATTTGCATAATTATGAATTCTATTTCCCTTATAATTTTAATAACCGTTTTGGCTCCCTGAAAATAAATTTTAAATAGCAAATGCTTTTCTACAAGATAAGAGATCTGTTCAAGGAAAAATGCCTTTTTAGATCTGTAGATTGTTGTCCTAAGTGCTACCAGGCATACTGGTAAAAGTATTTATTCACAAACAGATCACTGGGAAGGAACAGCTTGTTGCTACCTCTAGATTTAAGGAATGCTGTCGTATGCCCTGCATTAGGCTGACTTCCGCTGTAAGCCACTCTTTTGTAGTAGATCTGGTGAGTGAAAAGAACAAGTTACTTCTTGCTACAAAGAATGAGAAATACAGAAATAAATTGCGTTACTGCAGCACTGGGTTGTTGCTTCTTGGATAAAAATCTGTGTTTTTTCTCCAGAATAACATAATTTTCTTTCGTCTAAAAGATTAGGGGAGAATACCTGAGACTGATGGAAGTGCCCATATTTTACATGTTATTGAAAGAAGTCATTGTGCTAGCAATAGGCTACTTAGAGTATTTCTGAATCAAAAGTGTTCCACGAGGAGTTATGAGAGAAAATGTAGAAAATCATGATGTGTATGACTGAGGAAAATTTTCATGTGAAACACAGTGAGAAGATAAGCTTTCTTCCTAGAGAATACATTTCAGTATGAAAAGACATGATGGGTTTTCTAGAAGCCTCTAAGTAAAATTCTCCATGCTTATTACCTGCAGATTTATTACATCTACTCTTAGTGGATTTTTTAACTATGGCGAAATAAGTTAAATTTTGGAGGGAGAGATTACAGAAGCAAGATATAACCAGATTATGTCATCTTGATTGGTTTTGAGTACTATGGGAGTAACTGCAATAATCTTAAATTATAGTTAATGAAATGTGATGGAGCAATAAAAGGGTAATGCTTTAAAAATAAATATAGCACGATTCTCTAGATCCTTTAATTTAAAGAGCAGCAACTCCATGTGGGGAAAATAAACTCATCAAAATGTTTGGGGGTGCTCTTCAGGTGAGTGGCTAGTACCAGCAGCATGTTACCTGGCTCTGCATCCGTGTGCTCGGCCCCCAGCTGCCTGGTGATTCTTTTCAAAGTCCAGAGAAATCCTTTGGTTTGATGAATGTGAAAATAAGGTTGTATGGAATTACATTTCTTTTTATTCAACAGGTCTTGTGTGTATAGTTTATCTACAGAAATGTACTTTAACTTAACTCTAGTATTAGGTAGTATCTTCGTGTTGAATATCCTGCTTTGTTATTGTTCACATTTGTCTTGTTCAGGGTATTGCGCATATCGATGTAAGCTTCCTTTTGTTGTTTCTTCGATCACATGAAAGGATCAGTTTGTGCATATTTCTTCCGTTTGATCTGAAGTTGGTTGTACAGTCAAATTTGAGGATACTGAGGGTCCTGTTGTCTTGGCAATGCTTTAGGTTGTTTCAATACAGTGATGATAGTTTAGTGTGTATTTTGCTTGAAAAACTATATATCTGCAAATAATTAATAAGCATATCTTCAGCTCTCGAAGATGACTAATATTTCCAATAATAGCAGTGGCAGATAAAGGAACTCTTATGATGATGGGATATTAACTAAAGTAGAAGCTTGCTGTTTTCACAGGTGGCGACTATATTGGTGAACCTTTTCTGGAAATTACATATGCATAAATTTAAGTACACCAGGGAGGACAGTTGGTTTGTCAGTACTTCTGAATGTGTCCTCCATGGTAAGGACAACAGAGGACATATGCTTATGACAGGAAGGCATTTTGCAGTGGAAGAATTCAATTTGCTTGGTATCTCTTTGCTTGGTATATACATCAGGTGATTCATAACAAATTTTATGACAAGTATAGCTACTGGCTTGTCTACTTAAAAAAAATACATCTCATTAATCAATATTCATTTTTTAATATAAAAGCATTATTATTTTTAGGCATCTAAAGGCCATGAATACCCAAGAGTCAACATATATTATTAAAGCTGTTGAGTATCACAGTGATTCATTTGTTTCACTTTAAAGGCTGACACACAAAAAAACTTCCACTGGAATAACTGAATCAGAATTCAGTGCATCTGTTTGCAACAACAGAACACCCTAATAATAAAGTGCAAGGGTATGTAATAGAAACGAATGAAGTGTAAAATAAAATAATAGAAGAACATGACAAGCTAAATGCTTTCTGCAATGCAGTGATCTTGGAAGGGAGTACATCACCAAAAATAAAATTACCTTCATGTTTGCTGATTTCTGCCTTGTCATTTACCTGTTCGAAAAATATTTTGTTGTTTACCTGGTTTAGCATATCCCCGTGTCTCAAGTTCAAGGTTTAGTAGCCATGGTAGCTGACATGGAATAGATCTTACCTCAAATATGCAGTAGATCAGGACTAAGTATTTCACGTTCCATCTTTTCACGTATGAGCTGTATTATTTACAGTATATTTATGCAGTTTCAATGTAGAGGCATAAAGTCCCTCTGAACTTGTACTCCAGAAGTGCAGCACTGTGCTGCGTTCAGGGAGGAGCCGAGGTCTGCAGAGATGAGACCACAGAAACAGCAGGCTGAGAAATAACAAACTGCTATGTAAGTTGGAAAATATTGACAACCTCAGTTTTACTTTACTAGTTTTGAGGTCGCTACTTTCTCTATTCCCAGTTAAATTCTGATTAACCTGCACAATTAGTCAGCAGTTCAGGAAGCGAGATGGTCTTAAGTGAACAGAACATGCCTTGAAGCCCTTCCCACATTCTTTGTGCTGCTTCTTCCAGGGCAGTTACTGATGGCACGAGGACCACCACTTCCAATGGAAAACTTCGCACTTACGGTCTTTTTCAGTCCCAGAGCAATGCTGAGCATAACATGTCTGTTATTCATGGGGCCACATTCACCCTTCTTGGCAGGCCAGCACACCTCCCTATTACAGACAGATGAGAGCACTGCCAA
Organism: Cygnus olor; assembly: GCF_009769625.2. Classification (NCBI taxonomy): domain Eukaryota; kingdom Metazoa; phylum Chordata; class Aves; order Anseriformes; family Anatidae; genus Cygnus; species Cygnus olor. Next base: position 39,836,653 of record NC_049172.1, on the reverse strand, counting down.
AGCAGTAGACTGGCTATCTGGAAGGTGCAGGGGCAAGAGGGAGATTTCAGAGGTTTCCCACACTTAGCACATAAGATCTTCTAAGAATGAGCAATGGTTCAGATTAGTTCTGATGAAAACTAAATTTGTGTGCCATCCACAGCAATTTTCTCATCCTTCTCCCTCGCCTCTGTGCCTGGGCCTATGGTAGTGGGGATTCCTTTCCTGATAGCCACAGGTGGTCAACTTACAAGCCTGAGATTTGATTACCCATGTCATTGGCTTAGCTTGCATAGCTGCAAATGCTATTAAAGGTAATAAAATTATCCAACCCTTGCATCACTATGCTGTGGGCAAAGGATATTGTTCTCAGCAATCACCATTTATGTCTACCCATTTAACACTGGTGAAGCTATGCTAATGGCTTTCTATGACATTTTCGAAAGGACAGCCATTAGATCAAATGAGCAGATATCTACCTAGCAAAATGTAGCATTCAAATATTTATGAAGAAATGAAATTACCAAGTTTGTCATCAATGACATTGGTAAACAAGGCTGCTCAGGGCTTAGATGCAGAAACAGATCTCTGGCTCTTTCTTTTTCCCAGCTTCATTCACTGCAGTGGGCTGAAACATGGGCTGCTGCTGTTGTCATTGGACAGGAAGGGCCGTAGAGTTTGTAAGGCTTTAAGGAGGTAGAAAACTAAAATGAAATTACAAACAGAATTACAAAATTATTGGCTACATAATATAGGCAAGAAAGTTAGCCATTTTGCTGCTTTAATTATGAGGAGTACTATGGAAAAAGGGCTTTAAGATCTATTTTGCAGACCACTCACCTTAGTGCTGGGATATTGTAGTGGTTCTGTGAGGGGTGCACATCTCCATGGGGGCAAGGTGCAATGTCCCTGTCATCTCATTGTCAGGAACTGTTACCTGCTACCTGGTTTTGCTTATTGCCTTTGAATAAAAATTGTTTTCTACAGTTTTGTTTAGTTTCCAAGGGACAAAATGCTCAAGCCATTCCATAAGTGATGCTTCTTCTCTTCTTCCCTAACTGAATAAGGTAGAGATGATCTCTTAAATCATACCTGCAAGTTGCAGTTTTCATACTATTTATTCCATGCTGTCTGCAAAACCTAACATACTGTGCATTGTTGTCAAATACTAAATGATTATTGTATATTACAGAGTAGTGTTTTAGATCATCAAAGATTTGCTATTGTATATTAGCACAGATAAATGAAATATTTAAGAATAAACAAGCAGCGTGAATAACAGTCTCTTTGACCTTACTTAAAAATCTAATTTTAACTATATTAGGCAGCCAGGATTACGGTTTGATTTAGGGTTTCATCCTGCAAACATTTATTCATTTGACTTCAGCAATAACAACAAAAAACCTTTCAGTCATTACTTAATCCTTAACTAACACTGGCAATCCTACTAGGATCAGCTTGTATTCATAGAAACTCAAGTTAATGCTGCAGTGAAAGTTTTCAGAAATGACATTTAAAGCCTTAGCAGGGTGAGTAAAGAAAATAATTATTGCTATATGACTTTGTAATTTTTTTAAAATACTGAGAGAATGTAAATATAATGCCATAAAATAAGGCTATTAACACTGTGACTTATAAGTGTATGTGATAATGTAATTAGAAGATTAAAGAGAAGATCTCATCTTGTAAATACTTAAGTGAATAATCTTTGCTCGTGAATCCTTGTTCTGCACGTGAGCAGGAATGGGCATTTCATTAAGCGTTGCTTATGGGAATTAGAAGGATCAGACCTTCAGTGATGTGTAATGAGTTCCCATTCATTATGTAATGTCACTCCAATATTTTTTATCTGTTTTTTCCTGATGATCTGGTTAGTTCCCAAAACAAGTGAGCTGGAAATCAGTCTAATTCCAAAATACAATGCAAATTGACTTCAATTAGAAGGTAGCGTGGCATTAGTCTTGGTTGTAGTATCAAGTTGAACATTGCACGCTGTTGAAAAGCAACTGATTCATGATCTGTGGGAAATGATTCCACCCCACCGGCTGTTTTAACATACAGCTTTACTGGCAATAAAGTATAAATCTGCTGTCTACTAGCCTGCTCGGTTTTATATCTACTTTTTCTAACAACTAGAGAGAGTTCCTATTGAGGATTACGCTTTTCATTCATTTCTAATTTTCAAATCTTAGCATTTTAATTTGAGCCTTCTCTATGAACAAGTAGTGAAAAGAGTATAATATCTCCTACTATTCCAACCTATGAGTCTGACATATTCAGTAACTTTGGTCATCTTTGAAGGCAACAGGAGTAAGGAAAGGGTGAAGGGTGATTTTTCTCTTCCCTGAAATCTTGGGATTAAGGAAAAATCCAAATTAACTTGTTCAGCATGCAAACGTACTTCTGTGTTTGCTAAATCGTAAGGAAAGTTATCAAAATTAGTATGTTTCTTCAGCTCTATAAGGCAAAAACAATTTGAAGGTTTTTCATGCTTTGTGTTGTTGTAAGCTTTGAATGTGGATTTTTCTTTCCGTTGCATGGGTTCAGTGTTAGAGAAACTCAGTTTAATTCTGGTGTTGTAAAATGATGATGAATTATCAGATTTAGATTTTAGCTTTGTGGAACAGTTAACTCTGCTCTTCAGAAAACAACAGTCAAACCTTCTCCCCTCAGCTTGTTCCCACAGTCTTTAGCCTTGCTGAATTAAAATATTTGTGGGCTATTTATGTAGATCAACTTCAAATATGTGAAGGTCTAGTTTCAGTGTTGCATATGTAGGGTTTCATCATTTGCTACATGTTTATGCCTAAATCTTTTAGGTTTTAATTACTGCACCGAAGTTACATCTAAGTTCAGAGTGTAATGCTGGCTTTGATTCACAACTTCTATGAAGATGTATCTAGTGGAACTGAAACTTTATGGCTGACTACAGCCACATACCTACTTACAAATAAACCAAATCTTCAGAGAACTAGTTTTGTACGTACGTGCCCATACTGAACTTGTCCAATAATATTTGATAGGTGTATTGTGTTATAGTTCAGTTTTTCTTTCTGGATGACTGCAGCCACGGTAGAGGGCTCTTTCACTGGGCTGTGTTAGTGCATTGATAACTTGACAGGTAGTGTGGTCCTTGTCTGCTGGGTTCCCTGGTCCTCTCTGCTGCAACATGAGGTACAGTCCTGAGCATTTACATGTGTGCACAAAGATTACTCAGTGCATATAGCCATTAATGTGGATGAAAACAAAACAAGAAAACCCACCCTTTTCTACCTTTCAGCCAGTTTTGGTCTGTTCCCTAATGATTTCCCTGCTCATAATATAATTTAAAATACCACAGGAAAACATTAGGGGGATCATATCACCGGCTAAGTGAAGTGAACTTGCAGTGTGCGTGCATGTAAAATATATTTGGGGGTGAAGAGATGAGCTTATTCCAGTTCCAGCTTGTGCTGATTTCCTCTGAGTTGTCATGATGATGGATCTTAATCCCCCAGGTTCATGTGGAGTCACTTCTGGGGAGTTGCAGTGACGTCATGGCTCTTTAGATGCGAGAACAACAGAAGAACTTAAGAGTGTATTCAAAACTGTGGCAAATGAAAATTTCTGTTTTGGATGACCTGCTTGTTATCACTTATAACTTTGTTACTAATATTATGGTTATCAAATCTTGTGATGATGAAATGTCTCTCTCCTGCATATGAAATAGTGTTTTAGTTTGAAACAGTGCAAATGGTCATCTGGTGCAATTAAACCTTTTCATTATAGTGGTATTCAACATTTCATCATGTTTAGTACCACTTCTATTTCACTGGTCAGATGATGAGTTAGAAATATTGCATGCTTTCAACATCAGTCGCACATGTGGAATTAGGAAGCATAATAGTTAGACACAGCTTCTCATATTAAATGTGTGACAATATCACATGCCAGAATCATCAGAGACTTAAAAGGTCACTAAATTTTGTATGTATTTCCATTAAGTATGAAGAGTGCTATTCTTTCTTGCATAAATGCAAGAGAAGGTATATTTCTATACTCCAACCCTAAGCTTTAAAAGGTATAGTTAGTGCCAATTCCTTAATTAATGGTATTTAACTCATTGTTTACATGTGATAAGTATTTTTTAACTAGGATATAGCAGATAAACTGGAGAATGCTTGAGGTTACATGTCTGAGCTATAATTAAATCTTATGTACAAATTACTTGTTTTTTTTCTATATACTGTGGTTTTCACTTTGACAGCAAACTATATGCAATCCCATAGATGTATATGCTTTTATCATTACATTGAAAAAGGTTGTGAAATCAAATACTTACTTTTAGGAAGTGCAACAATTAAGGTGTGCCATGAGAAGATACAGTGTGTAATTACAAAACCATGATTATGGAATTTTCCAGTGACCAACAAAGATAAACCAGAATATCAATTATAGTGGGTAAATATTAATGTTTGGAAAAGTAAAAGTTTTTTTAAAAGGTTTATTACAATATTCATTATTGTATCGAAATCTGTTCTATAGTTCTTAGTGCAGGAAGAAGGAAGAAACAAAACAGGGTGAAGAAAGTGCATCTCCTGAAAAGACACCTTTTCTGCCAAGTGTCCTTCATCATCTCTCTCTGCCATGCTGTCCTCTACATTCATCCTGCAGGAGAGCACTGTACAAAAAATTGGTTGTGTTTTCATGCCTGTCTCTTACAAAAATAGTAGAAGGTTCTGTCTTCAAATTCAAGAATTTCCCACAAATCTAGAAAGTTACCAGGATATGAGGAAAGGAAAAAAGTCGCAAGTGGAAAAAATTGACTGCACTAGCTCTTGGTAACCTCCAATAGTTCTTTTCTAGTCATTCTTGGATTTTCTTTAGGAACAAAAACTTGCACATAAAAGGTCAGATACTTTATCTGTTGAGATCAATGGCAGGCTGTCCACTTACTTCAGTGAACGGTGAATCTTGTCCAAGATTTCCACAGCTGAGAATGGCATAAAAATATAGTAACTGTTTTAGCTAGCTCTCCCAGACTGGGAGAGACAGGGAACATCTTGGTGAAAGCATCGCTCTTTGTAGCAAAAAAACTGAACTAATTGTAGGAAAGCAGTCCAGAAGAGGAGGTTTCTTGGGGATTAGTTATCATCTTAGAGATGAAGAAATCCAGAGTTAATTATGGTTGGTCGATAAAAGTGAAGAACGGCCTCCGCATGAACTATGTATGAAGAACACATTTCTTGAACAAGTCATCTTGCTTGTTATGCCGTTGCTGCTAATGAATCACAGGAGTGTGTTGTTACAGGAATGTGCCACAATTTCTATTCCTTCTGGTTGCAGAAGAGAGGATAGTATTTCATACTGGGTCTTCATCGTGGGTCTGCATTGATGAAATGTACTGCAGGGAGGTACAGAGCAGTTCTGAGGCAGGGAAGCATCTACCTTGATTTAAAGCCAAAGGGTATGTGTATATGCACAGACTTGTACCAAATACTGACATTTATTTTACTCCATATCAAGGTTTATTTTTCACTCATATAAATATTGGCCTACAGCTTAGTCATAGTCAATATTCACCTCTTGAATCGGGAATTTTTTAGTGGCTAGAAAAGGAAATGATATGGCTTCTTAAAACACTAGCAAGGACTGTGTATCAAATCAGAATGGCATCGGTACTTGCCAAACTGTAATTTCCCATTACAGTACTTCTGGTACATTAAATTTCATATATGCCGTGTATCCCAAACTGTAATTTTTTAATAATGTCTCTGTGTTGACATATTTCTTTTAACTTTTGTCTCTAATGAATCTGTGGATATTGTGAGAAGGATCTTTGCTAACAGGAGAGATACACAGTCCGGTCTCAAAAAGATTTTTGTTTGGTTTTGTTGATCCCTTAGCCTAAAAAGAATTCAGAATGAAAATATATGGTTCCTTTTCATAAATGCAAAAACATAACAATTACATACCCAATTATTTAGTAAAGATTAGGCTTAAAAAAATCTTCTGTCTTATAGTTTGTCAAAAAAGCTGTAAGAGGAAATATGATCAAGAGCATTCATAATTTGAAACTGACTGAACATTGAATGCTTTGATTTATAATTGATGCTTCAGATATAAGTGTGAAAACTTCAGATAACTGTGGTAGTTTACACAGAGACATAAAGAACTGTGCACTAAAAGTTCTATTTTGAAGGACCTGATCCTGTCAAAGCATCCACATGCAAGAAATATTATGTCTAAATATTGAGTTCTATTTCACACTACTGTTGATAACTGAGGATAACACAGTTTCTTGGAAAAGTCATTTTTCTAAAGAAAGCTTGTTATGTTTCATAATTAAACAATAGATCCCATTCCTTAGAGCTAGATCTGCAACAAAGGAGGTCCTATTTGTCACTCAGTGCACCCCTGTGAACTTACTGACAGTAATTGTTCCATGGGTGTATGACACAATACTCGATGCCAAATTTTTATAAGATTTCTGGTGTTTGTGCTGGCATTTCACTTTTTGCTATCTTTAGGAAATGCATATCTGTAAATGGAAGCAAATAAACAATTGTTTCAGAGAGAAGTAGGTTAACAAATGAGAACAGAGGTTTCAAAGACAGTTGAATCCTTGGCAAAGGTGGGAGATGGGACCACTGGTGCACCTACAAAGAGACAGCTGGGAAATGAGGTCTCCTGGTAGAAAAGTTTGGAAAGATGTAACAAGCTGCACATAAAGATGCAACAAATTGACCAGCACAGCCTGTGTTTAGGAGAGAGCTGCAGGCAGAGCTATGCCAGCTCAGGGGGGCAGGCTGGTGTTCATTGCTGAAAACTCCACATTCAGTGCTGGTTGCTACTGGAGCTGGGCACAGCCTGGTATTCTGCAGTCTGTTTGTTTTTGAAGATTTCTTCAAAACTTGTATTCAGAGGATGGAAAACCTTCAATAAAAGAAGCATTTTGATTTCTAGTTTAGTTTAAAAGTCAGCCTTTTATAATGTTACTGAAAATGAAGAGCAGATTTCTAATAAAGGAGCTAATTATTATTAAAATTCTAGTGTCAGCAGAACACTTCATCCTCACAGACAGAAATGAAATAGTAGTTCAGATATTTATTCTAAGTTTCCAATAAATACTTGGCAAAAATTCAATAATGTTCATTAAATACATAAATGGAAATATTAAAAATAAAGATTTTTCCCTTGTGATTTATTATATAGCATGCTTGAAAGGCAAAGTTGAAGAAAGAAGTCGTTATCTGGCAAAAAAGGTATTACAAAAATGTTAATTAAATTGTATAGTCATAAGTAAGCCAGTGAACAAGAAAAAGGCTTCCCTGCTTAGAATTGGAAGCCATATTTGTTCTGGCTGGCTGGTTCAAGATGTGAAAAGGTTATCTTCAAGTAAAGCATACAGCGCAATATACTTAGGTATGTTTCTGTTTGGATTATACTAAATCCAAAAATTAAAGCAAACGAGCAAAAGACTCTTTAGAAAACCCAGTTAAGAGGACTGTCATAATTATGAAGTTGGAAAGAAACAGAGGCAGGTATTTTCAAATACATCTGAAGCATAGCTGACCTTACAGGGTGATGACACAAGAGGTTAGGAGGTGCACAAGGAGCTGTGTCCCTCTGGAGAGAGAGGGGGGAATAGGAGGAGGCAGCCTTGCTCCTGAAGGGTACAGGCCATGAGTTACCAGGAGTCTTTAGGTGAATTTGGTCCCCCTGCTTCAGGTGCATGAGGCTTCTGCGCTCTGCACATCTGTGGCTGGGCTCGAAGCCAGAATTTTTTGTTATTAGTGCTTGAAAAATAGTTTACGTATTTTATTTTGTTCTGTGTAATTCTAGACTGTGAGAGCTGTATTTCTTCTGTGCCTTGAATGCTTTGAATATAACTTGCATTGTTGGGCATGGGAGCATTTTAGGTTCGCATAAGAAAAACAAAATTAATTTCTGCAGTTCGCAATTAAATTATATACCTCTCTTAAAAGACCGCTCCCATGAATGTATCAGGAGTCTAAATTGTTTTTGAATACAACTGCAATGCCCACCCCAACCCTGAATTCTGTAATTCAGTGCAGCTTCTGAGTAGCACAGAGCTCTGCTTTAGGGGGGAAGGAAAACCCTCTTTATTTTGTACTTCAGAATGATTGTTTAATTTTAAACTTATATTAAAAGGACTCTTCAGAAGGGTTTTCATCTGCTTCTAGACACCTGGATAACATTAAGAACAGTTTACTGAAGAGTTTTGCCTGGAAATAAAGAACTGTGAGAATTTAGTCAAATATTTTACCAGCCTTGTGTGGATAGTTCAGCTGCACAGATTAATGTTCCTCAGTAGGATTAGGGTTGTTGTCTCTAAGAAGATATGCAGCTTTCCTTCTAAAACATCATAAGGTTTTGTAGCACTTTTTATTAATAAAAGTTCCTCTTCTCTGTTAAAGGTACTGCTTCATACAGCTGCAGCCTTCAAATCAGCAGTATTTATTGGCAGTGGTTGCTAGTGCAGTGGTTTTAATAAAAACAGGATGAGAGGATTGTGTTCTGAAGCATATTTTTTTAAGTAAAATTGTATAGGTGTATTCTGCACAGGCTCTTGTTTTCTAAAACTTGACATTTGTAGAAGTGATTTGAATTTTTGGAATGAGTTTACTGATCCGTTCACAAGGACTTCTTGTCTCCTCTAATGTCTGATAAATCTAACATGAAATAACTTTCAACCTTAGGAAACTAGTGCTGTTATTTATTTATTTATTTATTTTCCCATGATGAACGGAGGGACTGTGTAACATTTTTCTTGCTCATTTTTGAATGCCTACTAGAAAAAAAAAGGTGAAGAGGTCAAATTCCTCATGTTGTTTCAGCATAACGAAGTCGACAACATCAGGTTTTGATACATACAACTCATATCAATCCTGCCTGTTATATTCCAAAAACAGGGTCCATGGACAAAGCCAGAAATTGGCAGCAGAGTACGTAAAGGCACACTGTTCTCTGTGGTAGTGATCACTTGTAAAGTGACAGGTTTGGGGGAGTATTTTGCTTGGCAGAAGAACATTAGAATTTATTCTTATTATTATTGAAAATCAGGAAAAAAAAAAGTTGTTCCTTGGAACAACTTAAGGGTTATTTTAATTTGGGTGGTGATAATGTCTGATTAACTGATGCATACATTTCCTGTGGTTACTTGAGTCTGTTTCCTTCTGTCTTCCCATCACACGCACGTATTGCATGCACGTATATTTGTTACAAATAATTTCCAAACAAGGATGAGGAGGAGAAGGGGAGAGGGATATCTGTTTCATAAGCATTTTGAATGTCTTGTAAAGGTGGCTTGTTGGGAACAAGCTGTACTATCCCGGTTAAAACTGAAGGACAGAAGGTTATAGGGAGTGAACTCAATTGCATGCAAGTTAACAGAGTTAGATGCATCTGATGCTGTGTGACACAAACTTGGCACTTACCCTTTTTTTTTATAAGTACAAAACAGAGTTGATGAAGTGTCAAAAATGATTCATAAAATGAAATATGAATATAAAGGTATTTAAAAACAGCTGTGAAGACCTTTGGAAATTGACTATGACATTTTAAATTCTACTTTGTTTCTGTAGATCAAGATAATAAAATTATATGTGTTTTTAAGTATCACTAGAAAATTAAAATATAAAAAATAGACTACAGCTGCTTTGTGTGGATAGCCAAAATCAAAATATATAGCCAGGCTAAATTTTAAATAAGGTGAGCTCACCTGTTGTTTTCATTTTCTAGGTTGGTTTGATCATATCTCTGTACTACTTAGTCTTCTTGGTACCTTAAAAGGGCATCATTCTGCAAACCTTGCTCAAGGCTCGACTGCTTGTGGTTATTCATGACTTCCTCAAATAATCTCCATTTTTAAGAGATGCTGCTAATGTTTGCTCCTTTACTTCCCTGGGAGTTGAAGGTATTTTCAAAAACTGTCTAGATAAAACCTAAATGTCAGCTTCTCCAAGGCAGTTAAGTACCAAGTTCAGTGGGAGTTAAGTGACATATACAAGACAGAAACACCTTTGGAGATATGGGCTTAAGTGGCTCTTCATATCTCAAGAAAAAAAAAAAAAGAGACAAAGGCCTTATATTATTTGTGTTTTATAAACAGATGCTCTTTCGGTATAGTGGTTACAATTCAATGGAGTCTGCTAGAATTTTGTCTGCAGTTGTAGCACAAAACTGTATGTTACCTCCACAAATAATAGCGGTCAAAAGCTGATGAATCCCTCTCACTGTGTCCCTGGTGATCTCCACTTGGCATGCTATGTTCCTTGTCTGTGTAGCGGGCAGGGATGGGTTTGGTGGGGAAGGAACTTCTTGTCCTTCCTACCCTCCTGTCTCACCTAGCTATGCCTTAGCAGATATTCTGTGGAAGTATACTACAACCACAGCGGGGAAGGCTTTCTTCTCTGGTAAACAGTCATTTGTCTTGCCCCTTCCCCAGCTCCTTTTTGGGGACCTTGTACAATCGAATACTCCGTCTCTCTCCACAGCAAGAGGACCACAGATCCTTTGCCTGTAATGAAAGCTCTTCTGGCCTGGGTCACCCTTTGGTTGTGGTGGTATGTTACAAAGCAGGGTCTTGATCCTGAGTATATGAAGCATTCCCTCCTAAATAAAGGTATTGGGATCTAATGTGTCACGATCCTGACCTATTCTTGCTCAAAGGCCTTTGAATCGCTGCACAATGCGGAAGAAATAGCATTTTAGTGCTGTTGTAGGCTGTTCTGCAGATTCTGTTGATACGGTATTTGCCTTTGACACTGTTTTTCTAAATGGATAAAGTGACAACAAACTTCTTCAAAGCAGTTTGCTTTAAATTTGCTCTTCTGTGCTGAATTTTAGGCGAGTGCCAGGAGGGGATATGGCAAGCTACCTCTTGGGATTAATGTGTTATATCACATCTGTCTCCCTAATGCAGAGGAATCTTTGGTAATGTCAAGTGCCTGACACTTCAAAGGAAGTTAGAAATCACCAGCAGAGATATTTATAGAGCCCTTCTATAGGGAAATGTCTGAATATCTCCAGATCAGTAGCTGCCTCGGAGCTGAAGCAGGAGAAAGACTTCTGTGTTTATTATCCATCCCAATGCCTGCAGCTTCTTTTTGGTCACACAAAACATACAGAAAAGCTTTACGTCTAGGAAAGTTGACTCAACCAGTGCCACACGGCAGTCACCAGAGAGGAAATCCCTGTGTAGGGAGAGATGAGCAGGGAAGAGCAAAGTGGACATCGCGCAGGGCAGGAGCGAGATGCGTGGCCTAGAAAATGGCCTCAAACTGTAGGCACATAAGTGAACAGTGCCTGCAGGTGCATGCAGGTCTGACCGAGGTGGCTGGAAGCTCTTGCCCAGGCAGGATTAAGTGAATAGGGGTACAAGTAAACACCTTTAAGGGTTACGGTTCTCTGCTCTGTGCTGAAGAAGTGTTCCCTGAGGCTTGTTGCGGGAGCAGCAGGCACTCAGAGGAGCCTGGTGGGCACTGCGTGTAAGGGTAACCCCGTGGCTGGGCTGCAAGGGTCCCTTCCTGGACAGGTTTCTCTGCTTGGCTGCTCGACTTGTGCTGGATTTTGCATAAGGCAACAGGCAAGTCAGGTGGGAGGTTTGTCAGTTTGGGACTGAGGCTGATGTCATCAAGCAAACGCAGTGGGGTGAATGCACGCTCACAGCGGTGGGTGAATTTTATGCAGAGGAGGGTGCCTGGTAGTTCCTTCTTGTAGTGGTGCAGAAGAGCCTACACAGCTGTGCGAAGGATGTAATCTGGAGCAGAGCCAGTCCTGCTGGTGCACAGTCACAGGGAATTCGAGTTCATGTATGTAACATCTCCGTCCAGATGTTCTCTCATGTTACTTCTTACATTGAAAATGTAGAAAGTGCGATATAATTATGTATTTCACTGCTGATATGGACCTAGCACAATATCAGAATTTATTCTAGGATTTGAGTGCTTGGTGGTTATATGATGCTGAGAATGTCATAGCTTGAAAAACTGAGGGTAAGTCTGGATTTACACTCGCATCACTTCCAAGTAAGACCAGTTTCTATCATGGTTTCGCGATGTAATGCAGTTGTATTTGCTCTTTGACAGTCTATACATGCGTGTGTTACTGCTGAAGATCATCTGCTGATTTTCTTCTGGACTGGACGGAGATGCTGTTACTGTGCTAGTAGTAGTGCTGCTACCCTGTAAAAATCTTGTGCTGCATGTTTTTTTTTTTTTTTGTTTGTTTGTTTTCCACTGGATCATGGTAGTTTCACAATCTACAACTTGTCCTTATTCTAAAGGTTATTTATCATCTACCTTTGACTTCCAGAGGAGTTTTTAAAAAATTTTGGATTTTTTTACCAATATAAAATAAAAGGCCATTTTAATGACTTTTTTCTCTACTATATATAGATAGACACACACACTTTGTTACAAAAGGAAAACTTTGTTTCGTAATAATAGTTTTCCAAAACTGCACTATCTAATACCAGTCTTTTTATACAGAAATTTTCTAACAAATAGTTACAGTTTAGGTGGATGTAGAACAAAACCAGAGTCTTCGTACTGCTATATTCCCATTTTGGTCCCGGGAGTATATTTCATTTGAATGAGAAGCTTTGTTTTCTGTACTCATTTAGCAGTGCACTATAACATGAAGACCAAATCTTTGTCTGTAAGGGAGGTAAGGAATACTCAGTCCTAGTATTTAGGTGCCTTGTGTCATACTGTCATCTTTAAGTAGAAATGCTTGTAAACTATTCTTGTCTTTGCATGCTGAAGTTGAAGCTCTCAGGTTTCTATTTTATTTTATTTTATTTATTTATTTTCATTTCTGTAAGCCTACATTATCATCATGATGGAATTCATTAATCTGTCTTTAAAGGGTTTTGTATAGCCTCCCTGTTGTCTCATCGGAGGTTCTGTACCATTTTTTGTAATGGCTGAAATGAAAACCTAAGATTGGCTTGAATATAAAAGCCTTATGTTAGGAACGTCATCATGAATGTTCTTTTTAGCTTTGGTTGCTTAAGTGCTGCAATTAGGCATCCTTACTAGGGGAAAAAAACACAAAACAAAACATATTTCTGTTTAAAAACAAAGTATCTTCTTGTGACTCATTATGTCACGTTGAAATAAATTTCTTGGATTTCATCAGTACAGTTTTTTTTTTCCAGATGAGGTAGTTGCTGCCTTCTTTGTCTGCTGTACAGAACCTGGGTTTCCAGTTTATGGGCTGGACACAGAGCAAGGATGCCTGACTGTCTGTTATCGTTGTGCAGGATCTTACAGGCCATCGTTTCTATCAGGCTTGGGCACTGCTGTCTTGCTATACCAAATAGTATGTTATCTACAGTTAAAGCAGTGAATCAGAAAAAGTAGGGTTGAAATCTGCTTCCCATAGAGAAAGAAAGTTCTACAGATTGTTCAGATGCCCAGAATAGAATTAGAGAAATCATTTGAGATGTTTCTACCCAGCCAAACTATAACGTTGCCATTTTAGTAATTTTTAATGCCTTTGCTGTCTGTGGTTAGCATAGCTATTTTATTGAGACCAAAGTTGTCTTCTGAAATGACTAGACATAACATTAACGCTTCTAAAGACATCTCTCAAGCCAAAGCATAGGTGTTTGTCTTGTCTTGTGAAACGGTCTTCTCCATTTGAAGATGAATGATCTCACTTCCAATGAAGATCAAAGATATGTTTTGGTTAAATCACTATAATACTCCAGAAAGAGTTACTTACTTTAGGGTAATCCTGAATACATGAATACAAATAGGGCAGAACTAAGCAACAATTCAAAAAGCAGCATGTTTCTTTGAGCTGAACAAAGCAAGAACGCCTAGATTTGCTTATGGTGGTGGTACACTGCAACGGTTTAGTAATCAGGCTTTTGTAAAGGAACTATTAATGTTCATATTTTCCCAAACTAGAGTGAAAAAATGTGAACGTTAGTGTCTATGCATAGCCCTATTGCAAAATAGACTGATTTTTCCTGTATGATCTGCCTTTTGCTGAATAACTGTTTGTAAGGTCAGCATACAAAAATGCACAAAACATTCATTTAATCTGTCTTTACTGCTAAAATCAGCCTAAGTTTCTTAATTCATCTGGGTATCAGAAAGTATCCTGAATCAAATTCTTCTCTCCTTGTGTCTAAAAGAAACAAATTCTAAGGTTCTCTTGTTTAACAACTGTGCAACCTCTTGATTAAACACTTTGTTTTGTCCCCAGGCAGTTGTATATTTATTACTCTTGAGGCACTGGTATTTGAAATAAATAGAATTGAAAGATCCTGAGAAATGGTTTCTGAAACACATATATTGAGTTATTCTCTCCGAAGTGAACAGAAAATACTCCCGATGCTTCTCCCCACACCCTTGCAAAGGAAAATAGCAGATATAAAATGCCTGATGATGATGGTTGTGAAGATGGAAGCATTTTTATTCATGGTTGCTGAGGTTTTTTACTGCTTATTCTTTTAAAAATAATTAGATTATCTTTATGGAATGTATTACTATTCAATAAAGATAATGTAGGTAAGGGCATAATGAAGGACGAAAGGAAAAGCTTCTCTCCTTTTCTGCTCAAACGGTATGCGATGAAAAAAAAAAATCCATGGCTTGCAAGCAGTCTTAAAAACTTCTCCACTTTCACTCATTCTCCCTGTCCAAAAAAAACCACAGATGCTCACCAAGAGAAAAAGTTCTTTTGTGTTACAAGGGAAACAATTTCCATGTGTGTGTGTACGGATATTCATAAAATACGGATTAGCAGTGCTAGGTATTCAGCTAAGTAAATATTAATGAAATAAAGGTGGAACTGATATGCATTTCCCAATAGAGAGTAATAAGCATATTTTGATTTCTTAGTAAGAAATCAAACTAATGGGAGAGAAGACACTTTCTTTTGTCAGGGTGTTTTTATTCTTTATTCTCCTTGTGTTGATCCTGCTGGCAAAGATTTTCCTTACTGACACTTTGAATATACGGTATTGCTTACGTTAAACATACAGGAATCAGGAGTTTTGCTTAAAAGATGAAATAAAAAAAGAATCCAGAATGTCTTTTCTTTATTTGCTTTCTCATTTGTGTCTTTGGAGGCACATTGAAGTTGCATGTTTGAGCCTGTCTTTATAACCATGAGATGTAGATATCTGCTCCCCGCCCCCCCCCAACTCCTCCCTCAGAAGTGTAGGAGCTAGGGCCTTGTTAGTAATGCTTGCCCACAAGTATTGAAAGATTCAGTAAATAAATGATGACCCAAAACGTGTATTTATTCTTGCCTTTGTGACATTGGCTGAAACTTCTAATTAATTTCACATAGTTATTGTCACGCACTGTAGTAATGGCTTTTTCTGCCACATTTTACAAACGATTCACTATTAACCTTTGATTTCTGCTAGATTTAAGGAAATAAGATGTATATTGCAGAGTCCTGCACTGCATATTTGTAGGTATATCTGACATCTTTCTTTGCTGTACACTCGATCGTTTAGAGCAGTAAAATGGAATTGTTTTTGAATAAAGTGAAAATTAGGGGGATGCTCTAAAGCATTAGCTCACAGATCTCAAGAATGCCTCTGATTTCAAACAGCTAGTTAAATCAGGGAAAAATTAGTTGTGATATCCAAAGAGGCAAAGAGTTAATAAAAATAAACTCCCTGAAGTAAAAACAGAACAGCAATAGATTATTTCTTGTTGTTGTTGTTTGTATTTGAAGCCAAAGAGTTGGCTTAGGCTTCTGGGGTTCAGAAACAAAAATGTTTAAATCCTTAAATTGAAAAATAGTTGTTCCTAGAATTAATATTTGATATATTTACTTGGAATGTATCCTGCTCTTTATCCGCATTACTTTTGATATTGCTGCTTTGTTTCTGTTGGAGCTATATTTGTTAAAGACTTTTTTTCCCCTCCTTTTGTTTTACCTCCTTGGGTCAGTCATGACTGGCAGTTCTTTCTGAGCTGAGAAGATGGGTTAAATCAGACTTATATAGAATAGAGAGCTCACATCTTCATCCCTCTTTTCTGTTTTGATGTTTCGTTCTTTGAACATAAACAGTCTCCTCCAATAGCAGCCACATTAAGGATAAGAATAGTCAGGAAATACAAGATCCCTGCTCTACTTCTTTTTTGGATGTTTACCTGATTTATTAATGCATGGGATGCTTAAATTCAGTAGTGTCATCTTAATGTGTTCATTGGTAATAAGGAAAATAAAAAACAAAGCCATCTTTGGCAACTGGCATGAGCTGGGGTGAGCCAGTAAATAAATGTTATGTATTTAAAAAGAGATTTTGTTACTTCACAGCTGTTAGAGGAAAGAAGGAGATGACCATTGTAAAGTCATTTGAAAAATTTGTTCAAATTACATCATGCTACAGCTATCAATTGGATGCCACTGATCATTTCCACATTCTGAATAAATTAAAGCCATCATAAAGTATGGCAGCAATCTCCATTAATACAGCTTGTTGATATCTGCTTGTTGAAGTCTATTATTTAAAATCATTTCTTTGGCTTTGTCAATGTTTACACAGCCCAGCATCATTAATGTTGACTTAGGGTTATCTCTATGTTCCATAACTAGAATACAGAACATTTCTATCGATTTCTTAGCCACACTCCTCTACTTTACTATCACTAAATGAATTTTGATTCATAAAACAAAATCCCTGGGAGTCAAATGTCAGCTATTATCCAATATATTGCTCTCTCCTGCTACTAAAATAGTCTGCATCTCATCTTGAAAATATAATGTATATAAGTCTTCTCTGAAAGAATTTCAATAAAATATTGATGTGAAGTACTTTTCTTATTTTGCATGATAAGATGTTTTGGAGACATAGATGAGGGCACAAAACCAAGTCTAGAGTCATCCTGCATCATATTTTATATTTTGTGAGCTTTTTCACTGAGTGTTAATAGCCACAAAATGCATTTTTTTTTCCTTGTGTATAATAAGAAAACAGTCTGTGGTATTGTCTCGAGCAGTCTGTCTTAGTTGATTCTGTGCTTGGAATTATGATCAAGCCAAACAAAACCTAATAACAACTGAAACCAGTACTAGTACACACTCCTTTGAATACAGCACTGCTTGCTGCCACCACATTCAGGTGCCATGCTTTAAAAGAATGTGTTCCTACACGGAGTATATCATTTTTTCTCCTGTGTGTGTGGATAGTAATACATGTAATTAGAATGTTTTTTCTTGCTTAATGGAAAGTTTGTGAATCTGTGACCAATCTAATATGATTTCCTTTTGATGGCTCCTCCCAACCAAAGAACAGAGGAGTAGAGGAACCTCATAAGAAGAAGGCTGATGCAACCTAGAAAACTGGGACGCCATGGGAGTGAGAAAAAGTCAGTTCTCAGAGACATAAGCAGTTGTGAACAGATGCACTGGAATTGGTGTGATTTTTGATTTTGACTCAAATAATGGCTTTCAGGGTTCTCTGGGGATGGGCGATGATGGTGCAGGATAGGATATCTGTACATTTGCACCATAAGTATGTACTCATTTAGTCTCTCTTGGTGACGTTATACTGCTCATTGCTTGCCAACAGGAAAGAGAGGCTTCAGGGATGTTAACCAGAGACCAGCGATGACAGTAAATTCCTAATGCAGATGTGGGGCGTTCAGCTGTTAGTTTCAGTATATCCAGGAAAAAAAAAAAAGCCTCAAAGAGTGAATATTAGATTTCCAGATTTGAGAGGTTTGTGGCAAGAGCTTATGGTACTGAAGTTACAAGTGGGATATAGGGATGAAATTCAACTTTGAACTGTGGTGGTGGTTGTGGTGCGGCTGGGTGTCAGCACGGTGCCGTGTGCCCCCTCGGGGCAGGGGAGTCGTCATTTCCCTGGGTGCCACAGGAGCTTCACTTCTGTGCCCAGCAAAATTGGGGTGATGGGTCAGCTTGAGGTAAGGTGACTGATTGAACTCCCAGACCCCCCAATGAAGTACTTGGTGTGGTGTAGGAGGGCTCCGGTTGGGAATTTTGGACCATCCTGTACCTCTGGCTGTGCCTGGACCTTTGGACGGGCTCTGCCTGCGTGCTGGGTGGGAACTGGGCTGCTCCAGCCTGCTCTCCTGGGGGTTCCTCCTGCAGGGTCAAACATTACATGTAGATGAGACCCTTGGGAGTAGTCAGTAGAAACTGTTCCTGTGGATGCAGAAATGGCCACGTAGAACAGTGGTTTTGCCTAGTTAAGATAGACAGGATACGTTTTGTGTGTTGAGACAACCAGCAGTGATGGGTAATGCCTGTCCTGGAGTGGTCGCACAAGCCCAGCAGCCAGATGGATTATAAGAGATGGAGAGAAGGGGTTTTTAGGGGAATCTAACCCAATCTGGTTGAAGATGCTGCAATGGAGACTCCTTTAGACCTCTGGGCAGTGACTGACCATCCTGTTCAAGAGACCCGGTTCCCCAAGTGAGCATTTACCCTGTGCAAAGTGCTGTTTGCTTGCTGGTTTGTTTTTAAACAAACACCGTCTGTGAGTGACTGTGCATCTTCTGGAAACATGAGAATGATAGAGAAATCAGGTGACCGTTCTTCACTGTTGTAATTCTTTTGCAGAAAGTAAAGGCAAAATACATGATTTTTATGGAACAAATGAAAAAAATGGTGATAACTAGCATTACAGTGAATATCAAATGAATATATAATAACAGAACATTAGGAAACAATTAGAAAAAGTGGCTAGACATTATTAATTCATGTGCTATTCATTATACCAACATTGATCATGTAAAATAAGTGTGGTGTTAGTTACATTTTAATCATCCAGAGTTGGAGAAGGACTAATTATTTTCAAATAGAGATGGGAAGAATCAAGCTTTATAAAAAATCATGGAGTGTCCATTTTAATCCACAGTATTTTCACAGGCAAATACATGACTGCCTGTATTGGCAGGGCAATGGAGCACATCACTGCACCTGCCCACGTGTAAACTCTTACAGAGCAAAATAGACATATTGTTGTCATCCTGGGAGCTTACCTAAACTGTGGGTGGGTAGGTTGTGTCGCGTGGCCTGGTTCCTCACACATCCAGGTGAGGGGCTTGGCCAGACTGAGCTTTAGGTCCGTTCCAGCCAACCTATTTCGGTCTCTTTTGTTCCTAAACAAGCGTATTGGGGAATGAGAGCACCAGGTGACGTTCCCCACGGACTCCATGTGGCCAAAGTAGTAGCTGCGTGAGAGATTTGGGAAGGACACCCAAACCCCACATCTTAGAGTCAATGAGGGACACCTGCTGTGGATGCAAACAGAGAATAAAGGCAGGAGGACTGGCTGCATCCCTCCCGCTGCCTCCGCTACCTGCCACTGCTGCAAGTCTGTAGAGGCTTCCAGTCAGCTCTGAAGAAGCAAGTTGGGTATTTGTCCTTGCAAAGGCATCTCTGATCTGCACAAGCGTATGCCTGAGAGGAAACCTGGAGGTCTGGTTACTTTGTATGAGAACGGTTCTCTTGGTTTGGTTGAGGCAATGTGTGGAGCTTCAGACAAGGAGAGTGGTGGAGCAGCCATGAGATACAGAAGCAAACGTTGACGTACTTCACATCCAAGCTGCCCAACTTCAAGCTTGCTTGGGTATTTTGTAAGCAATGGCTGCTCTTTCTTTGTTCTTCCTTCTTCCCTCTCCAGCCTAAATGCCTCTGACTGGAGAGGTGCATCTCCAGTGGCTTCTTTACTACCCAGGTGCAGTCTTATGAGCTTTTCCTCTTGAGCTATAGTCCTCTCCAGTGGTGTCTTTGCAGGAGTACTTTGACAATGGCTTATGTATATCTTCAGTATGTTGTTGTATCTTGTGGACTGGGAGCCCTTAGGTCAGTTGCAATGATATAGTGAAAACACAGAAAGGCAGCTGAAAGATTGGAATCAATACATTATCACTTAAATCACCCCAGATTTAATTTCGTTTTAGATGAATAGTTTTTGGGAAAAGTTAAGAACATGGGTTCAGATGACTGTGTAAACAAATTGCACTCTGGTTTTTGGCTTCATATGTTCTCTGGGTTACTTTGTTACGTATTAGAAGAATGTAAAGATGAATTTATAAACTGTGGTAAGGTACACTTACTCAGAATTATATCAGGTTTTCTTTGGTATATTGCCTTTTCTGTAACCTCTGAGTTTGATTTACTTGCTATCCCAGGACAACAGTAACCCATATTTTCTGTGGGTGGATCAGTTGGTTTAAATTCACAGAAGCAGCAGCAGGCTCTTGCTTCAGTAGTGGAGTCCAAATGGATGCTTTTTATTCTATTATCTTCCTTAGTTTTATGTAGTATTGATGAAATTGAAAATCAGTGACCTGACAAAAACGAAATAATATGGCGTGAAAATTGCTACTATGATTTCATACTGTGTTAATGCAAGGATGTCATTCCCGCTTCAGAATAATAACAGTGTTTTGCTTCTGAACTTATGGCATCTCTCTTTCTCTCTTGCCCCACACTTTTTTTTTTAAAGGAGAGATGATGCCGCAGTGAAATTCTCTTTAATTGCGTCGCTTGGTAGTTTGTTACAGAATAGCCACTACTAACAGTTAATTTTTTGAAGTAGTAAGTGGAATCTCTGTATTCAAAACATATTAAGAAATTCAGTGTGGATAGCATACACAGCACGCTGCTGTGGTTAACACAGAAGGAATCTGGCATAAAAATCATCATAACATGGTTAAATGCAAAAAATCTGTTTTTTTTTTTTTTTTTCAGTAATTCTTCTTCAGTGAGAAGCCATGGCCCAGGCTGCCTAGCGGTACTCTCTGAATTCCCATGGGGCACTGATGGTCCTGGAGTATGCACAGGTAATACTCACTCTCCATCCTCAGTCTACTGTTGTGCCTGGAGAAGAGTCCAGTATCTTAAACTGATTCTTCTTGTCCCAGAGAAGATTCAAAGCAGAGAGTTAAATTCTGGTTAAGGTGCTCCCTCAACTCGCAATGGTGCAATGAAGTGTTGCATGCAGGCAGCTTATTGATTGCAGAGACCTCCTTAATGGCTCTTCCTAGCTCACTGACGATGGTAGGACATCCAATATTTAAGGTAAAAACGTGTACTTTTATGTCAAAGATAACAAGGTAACTGGCAAATTTTGCCATATAGGAAGAGCATCTTTCAGATCCCAGAGATATGTGTGAGCTCTGCCGTCATAAAGACTTGTCTGTTCAGATAAGGAGGGAGCAATGCCGAGGCCCAAGTTAAAGGCCAGCAGTAGCAGCGTCTCCACTTCTCTCTGGTCTTTTCTCTGTTCCTGGAGACTTGCAGGAAGGGGTGAGCCCGGCTGTCATGTACATGTGGGGTGAAATAGCCACCTCTCCTCTGCCACGTCTCATGGCGGATATCTGAGAAGCAGAACACCACCTCCTCTCCTTCATGTTCTGCCTAGCTTGCTGGTCTCAAGAACACTCAATAGAGGTTGATTAAAAAAAAAAAAAAGTTTCTTAGATTTAAGGAAGTAAGCTAAAGGGCTGACGATATGAAAGTTTCCCAGTGCATGCACTTGCTTTACAGTTAAAGCATTCACCCACATTACTTTGGACCTGAGCTAATTCAGAATCTTCTGACATACAAGGAGTTTCCTTAATGTCATATATCTTGGTTGTTTTAGATAGAAAATAATTTGTGATTCAGTGGGCCAGAGAGAAAATATATGTGAACATGAGGTTTAATGCTTTGCCTTCACGTGAGGGTTCCAGTCTGCGTTAAGGACAGCCTCAGCTCTCATGTCAGCTTTTGGATCAGGGATTCAATGCTCCCTTTCTGGCTAAGGTGGCCAAAGTTTTTTTCTGCAGTTTCAGAGTGTCCATAGGGAGAACGGGGAATGCCTCCAATGGATATGCCTTTTCATATAGGCAGGGGCTTGAATTCCCAGTTCCTCGTTAGTTAACTCCAATGCTGTTTTGCCAAACGGGGCAGCTGCACTCACCAGCTTGGTTCTGTCATTTCCTCTGTTGGAGAGAGAAGGAGTTTGACAATTTTCAATCTCCATCCGACAGTACCAGGACAAGTGTAAAATATATGACTAAAGGAAAGAAATAGGGCTCCTTCCAAAATAAAATTTGTATTTGCTGAATGGGCTCTACATTTTGGTTTGTTTGTAACCAACTGCTTGAAACCCGTCGCTAGCTCCTGCCTGCCTTGTGGGGTGCGAGGAGCCGCCTGTGCTTTGCGCTGTTCCATAATGTGTCGTCTGCTTCGGCTTTAGGCTTGTTTCTAAAACTGCTCTTGTTTGTTGCCACGTTTTTCTGGTTGATTGCAGATTATAGCATCTTTGTTTTGTGCTCATCCCCTGCTGCTTTTGCTTCAGTGCAGCTACCTGTGGGTTTCGCTATGAACTGCCCATCAGGTGAGCTCCCTGCTGATTTTCCTCGGTCGCTGGAGCTCCAGCATCAGCTGCGCTAAGCACCAGCCATCAGTGCTCCAGCCACCCCACTCCAGTGCTTGATCGCGTCTGTGGGCCTCTGCTTTTGATGGGATCCCTCAGGAGCAGCAAATACTGGTCACTTTGGGTGAAATGAAGTTCTGGTAGAGCTTTGAGTTTCAGCTTCTTTTCTTTTGACAGTTCTTGCATTTTTACATATGCACGACAGCATTCTCAAGTGTGGTAGTTCAGGTATTTGGATTTCACTGTTACAGCAACATGGAAGATTGCAGTCATTTAACGAAGGTGTTTGAGCCTAAGCATGGGAATGTTGTGCAAGGGTCTTGGTTACAGTGTGGTGATTTTTTTCCCCAAATGTGATGTTCTGGTTTTGCAAACATCAGTATTTTTTGCTATAGATGGAATGTCTTCTATGCGTATGCTCTGTTCATAATTACATGTTATGAAACAGATTTTTATTACTGATGGAAGCATGAGGTGAAAAAAGAAATATCGAATTTAACATTCTTTATTATAGAGTTCAAATTTACCATAAAATTAAACCCTGCAATGGAATTACGTAAATTGTTTTATATCCGTAGTGGAAGCACTCATTCGGTCTTACACATGAATTTTTTCACAAATTTTGATAGGATAAGGGTATGCATAGCATGGGGGTTAACACAGGGTTAGAGACAGAATTTAAAATATATGTTTTATTTAATATAGTTGCTTATTTATGTAATCACTATAGTTGTGTTTTAAGGATAGATGGGTAACAAGAACTACCCTTATACAGTAAGATGACAAAGCAATAGTATCTAACTAAGCAGTGTGAATGGAGTACGAAGGCAGGGATGGAATGAAAAGGAAAGACAAATACATTGAGCGCAGATATTATAATTGTACCCTGGGACTTTGTTATCTATAGTGTGGTGTTTTTTTCTCCTCTTTACTGGGGAAGATGTCTTTCAGGGATTAGGGATTTTTCAGTTTTTTTAAATGTTTTCATAAATTTCTCAACAAGGATTCTTTAGTCATAATAAGGGGAAGAGAAGGACTGTAAAAAGAGAGGGCACAGTGAGTAGAGAAGAGGGAGAGCTGGAAAAATGGTGCATGAAGAACATGAGGGGTGGCTGCCAAATGGAAAAATGGCCCATATGAAAACCTTTGGCAGCCGTGTGGTCACCACATCGGCACCAGTTGCTTTGTTCTGTAGAGTCTCAAATGGTGTTCTTAACTAAACACAGGATAAACTGCTTTGGGGTCGTGAGAGAGAAACATCCTACAGGTCCTGTTCCTTGCAAGAGAGTGCAGGGTCAGGAGTAGGAAGGTGAAGGATGGTCTGATGGTTCCTGTTTTCATCTTTTTCTGCAGTGAATGTTTGAGCAGAAATGAGCCAAGAATATTAGCTCTTAAACCTCTCTCTGTATATAATCAGTGGATCTAAAATAGAAAGTCATATCTGTACCTCTTCAGTTTCTGAGAAATCAAACCTACAGCTAGATGCAGATTTCAAACTCTGTGGTTAGATCATCTTACTGATGATTCCTGATAATTTTCTTCTTGAATATTTACAATTCCTCCACTCTAGGGATACAAAAATAACTTCTAGTGTCAGATTGACTCCTCACAAAATTCACGTTTAAAAATAGGTGAGGATCAGTGGAGGACAGAGTGTTCAGCTGGTTCCAAAGAGAGGAATTGGTCATGTTTTAATTTATTCTACTTTTTTTTTTTCCTCTCTGTATGATTTATCTTTCCATTCAAATGGAAGAGTAGGTTGTATTCAAATGAACTATGCCATGAGTGGACTGGGTAGATTTTACATTTGGGAGAAAAAAAATCAGGTAAAAATAAGTTATATGTATTTAAATGAGCTTCATTCATATTTGAAAGAATACATCTTAAAAGGTGGTGGTTGGTTATTTTTCTCTGGAACCCTGAAATTAAGTCTGCATATCCCCCTAAAAGACACAGCAGCTGAACTGGAATATCTTAGTTTGATGCAGAAATTTGCAGAATTTAGGGGAATTTTACAGAGTAGAGGTCAGGCTAGGTGAATGTACTTGTACTTTCTTGCCTTTTGATTGTTGAAATCCTGCAGTACAAGAACTCTTCGAGTCCAATGCGACAGATAGATGCGGCCACTGGGTTACTAAACCCAAGGGCTCCAGGAGAGATGGAGGCAGAGGCTGCCCTCACAGCCCCGCCAAGGATTCCTCAGCTGGAGAGAGGTGGGAAGCTTGTAGATTTGATCACGTATGCACTGTGTTGCTTCAGGGGCAATACCAAGCTGTGTTTACCAAGAGTGTGTGCCAGTGGTTTAGCAAAAACCTTCCAGAGATCTTTGGTCCGTCAAGCACTGTGGCTACGTGATAATGCTGTCCAGCCCCAAGGTATCCCAGTGGATAGGGGCTTCTCTGCATTACTGGTGCTACTTCTCTTGCATCCTTTTATTCAACACGTTTAGAGAAGCTTAATCCAGAAGCAGTCCACGTGCTCCCCAGAAAGCTCCAGTTTTGGTCAGTTATGATAGGGGATTTAAATAGCAAGCAGAAAATTTTTTCTACTTACCACCAGAAAGTACCTAGCAGTAATTCTGTATAGGTTCAGACTGGTTGCAGTAACATGGCGAAGAAGTAAATCTGCTACAGGGATTTATGTTTTGCTTTAGGTTGCAGAAAATTACCACATTTCCACCTCTTGGTTACATTACCTCTTAATTGTTGCATGATTATGAATTAAGAAGTTAGATGAAATTATAAAAAGCAATATATAATAGATAGCGGTATGAATTAGTACAGTGCAAAGTGCTTATCTCAGCAGGTGTTTGTTAATGGATACATCTGCTTTGTTACTGCTGGAATAAATGGGTACTAATACAACGCTTTGTGAAACACATATACTTACTTTTATGAAAATAAAAATACAAGATATTTTGCTCTGATTTATTCCATTTTAGGAATTAGAGAAGTTAAGCTTCCTTCTCTTTTAATTATATCTTGCAGAGAAACTGTAATCTCTTAATCTCTATAAAGCTTCTCTCTTTTTCATTTGCCCATTGGCATTCTCTGCCATGGAATCCTCCCTGCCTACAATAGGAGCCAGACTCCCCAGCAAAAAAAGCAAAGGCCAAATTTTGCCCACATGTGTGCAGCTTGCTTTGACTTCAGGGCAGGATATCTGCACTTGGGCTGCACGATAAATTGATTTGTCAGTTCAGTGACCAACTAAAACATAAATAAAAATGGTTCCAGTTGACAAGAAACAGATCTCTTCCCTTCCTTCCCCCCTTTTTTTCCAGCTAATCAAAGCAACGTGTTTTTTTCAACCAAAACTGCATTTGCAGACATTTTAGATAAAAGCAAAAGCTAGATTTGCAGGAGGGTAGAGCTGCTATTGCAGAACAGGTGCTGCAGCTTTCTTATGTGTGTTGGATCAGGACCAGTACAAATCTCTACCGGTTTTAAGATGTACTTTTTTTTCTCCCCTAACTTGGAAGAAAGTGTCCTAACTGTGGAGCTCTGTGCTATTACAGAATGTCATGCTTTTCTGTTGGAACAGCTCCACTATGTATAAAATGCTTAAGCATCTATTTTGGTCAGCAACACAAAAAGTAACTCTGTAGCCCGCTGCTTAGAACGCTCTCTGGGGATGCCCAGGTTCCTGCATTAATGAATGTTTAAGTGCCTAATAGAAAAAATGAGAGACTGAGGGGGCCCCAGCACACAATACTTTATTACTTTGTGTGGAAGGTATTTTCCTAAATGCTTGTTTTAATTCAGGGAGAGATTAGATTTGAATCTGAGCCTCTTACAGCCCACTGTAATTGCTGGGCTGCAAAGGGAGAAAGCTTCTTTTCATGTGAAGTATTGTGAAACTAAAAACCGTAAAAATGATGTGGAAAAATAAGAAGTAGCCACTTTAAAAACAGTAAGTTAGGGCTTTTATTTATTTATTTATTTATTTACTATTTCACTGAAGTTAGGAATTCAGTGTGACTGCTCCCAAACTGTATTTTCGAAGTAGCTACCTTTGAAACAATTAAGCCAAACCTAACAGATACGTTTTGCCCTTTATTCCAAGATCTATTATGCAAAGCCATAAATCTGCAGTCAAGCAGAAGAGTTTTTACCAGGCTGAAGTGAGAGCATCACTTCCTGTGGGTGAGGATGTAGACATC
Source organism: Cygnus olor (assembly GCF_009769625.2). Taxonomy (NCBI): domain Eukaryota; kingdom Metazoa; phylum Chordata; class Aves; order Anseriformes; family Anatidae; genus Cygnus; species Cygnus olor. The sequence goes on along the minus strand of NC_049172.1, from coordinate 39,810,134 downwards.
TTTCCTGTCATATTTCACCTCTCTGTGTCCTACGGCAGGGAGTCTGCTGCAGTCAGGATCCTTGCAGAAGGGACATCAAAACCTGGCAAAAAAGAGAAGGGTCATAGCCAGAACAAGTGGCATTTCTTTCCCTAATTCAGATAAAAATCTACTCAAGCATTGAGGCAACCCAGAGGAAATGATCTGAGCTGAGGAAAATATCACATCGTATGACACAGCCACCCCTGTTCTGAATGCAGTGCGCTTGTTTGTGCTGTCATGAGAGTCTCGCCATGCATTATCATTTACTCTGTATCTCTCAATCTCAGATGTCTGCCGCTGTTTGCGGCATGCAGCGTGGCACTGTAAACCTGCAGCGTTTTATGAGAAGGCCTAACCGTGTCCATTAATCAGGGCACGTATGCAAAGAGGACTGCTGTTTGACCAAAAGTGTAAAAGGCTTTGTGGAGACTTGCGTTGGTCTTCTTTTTCCTTGAGTTTACACAGCAAAATAAGTATACCTTCCAGTTTAGGGGCTTAGTGTATCTGAAAGTTTCTTTGGTCAGGAAAATGACATTTTTTCTGCATTATTGTAAGTTTATGGTGCTGCAGTTTTTAATTTATGCAGAATTCTGTGCTGCACTTTTGGACCCATTTTCACTTTTAAATATAGTAAGTGGGCACATATTTCTTAAAGTAAGTCGTAGTAAAATTTTGAGAATTAGCTCCTGAAAATATTCCCGAAAGTAAACCTGATAACTAAAGATAACAATAGAATTGATCATACAAAAGCATTAGTATTTTATCCATTCCTTTGCTGAGGAAAGTCAGTGCCAAGTGTTACCTATCAAGTAGTCTGTTGTAACGTGATGAGGTCAGTGGACAAACTCATGGTTTTGGTAAGCATTGGGACAGGTAGGAGGTAGGTATGTACCATGCTGTATATTAGGATTGCCTGAAAAGTTCAAAGGGGGATTCTCAAAAGGAAAGGCTGTCACTTCATCAGCTGAAGAAAGAATTCAAAGCAAAACTCCTCCATTTGGCTCTCTCAAAAAGGGCAATGGAACATTTTATCGCCTTGCTGTTATTTTCAGTTTGAGTGCAGTATTCAATGCAGGAGATGTTTAAGAGAATGAGTGTGTAGAAGTGCTTAAACTCAATGCTATATAAGTGTTTGGACAGTTTTCCCTTGTGTAACACTTCATTTAAATTTTGTGGTCATGTTCTGGGATAATTTTCTCAGCCTTTTCATGTGGGTGGCCTCTGACGTGAAGTCACAAGCAGCTCTCTCACTCTTGCTATAGAAATCTAATAACAGCAACTCTGCATAATTCTCTAGCTGTGTTTTTCCAAGGCTGCATAAGCAAAATTTACCCTTGCAAGGTATTGGGTGTAGAGGGAAGTATAATTGTGAGTGTTCCTTTGCTTGCAGTGCCGTGTTTGGTTTTGAGCGGAGCAGGGGAAGGTTTCTATGCAGTTGTACTGAGTTAAAAATAACTTTAAAACATTTGAAGAATTTAAGGACTTCCTCTTTTGAGTCAGGTTGCCCAACTGGTCCCAAAGGTCCCAAATCTTCTTCCTCCCTTACAGAAAGCTCACGGGGAGGAGAAGCCTAGCAGTTCACGTGAGAACAACATTTCTGGCAGCTCTGCCTGTACCCCAGTAATGTGATTAAGAACACATGGGTTAAATTTCAGTTGCTTTCTGAGCAGGAAAGTAGAGGAAAGCTGGTTAATTTTCTGTAGACATTATTAAACCATACTGTTCACCCCAGACGCATGATCTCACGGTAACCTTATGAACAGGGTCATCTAAAAATGAGTTTAAGTGATCAAATGTATGTTGCTACTTTCAATTTTGTCTCTAATTTTCAAGAACTGTACTTTGTTCTGCTAAATATATCTTCTCCCATACTTGGTAGGTCTTTTTTTGTCTTTGTGCATGTTGCTATTTGCAAATGCTCAGTAGATTAGGTAAGATTTCTGAGGGTTTAACCTCATCTTAAAGCATATCCTGAGACTTGCCAGAGTGTTAGTACAGTAGGGTACAAGGAAGGATCTTCCAAAAAAGATGGTGTAGTATGGTCAAAGACGATTTTTCTGTTGAGTTTACTTATCCTGTATAGCATAGGTCAATATGAATGGGACAGACAGGCGAGATTTAATCACATGGGAAGGAGTTTTCTTCTCCAGGTATAGCAAGGAAATTTATCACCTGTAGAGGAATCTAATAAAAGTTGTGCTGACTGGATATTATTTAACTGTTCTTTACATTGTGAAAGCAAGCTGCGTTCTTAATTAATTGCCAAACAAGCTCAAATGATTTACGTAGCTTAAAGCAGGAGCACGTAATAATGCATCAGCAGCAAATGTTTCCCTGCCTTTGTGTGAAGGAAACGCGCTTCTGAAATAACACTTGTGCAGTTCTAGTTAGCATATCAGGGGCACCCTCCTTACCCCAGTGCATTCAAGCAAGGTAGCAGGGCAGTCACAGTGGCTGGGTTCAACCCAGCTGAGCGGCTCTGGTCTGAGCTGAGACCTGGGTGATGGTGGCACTGGGTCTCATTGCGCTTTGCCCAAGGGGCCGGGTGGCTCAGCCCGGGGCTGGCGTGGGGCAGAGCTGAGCTGGGTCATGGAACTCCCAGGTGAGAGAGGGACGTGCAGCCCAGGTGCGGGGTTACTTGTCGGCTCAGTGGTGGACAGTGTCATCGGGCAGTGTTGGGGCCAAGTGCAGCATGGACATGTTCCAGAGCAAAGATTGGTGCCGAAATAAAGCACTTGCCTGTAGCAATGGCCAGACTTTAAATACATATATATATTTAAATAAAAAAATAAAAGAAGGAAGGAGGAAAAAATACCAAGCTTTTTTTTGTATAATAATGAAGCGCGGTATCAAAGTCTATAAATTAGGCACAACTTTAAAATCACATATAATTTCAATTACAGCCATCTGTTTCTCCTTAGGAAGAATGAAGTGAGGTCAACAGCTAAACATTTTACAACCATAAAGATTCTGGGATGCTTTATAAGCTATATACATAAGTGATTTGTAAGAAACCTATTTACATGTAAAATTTCTCATTTGAGCATTCATTCCTTTTATCATGCAAACACCAAGTTTTTTTGGAAGCTTCAGGCTTTGAAGCAGAGTGAATACCGTTATTTCAGCCTAATGTTATAGCTCTAAATTTTTCATTTTAACCCCCTGATATTTCTGTCATGAAGAAAAATATCTGTGTACCATTAAATTTCAAATGCCTAGACGGTAGGGGAAGGTGCTGGGAAACATTTGCTTCCAGACAAGTGTACAAAAGGTTTCTGAGCTTTCTGACAAATGCAAATAAATAAATAAATAAATAAAATTAATAGAGGTCTTTGGGGAAAGAGGGGTGAGAGGAATGTTATAAACTGGGACTCAAGGTAGAAGATGTTTTAAATCTTGGGACTGTCTGTGATCATTTATTTGAGAGTGATGCTTACCTTTCCTTCTGTCACACAGTGTTGTTCACAGCATTAAACATATGTGCAGCTGTGAATGGCTGCTTTTGAGCCTGGTGAGGGCTATGTCCAAGATGTGGCATATATAATTTTTCAAATTATTTTAATAAAGTTGGTGACTTCACTGGAAAGCTTTTAGTCACAAAAATGATTTGGAAATGCATCTTACATTCATCCTTAATGTAGGGATATAATCTATTCACCTTCCTGGAGCCTGAAGATTTTTTGAATTCCTCAAATATGAAAAGGTGAACAAAGAGTTAAGTAAGCTTGTCCAACAATAAATTGAACAAGAGAAAGAATGCAGAGTCATAAAATATGTGTACATTTTGAATAATTAAACATAAAGCCTTCCTGCACAAAATATAAAGCAAAATACTGACCTCAATGGTTAGTAACAGGCAAAGTCAGTTAATACCTGTTATATAAAACCCTGAGCTTTACGGTTGTTTACAGGAACTGGAATGCATGCCTAAAAGACCACTCTTCACAGCAGCACTGTTATCCATATCCATCAAGATAATCCCACAGTAAAACCTTGTTAAAGAGGAAATGTGGCGTGTTTGGATAATGTCAATAATTAGAAAATATGTCTCAGAAAATGCCTCACGCAGCAAGTTTAAATATTAATGCGCATTTTCCTAGCTCATTTTAGCTGAGGGTCTCAAGTTATTTACATGGACCTTGAGGGCTGAGCTCTGGTTTCAGTTCCAGACACAAACGGAACAGCAGCTCTTGTGCTTTTGAAAGCAAAGTTTAATTCCAAGCTGTGAAGCTCCCCAAACTTTTTTTTTTTTTTGAAAATATGAATACTCATTTCTACAGAAAGGTAAATCGAGTCACAGAAGAGTTAAATGTTTGTTTGAACTTGAGCACAGTGAACCAGAGCACATAATAAACCTCGCTATCTCTTATTACCACTTCCATCTTCGTGGCTCGAGTAAGCACGCTGCTGCTTCAATTCACTCTGTCTTAGGCTGACAATGTATTTGATCATAACTCATTGGAGAGGACAATTTTATGCTTTAGACCACACTATAAATTAAGTCCGTGGAAGGTTTTCATTGGTATATGGTATGTTCTGGAAAAATCATTGAAACAGACAGAACGACACACCAAACCTCTGCGAGCAAGCATGCTCTTGTTGTCTACACTAAAGGAATAGTGATTGAGTCTGGTTTGTGCTTGCAGGTTGGCGCTCCTGAGCTAGTAAGCACTGGGGAAACTGCAGTACATTGTGCTCCCCACTGCTATCCCTCCATTGTTGCTCAGCACAAAGAATTAGATCTCCTCGTTAATTTATGAGGAAAGTGGTCTTAAAAAACATGTAAATGAAATGGAACGATACCAGCTAACTTCAGGTGGCTACAGTTTGAGTGGCTGGATCTTGGCATTATTCTTGTGGTTTCATTAGACTGCAGGGACTGAGAAGTACCTTTTTCTCTCCACCGGCCAATGCAAACTCAGATGGCAATGTTGTAGCTATCCAAAGTTATCGAGATGAATCTTGCCTGAAGTTAATTTGAACAAGTGTTCTTTCTGCAGAGGTTAACGGGATGGGTGCTTTTCACACTAGCTGGAGCAATGCAGCCATCAAACCCTGCAAAGAACTGATGAGCATGGAAAAAGCACAAAGGAAAATGTAAAATTGCTAATAGGGGTAAAGTTCACACTGACTAATACATAAAAACCTCACGAAAGCCGGAGTTTCAATGAGAAAGTGATTAGCTTTCCTAAATGGAACCTGGCAAAGTTATAATGATGCTTGATCAGAAGACCCACAGTGTCGTTATTCAATGAGCTCTCGGTTCAATTCAGCCACACGAGGCATTGTGTGACTTGAGAAAACAGCTGAAAACCTGATAATCAGCCAGGTAGTATTAACAAATAAGCAAGGAAGTGTGAGGACGTATGCCGAGCTAAAATGTGGCTTTAATGAAGGGTTACCTGGGAAGACAACACATAGGAAAAGGTTGGGATTTTACTTTTTCATGTTCAGAATTAGAAGAAATAGCTTGTCTGTGATGACCTGTTTCCTGGAACAAAGGATGCAAATTAAGAAATTATAGTATCATAATCTGTAATAAGAAATAAGGTAGGATTTATCACATGGATGAGCATTCTACCAGTAGAATTTCTAAACTATAATTAAATAGGTTGTTTAATTTAACAAAACAAAACAAACAAAACAACAGAGACATAAAATTTTTAGAGTGCCTTAAGCCCAAAACAGAGGAAAGATGTGATTCTGACAGTGGGCTGAGGTGGAGGAAAGCTGCTCTCATTTTGTGGTGCATTTTTAGGTTGTGGCTCTGCATGTTAAGTGTTGACGGATAGCACGTGTTTGAGCTGGGTGACCGCAGAAGGTTGTGAGAGCTTCCCTCAGGAATACCCCAAATCTGGGGTTTCATTTGCGTGGGGCTGTGCTTTTATTGTCTACAACCACTCCTAACAAGTGGGGGTCAACGTGAAAGGAAATCCTGCCCTGTGCTCCCTTTTGGTAATGGTGTGGATGTGGCCTGTATCTGTGGCAGCGCACCGAGCAGTGCCAGTGCGTACTCACCGGCCCCGGGGCCAACAGGGCCCCGTCCATGTTGTTAAAACCCCCCAGCAGCCAAAGCAGGGGCTGCATCCGAGCTGTCTATGGGCATCCGTGGTCGGATGGCCCCAACCCTGAGTGCTGCACGGCCGATGGGGTGACAAGGCCCGCGTCCCTGGTGCAATAAAGCAGGACGGTATCTTGCGAGTGGTTCTCTTCCCCGGCACCTTGGCGTGCTGGGCTCACTGGGGAGCTTGGAGCTGGCATCTCTGGCAGGTCTGTGAGGAAGCTGAACTGTTAGGAAAGGAGAGAGGATGTTTTTGCTCAAGTCTGTGTTTCTTAATCACGGTAATTATCAGTTGTGGCGATTAATGGCAGGTTTAAAGATGAGGCAGAGGTTTACGGAGAGTTTTACTGTAGGGGGATGTTACAAATAGATGGGGATGTGCCTGTTCTGTGAGACAGAGGACGCGGAGGGTACCAGAAATGGAGGGATCACAGCAGGAGATCAGTAAAACCATGTCATTAAGGAGGTGGGCGTTCAGGTGAAGGTGAACAACAGTTTACTTGGGAAAGAAGAGAGCCCACGTCTCTGTTTTCAAGCAGCAGGTCTAAACCAAGCATTCTTCTCATAAAATTCATAACGAAACTGTGGGACTCGGTACTGGGTGAGTGGGTTCTTCATGGAGGAGAGGCAAGTGGGGAAATCCTCCCAGCTGTGACTGCCAGAAGTGGTGGTATTTGATGCGAAGGCTCAGTCACCCTTACGTGGTGTCTCCTGCAGGTACTGGCTGCAGCTGTAGGCAAGGCAGGGTTTAACCATGTTGGCTGAGCCCAGGAAGGCAGCCGCTTTCTTTGTGCCTGGGATCATGTGTGTAGAGACTGTGAAGGGAACGGGCAATGCTATGACAGAGTTTTATTCTTTTCCTTTATCGCTCACTTGTCAGCAGCCCTGAGATGGTATTAGCACTCAGCAGAGCAAAGGAAGTGTTGCAGAGGCATTGGAGGGGAAGTTATGACTCTGAAGCATTTGTTTGCTTCATTATGCTAATTCCTGCATTATCTCTGGGGTAGTGCATCATCTTGAGCCAGGTGAATGTAGATAAGTCCTACGTTCAGCCTTTAATTCTTTTGTTTTTAGGTCCTTGGTCTGTAAAATTGAGATGCTGTCACTAGAAGTAATGATGGCAAATGCACCATCTGTGAGATTCCCAGCTTGTGTCACAGTGAAGGCCATCAGATGAGATGGAAGAATTCTCCATAGCACAGGTTTCTGGATACTGTGCCATAATACGTAATCAGGGAATAAATCTTGCAGCCTAACATTTATAAACGCGGGCACCCCAAGCGAGGAATGGCAGGTGCAGGCTTTGGAGCTGAAGTGAGGGCAGCTTGACTGATGCTGCTGACATAGCGAGACTTCATAACTCATACATACATCACTGCCATTATGGGTGTTTGGCTCCTTTGCGGCTTTGGCTGCTAATTCTTATTCAGGAATATACAAAAGTCTGAAGACAGGAACCGTGGTACCTTAGTTTCCCCAGTTATAAAGTAAAACTAATATTAATTTTGCAGAATGTTGTGATTGTTCACCTTAATTTGAGATTCGTAGATCAAAGGCATCGCAAAAGCACAAAATATTTCTGTGCTAATGCGGTTTCAGAGGGAAGGATCTGTGAACTGGTGCACAGATAGTTAAAAGAATAATGGGGGTTTTAAGCAAGTTCATACTTAATTTCTATAGACAGCTGCCATTATCCTGCAAGGCAAATGTATTGCCAAATTATTAAGCTAACTACAGATATTAAAACAAATATCAGTCTTCAAACCCTTTGTTGCCTTTCTTCTTCCTTTGAAGGCTTTTTATTATTTTTTATTTTTTTTATGGACACCTATAAAAAATTTAATTAGAATAATTTAGAACTTTGTATTTAATTTTATTATATTTCTTTTCATGTTACTGCAGTGTTGTCTTTGGGCTTTTAATTGATTTTTTTTGTTGTTGTCAGACACTTTGAAACTTCAGAAATGAACTGCATGAAAAGAATAAATAATGACATAGTTGTAAGGAAAAAAAAACAGCAATATTTTATTAAAGAGAATCTTTCACAAAATTAAATTCTGTGATTTTAGTATTTTTCTGAACAATTACAGTTGCATTAGTACCAGGTTCTTATGAAAGTAATGTATCTGTATCTATAGAGGAGGCATGGAAAATGCTGCAAATACATGCCTTTGATCTAAATGACAGAAATAAATTTGCTAAGGACACGGTAACATTAAGCACGTTTAAACTGACCCATATTGCTTGAAGTGCAGGTAGTGTATTTCTCCTTTTGATCAGGCCATTTGATTTAAAGTATAAATAAAATTAAGTTACGTATGTAATATGGGTAATATAATTTGGCACATTAATTCTTACAGATGTAGGTTAATATTTTATTTGCATATATCCCCATTTCTTTCCTGTTCTGCAGTTGAATTTATCACAAGTCTGCAGGCGTGACTTGCTGCTCGAAATGGGCAGGAACAATTAAGTTTTCCAGCAGAACTCCAGTGAGCGCTGCCACTCAGCATTGTGCTTGCTGCATCGATAAGGCGGAGAGAAGTTCATGTGCGAGAAATCTGAAGTGAAGATGCAAATCTCATGCTTCATTGGTATTTTGTTATCTAAGAATACGGTGATCCTGAGTGGCATCACAGTAGTTTTACGTTGGGGTTAGAGAGTATGTCTGTTTCTTCTCCTTTACTGAAAGCCTTTGATGGAATTACTACTTTCTTATCATTACTGAGAAATCAAACAAATTTGTTAATGTTATGATTTGAGTTATCATTTCATAAGGTTTTTAATATATTTGTAGTGAGTGTTCATTAATATTCAAAGCTTTCCCCCCTAAAAATCATATATTTACCTTTAACATTGTCAGACACCTTTTAGTCGCTTTTCGCAGATTTGGAAGGTTGAGATGAGTTTCTAGTTTGAAACAGCCATAAATGCCCTCAATCATCATGATAATATATATGTATATATCTAAAAATAACAGCAGACTTGCATTCATTTTCTCTCCACATATCCAAAGGCTGTGGAGGATTCTAAAGTAAATGACTTGTAAAGATAATGGAAATACGCGTTCAGTTTTTTTAGTTATTTGTCTAGCTACAGTAATTAATTTTGAGCAGGGACTGCTGTGTTTATTCAAACAAGGAGTAAACATAGCACTAGTACAAGAGCCAGGCATATAGATTTCTACAGAAATGTAGTGTTATAAACTCCTTTGAGAAATCACTCTGCATGCAAAGAGAAACATGTTAGACTCCTATAAAGAATACATTATTGTATAATAGGTTATTTGTATATGACATCGAGGATGTATTTTTTTCTGGCTTCAGGCTTTACCTATAAAAGAACCGAAATCACTCATGAAGAGGGTAATTAGTTACTTGTCTGACCTCTTAAGTTGCGGCACTGTTTAGACATAGGAAGTGGTGAATAACATTACATGGCAATGAAGAAAATGTAAGATGAAAGAGAGTTTGGGGATGTTCTTGGAGCACTGGCCTGCTTTTAGGATCTGCTATTGGATTTTATTTATTTATTTGTTAAAAATAATAATAAAAAAATTTGCAAGAGACATTGTGTCAAACAGATGCTGGAGACTGCACAGGCCCCCAGGAATTCCCTTCTGTCTGAACACAAAATTGGAGCTTAGCAATAATGAGAGTGACAAGGTCTGGAGCGGGTAGGTGCTCAGCACTGAAGCTGGAGATTATTTGGATGAGATGCCTCATAATCCCTAAAGAGAGAACTCCTAAATGCGTAAAAGCTCTGAGGGCAGATGCACTGTATTTTCATGGTACAGCGTTGCTGAGCCTGTGGCCAGTGCTTAATCCCGATGCTTTCCCATTGCTCTTGCCACTGCCTTGTTCTCTCTCCATGCCTCCTCCTCATTCTTTCAGCTGTTTTTCTCAAAATGTTCCCCACAGACGGATTTTCAGCTGAAACATGAACTTCAAATGTAGGAAACTTTTCTGTGTACTGTCACTGGTTTGTGAATAAGGACTTGAACATAGGGGCGTAATCTCATTTCGTGCGTTTTGAAGAGGCAGGCTGTAACTCTGAGCAGTACAGACTGAAACCCAACAGGCTTGGAGATGCCTTCATCACTTGACCTTTTAGTGGATCTCTTGATGTGCTAGGTGCAGTATTAAGTTTCATAGACCTGCCATGTTACAACTTGTATGAACACCCGAGTCTAAGAGGAGGTGAAACTCTAGCCTTGAGAAGGGACAGAGAGTATAGCCTTTATCAGAACAATAATAAGGGCATTATTTACCCTAATGAAGCCATTGCTTTGTATCTACAGGGAGGCCTTCGCAGCTGTGTCAACTTGAGTTTGTTGTGAAAATATTCTGATTGATTTTTGGTTAGCAACATGCAATCCCTAGGGAAATAAAGAACTAATATTAGAGGTACAAAATGTGAACGAAGCTATACTTATATTGCTGAGAGAATAGCAGAATGATATAGGAAGAGACTCTTCTATGAGACTTGATTTGTAATTATAGATCATAAGATACCGTCTGTCCTCAATTCTCAAATAAATAATTCAAGAGTAGAGCTTAAGTAAGTTTTTAACCAATAAAAACCTCACTGAAATTGGAATTTAGGGGATTATCAGCACAGTGAATTTGATGAATAGTTATGCCTTTTCAGTCTTTTCTTTTTTAATGGGAGAGGCAGGAAGAAGTTCATATAACCTAGGAGATAAAGTACTGGTATTTCCACCTAAGAGCTTTTATGAGAAGGTGCATTTAGGTACAAAGCTTTGAGTAAGCAAAATTTAGGGGGGTTTAGCTTGATAGACATGATAATCTGAAAACTTGGAGTGTTTAAACTGAAATAACTTGCTTAAAGTTGCTGTTCTGTTTAAGCCAAACACACCTTGTGTTCTCTGCTTTTGTGTACATACACAGTAAAAGCAAGACAACAGAAAGCAAGGAAGCAAAGCTCCGAAGCATGCAAGGTCTTTGAAAACTTGAGGCAAAATTTACAGTGCTCTCTCACAATGAGCTATTTGCTTAATGCTTTTCCACAGTCTGAAAGAATTTCCCTACTGGTTTTATCAGTTGTTAGTATGTGGTGATATTCAGACCACCTCACTTCTTGCTCTGAGTTTGCACATGACATGTATGCAACAGAGAGATAAAATTCAACAATAAATGTGCTTCATCCTTGTTTGCTTTTTTTAAGCAAAACTGATACAAAGTGTATGGCTTGCTCAGAAAAGCCTCCTTTGTGAGATTAATGGAAAAGATATCAGATGCAGGGTTAATGATCATCTCCTTAATGACCAGCAAAGTGCTTTCACTGATTTGGGAAGGAGGATGAGGGTAGTGAAGCAGAAGACCTTCTCCAAACTTGGGAAAAAAAAAGTTTGTTGAAATTCATAAGTGCTGTGATTTTTTTTTTCTTGGTAATTTCTGAGAAGTGTTGAATGTAGAAAATGCTTCATTTCATAAGCTAAAGTATTGTAAATATTAATTGGGCTGATTCAAAATGAACTGGTTAAAATCATGCGTTTCAGCCTCTCATAAATTTTGAAAATGCAAATCTCATTTAAGTTTTTCTGTAAGAAACAAAAGGAAAAAATGGGGAGAATGGGAGTCAGCTGGTGGGGGGCTCCATTCGTATTTAAGATTGAATACTTTCTGAAAGTCTTCAGAAGTCTTCTGAAAAGACGTCAAAATAGAAACACCTGAAGGCCTGCTATTACCAAATGTAGCCTCCATAGTCTGGGAACTTGGCAAAAGAGAAATCAGTGACATGGGGCTGATGGATTTCACTGGCAGGCAGTGACTTGGGTGTTGTGACTAGATAATGAGCAGTTTTATAAACTCCTCTGCCTATTTAAGGGCCTAAAAATGAGTTTTGGGTCACAGGCCAAGACTGAAGGCCAGGCACCCAAAGATGGATTCCCTGCTATTTTTAAGAACTCATCAGACTGTGGCTCTGGATCGTATTTATGCACGCTCTTTGCTTAAGTAGTAAAAACTTCTGTTCTCTTTAGTGAACAAGGGGTTAGTTATTCCTGTAACTTTTAATATAACCTTAGATAATGTAACTTACAATGAAAACCTGAGCGAACCATCCTGGAGACGATAGGTATTCATTAAATTATAAGCATTCTTTGTAGTGCGTTACCACGAGGAACCTTTGCGATGGACAATGGCACCGTTCGGCTAGGTGGAACAAACCCCTCCCTGGGCACAAAGGCGATTTAAATTCTCACCATGACACAACAGTTGGATACAGAAGATGAGAAAGCAGGTACAATGTTATAGGGGTTCTTTTTTGCTCCTATTTCCCGTTCTTTAACCAGTAATGTAGTACTGATCTTCAAGAGTGTTCTGCAGATTTTGAAGTATGGGTGTGTGATTAAAAAATCTGGTCATGGATTTCAAAGAGCAACTCAGCTTGTTGGATGCATTGTATTGACTTGAGATCAAGTAAAAAAAAAAATCACATTCATGTATTAACTGAGCAAATATTTCATTCTGACTAATCAGAGTATTGTTTTACAAACATTAAAAAAGCTCACTAAAGCCTTGTCATTCATTATCATCATTAAAAATATTGGTATTATTTCTTTGGAATAATTACAAACATAGCAATTATTCATAAGATAAATGGGTAGGATTAAAAATAAGCACATACAAAGCTATTCATCAATTAAATAAATCAGCCCATGCTATGAAAACTTCATGAAAAGATACCTTGGAGATTTAGTTAATATCAAGGCACTGATTATTACCGGAACGCTGGTTGTTTGGGCACAGTGGGAAGGAAATCTTAGAAGTATTGTCCAGATAAGACCAGAGGCTTATTTTCTGTTTTAAATGCAGGGAAAATAACATGCACATCAAGACACTGAGTGAATTTTTTCAGTAATTCTCATATATTGGTGTGAAATGCTGGATTATCCTGTGTAATTGCACACATAGGATGAAATTCCCACCCTCCAAAAAAAAACCTCTTCGGTCTTTAAATGTCGTATTTTGTGGCTCTGTGTGTTTAGGCTATTTCTGACCTAAACATTTGTTGGTTTCTTCTTCATAGCTGCTTTCCATCCTCCACGTGAGCCTGGAGCCCGGTTAGCTCTGGGCTGTGCAGCTCCGAGCCTGCCTTGGTGCGAAGGAACTCCCACGGAGCAAATGTCTTCTGCCAAGCAGCCTGCTCGTGCCGTTAGGTAGTCACTGAGAAATGAAAACCTGCTCGCTTACCTGAGCAAACAAGACTAAGCAGGGAAGTCAGATTGCTTTGCTTTGTCAGGTTATCCTCGTTATCGTCGCAGGGTTGGTAAATTATAAATACCTCCTCATTAGGAAAGGGAAAACTGTACCTTAAACATGAGCTCTGTTCTTTCCTTTGGGCTTGCTATTATTTTGTTCCTTCTAGCTGTAGAAACTCTAGATTTTCAAAGGGGAAACATGTACCCTGTCCATGTAGCTTTGCCAGGTGGGATCTCCGTGGCTACATCTCAGCAGCAGCACACGAGCAATCCTCGCTTGGCAGGGCCCCTCTGCACCCCGCTGCGCTCAACCTGAAGGTGAGTTGGAGACTCATGCACGCTGCTTCCCTGCTTGGTTCCCCAGGGAAGGAAGGCAGGAGCACTGTGTAGCCTGCCGGATGGGTTGGAGGCAGCAGGGCTGCCTCGCCTTGCCTCCCTGTGCTCTGCCCATCCACAAGGTGTCTGCCGTGAGCGGATGTCCTCTGACCAGCCTGCGGAGCTACTGGTATGGGTAGGAGCAGGGACATCAGTGGAAGAGTTGGTGTGCAAGCTTTATTTGGCAAAACAACAGCAAAAAAAGGAACTGCGAGCAAAAAAGAGCTTGTCATGGCCTCAGTCCTGGTGCTGGCTGGGCTCCAGTCGGATCCCAGGTGCAGGCTGGGCGAAGTCTGCCCTGCATGCTGTCCAGCTGCACGTGGCCCCGGCCACTCTGCTGGGAGTCACAGGGCATCCACATGCACGGGGGTCCACCTCATTTTGCTTGGCCTCGTTCCTTATGTTGGAGGAATGCAAGGCGTTTGGGATCCGAGACAATCTGGAGCAATGCCAGTGAGCTTAGTTCTTGTGGTGGTTCACACCGGTAAACTGGGACTTCCTTTTGCATCTTGAGCTTAATGATACTGACTTGAAATATGTATCTGGAAGTAGTTAGCTGTTGTTTTCCATAAATATAGAACTCATTTTTTTAGTGCAGGTTTCTGTAAAGAAAAGACATTTATTTTCATTTAAAGAACCATATACCTTAGCTGATGTCCGATAATACACATAACCAGAAAAACATCAGGTGAAAAATACCTTATATGATGAAAAGGTAAGAATAAATATTCTGGGAAAAAGAGCTTGATTCTTTGAACCTGGGGCTACAAAATGTATCCTAAGAATATGCAGCTTTCAGAATAGATAACAGCAGCCTCAAGGCTGATGCAGCTCAGATCAAGGGGCAAATCAGACCCAGCCTGCCTCAAAGACAGGCCGTACTTGTCCTCATGTATTCTGTAAGATACCTACGTTCATTGCTGTGTAATCAAGAGTTCTGAGTGCTGCAAAAAAAAATTAGTGAAGCTTCAGTATCTTATACTTGCTTACTTTACATATTCAGTTTTTCTTGTGACAAGAAGAGATAACTACATAAAATGTCTCGCTAGCAGAACACAAGCAGACTGCTGTATGATGGGCTCACAGTCAGCAGTCTTAGCTGCGTATACGTTTTTGAATTTGAATGTGTACGATTCAAAACACAGGTTTATTAGGAATCATCAATCCCAGTTTATGCAGAGAACAGACAGTTCCTTTATGATGGAGCCTGCTTGTTCGTCTGTTACACAGCTGGGTATAGCTGAAGAACAAGTAGGAGACAAATTAGGAAGTTTGATTCTTAAAGTAACTGGAAATATCCCAGCAGAAATATGCTCCAAATCACAGACTATTAAGAAGAGAATAGGAGGTACAAAGTACCTTCATCTGAGAAGCGCAGTTCTTTAAGACAGCTCCTGTGTCTTTTGAAAGATTCTCTCTTGTCTCTGAACTTCTCTAGAGATCCCTGTTGCTTCTGACAATGGTGTTGGTTTGTGCGAAGGCAGAAGGATTCTTTCAGGTTCTCCAGTCACCTGTTTGTCCGTCACTATGTTCTGCTTCATCCCTTTGCCTTACTCCAAAAAACAAACCCCAGCCCCAAAACCACCAACACCAAAGCACCCTGTCATCCCACCAGGAGCTAAGCAATTGATGTCCGTTTAACTTTGTTGCATCTTAATAACCTTATAACTCATATTCTAGCCTGTACAACTTTTACTTATTGTTTATCCTCTCTGCCTGTGAGCTATTCTATTGACCTCTTAGGAGCTAACTTGAACATAAGCTGTTAGCAAGATAAAATGATGGGTGCTCTACGAGTGCTTGCCTCTACTGTATATAAAGTGGCACTACACAGATACCTCTTATGTAGATATTCAACTAAATGGTGGTAGTTCTCACCTTGCTTGTACCTGTTAGCTCACTACAAAATCTTACTGTAGAAATTACATGAGTCCCTTCACTAAAAAATCTGGAATTAACTTACTCTTTCCTCTTGTAGAAGCGATGACAAAAATATTAGAGATACTTGATGATGTCAATGCTAAGTCTGAAAGAAGAGGAGAAATTCTAACAGTTTTTCCAACTCCTGTTCTTGCCAGTTGATCAGTATTTCCTACAGTGAATTTTATAGTGTTTTGTCTAAATACCAAGAGTTGTGACTTCCATCAAAGTCACATCCCATAACCCAGAAGAACTCATTATCAGAGAAAATTTCTTCTCTGTGTTTTCACTTTCTTTTCACTCTACTTAGCTGTAATTTTGGGTTATCATTCCCAAATAAATAATATTTCTCTTTGTGGTCCTGTTTTCTGCCCTCTACAAAAATCCAGCTGCTGGCAATTTGTATTACATTCTTACAATTTCCTTAATTGTGTACTTCTTTGCGGTTCAGATACAAGGACATTTTTCAGCTGTGTTATGGTATTCTGTGATGTTTTGCAGCAGGAAGAACCCAAAAAGGATTTCATAAGGATGTTCCCGACAACAGGGCACTGCTTAAACAGCTGATTAAGTTATGTGTGGCTGGAGTGCATGTACCACCATCTCCTGCTACTTGTATCCATTGTTAGCTGAACATAAGCTTGATCAGCTGTAAATCTATTCTGAGTTTCAACTTGAGTTCCCAGGCAACCTGTTCACTGTTTCACCCACGTATTCTTTTACTAATTCTTTGGATTATGTCTCTTTCCTGACTGATGTTCACAGAACGTACAAACCCAGTGTCGAATGGGTATTTTGTGTATGCACAGTTAATTTTCTTTATATTTTTTCATGAAACAAGGTGTGGATTCTGAAGCTGGTGCTGTGAGAGCTTTTCTTAGACAAAAATTATTTAATTAAAGGCAGTATTTAATTTTTATGATAAACCTCTGTTTTGTAAAGAAACTTTTCCTTTTTCTATTCAGAGTCCTTTGTCTGTTATAAATGGTAAATTGAGTGACTCCTGGGAAATTATTTTTCATTTCTGCAGAATTAGTAATATTGATAATTCTGAAGATCCATCAATAGTCTGATGATAATGCTACATTTTCTGTCAAACAAAACAATATGCACATCAGAAGGCCAGAGAGAAGGCAAGTCCTAAGAACAGTATAGATTTATTTCTTTAAATGCATTATATCTGCAGTTCCTTATTTCACTGTTGTGTTTCAAAAAAAGGAGGAGGTAACACAGTGACACATACCCATCATATTTTCCTAACAGCATTAATTCATCGACTTTCTCCTTCGGAAAAGTCAGATATAATTCTAGGGATGAAGTTAAAAGTAACTGTGTGTGAGAAAACCAAGGCACTTGACCCATAAGCTATCTCTAACTAATCTCATGAATAATCCCTTAATAAACAGTGATTCTGTAAATTATGCCACATAACAAAGTACAAATAGATGCTATACTTTTATTTTCTCACTTAGCTAGTTTATGGGTGTTGTGTACAAAGTTTTATTGGCATTTTACTGCTGCAGTGTGTCTGAAAGAAAGAAAAATAAGAGAAGATAGTTCTGATCATAGTGCTCCAATCATCTTAATAGGGTCAAGAGATCATTTGCAATCAAACGGCAAATTCTCTGAAATTTTCTCTTTGTTATACACAATAAATAACTTTTCGAGAACCAGCAGGTTGTCAGCTGAACTCAGACAAAGTGTTAAGTGTGTGAAATCAAACAGATACTTGCATTGATGTTTTATGGGATAATGATGATTCTTCAGATCTGATGGAACATTTACGGAATTGCTGTAAGCTCACCATAACGTTATTAATGTGCTTGGTGGCGAATGAAGAAACAGGCTAACAGGGGAAGCAGCCATTTTCTTAGAGCAACTGGGGTTTACTGTCTGAATTCTAGATACTTGGTTAATAATTTATGAAGCTATTCCTAATTATTTCATAAAGCTATTTATAGACTTAATCAGGAAATTAATCAGTGCAATAACCATATTTATTTATGTAACATAAGAAGACAGTCCCTTTCCTTATTTACAAATACAGGGGAGTAATTACAATTATGCAGGTCTACATCTTTTCAAATGATAGTATGATATTGGGATAATTTACATTTTATACCTGTTTCCAAGCTATGCTTCTATGCCTTCCTCTGCCTCCCCAAAAGAAGTGCCCATGGAGGAGGACCTCAGAGACCACACTGCGGGCCCTTACAGGAAGAATTACGTAGAAGTTTTCATTTCTGAAATGAGTGTAAAGCTAAAATGAGCTCCTGGAAATCTCTGCTAAATTCCATTAATTTTATTAGAGGAGCACTCTACCTAGGTCAGGTGCTCTTGTTGAGACAGACTTGCCATTGACAAAATTTTATCTCATTTTGTCAAGTCCACATTTTTCCATTTGCAATTCTTTTTGTTAATATATTGCTTACCACCCCTACAGCAGTCGCCTACACGCTCATGTGAATGATGTAGCTTTTCTCTGTTTTTCTTAATGGGACAGATATAATATCTGGTATATTTTCACTTAATATCCCCCCCACGCTCCTGAAAAAAATAAAAATGCCATCAAAAACAATGAGCCAAACACCAGTTATGCAAAACCCCTCCAAATATCTGAAAACAGAACATCTAATAATGGAATGTAAAGAACAGAAAATTGATTTTCTGTAATCTACTGGTTGGGATATCAATAGAAAGCAGAAACTTACTTTCTGAATTAATTATCTAATTTTCTTTCCCTTGTCCCTGCCCTGTTTCATTATAGCTGATTCAATACTGTTTATGTGCATGTGCTCGAGCATGAAGTACCCCAGCGCCTGGAGAATGTGTATGTTATCACTGATTAAACCCACTCTTCCAGTAAACACAGTTCTTGGCCATTGAGCATGTTGACGCTGAGTAGGCGAATATCCAGGATAGAACCGAGATAAGTCCTGTATCAAAATTCAGCTTTGGTGTTTTCTCAGAAATATCACTGTCCTCAGCGACACAGAGTACCACTCTTTAGCCTTCAAGGCTAAATTAACTAATTTAACAGGACACCTTTTCCCATCCAAAGCCTTTTTGGGGCCATTGCATAACAAAGTTTAACAGCTGCCAACCAGCCAGTTGCTTCTTGATTTTATTGCACATTAGGAGGCAGCCAATTAAAATCTGATTCCCAGAGGGAAGGTAACAACTGTGTAGTAGATGGCATGAAATGACTCTAAAGGAAAGATGTATTTAAACTGTGAACACAGATGTGCTTTTCTTTATGTGAATTGATAATAACGCTTCTGAGACTTTTGGGAAACTTGTCTTTGTTGATCAGTTCATCAAAGAGTTAAAAGAACAACATTGTGAGAGAGTTTTGCTTCACATCAATCACTTGCCTCACAATTTGAAGATCCCTGTTCCCTTTTAATCATTGCATGGAACATATTCTGTTTTCTTGGAGAGAGCAATTTCTGGTTTCATTACTAATTGAAGTAGACTAATTATAAATGATTAGCATTTGAAGAAGGCTTTTAATTGCTATATAAGACCAGTTCAGTGTGCTTTTCTCTGCACTTCATGTGAGTGTAACTTAAAATACATAATTCAGTACAGACGTTAGCATAAAATAGGATGAAGTATACTTATAAGTCTTTATCAGTCATTTCTGCTGGTCTCTAATCCTAAACAAGATGATGCTAAATATGCAGAATTGCAAAAGACGGAAATCAGGTAATTCAGTATAAACACACTTGCTTCCTATGTGAGATATTTCTACTGTTTTACCATGTACCAAAATGGCACCACAAATACTGCTTCATGAAGAATAATAAAAATACCTTAAGTTCTTAGTTCAAAATAGACAGCAATAGGAGGTAAAATTGGTATGGTAAATCCAACAGAAAAGAGTCAAAGCTACACTGATGAGAATTGAACAGATTCTGTAATTGCTTGCAGTATCAGGAGCAGTATTGATATTAACATCAGTTTAGAATAAAACCATTAAAATAAACTAATTTTCATGACCACATCTGTAGAACAGAAATAGGAACATTAGCTCATCTCTCTTGTTGCTGTTTACTTATAAGGACTCATTTGGTGTTATAGAAAGTTCTTTTCTCGGTTTAAACCTGAGCATGCCCTCTGCTTTCAGAGCAATTCACCTTTGCAAGCCCAGGACAGTGAGAAGAGCAAAGGGGAAGGGCAAAGTAACTTCTAGCTAGGAGCCCTTCTATGAGCAGGAAAGGGTTTCACTGTCTTCCTACTTTCACAGTAGGAAGATGCTTTCACTGTCCTCTGTCGTGTGAGAAGTACAATGAAAGAAAGAGGAAAAGTGTGAAAGTAACAGTGGAATGTGCAGGCTGAGCTGATGAGTCTTTTGGAGTTCCTGCTGTTGAATTACTGGAATTTACGAGGATGGGATGCTGTACTGAGCTGTGAAAAACGACAAACACGTTGCATTTCCTACAAGAAGTGACCTAATAGTGGAAGAATGAAAAGAGAGGGGTAACATGGACAGAACATCATAGTGGAAGAGCTGTCTTTGCAGCAGCATTTTGAGTAATGGGGGGAGACTGAATATATCTTGTAATTCTAAATACGTGTGCTAGTGAAATAGTGGCTCATCAGAGCTAGAAAAGGAATTGCTGTGAGAAAGAGGAGCAGCATTGCTAGGAGATGGTATATAGACGAATTTGCAAGACTTATTCCCAGATTGAGAGGCGTTAATGAAAGGTGGAATTAAAAAACTACCTTGGGATTGTAGCTGGAGTGATAGAGTGATATCCAGAGAGATTAACAGCGGAAGAATGTTGCAAGGCGATATCGAGATGCCTCTTTTAATTTTCTCTTTCACTTGAAAAAATGATAGCTAATAACTCATAAGAAGATGTCAAAGAGGCTGAGAAGAGAAGGTGATAGGTCTGAGATGCTGAGTTGGGGCTGTGAGTTGCTTTAAGATGGTAGTTAAATCTAAGTTTGCAGGTACGAGTATCCTTAGATAATTTAAAGGTGGGAGAGAAGGTGTCCTCATTGTGGCTGGAGTAGAGTTAATTTTCTTCCTGGTAGCTGGTATGATGCTGTGCTTTGGGTTGTTGATGAGACTAGTGGTGGTAGCACGGGGATGTGTTAGCTGTTGCAGGGCAGTGCTCACCCAGGGCCAAGCCCTTCCAGCTCCTCGTGCTGCCCAGCCAGCGAGGAGGCTGGGGGTGCCCCAGGAGCTGGGAGGGGACACAGCCAGGACAGCTGGCCCAGGCCTGCCAGTGGACATCCCGTACCACATGGCACCGTGCTCTGCAATGACAGCTGGGCGAGCTGCTCAGGGGGCTGCTGCCGCTTGGGGCTGGCTGGGCATTGGCTGGCTGGTGAGCTATGGTGCTGTGCATCGCTTGTCTTGTGTATCCCTTTTTTTTTCTTCTTTTTTCTTTTTTTCTTATTAAACTGCCTTTGTCTCAACCCATGAATTCTCTTGCTTTTACCCTTTTCAGTTCTCTGTATTTCGGATTTCCCACCAGGAACTGCAATAAAATCTGGAGGATTTGGGAGGGGAGGAATAGGGAGAAGAATAGGGGGGAACCCTCCATAAAAATGATCGTAGCGCACAGAGTTAGAGAAGCCAACTTAGTTGTGTTTATTGGCATTGGCAGTTCAATGCAGGATACGGAGTGCTGTTCCTGAATGTACAAAGAGAAAAGAGACAGGAGAAATGGTAGTTAAAAGGCAAGGTGGGGGGGAGGCAAACATGTTTTTACTGTGATGGGAAAGTAAGGCAAAGATTAAAAGAGGGAATAAGAACAAATGCTAGCAAAAGCTGGAATTATTGTTCCAGATTTGTGACTGAAAAAATGCAAGTAAATAGCAGGGAGGAAAAGACAAAATTTGTGATGAAAGCAAATGGAGAGGACTGAAAGGAGTCCATCATAGATCTTTCTTGAATCACCAGACAGAGGTCTTTCTGCCTCCTGAGGATGATGAAAATCTCCAGGCCCAGGTACTGCAGGACAGACTGAATCACGGCTTTCCAATGCTCTTCTCTACTACTCTGATCCTGCCCCACTTTCTGGCTAAGGCATAGTAGAGAGAAGTTAGGGGTTGACTTCCTTATGATGAGGCCCAAGTGGATCTGAACCTGCATATTTCATTGAGAGACTGTTATATAAGATAAGAGTCCAGTAAACCACCTGAGACTGCCTTTTAAAGAGAATTATCAGTGGATTAAACATGCCATGAACATGTGTATGAACGTGCCCTGAGCACACACTGGAATGAGAACCTGAAGTCCTAAATACCGTCCTGCCCATCTTCTGTATTGTGTTCTGGCTTAAATGGGGCAAAACTTGAACAAGTAAATGTAAAAAGAAGCTTCAGGTCAAAACCAGGCATTAAGTGTCTGCAAAACCTTCTTCTTCAGGGAGAGAATGAGCAGAAGTTACTTGGATCACACGGTTGCAGTCAAGTGTCTAAAGCCATGCCTGGTTTAGAGGTCTGAGTCCTTTTACAGACATACTTCAGCCTTTTCTCTTCATCCCTCGCAGAACAGAGCTGCCATTGTTGGATTCCTGTATTAACTTTCAGTGACTGGGGATGTTGATGTTCTGAATGGGGAGTTGGCTGGAGATGACCTGCCTTTCTGTCCCTGCTGTAGAAAGGAGACATAGCATAGCGTGAGTTAACAATACTTCCATATTGCTGTGTAGGTAGGGGTACATTTTTAATATGTTTTCTACCAGTATTGCGATATTTTGCACGTATGCACTCTACATGAAGGAAAAACAAGCATAGGGAAATGAGTTATAACCCTCCCTTTTAAGTACAACACAGGAAACAACTGAAACGTACCGCAGCAAACTGAGCTGCAGGCAGTGTGCACAGCTTATACTGCATGTATTCGAACACGTGAAAACAGAATCTGACTGTTAGGCATTTGGATATTCTTGCTATCGTACAAGACACAATAGTTGTAAAATTTATGTGAGATGATTCTTTTAAATACCAGTATTTACTATATTTATTATTTTTATGCCCAGTGTCTCCTACCTTTTCTCAACTTTAGAGCTCAGAAACACTTACCTATAAAAATTTCCTTAATTTCTTCTCCCTCTCTTAATTCCTCTGTTCCTATTTCCAATCTCACATCAGAAGCAAAGTATAAATGTATTTGCAGATTTCTCTTTTTGCTCTCCAGCTTTTCTCCACTAGCAGGCCTTTGATTTGAAATTGTAAGGCACTTAATCTTTTGCCAGCATTCTTATAAACAGATTCAGCTTGTCCTTTTGCCGATGCTTCAGCTTGTAGCCAATTTCCTCTCTTTTCTTGCAGTTTAGAAGACCTTAGATAATTCTTCCTCTGTTCTCTCACAAATATATGAAATTCTAAGTAGTCATCTAACTCCCATCACATTCACGAGGCAATTCCATCACCACCAAACTGCAGACTTGGCAAAACATTGTCCATCTGCCTTTGAAATGATATAAGAAAGCATTGAATTTCAGAGATGCTGGTGCAGACAATCTAATCTACTCTATGGCTGCTTGTACTTTTACAGAATAGCCTGTTCTTTTGCATATCCCAGCATGGCATGCTTAAGCTATTATTCAGCTTGGTTAAAATCTCCATTCAGTTCACCAGTGCTTCACGTTTTATTTGATGAAAGACAAGGTCATTGCGATTCATAGAATTTGCCTCAAAACTGCTGATTTGCAGGAAACAATGCAGTTTTGTATAGATCTTTAGAAAGGACTGATCTGATGTCAGTATGCACTCCAATGGTGCCTGGCTGCAATTTTAAAACCTGCAGAAGCAGAAGTGGTGATTGCTTTTACCTGCATTACAAACTCCTAGTTAATGCTTTCATTGATAGGTTATCTAGGAACAGTCATGCATTAATCCTTTCGGTTTAGTTAGATAGCTCCTACACAAGCTTTAAGCAGCTGCCTCAGACTCTTCAGGCTGAATCCAGTCAGATCATCTGTAATCCTTTTTTTTCTTTTACCTCTTCATTTTCAGATGTTCAGTCTGCAAGCTGTAGGCATGCACAAAGGAGTGTGAGCAGCTGTGGTTACGGAGCCATGTCTAGTAAGCAGCAATGCATGAGTCACAGCGGCACTGCCTGATGTGTGAAGTTTTTTGGGGAAGAAAATACCCTATCTCTTTAATGATGTATTTAAAAGTAGGGCAAGCAAAAATTTTGACTTTATGTCCTGTCTCAGCAGTCACTGTCCCTGGCACAGTGGTAGACCAAATATTCCAGCATTAACTTTCAAGAGCACTAAATCCACCACAGTCAGGAGGTATTAAATACTCAATATATATATATATATATATATATATATATATATATATATATACTGACTAAGTTGCAGGCTTTCTCAGTCTGAACAGGCTCATACATCTTTTACCCTCTATGGCTTGTAGACTGACGCAAGAGAGGAAGAGAAGCCGTGTAGTCGGAAGAAAGGCATTTTTATTTATATCAAAAATAGATGGCTGAAAGCTGAAGTGTGGCTAGTGCTGAGTGTGCTTCCCTGGCTGGAGCTGATGTCATTCTGAACAGCAAAATCTTTGAGATGTTTCAGTGGTCCTATATTATTTATTTTGATAGCATAAATGTTAATCTCTTCAAATAGACGAAGTGAATTTGAGAACTGTTGCAATGTGAAGAAGTGGCAATTCACTGAAAACTCTTTTGGCAATGTACCTAAACCACAAACAACCCCGCACAATTTTCAGTTATAAAAATACCCTTTTTTTGAGGGGGTACTGTCTCAATGTCTGTAAACTCATTCTCTTTGTGTATGTTTGTTGTGACCATTTTGTTAGTGAATTAGCCTGGAAGAATATCACAGAGATAAGAATCAGTACAGCACTGTACCGAGTGTAAGCAAACTTGTGTATATTTAGAAGACAGTAGTTAAGATCTTATCTATCATGCTTATCCAAAAAATAACAGACTCCAAATACATAACTGACCAGGGAGTTGCTCTAAGCTATACTCTGGACCAGGACAGTTTAGAGATACTCCAAGAATTTGTAGCAACAAACATTGCTTTCTCTTTTTCCCAACTATACCTAACTCTAAATGTATGCTGCTGCAAGCTGAACTCAAAGATGCTGATGTGTGCAACTGTAGTGATGGATTTATGGTAAGTATCTGAAACTGGATTTTTCTGAGATTTATGACCTATATTTCAGTTAGTAGTAGAAAAGCCTTAGAGTGTTTATGAGCACCCTCTGATTTTTCATCTATTTGGAAATCTTATTCCTCAATTTCTGTTCTGTGCATTGGGATGGTATTTATAAATACATATTTTAGGGGGATTTAAAACGATTTAGTCTTTTAAATAATACTGAATGCTTGAATTCTGCCCTTTATCTGATAAGCTGTAAAGTAGCATTTCAGATTTCTTTCTAATATATCATCAGACCGACACTCTTTTTGTCTCTTTCTCCAACATTTTTGGGAAAGAGCTTACATAAGAACATGGCAGCATGGCAGAATAACAAAGACCCACTTTATGAATGTATTCAGCATAGGGCAAATAATGTCTTTTGGCATGACAGAACCACAGAAACAGTTTTCTGAGATTATATTATACATTTAGCACCCTTAAAATAATTTAAAATAATAAAATGCTTCTTAAAATCTATAATATTTAGGTATCTTCAGCAAATATATATATATATGTATGTATGTATGATTAGGAGAAGAGTAGCCCTAAGGTTATTCTCTCCTATCTGTTAAAATCCATTCCTACCAGACATAACAGAACTCAACTTCATGCCAAAATTGATCTGAAGTATATCTTCACTCTTGACTTTCTCTGTGGTGGCTCATTTCCCTTCTCCGTGCTTCTTTGTAATGGCCTTCTTCCAAGCTGTGAGACTGAGAAGTCAGTACAAGCCCAACGCTGATTTCAGCAGGGAACTGCAGAGACATTTGCCCTTTATTGTAGATGCAGAACATAAATTGAATCCAGGGAGAGCAGCATCCTAAAATTATCCCAGGAGTAATTTTTTCCAGACTAGACATTTAGATGATGAGCATTGTTCCCTTTCACTAAGCTTTTTTAATATCATAGAAAGTCAAGCATGTTCCTACTGTAAATATTGTATATCCCTTTTTTAAACATGATTTTTACAAGAACCCTTTTGGCTGGCAATACAAATGCAAAATACTTAGGATCCAAATTAATTCAGAAGTAGAAGATCCAATTTAGAACTTTGCATAATAAATATCTGCTGACTGTGGGTTTTGATGGAGTATAATTTATCTGATAAAACTATGGGTCATGGCACATTTAAGGCATCTACTTCCAATACTTTATTGTAAAAACAATTAATTGATTAATTAATTATATTCAATCATTTATCATCCTAATGCAGCCCTTTTTTCTCTTTTAAAGTCAGATTATGTCTCTCTCAGGAGTCATGCTTTCCAGAGCACTTTTATTCTATTTTATTTATTAGTTTTGAAAGAAAGCAGGCAGACCCCAGAGCTGCACAGCAAGAATAACCGATCACTTCCCTTGCTCTACAAAAGCAAAAATCACAGACAGCACTTTGATCTGCAAAGAAAGAGGTATTATAAGCCTAAACTAGAATCCTGAGTGTATTTTTGTCTTTGTCAAATTGAACATAGGGATAGTGTTCAGAAATAGTTTGTGAGACATTTCACAATAGTTAAGAGCTCAGTCATTATTGCCTGAATATCTCAGCAACAATCAGAAGTTCCTCTCGGCATCTGTCCATTAAGAAAGATGTAACCTACTAACACTACCTACCCTTTAACACTCTTACATTAGTACTCATAGCAGTTAGATTTGAACATTTTTATTTTTCTGGAAGTAGTTTGTTAGGGCTAGATCCAGAGAAGAGTGTCAGTACCCTCATGCTTACAGCTGAATTGTGGTACCAGTTTTATATTATACATATTTCCAAGGGAGGCACACAGGTTTATATCCAAAAGGCATTTGAGCAGCACGACGTTATGGTAGTGACTATGCTCAAACCCAGTCATTGTGTCTAAAATCTCCGTGTCTTCTTTGTTTCCTTATACTGTACACAGGAAGAGTTAGGTGCATGACAATGGGATCAAGAGAGCAGAGGGCAATTACATCCAGTTAATAGCAAATGCTGAAGATATGAATATACTTAAGCAACTTCAGAAGCTGTTTTATCTTCTTAACAGGCTCTCTACTTTCCTGCAATTGCTTATTTGCCCTCAGCTTGTCGTATAAAACAGAGATTTAAATCTATATTCTCTATGTATCTGCTGTATTTGTCATATGGCTTTTCTGTGATTACATTGCCTCTTTCTTTCCTTTTGAATTTCTTCTGTTTTGACTGAAGTAAGCAAATATTCAGGGATCCATAAAGAAAAAAAAAGAAGAGGAGAAATATCTGGTATGGGAATTCACCTAGGATGGACGCAACCTTAGTTCATTCACAGTCAGATATTGGAATCTAGAAGTTCTTAGCCTGGGTTTATGTAGGGACCTTCAAGTATCTTTTTATGATACATCTTTCTATCGCAGTTCAGGTTTCATCATATAATCAAAACTTCCTCTGATACCTAGAGATGCTTTATCTAGCAGACACTATATACAAGCTTTCTGTGTAAGTTCTTAATTCCTGGCCTCATTTCAGTGGAACGTATGGTTTGATATATTTTTAATTATGAATACTAGTTTCCCTGCTGACATTACATTATCCTGTATGTTTTACTGATCAGTTCTTTGGCCCTGTGATACATATATTTCAGTTCTTTCTTTCATATGACTTTAACTTTTCCGTGTGAATCCCCCAAAACAAACAAGCATTATTTATTAAATGTTATTGTTTCTTTGGAAATCATTATTAGTGACAGTCTAGTCTGTGTTGGAGCAATGTATTATTCTACAAAATGTTCTGGAAAAGCAATAAAACGGAAGACAAATAGAAATTCACATGGCTATGTAAGTGGGATTTTGCCATCTTGAGAGATGGCCATCATCACAGAAGGGCTTTAGTTCCCAGTGCCTCTGGCAAATTACATGATGAGAATCATGTCTGAAAAGCTGCTTTATACAGAATGAAACAGTAATTATCCACGGGACAAATTCTGGTGTCATCTTATTGTTCCTGGTCTCATCTTGTTCTGTGTTCGCAGTGACTGTGATGTAAGGGAAACTTTCGTTACTGAGGGAATAAGAACATCTCCACCTCTCTTTAACTTTTAATCTCAGTGTGTGGTTTATATGTGACTTTTTTTGCCACATTCTTCATGTCTTGCTGGAAACAAATAAGAAACTCAGTACACAGTAAAAGGGTTCCACTAGACAATACCTGTTTTCTTATGCTTCCACTTCTGCTTGCTCCCAGAAGAGCAAAATGAAGGGGTATGTTTAGGCCAGAGGGTTTACAAATGTCAAGAGACACTGCCTGCTTGGATTTTCCCAGGTCAGGTCATTATTTTAGTACTTTCTCAAGCAATGACCTTTTTTTTTTTTTTTTTTTTTTTAAATTGAATAAGGTCTTTTTTTGTGTGTGCTAGGATTTAAAAAATGCCAAACTTCAGCTAGCTGTTCTCAAAAATGTTTAACAATTCTGTCTGAGACAGATTCATAGCATCAGTAGATCACGTCAGCGTATTTTTGTCAGCAGTCTGTATTTCTTCCTCAATAGATGTTGCTGTAGGATTTTTTTTTTAGACTAGAAATCCAGCATGAGTTTGAGACTGAACTGAACTTCCTTGTGAAAATACAGGGTGGTTATGTTGTGAAGTTTATGCTGTCATGTTTGAAGGAAGAATTGGTAAGATGTCTGTAAATGCCTTCATCGGGCTAAGATACCTTGATCTCTTTCATGTTCCATGTAGTAAAGAAGTCAGCACAGTTGACTTAGTCAAGAAACTCCTAAAATGAGTTTGAGTGAAAACCTTTCTTCACATTCAAAATTATATTAGTGGTCCAAATATTGAAAAGCTTGGTTGTTTTACTGGCACACATTGTTCCTAATAACAGCTTCCAAAGGAAAGTGGGCATTTAATACAACTCTAAGGTTTTTTAAATAGAAATTGGAGTCACATGGAAATGCTAAATATATCCTAAATAAATAATTGGAATTTGCATATCATAGGGAAGCATCTGCCATAGAGAGGTTGATTATAATGAGATTTATTACACAGGGAAAACATTTTTATATGCTGATTCAATTAGCTTTGAAAACTTGCAGTAGTGTGCCAGTGTTGCTTATTGCTGTTATTTGCTTCCTAGGCAGCAAATTCATTGACTGTGTTCAAGATAAGTCATAACACTGGAATGAAAGCAACGTCTCTGCAGAGACAAAGTGGATACAGTTTGGTGCTTGATTTTCTTGCAGTAAGGGTTGTGCCATTGAGCCTTCTAATTTCAGCTCTGTAAGGACTCGTTCCATCACTTTTACAAAGTTTTGCCATTGAACTCAGTCACATTGGACTGAAAATTGCTTTAGTATCCCAAGGAGTTTTAGGAGATTAATTAAATATTTCCAAATAGCATATTATTGCAGCTGGAGTTACTAATTAATGCCAGATCTGGTGCCCTTTGAAATCAACGTGATATTTTAAGGCTCTGAATTTCAGACCACATTCTCAAAGA
The DNA here is from genome assembly GCF_009769625.2 of Cygnus olor. Lineage (NCBI taxonomy): Eukaryota > Metazoa > Chordata > Aves > Anseriformes > Anatidae > Cygnus > Cygnus olor. The sequence goes on along the minus strand of NC_049172.1, from coordinate 39,780,943 downwards.
CAAGGAGGTATGTAAATGTAACTGATTCCCTGTCCAAGATGAATACATGCTTCTGATCATATCTGTATGAAATATTTAGGTCCTGGTTTAAAGCACGTCAGCGCTGTTTTAACATTAAGCACATGAGATGTCAGTCAGACTATTTGGGCTTAGAGTTAGTCGTCAAGCCGGATGCGCTGCCGAGCTGAGAACTTGGTAATCAAAGAAGTTCTCAAAGTAGTGCTTAAGACTTTTCTTTTAGTTAAGAAATATTTTCAGCAAAAATTTCCTCTCTAATTCTCAAATTCTGAACTCGCGGTTTGCTAGGTCATTGGAAATGCTCTCCTTCAAAATTACTCACTCAGAATAATAAGACTCTTTATATAAAGTGGCCTATTATCATAAATGAATAAGGCACAACCTCTCGAGCAAGTGAAGAAGATTGTATGAAGAGTATATCTCAGCCACATACTATATCTCCTACAAATATAGGGAATTTTCATGAAAATTATAGTACTTCAAAAATTCTCTTTCCTTAATCTTTGCTAAAATTGCTTGACTTATGTCATAAATCACTTCTAACTACCTAAGGTTATCTACTTTAGATGGTAATGAACTTTATGTTTGAAACTTTACAGCATTGCTGGTAAGTAATTCTAGAAGAACATAGTAAAAGAAGATTTGGGACTCTGAGTGTTTCAAAGCAGAATGAGCTATTTAAATTAACAAGCAAGCTGTTAGATTAACAATTAGTGTAGTGAAAAAAATATCATAGGCAAACTTCATTAATGTGTTGCAGTAGAAACAGCTATTTGAACAATTCCTCAATCATTAAAACTCTTTGGATTCTTCCTTCTCTCTTAGCCTGTAAAATCACATGAAGTTATATTTGATCAGGGAAAAGGAGGGGAAGAATGTAAAACTAAACTACTTCTGTTGGATGAAAATACTTGGATGAAAATAATAATAGGTACAAGTATTTTTTCCATTTAAGATCCCATAGCAAAATTCATACAGTTAATCTTGCTAAACTCTGAAGCAGGTTAACAGATGGGAAGAAGCAAGTTTGAATTAAATCCATAATCCCAGTTGTTTTCTACTTTTTAGGGCAGGGGAGAGAGTGGCTATTACAGAAACCTCCTGGGTAACATCACACCAAAAACCTTCTGCCCCCGATACAAAAGTTTGATAATACTCAGCTAGATCTTGGAAAACTCTGTCGGTTATGCTTTGGATGGGTGACAGTGCCAGGAACGTAGTTTTAAAAAGCTCATCTATCAGTGTGAGATTATAGACTCTTTCTGGTAAATGTGCAAATGATAAAAGATTTTATGAAAGTGTAACGCAAATTTGCTTGTCTTGAATAAACTGTGATGCAGGTTTTACCTAATGCCAACACATGTTCTTAGGAGCAGAAAGAAAAAGCTGTCCAGGCCTGCATGTTGATACTTACTGTTTTATATCAATTTGAACTTTCTGCTTTTCTATTGCTCGTTATGGAATGATGTTGCCGGCCTCTGTGGAGAAAAGGGAAAAAATGTAATATATGCTTTTTTTTTCTTTTGAGAACTTTTTGTGTGTATAGCACTTCAGCTTTTCTCTATATTTAGTAGGGCTTTATTTTCTTTGTTTGTTCTTATTTAAAATCGTGTATCTCCATCAACTGTTCATACGTTGAATATTTTGGAACATCCAGAAAGCTGTCTCAAATTCTTTTTCCCAGTGATTCAAAGACTTGCACCTTTTTACCTTTCCTCATGTATCATTTAGCCAATGTGTGTAAGAAAGCAAGTTGTGGAGTACGTTTCTCATACACTGCAAACCACTCCAGGGAGAGAGATCAATTTATTTAGTACAACCAGTATCATTGACCCAAATCCATCAACCATTGACTCAGTTTTGCCAATGGAACAAGAGTTCCCTTCCAACTCGGGATAGTTTGTTCTGGTCTGAAATAGCTCATATAAAAGGTTTTTGCTCTGGGGACTTTGCTGCCCCAGCAGCCTTGCCTCCCCTGGCAAATCTGCCCCGTACCCCTCCAAACAAATACGTGATACTGAACAAAATAACAGGTTAGAACTGATACTTTGCTAGGGTACATTACAGTCTTCTCTGGTTATGCACTTGCTATTGCAGAGTTTGATGAGGAATATTTACCTGTGTAGGACACAGCAAATTCCTGTTTGTGCATTAATTTATAGTTTGAAGAAGGGGTCTGTTTTCTGAGCCTGAGAGCGTGTGTGCAGATTTCTTTCCTACAAGTAGAACCTGTTGGCTTTTGCTGGAGGTGAAATCAGAATTTTTATGGTCCACTGTGGAAGATGTTGCAGTTCGTTAAGATGTGGGGAGACAAGGGAAGGTTGTATAGCTGAGTATATCAGCTTGCAGTGAATCTCTAATTCTTCATCAGTAGATTATGGTAGGTTAGTTATGTTCCCTTTCTCACTGAAATCCCAAGGTTCTGCTTAGTCTTGCAGCATTGAAAACCCTTGTGATCTATTATCAGATTATCCTTGAAAGAGTACTATACATTTCACTTCTAGAAATAAGCAATCTGCTCTCTAGCATTCACCATTGCAAGGAGTCATTTATTACCGTGGAACTTTGTCATTCAATTATGCGTTTATATAGAGCGCATGGCCAAAAATCTCAATCACAAATGTCTGAAGTTGGTGAAAGAAGTTGTTGCTGTTCTGAACTTCAGAGACGCCGATCCTGAGTGGGGGTGCCTGAGCGTGAACTCTGGTGACGGAGGGGAGTCCATCACAGGGAGCAGTGTTTGCAGGAGTCTGATCCTTTTGCTTTGTCATTTTTCAGGTTACAAGCTTTCTCCTGTGTCACATGAAATCTTTTCCTTCTTTTGTAAGTTACTTTTCTCCACATACAGTGAACTGATAGAAGTGAAAAATATTTAGCTAAAGCTTTAATTACTTCAGCCTACTTATTATGTTCAACACCTTGCTGCATGCCTCATTTCAACTTCTTTTGATCCACGTTTTCATGAGAAAAACTGACTATAGGTATTACAGGTAGAGAACTGATGAACAGTGAGAGACTTGTGGTGTACCAGAAAACCTGTCAAATCCATAACCTAGTTGTTCTGTTGAAATGTGTTTTGTTATACTGTGCAGGAAAGGATTTAAATAACTGATCACTCCTTTCCCCAAATAGGTCACCTTTCTCTGAGAGCTAACTGTTGCTAGTAGTGATAGTTGAACTGCTTTGTGCCTGAGACAGGAGCTCAGCTGAAAGGACTTCCTCGCCTTTCTGTGTGCAGTCAGTGCTTGCTGTTAGGGACAGATCAACGTGTGGACACAGCACAGCATCAGCAAAGCTGGCTGGACTTGGGTAGGCCTGGCTTTTGTTGAGCCTTACAAAATCCACTAGCCAGAAATGTTTGGTCTCACGGTTAGCCCATTCCTTTCTTAACTCACAGGCAGAGCAGGAGAATATTATAAAGCCAGGGGAGGAGGATGCAGAAAAGGTAATTGCGTCTGTTCTGTTCAGTCACAGAGGCTCAGAAGGTAAAAACGGGAGCTTCTGTGGTGGAAAGTTAGGCTTTGAGAGTGTAGAGACCTTGGAAAGATCTAGCAAAACCTTAAAATGGCGTTGGTCAGGAAGAAAGCTTTGGACTTACTCTCCTTTTGAACCATCTGCTTCTAGGTATTCTCCAAGCTTATGCTACTTCAAATCACTGCAGAATTTCTTCTACACCGTGCCCTTTTGTACTGACACTGCTGTGAGGTCAGTGCTGGGCCCACGTTTGCAAGGGGCTGTTAAACACAGCACGGTGAAGGCATAATTTCCTCAAACCAGCAGTGAAAATGGTGCACGCTCAGGATTTGTATTAAAAAATATATATATATATTTTTTCCATTTCAGCAGCTTGGATTGTGATTTATTTGTATTTATGCTTGAAATAATATCTATCCAGATGAAGTGTTGGTCTATCAGTGTAAGTACTGGATCAACAGTATTATTAAGTCTTTTTTTCTGCAAGATGGTACTATAGATGTGGCCCGATTTTATGTAATTGTTCCTATTTTATAAAATGCAAGCTACTTCTTCTGTTTGTCATTGTCTCTTGTAGACCTCCCTTCATTCTAATTGTATGTCATCCCTTTCCTTTGTACTGAGAAAATGTACTCCATTAACTTCCTGACTCATTCAACAGTTATTAGTTTTCAGTGTTTCTATGGCACTGGTTCCATAGCTGTTTCTTCAGTGGCTGCTTCTCTCAAGTCCTAGAATGCTGTAGGATGATAGTATTTGAATAGATTAATTCCCGTATATAATTGGTGATTATTCTTTTCAGAGAAGAAGTGACAAGTTGCATAAAGTAGCGAAGCTTTCAACTTTTCATCACTGTTCTGTCTTGGAAACAGGGCCCTGCAGTTCCTTCCCAAATATCCTGTTTGAATCTGGCAGCAGAAGACCATCATTAGAGAGCAGCAAGGAAGGTGTGACAGCACCTTGGGCGAGCTACCACGAGTAGGCAAAGGTCAGCTAGTGAATGAAAGGGGAGAGCTAGAATTAAATGAAAGGAGGAAAATGCCAGTGTTATGCTGATGTTTTCATTAAGAAAATCACTGAATACACGGAACAAGTCTGACATTTACTTACACAGTGGTAGAAATCACTACACTGCGTGTACTGCATGTTTTCCTGTTCAGTCAGCATGTTGTACAGCTGGGATAAAGGGGACTGTAATCGTTTCACAATAATGGTGATACAAAATTGTTCATTGACTCAGCTTTTTCTCTGTTATATGAAATATATTAGAACTGGCCATGTAAAGCAATTTATTTCTTTATGCCTCTTTCCACCTCTACGCATATCGTGGCTGTAAAATTATTTCTCAGATTTTGCTCCTTTCCGTACAAATTGTCCACCTTTTCTCTATCTTTCAGGTATGTTCACTAAAGTACTGTAACTGGGCATCATACATTTTAAAGTGTGCTTTTAGTTATATAGCTAGAAAATGTTGCTGTAATGTTCTGTAATGAAGAGAGTCGTTCATCAGGTCAGTGAGTGAGTGGTGAATCCATCACAGACCATGGTGTGGTGCGTTTTTGTATTCAGCAGTTTTAATGTGCATATGGATGAGTTGAATTTCCATTGGACTCATCCAAATTGCATCACTTTGGCAATATAAAGAGTTCATAAAAGGGTAAAACAGCTTTTGGAAATACTCCCCCCTTTGGAGGTGTTCTGGGGCTACAGACAGACCCAGAATGGTCAATTATCTGCCTCTTCTGGACAGGTGGATGGCTCATAAGGGACACATGCAGCCAGAATATGAATTAGAGGAGCTTTAAACTTTCTCTAAATTGAAGCCAGGAGTTCAACAGGTTCCCAGGCAATCCAAAAATACAGGAAATATGACGGTGATTCAGAGCATGTGGCAGTAAATAGCACCCCCCTGGAACTCGGTAACAAAATTCACACTGAGCTGGAGGGTGGCAGAGGGGGCAGCCGGATTTAATGCTGGGTGTTTAATCCACTTGGAAGATGCTTGTAGCACTGAGCCAACAACCCCTGGGATATGACACACGGCCTGCTTATTTCAATTTCATATTCTGTAAATTTAATTCCTTCTGCTGTTTCTTCCCCTACAATGGAGCATCCGTTTGCGTGAAGAATGGTACTGAAATTGGTGTGCATCCAAAGACGTGCTGATGGGGGGTGGCATAACGCTGCATATGTAGACACCACCAAAAAGGGAAAGAGGAGGGATGTAGGTGCACTGATCTTTGGTTATCCTTGTGAAAGTATCATTGCAGAGAGAGAGCTAAGTCAAATGGAGATGTTCAGTGAGAGGACGGTCGTGACCATGCGATGTGCTCTGCGCTTCTCCTTGCTCTGTGAGTCATCCGCTTCTGCACGCTCCCGGCCGTGGCATCAAAGCAGTAGCAGTGCCCTCACAAGTGTTGGTTGGGGCAGGGGAGTGGAAACAGGCAGGTGGGGAAAAGTGGTATCTTACATTTTCCTGGCTGTTTCTACAGTCATGTCCATAAGCATATAAGAAGGTCACACAAGGAGTCACAAGTAGTCAAAAATGCTCTGGAGGGAGAAAAGGGGTATGTTTCCATCTGCCATCCTGACTCTTCTCAAAAGACTCAGTATGCTGACCACTAGCAATGTGAAGCCAAGACGTTGGGAGCATTGGAGTTTTTTCTACACTGGTAGTTAAATAAGCTCTGTTGATAGCCCTTGGGATGCTTCCCCGATCATCCACAGTCATACACAGTAGTTTACTTGCAGGCTTTCTGTTGGAGTACACCAGCCAGCTCCTTTTAAAATAAAACTTGGATGTGCTTCTGTGGGTAGCTCACTCCAGGGACAGCTTGTTTTCATGTGTAGGAAAGACCTTGGGATCTTTGTTTACATGGTCCTCCCACACTCTCTCTGCAAACCTTGCACCCTGAAATACCTTTGTGTGTCACGTGCTGTACCCAAGGCACATAATACAATTGCTTGGCATCATGTTGAAAAATATGTTTCTGGCAGGTTGTGTTAGGGTCATTATTTCCTGTATTTTGAACAGGAAAAACAAAGCCCTTCTTTTTCGGGGTGGCTATTGAAGCAGCAAATGAGGCCAGAGGGATTAAGGCCAAGCACAGCATAGTGTGGACCATGATACCCTTTGGACATTATTAATCCTTTACTGATGGAGCTGAACCCCAAGGAAATGTAGATACAAGCTTGCTGTTCCAGGTGGTGTGAAGCCAGTGAATGTTTTTTGTAGTGTAGGCGTAGCTTTATTTTCCTGTAAGTGTTACCAAGGAAGGCCAAGGTCATCAGAAAGGTCTGCCTTGGGGCCAGCAATTGATTGAAGAGTTTCTGAGTACTAGCCACAAAAACGATTCTTTCTCTGAGTTGGAGATGTTTCCTTTCATGTGTTGTTTCCTTTCATGGCATCTGTTTAGTTTACCTTCAAGAAGAAATAAGAAAATATACCAAAGAATAGGGCATTATTATTTTATAAATGATAAAATGAATAACATGGGAGAAAAGTTCCATGTTTTGGACTTTGTGCTTCAGATAAAGTTCAAGCCCATACCGATAAGTTACCGATTCTGATATTTCTGATAAAATGATCACAGAATGAAGAAATGGATCAGTAAACTCCTCTCAGTGCAGGGTGGGCTTACCCGGTGCCATTGATAGGGTGTTTTCCAATATTCCATTCTCTGAGGCTACAATATAGCCCGGGTGGGGATTTCTAACTTCCACCACTCTGTAGGCATTGGACTACATCCCATGGAGTCAGCAAAGAAATAGCATCATCACTGAGACCTACTGTCAATATAAGAGAAAGGAGATTCATCAGAATCAACAGTCAGATTGTTTCTTTGGCACACTTGGGCAATACAACGTTAATAGATTGCTAATAATCAAACGACCTGTCTCGTAAGAAACTACATTTGCAAACAAATACATTTACTATTTCTGCAGATGCGATAACCCAAACCCAAATGTTGTACTGAGGTAGAAGACATGTTCTAGGATGCATTTCTACCAGTCCTGCTGCTCCAGAAATTCTTTTTTTAGAGTCTGTCTTTTGTTTCTATTGCTCTGTAGTTGAAAAGTCTTTTATTTCATTTGCTTTCCTATTTTCAGCAGTTTCTGTGACAATGTCACATAGTCATTTCTGTTAAATGATCATAATTGCTAGCTTGAGCTTGTTAGGTGTTTAAGAAATGTATAACCTAGCAAAATTAACAATAGATTGTGGAAAACTGAACAATGCATGTATTCTTATTTCGGTATGCTTTGAAAAAAATGTGCTGTAACTATCCATTTACAGTTAAAACATGAATAAAAGGGGGGAGGAAGGGGGAGCTGAATTTAATAACCATAATATAACCAAGTGGGAATGAATGCAATACATATACTTTTATAAAGCTAGATGCCTGTTACAATATGAGTATTTTGCACTTGCAGTGGTTTTGTTACAAAAGTGGTTTCATTTGTAGTAATTCAAGTACGTGACTTGCAGCTAGTATGTCTGTATACTTTTTACAGTATAGATTTTTATTAAAAATAAAAAACAAAACTATTCTCAGAAAGTCAAAATGTTTGAAGTATTGAAAAATAAAATGGGTCTGATTTGGGAAAGCCCTGCTGATGGCGACTAGGTACAGTGGTTAGAGCCATATTATAAATGCATAAGAGCAAGACAGGTGATGTAAGGAGTCTTCCAGACTTCTCAATGTGACAGAATGCCTACTGCAGGTGGCAAGAGTGCTTTGAAGAAATTCCTGTTGCTGCTGGGAGAAACTTAAGTTGCATCTTGAAAAGGTAATAGTAAGTAATATCCAGCCTTAGTAAGATTTTGTCATGGACAGTTGACAATGTTTTGTTCAGCCAAGGTCAAGCCTGCAGTATGTGCTGAGAAATGTTAAATGCAGAAGCTTTATGTCAGCAAGCTTGTTTTGTTTCAGAAATAGATTTCTTTTCTAAGGCTGTCAAACCTTTCCAAATGGGAAATAATCACCCAATACTAATTACTCCAAAAAATGAAATAATCCAGCGTTAAAATGCTGTTTTATCTGGTAGATCTTGTCCCTAAACAGATAAAACAGTTAGAGTTATGCTTGAAACCAAGTTACTGTCCAGATTGTGCGGTACGCTGTCTGATTTCCCTGAGCTTTTTAAAGAGATGTATCTCTCTGGTATAGATCCCCGTGGTCTACTTACAGAGAAATTTCATTACCATGCTGTGCGGTCCTCATGGTGCTGAAAGTAAAATATTGGATTGACGGGCACTCGTTGTGGAGGAGGGCTTATTGATGATGGAGAGACTGATTCAATCTCTAATCCTGAAGAACGACCTGCCACCTGGAGTGATAGTATACAGATGGGTGCAATCTAAACTCTCTTTCCGCCTCAAGTTGCATTTGGCTGTAGATTAACAATGTGATTCCATATAATGAAGATGGTTGTTTGGTGCAGTGGCAATTTTCCATTGCTGACATGCAATGTCAACAGTTCTGACAAAGCTATAAGGACAATGTTTAAATGTGCTACATCTGGCTGGGACTGCTGCCAGGTTATTAACAGCCCCATTAAAATTACCTGCAGAGAACTGCTTTGGTAGAAGGCAATGCAGAGCGCTGTTTCCCCTGCAACCATCCAGCCAGACATAATAACAGTCCAGTAGCACACACTTGTAATAATGCAGTGTTATGGTAGCGGTAGCAGCTTCTTTACAGTTTTATTTTGATGAGGGAATATTTTATGGCTTTAATTGTATTGAGTCTAACTCTTGTGGCCTTACTCAGGCAAATATCCCATTGAAGTCAATGACAATTTCACCTTAGGGTGGAGTTGCAGCAGTAGGAGATGATTTTATTGATATTTCTAATAAAAATACTCTGAGGAAGTAGGCATATGTATGAATATTTTTTAAAGTTACATACAAATGTCCTTTTAATCATCCTTTTTTCGTTTCTTTCCTGGTGAATGACTATGTAACACTCCCGGTGAGGCGTACATAATGCGAAAGGGTTTTAAGGCATTTTTCTGAATAAGAGCAAAAGGGCCATGCTGTCCCAGAGGATACTGCAGAAGGCACAGCACATTTTCTGGTGAGACTCCCCTATTCCTTTCGAATGCAGAGGGAGCACTTGCCAGTATAATGATAAATGGGCTTGTGATCCCAGCTCCCTATAAGCAGTTTGTAGTCCAGGCTTAAACGCTCCCTCGGAGCTCAGTGCTTGGATGCTGGAGAAGGTCCTCGCGCCCTCTCTCTCCGACCCATGAAGCGTTTGCATAATTTACTTCAGCTCTCTGTCTCCGTGTATGGCCAAAGGGTCTCTGAGTGCAGAACACCCCTTCTGCTGCATCACCCGCCGACTGCCCCTCGCCTCCCTACAGTGTATGGCTGTGGGCAGGGGTCCGTGGCTCGTGCCAGGGTTACTGGCTGTGCCGGCCAGCTGGCCAGCTGTGCCAGGGAGCACCATGCTGGGGGCAGCGTGGCAGTACCCACTGCTTCACGGCCTTGCTCCGCGGGCAGCGAGCGTGATCTGCAGGATGACTTCGGGGTTAGTTTGTAACGTGCAGTGAGGAAAGGAGCCCAACTGTGGCCGTCTTCGCTTATTATGGCTATGTGATCAATGGTGTCAATAAAAAGCTAGGGGCATTTCACATCTGATTATACTGCTGTTCTCAGGGATGCTGTAGCAAGGAAATTCGTTTCTTTGCAGCCTGAAGAAAAATGTGCGTCTTTGAGTGCTTTTGTGTCAGAGTGCAAAGGCTTTAGTCTGTGTCCTTCATGTTTCAGCTGCCTGAGCAAGTGGAAGAATTTTCAAAAAAAAAAATTGGGGTGATACAAGGGCTCTTGACATTTATTACACATGGAACTTTCCACATGTGGCAGAAGTAGAAGACTAAGTTTAGATCGAGCAGTATGACTTAATGTCTGTTGTGCCATATGTTTTTCCTGCTGCTGCCTTACTAGAGAGGAGGGAGGGATGGGGAATAACCTGACCTCATTCTGGTCTGGGCTCTGCCTGTAACTCCTTGGGGCTATTACAGCCACACGAGCAATTCTCATCCTGCTGCCCCACAGAAAAGGCAGATAAAATGCAGGTCTGTGGAAAGACCTGGAGCAAAGGGCATACAGTTTTGCTTATGAATTCTACCTGTAAGTCTGTCATGGTTTCTCTGAAACGTATATTGCCTCCTATTTTTAAATGTATTTATTATACATATTATACAATTATTATAAATACTTATATTTCAAAATATAATTATTTTTTCAATACCTGTGTAGCTCTTGTGTGAGCCTGTTAGGGTTAGTCATAGCAGTATACTTAAGTTATGTATGTTTTGCAGGCCGTAAGAGTGTGAGAGATGCACATACAGAATAACTGACATGGAGAGTTCTGTGCAAAGACAAAGGGTAAAATATATATATAAATCTTGCTTGGCTCTGAAGCTCGGTCTATAGCATATAATGGATGTTCTGTGCTTTAGGAGTAAGAAATGAAAAACCACGAAGGCTATTTGATATGTTACATTCTCAGTGTATCCACGTAAAGTGGCTTCGCACAATGGTTTCTGGAACTCCGAACGTTTATGTCATTTCACTGTGTTCAGTGATACTCAGCTTCACACCTTCACCCATCTTATGGTTTGGTGGTAGTGCAGCAGTAGCAGCACAAGCATGTTTTTACATGGCTTCACGGCCATTGTGTCTATTTATACTAGCATTTTAGTCTCATACTTTTAATGTAAATATCTGTTACTTAGACTGTGTTAGAACTAACAAATTACATGATTTAAATTGAAAAACTAAAGAAAAATGGTATGCTGCTATTTTTGCTATAACTACCACTGATTTTCTCATTTGAAAATGGCAATAGTCAATTGTAGTCAATTTCATTTTCAGATTCCAGTATTTAGATTAGGTTTTTTCATTTAGATTTTTTACATTTTCATTTCATTTAGATTAGGTTTTTTCATCTTTCCTAAAAGTGGAAGTACTTTACCTTAGGATGTAGAAGGAGATATCATCCATATCCATCTCAAGTATATTTTGGTTAACTGTATTTTAATGAAACAGATTTGTATAGAAATTAATATTTGAAACAAATCTGATTTAATAGTGTCTCTAGGCACAGATATATAAACCAGAGTATTGCAAACTCAGTTTTGTTTTTCTTCTACAGATTTTGAGATTATCTCAGAGTATTCACCCAAAGTTATATGGTCAAATTAAGTTGCCTGGAGTACTGTTCTAGGCAGATACAGTAGTACCTGTGTTTAGATGCTACTCATAATAATTGGTTCGTGATGGATGTATAAGATAAATGGTACCAGTCCTATTAGTACACTGGCTATCTACAGCCAGACAATTCTTTTCTTTTAAAATTAATACTGTCTCTATTTTTCATAGTAGGTCAGACATCATCTTCATTTCTTTTCCTGTCCCTTCTCAGATACTGGTAAGTAATGATGCCTCTTACATTTCAGGGTCCTATTGTAGTTTCAGCTGTCTTTTTCTTTCTTTCTTCAATGGGTTTGACTCTTTGAGCTCTCCTTTCTTTGTTCTTTTCCTTCACTTTTTACTACTTAGCTTTTATTTAGTTCTGCACCTTGCCTCATCTTGTTCCTTTTCATTGACATTACCATTTTTATTTGTAGGTCTGGATCAGTTCCTTCAATTGCATTCTTAGTCATTGTCTTTTTTTGATGTGGAATTTACCTGATCCTTCTTTTCCTCATGGTCTACTAGCTGCCAATTTCTCTTCTTTAATAGTAAGCTTATTTTGTCTTATATCACCCTGTCTGTTGAGCTATCTTTCGTCATATTTCTACAGCCTCTACTTTTGTCTACATAAAATCTCTCATTTTTTCTTACCTTCTACTCTAAGGTTATGTTTCTACTCTAGGGGCTAAGCCAGGTAATGGGCTAAAACCAAAGCTCATCCTTGTCTGGACCTGTTTATTCATATGGCTGGTAAGATGCAGGTGTCCTTGTGTTTAGTATTTGCACGCTGCCTTAAAATCCTAGGTGTCCATGTAGCAAGAGGTGCCTAAAACCTCTGGGAAAGTCTCCTTGAGGGCCGATGGAGTATCTAGTAGTAGCCACGCAGGGAGAGCTGCGTTCTTCCAGCTTATAGGACTGGCACATTGGGCAGGCACTGCAGTGTTCAGTAAGTCTGACCTTTGGCGTTGCCTAAAGACGATGCTATACTTAGTGTGGGTTTGTAAATGTGCTGAAACTTTGTACCATACTTAGACAGCATATTTTACCATTTGAGGTATCTTCTTTTCCCCTGTATTTCTATGTTGAAAGCCTTTGGATTACAGTCAATTTCAGGAGAAACCTCTTCCCTTCCAGCTCTGAAATGGAGACCAGGTAGAAATCCTCCCCAGCATGTATTTTATCGCCAATTTGTTTGCTTGCTTTCTCCCTGATTCTTCTGCATGATTTTCTTAGCATCTGTTCTGACATCTTCCTTGCTTCACTCTTGCCTTCTCTTTTCTTACTCTTGTCCTTTTTCCCCTTGTCATCCTTGTAAAAAAAAATCTCATTTTGCCTTTCCAGCCACCATATGTCAAGTATTGGACTTGGATATGTAAAGTCTCTGTAATGTTATTACAAGAATAAATGTACCCAGGAATTATATTATTATGTAATTTCCAGATTTTTATTAGAATAAAAATACTACAAGCAGTGGTGGGATCCTGATGTATTTTTGCATAGGTTTCCTTACCGGGTCATTGTGTAACCAGTAATGTTCGTGAAAGTAATGAGCATGTTGCAGAAGATCAGTTGTTAAAAGTGTAATGCAAAGAAAGAACCATCACACAAATTTGATGGCCTGATTCAGAGTTGATTTAAATGGAATGTTAAGAAATTAACCTAGTAATATAATTTATCTACTTTTTAAAACATACAAAAATATAAATAAATTAGGAAACCAGTTGGCAAAGCAAACTGAAAATACTGATTGGTTGGATATCTAGAAATTATTTCCATATAAGCAGAAAAGCTATCAAGAGGATCCTCAGCCATCACAGATAAATAATAACATAAAAGATAATGTTAGGGTAATAGCTGAAGAGGAAAAATAAACAAACAGGCAAAGATAGCCACATCGTGGAGGGTAGCAACTGTAGGGAAGAAGTGAGATCTGTTAATATTTTATCTGTGTTAGACTTCATAAAGGAAACTGAGATCTTAAAAGCTTTGAGGAACTCTGGGGTGGGGATTCAGAGAAGGTTTCTGGCAGTCCAAGATTCCAGAGCAGTCATTCGGTGATAGGAGGAAGAAAAAAACTAATGAATTTTGAGATAGGTTTTGATGTGCCTCCCTTTATTCCAGTGTACAGCATCCACTTATCTTACTCCTTCAACACTTTTCCAGATAACCCATATCTCTCTACTGGGTATCTAGGCTTTGAAATTAAGGCCTCAAACTTGCATATTGCAGTTTATGTTCAGTGGACTCTTCCTCTTCCTTTTAACGCTCTTGTGAATGAGCAAAGCAAGAAGTAAAACTAAACAGATGGCAGGCAAGCGATGAATACAAGTTGGGAAGGAATTTATTTACAACTGAAAGGTACATATATTGGAACAACAATTTTCATGAACTGTTTCCTCCCCCAGTGTGGTCTCAGCCCTGCTGTGATTCATGTTTCCTGGGATTCCTCCTCCTTTTCTATTGTTTGTCTAGCATTAAGTCCACAGCTGAGCAATTCTCTATCCTCAAGGCTTGTATTTGCAACGCGAGATATGGGCACTGAACCCCATGCTGCTAGAATTTGATTATTACCATCTATATTTCAAGTCATATTTCCAAAAGATAGTATGGATTCAGCATCTGTCTTTTTTCCCCTTATGTTCACCATGCTAGATTTCAGACCTCCCAAGGTCAAACCTGGAGTCCTGACTCATGCCTCGGAGCAGCAGCAAGAACTATCCAAGGTCAGTTCCCCGAGACTGCTGTCTAGGTGGTTTCTTGGTGATAATGCCTTATTACGTGTCAAGCACATCTTTCTCTATAGGACTTCAGTGCGAGTTACGTGATACCCGGCTTTCTTGGGAGTAATTTTGCCAACAGTTCTCTACATGACAAAACTCCATTGTTTACCAAATGCAGTTAGCTACAATGGGTATAACAATTCAGGACAGCAGAATACAACTTCTGCTTTTCAGCACTTCACTGCTCTGTATAAAGAAAGGAAACAAATCTGCCTGTATTTCTGAGTCTCTTTCTCTCCCATGCTTCCTGGGTGCCCGCAGAAGACCTTCTTGCCTTAGGTCTTAGCCCAGTCTTACCTTTCTGCTGTTATTGCTTCCTTGAATATGCTGGTTTAGATCTACCTCTTCTTCACAGGTGCACCCCTCTCTTTTGTGACATCTCCTTTTACATGTCCATCAGTGGGTTTCATCATCTTCCCTGTCATTTAGGCTTACAACTTCTGTGTCAGCCCTGACACCTCTCTTCCCTCTTACCACAGCAAGTTGTCACTCCATCATGTCACTTTTCTCTGTCTAACTCCATCTTCCCTCTTCTATTTCCCTGACTGGAACTGTTGTTCAGGGTTTAATCTTCTTCCACCTCAAGCACTGCAGGTCTAATTCCAGCCTGGATTCCCTGTGTTTGTTCAAGACTACCCAGGGAACCCGACTCCCTCCTGGCACTGGTTGGTATCCCTACACTGAGCAGGCTTTGTCTCCCATAACCTTCAGATTTCTTGAGTTTCACTGAAAACTGGCAGCAGAGGGCAGAGTCAGGGGCACTGTGACTAGTTCCTAAATCTGTTATGCAGGTACAGTAAGTCATTCAAGAGGTCCATACAGGTTAAGTGCTCTCCCTGATTCATGAGCATGCAGCCCTGGCCATTGCGGAGGAAATGGGATCCTTTATGGGATCACCTGATCAGCTTCTCTGACCACAAAGAGGTTTGCATGGTTCACTAGCCTTGACTTAGGCAGCTGATTACTTGTTCTTTTTAATTTTTTAAAGGTTTTCATGTCTTCAAAAGCCTAGCAATGTGTTTCATTGTAGGGGGTTAAACATTAATTGCTGCCGTAAACCTGATTTCTGGTGCTTGCAGTCGAGAGTTGTGTGCTTGTGTCATGCAGCCATTAGTAGCCTGGGACGATGTGGTGCTGTGCTGTGGTTATGGCCTGAAACAGTAAATGTATCTGCTTCCCCCTGCTTATTTCTACTACAGTTACAGTACTCTGCCACTATATATAGCAGCTGCTGTTTACTCTGGCTAGTATTTCTCCACTTTGCACAGCAGCAGTTGGCACAGGCCTGTTGGCAGCGGAACTGCCTCTGTGTAGTGAGGTTTTACACCAGCCCTGTGACTTTGCTTCCCAAGGGTCACAGCACCTAATGTAATATCCGCTGCTACGATGTAGCCCCGAACTCAGAAATGTAGTTATTGAGCTTCTGTTTGTTATTCTTTCTTAAATTGTTTCAGAAACTCACCATGGACTATAAAAACTTTCCCAAAAAGTGGCTGTTCAGTTCTGTAAGATGCTTCCTTCCAAAATTCACTTCTTGTTGGTTTCAGAATATATTAAATTACCGTTCATCCTTATTTGACTGATTTAAAAGGTTGAGAACTACAAGATTATGGATGTTCTGTTTTTTTCCCATGTCTCTTCCTTACTGCCTTTTTTCTTTGTTATCTCTCCTCTTCTTAAAGTCTTAGTGTAATCCTCACCCCATTCCACAGGGAACCGAATACAAACAGTTCCCTTGACAGTAGTTAGTACAGGGCTCCTTAAAGAGCTGGCACAAACTTAAAGAAGCAGCAGGGAAATTTCTAGTAAAAGTATTGCATAAGCTATGCATATAAATAAAATATGTACACAGCATAATTATGCATGTGTCACTCCCTTGATATAACTTCAGTAAAGTCACTTGAGATATTTCTTATCAATAACTAAAAGTTAGCTGTAGCTAAGACCTTTATCCTTTTATGTCCTTGTTTTGTTTTCTTGTTTCTCTGTGTGTATCAGCATTTTGTTCTTCCCCATCATTCATTTCTAGGGAGGGTCTCTCTTGCTAGTTTAGAGATGACGATGCACTGATAAAGACTAACAGCAACGTTCACAGCAGTGAGTCACTTAAAAATCAAAGGACCATTTTCTAGATAGGATGCTCCCGTGAACCCAGCTCGGTGCGTGCTGGTTGCTGTGAGGACCAGGCTCCAGCTCCATCAGGGGTTCCCGGTGTCTGTGGGATTGAGACTGGACAGTGAAGGAAAGAGCGTGTGCGTGTTGGGGCAGGGCTGCTTGCATTTAAGCATGGGTTTGCAGCAATACCATTCGTGAGTTACCAATGAATGCACGCACAGTATGTAATGCTGCTGCATTATAAATGATCACAAAATATAATTTAAACTGTTGTACCTGTTTTTTCATACTTGGTCTCTTTCCTGGTGTTTGCTCTGGCATTTTGAATCTAGCTGCTCAAGGATCATCTTAACCATGAAGCACTTGTCAATGAGGGCCATCTGGCAGGCAGGAAACCTGCTTCCTGGATGTTTTAGCAGGGAATTCAGTCTATTTCTTGTCTTGAAATGTCTGTAGTTAGTAAGAAAGAGCATATTCATGACAGAGAGATGCACGTTAAAACTGCCACAGTCCCATTTGCTATGGCACTCCCTAGGTATGTAGGAGACAACAGTGGTAATTCTTTCTCTCCTTGATTCCAGCCATGGTCTTGTGGCTTAACTGCTGCCATTTTGTGTAAAAATCTCAGCTGAGTGCATGGAGACAGCTGCAGCACCAGTGTTGCAACATGTTTGTAAATCTGGATTTTTCCATTTCTTTCGTGGGTTCCTAAGTTACCAAGATTTCAATCTGGATTTTGGATCTTCTGGACAAAGTGAATATGTTCATTAACATTACACTAGATACGTTCCTTCCTTCCTTTTCAAGTATGTGATAAACTAACAATAAAAGTTAAGTGGGTTTGAAAACATTTTTGAAAATTTTCTTAGCAGTTCCAGTGGTGACAAGTTTTCAGGTACATAACTGTAACACGAAAATTAAATATTCTTACACTGTGTAGAATAATTTTAGTACTGGTGTATCATCTATGGTGTAAACTATATAAGCATATATATGTTTATGATTGCAAGATAGAAAACAGTCTTGACAAAATTCCTAGCGTCGGAAGAAACTTACTTGTTTTACACGATGTATGTCACACTTTTTCTTAGAGGAATACACATGGATACACCATTATGTGTATCCATGTATAGGTATATAAGAAGACAAAGAGAAGCAGAAACAATTAATGATACTGTAATTTGAGTTTCCATTTCTCAATTAGTTTTGCATCGTGTGAGAGAAAATGCATGGCTATATTTGACTGTTTTTCAGCAGAGGCATGGCAAATGATAAATGTAGTTGTAGCCTGGGCCTGCTTGTGTACTGGAACTAGTAGAAGACAGAATGGAACAGCAAGGACATGCTATGGCTTAATTCTATGTTCCTACAAAGCCTTGAAATTGTTTGTCCATGGTTTCTGTGTTTCATTTTTTGCTGCTTCAAATGGGAGTGAAGAATTCCTTCCTGTAGCTAACATGTTTTGGACGAGCAGGTGTCGATTCAGTCAAAATTGGAAGCTGGTTTAACTTCCTGGAATTTCAGCTCTTGGGGCACAGGGGGAAATGTTTAAAAAGTGCTGGCAACAGTAAGCTCCTATAGATTGTTATTTCAGATTATTGTTCTTTCGGGAAATGTGGCGCAGTGTTTGGTTCATCAGCTATAGTTCCATTTTATGGTATCAGTCAGGCTTGAGGAGGTCATTCCGTGCCCAGAAAGTTCTCTTCTAAAACTCTTTTGTTCTCTAACTCCATGGAAGAATAGTTTAGAAGTAAAAAATAGACCACATCAGATGAAAGTTGGTGTCTTGGCATCATTCCATTAACTTCAATGGAGTGATACCAATTTACACGAGCTAAGTGTCTGCCCTAAAGTCTGTTGTTTAGAAGTCATCCAGTATTTTCATATCTTTCAAGGGGAAGTTCAGATGGTCTTTAAAACCTGTGACACCTTACTAACTGAAGTGTAAAGCTGCAGAGCAGTAACCAAGGCACTTATTTTTTAAAAATTGGCACTCTTAGGAAAAAAAGAAATGCTAGAAAATAGCTTTATAGCTAAAAATAGTTCTGTCTTGATGATTTTGAAAGTTCAGATGCTGTGAACTTAACTGTTTGCATTCAGGCTGTAGTGGAGATTCTGCTACTAACAATGAACATTTCTTGCCATGCTGATGAAGTGAAACGTATTCTTGATGCTATTTGAGATCAGGCAGCTCTATAGATAATCCACTCTATTTATCTTTGCAGCAATACAAAACCTTTTATTCCATTTCTAGATAAGCTAGAGTATGATTTTTTTTTTTTTTATTTTTTTTTACCTAACACCACTGAGGAACTTCACTCTTTCAAACATGAAAAAGAAAGGCGGGAGTAAATAATAGAACACCATATTTATTTCTTTTCACTCATACTAAATAACCTAACCTTTGGTGTTTTTAATGTGTGAAATCTTTTGATACATGAAGCAAAAAAATGGAAATTGCTGGCAAATCTAGAAAGCAGTCTACACTGGGAAATGGGTATGGACAGATCTATGTATGTCTGCGAGCAGCCTCCTAGATGCATTTTGAAAAAGAACTTAAGTATTTATGTATGTTAAAAAGTGAACCAAAAGCCTAACCATTTAACAGAGAGAAAAAAATCATCCTTTCAGTTCAGGCCGATATGAAACTACTTATTATCTACTTCACCTGCTGCTGTTGAGATATCTCATGGTATCCCATTTTCGGTCCCCTTCTCTGTGGAGAGGGCTGTTTGGCTTGACCAGTTGGCTGATCGTGCTCTTCCTGGGACTAAAGCACGGAGGAGAGTTGCTGAGTCGGAGTCCCTACTGTTTCAGTGTCTCAGGATCCCCTGCGAGGGTTGGACATCAAGAGGAAACTAAATTCTGTAGATATCTTGATACGCTTCCCATGTGATCTCTCCCTTCGGAGGGAAAGCAACTTTGTTCAGATAGAATTAAAAAGCAGAGTAATTATTCTCGAATAAAACATTTTTTATCCTTGGAATAGAGTATCCACATGGGGGAGTTATATCAGCATAGCTTTGGCACTGTAATTATTCTGTTAAAGCGAGGCCAGTCAAATTCTTCTTGTAGTTAAACCCCAGTATGACCTGTTACCACAAGTGGGAAGAAAGGGAATAAGGAAGGTTCATCGGGCTCTTCAGCACCTCCCACGTAACACCTTCAAATAAAGACTGTAATTTTGGTTTGGATAAGAACAGCAATGAATGAAATAAAGTGAAACATAGCAGCTTCTTTTTTTCATACCTTATTGAAATGTTCTGCTGACAAAACGAGCCAGACAAAAGATAAAATACGATGACATGGCACAGAGCAGTGCTCCATAGAGATATCTAAGCAGCTCTGAACACCTGGACTGGTATAATCAGTAGCTTATCTTATTAATACATTGAAATGAGTTTTTAAAGACAGTACTTTGCAACTTAATATCTAGAATATTTAATTTTTAAATTAGAGACATACGAGAGTTGAGAATAATAGATGAGATTTTTTAAAAAATATGTAGTTTACTTTGTTAACAGAATATGGGTGGCAGAATAAACTGAAGACTTCAAATTCACTCATAAGGAGATGAAGCACAGTGTTATCTCAAAGGTCTGAGTCATAATTCTTGGACAGATTCTCTTAAAATCCAGTTCTAGTAATAAGAAATTTAAAAATTCCTTCTAATTGCATCTGTCTACAGTATACACACACACACGCCACTGTTTGTTCTCTAAGGCTTTATCACTGCATTATCAATGTCTATCTTATTGCCTCACTGAACTTTAATTTTGGTGAAATCTGCTGTCTATACAAAAGGCTGTTATTTGGAAACTCAGTTTCTTGGAGCGGTTGTTTCTCTTGTTACTTTATCAAAGTGCTCTGATTCAATCTTTTTTTGTTGTTTTTTTTTCTTTTCCTGGTGATACTTAGTAAATACTTAAGTAAAAATATACAAATTGTACTCTATAAAACACGTCAATTATTTGATTAAGATAAGAGACTTTCAAGAAGAGAGTTTATTAAAACAATTGTTAATCAGTTTAACAAAGAAAGTTTTGGTACAAAAATCATGTTGGGTGCAATGTATGGGTTTCATTTACACGTTCCTGCAGTATAGTTTCTAAAGCCTGTCTTAAGAATAACTAACTGCTTTCTTGAGCTATTTCAATGAGAATGACTTCAAGCTCTTCAGGGAAGGAGCCCTTCTTTTATTCTTCTCTCAGAAGCACCTATAAGGATGCTCTGAGATACAAAAATGATTAAAACAACACTAATTAGTTTGACAAAGGAAGAGATTTAAATGTGGAAAACATCTAAAAGAGCCACTAATGTTGTAAAAAATTAAAAAAGGAATGAACGAGTCCATGCCTTTGGACAAGTAAAGAACATACCTCAAAGTGCATGGACAGTAAATGCATACTGGGGATGCCAGGAAGTTACTATAGCATTGCAGGTAAGAAATATGGAAGAAAAAAAGCTGGGGAATGAGCTGGCTTTTATTTCCAAATCTCCTCAGTCTCAAAACTGCTTTGCTGGCCGTTAGCACCGTCCCGTCTGCAGAATACATGGCCAGCTCCAAAGCCAGTAGCATCAGCTCAGGGATAAGACTGATGGGGAGACAAGGTGCTAGAGGCTTCTTCCCCAGCCACTTAAAGGTCTTCCCAGCAGCAGTGTGTTCCCCAAGTATTGCTAGGTGGGTCATTCCAGTAACAGCAGCTGCTTTTACAGTAACTGAAGGAGAAAGGTTCACCCGTTTCAGCTGATTTTTTGTGGTATACATATAGGTAGCAAAATCTGTTCCTACGTTTTTCTCCAGCAAGAATTTCACGCGTAGGCATCTACATGAAAAGCTGGATTAGAAGTCACTCTGTAGCCTGTAAAACTGGGAAGCATCAGCTTTGTGATTGTCTATACAAGCTTTATTCTTACCATTTTACAGAACACAGATAGCCTTTCTTTAGCTATTCAGAGCTCCCAGGGACCCTTCTTCACAAAGTGCACTGAGGCTGAAGACACAAAGGGACAGACTTAAGTTCTCACTTTCATTAAAAGTCTGCTTCCCTAAGCTTTGCCTTTGTCGTAAATCTCTTTCAAGAGATCGGTTTTATCCACTAGGTATCATTTAAATGTAACGTGGGTTTGCAAGGTTGTTTCTTCTTTTTTTGGGGGTAGCATATCTGAAACAATTACAATATTTTTGAGTGTAAGAATCCATTGTTTTAGTGAAGGTAACCAAGAAAACCTCAAAATTATTTGAGGTTTTACAATTTGAGGAATTCAACAGGACTACATACTACTAGGCTATCTGCTTGTACTTTCTTAGATTAAAAAAGTTTATCATTATGGATGTTAATTTAATTGATTATGTAACATCTATGCACTGTGTAAAGTAACTGCAGAAATTATTCCTAATTTCAAGGTTTAGGTTCTATCTGGAGTTCTTTAGCTGCTACCTGCTCTGGTAGAACAAAGCTTTGTCTACTAAGTCAGCAGTGACTGTGATGACCTCTCAGATCAGCCATTGCATGTTATCACCTAAAGACACAACAGTAAGAAGAGCAGATTTTCCAAATAAGCAGCAACTGTGCTTGACTGCATTCCCAGTGGAAAAAAGAAATGGCTTGGATTCAGCATTTTCAAATGTATGTAAATTAGTTTAATACAAACATAAACTTCACTGTGAAGGAAATGCTAATTATTAAAAAATAAATACATCTGGAACAAGCAACTGCTCCAGTAAAAAAGATTGAAATGAGAATAGCAGTTATATTAAGAGAGATTAAATTAAAAGCCTGCACTTTTATAAATTGCAGAATTTGACAGCTCATTCTATATATCAGAAGTAATTTATCAGAAGATATCCTTTTTTTAGTGTCACAAAAATACGTTTTACAAACCTCTGCATAAGAGTTAAGATGCAGAACACTTGTATAGGAAACAAACAAAATTCGATTTGTCTCGCCTTAAAGAGCCATTTCATCATCAAAAAAATGATCATGCAAAATTTTTGATTCCTACACGTGCTAACAATAATCTTTTTTGGAGAGGCAGGTTGCAGGACTAGTTCTGATAGCAATCCACTCATTTCTTCACTTTGGATGGGCATGGTTACTTCTGAAATGCAACCACTGGCATGTGTTTGTATTTTGCATCTAATCAGCAGATTTGAATGTAATTATGTATTTTGCAGGTGAGGTGTTAATGCGGGTTATATGGCACATCAGCTGTGCGCTGCCACTTGAAATGGTCCACTGGAAAATCTTGAGACAAACAACATTCAATTAGGCGCATAGCCATGAGCAGCTGTGCTAAGTACCACTGGCATCGCCTCAGACGTACAAATCTCAGTGTGAGCCTACTGCTAGCCGCTTTGAAAATGTGTTTATGTTGGTGACAAAAACTTTCCATCATCAATTCTTCTTAAACCTCTGTGCCTCTTAGCTGAAAAATTACAGCTGCCTGCAAGGGGAGGGATGCTCAGTCCTATTAATTTTCATTGGATGAAAAGGATCTTTTTTTCCTTCAGGCTAAAGGTTTAACCTTTATGAGTTTCATGAGTAACAAAGGGCATCCAGATTTTTATTACATGGTGTAGAGCTGTGCATTTGTTCAAAATAATCAGCACTGGGCAATCTACCGCGTATCGATCCAAAACAAACATTACTACTCATGTAAGCTGTTTCCTTCTCAAGTCTACACTTGGCATAGGAAAACAAACTTGTTTAATCATCAGTTTTTAAATGCTTACCATATATGTCACTGCAGTCTGCTCTAATGCTTAGGATTCACATCAATGATACTATTTGGGGAAATGCATCAACAGATTCTGTAAGGTTTTCTTCCCTTCAAAAATCCCACATGTGTATTTTGGAGGCTAACTTTCTGAGTACACAAGCACTTGCCCAGGTACACTGACTTGCTGAGCCGTCAAAAGAGCCAGCAACACCTTTACAATTGCATCTTTGCCTCTGTTATAAATGGCATTCAGTTTTTTTGATGTAGCTGGCTGGTGAGCAATGCTGGTTGATGCCTTCGGGCTTGTTGTGCTTCCAGCATCGGGGAGTGGAGGGGCACACTGATCATTGAAAGCAGGAGAGGGGAAAAGGAGGAGGACAGAAGACAAGGAAGAGGATTTAGATTTAGTTTTGGAGTCCTCTTTTAGTTACAAAACCCCAAATGGCCCAGCGACTGTCTTTAGACTTGCTACTCTATTTGAGATAGAAAAACCTTTGACTAAGGTATAGTTAAACAGACGTCATGAAAATATGATGGATGAGGGAAGAGTAGGTGGAAGTTAGAGAAAAACTCATGAAGTCATTAGTATCGTTTGACGATGAGAGTATTGTGTTGAGGGGAGTGATACAGAAAAGAGCTCACAAGCTGAGGGGCAGTTTGATCAGAAAGAGGAGTTGGGGTATGAGAACCGTCTCTCTTTTTTCAGCAGGTGTCTGATTCTCTCAGCTTCTCTCAAGACTTAAGAAGGACTCTGACTGGACTTGATCTGGAGCTGTGATTAAATGCAAGGAGTTGTATCATGCTTGGGAGGTGACTGGAAGTGGAGACACTTCGGAGCCGATAAATGAGCAGTGAAGTGAAGCAGCATCGGTGAGACAGCAGTGGAGCGAGCTGAGGCATACGAGGACCTCTGTCTTTGCAGTGTAAGGATAATCTATGTATACCAACAGCCTACTTTTATGTGCTTTTAACCTCTGGTTGTGAGGGAAGGCTTTCTTCCTTTTGTGTCTGTGTGTGTGCAAGTAGCATTTCTCTGAAGGATGAGAATATTTCTTAATACTTGACAGGCTGGAAAAATTGGGAGTTACAAACCGTAAAGTTATGGTCTTCCCCAGTTATCTGTAATTTAAAAAAATGAGAATTAACCATAGCCAAAAAAAAAAAAACAAAAACCATAATCTGTGCTTCTAGGAGACTGAACAGGAGTTTGGAAGCACACTGATCCTACTGATGAGTTACTGAACCCAGCTAGTGAATAGTTGATGTGATGGAGGGATTGCTCACCTCTGGGCGTTTCCATGTATCTCATGCAGAGTTAATGTGCTAATATGTGCTTATGTTGGTAGAAATAGTGTGACTGGTTGAGTGAGAGCTTTTTGGTTCCCTTCTGAGGTGAGAGCAACCATAATACATAAGCATACAATTTTTGTATTGTTTTCATCGTTTGGTGTATAGCACTGTATTAGGTGTGGTAGAGAAGGAATATATAGAAAGGTATGAGAAGGAAACTGATTTTTTTTCTTGTATTTACCTACATAGCATAAGCTAGTTCCATACAAAAGCTCAGTACTTCATCTGTTGTTGCTAGTTAGAGATGTACAGCAACTTTCTTCAGGCATTTCCTCTTGGAAGAAAACCGTACTTTGCAGCCTTGTATATCTCCTTCTACGGAAGATAGGAATAAATTAGACGAGAGCTGATCTAGTCCAGTACTGTGTAGTTTCTCACAGTGCCTTTGCAGGCACAGTTCTGAGTGAAAGCAGTCTTCTCTGTAAACTCTTACCTAATGTGATTTTGGGGGGTATTTTAGAAAGAGAAAGACCTTAATCTTCCCGTAGCTACATTAGTTTGTTTTTCCCAATGAAAAACTCATTTTGTTACAGTTTGACACTTCAATTTTCCTTTGCATTAGTCTTTCTTTTTACTGGCGCTCTGCAGTATTTCATGTGCAGATTCATCTGTATGTGTCAGTAGTGTGCTCATCAGATCAATGTGATCCAAATGATTTAAACTAAGAGCAGTGTTGTTGTGTTTGTTGTTGTTGTTGTTTTAACTATAGAAGTGGGTTTTAGGAATTATTCTTGGGAATTTACTTTTTCTAAATTTCCATCTGTTGGTGTTAAGTAAAGAATTTCTTTTCAAATGAAGAGTTATTTTGATCCCTCTGAAATATGTTTTAAGTCCCTGTTCCTCCTTTTTCTCCTCCTCTCTTTTCCTTTTATTGTTAGCAACATAAAACTATTATATGTAACTTAATTCAGATGACATTTTAGGAAATACACAGAAGAACAGCAGAAAGCATATAATGCAAAGTCAGTTGTGATGATATCAGAGAAGTTCAGCCTATGTGCTAAAATATTTGTTTTGCCACTTTCAGAATGACCCTGAAGAGAGTTAATGAAATATGTTCTGCATGGGCATCTGCTTTTTTGTTTCTTTTAAGGTCTGGGGATTGTGTTGTTGGTTGGCTGGTTCGTTTGGGGGCTCTTCATTACTTTGGTGTCTTTTCAGTTGCTTCTGTTTCAAAGGATGTGATCAGGGACAAGGATAAGCCTCAAAGAAAGCTAGTGGCCAGCGTAATGCTGATGAAGCTTTTCTGTACGTGGCTGTACAATAATGAAAGATGTCTTACATAACTCTCTATTTCTGTGAGTTCTTTTAAAAACTCAGCCTTCCCTTCACAGTAGCAATATGAAGGTCTCTGTCCGATCTTGTTGCTAAAGGAGCTTGTACCAGAGTGTGATGGGGAGTTTTTCTTGTGGATGGGGAGGGGACTTTACCTTGCATGCATCACTAAGGGACTGATTTTACCATTTCATACATAGGGTGACTGCCCCTAAGGTGGTTAAAAGACTGGAGGGCTTGTAGAAAATGGTTGTAAAAAAATGAACTGGATCAAATACCTATATATGAAAGGCTTAAACAAGTCAATCTGTTTGACCTATCAAAAAGACTGAGGGATGACTTAGTTGCTGTATATAAATGAATGCCTTGATGTTAAGACAATATGGAATATTAAAGACTCTAACAGTAGTTGGAAAAGGGATAATAAATAAGGCTAAAAGATTAAACCAGACAACTTACAATTAGAATTTGACAAATGTTTGTAATGGAAGGGGTATTCTTTATGACTGGAGGTGGTGGATTCTCTTTTATCTCAGGGCGTTTCCAAACTCACAAGATGATGTTTGCTTTAGATGAACACATGTTTAAAAGAAGGGTTGACACGGATTTAGCACAGGGTTTACTGGTTGAAATTAATGATCTGCAGAGTGTGGCTGGTCATGCTATTTCTTTGTGGTGTGTTTGCCTTTAAACTTCATGAACTTTCAACTTACTCTGTCTCTACAGCTACTCACTGGAGCCATGTAGCCATCCATTATTATTCATGTTCTTGTCTTATTAATTGAAAAGTTTATTTTGCCAGGATATGCTAGGAATTAAGGTGTTAGAGCCATCTTATTTTACTGTGTTCGCATACTTCGTGTTCTCTGACTTGGCTGTTTGAAAGCATGATTCTGGGGAATAGTTTTCTCTCTTTTTTTCTTATTGACTGGTGGAAAGTAGGTGTTTAAGAAATCTCACTCTACCCAAGACAGTGCTAATGCAAACCCAGATTTTCTAACCCAAGAGATTTGGATAAGGCTATTGGAAGAAATGAGCACGATTCTTTTCAGAAGTGAGCCTGTCATGTTATAAGACTCTCTAATCTCTACAGGACAGTACAGAGGGAAAAAAAAATGTTGGGTTTGGCTTTCAGAAACTTTGGGGAAAAAATACTCACAGGACCACCTACATTTAGAGTTTTATAGCTGTCCCAGACTAAAAAGATGTAGAAAAGACACTTCTAATTATCTTTCCTCTGTGAAGGAAAGACACTTTCCTTTCCTGTGAAGGAAAAACATAATCTCCCACTAGGTGCGGGTGAGAGAGCACTGGCACAGGCTGCCCAGAGAGGCTGTGGGGTCTCCCCCCTAGGAGATCTCCAAAAGCCACCTGGATGTGGTCCTGGGCAGCCTGTGCTGGCTGGTCCTGCTTGGACCAGATGGGCTCTGAAGGTCCCTTCCCACCTCAGCCACTCTGTGAGTCTGTGATCCACAGTGTCACTACGAGGCCTATTAAAGACAGCTGTGCTGTTCCAGCTAGTGGGTTGCAATGCCAAGAGTGTACGACAGTCCTGGCTAAGCAGCCATCACAAGGTTTTAAGGATGGTGAAGCACCTGCGTGCAGGGCAAAAGGGAAGGTTCACAGATAGCACAGCTTTGGTGGGCTGTTGAGTCTGCCTGCTCTTCTTTCAAAAGAAGTGAAACTTTAAAAAGATGCAGGAATCTTTGGGGAGGAGAAAATGGCGTAATAGAAAATCTTCTTCTGAAAGTAACCTAATTGCTGCTACACATCAGGTACGCATTTGTATACTTGAATTGGTTGGGAAAAGGCTGTTTTCTAAGAAAAGATAAGACTTTTCTCCCAATAGAGATGAGAAGCAGGAAGACAATGTAGTTTACAGTAGATATGGGTAAAGTTGTTTGTTTGTTTTATCTCCCCGCTCTCTCTCTGTGGCTCTGTGTTACACATATGCTGTGCCTCTGCTAACCTGAGGACATCAATCAGGCTGTTTCAACAGGAGAAAGTATGACTCTTAGCTGTGTGATCTTGGTGGGAATGTGTTTGCGAGAGATACTTTTGGCAAAATATTTACTTCCTGAAAGCTATGTGGAAGTTACTAGTTATCCTTACTTCATACAGAAAAATGCTTTACAATATTACCATCAGAAATTATCCCCGGGACGACATGCCGTGTAACAGAGGTAGCACAATGAAATGGCTTCTCTGCTACAGTCATTACAAATTTATAAACTTTAAGCTGTAGTAAGAAGTCTTGTTTTTGCTGCTTTTCTTAATATGATGCAGAATATCTTTTAGAAATATTCATGGAAAATGTGCTATGTCCTGTCTTTCACTCTAATCCTCTGTATTACCTGTACAAAGAACAAGGATTTGCACCCCCCCCCCCTTTTTTTTTTTTTGCTTATCTATGCTGCAGTCCCGCTGTCATTGTTTGATTCTGCTTAAATCCCTCTGTACCTAAAGGTACAGCCTTATCAATTGAAAAGCTAATGCTATATAAGAAGTGAAAAGAACACAGAAAGGTTTCCTAGCAACTACTGTGAATCCTTCTAAAGTAAGTCAGTTAAAACCATGTAGTACGTGCAATGGGTGTAAATTAGGGAGCTAAGCTGATCCACAGATTTACAGATGCCCACTATAAAGTATAATAAAACCTGTAATAGAAGGTGAATTGCTTGAGAAGAAAATCACATCAGAGTCTTGACAGCTTTATCATTATTTAAATGATCCAGCTTAAATTCTACTAGGTAGTTAGTAAGACTGAGTGTCAGAGCTACAGTGACAGTGTACAAAAGCACAGTTAATAGCACTGGTTAGTGTCGCTGCTGCGATGATGTCTTCTATTGCTCTTTCTAAAAACAACCAGCAAACACAAACAAACAGAATCAGCTCCAAGGGGCAGTTGTGAGGGAGCCATTGCAGGGTGCAAATATGCAGAGCCACCTCTGTGAAGCAGGGTCCTTTCTGTTTTGTTCTGCTTTCCACAGCATGAATTAAATAGGACGTTTTTAGGTTAGTAAAATCTGTTCCGGAAAGTGCAGGAAGGCTAACAATTATCTGTGTCCCCACACACTGCTCTCCCTCGCTCTCCCAGACACCGGTATTTCAGCGGAGGTTTCTTCTTTCCTCAACACTTTTATATTGTAGGTATTTCTTAAAGACCTCCTTGAGCTGGTATTACTTAGGGAATCAAGTTAAAGAGTATGACTAAACAGAGACCTGAAGTTTCCCCACTGTTCTCTGGTAAACAAATGTGCTCTAGTAAATAGAAAGACAGGACAGGGTTCAAGCGCCACGTATAACCCCATCCTGAGATAAATGCATGCCTGAAGGAAACCACGTGTTGAAGAATGCCATTTGGGACCAAGACTTTGAGGTTGTGGTTTTTTGTTTGTTGACTCAAGTCACCCCTGAAATGAGACCCATATGTGAAAACCAGACAGAGATCACAGTCCCTCTGCAGGAATAACACGTGCGTGCATGTTCACATGTCTTTTTATAACAGTTTTTAGCCTTTGGTTTCTTCAGTTTTGCAGATTCCAATAAGCAAATCTGAAAAGGTCTGAAGCATCAGCACACTCAGGTGCTTACCCTGTGCTTATCCCTCCCTGCCTTCGTTGGTCTGAAAATGAGGTTGGAGCTGTCAGCAGGCTGACCTTTCTCACATAACTGTGTTATTTCTGCTTCTCCTTCTGTCTTCTCCCAGGAAGTGCAAAGACACAAAGATGCTTAAAAACAACAACAAAAGGGAACAGCAGCGCTCTGAAACACCGAGCAAGTTTGGAGTAGTGCTGAGGCTGGCAGCAGCCTGAGCTGGCTTGTGTTTTGCACTCTGGAGGGAGAGGCCTGCCGCTCTTAACCCTTCCAGAGGGTGTAAAGGCAGGTGTGAAAACTGTGAAGAAGCAGTTTTTTGTCAGACGCTTCTTCCTTGCTCCTTCCAACCTCACTCACCAACAGCTGCACTTTTACAAGCACTGTGGTAAAAGTGTTCATTTGCTCTGTGGTTTTGAACCGTCAGTTCTCACAGAGCTGACCAGTGAATTAGGAGCACTGGGAAACTGAGTGTAATCTTTCTTTTCTGTAATATGAGATGCTTGGGTGTTATCTCTGGCAGTTGTACATCAGCTTACCTCATGTGCTGAGGGGTATCAGTTCTAAAAAAATTGAAAGAATTAACTCCAGAAACTCCTCTCCCTGTAAAGCGCTGAAACACAGGCCTATAGCCAGCATGAGCTTACAGTCAGTGCACGTATGTAGTAAAGCATGTCTGTTGCATGACCTGGCTGCACGGTTGTCATTTGTAGCCTTCGATGACTCATTAAGTCATTTTTTAGCTCTGTTGGGTTACTTCTGTCACAGATTGATTGTTAATAGTATGCCAAACCAGAGGCAGAACATGTTAGAGGATTCTCCTTTTACAGGTAAAGCAGCAGAGTAGGTGCTGATTAGGTGCAGTCATCTGCTTTCATCTTTCTGGCAGAGGAAGTAGTCTCGCCAAATACCATCGTCCTGCTAAGATTCATCAATACACTACTGGAGAGGAGGCCTTCCAATCATCCGTGGAATTTAATTTTTACCCTCTGTGTAATTAAATTGCTACTCTGAAGATTTGTGCTAAGCATAGGGGAATAATTTAGACACATAAAGTAATAAAGCTTCCAGATGGTAAATTCATGAGTCTGTTTTCTGGTGGTATAATTAATTATTCTAGTTGTGTGTTTTTTTTTTTTTTTTTTTTTGTCTACACTCGAACTGTCATTATCTACAACAGTGACCTAAACCTGAGCCAAAGTCTAAATACTTGCTCCTTGTGTTTCTTGGTTGAATTTTGCAGCTGAACAAAAGGTACAGGAATCATGTTGAAACTCTCTTTTCCACTGAAAAAGAGTTTTGGCTGTGGTATTTTGGATGAGCTAGGTTAACAGTGCTCCTGGACATCACGTAAATAGCTTTCTGTCTTTCTCCATTCCTTGAATGTGATTTTGGTCTTATGCTTGTCCAAATCAAGAAATCATTGTCAAGTAAAAAGAATAAATGACTGTGAAATACATAGACTGCAAAAATCTGTTTACTACTACCCAGTTTAGAAATTACTACTGTGCCATGATTTTGTGTGTGTTATCAGAATCTGACTTTCTGATAGCTTTACTGATAGCCAGATACCAGCAGCAACATTGTAGTCATAAGAATAAATGAACTTAAAATTTATCTTTACTTTCTGGTTCTTATGAAATGGACTGAAATTCTGCTATAGGTATTTTGTGCTACTGGTTTCTCTATATGTCTGATTTTGTGTTCTTATAGTGCGTGATTTGTGAGAATTCATCTTAAAAATCAGGAAGTGCAGTGTCTATAAATCTGTAATCGACATGGGGTGTTTATTTCAGTTTATGTAAAATTTATATGTGAGTGTGAATAAATACTGCTTAGCTACTCTGGATGTGTGTATATGTACATACACAGTATTTAGATTTCACTGTCTTTACCAGGTCACTTACTTAGCAGATGCTATTTCTTAGGATAGTGCTCATCTAAACTATCATGAAATTATTTCCTGCTGTAAATCTTTAAAGTTTTGAGGTGTCCTGAAACATGTTTCTCAGAAACGTTTCTCACTGTCAGCTTCTGAAAGCTATTTTCATCAAGACCTTGTGCCCATAATTATTAGTATGTTCAAGAACCTTGGAACCAGTACAAGACATTTTATTGGTATCTAAATATTCACAGGGATGACAAACTATAGAGCTTAACAGATCATTAAGCAGAAATCTATATTTGGAATGAAACTACTCATCTGGATTTGGAACCGTTTGCCTTGCGTTTATGGGGATAAATTCTGACATATTACTGAAAATTTACTTCACCCACTTTCTTCTTACATCAGTCTAGAGCATGGTGTTCAGAAATCATTCAGAGCTGAGAAATTTGGAAAAAGCCTTCCTTCCTTTGTCTTTAGAGTCCTTCCCAGCTGGTGCTGTGGAACAGAAGCTGCTGCACGACACAGCAATTGGTTTCAACTAACTCATGATTGTGCATGAAGCAATTCCCTACACATGAGATTTATAACCTGTTTAATCCTTTCTTCTTAATGTCCCTGTTATTCAATTACTGCCTTTTCACACACATTTCTCTAATCTTATTTCATCTTCTTTTAGCCTGCTCTTTGCAGGCTCTTTGCTTTGAAACTGATGGAAGAACTTCCACTGACTCCACTGTAGAGGAGTAGATAAGATCTGGTTTGTTTTTCTGAGGAAAAGAAACTAGCCTGTGCTCAAAGCACCATGCACAGCTATAGTGATAAAAAATTTGTGTGCACCAACCATCTTTCAAGATGTTCCTGTACTTGTTTGTTTCCTGAAAAACGAGGTATTCTTACTACTGTCAAGGATGCACAATAGCATGATTAAGGAAGAGGGAAATTGATTCTCTTCTGTTTTATACATCAGATTGTACCACACTTCTCAGCATGAGATTTACATTATCTGTAATGGTAGTTTAAAGAAAAAAAGACTATATTTTACTTTTAAATCACTTTTTTTCCTGTTTTCAAATAGAAAAAAAAAGTCCACTTGAAATATGAATACATATAACTGAGAAGGAGGGAAACATCAAATTCTGCAGTATTATTTTACAAAACACTTTTATTGTCCTACTGCACAGTTAGAACTATCAAAAGAGAAGTGGGATGCTCCTGACAGGTAAAATTTTATTTGTACAAGGCTATGCATCACTGAAGTACTACTTAAACCCTGAAATAAGTGGGCCTCAAGTAGTTTGTAGGCCATCGTGCAAGGATAGATTTCACTCTAAGAAATATCAAGTGGTATTTTTCAATCTAAATCAATGGTCTGGAAAGCACAGTAAAGTCTAAATACTGATGATTTATAAATCTATGTGTACACAGGGTGTGTATAAATATGTGTATATATAGAAACATGAAATATGAACACTAAAATGTACTTGAATTTAATTAAATTTTGCTGAAAGAAAAGTCTCAAGTCAAGAGGTAGGCTTGCAGTTGTTTTTTCTTCCTTTTGTGGAATGTTTTGCAAATCATACACTAAAGAAAACTGGACAGCATTTTGTTTTACCAACTATGAAGCAGGAGTAATGTTGCTTTCATTTGGTATTGTACCTAAAGAACACAATCCAGTAACACAGTACAACCATTCTGAAGGGACATAGTGATTTGGGCATGAAAAGACTAAAATTATAGGAAAATGAAGCTCAAAATTACATGTCCTGTGAGAAAGAAGGTCCTTGGTGTGCAAAAAGCTGGAATATCAGATATAAGCCTATT
The DNA here is from genome assembly GCF_009769625.2 of Cygnus olor. Classification (NCBI taxonomy): domain Eukaryota; kingdom Metazoa; phylum Chordata; class Aves; order Anseriformes; family Anatidae; genus Cygnus; species Cygnus olor. The sequence goes on along the minus strand of NC_049172.1, from coordinate 39,747,699 downwards.
ACACTTGTTACCTAGCTTTCAGTTAGAAATTGCTGCAAGCCATAAAAAACTGTTGTTCACACTTCTCAAGTTTAATTCAGTCAGATTCGTTGAAGCTTGAGTCTTTAGTAAAGGATATTTTTTCAAGAAAGTAAACTTATCTCTCTTCCCTTCAGGGTTTTCTCTCTCTCTTATCCTCTCCTAGGGAAACTCCACTAAAGAAAAAGCAGCACCGCTTTTGTCTGCTATCATCTGGCTGTTTAAGGTTCCAGCATGACATTGTTTTTCAGAGATGACGGCCACAGGTATTAAACAGGATGGCAGCTTTGAAGGATACTCAGAAAGATGTGACAGGGGCTCTTTAATACTGTCCAAATTAATGCATTAACACTTTGACATTACCTTCCATAAATTCAAAAGGACAATGCAAAACAAAACAGGCAGAACAAAAATCAACCAGCCAATCAAAAATATCTAAATCTGACCTCAAAGATTGATATATCAGAATTTCTGGTTCACTTGTTCTTGTAGAAAATTGCCAGAGAAAATGTCTCTCCAGGCTGAGAGATGTCGTCCCATGTGCTTTCTACTGTATGTTTCATTTCTTTGTCTTGTGACTGTAATTTCTATGTAAATTGCCATAGACATAAACAGTGGATGTGTAAATCTTCATTTCTAAGGCTTGAGAAAGAGAAAATGAGTAATTTTCAGAGTATGTTGTGGATTATTGAAGTCAGCAGCGATTAAAACCGTGAAAAGATACGTGAGACTATAAAAAACTTGCTCTTGATTTGAAGCCTACACATCAACTTTGTTCTCAGGTCCACTGTTGAGAGTTGGCTTTTATGAGTATGGGTACATAGATGTGCATGTCTTTCTTCATCTGCACGAGGAACATTAGCAAAACTCTTCATATTTGGGAGTAAATCAGTTTGAACACACAGACTTGTGCTGTACTCATCACTCTCTGCATTTATGTTACTTTTCTGTACAGCTAGGAAATGTGTTGGCACTCTTAGCATCTTTCCCAGATGGTATCAGTCTTCCTCCAAAGGGTGTATTTTCTCTGTTTCTTGTTATGATTTTTTTCCTTACTATTAGTATTATTTATTTATTTATTTATTTTTATTAAGCAGGTTAAAAGCTCCTTAGCATCCCTACAGTTTTGGTTCTCTCTCTGTGGCCAGGGATTTTACCGTGGTTACCAAAATATACTTCTTCCACATTGTCTTCTGCACTTACTACTTACAGATAGACTGTGTAGATCAGAAAAAAGAAAAAAAAAGTTACCTTCTGTATACTCTGGAGAAATATATTAGGATGGTGAGCAAAGCAATTGCTTCTACCACTTGAGTTGAAGGATCTCCAGACCCAAAGGAATGGGATTCTTTCAGTGTAACAGTTCCTTTGAAATCATCCTTATAACAATATGAAATAAAAATAAATAAATAAAATAAAAACTGCTTATCTGAATGCAGACACTGTTTCTCCAAATACAGACAGAATCAGTGTGTAAGCTTTATAGAAGCAGGTAGCCAGAAATGAAAAGAAGATAAGGATTATATCCTCTTATTACATAAATTAACACAAATAACTTCCAATTACTTAAATTAACAGGTTATTTTCATTGTGATCCAGGTGTCAGGGAACGTTCTTTGGTTGCATTAATGAAAAAGGCTGGCTTTGGGGCCTTATAGACCTCTGATAGGCCTGATTTATCATTTGGGATTTATTCAGACCTGATCCTGTTCTCAAATGGTTCCTTGGACATTAATTTGATCAGGAAAGGACCCTGCCTTCCTGCTACTGGGTCACTGTTCCCTCCAGCCAGTATCCCTCAGGTGGGACAGTAACAAACCAAGCTAGCTACTTCTCTATCGCTTGGCTAAGCTCCATGTTGAGAGGCAGGACAGCATAAATCTTAAATTCTGCTTGAATCTATAATTTTCTAATCCCACTTTATACAATCCCATAACTAGGACTAGTGGATTTGGGGGGAATTGGTCTGTATCCTGCCTTTGAGAGATGTTGTGACAGAGTTGCTGTTGCATATCTTAGCTGTGTAAAATTAGCAGCAGTTCTGAAGTTGCCTTCAAATTTTTCTCATTCTTGCTCTGGAATTAATACTTCTAAGAGGAAAAGTTTCTTGAAGTTCTTTGTTCTATTCTTTCGTTTACATTTTAACTCGCATTAAGCATTTCAGTTGGTTTGCTCGTGCAGTAAAGCTCTATTATGAAGTTTACAGGAGTTAGGGAATGAGAATTTTTTTTTTGATTGTTTTCCCAAAATGAGTCAGATGGTTGAAATTCCAATCATCCAGGTAAAAAGCAAATTAAAAAGAATATATCTGCCTATTATTACCAATTTAAAGTGGCTGACAAAGAGGTGAATGGTTTTACACCAGTCCTTTGTACGACCACCCTGACACACAAAAAAATTACGTTAGAGCCAGAAAATCTGACTTGCAGTGAAGCTGAAATTTATTTTTAGACGAGCACATTGCTGAGATGGCACTATTAAGAAAAGGTTGATCAGCGCCGAGTCAAAACTAAACAGGAAGTTGAGATGTCTCCTATTCATCTTTGGGCAGGGTTGTTAACTCACGACAATTTTTTTGTTGGCACTGTTGTCATGGATTTTCTTTCTTAATTTAAAGAGTTCTACAGCACACTTTATAAAATTAATGCTGAGGAATAATCTTTAATTAATGGCACATTTTTTTTACCTTTAATATTAGAAACACTTGTCAAATAATAACTTAGTGTCATAATTGTAAAAATGGATGTTCTATCGATATTGTCATCTCAACAGAAATAATGGCAAAGCCCAAAGCCCATTAAAATCAATAAGCTCAGAATTGTATTATTCAGGTTTTAGACTAAAGATTTTCTATGTAGCTTTTCTGAATATATGACCTTGTTTCTTAATGTGATCCTATGTTCGTGTAACTTGGCATTTTGTTTTCTCTTTGCAAGGGTTAAAGTATTAATCTCTATCAAAGTGTAGCAGGACACAAAAAAGCTGACTGGAAAGTTTCCAACGTCTGTTGTAATCTGTGTAATGCATTATTGAGTGGCAACAAAAGTCATAATCTATTTCCACCTCTAACCTTTTGAAATCCATACTTAGTTCATTGATCAATCACTGAGAAAATTTGGTATTTGGTACAGTGAATGCCTTGGTCACAGAATATCACTAGCCAGAGCCAAACCTCTTTTTTGAATATGATGGATAGTTTGTTATTTAATTGGAGTGAATATTGAAAATCACTTTCAGTAAATATTTCTTCAAAAACTCATGCAGTTTGGTTCCCATTTTTAGTCTCTTTTCCTTTTGTCAACTATCATTGCAATAGAAATATTATTTTCAATAATACCTGTACAAAGAACTTACCAAGTTGACATGACCGTGTGCAGAACTAGTTTTTTGGCATTTCCACCTACTTTTTGCTTTGCTTGGTCGTCTACCAGTCTGAGAACATACAAGATGCCATGTGGTGCTACTGACCAGTTGCAACTAAACTGTACAGCTTGAATACTGAATTTTAAATATTCTACAAAATAATTGAGAGAGATGATAATGAATACACTCAGGAAATCATTATCTTCTTGCCAGGATTCTAAAAGCAGAAAATTAGGATCGAGTAAATTAGGGTAAAATTTGTAGGCTAAATTATCCATTTTGTATTCTTTGTTCAGGTGCATTATTTTCCTTTTTCTAATCAGGAAAATAGAAAAGAAAAAGCTCTCTCATTGAGATCATGCAAGTTACAGTGTTACTGAAAATCTATGTTATTTGCAGCGGAGTCAATTTTAAAGGACACAATATGAGCACAGTATACTTTGGTGACATTAACTAAGACTTTCATACGTTTCGGGGCATAGGAAGTACTCTGCACCCACTCAGAAGTGCTGAAGTTTTTCAGTTGTGATTGGGAAGGGGCTGAACTGGGCATTGTGCTTTATTGTAGAACACCAAGAAAGGGGTTCAACTTGTAGGTTGTTAACGTGACAAAATACGAAACTTCCCACTTAATATTAGGGGGAGAAGTATATGCATTTGAATCATATAATTATAAAAAGCATGGTATTTTAAAATTCCTTACAGAAAAGGGTGAGGAATCTGAACCTGCGATTATCCTCGAGCACCTCATGTGGGATGTGGAGCAGGTGGTGGTGCCTGTAGTGCTTCACCACCCGCCCAGCCTCCGCATTCCCCACCGTGTGCTTGCAGCACCTCTGCCTGTTGGGGCATGGCTGGAGATTTTTGGCATGTTCAGGAGTACGGGCTCACCCAGGTTGCAGCCATGGTGCTGAGGAATGGATAGAAAAAGCTCAAGCTTTCTCCAGTGCTGCACTCTGGATACGTGTGAGTACCTAGGCGGTATGGAGGTGAGATGGGTTTGGGCTCACGCAGCCTCGCAGACTCTCTCCAGGATGGGTGATCTCATCTGCGAAGCAAAGTGAAAACTCTCTCAAATGATATTAGACCCTGGAACCTGATCAAGTCAGGGCAGGTTAATTAAATGAGCAACTGCCCACTGTGTCTCAGCTCATTCGGGATATTGCACTCACCGTGACAGACATGAAGAAGTATCTCTTGTTTTATACTACAGCTGCATCTTAGGATCACACAAAATCCCTTCTGCCTAAACTGATCAGGTTCAGAGTCAGTCTCCTGCCACTGATGCTCAGATCTCCTCTGATATTGCATCATCTATCACAGGGTACCAGTGAACCTCACTGACCTGTGAGGATAATGGAGCGAGAGGGGGGCGTTTGTAGGTTAATATGTCAACTGTGCTGGGTAACAGATGGTGGCAATGATCTGGTCCAGGAGACGACGTTACAGTCGGTAGGGTAACAGCACTGTAAAGGTGAGTTACAGAGAAGCAGCACAGACAAGCTTGGGGCGGGGAGGAGGGAGAGGAAATAAACAAGAAATACTTGTTAAATGTACAGGAAAAAGTCTTCAAACAGATCAAGGGGAAGACAAGAGAACAACAAGAATAATTTAAGATTCTAAAGACAAAGAGCTACATAAAAATAATTGTTTCATTCTGCAGCTTAGGGCAGTACTATAACTCTTTATTAGGCAATTATTTTCTGTCATTTTGAAGACTTTATTTCTTCCAACAACATAAAGATACTACCTGAATTCTTTACAACCACGTTCCCTCCACCCCTATAATAGTAGCATTCACCTACTCTGTAATTCTTTTCTCTTGTCAAGTGCTGGGCTTTTTATATTATCACAGCTACCTGTCAATACCTGCATGGCAAAGCTGATAATAAAAATAACATTTTTATATAGTGACGTGTTCTACCTCAGTGCCACGTGGGCTAGATTCTGATAACCTTATTTATAATGAACAGTGTCTTCCTCTGAGTGGGTAGATTCCCTTATGGGATAAAGTGCTATCAGTATCTGTCCCTTAAGTTTTAAATTAAAGGATCACGCTTTATCAGTCAGTGAAATACCACCACCTTTGGGATGGATGTGACAACAGTTTAACAGTACATAACACTGCTACCTAACAGTTTAAGACAGAAAATGAAGAACACCACAGCCGGTTGAAGATCAGGGGAAATTGAACTGGGTAGGCAGTATTAACAGGATTGGGCATTGCCAAGACAACACAGTTGCGGCTTGCAACCTTACAAAAAGTGGCTTGTGAGGATGAATAGTAAAAGGTTGCTAGAAACCTTTTATATGAACCTGTTTTCATATTTTGTTGGAAAGGGCAATGCTTCCATGAGTACTTTACCAGCTAGCGTTGTATATAGGACAGCCACACAGGACAGAAATATAGGATGGTGATGCCGCCCTAGTGCTGTTCCCTGCAGTGCAGCCTATGTCCTATCCAAATGCAAGCCGGCTTTTGGCAGTTTGCTCCAAACTGGAGCTGAGATGTTAGTTTCTGCGGCCAAGAGCAACAATGTTTTCTGTCTCCCTGCATCAGAACTTTTAGTCAGCGTTTCAGTGCTTTCCTGCCCTGCTAGCTGCTGGTACTCAGGTGTCTGCAAAACTGTAGTCCTGCCCTCGGTCGGGAGGTAAAAGCGTGAGCTTTTTGGTTGCTGCTGTCTGGGTCACATTGCTCTGGTGTCTCTGGATGTGTCAGCAGCTACAAGTGATGTTATAGCCCCAGTCTGTGGCTGGATGTGCTGATTTAGCCATAAGACTTGGCCCCTTTCTGTAAGGGGTAATTGAATAAGCGAGCCTTCAGGTACTGGCAGGCTGTTCTCCTTTTTTGTTTTTTCCTTTAGGAACAGCACCTTTCTTCTGTCCTTCCTCAGGTTTTTCCTTTTGCTCTCCTTTGAAATTCCCCAGTAATTCATATTTTCTTTCCTCCTGTTTCTGTGTAAAGAATCGTTTTGCAAACAAGTAGCAGGTAAAATATCGTTTATTTTATTTTATTTTATTTTATTTATTTTATTTTATTTTTAATATATATCTTCTTCCCTTGATTTTTTTCCTCTTTTCTTTACTCACAAGCTTTCCAGTGGAATATGGTTTCATATTGGCTAGTTGTTAGACTAGAAAAAGACTATGAAGTAAGGAAAGTGGGGTCGCAGCTGTACACATCTCTGTTTTTTTTCATTGAGAGTGAAGTCTTTGGTAGCCATAAATTACTTGCATGTTTTATCTTTCTGTGATTTATCAGAACTATTAAATGAGATTGTTTAGCTAAGGAAAACCAAACAAACCGATAAATTCTTCCACTGTTTCTAAGAGAGTCTCTATTGTGAACTTTGCAGTGGAATATATTACAATCATTGGGATTTCAACTGTGACTAGGAAATATATTCTCTTTGGCATAATTAGCCATTGAAGATGCTGTCTGCTAAGCTGTGTACCGAGTGGTGCATGTTGGCTGAAGGATGAAGGTAGGCAGAGTGAGGGCAAGGAAATATTGAAAGTCAAGTGCGTAGATGGAGTCAAAGAGACTGTGAAAGCAAGATGAGAAAAAGGTTACTGATGGAGTAGGGTTTGAACAGCAAGGGGTAGAACTGGACTGTAGAGCTGCAAGATGGATTAGGAGAGATCAAAGGCATCAGAGCAGAGGGAGGAAAGAAAAAGGAAGGAGAAAATAGTAAAGAAGCCGAGAGACAGAATGATAAGGTTGAAAAAGAACAGGAAAAGGAGGAGAGGAGAGGGGAGGAAGTGAGATATTAAGGCAAAGTTTTAAAAAATTCTTGAAGTACCATACAGACTGTCAGCCCAAAACCCAGACTGGCACCATAAGGGTTTGTCTTTAGGTTGCTATAAAGTTCTCTTGGCTTACCTCAGCTTTCTGCAGAATGAGGACACTGATCTGGGAAGGAAATAAATCAGGCAGCAAATTGCATGGAATATAAATTAATATAGCAGAAGAAAAGGGGACAAAAAAACCACAAAAACATAAAATGAAGAGGAACATCCTGAAGACTACTTTGTCCAATGGGACGGTGGAAATGCAGATTTCTACTAGGTTGGCAATTTACTGATCCATTTTAGAATGCTTGTGTGGCTGGACTCCTTGCGGTAATTAATTCCTGCATACTCCCCTGTTTGTAGTAAACCATCTTAAATTGGAGTTCTGTTAAGTTTAGCTGGCAGGTCTTGGCTGGTGGCAATAAAGTATGATTAGAAGTCCTTAATTAGACTCCCTAAAATATCGTGCCTGGATATTCATTGATTATACTGTGGTTTGAAATATCTGCTTTTAGAGTTTCCTTTTCCAGGATGCAAAATGTACTGACTATTGCAGAAATACTGTTTGCATAAATTACACGAAATATGTAAATCCAGTGAAACTTTTACGTGGAGAAAACCACCAGTATCTGTTTTTGTTATATGGAAGATGGTATGTTAATGTCAATATGAAAAAGGTTTAAAGAGAGATAAAAGCATTGTTCTTCCTTTTAGAAGGGTTTAGTTTGCAATTCATTTTCCCTTATGTTTTTTGTTACACCTTATCTGTAATTTAGATTTGTTGTCAGTTTCATTATAGAGAATACTATATTGGCCGTGGATTTTATTTTTCCTCTCCCTTTTTGTTATTTACCTTTCCAACTTGATAAATGTCATTTCCAGATGTACGTTTAACCTTATCTAATACCCCAAGCATACTTTTCAAGAACATGGGTAAAAGACAAAAACAGTATACATTTGAATTAATAGCTACAGAGGCTTCATTCAAAAGTTGTCTCCAAGATTGTGTTTCCTAAAAAGTTAAGATTTCAAATATGTATTGCTTAGTGTATTCATTACATACCTAAAAGTAAGTGCCATTTACCTAGTGTATTAATTTAATTGAAATAACAGTGATCAGTTCAAATACCCGATGTAGTATAGGACTGCACCGATCAAGGCATATGCTTAATTTAAATACGTGACTCAGGGCTATTGCAGGCAGTAGGGCTGAACATTAAAACATTTATTTAAGATTAAAGATGGAAATATCTTTTAAGGCTGAACACATTCTTTAATAAATGTACTAAGACCCTGATGTTATTGGTTATATCCCTCTACTTTTACACATTTGTAATGTACTTTTTTTTGCCAATGTAAATCTGACAAGCTCTCCATCAGGAGATCTTGTTCTGATACCCGACCAATAGAATCTAGTAAATTCCACTGATTACATCCAGAGTTATGATGGTATAGTACAGATACAGTCACGTGCTGCAGTAGGTTAATATTAATATGTGTAATATAAAGCTTCAGGACAAGGAAGAACTGGTAACAGTGAAAACATCCATTCAGTTTGCAGGTTTGATTCCTGTTGCTTTGGTCCTTGGCATTCTTTGCGCCATGTGCAGAGTTAAATGACAGCAGTATCGTGTAGTACAAATCATACCCATCCCAGCTTTGCTGTATTTATTTTTATTTTACACTTGCACTGTGATTATCATTGTAAAAATCAAAATCTCCAATGATGAGCATAGGAAGGCAGATCCAGCACCTTTCATTGGCAGGACCAGAAAGGGGAAGCTCACATGACTCGGCTGAGGGAGGATGCGTGCTTCTGGTGTCGCTGAAAACCTCCCTGTACCTGTGCTCCCGAGCAGCCTGTGTGCAGTCTGTGTACCCTCAGGGGGCCTTTGAAAGACCGCCGTGTCACTTCCATCACCGTTCTGCCAGGAGCGATGTGCCAGAAAACCTCAGTGTTAAATTCTGCCTGTCTGAACTACCCAGAGCATCAGCCTGAGTAACTAAAAAAGGCTATCATTGTGGGAAGCACAATTTTGTATTACAACTATTTGTTTTCTAGGGGAGGGAGAATACTGAAGCAAACCAACTTGATTTATGTGTTAGTTTTTAAGTTCAGCGCACATCAAATACTTAGTCCTCAAAAGTGCTGAGATCCCACAGCTCCCATTGAATCCGTATTTGCTTCCAGCCTACAGAAAATTAGAGAAGGCTGTTTGAGAGAGCTGAGGAAGCTGGCACTCAGCATAAGTGATAGGGATTGGCTTGGCGAGTAAATACCATTATCTTCCCAAATTGTTTCTGATCCAGTTCTCATAATGACAGCTAAGCTTCCAAATCAAGTTGGAGTCAGCAATGCAAACGAGTTGGAGCTCTTCCTCTTCACGCCATAAGTGCTTTTCTGCCCTCCTCTGCAGTCCTCCGATGCCCTCATCACAGCGTCCCTCCCTGTGTGCTTGCAGCCCATCGCTGCCCTGGCATGGCCGCCAGGCCCTGGGCAGGCCACCAGGGCCCTGCTTTGCCAATCCAGGTGCTGGGGGGGGAGCGCAGCTTTGCAGCCCCCCCCAGCAGGCCAGCCAGGTCCCACTGCTCTCTCCGTTGTGCACTTCTGTAATTTGGAGAGAAGTTTTAATCCCAAAGCAGCTGGGGAAGCAGCCTGCGAACATGTGCAGGCCTTAGCACTGTTGGGAATTTCCAGTGGCAGCAGGAGGTACTGGGGTACTGAACCTGCTGCTCCTGGCTGCAACCACAGAAACCACACGCTCCTGGCCTCTGCTGTGGGGTCTTCCCTGCCAGTTTGCCCTCCCAAGATCATTTCTTTCCTTTTTTTTGCCTTTCTTTCAAGCCTGCATGTGCTAAAGAAGGGCAAAGAGGAATTATCGCCACCCAGGTTGCAAAGAAAAAGAACCCAACACCCAAACTGTTATGTTTTCACTGTTTTAAGTAGTTTAAAGTTTTTGGAGGCTTGATTTTGACTTCTCAAGGTTGGCAGTTGCCAAAACGAAGCACTAAGCAATTCTATCAGGTCTTAGGAAATTCATGGAGCATTTTAACAAACAGTCAGGTTCCTAGTCTGACTGCTCTGTACCAGTCAAATGTTGTTGCTTGGAAAGCCCACAGTAATATTTAGGGAAAAATCTCTGTCCTGGATGCAGCCATGTTTGGTAATGATGAAGGTGGTGGTGAGCCTGACCATCAGGTAAACACTTCAGCAGTTTAATGGGGTTAAGTAAGGACTGAGGCCATTTAAATCCTGTCCTCCCAATTAAGCCCTGTATGGAAGTGGCCTTTGTTTGTTTTGGTGGAAGATTTTATTGGAAACTATTAACCCATTTAAAAATATGGAGAAGCCTAATAAAGTACCCCTTAAATCATGTTTTCTGTACTGATTGCTCTTATCGTTTCCTCTGTGAAGACCAGTGTATATCAATAAGGTCACCATATATATGAGCTTTTTCTGCTCTCATCTAACAGAGCTTTAACTCACATGTTCAGTTGCATGGATTTTGAATTCTGTTTAAAGCAGCCTGCTTGCAAGTTGTATTTCCTAGCTGTGGGAAGAAATCCTTTCCATGAATATCTCCCTATGTAACTCAGAGTAGGATATGGCCTAGTCTCTTGCTAAGAAAAACAAAAGCAATACAAGTTTTAAATGAGTAGATGATAGATTCTACTTCTACATTTTTTATTTAAAATGTTCCTCTGGACTGAAGGGCAGGAGGGATAAATGGTATTCATGAAGTCACCTTAGCTTAGCAAGCAATAGTAGTACAAATACTTTTAGCTGTAATTATGAATTTTGCTGGCACATCACTAAATTAGCCAAGTGACAAAATTAGCTGGTTGTTTGGCTAAAGACCAAAAAGAATTAATCTGAACCACTGATGTTACTATCCCTGGGCAGTGCAAGGCTTTTAATAAACCACAGAATGAGGAAGGGTAAAACAGGAAAATGTAGCTCACCGCAAGCAGTGTTTGGTAGGCGTATATCACTTACAAACCATTTAGCAGATGGGTAAAAGAAATGCAAGCCATGAGGATAAGTAAACAAACATGGTCCCGCTTCCCCCAAAATAAACCAACGCAAATTTTGTGGACCCCAGAAGACAAAGTCTCTTAAGAAGTAAATAGAAGACTATAAATCTTTATAGATCGGTAATTTTGTGAAGAAGGAGATCAGTTCCTTTATAAGATAGTGTTAACTTTTCATCTAAATAGAAATGCTCAGTAGTGTACAGCTTTCTGAACATGTTGAAACCAAAGCAGATCATTCTGTGCATCAATATCTATATATCATATTTGAAGATAGCCCTATAAAGCCTTATGAATACAAAAAAAAAATAAATTAATTGGTACAGCTATAAGTATAATTCTTACCTTAGACGATGGTTGATGCCTTCCACTGGTACAGCAAGTTTGTCATGCAAAAGGCCCTTAGAGCTTTAATTGTTAAAACTAAAAGACTATAAACCTGCACAGTTTCCTTGAGGAGGCTTTGAAAGCTTATACATCAAACAGACGTGCCATTGGCAGCTTTCAGCACAACAATATCACTGCAGCAAACTGCTGAACTGAGAAAATCAAATAATACAAAACTTGAGTTAAATTAAAATTACTTGCATTTAGGAATTGAGAGAGAAGTAGAATTAATAGTAAAATGCTTTGTGTAGAGTGTCAGTAGGAGAGGGGATGGAATGGCAGAAGATAAAACAGCAGGAAGTTTCTGTGAAAGGAGATGGAAATAGTGATAATTAACATTAAATGTTAATTTTATTTTTGTCCAAACATAAAACTAGGAAAATCATTTATCTTGTAGTGGTGCTTCTCTTCCTCTCAGTAAATATTACCATCATGACCAGTCCTTCAGAAAGATGGGAGCAGAAGTAGTGACTTCTGTGGGATGCCATCGGTGGCAACATTAACGTGGCAACAGCTGGATTAAGTTGGAGCTTCTGGACACACGACCAGATGCCATGGGTGTGTGCATTTGGAAATGAAGGACACTAGAAATCATGGTGAATATTTAAACAAAATAAATGTTTCTGGCCAAAATAATAAAAATGAGCATTTAAATCAGCAGAGAGAAGATATTTTTTCCGCTTTGCTGACCTTGCAGGTACTAGGGCTGGGCTCTTGGTGTGATTTCGCACCGCCCCAGAGCTGCTTGCTGTATTCAAGTTCCCCCGTCACACGTTCAGGAGTGTGAACTGGAGATGCGTGTGCCACGGCATCTGTAAGCCTAAGCCATCGCAGAAGTGCCTATATATATATAGTGGCTATATACATGCGTAGTGGCTATATACATATATATGTATATGCTGTGGTATGCCCAGGGCCTGTAGGAAAGGCTTTGTTGCTCACTCCTGACACTTCATAAGCATGTCCAAATTGTAAGCAACCAAACTCAAAATATTAACTGTTTACAAACCCACAAAACCCAAGTCCCTACAGCAACGCTTGATACTTTCTATTGCACATACTATTTGCATCATAAGGCTGTTTTAAATGTCATAAAAAATTGTTCTATTCCATGAAAGACTAAGAACATATGTTACATACAAGTCTCAAAATACTGTTGTAAGAGCCAGGTTGGAGACTTGTGCTGAGCAGAATTAAAGCACCAATGACTGCTTTTGGAATTTCCACAGAGATCAAGAATTGGTAAAATGTTCTTAACCCTACCTTAAACTAGAGGAAATGTGTTTGTTTGATGAGTGAAAAACGAGATTTTGTTTACCTTTATTGGAGATTTTTTTTTGTTTGAATACAAAAAAGTTCATTCAAATGTCTGAGCAGATTTTAAGTTCTGGAACTAACTATGGAGCAGGAGATTAAAGAGCCAGGATATTGAATAGCAAAATACAAGGTAGACCAAAAAACTGAGATACTAGAGAAGCACCAGATGAAAACTTCCAGAGGAACTATCTGTCTTCTCACCTTCAAAAGGTTATGACTAATTACTACAGTGAGGGGAACATGCCTAATGTAGAACTGTATTTTTTAAAAAAAATCTTGAAACATTTCTTGATGCTTTAAAAGGACATTTAAAACATTTCTAAAGAGCTACAAGGGCATGGTTTAGTGGGTAATACTGCTGGTAGGGGGACTAGATGATCTTGGAGGTCTTCTCCAACCTTAATGATTCTCTGGTTCTATGATTCTATTATTATTATTATTATTATTTTTGATAGTAATCTGTTTTGGTTAGTGGCAGCTTTTTCTGTTTTATATAAGTCTTTGTGGAAGGTAGTTATGGCTCTTAGTGGAAGTTACCATCCTGTGTGGTTACAGTTCTTAGAGAATGGGAAAAAACAGAGCCACAGGGGATGCCATGGGGTCATCCAACCTAGAGAGGCAGACTACTGGAAGATGCTTTTCTACCTTGTTTTTAAAATCTTCAGATTCAGAGAGGTTTCAAAACGTCCCCGGAATAATGTCCCCTGGAGTCTATTCCAGTGTCTAAAGACTCCTTTCTAAAGGGATGTTTCTGTAGCGTCTAGCTGAGATACCGCTCTGCAGTTCATGCTCATTGTGTTTGATGTTTCGGGACAGCAGATCTCTCCTGCATAATAGATGACCACAACATTGCATCACCATCCTCCCTGAAACCTTCTTTTAAATACCTGTAGACTATTATTCTGTAGATGGAGTAAATACAGGTCGTTATTATTATTATTATTACTATTAGTAGTAGTAGTAGTAGTAGTATTTGGTTGTGTTTTTGTTTCTGACTGTTTTTCCAGGTTCCAATATTTTGTTTGTTCTGATCTGGATTCTTTCTGTGAGTCCATTCTGCATTATACAAAAGGGAGATGAAAATGTTAAACCATTTTTTTCACCTGTAAAATGTGCAACATTATGATTTTTAAGCTGAAGTTAGATTTCACTTAGAATATTGAAATGATGACACAATTTTAGAAGAAGGGTTAACATGCAATCAAAATAGAAGATTTCATCAAGATAGGGTAATTTTTTTTTGCCTGGGAGGTGGGGGGGTAATACTTTAGGATAACAGAGATTACGCATTTCTAAAATTCTGACAGCCTAATACAAGATTAGTTATTTGAACACCTTTCATTTAAATATTTCATAGGAAAAAAAAAAAAAAAGAAAAAAGCAAGGTTAAGAGAGAACAAACTATTTCAAACAGTACAATGAGAAAACCTTGTATGAAACTCATTGTGGCACAGATGGCAAGTATAGATCCTATACAACAATAATAATTACTTGTGCTTTGACTTCTCCCTAAGGTTAAAAAAAAAAAAAGAAAAAAAAGAAATCATTAATAACCACCATTGTCCTAAGTCTTTGGCATGTGAGATTTAACTTCCGAAGAACACTATTAATAAACAAACACAGATAAATAACATGGTACAATCAATGAAATTCAGGCAGGATTGACTCTTACAACCTGCTCGTTAAAGACAGAAAATATGTCTGTAAAGAGATCTTTTTTATTTAAGAAGATGACAAGAAGTATGTGGCCTGGTCTTAGCCATAAAACACAAGCACTTCATGCTGTCCTGAGTTAATCAAAGTTCAGCGAGAAGCAGAACTGACATATGGAAATCTGCAGCCTGCCATCTCGACATTAGAAAAACGAGTCTCCTTGTTGGGATGAGTCATTTGACTAGCACTGCAGAAGTTATATGTTTTCTTATCTTCCAGGAGAACATTTCCCTCATGTTTTCCATCTTGATTCATGATTCACTCATGATCATTTGATGATCCTAAAAGAACAATGACCTTCTTCTTGAAAGCATGCAGCCAGTACTGGAAGTGCTTACAGGCAGCATGAGAGGAATACCAACTAGGTTAGAAACATAAACAGGAAATTCAATCAGGCTTGATTTTGTAACACAGGAGTCAAGGGGCAGCTTTGTCACTGCCTGGCATAATTGAGTCCTAAGTGAACTCAACAACAAAAAGGGAGAGAATGAAAAAAAAAAAAAAGAAAGAAAAAAGGATACACTACATAATTTCCATAATTTCAGTAAATGGTTTGGTGCTGGTTTTCTGAGCAAGACTCTCCTGTCCTTTATAATTGTTCCTTGTAGTCAATATGTTTTCAAATTATTTTGGATAAATGAGACTATCTTTACAATTTTTGCCTGTGGAGTAACACTATTTTTTTTTTTTTACCAAAATTATGCTTACAGAGAATGAACCACGTTATTTCAAAGCAAATAGGCAGGAAATAGGTACTTATTGGAAGAAAGAAAGAAAAAAAAAGTCCTTTTTGCATCTCAGGGTTGGGCTGGTTTGCATAGACACTGTAATGAGAATGAAAGTAAAAGTCACTGAATTTCTAAGTCTGAAAAGCTGATGGTGAACCCTCAAATCATTATGAAAACTGACCTCAGGTTTTCATGGTTTCCCAGGATTTTCTTCAGTTTGTATTTGGTGAAATGGAGGTTTGCCTGGAGTGAACAGTGGTAATAAGCACATTCCTTTTGTGTGATTGTAATAATTCATATTTCAAAACAGTGAAGAAAAAAGTGTCTGACTAAACAAAAATTAGCTAAATTTTGAAAATTACTTATTATTCCCATCAGAGGCTGGGACACAGCATACACATTTTGAACATACCTCAGGTTGTACATCATGAAAACAAAACAAAACAAACGCACCTTTGTGTTTCTTAGTGTTTCCCGGTAAGGTAAGGCACAGGGACAAACACTTGTTTGAGGGATGCACCGAAATGCAGGGGCATTGCACATCAGGCCCGCACGCACTGTCTGCTGCAGAGAGGGGTTCTGCAGTACAGCGGTTTGTGCAGTTGAGGAGGAAGAAAGCTTTGATGTGAGAGATGACCATCTTCTCAAAATGGCAATTTGCTCCTTCCCCTGCAGTATTTAGCACACTGGGGAACACGCAAAGATTTGGGAGAGTTTTAACTGTGTGGTCCAGATACTCAAGTGTGCGCTGAGAATCTGCATGGTTTTCATTTGCGTTCAAAAATAAGATGGTGCCTTTTTCTAGTCTACTGTGGATAAATTCAGTGGTCTCCTAGATGTTAATAGAAGTTATGCAAGATCAGCACAGACCAACACAGAAATCATCCCATAGCAATGTTTAAATTAGTAAAGAAAAATGTGGTCACTCCATGTAATACCCTGTCCCTTTTGCCCCCTTGTTTTTAATTCTTATTAATACCACTTATTTGAGCATTACTATATTGGCTGTAATTACCTTTCATCTTTCTCCTTTTGATTTGCATATTGTCAAACTCCATTACAACAGCTGTATGAAAGCTGGAAATGGTTTACTAGTGAGTTCCAAGTGCATGTCTTTGTTGCAGTGTAAACAGAAAGATCACAAGTCATCTATTCACTTGATGTGTGTCCTATTAATTGCACTTGTAATGTGTAAAGCGTACCGAAGTTATCAGACAAACTGTGCTGAGTTCTGGTAGAACATCAGATGTGGCTGAATTATGGTCACAACACATGACAATGTAAGAAAATGGTTTTGACAGCTTATAAAAAACTTTTGATATGGATCCAGCTCCCTTTTCCTTTAATTGGCAGTGACATGCTCACCTTCACTGCTCCTTCTGCTGGCCCCTTTGCTTCGGAGAGCAGGGAAACCTGGCAAATCCCTGTGCGTTCGTGGGACACGCTCCTCCCAGGCATGAATGTAGGGATTCTTGTCTCGCTTCTGGCATTTGCGTCTCTTAATTCCTTCAGAAGGTGTGTTTATACTGTATCATTTCTCTAAAGAAACACTGTCAAGATGAAAAATGAAAGGCCTGGCAGTTAGAAAAAAATTAAGACTGTGAGACTCAGATTTAGCTTTATCTTGCATTGTCAAAAATTGATGAATAACAGCTGCAGGATTGGTATTTGCCTAATCCCGTGAAGTGTTGACTCCTCTGAGTGATAAAATTTATTTAATTCCTGCACTGTAAGGGAATATATTTTCCCTTTGTTTTAATTTATCAGAAGACTTACTGTGTTGTGCCAAAGTCTCATCATTCACTCTCTACTTTTCCCAGGGTTGTGATTATTTCCTGATACATATGTTGAGCTTATACCACCCCCTACATCAGTGCTTCCAGCAATGGTTAACAAGAGTTAGGTGTGTCGTCTTTCAATCAGACATTGGAAAACAAAGAGTAGGGAAACAAAACTTGTTTTAAAGTGACTTGTTCAGCGACAGATTGGAACATTGATGACTTTCTAGGAGGTATACTTTCATAGTTAGCTCCTTGAAGTTAAAATATTTCCTCCTAGGTTCAATACGTGAAATTATGAAGTGTGGGAGAAAAGAAAGAAAAAATACAGTGTCTTACATATGGATGTTATGAAATAGGAGCTTTCAAAATACTTAGCCTTTGTGAGAATTATTACAGCTGAAAAAGCTGAGCAACCATTTTAGCTGTAGTAATTCTTACGGAGGGGCAGGAAAGCAAGATGGCAGGACAAACAGAAAGTAAAGTATTAGTTACAATAACATTCTTTTGAAGAAGTATTTCTCTAGAAATTTTTCTCTAGAAATCTTGGCACAATTTCAAATTTCAAAACTGCTTTTATTTGCTACAAGAAATTGTGTTCAATAAACTGCTTTTCCCCTAAAATTTATTTTTAAGCAGAAATTTTCGAAACAGAATCGCTCAGCAAATAGTTAAAAAAATAGTTAAATTGCTGTTTTACTGTTGAAGCAAGAGATACCCATTAATCTCCAAGAATAATTCAGTGTTTACTTTCATCCTGTGTATTTGTTGCATACCACTCAATGTGAAGTAGATGTAAGATGTTAGAAATGCAGTAGCAGCCCTACATAAGGGCCAGATTTTGTAAAGGGACTTTCATATCATGTGGCTAAAACACAGCCCAAGTGGAATTTTGGCACTAAAAGTAATAATAATAATAATAATACAGAAGATCCTTTCCACTGGCATCTTCATTCAGTTCCAGATTCCCTTTTGCTTGAAGACATGCGAAGGTACCTACAGGGTCATAGACATGCAACAGTTAAGTAACTGCATTCTGCTGTCCAAAATATTCCCAAGAAGTGCATTTCCAAAACCCCTGTGAAGATATTCTTGAAACAGAATATCATCATCTCATGCATAAATATTTGTGCTGGGAAGACTTTCACATAAATAAAGCTTGGAACACAATCAAGCAGTAAAGAAGAGGTATGTTATTTTTATAGATAAGAAATGTTTTCAGAGAGTTGAAAACCAAAAAAAAAAAAAAAAAGGTTTTCAGAGTGTAGATGGGTGGACTGATTATTTCACTGTGGAGGATATTGCTTCCTAAATTAACAAATTTTATGTGTTCCTGCAGTACATCATTTTTTTGTTCTACAGCATGTACTTAGTGTCCCAAACTTACCCTGATGTAAATCAACATAGATCATTGAGCACAGTGTAGTCCACACTGATTTTATAAACTATCAGTCTGCATTGTGGAGTTATTTCTATTTTCTCTTTTTGAGAAGAGATTGCACTATGATATGGGTCCCAAAAGGCTTGACAGTATCATTTTTGAAACTATTTACATTCCTGACACTGCATAATAAAATTTTTATTCTGTTCTTTTGTGACTTTTTTATTGCTCACTTTTGAAACATCATGTTTTATTATCTTTCAGTCCTGTTATCAATAGTGAGCAATAAGATGACTGTAATGACCTATTTTAATAAGGCTATTACAGGTTTCTATGTTGATTTAACATACATAAGTGTAGTAAAATGGTTTATGAGGAATAAACAGCTGAGTGATATCACATTCATATCCTGGGAGATAAAGCAATTGTATATGAGAAATAAATAATTGAGCAAGACACAGTTGGGTGATTTCAGTTTCCAAACTCCTAAGAAGCAGCGACAAGTCTTTCAGACACCTCAGGGCTCTATACTTGGATTTAGGCACTTTATGGCTTGGTGTCACATACAAACTTCATATGTACACATGCATTAATATGGATATAGGCATGTAAAGGAGAGATTTCTTTTTCCGAATTGTCTGACTCCTCAAGGGTGAAGGGCTTCCAAGCTCCCTTGGGCATCTGCTTTCTGCTCTGGCACGGACAGGACCATTCGGGAGCTGGTGGGCTTGTATGGTCTGAGAGTAGACGTGCATACTCAGAAGAGATCTGTTTATACAAATGTTTACCTCCCATCCCTGTATTGGTGTTGCGTGCACGTGGAGTGTTGGCACTAAGGGCTGGAGAAGGCGATGCATCATGCTGTCTCGTTTCTCCTCACAAAGGTATGCGGAGTATACTTCAAAGCCTAGCACTGAGGTTGACTCTGCTGTGGTGATTATGTACATTCATCTGCTTAGTAATACACGTACAGACTTCTTTATGGGCAAATGTGCCTCAGATGTGACTGATCAAATACCACCGAGCCAGCATTTAAGGATGCGTCTTTACCTTTGGGTTCCATTTGTCTGTATTAACAGCTGGCAACATGAACATTTATTGGCTGTTTTCTCTCTTGCTCGCTCACTCACTAACATCCTCGCTACTCGGCTATTTGGACATTGGTATTTTCCGAGGGATACATTTGTTTTCAAAGCCAAACTACACATGACTAAAATAACCCATTATTCCCCATTAGAACACTCTACTCAGCATTTGCTCTTGGGTTTTTGCAGAAAGAACCACACAATCAGAAAGGAGAAATGCTGTAGCATGACCAATCACCTACCGCAACTGATGGAGACTGTATTGACAATTTTAGGAAAAGCATAAGTGTTTATTACCCCCCACGAATTTTCAGAAAACAGTATTTTTGTCCTAGATTCAAAGACATCAAACTATCTCCCTAAATGGATAGTCATGTAATTTCAAGTAAATGTCCTCTGTCTCTCCAAATTGTGTCAAAATTAATAGGTAAATTTAGAATTTGATTTTATTTTGCACAAGAATTTAATAGGAAATAAATTATATGAATTCTGTTGGCAAAACTATGATGTTCATCACACAGGAATTAACTGCGAACAATATTCTGAGCAGAAGGAAGCCAACCACAAATTTTAAAATCATATTAATAAACTACATGTAGTATAACATAGTCAAAGTAGTATGGTAATATAGACATACAGCTTTCAGTTGTCTCAGAACAACATACAGAAGCTGTGAAATATATTTCATACTACTGTTTTCACTACTTCTGTCAGACCATATTTTCACTACTGTCATTAAACTCTTAAATTCTTTAATAAAAGAACTTTATTTTCATTTGCTTATGTAGAAAGTGAGCATGCTTGGATCATGGAAAAAAAAGTCCTAATTAGAACAAGGAAATTTTTTTAAATGAACACCCAGGACCCATGATGCTACAAATAATAAACCCCTGTAATCCAACAGGGATGAACTTTCAGCTCTTTTACAATGCACTCACTCCATTTGTGTCAACAGGAGGCGTGCTACATGGAGGTCACTTGCCAAAACATACAAGTGGTTGCTGTATCTTTGTAAGGCAAGCGGAAATCAGCCCGAATGGTTGTTTTAGCAATTTGATGTACAGTAGCTGGTGTGTTATAAATCCATGGTGCTGGCATAATGAGCAGTAATTTAAGGGTACAGTTAGTCACTAGGCTTGATGAGTGAGAGACATTGGAGCATGAGCAGACACTCACCTCTGTTGCTCATTTCTTCCTCTGCTCAGCTAGACAAGATTGGCGCAGCCTCTGAAAACCCTACTGCATGCAGAAACAACCTGAATTTTAGCTCAGACCAAAAGAGATAATAAAATATTTGAAATGTAGATAGTAGTTCCTATACAAAAAACTCACATTTGTTTTCAGTGTGTATCTTTCCATTTTATTCTTTTAGTTATCAGTATGTATTTCGGATATCTTTTTTTTTATAACAAATAGCATGGAATAACAAATTATCAGGAAGCTTCCAATGATAGAAAAATAGATTATAATAATCATACACTATGCATGGCCTTTTTATGAGCTACCATCAGAAATGTCTATGCATTATGCACTTATTCTATGAAATTGCAGTGCTGTATGTATTCCAGAGATAGCATAGAGGGGACTCTCCCCAGTATGTTTCAGTTTATTGTTTATTTTGGCATATATTCTAAATAATAGACAGGACTTGGGGATTTTTTTTTTTTTTTATATTAATGCTATGCTATGTATGGAAATATACAAAAAGATGTCTTGACTGAAATAAGCCAAGCTCTTTGACTACTGTATTGACATTTATGCTTGAGAAAGTTCAGGCCTGGGAGCTCTTGCACAGCAAGTTAAAAGGCCAACACCAGCCTCTGACCCAAAAGGGAACATTTCAGTTCAGGCTCAATCAATTGAAAATGCAGGGCAAAATAGGCCTTCAGATGGCACAGGCTGCATTACAAGATACACAAATGCTTTCCATCAAGCTGAACTAATTCAGGTTTAGATTTCAACTGTGTATGTAGTGTAATTATAATTTATTTATGACCTATTAAGCAGATTGTTTCCAATGTGTAAGAAATCCTAATTAGGACCACTGTTTTTAAAAAAGGAATCTCACACTTTCTTTTATTTCCTGTCATCAAAGGCACAAAAGAGAAGGCTTTCGGTTTTGTTTTTGTTTGGTTTGGTTTGCTTTTTTTCCATGCTGTCTATTGAATGTCAAGAGGCCATACACTCCTGTTGTAAAGTCGGGTCTTTGAAGTCTCCAAAGAATTTCAGAATTATAATAAAGGGTTTATTTCTCAAAATACTAGTTCCCTGCTGAAATCCTGATTCCCGAGGGACCTGTAATGCCAAACCATCCTTAAGGGCTGTTATTTTGCAAGCAAATTTACTGGGGGGGAGGGGACTGAGCGTGGGGGAAACAGCATTAAATAATGCTTGGGAGGTTAATGTATGCTCCAGGGTCTCGTGAAGAGACAATGCCATAAACAGAAAGTCTTCCAAACTCGTTCCCATCCACCCTCCTGGCCTAGCTGCTGTCCCTAAATGGGCCTTGCAGTGGAAGAACAAGAGGCCATAGACTTCTGGGGATGTGACGCCATACAGACCAGGATCTGTGTTAGTAGGCACAGCTGAACACGAGGTAACAGACAAGTAGGTGAAGGACACAGAAAATAATATTTAGAAGCAGTGGCTTATAAAAGTCTATTAATATACTTTATAATTTTAATTATACTGTAATGTAATGTGCAGAGTGGCCCAAAGCAAGCACAGTGCACTGGATGGACAGCCAGGTCTACGTGATACTGAGGTAGGCTTTGCAGCTTTCCCCAGGCTGTTTTGTGCCTCAGCCTGTGCCAGGAGTCTGGGCAGCAGAGTCCAGTCCTGGGACATGTACGTGGTCCTGAACTTCCCCTTACCTTCCACCTGGTTTGGCCTCAAAGTATCACTTGCTGTGAAAACTTAATTTGGTGTGATTGAGGCCGATCAGTTTCTTGCTTGCTCGATTGTGCTTGCTGGATGCCTATTTTCTTCTGTTACTTCATTTGAACATCCGTACCTTAGACTTATAACACAAAGATGCATATACAAAGCATGTTTACTTGCATCCCATGACTTTGCTTTGCTGCTTCCTGATCATAAAATTGCCTTTCTCAGGGGCAGGGGCATTAATGGTGGTAAATATACATTTGTACTCTCCCTGTGTGGCTGTGCTCATTCTCTCTTTCCATGAGAGAGAATCAGCAGGGTTTGGTACGCGATACGTCTCAGAGCAGTGCCCAAGCAACCCTCGTGGAAGCCTCTGTTCTTTCAGATAAATTAGTAAAGGCAATGGGGTGGATCCATCCTATAGGAAGATGTATTGCAGCAGATGAACGCAGCTAGGCTGGGTGACACCAGGGCATCGGGAGATGTGCTTGGGCTGATGGGCTGAAAGCACCAGAGAGGAGTGCTGGTCATGCCCGTAGTGGTGAGTCTGAAAGAAAAAGCAGGCTACTGCTGAGACTGAAGGCTTCCTTGTATCAGGACTGAAGTCTCTCCCCTCTGCACCTGAAAGTATACATTTTCTTTTTCCAAGGGAAGCTTTCTTGTGTATACTCTATTTCAAAAGCAAGAAAACAAAATTGACTGTATTTGCTTGTACAGCTTTTCTGGAAATGAGAAACTGTAAAGCTACTTTTTAGCTACTGAGAGTGCAAACAAACGGATGGTGGGTCAAAGCTCACTCCTTTCATAGTCTTTTATTTCTTCAGTATAGATTTTATTTCTGCATAGATTTGATATTATCTAAACTGCTTTGCTTTAACGCTGTCATGTCGTTCTCTATATGGGTCCTGCCAAAAGAATATTGACTGTTGACTGTTTTCCTCTAAGGCTTTAAGGTATGTTTTCAAAAGTGCCTCTAGGGTTTTTTTTTTGGTCTCATAACTCAAAAGAAATCTTGCATGTGCGTTCTCTCTTTCTTCCTCTTTACATTCATCAAAAATGAACAAAGGCCGGTGTGGACAGCGAGTTACAGTCATACATAAACCATACGTCTATCTCAGGTTATTATTGTGAAAACTCCACTTTGTTGCGGCCTCTTTTGTATACCAACACGCTGAAAGTCACCAGGGGCGCAGCAAAGGAGGAGCGGCTCTTTGTTGCTGTGACGGCTCGGTTATCGCGGCTGTGCACGGGGACGGCAGGCTGGTAGCACAGAGCTCCAGAAGCTTGGCCACGTACCCGTGTCCTGCCACATCACAGCGCTGCCGGTCCCTCTCAGTGGATCTGAAAGGTCTCTCTGTAATGGCAAACAGCTTCCACCAACTTCCCGGGGCTCCAGAAATGCTAATCAGCAGTTCTAGTCTGCAACACATTTATTACACCCTGACGTACTGGAGACAGCCTGTTACAAATAGAACTGCCGAGTGAAAAATGCTGTTCCAGTGTTTTATAATAAAGTGCACCAATTAGATGCATTCATTAGGACAAACTGCTTGTCTTTTCTTATATTAGATCTTTTAAAAGGCACAATGCATTTCATAGCTCATTCTGCTCTGTATTATTATTGATTGAACAGGGCACATTACAAAGTTTTAATCCAATAACTGTAAATACATAATGAATAATATTTCCTTGGAGGCTATCGAGGTTGCAGCAGCTTCCTCCACAGCTTTGCATACTCAGAGTAAGATATATTGTCGTAAAGTCCCCTCTTCCTTTGCTGTAGGTTCCCCACAGGTATTGCAGGGACATCATCGGAGCAAAGAATATTGTGTGTGCAGTCAAAGACAAATGTGTCATTTTTTAAAAAGCAAATTAGGAGCCAAACCTAAAATGCAGCCTTTCAACTTGCTCTTGTTGAAAAGGGTCATATGCACCAGTTCTTCATGTTGTCTTGCAGATCCCTGGATGCCAAAAGGAAAACAATGTTTTAATTTTAGCAGCATGAGGATTCCTAACTGCAGTATATTATGTATAAAGGGTAAATGGCAAATACTAAATGAAGACAAAAGGAAACATTCTGTTCCTCTCTGGGGGAGCACAACATTATTATACAAGGTTGTGATTGGGCATAGTAAGATGAATTGAGCTGCTGTTTCTACTGACAAGAACATTATTTCTTAGATTCCTACTTATACATGAAATAGCTGGCACTCCCCAGTTATACTTAATGTAACAGATATGATCTACATCAAAAAGACTCTAAACTCAAAAATGCAGGTGTGTGTATAAAAGATGACTCGAGGGCACATGGAGAGATTCCTGTTTTTATTGTACACAGTAATATTCCCATACAGAGTAAGTGTTTGCAGTAACTTATGCTTGGACAGTACTCAAGGTGCTTAGCAGGGCTAATTAGCTTCAAGAGAAGTAGTGCATTAATACAGTCCTACGACCACTAATGTAGTCCTGTAACTTCCGATTCTGAGCTATTTTATGGCCATTCAGCATGAAGGATGATCGCAGAGAGCTAAGGGCTCTGTACGTGCCCTTGTAGCCCTGCCTATTAACCTGCTGAAAGTTACAGCAAGATGAGTTACTTTCAGAAACTCAGATTTGGGTTCTTAATTGACGAGATCTGTTTTTATAGGATCTAGGCCTTTGGCACCTCTGAATACTTGGCCCCATAGTGTTCTTTTCCCAAGACCTGATCCTGTGACAATTTAAGACAATAGGAGAGAATTTCAAGAGGAGTTCTGCATCTATTCTCTTTTCCCCTGAAAATATCTCAGAGCTGTTTTAAAAATTTTAACAGGGTCAGATCATAGTGAAATGAAGCATTAAGATATATACCGAGAGGTTAAGAAGAAGAAAATGGAAAAACCTCAAAGTATGCTAGCTACAGAAAAGCTGGAAGCCTTGGAACTGGTTTTCAGAACAGGCAGCAAATCTAAAATTTGCTGTTCATTGGTTTTTGTGATACCACCAAATGCATTATGGTGCTAAGCACTGCTAGGAGTCTGTGGATATCTAGGATTATTAAAGATTTCATTCTTTAATTTCCATCACTTCATCATCTTTCTGTTAACTGGATGGTGATGAGTCTGCAGAAATGCAGTACTGTAGCACGTACCTCGAAGCAGGGAGAGTGAACCTACAGCGCCATACTTCGTGTAAGTCAAGTACTTCTCAACAATTTTGGAAGCAAAAATTACAATGATGCATGTTTTTTTTTTCTGGCAGAATAGGTTTGAATATTTATCCCATTAGGTTGAAATGTTTCCAGCCTTTACCTAAGCCAAGAAGGAAAAATCATAAATTTCATGACTGTGAAGGTTTCGCTGCTGAGGGCATATTCCATGAAATTGTTTCTGTTGGCATAGCAAGGGCTGGTTAGACCACATAGTAGGTTTTGAAAAGTGACTTGATGCCTGAAGATGAAATGTAGACACCTAAATCCTAGCTGTAATCCTAAAATTGAGCTCAACTGTTGCCCAACTCTGGAGGTACCTGTCCTCCATAGATGCCCCCTTATTAATCAGAAGATTCCTCGAACATGAATAAATGGACTTTTAAGCTTATCTAATTACAACTTTGTCTGTGGAAGACTGAGCAGATCTATAGTAACTGCCTGCAGGGTGTTTACTTTGTAAAGATGTCTTATCCAAGACTGAGCTTCCCTACACGTAGAGTGGTAGTAACTATTTTCATGTAAGGACATAAGGAAGAATCAGAACATCGACTGCTGTACGTGTTTCCACACATTCATGTAGGCACGCTTTTCAGAAAAGCAGTGATGAAAAATACCCTCAGGATGTGTGATCACCAGCTTCAAATCAGTTTAATCGAGGAAACCGAGAGGACCTCTTCCTTCAGCTACGTTTTATAAGAAAACTGTGTCATAAAGAGAGAAAGCAAGTCCCCCCTACTTTCAGTAGAGTTTTCCAGAAGCATCCTCTCTCAGTAGCCCTGGGTGGACATCTCAGTTCCAAGGGGAGAGCAGGACATGCTACGACCTTTTCCAGGAGCCTTTCCTATTAGAAGGAAGTTGGTGAGAATACCACCCAGAATGGCAGTGTGCAGTCTAAAGCAATCTCCAGACTCTGCATTAATACACCTGACATATAGACAGGCTTCTGTATTATGTCATATCAGCAGATTAAAAAAAAAAAAAGTGTCTGAGATTATGCAATTTGGGTTGGGTCTGCTCATAAGAAAACCCAGAGATGTTGTGAAAAAGAAACGAGTGCTTATGTTTGGGAGCTTAATAGTTCAAGCTGGAACATAGGAAGATCAACTTCAATCATCTTCTGTAACTTTAAATTAATGAAATGGAATGAAATGCTTGAATGAAAAACTCTCAAATAGGCAAAGCAAGGACTTAAACCTGACTGCCATAGTTCAGGTAACAATTTATTCATTTCTTCTTAACTAGAAGTAACTTTTGCTCCTCCTTTCTCCAAAGTAATCTTTCACAAGAATTACACGTCTGTGAAACTATTCCAAATTTTGCTTTGTTTTTGTTTCTGTAATACACTGTAAAATGACATTTTAAAATGTTAAAAAGTTTTAAAAGGAAGAATCATCTTATACTGAATGTCAAGTCACTTCTAATTAAAACACAGTATGGTTCAAGTGCCATATAGCATTCTGCAAAACTGTGGTTATTTTAAAAATATTTAAGTGTTTTAGAACTATTTAAAGTAAAGTTGGAATACAGAAGGTCTTCAGCAGAGAGATCCAGGTATAAGAATTACCAAAGCAATCAGAACATCTCAGGTGGCAATTTCTTTAACACCAACATAGAATATCACTTACAAATAACAAATCATCGTACACTAAACAACTCTCAAGTATCACTGTTGTCTGGTTTTTGTTTGTTTGTTTGTTCAAAGCCCATGAACTATTGTTGTAACGTGAACTGTGCAGCAGGATGTGATTCTAGGTCACTGAAAGCAGCATCTAAAGACTTCATTTTTTCACCTGTAAAATCTAAAGATTTTTTTTTATAAGAGCTGAATCATTTAATAGATGCTTTAAAGTCTCTGAAAAAAAAAGTTTATTAAAATCCAGGTAACATTTATTTCGTGGTTATCTGTGTGTGTTTCAAATTCAGTGTAATAGTTCTTGTCATTCTGGCTTTCACAGTGAATCGAACACTTAACTCCCTTCAGTAATTTTGGAAATCTCAATTTGTAGTAATTATGGTAAGAGCCACTACTTGATAGAAAGAAAGAATAGTTAGGTAAGTTAAAGAAAAGTATCTATATTCCTTTTAAAATAATGAGCACACACAAATAAAAGGGAAATTCTTGCCAGAATTCAACAACCCCCTTTTTCAATTTGCATATTAAATTGCACATCTAAATTGCTACATCTAGTTCTGTTAATTCAGCAAAATAAGAACTTCTTCTATAAGTAATTACATTATTAGTCTACCTTGGCAGTAATGATCCTAAGGTGAAGGTAGCAGGAATCATATTTCTAGCAGTGTCTCCTTTTTAATAATTAGTTGTAAAATTCTGTTGTACCTTTTCTGCTCTTGAGAACTTTTCTCTCATCTTCTGCACTGAGCTGTATTTAAACAAAAAGGCAGATTTCTGCTAAAAAGGCAGATTTATCCAGATTCTTTTTCTTAACACTTGTTCAGCGTGTCTGAAGCCAGTATTCTCACACATTTTTCAGTTGCAAATTGCTTTACCAGACACTATTTTCATTTTCATTAAACTTTTCCATACTATTTCATCTGCTCTGTGTAATATGAAAATAGAAATAATGCTCTTATTTACAGAATCACAGAATCACAGAATCATCTAGGTTGGAAGAGACTTCCAAGATCTCCTAGTCCAACCTCTGACCTAACACTAACAAGTCCTCCACTAAAAGCTTTAACCAATTAAGATAGCAAGGACACTGGGAAAGTAACAACAAAACCATGACCAAAGAAACAAGAATAAGGAGATACCTGTCCCTCTCCCCCTATGGCTCTCACAAAAATAATAGTTTTTCACAATCTAACAAACATGGTTAATGTACTACTCACCAAGTGTCTTGATAGAAGTTTTGTCTTGGTTTTGCTTCCAGGTTTCTTTTGGCATTTATCAAATTAAAAATATTGCATTTTGTTAATATTAAAATATTCTCTGTTGTCTCCTTACTGCCCTTGAAAAGATTTTTTTTTATTTATATATATCAGCCACCTTTATCAACTAAAAAAAAAAATAAAAATCACAGGTATGAATTTACGTGATATGTTTTCTAGCAAATCCTAGAAAGATGGAGCCTACTATAATCTGTCAAAAGACCATCAGCTGTTGTTTATTGTGTATATTGACCAGAGGCTAGAAAAAACAGTCCTTCATCATGGATCTTTTGTGTTTCAACAGAAATAAAGTGTTCCCTTTGCACTTGCTTTTTTTCATCACCTAGAAAGATGCTGCACTCATGTTCAGAAATGAACATGTAGAACCCAGAAAAGAAAAAACAAAAACAAAAAAAATACAATAAATTGTTGAGGCTGCTTCACTGAATACAATGAGATGGTGAAAATGAATTCCTTTTCATCCTGATGGTTTGATTTCTTACCACATGTTGTTGCATTTTATGAGTCACTCCATGCTGTACAAAGAAAAGGCTTGCCGCTATAATTTAGAATGTAAACTCATTTTTTATTTTAAAACAAAACAAAACAGAAACAAAGGTAGAGAGATCAGTGTCAACAGTACATTATTATTTGTGTCTTCTCACCTGTCATTAATACCATTTATTTATTCTAGGTCATGCAGGCATGAAGCAGTAATTACTTGCTTTTGTTTAGACAAGTCATTCCATTTACAACTACAGCAATTAGAGATTTTTAAAGAGGAAATTTAATTATATAGCTTATAACTTTTCTCTTTTTAGTTCTAGAAATGTCATGCTCTTAGCTGCAGTTTTTACCTAGCATGTAGTTTATTCAGTACATACCAGGATGACATCATTTCTTTTTACCTTGTATACAGACTCAAACACTGCTTTGTGCTATCAAGTCTTCTTTCACCTTTCGAGTTCTTACAAGTATTGAATTCAGGGAATAATTCCCATTTGATATATTTGAAGTTGTGGTGAGGTTGGAAATGTTTTCTGTATATATGCAGAAGTATCAATGTCAGACAAAGTATCATAATTTTTATAGTTTCCTATTCTTGCCTTATTTTTTTCTTGTCCTAAAGAAACGGAAGCAATATACTCTGCTTACACAGTCCTAGGGAATATTAACTTCAAGGGTTGCACAGAAATTTGAGGGAAACAGCGAAGCAGACAGAAAAGGTATCGACAGGAAAATGGGAGATCACTTGTAAAAAGTAAAGCCAGTATTAGAGAGGAAACCTAAATGGCTTCCCTGTTCTTCAGTGAGCAGTATGGTCACACATTTGTCACTCAGTAGTCTAAAATAAGCAGAATTGATAAGCTATGAGAATTATTTAATATAATCAGTCTTTTTTTTTTTTTTTTTTTTCCACAACACTCATAAGTTAAGTGTTTGCAAATGTTATCTTGGCACTGCCAGAAACAGATTCCCATTGACCTCAATATGTCACCAGAAAGGCTTTCTGGCAATTCTTTTGTTTCCCATATGGCATCTTCTTGTGTCAGAAAGGCAAGTGTTCTCTTATTTCTTCAGACAAGCAAAACACTCTTTTTTATTGTTACAAAATATTTATTCATGTCACAGTACTTTACAAAGTAGTATTTATTCTACACCAAATAGCCTAAAGAAACAAACTTTCAGTTTAAAGAACTGTGTTTAGGTTGAGAAGCTGAATTAGACAAGATCAACCTTATCCTGTCACATAATGTAGATGTTAATTGCATTTATTCAGTCAGATCATTAAAACATTGTAGAATCCTGCAGTCAGAATCTGCAAATTAGCATGGATGAGTCCAAAGGAGATAGCAATTATATCAGAGATGCATATATATATATATATATGGAAGGTTTCTTTTTTGGTATATGTTTTGGAGTGTACTTCTGGTTCCTGTAGATGTGATCAGTGGTGTGACTCTAGGGAAATGCCAGAAAATGGGTATCAGGATGCTGCAGGTAAAGTCCCCTCTCCCACTTCTGCTCCCAGCTATGGCTAAGAGCTGGGCAGCAATTACCTGCTCAGCATTGTCTTGATGATGAAGATCTATATTAATAATATTAATCAAGTATGTGATTATATTAGTATTAAGGTAATAATATTACTAATAAAATTAATATTCTTACACAGTAACAGCTGCCACATTTGCTGATAGGGAGTCAATCTTTCCACTGACTAATGATGGGTGAATTGTCCCCAGTCATACACACATGCAGGGACAGGTTTCACAGGTGCCAAAGCATGTCCTGGGTATGACCGGTGCTGCTTGCTGGGCTAAAAGAGTTAAAACTGACACCAGCTTCCTCCTGATTGGAACAAGTTTGCCAGAAGAATAAGGGAAGAATAGTAGAAAATGTTCAGTTAAGGGAGAATTGTCAATGTGAACAGCATTAAGAAAAGTAAAATCCTGAAACCTTTCATTACAGAAATTCAACTTTTATTTGTACTTTTTGGAAATAGCAAGATCTCATTCTGCCATTTTAGAAACAAATTTCTATTTTTCTAATTTTGTGGTATTGTTTTTGTAAACAAAACTTTCATTCTTAAGGAAAAAAAAAGGTAAAATGATTCTAAAGCATAATCTTATGTACTCATATTTCACCCAAATAGTTCTTCTATTAACAGCAGAAAATACCCTCTGTTCAATCCAAGCCATACTAAATGTTTCTGCATACTAAATGTTCTTGGACTGACCACTGTACTTTTCCTGGTTCTGCTTTTATGCGTGTGCTAGACAAGAGTTAAGAAGTTGCTCCTATCTTTTGCTTACCGATGTAAATCAAGAATACCTTTCATGAAGTGAAAGACATTGCTCTGGTTTATCTGAGCTAGATTTTCAGATACTAAATTTTGCAGTAAAGTTTTGAGAAATAATTAGTAATATGCCTTTGGGAGAAGCCAGTCTTGATACTGTATTTGAATGGAATTTAAAGCTGTTAAATGCATATCACTATTGTATTTGTTTTGCAGTCAGGTTGGTTGGTAAAGTCTAAGAGTTAGTTAAAATTTGGAAGGGGACCTCCCAAATGATATGGTAGTATCAAAGATGATTCAAAGCAAAGTTGTGGCATGTCAATGATCTAGTTAAATCACACAAGTATCAGAAGTTACTGAATATTTCTATTTAAATGGAAGCTGCTGAACACCACATCATTTGTGGGGAATACAAACTGTGTTTTTACAAGCATTGTTCTAGTCTGTCAGCTAAGAAACCCCTCTTACTGTTGACTCCAGGTGTCTTTGTTGCAATATTTATAAACCTCCTCTCATGTATCTTTTAAGAAAATGTGAATTAGCCAAATAATGAAGCTAAAATTACAATCTGTTTGATAGCTGCTTGAATAGAAAATCAAAAACTTGCTGCTTTCCAGCCGCAGGCTGGAGACTGCCTTCTTTTACCAAAAGGTGCCTGTTTTATTACTTGTAAAGATAAAGACTAATTAAATACTACACAGTCTTTCAGTAATTCAAAAGCTCCACTAATGAGGTGTACCCTCCTGTTGCAGGTGTTACCCACAAACAGGTCTGAAGAATGAACAGAGCCCTTTGGAAGAGCAGCATCTTGGCAGCATGCGGGGCAGGAGGTTTAGGTAGGAAACCTGGCCACTGGTAAAACAGCGAGATTGGGGGGATGAGGATATCCCCCCATGACGAAGTCTAAGGGCACAAGGGAGCATAATTGCGAACTTCCATTTTTCCACCTTTTTGTGGCTGGTATTTCTGAGCACTTCCAAGTGGCTGCAATACCACTATTTTTTTTTAAATTTCTTTTAGTTATTATTATTATTTTTTTTTTTACTTAATTTTACATTTTGGAGTCATAAGTATGATCAAGGTAATTCAAGCTCAGTGCTGGGTTTCTCTAAATGAAAGTGAAGGAGGGGTTAATACCTCATCCTAGGAGTTTGGAATGACATTTGAGCATGAAAAGCAAGATTCATTTAAATGTGAACCTTTTCAAATTATATTTTCTGTGAACTTGTGCCAACTCGATTAGAGAAACAGCTTTTGTACTGATCTGGTTAGTAAACTGTCTGTTTGTTTTAAATCTAATACAAATGCATAAATTTAGTGACATGCAGCTATTGGATATATTCGTTTTCTTCAAGTATTGGTGATTCTGTCATTCTGTCTGCTCTGGGAAATAATTTTAAGGAAGAAATAACGACCTCTACATAAGAACTCTTTGAAAGGGTTGCACACAAAAACCCTTATACACAATGTATACACATTGTATATGTAACAGAATTCATTTTTTTGTGTGTTTTTCTTGTTTGTTTGGTTGGTTTGGTTTTGGTTTAGGTTTATTTTTTAATATATGGAGACTACTAAAGAATAGTACTGCTGGGGCCTAAAAGGGACTAAATGTAGAGTAATGTGAAGTAGCCTGTTAACGAGAATCATAGTCACCACAAACATTCTGATATTTATTTCCATATATGAAAGATCATTAATTCTGGGACATGCTGATATCCCATCAATAAGGTGGACAGTCCTTATGATGTTCATCACCACCAGTATGGGTTATGTTCAGAGGGAGACTGGTAGCAGAGCAGCTTCTGACATCCGGATGTGATAAGGGGTCACCTAGTAGTGCCATGCCCGGTGACACGTCTATGTGTTCACCACAGAAAGAAGTGACCTTGCTGCACAGTCTTGTCTGGAAATAAAAAGGCTCAGGCTGTCATTCACATGGAAAAAAAAGGACTTTATAAAAAAGAAATCACAGGAACTTCTGTCTTGCCTTTAAAGCCTTTCTAAAGGAAGCAAAGGAATATTTTTTATAAACTACAGGCAGACCATGAATTTGAAAAACTTTGTTGCTTCTCAGTAACAAATACATCAATAACATCTAATTAAATTGAGTTTAGTTATCTTACGCCCTTCCAGAGTATAAAGAATACTTATTAGCAATATTTGAGCTTCTGAATACCCTGGGTCCTGAAAATCTTTTGTTTCCCTCTCTAGAGCTGGCAGGAATCAGTGGGAATCTTCTTCAAGAAAATTGTATACTCTTACATCATACATATAAGCTCTGTGAATGTTGAAATGTTTTAACTTAAAAACCACTTAACTATTGCATCCGTATATCTGTGATATGAGATGATGATGGTCTTTGAGTAATTGTTGCATAGATGCAACCATACCGTTGCATAGATTGTACCAGCAAATGGGTGTAGAAATAGCTTTTCTGGAACTTTGTCAGCTAAATGCAAATATGGCAGAAAATCTTTTATCCAAAGAGCTAGGTTGATATTTATGTGAAGTGCTTAACTCCAATTTCCTTGTTCAGTATTTCTTTGCCAGAAATAAAGTGGATTCTATCAACAAGATGAAATATAAATCTTGAATGATTGAGACCTTTGGGAACTGGCTGGAATAATGGATTGAATGTCATCTCTGTATGCAAAGTTGACAGAATCTGTCAGTCTTTAGGAAAGCTTTGATATGTGCATGTTTATATACCTGTGTGTCTAAGGTGACTGTACGGTGAGATTCCTTAGCTTAAATGACAGCATACTTGGATCATTAATCTGGTCCCTCATTCTTATGGTGTCTACCAGATTTCAAGGCGACTGAGGGAACAGTCATGTATTCCTTTTGTAAAGAGCTGAAATGGTTTAAATATCTTAAGAGCCAGTGCTCCCATGGTGGATGTGTTTACTTCCAGCAAATTGTCATCTGGGTGCATCTTCATGCACTGCAGTGCTTGGGCATCGGCATTTTGGCTTACACTTTATTGACCTAATTTGACTGCACCACTGCAGATGAGATGCTTCTGACTTCCCATTTTGCTGGCTGAGTTTTGTGGGTTACAACTTCCAGCCTAGGGGTGGTGATGACCAGCTGTGAGTAACAGCACCATCAGCCACTCTTGTATGCCTGGAAACAACCATCTGTGTCCTGAGTAAACACAGGAATCAGTGATACCGGGAGAAATGGAAAACTTCAGAGATCTTTAAGGAGAAAGGATTTTTCAGAAAAGTCTTCTTTCCACTGGGATGATATCAGCTGAGAATCACCCCCGCTCCCCAGATGAATGCATCCTGAAACAGAGAAGTGTGAATCACGGTGTTCATCTCAATACAAATCTTCATCCCCTCTGCCTAGCGGCAGTGCTGCAAGGCTGCGATCTGCCCCAGGAGTGAGCATTATCAGCAGGTAGCCTCACCAAGGTGCACAGGTACCTCTACAAGTGCATGCCTGTTGGAAGGTGAGCACCCTGAAGAGCACATGGCACAACACATCATAGAGCTTCTCCTGATACCACAAAACCACTGGTTTCACTCTGGTTCTGAGTGTAAATAAAGCAGAGAAGGAAGAGGACAAGTTCCCCACTCTATTCTGACAGGGGACACTCCCACCTGTTAAAAACACTTTGTGTCTGGCCTCCTTGCATACTAAAACTCCTTCCCCTCCATCTTTAATCCCAACTGTGCCAGCTGACCTGAGCCAAAAAGCTTTCCTTATCCCTGATTTTCTGATGACTATTCACTATTTGAACTCAGTCATTCATTGTGTTATGTTAAAATGACAGATAGTTCTAAGCAGACAAAAAGCAGGTAGATGTTTGTTGCTGCTCTCATAGTTAGCATTCAGGAACGGGCTATTGCAAGCTTTACTGGAGCCATTGCAAGGGCTTTTCTGAGAACTAGTGAGATGGCTCCCTCCTTCAAAGGTGAACATCTGTAGGGGAAAATTCTCATTCCCCAAGTAAAATTAAGTGTCTTAAAGAATGCAAGTAATTAGATTTTACATTATTAACCTTATCTTTTTCTCCAGTTTTATTTTACTGTAAAATCTTTCTGTAATTGGACATCTCAATATATTGTGGTCTATCATTCTCAAGTGAATTACTTAATTCATTGCAGCTTTTAACATTGAATTTCTTGCACAAAGGAGGTGTCAAATATATTGTCTTTTCTGTGTTAGGTTATTTAGCTCTATGAATAAGTTGAAAGGTATAATGATCACCCTTGGTACCATAGAATAGATGAGAAGTTCTGGGAGGAAGAAAACAGAAAAGTTTGGTGTTGGTTTGTTTTTGCTTTTGTTTTTGTTTTTGTTTTGTTTGTTTGTTTGTTTTGCATTGATATCAGTTCATAATATATTGGTTCCTTTAATGAAAGTCCTCACATGCACCACTGCCATTAAACTTTAGGCTTGTATATATATATATATATATATATATATATGTACTACATATATATTTATATACATACATTATATATATACACATTATATAATGTATATGTATTTATAATTCCAGAGCACTTAAGTTGATTATTATAACGGATTTTACTGCCTGAACATTCACCCAGGAAGCTTGCATATTTTCTAGGAAAATCCTAAAGCACTCCTATGTCTCAGTTCAACAACTTTTACTATTGGTCATCTACCGGATAGTTTCCCACAGCTGGTAGACAGCAAACCCAGAGAGAACTCCATAAACATTTATAATTTATTTCAGTACAAAGTTAAGATTTTTTTTAGTTTAAATTGCAGATAAGATTGATTTGAACCAACCTGACGGAATGTGCCACAAAGCGAATTATAGACATTTATCTCTTCAGCTTCAAAGCTCATGTATGAAGAGTGAGCAGGTGGAAAAGAATTGCTCTTCTGGAATTAGTCCATTTCAATAAAGTGGCTGGATCTAAATAGTCCTGCAGGAACGTGCCAAGATCTCAGTCTCCCGGAAGGATGAGCTAGGTCATGTTCTCTCTTTAGCCCTTACCTTAGGTATGGCATCGGAACATGCTACACATCCCTCATCTCAGACCTGCCTCCAAAAATTTAAGACATATACTGGAGCAGAAAGCAAACCGAAATGTTGTGGTATACAGTTTCCAAAATGTGTTGATAATTATTTTTACATGTAAATTTTCATTTTGAATGTACATTTAAAAATTTAATTAGGAATACTAAAGAACGTTTCACTTGGGTTTAGTGGTCTAAGTTTCCTGTACTCAGGAGTAAGTATTGTACCTCACTGCTTGTTTTTTTTTTCTTTTTTTTTGCTTTTTATTTAGTCTAGAAAATACATTAGTGGTTGCTTTCTAACCACCTATTTTTAATGCTCAGTCTTTGATTTGCTAAAGAAGACGGCTGCATTCTCCCTGAATTTACTGAACCCTGCAGCCTTTTTAGGCTGCATGGAAACAATGAGATCTATTAGGAAAAGGAGGGTTTTGTACATCTTTTTAACCATCTTAAGAAAATATTGGAAGAAAATAATCAGTTTGTAAATTAGAGCAAATGTTTGAAATGAGTCATAACTTGGATTTCACTAGTACTCAGTTACGCATCTAAAAATCTAAAATCAGTTAGATCTAAAAATCTAACGCTAGGGTTTAAAACAGTAATTTACAGGAATAAGTTAACAATACAAAACATCTTACCTGAAGGATATCAAATGTTTAAAAATGCTCTTAGATAAATCAGAGAAATGACTGCTCTCTAACCTAGCCTGTTGGTATTCTCAAAGCAGGTAATCATTCTGTAATTCTTTTCTTGAGACAGGCAGCATCACCAACCACTTTTTTATGAATTTTATGACATGCTAATTTCCCATCTGTCCCAAGTAATACATGCTCTGCACTTTAGTTCATTCACCATACCTTAATAGCAGAACTGCAAGAACAAAATGTCTGTTCAGTCCTTCTGAAGGTTAGGTACAGATAAAAATGTTCATATTTGCATGGAAAGGAGCACTGCCTCTCAAATGTGTCTCTAACATCAGTTATTGATGCCTTCACATTGACAGTGATCAACAACAAAAAAAACCCCACAAACTTTCTTGGTATGGAAATCCAGGCCCAGACGCTTACAGGATTTGTAATGCTTATCTATAGCAACTTCAGCAGGTGCAAACAGATGGCTGACATTTCTGTTAGACCATAAAATGTAGAATACTACTGTCCTGCTATGCCTAACTGGTATCAATTAAGTATGAGGCAGGATATCAGGCTATGAATCACAAGTCCTTTGTTTCCTGTAAATTGCATAGTGTTTTTTTTTGTTGTTGTTTTTGTTTTTTTTTTTTCCAACGCTTCTTTTCATGGAAGCCCTAGGGATAACAAGAAAAGCAGCAAAAGAGGGAGTTAAGTTCATACTTGAAGTAGTTTGAACTTATGGTGGAAAGTGAGCATCGCTGTTAGTGCCTCTGAGAATAAAGCTAGTTTTGGAGGTTACTGCTGTACCCCATCTAGGGTCATGTTCCTTCCCGTATGTCCTCCAGAACTGCTTTGTAAAATATGCTCGTTCAATTGTGTATGCTGTGCTCATAAAGCTAAAGCAGAACCAAAACAAATAAAGATAACCTCTCCTGAAATTATTTTTCTAAGCTTGATCATTTCACTAATGTTCTAAGAATAGTTGTATCAGAACAAGTAGTGGATGCAGAAATCTGCCACAAAAGTAGCTCCAAGGGACATTTAAGAGCTTTTTAGCTAGCTTTGGGGACTCAGTCTCTACTATTTAGTCAGAATGAAATTGCTGTAAGCAGAGGCAACTGAGTGGAAAAAGGACAGAGGGCAGAAAAAACTTTGAGTGTAAAATGCTAAATTAAAACAAGGAAAAGATTATTAAGAATGTAAAAAGAAAAAAAAAAAAAGTCTTCCTAGTTCTGCTTTGTATAGTGAAATGAAAAAGGAAGCTGTAAATATGATAATAGAAATTTCATTTCACATCATGCTCCTGTTTAATGTCTTCTGTTTTCTCTGAGTCAATCACAGTCCTTTGCTAATTACTGCTGCAAAGCTGAATAAATGGCAAAGGGAAATAAGCAACATTTGTGTATAGGGCGAGTGTAGTGACATTATCTCAAAAGAATAAGTTGATGTGACAGTGTTTTAAATTTGAGCTGGCAACTGCTAGTGAGCTTGCGCTGCCTGTTTTTAACCTTTTCTTTGTGAGAATGCTCTGAATAAAGATTAACTTTCTTTACTTAACAGTTATTTTTTTAGTGCCTTCAATTTGGAGCTGTCATCGTTAGTGTTTTGGGAAGTTGCCGTGCTTCCCAGTGCTTTCTGTAGGTTCCTGTTTGCCAGCTGATTCACTTTTCCAACACTTCACTGAAGTGCAGTGCCGGTGGAGGCCTCTTCTTGTGTAACCCAAACGAGAAGGGTTTCCTAGTCTAGAAGATTCAGAGTAATATGAAATTTCACAGACACTCACATTCAAAGAACTGCACAGTATTCATATCCCTTTCAGATACCTCGAGCCTCTTGCTCAGAATGACTCCTTAGTTAACCAACTTCCCAAATATAAGTCATGGAAAGAACACATTGAATCCAGACAAAGTGATCAAATCCAGAAAAGTTGTTCAGATGTTCAGTATAAATATAGATGTTCAGATCTATATCTGCAAAACTTCTTGAAGAGCAAAGAAATTCCAGGTCTAAGAATTTCTTGCTCTCTCCCTTACTTTTTTTCTTTTTTTTTTTCTCCTGGAGTGATTTCAGTGCCTGAAGCCACAGGATTTATGGGGCTTTTCTAGTGTATGTATGGTGTAAAAAATACAGGTACAGTAGCTGAATGAATCTTTGCATCCTAAAGGAGCATATCAGCCCAGTAAGATGTAGCAGTTCAGAGCTCTTTAGTCATCTCAGTATGCCTGTAGTAATCCTGCTTTAGCTTCAATGCATAGTTTGTCGTTCACTGAAGTAGGATATAAAAGTCTGATCTGCCATCCACCCACTTATTCAGCTACCTAAGTATTATCATTTTCAGATTAATGATTAAATCTCTTTTTTTCTCCCTGACTGCCATGACTGTTCAACTGAGGAATGTTTTAAAATTTTATATTCAAGAGAGAAAATACTAAAAATAAGGAAAAAAGCAGATATATTCAAATGGATTGTTTTTTTTTTCTTTTTTTTTTTTTTTTTGAGCCAAATGGAAAAATCAGTTATTCACACAACCAAGAAATGTTTGCTTTCCTATGACTTCCTTGCAAAGCAGACTACTTCAAATCAATGTTCACAGAAAAAAAAGTCACGTTGTATGGTGTCTGTGAATTGATGTCAGTTAAAACCAAGGAATCTTTACACACTCCCGATTATAAACACCACATATGGTTTCAGTAATATAGCTTCTATACTGTTAGAAAAAAAAAAAATCCAACCTTTCCCTGTCATCTTTTTTTAGGAGAAGTAGGCTGTTGAAGTTACATTTTTCAAAGCTTAAATCTTAAATCCTGTGTTGGAAGCACACAATGAAAACATAAAATGAATTGCAAGAAACACATATAGAGGCTGATAGTCTGCCTCTCATGAATAGTTTTAAATATGCATTTCCATTTACTTCCCCCATAGTTGGAAAGAGCAATAAAAGGAAACAATGAATTTCTTGTTACTAGGTGGGCAGCTTGTGCAGTGGAATTGGGAAGCAATTTACGTGATGGAAGTGGCAAGATGCACACCTGAGATGAGATGGAGACACTGGGGAGCTCTGAAAGAAAGTTGTATACATGTGAAGTGAGGATGAAAGAGGGAAAAGGGAAATACAGAATCAAGATTATAAATACCTGAGTGTAAGGTAAAAGGAAGTAAAAGCCTCAAATTCATTGCTGTGTGCTCTGTTAGCAATGAAGGACTCAAGACGTAATATGATCATACTGACTTTTCTTTTCTAAAACCAAAAGAAGGTATCAATGTAAATTTATTTCTGGCAGAAAAAATATGCTGGTAAAATAGAGGTTCTTTTCCATCACTCATTTTGAGTGCCAGCTTTCAAACAGTTAGGAATCTTAATAGGACAGGATGTCTTATTTGTGAGTTCTTCTAGGAAAGAGCCATATTCTAAAGAGAAAATGCTTCTTTGTTTTCACCCAGGGTAGTTAACTTTTGACTCTTCGGAAGAGGATTGCGGGGTTTTCATGGAAAGTATCCTGGGGTGTCCCCAAAGATGCACCTTATGTTCTGTGTGTCTGCCTCCTGGGTCTTCTTGCTGTTGTTGATGTACAATTTCACCTTGTCTTTTTGCTGTGTTAAGGTTGCTGGCATTGTTATACCACCTTCTGTGGACATTTGCTGCATCTTTTACTGGCAACCGAGTGAATGGAAATCATAATTCTGACATCAATTGGCCAAGAATCTGTGCATCGTCGGAGAGGGTAGAGGATGTATTTCTAGAAAATCCTTCTGTGAAAGTGATTTTGAAGGCTCTGTCATGGCTGCTGGGTTTAAACATGGGAATAAAAAGGTACCTGGGACACCTGAACACTTCGTAAGGTGGGAAAGCCATCATTAATAAAAGAGTAGCCAGAGCAGCTAAGAGCATGCCTGGTGGGTGCAGCAGAACGGAGGACGTTGTGTGGGGGTCCTTTCATCATGGGGACAGAGCACGTGTTGTCCAGCTGCTCTAGCTGGACCGAGATGGTGACAGAATCAGAAATGTCCTGGAGCAAGCCTTTGCCACATATGAGCGCTTAATAAGGTACTGCCTGTGAGGTGTGTTAAATTTCTGACGAAAAGAGCAACGAGGTGGTTATTTATACCCTAATTTCACAAGAGGAAATGGAGATATTTAGGAACGATTGCGAAGTTAAATACTCTGATTCTCACAAAAGGGCTTCTAATTTGTCAGGACTTCCCACAAAGTAGGGAGGAATAAAATCACAAAATTAAAGAATGCCACAGGCTTTCAGAATGAGAGAAAGGAAGTAAGCTGAAAGTAGAATTGGATGGGCTGTAGCTAATACACTGCTATTCTGTCATGAGAGGTCGAAATGGATCTCACATACCCCACGGTTCTTTGGGAAAGAGGTTAGATCAGCCATGTGCTGGGCACTTACCCAAGTGCTACTTCTGATTTAGGTTACCAGATGATTGAGGCCTGAAGTCTCAAAAATAAAGTTGCAGAGACCCCCCACATAGATCTACTGAAATAATGCATTTCTAACATCAATTCAAATGCTGTCAATACCGAAAGAAAAGTGAGATCTACTTGGGAGATTGAGAAGAAAACTCTGAGGTGTCAGTAAATGCACTAGGGAGAAAGAGAGCTAAAAAGCAGGAAAAAGCTCAGTCTGGATATTGGAGATGATTGAATATAGAAGGAAAGCAGGACCAAAGGCTAAATCAGAGGGAGTTTAGCAATCCAAATCTTAACTAGCCACGAATAAGAACACCAGATCATCTGGGTAGAGGAGGAATTACACCACAGCAACAGAGACCGAAAGATGTTTGATGTCACCGACAGCAAAAAAAAAGGCTGAGATCCTGACATGCAGAAAGTGAGAACTAGACAGATGAAAGAATGCTGTGAAGCACATCTGAAGATAAAGAAATGCTAAAAGGTATTTGTTGTAAAAGGTAATTGTTGGAAATGTAAAAGAGAACAATCTCCACTAAAACTGAACCATCTTCACTGAAATTAACAGGCAGAGGCATAGAAAAGCAGCTAGTCCAAGTAATGTAATAGAAACATTTCATAAGAGGCTAAAGAAGTTGTTTCTGGCTCTGTTGAAACTGGCAATGGATGCTTGATTTTTGTGTACAGTCCACAAAAACTTATTTGACTTACTTAGCTGAGTAGTATAGACCTAGAATTTTTCCTTCTCTAGGAGATATTACTACAGTGCAGTGTATAAATTATGTAAGAGATACTATAGGATTACCTATAACTTGAGAATATATATAACAAAATAGGTAAACATCAGGAAGAACTCACGGTAGTGTAAATTAATTTTAGTAACGCTAATGAAAAAGAAAATGAGCAGAATAATGTTAGGTATGGGAAATGAGAACTGAACCAGAATCATCACAGGTAGATGTCAGACAGCTAGGCCAATCATAACCAACTCATAGTTGTACTTGCTACCTGAGGTAGAGTAAAACAACTTTGATTAGAAGTAAGTACATTTACTTTGACTTTATAGATTTTAAATTGGTAATACATACTAATATGCTAAAATGTCTGCTTATTTATACCACCAGTATGCTGCCATTGCAGTAGCATCTCATTCACCGTGCTATCTTCAGCTAAATCTCATCCCATGTTTTAAGACATTATTTGCTACCTATTGCTTTGTCAGACACTGTAATCGTACCTTCTGTTTACTGTTAATGCAGAAAAAAATGGTTTCTTACCTATTTCTGTAGAAAGCCATCAGGTAAGTATACTACAGCCTATTTCTACAAAACTTTTTTTTCCTTTTTTTTTTTTTTTTTCTCTCTTTTCACGTATGTATGCAATGATTGATTTCCTCTAAATCTACTATAATGCTTTACATCCACACATAGACTTACAGGCTGTATTTACCATGATCTCTAAGTCTTTTTCTGAAAATAGGCAGTACTTCTGTGATTCTTCAGTGACTTGGCAGATTTGCTTAACATCCTCACTACCGGGGGGCCTGCAAATCTGTGCACCAGTTCTCTCGGAATTGTTGGCTGAAGATTTCCCCATACCTTTCCCTCAGTGCATTCAACTACTGATGTTATTCATTGTAGTGTTCATTTCTCGAACTTTGTTCCCAGGGTTTCTTGTGCTCTTATCCCTCGTTCAGATGTCCACACTGAAAATTGTGGCAACGTATTCACTAACTTTGAGAGTATACAAACCTCTCTGTAAAGATAATGACGCCAAGAGGTCCAGTTTTATACATTGCCCTTCTTTGTGACTTAGTCTTTCACAGCATCAGCCTACAACAAATTCTGCAGCATCACGTTGTGTTTTTTCTATACGGTGCCCATTGCTCAATACCTTCACTTTGTTGTTACTCGACTTCCAATATGTTCCTGTTAACTCTGTTACCTCCAGCCTCGTGTATTTCAACATTAGTTCTGCTTCTTCATTTTACACCCCAGGTACCTGGAATTTCTGTACAAACACTACTTGCTTGTTTGCATTAGGTTTTGCTTTTTTTTCTCCCTGTTTCATTAAGAATATGTTTTCCAGCTTTCAGTGATGACACACACCATTTTCTGTGGCAAAGGATATAATAGGAATCTGGAGAGACACACAGCTTTCTTGTTCAGTTTTGGTTAATCTTTTAGGAGTGTCATCAATAGCTCGCAGTTCGCCTAGCCCACTGTTATGTTGCAAGTTGAATTCACATGATTTCTGCGGATGAAATTAAGTATTCAGAGAAGCTGATTTGACTTACTGTATGATTCCTGCCAATACATTTTTAAAGATTTTTTTTTCTTCTACAAATTATCCAGTGGTTTCTGTTAGACTCATTTTCAAATTATAGACTGCATTTTGATTCAATCTGTGTCAAAATATGTTTATAAAATGTGATATAAAATGAGACTTTGCACTTTGGTAGTATCTTCTGCTTGGGCAAGTCAACTTTCTTTATAAATATTAATTAAGCTTCCCAACACTTACTCTGATAGCAAAATGAAATTATTTCAGTTAGCGCACAGGATAAAGCAGACACACAGGGAAGAGCTGCATCTAAAACTCAGTCCTCTGATTTAGCTGTGAGAAATTATTTGCTCTCTGGTTTAACTTGGCATAGCTAGGTTAATATTCCTCCAGCCAGTGTCAGTGCCAGTGCTGGGGTTATCTGCTGAGGTGAATTTCATGTTAAAGGATTTAAGAGTAAATTATTCCTGTAAGGTTTGTTAAGCTTTCTCTTCAGATCAGATGTATTCACTGTCCGTACTGGAGACAGGACAAAAACCTGGAGGTTTCCGAGGGCTCTGGATGCTACAGATATGATCTATAAGTATATTAAGGAAGAATGACTAGCAGTAACTCTTTCTCTTAAGCTCATTCTTCGCTTTCCAATTACAAATATAATCCAAAAACCAATCTAAAAACAAACAAACAAACAAGATGTTAGAGGAAACAATAAAATTTGGATAACCAGCACATGGAATGTTGTATAGAACATCAAATGGGTGAACTGTCTGTTGCACATAACAGTTTCCTCATCCTTGCCCACATACAAGGTTCTGCTCCTATAGTCTAGTAGATAAACAAGCAAGCAGATCTTCTATTATCTATAACCTGAAGCAACTCGAACTGAGTTTCTCCTAATTATCTCAAGACAAAAATTAAGTGGCCTTTTTGTCTCTAACTCTCACAATCATTTAAGGCATTCTTCTAACACTTCTTATTTTACTAGTCAACAGACAAAATAACTGTAAAGAAGAGAGATTCATTCTAGGCTCAGTGTTGTTGCAATTCAAATAGAGTATGCACACTCCAGCATGGCACTTAGATAGCTA
Organism: Cygnus olor; assembly: GCF_009769625.2. Classification (NCBI taxonomy): domain Eukaryota; kingdom Metazoa; phylum Chordata; class Aves; order Anseriformes; family Anatidae; genus Cygnus; species Cygnus olor. The sequence continues at coordinate 39,702,910 of NC_049172.1, read as the reverse complement.
ATAAACCTATTTCCAGGTACGTTTATGGGAATGAGTTACTCATCCCCTAACTTTTAAATTATGTGATATTTTTTCAGCAATGTATACAACTACATCAAAATGCTTTTTGAAAAAAGTTCTTGCAGAAAAAAATCCATTCAGGCTATTACATGTTTTGATAATACTACTCGCCTTTCAATGATTTGGCAATAAAGAAAAAAGCCTCTCTTCTGATAAATCTTTTTGTTGTTGTTGGTGGTGGTTTGTTCCTTTTGGTGAATTTCAGATTTTTCAATTCTAGAAATAATTCATCCTTGACGTTCAGAGAAATCCAACAAAAACTTACTTTGCTATGCTTTTTTGACATCCAGATTTCTATTCTCTGGCAATGATGAAAAGCTTTTACTTGTTAACTATCCAACTGAAAGTGTGTAAAAGCCAAAGTAATAGATTGCAGACTTTCAGTTTTTGTTTGTTTATTTGTTTGTTTTTGTTTCCTTTTAATTGATTTTTTGGCAGATGAAAATGGTGAAGTTGATATAATCAAAATTTACCTGTGTATCATACACCAGGTAAAACACATTCATGTACTTTGATGATTATGCTGAAAAGAATGGTGGGGGGGAGAAGCTAAGTCACAGCTTTTTTAAAAAGAAATGGATAGAAGGGATTTTGGTCTTAGTGAAAGAGTGGAAAATTTAGATGAAAGCACCTAGTGAGCTTCATTACCTTTAGAATAATGCAGATGGTGAGTGGGTTTGTTTCAGAGTGAAGTTTTGGACTTAGATGCTGAAAGTTCTCATACATTCATATATCCTGTTTTTGGCACTTAAAAAGTGGTGTGGCTTTTTTTGCCCCCCCTTTTTTTTTTTTTTTAAGTATATGACCTTTATGGAACGAATATAAAATTCCTACTCATCATCACCAAATATTGTCACAAGACTTTCACTTTTTTTTTCTACTATCTACAAATTGTGAGCTATTTCACTAATTTATTTGTGTGTTGCAATGCTTTCTTGTTGTCAGGTAGTGGCTTTCCACCACTTGTTGTCTTAATGTCCTTCAATCAAATGTTTTGGAGTGAGGTGCTACTCAGTGTGAGTAGAAGCATCACAAGATGGTTCATACTGTGCATAGGACATCAGAATATTGTGAAAAATCATGAGAGTAGCTCCACTGTTATGTAAAAAATAGCATAGCAATGTTTTGCATCTATGAATTCTTTTTCTTACTAAGAAGAAAGAAAAAAAAAGAAAAAAAAGAGAAGAAAATAAGAAAAAAAGTTCTACCTACTTACAAATTTTTGGTTTCCTCTCAGGCTTTTGTTTTCCTCTGTTCTAGTCCACTTGCTTGGGAAATAACTTCATAAAGGAGTTGTGCACAAGAATAATCACTAATAAGTAATGCAATGAGACATTAAATGTGGAAATATACACATGTATTTTCTACCCATGTTTAAGTTTCCTGTGTCTGTAGAGAGTCCCCTACGTCTGACCAAGGAAGTTTATTTGTCTTGCAACTTGTCTCTCATACTCTACTGACTTCATTTGTCATCAGTGCATAGTTAGTGGGCTATCTCCTCTGTTGTTAATCAACTGAGGAAGAAGGCTACATACCAAGAATTAGTTTCCTCTTCAGAATCGTTACTTAGATGAAGACAGATTTATCATCAACCGCTTTTTGGTAAGACTGAAATGGTAAATTAGAAGTGTATGCTTCATAACTGTGCCTTTAATATCTCTTCAGAACCTTTGTTATTAATGTAGCTCGGCAGTGTATTTCTTTTAACACCTATTTATCTGTTTTCCAACTGGCATTACTGACCACAGTACTTCCATTTTATGGGTATTGATAAGTGGATACATAACAAATTTGTCCTTTTAGTGTGCATATCTTGAGTGGCTCATCAGGAAGTCCACAGCGTCAATAATATGATCACATCCCCATAAAGCACAGTATTGCTTCCTTCAGTGTTCCATAATTTGGATGCATTTGGATATTGATATATTTGCTCATCTTGAAGTATGAAAATAATAAACACTGTAAAATGTTAAGCTGATAGTCTGTGAACCTGAAAATAAAAAGGGAGGCTTTGTTTTACATATGGTATATTTCTGTTGTTTGGATGGCTTTCCAGATAACCATCTGTAACAGAGAAAGGATGGCTAGAAAAGTGATTTCTCATACTTGGTTGCCAAGATTCATGAATATCTGCTTAGTGTGGCATGTTGCCTAATCAGAGGCTGGTTGGACTTTCTGTCACGGGTTTCAAACAATAATGTATTTAGAGCCTGCCTTTGGGCAAGCCCTTTGGCATTAATCTAGCAAATTTCTGTACCTAGGTTTAAACTTTTTATAGAACTGAATCTGCTAAAAAGAAACGAGAAAAAAAAGGCAGGTAAGAAAGAAGAAGGACTAATAAGACAATGTAGGAGAACACAAAGCCAATTCTGACTGCCAACAAAAGCATACTGCCTCAGGTCAGTTGAAATCTAGGGAGTTTATTTGGGCCAGAATATAAACGTGTAAAAGGTAATAACAAACAGTAGGACCAAGAGAGACCTAAACCAATCTCCTCATCTTAGGACATGTTACTCAGTTAACTTAGGAAGTCAATAAGGTGCTCCAGAGGCTTGATCCAAGCCCTACTGAAATCAGTGCAAAGGTTCCCTGGTATCTTCATCAGACTTCAAGTTCCCAAGTATCTTCTGCACAAAAAGAATCCTTCTACACATTTGTATCCGATGCATAAGAACATGTATCACAACAGCAGGTGTAAAATCAAAGGGATCTAGCAAAGATCTAATCTCGCAAAAGAAGTTATAGTAACCAAAGTACAGTGGAAATAGGCAAATGAGCTTTTTATCTCAAAACAAAATTTTCTGTTAAGCCTAATTGAGCATCCTGATATATTTATATTTGTATGTGATTCTGCTTGCATAATGCTTTCTTCATTCTTTTTTACTTCAATTGTTGCCCATTTTAATGAATCTCTTCTACAGTTGTCTATAGATGGAGGTCTCCTTGATCTTATTAAGAAAATTAATAGAGTAAAATTGGTATGGCCTTTGTGTGAGAGAGATTTTATATAATTACTATTTCTGTAGTTATTTTTGCAGTATATAATAGTATGTAATTTATGTTATGTAATAGCAAATAAAAATAGTGCAGTATTAGCACTATTTTGATATGATGATAGGAAAACCATGCTGTGCATCCTTTCAATTCAGGTGATTATCTTGTTTTGCTAACTGGAGAGCATTTCCATAGAAAATACAAAATGAGGGCTGAGTAGGAAAAAAGATGTAAAAAATCATATACCGAAAATATAAAATCTGCATTTTGAAGATGTAAAACCCAAAATGCAGAACATAACTGTAGTCTGACAGACTTTCTGTAATGTTTGCTATGTCTTATTTTCTCTGAATTTATCCCAGACAGCTTTTGGAACTCATGCTGGAACTCACATATTTTCATTTAAGAAGGGGGCTGGTTCATTGTGACTGTGCTGCAGCAATTCCTATATTGCTTTTCCAGCAATTTCACCCCTGACTTTTGCAAGAATCAGAATTAGTATTATACAGTGGATTATCAAAGAGGTAAAGTGGCAGTGAGCCATCCCAACTTTCCGAGAAGGCTGTAATATTTACGAGGGTCCCAAGCTTTCTATCATGCTCAGGATCTCACAAGATTAACCAAACCAAACCAAACCAAACCAAACCAAACCAAACCAAACCAAACCAAACCAAACCAAACCATACCAAAGAAAAACACAATAAAAATAAACCAACCAACAGTATGAGGTCAATTTTTCTTTAATGGCTTTGATGCACTATTTTTGACACGTTTTGTTGCTTTTTCACACCTTTTGTCACCTTTTGACATCACTGAAGCAATTAAAAATTGTTCTCTGTCAATATTTGATCATTTTCTGCATTTGATCAGTCCTCAAGTGTGGATGATTGTCTCTGGCCTTCAACATCCCTTCTCTTCATCTCAATTCTAGTGCTTAAGAACATCCCTGTACTTAGCCTGTCCTAACACTTAAAAATATACTTCACTTGTAGTAAACAATGATGAAAAAACACTAAAGCAATCCTTTTGTTCACTGTGGTGACATTTCCTCTAATTAAATTTTCATCTCTGAAGGTATTTGGGCCTCTCTAGTCCATCTGGGATATGTTTGCCCTCAGCATTGCCTCAGGCCAAATGTATTTTTGTTGATACGCTGAACAGCATGCTGCCCTCAGTGGCTGTGGGTATTCCCCACTGGTGGTTTATTTAGAAGATTATTTCACCAGTTTCAAAGTACTTTTTCTAAAGTCATGTTTTTTTTCCTTCTTTTGAAAGAGAGAGAGGGAGAGAGCTGGGTGCCCCCCCAGTGCCCTCTCTTCTATGAATCGATGTGATTTTATGTTCTTTTCAAGGAGGTTTTTGAACAGGTGATTTGTAGACCCACGATGGGATAGAGGGGACTGTGCTTCCACATGGGTCAAGAGCCACTCGAAGGACTTTGTTTTCATAATATTTTTCTGTGCTTTGAGCACCAACCCTAATTATACTGATTGGGGGAAACTGATTTGGGAAGGGATTCCTGACTTGCGGTGCAAAGACAAGTAAAATATTATGTGTAGTGAAAGGCTTTGCAGGCCTCGTTTTATTTCCTTAGGGCAGTATGTGCCTGGCAGTAAAAACCTGTTGGCATCTCTTTTCACATTTCCTGTACCACCTCTCAGCATGTGTCTCAGCACCGAGCTGCAGAAGGTCATTTTTGCACACATGCACAAAGTATTACAGTGAAAGATATAGTTTATTGACTTTAAAAAAAAAAAAAAAAAGAAAGTAATGGATCACTGCAAAGCATAATGGAAGTGTTTTCTCATTTACTTTTCGATAATAGAGGCCAATGGGAGGACGGTCTCCATATTGGCTATGCATCATAGAAGCTTTTCTAATTCTTTGGAGATAACAGAGTCTCATCCCAAAGAAAAGACTGCATGAGTTCTGTTAGTATAATTGTTGATTTGACCATCCTACAGCTCTGATATAATTTTGGAATATCATATTTCAGTAAAAGCTCATGTTACATTTTCAAGGGAATCTGATTATTCAGTAATTAACAATCTGAAACAATTTTATCATCCTGAGAGACCTGGGCAAAGGTAGCAGCCTTCATTACCAGAAACTATCACTTTGCAAATTACTTCTCAAAGTTCTTAAAAACCTACACATTCTCTCTCTCTCTCTTTTTTTTTTTTTTTTTTTTTTTTTTTTTTTATCCTCAACTTTTCTGCTCACAGAAATGCAAGGGAAGCTTACTACAAGAAAAGAAAGGACATGGAGAAAAATAGGAACAAACCATCTGTGGATTAGTGGCATTTTTGTGGTTTAAACTCACTAATTCTGATTATGCAATTGAGTTTAGAAAGCAGTATTACAGCTTTTCATAGTTGTATAGTTTGACATTTCCTTGCTTTGTAAATCAAAACTGGGAAATTATAAGGGATCGCTCTCTTTACTAGGTTAAAACAATGTTGTAATGTAATCAGGACAATAATAGCATCATTTAAGAGACCATGAAGAGTTTGGCTGCCCTTGTTGCTTGGATTGTATGTGTCTTACTGTTGCACACCCCAGCAAAGTGAAAAAGGACAGAAGTGAAAAGGACAGAAGCTTTTCTTCAGCAAATGTGGAAATGTACACAGGGCAAATCTAGCATTAGACAGACAGAGAAGAGTTGGAAGAGCAATATAAAACCAAACTGCATTATGAGCTTATTTGAACCTCAAATAATAGCAGTAGCTGTATCTCATGAGTAAAAACTATCTGTTGGTACTATTGGGCTTAATGTTTTACCTGGGGAGTCCAACCTACCTTTTGTGTATCAAGGTGCCAGTCCATGCTGACAGCAGACGACCTCCAGTTGCCTAACCAGATTTTTGCTTACAAGATGAGCAAATTTACGTGTGTAAAAAGTCATATAAAAGTTATTAATATATTTCTAGCAGTAATTTCTTAGGCTGTGTAATCTCATCTTGAGGCAAAATATTTGTTCAGAAAAAAAATATTAGCAAAGCAGATGAGAATTGCATAAAAAGCGAAGAAGTATTTTATGACTCTTAAAAAATCCTTTCAGGCAGTTTCTCTACCTCTTACAAAGGGCTGTGTACTAACAAGGATGCTGATTTGATTTTTCAGGAAAGCCACGATGAAATCCAAGCACCTAAGGAACCTATACAAAAGGATACCTCATCCTTCTGGAAACCTGTCAAAAACTAATAAGACAAGGACCTTTCTTACTGTCTCGACACAGTCCAGGTAGGACCGCACCTGGCACTAGATGCAGACAGCAGCTGTTTCACCAGCATCCATAATCTGTACTGGTGGCTTCCTGGCTGTACCTGTGTGCCCTGAATGCAAAAAGCATCTGTTTCACATTTATTCATTTACTCAGATGGCATTGTCTACATTACTTGCTACCTTTGGACACAAGACTCTCATTTATAATTCATAGTACACAGATGCTTACAGAGAGTAGAAGCTTTGGCTACATTACCTGTCACTCTTAGTATATTTTGTATTCATGGTGGGTAAATATACAAGTATAAAGCTGCCATATTGTGTGTGACTATCTATAATGCATTAGCAAACAGTTGTTTGATCATTTATACTGTCATTCTTTGTGGTTGAAATGATGTTAGAATGAAAAATGAAACAAACTATGGGTTCACCCTTTACGTTTCTCTTCTCTTCTCTCTCTGTCTCTTTTTGTGCGTTGTTGGTCCTTTTAATTTTTTTATTTTTATTTTTTATTTTTTGAAAATGAAGGTGATTTTGTCTCCTACTGTTTCTCTTGCTCTTCTCTTTGTATGATTATCATTCAGTACTCAGTCAGCTATTCAATAAGTTCACCAGTGCAGCTGGCTTCAGAAGATGCTTCCTATTCTTTGCTTTCATAGGCTCATAAATCCAGCCTGCTGAGAATATTAAAAGGAGAAAAATACTCAGGCAGGAATAAAGCATATCAAAAAGAGAAAGTGAATGTAACTGGGGAAACATTTACTCAAGATTACATATTAAGCAATTTGCTCTTTAGTACTGAAGGAATATATAGAGAGAATATATTAACTGTACTTACTAGAGCCCACTGCATCCATCAAATGCTGTTAAAACTGGCCATTTTTGAACGAGGAGAACATTCTCTATACCTTGTATTGTTTTTAAGAGCTATTTTTAGTGCAGTAAATATTAAAATATGTCATTGTCCTTTGCATGAGCTCTCACTCATTTTTTTAGGAGGACAACTTTGCCAGAGATGCTTGACTTAAGAACCCATTAAAATGAAAATGTACTCAGGAGCCTTGCAGGAATAGTGCTTGAAGACATGGGCACCAAGCATGCTTGGCAGCCTGGAAAGCTTACAGAGCTCTCCTAACAGGAATGCCATCACATTAAAGAATTAGCATAGCCCTAGGCAACAGTCTTTTTTTTTCTTTCTTTTTTCTTCTTTTTTTTTTGCAGTAGACGTGAATGACATTTTGTATCTGAGGCACATTTTTAATATTCCTTATTTGCATGTAAGTTTTTTATGACTACATTAAAAAGCAAAAGGTTGGTTTGTTCCTGTTGACATTTGTTCTTATTCCTCTCTCTCACTGGGCACTACAACTCAAATAAAGCTCTGATGTTCATCTCTCCTTCCACAACTTTCTGACTCCCTCCTAATATTTCTGCTGCCTCCTCCTCAGGCTCTTCTTTTCTGCTCGGCAGAACCTGTTCTGTCATTTTGTCTAATCTCTACCAGATGCCACAAATTCAGGCAAACTGCCACAAAAATCACTCTAAAGTCTCTTGCCTTCTTGGCAGTGCCTCCAATTTCACTCTCTAAAAGTACAAATAAAAGATATTAATGAAGGTATGCTCCAAAAGAATCGGAACGGCAGTGTCTGAAAACCCCAAATGAACCTCTCTTCACTGACCCCAGTCTATGAGAATTGAAGTCAGGGAAAATTGGAGAAATAATCACTCAGCAGCCTCATCAATCAAACTAGCAGCTTAGACTGCTAATTATTGCCTGGTGGGGATACCTGAGAATTGAGAATTACAAATATTTGGCTCTTCTGACCACTCACCAAGGAAACTCAGGTTATTGATTCCCCTACATGAAAATAATCCACCTAACTCTCAGTTTCATTCTCTTGGGAAATCTTCTTGCATAAACTTCTCTGACAAAGAACATATAACCCAAAAATATAGCTGCTGACAGCTAAGCTTCATAATATCCTAATGGACTCCATTTTGTCCAATTGCTCCATGTATTTGCAACACAGAAAAAAAAAAAAGAAAAAAAAAAGAAAAAAAAAAGTACCTGTCTTTTCTCCATTTTAGTTGAAAACTGTGTAGCAGTAGCTTAGGTCTTTGTTAGGCTGCACGGAGCCTGAGAATGAGCAGTGGGGAGGCCATTCAGGAAGCTGCCATCGTTTCTGGTTTCCTACATACATGTGGTAGAGTTTGAAATTGCTCCATCCTTTGGGCTGGAGCAAATTGTTCTTCCAGTCTTTCTTAATCACAGTCAGTGGCAGTGGATTGTGACTAAATGTACCGATGGTGTCTATGTGGGACACGAGCACAGTCATGACCTGGTTTGGGTGGCTTGATTCTCACTGAAATGAGGAACAAGTAGTGCCTAAACTTTCCAGTGCCTGGGGACAGTTACTATAAGTGTTTTGCAGAGATATGCTACAAGAATGAGGGATCCTGTTGCCACGCAAGAGCTTCCTACAATTTGTCCCTACCATACTCCAGATATAGATTCCAGTTTTAGAGCCTGTGAACAGCTGAGAACAGAGAGTGAGGAAATTAGGTCAGAGAGACGCTAAACCATTTTGCGTGAGGTCTCCAAAGTTTGGTTTTCAGGTTAATATTCCTGTTTTTTTCCCTTGGTAATTATTGTATAGTGGTCAAAGTGTCTGTCTTTGTCTTTCAGTCTACAATTCAAGATTTATTTAATTGCCATGTTATCCCTCAGTATGTATTCCCAATTTTTTACTTAACTATGTCCACATTTTCACCAATCACATCCTAGATATCTGAAATGTTACCGACCGACTTTGGAAACTTTGTGTCAATGTTATTAGCATTAACTTTTCTTTTGAAGTACCTGTGCAGGAGGTATCTTTCTCCCTGATGGCAATGGATGCCTGATGAACACTTGGAATCCAGTAGCATAACTTCCATGGCACAAAGCCTGAGACTCCTCCTCATACATCACTGCAGTCTTCAGTTTAAACCTATAAACACTCTGTGAAGTCACTTACAACAGATTTTCACACTTTCATAAAAAATGCACTGCACAATTTTGATTTTTTTATTTATTTTATTTTTAAAAAAGCCCTCATTGCCTCACCATTCTAAGGCCACTTTGGTACAAGGATTTGTTATCTTGGCTGACAACTTACGCTGAAGGCTATAATAAGAATCTCCTTCTCTCGCTCTAACAAGCAAATTCCCTGTTTTCTGAGAATCCTCTCTAGGAAGGCAGTGCTGAATGTGTATCAGACTTGAAAAGAAAGCCTATCTACACTGCCATTTTTGCTTTTTATTTTTCTAATTTGCGACTCAGCTCACGTCTGGCGCGAAGAAGCAATTCTGCGTTGAAAACGCTGCAGCTGGTTTCCTCCAGTGCTCCCCCTATTCATAGCGAGGGAGGCAGTGGTGGGCTTACGCAAGATTGGTTTAAATGGGAAATCAATACTGGTTCCTCAGTTCCTACAAAAGAGCTGAACTGGGCTGGATTGGCTCCAAGGAGCAAAAAGGAGTTGAGTGGAAAAAACTGGCTGCCAGTGGGATAGGTACTCTGCTGCATACGAAGCTATTTGGGTCTCTGCCACTGAACCCATCACAAGAAGTCTGAGATAACCTGGCTTACCTCCTACCATCTGTTTTTTGATGGACGATAAATACTGGAAAAATAAAAGTTGGAGGCTTTTTTTCCCTAGGCATATATTAGCTTATAAATACATAAATGTTTCTGTTCAGCATCAGTAGGAATTTGTACCTCATACCATACTACCCAGTTACAGAAGAGATTGGAAACTTGTTCTGCAGATGACAAGTGGAATCATTGGGGTGATTCCTTGTTCTACAGCTAAAGAGAAATATGTGATCTAATTAGCAATTCCATCAGACATTGCTCAGTGATTGGAACTCAGTTTCACAGGGTCTCACTTGACAAGACTTTCTATTTAATCTCTTGTATTTAAATTTTCTGTGGAATGAATCTCAGGAAAATTCACATTTCTGAAATTTGTGCGTGTTTGCCATTTTATTTACATAAAGTTAAAAGGAAAAAAAAACAAACAAACATGGATGTGAGAGCACTGTAATAATTATTGCATTTGCTACATGGTCTGTCCATTACCTTTAACCTCTACTAATTGGTTACCTTCAAACTCTAGTGGTACTGTCCAGAATGTAATGACATATGTTACGATCTGCCTTTAGACTTTTTGTCATGATTTAGCAACACACCAAAAATAGAAGAATTTTTTTTTACTGAAAATTCTTCCTGCACTGAATTCTGATATGTTTACCTGCTATTCCCCAAACAGTCACAGAGCTTGAGAGACAAAGGGTAAATCTTATGGGGGGAAACAGACAAGATACAAAAAATCTGTTTTTATTTTATGTAGCTGGAAGGCACCCCTTGGAAGCAGGAGGAGGAAAGACAGATTCTAAAACCAGGAAGGTAGCTGAGGAGAAAGGGTATTTCATCTTAGGATGTCCAACATTTAAAATACTTGGTTAAAACACCAGTATCTCTACTGTTCAGACAAAGGGAATGTAGCTTTCTTCTAAGGTCTAGAGCTAAAGCTTCAATGAACAGCCAAATACTGTCTGTAATACTGCAAACTGCCTTGTTTCTTTTTCAAAATCCCACTGCTTTACTACAGTCAAGATGGTTATTCATGCTATCCATTCTTATATGGTTTGTACAATTTTACTTGCTCTCTCAGCTCAGGGATCTTAAGGTTTTGTCTGGTGTGATAAAGATACGCTTACAGTACCAACAAAACTATCAGCAGTGAAATCTTGAGCCAAATGGCTGTATGCTTCATTTATACAATTTGTCGTCGTGTTTACTCATGTGATCAAGGGGAATAACAATTATCTTTTTGTGTATTGTCAGCAATATGATTATTAATGTTTTTACAGTATTTCCTGTGTGGGAATGCATACAACCTGAACTATGGAAGGAATGGAGAAATTTGTCAATACTCAGAAAAAGGTAAGGTTTTATGTCTTAGAAAGTCACATTTTGCCATCTCATATGCACAGGGAAAAGAGAAGAAAACAGCAATATATCAGATCTGAATTTCTTTATCAGTCATCATACCTGAGAATTATTTGATAATACTACTCCAAGCACTCAGCATCCTCACATTCATGTTAACCCTTTCTCAGCACCATTTTGAGTATACTAGTCCTTTCTTTTTCCTTCCTAGGAAGTTAAGCCAAAAGAGTGATGCGACCTCTTGTTTTTCATTATCAAGCAACTTATTTAAGACATGTTTCTGGCTTTTTTTCCAACTTATTTTTAAAATTAGTTGATCAGGAAAGGGGGCACCATATGAAAAGAGCATTAGCATTTTCTAAGCTATGACATTCTGCACTGTATAACTTGAAGGGTTGACAGGGCCACTGCACTGCTGAGAAGATTATTATTTTTTTTTAATTAAGAGCTGCACTGAGGCCATCCTCAAACAGATGCACTGTCCCAAAATCAAGGCAGACAGAGGAAGAGCCTTAGTTGAGGCTGATCTCTAGACATGAGAAATGTCTGAAAAACAAGGATTTGCAGTTTGAGGTCATGGAAAATAGGAGGCTTATTTTGTTTTCTTCCATCCGTCTCATCAGGAGAAAGCCCTTACCACTAGGGAGGGAAAAACAAACCTGAACATGACAAAGATTTTACTTCTTTTCAACTGACTGAGGCAAAAACCATTTCTTCCTCTTCTCTAGCAGGCTCCCTTGCTGACTCAGTGTTGTCCTAACCATTGTTTTTGCTTGATGTCATTCTGTAAGGTTTTTTTTGGTGCACACTTCCTCACAGGAAGCAGCTATTTGATTCTTCTGCAGGCTTAAGCACCACAGTTCCTATGCCAGCTATTTCTTACTACCTGAGGATGTGATTCAGCACTGTACAGAGAGCATCCATCTTCCTTGTACTTGGCTCCCAGGCTTTCTCCATTTCTTTTGTTTTCGGGCAGGTGAGAGAACATGCCTTAGGTTACCGGTTAATACTTGAAGTTATAGTGAAGTGTGTTGTGGCCTGGCCCCCCACACCATGAACTGAAAAAATGCGTCTTCCATTTCTGGATGGCTGTCCTCCAATGAGCTTTCTCAGCATAATTCTTCCCAGATTAAAGTAATGATTTGCTACAGTGATTAAAAGTGAGGGGAGTGGTAAAGTGTTCAGGAGTTTTCCAAGTTGACATCGTGTGTTTCTTTTTATCTCTAAGCATAAAATCTGTGTTGTTTCTTTCTGTATATTGACTGACATATGGGTTCACAGGTGTGTAATATGACTTCTTTCATGTATTCAAAAGGCTAAGCCAAAGTCTTTTAAAGTGCAGCCATGTCCTCATACTAGCAAAAAAATAAAAAATAAAATCTTTAGTTCTCCTGAATTCTATCTAATCTATTGTTACATAGCATTTCTTTTCTGATATCTGATAAGTAACTTTCACATTGATAATATAAACTTGGATGTGCTCCCTGTGGAAATATTTTGTCCAGCAGTATAAGTATCATACATATGTAAATATAAATGTCACTGCATTTAATTATGTATATGCATATCTACACATGCAGGATTTAGTCCACTGACTGTTTCAGTATTTACTAGATGTACAGTGTAGCTGGGTTGGTACCCACAAATCCTCAAATGCAGGACAGTTTGTTAAATCATTGCATGGCTTATCTGGCTTAGCATGTCAAAACCCATCACCAACAGTGAATGCTTTTGTGTTGGATATATAACACAGGCTATCTTCAGTCACATGTAATGAATACTGCTGTTCTCAAATAAAAAGCAAGTAGTTTCAGATCTGTACTAAGCCTTATTTTCCTTAATAGTTATCGCTATTAGGCAGCTCAGCCAGCTCATGATCATTGCAACAGGCGTAGTGATGAACTTTCTGTGCAGACTAGTCTTCCCCCTGAAATATTTTTTATTCTGTTTGAAAGTTAATCAGAGATCATCGGAAATGTTTCCTCTCCTCTTTAACATAGAGATATCCTGGTATCTTAGCACAAGAAAAAACACATTTTGTGCCACCCTTTTGTAGATATGCCTACGACACATCAGTCCGCTATTCAGAAGCCAAGCATTTCTCTCCTTACCTTCATGTGACCTTCCACTGTATCAATACTAAACAGGAATGCCAAATGTTTTTTTGTCTTCTTTCCTGGTTTTGCTTATTGTTCTGGATCAGTAGCCATCACACTTTGATCCAGCTGTTCTTGCATTTCTTCATGTATTTCTTAGTGGTTCAAAGAGATTCCTGAAAGAGTACTATGAAGTGAAATCTCAAGCCTTTATGTTGTGCTATTTCTCATAAGGAAACCTTTACAATTTCCACAACTATATGTGTTTGCCAGAGTTCTTTGTTTAACTATGTGTTTGTCCGTTTTTGCATGTTCTGCATGTTTGTTTTTTTTTTTCCTCATTTATTTTTACTAAAATAATTATTTATAGAGGTGCTGTAGATTTGGGTAGTTTTACATTTGTATACAAGCTGGCTTCCTGTTACCTTCTGCAGATGATTTTTTCCTGCATTCCTCATCCTGGTTCCATGCAGATTGCTAGGATCTTTGACCCCACCAAATTTACTGTATTTTAGAAATGCCTGACTCGTGAACAAGATGGTCTTATTGAGGCATTCAGGTTCTAGATTGCTATAGTGTTTTAATACCGTTACCCTTTTGCTAGCATATGTTATCAGTTCATTTTTATTTACAAATTATTAGAAAACTATTGCTATTTCTGAAATGTATGAAAAGCATCTCAGGGAGTAGTAACTCAAACCTAAGGGATACTTGTTGGAATGCAAGGGGAATTATGTTACACAGGCTTCTATCTGAAGCTTGCTTATTTTCCACTGGTGTACCTGCTGCAGACCCGTGGCTGCTTGCTTGAAGGACTGCGATACAAGTTACTGATTTCCTAATTTTATTTGCCATCTTCACAGTAAGTCTGGTAGACCAAGAAGGAGCCAAATGTTTACTTCACCAGAAACTTCCTATACTTTAAAGTTGCCTTTCTTTCTCCCTCTCACCTTCCCTCCATGCCTGCCTATTTCTTTCTTTCTCTCTCTCTCTTCCTTTCTTCTCTTGTTTTGAACCTGAAGCTTCTAGTATCTGCAGACAAAGGAAATCAGATTGCCCTTAATTCTGAGAACCACGGCTTCCATGGCTCATGGCTGCCAACCAGACGGGCTTCCTCAGATTTTTCCCTCATGAAGAATTTTAAGGAGATTTATTTTCAAGAAAAAGTAAAGCAAAATGAAACATCACTTCTAAAAATGTGCAATTGCCTGCCAGTTGATACACCTGGAAATACAGATGGATCTTTGTATTTTGGGAAGCACAGACAAGTGTTGTCCCCTAAGGTCAGAAATAGAGACACGATTTGAAATGTCATTAGCCCAAAATTTACAGCATTTCAGGGTACAGATCAGGGTACACTCTGCTCAGTTAAATCAATTCTAAAAGTACATACATGCACCTTAAGTTTCCAGCATTGCAATAACTGAAAAACAAAGAGGGAGATAAACATTAAAGAAATCAGTAAGTTAGAATATAAATCAACATTTTGAAGAGACCACAAACTATTTTTTTGTTTTAGACAGCAGAATACTTTCAGACATGAAAGAGAATAAGAAAAAGCAATGAAAAAAACCCACAGTCTAAATAAAAAATATTCCTATAATAAAGGGAGAGAGAGAAACAAAGACAAGAATAATGACACAGAATGATAAGGACCTTGTGAAATTTCATACCACACTTATTACTTATAGATTGTATTTGCCACTTTCATATATTATGATGAGAAAAGTCATAGGTAAAGAAATACCTTGTAATCACAGCACAAATGATTGCCATCTACTTTTAGGACAGGAAAAATAACTGAAATGATAGAGGAAAAATTTCATATGATATTAAAAGCTGAACTATTGTTACTGACTTGATGTAGTGTAAAAGGAAAACCTGTGATCGGACCTGTGCGGTAGTGACTGGTAACTTCTGGTAATGTATTAGTAACATGGAGATTAAATTACTAATTTTCTTTAAAGATAGGTGGGAAGTTTGGGGAACGTAGACCCAAACTGTTCTCTATGAATGTGGTCCCATGTCCTACAGGTCTCCCGGCAAGCTCGCAGCACCACAAAAGGGCTTTCACATTGTGATGTTACAGAATTTGTCAGTCACAGACCTGACCTTCATGGGAGAAGACCATGATGTGTGTGTCAAGGGGTGAAAGAGTACATTTTTTACAGGAAGATTTTCCTTTTTCTGTTCAGCAAAGTGTTCCAAGCATTTCCTCTATTAGTTCTATTCAGGACTGCTCTGTAGACAATTTTGCCACCACAACTGGATTGTGCACAACACCCTGGAAGGCACTGATTATTTGTCTGTAAAAAATGCCTTCTGTCAGATTGGGAGATTCAAACCGTGGTTATAAAAGTAGCTGCTCCGTACCCCCCGATTTCTGTGTGACTGCCATTAGTTGTGTTTCTGTTTACAACAGTTGCTGTTTAAGGCTCGCCATGCTTTGTGATATCTTTGCCATTGGAAAATGTGAGTTATGGAAATGCTTGCTCCGAATTTCCATAGTTTAGTTCACTATGAACTGTGAAAACTGGAAAAGACAATGTCTGATGTGGGGGAATGGGGAAGAGGCTGAAATAAAACCCCTTTATTCTGCACTGGCAGTGACGAACTTCTCTATAGATACACACACAGCACATATCAGTAACTACCAAAATCAAACCGAGTGGTTTTGACTGATTTTATATGTGCCACTTTCACTTTTTAGAAGTTTTAAATTATAAGTGGTTGTGTTGTTTACATAAATATTGAAAAATCAGCCCATTAGCCTGAAACTCACACTCCTTTTATGAAAAAAAAATCATTACTTTGCTTTTTAAATTTATAAGTCTCTCTCTTGACATTCTTGAAGTAAGGACTGAGCAACAGATTTGCAGACCCGTTCATGCTCACTTCAGCATATAACATCTCAACTATAATCCGTAATCAATACTTTAACTTGCTAGCCCTTACTGCTTGCCAGTGTGTGGATCTTGCCCTCAGTGGGACTGATTACCAATTAGGGAACGAGAACCATATGCTCCAAATCACAGTTCAGTTTACTGAAAATGTTTGAACACTGACAGCAAATACTAGTGTATCTACAAATGTGTGCACAAGCCTTTTCAAATCTCTCAGGACATTAATTACCAGGTCTTCCATCTACTTTAGAGCTAAGCAGACATTGAATTATCTATGGAGTTTGAACCATCTGTGAACCATACCCCTGTGAGTTCTGAAACTTTCCAAGTCAAGTATTAAACTTTATGAAATACATAAATGCACTCCTGTAAGGATGAAGTGACACATACTACATGAGCGGGTATAATGACAAAAAGCAGAAAGTCATTTCACTCCCTTAAGGAGCATCCTGTGCAGTACCAATGTGAAGTTGGCTTTGGGTTTGACATGTCACTGAATGTGTTACACCTGTCCACCTAATTTTCTTTTTGAGTAAGCAAAGAAGAACAGACCCAGTATTTCATTAGTACATGGACACTAGTTTATGTCCAAAGTACAAAATTAAGTGTAGGAGATATACCAGTAAGTATGGATTTAATGGCCACAATATTGAAACATGTACATGTAAAGAATCTATCTACATAAAATAAAATGAAAATATCATTTCCACTTGAATAATGAAAAACGTGTCTAAATAGGAAGGAAACCAAAACACGATTTTCACTGGAGCTGGTAGGAGGCTTACATCTGCCCTTTTCTCTGAACTAGCTATGGCCATCCTGGTCATCCCTTTTGCAGTACAGAGGCAGTACAGAGGCAACAGAACCATCGAGGTAAAGGATGTTTGGGTTAGAACGTTTCCTTCAGAAAGGTACTGATTTCTTGTTCTAAAGCCTTGTGACAAGGAATTATTACAGCTCTAGTTACTTTTTCCTAATGGTTAGTTGCACCCACTGGTAAAGCACGTAATTGTATTTCTGATACAAAATTGTCTGGCATAAAGTTCCAGGTGTTTAAGCTTGTTATGTCTGTCTCTGCAGAAGAAATGGGGCACTTACAGGTATCTGCTCTTCTTACAGACACCACGTTGATAGACTTGGGTTCTTACCAGCTCTTTCAACACCTCAGTCCACCTTGTGGACACTGGTAACATTTAAGAAAAAATTCCTCAGCTTTTCAAATTTGACTAAGTTTTTATGCCATATGGCACATACGATAAACTCTCCAACTGCTGATATCATTCCACAGCTAATGAGAGATTCAAAACCTAATCTAAAACAGGAGCTGTGATAGTCTCTTAGAAGTATTTCCAAAGAGGACATTCCCCCGTCTGTTTCCTCAGTATGGTCTGACAGGAGACAGCTGGCCTCGGAGAGACAGAAAAAAAAAAGAATATATTTCTATCCTGTGCTACTTCAGACAGAGGAGAGCTTATCACAGACAGAGGTATAGAAGATGGTCAGCCAAGGAATCCAAATTATGGTACTTATATAACTAGTAGTGTGTGTTGTGATTTCACAAATAGTCCCATTAAAATCATTGCTACAATGAAATATTTATTATTTTTTTGCTCCAATAATAAAACCTATAATGCAGATTAGGATCACTGCATTTGACTTTGACACCAACATACTGACTTCGTTTGTGGACAGGAATGCCTTTCTAAAGAAGTGTCAAGTGCTAATACAGTATACAAAGAGAAAGTTGGCTATAATTTAAATGCGTTTAATGGAAAAAATACTGTTTGAATACCATTTTTACTTTATCTCAAGAAATATTTAGAAATTTTAGACTTATCCAATAACATTCAAGATTTTTTCCCAATATTAACATATTAAACATGACTAAGTATAATCACATAATAAACACAATAAAATACATATATATTAAGATATTAAATATATATACTATATATATTTAAACATATAATTAAAGCATGTATTTTTAACCTCATTGTCATAGGTATTTTACATTGCAGAGTGTCACTGCCTCTTTATCACATTATTCCTTTGCAAATAGACGAGCTGCCAAAGAACTCTGAGAACTCATTACACATTTCTCTGTTCACTGCTGAGTTCCCAACACTGAAATGCTAGAAAACAAAACCCTTAAAAGGCTTCCATATTCTAAGTCCTAAGCCAGTGAACTTTTGAGTGATGTTTTTAGCAATGATAATGGGCACAGAGTGAAGGGTTCAGATGCAAAAATTCTGTTTTTACAAGCTGCTTCAATGAACACCTAAAGGATGAACACCTAAAACTCAAACCATGGAGTGACTAGCTGTGTTTGAAAATACAGGTAAGAGGGCAGGCAGATTAAATTAAATTTTCAAAGCCACATAAAGTCAAAGTTCCTGCTATTTTAAATGTCAGTGGAAATTGATTCTCCAAATGCTTTAATTTCCAAAAATTCCATCCATTAGTTGTCAATATAGTATTAAAAAGCAGCTCAATCTCCTGTCATAGATAGACCTCTTTCCTACAATAGCAATTGATAGCGTGCTAAGGGCATGGTTGAAAAATAATTTCAGATAAAAAGAGCTTAAAGATTTCTTCCTTTAAGACAGTTTTACTGTGTCTAGAATATTTCCACAAATTCTAATAGGTTTAATATTTAGGTAAAATATAGATTAATTTTACTTCATCAAATTATGTACGTCAGATGAAAAAGTTAGGTGTGGATCTAAGAGTAAGGCCCAACAGCACAACTATAAGCAAAGTACACAGATTTCTTTTTATTTTCAGCTCTCTTGACCACCAGTTTCACCACATATTTGCAAGTCCTTTGGACACTTCTCAGTGGGAGTAGAACTTGTCTCACAGATATGATACACATTCTTTCTAAAATAATGCTCTGAATTTTAGATAAAAGCTTTGCATTATAGATGTACAAAGCATTCTGCTAGGGAGTGTAATAAATCTGCTTTCAAATATCACTCTGATGTATAATGTATAACATAAAAGAATAGAACCATTTAAAAAGAAATTGGCACTTTCCTGTGTTTCCATCTTTAACATCTCTCCTACCTGTTTGAAATGTGGATGGCCAGTTCTCAGTCACGACTAGAAAAAGAGGTAAGCACTGCACTTAACTTCCTAACTTTGATTTTTACAGGGGTCTTTAAATAACAAAGATTAGCTTCACTTAAAAAAAAAGGAAGGAAAAAATACTTTCTGAGTACAATCACTGCACTCATTTCATGGTGAAATCATCCCTTTATGTGACAGTTCATTCACTGCCACTGCTTTCAAAATGTCACACTTCCAAAATATAACAAAACAAAAAATCTGAAGTGATCCTGTGATGGCTTTCAGATACTATATTTTGATAGTATCTTTTAGATATCTTTTATCATTTTTTCTTACTATACATACAGGGCTTTTGTTTCTGAAGGTATTTGCGAGCAAGTTCATTTTTTATGTTAGAAAAGCTATGTAATTAAAAAATGGACTATCACCATCCCATTTAATGTTGAAAAGTAACTTTTTATGTTAAATTCTGCCCTTCTACAAACAAGAGTTTCTGAAAGTATCATGTTAAAAGGAAAAGGGAGGGTTTTGTTTTTGTAATATACTGCAATTTTGTTTCTAGCAGCAGAATAAGAAAGTTTTCAAAGGGAGTTTGAACAGAAATGAAAGGTTTGAGGCAGTCAAAGCTATTTCATTTCAGAGAAGTTAGAAATCAACTATATGAGAATATTATCTACACTGTTCTTATAAAGAAAATCTAAAGCCATAAAATGCAACAGCCCATTGTTACATTTTATGAAACAAAATAATTGTTGATAAAAACACACTTCTGTCAAACATACAGTCTGTTGAAAATTGGACATATGTAATGTATCCAGCTCTTATTTTAGAAGTAGTCCCATTTTCTCTGATTGAAGCATTTACATTGATAGAGAATAACAGATAATGAAATCTGCAGAAGTGAGATCTTACTGAAATAAATTCCTGACTACATTTTATATTGTCACTGTTTTGTTTTCTTTTCCATTTTCCTTGTTAATATAATTAGTCAACTGGATTTCCCCTTCTTAACATTGGCAGAGAGTAAAAATGAAAGAGTTTACTCTTCTAATATAATATACAGTTCATTGTATGCATTAAAATATGCATGTCCTCTTCTTCAAAAGCCAGTTTTTGAATGATTCATGAAAAAAGTAATCTACATCATTAAAAAAACAGCCCTGCGAAATTCATAGGAATACACATTTTGGAAAGTGCAGAATGGCAGAATGGCCTTGACATTTTTGTTCTCTCCATTACCATTTTCATTTTCTTTCATTTTCTTCTCCCAACATTTCTGTGAGTGAATACTAACCATATAGAAAGAAATCTCACATCCCTAGTTTTATACTTTCTGTATTTAATATGCATGCAAGTTCTGTGTGCCTTATAATCCTCCAAAAAAAAAAATATTTTTTTTTTTTGTAAAAATTGCAACACCAGCAACATTCGTCAAAGGTGGAACAGAAGCGATAAAGGAAATTCTCTATATGAAAATGTGCTGGATTTCAACAAATATTAATTTGACACTAGAGGATAAACCAAGGAAACTAAAGTCTAAAGCCATAGGACTGCTACGGTCAACTGACTTATTCATAAGTTCGGAGAAGAGGAGGCCGAGAGGCGAACTCCCTGCCCTCTGCACCTCCTGAGGAGAGGAAGCACAGAAGGAGGCACCGGCCTCTGCTCCCTGCTCATTGCTGACAGGACATGGGAACGGCACAGAGCTGCACCAGGGAAGGTTCAGACTGGACATTAGGAAACATTTCTTTACTGTGAGGTTGGCCAAACACTGGAACAGGCTTCCTAGAGAGGTGGATGATGCCCCACGCCTGTCAGTGTTCAACAGACGTTTAGACAATGGCCTCAATAACATGCTTTAGTTACTTTGGTTAGCCTTGAAGTTGGACTAGATGATCTTTGCAGGTCCCTTCCAACTGAATATTCTATTCTATTCTATTCTATTCTATTCTATTCTATTCTATTCTATTCTATTCTATTCTATTCTAAAAATTGCCAAGTAGTGGAAGACAAAGATGTGTTCCATCATGTCCTCAGTTACTCTGAACAGTCCTAATATCCTTGGTTATTGACAGTTATATTCATCAAAGAAATGTAGTTGCTTCTGAAGCATGCACTTTCCTATTGCTATGATTATTATTTCATCCTATGTAAAACAGAAATTAAATGGCTGTCATCTATATCGGCTGGTGTTTAATTTAGCCCTTGATGACCAGATAGTCATATTCTAAAACAGTGTTCTTTGCCTACTTTGTCCTTCTTGTTTCGTATGAATTCATCAGTACGAAGCTTTACTATTACTAGATTATTCTCTTACCAGAAAAGGAACCATGATTTCCTGAAGCAAATAAAGGCAATTGAATGGAAAGATCTGTACTGAAAGTACTAGTAAGAAAATTACCATCTTCTGTGTGTGTGTAGAAAGAGAAGTTAGCTGCTGATAAAACAGATGCCGATTGATATTACATAGTATCAACCAGTTTATTACTGATTTTCAGAATTTCTCTAATTCATACAGTTTATATTTCCTACACAGAGCACATAAGCTAAACTCCTTATCAGAAGAAATGAATTGTAAGTATCTTAATCATGTATATGTTTGAGGTGCCTAGAATAGTATCTATCTGATTGCATTCTATAGTCTAATTGTAGTCAACGGATGCCCTTAACAGCATTTGCTAACTGCTAATTTTGCCTTATGGTACTTTACTTGTAATCTTAGCAAACAAAATCAGTGACTCTTCCTGTTTAATTCTGAATAATGCTCCTTGCATAATATGTTTGGGGAAATTCATCACATGAATATTTCTTGACTGAATACATTATCCTAAATAAATTAGGATATATATGTATATTTACCATATAAGTATAATATACTTAAATAAAACTAGAGACATCTAAAATATAAAAGGAATTTTTCACATGCATACTTGTTGCGCATTTTGTGCAAAAGGTTAGCTTATTTATCACATAAAAGCTTTGCTCCCTTCGCTGATCAGAATGAGAGGCTGAAGTAGGGCTCGAGCATGTTAAAACTATTGTCTACATGAATTACTCTTAACGCTATACAAGTGATAAGTCCCAAAGAGTGAAGACTTAAAAGATTTATTTCGTGGACTTGGAAGGTTTTTTATTTATTTACTTTTTAATTCAAGTCAGATTTACAGCTCTCATATACTAGGACACTTTTCATGCTTTGACAGTAAAGGAGACCGGTGTGTTAAATAAGCAATGTGAAATTACATTTGAGCAAATGAAAATTAGAAACAAAATGGCTGATGGGTCTGGTTCTGATCATTTACACCCATGTTACAGCTCTGTAGCCCAAGTTTAATTAGCAGAGTTAATCATGATTGATCAGTTTCATGGAAAGGGAGGGTATCACATTCTCTCTTGTGCCGAGTAAGTCTTGGAGCCAGTGAGATGGTAGAGATGTGTGATCAGCTCCCTGATTTTAAGGCCAGGCCTGCCTCCAGTGAAATTGGAAGCTACTGCCAAGGAGCTTAGTGTTGTCAGGTCCTGGGCATTAAGCCACTGGAAAATAGCCATGCTGGATTTCTGTTCTGCTATCCCAGCTCTCCCCACATGTTGGAAGGAGGCATGGAAATGCAGAGCCCAGCTGTAGTGCAGATGCATCAGCTCAGATGCATGCTCTCTGGAATACTTGTTCCTGGGTTATAGCCCAACAGGGACCAAAACCCAGCTTCTGAATCTGTTATTCTAAAACAAGTAGGCTTATAGATGGAAAAGGAGCAGCAAAACTAGACAAAAGTGGGAGCTCAGAATACAGAATTGTCGGCACCTGAGCATAAAACTGCCTGCGTAGTAAATGGAAAGACACAGTCTAATTCAAAGGTCGGTGTAGAGCTGGAGTCTGACTGCTCTTACTTATAATCATCGTCAGTACCTTATAGAATTGATGAATGCAAGACACACGTTCTTCCGTCTTGTGACACTTTGCTTGATTTTTGCATTTTTTCTTGCCTAGTAAAAGTTAATATCCCAATTTTAATCTAAAATTTCAATTTCTTAATCAGATCGATCTAAGTTTGTGTGATCTTAGAAGTCTTTTTTAAATCCCCCCTTCTTTCTTTAATGATAACATTACTGTGTTTTAATTAAAAATAATAAAAGAGGACTTGACCTTCAAGCAACCCTTTTTCTTTAAAATGTTTGGCAGTTTACTAGCTTAGAGACACTTTCTGATTATTTCCTTTGTAGGCAATTGCTTGAACTGAATGCACACTTTTTGTTTTCTATAAACCAACATTTTTCTAATAAAAGGAAATTGAAAAATTCCCAACCAGTTCTAAATTTAAACAATTTAGCTTTACTGTGTTTGCACTTCTTTTGTGTCTGTTTTCTTCAAACACTGTAGCAAATTAGTTTACTGAAAGAAAGACTGGAAAAAATAGCAAATAATGATATAATGGTGGAAAACAATCATCAAATCAACATTTCAGACTCCAGTGACTAATCCACACAGCATAATCTGACACTTAGAAGTAAATCCCTCTAGCTCTGTTGCCTATGCCATGTGACCTAGGTACCCAATTAAACCAACTTCAAATAAAGACTTAACATTTTGCATCAGATTGTTCGCGAGCTCAAGCAAGTTACAATTTCAGAATTATTTAAAAGCATAATCTGACCTATCAGATTACACACACACACAAAGAGGATTACTTACTTAATCATCTATTTGGGAGGGAAAAAAAAGAAAAAAAGAAATGAAGTTCTGACTTCATTATATGAGTACCATTGGTGTCATGAGGTATTTGTGAACTTCCCACCAACAGGTTATCTCCCAAACAAAAGGTTAACTTCATGTCTTTTTCAATCACGAGATTTTATAGGCAGATTTACATACTGTGTACTCTAGTTTGCACACTTGTTCATATGTCACATCCTGCAGCCAATCCAAATTAGTATCAACGGAGGGGAAAGAATAACACACAGAAAATAAAATTGTCTATAAAATATTATGATATGGTGAGGAAGGTTACTGGCTGCACATCCTGCCTGCTATTTAGAGTAATTACAAAAATTAGCTTCGGACATGGCCACAGATGTTCCAGGCTCATGATATTGAGGCCTAGCTTTTTTTATTTGAACAATTTGTGCAGGCCAACATTTAGCCTCACAGTCAAACATACAGCTCACGTCCCTACAAAGAGAAAACAAATGATCTGCATTTACAGTAGGCTTTAAATTTGCCAGAGAGACTCAGCCTGAGACAAAAGGTCAGGGAAGGAAGGATATTCTGTGTAGTTACAGAAGCTTTTGACATAGTAGTTTCTCTTCACAGAAGAGTGATCCTTTGATGATACTTAGAACTGCTTATAAATGTTACCCAAATGCTACCAGAGAATAGTACCACAGCATTCTTAATATTGGATTTCAGCATTGTATTGCTAGCCATATTTATATATCCATGAGGTATTTTGAAGAAAAAATTAAAATCAAAGAAACAAAAAAACATTTTATGGTGCCAAAATAAGACTCAGTACACCCTAAGGAGACTGGCATCTTATACAAACATGCATATGCATCCCAAAGCGAGGTGTGCATCAAAAATTATTGCTGGGGAAAATAAACAACTCCAGAGATGACTAAAGGGAGAAGCAGTAAGTATTCACTGAATGAAAAAAAGACTCTCAGTGAGCCAGAAAAGAGAGAATTTTAAAATAAAGGGGCAAAGCCAGCACTGAGAAGCTGGAGATGGAGAATAAAAGGCAATTCATTGTGTATATTCTGTACACAGAAAGCTTATATTATCACTAGTAGAGATGTTGGTTATGGTCAGAATGGAGGACATGCCCACTCAGGCAAACCCATCTACCATAATACCTCTTGGGGATGCTCAGATCTGTGCTCGTGAAGCCTAGTATGAGCTTATTGCCAGGTCAAAAACTTGTAAAAGACAAATTAAGAAATGTAATAATCACAGCAGTGAAGAGGCACCTTGTGGAATTTTCGAGAGGACCTAATTGTGTGATACTTGCTGATTGTCACTGGAGTTACTGTAAATGCCTAAATACTCTTAGAAAATCACACAACCGTAAATCCCTAGGCATCCAACTACCTGAAAACATTTGGTTCTCTGACCCTAGAGATATTTGAGAGATTCAAACACAGTCTCAGTGAGCAGCTTAGAAATCGGGGAAAAAAAAGGTCACTAACTTTCTTAGTAGATTAACTTTTTCTTTATCGTACTGTGGTATGTCCTATTGCACAGCCGTTTCTGAAATTGCTTACTATAACTGATGCTCAGAAAAATGATGATAGACTCAGAAGAGACATGCTTTAAAAAATCAGGACAAGATATTTAGGCTAATAACATTTCTGAACAGCTTGTTTGGGAGAAAAGGTACTTTACACATTTGGCAAGCACGCTAAATTGCGTCTATATAAAAAAAGAAAGAACAAGCAAAGCGTTACATGATATTAAATAAGATCAGATGCTGTTCTTGAATAATGCATTCAGATGCACTTGTTCCAATTCAGAACTGAAAAATAATTATTAACATGCTATATTTAAAATATTAAATATTTAACCAAACTTACACAAGAACATGTTAGTAACAAAAGACTGATTTCACAAACAAAAAACAAAAACAAAAACCCACACACTGAGAAGAAAATCATCAGAGAAAAAAGAAACAAGAACCAAACTAAGAATGACAACTAAGAACATAGCACTGACAATGCAGGCAACAGAGCACAAAAGGTTGTACACCAAACTGAATGTATTTCAGCCTACAGTGTATACAGGCAGGTACTTCTTTTGATTTAGGTCATGCTTCTTTTAGGTATTATTCCAGGAAGTAATCTTTACAAGTTTTCTGAAGCTCAGCTGGAACGACTGCAGTTATTCTGGCAGATAAGGACAACAAAATTTTAGGCTAATATCAGAAATGAGTACTGCCATTGATCAACCTCACTGGAGCATGGTGGCATGTGATTCTGGTTATGTTGCCAATCAGTCAGGGCAATAAGTTCCGAAGTGGTAAGAAGAAAAAAAAGATATATATATATATATATTTAAGTTTTATTTTCTGGTAGGGAAAAACAAACAAACAAACAAACAAAAAACTTGTGAGGCTTTTGTGTAATTTCCTACATCATAAATGCTTTTTTTTTTTTTTTATAACAAATAGCAAATACGAAGTACTACTGAAATTCCATTAAGTAATTGCAATTTTAGGATTAAGGAATATGCAAATGAAAGACATGTTATTTTTCTTTTAAAGGTGAATGTTCCAATGTAGCCAGCCATGAGGAAATATATCTTAATATTATCAATCATATAGAAAATCCTTACACGCCAGACTGTCTTCTATTCATCATAGCTATACCAACCTGAAACTAGTGTAGAGATTTGGATTTAGCTCTACTCTGCAGAACTGTACACTTTTCCATTCCTAACTATCATTTCTTTTATGCAATGTAATTGAGATAAATTTCTGACATTACCATAGCCACCTGTTTATATTCAAGTTGGCTGACCTGTGCAGGTCCTGTAGTCTTAATGAGCTGAAAGAAATTTTAAAAAAAGCTAAAAGTTTGAAAAGTTTCTATACGGATTTGTCTAAGAGAATTCAGAGTGGGTAGTTTTCAGATTAACCTTGAATGTATATTGCATGTATCTACATATGGACCAAATCTCCATACTCATTCTTTTTGATATGGAAAAGAAAAAAGACAGCTTGTCATATCTTTTTTTTTAATCTATCAAAAGAAGATTGTTATAATAAAATAGTTAATATTTCAGTGATATAAAGTCAATTCTTCATGTATTTTCAAGTACTAGATTTACATAGTCCTTTTAAAAATGTGTATAGGAAGTTCAGGAAATTCATCTGCTTCTTTCTTTGGAAATAATGTATTATAATTACCTCTTACAAAGAGTTATTTGTAAATCAATACACATATCTAACTGGTTACACATTGTCCCATTGTACCTAGGAACCAAATCCTATACCATGGTTTTCCATATACATTATTGTGGTGATTTCCACATTCAGACACATTCATGAGTATGTGAGTACACATGCGCTGAAGGGAAGATATACCCGCAGAATGTAAAATTTCAAATGGAGCCAAGGAAGGGCAGAGTTTGCATTGACTGAGTTAACTGATGCTTACCTTTTTTTTTGAGCAGTGAAAACTTCAAATTGGCTAGCAGTGCATCAACACAAACTGTACATCATAAATCAGAAAGTACTTGAGTTACAGCTTGTACAAGGCCAGTATTCAAACTTTAACATTATGTGTTGTCAAGAGGAACAGTACATTAATGACATTTTTTCTTTTCCATGAGATAAGCAGTTACTTTGATAAAACTGAGCCTTTAACATAAAAGAGATTTCTTATGGTTTAAATTTTCACAGTGCTCTTGCATATATTATTGGTCACTCTATGAGACTTAAAATGTTTTAATACAGTTATATGCCTTTCTTCTAAGGTCATTTTGAGCTACTTTTCTATCTTCATATTGTTCGAAGCTGCCTTTTTATGATTTTTTCCTAAATATTTTGAATGCAAAGCTGTAATTACAGTGTGTTGCTTACTTTCTCCCTGTTTCTGTAGGAGCTTTTCATAAGTTTCCCTCTTGTACTACTGCTGCTGCTAGAGGAGGACTTAAAGTGACAAATAAGACTACTTGGATCAATTATGCTTCTTTTTGCCTATGTTTCAGATGTAACCCACTCCCCCCAATGGTTCAAACCTCTTTTAATTCATAAGACAAAGTTGTTTTTTTTTTTTTTTCTTATGGCATACAGGTTTTTTTTAACCATGATATGTTATGATGTCTCCTTCAAATTGTATTCCTTTTTTGTGTAGATAGATAGTGGAGTGTTGGGAGCAATTAACATAACTCAGAGAACTAATTTCCTGTGGTTCTTTAACTCTGTATTTATGGCTTTCAGAAGAGTGGATCTGTACTCTAAGGATTAGTACAGTCTGTAAATTTTAGTTGTCCGACTTCTTTCTTTTAAGGAATTAAGATAAGAAAAATTCAGAAGTGGCTGAAATCACAGAAATAAATGCATGCTTTGTGAAGTATTTTCTCCTTTTTTATTTAAAAAAGTCATGCTTTTAAGTTATGTTGCAGAAATGCTTACACATCTACTTTGTAGCTGAATCTATTGCACATGTACCTTTCCTTCTGAATTTTTTGTGCCAAACTTGCAAGACCCAAAATCAGGCAATACTTCAGCTGCATTCCTGTAGCCAATGACCTGTTATTCTACCATTGATTAGAGTGATGATTAGGTTAACACAGACAGAAAACGATTCAGTTTGTTTCACATAACAGCTTTTGCCAATATTACAGGCTTTTTTTTTTTTCTTTTTTTCCCTAAAACCATGAAGTTGCCTGTGCAGTCTATCTGATAGCACTAATGGATAGTGACTACAACAGAGAAATCACTGACAAAAAAACTGCTGAGCACCTCCATTTGGGCTTATTCAAATCAGTTTCAGCTGCAAGTCTCTACTACAATAACCGATTCTTAAATGTAAATTTAAATAAGGTGCTGTTCGGCCCTGGGGGCGCTGACAGCACTTAACGGCCTTTAACAACCCTGCTTGGCCTCACCTGGACCCTCTCCCAGCCACCCTTTTAGTTCAGCCCAGGGTTAGGCCTCGTGCCCTTGTCTCTAAAGTGTCTATATCTTGGTGGACCTTGGATCAGCTGTGTTTTCTCAATTCTGTGCCTGAGAGCCTATGTCTGTGAGTGTTGTGCCATCCTGCCTGGCCGATGGGGCCTGGGTGTTGCTGTGGGGCTGAGCTCGTCGCCTGGCTTGTGC
This sequence comes from Cygnus olor, assembly GCF_009769625.2. Taxonomy (NCBI): domain Eukaryota; kingdom Metazoa; phylum Chordata; class Aves; order Anseriformes; family Anatidae; genus Cygnus; species Cygnus olor. The sequence goes on along the minus strand of NC_049172.1, from coordinate 39,673,755 downwards.
TGCTGCTGCCTTGCTGAGCCTGTGTCTCTGGCAAGTACCTGGCGTGTGGGGTCTCCTGGGAGGCAAAGCGGGGAGGGTTGGTTAGGAGTCTGTCTTTTGGGGCTGCCCCCTTGTATGCAAACCTCACAGGCTAGTTGTGACAGTGCGCTGGGGTTTTTGAGGCTTTCTAATGCTTGGTGCAAGTGGAGTTTGCAGCTACAGCCATGCGTACCTACTGATCTTGTTCTTTGCTTTCATTATACCAAATGCGTGAAAGCATGCTGCTCTCAAGTCAGTTCAGATTTGTGTGCTGGGGTTTTATTTTTGGTCTTAAATGCTTAATTAAGATATAGTTATTCATAGAGCTACAGTTAGTAATCCTTACTTCTTGGAGGGGGAAAAAAAAAAGCTATATTTTCTTTTTTCTGCTCCTGAATTCTTAAAATCTTTGTCTTCAATGTTCTGTTCCTCTCTTGTTCTCTGATCGTTGGTGTCTCAGATGTGAAATTCTGCTACATGAAACTTCTGGTAGATATTCCTGCTGCTGCTTGAAATCTTCCCCTTTTCAAAATCATTAACAATTAGCATGTTCCACCTTGTAAAACCAGACTTAACTTTTAAATTTAACCTTTAACTACATTCTAAGCCCCAGTCTCCTATCTGCAGAAGGTGATGAGAAAGGTCTTGCTGGGCAGGCTAGGGCCTCAGGATTTTAGAGTTCACGCTTTCCTTTCAACTGTCCTTACATTCTTTAACCATTTACAGAAAACATGTAAGGATCCTTAAGTAAACCCAAGACAAAATCATACTGAAATAATATAATCTCCCTAGAAAATCTTGCTAGTTGTTGAGATTAAAACAAACAAACAACAAAACCATCAGGTAAGCATTAGTTTCTTTTTTTTCAGTTCATTGACTGGTTATGCTCCGAGACTTGTTTTGTTATCTCTTAGAGATAATAATTTCATTTTAATCTGTTTAATTAGGTTCACCTCTGACATCTTAATCTGCTACCAATAGGTAGCTGTACTCGACTACAATAGATGCAAATTCCAGGAATGCAACTACTCTGTTCAGGTTTTTTGAAAATTTGATGCGTAGACCATCTTTCCTCCCACTCATCTCTTAACATTCTTTAGCAAGTAAAACAATTGCTCACAAGGGAGTGTAAGGTAAAATCTTAATGCATTTTTGCTGTCCTCTAATGCAATTTAGCAATGAAGCTATTAAGAAATAGCCTGTATTATCCTTTATTATCCCTGTATTAAGGGATTCAAGCATATATTTTGCAACTAGTGACTAGAGATTATAGTTGGGACACCTCTTTCATTATTATGATTGTGAAATGGTTTACTGATTCATTGTTGCACTTCTCTGGTTACTTCTCTGGCTAAAATTCTTGATTATACTTTTAAAGTGAATGTAGTTTACGTGACTGGAAGCACTAGGGACATGCAATATATTTAAACACAAAATGGATGAAGCTGGAGTAAGTCTATCAACATGCATATGTTTGGTTTGGAAATGTCTGGTAAAATGCTGGAATGCTCTGTGGAATTGGCAAGAAAAAAAAGTTTATTTGCAGCAAATACTGTATCACAATGCTCTTTCCCCTTACTGGGAGTGGGAGGGGAGTAGAGAAAGAAACAACCTACCACTATCTGGGGGAAAAATGCTATTTCAGTGAATGCATGAATGTTATCAGTCACTGACAAAATAGTTCTACATTTTAACCGTATCTCCTAGTGTCATCTTGCATTGTTATTAGTAAAATTGTTCTATATGGAGAGTAGGTAGATGTTCTGTTATAGAATTAATATATTCCATCATTCAGGATGTGGGGAAAGGGCTTGGAAGAAAAAGGATTTTTACTCTGTAAACTACTTGTTCTTTGTTGGCTGATTCTACATTAGTGTGATTCTTAAGAGATAAAAATTGACCAAAATTGTGTCAGATGTTACATGCAGGTGCTATGCTGCAGTGATGTTTTTGGAGTTCCCGGCATCACGGAGTTAGTCTGAGTTACCAAATGAATGGTTAAAGGGAGTTAGACTCTGGCATGCCTCAGGACCTCTTTTTTTTTTTTAATTTTATTTCTGAGCTTCTGTTAATCATCACAGGAACTGGAGACTTCTTTTATGTCAAAGATGGATGTTGTAAGGGAGCTTAAACCTGTCACTTCTATTAATGCCTCTTCCAGTTTCTCCAACTCCTATGTATGTATTTTGTACGTATGTTTTATATGTAGCCAGAAGACATAAGAGTTACGAGTTAGAATGAAGTAGGCTAGTTGAAGGATATGTGGTGATGCATTTAAGGAAATACAAGGTATGCTGTGGAAGTTGTATGGTTTCTCAGCCCACAGCCCATATGCTGAATGCTCTAGCTGGATGTCTGATGTCGAGACTTACCTAAGAACATGTGATGAAACTGATTTGGCAAAAATTTTTTGAAAGTTGGAGGAGGAAAGTGTGGAATTACAGAAGGAATTCTGCCAGCAGTTACATGACCCAGGAAGAATAACATAGAATCTCTTACTCTCTTCCCAAAGAAGTTTTGAGGCTGCTAGAGAATAGGTATGCAATAGGTATGCACAATAGGTATGGCTTGAAAGATTTTAACTCTTACTTGCTGTAGTAACAAATCCCAGCCCTATGAGGTGAACTAGGTGCCCAAAAATTTTTTGGTCATGAAGAAAGGTCGTTTTAAGGAATTCAGCTGTCCTAGTCACAGCCCAATTTAAAGATAATGGAATGGTGAGGTGTGTTACTGTCTTTGTCTTCCTGCTTATGGAATATTCAGAATGTTTTTGATGCATGAAAGTAGCTGAACCTGCAGATTCTGTATTCATGCTCAGAATGTTAAGCCAAATAGATACCTCATGGGGGTTTTGCATTTTAACTAGAGAGCTAGGAAAAACATTTGCTGTGTGTTATAGGACTTGCTGTCTATCTCCTGTTGACAGTGTTCCACTTTATATAGTTGAATACACATTCACTGGAGTGATGAGCTAAATGAATTTGTGAATAGTATCACTTGACCAGAAACTACAGTTTTCAGTGAGTAAACCTTTTTGGAAAAAAGGTTGCCCAGCCTCATTAGAAATGGTAGTGATAGACCTAGGCAACTTGAGCTTCCTGTGCATGCTGTTTCATTTGGAATTTCTCTTGTGATGAATTGCCATAAATCAGATTAAAAGGAGGAGAAATAGGGGTGTGTTTTCCCCAGTGGAAAAATAAATTCAAGCTTAGGCCTGAATCTCCCAATTTGCCATGTGTTGCAGATTGCTGAGTCTCTGCAGATCCCCTTGAACTTCAGTAAGTCACTCTGCAGGAAAACAGTGATCTGCCTTTGTAAGATCTTAAGATCTAGTCTTAGGATGCTACCATTGTCTCTGAGGGTGAATTATTTCTTCCTTTCTCTGGCCTAACTTTTTTCTCTCCTTGGGTCTGAAGAAAGCTCATTTGTGGTTCAGGAATAGTATACTATGTGATGTCAGGAATATAAAATGTGGGGACAGTGAAGAAGTGAGATTCAAATACAGGTTTTATTGCAGACTTTGTAGGAAAATCGTGTTCCCTTCTTTTTTTGTGTCCAACAGTATCTCCTTTAAAAAATGCATAGTATTTGCTTGCTCATTGCATAGGACTGTTTGCACAGTGGGAACATTGCTTGGGCATAAATATCATGCCAGTGCATCTCTCTGACTTGCAGGTTGGCTCTTGTTCTCCTCCAGTCAACCCAAAGAGCAAAGAACTACCTGGGGCTGATCTGTACCTAGTGGAGACAGATTTTTAGTATATTTTTATTACACAGCTACACATTATGTCTTACACAGCTTAAGCAATTTTGGCTTTAAAAACCTCTCTCAAGGGAGAGGAGGCCAGTTCTGCAAGCCTATTATTTGCTACTATTGCCCTTGCTAGATTTTCTGAACTTGCAAACTCTCTAACCTGTCAGGTAAAACAAACCACAAATGAAGAAAAGTTAGAATGTAAAATCCACAGGTCTGTGTTAAAGTGCTGTTTTATCTACTACCAAAATTGTATGTTACAAAGGTGAAGGGAACTGTTAGAGAACAGGTGCCCTGAATGAGAAAAGATTTCAGACCCTGGACCTAGAAACCTCTTTGTTGATTTATTTGAGAAAACTACTGTAGTTAGTACTTGATTCAGAGCAAAAAATGGAGTTTCTCCACTCTTCATCTTCAAGTAAAGATGAATGAGCTTTCATAATGGACCTTGCCCTGCCAATAGGAATAAATGACTGTGATTTCTGAACGTTTTCAAGGAGACCTGGAGACTCAATATGCAAAATCTCCCATTCTATCATTGAAAGTGCAGCCTTGGATTATTACTGACAGCCAAGATGCAGTTAAAGTAAAGGTCATGCAGACTATTGACAATAATAAATTCTAAGATTTGCTATCTTTTTGCTGAGGCCTGCGTTAGGCCATGCATCAAAAACCTGTATTAAAAAAAAGTGGTTTGCCCTCACCCAATAAAAAATGCAATGTACATTTTTCAAGTTTGCTTTTTTGAATGAGCTAGAAAAGGCCTCATATTTCATATTATCTTTTAATTTAACACACTGGGAGAACTGCCCACCAAACAATCAGTTTAATCCTCTGTGCCCACCTGTAATGTATAATTGAAGTTGCATAAAATAATTTCCTGCTAGTAGGTGCAGAAATCAACATGATGGTATATTTGAAGAAAGGCTGAGGATAAACACTAGCAAGTTAATTCAGTTTTCAGCAAGTAAGCCTGAGGTTAAAAAAAAAAAATCTGTAATATAGCAGGTTAAGTAATTGCCTGTTCCTAACTGGGGAAACAAATGTATTGCTTCAAAACTTGGGGCATGTGGTAGTCTTTATTTGTGACCTCTCCATTATTAAATGGAGAAAAATAAGGTACAGCACGAACAAAAACAGTAGCTAACAAATAAACACAGTTTTAGTTATTGATGTTTAAAAATGCAGGTAAAAGCAACTCTTTGAAATGAAGCAAGGCACAGTAAAAGAGCTCTATCTTAATTCCACTGCTAAAATTATGAAACCTTGCTTTATGATGATTATTGACTTTCTAAAAAAAAAAAAAAACTTGACATAAAAATACCATTTTGAGTATCTTATTTTCAGTATAATGAGTTTGGCTCTCATATAGAGCAGTTTGAGAACCCTGGGTGTTCATTACAGCTCTATGACATTCAGAGAGCAGGTAGTCCATGGGGAGTTAGTGTAATTTTCCATATTCAGAATTACAATCTAATCCTGACAAGAGAAGAGCAGTCTTTACAGTGAGAGGGCAGAAATGTGTGTGGCTTTTCAACCTTTGTGCTAGGCTTTTTTTTAATAAAAAAACATCAAATGCCATTTGCTCTGGGCAGTTCTGCTACAGGAGCATTTGCACGATAGGGACTGGACAAATGGCACCAAGTAATATAATTTTCAGCAGAGGGTAGCAACTTAGTCACTGATAACTCAGTCTCAGACTGACAACTTAGTGTTGAAAGATGCAATTTTCTGTTACCAATCCTGTGGGTTATCCCCCATACTTGGTTCTAGAGCAGCGAGATTTACATAACATACTGATTTTTAAAAGATACTGTTCAAGTGTCTGAATTTACTCACTGACGTGGCACAGAGCTTCTTGATGGTTTTATTTAATTGCAACTAGTGACTGAGGAAAGCAATAGAGTGACTATTTTAAAATCTGTGACTCAAATACCACCTATTGGATAAATAAACACGATTAAATACTTCAAGCATACAGAACAGTAAGGATAGATAAGGGACTTTCCATTTAGCACACAGTTGCTTTTTTCCTGTTGATTTAAGTATCTTCTCTGTATTGTATTTGGTTGTTGAGAGACCCTCCTTAAATTGCTCAATTACATTAACATTTCTTATTAAAGAAACAAACACAGAAAAGCATATTCAATTTCTAAATCTTCCATGTGTATAAAAAAATCTAAGCTTCTATTAAGCTATCTACTCTGACTATAAAATAATTGCACTCAAAACTAGTATTTTAAATCTTTGTAAGAAAAATATTCATCATGACTGTATTGCTTTAATACTAAGCATTTAAATTATGCAGTGTAGAATAGGCAGGCTTTGGCTTGTAGGTACAATAAATGTAAATTGCAGGATATTTTTTATGGTTTAAACTATTCCAGCACTATTTCAGTTAGTTCAGAGTTACCTGATGAGATGAGGGAGGTCTATCTAGGGCCACTGCTATAGTTTCAGATGCTTGAAGTAATGGGGGTGTGCATGGGAAAGATTTTTCTACATTGTTATAGAAATACTGAATGAAATCATCTACTATTACCTTTGAGACCTATCTATTTCATGCAAATGATGTGTTGACCTCATATAAACACTGAAATGTAATCAACTTGGTCTTCACTTTTTTACCTTCTAGGCTTGTAACTGGGTTATACCATGACATTTCCCAGTTCTCAAAATTAAGTTAAAAAGTGTTTTACCAGTTGCTGTAGAGATGATACATTTGTAGGTGACCCAGAATTCAGTTCTAAACTTAAGGAAAGATAACCATTGCAATTGCAGTGGCTTGCAAAGTAAATGTCCATCCATGCAGGCAGCGAAGGGGGCAGCTACATACAGCTGGTCTGAAGTTCATATTGTCTATGGGATATGGGAACGTAAGGCTAGGGTCATTGTGCTCTGAGCACCCTCAGTTTTTACTGCTGTCATTGAAAGACCTTCAAAAAAGACCCTCTTTTTCCTTCATTTGGAGATTTCTTAATGATACAAAGGACAATGAGAATTAAAAAAAAAAAGCAGGAGTGAACATAGGCAGAGGGTACCCTACCATCCTTCTGTTAAAAGTCTCAATAACAATATACTACATGCTATTTTTGAATAATAGTACAAAAATGTTTAATAGCTAAAAAGAGACAAAGAAAGCTTGAAAGCTTTTTTCTTCAAATGGAAGTTTAGCTTAGGTTATGTGAGTAGGAGTTTAACCTTTTTGATTTTTCTTTTTGTATCAAGTGAAAGTAACTTGGCTAGTTGTTTGTAGCACTTCAGGTAGTGAATAATAACTTTGAGAAATAATGCTCAAGGACTAAAATCGGCTGAAGATTTCTTATTTTATAGTGTTACCCTTACTGCATGTTGCAGGCTTGTATTGCAGGGAAGAGAGCACTGAAGCTACATCTGGATGGGGCCATCTTTGTAGCAGGTGGAGGCCTGTAGCAGTGAGAGAAGAAATGGCTTGTGAGCAGTCCACAAAGCTTGATTCCATACATAAGTGTACAGCAACCCAGTGTGAATCTGATCATACGTAATGATAACTGATACTGGTTAGAGTGGCATGGCAATGACACTTTTAGTGCATCATGTTTGTTTATGCCATGTTTTTTGATACTCATTTTTTTTTTTAGTATTTATTATCCTCTTATTAGTATTGCGTGCTCCAGGTGAGTAGCTCCTGTGGTACTGGTAATGCTACTGTTGTGGACCAGGCTTAGGGAGTTTTGCAAGTGCAGGTTGAATTAGTATCGTATCTTATCTTTTTGGATCCCCGAGTTATACATTTATTTTGCTTGTAACCAGCTCTTAAACAGGGTGGTTTTAAGCAACCGAGGGCCTATGCAAAACCTGTCTTAACCACCGCATCAGACTATAAAAGGGAAAACTTAATTCCCTCTGAAAAGCTTGCAGAAATAAATTTCTATTGCCAAACTCCCCAAGGTAACTGTGGTGAGCTCATATTCCCTCAGAGCTTTCCATTTGCATTACTTACCTTTAATAAATTATACAGCTTGACTTATCATGCTATCATCCAGCTGTTAAAAAATTTGTCTTGTGTGCCCAGAGGTAGGTTATTAGTGCAGAAAGTCTTTTAACACTCCCTGCTACTGCAGTAGGAAATCCTGCCAACCTGAAGGATTGATTACTGACTGTGCTGGTTCTTGTCTCCCCTCAGCAGTGCTTGGAGGTGGTCAGGATCCTGAGGCTGCCTGTATGAGTGTACAGTGGCTATCTCAACACATTACTGCTGTTTTTTCAGGCAATTAGGCTTAGGGAACAATGTGTACTCAAAATGATGTGTGTTGGAACTAAGTCTTGGAGCTGTCTTTTGTCTTATTTAATGGGTCTCTTTATTCTGAATTTAACAGGGAGGACTGTCAGCTGACCTGTTCTTTGAACCTTACCAAATGGGTTTAAGAAGTTCTGATATACTGGAGGCTTTGAGTCTAAACATAAGTTTTATTTTACTTTGGGCAGTTGCTTTCAGCACAGGGTGGTGGCATTAGTGAAAGGGGGGGGGGAGAGCTTTGTGTTATGGTTCTTTTTTTTTAACCTCAATTTAAATTGTCTACCTTTATACTGATTATTCAGTGCCCTAAAATGCCTTGCGTGAATCATGCAGGGTTTGAAGGAAATGTGACTGTGTATACAATATTCTGTTTAGGACTTGATGTGAATTCACGATAACATTTCTGCTGTGAGGCTTTTTTTGTTGAAGTTCATTACAATGAATCAATTTTTAGACAGGTTATATCCCATTTTTGTCATTAAGGATAAATTGCTATTACTTTCCATGTCCTTCTACCACAACTATGTATTTTTTCCATAAGTAGATACACAGTAGAAACTCATTTGTAGCACTTCTGAAGTATTTAGAAGAGCCTTAGAGCATAATATTAAACGTGGGTAAAAATGTTGTTTCTGTGCAGTTTTTTATATACAGTCTGAGCAACCCCCTTTTGGAATAATTGTCCTATTCTTGCAGGGAGAGGCTTCACCTGTAGGTAAGCATTCAGAAGTGGTGATGTTAATTTGTGGTCTGCAATCAAACATGAAGTACAGCATTTCCAATGATGTAGATTTTTGTATGTGTTTTTTAGACTAGTTCTTCTGTGTCTAGAAAGCTGCTAATTTCAACCTGCAAATGGCTTCAGCATGTGTACCTGCAGTCTGCTGCATGAGTGCTCTCCTCCTATCCAGAAGGACGGGCTTGGCAAGCAGATTAAGATGGTTCTCAGAGTAAGGCTTCTAGTTAACTTCCACGCACCACAGTGCCTAACTTGCCATGTGCATATCTCTTGTGTGGGGCATGTGGCTCATGATATTTTTGGAACAGCTACTTCCTAAGTCTTGTGCAAACTTCTCCAACGTGCTTTTCAGGAATCTAGCATCACACTTTTCTTTTGGGTACACATAAAGCAAACATTCACTTGGGTAAGGTGGAACCCAATGGTGAGTTGTACCCTACTCCAAATAGCCAGAGTTTCTTGTTGATTTTCTGGTTCAGAACCAGAATAACTGCCTTCTAATGATGAGATTTTTCTTACACTTTGAATATAGTACATGAACAAAAGGATTCAGTTGCCTAAATGTTGGTCAAGTGTGCGGAAGCTGAGTATTGAAGATGATAATGTATTCCCCTGCAGTACACTTTTTTTCTGCCACTGGTTCTTTCTAACACAGACACAGAATAATCAAGTGGCTAATAGAGATAGTATCAATAGCACTATCACACAGGATATTTAAACAAAACCTCCAAGGGACTGACTGGGTCAAACACCACTGAAGATCATTGAACGCAACACTCGTGACATAGGAATGGAATTGTAGAGCTGGTAATGTGCTGAATGTTGAGCAGCATGTGGCCAGGATGTGACTTTTCCAGGAAGAATACAGCTCATTATGAGTCAAAGGGCTAGCCAATAACTGAAAGTATGCACTAAAATCAGGCTAAAGGGTCTTACCTTCTGAGATCATTCCTCTGCTTCAGAGAATGACACAACTAAGGTGTGTTACTCTGTTTTAGGATCAGTATACAGAAAACTACTTAATATGTTGACAGCTTACTAAGTCATTGGTGTAAAGACCTGTGAGATGTCACAAAGATTAGCGTCTTGAAAGACCAACCCTTAAACTTGTACAGCTGTATATTGCAGTGGAACAGGCTTACTTCTAAAGTTTCACACACCTTTTCAAGGAGAAAAACATTAGTCTTGTTTTTCAACAACATTGTGCTATTCTATTTCAGACCATTAATAAGTTGAGTTATCTTTTGTGGCTGTAGGATTCTACAGAGAATTCCATGTTTCATGTGTTAGATTCAGTACAAATGCAGGAGCTTCTTTGCAAGACGTAAATGTAGTTTTTGTTTGCGCTGCTTTGATAGGTAAAGAAAACTCGAATGTTCGTATCTGAAACAAACTCATAGCAAAAGTAAAATTCTATTATTATGCAAGACCAGTACATAATTAGTTTCACAGTTGGAGAATCAAGTCATAACTGAAACTATATTTCTACTTAAATTCAGTCATAATATTTTTCTAGAGAAGTTGTGAAAAAGGCAAGAGGATAGATACATAATGGGGTTGAGATCACAGTACACTGAAAGAACAATTTCTGCCCAGTCTGGAAAGATAGAAACTATTTTGATTTTTTTCTACTGAATTGTTTTCCATCTGCTGAATAGATTACAGTGTAATATTATATCATATTATGTCCTGTAATGTGTATTTATGTGATTATTATTAATCATACCATATTATTTAGCATATCAAATTGCATTGTAATTACTTTCTTCCTTATACTCTGAAGAAAACACCAGGGTGATATGTGACTCCCTAAAAGTGGAATAAATGGAGCTAGTTACCTTTTCAGCATAATCAGGTAACTTCTTCCTCCTGACTTGAAATAACTGCAAGGCCCGGCCAGAAGCCAGTGATTATTTAATATTTTAGTCACTTCAGTGCAGTAGGGTATTCCGCTTGGTATCTACAGAATATTGCAGAAGAAAACAATTCTAGTCTGCTTTTGTTCTTATCGGCTACTGAAAATGTATGCTTGTTTCATTTTTAAATGCAGCACTTCATACGCTCCCCCAGGCAGGTGATATGAACAAAGCCAGCAGTTTGGACCTACATAAATCAAATGCGAACAACCCTTGTGAAGGGTGTGACCAAATGCTATCAAAAAAAGTGTGTGGGTGGGAGATAAACTGCTTTTAAGCCTCACAGTACAAATTAGGTGTGGACTTTACCAAGGAAGCATGGAAGCAGTGAGCTAACTGTTGTATACCCTGTAGTGAATTCAGCTAGTAACACTTGAACTGTGATTGCGGCATGGTGCTGACTTTCCTTCTAAAAACAGTCTGTCAGATACATCTGCTGCATCTGTACATTCGTCGTCAGGTTGATGGCCTCATCCTGCACTCTTCCTGTATGAGGAGGTTTTCAAATATAAGCTGGCTAGGCTCATGTGTAGAAGGGATGCATATTCAGGCATGGAAATAGCGGTGATCCCTGACAAGAATATGCCAACATTGTAATGAGAAATTCTTTAGACTTTGCTGGGACACGGTCCATTTGCAAAAGTTTTGCATCTCTCTGTTGTGGGGTCTGGGCTTGTTCTTGTTCCTATAGGCAAGGGGGCTTGCTGACTGTTGAGCAATGAGAGCTCATTTTATAGAAACTGCCAGTGTCCAGCCAGCAGTGCAGTATTTGTGGGACCAAGAGAAGCACCAGGCAAAAGAGTTTTTATCCTAGCAAAGGGGGATCTTGGTTAGAAACTGAAGGCTTTGCTTCGAGGAGCAGGCTTTCAGAACTGGTTATGTGTCTTATTAAATAGCTAGTGGATTAAAAATCAGAAATGCTCCTGAAATCAGAGCCCAGAACTCTGGCCTGCTTTTTTTGCAATCTTGTAGCTGGGCTGAGGGGAAGATAATCCCCCTGCTCCAGCCTCATCCTCTGTACTTTGCGCAGAACCGGAGCACAGCTTCATGCCATATGCTTCTGGGTCAGGACTTGAGTGCTCTGATTAAACTGTACGACTTGGCAGTGCTCATCAGCTCGGCATCAAGATGCGTCCCAGGAGCTTTCCAGATCCATGTGGAAACCTAGGCACAAGGAAAGGAGATCTGGGCAAACAGGCTGGTGGGAGCTGCAGTGTGTGCCAGCCATATCCTGGCTCTGGGCTTGCTGGGCTCCAAGCTGCAGCTGTGCTTTGGGAAGCACTGCCCACACAGCTCTGGAGAGAGACTCAGGGTTTGAGTTAGCTTTGAGCAGTCATGAAACAACTGGCATCTTGGGCTCAGGCCCTTTTGAAAGGGGCAAAAAGACATGTCAAGAAAGGAGAGGCTTTTGGGTGTTCAGTTCTAAGGATCAAGCCCTCAGCTGTCATAATTCTGTTCTCATATCAGAGAACGGGAAGCAGTTCAGCCTTGTTCTTTAGGTAACACATTTTGTGGACTGCTAAGGTTTGTGTGGTGATGAAAAGTACCATACTGGGATGCAAACATTCACATGAAAATGTATGTAAAAAGAAGCATAATTAAAAGAGTAGGCTCAGGAAATTAGAGACGAAACATCTTTCTTATCAAATGAAAATTTCCCTTTTAGAATTTGGATTTAAGTGATTATAAATGCATTTTACTCTAAGGACTAATTTAGCAACTGGGTCAGTGGTTACAATACCAACCTCATCAGTTATATGATGGATAAAGGCATCTGACACTACATTCGCTCTTTGAAAGGTTTCCAGCAGATTCTTCTGTCACGTTGTGACTGCATTCGATCCGTAGCTTTCAAAAACAATAAAATGTAATGACTTTGTAGTTGGTAATGCTGCATATTTATCAAGAACAGAAAAGTCTTCCCTGAAGCATAATACTTTCATTTATTGTTATTCAGAGTAATAGTATTTCCTTACAATAATTTATTAAAGTTGGTGTAAATGAAGAATGACCTATAAGTAGAAAATTTGGGGTGGGTAAAGCATCTAATTGCTTCTTTGTAATGTGGAGAAGAATACTGTTTCCTGAGCCATTTCGATGGCAAAGTAGTATTCTCTCTGAAATTACATTCTATAACAAACAGTATCTCAATGTTAATAAACTTTTAATTACAAAAACTAATTTTAGTGCCTGTGCAATAGGAATCTGGCTGTGGTTGAGCCAGGTGTAGACAGTTAACTAGCTTTCTACATGCAGTTGTCAGTGTAGGTTAATCCAGGCCTGACACAATCCTCAGATTCACTCTAGGGCCCCTCAGCACAGACTATGCTTATTATGAATGCTGTCAGATAGCCTGATGGATTTGTTTGTGGTGTAACACCACTCCTGAATTGAGCAGAAGCTGCCACTTACTTCATACTAGTTTGTGAACCTGAAGCAATTCTTAAGAAAATAAATAAAAAGCAACCAGAAAAAAAATACTAAATACAAAAAAAAGCATTTAAATATACCCACTCATCTACTTTAAAAAAAGGAAAGATGCTTATGTCAGTCATTCAGAAGTGAAAGATCAGGTTATCCAACTTCACGAACTGCAAACACTAATTTCTATTTGGTAAAACCAATGAAGTAATCAATGGAGTTAACAGCATCACTCTAAAAGTACAGCCTTAAATGATCTGACTATGCAATGTATTGGAATACTGTACATATTTCAAAGTAATTCAAGTTTATTTTTGTGCAGGTATTTGTTCTGTAACTATTTTTGGGGGGGAGACTAGTTCTCTGGTTTAATCTGTAATATTTCTGTATAAACAATACGGCAGAGTGTTATATATTAGAATGACAACTCTTTGCAGCAGAGATTATACAATAACACAGTTAACATACTTGACCGAACAGATATTAAGGCATGAGCTTTTCTGGAGAATAGATTTTCTTACATTTTCAGGAAACAGTGCTTCAATGTTTATTTTTATTTGAAAATAAGATTCTGCCCACAGGTTAAGTTGCTGCTGTCAGTGGTATGTTTTTTAATTTCAAATGTGAACTTTTCACTTATATTCTTTGTCACTTACAGTAGAGTTTAGACAAAGAGCGTTTATACTGAACTTAAGGGAGACACTTTACCTCTTTCAACTGAGTGAAAGAACTGAGCTCTAAATTACTTGTATCTATTTTTTAATCAACTAATTTGTTGTACTTGAGCTCACAGAGAATTTTTACACTTGCTGAGGCTTCAGGATGAACACAGTTGCTTGAAACTCCCTGTAGAACCAGTGGGGAAAAAAATCAGGCCCATACTGTGGCATAAGCCATCTTTCATATTTGAGATGTCTGTTCTGTGATTACATGAACCAGGACAGTCTTTTTTTTTCCCTGCCTTTTTTGACCATAGCAAGAACAGAGGGTGACAAACTAAGATGTCTATATCTGCATTCTAGAGTCTGAAGTTAGGTATGGGCCTCGCCTTAAATACTATCCAAGCTCCTGTCAAGTTGGTGTAAGTCTTGCCATTAATTTTTAGGATCTGTGAATCATGTTCCTAATGAGTCATCTGGTTGAATCTTAAGCAAGACTGTTAAGCAAAACACTTTCCCCCTGTGTTAGAAAAAAGGTCTTAAGTATATGATATAAAAGATTAATAATGTTAGGAAATATTTTCTTTTGGAGCAGAATATTATTGCAGCTTAGGATAATTAGTAATAAAAATGTATAATGAAGTGACGTGGAGCTTTGATGTTTATGTACCTGAAATTGCACCTCACCTATGGGAAATAACTCTTTATGAAAATCTGTTCTATAAGATACAGAGCAAGGACATCACATTTGATGAGCTAGACAAATGGATTTTCTTAAGTATTTTATTAGGGGAGGAATTATGTTTTATAGTCTAGAAGTTATTTAAATATAAATTTATCAGTGGTATCCTCAAGTGTATTTCTACTGTTTTACTATAAATCCAAAATGATACTGTAGTAGCAGATTACTTTCTATTCCATAAATAGGAAAATAGAAAATCTTGAGGACTTGATCTGTCCACATAACTCCCCAACTAGTGTAGCTGTAATTTAAACCAGACCTTACTATAAGGTCTTCCACAACAAACCATTATGAAATATTTATGGCTTTGATTAATAGTATTTGCAAAACGAGAGTTCAGGTTGCTTTTTTATTTCCACTTTAACATGCAAAAGATTTCCATCTTATAATTGGCCATAATACTGTCTAATCAATTTTAAAATGAGTGATGTGGTCAGTAGAGCATGGTATACCTGAGTCCTTCAAAGAGCAGGGATAATGCCAGATTCCTTTACTTTTCCTGCAACCCACAATATCACTGCAGCAAGCATCCCAATTGCTGAGTTAGCCTTCTTAGCAGCCAACATGAAAAAAATGGTCTGTTATGATTTGCTCATCTTCCCACTCATAAGCCATTATTAAACAGCAGCATCTTCTAATTCAACATATACTGTAGTCTTTTACCTGCAGCAATACTCTTCATAGTACCCAAATTATACTGTAGCATCACCTGTTAACAGGCTTTTGTGCACTAATTCAGTATGGTCTGCTCTTCTGCTTCTCTATAATGGTTAGCAAAGTTCCTAAGCAGTAGATGCTACTTGATGGTGTATAAAAATGTACATTTGGTAGTGGTTTAGATAATATGGAAGGTGCTTTAAGGTATTTTAACATTGTACAGCTAGGTGATATTTGGTCAATTAAAAAAAAAAGGGTGAGTGCGTTTCATAGCACATATCTACTCTACACATCAGACTTGTTGGTCTAAAGTATTACTTTCTAGGTTTAATAACTTAGATAACCTAGCTTTCATTTGAAGATGTATTACATGCTTACCTTGAAAGTTTTTATTGTGGCTTTTTTCTGAAGTATAGGGTATGTAATGTAATATGCCAAGTGTTCAGGGTTGGGTTAATGGCTAGAATTGTATTATTTGGGACAGTCCATGCATATTACCTCTTGGTAGAGGTCTATAACTTCTTGCAGTATGACTGTGATTTTTAATAATTCCCAGTCTGTCAAAGCAAAACTATTTTTGAGAAAGTGGGGACAAAGGATATGTCAGGATAAAACTGGCTTGGTAAAGACCTCATGGACAAATCTTTTGGCATCCCCAGAGATACAGCTACAAGCAAGCTATCAGATGTGGAAGAGGTGTCCCGGAATACAGCTCTGTTCAGATTAATATGGGCTGCCATAGCTTCTGAGCTCTTGAAATGAAACTCCATCCTTAGTCATCTGTGGTACAGTGTTAAATACATAAATGGCCCTTTTTTTAAATTACATCATTTTTCATTGGAGTCTACCTATGGAGAAAATGTGTCTCTGAAAGTTTCTTCTAAAATGTTCAGGACTTGCTGAAGACTCTGGTGGATGACTTCCATGAGCAATATAGTGTGTGTATACATTATATATAAATATATACAACTATATGTAATACAAAAATATATACAAAATATTTTTAATAATTGGTTAAGCGGTGGAGCCATGCTATAATGTAAATCATTGACCTTTCAACTACCTTGCCTACTACTCTGAAGTCACCAGTCCTGCTCATTGTTATTGGCACTTGAAAAATAGTTTGGGAATTGAATAGATAAATGCCAATTAGGTGATTGATATAAAGTCAAATCTTGTTTCATTGTGAGTAGCAAACACTTTTAAGAAGAAAATGAACAGGTTTCTATAAGACAGAACTGCAACTTATGTATGTGAGAACTAGATATTTCAGATTGAATTATATCACTAAAAGTATTCTGAGTAATTCAAGAAACTCTGAAAATTATTACTTTTATCTCTAACTTTGCAGCTTGACTTGTGATACAATTAGTTATCTTATTAAATGTCAGTTTAGACACATCTACCAGCATATGTTTGTGCATGCATACATAGAAATACATGTGAAAGTATATACAAATTCCTTAATGCTCTGAAATCGCTACATAAAATACTGCACAAAACTTCACCACTTGTAAATGCCTGCAAGCATCATGGTTATATTTGAGCATGAGATCATATATACTTCTTCCACAGATAACATAAATAACACACATTGTTAAAAACATTCCTAAGGTTGCAAAGTCAACACTTTGATGTTTATGAGGTGTTAAGACAGAGGCTGTCTGTGCAGCTTTAACTTAGTCCATATGTGTATTGTGATACGCTCTAATTACATGAGGATATGCCACTATTTTTTGTCTCAGCAGCACCTTCCCCCCTCTGAGAGGGTTGTTTATTCTTCTATTGAAAATTTTTTTGTCACACTGTCTTTTGGAGAATGCTTGGCCTGTGCCTTAGATTACCCTTTGTCTATTCTTGAGCCAATTTTTAATTTACTTAGTTTTTTTTGCCAGCTTCAATATAATTTTTCACATGCAGTAATTAATTTAGCATCCCAGTTTATTAATGGTGTTATGTTATTCCTCAGCAGTGCTGCTATTCAAGTCATATACTATCAATCAAGAAATCAACAGTTTTTTTTAGCTCTGAATGCTTGGAGGAAAAAAATCTCAAACAGCAGGTCTTCAGGGCATGGCCAAAGTACTGGCATTGGGCTACCTTTTACACTCCTTTAGTCCACTAAAATTTTTCTTCTATTGTAAGTGAATCTTGATGGGTATTGATAAGGATGCTGATCAGTCATGGTGGGGTTACCTTCCCATTGGGAAATGGGAAGTGACCATGTAAAAGAAACAATGAACATGAGTTTGGTTCTGAACACTTTCAGGAAACACCGATCTTTTTTTGCTGTTACCTGACAGCATGAGGGAAGAATATGGACCATGTTGTCTTCCCTATCTGTGTCATACTCCTGTAAATATAATTGAGGATAATGTGGGATTGTTTGTTTGGATTGCCCTACTAAACATGTTGAAACAGTGAAGTCTGTCATAATGCAGGATGTTGATACAATTTGAGTGTTGTAACTACAAAAGGATGAAAGAAACCATGTATTTGTATCTGGAGCAATTGCCTAAGATTACACTGTGGCTTGTGAAACTTATAAATTACTGAAATTACCTCTAACTCATATTGGAACCACAAAAAAAAAAGGAAGAACAAATGCAACCGAGTATTCCCACACTTTTTGTATTTGGTATCTAGTGCCAACTATTATCTGCATATTAATTACATACTTCTTACATTGACTATGAAGAAGTCTAATTTGACATTAATGAAGATGTCACTGCTCATTAAGTTGATAAGAATTCAGATTATGAAGTCTGTTGGCACACAGGCTCAAGTTCTGGGGTCTGTTGTATGGTGGGGCAGAATCGTTTGGTATGGAGCTAGGAACCTATGATGAGGAGGTGAAGGTGAGGTTTTACTCAGCGGTGTGGTGGCACCCCTCAGAAAGCCAGGTATGGAGTTGTAAGGAAATGTGCACTTCTGGTGATTTGAGCTTTCCATTCTAGTAGTATCAAACTCTGCATATGCAACATCTTCACAGAAAATCTTATGGCCAGATGTGTTTACTAGTGGTTGTCTCCATTTAAATGGAATATAGAGAATATAGATCTCCATGCTGCTGTTCACATTCTGATTGTGAATTTTCTATTCCTGAATATGAATGCTTTTAGTATCACCAGTGTGTGAGGAAAACAATCCCCCTCTAGATGCTGTATGTATGTCTGTAATACAAACATTTAGAAAACACACTGCTCTTGAGTATGTGTTGAACTTAGTTCTACTTTACATTCAGAGTAATTTGTTTCTTGAGTGAGGTATACAAAAATGCTAAGAAGATATTTACTGTGTTGCCCACCATCACTATCATTTATTGTACTTCCATTATCACAGTAATTGCAAATGAAGTCATTTAAACTCATGTGATTTATTATAAGGATATAAATACCTTTGTTTTCAATTTACTGTATTCCTTTGCTTCATCTTTTTGTGCTCACACTAGATATTTCAAGCCCTATTATTGATGAGCAATTACGGTAAGTTTGTTTTACTGCTAACTTAATTAGTCAACTCAAAGATACTTTCATATCTATAAACAACATTTATCAATGGAAGCATCAGTGGTGGCTCACAGAAGGCAAATATAATCAGTCCTCTCAAAACTTTCTTGATGAAAATTTTTGAAATGGCAGCTCCTTGGCTGAGGAAGGAAGTTTTAACAGTGTACAGATTGATGGAAGTGAGGTAGATAATCGAGGTATCTGAATTTAAAACTAGTGAGAATCCTGAAATACTAAACACTCATTTTGGCTGAGGTGGTGAGAATGACCTTGATGAATAAAAAAGTGTCAGCCAGATTTTTGATTTTTTTTAATAAGCTTGCTACAAAAGAAAACTTGTTTGAGAAGGGCTGTGGGGCTAACTGAACCAGGAGCTGAGAGAGCTTTATATAAGGTGGCTGGGTGACAGAATAGCAGTAATAAGCCATAGGAAGAAAGGTCGGTGGACGGGATGGATGACCAAAATAGTGACTGGTTAGAGCAGCAATGGGAGGAAAGAAGGGTAACTGAATTGTCATTCCATCTCCAAGTAGCATTACTTTGACTGTTTTTTCATTGCAGCAGATTTGTAATCAGTAACATTGAAGTATTTATTTAAATATGTTTACATACATATCAATTTGCAAATGTCTGAAAAATCCAACCATCTTGTAAGGAGGGACATTGCTTGCAAACAAATAATTTCAAATATGTTATTTTGTTAGGCCTCTTGAATGGAAAAGGAGTCTTCATGAGTAACTAATTAAACTTGTGTTCCTGTCTTTATACATACAACTGCAGTATCAATCTTTGTGACTTCATGCATTCATACATAGTGTCCTAATTAAAATCACGTTCTTTATGTATAAGTACAACAGCCTTTTGTGTATGCCGAGGCTCTGTTCTCTGCCAGGAGATGCTGATTCATCATGCCAGTAAGACAGGTACTCAGACTAAGTGTAAGTGTTGCTTAAAACTGCTTAAAAGAGTTGCAAAGGTGCTGTGGGTCACTGGCTCCTCCCTGCACTGCTGCAGCTGCTCCACCTTGCATCCTCCTTGTTCATTTGTTTACTATCCTGTTTAGTCTGTTTCCTCTAAAACAAGATGGAGGGTGGGGGAGGGGACAGAAAAAGTCTTAAGATCACACATTGAAAGTGAAACAATTTACCAGTAAGTTGTTTTTAGCTGCCTTATGTTTGCATGCACTGAGTTCTGTTACTGATTTTCAAGGTGCTGTTCTCACAGCCTCTTGTAGCAGCTGTCTTCACCTGCCTTCCCTATCCCAGAGTGAGGAAAAGAGCTTGGGAAACTCTCACTGGTGCTAAGGGTTGTTTAGCAAACTTTGGGTCCCTATTTTAAGTTGCCTCGTGGCTGTCTCCATAATGCATAGCACTGTATCATCCCATTTCTCAGGGAAGGAGTATAACTGATGTATTATTGTAAACAGCAGCAGGGAACAGATTAAGGTCTGCATTAAGGCTTCAAGTTTTACTAACAGTTGAGCACTTTGTTCTAGGCTCTTCAAAGACATCTCTAGCAGATAGGAGCATTATCAAAAGCACTTGTGTTTTCTGAACAAAAATAGTGGGAGGGCCACAGACTGTTTACGCTATCTCATGCAATGTGTGTTTATATGGTTTTAGCATTGCCTTTGTTTAACAATCTTTGTTGCCTGGCTGAACAATACAGGCTACAGAAGTTCATGATGATTCTTCCTGTTTTTATAACTATAGGCAAATGCTGGAGACATACAAATGACTGCTTACGGATGTTTGTGGCAGTTGATGAATGGCTTCAACACATTCAGATGTAATTATATTTAGTACGTGTTCATGAAGCCACTGAAATGAAAGTAAATTCTGGAGCAACCACTTGGTACTGCAAGTCAATATTGGCATATGCTTCAGTCTTCCTAGCTTAGTTTGGGCATTTGGGGGGGGGGAAGCCAGCTATAGAGCAACTTCTTAACCAGTGCTCCACTGACAAGGAAGCCAGGCAGCTGTGAACATTACTGGCAAGGGAATCTTCCCATTGATAATTTGCTGTGTTAAGTGCAGATAAGGAGACTGATTTTGATTAGGTACTTCTGATGTTGGCAGTGTTTCTGATCCTAATAATAAAACTTTTTTTAATAATTCCAGAGCTGAGACATAGTTGATCATTTTAACACTATAGCTGATAAACTGTATTTAGTTACCTCATGGATGCTGGACCTCTCTGTACATCTAATAAAACATTACAGATGGAGAAGAGCTCTTTCTTTTGAGCTGAACTGCAGAAAGTGTGAAATATCCACATTCATTCTATCTTACTTCTATTGCCATTTTTCCTTCCCAGTATTTACTTAATATTAACTTCACTTTAATTTCCATTTATACTCTTAAAGCAACCAGTGATATGGTGAACAATGAACTCCTTTCATGTTGTTTGAAAGACACATTTAGTGGAACATCATGGCTAATCTGTACTTCATTCCAGAAGATATAATTTCCAAACTAGTCCCAATAGATTGTTAAGCGTAAAACATGGCTTTTCAATGGTTGTTCGTTACACTGCTTATCAGTTCTTAAATGTATTGTTTTTTCCAAATGTTTAACTTAAAATATTTTTCCTGCAACTAAGCCCACTACATCTTCTGTTTTCTCCAGCTAATGAGAATAATTGATCCTTTCCCTCTTTATATCACCCCTTTATGTATCTGTAGAAAGCTATGTCTACCTTCAGTCTGTCTTTAGCAAGATCATGCCTCATTCTCTTAATCTTTCTTCATGGGTCTTGGGGGCTTTGTTCCTCCATATGCTTGGACTGCGTTATTTCTTGAATTGTTTTATTTCTCACTGGAACTTTCTCATGTTTTTCTATTTTTCAAATGTAGCATGGAAAGAATTAAATGAGGTTGAACTGCTGTAAACAGGATAATATTGCAGATCACTTGCTACTGATACGAAGAATGGAATTCCTCTCGTGTATTTTTCCTCTGATCAGTACAGCATTCAGTTCTTATTTTTTTAATCAACGGGAAGAAAGTCTTTGTTCTACTCATACCTGTGGTGCTTGCTTTGCCTGGTTTGGTATACCAGTCAGACTCCCAATTTACTTAATGTGTCTGTCTTTCTTCTGCCCTTCATTTTTCGTGGATGACAGGTCAGCTGTCTGATCCATCAGCACTTTCTGGACAATCTATATGCTGAAGTTGATCTCAATCCAGGAAAGGCTTGTAGTCCATGTTCATGCATATGTATGCATACATACATATACATTTCATTAGAAGAGGAATAAAGTATGCATGCTGTACCCAATGTGTGCAAATCATCTTTATCTATCATTTGTATTAAGATGCTTCAGAGTTGTATCATACAGACCTCAAGATTTTGCCCAAGGTAGAAGAGCCATGGATGTCCAAACTTCGGAATGAAGGCTGTGTGAGGACAGTACAGAGTAGAGCTTGCTTATCAGCTTCATGTTAGGGAATTGGAGTTCTTTGGGTTCCCTTCATTCTGCAGAACAGCTGTCCATGTAGTGTGCAATAAGAGCTCCCATCTGCCCAGGCGATGATATTAGTGTTGCACAGATGAATAATTTTTGCTTGTTTCAGACTTTGGCTCACTGATTTCCATAGTGTGTGTGTGTAGGGGTAGATGCTTTTGCTTCTGACAGTGCTATATGAAATGGTATCAACAGAAATACGGGAATTGAATACAGGATTTGAGTTATAGAGCAGTTCTGTGTGTTTTTCTAGTTTAATGGTGTTGGTAGGGAGAGGAACTCAAACTGGTATAAATTTACTGGTATAATTTTACATGTGAAATTTGTTTTTCTCTGAAAAGTTTTAAACAACAGTTTTTCTGTAACTTAGACATAAATTGCTCCCAATTTCTACTGAAGTAGAAATGCTAGAATAGCTTAGTGTTTTTTAGAAACTTGCCTAAAACTTTACAGTTCTAGTGTTCACCATGGGCACTGAGGATTTTGAAGTTCTCTACTCTCTGATTCAGTCTACAAGGGAAAAGTTACCTATAGGAATCCATACCTTGGTCATAATCAGGTTGTTAGGTTCAAGCAGGTTGTAAGGGTGCACTGAGATTGCTCGCAGTTGTTTCAAGCTTTTAATCAGTTCACATAGGCTTTCTTTGTATGTAAACCCAGGTGACAAACAGTAAGCTTTTCTGTAATGCCAAACTAGACAGAAACCAGGGTTTTTACCCAGAAGTGTTTCTAATTGGAGGTAATAACAAACACTTTCAAGCATCCCTTTTTATTTCCAGGTAAGAACTTACCTTGTTGTTGGATAACCAATAGTATGACTACCATATTTTTCTGAAGGCCATATTCATGGAATATAATAGATGCAATGTCCTTTTGGGAATACAACAGGAAATACAAATTTCAAGCAATGGTTGGGCAGTTGAATACTTACTGCTTTGTAAGGCTAAATAAACAACTAAACTAAAGAGAAGTTGAACTCCTTTCAGCTGAAGGAATTCTCATGGTATATAGTAGCAACTTTTGTTTCCCATTCTTGAGGTTCCTCAGCAATTTCTAGATTGGAAAGGAATTCTTGTATCAAGTACTAAAGAGTGCTATAGAATCATAGAGTGGCTTGGGTTGGGAGGGACCATAAAGATCATCCAGTGCCAACCCCTGCCATGGGCAGGGATTGATGTTATCATACATCCTTTACAGAAGAGAAAAACTTACCATGGCACATCTTGTTTAAACTTGGGCCTTGCATAGTTTTCGTTTTGGTGTGATTCTGCTTTAGATATATAGTGGTATATAAGCCCAAGTTCTATGATTTCCGCCTGTTTAGTGACATCAGGCTGTTTTTGTGCCAACACAGCTTCTGTTACTGCTTTTTAATAAAGTTGCATAGGGAATAAGCTAGATCAGTAAAAAGCATGATGAAATAATATGTTTAGCCAAAACCGGGGTGCGGAATGGGGAATTATTCACTTAGCATATTATCAGGATAAAGGAAGGTGGTGTGAATGAGGAAAGGAACACGAGGGATCTTCTGGTTCAGGAAAACGTCCTTCTCAGTTTCCCAGCCTTGCTGGTGAAAGAACCTTCTCTGCTTCAGAACCTGATTTAACCAGAGGAAGCACTCATGTGGGTTGTAGAGATGATGGTCAGTAATGCAAACCATTAGTGACCATTCAGTTGGGTTGTTAAGTTTTATCACAGCTATGTATTTAAAACTTGGATGAGCTTTGCTGGGTTTTGTTAAAAGCTTTCCAATGCTCTTTTTTGATCATGATTTTTTTCTGAATGTTCTAACAGTGGTGGAAGACTTTCTTTAACTTCCCAGGAAATTATATCAATCTATCCAAATATAGGAGTATGGAAAGTAGGGTTTTTAACTGGGGGTAAGGACAGTAAGTGACATTAAGAAATACTTGTTGAATTTAACGATAATACTTACCAAAGTGAAGTCCTGTAATGGTTCATCAAAACTCTTTTACCAAAAACTCTTTACCAGTTTCAAAATGTAAGTTAAAAAGGCCCTAGCACAAGCTGAAGGCTTTTAGGGTGGTGCCATTTACTTAATAAACTACAATATGTAGAACAAGTCTAAGACGAATAGGGCTTTATTGAGTTGTTCTTTAATTTTAAAGGGGCTACAAAGTAAATGTGTTGTCTCTCCTGTCCCTTGTTAATCCTACTTAAAGAGATGCACTGAAAGCCACTGAAGATGTATAACAAACCAGGCCTAATCAACCCCTTGCTGGTGTACCAGTATTCTTAATTTATAACCTGCTGCACTATTCATTGTAAGTGCTGATATGTTATTTGTGATGTGTTATTCCTTCATTATAGAGTACATTTGTAATTATAAGTACAGGGGTTTTATCATTTGACAAGAAGAAATGTACAGATGACAGGAAACTAAGAGGATGAGGCTTTGCTTGTTCAATATGAGAAGTGTCTTAGGCTATTGTTAGTTTGAACTTTTTTATGTGAGTAAAATCATGTTCTCATTTCCGATAAACACATGATGATTACCTCAGAAGGAAAGAGGTCAAGAGAAGTTAAAAGCATGTGAGAACTTTCCATGGTGGTAAAATTAAATATATACATTGTATTCCAGGCTTTCAAAAGACCTCCAACAAAACCTTGGTGTACACATTTTCTGGAATTGGATGAAGTTAGTAATCTATCAGCTCAGACTGTTAAGTTCTGCTCTATCTGTTTAATACATAACTTCAGACTCTCTAGAAGTCAAAATACACTCTTGAAATACCAGTGTCAAATCCTGATGGAGTGTGATAGTGTATCCTTTAATGTATAATGCTTTAGAAATGCGTTTGGTCTGAATGAGTCCCATACTCACATTTGTGAGTATGAATGAATGTGAGGGGCAGAGGCAATTGCAACAAGAAATGGGCAACTTCATGTGTGATAATCTCCTTTGGATGAAGACCAATAAAATAGTTTAGAGCTGTGATATGGAAGTTTGGGAGAAATAATTTAAACATGTCATGCTGCACACCAGGAAATTGAACTTCCATATAAATTTTCATTATATTCCCATCTGGTCCATACACAATAAATGTAGAAAGATTGCAAATTGCATTTCAATTGCTTGAAGGCTTGTGAAATGCATTTTATGTACGGAAAATGCCAGTGTTTGTTAAATTTGTCTTTATATTTTGTGTTTACATACTAAGACTTAAAATCTGATCTAGCTTTCAAAATAATTACAGCAATTCTAAAGACAATGATTACTTTGGCGACTTGTCATCAAGGTGTTAAGTTATGCAGTGTTCAAAAGAAAAAGCAGGAAATGCTGAGCTATTAAGTGGAGAAGTAGAGACCTGACCATGTTTCCACTGTGCGACAATAAAAGCTAATTATATCACTGGACTAGAAAGCCAGAAGATTCGAGCGTACATCTGTCTCTACTAACCTTCCTGTACGCATGACCTGTGGGTTAGTCTTTCCATAATCGTGAAATATTTTTTCCCTTGCTTTAATCACTTCCTTTGTAAAGCCTTCTGAGACAAGGAATGACATTTATTATATTAGCATCTAATTCAGAGGTGCTGTGGTGTCTGAGCGTGACCTAGACCTTACCTAGAGCGCTCAGAAACCCAGGCTGGCCCAAACTGTGGTTGCCTGAAGTGTAGAAGAAGCATTTCATGTTGTTCTTCATAACTGGAGGCCTGATTGCATGATAAGATTAACTATCTCACAAATGTAGTTTAAATACACAAATGCTCTGATACCGCACAGGCTTTCCAGTTGAAGGATTAAGACTCTTACAGGATTGTTCCCTTGTTTTCTATGGGCTGACAAATTATGCAGTAGAGAAGAAAAATTGTGATAAATTTGATAGAGAACTATATTGTAATTAAAAACATGGAAATATAATTGTCACATCTGAAAGTGACAAATGTCCTGTTTATCGGACTTAAAAATGAGTAAGTGGAAATAAGATTCTCCTCCTTCCTCAGTATGAGGTCAACTGTGCCTTAGTTTCTTCCTTTTTGTGGTGGTAGTTTCAATTTAATCATACAGCATATTGGCTTTTCTAAATGAGATCACTCCACTTTCTTTTAATTGCACTGGTGTAGATAACGTTCCCATGTTTGCAGGGTACTTAATAAAATGCAGCTTTCTTTTTTCACATGATCAGTTAATCTCCATGGTCTTGAAGCCTTTTTGTAAGGGTTGCCTTGCCTAATAAGTACAGTTTAGTTCTACCTATCCCTCTTTTTGAGGGAACTTAATAGTCACAGCCACAACCTGTACCACCCTAAATATTCTTCTTGAAAGAAAATCTGAAAATTATCTGCCTTCAACTTGTGTAATTATTTCTTACCATGTCCCCTTCCCAACATGTTTTCTGTGTTGTGAAGAAAAATTCTTTTCATACAGCACCTGGCTTGTACTTGCATGATGCTTCCTGCTCCAGGTCTCACTTGGGTGACTACCAGAGAATGATGGAAGCCTTAAAGGTCTGAGAGGAGAGAAACAAGGAAATAGTGAACTGAAAGGAAGGCAGTGATGGATATACTGGATGTGGGCCTGAAAGGACAGCACCCCGTTGCAATCAGCTCCAACAGTTCTAGTAAACTTGGCTATTCAAGCCACTGGTTAAATAGCTCTTGTGTTTCCTTTCCCGGTTACATGAATGGAAAGATGGTGTTTTATGTATGTTGTGGTGGTGCTTCCACATCTGTTCTTAGCAGGTAGAGTAGGTAGGAATGTAAAATGGCAACACAAAGTCCAAAGCCCCTTGTTGGTGTGGATGCCTAGAGCGAGTTGCAGTGGTCAAGATTGCTCAAAACCAAGATCCCAATAGGAAAGACTCTTCAGCTTCTAGTATGGATATCTTGAGCTTTCTAAAATAGCACTGTTGTCAAACTTGAGGGGCTTGTCTTCTGATTTGCAACTGTTTCCTGTTCTGTAGGCTTACATGGCTTAGACACGGCAGTGCTGGGGGCTGCAGAATATAACGTCCGTGCTTTCTGATTGAGTGGAATCCCTTCACTTTTGGGGGCATGTGAGGGTAGATCTCTTGGCTTTGTTTTGGCCAAACCTGCTCATCTTTGTTGATCTCCTTGAAAGCTGATCTCATGAAAGCCAGATAGTGAAGAGACAGTGTGCTGTTCAAGCAGATGGTCTGTGTTTTGGGTCCAAAAAGCAGCAGTGGTGCAAGCAGTCTCAGTAGAAAAGGCGAGGGAAAGGTGGTCTGAAGCCTTGATGCAGAATATTTGGGAGGTCCTTTCCAACCTTAATTGTAGATGCCTGGTAGATTGGCATAAAATAGTTCAGAAGTCTTCACAGAGCAGATCTTTTTATCTGTTCATAATGTGGGAAGTGCAGGGAAACGAGTTTCTTAAAGTCAAACTCTTACCTTTAACACTAAAAATTGGATTTTAGTGCCAGAATTAGACTCCAGGCCAAATCATGGCTTGAAAAATTAGGCAGCTAGTACTCTTTAAAAAATGTTCTTAAAATTTTAACCTGATGTCTGTCTATTGTCATGTCAAGATGATACAATAAATTTTGTGATGTGTTGCCCTCAGTGTTCCTTGCACATACAGTATAGACATAACCGTACTGGCTTATATGTGGGTTGACTTGGGATTGATCCATTAAGTGTTCTCAGGATGTGTCTGATGAATGACAACAGTAAAATGAAAAAATGCCTGCAACAATTTTATTTAAAAAACAAAACAGGAAAAATGAACTTCTTTTAAGTATGATGTCCAGAGCGAACAACTGTGGTATAGCAGATTTAGATTCAATTTCTGAATTCCCTCAAGGAAAATAATTTTTTTGAAGAGTGCAATAATTTAAAAATTAAAAAAAGCATGTATTCTTATTACTTTGGGTTGAAAATATGACAATTTAAAGCAAAGAATTCTGGAGTAACTGGAGTGTAGAAAGATGAAGAGATGGTTTAACCATTTACCATAGATGTTAAGAAATAAATTGGTGAAATGCAGGATGTCATTCCTTTTAAGAGCAATGTGTTCCTGTTCTAATTTTATTTCATTTCTTGCTGATGCCAAGATAGTTAGTCATAATGTCTATAGAAACAAGACACAGAATTCAGAGAAAAGACTGTCATTATGACACTTAAATGTGGAATTCAAGGAGTACAGATGACACCAGCAATGAAAACTGTTCCAGAAGTACCTGCAGGCTTATTCTTAAAGCATGACCACCTTTTATTAAAGTATACTCTGCACAGTGTAGGAAATTGATTGTGATAACCCGCTGCACTACAGTAGTGTCTTCCATACTTCTAGCATTCAATTATTTAAATGAAAGGACTCTTCTGTTTAACAAAACCTTGTTGTCTGGTACACAGAAATATGTAATTTAACACATCTCATTCGCTATCAGCTTTATGCTTTTATCAACTCAATAGGCTCTTCTGTTTTCCTCCTGGTCGCACTGATTACATTCTTTTATCAGATCTGTAAGAGCTGCACTGAATTTAGGTATTATTTTGAGTTTAAAGTTAAGTATCAGTTGCATTTTAATAACTTGTATAACAATGCCTCTTATTTTTAATATAAGTAATGCTCTGTAAAGAGGAGGGCATCTTACCATGAGCATGGAAGAGTAGCTTGTTTTCTTTTCACCTGCTTTGATGTAACTCTACTAGTCAGGAATCTGACACAGTAAATTAGCAAAATAAAACTGTACATATGGCATGTTTGCCCTTAGCCATAGCATAATAATATTAGGTGCTAATTTCTATGCTAAAGCATGATCCTACAAATATTTGTATGTGACGGAGTTTACAATATGCATGAATTCACTTGTATCCATGAATGTTTACATTATCAAAACAAAATAAAGGATAACAGAATTCTGCTAATGTGTCTCTAAAATAGATAATACTTCAGTCCTGGGGTACAAATAGAGTAGCTACAAACTCTTAAGAGGAAATGCTCTGTATATTTTTGATCTCATTTGAGAATTAAAACAGATGGGTGTAGGATGTGTTTGAGTATCGTATTTAATCCTGTTTCCACTGTTCATAATAATGGAAACTACATTAATGATAAAACTATGTTGTATCCTTACTATTTTCCCCAGAAAATGATCAGATAGGTTAAGGGCAATGATCTGGGAAGTTTGCTATATAACAGTGGAGTGAAAAGTGTATTTTTGGCAAGTGCTGTTTTAAGGAAAAAAAACCTGTGTAGGTATGGGATGATGAATTTAACATACACCCCAAGTCAAAGTCTCTGATATCTAGATCAACTGGAACTTTCAACATGAGAAGCTTTTTAGAAATCTAATTCCCAAGCTAGAATGATTGTGCAGTAGTACTCTTCTACTTCTTGTATTGCAAAAGCTCTAGAAGGGTCAAATTCAATCAATAACTTTGGAACAAAGTGAGACACCCCCTGAAATATTAGAAGTTGTATGTATAAACATACTTGGAGCATCCTCATTAGGTAACAGTAATGTTGACTTTAAGCCACATGCATCTCATGTGACTGAACAGTGAAGAGTAGACATTATCTATCTGTAAATGACCTTAACCTTAATCACTATACTGCCAATATTACTTGTAGCTGTCATGATTCATGTTTACAGCTGCCAGATATCCCCAAATGATCCAGTGTAAATGTTATGCATGGAGAAGGAATTAGAGAAGTGCTTACTGAAAATCTAATTAACCCCCTAATGCATTTAAGGTGAACTCTTTGTTTCTTAAATGCCTGAATATGCATAATAACAGCCATCCAAGGGGAGGATTTGGTGTCCGTTTTAGGAGTTACTTCCCTAATAAACTCTACTGGGGTCTTTGGAAGATTTATTTACCTGGTAGCAAGAGTTTTGAAGGACATGAAAATTTAAATCCTAACTTATTGCAGGTCTTCCCTTGCCCCTTGAGTTGAAAGGGTCTGATCCTGACTGCTTCAGTCAATGGAAAAGCATTTCAGTAAATAGACATTGTTCAGGATTTCACTGAACTTGTACACTGCTCCCCCAGTTTCTGGAACATGGTTGACCATATCTCTTGGGTCCCTACTGCCTAAGAGAAGCTTGTCCTTACAATGATTATGGTATGGTGGCACTAGAACACTTTTTACGATTCAAGATTGATTTCTGAGCAACAAAGCTGTGCTACCTCTGTTACCTTTCTCAGCTGCTGAGAAGATCATAAGACTGGCAATAAAATGAGTTGAATAAACATGTTCAAATCTTAAGGATGAAGCAAAAAAAAAATAGGCAGCTGCTTAAAACTTAATCCAAATGTAGATTATTTGATAATCTGTTTTATTACGCAGCTTTCCGGAATTTATCTTGATTTTATCAAAGGCCATGATCTGAAGTCTCCTCTTACCAAAGGTAATAAAGAAACATTAGCCAATGGAAGAAGAAAGGCCACATCTTGCCCAGTGCCTAGGTAGCTTCTTCCTAGCTCTCAGTGGACTCTGACTTGGGGTTTTCAAACTAGAATGGATGAGCTGGTGCCTTTGTCTTTAATGATTCTGGGTGTTCTTGTCTTCCTTTTTCTCCCTTCTCCTTCCATGAATCTGTCTGAAGATGTTTTGAGCCCAGGAAACTTCTGTCATCCTCAGTGTGCCACAGGGAGGAGTCCACAGCACATCTGTGTCTTGTGCAAGAAGTCGCCTCCTTTTGATTGACTGCTTACTAGTTCTGTGTGATGGCATGGTGCTTGATTTCAGGACACAGTAAATAAATCCTTTATTTGAGTTATTTTTTATACTCATAATCTTGTAAACTTCATACCTCGTTCTTTCTCCAGGTAGTGAGTTGGATTTTAGATAATTGAATTGGTGCTCTTACAAAAGTGTCAGTTACATGTTCCTTATCCCTCTTCCTTCTTTCTTAGACACACAAGATCTTTTCTTTAGTACTGGGGAGCTGTACTGCAGTATTCAAAAAGTCTGAACTTTAGCCAATACTCTTTTATTGAAGTATTAGAGAGGACTAGTCCAGAATAGTGCAGAAAGGAGTGATACTTTAGCTTTCCAATTCACTTGCTTCAGCTCACTACAGAAAGTATATGCATAACTCAACAGCTGTAGAAAGGTCTGCTTTAAAACAAACAAAAAAAAACCACAATCTTTGGCTGTTATTAACATTTGTAAATTGAAAAAAATCAAGGGGTAATAAAATTGATACAGCACAGCTCAAATGTGAAAAATAACATAATCAATAAAGACTAAAGTAAAATGTTCCTACATCAGCCTGAGGTCTGAATCTGTTCTCTTTTCAAGTGGCAATATTTTTCCTACTCTAATAAAAAAAATCTTTAATACGAATGAATATAAATTTCCTTCTGTTTAGTCACAGCCAAACGTGGCCTTAGATGTGATATTGTAAACCAAGTATGCTTCCAGGAGAACTGTTAAAGGCGGTGTTTGCTGCAGTTAGGAGGTGCCCTCTGCTATCCTGCTGGCTGGAGAGTATCACTTTTTGCTTAAGGATGAACATTTTTAAGTTTTTTTAATAAAACTCTTCTAATGGAAGGCTCTGAGCAGAAGCAAGGAATGTGTTGTGCTACAGTGGTTGCAGGGTAGATAATCCCCATGAGGAGGCAGTAAGAGGGAGGCTGTTGTCTTGTCTCAGACTGCACCTGCCCCTGACAGAATCACCCCTTCATTTCAGTAGGCATTTCTTCCATATGCGACCACCTAATTCTGTACAGTGGTGTTACAAATGTGAGAAAAAGTTGCATGCAGGCAAACAGAACACCCACAGGGGGTAGTTCCAAAGATAGGAATGCCGTTCACTGCCTCAATTGCAACTGTGACCTTCAGTATCTTCCCCTATATGACCCAAACTTCTTTCACAGACCTTATTAAGGTTATTAAGGCTTACAAAGTAAAGTTGAGGCAACCCAGTTTCATTATTTTGGAATAATGAACAGCGCTGTTCCTGTTTTCACATCTGGGTAGCTGTATTTGTGAAGTGTTTTTGCTGTTGATTCTTTCAAATCATCTAAGAATGAGTCTAACTCTGAGCCATACAGTGTTTCAGTAGGAATACATAAATGTCCCTGTACTGGCTTAATTTCTTGCCCCTTTTCAGCTGTTATTAACAGTATTGCTATAGATGAGAGCATTTGAAAACTAAGCTCCCCAAGGTGAATACTGTGGTATTCTTATATATGATGATTTTGTATCTATTGCAGTCCTCCACCTCTTAAGTGTGTGAATGACTGTATACTGTGACTATACTGTGTGTATAGTGTGACTTTCACACTGTGGAAGAGCTTCAACAGTTTATCAGAAATATCAGACTGAAACCTTTTAAGCATGAAAACTAAGTTTTATACCATAGTAGCACAGTGTCAAATTTTCATTAAGCCATATTGCAGGGAAGGACTTCCTTAGATACTAAGCTTTTATATGCTAACCTTTAAACTCATGGTGAGACACCAAAGAGGCCATAATTCAAGGGTATTCTGTCACTCCTATTTAGGAATTCTGGTATTGTTTCTTTCTGTGCAACAAAACAGCTGCTGTCGCTTGGTCAAGGCAGAGGCTTAACAGAGCAACCTGATAGCAAGGCAGCCAATACTACACTAATCCTAATGATTATCTTACTGCCCGTCAGCTCCTATAGTCAGTTGATCTCCCCATTTTAGGACAACCAGTGATAACCAAAGCTGTTTTTCAGTGTAATCTAGGAGAACCCCAAAATTTAGCTTGAGGTTGGTTTGTTCTTCACACAAAAAAAACAGTTGTGTGAACGTGCTAATCTGTTAATTTTATTAGCTTTTTTACCTTTTTTTGTGCATGTTTAGTTAAATACATGGCTAGAAATAAGTAATTGTTAAAAACAGTATATAAACTTGTTACACCTTCCCCTATGTCACAAACACACACTACATTTTACTTGTGTGTATTTTGCAAGCTTTTTCAACACAATAGTGCGATGAGGCTAGCTTCCTTAATCGAGGCAATCAGACCAGACCTTGCATTCAACTACTGTGCTACTGGTTGTTTGCCAAGGGCTCTATCAAATTTGCTGTAAAGAAGTAATGCTAGAATTTGTCAAAAAGACAAAACATTACCAAAAACATTACCAAAGAGTTAAAAAAAAAAAAAAGCCACTAACATTAATTCTCTTCTATTCCTCACTAAGTAAGATCTTGTACTTTTTTCCCTACTTAACCATATTTTTCTTGTTTCATATTTTAGATTAACGTAAATACATAAAACTATGGTTAGACCTTATCCAATTCATATTAACTAAGGAAAAACACATATGAAACATAATAGCATTAATACATATCCTCAAACGGTGTTAAAAAGCATTGGAACTGTGAAGGCATCCGAAGTATTTCATTATTCATTTTCAATCAAAGCACTTCTTCACTTTGCTTCTACCTAGTCATTAAGCACTAATGTGTTTTGCTAAAAAGACAAACCTTAAAATGGTAAAAGGATCAAAATATATCAAATATGGGAAGGCATTTTCAAAAGGAGGAAAAAAAAATCCACAGATCAACATATTTACTTGTTGTGAGCCAGATTTTTAAGGTTGTTTTAAAGATGTATTTAGGTGTTAGCTGGGACTTAAATACCTAAAAGCTTGCTTAGTTCAAAAACAGCATGGAAGATGAGCAACTTTTGAGACCCTGTAATAATGCTATGAACTGCAGTCCAGTGGATAATGTGCAAAAGGTAGAAATCGTATCGAAGTATCACTTATAAATTCTACTTTCAGAAAAGAATCCTGTAGCATAAAGAACAGGTCGGTAATCAGGCTTTTTTTTTCCCTAGCAGCTGCTAGCAGAGGTATGGAGTATTTCAGATTAAATGGAAACCTGAGTTCCAGACCTTGCTTTGATTATAGTTGTGTGAACCATGGGGCTTTATAGGGTTGTTTACCCTGGTTTTGCATTGTGCTGGCTTGGTAACCTGTCACATAGATAACAGAAAGGCACACTATTTGCCATCTCTGTGCACTATAATCTAGGTGGCAAGAGCACTTGCTTGCAGGGTTCTGCAAGTGTCATTCCCCTGAGCCTTCTCTTCTCCAGGCTGAACACTCCTGGCTCTTTCAGATTCCTCATATGAATGATGCTTTAGTCCCCTAATCATCTTTGTTAATCTTAAGTCCAAAAGACATCGTAAATATTTCACGGTGGACAGAGCACTGGAGTTAAATTTTCAGCTTTTAACAAATATAACCCCACTATGGCTCTAGTTGAGCCACTGGATGCATACAGATAAACTGGGGAATGCTGCAACAGCCTGCACCGAACAAATGTGGCTAAACACTGGAAGCAGAAAATTTAATAGCTGCTACATTGGTTATTAATCAGATGTCTAGCTTTCCTGTTTTCAAGATTAAAATGGTTGTTGCTGTTAGATCTTGGGCTAAGTTACCTATAGCTGCCAAAGTTCAGCCTTTCACAGTGGTGAAATGACGTGGCATTTTGTGTCCTACTAATGACATCAGTGATGCAGTGATGAGCATTCACAGAGATTGCCTAACACAGGCAAGAGATTTTTCTCCAGTTGGCTGACTTTCCCCTCCACTGCTGACCATTAAAGAGAAGAAGAAAATAGCCTGCAGTGCTGAAGATAATCTGTTTTTGATTATATATAGAGCTCAGGGGAAAAAGTCACAAAACAGACCCCTTCCCAGGAGAGCAAAAAAGTGATTTATCGAGGCAGAAGATTGGTACGTATTTATTTTGAACTAAAACTGCATAAATCCAGATTGAATTTAGGAATTAGTTTTGGGAATGAAGAGAGTAAGGTTTGAAATGTCAGAATAATTCTGTTTGATCATTCTGAACTGAAGCATTTCTGGTTTCCTAAGCCAGTGGCTAGGGAACTGACCTGTAATCTTTTTCTAATTCAAAAGATGGACTTGAACCTAGGCATCTTATGCCCCTCAAAAGTAGCCAGAGGCCTTCTGAGATAGACCTTCCTCTGATTTTTCAGCTGAAACCCTTCAACTATCTAGATCAATCCTAACTGTTCAAAAAAGAACAAAAGAAAGACTCAACAGTGTATCGCGTTCAGGGTATTTGAAAAGGGTGGGGGGAAGCTGCTGTTCTGGGTCAATTGGTCTGATTTTTGTTTCTTTGATTTTTTCAAGTCAGTAGCTAAATTGAAAAATCAATTATTTACACATCTCTAACTATTTGCTTTTCTTTTGCCAGCCAATTGTTGGATACGG
This sequence comes from Cygnus olor, assembly GCF_009769625.2. Taxonomy (NCBI): domain Eukaryota; kingdom Metazoa; phylum Chordata; class Aves; order Anseriformes; family Anatidae; genus Cygnus; species Cygnus olor. The sequence continues at coordinate 39,638,435 of NC_049172.1, read as the reverse complement.
GCGTTTTAACTACTTCCCCTCTTGCCCAGGATGCTCTTGCCCCTTACCCTGCGAATTCTGTAGCTGACCACGTGGAAGTGTAAGGAAGGGCCTATCGGTCCTTCTTGTTACCTCATCTGAAGGGACAGAAGGAGGTCAGAAGTCAGTCCTTTTAATTTATCTACACAGTCACTGAGTATCTTTAAACAGTTTATTTATGGCGCTATGTGAGAATCTATGGAGCAACATTTATTCTATTGAAATGACAAAGTCTAAATTGTGTGTGTCCACAGCAGAAACGGGGGGGAGGGGGGAGGGGAAGGGGAAGGAAATTATTGATTTAGGTACTATTGCTCATGTTTTGCAGTTTCGAGGTCAGTCACTCAGTTGATGAAGCTTGGTGCAAAATATGGGTTTTGATGTCATGCTTGTGAAGAAGTCTGGGATAGGTGACCTGAGAAATTCCTTCTCATTTAGGCTACTGAAGTCATACATTCTAAATGTCCAGTGTGTATTTTTATACAGATTCTACTCGAACACTGTAATTAGCACCATCTCCATTCCAACACCTTAAAAGTGAATACTGATTGTCATTACGTTTTCTTACTGTTAATAAATTCTTTCCAACACGCAAAGATCAAATATACAAGATTATTCAAATATTTCTTTGCTGTTCTTTGCTTAATAAAACACGTGAAAGAAAGTGAATAGCAATCATGCATCTAAAAGACATAGCGCTATTCATAAAGCATATTACTTCTTTAGACTCCCCAAATTCTAATTAGAACTTTACAAAGCAATAAAAAAGATAGCAACTGGATTCTAAACTAATAATTCTAAGCTCAGTGCAAACCGGAAAGCCCTAGTGCCAGTAAAGTAATACAAGACACCTGTTTTATATGGTACACATCAAAAGCAAGCCCCAAGGACGATAACTTTTAATATAATCATTATTAAATGTTTATTAGCCAAAGCTCAAAATATCAAGAAATGTATTGTGGTAGAGAAACAGCTATCTCCCAGACACACAAAATCTTTGTTTTGATGATTAAAACTTTGCCAATAATCTTCTGGCCCAAGGTAGCAAGCGTTATTACTATACTTATAAAGTAATGAAAGCATGCTTCTGATCATTCAAATTTCCTATTTATAATTTAAAGTGCACTCCTGTTCGTCTATCTGTTTGAAATTAAATTCTTAAATTAAATACTTTGTAGCTTTTTCATTCTCCTGGAGATAACAAAATTACTAATGCAAAAGAAAAGGTCTATTCAAAAAGTTTAGAGATTCAAACAAAAAAAAAAAAGGAAAAGTTTGTTAATGTTTTGAAGATACACAACTTTACCTTGGGTAAATCCATTTTTTGTAGGTCTCAGTTCTTGCACCAAACAAAACAGAACTGGGTTCAAATTACACTTCTGTTCTCATTTTTCTAGGAATGACTACCCAACAGTTAATGGAGCTGTGGGTCATTCTTGTATGTTATTCCTCCAGGCACACTTTATTACATATCACTAAGTATGCAAAAAAAAGAAAAGTTGAAGAGATAGTAAATAAAGTATGTATGGGACTTGAATTGAGTGATTGCTGCTGATTCAAATTAAACAGAAAAGCAAAGTCCACTGAGTTGCATGGGGATTTTTTAAATACAGAACTTTGATAAATCAGTAGAATTAATTATTGAAATCAGCTAGTTAAATAAAAATCAGCTGTTCAAATAAAACGTCAATATTTCTGTAGATCAGGGTGAAAAATGATTACAGAAGAACTTTTATAACTGAACAAATGAAAGTAGGATCTTGAAATTAGTGTGTGAGGGTAAGAAAAGGAGACGATGTTGGGAGAAAATAAGTATTGCTCTAAATAAAAAGTGGATTCATAAATGGCAAAGAAAAATGGAAAAAAAAAACTAATAGACCAAGTGTGCTAAAGGTGAAATGCTCAACAATGTAAGAGTGAAGATTTGAGAGTATTTTTCTAATGAGAATGCTCTACTACCTAGGGCAAAATTTGATACATATCTACTACAACCCTTAAACTTTAAAATGCCTCTCTGTACAGAAGATAAAAAGGTACAAAGAAGCAGGAGAAACCGAACCCATGTTTTCCATTTATTGCCTGGGTATTCTAAACATTTGATAAAGCTGGAGATTGGGCGTTCTTCAGTCTTGTTTTATCATTGCTTTTAGGGCAATGTTGCCACTGTGCATCCCCAGAACTTTGTACTAGAAGAGTGCTCGCAGAATGCCCGCTACACTAAAATCCCACCCATCTGTAACTTGCTTTTGATCGTTGAAGGCAGAATTGGGTGTCAAACCAATATTTTTCTTTAACAAACAGAGCATCCTATGAGGGACTGAGAGCCTTTCACCTTCCAGTAACATAAATGTAAGTTGGCAGCATCTTGCTGCATTGGGATCTTTGTATTTAAAATGTAGATATTTTTAATTTATTTGGAAGGGATGGACTACATGTTTTTCAAGAACAAAAAGTGAATTAAAAATGTGAATGGGGATATGTTCTTTCACATTTATTATTTTCATGGTTTTCTTTAATTTCTTATTACAGCAAGCAATTATGTACTCTTGCAATAGATCTGGTCTGTCAGAAAGTACGAAGGATAAAAAAATATATTTTAAAGGCTGTTTTCTACCTCTGTTCAAAAGGATCTACTTTTAAGGTTTACTTGGGGAATTCATCTCTAATCCAACACACATTATTTCTTTAAATGCTCTGTTTGCTCCTGTGAGGGTACAAAATTCTTGTGGATTTCATGTTTTTTACTTCAGTAATTTTCAGAATATATATATATATACACACTCAGATTACAATGAAATGAAGTGAGAGGTGTTTTTTTTTTCTTCAGAATTGCCAAGAATGCTGTAATTTGAATCAGGGTGGCTTATTTTCATTTTATGTATCATCAGTGCAGGCAAGGATTGTGTTAGTGTGATCAGTCTTATGTTGCAGCAGTGCAACCATTTGGGTTTATGTCTTCAGAATGCCTGCTGGACTCAGGTCCTGCATGGAGCTGTTGGTATTTATGGTGATACAGAAGATGGAGCAGAATTTGTTTCAGGTGTCTTGGCTCAACAGTTTTATAGGAGTAAAAGAATCAATTAAACCTATATTTTTGCCAGTTTGTAAGATTAACAGCATAGGTTTGTGAGGTAAGTAGGTGTTGTTTTTATATTTAGTAGAAGAGAATTACACCTTGATGAATGGATATTTGGGAAATTATATGGATGTATCAGTTTAAGTTGAACAAAAATAGAATTTAGAAATATTTTTTAGTGCAATAATGCTACCTTTTCATTTGCACAAATATGATTTAAAAGTGTAATCTCTCTAAGCTATGGTTTCGTGAGTCTGCAGTTGATTATGGATTTTAGTAGCTGAAGTAAGGCAGTACGTCTTGCACGTTATTCCTGAAATGTTCATGCAGCTATGCTGCGTTATACAGAACAGCTAAAAATCTGCTTGTAAAAAATACCACCTGATGCTGTTTCTTTTTAGATATCATTTTGAAATATGCTAGCAACTCAAAATATATCTTAATGTTTGAGGTAATCTTGGGAAGTAGGAAGTTCTGATTTCTAAAATAAATAGAGAGTCATGACTCAAAATTGCTGCAGGAAACGCACTAGATGCTGAACAACTCATATCTATTGCATATTGTGGGTGAACTATAATGAACTACAAGTCTCCTGTGGAGACCCTTGATATTGTTACACAAATCTCCTCTAGAAGTACTGATTTTGAGTCCGACAGTGATGGTAGGTTTTGGAGTGTGGGTAGCTAACCACTAGGACGTGGGCAGGGCCAGCAAGTTTTGAACTGAAATGCTCAAGAGCTGTGAGTAGTAATGCTTTCATTGTAGGTGAACTGTTTAATGAAGCTGTCCTCGTGATTTCATGCAGTTGTGAGAAACCCTGCATCTTTAAGAAACAAATTTTTAGAGTAAAAACAGAAGTCTTAAAATTTCTTAAGGGCTTTCCTAAGCAAGCCACCTTTATTTTAAAACAGCTTTAACTATTTTGAACAAGAGCCAACACAGACTTGGGCATTCAAAGCAGGACTTATGTGGAACTGGGAAAAAATTGTGAGCCTCTCAGCAGATGCAGCTAAAGCTCCCTGCTTGCCTTGCAGTTTGACTTCTTGCTCCATGTGTGCTTGTAACTCCCCCACTCTAGCACGCTCCGCTCTTCTGGCATCTGCAGTGCAAGTCTTCTTTCCCTGTTATCTCTAAGGTCCTTACTTGATTGGCACGGTTTGAAAATGCTTACAAAAAAGATAGGTTTGGGATGCTCACAGAGCGGAGTGAAAGTGGTTTTTTTTTTTCCTAAGTGTAGAAAAAGTAGAGGTGGACAGGGATGGTGATAGCTCCATCCAGTCTTCTGACAGCTAGGCAGTTATCTCCAGAAATACCTTTCTGTTAATGCCTTCCTCTGAGAGTGATTTAAGACTTCTGTGTATCTCTCTGCGTAGACATTCGGGTATCCCTTTTACCTCCCATGTTGCAACAGTTCTGCTATGCAGAAAAACAATTCAGAAGTCATTTGGTCACGGAAAGGAAAATAGTGCTAATAATTTATGGTTAAAGTAGTGCCTAAACATCTCTGAAGTGCATTCAGAATGTGTTTTTCATGTGTGTGTGTTTCCTGAAGTGTACAGACTGTTTAATTACAGGAAATAAAATTTACACCTTCCAATGGATGCTCCTGTAGTTTAAAATATTCTACTTTGCTCTCTCAGAAAATACTTCTGTTTCCTTACTGTGATATTGAGTCTGTGGAAGCAGCTTTCATGCACTGAAAAAGAGGAATTTTGAGGAAGTTGTAGACCACTTAGTATCTTTACTCCTGCGTATTGGAAATTCCCAGACTCTAGGCAGATGTGGGGAGTCCTCCTATGTCCAAATACTCTTGTTTGTTACAAGCCCTTTTCTTGTTACTCTAAATGCACTAACTTTAGAGAATGGTATTTGAACAGAAAAGTAAATTTGTCTGGATCCAATTTGAAGATAACTGTTTCATCCTTGCCTCTGATAATCTAGGGAAAGGGCCAAGAAACTAAAGAAAATGTAGAGGGAAAAAGAGGTAGAAGAACAGCTTGTTCTGCATAACAGGGAGCTGCAGTGGTTATGAACTTTGTCTGAAGGGAAAAGTTACAATCACTCAAAATAAGGTGAAAATAAGCCATACAAATTCTGCAGATATTAGGCCTCCGGGAAGACCATGATCCGTGTTTATGCTAACCAATTTTTCAGAATCCCAGAACAGATACAGCTCAGGAGTGTCTGAGTGACTTGTTTGTGATTTTGGAATGGGGGATTTTGCTGTAACCTTTAGAACAAAATAACTTTGATGGTTCATCCACAGTGAATAAACAATATAAGCAGTCTCCTCTGCTTTCTCCTTTATCTAGTTGCTTGTTCAGTTCTTAAATTCTTAAATTTGATAAGTTTTCGGTTGTGTTTCATGTTTTAAGAAATCATTGGGTTTCTTAAACCACTGGAAATAAAAAGTCAGTATTTTGATCTTAGAGAAGAGTTAACAAATCATTAATCCTAAACATTTTATGACATTTCTTTGGTTTACTCTCTCTGTTGTTACTTTATCAGTGGTTTTGTTCTGTTTACTGGTGGCATTAACCTCTTATTTGATGTGTGATCATACATCTTAGTGTGCGTGTTTCAGCGTTAGCCATATCATATTTGTTACTTCAGTAAGCTCCTTCAACTTATTGATTTATACTGCTACTAATGCCCTTTTCTAATAATTTCAAAATATTATAGTGACTGATAAAACTAAGAACTACACCATCAGAAGTTTACATGACAACTTATGCTCAATTGTTACTTTACGGATTCAAAAATAAAGTGTGAAACTTCTAGAGTAGATTTAATTTATAGAAGCTTGTCCTGAAAAGCTGCATAATTAGCCCAATTATACTATGCGTGCACACTTTTGCCATTTCTCTGTGTGTATGTTTTTTGCCTCTGGCAGCAACTTGAATTAAGGAGGAGGTCTGTAGTGTGAAGTAGTGTGATGTGCTCCGTACTCAAAGAATGTAGGTGCTTGCTTGGCAAGTGTGTTAAGGGCATATTTCATTTGCTGTATTTTCTAATGAATTAGGCATTACAAAAAAAAGTTCATCATTTTCCCTTAATGTGTTTTTTCATAGTCCTTCACCTTTTGATTTTAATCAGCTGTCCATATATTGTACAATTATGTTATTTACCCATGGCATCTCGTTAATGAGATGCATAATAAAAGCATCATCAATTTATATTAGATATTCCCCAGCTCCCTTTACACTGATTCCAAAACTAAGTAGAATCAGTCTCAAAGAGCTCTAAATGCTAATTTTTATTGATAGCGACAATCAGGAAATTAGTAAACACAAGCTGATGTTCCTATGATAAAAAGAAATGCAGTAAAAATAATAGATGGTATAGGACTGTATTATGTCTGGAGATTCTGATTTTTTTAATCCTCTTTTGTAACCAAGTCGAACTATGAATGGAGAGGTTAATGTTAGATTTCAGCACAACATTCTCTACTAGACATTTGCACTCTGGAATTAGAAATAATTGCAATCGTGCTTTTTGTTGGTATTACAGTGTTTGGAACTTACGTGGCTTTAGAATGCTGACCTAGTGCTTTCCCTGCCATATAAATCGTATCTAGGTTCACAGAAGGTCATCTTCTGCTTCTTCTGAAAAATATCTAATTAGGCATGTGGAGATTGTGAAGTGCTCTTGAGTAGCCGGCAACCTTGGCCGCTCCTCAGAAGCTCCACAAAGGTGCGGTGTGATGCGGTACAAAGCCTACTTTCTAAGCCTTTGGCTTGGGATAGAAAGCCTGCGTAGAGGTAATATTTCCTTGCTTGCTGTTGCTCTCGTGTCCTGCCTCAAGGCTATTTAGAAAAGGTTGTGATATTATGTCTGCAAAAATTATTCTCAAGGACTCTAGAAGAATGATAAAAGTTGGGAAACTTGGGTATTGGAGGGGAATTATTTCTGCTGTATGAATGGTCTTTAGTTTGCTGGTGTTGTCCTCTGAGCTGCACTGAGATCTCCTTGATGTGATTCTGAAAAGCAAGGAAAGGCCTGGTGGGCTTTCCTGGCCTGGTTCGGAGCCCAGGTGCTTTCCAGGAAATGTAGCTCTTGAGTTCATAGCAGTCCCCTTCCTTCTGTGATGGCTCAGTGAGCAGCAGAGCAGTGTGCTGAGCTTGGAGTCTGGTGCTGACTCCTTATGCTGAGCCTAGAGTCTGGTGCAGTCCGAGTGCCTGCCTGTGAGTCAACTTTGCATTTTGAGCATGTTACTTTTTCAATCAAACTGAAGTTCAGTATCAACCATGTGTAAGCACAAATAAGTGTCACTCATACCTGTCAATAAGCCCAGCTAAGAAGCAAGCAATGAGTAAGATTAAACATAAGTTGCTTTTAAGTTTTTGTCTGTATATTTGTTTGTTACTAATCTAGATACAGACATGCAGCAGTTCTGGCTGGCATCCATCTTTCTACTCCTAAAAAGACAAAGCACATGTAATGTTGATCCTGTACTTCTGAAAAACAGGCCACTTAGACTGCTATAAGATAGAGACTTGGAAAACAAAAACCAGAAAACTGTGGTTTGGTGACAGATTTTTGATGTAAATAACTGTGAAATATATTTAGAGATCGCGTTTAAATTTGTAAATTTGACCTTTTCTGTGCAATGCACCCTATCAAAACACATGATTTAAAATAATTTGTATATTTAAGCAGCAATATTTACTTTGCAGACAGTGTTCACAAGTAGGAAGCAGTTGTGGAAAAAAAAACTAATGACTCCTTTATTAATTTAATAGTGTTTTGGGACAATTTAAAAGTCATTGTGGAAAACAGTAAGAAAACAGTGTTTAGGTGACCTGACACTAGAGGACTGACTTGAACTGCTTATAGTTAGTAATGTGGCAAACAATGAAAATAAAATCCTGAAGAAGAGCAAAACTACAAGAATGTCAGCATTTTCCACCATCCTAACCCGTAACTATTGCATATTGTTCTACTGGAAGAAAAAAACAATAATTTGGATTAATACTGCTAAAATGAGAATTTGGATTAAGATGCATAAATATTTCATGTCTTTCCTAACGTGCTAGTAGTGTGTAGAAGAAAAGAATATTGGCTATTAAAGTATCCTGATAATTACAAAATAATCCTTGTAGAATGAGCTTCAGGTTACAGTAATTGCTTTACTTTAAAAGAACTACTTTGTGTTAAAAGAAATGCTAAAAACAAATAAAACCACAGAATAATCTGAGTTATACGTTGGTGAGGAAGTAGTAGGCGAGTTAAAATATCAAGGTGTTTGCTTTATTTTGTTTTGTTTTTATTTTAATTTTTTTTAGGAAAACACCCATGTCTCATGTTCCCTCCTGTTCTAAATTCTTGGGAGGAAGAGAAATAATTCACAGCTGTTCAGTTTGTGTGGTAGTTTTGTGGTATATTTCTTCTGTATGAGAACTAGATCCTGCAAGATAGTCCTCATCCCTTTTGGAGATATTACAAAGGACTAGGTCCCATTAGGTTTAAAGTAGTAAATTAAATTCAGCTGCAGAAACAGGTGAAACACTAGAAATTTGGGAGGGGATCTCAGCTGAATTAGGTTCTTCTGTGTCTCCCAGGGAACATCTTCTTGTCCCAGTAGGTTACTGGGGTCAGTTCTTATTCTCATTCAGTGTCTTCACATTCTTTCTTGGGATTTGGAAAATTCCAGCAATAATAATCAGCCCTACCTCAGATGTCTTCAGGTAATGCCCAGGTTTCATGTGGAGTTGAGTTCTTTTGGAAATGTCCCCTACAGTCTTTGCTTTCCTTAAGCACCTGCAGAAATCAAGTTCTTAATACTGGCAGCTATAGCAAGTAATGCAATACACATCGACAAGGAAACGCAGCAGTAGTTTTGCCAGCTTGCTGTACTTTCCCAGTAGCAAGGATCAGTACAGCGTGTGTGTGGGGAAACCTTTGTTATCCTACCTGCTCTTTCTGCTCTTTTCCATATCTGTGTGACTTGTTTTGCCCTAAAGGATGCTTTATCTCACTCTAACCAACTAGCTGTAGAGGTAATGCCAAGTCAAATGCTGTTGAAAAGAGGGAAGTAGCTGGAGAGGACAATAGGAACAAAGGGAAAGGAGTAAGGTGCATTGTTAAAAACAAGTCTAGCTTCAAACCAGATCTGTGCAATGCCTTCCTTTCATTTCTTTCACTCTTTTACAAAAGGTGTTTCTAACAGGTCTTGAATGCTGATCAGTATCAAAGCCTGAAATCCTGACCTGTGCTTACTGTGGGTGTGCTGGAGTGACCTTAACAGCTTTGAACGTCTCAACCAGATGCGTCATGGAAATGGACATGGCCCTTCCCTTATATAAGAAAATGAACAAATCGTGCCTTCTTTCTGACTGCGATTTGGCTGATGCAAAGAGAAATATAGTCATATTTTCCAAGTTTCTAGTTAAATTCTTTTGTTTTGAATTCCAATAAAATCTGCTGCTTTCTTTGTTTTAACTTATGGGTCCCCATCCTAATTTAAATTTGGGTTCATACTTGCTGCAGTTGCTCGTGTGCGTATGGGTACACACAGGTTGTGTGTATAGAGATAATTGTCTTGGATGGCTGTTCCTGCCTGCTTGGAAGTACTTAAAAGCAGGCATGGTCATGGGCTGTTCAAAATTGCACTGGAAGGAAGTGGCATCTTTCTGTTAGTTCTGTGCTGACTTCAGGCTTTGGATTCCGGCCTGAATTCCATGCAAAATGTAAGCACGCGAATCAGCTCTGTTCAAAAATGAAGCCCTAGATATATAATAAAAAATTTAGATGTTTAGTAGCTAGATCATCAGTCATTAGTAATGTCAGTTACTATAATTTCAGATTTATTCATAGGGAATTCACATCCACAGACAACTCCAAGGGGGCGTGCTTCCAATAAAAAAGAAACCTTGGAGGCCAGCTTCCCATTATATTTGATTAGTACGTGTTTTTTCTTTACATAACTTGACACATACTGGCCTGATTACACTTCTGCCTTAGCTTGACAAATTCTGACTTGATGTGACAAACTGAGAAGAAACTCTGATGTGACTTCAGAGTCGCAAGTGAAATGCGTCGCATCTTCCCCAGCAAAATGGGGAATTTCTTCTATCTGCTGGGCTCCAACAGTCTTCTGTGATGGATGAATCCTCCTCTTTCCTGACTTTGTCATTGTGGCTTTTAATATTATCTATCAGCAAAGTCAGTGGCCAAACGTAGTGGAGAGGCCAGAGCTGGTGCCCTGGCATAGACCACGGTCTAAGGGCAAGTAGGAATATGGGAGAGCGAGCAGTATCTGCCTGTGTGTGTGTGTCCCCCTAGGGCTGCATTCATTAAGGCCAAGTTCAGTAGGGTTGGAGAGATTGGGGAAGGCTGTTTCAGAATCTTTTCCAAGTCTGTGCAGCTTCTCCTGAGAGCTGTGGTATTGGTTGGTGTGGTTAAGAGGAGTCACAGTGGGCTTTCTGGCTTATCAGGCATGAGCCTTCATGCAGGTGAACTGCACACTTCTGTCTTCTCGCAGTCTTTTACTTAATGCTTCCTCCTACTCATATACTTGAGGGAGAAAATTATAATGAAATAATAGGAAAATTGTTCTATTCCCTCCTTCAAATGGAAAAAAACAAGGGGAAGAAGGGCTTTTTCATTTTTCTTTGGATAATGAGATGAAACCTCTTGAAAGGGGGATATTAAGATAAATGAAGATAAGTAAGGGTGGCACTCTGTTATGTGAAATGTTGACCCTCACCAACTCCCAACTCTTGATGGAGGGGAATTGGGCATGTTTACTTCTTTATTCTCTATATTTTTTATTTATTCTTTTTCCCACCTACACGTTTTAAAGTGCAAGACATGATGCTGCATGTGGGCACACAGCAAGAAGGTCTAGAGTTTCAGCATGTCTTGCACCTCTTCAATTTACATACAAACATATTGAGCAAGATAAATGACAAATGCTGCTTGTAGACAATATAATAACAAGTACTGAATGATAGTTTCTAGTAGTACTTTTCTTCTTAGTATGCAACCCATATGTCTATGCAACTGCTACGCATGTACAATTTAACCAAAGAAAAGGAAAAATAAACTTCTAGAGTGAGAGCAAATGCTTTATTAATAATCACAGGCAGTTATGCATCCAAAAGGGGGAAAAAGCCTATTAGTTCCTTTTTCTGTAAGACATAATTTGGACCATTGAGCTCATTGAACAATGCTGATCTTTGGGCATGACAGTATGTTTCCAGAAGATAAACTAGGATCCAAGTCTACAGCAGATAAATTGTTTTAAGGTGCCTTGCACTAAATGGAAAGGAACAACGAAAGACTTGAGAAAGTTGAAAATGAAGTAGCATTCATGTAAATTGTATCTTCTGTAATCTTTGCGTGAAGACTGCATATTTTTAGTAGATGTTCTGCATACGGCTCAAACAGAAATTATGGACTTAGTGCAGAAGCTGTTACTATGGTGTTTTGCAGCCTCTGTCTCTCCTGAGTGAATCAGAAACTGATCCAAGGTCTCCTGACCTCCAGGCAGATCAAATCAATTAGACTACCCTAATATGTTCTCTCTCATCAGTGTTTTCTAGTGTGGACTCAGTACCGTGCTGTGTTTGTGTTGAACTTGGATTTACCTCAGAATCCCACATGAATACATCCTAAGTTATATTCTTAAGTTTAGTGTTTTTTCTCTTGGTTTCTAAAGAATAAATTGAATTTAACAACTTTTGATTTTACTGAGTCTGATATATAAGAGGAAGGGGAATTATTTGGATGCCTTTACTATGAGCATCCAAATGCTTTCGTAAACCAAGTAGCCTAACTTTAACTGAGTTCTGACTTAACAGAGTGGATGTATATGGGTACAGACAAGTCAAACTTGCTGATTTTCATGCTCCAGGTGATCTTCAGCTCATGGAATGCCAGTTTGTATGTGGTCAGGTGAAAAAACACTGCAGTGCTCATCAACATAGTAGTACTGTGTCCCATGGAGGACTGAGATTCATGCTGTGTAAGACATTGCTATTCACTGAACGCTCTAGGAAGAATGTTTTGGTTGAGTTCAGCGTAAGCAAAAGAAATTCAAGTTTGTTGATTACCTTTGCATCCACTTTTTCAAAATGTTTGTTTTAAGCACTAAAAAAAAATCTTTAAAGTGTAAGTAAGCCTTGGGGATTTATTTTCAGCTAATGACATAGCCAGAAAAGAGCTGAAACAGCAGAATCCTGTTTCTAAAGTTCAGATTGATTGTCACTGTGTAATGCTGTTTTACAGCCTCTCTGGTAAAAAGGAAATATTGCCTTTTAATATATGGTTATAATTTAATATTCTAAGGTGGGGAAGAAAGAAAGAAAGAAAAAACAAATTTAACACCTCTCCCAATTTTCAAAACTGACTTTATGAAATAGAGGAATTTTCTAATTTAAATTCCATTTTAGCAGCCTTTTATGTCCAGAACCTAGCTTGCAGGTTTAGATTCAGCTGAGTGCAATAAACTAGCATTTGCTTTTTGTTTATAACAATGCAAACCACAATGAAAAGAGAAAATAAAGCTGAAACAGCTAAAAAAGTTTGAGCCCTCTCAATTAGAAACTGGGCTATTCCATTAGTAAAATAAGTCCCTAAGAGTCTTATTCTCAATTTCTATGGTTTACATGGGTGAGAAATAATTAGCAGTCATAATTTACATGAGAATTATGTTTGTTTGGATTGATCCAACTAAGAACCCTCCAGTACGGAAACTTTTAAAGACTTTTACAGCGTATCTTGTCAGACCTAAGTGTCCTGTTGTACATGGAAGTCAGAGTTTGTGCCACAGTGTGGCTCGAAGGTGGATGTATGAAGCAGGTTAAGTCAGTGTCCTAGCCCTCCCAGCAGGGCACCAGCGTGGCTGGAGCTTGTCTCCAGCAGGAGCAACCCACTGACCCTGCTGGATTAGGGTTTGGGATGGGTTGGTATCATGGCACAGCTGGTCCTGCACAGCCAAACCCAGCCTGTGAGCTGAACAATTACCTGGATGGAGATTCAGTGGGAAGCAGAACATCACGTTCCAATTTGCTCTTTCAGATCTAATCTAAAGGACCGCAGTGCCTTCAGTACAGTATTAAAATATGTGCTCTACTCCTACTACTATTCTTTCTGCCAGCTACTTCAGTCAAATGCTGGAATTAAACATTAATTCCATCTGTAATGGCTTTTGCTTCAAACTGGGGTAATTTTAACTTCTACTTACAAAACAAAATATTTTATGCCAAAGCTTATGCACATGAGTACCCTTAAAGTGAAAGCTTTTTCACACTTACGACTTGAAAAGTCACAATTTCCAGTCTTAAATTACAGTTAACAGTCAAGAAATACTCATTTTCTGCTGTGCAGTGAACTGGAATGTATGAGAAACGCACACTACAGAGCATGCTTTCTTTCTTGCTAACTTTCACTGGGGTAAATAAGGAATAGCTTCATTCAAATCAATTACCATTGTCTGGCACATACACAAGGCGAGTTTGATAAGAGCACAGAAATCCATGTTGCGGGAGTGGAAGAATTGGTGAGATATAGGTAGTTCAGAATGGGATACATAACAAAGTTGAAAAAACAAAGACAACATTGGTTTTTAAAGAAGTTCCAAATAAATTATGCGTGACCTCTACAACATAAGCAGTTAAACGTTTTCCTTTTTATCTGCTTGCCCCTTGCCAGGAGATCAGGTGGAGTTAGAGGTTCCAAGAGTAAGCCCATGTCAGACAGAAATTCAAGAACCTTTTGTTTCAATCACACAATAATTGACATCTGACCTTCTGTACAAATAAACTCAGTGTTAGCAAGGACACCCTGCTGGAGGTATGAACACTGAGCTCTGACTGATTCATGTGTGGAGGAAAGTACTTCAAAGCAGTAGATAATTTATAGACACACTAACTTGGTTATTGTATTGCAATCCCTAACATAGAGTAGCAGTGCAAATAAGAGCTACAGCTTTTAGTTAAAGGAAAAAGAAGATTTGTTTTGTGTTTAGTGGGCTTGGATGAGAAGAGTTCTTTCTCCTTTTAAAAAAATAAATAAGGCATTATAGAGAAGTAATTTTTATGTATTCCATAATGCTTCCATTTCCTACCAACCTCTCTTCTTCTACAATAGGGTCAATTATCATCCTCTCTTACCAGTAACAGGAAAAGGTCAAAAGTGAAATAAGAAAATACCATCTTTCCTAAGGGAACAGATTCATAATGTGGAAGGGAGCCTGTAATTTGGCAGCTGTAGCTTTGGGAGGCTAAAGTTTAGTACAGGAAGAAATTGGAATGTCTCTTGGTTGGGGAAATAGTGGTCATCAGAGAACGCAGCTGACATGATTTCTCCACGCAGAGCTCACATCGGGGTGCTCGGTGTTGTCACTGAAAGAAGGCAAGCAAAGGCTCTGTTTTATACTATTGTTAGTTCTGCTTTTTTCTCTCTCATATCATGCTCAGAACTAATTGCGTTTACTGTGCTCCTGAAAAGCAGGTAGTGAACATTTTATAATTAACTGAAAACTTCAAATTCCTACTTTTTTTTTCCAAACAACATATGGGAAGGAGATTTCTTTTGTCTTCCTCACCTCTCTAAGCCAGATTTTGTGTTAATGTGCAGGTGGTTGTTATTTTTTCTAATTTGTCATTGCATCTCTCTCACTTAATGTCCAGTGTAAATGACTGAATTTTTAAGCTTTTGAGTTTGGGGATGATGCAATGTTAGACTCATGAACGTAACTGTACTAATTTGAATTAACAGTTATTTCAGATCTCATCTTAAAAATCAGTTCTCTTATTGCTATATTTGTTTACTCAATGTAAACATGCACAGGTTATTAGAAGTGAAGATAGGTAAAGAAGGGAGCAGTTACGAAAGAATGAAGGAAGGAATGAAGATAAATCCAGGCTAGACCTTAAAATGTGCCCTGATATGTGTTATGAAAATTGCTTTTGGACCTGTTGGGTAAGGAATGACAGCTGTGTGATGAGCATCCCCAGTCTGGCAACGGTTCTTCCTGCAAGGGGTGCAGGCGCTGTCACTGGGGTGCTTGAACAAGTCAGAGCCTAAGTCCGTGGTTTTCACTGACTACTGGTAATGGTGTATATTTAAAGATTTAAAAAAAGTGATTGAGATAGAATCATTAAAAGCTATTTTGCGTACTTGCTTCAGTTGTAGAATTTGGTTTAGACCTTTGTATGGTTAATAATGTGGTTAGTAAACATAAGTCTAGAATGTAGAAAACAATTGTCTGTTTTCTCATCCAAATTTGATTTCTGAGACTTAAACCAGGTCAAAGAATTGGAAATAGGAAATGTTGTAGATATAATTGATGAAAACGTTACTGAAGAACCTGCATTTACCTGCTATTAGAGAAGGCCATTAAGTGTCTTTAAGAAACAATTTCTTCTCTATCAGGACCATTAGTCTTCTCCTTTTCCTGTAACTTGTAACTAAAGCGGGACAGGTTGTAGTCATCACCAAAGCGGAATTTGTCCTATGTTATTAAGCCAGGGAAGTAGAATCATATGATTGGAGTCCTTAGAGTGGCACCAAGAGTTTTTTTTTAATTTCAACTTACAGAAATCATTCATTTTTCATCCTCCCTTGGGAATTAGATTTTTTGTTTACACCTTTTTGGGTCTTTGTGCTGAAGTTGAATGTTGAACCTTGCATTTTGTGTTTTTCTTAGCTATTAAAGATAATTTAGTTATTGTATGCATGTTGGGAACGCCTAAAAGATATAACTGGAATTAATACCTGCTAGAATGCATAAATGAACAAATAATTAGGAAAGGCTATTCAGGCTACAGGGAGCTTAATGTCTAAAATGAGACAAAAGAAATAAAGAAGAAGGAAGAGAAAACATACTGTTCCCAGCAGGTTAAATGGTCTGTGCAGCTCTCTGTTGCCATCACTGAAGTGAACATAAGAGTGCCAGATCATGCATGGCATAGTTATCCAGTTTTAACATGCCCAGAAAAATTTGTTGACTCTTCCCCAGACCAACCATTCTGCAGCTGTCCCTAACCACAGACAAGCCACTGTCAACTTCCTCTTATGCTGCTGATTTTATTAATATTACAGTCAGCATAATTCTGTGTTATGCACTTGGCCATTGCCTTTTTTTTTCCCCACTTGTATAGACTGTCCTTTTCCCTGTGCTGCTATTGAAAATTTAGTATAATTTTACCTGTGTTTGTAGGGCATTCTCTATAGCTGTTAGATTTCATAAAGGTATGAATTAAGATGAGTTTCTATTTTTCTTGTAATGAATAGCCTAATTTGATATTTATGTATGCTTCAATAATTTTCTGGAGCAAAAATATCATTTCATGTCCTTAAACAAAGGTGTGGTGATTTTTTTTTTAGAGTGGGGGAAAAAAGATTATGCTCAAATAATATAAATAGTAGTGGGTAGTAATTTTGATCTATAGCTAAAGGATGATCTCTTTCCTATGATAAATGATTCTCCCCCAGGTCTTTAATTTATGTGGGATTTCTGTCCTTCCTCCACTTTCACCATTGAGAACATTTCTCTAGAAGGCAGACAAATTGGTGAAGCTGCGGTTCTCTGTTGTGACCTTTGTAATTCATAATCGTCACCTGTAAGAATGAATAAGAACCTGGGCTTTCTTGTGCAGTATATAGATTGTGCCTGTATATGCTTACTAAATAAATGGTAATGATGGATTTAAGGAAGCAGGAGAGACTCTGAAACACGGCAGACTTAAAATAATTAAAATATTTACTCTTCATTTGTTTTTCGTAATTTGTCTTGCCACACTTGGTAATTATGGGAGAGATTAAAAGCTTGCTTGTTGTCAGCCAAGTCTCCTTTTCATTCTTGATCCCTACAGTGAAGTTGCAGTACTAAATTTGTGGTATCAAATTCATTTCCATAGCAGCACAGATTTTCGCTGTGGCATGGCATAAGTAAATGATTTTGACTTCAGTTTGGGGTTAAGCTGCTCTAAAGGAAGAAGGAAAAGAAAATAAAATTGCCTCATGCAGAAGAAACAAGTGCGACAGCAATGCATGCGATAGCTTGATCCAGCAACTGTAGTTCCTGCGAGTGTTCTCCTTCCTTTAGGTCAGTAGGGCTGCTCAGGAGGGTTTTCTTTCATGCTGAGAACTAAAGGGTAAGTCCCACATTGTGATCAACTTTTTTTTTTTGTTCCCAAATGCTGTCTTTTCCAAAATTTAGTTTAGCTAGAAAAATCCTCCTCAGAGAATATTTAATTTGGAATGTTTCATGTACAAATACAGCACTCGCATGTGCTTTATCACATCCTAAAAAACCACAGGGTACAATATCTGGCAGCATACCCATAACAGAGTGCAAGACACGCATGTGAAAATGACAGAAGTGGGACTTACTCTTCTCTGGCTAACATCAGCAAAAGGTGATGACAATAAAGTATGTGTGTTTGGAGAAATCTAGCCAACTCCAGTAAGAGCAGCGGGCAGCCATGTGTTGCAATGGGAACTGCTGCCTGCTGGTCTGCTGAGGATGGGGAGGCGTGCAGGTGATGGCTGCACTTGGCTAACGTTGGGCAGTCTGCTGGAAAATGGAATTATGCATAGCTGTTAAACTCTGATAAAATAAAGACCAAAGTCAGTCACTGACAGGCAAATACCAATTGTAGTCTAAAGATTAGGAGGCTCAATTTTAAGCATGGAGAGAGACTTCATGATGTTTAAAACTCTTCTACTGCTGTTTCCAAATGTACTAGTTTAAGTGTAGGAATATTTTTTTATTTTTTTTAGGAGGGAGCATTCTTCTAATCCTGCTAGTTAGATCCCATTCCATGCAAAATCATTGTAATTATAACACCTAAAGCTCTCTTAAAACTATATTAAATCTGAAGTAGTAAGCATTTTTATTATTTCTTTTGAACAATTCTGTTGATTTTTTTATTAAAAATGGGCTCTGAGGACAGCCAGATAGATGAATGAGTGATAAGGACAGGTGAAAGTTGAAAAGTAAAATTATCTGTACTTGCTCTATGCTTCTCAAAAAAATTCTACATCTAGTTGGCACGGTAACATTTGATGATGGGAATGGATGGTGCAGGAATGAGGGAGTTTAGACACCCACAAATGTTTTTTAAGAAACCATTTTTTTTCCATTTATAAAGTAATATTTTTGAGCTAAAAATTGTTTCTGTATTAAAATATAATGCACCTGCACTGAACATTGGTCTGCTTCTTTAAAATGACCTTCAGAAAGGATTGCTTTGCCTTTGAAGCAAAAGTGCCTTACTTTTTTTAAATTTGGGTCAATAGAAACAAAAGTAAACAAGATTCTTCTTTTCTGGAACTTAACGTAGAGCCAGAGTGTAACATGAGCAGCCCTTCTATCTTGGAAATGTCCGTTCCTTTCTCGTGCTCTGGATGGGGCATGTGCTGCATGTGAAAGGGTAAAATCTAGGCTGTACGTATGGAAGAGTCCAATATTTTTGGTAATCTGTCTTTGTTATGAAGCCACAAATGGAAATAAATGGAGTGTAATTCATGTAAGTAAGGAAAGTTGCTTCAACAACGTTACCATGATGGATCATTTACTAAAGAAGACAAATTCATCACTCTTCTATCCTCAGATTCCCAATTTTAGAAACACTTTATTATATCTCTCAATTGCTATTTACTTGTACAAAGATCATGTGCCTCATGATATTTTACATTTTGCAGTTGCTGAGTGCGAACGGTTTCACCAACTCTGCAAAATAAAGAGAACTAAGATCCTAACAGACCTGATTTTGCTTGCTGTAACCTAATCAGTCATTTTATTGGTGACAAATGTGAAAAGGGATATTCACATGCTATATTTCAGTTCAGTTTGCGTACTAAAAATCACCAACAAGCATGAAAATGAGTTTGTATTTCCGAAGGACTGGGATTCTTGGTGGAACAGTAAGACCGCTTTTGGGACAAACCCCTGCATGTGTACATTCAAGTTTAACCCAGAAAGCTGTCATCCAAAACTGTAGATGGGCTGTGTGCCGGGTAGGAGGCTCGGCAGTGGCAGGGCCAGGCAGACAGCGCGGCTGGGTGGTGGGAAGTGTGCATACCTCTGCGTAGTGACGTTCCTGCCCTTTGTTCCTTTCACAGTTTGTTCCTTTTATTTTTCCCATGTCCCAATTACAGGTCTGTGTGGGTGAATGTTTTGCTAGTGTGTGAGCCTTAGTAAAGCAAAACTTTGTTATGAGTTAGGGCAGAAGGGCAGAAGGAAGCATACCAGTAGATAAACAAGTAGTGATGGGATAGGCGAAAAAGCCAACAAAACACAATTTGGTTTATCTAACATGGTTTCTGGGAACAGACTTAGCAGTTTTAACTATTTTTCTTTTCCCTGTGTTTGTCTGGCTATTTTCTGACCATAGCCCATGTCAGGACCCAGTTGAAGAAATATTTTTATGCAGACGCAAACCCTATGGCATAATTACAAGTTTGTCTGTTTTCCATTCTTGATGCTTTGTCCAGTTTCTGTCTTCTAAAATCAGGATAATAACCTTTACAGAGATGCTGTCGTACAAAGTGCATGTAGAGAATTTGTCACCCATAGCAATGTATTTCCAGCAATACATATCTTTCATTTAGTGCTTAGGTAGGCACTTAGTTCTTTTTTCCCATTTACGTCCTAAATACAAAAAAAAACCCGCCCCTAATGTGGATTTTGTCTGAATTCACTCTGAAGTCCCTTCCAGGATTCTTTGCATTCCAGCCTTGCTTTTTACAAGGCTTCAATTTCCTATACAGCTGGGATTACATGAACAGTGATCTTCATCTGTGTACCACACCCGATGTGCGGTGTGTTAGAAACCGCAAGGTGCCTTGTCTTACCTACTGATTAGCAATGATCTGTTTGGTTTGCTTTACTTATCTTCAGTGTTATTTCTTCCTTTTAAATGACAAAACACAGAAGGATGTGTTTAACAGACTTGGTCTATGATCTGCACGAAAGTTGAAAAACTAAGCGCTTTCTGAGTGCAACCTTACTGCAGAAACAATTTATCATTCTAAATGTATGTCTTGGTTGAAATGAAAACACCTGGGCAAGAAATTAATGCAGGTTAAAATCAAACTGCAGACCACAGATTTTAATCTATGTTTAACCTACAAAGATCAAAATCTCACATTCACAAATACAGCAGGATTCCCCGAGGGGTCAGCATTTAGAGCTGCTGTTGTGTTTTGCAGCAGCCTGAGCTGGGGTATGGCAAATATTTTTGCAAACTTTTTTGAAAATAAAAAGTATGTGTCAATCACTCAACTGGAATATGGATTATCTTTCATTTTGCAATCCTTTCCTATAGGACCAACTTCAGAGTACTAAGCTATTCATTTCTGTAAAAAGTAATGGAATCTTTTCAGATTTATGTGCAAGGATGGCTTTATTCATTTAAAAATTTATATTCAGTAAGGACATGCAGTTGAGCTACAAGGCAGAATTGAGAATCAGAGTATGTGTGTTAGAATGGATTGTGATGATGCTTTTACAAGGACTTTCTAGCTCTGACTTCAAAAAACAAGACATGATTTAAAAGAGTCAGGAGTCTTGGATAAGAAGATATAGCTGTCTGTTTTGAAGACATAAATAAGCACAGTACAGCTTTCACCTGCCTATTAGAAGGAAAGGAAGATAAATAAATAAAAGCGAAAAAGCAAATAAACTTAAAAAAAAAAAAAAAAACACAAACCAAAAACCTAAAATGAGATCCTGTGCTCATTCCCATTATGCTTCCTAATGATGCTCATTACAATCCTAACTACATTTTAATGCTGAAATCTAATGCCTCCATTCATCATTGGAATGAAATACAAATGCTGACAATTGACAAACTTAATAATAAAAAAGTTCACAGGACTCAGAACTCTGTGCATATTTATCAGAAGAAAAGACAAAGCTGTGATGGTTGCAGCTCAGGAATACCTCACTTGGCAGAAAAGGAAGACAAAGCAAAAATCCTAAGATAAAGGAGAAAAAAGCGCTAATCAACACAACAATTGTTATTTGCAGATGTTTTAGTGATAGTTTTTTGCTCACTTTTTTTGCTTATAAAGCCCTCCTTTTCAAGAAAATGCTAAATATATAGAAAGTAGAAACAGAGGAGGAGAGCAAAACATTTGAGCCATTTTAATAAATTAGTTTATGAGATGATAAATGGTACCAGCAGTTACATAAATTATGTTCTTTCACATTTGTATCTGTCCAATTCAGAAGCATCTGAAAAAAATTAATATGCCTACCCAGTTAGCTTCACAAAATATCACTTGTCAGTGTACACCTACATCTTATGATACATAGTGCATCTATAAAATTAATACTGTAAACTGATGCTTTTAAAGGGAGTAAACATTGTAATTAATTTTTCTCTTACTCTTCAGTTCCAGGGTTTGAAATACAAATATCCCAAGTGTTTTATTTTATTATTATGCTTTTCTACTTTCTCTTGTTCTTTGACTTAATAAAATCTCAACAAATGTGAAGGTCTGTGATATTACGGAATGATAGATCTCAGTAAGTTATTTGGTGTACAGAGAATTTTATCATGATAGCAACAGAGCTGATTTTTTTTATACCTGAAGTCTAGTTCACAGTTGCCCTATGTAATCCAACCCTAAAGTAGAAGTGATAGGGATAAGTTTAGTAAAACTGTTATGTTGGATATAAATTATATGCTTGTAAAGGTAAATGCTAATATGAATCTCCCATTAGATAATTTACTTAGTGCATTTCATATATCAAAATTTTCTTCGAATATCACTGAACTGTAGCACTGTTTTTTTTTTGACTCTAACATGTTAGAGTCATTCTGAGCTAAGTCCTTTTTGTGGTGGTGAGAGGGAGGGAGCAGAGTTTATTTCTAGAAGATTGTATCGAGTCTCTCTTCTGCTGTGTGTAACTCTGTTAATTCTTTACTCTGATGAGCAGAGTTCTAGATTATTACATTTATTCTATCAGAAACATCCCTTTCCATTGTTCTGTGCTTTCAGTGGTATTCCATTTTCTCCTTTTCTCTTTTTGTTTTTCTGTTACTCTGCTTTTTCTCTTGACTTTTTTTTTTCTTCTTCTTTGTATTCCCTACCCATGTATCTCCTTCATCTGCTTGGGCTTCTTTTAAATAAAACTCTCAGGTCTTAGTTGCAATCACCCCAAAGTTCAAAGAAATCCTCCACCAAACCTTATACAGTTCTCTCAACAGGACAATATTCTGCTAGAGGGATTAATGAGGATGAACGTGGTGGTTGTATATCACTGTACAGACGGGCAAGGTGTTTTGGAATAGGCAAGCACAATGCATATGCACACATTATTGATTGATTCTATATAAAATGTGAGTGATTATTTTGGAAGAACTTCTGCAAACAACAAATTACGCCTTTGGAACATTTTAGTTTTACATTAAAACTATTTTATCATGAAATGAAATCTAAAGTTCATTCCTCAGCTCAATATGTGCCAGTCACTTTATTTGCAGTGCTTTTTGTTCCAAAATCAATTATTTTTTCTCATTTGATGCTACTCTATACTTCCAATTTCTGGTCTTTTAGCAGAAATATAGCCAACGTCACTTTTAACCAAATCTTACTGGTTAGTAATTTGTGCAAAAAAAAAAAAAAGCATGATGTAATGTACTAAAGGAGGACTGATTAAGGTTAAGAAAATAAAAAATATATTTCCTTCTCTTTCTGATACATGATTGTGAGCCTTCATCAAGAGATACTAGGAAGCTGCACAGAAATACAGCTGTAATAAAGTTTTAGGATTTCTAGCCAAATTACATATAATTTGAGGTCTAAAAAGGGAAGTCCTGATTAGGTAAGATGGAAAACAAGAAATAACAGTAAATGGAATAAATCCTTCTATCCAACTTCATTCAAACATGGCATGTGCAAAGAACTTTGTATTTTTTTCTCTCAAATCTCTGTTGTATTTATTTCCTCCAAAAATAACTGCTGAAGAATTCTACCTATAACTATGGGTATATGCTCCTATCTGCCTAATTTATCTATGTTCTCCTCTTCAATTACTTGCAGAATCTGGGTTGAAAGTGCTGTCATAATCCATTTATCTAGACACATTTAGTCAAGTGATATATTTGGACTTCAAATAAATGTACTGAATGTGATTGTATGATCTTGCCCTATAGCAGTGTTCTGCGGATTGGTAAATTTTTTTTTCCGTGTAATTAGAAGGCAGCTCTTTGGATTCTGTGCAGTAATAGCAACTGTCGACAACAGGTTTAGTTTTATAACTATGCTTATTTTAGGGTGGAAATCTGAAAATTCTCTCTTAGTAGATCACTTGTAAACAATTTCACATGAAAAATAACAAGATGATTCTTGTTCGCTTATAGACATATCGTACAGAGCTAACTAGAAACTTATGAGCTTTGAAAAAAATGGAGTGAGCAAATTCTGGCTTTTTTGTTGTTTATCCAAATACCCCGAAGTTGGCAGATCTGACTCAGTTTTCTTCCCAATCAAGTTTCAATACACATGCTAACTCCATTTTACTTGAGCAGAATTTACAAATGGCATGTTGTGGCTATGTATGAATTTTGGTGTTCTTGGGAGATTCCGTCCTGATCAGAGGATTATTAATATTTAAAAGGATTAATAATGGAAAATACTGAAGACCTAGCAGGAAAAGAAAGAATTAAAAGCAAGAATGGAGTGGCTTGTGAAACCTGCCTACTCTCTTCCTTCTAGAGGTAGTCCCTGACAAGTTGCAATGCTAATCGTGAGATGTGGACAAAAGACAATTTTTGCCTACAGAGTTATCAGTTTGTCAGCTTTCATGGAGAAAACAGTCATTTGAAATCTAATCTAGTACAATTAAAATCACAGATGTGTGTGCACCCCAGTGGAAGACTTTTAATAGAATTAACTAGTGCTAAGGAGATATACAGAAACAGGATTCTAACAGAATTATTATTTCTAGGTCTCATGTAATAAAAATGATACTTTGCACAGCAAACCAGTCTTTCAAACTGTCTACAATTTCAAGCAAATATATGTCAAGATCTTTAAAAATGAACTCCTAATAATAAAACAACTTTTAGATTCATCTTGATCCTTTCTGTGTGCTCTTACTTGTGAGTCAGAGTGATTGATACTCGAGTTATTTCCTGAAATGTAAATGATTCAGGTAATCCCATTAGGAAAGATATGAAACTGTAAATTTCTTGTGAAGTAAAAATTACAGTGCAGCCTGATGTCTGGAGAGCCATTTTTGTCTCACCAAAAATAAAAAAAAAAATAAAAAATATAAAGACAAGTAAGAATATACAGCTCCAAGTTGTAAAGTGGTCTACAGACCTGTCCTTGCCCAAGTGTACCAATTACAGTTGATTGAAAACCAATGTTTCACATTTGTTTATAAGTTCCAGTTTATCTGCTTGCCCAAACTGAGAGGGTTTCCTTCTGTACCTTCCACTGGATTGGGTAAGACAGCATTTAGTCTGACTCACATCAGGAAGGCAGTGGATCAGCATGGCTGTCCATTTTTCATTTGATTTCTGTTAGAATACTTCAGAGTAGTAATCCTGGTACACTGACTGATGATAGTTGTTTACCAATGGGTATTGTGCTCCACAAAATTACAGCTGGAAGGTGACACTGTTATCTCAGCTCTAGCTTATATGATTTCTTTTCACATTTCTTCTCTTCAATGGGAGCCTAGATTATATTCTCTTTATGGTAAGGTTTATCTGCTTAAGATGTGATTACAGAAATCCACTTTGTTGTTCCATGATCCAGAACCAGGTTGTGTCGTGGCGTAACTGCCCTTTGTATACATAACTTTTACCCATCAGAAGGCAATCCTTTTGGTGGAAGAGATGCAAAAAACGGGGAGGCCGTAACAGTCTTCATCTGATATGACATGTAAGTGAGGAGTGAGAAAACCTGAATTGTCAGAGGGGAGGAAAATGGTTGAAAGGAACCAGATATTATTTATCGGTAACATAACTGCAGTTGAGTGTTGGATGATGTTTCCTGACTGCTTGGCAAATAGAGAAGGATGCCCAGATTGAATCACTTTGCTTCATATTTGCCAAATGCTTGTCAGGCTTGATGGCGTTTTCAGTTGCTCCACACAGAAGTAACAGCCTTGCACTCACTGTGCCTTTCCTTTGCACTTTGCCAGAGGGGAGGGTATGTGTAATTAGGGAAGGTGTGAGGTCTACTTGAGACAGGCCGTGCCATCATGCTCTTCAGAATAGACAAGAATGGTACTTTCTTGTGGGATGTTGAAGACATCATGCATGAAGATAATTCAGATTTTCATTGCTTGCCCAGGACAGCCTTCAGTTGTTTTTTGTGTCTTAACAGCAGGATATTGCAACATGGAGGAGGAGACCCTGCTATTGTGAAGGATGTTGGATCTTGTGGAAAGTATTAGCCAGTTGGTTACTGAAAGCTTTTTCTTTATTCCCTGAACAGTTTGTGACTGCAGTTTTAATTTTCAATATTAGCAAGTTTACATTGTAGTGAAATGTTTAGGATTGTTTATATCCTTTCCCTAATTATCTTCCAGTTTATAAGGATATTTGTAATGTGACTCTAAATACCATACTCAAGATGTGCCCTCTGATACAGCTGTCTCTGATTTACAGTTATTTCTTACTGCATTCATTTGATTTTGTGCTTTGGTCTTGTTCTTAAAATATACAGATTGCTGAGATAACCTGTTCTTTTCATAAATGTTGGTCAACTGAACTTTGGGGATGCAGCACTTAAAGCAGAAAGGGATTTAGCTATATAGCTGTATTTATCCATCTATTTATTTACTAAGATGCAGTGCAAGCTTTCCTATTCATTGGATATCTACAACTCCAATAAAGATTGATCAGAGTTCTCTCGTGTTTTTTTCAAACCTGCTTTTAAGCACTTAAGTATGGCTTTTGAGTCCAATCTTCTGTTATCTTATGCAAACACATTTTGCATTCTCTTAAACCAGTGTGTTAAGCTCAGCTTTTGATCGAGTTGTATTCTTGTCTTTGTTGCTCTTACCAGCTGTAATTTTCAGCACCTCAGTTATCAGAAGGTTAATAATCACCTTATAATCTCTATTTTAAAAGCTATGATCTGGGTGTTATTAAATTTATTCTTACTAACATTGTTTTCTTCTTATCTAGGTTTTCTTTTGCTTTGTAGTGTCATTCATCTATTCCAAGTATAGAAAATGGTCATATTTTTTCTTTCTTTTAGGAACAGTGAACAACTAAAGGTCACACTTCGTTGTCCTCATGTCTTTTATCAGCAGTAGGTCAGCTCTATTTAGGAGACTGAACTCAAGTGAATTTTGGTAGGAGTTTGGCCCACCTGTAGAGCGCACAGTCTAGTGTAATTGTGTCCTAAAGCCTGCAGGAGCAGGGCATCATCAATAAATTAACAGTTACTTCAAGAGTTATTCAGAGCACCCTTTACACTGCAATTCCTTTGTGTCTCTTTAGCTTGTGATACGTTTCGTGATGCACAGAGTAAAAAAAAATATATAAATAAATAAAAACAAAAGATGTGAAGTGAAAAATGAAGATATGAAGACTAGAAAGTTAATGTAAAATAGTAAGTACCACTAAAACATGTTTCCCTTCTAGGAAAAGAAATATTTTGAAAAGCTTCACATTTAGCAAAGATTCCTTATTATTTGAATTGGTTCACCATGATGCATTCTTTTTGTTTACCAAAAGTAAGAATATACTACCAGTGGTCAACTGTAATTGTCTAGGGATTATAATGTGGATACTTGCTATCTTCCTCTTAGTTTTATACTTCCAAAATTTGAGTTAAGAAAACCAAAAACATAAAAGTAATCTCTCTAGTGTTTTACTGATTGCATTTATGAACGTGTGATGAAGGTAGATATTGAGATGAGATACTTCATTGGATTAATCTGCCCGGCAATACCAACAACATTTCTTTAAAATTCTTCAAAAAATACGTTTTTGTTGATAATGATGACAGGTTGGTTATATTTTTTCATGATGTGTTCTGATCTATTTAATGATATGGTTCCTAAAAGTCACAGCTTGATAGCCTGCTGAGTTGGTGCCTAATTTAAAAAAAAAAAAAAAAGTAATTCCTCTGTTAGATACTGACGATCAAAACATTGGTCAAAGAAATTGTCCCAGATGTTTAAAATTTATCTTTATTAAACATAGAAGAGCAGTGAACTTGCCCTGCTGAGTTACATACTTCAGTGTGTTTTTTTTCTTAGAAAACAAACTTCAGTAGATGAATAGAGATGTCTGTCTTAGCAGCACAACAAGGTGCTCAGCCTTCATATACTGGAATGTCTCATTTATTCCTGAAGAATACTCTTTTGCACAAATGGACAGTGCATATGGCACTCAATATATCTTTAAATATACGGTGGAAAATATCTAACATTTATGGTCATTCTTCTGTGTTAGCCTGCCTTTTGAGTATAAAAGGTTTTTTGTTTTCTGATTTTATTTCTTCTGACAATATTAAGCTTTGTCCAAGTGCTGCTGTAACTCGGCCTTAATAAATTAACGCATTAATGTAAAGGAATGACATGTTAATAAAAGTGTGTCACATCTCATGAACAAATTTGAAAAAAATACAAAGGTCTGTCATTTTCTCTTTTCTATAGTCTGTACATTAGTGAGTACAAAAACTATCTTTGTTCTTGGTTGGAAAAAATAAGATTATGTTCATCATGACAGCAAAAAGCCAGCTTCTCAATGTGTACATTGGTGATATCTGGCTTCTGGTTTTGGGTGGTTAGAATTAATCACTGGAAGAACACAGGAAATGTCCAAGATAAAGCCTCCCATCTAATGTATAGGTGCACGCTATATTTTCTTGTTCACTGTTTTACCTAACTGCAGGACATAATGTCTTACTGAGTATTTATATTGTTATATTTATATTGTTCTGAGCTTGCTCTCTATATTGGATATATGTGATTCAAAATAATGTTGGAAGAGCTTTGTCAGAATTGATCAAATGTGGTTTAAATGAATTTTTGCCAGCTCTGAAAGCAGATAATCTCTTCTAATATTTTTAAGCAAGTCTTCTGTGCACCAAAGTTAGCTTTTTGGGCTGTGAAATGATCTAAACATTGAATACTTTCAATCTCATCCACACCAGCAGCATGAGATGAGGGTAGAACTGATGCCATAACTACCAGTACACGTTATATTTTTAAAGATGCAAGAACACTTGATAAAAGTACCACGGTTATTTATTGTGTTATCCGGGCCTCACTGAGAATCTTGGCTTCTTAATTCATTTCTAGCAATTTTCTGTTCTCTTTGTTGGTGAGTTCCTGAAGAGAAAATGCTCTATCATCTAGGACTCATGAGAGAGTTTTTACTAGCTGCAGTTGTCTTGCAAGTTTCTGTGCCAGAAATAATAAGATGCTTTTTCCTGATTTGAAGATAATGATGAACTAGAGAAATTGTAGCCCTAATTTGAGAATTAAGATATATAAATTTGGGAATTGAAATTTAAAGAAAAACAAATTTATAAATATTGAGGTCATTTTTTTTCAAAAATACTGTTTTTCCTGTTCTTGATCTCACACTTCACTTACAGAAATTCGTAATCATCTGTATGGACTTTGCATTGTTCTGTCTTCTTCATCACATTCTCTGTTGACATACCATAAAGACCATTCCACATAGATGTTTTTCACAAACTAACAGTGCTCAGAACAACCTGTTCTAAATAGATTGTATGTCATTTTTGCATTCCCTCTTACTGGAAAAAAAACCAAAACCACACCAAAAAACCCAACCCTCGGCATCAATAGATATGCTTTTACAAAGTATCTTCTAAGCTATAGCATAGCTATGCTGTGGAAGACATCTCTCAAATTGTAGATTGTATTGGATGCTGACTTAAAAAGCCTTGCTGTTGGTGTCAGGTGGTGAAGAAGATCCATTCAGTCCGTTCTGAACAATCAACTAATACTCAATAGTCAATCAACTAGTTATCAGATGATACTTGATTACGTTAAAGTTCCGGTGTTGAGTTGACTTTGGGAGTAGACCTCTGCAGTCCTTTTAGATTTCCATGTGGAAATGTCCTTTCACATCCAGATTCTCCTGCATGGAAAAGCTGCCAGAACAGGAATTAGAATAGGTAGGTTAGAAACGGAAACTCAATATTTCTTAGCTTACTGTTGTTTTATTTTGACTTCTTCGTTGTCAACTACAGAGTTTAAGTATTTGTTTTCAGGGTTGCTCTCTTTCCTTCTTGTGAAGACTTTGAATTACAGAGTAGTAAATAAGCATTTGTGTTCTTTTCTAAATCTAAAGTAACTAAACAGTACTTTGCTACATGCTGTTGTTTGCTTGAATATATCCTTAATTGCTGTAAGCTTAATGAAGAAATTCTTCTCTTCAAATAAACAAAATGCTTTCTTACCTTAAAAGGTATGTATAGTTTTGCACTGCTTTTTCATGTTTTTAGTCGTTATACATAATATGTGTCTGTTAAGGCTTGCTTCAAGTCCTTGCCATTGATAAGCAGAATGTATACATACTTCGTGTAACATTTTTTTGACTTGTTTACTTCTTTCCTTTCTCTCCCACCTCAGAAAGTCCACAGCATCCTTAAATTTCTGTACAGTACACATTTTTCATCATACAGAAAGTGGGGGTACAAACATGCTTAATGTTTAGCTATTTCAGTTTGTTCCGGTGCTCACAGTATTTGTTTGTGATTTTTCTGGATGGTAGATGGGTTTATACATAATCATTTTTAAGGAGAATCTCCATGTTTTGAACTTTTAGAAATCCATTTCATATTTAAAGTTCAATTTCTAAGTCGACTCACTGTTAGTACAGCAGTTCAATTTTGAAATAGGTTCAAGATTCAAACCTCTGCACATTGGTTCCACTTCAGCATGCCACAGAGACCTAATCCTCACAAAAATGCTATTTGATCCCAGGAAGAAAAAAAGATAATGGATTGACCCTCTACATGAAACCATAAAACAGAGTTCTGGGTTGCTGCCATTCAAATGAATAGAAACCGGCAGCAATTCTAACACCTTTCCAGTTTCAATTTTATTGCATCCGCAGGCATCATGCTGGAATGGTAAACATTTTAATGGTCAGACTCTGTCCACTTATACCATTACTATTTCCCTATTATCTCCTATGTTTTGTGTGAAACAGAAGCGAAAAGGTGGCAGATTGCTGTGAATGAGAAGAATGGAGATGCCATTTGCATTCATTTCAGTTGAAGCAAATCCTCTTCTTTCCCATTTCTTTGTTGTCCTTCAGAGAGATCTCTTACAGCTTCTGAAATCTAGGAGCCAGGCACTACGTTTTGATAATGCAGCTGAAAACCTAGGCATCAGTCTGTCATAAATTTGATAATGCTAAATCTCTCTATATAGGAGTCCATTTCTTTCATTTCTTTTTAAATCTAATTGATTCAGATTAATGGAAAATTTCAGCTGCACATGCTCTGAAGCTTTCTTTCTTTGAAATGAGCCATGACTCTTGAAAGGACCCAGAGCACAGAAAACCCACGTAAAAGGCGATCAGCTTATACACTTTTACCTTTTTTGTTTAAAATAAGCTTAGCTGAGACACTCTCCTGGGTTGTCCTTATTCAAAGATAAACTCACACATTTCCATTTCTTTGGCTAAGACACAAACTGTGGGAGTCAAATCATCTTTAAACTTAAGCATGTGGTAGGCATTGTTAGTGTATTCCTTCTTAACACTGAATCATTGTAGAAATATTCTCTTTATTGTCTCCCTTGCTAGGGCTTGTCTCTGTTCAGTCCCCCTTGCCTCTGAGGTTTTGGAAGGTAAGCAGTTTCTTTAAAACCAGTCATCAGTTAAAGACGAGTTTGGAGTAAATTGTTATGCCTGAGAATTTCTTGTCCACAGATACCTCTGAGCTTCTGTGGAAGGCACCCCAGCCACAGCTGACACTTCCTACAGGGGAAGGGGAACTAACAAAAGCAGACTGCAGTGGGTGCATTATAGCGTAAACTGCATAATTTGAAGAGCCAGTCAATTAAACTGAGGAATTAGTTTTTGCATTTAGAGTGGAGTCAGCACTTCCAGGCTCAGATGGTTATTGGAGGAAAAAAAGTTTTTCAGCTCAGTACTGCTCGTTGCCTCACATAGGTACCTCTGAAATGACGAGTTGCTAAAGGATATGGTGTGTGTGAGAGACCAGGTGGGGATGTGTAGCCTGTAGTGC
The DNA here is from genome assembly GCF_009769625.2 of Cygnus olor. Taxonomy (NCBI): domain Eukaryota; kingdom Metazoa; phylum Chordata; class Aves; order Anseriformes; family Anatidae; genus Cygnus; species Cygnus olor. The sequence continues at coordinate 39,607,168 of NC_049172.1, read as the reverse complement.
TATAACTGTTTAGCTATAGATGTTTTGCCCTCCCCGGATTCGCTACCTAAAAAGAGGATAGTAATTGCAGCACTCAAGGAGTAAGCAAGGAAGAATTTGTTTGTACTCACCTTGATCCAGGGTGCTTGTGGAGATGGCTAGAGTTAATAGATGTTTTCTTCTGTATCATACAGACGGTAGCACACACAAAAAAGCATTAATAAGGTAAAGTTCTACAGAAGCATAAATGAATAATATTTCAAGTTCCAGTAAAAGCAATCCCAGGGGACCAATTGCCAGCAAACCAGTAGTTCCTACACTTTCACAATATGTGTTTTGACAAACGTTTTCTGCCAAAAGTTTAAAAAATTTGCAGGCAGCTTTATATGACAGTAGTGCATGCCCTTCTCTGACGAGATCTTTGTACCTGCCTTCTTGATCTCAGAAGGGCTAACACCACTGCTGAGGGCCTGGGGAGGGGAGGCACCCTTCTCTGATCTCGTAGAGAGGCCAGCAGTCCTATAGAGCAAGGATTTAATCGCAAAAAGAGATAGTTGCAGAGAGGCATCAGTGCCGTTTTCTAAACTTAACTACCTTTTGTTTAAGAGAAAAAGGCAGTAAAGTAGTTAAGTGATGTATACGTCAACTAGCAATGGCTGCATCAAAAATACTCTTGCCTCCTAGTTCTGTCATAACAAAGAGTGGCTGTGCGCTTGACATCCCCATGCATCCCCAGTCAGAACTGCCCTGCATGGGACCTTGGGTGTGGAGGAAGCCCCGGCAGGAGGGGTGGTATGTGCCTTGGGTTATCCAGGTCTCTATTTCCATAAACTAAATTGCAGCCTCAATGATAAGAGCTCAGCATTTGCTTGTGGTATAGATACTTCTCTTTCTGGGAAAGAGAAGCTTTAAAAAAATCCCACAGCATCCCAAGAAGCAGCGTTTATTGTCTCACAGGCATGGAAAAGTCCCAATTCACAGCAAATTTCATACCATTTGAAAACTAACTATAGTCTCAAGCCAGAAAGCTCCATCTGAATATCCTCCATGGTTGTTAAAATTCTGATAGGAATTTGGATTTGACTGTTGTGGCTGGCTCATATGAAATGAAGCCCAAACAAGGATCCAAGGACTCTAAGCTTTGCCGAAGTATCCAGATTTGGTTTGACTTGACTAGTTTGTTCTGTATTCCTCAGTTAACCTTTTTTTCTTAAACAAAACTGCCTTTTTTGCTTATGATAACAACATGCAAAAAGTGTGCTAGAAAATAATTTTCCCAATGCGCTCTCCATTAAATGTACTGGGAGCCCGTTTGCCGCTTTCGGATTACATGAACAATTTCTCGCAGTTTCATGCAATTACAGTCACACTTCTAATCAATCAACTTGCAGAGGGAGAGACATTTTTATGTCACCCTGTGCTAACTTGAGTAGTTTGGTTACCAAATGTGGTTATTGTTTAACTTATCACTGAATATAAATATTAATAAGCACAATGTAAAATCTATAGGATTTCTCCTCTCAACCTTTACAGGCAGAGCATACAAAAGAGCATACAGGGGGGTTCACTTGTATATGTGCAGGAAAAAGGCCAAATGACTTGTAAATGATTCCTTCAGAGACATTCGTGTGTGCAATATGGCTGTAGTTTTTCTTCTATTTCCCGGGTGATAGAGTACATGCTATCTCCAGATTTTAGTTGTATTGCATATCCAGGTTCAGATGAAATCTGCAGTCACAGTAAATCTTCACCAAATTTCTCTGGTGTTCTTACAGATTTTTGTATGTTCCTTATTCAATTACTTGCCAAGCTTGTTCTGCCCTTCTGGCAGCGAGAAATATTCACTCTCCAGGTTAGGTAAGTTGGCTAGCTGTGGAGGAAGGCTTGAGCTGGTTCATGGCTAAACATCGTTACGCTGAATGTTTGTAAATAAATCTATTTTATTATTTTTTTACTTTTGTGAAACAAGATACTGTGCTGATTACAAAGTAGGAAAGTAAGAATGTAGTGACAATGGAAGTTACTCTCACAGGATATTGATTTTAGAAGAGTGAAGAAAAAAATCACAGAGGTTAAGTCTGTCCTAGGCTTCTAAATATGACTGTTGGAATGCAGCGCCTGGCTCTGGCAATTATTAAATTAGCAACTTCTGAAGTCACCAAGTTTTGTAATAGAGCTATATGCACCTCACTGCCTTTATTTTACAACTGCCAGAGGCAAGTAAAAGTTGTTTTGTCAGTCTCTGATGGGCTTTGTCCACTCGTGCTGTATCCCCCATACTCCTGGGAAGCTTCTGTGCTTAGCAGAAGCTCTGTACTGTCAGCCTTGGCCTGCCAGTTTATTTCAGTATTCAACAGCATTTTTGTAATACCACAACCGCTTAACAAGTATGAATCTGTCTTTTCTGTTTTCTTTTTTTTTTTCTTTTTTTTTCTTCTTCTTCTTTCTTTCTTTCCCCAGAACCTCTTCTTTAAGTGTTCCTTTGAAAGATTCTTTTGATTCCCCCTCATTCCCCCTCTGATTTCTAAGGACAGTTCACAACAGATTAAATCTCTCAGATAATTTTCTTTGCTCCTTCAACATCTTGTGACTCTACCAGCACAATGCTTGTTTTAGATGATACCCCATATGTAGTTTACTGTAATTGAGTTCCTTGCAAACATTTACAAAACTCCCCATTATCCTCCTGCAAGTCCTTCTTAAAACAGGAGGCAGGAGTCGAAGTCCCACGTTTGGAGCCTGTTGTCCTAATAGTGTTGTGTTAATTTCTTGCACTTTTTTGCATTCATCTGTTGTCTTTTATTTTACTGAAATTGCAAAACCTTTACGGTTCAAGTCACTTTTATATTTGCTACTTTTGCAGAGCATAAGTATAAGCTATATCTAAAGCTCCAGTACATTGTCATGATAACAGTAATTAAACAGCACCAAAATGCCTAAAGTAGAAAAAGTTAGGTATGTCAAATACAGAGTGGGAAGGTCAGAACAGTTTCAGTTAAGTAATGTTCTTGATAGAGAAGCTCAACATCCAGTACAGTCTTTGTTTTGGCTTTTTAAGGTGTGCGGGATGCAACTTCTTTGTTGTTTCTTTCTATGTTGCTTTAGTGACTGCATCTGAAATGAAGATGGTTGTAGAAGTAGTGAAACAGCTGTGTCCACATGGGCAGGCTTCAGAAGTGCCACAGGGACATTTTTCCTAGAGATTTTTGTAGAGGCAGTTGTGCGTTGATTGTTGCAATCCACAGCGTTAAAACTGCTACCTATTAAAAGTTGCTTCACTAAGAACAATCTTAGGGAAAGAGCCAGCAGGGATTGTTTTTATACCCTCTGATTTCTTTCTCAGGAGATCTGAAATTCTCCATTTGAGAAGTTTCTTTTCTAGTATATTAATAATTTCTAATTTAAACTATCAGCAAAAATATAACAGAAGTAACTTTTCTTATATACACATACTGCATACACAGCCTTCTGCAGGAAATAAGGACCGCAGGGGTTGTGTACAATTCCTTCTCTATTTGTTGCATAATTTAGAAAATCCTTGTAATCCAAAACCTAAGCACATTTATAAACTACGTTTCCTGGAGAGAAGTACTTTCTGTGTTTCCCTAATAGGCAGAAAATAATTTTAGAAAGTAACTGAAGATACGGTGATAATTTAAGAGCAAATCTCAGCAGAGGTCCCGAACAAAGCATTGCGTATTCCCAGAGCGATTGCCTTTTTCCTTACTACCTGGTTTGTGCTGACAGTCGCTGTCTGTGTGTGCAGGGCAGTAAGGCACACAACTGAATGCTGTCAGCAAGACAGGCATGACCGGTAACACTTCACCAATACTTCAATAAAGTTGGAAGATCGATTCAATTGCTAGCTTTTCTCGGAGAAGTGTTGCCCAGCAATACACAGAATGATGAATGCTGATCTCTTAAAACCAGTAAAGTATAAAGCGTTACAAAAGGTTTTTTCAACACACCAGAGTGATAAAGCAGGCTTCTGTAGATGAATCACAGTGATGTGGCTGTCCTAATGCTTATCTAAAGCAGTGACAAATGAAGTTGTTAGTAAAAATAAAATGCAAATATTACCAAATGCTGGAACATTTTTCTCCTCATATTTCAGGTTGGATTTTCAGCTCTCTGTGACATTTGTATGCACCAAGATGAAAATAGGATGTGTAAGCCTTGTTTCTCGCTATACCCCAGTAAAAATGAATTAGCGACCCAAGAGATGAAATGCCTTCTGCTTTTTGAACTATGAATACGTTGCAGGACAAAAGAGTGCTGAGTATCACAGGTGAAGTATGAAAAGAACATTGCAGTTACAATCTCCTGGCCTCCTTGCTGTCTTTGAGTACTTAAGGATGGAGCAAAGAAACAAAAAGGGAGAAATACTGCTGCTGTATTGCCTGCCTAGCACTAATATGATAGGTTCTTATAGATTTTGAAATAAGGCTGTTCGTATACAGCACACTAATTCTACATATTGTGCCCAGGTCACAAGCCTATTTTCAACTCCTGCCTACACTTGATTTGTCCCTGACACTGTTTGGCTATTTCAGCATTACTCTACGGATGCAACTTTAGTTGAGGATTTACAGGAAGTACATTGTTTCTCTCTCCTGGTAAAAGAGAATGGGCAAAGTGCCATCAACAGTTGTGGAGTCCACATGCTTCTCTTCATTTTTCTTCTTCCTCCTCTCCTCTTCACTCCCCTGAGGTAGGGTCACTGCTCAGACAAGTCATGATGATGATGATGAAGTGATGTGATGTAGCTGTCTTCTCTGGGCTGACGCTGCAAACCAGAACAGAAAGAGGAAGACTCTTTTCAGCTGCAGGTTGTCATTGGCTGAAGATACATGTACCTACAACTGATCAGTGTAGTCTGTTCTTAAGAATATTTTTAGGTTTCTTGCTAGTAGTCTGGTAATACCTTAACGTACTCTGTCCTTGTCTAAGACTGCAGAAATGCCTTCATGCCTCCAGCTTGTATGAAGCATCCAGCCAGTACAGAGCTCTGAAAGGTAGTTCTCATCAGTGGTGGTATTAAGGAAGTATTTCATTTGGCTTTTGCTTTCCCTGCTACCTTCTCATGAGGTAACAAATCAAGGTGAGGTTTTAATCTTTATGCAAAATATCTTGGTATTCTGGGTTATCAAAAACTTAAAAAGAATGGTCTCCAGCTTCTCTTCATGGCCAAACCACCACTTTTCTTTGATGGTGTACTTCATCTGTGTAAGTCTTGATAACTGATAATGCAATACATTTTTCTCAGGAACTTGAGCCCATTCAACCTTTTCATCTTGTTGCTGACAGAAGGCTTATTTCTTCAATATGACATAACTAAGTAGTAAGTCATAATGTATGTATTCAAATGTACGTATTCAAAGAAATATTCTAATGGAGGAAGACACTTCCTTGTGCGTGTTTCTTTGTTTGGAAACAGGATAAAGGAAAAAAGTTGTGTGACAGATGAAGTTCACATTATTACATGTTTCAGGGGGAGATGGTCAAGTAACTATATTCATAAACACAATATTAAATCTGTATTAAAAAAATAGACAGTGGCGCATAGAGTTGTTCTCTACTGTGAGTTTTTGTCTTACTGAAGGGGAAAACATGAACCAGTCATAGACATATAGTAGAACTTTTTCTTCATGGCAGGTTAAGTAAATTGAGATTTGTTTTTATTTGTATGTACTGCTCAGAGCATACTGGTTCTGAGCAGTGGCCTTGTTGGAGAGACCAGAGAGCATTGCTTTCCAATATTGAAAGTCAATGCAGCATGAACGTGGCTAGCTATGTCACACAGAGTTGAATGCATCCAAGAGCTCTGTGTATTTTTGTGTAGTGCAATAGGATCTGTTCAGCATTGCCAGTTTTGCAGCACAAAGCAGATGTCCTAGGTGCCAGTGGGTTTGTTTATGGGTATTCTCAATTATGTTGAAGGCTACTGCAGTAGTGTTGTAAGGATTCCGAAGACGGTGGGATAATTCAGGTTGGGAGGGACCTCAGGTGGTTTCCAGTCCTTGCTCAGAGCATGATCAGCTTTGAAACCAGATCAGGTAGCTCGGGGGTTTAACAGTGAAGGCTTGAAAGCTCCGAGGACACAGATACATCCTCTCTGTGCAATCAGCTAGTATTGGCCTGGAGGGACATCTCATTTCCAAATTAGATCCACCAGTGCAATCTTAAATTAAATCTTTATTTAATGTTATTATTTTACAGAATCTGTTTGTGGAAAAGTGGCAATTATTCCCCTATTTAAAAACAATCAGATTATACAAATCCTCCTTGCACAACGCTTAGCTGTAACAGCCTGCTTTAAAAAAAAAAAAAAAAAAAAAAAACTGTCAAGGAAAAGAAATTAGAATAGAAAGTGTGTATATTAGAGATGGATGTAGTCTCCCCCAGAATGTTTTCATTTAGACTAGAACATCACCTTTCTGTCCTTGGATGAAAGCATTCTATCTGGAATCTGTTGAAATTCAGGGGTGTTGGCCCTGAATGAAGATATTCCAAAGTTATCATTTAATTTGGTTTGCTAGACTAGCCTTCATGGTGAAGGTGAATGGAGGAATACAAAAATAATTTATTTATTTAATACAGAGATTGAATTTGACATCAAATACTATTTCACTCAGGGAAACAAGAAGCTTCTTCTCCATTCATATGGTGTCTCTGAAGTATCATCAATGAAGTATTATTTATCCTGTTAATAATACTTACTAGCTTAATCCAGGATTAAATTATTAATTTAATTGTGCTTCATCAAGCGTTCACAGTAGTCTGTTTTCCTCTCCAAAACATTAAAACAAAGAAATCAGCTAAATACCGGGAAAGATCAGAAAGAACGTACTTGTTCTGTGTAACATCTTTGCTACTAAAATCTCTTAAATATAAATGGATCTAAAACAAAAGTCTTGCAGTACCTGATAATTAGATGGTGTTAGTTGAAAAGTTACTTGTTTAATAACATTTAAAAGCCACTTCAGAATAAACATATGTTAATGTAACATATGTAGAAAGATTTCACCAGCAAAAAAGGTTGCATGCAATTAATTTATTTTCTTCTGGGAGAGAAAAAAAAAATAGTATTCTTCCTTCTTTGGTTCATTAATCATTCTTGGATTTCTGAGAGATATACGGCCCTATTCCTACAACCACCTTTGTCTAAAATATGCATACACTATCAGAGTAGGAAAGTCCTGTGCAGCTCAGGTGATCCATCAAATGGTGCAGAGCTGGAATAGTACAAGTTTGTCATCCAAAAGTCAGGTTTGTGATGGAGGGATCCATACCTGTATCATTTCCTTCACTGCACCCAAACTCCATGCGACGAGACTGATTTACAGTCCACATCACTACCTTTCCATGAATTGTATTGTCTTCCCAAAGTCGAGAGAGAGATTAGTAATGCACACATGGCACACTGGTCATTGGAGCAGCAATGAGGTAACAGAATACTGTTATCAAGCCTAGTAGGATCTGCAAATTCATATCCAGTAATGCGAATAAGCACAGACATGGCTCTAAGAAACGGAAGGTAGTTCTCAGCTTCTAAATGCTGGCTTTTGACTTCTGTCAGCAAAGAAGAAATGCTCAACTTTAACTGTTAATACAAAGTATGTGTTTGCCTGGTGAATACATTAAGTAAATTGGAACAAAATTGTTTGCCTTTCCTCCAACCATTTGTTCAGCTTAACATATTTATATGCATAGAGGGGAGGTGATTTCAATACAGGGACAGTTATAAGCCTTTCTCCTGGAGAATTTTTCCTGTGCTTAGTATGCATTGTTTTTACAATACTGAACTTGTTATTTGGGACACAGAGCACAGTTTGCTTAGCACAAAGATCTTGGTTTTGCTAGTGAGCAGAGATTTGGGCAGAGATAAAACGCAGTCACTGTGAAATGTCCCATCTCTATATAATACATCTTGGGTAACAGCAGGGAGTTGGAGTAGTTGAAGTAATTAGATAAGGCTTTGTTCCTTTCACCTAAAGAAGAAGCCATGCGGTGGCAAAATACAAAGGGAAATTGCTAGACCGTATGCATTGTGGTTCTCTCTTTCCACCAGCTTATTTTCTTTTATAAAATGCTTACCACAGAATATCAATAGTTTTTACTTTGTTAGGTCAAAATCTATAGGTACACGTTTCAGTTTAAGCCTACATCATGATTGGTAAGTATGTAAGTTGATTCAAAATGGACTTACAGGAACAGGTTCTGCCTCAGTTTTCCAAGCAAAAGTCAAAATGCATTGTTTCTTGATGTATTTTCCCATAGATTGGGGATTTGTACCAAGGCATTTTTGCCACAAACCCATGTTTATGAGTTCACGAAAAGTTCATGTAGATCAAAGCAAACATTTTAAAAACATGCCAAATATAAATCAAACAGTATTTCTCACAACTCAAATTGTTATATGAAAAAGAAAAGGAATACAAACAGAAAAAAAATCAAGGAAGCTGGTTGCTGTTGTCTGTTGTATTTCAGCATCATCGGTGAAAGGATTCTGTCTCCCAAGCTAGCAGGTTTTAGTGGAGCTTCAGTCACAGATGGGTTCAGACCTGGAGGAGACAAAGTTTTTGTCAAGGAGTTAAAAAGAAATGTTTCAAGGTGTAAAGAGAATAAAGAATGATGGAGAAGAGAGGCAGGAAATGATTATGTGCCCCACTGTCAGGCAGACAAATTGAAGTTACAGCAACAATAATAAAAATAAAAATACATATTTTTTACATATAGTTGGAAATTCTTCGGCTCAAAAGGAAGGCACTAAAGCAAATTAGGGACAGCTAGGAAAGTCAAAGTCGTGGTGTTTCTCATATGATAATATCAGCACTGTGCAGCTGCTTGAAAAATTTGCATGTAATATCAAGAGAAGAACATCTGCTGCTCAGTATGCAGCAGACCACCAAAGCTGCCATAGAGAAGAGGTGGGAGGAACAGACAGATAGGAACTAGATCATGATAAGCAGAACAAGAAGTGGCATCCCACTGAATAGCATGACCTCTATTATCACTTTCTAAGTCATTTTTACTCCCACTTCTCCTTTGGTGGCTAGCAGTCACTATGATGGAGGTAGCTGCCACAGGCAAGTTAACATGGTAGTAAATCTCCCAACGTGGGATAATTTTCATTGAACAAGTGTTTTTCGGAACATGAAATACGTAATTTCAGAGCGACACAATCCTTTCGATGAACCTGGGAGCACATTGTCTAACCCTTGCTTCCAGCCAGCGCACAGCTAATACGGGGCAGCAACCTGGTAAAGGACTCTGTCAGATACAACTAAGGAGCAATGAGCAATCCGTGGCTAATCAATAGGAGAGGTGGGAGTTAGGTGTATAAAAAAGTATCACTTCAGGCATGTTTTTTACTGTCTTAAGAAGCTTTTTTTGTTTGTTTTTAATTTCTGTTTGGCTCAGTAAATTCTTTGTTTTAATGGTTCACTACACTAACAGCAAGAAATTATAGGATGAAGTTTTCAAATGTAGTCACTCCCTGTACAATGCAAAGAAAAATACAGGGGTTTTCCTTCCTGAATATCCTGGTAATTCAGAAATTGGGGCTTGGGAGTATATAAATTATTATTTACAAGTTATGTGTTTTACTTCATAAATATACAGACACCCACTGTTAGAAAACATTTCTTTTCAAGAGTCGTATGCTACTTTTCTTTTTATTTCTGCTATTTTCACACGCTAACAGTTCTTCTTGTCTCTCTTAAACAATCTATACTGTCCATATTAAAGCTAAAGTAGTGGTCATTTTGGGAATGAAATGCATTTATAATGTAGCAGTCCTCAAAAGATGTTGTCAAATCAGATATATCTGGTTTGAGAGCAGCAAAATTATCTAATAATCTAATAATAATTTAAAAATCTGTAACACCATCTGTACAAAAACCTTGACAGAGGCTCTGCTTTAGTACAGTATGGCTTGTCTATAACATGATTTGGTATCTGCACTGGGCAGCTGTTTTTACTAGTTTTGCTATTGGAATTATCTCTCTTTCTTCTCCATATTATATGTCTGTAGCTGGAGAAATGGTAATGAAGACAGGATTGCAGTTATAAAAGGGCCTTGTGCTTACTGTGTGCAACAATTCTGGTTAACGGATTCCACAGAAATAGAATGAGCCAACTTTTAAATTACAGTTTGGAGAATTTTGTCAGGTATAACATTATGAAATACCATACGTGGTTATTAGTAATAGCAGGATCCAAGACTTTTGATTATTTAATCAATAAACAGAAATATTTAGAAAAAGGTAGTTGCAGATTTGTCAATCAGTTACTTACACTGAACTGGTGGTTTTTTTGTGTTTTTTTTTTTTTTTTCAGAAAATGTTTTCTGATTTTGAGCAATGAACAAAGCTCTTCCAAATCTGTAGTCTCTTCTGCCACAAACCCGTGAGCTCAAATTGGTGTGAAGCGAGGGTGCTGTCTACCATGTAAACGTAGATGTAGATCATACAGCATTTCGACTTATTTTAGGAAGAACATCTGCTTACTACCAAGGATTTTTACAAATACATTCAGCTTTCTAGTTAAGTCTCAATAAGCCCCAGATCTGAAAACTACAATTCACTTTACCTGCAGGGGTTGAGGAATAAATGGTAACACGAACAGAAACGGAAGAATGAGATCCTGAGGATGCTGCCTTATTTGTACTGTCCCACTTGTACATTCACAAATAATTTTTGTTCAGCCACCTAGAGGACAGCAAACTCTTATCAAATGCTTTTCTTTTTTCATTCATATTGTCTTAGTTTGTCAGCACTCTGTAGGAGAACCTGGAAGATGGGTGAATTTCTGAGTCTCCATGGCCTGATGAGTGGGTTGAGAGAAAAAAGATGAGAAGTGAAAAATAAGTGTGTTATTTATTGTCATCATCATCTGCCTTTATGCACAGAATTAAGAGGTTAGTGGGTTTTTCTTCCCCTTCTTTCCTCCATCCTGGAGAAAAAGATGGGAGATGAATGCTGGTTCTCTCTCTGGACCTGTGTAGCAAGAATGACGCAGAATAGTTGTGGACCACAGGTACAGAATGGAATCAAAACATTCACGAACATCTACTGGTCATGTAGCGTCATGTCCTTTGTTCTAAGCCCTAACCTGAAATCTAAAATACTCTCACTTGTGGCAGCAAACACCCGTAACAGGTAAAAGGAAGACTTTCTAGAAATTAATACTTTTTCAGCATCCTATTGTGTAGTGACTTACATGTCTATATAAAAAACACTGTGAAAAAAGTGTTTGTATATAAAACACTTTTCAAAGGTGTGTCACATAAGAGACTTTCTGATAGGCAACTTCTCGTTAACATTTGCCTCTTGTGAGTCATAATTCATTTTGTCACAGACTGCAGTGGCAGTACTTTGCTTTTATTAAAATGATAGCTTTGTTGACTATTAGTGTTTGGAGTTATTTCATAACAAGGGTCACCGTATGCCTCCTTTGTCACGATGACCTTCAGATTATGTCTTTACTTTCCACTTCAGTCTAACATGCTGCTTTCATTTGCTTGATGGTTCCATGGTTCAATAGCACTTAGAGAGGTGTTCACAGCAAATGGAAAAGTTTGAAAATGCTGTTGTTTAAAATAATAGTATCTGTGTATACTATAGACCAAATTTTTATGCTTTCTCTTTTCCTTTCAAAATGAAGAGTTACTTCAAGCAATAGCCTTTGTTTTGGTTCTTCAATAATTACTATTTTTTGTTTTTTTCTTTCTTTCTTTCTTTTTTTTTTTCTTCTTACTTCCCTCCACGTGATCCATCTTTTAAGCTATACTAAGGTCATTGATTTTCCAACTACAAGTTAGTATATCCAGCTTTGGGAAGGAAATCCAGATATCTTCCATAAAAGTTGCAGATATGCTCTGCTCCCTGCCACTGATGGGAGAGCACAGCCTAGGGAGATGACTAGAGTGCCTCGATAGTCCCTAGGGCTGTTTTGTCCTGTAGGAGCTGTATCTTCTGATCTGTCCTCAGGCAGCCTTTGCTGTAGGACTGACAAATAAATACTCCAGGATGCAGAGAAGCAAATTTAGCTTGCAGATGGGATTTTGACGTGTGAAAATGATCTGATGTACAGATTCATGGGATAATGGGGACATGGAAATCCAACTTTCTGGTCAGTACGACTTGACGCAAATGTAGAAACCTTTTTGAATACAGTACTGTATTTTAAATTGAATTAAAATATTGTAATACATGATTAGCTCTTCAGTATCTCTTTTGCTGCTTAAGGACCTGTATCTCACTGTTCTTCATTGTGAAACATGCATGCATGCCAGAATTTCATGATTTGTCTTTTTAATAAAATTACTAGTATTTGTGGTGTCATATCCCCTGACAGATGTGATACAATATAAAGCATCATTTACACCTTTGGGAATATTTCACTATTTTCCCTCGGTTTCATTTGCTGACAGTCTGGGCTGTTTTGGTAAGAATAACTATTCAACTTTCACACTACCCTACAGCACAATAAAGCACTCTAGTATTAAATCTAATCCTGGTATTACTTGCTATCCTATTTGATGATGACTGTTTTCTTGAAAAGATTGGAATTCACTAAGCCATGCCTTCTTACATTTTTAAACTGCACTTCAACCCATTTCAATCTGGGATCAAAGCAGAGCACTCAAGTGAATTTACTTTATTAAAAGTTTATAATGACCTTCCTGTAGATGAAGCACATGAGTTTCATATGTTCTGGCTTTATTTGATCTGTCACTAGAGTTCCGCATATTGGATCAGGCACAGAAAATGCACTTGCCCAATGTCCAGGGCAGTGCACTCACTCTCTTCCATTGCACCGCATCTTTTAGAACAGTTGTTCCAGGTGATCTGCTCTGGTAGGAGGGGACAGTTGGATGTAACATTTGTTGTCTCAGTGCTTGTTGCTGTTTCAGGACTGCTGCTTTTTACCAGCCTTTTCATGCATCACTTCATTCCTGTAGCTTATGTTATCACTTATACACAGATGACATGCAGATCTATAATTCCTGTTGGTGTTCTCAGATTTTGCCTTTGTATTTCTCTGCCTGCATCATCTCCATAACTGGTTGCATACTAATCTTTTATTGCAAACAAAGAAGTCAAAAAGGATTCTTTTTAATCCTGTTGTTGAGGCATTTTTGCTCATGAGTGCTTCATGTCTCAAATACTGCTGCTCTTTCCCTGTTTGTATAGTATGAGAGTTTAAAAATGTTCATTATAGTTCATGATATAATCAACACCTTGCAGATCGAAACTTTTTTTTTCATTTTTTTCTCCTTCCTTTATATGCGGAACTTGAGGTGAGTCTTCCTATTATTTTTTTTATATTGCTGCTTATTTTACAAATAAAAAAAAAAAAAGAAATAATTGGTCCAAGATCTCTGCAAGCCAGGCAGAGCACCAGTTTTATTATAAGACTACCACTTCTCAGGCCACTGACCTAAATTTTAGATTACAGCAAATACAAAAGCCTCTGTTTGTTTCTCCCTGCGTGCAATCACATTTATATGATTTGGCTTCTTTTTGTAGACTTGCCCAGAATATCAATTTTGTTTACAAATTGTGTCTACTCTTTCCTAAACCATAGGAGCTATAAATACAGTAAAAAATGTTTTTGAGCAGTTTTCCTCTGTGGTATCTTCTACATTGGATTTTGCTGACTTTTAATAACATGATTTCTCAACTTCTAATGTACTTTTAGTTTTGATTTAAGCTTGATCTTCAGTCAATTTTTGCAGAATCTCTACCCTTTTGTTATATGCTATTTTATTTAATTTTTGGCTCGGTATGTGTCCTTTTTATTCAGAACACGTTGTATGTTAAGTGTTTAAATTACTTAATAAGACATAGTCACAGATTGCTGACATTGCTATAATTATTGCTTTACCCTCTTGGCAGTAATGTGAATAGGTATTTTAATTCTCAACCAAAGCTATTCTTGCACCTTTATACAATACCACTTTGAATTTTTTATTTACACTGGGCTCCCAGCATGATAACCATAAATATACACAATTCCTACAATGGCATTAATAGGGTCCTGTCTATAAGGAATTACCCCCTCTGATATTTTTACAAGTCATGTGTAGGCATGCAGTAAATTGGCTAATCTCATGCTAGAAGTATGGTGAAGGCAGCACAGTTGCGATGCTTGGGTTGAGCTGGAGAACCAGCATCAGGAAGAGAGATTCAGATCCAGCAGGGAGAGCAAGAATAATTGTTAAATTTGGACATAGCTTCAGGGCATTTCTGTGTGGCCACAAGTCAGGTACACAGTCCAAGTTCAGACTACATGTCCAGGTTTGGGGAACAGACAGCATCCACACTAGAGGGCATTAGTTTCAGCCACAGGTGAAACTAATTCATAAATTAAGTTCATTGTATGTTGATTGTCCTTGCATCATCATGCATTATTTACTTTGTTGTATTTATGTCCTCTATTGATGATAATTTTTAAAACTTTATGTTCCTAACAAAAGCATATAAACGTTAACATGCAAAAATATTAGCAAGAGGAGAACAGACATTAAAAACAGATGAAGCAGATATTCAGAGAACTTCACTATCCACATATTTCCAACCCAGTAGTTTTTTTTCCAACAAAGTCCACTGTGCTCACAATGCTCATCTTTTTTCAATCATCTTGATTCTCATTCAAATAATTCTTTTAAAAGTTCTTCTGAAGCTGATAATGACAAATACATTCATACATGTTTTTGTGTTCTCATTTAATTTTCCAGTTTCTTGAATGCAGATGTGATGCCAGTTATTCTGCATTCATAAACACCAACTCACTTTGATAGCTTCATTATAGTCTTTTACCTGTGTGCTGTTTTTCTGTATTTCACATCTTCAATGGCAATTGTTAGAATTTCCCAGCCCAAGACCTTTACATGCTTGGTTTTTTTTCTTTCCTTTAGATGTTAAAACTTCTATTTACATTTCATAATCCCAATATTATTGTGAATATTATTCATATATTATTTTTTTTCTTAGTTTACTCTGCTGTTAAGTACTAATGTCCTTAACACAAAACCAGCATATTTAATTTGGGGACTATAAATTGACTTTGGCTGAACTTCACTGAAAATCTGATTTCTTTTTTCATTCTCCATCTTTTATGGCTTAGGAAACTTTTGCTGTTTGTTAAATCCCCCTCCAGAGTTATAGCTCAGCTTCAATTCTGATAATTCTCAGTTGATCTGTACGCTTTGAGAGTTCCAAAATATATGCTTGTTTTGATTCTGCTTTTTGAAATAGTTTTATATCCTTTTGCAGTTGATGTCTTTCCATTCATATTTTGTCCTGTAACTCATACTGTAAATTCCTTGTAAGTTTTTAATCTTTGCCTTGGAAAATTTGTCTTCTGCTGTAGTTGAGGACTTGAACTCTTTTGTCTCATTATCTTTTCCAACTAGTTACCCAAGTTTGTCCTTTTGAAATGCAGAAAATCCCCTAGCCCTATGTTACTTAACCAAATCAACTTGCAGTTCACTTGCTCCATTATTAGATTTTTATTTTATCATGTAACTCCATTAGATAAAATTAGGTAAAATTTATTCTTCTTTTATCATACAGTACTGAAAATATACCAAAGTCAAATTAAAACAAAACCTTCTCCTAGATTTGTGACTTCTTTGTCGCTGCTAACTCTCTTGTCAGCAGTTTCGTTATTAGTAGCCTTCATTAATAACTTTGGCTCTCCAGTCTTTATTTGCAAAGGTGAGGTCACGGGTAACCGCATATTTCCTTCTCTACCTTATGTGATTACAGAGAGATCTTCCATAGTAATGTCTGAACCTTTGAATCTCAACCTTTGGATACCTAACTGTAATATGTAAGAATTTCTAGTGTTAAACTTTTAAACAAACAAAAATTAAAATAGTCTTTTATGTAAAAAAAAAAAAAAAAAAAAAAAAAAAAAAGACTGGCTACAAAACTTCATCTAGTAGGCTTACAGTAATGAGAAAGACTTTTGAGCTGGTTTCATTAACCTGTCATTGTGGGAACGAGCTAAAACCTCTGAAGTACCCAGGTAAAATTCATGACATTCAGGGTCCTTTAAAATGTCTGAAATTCTAATCAAACTGTGAATTATAAAATCAGTGAAGTTGTAGATAAATAACCAATAAATCACAGTAACATTTGATACTGGATATATTAGAGGGCGTAAAAGACAAGGAGTGTGATAGAGCACTTGCTGTTAACAAGTGCCATGAGCTGCTGCTTTCATTCCATATTTTAAACAGGCATTATCTGTTGTAAAATTGACAAGTATTGGCACTGGAACAACCACAGCAGCAATATTGGCTTTCTTCTTCTTCTTTTTTCTTTTTCTTTTTTAATGACATTTTTAGAGTATCCTTCTCTGCTGAAGGTTTGGAAGAAAACCAGAACAGTCCTTGTATTTTATGACAAAAATATTATCCTTGGAATTGGAGGATGATTCCTCACTCAGCAGTTTTAGAGAATTCTGTAAAGAAAAGAATCTAAAATTAGTTGCTTTAGTGACTGGATGGTCACACACAAAGAGTTGCAGTCAGCGGCTCGATGTCCAGGTGGAGACCAGTGACGAATAGTGTCCCTCAGGGGTCAGTATTGGGACCTTCACTGTTTAACATCTTTGTTGGTGACACACAGCGGGATTGACTGCACCCTCAGCAAGCTTGTCGACAACACCAGGCTCTGTGGGTGCCAGTTCCATGACAGGGTGGGCATCCTGGGACACTGCTGTGCTGAAGCAAGGTCACACGCGTGAGCTTTGCTCTTCCTTTAAAAACTAAAAGTGCTGAACTGCAGCAACTGGTAGGTACTGCCTTGTTTGGAAGTGACTTCTTTGTCACTGCAGTCCATCTGCTCTTCCCTTGATTTTTTGGAGGGTTAAATGCTGTTGAGCCCACCTGGAAAAGCTACAACAATTATACCCAAAATGAGGGGAGCCAGGAGTCCTTCCCAGCCTGTACGTTTTGGTGCTTACGTTGGTCACGTCCTTGGTACTTACAATGTTGGGATTGGAGCGCGTAGCATCAACAAGCAGGAGGGTATCCCCGTGGTCTTGGGAAGGAAAATGGAGCCCCAGTACACTCGAGCATTGCAGGCAACACCTTGGAGGGCAGGACGGTGGCTGTGGGTACGTGATGGGTGCATTGCTGGCTGCAGGTAGGACAGGAAATGTCTGGTTTCGGGGTTATTGGGTGCAGCAAAGGAGAGCATGTGGGTGCTAGATGGATGCGTTTTCTGATGGGTTGTGTAAAAGGCCAAAGCTGCACCACCCTGTGGAATTTTAACAAGTTCTTAACAGGAAAATTAATTTAATTAACGAAGTGCAACTGAAAAGCTAGTATGTTGCAATAAAACTGTGACAATGATACTAGCTCTTTCTCAGGTGTTGAACACAATAGACATGCATTAATAATAAAAACATGTAGCTAAGACATGAAACAAACTGCTTTTATTAAGAAACTACAACTCTTCAAAACCTGTATTTGGGGGAGGCTGGGGGGTGGAGCGGGGTGGAATTTTGGCTATTTAGAAACTGGGTAAGAGGTACCCAAGTGGAGGCTCCCTGGAGTCACCATACTGTCCATTTTGTACTGTGATTTCTGTATTCTGAAAGTCAGTGTCACCCACTGCTCCCACAAAAGCATTGCTACTTTGCTGCTCTCTGGGGCATCTTTATGGAGTTAAAAATAGCTGATATGCAAACACATCATAGAGTCTGTTCCTGAGACATTGTGGGAGTGAGGCAGAAGTTGTAAAGCTGTTACGGTTTACCGGAAGTGCAAATTTTATTTCATCTCTCGTGCTTAGCTAGCTTTAGGATTTTCAACTCTATTTTTTGCTGTTGTTTGATCTCAGTCCTGAAAAAAATTGCCTAAATTTGTATCTTCCTGTGAGTGCTGGTTCTCATCTTTTGTCATGGACTTCTCCTGTACTACATGTATTCAGAAAAGGACACATTAAAATAAAAGGTTGTACTCACAGGAAGAAGGGGAGAAAGAAGGGAAGCATTGCAGAGTCCCCTCAGGAACACACCAACATGAGGATAAAGCATTTGGCCTGCAAGGGAGGAGCAGGCCAAGGGATGGGAGTATGGATTATTTACAAGGCCCTGTTAGGACAGGAAAACATGGAGCCCATCTGCAGGGAAGAGGGCTGATAGGAATGGAAAACAGCAGAGAGGGGTTTCATATCCCAGAGGAGCAATCAAGGGCAGTAGCTTTTTGAGCCACGAGTCTTTTATTCAGTGACTATGTTAAGGAAAAAAGCTTGTGAGAGGAGAGGGAGAAGGATACCACAATGATTCCTTATTTTTAAGCCATTTAGTCCTTTACTATCCCATCTTCTCTTGCCCTCTCTTTTTAATAATAGCTGAATATGATGAAAGTATATTTCAATATATCGAAATATTTTGAAATTAAGAGTGGAAGTATTTTGCTTAGCAGTCTAAATGGAATTTTGAGTTCCCTGGAAAGAAGTCCCATTTTTACTGCCTGAGTGATTACTGAATTTGTCCAGGGTTCACAAATATTTTTACAGAATTGGTTGATACTATAGATAATGAACTATTCCTGGGAAATAAAATCTATGTGTTATTAATGCTTTTAATACTTGATGCCCTATGGGCACCTAGTGTGTCATGGAAGATAAATAAAATTTAAATAGATTATTTATGCAATAAAAAAAATCGTATCTCAGTACCATGATGTATGGCATATATTTCACTCCAGAGGAGGGTTCGTATATCATACATGTCACATAGAGCTCTGCTCATGAATTTTTTTTTTATTTTTTTTATGCAGCATGCGTGCAGTACATGATAAAGGACACAATCCAAGTTACAGTTGACATATTAAAGCACTGCTGTGCATAGAGATTATTTATGAAAGAAATATTATACAATCATAAGTTTTCAGCAGGGCCTAGTTTCATTCTTTATTTTGAGGCAGAAGAACAGTAAATAAGGTAGAATCTTGATGTAAGAGCTAAGAATTATATTTTCAAAATTTTCCTCCCTGTAGTTTTATCTATTCAGGTGTTCATACTGGTATTAATTTTTTCTATTCAGAGCTGATGGGTGCTTAGCTCATCTTAAAAAAGATGGAGTGAGGCTTGACCTCTTTTGCAGCTCATGTCCACAAGTCACTAGTGGATGATCCTATACTGTGCTGTACGATTTATTTGAGAGGCTATGAATTGCCACTACACTTTGGTGGCCACTGCTAAGGCACGGTGCGGTCATCTTGTATTGGGAGGAGCACTCAAAGGTTACTGATACCTGACTACACCACCCAAGCCTGTATTTGTACACAGCTACAGTGTTTGCACGATTTCATCTATGGAGTCAGAAGTATATGCTCAGTAGCACTGCTGTCCATGGATATCAAATTATGCCTTGAAGAAAAAGAATTATAATATACACACTAACATAAACCTTAGTCATGTAAGCACTGGCTAATACCATCTTCTCTTCCTTTGGAAAACGTATTTTAAAGCTTTAAAGTTCGTATCTGATACTTGGAAGAATACAAACTGAACTGAACTGCCCTAGGAGATTGCATGGTTTGCCCAAGCTTTGAATACTTTGGAAAACTAAATTTGCCCACAAAGACGGGAGCTTTATTTGCATGCATTTTTCATTTAGTCTCAAACTGTCAGGAAGGCATATGTACACAAAGTGTTGCAGAGATCTCTATTAAATCATTTATAGGTGAAGTTGTCAACTTTACATACTTAATTGCACACAAGTAAATGCCAGTGGACAAAATCAAGATTTACTTTTGCAAAAGAAAAAAAGCATGGAGTAGTAACTGTGTGCATATTTATAGAATTGATAAATATTTATTTTGACTATTACTTTTATTATTTTGCCGCAATACATGAAAAAGGACAAAAACATTCTTACTTTGTGTTTTCCTAGTGACAATTAAGGAAATAGTGATTAATTAGTTTAAAATATTTTATGCCACCTTCAAGTGGCAATCTGACTTCATACATATTTTATACATACAAATATTATCATAAGTTAACTATATAGCCTCCTTCTAGTAAATATGAACAAACTTTCTATATTGAAATCCCGGCTGTATTATCGTCACTGGGAGGACTGCCAAGACTTCAGTAGGGTGAGGATTTCATCCCTAGTCACAATCCTGCAAAGAAAGAATAGAGTTCACAATACCATGAATCACTATCCCATATCAAATATGATGTTAAATTTCGGTATGCTTTTAACAACATCCTATTCAGTTCTAAATCTGCTATTGTTAAAGTAACCGCTCTAAGATAGGTCAAAACTATGATAAAATTGGCAAATCAAAAGTTAAATCCTGACTTTGCTCTAAAATAAATCAGGACATTCATCGAAACAGTATACAAATAATTTGATAAACGTTTACAAAGAGATAAAATAAAACCAAAATAAATTTATTTTTTTCTATTTTTGTGTCATTTTGTTTATTTTTATTTATTAATTGGTAGTGAAAAAGTGATTTGTATTTTTTGCCTTGGGGCAGGAGGCAGAAAACTGCATCTAAAATTCCCCATTTATTTCTAAATAATACAGTACTGTATAGAAAAGTCATAAAAAGAGAGACTGCAAATTGAATTCCAATAACTCTATCCTGTGAAAAACAAAAACTCCATCTAGTAAATGGGAAAGCATTATTGACAATTATATGCAAATTACCAGTCTTTTGGCAGACTCTTCAAAACTATTATCTTATGGCAACTCTGTAAATTACACAGCTATGCCAGTAAAGTCAGATTGTTCATTATGCTTTATTGATACATTTACGTTCTTCCATTTTATTGGAATATTTTCTATGGGTCTTATGAGACTTTCTTTTTTGCTTATTTTTGCAGCTACGTTTCTCTTGCTTTTTGTACTTACCCTCATCGTTAGAGTCAAAACTTCTTGTAAAGTCACAAGACCAGAGGGAGTCAATGGGTAGAAGGACCGTCACCATTCAGCATTGGTTACATCCTGAAAGGCCACCAAATAATGCAGGCAAAAATGTCATTTTGTTATCGTAAGGCTTCACTGGAGTCCTGTACATATCCTCCCTTTTCAAACCATGTTCATTCCTCGTCTCAGGTCACATATTCCTCTATTCCCCCAAGTTCTGTAGTCTACGTTTCTTCCCGAGCTAACACATTTTCCATTGCTGCTATGCTACAGAGTGCGCTCTCTCTCTCTCTCTCTCTCTCTCTATTACAGCTTATATTTAATAAACGAGGAACAGGCACCCTGTTTATGTTTATTCATAACAAGTTTAGATGTTACTTTTGAAGATAAAGAAACAAGTTTGATGATACACAATATCAGCTACACGCTCTGCACTGATAGCAAACTTTAGCAATCAAGGAAAGATAAAAAGGTTTTGGAGAATTTAATCACGTACTTCAAAGTAGGCTTAAGAACATATATTTCAGAAATTGAGATAAAATATGAATGTTTAATTTATCTTCTTCCTTTTTTACCATGGGTGTTTCTGATTCTCTTGCTAATAACCTCATTGCTTCTGTCAGCCAACACCTCTCACTTTTTTTTTTTAGAGGTATTTTTTTTCTTTCCCGAAGTAACTTTTGTTGAAGAAGGGATCTCTTAATTAGCTTTTAGTTCTCCAAAGGATGTGACTGATACTTACTTTCCCTCGTGTAGAGGACACACGTTTTTTGGGATGTCTTTATATATTTCACACAGTTGTTGGAAAGGAGAAAATTGATGTAAAAATAAGCTGTCTGTGAGCAATGACACAAGCTGAGGTTCATCTTCAGTAAAAGGACTCCATTTCTGGAGTAACCTCTGACAATATCTCTGTGTGATGCCAAGGATACTCATGCTCTAGTGCTCCTTTTTGGCTGATTAATGTATTAACGTGAGAAAGACATTTCTCTACAGTGACCTGAATTAACTGCAAACTCGTTTGGTGAATGTTTCTAACAAAATAAGAAGCACCACCTTGACTAATATTTTGGACGTTGTTGATTGGATTCTGGTAATAAGGACATTGTTCTAGCAGAATCCAAAACATATCTGCTCCCTTTTTCATAAAATCACAGACTAGTTATGACCCTGAAATCAGGAGCAGCATTCACTGTTTGGGGAATGAAAGTACATTCCCAAATTGTCTCAGTTGGCCTCTGTGTCTCATGTGACATAGTGTGGTTGGAGAAGAGCAGCTCTTTCTATCCTTCTTCATGTCCTTTGGCTAATCTTAGAAGTAAAATAGTCTGGATGATGGGCAGCTGTCACAGAAAGAAATGCAATTTTTGGCAAGACTTAAATTCATATTCTTTCTAGAAGTCTTGCTGAAATGAAATTCTGGTACATTTTGATGATATTGTCAAAGGTCTCTTTCTTATTCTATTCTGTAGCTATAAAAGTGTCAAACTGAGAGGAAGACGTCCTGTGTCTGTGTATTTCAGAATCCCACAGCTCTTTCTCCAGCCCAAGGACTGGTAGCAGTCTCTACCTGGTCACACACAGTGACTGATTGTCTGGGGGACAAATCTTGAGGAAACCTACATAATTTGATTTCTTTTGTTTAGCTTTTCTCTCTGCTGGTTCCAAAAGGAGATCATGGTAGGAAAAAAAAAAATCAAAGAAACAAGGGGTTAGGTGTCTTGGTGACAAATAGTGCTGACAGCCTGGTTGCTGGTTCATGTAGAAAGCTGTTAGCTTGTGATGAGAGGCACTACAGGCATAAGAGACCTTCCAGACACTATAAGTTACCACAGGTTTATGGGAACAAGGGTGCTACATCTATTATTTTAGGTCTTGAAATCTTGAGACTTGCCAGAGCAGAGCCTTTCTGTTACTAATTAGCATGTTGAATTACTTGGTCGGATGTGTGCCTCAGCTAAAATGAAGGGAATTTAGGAATCGAGGAAAGGAAATTACCCCTTATAGCCTGTACTTAAGTGTTCAGAACTGATGGAAAAGTAAGAGGAAATATCCCAAATCCGTGTGGTATACATCTCATTCACTGCTTTCCAAGGGCAGAGGAAGAAGTCGGGCCTAGCACTGTGCCCTGGAAGCTGAGGACCAAGATCCTTGAGGAAGTCTGAGGGCAGGACCTGCTGGCTGGCAATGCTGGCTGATCAGGATGAAAGGTTCATGGGGAGGAGATGAGAACCATCTGAAAGTTCATTATGGTTTAACATTACCATTTAGCATCCAGCCTGTGGACAGTTTAATGTATTCATGGTAAGGTATTTCCTTCCATGTTAGCAGGCATAGATCAGTTAAGCACTAATATCCCGAGTGACTGAAGGAGTGAGACCATGTAAGGGACATCAGTCCAAAGGTCAACCTTAGGAACTTTAAATTCAAGCAGAATTTTAAAAATAGAAGGCTTAGTAATTGTAGCAGTTTGGTATATCTTATGTCTGAAGAACAGGTCTGCGATTTCGGCATATTAGTACTGCTAAGTGACCTCCTGCTGGCTTTTGGATCTGCGTAATGCCAGCTCTTCAGTATATCTGGCTTCCTTCCTAACGCTGCGTCATTATACTTGCCGAAAAGGAAAACACACTCCTAGAAGCTACCTACAATGTGGTTTGGCTTAGCGTTTCTTTTTTTCCACTTTTTTACATTTTCCTTTCTCTTCTGTTCTTCTCCCAGCAGCAGAATGCACAGGCTCCTGTGAGAGTTCCCCCTGGCTACAGTTCATTTACAGCTGATTTTAGAGACAGTACAAGAAGAACACTTTGAATCAGAGCGTGTCTGCTACCTGTCTGGCTGAAACAAGAAAGTGCATAAATCCAGGTATTAAAATAAATAGACGAAGAACTAGTTGTTTTACGAAAACTCTAGAACCTTAAAACCTTTGTTTGTTTTGTATTTTACTTGATCATCTGAACCTCTTCTCACTTTCCTAGCAAACAACTGCAAAGAGAAGTGCAAACAGACAAAAGGGAACAGCAAAGAGGATTTTAAGAATGCATGCAATTACAAAGGAGTTTAGACAGAGAAATCGTTCCCTTTGGCTTCTTTGTTTAAAATGAATTGCTGCAAATATTGTACTATGTAACTAGTGGCTTACCCAGTGCTAACTGCACACAGCATTTGCAAGAGGTGTAAGGCAAGTAGGTTAGGTTCATAGTTTTAGTTTGTTGCAATAATGTGTGTGACGTCCGCAGTCCTTTATTGTGTTTCATTTCTGTGAGGGACCAATGGCAGCAGAAGAACTGAAAAATGTGACCTGAAAAACCTGGAAATAGCTGTTTTCCCTAGTCCCATTCCAAGATGATGTGGTCTTTGTAGCACATGGAATGCTGTCTGATTAGAAGAAAAAGCCAAATAATTTGACACAACAAAGCAGTGCACAACTTCAGCTTGCTAACAATGACTTAGTAGCTTGCCTGTCTTTCCAGAATCTGACAAGTGCCTGAGGAAAGCAAACAACTCGTATTGTGAGAGGGGAGGAAGGAGTATTAAATGTGGTTGATTTTGGAGAGGAAAAAAAGCCTTTGCATAGCAAATGAAAATAGAAATGCAAATCAGCTCCAAATACTTAACATATCTGATAAACAATTGTATAAAAATAGAAAGTGAAGACAATAAAGACCTTCATACATTCTGTATTCATATTCACTGTCAGCATAGCCGTACTTCATTTAGGAATGTGCCTGTATACACTGCTGGACACAAGCATGTATTCTCCCTGGGCAGGTAGACCTTTCCATGGCACATACAAGCATCAGTTCCCAAATGTCTGGATTCAAAGTGACGATGTTTAAAATCATATAATGACAACTGAAATTATGTGCGAAGGCTAAAATATTGCCCAGCATTTCCTGAAGCACAACAGAAAAGGTATATCATGGAGAAGGTATAACATGAAGGACGTGGGGGGGAAATGGAAGAACATTGTCTAAGTTTACTGTGTTGTTCAGTGGTGTCAGACTGCACAGATCATTTGTTTGAGCTGTTTGTGCCTGATCTACTTAATGGTTGTTTTCTGATAGCTATATTACAGCTATTCCACAGTCTAGAAAAGCATCTCATGCTGTCACCTCTGCAGATTCTGACTCCAGAGAGATTTCTATAATGTAACTTATAAAGAAGTGTGACAAAAGCAAAGAATACTGAATCTGCTGGTCTTAAGGTAGTTCACACCTTTTTTAGGATTTTTTTTTTAAGACTTTTTAAGAAGGGATGCCTTGCTCCAGTGTGAATGGTCCCTACTTCAGTAGAATAACTAACCCAGAGGTCAGTTACATGATTTTTTCATTGTGGTGTAACATGTAATTTTTTGGAAATACAGGCACCTTCTTATCTGCATTATGTCCATGTCCCTTATGGTGCTGTTATTGTTTTAGAATACTCTGTAGAAACAGCAGTAATATGAAGTGTGACTTGTGTTTCCATTTCCAGGTAATGACATTGCAAGTGTTAAAATTTAAGCTTAACCTGTTGTGCAAACAGATGCCATAACAACACATACATACCTCTTCAACCATGGTCTGCCTAAGGAAAAAAAAAATCTAAAGGGAAATCTGAAAATAAGGTTTAGCATGAGATCAGATCGTTTCAAACATTTTTGTTTTGCAAGGATATGTTATTTATGATCACAAAGTTCTCCAGCCTTCTTAAAGTCCAGTCACTGAGCATGACCTGATGACAATGAATTCCCTGGGTGTGTTGCAGCTGCAAAATAAAAATCAATGTTAAGAACTCAGATCAGCCTTCTAGTTCAGTATCATTAGCTAAGATAAAATGGTTTCTCTTGAGAAGGTATAATACAAACTCTCCTTATTTCAGTAGGATGGCTATGGGATTATTCCTCGTATGGGAAAAATATCTAGTAAATGCTAAACTTAGTATTTTTTTCCTTTTAATAAAGTGTGTTTTATAACTACTTACACCTTTAGGGCTTACTGCTTTCATCAATCAGCAAATCAAGTAATGACATTAAACATTAATAAGACATAGATAGAAACAGATGATTTTCTTTCAGATAGCAGGATTATAGCACAGAAATGCTGTGGCTACTGTTTGCTCCCCTGTTGCAGATGGAGGAGATGAATTATAAACTTAGACTGCTATTTCTCCATCGGCTTTCTCATTTGTGCCCCAAGCCAACCTGAACAAGGTGTTCAAGGCTGTCTTCAAGGAATTATGCTCTGCTATGTCCGATGGCTACCTAGTGTTTGCAAAAGCTCTCGGTACCATGCCTCTCAGTTTACATAGCAGAGCTATGATATTTCTGTGGAAATGGGAGCTCTGTATCTGAGGGAAAATGGACAAAAAAATTCACCGAGGTTTGGTGTTGTAGTAGGGGACTAGACTCAAAAGCAATAGATTTGTGTTCTTGTTTTTTTCTTCTTGAAATCTTGGTGAAAAATGAAAATCTAATTCTTCCTCTCTGAACACAAGCACAGCAGTCCTGAAGAGCTTCCATCACGCCTGCAAGCTGCTGGGCAGTGCTCCAGCCGTGCTCGCTGCTCCCTCCATGCTTTGCCTCTCTCTGCAAACTCTGGCCCTGAATTCCCATCTAGTTTCTGTGACACCTCCCTCAAAGCGCTATAGTTTTTCTCACTGAAAGGTGCTACATGATGGGTTATCCTGATACCCTCATTTTTTCATGTGTAAACAATAGCTTTATGGAAGTCCTCATTTTCAAGGGATGGGACTTGGTTTGAGAGTTTTTTTCCTCTCAGAAGCCTCATTCTTCCTCTTTTTCTTTTGACAGCCTGTTTCTCTCACCTTGGTTAAATCATCTATACAGACAGTAATTCATATTCCAGTTGTCAGTAGGGTGGGGTATTTTATGTTTCCCTAGTGTAGGTTAGGAATAAGTAAATCTGCGTTCTTCCAAGCTGAAATTATCATTTATTGGTCTGTTATGACGTATTTCATTCTCTGTATAGTCAACAATATGAAACCAGCACATTGTCTCTCAAACTTCCTTGTGATTTTTACAGTTTTTCTTCTCTTTTTCTTTTTTTTTTTTTTTCTCCATCTAATTCCAATGTACCTTGCGTATGTTCTGCCCAACTTGCAACAAATCTCCAACCAGTAGCCAGCTGAGCAGCCCACTTTGTGCTTTTAGTTAGGGAAGAGGAGTCACCTCCAGGATGTCTCTTTCTCAGTCCAGAAAGAAGAATATCACAGATTTATTCTCATAATCTTCAGAGCACGGTGCAGGAGAGGAGACGTGGCAGGTGACTGCTGGTTTGGAATGTCTGCAGAGAAAGTACGCTCCAGATAGCTAAAGTGAACTCCAAAGCTGAAAGGGCAGGAGGTGAGATAAATAATTGCAGAATGAAAACAGTAGCTTTTTCCACAAGTCTCTTGTCATCTATTTCTGTAGGTTGTTGAACTTTAAAATACACCTTGCAAAGGAAATCTAGGATTTTTTTGCACACTTAAAAACCAAGAAATGGCTCCCATATTACTTTCTGATTGTGGGTGGTATCTGCTAGAAGTCAATGTACAGGTTAGAATCTCCCTCAGTGTAGCTCTTAATGTCTAGTGACATGTCTGGGCTGACTGAAGAAGCCTTACATTGTCAGTTAAGTTACTTTTATTGCCTAAGTGTTACTTTGCCTGATCCTGATATGAATTTGGAACCTTAGGTAAAGGAATTTTACTGATAATTTGCCGTTTTATATTGTAATCAGTGGTGTTTTTCAGCCTGCCAGTCTATGCTTTCCTTGGACTTGTCATCAAAGTAGATGGTCCTATTTCCATAATTCAGCAGCTCCTAACTCCCTCTCATGACATATTCTTCTCCATTTGTTTCTAATGCTTTCCTACAAGTTATCAGAGACCAGTGATAAACCTAGAGTACAGTGTACTAACGGCTTGCAGTAGTGAAATTTGTCAAAGTTGTGGCACCTGGTATAGTTTTCACAAATTGTCATTGTAATAGTAGTAATTCAGACATTTACTAAAAATCAGATTTCCCATTTTGAAAGTTGGATGCTAAGGAACAGCTAGACTTTCAGGGCAAACATTCAACTTGTATAAGTAGATAAGCTTCATTTTTAATAGCACAGTCTGTCATGCCTTGGTCATGAATCTGAGTTAAAGCCATGCACCAGGAATAGACCAGGAATACAGCAAAATTTAAGCAATCTGAAAATCATGTATCTCTTCTGGACATGTTGGTTTCTTTTTTTTTTTTTTTCTGTCAGCCAGCACGCTGAGGGATTACAAAGGCTTCTGTAAATGTCAGAAGTTTGTCATAGTGTTTAGCACTCCGTAAAGCCTTGCACAGCTTCAGTGTTCACATGGTACTTACTTATTATGCAAAGTCAGTTAGAAATTTCCTACATGAAGTAGCGGCAGTTCTCCTAGGTAAAAGTAAATACAGCTATGCCACTTCAAATGTTCATCAAGGCAGTGGTTTTTTGTTTGTTTTTGTTTTTTCATTTTTTGTCCTTCTCCCCCCCCCCCCCCCCCATTATTTAGACATCATTTTGCGCCTATTAGTTCTGATAGCAGCTTTTCCACTTTTCCGCTTGAAATAATGTGGCTTGTAAAGTTAAAATCAATTACAGTACAGTATCCCTTATGGATATCCTGAGGGAAATAGGCTGCACTTGGCACTGCAGGTCTCATTTCCAACTTGGAAGTCTACAATACAAATTCAGTACATGCAGGCATTAAGAATTAACACAAGGTATAAAATCTCACTGATTATGTTCATAAGATGTCGGTCAAGGAGCACCTGACACCTAGAGTTCTGCTAGCACAGTAAACTCAGGATACAATGAGAAATGTCTCAGAGGGACTTATTTTGGAAACCTTGGATGAAGCTGTATGACCTTGGACAGTCCAGATTTTTGATGAGCCTTAGGAATGTCCTATTTCTGGGCACTCATATTATATATATATATATATATATGTATATGTATTTTTCACATTAAGTTGCTGCTTTATTAAGAAGCTGCCAGTACAGTCTGCACTGAAAGAAAAAGACAATTCTGAGTTGTTACACATTGCTTTTCTGTAATCGTGACAGCCCAACTCAATGGCAGTCCTTACCTTCCAGGGTCAGAATGGAGCTGGATCAACCCATGACATTGTTTTATGTGGGGCAAAAGTGGGTGTATGGCAAGCAGTATTGCTGCTGTCCCCTAAAGCATCACTGCATCAGGTATCACTGTGAGAGGGGACTTAGGAATAAACTCCACTCTCTTAACCAGAAATTTGCTCACTCCTAAGGTTAAGGCACAGATTGTTAAGGAATTACAGCATTAGACATCATTTTGAGAGGTCTTTTTATGCCTGAAAATCAGACAGTTTTAAAGTACCAATTTATTTTCAGAAATAAAGTGGGAATCTACTGTTTCGCTCGCTCTTCCCCCCCCTCCCCCTTCTCTCTTTGGCCTCAAATATTATGAGATTAATAAAATCTCAGATGATTTCTTTGATTTTGACCAGGTTGTAGAGATTACGAGTTAAAAGTGGGACCAAAAAAAGCTGGAAAATCCAGCTTTTATTTTTTTATTTTTTATTTTTTTGGCTAAAAATGCTTAATCTTTTTCATGCTTAAGTTTATTAAAAGATAATTTTAGCTTAATATAGTGTAACTATGTGTGCTTCAAAATTACATTAATCTTACATGACTCATCTTGTGTGGGCACAAGGTACATTATAAAGCATGTGCAAAAGCATTGTCTTCAGATGCTGATCAGATTTTGGAAGGAAAGAGAGAATTTTTGAATGCACAGCTCCAGCAATTCCCCTGCTTTCACCCTGGAAGTCAACACTGATTCTTCTGTAGATATATTCCTTTTGGTAAACCAAGACATAGGTATCAGCATATAATAGCCACAAGCACAAAGAAATCTCAAATTCCCGTATTTACCCTCCAATGATATCCACAAATCTTCACTGATAACAGTGCATTACTGAAGTGCAGCACAATATTTTTAAAATAGTCCGTAAAGACCAGAGTATCAAACTGTTCTGGTTTAAGGACATGCAAAAGTAGTGAAATTGACGGAAGACATTCTTCTTATTTCTGGTACTTCTCTGAGAAAGGTTGTTGTTTATATTGGGTGGAAAAATGTCAGGTTTATCCAGTATTCCCAAAAGCATTAGTCCAGTCTATTGCATATTTGGAGAGTCAGTGCAGTTCAGGCACAACAAATTATAAAGCTTTGTATAAAGCTATCCAGTCCCTAAAGATACTCATTTGGCACTTGTGCTTTGACAAGTCCATGGAGGCAATAGGCTTGGAGAAATTTAAGGTGTTTACAAACTGTATGGCAGCCACTACAGCATTTTCTGGAATACTGCTTATTCTGTTTGGCTAACTTTTCCACACCTAACTGTGGCAGGGCAGCCTGCTGCTGCCATGAATCACATTGACAAACAAGGGAAAAATAAGGTCTTTCTCTGCCTTTCTTCTTGTTTGTTTATTTGTGTTTTATGCAGCACCATTTTTGATAAAACTCTTTCTTTGCTCTCCTAACATAACGAATAACCCCCACTTCCAAACCCAGCTTGCCTTTGACTGTGCAAGACAACTTGCTGCCTTGGTTTACTGTAAAAAGGCCAGGTGGTCGCTGGGATAACGATGTCTATACGTATTTGAATTTGAGACATTTCAGAAAGAAAGTCATTCACGCTGCTCTAGTGCTCAGGACACGACCAGTTAAGCTTCATTTTTGTCTTCAGGAGGAATAATGTGTCTGTAGCCTTTGCTTTGTAAAAGCTGGGGTCACTGCCCACTGAACCTCCAAACACGAACTGAAATCTTGCCACTTGAAAAAAAAAACATTTTGTATTTTGTTTCCAAAGAAACCAATTTTAATCACCTATGAAAAAATATTAGAGAGGTGTTTACAACACAGCTATTCAACTTCTCAGATAAAAGTCCCTTTTTTTGGATATGCCAAAATGAAGATATATGTGATATATATCTGACATGCTAACGTGAAACTTCAGTTAACATCTTGAATAAAACCAGGCAGGATGTCGCATGGTTTAATAGTACCTCAGTATGCATCAGGGTGCATATTTTGTGTCTTTGGAGAATTTGCCTGACAGTTGTAAGTGCATATGAAAGCTGAGGCTGCTGTGTCTTCATTGCCAGTCTTAAGTTAACAAGATTATGCTAAAAGGAAGTCGAGGCTGATGCTCTCATTTCACTATCATTCTGCCATGCAAACGAGCTTTTTCTCTCTCTCTGACTGCGTATGATGGAGTGGTTTCATTTTGTTTTAAAAAAAGCGGAAAAAAGTCCCTGAATTGGAGAAAAGCCTTCCAGCCTGATGTTTAGGTCATAGTTCTCCAGTGACTATGTAATTATTTATAACATGTGGAACAGTTTCAACAGCAGAGAGTGGGAGCTTTAAAAAAATAATCAAACAGGCTTACTCCAAAATATCTCTTCTGGTAGTTTTTATGGGAATTATCAAAGGAAATATGACATAAGGGGGTTGAATTCTCTCAGATAAAGGCAGGAATGAAGCCTGCATCACACAAGTTTTGGGTAATTGCAGTGATCACTGGACTGTGGATTTGTTATATGGTGGTGTCACATAATTCTTGGTTAATCTGTCCTTCAGAATCATTAGTCATGTAAAATTACTTGTGTTGGATTTGTAAATATCTTCTGGATGACCAATACTTTGTTTCCTGCAAACACTGCATTCATTAGGGAATGTGCAGCTCTGATTTCTGTGTCATAAGAGTTTGATTTTCTAGCAACCAACAATAATTTGAAATGCTTTGTGGGTACTAATTCTTTTGTGTATACATTGCTGGCTATATAAATAAACCTGTTTTTTTACAAGAAACATGCCATTTTCAAATATTTATCAGATGATTACATAAATCACTTTATATGTAATTAAAAATCTTTCCACTTGATGGAGGCCCACAGAAATATAAAATCATTTTATTTGTCTTTGAGGCTTTGCCACTAACTTAAAAACAAAGTGTCCTGTTTGTATGAAAGTTGCAGTTCTTTTAATGATGCTAGAAACTGGGGGTATAAATCGGCCCTGCCCGATGACTTTACCAGTCATGATAGAAAATGTAATAGATTCAAAGTCTGATTTTGCATAAGCTTTTTTTTAGACAAAGTCAGAGGAGATTTGCATAACAGAATCCTTTATTATATCATCATCATCATCATCATTATTACTATTAGTAGTATTGTTGGTATCACATCAAATTAATGCTCTGTTTTACTTTCCCCTAGCTGGAATCAGCCTTTTTGCCTTCTGGCAAATTTTATATGTACGTTTACTTTCTTTTTTGTGTACGTGCTGAGAATGGAGGAATAAAGGAAAATTGGCTTTCATCTCCATAATTAACACTTGGATGAAGCATAAAATGTGAAAATTAGAAATGAGGATGCAATCGAGGGGGGGGCTTGAACCTTCCTTGTCTTTCCTGGTTTGAAGCCGCATGACATATCAGCCCTCGCCATTTGAGTTGTGTGCCAGAAATGTCGGTCGGTCGGAGGCTGCTGAGCAGGAGGGATGCAGCCACTGGCCCCTCAGAGGCAGCAGTGAGGAGGAGGAAGAGCTGCTTCCTTCCTGCAGGTCCCACTTCCCAGAGAGTCGTGTGAGCTGTGCTTTGTGAACTTCTTCTGCCAGGGCTAGATGGAAGCGGGGATGAGGTGTGGGCTCAAAGGAAACTGCCAGGTGCTCCAGCAGCCTCTCTGAAGCGTAAGGCCCCAGTGTTTGCGCCCTGTTTCTGCCTCATGGTTTCTGTCCGCACCCAGGAAAAGAAGCTAAAGGGCTGAAACTAGATGGGGAAAAATAAGGCTTTGCTTACCATGAGTTTCACTGTTTGCCTGTGTTTACTTTCAGGTGCTTAGAATAAAACTACTGAATTGGAAACCAGATTTGCTTTTGAACAGGGATGTAACCATTTCGTAATGCTCGGATTGTAAGCAACATAAGACTGGGTAGTGAGGTGAGTGATCCAGAGTTGAGTTGTCTGAGGTAATGATGCCTAGGATTTTAAAAAAAGGATCTTAAATATCTATGGACTTCCTTGGTATAACAAAAGCTTTAAAGTGCAGAGCTGCCCAAAAAATAAGAGCAGAAGTCAGTGCAGCAGAAGTTTTGTAGGCTCTAGACTTGCCAGTGCGAGCTGGAGAAAGGAGGGGTCTGATCAACGCAGCATTTCCCAGCTCCTAATCTGAGCAAACACTCTCCCTGTATTTCAGCATCAGTCCTAAGCATTGGACAGTTTTTCTTGCTCTTGTTAGAGACAGCTGTGGCCAATACTGGCAGGCTCTCAGGCATCCTCTAGCAGATGGTACAGAGACCAGATACTGCTCACCTCCTCCGAGGCTTGGGGTAGGTGCTGATCGCCCCCAGGTGAAATTCTGCTGGTAGAGACCCAAGTTCAGTGCCACCCAGCTCTGGGACTAGGAAGTCCCCTGCAAATCTCTAAGCCATCCCTTTCCATTTGGCATTCACGGCTCAGCTACCTTGACATGGAAAACTGAGTGGAGAGAGGCAGCCATGCAAAGCAGTAAAGCATAACTGGCAAATCCGTGGGCTCTTTTAGGACTAGCCAGCATTTTCTGAGAATCGCACACTGCTCCTCAGGCTCATCTTTGGTTACATCCCATTTCAAGCTTCCAAATCCTGGCATGGATCTTGACTGAGTTTCTATGTTAAGAGCTGGAATATTCTGTGAGAAAGCAAATCCAGAACTGTAGCGGAGAAAATTAAAATCGTTAGAAAAAAAGCAAAGTTCTTTTCTTTAAGAAGATGTGAAAGCTGTGGAACTGACCCTGAGTAGAGCCTGAGACTATCCAGGCTGATAACATAATTTTGGCTATTTCTAAATCTGCACATGAGAAATGGTGTGAATATGCCTGTAGAGTCTGTAGTTAGTCATTCATTCTGTCCTGCTCCAGGGGTGAGCTCTGGTGTCCCTGCAAGGCTTTGCTCTTGGAAACCTAAACCTGCTCTGAGTTAAGTTGCTCTGCCTTCTCTTTCCATCCCTGCCATATTTGTTTTACAGCTTAGGACTGGCCAGAAGGGACTGCCATTTTACTTGTGGTCTCTTGATTTTGGTGCACCTGGTGAGTAATACATAGAAAATATTTAACTGGCATGCTGCATATATTGATTAGAGATTGCCAAAATTATTCAGGCTTGTCTTGCAATGGCAGTATATTGACAAAAATGCTATGTAGGCTTGATGAGTGTAGAGTGTGAAAGTTGATGAAAGCTTTTTTTTTTTTTTTCTCTGAGTGCACTACTTTCATTATCTGTTGTGCACACATAAAAGATGGACAGGATTAAACTACAGTGTTTTAGAATAATTGGTCAAATTAGAAAGCCAACAATTGTGATAAATCAAAAAAAAAATCACCAACCCTTTTCATTGTTTTCGTTTAGAAATGTACTTTAATACCCTTGATTAAGATGTATGTTATAATTTCTAATTGGTGTGGAAGAAGAAGAATAGATTTGTGGGGGCTAAGATAAGTCTCTTGATGAGAAGTACAGGGAACAGATGACAGTAATGATGTACGTGGGTAATAAGAAAATATGAATCTCCCACACATCTATGAGAACAAAGAAACAAACAAACAATTCAAACAAGACCATAAACAAAAGCATACATTTTAAAGCAGAGATGTTAAAATGTTTTTACCACCACTTAAATTTACTTCTAATGCAATTAGTGTCAGACATAGAATTTAACATTAACGTGTGAGCATGCATGAATTCATCCAGATACATATGAATGCATATAAAGTATATTTAGTACTGGAGCACGGGTAGCAGATTGATGTCAGCATGCAAAGAGATGTTCACACTGTATAATTACCGTATGACAAACACATACACTGGGCTTATAAAGCATCTTCAATCAGAGCTATGCCATGCTGCATAGTATATAATTTTAACTAGAAGTGTTCCAGCTGTTGCCAGTACTGCTGGCAAGTTTGTATCTAAGCACACTCCCAGCAGTAAAAAAGCCTGATTTAGTGCTGCTTCTCTGGTCTGAATTTTGAAGAGTCCAGGATCTGATCCCTGGTGTTTTTGCTGGGCTGTGCAAGACCAGCTCTTTAAAAGTATTAATGCACCTAAAAATTTGAGATTGCTCCAGTGATGTTTCCAAAACTACTTTACCATTTTCTGTCGTTTACACTGCTTGAATAACTTTAAAAAAAAAGTCTGGTAGTGATCATATCTGAGGAATAAAACAAAAAAGCCTGTATTGGTTTAAAAAAAAAAAAAAAAAAAAAGGATGTGGCAATACTTTCTGGGGAATATATATATATTTTATCCTATCAAAACAGAGGTCCTGGACCTGTTAGTTCAGCGGCAGTGACAGAGACTGACCCAGTGGTAAGAGCATTCTCCGGGCGCATTCTCCGGTCAGGGTTCATCTTGCAGTCACTTCTGCGAAAGGAAAGATTGTCAAGGCTAAGACCATCCAATAGCTTCATAGCTTACAACAAGAAAGTCTGAAATCCAAGAGTCTTATCTGCTTTGTTCATAAATCTTGTTCTCCATCAGCTAAATCCCTCAATGATTGGCTTCTAGGAGATGTATTAGAAGAAGAAATGTAGAGAGCTACCCACCTGTGTCAAAACTGGTATAAGTCAACCTCTGTGGGTGTGTGTACCTACAAAGTAATATATGTATTCAATTTGGTACTGGTACTTTTTTCTAAAAGAGTCAGAAATTTCCAACCTGCTCTTACCTACTTTCCGACAACCACCAGACTAAGGTATAAAGAATGATATAGACCATTGGGACTGATTCTTAGTCTGCCTCTTCCTCTAAGATTTAGTGGTTCCATATTTAATATACGTGAATCTGTGTATAGAGGCTGTCACACTCTTCTTTTCCAGGTCACTTAGAAAAACATAGTAAGCATGATGTAATACTTTTCAAGATGTCCTCCGGGAAAATTAGGAATATAAGAACTACCATTTCGGTGTTTTATAAGACTAAAAATGAAATGCATTTGAAAGTGGAGAATGAAGAATATCAGTGAAAAAGCCCAAGGGCTTATTTATACACCACAATTATGGAGGAACATTTCTAAGCGTTTTTAAATGGTAATGATCCCTGACAGATCACCTTTTCAACCCATATTTATAACAGATAAATATCTTTTGCTTGGCCCCCCCAAGCGCAAAAAGGTTGTGGTGGGTGGGTTTGAAAAAAGTAGGAAAGAGGTTCTTCTGTTCTCCACCATCCTGCAAGACAACAAAAGACGTTTTGTATAGAGCACCGAAAGACTTACAGAAGAATTGGTGGCTCATCAGTATTGTTGAGCACAAAGCTGCAAATAAGCTTCCCTCTGAAGAGCAGACAGGCTATTAAATAGTTCTTATAGTTCTGCGCCGCCAGATTCATGTGACTGTGGTCGGAAAGCAAATCCCCAGGGTTTAGACGAAATCCCTGACGAAGGGCTGTGAGGATACCTTCCCTATCTTGCTGTCCTGACTTCGTGTTACTTTGTCATAACCAGAACATGAAAACTGCTGAACTGGGAGCTCATTTTTTAAAGCAAGCTTTGCATACTGCAGTTCATTTAACAGTGATCTAGTGGGATCTGCTGTCAGGAATTCAGGTCAGGTTCCAGGACTCTGAGGGCAAACAGCAAGTATCCTCTCCAACAGCAGTGCTGCTGTAATTTTGACAAGCATGTACTGAAAAGAAAGCAAGAAATATGGGTAAACTGCACAGCCTGAAATTTCCTGCTTAAAAAGAAATGTCTCCAGAAATGCAAGGACACAAGAAGTGCAGTTCATCTTAAGAGAGTTCTTCAAGTGAAATTGAGGCTAAGACTCTCATTGCCAACTCTAACCACCTATAATTTGGCTCATTCTATTCTCAGTAGAGATAGACATCTCTGAAAAGCAATTCTTTTAAAAGAAGTAGGTAAATCAATCTCTCTGTCTACCCACCCTGAGCAACATTGTACCTTTCCTGAAAGTAAGGACAAATTCACGATGGCTTCAGTTAACTCAAGTTTCTTTACAGAGTTTAGAGTCCTTAGTTCAGCCATTGAGCTCCCAAGGGAATAGCCCATGGAACAAGACATTCTATCTGGAAGTTCATTTCAAGTTCAACTTTTTATTGAAGAAAATGAAAATTTGATGAATGTAATGACTTTGCTCCAGCTCTGTTACCAAATACCATATCCTGAACCTTTACTTACTGTCCTGGAAATTTTGGCTTTTTCTTTCCTATGGTAAATTCTTTAATTATCTTTATAAACTTCTGGTTGTTGAGATTCGCCTTGTCAGGACAAAAATATTTGTTCTCTATTTTAAGTTTTATTAATTCACGAAAAATGTCAGGCTGATGTTTTACACACACACATAGGCAGAGAGTCAATATTCTGCATTGCCAACACATAAAAAGATAACTGTAATGTTGCATTATATGGTGTCCCAATTAATGGATATGTTGAACTTCATTACCACAGAACCTTTACTAATGATATTGAGGAAGATAAAAGGAAAACAGACTATTAAAAAAAAAAAAAAAAGGTACCTTTCAGATTTCGGGTTGTTTACCAGAAAGTTCATTATGGGACTACTTTTTAAATGCTTCTCTTACTTCCCCTTTGTTATATACCTTTTGATCATCCAGGTGATCAACCACTATTACTGAAATTCATTTAAATCTTTTAACCTTACCTGACTTAACCACTGCACTGTTAGCAATTGTTTTCTCTTTAGGAGTGAGGACATGTTTAGATTTGACATGAGTTAGTTATGGTTATCTTCCTGTCATCCAGATTCGAAACAAAACAAAACAACGAGAGTTTTTTGTCATCGTTTTTATTTTTTCCTTCCACCTACAGTCATTGTCAAGAGCATTCCCCACTGCCTGCAACAGACAGTACTTCACGTCTCAAAAATCTAACATCCCCAGCCTTCACCCTAAAGCTCATTCCAGGCTCACCCGAGCCTGTGCAGGTGTTTATTCCACACCAGTCCCTGTAAACAACAGGGGAAATCATTTCTGAGCCTTGGTGTACTAGCAGCCCTGGTCCAGAAGTATGGCATTCATTTACGTTTCTTTTACTGTCTTTTAGTATCTACTGTAACTCTAATTCTGTAAATACTGTAACTGTAATTCACATGATCATGTCACTGTTTAAAATAGGTAGTCATGCTGTTATAAAACCACAATATGTCATTGCAAAGTTGGTTTGGTGCACATCTGTGATTCCTCAAGTGTGGGTGTTTGCTATTTTTTCCATACAGCTGTGCGTGTGTGTATGCAGTATTTATGTTTATATATATAGAGAGAGGTACGTACACAAAAACTGAGCTACTCTGTTTTGCTCTAGCAGTCTATGCCTCCCTCTTTTCACTATTTTTCTCTCCAGTAAGTATTCTTGGTTTGGTGATCTGATGCTGGACTCATTTTCTGTTAATGATTTAGTGAAGGAAAGAAAGGAGATGAAAGACTGATATATACCATTATCCTTTACTGATTAGATTGGATCAAATGTTTATTAGGTTTGTAGTTTCTTGAATGGAACAAGTATTGGAAGTTTATAGGATTTTTTATTCTGAATTTTAGAAATGTTAAGTAAGAAAAGTAGTCAGAAGGACAGCTGGCCTGATAGCCAGGAGGTGTAAAGACAAACTAACAGCTGTCGGACTGAGGAGCATAACATCATACATCTGATTATACAAACTGTGTGGCAGACTTCTCTATGTGTAACGTAGAGTCAGATCTTTGGAAAACAGGGGTACCTCCTATAAATTTTAGCCTAGGAGCCTCTTCCTTTTGCTAGTTTGAATCAACCATCCTTAAAGCCTTATGGCAATATGCAGTCAGCAAGGCGTTAATATGCCCGTCGCGCTAATACTGGTCTGACCATTTCTCCCGAGTGCTGTCTACTCCCTTGTTAAATAATGAAACCATCCTCAAACTAATTATGGTGGTTTATATTTGTTGTTGTTGTCTTTTTATTTTTCTTTTTGGAGAAAGTGTCCTTAACCCGTTTTCAGAATCGGATATACTACTAGCAGCCCAGTTTTATGTGGGCCCTCCAGCACTTTTCTTTTCTGGGATTACTGGTTTACATAGGGAGCCAGTACGCATCCATATTGTCAGAACTTAAATGTATGCATCAGTTACGAAAGTTTAGATCATCCACATCTATCCTCCCTTAAAAGGATGTGCAAGACCTTGATGTTCCCCAGTAAAAAAATGTAGTGTGCTCTAACAATATATACAAAGTGAGTGAGTGGAGATAGGAGTCTTCTGGCATAGGAAACCTGTACTGGCATGGGAAGCTGTCGTTTTTTAAATTAACCAAGCCAATCAGTGATGTCATGGAAAAGCAGAATACTTTTTCCTAGGCAGAAGAAAGAAAAATGTAGCTTTCTTATTTTATTACTTGAAAAAGAAAATATGGGGAGAGTTGTGTATGTTTAGGCTTCCTTTTTGGAATTTCCTTTCCTTTTATTTTGCCAGCACCTCTTGAGCCTGTAAATGTGATCTACTGCAGCTGACCTGGAATATTATCTGCTATCTGTGTTTGTACAGTCCAGGTAATTATTTTCTTAAACATTTCTGACATAATATTTCTGAATTGCAAATAAAAGCAAATGACAAACAGATATGTAGAAATCACCTATCGTAAAAATCCAATCTATTCCTAAATCTCAAGGGTTTCAGCTGTTCACTCCTAATGCAAGAACACTGAAGTGTAATAGAAATGAGCAGCAAGTAATAGGAAATAGGAAATGAGAAAAATATGCAGACATGACTTGCATTGTTCTGGATCAAGATGCAATTCAGATTGCTTGATCACAGACAATTTATGCCTCTGACCACATGATGTAAGTTATCAAGTGGAGGCAGCGGTTTGCTAGTAGATTTTGTTGGTAAAAACATAGGGAAGTTATTCCATGTTGAAGATTTAACAATATAATTTGCTTAGGGTTTATGTGCAAACATTTTTGGATGAATACCCTGCTGAGGTGCTTGCGTGCCATTATTCTTAAGAAGTTTTGAAGTTTATTGTTAAGAAAACTACTGCCTATGATTCCTACTTTATTGTTAAAACTGATTGCTAGAACTTCTTTCCCGAGATCAGATGTTCTGGAGCATATCAGGATGTGTGAGTAGTTTAAATAGTGAACTTGCAATGAAAACTCTTAAATTTTTGAATGGTACTTTCCAAGAGTAAAAAGTAAAATGTTTGAAAAGTACATGCGTGTTTTGAGAACAGTACAGTTAGCTAGGTGAGAGGGTTCAGCTTTACATGTTAGGAACTACAGGAAAGAATTGAGAACAGATAGTGAAACGTTTCAGTGTTTACCATTATCTATTAAAGTTTCCTCCTGAGTTTATTCCAGACAACGTAATGGAAAGTTTTTGTCTGTTCAAGACATAGATAACTATCCGTATGTACACAGGGAGCATCTTAATTTTGGGTTGCGCTCCCAAGAACAAAATGAATTTGTTGTCTGAAGACATTCATTAAAATGCCTGCCTTACCTAGCGTTATAAGGACAGAGGCATGAAGTATGGGGAGAGTATGGAGCTAGAGTCAAATCTATTTGAAGTCCACTTCAGAAATTTATTTCATACAAAAAGCACAAATAATGTCCATAAATTGAAAAAAAATATCCAAGTATTCCCTTCCAGTTATGCCCAGCTAAATCCTCTGGTTTATGTTAGTTGTATGGAACAAGTGTCTTCTTTGACAGCTGTTCAAACAATAGATGTTAAGCATGAGTGAAAGTATAAGAAATCTGGAATTGTAGAAGATGTATGATAAAATACAGGGTTTGTTTCCTGAGAATGATTACATCAAAACAGAGGAAATCCATTGATTTACGCTTTCAATTTGACCATGTGCACAGAAGCAGATGAAGGTAACTAAACATTTGTTGTTACAACAGGGAGGAGAAGGTTTATCAGAAGGGGCTCCAAATCACCACAATTGGCTTTGGATACAGGGGTGCCTATGCCTTGGCACAGCACTGGCTGTGAGTTACGTGGCAGCCCTGTAACTGCAAACGTAACATTGCCATTAGGTACAAAGGGCTCCAAAACCTGAAGTCAGAAAATGTTTATATTGTTTTTATGTATAGAGAGATGGAGAGAACAGATGTTGGTTACTTACAGCATTGCATTTGAGGACATGGTAATTCCAAACATGCTGTGTATGGTGGTGTCTATGCAAACATTCAAATACTGTGTTTCAGATATTAAGTATTTCACATATACTTTCATTCATGCATTT
Organism: Cygnus olor; assembly: GCF_009769625.2. Lineage (NCBI taxonomy): Eukaryota > Metazoa > Chordata > Aves > Anseriformes > Anatidae > Cygnus > Cygnus olor. The sequence continues at coordinate 39,565,993 of NC_049172.1, read as the reverse complement.
AAAGTCTTGTTTTTATGTTGTGAAATCTGTTTACTTTGAACCCAGATTAGTAATAATTAGTAGTTTTCTACAGTTTATAAAGAAAAATACTGTTTTCTGAGAGGTTTTAAAAGCTTACTGTGGGCACAATTTCAATAATGAGTAAATAAATAAGAAATAATTGCTTTGTTAACTGCTTACTGCTGTATGAAGAATTTGAAAAGTTGTCCAATAGCATGTAAGTCAAGGGCATGGAAATGTGCTTGACTATATACTCTGATCTGCAATATTTTGTGTATGGTAAGTATGTGGGGATTGCAGTGCTCTACTTAAATGTTTTACCTGGTAATTCAGAATTCTTTTTTTCTTCTCTCATGCTTTAAGGAGTTATAAAACAATATTAATTTACTGTAAAATAATACCACAGTTTGGTGTTAATTGGCATCCCCTCTTACTATGTGCCTGTATTGTTGCTAACGAAGTAACCATGTAAGAACAAGGCCTTACCTAATAGATCTTTATCTCATCACCCACAGCAGCCTTCTACACAGGTTCCCGAGTCATTACTAATAATTAAAACAACTAATAAATATTAAAGAAGCAAAACAAAAGCAGTACTGGGCGGGATTTTACTACAGCTTAGGGAATTGGTTGTTCAGACCCTTAGGCAACTAAAATCCTTTAGCTGTCTCAGTGAAAGAGTGGATGTTTTCCAGCTTCCCAGCCTACAAAATGCAGACTGTGGTAACAGTCTCTCCAATCCACCTGGGACCCGAACATGCCTGTGTGTGTTTATCAACAAGGAGCGCAAGTCACTGTGTTCACTCTTTGTTAAGCTTGCAATGAAATCTTTTTAGTAGTCTTTATTACTCTACTACAGCAGAAGTCTGTCATGTATGCACTCTAAGTGTAGAAAAAGAAATGTGTTCTTCGGTGCTGTTGAAATCGACACGTTGCAGCCCTCAAAGCTGTTGTGTGCCAGGGGCCTGCCTGGTGCTGGCTGCAGCCAGCGAGTGCCTGCAGGTCTTCCTGGCTCTGGCCAGGGGATGAAGAAGGGAACCCAGCCTTTCCCAGTCCACCTGACAGTGCCTGCTAAGGCAACAGTTTTGCCTTTCCCCAGAAAGAGCAGCAGTCTGCTGCCCTGGCCACCCCACAAACAGCTGGCCTCGTTCTCCATCCCTTTCGTCTTTGGGCCTTTCTCATTTTCAGGCTGAATTAACAGCTAGTTTAGAGAAAGAGGTGTTACTTATAGTTAAGAAAAATGCTTGATTAAAAAAAAAAAAAAAAAAGGTTTTACGTGTTTGGAAGGCCCTATGTTATTCAGTCGTCTTACCCAGAGATTTGTAACAAGGCACGTATGGCTACCACTCCATCAATAATCCTGCTTCTCTAAATCAACAGTGCCAATATTCTCACTCTTCTGTCACTCCTTAAAAACGTGAATAAAACCTTGGTGCTGTTTAAAAAAAAAAAAAAACACGAGCATAACGAATATTAAGTTAAAGGGAAAACTACTGAAAAGAAAAAAAGTCCCTTTAGAGTGCTAATGTGGTTTGCATTCAAAGAGGAAGTCACTTTTGATTAACAGGGAGGTAATGTTTCCCCACAAGGGTGGGTCGTAATGATGAATAAACAATGTAATCAAATATTAAATTAAATTTATTTAAAAATCTTATTTGCATGTTACTTTGTAAAAAGCTTATTGATGTAGTATTTTGTTTACTCTTATTGTTCTTAGGCAATTTTGTGATAAATAGAGAAAAAGACCAGTAATAGCATTCAGTCTTTCAACACAACTGCGTATGTATTGATTATTTATTTTCCTAACAAATCCATGACCTTTTGCCACCTTTCTGCCTCAGAATTTCTTCAGGAATAACTTCTGTTACCATCACCGAATATTTCTGAGAGGGTGGGGTTGGAGTAAATTTCTGTTCTTTGTTTCTGTACACACATTCTCTTTAGCACTTTTTTCCCCGTCAGAGGGAAGCGGTAAGTCCTGTTCCCAACACAGCTCTGCTGGGAGAACAGGGCATGCGATGTCAGAGGAGAGGAGCGGCTGGAGGACACGGGCTACACTTACCTTGTCTGGTACAGCACTCCTCAGGGATTTTGATAAATTGCAGCAGCCCACGGACAAGGCCAAGGTTGGGTCAAAGAACCAGTGAGATATAAATGGCTCTGCTCTCTGTCGCGCTCCTGCAGACAGCATTTAGCCTTGAGGCTTCCCATTCACAGAGTGGGAACTTAGGGTACTTTGGTGATACAGTTGGTCACATTTTTGCCTAATCTGTAGCAGTTGTATGTTCTGTAGAAGGTTTCCAGCTGAGAGAGAAAAGGGTGGTTGTCCTTCCTATTCTGCCTCTTAGTGTAGAGCATTGCAATATCATGGCATTCTTCTGAGAGTTAACTTGAACATTTGCAGCATGTTTTAAAAGTGCCTCATTTCATACAGCGTGTCTCCTAAAGACTGTATTTCTTGGTCCAGTGTGATTCCAGGAAGGGTTCATTGATAAAACTTAAGAAGATTTAAAATGAAGCTTCTCCAAAGGAGTCCATTGTTTCTGATTAACATGATTTGATGGAAGTGTTTCTCTAGCTCACTGGCAGGTCACTTGTGTAGCAAATTAAAGACTGGGGTTGCAGGCCCAACAATAATTGAATTTATTTACTAGCTTGTGTTTCTGTTTATGAGGGTGAGCGATGGTTTCCATTACAATGTGTTTGTTTGTGCAATATAGCACACCTGCTTTTCAGAAGACAGTATCATAAAGTACTCACTTGGATTGTCTTGTCTCACATTGCAGAGGTCACTGTATCTTGTGCTATATAAATACAAACAAAAGCGTAAGAGCAGGTAATAACTCTAGTTTAAAGAAAACAATTAAAACTAGTAGTCATGAAGACATACTGTTGAATAAGGTAACACTTGAATTTTTGTGGAAATTCTGAACAATTTAAAATGGTTGATATATCTGAAACTATATATGTATATTGATATAATAAATACATTTCACTACTTAAAGATATTGAAAGCCCTATATGGTCACAGAATGCCACATCTAAATTGTACTGTAGATATCAGTGAAATCTCTGATATTATACTGCACAGTATAACGTGGGAAGAAATAGTATTAGCATTTTAAATTGGGAGACTTATATAACTCATACAAGGACTAAAATGCTAAGGCAGTGGAATAAATCTGTGTAATGGTACTTATTTTGTTTTATGGTAATATTTGATATGATTTATTTGAAATTGTCACTGAAGTGCTGGTGATATATGATACCTGCAAGTTAACAGAACTGACATGGTTCTGAAAATATTGGTGAAACATTCAGTGTTAATTCTCTGCTCCCATTTGGTGGATCTATATAGATGAAGAAAAGATACTTGAGTTTGTGTTTGGTGATACATACAATGCCCTTACTTCAAACAGGAAAATCTTCACCTTGTGAGTAGGAGGTAAACACACCCCCTTTTTTAATGCCAAATCCATGGGCAGTAATGCTATGAGGTGGACATAAATTTTCTTGTCTTTGCATATTCTGTGAGCTAAGGCTTAACTATGCAGAATGCTACTTACTGAAGCCATGTCTAGGTACAGATAAGTAGTGAGCTACAGGGGTAGAACAGCTATAGTGCAAGTATACCAGTTCAGGATGATGAAAAAGGGAGTAAAAATCTCACACATGAGGCTGAGAGCCCAGTAGGTAACTCCATTTGCAGGTGAAACATAACATAGCTACTAATTAAAGACCACTTTGCTTCTGCAAAGATCAGGTGCTGTTGTGTATCAGAACCTGAGAACTGACTGAGTGGGGGAAAGTAAGGGAGAAACACCGAGAAAACTCACCAAACTATCCTAAAGATGTTCTGAGAAGCAGAAGTTGGGAGCATTCCCAGAGATTCTGGATTATCATGGTATGGGGAAACTTCCATTAATAGGTCTGGGATCTAAAGCACATTGTATTCTCAAGCAGGTAGTTTGCAGTATGTGGTCCTTGTACCCCAGTGATAACAGCTGCATCAAATTAATGTCCATATGACAGACATATCACCGTGGAAACAAGAATGGTTGCAGAGTACTTGATTTATAGAAATTATAGCTTTAATAAAGCATTTCTTGCTCTTTCAAGTTCTGATTTAATTAGAAAAAAAAAGTGATCTATACAGTGTAGATGCTATCTCCACCAGTAATTGGAGCTGTATATTAGCACAGCTGTTGGTTTATTTCATCTTACGCTGTCTCTGTTTTGAGTGCTAGGCGGATACTAATCTATCTGCTTAATCTGGCCTTGTTACTTGAAGGGTAAACAAAACTTCATACTGGGGTTTGTGATGATGTTATACAGCAATATGTGGCCATCCTATCCAGAAGTGTGGCCATAATTGTGGTAAAAGGAATCTGAAAGGGAAAGTGCTTCAGTTCATGGCTGAATATAATTTGCTCTCTGTCTTTGAAAGAAATTTACACTTCTCTGGAGCAATTTCTCAGACCTAAATGTATTTGAAGAGTATGGCCACAAGTATTGCTGTACCTTCCCATTCTTTCTTACAGTGACACAAAGGGTGACAAGATCAGAAATTCTAGCTGCAGTAGTATCTTAAAATAAACAAAAAACCTTGTAACACAAGTGTTGTCTGTGTGATGACACTAACATTTGTTGCACTAATTCATAAGCCAAAGTGTCAACAGTTTTCTGCAAAAGTCAAAAGGGGGAGTACAAAAACAGCAAGTATGTTTATACACAAAGAAAGGAATGGATGCACACGTATGAAAATAAAACAGTTATAAATGGTGATAACTGAATTGAAAACATTTGTTTATCTCAATGTGAGATGTATAGCTCAATTTTGGAAATGATTTTAAGAAAATAAATGAAATAAATTAGACCCTAGAATAGAATTTACCAGTACAACTGAGATAAAGAAAAATACTGCCATGTAAGTTAGTTAGCTTCTGCATGACACACATTACCCTAGAAAACCGAAAGGGACCTTTAACATTGTCTAGTTAATTTGGTAAATCACATGATCATTGCCTGACTTCTATGTCTCTGTTTCTGCTTAGAAGCATAAATACCATTTTAGAAATTCCCAAATTTGCCAGCTGCTGTGTTCTGAGCTTCACCAATGACTGCCTTTCCCTTCTTTTTCCCTCACTCAATATGATGTGAATGTTTCAGTACAGAAATAGTTGCTAAACTGATCCTAAATAATAAACACACACTCCCACAATCATTTTAGAAAAAAACAAATTCCCTCTCAAGTGCCATCTGAAAAGGTTAGAATAAATCTAATAATCAACTGCCGCAAGAAATGAAAAGAGGAATTAGCGTGATAGGCTTAAGTGTGAGAACATTACAAGTAATACCACTAATTAAAATCCATATTCTTAGGGTTTACACCCTCTCTATCTGAGTAACTGTGGCCTCCTACAAACAATCATATTTACTATGAAGCCCACATCAATCATCTTCATATCATTTGTACACAGTACAACTATGTTAAGTAATGCTTAGGAACTGGCCTAATAAACAATGTATAAGCCCTATAAATAATGTATAAGTATGTCCCATGAGTTACTATTTTCTCAAAGTTTATACTATGGATATATTATTTTCTTTAGTGCAAGGTAGGAAGAAGATGGAAATGAGTATTGGTGATGAGTCAAGAAATGTAACCTTATTGCTCTCCACAACTACCTGAAAGGAAGGTGTGGGGAGCTGGGGGTCGGCCTCTTCTCGCAAGTAACTAGTGATAGGACTGGAGGGAATGGCCTTAAGTTGCACCAGGCAAGGCTTAGGTTAGAAATTCAGAAACATTTCTTCTCAGAAAGAGCAGTCAGGCATTGGAACGGGTTGCCCAGGGAGGTGGTGGAGTCACTGTCCCTGGGGTTGTTCGAGGAAAGGTTGGACTTGGTGCTTAGGGACATGGTTTAGTGGGTGACATTGGTGATAGGGGGATGGTTGGACCAGAAGATCTTGGAGGTCTTTTCTTTAATGATCTATGAGGCCGTCTGAGGCTCAGAGCTCTCCTGAAGTTCTGCTGCTGCCTGTTCTGCCAGCACAGGTACTTGGGGCTGGGCCGAGCCCCCCACGCTGCTCTGGCTAATGCGAGGAGACAGTCGTGCTCTTGTAGTGAGCTCAGGGAGGAGCATTTCCAACACCAGCTGACCCACTGCTGATAGCTGTCTGTCTAAAACAAAGGCCACCCTCTGGTGGAGATCTGCTTTCCAGAAGCGTGTAGTAGTCACATCCCATTGCTTTGCACTTGTGTGTGTATAGAGATTCTCTCTCCGGCAAAGTGGCAGACACTCTCTTGCACTTCCAATATGCTTCATTCTAGGTAGCAAATTTACACATGATTATAAGCATGCAAACATGTCATCATTTTCCAGCATTGCTTTAAGTGCATGGTAAACTTCTGGGCTAACATAAATACACTTCCAGAAAACCTTTACCTAATGCAATGCATTATACAAGGGTTTGTTCATGACAGGCTGAAGTATTGTCAGCCCACCTAAAAATGATCCTAGCGCCCACTTTCCATGTCCATGGAAGAGCATTTGCAATGATCTGTGAAGCCTGTAAGACGGAATGGTTGATGAACCTGCCTGCCATGGGCATGCTTCCTTGAGCCCCATGCCTATCACATTTGTGAATACTTCCATTCCTGAATGCAATGAACAAACTTAAAACATTATTTACTCACTAGCTATTACAAACCCACTTCAATTTATGTTATTTGGCCTGTATATATATACAGAAACTTTCTGTCATTTACATGCAAGTATGTCATACTGCTTTATTCTCCTGACAATGACTGAAATCGTCTGCCTATTCTAACCAATATTGCATACTCTGCTTGGAAAATACTTTTATCCAAACACAGGTATATAGATAGTCCTACCTGAACAGGAGAATGCGTTCAAGTATTGCTACAGTTGTTGCATATCCCAGACTGAAACAAAAGATTCCTATCTCAGAAAAGAGATGGTTCAAAAATGTAAAATTTTAATCAAAGCAAAACCCAAGCAGTTAAATCAAACAGACCTGAAAACCAGAAAGCTTTGTTTCAGAGTTTTTGAAGTCTTTCTTGTATAGTTTTCTTCTCTGAAACTGGAAATTACCTATCCCCATGAAAATTCTAGTTTTCTTGAATGAAGATTTTTTTAAAGGAAAAGATGTCTATTCCCAGAATATACTTTCAGTACAGGTTTTTAGTATACCTTTCAGCAGTAGATAAATTTCAAATGCACTTCCATCTTTCAGGACTCTCATCTCAAATACCACTGCTGCCCAAATATCTAACTAGGAGGGAACAATTCTGCCTCCAAAAAAGGACTTTTTTGGAAGAGATTAAAGCAGAGAAAGAAAATGCTGGATACTTGCCACACCTTCCTCTGGAATAACTTCATGTAACCCACTGCAAAGGAGAACTGTGCAGAACAATTTTTTGGCAATCCTTTCACAACTCATCTACAATATTACCTTACATGTTTTTTAATAAGTATTATAATGTATCATATTAATGAGGTCAAAGTGCTCAGGCAGATGAAGATCACATCATTTGCTTGATTCACCTGATAATAGTTCAATACTGTGGTAAGTGACCAAAGTCTATTTAGGACCTCTCTAAGACTACTGGTCCTTATACATCCTTTGAGCGACAGCCCAGAGATGCAAGACCCAAACAGAAAGTTAGCTATTTAATATGCAACATATCATTATATGCAAATGCAACTAGATTAAATTAATCAAATACATAACTTAGTATAAAGGAAAATGTTTTAAGAAGGAAATCAATGAAGAAAGTATTAAAAATTACTTGTTTGTGACATTGGCAAGGGAAAATGTGCAAAAGACAACTCAAAATAGGGAACAAGCCAATATTTGTAGGGAAGTTAGCTCAGTACGTAAATAAAATTTTCCTAAATTCAGAGACAGTGAGATTTTAGAAGAACATAGATCTGATATGATTGATGTATTGATGATACATCCCAAATTAGCCACATGTCATCTGGACCAAACAATGTAGAGATCAAGGTCTTTGAGCTCAGGATTTGTATCTAAAATAGCACAATGTGTGACTTCGTTACAATCACATTTCATTAAGGTTTAACATAACATTTAGGAATTGGCAACATGTCAGAAATATAAGTACCGAAATCATTTATTCCTATGAATAGATGAAATAATAGGAAGGGAACTCATGGTCAGTGAACCTCAAATGTTAGTGTAGATGAAAGATGGTAACAATAAGGCCAATGAATATTAAATGAAACAAATTATAGGAAAGAAAAAATGAAATTAAGAAATTACTTTTAAAAGTGTATCTAATAAGTTCAGTTTAATAGCCAGCTCTTCTTAAGTAATATTACAGTCTTTTCAGCTTGCTCACATCCAAAGTCAACTCAGCCTTTTCCATTTTAATCTGTCCTTTGATTCAAATTCAGATAGTATAGCCATCATGATAAGATTAACATAAATGTAAATAATACTTATATTCAAGATGGCTTGGAGGATTTTATTAATGGTAAATGCAATAATCTGAATATTTCTGGCATCACTGGTTTAGGAAATGAGTACTCTCAACGTCTCTTATAATAAAAATCACTCTGTGTTTAGATGAAGTATCATGAAGTTGGTACACCTGGATACTAGAGCAGAATTTCTCGTTAAGTTTACATAGGGCAGATGTGGTACAATTTAAATGGTAAATGCTGACATGAGGTTATAAATTAAGAAAAATAAAGTCAGTGCAGAACTGTAATCTCATCTGAAGAAAGCTTTAAATTATCCCAGCATATTTTCAATAAACTTTGTCTACTAAGTCTGATCTGTAATTGGCACTTAAGAAACATTCACAATGTGCTATCTCTTACTGTGTTAGGAGAGACTGAAGAGATACTGGGTCATTATGTAAAAATTGGTAATTAAGAGCAAGCAATTTTCTGGTTAACTTACATGTTCATTATATGTTGAATATTATTTAGTTTTCTCTGTCCTTTTTGTGTCTCATAAACTTGACACAAGGGATCCTACATTGTTAAAGACATATAAATTATAAAATAAGACATATATTTAATTAACTCATCAAACTTTTGTTGTGGCTAATAATTCTTCCAGCAATTACTTCATAAGGGAAAACATTTCTTTTTAAGTAAATAATGTTCACTACCTTTTAGAGCTGCTGTCACTGGAAAAAAAAAAAAAAAAAAAAAAGTATGTACTGAAATGTCTACATCCTTTGATGAGCTCTCTGAGAGAATCTTGTAGCTTTAAATTAAACTGATCAAATAGAAACTGATATATCCTTCAAAATATGTTAACTGATTTGACTACAAAGAAATATAAAGACATTCCATGCAGTTATGAGAAGCTGATGGCAGGCTGAATTTCAGGAAGAAAAGGATTGATTATTATCAAAATTGAAGCTTTCTTCTTGCAATGTAGCAATATATAGGCCTATTAATGACTTAGCAAAAAGAAAGAGCTGTGCTATTAATAAACACACCGTTATTCACTTAGATGTAGCATAAATCAAGGTTGAAAACTGTATGTGCTCAAAGATGAGGTGTGGTTTCTCTGCTCATCTGAGTTGCCCATTGGGATTGATGAAGTTCCAGCTGAAGCTGATGGGACACTTGGCCATTGATCTCAGTGACCGATGCCTGTATGTTTTGCAGATCAGCTTCTACATGCTGATTAGATTTTATTTTAATTTTTGAGGGAACTTTACTTTTCATAGCAGCTTCAAAGGTTTATTCTACATACTCCACTATGTATCCTTGTATGAGTCATTACTAGCTGCTACTTTTGATTAATGTGACGATAAAGTTATAATAATTTTTATGTACTAATTATTTCATTTACCACCAGAATTCAGCCACTTCCAGACCTGACATTTTACGGTCTTGTATGTAATGTTGATGAAAGGTTTGAGTAAGGAATGATTTAGTTAGCGCCGTATGCAAATCATATTTTGTCTTACAATGTACCTAAGTTCTTACAGAGAGGATTTTCAAGTAGGCTTGCAAAGACAGATTTAGTTAAAAAAATACCACAGAAAATTTTCATTCGTACATTTTTGTGTGTTTTGTGCATATTTTTCATAAGCAGAGGGAAGAAATAAAAGTTATTCTCAGTTAATTAAATAATGTAGAAAATACATACCAAATTCAAGAAAAACATATTTTTAGAAACACAGACTTTATCAGTTTTGTACTAGTACCATAAAACCTAGACTCCAAGATAGAGGGGTGTGTCATGCAACGAAAATCTGATTGTATGTTGCCAAGGATTTGCTGTAGTTTGCTGTCAGTAAGGTTGATTCCATTTTTCCATGTTAAAACACATATTTTTGTTCTATGGGGATTCTGCAGAACCCATGCAGACAGGTTCATTTGCCTCAGTTTTACAGAATAATGTATAAAGCATTCTAATTCCTACATCTCTCTTCACACATATCTAGTTCATTTTTTTTCCCCTCTCTTCATTTGCTTGGGTACATAATGCATACAAGGGATATAAAGCACTATCAAACAGACTAGTAATCAAACAGACATTTCATTGCTAAGGTAATTGCTTCCTGAGTGATGACTGTAAACCTTCTGACTAGCCCTATGTCCCTCCATCCACATTTCATTTCATTTCTTAGGAAGAATTACATGGCATGGAGTGTTCTCAGAAGGCCAAAAAATCTAGGCTGAGTGAAATTAAGAAGAAAGCATGTTTTAGATCTTAAGTGTGAAATCCAGACCTCATTTGAAGTCAATGACAACATTTTGGTTGAAGGCAGTATTTCAAAAAAAAAAAGTCTTTTGAGAAAAAAATTATCCTACTAACACTTCCCTCTCATGTAAATTAGCAGAGTTTCAGCTCTTAGATCTCTCCTGAGTTCTGTGCAAGGAAATATGAAGTTTGTCAGGCAAACAGATATCAAAATTTATAGGATACTTTAAAAATTAAAACCAGTGCCCCAAATTGCATTTCAACACTTGGAGTATTTACAGAGCAACCCGGAGTTCAGTTTAAAATTGTTCAGCTGTGAATACATGCATGGTGAGTGGGGAGTTGCTACCTGGAGTGGGTTCAGTTTCAGTAATCTCAGTGAGGAAGTCTTCATCCAACATGTTGCATTAATTTAGTTTAAATATAGAGAAAGGTAGCACAGTGTCTGAATCAGAAAGAACATAATGTTCTCATATTATAAAAGCAGGTGGAAAAGCAAAACACTTCACAGAGACTTGTTTTAATAGCGCAATCTGAGCATGGATATGAAAAAAAAATAATCCTAAACCCCTCATAGGAAGATATTGCAGTAACCTATAAGAAATCAAAGGAGCTTAGTTGCTTGTATTTAGCTAATTACTGTATGTATATTGAATGTATCAGACAAAACCCATTTAAAACAATGGTACCTACAAAGTATAAATTTTACTCATTATAATTGGCAGATGAGAAGTAAACAGCTGAAAAATTAAACCTCTCCCACTTAAATTCAGTATAAGAGTTAATTAAATAAACAGAAGTTTTGTCACTTCTGCAAGTCCTTCCCAGAGGTCTATATTTGCTGTCTTTAGATCTATTATATGAAGTATTCAAAATTCCAGAGTTCAAAGATCAATCTAGTGACACAAGTCAATGCATCATGGCTGCATTCAGCCTGAGCCCTGGTGGATGAATGTAAGATAAGGAGAAAGTCTCCTTATCTTAGCCTGAGAAGTCCAGAGAAGTCCATGCCCACATTGAGATAATATTTGATGCCTGATCTTTCTAGTCAATATGGCAGAAGCCAAAAACATGAAAGTAAAGATTCAGTGTTTTGTAGTAGTACATAATCTTCTAATTGCCAGAGCAGCTGTGATTTTGCCAGTTGCTCATATCATGTGGAGGTGAACAGCTTTGTTAAGAAAGTAAAAAATAGAGGCTCAGTTAGCCACATTACTGAGTATCTGTATTATTTCCTTGCATGAGAACATAAAAAGATTTCCAAAGTAAATGGTTTTCCAAAACATAGCATTCAAGAAGGGTATGGTTAAATTGAGCTGTATTTTCCTTTCTTTTTCACACTCAAATTGTCTACAAAAGAATTTATTTGGAAGGAGCTCTTCTTGATTCTTATTGTCTTAAAAAGCCGTTGAAAAGTTGAACACGATAAATTTTGAGAGTTCCAGATTAAGCTCCTTGCCTAGAAGATTTGGGATTTTACAAAATATAAAGGAGACTGCATATGTGGAGGATGTAAAGAATCACTCCTCTGCATGACCACTTGTGGAAAAAACTTAAGCCTTGGAGTTTTTCTATAGTAATGATGTTTCACTTCATATAAAAGAATCTAAATCACCGCAGTGATTATTTTATATAGTAATTCATATCTTTGTAAGGCATTTGCAAAGCAGATGTAGAACTCAATTGTAGCAAAGTGCCACTTTTCCCGAGACCACTAGTAGCACTGTATTCTCAGTTTGTCTGGTGTAAGCACAAAGTAATGAAGAGGAGGGAGCTAGGAGAGTCTTTCATGTCACTTACTCTGCAGGATGAGCACAGGAAAATAAGTTTAGAGTCATGAGATGTTCACCTGATATAACAGCATGCAACATGCATAACTCCTAACAGTTTGAAGATCATTAGCCAGCAGACTTAAACCATAAAAAAAAAAAAAAAAAAAAAAGGCAAGGAGTAATATAGCCACCTTACCCATCAAAAGCTTAAAATGACCCAGGAAGCTTTGGAAGCTTCAGAAATACAGAGGCTTGAGGTAAAGTGTTCTGAGCTGCACTCGTAAATATTGAAGTGTTGTCACAAGGTCCTTGGCATGAGTGCACTGAAATGTAAGTAGGTGATTCCTGAACAAATTAAAAAAACAATGTAAAACCTGCAGCTCTGCTGTCTTTGGCTGAAGTATCTGAGTTTCCTTTGTATAAGTGTATTACTTTGATCAGGAAAGATTGACTTTTTGTTTGTTTGTTTGCTTATTTGCTAGTTTTCCAATCATTGTTAAAAACAGTTCCCTCTTCTTTAAGGAGCAAGGACAGGCAGCATGTCAAAATCTCACTATATTGTTAGGCAGCTGGCACATGTACTAGGAAAAAAAATGGAAATCAAAACTGTGATGTGCTACTGCTTGTCAGATACGCTTTTCAGAGATAAGAGAATCCTGTTGCAAATGCTGATTTTTCAACATTATTTTAAATCATAACCAATATTTACTCTATGCTAAAAATTCAATAACAGTGTATACCATTTCAATGATATTGCTTTCAGAATTGATGCAATGCAGAGTTACCACCTGGCAGCCCTTCAGAATAAGGATATTTTTAATATCTCAGGTCATGTAAAACTAAACAGGTTAACCTAAAACCCTGTGCAGTGTCATTTGTACAAACTGCCAATAACCATCACAAGGTAAGCACTTTTCTCTTGTGCTGAGGAATGCTACTAAGAGGATCATTTTTCTTCTCTTCTTGGATGAATCCAATTGTTTCACTCAATGGGACTTCAATTTAGCTAACAACATTCTGTGCACTCCAAGATAAGGCATGGCCAGCAGCAAAACGGAACACGTAAGAAATTCTTTACATTCACGTTTTTTACTGCATGCCACACTTAATAAATAATCAAGTCCACATACATGCATACAAAGACATAACTGCCATCAAGAAATAAAAATACTTTACAGGACTCAAGAACATTTTGGTACTCTTCTGTAATCTGAGAATCTTTCAATCAGATTGTGAATGTGAGAGGCTAGACTTTGCTAAAAAATTGATGTTGTAACATTCCAACAAAATTAACGTAAAGCTTTAGGTCTTTTAAAGTCTGCAGAGTATTGACTCACAAAGATACTGTAAGAGAGAGGGAAACAAAGACGGACCTTTAAACATATCTGGGTGTTTCCAGTTTTTGTCAATATGTTCTTTGTTTTACTGATGCACATATTTCATAAGATATGAATTCAAATAATTTAAGGAACTTTACATAGATAAATACTAGAAATTTAAGTGCCAGATTTACATTCCCTACTATATTTTAAAATTTGTAGAAGTAATCCATTTGTTAAGTTGTCAGACTTTCAAATTTCTTACCTCTATCCGTCATTTATTAGTAGTCTGTGCATAACTATGCACACAACCTTGCAGAAACAGACATTATTCAGAGTAACGCACTTTAGGCATTTTCTTATTTTTAGGAGGGGCTTACTTTTGCTCCGTTCAAAAATTTTCTGTTTAAATGTTTGGAAAGTGACGACTTTGAGAGGGTGATGGGATGTGTGTGACGAATGGATTAGAACAAGTAACCTGTGTATTGGATCCAAGATTATTCCTAGGAACTGCTCCTCTCCATTCACTAGTCATGGAGACCCAATTTGATAAGAAACAAAGACTTTGGGAAGTACTAGAAAGATAGAGTAAACTCTTAAGTGACTTAATCATGTGAAGGAGGCAAAAAAAATCCCACAGCCCTTTGAGCCACTAAAAATAACTACCTCTGTCAGAGATAGTGAAGTTACTCCCCTGTGCTCCCTGATACACTGTGATTCAGGGTTTTCGTTTTACTCCCCTGTTGCCCTATGGAGTGACATACTCTCTAACACCTGTCATTTTCTGCACGTGGAATGGCACAAGTTTGGCTTCTCAGATCTCCATTTGAAAGATTTTTCCCAGATTAATAGCTGTTCTCATTTATTTCTAATGCACAGTTTTAAACTTATGAATCCCTCATTTAGCAATTGCACCTCTAGTATGAAATTTCACCATGCATGCTGCAGGGAAAAAAAAGTCATTGAGGATCTCAACCAAGTTCTTTTGATGCATTTCTTTTCTCTTTTTTAGCTGGAGTTGGCTAAGACCTTTGTTTACCAAAATCAGAAATGAAAGGAAAGCTTATAAAATGCCCATTTGTATAATGAGCCTGTAATTATGTTAGCATTCAATTTTATAGTGAAATTAGAGACTGAATTTCCTTTATTCAGCACTGAACTTCACTTACACTTTCCTAGAATCTATAATGAAAAAAATAAAACTCCTTACATGTCATGTATTCTCCTTTATGCACTTGTTACCTTAGTTCCTTCTTTTGTGACAATTCACACATAAAATCCTCTTTTCTGGTCATTTTGAAATGTCTGTGAATCAGGTTGAAAATTGCCCTGGAGATTCAGCTGAGGGTTCCTCTTGAACAAATGAATTTCCAGGTGATATAGTCCAACACAGTTTTTTTCTTTCCTCCTTGTACCTTCATGTTAAGTAAGACTAACCTTCATGCCAAGGAAGATTTAGTAGAAGCAAATGTCAGAAGCATAAGTGAAAACAGTTACTCTCTTGAGATCTTGGACTGGACACTTGGGCACGAGAAAAAAATTCAATTGGTTGTAAAATTTTTAGTCATTTTTAAGAGGAATACAGCAAAAAGTCATTTCTGTCCTGACCGTGCTTCCGTATGCTGAGAGTATTCTGCTACGTGTTTATTGTTCCAAAACTTGCAAAGCTCATGCTGCTTCACATAGGCTGAAATTAATGGAGTGACTGTGTTTTTTTAGGGATGGAGTAAATCCTCTGTCTCTCACACTAAGAGCAAATAGCAACATGGTAGAAGATGGAGAACTGGTAAGAGCATATTGGCTGATCTAGCATTCCCCCAGTTACCAAAGAAACAGGGCATTGAGTAATGCTCTGAATATTAAATTAAATGAAATTACATTGCATTAAAAATTAAATATTTTATTTCCTGCTTGCCTTTAAATTTTGACACAACATAATCTTAAAGAAGTGAAAACAAGTAGGATCTGATCTAAAGTTTTAGTAGTTCCACCATTTTCCCCATTGCAAATGTCAGGATAATTTCCCTCACAACTTCCTGGCATACACCTTCATGGCAAGTGCAATTACTCTCTGCAACTCCTAGTGTTACCTGTACTGGGGTACAGAACTGTCTGTAAAAAGTAACCGTAGTTTCCAGACCTCACTTGCCGTCTGAATGTGCAGTTGGTTTTGTGAGCCATCATTACATCCTGGTTTTTAACTTCTCAGCTTTCAGTCCTTTCTTGCTTCTTCTCCTTGTTTTGCAGCTGCCTGAAAAAGGCTTCAGACAATTTGTAAATACAATAACTCACAGTAGAAATAATTAAGTCACATGTTCTCTAGCAACATGGGGCCCTGAATTCATACACTCTTCAAAGTATTTGGTAATGTAAGAGGAGTTGGATTCTGATCAGCTTTATTTTAAGAGTCTAATATTAATTTTATGAGTTTGATTTGGGCAAACTTCCAGTCAAAAACAGACTTCCCTTATAAAACTCTATGGTGAAAAGCAACTAGAATTTTTATTAATAAATTTGCTTTGGATATTACTCTAGATTTTTCTAATAAACCTATAGAGTATGTTCTGAAGAATTTATTAGAAACTGGTAACTTTAGTGGTCTTCTTAATATTTTATAGTACTTTTTTAATATTTTTACAGTACAGAGTGCAATATGCAAGTATTGATAAATTATATAAAATTATTATTTTTAAGCATCCTGTAGAATCAGTATAGAGCTGTAAGAAATTCCTAGGTTTTAATTCTTTCTAGGGTTCATGTCTGTCAAAATGTACAATCGGAGTCTCCATCCTGGATTGTTTTCTTACAGTTCAGGACGTAGTCTGGGTTGACTGACACCAAGAAGTAAAAGTGAGATAGCTTACTTAATTCACTCCAGTTTAAGTTATCAGAAACTTTTCAGTACAGATGGTTCTAGTTGCTTTAGAATATCTAAATCAGCACTGCCTTCTCCTATTTCATCTCCTTTCTGTCTCTGTTTTTCCTTTAATTTCCAATACATCAATTTTATCACTCCATTACTGACAAGTTCTCACATATCACTTTGATATTGAATTAAGTTCAAATGGGTCCAAATACTATTTTAAATTGTGTTTAATACTATCATTTCCAGATAGTATTAAATGAAGCTGAATTCTCATCTTTTTATTTCTTGACAAATCGCATGAGAAAGTTTTGAAGAACTTATTAGAAATCAGTAATTTCTGAAGACCGCTTTACAGAAAGGAGTAAAAGAAAAAGTTACCTGAAACGCTGTCTCAGTCAAGGTCCTTCTCAGCAGTTTTGTCTGGGTATCGTGTTAGCATAGATGCAGGGCTGAGATCAATTTCATCTTACTGAATTTCTCAGCTAAGTATAACTGAAGTGTGAGTCTTCCTTCAAATCATCTGTCTTGTGGCATCACAGCTACCATACTCCCTGTGCTGTCTGCTGCTGCTCTGCTAGGCTGTCTTGGCTTTACCTCCTTTTGAGAGTCTTCTGGGTTGGTGAGGGTAGCAGCATGGCTGTATTAAGCTCCATATAAGACACCCAGCAAACGGCTTGGAAAGGAGATTCAAATTAGATTGAGCCTTAACAAAGACTGACATTTAAAAATGGTTTATACGGACCAGTTAGTAACTTTGGCGTTTTTATGCGTGCCATTACAACACCCAAAGCTGTTTACAATGTTTTTAGTACTATTGCAAGTACTAACGAGACTTTTTTTTTTTCCCTATCCTGTCTCATTTGTTTCCTTCTTGCACAGCTTTTAAGGAATTGTGGGGCTCAATATGTAGATTTTATTTCTGATAAGAAATCTGATATGTAACCTTGCCGTTTGACTAAGATATCACTAAGTCATCAATGCTTAATTGGTGAAAAAGAGACCTCAAATCATTGCTCCTGTTCCTGTTCCGTGTAACTCATTCTGTTCACTCCATTGAACAACAACAAATTAATAAAGAAGAAAAAATCTCAGTAGCTTTGAGTAACTGCCTGTGCTAGCCTGATTTACTGGCTAATCCTTCTTTTCCTTTCTTACTATAATGGATTTTTAAAGAAGTATCTAGGCAATTTCCAAGTATGCATTTGATGAAGATAAGAACCTTTCTTAACTTGTAAGGATGGATGAGTACAATGATGTCAAAAGATGTTTCAGACCAAGCAGAGTAATTTTCAAGGTATGCTGGATAACTACAGGGATATATATTAGTCATCCCCTTTTTACTCCTCAGATGAATTCCTGTTGCTGACCTTGTTAAGGTGTTAGGTTTGCTTGTGTATTATAGATATAAAATCTGATTTTGAAAATAAAAAATTAATCCTATTTATTCATTATTAAATTTTGACTTTACACGCCTCTTCTCCATCCTTCCCTCCACCTCATTACCTTCCTTCCAGCTGTCCCAGATCAGACACCTGGAAAAGCTGCCTCTGTGTGAAGTAGTGGCCTAATGTAATGGCTTCCACAGACCTGTATTTCCAAAAAGGTGAGGCTGGTTCTTAAGAGATGTCAGTTCTCAAACGGATTATACTGTCCTCCTCAAAAGGATCAGCCATGTTCTGTATTCCTTGCACAAAGTCGGGGAGGCTTTGGGTATGCAGAGATTGAGCCCTTAATAGAACAGTTGTTGTCACATGCAAAAATGATTTGCTATATTAGAATAGCTTGGGGAGGAGAAAGATCAAAATGCTTTGCAATTAATTCATAAGCTCTTCTGTGGTTCACCTGGCAGTGATTTAGAAGAAGAGTAATTTACAATGTAGGTGTCACTAGATAGCTATGATTTTTTTGCTGGTGTGGTCTTGTAATGAAGTCTTGTAAAAGAGCTCTCCTTCACTCCTAAAGAGGTTATTTCAGAGCAACATTTACATTTATGGTATTGATTAAATAAATAGATAGTTGCCAAATATATCTTGGTAATAGTTTCATAAATAATGGCTGCTGCTTTATAATTCCAATGTAATGCAAAGTGTGTATTTGGTCCTTCAGAGAGGAGGCTTTGTGGGGAGAGATGGAGCACTGGAGTAGATGAACAAAGCTTCTAATAATTACAGTGGAAAAGCATGCAATGTAGCACAGTCAGGTCTCTGCCCCTCTATTAATGCTTTGCAAAGCTGAGATTTTATGAGCCTTCCCTGGCCATTATTGCTTCAATCTTAACACGAAGTAACATTTTACCCAAATCCTGCTTTTGAGTGTTACAAGATGACATAGTAGCTGCGGAGACCAATTTTGAATTGTCATGTAAATTTCACCAGCATTAGCTTTCAAAGTTTATTATTGCTTTCTAATATTCACTGCTCTTAAGCTTCTTATTTATAGAGGCAGTATATGTATTTGGAATAACTGTGATAAACAGAGAGATTAAGGTAATATTCCTTCTACAAAATCTCTTTATTGGGAGCGAATAAAAAGCTAGGTTTTGTTATTTATTTTGTTATTTATTTACTTGTATTTGGTATATGTGTGTGTGTATTTTAATTTCAGTAAGTATAAGCACTTGCAAAGCAAAATTCTTAAAACTGTCCCAGGCCATCAGGAATCCCTTGAAATTAATCTCAAAAGTACATGTAAGATACTACGAAAGATCGTGTACATACCACACAAAAATAGATTGTCCTTGAGAGCTTTGAATAAATATCCCCCATCATTCCTTGCAATTTCACAACAGGATGAACACGTATTTTATGAAGAAACATATTCACCCTCTTGAAAATAAGATGTTTGCTATTTTATTGAGTATATTTCCACAATGTTAGTAGACAATAAGTCAGTTTGGGATTGAACTTGCAAGGCATGTTTTAAATTTGAACTTGGAATATTTGTGTCATGTCACCAGTAAAAAACTTTTGTTCTTTCTTAGTTATGAATGACTCTTGTTTCATTTCATTTCATTTTGTTTCATTTCACTTCATGCTTATTTATTTCTGTGATTTACAAAGTATATTACATTTGTATTTCTTTTTGACCAGCACAGACTGTGCACTCTAGGAAATATGATGAGAAAAAAAGTAGATTAGAAGAGCTATCAATCATGTTAGAATGGCAAGGGCAAATGTGGAATTATTTTAATTAATTTTAAACTCTATATTGCTCTCCTGCAAATACAAAATATGTTGTATTGTTTAGAATTTAGAAGATACTTTACAACCATTAAATATCAATATTTGAATTAAGATACATTTTAATATTTACCCTTCTGTAACTTAAGGCTGGTCCCTGTGTTTTTTTTTGTTCTATTATTATTATTATTATTATTATTATATCTAAAGATAGTACAGTTTCTATATTTTTTGAAATATGCATCATATTTTGATGCAGGAGAGCATGGTTTTAGTGCATTCAGACAGCAAGTATAATTATGTCTACTTTCCTACTGGACAAATTTATAGAAGTGTGTGTGCATTTGCAGGTGTATTTGTGTGCATAACTGTGATAAAATGAAAGCAGTACAGTGAAAGAAAACAAAACTCGAAGGGGAATGCTAACCACCTGTTGCTCACATTTAACTGTTCATCAGAGTATCCTGGGGGTCTCAAGCAGTAATACCCAAGTTCAGTGTGCAAGTTCACCAGGTTCTGTAGATAAGGCAGGTGATCGTGTGTTCATTCTGAAATGGCATAACATTTTATAGAATCTCAGCTGCGAGTCAGAAAAACTACTGTCATGAGACTGATGTAACAGAACTCGGTGATGTAATGCAGGATTAAGTCATCTTTTTAAGCAAAGTGACCGAATTTTGATCCAAAAATCTCGATCTGAAAGAGTCAAACTGCCAATGGAGATTTACTTCATTGTTTTGCAGTGCTTCATCTTGAATCTTTCCAATATTGTCCCAGAGAGGCTCCCAGTCCACTTTCCTAATTCCACCCACCCCCCCACCCCCACCTTTTCTTCATTCTCACTTTTCTTCTTTCCTCCTTGCCTTCCTCCTTCCTTGCTTCTTTTCCTTGCTTTCCTTCCTTTCTCCTTCCCTCCTTGGGAGAATGTCAAATGTCATCAGGGAGGTTTTTCTTTGAGCATTCAAGCTTCAAAAAGTACATGGGATTCTGTCAGCACTGTGCTTGAAAGTATTGCTGCCTTAAACATATTGTGTCCTGACATTTAACTGATTTTTTTTTTTTTAAATCCGTAGCCTGTAAATGATTCTGTAATGCTATCTTTTGAGCAGTGCATGAGAGGGATGCTCTGATGTGCTATTCAAACATAAGGTTCATTCTAAGTCAGAGGCACTACTTCTCAGGTAATAGATATATTTATATGGGGCAAATGCTGTAACAATGGTTGTACAGATAAAAATGTTCATATTAGCTAACCAGGAAAGAAAAGTATTCTGTTATTTAATAACTATGACAAAGAATAATAAATACCACAAAGCATGCAGCATAGTAAGGAAATTAAATAGAAAAGGAGCGAGATAAGAAAAAGAACATCTTTTCCTATCAGTTCATATTTACTTAAATTTTTATCTCTGACCTCTCTATAAAGCAAGAGTTTCATTGTTTAGTGTCGCTGAAGAGATATGTTCTACTCTTTTAAATAAGAACAGAAGCAATGAAGCAAACGAATGCAGCCACAACAAATGTAGTGACCGCAAGTTGGCCCAACCATGGAAAGACATTTTGCCATGATCTGCTGCACCAGAATACCAAGCAGCTAGGAAATGTGGTAGGCTAGCCCTCACATGCAATGCCAATCATAGTTTTCACAACCTTTAAGAAAGCTGGGGTTGTCATTAATCAGTCTTCTGGAAGCCTGCCACACTGGCACCCAAAAGCAGAATAAAATCTGTGATCTGGATATTAAAATTCCTGATTAAATAAGGCATTATCTTAATACAGATCAGGAAGAAACTTATCAATGTTTGAACTAGTGCATTTCTTGGACTGTTTTAAAAATGAAAAGGAGTTGGATAATTCTTTCTCAGAAACAAGAGAAAAATACTAATACGTAAAAAGGTAATCTGTATTCTGTGGTCACTTTTGCATTGACTTAGCATGACTAGTTTCTCTATGCTCCTGTTCTGCTTCCTCCTTTTTCCAACTATGCAGCATGAACTTTAAATTCCATGTTAGTTTAGAAAAACACAGAATTATTTTTCAAAATATGTTATGCAAGCATTTTACTGAATTTCCAAGATTTGCAGCTATTTCAATGCCCTGAAAATAGGCAATTTGTCAAAAGAACAACAACATCAACAAACCGAACCAAAACCATAGAGGGACTCGCAGAACTTGACATTCACGGTAAATATTTTGGTCATTTGTATTCAGAATCTCCTGACATCATTAGAAATTTAGAAGTTATACTGCCTTGGAAGAATGGTGCCTGCAGGTCAATTACACACTCTGCTTTTTCCTGCATACTTTATCTTCTAATATCCATTCTTGAATTATTTGCAATATCTTATACAATCATAGAACAAGAAATTGTATTTTCAAGGAAGATTAAGGAGAACCAGAGCAAATGCTAGAGACATCAGCGTGAAGTTACGTTGCCTTACTTTTCCTTCAATGATCATTTCACGCAGTACTTGTGGAGAGGCCTGCTCGGGTTTGATGCTCTGTTGAAACTGTTCTTTCAGAAAATCAGGAGAAAGGCCAGCCGTGGATTTTTTTTTTTTTTCTTGTTTACTTACAGAGATTTCGGGTAGTAAAACCAGACTGGGCGTGTCTCAGAAACGTCAAGCAAAGATGTTATTTTTGATCAAGGCGGAAGCGTGCTATGAGCATGCTGCCACTGTTACTGCAAAAGGCATCAAGTAATACAGGAAATCAGAGGAGCTCTCAAATCTAAAGATCTAAATGGATCTTAGTTAAAACAATTTTATATCTTACTAACTTCGTTTCACTCCTAAGAGGAGTTGGATTACACCCTGCTTTGTCCAGACGCTGATGCTAAGCAGATGCCCCTCCCGAAGGCCTGCTTTTGGCTTGCCTTCCCGCTCCCCACAGAGACCCTGGAAGCAGTGGCCGGGTTGGATTCTGCAAGGCGTGCTGCACATCTCGGGTTATCTCTGCAACTGGGAGGAATCCATGTAGATATCCCCTGGTTTTAATACTTGGTCACAAGTTAGGCTAGCCAAAATGAAGAATTAATAATTTTATACTTCTCCTAAAATGATTTAGCATGAAACATATCACATTCCTTTAATTTTGGATTAAAATATGTCACTACATTTTATTTTGCTGTAGTTTCAGGTTTTTGCTAGAGAACTTTCTAATGATGTCTCCATGTGTCTGTGTGTGTTTCAGTGCTTTTTTCTTTTATTACCAGCGTAGCATGGTTTCATGCATTGTATCAACCTCGGCACGTGTTCCCTTTATGCTACAGATCAAAAGGATGAGAAAAGAATGGAAAATTTGTTTTCCAAAATGTTAGTAAAAAACTCATTTCCCCAGAATAATGGAGTCCAGGTAGCTGGCAGGCAGGCTTTTGAAACGTCAGGTCTCCAGAGCCGGTGCACAGTTACCATTCAATAATTATTCTCATTCCCACTATGCAGCTCCTCATCAGCAAGTGGAGCATCCAAACTCTACCCCATAATTAGAATGGCCCTAAAAAAGGTGGGTCTTCACCTACACCGATTTTCGTTCTGCAGTGAAGATCCACGTTCATGTTGCTGAAAATAAACTATGAGGAAATTAAATTGAGAATCTATGTGGCCTATTGATTCAATACCATGATGAAATAAAAATTGGAATGATACAATGCAATAATCTGCCTTATGCATTGAATGAGGTTTAAAGTCCTTGGTCTGTGGCCATGTTTCTGTGAAATTAAAAAACAGTGTAAGGTTCCTTTGGGCATGCTCTGCTGCGTTAGTATGCAGTGATGTACTGAGAAGGCATCTCTAATAAGTGCTGCTTGTTTCGTTTACAGACCTGCCAATAGCGGCTAGCAATCGCCTATGAAAAGCCATTATACACTGGCCCATAAAGTCACACAAAATTTTCATTATGTTTCACTTAAAAAGTGCTTGTTTTGCGGGATAGAGGCCATGTCAATAAAATGGATTGGATGTCACTTAAACCAAGTGACATGCTAATCTCCTGGAGGCCTTGTGTCCTTAATCTCTACAGGACACAAGTCAGTTTAGAAGCATGAGCTGTTCTCACAGGTAGTGACTATTGAGCTCTTTAATGTAAATTCAAAGGCAAAGCTTATCAGTGTGTTTCAGAAATTGCTTCAGTGTGGTTGCTGTCTATGGGAAAAAAATCCCCACACTTCCCCCAAAATCCCTGGGCAACTTCCAAGCTTTCACTGTGCCCGCGAGCACCTTTTAATTATAAAGAAATTGGTTTTGGTGATATGTGCCCTGTGACCAATTGGATTAGAGGCATTTCTTCTGGCTATTATTAGGCTAACTTGACTATTGCCCTTGTGTAGCTAAGCATGATCAAAATACAAAGTGTGGGGAAGCATCTCAATTATGAAACATAGTACAGTGCTCCTGCAGACTAAATTCTTCAGTTCATTAAAAAAAAAAAGCTTCAATGACTAGTA
Source organism: Cygnus olor (assembly GCF_009769625.2). Lineage (NCBI taxonomy): Eukaryota > Metazoa > Chordata > Aves > Anseriformes > Anatidae > Cygnus > Cygnus olor. Next base: position 39,541,694 of record NC_049172.1, on the reverse strand, counting down.
ATACTATAATGAAAGGGCAGAATAATAGGCACAGGATCAAGGATACTGTAGCTCATCGGCATGAGTTACAAAGGCTATTGAATGATTCAGCCTGACTTTTTAACATTTCAGTGGGTTGGTTATTATTAGACAACAGGCAGGGCCATTAGAAATCCATGGACAATCTCAGACTCCTTGCAAGGATCTGAAGACTAAGAAGTAAGGTCTCCTTACTGAATACTGAAATACATTTGCTCTAGTGTATTCCTTCCATATTTGTGTTCATCTCCTTCCTCTCCTAAATAACAAGTAATAGCACATTTCATATTTGCTATAAATTAAAGCCAGTAATTTTTCTGTTCATTTGAGTTACAGCAAGTTTTTCACCAGGGAGCTGATCTGTGAATCAAAACCAGTTCTTCAGAGCTTGTAAGTTGAAGTCCAAAAACAAGCAGCAGAGTGCTCGCCTGTATTTCTGACATTCTGATCTATCTCACTCTGAAATCATGAACTGAAACCAGAGTAAGTGGATGGGCTCCATTTATCCTTCTGTCACCATTGTTTACTGAGAGCAATACAAGATGCAGCCTTTCTGGCTGTGTATGACTATATTTGGTGTGAATTAAATGATAACAGAGAGCCAACTCTTCAAAGTATTTTTACTTCTCATACGTAGTGTAAGGAGGGGTGAAATGGGGGAAGAAAAAAACTTTTAAGAGATCTGAAATGTATTCATCATGGGTGGTGGTTTTTTGTTTGATAGAAGTAGGAGGTAATCATAAACAGCAATGTTAGAATGTGCTCCAGCTGAAATAATTTATTATTAAAATAGATGATCAAAGGTATTAGAAAAAAGTACCAGAGTTAAACTTCCTCATTCTGAGAGACTGGTCACCACATATTGATTGAGATTTACTGACATAGAAAGCGGACAGCATCACTGCTTCTGTTACTTCTTTACAGCATTTATACTACTGTGAATGGTGTGGGGATTTGATCGACTCCTTTGTGGCGTTGAAGTTTGTAGGTTTTTTGCCATGTTCTCTCATAAAATAAAAATCTCTGCAGTTATTGGGAGGTGCAGACACTTAACTATCATTTCTCACGTTCCTAACGACTAAAGCTTGTCGTCCAATTTCCATATTAGAATTGATCACAGTCAGTTTGTACTAAACTGTTTGGACACTGTTATTTTCCTTTAGTATGCATAAATGCTCCTCCCTTCTAGTCCTTCTCTCTTGAGATACTTATGAGCCAATTTACCTCCCTCTTGCTAGAGTGGAAAGCCAAGGCTAAGGAGACTCTTGTTTTAAGATGCACTCTGTATTTCTTTGATCACTCCAGTAGTCCTTTCCTTCATCTCATCCAACATAAATTCTTTTAATTGTAAAGGTGGTGTATCGAAATAATGAGCAAAATTAAAATTTCAGGTCTTATCAGTGACTTAAATAGCTGCATTATCTTGTCCAATTTCTCCTGGAAATGCCTTGTGTGATAGATGCTTGCATTTGTCTTTTGCGTGACCATATTATGCAGTATCTAAAAATCAGTGTTATTCAGAGTATCTGAAATTTCCCTGTCTGAGATGCGCTACTACACTCATATTTTTTTCTGTTTTATTAGAAATAAGAATAGAAAATAATTATTGCTGCCAGTATGTAAAACCTTGTATTTGGTAATACATAATTTCATTTCATACCCACACCCCATCCTCAGTGCCATCCATTTTTTTCTCCATGATATATCCATCTCTCCTGCTATTATTGATTCAGTTCAACATTTTATTATGAAGAAATGCAATTAATATCCAACATTTTTGTGCCAAGTCTAGCTGTAGAATTATTATATAAGATTAATCCTAAAAGAAAATTTGGACAACTCAGCTATTGATCTCATTCCAGTACAGCTGTTGGTTCAGGATGACCTGTCATCATCTGTTCTCTGTTGAGGTCCTTTGGCATTTGATATTTCCTGTACTAATCCCCATCTTTTCCAATTATAGAACATGTTCTTGTTATATTAAACACTTTACTGAAATTAAATAGTTTGCCTCATGACAATCCATTTGTTTTAAGAAGTTGCTGTTCTCATACCTGACAATGCTTTACAAGGTTTCTCGGATGATTTCATATGGACTGATTTTGAGGTTCTCCTTTGTCTCATTTTCTGGGGATTTCCATGTCTTCGGTTATTCTTGCCTTTAAAATAATGATCCAACATTTTCTATCCTGTAAACAAAGGAAGTGTGACTTTGCCATGAACCCTCATTGAGGAGTCTTTTTTCTGTGTCATTTTTACACAAACTGGGTGAAAGTCCACCCTCTCTTTTTCCCTTTATTGGAAAATAGGAGGAGCGTTACTGTGCAGGACATGGGTGTGTGTGGGATCCCCTTGTCCTCTGGATCGGGTCATCTGTTACAAAGGTTATATCAGCAGGAGAGGGGACTAGGTCTCTGTTGCATATCCTGTGCCTTGATCACAAGACCACCACTGACAGAGGAATGGCTGTATTTTTTGAAACATGCATTCACTACAGATTCATCCACTACAAATTCATCCACTTAATTTCTAGCACCATGTATTAAAATAATTGTACCATTAGCATCCTTTTACTTAAGTAAATGTGTGTTCCTTGTATTGCAGATAGAAAGTGAATAATCCCTACAGAGATACAAGTCAGAGTTTCTTCTCCAGTTTGATTAAGTAGGACTTAGTAACAGTGTTCACTTTGATGAGAACAAATAGAGCTCTGCACTTTTTAGCCACATCTCCTTCACGAGGACGGCTGATGCGTATCTCCTCAGGATATATGACAAAGATAGTGAGGAGTTAATGGCTCAGTGTAACAAGGTGCTCTGTGCCAGAACAGTGCAGCTGTAATGAATTGGCTTAAACATTAGTAGTATAAAGTAATTTAAGATTAAATTTTACAGCTCATATTTTTACAGTTAGCATTACCCACTATTACAAGATATCTTCATCTCATATTTCACACCATTTAGGACTAGCTTCGATCGTCACTGAAATCCCCTCTTCTTGGCCCAAAGAGATGTCATGTGTGGGAAGTTAAAAGCAAGGATAAATACATTTAGAAACTTGAACTAGAACTGTCTTCAGCTGAATATATTTTTAATCATCTTATTTGGCAACTGTTAAATTATACAAATCGTATCCTGTTTCTAACATTCTCCTATTGCAACATGAAATAGTTCTTTCACAAACATCTCAATGTTTCATCATTCTTTTGGGTTACCAGGAAAAAATGTGTCTTAAAACAATAATACCACAACTTTATAATCTTTGACTTTTACTTCCTTCTGAGTTACTTTGGTAGAAAATAACAAAAGATAACGTTGACCCATGAGAACTCAACAAAAAGTATATACTGACCATAAATCAACTTGCACTGAGATAATTTTACTGCTTTTCTGGTTTCTATTCTCTGAAGCACCCAAAGGAAAATCTCATGTCAATCAAACAAATTTATATAATGCCATTTTTTAAAGTATTAGATTAGTTGGAAAAAAATGCAAAATCTGTGTTTGTATGAATGTTTCTTCTTGTGGGAAGACAGGCACAGGAAAGAGTCTTTCGTCAGGTGCCATGTTTTTCAAATCCCACATTTCTTCTTCGGTTCCACAATTTCTGTTTATGGATCTAATTTTAAAAATGGAGTGCAGAACTGATCCAGGCTAAAATTAGTCTCAAAAAAGGGCTTTCTTCACTGCTTCTAGGACCTACTGATGGCTGTGTTAGCATGGCAGTGTGGGAGCTGGAAAGACCCGTAAGGAGGTGCGACAAGGATAAAGGCTGTTTAAGCCAGAACTCTTCCTGTTATTTTATTTTATTTTTTTCATACTGCACCTAAAATAAATGCAAGATGCTGCCAGTACAGTAACAAAATAATACATTTACTTCTGAAGTATTTTTTCCTGCACAGGAAAAGCAGTGCTTGGAAGTAGAATTTAAAGAAAAAGTGAAAAGAAGTCAAACCTTTTCAGAAGATTTTAAAAGTACAGGTTTGCTTTTGCTTAGGACAGAAGTTCTGGCACTGACATTCATCTCCAGAGTGTTCAGATTTTAACATTTCTGAAGCCTTCAAACTGATGTTCAACAATAGGAAAGTACGTTCTGCTTTGAATGAAAATTGGTCATGAATGTTGCTGTTGGCTTGGATTTACTATCCTTCTACACCAGTTTTTAGGCAGTAAAAACAAAGCCAGACTGACAAGCCCCTAGTGTATTTGGACAGAGGGTTGAATAGAGAGAAATACCTTGAGGGGCAAATATTGAAAAACAAAAACCCACTTGGAGAGAAAAATCTAACAGAAAGCTGGTTTACAAAGTGGTGGCATAATCTGTTAATAGCTGTGCAAAGTTTAACGTGATGCAAGGTCAATATGCTATGAAGGTAAATTAGTACGAGGTACACGAAGCAATTATACAAATAATCATGCTATGGGAACAGCCAACATTTCAAACAGTGAAAGAAAAGCATTTATACGCTGAAACTTTTCAGTGTCACCTTTGTGAGCACTACTGTAAAACTTCTCTTCTAAATTCTGCTTTTGTCTTTTTTGCATGTGACAACAGTTCTTTAATTTAGATTTTCTCTCCCATTGGCATGTTATCCAGGAGAGCCCAAACTGTCACCATCAGGGGGATGTTCATACTCTTACTGCTTGCTCGTGTGAAACCTTACTGTCATTCTAGTGTTTTTTCGCTTCTCATAAACTATTTTTCCCTCTGATATTTGACAAGAGTACTGCATAACTGTATGCTCCTGAAATTGTGCTTTCAGCCCCATCCTTTTCCTTAACAAAAGTATAAAGGAAATGGGCTCTTACGGGCTTCACTGTAAATCGGGGTCTTAAAATACTCTAGAAGCAATAAAAAGCCAACAGTGTTTTTTGTGGGTTGAGACTAAGCTGAGTAAACTGTTCTTTTTTCAGATGCTACCAAATGCTTTTTTTTTTTTTTTTTTTTAAATAGACTGCTGCAGGCTTTATTTTTTTTTTATATTCATTTGCTAGGTCACGGAGCCTAAGTTGTTTCCTTTAAAGCATAAATGGAAAATATTTGCTATTTATTTATTTTGGTTTATTTATTACAATTACATTTGCAAATCATTTTATCTTGCAGACTTTTATTTGCTTTGGAAGGAAGCAAAAGATGAAGTGAACAGTTTTTGAGACACTGAGACGTTTAATCTGGAGACACAGAAAACACTTTTTCCAGATTACTAAAAAGGCAGCTATGACGCCAAACATCAGCACTTGCTTTTGTTGAGTCTTTATAGAATGTGGAGGAATAGGGGTGAAAAAAACAGACCTACAATCCTTTTACAACAGCGATCTCTGAGGGAAAATAGGCAGCCATGCAAACTGCACATGCCACCTTAGAGAATAATGCATCTTTTGCTCCTACTGTAGATAAGAAACTGGCTGTGAGGTTTTTAAATTAACTGTCATGTTAATGTTAATTATTTCTTGTCATCATGTTTAGATGGCCATGAAACTGTGGAGAATTGTATCTTTAAGTATCTTTGGCCTGAGCCAGCTGAAGCCACCAAGGTTTGCAAAGCTTGTGACTTGAGATAATGAGGCAGGTTCTTGCCGGGCATTTTGGCTCTGAACGGTCTCTAAACGGTGCACAAACACATAAACACTATCAAGGTAAATTCCCTTTGAGGAAACATCAACAGTGCATCCATTCTGAATTGACTAGTGGGTTGGTTTGAGGGTGAATTCATCCACTGTTCTCCATCTGGCATGCTTGTGGTAGCTTATCTGGCTCCTTGAAAAAGCAAGGAATTTTAAATCACAGGGTTTGAAATCCAGGCTCAAATCCTCTTCCAAGCCTCGTGTATTCCTGAGTTTTGCTCTGTGATTGCTGTATGCACACATGCAGAGAAAGAGAGTCTAGAAAAAGAATTAAGATGGATTTTTCATCCAAAAGAGATGGATTCAAAGGTGGACATCCAAAAGATGTCCTGTCACCAGGCTGCGTCTATGAAAAGCTCTTCCAGCTGCTGGCTCGTTGTTCTGGGAATTGCCTCAGCTTCTTACTGCCATAATGGGCATCGGCATTTCTGCAAATCCAAGGATGGGTGGTGATTTCTCACCACACCACATAACTGGTAGAAGAGCAAGGACACCATGCAAGAGGGATGGGGGTTTGGAGAGTATGTTATCTCTTAATTTGTGATAGCTAGCAGACTGATCGTTGTCCATGTTTACCTGGAGGGGATGCGTAGGTGATACGTCTGTCAGTGAAACATGCGTAACGATATATCATTATTACTTATTTAAGCTCTAAACTCAGGGCTTTAAAAATGAATATGGCTCAAATCTGCTCTTCAAAAGGAAGATCAGTGCATCACCAATCTCTTATCACCATTTTGTCCTCAGTGCACGCATTACAGAAGCACCTTCTTTCTAGCTTGCTTTGGGTAATCATAGAATCACAGAATCACAGAATCGTCTAGGTTGGAAGAGACCTCCAAGATCACCCAGTCCAACCTCTGACCTAACACTAACAAGTCCTCCACTAAACCATATCACTAAGCTCTAAATCTAAACGTCTCTTAAAGACCTCCAGGGATGGTGACTCAACCACTTCCCTGGGCAGCCTATTCCAATGCCTAACAACCCTTTCAGTAAAGAAGTTCTTCCTAATATCCAACCTAAACCTCCCCTGGCGCAACTTTAGCCCATTCCCCCTTGTCCTGTCACCAGGCACGTGGGAGAATAGACCAACCCCCACCTCGCTACAGCCTCCTTTAAGGTACCTATAGAGAGCGATAAGGTCTCCCCTGAGCCTCCTCTTCTCCAGGCTGAACAACCCCAGTTCCCTCAGCCGCTCCTCGTAAGACTTGTTCTCCAGACCCCTCACCAGCCTCGTCGCCCTTCTCTGGACTCTCTCGAGCACCTCGACGTCCTTCTTGTAGCAAGGGGCCCAAAACTGAACACAGTACTTGAGGTGCGGCCTCGCCAGAGCCGAGTACAGGGGGACAATCACCTCCCTAGACCTGCTGGCCACATTGCTTCTTATACAAGCCAGGTTGCTGTTGGCCTTCTTGGCCACCTGAGCACACTGCTGGCTCATATTCAGCCGACTATCAACCAGTACTCCCAGGTCCTTCTCTGCCAGGCAGCTTTCCAACCACTCATCTCCCAGCCTGTAGCGCTGCTTGGGCTTGTTGCGCCCCAGGTGCAGGACCCGGCACTTGGCCTTGTTGAACTTCATACACTTGACCTCCGCCCATCGGTCCAGCCTATCCAGATCCTCCTGCAGAGCCTTCCTACCCTCGAGCAGATCGACACACGCACCTAACTTGGTGTCGTCTGCAAACTTACTGAGGGTGCACTCAATCCCCTCATCCAGATCATCAATAAAGATATTGAAGAAGACTGGCCCCAGTACTGAGCCCTGGGGGACTCCACTAGTGACCGGCCTCCAACTGGATTTGACTCCATTCACCACAACTCTTTGGGCCTGGCTATCCAGCCAGTTTTTAACCCAACGAAGCGTACGCCAGTCCAAGCCACGAGCAGCCAGTTTTTTGAGGAGAATGTTGTGGGAAACTTTTACCCTTCAAGAAGGGTAAAAAAGAAGACCCTAGCAATTACAGGCCTGTCAGTCTCACGTCAGTGCCTGGTAAAATTATGGAAAAGATGATCCTTGAAATTATTGAAGCACACCTGGGGGACAATGCAGTCATTGGTCCCAGCCAACATGGGTTCATGAGGGGTAGGTCCTGCCTAACAAATTTGATTTCCTTTTATGATAAGATCACCCATCTAGTCGATCAAGGGAAACCAGCTGATGTGATCTTTTTGGACTTCAGCAAAGCTTTTGACGTGGTTTCCCATAGGATCCTACTGGACAAAATGTCCAGCATACAACTTAACAAAAACATCATACGATGGGTGAGCAATTGGCTGACGGGCAGGGCTCAAAGGGTTGTGGTAAATGGGGCTACATCTGGCTGGTGGATGGTCACTAGTGGGGTCCCTCGAGGCTCCATTTTAGGGCCAGTCCTCTTCAATGTTTTTTATAAATGATTTGGATGTTACAGCTGCTGTTTGATACACTCCGTTTTCAGTGAGTGAAACACATTGGTAACGCTGCTTATCCTCGTTTCTTCCACCTCCTGCTTCTTACATCACTGTTGCCCGATTCATCTAAGCTAGTAATTGAAGAACATAAGCATGTAGATGTATATTTGTATCAATCACCTTACCATAGACACATGACAGTGGGTATATCCGCTGTGTGAAGAGTGTAATTCTACTTTTTCTCCTATTGACAGAACCAGACGGCATGAAAGACACTGTGTATTTCAAGGAGAAAGGTTTTCAAATATGTTAAAATTTTAGATACAGTATTCAAATGAAGTTATTTCCCCTAGAAGATGTTTTACTGTTACTAACAGCAGTTCATTCCCTTCATATCCACTCACCAGTCTAGGAAATCGTTACATGGTAAAAAACCTGCTACTGAGGGCTTTTTTGGAACACACTATTAATACCCATAAAAGGCTGTCCAGAGAACTGATAATCATGTTTGGGTTTAAACATGACGGCTCACAGTGTCAGAGTGCTGATAAAGCTTTTTGGAATCCCCATAATCAACATTTTTGGAGTGATCTTTGAAATGCGGCGGCAACTAGAGCTGTGGCTGGAGAACGCTAAGCGTAGAAAAATGAAGCTATAAACAGAGCCATTACTAATTTTTACACTTTTCCTAATATGGATAGTTGCAGAGAGTATTACTTCAGCTGCCAAGATGATATAACCACACAGAGCCGCAATTTCAAAGAATACATTTTGAGGGCTCAGTATGGTGCACGTTCCTTCTTACGTTGTGTCTGCTCCCTTTTTCGCTATGTAAATAGCTTCTAACGGCTCGTCGTTCCCTCTGCCCTTCAAACAGTGGCCTTTGTAATATGAAAACAGGCACAAGCCTGTTTTGCTGAAGCTAAAATAACCCACCTCAAACTAGAACATCTGCAAACTTAACCCCGCGATTGAAATTCATCTCAGATGTTCAGTGAATTTTGATTCCTCATATTCTCAGAGTGCTTTCTTTTGTTTTGTTTCACTGCTGATAGGCCAGGCGCTCAAGCTGGTGTATGCAAATGGAAGCTGAGACAGCAAGGAGAGGAAGCCTTATTCTTCTTGCTTTCCCAGGACAATGAGCAGTCACAGCTGCATTCATTTCACAGGCTGCTTTGGATGAATAACACAAGAAATGAGGTGCTTGGGAAGAAGCAGTGCAGAACAACACAAGCACTTTTCTATGGAGCCTCCCAGACACGTCGCCTATAAGGTCTGCGATGCCCAGTTTACTGTTCTGTACCTGTGAACTGCTTCTCAAAGATTTCAAGCTCATTTGCATAGAGCAATGCAAAATCCAAATGATTTGCACTCATCACCTAGTGATAAAAAATAGAGGCTGCAAAATAAAACCCAGCTTAGGAAATACCATTGCTGAAGTTGCCAGTGCACTTTTACCTTAGAACCTCTGTGGATATGAACTTGGGTGCATTATTCAGTTTCATTCTGCTTTGTTCTGAATCTTCCCCCTTCCATCAAGGATCAGTGTCACATCCAGCATGCAGTTTGTACTGTGCTGTACCTCTCTTTTGCCTTTTGGTCACCTCTCACTTCGTTCCAGAAAACTGCAGCCACCACATCTTTCAAAGAATCCTATCAAGCTCCTTGTGCAAGCATTTGAACTTCAATTTTATCATCTCCAAGAGGTCATTCTGTATATATATATCAAATATAATCTTGGGTGAAACAGATTTAGCTACAATCAGAGAAAGTCTTGAGGTTAAAACACATTTGAAAGGTCATGAGTTGTGTATATGCCTAAATAGTAATTTAGGCAGGCCTGGAGAAAGCAGCAGTTTTGCAGCACACACAGATTGGAAGTAGCATTGTTAGAGGCAGACCATCCTCTCTCATACCTAAGGACGACAGAAGATTTGTGCATGGTGATAGCATCAGATGGGTAGTGCATCATTTTAACGCAGGCCAATAAATCATGTTTGTCTCCAGGCACGTTTCTGAGCGTCAGCACCTGAGCAGAATCGCTATATAATCTTTAACCCCTCCCCACACCCCCTGTCTTGGCTGACGTCGGACCGTGGTAACTTTAACTGAAACAGGCAACCGCAGCACGATGGGGGACCTTTGGCATCGACGTTTTGCCATGGAATTACCCTTGGGAACAGGGAAGGATGAGCTGCTACTCTCCGGCCCCTCTCTTCTTCCCTCCCCTTGTTTCAGGGGCTGCAGGCTGTGAGGATCCCTGCAGGGAGTTACCCGGGGGGACCGTGAGTAATCGCGGCCTTGCAGCGGGGAGGGACAGCAGCAGGCCCCAGCCTTCGCCTGGGCACAGATCCAGCACCCACAGTGGCGCACTTCGGCGCAGATCTTTTGCTGGAGATCTTTCCTCGGGTTTATTGTTTCTGCTGAACGCAGGCCAGCGAGTGGAAATTCCCACTAGGAGGTGGTAGGAAAATAAGTGGAAAGACGTTGAAAGCAGAAAGGATAAAGGACAGAATAAATTGAGCGACAACCAGCGTATTTAGAACAAAAAAATGAGAAAGTAATCATCCACTCCTAAAACTTAACAGGATTTATTTTAAACTCCAACTGACTGTGCATAGAAGGCAGTCAGAAAGCACAATAGCATTCTCTTAAGTACCAATTAGTGAACGTTGGAAAGTGCAGGCCCAGCGAGATGAAAAATTGTATATAATTTTTAGGAGTGTGACACAGGTGTTTCTCTTTTGGAACCAAATCCGTTCTGCAGGGAACAGGGAAATATTCAGGATGTAACAGGAAGCTGGAGGCCCATGAGAATGTCAGCAGACTTGTATGCCTTAAAAGAAACTGTTCTCAGGCATGTTTTACTCTGAACTTTCTGGGGGGAAGAAAAGCACATATTAATCAGCTGCTTTCAAGATCTAATAACATTTTTTTTTTCCTGAAACGATTTCTTCATAAAATGAAAATACCCCAGCATTGAAAAAGGCATCTCTCCGCAGTGTAATTCACATGTGCAGAGTTCCCAAGCCAGGGAGCATCCTTCCTGCTGATGGTTTATTAGGAGGGATGTGAGCTGCGGGAAGCGAGGAAGTTGTAGTCTGATTGTGCACGTTCACGCGTTCAAAGAGGCTAGTTATGCTTTTTGCTTGAGGGAGGCTTATAAAAATGCAGAAGGGTACTTTCACTCAAAAGCACGCTGTCACATACCTGGCGTGTTCCTTCAGTGTTTTTTCTTCTTTTAGCTAACAACTGCGGAGTCACAAGTCTTGCTCGTACCAGGTGTATGGATAAACCCACTGTCACTCTCCTTAAGAAATTGAGCTTGCATGTCGGAGATTAAAAATGGAAGGACGAAGAAGCTGCTCATTCATCAGTCGAGCTCTTTCTCTTGGTGGGCATCTCATTGCACGGCAGCTGCCCGTATGCAGTGCTGTGCTTGGCTGGAAGCTGCTGGTCCCTCTGAGCTGGCCCAGCTCAGTGGGTGCTCCCACATCTGTGCCATGGCCTGACAACTGACTGCACACCTCGGGGATCAACTGTCTGTCCTAAGCACTTCCTCAAATCGGTTAATGATTCAAGTAATAAGAAAATGTCAAGTAATAAGAAAATTAGGCATCAACGTATTTGTCAGGACATTTTTCAAGAGGGTAAAACAGTGATTTGCTATGGGATGGGAAAAGGGTGATCAGGGCAGGCAGCGAGTATCGCAAAGCTCAGGGGCTGAATTCCACAGCAAAGAGCAGCAGGAGTTGCACTGCTCTCTGCAGTGTCTGCACAGAATCATAAATGGAAGATTCAATAAATGCAGATACAAAACCAGGTGCCTTGAAATGTACTGCCTTGTATGGACGTAATCATATATATGTTTCCTCATATAGGTACCGAGGACTTTTTCCCTTAACTTCTTTAAAGGCAGCAAGAATTGTTACACGGCATAAATGGAACACATGCTCACATCTGAGTATCTTAAAATACATGTCTGTATGATTTCTATCTACAATTGCCTGGACACATTGAGTGAGGATGTGTTGGTGAAGAGGAAGTCGTATCATAAACTCTTGTTTGACAATTGAGTAGCAAAAGAAATTCACAGAAATGCTATGGATAAATACAATTTTATATTGATGTAATTCAAAATGGTGCTCAAAGACAAGAACAATGATTGGGCACCAAGTGGTTTATGGAAACCGCAATAGATACAAAGTGAGAAAAAGATGAAGATTGGGAGATAACTATTAGTGTTGCAAGGGTGAAGTGCATTCAGTTCTCTTTTTAATCTTTGGCAGTGGAAACATCCTTTTTAATAAAATGAACAGTATTTTGAAGGTACTCCAAGGGAGTGTCTTCTGATCTTTCAGCATTAAAGCAGACAAGAGAGAAGGCCATCTGCAATTTAGTATTTCTATGATAATAGAGGGAAAAGGACAGGTTGCTAGATTATTAGTTTTTCAAGGCTAGCTATATTTAAATATATGATATACTTCATAATTCTTGTTATGAAAATGAAAAATCAAAGTGAAATCACATTCCTCTTTTGAGAGAATAGGATAGAAAAGGAAAAAAATTACAGCTGGTGGTTGCCCTCATTTTAGGCTCGAAGCAGACTGTGATAGAAACTACATTGTGAAATAAATTATTCCTTTTTAATTACTTGCAATAGAAGTTATACCTTTATCTATGAAATCAAAGCAACTGATAGATAAGAGAAATGTTGACTTATTTAATGGCTAAACTGACTTACACCGTCAAATCATGAAACATAGAAGAAGATTTGATCATCTGTTACTACAATGTAAGAGTCTGAGAAGCCCCGACACACTGACAGATTGCATTCAGCATCATGCTTCTTCTCCAGGGAAAACAATGGTTCTTATTTTGAAAGATTCAGACACTGCTCAAATATGAGTGTCTATAAAATGCTCATTAGGGACAATAAAAATCATTCTCAATGACTGCAGTGTTATTAGGTGCCATCAGAACTTTGATTAATTTTCATTCTTGTTCGGGAATTTGCCTGGTGAAGAGATACTATAGTCAGGACTCACTTATCATTTGGGTTGATGCTCTTATTTTGAGCAAAAACTTTTTTTTTTTTTTTTTGCACAGGGCTGTCTGGAACTTGTATTTTTGGAGCTGCTATGCTGCTCCAAAGCACTAAGAGCAGAAAAGCAAACACACTGTCCCATGTGGGCCCGGGGAGCCATCTAACCCGATGTCTGGCTCTAACAGCATCCAGGAACTGAATGCAGAAAAGGGTGAAAACAGGACAAACACAGAGGGCTAGTGCTGCAGTATGGTTTTCAGCCCCTGGCAATCCCCTGTGTGAAATCGCTGAGCAGTTACAGAGATACATTATTTCATGCTGATATGTGACCCGTGACTTTTATGGTAAGGAGAGGCCAGAAAGAAATTGCATCCGTCGGGGTATGATTTTTCCCCCTCAGATGAGTGTTTTTAATTTGTGAGACACCTATGCATATTATTTTGAAAAAGTATGTAACAGTCTCTAGAATATGGGAGAACAAGAATCCATGAGGGTGTTAATATATGGTGACCCTCTTAGATTTTTGGACGATCACATAAAGTAAATGGGAGTAAGAAGAAATACTGTCTTAATCCTTAATTATACACTGCCTTACAGGACTTTTCTGTGGAATCACTGTAACTTCATTCATCTCTACTCACAATCACATTCATTGCTAAATCATTTAAGGCCAGATTATATGGCTTTTATTTGTGCCAAGTATTCAATGTATACTTCTGCTGAATGAAGTAGAAACACTTAAAATTTTCAATGTAACACTAAACAAGAAAAAATAGCTTAGTCTTATTTTTTAAGTACTGTAATTTTAAGAAAAGAAAGACGTGTAACACAAAACGAAAAAAATAACTTAGTTTTATTTTTTTAGTACTGTAATTTTAAGAGGAAAAAAAAAGTATACATAGAAAAGTATACATAGAAATTTTAAAGAAAAAAGATACTGCTTTTGCCCAGTCCCTCTCATTCCTCTTTCCCTAATCCCTATCCTACTGAACTTTTTATATCTACCATTTATAAATAAATGCAGACATAAATAATAATATGGAAACAAATTAAATGAATCATCTCTACGAAGTGTAGTTAAATAAAACAATGCTAGTCAAACCTAGTACCAACTAATAAAACATATACAGTGCTTATGTAATTGGATTGAAATATTGGTTACAATCTTCATGAATTATTTAATGTATTGATTTAGCTATAAGCAAAGAGGAATGTGTATGTCTTGGCTTGAATGTATATTTAATTTCAGTCTCTTTGGCACCTAACAGATAGGATATCCAGAGAACAGATATGTTCTGAAATTGATAAGGATTAAGGCCCAGAGTTCATAAAGGCTTTGGCTACCTAAATAAATTTAGATGGGTGTGGATGGAATTTAAGCATGTACATCCAAAATGCTGGGGAAGGGAAGGGAAGGGAAGGGAAGGGAAGGGAAAGGAAGGGAAGGGAAGGGAAGGGAAGGGAAGGGAAGGGAAGGGAAGGGAAGGGAAGGGAAGGGAAGGGAAGGGAAGGGAAGGGAAGGGAAGGGAAGGGAAGGGAAGGGAAGGGAAGGGAAGGGAAGGGAAGGGAAGGGAAGGGAAGGGAAGGGAAGGGAAGGGAAGGGAAGGGAAGGGAAGGGAAGGGAAGGAAGTCTTCTATCAGAAAGGAAGATTTGTTGAGGACATAACCAGAGAACTACCATGTATTTGATACAGATCTTACCGGAGCCTAGTGACACTGGTCTATGAGGACTTTATGTTACGTTAATGGACAAGTTAATAGTGGTCAGACTTGCAGTTTGAGCTGTATCTTCAGGCAATTTTTACTGAAAGGTTAGAATACGTATATTAAGGAGAGCCATTTCTAGACACATAGGAATCTCTTCTGGAAATTTTTCACAGCTGAGAATCTGCACATAAAATTAATCAAATATATAATAAAATACTCTGCATTTTCTTCATTTGGTTATTCTATTTCAAAAGCAGAATCTGACTATATGATGATAGTTTGATTACAGAAAGTCAAGAGTGCCTAGAAAGGAACAGGTTGGCTATAGTCCTGTTAGAACTCTTTCATATCTTTCTTTTTCTGTATATGTATATGCACATATAGGTACATATAAAATATATAGAATTTATGTTGTGTTTTCAAAAACTGCTTTGAAAATCATGATTAAATCTTGAAACTTTCTTTTGCAGTACGATTAGATTTACATTTGAACAGGGTGCCTAAGGACATGAGTTTGGGAAGACAAATGTCATCAAGACCCTTCTGAAAGTTTATATCTGATATGACTTACAGGGTGTAAGGCTCTAAGCGGTCTCATTTCCTTCCCTAAGGTTAAAAGTGACATTGTTGAATTTAGCATATCTCAGAGGTGAACAAAATGTATAATAAGCCTTCATGCCATTACTAATGACTGATGTTTGACAGAAGACAAATTCAGTCAGGCCTTTCATGAAATTAGAATACTGGGCTGTGAAAATTTGAATTTTTTCACTAGAAAACCAAAAATCCTGCATGTTTCAGGTGATCCTTTTTTGAGACTATGGTTAGTTTCTCGGATTTGCAGCCTGTTACTCTGAAAAGACACTATTTGCCAAGTTCTTAAAGTATTTTTTTCAGAATCAAATTAATGAGTGTCAAAGGTTTCTGGAGTCTTCAGCTGCCTATAGTATAATGAACTCTCTAATACCAGGAAACTAGTGGCATATGTCTGTATTCTGCTTTCATGTGTTTTTTGGCAAAAAAAATACTTTCTTTCCAAATATGGGTTTCAGAGACCTTGCTCTGATAAACTCATTGATTCTAAATTTCTTAAAAGTTAGGATCATATGGAACCATTAGCCCTTTTAAGCTATCCTTTTTCAAGACTCTTATTCTTCGTCGGGTTTTAATAAAAAGGATTTTGTATCCTAAAGATCATGACGGAAAATGATGTTGACCAAGAAGTTCATACACTACTGATGTCACTAGAGACTGTCTCAAATATTCATAGCTATGTTGGTAATTGATTCTTTTAATTTGTTCTAAGAAGTTCCAGTTAAATCTTTGGTTATAATTAATTAGATATGAGGCTAACCTTTTCTGTAAACCACTTTGTAAACACTAAATCAAATGCCTTGGAAAAATCCCAGTATACTATACCATTTTCCTACTCAGATCCATAGTCCCATCAAACAGAACAGAATGACAGTATCTGCCCTGTGAAACCAAGTTGATGGTCAATATTTATACTTTATATATACATTATCCATAATGATTTTCACCTGTGAAGACTTGAGTGACCTGTCTATTGTTTCTAGTCATTCTCTGAGTTTTTTTATAGTCAAATGTTGGTAACTCTCTTAATCTCTATAATGGCCCTAGTTTCTTGAAGGTTGTTAGGTATTAACATTTGGGAAAATAAACCTTTTGCCGTTTTCTTCATGACATTTGTCTGTTACTTTTTTTCAGAAATATTTGCTTCTTCAAGACAGTGACTCACATCCACTCTTACAGCTGTTGGCAACATTTGTATTACAGTGAATATGCCATTTGTGCAAAGCCATTCACTTTACCATATCTGTGGATCCATTTTTTCCAGACTTGAAGCTTTAGAGGTAGTTCTGGCTTCTTAGCCACTTAACAGAAAATATTTGTGTGTGAAGCATTTTTTAAAAACAATATTTACTGAATGCCTTACTTTTTTTTTTCTGTAGTCCCAAGAGTGTTCTTTCTGCATTAGTCTATGAATACTGAAAGATAGCCATTGTAGAGGAATTCATAGGATACAGTGTTTTAACAAGTGTCATATGCGCTTATTTGCCTATTAAAGAAGAAATATGTGATTTCTTAGTTTCATAACTAGTCAGCCTTCCACCTGATTGCTGACACTTGTAGTCATTTAATAGCAAATTGAAAGTATAAAGTTCTGGTCCTCCTCTAGTTACAGGTAGACACAAGAAGCACTTGTTAGACTCATCTTATTTAAATACTTGCTAAAATACAAAAATCTACAACCCCTTCTACCCTGAACGTCTAAAAAGGGATGGCAGTAAGCCAAGGAAGAAAGTGCAGAGCAGAAATAGATTTCTTTTAGCCAAAAGTAATAGTAATTCACCTTCCTTTTCTCCTGGGCACCTCAGAATAAATGGGCTAGGTCTGATAGAAGATACTGGAAGAGGTTCCTGTGACATCTGCCAGAGATTTTGGTGCTTGAACAGAAGATAAATTTTTGACCATTTGTTGTTCTGAAAATCTAGTTCACACCTCTACAAAGGCTGATCTGTGTTTCTAATTTAGGTTTAAATATGAAACGATACTCAAAAGCATCCCAGGATCTTGTTGAGTACAAAACGACCAGGAAGGGAGATAAACCATGCTTTCTGCTGAGTTTTGAACACCCATGGTCAAGAGCGCTTAGCAGGTAGCTTGTCTTCAAAGAAAAGCACTAGGTTTCATCTCCAGCATAGCTGTTGTGTTCCAAAGGTAGCTTGGCTGCCTTCAAGGTTTTCTTTCACCTAACATGCTAAATTGGGTATTTTAAAGTAAAACTAAAACCTTACTTGCACTTGGCTTTTTTGAAGTGCTGCTGAGAAAGATAGTAGGGTGAAAAAGCTGTCAGAGAACAACAAGGAAAATACTGTAGGCTGTTTAAGGCTGATTTTGATAAATATACGTCCACAGTCATAAAACAAAGAAAAAATAACAGCAGCAAACCACTGACAACAATCATTAGTATGCTCATTTAAGTTTTACTGAAACTTACTTAGGGAACCAGAGTAGTAAGAACCACGGTATAATTTGTCACGTTGTAATAACAAACTACATTTTAGGCTCTTGTAAAAATAAATGTCTGAAAATGACATTCTGGAATGACAGAAGTAGTGAGCATTAGCATGATAACTGACTCTGAACATCTTGTTGCTTATAAATTGGTGTTGTTAAATTAATCTCAGTTCATAACAGGGGACGAGAATGTAAGTAGGCATGACAAAACTCCTCAGTGCAAAAATCAGACTTGTTAACACCCTAATAAATATGAAGCTAGACACCCATTTGGTATGAATCTGCATGTTTCTGGTCATTCACCTACACCAAAGACTAAGGTTCATTTTTTGCCACATGCATTCTAAATTTTATTCAAACCACTTTGAAACAATTTACTCTGTATGAGTGCTAATACTTCATCTTTCTGGAAGGCCCAAAGGTATGTATGCTAAAAGACCACCATTTTTTTAATACTATTTTTATCCAAACCAACAGATGTGTAACAGTTTATAGTTACATGCAGATGCTTACAGCCACATACACATATATAAGAAAAGGTATTATTATTATTTATTTTTTTTCGTAGAGTTATGTCAGGTGTAGTTTGGTGTTAAGTGAAAGAGCACAGTCAGTCTCTTATCTGAATCTTTCAGCTAATTTTTAGTAATGTAATATTAGTTCCCGTGGTTTGCTTAAAAAAAATAATTTCAATGTGCCCCTCTTTCTAAGTTCTGCCAAGCATAATCTTCTTCACCATCTGTACATAGTCTTTCATGTAGACTCATGATATTATTTCTTTCACCATAAACAGCAGTTGTGATCGTACTTACAAACCCACAGTATAATTGGCTTTGACTGTGATTGTTTTCATAATTAGTGTCAGTGTTTATGTTACAAGTACTATGTCAATTTTAAGTAAAGATTATGCAATTGGTTGCTAACACAATCAACTTCTCTGTGGGTAGATAGTTTCATTATGTCCCTAATATTGCTTATATGTTGAGCTTTGAAGAAACTTATACTTCAAGCAAAATAGGTTTGTCCCTAGATGTACAGCGGATGGGTTCACCAAGAGCCCATCTCAACCCCTTTCTATTTCATACTGAGCAACAAGGGAAAAATCAATAAAACCTTACAGATTTTGCACACTTGAAGAAATACAGTGGCAAACAGGAGGTAGAAAAGCAAGTTCCCCCTGTGTATAAAAAATGTAAGGATCAAATGCATCCTAAATAATGTTCTGCAGTGAAACTTTCCAAAGAATTATTAGGAGCTTTTTCATATTTCTTTTCCTTCAAGGCTTATTAAGGGAGCAACCCTAGTGTTGTGTAAACATTAGAAAGACAGAGCTGCTTCTGCTCTCCTTTTCCGATCCCCAAAGCTGGAAGATTTAGGGAAATCTCCCAGAGTAATTGCAGCTTCTTTATTCAAGGTGTTGCATTATTCAGAGAAAGTCTGTATTTTCCACAGCAGTGGAGATCCAATAAGCATTTGTACTTCTTATGAAGGTATCTTTACAATAAAGAACCATTCCCTTCTCTGTCTGTGGACTTGTTCGTCCTTGCAGTCGTTCTGGTACGTTTGAGACAATTCTACCAGATTAAAAAAAATTCCTTTTATCTGTTCCTGGCATGGAGCAGTCTCCTCGCGTCCTGTTCAGAGCTGAGTTTCAAACTGGAGGATTTCAACAGAATAAAATGGGAGGGGGGGCTGACATGTGAGCAGACGTTGTCGGAGAGGAGTATAGCTCTGAGGTCACGCCAGTGCTGCTGGAGTTTAGCGCGCTGCACTGCATGCTTCAGGTGCAGGTTCAGGGCTGAATCAATAAGCTGATGTGCTTGTTCTGGTTATTCTGCATGTAGAAAGGTGACTGGCTGTGTAAAATAACTGCAACTGGCAAATTAATTATTGATTGCATTGCTGTCTTCAACTAAATGCAAAATTAAACATTTATTCTGATCAATAAATGATGTGACAGTCGTGGTTATTCTCTACGTCGAGTTGTATTTCCATGTATCTGTGTCCTGCTTAGGCTGCCTGAGTGCAGAGCCATGGAGAGACACAGTGGTATGCGGGACGGGTGGATGGGGAGGACAGGAGGATGGGAGGACGCCTTGCCTGACTCGTTGCCCTCCTCCCTTCCCTGTGCTTCTCCCTGAGCCACTTTGAGGTCTCCTGTGGGGAGCAGGTCCCACAGGAGGGGTTTCAGAGCTGTCTTGTCATTGCCTCCACTGGCCCTTGGGGATGGTGACTTCAGGGAGCGAACGTTGTGAGCTGTCCTTGCCGCTCTCACCTTCCTCACCTCACGCCTCCCTCAGAACAAGAAAAGGGAATGTTTTTCATCTCGCACTTCTGATGGTCTTCCTTGAGTGTTTTACTTGTTGTACCTCTCCATTTCATCAAGGCAGCATTAAAAGGCATTACTCTTAGCTTGAGATAATTGAAGGAGAAGAGAAATATGGAAATTGCACTTGCTTTCCTCGAGAAACCAAATAAAATGAGGGAACCTGCTTCACTTGTTCAGTGCCACAATCAAGCACAGTGCCAATGAATTCGCAGTTGAAAATTGTGTTCATGCTGTCTGTGTGAGGTATGAAATCCAAGGGAAGAAAAGTGGGCTTTGGATCAGGCTTTATTTGCAAAGTAAACCCCATTTTTAAAACACATATATTTTGTGCAGCATGTTGTGCACCCACATTGCTTCAAATGGGAAAAAATAAAGTTTTCTGGTGAACAGTCAACTGGTTTTGAATTCTGTTTTGAAGATAATTTATAGGGTTGTAAGTGTTTTGCACCTGCCTCCAGGAACGAAATACATATGATTTATGCATCTGGAAGGAAGAAAAAAAAAAAAAAAAGAGAAGGGAACTGTCTGATCCTTCCCCGCCATGACACCATATCATTCTGAGAGGAGAAGTAACTGTTTGAGGTTAATTTAGATCACATCAATCTGTATTACTTGACCTTTTCAGAATAAACAGAACCAAAAAGTGACTACACAAAAAAAGTCAATCTTAAAGCCAATTACACTAATAGCATCTGATGTGTAAATGGGTGTTTATTATTAAAAAATAAAAAATAAAAATCACTGCAATAAAGCTGAGGGGCATTTAAAGACAGGAGATGTCTAATTGTAGCATATCCAGTAATGAAATCACAGTCAGCCTAGCAGCTGATTAAGGTTAATTTGAATCACATCAATGTGGATTAACTTGGCCTTTGCAGAATGAACAACACCTTTGTGCCAACATGATCAATTAGTCCCTTAACTTCATACGTCTGCTTGGAAAGGTTAGATTTATTAGTTATCAGGATAACCACTTGGAGATTAAAATCTCAGGTTTCTATGCTTTTTTTTTTTTTTTCTTTTCAGCATGACCTAAGGAAAAAAAAAAAAAAAAAAAGAAAATATGAAACTTTTAAAATCTCTCTGCAGCTTAGTGTTTTATCTAATAAGCTTGGAAAGTCATTTTTATTCTAACATTAGATAAAAGGCCAGAGACTGGATGTACAATGTAATTGTGTTATTATATCTAGAAAGGATTGTATGTGCTTGCGCTTCTATACCAGAGTTCTAACAGTCTGCTCCCAAATGCATTGCTGCTGCAAATGCTTTTTACAAAGAGAAATTTCTCAAGAAACAAGCATGCCAGGTCATATATGTGTTTTTTTTTTTTTTTTTTCTTTTTGCCTTTACCTTTCTCCCTGTCACCTATCCAGTACTTGGGGATGTTAAAAGAGGAGAGACTGTGTGCACAAATGAATGCTGGTGAAGACCCCAGAATGGCCCAGTGAAACCCCAAGGGCTGTCTGTCATCAGCCAGAGCTGTAACTGTGGTACTGTTTACCCCAAAATGCTTCTGTTTTACTCTGAATGGTGTTTCATCTAATTTTAAATTATGTTAATCATTACAGTCGTATCTAGAAGACCAGGATAAAGTGTGAATCCTGATCTACTGGATAGATGTGTACATTTAGTCTGAGGAGACTGCTCATTACCCCGCGGATGTTTGCTCTTCGTCCCATCTCCCTTCTCAGCCATCTGTTCTGCTTTTCTCAGCTGGAAACCAGGCACAGAGAGATACGGCCTGTGCCACCAGCTCTGCTCCTACCAGCTGGAAGTGCTTTGCTGCCCACTGGTTGATCATGGAGAGCAGTGCGGGGACTGCCAGCAGCACAGTGTTGGTGGTGGCGGCTCCCACATGTAGTCAGTCACTACAGCTTTCTCAGAAGACTTGGAAATACTGCTGCCTGCTCACAACAGTCAGTCCACTCTGTATCGGGAGCTATCTGAGCTGGAGATGTGACTCATTAACTTAATGGCATTTCTAGAAAAGGCTGCGTTCAATAGCAATATGCTTCTTGGGAAGGGATCTGTTCTACACATGAAGATACATGGAGCTGCCTTAAAACGTGCATCATCAGTGGTTCCACACGGATTTTGCACATTAAGGCTAGCAAGTAATTTATTTATTGTTTTAATTTTTATAAATAGTGTTGTGTTACATGTTCTTACCAGAATCTCAGTATCACCACTTAAGTGATGCACTGAATTCAGTATAAAGAGGGGCCTTCAGGTCATCTCTATGAAAGCTGACTTTGGAAAGAAGCCAGACAGACCAATTCTCCTTTTGCCTGTGGCACTGTCTTGGGTATTAAAACGATTGCCGGGAAGAAGAAACAATGCCACTTATAATTTGTTGATGATGTCTGATGTGATTCTTACAGCAGAAATTTTGGAATAAACTATGATTTCTTCTTTACGTAATTGTTTGCTACTACTACTGTCACCTCTTTTCCATGCACTCCAACAAACGTGTGTTGTTTATCAGACATCTCAGATTGCTGTTTGGGCACAAACATATGGAGTCAACAAATGACTTAAACATTGTGGCTGTAAAACTGAAACCTGTGAAATCAGCCAAGTATTATTCACTCATGCTTGACGGTACTTGAAAGACAAGCCACACTAAACAAGAGGCTCTTTTCAAGCCCACCAAAAAGACAAGGTGAAAGAACAAAAGGCAGGAAGTGAGAAGAAAAAAATATTCAGGAGTGAAATCACTGCCAAAAAAAAAGGAAAAAAAACTCCCGGACTTTAACGGAGTGGTTGTAAATTAATACCAAACAGGTAATCAAAATTTTTGTCTTTTAGTAAGTGTTATTTAGTATTTTGGGAGATTTAATCTTATATATATGTCATGTGTAGTCTAACGGTTGCATATATGCATTTGTACAGATTTAAAAAGTCATTTGTACTTCAAGGATATAGAGATAATGTCAATGTTATTTAGCAAAAGAAAATTATATATCTTGTTGTGGCTTTCACAGTAGGCTTATCCCCTCCTCCTCCCTTATCATATCACTTTTATCTGCTGTCAGCAACCTAAGCTGACTTTCAACAACAGGGGCCGCATATGACCTAAAGCTGATCCTGAAACATTAACAAAGGGGAGATTAATGTGGAACAACTCTGAGTCCTCGGATTCTTTCTTTATGTCTTACACTGCTTAGGCTGTATTTTTAAATGAAGCAAGCAACAGCTGATAAAATATTTTCAAGTCTTTCTAGCTCTTGTGTGTATCAGCTTGCTTCTTAGGAAAACAACAACAACAACAGTTTTTTATTTTTTATTTTTTAATACTACTTTGGTTTTCTTTTATGAATAAAATGTTTTACAGGTTCTAGAAAAGCAAAGCAAATAATTGAAAGGGAAAAGAGTGAAGACACCCTGGATGAAAACTTGCAGTCATTGCCAGTTGATGAAAGGTAGAGCAGGCTGCTCCAGTGCCGTACCGAAGCTTAGGCAGAGGACAAAAGCTCAGTGATGGTTTTACATGGCAAAACCCATCTCCTGCCCCATCCCACGGGTGCTCTGCACCATTCAGCCCAATCTGAGCGCAGTGATGACCAGTCCCTTCGCTCTGTGGGGTGGGGACAAGATAAGGGCATTTGACACAAAGATGGGGAGAATGCACAGGAGGCATAAAGTTACAAGGAGACAGAATTGTGTCTGTCTGATAAAGCCTGATACTGGATGCACCTCCAGCCACGCTGCTCTCCCACCCCACCTCTCCTACACCAGCTGCAAAGCAGCTTCTGGGCATCTGGGCTGTATGTCCTCCCGTGTTTGCCTTGGGCTTTTCCCACCCCGTTGCAGGCTGATGTGGTGGTCTTTGACTTGCATTGAGTGGATAGACATGTTGGGGCAGCCAGCATTTTTTGTTCAGAAATTTGTACACTGCGTAACACAGTGTGGCCTTGAACTGCTGCTGGGGCTGAAGGGCTCCAGAGCTGTAATGCAGCAATGTCATCTCCTCCTCTTTTATACAGGAACGTGATCTGCAGGAACTTTGAGTTACAGCCCTGCTGCACTTCATCCTCTGCCATTCGTGCTCATTAAAATAACATTTCTGACCCTGTTGTCATCGTAGTTGAAGCTATGAATAAAAATGCCATAATATATTTCATATGTATGTATGTATATATATTGCTGAGGTGGTATAAGAAGCAGATATTTTATTATTGATAGGAACTTATGTCTCGGGGTGTAGATGGGTTTTTTACTTCTAGTAAAGTGAATACCAAAGACACACCCCTCTTCCCCCTCAAATCTCTTGTCCGTGTGACATTAAAAGGTTAGTTAGCTTTTTCCCTTCCATTTTTCTGCATGACCAATGGAGTAACACCTACCAGCTACCATTATCACACAATTTGGACAATATTGCTCATGCTTACTACTACTTTGCAGTAGTGTCTTTCTGTCATTCTGAACTCCCCGTGACCCACACATGCATCCTTCCCCTTCACTGGCTGAATCAACAATTACACTATGTTGGTGAACACCAAGAAGAGGGAAACACACATATGCATTTGCTTTTAAGTCTCAGAGTTGACTGAATACAGAAGAAGCCGGTGGCAATTTATGCCCTGCTGAAATACAGTTATCTTAACTGATATATGGGGATTACCATAATATTTCCTATTAAGTCTATGTGATTTTCTTTCCATTTCCATAGATAAAAATGGTAGTACATTATCACCAGTGACATTGCAGGCGCTGACTTTAGCTATAAAAATAAAAATCTAGCTGTGTACATAAATAATATTAAGATTGTTGCTGTTAGGTGCTGCTGATCGAAGTACTCAGTCTTAGAGGTCCAAGGTTATGCTAAACATACTGAATCTTCTAGAAATTTATTTTAAGGATGCTCCTAGTTGAAAATACCCTCATTAGTTCTTCCAAATTCAAAAGTTCACCAGATATCATTAATAGTTCTAACACAACCAACACTGAATCAGACAGCAATACTATACTGTGTCCCTGTAGCTTTTTAATTCACGCAGAGTGACAAATATACTACATTACGATGGTGCTCAATCACTGTTCATTTTCCTCTATTCCTCGCCACATAACAAAATGCATTATGTGATAAAATCGTTACCACTCTACTGGGCTGTTCATAGGAAATTTCTTTCTACAGTAAAAAAATACAACATCAGAGACATTATTTGATTTTAATTACAGTGTTTTCAAACACACAAAGCTGTGATTATTTTTCTTCCCAAATTGTCGCTTTCAAATTGTTTGTCCCTGGAACTACACCACAGTTTCACTTCTGCTCTCCTCTTCTATCCCCTTAACTTGCTCTAGTAAAACAATTTCATTCCATTTCTTCAGGTGAATTATGTTGCTTTGTTCATTGAAGAATGAAGCTTGTAGCCAACTGATATGATTTCTTATTTTTTTTTGTTCAAATTTTGTAAATCCCTCCAACTATACACCTAATCTATCCTCCCGGAATGCAAAACTGCCAAAATTGAGGAAAATTTATTTATTTTTTCTTCCTAGTGATTCTCTCTTTGTTTCTCTTCTGCATTCAGACTGATTCCAGTTCAGTGAATGATTGGACAGTACCACAGGGAATGAGGTTTTGCATGTTGTTATCACGGTAGATTTCCAAAATAGTTTTTTGTAACACAATGGCTGTTTACTTCTGATACTATTACAAGTAAATTATACAGTGGGACAGAGCTCACAATGTAGAAGTCATTATAAATCTCTATATCATCTCTACTTAGTTTTTTCAAAGCAAAACCAATAAATAAATAAATAAATAATGGCTTCTCAAAAAACAAAACAAAACAAAGCAAAACAAAATAAAACAAACAAACCCCTACATAACACAGTTTATGCAGTTTACCTTTTCATGGCAGTCCAAATGGAAAAAAAAGAAAAATTATCTCATAAGGACTCTGAAGGATTGAGGCATAGGAAAGTATCCTACACTTTTCTGTTTATCTTCATTAAAGATTATACAGCTTTTAAAAGAACAAAACCGTTCCTCCAAGGAATGTTTCTTGGGTTCCTTCCATACACTTTGAAAACAAGCTGAGCATGTCAGAAGACCTGCCATGTTGTGCTGGGGTATTTTGTCCATGCAAGTCTTGCTAGGGTACTTCACTGGAACAGAGATTTTTCCTGGTAAAAAATAAACTTTTCTCTTCAGCCAAAGTAATAGATTTATGTTAAAATGCTTCTTGAACAAATTACTCTGAACAAATAATGTGGCAAGCAGAAAATCAGGTGCTTGTATGATACTTGGACTCAAGCAGCCACCTCTGCAGCTAGGATCTGAGAGGGATTACTGAAGTTTGGGGAAGAGTTTGAAATGCAACCAACAAAAATTGAACAGTATTTTTGTAATGACAGACGTTTTCCATTTTCCTTGTGTCTGTGTATGCTAGGTAGGTTTTATTGCATTAGCTTTTATGGTATTATCTACTTCATTGTGTCAAAATGATGTTACATGTTGAATGAAGATAGCGCCAAGAGCAGAAATAAAGGAAAGGAAATCCTGTTTTCTAAATGCAATTTCTGCATCCGTGGAGCAAATTTGAGCATGAGGACTCAGTCTGATAGGAAATAACAACTTTAAAGGACAGAACTGGACGTTACAAACTAGAGACCTCTATGACCCTAGTAGTTTAGTGTTAGAATAGAAGAGCAGTAGATGAGATTCAGGAATCCCTCAGCCAGTCTCCACTTGTTTGCTGAAGCAATAAAACATTATCATCTGCTTATCACTGGGCCTGCGATGGGAAGTGTTTTAAAAATGATAGCATGAAGGAACCTAATATTTGAAAAAGGTACTCTCCAATATTGCATATACAATACCCGAGTAACTGTTGAAGCTTAAATACTTGATTTCAAAGTACTGGATGAAAAAAAAATAAAAAATGTAAACGGTGTTTTGGACAAAAGAGACTACTTGTGTCTTGTGGTATAGCCTATAGCCTACATAATTGCATTTGTTTTTCTGGAAGATAATATGTGTTTTATTCTTTCATCAACAGTCTAGCTATCATGAATTTTCTAATGTTGATGAAGGATTCTTCCAAAGAAGAGCAGGCAATGAGAGTTCAGATTAAATTACATGAACAGGCATTTTTTTTATTGCCGGTTTTGTTTTCTTCTGTTCACTTGCTCGCTTGTTCCCTTGCCCTTTGTGTTTATTTGTAAAAGAATGGCAATGTAATCATGTACTTTTTAACAGGCACATCATACAGCTGCATGACTCTGTTTTAAAAATGCTGCTTCAAATCATTCCAGTTTCATTACTGTTTTCTTCCTTTTCTGAATAAAGCTAAGCAAAGGAGCTTGTCCCAGAGCAGATGCTGCCCAGGTTCTGCTCAGTGGTGTGGTCACACTGCTGGAGAGCTCCTTCATTGCCTCCTCCCCAGCTTCTTCCCTGTAAGGGCATAATGCAAGAGCAATCCTTTTCTACCAAAACATTTATGGAAGCATGTCAAGCATGTCGTGTCTCCCCCTCCCCCCCCCTCAATTTTATTGACCCTCCTTGACCCTTCGAGTAAATGAAGCACATTTCTGTGCTTTTATCGCATATGAATCTACACATCTAATTAAAACCATAATACCAAGTGCATTAAGTGTCTTAAAAGTGATCATTTTACAGAGCTGAACAGCAACAACAACAAAAAACTGAGATGGGAATAAATTGTGTATCTCATGTGTAACAGTATGTAATGAATGTGTAAGAATGCTATATTTATATTGAATGTGAAAGATATTTTATCGGATAGCCCCAAGCCACATACGCTTGCATTCAAGAAAATAAATCTTGTTTAATGAAACAAATCCTAGAACATGGTAATAACAAGTTGTACAAAGCAGAAGATGGAACATAATGAAGGAGATGACTGGTGAACAGCCAAATTAATGAGTGTGGGTTTCCTGCTGACTGATGAGGAATCATTATGTTGAGGGGTGGTGGAGGGAAACAGGGGTGCTGCCTGACGCAGAACCCACCTGGATGGCCCCTTCTGCAGGTGGCCAAATGGTGGGGGTATAGGCCTGGGCTTGCTGTCAGCCAGGGATGTAAGGTGAGGTGTCTGGAAAGAGTGATGCAAAACTATAATACTGTGGAAGGTTCTGGAAAGGATTGCTAGGATGATTTGGAGAGGTGTAGTAACTAGGCTTACAGAATTGCTGCTGTGGGGATAGGAGACGTGAAGGCCCAAAAGTAGGTAGTGGAACTCATGTCCTTCACTTGGATTTTATGGAAAACTAGTCATACAAAACAAGGTCGGTGTTTTTTTGTTTGTTTGTTTTGTTTTCAGTAGAACCATAAGTTTATTGAAAATAACAGCATTGACTAATGTAACCTGGTCATGACTTTATTCAAAAACACATTTTGATTAGAAAAACAAACCCACCAATCCTATGCATAGTCAATTTATTATCATAAACACTTTTCAGCTGTAATTTAGCTACCTACACCTGCTTAGAGGGGGCACAGCTGGTTCACTGAGCAATGATATGACACACCTGAGAGTTTGGGAGGATTTTGCTATTAGAGAAAAGGGAAGCAGAAAGGGTATATCTAAAGAAGTAGAGAATGAGATTTTGTGTGTGTATTTTATGTATTTTTTTAGTAGGCTCTGTTTAAAGTGAGGTGCAGAGAAAGTGAGAAAGTAAATGCAGCTGATCTCTGATGTGGCCCCTGAGATGTTTTGTTCTGATGAGGCCTCCCTGAGATCCCAAGATGGTGGTATTTTGCTTACGCTTGTGGTCTGTTACCAGGCTGCTGATGTGAGGGGCTCCTGCTACAGGTAGGAAAGCAGCGTTTGACACTATGTGTGGGAATGTGACTGAGCAGAAGACTTCAGGTAGATACATGTTTTAACTTAGCTTTGAAATAATGTGTTACCTGAATTATGCATGGGACTTTGTCATCGTGGCTCCTAAGCGCAGGTAGAGGTGATCCTTGGTGTGGCTGAGGTGAGGCCTGCTCTCAGAGTTTTGTAGACATAATCCAGTATGGCTCTCATGCAAGAAGTCAGAATGAGGTGTTGTCTTGTGCAACTGTAGGTGCTTTCACTGTGTGTTAGTGGTGGCCTGTTCGTGATGTGATGCTGTTTAGTATTTGTGCTGAGTGGAATATTTTCCGTGAGAAATTGCAAAGGGAGCTGAGGTGATGTAGTGCAGTGATAATCTAAATGAATTAGGTAGGATTTCTTAGATGAGCTCATTTGAGAATCTGTTTAAATGCTGCTTGAATGTGATGCTTGCTGTGTAGGAACAAAGAAAGGAGTCTGCTCGTGAGAGAGAAATCTGAATAAAGGTGTTTTGAAGATATATGATGGAAGTTGTAGAAAACTAACGGAACCTCAACATACCTGATGAGATGCTTTAGCTAAGACAGTGTCTGTATTTTGATAACTGAAACAAGAAAAAATGAATCAGGAGTCAAGATGTGGGATTTTTAGTGAAATCACAGGCGATTGTTATGCTGATAAGATGCAGTAATACTGGAAACTAAGGAAGAACTCGCAGGGGAATTGCTAGGATGCTT
Organism: Cygnus olor; assembly: GCF_009769625.2. Classification (NCBI taxonomy): domain Eukaryota; kingdom Metazoa; phylum Chordata; class Aves; order Anseriformes; family Anatidae; genus Cygnus; species Cygnus olor. Next base: position 39,512,001 of record NC_049172.1, on the reverse strand, counting down.
TGTGATCTAGAATAGAAATATAACAGCAACAACAATTATTTTTTATTCAAAAGGAAACTTCAACGTGTAACTCTACAGTGTTCTGATATTTGTTTTGCTGCCCGTATCAGGTGTGTGGTTTTCTTGTTTGATTGCATCCCCCAAAACTGTATGAGCTGTGGGTGTTTTTTTTCTTAAACCTCTTACATGTATACTCTTTTAGGAATATACTGATGCACATCTATCCTTATGCTACATGAGACCAGACTTGAGTTTATTTAATTAAGGAATAGTATGGGGACTCATTCAATGTCTAATAATTTTGTTGTTATTAAGTTCATGCAGAAGAAATAGACTCAATTCAACTTATCTTTGCCTCAGTTTTAAGATCTTGTGGTGCAGACCTCTGAATTCTTCTTGTTACGTATGATAATTGTGTATTACAACCTCTTGTAGGTTGTGCCTTACAACCTCTGATCATGCAGGTATGAATGTGCTTGCTTCTCTGCTTTTGGAAGCTAAGACAAATCAGGAGCTGACCTGTAGCCTAGGTTGAAGCCCTGGTAAGAAAGGGCTGGGATAATGGCAGAGGATGTTTGCCTGGGAACTTGACTGAACTGTGTCCTCACCCCTTTACAAAAGGGATTAGAACTTGGATTCTTTGTAGAAGAAAGCACCCCAGAAAAGACTCAATGTTTCCTTGATAAATCTCCTCAGAAACAGGAGACTCGCAAATAGTCTTTATAAGACTGCGTAATAGGGGCATTGAGACTCAATATTATCTACAAAAAAATAACGTGCATATGTCTTTTTAGTGGCTTTTTTTTTTTTTTATGGGATGAGGGATGGAGGCAAGTGGCTGGCTTGGAAGAGTTTGTGGACTTGTTCTTGGGCAGTTTGTTTCTAATGTTCTTCTTTATGCAGCCCAGAAGCAAATTTAAGATGTTTCTAAGGGAAGACACGAGAGTATTTTGTCATGTATTTTCTTACCTGCTTAAATCTTTTTACTTTTGTGGTTCAAAATCTATAAATCTCTTCTTTATGTAAAATAGACCTCCTAGGTCCTCAACCAAAAGAATATTACATGTTATTGTAGCTTTTTATGTTGCATCTGTGCCTTAAACTTAAGGAAGCTTCCTACATCCACCTCAAAGCTTGAAAAGCTTTGCCAGAAATATACTTATAAATGATCTCGTTGAATTTTACAGTCCTCTTTTGTTCGACTGGAGTTGGGAGTGGTGATGGAGGCAATCTTAGACAATGCCATAATGCAGGCAAGGTGAGTTGAGGGGTGCATAGCAATATGCACAAAATTGTGGGCTACAGGAAGCACTTATGAAAGGAGTACTACAACTTAAGAAAAAAATTAAATTGCTGTGAAAGAGCAGTACAACTCTTTGCTCCCTCCACAGTAAGGATTTAAAAGCAGGAGGAAAAGCCAGGATGTAGTGTGAATCAGGTGCATGTGTTTCATAATCAGTTGAAAACAGATACTGGTTCATGCTAGGGATTTTTTGTGTGTTCTTGGATTAAAAGAAGAGAACGCTACGTGTGAAAGCGACTTTTAATACAGATTTTGACAATAGAAGTCACTGTTAATGATAGACACACCTATTCTGTAAGGATCCTGACCAGAAAGGTATTTTAATTGCTGCTTAACCAGGTTCCTATAAAAGCAGATGATCGTCCATTATACTTAGAAGTTGAAATGTACGATTTCAAAGTGTCTCAGGAGTACTCTTGCACGTATATAGTAAGTCATCTTGGTGTGCTTTGGAATTCAGGACCTTAAAATGTACGGCTTGTTCTACTTGAGTTTAATGGGCTGTCAGCTGTCCATGCAGATCCAGTACAAAGCCAGACATGTCTTTAATCTTCAAAGAACATAATGAAAAAAGTGAATATATTTAGTTATTAGCTAGGAGGTACAAAACAAGTGAGGAGAAAAACAGTGCTCTTTTTTTTTTCCTGTCTTGAATTAAGTAACTGGAATTTTAGCTGTCCATGTGTCGAAAACATCTACATAGTAATTGAGGAATTTACTGAAGAGGAAGTACTTATTTGTCACTATTTAGTAAACAGTCATATAAATTCAACATTTGCTCAGTCTTTTAAATTCCCCACATTTGAAAATGTACTTATTACCTTTTTGTACTTTGTGCTATACAAAGAAAAAACAAGTTGAGTCTGAATTGAACAGAAGTTTGAGTCTCTGAGAGCAGAATGATTGTAGTTCCCTTTTCCTATAAAGGAACCTGTCAACAGGAGTTCCATATGCACAAATCCCTTGTATTTAATTATTGTCAGTTATTTTAAACAAATGGATTTTATTTCATGCTTGCAATAAGAAATTTCTGACCTTTACTTTCCTCTAAATTCATAAGCTGCTTAGTAGTCTCAAAGCCCAGATCTCTGAAGTTATTAAAGGTTATTACATTCATAGGTGATGATAGCTTTTAATACACAGGCGTGCTGTCACTTACACGCGAACACGATATAATAACAATATAGGAGCTGAAACAATCCTTGCTATCTGGTTTTCAGAAGACAATATAGCTATATATCACCAGTAGCAGTCTTCAAAATCAGTGTTGTCTTACTACAGGACAGTTGATCAAGTACGTGGCACGCTTTGCTCCCACCAGCCACTGGTAGTAGTGGGGAGAAAAAGGCTAGAGTCATACAACTCTCTAGAAGCAAAGTGCCTCTTAACGTCAAAATCATTTGGTCATTTCACCCCAAACTGTTTTTAAGAGATTCTCAAAGACTGACCTAAAGAACAGCTGCCCTGAGCAGTAGTGGTGTTGGCATGTGTATGATGAATGAATTCAGTGTCATTGCCAAATTGCTGATCTGGACATGAAGAAAATAAAAAATGCTTGTTTCTTTTCCTTATCCCTCCCATTTCTAGCCTATTTCTGCTATTCAAACTTTAACTTACCCTTTGCATTGAATTATTCACTGGGAGCCAGTTTGTATGTTGTGTTATTTTTAATCTCTTAAAGCTGTAATTTTTTATTTTTTTTATTTTTGCAAAATCTTCGAGGAGGAAGAATGTCGCACAGTATTCTGTTATAGCTGGAATTCTGTGTGTTCTGCTTATGGCACAAATATATAGACTAGTAAATGAAAACCCGCTTTTAAATAATCAAATAACCTGAGGAAACTCAAATTTGAACACGCAGGGGAAGAGGAAAGCTAACACATGCTAACTTGTGCTGGAGCCATGAGTTTTCATCCTGAAGATATACACTGAACAGCTAGTACACCGTACCTGAGAAAATATCTTGACTTCTACGCCTAACCCTCTTGGGACTAAGGGAGTAGCAATGCTCTTTGCTTTGGGGAATTACTGGTATTTTCAGACAGTTCAAGATGTTGTTTGCCTATCGAGGTCATAGTGGAGATGCATTGTGATCCTGTTGTGTGGTGATCTTGGGTGTGGTGGTTGGTAAGCTTTGGGGGTCTGCAGGGTTCCATCACAGTCCTAAAATGGTAGAGCTGTGTGTTGGTGTCTTCTAAATAAGATGAGAGTATTTTTTGGTGGTCGTATAACCCCATCATGATTAGCTACAAAAAAAAAAAGGCAAGCAGAGTAGATTGGAAAGAAGAACTGAAGAGTTTTTCATGCTTGCATGCTTTCTGTTGTCTTTAAAATGAGTACCTCTATGTGCTTGAGCAGAGACGTTGAAGTTGCAGTGAAGTCACCTTCAATTTCTGGAAAAATATTAGAAGAGTTTAAGCACTAAGAAGGTAATGTGGAGTTGCTGAGATTAAATTATTCCAAGTCAATCTAATTTCCTTCTATGCCTGTGTAATGAGCCCTGCAGACCAAAGAGAAGCTGTGAAGTTTAGAGTACTTGTGTGATATCCTCATAAGGAAATTAGGGAAACTACTTCTAGGTGAGTGCAAAAGTAATTAGAGAAAAGTCTGAGGGTATTTATCTGTCAAATTCTAAGATGCATAGGGTGCGATCTTTGTGGGTCTCTCCTACACTTGGTTCTGTTCGGTATTTTCTGTTAATAACCTCTGTAATAGAAAAATCACTAGGCCTACTAAATGACTAGATAATACTGTTGTAGGAAGAATGGCAGGTGCAGATAGGAATAGCTGAAGTGCAAAAAGTGTCTTGAATATTATGTGAATTGACAGCAAGTTTAAGTGTAAGGTAGTTCTGGCTGAGTTTCTGCTGTATGAATGCAAATAAGACGATAGCTAGTGAGGTAGTAACTCAGGCCACAGGCTGAGCATGAGCCTTGATAAATGCCCTCATAAAAGGTAACCTCAGAGTGGAACCAGTGAACAGGATGCCATCCATCTCTCTAGTAACCCTTCTTGTCTGTTCAGCACCAGCAAGCCCCTTTACAGAACAGTATGTTCAGGTTCTGGCAGCATGCTTGGGCTTAATTCTACATTTAAACTGCTTACTGCCTCCTCCCTTCTTCTCTCTCTCTTTTCTTAATGTACTAGTATCAAAAATCTGTGGGTTGCTGAGTCTAGAAAAAGCAAGACACAGGTGACAGCAAGTCTTCAGAAATTTTCTCTTGCACTTCTGAAGAACTTCCTGCTTTCTCCTGTGGATAGGACAAGGAATTCTAGGGGTAGGTATGGAGATACAGGCTGGTGAGGCTTCAGGATGTTGGCTGACTATTTGGTTTTTAATGAAGCAGATTGGGGAGCACTGCTTTAAAAGATCATGAAATGCTAGTTGTTCAAAATACTTGATAAGAAAACAGTGGCTTAGATTTGATTTTTGCCCAGTTCTGAGCATCTGCTATTCCCCTTGGCTCTGTTTTCTATAATTTAATGATGTGCAGTTCTGACTTTTCATTTAGCTATTGTCCTTGAAAGTCCCCGAGACACAAGCCGTGCTGCACAAGTTAATTGGTGGGCTGTCCCTTTATCAGGCTGAAGTACAGCACAAATGTGTAAACATATAACAGTTTTGTTGGCATTCCTGCTAGCAAGAATGCCTTTTTATGTTCTCTTTCAATAAAATCTTTTGTGTAAAAGACAATACCACTGGAATTTGGCTGCTGTTAAGATGTTTGTGCCTGTCTTTAAATAGGCTTATGTGTTCCAGTAACTGTTTAAAGTATGCTGTGTCAAACTGTATATATATGTGTGTGTATATATGTCTGTCTCTATATTTCTATATTAAGCTTCTCAGCAAGCCTTTGAACAACTTTATCCCCCAGTGAACACTACCTGTATTAGATCAGGTGTCAAACAAAGTGTAACGTGTCTAGAGCTGCTCTTCGGTTCATTCAGCTTCCCTCCTGGTCTGTACGTCTGTGGTACTCCATATCTAATGAAGTATCTAACATCTATATCCCATCTAATGCCATGTTTATGGTTACAGCTTTAGCACAGCTCAGAGTGACTGGGCTCCAGTTGTAACCCACTGCCCTCAGGTATTTTGGGGGGGGCAGGGAAACACTGATACAGGAACAATGGAAAGTTGAAAACTGAGTCTTGCTTCTATGTTTGGAGAGCTTCTAGAAAATTGTGGTTGCTAGAAATGGGGTAATAGAGGAAAGCAAATGAGGGAGGCTGAAGAGAGGTTTAAAGGACAATTTTTCTTTTTAGACTTCTGTTTGACACGGTTCTGCTTTCTTTGCTCTTGTTTGGTATTGGTGGTTTTTCCCACTAAATTAATGTGACATTTGGATTAGAGAGAAGCAAATCCTTAAAAGAAAGTGTTTCAAATGCGAAGTTTAGGGCAAGGCAGACTAGATCATCACTTGAAACCAGTACAACTCCATTGACATCAGAGACAACACTAATTTACATAAGCTGTGCATCTGACCTTTTGTTCTTGTGAAACTTTAGAAAGATTTACAATTTAATATGTAGTTGTTTTTCAAACCAATTCCATTTTAAATGTTTCTGTGATAAAGATAACTTTGCTTTTAACTGTCATGAAAGTCCAAACTAAAGCAAAGTATAGCATAATCAAAATACATCAAAAATGCAGCTCGTTTATTAGGTAAATTCTGACTTATCAAGTGTCCTTGAGTTTCTGAGTTGCCTCTGATCTTGCATCAAAAATTCTCCTTGTGCCTTCTCCAACACTCATTATCACTCATTAAGGGTTGAGATTTAAAAAATTAGAAGTAAACGTCAGATATTTGAAAAGCAGCTTGATTTTCCTCTTAGAAATCATTCTTTTCGGGCATCAAACTCGATTCAAGCTTTGAAAGAGGGCAGCTGTGAATGGACGTCATGGGTACAGACAGACGAGCACGTTTCACATATAGAAACATGGGGAAAAAACTCACTATTAAACTCAGTTTCTTATGGGATCCTGTCATCCCTGGCAAAGCATTCCTGGCTGTTGTTTTGAGCTCTGTCATTTAAGAATAAATCTAATAAGCCTAAAAAAACCAGAATGACAGGTTTACTTTTTTAGTAAAATAGCTTTCACAGAAAGTAAATGTGAGAATGTGTCTCTCACTGAAAATCCCTAGTTAGAAATTGGAACAAGAGCAAGGGGTTAAAAAAATAGATGGTCAATAACTACTGAACCCAGAAAAGAAGAAAGAAATTCCAGGATATTGCTTCAACTGAAATGACAGCATCCTTAAATATACCGAAGCTAGCTGCATGCTGAAGAGTGCAGGTTACTTCCACTCTTTCATTTAGGTGTCAGTAGTAGTAATGATTTCTTTGTCTAAAAATAAATTCTGACTTGAATCTCCATTTAGGGATGAGATCTATGTCTGGCTCTGTGAAACGATAAAGATGTGGAGCTTTGATAACTGACCCCGTTATCATCTACCTCCTGGAGCTGTGGGCAGTGTCTCGCCCACCTTTCCTGGCTTGTTCAGCTTGGCCTCTTGCAGAGATGTGTGTGCTCCATGGTCCTTAACATACCGTGCTAGCCTTGCTGCCTGGGGTTGCTGGGAGGTGACTTGGCCCAAGCTGGTGTCTGCACATGTGGGGATGGAGCCCCTGAGGAGCACGATGGTCAGCAGTGCCATGGGGATCAGTGGGGGCACACCATTGCAAGGCACAGGTTAGCATGCTGCAGGTACCCTGTCCCTGCAGGCAGTTGGGCTGTCTGTAGCATGTGTGTACATGGGTGCGTGATTACAGGGGATGACGCCCTAAGACAACCTTCTTTTTTTTTAAATATATATATATAAACTTGAAATTGATTTCTGTCTATTTATCCTTGCCATCTGAAACACATCTTCATGTGTCTTTTTTTTACTAAAACTATTATACTCTGCCTCCCCCAAAAGAATTCACTTCAGTAAACATGGCTTAGTGTGTGAAACTATATTACTTATTAAGAATTATATTAATGAGACAGGACAGAATCACTCTATAAGAAGATTGGGTAGTTAAACATTTCTTGTCTTGAGCGCCTGTCATAAGTGTTTGAAAAAGCTTTTATTTATAGATGGACCTCCATAAGAAATGGAATTTTCCAGGCATGTGTCTTTCTGGTTATGTATTGTGACAATTTGAATGCTTTCTACATGATTTTTGTTGCTGATTTAATTTTCTGAGATGTTTCTGTTCGCAGTTGGTGCTGCTGTAGTACTTGCAAACATTAATCTTGCTTGAATATGGAACAGGAAGGGGAATTTATACTGCTGATGAAAATGCCATTAAATACGTAATACTTCTAGAGCCTACAGGGCTTTTGAAAAAATAAAATAAAATCAAAGACAAAAAATAATATTGTATTCTTGTAGCCCATCAGCAACCTGGGCATGTGGGGGGAGCAATCTAGGAGGAGTTGAAACTAAATGGATATCTCATTACATTGAGAATGAAAAAGGGGAGAGGCATGAAGTAACTGCTGGCTGGACAACCCAAATACCAAACCTTCCTTTAGAGAAGATGAACTATCGTCCATTTCTCAAGCATCTCAGAGTAAATAAGTCATGTAATAGGAACACTAATTAAAAACTATGACTGAGATCTGTTGTAATGTACTCAGTTTTAAATCGTGTGTTGTTCTTCTGTGGGGGTGTTTGTTATTATCTTTCTCACTGAAGATTAAAACTATTCATGTTTCAGTGAATTACTCTTTCCCTATCCTCCCCACATACTCAGAGGATAAATCACAGGACTTCTTTGTAACACATACTGCCCATCTTTGGCCTCAGCTGTTGTGGCCTAGCTGACAGGCAAGCCACCTTGCAAGGAAGAGCCACTCTTACTGTGGAGTCACTGGTTTAGGACAAGCTGGCTGCATGTCTCTCACTAGAGAAGCTTGTGGACCAGACCATCCTGTTGAAATGGCATCTTGTGCCCTGCTGGTTAAGCAAGGCATAAGTAAGCAAGGAAATGCTTTGTAAAGGGAGTGCTTCTTGTCACCTTCCATAAGCAGAGATCAAATCACCGATGAGTGTTAGCATAGCCCACTTCATTTTGTCACCTGGGATCTCAGCCCCTGGTGTTGACTCTGTGATTTCTGCTCTGTGCTGATTAGCTGGGCTGATGAAGAATAGCTTTACTTCCATTAGTGCCTACTGGTGCTTTGCGTGCTTGCACCAGGTAGTTTTATCTTGCCTCTCATCTCCAGGCTACTACCTCCATCCTCTCAAGAACTTGGATTAAACTTTCCCATACCCACCTTCTTATCTGTTTTTCACTGCGGCCTACTATGGAATTACAATGTACCTGGTAATGATTTAAAGAACAGAACAAAAAAAGTAGGAAAGGATAACTTCCATACCTACTAAATATCTTTGTATCTTTCCTATATCTCTTCATTTGTATAGAAAGCATTTTTACTGTTTATATGGAATCATGAAATATCTGTGTCCAAGGCATGCTGCAACTGATCCTGCTAATAAATATTGTGTTGAGGGGGTGGAAAACAAAACAAGCCCAAACTTCTGGTGACATGCCGAATGACGGGATGTGCTGCCCATGCCCCAGATGATGGTGCTCCCCTTCGTACATGGGTTCTGGTGAAGGAGCTCTTCTGGTTCAGTGAGACTAATGTGGGTAAGTCATTCCCACACCTACCCAAGGGAGACCCACACAGCCCCAGCTTTTTGGTCAAATCCTGGTTTTGGTGGGCATGCAGGTGGCCTCCACTTAAAGGACCTGTTATATGGGGGAAATTTCTGGTGCCTGAAGGTCAGTTCTTTGATTGTACAGAATTATCAAAGAACCTGTGAAGCTGATTAAGTGGGACCTACTGAAGATTTTAAATCATAATAATGAGTAGATGGCAATTCCTAATGGTGTGTATGGCTGTGATAAAATGGGGTCACTGACAGATTTAGTTGCTAATAGGCTATCAACCTTCAATGTGCAACTACATCCTGGCTCAGAAACTTCACTGCAGGGCTCTGATTCAGAGCATTCAGCAAAGATGTACACTCCCCATCTATATTTCTGGGTGCAGATTTGCAAGTATCAACCTGCTGTAGATACTGTGAGTCTTTTTGGGAGCAATAGCGCCCCTCCCTCTTTTTTTCCCCCCTGTACTAAGCTTCAACTTCTGTTGAAGGCTTGAATCTCCTTTAATCTGAGCGTATATCAACCTTTCTTGTTGAGAGCTAATAGTGTCCTAATGGCCATATGCTCAACTGAGATTGGATGCAATACCTAACAACAAGCTGCCAGCCTCCATCCCAAATGAGCATCTCTTATAATTGCCTGCCCTGAAAGCGAGGCACCAATCAGCACCAGCTCCAAGTCGCGCGTGCAGAAGGGCGTGGGCAGTCTCTTATATGCGGATCCTCACCTGCTGTTGGTAAGCTGATTTCAAAATCAAATTCAGTCTTGGATAAGTATAAAAGTAGAAAAAAAGACTGAGGAAGTGTAGATAGCCAAGTTCGGTAGCACAAAGACTCGCAATTTTTAGCCTCAGTTTCAAAGCTTTTAGAAGCTGTGAGGAGAAGAGCTTTTAACTTTTCCTGAGCATTGCTCGTTCTGTTTTGCCCTAATGGGCTGTTTTTGGCATGATGACACTTCGGAAGAAGTGTCTTTAAAATGGTGAGAAGCTAGAAAACAACTGCCATCCCAAAGTAGTGAAAAAAGTAATTTATAATACATATGTGTGTATATGTATGCTTAAAGAAACCTTTTCCTTCCCTGATAAAAATGTTCTGATGGTGAAAACCAGCATCTGCAATTTCATCTTGATCTCTGATTTTAAGCAAGTGAGAAGTTTCTCATTTTGCTTGAGAGGGGAAAGACGAAAATAGCTTTTCTGGGAAGTTCCAAGCTAGTCCCAAGGGCTGTATCTTGAATATAAATGGACATAACATTCATTTTCATTTTTCCTGCTCTTCGTTGATAGGTATTTTCTACATGTTTTACATGTTAGACCTGTCTCAAATGTCACTCAAGATATTTTCTCATTTATAACTGTTTTCTGCAGCTCCTTCAGTAATTCCAGTCTATTGCCTTTTAGCACTTATTGCCTACTGGCAGATGCAACATATTCAGGTCACGCAAGTTTATTCAGCACAGAGATGACTTTTGAGTGAGAATGCTCAAGTGAGAAGCTCAATTTTAACTCGAACTGCCAGTAACAGTAGAAAATAAGCTTCTCAGTGAAGAATGTTTTATTTCTTTGCTACTAAAATCTTAAATTCTAATTTTAAATGAACTCTATGACCAAAATAATTCACCACTGTTATATGGCTAAACTTAAAATGTTTTTTTTTAATGTGTTAGGTTTTCAGGTCACGTATTTCTCGCTCTTCATTAATTACATGGTAGCACTTTATATGTTTTTTGAATTTACAGGAATTAGAACCAGGGAACTTCTGTGGATTTGTTCTACCAGAACATGGACATATAGACCCTGGTAGCTGATGTAATGACAGGCTGAACTTAGCTAACTTATGGAAACTTATGGATGGTTCCAGGAAAGATGTCACCTTTCAGTATGGTTGTTTTTCTTTTTACCTGATAGTCTCCAAGTAAACTGTTGATAATGTAGCTGCTGAGATGTGGTGCTGCTCAGTTTTCCCTGCAGGGAGATATGAATCTTGTTTGCTGTATGTTGGGGAAAACTCACAAAGCCTGGGAAGCTTCTGCTGCTGCAGCAAAATCCTCCTTCCTTATGTCAGAGGAATCTCTATCAGATATATAAAAATGGGAGGCATGAACCTAGCATACTGTATCCCCCACTTCTGGGGTTCACTTCTTTCTTCTTCTTTTCTTATGTGTGCAATATGCACTTTCTTTTTTTTTAAGTAGACAATGTACTTATGGATTTCTCCCCAAGATTTCTTTTAGTTCAGTTATCCCATTAAACAGCAGCTATTGCCATCAGCCCTTGAAATAAACAACCAAGATATAAATGGAGGTGGTAGCATTCAGTGTTGAACTGCCTAATGCTTTACAACACAAGTTTTTCAGTTGCTGTTTTGCAACCCAACAGCATCTGTTTCAGTTCAAGCTGCTATGCCAGATAGGATTTCCCCTACCCTTTTTAGCCTTTCCCACCAAATAATGGGAGAACATCTTGCTTAAAAAAAAAAGCTAGAATAGGTGTGCTTTCACCTGCTTGAAAACTCCATGGAGCTCTTGCATTACTCTGTTGTGTTTTGTAGGGAGATGTATTGGCAAGGGATTCTGTGATGAATTGGTAAAGGGTCTCTGCTCAACTGTGAGGTTACATACAAATGTATTATTATTTTTAATTGTTGAACTCATGTCTACCTAGATGATGCCTTAGAGATAGGGTTGTTGTAACTATAAGACTATCCCATGAGGAAGCATACAGCATACTTCTGAAACGGAGTTTTTTTTTTGAGGGCGGGGTTGTTTTGTTTATTTTTGGAGTTTTTTAGTATGTTTTCCATTTATGTGAAGTTCTTGTCAGACTCAAGGAGTTTTAGAGTAATGATCAGTGAAGAAACAGATGAAAGAATTCAATTAGGAAGTTCTGGCACTACAGGGTTTCATAGGTGTAGTGTTGGACCAGGACTGAAGTGAGAGCCTTGTGTAACATAGCCTTAGTAAGTAAGGTCAGGAGGCAGAAAAGGGAGAGAAGGAGAAGATCTCACTTGAATCCTAGCTTCAATACTTCCAGCTCCTCACTCTGGTCTCTGAGACTACAAGGTCTAAGCAAAAGTGTTTGTCATGCCACATAGCATAACCTTAGCATTGCTAATGTCAGTCTCCTTCCATTAAAATGTCTTAGCTTCCCCCCACCCTGCCTCAAATCCCTATAAAAAGAAAAAAAAGGATCCCTGAAAACCCACTTACATTGTGGATTTTGCAACATGTGCACCAAAGGAGTGTGTTCTCTTCTGCTAGAGCTGAGGGTTTGACTTCTAGAAGTGGATTTGATTTTTTTAATAGGAGTAATGCTATGTCCAGGTGTTCTAAATTTATGTATGCAAATACCCAGTACCCTAATAATTAAAGTAATAATGTAATTCATAGTAGTTTACCTTATTCTGAACTTCAGACTAAATTCACCAACTGATTTGCTTCAAGCTTGTTCCCCAGACTTGCTTCTTTTCATTGATGTGGTGATTACCAGTGCATTCACCCAAATGACTTGAGAGAGCTAGCAGAATGCAAAGGAGGACTACAATAACACTACCAACATAATATCATATTGTACCACACGAACTCCCTGCTGAACCTGGGGCAGCTGCAGAGGTCTGGCAAACTGTGTTCTGTCCAATCAAGGAAACAATTGTTTAAAAGCAACCTAACACCTGTAGCTTTCTCCCCACAGAAAGAATGGAGAAAAGTTATTCCAGTACCTCCTTTTTATAGTGTCTTGAGAGCAACATATAAATAATACCTTTTTTTATTTTTTCTTTAAAGAAAATCTGTAAGGAAGGACTGCTAATCATGTTTGATCATGACTGGGGAGGCCAGGCAGGTCCCCAGGACGTGGCACACTGAGCTATCTCTGTAATGCAGGTGTTGCTGGAGCAGCTCAGGCACAGCCTGTCTAAAGTCTTCTGCAGCTGAAATGCCAACTTATGGAAGTCACTGTCAGAGTTTAAAGTTCTTTATGAAAAATACAATAGTTGTGTGATGAAAATAATGGAGTACTTAAAAAGATTCAGAACATATCCCACTCCTGCACTGTGAAATACAATTTATACTATCTTAAAATAATCTACTAGAAAGGGACTTTAATTTTTGTCTTTCATAACTGTCAGTATACAACAGTGTAAACCCAAACTGAAAGGAAAGGGGAGCATATGCATAATTCATGGAAGTGCATTAATTTACTTATTTTTTTTCCAAGGTCAGCATAACATTGAGCACAAGTAAAATTTTTCAAGAGTAAGCTATGGGTTTTCTGGAACACTTGAGGAGAAACTTTCTTCTTGTGGTATGAGTTTTGATGCTAAACTGTGTCCAAAAGTCAGATGCACTTCTTGTCTCCCCTAGGTGCCTGGCAATTGCTGTGAAATAAGTTCGAATAACAAATGCCTGACCGAATTTATTAGGCAGGTCTTGTTAGTATGATAGTCAGGTTTTCATTATTCCTGGTATTATGACTTTTATGGCAATTATGGCCATAATAATGGCAATAGCCATAATATAAATTAATAAATTATGGCAAAAATAGCAAAAAAATCAAAGCTGAAGGAGTTTGAAAATGTTGAATACCCCCTGCAGATGTAATCTATTGAAAAGAATCCATGGTTTCTCCCTTCTTGCAATTCTTCCTTCTATAAAATAACTTCTATTTTGGTCTTTCAGGAGGCCCAATGAATTTCAGATTGTACATAGGGAGTAACAAAATAATGAGAAGTCACCTCTTTCTCTTTCCAAGAACAAGATAACTTTAACTGCTGCTAAGATAAAGTTACAGCTGCATTTCAACGGTGAAAAGTAAATAAGTTGTTTTTATCTCTCCTAAAACTGCAGGGTTGTGGTGGTTTTTTCTTCTCTTCTTTCTAGCATCCCATTTCATTTATTTTAGAGTTCTTTTTAAGTAGAAACCCTGAAGAACAGCCAAGTTGGCTTCAATTGTGAGTGATGACTACAGATAACTGGGTTATGATCTTGGCTGAGAGAAACTGGAAACAGTACTAACATCTTATGACTACCTGCTGTTTGGTGGCTTTTGAGAGGCTTAAGCAAAAAACATCTTTATTTTGAATGTAAGCAGTGAATAAGAAGGAAATGTAGCTTAATCAAACACTACAAGCCATTCTTAAGCAAGAATATAAAACTAAAGCCATTAATACAAAAAGTAAAGCACCCTCTGCTTTCAGAGTATTAACAGTAGATAACTCAGGAATTAATATATAAGAAGTATTTTCATAAATATCTGGTAGTTGAAAGCAATAGATGAATTCTTAGCAAATATATCCCTATAATTCCAGAATTGTGCATTTCTTCTTATACTATTACTGATGTTCTAGTGAACTACCTAACATGAGAATAAGAATAAACTTTCAAACCCTTTTTATGTAGCATCAAAGATACCTGAAAGGTCATAGCATTGCTGGGCAGCCAAGGCTCTGCAAGAGGGAGCACAAGCTATTCTCTAGGTCTGCCCTCAGCAATCCCAGCTGGATCTGGCAAGAGGAGATGGACTAACTTGGACCCTGGGATGTTACTAGGAAAGTATAAAACTATGCAACATCACTGGAACATTCCTATTGCTTTGGGACTGCACAGATGTCATGTTCCTAGTGTAGATCCATAATGAAGATAAAAAATGATAACGGCTACTTGATCTCTGTATATTTCTACAAGGTATGCTGACTAACAGTGGCTGTGCTTTTCTACAAGAGAACTTGGAAACACCTTCCCCCCCACCCAGGCAGTATTGCAGTTTCTGTGAAAGGAGGAGTGTATGATACAAAGAGGCTTTGGATTCTAGGAAACCTGGACAGATACCCTAATATGGACCTGTATCACTGTCCCATCATAAGGTGCTTCCAGTCAGTGTGTCATCCTACTCTACTCTTTTGTTGGTCAACTCCACTAGTGGAAACTTTGCACACTCCTTTGTCTAGGTGTTCTCTGGATTTCTCCTGAGCATTGTGACTAACCCTTGCTTGCTCACCCTGCCTGCCAAAATAGTCCTGCATGCTCTAGCTCATCTCCCATCTGCTCTTTCCTCTCACCATCTGCTGAATAGCAGGGAATCTCTTCCTTGATCCTCACTCTCAGTTTTGTAGCAGTACTTGTGCCCCCATGGGTTTATGAGCTGGAGAAAGAAACACCCACACTGTGCATCTCCTTGAACTGAATAAAATAAAATATCCATGGTAAATGGACAGCTGAGCATTCAAGCCCATGTCTGACTCCCGGCAGTTATTGTGACAAATAGTTTCAAGTATATTGTGAAGTTGATGTTGAGTGACTGTACACAAGGTAGTAGTGCCTCTTCTCTGCCATAACCATTTTGTGTGTGCGTGTGATGCAAGCATTATTATATGTCCCAGTGTTCTAGATCACGTGAAAGGCACTTAACTGTGCCTTCCTCAGAGTGGCTGAGGTTGGAAGGTACTTCTGGAGGTCACCTAGTCCAACCCCCTGCTCAGGGCAGGGTCACTAGAGCAGGTTCTTCACAGCCATGCCAAGTTACCTTTTGGATCTCTCTGCAGATGAAGACTGCACAACTTCTTTGGGCAACCTGCTCCAGTGTTTGAGCACCCCAACAGCTCAAAAAAAAATATTAGAATAATAAGATGTTTAAATGGAATTCTCTATTCAACTTGTGCATCTTGCCCTTTCACTGGATGCTGCTGAGAAGAGTCTGGCTTTGTCATCTTTGCTCGCTCCCACTGAGCATTTATGCATATCATTAAGATCCCCTGAGCCTGTTCTTCAGACCAAATGATCCAAAATGGCAGATGCTTCAAGACTTTAACTGTCTTAGTGGCCCATCTTGTTGGTCTCAAGTCAGTATACCCAGTTTCTCACTTGTGCCAGGGAGCCCAGCGCTGGACACAATGCTCCCAGTGTTCCTGACCAGTGCTAAGGGGAAGGATCACCTCCCTAGACCTGCTGGCAATGGTCTTTCTAATGCAGTCCAGAAGGATGTTGGCCTCCTTGCCACAAAGGCACATTGCTGGCTTATGGTCAGCTTAGTGTCCACTGGGACCACTAGGGCCTCTTCTGTCAGCTGACCCCTAACCTGTACTGTTGTGGTCA
This sequence comes from Cygnus olor, assembly GCF_009769625.2. Classification (NCBI taxonomy): domain Eukaryota; kingdom Metazoa; phylum Chordata; class Aves; order Anseriformes; family Anatidae; genus Cygnus; species Cygnus olor. The sequence continues at coordinate 39,495,944 of NC_049172.1, read as the reverse complement.
TTCCTCCCCAGGTTCAGGAGTTCACCCTTCTCTTTGAATGCCATGAGATTCCTGTCAGCCTATTTCCTCATCCTGCAGAGGCAGCACCCAAATTGGGTGTATCAACCACTCATTGGCAGACCTGATGAGTGTTCACTCTGTCATACCATCCAGGTTATGAATGAAGATGATCAGCATTGGCCCACGGGGCTCACCAACTGTGACCAGTCTCCGACTCAACTTATCTTTGAGTCTAACAGTTCAGTTAATTCTGAGTACACGCTATCTGTTTCTCCATCCAATATTTACTTTTTTTTTTTCTATTAAGATATTTTGGATATACTTCAGAAGACTTTAAAGGTTAGGGCGCTGGACTGTGAAGTGCGGTGGCCGAGCAGTGGAAGATACAGCTCTGCTGCAGGTTTTGTGGAAAGGCAGGGCAAGTGTTGAGGCTGGGGATGCTCTGTTTTGGCTCTGGCAGTTGGACCCTAGGGGAAAATTAAATCTGTGCCTTGTGAAACATGGTCACACTGAGTGTTTTCTTCCTAATGTTCCATAGGAACCCAATAAAAATAGATAACGTGAAACTTTGTTTGAAACTTTGTTTAAACCTTTTTAATAATCTAGAAAGTATAAATTTAATATCCTATGGCTTACGACTACATTAAGTACCATTATGTAGCACTGTGCAACATAAAATACAGCCATAAAAGGTGCATCAAGTATCACAAGACTGGTGAAAGCTGAGCTGAGGTTCTGTGTAACTACTGAAGGTAGATCTCTTTTGATCTACTTAAAGATGCCATCAATGCAACTTTTGCCTTTATGGTTGAGCTAGCAAGTAAACTTGCTTGTGGTACAGGTTGCTAAATGGAGCTACTGCCTATAATTTGGATCTCAAGCAGAGTGAGGCTTCTGCTATGTACAGCTCAAAAATAGATGTAGTTCTTTTGTTTCCCTCTCAGTTCTGTGTGAAATGGGCGGAAGACAAATTCTATTTTTTTAATTAGACAATACTCTAAAACTACCTTTACAACTTTTTCTATTCAATAAATATACTGGACAGGATGCAATCAAATTCATCTTTCTTTCATCTTTCTTCTCTCATGCTCTGAGGCCTATCTGTTTAACATTCTTCATAGACTTAACTCTTCTTTGATGGAAATCTTATATGTGCTATCTTTTCAGTTAGTCCTGCTAAAATAAGTGTTAAAGCTTACTACGCTCACAACTTTACAAGTTTCACTTTGTATGCATCCTTATTTCATACACCACCATATTCAGTATTCTCACATGCAGCCAAGTGCGGTGTTGCATAGATCAGAAAATTCTGCATTTCACTTACTTGCAGTTTATAGTTATGTTTTATGAAGGCATTGGGCTTTGACTGAGAAATTTTGCATTTTATACAGTAAACAATGTTTTCTTGGTTTCCCATATCAGCACATACACCAAACCACAGGTGACCTAAATACCTGTGTCAGCAGGTCTCTCCAATCTCACCTCTCTTTCCTCCCTCACTTGCCCTGCCTTGTGCTTCGTAGCAAGCTCAGGGAAAAAGGCCCAAGCTGAAATGGGACAGCCTTGCTGTGTAGGCTGTGTCCTGCTCACCCAGCCTGTGATGACAAGGGCTCGCTGAGGCTCTGCCCTTGCCCCACACTCCCCTCCCGGCTGCGATGAGCGTGGCTGTGCAGCATGAGCTGTTGCCCTTGGGGCTCGTTCCTCAGGGTCCCTGCAGAAGTTTAAGACGAAAGCTCTGCTTTGCCACTCTTTGGGGAAATGTAGTATAAGTCAACGCTGCTGCACTGAAGGAACTGCCCAGTATCCAAAAGCAATACTTGCTTCACCCTACGCAACCTTCTCTTCTTGCTTGTATATGCAGAATACTGAGTGACTTCTCTTTATTACTTTTTGTCAATCTTTTATTCATCCATAAAATACGTTTTCATGACTAGATTTTCAACGTACTATTTCTTTCTTAAACACTTCATAAAGTCTTTGGTTTGGTTAGCTAAGTGTTCATTGTTTCTTAACTATTTATTTCTGTTGCTGAAGAACTTAAACACAAAATCTGCTGAAGGAAGGAAACTCTTACCTCCTCTCCCCTTTCCAGTTATGACTTCTGCATTGTGTTGTGCGCTCTGTAGCGTTATCAGTGTGCCCTGAACATGACTTTGCTCTTACTTATGGTCTTACTTAAGCCATATAGATTTATCATTGATAAAGAAAAGGTCAGATGGTTACAGCAGACAATGTTATTTTTTCAAAAATATGCAGTGGGGAAGTTGTGCAAGTATATTGTTGTTTGTTTCACTATTGGAGTCCTAAAAATATGAGAAAAGTGTGAGTCTGTGTGTGAATCTGTAGAAAGCCTCAAACAACTGTCATGTGAAATACCTGCAAATTGTTTCTGTCTTGACATTTTTACTCTGGAGTGCCGCTGTGTTATTTAAATACCAAGATGGTATTATAATAGTTGTTTTAGAGAGTAAGCACTTTAATTCTCTTTCAGCTACAGATGTGATCAAATACAAGTCGTGGAACACTTAACTATACTTTTGTTTATAAACCTGTATTAAATTAATGAAAAATCAACTCAGTGGTTATATTAGAACAGGCTGCCTTTTAGAGGCTTGCCATTTTTGGCATACATGAAGGCTACCTGTGAGTCCTAAGAAACCATAGAACCTAACCTTTATGTTAGCATCTCTGCTGTGTGTCTGCTGTGTGAATTCCTGTTCCTTGAGTATGTTGTGGTCACAACAAACAAGTTTACTTGTACAGGCAGCAAAGTACAATTTGTTACGAATTTCTTTTGCTGAAATGTGATGCATTCTGTGTGTTTCATAGTGTGTAAAAAAAAAAAAAAAGTGAAGCTGTTGATGAGGTCTGAATTTCATGCAAAATTGGACACGGCATGTTTCTGTTTCTAACACTATCACAAGTGGATGATAGAATGGACAATTAATGTACTCCATTTGAAACCAAACAGCAACAACAAAACCCATGTGACCAGAATGGCGCAGAAAGGTGAGTTCCTCCTTTCATGTTGTCACCAGCCTTGTGCCAGAACGTGAGCAGCGCTTCTCAGCATAGCTCATTCTCCATTCTGCAGATGTCTCTGATCAGAGGAGGTGAGGCGCACACGCCTTGGGAGTTTCCAGCAGAGTTCTTCCTCATGATTTGATTCATGACCTGTTTTGTTTCACAGGTTGACTGAACTCCAAAAGCCTTTTTGCTACATTGATTTTTATTGGTATTGGTCTTCTGACTACTTCTTAGTTGCTTCTTGAAATTAGCTTAATATTATACAAAAGCATTGTTTTATTCATGTACTGTCTGTCTTCATCTGTATATATGCGATCTCTGCACATTTTCACTGAAAGTGAGTGATTACATAGATTGTATCCATGATGCTAGTCTCCAAAAATACCTTCTTCCTGATTGATTGACTTAATTGCAAGTGATTAGAGGTAGGATGTCCATTTAACATGTAAAAAAGACAGTTTATAGCTCAATCACTTTCTAAAACACATCTCAATCAGGAAGTGACTACTTCTGCTTTTAATTAATGTGGTGCTGCTGGCAATAGTGTGTGTGCTTTTTAACAGGTGTTACAAATTCAGATATGCAAAGCAGGGCAAAATGGGAAGAAATACAACGTAGGTGTTAAACATTTTTTTCTATCAAATTCAGATTCACAGCACTAATGTAGAATAACATGCTTTTAAAGGAGAGGGTGAAGGAAGGGTGTTTCCTCTTAAATCCATAAGTGTGCGTCCTTCACCTTCTGTAGCTATACCCATGGGAAAACTGTATTGGAGTGCCAGAGCCTGTGAGAAGTGTCCCATCCTTAAGGCTTTTTGAGGGGAGGAAAGTAAAAGGGAAGGGAAGCTAGAAAGAGCTGCAGCAGAGAGTGATACCTGAATAGGCCCTAAGGGTGTGTTTGTGATGGAGGGAATTGTTGCTGAAAGTGGGATCTTGTTACTCTGACAAGATGGAAGTAATTATTTGTGGTCAAATATAGGCTGTAAAATAATGGCTCCTGATTGATTGGAGACTAGTTATGCTAGCTAACATTATGAAGGTTTAGATGGAATAGGTGTTTAATGCTGGTGGGTTTCTTTTTGTTTGGTTGGTTTTTATCCTAGCAATATTTTTGTAGGGAGCTGTTCTCTGTTTTAGACTTATGGCTGTGGCTGTTTGGGAGAATCGCTGTGATATCATCTCTTCAAGACTGAGGGTGTCATTTTTCAAAATACGTCTTCAACAATACAGTGTTCTCCAGTAGGGTGTTACTTCACTATTAGCTTATAGTCTTCATTCCTCTAAAAACAACAACAAAAAAATCTGCCCTGTAACTTTTTTTTCCAGTAATTTTAGGACAACTATCATATGTTATCTTTCCTAAGGCAAAGTAAGTGTACTAAGAGGATAAGAAGCTTTAGTTTTATGTCTAGAAAAATCAGGAAACAAAAATCCCTCCCAGTGGGGGAGCAAGGTATAAAGCTGACCTGATCTAATTTACCTTAAAGTAAGATTGAAGGGTTTTTGTTAGGTGGCTCTTTCCTTCTCAATGTCCTCTTTTTACCTTTCCTTGATTTATCTTACATCTTCGTTATCCTGAGGTGAAAGCAGCAAACTTATCTTCTACTGATGACAACTCTTTAAAAAGTCTGAATCACTAAGGCTAAGCCCAGAAGCAACTGGAGGCAATTAGGAACACTTGCTTTAAAACTCGTACCCAACCTACACTTGCTTAACTTGGGAGATCAGAGAGAAATATAGCTAGAGGACAGCGATACTAATAGCTACCACATCTAACAAACCATAAAGGTGTGCACTGGAGAACTGTGGCAATATTGACTGTGTGTTCATTAAGGACGTGAGTTCCAGATGATGAAAGCATTGCTCTGCTGGGAGACATTTTACTACTTAAAATGGCAGATAAAGTTACTCTCTGTTTTATTCTGTTGGCTTTAAAAAAAAAAAATAAATAAATAAAAAATAAGAAGTGCAGAACTTGTTGGCCTGAAACTACTCTTGGGATGAAGCTTTCTGCAGTGTCGTACCACCATCTCTGAAGAAGTTGAATAGCTGCTTCTGGAGCTTGAAACCCATCAGGAGCATTGAGATTAATAAGCAATAATTTCACTCCTTTCACTCTTGATGACTAACAGCCTTGTATATTTAATGTATCTGAAACAGAACTTGGTATCATTATGGCAATGAAAAGTAAATCCCACCTCTTTGCGAGGCTAATTTTCTGAATTCTGCTGTTTCTTTTTTACTCTCGCTTTTCTGCTTGCTTCCATTTCAATTATACTTTCTCCTCAACAGAGAAATCATGTTTCTTTACCCTTTAATCTCGGCACTGTATTATGTTTGTGTGTTTTTTCTTCCCTCCACTTAATTCTACTAATTGTGGTTTAATGTCTGTGTTCTTCCATTCTGGCCCACTTTTCAACAAAGTGCATCGAATCAGTCATTGACCAAATAATTTACCAACAAATCAGGTGGCTTTGAAGTTGGAGTTAATTGATTTTAATGTTTTCGGTGTTCTTTGTGTCTTTGATCTAAGTTATTCTATAGAGTAGGGAAGCAGAGCTTAAAGTAGAGATGTTAAAGGGCCCCGTGAGCGATGGCATTCAGCAAGATCACCATCCTCCCACTTGTTTCTATTTATTTTTGGCCATGTTGAGAGGCAGAGCCTGCTGAAAGCTCTGGAAGGAAAGCTAGAAAGCATGCAGGTCATCCCTGTCTGCCTGAATCCGTGTAAGTTTCCTGCACAGCTGCTCCAAGCACAGCTCTGCTGTTTGCACACTCCTGGCTGTGTTGTGGAGGTGGCAGTAACTTGTGCTCTTCTCCAGGGGCAGGACTGCAGTGCTGCTCTCTGCTGTGGAGCTGCAGTATCTCAGGGAGCTAGTGGGTGCTCTGTTGGCTGCAAATCAAGACCTTACAGCTGCTCCTTGGCCTCCAAGCACAGTTCTCTGTGTAATGAATTTCACTCACAAAGGTGTGGAAGTGCCAGCACTACTGTTTCCCACAGCAACCAAAATTTAGGATGATATTCTCCTCAGAGTTGGAAAGGACCTACAAGTATCGTTGAGTCCAACTCCTGGCTCCACACAGGACCACCCAAAAATCAGAGCCTATGTCTGAGAGCGTTGTCCCAATGCTTCTTGAGCTCCATCACACTCAGGGCTGTGACCATTGCCCTTTGGAGCCTGCTCCAGTTCCTGACTACGCGCTGGGTGTAGAATCTTTCCCTAACACCCAGCCTGATCCTCCCCTGTCCCAGCTCCACGCTGTTTTCTTGGGTCCTGTCACTGTCCCCAGAGAGCAGAGCTCAGCCCCTGCCCCTCTGCTCCCCTCGTGAGGAAGCTGCAGGCCATCATGAGGCCTCCCGTCAGCCTCCTCTGCTCTGGGCTGAGTAAATCAAGGGACTTCAGCCACTCCTCACAAATCTCCCCTCTATACCCTGCACCATCTTTGTAGTCCTCCTCTGGACACTGAAACTTAAAATCCAGTATTCACATGTCTGTCAAATGACTGAATGCAATACTTAATGGTGTATGCAGAAGTACCATGTGTTAGAGACAAGCTGCTTAATGCATTTACAAGTTGTCTTAAATTTTAACACAACTACAGCTATTCTGGATATAAAATACATTTTAAATACAGAAAAATTGTCATTCTGTCGCTATAGAATTGAGAATTTTTATTATTTTCAAAAAAACAACTGGGATATTTTTTTTTGCAACGAGTAGAAATATTAAAAGTGGAAACATCCCATGATAGATATGGATTAAAATTACAGATTTTAAAATGAAATAAATGATGGTTGTAGAGTATATAGCATGAGGAAAAAAAATTAATACAGCTAAATGTTGCAATCTGGATGTGCTGTCAGGTGTTATGCTGAAGGTCAATTTACTGGGTTGAAGTTGTGGTCTCATCTCTTGGCTGAGAATTTGGAAATCCTCTGTATAATTGTCAGGGTGGTGTCTCTTGGCTTCTTGAGTTTTACAGGTAAAAATTGCCAGTTCATAGGTAAAGATTTATCTCTCATCTTGTAAGAACAGGATAAAAGGAAAACTCGATGATCAAAGATAATGTTTTTTTTTTTTTTTCTGGATTATGTTGGGGAAGTAGAGGGGAGACGGCAAAAAGCACCCAGTTACTGACTTCTTATGTTGGTTTCCACCACCCATGATTGTGAAAAGAGGCAGAAAAAGCGGTCAGTTGTATTCCCTATTTGGCTAGCCAGCCAGTTAAGAAACAGCACGGTATTAAAATGGTATATATTAAAGCACCGTGACTCTGGGCCAGGATGAAAACATGCCAGCCTAGCTCAAGTAAAAGGTAACGAGCAACTGTTTTTCCTTAGTAGCAGAGCATGAGAGCAGCCTGGAAATGAGCTGAAAGATTTTAGTTTGAAGAGGCTCATTCCAGTAATGCTTTAAGCTGGTTGTTCTCCTTCAGGTTTGCCTACAAAAAAAACAAATGACTTTAACAAAATAATGACTAAATAAATCAGTTCTTAGAGCCAGCTTTTTCCCCTAAGCTTATAGTACTGCCTAATTTGTCTACCACACGTCTTTTCACGTGACTGGTGGTTTTGTTCGTTCATGCTTGTGATGTATTTTTTCTTGCTCCTGTTAGCTTTACATCTTGGGTAGCTGTCTGCTTCTGTATCATTATAGATACAGAAGACCCTTCTAGGGCCTTAGAAGGGGTCTTCTAGGCCTTCTACAAATGTCAAAAGTAACAATACTTTAAAAAAAAAAAAAAAAAAAACACCACCACACACACACAAAATGAAGGCAGAGAAGAGTAAGGGCCGTGTAGAGCCACCAGCAGCACATCTTGTGGTGTTGTGCATGCTGTGTGCTGGAGAGGGCCTGGGAGACTGGTGAAAAGCAGAAGGAAGATGAGGAAAAAGGCAACTTGCTAGTCAATGCTGTAGTTAAGTGCTATTTATCCTTTTTACAATATTTACATTGGCAGGGTTTCATTAGGGATTTATGGCCATCTGTCTTAGATTTATTGTATATGTTGTGGATTTTGCAAATTAAAACTACTTTGGAAGTGGAATAAATCCCTTTTGTTGTGCATATCCGAACACCTGACTTTCCTGAGGATAAGGCAAAGTTTTGTTCATCTGCTTACAACACTTCACCAAATGCTGCTTAGACTGATCGGTGGACAGTAAGAGAGCGATAACACTCAAAATGCCATTCCTACATGCCTATTTTAGCACTATGGATAGCAGTCTTCAGCTGATAAGTAGCCTGACACTTAATGCATATTTTTTTCTTTGTTTATCTTTCAAACGTGTTTTACTAGCCTTTTTTCAACTTGTCATCTTAAAACTTCTTTTGTAGTATGTACCTCTTATTAAATCATGTTAAAGGTACTTGAGCTCTTCAGCGTCACTTTTTTTAAAGTGCAAAGAGGTGCAGCAGACGTGTGCTGTCCTGCTGCCTTCCTCAGTGCTCAGTTCTGTCTGTGGGCTGAACGGTGCAGAATGCCCCACTGAAAGTGAAATGCTGCTGTGGCCACAAGTGATTTCCCCAAAAGCGTAGCCTGTGGAAAAGAAGCAAAATCTTGCCCAGTGAAGGTAAAACAACGTTTTGTGGCAGAAGCATGAGTTTGCTGTTTTGCTGTTTGGTGATATTGTGAAAAGGCATTTAGTGCATCCCTCTGACTGGAATTGTGCTTTCACTGAACAGTTTTAATGTCTGTCTACAAACCACAGGGTTTTGGTGTTTGCCTGGAGCTATATCCACCAACACAAGGAAAAATAGTAGCAGTTAATGTGGAAATATTCTTGTGAAATGAAGTCTACATACAAGTTTGAATTCATCAAAACCTCTTAAACACAGAGAAAAACTTTGTGTTGCAGAAAGTTTGACAGAATTTGGGGCATCCAGGACCCCAGGGTCAGGCCTCATGCTGGCTTTCTTGCAGCTGGCAGCTCATGTGGGATCCAGCACAGGGACCCTGGTTTGGAGGGCAGCCTGCCACTGCTCCTCTGTGCCTTGAAGTAAAGCTTTTGCAGGTAACCTGAGGATTCAGACATGTTTTTGTTGCCAATACATTACAGGAGGTGAAAACTTTGATTTTTTTTTTGACTACTTGTAGCAATACATATTTATCTGATACAGTATTTGAGGAACAGGATAGATCAACAGTATGGATTAACAGAAATAAGTCATGTTGGGAGTAACTTCTGCATTGAAGGTCTGTATTGTGAGACAAAACTGTGAATGGAGAAGAGTAGTAAATTATACCCATCTGTGTTGTGAAGCTCATAATATCTTTGAGGTACCAGAATGATCCCATTGTGGGCATTTTGTCTGTGCTCACTCTAAAATTTAACTATAGTGTTAACTTGCCTTCACCTAAAGGAATTTAAGTCCATTTTCTACTTGTACTACTGCTTATTATAAAGCATGTGAGAGTTGGGTTTTAGCCCTTTCACAGAAGCTTCAAAGTGCTGCTGTTTCAGCTGGACGTCTTTGCTCCTTCCTGAAATGGCCAACATCAACACTATGACCAGTTTTTATTCTTGGCAACGAATGAGAAAATACTCTTTGGTAAACATCTCACTTGTACCTAAAGCTTTGCCTCCCACATCATTTCCACTACAGGCTCTTGCCTCATAGATCAGAAGCCTGGAAGCATGCTGAGCTTGCATGCTGCTTTTGCAGTAGTGGGTTATGGATGGGGGGTGGAGGGGGGGCTGGTACCTGGGAGACAGAGATTAAAATCTTCTAGATTACAATATATCTTCCACTATCTATCCACTTTCTGGGGAAAAACCCTGAGGGACAAATGTTGAGTATTCAGTTGGTATTACTCTAGATAAGATCTTCTGGTGCCCCCCTCTTTGCTCTCTCTTCCTTCTGTGAATAAACCCATCACCATTCCTCTGCATCTGGGTGCTCCTCAGTCAATCGCTCATGTTAACTTTTATAGCAAGGACTAATTTACTAACTCACAGTCTGACCAGAGGATGGTTGTGTTGATGAGGTCTGTATGGGCCACCCTTTCATGTATGACTGCTGTGCTGTGTAGCACTTAAGCTCTGCAATGTTGATTCTTCAGGCTTTGTATTTTCCTTTCAGCTTGTATTAAGCATATGTTGCTTCTCTGTACACAGGCATCTCAAAGAATTTCTCAGCTGCCTTTCTGTCATCCCTGAGTCCAAATTACAACTGTCAATTATACATGAAAGGTAGGTGAGATCAAAGTCTTCCCTTAGTCCTGCTACTTGTGCATATGCTTTACCACTGCAAAACCAAACTTCTCTATCAGGATGCTCTTTTCCAGTATAATCCTGCTACATTTTATGAGAATGATAATCTCTAGAGCTTCATGCTATTGTACAGTGGATAATGAAGAACACTTATGTTTGTAAACGACAGACAAATTTAAAGCACGTGTGAAGGACATCTTACAAAGACTAACTTCATGATTTCCTTCAATGTTTGACAAGGATTTTACCTAGAGTTGGAAATATTAATGAATCAGATGCTTTCAGAGTAAGACTGCAAAAGAGGGTTTTTTTAAAAAGGTTGTAACTGAAAAAGAGTAATAGTGATCAGAGGTGAAATTCTGTCTTGTGCATTTCAATGGGAATGTTGCTGCATCCTCCCTTATACTCTTGATATACCTGTTGTGAATGTATTGTATGTGTTTCTAAGGAAAATGAAGGAAAAACTTTGGAAAGGAATGCATCTAAGTGCTTTGTTCAAACTCAAGATCCCCAAACACAACAACATTAAGAATTTTAAAATATTCCTGTTAAAACTGGGGTGACTTGAAGTGAATAAACTCATATGTGCTTTTCAGCTCCAGCTTCATTGTGATGAAACATAATCATCTACTTACAATTAAGGACTCTTGATATTGAAGCGCTCCAATTCTTGAAAGCAAGTGTATATTGATAAATGATAAGCAGTACAAAAATATCCCCTGGCTACGTAGTCTTTTCAGTGTTGAAGAAACTCAGTTGTACTGAAGCTCTTGTGAGAAAATTTGTAAAATATACCACTGTACTAATATATTTCAAGGATTTTAGTGCTAGTAGTTTAATATGCTGAGTAATATGAGCTTCTTTGGTCTTCAGCTAAAGCTTCTTTGTACAGGGATTTCTACCATATAGTGATTTTTGGTTCCCTATGGATTTTGTCATTAAGCATGACAATTTAGTTCATGTCAGCTAGCACTCTAATAAAAGGGAACTTCTCGTGTTTTACTTCTCTGCTTGCTTGAGCTGTTGGGGGTAGAGTCAAAAGAGAAGAAAACTTACACAAAATACTTCATTTGTCTGTTTAAATTAAAAGCTGCTCAGTTGGATGTTTGTTCTGAAGATTTTGAAACTGGATGCACAACAATAAATCTCATGTATAGGGTACAGCAAGGAAAAGGATCCACTCTGTTGGCTTTTCTTTCAGTGAGTGTAGGGCATATATGTCGCCAGTTGCAATGAGTTCTGAATCATCATCATCATCAGTCATTCTCTTTTCAGACACTGAAGTCTCTTAACAATTGCAAGCTATTTGAGGCCTAGCTCTTTTTATTTAGTGTGATTCAAAGAGGCCATTGTAATATCAACATCTTATGTTCTCTTTCAAATAAATTGATCCATGTCGGTGCTTCAAAAAATAAAATAATAATAAAACAAAAAAATCCACATCCACACACAAAACCCAAGCTAATTATTTCACTGTGTGAGGTTTAACGTGGTACTGGCTGTAGAAATGACAGCTTTGTACACATCCTGCTTCATTTTGGAAATGCTTTTAATCTTGTTGTTTGTGCTAATCTAGAGAAGAAAGAAGCTTTACGTAACATCATTTCAAAGGCGAGGCATATCTGTTCTTGTTTCACAGATCTGTAAAGTGTAATTGTACATCTGAAACGTTTTCAAGAAGAACGTAATGTGCTTCAGCATATGTTTATTAAAAATGTACTTTCCAAATTGAATTCTATACTCTAATTAGACTAGTTAAGGAAATAGGGCAATATTCTGACTTCTGCCGAGCTGTTTAAATTCAGAGCATTACTGCTCACTGTGCTGATGTTACTTTTGCTTTTTGCCAATGTAGAGGTGGCTGTAGCTTAGCTTTTGGCAGTTTGGTCCATTCCCTCCCCCACAGGTGGGAGGAATGAAATTGAGATTGGTGTTTTGAAGCCTCTCTGTGTTGGTTCCTCTTCAGAAGAGGAAAGCAAACAAGCACCTGGGGGTAGAGATTTTTTTTATTTTCCCCACAGCATGGATCTTGAATTCAACAGGGGAAAACAATGGGGTGCATGGGGGCATCCTCTGAGCAGTAGATACTTGTGGCTGCTTACCGTAGCACCTCAGTCCCAGCCTGCAGGGCCCTCTCGTTCTCTCTGCCCTCTTACAGAGCAAGATGATTGTGGCAGTGGTTTTTGCCTTGCACAAAATGAGCCTTAAAGTCCACAGCCACGTCACTGCTCTAATATGAACTGTGAATACGTATCGTAGGACTTGTGCTATCAATAGTATGGTTGGCCTTGTGCTGGGTACTCATATCAGGGACTGAACGAGTGGGTCTTTAGGTGCACCTGTCTGCTGTTGTTTTTCAAGATGATGTTAAGCACGGAGGACACCTCAAACTTCTTTCATGAAAAGCAAGAGACCAGTTCTTTTTGTCAGAATAGCCATACCCAAGCTAGCAGGGTACACATTTGGACTTCGAAGGACTGACTCTGGCTTGATTAGCTGCACTGAAAGCTTCATTTTTCACTTCTAAGGTGAGCACAATGACTAGCAGGCTGTTGGTTTTCTTAAATGAATCTCACTTTCTTCTCTGCTCTTTGTTTTCATTTCCCCTCCACTTCCAATAAACGATCAAGCTTGCTTTGCAGCTTGCTGGCTAGGATAGATTTTTGGGATGAAGTTGAGTGAGGCGTCCCACGTTCCAGTTAAGTGCTCTAATTTTTACAGATTTTACTTATTTGGAAGTATATTTGGAAGTAAGAGGGAATGGGCTTTTTCTTCCCCTTTCCCTCATTTAGCCAGAAATGGTCTTCTCATCTAAACTGGTTCATACATTCCTTCAGGCAATCCAATTTTTATGAAAAAAAACTTTCATCAGAAAATCCCTGACTTGTTGTGCTCCCTGGAGACCCATATCTACTGGATTTTCAGTTTCTTTGCCTCTGACACATTGGCACAAAAAAGACTTTAATAAGAAGCAGAGGCAAACCCGTCATTCATCTCTTTCTACTGCTCTCGGATTTGTAAATGAGCAAAGTTTTCTCACTTTTGTGGTAATTATTCCATAATGATTAAAAATACTGTAGTTCTCAGTGGTTCCAGCTCTGAATTCCTTCCTGTTGATTATTAGAAGACTATAAATGGTAATGATAACTATTTGCCAGTTTTGGAATTCTAAATCTTTCCTCCAAATCAGTTATTTTATGTTATTCTTTAACCTTGTTTTCTAGGCATCTTTCTGTTTTCAGACTCAGCAGGAAAACTTAAGTCATATTCTTCGTTTTTTATATTCTGATGCGGCTAGGAGAAACATCAGAAAATGAATTGCAAGTTGTAGGAAATGTAACTGTAGGATTATTAGTAGCTTAATGACGAGGTTTGTCAATGACTTCTTGAACCTCATTACTTAAAAAAAAAAAGTTTTGGACCATATGGTGAATTTAATTTCACTATTGCTGCAGTGGTTAATTTTTTTCTAAAGAATTTGAAATTAGAATCTAAATTTCTAAAGTATGTGAAAGGAGAATCTAAACCCACTAGAGAACTTGTTTGGAGCATGTGAGTGGGGAAAGGGAAAGGAAAGGGGGAAGGTGAGTGGAGCTCTGAAGACCCCTTGCTGACCACCAGTGCCTGGTGGTGTATAACTGCTAGGAAAACTTAAAGCTGTTTGAGGCAACTTCCACTCATCCCAGGCCCCTGGACAGTCCTATAGTTGATGACTGTATGCTCGTGAGGGGTTTGGAGGGGTTTTCTTGTTCATAACCCATTGCTTGTTTTCTGTAATGCAGATCATGTCTGATCTGCAGTTCCTCAGCTTTCAGAAGGGCTTCTGTTGTCTGCTTATAGAGCTTATGATGGACGCTGCTCGATCAGTAACCACTGTATAATACTGGCCTGGTAATGAAACTTTGCAGTTCTTCTTTGCCTGTGTGGAAAGATGATTGAAATACCAATTGTAAAGCAAACATAATTTATTGTTGTATGCTACATTATGTAGCTGCTGCTACCTTTCCTTGTATGGTGGCAAAGTAATTTTAAATTTAACTTAATGTAAGTCCTGCCTGGTTTTCAAATCTATTGCAGTACCAAAATAACTGGGAAAGTTTGGATTTCCATCTTTTTGTAAAGAAACAACGCTTTGACTAATGAAAATCTTGAGTCTCGCAGATAAACTGTAAATACTTCAAGAAGTGTGTGTTAAGGGTGGGAATTCTTTCAGGGTGACATCAACAACATTGGCACAAACTGCGGCACATTTTAAATTAACTTATTTTTCTTTCCCAAACTTACAATGCATGCAAAATGCTGATACGGTTCAGAGAGCTGTTTGTACAGAGCAGTGGAGGCAAGTTCAGCATTATGTTTGTCCCAGCATATGAGATGCGAGGTTGGGGGCAGGAAGCTCTTTCCCTCTGCTTCCTCAGCCCTGGGTTGGAGATGGGAAGGCATGAATGAAGCTGGAATTACTGAGTGAGAAGGAGTCCCCAATGTAGGGGTCTGGGCTCTGGCTCAGACCGGCCTTTGTGTCTTGCAGGAGAGCCGTGTGGGCGGCCGAGCTGGCCCCATGGATCAGCGCCCGCTGCTCTGCTCACGCGAGGGAGTAAGGTCTGGGAAATGTCAATGCAGAAAACCTCTGCCAGCCCTGGCTTGCAAATTTAGAAATGAGGCGAGTCATCAAAGCATGTATTTTACTAATAAATCATGTCTGAAACTGTGTGCTATGGAAATGAGCAATGTAACCAGGACATAAGCGAGACTGACTTTGTTCCTATAAAAACATTTGCTTACTTTTAAATGACGGGTTTGAAATGATTGAGGGGAGAGAAGACATGAAAAAAACTGTGACACAATAGTGGTGTAAAATAACACAGTAATGTGGGGGGAGAGTGTGTCTACCACAAAGCAATACATCTTCTAACTGGATATTTTTTTCTACTTTTGATACCTCCCATGTGGTGGTTGCTTTAAGGATAGAGAAGGAAACCTAACAATAGTGTAGAGATTCAATTCTTTCTTGCACATGTTCTTTGAATTCATTATTTTCCCAAAAGACTGTTTCTAATTATGCAAGTTGCACCAATTTCTAGTAATACAGCTGTTGCTTGAAAATCTATAGTTTTGTCCCATACTCCTTTCTTTGAGTCCTTCAAGCACCTGGCTGATATCGTTATGGACAAAACTTTACCTTTCCCCTCTCATGCTGTTTTGTATGTAGACACAGTGTCCTCTTCCTTCAACGACAATCACGTTGGCATATTGCTCACCCCTCCAACCAGAAGACCAGCAAGTGTTTTTTCTCTCCTTTGATTTCCCAGAGGCTCTCAGTGGAGCAGTCCAGAGAAACACCAAGATGTAAACAACTGCCTAAGTTGCCTCTAAAAAGCTTCTACCCTTGTGCTCGTCAATTGTTGTCTTTTGTCTTTGCATGTTGCCCATGCTATTCCTGGCATCTCTTCCTTCCTAACCTTTGTGACCCTAGAAGATGGTTTTCCCAGACCTAATGAGAACAGGCGAGCGTAATCAATGTGCTTGGAAGACCTGAGCATCTTTTTGCTGCGGTATAGTAAAAGAAGACAAGGGACAATAGGCTGTGTTGTTCCTCTTAGTAGACAATTATATTCTAATAAACATGATCCTTGTAGAAAAGGATATCTGTGATTTCATTTAATAAATGTTTTTGAAACACTGAGGCAAACAGTTTTAGAGTGTACTTGTGTATGAACTGCATGTGAATAGATTTGTGGTAACATTGGTTATGCACGTATACGCAGTACAATCAACCACAAATGAAACATGCCGATGCACACATGTGCTAGGACTTCATCTATCCTCTTCTAATAGTGTGATGATTTAACTAGCTTTTTAAACTCTTCTTTCCCGTGGAACCATGGTCTGTACAAAATCTGTAAGGCTTAAAAGAATTGCAAGGAATATAGAACAATGGCTAAACTATTCTAGTTCACATTAAACGTAATCTGCTGGTGTGGATTTATCTGTCATCTTAAGCAGGCACTCAGGAGAAGAATGGTACCCAGAATAGTTTTCCAACATGATTTTAATTTTCCTCATAGGGAGAGATAAAATATCTGCAGATCTTATATTTCAGCTGCTACTCCACCTCTTTTCATGTGACATATGCCACAATTATGAAATATAAAATCACATCAGAACTCACCAAAACATTCTTTATTAAACTTCTTAAGTCCTGAAGTGAAATCCTTTGCTGACAGCAGACCATATTCTGTATTAATAATGGTTTGGAAATTATGGTCTTTTACAGTAGCAAAGGCTAGATAATCAGTCGATTAAAATCAGTGTAGCTATCCTGCAAGCCTGTTCCCTTTGAAGAAAAGGGCATTGGAGTGTATGTGGGGGTCAACCTGACACCTAACCCAACACTTAGTCATCTTGCTTCATCACACCTTGGTCAGGGAACTGGCTGCCATCTCCTGGGACCTTGTGGTCCCTTTAAGTAGCCTGATGTGGTCAAATCAGTGCACATAACATAACAAGAAGGGATCCTCCCAGAACACTCTAGAGAACACTATAGCTGCCACCATCCCCTGCAATTATTTCAAACCAGATCTTTGCTGCAATTAAATACGCAATTTCTGTTGATTACCCGGTAAGTTGTGTCCTGCTCGAGATAGCAACAGTTGGTACTGTGTAAGCAGGGAGAGGAGGGTTGGTTGGATACCAAAAGTGGGCTGAGACCACCTGCATTTCAGAGCAAGTCCCTAACCTAGAACACCTATTTCCTAGTGTCATAACTGATTCCTGATAACTGATTCCTGGTTCCCTGTTACTTGTTGGTTTGAGAAGTAACATGGTTACTGGATAGTCACAAGATGGCTTATGAGTTAGGTAGGAAGACTTAATTTGGTACAGTGGCTGCTAATGAAAGTATATAAAAACAACATTCAAAAATATCAGCTAGCTTTAGTCAAAAACTAAACTGGCAATTATCAGTAATTAGTCTACAGTTATGTATAGCTGAATATGTGTGTGCAAACACAACTCCGTACTATGAGTCGACAGAAGTCAAGGATTGTTTATCAAGAATTACCTTATAATGGTTAAAATATTTAATAGTCTGTTGTCAGATTTTAAAAATAAAAAAATGCACACCTTAAATCTAGCATTACATCCATGACTTTGTCCTTGGTTCTGTTTCTACCAGTATTTTCTGTTATGAACTATAAGATCCTTTTTTTTTTTTGTTACTTGTATGATGCTGGGCTGCTTTATTTACTCGCTTCATATTTGCATTAGTGCATGTGGATAGAGGAATTTATTTGCCTCATCACAGCTACACCTAAGTAACACACGCAAAGTTCAGTCAAATGTATTCCTGACAATTGCTTAGGTTAAGTTCTTCGGTAATGGATAGGTACTATATAGCTGGCTATGGTCAAACCTTGTCTGGTTCCATCCAAGTTTATCGTATGTTTTATAAGACTCCTTCAGTGTCTCCTTTTTTTTTTAATGCTTAGTCCTAAACAATGTCTTACCATGAGATGAAACAGTTGTCATTTTGTGAAGCAATTGCAGACTTTCCAGAATTGTTTCCTGATACTGTCAGAGTGATCGGAATTGTATAAATTACTCGCACCTTTCAAGCAGCTCTGTAACTTGAGCTCAGTGATGAAGCTGTGTGAGGCTTGGGGAGGGGAGGGAAATTTATGGGGTAGCAGGCAGTGCACAGCATTTAAATTTCCTTAGTTGTACATCCAGTGATTGCAAGCACATGGCGTATCCTGCGGTATTTTATTAATTCTGCAGAAACAAGAAAATGTGTTTTAAAAATGCATATATACACACATTTTCTTATGGTAGAAAGACTATATAATTAAACCCATGTACCAAGAAGCAAAATTATTGAAGTAACTTATTTACAGAAAACACTAAAAAAAAAAAGTTACTGTACTGAGGCATCCTACACATTTATGTTGATGTTGGTGTTTTCTTCTTTTATTCAGAAGGCACTGGTATACAGTGGAATCTAGTACTCTTGAGCTATCTTCAGAGTCAAGCAATAACGAATCAATAACATTCTGAACAAAACAAAATATGAGTGAGATCTTAAGATCTTATTTGTAAGAAGCATTAGAGACAAACAGATGCTTCCAACAACAGCCACACAATGGTATGAAAAAAAGGTAGAGCTAAAATAATGTTTTCTCAGACAATATGATGAGTTGTTTTAATTATCTCAATATATTTCAGGTAATTAGTAGAGCAGCACATACAAGCTATTCACTTAAAAGATACTGGTGCCCATTTTTTTGGAAGTAGGGAATGAATAATGGAGATGTGCACATCTGTTTTTGTCTTACTGGGAAAAAAAATGTTTGAGAATGGGAAGGTGGAAGGAAATGAAGGGTGAACAAGAAACAGTAAGGGTCTGTAATTCTTGGATCATGGAGGACCGCAAACTAGTAGAAAATCAGAGAGAAATAAAAATCGCTATTACCACCACCCTCAAAAAAAAGAGAGAGAGGGAAAGGAATTTATAGGTGAATCATTTTAGGAACAATATCCCAAGAGGAATGTGGTGTAGAGAAGATTTCAAGTTAATTGTTGAAAGACTGTGGAGACAAACCACCCTTGTCAGAAAAAGCACTGGAAACATAGTAAGAGACAAATATGGCAGCATAAGTAAGTCTTTAAGCAGGACCGATCTACTCTGGAAGCTCGTGGAGCCTTTTACCTGGAGAGCTGTAAGATCATTTGGATAAACATTAATTTGGTGTTGCCCTCAAATGCTGCATGTCTTTCCACCCTATGTTTTGTTAGTGTTATGGAGATGCCGTCTGGAAATTTGGACAGACGTCTTTCTTACCTCTCCTACAACGATGCAAAGTCACAATCTTGTACTTAGCACACTTTACTGAACAGTTAATTACCTTTCAGTTAAGTCATTTAGAAATCAAAGGAGCCTCCTTCATATAACTCATGCCTATCTACTAAGAAGGTGTTCTTTTCTTCTGTAAACTGACAGTCCCGACCAACAGCATGAGTCTGCTGTACCCTCAGAAGCAATCCTCTGGGCTGATCCTCCCCGCTACCCTAGCTGCTGTTTTTAACAGAAAAGAATGAGCATCCTTCAAACAAAGCTAGTCTTATAACCCTTAAGAAATTTTGGCTGTATAATTTGAGTACAGGTGGGGTAAAAATAAAATAAAATAAAGAGCCTCAGGTACTTGACTGTGGAATCCTTGCTTCCTTGGAAGGTATTATTCTTCTGATCCCTTTGTAAATATCAATGGTTAGAACTAAATAAAGCTGTCAACATCTGGGAATAGACAAAGTTATACAGTTGAAACATGCTCTATATACCAGTGTACACATTCATTTTGTAGAGATGCAGATGCTACTGGTCATCTTTTTTTTTTCTTTTTTCTCTCTAGTATCCTATTGATGCTGCAAATACGTAATGAGAAGCTGAATGGGTGATGCAACTACTTAGCATCTGTGTAAAGGTGGTGAGCAGATGAAAAGCATTTAAAGATATATTCTTGTAATGCTTACAGTTTGTTGTAGCGATACTTAATACAGAAAGAAAGACAAGCAGATGATAGCGGGACGTAACTGGGTTGAACTGTGCAACTTGCTTGTTCTATTTTGCTGGATTGGTCGTGCGCTTTGTACAGCAGTTGTACGGTGTGATGAATGCCATCTCATGGAGTCTGCGGCATCAAGACTTCAGAGTAGATATCCACCACAGAGCAGTCTGAGCTATCGTACATTGATCATTTTGAGCAAGGACCTTTCTTCCACATTTTGTGGTTCCCTCCCGTTATTCGTATACAGTTGCCTTTCCCGAAATGGAGAGCTGATGCACATCCGGGGAGCTGAGCAATAGCCAGCCCCATACTGGGCTTTGGGGTGCTGACCTGTCCTGCAGCACAGGTACCCAGCCACCGTTCTTAAGTCAGTAAAACAACTGATCTTAGTTTTCTGAAGCACAATTGTTCTTTCATCTATTTAGAACTGTCCCTGGAAGTAAAGGAAGTCTTACCATACCATGCTAAGATCAGAAGGCTGTTAAACAACAGCACTGCCAGTCCTTTAGGTGTGTGGATATATGTAAAAGCACATGGAAAAAAAGTAACAGTAGTTGAAACTACACAAATGAGAGGACTAATAGGGGATTTGTGTGCTTCCAGAAGGAAAGGAAGAACCAGAGTGTGATATTTAAATACACTTCTTAAAGTGCACATTTGAGCTTGCAAGTAAAATGGGAACATCTGTACCAATTACATCAAGGCAATTTATCTGCAAAGTTGGCTGTTTCCAGATGATAGCAAGCACTAGTTGGATAACAGGGATGGGAGGAATGGACGTCAGTGCCCACTCTTTTGTTCGCATTAGGTTACTTCCAGAGCCTCTTTTGCAGAGGACGTCAATAGGAGCAGTCAGAGGGGAGAGATGAGGCTAGGGCATGTGGATGCTGCGGGCTGAGCAGCTGGAGGCAGCATCCTCAGCACCTCGTGTGGCTCCTCTGGACACCCACAGGGGTGGCTGGCAAAGAAATCCTGACAGCTTGTGGGGTGGTCAGCATCTGGGAAATTCCAGGCTGGCCAGCAGGACTTGATGCCAGCATTCTCCTTGTGCTCCCCAGTGAATGGTCCTGGGCTGTTCGGGCTGCCTAGGTGCAAGCATCTGGGCACTTGGTGCCAGCCAGTGTACCAGGGACACACGTCCCAGTGCCCACGGGTACGGAGGTGTGAGCGTCGGGTCAGTACGTGGTGGCAGCTTTGTTGTAAAACAAAATCCTATTCCCTTCCTGTGAAGTCTTTCACTGGGCTTTGCTGCTTTGCTGATGTCGACCTTACAAAATCATCCTATGCCATCTAATTTAGGGAATTGAAGTGCAAGGAATGAACTTATAAAAATTTGTTTAAACTGCATGATATTTTGAAGTTATATCCAAAATATTTAGCAGTTAAACGTGTGCTGTCTTTCATCACCTCATACCAAGATGAGACTGAAAACTAATCGTGTGATTTTATGTTTGGGATACCTACACATTTTTGCAAATATTAGTGCCTCTCCAGTCTGCAGCTTGGAAAAAAATGAATATTCAACTTGCATTTCATCCTGAGCAGGTAAGCACCTTTCTGTGCTTGGCTTCTTTTTGGGTGCACTGTTTGAAAATCTGGCACCAACCCAGTCAATTAAAAAGTAGCACTGGCTTCAAGACTTTGCCTGAGATGTTTCTTCTTCTCTTTCTTGGCCAGTCACAGATACATTTTTTGATACATAATTTTCTGAGAAGATGCGAGAAAAATCCCTGCACAACTAAACTTAATGATGGATCTGTGTTTTTTTTTTTTTTTTTTTTTTTTTTCCCATGTTGTCCTCATCTTCTCTAAAGCTTTATTTTGACATATGGTATTGCGTTATGTATTGGCAATTCATTTCCTTGCACAAATGCAAATAAATGCCTGCAGTGACCAGCATTTTTAAAAGATAAGTGAGAATATTTTGATTTTCAGCTTTTTAGGTACCTAGCATATGTTACAGCTTATTTATCAGAAGTATTTGGAAAAGAAAGTGAATAATATGGTTGTTGGGTGTTTTTGTTGTTGTTGTTGTTGTTTTTGTTTTGTTTTTCTTCCTTGTTTTTCTCCCACGTGTCCTAGTGAAACTTTAGGGGAAGATAAAAATAAGAATCATAAGCAACTTTTGTTCCTGTCTATTCTGGACTTCATTACTCTGGACAGGATTAAAAATAATGGAAAATAAAAATATACCCCAAGATTCAAGAAACATCACTCATGTACAGGCGTACAAATAACTCATCTTTCCTTGTGGGTGTTTGCAAACCTCATACCTCAACAAATTGAGGCATGGTTTACTTGCACACTTGCAGTTGGGAGTTTTTTGGGGTGTTCAGTGCATGACCAAGTTTCTGAGCAAGTTAAATGCTTAGAAACCAGTGAATGTATCAGTAAACATGTTCCTTAATGCTGGACACGATCTTTGTTTTGCTTTGTAGTGTTGAGCATTCCCAGAAACAATTTCCCTCTCAAGCAAACCTGAAGTTACGTGCTCATTTAGCTACACCGTGCTTTGTGATGAAAGATTTGATGTGATTGTAAAGCACTAGTATTTTTACCTGAACCATTCTATCCTTTAAAATGGGCTAATGGCTCCTTCAGAGAGGATGGGGATGTGCTTTTTTCATCACCTCGCTATGGCAACACCAGACAGGAAGGTGATTAAGCTGCAGAGGCTCCGCTGCAGGAGCTTGCCTGAAGACTTGGATGGTAATATGATTTAAAGTACCCAGAATTGCTTCCCCTCGTTTACTTCTTAAGCAGTTACCTAAATGTGATCTCATTATAACAGCCTAAACAAAACATACTAACAAGTCAGAGGTGAGTTCTAGGCACCGATTTAGGTCTTAGGTATGGATTTTTTAAAACTCCAAAAGTTGTCAGGTAAGGAAAAATATATCTTCTAGATTAAACATGAATTTACGATATTTCTTCTTGGATCCCATCTTTTCAATTGAAATTATTGTTTCTTTACAGCTCTCTCATTAAGAGATTGCACATTAAATTTGCTGATAATTGACTGTTAGCCCTGCAAACATGAAGAACTTGTGGAATTTGTTATTGTCAAATGAAATCTGATTATATTTGTGCAGGTTGACGTTCTGAAGAAGGGATGTGATCTATGCTAGCGTGTAAGGAGATAATCTAACGTTTCATGAGACTTTCAGTTTCTGTGGGTTTTCAATTCTATTCACTTGGTAATTTAGCTCTGAGCATTTTTCAAATGCATTCGTTGAGGGATTTTTGTCAATGGGGATTGCTGTTGTTACTATTTTTGCTTTTATGTAGTGTATTAAGCATGGTATATCTTGTACAGATTTTATTATGATAAGGTCAGTCTGAATTTAATTAGTTTCATTTGGGAGAATTTATCATTCATTGGAGAATTTATCAAATACAGTATTTCAGTAAGTGGCTGTTGCTGTCCAAGTTCTGTGGCCTTGCTATGATGATGTTTGGGTCTAGATCCTTCCTAATGCCGTAGGAAATTGTTCTACCACCTGCAGAACAGCAGTGTTGGGCAGTGAGAAGAGAAGTTCACAGCAAAGTTGATATTGGAAAAGCTATGCAGAGGCATGCTAAGCTGCAATTCCTTCCTGTAATTATCTCTACTAGTTAAATGATCACCTGTCTTTGTATGCGTTGGTCTTGGTGTTATTACAAGGGGCCTTTTAGTCCTCCAGGCTTTAGTGCAAGTGGAAAGCACTTAGCATGAGAGCTAGTTTGGACTTCTTCCAACAAGGGGTCAGCAAGTCGTCCTTAAACATCGGGCACACTGGGTCATCCTCCTCATTTGTTTGAAATATGCCATGCCGAATGTAGGCGTGAGTTTTACTAACTCTTTTAATGTGCTGTGGATATAATTAGTGCACACTTTCTTCAATATTCAAGTTTGCGGTATACAAAAGCTATGAAATTTAAGAGAGACCCACGTAGATGCTATGGGAATCTCTCTCTACAGTGCTATGGATGCATCTGAGAGCAATAGGGCTGGGTTGGAGGGATTTTTTTTTTTCTTTTCTGCTATGAAGATACGGATTTGGGAGGTGGATTAAAACTCTGAGGTTTTAATCAAAGGTTCAGACTTTGTGGTACAGTCATTGGCAAAGTAATTGTTGAGTGTGTGTGTGTGTTCAGTTTGCCATCTGCACTGCAGTGGTAGCATACCCAGCTCTGCTAGGCTTGGAGGTAATGGTGGGGGGAAGCCTGTTTCACAGGTAATTTTTCCTAAGTTATTGCTTTGCTGTTTTCTAAACCTTTCACTAAAGTTAAGAATTCAAATATTTCTTTATTATTATTATTTTTAGAGCAATTGGTGAGTATTTATGTTGGTACACATCCGGTAACCTGTCTGTGGTTATCAATCCTATTTAGAGAATCAAACGTCGGTTTGCTTAGCATAGTGGTATTCTTTGGGATGTACCTAAGCCCCTTAGCATTTCCCTAACACATAAGACTGACTTTGTATTGTGCTCGTTGCCAGCGTGGACACGGCTGGCTTTCACACTTAGATAACATGAGAAGGCAGCCTGCCTTATGCCTGGGAATATTGTTTGCTTTTGAAAATGCAGGGTGGGCTCTCTGTGACTGTGTTAGAGAGCAGGTCCCGAGAGATTGAGGCCTGTGTGTGTGGTGCGTGGAGAAGACCTTGGCTTGGCCCCGTGGTTGTGCCTCCTGTCCCAGCCGAGGTGAGAAGAGAAGTCCCCAAGAAAGGAACTGAGACTTTGGTTTCAGGAAATGCTCCCAAATGGGCTGGAATAGGCTGAGAAACCAAACGAATACAGGTGGATTTTCAGATGAGAAAAGGGAAAAATCATAGGAATGAAAAACAGTAAAAATCTGCCCCAACCAAAAAGACCCCAACTGATCGACCAGAAATGTCCCCCAAACCCACTTTCAGATAATAAACAGGATGATCTTAGATGCCTGAATTCATAATGGCAAAGCAGAACTCTGCAGTTTCATGTGTGCACTTATTTACATCCTGCTGACAGGTGGGAACGTAGAAATTAGCAGAATGACACCTACACCTCCCTCGGGTGATGCAAGCTGATGACCATGTTCAAAGTGTGGCCAACACAGAAATAGAGCAAAATAGTACAAAATCATATAGTGGGGTGGTGGTACGGACCTGGCCTAGTCAGGATAGCACCGGAGTTAGGACTTGGGGAAGAACTGGGGAAGGCTTAAATGTGCATCTCCTAGGGGACTTTCAATAACCATCAGTCCTTGGGTAAAGAAGGGAGGAAGGATGTTTTCTTCTCTTCCTGTTGAAGCTCTACTGCCGAGCAGAAGAGAATGAAAGATTAATGTGGCCAGATGGGAAGAATGCAAGAGGAAATACGATTATGGCTTCATAGGTTGGGTGCTTTACAAGACAAAGCTAGTAGCTCTGGTCCCTCTTATGTGAATTTCTTACGCACTTTAACATTAAGCAGATATTGTTACTTAAATTGCAGATTTTTAATGTACTTGCCTTCTGCTGATCTCCAGAGGAAGAATATTTTATCTGTATATCAGTTCATTCTGGGGATAATACATCAGTCATTTTTTCAGTTGCATGCAGGAGACTTGATTTTACATATGGCTGATGTGTTCTCAGAGAGAACAATTATTTGGCTTGCTTCAGGGTGTTTTCAAATAGAATCTTTTGATTCTTCTAACTTGTAAAAGTATATTGTATGTGCGTAGTAGTGTTTGTCATGCAAGTCAAGCAAAGGTGCTTTTTTGGAAAGCTTTCTGAGCTGGGCCTGAGATCGTTCTCATCCTCTACCTTAATTTTGTTGTTGTTGTTTTACTTTCTCTTGAGAGTAAGTGCTGAGCTACAAATAGTATTTATGATTTCTGCAGTATAGAACAGGGAACTGTTGTGTAACTTCTATTTTTTTTTCTTGATCATGATAAATGTTTAACAGATGCTAAATATATTAAATAGAGACAGGCAAAAAAAAAAAAAAGGCACAAGAATGGGAGTGAAAGGATTAGACTTCATCCTGATACAAGCTTCTGGAATCTCAAATGTATGTATTTTTTATTTTTTTTTGGAAGGAACAGCAGTTTTTCTCGGTGTTCCAGGAGTGCTTTTACTACCTGTCGTAAGCCCCAGTGTCAAACTTCTGAAATATGATGGGCTTAGAAATTCTCAATAGCCAGATCAGAAAGTTGAAAATCCCAATTTAGGGCAAATTGATTGAAGGTATAGCCTTCATCAGTAAAATTTCTGACTGCCGTGAGATTAATATAGACTTTTCTGTCAAAAAGAGGAAATGAAAGGAAATGCAGTCTGAATTGGTGGCCCTAGCACCACTCCACACTTGTCAGACTGCAGTTGTAGCATCCCTGCTCCCTCGTAACTTCACATCACGAGGCGTTAGCCTGGTGTGCGGTGGCAGGCGGCCGCAGTTGAGGTGTGTACCTGGCTGTTGTTCTTCCATTTGTAAGCCAAGAGCAGCAAAATTGTGCAGTTTCCTACCCAAAGTTGGTGTGTGCACTGCTGCAAACTGTGTAAAAGTGTGGCGTTCAGCTCACTGTGAAAGAAAACGGTTCAAGAGGAACAATGTTGAGTCAAAGGGTTTTCTCTTTCACAAGTGTCACTGTGATATGATTCAGTACTGAAAGGAGCTCTTACTCTGTGAAGGGAAGGTGCTGTGAAATGTTGAACAACTGTTTCCTCCCAAGGGGCAGAAAAGCTGGCATTTTGAAAATGTAGCTCTAACAAAAGCAAGACTTGGTTTAAAAAAACAAACACAAGAACAAAACCTCCCTTAAAAATACCAATATGACAACTTTTCTCAGCACTCCTGGGATTCAGGTGTGAGATCCACTCTGCTGTGCCTGCTAGAGAGATTTCCTGGCTGTTGCTGTTCATGGGAACAGACCTGTCCTGTTCGTTTTAATGGGAGCATCCCCTGGTAGCTGCAGGTAACTGCGAGGCAGTGGACGGGTGCTTGCTGAGGTATTTCAAATACCCGACGTGATGTGGAAAGAGATGAGGGCATTGTTTGTTTTCTGTCAGATTTTCATGTCACTGAGTGGGGACCCATTTATGTCAACAGTTTCCCTTGAAATCACTTCTAACCAGACCAAATCTGTGTGACTAAATCTCAATAAGTGATTGTCCCACTCTACTCTGTGCTGGTGCGACCTCACCTTGAGTACTGTGTGCAGTTCTGGGCACCACAGTACAAAAAGGATGTGAAACTGTTGGAGAGTGTCTGGAGGAGGCCTATGAAGATGGTGAAGGGCCTAGAGGGGAAGACGTGTGAGGAGCAGCTGAGGTCACTTGGCCTGTTCAGCCTAGAAAAGAGGAGGCTGAGGGGAGACCTCATCGTGGCCTGCAGCTCCCTCACAAGGGGGGACTGGAAGGGCAGGTGCCGATCTATTCTCTTTAGTGACCAGTGATAGGACCCGAGGGAATGCTGTCAAGCTGCGACAGGGGAGTTTCAGGCTGGATATCAGGAAGAGGTTCTTCACTGAGAGGGCTGTCATGCGCTGGAACAGGCTCCCCCGGGAAGTAGTCACTGCACCAAGCCTGTCAGAATTTAAGAAGCGTTTTGACTGTGCTCTTAGTCATATGGTCTGAATTTTGGGGTAGACCTGTCAGGAGTTGGACTCGATGATCCTTGTGGGTCCCTTCCAACTCGGGATATTCTATGATTCTATGAAATTTAAACCCAAATAAATGTTAACTATTTGAAAATGCTTTTATTAAATTATGAAATGCTCGTAAGTCCCGCTGAGGAGGGAGTTGTGCCAGAGGGGGCCGGTGGTCCACTTGCTGCCACCCTGCAGCATGACCCGCCTCACATGGGATATTTTTCCCTCTTGTAGCTGAAGCAGCTTTGCATGCTTCCTTACGGAGGTGTAACACTGAACTTGCTTTAAAACATCTAAGCACTGCTAGCATATGATTTTTTATGGTGCCACTTGTTTTGGGTGCTGTGAAAGGTGTTTGAACTAAATGGGTCTATGGAAAGAGCATCTCTCTATTTAATGCAATAAGGGACTGATGATGACTGTTGTTTTTTTTTTAATGCTGAAGATGTGAATGTACTGTTTGGAGTATAGATATATTAACTTTCATATACTTCATTATTAACTATAATAAAAATATTAACTTTTATCTGTAGTGGTAAGGATTTGAAGAAAAAAAACTATTCTTTTACAAGTCTGGAATATCCTTTTTCCTATAATGAAGTAGATCTTTAAAGTCAGAGATTGTAATTAGCTGCTAAACTTGCTCAATGGAAATGATTTCTGTTGATGAAAACACCTCTTTTTGCTGTTGTGTTATAAAGCACATGTTCGCTTTCCACTTATCAGTAGAATAAGTTTGTAAAAATGACTAGGGAAAAATAAAATAAAATTTGAAAAAAGAAACATAGGTTACAAAAAAAAAAAAGAGAGAGAGGTGTGTAAGTCAGAGTGGCATAAACCTGAAACCCCATCTACGTTTGCAGGCTCCTGAGCTCCTGGAGCAGCCCTCCTGGCTTTAAATACCCCGCTGTGCCTGCGCTGTTATCCCCCAGTCATCGCTCCTCCATCCACGCCTCTCAGGGTGGCTCTCTCCAGAAGGTGCCCTCCGAGCGTGCCCATCGCACACGGGCGAGACGAAGCCCAGCCCCAGCATGCAGCGGCAGCTTCTGCTTTCCACTGAAAAGGAGTCGTCTTGAGCAGCAGCTTACCTTCTCCGCAATCCTCCAGCGGCGAGAGTGCTCATCCAGGCGTTGGAGTGGGTGCGTGACGCTCTCCTCTGCCTGCAGGGCCTGACCACCAGCTCAGAAGATTTTCTGGGGATTTCCTTTTGTGCTGGCAATTGAAGCTGTGCTTAACTCAGCCCTTCCACTAGACAGAGAGCTTGGAGGTGCTTATTCAGGACTCAGGATTACTTTCTAGGAGGCTGAGTTCGTCGCTGAGAAGCGGCGAGAGCTTGGTCATAGGAGATTGAGCTAAATTAATCGAAGCTGACAATCGCTGGGTCTGCTCCACAGTCACTGAATGATAAAATGTATTCAAATGTGCTGCCAGTGGAACATTTGGTGGGATTGTTTATTTCTCATACCAGGCCTGATACACTCATTAAAAATAAGAGATCCTTCTGGACAGATTACTTCTGTGCTCCCATTGGCCGTGCTTCTCTCAATGAGTTATAAATAGAAGTTAAATATTTTGCAACAGAGTATGTTCATTTTGCTGTTAGCTGGATTAGAGGAAGGTTATTTTTCTGTTTTCAGGAATTTGTTAGCTCATTCAAAAATAAAGCTGCTGGTAATGTTGCTCTAATTTTATTTTCAAAATAATAGTTTCCAAGCATATTACTTAAGCGATGAACATGTATCCATTTCAAGCCCTGTATAGATTATGCTCAGGCAAGCCTGGCATGAATACAAAAGCACCGTGAAGACTGCATTACCAAACCCCTCCACTCCAACCCTCTAAAGAGCCCAAAGGAACAGGGAGCCGTAGTCGATTTTACAGCATTGCTGACACTACAATCTCACAAATTGATGCTGAAGTAACACCAAGTACCAGTTATGTATGAAATCATATGCAAGGCGCTTTTACAGAACAAAAACTATTTTTGTACATGTGCAAGTAACTAATTTATGAAAATTACTCCTGTTGAAAGTGCTAGGAAAAGATAGGGAAGCCAACCCAACCCTTAACTGAGCCAGTTCAAACAATGCTAAACTGCATCATTGAACCCCAGTTCTTACCAACTTTTTATTCTTTATCCTTTTTCTAATAAATACACGCCGTAAACTAGCTAATGGCAGCAATTCTGTACACAAAGTTGTATTTTTGGTAGAAATAAGTTATATGGGTACTTGCTTATGTGTTTGTAAAATACTGCAAAGAATGCAATCAAAATGCTAATATAGTTCCTCTCTAGTACTAGAATAAATCTTTCTGAAAACATAAAACCAGAAAGGCTAGAGATATGAAACTTATGTATTCCTGCTTGCTAGTCAGTATGTTTTAGCAGAGATGTGGGCAGGAGGAGAGGGAAAATGATTAGGCTTATGGACGGTGAAAGAGATAAGAGGAAAGAGACTTTTTTTTCTTTTTTTCCCCCTAAAGAATGAATAAACGACTGTGCCAGTGGCTATACAATATTAAAAGAAAGGGTGTTTTGCAAGTCATGTTTTGTGCATTCTGGAAATGGGTGAACTGGCATTTTTGTAGAAATGAGGCAGAATGCTAACTTGGATGGGCGCGATTTCCCAGGTTGAGGCATCTTTGGCCCAGAACCAGAAAATGTGGGGTGCTGGAGTATTTGGCTCAGGTCAGGGTTTTGCAGACCCACAGCTGTGGTGGGTGCTGTACTGGGGCACCAGAAATGTGCCTGCAGGGGACAGAGGAAAAGACAATGCTTCTCTTGTGCTCTCACTCCTTGTATCCATGCACACACATGCATGCGTATAGACACGTACGCACTGTGCAGATGCAGCACATGGAGAAACCTTGTTGCTGTCTGATAGCTTTCAATCCACGTTTAACGTGTGCTTTTGCTGAAGGCACGATGGAAAATGTCTCTTGGTGGGTGCTGTTATCTTCTGTGGGAGAGGTGGGGATGGTAGGTGTGCATGCTTGCTCTCTTCTCTCCATCTCATTGTGCTACCAGAGGTTTATGTAGCCCAGGGGTCCTGGCATGTGTGACTGCGGACTTTATTCTGCTAATGGTCTTGGTTATTTCACCATATTTATTTATTTATTTATTTATTTATTTAATACCATAGGTTTGATGCTTTCTTAACTAATTTTTAATCGCTATCTTGGATAGACATGACAAAGCCTTGCAATACTTGAGATAACGCTTCACCGGACAATGTTTGGCAGTGTGATGCTGCAGTGAAACAGTGGTCCGAGCTTTCTTCAAATTTTGTGTCTAATATGTTATGCTTGTATGTAAGCACACGCATATTTAGACAGACATGTAGCAACTGCTGTGCATGCCAGTTACTTTTCCAAAAGATAGCTGCAAATAGCACCCAGGGACATTTAGACTTAGATGTGAGTCAGGCTGAGGTGGCTGGACTTGGGGTGAAAGGGAAGCTTTGTTGTATTCAGCAGTGCTGATGTAACAGAGGGTGATGGAAAACAGGTAAAGGGGAGAAAATAGAAAGATCTAGAGAGGGTTTTGGCAGGTTTACCAGGTGGAGCATAAAGGAATCCTAAAAAGAAGTGAGACTTAAAACCTGACTTGGTATTTCCAGTGGGATGTAAGAAGCACAGACAACCTCTTTTAGAATAAGGGTTTGCCTTAAGACTTGGCAATCCAGAGTACTTGGCCATACTTCTGTAAAAGGCAGGGATTGTACCTCTGCCACTCACCTCTATATCTGCAGGAAAAAAAGGCAAAACAACAAGCATGTATATGCAATGCCAGACAGCAATAATAAAGTGACAATCTTACATGGAGATCTTGATGATTGCTCATCTCATCTCTAACAACATTTTCAGGTTCATGCTTCCTAAATCTGGCTCAGTAGGAAGCAACATTACTGAAAGAATCCTGCATACCCTGTTCTTTCCCCCAGAAAAATAAGAGACAATATTAAAAGTAGTTTTATGAATACTTCTCAGTGCTTTAGTTGCAATGCATCCTCATATGTATAATATATATTTTAATGGGAAGCTGAACACCACCAACTCTCAATGTTTTTTCCACTCCATTTTGTATTCCCTGCTGTTTAGCACCCATTCATACATTAGCTTGCCAAAAGAGTAGCTTGACAATTAGGTATGTTAACACAATTATGCATTTTATAAACTATGCAGGATAAAGCCCTCCATGGTATGATGAATAATCTTTTCTCTCAAAATTTTTTTAGCTGCTTTTTTTTTTTTAAAAAATATTCCTTTTATAACTTCATCAGTGTGATACCGCAGGATACAAGCGTTATCAAAGGTGAATGGTACCTCATGCTTCAGACAAAAAAACATCAGTTCTGTCCTGAAGAGGTTGTTACAGTTGTTCATCACCACAGTATCTGAGGACTTTCCAAGAGTGTCTAACATCTGTCACTGTTTGTTCCCTTATTCTTTTTCCAGAGAGAAAGTGCATGCTGCAGAGCATCTTGTTTCAGACTTCAGAATTGGCCTGTCTCTCCTGGCTTGTGTTTGCAGAAAACAAAGCTAAAATAGAGTCTTTGTGGAGAATGGTGTTCTCATTTGCTGAAGGTGACTATGCCATGGTTTTGGTCCTCAACCCCCAGGAAAATTGTATCTCTACCAAAGGACAAACCTTGGTTTTATTGTGGAGAGAATCATAATTTAGGTTAACTCTAAATCATAGTTCTCATTCTGGCACTTTAGGTAACGTTGTACCAGGACACTATGTCCATACCCTGTAGACAGAAACCAAGAGGTTGAATTTCATTTCAGCTTCTAGTTGTAGCCATTGTAGGGCAAGAAGGGTGAGGTATGGTGACTTTGTGTAGTTTTATTTCCTGAGCAGGAATGCTCTAACGTTTGTTACTTGTCAGGACCTCACTGCTGTGCATTTGTTGTTTTCATCATGCGTACAGGTGTGTGCTGGAGGTGCTGAGTGACTGCAGGCTGGACCACAATACCAAGTACTTCCTTTGCTTTCTCCTCCCTTTCATTTCATCCTCCTCATTGACTCTTTTTTCTTGTATTTAGTATCCTAGCTACAGTCACTCTCATTGTCATTGCCTTCTGATCTTCATTTCCTTCGGTTCCCACCTTGTCTTCACCTTATCTTGCTAATTTCTTATAAAAGGGAGCTCAGTAGGACATTATGGTGTAAGGTTTCTCCTGGACTCTTCAATGCTAGGGCACTCGCTTTGCTATTTTGGGCCTCTGGAAGATGTTTTCTTCAATACGTGTTTCTTCTGCGTGTTTAGAGTTTCCAGACTGTCTCATGAGCTGTGTGAAGGATCTCCCTGTTAGCCTTAGTACAAAGTGCTGAGCAGTGCAAGGTGGCTCCTGTGTCTTCGTTTCAAAAATCACCAAGGAAACAAAGTGCCAGGTTGTTTGTCAGCCATGAAATGAACTGTAACACAAGTAGGTAAATGTAAAATATTGCAAACTTTAGAGAAAAAGGTATATGGAAGTAAAAAAACAAAAAAAAAAACAAAAAAAAAAACAAAAAAAAAAAACAAAACAAAAAAAAAAAACTGACAGTCTGTATAGAGGTGGTTCATCTTTTGTCAGAGGCTAAGCTTGTCTGAAGCCTGAGCAAACAGAAGGCAGCGGACTGCAACTGCCTAAAAGAAACTACTCCCTAACCATTAGAAATTATTTGGATTATTTCCTTCCAATTCTCTCCCTTAAGCAGGAAGGAAGAAAATTATTTTTCCTTCCCTTCTCTCCTTTTCTTCTTCCCTCCATCACTTGTGCCTTCTTGTGACCTGCACGCAGGAGCAGGCTGCCCATGGGATCCCCATCCTTGGAGACCTGCGAGGTGGGGCCAAGCACAGCCCTGAGCAAGCTGCCCGCTCATCAAGTGAGATGCCTGGGGCCCCTCTTGGTGTCCTGTACCTGGCTGTTGTGTGAGGCAGGTGCTGTGCGGAAGTGGTGGGTCCAGAGCCGTGGCAGGCTGCCCTTCGCACTCTTTTAGGGTCTCCGTAGCATCACGCATCTCTTCCTGCCTGCCTGCGTCTTCAATGTTATTTTTAAGAAGATGTGTTGCTCCAAAAGGAGATTTTTTTTTTCATGGTTTTATTTGTTGTTCTTATTTTGTACTTCATATATTCATGGAATGAGTAATCTGTAGTAATTGACATTATATTTTATTTATTACATTGGCATCGTGCATTTTGCACATCTCTTTTACATTTTGCTATTTTTTTATTTTATTTTTTTAAATTCTGAACTCTAATGGAGAGCAAACAAAACAAAAATCTAGAATTGTCTTTAGGGAAACTTTGCACTGGTTTAACATGTTTGTTACGCACCATCTTGCTTGGACTGTCATATTGTCTGATGTTTTGCATGCTTATTAATAATTCAGAGCTCTTTTAATAGTTTTTGCTCAAAACATAGTAATGAAGTAAAAATTAGTTTGATACTTAAGCTCCTAGTTCTTGAAGTAGACAGGTAAAATTACTTCTAGAGTATTTTCACGAATGTAACAGAAGGAGAAATGATGCAAACCTGAACTATAAGTTTATATTCTTTTCATTCTGTGTGTCTGAGTAGACAGCTAGGCCTTTCCTAACCCGGTGTCTCCTCCCCTTTCCCATAGGTGGCTGGCTGAGACATTGGCTATTATCAACTAGGAAAGTCTGCAAGCAGACCTCCTGCACCATGGCTCAGCACAAAATAGCATGTTGCGAAGTGGCAAGGATGTAAAAATCCCTCCTTCCATTTCCATCCTCTTCTGAAACAGGGCTCTGGGTTCAGACCTGCTGCCTAGATCTCTACTGTTGCTGCATCTCTGGTTTCCTTCTGTCTTCCGTGTATGTGCTACACCTGTAAATGGGTTTCCGATGAGCTTAACGTGCCTGCTTTGCTTTTGACACTGTGAAGCTTTCCAGCCGCTGCTGTGCTCAGGAACACAGTTATTTCTAGGATGATCTCTAAGTGTTGCTGTTTGGTAGCCTTTCTTTCCTGTTATCATGCCTTTAAGTCTTTCTCAGTCCCTTCATCACTGAAATTATTAAAAGTATTTGTAATTCTACAACTTCTCTTGGCAGACTTGGATTATATTTTATTCCTTTATCTATTATTTTACGATTGAAAGACTTCCGCAGACACGCTAGTGGTCTCAAAGGCAATAATCCATCCTGCATACAAGTTAAACAGGCACAGCACATAATGTGTCCCTTAAAAACGGTGTAGCACGGTTTCAGAGCAAAACTGTAATGATGAGTTACTCAAGTGCAGCAGCAGCTGGCTGAAAGCATATTTATTTCCAGTGTTTGGGAATCCCTGCCTTCCCTCCTCTTTAACATTCATCCCCAAAGTAGTTATTTCAGTTAGATCAGTCAGCTGTGCATTTACCACCTTTATCGGGAACAAATTGCAATGTTTTGAGTGGAACTAACTTCAGGAAGGAGAAGTGAGTTTGACAAGGATGTGGTATTAGGGGACAAAACAGCAAGGGAATACAGCTGGGGTCCTTCAGCCCTCCTTGTCCTGCTGTACCTGGAGGCACCTACCCTGGGTCTGCTCCTTGTGAACCACCAGCACAGAATGCGCTGGGGTCTCTTCTCCAATCGATAGCTAGGCAGACCTATAATGGGGAAGAAGTGTTATCATTTCACTAAAGCTGACCTCTTCCAAAAGCAGTACACGTAGAAACTGCATCGCTGGACATCCGACACTTGCACTTTCGACCCTGGTATTTTATGTAGTGAGAAAGCAAAGGGCAGAAAGGGGAGGGGGAGGGTCTTTTTGGTGATCTTTTAATTCCTTTGATAAGAGTTCACTGAAACTGGAACCATTAGAAACAATATGAGGAAATGATCATATTTTTTCAAGCCAATATAATAAGTGTCTGAGACTGCAAAAACTTTTTCCAGTTGTTTGACTTTTCTAAGGTAGATTAAGAAGAAAATTTTTAGCTAACACTAAGTTTGTAGGACCACCTCTTTAAATTAGCACTAAGGTGTTGTGAAAGCTTTCATTGTTGCAGATGAGTGGCATCTTCTCAACTAACAAGTGCATCCACATTAAATCTCCAGGTCTTGGCCCTTGGCATATGAGAGTACTGATCATCAAATATTACATCCCACTCAAAATGCTGTCTTGAGAAATTGTTATGGGCGAGTTGCATTACAGGTAGGCATCTGCTCTCAGATTAAATCATTCCTTAGCCTTTCTATTCATTTGGACTCTTTGGTTCTACCAGACACTCAAATAACCTTGACAACAACAAAAAAATACACTTTTCCATCTGCAGCTAGAGATGATTACACACTATCCAATTGTATTACAGTGACAAGGCTGGACCACGGTGAAGCACAGTTTTATGATCTTATGTTCAATTATTAAAGCATATAATACTAAGGAAAAAAGAGAAATACTTGAAAGAGTGCCATCTGGTTCAAAGCGTGTTAGCATATAGCTTATAAAGATACCAGAAATATAGGTCTATTTTTTGTATCATTTTCACACATCCATCAGGGTCCAAGTGGAGAATATACTGGGTGGAAATCTGTGAAATGGTAATAAGAAAAGGCAGAAAAATGGAATCCACATATTATATTGCTACATAGGAAGGAGGTGACCAGCAGTTATTTTATTTTTTCTTCAGTGTCCAATGATCATTTCTACAGAATGCTATGTTGCGATGTAGGGGAGCTATCTTGGTAATAATCTGGACCATGTCAATACCTAGTTTCTCTTATGGCTGCCTTGCTTGAGTGTGGGATTTAGGCTGAATGAAAGTGATGCCCTGAGCAAATGTCCAAAGGACAGTTATTTTCCCGAGGCTTAGAAACTGTCAAGAACATATTTAGTTCAGGATGCGGAAAAGAAACTTCACTTTGCCAGCTAATAGCAGTCCCTCAAACTGAATAGTCTTGCTGAAAAAGAACAAAACCTGCCAACCAACCAAAAAAAAAAGGGGGGGGGGGGAGGGGGGAGGGGCAGGGAGGGGAATGGACGAAAACAGAGAGAGAAAAAAAAAATGCCTTCAAGGCATCTTGTGTAAATTTTTGTTTGTTTTTTTGTTTCAAGCTAAAAGCAACAACTCTTCTTGCTGCTCCTGCCCAGATTGCTAGTCTGTCACACTGGCAGGAATTGTTAATGTAAATAGGCACTCTGTGTTGCGTTTCTGCAAGTGAAAGTGGCACGTGTAATTTGATTTGAAGTAATTCTAAAAAATAAGTAATGATATATTTCTTGGAAATGAGGCGAAATCATAACATCGGGTTCTTTTCATTCACCTAAAAGAATTTAATCATTTAAACATACAAACTCCTCTTTTCCTAGCGTTTTCTTCTAATTTCTCATGTGCTATTTGAATTAACACACATCTGTAAAGGATTGATACAGAACTTTGCATGATCTCTTCCCATGATAACTTTTTTGCCTTGGTATCCCAAAGTAGCTACATAGGCCAGGGTATGGTTTATGGGGTTGTTAACGCATACTCTTTACTTACTGCCAAGCGCCTTCATCTGCCCAAGCCATACTTTAATGGCCTTGCAAAATGTGCCCTGAAGTCTTTCTGGAGTATTAATACGTTCTTCTACTTGAAAATTTTCATATTTAGAATATGAAGTCTTTCAGTACAGCTTTTGTAGTAGAAGAATGAGACTAATCAGTTTAATAGATGGTAAAATGTGTTATTTAAATTGAGAGGATCTGTTGGGCTTTCTTATTTTGAAGCTATTTCTGATTCATATGTGTATATATATATATATATATATATATATATATATAAATAAAAATCATTGCACACAATGCCAACATAAGCAAATGTTCTAGCCCAATGCCTTTACCTGTATGCTTCATCTTTTAAAACACAAAGCTTGCTCTGCATTGTTTCATCTGATTTCTGTACCATTTCAGCTTGGCAGCTGAATCCCAAGGTTTTGCAGGGGCGTGGGGGCTTCTTCCAGCTTTATTTTTTCTGACTACCAAAATAGTACCCCTACAAAAAGGTGGTGGAGGGAGATGCACAAATACAGAACTGTAGCACGTCTTTTGTTTATTGTAGCTCTCACTGTAGAATATAAAATATGAAAGAGGCCCAGCTACCCAAAGACCCTGTTAAAGTCAGATGCAATGAGCTGATGCT
Organism: Cygnus olor; assembly: GCF_009769625.2. Taxonomy (NCBI): domain Eukaryota; kingdom Metazoa; phylum Chordata; class Aves; order Anseriformes; family Anatidae; genus Cygnus; species Cygnus olor. The sequence goes on along the minus strand of NC_049172.1, from coordinate 39,458,425 downwards.
ATTAGAAAATTCACGTATCTGGACCTTATTGGTCACCATAACTACTTCACCATTTTTCTTTTCAGTTGAAAGTAGACAAAATTGGGAATATTAAAGCTATGTTTCACTTTGTTTCCATAAAAACCATACTGTTACCAAAAGAATTAACTTGAAACATTCTCTGCTTAATTAAGTGAGACTGCTTAATTTGTTCTCACTTCCCTATTCAGACTTCAGGAAGATAGGGAAAGAAAGGGAGGCGACAATAATGAGAAAGGAAAAGGCTGTTTAAGACTTAGTCTTTCATCCCTAAAGCACTTTTAATTTATTTGTTATAAATGCATTTACAAATAAGAATGAAGGATTTATAAGGCTGCTGTTCCTCCCTCTCCTTTACTCAGCTCTCAGCTATCCTTCGTTACTCCTTGGGCATGCAATATCTGTAATGTAAAAGTACATTACACAAGTAATAAGGACACTTCGTAGATCCAGGTGGATTAATGGTCCGGAACAAGGGTTGAAACAGCCTGCTAATGTTAAGTGCAGTTGATACTATCTTGTGAGGAGCTGCAAAATAAGATTTAATTTAAAAACCACCACCAACAACAAAACAGCACAAAAGTGAAGAACGAACACCTAAAATACAGACATAAACCTTGAAATGTGACAAGATTATTACTTAGGACAACTCAGGACTTGATGGGGTTTCATGTTATCACTAGATCATGGTTTAGAGGAATTATTTATTTATTTATTTATTTTTTTCAGAATGTGGCTTAAGTGATGGTCATAAATAGCAGCAGAGACAGGTTGGGGCAGATGTTCCACTGATACAAACTCTTAGATCCCTGCTGGAATCAGTGCATCAATGGGATGGTGGCAGCCTGTACCAAGCAGAGGTCTGCCACAGCATCTGCAGAAAGATGAGAAAGATGCCATGCAGAAAAACAAAGCCCACCAAAGTTCTGGAGGGGTAGGAATCATGAGGTATTGCTGGAATTGATCTAGTCATTGGTAATAAAATGAGACTTAAAAAAAAATAAATAGAAATAACACCTTCCCAGCACTGTTACATAAAATAATTTAAAACATCTAAACCTCTAAAAGCCTAGGGAAGATCTTTCAAAACACAGGAACTCTAAGAGCTATGCTAACACCTTTACCTGGTGGTGGTGGGAATAAATTACATCCTCAAAATCCACTTTTACACAGGCATTTCACTTAAAAGGTAACTGTGTGAATTTTGCTTTGTCTATTTATGCAAACAAGCAGTGATTTCTATGCATGTAGTTTGTGTAAATGAGCACTGCTTAAGTCTCTGTTTGAAAGTTGCAGTCACCTTAAAAGTAATCACTGGTTGTTTGTGTTATCTCGCTGAGTGTTTGTGTTTTAGTATTTTATTGTAATCAACAGAGCAATTTTCATTGAGAGGACAAAAATTCAATACATTTGGTGGCATATATAATGTCTGCTAATTCTGTATGTAAATTGCATAAATAACTATATTCACAAATTAATTCTCATTCTTTTTACTGCAGTCTTGCAATGTAAAGAAAAAAAAATCACCCAGGCTAGTATGATCTTACTTATTCAACGTGCCCTCTTAATTAAACCTTCACTGAATCAAACCTAATGTCTTTGTCAAATAAGGTCAGACTTCCATGTATCAATGTCAAAGCTACTAAAGATAGTTCGCTGCTGAGACAGGAGGGAGGAAAAGGTTTCTAAGGCTGCGTGGTAGAGGTGCTTGTTTGAGAAGCTTTGGATCACAAAGCGTGTTTGTAATCAGCAAAGAAATATTTTCCCATACTCATCCAGATATTACTTTATGGAGGGAAAGTCTCTCAATAGAGAGCAGAAATGTCTCAGCTTGCAGCTCTCCTCAAGGTGGAAGGTTTCTGGTAGATTGTTATAACTGCAGCTGAACATAAAAGTGGCCATACAGAGTTTGACCAAAGAGCTACCAAAACCAGTACATTGCTTCTGACAGATACCAGTAGTGAATACCTGGGGAAAAGTATTTAACCAGTAAGCACATAGGGGTTTTCTCCCCACACAGTCTGAGTTTAGGGACAACGTCTTGTTTGAGAATAATTAACACAATCTTACATGAATTTGTATAAATATTTTCTGAAACCACTTATAGACACCTAGACTTTATTCCTCGGTAATTGAGCATCACGGCATCCTTCTATAGTTCTAAGTGACTTTGGTTTGTTTTAGTATCATGGCTAACTGTTATCACCTGGCTCTGTGACTGCCAGTTGTGGGCTTTCCACGTGATTTCTGAATGGGCCGAAGAGCACAGGACCAGCATGAGGTCCTGCTGGACCTTACTGGTTGCCCATCCACTGTGGAGATGCACCTCCTGGGCTTGCCTTGAATTTCTCTCTTAATTGTATATGACCTCGCCTTGATGAAAGTATCGGCTTAATTTTCAGTGGCAACTGGGAGGAGCGCAGATATTTGTCCTCAGAAGGGAATATCCCCGGGTATTTGGAGTGTATTAATGTCTGAGGCGTCCACCTGGAAGTCCTCGTCTCCCAGCTTTCTCCTCCTGAGGAACACCTGAGGGGCTAATGCCTGCTGGGCTCTGCAAAGGTAACTGGCCTCTGAGGAGTAGAGAAGCAGGAAAGTGCGGTTGCTTCTTCCGTTTCTTCTTTGAAAATCGTCAGCAGATGTGTTTTGGGATCCAAGTCATTGTCCTGCTTTCTATTCCTCTTCTGCAGTACTCCTTCCCTGGTCCTGAACTGCCAAGGCTCTGAGCTACCTAGTCTGCAGACGCAGTTTCAGAGTTTGAATTTTTTAAATATTGTATTTGGAGTGTTTCAGCCTCAGCCATCTGAGTAGATAATTTTTGGATCTCAGACATCAAAGCAATTATTATTTTTTTCCAGATCCTGCTCTCTCTGTAAGGTCCATTAGACAAATATTTGACAGTGGATAATTAGTTGGCATTTGAATTTAGTGAGAACTTAATAATAGTTTGGATGAAATAACTCTGCAGATCTGCTTATCTCTGTGATTTTGTATAGCTACAATTAGCGAAATATTTCTGAGGGGAAACTCTTTGGCTTGTGCAGAGCAGGCGCCTCGCTGGCGGCACTCCTGAGTCTGGAAGCGACTTCAGCTTCCTTGCTTCCCGTCTTGGAGTAATTGGAAGCAGTGAAGATTAGTTCATATGTTAGATGTAGTCTGTCATCTCTAGTAGCCTTTTGGTAGCCTTTCACTCATGCTACATTAACAATACCCTCTGGCTGATTTGGGAATGTGCATGGGTGACTGTATGTGCTAGTTTATATATAGCGAAAAATGACATCTCGGAGAGAAATGGAGTGGAAATCCCTTAACTAGTGTAACTTTGAAATCAGCATTGATTTGCTGATGTGCACCAGCAAATTTGCTTACCCGTATTCCCGAAAGCTGCGTTGCAGTTGCAGAAAATGACCTGAGAGCCATCGATTGGTGTGACAGAGGTAGCAGCTCTGCTTTTACACTGGCCTGGCTCCTATCTCCCAAACACTCAAGTTGATACCTTCATTGCTCCTTGTTCCACCACTAAAACTACCTGCCCTACAGTATTTTTTCTCTTAGTCTAATTACCTCCTATACAGAATATTCCAAAAGTGCAAAACGTTTTGAGCACTTGCTGCCACACACACATTCATGGAAGAGTGCAGGCAGGTACCTGCGAGCTCTTCATCACAGCTTTTTCTCCAGGGGTACAGTGCGGGGCTGCTTTACAAATGTCAGCATAAGCAGAGGGCAAAGGATTCCTAAAGCTAGCTTGATTCATGTTTTTCATTTTTTTTGCTGTAGATTAAAACAAACAAGCTCAAAAATCTGGTCTCATCTGGGTGAAATGACGTAATTAATTTGCAGTACCAATTGTGAATTGTCTTTTAAAAACTGTTAAGTTTTACTATACTGTTTAGGTAGACTGTGGTTGTTTGTACTGTGAATATTTGTATCTCTACATAAATATATCTTAGATCATAAATCTCATATCACAAATGGAAGAAAAAATGTTGGGTCAAATAAGGGAAAAAATGCAGTCTAAATAATGAGTAACAAAAAAAAAAAAAATACACCACTTCCCCCCCAGATATTTGAATCTCACCAATACCTTCTGCAGCATTTCCTCCAGTATTCCCTCATCCTCTAAAAATTCCCTCCAACAGAAGAAGTGAACTGTGGAGATCCTTAAATGCACTTTGTTTTCAAAATGTGTTCATCTTTAGGATAAAGAGGTAGTTTTACAGGAAACTTGTTTCATTGTTAGGCTTGGTGTAGGCTGTTTTTTGTTTGGTGGGAAGTAACAAACAGGGAGGGGTAATTTTTATTTTTTAATATGTGGTTCATTTCAGTATTTATTTGCTCTCTTGCAAACATCAGGAGACTTTTTGACATTTCTGAGATGGAAAAATTTCCTTCATTCACCTCATGGATTGGCTCAGCAATCCATGACTCAGATCTGTCTTCAGTGTCAGAAATAGACTTTTTCCCTGCCATTCCCCAAAACGTAGCTTCTAGATGCATAAAACTTGGGCATGCTGCTCTTGCAAGGACAGTACAGGGTACCCTTTGACATAATCCATGTGTGCAATGAAGAAACCTGAATTCCTGAAGGAAATGGTATAGAACCACTAAGAAAATATAGTCTGCAAGGCTCTAGGATCTTCAGTTGACACATTTTGTGTAAGAGCAAATTCCCAGAAAACTGAATTTAGTTAAGTAAGCCCTTACAAAAAATGAGTGACATCAGTGTTTGCACTGAAGGATTCTATAAATAAGAAGGAAGGACCTGATATCAACGCCTATTTATCTATCCAAATTTCAAATAAATTAAGACGCCACACTGTATTAAGCTTTCTGGTGTCAGATCTAATTACAAAGTTACTTTCTTCACATCACAATAAAAATGATAATTGTTTCAATCAGAGGAATTGGGATACTTAAAAAACAATTTTCTTAATAGCACTACACATTTAAATAAATCAAAACTGTTAATTTAATTCAGGCAATGACAATATAAAAAAGTTATCCTTGTAACAGCCTTTCAGAAAGAAATTTTGCAATCAGATGCAATTTGATTTATCTTTTCAGATCTACTTCTATTATCTTTTACTTCTTAATATGCGTGTCTCCTATTATAAATTTTCTAATCAGGCAGATGTAGAATATCTGGATGTTAAGGTGACTTCATAAGAATCTACTGAGATATTAAAATTAAATGCTAGATTAAAATGCACTTTTTTTTTCTCCCAGTAGATAATTGAGTCTCATTAGTCTATCTATACTATTGCTGTATACATTGATTATAGTCAAACTGATCACCATTAAAACTTTCACCTTCTATAAATAAAGCAGTTTTCAGTTTATATGTGCGTATTTTTATCTTGTTGTAGCTCTTTTTTTTTTTTTTTTTTTTTTCCAAATAGGAAGAATTAGGAAGTGCTCCAAGATTAAACTATCTGTATCTCTCAACTGTAACTGCAAATCGTTATCCAAAATAATGACTATAATTTTAAGGTCACAAGCAGTATCCTTACTCTAATGTATCATGCCAATGATTATGGATTACAAATTAATGGACAAGTTCAAGTAGAAGTTGTGAGAATAGAAGAAAGCATTAAAAATACTTCAGTAAGCAATGCTCTGTATCAGTAAAACAGAAGAGAACCTGGTTTGAATACTGTTGTTTGAATTAAGAAAATACTGAACATCTGTTTTGCAATCTGCAAACGGTGGTATTGTGGTAACATAAGCATTCTGATTATAATTGTGTTAAAAGAGCTGCATTTGTTGCAAACAAAGATTTTAGTTTCTTGGTTAGTTCCTTTCATCACCATTTCATTTGCCATCCCCATTTCCATCTCTTCTGGGAGCCATGTGCTGAAAATACCGTAGGGACTGAATGCTGGGGAAGAGCTATCTCTGTAACCCACTCTAGGGGGTGCTAAACAAGTGAGGTTTGAGTTTCTGTTTGGTACTTCCAATTGTCAACACATTAAAAAGCTTGTTATTGTTATTATTATTTCAGAAATGCTATTAACCAGTTTTGCTTTGGGAAAAAAAAAAAATCATTGTAATCTGTGTTTTACAGAAATGCCATGAAGTATGTGTATGTATCATACACAGAGCCAGAGTATCCAGTATAGAAATTTATAGATGAAGTTAAAATGCAAGGAGATAAGTATTCAAAATATGTATGTGGTAACCCAAACAAAATATCTACCATCAGTGAATTAAAATGATTTTCTAGCAGTGGCTTTTCTACAGAAGCAAGTCTTGTTTTGACACCAAGATACATTTTTAATGTAATACAAAACTGCAGGGCTATCCTAACCAGCTTGAAATAAATTCATTTTAGGGAGAAATATATTCAAGGGCTTAGAAGTCCTGCAGTTGTTCACCCAGCCTTCAGGTTACTGGAGGATGCAGACTAACCGCGTTAATAAATATTTTCTTGATGTCAATAACTGCTTTACAGCTGAATTGCATGGGGTCAGACAAACTTGGTATTTCCTCCTGACAGTGGCCAGCAGGATACACTAGTAAAAAGGGTTAGTACCCTCGAGGCATCCTTTGAAACTGGTGGCTTAGGGACTTGATTGAGAGGTGATGCTGTCCTCAATTAATTTGCAGCCCTCAATACATTTCTGTTCCATACATTTTGTCACTCGGTCCTTCAGTTCTTGTAAATGTACAGCATTTATATAATGTGAATCCACAGCTTTATAGAAAAATATTCAGTATTTTAACTTCTTATGTGATAATTCATCTTTTTATTTTTTTATTATTATTTTTTTTAATAGATATATGACCTACTGTGATTGTGTGATGCTCCGAGTAAAAATTTTTACTTTTATTTTTCACTCTGAGACAGAACCAGGAGAAAGCCTTTTTCCCAGTATTGCATACTGGGGCATTGGTAGACTGAAAGCTAGAAACTATATGCATTACTGCCAGTGGCTCACAAAATACAGAAAGACCAATGAAAAGCCTACCAAGCTGTCCAATTAGGCATTGTTCGCTGCTTTGTATGAAAATCTTTGAGAGCTTAGGCATAGAAAAGATGCTGTGATAATTTTTAACACGGTGGTTAACAAGAGGTCAGTGATATAGTCAGTAGTCAAGGGGACATTTTAAGAATACTATGGTTTTGCTATTTTGCATGTCTTCTGCTATTTCTTTTTCATTATTTTGACTATGGGTGAGTATTGCAGTACTGTAGAAACCAGGGCAACAAATGCTGAATGTTTAAAGAGATGCTTTGCTTAATGGAGATTGGCACCAAAAGGAAGCCTGATGAAACAGATTCAGTGGCAGCATTTCCAGGCTTAGCTGATGTCTTACATATGAGGGTGTGGGTTGAATCTCTTTAGCCAGTATGTCTCAAATGAGTAGTGGTATGAAAGATTCAAAAATGTTAGAGGAGGGAAGAGTTTGTTTCATGTAATGTTAGTAATTTAAAAAATACCTGTTCTATCATTAGCAATTCAGTATTGGTTTCTAGGGCAGCAGGGTCAGGCAATGCTGAAACAAGGACCATGGCTTTTCTCAAAAGCAGTGGCTTGGAAACAACAGTTCTGTGAGAGGTTTTGTATGGTCAGGGTTAAAGACTGTCTTTAGAGTTTGAAATAGGTTAGAACCCAATCACGGATTATGTATTTCAAAAAATACATATACATAAATACATAAAATCCCTTTACAGAAACAATGATTTACTTAGGGCTGGAAATCTAGTTACTAGTGCTTATCCCATGAAAGATTTCCTTGTGACCTGAATTTGATCTTTGGTTTACTTCTGTATTGGTTCAGAATGACTGTTTCTCTTTAACCTATAACTTAATTCAGATGAAAGGCAGTCATGCAATAGTGGAAAAGAGGTCGCTTAAATGATTTTAAAAATCATGTAAGACTGTTTTGCAACTAGGTACACAGCAGGAGGTAGATGGTTGATGGTTCAGTCTTGAAGAGTGAAATGTATACAAGTCTTGGAAAGATTTTTAAGCTTTGCTGTTTGAGTGCAGGTAGTACACGCACAGTTTGGCTCAGGCTCTCCAAAAATGTGAGTACACACTTTGAAAGAAAGAGGAAGTTGTGCTTAAAAGACAAGATGTGTGGAAGATGAGAGACAGAGGATGCTTCTGTTTTAAAAGTTGCCGTAAGTCTGCTGTAAGCTGAACTACAGTAGAAGTAAGGCTGTGCTGATATGTGCACGTCTGCCCAGTACACGAGCAGTTTTGGAGCATGTTCTGCAGAAGGGGGGCAACAAGGTACTTGTATGCATAATACAGCAATATTTGAAGTAAGAGGTGACAGCGGAAAAATTTAACCTGCTTATTTCAGTTAAAATTAGTATTCCAGGAAACTTGCTATAGTTCATAATAGTTCACTTTATTATAGTTCTTTTCCAGTTTACTTCACTCACTCCTACATCCAACCCCTTTGTTTACACAGGAACATGAAGAGGTTTTTCTTCCTCTTTTATGTTTTTCTGATTTAAAATTCCATTGAAAGTGTTAATTTTCTCTGCTGCTCGTATTCTTTTTGGTTTCTTCTGATGTTAACCACTTTGTTCAGTTATCAGCTTAATTAATATATTTCGTAATTAGTAGTGGCAGAACCTTAAATACTACATATTTCTAAAGTATTTAAAAAGTTTCTGCATAATCCTAGGTCTTACTGTACTGTATTAAACTTAAATACCTTTCAATTATGCAAATATTGTTCAAAGTGCAAGCAGACTGCCTTCTGCATATCTTATAGGAAAGAAGAAGTGTGTATGAGGAGAAAAAAAAAAAAGGAGAAAAAAATCCCAACCCCCTTTTTTCCTAGATGGATTTAACATTCTCAGTTCCCAAATAACACTTTCTGGAATGATTATCTTGATAGAAAATAAGTTGATTGATTTCTACATTACTTCTAAAATAAAAAGATTTTTAAAGGATCTCTTCTGCAAGAAAACATTTTATCTTATCTTTTGTTTGACTACCAGACGAATGTTGCTATGCTTTCTGAAAAAAATTCAGTAGCCATCTATGTCTGTGGCATTTGTCAACTCTAGGGTAACTTCTTTCAACAAAAACAAGTCACTTCTACAGGTTTTCTTCTCACTTAGTATCATATCGTAGGATATCTGCAGTTTATGAAATAGTTTTTAGAACTGGTGGTGATTAAGAATAAACTTCACTTTATTGGTTTATTTATTAAAATTTAGTTTATTTACTTTATTTAGGATTTCAGATGCAGCCAATCTGGGAGTAATTGAAAGCTCCCTGCTGCAGGCAGGCTGCTAACAGTCAGCCTGGCTGGGGGGCAGCAATGGAATAATAGCTTAAACCAGTTTGGTGGCAGCCTGGAAAAATACTCACTGCCAGCATCAGGAAAGTAGAAGTCTGAGCCTGACCACCACCTGACCTTCATTTCACCCAGCTGCATCAGTTTTGTGGGGTTTACCACGGCCTCTGCATCTATTCCAGTCCTTAACTCTGGACTGTTTGCCAGCTTGCTTGTGGTTGCTGAGTGTGGAGTAGCTTTCGTTGAACTAATAGGCATAGGAACCAGGGAACTGGCTTATGTTCTTAGTCTCAAACTTTGTCGGGTGAATAAGAAGTGGGAGAGATACCTGCGTGTACATGTGCTATTTTTCAGACAGCAACCCTTTTGTATTCTTAAGAAAACACTCACCAGAGTCACAAGATGTTCTGTTGAGATTCCTGGCACAAGCAAGGTTGCATAGGGGTTTGTTAAGGGGTGGGTGGTCTAGTTGATTTTTTTCTTTGTTTTTGAGTGATTCCAATTCCAAAGCAAGTCAGGTATTTTACAACAGAAAAGGTGATCCTTAAAGTTTATCGAAGAATTTAAAAATATGTTTCAACTATTCTGTATCACAACTATGAAGAATAACTCCGTGGAGAGAAGTAGAAAGTTAAAGAACCCTCTTGCAAGCACAGATACTGAAGAGCACTTGAGCACAGTTTTTCCTCACCTCCCAGGAGTACAAAAACATTTACTATTTTCCTAAATTTTCTTAGAAAAATTCTGACAGTTACTCTCAAGGACAAAGGACAATCTGGCTCTGGCACATTATTCTGAATAATATTATCCCTAAGTATTTGTAAAGGATTTATAAGGTGAGTTGCTCATATGATCAGTGAATTTAAGTAACTGTCTTAATGACTTCCAAACTAAAGAATAAAGTAGGAAAAATAAGTGTCTTTCTCCCTTTCTTTATGAAACAGCTATTGAATGTGACAGGGCTACCCAGGAGTGTGTTGGTTGTCATCTCACCCCAATTCTTGCAGAAAGCTGATAGATAGTCAAAGACCCTCCAACATCTTTGCTTCCCAGCTAGTGAAAAAGAAAGAAGAAAATTATTCTCTCCTGTCATGTTCCTAATGCCTTCATTTTCTTTCTTTCTTTTTTTTTTTTTTTTTTTAATGGCCACTGTGCCTGAGACAGTTTAATCCTTAGCTGAAGTTTAGTTTAACTGAACCTGAGAACATTTTTGTTCTCATTCGCTTGAAGTACTATTTAATTTAGTCCTATTGCCTTTAGGGTTTCAATTTTTAGGAATATTTGGATATGTAAAGATTTTTTTATTTGTTTTGTTTTGAGCTTGTAAGAGTGAAAAAGATGAGTGAGAGCATACTTTCAATTTTAAGCAAGCTGTTGTCATTAGATTTAAGTTGGTCTTTTTTATTGATTAGGCTCAGGTCAATGTAATTTCAGAGACAGCATCCTCTTGTGAATCTGATGCAAGTTAGAAGGGCATTGAATTATGTCAGTTTTAGGGTTTAATTTATTGTTTTTAACTGAGACAAGGCTTTCTTTGGTTTATTTCTGTCTCCCTCTCTAACACTCTTCTCCCATTATAACACCCTTAAGCTACATGGATGGCATTTCTTCCTCTTTGTGATTCTCCACCTTTCAGTGATGAGAAAAACCTGAGATTTTGAATATTTATGATCATTAAAAATCCCATTGCATTTTTTTTTTTTTTTTTCCTAAAAGTAGATATACTACCCTTGGAGTCCTGTCTTAATTCCGTTTTAAGTAATTACAATTTCTCCTTCTAGAGTCTATCTACTTTCTTAGATAATGAATTCTTCATTTCTTATCCTAAACATTGATGCCTCTATTTCATGTGCTGGAGACTCATTGTTTCATGAAATGATTTCTTTGTCAGCTCTGGTCTGAGCTTTGCTCCATCTGTGTGTGAATATGCATATGATTTTGCTTGTTCATTAATATATTTCATATCAAAATTGATCACATACCTATGAAATGAACCAGATAGCATATGAAATATCATTGAGTTGGAAACAGTACACAAATAACAAGAAAAAAGCCCATTGAAAAAAAAAATCGATTAATCTGTTCTGGTGCTAAAAATACATTTTCATATAATGATTAGAAGAAGGCAATTATAGGTTCCCTTGGGACATTACACTAAAGATCTGTTTTAACATTTATCTTGAATTAGCTAAGTCAGGGGTGTGATTTTAGAAGTTCAGCAGTACTTAGAAGATCCTTATTCACTTGCTTATCTTTTGTACACGTATTCAAGTCAGTTTTTAGCTAAATTCAATTTGTACTCTAGAGTCATATGATTGTTTCATGAAAATGCAAAATTGTGACATGGGATTATATTATTTTGTTCCCTTTAGTTAATTATTCCAAACAAAGTGGTTTTTTTTTTTTTGTGTGTGTGTGTGAGTTGCATACACTTTTTCTGTAGCAGCTGGATGTAGCATCTCTAAAAGATAGGTCTGTCTTCCAGAGGTAGTAACAGTGTACACGTCCAAATCCTGATCAGTAGCAGAGGTTAAGGAAAATTCAAAACACTTATAATTACAGCAAAGAGAATCTTAGGGCTCTCCCCCACCCCCTGCTAAAAATAACATGTTTGATTTGTCTTTTTGTCACTTAACAAAGCTGTATGTATGAGAAATTTGAGAGAAGTACATTTTCATTTATGATTTGAACTTTTTTATTATAGGGTAGCTGTGTTCATCTTAAGATACTTTGAACCCTTGAGAATGAAAGTTCCTGATAAGCTGTACCTTTCAGGATGATGGACAGTATTTGGGAGCTGACATGATTACACATTGTTGCAAGTAATTTATGAAGTCTGACTGTATCGTCCCACCACATCAGCCTTATTGTTCATAAGAATATTTTGATTTGTCTGCGTTATAATTTTTTTTAATCAAGCAACTGGTGTGTTTAAAAATAGCAAAACATTCAGGAGTTTTTCATAATATATAATAGCCTATTGGTGATTACTTAAATAGCAATCTACAGCTATCTTAGTTCTCCTAACTCTATATCACCTATGCTATTTGTGTTAAAGTTTGAAAATCAGAAAATGGGCCAAAGCTCTAAGTGTGGAATGGATATTTACTTGTATTTGTCATTTAGGGATTGCTAATAGATAGCTTCTTTGTGCATTTGCTTCATCTGACTTAGATCCTCTGGTGAAATGCAAAATTTACCTTTCAAATGTGGAAGGCTTTGTCTGAAGGACTTGCTAAATGTGCGTGCAGCCGTGCCACTGCTCTTCTTTCATTGCTCTGTGCAGTAGAGTAGAAAGGGACCGAGTGGCATACTAGTGTGTTCATTTGCTGAAGACTCAGTATTATAACTGATGTTTAATTATCTTTAGAATTAAATAATCTGTTTTAAGGGAAACCTGGCACTCAGGGGGTTGTAGAGAAAGCAGTAGTCTGGCATCACAGAAGCTTGCAAGACCCACCAGTTCATGTTGTTTACGTCCTTTTTTTGCAGCAGGCTGGGTGCAGGGGGCATGAGTTTCCATTTGGGCTGGCCCTGGCCGAGTCCAGTAGCTGTATGAGGGCTTCAGACACTGCAGTCTCTAATATGGCTGACTTCAGGCAGTTAACGAGGTTTCCCTGTCGCTGTAGGAGAAGTGTCAAAACAATCCAGTAAGAAGAGACTGAAATCCTATAATCTACTGTCTGAATGTTTAAACGTATTATTAAAGGCCACCTGGTATTAAAGTTCCATGGCAGAGACCCCAATAAGATGAGTTTAAAGGGGATTATTTGAACGCATTTCATCTTTACTGTGACTTTGGCTTTCGCAACTTCTTGTGGTACAGCAAAACTGACCACCCAGTGCCGTGGTCTACGCTATTATTTGCCAGTAGCCTACAGATTATTCTTCCTATTCTGTCCACTTCTCCCCCTTGAAATAAGGTTAGCACACAAGGTCACTTCTCTCACCTGTGAAATGAGACGGCCTAACTCTGTTACCAAGCTTCCACAGAAGATGTGGACTTGCAGACCTTGGTTGGAGCTGCTGCCACCGGGGCCTGCTGCAGTTCGCTTGCCTCTCCTCGGCCCAGCTGGAAGGAGGACCTGTGGCGCCAGGCTCCTGCTCGCAGCTGCGCCTCAGCGGGGCAGCAGACCGAGGGGCTGGCGTGATGGGGACTCTTGCCATTGGACTCGAGTCACCAATTAGCTCATTTCACATCAGCCATGTAGCTTTTAGACAGAAGTCTGGAGCCAAATGCCTCCCAATTACCTGAAGTAAATTGCTTCATAGCTTGTTACCAAAATTCTGAGCAAGCTTTTGGCTGCTGCCTGATATTTAATTAAACTCCATGCATCTGATAACTTCTCTGCATGATGTGGCAAATGGCAAATGCTTAGATTAAAGTTCATTTCAAAAGATGGAGAGAAAAAAACAACACCCAAGACTTGAAAGCATGTCGTTTTGTTGCAAAGGAAGAGAGATTCTTGCTCTACAAAAGCCTAAATACAATCTGAGGTTAACTTGCATTTCTTTCAGTTAGAGAATAAAAGACCAGAAATAGTGGCATTGTGATTCCAGGCATGATTCAGACACATTTTAACTCTGTGCAAGTATCTCTCCAATCTGACATCTTACACATTGGTGTCTCAGTCAGCAAACCTAAAGAAATATTTTTTATGCATTATCCTACCATCTAATAGTTAGCTACCTGCTGGACAAAACACAGAGCAAAGAGACAATTTCCATCTCTGAGAGTTGATGGTTCTGCTGTAAGACTAAAGGTAATAATTAGAGGAAAGAAAGGAAGAAGTAATAATACGCTGTTGGTCAGCTAAAGTAGCAGCAAAGTTAATGGCGCATATCCCAGAAAAGGAGTTAAGTATTTTTGAAGATGCTTATGGGGAATTTCTGTTCCATGCGAGTCTAACACAGAAGTCAGCATTAATATTTATGTGAGAAAATCTAAAAAGTGGATATGAGAGGCTGACATCGTGGGGATGAGGCAGGTTAATGAGATCTCATCTGTGAGGATGAGATAATCATATGTGCGGGAAGAGTAAGGCAAGGTAAAGACTGACTGGAAATAGTGTTTTTCAGAAGAAAAGTTCCTAATTTTTGATGAGTTAGAGAGGGGAAGTTGATGGCACCTACAAGGAGAGGGTTTATACTAAAATATGCTTCTTTGCTGTGACTAATAGGCAGAAATTATTACCAAGTAATTTTATATGCAAAGGTAAAATGTTGGGTGACTTATTATCTGAGGCTTCTGACTCCGTAATCTGCAACCTGTGGAGGTTTAGCAGCTGATTAAGACTGGAGACTCTGTTGCAAACCTCTGAAGTTGAGTATTCTGCTGTTGAATGATGTAATTTCTGGACTTTTGGATTTTTTTTTTCTTTTTCTTTTTTTTTTTTTTTTTTTAAGACATGGCATGAAATCCTAGATCTCTAATTTAGGATACCCTGATTTAGGGTTCTAAGAATATCAAAAATTAAAACATAAATGACATCTCACAATGCCAGTCTTTCTTCTATTTCTTTCTATTGTTTGTCCTAAACCACAAGCTCACAAGCATTAATAAATAAAATAAATTCCACTTAAAGTTACTTATGCAAGTTGAAATATGTTCCCTAAAGAGGCTCACAAAGGCACAAACTGTCAGAATTGCATGTCTTGTTGATGATGTGAAGCCATTACTTCAAGTGTAAATGTATATTTGTCATTCACTGGCTGTTATGAGGCAAGACAGATATCATCAAGTACATTTTGTCTAAAATAGAAAAACAAAAAATAAAGAGGATGTTTGACAGATGAGTATTATTGACTTGTATAAGTCTAAACTAGGAACTTCCAAAGAACAGAGCGTGTGGAGTTATCCCATATCTAATTATACCACACCTATTGGACATCTTGATGTATACTGTTTATTGAAGCTGAGCTGTAGCTGGTTTTGTTGAAGAGAAATATGGAAAAACTGCTTACAAAATAGGTAAGTTCCAGAGATAATGTTTTGTGCCACCTGAAAGATTACAAATAGATGGGTTGCAAATTCCTGGTCCAGCATGCTGTACAAAGTGTGTACTTTGTGAAATACACTGAATTACTTTTCTTCTAAGAGGGAACATAGTTACAAGTAAGCAAGAGGAGGTTTAGGTCACAGTCCAGAAATAAGAGCGCTGTATTTGCCATAACCTATTTTGGTTTTGATTTTCCTTGAAAAATGCACATGACAGTACTTGCCTACTTTTACCAAAAATCACCAAACAAACTAATGTACAAACAATATCCAAGAACATTCTTCCTTCCATTAAAATGTCTATAGTATAATAGACATTTAATATAGAGTATATAGTATTCTTTCACTTTTTTTTCTTTCTCTCTCTCTCTTCCTCCCCCCCCCCCCCCCCCCCCCCCCCCCCCAACTCTGAAGCAATTTACCTGATCTGGAGTGGATTTCTACAATCCACTGAGTTTGGGGCTCATCTGGAAAGCAACGGAAGCATAAACAAATAATACAAATGGCCACCCACCATGGTGCTAGACAGAGAGAGAGAGGGTAACAAAGCTGTGTTGTCAGTGGCTCTCATAGGTTTAATAGGTTGAGGTTCTAAGAGTTTTCTGCAAAAGTATATATTCATTCATTACTAGAAACACACAGTGGTAAGGATCTCAGGTATCTGAATGTCTTTCATTGAATTTTCAGGGCTGTTTATATGAAATTTTTAGCCAACATCTTGTCTTGAAACAAAAATATCAGAAGAGTAATAGGATAGCATATTGGCAGAGCAAGGAAGACCTTGTAATTTTCTCCTGGTCTAGGACAAACTTCACTGATGTTTAAGAAATAGTATAGAGGCTCTTTGCTCTACTTTTCCTGGAATAGAGGAGGATTAGAGAGTATTTAATTGAAAAGTAACTTCTCAGTATATAATTTTCTTTTCAAAAAAGTCATGCATAAAATGTTAATGTAAAGGGAAAGATCATTTTCAATAGGAGAACGTTTTCAAAAAGCAATTTAATCTTCTGAAATATTAAGTTTGTATTAGCCCACTGTTTTTGATCAGTATACATGCATATGTGTATATATGTACAAAAAGCTGAGAATTTGTTTTACATTTGGCTTTATTTAAATCTATTTATTTAAATTTCAATCCTACATACAGGAGGTAGAAATCAGAAGTTGTTAACTGGGTGAGTGAGCACAGCAAGGAATTAAAAGTTTCTTGAGTTTCAGAGGCAAGAAAAGTTGAAAATAGGAACGGGAACATCTAAAAGTTAATTGTAGCCCACTACCTTAAGGTAAGAACACACGTAAGTGAGGAAGCCTGTCTCCTTACTCTGGCTTTGTAATGCACTTGTTTTATGATTTTGAATAAAACTCTTTTAATCTTTTATTTTTCCTTTTTTTTTTTTTTTTTTTTTTTTTTTCCTACAAATGAAATAGTTGAATACTTTCTGGAAGCTCAAGGGTTTCTTGGAGAGCTATATAGTGAAATGGCTAGAATAGTGTGGACATGTTCAGTGCCTAATATAACTGATACTACTTATTAATAGGATACCAAACACTGTAAAAAATAAATAATTTATCATTGCTACTATCACAAGATATCGCTGTGCTCTCTCAGCTTTTACTTTTTAGTTTTCTCTAGGTGCTTTAGCAGATAGAGTAGAAATAGCATCTAGTTTTCTTAGAAATTCCAGAGACTTCAAAAGGCCTTACATTGTAGATAAAAATAATTATTTCTGTTCAACAGATAGGAAAGCAAGGAACATAAAAATGAATTTGCTAGCTAAAAGTTGCCAAGCAGGTCAATAATGGATTAAAGGCTCTTGTGTCCTGTGCTGAGAATTATGTATGCTATTTTCCTTAAAATTGGCCATTATGCCACACAATATGCCTTTTAAAATAACCATCTAAAGGAAGTATAATTTTTCTAACACATTTTTTTGTATCTTCAGCTCAAGATTGGTCCATCTGCACAACATGCCCTGTGTGTCAAGTTTCTTTATTTTGGATGGATAATAATTAACATGTTTCTCTCCATTTGCCCTTTCTTCCTTTTGGATCAGTACAGCATTTATTAACTCTAATTAACCTTGCACTAGGATGACAAGTGTAATGAGGATCTTGAATAACACTTAGCGATAACAGAAACACAAAAATGAACTTTTGCTCGTTTGCCAGATGGAGTTTTACCACTGTCTTACTGCTGTGACTCAAAACCAAATATGTGATTTCTACAGCTCCTGGGTACACATGCAGAAATGCTGCTGATGATAAATATCCCTGAAAAAGCAAGACTGAAGAAATACATTTATTTTTTCCTGAATATTTAAATGCACTTTAATACAGACAAGCAAAATAAACTCCAAAAAGCAACCTATAATAGAGTTCAGGAGAAAATAATATTGCATAGATAGTAGGGTTTCTTCCTTTTCTTTTCTGATGGTACTTATACAAGCTATCAAGTCAGTTCTGTATTAAAATGGAATGTCTCACTACTTCTGAATAACTACTTCATTACAAACAGAATCAAATTCTGAGTGTAATCTCCTTGGCTAAGTTTCTAGATGAGGGAAAGAAAGAAAGAAGCTAAGCACTTTTTTAGTGAAGAGCAAATCCTACCTCAGTCTGAGTTGAAAGTACAATGATTATTCCCTAATAACTTTCAAGAAGAACAGCATTATCTGAGAATAAATACTCTTGTGAAAGTAAAGAAAGCACCTTTACTTGCACATTAGAAATGCTTGGCTTTTCTGTCCCTGTGTACTTAAAGAAAATGTTTACTAAATTAAGATGTCTTTTTTTTTTTTTTTAACCTGCTGAAGGTAAACAACTGAAAACAATTTTTTTTTTTTTTTTTTTTTTTTTTTTTTTTTTACCTGCTGAAGGTAAAACAACTGAAAGATGCAAAGATGCAACTGAAATCTGATTGAGTCCATCATAACCCTTTCAAACACCACTTACCTAACTCCTTGCCCTCCTGAATGTAAAAGGGATGGTTACTGCAGGGTTGTCACCTTGCTGCAAATGCAAGACTATTGGCTTGAGGTGTCAAAAAGCCACAACGTCTTTGACTTCTCTTTTAGGACATGTAGCTGGTTGCTTGCTTGCCAGGTCGTTTCTGTCTATTTACAGAAATAACTCAGAATAAATAAGCAAAACAAGACAAGTTTCTGTATGTGGATCATACTATGAAATATACTATGACCCCTAAACAAGTAAATATAGATAGAGGTATGTCCGAAGTTGTTCAAATGTGTGTCTGCTTTTGTTTATGGGTCCCTCTACCTTTGTAATAAGCTAATAGTTCAGGAAATGTATTTTTTACCTTGAGCATAACTTACTGTTTCATGGATGCTTTTTTGCACGTTTTGCCTGGGTACAATTTAATGGTATATATGCTTCTTCCTCCAGTGCCTGGACTATAGCTCTGTTTCTTCTCACTTTATAAAATACAGTACATCGCAAACTACTGATGTGACTTTGGTAGCATAGGGTTCAACTCCATTTCTTTACAAACTCCTCTGGACCAAAGAAAGTATTTTTACAATTTTTCCCACCTACTAATATTCAACTACTCTTTCTAACTCTTTTCCCTGCCATCACTGTAATCTTATTTTAACAAAAGGTAGGTGTACAATTTCTTTTGAGGAAGCCTTAGTCACTCTTAAACGTAAAGACAGCTCTAAGTAGTGCATCCAATATTACAATGTTAATTTGCTGAAAAAAATAACTCTCTAGCTTGTAGTCTACTATAGAGAGGTAGGACAACATTTTCTGATTTTTTTTTTTCTTCTTTGGAACTCAGTGTTTGTAATTTCAGTCAATATAATCACTTGTGGCACAACTTAGTTTACAGTGTTGGGTTAGGTAGAACAAAACCATCCTCAGATTTTTCTTTTATAAAGTCTATTTTTTTTCTCAGATTAGAAATGTGTTAAACTACACTGAAAGAACACAAATTGACAATAAAGTGTTTATATCTGCAATGACAAATAATCTGATAGTAGCATGTCCCTCAGGAATTACTTTCCAACTAGATTGTGTTTCCTGAGATGTTAACTCCTTATGAAGCTACCTTCATAGATCATATAAACTAAACTTACCATGTGATTGTATTACAAGGAGTCTGATGTCTCTTCACTAGCTGATTCCTGCTTTTGACACATTTTCTCTTTTGGGGGACCTGTTGTATGTATGCTGTCTGCAGAGAGTTTTGGTGTAAAGAAAGTTACATACATGAACAGAAAGGTGAATAGTTTTCCTGCGTCTTACTGCATTGCATCTTAATTTGAAGAAATATCACCAACTAAGAAGGATCTGATTAGAAAAAATAAAGTATTATCAGGGACTTCTTGTAAAAATGAACTCAAATGAAGAGTCATTTTGGCTGCAAAGGAGAGGCTTAACATAAGCTTGTAGTGCTGATTTAGGTTCCCCATGGTGTCTAAGGCTTTTGGATGATCTGGTAGACACAGCATAGGACCTTTTGTCTTTGGAGCTGAAGCTAGAGACTATATCAGATATGTCAGGGCATTTTAAATGGCAATAGGTATTTACACTGAGGCATCTGACTGCTCACAGTCTGATTGATATGTGTAAGTCATTTATACTGAGTCTGTGGCTAGGATCCCCACTTTGTAGGTAGCTATAACACTACCTAGATCTTTCGTCAGAACTGATCTTGGAGCAGATCTCCAAGAGAGGCAGTTTTATTGTATTAATTTTAAAGGCTGGGAAACTTAGCACATGGTCTCTGTGCAGAGTCAGAAGTAAAATAGGAGTTTACTAAGTACCAGGTCAGTGCTTTCATCACCCTAGCACTTGCTGTGTACCCCGGGACATAGTTCCTGTCTTCAGGAGAGGAATTTGAAAATTCTACCCCATCAGGACAACAGCTTGGCATATAGGAAACCTGGTCATCTCTCCTGTATTTGATGATGGGGTTGCATTATGCTAGAGAAATCTTTTTATATCAGAAGGTGCAGTGTGGGCCATGAATAGCCTGAGGCTGGCAATCCATAGCAGCGGGTTATTTTTCTGCCCTAGATGGGAAGTGAGTACTAATCACTGTGGTAACTGTTCCTGTCTCTCGCCTATCACTCAAATAAATTATTTCACTCTCCTCTCCTCCCACAAGAGATGCATCTTCAGCAATAAACCAAATATTTAGAAGTTTGTCTGAAGAACTGCCAATATATCTGATTCCACTGAACCTGTATAAAGAATATAATTCAGATTACATCCTCACTTGTGCACTCTTGCACTTGCTCTGGTAAGAAAAATACTGGAAACCAAGGAAGCAAGAACAAAGCAAGGTCTTTAATTCAATTTGAACATATAATTTCAGAGTTGGGATTTTTGCATAGTCCTTTTCAAAGGTGTATGTTTGTCTAATTTTCCTCATGCATTGTGCTCTTTATGGAAAGGAGACACACAGCATGCTGTATCCAGTGATAAGTCCTGAAAGGTAGGAACTCTGCCACTGATTTTAAATGTTTCTATGCTTACAGACATGCAAAGATTTACTGTACCTACAGTGATTTCTTTATATAATTATAAAAATAGTCTAGTATTTAGAAATGACTGCAATTATACAAAATCTGATTTATGAGCCTTGATGTTTAACACTGCAATTGAAGATCTGTGATTTGCATTCACATTGCTTGAACGCAATAAATGCAGATGGTGCAAGGCAGTGATGAATAGGTCTCATATTTTCTAATACTACAAAATATAGCCAGATGCTGTATATAAATGTGAAGAAAAAGCATAGTGGAAAAAGAAAAGATTAGCCCAATATAATGTGCAGTAAAATGATTGTGAAATTGATACATAGCTATGTTTGTTACTTGGAATAGGTATTTTCACCTTCTTTAAAGAAAAAAAAAAATCAGTTTCACCAGAGTTCTACATTTGTTAAAAATGATGTAAAATACATACAATGCAAAGCTATGGAAAAATACCAAAATTGCCTCTTTTTGTAATGCTTCCTATGATTTCTGTTGACATAGAGCTTTTGCTTGGGCATCAGAGAACACTTAATTTCTACTGCTATTAAGCATCACAGTGAACCTTTTACAGATTTAGCAACACCTCAGTAGCAGTTTGTCTCTCGTTAAGTGCTTTGCAGCAGCAAGAATTGGGTGAGAATAAACCACCTCTTCAAGAATGAGAAAAAGGGAAAGACAAGGAAAAGGAAATCCCCAAGTAAAGAGAAATAGCCAGAAAGGAGAGGGGCAAAGTTTCTGTCTGGAGCACTGTGTTGAAAAATGACTCTGCCAGCCCTGCACCTGGCTGAATCTTCTGACTTTAATGAGCGAGTAGCTAACTCTGAAGGATTAAGTCAGGCAGTTGTGTTGTGGGAGAGAGTGAAGAGAGTAAGTATAAATGTGAAGGAGCTTTCCTGTGAATAGGAGAGGGCGGCACAAGCACACCCTCTGGCAAGCTATTCAAAGAGTGTAGCATAAATACAGGAGTCCTGTGTCCATTAGTGTCGCAGATCAGGAGGGAAGTGCCCGGCGCTGTTCTCTTCATGCTACAAGTGTGCCAGAGTTGCTCGTGGAAGAAGTGTGTACACTGTGGCAGGGGGGGCCTTGTCCTGGTCCACGGCAGCTGGATCATAGCTCTGACAGACAAACCACTGGGCCTTGGAGTATGCAGAAATAGACATGCTCACAGTGATTTTCTGTTGGAAAAAGACATAAAGAATTTTGTGCTTTCTGAGTGCTTTTATATAAAACCTCTCTGAATCAGGAAGAATAATAATTACTATGTTATAGGCTTTCTGTTTCTGGAAAGAAAAAAAAAATGAAGCAGTTAGACGTGAAACACAGCCAAACTTTATCCAGTCATAACATCAAAGAATTGTCATTGACAATCTTACCAAAACCAAAAAATACCTGCATGCCAACACCTCTATATCATTTCAATCAGGAAGAAAATATTGTTTGTGATGAAGAGTTTAACTGGTGGCCATAGATGAAACAGCAGCGGAGAATAGTTTATTTAGGTTATTTTAAAACTGCTTGAAATGCTTAAATGCCACAGTAGTTCTAATATTGCTCTGGCTGTTGGCAGAATGCAGTGTACCTGAGCAATGTTAACTTCCTAATGCAAATCCAACATGTGGATTATAATTTAGATTTCTGATTTCAATTCAGAAAACTGATAGGCTGCAATTCTGTTCTTTGTTTTCAAGTTATGTTGTGTTTAGAATAATATTAGAGAGAATAGCAGTCACCTTAGGAGCTGCAAGTAGGCTGTCCTAGGCAAAAGCAGCAACAACAACAACAAAACACAGGGAACTAAATCCCACTCCCATACCTGGGCTGTGCTGCTCCTTGCATGGATCAAAGGAGAGCAGCAGTCTCTGGATGTGTACTGTGTCACTTGGGTGATGCAGGGGGATGATAGAATAAAACGAGGCTCTGCCACCACACTCCTCTCTAGAGGAGAGTAGTAAGGCTGTGCGTGGACCTTTGATCCTTCAAACGTGAGAGAAACAAGAGGAACTTCAAAGATGATTTAGATGTACGATTTTATGTCTGCAGGTAAAAAAAGTTTCCAAAGAATATTGGAGAAAAATAGCTGTTTCCCTGCTTTCTCTCACCTTCTTTTATAAAAGAGAAATCTCCTACCTAAGAATACAATGGTTTCAATTTGGCAGCAACTTATTTATTTATTTTTCTCTTGCGAGAAATCTGTTACTCATCAAAATCATTCATACTCAGTCACAGCTGTTTTTTTTACTCCCACTTCAGTTCTAAGAAGTCAGCCTACACAGGGGTGGTTTTGCCTTCATACATCAGAGGTGCAAATTCGGAGTATGAGTAATCTGCTTCCATGAAGCAATCTTCCTTAGTCATCTGCATCCCCCATCCGTATGCCTGAGCCTCTGCAATCCAATATAAAATATTACATTAAAGGGCATAACACAACAGTGAGAAGTTTAAAGAGGAATAAGTGGTGGACTGGCTTTTATAATTAATGGGCACAAGTTATATAATATATATTATGTATAATATAATGTAATTAGGGGTCACAACTTTGGAATATTGATGGTAAAAAGAAACTCTACTAGTGCCTGTTTTGTCTTCTAAATTCCTTTCTTTGATGAAACGAATCAAAGCCCATAGAGCTGTCTGCCATCAAAACATATCAGGACTTGACCATATTTAGTTGTGAGGGGCAGGAAGATGTTCTACGTGATCCCACAGATGAGTTCCAATTTGTCCCTGTGCAATGTGCAGCAGTCTCCTCCTGGTTTTGAGGCAAAGCAGCTCAGTGTAAAACTGCATTCTGTTACCTGTAAAGCAATGTAGCACGGTTGCTTTATAAAGAATAAACTGGTCTCACGAACTCAAAAATGAGGGGTAGATTTATTATAAGATCTAATGACAACCTACACCTCCCTGGTGAGAGATTGTGCTCCAGGCACAATTTCCATCACATTTGCTGCATTCAGTCTGAACTGGTCCTGTACAAAAAGACGATGATAGCGGTTGTGCATTATCACGTGAAAATGGTCAATACCAGTAAATTTACTGTCTCCTGCCAAAAGAGGGACTGGGTGCTCTCTGGGGGTGCTCTCTGATTTTACTCCAGGAGGTCAGTCAGTTTGTGTCCTGAAGATAATTCTGTGTCAGTGGTTCTTATCTGAAATAAAAGGATGTTGCTTGAAAAGTGCCTAGGGCATCACATACTTCCAAGAGCGAATGGAAAACACTGTTGTTCCACGTTCAGTGCATAAAATTGCTCTGAGGCTATAGAGTACCAAAAAAAAAAAAAAAAAGAAAGAAAAAAAAATCATCCACTATATTCAGTAAGTTCAGCAGGTATTAGGAAGTAATTCCAAGGATTTTACTATGCTAAACATGGGGTAAAATGTGTTGTAGGTGTAACTTTCTGATTGGAAACCCAAACGTCTCCAAACCCTTTCTAGTCAGTCAGGAGTAATGGTTAACAAAGAAAAGAAATCCAGGGCTAGAATTTTTAATAAATTGATATTGATGGTATTGTAATGCTATTTGTAAATTAGGCTGCCTCTGCAACACTGCTTTCAGCTCTGTTTATTTTATTTCAAAAAAGACTATAGGAACAATAGAAGGGGTTCAGAGATTAGCAATAAAAATGCTTAGAGAAGTGGAAAAACAACCATATGAAGTAAGATTGAAAAGACAGGAGCAGTTTACTGTAGAATAGAGATGAACAAGATGGGACATGAAAAATAACAGGGTAAAAAAGAAGGTATGTAACAATGACTTTGTAGAGAAGCCAGTGCAGGCTTTCTACTTAGCTTCTGCCATAATATTAGAGGAAATCAGTAGTCAGAGAAATTGAAAGACAGCAAATCTAAAATTGACGCGAAGAATTATTTTTTCAAGCAACAATAAGCTAACAAAAGTCATTGCCACAATATTATTGAATTCAAGAGTTCAGTCGGATTAGAAAAGGAAATTGATGTTTGTATAGATTATAACGACATCCAGAGTTACTAGGGTTTTAAAAATAATAAGGGATCTAGAAATGATATAAATTGTCATGCTTCAGGGTAAGGGGCAGTGATAGCAGCCAGGAATATTATTTTCATGTGGCCAGCATACCTTTTAGCTGCACACTGTGCGAGTTCTTGCATTTTCCCCTGAAGCATCAGAGGCCAGCTGTTCCCAGACAGGTGGTCAAAAGGACCTCTAATATTTTCTAAGATGAGTTTTAATGTTTAGTTTCAGAAGGTTTTGACTGAAAGTATGTGTTCTGTTGCCTGAACTACTTGTCTGGAATGCCCAGAAATATTGTTATTATTGTGTAGGCCCAGACTCAATGCATAAATTGTATATTTGAATGAGTCGGGAAGCTGTAAGGATGTTATAGCTGGCTGGCCAGTGCTAAAATACATCGAGGCTGACAGGTTAATGGTAATAACTAAGTCGTACTTCAGAGGCTGGGAGCAGGACCGCATACAGCCTAGCACATAACCATGTTTATACCCTATTCCAAGCAGAAACAGATATGAATGTGACAAGAAAGTGCATCCCCAAAAATGGTTGGGATGGGTATTAAATAGGAACTATAAGGCCAATTAGCAAAACTACTAATTAGGCAATATACTAGAATGTTTTGTTGTTTCTCTTCCATCTTTTGTGCATTCCCAGTTAATAGGTGTATTGTTTCTTATTATCCGCTAGTGTTGTGATATTTTGATGCTTGCTGCAGTGTCCTGAAAGGAAGAAAACTGCGTGATGTTTCTGGTTTTCCACCACAGACGTCTTTACAGCTTCAGAGGTCCCAGATTTCCGGCAGAGGTGGAATTGTGTGTGCCATTCAAATTCATTATTAAAAAACAAACAAACGAAAAAAACAACAAAACAAACAAAAAATCCAACAAATACTCCTTACTTTAACAAAATCGTTTTTACTCTCTTACTTGAAAAGCTCCTTTAATTTAATCCATGGACTCAATTATTATCATGACTTGGTTGAAATCAAAGTAGAGATTTGAAGGAGGTAAAAGTTACATGGAATAGGTTTCTAAAAATACAGGAGCATTTATACTTTAGCTTCTTATGAAAACTATCCAACAGAAGATTGGATTTTGCATATATATATATATTTTTTTTTTTCCACAGCCATTTAATTACTCCTATCACAGATTACAATCTTATTCAGGAACTGTAGAACAATGTCTTTTCTCTCAAAAATGGATTCCATGAAGGAATCAAAATAACACTGTAGTTCAATAGATTAAATAAATAATCTGAATATTGAAACTACTGTATATAACCTAAGCATTCCCTGAGCATTCTCCAAATTACTTTATTCACTTATAAGATTAGAACCAATGACCTATCTACCCCTGAATCTTCATGAAGTCTCTCTCCCACAGTACTGCTTTTAAAATCAAAATCTCATTCCTCAAATTCCCTGCTCTGTTTCAGGGGTCTTCTGATAACTACGGAAACAAATATCTGGCCAACTAAATAAAACCTGGCTTTGATCTGCTTCCACAGACAAGCAGATATGGCTTTCCCCATCCTTAAAGGCGAGACCGTTAAGCACTGAGTCTCTATTCCTACAATGCAACCTTCCCTGATTTCAGACTAATTAGTGCTCTAAATTAAGGTTCTGCTTACTGTCTTTAATAGCACTAGTTACTGAACCACCTATTAGGAAGAATCTTAACCTAACAGATAAATGGTGAAAGTTTTCTTAAATATTTAGCAATCTAGCTGATTTTCATTAACAGTAGGGAAAAGACTTTGCTTTTATCGTTACCAGCTAGCACTTCACTGATTATTATATGATAATTTTACATCTAAATATACATCTCTACTTCTGGAAAATACTTCTTCACTATAGAGACTGGTTTTGTCTGCATGTTAACTGAAACCTGACGGTCGCTGGTGGTTAATGCTCTGAAGTTTTTAAGTGCATTGGGTAATGGTGGGTGTATTTCAGATCAGAAACTTGTTTCTCTGGGAGCCAAACTGTTGACATGTACAAAGTTACTGCGTCTAAGAAACCTAATTTCTGGTTATTAAAGCCCCTAGTTCTGTATTTCCTCTTAGAAATTCAAAAAAGCTCTTAAATTGTTTTCCCACTCTGCTCTGGATAGGAGACTAAGAGTTCTTGAGGTTAGACATACTTCACCCTAAGAGCAGTAAACTTAGTCATTAAAAATGACATTTCTGAATATAATGGCTTATGTGATATATTGAAAAAGGGACCTCGCAAGAGTAAAATTACAAGAGAATGAGCTATTTATATTTTTATTATTGAACATTAAAAAAAAATGTGAACAATACAGATTTTATTCTACTAGTAATCATGCGAAATCCAGTAGCACACAGTACATACGCATTTGGAGTTTTGATGACATCAGAAAGGCAAAGCCCCTGTTGAAACTGTGCTATACCTAGGAAAGTCGAAATTGCACATGCCGATGAGCTTTTTTTGTGTGCTTCCATAATTTGAGATCTCATTAGGGGACTTGTTAATTTTTTATTTTTAATTTTTTTTACTCAGGTCTATTGTTTTACTTTGTTACTGTTCAATTCGTTCAGATACATTTTTGAGTGCTGTTCAAACATAACAAAGTGTAAGTATCATCATTTTCAATATTTTATAGTCTATTCATCTGTAGCATTTCCCTTTACTAAATCTAATTGTAGGTCTACACCTTTAACCTCTTTGTCATGAATTATCATTTCCTGCATGTTGTTTGGAAATTCTGTTGTCAATCTATCCATGATGGAAAATTATTAACAGTTAGAAAATGATTAACAATGTGATTAAACATCACATGCCTTCCCAGCTAATTAAATAGCTTGGTTCTGACCTGCTTTTCATTTGGTGAGAACAACAGAGTGGCTTCAGAACAAAAAATAATGGACTTCAAACTATTGCATTTGAGCAGTACAGACTGCTAAAGCCACTATTTGAGGCTGAAATTCAACTATTCAACTATTATTATGTCTGTGCATCTTAGGAAATAATAATAATTCATATATATATATATATATATATATTTTTTAAGAATTCTGAGTCCATGGGTTGTGGTTTTGGAATGGATATGTAGGAGATAATGGAGAACAGTATTTCCCAGTTTAAAGAGGAAAAACTCAGCTGAACAAAGGGTTCATTAATATAGAGATGATGTTATTTAAGAGAATACCCCTGGAAAACAACTGTACTAATGTATGTTAAAAGACCTGAAATCTTTTTTTTTTTTTTTTTTTTTTTTTATTTTTTATGAGTCTCTAATATTCACCTTTCCTAGCAAACCAGTGAAAACTGGGAGTAACTCCTTGAGCAGCTACTGTCTGTCACTCACTAGTATGTAATAGATGGTAAGTACAAAATAAATTGGGCTAACGGTCTCTGTGTCAAAAGATGATTTTACTCTACACATTTTGTTCCTGTTTTTAGGTCACATAATGTATTTTCCTTGCTTACTGAGTGCACACACTTTGCTATCCAGAGGTAAATGGGTTCAGTTCACTGGAAGATGGAATAGCTCAGATTTCTTGTAATTTTGCTGCTTGGATCCTGTTTGCATAAAGTGCTTTTTTTATGCTTAATGGAGATGCTTTGCCATTTTAATTACTAATACCTAGACACGTTTTATGCACACACAGAATTTCCTTCCAGTAAATGCTACTTAATAAATTATACAATTAATTTACTAATAAGTGGACCTAAAAATGGAGAACTTTTTCCATGCTACATAAAACCCCCTTTCCAGCCTTCAGTCCACCTATGGTCTTATTTCCCATTGCTGAACTTTTTGAAATCTTTCCAACTTTTTCATGATGTCTTATATACTAGCAAAATGAAAAAAAAAAAAAAAAGGAAAAAAAAATGTATAATATATTCTATATAGCAGTTATTAAAGTGTGTGTAAGACTGTGAGAGAAAGATTGCCAGAAGGGTATTTCAGTGGTAGTGCCATAGTAAAGACTGTTGTATACTTTTTCTTAGTTTGAAAGTGGGCTTAGTAAGCATGTCTGTTAATGAAAAACACACATATTTCCTAGTTGCACTAGAAAATGTGCAGAAATCTCAGGAACCTGAGCAATCTCCTCCATTAAATCTTCATCAGACCCTCTGCTTCAATGAAAAAGTTCTCTTTTGTCAAACCAGTGTATTTTTTTATTATTATTATTATTTTTTAGGTTTGGGGGGGGTGAGGTGGCAAAATTGTCTTTCATTGGAAAACTCCTACCTCTAGAACTCAGTTAAAAAGAAATATATTTAAGCTTCAAATAAAGCAGATGTTTTAATATATTTCACATCTAAAGCATCCAATAAACATCTAATTAATCCCCTGAACAGTTCTTCAAAGTAGGTAAGAATTATTGTGCTTCTTTTACAAATGGAGAAACAGTAGCAGAGGGATTATACAATTCATTCAAGGTCACACTCAAAGTCTGTGTAGGAGCCAATTGTGCCTTGTTTCTTAATCCATTGTCATCATCACAAGACCAGATTCTCTTCTTCATCACTCCTCAAAGACATGGAAAAGTATGGTATGGAAAAATCTAATTTTCTTAGCTCTTTTTTTTTTTTTTTAATATCTGTATATAAGAAGATAATGAGTCACTTGGATTATGCAGTTCCATAAATGAGTTTTATAAAGGATTCAGACTGTTTTTCAATGCCTATTGTCAAACAGTGCCTTAAGAGCTGTGCCCTGCCATGCCCTATCCATCATTTTTGATGTGTCCTTCTTGGCCTAGAAGCATGGCTGTATCTAATTACTGTGATTTTATGAAAGCCTGTTTTAAATTTTAAACCCCTCTTCACTCAGTTTGGCCTTTACAACTAGTTAAGAAGCGATAATGTTACAAGCCAGTGTCTCTGAAAAAAACAGGTCGTATTTACATATTTAAGTACAACCTGCTGGAAACAGGGAAAAACACAGTAGCCCACATACCTCTATTAATTCTACACCAAAGAATTAAAAATATTAGGTAGAAAATAAGGTTTCGTCCTTCCTATTGTTCTGTCTTGTAAAGATAATGATAAACTCTCTTCTGGTTTCATAGAGTGAAGATGTGCACTTGATGTGGGTTTCTCTGCCAAATTTTCCTGAGAGTATAAAAAATGAAATAAAAAAGCTAACCTTAAAATGTATTTCAGGCTTAGTTTAATTCTTTAAAAGAAATTATTTATTTAATATCCTTTTAGTTCCACTGGATTCAAGTCTTACACAATTGACAACTTTGGAGCCTAATTAAGTTTCAGTCGGGCTATTTTAACTTGTCTTAATGTCTCTGATTACACGGAACATATTTGTGGAGTAAAGTGTATTTCTGATTTAAAGAGTGTAATGGAACAAGTAGGTATTATATAGTATTCCTCCTCAAGGTAAACTGGGATGGATAATTTAATTTCCAAGGCGACAAATTATCTTATCATGAGTGAACAGGCAATTTCTTCCCTGCAATAAACTAAGTAGGTACAGACAGCTCAAACCAGATGAAATCATTATCCTTTTTAAAGCAGGAGCATTGAATAAAAGTAATTTTCTCAGCCTTAGTTTCACAGTAGAAAGTAGCTCTTGTAAACACTGCGCACTGTGGTCTTAGGTAAGAGCAACAAGTTTAACCCCTTCAGTGGGAAAAGGTAAACAGGGCTATATTATATAGATGATGGAAGGGAAAAGGTCACATATACAAAATTGAATTTATGTATATTTAAAGAAATCAAAAATCCAATGAAAGGCAGAAGTAATTAAGAAAACAAAGGTAATATGTTTGTTGAGCATCTTGAATGTTCATAGAGGTCATAGCAATTTTTATGAATTCTACTGAAAAAGAGAAAAAGAATTTTACGAATCTGCAGTAAAAAACAGGCAATATAGTACTAGTGTGTGTGTGTGTGTTTGCCTTTGAATTAAAAAAAAATGGTATGCAATTGTATTTATTCCATTTAACCCCCGTTTTGTTCTTTGCTGTTTATTTTGTATTATAGTAATTATATGTATGCATATGTGTACATGGGTGCATAAGTACACAAGTTCACAAGCTGGATTTGGTGAAAAATAAAGTGTCTTGCTTATTGAAGGAATGGGATCATGCCTTTTCTGAGGTTAAAAGAACAGATCTCATGCCCTTTGGAGGTGTTTTGGCCCATTTTTTCTAAAAGTTGTTCCTATTTAGAAAATTAATTAAGGAAACAATGGACAATGTTTTCCTGAGGAAACTCAAGTTTTCATCTTCATCTTTTAAGAAAGTGATCTAAATCTGGAGTCTGATATATTTTACGGCCTCTTTCTCTAGCCCTACAAACGTGGTGTTCTTCTCTTGCACTGATGTATGGCTGCAGGATGAACAAAGGCTGGCTTCATCTCAGCCTTGGTGGTAGGAATGGTATCGTCTTCGATTAGGGAGCCAGAGGATATGAGATGAGGATGGTTTGCAACAGATACCCTCTTCAGTTATACAAAAATTAGAAATATCTCTTTCTCTCTACAGAATTATTTTTTGAATGTGTTCCTGACTATTGTTACTATATTACCTCTTTAGTAGTTGAAATCACTGCTGCATATTGAATTCCATCGTCTTTATTAACTTACCAATAGAAACAAGCATACAATGAATTTGCAGGGTTTCTACAAATTATCAGAATTAGGCGCACAGATTTGATGTTTTAGACATGAAAGTTACCTAAGACCTTTGTAGAGCTTGATTTTCATCTATCTCACTTTTTTTTTTTTTTTTTTTCCAAGTGAGCTACTTGCTTCTAGAGTGTCCTATCCTTTATGCTCTCTCCAAAAGTAAGCGGGAAGTCAGTGGAACAAGAGTCATGGTTCCCTTCTTGGTTTGCTGCTGAAAGATGTAGTATCATCCTCATACTTTATGTAAAGTATTAATTCTTGGTAGTTTCATACTCTCAGCAAATAGAGCTTATTTCATCCAGTCGTTCAAAAGTAGGTCTTTCTGCTTAAAATTGTATTAATTATTTTTGATAATATCAGAACAGACTTTTAGAATGCTTGGCATTTTTAGATGCATTTGATTTTTTTAAAATTACATGATATAGTTGTCACCTATGTGAGTAAAACCATTAAAAAGAAAAAGTAACATTCTTGGGACTATAGGGCATTTCACTTAATATGCATAAAGTAGCATGTCTAGCATTACTATAATCTTTTATGCATGCCAATTGCAAACAATAGATATGTGTGAATTAGTATCGCTCTCATTTAATTTTTCTTCTTCATCTTAATACAAAAAAAAAAAAAGCAATTAGTGTAAATTCTTTTTTGTGATATACATTTCCAGGTTGCTAATAACATTAAAACAAAAACACTATCAGGGAAACTCAGGAATTTGTTCCTATGCAGCCGATGTATCATGTTGATAAACATTGATCACATTATTCAAGTTGAAGGCCTCAGGCAATTGAATTTGATTGCCAAGACTGGGGCTGAAAGTTTGACATTTCTGATGCCATTTCTGACTTTACACATTCTCCCCTCAAACTCATTTGAAATGATCTGATGTTGATGACTTTGAGGAAAAGCTTTTGGATTGGAGGCTTGGAGGGAAGGAGGTTTCTTAAAACAGTGTGGGGCTATACTGAACGTAGGAATAAGAAAGTGTAAACAAATAATCCCCAAAGGGCCTAATTTTAAGCTGATGGTTCGATTCTAAATTGTATATATAGGCACTCTATCTAACATAATCAATTCAAAATCGTAATTTCTATACTGCACTATGTCTAGGTTTTAGAAACCTATAAAAACCTTTCTGCACTTTGAACTAATTTTGAGTGGTTGTTGATTTCATGTTGCCATCTGAAAGCTTCTCTAGATTTATATGATTAAGGTAGCAGTGTTTTTCTGAAAGCACTTTGGGATACCTCGACTATGAAAGACTTCTGTATAAAGCTGCACTCTGTAGTCTGCCTTTCCTTACTTCTTACTCATGCCATTTTCCAAAAGAATTTGGTCTTGACAATTCCAAGCATAACTTTAACATACTCTAACTTTCAGGATTAAAAATAAGGAGTCAGGTATTTCCACTGGTCTCATGTAGATTCTCTGAAGGAAGAAAAGGTAAATTGTATTCGTGATAAATCAAGCCTGACTTTTGTAGCAAACTTTTTTTTTTTTTTTTTTGACTCAGTTTGTTATTAGTGTTCCCTTCCTCTGCTTTTCTTCTGATACAGAAGGAGAGAGAAGCAATTTGTTACAAAACAATTCTGCCATATACTCAAAAGACATGATTTTTTAATCTAAAAATCCTTATATTAGGGTCAGGTTTCTACTGTGACAGGTGAGAAAAATGTGCTACCAAAGGATTATGAGAAGATCGGGAACACCACCAAAATTACATTGCCACCCACTATTTCTGGCAAAATCGAGTTCAACAGTATCCTCGCTTAGGGCTGTGTTGTTACTCTCCCTCCTCAGAACTGTATTACTTGCCTGATGTGTATTGGCTTTGAAGGGTAGGTACTTGCATAAAGCAGGGAGTTCCTTACAGCCTTTAGTACTTTTATTTTTCATTTCACAACTGAAAATTCATCTCTTATAGGTTTGCGACGGGTTTGTTCAGGAAAGATGCCAAGTTGTTTTGGGATAGTGATTTACATAAAAATGCAAAAAAGTGCAGCGTATAGCCAAAATGGGGGTAAGGTTTTATTATTTATTTCCCCCCCCCCCCCCCCCCCCCCCCCCCCATTTTTTGGTGCCTCTAAGCAGGAAACTATGGCATTGATTGATGCAATACTATGGACATTCTTCGTAACTCTTTTTTATCCCTTTTCCTTTAAAAAAAACACACACAAAAAAAAAACCTTGTCAGAATCTTCAATGTCTGTATGATGCAAAAACTCATAGATGAATTGGCACTGCTAATCAAAGACCTAAAATTTCTTCTACAGAAATAAAACATCACATCCAATATTTTTACCTTCCTGAAACGTCTTTCTTCTTTCTTACTATGGCTGACAAAAAACAAAACAAAACAAAAAAAAAGTTTAAAAAAAAAAGTTTGAAAAAAAAAAAAGCGTTGAAATTCTAGTTGTGCATTGTTCTAATTTGAGCTGGGGCAGGTTTCTTGTACTTAATCACTAATGCAGTAGAAAAACAGTGTGAAGTTGGTTTTATCGTAGTTGGGATCATCAGCAATAACTGATCACTACTGGTGCTCATTTTCATATTAGGTTTTGTTTTAAGTCATAAATAAGTTAGCAGCATTTAAATCATCTTGGCTGAAAAGCAGCATACTCAAAAGTATCACAGCTCATTTAAGTCAAACCAGCAACAGTTAGGAAACACCACAGCTCAGACTGCCTCTGCAACCATAATTTTAACTGTTGTGCATATGTCCACAGGATCCTCATTTCAGCAGCTTTTTAGGGTGGATATATGTAGGTTTCATTTGTCTGTGAAATGGAGGAAACTTCAGTCTTTACAACCCCTCATTTGTTGGTTGTAAAGTAGAAAGATGCACAATGAGGCAGGACTCTATGAAGAAAAAGGAGTGTTTATGGATTATTGGAAATGACTGAGTAAGGATAGAAAAGAGATGCTCTGCAAAAAAATGCAGATGATTGAAGTAAATTAGGTCATTCCTGGAAAATTTGATGATGACCAAAACAACAAAAAAAAGTAATTTTAAACATCCCAGCGATGACCAGATGTTTCTGAAGTGCATTTTGTTTGAATCTGTTTTAAACAGCTTTAAGGGCTGGCTGAAAAAGACCACCTTTAAAAATCACGGATGTATTTATTGTCAGTTGAATAAAACTTATTTTTATTTTGGCTGAGAAGCAAGCTAGAGAGGAAGGGGAAAAAAGGGTTGACCTGAAAAGGATTTTTTCTTTTTTTAACTTTAATATGGAATGGCAGTCTTTTCTGTTAACAATAAGCTATATTTGTGGCTTCTCTTTTGCCACAAAGTTGAATTATTTTGTTGCTACAGTGCTCTCAAGAACAGCTGGGGAAATTAGATGCCATCCTTTCATCTGTCACAGATTCCCTGGGAAATGCTAAGCCAGACACACACACAAAGGTTTTTCCCTGCCTTGAACACCTGATAGCTGTGTGGAAGGACTGCTGAGCTTTTGCAAGCACAGCTGATATCCGTGAGAGCTGTGCTTACGACCTATGGATATAAAATAGTAACGCATACTGAAAGAGCGGAGTCTAGTTCAGTCATCTGGGGCACCGTAATGAAAGAGTATTTTTACTTCAATCTCTTTGCCCTGCAGTTCTTCATTTTAAAAGTGATTATAGTGATTAAAGCTGTTTTCTGAGTTGTGATGCAGATGCCAGTTGGCTTAACAAAGATAACTTGGTCAATAGCTGCAGACATGTGATGAGAACATGTTGAAGTAAAAATGGACATTGGAAGTGAAGCCTGCCTGGTCTTCTGCCAACCCAGTTAAACATCCATGTCCCTGTGCTTTCTTGTGTCCCTGCCTTCCTCTGAGACACGACAGAGCTGCAGAGATCTCCTGCACTCCCCGATGCCACATCCAGCGCCCTGCCAGGTAGGCTGCTGCCCAAATGAGCCACCTGTGGGTTCCCCTGGCCTTTGCTTCAGCTTATTTAAAAATAAATAAAACAGCAAACCCCTTCAGATTTCCCCGGGGTAGGTGAGAAAGCCTCTGGAGCTAGTGGCTGTCTCCGCAGGCAATCTCAGAAGCTGGGTCCAGCTGTTGAAGTCTCTGAATGTTTGTGTGAGAACAGCATCCATCAACCTTTTCCTCAGGGCGGTCTGAAGCTGTGGTGTTATCCAGACACATTTAAAAGTTGGCATTCTCCAACCATTTCCTGTGTTGAGAATGTCAAAGTTTGACCATCTTTTGAGGAAAAAATACATTTTTTCCAGATGTGCAAACTTCTTATAGGACAGTAATTGCAGTTCTTCCATAGCATTAAAAAAAGTGTTGGAGGAAACACACGTTAGTGTTGATGAAGCAGTCAGATACTATAGAAATCAGGACTTAATTTTATTATCCTTATATCTATAATAGTGCAGGGTGTCACAAGCCACACTAAATAGAAAGCAAAACAATGGAAGAGCTTCTTACGCGTGCACCACTCATCCTCTGTGGTGAATGAATGAATACCCATGAGAGGGTGCAAGTTAAGCCTGAGCCTGAAACCACCCACATGCTTTAGCAGAGAGAGGTGTATGTTCCTGGGCACTTCTAATCCTGGTGTTTCCTATCTCACAGGTTATTGATTTTTTCAACAGTAAAAAGTTTGCTTAATGTATTTTTGTCTGTAATTGCATTTAGGGTAAACATTTGCTAATGTGAGTTGGGGGGAGGGAGGAAAGGGTGGCAGGGAGACAGGTTGTGCCCCTATAATAGGTGTGCCCCTATAATAGGTATGCAGATAATCCAGTCTAGATAATTATATGTCCATGTAATTTAAGGTTAATAGTTATCATTTACTCAGTGAAGTTTCAATGAATTTTTAATGAAGGTCATTGATGCTCAGTTTATCAAGTGGATTAGTTGCGTTCCCACCACAAGGGTGAAGATTATAAGTAGCTCTAACACTGATTACCAGGACCTTGGGGCTTCGTTTGTCTACTTGACTTGATACATTTCCTGTTAACAGTGCAACCTGAGACTTCATTTTCAGTGAATTTTCTGACAACTTCCATTTTGGTGGTCTTTATTAATTTATATTATTCCACTAATGAAGTTTCACCAAGAGCAACTGAAATGTTCTAATTATTTTGCACCAGATTTTGATCATATTCTGAGCCTATGTAATTACCTCAGATTTACTCCTCTGTAATTGAGATCATAATTTGACCCAATATGTTAATGACTTTAAAATAATATAAAAAATGATGAAACCATTTAATGAAGATTTGTAAATGGGGTCACCTACTTGCTCATACACTCATACAAGAGGGTATCTGATTTGTTTGATATGGGTAATTTAGGGAATGTCTGTGGACAAAAGCCAACTTCAGTGTCCCTAACTGCTGTCAGAAAGGATGTTTCATAGAGAGATAATATATGAGAGAGAGGAATAAGCAGATTGTTGTTGGCAACAATGCAATCAAAATTCAGCCTGGAATAGTATTTTGGCAGCTGGAATTTATTTCAAGCAGAATAGGGCTGCAGGATCTCACCAGTTCCTAGTAAATGACAGCAGTGGTAAGAAGCAGGAGAGATTGCCGTGGGGGCTGAGAGGGCATGAAATGCGCACACTCTGGAGATGTACAGGTAGTGACATACCTGCTATCTGTTCCAGGTATTAAAAACAATCCCTTTCTAGTGGGTAATCGTAACCACCAGTGACACTAGCACTAGCCACAGGTGTATTTTGTAGCCTGCCTCCAGAGAGGTGGAATGACTTTTGAGTTCTGGTCCTTGCACTGTGCATTATTTCCTTTCTTTTTCCAGTGACAGTTCAAAATAAAAATATATAGCTACTGTGGGAAGGAAGAGGCAGAATTTAAGATTCCCTTTCTACCCGAACTGAGCATTACCTGTAGTTACATCCCTTCGTGCTGGTCTCCTTTTGTGTGAGGAGCCTTGCACTCAAGAGATATTAGAGGTCGTCTTTGGGGAAATGGATGTGTGACATCTGCTGCATTTTTTGTAGAAGCCAATACCTGCAACCTGGGGACCTTTAAAGGACTTGGTTTCAAGAAAGCTTAATCTAATTACATGAGAAAATACTGGAACTGTGATGTACACGATTAGCTGCTTTAAATTGAAGTAATTTGTCACATTCTCAGGAAATAGAACAATAGTAATGAATTTTATATGAAGAAAGAGTTACCTGCTAAGTTTGGGATCTGTACAGTGAAGTATATTTATTAAGGGGAAAGATTTTATGCTGCAAATGTAGGCTTCAGCTCCTGCCATCAAGTCCTGCTCTAGATGCCAGAACACTGTTTGAATTCTGCTGTGACTTGCCAAGAGTCGCACAGGAGGAAAACCTTTGTAGCTCCTGATCCATGTCTTTTCCAAAGGTTTGCAAATTCTGTTGCCTTTCTGCTCTCATGCGTACTTTCTTATGCCCCCAGAGAAAACAGAATTGTTGTTTTGTTCCATTTCTTCATCCTCTGTCATTTTTGTGTGTTTGGATGTGTTGAATTAGTTTTAATATGACTTCACAGGCTGGTAGTCCTTCTCAATAGACAGAGTCTAGTTTCTCTAGGAATGCTCCTATATATATTTTTTTCTCACTTTGCTGCTGCTTTTTACCCTATAGCTGTGCAATTTCTGTTATGGCTCTGCACTAATTGTTACTTCAGACACCTCAAGAAATTAAATCACTTGTTTTCTTCAATGATAATAATTTCTGGTTTATTTTATGTTCCTTAGAGGATTATAGTAAAAATCTCAGTCACTGGGGGGAAGTGTTTGGAAGGTGTCTAGTAACTTCCAAAATCCTCTGATTTAATTGATTACAAATCAGATAACTGAATTAAAAAAAAGGAGCACATTTGTCAATCTTTGCAAAGATTGGTGCTGAATATCTGCTCCCCCACTAGACTCACAGGATTATCTCACAAGATGTCAGTAGCTGGAGTGATCTTTTGTCTGGAACAGCAGTGCTCATCTCTTCACAATTTCACGAAGTCCAAAAGGAGTCTGTGGTGGATCACCGTCATCCTCACTGAGCTGAAGAGAGTGGTCTGGTTCCTTCGTGTTGCTTACATCTCTCATTCCTCTTCTAGTATGTGAGGCCTTGTGATTGAACTACAGGCTTGGGAGTCTGACAGTTTGTGTTGCACTCCCAATTCTGCCACAAATTTGTCATGGCAGAATGTATGGCTTAGCTTAGAGAGGTTTTTTGCTCATAAATATATGAACATTATGATGTGTGCAATTGCATACCTAATTTATGCACACAGACATAACAGTGACCATACACGTAAATGAGATATTTGCAGATGCAAATAGCTGGTTATGCATATAATAGGCCAACAGAAACATACAGTTGTTGTAATTATACCCACAAACTATATGAATGCATGAACAAGCACGTTATGAAAATCAGAGTGCTGGCTACACTGTTTATTTTTACCATTTTTAAGAGAAGAAAAATACTATTAATATTCCTATGTATTATGAAGCTTGGCTTATGAACATTTGTAATGAGCTTTAAGGCTATTAAATGGGAGGTGCTAGCAATCCGCAATGTTTTATTTGTGTGTGGAAGGCTGATTTACTTCACAAATTCCTGCCTTTGAATAATCTCACATTTACAAATTTTTGTAATTTTCACAGGCTGGAAATTTACAATTTTTTGCATGATTCACACTTGTGGAACTTGGTATCACAGGGCAGGTGAAGCTGTGTGTATGTGGGCTGCTCTTCCCCAGTCCCAAAAAGGAAAAACAGAGTGTGAAGATAAGATGAAGTTACCCCTTCAGTGCTTCTAAAACCTTCAACTAGCCGTGCTGTACTGTAGTGGGCAGGATGCAACTGGATGGGGAGGACATTTGTTTGTTTTGTAGCTTTGCTATGATCCCTCAGGCGCTTCATGTACAGCCTAGCCTGCATGATAAAGTAGCAACAGGGGAGAAAGTGAAGACAAACACAGGATGTCAGAAAGAACTCTTTAAAGTAGATGTTCAGATGGCTGAAAAATTGAACATCCTGTTTGGGGTTTGTCTTTCAGGGAAGTGTTGAAAACACCCTGCCCAAGAAACCACAAAGCAGTGCCAAATACTAATTCTAGCTAACTGCACATGGGAGATCTGGGTACGTAAAGAGGGTGTTTTCTAAACAAGAATGATTTGTGAAGCAGTACTTCCAGAAGTACTTCCATTCCTTCTGTCAGATAGTCTGGGTATTGCTTTGAGGGAATGCATATTACCAGAGAGAATGGTTTAGAATCACTTATGCTCGGCCATTTCCAGGCAGCTTGCTCCTTTCAATGGTTGCAATAGAGAGCTAGTTATGTTTTTATCAAAAGTACGTTCAGCAATATCAAATTATGAGCAAATATGAAAAGCAATTATCCAGAAGAATATAAGGTAGCTGAAATAAAAGTATTTGCTTAATACCATAAATTTTTAAGTATGTATTCTGAATTCTTTCTGATTAGGGCTATGTTTCAGGACAGATGACCTTCCAAAACACACTGTCTATCTGGCCTGCTAACTGCTTGAAGTTAAGTTTTTGAGGAACTCTTCTTATGGAAGTGGTGAGAGAGAGGGATATGTGCTTGGGTTTTACCTGAGGGGAACTGGGGTTCATCCAGGTTGCAACAGCCAGACCAGGTACCATAATACAAATATAGCTGTAAGGATTTCTTAATTACTAAGGCCGACAGTAGTCTATTTTACGCTGAATGACTCAGAAACTTTCAGAAAATGTATCTTTGGCCTGAATTTGAAAGCTTTTTAGCTAGAACTGTGCAAGTGGAAATAGTTCACTTTTTTCCTAATTAATTTGGTTCAAAGTGAATAAATACAGACTTCCTACAGCAAAAAATAAATATTTGAAAGTTGTAACAGACATTTTATCGAGTTTTCTAAACTCTTCTTTAAAGGAAAACTAACCTGAAAGCTAGTGCAATAATAATTCTTTTTCTTCTTCTTTTTTCTTTCATATCTGCAGAATCCTCAGGTCATTTATTCATAGTCTAAAAGTTGACCTTAACACGTGGATCTTTTTCATAATGTAACCTTTTTTTTCAAATTAATTTTTGCATCCAAATAGCTCATACATAATGTATTTTCTGTAATATAGAGTATTTCTGTTGCACAGAAGTCATTGAAAAGACCATTATAATGTTTAAAATAATCATAAATCCTGTTATGAGAAGGTATTGAGAGCATTGGGTTTGTCTCTGTATTGACTGATATAATCTGTATATTGACTGATATAATCTGTA
This sequence comes from Cygnus olor, assembly GCF_009769625.2. Lineage (NCBI taxonomy): Eukaryota > Metazoa > Chordata > Aves > Anseriformes > Anatidae > Cygnus > Cygnus olor. The sequence continues at coordinate 39,417,812 of NC_049172.1, read as the reverse complement.
TTGACAGATTATAATTTTTTTCCATAACCTCTGTAAATGAACCTCTGCTGTTTGCGTTATTTGTGTAGATGGAGTCTTATTATTTTAATAACACAAATACAGTGCCGTCTCAGCAGATGAAGTGGACAGTATTACTGAGACCAGGGTTCTTGCATCCTTATATTAGTTTGAACTGAGACGCTAATAAGTGTTCACTATAAATAGCATGAGTGGCAAAAATGTTCTAAAAAAAATTAGTAAAGATACAGCTGAAGCAAGTAATAGGAATATGGTTCTGCAGTTAATCTCCAGGGAACAGCTTTTTCATTTAACTTTTGAATATTCGGATGAATTTTAAATTGTGTATAACTGTATCTCCACAAAGTGCATCCTACTCATTGATGCTAATGGAGTCATTTAGAAGACTGAGAATCTCAACTTTATCTGATAGTTTTATAAACTTGGTTTGACTTGAGGTTTATGACTCTCATTAAAAATTGGACAGCTACTAAAAATGAATTTGTAATCCTATGGTAGGAAATCTTCAGGAATTTAGGAGATTCAGATAAGCTGTTCACAGGCTTTCAACTCATTTGCCCTCAAGTGAATCTTGGTGACCTGGAAATCTCCTTCGAAATCTGAGAAAGTTAAGGAATTGTCTCTATCTGATATTTAAAGCACAGAAGATTGAGGCATATCTGCACTTAGTCCTGCCATTGCCTTCCTGAATGACCATAGGTAAGTGTCCAGATGCTCAGACTGAATGGGAGCAGAAACTGTCTCTCACTTGCACCTTTTCTCTTTTCCAAGCTCATGGAAACCAACATTTTCACCTGAGAAGTTTCATAAACACACCCCAAACTGCTGTCTTGGTATGACTGAGATGCTCAGTGCCTATTTTCTTTAGGGAGTTGAGGATCTTGAACTAGTATCTATCAACAGGACGTTTCCCCATGTCCCACAAAGAAGTTACACCTACAGGTATGATAGCATTTTCACTTCTGGCTGAAGAAGCTATTGTATTTTGTTGCTGACATGCAGCAAATGTCATGCAGAAGAGATCACCACTGTTAATGGTGAGGGTAAATCTCCTGTTCAGTTTTGAACCAGATTACAAAGTTCTGCAGATGTTTTAACACTCTTACAGAGGTACTGTCTTGCAATGTAGATTAAAATAGTCCCCCTATCACCTCCACTTAAGTTATCCCCTATCTCCAATATTTTTATGGTTAGTTGCTACAGATAAATCTCATATGGAAGCACAGATGATTAACCATGCTTTGTGATTCTTCTGCAGTAGCTGGATGCTTGACAGGCTTTAAGACATTCCTTAGCACAGTAATACCATTACTGGTCTGCCCCTTGGTTGGGACTCACCATACTTAAAATGACATCAGAATACTTGCAAAAACATATGCATCTAAAAAGCCTTTGCCATGTAAATAATTTTGGAATTCTTATTTAAAAGGTTTGGCAGGAAAAAAGGTTCCATGTATGCCAGTTTTTTATCATCTTACTACAGAGTTGGTTTGTAGGACTCACTTTGTGTTTTATGCACATGCATACAAGTTCTTACAATCAATGTATGTTGCTCTTGGATAAAGCAAACTATTGGAAAAAGAAATGGATTTTATTTGTTGTTTAACTACCTTTTCCTGCTGTATATGCTTATTGGAATATTTGATAATAAAGAAAGTAAATAGGCAATATATATCAAACTCATTTCTTTCTGAGAACTAGTTAGATTTCTGACTTTTGTCTTATCAGGAATCAGGACAAAGTCTGAGTATTGACAAGAAACCAACATCAGGATCTGAGTCCAGGAGAAATTTATTGACAGAAAGGAATCTCAGATTTTGTGATTTTTGTCTATTTTGCACCAAGTAGTAAATAAACAAAAACCATGGATCCTAAGCCCCCTAGCAATACACTATGGAATTCACAAGCAAATTCCAGTTCTACAGCTTGAGAAAATCTCTAGCACAAATACAAAAGTCTTGTTTATATAATTTTGTTAGGTGATGCAATTAAGGTGAAGTGTACTTCGTATAAAGATTACAAATATGCTTCTCTGTGTACATGACACTTTTTAAAGGACTGTAACAAGATGTCTTAAGTAGCAGACACAGCACCTCTTTGTATTGCAGTAATAATTGGCTTAAGAGGCAGGCAACGTTCGCGAACATTTGTCTGCACTCTTTGAAAAATGTCTTCAGACCTGGGAAATGTGTTTGCTCCTTCATTCATTTTGCAGGTATTATGCACACTGCCATTTGCCTACCAAAGCAAGATCTCCTTAAGCAGATTATGGTTTATTGCTCAAAACATCAGCATTTGAAGAGGAAGGAACATTTCCATGACAGGCGTTGGTGACGTCATCCCAGCAGGTAGTGACATTTTGAATGCTTGATGACATTTCCTCTTGTAAATAGACAAGGGAAGTCAGTAGGTGCAGCATTGCTTTACCTTTTGTAAAATGTCACTGCACTGAGGACAGTGAAAGAACTCCTGTATATTATTTTATTGTTTCTGGGAAGCAGAAGGAAATTACACCAAAAGGCTCATAGTGTCCTATGTATTTCTTTCACTATTTGCCAAGATTGCTCTGAAGAAATACCAATGAATTTCAAGTGCATGCATTGTTATTTTTCATAATAAATAGCTCTCTCCCTTATTAAATTCATGCCTCTTTACACTTCTAATGCTCCTGACTTTAGCTCTTAGAAAACACATCTTTTACAACCTTACTATCTGTCCTCCATGATTTACTTAAAAAAACTTTACTCTCGTAACACCTAAAATTCTTTATCTCTTTTGTTTGCTTTGTCACATCTGAACTAATATATTTTTGAAAATTAGAAAAATGCTTTCAGTTTTGGTCCCTGTTCTTTGGTCCCTGTTCTTTTTGGCACTTACTTGCCTTTACCCATCTTGCATCCTGATATTCACTGTGAAGAGTAATGTCATCGTGGTGCTCAGCTCTAGCATTTTTTTCCTCTACTCTAGACATCCTGGGACTTCTGTGATTACAGATCCCAGAAAAGGAAATAGAATTATTCTGAATGTAGTTATCCACATGAGAAAACATGTAAGATCTGCAGTGTTTCCTTTTTCTTTGGAAAGCTGACCCCAAATAGATCTATGAATCCCACTGAAATTCGAGTCTAATGCAAAAACATTTCAGGAACAGTTTGGTGCAATATTTTGTTCTTAAAATACTTCTCCTGAATCATTTCTATCTTTCCAGTCTTATCTGCAACCAGCTGGTTTTCATCCAGCTCTCTGTTTCTGCCAGCTACTCAGAGCAGTTGGCATCATCTCTGTCTATCTCCTATGAAAAAAAAAAAAAAAAAGCACAGAAAAAGATCTAATCAGTATGTTAATAATAATATTTATAGTCCAGGGTCGTTAGATGATCATTCCCAGTAGTTTTCCATCAAAACTGTACTGAACCCATGGATTATTCTGACCTTGCAGGACCTTTTCTATCTGGTTGTTTAAGAAACACTTAACAAATGTTGTCTTCTAAGTTTGGTCTAAAGATAAGCTAACGCAAGAGTAGAATATCCTATATTTGGTATATGAATATCTATTTGGAACAGCAGCACACCACTGCAGCGAGGCCAGTGGTCCTTGCCCAGGGGCTCTTTTGTCTCGCCCAGCACCCATTCTCTCTCCCTGGTTCTCTCTCAGGGTGTCCCAAACCTCCTCTTGCCTGCTGACCTACTTCCTAAGCTTTCCTGTTTTGAGCTGTTCCATCACCATGATGCTGTTGAATAGGATATGCAGGGCAGCAATGAGATGCTTCTGTGGACATTTCTGCATTTCTTATCTCTTGCAGATATGTCCTGTGTCATTAATGATCGTTGCTTTTCATTTTATGACTTTTATATTGAGATCTTCTTCTGTGCTATTAATCAAAGGGCCAACAGCACCCTCTGCTGGTGTCCTTACTTTGCCTAACACCTGGGCTACCAAGTTGTCTTTTACCAAGAGATCATCTGTGAAGGTTTATTATTGGTTCTTGATACGCCATCAAAAAGCTCTTGCAGTTCTTCTCTCTCTATGATCCTATAGCACATATCAGGTGCTGAGTGTGATGAATTTGGTAGGCAAGGTGCTGTCTTGGTTGTTCCATCCTCAGGTGATTCCAGCAGATAGCTTTCCCTATACCCACAGGCTAGATCCCCACCACTTTTTCTTGTTTCCCTGATCAGTTTATAATGGTGGTAGTGTGAGCCCATCTGTGCAGGTGAAACTTGCCATACAAGAACTTTGGGAAATGTGTATGCACAAATGGGGAGGAACTGTGGGCAAAAACAGAGCCAGGTGTCTGGCGACCATCTAGTCTTGATGAGTAGCCAGAAGTTTGAGTTTCTTTTCCCCCGGTAATTGTCTTATGCATAGTAATAAATAAATAAATAATAATAATAAAAAATAGATATTTCTCAACAAGAAATTGTTCAACAACACTCAGGGAAGATAGAGGAGAGAAACGTCTAGATTGTCATATTGCTTGGAAGCTTGGAGGACTCTCCCTATGATTAGCACAATTTATCCTCATCATGTTAGAGCAACTCCACCATCAATATTTAAAAGGGCACAAATTATCTCCCAAAGATGTGACTCTGTGAGTAAATTTTGCACCCACTCATTTTGAGTGGGTTGCAAATATATTCACATGTTCTTCATCACAATTGAGCAGCAGCATATCTTGCTTTTAAAGGAAGCTGAGATGAAAATACCTGCCTCTAAAAAAGGTAGATTAATCTCTTGGAAACTCCCCACTGGAACATTGTTACATTAACTGTCAGTTTCCTGTGATCCAGGTAATTTATTCATGAAACTTATGGAGGTTAATCAAAAGTTCATATAATTGTAATAAACAGAATATATAATGGACTAATCATGCAATTCAAGGCATTTTGTAATTTATTTGAAATATCAGATAAAAATAACTAAGAGGTGTTCCAGGAAGTCAGCAAATAATTTGGAAATTGATGAGTGTGGCATACCTGCTGAACTATGAATAGATAACGTAACATCTAAAAGTAGATAGATAAATATAACAACATTACAAGTATTCTGCATGCTTATACTTTTTTGAAGACTTCAAATTGATTCTAAAACTTACATTGCCACCTCTTGTACAATCCAGTTTCCAGCTTAGCCCTCAGAGAACAACTGTGAGGAATCCCCTGGTTGGAACCTAACTGGTCTCAATAAAAGGGGCTCAGTTTGCCCCCTTCTAATATTTGAGCAAGCATATTAATCAGGTGGTGTTCACAGTGTATTACTATAATTTATTCTTGCTTTAAAAATAAATAAAATTAGAGAGAATATTAACTTTTGAACAGGGATGCATTTCTGTTTAGTTGAGAAAGTATTCTGGCTTTGACTCTTCCTGGGGGAGAGTCAAAGTGCTTGTTATGACTCTGTAGTATGTGCATGTGAGGATTTAGGACTATACACATCTTACTAAGTGCATCCAGACTGGCCAAATGTGAATGTAAATCACCTGACTTGTATGCAAAATACGTGAACACAAAATAGGTATTCACTTGTATTTGTTGTTTTCTTCTAAAGAAGGATTTATTAATGATTAGTAGGAAAAGAACTGAGGCTATAAAAACAAACTGAGGTTCAGGGTTCAGTGTAAAGTGCATTTTTTTTTTTTATGAGAGGACAGAAAAATAATAAATATCTGTATTATGTGTGCAAATATATTGACACACAAAGATTATTTTCTCTTGAATACAAAGATAAATATGTATAGAAAAATATAAAATATACTAACACACTCACATACATATATATGCACACACACATATGTATATATGGATGTATATATGGACATGTACTGAGTAGTGGTGGGTGACCAAGCACTGGCACAGGCTGCCCAGAGAGGCTGTGGGGTCTCCATCCTCAGAGATCTCCAAAAGCCACCTGGATGTGGTCCTGGGCAGCTAGCTCTGGATGGCCCTGCTTGAGCAGGGCTTGGACCAGGTGGCCTCTGGAGGTCCCGTCCCACCTCAGCCATTTTGTGATTTGGTGAAATTCTCATATCTGAGAAAAATACATGCTTCAGTGTGGGAAATATAGTTTTTAAAATGTCTTATGTGTTTCCCCTATACTGAAAATATAATTTTATACCTGGTTTGCTGATAATGATTCGATTTTAAACAAAAAATCTTCATTTTGTATAAAAAGTTTATGTGGCTGGGCAGTGAAAATCAAGACGTAAAATTTAAGTAGACTAATATGCTGCAGAAAAACAAATTTATAAAAAAGAAAAAAAGGCTGAAATAAAATGTCCAGTTTTGAAAACAAACAAAATAATTTTCAGCTACAGTGGGTGTGAGCAGATATAATCCAATTTCCTGAAAAATCGTAATTTTCCCAGGATAAAAAGTTCAACAGCCTAATAAGCAGATCATACAAAAAGAAATGTTAAACATTTCACAGGAAGGCATTTTTCGAACCTTGGCTGGAAGACTTTCAGCTCAACAGTTTCTTTAATCAGTTTAGTCAATTATATTCAGGGGAATCACTTCAAAAGCACAAGACAATTTTGTTTTATGCCTTATAAGTGACGAATAGCTTCTAGGCTGTGTTCCCTTTTTAAAACAAACAAAAATAACTAAAAGGTTAAATCTTCCAGAAGCACCTTCACTGTCAAGGATTGCCTTGAAAGCAATGAGTAAAGCAATCCTGCTTTTAAAGCTAATTTTTAATTTAAAACTACAGAGGCTTCTGTGCAACAATTAATGGATGGCCATGGTTTGACTCTGTGGCACTGGTAGAAGTAATGGGCATAGACCTTGTTTCAGCATTTTGCTCTCTAGCACCTAGCAGAAAAATAGGCAAGCTGAATCCTAGCAGGTAAATTCTTTTTTTGGGAGCAGTCAGGCTTTTTGAAGCAAGCAGGTAAACTCCTCTCTCAGGCATTCTCTTTTCTTTCTAATAGGCACTTTTACTTTCAGGCAATCAAATATTTTTCCACTCTGTACACAAGCTCCATCCTTCCAGGCAGGTAAACTTTTTCTTCCCCCTTAGCTTCCCCCAGGTAAGCAAACATAACCTAAAAGAAAAGGACAGATTAAAGCTGTTTGCTCATAAAACTCTGCCTTCTTCCTATACTAGGAATTTGTCTTGTGACCTACTTCCTTAACACTGTTTGCTATTGAGCAAGGACAAAACCCAAATGTCATTTCACGACATAATCCACTGTCAAAATTGGCACTAGCCAGCAGGCCTGCTGGTGGTCGCTTGCAGATAACAACTGTAGAGTAGGCATAGAAAATGCATTTTTTCCACAAAATATGGTAAGTCAGGGTTGAAGAGTATTGGGAAGGAAGGGTGGGAGAACTTGTGCTGCCTCTGTCATGTCTCATATATTCTTGAGACTTAAGTTTCCAGTACTTGTCAATGACTTGTCAAGCTGGGATTCTTCAAAAACATGCTGTTAATTGGTGTCACATACACATGCTATGTGTATTTCTTACAAAGCCAGTAGTGGTTTTATTACTTACCCACTTCTCTATTAGTAGTATCAATAAATACCTATATGTCTGCAATGTAAGGTGATGTTTTCCAGTGCAGCTTAGTACCTGAGGAGAAACTGATGATCTGGAACCTTCATGTTAAAAAAAAAAAAAAAAAAATTCAAGTGTAAAAGTCTGGACTTATGAAACTAACAATCCTTTTATTGACTAATATCCATCCTTTGACGGAGACCCCAGGTTAGAAGGTTATTCTTTGTAGAGTCCAAAATACATACAGCAGAACACAAACTTCTGTTTATAAAACACATTATTCATTAACAGTAAAAAAAAAAATAAAAAAATCCTCCCCCAAATTATGCTAAGTGAGCATTTCTTCCAATATCAAAAGCTTTGCCACCTTATTTTACAGGACTTTGTTCCAAATTATACCAGGTAAGTATGGAAAGATGTCTGTGTGTTTAGGATCACTGAAAGAAGGCTATGTTAACATACTTAAGTTGACATCCATTGCAGGAGTTTAGAAAATTAAATTCACATGTCTGAAGTCAGTTTTGAAATTTGTATAACTTGAGGTGAAATTCTCTATTCATTTCTTTTTTTTCTTTTTTATATTTTAATGGAAGAAAAGTTTTTTTTTTTTTTGACTGGCATCTTCTTTACAGTGATGTATCTCATCTTTTTAATATTGAGGCATGCCTGACTGAACATGCAAGGTGTCTGTAGGATACCAACCTGTGCTGAGCAGATGGGAGAGGTGCCAGGACTGATGGACATGAGTAGGTTGGTGCAGGATGTCATAATTACCATCACTGCAGTGTTTCAGAGGACAGCAAAGCAACTGTGTAAGGGCCTTGGGTAACTTGTTGGTTGTCAGCAACCCAGCAGAATATTTTCACTGTACCTCTGAGTACAAGTAAGATGTAGTACATTTCCTGAAGAATACCATGCATATTTAATTGAGCTCCTTGCCCAGTGAGTCTAACATGTCATATCAGCTCTTATTCAGTGCCTTACACAAATCTCAGATGTTATTTCGTTTTTTTTTTCCTTTGTACTTCATTCTTGTGCAATAGCTGCCTATTGCTTTTAGCCATTTGTTGCAATATTTGCTATGAATGCAACAGGTGAAAATAGACAATGTTATGGCTTTTGCAGATACTAGATAATGTCTCATGTGGGCCTGGTACCTGAAGATAATTACACCTTTTAGTAGATTTACACTGCCCATTTTATTTCCTGTCGTCTGGGAATAATTATATGCTACCTACCTGCCTTTTCATGCTGTTTTATCAACTATTTCTTTTATTTATGTGCAATGGAACTGTTGGGACCAGTAACTTTTATTTCCTCCATTTATCAAAATATTTAACTAGCATACTCCAAGGTAAGTCATCATTATATAATGGTACAGGGCACTGCTGAGGTTAAGCCTAAATCATTATAGTTGTTTCTCTTGCTCCAAACCCCCCAGATCTCCCTCCTGGCAGTGCAAAAACCTTGACAGCTATGGGCTTAGGTCACACCATTTAGTATCAAGGAACTGTCAGATCTTGTTTTCTTTTTGCCATTCTGCTCATTAGTCAAAGCAGATTCTTTGCTGCAGCAGGTCTGCATGCTACATCCTAACCTAGTACATCCTCAGGAGTGTGATCCCAGGATGATCCACCATACAGGGTGAAAATATCAGTGCTCTGTCACAATAAGCCAAGTGTAACATCTTCCTGTGTTTACTTCACTCAGCCTGACAGTTTTGCAAGCTGCCATGTTTAAAAGAAGTCTTCAATTCCTCTTACAGCTTTTTTTTTCTTTTTTTTTTTTTTGGTAATGTACCTTGAGGAATTAGTTTTTCCCCACATCAAATACATATGTGATGATGCTCTCGATGGATGGACAGTACTTGACAGTATGTTGTTTGTAGATGACTTTAATAAATCAGACTAGTCTATAATTAAAAGATAAATAGAATTTCAGCCATATAAAATATTTTTTAATTTCATTCATAATCTCTTTGTAAAATATGAGGAATTGAACTACAGTGTTGTATAGTAACTTACATAATTGCTAGATAATAAAAACACTGCATTAAATTCCTGAAATATGTTATTCTTACACAGAGAAGTACACACGTGATACATTTTTATTTTTGAAGTATAAAAGACTGGCCAGATTATTTTAGGTGTGTAGATAGGTAGATATATTTTGCATACAGAAATATTGCTAAAAGAGCACTGCAACACAAAGTCAAACACCGACATAGTAGAAAATATGAGAATTTAAAATCTGCTCTTCAAAGAACATTCAAAATCAGCCCCTGATGAATATTAATTGTGGGGGTATGAATGCAACATGCTATTTTTCCTCTTGACCCTTGATTCATCCAGAAAGCTGAGTGGACTGTAGAAAAAAGAATACCCAGCTGTTAAATAATTTGTTTCTTTGTTGGTTCATCCCAATCCTGCTCCACTGCATTTGTGCCTGAGCAGCCCTACTGGGACCCTGCTATCTAATGCTCATTCAACGCGTACTTATGTCAGCTTTCCTTCATCTTTCAGATCCTGGGCAGTTGTTCAAAATGCCATGGTGGAGCTTTGGCTTGGGTATTACTTGGGAGGACTTCTGCATATGGGCCCACAGCTGGCACTCATCAACATGAGTTTTCCTTTTGTTCCTTCTCAAATAGCTTGGAGCTGCAGACTGCTCCAAAGACATCACTCATTTTTGTCCTCATAATTGATAGGATCATAGAATACTTTAAGTTGGAAAAGACCTCTGAGATCATCTAGTCCAACTGTTATCCTAGCACTGCCAAATCCACTATTAAACCAAGTAGGGTGAGGAACTTAGGCTAGCAACTTTACTGGTAAAACTGCTCATTTTAGGGTTGCAAGTTGAAAAGCCTTCAATTTTTCCACAGTATTACTTTATTATATTTTGAGAAATTTTAGAATGCACAGAGCTGCTAATCATACCTGATGATGAGCATCCAGGATTGGATAAACACCCAGTTAGTGATCATTATGAGAAGATAACTCAAGAAAATGGAAATTCAAGCGGAATTGAAGGGTCTGCTTACAGAGAGATGTAGTTTCTCTTGTGGCCATACACTCATTTGTTAAACACATTAGGTCACACAGGCATTGCTATAAACACTGGAGTTCAAGTAATTAGTTAATCTCGGCTCCTACCCTGTGTCCTGGCCACCGAAATGGTGGAGGAAAATAGTGGCTGAAAGTCTGACTGCCTGAAAGCATTTCCCAGGTGCGAGGAAGGACCCACTCTGAATGCAGATCTACAGGCTTTGTTTCTATATCTTTTCTCATTGTTTGTCACATGAGATTCATTTTACAAGGCATTATGGTAATTCTGAAGTAGTAGTAGATAAAAGAACCAAAGTGTTATAATGCTGTCTTGATCAGATGCTGCTTTCTATTGAGCAGAATTGATGTTCAGTGCAGGAAAATCCTGATCTAAATTTCTGTCATAGTGTGGAGCACATAAGATATAGTAGTATTGTATTAAAAAAAAAATAAATTCTATTTTTAAAACCTCTGAAAATAATACTGATAATATATACGCAGTTACATATAAGACAGGACTAATTAAGAAAATGGGATTTGAAATGTGTACTCTGCAGTAAATAAATTTTACAAGGACAGATCAACATCTCAAAATAGAAACGAAGTATTCTAATAAATAATGATAATTGGATATTGTTTAAAAAGTATTTTCTTCTAATAATTTATAGTAGAAACCTATTACAATAATCAATTGTTCACTCTAGTAGCAACAAACTTATGCTTAGTCTTTCCTATTCATTAATACAAAATATTAATGATTTTCTTGTTTCAGCTTATTTTAAAGTATCTGAGATGTGTTTCATCTCCTTATGTTCCCTTACAGCAAACAGGGAAAACGAAGCAGTTCCAGCACGATTCATCTCGTCCTAAGGAAGGTGCCTGAAGTAGGTCAGATGAATCACGTTGGCAAAAAGACTCCAGCCTCCATTCACTGCACAGGTGGAAAGCTCAGCAAAGGTGTGGACATCTACTCTTCTGTCATCTAAAATCAGTAAGAAATCTTACTTTGTGTCTATATTTGTGGGGTGTTTGGGGCTTTTTTTTTTTTTTTTTTTTAAATTTAAATTGCTACTTGCTGTATCTAAATGATAAACAACTGGGAAGAGGAATCACAGGAAGATATGTCTAGGATATCAAAGTGGCCTCAAATATTCTTTTGTATAGCACCAGCACTACATTGAATTGCTTTTGATCACAGCATGATATATATGACGGAACGATAAAATCCAAGTGCTTGCAATTGGTGATCCATTTAACATTCACACAGTAACCAGATTTGATATGTAAGATAATTACCAAGAACATTGGTAAATACATTAAACCTACTTTTCTCCTTTCTTCTCTCTTGCTCCTGCTGATAGATATCTATGGTTTGGGAGGAATACTGTAGTCAATCAAAAAGTAAATATTAAAATGAATATAGACGTTCTTAAATAAAATATTTGACATAAACATGAAAAGGGTTTGTATTTTCTAACCAATTATTGGTTCCACATAAAGTAATGCGAGTTAAATACATATTTTTTTTTCTTTAATAAATATCTGAAAATTTTATTTCAGGAGTTGATCTACTAAACTGCAAGGTGTTGGTGAAATGAAGTGGGATTAGGATTAGCCTCCACTACTATGGTTTTGATTGCTGACTGTTTCAGGCTAACCTATTTTGAGAAATTATCATTGAAAGAAGAAACACAGTAACCTTTGGGATTATCTGAGTCAGAAAGCAATTTTAAAGATCAGTGGTCTTCAAACTAAAATACTCCAGATTTTGAAACATCCTTTTCAGGATTTCAAACAATGTTGTTACAGAACAAAAAACAAAACCAATAAACAGAGGGGAGGCAATTCCAGGCAGCAAGAAGTGATCATGGGCAGCAAATCTTTACAGAAATGATTTTTTTTTTACAGTGCTGGATCCTAAACTGAGCTGCAGAGCAAATGTTGTTATTTCTAAGAAGCCAGGTAAAGCAAAACAGATATACAGAAAACAGCACACACTAACATGTGCTGCAGAGGGATTTCAAAATATAATGTGTACTGAATCACCCTTGGAGCTCAAAATTAAAACATGAGTGTAAGATCCATGAGAATCTTCTTTTCTTTCTCTAAAATTTCTTTCTAAGAAAACTGAGGACTTTTTTTTTTTTTTTCCTGACTATAGGCTCTTTGGCACATTTGCTAGTTCAAATCACCCTCTACTTTCAGTCATAAATTATATATATCACTCAGAGTAAATCTTCAGCAACACCTTTGAATAAAAAAAAAAATAAAACAAACATGTTTATGTTTGTTTATGCTTTCAAGTGTTCTCTTAAGAGTCATTTCAGGGAGATACTTGCCTCCCTCAAATGTAGCAGAAGGTGTAGTTAAATCTAGGAAAGTTTTTCAACTAAGCAGGTCTGTCCTCCTGCTAAATGAGCTTAGCTGCATCATGAGTCTGGTGGACATCCTGTTTCTTGTGAAGACCAACTATATGCCCACAGGCTCTTTCCAGTACTTATGGCACCAGCTGAAACACAAAGGCTCATTACTTAATGTTTAGCAGTTCATGTAATTATATGAAGGGCCTACCATGAAATCCATTAGGACTTTTAATTATAGGAAAGGTAACTGTAAATTGGCATCTCTTATGTGATGTCACATTTGAAATGTTGTTTATGGTAGGTAAAGCCAAGGATTTATTGTTATAATTGAAATCATCAGAATCTAATCTTTGTTAGTCCAGATCTAATTGCTATAGAGAACACAGAGTAATAATGCAGTTAAGATTTTTATATGTGTTTCTTAGTTTCTACCCCCTTTCCTGGTGCTGTGCTCCTCCCTTCAACAGCTGGTTCTGGTGCTGGAGAGTCATGGTGAGTCGGCAGCATCTGGAGTCCCTCACAGGGAGGAATATCAGGTTGTTCATGTCAATGGCTTCCTCTTCTTCCCTCCAGGATCCACTCAGGATCATTTGGATATGTTTGCTAATGCACTTTTGCATCTTCCTCTTTCTTCATTGGTCTGCAGTTCCATTAACAGCTGACTTTTTCTTTTATGACAACTTTTATTTGTGTTAGATACCATTTCTTTGTTGTCCCTAAAACCAGATTTATCCTGCTCTAGGTCTGCATTTCTTTAACTGGACATGGACAAGTTGTCTATGTCTGTGAGGTCTCTGTGTCTGTGCCCCATCGCTCTCATCCCATGCCTGGACTTCCCTGTGACATGTCCTCTGTCCCCAGTTCTTGAAGCCAATGGTTGTACCTGACCAGTGTTTCTCTGCACTGTCTCAGTGTGTTAGAGCCAAAAGTATCCCATGCTACACAGAATAGCTGCTTGTAACTGCTATCTGTATAAACACATGGTTGTACCACATGAAGATAAACAGAAGTAAAATAAATTAGCTATAGACACCCAGTCAATTAGAAAAAATGCAATCACAGCTGAAACAAGTAAACCAAAGCTACAGCAGGTTGCAAAGAGCTCAGACAGAGCAAATCTGACAAACTTCAGTCCTGAGGATGTGCAAATTTGGTACAAAGCTTATAGCCAGTTCCTAACTATGACAATACTGTACTGTAGGGCTTCTTGGCTGCAGCAACATGCTACTTACTGTTGTTAAAATGTTGTTGAAATGTTGTTCTTTAATTAAGTTTACCATAGAGTAGTATCTGGGATACTATAAAGTATATGTACCATAGAAAATAAATACGTCATTTAATTTAGTCAAAACGGACATGATCAAAGTGATCTCTTCAGAGGGGAGGTGGTTTTACAGTTTAGTAAAAAACCCGGGCATGTGTTTCTTAGTTGGTCTTATAGTCACAAGGAATGTAAATGAAAGCGCAGTTAGTCACGAATTTGTATTTGTAATTAAGCACCCAAATAAAAGTAACATGACCTTCAGAGTCTGAGTACAGGCCTATGGCATCCTCTTTCAGTGTCTTAGGCGACTCTGGACTTGTTATCTGTCATGGCCAGCAAGTGTTCCCAGTTGTGGGTCGTAACTTAGACACATACTGATAGTATCCCCATTCAGCAGTCATGCAAATCCACAAATAATTGATTTTACAATTACTCTTCCAAAGTTTTTACCATATTTTTGGGCTATTCTAAAATTCTAATTCTGCTTTTCTGAGAAGAAATATCAAGTCATGATGAAGTGAGCAGCAGAATCAGAGCTGAAGGTAGACAGCTATTGAAACTAGTTAATGAATTTTCATTTGAAGCTTTTACAAGGACTTAATATCAGAAACTGTGGAGAACTGTGTAGATTGATGGCGTTTTGCATCCCAATATATCTCACAAGTGCAAGGCAGCTATTATTTACACGTCTTCAGTCTACTTTCCTTTAGTAAGGTGACATATGTTTTATAAAATCATTTGTGTTTTACTACTCTCCAGAGTTACCTGTGTTTGCTAATGTTCCAGATTATTTAGTCTGCTTACTTGCGATGGACAAGCACTGCCCTGTATCTTCGAAAGGTTGTCTTAAAAATGGCGGCAGCCTTATCTGTGTGTGAGGAGGAGATGATGACCCAGCTGTCATGTGCCCACAGAAATTGTCTGTCTTGCCATTTCTCTGTCAAGAGACTTTTGGCAGGAACATAATATTCCCTTCAAAATCGGTTTGTTCCTTTGCCTATTTTTTTTTTCTTCATATATTCCATTTATCTGATTCTCCTTCTTCCAAACAGTCCTCAGCCCTGCAGACTGATTATGTCCTAATTCTTTTGGCATGCTGTCAACTTGTCCTAGTCAGAATAACTATTAGGCCTTTGCTTTTGCTACTCCTCTGCAATTTTGTTTCCCTTTCTGTGCCTCATGTCTTTTCTTTGTGATTTTCACCTATTTTGCCTGAAGCTGTCTTCTGACAATATGTTACCACCTCTCTGCGGATTTGTTCGTTGCCTGTCCAAGTAATTTATGTGTTAGCTTCCTCTTCGCCATTATCCGGGCTGTTTGACTTTGTGTGTATTGCTTTTCATAGCACCTCAACTCTCTAGTATGTTATTAACAGTTTGAAACAGGAGGGCTTTTGTAGCTTTTAATGCAACAGCTCAATCATGCTGACTGGGCGTTTTTAAATGACTGAAATTCCTTGTGCGCACACACTGAGCTAACACTTTGCGTGCGCCTGTAGCAGCTGGAGAACTGAACATAGGCCCCGGTAAGAATGGTGTTTCCCTTGGCAGTTAAATGACATATTAAGATTACATGCCAAAATAAATAAAAATCAGTCGTTAGATTATGATGCCCTATTCTTATATTTCCATTATATGTACTAAGGGAAGAAAAGAAAAAAAAAAAAAAAAGAAAAAATGTAGGAAATTCTGTTCAACAACCACTCAAAGCCTGGTACTTGAATGTGTCCAAAATTTCATCCCATGACTTTTGAGTCCCTAAATTCAAAATGTAAATGGAGAATCATAGCCAACTAAGGATACGGTTTCTGTTCCTTTTCATTAGTTCTTCTGTAGAAAGTATGATGAAGGCAGACAGCAGAAATTCAACAGCAGAGATCAAAACAACCCTATCTTTATTCCCCTTGCACTGAAATTGCTGACATGGTGGATGGAATTGCTCACTCTGATATATGTAGATTGTTGAAGACATGCTAATTACTTTTTCCTAGAAAACTGTTGGACACTGAATTGCTTAAACTTCTTGTTACCATAAATTCTAGGTTTTAGTTATCCTTTTTTTTTTCTTTTTTTTTTTCCTCCTCTAAACTTGAACCTGATTTCATGTATGCTGCCTTTCTAGTAAACACCATCTAAGTAGCCATATATGGGACCATAAAACTTGAACCTGATTTCATGTATGCTGCCTTTCTAGTAAACACCATCTAAGTAGCCACATATGGGACCATAAGTTCAAACTATATTAGTGAGTTTTGTATGGGCTTCTTCCAACTTACCCATAAAGTAATTCCTCTGGGCAAGATACTCTGTTTCCAATCTTGGCAAAGAAAATGAACAAAAAGTAATTTTGTCTTGCTGTATTTTGTTTTCTCTCTGTGGAATAGGTCTGGAAAGACTGGGGAGGCTTGACCCTGAGGCAGAGGCTGGCCCAAAGTTTCAGATCTTGAGAGACCAAACTCCTTAGGAGATGATCATCTTGAGCAGGCAAGAAAAGTTTTCCTCATTTTTGTGGGAATACTGTGTGAATATTTTTCTGACACATTGATTTTACTGATCAAATTTTGAAAGATTATGTCCATGGTTGTTGGGTAAAAGGATGGAGGTAACATTTATCTTTTTCATCTCCTCTTAGGGGGATATCTGTAGCTGTCTGAACAGCAGGATCAGTGGCCAAGTGCCCAGCCTTTCGTCTTTGAGTCTCCAGAGAGTCTTGACCATTTGTCTTGTATATAGACTTCACTAAAATCAACTCTATCTTTGTCACCTCCAGGCTGGGCACTAACATACTTTCTGCAGAGCTTATTGCATAGTGAACGTTAAATTAGAACTCCATAAACTTAATTTGCTTCCAGTGCTTCATTTGCTTCTAAGTGTAATACTTGGTATTGATTTTAACTTATATTTAACTTTTATAGTGGCAGTTGTGCGTACTTAAGAGGCTGCTACTTCTTCACAGCTGTGAAACCTGACCTGAGTATTAGATTTTTACCATTGGAGACAGCAGTATTTGTTTTCTCTGGAAGATCTGTGAGGTGTTAACCTAGTAGAAACCATATTTAAAAGCTTTCAAGGCATTCTGCATAGACTATATATTTGTACAGTGGCGTTGGAGAACAGCTGTAGAACAACTGCCAATCCTGTTTTAACATAACATTTATTTACTATTTTTTTCAAAATTGTATTTTATTATTGAGAAGTGTCTTTTAATATGTTTTCTCTGGAATGCATGTGTGTTTTGCAACACACTGGAGACGTCAAGCTAAATCCAGCACTGTTTTTTATTCATTCTCAGTTACTGTTGTTGTTGACAGTGTCAAAAGAACAAATGCAATGAGGCCAGCAAGCACTCTATGACTGTCCTTCACATGCTTTAGCTTTTCTAAAAAAAAAAAAAAAAAAGGAATTTTCTTCATATTACAAGTGCTTAAAATTTGCTTTTCTTAATTTTTCCCCCCTCAATACGTATACATAATACAGACATAATTTGCTTTTGGTAAGATCTCTTAAAGTTAGTTTGTACACAGCTGACTCCACTCAATGACTTTTTCTGTGATCATCTTTTTTCAAAGTAAAATTTAATTTTCTATTTTTGGTATGCAGACCACTGTGTGACCTTTAGCTGCCATCTGGCGTTGAGTTTCAGCTCTAGCAGAAGAGTACAGTGCGTAAAGGGCACAGATTCCCCTTAATTTTCTGGACCACAAGTAAGGATATAACATCCCCTGAGTATAGTAGAATGCATGGATACGGCAAGTATGTGGTATCATCATGAATACAATAAGAGCAATCACTCTTCATCCAGTTGTGTGTACATGTTATCAGTAAAGAAATTCTAGTTTTTATTTTAAACTTTCCTAGTATTTTCTGGGTTGTGTGACTCTCATGAGAACAGTCAGTCCTTGAAACTCTTTTCTAGTTGAATTTTTAAATGATGAAGACGCGATAAACTGGTAAATGTTTTATTTTTTCCATTAATTTTCAATGTCAGTAATATTAGGCCTATTGCTCCTATACAAACCTATACATCATGGTTTGTCTTAAAATGACTTAAGGAAACCTGAGCATAGAAAGAAACTGAGCATGATTCTGAACTGAGCATAGGAAGAAACAGTAAAGATTTATGATTTAGAGATTAATAAATATATCACTAATGAGCTTTTCAAGACAAAGCAAGTGAAAACTATTTCCACCAGAGGAAGCAGATATTGAACAAATGTTGGTAAATACAGAAATTAGGGATACCCAGCTTAGAGAATTGCTAAAACATTGAAATTAATACGTTATGAAGAGTTTTGTGAAAGAGATGTAGCCATACATTGTCAAGAAAGTGATTCTATGCTTCCTTCAAAATATAAAGTATCCCAATTTGAACTAACTATAGGATTTAGAACCTCTGAGCACTTGAAAAGCATGCTAAATAAACGATTTCTGAAATGTGCCTTTTCACTTCAAAAAAGAGAAAATGTCAAGAAGAGTCATTTACACGCATTTTAGAATTCCATTAGATGCCTTCCCCTTTCCAAAAACTCATGGGGACAGCAAAGGAGTGTCCCTATCAATTGCAGTGACCTTTCTTAATTTTTGCCACCTTGTAAGATTTTTACCATGTGACTGCATGAAACATAGTAAGTACAAATGAAAAGCATACTCAATATACTTAATAATATTAGGACAGCCAATACTTCATCAGAAAAAAAAATATTAATCTCTCACAATAAGACTCAAGCCATAATAGAAAAAGCTGCAAAAAAAAAAAAAAAAAGTAATTAAAACTCTGTAACAGCCTCTTTTCTGACAATGTGTTCAGTTTTCTGTGACTCTGATATTTTCTATCTTTATTCTCTTCTTCAAATTACTTTTTATTGCAGTAAGCATTAAATAATGATAAGGAATTGAAATTTGCTAATAAAGTGAATGAATAGAGTAATGGTAAAAATAACAAAGTAATAGGAATATACAAAAGCACATAAAATACCGTAACATTGTTTTGAAGAATGCTGTGGTGTTTTTCTCCTGTTTATAACACCTTTGTGTTTTGCTTGAAATGTTCTTGTGACCACTGGTTCACTCCTTTCCAAATGACTGGACAGGTTTTCAATTGCTGCTAATCAACATAATTTGGTGATGTTAATGCATTTTTTCACTGCTCCAGGAGCTATTTTTAGAAAATAAATATTATACACAGATTAGAAAACCTAAAAAAAGGCATTAGAAAACTACTAACACTGTACTGAAGTAGCAACATCTGTGTTGCCACCTACCCAGCAGACACAGGTTTTTAAATTTGAGATTTCTCTACAAACTGGTATGCTGCGATTCTTATCCAGGCAATAAAACCAAGCAAATAAATTCTGCAAAACAAGACTCCTGAAGCACACTAAAGCATTTTATTTTTTTTTTTCGAATGTGCCTCTCATTGACTAATCAAGAGATAGTTGGAACAGTGCAAACTTTTACATGGAGGTAAATGGCTTATACATCAAGATAACCCTTTGGGTATTCAAGTCTTGCCTGAAAAAACAAAACAAAACAAAAAAAAAAACAACTATGATTGTGCCATTTCAGGAAAAACACTTGTGAAAACATCAGCTGAAGCAGGAGGCTCCAGCTCATTGTAGCTGTTAAGACGCTTGAGCAACTCCTGAACAAAAGCAAACTCTAAGTGATCATTTCATTCGAGTGGTGGATTCCTCCTGCTGTGTACGAGCCACATAGCTGGAGAGGACTGATGATAGGAGAGCCTCAAGCCAGGTGGAGCTTACTATAAATACACAGATAGAAGGAAAACATAGAAAAACAACCGGACTTTGATAAAGACAAGCAAGAATTCTCTGCACATAATTGAAAGTAACCCTTAATGATGGCTTATAATGAAATAGCTTTAAAATCAGTCTGGTTAAACTTGAAACTGTCAGGTGTGAGAGTGCACCGATTGGTGTGCTGGGCTGAGGAGACTGTCATACTAGGTTGGTATTCTGCTTTGGTTTCTGTCATTTTGCATTAAACTACTTTTACTTTTTTTTTTTTTTTTTTTGATAAATTACTTAAGCTGATAGTATGTGCCAAATGCCAAATAGATGTTCTGTGACTGAGGAGAAGAGTCTTAATGTTTCTACTGACAGCTTCTCTGAGAGGTAGGTCATGCTTAGAAGTATGGTTTCTTGTTTGCATTGTGGTGTGAGATTATAACTCACCTTTAGATTATATTTCTAAAAGTCAGGTATTGTCTTACTTCTCTATCACACAAAGTTGTGGAAATCTTGGTAAAAACTTGGAAAATGAAATGGTTTAGTTTGTTTTAACACACTTAGCATGGGGTATAAGTGGATATTTGTGAAACACCTGCTGTAAAATCTAAGAGAATATTACTAGGTCCTTCATATTGATGAACAGTTTCTATATTCTTATTTGTATTTTTACACCATAATTAGAAGCAGGGGTGGTAACTTGTTCATTATTGGCAACCACATACATTAGACCTCCTGAAATGACTTATTGGACTCAGTACCAGACAACAACAAATCAAACTATTGGAAGCCCACACAATTCTCACAGTCCAGTGTGACAGAAAAACATTATGTGGAATAAAGAATTGTGAATGAATAAAGCACAAAGGACATAGGATATAAGTATGGTAAAAATTGATATAAAATGTATGCAATAAGCAGAGGATTAAAGAGGGATGTGGGATAGTAGACCTTAGCTACAGAGACAGTTGTACAGAGGAAATACTTCACTGAGACCTGTTGAGAAGATAGTTTTGAATCGCATTTTGATGTGAGACGTAATTTTAAGATCAGTGCAATATTAAGGTTTAATGCAAGCATGTACAAAATGTGGCATAATTGAAAGGCAGGGAAATAGGTGATTATGCCTGCTAAAATGATTTAGTTCAGTTAAAAGTAAAGAAATGTTGTGTATTTTTGAAAGCATAGAATATAAAAAAATGTTTAGGTATTTAAAATGTTTGCTGAAGAGAGGAAATCTCAACAAGGGAACTAAAGCTACTGACCTCTTGAAAGAATTATTTTACTCATTTACAAACATTTGGATTAAAAACAAAAACTAAATTCAAACTCTGTTCCTTAACATGGTAACTTCGCTAAAAAGAAGTTCAGAAATGAATTTGCAAGGAAAATTTTCCCCTTCTTTCCAGAATTAAGTTTAAGTGGTTTTACATGACTCATTTATTAGTACTGTTTGTTGCTGACGGTGGTGAGAGCAAAGGTTGTGCAAACAATTTGGTCTTAATCATTTTTGATGCTGAAGTACTTCTCTAAGACTCATCTAAATCTGCCAGCTTTGTGTATTCCTCCATTTTCTCATTTTTCAGAAGTATGAATGGATAATGAAACTACACAATGGAAAAAAAAATCCACAGTGTTAACAATTAAAAATGTTTAGTGCAAATGTAAACTGGAAACAAGTTGTCCAATTGATTTATTGTGGTAAATGTATGCAGTGGGAATCATAAGTGTTTCTACTAAGTAAATTATCTTCTTCCTATGAGGTTTTCTTCTGTGGCACTACCCCGATATATCACTATGCATTCAAGCCACCAGCTCTGTTGAAGTCCATTAGAAATTCCACTTCATATAATACATTTCACTATTATAGCAAAAATCTTTACTCCCAAGAGTGAGCACTGTAATACATTTTTATGATGTAATTGTCCACAGCCTGGAGAGCACCTGTTAGTTAAATCTGATTTAGTACATTGCTGGTACCACTGTTAAAATAAAGTGCTGTATAGTAAAGTAGTTAGGAAGCAAAGTAAGAACTTGATTTTTGTGTGTATGTGTGTGTGTGCATCTGTGTGTGAGATTTAAAAATAGTACACTTTCATGATATGTTTTTTCTCCTGCTGAAAATCTCATTCTGCGTGTAACTAGGACACAAAGATTTTTTTTTTCTTTGCATGCAGTTTACAACACTTAACTTTCTACAAAACGGAAAAGATAGAAAGCATTAGTTAGCAGTGGTACCTAATAGATGCATACTGATATTATTGCTGTCAAAATGCATTCTGACTGTTATTATACCTAGTGATATAATATGCTACACTGAAAGTTTTACTAGAGAATACTACTGAAGATGATTACGTGCAACTGAAATAATTTCGTTTCCTATTTCATATTATATATGCAGGTAATTCTTGATGTAACTTTATAAAATAATCTAATGATTTTGAAATGGCAGATACTTTAAAGTCTGCCTTGTAAAGTTCCTCTAAATTGGCATGCTCAAATGAAAAATTTAATCATACATTCTGAGTTGTCTCATATTTAAGACATACACAGATGTCATTTGGGTACAGAGGTGTCAGAATACTTATTAATAAGGCTGGAATACAACATTTTTAATAGGAAAACATGTTTCTGGTGGGGAGTCCTGCAGACAACATATTAGACAGAGCTTCTATTAGACAGAATATGGAGTTCCTGTTTGTGTGTTTCATATACAAAAATAGAGTTACTCAATCTCTCAGTTTCTGTTTATGTAAAAAGATGTTAACAAGCATCAGGAAGCCCTGATTATGCAGCTAGGAAAAAGAAGAAAGGACAATTGTATGTCATAGTTTTGGCAAGTTCCTAAATAAAGGGAATTAAGTTTAGATATTTGAAAACTTAAATTACTATTTTTTCTAAGCCTGTTGATCCTTATGACCTTGTTTGTGCTAAATATGGGACTATCTGCAAGGGAAGGCATAATTTTTTACTCTATAGGCTTAAATTAAATGCTAAAGAGCTTCAAAAACCATTTTAATTGCTAAATTGAAAAGATGACACACATCAAAGAATCTTTATTTTTCATGCTGATGCCTACATAGCTTTTTTTTTATATCCTTTTAAAGCTGATAGTTAGACTTCGTACTTATTATGGAGTCCCTGTATTGTCTAATTTTTTTTTAAAGACTGTAACATCGCAGTTTTGGAAGGAAAGAGGAATCAAGAATGAAATTGCCATATTGTGACTTTGAAGTCTGGTAAAATCTGGGTTTACGTGATGCTTTCTGTATCTGTTTTTCCTCCCTTTGCCTCTAAGACAATATGTTCCTTGAACTGGACCACCAGTGGGGGTCTCTGCTCCAGCCCTCTGACCCAAGGTGGACTTCAAAATAGAACGTGTTTAGGTAGCCCACTCCTGTGCAGTCTTGGTGTATCCTACTCATGGTATCACAGATAACTTGCTTAGCAACAGTAGGCAAATGGAGATTTAAAAAAAAAAAAAAAAAGAAAGAAATGTAAACAATAGATTCACTAATCTCCACCAGAGCCTTATGAAACTATGCCGTTAACCAGTAAACCCTGCAGGTGTCTTTGAATTCCCAACAGTACTACAGTTACTACAAGAGAGCCTTCTAAAGTTGATGAAGTAATGACCAAGCTCTTCATAAATGTCAACAATAACAAACACTCTTTTGAAAGGTTTTCAGCATCCTTCCAAATTTGTTTATAATCTGTGTTTGTGTACTCATAACCCCACAATTTTTTTATTTTCAGGTTTCTGGTGATCCACTGCTTCCCTCCAGTTATAAGAGGAATGACTCGTTACTCCTGAAAAAAAAAAAATATATATATATATATATGTTGTGGGTGTGTGTGTGTATAAAATTTAATACTCTGAGTTTGGCTTCACCTTTGTGGCATTCATTTCTGAAATAAATTTTGGAAATATTACTTTGCATATGTTTTTGTTTCTTAGGAAGTTCTTCAAAAAGAAGAGAAGTTGCTGTTCTTCTGTAGAAACCTATGGTGGATGCTGATAGAAAAAATGATTACAGGTGATAAGCTATTAATCTTATGGCAGTTTGATGTCTATGTAATGCTGTATATTTTTATCCATAGCCAATTAAGACAGTAAAGGGTTTTGATGATGTAATAAAGATAGACTAGAAATCCTACTTGCATTAAAAAAAAAAAAAAAAAAGAAAAAAGATATTCAAAGGGATAATCATGTTGATTTACTTTAGAATAAACTCTGTGAGGAAAAACAAACAAGCAAACAACAACAACAACATAAAAAAACAGGTCTGTGCTGGGCCTGGTTGGGATGTGTTAATTTTCTTCATGGTAGATCGTATGGTGCTATCTTTTGGATTTGTGACCAAAACAGTGTTGTGCATCTGTGCGTGACCAAACTGATGTTTTAGCTATTGATGAATAGCACTTTCACAGCAGCAAGGCATTCTCTGTTTCTCATGCTGCCCTGACAGTGAGGAGGCTGGGGGTGCACAGAATCTGTGAGGGGACACAGCCAGGACAGCTGACTGCACTGACCAAAGGGATATCCCATACCATAGGATGTCATCCTCAGCAGTAAAGGCTGGGGGAAAGAGGGAGGGAGGGTAGTGTTTGGAGCTACAGTGTGTATCTTCCCAAGCAATGGTTATTCTTGATAAATCCCTGCTTTTCTGGAAACGTTTGAGTGCTTTCCTGCTGATGGGAATCAGTGAATGAATTCCTTATTTTACTTTGCTTGTGAGTGTACCTTTGCTTTACCTATTAAACTGCCTTAATCTCAACCTACAGATTTTCTCGCTTTTGCCTTTCCCATTTTCTCCTCCATCCCACTGGGAGGGCAGAGGGAGAGTTGCTTACTGGGTTAACCCACAAGGTCTTAAAGTTTTCAGTTTCAAAGAGGCAGCCTATCAGAAATCAGAAGACCTACTTAAGAAAGCCAGCTGAACCGAGTTGGTCAAAGGTTTAAAAATGGAGAAAGTTTTAATGAAATTTCAGTCAAAAGTGTAAAACTCCGAAATCCAAGGCAAGCACTACAAATCACAAGTAGGTAAACTAAAAGAGTGGTAGAAGCAAATAGAAAACATATAAAAGTGGGTGATGAAAGGGGCTAACCAAAGAATCTTGGGTGGTTCAGAGGGAACTGCCAAAAGTCAAGCTAGAAAAGCAATGCGTAACAAGTACCAAAGTTAACTTATCTATTATAAGAACCATGAAAGAAGCAATAAAGCCCTTGTAACAACGAGAGAGATTAAAGATGCTTAAATAAAACATTTTAATAGAACAATGATATTGACTATTAGCTAAAGCAGGATGGCAAATGGAACAAGAATATGACAACTGTATCCGGCATAGATAAGAAAAACCAGAACAGGCTTGAAGGCCTAGACAACAATAACATGGAGTGATAGATGTTGTAACAAGAATTTTGAATAAAAAAAGAATGAGTTCCTCTATTTACAAGAAAGGGAAATCACGGTCCAGGAAGCTGCACGTTTGTAAGCCTGACCTCAAAAGAATGCAAAGCTTTACAGCTTTCTATGGTAACATGAAAATGAGTTAAAATTCTACAACAGTGTACAAAATGTTTGTTCCCTACACATTAAATCTTTCATTAACAGTGCCTGGTTTACTAAATAAAGTGTTGTTAATCCCATCTATTCTGATTTTATCAAAGTCTCTGATCTGGTAACTATGATAAATTAATAGTTAACCTGGGGAAAAAAAAAAAATATGGCAAGAACTTTATTATGGCTAAAGAGTTAGACACAGCAGTAGCTTGTGTTGAAAGGGAGATTATTGGAGTGAGATATTATTAATATCGTTAATGATAATCCTCCACAAACAGCCTTATGGCTTATATTAAAAAAATGATAATTTCCAGAACAAAAGTCATTGCCCTTCTCCAGTCATATGTATCATGTACTGTGAAAAGTTTACTTAGACTACTCAAGGGATTGGGAAGGATTTAATTTGTTGTTTATTTGGTCAGTTTATTTTAGTCTTCTTCCCTTAAACTTCAGGAAATTTGAGAGAAGGAAAAAAACTGAAGATGTCTTAACTGTGGAGCAATCAATCCTTTCTAGAGCCTCTTGGATCAGTTTTTTAAGACTTAGTGGTATAAGTTACATTAAAAATATTTCTTTATACATTTTGAAATGCATAATGAGTTAATTGCAGGTGTCAATTTTAAGAATTTGCTGTTCTGTGTGGACTTATAACTCGGAGAGGTCTTTTAAACCTGATTGATATTAATACACTTGAGATGGCATGATGCTTTGATGTTTCAACATTTGCACATAGTGCATTGGACAGCTGATAACAGATAAAGTATTGGATGATCAAAATCAGTGCATAATACTACTTCAGAAAAACAGGCCATTTTCAGTTCGAGATAATTGAGAACAAGGAAAAAAATTGCTTACCATCTAAAACCAGTGGAATGGGTGAGTAGTTTGATTCTTTCCCAAACATTTACATTCATAACTTGAATGGTGAAAGTGATCATGTGTTAGACCCTAAAAGGATCAGCTTGATTTTTCTCAATCTTTAAAGCAGATTTTGCAGAGTAAGTATCCTGCAAGTGTTCATGCCCTATATTGTGAATCCCATTCTGTTTGGAAAATGATAAAAATGAGTTACTTATAATGAATTTCAGCAATTGCCTTAGTGTTATAGATACCTTCACAGTTTCCACATACAAAATGGATGGAGATAATACATGTAAGTATTGTCAAAAAAGTGACATTGTAAGTACTGACAAAAAAGAGAAGACATAATTAACAATATCAAGGGAGCAGGAAGAGATGTTTTCAGTTTGAGGTTAGGTAAATGCATGCTGAAATGACTAATTTAAGGCTGCAGAATTTTAGCATGTTGTTGTTAAATCAAGCATAAAGGTATGCTGAGGAATGTACCACCTCTCTCAGAGAAGAACAACAACAACAAAAAAAGGTTACCATGACTGGGAGAAGAAACCGTGGAGGAGGTTGTAGTGATGAGTGGTGGGAAGTATGGATGTCTAAGAAAATGAGTATAGTAATAGCAGGACTACGGGACTGTCCCTGAGAGGGCAGGTGGAGGTTGAAGGAGAAACAGTACCTAGGAGCATCAAAACATGTTGCCAGCAGCAAAGCATATAGCAACTGCATATAATAAAATCTAATTTTCTGTGCAAGTTATTCGCAAAATCTCTGATTTCTGTTTCACCTTTAATTATGATCGCTAGAGATTGTTACGAAAAGAAAGAATAAAGAGTAAAGAGGGTACTTCTGCCAGTTGCCTTTTCATAACGATAATAATTCAGATCATTAACTTTTGCATAGGATTTTGCTTTCTCATACACAGAGTTTCACATTCCAGTCCCCCAGCTTTAAAACTAGTTAAAATCTTTATACCCACATACATGTATGTAAGGTCTTTTATTTTTATATTATTTTAAATCAATATTGAGATGTTTGTCAGGAAGAGTATTACATGAAGAAGTAGGTCCCATGTACTTCCAAAATGTGCCAGTAAGACAGAAATGTGTCAGGAAGGTAATACACTGGACGTTTTACCAAGGAAAAGTCTACTGTCATAGCTTTTGTGGCCAGGTGAATAGTGGAAAAGAAAAAAATTGCATGCATTTAGTCTCTAGGAGGCAGAGTGCTCTTTCCTGCAGATGCTAGGTTGGACGGTGAAGTAGAGCTTTTGATGAAGAAAACATTGAATCTGTAATTCTCTATTCTTCAGAGTTAAGGTGGCTGAACTGTGGCTTCATGTGACAGTATTGTACAGGAAATAGTGCTGATTCACATTACCACAAGAAAAGTACTCATAAAAACCTGAATTCTAAGTGCCTTTTCAGTGTACCTTGAGGTGGCAACTCCATTATGCACAGTCCCCATGTGAACTGTGGCCTTGTCCCTTTTTCAACTAATTTGCTTCTGGGGAAAACTGCTATTACGACATGTCTTTGTGAAGCAGTATAAAGAGGATCATTTCTTGTGCCTTCCTCAGCTGCTTGAACACAGACAGATACCTGGAAACCTCGTCCAAAATGTGTATGGAAAGACTGTATTTTCTTTTATTGTATCAAAGTTGGCCAATTTAATGAAGTTATGGAGGAAACTTAATCAAAATCTTCTAAAAGCTGACAGCTGAGGTTGAACCTGAACTCTACTTTGGTGGACCTTCTCTGATAGAAAATAAAAATTTCTAAATAAATTACTAATCCTGGGGGCAAATGTGTTAATTATTTAGCTTCTGCTGGTGATTGCCTCTAATTTGTGTGTCTTAAGTTAAAAAGCTCTTTAGTAAGTAAGCATTGTTCAAAATAATCCTTGAGCATGGGCTATATATTTCTATGCATGAAAAAGATTTTCATCATCAGGATGATGACACTTTATTGTCAATTATGTATCTTTCTGCTTAGATGCATTTGTGCTGAATTTTCTTTTAATACAGAAATGAGCTATAATCAATAACTTGTCAAATTATTCATTCCTAATAGACTAGCCAAAGGATTTTGACATTACTTTCTGAATAAATTATCTGAAATATATATTTCCATTATTTGACCAGCTCTCCAGATTGTTAAATAATGTTCTGTGAATAATTTATTCAACATTTCTCTGTCAATCTTTGAATAATTTACTCACAAATACATTATTTTTATTATTCAGCCAGTTATATTTCCAGCATCTGTGGCAATGTCTTTGTTGTGTGGAAGCATAGGGATCTCTGGAAGGAGAGAGAAACTTTTAACTAGCATAGCTTTGCTTCTTTGTAATAAGTGTTCGGTACCTTTTTTTATATACCCAAGTGCATAATTAAATGAATCTATTTTCATCTCTTTCTTCATTTAACAAGTAGTTTTCTACAACAGTCTTTAACTCAGTGACCCCTACTATCTTTATTGAAAAACTTGCTCTGTCGCTATTCTGCCTCTGCTTGTTTCTCAAGTCTTCAACAACATTCAGAAAAGTTCAATTACATTAATTTGCGGGCTGAAGATACACGATGAGGAAAAGATTTACACTACTTGTCTTGTGCTGTTAACCCAGGCATTTTGAACATAATATCTACATAAATACGTACTGAATAAACACAGTTCTGTGATATACAAGCAAAAGTGAAAGGAACAAGCTTTTAAAAATGCAATGCCAACAGGAAGAGAAGTGCTGAGAAAGACTGAAAAGGCTGCCTATCAAAAGGTGTGTTGTGAAATATCCCTATCTATTTACCAGTTTGTTTTACATCCAGGTGGCAGAAAATCCTCTAAGCATCTGCGCTGGAGCAGTGATGAAGTGAAATGATTTGAAGATGAACAGCCCTGTTCCCTCCTACAGTATCTGTTCTGCAGCTACAGTCCTGGCAGTGGGAGCATGAAATGAAATCAGGGGGCTCTGACCGCAGCATGGGGCGGCTGCCTTCCCCTCTGCCCTCCTGAATGTGAGTGGGAAGCTGAGCAATGCTTTAGTAGCCCTGCAGCTCAAGCAGTATTTTATGAAGTTATTTCACTGCCTCTAGCCATTTGGGCTGAAAAGTTGTTTTGCATATGTAATGAATGGTTCTTAAGAATGGACAGATACAGCTGGTAAAGGCAAACTGGAGGGCAGGGACAGTATCTGAAGCCAAAATTTAGGTGCAGTTCCAGGACCAGCATAGCAATTCTTGGGAAAATAATCTGGTCCAGAGGCCAGAATCAGCACAGTTTGCTTTCCACAAATCATGATATCCTACATGAATGAGATGAACAATAGAGCTGAATTTCCAGTAGAAAGCTCTAGTGAGTTTGAAATGGTGTCCGCTGGTCTATACAAGCATAAGGAAGCACTGGGTAAATTTAAGCCTGTTCTAATTCCAGATCATCCCCACATTAAGGAGAAAATAAAGTTTTATCTTGCTATCTGCCAAAGACCAGAATTTTGGCAGTTTTGAGGAACAGAAGTCTGTATTTACCTATTATTTATGTATGCATTTATTTATTTATTTAAATAACACAACAGAGAGGATGAAAGGATGGGTAATGGTTGTAGGAAGGGAGTGCTAAACGAACACCATAAAAATCTTCTGTAAATACTATTTTTGTCATAAAGATGAAACTTTGAATTTGTTCATCATTAACCTGAGTGCAATGACTGAAAGGAACACAGATAATTACATTTATATTGACTACATGAGATTTCCTTTTATATTCTGTCTTCCCATGTTATGGCTGTTTTCATATTGTGCATCTATTCTTGCAGATTTTTTTCCTTTTTTCTTTAATTAAATCCTAACTATTCTCATACTAAAATATTTACATCTTGTTTTGACCTTGATTTGTTTGAACTTTTAATGCCCCAAAGGTCATAAGGGCCATTTATTCAATTATTCATGCAACCATTGGGTAGAGGAGCTGCACATTTCAGTTTCATTCCAACTGCTTGCAAGTTTACGGTTAAGAAGAACTGCTGTAAGGTCCAACAAGCTCAGGACTGCCTGCCCCTATACTGCAGTGTCAGTTAATTGCAAGGAGTTAAGGAATTTTACCTACTTGGAAAAAAGTACTATTACAAAATGAAATAAAAGAACAAATGATTTTTGCTAGTGACTGTGGTCCCCTTCTAAATTACCAAAAAATCGGCATTCTCTGTCTTACTATTATCGTTAGGCTTTTAGCTACTACGGCTTTGTTTATCTTACTTAAAAGGAAAACTATAAAAGCTAACCTTAATGCTAGATTTTACAATGTTTGCTGAGCTGCTTTCTAAAAATTTTCTGAGCTTGTAAAAGTATAATTATCGTATCCTAATAATTATAACAGACAACTTTTCTCTTCCTCTTCACGCTGTTTGATCTAAACTGCAAATTTCTGATCTTCTTGTCAAAGACAGAGCTGTTTTCTTGGGAATATTCTGAACTTTGATGAAAGTTTTATGACACTTCCAACAAAACATGCTGCTCATTAAAGTTTTATAGAGAGAGAGCTCTATCTGCATTGTTTTCAAATTGTAAATATCTCATAATTGTCATCAATGGGTAGTTGATGAAATACCTGTTCCCAGAAGCTTGTATCTGCAGACAGGAGCTTGGTGTCTCAGATGAATATGTGCTTTCACTGTCCCAGAGTACCAAGACTTGGCTCTTTTTGTTTGGTTGTGGCGATGATCCCAAAAGTCAAACAATGATGAAACTGATGATTTATTTATAACATTTTGCAAGGCATTTGCAGAGGAACCAAATTTTGTAGTCTTTAAATATCTTATTCAAATCTTTTTCTTTGTCATAAGAGGTACCAGGAGATTAGTGTCCTGTTAGTTTCCTTCATACACTTTATGAGTCAAAACTTACACATCTGTCTTTGGATAGTAGTAGCTAGCAATGGTTCCTCAGCTATGTGAACATAAGCAGCAGTGCTGTTTAATCAAAGGGCATCCAGCTCAGACAACTGGCAGCTGGCACAACTACTTATTCTCCTTAAGACTTCAGCCTCAGGGGGACATCCCAAAACAAATGAACAAGAAGATGTGAGTGTGTATTTGCATGTGTATAGGGCTATTTCAAAAACATACTTGACATATGTCAATTTCAAATCACTCAATATTTCTTGTAGTATCTTGGATAATTGTAGAGAGAGAGCGCCCCATTTAATAAAATGCTGTTCCCTTTTGAAAGCACTTGGGTAACTTGACTCCCAGACAGCATGAGGTTTTATCTTGTTGTTATGAAGATATAAAGACATTAATCAGATTTTTTTTATTATTTTTTTTTATTTTAAGAGAGAGTCCAATTAAAAATGAGAACATTATTATTTGATAGTTACCTAATTAGAACAAATTACATTCTTCTTTCCTTCTAACAGCATGAGGAATACCTGTCTGTTTCCCTTCTGGCTCCATGGAATGTGCACACACTCAGAGGAAGCAGATCGTGCGTCTCAAAGGCCATGTACACTCCACTAAGCTGAAAGTAGTAATCCAGGTGAGTTGGATGGAGACTAAAATGCTTTTCCTCAGATGAGGTGTATGCTTTGCATATTGACAAGTGGTATTTTTCCTGAATCACCTCCTGAAGGTGATTTTTTGTCTTAATTGACAATGCAGGGAACCTAGGGAAATTGTCTGAATTTAGCTGGGTTAAATGATGTGAGTACCTCTTTCAGTCATAAAAGTAGAACATAGATGTTCATTTAAATTGTAGTGCTAGCAGAGCTACAAAACAATGATAATCACAATATAATTAGAATCTGTATCATGAGAAAGTTATGTATATGAAAGTGTTAGAATGACAATAAACTTCAGAAAGACAGATTTAATAAAATGAGGGAGCTCATCAAAAATGCCCTGAGGAAAAGTAAACTCCTTAGATATAGCATTTATTCTACTTAAGGAAACAGTAATGGTGTCTCAGGAGGTATTGTACTGCTGAACGAAATGAGAAATAGGAAGACAAGGAAGAAACTTACATAGCTAAATAGCAATTTTAAGTGATTGAACCAAGAAGAAATCCTTCAAAATCGGATCAGCTGTAGAAAATAAACAGGAAAATAAAACAAATAACAACAATAAACATGTATGAAGAACACAAGAAAGGTCAAAACAAATTTCCAGAGTAAGTAATGAAATACATAAAGAGAAATAAACCCTCTCTTTAAATACATGTATTAAAACAGAAATGCTAGACCTGATGGATAAAACCCTGTTTTGCTTATGTGAAGTATTATAAGAGATTCTGTTGGGACAAAAAAAAGGTAAGGAAACAAAACTGGTAGATTGTTGGGGACAGATATTTGGCATAAGCTTTTACAAATGAATTCAGCTATGAAATGTCTGAACATCCAACAAAATAATCCAGAAGATTGAAGAGATTTGGTTATATCTGTATTTAAGAGGGTTTTTAAACTATTAGGTCTAATCCTCACTAAAATACAACCACAGAATGTCTGTAAAATCCTGGTGGAAAAAGGTCTAAGCTGGACAGTGTTTTAGGTATGGAAATTGTGTTTCAGTAATTGTTTTGTATTTTTTTGAAATTGCAGTGGATATAGAATAACTGAATGAATTTGACTTTAAGTAACGGAGGAAGTTAAGTAGGCACAGGTAAAATATTTGTAAAAGCTGTGTTCCAATGCTTTACTCTTCCAGCCAGTTAAGCATTGGAACATGTTGTTCCAATGCTTAACTACCCTCTCTGTGAAGAAATTCTCCTGATGTCCAAACTAAACCTCCTCTGGCACAACTTTAGGCTGTTTCTTCACATTTTATCACTTGCCACCAGAGAAAAGAGACCCATACTCTCCTCTCTGCAACCTCCTTTCAAGTAGTTGTAGAGAGCTATGAAATCTCCCTGACCCTCCTCTTCTCCAGACTAACCAACCCCAGTTCACTCAGCTGTTCATCATAAGTCTTGTTTTCTAGTCCCTTCTTCAGCTTCCTTGTACCTCTCTTCACGTGCATGAGCAACTCAATATCCTTCTTGTAATGAGGGGCCCAAAACTGAACACAAGACACCAAAGAGAAGATGTTGCCTATAAGAAAAAGAGGCAAGAAACCACCTTTGTATGGTACTAATTAATCTCAGATGTGAATGGTAGAGGAAAAAAAAAGGATGGGTGAGATGAATGAGGGTTTACCATGGATGGAAAAACATAAAGGGTAGACCAGTGAAGGAATCTAGCTGAGCCAAGCCCAGGGAAGATGGACATGTAGTATAGAAACACTGATTTAGCAACTAGAGTGGGTTACAAAATGGAAGACATAATCTGTATGTAAAGTAATGCACATAAAATTGGAATGTTAAAGAATGACTTCCAGACTTCCAAACTGACAATTTTAGCATGGCTAAGTCACTGCCATTGTAGAAACCTCAGGGGAAAGAAAGAAAAAGAAAAAAAAAAAAAAAAAAGAAAAAAATAAAGAACTTTGCTAAACACAGCTTCAGGCAAAAAAACAAACAAGATATTTGAATTCATAAAGGCAGAATGGAAGGAAATCATAAGGAAAATATTGTAATATATGTCTGTAAATAAGTGGTGAAGGCTTATCTGAGTTATGTTCATTCACCTCTAAATATTGAAAATTATTTGACTCATTTGAAATATACTCTTATATGAAAAGAGTTAAAACTGAAAATACTATTTTAGAGAAGAAATAAACAGTACGGTTGGCAGAAATGTGGCTTAGAATTCATTTACTTATTTAAGTATTTAAATACTGAATTAGGAAAAAAAAAGCCCTACAGCACAAATACTTCTGTGGTAAATACTGCAAAATTCATTTTAGAAACACAAATCGATTTCCAAAAGTACAAATGCTCCTAGGAGTTGATAGCTGTCCTTATGATGGTCTGTAACCTAAATAATGAAACTCTTCCCCTTTCTTTTCCTTAACTTCATTGAACTAGAAGCAGCCATTTACTTTTGAGACCTGTAAATACTGAAAAAATCCTGTGGCTGAAATACCACAGCCCTGAATAACTAGAGCCATTTTGTATTTGATCAAATTGGGACCTTAGAAATAGGCAGGGCAGATTTTTATCCTTAGGTTGTACAACAAAATTATTAATCAACACCATACAGGTGTCTGCTTGAATCCTGTGTATCTTCTTATAGATGATTTAGGCATTTCAATTGATAATTATTACAGACATCTGCTTCTAATAAAGCACATGGTAAAAAACAAAACAAAAAAAACACAAGAAAACAAACAAACTAAAATCTATGGATGCAGTGCAACGTCATTCAAAGACAATAGTACCTAACCAAATTTTTCCAACTAGTTTTCTTAAGTTTAGCATGATAAAAAATATACGTATATAATCATAAAGTTTATTTAAAGGGGAAAATATCATAGTGCATCCATGAAATATTTTAAAGCATAATTTGGAACTTTTTAAAGAATCATTTAAATGTAAAGTTTTAACTATATATGTACACATACTTACAGAAATATATGTGCATTTATATATGCATATACACACATAACATTTTGTAGTATAAATACAATTAGATGACACTTAGAGGGAACAGAAATAAAAAAAATCTTGAGCTGTGTTGATAAATTTAAGTGCTTTATTGGCCATGTCCTTCCTTTTGTTGTTATCTTTTTCTCTAAAGCATACTAGGAACCATCTTACATTCTTCCCCTGCCCACAAGTCCCATCGATGGGAGCTAGGGAAGGTTAGCTAATTCAGGCACAGCCTTGTTGCAAGCACAGTTCTGCCGCAGGCTTAAGAAGGCTTTTCCCCTCAGTCTGAAGGGCTTATCGAAAAAGGAAATCAGGAGCTACTTAACTCATCCAGTTCACTGCTGTAATTAAAAAAATATGATGCTGCAAAAAGTCAAGTTGAAGTATTATGAACTATGCTTGCCAAATGAAGCTAGAGTATACACTATCTACTTTAGTTCATAAGTCTGACACAACCTTTATATTTAGTCTCTGTGACCTTTTCTGAATTCCTAGTGATTTTAGGTAACTGACTCTCTTGTGTTATGTTATTCTGTGTCTACTGCTTTGTACATGACTGACTAAAACACAAGGATACAAATACTTTGCTCTAAATAATACACCCCTCTGCAGATGTTAAATGATAGGTATGTCCCAAATGAGAAAAGCGTCTGCTTCAAGAAAATGCAAAAAGTAGAAGAGGATAAAGTACCACATCACAGCCTTTTACCCAAGAACATGAAGTCCGTAGACACCAGCTACGTACCTTACATGGATGAACTGCCAACATACATAGAAAATAGTTATATTTGAAATTATGAGTTGACTCAGCAGAGCTTGGACGGTAATGTCATAATGCTTCCAAAATGTTCTCTGAAGGAAATGCCCATGTGGGAGAGGTGCGGGATGGAATGGTGATATAAAACAAAATTTGGTGCTCAATAACTGCTCAAGTCTACATGGTGTCAAAAAAAAAAAAAAAAAAAAAAGATTTTCAGAGATGCTGAGTATCTGCTTGCTTAAACTGAAACAATGCTATATACCTCTCAAATTGAAACACTAAGTTATGCTTACAAGTTTAGGTACAGATAAACAGCTTCAGATATAAAGAACTCAGTTCACTAAGATGTAAAGGAAGAAACAAAGAAGGTATTCAACCTATGTTTAAGAGCATGGTATCCAACATAACCGGTGTATTTTCCTGTCTTTGTCTAATGCTTGCCATCTAGAGAGATACCCATTTGTAGTTCATGTGACCTTGCCTGTATCCCACACACTTTTATATGTAAATATTGTTGGCCTCAAGATACTTTATATTCAATATAGAAATAATTTTTTTTTTCTTTCCTCAGGAGACTGAAAGACCTTTTTATAAAGGTCAGGACTAAAGATTGTCTCAGGATGGGAAGTGGGGCCACAAAGTCACCTCACTGGAGTCTGGAACGACCCGTGACTGTGGCACATTTACACCGTGCATTTGAATTTCATATCAGTTGTTTCCCAAGCAGGCATATTGACAAGACATAGTTCTACATCTAGTCCTAGAGGCAGTGTAGATGAGTTAGTTAACTCAGAAAAACTCAGTTAGTTATCTCAGAAAAATTGGGTGTGATGCTGTGGTCTTACGGCCAGACAGCTTTTGTTCAATGTTAGTGCAGTAAGAATCAGATCATGTCTCTTTGCCTTGTTCTCCACAGCCTAGTGTAGATGTGCTCTGGGAGCACACGCCTCCCATCGTCTTCAGAGAGTCTGTGGAAACATTCCTGTACATGGTCAGTGAAGTGGTACAGCAACAATATTATAGTAAGCTGCTGCATGATTGTTTACAAACACCTCATGAAAGGCAAAACTGTATTTATGAAACTATACTTATAATCACAAACAAGTGGATAAATTTATTATAATTTCGGTATTATAAAACATGCTAGTATTTGAACAATTTTTAATAAAACTCAAAATACCTTGTGAACATCTGCTTGTGTGATCTTAGGATAGGTGCTACATAATTCAGCCTGCAATTCCACTGTTAAAATCAGTTGAAGTGAATTGCTGAAGAAAATGTGAGTGAGTATTTGATCTGAAACAATTATGAGTCTTCTAATGCTTGAAAGGGCCACAAAGGTTAAATCACTTCATTTCCTCCTTTTTCTTCCCCCCAGCAATTTGATTAATGCAGATGACTTCCCACCACAGTGGCACATAGATTTGGAATCACTTAGTTCTACAGTGAAATACTGGAAGTGTTCCTATTCCTACCATGGTACAAATGCAAAGACCATGCTGAGGAATATATCATGACAAATGTGACTAAAGTAAACATGTTTTTGTTTGTGTCTCTTAAAATTATTTTATCTTAAAATACCAGGACTTCTTGTCACTGCTCTCTGCTGTGCACTTAATGTACTGGAAAGATATTTAATGATTCTTTAAAATAGAGGAAATGGACGGTTTAAAACTAGCTGGCTTGTGACAAATTCAGAGATGTTAGAATTGCACTGCAATTAATAGTAATTTCAAATAATTTGACTTGAATGGGCATATGCTTATAGCATAGGACTGACTGAATTTGGAAGTAGATCAGACTAGACAGCATATTATGCCCACCTATTTGTAGTGAAATTACCAAAACTCTATCTATGTTGGAGCTTGCCATTCCCACCCAAAACACATCCCTGATTTCCCTTTCAGATGGAGCCAGAGTTAAGATTGGGGAATGATACATGCCCCAGAGCTATCTGGTTATGGTGTCAGTGTGATCAGAAGGTTGAATCAGACTCTTGGAGTTGTCCAATGTCATAGTTCTATTCTCTGTGGACCTCAAGCTCGGCCTACGTAAATTGCTTTTGGGTATTGTGGCTAACTTCAGTGGACATTAAGCCTTTTTTCAGAAGATAATGCCTTTGTATATGAAAACACCACGTCTAGCTGAGAGACTTGCAAGACAGTGAATGCTGGAACTCCTGTCTGGTTCTGCCTGAGGGAGGCTCTTTCCTGGCCATTCCCACCTCCCCACTGTTTGGTCAGGGCCCACTGAGCTAGAGGTTCATTCACAGGGGTCTGGGAGGGTTGTTCTTACATCATAATCTCACAGCAATACTGTGGTATCTAAGACTAAAAATTTACACGTGTGCTTCTTCACTTTTGGTGTCCTGGATGTTCCTATGGAATTGGCTGTTAACATTTTTCAAGAATCACAGTCCAAACAATACCTATGCAGTTATCTCTCTGAATGTTAACTGAAAAGATTTAGAAGGCTAAAACATTTTTTTCTTTCTCAATTATAATAATACTTGAGGCAAAGGCCTACGTGTTTCAGAAAACAGAAAAGTAAACAATTTCCAAATTTTTGTTATTCTGCTTATCCACCTATTTCCCCTTAAACTTCAAGGGAACTTCAGTCTGTGACATCCCAAACCATATTTTTTTCTGTTAATATTTCCTCCTGATTATAAAATTGTGATTTTCTAATCAGGGAACAAGAGGTACACCAGAAGCTGCATATGCAGTCTTGTAGCTGACCCAGACAGTTCTCATTTTGAAATCTGACCCCTAAATACTCTAGCAGTTGTTGTCCTGTTCATTAAAAATATGAGAGAGTTCAAATAAAATACCTTCCTGGAAATTGCAGTCCATCGTCAGAAGAAAAAGAGCAGCTGGTGAATTATCTTCTGTGAATTGCTCACTTATCTCCAAGATAAATACATATATTTTGCAATAATATGTTCCAGACTTTGCTAAAATAGGCCTGTGGTTCTTTAAGTGCTATCTGGCGTATCGTATACCTACATATGTAACCCTTATGCTTCAGAGATTAGGATGATTAGCAGAATACAATACTGGCTGCATGTGCACAAGAAGTAAGCATCCTTCCTCTTGTGGAAAAATCTTGTAATTAGGTTCTTGACCATGTCACAACAGCTACAAACAGTACAAATGTACTCAGTAGGAAAGTGCTGTCTGTATTCTAGGAAGAATAGCATTGTACTGTGTTTATTGTTATTGCTTTTATGACCTAGGTCATCTATATTCTTCAGTAAAGTTGCATTCAGTCAACTTTGGACCTAAGTGTCGGTTTGTTTCCGTAACTTATAATATGGATCATATTGTCTGCATAACACAGTGAGCTTTTATGAGTGAAGATAATTCAGAAAGCATATTTTTGCAAACTCCATTTTGTCCTGATGTATTCGTCTCATTACTGTTGATTGATTTCTGACTATTTCTGTAAAGGTGGTGGTCTATAAAATTGCTACATTGTCTATGCATTCAATGGGAAAGGCATTTGCCCTGAGCTGCAAATGGAAATTAAAATGTATTGCAAAGGGGTGGGGGGGGGGTGCGAGGTGGGGGGGGAGGAGGGGGAGAGAGGCAGAGAGGTGGGTTAAAGTTTGTAGCTCTGGAAGTCGTAGTGGTTATGGAGAGGAAATTCTTTGCAAACGTGTCATTGGATAACCATAATGATGAAAGAAGGAGACTTGAAAAAGAACCTGTTTCTGCTGTTTCTCTGAAAGCAGAATCTTGGAATCTTGTTTAAATCTCTACTGCCACAGGATCAGGCCTGCATTAAGGCAGAGAGCAATACAAATACGGGTGAAGGTGGATAAACTTGAGAGTTACATCAAAAAGGATATATTGTGTGTTATTTGGTTTAATTGCAGTGAAATTAAACGAGAATTCTATTTTGAGTTATTATCTTGTATTAGACTAAGCATCTCAGAGTGATTTATAGATCTGAATGAGTTAAGTGTCAGGCTGAGAAAGATCATTACTACACCATTTTACATAAGCACATTTTTATGTGCCAAGGAAACTACAGCTTGTTCCTCAGTGAACCCTCCAGTCAAAAAGCAAAACGAAACAAAATCGAAATCACGGATTCCAAAGGAGAGGGAGTTAGGAGAATGAGGATTTTAGAGGCTTGCTTGACAGTAGCTTTCACTTCTTTTCTCACCTGAAACCAACAGCCTTATCACTACCACCTGGAATGAAAAAAGTAATTTGTATCCACTTAAATTGTTAAATGGAAACCACCTAAGTTCATTAGAGCCCACTGGAAAAGAGTTGGTCGTGTAAGGTTTAAAGCATGGGGGTGTTCTTTCTCTGTTGGGATATTTTTGCAGCTTTTTATTTCACTGGAATAGACTAGCTGATATTGACGTAGTCTCTGTGGGATTCTTTTGCAACACTTGAGGAATGATGCTTTCATTGAAAGTAAGTTTTGTTGGGAGTGAAGCTGGTGTTGTTAACAGCCCTACCTAGATTTGAGCATTATGAGTTATAGGGTTGAAGAGAGTATGTGAATGTTTCTTGGTTAAACATATGTCTCCCTTCAACAGCATAATAACCAGACACAGAGGTGGGTGGTGCAGGCTTTATCAATATAGGTGACTGAATGGTATTTTGAAAGCTGAAACATGAGAACTGTTTGATGACTTAGATGAAGTTCCAGAAGTGGGAGTTATTCTAAATCTTTTTTTTGTGATGTTCTCTCTGCCTAACTGGATAATGAAAAATAT
The DNA here is from genome assembly GCF_009769625.2 of Cygnus olor. NCBI lineage: Eukaryota > Metazoa > Chordata > Aves > Anseriformes > Anatidae > Cygnus > Cygnus olor. Next base: position 39,377,455 of record NC_049172.1, on the reverse strand, counting down.
TAAAGGTGGGGTCATGCTCTTTCTGATAGACATATGTGTATGTTTTGCACATGTGTAATGCTGTTGTGTTTGTGATGTTGCATGCATAAAGGAATGGAAGTGCCAGCAGTGAGACTAAGTACATTGCTGGTAGCCACAGCAACAACGAAGCAAAAGCTGGACTCTTATGATTGGTAGCTGCACATCCATGACTGGAACAAGGAATGGTCTGAACTTTTCCTTATCTAGTAAAGATAACATCCTGTACATGCAGCACAAGACTGCAGGTAAGCGTTCAAACCATTAAAAAGGCTGATTCTCGTCGATGTGTGCCTCATGAGCTCAGGTCAGGGCTGTCTTCTCCAGCTCTAGGTTGCTGTGGAGCAGTACCAAAACACCAGCTTGGTCTACAGGAAGAGAGGCTTATGCTACTTCAGGCTTTACAGATGGCTGATTTAGCACTGCCAGCTTGAAAAGCTGATGCTTTTTTCTAAACACTGAAAACTAATTGTGTTAAGTCTTTCTCTACTTCTTTCTGTGACTCTGTAGATACTGAGCTTGCTTTACACAGCACACAAGAAAACAGCAGTGATTGGGTTGCTTTCTTGTAGCTTGTGGCATTTTTCGGTCTCTTCTTTTTCTTCTCTCTGTTTGTTTATTTATTTATTTATTTTCTTTTTGCTAGCTTGTTGGTAAGGAGGGTAACTTGTATGTTATTCTTAAATTCAGCAAGTGCATCAAAATTCACCATTACAGGCCTAACACATCTCTTTTTTAGTGGTGGGGAGGGAGGGGGTTCTAAGTTTCTGCCTTTGTGTGACAAGAAGCCACAGAGCTGGATGGAGCCTTGCCTTAATCTGAGACATTTATAAACCATGCCAAAACAAAAGAGAACAACTGAAACATAGCTGAGCAGGGGTGATGTGACTGATCTCTTGTCATGACTTCATAGAAAGGGGGAGACTGATGATAGAAGAACTGTGAGAAAGTCATTGTTACTGGATTTTGGGATACTGTCTTTGAAGGGAATTTGATTAGACACTTAATAAGTGTGTTCCCAGCATACCTGCTGCATTGATTCTATGACCAGCTCAGGTACAAGGCAGTTGCTGTCAGTGGAGAGTGCAAGACTTGAAACATACCTTGGCAAAATGTTTTAGTCCTTGAGCTGGGAGGAATATCTTAAAAAGAGAGAGGGTTATTCTGTTTCTGAGACTGTTTAAGAGATGGATAGTAATTCAGCTTTCCCTTTCACGCAGTTTCTCAAGTCCATAAACTCCATAATTTGCAAAATAAAACATCAGGAGTCCCTTTTAAGTTTTTTTTTTTTTTTTTTTTTCCTTCCTATTAAGTTTGTTTATACAATGAATTTTAGATGCTGGCTGCTCTTTGAAAATTATTAAAACCAGTTCTGTTAAATGTAACCTGTCAGTGGGGCAGGGATTGCTAGCAATTTCTAATGACACTGGTGATCTTATTACCTCACATCTACAACATACCAGTCCTGAAATGGTCATGGAGTCAGAAAATCTTGCATCCTTTTTTGTAAGCCTAACAATTAGATACAGCTTTTGCTATTCTGAGATTCTGGCAAAGTATTTCTGGATGGTGAACTCCGATGCTTAGTCTTTCATAATTAATATGCTCTAACTATATGGGATTTTAGGTTTCTTAAAATAATAAACGTATGAATTGGAATTCTATCTCAGAATGCTATTATATTTGGGACAATTAGACACTTTTTAACTTAGTGATTTTAGTCTTTGACTCTTTCACTATTACTGGAAAAATTACTCTCTGTTAGCAAAACTGTTTGTAAATGCAATACTATTTAAAATATACACTTACATTACTGTGATGGTTTTCCATCTTCTGTTTAGCACAGAATAGCTAAGCACTACTCCTTTCTTCCATGATGTTTTGCCACCATGAACAAGAGCTTCAAAAGTTAGAAATTCACTGATGCGTTTTAGTTCCTAGTACAAGAATCCCACAGTCTTGAGAGACTACTTGGTAAATTTTGAGTTTGCTGATGTCTGGAAAAAAAATCACCCTGGATAATTCAGTAGAATTCCTGAAGAAAGAATAAAAAATAGAAATTTGCCAATGGATGCAGATACTTCTGGGGTAGATACAGCAGGACCTTTGTGGTATACAATATTGTTCTAAATGGAAAGGAGTAACCACTTCCTTAGTGTAATGTCATCAGCCAGATTTCATCAAAAATAGAAATTTTCACTTTTGTTTGCAAAGCCAGGCAAATTTGATTTACACACAGATGCAGCTGCTGAGTTTGAGTTTAGTTCATGTAAAGTTACGAAAATTCATGTTAAGATTCCATCAGTTACTCCATTCCAGTTTCTCTCCATTCCTTGAAAGTGAGAAGTTTTGGTATCTTGAAAGTTTAAAATTCAGATTTCATAGCCTTTGATATAGCATACCCGTTTCTCATACGTTCATAATATGTAAAGGAATCTTGTACTTCTATAGGCACTTGAAGGCAGAGAAGGCACTTGAGCACAGCTATAGGCACAGAAGGCACTTGAGGACAGTCTCCTGGGATTTGGAATATGACAGTGAGTTTCAGTTTCATTTTGATATTTCATTTTATGACAGCCACAACAAATTACCTTAGGTAGCTCTCCTCTTCAAAGAGGAGATCCAATTCCCAACAACAGATGTGGTTTTTGTAGTATTCCTGCCAGGTATGATTTGGATAGCACTGTCATTAGCCTTTCAGATTTTTTTTTTCTCCTGTTTTCTGAATCATCTTTGGCATTACATTCTATAATCTTATTGTAGCTCAGCATGGCTTTGGCCAAAACTTATGCTGAAGCCTCTTGTTCCCCTTCATTATGGCTATTATTATTTTTAATATCTAATTAGTGATGGAGAAGCTTAGTTTCTTTATTGTTCCTTCCTACAGTTGAAAATTTCTGATGAAATCCAGACTTTCACCTGGCATGGACTAGTGTAGCTCCATAAAAGTCGATGTTGACTTACACTAGGGAGAGTTTCTCACAAAATGATTGGGAGTTCATATCCTCTTGAGTCATTTTTCTGTATTTTAGGAAGGTCTCTTTAGTTTTTTGTTGTCATTGTTTTATGCATCAGAAATAACACAAAGGATTAATTTGTCATTCACTTTCCTCTCTGCCTAATGGGGTAAGAAGTAGCATGGTTTTCACAGAATATTAGGGATTGGAAGTGACGTTGAAAGATCATCTAGTCCAATCCCCCTGCCGGAGCCGGAACACCTAAATCATGTCATGCAGGAACACGTCCAAGCAGGTTTTGAAAGTCTCCAGAGAAGGAGACTCCAAAACCCCCTTGGGCAGCCTGTTCCAGTGTTCTGTTACCCCCACTGTAAAAAAGTTTTATCTCATATTTAAGAGGAACCTCCTATGTTGCAGCTTACACTCATTGCCCCTTGTCCTATCATTGGGTATCACCGAGAAGAGCCTCCATCCTCCTGACACTCGCCCTTTACATATTTATAAATGTTAATAAGGTCACCCCTCCGTCTCTTCTTCTCCAAGCGAAAGAGAACCAGCTCCCTCAGCCTTTCTTCATAAGGGAGATGCTCCACTCCCTTAATCATTTTTGTGGCTGTGCACTGGACTCTCTCATGCAGTTCCCAGTCCTCCTTGAACTGAGGGGCCCAGAACTGGACGCAGTATTCTAGATGTGGTCTCACTAGAGCAGAGTAGAGGAGGAGGAGAACCTCTCTCGATTCTACTAACCACACCCCTTCTGATACACCCCAGGATGCCATTGGCCTTCTTTGCCACAAGGGCACAGTTCTGGCTCATGGTCATCCATCTGTCCACCAGGGCTCCCAGGTCCCTCTCTCCTTCACTGCTTTCCAGCAGGGCATTCCCCAACTTATACTGATGTCTGGGGTTGTTCTTGCCCAGATGCAGGACTCTACACTTACCTTCATTATATTTCATTAAGTTTCTCCCCACCCAATACTCCAACCTGTCGAGGTCCTGCTGGATGGCAGCACAGCCTTCCGGTGTGTCAGCCACTCCTCCCAGTCTAGTGTCATCACCAAACTTGCTGACAGCGTACTCCATTCCCTCATCCAAGTCACTGATGAATACATTAAACAGTACTGGTCCCAGTACTGACCCTTGAGGCACTCCACTAGATACAGGCCTCCAACTTGCCTCTGTCCCATTAACCACAACCCTCTGGCTTCTCACCTTCAGCCAGTTAACAGTCCACCTCACTACCCAATCATCCAGACCACACTTCCTCAGTTTAGCTGTGAGGATGCTGTGGGAGACGGTGTCAAAGGCTTTACTGAAATCAAGATACACCATGTCCACTGCCTTTCCATCATCTGTCCACCTGGTTATATCTTCATAAAAGGTTATCAGGTTGGTCAAGCACGACTTCCCCTTGGTGAAGCCATGTTGACTGCCCCTAATGACCCTTTTATCCTTGGTATGTCTAGAGACAATGTCAAGGATAAGTTTTTCCATCACCTTACCAGGGATGGAGGTGAGGCTGACCGGTCTATAGTTACCCGGGTCCTCTTTCTTGCCCTTTTTGAAGACCGGAGTGACATTTGCCTTCCTCCAGTCCTCAGGCACCTCTCCCGATGCCCATGGCTTACCAAAGATGGAGAGTAGTCTAACAATGACTTCTGCCAGCTCCCTCAGCACCCGTGGATGCATCCTGTCAGGACTCATGGACTTGTGGATGTCCAGCTTGCTTAATCGGTCCTTACCCCAACCCTCATCAACTAAGGCAAACTCCTCCTTTATTCTGACTTCATTTGGGGCCTCAGGGGTATGGGGCTACTCAGGAGAGCCTCTGGCATTATAGACAGATATGAAGACACTCAGTAACTTTGCGTTCTCTTTATCTTCTGTCACCAGGGCACCCACCTCATTCATTAGTGGGCCTACATTGGCTCTAGTGTTAGTTTTGTCCACAATGTATTTGAAGAAGCCCTTTCTGTTGCCACTGACCCCTCTTGCAAGCTTTAATTCTAGGGAGGCCTTAGCTTTCCTATTTGCCTCCCTACATCCTCTGAAAACAGCCTTATATTCCTCCCAAGTGGCTAGCTTCTCCTTCCATGATCTGTAGATTCTCCTCTTCCGCTTGAGTTTGCCAATCTCACCATAGGGGGGTGGAAGGTCTCCCAGTCTTCATCACTGCTAGGGCTCTGCCTCACCGGTGCAAGCCCGGCTATAACCTCCTCCCCCTTTGAATCTAGTTTAAAGCTTTCCAAATGAGCCCTGCTAATTCCTGTCCCAGAATTTTCCCCTGTGAGATAAACCTTTCCCATGTATTACTGTTAGGCCTGATGTCTTATAAAACCAGCCATTATCAAAGAACCCAAAGCCCTGCCTGTAGCACCAGTCTCGTAGCCAAGCATTTATGGACTGGATCCTTCTATTCTGTCCCACATCATCACCCCAGAATGGAAGGAGGGAAGAGAAAATGATTTGTGCTCCAGAGTCTTTCACCAACTGTCCAAGGGCCTTGAAGTCTTTCCTCATTCCCCTCAGACTATGGGACACAACTTCCTCCCCACCTATCTGGAAGATCAGTAGCGGGTAGTAGGCTGTGGAGTGCACCAGGCTGGGGAGTGTCCTGGTGATATCCCTGATCCGGGCTCTAGGTAGACCACAGACTTCCCTTCGATGACGGTCAACTCTGCATATAGGGCCCTCCGTTCCTCTCAGAAGGGAATCTCCTATTACAATTACCCTTCTTTCTTCCTTTCTGGAGGCAGTCTTGAGGCGTGGTGTTAGCTGCCTCTTCTGATGTGACCTCTTAGGCGGGCCTTCCACCACATCCTCACCTACCTCTCCTTCAAGATGCAGGGCCTCAAGCCTATTACGGAGGGGCACCTGGGGAAGCAAGGTAGGTAGGGAGGGGGGTTGCCTGCGATGCTGAGGTGGGACTTGCTTCCAACCCTCCTCATCTGTTTGGTCCCCTCCCTCTGCCCGATAGCGACAGGGCAGGGGCTCCACCACCCTCTGAGGAACGTCTCCCCAGCACCCTTCCCTCTGGCACACCAGGGAGTTACTCCACCAGTCAATCTCCTGCTCACACGACCTGATGCCCCTCAGTCTCTCCACCTCTTCATTGAGCTCAGCCACCATGGTAAGCAGACCTTCCACCTGAGAACAGGCAGTCTCCCCGCTGCCCTGCCCCGGCAGCGGCAGGCTCAGGCCCTCCCTGCAGCCAGAGGCCTGAACAGCCATGTCTCTGGTCAGGCCCTCCGTCTGGGTTGCCAAGGTCTTTTTGGAGTGAGTTTTCCATGTATATATTTGTGAGTTTTGTATTTGAGATTTTTCACACAACTTGTACCAATTGCAATTGTCTTTCTCCCTGATAAGAGACTTAATTTTGTAGCCTATTTTACCCTACCAAAACCAGAGGCACTTTAATCACCACAGCTAGTGTAAGAGAGTGATTTTATATTTGTTGTTGTTTGCAAATGTTAGGTCTATGAATACCAAATGCCATAAGTACAAAAGAAGTGTTTATTATTAAGATATAAAATGCAACTGACCTTCTCTATTTCTACATGAATCAGAGTCTACTTCATGTTATGTTCCAGCTATGCGCATTACTGAACTTTAACTAATGGCATGAGAGTAGTTCTGCTAATGATAGTGGACCAACTCTCATATGAGAGTAGTTCAGCATCTCTGAGTCAAAAGACATGCAGTTGAATAATACCATTCACTGAGTAATTTCCTAAAGAACTTGTTTCAATTATATTATTAAATGAAAATGGAAGAAGAAAAAAAATGGTGTATACAAAGCGTTCAAACTTTCATTTCATGTGAAGTCTCAAAATTTCAGTGATCAAGTTATTTTGGTAAAACTTAAATGATTACTCTAGATATAGGAATATCTTGTTTAACATTTAATCAAAGGCCTTAAATAAGTATTCAAAATTTCCTTTTTTTCCTGCTCAGTTTCTTCTCGCTTTCACTTTCAAAAGTTCAAACATCTTGAAAGTAAAACATTGTTCTAGCCTTCATCTTTGGATAGGATGTTTTTCATGCTTTGCCTTATATTATAGAATGTTTTTTGAATAACCTATAAACATTTTTTTATTTTTTTCATGTTTTTGTTACATTGAAAAAAATAAAATTGCACTGTAGATTGCCCTCTACGTTTTTTAAATGTAAGTAACTAAATAATACCTTTACAATTCAGTATTGTATGTGTAATACAGCAGTATGTTAAATGGCTTAGCTAGTCCAGTAAGAAATATAATAGTATTACTGTGATAGCGAAAATAGAACTTAAATACAACTAACTTTTTATTAATATTCTACTTGCTGAAGCATGTTTCAGCAGAAGTGAGTGCAGCTTCTAAAGCTTATAACACAGAATTACAGGGTTTGTATGAGTGTTTGTGAGTGAATTTCTGTACAGAACTGGCATTTCATTAAAAATAGTGTATTAATATCTAGACATACTTAATGCTAACCATTACCAGAAATTCAACAATTATCACTAGAAATATTAGCCATATTTTGAAGATAGATAAATAATAGAAATATCATTTCTCCCTTTGATTAAAAATCAATGAAGCATTTAATATAGGCTCCTGCACTTTATTTTACACTTTAGCAAATGGCTTTAAGTAGTGTGATCAAAGTTCTTGTGCTTGCAATGATGGCAGCATCTTCCTTTTCTATGCACTGGAGCACTACGCTCTGTGTGGCTCCTATGATATCATTGGAAGTGCTCAACCTAGGATGAAAGTAAGAATCATGAGAGAGATACACAGATTATAAATGACATATATATATATATTTTTTTTTTCCTTAAGTGGCTTAACCTTGAGGAAACCCTGTAATTCAGAGATGTCACTTCGGAGTTGGCTTTGTTCCAAATGGAAAGGAAAATATGACCACTGCAGTGCCATTTATCAATCAGATGTGAATCCCTCTACTATATTGCAGCTTAGACTATGAGTCCTTTCCTCTAAGCAATTAATTTGCATGAAAGTCTAGATTTAATTCAGCTTTAGAATTTTATGAATAGAAGTCATTAGGACTGATATTGAATAACTAAAAGATTTAGATTCTGTGCACAAACTTAAAGCTCATTCTAATTAATTGTTTTTATTTGTTTTGAAGTATTTTAGTGACTTTTTAAATAGGGAAATGTGTACAATACTTAATAAAGCTATTTACAGCCAGGCAGATGACATTTCAAGTATTAATTCCTGGTTGATTTATCTTAAACTTGTGCTTGTACAGATGTATATAACATACTGCTTTACTTTGGAATTTTATATTCAAAATTCTGAAAGCCAATTAAGGCTGTGTGGGGGGATGAAGTAAAAATGTAGAATCTCTCTTGACCAAAGTAAAAGCGTGTAGTCTGCAGTCTCTGTAGATCCTCCAGCTCCCAGAGGTTTCATGCCTCGGTTGACTTCATTTTAGTTGAAGAAGATTATTGGCACAATTGGAATATATCTGGCACACGTTTGAAAAGCTGGGAGACCAAAATAGACTTGAACAAATGAGAGACAGAAAGGCTTTATGGATCTTCAACATTTTAGGGAATGGTGGCAGAGAAGGAAGGACTTCCCTTGTGGTCTAGTAATTTTATTTCTGAATGTTCATTGCCTGAGGCATCATTTAAAATAATTGTCACTGACGTTAGGCCTGACTATGAGATGTGTGTTTGGTTTTTTTTTTTTTGGGGGGGGGGGGGGGGGGGGATGGTGGTGGGGTTGTTTGTTTTTCTTGTTTCCCTCTCTTCAACTGAGAGACCTGTGACTGGAATTAGACTGGTGATGCGGTAATGGTTGGTAGCTGTCTGCATAGCCTCTGCAAGGTCTTTTAGTGCTTATCTCTATCACACTTAAAATATTTTTATCACTTTGCTTAGGGAAGTAGAAAGCAGGAGAAATGAACTTCACTGCACACAAAGTTAATAATTTTATATACTCTGTCTGTTCTGATGTGGTGCTATTTCCACTAGGCTGAGTAAGAGAATGGAGCATCTAAAGAAGTTTGAGAATATGAACCTTAAAATTACATCTTAATGGTAAATACTGAGGAGGAAGAGCAACTACTTAAGCTAATCAATAATATGAAATATCTAGCAGTTATAACTTGGTCAGGAGTATATTTAAACTGGAAATTAGAAGGGCGATCAAAAGAGCAAACATAAAATGTCATTTCAGTTATGGTAGGGAGGTCAAAAAGATAAGATGTTCCAGGATGGAGACTGATAAGTTTTTGGGAAGAATTATGGAAACGCTTAGGGGAATTTCTGGAGATAAAAAATTCAGAATGGGGAACACTGAACCTAGTATATCCAGTGTGAACCAGTGTTTGTTTTATTGTCTCATGTTGTATACATGCAATGTTTAAAGGTTTTTTAGTTATTTGTGATGGAAATGAGAGGAAAGAAACTTCACCACCTGTGGATTTGTAATTTGATCACAAAGATCAAACAACTATGTTTCTTTATTTGCTGCCTTTTAAAATCACTGCTCTTTCCTAGAACTGGTGTGAGAGGCCTTGTCTCTTCAACGCATGAAGTTGCAAAGACTTGGCAGATTCACATAAATTTCAAGTCAGAAATTATTTCTGCTGCCTCTTCCCGCCAATGCGTTCCCGCCCCCTCCCCCGCTTTATAAACTCCAGGCAGTTTTATGATAACCGTGGTTTTGTTTGCATTTTCTTTTCTATTTTGCTTTCTCAGTTGGAGTATATTTTGTTTTCTCGAGTCCACAGAGACGTGTTAAATGTTTGTTTGTGTTGTTTGTTTTTATACTGTGATGCTTTTGTTTTTTTCTTCCCTATATTGCAGGGCCTTCAACTGGAGATGTTCTTAATATTTCCCACTGACAGTTCATTGTATATTATCTACAAGTTTTTCATTTTTGGCCTTTTAATATAGGCCCTGTGTTTCTTGTAGTATGTTCAGAAGTGTTTGATAAGCCATGTTGAACAGTGGATGCCGTAAACTCTCAACCAGGAACCTGTGTAATGAGGAAAAATAATTGTTCAGCATATGTCCTGGTTTCAGTTAGGACAGAGTTAATTTTCCTCCTAGTAGCTGGTAGGGTGCTATGTTTTGGATTAGGATGAGAAGAGCGCTGATAACATGCTGATGTTTTAATTGTTGTAGAGCAGTGCTTACACCAAGCCAAGGACTTTTGAGCTTCTCTCTCTGTCCTGCTAGCGAGCAGGCTAGGGATGCAGCAGGAGCTGGGAGGGGACAGACCCAGGACAGCTGACCCAAACTGGCCAAAGGGGTATTCCATACCATCTGACGTCATGCTGAACAATATATACGGGTGGCTAGCTGGGGTGGAGGGGTGGGCCGGCTGCTCGGGGATAGGCTGGGCATCGGTCAACGGGTGGTGAGCAATTGCATTGTGCATCACTTATTTCGTACACATTATTATTATTAATACTATTATTATTATTATTATTGTTATTATTTTCCCTGTCTTAATAAACTGTCTTTATCTCAACTCACAGGCTTCACTTTCCCGTTTCTCTCCCCCATCCCAGAGAGGGAGAGGGGAGGGTGAGCGAACGGCTGTGTGGTGTTTGGCTGCCAGCCGGGCTAAACCACAACAGCATATAAGGGTAGCAATTACTTTTATGGGAATCTGTCAAGGTACTTCCACAGATTTTCTGGTTTAGTTTCAACTAGAGACTAAACCATTATGTAGACTAAATGGTGCGCACTGCAGTCACAGCAATATGTATTCCTTCAGCTGGTGGCAAATAACCAGAACTTTAAGCTCCTTGAATGAAAAAAAAGTGCCTTTGTATAAGAGATGCACACAAAGAAAAAGAATTAATGAGAGAAAAGACGTTGAAAACAGGGAAGGCCATAGAACTGTACAGAAAGAGGTGGAAAACATGTTGAATGATACAAGCTGGCTCTTGAACAACAACAACAACAAAAAAAAAACGGGAAAATCGACACAACAAGACCACTCTAGCTTTTCTGAAATGAAAATCTTAGCAAAATAAGCTGAAAAATCACTGAGAAACAAAGAGCAGCTATGTGTACTCTTCACATAGTGAATGTAGTCAACGTTTTAATCTTTGCCTTCCCCACAGCTTGCTTTACATCCTAGGACAGCAATTTTGATAGCAGTAAGCTTTAGGACCACAACAGGACTGTTAATGAGTTGGATGTATACACTGTGTTGTTGTATACTGTTCAAATCAGAATAACTGATTTTGCAGTAATTTTGTTCAGAATATTTGATTTTTTGCTGTGTAGCTTTCTTTTGTAATTCATGCAGTATTTGAGACTTGCTGTCCAGTTAAAGAATTGGGAAAGCATAATAAGACAAACTCCTGAGGTGTTGGTGGAAGTAGTCTGCCTTATACGTGCCTTTTTTGGTGTTTTTCTTCTGCAGGGATGGGGGTGGTGTTTTTTTTTTTTTTTTTTTTTTTTTTGGCATTCTACCTGAATCAGTGTGCTCTCACTTTCAAATCACATTCCTAAAGTTGTTCAAAATTCTCTTGAAGTGTTTATGAACACTAGTGACCATTTTATTGAGTAACTTTAAGAATCTGTTCTGCGAGTGTTTTTTCTACCATGTCATGAGCATGCAGCATTGTAACATATATGTTACAACATATATATATATATTATATATATATATTATATATATATATATATATATATGTATATATAAAAAAATAAAATCATTAGGGGTGGAAAAGACTTCCAAGATCATCTGGTCCAACCATCACCCTACCACCAATATTACCCACTAAACCATGTCCCAAAGTACCACATGAACCTTTTCTTCAAAATCCCCAGGGATGATGGCTCTATCACCTCCCTGTGCAACCTGTATTTCACTTCTTTCTAAGATTAGTGGTGGTTGAAATTCTTATTTAAATATTTTATTTTGGAAAATAATGTTCTTTGGAACAAGCTTTCTGTGACAATGTGTCAGCTTTGGAGTGATAGTTTTATGATACAATTTCATCTTTAAATGAAAGACACTAATTCCCTTTTCTTAGAAAAACAAGTAAAGTGGACTTGGCATGAAGCTAGACTGGCGGAGACTCAAGTCCAATTATCTGTGTCTAACTACCTGCCTCAGATCTCCCAACTTCCAGACAAATACCAGCCATTTGCTGTTCTGGAATAGTGTTGTTACTTTTCTCCCCTTTTCTTTATTTTCATTTTCCTGTTCATATTTTTCCCCAGATGCATTGAGAGCAATAAATAGAGGAAAACAGCACTAACTGATGTGGGATGGAAAACATACTTATCTGTATTTCTGTAGTAAATGTAGCAATACACACATACACCTGTAGTAACTGGAGAATATCTTCTTCCATTTCCACACAGGTTTCAGCTCCTTATTGCAGGATAAAATATAAAACAGAGCAGAATGGGGAAGGAGCAATAAAAATAGCACGAAACTAAAACCCAGAATAGTTCATCCTTTGGTAAGTCCAGAAGTGCTTCAAACAGAATTTATTTCGTAGCCTTAGTACACTTTATTTAAAAAAAAAAAAAAAAAAAAAAAAAAAAAAAAAAAACAGAAAATATATTTGCAAAAGGCACTGATGGTTCTTTACAAGTGACTACATCTGGATGGTGTGTATTGTGTCGCAATATAAATTTTCCCCTTTTTTTAACATTGTAAGGTACTAATGTAAAATTATTTGGGAATCTATGGACTAATGTGACGGAAACATGTTTGAATTTTCCTTTTTAAGACCGAATTGACTAATGTAGTCAAGGAGTATATGTAGTTAAAGGTATTTTTTCATTCACTAGCAAAATGCTTTCAGAAAAAGTGATAAAATTATTCTACTCTGTGGGAGCATATAGGCAACATGAGTCTAAGCAGACACAGTGTCAGTTTTGATTTCACTATTCTTCATTATTTTTCAGTATTAAAGTTGAGAGCTTATTGCTGACGAAAGTGAGCATCATGCACTGAAATGTCAAATTTCTAAACTGCTGCCTACCAGTGAAGTTTCCTCCCTTTTTTGTCTGTCTTGAAGAAAAAAGCGTTGGTGGGTAGAGGGCTGTTGTGTTGTCAGTTACAGGGAGGAGGCTCCACGCAAGGTTTCTGCTAGTTTGCTGCTATTAGGATGCTCTAGCTAGTCAGGTAGGGGAGATAGACTTGACATCAAGGAAACAGAGACTTTCAAAAGTGAAAGATTACTAAAACTTTGTAAGATATTTGGATGCCTGGCTTTTTTAGGGGAAATATAAGCAGCCAGCAGCTGTTAGACAACCAGCAAGAAGGTTTAGGGTGATGAGGGTGATAAAAGTATAGTGCTGCTATAGTGAAGTGACTATCAGACCTCTGTGAAATATCTTCCTATCAGATGTATTATTTTCTCTACCCACATGCTGCAGTAAAGAATCCTGAAAGTAAATTTGCAGGTTCCTTATTAATGTGTTTAAACACCGAAGGTTGTACTGGGCTAAAGTACAGAAGATCTTGTTTGCTAGATATTGGAAGTCTGCATTCTGTTCTGAATATATTTTTCTTTCCTGGGACAAAGAGTAAGGATTTTTCCTCTAGCAAAGACACTTCTCAATAAGGATCTCAATCTGATTAAAATGCAAAACACCCTGTATTGAAAAGCTTTCTGCCACAGTGATTGTTACGTTGTGATTCTGTGTCCTGCTGTTACTAGCTAAGCTACACCAAGCTAGGGATGAAATTTGCTGGCCTAGGTCATAGTTTTCCACTATTGGAGCTGCAGAAACAATATGTAAATTGCTCATTTACGGGTGATTGAATGTTTTACATGTTTGCTGGTGTCAGATGGGAAAATCTTTCAAAAATGTCTGGTAGTAGTGAACAGATACTGGAAAAAAAAGCATTTGCTCTTATATGGCAGTGTTCTTTGGAAAGAAATCTAAGACGTATGTAGAGGTATAAGCTTAGAAAATGAATCCAAGATTTAGAGTACATTATTTAAATTGTATGTGTATGTATCTATATAATATTGTCTTGCAATATAAGACATCTATGTCTAAAACAATGCTTTAAAACAAACGAAAAAACACAAATGCTTCCCCACAAGTTTCCAGCTATGAAGTTGGATGAACATAAAGGAGAGGGTGGGGGGAAGTATGTGAATAATACTTAATTTTTTCACAGGGTTTAAAACAAAAAAGTACATGCACGCTTTTCTTCTAGTTCTTACTTAGCAAGTGTAGGTCACAGTTTTTGCTTGCCTGGTTAGTTGAATTATTTTCATTGTTTGTATTCTCCTAGCATATGTGCTTTCTGTACTCTTTCAACTGATGTTGAATTGGATAAGCTGCTGCTGTCTGTCTTGAGCACGATTCATTATGGCCAGAGCCTGAATAATCAATGAATTTCATAAATTTCTACATGTGTATTGAAGCAATAGATATTATTCAGAAAATAATATTTTGTGATTAAGATAACATTAGTTGGTATTCTGTCAATCACTTTATGTTCCATGTAGAATTAGAAGTTCACAGCAAAAGAGGTAGGACATTCATCTTAGGAGCAGTAATACGCAGAATAGTTCTTGTTATAAAAGTAATGAAATAAGAGATTTGAATGTTTGAAATGTATTGCAAAAATATTTCATGAATGCTAACAATATGATTATATATAACTAGTAGATAACTTTCCATAACCTCCCAACAATTTCATTTCTGTTTAAATTGTACCACATATGTACGTTTGACCAGCTTAGTTCTTCCTCTATTAGTTAGTACTAAAACATAATTCCTTTCAGGCTAATATCGTGTCCACAATTGATTCTCTCTTCTCATTTGTTTTGTAACCTGTTTTGTTTTCCATTAAAGAAAGTATTCTGTTTCAGTCTGATTATCTGCAGGACAGATGGATTTAGCACTTTTGTAGACACTGTCTTTTGATCTTGATGACAGTTTCTTTTTCATAAACTGTGAATGCAATAATTACATTATTTTTAAGTGAGATGAGTATGTTTAGTATACCTTCAAGTTTTTGTGTGTATTTTAAGTTTTCCCTTGAGTCTCATCACAATAATAGATAAGGAAATACCTATAAGAACTGTGTTACTAAGAAAGTAAGTTATAGAGAAATCAAGCAGATATTGTTGCAAGACACTGAGATGATACTCTTGTTGAAATATTTTCTTGTGTTAGATAGGTATTTAGTATATTTAATGTATAAAATATGCTAACAGAGGCACTCAATTTATATGTGCGCTATAAGCAGATATGTGTGTGTGTGATACGTTTTGCTAAACAAACTGCATTTTTACATGTCATTCTGAACTTGCAGTATACATGAGTATGTATTAGCATCAAAGCTCTGGAGCTATATTTGAATGATGAAGTTACCAAAACAAATAGGAAACAGGAGACAGAATAATAGATGAATGCCATATTCAGGAAGAAGAGTCCTTCAGAAACGTGTTTCTGTGTTCCTTCAGCAGGACATGGGTTGGGTAGGAGATGATCAAGAGGGAATGAAATGACACACCCACAGTGGGTCAATCTTTCCTTTTACCACAAATACACACATTCCTCTAGACACAGGAAACTAATAAGCAAGCAGAGCTGAAAGGGATTCTAACAGGAATTCTAATCTATCATTAAAAATGTGGTAGATATTGCATGTTGGGACAGAGACTTTCATTACCTCAAAATGTTTATGTATTTTAGATCTAGATAGACTTGAAACAATACTAAGACATAAGAAGCCAGACTCTTACCAGACCTAAATCGAATATTAAATTAGGAATGAAATGCAAGTGAGAAGTCTTCTGGCATATTTCACTTTGAGGAGTTGCTTAGTTGCTTGAATGACTCCCCAAAGATGTGGAAAATAATGTAAAAATGAAGTGGCTTTAGCTATTCTGGAATCTTCATGCACAAAGAATATCTTTCTTGTACCCTGTGGGTTTTTTTTGTTTTTTTTTGTTTTTTTACTTTTATTTTTCTTTTTAAGAAGATACATATTAACTAATTTTCAAAGATGCATCCACCTATATTGATGTTAAAAGTATTCCATGGAGCATGAACAAATTCCCTTTTGTCACCCTTGAACAGGCTAGGAAAAGCACTCAGAACATGTTAATTTTCTCTTGTTCCACTCTAGGAAACGTTTTCAAGACTTTTGTATTGCTTATTATTTTTTCTCCTGTCTCCCTTTCTTTTCAGTATTGATGTCTGTTTTGTTTTGCATGTACCTTCACCTTTACACAAATAAGTAAACATTACTTACCCAAAGCCTGTGAAAACAGGAGTAAGGAAGTTCTAGCCTTTTGCAGGTTTTATGTATGCTAAAGTTTGAACAGTGAAAACTTCATTTGCTATACAGACTTGCGTGGACCGAAATTAAATTCCCTATAATGAAATTCATTTTCATGTAGGAGAGTGCTCTTACCTAAAAATCCTTGTCTCTGTGTAAAGAAATCTAGTGTATAACATGATTATTAATATGAAGGCATGTAATTAAACCAACTGATATGACATAGCTGAGTTGCTGAAACACTAACTCCAGGGAGTCTTCAGCTTTCCTAGCCAAGACATAGATGTAATCTTGTGATTATTCTCATCTGATTCTAGAAATGTTCAGTGCAAACCGGTATGGGTGGGCTGCAAACTCAAATGTACCTCAGTAGTGTAGAAGATGCTAAAATCAAAAGTACAGGAGAGAAAAGAAATGATCTCTGTTGTCTAAGACCGTGATTTCCTTATTAAATAGAATAAAAAGATTTTGAGACAAGTGCATTGGCTGAATTAAAGAACTGGGGAACCAAAGCTGAAGGGCCATGTTGGTATGTACAAATTATAGACTTCTAGATTTATTTATTTATTTTTTTTTTCCAGAGGGTCATAATTTCATATAGTTAGTGGAAATCACATATGTATTTAACAAACAAACCTAAACCACACAAACATTGAAACTTTGTCACGAGACAAATTTAGAGCTGACACTTTTTAAGTGGTATCTCATCTTGAAGGCTCCTGGTCAGCAGTAAAATTGAGATCACTTATTAAAGGTAATAACTAATTAAGTTATTATCTACCCACTCAAGTGTTTGTAATTATCTTTATTGTCAGAGTAGGCACAAAATGACACAACAAAATCCAGAGCTTCAGACTAGTTCTCAAAGAAGAAAACTGCAGAAAAATTTTGACTTGCTTGTGTGTTTTTCATAGTCAGTGGGATATACCTGAGAACATAGTTGTAAATGCCATGAAAACCTTTTCAGTGAGACTCCACAACCTGCAAAGCACCTCTCAAGAGAAGGGGAGATAAAGCGCCCCTGTCTGTCAGAAGCTGCGGCATGCACTGGCACAGATTTACTACCCTTCAGTCATGGATCCTCTTGTGCCAAAATGAAAGTCTGGTTCCTGGTGAATAGGACCTACTCAATGAGTCTCCAAAGTGTAGTTTGGAGAGCTCTTTCACCACCTGGGTGACAAATCCTTTCTCATCTTTTCACTGAAAGTTATATATACCTCTAACTTGCTCTTTCTTGGAGCTCTGCTAAGTGTTTTTTTTTTTTTTTTTTTTTTTAACAGATTAAAAAAAAAGATTGTATTGTAGCACAGTTATTAATATATTATTCATTCTGATGGTAATTGCTTATCAACAGGTACTTCTTAACTATCAGGTTGCCTGTAAATGCCTAATCTCAGACCTATACTAAATGCAAAGTGAAGCAGTAGGTGACAAGTTGACAAGTTTGGGGTTATCCAAAATATCAGTATTAAGTGTCTAATTTTATTTTCTTGAGCTAAATGACAGCCAGAATGTATCATTATATTTGAAAAGGTTAAAATGCAGATGAACTGCAGTTATGACGTCATGTTCAAGAATACATACCTTATACATCCATTTTTCTGAAGAGCTCTGTCTTAAGCTTATTGTGCTGTTTCCAAACTGCTCAGGTCACTTACAGTTGTAACTCTGGTCAAAGACTCTCCTGCATTGTGAATATGTCAAAGTATTGCCTAAATTAAAACTGTGGTCTGGTGCTTAAGATAGTCTCTTCAGTGTTCAACTTTGCCTGCCAAGTTCAGCTGATAGGTATTTTTTTTTTCCACTCTGAGTAACAAATAATAGGTCACCTGATAGGAATACACATAGTTTATGCTTATTTATTTTACTTTCCAAATAACAACTTAGTTGAGTAGGAAAAGCTTTGCAGTAAGACATGTTCTGTTTAAATGGATCGAGTAGCTCAAGATTTAGCAGATGTAGGTGAAAGTCCTTTGAACTGTGCTTAAGATTTCGGAAGACACCATACTTTTAGGGTAGACTATTGATGATGAATAATTAGGATCATTGGTGACTCCGAGAGATCCTTACTTGGCTGTTGCTAGCATTCTGCCATGTTTCTACCTTTTCCCAAGCAACAAAATCAAAAGGAGGGGTGAGTTGGACCTAAACAAATATAAAACATTCTTTGTGATCCTCTCCCTGTGAGCAGTGATTAGTGAGCAGCATTAATGATTAGTGAGCAGCATTAATGCTCTTTTTTTATTTTTATTTTTTTCTGAACAGAGGCTTCCTGGGTTCCCTGGATGTGTGAGTGAATCCCATTCTTTACAGTGAGGACAGGTGAGGGATGAGCACTAGTGAAGGAAGCTTCCTTATCGTGCCTTATTACTGAGTCTGAGTTTTGAGTTGGAGAGATCACCTCTTCAAAAACTCAGGCTCAAAAGGTACTTCATTAGCCTCTGTGCTGAGATTGCCAGTGAGTGCCAATTAGTTCCAGGAGGTGTTTGTTGCTGTAATAGGAATTTAGAAATTCCTTCTCTGATAGGAATGGTAATGACTGCAGGATAACACTGTCAGGGCTAGGCTCACTAGGTCTCATGTATATTGCCTTGGCTGAATGCTTAGTAATTTTGTAAATTGTGGTAAGTCACAGTATTTGGACTACATGCAGATCTCTGTTTCACCTGTGATGTGTCTGAGTCAGCTTTCTGTAAATAATACGTGCTTCCTGATCAGTCTGTCCTTTGATTTCTGTAATCATCATTTTGCCTATTATCTCATTGCAACCATACTGAATAAACTCTGGACTGTTTTCAGATTTCTGTAATTAATTGCTCTGATTCTGCAGAGTGTTATTGAATGTGTTTATTTGCTTTATATTGAATTTTACTGAATTTTTATATTAATGGATATTTTCTGGCTCTTATTATTCATTTCTTCTTTCTGCCCTTCCATAGACTTTTTTTCCTAGCACATACATTTTCCTTTAAAACTAATACAAATTACCAGTAAAATGTCGGTGCCATGTTACCTTGCTGTTCAACTTTACTCTCTTTCCAGTTAGGACAGATATTTCTTGAATTTGTGCCCATTCCAATCGTTGTTCTCCTTAGTCTATTAAAACAATATAGCTTATACTTTTTTATTTATGTGCTTTTTTTTTTTTTTTTTTTTTTGTGCCTGATGCTCTGACATCACAGTCACTTCAAAGTCTGCTCTGTTTTTTGTCATTTTTCCTGGTAATGGGCATTTACTAGAGTTACAGAAGGTATGGAAGTGTATGAACTGTCATAATATAGTGGTAGGAGACAGGCATAAATTTATTCACCCTTATAAAAAGAAGAGACTACCTCTTCAGTTTCAGGTCTAGAGTGGAAAGTTATGGTATATTGCCTGAGCACTTGTGTAATTTCTTGGCATGATACAGGAGCACTTCTGGCCTCCTCTCTCACAGGATGGTGGTAGGAATTTTTTGTTATTTTCTTTTTCTCTCCAAGGTCTGCTTGAGCTCTTGGCATGTTTTACCATTTTGATAAAGCTAATTTCGCTGCTCACCAGTTTCAGAAAGCCCAAGTCTGTGATAACTCATCCTTAGCCCATATCTCTAAACAAGTCAATGAGAAGAGAAAATATAGGTAGGCTTGAGAGTTTGTTTGGGGGAAGAGCTGAGTTACTACAGGAAAAGACTGCTGAGTAACAGTGCCTTATACTGTCAGCTTCCAGAAAGGTCTTTACATATGCTTTTAGCTTGTTCGGACTGTGAAGTTCAACATCTTTTACTCATGTTTTAGATAGCATTTTTTTTTTCCTCAAGTAGGTCTTGTTGGGAGCACCCCGAGGACGCGTAGCTGTGATTCACCCAACAGACCATGTGTCACCTCTTGCTTCATAATGTGATTGTGCCTCGTTGTGTACCTGTACTATTAGCATTCATGCTCAAGCAAGACCTGAGTTTGGATTTACCATCGGTGGAAGTTGATGTTAAAGTCCTTTCACTTTAATGTTGCAATACCTGTATTAGCGGCTAGATACTGTTTAATGAAGGACAAGAGTTCAGGAACACAAGTGTTTTGGTCAAAAAGTGAAAGACAGCCATGAACAGCTTGCAGATGTTATAAAAAGAAGGAGATTCTAATCAAATGTGTGGAAATGTGGTGTCTTGATCCTCCAAGGCACTGAAAAACCTGCTGGATGAAGCCCTGTGCATCCTGACCCATGTCTGGAGAGGGGATTGGATCAGATGACTTCTAGGAGTCCCTTCCAGCTTAGATTACTCCATTGCTCTAGAACTAGATGAATGAGTCTTATCATGAAACTTGATTTGAATGTTCATGGCCTTCTAAATTGGGAAGGAAAAGAGTACAAAACTAACATCATCTTTAACTTCAACTGCTTTAATCAGCCCTTTGATCACTGAATACAGTATTTGGTTTTCAAATTTCTCTTACAGAGTTCTAAAGGTACTGTTGTAGTAAGATCCCCCCCCGCCCCCCCCCCCTTGTTTCTTGTTTTTGCCTTTTTATTTTTCAGTTAAGCAAAACTGTTTTTTAACTTATTTCTTTATAGAGTGAATCCCATTCAGGTATCCTTTCTTAAAGTTCTGCTAATCTCACGAGATAATGTAGAGGTTTTTTGTTTTTGTTGTTGTTTTTAACCTGGCCTAAAGATGTATTTCTCTCGTAATTACATATGGGTGGGAGGGACTGAAAGATGAAAAATGGTTACAGTCAAGGAAAGGAAATCATGAGCAAGGCCGGGTGTTGACATCAGTATATGGAGCTTAGAGATCTGGCTTAAGATATTTTAGAAAGTAATTCTTCATGGACACTGTCTGATTTACCTGAATACAAAGAAGTTCTGCTAGAAGCCAAGGTGCGTGGAAGAAGAGCTTTCAGGCTTGAGACAAAGATTTAATGGTTTTCAGAGTTTTAGATTTGAAAACAAATAACCCATTTTAATGTAAGAGAGATGCATGCTCAAGAAACCAAGTTGTGCTTGGTAGAGAGGTAATAGTTTTGTAAATTGGAAATTGCCTAAACAGCTTGTTTAGACTAGGTAGACGTAAACATGTAAGGAAATGGTGAAAAACGAGGGGGGAAAAAAACTCAGAACATAAAGCTTTTCCATTAGTTCTGAGAAATAATCTAGAAAATGCAAATGGAAATGTTTTTTTTGTTGTTGTTGTTTGTCTGTTTTTCAGGGTGATTGAAAGAGGCTCTTTTCCTTCTAAACAAAAATGAAAGGCTAAAGAAAAAAAGGCCAATCCGAAGGCCACTAAGTATATGCTGCTTTTGATTAGATTCTCCACACCCACTACATGCATGTGACTACCCCAGATTTAATTTTCCTTTAATTCCAGTTGCTTGCTTAGCCTATGGTTCCTATAAAAGTTGTTCATTCCTGTTTAGTGGTGCTTCGAGATTCTAAAACCACGTTTCTTATATAGCTGTACTTTCAGATTTAATTCCAAAAAAGTGATGTATGTCATCGACCTTTACCGTGCTTGTTTCAAAACTGAAGTAAGCCATGCACTATGCAAGTTGCCACTGTACCATTGCAAGTCACCCAGAGAGGCAGACCAAAAAATATTCTTAAGTGATAAAAATAATAACATAAAGTAAGCAGCAGTAACAGTGCTTACATAACACCTTAATGATCTAATTTTTTATAGGGAAACACAAACACCAGGCAGAGTTTCTCAGCTCTAGTGTACATTAGAGGAACCAATTTGCCCTGTAAGGGAGAAAAAAGAAAAAAAAAGCACTAAATAAGCACAAGTGTGATATATTTTATACTAGTGAAGAGCTTTCCTCTTGGAGAATTCAGTGAAATTTTCTTTGGATTTATGAAGTGATAAAGTTAAATTAAACTTACTTCATTAAAGAAGAAAAACAAGCTGCCTAGCCTGCCATAAGCTATTGTGTGTGTGATCTTGCATTACCATGAGATTTTCAGAGCACTGGGGTTTTGTGAGTGTCCCATACAGTTGGTTAGCATTTGGTTTGTCTACACTCACGCCTCTCAGGCATGGTATTGAGGGTTGGATTCTGTATTCTGGGTTAGGACACTTGCAGTATCTATGATAAATGAACAACTCAAGGGTTAGCATTTCACAACATGTGATTTATTTCCCAGATATTTATTTTAACATGATTAATTTCAAGGCTTTTTCAAATGATTTTTAAGTTCATTCATGATTTCTAATGTCTTCTGTACCGCTTTCCCACTCCTTAGAGTCAAATTAATATTGGGTATAGAGGGATCTTCCTGTAATGGTTATTGGGGTCCATTCATTTAACTTCATTGTTAAGGTTCTCAAGCTGTAAAAAGTTAAAAAAAAAAAAAAAAAAAAAAAAAAAAACCACTGAACTTGTGTAACTTTTCTACGTTTTTTACATAGCCATTCCCAGACCTAGGAAATGGAAATGACCAAGGAACATAAATACAACTGCTGCTGCTTGTATTTGGCTGTTATCAATTCCAATGGTAGATCTGTTAATTTTTGTTCTAAGTGTACATACTTAGAGATACAAGATGGTTGATATTTTTGTTCTAAGTTTTCAGTTAAAAAAAACAACCAAACAAGAAAAAACAAAGCCATCCACCTTATGTCCTCTTTTCAACTTGTGTGTGCCCATTAAATATTGAGAACAGTCTACACTAAGAAACAGTTTAGGAATTCATTTAAATTTTCTCCCTCAGAGTTTTACTAAACTTCCTCCCGACAGACAGATGCTTTTATGTATTAATTTCTGGGAAGAGTTTGCTTTCCAACACCCAGAGAAGATTTCCCTAAGTAGCAGATAGACCTAAATACATAGACATTTTTCATCACTAATATATTTCATCACTAATGAATTAATTAGTAGTGCTCTCCAGAGGGGAAACATTTTCCAAGTTTTAAAGTGGATTTCTTTGAAATCCCACAACTCAATAAACAGCACAATGTCACTAGAGTAATAGGAAGGGCAGGGAGAGTGGTGAGGGCTTTATTTTCCCCACTTTTAGTCTTAAATTGTACATATCAAAGAGCCTGTTGTCTCATCAGATGTAGGAAAATAGCATGGTCAGTGATACATGGTATTTAATGACTTAAAATAATAGAGTATAAAGTTGTGTCCTTTTTCTTACAAATATTTTATTATCTACCAAAGGAATTAAGTATTTCTCTTTAACCAACAATGTTTCACATGTGAATGCATTTGCATTTTTTTCCACATTTATTCAATTAATCAAGTTCTCTTGTACTGAAGAGTACAACAGTTATTCAGTACAACAACTATAAATTACTGTTATAAAATAGAATTTGATATAGGGTTGTAGTAGTTCAGCTGATTTTACATGGAACAGTTAAAAACAAAATTGAATAATATATAACATGATAAGGATTAACATTATAGAATATATGTATGTGTATGCATCTGGTCCAGTGAACTGAAAACTCATATCAGACGTTTGGAAGAGACATCAGAAAATACTGAAGTCGGTTTCTTCTTCTGACTGGTTGTTGCAGTTTAGCTGAACACAGTTACTGTTAAGCAGGAGTAGATAAAGACAGTATATACCTCTATCGATTTAAAAAAAAAAAAAAAAAATCTGAAAAATAAAAATCTAACATAGTTTACTGCAAATGTGAAAATGCAAATAATTTGAGATTATGTTAAGTTACATTTAGTGGTTACTCGTTGGCTAAAGTAGTTTACAAGGGTGCAAAAGTATCTGGTTTATTTCCCTTAGGAGACAAATTTTCCCAACACAATCTCTGTAAAATAAAGTTCTTCTTAGTCAACTAGTTTTTTTTTTTTTTTTTTCTCCCCAAGAGGCACCTTCCAAAGGAGTAATAATTAGCATTTGAATTTATTTACTAGACTAGGCAGCTAATAGGGCTTCTACCAAATATTTGTGTGCCCTTTCAGGACTAGATAATGTATTTTCAAATTATATGGACTGGTGATATCAACAAAGTTGCTGTATTAGTCCTCTCTTGGCCCTGTGATATCATTTAAAGCTTCCATTTGTGTATGGCCCTATTCTGTTAATGGAAGATAGCGATCCAGTTTTTAGCTGTTATAAGTTATCTGTGACTCTGAGTCACTCTTTTAAAGTCAAAAGAGTGAAGTCCCAGGAGTGCGGTATATGAGGGAAAGAAGGTAACAGGATGACTGATGGGGACAGAGCTTTGTAGCCAAACTCCTCTTTGCAGTGGATTTTCTGCTGAGTTGTTATGAGCAGCTGACGGAGAGTCTGTAATGGGAAAGCCGACATTAAGTAGGATGATGTGACTGGAGCTTTGAGGAAAATAGCTTTGCAACTGTGAACTAAAATGTAGGCTACACATCTGGTCAGAGGCACGTGCCACTGATGGAATAAGAACCTCGGCAATTTCTTAAATGACATTAAAATTAATGCTATACTTCCATTGCTTTGCTTCTGCTACCCTGCCACATGGCTTTCCATATTTTACGGTGCACACATCATTTGAGTTCTGAAGAAAATTTGCTTAGCCAAAAAGTCATCTGTATTCAAATTATTCATAAGGGAAATAGCATCTTAGGCAATTAAAACGTGTGCTGGGCAAAAGAAAATGTTGCTTCCTGAAATTAAAAAGTGGATGCTTCATCTACTAGAAACCCTATTACAAATGCCTTTCTGTTACTAAGCACCTAATATTGAAAAGAAATTTGCTCTAATCAGAGGGGAATCATACAAGGACATGGCAAAAGACTTCTTTCAGTTTACATTGGTGCTTTTCTTTTTCTGCTCTTGATGCAGGCTGTCTTCCACTTCTCTCAAAAAGAAAAAAAAGTCAACCTCAAAATAAATCCAAATGTTCTTGCTATTTGTAAGGAATTGTACATTAGTTTTACTTTCCTTGCATTTGAAATGCTAAGTGTGATTTATCCTGCACAAATTAATTTCTTTTTCAGCTTGGCCTGTAGTTACACGGAAGAGGGGAGGGCAAGACTGATGCGATCAGGTTTTGGATTCTGGAGTTATGTTCCCCATATGGCATAAGGGCTTATTTAGTTGAAGAAACGTGAGCGGAGTGGACCTAGAATAAACAGTGCACTCTTATCATCAGTCTTTGACAATTTACTAGGAAGGGAAATAAGCTAGCCCATATTTAAAATTAGTCTGAGAGAATAAGGTAGCATGCTATATATCTTTTACCCCCTTTAGAATATAAATTACCCCTCCTGAGCCATTAAAAAAATTGGTTTCTGCTTGATGCATGTCTAGTCACTGATCTGCAATTTATGACCCTTACAGCAAAATTGTATTATTTGAGTTGTCTTTTCCTTATAAATGAATAACTACTGTAAGTGTTCTCTTTGAGTAGTGTTTTTTTTTGTTGTTGTTGTTGTTTTAATTGAAGTTTGCAAACCTGCATTGGAAAAGCAGATAAACTACAACTCCCCACCTCCAGTTCCTGTCCCAACAATCTGTCAATCTATTTGATGGTTGGCTAAAAGCTTATTTTAGTCGTGTTGATTCTGTATCAGTCAATGTTGTAGATCTGAAGGTGTGTGAAATTTCTGGGTCTTGGACATATCTCAGTTGTATGGAAGTGCTGAGCAGAAGAGGAATAAACTACGTTAAGTTGTTGCCTGTATTTCCCAATTATGTGGAAACTTACAGAAGCTGAGCTATGGCATCTCTTGTTGGCTGGGCAAAGAGGCAGAGGCTGCTTCTTCTTTTGGAGGGCTGCACCCAGGTAAATGGGGTGCAGCAGTGCCTGTGGGCCATGGGGATAAGGTTTCCGCTCCTCCCTACTCGAGCCAGCCAACAGTGCTGGAGAAGAGCCGTGAGAGCCTACTTCTACTTTTTCTAGTTGAAGAAATCACTGGGTGAAAGGAGATAATTCTCTTTTTGGTCTATTTGCAGACTACGTGCTGATGTGGTTTTCACCTTTCTTAACCTCTTCAGTCCATCTCTGCTGCTGAATCAGATGGAGTGCTTAGAGCTGTAGCGTACCATTGATTTCCAAGCAGAGCCCTGTTGGGTTCCGTGGGGAATTCTGTTGTAAAAATCAATGGCATGATATGATTCAAAATAATAATAAGAGAGCAAAGGGACATGGAGTTTAGTTCATCCATGACCCGTGATATTGAAAAATCTATTAGTTACTTGCATCACATAGAGCATATACTGAGTGTTGCTGTGCATGCCTTGTTCACAGGCTGAATGCCTTTATTTTAACACAACTTATTTACATAAACAGAGGAGAACTGTCTGAAGTATGGAGTCCATGACCTTTTAGTTACAATTCATCCAAGTTTTTGAATTAACTCAATAAACTATAGCTATTTTTCACTCAATATAGTCTTTTAATACCAGAAAATGCATTTGTATTTTTCCCCTACAGCTGTATCAAAAGAATACACACATAATCATAAAATTCAAAACACTTCCACCTAGGGATAACGTTTCTGTACTTGGGAGCATTGTTTTTTTTTTCTTTTTTTTTTTTTTATTTCTCCTTGTTACAGTCAATTTGATATACAAAATCAAATTGAAAACTACAGAATCAAGGTCAGAGCTATTGTGAATTTTAAAAACTTTTTATGAGAACCTAATGTTGTAAGCATGGCTTCATTAATTTTATAATTTATTTGGAGAGTTTTCTTGTTCCTGAATGACAGGTACCTCTCATCACATGTGCTGTTGCTATCTTCATTACTACTTTATGCTCTTCAAAAACTTAAGGCCTCAATTTTGTTTTGGCTTTGTGATCTTCCAAATTAACAATACAATTCTCTCTCTTCCCAGTAAACAATTTCCACTCTGTTTTTGATTCTTAACATTTTTTTTTTCCTTTCTTTACCAGCTTTTAGCTCAGGTTCTTCTCTTTTGAAGAATCATAACCAGAAATCTGATTTTTGAGGCTGGACCTCATGATATTTTGTGGCACAGATTAGCTAGTTGAAGAAAAACAAATTGGTATCCATGATTGGGGAAAAGGAGGCCAATTTGTTATATGTGAGCTAAATAGTTATAGGCAAGAATATAAATGGGTCATTTTAGTAGTTTCTGGGAGTAATCCTTTGTTTTGTTCAAAGCATGTTGTTATGCTCTGTCAAAATATGCGCATCTTCTTTATATGTTAGCATTTTAAATAAATACCACATGCAGTCAGTAGTGAGTGCTTATTAAAATGTTGGTAACCTACTTTGTACATACAGCTAGCTTTATGACAATGCAGGAGTGAGTTAGTGGTGTGCAGGAAGATAGAAAAATAAACTAATGAAAATCCTTTAAAACAATGACTATATTATTGTCCAAGTGGAAGATAAATCAGACAAACCAGAGCAAAGTGTAGGGAATATGAGAGGGAGAGAAAGAAAAACAGGCCTTTTAAGTGGTTTAAGATTAACCACTTCTTTGGGCATGATTTCTAAATTCTTTATTAAATGGCTGTTTGGACAGTGCTGTAAGCAAGCTGTCTGCCTGACTCTGAGGTTTATAGTGAATGGTTCCTGAACACAAATGCGTTCCTTCAAAAAGGAACATTATACGTGAGGAAGGGAGGTGCTAGTTAGAAAAGCAGTAACGATATAACTCTTAAGAGCTGCACAAAAAAAACTTCTTCTAGATATTAGAAAGCACAAAACCTTATGGGAGACCAACCAAGAGAGCTCCATGAAATGTCTGCAAACTGAATCAAAGCTCATAAAATGTGAGACTATAGCTACTGATCTTTGACCTTAGTAAGTGCGAGATCTTGTATAGCAGCTTACACAGTTCATGTCTGGGTGGATAAGAGTAAATGCTGAGCAAATCTTCAGGTGTTTCCTCTTTCTTCTGTAAACAGTGCCCTGTTTAAATGTATCTGGAATCTGCTGCTCGAAGATAGCTAAATATCAAATGAAAATTTTTAATCTTAGGGAAAGTAAACTATATAAAAATAAATAAATTATACCTCAGAAGAGGTGAATGTGGTGAAGTGAAGGCAGCTAGATATGTCAGCAGGGACTCACTGGTGATGGCTAAAGAAGAGAGACCAGGAATGAGTTTAATCTGGGAAGGGCCTTTTTGGTATTTTTCCCAATTATTTATAAGGAAAATACGGGAGCATCTCAGCCCCAGGCTGTAAAAGGCCGCTCACATGCTTTTGCACATGATTGATCTGTATCATCAAGGAGGGGGACGCCAAGTGCAGCTGCAAGCATGATGTACTGTGGTATTTATATTTAAAAAAATCTGAATTAAGCAGTATATTTTTTACACTTAGATGAATAGAACTTTAAAGAAGACAAGAATGATAGCTTTAGATTGTGGGATGAAAAGTAAATAGATAAAAACAAGGAAGGGAAATTGGTTGAGTTTGTTTTATTTTTGATGGCTTCCTGTGTAAAGCTGGAAAATGATCACAGGCAGATGATGCATGTACGTGTTTAAACCTCTTCTATTCCATCTTTATTATTTGTGTGTTTGGGTTTTTTTTTTCAACTTTAATGTTGAAAGTTGAAATGTTCAATCTTGAATATTTTGCATTTTCTGAAACTAATCAATCAAACTGAAATATATCTAACAAAAACAATTTGTTGAATTTGACCCACTTAACAAATAGAAAATGAAAAAAAAAAAACTAGTTTCATAAAATAAGTTATGTCTTCTATAATATTAGATTATAATTCACCATTTATTTTAATCATCTATTGATATCAGGCCCCTTATATATATATATATATATACACACACATACACACACACACACATATATATATATATATAGCCAGAGGACACTTCTGTATGCACTTTTGCATATTCTTTGGATTCATTTCCCAATGCTCTTAACGTTCTGCAAATATTCTCTCTTAAAATATGTTTGCTACAACATGCAAAGGTGTCTAAACAACTTTTACGCCAATCAGTCAATACTCTGTAGTCTAATATCTGCATGAAGTGAAATGCCCTCAGAATGCGGTATCTGTTTAATACCTGCTGGTATCTCATAGCAAGAAAGACCCTGATAACTGTGATGTGGAGGCTTGTTCTAAATCTCACAGAAGAAAGTAACTGTGTGCATCTTCAGTTCAGTGATTGATGGATCTGGCACTGAATGGGAAAGAATATGGCATTTTTTTCTTGAGTTGTATGTAATGATACTGGAAGAATGTGTCTTTAAATCCCCACACCCCCCCCTTTTTTTTTAATTCTCTGAACATTTTGTTTTATCCACTTGGATATTTTCCGTAGGTACTAAAAATATATAAGAATGATTGAACCTTCAGCATATCACGTATCAAATGATCTCTGCATGAAGGTATGACAGAAGAAATTGATTTTCACTTTTCATCAATATTTCTAAATTGTAACCCCATATTTTGCACTAAGAGAAGATGCATCACCCTGTTGTTTTTTTTTTTTTGGTCACCATTCCTGAAATAAAGTGCATTAAAAGCTACTAGCATGGAAGTTTCAGATTAGTAATTTACAGCCTACAAATAGATTTCTTTCTCTCTGTGATAAGTCAGTCAGTGAACCAAGTATTGTACATGGATGATGGGCAATTCACTCACTGGATGTTTTTTATTTTTATTTTTATTTTTATTTTTTTGACATTTCTCCTCAAAGCTTGAGGTAGAATGAATTTTGACTGAGACTTTTTGGACACTTCCAAATTTGAATGCTTAATTTAGCTGTTACCAAATGGGCTCTAATAAAGCATGATGCATGAAATGAGCATGCTTTTCATAAGCTCTCTTTGTTATTACTGGTAGAGTTTGAAATATTGCTCCAAACTGGTTGGGTTGGAACTACAACATTTTCGTGTATTCTCATTCATATTTTTTACCCAGTTAGTAGCAGACTTCGTCAGCTGATTCATAAAGCTGCTCTCTGATCCCTTATACCTTCTCTACCTATGGTGCTAGCTCACATAGGGGGATCCCTTTGGATCTTCTGGGAGACCACATTTTCTAGCAAGTGCTGATGCTGTTCTACATCTTTTCTGGATAAATGTGTTTTTCTATGTTTGTTAAGCTTTCTGCTTTGATGTTTACATTCAGATAAATGTTACTGTATATCATATTTCTTTTCCTAGAATTAGATGTGAAAATTAGCTTCTGGGAGAGGCAAGACTGAAGTGCCTGGTGTACCAGCTGAACAAGACACGTTTTCAATTCCATTTATCT
Organism: Cygnus olor; assembly: GCF_009769625.2. Lineage (NCBI taxonomy): Eukaryota > Metazoa > Chordata > Aves > Anseriformes > Anatidae > Cygnus > Cygnus olor. Next base: position 39,347,116 of record NC_049172.1, on the reverse strand, counting down.
ATTTATATTATTTCTTGAGGACCTTGTGAAGGTTTGATTTAAAGGTATATCAGAAGAACTATGTTAAAGACTGCTAGAAGGCTTTAAATTAAATATTCTTATGAAGTAAACCCTAAGTTTAATCATTTATCATGCGCTTTTTGGCTGAAAAGCATTACAATGTATGTGATATACACACATGTAAGTATTAACATAAGTAAATGGGATTGAATCTTAGTGTATATACTCTGTTTCCCAAAAGATGTTTGTCTTAAGGAGCTCTAATGACAGAGAAATTACCACCTTCCCTCAATATTCTTAGATTTTTTAAATTAATATTTGAATCTTCTTTGCTGCAATTTAAATTCATTTCTAGCTATCACTCAAAGTGGTTTAGTTCACTTACCTAAGTACCAGTTACTTTGTATTCAGATATGTACTTTAAATAATTAAGTTATATCTAGAATTACACCTATGTTCATTGTACTTTTTAATGATGTTCCAAAATATATAAATGTGTATCCTGAATGCCCATCCTTAATATTCTCCAGATCATCCTGAGGTATTGTACAGCTGTAGGCCAATACCTCTATGTTTTCTTTTTGTAACACTAGAAAGCCAAACTTAAGCACAGTGAGAATGAGGTGTTACTAATGTAACACCTTTTCTTTTCTCTTTTAAGTACATGTCTTTTTCTAAGAGTGCTAGCTCTTGAGCTAACATTTTCTATTATTTCATACGCTAAGTAAAACACACTTAGCTTAGAGGAATGGATCGTATACTTGAAACTGGTTCTGGGCAATCTTAAAATCAATTTTCAGTTACTTTTTTATGTGTTTCAAGTCACAGTTCCTATAATCTGTGTTTTTGTTAGAATCTGTCCCTGTCCTAAGCGTACACCTATTAGTAAACTGCTGTCATAAATTTGTGCTTTATGGCACCTAGGTCTTGCACAAGTGCAGCCTGGAATACTTGGGTCATACTGAGGTTACAAACAGTCTGACTGGTCTAGAAATGAAATTCAAATTCCAAAAGGAAATGAAAGATTTTGTTCAAGGACATAATGATTGGACCTTAAGCCCCAGCTTTTCTCTAGTTTCATCGAATGAAGGCTGTGAAGCCTGCACAGGGCTAGCAGTGATCTAATGCCTGAATAAGGACACAAACACTGCTCTCATTCATACATTTTGAAATTAGACTTAAATAATCATGATGTTTGACAGCAATGAAAAAATATCACAATGCACTCACCCATTATCTCCAAATAAAATACTTAATAGATGGGTAGGACCTTAGTTAACAATTGAACAAAGGAAATTGTAAATCTCACAGCCTAATCAAATTAGAAATCAATATTTCCTTTCCCTACTTTTTTTAAGCAAAGCATTGAAAAAGACCGTAACATTTTAGACATTTAGCAACACTAAATTAAATTAATGTATGTGGGCTAGACTGTACCTCTAAGCACAATAGCTCTAGGGAGGAACATGTGTGAAGAAAAGGGAAAACGAGGGAGTGGGGGGAGAGCAGAGGTGGTGGTTTGTTTGTATGCACACAAACAGGAACTGTAGTCAGTCCATGCTAATGTGAACAGGACAATCCCCAGCTCTTGTTATTGTTTCTACTAAAAATGAGAGTACACACGTTTTGTGGTCTGTATAAATGCAAGGAAGGTTGCCTTCCCCCGAAGTAGTTGAATACAGTTACCTTCAAGCATGCAGTGCATCTAGCCCCATCCTAAACAACAACAACCCCTCCCTCTTTTTTTTTTTTTTCTTTCCCCTCTTTCCTTCCCCCAGCAGCTGGATTTTGGAAGGATTTTTATTTCATAGAAAATAAAAACTATTGATTTTCTTTTGAAATATGAATGAAAAATAGATTTTTAGATTTCCTAGCAAATTAAAATTCTGACTTTCATCCAACCTTTATCAAAGACTAGGGAGTAAATTCCCGTCTGCTCTATTAACCTCAATAATGTTCTGAATCTTTACACCAGCTAAGGTACAGCTTCCAGCATCCTCACTTCTAACAGTCATTCATTGGGTACATGAGGATAACTCACCATTTGATTGAGATGCACTTTCACAGCAGGTTTTTCTTTCTTTTCTTTTTCTAATTTGCTTCTTTTGTCATTCACTGTTTTCTCCTCTCCCCATTTTTCCTTTTGCTGTTACCTTGTGATCAAACTCTTGCTAAAGTGGCAACCTGAGTCTGCTGAATTAACTTCCTGAGAGAAAGAAGACAGAAAGGACATTTGCGCATGCCTGTTTATACTGGATATATGACGGCATGACAGAGTATATGCATGTGGGAACCTCTCAGGATAAGTTGTTGATACAGTCTACAAATATTTCCAGACCATACATACACCTGTGTGAAATCTGTTTGAAATATTCACATGCTTTTTGTTGTGGGAGTAGTGGTGAGAAGCCTTACAAACTCTCTTTGCATAATAAAAATTCATCTTGCTTTTTCTGGTGCGCATACTCTTTAAAATATGTTCACTCCACATGCTCTGAATCTGTGAAAACAAATGTGCAATTTTTTTTTTTTTGCTGAAACATGTTAAACTGCAGGTGTGTAAAAATCAGAAATGCAATAATATATTCAATAGTAGAAACTTTTTTTATTTAAATAAAATGTGGTTGTCACTTGAGCAATAATAAGGGAGATGAAGTTTAATCATTTGTCACATACCATTATATTAGCTTTGATCAGAAATGAAGTTTCCATAATATGTGATGAAATAAGTGTAGGTATGTGAAAGATGTTTTCACCTGTAAAATAATTTGGCTTAATTTCAAAGATGTGAACCAACAGTGTGCAATCTACTAGATATAATGCCTTTTTTTCATATCCCACTTTATTCTGTTCCTTGTTCACTGAAAATTGTGTTGTATTTTCAGCACAATGGATAAGTTCTTGCGTATGTAATTTAATACTTGTAGATGCTTATGAGTACAAATCGAGGAAAAAATTCTCATAAACTGTCTTGCACTTTAAAGATGAAAATGCTTTTTATTTTTTATTTTTTTTTTAGAGTGCACTGCATTAAGCTTTAATTTTTATTGATGTTTCTTTTCATTTATTCCAACTGGTGTGATTGTAATTTAATTCTTATGAACTTTTTGAGCAGAAATAACAAGTAAAGATACCTTAGCTTAAAAGTAATTATAGGGAAGGGAGAGATAAACAGCAAAAACACAATACGGATGTAGAACAAGAGGTAAGGATAAAAAACAGTATTATGTGTAATGCAAAAAGATGTTTTCCTAGTCCCTGGCCTGCTCTTTATTTGTAATTTGTGTGTGTGTATACACGCAAACATGCCTTAAACCTGCTGCATTCAGTTTAATACTCATTTTTCCCTTAGTGCAAGCAAACATCAAAACAGTATTATGCTCTTCTCTTTATTTAAATTCCGAAAACAAGTGTGCTCCAAAGTGATTTTTTCTTCAATATTTTATTCATGCAAAGTGTTAAGTAGGTTAGTAGGTACAATGAACATACTTAACTACAAATATCCACCTTCTCTGTCACAGTACTCCCTTTACATTTCATGTCGAGTAACTATGTTCTAGATGAAATACGTACCTCGTCTGTGGCCAAAGAAATCCACAACAACAAAACAAAGATTGAAATACCCCTTAACTGATTTTAGCTATGTTAGGATGAGGCAAAGGCCTTGTTTTAAACTCTCAGTCCCATATATTTAAGAATATTTCTGGAAAAACTGCACACTATGTAATTACAAAATAACACATCTGCATGCTCTTTCTTCCCAGCTTTTAAATATAATTTTGAAGTCTTAAGAAGAAAAAGGCAGAAAGAAGGGTATTTTCAAATACTCTGTCTTCCACCCAGTACCCTACTTTTGTGTGTGTGTGTGTGAAGCTTATAATGATATAAGTACTTTTCTTTTTGAATTCATGTTCTATATGAAAGAAATATGAAAATAAATATGAAAATGCAAACAGTTGATAATTTTGGCAACAACACAAACATTAAAAAGGATCTTAGACAAATATGTTATCAAATGCATGAAATTATCCCTGTAATATAGACACCTAACATTGGTTCTTTGTGCTACTGGGTCAGTTGGGGATTTCTTGTTTTTATTTATTTGCTTTATTTAATGCAAGTTTTAATGTTAAAATTAACCCTTGTATGATGTGTTGCATAAAAGAGGCCATGACAGAGTATTTATACAAGGATGCTTACAGTTGTTTGTTCTTATCAAAATTTAATTTCTCCAATGAGAAGTGACACTTGACATGACCATATTCCTTGAAATCATGTATATTCAAGCACTATAATATTATATACTTTGCGCTCTGTCTATAAAAATTTATGTACACAGCATACTTGCTATGTTGTTAATTTCGTGGTGAGATTTCAAGAGCTCTTTAAGTTGCCAAATCTCAGAACTCCCAAATAAATATCAGAAATATTATCTGTAATATTTCTCAAATGAAGCAATCTTGCTTCTTTCCTACATAACTACATTTAATCACGAGGAAAGAAAAATAATTTATTTCAATGTATATAGTGAAATGTCCAAGCATTTACTTTAGTGAAGTTTTACTAGCTTTCTATAAAAGTCGCTTATGGAAAACTAAAATTATTTATATTTATACATTGCAAGGACTCTGTCTGGAATACAAATTTTGTGACCCAAGATATAAGAAGAAAGCTTCTTAAAGTATTTTTGAAGACCTTTAAATCTTATTTGTGTGTACACTATCTACTGGAATAAATTAAATTTGTTTTGTACTTATTGCATTGGGGTATATCTAAAAACCTAAGCCTGCCTACTTCCTCTAGTTGCATTCGTTCCTCAATACCTGCAGCCTATCCTGTATTTCAGCTAATTTGGTGAAGTTGGAAAATCAATTCTGTTTTACAAATACTAATGCTGTGATCATTATCTTTGCTCTAAGGGCTTACATTTGAACACAACATAATTCAGATTAATAATGCATATTTAATAAATGCTAACATAAGTACCAAGGAAGCACTTTGGTTTCCAAATGAATCTCTGCATACGGTTGTAATATCTAATCAATAATTAATTATAAGCTAGTTGACCCAATAGACTCTTGCTACTTGCACATATTAAAAAAGAAGAATCTGGTAAGCAGATTGGAAAACTAGAAATATAATGTATAATCACTTTTTGCTCTATTTCTTCACTCAGGCATGAGATTAAGATTTATTCAGGGCTCAGGAGCCCGTGCAACTACATACATAAAATTAAAATAGAAGATAAATCCTAAATCTGGGAACAAGTATACCAACGCAGTGAAATAGGTGTTTGACCCATGGTCTAGTCACGTCCACTCATGGACCTGGTATGCCTTCAGCAGACTCAGTTGTGAACCAGCATTTATGCCTATGATGGTGTCTAAGGGCATCTTATTGCTCCGTGTTGGTTATTGATTCAGGTTGAAAAGTGAAGGTGATGAAAGGACAGTCCTCACAAGGTTGTTATGATCCTTTCTGTAGATTATACCTGAGGGATGAGTGAGTATCTGCCAAAAACCAGTGCTGAACAGCCCCAAGTAGCTTACACATGGATGCTATACAACAGAATCTACATCCTGCCAACAACGCACTAGAGCAACCTACTACTTTTGCACAAGAGACTGAAGAGTATCAAGTCCAAGCCCCATCTCTGTTGCAGAGCACCTGTGCGGGCTCCTCTTCATGGCAGAGCACAGAGTGGTGACCAGTAACCTCAGAGGAAGCTGAATTGCAGATCAGAGCTATTCCTGTCTTTGGGGCAGCATCTGGCTTTGTCTAGTAAGGGGGAAGAGGAGGCAGAGAAAAGAGTTCTGTTCTCTTTCAAAGCACAAACATACTTTGGTGGAAAAGTAGAGCCCATTTCCCAAAGAACTCTCCTCATTTCAAGCAAGTGAAAACTGGAAGCGTGCTTCTCTAAGGAGCAGCAAATTGTGTCCCTTTGGCTGACACTGAGAAGTTCTACAGTGCCCTCTTTTGCCTAAGCCTGGACTAGCTACTGCAATGGAGACCTTGAGGTTTTAAACGTTAGATATTGAAATATATAACCATGCTCCCTTACAAGGTCAGTGGATATTTTTTAGGCAGTTCACTATCGTCAAAATTAAATCTGGTTTTAATATAGTTGGCTCTCATCAACTCTTTCACTAGTAGCAGCAGTCTTTTGCTGGGTAGCGCTAAAAAATTTGTGTGACCTTTGAGAACCTTAAAGAATATCAAAAAGAACTTATTTCTCTAGTGAACAAGCACATGCCTGTTGATGTCATTAAGTGGAATCAGATGTGTTAGCAGTACTATCACATCCCTTTGGTTTTATCTAAACAGTGGTAACAATGCACAATAATAGCTCTGATATCTGTCTTATTTAACAGCATCATATGCAATGAATCCCCAGTGATTTCTCCTAACTTTGGGTCCTAGTCCATAATGGATTCCACCCTGCAGGGAACCCTTATTCTTTTTCTGGGCTTGTCTGAGGTTAGGCTTGTCTGAGGTATGCCTTTCAGATATCCATAGCACGCTTACCTCTCTTTGATTTTCTGATTGCAGTGTTCAGCACTTCTTAAATCAATTTGTAGGTGGCTTAGATCAGAGAACTGAGCTTTGAAAAGTAAGTAGCAGGCTTTTGGTCAAGATTTAGATGAAAGCTAACTTTTGTGAATTTCTTATGAGCTTAGTTGCAAGGTCCTAGTTGCACATGTAGGAATAGACATGGTTCATAGCATCCAAAAAAAATGAATGGAGTCAAGGTCATGACTTTCCAAAAGTTCAGAAAGAAAGAGGATGGATCTTACCTTAAGGTTTGTGTTCTTGCCTTGGTTTTTTGTCCTTTACAGGGTTATGCTTGTATGTTTATGAAACATTCCTGGACTGTTAGTCTTGCTTTAGTAAGCAGGTAGTAAAGCAAGACAGTCTTGCTTTGGTAAGACAGGAGGTAGTTAGTAGATATACACTAGTATGTATTATTCCTTCTTCACTTACCAGCCATGTTTTGGTGACTTTCTATTCATATAGTTATGAGCACAACTGTCAAAGACTTTACTAATTTATTATCTTAAGGATGCAGCATAGTGATAGATATATGATTTAACAGTTTATTATTCTGCATTAAAAATGCAGTAGAACATTAACAGGGTTTTATTCTCAAAGGTATTACATGTAGAGAAAAGAGAGAGAAGCTAGAATAAAAAACAAAGCTATGAACTATTACAGGTTTCTATAATTTTAAAGTTGGATGACAAATCATATTTGCTTATCCCAAAGCTTTGTTATGCGGTAAAACAGAGTTAATGAGAAATCAACCCCACTGCTCAGAAATTTTGGCAAATCTCAGCTCATCTTCATATTGGAGCTAGATAAATCTGTTTTTTCAGTCTGTTTCTCTGTAGCTTCCATGGAAGTCTACTCTACACAGCTGTCTAATTAGTCACTGCAAAATTGCAGGCAAGTCTATCATCCTTATTATCAGTTGTGTTTCTGGCTATGTGTATTAGCCTTACTCCAAAAGTCTCCCATTGTTTTCTTTTCTGCTTCCTAGATCCATCTCATTTTTGTGAAAGGGGACATAGCAAACGAATAAGGAAATCATTCATTTATATTTTTTCTGCTTATAAATTGCATATGAATAATTAATGAGGATGTTGCATGCATGAGGTGTTATATGCTGTAATAAGAACAGTAATAGAGCTGTAGATGTTACTATCCACAAAACAAGCAACTCATTGCCCCTTTGCACTCTATGGATACAACTGGTTGCCTACTTGAGAAACCATAATAATCCTTTATTACCTTTTGTTAATTTTTTTATAAAGTAGGGTTAGATTCCTTATGTTGAAAAAAGAGGAAGTGCATTTCTCAACTGAAAGAATTATTAGAATAATGTATCTATACTATTCTTCACTTAGAACAATATCCAAAATATTTTCCAAAAGCTTAATATTGAATTAATTTTTTTCTTTTTTTTTTGGTGTGTGTGATGTCTGCATAGAATTATTTTTCTTTTAGATTCTGCTTGTGCTGAACAATCCCCATTTCCTATCTGATACAGTTTATTTTCATGATATTTTGGTGACGTGTAGGAGCAAAATCTTTGGTTCTCACCAGAAGTACAATTACCAGAAATTTTGTAAGAATTCTTTTGTGTGTCGTAAGATTTCCAATTATGGGTATTTCATTGAGAACCTGTTCGAATAAAACACCTCTAGGAAACATATGGAATAACAAAACATTCAGGCTTTGGCTGTAGCAATCAAGGGTGGAAAAAAGACAACCTACCCTTTTTGAAGTACTCCTCACACAGTTTGTACAAAGTGCTTTATTCAGGTGGAAAGGTATATTCTAATCCCAGATTTTTATTTATTTTTTTTTCCTCTTTCTCTTGCTCAAGATAAACCAGTCTGTACAAAGGTCAGCAAAGAAAATATTGCATAGCCCTGGGCTTCATATTGTGCATTTTACCATGATCATATTTGGTGTGAGGCCAGGAGGAAAAAAGATATTTGGCAGGTAAGATGGTGTAGAGGTGCATGGTTAAGGAATCATTTTTCATATTTAGCCCATGCAATTTATATTTTTATATTTTAATGTTCAGGAATACTCACCTTCCTATATCAAACTAAGCATTGTAGCTAAGAATCAAAGGTAAATATGACTTTTCAAGGTTAAACAAGGAGTTAGTCTTGCCATGGTCACAATACTTTGTAAACATATAAGAGTTTGTTATCAAATTGTGAGATAAAAATAGCTCTCCATGTTAGGAAACGTGATGTGATCCATCAGGATATTTAAGCATGTTTTACTTCTACATAGGTTAAAAAAATAAATAACCACAAAACACTTCAGTTGACTTTCTATTTTGCTGAGAGTCCTGTGCTATGCTAGGACCTTTGTTAGGATAGTTAGAGGCCAAAAACAAACAAACAAACAAACAAAAACTAGAAACATGAGCAAAAATCATTTACACTGAATGTGTTGTTTGTTTTTATTGTCTTTTTCTTTTATCATTCATCATATTTCACTCATTTGAATGAGACATATCTTTCACTGACACTTTTTATTTTTTTCGGTCAACAAAATGCAAAGGAGAGGAACCTATACTTTTGCTCTTTGCATCTCTAATTTGGAAATATAAAATGTTCAGGAAGTCCCATTAAGCTTGCAACGATCTATTGAAAATTAGCTCATTTGTATGAGCTGAATCGAGAACCAAAATGTCAGGTGTGCTCCTTTTTCCAGCATCGTTGCTAATCTATAGTTTTGGTAACTGAAGAGAAGTGATGTATAATGAAAATGTCTACTGTGCTGTATATCATTTGCTATTCCTTATTACAGTCAGCCATCTATTCATCCTTTCTGGATGTACTCATGAATATGATGCATAACAAACTGATGCTCCATTTTTTTCCTCATTAAGAATTTGATATCTTGTTCAGCAACACTGAAGAGGAAACGATTTGCGTTTGGTTCTCAGTGTGCATTTTATAACCCATAGAAAATTAAAAATAAACAGCAATATGCACAATGATTTCATATACTTCCTTTCATATAAATTAGAAGCATTTCCAAAAAGGATGTCAGACAGAGCTTGTATGGTAGAAAATACCATAGTGGCAATGTGAAGGCTTCTTTTATAAGTAATTCATAGAATATCTGATGAATCAACATATATCAGATATATTCTACGCTTAGTTCTTCAGTGTGACAAAATTATTCCGGTTATCTTCAGATCTCTGTCCTTTAAATGTTCATTTTTAGAAGGCTTTCCAGTTCCACAGATTTATAATGTATAGACATAAATATATTTTTTAGTGCATTCAATGGAAAGTAGGAACAATCAGTAACTAGGGAGGCAGCGCAAGATTTAGCTAACTTCCTATCAGGTCCAGGAACTCATTCACAATATTTTAACCGTAGTTCATTTGGGGTGCTTTTCTTATTCTGTTTGGAGTAAAAGCTCATTAAAATAAAGGATTATTATTATTATTATTATTTTACTAATTTCTAGCAGCACCTAACTCCAAGGTTGCTCAAAGCTACTCTGTGATGCCACTAACAGATACTAAGTTTCTATAAATGTAAGCTTTAGATGACTGAGATTTGGTTGGTAACAAGCTGAAATTTCATTATTACTCAAATAAATGTCCAGCATTTTACTTGGAGTTTGTGACAACAGGACCTGCTATTCTCTTTTTTGATGTGGATGTGCTGTTAGGTGGAAAATTAAAATTCACTTGCTCACCTGAGAATAATTTCATACTTGAAACAAGACCTATTAAAGAAAGTAAGGAAAAATGTTAAAATGAAGTGGACCTCTCTCTCTTTTGGACTTTGTGATTGGCAGCATTTTGTGTGCTGGGCAGAGCTATGGCTGGTGTTAGCAGTGCTTCACACATTTGCTGTGGACCACTTGCAGAGCCAGATTCTCATTCACTCAGTAAAATCTGAACAAAGCTTCTAGTTCATCCCTAATGTCTTCTGCTTTCAGTCTGAATGTGGTAGCAAACAAATCTCATGAAAACTCTCAAGGTAAATACAATATTTACACCTTTGCTGATAGTCCATCATCTGGTTCTAGTTTATATATACACCCTGTAATGCATAGCTGACAAAACTATAAATTATTGTGGATAATCGCAGTGCAGATGCATCAGTCTAGAATTACTTATTGAAACAGTCTCTTTGGGCTTGTAGAGTGTTTCTCAGTTAAAAGAAATATGAAAAGATCTGTTATCTCATTTTACACATACAAACATAAGTGATAAGTGTTTTTAAAATAACTCAATCAGTGTTATTTGTCCAGATGGAATCATGTTTTCCTTTCCACACTGTCTGTGCCCATATCACTACTGCAGAATTCAAACCCCAAATTCTGTGTGTAGATGACTAACACAAGGACACGTTTTTTTAATAACTAGTTGAGAAGGATCAAAGAACACACAGTAAGTTACATGGAATTGGTATTGATCAACAATGTTTTCTTGAGGCACAACAGGACTTTCAGCTGGCAGAAGGCATATATGAGGAATCTGAAGCACTTTGTGTGTGTGTGTATGAGAAAACAAATTAAAAAGAGGAAAAAGAAATATAGAAGGAAAAGCAAATGGGTAAAACAAATTGCGTTAACTCAAACCTGCAATGCAGCTATCTATTTTTCAGTTACTTTGTGCAATGCTTTGAAGTACAAATACTAGGCAAAGAAGGCTTGGCAGTTCTGCATCACATCACATAAGAAAATAGGGTTGTTGTTTAATTAGGATATGAATTTGTCAACTTTAACAACAAATATTACCCTTCAGATATATATTTTATACTATACAGAAGCAAGAGGAAAACTACCCTCAATATTGTTTTCTACACTTTTAATATGATCTTTGGCCCAGCCTACTTCATGTATAGGGATAACTGATCTCCTGTCATGTGAGAAGGTAGAAGGCAAAACTTTGTTCTTTCCAATAACTTGCTTGTAGATTTGAGTTGTTCAAAGTTTAATTGCTTTGTTAAACAAGTGGGACTTACAGTTCTTTCAGTTAATAGCCCTTGGCTAGATTATTAACATTTTTTTCTTTAATTTTGGCCAGACTCTCATCTAATCCCAGGATATGAGGGAGAGTCATTTCCCCCCTCAAGTTTTCCTCCACCTAATTTAGCTATGTCCTTCTGCAGCTTGTCCACCTAAATTTGGCTTTCTTCCTTATGTCTTCTTTACCACATTTCAGTTGCATCCAGGTCCTATCCCTGCTCTGTGCATTTCTTTAATACTCAACTTTACAAAAATCTTGGATATAGTTTGAAAAATTAGCATGGCGTTTCACTGACCAAAGGTGTCTAGATGTCTTTCTGTCTCCCCATGCCAATTCCAAATCATTTCATCATTAAAAGCCACACATTTATATAAAACATTATTGCAAAGAAAATAATGTAAACTGTTAGTAGCGTAAAGAAGATACTTTACAAAAACCATCTTTCCTCTGGATGTCTTTCTTTGTAACAACAAACTGTGCTGATTGTCATAAACAGTGCATTTTACAATTAGCAGGAGGAGTAAGCAGCAAAGAAGCACACCATCCTCATTTTTAACACATTTGCTTGTAATCGAAAGAAAAACAGAGGCTTCTCAGCATGCTGAAGACTTAATTTTAATAACTGATGTTTACTTAATGGTTGTAACTGCAGCCTCCAAAGAGATTGGCAGTTTATAATATGCTAGCGTTCCCAGCTGTTATCATTCAAATAAGAAGGAAGACTAAGAAATTAACACTGAGAAAACTACTTAGCCACATGGTAACACATAGGATATAAACTTGACTGTAAAAGAGAAGATTAGTGTATAGATATAAACGTTTTCCCCAGTACAAAATACATTTGTAGGTATAGCTGGTTTTCACAATAAAAATTTTTCAAAGCAAATAGATCCACTTGATAATATTTGTACCGATTTGTAATGTATGTCTATCGTACCTTTTATTATTATTATTATTTTTATTATTTTTAATCTGAGCAGAATTGATTGATTGGTAGTTATTAGCCTCATTTTGTCAAAGCCAAAATTGACGTGATTCTATTCAGATCTTCACAGAAATTACAGTACCAAATGGTATCATCAAATGTAATGTTCTGTAGAAGAATTACATTATGTTTATTATAGTTATTTAGAGGGTTGAAAAAAATGATATGAAGATCTTATTCAGGAAGGCATTCATCAGACTGCTGCCTTTTGTGCCCAGTTTGGCTTTTAAGCATTTTGCTCTCACCACGTGTATGTTGCTGTTCCTCCAGCCACCTCTAAGTATTTTAAAAGGAAAAGCAAATTTTAGTTATCTCTTAGTTACATCTTACAACATGATAAAAATGATTCATTTTGTCTTACACTGCAGGTCAGCTGCAAAATCAGGAGCAGAACTAGGGACACATGGCTGCCAATCAGTAGTATTTTTATCAAACACTCCTGTATGCCACAGACAGCGTTATAGTATTCTTTGCAGCACTCAATAGTAATATTTAAAATTGAAGGTTGTTTGTTTGTTTGTTGTTTTTAATATAGTTATGGTTATGTGAGTCTCAGTAAAACTGTGGAGTATGCAGACATACCTGAAATAATACTCTGCTGTATCGACCCAAGTGAGTACTGAGAACACACACCATCAATCTAGAGGTATTAATTCAGATACATCTCAGCAATGGTGGTGTTTGAAGCTTTCAGAGAGGGAAGGCTCTGTGCCAGCCACCAAGAAAAACAGGTCTCATCTATCCTAGGCGAAGGCAGGGCATTGCTTTTCAAGGCACTTGATGTGTTTCACTCTTTCTTCTTTTGCAGAGGGTGGGTATTCCTGGCCTGAGAATCATGGGAAATTAGCTCCTTCTGGCTTCCCGGTGGGGGTACCCAAGGGTCCATAAACCTCTGCTCTAAATCACTGTGTTCATGGTTAACCTGGTGTAATTAATGTGGAATTCAGCTCCAGATATCCAAAATCTCTATGTGCCATAAACAAACAAATAAATTAATTAATTAATTAAATCTGTGCTTAAAATCAAGGAGGCAGGCCAGATTTCCATGTTAATGGCTGATGGTGACCCCTCCAAGGAACATGCCAAGGGTGAGAGAGGGGAAGCTGTTTCTGACCCCCCAAGCATAGGTATTTTCTCCCTGGTGCAACCCAGAGATTTCCTTGGAAATACCTGGAGGCATTCCTTGGCAAGTTTTTCTGAAATGAATCTAGTGGAGGTACTTTCTGCCTCTGTTATGTTGAAATTGTGCTCTGATGAACAATGGAAATCAAACAGTGCTACAAAGAGAAAGGATAGGTATGTGGATGAGCATAGCCCAGTAATTGATGGGGAATGTCTGACACCTACATTTCTGTTCCTTCCTTCAGGACTGTCTCTCTCTTCTTTTTTTTCTTTCTGTATTTTTCACTTAAATTGCTGCATGCTATAGCCTCAAGGTGGTGAAGTAAATATGAAAAAAAATCTCAGTATTCATTATGAATTGTCCACGCTTCTAATAGTATGGGTATATGGATGCAGGGAGAGTAATTTTCATTAATGCTTATAAACCAACTTTGTTGTTGGGTTCTCATAACAACATAAATAATGAACAATAATGAACAAAATTTGTTTTGGTTTAGACATTTCACTGGAGCTATAACCATGAAATGAAAATATAGTTTTATACAGTCTCATTAGTTTTTTGTTGTTGTTGTTCCTTTTTTTTCTTTTTTTTTTTTTTCCTTTTCCATAAAACAAAATATGAGCAATGGGCTTTTCTGTTCCAAAGTAATCATTATTTTTCAGCATTTCATTTTCTGCAGTTCTCTCAAAGTGTTCCTGATAATATAGTTAGTCTAGGTATTTTCATTCTAGTGACATATTATATGTTAGGTTAACCTTAAATATTACTAGGTATATTTTCATAGTTCTAGCTCAGCACAATTTCTCTTGACTTAACACTTTCTAATTTAAAGCTTTCTTTACAGTAATAAATTCTAACCTTTGCCTTCTGGCATCATTTTCTACAAAAACAATATTTGCTATTTGCAAATAAGTCTTTATTTTATCTTCACAGCTAATGATTTCTTTTTCCCATGGAAAAGCTTTAGTGTATGCTCATTCAATTTTTGAATTAACAGTAAACAGGTGTTTTCTTCACTTCTACTTTATCATAAAGAGTAATATATATTCTTTCAGTTTTTCAACTTCCAAGACAATGTTCTTCATATGTGTGACAAAGAAAGGAATATAGTAAAATTTTACTTTTAATCAGTAAATATTGGTCTATGCCTTGCAATGAAATGTATCTGCCTCATGTGGTTCTGCTGAAGGACATTAACTTGCCATTCAGCTGGGACTAATTACAAGCTGCAGCAGCTGGAGAGAGAAAGATCAGGAGGCCAGATGGCTTGGAGAAGTGCAGGGGATTTTCTTTCAGTAACAAGTTTTAAAGGACTTCCCCAGTTATCTAGGAAAAATTATCACAGGATGTCAGGAAGAAAAACTCCTTGGAAGAAAGATCTCGTGAACAAGGTAGAAAATGTTTTTAGTGGGTTTGTTCTGCTTTTCTATAGTGGGAGTGATTAAGT
Organism: Cygnus olor; assembly: GCF_009769625.2. NCBI lineage: Eukaryota > Metazoa > Chordata > Aves > Anseriformes > Anatidae > Cygnus > Cygnus olor. The sequence goes on along the minus strand of NC_049172.1, from coordinate 39,332,042 downwards.
TCAAGCACTCCTACCAACTAGCTTTGGAAGGTTTCGAGGTGGGAGAGTGCCTGAAAGTTGCAGAGGCTTCTGGTCTCTCCTCACCACGTGTTTTGCTGCTGGGAAGAAGGAGACTAATAGGAAATCTTCATCTGGGCCTTATGTAGTTGATGGTGTGCAGAGTATTTATGTACTATTTTCTATTCTGGATGTGAAAGAGTGTTGATTAGTGAAGGTTGAGCTCAGATGAACCTCTCTGGTTATTAGTGTGTGAATCCTTTATAGATGTCCATGGCAAAACTGCTATGCTCTTTAAAATTAGATTGCTAGTTCAGTGATTGCTGGTTTCATCTTTGTATTTAACTCGTTCTTTCCTTTGCATATTTCTTCTCTGCTTCATTTTAGGTTATGCAAGCTTGTGTTTTGGTTATTGTTATTAATTTTGCTGGTATATTGTTTGTTCTTGAGTGAGTCCAAGAGCTGAACGTAGCTGCACAGAGATTTCATCAAAACAATGTGTTGTAAATGGCAGGCTACGCTGAAGGTAAACTTCACTGGCTTGGACACTTGCAACTTTGAAATGCTGGATTTACATATCCCAGCTCCCTAAAATGGATTTTTATTTTTTATTTTTAATCATACTACAGAGTGTGAATGGAGAAGACTAACTGAAAATCATTTTAGGAATTTGTTGACAGCTCCTACTCATTAGACAAGCAGTCTGTCTCTTATGATATTCATTCTTCTTAGCAATGCCTATAATTTGAAAATCATAATTAACTGTGGATCCATGTTTTTTGTTTGTTTGTTTGTTTTTCCATGTGTGTCTGACGTAACAAGGAATACGGCAAAGGGACTTCAGAATTGCACGGGTAGACAGAGAAGTTTACTTAAAAGGTTGAAAATAAATTGGAATATTATTAATTGGGCTTCTCTTTGTTCTTATGGGACTAGCAAGTGGGTTTGTGTGTTTTCTTTCAGATCGCTTTTGTTGCACAAACCGTCATGCAGTGTTTAATCGAGGTTTTAGGTTTGAGAGGGTTATGCTTTTAGTTTTGCATAGTCAGTAAGGTTAGGTCTAGTGGCAGAAGTGGAAAGATACATATGTTTATCTGTACAGTCATTTAGCCAATGATCAATAAATGTCTGACGATAAATCAATACGGATGTAATCTCCAGTCTGTGGGCTTTGAAGAACAATCTCCTGAGCATTCTTACCACAAAATCTATATTCACTCCTGTCTTCATTCAGGCTGATTTATGCTCTGATGCTGTTTGCTTTCAAGGACCTCCATTTCTCTAAGTGCTGTCTAGTAGGTAAGCAACAATCCATCAGAGCACTACTAATATCACAGAGGCTTATATTTAATTACAGATAACAGGTCCAGTGGGACTTCGAACAAAATAACCAATCATTAAGGTTTGATATACTAAAATATAAAAAGCGAGGGGAGCCATAAAGCACAAAGGAACTGCGTGAAATAAATAGGTATTCTTTTGTTATGCTCAAAACATGTGGAATGTGAGAATAAGTTGTATGATAAAGTGTATTTTCAATCTTGATTTTTTTTTCACATAATTAAATACAGTTGGTAAAGAAAAGAATAAATCTATTGAATAACCAACCAAATACTCCTGTGAGTAGTCAGCATAAATTTGGTGTCTTAATTAAATGTATGTGGAGAGTATTTATGGGTTAGTTCTGTTTTAAAATATAAATATGCATTTTTATTTTGCCTTAATATCAAAAAAATGTAGTTAATCTTCCTCAGTGTATGAGATATATTTTTGGCGTCCCTTCTTCCTGTACATTTAAAGTGATGTAGTTCCTACATATCAGAGAGAGCACAATTTAATTCCTAAACATTCCTTAAATTTGCTCATATTTGAATATTTAAGAGCTACATTTTTCAAGCAGACTTGTGAAAACTGACCCTGCTGTTACAGCCAATGTCTTTAAACAGATAAACATAGAGTCAGTATGGGCTGACATTTAGGGAGAGTGGTATACAATAAATATGAGCAACTCTAATGTTGTTCTAAATGTAGTTCTGATATAGTAAAACCAAACATTATGGATAGCCTGACTTTGTTAGGAAACTAATTTAGCAGAAATACAGCTTAACGATATCAGTCCTATTTGAAAATTCATTTTATCTGAGCTCAATATTAATCCATTAATTCTTCTAAGCTGATGAAAGTAATTTTAAAAAGAGGAGGCCTGTTTTCTGCAATAAATTCTGGACTAGTTTAGTCCTGTATCCTTGCACGATGAACCTAAACCAGCAACAAAGTTAAGCCAGAACAGATACAAATAAAAGGTGATTAAAATATTCATCTACACCTGTCATAGCTGAAGCTTTTGAAATGATGTAAGGAAGAAATCTTCATTAGTTAGATGGAGATAAAAGGGCTAACTGATGGAAGAGTAGGAAATAAAATGAAAGAGAAGGCAGAAAGACTGCAGCCAAAATGAAACAAAGTAAAAATGCCAATGAAGATATTTAAGGCATGTGATGTGGTAACTATTATTTCAGCTAAAATATGCCTCTCTTAGCAGCTGGTTAAAAGCTGGATCGTTGCTAATCACAGTCAGCTCCTGGGCTAGCTTTTGCTGAAGAAATCTGAGATACTGACCTTTGGCTTCTGAAAAGACAACCTCAAGTTGAGACTCTTGGAAGACACTTTATCTGTAAAAAAAAAAAAAAAAAAAAAAAAAAAAAAAAAAATCTGCACGCCTATATAAAGGGATTATTGTTAAAGTGTCTGTGAAATATCAGTGAAAGCACTAATCTCCAAGGAAAGACAGTTCTGTGAATTTACTGGTCACTGGATCTGTACCTGTTAAGGTTTTTTTTTTGTTTGTTTGCTTGTTTTATTTAGGAAGGTAACCCCACATTTGAAGCGATCTGAGGACTTTCAGGTATCTTCCACAGGTGTGAGTTTGCAAGTATAGTTATTTACCCACTCAAAAATCTGCCTAAAACTTCAGCATTTAAATAATACTTTACTGTCTTTTTTTTAAAGATTTTTTTTATTAAGATTTTTGAGCTTGTGAAATAAGGAAGTGCATGAACATGCACTCAGTAATGTGCAGATGTATAAACAAAGGCTAAGCTGAATGGGTTGTGCAAATTGGGTTAAGATTAAGAGGGAAGAGTAAGGGTTGGCTTTAGTCTCACAGGTTTGCTGCCTATCAGTTTGTAACTTGGCATAATATTACTGATATTATGTAATATTAGTAATATATATAATAGATATAATATTTGCAAACTATACAGATCACTGTCTGCGTAATAAAGTATGCCTTCTATAAAATAATGATGGGGTGGGAAAGGGAAGAAAACTGAAACTTCTTTAAAGTTGTATGTGTCTTCCTGATGATATATAAAAGGTAAGCAAGGTTAAGCCTGCTTTTGGACTGAGTTCCCTGACTCTCTAAGAGAGTCTGCTTTAGTATGACTGGTAACAGTGTGTGTGTTAAATGCTGTGGATTCTTCAAGTTCCTTAGTTCCTTTGTGTTCCCCAGCATTTGACTGTGGAGCCAGATTGAAGAGTTTTTTTTTTTTTTTATGGACTATACTATTTTTTAATGGCTAGGTTTTCTGTTGATTTTTTTCAGGAGTGCCAGGCAAATTTAATACTTCCCACTGAAACTTAATTTTATTTCATATTCAGGAGGTCTGGTCATTTCTATTAATTGAAATGAGAGTTAATGCTGCCAAGCATCTCTGCTAGGTAGACTAGATGTTGTATGCTAACTTATGTGCCATTTAGGTAAATTTCTTATCCTGAAAAGGCTTTGAGTATTGATTGTGTGATGGTAGGTATCCAATGAGTAGCGTACTTCTGTATGATGTTTCCATGTGTCAGCTGGAGTGCTGGTATTGCAGGCATCAAGAAGTGAAGCAGTACTTCTGAGTGGGTGGCTCCATATGAGGAAGCTTATCTGAATACCTGGAGTCCCAGCTAGTCCCTAAAAGAGAAGTTAAATCACTCTTTGGTACATGGTGGTATATCATCCAGGGCTAGGCTAATGTCATCCAAGAAAATAAATGCACAAGGTGAAGGGTGGTGGGAGGATGAAAGAGAAGGGAAGGATGAGAAACAAAATAGTTTACAATCCTTAGCTGGCAAACAACACGTTACAGATCTCTTTAATTTCTGTTGCTATTTATATTTTACATTCTTTCATGTTAGACTCTAGAATGGTCTGAAAATGTAGGATTATCACTCATGCTTGGTCAAGGCTTACTGTGGTTGTCAGGAGGTTTTTAGAGAGGAGCTGGAATAACAAATTAAAAGTGCTGAGGATGCAGAGGCCTATCTCTAAATTTATTCAACTTCTTTATCACAGCAGCACAGATACTTCTATTTCTCTGCATAAACCAAAATTCTTGTTGCTTGCAAGATATTCTGGCACAATCCTGGTAGGTATACATATGCTTGCTCTTTGTACTTGGGGTTTCACTCAGGTACATTATTTACTATACACAGTGTGTTTGTTTTCCTTTTTTTTTTTTGGTAAAAATTCTGTGAAGATGCAGCAATACAAATATTTTAGTAGTTCATATTCACAAGAAATGCATGAATTGGTACTTGCAGTCAAATGTGACTAACTTTAGAAAACCCTTAAAATACAGGAAAATTGGAAAATCTTTCTAAAAAAAAATCCCTGTGTCATGCATATATGGACTAGTAATGTGAAATGATTTTTACTAGCATGTTCTAGTAAGTGTGCAAATGTGTTTGGGGGAGGGGGAGGATGTGTTTACGCACATCCTGCTTTTTGTTCGTCCTCCACAGTGACTGAGAAATCTATCACTGTTTTCCTGACTTGCCATTCACTTTTTGCATGTTCTGGAAATACTTTAGATTTCCATACTTTTATATGGATTATACATTTGTTAGTTGCTTCCTGTTTCAACTCATTCTTAAAAAAAAAAAAAGGGGGGGGGGGGGGGGGGCAAGAAATCCCCCAATGGTATTTTGGAGAAGGAGATTCTGTCAAGGTATAGAACCTGTGTAGTTTCAGAATGTATTGGAAATTGCTTATGGAAACCATTTGCTACAGTGTCATGGACCTTAAAAAGATTTTTACTGCAATTCAGAAATAAATCTATGATTACAAGAACTGTTTCTAGTCTATACCTGTTACTGATTGTTCAGCAGTTGTTTTTTTCTAGAATTTATATATCTTGTTTGACTATATAAAAATAATATGCAAGGTAAATTAATCATGGTTACTTTGAATCAGAAAGATTGAATTAATTTAGCTTCTGTACTGGTGGGCATACAAACAGTTACCTAGATATCCTGTTACAGAGTGTAATATAATTTCCATTTGGTGTACAGGCAATTAGATCTTGAATTCTAAATGCTATGTTTTAATAATGCGTGCATATACACAAATTTATTGAATTCTGACTTAAAAAAAAAAAAAAAAATCATGGGTATAGAGTGGCTGCCCCCAACATGCATTAGCAGAAATCCTGTTCTTGCCTGACTGCCAAATAAATGTCCATTCTCTTAACCTCAGATTGACTCAAGGCTTTAGACACCTGAGCTATGGATACTGGGAGGAAGTTGGGAACAAAAGAGACAAGCTGACTAACAGCAGAAAGCATGATTTATGAATAATTGCTTAAATTGTCAATGTGTGTAACCAGTAGATAATATTCATAGAATCTGACAAGACATGGCTTGTCAATATGAAAAATAATGTGACAAATAGAAAGTAAGCAGAAGAGATGCAGAGTGTCACCTTACAGCTATGAGTACAAATGTGATGAATGGGATTGGTAGAACTCTCATCCAATTCTTATTATGGAGGTAATTACAAAATTTACGTGATAGTTTTACTTCAGCTCATGTGCCCTTCAGCATTCTGATAATATTTTAGTTTGGAGGTAGAAAGGATTCTTGCTCTTGCTTACGATAACTAAGATAAAATCCTTGTCTGAAATCCTGTTAGTTCTATTGTATGCTTTCTTCTAATACTTGCTTTTGATGGTGATGATGAGATATAGTAACAGAGTAAATGATGGCACCATATTGCTAATGAAATGTTCAGATAATCAATCACATTATATAACTGTATAAACCTAGTCAGAAAAATGGTTTGTTACATATCCATTTAGAACAATTATTGAATCATTTTTTTCAAGGTATTAATTTTCTTTTAGTGGGGACTTAATCTGGTCTGTGCTAGAGGATTTACATTTGTATGACTTGCATGAATCCTCTTTAGCTTATGGAGTATAGTAAGACAGTACTTGGTGCTAGATGAATGGAATGACGAATATATTTAATTTATTGTAGTACAGTGCTAAAGGTAGAATTTGAACTAATAGCAAACAAAGTTCTTGTTAGAATGCTGTATTTTATTTTACTATTGGTAAATCTTCTCCAAAACAAACTATTTGCGTGTGCATGACCCACTTCAAAATTCCAGCAATTTCTAATTTTCTACAATGAATTTAGAGGGTTATTACGTAGGTCAAGGTTGCTATAAACAAGTTAATGAATTCAGCTTCAAAATCTTTAATAAAGAATAAGAACAGGTGTGAATATACAGTGTTAGCTGCTTCTGAGGTTAACAAACCCTATGCATGCTCTTGCACTTTTATACATAGAGCGCAGCTTTTCAGTAAGAAAGAAAGTACTCTTGGATGCCTATACAGGAAACAAATGTGAAGTAAGTCTCTGTTTAGCAACAGAGAACAACTCTATCTGTCACAGTGTGAGACCTATCATCAATGTATGTGACTGAAAAACCAAAGCTTTGTCAGGTATAAAATGAAGTAACCCGAGACAGTACAAAGACAGATGCAGCAATGAAGAAAATACCCGATCTACATTTCAATTTGGTAGTACTAACCAATGTTCTGCTAGTACTAACCAACACTTCAACCCTTGTTTTCTTGCTGAAAGCCTTGCCAAGGCTTTCAAAGTTTCCTCAAGTGCTGGTCCCTATTATCTAGTATCTGTGTTCACTTCTTACTAGAGAATCTGAAATACTATTAAACGACTCTCAACTAAATCCTTAGGAAGCTCTTGTGAGGAAAGGAATAAACTTACAAGGCTCTAGTCATTTCAGTCCTGCAGAAGATTTTTTTCTACCTCATAAAATGATCTGGACCATCATGCTTGTACTTCTAATCTCTGGAGAAACCCCTTTAAGGGTGTTCAAGTCCTCCCAGAGGAGTGAAAGAGAATGAGGAGGCAGAGAGCAGAGCAAACTGACCTGGGATGCACAGGCACATGGCAAGGTTAGGCAGGAGAGCTGAGCAGGTGCACTACCATGCCTCTGCAGAGACAAGGAAATAGTTATTTCCGAACTGAAGTGGTTCCGCTGATGTTCACAGGCGCATGAAAGATGTACTGTTGTTCTCTTATGGTTGGGGCCATCCTATTGTTTCTGATCTTGGATGGATCCAAGGAAGGGGACACAAAGCAGTAATCACACCCACCTTAGCTCTTCTTTGAGCTGATGCTTGAGACTAGAGGGTGGGGAAGAAGTTAGAGATGGATTTCCTGAGACACCTAAATTCCCAACATTTGTGATTGGAGCAGTAAATGTAGAGTGTTGTATTCTCCTCTGTTTAACCTGCACATGCAGTAGCGTAATCTACCTAAGCAGAAGCTCCACTCTCCCCATCTGACAATTCCCTGTTGGACTGAGGGAAAACTCGCAGAGGATTACTAAAGCTAAGTTGCCATTGAATCAGGAAGAGGTATCTCCAAGTTAAGGCTGATGCAAATAAATAAGATAGGGAAAGAATGCTGTTTCTACTTGTGCCTATTAGGTGAAAGGCTTCAACCCCTAAGACTGTCAAATTGGTTATTTCTTACTGACTTATTTTAGTGTAGTCTATAATAAATAAGTTGACAGATAGCAGGGAGCATGCAGTGCATGCAACTAACCAAACCTCAGCGCATTATGGTCTGTTTAAATCCAATGTACTTCAAAGAGCATGTGAAAACATCTCAATTTTTATTCTTTTTATTCTGGGGGAACAGGTGGGAGGTTAAATGTTCCATTTCTTTAGTACGGGCTGGGAAGATTACCACTTTTTAATTCAATAAAGCAGAATGTATACTGTATTAGATCTAGACATGGATCTAGATCATTAGATCTAATACTGTATTAGATCTAGACATGGTCATAGCATTGCTCTCTTCTCTTTATTGTGCTCCCTATGGATGTGGAAGAAGATATCCAGAAAGCAATTTTTTCTTTTAAATCTTTGGACCTGGAAAACATTTGCAATCTAAAAGAGCTGTTGTGACTGTGCTGTGAGACCCTAGGGCTCCCAAAAAGCTAGGATTATTGTTTCCATTTGATTTTGGTAGAGGTGACCTAGTTAGGCAAGGGAGCCCTGGGAACTTAATGTTCGAGGAAGAGCTCTCCTGCTGGCTTTTCATCATAAGATGAGTATGTGTAGTTCCTTGCATCAATGTGCCTTGCATTGCATTGATTTTCATCAAAGCAGAGCACTGGATTTCCAGTTTTCCTCTTCTCTCAAGTTGGAGGAACTCTCAAATCGGTCCTTGAAATAGTATGATTTTTCTCATTGTTCTGTCAACTGATGGAGATCTCATACATGCGGAGTGGAAACTGTTGGCCAACCTGTGGGTTTTGGAGTTGGCATGATTATTTAGGTGTTTTAGCATTCTTCATTGTACTAGGTAGTTTTAGAAGGGACCAAGGAAAAATCCAGCATAAATACAAGAAAAAAATAACCTGTGCGTGGAGGGAGCTATTAAAATATTCTATTCAGAAGACAAACGGAACAAACACTGGAGAGAAACAGGGACTGAATTTAGCTGTAATGGAGGGAAAAATGTACATGTTTTCCCAGAGTGTTTCATTACACAGCCTTCCATAATTAAGTTATTAAACACTGTGCAGGATGGGGACAAATCCTTATTTTTTTTATTCTTTAGAAAATATTCCTCAGTTTGTACATTGACTTCATTGAATTATATTCGTTTAAATTTCAATTTTGATGACATGTCAAGGCTTTGTGGAAAATCTTTCAATTAGTGAACAAATAGGTTGCTCAGACAACATTATTTTTCTTTAAAGTTGTTTTAGACAGACTCTTTCTGAAGCATTGATCATAATATTTTTATAATAGTGTTTTATTAACTTGTTAGAGCAAAGATAAATGAAAGAAAACAGAGTAAAACCAAGAAGCACTTGTTGTTTTTCTAATGATTTCTCTCTAGAGTAGTGTGCTTTTTGTAGAAGAAAGAGCACATTTCCTGCTCAGGAAAAAAAGGAGTATTTTCTGCTCTTGCATCAGTACAGTGTTCCCTTGCAGCTGTTCCTGCCTCCCTGTGGGGAATGCAATAAGCTGCAATTAAATGCAGGTGCTTGGAAGCAGGAGTGCCCTTGCTCTGTTTAACAATCTGAGGCAACAAAAAAAAGATTTGGAGAGACAGGAATCTACCTTCTGTTTAATGGGGCATGAACACTTTTTCTTGGCATCAAGACAAGTGTCTACCTTTTGTTAGAAGTACATTTCTCTTTTTCCCTAGGTGGAAAGACAGAGGCCTACCTCCTGTTTATTAGTTCACTGCTAGGAGAGAAAGAAGCTAAACAAGACCATATGCTGTGAGGGGAAAACAACAGTCACTAGGCACAGAAAGAAGAGCTCTCACCTTTGTAGTGTAACACTGCATATTTCTGTTGCTATAAGGTATGTGGAGAGGGGGAGAGAGGCAGAAATATCTCCTTCCCTCTGCCCCGCCCCCCCATCCCCCTTTTCCCCCTTCTCTTTCTGTAGTATAGACATAGTTGAGGAGTGGTCATAAGCAGACATCTCTTAAAATAGAATGCAGTTTGTATTTTTCTGGAGTATATGAAACTTTGTGTTGGGGAGATGGCTGGGAACAAACAAAAGGCAGAATATATGTCTGGGGAGTAACCTGCTAGATGTTTCTGGCTGTGAGCAGCAGCTTCTAGAAGTGCTAGAGGTCCCGTTATCAGCAGGAAGGTGAGCCCTGCTGTTTGGAGCAACGTAGGTGAAAGCACTCACACAGACAGCTCAGCAGAGATGAATTGCTTTTCCACACTCTTGATCTCTCTGACGGATGCTCCAGTGAAGTCTTGTTAACTCTACCACAGAGATTGTGTCTTGCCCTGACCAAATAGTTGTTTGCATCTGTACTCTGCGGGTCCCAGCTCACCATTTATCCCCCTGATCTGCTGGGTGCAGAAGGGCAACATCTCAAAATGGCAGTCAGATTATGCTGGCTCAAAGAAACAGAGAGATACAATTAATGAAACCACATTTCACTTTGGGTTTGAACCTTGATCTACTATCACTTCAATAAACCTAATTCCTTGGAGAAAATGCTTTTGTTTTGCCCATGACCATGAGCCAGATGCCTCTTCTCTGCCATCTCTCCTGACTCCCCTCCCCAGTGCATGTGCAGCGCTTCTAGCAGTGATGCACACCTCTGAACTGCAGATGAAGTGTGAGTTGTGTGGCATGTGCCTATGGCTGGTGCCCAGCCAAAAATATGTCCTTTGCTTCAGAGTCCATGTTTTTCCACATAAGCTCCACCCCTCCAACAAAGGATGTTATTCTTCTGTTAAAGGGCCTGTTATGAAATTCCTAGGAATGTTGTTCTTTTCGATCCTCTCTGACTTCTGTCAAGCTTAGCTCAAATACAACAACATTTATGGGGGGGACTGGTGTGAGTGTATTTACACTTTAGAATAATAATTACATATGCCATGTTTGATTAAAAAATATATACTTGAGTTAAAAAGAGTGCTTGTATTGAACAGTCTTCTGCAGGAGGGCTCTTCCCTCATCAAGTCTTACAAACTATGCCACAGTTTCAAGCTGACAGTTCTTGCTAGTGACTTACTAGATTTAACTAGATTTACACAGCAGATCTACTGCAGGTCTTCAAGCAAGCTGTGAGACAAAATTTTATCTTCTGAAAAACAAAACTGAAAATGGAGCTTTAAAGGTGTTTTCAGTTTAATATTTTTTAGCTTTGAAGGTTCAGGTTTAAGGGAAGTTATCATCCATTGTGAAATGTGTGAAATTGTCTTTTTATTGTGGGTTAGAGTGTAATTAATGCCTGTACGCTATAAAGCAAATGCACAGTTCTTAGAGGTTCCCCTAACAGTTGATAGGTTATGAGATTTGTTTTGTTTTGGGATTCAGTTCCCTAAACAGGTTGGAGGTCTAGGGTATTCAAGAAATTGGTGCAGAGTTTACATGACGCGAGACACATTCTAGAAAGGCAGCTGAAGGCAGTCAGGATGCTGTTTGACACTTAAAATTATGCTTAACCTATATAGCTTATTTTTCTTTTGAATCCTACATGTTATGCCTGAGTCTTAACTCCCATTTTAAGATCCCTCATTCTATATGGAGCAAAGATTGTGGTGTCTGTTTTGTCTTGCTGATAGCTACAGGAGACATTTTGCCAGTGAACTATGGTTTGGAAACAATATGATAAACTGACATTGCCTTTTTCCCCTTGTTTCTTAAATCTCGTCTCTTCTTTAAAATTATTAAATTACATTGTTGGAAAATAGTTTGGAGAATTTATTCTGGGAAGTTCAAGAAATTTCCAGATTTGAATTAATTGTAGTTGTTTTGGTAGCAGAGACAGGTTTTAGGTTGGTGTTTTTATAACATCATGATTATAGACCTTGGCCTTTTATGTTTGAAAAATAATAGATACCGAGCCATGTTGTGAAAACATTCTTACTGGTGTGGTTCAGTCATTTGCTTTATGAAATGCAGTTTAGATTCTAAATATCTTCAGCATAATATGGGTCAAAATTTAGTTCATGCAGTCTGCGTTTAAGTCACAGGGTAGAAGTTTTTCTTTCCACTGGAAAGTTTATAACTTAGTGAAGGCTTCTTTATGCATGACATCTCTATCTTCACAAAATTCTATTTTATAGATAACTTGAACTGGGAGAAGTTGTCTTACCATACTAGACATAAACAACGGGAGTACTTGCAAGAGTACTCAGGTTCTACATTAACTTACCAAACTTCATTTTGTATTGCAGAGTAATTAATGATGTCATTTGGTGTTTTCTTTTTTTGGATTTAATAACAGTTCAAATATAACGAGAAATAAATTATGTTTCAAGGCATTTCAAAATATGTTTCAAGGTGGCAGACTCAGCTTGACAGTTAACAGGTTCTTCTAAGGGTCAGTAAAAATCTTTTGCACAGCTTTCCTAATTATGAAGGAAAAAAAAAATCTATCTTCAAAAAGAATGAATATGAGATGGAAGGGCAAATGCATGAATTGCGAGGAAGGGGGATTAGGAAATAACTGAGAAAGCTGCATCTGTGCAAAGTAAGTTCGATTCTCCATGGATTATTCAAAGCTGGCTGGTATTTTTACAGTCTTGTTTTGGAGAGGGGTGAGAGGTATTTCCTTTCTTCTGCTACACATCTGGCCAAAATGTCCTCTATTCCAGTCAAACGTAGTAGCCAAGAAAGCAGGTTTCAGGCAGTTTTGAATTCTGTGACTCTAAGAAGAGTAGATCTTACAACAGCCTCTACATATTTTATTTGAGAGGTACATTTGTATATCTGTGAATGTTAGCAGCTGTGGTGGCTAAATAGCCTTTTTTTTTTTCTTTTATAGGAGGTTTTATCCTCAGGGTATGTGTATTGGCGGTGTTTTTAAACAAGGCAATTAAATAGCAGTAGTTTCCTGTAATGGAGATTATCTAATTGGCTAGCTATTTAATGGCCTGCTTTGATATTTAAACTAACTCATACCTATAACTGTACATGGAGTTGAAATAAGTGCTGCCCATAATGAGCCTTTCCCGCTACCCCCCTTTCTTCTGTTATGTGTGGCTTCAGGTGAACTGTGAGAACAAATATAGAAGACAATCTTAGTCAGTTTGGAAGTAAAATACAATACGAATTGCTGTTTTTGTACAAAGCAGCACACTGTTGTCATAAGGGTTTTTTTTGTCCTTCCCCCTGCCTCATCCACTCAAAATGAGAGAAAAACATTACTTCTGGGGAGGAGGGGATTTGGGAATTTACTCTGTAACTTCATAGCAGTTTTGAGACTAAAACATGCTCACAATATTCAAAGAGAATATTTCAGAAAGTGAATGCAATGGCATGATGAAATAGTCCTTCAGGTAGGTCTGAGGTATGAAGAATTGATTGACTCTATGCCCCTAGCCTTCAGAGGTCAAAGTTATAAGCCAAGATAACATAACTCTTGAACAAGACTGTGGCAGAAAGTGGAAGAGACAGAAATGACTGAATTAAATCTAGAGGTCACATTCAGGGTTATGAGGCATTCACTGAACGTTAGCACCTTTGTCATTAACGTTTCCAGGAGGTCACAGGGGACCTGTGACCAGGGAGCTCTCTCCCTTAGAGCACTGTGGAAAAAAAGATAATCTGTGATGTGTGTCTGTCTTTCTCACTTTTTCCCCTTTGGTACGGTGTAACTGATTTTAATAATGTGCTTTGGAGGATGATCCCCATTCTGTGTGTCTTTTTTTTTCCACTTGCTATGAAAAAATAAACTTAAAGGTAGCTTGACTTAACTGCAGCTGCAGCACTTGCTTATTTTTGGTGGGAATTGAATAAAAAGGGTTAAAGTCTGGCCATCAATAAAAAAAAAAAAAAATTAAATCCTTTTCTGGAGGGTGCAGACAAATATCTGGACATGAGACCAGCCCAACTGCTGTAGATGCAGATTAAGTAGCTGTTGCTGTGCCAGAAAGAGAAGGAAAATATAAAAGCACTCTCTTGACGGTGAGGTTGCAGCCCCAATGATAACTTAAGAGGTCTCCTCCTCAGTGCTATCTTCTTTCAAGCAAAATATTGGAACTTACTTTCTTATGACATCTAGCAGGATTGCACAAAAAGTTTTGTTTTTCCTGCACACCATCTTAGTCCCTTGCTGATCACAGTATCGATTCACTAGGACACAATCTTGATTAAGATCATGCCCTAACTTTTTACTGAAGCTTAGAATCTTGGTTCTTGGAAGCAGTCATGTGACATTGTCACTTGCAGTAGCTCTAGTATTGGAGTATTTACTGTGAATCTCTAATGAGCAGGAAGCAAGCAAACAAAAGGTCTCCAGTTGGCATTATTAACATTTTGTGCCTTAATTATTATTACTTTCTTAAAAGGCCTGTGAGACTACTTCTTTTTCCATGTGTTCATTTTTTAAGATGAAAGCTGATGCTAAAGTACTGGATAAAAATATATTCTTCTCCTCTTCAGTCAGTTTCTTCTCTCAAATTTCTAATAAAATTATCTTCATATCAAGCATTTGAAGTGTCAGATATTTTAAGTGTCAAATAATACAATTATTTTAAAAGCACATACAATTGTATAAGAACTACTTTACGACCAGGATGGTGATTTAACTTGTATACAATACAGTTTTTTCCAAACTTCTTTTAAAACAGATATCATTTTAAAAATAAATACAGAAACGTACAGCTCTACGTGCTTGTCCTTGTTAATTTACATTAGGAATGGTGGTATTTTTTGTTTGTTTTTAAATGTTGGTCATTAACATCATGACTTACCAAAGTGAATAAGACATGAAATAGATATTGTAAAGGTGATGAAAACTGAAATTCTCTGGATCTCTCCAGGATGACTTTGCAGCTTTGAATCGAAGTTTAAAATGGGCCAAATTCTTCCCAAGTGTATCTCCTGTGAAGAGTACTGATTTATGCCAGAAATAAATCTGACCTGATGGATCTCACTTATGATGTGGAATCAGTAGAAGTGCTTCCAAAACCATACTGTAGAATGCACTTCTTTTGCCTTGAGGTTGGTGATTAAACCCTCAGTTCCTTCTCCTGTCTGGTTCTGGGCTGCTGTGAGATTTCCCATTCAATGCCGTAATTAGGTAAGAAGGAGATGTGGAAAGAGTGGGTTGTAATTTTACAACACCAGTTACAGAGGTCATGTAAGGCAGGTGTTAGGACATTGCAAGTTGCTTGCGCTTCTTGTTTCTGTTACAGATGTTTGATTTCTGTAAAATGGTGCCCGGTACCTCAGGTGTCATCGTACCAGGTTGTCCCAGCTAGATTCTAACAGAAGATCCAGTCAAATGTGAAAAGTCTAAGAAGCCAAGATCATGGTTGGAGCTTGGATCAGTTTTCCGACTTTGAATCCACTGTTTTGTTATGGTGACTAAGGCAAAGCTGCTTTGCAGTCTGGTAGCATTTCACAAAAAAATCTGAAAGCTGAGAACTTGCTGAAAAATGCACATATGGCAGAATAGCAAGTGATGGAAATCCAAATGATATATATATATATATATATATATATTAATTCAGTGATGTAGACATTGAACAATGGGAAGCTATGATTGTATAGTAGAAAAAGGCTTCAAAACATTCATGTAGAATTCATAAGTAGAAAGAATGTCTGTATCTAGGACCCATTAAAGTTGTGTCCTTTCCCATGCAGGTACATTTCAATTTTTCTTCAGCAGTTGTGTAAATAGTGCTCATTGGTCCTTTTCATTTTTCTATAATATAAGGTATTAAAAAAATTGTACCTCAAATGTGAAATGTTAAATCTGATTATTATTATAACTGTTTCGACTTGCTGTAGTGTAGTATTCTAACTGGCTTTTGGTCTTAATCTTTTAACATTTTGAGGTAACAAATGTTATAGTCCTGCAGACCAGGGAATCTAATTAGATAACTCATTTATAATTTGTATTCCTCCATGTAATCTTCACTGTGCAAAGTTCATGTCGCATTTATGATAACAGCAATAGAAAAGTAACGTGGAAAGGAATCAGTTGAGATAGGCCAATAGTTGAATCGGTAGTTTGCTCTAGGCCTTCACATGTGTTAGCTAATAATGAATTATTAGATTCTATCTAATAATTCTATTTTATCTCTATCACTATTCAGATAAAGGTTCTTCATTAGAAGACCTAAACTTGAGGTACATACAAAGTTAACTTGTATAATTTGGCTGCTAGCAAGTTTGCCTTCTATTGGCTGAATCTTATGGTGATTTGTAATGATGGCATAGCTTCTGTTTCCAGTTTGATGTGAGAAATTTCCTTCAGGTGTAGGAATATATTGCCTTATCTTTAGTTTTAATGAGTTTGTTACTCCTTGCAAAGTGACAGCATAGTAGCCAACTAAGTTCCCTGCTTTCTAAGTGGTGTATTTTCTTTATCTCTGTGCTACGGACAGGGTAGATGTTATTGTTTTAAGCTGCTGTGATTCATGACAGTTTTTGTACAATGACATTAATGACAGTTTATAAAATGGAAATACACCAACTGCCACATCACAAGACTGTTTGTTTTTTCCACAGCTCCACTGAATTAATAGCTCAGTCAGTCAGCCTGATAAAGAAACCCAAGTCTCTGTCTTCCTATTTTACTTCCAAAAAATTCATGTCTAAAAATGCTTAGTATTGTTGAATAAATTATCTTGCACCTTGACTGTCAACACAGCTTTGCTGCTAACCTAATTTCCATGAGTTATTTGCAGTTACATCTGACTTTATCTTGATAATTTCTCTTGATCAACTCTTTTCGTGAGTCAACTCCATTTTTCTCCCACAAAGTTATTAACTATTCCAAAACTGATCCTTGGAGGACTACTTGAACAACATTCTTCCAGTCTACTGCAAATAACCGTTATTTTTCTTTGGTTTATTCTTTACACAGTGTACAGTTCTTGTATTACAACCTGGCTTTTACAGCTGAACTCATGATTTTTTGTTGTAGTGCTATATTGAACATTCTGTAATTTATTTGAACTTAGTTTAAATTTATCTTTTTTTTTATAAAAGTTATTGTGTTAATCTGAAACAATCTCCTTTGAATAAAATTCAATACAAATTTACCAAACTTCCAATACATAGATACCCATCTTTTATAAACAAGTTTTTAAGGATAGAGTTTTGGTCAACTGGGATCAGACTAATGATCTTAAGTTTGTTTGATCCATGTTGTTTTCTTCTCCTCCTCCTTTAAAAAGAGGTACAAGATAATTTCTTCTTGTTGTTTTATATATATATATATATATATATATATATATATATATATAAACATATATAAATGTTGTGTGTCTATGATCTTAATATTACTGTAAGTTACAAACTTAAAAAAATAAAAAAAAAATAAAAATCTTGGTACAGATATCTAATACTTTCACAAGTGGTGAAGCAATTTACTTGGTTTTGGGGCCATACCTTATGTTATCTTTAATCTCTGTGTCATTCTCAGTGAATGCTATCCTTTCTATTTGGGTTGGTTTTAATTTTACTCTCTAGAGTTCCCAGTAACTCCAGTGCCTTCTTAGGGGAAGTTCTGTCACCTTTAGCAAATTCCTTCCCTGCTCAAAAAAAATAGTAGTAGATGCACTCTTTCAGTAGCTCTTTTACTTTTGTCAAATTATGCTATCTGCAGAGAAGCCGAAACATGAAGGAAGGGTGGGGAAATACTGTGGGACCATGTGAAATAGACCAACTGTCATCGCTGTGCTTAATGGTTGCTGCTTACTGGTATTAAACTAGATAATTATTTTTTTAAGAAAATATTGTCCTTTAATTTACTTACAGCAAATGATCATTAATAGTAAGATATCTGAGAAGAACTTGTTAATGTGCACGAACTCTTTTTTGAAAGAAACTTGAAAAAGTGATGTATAAAATAATCAGTAAAAAACAAAAGTATTTAAGTTATAGAATGAATTATTTGGAGGCTAGATTTCAATAGTAATCTCTTTATTTTATGCTGAAGAAAAGAAAAAGTATTTTCATGTTCTCAGTGTTTTGTCCTGTTCCTCAACCAGCCAGGAAGAAAAGGCTAAATGTCATCTGAAACTGAAGCAATTTTACAATTCTTTTTGCCAGCTCAAATTACTTTGGGCTCCCTTAACACTAGACTAGACAGAGCAGTTTTTAAATCTTGTTTCCTTAGCAGACCAGAAACTCTGATGGCCTTAAAGGAGCAATATCATCTTCTGGTTGACAGAGCTTGATCTGATCCCAGGTATCCCATGACTCTCACTTTTCTGCTATTAACTTCACATAGTTGCTACCACCAGTCTACTTACTTTCCCTTTAAATTCATCCAGCTGTCTGTCAATCTCAAATTTTAATACATATCTATCTTTCTAGTATTTGGTACATATTATAAAGCTGACTTTCCAGAAAGCTGCCAACAGTTCAGATTCTGAGAGCACTGAAGAACACACTAAATAACAGGGTTGTAAATATATTATTCAAATATAACTTACTTTTGTAGGTTGCTGCTTGCTGTCACCTGAAAAGAAATAAAATTTTACACACGGAATAACACTGCTTCAATTAGATTTTGTTCAAATATTAATAACAAGTAGTTAAATACCTGTTGTGTACACACTTTTTAAAAAGGTTTTGTATGTAATGCAGATTTCTTAAGACTGTAAGAAATACATGAATTCTAAAGTAAGAACATGCACTTTGCCAAGAATATTTTAGTGATGTGTCTTTAAGCATACTTGGAAAAGCATCAGTTAGAGTACCATGCCTTATAGGAATATTATCCATGTCTCAAGAAAAATACACCTTGATAGTGGTCCATGAATAATACTTTAACGGATGTTCACAGAATAGTTGTGTTCCTGATTTAACACAGGAATTTGGTCTTCTGTGGTGAAAGTCAAATAACCTCATGTAGGGTCACATAACTGAGCTATGTGGGGAATCACTGAAGTTGGCTATAACTAGTAGCATAAGTGAAGCTATCTCCATATTGGGTATGTAAGACTGTACAATAATCACTGAATTGTGTAGGCATCCCCTTTCTTTAAAATCCATTACTCTCAGGTAGTTAATTGCTCAGAGGTATTGTACTGGTCAGTATGTAAGTGTTGCTTTCTTATAACTGAAGGGCAATGTATCTGTTGCTCACATTAGGTTTGGTACTTCCTACCTGGAAGGTATGCTGCAATTGGGGCACAATATCTTGTTGATGACTGTTCGACCTTGTTGGACTGCAACACCAACTTGATAGATAGATGGAGTAAATGGCCCAGAGTGGGACAAAGTGGCAAACCCACCTGCTGCTACTGTCTGATTCTTTAAAGGTTGATGTACTCCACAAAAAATACCTGTTTAAATCCTGTACAGCCTCACCTACCTTGGTTGTCTGGAGACAAGTCTGAGACACTGCTGCTTTTTGACTAGTTTTTCAAGGTGACAAACACAGGAGCCTGACAGTGATGTTTCTCAGGAGAACCAAATGCTATTGGAATAAAAGAAGCAGCAATGCGATAATCAAGTCTGTATGTTAAAATAAAGGTGCTGGTGTAGGCCAGGGCAGATGGTGACTGGGACATTTTCTTTCGTGTTCTCTGAAGGACCCAGGCACCTGTAGTGTTGGCTGAGATTCCACACTGGCTCTGCTCTTCTTGAAGAAGAAAGCTGGGCAAATTCCCTTACTTAAAATTTTGGACGTAATGCTTCAGAAAAATAAATTATTTTTTTTTTTGACTGGATTAATTGGGATTTTATGTAGTCTATCCAAGATAAAAAAAGATTTCTTATTGTGCAATCTGAAAATCCAGATGTCCTGTGCTTTCCAGGGATCAATTTACATGCACAGACAACTGAATCTTTGTTCCTGCGTAGGAAGAAACAACCTGTTCACCACACCTCTGCTATAACTTTAGCTAATAGAAGTCTGTCAGATGTTTCTTTAGTACAGGTAGGGGCAGCTAATTTGGCTTTCGTTGCAGGTCTGAGAAAATTTTGTAGTCAGGGTGCAATAGTGTTCATTGTGACCCACAAGTATCTTGCCAGGACTCACGTCTTTATGCACTAAATAATAGCTATCCCTGGAATTTTGTTTGCTAATTGAACTTGCAGTCATCTGTCATTTATCTATGTTTCTGAACTCTCCACCACCCTTTCACCTGGCATCACAGCCAGTCACCTGGAAAAAGATAGGATATGAAGTTGGTTAATATTGAAAAGCTGCCTTTGTTGCTGATGCGATCTTATCAGGCAGTATTGACCGATCATTTAGGAAGCAAAATTACTGGCAGCTTCTGCACAGTTAACGTATTTCTATGTGGCAAACATTACTTTGCTGGAATACGCAAACTATACTCAGAACAGGTAGTTCAGAAAACTGTACATCACCGTTTTACCCAAGCAAATTAGTCCTTTGAGTACCTCTGTGACATGGACTGACAGTTTTGCTCTTGACAGCTCATGAAGAGATTGCTGCAGCATAATGAATTGGGCATACATCTTTAAGTATTTTGCACTGAAGCTTGAGTTCACCTGTTGGAATAGTGCTAGGGCAGAATATTCAGATCTCTGGTACGAAGATTCAAAATCTGATTCATTTTGACTCATTATAACTGAATTAGTAATAGTGATGTGGTGTTGATGGGGAAATACGTGCCTAAAATCTGAGTAGAAATTCAGTGGATAACACAATGAATAAAAATCTATGTATTTGATTTTAAAAAAAAGGAACTAAGATATAATCATAAAGTAAGCTAGTTTATTGTGAAGTCCTGTTACGTTTTCCCTCTTAAAAACCTCTTAAAGTTTGTTTATTTTTCTTTTATACTTTAATACTTTTAAGGGGATGGCAAAACTTATACTCTACAATAAAGGAAATAAAAACCTGGGTAACTTTAAGTCAGTAGGTGATGCGCAATGTTTTGGTAGATGTCATTTTTAGTGTCTTCAGCGAAGAGTAAGCATTGTTTAATTATCTTTCGAAGCCAGCATTAACAAATTGGGTCAAACTTGCCTTGCCCATCTTTAGCGTTGAGTAAATCTTACCTTCAAGACAGAGGGTGATTGAAGTTGTAGGGGTTTAAACATTACTAATTGTAGTTATGAATTGAGAAGCATTGTTGTAAGTGTTTATAGGTATGTAAAACAGGAACAGTTGGGCTTGACCAGCTTCATCCATACTTAATTTGGCAAAAATAGCATATTATTTAATACTCTGTTGTGAGTGGCAGAAGTGTTCTGTGATGTTTGGGTGTGGGGTGTGTGTGAGGATGTGCAGGAGCATTCTCACCCCCTCTGAAAGTCAAAAAGCAGCGTGGTCTCCGTTGGCAAAATGGAGAGCTCTGGAGGATGTGCATCCCAATGTGATATCAAAAGTGCTCTTGCTGTCCTCTGATCTTGACTTCACAAGACAGCTGGGAAAGCACTTTTTTGCACTTTAGTTTTACCCAGTCAGAAAGTATTTGCCAGTATGGCAGCACAGAACAGGAAAAGGGCCTTATTAATTCAGGCATCTAGTTTAAAGAGAGGCAGATTCTAATATGTATGTGATATAATGACCACTCATACTGTTCCTGAACTGTTACCCTTGAGCAACAAAAATTAAAGTTCATCAACGCGGAAGAAAGTGTGTCACAATGGATATCAGATATCCGAGTGTGGTAAGATAGTGAGACCAGTTCGGAGAAGACTCCTATTACATTATTTCTCTGCCTTCATAATTCTCTTACATCTTTAATGAGGGTTCATGAATGAATTCAGAAATAGGTTTTAAGACAGACAGACTGTCATTCTCCCTCCACTTCAATCTCAAAAACTACAAGCCATCTGAGAGCTGAACTGCTTTATACTTCAGGAAGGAGAAATTGATAAGATTTAGATCAACCAGAAGAGTAAGAAAAGTGTCTGGGGGGGGGGGAAACACATGAATCCTCAAAGGGCCACTTACTGCCAGCATGAATCCAAGAAATTTTCTTACGCTCAGAACAGCCTAGTAATGTATCATAGTTCCATAATGCTTGAATAAATAGGAAAGAAATTGATTGCGTGTTTTTTATTTCTCTATTAGTTTAAAACAGAACATCTTCAAACTTGTTCAGTGTTTGCTTGCTGAAGCACCTGTTTATACACATCAGTGTGTCCATGATAAGAATATATTTCAATCTCAGAAAGCACCAGAGGGAGGGGACAAACAGTGCACTCCCTAGCAGAAATGGCAATTTCTGCATCCCTTTAGCTGTGTTATGGTTTGGGTGGTATGTTTGTACTTAGGGCTGTGAAGCAGCAACTGTGCCCTGCTAGCAGGGGTAGGAAGTTTGGGCTAGGTAGGATGGGTGGTTGAAACCTTGACTCTAGTTATAATGGGCGATATAAAGAAATTCTCCTAATGGTCGGTCGTATTTTGCTGCTTGGACGCTGCTTTTCCTCTGTCATCCTGAATTTGAGTTATGTCCCTTGTCCGTCACATGAAACTAAACGTAAAAGCAAGTGTGACCACACAGTTTGCGCTTGCAGACCATTGATCTCCAGATCAGAGCTATGGGCTGAGCCTTGTTAAAATTTCTGTAAACACAGAAAAAGCTGTGCATTGAGGGCATTACAGTGCACGCAGTGGATTTAATTGCACTATGCCATGTGTACATCTGGAGAAGAATACCTTCTATCTTATTTTGCATTTTGCTGTTACCTTTTGACATCACAGGCTGTTCACACAGAATAGAGTCTAAGCGAGTGATAATATTTTTTCATGTTTGTTGTTGAATTATTTTTTTATTGCGGTGTCACAGTTTCAGGTCAAGATACTCAGTTTTCCTTGACAGAAAGACTTCTCTGTACTAGAAGTGTGCTTCTATTAGGCAGATGGATTGAACTGGCTTGTTTAAATTTCTAATATTAGATATTTAAAGTGGAAACAAACATAGAAGATTCCCAGTTACTTGGGTGGCTCAATGAAGCCTCTGCCTGCCTGGGATTTTTTATTTATTTTATTTTATTTTTTTTAACAAAATGAAGTTTTTATTTAAATGGGAAAGAAAAACATTTCAGGTGTTTTTAATGCTACTTCTCTGTGACTTGGCCTAGTTGTTCATTGCTTTATATTTCTCAGGCATTAGCTACTTCAGTGACTGTTTCCCATACTTCCGGTAAGGTATCAGCAGCTGTCAGCCAGGATGGATGTGTCTTAGTGACTCTGGCTAGGAGGGTGTGCATATGCCTGTGTTTCTGTGAATGTTAAACCGTTTTTCCTGGACTTGCCCAGGAATGTTGTCTGTAGTATTTCTGTTGATAATTTCCTTAAAAAACTAATTAGGTTTTGGGTCGTGTTACATTTGTGCAACAGTTGTTCAGATAGTGATTGTTTATGGATAGTATGGAAGTCAATATTTCTTATATGTATAATAACTACATGTAGTAGAGACCAGCACATGTGTGCATACACTTATAGGTGTATAGTGTTCTTATTTGTAGACTAAAGAAATGTGCTTTATGGAGAGGGAGGAAATTTTTTTTTAAAGTGTCAGTTTAGCATTTCGTATTGTACTTGTTTATTAGTTAAAGCATTTATCTCCAGTGCTATTGTTTTATTCTTTGCTTTTGCATAACATTAGAATATCTACAGAAAAGTTCAGTTCTGTGCTTTCATTCGTACAATAATTCAGAGATTATAATTTTTATAAAATATAAAATAACTTTTTTTTGGTAGGATTTGTTTTTTTTCCAATCTTAGAAAAAAGGACAGCAATATCAGTCACATCCACTTTGGTCTTGTTTTTAAATAAGAATGATGTTTCTTCAGGGCTATAATATTCTGAGAGAGAGATTTCATTGTTAGCCTTAAATTTTAGATGACTACTCTTTCCTGTATTTCCTTTACACGTGTATGTATTTACAATTCTTCCATTTGAAAGGCATGCTTAAAACTGCCTCTAAAAATCTCTAGGATTAGTTTAAAATATCTGTAAAAATATGAAATAAAAAAGTTCATAAACTGTTATAGATCTAGTCTTCTGCTTTTTAAATTACTCCTGAAACATGGGTAACTATTTTTCCAAATACAATGGGCACAGTTCCCCCCCACCCCCACCCCCAAAAAAAACCTCACATCATTTAGATAAAGACAATTCCCTAAAGAAATTAGGAGTGAGTTATTAATGCATGGACCTGCCTTGTGCTTCTCATGCATCCTAGCAGTCGTGAGGAGTTTGTTAACATAACTGTAACCATGCAAAGAACTAAGAGGGATGTTACAGCATGGTAGAACAAATACTTTATTTACGTATTTTGTTACCTATGTAGCTATGTGAGTTGAAAACTAACACTTTTCCACAGAGGTTGCATGTAGATGATACAAGTCATCACAAAAGAGTGCTTGTATCTCCACTATCTTGCACCTTTTCCTTACTTTTATATGCAAATAAATTAATTATAAAAGGGGAATATAACTGTTTCTGAGGAAAACACAGTCCAAATTTGATATTGGATTTTATGGACCAACAAGTTTTGATGTGTGTACAAAAGCTGTACACATGTAATTGAATAATCATATCATACTCGGATTCATCAAGCAGCTTGCATTCTACCTGGAAGTCAAACTAAAGTATTTGTTTTTTTTCGCAAGTTTTTCAGAGCCTTTGGATGCAAACACACAGAGATGGTGGTCTGTGTTTATCTTTTTTCTTATAATTGTCTCTTTAGATAAGTGTTTCAATTTCTCTCTCAACTATGGACTATTCTGCTCATTTATAAGCTTTGGATAACTACTTAGTAAAGTTTTCTATAACAATTCTGGAAAAAAAAAAAAAGAGAACACCTAGAAGTAAAGGTGATATGAAGTAAAGGTGATATGAATGTGTCAGAATTATTTTGAATATCTTAAAACTGTTTCAAGTGTATGTGCTTTAATGTATAAACCCATTGAGTGTATAACAATATATATATTGAAGTTAGGCTATACTTAAAATACAGCTAAGCTATGTATGTGTTTATATGCATGCATATACATACACAGAAAAAGATTTATGTAAAGCTCACAATCCCCGTTTTAATAAAATCAGTGATAATCTTGCACTGTGTTCAGTGGAGAACTATTTTTCCTGCAAAACTTATAACCTTCCAAGTCAGAATACACAAAACAACGTGAACACCTAAATGTTGGTATTCACCAGCGAGAGTTACCTATGCTGTGTAAGGCATGTTCATTTATGGAAGTAATGGCACTTTTTACTCTGAGAAAAAAATCTCATATATATATGGAAAAATTTAAATATATCTGTAATACGTTTTGTCCATTCCCTGTTTAAATTCTGCTGTAGTTCTAGTGAGAAAGAAAATTGAATAGTCCCCCACCAAACGAGTTCTCTCTTCTGCCACTTCCTTATCTTTCAGAAGCAAAATCCTTATCAATGACAGCATCTGGAAAGGCCAGCCGTAGGCCATTAGTTCTTCATACGCATATTCTTCAGCTTCACACTCCACACACTTGGTAGCTAATGGCATTCTAGATAAGGATCTTTAAGTTCTGTGTTTTAACTAATGATCATTTTTTGCCATTATCAACTGCCTACTTCATGAGTATAAGTGAGATCTTTGCCGTGTATCATCAGTCAAATGCTCTGTGCATGTTTTTGCTCACACGTGTGCTGTGACATATAGTGTATTATAACCCTTAGCAATTTCCTACTTGGAATAATTAGTAGACTGTTACATTTAAGAAGCTGTCTAAGGATTTTGTACGAGTCCTTTCCGTGCTTAGAAATACTGTTCTTAAATGGAATAAAAGGCCCCAGCTAGGTGCGTGTGTTGTGCATAGCAATACGGCAAAATGCTTAGCATCTATTAAACTGATCAGCTGTTACATCAGAACTGCTGTTTTAAGGTCATTTTGTGCTGAATATTGCAAGATTTGTGATGAAAGTACATAAAAATGCCTGCATACTGTATTGTATCAGTTTTCTACCTACACCTTTCAATCTGGTGTGCTGACACTCTCCTAAATGTATTCACAAATTTCAAAACATTTTGAATTCTGAATTCATAGAGAATATTTGCCATTTTCCCTCTATCTCCTCTTCCATTTTCTCAATGAGGTACATGGAAAAGAAAGTAAATAACTCCATTACTTGTTTCTTTCTGAAAATAATTTGCTTATTTTTCTGTGTGTGAGAGAGGGACCAGGAAGGGGAAAAGAACCTCTTACTTACTCCTTTACAAAATCTTCCTTTTTTTAACATTGGACAAAGAATGAAAGAATTAAGTACAGAAAGAATGAACTTTTGCCTGATTAAAGAACAACAACAAAAAAAAAAGGTAAAAAATGGAAAAAAAATGGATTTTCTCATTTGGAATGATATAATTTTTCAAGGAAATGTATGAGCTCAAGGAAACATACTTTTGAGTACAAAGTGAAAGTATTTTCATGAAAAGTAATGTTCAAGTGAAAGGTTTCTCAAGTAAAGCACCAGTCATCACATGCTGAAATACAGTAAGAAACTGAAGTTACAGGGAGGGAAGAAAAATCTATCTGGGCTTTCCTGCTTCAGTTAGGTAAATGGGTAAAACTGACTTTTATTTACTTAAGTTGGCGGTATGAGATCACACCCTAAACACCTGTTGTACTGTCATGCAGCACTTAAAGTACAATCAAAATATTTAGCAATGAGAAGTTATCCAAAACTCTACAAACATATGTGAAATGATGACTGATCAGTTATGTCTTCAGAATAGGATCACTCTTGTCCATGGAGTACAAAGATGAAAATAAATTTGGATATTTTTGCATAAAAAACCCAAACCTATATGTGGACACAAAATATCCAAAATATGTTAGTATGTAATACATATATTTAATATAATGTATATATTTAATGATAATGTTCTCATAGGAAATTGAAGTGAAAATTACATTGTTTCCCTTACATAGGTAGAAAGCATGGTGAAATCTGCTGCTGAAAGACTGATAATGACTGTGTGTGTCAATTATATAACTTCTGCACTTCTTACAGTTTGGAAGATTAAGACTTCAAAACAAAACGTGTTTGATTTTAAGTGCATTAATAATATTCCTACTGACAGGTAAGCATGAATGCTAATGGATACTGAACATTTTTTTTCTTTACGTAGATATATTTTTAGTTCAAAAGCTACCAGAGGTGATAAATACTTGCTCATCAAATCCAGCTTCAGTGTCTCTGCAGTTGACATCTCTATCTGAATCAAAGTGTCAGTGGGAGCTGTTCTTGCAGTGAATTAAAATGAAGTAAAGGAACATGATACTAATTCCTTTGTTTTCTAGATGGTCGAACTCTCCTGTTACAGAATCACAGAATCATCTAGGTTGGAAGAGACCTCCAAGATCATCTAGTCCAACCTCTGACCTAACACTAACAAGTCCTCCACTAAACCATATCACTAAGGACTACATCTAAATGTCTATTGAAAACCTCCAGGGATGGTGACTCAACCACTTCCCTGGGCAGTCCATTCCAATGCCTAACACCCCTTTCAGTAAAGAAGTTCTTCCTAATATCCAACCTAAACCTCCCCTGGCGCAACTTTAGCCCTTTCACCCCTTGTCCTGTCACCAGGCACGTGGGAGAATAGACCAACCCCCACCTCCCTACAGCCTCCTTTAAGGTACCTGTAGAGAGCGATGAGGTCTCCCCTGAGCCTCCTCTTCTCCAAGCTAAACAACCCCAGCTCCCTCAGCTGCTCCTCGTAAGACTTGTTCTCCAGACCCCTCACCAGCTTCGTTGCCCTTCTCTGGACTCTCTCGAGCACCTCCATGTCCTTCTTGTAGCGAGGGGCCCAAAACTGAACACAGTACTCGAGGTGCGGCCTCACCAGAGCCGAGTACAGGGGGACAATCACCTCCCTAGACCTGCTGGCCACACTGCTTCTTATACAAGTCAGGATGCTGTTGGCCTTCTTGGCCACCTGAGCACACTGCTGGCTCATATTCAGCTGCCTATCAACCAGTATTCCCAGGTCCTTCTCTGCCAGGCAGTTTTCCAACCACTCATCTCCCAGCCTGTAGCGCTGCTTGGGGTTAGAAAGGCTTCAAGTTCTCAAGCAGCCTGTATAACTAGGTTTGCATCTCTTGCTAGGCATATCTTGTTTAGTCCGTTGCAACTGCTAAAAAGC
The DNA here is from genome assembly GCF_009769625.2 of Cygnus olor. NCBI lineage: Eukaryota > Metazoa > Chordata > Aves > Anseriformes > Anatidae > Cygnus > Cygnus olor. The sequence continues at coordinate 39,304,152 of NC_049172.1, read as the reverse complement.
TGTCTAAACAGCATTAAAAAGTGCTTTAAAAAAAAAGTAGGGGAAAACTTTTTAGTGCAATTCCTTCTGCAACTTAATGGCTCCAGGAAGGAGAAAGTGTGTGTGTGTGTGTGTGTATGTTTTTCTATGTGTAGTGATGCTGAACATTTACTTAACTTGTTTTCTTTCCCTCCCAGTCCTATAGGACTTGCAAAAAGCAGATTTCTGTTTCCAGTACCTCTGTAATGAAGGGAGAAGGAAATTTGCTGTTCCCAAGGCAATAAACTGCCTTGCTTTGTTTTATTGTCTTAGATAATCGAATATCTGTGAAAGACATTCAATAAAGCCATTGGAGATCAGTCTTCTAGTCATAGAAAAGCACAGGAAAAGCTTTTTTTTTTTTTTTTTTTTTTTACTGGGCTTGATCTAGAAAATCTAATTTAGTGACCATTGCTTTGTTGCTGGCACCATCATTGTGTATATTGTTTTGCACAGGGCCAGAAAAAAAGCAGGCTGTGATATCCAATTAATGTTACCTGGATGACTGAAGAGCTATCAGTTGTAAGAGTTGGCTCCGTGCAGAAAAGAGGCTGGCCTCCATCATATTTCTTGTGCTACAAGGGAAATGTAGCTTTTTGCATTTGAGAAAAGGAAATGTTTTTACAATATTATTATTAATGTGAGTTCTGAACCCACATCCTACACTCTACTGATTGGTCTACAAGAAGATTATTAACAAATAAATATTGGGGGTTGAAACTGCAAAGAGCACCATCTTTGGTGTTAATGAACAGCACAGGAGTTATTTCATTGTAATATCCAGAAGCTGCTAAATTCTGAATCCACTGAGATTCACAATTATCATTAATGGAATTTAGTATTTTCAGGATGGTGGAAAATAGCCTGGATTTAATAAAATATTAATGGGCAGAAACTATGGATTAAATATTCATCCTGGTGCCTTTGGAAGTTATGGTCTATTGCTACCCTACAGCCCGTTAGTAAATAATGATCTACTGGCAAAACCTTCTGGGACGTAGTATAGCTTAGTACAGGATTGCTGCATAAAGTTAAATCTTAGGATTTACATGTTTTCTGTTTCATAGAGTTACATTGTGTACATGGAAAAAAAGTTGAGTCCATACTGATAGTCATCTAAATCGCATCAGTAGAGGTAAATTTACCAAAGTTGAGCTGGAGGCATTTTTAGTGCATGATTCCTCCAATACTAATGAGTGCTGCCTAGCTGCATGCTGAGCAATGCCTTGGCAGGCTGCATTCCTGCCTTGCTCGGGCTGGCCTGCACCTTTCCTATCAGACAGAGCTGTGCAACAGAAAGTAGCAAGAGAAAGAGAGGTAGATAGCAAGGCTTTTGTGCATACCTTTTTCTAGCAATCACAATTGAAGCACTTTAATATTGCTAATTTGTGAAGGGATAACTGAGTTTCCCATGAAAATAAGACACAAACATTTCTGTTTTCCAGCACGTGTCCTGTGGAGTTGATGGAAAGTGTATTGTTGAAATTGATTAGTAGTGGAAATTTGGGGCTTTGACATATCCATTTTTTTTAATAAAAACTATCTTGATTTAAAATCAGTCTTTCATATATTAAGCAAACATTTGTAATGACATTGCAGCATCTCATGAGATTTGTACTTGAGCCAAAGAATTTGCAACATGCAGAGAACATGGATAAGTAGCAATCTAAATACAGCTTTCAAGATGCACTGTGGCTAGGGCATCCCATGGTGTGCTGTTTTCTGTCTATACAAGAGGGAAAGGGGCATAGTGCCCCAGGGAAAATGTATTTCAGACTGGCAGCCAGACTACAACTCATAATTTCCTCTTTGTCAGAGTACTACATACCTATTGTCTATGAAACAAATTGCCAATGTGAACGCCGTACCAAGACATCTCTATCTTTGATGTCAAAGATAATGCAATTAATTTGTATTTAAAAGTCAAAGAGCATAGTAACATGGATGACGTGAGAAATTATGTCAGCTTTGTTATTCAGCCACAAACATGGGCTAGGACAATTATAAAATAAGTACATTATTTCATCTGCAGTATAATTGATTTTTTTTCTGATTCTTTTTAATGAATGCTAACAATTATAACTGGTTTTGAATGCGGCATGGAATAGAAAAGGTTCCAGCTCCCCAAAAACGAGGGTGGTGTATCTCTCCAAGCCATAACAGTTCATGAAAAGCCAAGTCCTTACAGAGACTTAAGGTATACAGGTGGTTTCCAATATGATTTCTAGAACACTTGAAAAAAGATGATTATACATAGAGGAAAACAAGACAAACTATTCCTTTGATTTGCAAATATGCTAATTCAACATTTTGTTTTATTGCATAGCTTTTGATAGTGTGTAAACAGTAAATCCAGGTATCTGAGAGAGATCTGGATGGATGGGTGTCTGCTGTTTGTTTTCCATTTTGGGGTTTTATGAGAGTGGGGAAGGTTGTTTGTTTGAAAAATGTGGTAGTGCTCAACAGTTTAACAGAGCTGTTGTGCTAAACAGCTTCTTGTGTATTTCTGTATTCCACTTAATGATATTCATGAAATATTCTTATTTACTAGGAAAGTCATTGAATATCCTCCCACAGGGTTTAGATTACTTATTAAGTTAAGTAAGGATCTCTCTTTTTTATGTATGTTAAAATTAAAAAACAAACAAAAACTCTGTAATTTACTAATCAATATAATTTCCTACTATAAGCAATTTTGTATACTCATCAACTGTACATGGTAGCATGTGGCTGCAATATGCCAAATCAAAATTTATCTAGTTAGTGTAAATAGTTCAGGAAAAGCTGCAGAGTTCAGTGCTAGCTCAGCTCAGATAGCGTTTTTTTGGAGACGTCTCTCTCTACATATACCTTTTCACCTATCTCATTTCCCAGGAGTTAGGACTAGCTAAGTTCTCAGTGAATCTTAAAGCAGATCCAGAGAGTTATGTGGCAATTTGTCCTGGCTCTTAACTCCTCCATGAGTGCTGAGGAGCAAACTATAGCAATAGTAAGATTGTTTTCCATAGAAGCATGTTGGGCTGAGAGTTTTAAGAATTGCTGGACCTAACCAGAGCTGACTTTGGGTCAAGCCAGTCCGTGTTTTCATATCTAGATATCTTGTTTGCTGGAGCCTGGTTCTGAGTGCTGTATTTTGCTGAACTTTTTAGGTTCAGCTCTGCTTTATGTTGTAAAAATGCTTTCTTATCACAAAGTTTCTTAACAAGTTCTGATAGATTTGAGATGGTTGTGTGTTAAACCTTGATGCTGACATAGATACTGCATTATGAGAGGATCCAGATCTGTGGGTTACTGGGTGTAGTTTGTTTCCTAAGGATGGCTTAAGTGATGACAACTGTAATCTTAATTGGAAAATGAGAAGAAAAAAAAAAAAAAGAAAAAACATTTTGCAGATGAATGAAGAATTTGAAAAGTGGGAGGTATACATCTCATCTTACTTATTAAGAAAGTAATACATTAAATATCAGCAGGTGTTATAGATTTATAGGTTATACTGTATGTTTTCATTCAAATGTGACTGCAAAAGATATTTTTATTTCTGAGCAGTAAATAATATATTATCTCTGCATTATGAACTGCAAATATATACAGTACATTAGGATTTATAATGATGGTAATCTTGCTACTTATAAGGAAATATATACGACATGATTTTATTGGTTTTAATAATATCTGAAATAAGTATGAAATGAATATAAATGATATGTGTATGTAAGTATATAAAAATTCAAATGTCTTGATTGACTATGTTCTGTACTTGTGCATACAAAGGAAATAAACACTTCTTAGCTCTGTAGAATTGTTACAAATGCGAAACCAAATTTATTTAACTAGTCATGCTGTGTGACTGCTGGAGAAAGGAAGCTAAAGAAGTTGCAATACTAACTTGTGTTCAACACCACCTGATAGGTAATGGAAGAAATGTGTGCTATAATTCATATCCAGGTGGTAAAGGTGCTACTAGCAGACTTGTCTTGTACTTTTGTTTCTGCATTGTAAATATAAATGGTTTTACAGAACACTAACTTTGGTGGAAAAATTAATATGAGGAAAATGTTTTACCTCCAGGTAACTGCCCTGTATCATAGATACAAGTTAATGCTATGCTCAGGAAAATAAGTTGCTTAGTAAAGTAACTACAAAACACAAATACTTAAGTTGTCAGGTGTTTCTTAACTTCTTAACAGGTCTTTCTGTACTTGTCTATATAAACATGTTTATGTATATATGATTTCAGAGGAAGACATACACTTTGAAAACTTTTTTTTTTTTTAATAATTGAAGAAGTATTCTATCATGGTTGTTTCTAAAGCTTTTGTAAAAACTTTAACTGTAGTTACTTTGCCCAGTGTAAAGGAAATGATCTTTGAAGAACCTGTTAGCCAGCTTTTAGTAAGTTGTAACAATGTGTTATGTGTTGTTGACCAATAATTATGTAACCAAATGACTAGGAAGTAAACTTTTAGTAAACTTTTATTTGTCTTTTATAGAAAGACTAATCAGCATCTGGAATCTGAATTTACATTATGGGTTTTGAATTATTTACACTGAAAGGTAGCATCTTCTGGACTGTGATTTTTGCTTTTCCTAACAGTTTGTAAGTTGTGCTATCAACTGGATTTTGACAAGTCTAGACTTTTGGGTAGGTTATCATTGATATCATTGACCTCAAGTAAGAGAGAAAGTGTCTGTTTATCTTTTCTGAAAAGCTGTCTTTCCTAAACAGTTGTAGTTGTTTAGTACCTTTATAGCAGCATAGAGAGAGTGCCAAAACTCTACTCCCGTGACAAATTTGTTAATTATGCAAGCTAAACAGATCTATCAAGTTCCCAGGGAAAAAAAAAAAAAAAAATCCACTAACAGAATGCATATATTTTATTTACTTATTTATAATTTGATGTTGCATTTTCACTGTGTTCTTAAATCAAATGGAAGGGTGTCGGTATATCTGAAATTTCTCTATTTCCTGTAGCTCCTGGATGTTTGCTATTGTATAGCATCTGAACACTAGGAAAACCAAGCCTCTGAGTACTTAGCTTTTAAATGGCTGTAATTTTCTTTTGCTAACTAGCAGAATAACCTTATCTACAGCTGTATCACAGTTAGTTTCAATCCAATTAATCTTCATCAATATTGCCACCCTTCACATCATCCTCTGGAAAACTTAAAAGGAAAATAGCTTAATTAGGAACAGCAATGGCATTTCACTTTCAGAAAGATGGAATGTTCAACACACTGTGTTGAAACAACATTCTCTGATTAGAATAATTTATGTGGTAAACACTAAATAAATATGCATTCGAGGAAAGGGCTTTGTGTAACCAGTGTACATAAAGCTATGTTCTCTTGTGCTCATGAATTAGAAAATTGTAATTAGAAACAATTAATATTCTTATACTCTTATGTAAGCAAGTCATTATCTTTTGGTATGAGATGTACAGGTGACACAAATTTTATTATAGAATGGGATTTGATAACATGCCTATGATGTCATGGTTGCCTTTTTGTGCTTCATGTTGATTGTGTTCCCAACTATATCAATGACTTTTCTTTGGCTTTTGTGGAAGACTAAACATTTCATGATGTTCTTGACTCTTCACCCTGCATGGTTATGAATACTGTCCCCATACTACACTCAGAAACCCAAAGATGAAAAGGCAACGTTTTTCTTCCGTAATGTTCAAGAAACGTATACATCCTTTTAAATAGGGAACATGTTATACTTAATTACATTAGTAAAGAAGATGTGCAAAGGCAGAATGTTTCATCAGAAATGGATTTACGGAGAGAGATTAGATCGCTTTTAAGATGTATAATATTTAATAATTGTAAGAAATTAGGGAGTGTGACATAATATTTTTATAAAATTTAGAATTTAGATTTAGATTGCCCACTGCCCTAAAACTAATAAAAACTAATATAAAAGAATATCAGGGGGTTACTATAAAATGTTTCCTTTTACAGATTTGTCCGAATGGCTCTCAGGGAGAATTCTTACCAGAAAATGACTCTGTCAAGTTCTTGGTAATCTGATTTGTTGAACTATGGAATCCTTTTACCAAAAGAAGAGTGGTGACAACTAGTCTCATCTGGTATTCTCCAAGTTCCCAGTAAGTACTATCAGTATTATTCAGGTGTTCAGATCTGAGAAAGGTATGCTATAAGTTCTTTATATGTAAGTTATTATTATTTAATCTGCTACTTGGAATTAAGGCTGCTTGTGGAGCCTTATGTCAAGAAGGCTGCCAGTGTACTGTCTCCTTCACAAAATGTAGGACTGTCACCTCTTGAAATGCGGCTGGCAGAGCACGAGGACACACTTTTTCCTATCGTTCCCTGGCTGTCATGAACTGGGTGGATTGATAATTAGTCTGAGAGTCCACGTTATCAAACATCCAGCCTGAGAATGAGATTCATGTACATAATGTTCAATATTCTTTTCTTGTATACTAACTTAGTGACATATTTTGAGAAGGAAATCAAATTTCCTGTTTCTGTTATTAATTCTCTTTGGAAGACTGTTTTTACCCTTGCAAAGTGCAATTCTGTAAAATAAGTTATAATAATGCAGGTCTTCAAAGTATATGGATAAGAAAAGAAGGTTTCAGGGCATAAAGAACCTCTAATGGAGTGCTGATTTTTTCTGAGGGTAAGGAGGAAAAAAAAATGAAGATCATTATACATGTGTCTGGCCCCATTACATGTGTCAGGGAATCCCATACCATATTAGCAAGGCAAAGGATTTACCCTACTGAGGAGCTGAACTTGAGGAATTTGAAGTGTTTTTTTTTAGCCTTGTATGTCATATGTCAATTCCAAAATGAGGTGTGCACTTGTCTTCCACTTTCTTAAGAAAGCTCCTCGTGTATGATTTGAAACAGCATTAGTTTTCCAAATGAAGCAGTTGAAGGAAGTTGAAGGCCCAATCTGTTTCATAGAGATGGTAAGAAGGTGCTAATACAGAAATATGCCAGTAATTGGTCCAAACTTAATACTGATGCAGAGGTGACCAAATAATACTTGATACAGGCAATGCAATAGAAAACACCCCTGTCTTTTGCTATCACTTGCAACTTCTGAACTATTTTCTGTCAAGCGATGCCCATTATCTGAGATGACTCCTACTTCCATCACTTTTATGCTGCAAACTGCACAGCAAGCAAAGGTCAATATTAATTAGCTGGGGATGGGGGCTGTTTGTTTTTATCCTCACTAGAGCTTTTATTTTTTTGTAATTATGAATACAGAGTAGGTAATGTTACAGACTGAATCCCCAATGAAAAAATTAATACCGAATGGAGAGCAAATCTAAGGTGTTTCTTACACTGTCAAAGTTTTTATTCATTACTAGCCTGAAAGTTTAAACTGACTTCACAAGGAGACAAAATAAACCTAATTCTTAATTTAAAGCCCTGAAAAGCTATGCTAAAACAATCATGAATTCAGTCTTTACAAGTGAGAATGGAGCTGGACAAATGTATAGAAAGTTAGAGAGAGGAAGTGGACTAATGATATGACTAACGATAGTCATATCATTAGTCATGACACTGTCCTTCAGATGGACATGAACTGTTGGGAACTAATAATGGTCCTGACAGCTCTCTATGTTTATATATATACATATATATTTATATATATATGTATATATATATATATATATATATATATATAGTGTGTGTGTATATATATCCCTTCTCCGCAGTCTATACCTGGAGGTCTTCAATATTATTCTTTCTTCATCTTTTGCTTCTGTATGGTTATTTTACAAGAACTGAGAGTCCAAGGGATCTGCTTTCCAAATGTCATTATCACTGTTCAGTTACCTAGCAAGTACAAATGTGAACTTCTTGAAACTAATGAGAACAGAGGATTTACAGCAAGAAAATCTGGGCGAGTTAATAAACGTTTCCCAGTTCTATTCCTTATTATACTCATAATGGGTATTGCGTGCTTTTCATGATACAGTAAAAAGAATTGGTATCTGCAAACAAATTTTGCTAGTAATATGCATCTGTAATTAGGATGATGGGATGCAATGTAAGCATACAGCTGGCTGGATTTTAAGCTCTCTGAGGAAAATCTATGTATGTGTAGTGCTGGGTGAAGCCTGGAAATTTCAGAAATATAAAAATAATCATATATTTTACCTAACTTCACACAAGCAAAACCCAAATGGAGCTAACTTTTTAAACACTAATAACTTCTTGGTTTCATCTGAAGCGGATCAAAGTGTTTAATATTTTAGTGATATCTGGTTTTAGTTGCAGCATTAAAAAAAATGAGGTTACTTTTTATACTTAGGTGAGTAAACAAAATAGACAGACCAAACAAACATTTTCCTGTTTCCTGTCAGTATGTTAAACATTTCATAAGAATTTTTTCTCCAAATAAATATGTGTGCACATTTGTTTTTAAATGTTGGAGCTGCCTCTGACTGATTTTAAAATAATGTCTTAGTATAATCACGAGCACATTTTTCACCCAGTCCTTATTAAAGCTACACATTTCACAGCCACCAATTACAGGTTGGTGCTGCATCCTTGACAGTTGTTTGAGAATATTTTGAAGTGGTGAAGGTGAAATATAATTAACAGTAGATATCACATAAATGCTTCGATCAATTTAAATTAGTCACTAGTTGGCTATGTATCACAGATTGAAGTGTGGTATTAAACAAGAAGAAAATCCTTATTAATAATGTTGTCCTTCGCATATTAATCCATTGTTAGACTTTGTCTTAAATGCATGCATTGTTTGATTTGATTACAGTAGTGGGTCTGAAAACATGAAATTTATCCTTTCCCTTCTTAGTATCTTTATCTGCAACACTTAAAGATAAAAGTAGGCATTAGAATCATAAGGAAGGTTTCCCTAAAGACAAATTTGTTTCTTTAGAATGGTGTGTGTGCATAAATAAACACTCCTCTGGGTGTGTGTATAGTATACATAGTATAGGTCCTAACTGTCAGATTTTGATGTACTTTTTTCAACACGGGGCTTGAGATAGCAAGTGGAAATGGTGTTTAAATCTTCTGACAACAGTCTAGTTACTGTTTCCTTAACACATGGCTTCAGAAGGACAGACTCTTTTCCACAGTTCTGCCTCTTAATGACATCAAATGAGATAATATTTACCCCATTAGTTTCCCTGGTTGTGCTTAATCAAGAGAGATTATTCACCACATGTGGGAAAATAAATGTGCTATGCATATGTAAAAATATTTAGTTTATCATCTTTTGACCAAACAAACAAAACATTAATGGTCAGATGTCAATCAGGAAATAATAGCTGAAATTCTTATAACTTCAGCAAGTTGTGTGCTTATATCTGGTTAATTTTCAAGGTGTCTTTTTTTTCTTTTTTTCCTCAGTAAAAACATTAAAGCATATCATGGACTTCTCATTTTTAAAAGTTTTTTATTTTTCCCTAGCCTGGCAACCTATATATATGTTTTCTGAAAAAGGGTGCGTGTCACTTTTTGGATGTACGTTTACTGCCTCAGATGCAATTTCGTAGATACCAGAACTGAATATAGATTTGGTTTTCTAAGCCACAAACACCTGAAAATAAATGGAGCTGGCTTAAAGGAAATTGTCATTATTCTATTACCTAAGAAAACATGTTGAGTTCTTCCACTTCAGAAAAACAAATATGGAAGAGCAGCTCTGCTACTTGTCTACGTTTATGGTATATTTCCACATTTTTTGTTTGGAAACAGCTGTTTCATTTAAGATTTATACCAAGTAAATAGAAAAAATAAATATTTTATTGAATATATTTGCATTAGGCTATCTGAGAAAGTAAATAGAATTACCTTGCTCAATTTGTATGATGTTACAGGGAAGGAAAAACAAAAACTAACCAGTATATCGCTCCTAGCAGTGTGTTAGATTTTCCTGTTTTTGTTAAATATTCCAGAACAATGTAATCAATCAAAAAGTTTCCCATTCCACATGGAGAAATGTTACCTTTTTAAGCATTGCTAAACACTTTGACATATTTGAAAAATTGAGTCCTAGATCCTAAAGGTTATTTGTCACAGAAGAAAGAGAAAATATGCTCTGTGCATGCGAGAATGGCAAATAAAGACTGTAAAGATGATAAATCTTGACTTGGATACATAAACTACTCAGATTCATAGTTCCCAACTTCATCACACACAGCTGTAGTTTAATTTGGCCTTTACTGACACGTAACTATATACAACAGGGAAGTCGTGGTCAGTAGATCATGTCTCAGGATGAAGTCTGATGAAGGAAACAGAAGAGAACAAATAGTACATACTATATTTTGAATTCAGACCATGCTGAATCCTTATAATTATTTGTTGCTTTGATATTGGGGGATTTTTTTGATTTGTATTTTTTTCTGATTGTTTTCAAAGGCACACTAAGTAAGATAAAGCAAGCCTTGAAACCATCCTCTCCCACAGTATTTAAATGATGAAATACACATGACAGGCCTGCAAAATCTTTTGCACTAAAAATGTCTGAAGAACAGTCAAAGCCACTTGTTGATATGATTAAAGCAATTTAATTCAAAAGAAACTTTCTAAAGGCTTCTTCTGACAACTGGTAATTTCATACGCTGTAGGCAATACTATTACTTTATCCTAAATATTTTTTGTGAGATTACTGTGAATTCTTATAATCCGTTGAAGCTCTTCTAGGTTTTATAAAAACAAGCTTTCTCTAATTGTGCGTTGTGTACTGTATGTTGTGGTCATAGCATGTGGCATTGATATGAAAAAAATAATTCAAATTTTGTGCTAATGTGGAGGGGTTTTTTTATTGTTGTGTCCCTTAGATTTAATAATCCAATAAGAATAATTTTACAGTGAGAGGTAGACAAAGTGATGCTTGTAAAGCTGTATAGCATTTGATTATAAACTGATTTCAGCATTTGGCTTGCTTTAAATTGTTTCAGTAATACATAATTCTTTCTTTGTTAGTAACTCTGATGTTACTATATTAGATAATAACACTGATGTTACTAGATTAGATAATGTCTTTATAATATTTTTCAAGGAAACTAGTTTGTATTAGAGGGCATATCAGAGAAACCTTCAATCGTAATTTTCAACAACCGAACACTCTAATGACAGATTAATAAAGGTGAAGGAAAAGGGCCCTGACGGTTGTCACTGTGTACGCTGCGAAGCAAAAAGCTCTTGCTGCTGCACTGAATTTTGCATAAAACCATGACAGTAATTTTCTTTCCCTGTCTCTGTAAGGGAAAGGAGTTTCTGCAAGCGGCCAGGTGAGAGAGGTGTTTGGATGTTTGTGAACCACATCTACCAGTCCATCCAGTTGGTAGCACGAGGACGGTGAGAGAAGGACTGGAGATGCTCAGGTTGTGTGCTTTGAGCTCACACCTAACATGAAATGTTGGCCAGCCTCCTGCTGCATTGATCCTTGGTGAAACACTAGGCACTTTGGATACAAAGCCGTGCCCACTGAGTCATCAGCTTAGATGTAAGGAGTGCTTCACTTGTTGCCCACTGAAGTTGCAGCCTTTGCATAATGGCACGTACTTGTCAGAGGACGGAGTATTGAATTATTTTGGTCTTTTTACTTAAATATGTCAGCGCAGTAGTACAAAAATAAATTGAATGAGAAAAACTCTAGACTGGTGTGAAAATTTAAGGTTCTGGAAATTTCAGATACAATGCCAAATAATGAGGAATGCTTGCACACTAACCTACTGGTAAATAATAGCTTTTACTTTTGGTTCCCTGGTATGTAAATGTCTTAAATTCCCTTGTTTTGTGTTAGTGCTATATAAGCATACTGTTATGCAAAATCTAGAGGATAAAATGTATTTTGTGACAAGGTAATAAATGTACTGTACATCCATAAAATAGTTTAATTTAGGGGCAAAAATCCATTAATGTTCAAATACCATTCAGAAAATGCCAGTGTTCTGTTTTTTTTATAACTTCAGCTACTTATATGCCCTGTATGAATATTTTCATTGTTAAACCAACTCATAATCTTTGTGCAGGCCCTAAATAGTCTGAGAAATAATTACAGCTTGATATAGCTCTTGAAAGTGAAGATTGGCACAGAGTTGTGTAAGGGGAAAAAATGTGACTATCAACTCTGAAGCCTATACCTTTAACTCTGGACAAAGAAAGCAATCTACTGAATTGAGCGGTCTCAATTATTTTTATAAGAAAGCATATATTGCCTATAAAGTGAATTTTAAAATATCACTTGTTATCTTATGTCGTATTTGCAGCACATAAATAGGTGATTGTAGTACAGAGCACTCTCAACATCAGAACTGAGCACATTCCCAGGTCTTCAAATGATGCAGGGCAGATGTTATCTTTGCTAATCCCAACTCTTCCATAGATGAGTTTTTAATTAAATTATCTTGCCTGATGATTTATCCCATATATTTGTTGCCTATAAAACTAAAATGCGTGCATGGTACGGTAGGTGAAACAAACATTTTTATTAGGAAACCACATTAGAAATTAGTGTGTTAACTGGATATCCTAGTTTAATTGACAGTGTTTTAATTTACAGCTGTTGAAATTAATCTGCCATATTCGAATTTAAATTTGCATTTAAATATCCTTTTTCATGAAATTGAGGTAGCAATTGCCAAAGAGAAATAGATTTTGCTAAACTAAATGTAGAGGGATTTTTTTTTCCTTTTTTAAGTCTGGGAAAGACAGAACTCAATCCTAGCTTATATAGATAAGTTTATATAAGCCACATAGCATAAGAAGCTATTAATATTCAAGAGTTATTAGTACAAATCCCTTTATAAAGCAGCCTTTCTTTAGCTTTTGAGTGACATTGCAACATTGTTTTTCAATGAGACTGTCCTTGAGAGTCAACAAACTCCATTTCACTAAGAGGGTTAATTAAGGTCAAGTTTATAATGGGGTAGGAAGAGGCACGGACTGAAGCAGCCGTATATCAGATTGAGATTTCAAGGTCTCTGCAATGCATTAATAACTGTGAGGCTGGCTAATGTGGGTGGCATAACATGTTCTATAGCAAAAAATGCTGGGAGCAAACCTGAAAAATCAAATGCAGTTCTTTTCACTGAAGCACTAAATGGGCAATATTCTGTCTGCAAACAAGAGCAAGTGAGGATGGAGCCACTGGCGAGGGGCAGTGGCATCATCCTCAAGGTCAAGCAGCAGCCTCTGCAGCTCCTGCTGATGGACAACAAACTGTGTGCCAGTGTGTGTGTCTGGTCCAGCTCTGGGGAAGCAGCTTTTCTTGGAACGCATGAACCAAGCCAGTCTGGGTGCTGTGAGACAGCAGGGAGAGGAGAGGCTATGTTAATATGGAGGGGGAGAGAGGCAGAGGAAGGGGAGGGCGTGACTTTTCCGTGTGTGTATATTTTTTGTCTGTTATAGGTAAATATAGGGCAGTATTTTATTTTCCTCCAGATAAAGTCCCCACTGGTGCTAGGGGAGTTGTTGATCACTTCTGTGGTGCCTTCTGTAAAATTATTTGTGCTGGCAGTATCACAACATGGATCTCCTAGATTTTCAGAGCAATGTTGGAGATTTAAATTCAACAAAATTCATCCAAATCTATTGCTTCAGTTTCTGGAAATTTATATTGTGGTATTTTTGTAGTTTTTACGGATCTGAAGTAATAAGGACAAAACTTTTAACTCTTATTAAGTAAATAAGTGTCATTAAAAAAAAATACAGCTGTCAAGGAGAAATGGAAGAGCAGTATTGTTGAATGGCTTACAAAGCAGTGAGAGCTTTCTCCTTCAATCAAATAGTAATTCCAAGAAGTTCAGACTATGACAGCAGCTCTAAAACAAGATGTTTAATTTCTCTTTAGGGGCACATTTGTCACAGGCTAACATTCTTTTGCATAGTGTAAAGAAAGCTTTTCAGATTCTTTTCAGCTGTCCTCATGTTACAACTCTCAATTTCACAGAGGTTGTCCTGTCTGATTCCTGCTTGGTGGTGGTGTTGTGTGCCTTGTTGGTTTAGATCTCTAAATGGAACAAGCTTCTTCAAGTGTTATCACATTGGATTTAAGACTTTTATTGTTCATTTAAGTTGATCATGTAAAACGTTTTACAGCTCAATATTATGAAAGATTTTTGCAGCAGAAGAGCAAAGTCAGTGAAGGAATTAACTTTTACCAGCTTTACTATGGGAACTGCCAGTATCCTTGGATTTGGCTTGCCTTTTCTATCCGAACTCCCAGTCTTCACTCAGTTTTGAAAATTCAAATATTCAGGAGAATAGGTATGTCTAATCAACATCAAGATCTACTGGGTATTTCTCTCCTTCATTAAGGAAGTGAATTGTCAGGAGACCACACCAAATTTCTTAGTTTCTATCCCAAGCTCTAGAGAAACAATGATAGACTCAGACCTGGTTTCTCCTGTCTTGCAATATGAAATCAGTGTCACAGAATCACAGAATCGTCTAGGTTGGAAGAGACCTCCAAGATCATCCAACCCCTGACCTAACACTAACAATTCCTCCACTAAACCATATCACTAAGCTCTAAATCTAAACGTCTCTTAAAGACCTCCAGGGATGGTGACTCAACCACTTCCCTGGGCAGTCCATTCCAATGCCTAACACCCCTTTCAGTAAAGAAGTTCTTCCTAATATCCAACCTAAACCTCCCCTGGCGCAACTTTAGCCCTTTCACCCCTTGTCCTGTCACCAGGCACGTGGGAGAATAGACCAACCCCCACCTCCCTACAGCCTCCTTTAAGGTACCTGTAGAGAGCGATGAGGTCTCCCCTGAGCCTCCTCTTCTCCAAGCTAAACAACCCCAGCTCCCTCAGCCGCTCCTCGTAAGACTTGTTCTCCAGACCCCTCACCAGCTTCGTTGCCCTCCTCTGGACTCTCTCGAGCACCTCCATGTCCTTCTTGTAGCGAGGGGCCCAAAACTGAACACAGTACTCGAGGTGCGGCCTCACCAGAGCCGAGTACAGGGGGACAATCACCTCCCTAGACCTGCTGGCCACACTGCTTCTTATACAAGCCAGGATGCTGTTGGCCTTCTTGGCCACCTGAGCACACTGTCTTGTGCCAATCCTCAGTTGCTGCTGATTTTATTTGCCAAACCTTTGCCCACAGTCCTAGCTTATTTCCTCAATATTCTCTTGAGGCTAATTCTTTCTCTTATTCCTTCTCTGCATGGTTAGCATCCTCTTAAATCTGGATACTGCCCTTCCTGTGCATGAAACATTCTGAACCTGTCTCGCTCCTGGCCCTGTCTGTAACTCTGGCTGCTTCCATCTTCCTCCTGTGTGCCGGGCAGGCAGCGAGCAGGGAAGGAGAGGAGCTCTGTTTTCAGCTACAGTGCTTTGTGCCACAGTGGCATCTAGCTGCAGCAGTTACAGATAAAATACCACATGGTCCGTGCGGTCCTGGTTTGGAGCAGGTCAGCGCAGATGGGCTATTTAGAGAATTCATCTGCCAAAATGCTGAGCATATGCAAAGTATGATCAAAGTCTTAGGATGGCTTTAACATTTTCTTTTTCCTGCATCCAGCAGAAGAGGAGCCCTTGTAGCAACAGACAATGCCAAGAGAGTTTCAAGTCTCTGCTGCAAAACTGGAGATGCTAAAGCTTTTGAAGGAACTGGCTACAAAATTTTTTGTGTATTTAAAACAGTTTCACACACTAATTTAGTCTTGGAACTAGTTTAAGATTTTATTTATTTATTTATTTATTTATGTTAAAGCCTTGTAAAATATCAGTACAAGGTAAATTCTCTCAAGTAAATATTGGGGACTGAGTGGTATGAGCCCTTCCTACAGAAATAACGAAAAAAGTTTAGGCAACTAAAACCACAGGAGCCAAGAGCAGGAGCTGTTGAAGATTTCTTTGACTGGCTTTCTGTTGGTATTGTTTCGTATATATTTTGTTCATATTTATTTTATACTGTGAGTTCATAGCCAGATCTTCAACCAAAATATGTTTTGCACGTATTCATATTTCAGCAACAAAGCAAGATAAGACAATAAACACAAATTTTCCTTAGGTTCAAACCTGCAAGGTTTTCTTAGCCTGCCCAACTTTTGCTCGTTGCTGCTGACTCTGAAGAAATTATGAGCTTGTGCTTGATTTTTCCTGTTGGAAAGAGGTCCACTCAGATCATTTGGGCTTCTCAGCTGCATAAAGATACTGCAGGTATGTAACTGTTTACAGTGCTAGTTTTCACCAAACCTTGAGTGCTGTGCAAGCTTGCTATTCGTTTGTAAGTCAATCTTAATTTTGTAATGTTTTCCCTTGTAATTCTGCAAGTAGATCAAAACTTGAAATCGCTCTGTGTGCAAAGGTGTGTGAGATACACATGCCAGTGAAAACATTTTTACACTTAAAATAATCTCCAGGTGTGTTTTTTGTTTCTTTGTTTGTTTTTGTTTTGTGCCACCTAGTTAAAACTGGAAACCTGATGAATAGACTATGAAGGAAAAAAAGTGTTTTTATGATTCCCATGCATACTCTTCTGGTATTTATCATAGAGGATGCTGCAACACTCAGCAGAGTATTATCTGTGCCACAAAAGCCAGCCACAGGGAACTGCTATACACGGCACACAGGGTAGCAGGACTTCTTTGTTGAAATGCATTCTTTAGTGTATTCTGGGGCATTCAGTAGTTTCTAATGGTAATAACCTTATCCAATTAAAAAAAATTATGTTCATTTTTAATGTGGTGACAATTCTGTGACATTTGTTTGACAAGCTCCTTTGATCATGAGCTGAACCTAGAACTGAGGAAACCTCAAAACACATTTTTGTATTGCGTTGCATCCACAGAGACAGGGGGACTGACTTTGTACCTTGTCAGAATGATCCTTTGGTATTCTTAACACACGGTATTTATGTATTTCTAATTTGTTTTGCAATAGTTTAGTTTTAATTAAAAATTTAAACATTATGAAATCAATGATTTAGTTTCAGGGCTCTGGAGCAGAATGAGAATTTTTTAATAAGTTTTTGCATTTCTTATAGGAGGAAATTAAAGTTACAGTTTACCATACACAGTGCTTTCTTCCTTTCCTTCTTTCTTTTAATTGAAATTACTAAATTAAGACGATATACAGCTCAGACTGGGTTAAGAGAGAAAGCTGTGTCTCTTCACAGTACTAGCCTGTGACCAACTGAATGGAGGAAGTAAGTCTATAAGAAGCAGAGAAGGAAAGGATGATGCGGTATATATGTTTGCACCCCCAGTATTTCTCCCTCATTTTGTTTCTTATTATGGATAAAAAGGTGGTATGGTGATTAGATTAGCTTTCCCCCTTCTGTTTGCAGGTAAGTCAATGGCTCACTCTTATGTCAGTAGTATCAGCAGGACCTGACAAAGTAATGGAAACCAGCCAGATCTAAATTCTCTGTTGCTTTTCTCAGCTGCACTGAATAAGCTGTGTCTTTCTGTGCTCTTCCCATTCCCACCTTTACAAGAAATATTTTACACAACTGCTGCCCAACTGTACTTTCACAAATAATACTATTTGTAGTTTATTATTTGCCCAAGTTTTAATAAGGTGAAATAAAAAATCACTATGACTTGTAGTAGGAAGTGTCACCCAATGAAGGAATTGAAACTTAATTCATTTTTATATACAAGTCATGTAGAGAGATGGCTGTGGACTTCATGGAGCATCTGGCAATAAAATGTCTAATGGAAACAAAGATATGATTTTATACACAGTGTGTGTTAGGAAAGTGCAGAGAATTTTGCAAATTATATGGAAATAGCCTTACCAAAAAATGGTAAAAGGAAGAATTTCCATATAGTTTCCTTTACATTCAAAGGATGGAAGTTGTATTCTTGGTGTTTTTTTTTTTTCTTTTTTTCTGTTTGTTTTTATTAAATATTAAATCTGATAGGCAGGAATTTCTTCTAGAAGTCATTTTCAAGACTGTCTGTCTCCTAACTCTCATTCGTATATGCAGAGAGGTGTTTACGGGGAAGCTAGGAGCATGACTGGAGGAGGATGTCGGTCTGAGAGGAAAAAATGGAAAGTCATTTTGTGTTCTATCAAAAATACATATTGGCTCCCATTTGAAAGTTACACTTACAGAAGCTAACAAAAAAAGACAGAACCCTTTAAACTTCATAGTTACTTATGCCTTTAGAGATACGGATGAAGGGAAATTATTGAAGTAGGGAACAGGATGCAGATCCTTTAATGGTATTATAACAAGCTTGCATTAGCAGAGTCAGTATAAACCAGCTGTGGATTTGATACCCCAAAATTATTTATAATTTTTTGTTACCCATATATACGTATGCGTATATATATTAGATGGCTAATATCTACATAAAGATCTTAATGGGGGCAGGCTGAGGTAGAAATGAATAGTGCTATGTTAGGTCTGAAAAATTAGTTTTTAAATCATTAATATAAAAATTTGTGGGGTGATCTCATCTATTTCAAAATAGTGGAATTAGAGGAGACCTTTTCAAAAGCAGAAGTGGAAGGAAAATTAGCAATGATTTCATGATAAAGAAGCAGACTCATATGTAGGAGGTAAGCAAATCGCTGCAAAAATGGCAGGCTTTCAGAATAAAACCTTGATTTATATATTTGGCTACAACAGAGCAAAGTCATACAAGGAGACCATAAAGCAGGAGGCTGAAAACATTGACCATACACAGAGTGGTGTTTGGTAGAATTATATCCTTAAACGTACTAGAGGAATTGGTGTTTCGTATGAGTTCCTAGGGAAACATTATCTGAAGTTAAGAAAACGATCAAGTTTGCTGTTTTAATGTAGTTAAGAAATCAGCTGTTTCCCATCATTCTTTATATTCAGATTGCCACCCCGTTGCATCTCTCTCATGGCTGAGTACCACCAAGTTATCAGGATTAAGATATGAAAGTGTGCTGCTATTTCACAGCATTTTTAGCTTGGGAGTTCTTCCTGTTTGTCTTGTAGAAAGCCTAGTACTGAATGTCAAAGATTTGATGAATGCTCTAGATTCAAAAAAAAAAAAAAAATTAAAGAGGAACCATAAAACGTAAGTAGGGAAAAAAAAGTCCTGTGTGGATTTGTTTTATCTGTGTATCAACAAGTTGCCCTCAGGGCTTTAGAAACTTCAGGATGAATACTATGGGGCCTGCACTCCTGAAGTTATCAAATCATTCTACTGTATCACATAAGCCCAAGCACATCTTGATAAACTCATAGATAAAATTATTTTCAATTTCACCATTAGTAAGCATTTTTCAAGATGTTAGTCAGGGCTCAAAAGTGTGCATGTTTTTAAAAGCAAAGCTCCAAATAGTATTCAAGAGATTAAAAATCTGTGAGATCTTTCAGCATATTCAAATGTGGAGATAGGTTGTTGCTAATCTATACCTTAAACAAGCAAGTAACGCATCCTTCACTCTGACCACATTGGTAGCAGCATCAGGAAAAAAAAAAAGTCTCCCAGGATCTAATAAGCAAAACTCCTTATTAAAAAAAAAAAAAAAAAAAAAAAAGTATTACCAGCTCAGTATCAAACCTTCTTCTTCTCACTGACATAGTGTAAGTGTAAGCCAATGTACCAACAAAATCAACAAGGCAGCTGTTAGTGAGGTTTCAGTTATTGTATATGTGCTTCAAAGCCAAATGTTTCCTCCTTCAGTGACCAAAGCCATTCTATGCATTCATTAACCAGTGTAATTTGTAAAATCCTTTAAAGAAAAAAGGAAAAAAAAAAAAAAAAAAGAAATTGGGAAACCAAATGAAACATCATCTGTATTGAAACTAACAGTAAAATTTTCATTAACTTCAGTGAAGGATTTCCTTGATGTTTTTCCTGGAATACCAAAGGTTCTTCTGAGTAGATCACCACTATTATTGCTATCAGCAAATACTGATCCTTTACCAGCAAGCATGATGGCCAAGCCCCTTGTACGGTAGTCTGGCATGGGATCCAGGTTGTGAGATGCTTGGTTCTCAGACACCAGTTCAGCAAAGCCCTGAGACATGGATTTAGCTGTCGGTACACAGGGAGTCCCAGTGGTCCTTGAAGTGCTTTACTGGACTGGGGCCAACATGCTTAATTCTTGAGCAGTGGGGCTGTGTACAGTAAACATAAAATTTTATCCTGTGTTTTCATCTTTGGTGCTGCCAAGTTTCACCTCTTGTTTGTTGACTTGTGACTCTGATGATGTTGTCAGTCTGCACGCAGAAAGTAATAAAAATCTTTAACTTTAGGATGGCGTTGCCTCTATGGCTCATAAAACAATGCGACCGGAACCATCTGTATATCATCTTGTCCTGGTTTCAGTTAGGACAGAGTTAATTTTCCTCCTAGTAGCTGGTAGGGTGCTACGTTTTGGATTAGGATGAGAAGAGCGCTGATAACATGCTGGGTCTGTCCCCTCCCAGCTCCTGCTGCATCCCTAGCCTGCTTGCTAGCAGGACAGAGCGAGAAGCTCAAAAGTCCTTGGCTTGGTGTAAGCGCTGCTCTACAACAATTAAAACATCAGCATGTTATCAGCGCTCTTCTCATCCTAATCCAAAACATAGCACCCTACCAGCTACTAGGAGGAAAATTAACTCTGTCCTACCTGAAACCAGGACATATCTGCCTGTCTTAATTGTTTTTCGGAAGTATAGCATACATGTCTCTGCCCACGGGAGAGCTAAGCATAGTGAATCTTTTTCAAAGAATTTTTTAAACTAATGAAACTGAGAGGTATTTTAAAAATGTTTCCAGTTCTCTCAGGGGAAGAGCATTGCTGCAGGAAAAAGTTGCTTCATGCTGCTGCTCATTTCTGATTTCTGGCCAAAAAAAGTCATTCAGTATTGCATAGATGAGTGACTTAAAAACGTGTCAGATTAATCTTTTTTATTATTATTACTTTTTAAAAGCAGACAATACACTGTACTTGTGGGATTGAGCTAGGAACAAGTTCGTTAAGCTAACAAAATGAGACAAGTATGTAGCAGAACTGTCAGGAAGAGCATTGATCCAACCCAGTGTCTTGTTAATGAAGTACTGTATTTATGTGGATAGTAGTAAAGGTTTTTGAAGTGGTGAACCATTTGTGTCATTTTCTGTAATAAGCATAACGTTTTGCAAGTTATAGTTACTTGTGTTCAGTGTGCCCTTTGGATACCATGATTCAGATATGAATATAAGGCCTCTAAAAGAAAAGTTAATCAGTCTGATCACAAAATGATGATTTTCTGTTTTGTTAGTTTTGAAAGTTAGTGGAGAATCTGGCCGGTGAGGCAATATAAATATTTTCCTGAATGTTGATTTGTTTGCAGCAGCATCTGAGTGGTAAAACTGAACCTAGCACCTCTGACTGGAGTTCTTCTGGCTCTGAATCAACATGGTGATGAAATTTCACATTTTGAAAGAGCCTGGCCTTTTTGATAGCTTTGTTGTTGTTGTTCTTGTATGTACTACAGAATCAAAATTCCTAAGGAAAGGAAGAAAAGTAAAACTCTGAATATCAGTAAATTAAAATGAAGCATACAAGTGGTAAGTAATAGTTATGAAGCATGAAGGATGTCTTAAAGAGCAAGATCTTTGTTTTTGTGAGACCACTTGAGACTGATTTCAAAGCAGAACTCCTGCTGAGGTCGTTGGTATGGATTTGAAAGCTAAAAGCTGGAACTTTTTGATTTTTTTTCTTATGTATGATCGAAAGACTTATAGGCAAAGCAGATCTCTGAATTTTTCGTCATAGATATATTTTTAATTAGAAAAAAATATATAATGCCATATTGCTGTTATTTGTATCTTGTAGAACTGTCTCTCACTAGCAAACTTTTCTATTTCAGGTTATAATGATAGGTGGTAGTGTTTTCAGGTGATCTCAGCGAAGTGTAATGATTAATGTTCTCTGTTCACTTCGGGTCCTTTCCGTTTTAGTTGAAGTGGGGGGATCAGAATGAAAAACTCCAAACATTAAGTGAAGTGTTGCTCATGAAAATTATGCAAATTGTAATTGTCTACTAAATTAATTGTGTTCATTGGAATAGCATATGAAAAATGAAAGATATTTCCAAATGTTAAATAATGGCTGGATCATTCTGAAATTAAAAAAATGAATATACAGATACATGGTCATAGTCTGCTATTCACCCTGTGAAATTGCATTTGACCTCCGTTGGGTAATTGTATTATGCCTGCCTAAATTTCCATGCAGAGTGATTTACAATTGAACATATTATTCTACTCCTCCTATTCTACTCTACTGCATACAGCTGCTATTTATTGCTATGTAGTTTTATTTATTTAGATGATCATGTTCTAGTAGCTGACTCCCGTGGTTCCTATATAGATTTATTTGATAAGTGCATTTTCCAGCAAGGTAATTAATACCATGTAAACAAAAGATTATTTATATTTACGCATCATATATATTCTGATCAACTTCAGACTTCTGATGAAAGAGAGGAAACAAAATTAAAGCACAAATGGAAAATGTTTGCATCCCTTTCTTAACGAAAATTGCTGGGTACTCCTTTCTAAGGATTGCACAAAAAAAAATCCCATAAACTACTTTATCAGCAACAGAGAAATTTTCGTGGTGCTGGTCTACAGATCCATGCAATACGTATTGAATATAAAGATATTTCTCGCTGCCTGAACAGAGGCTCAGCAGTTATCTGACATCAGTCTTCAAACATAATTGCAAGTTTAAACTCTTTGAAGAAAAAGGTATTTTATCATAGAGAAAGTAGTGTATGCTCGTTTTTCATTTTTAATCAGGCTTTAGCTCTGTAGCTTCATTCTAAGAAGAATTCATATCAGATGGGAATAATAGGCAGAGAGGCTAATTTAAGCCCAGTAATTTGAATCCTAAGTCTACTCCTGTTAAGCATGTTGGAAAATGGATTGCTTTGTAATTGTTTGTTACAACTGCATGACATTGTACTTCAACTGACTTCCCCCTCTATGGACAGAGGATTGTATTTTACAAAAGGGTAAGAACTTGATATAAAAGAATGATTAAGTTAGACACACAAGCTCTGAACTGCATGTAATGCCTGTTTTAGCTGTGCCTGGGTTGAACTGTATGGTACTAAATAATGCATATATGAAGTAAATGTAAGATCTGAGTGGCACTGAAACTCTGGAGACTAGTGAAAACAAACAGCATCCTGCTTCTTTTATTAGTAAATATTTGGGCATTAGTGTGAGAGAGAAAAGTACTTTTGTTTTTGCAATACTTTTGAAACCTGCCTAACACACTTTGTGTCAACCTGTTAAGTAACCCTTCCTGAAAGTATGGGTAGAGGCAGGTTAGTTAAAGTAAGGACTAGACTGAGTCTGTCCACCAAATATAATTCAAGCGTGAGCATGTTCTGATCTTTGAAAATGTCAGGAATCCTAATGTGTTTATTTTTTTTGTTGTTGTTTATCTCCATCTCATGCATTAGTATTTTCTGCTTTCAGTGAGATTGATAAAAACATCAAATTATTGTTCAACTTACAAAAGGGACTTTGAGCCAGGGCGCAAACTCGATCTTGTTTCAGTGCAGGCAGTGCATTATTCCCAAAACTTTCAACAGTTTTGAGAGAGAAAAAAAAAATCAATTAAACTTTTCCTTTGATTCCACTGTTTCCTAAAACAGATATTTTTTTTTTAGACTTAGGGTGACCATGAAAATACAAACTTTGACACTTCAAAAACTGAGATGTGGCACTGAGAATTAGAAAACTGTTTAATGACATTAGATGTTGAACTAGAACTATTGTTTTAGGTAGAACATAAAATGTACATCCTGAATTCCTTAATTTACTTAATTATCTCCTAATTACAGTCTAATTAATTACTAATTTGTCTTAATTTCCTTTGGTAATTTCCTTATTAATCCCTACTTCAATATGTTACATTTTTATCCTTCTTCCTTTAATTGGGAAACAGACCTTGTAGTCTGCGCTATGATATAAAGGTGCTGTTTTTTTTTTGTTTGTTTGTTTGTTCTTTACCTTCTGTGAAACATAGCGAAATGTGGCTTTGCAGAATGCATGTTTCCCTTCAAAAGTCAAATGACCATGCAGTGGCTAGTCTCACTGAGAACCCAGGAAAACAACTCTTGATTTATGTTATAGATTTCTTACCTTATTTATTTATTTATTTATTTATTTTAAAGTAAGATTTGTGTGAAGACCAAAGTATCCTGAGATTTCTTCATGAAATATAGTCATTTCAATGTTTTGAACCTCAATTTCTACTTGATTATTGTTCCTTTTGCGTCTCATTTAAGCAGATCTTCAGCGTGACTTCATTTTATTTCAGAAAGTTCTGCTTTCTTTCCCCATGTGTGGATATTTCCCATTTGCATTTCTTCCAGACATTCTTTCAGACCTGTTTGCTAACTAATCTACCTTACTAAAACAATGAACAGCAACAAAAACATATATGCACATACATGTACACACAATAGGGAAAACCTATGCCACAGTTCAAGTTTCCTCTTCCTTGAAAAACTGCATGTTAACTAGAAGACCTAGTTCATTTCCTCTCACTGAAATACATCAGGCTAGAGGTGTAGCTATCAAATGCTTATATCTTGCATCCAAATGGGGGGAAACATTGCAAAGTGAGGAAAGTGCACAGTTCAAGTGAGCTTTCACAATATAACTCAGCAACATTTTAATCAAAAAGGATTCTGTTGTTAGCACAGATGGAGGCAAAGCAGTGGGAGCCTAAGCTGTCCAACAGTAGCAGAGCCAGAAAACGAGAGGTCCTCAATTTAACAGTGTTGGCAGAGTATAGTTCCCTGTAATTGTGCAGCAAGTCTGATGTTGCATACAGGGATAAGCTGGAATGGCTTTATTTTTGTGTAAGTTGTTTTTTTTTAAGAATAGCTTTCAGAGTCCGCACCACACAATTTTAAAATAAGTAGATTTATTATGCTTTTCAACCAGTTAGCTAAGAAAAACATTCGAAATCATAACAGAGAGAAAAAAAAAAAAAAGAATCAAGACCTAGCATAGGGTAGATGGTATCTTTGTTGCATTTCTAGGAGATTTCTGAGGAAATTAAGAGTGATGCAGAAATGTTCCCCCCTCTACATGATATTTAACAGCCATTGCTGGTTCTAACTGTAGATCTCAGCTTGGAGAAGAAAGAAGGAAGGGTCAAGAGAAGAGGGGAGTGGTGGACATGGTATGTCTTCATTTTTGGCTTACAATAGCATAACTTAGATGGCAACAGAGACTACTGGAGCTGTAGGTTGCTGACTTACTTTTGCTTCATCAGTGTTTATGGTGCATGAAAACTCTACCAGTGTCATCTTGTCACTGCTCTGGGGGCTGCTGTTTTCACTGCGGTCACGGCATTACCTTGAATGCAAAGTCTGCAGGCCCACCTTGTGCTGCCAGTGATGATGGGCTTAAACTAAATTGTTCAATTATAAAGCAGCTTTGAAACATCCTCCTGAGAAGATGATAACCTCTGACAGAGGGGCAGTAACAAACAAGTTAGTCCATAGCATTTCTAACAGCCACAACTGCTTGCTAATTAAATGTGTATCAGGCCTGACGTATATAGCCTGAGGTGAATTAGGTGGGGGGAGCATGAGGCCTTCTGCTGGCAGGTTCTTCCTTGAGCCCTGGTCCTTTTCTTCTCTGGAGAGCAGTTAGATGAGCAGGGCTGTGGCTTCTACAGGATCAAAGCTTCCAATTATGTTGTTCATAAGGTACATTTCCACTGCCACCTAAGTCTGGGGTAGATTATTATTATTTTTTTTTTTCCCCAGGGATATAATTTAGACTAATAACTGCTACACAAAAGCTTGCAAGGGTGGCCATGAGTGATCTGTTACTCTTGGGACCTATTTTAACTCACTGACCCTGTGCTTTCATTGTCTTCTCTTTCTTTTGGCCTTGAAATATAATTTTATTAGAAAAAATGATTGTAAAATAAGAACCTGCATTTAATTTCCCAGTTACCTTTACATTAAGGGTTCTAGGTTATTTGGGCAAGGCCTTGTTGGTTTACTACATGAATGTGTTTTTCAGCTTAGCAGTTGCAGCAGATAATTCTAAAATCTGGAAATGTAGTTGTGTTCTTTCTTATTCTGTTCATTGAGGCTAAATAGAAATCACAGCTTGTTTTCTGGCCTCATAGTATTTAGTAATATAAACTAGTGTAGTGTATGACTAAATAATTCAGAGTTAAGAAGTGTTTGACTTTGTTTTTTTTGTTGTTTGTTTGTTTGTTTTCCCCGAAGTATTAAGAGTGGTATGCATGTCTCCACAAAGTCAGCAGCAAGCAGCAGCATTGCTATGAAGTCCAATCAAGTCATTTCTACTCAGTGACCTCTGCTTTTGTGGATTGAGTCTTGTTGAACTGGACTCAGATTTTAAAGTTAACAAAGAAGACAGGTAAGTGGAGACAAAAAAAAAGCTACTATATAAGCCACCTCCTCAATCATCAGAAAGCATAGTTGCTGCAAATGTTGAAGATCCCTGGGCTGTAAGAGTCTGCCTTGTGTTTTAGTACTCAACAACTCAAAGTTCCAAAAAGTCTCATTACTTATCTCATTGATTAACTTGAAGCACAGAGTGGCTTGTAACAGAAGCTAGGCCCAGGTATTTAGGTGACTAACTCGAAGTCAAAAGAAAACCGTTGTAGACAAATGCATATGAAAGTACTTGCTCTTTTCAATTATATTATTCATAGGTGTAAAAAAAAAATCAAAAGGATTCACTTCATTAACACAATCAAGCATAATTGCATATAAATTTTTAAAATAAAACATTAGAAAAGGAAATGCTGAGTTATTTTCTAGAACATAAATATTCCCTCTTATTTTTCTTACTGAAGGAGGGTGAGAAACACTATTTAGCGTGTTAGTGAAGTTTCCTTTCATTTAAGGAATATAGTTTTACAAATGTACTTTGTTTCGTTTTACGTTTTCCCCAAAGGCAGAAGACTTTGGCATCAGCAAAGGTTCTCGAGTCCTTGAATTATCCCCCTGGGCTATCTTTAAATCTAATCTCAGCCAAGCACTTACTAGTTATATGATAAAGTCAGAGATTAGGGGCCAAATTCTGTTTTCAGTTATTCCACTGAAACCCATTGAAATCAATGTGAGATTGGACTTGTGTAACAGGGAAGAATTTGGGCTACTGTCTTCAAGAGATAAGAACAGGGCCAATATTATAACAGCCTTTTCCAACAAAAACAGATTCAGACAAACTTAGTGTCATGTGATGCCCTTGATGTATATATAGAACTCTGAGCATTCTTTTTGGACACACATTTAGAAAAGTACCTCTTTTTTTTCTCTACTTGTTAGGTTGAGAGGAGTTTAGATATTAAGCATCATAAATTAATTTTACAATTAAGCTTACAAAGTATTGCTGTTTTCCTATTTCGTCTTCAAGGGCACAGTGTGGCACTGTACAGGTAGCAATCAGAGCCCTTTCTTTGAACCACAGACACTCACAAGAAATAGCTCATATTATAACTGTAGATGATGAGGAGCATAGACAATCTTGACTTTGCTGCATGGTGTTTTAATGTCTGCTGTGGAAATAACATGACGTCTTCTCTTCTCTTATCCCTTCACTTTCTGGTCTTGACTACAGCACTTCTTGAGAAATACTGATACCCGGGTTGTGTCATTGTTGAATTGATTCAACATCTAAATCGAAATATGTCTAAGGGATGAGCCTGGTTATGTGAAAGTAGGAAGCAGTATGCTTACCCTAAACTGTTAGGTTAGTTTGACCATGGAAGTGAATAGAAATGAATAGAAAAATGGTTTTAACTTTTTTTCTTTCTTTTCTTTTGCTAAGCAACTCATCTACTTCTTCCACAGACCTTGGATGGTTTTTCTCGTTTGTCAAATCAGTGCCTCTGACTTCCCTTTAAATTTACCCATATGAGCAGCAAATTGATCCATATTGTTCCCTCCTAATGTCACCCTTCTGTGCTTCTGCACTTGGATAATTGTGGTGCTGTTTTGTCTAACAGACGTAGTCATACAAACATTCAAAATGGTGCAGTGCTGCTCTGCACTGTTAAGCAGATATGTTGCATGCTAAAAGTAGTTGTTTTTCAGTGGCATGTAGAACAATCTGTAGCATTATATCCAAGTTTAAAATGTTCATAAAGTATTTTTAGACCCTTGGATGAAAAGGGATTATATAAATGTAAGGTATTATTATTATAGTCATTTTATTAAATATAAATGGAAGGTGTCTTTAGGCATAAAATTTATGTACATGAAAAACAATACTTGGCAGCCTGGAGTAACAGCACAGTGTTGAAATGATGACAGTAACAAATAGCTCTGGAACACCAACAGAACCCATGGTATTGCATGTGTGCTCTGCAGTATGTGAACAGACTGCAACAGCTTTAGAGAGGATTGTAAAGAAGTGCGTAAAACCAAGTTGCAACAGCGTCAGAAAGATACAAAATAAAGCAAGCAGGAAAACTACAGCTGTGGCTCTATTAGAGAATAAATTGGATAGATGGTAAAGCAGAACGTGTGTTGATTGGCAGCTGACACTAGCTCTTCCTTAAATTAGAAATTTATTTGGGATTTTGCTGTAGCACTGAACACAGGAAAGAGACCCATATGAGTTTGTCAATGTGAAACAGAGGTGGCAAACCTTTTAAGGATCCACTACACTGAAAGGTTTGTTTATTCCCTTTTGTATGGATTTTCTTCTCTGAGATGTGCCTTAAAAACCTCATGATAGCTTTGGTTTGTTTGTGCCTATTCTCTCTCTTCTCTCTCTCTCTCTCTCTCTCTCTCTCTCTCTCTCTCTCTCTCTCTCTCTTCTCTCTCTCTCTTTCTCTTTTCTTTTTCATTCTCCAATGAATTTCTGGATTTATATAGGATATTGCTGAGTCTGAAAATGTTACCCTAACTCCTTCAAAGTGAAGGAGGAGTGTTTTTCAAGGGAAGTAAAGGTTTTGCTAACAGTAAAGTAAATGTAGATTTGGCTGGAAAACAAGAATTCCGCATGTAATATAATATTTTCCACATTTATTTTTGTTCTTTATTGGAGAGAACACTGCACCACTAAGTTCCAAATTATCATGAAAACCCAGAAATAGAGCCCTAATTACATAGCCTGCTGATCAGGGCAATCATCTGGGTTTTGGGACACTTGTATACACGTTCCCTTCCAATTAGCACATTCCAGATGAGGTCCCAGTAGCTGGCCTTCAATCAGCTTGTCATACATTCAGTAAATATTTTTCTGTACAAAGTGGAAAACATCAGGTAGTCATAGAATAAGTAGATGATACCTTCGAATATTCTGATAGTTATTACCTATAGTTATATCGCTATTAGATGTCTGTCAGTTATATGTTTAGATGTTTATATTAGATGTTAGATATTTATATTAGTTACGTTTTTGTTAGATGTTTGATAGTTACTAGATGTTTAAGATGTACAGCATGCAGGTGCTTGATCTGAATCTGAGATCAAAGGTGTCATTTCTTTTTTTCACAGCTTTCTACTGTTGAGTCTAAATACAGAGATTTGACTGAAATAATGCTGTGAGTTAAAATGTTAATATATCTTATGGTTGTGTTTCTTGATAATGGTCTCTAT
Organism: Cygnus olor; assembly: GCF_009769625.2. Classification (NCBI taxonomy): domain Eukaryota; kingdom Metazoa; phylum Chordata; class Aves; order Anseriformes; family Anatidae; genus Cygnus; species Cygnus olor. The sequence goes on along the minus strand of NC_049172.1, from coordinate 39,274,618 downwards.
TATTTATCTAATTCAGATTTATTTTGACTTTTTCAGTTTTTATGAGTTGCTTTGTTCTGCATTAAAGATTTGACTAAAATCTTTAACTGAATGTGCATAAATTTCTGTTTGGCTTCAACCAACAACTTTTGTGCTAAGTGTATGAATGGGCTTCTCTTTGTGTTTTTTTTGTTGTTGTTGTAAATGCAGTGCTGTATTAACCTTATCTTTCTATTTGAAAAGTGCACCCCAAAACATACTAGTTGTATGAATTACAAGCGTGATCACATTCCTAACGTATGAAAAAAGCATCGCAAGGAAACTTGCATTCCTGTGGCCTGACTTCAAAAAAAAACTGAAATTCAGAGAAGCAAAAGGCTTGCAGATATGTCACAAAAATCTAGTATGAAGGCTGTGTCCTGCTATAGAAGATTTCAGAGAGAAGGGGGAAAAACAAACAAACAAAAACCATTCATATTTAAGAAGTATTCTAACAGACTGTACACATTTCCCATTTATCTGGAATAGCACATTTATTGGGCAAGTAAGAGAAGTGTCTACATATTTTATTGCTGTGATTTAATTTTTCCTTTTTTTTCATTTTCATCTTGCTGCATGGAGTACATAAACCAACTTTTTAAGAACAAAGGCAAATGAAAACTATGTTTTTTTTTTTCCTTCTGCCCCAAGTGTTTTTAAGCCAACAAATAAAAATATGACTAGGCATTTTTTAAATACACCTCCAGGTGAAACCTAAAACTAAAAAGAGATATTTTCAACCCAGAAAGCCTTTGGGAGACTGATGGAAATGAAGATAATTTTATTTATATATATGTGTATATATAAAATGCGCACATACACCCTTTTTTGTAGTGATTGCTTCTGCCAGGAGTTCAAGTTAAATGTGCTGGTCTCACTAAAATTGTACCTGTTTTCCTGCATTTTTCTAATCTACTCTTTCTATCAGTCCATTAGTCTTTATTTCATGATAGTAATTATCTGCCCAAGCTCTTCAAGAATGAGTGTGCTTCAAACACAGTGGTGCTCATGCTGTGGGTGAATTAATTAAAGCACCAAGAAATTCATGCTTAGCAATGAGAACAATTGGCTTGATGCACTCTAATGTAGATTTACTCACAAAGACCTAAGGGCATGAGAAGTAACTGCTGTGAGCATCTACCACATATTGGAGCATACTGTAATTTCTGTGTCTCTGTTTTGAACTTAGACTACTACTCATACAGCAAGTGGCCCTTTCACCTGCATCTGTTCATCCTGTCTCATTAATGGTGAAGACAGCTGTCCCCATTATGCTTCAGTGGGGTGAAGTATAGTGAGAACAAAAGTCTGGAGAAGACATTATGTGTAGGCAAGAAGGTCAGGAAGGTGTCCAGGAGCCTGGAATGGAAGTAATTCAAATGAAGCTCCTATCTGACAGCAGGACCTGGAGACGTGTTACTGCCAAGCCATCTGGGATGGAAATTCGGTAATGAGAGGACAATACTGCACCATTCCATCATCTGTGTTGATTTCCTGGGGGTTGCAAGCCTTGATATATGATGAAATCCAGAGCAGGAGAGCGAGGACTGGATTGACAACCTTTGTAAGAATTCAGCCCAATAAGCAATAGTCACCCCTAATGCAATTAGACTTTAACAGCCTAATTCAGTTACAGATGAAATTTCAGAGGTATCACTGTGGATAAACACTGTGTGTGTGTCACAGTTCATCCATTATTTAGCCAGTTAGTCTCAGAAGCCAGGTTTGCATTAGGTTACTGGGAGCTTGCCTGTGGACATGTATAGGCAGAAGTAATCAATAGCAAAGGCCTACTGCTGTCCTTATCAATGTCAATGAGTTTTGCAAACCTGCTTCAGAGAAGAGAGGGGTAGCATTTAGGTCTTCTATCACATATTTGAAAACACATTATATCGAATGCAAGCTGATCAAATAAGTCTCTGCCTATACAGCATTGAATATCACTATTCATCAGCGTACTGTTATTGCTTGATTTCACATGGGCTGTATTGCTTTTGTTGATAGTAATTTCAGACTTTATTTGGTTAAAACTGTGACTTCCTATATGGACACTTTTGCTAATTTAGTTCAAGATTCTGTTTATTTAGTTTATATGAGGAAGAAATAACTTTATATTGATATGAATTGGGTTTAAATTGGATCAGAATTGATTGCCTGTAGACACTGGTGAGTCCACAAACTTTGGCAACCTAGTAATAATGACAAGCTTTCCCTCTTTCAAGCTCTGTAATAAGTCAATTGTTTCTCACCCACTCATCTTCCAGCAAGACTCTCCAAAGTGAATTAGAGTTAATTTTGGTATCTTTTTACTTCTAACCTCCTAAAACCATAGACAAATAATGTCTAAAAGTCAGAAGCACTGTAGATAACATTTTAAATTATTAGAATGTATCAGTTGCATTTAACCTCCTAATAGAGCTTGGGGATCTTTCTGTTTAGTTAATACTGATTTTTTTTCTTATGTATTATGTCTTAGTGGAAACTTTAAAACATTTGGTTCACTTTTATAGCTGCACACCAAGTCTTCCGATTTAGCACAGTGCAGGTTTAGCACAGTACAACATACTATGATGGAGCCAACTAGCTTTTAGCTACTGTCATGCTCCTCTTGTTCTAAAATTGGCCATTGACCAGTCTGATTTGCTTCACAATTTAGAGAAAATTAAAGCTTATTGCCCTAGTGCTGCTTATTGGTAAATAGGAATTGCTGGGACTTAAGGATATCACAGATCTGTCCATTTTTTCTTGTGTTCTCTGCAATAGAGGCCCAGAAAAAGGGATGCAGCATCACACCAATGCTCCTGCTCATTAGTGAAAATCCTGTCCCTAGGGAAACTGTGCTGTTGGGCATATCCATTGATTGGATTCAAAGGAGCTGAAATAGTGCTATGTCTCTGGTAGTGGATTGTTGCATGGCAGTGCTACCAGCAGTATCCAGATAATGTCTAAGGTCTGAAATATATTCCTTTTAAAATATCTGAAAGATGAGATATTGAAAGAGAGGTAGTTGTTGCTTTGTTTTAATTGGGCACTAATGTATCACAATAGGAGCAAGAGTAGTGACACTTTACAAGATTTTGGTTTTGCCTTTTCGTTGCTGTTCTCCCGAGGCAAAACAAAACCACGCACTAGCAAGCAGAAACTACCAGTTTAGAGGAAAAAGTACAAGTGAATGAAGGTGGTAAGAGAAAAGTGGAGTGTCTTGTTGCAATGACAAGACAAAACCAGATACAGTTGCAAACAAAAATCTTTGTCCTGTTAGTAATGATTCGTGTCTGTCTTTTTCTGGTGGTTAGACATCCCACTCCTGGAGAATGTAAGGCTAATGTCTAAAAATGATGACAGTGAAATTATATCAGATTTGAAAAAAGCCATTTGTTCGAGGAAACAGCCTGTAACCTCCTACATTGTGCAGCAGTAGAAAGCTAAATAATGTGAAGTTATTGTCATTTAACATTGGACATCAAGATGTGGCATTGTCAGACTGAAGGGCCTGAATGAGGTCTGAAAATACATTAGGAACTAAATTATTATAGTCATACTCAAGTAGTGGAGTTTCATTTTAGAAAGTAGTTTCACTGTCAGATGCAGTATGAAAGAATTTGCAGGAACTATGGTGTCTGGAAACATTTGAAAGAATAATTTGCATATTTTTTTTCATCTTTACAACTGATACATCTGTAGCCTGTGACAGAAAAGCAGACAAAATTACCAGAAGTTTATATTGCAGAATTTCTATTCAAAATTACTAATAGTAATGTCAGAATCTCCTAGAAATAACATTCCCTTTGGAAATTCAAGATACATTTTTTCAGACTTATGAATTCAACATAGTTAAAGTTTACATGCCTAAAGGCACATCTGAATATAAGCTTGTTGAATCAGAAAAAGGATCTGCATACAGATCACATCTTGTATTAGTCATACAACAGGTCAGATTAGATAGTCTCTTCTTGCCTCAAAAGTTCTATGAATCAAATCCAGTTTCTGAACTTTGGAAGCATCTTAGATTTCCTTTTCTTATGCAAATCATGTTTAATTTTTTCCCAGAGTACTTAATCATCTGCAAACAATGTCACTAGAATGAGATCAGTTTAAATCCAGTTCATTGAATTAAACAGTTTCAATAGCTTTACTTTCTTTGAAGACTACGGGAAGCATTCTTATTAGATAATCAAAGTAGTAATTACTACTCTAAAATATGTACTTGAACACTGTGTAGACTGTATTACCAAGGACAATGGAAATGTGATCCGATCCTGCCCAAGGGTCAGATCATGACAGCTGTATCTCAGATGAGATTGCCACTTGTCCCACAGAAAATTATACCACTCGTAATGCATTTTCAAATCCCACATCCCCTTTTTTGAAGGTACACAAAATATTCCTTAATTTGTATTTTCCACTTCTATATGAAAAAATGAGTGAAATTTGGCAAACTGTACTGTTGCCAAATCTTTCATTTATCCCTAAGGTATTGCTACTATCCTTGATGGGTCGGAACACTTGTTTTTTTTCTGAAAGTTGTGGTTGGAGTCAACATCAACCCAACAAAACCGCTAATGATAAGATTTTCTCCCTTTTGAGAGTTGCAATCAAATCAGTATCTTGTGTTATGTGTTGCTGGATACATCCATTTGCTTCTTCATCTAACAAAATGTTTTATTATTGCTATCTCTCTATAATCCTGGTCTACCACATGTGGCTGATCCAGGAATATTCAGGAGCATTGAGGGATGGGCATTAAGCAAGCATCACGATTAAGTACATATAGAGGAGGGAAAAAAAAAAGATCTTGTTGATAGGTCATCCATTCATGCACTTCTTCACTAACTGTTGCCGAGGCCCCTAAAAGTCTTAGCAATATTTGTTGGTGAATGCAGATGGTTCAGTGGGACAAGGTCACTAGTATTTATTTTTCTGAGGCTTAGCAACTTCTCATTTGTACCTTCATTAAAGAAATTTAGTGTCCAGTATCTTTTTTCATTCTCTAATCTGGCACTATAAGCAATCACTTTGCAAAAGCAGAGAATGTGGGCACCAAGGTCTGTGTAACCCACATGAACAACATGTTACCTTCGCATAGAGAACTGCAGGGGCTGCTGTGTTGGTGAAGCTTTAGAAGTGAAGAAGTGAAGATACATCCTCTTCAGATGCTATTTTCAAAAGGAAAAGACCATAAGAATGGGGTTTACACACTAAGGATAGTATGCTTTGTGCATTATTCATGGATTATACTTGAATAGGTGTTTGTAGGAAAGGCAGGAGTATATATTTGTTTCCCTCAGTACGGACAAGACAGAACTGTAATTCCTTGAAAGCTGTTATTTTACAAGGTATCAAAGAAGCTTAATGCTCCTGCTGGTAAGAATAGTTATCTGAAATAGTTTGGTCCTAAATCTTCGTGATGATGTATAAAATACAATATTATTTTACATAACTTCAAGTAGTAAACTTTATTATGATTATAAATGATAGGCATTAATGGATTGTAATGATATATCCATACTGCATTTTTCATAAAGCAATTTCAATTAATTTAAACTCTCCTTAAGAATCTTTGACACCCTCTACCAGAAAATGACTATTTTATTTATCCACGATCATTCCACACTTCTTTGGTTCCACTAATTACTGCTTCAATTCTCAACTATTTGTTCAGATCACCTTTAGCTGTGATTGCCATAAATTAAAATACAGCAACAGTTGTCAGACTTCAGATAAACATGTAGATTTACTAACCAAAGTATATCCTATGACATAATACCTAAGAAGACTCCACACATGAACTTATTCTATAGAATAGGGTTATATTGCTACACTGTGTGCAGTTACTCAGACAGGTGTTTGCCACCCTAAGTAATCAGTCAATTATTTTATGTCTCAAGACAGCCTGAGATCTGCAGTTAATGATTATCCTCTTTCTGAATTTTGGCAACTTGATTTGTCTAAGTAGGACCTCATCAAACAATGATTGTTGAATTTCTGAAGTCATATACTGACACAAAGGTCATTGACTAAAATGATAATAAATGAGGTTGTACAGTTTGAACAGCTACTTTTGAAAGCTGTGTCCTGGGTTTAGGGAAAACTAAACACTAAACTCTAAGAGCTTATTGTTCACCTTTGTGTACTATGCAAATTTTCATTAAAGTCTATGCCTTTTGATTGATACCAACTGGCATGTTCCACAGAAGTCAGGAAGCTGAGCTCAATTTATACCTAATGCAACAAAACTGCTCACGATCTAGTGAGTAAGCAAGGACAGGCACGAATCTCAAAAATCAAGTTCCTAAAAGGTCACAGTCACTTATAAACTGGATTAGCATATTGGATCTACACTGGCATAATAAATCTCAAAACTATCCACGCAAATTTGGAAAGAGTCTACTTGTTTGGTTTTTCAAATTCAGGTCTTTTTCTCATGGTTGATTGCAGTCTGAAAAAGTGTGCCTGTGTGTTTTGTTTATTAAGTCTGGGTAAATAACACTGTGGAACAAGTTAGGAACTTTTTGCAGTTGTGGCTGGTAAGTTGTATTTAATAAGTATAAAACAACTTTTTCATTGTTTAGATTTTTTTTTCTTTCCTTCAATTGCTAACAAATTTAGATATACTTAAGCACAGACCTTTAGATGCTCAAACCTAGATGCACTTAAGCACAGATGCATCACTTATAGCTGCCTCTGCCACATTCCAACCTCTGGATCCGGTTGGATTTCTGGGTGTCTCTTCCTCACTCAGAGTAGTTGTATTTAAAAAAGAATCAGCATGATATTTGCTTTCCATGTACTCACATACTCTGCTAAAGTTTGACTAGTATTAGGAGCAACGTGTTTCCCTGAGTTCTGCTCTTGCTCCTACTTGTCTCAAGCTCCTACTTGTGATACAGAGGCTGCCTACTTACAGATTGAAGTCCTTCATGTCTATTATACTAAAATACTGTTCATAAAAAACAAGGCATCTAGAGATTTATTCTGACCGCTTTTGTATAATTTCTATGCTTATTGAACCTCAGTAGTAACCAGTTATGAACCATATAGATAGGCATCATCAGACTCCCAACAACATAACAAATACTGTATGTAGAACAACATATAAGAAATTTTATGATTTCCGTAACTGAAGCTAGAGGGTTTTCTCTTTTAAGCTAGAGGGTCAAATACTTGTAATACTTCTGGATCCAAAGGATTGGTATGATAGTAATGAATAAGATTTACCCACACAAGTATGTTCTAATGATCTGATTTTTATCTCATTTTACTAGATTTTAGTTGTACTTGTCATCAGGCTTCTATTTACTTTCAAAACTTCTGCTTTTGCAATTTTCTTTAAGTAGTCCAAGTTTGGTTCAGTATTTTCAAGCCAGATATTCTGTAAGAGTCACTTTTGAGCCTTTTGTCATAAGCTGATCTTTGACAACACAGAAAGAATTTCAAATAGAATGTGGAAATGCTTTGGTATTTTCCTGCTGTTTGTCAAAATGTTTTTGATTTTATAGGGGTGTATTTTCCTTGATCTTCATGTTCTGATTGACAACTTTTTTTTTTAAGTAACTTTTTTTAAACTTTCTCTGTAAAATTAACTTGAATAATTATCATATTTCTTCACTGAAGTGTTTCTGTGCTTTTTTTTTTTTAAAAAAAAAAAGGTGCAGTGATTGTTTGTTTCTGAAGAAACATCATCATGAATCAGTTGCTGCGTTTCCGAAGATGTAGAGGTCTTGGAATTGTCTCAATATGTTTTTAAACTTTATCTAAGATCCAAGAAGAAAAGCACTTAAAAGATATCCCTGTAAGGAATCAGTCCAAAATTCATATGAATCCCAACCTAACGGTCCTTCAAATTCAGTCTGTGTCTGCAAACTTTCCCCTTTCTTGGAACTGGACATGTTTAGAAGTGACAGTCATAAAAAAAATTCTGAAATGATTTTCTTTCTTTGACCAGTTAATGTACAAATCATCTGCATAGAAGTAGGATAAACCTCCTTAAGAATTTGCTATGTCTGGTTTTCTGCAGTCAGAGAAAGAGGCTCTTTTTTTTCCTTTTTTTTTTTTTTAACGCACCTAACTCACAGATATATTCCACATGGCTTGTGAGCCATGTAGCAAATTTTGCTATTTTTTTTTTTTTTTTAGCTCCTGCTGTGTAAAGAACACAGTATGTGAGACAGGTAATGTTACTCTACCTGAAAATAAAGATGTATAAGAATACTTGTGTGAATGTCATTGTTCAGTGATAAAGTTCTAATTGCAGAACTCAGTGAATGTTTCACAATGATTAATCAATCTACTACATCTACTTTTTTGTTCTGGAAGCAGAACACCATTACAATGACAATTTATTGTATACTACAACACAATATTTACAATTGAAATGCTAAATGATAGAATTACTCTCAGACTTAAGGAAATCTAGAAACAATCATTTGTTTGTGGGCTCTTTTCTGCATTCCTTTTTAAATTCTAATGTATGTGATTTGCATGGGCATTGTAAAATAAGCTGGTTGTAGGACATTTCTGAGTGAGAGAAATCATTTGACATAGTAGCAAATACCTTAGCAAATCTTCAAGCTGTTCTATTCAATTTACAATGTTATAATTTTGCCATATAGGGCACACAAAGGAATGATAAAAAAGCTGAATTATGATGTGGTGATACTGTAAAAGAACTATGATTTTACAATGGATCTGAATCTGAAAATAATAGAAATTTTATGTAGTCTGTTTTCCTTTTTTTTTTTTTTTTCTTTTCAAACCACCATATTAAAATTTTATCACAGGTTTGAAGAAATGGAGTTAGTTTATTGGAGGAGTCTGGTGAAGAAAAAACAAAAATTATCCTAACATTCTATTTTACATTTGTATTCTTTCAAAATTAGTCTATGACTATTTCTTCTTGTCTTATGAAGTTGCAGAAGTAATTTTTGGAGCTGTATTTTAAAATCAAATATTGAAAATAAGCCTGAGACCAATAAAAAGCTAAATTATTCAGTATGAGGAAGAACAAAACATTCCATTCCACCATTATTGTTGATAAATATTGAAATAAAATCCCTGAGTATTTCTGAAGTAAGGGAATATCTTATCTTTACAAAGAAAAGTGTGAGTCTAAAATCCACTTGAAGGCTAGTTTATTTTTTTAAATGCCGTTCTCTTTTTAAATTGAAAAAGAATTATGACTAAAGCTTTTCTTGTGTTGAGCTATTTATGTAAAACAAGGGAAAGATGTCAAGAACTTGATATTTAAATAACACAACCAAAGTAACTTCAGAAAAACAAAGAACACATCTTAAGCATTTAAAAACTAAGTTCAACATTTCATTGCTTTGAGAATTTCTCAGACTATGAACGGTGCACTTTCCAGTTCGAAACGTGAAGCATGTGTTGAAACATTCAGGAAACTATGCCCTTCTGCTATTGGCAGAGCAGAAATTTTAGTGGAAGCAACTTTTTATATCTAGATGATGCCAGATGTTTCATATCTACAGCTGCCACTGTATCAGAGATGACCTAGTATAGCATTCATATACTTCATAGCAAGTGTATAGAAACACAATGTTACTCACTGTATCCTGCTCAGCTACCACAAGAAGGGGCAGATAGTACAATCAGATAAATTGATTTTAGTTTCAAGATGAAAAATGAGTAGAAATGTTGAAGTATAATTGTGAAAATGTTTATGAAATATTTTCATGAAACTACTTTACAATTTCAGTAAGAATAATATTCAAATTAGGCTGTAATTCTTTTGTTTGCTTGTTATTAATCAACCTTTTGTTGTTGCACTTCCTCTGCATTTTTACCAGCCAGAAGATCTTTATGATAAAGTGTTTTGATTGAAGATATTATGAGGAATTAAGAAAATAACATTTTACTGAAGAAAGGACTTTTTTTTTTTTAATCAGAGTAAAGCTACTTAAAATACACTTGATGGGAGAATATTAGCTTTTGCAAAATTGAAAATGGGTAGAATGCAAAGAAAGTAGAAAAAAATTTTCTTTTTGCCTATGTGTAGCTTTTTTGCCTCTGTAAATACCATCTTCATATACCATTAACAATCCACTTCCTCTCTTTTATGATGATAAATATTTTTAATGTTCTAAATATTCCCTGAATACTCAAGCCACATAAGGCGTCTACATGCTTGGTCTTTCAAGACAGCTTCTGCTGAAGTCTAGATGATTTCTTAGGTCTTAATGATTTTTTTGGTTGGCTTATTTAAATTCAAACCTCCGACATGCTGTGCCTTTACAAAGTATGTTACAAACTAAAGTTTCTGGGGTTTATAAGACTTTTTGAGCCTTCATAAAGTGTAGTACTATCAGTTGTTTCAGTTAACAGACTTCTGCTATTTTTTTTTCCTATTCATAGAAACAAAAGGAGAATTTGCATTTTTGTCTTCATGTGATTGAGTGCTTTATGTGAGGCTTCATATAAAGTTAACAATTTAAAGAAGAAAGAAGAGAACATGAATATTCCAGTGGCTGAAAGAGGGATACAGAGATAGAAGGCAGGCCATTTTTAATTTTTAATTATTTAATGAGCCTTCAAAATATGCTGTGTCCTTGCACTGTGTAATATAATATAGTATATTATATAGTATATATTAGTGTATATATATATGTATTAGTATAGTAGATATAGCACATCCCAAAGTATAGCCAATGGTCACTGTCAGGATACTCCTGATATTTCTTCTCTGTTGAGCGTTGATGACTAATTTGTAAGTAAAAATTAAAATCTGGGTAAGACTGACATACTACAAGATTATATCAGACTAGTCTACACCAATTAGTACACTTCTCTTTCACGAGAGATATGTCAGCAAAGATGTACTATTGAGATTTCTGTTGATTTGTCCTTTTTAAAATTATTTTATTTTTTATTAACAGCAGGATGTGATACTAGCATGGGAGATGGCAGTTTTCCATAGATGACAGAGAATTGTATAGCAAGGTGATGGATACCATCACAAGGACAAACCAGCAAGGAGATAAAAGATACAAGAGCAACCATGCAGCAAGAAATAAATGGAAAGGTTTACACTCTTTAAAATGTGGATCACCATGCCGTGTTTGAAGCTATAGGGCTTTGCAAAGAATTTTGCTTGAAGAGACCAGCAAACACCTGAGATTGAGGTAAGCATTCTTGCTCTGAGCACTGAGGAGGTGGGGAACAAGCAGGTGATGGCAAGTTGTAGCGCTTGTGATGTTGGTAGAGACAGAGTAAGGCCACCTGGTAAAGACAGCTGTCACAAAGAGAGTTATGTTCATCACTCCATCCATTTTATGCTGCTTGGCACACAATTAGGCTGCAGTAAAGCAATGGTTAAAAGAGTAATTGTATAACATGCAGTGTTATGGGGAGCGCAACCCCAATCTTTTTCTAGCTCCCTGTTCAGCCAGTGGAAGTTTTCCTTCCTCCCTCTGCTTGTGAGGCAATTATTTTAATTCAACAGCTTTCAATGCTGCAAAGATGACTTTGGTGGAATGAAACCGTTCTTGTGGAGTTGAGGTTGAATACAGTTATGCTTTTCTTCTCTCAGTGAGATAGCACACATCATGAGTTAGGAGCTGCATTTGATACTTGTTGTATAACCATGCATACTACAGAAGATGCAACTCACCATTTTGAAAGGTTTACTTTTAGCAGCCTGCAGCAAACTCACGTCTGCTGCTTTTCCAGTCATTAAAATGCAATCATTTTGGTGATGGCTTCCTTTCTCATAGCAAGGTCACACCATGTGCTGAAGTTACGGACTACATTTTTATGAAGAAAGGTAGTTTCTAAAATTTGCAATGTTAGTTGCTTGTTCCTTTTCCTTTCCTAGTTCAGTATAATGAATGTCAGAGAAGTTTCTAGCTTTGGAAAGAGTGCACATATGTAGAAGGAAGAAAACTTCTACTTATGTTTAGTACTTCTACCACAAGATAGAAAAAAGAGAGTGGGGAAACAACATGACTGACTGAACGCAGAAATACAGAAGGCAATCTAAAAGATTAAATTGAGCCTTAAATACATTACACATCTCAGAACTGTAATGGACTCTTCAAGTGACCCTATTGCAGCTAACATTGTTTAGAAAATGTGGCTGTCCTACCATTACTTTATTGTTTGACTAGTTTGCCAAGATGTCATGCTTTCCGTGCTGGGGCTGTAGCTTTGTGTGTGTTGATCCAAAAGCTGATACCAGTTTGTCATTGCCACCATCTAAATGGTACCCAGTTCTTTCAATATTATGCTATTGCAGAAATGCAGGGATTTTTTTCATTTTTCTTCTCATTCCTTAGCCTTATGATTCCTGTACTAGTCCTGGTTTCAGGTAGGACAGAGTTAATTTTCCTCCTAGTAGCTGGTAGGGTGCTATGTTTTGGATTAGGATGAGAAGAGCGCTGATAACATGCTGATGTTTTAATTGTTGTAGAGCAGTGCTTACACCAAGCCAAGGACTTTTCAGCTTCTCGCTCTGTCCTGCTAGCGAGCAGGCTAGGGATGCAGCAGGAGCTGGGAGGGGACAGACCCAGGACAGCTGACCCAAACTGGCCAAAGGGGTATTCCATACCATCTGACGTCATGCTGAACAATATATAGGGGTGGCTATCCGGGGTGGAGGGGGGGGCCGGCTGCTCGGGGATAGGCTGGGCATCGGTCAACAGGTGGTGAGCAATTGCATTGTGCATCACTTATTTCGTACACATTATTACTATTAATACTATTATTATTATTGTTATTCTTCTCCCTGTCTTAATAAACTGTCTTTATCTCAACTCACAGGCTTCACTTTCCCGTTTCTCTCCCCCATCCCGGAGAGGGAGGGGGGAGGGTGAGCGAACGGCTGTGTGGTGTTTGGCTGCCAGCCAGGCTAAACCACAACAGTACTTTATATTGTATGTAAATATCAATGGATGAAACCTCCATGCAGAAAGTTCTGGAATTGTAATGACAAATCTATATGTTTTTTACTAATAGCTTTAATAAAAATTTCAGGCCCTCTTCTTTTCTATAGTTATGGGGGGGTTGGGATTTTTTTTTTTTGTTTTTGTTTTGTTTAGTCTGGAAGTGCTAACTGATGGATAAAATAGGTTTATTTTGTATTATTTATTTGGAAAATCTGCTAGTTTCCATGGTTGCTCAGAGATCTAAAAAGGTGAATGAATTTTAAATATTTAAAAATCTACCACAAGTAGCGTGTATTGTCAACTCCAGAGATAAAGAGAAGAATCATTTTATGGACATTTGTTAAGTCTAATGTTTAGAGGAAGGGAAGAGATACTATCTGTATCTTCAAGGAGGAAGAGAGTAATTCAGTTATCACATGGATGTTGAGAGCTATGCAGTGTTTATGGGAATAAGAGAGCAGAGGGAGCATATTAGCTTAATGTGGACTCTGAACACTGTACCCATCTTTTCCCATATGAGAAGATGTATTTGCAGATGTGACCAATATTTCTTAAATGACAAACTTTGCTAGCTTGCAAATTACAAGATGTTCATCATTTATCATATTATTTTAAACCACTCTTGTGGCCTGTCACTATAGCAACTCTATTGGCTTCTGCAACAACACCTGGTCCTATCAGTAGCTATGTACAGTGGAAGTTTGTTCATAAATAATCCATGTGAAAGTGAATGTAGCTGTCATGTTAATTTGTGGCTAACCTGGTTCTGGCAAGTTTATAATTATATTTATGAAGCAAATAAAGCAGATTGTTTGCTTTTTCTTCTGCGATGACTTAACACAAACTGACAGAAACAAATAAAAGAAGCTTCACTAATCACAGTCAAAGTAAAAAAGAATGTCATAGGGATGTTCTAGATACCATCTCACGAATATAGTCCTAAATCTGGCCTACTGTCTCTCTGACCTCCAGTTAATAGACAGTGTGGTGCTCTTGTAAATGTGTTTATCTTCAAAGCAAATATTATATACAGGGTTACTTGCTTAATTCCCTTCCTCCTACACTACACTTCCCACCTTCAACTCTTTTCTAATCTTGTTCACCCTGCTCTTAGAGTTGGAGATAACACTCACAGATGACATATAATAATCAATAACATTGATGTTTAAGAATATTACTTTAAATCAAGAAAGACACATTTTGGTTAAGCTTCTGTTCACCATTCAGTCTAAATGTGGATAATAGCAAATTGAGAATTTGCAGCTCACTTGAGTTCCAGTGTCTCCTCTCCAGAGGAGACATTTTGTGGCGGACCTTTTCACACATAGGTCATAGAATTGCTAGCTTTGGAAGGAGTCAAAAATAGTGAATTGTGCTGTGTTTTTTTTTTTTTTTTTTCCTCATTGCTCTCAATAGCTGAATATATGGGTAGGAAGTAGCTGGAGAAGTAGAAGAGTCTGCAATTCTACCCTTCTTTTGCTTCAACAGACATTTCAACTAGGAATTGCAATATTGCTGGTATAAAGTAGGAGCAAATAATCTCAGACTGAAAATGAACTGTTTGAGAAACTGTAAGGAGAAAGTGTACCCACAGGACATAATATCCTCTGGAATTACTCCTTATACATCACTGTCTGATGAAAACTTTCTGATAATATTTATAGGACTAGAGTGTTATCTCTTTAGCCAAGATAAACAGCTAAGTTGACAAAATATTGATTGTCATCAGTAGGCATTGCAGTTTGATACTGAAAAAGATATGCAGATGACATAATTATAGTTCCTTGTCTCTACTCCTGTTTGGTAAAATGACTATTTAAATTATTAGCAAATTTTATACTTTTTTTTTTCTCCTGTCTGTAAAGGTATTTTGCACTCTATTTGCATTCCGGCAAAGGAAATAAACTTATTTTATCCACTAAAGGATTACTAATGCACATGTTTAATTTATTTGAGATCCTATTTTTACTATTTCCTGTGTTACAGGATACTTTCATTAATTTATATATAACAATTTATCTGTTCGTAATTATGCCAATTACTCTTTCTGCTATTCTCTGGAAAGAATTCTTTAAATACAGTATATATGACAAGATTTACAAAACAGAATAACCAAATAACCAACTGAAACCAAAGGAAATCTGTTTTTAGGAGTAAAGTCTGTACAACACAGCTACAACTCACGCTGTAGTATTGTTGCTATAGTAAGTTAGCTTCTTCAGTTTCCTGCCTTGTCTTTTGTAAATGCCAGGGTAGTTAGGAATGTCTTTGAGTTTATATCTGTGTATATAATTCATAGAGAAATTACATTTGGAGATGCTGTCTACTGAAACAGCTGACCTGCTTTTATCCCCGGAAGGATATCCATTCAATGGATCCCTGAAGAAAAAAAAACATCCTACCTTGTGATAGTGCAATACTTAACAACAATGAAACGTGCATAAAAATCTTGTTGAATTGAACAAGCTCATTAATGCAGGAGCAGCAAGTGAGAATATAGTAGCAAATGAGACAGAGAAATGAACCCCACTGTTCATTGGACCTAAAAGAGAGGACAGGCTACCTCAATGTCACAAGGATACAATGTCTAGCTAATGAATCTGACCTTAGTAGTTCTAGTGTATGCAAAGGGAGGACAATCCCAATAAACTGTGTACCTAGTTAGTGTTTTGAAAGAGCTCCTTCCTGAAAGCTGAAAGAAATTATGAATATGGGTGATTTAATACAATTTTAAATATCAATTCATGTTAGAAAGTTCTTGTCTGAGCAGCCTATTACATGAAAATAAATCAGACCAGAGCAACTTTGATAAGTGCATCTGATTTGAATAATCTTGCATGTATTAGATATCAACACTGGCCAAAACCATAATTACCTCTGCATGTGTATCTTTAAGGTTGGGTTATCATATGATCCAAAAACAGTATTCAAAACAGAACCCTTACAGTATCTCACTGAAAGGCTATGTAATCTGCATGGGATGCAGTCCCAGTAGACACAGCGTAAAGGTTTGCTCTTGGCCGGACTGGTAATACCACTTTTTTTCAGAAAAGAAGCATCATGAGGTTCTCTGCTTTTCCCAGGCTTAATACCCGTAAGGGGAATCAGATGTAATGTGCATGCTCCTTTGCCTGTGCACAATTTCTTCTTGACATGTCTTAATTTGTTCCTTCAGGTGATTGACTTGTAGAGTGAGTCATAAGTATAGAGGTGCTGAGAATCCAGAAATAATCTACAGAAGGGAGAAATAAGGTAATTATGCCTATACTTTAGTCTTGTAAATCTTTAACATTTGACAGTGAAAGGAGCTGAAGTGTATCACTAAAGTCTACCATAATTAGGTAAATTATTATACATACCTGGAATGCTTTGAGGGGCAAATGAAAGTCAAGAAATGAACTGGGGAGGTATGACTCCAGAATTTCTATTAGCAATGATTAGCTTTATATTTTTGTTTGCATTCCTCTTGCATGTATCTGTGTGAAAATGGTAACGCTTCCTATGACAATCTTTAATAAGATTGCAACATTTTCATACATAGATTTTTTTGCTATGACTTATCCCATTGTCTCCAATGAGAATGCTCGTGTAAAAAGATGAATGAAAGTATTTGGTTATCTGTCAACTTTTTGCTTAATCTGTCTACTCTAAATTCTACTGTCGTCTGCCTTTAAAAATCAGCATTTCTGCAGCCTTTCCAGTTTCTTGACCTTTGTTAGTTGCTTTTAGATTCAGATTTGGAAAACACCATGTACAGTCCTGCTCTTTCATGTTTTCTTTTTCTTATCATAAAGACAAGAATGGTGTCAATTGCCAGACGTTTGTTATATGAGAGAGAAAGGATGGTTTTAAAATGTTAGGAGAGACTTTGGTAAAATGTGTTTTTTGAGTACAAATATGATTCAGCAATTAAATTTGATTTGATAATGAAAAAAAAAAATCAAGAACAAAAGCCAAATAAATTTTCTACTACAACAGGGGGACAGCCCATTCCCCAAACCCCAGACTGTATCTTAACAATGTTAAATGATGATTTGCAATTTCCCTACACAAAACCTTAGCCAGCAGCTTTCTAAACTTTCTTAAGACTTTTCAAGTAGTAGCTGCAGCTAATGTGAACCACAGTAAATAAATCTTACCATCACTTTGTGGTGTTACTACAGGTTTCTAATTTTATAGCTACTTAATTGGAATGAATAAATAAATATTTTTTACTGTGGAGCTGAAAATGATTACATTTTACTGGAACAGCAGAATCTTATCCTAAATGTTATTGATTACTCTAACCTACAGCAGATTTACAAATATTTCTGAGCTTGTAAAAATATTAAGTATTTATTTGTGTCAATTTGAATTTGCAGAATACATTGTGCTTGTTTTTCTTCAAATGATTGCCTCTATCTCAAGTTACTTTTTTAGGATTATTTATTTTTTCTCCTTGCTTTAGTTAGCAGGAAAATGTTGGATAGTGACCAAGTGGTCCCAAATCTCAAAGCTTTTTCCACCAATTGATCAAAACAGAACTCAGGTGGAGAACTGCAATTTGGGGTTATAATTCTTGGGTGTTGGTAAACTGATTTAAGGTAGCTAATGCCATTCATTCATCACTGAAATAAGAAAGCCTGTGGGATTGGAGAACCAGATAACTCTAGACCTCAGATTAAGTAGAAAAGATCAAGTGTACATCTGAAATAACAACAAGTTTTCCACCCCAAATATTCTCAGCACAAAGCACAACATATTTTGATCAGAGAGTATCTAATATGATGTTTGCAAACTTCATAAAATATACATACATTTCTCTGTCTGATCTTAAAACACTTATGCTTTAAAGAAATTATTATGAAGTAAATCTTGTTCATCTATTTTTGTTCTGTTTATTGCATTCAGGGGTAGAGAGGAAAGATACTAAAATGAGAGAACCTGGTAAAGAGAGAAAACAAATTCTTGTTTATAAAACGAAAATGAATAATAAATTTATTAAATAAATAAAGTATAGGGAAGCCTGAAATGATTCTGTAGGAATGATTCCAACTAACTATTTTAAAGCTTCTAATAGGAGTTTAGTTGAGTTATTGAACATACTGCTATTTCCTTGTATACACACCTGGATTTCCTTTGTGTGGAAATCAAGGAATGTGAAGATAGCGTGCAGCCACGTCTTGACCCACAGTGTGCAGGCTGGAGAGGTAGCCTAGCATGCACCAGACCTAGAAATTTTGGGGTGCCCCCATTTCAGATGTATTCAGTGCATATATCCAGCCTGAAGAAGAGAAGGCTCTGGGGAGACCTCATTGCAGTTTTTCAATACTTAAAGGGGGCTTACAAAATAGATGGAGAACAACTTTTTGCTCGGGCAGAAAATGATAGGACAAGGGGAATGGTTTTAAACTAAAGGAGAGGAGATTTAGATTAATGTTAGGAGGAAATTCTTCACTCAGAGGGTGTTGGGGCACTGACACAGGTTGCCCAGAGGAGCTGTGGATGCTCCATCCCTGGAGGTGTTCAATGCCAGGTTGGATGAAGTCCTGGGCAACCTGATCTAGTGGGACGTGTCCCTGCCCATGGCAGGGGGTTGGAACTAGGTGATCTTTAAGGCCTCTTCCAACCCAAATCATTCTGTGATTCTATGTTAATGTATTCTCCTTCTGTGCAAGACAAGTCAGTCTACAGAACTGCTGCTGTAACAGCACTACTCTCTGTTGATTAAGCAGCAGGTTAATATTACAGTCCAATGTGCAGGTGTCCTAAACTGGCTATGATGCTTCTTTGAAAGAGATATCTACACCAAACAGAGGATGGAAACAGCCTTAAGTAAAATAAGTAAAATGTCTCTGTGTTAAAAATAGAGAAATCTAAATGTCGCCCTTGGTAAGGCTGGCATTGCAAGTTTGGTGCAGTCTGTTGAAGGGAAGGCAATGAAAAACGGAGGGAAGAAATAGGAGGCATCTGTCTGAAAAGAGGTGGTACCCAGTCCTAGCAGCAATAAAAGATGAAAAACCAACAATCTGCATCAGCCTGCATGTGCAACAAACTGTAGGAGCAAGAGAAAGATGTTCAGTTTATCTGCATGCAGCAACTGCTTTGGGGCAGGGTACTTGGTTTCTCTTATTTGCTCTGCTTCTGGCCACTCACTGGCCATCAAGGTGTTGTATGTTTGTAGCCATCTATTCTGCCATTGCAGTACCTGGCATGCTGTGGCTCACTACTGATAGTTGCTGTACTGATGTGATCTGGCTATGGAACCCACTCCCATCTCAACTGAACTAGCAAGGCTTTCAGCCTCACCAGTGGTTCTCCCTTGGTATGCTGTCTCTTTACCCCTTTACAGAAGCTCTTGTGCTTACAGACAGTGGCATAATGCAGGGCTATCTCTGAAAACTGCTGGACATTTTGGAAGGAAGATACTTGCAAAAAAAGGTTAAATGATAAGAACCTGAGAAACAAATAAAGGAATGATACAGTATATTTTGTATGCTTCAAAGTTATTCTATGCTTTAAAGTTACTCTAATAAGCAGAATTCCTGTCTCCCTACTGTTAATTAGGCTTATTTATTCTGGTCATCAGTTTTTCTTTTGTTCTGCAAACGATTTTCTGACTTGTTAAGGAGTTTGATTTTGACAGAAGACTAGAGGTCCCAAAGCTTTGAACTACCTACAGTTTTCAGATCAGTGACTCTCTTGAGGAAGTATATTGTTTCAGTGATAAGAATTAAGGGGAAAAAAGGGGTGATCATGGTGGAGCTTGGGTTTACCTGCTTTGTTGATGTGCTAGGTGACTTACTGAAAGCAGAATCATCTGTTTCTCCTTTCTTAATAGGTTTCGGAGGGAGATGGGAGGGCAGTGGGAGGAGTTTGGAGGATGTGGAGGAAGGACTTAATATTGCAAAAGTGACAAAGAAGGATACTAGAATGCATAGGAAAGAACCGAGGGTACTGTAGAGAGGGACAGAGAATAAAAGGATGCGAGTCATAAATCTATGGGAAGGATTTAGTTAGCCATACTCCTTGTGAAAGATGTAATTTAAATGTAGAAATTTTCTGAAGTCTCATATCTTTTCATTAATCTCCAGGTTAGCACTTTAAAAAGGCTTGCCGTAAATTCAGCAGTAGACAGTTTCCTCCCATTGGTGCAAGAATTCCCTGTATTAGATTTTACACCTCCATTTTTTTTCTTTCAGAATTAGCGCCAAGCAGCTATATGCCACATGCACGCTTCTCTATTATAAGCAATCCCCAGGAAGCTCATTAAGTTTTCTTTATGGCTCCTATGCACTGCTGGAACCATACCTAAGTGGAGTGTCTGACTGTCAGTGATTAGATACCATGATGGTATATACTTTAGAAAATATCATAGTTGGCATACAGAAATAGACAAATATAACAGCACTGCAGAAGGCCATTTATTCAACAGGAATTTCAGTTGCATAAACAGTAACACTTACACAGTCCCTGACACTGGCTTCCAGTTTCAATAGCAAAATTATTTCTGAAAGAGCTCCTGTGTAACCATACTGTACAGCAGAAATAAATATATCCTAAATTCCGAAAAAAACGTGGATGTCAGAGATGAGCAGGTAACTACTAGTTTAAAAATTTATTGTTTATAATTCTATTTTGAGCATATTGGTGTAAAATACTTCTCTGAGGCAAATACCCCCATGAGAAATATGATATTGGTGCAATGTTTGGTGGATAATTGAGGGAAAATAATATTTTTAGTAAAATATTCCAGTTTAATGTGATGCTTATTGTTAAAACACAAGTGACAGACTGGAATAATGCCAACAGATAGTCTATTCTGAAACGAAATATGCCTGGTCTTTAACTCATAACAAGAGCTTTTATTGGTGCTTGTGCTGGTAATCATGAGGAACTGATGATGTTAGCAAGGACTACAACTTTGACAGTACTCTACTAAAAGTACTATGGTAAAATGTTCTTTTCCTTCTCCCTTTATTTTGTTCTGACTTTCCCCCCTTTCCCAAGATTTCTGATTATCAGTTAAAGTTCTTGACTCTATTTTTCCATGACCAGTCATCTTTTCTGTTTCGGCTCTCCTTACTTTTTTCTACAGCTACACCCTATTGATTCATTGAACGTTTTTTGTTGTATTTGAGTAAATGGGTTGATGTTTCATACTAACGTTGTAGTTTCCAACACTTATGAGAAAACGGTAATAAAGCCATGATGGTCATAAGATCATAATGTGTATGCTTTATAATGTTATGAGGCACAGCCCACTAAGGTGGTTGTACCAGTCATGTTTGAAAGCGTCTTGTAAAAAGTTAGTTAACACATTGTATCTCAGCACCCACTAGTAGTCTAGTAATGCCACTAGTAAGTGCACGGTTCTACCTGTATCAGTTGGACTCAGAAAAGAAAGAACGTTTAAAATGTCAGTCCCCTTTTCCCCTATTTTCTATTGCTTGGTGCGGTCTAAGTAGAGCTACACATGTAATATTCTCTGTTTTGCACTGCAGCTCTCTGTTTTGTTTATTTTTTTTATTTTTTTTGAGAAACAGCTAAATTCTCAGTGACTTTCACTGCAACCTTACACAACGAGATGTGAATCGCACCAGAACCATGTGTGATGTAACAGAACCATACATTCCACAGATTCCCTTTCCAAAAAGGTTAGTACAACCATTTTCTGAAGATTGTTACCTCATTAATAGCACCTTCACCATTTCAGCTGGACCCAGAATGACTGCTGAAGCTGAAGGGACGTCTTCACTGGTACACATGGACAGAACTGGAAATGCTCATGCCTTTGTTCCTCTATACGGCCCATCTGAGCAGAGGGGAGAGCAGTGGTTACAGGCTGCACCTCTCTGACCCCACAGCCCTGGGCATGGCTTGGCTTCCAACATACGTCAGAATAACAACGAGCTGCTCTAATTTCTCTTGGCAGAAAGAGCTCCCTGGAGGCATTTCTCTGTTTCTGAATACTTTGCGTTAGTCGCAGACACTGTTTAAGATACTCTCTATGTCTGTGTCAAGGATAGGGAATATGTTGCATAAAGCACTTTGCTCAGAGGCCTGTTAAAGGCACCTTTATGTCTCTAATGGACTAGAGCAGTGCATGAGGGATTAATCAAAGGGCAGAAATGATTCCCCTTCCTATTTCAAGAAATATTAGTATCTTACAGACCTTATTTTCATTTTCTTACAGCAATTCAGAAGCCAAATGGATGCTTCAGGACAAGTCTCTTATTACTCAGGGTCAGTAAAGGATGGGAGCTTTACTGAGGCAATATATTTACTTCTTGGAAGAGTATCTTCTGTCAATTCCCATTTTATTCTTGTTTCTGAGCTTGCCTAGGAGCAATTCTGGCAAGTTCTGAAGGAAATCGCCATGGAAGGTCAGTATGACAGGACTCTATAAGAATGTCTCAGAGAACCTTCAGTAGGAGTTAGAGGAACATATTTTATTTTCTCTAATAGTTTCTACAAAACAACAAACTCCCAGTAATAACCTGTGTACTTGTGTGATGTTTTTCCGTATCTGAAACAAAATTGCTAATGATACAGTTCACAGCATGCACCATCTCCACTGTAATATATCACATACTTTGGAAGCAAGTTGGTCTAGATGAAGTAGGTTAACCCTTTCTATTTGTTTACTAACTTAATTAAAAAAAAAAAAAAAAGGAAAACAAAGCACTGAATTACTCTAAGCAGCTTTTTAAATTATCATTTTAAATTATTTTAAATTCTTCCCCTTGTCCCTCATCTATGATATCCCTATACATTCCCTACTTTGTAAAACTGACGTAACTCATTTTCATCCCATCAGGTATGACTTTTCTGCAATCAGCTGTAGATGAAATCAGAGTTTTCCAACCTCTGTGAGAGAGAAAATAAGTGTTCTTATGCTTTTCTATTTTAAGTAACAAACACATTAGAGGTATAGATGGTGGAAGTTCTAATCACCTCTCTTTCCCTTTGTTCTTTGTTTCAGTGAGTTCTAGTTGGCCCTGACCTGCTAATACCTGATTTGAAAACCAAGAGAAGAAATGAACTCATGATGGGTAAATATTTACCAATGCAATTACATGTTTTGTATGTACTTTGTTTAGTAGTACTGTTGCCAGCGTTGGTTTCCAGAAAAAATCTATAATAAAGCGTGTCACCTACTACTATTAGTCCCTATTATAAGGGACTAAGAGCCATTTCTTAAGAGACTGGTTCATCATCAAATTAATGCACAAGAACAACAATAACAAAATATATATATATATATATATATATAGGAAAAAAAAAAAAAGGATCAAAATGTTGGTTGAAAAGAAAGTTGCCTACCGAAATGTTCCTCTCAAAGTAGGACTATTACCAGCCCTTGATCAGGTCAGCGAGAGCTGTCTGTTGAAGTCTGAAGAACCTCCAAGGACTTGAGTTTGCATTGCTCTGAGAGTGCACTGTTAGCTCATTTTCAGCTAGGCATCCACAGATACTACCCAACCTTTTCCAGCATAGTTGATACTCTTCAGGTTGGCTTCCAGTCTGTTCTGACACACAAGGTTATTCTGCCCTAGGTGCAGAACTTTCTGCTTTTTCCTGTTGAACTTCAGTTGGCCAAATGCTTAAGTTTTTCAAGGTCTTTCTGGACTGACTGGGTAAATCTCAGTGCTTAGAGATTGGATCTCTGAAATGTCTCGAAAGTTCAGACTTAGACAATTTGACCACAGTGAAGTAAGCTTATTATTACAGTGAGTGTCTTCATTGTTATAAAGACTCATCAGCAGTTAATTTCTTTACCCTTGATGTAAAACTTTGTGAACAAGAGTGTTCTGCTGAAGCAGATCTATGCCTGGTCTTGCCCCATGTGCTCTAACTTGCCTTATCATCTATCCTGTAAACTTCCAAAGCCCTGAGTTTTGTCTTCCTCATTTGTTGTACTGCAATAAATCCAGCAATAAAACCAAAAGGTTTCACCTAGTCCAAATCTAGAACAGGCGTTCTAGATTCTGGCTGGCCCATTTCAAGTATTACTCATCTTACAGGTATAGTTAGCTCACAGGCAAATTTATTTCAGAATCATCTTAACCACCAGCAATTTTAAAAAAGCTACTGTATTAAATTCTGCCAGGAAACAGTGCAGCAGATTCTGCTAGTAATTATTGCATTTTATTTCATTGATCAACATAAAAATATACCTCATTTTCAAATGCATAAAATAAGAACAGTGTTAAGATTCTCTTTAAAAAAAAATAAATAAATTATTGACTTTCTAAGGTCTATTTTCATGTTTTACTCCACCATTGAATCATTTAAAAATCATTGAAAGCAAAGGTGTTATACTAGTGTAAAATCAATAAGAAGGGAGT
The DNA here is from genome assembly GCF_009769625.2 of Cygnus olor. NCBI lineage: Eukaryota > Metazoa > Chordata > Aves > Anseriformes > Anatidae > Cygnus > Cygnus olor. The sequence continues at coordinate 39,250,371 of NC_049172.1, read as the reverse complement.
TGAAAGGGCCGTATTTTCCACATGCAGTGAATGAGAAATGAAAGAAAGGTTTATAATATCATAAACCTTGGAACTGTGTCTGGTGATTATCCTAGATATGGCCTGCCAGGGAAATGACCACCATCTGCTGCTGCCCACCAGTGTCCTGAAAATGCAATCAGGCTGCTAGTATTCACTGAAGCTAGCAGTAAAGTAATCCTCTCAGTTTCAGCTCTTAAGATTACATGTAATTGTGTGTAAGATGCAGTCTCAGTCTGCACAGATTTTTCAGGTTCTCAAGTTCTGAAGATCAAAATTGATCACATTTACCTTAAACTTGCTGTTCAGCTTCCCTCTTTGTATTTGTATTTCATTGCTGCTTTAGTTTTTAAATTGCTGATAAAAACCAAACCAACCAACCAACCAAAAAAAAAAAAAACACCTGCAGAGATTTCTGTGCATTCTCTCTGGTTCATGGATTCAGAAGTGGGGCTTTTTTTTTTTTTCATGAAGCAGCTTTGAACTGAAGTTAATATTTTTTCTTTACGAATTAAGATAAGACTGCTTTTAAAACATAGAAAATATTTCAAGGTTCTGAGGGAGCTTCAGGTATATACGCACATCTCCACAAGGAAAATACAGAAACTAAGACAAGATGTGATAAAGAAATCTGCTGAAGTGAAAGTAGGGAGAAATGGCATAGAAAAGTTAGGTTACAAGAAGGACGTGAAATAGAAAGGAAGAGAGGTTGTAAAGAATACAAGCAATCCCTAATTCAAGTTTGTCTGTTCATATGTGCCTGTAACTTTTCAATGCAATAGGGTACCTTCACAAAAGATTTCACTAGTAAAATGAGCAGAAGAATAGAAAAAAAAAAAACCTCTGTGAGTTCCTAGTACTTCAAAGTATAGCAGAGTTTTAATATATTCAACCAATAGCTTCTAAAAATGGAGGAATACAGAATTCAGGGAGAAATGGGAATATGAATAAAGCACAAAGGAGAGAAGTTGTGTGGGGATTCTGTTTTGTTTGCTCTCACTCCCCCATTTCAGATGGATTAAAGAATTATTAAAAGTTAAAATGCAAAATCACTCTCATTCTCACTTGGTTTGTCTGGTTTCAGCTTAACTGGGTAATGGAGGATCCAATTCTTCATCTGTTTTTGGCTATGATATAAGGGCTCTCCCCTAATCATTTGGAGTGGCTTGCTGCAGTAATGATATATTCATTACACTGCTATGAGCAGTTGCACTGCTCATTGAGAGAATGCAGGACAAAACAGGCAAAAAACCCTGGAGAAGGATCTTTATTTAATTATTTATTTATTTTTGTCAGTGTGAAATAATACACTTTGGCTTCTGTGAATGAAAACAAGACTCAGGATGTATAGTGATATTAGACACAAACTAAGGATGAAAATAAATTCTGCTATAAGAGGTATTTCCCAAGAGATAGCCATCTCAATTTTTGGTCAGTACTCAGAAAAGGGAAAAAGGGTTTAGCATTCAAGCTGAACTTGACCAAATCACAGAATGTGTTTGCAAAAGTAGGATTATGAATGTTTTACAAAAATATTCTACAATTTTTTTCACTTAATTGTGAAAGTATCATTGGGGTGCAGTGGAAGATGTTACGTTAATGGCAGCATTACAAAGGAAAACAAATACGTTGGCCTTTCAAGCCGTAACAGGCACTGAAGATATAATTTCCACTCCATGACATAGAAAATCCTGTTGCGTATATAAATAGGGAGGAAAATAACAGCTTACGTATTATACTAAAACAACCTATTAGCCTATATCAGGGACTCCCATGCATAAGCTTAAGAGAGCAAGAGGGTTATAAATTCCTCTAACTCCCTTGCCTACCTCACTGCCTCTGTGACTGTTAGTCACACTGCCTTTCCCAAACTCTCCTGTGTGCAGTGTGGAAAACACAGCTGATAATACAGAAGCAAAGAAGGCACAGCAGTTGCCTGTAGCAGCAGGAGGCAGAGGGCACAGCAGAAGATATTCTCATTGGTATTGGTCTTCTGAGACAGCTGTAGCAGCTTTTTTTCCTTCCATCTTAACTTTCTAGTCTGTGCTTTCCTTCTAATTATAAAATAATAAAGGAACTTCACAATGGTTCTGTGCAATCATCTTGAGGTTTTAGTCCCAATTCTCCATTCACAATATTTTTATTTCAGCTTAATTTCCTTCTCTCCAGTGATATTACTTCCCAGTTACACTGAAACAAAACTTTCTGAATTATCTTTATGGATAAAGTATAGATTCAAACTCAGCTAAATGTATATTAAGCAATTTATTGCAAGTGTTGCAGTACATATAATAAGGAAGATGAAACCTAATGTGGAAAAAAGACAGTTTGTTGTAACATAATTCTGTTTCTACCTTTGCCCGTGGTGAGTGAAATATGGCACAACGCACAACTGAAGACAAAGGTACAATGTAATAGATTTATCCTTATACTACTCAAGTGGAACATCCATGAAAAAGATAAGGGTCCTAACCTCACAAGTTATATATATGATAAATGTGCTATAATATTTACTCCCTGTTTTCTTTCTCCTTTGATAATACTGTATACAGTGGCTGTTATCTTAAGATCTCTATCACAATGCTATATAATTTATTTTATTGTTATGTAAGTTGCTGTTATCTTTATAAATATGTTCAGTGTATCAATACCTTAAATCAAAATGCTAAAATTCTCATACCTACAAATTGAATAGCATCTTTACAATGCTATTTGATATGCTGAAGCCTAATAGTCTTTCTTGTTCAGAGTCTGTACTCATTTGACATGAAAACAAATAATTAAAATAAATTATAGCCTTAGAGCCTACAAACTAAGGAGACAAACAAAAATAGCTGTGCAAGAGGGAGGTTAACACAGGGATATCTGTTGACAGTGTTATGAAGACCTCAAAGGGATTCATACATTTGTCTGCCTGCAGTGATATGTGTGAGAAATTCCATGTCAGATTGTTAAGTTTAGTAGACAGGATTTCCAGTAATAGATTTTCAGAAATGTGGTTACCCAGGGGTATTGTGTACTTCCCAATTACTAGAGCATTCAGTGAGACTTTGGCCTTTTTCTTTTCCACTTGTGTGTGTGTTTATGCACATAACTGTTGGGTTTGCTTTTGTTTTGTGTTTTTCTGCTTATTTGGTATTACACTCAATGTACTAAGAGAGATTTTTGTGACCTTTAACACAGCTGCCAGTCACTTTCTATAGGTGCCTTCGAGGATGCATGCTGGTTTTTCTGATGGTGATGAGTGACTCTCATAGCCATTGTCATTTCACCTCACAGCTTCTTTTAGTTGTCTTCCTCTGTTGTTTTTCTCAATGTTCAGTGGAAAGTTCCCGTGTTTTGGAAACTTTAGGTCCTGAATATTAGAAATGCTGAAGGCTTTGAAATGCAGGCGGCTCTGCTGTGTTGAATAGCTAATGACCATGAAGTTTCTACTGCAAGGAAATCATTATTAACAACCCAAAACTCTCAGCTTGGGGCAGGGCATTTTCTTTACTCCGTTTTGTGTGTTCCAATATCTGTTTATTGGTGCTCATAGTTTCAGAGGCAGGAGCCAACTGAGGTGATGAATGAGTAGAAACAAGGAAAGAATTTTAATAAGGAATGCTGCCTGGGCCAAGTGGCCTTCTCCGTACTTTAATATGCCTTGTGGTCTTCTTGTCTCTAAACACATCAGACTATAAATAGCTTAGTTTTCACCAATCTGCTACTCTTGCAGAAGAGAAAAGAGGCCCTAGGCAGGCCTACACTGTCTTGCTGGGAAAGAGAAACCCACATCAGCCACCTCGGCATGTGAGCTGCTGAGACAGCTCTTCAGACCGCATCCAGATCACAGGTGTCCTGCCCGTGGAGCACCTGATTGGGGTGTTTGGAGTCTAACACCTGCCCTGCATGGCCTATGTCACCCTCCAAAAGGTTTGATCCTTTTGCAGCTATGTGTATAACCTAAAAACCGGTTTTGACAGCTGACATATAAACAGATTTATGTGGCAGTATACTGACTGAAAAGAAGACTGGAGGGACCAGGACAAACTGGGGTTTTTGGTGGTCTGCAAAGGAAGTCCCCCCGTCCAAAGGATGTCAGCAGCTGTGCCAGAGCAAGCAGCTGAACCTGTTCCCAGTCTCTCATTATTTGAGTGCCGGAACAGAAGATGATATCCCGCACAATGATTCAAATCCAGCCTAATTCAATATCTGAAATTTAATTTGTTGTTGGCTTATAATCCTTTGATTTTGTAGGCTTCTTTGAATAAGGCTGGTAACAAGATGTCTGTATTTCTACCCCATTCTTCTTCTGTCCCAGCTGTTTTTCCAGGACACATTAGTACATTAAAAAAAAAAAAAAAAGAAAAAAAGAGAGAGAGAGAATAATAAAAAATATGGGGTGATGAAGTTTCCATGGGGGGAAAAAAATAAATAAATAAATCTAAGTAAATCTGAATTTAGATTCCAAAGATGAGAAAAGTTCTGGCTGAGTTTTGATTATTTTAAAGTTATTAACTTTCCCTCAACTAATGTATGAAAATGAAATTTTCACATTTAAAAAGGAGGTAGTACTTTAAATTTGATGATGACTCTCTTCTTTATGGTGAGCTACTGTTAGTATGAACTCGTATCAAACTTTTTTTAATGTGAATTAAATATTTTCAAGCTTAATGGTATCATATTTAGCAGCATATTCACCATGTTTACCTCTTTGGATTTGAAATAATTGAATGAGTTATTCAGTTACAAGTCCAGAAATCAGAAGATTTGGGAACAGATTTTAGGCTTGTCTGAATTCATCTTAGCTGTTGATGACTTCAGAGTAGCTTACCTAATCCATATTAGCTCAAGACATGGGCTTTACAACTTCTTCTAATCTATTTCTGACTCTGACAAAAAAAAAAAATAAAATAAAATAAAGGAACCCTTACGTAAGAAGCCACCCTAGTTTTATCCTTTGTAAAATAAGATGGCAATGATTGTTACATACATACATAGGATGATGAAGATAGTTATCACTTGGATAGTGATATTGAACAATGGAATTTGAGATTTGCAGAAAACTTCTGTGGAAATAAGGAACTCTATATAGGAGTGATATTTAGAAATATCTTGCAAGGGAATGGTGTACAAGAAGCAGTTTGATTTTTAGAGGGCAGGCCTGTTTTGCCCATGTTTTCATCCAATCTAGATCACAACTCTTTAGGGATAGATACCTTTCGCTCCTTACTGTGGTTGCTGGACCCACTGATAATAAACTTAGCTAAAAATGCTAAGCTTCTGATGACATGGGAATGTGCATAGAGCACAGTTATTGCTATGCATTTGCCATTTCTTGGCCTATGAGTGTCTTTGTAGAAATGAAAGGTGATTTCAGTTCTGAAAATGGTGTTCCTGTTATTTCATTGTGCTGAGCTTTTCATGCACTGCGGTAGCTATGAGAGGTAAGAGAGCTGTCCATTTTGGAAAGAAAAAGCTGAGACCATCCATTTAATGTCACTTAGGACCTATTACAGCAGGATGATTTGGTCATTTAGAATTTTAGATCAAAGTATAAATAGTTTGGAGCTATACCACATCCCAGAGGTGAGAAGATGGAGACCATTTGCAGTCATAATACCAGATGTTTAGCCATTGCTATAAATTCAACAACAAAAACTGAAAATAAAAAGCAAGCTGTTAATTGGGGATATTTGGAGTCATGTCACAGGTGAAAGATGATCTAAAATGTTATTTCATAGTGCAATGCAATAGTGAAATTGGCACGTGTCTATTATCACTGCTTGCAACTCTGCAGGAAACTAATGGAAATAGCTTAATCTTTTCAAGCTCCTCTAAAAGGAGAAATATAGGATTTCACCTGTTGCTGAGTTTTTACTTCTCTCTTATTCTTTGCCAAATTCTTACTGCACAGCAGTTTTGTATTATTTAATGCCTTGGCTGTGGATTTAATAAATAACTGTAGAGATGACTGATCCAATCATTCATTTTTAGTAAGTGACAGCTATAGTGATGTATTGTGATAATGGTTAGAAAGGAAAAGGGTGCAGTCTTAAAATTCCCCCTCTTGAACCAGTTTCAGGGAGTTCTCCTTCAAAGCAGTAAAAGCAAAGGCATTAATTATGCATTTCCATTATGACAGAGCCAACATCAGCAGTGACTAAAACATAATTTGTTTAGATGGCAGTGCAGGCTGTTCTCTGATCAAGTTTTGTTTCATACAGGGAGGCATCGGTCTTAAATTACACAGCAAGCAGGCAAGAGAAAGGAGGCAAACAATAAAACACTTCCCAGAAGAAGAAAAAAGCAAAATTAGTCTCTCATCATCCTACTAAATACATAATTCTCTATTTTTGTCACTTAACGAAAAATCAGGAAAGGGGTTCAGCTTTAATTAAAAGAGTATGTTTTCTGTGGGACTCTACAGAATTATATTTTAGATTTCTAAGAATGGGTTGCTTTTAATGCAAAGGAACTTTTCCACTGGAAGGGAGGAAAGGATGATAGAATGAAAAATCCCTGAGAAGTGCTTATAAGACAGAAATGAGGGTTATCTTACTACTTTATCCTACTGTAATCCGTAGAGTAATCTGGATTTTCTTTAGTAAGGTAGGCACAAAACAAGGACCTGTATGTATCAGACAATTTAACCGTACAGGCATGGTAATATCTATACAATCAAAGTTCAACATGCATCTTTTTGAGCAAATATATATATATTTTAAGCTAGAGTTCAGTATAACGTTATTAAGCATGGACCTAATTTTACTTTATCTTCGACTTCAGTAGATCTATTATTTTGCATAAATCTATAAATGTATTTTAGCACCTTACTGAATCAAAGACCCCAAAGGAATACTTTTGTTATTTGCATTTAATTTTTGGCTGCTGTAAAGAAGTGTTGGTTGTGATTTTGTAGTGTAATTTGACTTTTAATATCATATCCCTGTACTGCTTCAGTCTCTCTGTATTTGATGTGCATAAAGCAAAAGCAAATAAAAGCCAATTTCTTATTATCTCCATTGCTTACAGGAGAAACAATAAAACTAGGATGAACTATGTGCCATTTAACAGGAGTATCTTCCCGTTCAGCATTCTGTTTCCCTTCCAGTGGAGTTTCCTGGCAATTTCAGATGAATGAATAGGCAGACAAATTCAAAAATGTACATCATTTACCCCATGTGAAGCAAATGCTCCTTTGGAACTGCTATTGTGCAAAATTAGATTCTTTCTGAATACAGGTGAAGAACTACGAGTGATAAAAATGATTGTGAAGAATGTTGTGTGAGCTCAGCAGATTTGATTTTAATTGAAATAATTAATATTTGATTAAGATACTTCTGACCACTCAAACTTTCCAAAGTGATTAGATACTAAAAAGTCAGCGTTAAATATTTCTTTGAAAGGGAGTGAATGCAGCATTGTCACCTTATTGGAAGCTTTCAGCTTAGTGCAGTTTATTTCATGATTTAAACATTTAATGTGATTAAATTATAAAATTAAGTATACCATTTTTGTTATTTGGAACCTTAAAATACAGGGGTCTAAGAGCAGATATCTCAATACATGTCATTGATAAATGGCCAAGTTACATTGCTGTTTCCTAAAAGGAATAATGCAAATGCAGATAAAATGCTATATAAAGCCATTAAAAAACAACAACAACAACAAATTGATCTTTTACATGTACTCTCAGTTTCATTGTTCTTAACAGGAGCAAAGGGTTAATATGAAGACTAGCTGACCTGGTGGCCTAAGGTCAGAATTTTGTACTTATTATTGAAGTGGCAAAGCCTGCAAACTCCAGTGATATATTATGAGTATGTAATGGAGGGTGGATGATGTACGGGTTGCACGATACATGGACACCCTCTTCTGGCTATTTAACAGGTAGAAACTCTAAAATTAAATATTTAGAATATAGTCTGTATCCCCTATGCTACATTCATACTTTCCTCTAGAGCATTCCATTGAATTATAACTGGATTTGTCAGTCTGCATTGAAAATCACTTTCAAAGGGTATGTCTGTATTTCCTAGTAATGGTGCACTTTGTACAAGCAGGCAGAAGAACTGCCTGCCTACAACCAGCAATTTTCTCCTGAGCATTTCAGGATAGCAAAAATAAATCAGGTTGTCTTGCAGGCATTCCATTGCTCGCTTCCCAAGGTGGAGGACAACTGGAGGAGCAAAGCAGTTCTGCTGATGCTTACTTGCCTAGCTTTAATCAATGTAGTCAGACAAGAGAAATCATATGAAACAGTGACAGAGAAGTGATAAATTTGATTCTGAATAGAATGCAAGAAAGGTGGTTGGCCAAAACCATGCTCGAAGGATCCAACTTTTAATAGGAAGGATTAATTTTGCTTTGTCCGGTTACACTCCTGAAATGCAGAAATGGGTGGAGAACAGTGAAGTTACAACCCTGAGGTTCAGACCATCAGATAATTTTGTGTCATGTAGCAATGAACATATATTACAACCAGTTTATCATAGCTAATCTTATTTTGTCCCTCAACACACCCATTTCAATGTAACAGATAATAAGACAGAGTTGCCATAATACATGTTAGTGATTTTGCTTGAGAGGCAAGATTAAATGACTGGATAGAGGTTTGTAGGTGTCTATGTATGCTGGTTGGTGTATATGTATGCTGGTACATGTATGCGATCTCATCTGATGAAAATGGATAATAATATGCCAATGAAGTAGGTAAATAAGACAAATAAAATGCAAAATGCTAATTTTGAAAAATGAATGCTAATTTTGAAAAATGAAAAAAAGTAAAAATAAAAAATCCAGGCCCTACTGAAATCTATAGAAAAAACTCCCACTGACTTAGGTAAGGGCAGAATTTCAACCCATATGCCAGCGCTGAACTGTTGCAGGATTATAGATTGAGAAATCTTGTTCAGCAATTTACTCTTGCCTAAAAAAAAAGTTGATGCATATTTCAAATCAAAACAGTGGATAGAAGAACCTCCATAAATAATGAAAATTCAGATCAGACATTAAATGTAATTCAGCACCATAGTTATTTTTTAGTACCATCTTTAGTTTTTTTTTAAAGTGTTCAAGTTACTAGAGAACTTCTATTGAGAAATTGTTCTGAAGTATGTGGCAGTTAACTGTGATGACCAAATGGTGTCTCTCTGATTATCTCTTTCGATTGGGGTAGAAGATTGCTGTGTTTGGGGAGGCAAGAAACTGTTCAAAACAGTTCTCGCTTCTGTTCTTCCTTTAGTATGCAAGAGTGTGAGTGTCAAAAATACAATTGCAGTGATAGAAGCCTGCCTGCTGGAGCAGCTACAAAGTGAATTCCTATGTCACTTGGTTAATTTTCTTTTTGTTTAGTTTACTAAAATATATATATATATATATATATATATATATATATATATATAAATAAATAAACCATTATCTTGCTTCTCTCTATTCATAATTCTTCTTTATAGCTCTTGTTACATTCTAATAGTTCAGAGTCAAACCAAAAAGAACCAGGCAACTTCAAAAAGTATGTTTGCTTTTTTGATGCTGGAAACTGAAATTAATTGATTTTTAAAATGTTTTCATTATTCTCAGATTTTGTTTGTGAAATGTGAATATTTCTAGAAAGAATTTTGCATCCTTGGTTTTACTTTCCCTCAAAGAACAGAGTTATTTAGTGATGATATGTTATGTGACATTTTACATTCTGTTTGAAAAGCCATCTTTTATTTAGCAGCATTCTGACAATGTTTTAAAGATAATTTACCTAAAGTCATTGTCATTTATTCACACCATTAAAATACCATGCAGGCTTCATGAACGGGGACACTAAGATGATCTTGAAAGTTCAAAAATACACTTTTTGCAAGAGCAGCTATAATACAGCTGCACTTGGGGAACAGTTTTGCTCTTATGCCTTGTGTTTATGCAGTTTTTATGACCTTAAGGAAAGATCTCAAGCTGATCCATAGTTGAAAGATTATTTTCCTCCTCATAAATATGGCACATAAGTCTGACTACCCTGATTTATTGAAATCACTGAAAGTGTCTTCAGTTTCTTCATGTTACAGATCAAAGCTGGGCAGCGGGAAGAGCTTTCCCCCTGTGTAAATGTTCTAGTTTTCATCTGGAGACATTAGGGCTTCCTGGGAGATGCCAGACTGAAATGGTTTGGATGTGAAAAGCGTTATTTGGTTATTATCCAGACAATAGTGAGCCATTATCTAAATTGTTCTTTTTTTTTGGGGGGTACAATGAATACTAGAATCTTAGCAATTTCCTTTCCAAACCCACTGAAGTGGACTAAGTTTTGGACTAAACACTGTTGTGAGCAGATTGGAGACCCAGATAAAAGAAATTAAGAAGAGAGGTTGCTCTGTCTCTTCATCTCTGTAATGTGTATATTTGAAATTTGGAAATCTGCTGCTCCAGATTGGCTGCTTGTTTCCCAGACACAGTCATTCTTAAGTCCCCTTTTAACTTGCTCTCCTCAGCAGGATTTCTTTTGCTCGCTAATTGCCAGCAGTGAAAATCTACGGAGGCAAATTGATGAGGAAGAAAAGGTTTTGAAACCAAAGTGGCTAAAAGGATTCCAGCCATTGTGAGGTGGGAGTAAAAAAGTTTTTTTATCTTATTTTATTTTTTATTTTTTTTTAATTTATTTATTACAGTAAGGAAAAGGTCTACTAATTCTACTGACGATAATTTAGCATCTCAGGAAATATTTCTGCAGATTCTTATAGTTCCAGCTCTCCCCTGTGGGGCTCTTTAAATAGGCACAAGATAGACAACCAAAATAAACACAGCAACTAAATCTTCTAGATTCATGTTAAATAGTATATATTTGCTATCTTTTTCCAGCTCTGAATCACTCTATAGCTTGAGTAGAATGGCATGCAGTCCCCCTTGGTGGGGATCAAGAAGGACACATTCTAAAGCTGCAGGTGAGTGCATTTCTTCCTTCTTCCCCCCAATCATTTTAAATAGCAGATATCTGTAAAATACAATGATAGATCTTAAAAAGTAGTTGTACATTTCAAACTTTCTGCTGGGAGAATTTCTAACAATTTTTGCATTTTTTTTTTTTTTTGGGGGGGGGGTATTTTTTGTTTGTTTTTGTTTGTTTGTTTTTGTTTTTACTTGGCTTATTACTAGCTAATGTCAATATCTATTAACTGAAGCCATAGGCCAGGTTGGTATAGTTCTAGATGAAGACAGCAGTTGGCTGCACTGGGCTGGCATACTTACAATGAGACACATCATTAAAACAAAGTACAACATTTTACAGAGAACTGTAATATTGCAGAGGTAAACTGGTGAGACAAGCAGTTTTTACAGAATTCTCTAGAACGTCAAATTTTCCATATTTCCAATATGTAGTTATATGTTATATGTGTATAAATCAATATCTCTAAGGCTCCACACTCTTGAAATAAGGACATAACCCACACTTATTCAGGAGACATGTAGCATGACAGGTTTAAACCAGGCTCCTTATTTAAAATTGTAAGATATGATTCCTGGATGAAAACTCAAGGGAATATGGAGTAAAAGAGTATATTTGCTATTCTACTGCATGTAACATTCATGAGAGCATTATCAGTCATTGGGTCAAGTTTCATTGTATTTCTAGAATGGGTTCAAGAAAGAACTGCGGGAGTGATTTAAGAATACATGCTTTTCAGCAGGGAATTAAAGAAAGGCCAGTGTACTCTTCTAGTACCCACTCAAAGAGGTTTATGATGATTTTTCAGTTAGCATGCTGAATTGCAAGGAATCCTAGGAGAAATTTGAATCCAGTTTCAAATCAAAAATAATACTTCTTTGTAAAAGGATGTAATGAATTAGTGAAGCAACATTATTAGGGATATTACAATTGAGGTCCGTCAAATGAACTTTTAGGGACGTGTCTTAGCTAAAACAGAAATGCTGGATTTCTTTCAAGAATTGCACGATGCCATTTTCTAACATTCAGAGCTTTCTGTGCTTTACTCAGTGAAGTTGAGAAGCTTTTACCATATGTTGTCTCTTTTCTACTCTCGAGTATTTTTCTGTGGCTACTTTTCTGTGACAGGATGATCACTTTTTTTCTTGCAGGAGATGAACAAGCTGAGGTGCTTTAACTCTTGCATGAGAATTAGAATGAGGTCTTGTTGAATTCCTTTTTTGTTGTTGTTTTGTTTGTTTTTCCACACTCACTTTGAACTTTTGTATGTTTGAAAACAAGACACAGAAGACTTGTGATAGATACATAGTATGTTAGCACTTTGTGTATATTCTTCAGCTTTAAATTCCCTTTTTTTTGTATAACCAAAGATTGCATTAGTCCTTTAGCAGTGGCAAGCTTATACAGCAGTGCTTGTAGCTGATGAATCCTAAACACTATTTTCTTAGAATAGGTCTTTTGTCATAGCTTGACCGTTTTGTTCACATACATATTTCACTGAATGTTTCTGTAATAAAAAATATTTATTGGCGATCAGATCATTCTTTAATGGTTATTTTACTTGTTTATTATCCTCAAAAACTTATGTAAGCATGGCAGAGTTACTGATCATTTTATTGTAATCTGAGTTATTAAGGAAAACTCAAAAGACTGCTTGTCAAAAATGGATCCTCATTAGGATCTGTTAATGGTTCCTATCAACATTTCAATTTAGTTCAACTTGAAATCCATTTTATTGCATAATCTATTCATTCAATTTATAAGTTTTCTTTAGTTATGTAAAATGATTTGAAGAGTGCAAATTAGTAGAGATGGCTTCATCAATCAGGCCTGCAATCGAAAATAATAATAAGAAGAAGAAATGAAAATACAAGTCTCCTATAAAAGATTTAAGTATAGAGAAATGTGTTAAATACCTTTAATTATTTTTATGAAGTTTGTTCCTCTTAGAGTCCTAAATAGATATTTCCATTATTCGATTCCAGATCCATCAAGACAATCACTTACTGGTTCTCCAGGAACAACTGTCTTATCAAATAGTTCTTTGGGTATTGAAAGGGATAGATATTGTTCCCACACACTGCAGAATCATGCTGGTAAGGTAACATCTCAGAAAGCCATACAATATTTCCATCTTCATTGGGAGGCTGATATGCTTTCCTCATTAGAACAATTCCCTGAAAGGAAGCTGAAAAGTCTTGTGACTGGCTGACAATCCTCTGAGTAGTTACGTTAAAGAATGCTTCTCAGAGAATCAATTATTCCTATTAGTTCTGTGTACTTTAGAAAGCAGAAGAAAACAGGAAAGTACAAATATCAGCGGGGAAGATTTAAAGAGCTATTAGGTCCTAGGTCACACGACTTTTTCTCCAGAGGTCCCCAGAGTCCTGGAGAGCTCTGGTCAAATGAAATACCAGGCATGAGGACACAAAGTGGACTTTACTAAGCTACCTCCCCTCTTTTAGGGAAATATGTGGCCTGTCATGTGGAGTTGTATAAGAAAAACATGGACTACTCTCTCCGCACCCCTGACAGCCTACAGAGGTGTCATCAGCAGTAAATGAGCATGCTAGGAAATCACAGCATATCTTACTCTGCTCTGAACCAATGAGGTATGGAAGGGGATGTAACTCCTTCCCTAAGCTCTTTTGCTGTGACTGAGACTGTTAATTAGCCATCTCACACAAAATGCTGAAAGGAAGCTCCAACTATCTCAAATAAGAAAAGGAAATGCTGGTAATTCCTCCAAGATCTCAGGGGGCAAATTACAAATTTAATTTAAAATGCAACATGCATACCATCATCAAAACCTACTAGATATATTTTTTTTTGTATCAGGTAAGTTTCAATTCTTTTTTTAATATGGATTTCCAAAGTAAAGACAAAGAAAACACATAGTAAGAGGTGAGAAGCATTCTTGATATGTGTTAAGAAATGAACCAGAAATAACACCCAAGTAGGGGAATTATTTATAGAAAGCAGAATCTGAAGAGAAATGCCAAGAGATGTCAAAACTGATTGAAACATGCAGCCTTGACAGCTCTGAAATTCACAGGCTTCCTGCCTGCCAGAATTTGTGCATGATGCTTTAAATTCTTAGCCACTAGGTTTGGCTATCAGTATGGTGTAAGTGGGTGAAGGAAAATAAGAAACTATGAAACGTTTGTTAGCTCTACTTCCCTCTCCCAGTCTTGCGTAATGTATACTATTAACCACTATATACAGTTGACATAATGCAACTAATGCAGATCACTGAAATACCATCCTTTTCATTTAGCAGAAAAAAAAAAAAAAAGCAGTTTAAAATATATTTCAAATGGATTAAATTAGATAAGTTTCCTATGCAAAGGTGATTCTTGATTATGATGCTGAATAATGATTACATTCTTATCATTTTAACACTTCTCCCAACAAACAGAATTATATAGAGAAGAAGCACCAAGTGGGAATGATATACAACCACATGTATTCTCCTGTCAGGCTACATGGGTACTATGTCTTTGCACTGAAATCTTTGAAGTTACACTATTATGAAAGATGTATAATAAAAAAATGATGAAATACAGTATTTTTTTCCATTATAGTCATAGATTAATTGTAGTTCTGTAACAGTTGCCACATAACATCAAGGTAACTGAAGCATATTATATAAGCCTTGCAACACCACTGGCATATAAATATTATTACACTGTTTTTTTTAATTTTTTTGTCTACCTTATTGTTCTCCTTTCACAAAAAGGCAAACTGAATTGTACAATAGTTAAATGACCTATTTAAAGTTGTACAGTATTGTCAGTGGTACTTCTAAAACTAGATCTCAGTTCATCTAACCCTGATGTCTGCATGAAGACCAATAAAATTATTTTCCTTCCTACAAAAAGAAAAATAAATAGGCTTCACACAATGACATCTTATGTAGATACATATAAAAGATTTGTCAGATGTAACACTGAAGTGATTCTTTCTTATTCAGGACCCATTATAATCCAAATCATCCTAGAGACTTACACAAAAGCAAGATACGTTCCTTGTTCTTGTTTTCCTGTATTTAGAAGAAAAGTATCCTAAATAAAAATAGGAATAGCAATTACCATTCTTCTACAATTTTAATTTGCATCAAGAACTCATGTAGAGATAGATTAAAATAAGTACAGAGATATGTTAGGAAGTATTCATCTGGTTTCATTTACTATATATTTCAAACTGGCATTTTCAAAGAGTATCAGTTATCTATTCATAACCACTTCTTAGAGTGGAAAAGTATAATAAGGGCAGATTTAGGAGTAATGCATTACAATTGCAAAAGAGATTTTTCTACTGATTTGCTCCAAACAGAAGACAAATTAAACACTTCAATATTTCAATAATCATCAGAAATATCTTTCCAGTTTCAAGACTTAGATATGTAATCAATTTTGTCTTTCTTTAATTATGTTTCATAGCATAACCTTCCGCTGACAGACTACTCAAGGCTTATGTCAACCAGAGTAATAGGTTGCACATGTTATTGATTTAACTATCACTTCTAGGAACTGATCTTATGGTTTTATTAGACTGTTTTTTACAGTTACTTTTGGATAAGCTAATTCTACACATCTAAACAAATATAGATCATGTTCTCTTGAGATGTGCAATCATTATACCTTCCTTGTAACCATCTATAATAATCAATTGAAATTACTGAGTATTCAAGTAGATGTTCAGATGCCTTATGTTGGATGCATTAAAGATAGAAAGATGTAAGTTAAGAAAGTGTGTGCATATGAGAGGTTTATACAGAGTCATTTTATCTGAGAAGTGATCTCTTAAAGCTTTACTTTAACTTTACTTTCCATAGAGTTTCTGATTCATACAGATTTTGTTCCCCTATTTCAGTTTCAGTACATGTTCAAGAACTAAGGACGTTGCTTAGGAACACTGGATGAACCTAAAATGTGTGATACCACATATATAATCACGGTTATATTATTGTGTTCATTCTGTTCATGGCACTCAGGCCCCTGCTAAAACCCTCACTTTCAGTGTTCACATTGAAGCAGGCTGTCTTTTTCTACCCATACTTCAGTAGTGTCTGTGCAGGTTGCCCTCTGCAACTGGCATAGTTTGTAAAGGGGCAGAAAATCTCCCAGAAGGACACCTCAGGGACTGTAAACTAAACACTACTTCTAGATTGTCCTCTGGCATATCTTGGTTCTTTTTATCGACTAAATAAGGAGCTTTTAGGGATTGCCTTCAAATATCAATTGTGTGAATAACCTTAGAAAGCACTTTCTGACAGTACAAAAATCGTTGGAACATTCAGAATAGATTCATGTCCAGAACTAAACAGCTTTCAGATTCCTAATAACATCTTCTGCTGTTATGATTTTAATTTGCATAGATTTTGTTTTTGATTTAATTAATAAGGAATAATTGTCAAAGCCTTAATTAACACCATGGTAAAATGTATGGTGTTTCTGAAATATTAAGGAAATAAAGTGTCTTTTTTTTTTTTTTTAGATTAACAGTTACAACAAGCATATAGAGGACTACCTTCTACATACTGCGTACAAGTCCTCTATACCTGCTTAGAACATTTGTAGGAGAATGAGGCAAAATGCTAAGCACTCAGAGTGTTGAGTACTTTGAAAAAAATGTTGCCTTGGCTTGCCTGCTGCAGGTGTGGATATCTATCTCATGATCACTCTCACACTGTAAGGATACAACCTAGTCTCCTGGAGTGGTACTCAAGTACTTAATCATGCAATTGACCTTTATCCTTTTGCAGTTATCTGTCTCACTGAGTACCTCCAACAAACTTTCTAAGGGTTATACAATTAACATTGTCTGTCCTGAGTGCAGAAAGAGGAAAGTTGAAAGGATACAGAAAAAACAATCTGGACAGAATTATTAGATATACCTAATGGTTACATCAATATCAGCCAAATGAAAATTCAGAGAGTCATGAACGTTCTTTCAACGGTGAAAGGAAATGGTGAATGATTCTCTTATTTGTACTGGGATACAGGCCAAGAGGGAGCCTAGAAGAGAAGATTGCTAGAACCAATTCTGGTAAGAAAATTTCTGAGGTCTAAGACTAATTGTAGAGAAAATAGTATTTTTAAAGTGCGTTATATTGTATCCTTGAAAATACAGTAAAACTCTTTTTGTTTGCCACAGTTTTCTTTCTCCTTTGGTAGATATGTTAAAGATTTTAGATATTTATTTCCTAGCATAATTGGAAGGTTCTGACTGATTTTTTTTATTATTAATATTATTTTACATGCTTTTTGTTCTGATTTAAAGTTTTTCATAAACTAAAACTTTCTATTTCTATTAAATGTTGCTGTTTTTTTAAAATTTGATTGAAACTGCCTTAGTTAATATTTAAATATCCTTTATTTTATATTCAACTCCTAATTCTGTGCTCAATAAAGTAAAAATAATAAGAATTTTGTGTTGATGTATACCTGTGTTTTCTGTCTTCCCTCTGCTTTTAAACTTCTCACCTGTGTGCTCCCGAATAAGGATTCAGACTTATATATTGTGGATTTTTGATCTTTACCTCTGGGTTCATGTGAGTACACTTACATCCTTACACTTACTACTTACTGTGTGCCCACAATATCTTTCTGCTATATGTAGATGCTCATTTAAATCTAAGAGATTGTAATTAGTAAACAAATTTTGTTCCACTGAGGTGAAGAGATGCCTGCCAAATTAAACGAGTTGAAGTTGTTTCCACTGAAAGCATGAAATGTTAGCCTGTGTTGCTGGGCTGTTCAGGGCTCTAAACCCAAAGACAGTTTTGATAGCCCTCCAAGCTCAGGTGTGCAAATGGTCAGATATATAGTGGTGTTTACATGCCAAGCCATACAAACACTTGGCAGATTCTGTCAGGCACCAGTGTCTTCATTTACAAAAGACCAAGAATCCACAGCAACGACATCATACCTTTAAAAACTCTTCCATGATTACAGCAGTTTTTTTTTTCCCAAAGTCTCAGCTCGTCTGTTTCTCTCATTTGAAAGTTCTGGGGACTTCTGACGGGTGAGGAAAAGGTGAATATATTTATTTTCATTTCTATGTTTCCTATGTTTAATTTTCCTTTTATTTATTTTTTTTTTCCTTAATAGAGTTGAATAATTAATGGAGTTCCTGCCTCCTAACAGTATAAACCAGTGAATCATTATAGATCTTTCAGTGTTACATTTAGGAAAACTGGGAATTACCTTCAAAAACCTCCTATTCTGGGTAATAATTTGATTTCTGTTCCCCATAAATCATTCTTTTTTAGAATATAAAATTAAAGAGATTTCTTGACATTTACCTACCTTTACCTAGAAAGAAAACAAAACTGAAAGACACTTCTTTTATGTTTCTTGTACTAAAACTTTGCACGTATTTTCAAAGTTAGATGCCTACAAGCTTTACCTTAGTTTAAAACAAAAATGATAAAAATAAGATAAAGAAAATACAAAGTTTTTCTGTGAAACACTCTGGAACTGAATTTCTTTCTTTGCACTTACTCTGAGATGCTGATGAAATGTCAAGTAGATGATATCTGTCTCATCTTCTGAATATAAAGTTCTCGGCAACAGGAATCTTCTCATGTAATAGCTTGTAGGCTTGGTTTGAACACTGCTTTCCATAAGATTCAGAAAAATCTGAACTTTACTTCTCGAACTCAACAAGAGTTGAGTTCAAATATGAAAGTATTTGTATTGCCTTCCAACTTACTATTGCAACACTTCCTTGGAGTCAGTCTTACTGAAGTTATTGACAAAATTTTATTGACTTAACCTGTACAATTTTGCATTGTTTTATTTGTTTATACTTTTTGCTTACTGCTGTTCCTGGTTTAAAATAGTGTTAATAATATAGGAAACAGGTTTACAATGGTCAAATCACAGCAGATTTTTTCATGCTTTTCTACATTGCTAACTTCGGCAAAATAACTACAAATATATTGGAAATCAATGTGTATAGCTTGTAGATTTGCTTCATGTTTTCGTATTCTAACTCATTCTCTTGTATTTTTTCATAACATTGTTTAAACCCAGCAAAGTTCTTACATTGGCACATTATGATACCGATTTTATCCAACCCCCTGTAATGTGTCCTGCCGCTTACTAACATCTTAAAGTTCAACCTATTGTTTGATCTTGTAGTGGATTCTGAGGTGTGTTAATTGGTTTAGAAGAATCAAAGTCTATGTATATGTACACATATTCTTTAGTTATGAGACCTAAATGTAGCTGTATATGTTGTATGTATACATCATATCAATTCATTCAATGTGAGTTGCTTTAAAAAACATCACTTGCTTTTCATCATACCAGAAGCCTTTCTGGTTCTTCAGCTCCCCTTTTAAAATAGTATTTTGGAAAAATCTTGTAAGTTTTGTGAATAGGTCAATTTTCATAGCTATTTTTGCTAAAAATTATCAAACTGAATAAAAATGAAATCTGAACTCAGATTACCATAACAGGTTGTTGTCTGTGAATTCGCAACTGAAAGAATAGAAAAGATCCGTGAAATGTATCAGTGGCAGTAATCACTGTTTAACTTATTTTCCTTCTTGCTAGTTAGGGGGATTGTCTCTTACAACTGTAAAAGCGTTATGATAACTAAACAATGTAAAAGTTGCATTTTTTTTTTTTATTTTTCTCAATCGGATAGGTATAATGTGCTCTAAAGAACAGCCCGAGGATTTTGTGTAATCATGCTTATTTTGGTGTCATTTTAGGCCTGTTCAGTACAAAATATGACTTTTAAAATATAGATTTAAAAAAAAAAAATTTACAGAACTCAATGATATACAAATAACGACTTGTAGGATCAATTAATTGCTGTAAAGAAAACTAGGAGGAATAGAAAAATACATGGCAAGACTGGTGAAAGCAGAAGTGAGGTAGTCAAGTTGAAATGCCCTTAGAAGTACTGACCTTGTGCTAGTACGTAGAGCATCAAGAGGGTGTAAAAGGAAAATGGTTATTCGTAGTTACATATTTCTGTTTTGCTGTCTTTTCTATCAAATAGAATTTTTATTTAGTTTTGGAAGTTTTACATAATTTGTAGCGATCTTTATCTATCTGGTGCTTCTTCAGGGACATTTGAATGATTATTTTACACCTCCAGACTATTTTAACATTCATGGCAGAGTTCCCCAGAACATCATTTGTGTAATTGCTAGTTTCTAAATTTTAGAGTACCCTGGATCCCAAGCACAATTTCTTTGGTAAAAAACAAACAAACAAAAAATCTGAAATTCTTCAAATCACAGTACACTTTAACGAAGAATTAAGTTGATCTTCAATATCTGTCACTAGAACAAGTTAATTCTGCTTGAGAGACTTGGAAAGAAACGATGTATTTTGTGCTACTTTTTGTTAAGAACACTGTAAGCATAAGTAATATTAAAGCTGAATATGTGGTCAGAGTTGAGAACAAACTAGGTCTGCAAAACGGAGATAGTGGTAATTAAAACTTCCATTTGGGGTAACAGTGTCAAGTTAGTGCCTGTCTGCTTGCTCCTATTCTTTTTAGGTACTTGTTAAATCAAAGATCAAATGCACTAGGTATAGAGTAGACAAATTTTAAGCTTCAGCAAAGCAGATGCATAATGTTGTACTTCACTTTTATGAAATGCATCATAGATTACATTTTTTCTGGGGCCTAGAGAAAGATTCACAATAAAGGAATCTTATGTTAAAGAAGATTCAGTTAACTGAGTATTCATATATTTCAGATAATGAGTTCATTTAAATGCAATTGAAAGACATTTTGAAGACTGCAAGAACTGACCTGTCTCTAAACAGACTCAGTTACCTGTGGTGCAGTTACAGTTTACCAATAGAAGTGTATCTTGCACACAGCCTTCTCGTTCAGAGTGATTCTCCAATGTTTGACACTGTCTTCTAGCTCTTGTTAGCAATGATTTTTGTCAAAAAGCTGACACCATTCAGAAAACTTGCAGTGATCCTAACACAACTCAGTGCAATGGTTGTCTCTGAACACTGTATTCAGTGTTCAGTGTTCCTGAACACTGTGTATGGGATTGGTATTATAATGATGCTTCCTTGAGAAGATTAACTCATCTTTTCATTTTACTGAGTCTCATGATATTTTTATGTTACTATCCAGCCACTAGTACACAGTATTGCTATTGGGTTGATTCTGAACTTTCTGTATTGTTCAGTTACAGAAAACGTGGTAAATCTGGAAAGTTCTTCTTCCTTTTATTAAATTAAAACTTGTAGTTACAGTGCTCTATGATTAATGCCATATGTGATGTTTAGCTTTTGTAAGTCTTTCAAATCTGGGGGATTTTTAGGAAAAAATAAAGAATCTTTTCCCCTATTTTTATTTTGACTAAATATATTTTATTCTGCCAACCAAGAGATGATGACAGCCCATTTAAAATGTCAGATCCTTACCTTCATTTTGACAGTGAACCAGGTTAAAACTGCCTTAAATCTCACCTCACAGAAGCATCTCATAGAGACGGGTGCAGAAACCTTAAAAAAAAAAAAAAAAAAAAAAAAAAAAAAAAAAAAAAAAAGGATACTGCATTTCTATTAGTTTTATTTTTTATGCTAGATTGGTCCTTTGGTACATAGTGCAGCACCACACACTGAATTAGCTGCTGAGAAATGTTCAGGTCAGATAGGAAACTGAAAAAAACAACACGGTGGCTTAAATTTGCCCAGGTCTCCCATTCCTGGATTACATGAAGTTTTCATTCAGCACAACAATAAACATGGGGTTTGCTTACACTGTCTTCTGCTACCCGCTGGATGTGCGTTGAGTATCACAGATCCTGAGGTGCACAGGGCATGTCTTGGCCCAGGTGAGTCAGTTTTCCTTCTTTGCATTCCTGTAGTCACAGTGTAACATAGCACTGTGGTTATTGGACAGGAGTATCATGGGTCCTGAAAGGTGGGGCACAGAGCATTTGACCTTTATTTCTGCTATCTGAACATTTTAGCTCATTGCAAACCATCCTGTGTTTTCCTGGCTAACAGTTCTCTGGATTTCAAATGAACTGCTGACCAAACAAAAGCAGATCCTAATTACTTAGATCCCATATTTTTTTTTCTCTGATTGTTTAATGGGTATGAAGTGTTACTATTGATTTCCATGGGAACAGGAAAGGGCATGTGTTATCCAATGCATACTGAAAATCCTATGACAGTTACTGGAAAGAGAAAAGACATGCTAACTCTCTTTAAATTGCAGGATGAAAATTGTGTATTAGAACAATTATGCTTCAGGGTGAATGTGTAAGTATAATGATACTGAAACTTTGCTTCTTTTCAAAATATACAAGTCTATGACAGTTTGGTAATGAAAAAGATAGTGATTCACATATGTTAAAAAAAAAACTGAGCAAAAATGTCAAGGTGTGACAGAGGGCAAACAAATTACTTCTAATAAGAAAAAAAATGTTAGTTTTCAGAAGAATAATTGCTGGGTCTCTTCTTAGGAATATATTGATATCATTAAAATGTCATTCATGTATTAGAAATAATTATAAGTTAGATGAAATAATTTTTAAAACTTGGAAATATATAAAGAAGCCTCCTACTCTGCACATTTACCACACACCGAAACAGCTTATAATATGGAGGGTAGGAGTTAATGGTCAGTTTTCTTGCTGGAAAAGGATCACCATGGAGTCCCACTGGGATGTATTCATCAATGATCCGAGAAAGAGAATGAACAGTGAAGTGACACAGTTTGCGAAGTTATTCAGCATAATGAAGACAAGGGTAATGACAAAAAAGATGCAGAAGGCTCTCTCAGGGACTGATGGTAAAGTAGAAGATCAAGTTCCGTGTTGATATGCACAGTGTGATAAACATAGGAAGAAAAATAATTGTAACTTAACATACATAACGCTAGGTACTGAATTAACTCTTACACTGAGAATCTTGTTGCTGAGTAGTACAAGAAAATGTTATATGATATTCAGCTTAACTTTCCTCTGTAGTCAAAACCCAAATATTTTCAAAAAAGAGAGAATGAAGTGGAGGACATCATTAGCCACTATATATACATCTGCCACATGACCTCAGTTTGAACACTGTGTGAAGGTCTGCTCCACCTTCTCAGCTGTACAGTAAAATGTAATAGTATAGAGATAGCATAATAAAACTCCATAAGATACAAAGAAAGGTGACAAGGGTAAGGAGAGGTTGGGACAGGTTTTGTGCATGTATTTGAGAAAACTCAGTTATGAAAACTGGGGAAAAGGAGGTGGGAATAAAGTATGTAAACAATGAGGTACCTGCACTGCTATGCTCGTACAGGGTTATTTATAACTCACCAGTCAAACTCACACTGTTTTCTAGACCATATTAAACTAGCTTGATTATTAGTTTATGCCAAATCACTACACTTATGAAACGTATGTACTTGCACAGTATACTGTTGAAAAAAAAAAAAAATCTTTCTTTTCATGAAAGAAAATAACTTTTCATTTGGATAAGCATCGTCCTTATATACCCTTGTATAACTTATACTGAAGTTACTGGATGTCCCCCAAATTCTAGTGAAATGACAAACAAGTTGGCACAGGACTGAGTAACTCAGGAATTCATACAAATCCCAAAAAAAATTATTACAGTTTAATTTAGGACAAATTGAAGAAGAAACAATAGACTAAATTACAAACATGCTTTTTACCTTACCTCAATTTTTATGTATCTTCTATCTCTATCTTCCACCCCCCTCTACCCTACCCCCCCCCACGCCTTTTTTTTTTTTTTAAACCAGGTTACTCATACTACCAGTTACTTCAGTTCTTTTGTGGAAAATGTGTTTTAAACTAACATGAAATATGTGAAAGACCCTGAAATATATGAGCTTGTTACTGCTCTTAGACTTAAAGTCAGAGTACTTTTTATCTCCAGCTGAAGAAACTGGGACTTAAGAAACACTTAACTATGAAGAATCTAGATTTCTTTTCAGGACTGGTTGAAATGGTGCGAGTTCAGAAATGAACAGTATTGCTTTGATTTTAATTTTACTTGGTTTGGAGAATCTTTGAAGTAGGTGTGGTTAGAAACTAGCCTAGAAGGATGTGTTCAGAGCAGCTGCACTTGCCATCAAATGAAAATTACGTGGATATGCTTAGTTGGTTCTGGCAGTGATAGCTCTTGAAAATCACCATCCATCTCTATTTTAGGTCCATGTCAGTATTTTATTTTGCTATAATGAAGATTTTGTTGAATATATTAAACTTATATCTCATTCAGTTACCAGTACACTATTAATTTTTCTTTGACAACATGTTTTGGTTGAATGGGATAATTTCTAAAGAGGCACCGTTCTTTGTACTTACTGTGACCCTTTGGTAATGTGATGGTTTTACTAAACCATTGTATCTGTCAATTGCAAGACTGATCATTACTGGTAGTATTGTGAATGTGAATGGATGTTTATGGGTAGTACAGCAGTGATGGGGCCAGAAATTCTGTTCTGCTCCAGCTGAGAATCAGATCTGGGTGAGTTCAGTATTCTCTGATCTTTTCTACATATGAAAAGAGTATTTAAAAGTATGTCATCCATAGTCCTATTTAATCAATGTGAGGGGAAAAAAAATAACAGCATTAAATGAATTCCTATGTAGAAAATTGCCAAAGGACTTAGGCCCCAAATGGTTTGAATTTCAATATAAAATTAGAAATAGCTGCTTTTCACCCATTACAGCAATCTTTCTCTCAGCTTCCCAATTCTGCCTCTGCATGTTGTGTAGCTTCAAAACAAGCTCTTCTGGGTATTTTAAATCCAATTTTTATGAATCTTGTTTTGAAGTTACCTATGTATACACCAACCATTTTTCCAGCTTTGTGTTAGTCAGCCACTCCTTAATTGAACAAATGGGGAAATTGGTGTTTATTCATATCAGATCTATTAATATCGCTCTTATTCATCTACAGTGCCTGCTTAAACATACATTTATTAGCATGAAAACTTACAATGAATAAGATATAAACTGTCTGAGTGGTAGGGGAAGGGACAATTTTGTACATTTAGCTGCTTACATATACATTCACAAAACCTAAGATGTAACAGTACATAAAAGGTAAGGGTGCTTTATTCACTATGTATAAATAAACCCAGCTAAACCTATGTGTATATTTCTTTAAAGAAAACACACACACACACACACAAAAAAAAAAAAAGTAATTTGAATAAAGCCTGGTACTTAGATTCAGCACAATCAAGTTCCATTTGGTGCCAAATTCACTAGTGGATTCATTCTGCAACGGCTTAAAATCAGCTCAGGAATGATAGAAATGTTCTCCACTTTTAATGCAAACCTTCCAAACCAACAACATTAGATGTTATAGTAACCCTGTTTTGAGCTGTGGATCCTCAATGGTTTTGTGTTTCCTTGCATCAATGTAAAATGTCCAGATAAGGCTAATTTAGTCTGCTTCATTCAGATAAATATTATACCACTGCACTAGGAGACTTCGCTTTTATTTATCATGATTTGCTACCCCTTTAAGTTCACACTTGCTTCTCCAGCTTCCTATTTAATCATTTGCAGTTTGAATCCTACTTAGTATGAAGTAATTGGTGTGCGAAGTGTTATGCCAAAAAGCACTTTTAAACACTCTCCCAAACACGTATAATTTCTTATACCTTTTTTTTAAAGCTTCTACATATTCAAAACAGCTGTTTCCAGCTCAACATATTTAACAATACAAGCTTTATTAAATATTCCAATTTAATTCCACTCCATACTAGTTACTAGAAGTATCCTGGATTTATTTTCCTTTCTATGTCTTCCTTCAGAAACAGACTGGATGGTCTTCTGCCTTTATAAACAAAAATATGCCAAATTGTCCAAATGTGATAGCAAATGTTCTAGACCAAGGACATAAGTAAAATACAATACAGCAGTCCTGTAAGCACATGATCAGCTACAAATATTACAGTTTGGATAGATTCCCAGGATCACATATAACTTGAAATAAACAGCTGCTCTTTCACAGATAAACTGGTATATAAATAGACAAAACCAACCTCTGTGTAGTGCCAGAACTTGAACTGTGCAAGCATCATACATGAGGTGAAAAGGTACTGATTTATTTTTGATTCCAAAATGTATCTTTTTTTTTATTAAGTTACAAAATGAAGTAAATGTGACCTTCAACGTATAATGGCCAAATAATTTCAGCAGATGTGCAATTACTAAGAACTACAAAATATTACCTTCAAATCTTGCTTGAGACAAGGAGAGTCATTTTAGAATGGCAGAAAAGGTATTCGTGTATTCAAAGGAATGCCTATGCTTCACAGGCTGATGAAAGAGAACTGAAGGTCACTGCTTATGCAAGGTGTGACCTCTCAGAGACAATACCAGTATTTTATTTTGAGTGAAAAACATTCTGATTTGACAAAGGTCATGCAGAACAGCTCTTTTTTTTTTCTGGAAAAAAAAAAAAAGGTTTTATTTATTATGCTACATGTCACAGGATTTAAATCTTTTCAACCTTGTGCTGAACATGTTTCTTAGGCTGTATTTTCTATTGTAATTCACTTATTTGTAGAAAATTCTGTAAGACAGAAATGTCCTTGTCTCTTTCTTTTTCATAGAAAGATCATCTTCACTGAGAAACAACCCTTGGAGGTATTAAAGATTTTCTTTTGCTCAAAAATGATAAGACTAAGGTAAACGTTTCACTCCTACTCTTTTATATCATTAATAATAATTGATTAGGGGGAAAATTAATAATTTTATTTTTTAGTTCCGTAGCTCTCAAGTTTAGCTTTCTGGAGTCCCAGTTTGCATACATTGTATGGGCTCATGAGCTTGCATAAATTGCACTGCAACATGGAATGATATGAGAGTGCACTTTTTTTTAGAAACTCTGAAGTAACTAAAGCAATTGTAGATCTTTAACCATACAGCAAGCACTTAAGGAAGCTAGCCAGTCTTCAGCTAACTGAGTCAGCACAATTTGAATTAGAGTTTCTTGCTTCTCTAAGAAGGCTTTAACTTACTTATGAGTTACATGTGTAGCTCACAAAACTAAATCACAAGAAGATGTGGTTGGAACTAATTAGTTGACATAACTGTGGTCTTTGACCTTTAAAAAAAAAAAAAAAAAAAAAACACTTCTACTCTGCACTGAAGCAGCATCAGCACTGTCACAGAGTTTGTGTGCAGAGAAGAATGGCCACGGGGGTCTCCTAGTCCACCCCTCTTCAGTCCAGTTTCCCGTATGACTGAACTCCCTAAATATTCCCAGGGACCAGAGGGCACTGCTGATTCACAGTCATTGTCACCTTTGCATTATGAATAAAGAGTTTGTGACATTGATATGATATTTTCTGTGGGATCTCATTGAAGACTGGAAGCTGGAAGCTAGCCCAAAATAAGATCCACAATGTATTATCTATGGTGAAAATCACCTTATTTCCTCCACTTTATCCTGTGCTGGAATTCTTTCCATATCATAACTGAAACTTTGTTACAGATTCCTTTTACAAGATGTTTAACAATAACATAAGCTTCAGCTGAGCCTTTTTATGGTAGATATAAGGTGTTATACATAATCTTCTTAGGAGCTTTGCATTCACTAACTTTTACAGGCAGAATAATAAAGTTATGTTGGTGTGATAGCCAGGAAAAAAAAAGAGTTATCATAGCAAATCAAATATTTTTTCTGAAAAGCATTTAATTAACAAAACAAGATACAGTAGTTATTGTTGGTCAATTAGAGATGTAATAATTACTCCTGCTTAGCTGATGAGAACAGGATAAGTAGGCAATTACTGTTAAAACAAGCTGAAGTGCAAATAAAATCAATTAAAATGTATATTATATTAAAATAAGTGGTAGCTAAAATATGCAATCATGACTTGTGTTCATCTTCACAAAATACATGTTAAATTGTACTTTAAAAATTTCTCAGTATATGCCTCTCTTCCTTGTTCTTTGCTTTCAGTTGACCCAGTTTTAAAATAAATAAATAAATAAAATAAATAAATAAATAAAGTGGGCTTCCAGAGTCTGTGAAATTCTTCTCAAAGAGAAATTCAGGATCAAGTGAGGGTATATTTTCCAAAGATTTTTATCATTTATTAGAACCGAGGAAACAAAATAATAACATATTCAAGAATGTCTGCCCTTATTCTGTTCATAAATTATTCCCAAACAGACTGAAGTTAAGGAATTCATTCTTATTCCAAATTACTCAAAAATAGATTGTGCAAAGATAGACTAGCTGTTCACTAGCTCTTTTTATAATACTTACCTAAATCATATTTCATTGCTCCTTTACTTTGATTAGATCACTAAAGTGTTTATAAATCTGTTAAAGGGTAATCAGAGATTTTCTAGTGTTGATTTCTTGAAGCTATCACTGAGAAGCAGAGAATAATAAATCCATCCATTAATGAAAAATAAATTTGATTAGCAAATATTTAATCAAATGTCATTGAGAACAACTTAACCTTTCACTTTTGAAAGGAATGGGTGCCTCTGTTTGATACAAAGTAATTTTTATAATATTTGAAATAATTTAAAGGGAGACACTGACTTTGGACTGCACTGCAGTATATTTTCTGTTGCTCAGCTGCTGTAAAGAGATTACAAAATAAACTCCATCTGCTCCAAGGGATAGCTTTAAAACATGTTCAGAAGTGAATAAGTACTTTACACATCTTCTAAGGCTTGGTTTTTAGGGATCAGATTAGGGGTGAAAGTGGTCACAGCCAAAGTGCTTTTACAGCCATTGGGGTCACAGTACAGCCTACGCACAGGAGGGTTTTAGCAGCTGTCTAATTTAGATCAGGAGCATGAACTCTTCCCAAGGACTTGAATACTCCCCCTGAAGAAGAGTTCCACATGCATTTCTTTGAAGGTAATACTGGCTTAAATGTCCTTTAACCACTGCTTTCTGCTCCCCTTGCTGCTGTGCTGGTACAACTCCACAGCTTGGTAGGAAACTGAACTGGGGAACTGATTCATTTAAAAAAACAACAACAAACTTTTTTTTTTTTCTTTTTCCTTGTGGCATCACGTACCATCTAAAAACACAGAGAGCTACAATGTGTTAAAAATATTTTTTTTTCTCTGCAATATCATCTAAAAATAAAATAGTTTATAATAATGGAATCATATATTAGATTCCTACCTTAAGGTCAAATTATGTAATTTTTAGATGACATTTATATTGTCATAAACTTTAAGGTAGCTGTGCAAAAACATTTTCCAATTGTAGTGAATTCTTTTGAAATGAGGTTCAGATCATTTTATTTAATTATTCTTTTTTTATTATTGAAATGTTCAGTATAATTATGTAGATCAGATAATGACTGTGAGTCTATGAAGTGATGTATTCTAAATTCTAGCATCAAATACATCTATTGTTTTATTATTTTCCATTCACCATTTGCAACTTAAGAGGGGAGCCATGAATTATACAGCTCTTTTCGTTCTCCAAATACTTTAATGATGCTCATCCCTTTCACTTTTTGAAGCAGCTACAACTTAGAATAAAGCCACTGCTCAGTTTATGCAGTTATATTCCCATCATGGGAATACAGAGCACTGCAAGTACATTCTGTATGATGATTATCATTTTGTTTGTATGAAGATGATGTGTATAGACCCCATTGTATTGGATAGTGTTCTTATTTATCATCTTTTTTAAATAATTATTTGTAAACTTCACAGGGAGTTAAGCTAGTGAAAGGTTGGAGTTGGGTGGAACTCATTTTATTGTCCTACCAGCAAGTATAAGGCTTTTCCCTGAAGGTGCTAGGGAGAAGAAAAAGAGAAAGAAGAGAAAAAAAAAAAAGGTGTTCCATGATGATCTGCACATCAATCACCTTGGGTAGGTATGCACAAATTCTTTTTTTTTTTTTTTTTTTTTTTCAATTAACACCTTTAGTACTTAATAAATAAAAGCCCAAAGCATAGACTCAAACCTCTGATTCTTTTTGTGAGATATTTTGCAGTGTTTGGTTTCATCTTGGCAAGAAATGTTACAACACCAGCCTATTTTCCATTGGTTTTGTAACTTTATTTCTTCATCATACTCAAAACACCAATATGACAAAACCAGAAAGGTTAAATGGATTTCTATGAATCAAGAGTTTAGGTCAGTGGTCTGCTGCACTGTAGGAGTGGATTGAAGTCATGAATCCTGTCCATAATCGTTTATGTCACAAATAGTAAAATCTTAGCCTAGGAATTTGGAAGCTCAAGAGAATAATATGATTTCAGTATATGCTCTTTAGTATGATTTACAAAATGAAACCATTTTTCTTTGTTCAGTAGAAATGGTTCTTACTTTATCCCAGCCAGTTTTTCCCATAAATTGCTGAATCTTCCAGTCTTTTTTTTTTGTATTGTTTTTGATAATGTTTGTGGTGCAACTTTTGTCAATTCAGAACCTTAGAGATACAGATTATCTTGCCTATAGTTTATTCAGTTTTAATCCCGCATAAACAAAAGGTATGCATCCAAATATTTGTAGAAGGATATTTATTTCAGTAGACTTGGAGACAACTCTTAAAAATAGGGAACAAACTTTTGGTGCAGAAGTGCATCCAATAGTGGTCTACACCAACGTTGCTTAGTTCTCCTCAGACCAAAGGCATTTTCAGCACACCTGCTCTGCAACAAAAGTGTCTTTGGAGAAAGCACGATGGCACGGAACTTTCATAATAGCTCTTAAAAAAAGAAAAACCTTTCTTAATAAATGCAATAGGTCTATCTGTACAATCACTATTTGTTGTTGGCAACTAAAATGAGAAAGAGCAAACTTTGGGTTTCTCTGCCCTTTAACCATTGGATTAGCTGGCATCACCAGAATCCAAGGACACCTTCTCACTGCACTTTTCATCCAAGTGAACTTGGCTACATCAGGTGGAAGTCTGGCACAATATATTCTGAAATGAGGAATCAGTCCTTAATTTAGCAATAATATCTAATTAAACACTTGTAATTTAAATATATAGTCATAAAGAACACTTTCCTAATTAATGTACTGGCAAGAAAACTCTCTCAAGGAATGCCAGACAGGTATTTTGAAGCATATTATATATATAACTATAACTATATATATAATTTGTTAATGTGATACTGGAGAAACTTCTCATTAGAAACTCTAGAAAAGCGATCTGTACTTAAAAATCTTTAGCTTAATGGAAGTTGGAGCACTTAAAACCAGATGGAGAAAACTGAAGGGAATCCATGAAGAAAAACTCATTTAATTCCTAAGGTTCCAGTAATTTAGATATATTGAAGCATAAATTGAAATCTTCATAGTCGTAAAATCATATCCAACCATCCCAGTATAATTGCTTGTTGAAAACCAAATTTAAATTGTTTAACCTTACATTTCTTAAAAACAAACAAATAACAAAAAGCACAACTCTGACATTTATATATTGCCATGGTGGTAGAAAGCTTAATATGTCAAAAGAGAAATATTAAGTCATCTAAGTGTTATAAAGCACAGTCATTGTGCATTTTCTGATTAAACCAATAGGTGTATTACTATGTAAGCAATTTTCTTGACACAAATTCAATATTTCCTTTTGTACCCTGGATTTTCCACAGTGAAAGTGTCCAAACCAAAGAGCGTATCTAGTGCAACAGTAGAATATAACACTATTCACAGTATTCATCGTTATTATAAACATTATTTAACTACTTAACCATAGATTAAAGCACCCACTCACTCAATTTGTCATTATTAATAGCTAATAAATAACTTACCTAGCAGTAAGATTCCATTGAGTTTTTTTTTATTTTATTTTTTTAATAGTGTCTGACCTTTATCTGTGTTCTCCTGAAAAAAAACAAGTATAGACATATTCTAATGTTCTCAGTAATCTGGTCATTTATATAAAACTGGAAACAACATTTATCACAAATTCAAAGTTCCGACAGAAATAAATTCTTCGTGTGGTCTTCCACGGAGAGGTGGACTTTTTGGCTAATGCTATTGTTATTCTGTGATTCTCAAATGATTTTTCTTTAGAAGTGAGGTTTGTGGAGTAATAGTTAGCCATCACAGCTACAGACTGTTCTTGGACAACTCAGGTTTTTGTAGAAAGACCTGTCAGAAGCCAGACAGGTTGAAGTATTTCACAAGCTGTCCATTTTAAGTAGCGACTCAGGAAGTAGTAGTGATAAAATTTATAGTTGAGAAAGCAATCTGCTGTGTAGTCTCTTGGCATTTAAGAGCTAATCATAGAAGAAAGACGCTCTTTGCAGTTGTATTTTTAAGAGATCAGAAACCAGTAAAATGAGCAGACAATAACTTCCTTTTACACTGTAAATTACCTTTTATTTTTTGCAGGGGATGTAACACGGAGAATGAATGTATCCTTTGTGTGCTTTCAAATTTTGAGCACCACTGTTTCACGTGCCACACTGAAACTGTGCTGAGATAGAACCATAGAATTTGTTTGTTTGTTTGTTTCCAAAGGGACTTCTGGAGGTAGCTGATCCACCACCCTACCCAAAGCAGAGTCAACCCTGAAGTCAGACGCCACTTCAGAGCAGAATGAGGTTGCTCAGGGCCTTGTTCATATTCTAGTCTCTTCTAGACTCTTCAGTGGCTTTCTACCCCATTAGCAACCTGACTGTGCATGTGGGTAAGAAAGTTGAATCCCACGTGCAAGGCTCTACATTTTCTTTTATCGAACTTCATGAAGTTATTCCAGCTTGTCAAGTTCCCTTTGAATGGCAGCTTTACCCTCCAGCTTTTCAACCTTTCTCCTGATTTAAATAGTTTCATATTCCACCATTCAATTAAAGTCTTCACAGAATATTTTCTGAAGGTGGGTATCATAAGAAGCATTCAGTAAATAAGGAAACCATACCATGGAAGTGTAGCATGAAATGTCCAAGGTGATGGAACTTTGGAAATGGTTCTATACAGTCAAAATATAATGGAAAAAAAAAATATATATATATATATATGAATTTTCACAGAATGAGATAAAATGAGTATATAGTGTCTGAACTTACAGCTCTTAAGCAAAAACTCAATTCAAATACCACTGCAGAAATTTTTGCAAAATTATTGCAAAAATTAATAGCAAGGTAAAAAAGAACTCAGAACATGTATGATGGTGGCCTGGGGAAGAACATCAAGATCAAGTCACTCGTAAACTCTGTATGTATGTAATACTTTCTTAGATATTATTAGAGGTTATCTTAGAGGTTTATTAATATTTATCATATGTGAGTCAATATCAGTGTTCACTCCATTAATAAGAACTTCTATATAATAGAAAATATTTTTAAATGTAGCTACTTGCTTTCTTTTAGATACCTGAGTTTAACGGTGAAGCAACCAAAGCAACTTCAAAAGAGCAAATCTTCACTGGGTGAGTGGCAGTTGTTTTTTTTTTTTTCCTGTATATCAGACCTTTTAACATGTCTTATGCTAGTGAAAGCAAACATTTTTTTTTTTTTAATAAAAATCCAACTTTCTATTTAGTTATATACATATATTTATCAACGTAATTCTCTTTCGATATAGAACTTTGGGAAAGTATGTTATTTTCAGATTTGATTTTTAAGGCAACTGAAAAGTATTTTATCTAGACCCTCTTTTATCCAGGAATATTGGAAAGTCTACTTTCCAGTAAAGTAGTCCAGTAAGAAGTTAATTAATAAACAGTAATTAGCAAACAACAATAATAACAGACTGATGATAAGCTAGATGCATTCATGATGAAATGAAGAAATAAGAAGTGAAATCCTGCCTATTTGATAACTGGATGCGGAATTTCTTTAGATAATATTCTCAGGGGATAGGTTTGAAAGAAACGCATTGGACACTTAAATCTAAAATGTAAGGTGAAGATCACAGTAACAAAAATTGTCATTAAGCATAAACTTTGTTGACTCTGAAGTACTCGTATATCCTCTATAGTCTCATGTATAAATAAATTCTGAAAATCTGTATGAATAAGAGATGGAAATACATGATGTTCCACAGTTAAAGTGTATGTGCAAATTTACATTTCAATATTACATTCAGAAGATATGATATTGCTTAGTACTTCTAACATATTATACTAAAGCACATAGACATATACATAATATAGTAGGAAAAAAATGTGTAGTTAAAAAATTAAAATGCTGCTAGTTGTAAACACATTGATATGCTCTTCCAGTTTAAGAATGCATAGAATAAAGCTAGAAAGAAGCATTAGATAATATAGTTTGAACTCTTCTGTACCAAAGGTGTTACATTTTACCTACTCCCAGGTATTCCGCCCAAAGACAGAGAAGCTTTATTTTCATTTCTCTCATAGTTAATCGTCCTTACTGCATACAAAGGTACATATACATGAGCATATCCTTATAGTTTCCAATAACCCAATCTTAAATACCTCAAACTTCCCTTCACTTTCACTACTTTTCATCTCCATTACAATGAAATCATCTCACCTGTATGAGGATTTTTTTTTTTTTTGATACAAACTACTTCTGCTTGCATGGTGCTTGGGTTTTTTATATACATTTCTACAAGAGATAAAAAATAACCTTTCAGAATTCAGTATTTTCTTGTTCTTCACGTATAACTCCATAATCAGGCTATCCCTAATGGTTTTCCTATAAAGGCAAAAAGACTGAGGTCTTTTTTTCTCACTACAAAAATATGATCTAGTATTTGTGACAGCTGTTCCCATCTCATTTTCTTTTCTTTTTTCTTTTTTTTTTTCCTAGTTTTTCATTTTTAATGTGGATATGAGATCGGGATAAAGCACTTGAGCATCAGTATCTTCAGTGCCACCTATAAGGATTAACGCCACATAACTGCTCCTGTCCATTATTTCCAAGTTTAGAAGAATATGATAGCTTTATTTTAATTTCATGTTTTCTGTACTTAAGTTTGTTTATCCCATATAATCTCTACAATAGACTTCTGTCCTTGGAAACCTTAGATCAGTCCCCTGTGCTACAGGTAGAACTCAGATTCATTTTCATTAGAAGAAAAACATTTCACTTTCTTCTTTTAAAACTCATTCTGCTGGAATGAGCTCAGAGTAACAAGGGTAAAGGGATTTTTAAGGAAGGCACAAATGCTTTCTACCCCTAATCCAAACCTAGACAGCAGCAAAATGGAAGCTGTACAGTCACGAGTAGCAGGACAGTGTGCTCAATAAGCTAATAAACACTGCTGGGATTTCAACCATGCTGTGAGGCTGACTGCATCTGCATGCCTTTTGAATCAGAGCTAGCTTGCGTCTGGCTGCCTCAGAGCAGAGCCAAAAACAACAGAAGTCAAATAAATGTAACTATTGTAATCCAGATCATTCCAGATGAATGCGAGGCCTGATTATAATTATTTACCACTCAACCAATCATTGCATCAGCCATAAATTTTAGCAGCAGTGATTTTGTGCTTACTTCCAAATCATTGCCCAAAATATTGAGAACCATTTATCCTAGAGTGGTCTTGTAGCATAGTCCTGTATCATTCCACAATGCTGTATGTTTAAAGTGCTTGACTCAAATTACTTCAGAATCATATACATATATCATATATATACCTATATATATATATATGTATATATACACATATACATGTACATATATACATATATATAAATGTATATATATATATACATATACCTATATATGTATGTACGTTGGAAGCATATGTATGTATATGTTGTTGGAAGTGTTCTCTAGTAGCAAGAGATGCTCCTAGACTACTATTTGTAATTTGTCTAATGGTAAATTTAGACAAATTGTATCAGGTAACCATATACAAATCTTACAAAAAATGTGTCATTTTTTTTATCCTTTAAAGATAGTGAAAAGAGCTTGCCACACACAGGAGTCAGAGGAAGAAAAGATGTACTCATACTACCAAGTTAAATTACCAGTCCTGACAGTAAAGACTGGTTATCTAAAACTAGTAGCCTGGATTCTGGCATCCAGACATCAGTCTGAAATGGAAAAAGCATGACTGATTTTATATCCTTTAGGATTGCTCTAATTTATAGTCTTGAGTGCTGCTTGGATCCTTAGAAGATTGCCAGAATACCATGTACTCTGGCCACTCCTCCCCACACAGGACTCCCTTTTCTTTGAGATAATTAAAATATTTGTTTAACACTCAGGTCTTCAATTATGCAGTCAGTATCCCCAGCTGGCCACTTAATCCAGTTTAGGTTTGTTTTTTACCAGTAGTACAGCATAAAAGTACCTTTTATGCAGCTAGATCTTGACTTACTTTTTAGAAAATCAATTAAATATTATTTGCTAATTTCATTACTGCTGTCTAACTGATGACTGTGCAGTCTTGGTCTTTAGAGTATATTAAGAACATGCACCAAAACTGAATCTCTGCATAAAGAAGCACTGGTCTGAAATGGAGATGGAAGAGTAATATGAAATAATGACTGTTTTGTTTATTTTTGACTCCAGTCATTTCTGGCTTTAAATATCTGCTTAAGAACTTGTCTTCAGATGTATCATCAATAGAGAAGTATGCAGTGGTTTTCCGAAGGTAGGTCTTCTGGCCAGTTTTCCTGCACAGGTTTAGGTTCTCAATGGCAGTGCCTGGAGGACATTCAGGGATAAGATTATCGCTAGCGCAGTAATTCAGATCACATTAGACTGAACCGGCTGTCCTAATTTTAAAGGTTATTCTAATTTTATGTAAATCTTTAACTGCCACCCCCCCCCAAAAAAAAAAAAAAAAAAAATCTGCATAATATGCCTTGCATTTTAGTTTTACTTGTCATTCACTTTTGTACAAGATTCAACTTTTTTTTGTGTGCCTTCTGGTACCCCAATGTCTTCTCAAGTGACACTGATATTAAAACTGAAGAGGCTTTCCCCCCCCTGTTTTATGAAATCCAAACTTGTAACGCCCCTTTCTTATTTCTTTTCATTCACCAAACGATTTTCAAAATTATCAAATCATAGTCATGCAGCCAAACCAGAAAAAGATGACTGTTTCTTATCTATGAAAAGAATAATCTGAACCAAGGAAAATATTCAAATGCTGAGGCTAGACCCTGACCCCAGTGCTCATATTAGTGAAGGGTTATTCACCTTATTAAAATTAATCCCATGTTCATGTCACTACCTGCCCCAGAAGGCATTTCTTTATTTTAATATTTCTTATATTTCATATTCTGTACTTTTAATTAAATTTTATCTTTAATAAATCCATTTTTGCTGTGTTTCACCCCCTTCGATGATTCTCTAGAGAAACTGCATGATATGGACTCCCATTTCCTGATTGGTTATGCCCGCTTCCAGAGTGAATCCACTCTGACTCATTCTCTAAAAGCAAGAGTCCACATTTTATACATTACCAGAAAGTCAAAAGAGAAAAAGAATCAATGTAAGAAACTGCTCCCTCCTCAACAGCAGCAGACGATTTCCTCTGCTCTGTGACTGTATTTTCAAGTTAATTTTTACTATTTAAAGTTGGCACTGGCCCTGGCTGAAAGAAATATCAGAGCACATTCTTTGAATAGTGCCTACTGTTTGGTAAAAATGAAGACTTCTCATACAATTATAGCATATGCTTTTGTGTTTTAAGCAGAGGACACGAATCTAAGGAAGTAAAAATTTTCACAGTTATTGGTGTATGGTAACCTGTATGAAATTCACGACGTCCAAACTCAGCTATGTAAGAACTAGACATCTACTCTTGATGGGTCTCCTAGGCCCTCTAATGCATATAGAGTAATAAAAAGTAATAAATTTATCCTGGAAGCCTCTGTAAAATAATGGCGAGAATCAGCCTTTGCAAAAATCTGTCTACCTTAAATAATGCTAAATATTCAAAGTATTTTCCAGAATGATAAAAATCTATACATTTCTGAAGAATGGATTGATAACTAAAATAAGATCATTCCTTTCTATCATAAAACAAAACAAAAACAAAAAAAAAAAAAAACAAAACAAAACAAACAAACAAACAAAAAAAACACAGTAAAATCAAGTAATAGAACATGTTTAAAAAAAAAAAAGCTTCCAGGTGAGGAGGAAGAGCTTTGTCTAAGACACTAACACCAGTAAATTTACCTTTCTATCCATACTGTGGAATGATTTCAGTTAGTTTTGAGGTATTTTAACAATCTGGATCTTAACTGTCCTGGATTTAAAATGTCCTGATACCTATAGCAACATAGGATGGACCATAGGTATCTCATTTATTTTCTTATGACATTCTAAACTTGTTAAACCTTCCTTTCTTTCCCTTCACCCTTTGTTCTGACTAGGAACATGACGATAATGAAATACTCATAACAGAAGAGTGATGTTAATCTTCTATTTGTTGCTGTTGATTCTGGACTTTATTATTTTTTAGTTCTTTTTAGTTTAAATCTCACAACAACTTTTTTCATTGTTTTATGTTTGGCAATGCTTGTCCAGAGATGAAAAATGCTTGAAGCATAAGAAACATCACAGAGACTGTCAATTAATATCTCATTAATAAGGAAAACAACAGCAAAATGAACAAATAAACAAGGAAAATAGGAAATTGGAAAGGTGTTAATTGAGGAAGATCTGAAAGACCTGGAAGATCCAAACATAAGGAATTAACAAAGCAGTTAGTTTTTCATGTGAATTCATCTGCTTATAGGTTTGAGGAATTGGTCCTTCACAGTTGTGATGTTGTGAAACAACATGAAATATGCAGGTATAAGTGAAATCAGCAGAACGGGGAAAGAGAAAAGATGGACAGTCAGGATTCTGAATTAGTATAGATGGAAGACACTTGGCTGAAAAAAATCATTTTCACATATAATTGAAAAAAATATTCCAGTTATTTCTACTAGCTGAACACCAAACCAGTGACGTGAAGCAAAGAAAAAAGATAAACAACATTTAAGACCCCTGCTTTCCTTCAAGGGCTTGGTGTGAGGGATGTGAAACATGTCCTAGGTGCTTGGAACCCACTCAAAACATTTTACATTGTTCTCTTGACCTAGCTATGTTAAATGCCAAAAATGGATGAACAAAATTAAAGATTTGAAAACATTTTTGGAAAATGAGTAGGTGAGTTGGGAAGAAAGGAAAAGGAAAAAAGAGAGAAAGAGAATCCTTCATGTATAAATCACACATCTCTTTTAAATCTAGTTAGGGCAATCATAAAAATAAATCCTGTGAGAAAACTTTCAAGAAACAAGTTAGTATGTCCAATGGAGGTTACAGACAAAAAGTTAGACTGGACCTCCAGCTACTGCATTATAAGCCCTTGTTGAATATTCCAATTAATTTAAATCATTCATTTTGTTAAGGAATTTATTTTACACTGCTGTATAGGTCTAGCTATGATGAAACAATAGAAACACATAAAATATAAAGGTAATTTTGATGCATTATGTTTAAGAGAAATTTTGTCTTCTGTATGATTCCTATTATTAACATAACCATTCATTATTGCATGCAGTTTTTCTTCTTATTTTCACTGAAACAAACAGAATAGTTTAAAGATCTTGTGATGCTAGTATTCCATTTTATTTTTTTAAAATTATAATCTTGAAGGTTTTTGTAAGACAGAAAAAACTATCTAGTTAAGACCAGCACAGAAAGAATAAATGAACATGATTATTTTTAGAGTTCATCCCTTGGGTTGGGTATGGGCATTTCAGCTCAATGGAGAAAAATCTTGCAGTTCCAGAGTCATACTTTCTTTCATTTCATATTTTAATTTCTAATGCTGTCAAGTTAAACCGTTTTATTCAAACTAAACAGACTGACCTAAAAAAAAAAAAAAAGGCAAAACAAAAGCAAAACCTAGACCTTCTTCATTAACCACAGTGAATAAGGTGTACAGTATTTTTTCCCCAAGACCAATTTATTCTGTGAACCATGCATGCAAGCTATCAAAAGCTGTAAATTAGTGGTCACCTCAGGCATTAGAAATAAGAGCTTCTTTACAGGAGCTCCCATGGAGTCAGTCTTTTTCATCTTTCCTAATTAACACCTTTTTATCATTGCCTTATAATAAATAATTGAAACTATCATGTAGGACATGATTCAGAAAAGAGATAGCAAAAACTTTAAACTAGATCATTTTTCAAAGAAATCTTTCTGATTGGCTTCTTCCGTAAAGCCTTGAATAATTAGAAAATAAACAGTTTTCTGGCTTTCAAAAGTGTTTGAAACTCTGTATTACCTGAAAAACTTTAATTCATGTGCTTATAGAAACATGTCTTACTGGTACTGAGAACCAAACCAACCAAAAATTTCAGTCCCTGAAAAATCCAGGTAAGTTATAAAATACTTATCAGTAGTACAGTAATTGCAGAATTGTACTTTGTAAGAATGTAAGAATGCTGCAATTATTATAAGATCTTCTAAAATGAGGAAGCAACTTTTAGTATGAAAAGAGTTAATTTTAAATCTAGTGGATTGTGTGCCCGCAAGATTTCTAACTAGAACTTCAAAGTATGTGAATATATTCTCTCAGAAACCTCTTGCACTCCTGTCAGCTCCTGTCCTGCGTTCTGGAGCAACATAACATTACTGCTATTAGATTTTACATTGAATATGAAGT
This sequence comes from Cygnus olor, assembly GCF_009769625.2. Classification (NCBI taxonomy): domain Eukaryota; kingdom Metazoa; phylum Chordata; class Aves; order Anseriformes; family Anatidae; genus Cygnus; species Cygnus olor. The sequence goes on along the minus strand of NC_049172.1, from coordinate 39,209,919 downwards.
TCGCTTATGATCACAGAAGGATGATGTAAGAAATAAACAGAACACACAGCTAACCAACCAACCATCCAAGCAACCAACCAACCAAGGCTTCACTGTTTTGCTATTTCTCAGTAGCTTTTAAAGCATCCCACTTTGTACTAATTATGTGCTAGTATTAGTTTTCAAATACTACAAAAGACAGCAATTTGCGTATTTTGAGCTACCTAAGGTAACACGATCACAAAAGAACATTTTTACAGTCCCAGCTCTCACCTGCACTTTTGTATACTCCAAGCAATTCTATAATAATTAAACACACCTGTGTAGCCCTCATTTGTGCCCTTGAAGAAGAAATTTGTGCCATACAGTGACTGCCAATATGAAGACTAGTTTGATTAAGCTGTGTTAAGCAAACGTTGAGTGTGCTTTTTTCAGGATTGGTCCACAGAGCTTCACTGCAAGGAAATGCTGTAAGAATAAATATAATTAAGGAAAAGAAAAACCTAACAGTAATTTGATAACCCTCTGCAGAATTTAGCAAGGTGTCTAAGAATGAAATGTTGACATTTCTACAGTTACTTTACATATAAAAGAGGTACCTTTCATAAAAAACAAAGCACGCACTTAACATTCCTTAAAGGTGGATCTAGTATTCTTCATTAGTGAAGTTTCAATTGCCTTTGTCAAACTCATCTTCCCTGCAAAGAAGGTCTCTGTCAACTGTGAAATCCACTTAACATAATTAGTATTCTGTTAGATTTAGCAGAGTCTGTGAATTAGAACTTTAACAAAAGAGAATGTCTACTTGGTTCTTCATCATCAAACAAGTGGAACTTCCAGCTCCTGTGGTACCTAGATCCAAATCCTTTTCATGTCATGTAAGCCACACTTAGAGTAAGGATTAATAGCCCTGCTAAAAAAAAATATTTTCTATCTTACAAGAAAAAAAGATGACATTTCAATATGTTTGTATTCTGATTCATAGCAGATGTAAATCTTATATTCTTCACAATCAGGAAACAGTTTCATCTAAATTTACATTTAAATTTTCTGAAGATGTTGAATTTTTTGTTTAAGAAAAATGGTTATTTTTTTATTGTTATTTGTATATTTGAATGTGTCACAGAAGCGGCAGCCTACTGCAACAGTAGGCTGTTTACAACCTAAAACTGACATGCAGTAATGTTTGAAGTATCCTAACGCATACTTTATTTTTAACATCTGTCACTGAATGTTTGCCACTTGTTGATTGAAATATTTTCTCTTGTCTGAATCAAACAGATTTTTATTTTTTTTTATGGTATAAAACGAAATAACTTTGCTAGAATCAGGCCTGCATAGACTTAGAAACAAAATGTCCTAAGTAATTATAAGCAGATAAAAAATTTGGAAGAGGATATAAAAACAGGGGAAAGACTGGGTTATTCATTGTAAGGTCAAAGAAGATACAAACAGGAAAATAGTGAATCAATTTGCTGCAAATCTTTGCTGCACACTAGTGCCAGAAGTATGGTGAATAAAAATGAGAAACGAGGAAATCTTAATATGCTATGAAAATGTATTTTTTTAGTCTGAATTTATGATTTAGCCAGCATAACAGAATTTTATAAGGCAAGTCTTCTGACTGGAACATATTAATATTAAAAACCAATATCTTATTGATAAAGGTTTGCATAAAATGAAATGAAAATGTGTTGCCCTGTGCTAACATTACACATGGACCCTTTGAATTGCAGACTATAAAATGAGTTAATTTTGTTAGTAATCCCTTGACAAAGACTGGCTCCTTTTATCATTTAGCTCTCCAAGGAAGGGTCCCTATCAGGAATATACTAGTTTATACTGAGATACGCAGGCTCTTAACACTACCCATGCTAGTTAAATTCAAACTCAAATGGCTGCCTGTACTATAATCATACTTTCAGTACACTGTGTAGGCATACTTTGACATCAAAGTGTTTTCTCTTTGTCTTGTAGTGACACAGTTTGACACTTTGAAGTATGAAACTGTTTCATTACAACATATAAGAGACATTTTTGACTTAGAATTTCTGTTTCAGTCACTAGGAAGGATTTATCTACTTGAGCATGCTACTGGGAAATTAGGAAGTGTGTGAGTCAAGAATTAGGAGCTGTTGCATACTGACTTAGTTTCGGCATTCTTAGTCTGTGCTGAAAGCCTTTCTGCAATTTAGCTAAAATGTGCTTCTCAAGTGGTATAAAAGTAAAATGTTTTTATTAAGAAGCAGTAAGAGCCAGACTAGAGACTACTATATTAATGACCTTGGTTTCAGAAAACAGATTCAAGTAAAAAATTTCCTCTTGACGTGAGTTAAGCTGACAAAAATATGAAAATATGAGAGTCCTATACTACTTAGTGTGAGTTTGGAATTCTGAATTTCAGCTTTTCTTAAAGTCTGATAAACATAGTAGCCAGTCCTCTAGTCAAAGCTTTCACATTCCCAGTTGTCCAGTGTATGTACTCTATATTGCCAAGCCACAGTCTCACAGAGTATTGTTCAGGGAAGGAATTATTTTGTACATTCACACAGTTGCCCTGTGGTGCACTTACTTCTGACAGATTTCTTCAAGCAGCTTTCATATCTCTGCTGACATACACATATAGCTTGCCTTACTATCTTATTTATGTATATATTTTAGTTTTAAATATACCAATACTTTTTCCTAAGTGCCTGCTATTGTTATGAATTGTTCAAGTGGCTTTTCATAGCTATGTTAATGCATACACAAATGGTGGGAGAGAAAGAGGGAGAAAGAAAGAGGAAGTCCAGCTTGTCATCTTATTTATGTATTTATTTCCTTCTAAACATACCTATATTTTTCCCTAAGTGCCTGGGACTATATATGCAATAAACACTATTAATCAATAACCATGCTCAAATCATTCAGTTCCTTCAGCACAGTGCTGTGAAACAAATGTGAGAAACTAAACAGACCTTGTAGAGTGCCCTGTAGTTCAATAAATCCAAGGCCTGTCTGATCGCGGAGACAAGGTAATTTTAGCAATTGACGTCTCATCCGCAGTGCTCTCCCTCTGTTTCCCTTCATCTTCAACTGGAGAATTATGAACTTTTTTTTTTTTTTTTTCCACTGCTTTCAATTTATTGTAATCATTATGACAAGAAACAGGAGGAGAGATAGTTAAAACAAAATAAAATAAAAAAAAGTAAATGAGAGAAACTCAAACTAGTGCAAGAATGATAAAGTACCACAGATAGTGTAATTTTGACTCAGGAAAAGATCTCAGACAAAGACGAAAAGAATGAAGAAACTCAGTGGTAATCTCAAGAAAATACTGAAATCCAGAAGAAAACTAAGAAAGAAAATCTTTGTAAGAGGGAAGAAAGAAGAAACTGTCAGGCAAAAGTACAGCTGCATGTCTGAAGTGTCAGTGGTATTTCTGGTCATGTTTTAATTCTTGTACAGACTTTGTGCACTTCATATTGTATTCAGTAATACTCCATAGTAATCCATAAGTCCCATAAATCTGGGAAACAATATTAAAAACAGTTTCTTCTAATCAAAAGCTGAGAAGAAATAAATAACTCTGTTTTTCAAAATCATGAACCTAGCAAGCACTAGATATTATAAAAATACATTTTGCTGAGTTTCACTTTTACATAGTATAAACATCGCAGGTCAAGATTCAGACTATGAAACTGAATAACTCATGCACAGAGATTCTTGTCATATGAGAATTAAGAAATTTGTGTATCTGTAGTATATTTAACAAGTACACTTGTAGAATAGGCCTGATAAAATGGAGGCAATTTATCTGTAAGAATCAAATTTATTTATAAAAGCTGTAAAAAGTGACAGTTAACAAATGTTTATCAGATGTATTATTACTTTTTTTTTTTTTTTTTGGATAGCCAACTTACGCAACCTACGTTATCGTTAAGGAGTTAGTGGGCTTTCACAGCCTTTGAAATGTAGTCCCTTTGCCAGTGGTCTTTAATTGAGAAATGGAAAGTGAAGGCAATGACTTCCCCTCCCTCAAGACATATATCTATGCTAATAGTATATCTGTGAATTTGTGGGAGAAAGAGAACAGATATATGCATCCCTCATGTTTACAAATTTATTTTTACTTTAAACATACCGTTATTTTTCCCTCTGTGCCAACTATGGGTGTGAATTGTTCAGGTTGGTTTTAATATGCTAATAACTTTCTTCATATGCTTGTATTGCAGTATTGCTCAGGAGACCCAGTCATGGACCAGGCCTCTTCGGGCTGTGAAGGGTGTATAAACTCAGAAGAAATTACTGGTGATCCAAGTAATCTGATTTTTGTCTATGTTTTGTTATGTTCTAATAAGCACATCCTTAAAATCTGCTCTTCATGACTAGGTTTAGAATTTGAATAATTCTTTTGTTGCGGCCTGATGATTTGTTTAGCTCTACAGTTTCAAAGAATATATATTATTATTATTATTTTATATATATATATATATATATATATATATATATATATATATTTAACAGCAAGATATACTTGTTTGTGAAGGTTTTATTGGTAACTGAATAATTATACCAGAGACAATATATTGCATTGGCAAATCCATCTCTTATTTGTATGCATGCAGCTTGATGTTCTTCTATGAGGTTTGTGTTTTGAGCACTGCAGTCTAGATGTTCAGGTTGATATCATTCAAACAAAATGGAAAGCCGAGAACTAAAATGCCTGCTTATCCTCAGGGATGCCACAACAAATTAGTAAGATGATCTGGTATTATAACAATGCTTTCTGTTGTTATGGCAGTTGTCATAATTAAATTCTTTATGAGCTTTCATTTGGGCACTATCATCAAAATTCTTTGTACTAGCTAATTTGCTTTTGAGGTAAACCTCCCTTATTTCCCAGTTCTTTCTAGTATGTGCCAGCCTGGTCCCCTGTGAATCAGAGCATCCTGAGAACAACTCCATTTTCTAAGAGACTGCCTGTGTTCACAAGGCATCCTTTTGGCAGCAGCTGATGATAGAGGCACTGCAGCCATCTCCACTTGTCCAGGGCTGTGGTGGTGGTGTTACTGCAGAGAATAAAGCAACTCTATACCACTTACGGATTAGGCAGGAAAATCATCTGAGAGCTATTTTATCTGGTTTGCAGCTGCTGTATGCTTCCAACAGGGCACAAAGTGTCTATAAAACAACATGTGGGGCATTTGGGGGGGGTTGCGGTTGGACGTTGTGACTGTCTTTTTGTATCTTATTCTAAGCTGTTAAGCAATGTGTCTGTAAATATTGATCTCCAGCCTCACTAACTTCAGACTGAAAATCAGGAGATAAAATGATGCAACTGTCATTCCTAGTCTCTGAGTCACTTCTGTTCTCAACTCTTGAAAAGATGAGTGGGTTTGTTGGCCCTTGGGCACAAGATTCTTCAAATTTACATTGTATTTTTTCACTTAATTTAGAAAAAAAGTGTACCACTCAGTGAAGAGTTCATTCTTAAGTTATGAAGTGACCGTTCATTAGTAGTTGCCTTCAGACAGGGTATATGACACTGTCCTATACAGCTGCATTGTGTAGCTCCCTCCCTCAAAATAACTCAAAATAAAGCAGCAAACCCCGATCTCAATCTGAGATCATGCACTGACTAAGCCAGTCTTGCTAGACAGCAGAAGCCTATGTAGACTAACAAAAGGTGCCATTAGCTGATTCTCATTCCAGAACCAAAACAAATAAAGCAAGAGCTGAAAACAAACAAAAATATATTAAGCTGACAAAAAGTCTCCAGTGGGAAATGGAAGACAACTAGAAACAATGATAATAACATTTTCATGTGCTTTCATTACATGAGCAGTTTGGAGATGTGCTGTACAATTCAGAAATATTTCATATTGCTGTGTATATGCCATAATTGCTGGTTTACAAATATGTCAGATCCTTTACCATGGAGACTTTTTTTTTTTCATTGCAAACAATTCTAGATCAGATGTTTTCCATTTGAACTGTTAGAAGAAAATAGTGCAATCCAGAAATAGTATTAATTTTCATGGCTGCACTGATGAGGATTACTGAAGCATGGTATTGTTCTGGCATTTATCAATATGTAATCTTAATTTCCATAGTGATAGGAATTAGTCTCACTCTACATTAACTCAGTACAACATAGACTATATATACTTACAAAACTATGTATAAACCTGGGACAGTGGGTGGTTAAAATGGACACTTGCAAAGATGCTAGAGTTAAATAGTAATTACCTTTCTTAAAAGTTTATCTGGTTTACAATCAGTGTAAACAACTGATATTTTATTTCTCAGTGTTTGCATGCATTGTGTCAGTAGTCTGCAAATCTGGGGATTTATTATAACAATAAATCTCTTTGATTATTAAAATTAGAATAATTTTGATATTGTGTTTTTCTAAGTTTGGGATGGTAGATTTTATATTAAAAAACTCAGAATTGGCACCCTGGAACAGTGGTTACATAAAGATTATAATATGTCTTCTTTATCTGATTTTATCTCTAGAAAGAGAGAGGCAAAGGAAGGCTTTTGCAATTAACTGCCACTGCAGAGCTGGAGGAAATGCATCAGAGGATGTTGGACAACCAATGCTTATTGAGCAGTTCTCCTCTAATGTTCAATGAGGATTAGGACCAACAATGTGTTGTTTAGGAGGTAGCCCACCTGGAACAATTTATTCTTGTATATTCCCTCATGCATTTTTCCAGACTTTCCACATCCTCATCTCCATCAAAAATTAATGCTATCCCACCATGGTGAAAACTTCAGTGGACGATCTCTGAACAGCAATAGTTCCCCTGTCCCATCTCCACTTACAGAAGTTCAGTTTGCTTTGTGAAACAGACTCAGACCTTAAGAAGTGAAATGTTCTGGGTGAAACAAAACTAGAAGATGCACATTCCAAGAAGCTGCCTACTGCACTTCAGCCATCCACAAATGCTCGGTCCACAGGGTGAGTATGAAGTAGCCCTCACAATGCACATATAGTGTGAATATTGAACTCTCAACATGAACTGTTTTGCTTTACTTGTGTGCTTCCATTGTACTGTAGTATTTGCCCTGTTAGATATTTCTTTTGGCTGGTGAAATAGTACCAGCACCAAGACTAGGTGAAGAGGTGAACTTAGAACTTCGGGTATTATTGTGATAAAATCAGGGAATTTTTTTTACATTGTCACAATACGAAAAAAAAAAAAAAAGGAATCTTGGAAAATCTTAAGAAATTTTAGTCTAATTACATCACCAAACAGAGTCACAAAATATGTTGGCCCCTCTATCTTCATATGATAAATTAACAGACATTTGTCTATGAATCCTTCTAGCATTAATAGAATTGATCTTTAAACAAGATTCTGAAAATAGTCATTTTCATTTTCTTGCAATGCCAAAGCCATACACTGCAGAAAACACTGCACAGTGTCTGAGTAAACATTTTCTATAAAACATGCATAAAGAATCATATTTTAATTGGAAACTCTAACCCAGTAGGGGTTTTAGAAATGGAGTAGATTATTAAAACAAAGATTTGTTTGGGCTGGATTGTTTGCAGGAGATTTAAAAAATAAAGAGGTTGTGAAAAATATGAATGCATTTATATTATTTTAGTTTTCTCTTGCATTCTCTGTAAATAGTCTGGAAGCAGTATCCTGTTAACACATCCATTTGGTGTAATACAATTACTATATTAAAATTTATGTTGTTGATTTAGGGATGTCTGCTAAAACTGCCAAAGCCTCCCACTTGAACCTTCTGTCACCTTATGCTATTTAATGTGACATGATTATCTTAACTGATTTTGAAATTCATATACAGATACACAACACATTTGAATGGCTTCTTTTTTATATAGACAATTTGCATGAGATGGCATTGATATAACATAATTATGAGAAGACTGTAAGCAAAATACTAAACATGGACATAACTGTTCGGTACTGGAGAACTGCCAACCAGCAACCCCATACTTCAAAGAAGCTTAGGTCTCCAATTTGTAGCTTAGGCTTGGCTATTGCCATAATGACATATTTGTGTTTATCCTATCATATTGCTTTAGGGTCTTCCCGTATGGACCTGAGGACCCCTCCATACTGAGCTGAGAACAAATTCAGAAGAGATTATTTAGGCCCATGTCCAGAAGTAATGTAAAGGACCATGACAAAACAGTGAAACTAAGTCGATTATCATGATAAATACTGTCGGCCTAAATAATGACAGTCTCAGAGGCCCAAAATATTTTAATGCTTATCAGTTAATAATATGAATGCAAAAATAGATAACTAAACATATAGGCCTGACTATCAGTAATTGTCTTACAGTATTCTCCTTCATGGCAAATAAGCAGTTGCCTTATGTTCAGGGAGTGAGACTAGCACAAAGATTGATGAAAATAAGCAAGCAAATGTTTTTGTGAAGATGCAAACTGCAAACAAAGATTCGTTATCACAGTAACAGTCACAACCAAGATCAAAGTGTGAGGTTTGTTCAAACTTTGAAGCATTTCAGACTTAGATCCTTGTATTTCACTCACTGCTAGGCCTAGTTATGAGGGAGAAACAGTGGAATATATATATGTTTGCATGCATGAGCGCGCGCACATGTGAATATCCACTGACAAACAAATCTAATTAGAAAAGGGTAAATCCAAAATGTCTGTCTAAAGGAAGCATTTGATTTTGTGCACCGTAACATTACTTTGTATGTGTTTCCTTATTGCATGTCATACACTGAAATGAGTTCACATATGACGAGGAAAATGAGAATCAATCCTATTCCTATATCAGTCCTATAAATCCAGTGCATAATAGTCTGAGTTTAAAATCCAATTATTTTGAATGTAAGAAATGCACTTACCAGCACCGAGTCAGTGTAACCTTTGATACCATAACCCAAACTGAGAATATTAAGCATTGTAGTTTTATTTATTTTTAATGTTCAACATTGTGCTTGTGTGCGCTACTGTACTTTTCTAATATATAAAATATATTTAAGGATATATGGTGGAAATATATTAATAATAATAAAACACATATTTTTTTTTATAACCCTGACATTTAGAGAATCATATCATTAAAATATATCAGATTTTGAAGCAATTCCCTTAAAAATTAAAAATTTCTTTCTCCTTCTTGCAGTCAGAAGGACAATACTATTATTCCTTTCGTCACTAAACGGTAAGGATTTCATTTGTAGGCTTTTAGAAAAATGCAGAATACATTCGAAAATTATACATAGAGACCTGGAATCTTCGCTATTATTTCCAAGAGTGGATAATGGCTTCTTAAATAACATATGGTAAATGTGCTGAAATATTATCATTTTAAAAAAATCAAATTCAATATAAAAGGCAAATATAATTATTCAGTGTTCAATAATAACTAATAAGAGTCTCTGTCTTCATACATGAAAAAGTACAAGTTTTTCAGTTTGAATCTTCTGTAACATTAAAGGTGTTTTCTATGGAATCTTGGCGTTATAATTATTGCAGTTATTATACTAATTAAAAAGTATAGTGAAAGTAACTGTTTATAGTTATATAAAACTAACTAAACTCAAATAGAGCAAAGATTTAGGGGAGAAGTAAGATGTCTAAATAGCTTCAATACCTTATTTTTGTGAAGATTTTAATTTTAGATTCATCTTGAACAGATACTGTGTATAAGGAAGTCTGTCTGAAAAAAACAGATCTGTCTATGAGAGCACTATTTTTTTATCAACTGACTAACCTACACAGATTTTTTTATTTTTTTTTAGCAAGAACAAAAGCATGTGGAAATGAGCTTTTGTTTGTTAGGGAAATGTGTAAAATTTAAGCATGATTTGAGCATGAAATTAAAAAATATATATATTAGTATATAAATGTTGGAATGAACTCCTTTAAATAAAGCCCACATCCATGGCAGAGCTTTTCTTGGAACATGAGGTGCACGGGACTGACACTGTCAAGTCTTCACAGCAGCAACAGCACCATGGGAACTTTAACACTGTATGTGCTCTTCCTCTAGTGAGTGCAAATGATAAGAAGCTAGGAGCGGTTTTTGTTTAGCAGAGAGAAATACTCTACATAAATATTCTGGCAACCTTGATTTTTAAGAGGAATCCCAGTATGTTTTGATTATAGTTTCATTTAAAATGTTGGTCTTTGAAAATTGGCATAGTCCTAATAAACTATCAGTGTCATTCTAGATTTACGCTACCAGATGAATATTGTGTTGATTCATAAACTGCTCTGTCCTTACCCGGTTTGATTTGCTCCAGGTACTTAAGTTGCACTAGGACTCTGCAGCCTGGACCATTCTGCAATACCAATCTCAACACCTATGTTTTAGACGGTGTTGTGAAGAACAGTTCAGCAGCTATCCAAGGTTGACAACTCTTCTCTCACTTTTCTCAGCAAAAGCAGAGGCAGGTGGGTAATGGTCAAGCTCAGGTCTGTGTCCTGAAGTACTGCTCAATATAATGAGATAGATTGGTAAGCAGCATTGTTCCCTTGATGCTGTGGTAAGGAAGAGCCTGGGGCTGAGACAGAACTGAAACGGACAGAATGGGGATGGATAAGCAAGAGAGGATATTCACTATATGAAATGGAATATATATATATATATATATATAAAGATTGGACTATACGGAGGAAGGATTCACAGATACAGAAAATATGTGGATGAAAATTATAGATTAGGGGAAAAACAAACAAAAACAGAAATCAGAAGAAATAGGCAAAGAAAAAAAAAAAAAAGAAGAGCAGAAAACTCAAAGTGCAGAATCTGTTTTAGGTGATGCCCTAAACCTCACCAGTTCATCAAGAAAAAAGAAAAACCTTATACCCCTTAAGAAAGAATATTGTGGACAGGAAAAGTATTTATCTTTCTCCTAAAGAGCTCTTTGTGTTATGCAAGACAGAATAGCCAAAAAAGAAACAGGGAAATGCCTGTTCTGAGGTACATATACCTCGCCAAGTATATGTCACCTACTCCAGGAAATGTGGAAGGAAAACAAAAAGGCCACAGTCAGCCACAGCAGCATTCAAATTTATAAATGTTTAATCCTTCAGCCTTCACAGGTTCTGTATTTAAACATGCATTTTTAATCGACCCCAGAAATCATTTCAGTTTATATAAGTTTTTTTCTAAACCTGGGGCCTACCTGTGATTTCCTGCACAACCTCCAGGAGCATCGGATTACCTTGAAGTTGCAATAACAACTAATCTGAACAGGTCCCTTGTAGGGAGCAGAAATACAGGTCTGCGGTGCATTAAAGCATCACGCACTGCCAGCCTAGGACGACACTAAAACTGTTCTTAATGATGCAGGTAGTGTCCTTTGCTACTTCAGATACTTTCTTACCTGTTTCTTCAAGGAAGAAAATCTCAACAGTTTAACAGCAGTAGAAAGAAAAGGATTTGCTTGGTAGAGTAAAATTATGTGCAACTGGATAGTTTGAGGCTGAGGTCATAGTATACGGTAAAAGTCTTTTAAAGGTAGTTAGATTTGTGCTTCCTTTTAAAGGCCCTGGCAGGATTTCCAAAAGCAGATGTGGAAGAGTCCTCCACAGTATGCCTGCCATAGTTATCAGCTTCTTTTCTGAAGCTTTAAGTACCTACAAAGCATTTTTAAAATCTCACCCACAGTTCCTTTATCTTTTTGGTGGGGTCATTCCTATAAGGCAATGTGCCTGCAATTTACAGGCAGTATCCTTGATGATAGTCTCTGGAAATGCTCTGAGCATTTATGGAAGATGAATCTTCCTATTCTCTCTAAAGCAGTTTTAATAGGATACCGTGGGAAGGGTTTCATTATTGCTGCCCTTAAAATGAGCATAAACATGGGTGCTCAAAAATAATTCTTAGCTACCTTAAAACTTATGTTTAACAATTTTCATCCAGAAGAAAATCAGTTTGTTTTATATATTCTGTATGGTATACAGGAATCAGTGGAGTCACCTCTGGGGCAAAATTCAGCAGCTGTTTAATAGTGGCAGCAATGCTGCAGAACAGTTTTAGGCCATGAAGAGTAGAAGAATAACTTATCTAATTGAAACTGTGTGGGGAATTTAAGTAGGCAGAATGTAATTACTCAAGCTGGAAGTTGGCCATTCAAATATTGAAGACTTTAAAGAGATGTTAATAACTATGCACAGCTTTAGGAATATATCTTCAAATCACAATTTTAATAAGAATAAAAAAAGGAGAAAATACATTTAGCAGCTTATGTTAGGGAAATATTGTATTAACTGTAGAGGACAAAAATGAAGGTAAATATTTAAACACATGTGTTATCAAGACTTTGATGTATCAATCCTATCTCCACTAAAGCCTCCTACTGTAAAAAATAAAACTCCCACATTGAAGTATGTTTCTGCTTTGCTTTTGCTATGATAAATAGCTATCACAAAAAAAACAACAACAACAAAAAAAAACATAAAACATGGATAATAAAGGATGTTATTTAAGAAAATAACTTAGGGCAGTGGTATTCATTTCAAAAATGTACAAAGGATGGAGCAGAGCACTGATCTGTTTTGCATGAACACTTTAAAAATTGTTGTCTTTGTGATAGATTGCTTGTATAGTAGATATTGTATTGTATTCGTGATTGCTAGCCAGTGTGGCTGTTCCTGAAGATCAAAAAAATTGGCAGAATTAAAAAGGTCCTATATAATTATATCAGAGGAGATATATATATATATATATATATATATATATATATGCAGTGTCTATTAGATAGAGCTAATTTACAATGATACTTTCTACCGAACGTAGCTCTCTTCAACGTTTCACTCTCAATGCTTGTATAACAAAATTTGTGTACCAGATTACTGACAGTGATTAGAATTTTAGCAAGCTTCTTCGTTAATTTTTTTCATTAAAATTGTTTCCAAATAATATTTAAAATGCCATTTGAAATCTGTTTCAGTTTGGATGCTTAGCTGATGTTTAGCTGGATTGCATATGAATCTGCAGGCTGACACGGAAGTCTCAACTGGCAATGGTACTTACATCTTCCTCTGCTAGCCCCACCAATAGTTATCAGTCATAACAGTGCCAAACAAGGTAAGTTTATGAACCCCTCCTAGAAATGCTAGCCTATGAATACTAGTATGAGTATCTTTCATGTGGTGCAGTGCAATGCATTCCTGTGCATAGCTACTGGTTTGTCCTGAAATTATCAGAGCTCTGTTAGAGCAGCACTTTGTCTCAGCTTATTATGGCTGAGCTGACAAGCTTTACTGCCATTGGTCTGGTTGTGATGGGTTTAGAGATTACTGGCCGGTGCCCCAAAATACACTGTAGACAGGCATCAAATTCATTTTAGGCTTAGATACAATTAAAAAACAGTAACAACAAAAAACACAAAAGGAAGCCTACAGTGCAAAGGGACAGTTAAGCATTTTTGTTGGAGATTCAAAACAGTCAGCATACTGAGTAAGGTTGCCTGCAGGATATAAAACTAGTGTGCTTTTTACATATTAGCTGAGCAGTTAAGGACCAGAGCGCTGTTCCTGCCTCATGATGAAAATTTTAAATCTCAGCTTTCCAAAGTATGCCCAAAACACTAGCCTGGAGGCTAGTCTACCTGTTTGAGTTCCCGATGAGGCTGAGACTACTTACTGTACTGCCAAGAGAGCAAGATTTTTGGAGACCAGAGAGGAGGGCATGCTTGTACTTGACATTACAGAAATTTGGTGCTTTTGGGTTTGCCCCGTGCACCAAACTGTCCTTCCCAGCCTTCTGCCAGATGAGAGCTGTATGAGTTCCTCTGTGTAATCATGCTCGCACTGGTTTCCAGCCTGAAAGGAAAACAAGTGAGAGAGAAAACATTCAGGACAAAAATCAAAATAAAGAAGGTTCAATGTCAGTACCTTATTCAGTCTCATTCCCCAGAGTTGTCATCAGTCTGCCATTAAGTAACTTTCCAAATGCACCTGTATGCCTCCCACATTCACCAGTAACTTCTGATAATTCCTGCATGGTTCATTGCAACCAGATTTGGTAGAAGGTATAGGTCTTGGAAATAATTACAGAGACTAGAGTTTTTTAGCTGTAGACAATCTACTGAGGGAAAATGCATACAGTTGTGAATAAACATAATACCGGACACAGAGATCCCAACCTCAGAGGCCTCCTATAAACACATGTACAGCAGGAAAATATTCAAGGAAGATTTCATTTTCTATCACACCAAACTAGATAAGAATGACAACAAAAACAAAACAAATATGGAAAACTTACTTTTGTTAGTGCTATTGGTCATGGAACTGCCTTTTTCCCCCTTTTTTAAATATAGCTTAATCATCCATAATTGTTGTAATAAGACTCCCAAAAGGTAATAATGATATACTATGGCAAATTTTATACATTATGATACATGTCCTTTAGGCTTTATAAAGGCTCCTTGTGATGGGTTTGACAAGCTTCCCTGAGGCGACTGAGACTCCTTTACATAGTTCATTAGCTGAAAAGAGCAATGGGCTTCAAGGTGCTTTAAAAAGATTAATGTTTTTTCAGTTCACTGTTCATGGGAGAAAGTGCAGGTAGAATAATTCAAGGCCAAATTTGGCTTTGATCAGTAAAATGTGTATTTTGTGGGAAAAATTGATATATAGATGGTTACATAAATAGATGACTGTTCATAAGAACAGAATGTCACTCAAACAAGACAATTGTTGTCCCTAATTTTAAAACAGAAGTAGTTTGTCCTCTTTGTGCTAGATGCTAACTTCACACTTTTCTCTCTGCAATCACTGTTTGCAACTGTTATATCAGAGAACATTTATAATAAGATAAGAACATTTATAATAGGATAACCTAGGACAGGATAATGAGTGTTTCTCAGTCACTCAGGGAGAAAGAAGTACAAAAACCTGATCCTCGTTTTGAGCTGTACTGTCTTGTCTGCAGCTCAGCCATTAGTAAAGGCCTGTGCCTTAACATATTAGCATAACCTTTTCTTGTATTATAGGTCAGAGAAATCTCCCATTTAAAATCTTCCTCATTTGTCAAGACAATTTCTCTTTTGACATCATCCAGAAGGTAGAAGCTCTTATTGCCATCTCTCTACTATTTTTGCTGGAAACAGATTATGGGAGCAGCATCCATAGTCTTCCACATAATTATTCCCCTTCTGCCTTGCTACCAATCTTGATTTCTTGAGTGTGTCATTTAAAATGAACCACCTGCTTTTCCCCCAGGTGTAAATCCTGCATAAGAGTCTCCTTGGTGGAAATCATTACAATATACCAGACAAGGCCAATAAAACAGAAAATTATTTATTTTTTTACACTCCTTTGTATCTGTCTTGTAAGTCTTATATTTATATATTTTTTCTTAATTATGGTTTTATAATAATACTGCAGGGCTTCAAGAGTGATGTGACTGCATTACTGACTAACATCAGTTGTCACTGCTAATACCAGTGTTCAGAAACTTGTGGAGATTTATTTTAAACAGAAGAGTATATACAGCGATACATACACGTGTATGTAACTCTGAGATGAGCTAATAGCAAGAATTGTGACAAAAGATATCCCAAGAAATTTATGTGTCGATATGATTTATGAAAATATTCTGTAGCTATTAAGAGACTATATGTTAATATTCCCCAACAGGAAAAAGTTATAAACTTATGTGCTAACAGGCAATTTTTTGACATTTGATTTTTTCTTATATTTATGTCATAATCAAAATGGCTTCAATAAATTCTGAGCTTTGGTTATCAGATAAACTGTGATCCTCTTCCTTTCCATCAGTCATTGTTTGATTATATTTTTAAATGGTTTTAATACTGAAAACAAAACAAAACAAAAAACTCTTAGAAAACTTGCAATACATTAAATTATTTTAAAAATATCTCCAACTTACATGGCTCATATTTCCCTAGTATATTTAGAACGTTAATGAACAGCATTTGTTATTATATGAATGTTCAGTTATTGCTGATTTTATCAGCATACACAAACATGACAGATCTGTGAGGGAAAAATCTGTAAAGCTGATTTTCTCTCTTTCTCTATTTTTATAGCTAAGTCAAGCCTGTTTAAAAAAAAATGAATACATGCAGCTTATAAAACAGTCTAAAACGGCCATAGGCTTTAGCATTCACTGGGAATATTATGCACCACCACTCAGATTTTATAACAGTAAATCATTATGAGTGTCAATGGCTTATAGAGATCCCCGCCTTTCGGTTATGAACATTTGCATTTCAACCAAGTTTTCTATCAAAACAAAAATTTTACTTTGCTAAAGATCAGTGGCTGGAATAAAAAGGTCTCAATATTCTTTTTTTTTTTTTTTTTCTTTTTTTCCCAATGGCAGTTCCACATGACTTAATTTTAAACTGATATGGCTAAAAATTCCTCTATATTCAGTACATGAAAATGTCTACACAGTGTTTGTTTCAGTCCCAAACAGAATATTCTTTTAAGCACATCTGTACTACCATCTACTGGAAAGGTGAGTAACTGTGTAACAGTAATCACTGTTTCCATCAGCTACAGAACCTAAATTAAAAAAAAAAAAAAAAAAAAAAAAAAAGAACCTTCCATTTCTCCCACAAAAATTATATCTTTACAGTGTGCACTTTAAGATGTACTGACACTAGAAATCTCTCATTGGTAATCTTTTGCAGAGATCAGGTTGAACTAAGGCTGGGTAGTTTTCATGAGGATATATTTCAGCCAAAAGTGAGATATTCTTTATCATTTTCTTATGATAAGATATTGCACATCAATAGTTCTCTTTCAGCTTTCGAGATAAGTAAAGGGAGGACAGCAAGTGCATGTGTGTACAATTATATTCCTCAGGCAAATGAGAGACTCAGAAAATTCACCAGAGCATGGCAGAGACAGGTACTGTATATACTATATTATGTGCTTCTGGACTCCAGAGCTCAGTTATGTTTTCTCACAATTCTGTTATGCCATTCTAGGATGTCTTGAGCCACCTCTGCCAAGACTGGTGAATTGTATTCTTGTTTAGCAAGAGGAAGAAACATCTTCTAAAGTGAGATTAGATTACTTCTTTTATATACTTAGTTCTGCATTCTTCACTAAGCAGCTGTGCATACACACATACACAAATGCAAACAGAATAGGAGTTTTGCAAATAGTGCAGCTGGATACCATCAAGGGAATATGAAAGCAATCTCTAGCTGCCTTGAATGTTATCAGCCTCCTAGACAATTACATCATTCCTGCAACTGGCCACACACAAACATTGTTACCGGCTTCTAGGCAATTAAATAATACTTGATACTGATTACAGACTTTCACAATTTTTATTCTTCAGAAACATGTACAGGCAGACACAGAGAAAGATGTGCAGGATTGTAAGATGAGTGTACATAAATGAAAAGCAGAGGATGGCAGCAGTGTTATTAGTTTCTGGATATGAGGACATGGCTGTTCTTTGTACATCTATTTAAAACTGTATTTAGAATACTGAATAGGAATTATTTTAAAGAAGGTCATTGTGTTGTTCACACATCAAGGACAGCTAAAATAATCATCATTTGTTAAAATAACTTTTAGATGAGAAGCTATTAACAATATACAGTGTTATTAACATAGATTATTTCAGCACATGGAAAGCAACAAAAAAGCGTTGCCAAGAAAACTTTAAAAATATGTATTTGACCAATCTTTAACTACCTGGGTAGAATTTACCTTTGTTCTTTTGCCATCTACCAGTGAGTGGAAGAAGAAATCCCATCTTTCATTGGGAAGCCATGTAAGACCCATTTTGCATCATCAAAAATCAGTCCAGCAGTTCCAGCAGCTGCATTTTGAGTCTCTAAAAGCAGTGATAATTATTTCCAGAAACAAAACATGCAGTGCTTATAGGATGATGTAGAGTGAATGCTTTCCACACATGTACTTACCTTGATGACTTCAGGACAGAGCCTGAATAATCTTCCTACTGTAAAACTGGGTCTCAAAAACAAACAAACAAACAAAAACTTTTAAAAAGCTAACAAACACTCCTATCCTCATACTAATCACAGACTTTGAATAATCCTTGCTGGACTCTCACCTATTCTGCAGTGTTTTACCGCACAAGGAAAGTACGGCACTTCATGGCGAATAACATACTTCACTTTTTCATAGCATTCCTTCAGCTTTAAACTTTGTGTTTGCATGTTTCTGTTCAGACTGCAGCAGTATCAGTTTTTTCTGTCCCTAACCTGAGGCATAAGAATGTTCTCTGATTTTAAAGAAAATGTAGATAGCTACTCAGGCCACCACTCAGTCTCTTTTCTATATTGTACTTTTTCAGCTCTGACATCTAATCAGCCTTGTCCTGAATTCATCATTTATGCTTTCCTTTCTCCAAACTGGATATTATCTCTCTCACTTCAGTGGCCACCTTATGACAAAGCTCTATGTTCTTTCTTCCATTAGTATATGTAAAATTAACTTCTCCCTCTTGCAAATTGTGTTTGTTTGTTTTAAACAAACAACAACAACAACAACAAAACAGCTTGCTTTGTTTCACTCTAGTGGTTCATCTTAGAAAATACTCTTTACTTCCACTTGCTAATATTCAGCTGTCTTTACCTTTCACCAGTTTTTATCATAAATCTCCTGTATTACCTAAGAATGCAAATACCAAATTTACTGTCAACAGTATTCACAGATGTAATACTGTTCTGACTAATAAATCTCTCTTATATTTTTTCCCTTTTTTTTTTTTTTTTTACTGTATTACCTGTGCGGAATATGATTTAAAAGATATTTTTTTTCCCTTATGTGATCTAAAAATGATAGCTCTTTCAAATATTTCCTCAAGATTCACCTTTGCCCTACAGCCCACAAAATTCTAGTTGTTAATCATGTTGAGGGAAGTGATAGGCTGTAACATTCTTTTCTTATTTCTTATTTCTTTTTCTTTTCCTTTTTTTTTTTTTTCTCTAGTTAAGCTCCCCACTACCTTCTCCCTGAACTTAAATGAAAAAAAAAAAATCGTAACAACATCTAATTGATAGTTAGATCAGTTCTTCCCTTATGTACTTCAACATTGTATCTGTATTTCTTGCCTATCCATCTTTTACACCTTTTAAATCTATAAACTTACTGGACCAAGCTTTGGTTTTTTCCCTACTTGTTTGCACAGCTAGCAAAACCATTCTCTAATCCTAGGGGAGGCTGTTGAATATTGCTATCAAATAAAGGCATCATTGTTTCACTAGTTCGCTGCTGTCAATAGAGGTAAAAACCACTCTACTTTTTCCTTGTATTATATTATTTTTTTTTTTCAAATGTTATCCTGGGAGGGAAGGAAAGGGAAGAGAAGGACCTAGCAGTTTTATTTCAGGCTAAAATCCATGTCTAGTCATACTTGGGTTGGGTGTATCTGTTCAATCTGAATCACTTGACAAATTGTTTGGCTGATCTGCACAAGGGTTTGTAGAGGAATGAACTGAACTGCTGTCTGAGAACAGGATTAATTTCTCTGAGAAATTCCAATATATATGTAAATTTCAACACAGTCGTTTCTAACATGTAAATGGGAACATGTACATAGAAACATGCAATTTCTAATCTTCTGATGGCAGTTTGGGGCTATCCTTCAAACTGTTTACAGGTTTTTGACAGTAACTTCCAGACCCGTATATATACAAAGTAGTTTTGACCTAATGTGAGGAGGTATTAATGTACCAGTGCAATTATCAATACAATCCTATCATGTTCAGAATTTTTTTTTTTTTTTCCTTCAGGCATAGGTATGAAGTACAAGAACACTGCCAGCATTGTTTGTTCCACCCACAAAAAACAGCAACAACAACAACAAAAACCACCAAAGAACCCCCACAACTCGAGCCCATTAATTTCTAAACTGTGATTATACTCTCTATTTGAGCAGGGGGCTCAGCAGGGGGAACAGTACCAAAACAACACCCTACACCCACTCCTGGGCTGCTGCTGAATTCATGAATGTTGCAGAAACATTTTAACTTGATGAAAAAGAGAGTGATAGGATCAAATAAAAGCACTGAGTAGGAAAAACAGTCCTCTAAGTCATTCACAGTGGGAGGAGAAAAATATAGAGAAAGAGAAGAGAAGGCCTTTTAGACTAGAGAACGTTTGAAATTGGAATGACATGATTTCCTTCTGTCATTATTAAAATTCATTGTTTTTAAAATAGCACGTTTATACAGCTGTTTGTTTTTTTTGTTTGTTTGTTTGTTTGTTTGTTTTTTAAGCCAGTCATGTAAAAAATGGGGGAAGGTAGTCTTTAAATTACCTATTCCTGAACATTAAATCAATCCTATCAATCCTATTTATTGTTCTTTCTGTGACAGGCGATAACTAGATCTAACAGTGAAGAGTGCCACCATCAGGACGACTGGCGAAATGGAAGCAATTTTTGTGCAGGTTGGTTATTGCCTCCTTTCCCAACTTCAAGGTTTACTTGCAAAAATACTCTCTAAAATTCTCCTGTCTAATCTTATCTGAGCAATTAACCAAGGAGGATTGATTGGGTTATTTACAGGAGGTGAAGATATCTTGGAAACTTTGTACTCTTTTTGTTATTTTCCCACAAATAACAAGAACATGAGTGTTTCACGTTTTTTTTCCATCTGTGGTCTGTGCTGTTTTTCGGCTGTTTCTTTCACAGAATGGTGAATAAACCGAGCCTTGTGGCCCCTCTTTCTACAACTCCCTCCCCCCACACACACACACACTTTTTTTTTTTTTTTTTGGTCATTTAGTTTAATTTTTGGATGGTAGTTTCTTTGGTTTCATTTATTCATAATCAAGAGAATACTGATTTTTATTTCATTAATCTTGATGGAGATCAGAGACAAACATGTTGAGAGCTACCTTAACCTCTAAATTAGAAATGTAGTGCAAGATCTCAACAAACATGGCAGTCTCATTCTTCATGTTTCACTCATGCTGGGACTTCTTGAAATCAGAGACATACAAACATGTTTTATTCTTTCACAGAATAATAAGAAAAAGTCAATCAAATAAGTGGATTTCATTAAAAAGTTCATTAAAAGTGAAGCATTCTGCAACAAGCTGAGTAACAAACTAAATCTTGCCTTGGGCAACAAGCAGAATTTATTTACTTTTTGTCCCCTTATCTTCCAACCCACTAATGTCAGACTGTGATGGATGAAAAGACTTTCTATACCAAAATCTGAATTCTCAGTAAATTACTGACAGCTGGTGTCATTCCAAATTAGAGATAGGCTGTTACTAGTGATCAGTTTATTCTATGACTTCAGTCGTTTTGACTGCCTGCAAATTATTTGCGAATTGGTTTTGATTCTTCATGTGCATTTGTTTGTAATTGATTTTTGTTAGAGATACTGTTTGTGTGGAGAAATGCTAATTGTATGGAACTTGTTTATCTTTGTATGTGCTTTGTAGTACTTTTACATAACTCATCTTACTATTTGCATTATAAACAAAAGAGGTTGTTTTCTACTTAGCATCTATTCTCCAGCATATTTTTGAGAATTTGTTTTATGAATAGTTAAGTTCAAATGATAACAGAGAGATTTGCAATATGAACCATTCAACAAGTCTTTTTGAGCAAGTATCCTCAGCTCTTTGCCTCTATGAGAACATTCTTGCAAATTAAACCTGTCTGTCAAATGCTTTAGGACTGGGCAATAGAGAAAGGCCATTTGTCACAGCTAGCACCACAGCCAAAGCAGATTTTCTTTGTAAGAACATGCAAAATAACATTATGCTTCGTTTGTGTAATTCTCATTCAGAGAACTCTTTTGCTTTATCAGCTTCGTTCAGATTTGTCAGCTTGCTAGGCACTACCTGACAACATCAACAAAAAGAAAAATTAAAGGATATGTAAAAACAAAATAGCATGCCCATTTCATCTTATATTATTCCTTCCTGATGTGAAGAGGATTGTCTTTCCAATTTTTTCTTCAACAGATAGAGATAATCTAAAAAAGCAAATAAGCAGTAAAAATCTTCATATCAATTTTCTGCTTATTGTTCACTCCCTGTCTCCTTTAGGCTATAATTCCCTTACATTTGATTTTGTCTTCCAAATCTCATAGTTTCGGCCAGAAATAAGAAGCATGTGAAGGAAAGAAAGACTGAACAAAATTATGTTGTTCTATGTTATTTAGATGATTACATACACGCAAGTAAGTTTTCTGTGGTCCCAGGAAAATGAATTTGATTATCTGGAAAAATTTGGCAGGGAGGAGAGATTTCCCTCTACTTTCTGCATCTTCCTTGAACTGGTTCTTTTGCTTACTCATTGTAAGACCTTTTGTTCAATGGGGTCTTGTATGTTTGCACACTATCTTTATTTTGTATTTCTCACAACACAGAATTCATATTCACCATTCCTAATCATATTCATTAGGAGAAATAGTCCCAGAATAAATCCTATCTCCCAGACCTTTTTTTTTTCAGTAGATGAAAAAATTTTGGATCCTCTCTCTCTCCCTGCCCTCTTTTCCCCCACCTCCAGTTAGATCTATAATCTGAAAAAAGCCACTCATAAGTGGTAAAAGATGTCAGAAGTCTCAGGAGACTTTTGTCTCATAGGAAGAGACAGGTCTGTATCAAAAGTGAATCTATTTAAAATGGACTTTAGTTTGTGGAGATCTCATAAGCACATCTCTAATCAAAAAGGAATAATTTCTCCACCAAAGTAGCATTCATACAGAATATACATTTCAATGCAGCTGAGCTTGAGAGAGAAGATTAAAATGATTTCAGGAAGGGATATGCATGATTCAACACTGAGTAAAGGAATAATCTTTAGAGAACACAGAAAAGTGGCTCTTCTCAGAAGTATAATTTCTGCTGCATGCAAAATGCATTAACATGAGAAAAGAGGGTTGTGATAAGGTTCCATAATACCGAAGCTACGTTATTGTTTTTCTGTTTGTTTGTTTTTATGCTCTTTGTGTGACATCAGTATTTATTGCCGTAGTGATTTGCATTATATGTCAATATGCATGCACCGTTCTGGGGCTTCCATGAATCAAATTCCTCCTTTCATTTCTCAGGTGCCACAATGTTAGCTGGACTTTTGCTGCCTCCATTCAAGGCTGACAAAATCAGCAATGATAATGTCACCCTTCTTTTTTAGTATACATACAAAATGTCTTTGCTAATTACACATGATTTATCATTCTTCATGTACTTAAGACACTGATGTAGTTTTCATCCCTGTGAAAACTGTGCCCCTTTATAACATCGCACTGACACAGAGGAATACTACTATTATTTTCATTTTACAGATGTGAAATTGCAATAGACAGGCAAAATGACTTCTCCAAGGTTATGCAGTAAGTCTATAGAGAAGCATGGAATTATGTGAGATTTCAAAGCTTCAGGCTACCACTATAACTATTTTACCAAACATTTGTCTTCTTTTCAAGAACATACTACATTCTAAACAGAGAAGTGACACAAATCCTTAGGGGAAAAAATTAATCCTAAAGCACATATTTCAAATCTGTATATAACATTATGCCTACCATACAGTTTTTCACAGTACATTTCTGAAGCTTTAAGAGTATCAAATATCAGAGTCATGTGCTAGTCCTTTCCTTTTTTTTCCCCCAAATAAATTAAAGACAAAAACAAAACCACACACACAGCAAGTCTCCAGCAAAGTAGAGAACTACCTGTGTTTTCAAAGCTTCAGGCTAGCATTACAGCTATTGGACAAAATATTCATCTCCTTTTCAAGAACCTTCAGCATCCTGAACAGAGAAGTGATGATAAGCTACTGCAAATTTGAAAGCAAGTAGGATTGTTGTTTGATTACTTAACTGCACAGTAAATGGAAACATTAAGGCATGAAATTTTCACATGTTTTAAAGAGTGGTTGATCAGAGGTTTAGGTAGGTGATACTGAGGTAGGAAAACTAGAATGAAGAAATTATCTTACATGATGTTTATTTTTAATAATTCTGTTTTGTTCATCTCTTGTTCAAAGGGAAGAGAGAGACCTTCAAGTTATTACTATGTAAAGGTATTATCCTATTCACTCATTATATTTCCTTTTTGATTATTTGTTTTTGATTTTTAACTTCAGAGTATTTCAGTATGACAAAGCAGACTTTCATAAAATTGTGGGTAAATTCAATCACTCTACAGTATAGGGATCAGAAAACTTCATTTTCAGCAGATAGTTTTATAAATGGAAAGGGAACAGGACAAGCAAGATGCGACATGTGCTTTAAAGCAGGTTGGTTACCATTTGCAAAAGTCATGGAACACCCTTTAACAACTTTTATTTTTATCTTAGATTTAGTGGGAGAACTTGGGTCCTTCCTTTTAGAATGAGAGCTGTTATCGAAATAACAGAAGATTGGCAAGCTGGAAATAGGAAAAGAGGATGGATAAAATGCACAGTTCTCTTTCAAACTCTGAGATGGCTGTAGCATAAGTGGGAGGAAAGGAGAAATAACAACAAAGAAAATCATTATGATTCAGATGTTTACAGGCCAGTTTCATAGTCAGTCTAGTTCTGGGCAGTCTTTGTCAGAGCTCTGACAATCAGTTTTTAATTTGACAGTCACATTTGCACATCAAGGCAAAATGTTTGCTTTACACATTTAGTTCACTACTATGTTTTATTGATGTTCATGTTCCAGTGAAATCCTTAACTTTATGTTAATGCAGATCTCTAAGATTTATAGTCTTTTTTTGAGGATCTGCTCTCAGGTTTAAGAGCCTGACCTTAAGAAGAAAGAAAGGTCATATGAGTAAGATAGCTTTCCAGGACATTTATACTGGATGTTTCAGACAAAAAGAATAATACAAAATCATATGAACATCTTAGAAAACAAAGAAATGTTTATATATATAAAAAAAAAGGCAATTTGTTAATGGTGTTTGACTTTGTTGCTGAAGTGCCCTATCAGCTGCTCTCTAAAGTGGCCCTGCCCACACACTTGCTGGATGAATATATAATTATTTGCATCAAAATGAGACTCACTTTACTGTCTTCTGCTGAAAGTATCTATTAGGGGACTTCCATAAGGAATGTGATATAGGAAGTCAGTCTCCATGGTCAGTATAGTCTTGTCTAGTTTTATAATCAATTAATAAAACTAGATTTTAAAAATGACAGAGAAACCCTCTAAGATAGCCACTGTACTGCAAAGCACTCCTTAGGGATATTACGATATGCTACGCATCAGTCAGGTAGATTGCTTTGAAACAGTATCTCTCACATTGCACTAAAGTGTTTTCATTGCTGTTATTTGAGTACAGATTTCTCCTTTTTGTTTGTATAAGAAATGTATAAGAAAACTTGACAGCCTTGTGCAGGAGACAGCAAACTGTCTCACTTGAGAACAGAGCTGTGTTGTGTAGAGTAACTGTGGACTAAGCGCTCAAGAGTCATGGAAAGCATCCTGATCCCCCCCCCCCTTTTTTTTTTTTCTTATAGTACTCTTTCTATAGGCCTCTATTCCTCATAGTGTGCAAGCCAAAATTGCTAACACAGAACTGGATAGCGACCAAGAGTCACAGGTTTGAATAGTGAGGAATCTTTGGAACTCTTTTCTTACAGAACTGCTGTCAAGAAGAATAAAATACATACGTTTCTTTTTTCCTTATCAGTTCCCTTCACTTCAAAATAGGTGAAGGTAGCTAAGTGATATGAATAACTGAATCTGTATGCTTTCTTTGCTACCAAACTTCATCTTGTCACAGGCAAAAGTTATGGACACCAAAGTTACAATCACCTGAGTAAACAACAGAAATTCTTTTAATTTTCTTGTCTCTCTTGCTGTGGTATGTTGTAAATAAATTAGGAAAAGTGAGAAACAAGGATATTTTTCAAGTGTGACTTTTTAAAGATTGCTTTCTGAAGTTGAAAAAATAAATTTCAGAAGAGGTATCAATATTACAGTCTGAGACTAGAACTTCACTATCCCTTTTTTAGGTCTGCCTTGTGGTTCAAGTCACAGCAGCATATCAGAAAGATTTGAACTAGTTTTTTCTGATACCCCAAGTGAGTTTCAACCACATCTCAGTTAGTTAAAGCCTTTCTGATTGCTTCAGGTGACATGATTCTTTCAACAACAGGTTCCTAAGCCTGTTGTAATCCATTGTACGTCTCCAGAGTCTCTTATTGAAAAAGCTATTTTCACTGAGGCAAAGTGGTTTTTGTTAATAGCAAACTTTGCAAAACTGCACTCAGCTGGGTTATGCTATATATAATTGAAACTATATTTTTCCTTTCAATTTTCCTCATGGCAGTAGAGACATACCTCATCACTGTAATTAAGTCACTATAAATATACATTGATTACTCTGAAACCTGTGGTCTGGTATAAAATCCCAGCATTACTTTGCTTGAAAACATAGCTTTGACATATGACTTATTATTACAGTATTGTACGATTAGTAAGTACACAAGATAGTAAACTATTCAGTATAGTACTCTCAAGGGAATGAGGGAGGGAAGAGATATAAAACCAAAAACTTGGTACTGTATCCTCTGTAGTATTGATTTTAGTAAAATGGCTTAGTGCTTTCTGTAAAAGGCTAAAATATTCTCCTGTTTTGTTTTGGCTGTGAGAGTCAGACTTTTTGTCTATCTAAACTACTGAAGTTAAATTTGCAACAATATTTAAGTAGACCTTACAATCCAGCACTTTTTACAGCAGTTCTGTGGACTGACAGCATCTGGGAGATGCAAAATGCAGAGATGTGTATAGCTGGCAACAAAATAAAATAGTGTGGGCAGAGATTTATCATATATATCATGGAATTACATATCCAGGACTTGTGTGTTTTGTCTGAAGGTTTTAGCATAATTTATTATAAATTATAATTATTATTATGAAAGTAGACAGATCTCTTGGTGCTTCTGGATGTCATCCTGTCATCATCCAGAGAAGACAGGCTGACTGGGAGCTTAGCTTCAGCTCCTTGAAATCACTCTTGGCAAGGAAGCAGAGAGAGGTGAATGGTGTACCTTTTAGATCTTCACTCGCCACAACTTGATTTGCGTCTTCTAGCTCAGACTTGGAAAACTCCAGGGATATGAGACTAAAACTGTCTACAGCAATGTGGTTTCCACAGCTTTTTGAGACACTATATGCACACTCCTAGAGTAAAAGAAGGTTTTCCTAATACCAAGAAGAAATGTTCCAAGCCACAACTTGTGGCCATTGTCTCTCATTTTACCATCTGCCACTACCAGGCCTCTCTGTGCCTCCTTGCCAAGAGTTATTTCAAGGAGCTGGAGCATACAAATGTGTCTGTATCATCTGCAGTTTCTACGAGTTAATTATTTGTGGCTGATCTTTCTGCTGACTTTTTCATGTTTGTCAGTGGTTTAACCAACTTCTGGCTTGATCAAGCCTACATACAAATCTTACTATATCCATTTTGGTAATCTGGACTCAGCAAATTTGAAAAACGATATTAGAGGTAATTCATTGAACTATGGTCATAGCACTGGCTTTGGTTTGTAGCAAAGAGGAAGCAAAGTGTTGGATTCAAAATAAGTATTTCAAATCATATATTTTGCAGATCAGTAAAAAGAGACTGATGTTATTCCTCTAAATATTTTCATTTTTTCACTTGTAATATCCAATTCTATGTTGTGTTATTTATTTTTAAATGGTGCTCACTAGGTATTTCTGCAAAAGTAGCATAATTATATGCTTTTAAAGCTGTGCATTATTATGCCTAAATGCTAGGAAAAAGAATGCTTAAAATGTTCTTTATAAAGAAATAGGGTTATTTTTCTGGCTTTAGCTGAGAGACAGGCAAAGACACAGTTAAACACCAAAAGGTTTGAGTCCAATGTAGCTAAAAGTTAAGCGTGACCTTAATTCTAATGATGAATTTAATTCATAGCAATATCTAAAGGATACTTAAATTTAACCCTTAATCCAGAATACTTTTACTTTTTACTTTTTTCAGCAGTTGATGCCCATGTAAAAGTGACAGCCTAGTGTCAGCTTTGAATTTCTGGCCTTTTAAGTCACAAATCTCACTATTTAGCGTTCACTTAACATCTGTAGTAATAATAGCAGTAATACAATGCTTAAATATAATATAATAATATAATAACTTAAAAGTTGATTAATATTGGACAATTCTATTATGTACAGCTGTTGTTGTGAATTACGATATAGCATCCTTAACCAGGTCATTTACAGCTTTGGTACCACTCCACAGAACTGAAGATGCTGACATCTTTGCAGCTGACAATAAAAATAAAATAAAAATAAATAAATAAATAAAATGGGAACAAGTCATCAGAGTACTAAACAGCTAGCTTAAAAAAATGGGACTGAGAACACTTCAAGAATTATATTGACATTGTTCTTACATTAGTATGAATACAGAGAGAAGTTAATTTAATATGGTAGAATTGCATCCATACTACTGAACACTAAATCTTATCTCCAGACTTTCTGGAACTCTGGATCCTCATTCAGACAAACCTGACCGTCGCTTTCAACCTTCAAAGTTAAATTAATTGGATACCACATAAATAACTTGGAGCTCTTACGGGAAGAAATAATAAAGTTGTTTCTTTAGAATGGATATGAAACCTTTTTTTTTTTTTTTTAAATGAAATAATGTGTTTGGGAAAAAAAAAAGTATGTATATATATATATATATATATATACACAAATATATATATTTTTCTCTAAATAAACTGCTACTAACATCCCCAAAGATGACCAAGCAAGCCTTTGGCTACTTTTTTGCACACCACTGAGCCATTGCAAATATTCCCAATGGTGATTTATTTTAAGTCTGCTAGAGGCATTTAGTTTCTGAAACCTACTGAAATCCTTTAGGCTGAAGGGTGCTATATAAGTATAGAATGTTTTAAAATATTTTTTTTCCTGTCAGTGAATGCATGCATATATTCAAAACCAAGCAGAGATTGCACTGGGAATTTTGCTATACTGATAGGATATTGTCACTAGCATCACAGTGGTTATTGAATATACACATATTAGGAAAGACAATTGAGATCAAAGATGACCTCAAAGTCGAATTCCAATCAGTTCATTGCATCTCTTTCTGGGAACAGGAGAGATCCTGTTAGTTTGATCAGTACTGTCATTCGCAATACAAGCACACCCTTTATAGGTGTTTATACTAACAGATTAAGATTCACAGTCTACTTTCCTTTGCAGCCCATTTAGGGAGTATCTGCTGCATGTGCAAGTCCTTATGCTTTTTATTGCGCTACGCATTTCCTCATTTCCATTTCTTTTTTCCTTTGGCTAAACTAATCATGTGTTGATAGGAGCTCCTATTGCAGTAGAAGAAACAGCCATGCACTTTGTAAAGTTCAGTCATTGAGGGATGAAGAGGAAAGGAATGATGAAAAAAGGTTTCACTAAATAATTTCTAATCATTTCTGTGCCTTATGAAATCTTTGCACTTCTTTGAAAACCAAAGAAACATCACTATACTCATTCCTGTCTTTGTTTGTGAAGAAAATGCTAAATGTCACTCAACAAATCCATTTTCTCTCTTCTTTCCACCATGAAAATAAAATATGTTATCTGCCCACCTTAAACAAGAGGTATCTGTTCTCTTAGAAAGATGTCTAATGAAATTTTCAGTTGCAAATTTTGATTATATTTTTTTTTTTTCCCCATGGCAGATATGCACCTTCAAAAGTTATGAGAAAGTGCTTTAAACTCTTATTTTGTAAGAGACATATTCAACCATTGTGAGAACATGTGCAGGTAGCTACAAGATTCTGCTTCCTGGAAACTCTTCATCATTGCTGCTAGACCTTGCAATTTTGTGTGTTTTAACAAAAATAAATTAGATGACTTGAAGAGCTGAGTATACCAAGGGTTCTCAGACCATAACTAACACAGCTATCCTTCTGTTAACTCGTTGCTGAGCGGAAGTGCTTTTTATATAGTAGTTTATATAGTAGTTTAATGTAAAAACCTTCTCTAAACATGAGAACTGGGTGCCTGAGACCTCTTAATCCTGTTTATCCCATCTGTTCAGAGAATCCTAATTATCTTGAGCACAGATTTTATTTTTTGCCTTTATTTTTGCTGAAGTTGTTCCATTTTACTTATATGAATTCAAGATTTGCTGGCCAAAGACTTCCAGCATTAGATTGGCTATGGAACCAGTAACAGCTGTCTTGATACCTAGTCCTTGTTTGAATGATGCTGTATCGATTCACATACTGCATACTACATGTAAAAATACATGAAGATATTGGAACTTAGGTCTCTCTCAATTAAAACCTTTTCATGAGACAGGAGTTACATCTGAAAGAGGTGACATCTAATTTGTGCAGATTACATAGGTGGCATTCAGGCATTCTGGAATTCATGATTATGTCACTAGCTTACCCTTTCCTTGAAGTATTAATTCATGCACGTTATCTTTCTAGGTATCGTTGATCATGGTTGTGATTTTTTATGAAGATTAAAATAATTATTTTTAAAAATGTGATGTAATACTACAGTAAGCCATAAGAAGAATAGTAAGGGACTTGTTTTCTCAAATTCCCTTAAAGTTCTTGGGAAACAGCTTTCCCTTTTGTCACTGAAGCTGCCATTATTCTAGTTCACAGTGCTGGATCTGTAGCAAAGCTACTCAGAGTGTCCCTAAATCTGGAGTAAAAATCTATAATCATACACTGACTGCATATTTTTAGGCAGGAATAGATAAAACCAACCGGTTTATATAAACCTCTATTTTCTATTCACACAAAATATGTTTTTACAGCTCTAAACACACAACTTGTCTTTAATTTGATTTAAGGTTTTGTATTTCATCTGATAGTAACTGAACTGTATTGCATTGTCTCAGATTAGTACTAAATTCTGAGCTGCCATCAGCAACAGGGCAGTCTTAATTTTATCCATCAGTAGAATGAGAAGAGAGAAAAATGTATTTAAAGAACTGGGAGAAGAATACTTTGCAGAGTTAAGGCTTCAAGAAGGCAAAGGGAATTAGTTCTTTATTCTTTCTGCTAACAATTTGCAACCTGGAAGAGTGAAAAGTCAGTCATTGAATATTGTGTCAACACATGTATCTGGTCTTTCATTGTAACATTATACCGATGTTTTTGCATTCTCAGAAGTGGACCTGCTAGTGTAACTTATCATTACATGAAAGTTGGGAGGATTTAATAATAGCAGTTTGATTCCAAGGTGTTCCATGTAATTGGTTATTTTTTCTGTAAATCTTTATGCATCTTCAAATTGGTAGTGTTCAATTTTCACTTGTAGCATTTTCTATTTTTTTTGTCTTTTTTTTTTTTTTTTCTCTCTGAAAATAATGTGTTCTCAACACTCATATCTTAGCTTTTGAAATTAGTGGTAGCACAGAGGCAGATCCTTTCCCATATACTGATGTGATAACTTACGGCTTATTTAGAAACTCTTGTTTGTTTGTTTTTAACTTTAATACAATGAAGTAAAATCAAAGAGAAGTGACTTCTAAGCCCTTCTTGAAGTCTGTGAGAGTCTATATTGCCTTCAGCAGGCCAAGGTCTCCTCCTCTGAAATTTACCTGAGAATAAGAATTAGAGGCCACTGTAAGAACTAAGCTGAAAGCTTCCCTACTGAAGCTAATTGTGGCACTTTATGATGTCCCCAGAAGCACTGTCAGACAAAGATATTTTGATCATTGAAGGAACTGGGCCTTCAGGCAGCCACTGACAGCAGTGACACTGTAGTCACTAGCATAGCAGATGAACAGAGTGAATTCAGGTAAACGCTAAAACTTTAAAGCAACTGGCATAAAAATCTCACCAAATATGCGAATTGCTGTAGAATGCACACCTGACAAAGTATTTTTCATTTTCTTAAAAGAGGTGGACGCAGACAAGACTGCCAGTTGGAAACTCCCAGATTTTAATGCTGGTTTACACTCAAATTCCATCTGTGATCATCAAAGGTTATTCACTTTACTCACTGTACTTAAATTCTCATTTCCTGAAAGGCGCATGTCAGATGGTTATTTAACAAAGAGAATTTTACATCTAAATCAATTGCCTCTAGAGTGACATACTGAGGTAAGATGTTTTGAGAGTTTACAACATTATACACTGACAGCGTATGTTTTAAGACATTTGTAGGGTGGTCCATGGCTCCTCATGTTTCCCAAGACTGTTGAATACACTCCACACACGCTTCTCTGTGAACTCCAGTTTCTCTCTAACACTGGGACTGTCCCTTCAGTCCATGAAGCAGTGGGGAGGGAGGGCCATGTGGAGAGGCAGAGGCAGCATGCTTACAGAACAAAAGTGACTTTAGCCAGTGTCTGTTTTTCTCCCTGACAATATTGCTGCTGTTGTGAGGGATTAGCTTCTTCAGACAGTCCTATCAGGACTGCAAGGTTCTCAGGCTTGAAAAGCTACCAAAAGGGAGTGCTCAGCCATGCCTGGACTCAAACTATTGTTTTGTAATAAAAGATAAATTGAACCTCGGCAAACAGTCTTAGTGAATAAATGGTGCAGCTGACGCTATATTCTTTGAGTAGCAGAGGACTTAGTAGTTTGTGTCTCAAGAACACCAGCTAACACATAACCCAAGGTCTGTACTGTTGACATTTTGCACCTTTGTTCCTGTTTTGCCCAGTCTTTTCATCTGCTGACTGCTGTTCCCATTTGTGTTGGCCTACACCTAAGAAAGTGTTTTCCTTACTGAATAGCAGAGGCAGGGCAATTCAGATGCCCTCTTCCGAGCATAACAAGATTATAAGAGGAGTCAGAGTCTGTTACCTCTGTCTATTGTTTGCATTAATTTAGACTTAGTAATGATGAAAATCCTTTTTCCCTATTCAGTTGCTGGACTCTTAAAGCTGTCAGCTTGTCCTGGTTTGAAAGAGAATTTCAGTAACCCCCCCCCTTGAAAGATTGCAAGAAATGCTCCTAAGCCAACTTATTGTCATTAAACATTTAGTAAGAAGATTCAGTTTAAAATGCCACGAGTTGGCTACCACTTCATTTAATTAACATTGATTCTGAAAGCACAATATAAATTTTAGTGCTTTTTTTAATCACTCTTTCTTTATATTCCAGTTGCACTGATTCTAAAGCTTATATGATTATAATCACCCTGCTCAAAGTAAAAGGATTTTTCCTGCACCTTCCATTCCTTAAATTGTTTTTAGATTTCCCAAGGGGCACATATTGTGTAAGATTATGATGATAAAGATTTTAAGGCAATTATGTTCCTTTAGTTGGAAGCTGAAGTTAATGTTTTTGAAGGCTGCGTTCCCAAGAGCCCTGATAAAAACAGAAGCCATGATGCCCTCTTTTACATCTAAGTCGACCAACTGTCAAAAACAAGGCAGAAAGGCTAGCCTATCTTTGTGAACCACAAGTCAATTTTTCACTTAATATATCTGCTTTTGGTGGAATAGAAGATGTCTATAACGGAACATTAACAAACACTGTAATTTGCTGGGGTCAGTCAGGTCTGTAGCTTTGTGACTCTGAGCTCTCTTAAATTATGCTATCAGCTTTCAAAACCTTATTAGGTTTAACCCATTTCGGCGCCACTGGTTTCTCGGAATCACCAATACACCTCTAATCAGAAAACCACAGAGAAGCCAATCTGCTGCTATCAGAAACCTCAGTACAATTTTGTGTATTAATATTTCAGAAAGCATGTAGGAACACATGCTCCCTGCTGAGCATTACAACCAGGCAAGCTACAGTAACAGCGGAGACAGATCGCCAGTAAACCTGGCCAGAGAAACTTAAAGCTGTCTCTTGTCTGGCTGTGGATTTGGTAACCAAAGAAGGGGAAATGAAATGGGTTATTTGGCTTGCGATTAATAAATTCCCATAACTGTCAATTGAGATGACACACGTAAGTTACATTTCTTACAGGAACAGAAAATACCTAAAACAGCATCTAAAGGCTACAGTTTTTTGCACTATTACCTTATGGCTGACGTTACAGGTGTCCCCCCCCGCCCCCCCCGCCTCTTTTTTTTCTTTCCCTTCCCACCTCTGGTGAAAAGACATCCCTGCAGCATTTCCCCTGTGTTTCTCACACACAAGAGGCCAAGAGGCTGTGCACGGAACAGGTCATTAATGTACTGAGTATCACCACGTAAAGCCACAAAGAAAGAAATAAAGAGAGGAACAAGATACCTTCCTCCCATTAGAGAATTTGTAATCAAACACAATAGAAACATATCTGACAGTTGTTTGGCTGTTTTTCTTAGCGTAGCCCTGTAGGCCGAGGAAGCTACCAGGGCTTGGAACTTAGATTGGGGCCTTCTCCCTGTGGGCCACGCCCCGGGCAGGGTGAAGCCTTAAAGGTGTGAAGCGAAGAGGCCCTAAACCTGGCTTGGCTACCTTAGGAACGGTACTTTCTTTTCCTCTCAGATGGTAAATGGGGTTCACAATGCTTTGCTGCCCCACGGAAAGGCAGGGAACCGTGAAGGGTGCTAGGGGCCCCAGCCCAACCATCTGTGGCCAGTAGCCTTTGGCCCAGGTGCCATTAGCCGCCAGTGGCGTGGCCGGTTGCTGGTCCCTGTGTCCGCCCTGGGCACCCCATTTGGCCTGGGTGTCTGCCCTGCAGCTCCACTAATGTCGGAGGGAGGTGGAAGGTTGTTGTAGTGTGTGGGTAGAGCCCTGGCCCTGAGCCGGCACCCTCCTTCTGTGTGCTGCCTGGGACAGGGGGGTAAAAGGGACTTTTTTCTATTTATTTGCTGATTTTCCTCATTTTAGAACTGTCTTATGTGGGTATCAGCAGCTACAGTGGTGGCCGGACTTGGCAGTCAGAAGCACTGAGGGCAGTGGTGGTGCTGGGCACAGCCCAGAGCTGCCCATTTCCTCTGCTATTTGCATTGCACTAAACTATGCCTTAAAAAAAAAAAAAAAAAAAAAAAAAGGGAGTCTATTTCAGTGACTTTTGTGATATTTGGTGAGGTGTTCTGTGGAGCAGGTGATAGAAATGAAGTACCAGCTGTTACTTGGCCCAGCTTTAACTTGATAGGAAATCATCTCCTGAAAGCTTCCATAATAAAAAGTAAACTTAAAAATTGGAGGAAAAAATACATGTATACACATGTTATTTGGAGGGCCTATATAATGCTTTAGTGTTTAGAATTCCATCATCTAGCCTGCTTTTTTTTATTTTTTTTTTGGTACTAGATGGTAGAAGTTACGTTATTTGGGTTTCTATTTATGAAAATAGCATAGTGGTGTATATATATATATATATTTTTCTGGGCTGCCTCTTTCATCTCAGACTTTATAATGTATTTATTTATTGTTCGTTTGTTTGTTTGTTTAATTTCCTGAAGATCATTACTCAGAACATGCTTTTGTTCTTTGGGATGTCTGTAAATAAGCTGTCTAGAGAACATAACTGAGTGTTAGACAGAAGCATTGACTTCATAGGTTATGGGGATGTACAGACCAACAAAAATAGTAAAGCTACCATTTACATTATAATCTAAAAATTTAGCAATTTATACTGTGAGTTGTGCTGACTCCAGGGAATCTAAATCCAAGATGTCACCAAAAGCCACTGAAGCTTATAAAGCTCTACTTTATTGATCTACATTGACACTAATGATACTTTAAAGGGATTATCCGGGGCAAATCAAAAATGTATGTGGTGTTGTAAAAGCAAAAGTTGATGATACTTGGTAGTTTGTAATTCTAGATTATCTGTTGGAGTAGGTGGTGCTCCACTATATAAAAAAATAGGTTTGTTTTGGGTACTTGTCTTCTGAACAGCAACAATTTCCTCCATGCTGTCATAGCCTCTTTTACCACTGACTCTGTGCCAAGATGGTGTGTTGTGCCTGCTCTTTGAATTAATATTTTTATGTGATACAAAGTAGAAAAGACTCAGCAAGAGAGACAGATTTGCTCTGATCTGGTAAAACAGCTTAAAATGTTTTAGGGAACTCTCCTAAGAGATATGGCTGAGAAGTAGAGATCTCTCACAGGTTGCATGAACAGTTTAACTTCTGAGCTATTACATAAAAGGTTGTTACTTGCACTTCTCATCTCTGCTTTAAAGAATAAGTGACTAAAACTAAGTGATCTCAACAGACAAAACCCTTCAGAACTGCATTAGGTGAGTTGATCCATTTTGATCAGTAAATAATCTTGTAGGATTTTTAGATCCTGTTTTACCTCCTGCACAGTATTTTTATCAGGAAAGACCTTTCATTTCACTTCTTAGAAGTCAGCACTGTCTTTGGCCTTATCCAAGTATTTGATAGTTCGTACATGTTCTGTGTGCTCTCAAAGTACTATTGATGACTCAGTGTTTCTGTCAACCAATTCTTTACATATGCTACGACATCCACCAAGATCAGATGATTTGAAAACATATTCTTGCTGTTCAATTTCCTTTGCAGTTTTCAGAATGGTTTGAGAGTTTTAGTGACCCTACAAAATCACTAATGCCAAAGCATATCATTAAGATGTAGAAGAAAAATGAAGAAGAGCTCATACAGCAGAAACTAATGTGGGGGCAGCACAAGGAGACCATGAACCTTACAGGTCAGACTATGGGGAGAGTAAGCTACTTCACATGCCCCTCTCCCCTGTACATACACAGGTGAAGTGATTGCTGTTGACTGTGAGCAGAATTAGGTTTGTTCAATTCTATGCTCAAAGATGAAAGGGTGCACAGAGTGAATCTTTGCACGTGTGAAGTTGTAACTTGTACCAAGTTGTGTTATGTACTGCCCATGATTCAGTTTTTTTATTATAATTCCTTATCTGAGAAAACAAAGATATGAGAATTGAACTTTTTGCAAAGAATTTTGAAGATAAGTGTTCAAGATTTAGTATTTGTTATATGTTTATTGATCCATTCAGCCACTTAGACAGTGGCTAAAGAGGAAGCTTTTAGGCACTAGTTCATAATGTCAAAATGCATAAGTAATACAAAACTTCTGATAAAGAGTGGTAGCACTGTGTGTGTGTGTGTGTAAAAAAACACCCTACTGTCAAGCTAACTTGACATTCTTAACATTTTGCCTTTTTAATATATGATCACAGAGAAGAAACATAGATTTCCTGTTCTGAGAGTAATAACCTGTTCTGCTGGAGAAAAAATATTTAGCTAAATGTCTTTTAGAAACATTTGCCAAGATGACATGTAACTTCCAGGAAATGCAATGAGAAAGCTGAACAAATGGAGCCTACTTTACTATTAGTTGCTTGGCGTTGTCTGTTTTATTGCTAAAGGCAGATTTAAAATGTAGAATTGGATCTACTAGTGCCATCCTGATTAGTTGGAAAAGTAAGATTCTGTAAGTGGAAAGTTAATCTTTAATTTCAGAATTATTCCACAGCATTATGAAGATAGCCATCTTACTGTCAATCTAGTGAAAGAAAGATAAAGCTGTCTTACGGTATTATGATCTTTGTTCTCTAGAATGATGCTGGGTCAAGTGTAGCGGACTATAGCTTCTCACTGAACAAAGACGAACCACCTTCTAGTCTTTATGCATAGATTTTCATGACAAGATTATAGAAATCCCCAGATCATCCAGTTGTCTAAGGCTGAATGACAGAAATTCTGACTGAAACACACAAGGAATGTTACTAGCTATGATTATAATCACAAAATTAATTTCTTGCGTATTCCAAACACAAGCAAGTTTTTTTTATTTTTTTATTTTTTTTTTTTAACTCACCTAAGCACCAGTGGGCCTGTTGGCATGAACTTGGATTAAAAGATGAGACAAATGATAAAATGTATGAAATCTCTCATACCTGTTTCCTGGACAAATCTTGAGAAAAATCTATGTCTAGTTCTAATCTGGTCAGTATGACTGAAATAATATTTCTCATGACTTAGACTGCTTGGGGGCGGGGAGGGAGTTGAGGAAGAAGAGCTCCAGGGAGTGTTCCACCCACCACTACACCATCGTGCAACTTAAAAGCCTTTGAAGTAGCAAATATAAATATAGTTAATGAGAAAAAATATTTTAATAAAAGAAAAATCAGTACACATTTGCATACTTTTACAGAATTGTTCAGGAAATACAATTCCAGATTGGAGAGAGTCCAGGTATAAATGTCACTGGTGCTTACCTTACAGTAATTTCCTATGTTCATATTCAGAAAATTACCCTGATTTGATGGCAAGCTAGGAATTAAAACATCTATTAAAATAGTCTTGAGGCAGACATTTTCATGCCTTCATGCCATGTAATAAAATATATTTTTCTCAATTAAGGAAAACATTTGCATTGCTTTTTTTCCCGCCCAAAGAAGCTGGGTTAGGACAGACAGTCTTCATTATGCTTCCATGTGAATTCAGGCAGAATCTTGATTTGTTGAATTAAAAGCCTGGGAAAACTTGTCTTTTGTTAAAATGGGGAGAATTTCTTCTTTCAGATCTTTTTGTATCCTGAAATGTCAGCATGTCTAGACCTTGGAGTTTGTAGGGGGCAGGTGGCAGGGGTGGTGGTGGGAAGGGTGTCCTCGGGTTTTTGTGTTGGCCTTGACTTACCCAGGAGACCTGGTTCCCTTCTAACTGGGTTCTCTTGATTTGTTGATGAAGCCAGCTTCATCTTCCTAGAACCAGAGTAATATTGTTTCTTCAATCAAAGTTTCTAAGCCACAGTTGTGTTGTGTTTTTTTTTTTTTTTTAATGTGCATTTCAATTTATTCCACTTTTTTTTTTTTTCCTTCAATTCCTGCAGATCTACCTGAAATCCATGTTCTTCCCCAAATATTCTGGGAACTCTGCTTTTAAAGAACGACAGACTTCTTTCCCTGCTGATTAGATACCCCAACTGTCTTGCTAATTTGCTTCCAACAATGCAAACCTGATGAAAATCAATTAAAATTTGCAGAGATCAACAAAAGGGTTGTTTTTCAGTCACCTTTCTGGAATCTATTGGAAACCTTTCCAATTTCATAATAATGTATAGCGATTTCAGAAGGAGTCTGTATTTGACTACAAGAATCCCGAGAAACTAGTGCTGGTGAGGTAGTGTTTTGCCATGTCTTTGTATAATGCAGTTATTAGTTAAAATGCAAAATTTGTGATTGTGTCCTCGGTTATTAGCATTTTGTGTACTTTTACACAAGTTGAGTTGCACTTCATAAGGAAAAAAAATGACATTGAAAAGCACTTTGCATGTGTAGTTGTACACATGTGGATGTACGTCAAAATTATGTTGGTGTCTAACTATTGTGACAGAATTTGGGAGGTTAAAGAATAAATTAGGTGTATACCTGCTCTTGTAAATTTGTTAGACTTTAAAACTGAAAAACAGACAAGTAAAAGCATAGAGTTTTGGATTTGTAAAAACTTAAATAGCTAGTAACTTGATTTTTGCATTTCAGGATTCTTATCATTGGCATAAACAGGGACATGAGCAGTTTCCATATATTTGAGAGAATGGAAACACTTATATATTTAAATCAGTAAATATGCCTCTGAATGTTTACAAAAATAATGCATACAGAAACAGACTATCAGTTGCTTTTCATAATGGGTAAAAAGGTTTGTGGGTAGTACCAGTTCTTTTCATTAAACCAATTTCTAAAGAAGGTATATTTGTTTTTTTCCTCTTTAAAACTAAAAAGAAAACCATTGCATTCAGGACTGTGTGCAGCTTAGGCACAATCTGTTTTGTTATTTTTCATATGAACAGGTTTAGTTACTCTGCAAAAAATGTCTTTTACATGGTCTGAAAGTCAGGATTTCATACAGATATCTAATTTATAAATTAAATTTCTGTAAAGACAGGCTCTCTTCATGCCTCTGATAAGTAAAAGCAATTTCAGGTAACAGAGGCATTGTTTTTCTCAGAATTTTTTAACAAGCTATCAAGAAAATATTTTGGGTGTTTTAAATAACGGTAGAAGGTTAGTATTGCAAAGTTTCTAATCCTTCTTTTCATACTATGTACCTCAGTGTCTAAAGCAGTTGCCTGTCTGGTTTTTGATTCTCAATCCTCTGGTCATTTTTAAGTTTTCAAATCATATTTTAATGCATAGAGGTAGATTGGACCTTCAGAATTTGTGAGGCTGTAAATACCTACGTGCATCTGTAAATGTATTCTTGTTGCTACACCCTGACCCTAGGAGGATACCAAAAGTTTGAGTGGTTCATTCTTTTTTATTTTTCTTAAATCCTGCCCTCCCCGCCCCCTTTTTTTTTTTTTTTTTTTTTTCCCCAGTTATGACTGGAAAGCCTCCTGCTGGTGTAGAGATTAGGATTTATACTTTAATTGTACTGTGTGAAATAGTTCCTTTATGATGTGATTTTTTTAGGATATTGTAATAAAACTACTTTGCTCTTGCAGTGCATGTGACAGTACACAGTACAGCATGGTACGGTGTCTGGTAGGGTACTTTACAAAACAAACTCAAAATCAATGAAATAAGATTCCTTATAGATATCTGTCTTTGTTACTGTAGATTTTCTTAGCTGCTTAAATACCACAGCCAACTGTCGGTTATTTTTAAACTGATTTTTCCTGTTTAAATATTCTTACTCCATAATAACAGCTTTGTTTTGTTGAGACTTCCTGCAATTTGTTGACTTTCATTCACATCAGGGGAAATCGAGTTGTGTGCAATACTCCAACAAAATTGTTCAGTAATATTCAGAATTACCTTAAGATAATGTAACTAAATTTAGTATCTGGCAAAAATCTGAATAACTGCTAATGGTATCCTGTCAGAGTGAATCAGAAACTCAATACAGGACAGAGCAGTAAGTGTTACTCATTTTTAACTTTGCCAGCAGAAATAATAGAACAAACAGGAAGGTGCAGCACTGCAAGTTATCCGTTTAATTGGCACCACGTAAAGCTGACCTTTAGGTTTCAAAAGCATAATGTATATCTTGTGTACACATCAGGAAGAGAAATAAATGAAATTGACGGGCTGGGCTCCTCATTGTAAAAAATATATATAATCCATTTTACATTGACACATAATTTCTGGAGATTCTGGAAGCCATCCAAAATCCATTTTCATATTTTCAGACAAATGGCTGACACTTCAATGATCAGCTATTTAAGGTCAACGATTTAAAACAGAGTGGTCTACTTGTTCCAAATGAAATTTAATGTTTGAAGAGGAGTTTAATAGTCAGCTAGATATGCAGTATCTGGACACATAATTTGACCTC
Organism: Cygnus olor; assembly: GCF_009769625.2. Lineage (NCBI taxonomy): Eukaryota > Metazoa > Chordata > Aves > Anseriformes > Anatidae > Cygnus > Cygnus olor. Next base: position 39,168,882 of record NC_049172.1, on the reverse strand, counting down.
CTAGAAGAAACATGTCTGCCTATGTATCCATTTATATGCATATCTCATGATGTTAACAGTGCCATAAAAGTTGGTTGATTTGATTAAATGCATTTATCATTCTGTAATAGTGTATGCAGTGTCTCGTGCTTTATCTAATATTAAAGTTTTACTCTTTGAAAGGCAAGCTGGTTATAAAATGCTCTGTCTGCCTCGACATACTGAAAGACACATGGTATGTATACCCAAATCATATATCAGATCTTGCTTTTCTAATTAATAAACATTGTGGCAAAATTTTGCTCTTGGCATATTTTGACTTTTGCTATGTATGTTTTTAACAGTATGTTCCAAATGTTAGTTTGTCATGTTGTATCATCATTCTTTATTTCATAACTTAGTAATCACAACAGATTTTTGTAGGTGTACTGCCTACTGAAACACAGTATCTTGGTCAATACAACTTAAATAAATGCAAAGAAAACATCAGCTCTGTTTAATACAATTTTCAGCATTACATATAATGGAACCAAAGCTTTATTATGCTCCAACGGTGATATACAAAATAATACATACAGCAGGTTGAGGTACAGTTCAGAATTTCACAGTGTTCTTAACAAGAATAAAGCTAAAGCTTTAGAGAATTAATTGAAACATTGGATGTAGAGCGCTTTGGATTATCTTTCTTGATCATGTGATTGAAAAAATATTACTTACACATGCTTTCTTAATACAAGATCACAATAATTACAGCCAAGTAAATGCCTCAAAAAATTGTGTTTGTACTGAATAAAATAATATGTTAAATTGCCCTTGCCTGTGCTCAAACTTTCTTTTTGCTTTCCCCAGCTATTTTAATGAGTTGCTTAATAGGAAGAATATTTGCGGAAAGAACTGCTTTTTCTTAAGGGTTTTCTGTAATTGTTTTTGAAGCTATCAGTCTCAAAGGATAGTAATCACTCAAGAATTATCATTATAAAAAGTTGCTGGGACAGTCATATTATAGATCAAATGCTGTATGTCTGGTCCTAATTAAAAACATGATTAAATATCTCTGGACACCGCTTTAAATGATTTGATAAAAGTTATTCAAATATGCTAGCTAAAACTGCCACCACACAATTGAAAAAAAAAAAAACAAAATGGTTGAAAGGTGAAAGCTGTGTCCATATATAGGAAATTCAATAGAATAGTTCCTTTATCAGCTTTCTGAATAAATGGAATTCAGTAGCCGTGCAAAGGGATAGTGCGATGGCACCAGATTTTTGCCCAGAACCTGGAGCAAAGCTACAGCTTAGGCCTGCCATGGGTATCCCCTCCTATTGCTCATCCAAATGTGAAGTGGCTGTGGTTTGAGCTGGGGACCGAACCAGGTGGCATCCTGAAGGCCTTTTCAACCTAAATTATTCTCCGATTTTATCGTTACCAGCTCCCACTCCCATAAAGCAAATAACGTTAGTGAATTTGCCTCATTCTTTTGAATCTGCCTCTTTTTCCTTGGTTGCTGTCACAAAATCTCAGCTCCAAAATTAATATTCCTACTGGGCTGTTCTGCTGATGGGACTTGCAGAGACAGTTGAGTATCATGAGGCTTTGTGGAAACCACTTACTTTAGCCCTAGTGATTATCAGTCTTTTGTTTTTAGTGGTTGAACAGCACCTTTGTTAACTTAGTATGAGGTACTTAATTTTTATCCTATCACTGCACACTGAGGGGCGTAATCATACCCCTTTAACTGAAGGCATTTTATGTAACTGCCCAAGTTAGGATCTCAGTTGTAGCTCATAGTCCTGCAATACCTCATGCCTGCCTGTACTGGAAACAGGGCTCACAGTCCTGGCAGCCTGAAGCTCCCTCAGATGCATCAGTCTTGTACAATACAGTACCTTGTGGTGGTAACTGGGCTATCTGTAAATAAGATAAACTTTGCAAATGTGTCCTTCCCAAAAGACTTTATTAGCTTGGTCAAAAGGGGAAGAAAATGCTTCAGTAGACAAAACTGCCTGTTCGGGCCTAGTTCTGTATGATCCCCTGTTTACAGAGCTGTTCTCAAAGACGTTGTCCACACCAGGAGGGTACTGCTCTCAAGTTGTACTGTGCTGACACAATGAACCTGTCAAATTCATTATCTGTTGGTGTGTGTAGAAGTGTGAGCCCCATCATTTCTGGCGTCTGTTCTCAACCTTCTGGAGCAGGGCGAGGTGGACCTGCAGCACAGAGCAGTATACGTTAAATCCCTTTGCTGCGATTGCCAGAAGCCTGTCTGGCTGCACCTTCAAAGATCTTTGAACAAAGAGGGATCTGCAGTAGGGTAAGGAAAAGTAACATGAGCTTAACTAGCTGTGTTCAAAACAATAATTGTGTGCAATCTTCTTTGGCTTGAAGAGATGAAGAAAGAAGCAGGAGAATCTTCCTTTTTGTTGTATGGAATGAATGAGTAATGGATTAAAAAAAAAAAAAAGTTGAAATAAGAACAGAGGGTTTGATTAAGAGGTGATACTGTTACGGTTCTTAGAACATTATTAGTGAAATGGAGAAAATCCCTGTAGGTAAATATACAAAGATGATGATACCTGTAACAAATCTTCCTTTTATATGTTTACGGTAGATCTTGATATTAAATATGATTTTTTAACATGATTGTATGCAGTCTGCTTAACCTCTTATTATTAAAAGGATTAAGAGTTCAAGTGAAAGAAAAAAGTTACTAAATTTCCTGTAACCTCATATCTTGTTAAATTTTGTACACCTTTTCACAGTGGATGCAAAACAAGGTTAGATCTTAATTATCTCCTTGCGTGCACTAGCATCTTATAATTTACACTTTGCCTGGGTGTAAATTACAGTCAGTTTCAGAACGTTCTCTCAGGAGTGGATTACATGAAGGAAGCTTGAGAATGAGGCCATAAAGTAGTAAACTCTTAATTCAGAATTTGAGTGCCAGTATGCTGCTTTTGTTGAAAACTGTGTTCATTTTATTTTTTTTTATTTTTTCCACTGTCAATTGGGGAAAAAAAAGGAAAATGAGGAGCTTACTTGAACTGCCTGAAGGGGATTGTAAATGAAGAAAGAACAGGTGATTTGTTGTTTCTTAGATTGCGTCTGGTACAGGCAGTTGACTGCAGTTACATCCCAGTTGTGCTTTACAATTACTACTGCTGCACTTCATGCATATGGAGGTACCTGAGGTACCACTATCATCACTATTGGAAGCTGTAGTGAAATTGTATGTCATAGGAGGTAATGTGTTAGTATCACTGAATACATCAAGCAGATCACGCAGGCAGAAGAACAAGATGGTGCTTAATTACTTAATTATCACCTTTTTTTTCTTTTGTTCACCCAGACCCTGTTATAGCTACACATGGCTAAAGGAATGCTGAGGGACAGACTGTACTAAGGAAAGTGTAGATGTTGTCTTATGTTTGTGCTGTAGTTTCTTTTTTTTTTTTTTTCCCTCACCTGGCACTGTGAGAAATAATCATCTTTATTACTGGAAGTACTTTGTTCTTTAATTTCATCTCATATCTTTGATTTTTGATTTGAACAGCTTTATTCTTAAAAGGGGGACTTGGACAATCAACAGGTGTTGATCAAAGTGTGCAGAGAATTTAGTAATGTGTTCAGTGGGATGTCTCGGTCCTGGATAAATTTGTTGCTCTTGCCATCTCTTTGCAGTAGAAGAAACTCATGATTGCACAAAAAGGATTTCAGTATCATAGATTTAAGCAACATGCTTGTGAATAATGTTAATAAGACAAAAGAGGAAAGTATTTTAGACTGCTGAGGAACTAGTAGCTACTAAATAGGTTAGCAGCTAACATGCAAGTGTGAAAAACAAAGTATAGCGTATTTGGAGAAAGCAAATTTTAGAACCATAGAATTTTGTACATTAAAAAAAAAAAAAAAATATGAAGTTAGAAAGTTGGTATATGAAGAATTCCTTATCTCACTGAGAGGAAATAAATGCAGGTTAGCCACGTGGCAGTTTTGAAAAGGGAAGATACTGAAGGCACAGTAATGGTCTGTTCTGGTGTTAAAAAGGAGAGCAAGATACTAAACGTGTATTTACCAGGGCCCTTCAGTGACCTAAAAATTGAAACAGAATTGGACAAGAACATCAAAGGGGATATTTCTAGAAACAGACGTAAAATAACATTAGCACGTATGGACAAGTTAAGGAATAAGGATTCTAGAAATACTGACATTACATTTGAAAATAGGGAAAAATAAAGGAAAGCATGGCTCTGCCACCTAAGTGAAGAAGGAAATAATGTGTGAAATAAATGAGCCTGAGTTGTTTAATGCCTTTGCTTTCTACCTTTTTTAATTATTGGTGAGCATGCTTTCAAAGCAATTGCTATTAACTATTAGGACAATGAAAATAAGAATAGGAAAACAGTATGTCCAGAGTAAAACTTGTTTATTTATTACAGTAAATGAACTACACATCTAAATAAGGACAATGTGATGAAACATACAGGTAGCTATGGAGTTAGCTGAAAAAATTTGAATTCTTAGTACTTCAAAATGATCACAACATCCATAGAGCTTTAGATGAATGACAGTAATACAGCACATTTACACAAGCAGAGGAAGGAAGATTAAAGCTTTGAACAAGTCAGACTAATGTTGATAACAAGGAATACTTATAAATAACTTACTAAACCATTTAAGTGTCTAAAGGGGAGAAGAAACAGCCAGAAAACATGATGTCAAAACATTCTAATTTCTTTCTCCACAGAATGTTGTCTCTAATGGGCTTATTAGGGAGAAAAAAAAAGTTAAGCAATATCGTAAATACAGTATAGCATTCTTATAAGCAAGAAGGGGAAATAGTGTCTCTGTTGAGTCTGTGTTGAAGTTAAATGCACAGTGGTAGAAAACTGTATTCCTAGAGTAGCTCCTACACCATAAACTGGCCAACATATTAAGTAGAGCACAAGGTGTTTTTGTTGTTGTTGTTGTTTTTTTAAACGTTCATTACTGATTTGATTACAGAACTGAGAAAATATTCTAGAAGAAAACTGAGCCCTAGTACTTCTGTGATTCTTGTTAGTTAAGGCAAAATTTGAGACATATAAATGAAAATTGTGTTTACTCTTGGAGATCTTGCCAATATGAAATATCACTTCCCTACATATGTTGGGAATTCCATCCTAGTATAAGAATGCATAGATTTTTTGTAGTGATTTTGGCAAAAAGGGCATGTCTCTTCCTTCTAGTTTCTTTTACTGTAATGTAGGGCAGTAGAGAAATCTGCTTTATTAAATTTCATTTGGTTTCTCAGATGGGAAGAACACTCCAAAATGCAAGGAACGATAGGATTACCTGTCAGTTAAAGTGAGAAACTTGTTCTGACTTTTTTTTTTTTTCCACATTTTATCCTAGTTTGCAGTTGTTTATATCTGATCCATATTTAAATTTCAGTAGGCAGAAAATCTGAGTTGTCTGCTGGAGTCCTGAGATTAGCAGTGAATCCATTTTTGCTTTCACTGTACAATTATCTTAGAATACACGGGAAAGCTTATGTCACACCTCAGTAGCCCAGCAGGTATTTGAAATGATCTTTATAAGCTCTTGTAGCCTTGGCATGCTGTTGATGTAAGAAGTATCCTTGCTCTCCTAAATTACTGATCTGGAGCTTTAAAATGCAGAGGTTTGCAGAAGCTACCATTTAATATTAGTAAATCTAGGATCACAGTCAACATGAGAAATTGCATCAAGCAACAGGGAACACTTTTTTTTCATCAGCCGTAATTGAAAGCCTATTTTGCCTTGATCCCTGTACTTCCACTGCAGTAACTCCAGCTCTTCCTTTATTCCCTTTGAAGTTTATTGTTCTGGAATGCTTCCAGTTGTGTCTATCTCTTTTCAGCCAGGAGTCCCAGCTTGTCCTTGTGTCCCTTAATTAAAAGAACACATCTGTTGTTCCCTGGTTAACAAGTGTATGTATTCATGTTGGTCGGTCACCAGCTCTGTCAGAACACAGCTAAGTACGGACATCACACTTGCCTTTTCACATTAAAACCATTTAATGTGGGTATGTTCCCTACTTCAGTTTTTCAGACTGCTACCATTTTTTCCACAGAGCGTGTAGAAACTTCATCTGTTCGATACCTCTATCATTCTCTCAAACTAGGCTAAAATTGGCCAATAAATCATGACTTACTAAGGAAAATAAGTACAGAGTGCAATTCCAAAAAAGTTTGAGGAAACTGGTTTTAAAACTATAACAAGCACCAATCCTGCCTCTCTCTTTTAAAAGAGTGAAGTAGCATTACTTCATTTTTCAGGTTGGACACTTTGCAAGTCCGTGGCTAAAAGTCTGTCAAAGTTGAGACCTGAAGCCATGTGGAAATGTGTGACTGATGAATAGATTGTACCTAAATTTTTAGTGGATAAATACCTGTGGTTTTTGGTAGTAGATTGTGCCTGAGAAGCTGGCAGGGGTCTTTCACTCAGTGTAAGCGCTGTTCAGCAACAACTAAAACATCAGCATGTTATCAATATTGTTTCATCCTAAATCCAAAACACAGCACCATACCAGCTTGATGATGTTTGTTGGTTCCTTCCAACTGAACTACTCTATTCTACTGTGAAGGAGCCAAAACTAGAACAAGCTTGTTGGCCTAAATATCTCATGCATGTGCTATAAGCATAAGCTATTTAGTTATTTAATATTTCTCTGGCAACCCTTCCAAATACTCATGAAAAGTTAATATTTTTTGGTGAGTTATGTGTTTGAAAAATATTATTACTGACATGTTGTGGATTAAATTTATATAACCACTGGAAAATAGTAATAAAATACTATAAAATGTTATGCCATTCATCTGCTGAAATATTCCATACCTTGGTTAACTTTTCTTATTTTCCATGGGAATGATATCTGTTTGTTACCACTTGCACCTCCATGTTTTCTTCTTCTGTCAAATTAGCACTTGTAAATCTCAAGTTTCCTGAATTGTAGGGATTTATACCTTACTTACAAGAGTGCCTTGCTTAGTGCCCAACTAGACTTAAAAACACCCTTGTCAGGAAATCTGGAGAATATTTTTTCAGTGATTGTGGTGTTGTCATCTGTTACAGTAATTTACACTTAAATGACCTACTGATGTGTTTCGGGGAATGTGGAATACTTTTAGTTGTGATGGAATTTATCTAAAATAATAGCTTCTCCCTATGTGCCAGAAATTGTATGTCATAAAGAAGTCTGTATTGGGGGATGCAGCAGATCTGTGAGATACTTAGGAGCACCCTAAACATTTTCAGGTTAGGTCATCTTGATCTCGAGTATCTAATTTGCAATTGTTTAAAACAGACAATGATGCTGGATATGCTTCACGTCTGCTAAATGCATTTCACTGCACTACCTGGATTTCTGTACTATTTCCCCTTTTCTCATTCAGAGCTAAGTAAAGTCTTTTGACTGCTTCAAAGATACAGATTGCTATCTTTGTAATGGTATCGAGATGCTTTGAAAGAGTAAAGAAAAATCTACCCTTATTTATTGCCCACATAAACTGCATACTTTATCATACTTAAGTAAGTGTGAGCTTTTACATTATATATTCTACAGCTTCTGCCACTGATAAGTTCAGTACAAACACAAATATTGCTTTGAAGGGAGTGTCTCTCACCTCTTTAACTGTTACTTGTGTCCCAGGGGAAGATGGCAACTGTATGGAAGGAGTAGCACAGAGGGGAAAAGTCCTCCAATTCTGATCTGAATGTGCCTTGTGTGTGTATTACAAAATAGAAGAGTGCACACTATAAAATAGAAATGTTACGTTATGCTTCCACAATGGGTGCCTGGCTCTTTGTCATTGCATCCAGTTCACTAAAGCTAACACATATTCACTGGCTTTTTTATTTATTAACTCATGTAGAAGCCAGAGAGATTGTTATTCCGGCCCCTCCACTCTTACTAGTATCTTACTGGTATGAGAATTGAAGACTAGATAGACTTGAAGGCTACCTGCTAAATGTTGGCTGTGCTTCGAAGAGGAAATATTACAGGTGACAAGTGAAGGGTTATCTGATACAGGCAAATAGCTCAGTGTCCTTTTCATGCACTGCATAATCCATTTTTAATGCCACCTCTGCAAGTCTTAGAAAGAAATACTTTCTTACAGTCAATCTTTAGTGAACTGGTTGTCATAGATGTTACTGAGCAAACCCTTTTAGGTTATCTCTGAAAACTTCATGAACTCCGGACTGCTAACTTCAAATCTTAAATTAAACAAGGGATCCAAATCTCTCAAACAGACTTATAAATTTATAATTTGGAAATGTAAATCTTACCTACAGCTAATACAGATTTGATCTATGAGTAGCGTAGGTTAGGAAATACAGTTTTAGGAATGGAAAAAAAAATATGTTTAAAAAAAAAAGTCACAAGGGTGTTTTTCTTAGCTCTTATTTTATGTCAGGTTTTGGTAACATAGCCTCAGAGCTTTAATATAATCCTTTACTAAAGAAGCAAAACTTGTGCCAATTTGCTGATTTAAATATCTGATATAAGCTCTCCTTTGCTTTGTAGTAGTAATTTGTGATGAAGAAAAGGTTACTTTTTTGCTAGTGGAAATGTCTTAAGTTGCTGGGCAATACATTAAGGTTGATTATAGCAGTATTCATATTATGGTTGATCAAGAAAAAAGACAGTTTTCAGAAGAGGTCTTGAATTTCAAGGTAAATTTGTAAGGCAGCATACAGAAATGGAAATATTAAGTCTTTTCAAGCCATTTTTTTGTTTTGTGTTTCTTCTAGATTTAAGGGAACTAGTTGGTTTTGTGCTTATGATGTTTGAAATAGTATGATAGCTCTCATAAAATGAAATACAGGGATTACTTAGGATGACTCTGTTCTCTGGTAACTGGATTTTGGCCTCAAAATATTAAACATACCCAGGTTACCATCTTTTAAAAGGTTATAGAATTAGGCATTATAACCATTTCATCTTTATATTCTAGTAATATTTTGATATTTTTTATAGAAAGTAGATGTACACATTAGATGCTATAATTTTTGATTGTATTGGGTGATTTGTATGTTTTGTTTAAATACTAAATTGTATGAAAACAGATGATTTATAAGAGCTTGCAGATATTGAACTTATTTGAAGAGACAAACAAACAACCTTTCTGACACCTAAGTAGTCAGTCTGTTCAAAGATTCTCTTAAAGATGAAAGAAGCTAAGAATGTTTTTTACAAAGATCAGATAGAGAAGTTTTGTCAGAACTATGTCTTACGTCCTCCTTTTCTATATCACTTCAAAAGTCCTTTCAGGAGGTATATATGTATATAAATGGCACTACTACTCATTCAGGATCATGAATCAGGGACACTGGTGTTGCTGTGTGTGTTTTTCTGGTGACTGGCACTGTTTTCTCTTCCCAAACTAGCCCTTGCAGCCAGATGAAGTTCTGCACTATAAATATATCCTATTGCCCTTTGGATATACTCAGTGTATAAAGTAACTTTTTTTTTTTAAACATAACATAAAATTTACTAAAATTTATACAGGTGCAGATAACAGACAATGAAAAAGTTACAATATATTTAGCTCCATTTCCCACCCCCCCTTTCTATGCATACAGTTGGCAAGTTGACAGATGTTTACAGATGTTTGTAGGCTGGCAATCTGATTCTTCTGTAAGCCTGTGACATCAGATTGCACTCATGGCAAAGCAATTGCAGTTTGGGAGATACTTTTCAATATATATCCTGCATATCTTTCATTTGCGGGGATTCACTTCCTCTCTTCTCTTTTAAGAATGCCTTAGTCTTTAATATTGATAGAAATCAGTTTGAACTGTTCTTTGTGCTTTAGGAATAGAAGCTGTTGGGCATTGGGTAGATGCAGTTGTCACCTATCCAAGTAGGTTAACAATTAGGCAACCCAGAAATGTAATGTGAAGGCGATGTGACACAAACATACTTTCTAAATGGCCTGAATAATGTTCAGTATGAGAGTAATACCTTTCTGTGTATTTCTGACCTTTGTCAGAATATAAAGATGGACATTGCCAGTCATTCTTAATAAAACTCTACCAAGTGTTAAGATAAACACTCCATTACTGGCTGTCTTGGAGACGTGATGCTTGTTAGCCAGTCATTTTGGTGTGATGCCAGGGCTGAGGTTCTGACTGATCTCCTGAGTGATAAGATGTTACATTTACTGTAATTATTTAATTTGAAAGCCGCTTTCTAATATCAGTTCCTTAAGTGATGAAAAGAATGCTATTGCTAACACATCTGTTTTTGAAACCTTTGCTGTACTTTCATCAGTTAAAACTCAGATGTGTTGAAGGAGCACACTTACAACTATTTTCCATGTGAATATAACCAATAATATGTTATTGTTGTAATGGCAATGTTCTTGTGTAGATGCTGGAGTATGATATTAAGAAGTGTAGAGCATTCAGGCAATAATAGTTTTTAAAATTGGAAAATAATTGAGTAAGTCCCTAAGTCATAGAATGTTGGACATACTTTGTTAATTGATGCTTAACCCTCTTGCGCTAAGCGTAAAAAAATCTTGTTAAAAGAAGTGAAAAATAATTATGCTTTTTTTCTTTGTTTATACACAAAGAGTTTGTCTTGGAGAAAAAACTGAAACCACATGATGAGTAGAAAATAGTAAGCTCTCTTCAGTTTCCTAACACTCAAAACTACTAACTTACTGCATATTTGGTTACCCATGCTACAGAAAATAGGATCGTCGGCCGATTTTTTTTTCCATCTAAGTTTTGTTTTAATTTTTTGTAAGTCAGAATAACAAAGTTAAAGATTTGCTAAGTCAGCAGTGAATCCTATCTGAGAAAAGTGTGACTTTCTAGGATGCAGCTCCCGTTAAAACCTTCCGCTGGAGGGAGACAGATATCTGGGAGAAAGTGGTAGCTACTATTGTGTTGGTCTACAGGTTTCTCTTCTATTTTTCAAATGAAGCTAAAACTACAATTAACTAAAAGGAGGTCTTAGCAAACAAATACAAACAACTGTTTTTAACTGTGGCAATTCATTAGGAATCAAATACTTCCAGTATAAGCATAAATAAACAAATCATTTGGTGTAATAGAATCATTAATAATAATTCAAGGCCTCCTTTCCACGTTGCTTTTCCTGGGAAATACACCTTTTCTTCCATTCTATTTATTTTGCAAGTCTGTTAGTTTTAGTTTTATCATTCATGTAACAGCAACATCTGCTTCTATGTGGACCTATGAGGCAAATATGTGGCCTAATGTCTTTCTGTAAAGAAGATAAGTATCTTTCTTCAGGTCTGGATAGGTCTTCCTTTGTATTTGGCAATTATGTCGGTACTTACAGAAGTTGATGTCTCTTTTTTTTTTTTTTTTAATATAAATACTGTAATGGAGTTAAATTTGTGTAGCTATATATTGAAAATATATGTAAAGCATGTTATGAATCCAATATGTAATTGTTCCGTAGATGAGACTTCTGTAATTCAGGTTTGCACAGTGGAGCTGTTGACCATCTATTCTTGCTGAAAAATGAATTTCCATGCTGTAATGTTCACCTGAGTAGGGACGGATACAAGTTAATGCTAGGATGAAGACTTGAACTTTTCCAGAGAAAATAAAGATATTTTAATTTTTAATAGTCTGTAATTAGAACTCTGAAATCATTCATTTATGTGGTGCGTGTCTGCCAACACTAAGAAAACCATCAGTATTCAAACCATCAGTATGATTTGCTGTATTTCTTGTATTTGTATGTCGTTGGTGGCTTAGAAACCTTCTTTGACTTCTTTCTGAAGGCTTTGAAGTTTAATTATTTGCTTAAGGTAACTGTAAATGTTTAAAACTGTGTACTAGCAAATTATTAAGCAATGGTATAAGGTTTTTTTTTTCATTATGAACATGTTGAAATCTTCTCTGCTATATTATCAAAATAGCATGGAAGCATACTCTTCTCTTTTATGTCTCCAGCAGATGTAAGATTCAAGTCCTCAAACTATTTTCTTGATTTTTGTTTTCCAGATGTCACATGAAGAAGTAAGATTTTCTTTGGTTTTAGGTTGTTATTAGCAAAGGTTGTCGTAATACTTGCATTAAAAAATAAAAAATAAAAAAAAAAAAATAAAACACAGCAGCAGGAACTCACAGCAAAGATAAGCAGTTAGAGAGGAGGAGAGGTTGGGCAGTTTCCACACTGTCCTGCAGTCATGAGTGCCCAGAAACTGCTGTGTTTTACCTGCTCCTGTATCACCATGAGGTGTCTGCCCTTACTTCCTCTGGGTCCTTTGGCACTCTCTAGCTACTGGTAAGTTAGGGCTTCTGAGAGGAACAGGGCTTTGGGTGAGAAATGACAGCCTTGGTCAAATAGAATAATGTATAAATTAATGCATATGATCTAGTATGTGGGTGAAACACCAAACGACAGATTGTACTCAAAATCCAGCACAGCTAAAAATTTGCACTCAGTATATTCTTCCCATAGCTATAGTTGTTTGGAGTGCTATCTAGTGATCTGCATGTGCTTGCTTATTATTTTAAATTTGCTTCCATTTGCATTGTATTTTTGTAAAGTCCTGTTTCTAGATGCCCAATTTCAGTGTGAAATTTGTATAAACATTAAGACAGTTAAGTTTAAAGTCTCCTTAGATCACAAGGTAATATATAGAACAGTTCTACAAAATAAATGGCAAATTTAATTGGATAGTAATAACTGACAAGATATGACTCAGATATAACTATATGAAGCTCCAGCTTTGTGAACTTGAGATATGTCTATATCAACAACAAAAAGTGCCAACCTGTACTACTACTTTGACCGTAGTATGGTACATGTATTTTGGAATTGCATAAGAAGTCTAATAATAAGATAAATAGATAAATTCACACTTAAAGGACTGAAGTATTCCTTGTAGACTAAAAAATTGTTTCAATTTCTCCCCATTTCAAACAGTGTAATTAACAGTTCTCTTGCTATTTTGAGATCTGCCTTTTCTAAATAACTGAGCCAAATAATTCTTCTGAACTGTAAACATACATCTATGGTCTTCCAGCTTCCAAGCCCCTCACCTTCTGTTTTCCCACACTCCCTAATAGCTGTCCTATAAATAAATAAGTAGCGTGAGTCGAATTTAAACCAATTTGCCTGCTGCCATCTCCAAACTAGTCTAGTGCCGGGAGATGGTCAACTTGACCATCTGCATCGGATGAAAAAGCACAATGAACAAAGCTAAATGTCATTTATTTCCTTTGATGAAATGACAGCCCCAAATGTCTTGCTCTGTCCCTGAGAAGCTTCACGTAAACATTGAACAAGAAAGGCAACAGAGTGGAATGATGGAAAAACCTGCTCATGAGAGTCCTCTGGGCAGATGAGCAATTGTCCAACATCATCCTGTGAGACCTCCTGGAGAGGAGAGACCAGAATCACTACACTGATTTTTGGCCATCCTTGCCAGTGTCTGCAGATGAGTCAACAAAACTTAATGGTTCATGTTAACAAAGGTTGCTGACAAATCTACAGTAATCAGCGTGGAAACTCGACCTCTGTATTTTGCCAAGAGGAGATCATAGACCAATTAAGCCAGTGTAGTCTTTGTATTTTACCTAGGCTGAAAGCCAGATTGAAAAGGGTCATGGAAGTCAAAGATGCCAGATGGCATAACAGCTGTTTAATATAAACTTCTCAGTCACCTTCACTAGAGCAGTTTAGACAGGGGATGACAATTGAAAAAATCACCAGTACGGAACTGGCATCTGAAATGCAGGTGTAGCTGATTTTTAGAAGAACGCTGATATTTAGCTTCTCCATGTACTGGTGAGAAAAGTAAAGTTGACTATGCTTTTGACTATTCGATTTTATATCTGAAGAATAGTCTAATCCTGCCTCATTTTACTCTGCTTATCAGGAATGCGGTTTAAATGTCCAGAATTCTTGGAACTGATCCATATATTTCTTAACACTAGAAATGCCTTTTTTTTTTTTTTTTTGTTTTTCTGTTGACACTCTAATCGTGAATCAGAAATCTGCAGTTTCCTTGAGACCTGGATAACTTTGTCAATCTGAAGAATACCTGCTGAATATTGTTTTAATTTTAGCAGTTCAGCTGAATAAAACTAATCCATCTTCTTTTAAGGTAGAAAACAAGCTGCTCAGTCATACCAATCATGTTACTATTTTGCTGAATTAATTTATCCATAAAATTATATTTGAGAAATCTTCTTTTGTAATGTTTATTCATCACCAATTTTCAAAACACAGAAATGCACACAGTTGCTCAAATTCCTTATTCTATGACTGTGGAAAGTGAACTTCTTAAAAAATAGGTTCTGATATCAGAGTATTTTTCAGATAAATAATGAAGAATTTGATGAAATTGAAATGTCTAGGTTCCAGGCTGTTTCAGCCCACTGCAGTCTGAGGTGTTCTGGTCTGGAAATGTCTATGTATGGTTGGTAAATAAAGCTAGATTGCTGCACATGCTCCAAAAATTTACAGCTCTAGCTGATAGATGTTTAAGGTCATGTAAGAAATAAGCACTTAAACTGTAATTCCTAAAGTTTAAACCTCTTTAAATCTGGTGAAAGAGCTAATCTATTAGGCCTTGTGATCCTCCAGCCAAAACTAACACTGACAAATAACATTGAGTTCAACCCAAAACATAGCAAGGAAAGAGGTTTTCCCAGCTCGTGTAAAATAGTCTATTGATTAGAAAACCCATCCAAGCAGCAGAAAGCTGGGCTACAGAATTTCCTCAGTATGAGGGAGAATGGACCGGCCACATCCATTTCCAATGAAGGCGTCCAAACTGCACAGCCTACAACACTGCAAATTGAATCCTCTTCCCTGTTTCCTGTTGTTACAGGCTGCTGAATAGAGAGAAATAGAGCTTGGGGTTTGAGCAGTGAGAGTGAACTAGGGGAAGCCTGGTTTTGTAAGTGGCTCATTGAAGACAGTAAGCTCGGTGGTCCCATTGCAGCTTCAGGGATTACTTGTGAAATTTACCGTTAAACAGCTAACTGAAATGCACAAGAAGCACTCGTAGTGGGGACCTGAAGCCGGTAGGTGGCTCGGTCAGAACCTGAGGTCAGACTGGTGGCCTGCTGAGGTGTGCTAACTGGACAATAAGGGATGAATAACTTACTAAGTAATAAAGGCCACTGAAGTTCTTTGTATTAAGTTGTTTCCTACAGTTACTTTACTGTAGGTAGAGGATATCTTTTGAAAAACGTGAGATATAGTCTAAAATTTTCCAGTGAACAACTAGCATAGAAATAGGAGAGACTGTCAGATGGTCTATACTTCCCTAGCTATGTGAGTCTATACTTCCCTAGCTATGTGAGGACATGAGTAATACATAAATACAGTTTTACGTTAAGAAAACTGCTTAGTAAGCCAAACTTTTAATGGGCATTCTACTTGTTTCTAGGCATGGATGTGCAGAAGTCACTATAAAAAAAAAAAAATCCTAGACAAGAAAACGAAGGGGAAAAAGTCTGAAAGACGTTTGCTTTCCTGCCTGGACTGGTAAAGAAATGGACAGAGAAGTACTGACTTTCACTTACCGGTAAGTGGATTTTTTGTTTTGTTTTATTTTGTTTTTTTTGTTTCTTTGAAATTCCTTCTAGACTTTACATTACTGCAACAATTTGAAGAACTGCAAGTATGTTCTTCCTGTTCTCCACTTATCAATGCCATCTTTACAATAATAAAAGTGAAAAGAGTGATTCACCTCGATGATGTAGAAAGCTTTAATACTCTCCTTTTCCTTTACTTTCCTGTGGAGCTAATAAGTATCAGAAAGGGGCAAGAGATGACAGCTTTTGCACACGTGCATTTATGTTTTCAGCATTGCCTGTGTGTTCAAAAGAAAAATCGCTGTGGGACTCTTTTTTCATGTGATGATCTTTTGTTGCATCAATTGAGAAAGGAAGTAATCACTTGGGAATAGCTACTTTATACAGGTTCAAAAGACTCCCGAAAGAGAAGAAAGTAATGCTTCTCTATTTAGTACAGCAAATGCCAGAAAAGGTGGGTCATTCTCACTGCAAGCCAGAGGATGCATAAGGCCAAATTTAACCCTTGTTTAAATCCAGTGAAGCGACTCAAGTTATCAGAGGAAACTAGCAATCATCGGAGGACAAAAAATATGATATTAAGAGATGTCTTTTGAATATGTGTCCGTTTCATGTTAGTATTCACAAAGGTTGTCAAAGGCTATTGACTTGTCAAATGCTGCTTACTAGCCTTTGTCCTCAACCAAATGTTTATCAGGTCCATTTTCTTCCTGTTCTGTAGAAAGTAATTGTTTTCTTATAGGTTGGATGATATTTCTAGTCCCAGCCTAGAGAATCTGGGCCACTTGTGGAAAGGCTTAGTGCAGTATGGACCTGTAACTTGACAGGTCTCTAGACCTTACCTTCTTGGGAAGAATAGATAATCTTACAAACCTGATTTTACTGTATGTGTATTTTTTCCTCCCTAGCCTGCTAGCTTCTGGCTTTATAAAAGGTCTGTATAAAGGCTGCCCTGAAATCAAAAGAAGAATTAAACAAGAAATAAATGGTCTGCATGCATAGGTCAGAAGGGAAATCCAGGGACTGGTAAGGGAGGACAGCAGAGATATGTATTTATGGAGATGCTATGTCCCAAGTCTTATGCAAAAGTGTGAGGTCCTGTGGCTTTTGTTACAGCCCCAGGTCTTATGATAGGATTTTCAGAGCATGTAGGAGTTACTTAATTCATATTTGGTTGGAAGCAGTCTGATTTTTATCACTGATTTCAAAGTAAACAGAGGTCGCCTATGTCCTGGTTTCAGCTAGGACAGAGTTAATTTTCCTCCTAGTAGCTGGCAGGGTGCTATGTTTTGGATTAGAATGAGAAGAGCGCTGATAACATGCTGATGTTTTAATTGTTGTAGAGCAGTGCTTACACCAAGCCAAGGACTTTTCAGCCTCTCTCTGTCCTGCTAGCGAGCAGGCTAGGGATGCAGCAGGAGCTGGGAGGGGACAGACCCAGGACAGCTGACCCAAACTGGCCAAAGGGGTATTCCATACCATCTGACGTCATGCTGAACAATATATAGGGGTGGCTATCCGGGGTGGAGGGGGGGGCCGGCTGCTCGGGGATAGGCTGGGCATCGGTCAACAGGTGGTGAGCAATTGCATTGTGCACCACTTATTTCGTACACATTATTACTATTAATACTATTATTATTATTATTATTGTTGTTATTCTTTTCCCTGTCTTAATAAACTGTCTTCATCTCAACTCACAGACTTCACTTTCCCGTTTCTCTCCCCCATCCCGGAGAGGGAGGGGGGAGGGTGAGCGAACGGCTGTGTGGTGTTTGGCTGCCAGCCGGGCTAATCCACAACAGTCCATATGGCGCCCAACGTGGGGCTCGAAGGGTTGAGATATCGACAGATTTGACCAGAGTGTGTTAAACTAAAATTGGTATAAGTTTTCGACCTGCTTAATAGTTGCTAGTCACAATGTTGATTGCCTTAATCTCAAGTCTGCTGTGCCTGTTTCCCAAATTGAGTTTTATAGCAAGTTACTTTCTGTATGTGCTCCCTGTCGTGCTGTTTATCCTTTCCAGGCCCTGGTTTAAGATTGTTATGGTACTGTGTGGTGTAACGATGGCTTATGAAATGATGAGATATCTGGTCATGACTCTAACCTGGTATTTGTACTCAGCACTGTCGTCGACTCTATACTTTGGAAACCATATCTCAGAAACTATTAGCAATTACACCTATTGCTTTTTTCATCAGGGAGTCAATCTCTGGAGGGGACAGGGGAAGATATTTTTTCCTACCTGTTCACTCTCCCTTCCTCCTTCACCACCCTCTTATCCCCTGAGCTAGTTACAGTAGCTCTCCAAGATGTTGAATATCCTTGGGATACTCAGACCAGCATGTTCTTGTTGTTATGTCTCCTGAATGCGCTTCAGGTTTTGTTTAAGGTTAAACAACTACTTAGGAATCTCATCCGGAGATCTGTCTTGAGGCGGGATATTTGCGAGTGGCAGGGAGTGTGGGAGGATATGGGCAGGTTTCTAGGGCAGTGGGCACCTCCAGTGTTTTGGACATTCACCCCTGAACAACTGCAAAATCCTAAAAAACTGGTAGAATGCTTGAAAAAAAGGTGTCATGACTCTGGCAGTTCCAAAGTGACACAAATCACTGTGGCGTGCTGGGGTCTGGCTTGTGCCTATCGAGCTGCAATTGATGCTACTATCAACCTAGTGACAGACCCTGCAGCCGTTCCAGTCCCGGCTCCCGCAGCCGTCCCGGCTCCAGCTCCCGCAGCCGTTCCGGCTCCAGCTCCCGCAGCCGTTCCAGTTCCAGCTCCCGCAGCCGTTCCGGCTCCAGCTCCCACAGCCGTTCCAGTTCCAGCTCCCGCAGCCGTTCCGGCTCCAGCTCCCACAGCCGTCCCGGCTCCAGCTCCCGCAGCCGTTCCAGCTCCCGCAGCCGTTCCCACTCCTGTGGCTGGGTCAGAGAAACGAACTGTAGCAGTGCAAGTTGCCCCTGCAGAGGGTACTCCAACCCCTGTGGCAGACCCTGTGGCTGGGTCGGAGAAACGAACTGTAGCAGTGCAAGTTGCCCCTGCAGAGGGTATTCCAACCCCTGTGGCAGACCCTGTGGCTGGGTCGGAGAGGCGAGCTGTAGCAGTGCAAGTTGCCCCTGTAGAAAAGGTGAAAAAATGGTATAGAGACTCAGGTCGTTTAGAACGCAGAAAGTCTTCTGCTAAGTCTGGGTGTGGAGAAGAGGCTGGGCCATCAAGTGTGCAGGAGGATGAAGATGAGGATGAGGATGTCAGAAAATCAACAGTAACTACCCGAACCCTATACCAGCGTGAGCTACGAGATGTGCGAAAAGATTTTGGTCGCTGTATAGGTGAACAGCTTGTCACCTGGCTGCTCCGGTGCTGGGACACTGGAGCCAATGGTGTGGAATTAGAGGGCAGGGAAGCCAGGCGGTTGGGATCCCTTGCTAGAGATGCAAGCATTGACAAAGCAATTGGAGATGGAGCACGATCTCACAGCCTCTGGAGGCGTCTCCTGTTAGCTGTGAAGGGAAGGTATCTCTACAAGGAAGAACTTGTATGTCTACCAGTCAAGTGGACCACCATGGAGAAGGGAATTCAGTACCTGAGGGAATTAGCCGTACGGGAAGTAATTTATAAGGACCTAGACAACGCACAAACATCCACAGATCCAGATGAAGTCCAGTGTACTCGACCCATATGGCGGAAGTTTGTACAGAATGCACCATCAACATGGGCCAGCACATTGTCAATAATAACCTGGAAAAACGGTGAAGATCCCACACTGGGTGACATGGCTAAACAACTCCGGGAGTACGAAGGAAATCTCTCCTCTTCCCTACAGGCCTGCGTCTCGGCTGTGGAGAAACTCTCTGAAGAGTTCCACCAACTTAAAGAGGATTTATCTTCCCCCCACCTGAACAAACCAGTGGCCAGTTCTCTATCTCTATACTGGTTCATGGATGGTAGCAAATGCCCTGTGGGGGTGGCTACAGCAATGGAAGCAGAACAACTGGGAACGCCGGGGCAAACGCATCTGGGCTGCTGCATTGTGGCAAGATATTGCTGCCCAGGTAGAGAACCTGGTTGTAAAGGTACGCCATGTAGATGCTCATGTGCCCAAGAATCGGGCTACTGAAGAACATCAAAACAACCAGCAGGTGGATCAGGCTGCTAAGATTGAAGTGGCTCAGGTGGACCTGGACTGGCAACATAAAGGTGAATTATTTATAGCCCGATGGGCCCATGACACCTCAGGCCATCAAGGTAGAGATGCAACATACAGATGGGCTCGTGACCGAGGGGTGGACCTGACCATGGACACTATAACACAGGTTATTCATGATTGTGAAACATGTGCTGCTATTATTATTATTATTGTTGTTATTCTTTTCCCTGTCTTAATAAACTGTCTTTATCTCAACTCACAGACTTCACTTTCCCGTTTCTCCCCCATCCCGAGAGGGAGGGGGGAGGGTGAGCGAACGGCTGTGTGGTGTTTGGCTGCCAGCCGGGCTAAACCACAACAGCCTAACACAAAGTGTTTTTGAAAGCTTAATCACTTTTGTATAAACTTTTGGATGTGAATTTATCATAGAATTCAGAAGTATAACAAGGTAGTACATAAATACAATATTGAAGAAAGCATAGTTGTAAACACAATGCATTTAAAACAGAACATACGCTTGTATATATCTGTGTTCAAAGATTTCTTCTGCTGTGAAGTGTTTGAATAAAAACGATTCAAACCACAAGTAAAATTGTTCAGTAATTACTTCCAATATTTTCCCGTCTTGTATGTGATCTCAGAAAATGTTACACTTCACAAAGTCTTACTCCAGGAGGTCCGCTACCTACTCTTTGTGTTAGCAGAAACAATGATGAGAACGTATTTAGAGGTATTCAACAGTCTGCCTTCAGACCTGCTGTATATCCACGTGGTTGTGTGGTTGTAGGTTCCGATAGCACCTTTCCACTTCGGTTCAACTTTGGCAACAAAATGGTCTCCTAAGTGCTACCAGCCTTGTGCTGGTCAAAGGATTATAGTGAAGGATTACTTGTGTTGCATTTTTCTCCTACTTTTTCTTAAAGAAAAGTACTTTTCTAGTTGTTTTAATCAGTCTTCTAGCAGCTTTTGTGTTTTCCTGCAAAAGAGAGCACTGTATTTAGAATGCCTTTCATAAACAGAACAATTGCTGTTTTATTAAAAAAAAAAAAAAAAGTATTCATAATGCTGGAACTTCTTGTTAAGTGTACTTTCCTAGATGATAGTTTTGTGGCATTCAGCTGTAGTGTACAAGCTTATGAAGAATTTTGCCCCTACTCAAATATGTAGTTCTGAATCTTTTCTCAGGTAATTAGTTTTAAATTACTGTATCACTTTAAATGTCTAGTTTATTATGTCTGCCTGCTATATTTTCTCTCGTGCAACATTAGTGGTCATAACTCTGAAACTGCTGGATAAGTATTAATTGTAGTGGATCAAATTCTTTTCTGTTAGAATTTTTAGAAGGCTATCCAAATTTATGCTTGATTATTTAAATGATACTTACACTTGTTACCATTTATTTGTTTATTTCATCTTTTTGAAGAGATAAATGTGTTCAGGGAAAAATGTTGAGCAAGGAAAGTCTCCTCAAGCAGAAGGTTTTTAAGTATTGAACTTAAATATTAAATTCAAGATTCTGTTGTGTCTTTTTATTTGTTCTGTTCTGTTGTAAGATTTTGTTGCTGGCTTTATCAATTTCTGAATGTAGAGATAAAAATGTATGTTGTCTCCTTCCCTCATTGTGTACTAATTACCAGCTTGAAATAAATTTGGTAAGTTAGGTTGATAAAATCTTCAGCAATTATTTTGATTTTTACTATTACTGCTGTACATTTTTTTCTCAGCTACAAAAATGTTAACATATTCCCCAGGGTTTCCAGAAAAAAATGTTAGCTCTGTACTTCTGTGTATATTCTGGTAAAGGGTATCCAACAGTAATTTTGACTGTTTGCAATTTTCAACCCAGCTGGTTGTGAAGCATCCACAGTGAGTGGAATGAAGCCAGCACCACAGTTTACAGCAAGAACATTCCAAACTCCCTGAGTTTCTTAATCACTGGCTTTTACTCTGAGGTATGCAATACTGTGTTCACTATGCAAGTGCACTATAAATTTGTCCCAAAAAGCAGTGTAATGAGTATCAGTTTTACTTAGTTGTTTTGGCAATTCAATCTTTACTTGCTGTCTTCATTCTTCAAAACAGAGCATTTTTGTACTTTGTGCATGATTTTGGAAAGTTATGTTCCTGTTTTGGACAAACTTGCTGTATTTGACATCTTATCACTTGTGACTTATTTGTCATTATCTGTATCTGACTGGTGTCAACTGCACCCTAATGATCAGGCAGTAAAATGGCAGATTGCTAATCATTTCTTGTTTGTACCACATTTCCTCCTACCTTGGTGATTATAAGGTTTATTTTCCTAGCTCAGTTGCCATCATTTAAAGAACTAAATTATTTCTCAGTATCATAATGCTCTTTGGACTAATCGCATGGGGTTTTCTTTTCCTTTTTATGTGTGGAAAAATAAATGACAGTTAAGTAATCTACTTTAAGACCATAAACTGCATTGTTGCTTCTTACTAAATAAAATAATGGAAAGTTTCTGTTACATTATAGTATGTATGAAACTCATTTGGATTATTACTCTGCACACGCACATATAGGCCAGTTACTATACACTCAGAGACATTCATTTTATAGTAAGTTGTTCCATGATCATAGTCACTGGAGATTGCTCTGTGCTTCTCTGGGACTGAGGTTGTTTACAATGAGCAATGGGAAAGCGCTAATCCTCCCTCAGAGATCTCCATCTGCAGAAGCAGATGACTGTTCATTTCAGAAATTTGTCCTGATACAGGGCAGAGAGCACGTCTGCTTAATCACCCAAATGGCCCATTTTTATAAACGGATGCTTTCTTTTATAACTATCATGCACATATACAAATACAGACACAAACTCCACTGTAGTTTCTGTGATTGATTTCATTATTTTAATGGGTGGTAATCCACATTATGGAATAACATGGATCTTTTAGGGTAAAGCTTTTACAAACCGCTTTATTAGAATATGCTACTTACAATAGTAAGTTGTAAATGTACTGTTATTTCTCTTATGTGTGTGTGTGTTATAGATAGATAGATAGATAGATGCATTTGCGCCTGAACGGACAGACATCTAGCAACTTTTTATTGTAAAACATATGTAAAGGAAGAATTCTATATAGCATGTATTCTATCCGACCCAAACAGAGAACAGAAATGTGGAGTCCTTTGTTTGAAAGACTGCTGCCAGAAGTTCTGTCCCAGTACCCTACACACTTTCAATACTTCAGTGCCCAAAAGCAACCTTTTTTACTTGAAGGAACACTGGAATAATTTTATGCAGATATAACTAAGCTATGCAGTTTTCTTGCAGCCAGTAGAGTGTGTTTTTGTTTGTTTGTTTTTGTTTGTTTGTTTGTTTCCCCCCCCAATGGGTAGTCATTGGAAAAACTTACTAAAAACTATCGGTATGCATTTCTGAAAGAATTCTGGAAGATTTTCCTTATATTGGACAAACATTATAATACTGTGTAGTTTTCATATTTTAGGAATATTATAAAGAATTGCATCATTATTTCTACATTGACAAGGTAGCCTCAGGCAGTCATATGAGCCTCTAACCTGTAACAATGAGAGACGCTATATGCAAAACAGTTCTATACACTGAAACTTTTCAACTTTTCGAGTACCCGGCCCCCCTCCCCCCCTTTTTTAAGGAGTGTGTGAGCAATAGAGTTAATTTTCATAGGCAGAGAAGAGGAATATGGAAGAGAAATAAGATGAGACAAGCATTAATAAATCCTCAGACATACAAAATGTGTGATAGTCAAGTACCTGTGCTGACATCCCAAATGAAGCTCTTAAATTATTAACATGGTTTCCCTTCTTTCCCAGTGGATATTATGTCAAAGCTGACTTATTTTGACTAAAATGTTTCATTTCTGAAAACCTGGCATCTTTCCAACAGCTACAAACCTTTTCCATTAGGAAAAATGGTTCAGTGAAGAGCTTAAGTGGACACCACAGTGTCCGTCCTACAGCAAGGAATGAATAGCAACTATGTAGGGCTTCTGGAATCTAGCACACCTACTAGTACTCTGAGTGTATTATATGTGATACACAATAATGCAGAAATACCATAACTTGCTGAATATTTTATACTGCTCCTGGTATAAAATATTAATTTGGTTATTCATTTGCCTTTAATGAGCTCAATTAAATCACATTTGAAGCATTGTTTAAAACATCCATGTTTCCGTTTTTTTCTTTTTCTTTTTTTTTTTTTTTTTTAAACCAGAAAGGCTTGTTAAAGATTCCATGTACCAACTTGTATGCCAAGTTTTTCTTTAGATCTCTGTCCTCAGCCTGTCTACCAAGTTGCTGATCTTTTTATCTTCTACTTTTGCTTATATATAAGAAAAATCATAAGTATCAGGAAGGGCTGTATAGAAGTTCAGTTGAGACTGTGGAAAATACCCAAGAACAGGTTGCCATTCTTATTCATCCCACTTAAGACTGGAGCAGATGCAAAAAATTTTCTATCTACTTGTAGTCACAGTGTGAGACCATCTGACATGGCCACTCCAAATGACATGGAGGCCTGGCTCCTTCATTAAATGCAACCACAACTTAGACTCAGGTGGTATTACAGAGTAAAAGTACTCATTTTCCATCAGGCATACTCAAAGGAATGGGGAAGGTACAGGATGAAATTGTCAGAACAAAATGAAGTAAAGTGAGAGAAAACATAATGGGGAATGGGAGAGTAATCAAAAGACCAAGGGGATGCTAGGTAATTGGCATTAGAATGCAAAAGGGCATGAAAAAGAAACAGAAAAGAGTAATCAAGAAGATGAAGGAAGCATATGTTAAGACGTAAGACATGAAGTACAAGTGTTTAAACATTACCTGTGTGTTCTGTCAGATATATCTGAAAGGGAATGTTTTATGCAGTCATATTTTTAAGTTTATGACTTAGTAATTACACAGTTTGACTGCTTCAGAAAAGTGAATTAAAATACAGTATTTAAACTACTATAAGCTGCTATCTCATCTGCCAGGTGTTAGGCATTTTATAGTAGCTTGAGGACTCTATTTATATGTATTATATGGCTTTAAATATTGTACAGATGTGAATACAATCACATCATTTTAAATGTGCACATTCAATGAGGCATCTGCGTTTTTCACAAACATTATAATTGCATAAAAGAGGGAATTGTAAATGAATTCTTGGGTCTGTGATTTTAACATAAATATGTGGTAAATATTGTTAGTTCTCTATTAAAGGGGACACGGGCTAAATACAATGAGTTGAGAAGAAGTGTAATTTCCAAGTGTTTTGTGTTAAATATCTAATCAGCATGGAAGATTCCACCTAAATCTCAGCAATATAAATGAATGTCTTTCATTTTATTTTTCTAATATATTTTTTCAAAGAAAAGTGCAATCCATTCTATTAAAAAGGACAAAAATATATAAACCAAATGTCCCTCACCCCCTGCATTCCTAAACCTTGCTCCCAAGAAATAGCTTTCAATGTCATATTTCAATAAGAAGACTGAGTTGAGTGCAATTCTAGCTTCAGTAGCTTTTCAGGATACATTTCTACAATGTAATTCAGTATTTATGAGTTACTGAAAAATAATTAAAATGCAGATACTTGTATCTTTTAGGAGTGATTTACAATGCATTACTGTCACCTGCCAGCCTCTGGTAGATGGGGGTGGGTTAAAGAGTCTACTTGCTGCCTCCTACCTGAAATAAGAACCTGACTTCGAGCACAGCTCCTTTTCAAACTGCCTTATACTGGTACAAGTAGAGGCAGTCAATCATGCAGTTGAGCTGTTGTTTCACTCACTAGGTGTATCCCTCCCAGATAAGAATGGTGTGTTTTTGTGATCCCTTTTCTTTGGTTTGCAGTGTAGCTTGTTTACTCCTGGTTTATAGTGGAATGGAGCAGGCAAAAGTATATGGTTAACTGGCATCAGATGGTAAATTCCTCTGTGCTATAGCTTGGCCATTTCAAAAGAAGGTCAAATATATTAATTGAAATCATCTTGTTTCAAGCCTAACCTACAAAGCTTTTATTCTGAAAAGGAATGTGTGTGTTCATATTACCAAGTACAGTGAAGAAGCAGATTGATGTGGTTTCCTTGCATTTTTCAACAGTTAGTTATGATCCTTCCGGTTAGACTCTGTGAGTGTAACTGTGCAAGTGTAATTGCTATTAATTGCTGTATGTATTAAACATGAACACAACATGACTGAGCTTGTACTCTAGAGCTTGAATTCCTGGTGCCACAGATAGACCCCTTGTTGTCTTGGGCTGCACTGTTCAAACAGAGAATGTTTGCTGCAAAGCTTATCTTTGGCCTATATGCCTTTCTTTGTTCTGAGGAGAGAGCGTTTGGCTAAAGTGTATGGGAAATGTAGATTTATTTGATTTAAAAAATCCTGTTTACTAAGAATGTTTTCCATGATGTAGTCATATGTAGTGACAAATACAATTCCACTGGCAAAGCCATCTTCGTTGAGGTAAGGTCTTTCAAGTGTAGTTTATGTAACAAGCAATGTTTATCAAAAAACATAGTTCTAAGAGTTTAAAAACAATAAATGATATACTTCATGTTTTCCATAGTTTGCATTGAATGCAGTCAGAACATTTATTTTAAAAGCCTGATTTCAAAATAAAAAATTGCTATAATCTGATAGGTAAATAAACAAATACAAGTAGCGGAATATGGGAGTATTTTTATGACCTACGTTGCTGTAGCTCCAAGGATAGAGCTATGGATCATATTTTTTGAATCTGTACCTAAAGCCTATACCGCTACCAGATCAAGATTATTACATTCATACATCTATTTGGTTATTTTGAGCAGATAATATAATTTGGAAGCACCTACTGTATTTTTATTAGAAGTTAATTTTTTTTTAACAAATTCAGCACATCCTGCTGAGGATAGAGTTATTATTACTACTGTGAAATCATTTAGAATGCATTTGCATGGCTTAATTGACCTTGAATAATGCAAACTCTTCCACTCCGACTGACATGAGATGGAAGGAATAGGCAGCGAGACTTGCATAATTTTTCTATTAAATTCCAACTGCCAAAATGAAAGAAAAACAGACTTTGAATTTCTCTCTAAATCACTTTCCTGTTTCCCTAATGACACAAAGATACAAAAAGAATCTCAAAAGAAGAAACAATTATGCCTAATTTCAAGACATTTAATAACGACTTACATTTTCTGTGGCTTGTGGAGTTCTCCTTTACACAGATTACTGTTTCAGCAATGGTAGTTATGTTATTATAAGTTCTTAGTAAATTTTAAACTATTTTTCCTGTTAGAGGTTCCTACTCACTGTGTTATTTCTCAGTGTGCCTTACAGCAACGCTGAGGTTTGTTTGTTTGTTTTTGAGAGTAGTAAGGAGCCTTATGTGTTGATTTACATATGCATCCATTCCCGGCGTGTAAGCCAGTTGTTTCCACAACTTTGTATGAGATGCTTATATTTCCCTCTAACTTCTGATGTCAGGATTGGTAGCTCTGGTCTTCAGATAGATTTTTTCTTCAGTATGTTCTCCATCACCTTCATTTCTTCATGCTGTTGGTTTTTACTTGGTGGCTTTATGCAGTTTTCTTAGCTATGTTAAGGAGACATTACAACTCTGTCCACTATTTCCCTTTCATGCTGGTGTAAAAGAGCTTCTGGTTGGTAACTTCCCAGCTATCTCTCCTTGAATATCCCCTAGTTTTTACTTTTTTTTTTTTTTAAGACATATTTTTCTAGGCAATATCTGATAAATAGGCTCTATAATTGTATCTCAGGAAAGAGAATACACAACTTTACTTTGATTTTCATAGTTTTGTTGGGTTTGGTGAATTCTGTGGATTGTTTTTTCTAATTCTTAAGTTAGGATCTCCTTGGAGCTCCATTGGTTACTGGAATTCCAACTACATAGGTATAGTTGAACAACAATAATCCAAATATAAAAGTTACTAGAATGCACTTTAATCTTCCTGTCACACAGCCACTATATAGTGTGGAGGTGAATTGGGCTTTCTTCTTTCTCCTGTATTACATACCTTATTCTTCAGTTCCTCATAATGTTTCCTGCTGGATGAAGTCTGATATGTGTTTCTAGACTTCTTGAATTAATAATCATGCATTTTTTTTCATTACTGTCTTCTGTCTCGTACCTGAATAGTATCATTTTTTGTATTTCCCTTGGCAGAAAACCAGCTCCATTTTACAGCATTAAAAGCTATCGGAGAGTCCACAGAAGAGGTATGGCTCCATTGCATGAGAAGTGTAGGAAAAGACTTAAAATCTAATTGAAACTGTCATCAGAAGTATAAAGCTTCTACAGATAATGGATTTTATTATTATTATTATTTTTTAAGGAGCTTCCTTTTTCTCTTTTGCCAGCCTTATTAGAAAGTTGGAACAGTACTGGGGCTTCAGAGTGTACAGAGTGGTTCATTTCATGGTCCTTGTACCACAGCTCTCCATACTAGAAGCAGCTTGGGACTGTGGAACAATGGAAATCTAGTGGCCTTCCCATTTATGGAAGAAAAACACAGAATCCTCGCCCATGTATTCATTTAGGACTAGTACATCTATTTATTTTTTCTTCTGTTCTATCATCTTTCTAATTATTGTGATGACTTCCATCATCCTTTTGCTGACATTTCAGTAAATGTTAAAGAACAAAGATTAAAGAGCAGCCAATGCAAGTGTGACTTTAATTATACTGTTGAGCCAGGATATTCATTCTGAATATTACTGAACTTGCATTGTCACACATTTTATTGATTTAACTGTATTTAAATGTAAATTTTGATTCTACATAGTCTATATCCTTTTTAATCAATATAATTGTGTCTTAAAATATATTTTTGGATCAGTGTGAGTAAGAATATATTTTTTACTCTAGATTATTTGGACCAAGGAAAAGTATACTTTGAACTGTCTATATGCTTTTTCCTTCCACTAATAACATATAACTTGGTGGCAGCACTTCTGGATTTTTAAGGAAATACCATGAGTCCGTGTAAAGTACATGTGTGAAATATAAATGTTTTTTCCCAATTGAAAAATGGATTTTTTTTATTTTTTTTTTTAAGAACACTAGGTTTAAATGTTCAATTCAAACATATGGTAACTTACTTATTGCATAAAAGGAAAGCATTTTAAATACATTCAGATAAAAGGTATGTATCAATGTATCAGAAAAGGTGACCAGTTCCATATATGCAAAGCAATATGTTTTTCTCATTTTAAAACATCAATTTTTGTTTGAAAATTGATCCAGCCTAAAAGAACCATTTGAACTCCCAATTAAATAAACTAACTTCTTTCAAATAGAATGACATTTGGCATTTATTTAATATTATTTGGATTTATTTTTTAAGAAAAATAGACAAACACAACATTGCAGTTTTACCCAGACTATTTTATCTTGTTTACCATACTGTTTCATTCTGTATACTACTGTATTCTATGCCACAGTATAAATGAGTTGCCTGATTTGATGACTGAATCAAGAGTCCATTCTAGTCATATTTAATGAAAAAAAAATCTGTAAATTTTGTATTGTATATCTGTATATTTTATATCCCTGGATAAGGAATCAGGGTCAGTAAGGGAAGCTGTTTGCTTCAGTTCTTTTAAAAACAAATAGAATGCAGTAACCTTACTGCTACTTGTGCATTTGATGAAAGCATCAAAAATACTGAACACGTGTTCAGTGTAGCTTCAATAGCTTAAGCACTGAGTGATGGGTCTTGGTCAGTGTATTTGCTTTGTGCCCTTGCTTTCCCTGTTCAAGCTGATAACAGCTGGTATCAGAGCTTCAGCAGCCCTGAAAACTATCACTCCATTTATGGCCACTCTAGCAAAATGAATCTCTTCAGACACAAGTTTAAGGTTCATCTATTTAAAGTACACTGCCTCTTGGGTTAGTGCAGCTTCTGCATCTTGTACAGCTGAGTAAAAAGTGTCATACTTGGAACTCAACTGAGTGTTCATTCAGCTGAAGCATCTATTTGTACTTTACACTGTTTGATAGTTACTTCTAAATTATGTGATAAATATTGAGAATGTCTTTCCTAAATACCTTATCTTTTTTATTTTGTACAGGGGACACCCGTACCATCAGACTAATCGAATATGGTCCATTTTATGGGTTGATTGAAACCTTTCAGACTAGGTTAATATTTTGGCATCAGGTTGTCTGTCATACGTGGGTTGGCTGGGGGGATGGCTATTAGCCACCTTTGCTTCTGTGAAAGTTCATAGTAGAGTGAATCATAGAATCATAGAATATCCCGAGTTGGAAGGGACCCACAAGGATCATCGAGTCCAACTTCTAGCACCACACAGGTCTACCCAAAAATTCAGACCATGTTACTAAGAGCACAGTCCAAATGCTTCTTAAACTCCAACAGGCTTGGTGCCGTGACTATGTCCTTGGGGAGCCTGTTCCAGTGCGCGACAACCCTCTCAGTGAAGAACCTCTTCCTGATATCCAGCCTGAACCTCCTCTGTCGCAGCTTGACACCATTCCTGCGAGTCCTATCACTAAAAAGAATAGATCGGTGCCTGCCCCTCCACTCCCCCTCGTGAGAAAGCTGTAGACCACTATGAGGTCTCCCCTCAGCCTCCTCTTTTCCAGGCTGAACAGGCCAAGTGACCTCAGCTGCTCCTCACACATCTTCCCCTCCAGGCCCTTCACCATCTTAGTAGCCCTAGTGAAAAGTAACCTGTCAGGAAGTCTGCATACCTTGCAATACACTTTTGGCAGACAAAACAATTAATAACCCCTTTTTTTAAGATGGGAGTAATCAAAGTGATTAAAACTAGTGTATCATAAAAAGTGAGCAAAATTGATCAAATAATTGTCGTATTAACAGTTGCTACTTATAATATAAACTCAACTGACAAACCATGGAAACAATTGATAATGTACAGTTAAGAACTGAATGTCAATGAACTGCAATAGTATAGGTATCAATTCAGTTTAAGAAACAAATGAGTGAGAATCTAAGCAGCGTTTAGTCATCCATACATCAAGAACAACTTGGACCTTATGATAGACTTGTATCTCCTTGCCTAATGGTCACGATATCACAGAACTCTGCCTAACTTTTTGAATGTCAGTATGGCATCAAGTTTTTAAGCGATTCAGCTTTCTAAAAGCGAGAGCAGACATTTGCCTAACCTAAGCTTTCAAGTATACCATGTTGTATGCCTAGTCCAATACTGTCTGAATCACTAGCCTTGCCCAGTAGGCTATAGTACTAGGGTCAGTGGTATGAGGAAAGTCTTCTTTAGGATTTCGATAACCTTGCTGAATTTGAATTTCCTTTTACTTTTTACAGGTGACATCCCACTGACCTATAGATACTGTAGCTCATCATCCTAGGACGTTTTTTACAGCAAATGGAGAAAAATAAGCATTTCTGAGATAAGGTTCATCTCATCCTGAGGTAAATGTCTGAATGTACACATATATCAGGTCACATACATCACAGAAAGTGCCTGTTTATCCTCAACAATTTTAAACAGAACTCAGGGTGATTAGCTCGAAAATGGATGTCTCTAGTGTAACAGTCAGGTGAGATAAATCTTAATATCCATGGAGAGCTATGCTCTCCCTTAATGACTTTAAATAAACAGACTATTTTGGCAAATATATAATCATTTTCAAAATATTTATTACCCTACTAAGAGCATTGACTAAGGAGGGTTGTATTTTTTTTTCTGCTTTGAATGCTTAGCTTCCAGTTTTACAATAATGATTGCACAGGGATGACATCTCTAAGTATCACATTGTTTTACATAAAGTTCAAGTCTTGCAGTAAACCCATTTTTTAAAATATACTCCCTCTCTTGTTAAAGTCATCTCTTAATAATAATCTTGTCCCATCTGCAATAATTCTATGAAGATACCTAAAATCATAATTTTCTTCTGCTGTGCTGGAGCTGTTCTTTCATATGTGTGAAATGACGAATAAAATTCTCCCTCAAATCTAGATTTTTTTTGGCAGCTTACTATTAGAAATCGAAGTTCTTGCTAACAAGCAATGAAAAGAATAAAAATAAGTTAGAGTTTTTCCCGCTGAGAAATATCTCCAGTGTCAGTGATGAAAGGATTGTTCTCAGGGAACTGCAGAACAATTGTCTTGCAGCATTTGTTTAAATTAAGCCTATTTTATTGGCCTTTTGCACCTCAGAAGGGCTTCTGAGATTACAGTGGGTTGAATTTCTGTCATACTGTGATAAATTCATGTGGTCTCATTTTCACAAGCACTGAACAGACACTGCTCATAATGAAATCCATGAGAGCTGTGTATATGAGTACTTCTGAAATCCAGGCCAATGATTTGTAGTGCTATCTTAATATGCCTAGACAAATTTGTGGGATTTGAAATTTTCTCTTAAAAGTCTGTACGCTAAACCACTTCAGGCTAATGAGAATGCTTGAGGATGTTGTGACATGCTTCTCTAAGCAGTGTTGTACACATGCTTGTGCCCCACCCCTCCACCAAGGCATGAGGAGCAGAAGACCATCTGAGTATTCACACTGAAGTATGCATGTTCATGTTGTGATGCTAGATATGGACCGCATATCTCATGGACACATTGTTACTATATAAATAGTCC
This sequence comes from Cygnus olor, assembly GCF_009769625.2. Lineage (NCBI taxonomy): Eukaryota > Metazoa > Chordata > Aves > Anseriformes > Anatidae > Cygnus > Cygnus olor. Next base: position 39,136,597 of record NC_049172.1, on the reverse strand, counting down.
TCCTACTGCTGTTTTCATATGGAAAGGTATATCAACGATGGGGAAAAATTGTAAGTGTTTTTGTAGTAAAGTCTTTATAGCCAGTAATTTCAAGCTGGTTATAAAATAGCTGCTGCTGAAATCAGTAGTCATCATGGTCACTTCAATTTTGTATTGTCTTGAAATGTTCTCAGAAGATCCAATACCCATTAGCCTTTTTTTCAGTATTACAATTTGTCAATGACAGTTTACACCAGATTTTTGCTCCAGTATGAATGTATGGTTATGCGATTTTAGTATTGGATTGCTGAGGGCTGTGCACTGTAACACATTCAGTTAACACCATTGTAAACATTCAGAATTACATGCACTCTAGTTCCTTCTTCCCCTATGCTTTCACCAGCTTCCCAGGACTGTATGAGAAACAGGAATTAAAAAAAAAAAAAAAAAGGAAAAAAAAAAAGATACTTAATCGTTTTTCTCTTGTTTACGTACCATAGTTACAAAGTAATTTCAATTTCTCCATAAATTATAGACTGACATAGATTGTCTGATGAAATCTTTGCAGACAATATGACAGTAATGTATATAGCACTTCATGTGGTTTGAGATAAAGCAATACACCTAGGAGGAAAATGTTTGTTTCCACTGAGAAGGGTATGCCGTGATGTGGTATAAAGTTTTTCTAAAACAGAGACTTCTTTGTTGTACTTACAAGAAGGAAAGCATTATTTTGCCTTTGTTTGCTCTATTAATCTTACATACTGTATTTAGTCTGTCACCTCCTTTTAGAGGTATCTCCATGACTGGTGAAACGTGACACATGAGCCATAAAAATGAGACTCGTGTGTATAGAATTATTTTGTGGTAATGTTGATTCTTTTGTAGGTTCAGCTAATACAGCTTCACAGGTCAGCTGTGGGTTATAATTGAGTTAGGTAATGTCCTTGTGGCTTTGAAACAGCAGATCATCAAGGAAAATGTTAACTACAACACAATGCACTAAGATCAGTCATAAGTAACTATAGTTTCAAACTACTTTGTGTAGTGTTTCATCTATAAAGGTGATATTAACTGTTAGTTTAAATGTAGCTGTGTAAGTGTATCTAAATATATATATTTATAGAAATAAGTTTTGTGGATGAATAGATGTCGTTACACATGCAGTTGCCTCAGTTGGTGCAAGTTTAATCAACATACAGTCAAGCTTTAGTTATTCAGAATGAAGATGGAAGAATCTATTGCAGGTACAGAAAACGTATATTTTGGTTAGCCGAGGATTATATTAAATTTGGGCTATGCATGGAAAATACAACATTTTAATGAATGCAACATGATGTCAGGGAAGGGCTTCCCCCATTCCAAAGGAAAAGAAAAAACATTCTGTTTCTCATTTGTGATACACTTTTAAAGACTGAACAGGAGGCTTCTGGCAGAAATAAGATACAGATCTTATTGGGTGAGTCCTCAGCTCTAGCAAGTGTCTGTTCGTGTGATGAATCTTACAGATTTTTGTGGATTAGTTTCACTAGTTTTTAGAGAAGAACTGCAACAGTGCCTTCGAATTTCCGTTGCCATGGTGTGGTGAACCTGTAATGCAAGTTATTAGCAATAAGAGCTTCACCATGAAAAGCAAAGTTTCAGTGCTAGTGTGGCAGGGTGGGACTTTATTATACTGTGAAGAAAGGGGATTTCGATCCTTACCGTGATGTACAGCATGGCTGCTTCTGAAATAGTACCTGCCCTGCGGGCAGCGAGCACACCAAGTGTCACTCCCTGCATGCTTCCAAAGCAGGACTACTGCTGAGACCTCTGTGTGGCTTCTCAGATGAAGGTGCTGTGCAGGCTGAGCAGGTGTCAGAGGGTGGGTGTGCTGGTGGGTCTGCCCAAGGGGCTGTGAAGCCCCCAAGCGGGGCAGCACCCGCCCCTCCATCTGAGCTCACTGTGCTCTGCTGGGGTGGCTAATCTTTGTAATGTTGGGGTTTTCTGCTTCAGGCAAAGCTGTGCAAACCCAGCTGCAATGGAAACAGATGTTAAATCATTACAACAAAGAAAAGAGTGGCTGTAGCTCCTACCTCAAGGCATAGTGTGGTCTGGAATTTGTCAGTTGGAGTCAGAGCTGCATCACGCCAGGTAGCAAATCTTGCTAGGCTTTGGATGCTCAGCCAACATAAAAACATCTGACACGAAGTCAGAGACCTGTCCTGGAGGCAGAATTGTCTGGCTGTAGAGATGAAAGTTGCTACTGCACTTCACATTGGGCCATCCTGCCCTGAGGGCAGAGACACTGTGTCATTTTGGACATCACAGTGATCCTGAGACATGCCTGCTGTGCCCAAAAGTCTTGCCATGGGAGCTGCTTCTACAGTAGTGGTTTTTCAGTAGTACACTAGGAAATATCCAGCAAAGGAATATTTTCATGATTCTTTTGAACTGCGTGGATGTATGCATATATACCCCTACGTGCTTCCAATTTTCAAAAATTCTGAAGTGAAAAATGAGGATACATTTTTTTTTCCTCCCTACCTCCAAAATGTTTGTTGTCTGTGTATTTATTATGCTTGCTTGTAGGCTCAGCCTGTCTTATGTAGTGTGGGCTTTGTTCTGGTATATATGTGACTTTACTAAAAAAAAATGATAAGTTTGAATGAGGAATATTTATTTCTCTGTGTATTCCTCACACTGTTTCTTCTTTAGTTTTGTGACCTGTGAGGTCATGACGTATATTGGAGATATCTGTATGCAGACTTCTGGGGCTGAGGAGAATTAGTTTAGTCTTTATTGCGTGGTCTGCGTTTCACAAGAAAATGCTTGTTAAGGCACAACTGCTGCTTTTATTGTAGAGGAGAGAATAAGCTTTCCTTGCCTCTCAATGTGTCTGTACCATAAGCGTGCAAAAATCCTTGTGTTTGTTTGCTTGTGTTTGCACAGCACTTTTGGGGGCAGAAGTGCTCAGATTATCTTATTAATTAATTACTTTCAGGGACTGAAGAAAAGTTAGCCAATAAGAAATTAATGTCTAGACATGAATTATTTTATATATATATATGTTTTTTGTGCCAATATTGTAAATGAATTCCTTCAACTGGAGAGGGAGATTTAAAAAAAAAAAAAAAAAAAAGGGACCTGCTTATTGTATTGTTTTGAGTGTTCCATTTACATTATTTCAATGAAGTTCTAATGAAATTGCAAAGAAATAACATTAATCTGGACCAGAATGTTTGATCTGAATGTTTATTTTTATCTCAAAATCCATGCCTAATACTTCTGATTCATGGTGAATATGATGATATTTTATATCATCTCCTTGAAGTCTAAGAATTGGAATGATTATCTAGGTCTGTTAACAAAATAAAGCAGTTAAAAATAGGGTGAATTATTTAGGCTTTATTCAGTATTCCGTAGACACATACTGTAGAATTGATCTCAGCAATTGAGGGAAGGAGAAGAGAACACAGTGTTTTGAGGATGCAAATATTTTCCAGTATTTGTCATTAGCTACTAACAAAGAAGCAAATCTGCGTTGTAGCTAAGGGAATTATTAATATTTGAAAATTTTAATTATCTTTGAACACTTTTCTAAGGATTGTCTTTGAAGTATGACTAAGAAAGCTGTCATTTAAGTGGTGGTTCATTTATTGCCAGCCAAACAATTTAATTGAGATAACCAGCAAGCCAAGGGAGACAGTAAATATAGATAAATGCAAAATATAATGTTATTTGGGAATGCAGGTAATGTTAGTGACAATGTAAGGAATAAGTGGAAGGCATCTCTAGTTCATACATTTAATCATAAACCATTGTACCAGGTGTATTGTGTGCCTTGTCCTATGCAAAGTTTACCTATGCAAAGTAAAGTGGCTTTCTATACTGTTCTAAAGCACTTGGTCCTGATTGCCATAGGACCAAGCCAAAATTTAGCTGAAGTACTCAATACTGTAGTCATGTAGAGGATCTCACTTTAGTATGAAACAATGGTGATTTTTTTTCCTTTTTGTAATGATTTAAACTCTAGTGCTATTTGAGAGGAACGTAGGAAAACATGAGATGCGCATTTAAGTAGGGACTGTCCTACTGGAGATAACAGAGTTCTGGCATAAGACATAGTTCTTACATTTTTCACAGGCCCTAGGTAACCTAGTAAAACCACCGTAAATCTTTAGATTTTATTAATGGTTTTAGCAGAAGTTAAAATAGCATTCCAAAAAGAGGAAAAGATCAACCCACAAACTGTCTGCTTTGTGTAAGAGCAAGCATATTTTTTCCTGCTCTCTACTTCCACCTGCTGAAAATGTTCCAGTCTCTAACCTAATTGGCTCTTTACTCCTCTTCAGGCCAGCTGTAGGAAATGAAATGGGGATGATAGTGTGAATCAAGTTCAGGAGGTTTTCAATCTGATCAGAATCTCTGTTTGGCTACATCTCATGTCAATGCCTACAGTAGTAAGTTTCTAAAAAAACAGGAAATTGCATTCTTGAAAATTAAGTATCCAAGTGATGCATCTCCATTAAAAAAAATACATATTTTTCCTTTTTTAACTATGTTGCCGCTATGCAACTGTAGGTATGTTATAGTATTCTGTCTGTGCATGTTGAAATGACAAATGGCTGTTACCTTGTCAATAAAGGAGTGTGAGACTTGGTTAGCATGTTGGAAAATATTTGTTTCTTGCTGTTGGATACAACACATTTCTCCTCAACTGTAAAACTCATTTGGGTTTTTCTCATTTGCGTTTGGTTTTAACTGAAACTTGAAATTCTTGCGTAAATTCAGGTTTCAAGTATCGTAATCTATTGAGAAAGAAAAAAGTCAAATATTGTGAGACTTGTGATAAAAGTTGCAGTACTTGTGACTATAAGATAAATTTCTAGAAGAATATTTCTGGAGAAATGTTTACTACATTAATAAACATTCTAAATAGAGTTCATAATATGGGTTATTAATTTGAATGAAAAAGGTTTTTCTGTAAGTGATTTTGAGATGAAAGTGAGTATTAGCACCTGAAGTATTTTTCAGTGTTTAACTGAAGCTGTTGTTTTTGAAGCTGTTATTTATATTTGTTCTATTGTAGGACTAAAAGGTGGATGAGACATGTTAAGTCTTCTGTATATTTATGTAGACTGCACTAAATCACAAATATTATCAGGTGTTTTTTAGCATACACTTCTAAAGCGGAGTGTTGGATATGAACAAATTTACAATTTGATTTATCTCTTAGAAGTTGCTTTTTTCATTAGTCTTTGCTAGTAAAGAACTGATCCATTGTTCGATATGAGGTATCAGGTTAGTGTTACATGTTGTCAAGATATCCTTTTTGCTGCTGTATTTTTCTATGATTATGCTTATCCAGTAGTACTGGCTTTTGCTTAGATTTGTAGGAGAGATCATGATGTGAAATATTTAAGGAAAATGCCTTAGAGCTCAATGAATGAGGATCCTGGACTTCTGTTTTGTGTATTCGTAAAACTCAGGAAAAATTATGGAGAAATGATGCAATAGAGCTATGGCAATTTATGACCAATAATACCGTATGAATCGAACCATTGAGGAACATAACCTAAAGTGATATTTACGTATTCAGTTGATTGATCGAAAGCCAGGGAGTGGTGTAGAGTGACAGAGCCTTTGTAATCTACTCAAGGTAATAATTGTGTTTCCTAGTAATATTTTGGGTAGCCAAAAAACATCCAACTATGATGTTTTCTTGGCTTCATTGTTTGTTTGTGATATTATTAGCATGACAAGGGAGAAATAAAAGGCTGCTATGCTTACCTTGTGTTTGCTGTGGGTTCCTGTGCTGGTGAATCCTCTGGTGTTGAGCTGTGCTGGAGTTGATTTTTAGGATTGAAGCTGCTCCTTTTATTTATGGCTGTATAGAATACTGTTCCATGGCACATGAGTCCTTTTCCTATGAAATGCTTAGAGTATGTTTTTTTTTTTTTTTTTTTTTTTAAATAGCATCTTTATGCATTCAGAATGCTGCATTAAGTTCCATAAGTGATTTGCAGCTAAATGGTTATGACGGTGATTAGTAAATCGTGAATCTCTACCCATTTCTGTATGTTTTAAGACAGTGAAAATATGATCTGCAACTTTGTGGTTTACATTCCTAAATGTAACATTAGTAAGGGTTAGGGCTTGGTTTTTGTTGTTTGGTTGGTTGGTTGGTTTTTAAGCTGGAGTTACAAAGCTTCCAATATGAATATTGCTAAAATCCATTCAAACACTGAATAATTGTAAGGCAAAGTAGAAGTCAAGACTCTACTACTTCATCTGCCATTGGTAATGCTCAGTTGATCCTTAAGAAGAAAGATGAAGTACATGGAGTGCAACATATGCGTTGTCTCCTAACCCTTAATATATATTCTACAAAGCATTAGTGACATACTCCTGTATGATCTTGACAGTGCTTTAGAGATCACAAATATTAGAAACAAACTTATCTAGCATCCTGTCACTGTATCCTTCCTCAATTATCTCTCAGCATGGGATTTTTCTTTTAGAATATTCTCCATTTCATTGCCAATTTTAACTAGCTTAAAAAAAATATATCTTTTTTTTTCCCAAATCACATTTCTGATTGAATATCACTGTAAAATTGATTTTTAATTCATCTAAATTTACATTCTCCTAAATTCATCTTATGTTGCAGAATCTTACACAGCTTGTACCAACCCTAATGTTATAATCTTTCAGTCTCTTAGCTTTAGCTTTGTTTAACTGTCCATAGCTATGTCCAAAACTTTAGCTGATTTTTATAGTCTTTTTCATCATATGTTTATTATTTCTAGTTTTTATTTCACAAGTAGCTCGTCTCATGTTTAAGAATTGTCAAGGTTTTTCTGCAGTTTATGTAATCCAGATAGAATTTAAATGAAGTTTCAATCAGTTACCATTATTCATTGCCAATTTATTGCTTTCTCTGCATCTCTAAGATGAAATAATAAACTGTAACTTCTAACCTCTGTTCTTTGCCCATAAATAAAGCCCTTTTGGATCTCAATGTTTGAAGACATTCCTTGTCTTCAAACATTGTCTTGACAGAGAACAAAAAAGACAACCTGTTTGTTTTTCTTCATGAAAAACGTGTAACAAATAATTAAAACCAAGAGGCAGATAAATGCCTTTCTATAAGTTTGATTACCAAAGTTGTGTTCTACATATTTGTAACTGTGTAGGAAACCCCTGTAGAAATACTTGTTAACCAAAAGACTACTTTCTATGGTGCAGTTTAATTTTTGTTGTATTCAGGTCAAATGAGGCAAAGACTTGATACTGCAGTACTTTCTAGTGATTAAGCAACTGAGATACAAGCAATAAGGTGCTAAAACTGGCAGAAACTATTGTTTGGTTTAGTCCTTTTCAGGTAAGAAAGCTGAGAAAGATCTTAGCTTCGTGGTCCCAATTCTTAGTTACATTTGACTCGTCCATATTCCTCATTTTCTTTACTTCTCTAAATTTCAGTCACATATTTGGAACATATTCCTTTTCAAGTGAATAACTTACAAGCACATTTTGAAAGTATGCTTTTTGTTTTAATGAAAAATGATAAGCCATGTATCTGCACTCTTATCTGCTACATTAGATTGAAAATGAAGAGCAGTGAGAAGGTGTTCTGTGAGACAGAACTGAATGATACCATAGAAAATCCTGCATATAGTATTTCAAATTTGATTTCTAGCTTGGAGGGGTTATTATTATTATTACTTTGAGGGGAAGAAAAGCAATTTATTTTTCATGCCCTAAATCTTTCCTCTTCATCCTCTTATTATCATTGTTGGCAACCACAGGAAAGAGTCTTTCCATCACCTGGTGATCAGATTGTACTGCTTTTAAACAAATTGTCCTAACTGGCTTCACAAAGATTTTGGCACTTATAGTGCAGTGAGCTAACACAAACTTGTTATTGCTGTACTTACCCACACAGAGGCGAGAAGAAAGATACTAGTTTGAATTAGTAGTCTTTAAAATGCCATCTCATGTAACTACGGTGTGAATAGCTGAAACATCGTAATACATAATTACTAATGCCTGTGAAAAAATAGGAAAACTGGTATTTGGAAATAATTTTGCTAATGCTTTCTGTGCTGTTTTTAGTATTATTCCTTTTATTATTTATTATTGTAATTTGAGGAAATATCTAAGGAAATATATCAGTGACTTACCCATCATTTTTTAAAATATTTTGATTGAAACAATTTGTAGCCTGTTGTCAAGTCCTCCTTCTGCAATGAGCTCTGGTAAAGGTTTGGTTATTTATCAAAGATCTGATCCACCATCTTAAATGAAGACAGATAACAGGAGCCAATAAACATGAAAGAAATTAAAGATCTTTCAGTGAGTGTATGTTTGTTTTGTGAAAATGTCCCTGGTGATTTTAAGTGACTGAATGAAGGGGAGACGAATGTAAAGCTGTTTCATATGTGAGGAACCTAGCACAATAAATAAATAAAGTCCATTCAACAGAATGATCTGTTTGTTATCAGAAAGTTTGTTCAATGCTCAGTTTGCTAATAGTAAACTGAGTAGTGGCAAGTTAAGCCTTGAATACAGTGTCCCATTTGCCTTGTAGAAACACAATCACATGCGTGGTTGTTCTTGCAAGTAACTTAACCTGGTGAATCCAAAGAAATAGATTGCATGGCATTTCTGCTCATACTAATGAAGTTTGGAAAATGGTTTCTACCAGTCTGAAGAGGAAAGGTATACTGTACCTTCCAGCTTTTTGGTAACCTAACTTTATTAAGTTTTTCCGATACTGGCATACTTACATGTTGCTTCTATCAGTCTGTGTAATCTTTGAACTCTTTCCTATAGTCTACTGTGGCCACCAAGAATTTCTGTACATGCCATTGCTTTCTGTATGTGCCATAACTTTGACCAGAAAATAGGAGACAGATAAAATAGGATAATTTAATGAAATATGTGAGATGCAGGAGATTGTTACATAAATGATGAAATGGATCATCTGAGTTTATCCTCAGGCCTTAAACTCTGACTGTATGAGAAATGATAATATCCACTACCATGCAAATAAAAACTCATGAAATATCTAGTTTCTCAAACTTCATTTGCCATTTCAGTGGATAACTATATAAATGAGAGGTATGGCAATACTAAATTCTGTTTTGAAAGGTCAGACTTATATAATATGGTAGGCTCCATAAAGTATTTTAGATCTGATACAGTTCTCATAGTCGGTATGTGTTAAACGATACCAGAGAAAAATTAATTTAGAGAATCTTCACTGGAATAAGTACTGAATCCCAAACAGCAAGAAAAAAAGTTAACTCCATGGCTTAACAAAGGGCATCTTGCAGTTAGAACATAAAGTGATGGAGAAAACAGCGGGGTGCACCAAAACCAAGTGTTTTTACTCCATTCAGAGGGAGACCATTTTAAAAATAGCCTTCTGTTTTTGTGATCGTCAAATGCTTAACCTGGCAGGATGAGTTTTTGCATGTCTGCTGATTTTAGCATATTCATTCTGATTTGCATGTACACATTTAACACAGAAGCTAGAAGGTCATAATGATTTAGTTAATTCAAAAGCTTACGGTTTACTTTTAAAAGTAATTAAAGGAAGTAGCATTCCAGAAAAGGAAAGCAAGTTTCAAAGTCGAGTTGGAGAGAACCAGATTATTTATATCTGTTTAATATTGAAACACAATTCTAAGATATCTAACTAATGCTCATGTTCAGGTAGCTGAGATCATGGAAGATGAAAAGGCAACATGAGTATGAGGGACTGAAGATAACATAAGCTGAATTGGATCATAAGCTTATGGATCAGAGCTCATAAACTCTTGTATCACGTTTGTCTTTTTTTTTTTTTTTTCTGAAACAAGTCTAAGCTACCAACCTGCAGTATATTTTAGGGAGAAGAAAGAGAAATGAAGTCTAGGGTGTGAGTTTTTTTTTCATCTAGAGCAGTGGGACAGGTCTATCATAAGGCTGATCACTAGGCACAAACACAATCTCACAACACTTTTCTTTTGTTTAGAAGCAATAGTAAGCATTGGTCAGTTTTAACATATTTAAGAAGATAGCCCACAAACATACTTCCACACTTGATTTCTATCTTCCAGTTGCATCTACTTGAAAAATACTCTGCAAACTTTTTAACATACCATTAATTTGAAGTTATCCCTATTCCGTTGATGAAGAAATCCAATAATGACTTCAGAATTAGAGAAGAAGGTTCTAGAAACTCATGTTACTTTGCAATTTTGAGAATAATGCTGTTGGATGAACGTTAAGTTAGCAATAGTGAGTGTTCCTCCATCGATTCAAAATGCTAAACTCTCATAGTCAGCCATTGAAAGAACATTATATAATCAAGATGGTAGCCCCTTATTATGGTGTTCAGATAATGGGTTGGAGCTTTTATGACCAATCATTAGTTTGGAGATTTAGCTATAATAGAGAGTGGGTACAAAATCCTTCTTTAATCTATCTTTCACAAAAATTGGGACCAGTGTAGGATATTAAGATAATGCGGTGATCTTTATAATGTTTTTTGTGAAAGTCAGTTTTAGTAATAGGAGTTACACAAATCCACTTTCTAATCTCAGGTTAGTAAATCAGATATTTTCAAATGATGAAGAAAAAACAGTTCACTGCATGCTAACCTTTGTAATATATGAGTGACCTGGGTTTATACATACTGTATGCACAAAATAAAATCTTTCATATTTGAAGAAAAAAAAAGTTTTCGTGCAGTAGGTCAAGTGCCTATTACATTTCTCTAAATGTAGGAAAAAATGCATTTTTGTTTTCAGAATTTCTGGTTGCTCAATTGCAACTATTATTGTGTTTTCTGTTTCAACATTTATGTGTGTGCTGTTCATCTTTTAAATGACAGGCCACCAGATACTAGTCTCAGTAATGACAAACCTAAGTTTTCTAGCATGCTGTGAGAGAAAAATATGGTTGTAATTTGGTAACATTGTCTGATAATGGAAAAGATTGACTCCTTGCTAGAGTAGAGAGAGAGTTACTGGAGTAGATGAATCTGTTCATGTTTGCAAGCTAAATCAAAATTAAGTGAACTTAACAGTTTTCCACTGAATTTTAAATGTCTTGATTTTTTTTCTTAGTTTTCATTTTCATATTTTCTCATACGTTTTTTGTCTCCTCTTCACTAGTAGCGATGTAGTTTGATTTCCATCATTCTGATGATTGGAGGCAGAGGTAAATCTACATAAAAAACAAACAAAAAAAAAACCACCTTAGCTATTTTTCTATATGCTTAACAATATTATTATTATTTTGTGTGACTGAAGCACGCGTACACACAAAAAGAAATAATCGTATTTTCAGTGAGAAGAAAAGTAAATTTCACAAAGGAATTAATAATTTTAAAGATGGGAAAATTCCTAGATGTGTGATGTGCATGTTATCTTGTCAGACGGTAGTGGTAGTGTCTGGAAAGCGTTTAAAAAATGGTTGAGTGACCAGAAGTTTGGCTGAGCTTTAATTGTTAATATTGCATGGTGTCAACATGAAATATAAAGATATTCTCAAACTTAAAAAAAAAAAAATAAAAATAATAATAATCATTCAAAATTCACAAACCTTTGAAGTGTTAACTTTTCAAAGACCTAGATCAGACATGCATAGTAAATGGTCCAAATTTGTCACATTTCTGCACTGTGCAGGAGAATGGACTGCAGGAACTTCATATATTCACAGTTTAAAAGAAATATGAGTAAGAGGGGAAATATCTGTCCTGTTCAGAGTTCCAGTATTGTAACACACTCAGGGATTCTGTGAGCATTTGGTACTGAGAAAGACGTGCCAAAGAAGTTAGATTGGTTTGTAGTAGAGTTAAGAATATTCACACGTTCTGTTGAGTATGTATTTTACACATGGTATAATTTGGAATCGAATTACAGGGTGAGCTACAAGTTGTGAGAAAAGAATTATAATGATTCAGACTGGTGCAACTCTTTTTTGGGGGTGGAAGGCAATAGAAATACCAAAATGAACAACAACAAGAAAAAGTCTCTCACGTAGAAAACTGTTAAAAAAAATAAAAAATAAAAAATCTTTGAGTTATAGTCTTGTACGCAAATAACAAAGGTGAAGAATGTGTATTTGGCAGAAGAAAAAAGTATGGGATAAATTGAGTAGTTTGAACAGTTATATATAGTTTTCTGATTTTTAGAGTGAGAAATGGTACATGAGAGCATATATGAACATAAATATCACTATAAGGAGTCTGTTAATGTTGCTGAGAAGAAAAATTGGTAGGATTGTGAAAACATTTAATGACAAAGAAAATGAAACAAAGGAACAGTGTTTGGTATTTTGTATGCATAGTTGCTGAAACTAAGTGTATAAAATACAAGACCAAGCTTCATTTGTGAACGTGTATTTTGATCTGATCTATATTGCAAGCAGTTCTTCTACCAGTGTATTCAGTCACTGCATAGAATAACTTGTATTTGATTAAAGTGTATTTTTAGGTGCCTAGTTTTCATTTGAAGATATAAAGAGGTGGAAAATGAATGACTTTTGGTAGCATTTTACTGATGGCTAGTTTGAATTTGTCTGGTTTCGGCTTCCAGCTTCTGAGCTGTGTTATGACTTTTTGTGCTGGAGAACTGTAGAACCCCCTGTTTTCTCCCTTTGGAAGTGCTCATATACTGCTGACAAGTTACCTCTCGTATTTTCTTTGATGTGCTGAGCAGACCGACACTCTGAACATTTTTACAATCAGCAGTGAAATAAATTTTTACCTACCTCTGAATGGATTGAGATTGTTTTGTGTAATGCCTGTACCCAACATCATTTACCATGCCACCATTTTTGTGTTCATCACCCAAATTTTTTTAATTTCTTACTGACTCATATATTGCATAGTATAATCCGTAAATTTAACTTTCTGGGAATCATGTTTCTATTTATATTTGACTTATGACTTTTTCTTGAATGCTGCTTTTGGCAAATATGTTTGTCTGTTCTAACTTCAAATTAGTGTAGGATTTGGAAATATTATAGAGTGATAACACCATATTGAAGTTTATTTTTTGGCCAAGCAATATATGCTGGTAAATGAAGCTTCCAACAAACGTATTTCTTGGTTTAAATCATGCTCTGTAGAAACCAAATATGTTGTTTTATCAAAGAAAAAAATGGGTTTGGTTAGAGTGGACTATCAATCCATTTAGACTTGTGTAAGGATTTTCAAAATTATTCTTTTCATTAAGTCTCAAGATTCCCACAATGCCAGTTGTAGTATTTCCTTATATTATTATACTGTCACCTGCACGTTTTTGTCAATATTGTAGACATACCAGAAAATTTCATAGTTAACAGTAAATCTCTTTAAGAACAGTAAATTCTCTTTAAGAACAAAGAAGCCACTACATGGGTTCAGACTATTGGGTCATCTCTTCTAATAACTTCTCTCTTCAACAGTGTCCAATAAACAAATAAAAAAAGAGCAGAGCAGGGTAGAATGATCCTTTCTTGATGTGTCCAATCAATGGCATATTAGCAGTTTCCCGAGGAAGTGTATTCCAGATCGTTGTGCTTAATTCCCACAAATAGATTATCATGTCTTTCCCAGAGACCTTAAACATCAGGCTCTTGTTGTGTTCGGTGTGGTATTCTTTGGCTGTGCTTTTTATCAGCTCGTAGTTAAGATTGCATGACTTCTTTGGATTACTAAAATGCAAGAGAGGAAGGTAGAGTTATGCTTTCTATTCCTTGTTAGTATTAATTTTCAGGTTTAATGACAGTGCTGTTATGATCTTTCTTAATGTTTTTAACAATAATCTCAAGATTAATGCCTCATTTGTATTTATTTATTTTTGTAGTGGATGGGTAGGAGGAGGTTGTCTGTCTTTCCGTGACTTGTGTAGCCTTTAGAATATATAAAATATATCCTAAAAATTACAAAATATGCTGAGGGGAAAATGGAGTTTCTACAACCATAAAAATAATAATTTTTGTAATTATATTTCTCCCCTAGAAAAGCAAAACAAATCTAGCGTGCCCTTTCAGTCTCCTTTTACTTACTGTATCTTTCTTGACCTCCCTCAGTGTTGTGTGGAAGAATTACTTAGGGAGCAGAGAAAATGAGTGCTTAAAGAGGTAAGAGGGCAAATGGCACTCAGAGAAATCTCGTGTTGCAAATCTTGCCTCAAACAGAGTCCTCGTTCACACTTGGAATTGCAAGCAATAAAAAGGCGATAAAGAACCCTACCCAAAGGCATCTTCCAGCAGTTTGAGAGTCTGACCAGTTGTTTCACAATTATGAGAATAGTTCTACTTAAGATTAACTGAAATTGCCCCCACCTCACCAAAGATATGATCAAAGCAGCAGTTGTGATGGTAGTAAATCTTCCTGGACTACATGACTGGTGTGAACTGTCCTTTTGGGCAACTTAACAATTGCAGAATGGTCAGAGAGAGCAGGAATTTGATGAAATCCATCAGTGTCATTTGATGCAGCATCTCTAGGTACTGAGAGTATGTACGTACTCTTCATATCTGCCAAGTAGTTGACTTCTGTTGGCTTATAAAACCTAACCTTTTGCTTCTTTGACCTCATAAACTGTCCTTGAAGCTTGACATCCTTTTAAAAACAGAGCATGGTCTCATTCTTGAAAGTTGACTGATGCTCCCAAATTAAAACTTGTAAACTCACCATGAAAACAATCAGATTTTTTTTTTATTATTATTACTTTTATCATCACCTACTGTGATGATACCAGTTGAAAATCTGGTGTGTTCAAGTTCTGTTTCTTAAGTTAGCAGCATTATTTATTTAATTTTGAAACAATGGCTGCTGATGTCTAGTTCTAGACTTCTGTTTATTTGCTTCCAATGAATATCACTAGTGGATTTTACTCGGCTTAATCTCCCTACATCTTCCAAGCTGAACTTTTTTTTTTTTTTTAATTATAAATGGCTTTTCCAAGTTAAGGAATTACTTCTCTCAGTGGCTGCAGATTGCATTGAAAGGATAGCATTTTACTGAATTCTGTCACCTTATTATTAATATATGTTACTGTGCTATCTGCAATTTGAATTTATTTTTGTTCAAAAAGCATATTTTTCTAAGGATTTTGAATAGGTGAACACTTCTGTGATATTTATAGTAAAAAAATATTTCACAATGTCATTAACTAACTTATAAACTGTTAATTGCTTTAGCTTTTAAGTGCAGGGTTATTACAGGAGCTCACAAACTAGCTGTGTCCATGCATCTATAGGTGTAACTCTTGACACACGTGTACCAAAAATGCTAAAGTTAAAATGCTTGCTCAAATGGATAGGAAAATAAAACATTATATGTTCAAGTGAAGATTGATATGAAGGGAAAAATAAGTCAAAGTAAAGCATAAAAATAATTTAAAATTTTATGAATATGGATATGAATGGGCAAATCAATGACAACCACAAGGACTGGATAATAACCAATATTATTCAATAGCAAAGTGACATTTTGAAGAATACTGTGTATTTAGTCTGTTGTAAAGGAAAAATAATAAAGGAGAAAAAAAAATTAGAAAATGCCAATGTAACTAGACGCTATGCTTTTGGGAAAATATCCTAGATTTATATATATTTCTCCTTTTAAGACTTGTGTAATTTAATTTTTACTAGTCAGAAAATGGAATGTTTGTTTTCTCTAAGGCAGAAATGTTATGTCAGTCATTTTATTTACAAGCTAGGTGAAGAAGGTATTTGAAACATCAGTAAATTGAAAGTGTTGCCAAAGTATGCTTTGAAAATGTCAATGCCAAATTACAACGAAGAAATAGTAGTTTAGCAAAATGAAGTGGCTTTACATTTCTTAAAGAGAATTGCCCTTTAAACAAAAAAAATCAATTTAATATAAAGAATTATCACTTCAGCTTTCTAGACTTGAAACAAAAATTCCACTTTAGTGTGAAGAAAAACAAGTAATTTTTTTTCAAATGATTTTTAATTGAATTCTTTAAAATATATGAAGAAAAGTGTTTGCAGTATCAACAATAAATAAAAACAATGCAAAAATGTTTATTTCTTAAATATAAGAAAAATAGAAGAAATATAGAAATTGAAGTATTAATGCTTTTTGTAAGGAAGCATACTTTTTATTTTTTTAATAGGATATCCTTCTTTTCATAAAAATCTTGACTGTAAAAAAAAAAAAACATAATTTCAGAGTTCTGATTGGAGTGGATTTTTTTTACTACTTTGTGGTTAGTCTTTCACATATTTAATCTATTTCCTGCAGAGTGTTAGTATAGGCAAAAATACTTCTTTGCTTTTGTCTAGCATGTAACATATAGATACAGTTAAAATACAATTGATTAGTTCTGGAATACACTTTAGAATATAACTAGATCAGACTTAAAAACGTTCACAAAACTAATGGAGTCCAGAGTATGCAAATGTAGACTGCTCATTGGTCAGATCTTGTTATTCTGGAGATTCATAAATTCCACTAGCAAACACAAAACTGCAGTGCAAAGGATTGGGGATATTTGGTAATAAGTAGCTGTCAAGCCAAGAGATAGCAGTTGTTATGAAAATCACTTACTTCAGTGCTCAAATACAATTTAGGAAACTGATTTTAGGTTCTTGTTATCTAAGCATCTTGACTCTTGTTCTAACTCACTCTATATCTGCATTCCTGGTATTTACCTAATACGGTCAATGTAAAGAAAGGAAAGGAGATCATTCTTTCTTCCTGCTTATGAAGAAACTACTGCATACCATCATCTACTAGCTAATTGAATCTGGGAGAAAATATGTCTTCCAAATTATCAGACACTTACTGTATATAACTTTCACTGATTAAATATTTGCTAATATTCAGCAACCACCTGGGAATATATATGCAAGGCTATTTGCAAAATATGTTACTTTCTGACCTGTGAGTAGGAACACTGGGAGATCTTCAAATGCTTTGCTGTAATGTTATAATGAAGTAAGTTGACATAGAGCATATATAATAAAAACAAGCATTAGGTGTGCTTATCATTCTCAGAATATTTATAGTTGTTTTTTCAGTTGGAGAGGAAACCTGGATGCACTGAATTGAGGCTATAACTATGGATCCTGCTCATTTTGTGCCTAGGGACTGTGACTTTACCACCTTGAAGTCAGGCTTCGTGGTCTTCATAATTAGATTGGACAACTTAGCCTGCTGCTACCTGTGGGTTCAACAACATGGCAGCGATTTGATCAAGAAGGCAGTAATTACGCCAAACAAAACAATTAACAAATACATCAATAACTTGGAAAAATGGGTTACAGGGAGAAACAGGTTTCAGAGAGAAGCCTGACCCATCTGGGAGTAGAAATGGGGCACGAAAAGCTGAATACAGTTCCTTGAAAGAAAAGTAATTTTATTCCACTGAAGTTGGGATAAAATGACAGTGGGATATGAGCCATCTGTTTTTCATGCACTGGAAGGAACTGTTTTTCTTGCTACTGAAGGAAGAGATCCCAAAAGACAGGAAGGAGGAGGAGTATGAGAACTGAGAGAACAAATGCACGTCACGTCCAGGTTTCAGGAAATCTGGCATACGATTAAAACCCTTCTTTTATGTGGTCTAATATTCAGAAAGGCTGGAGCCTTGTAAAGATGACATGAAACATTGTGGATTTTCTTCAGGGATTCCAGTATGGACCAAAAAGGAGGAGGTTTATATTCAGTAGACTGTGTAAATAACTGCTGCATCCCAGGCCTTGCACTTATAACTTCAATACCTCTGACTTAGGATAAGAGAGCCTTGTAGATTCATGGGAGTTGGAGAAAGTTAGATTCCTGTCACAGTCACAGCAACAATGTGAGAAGGTGTCTGTGCCTTACAGTCTTGGTGATTTGTTACATTTTCTCTAAGCATGTGCGACAGGGTTCTCTATTCACCCTGTGTGCCAGGATTTTCTATTCACAGTACATAAGTTCAACATGTGTAGTACATTACAAATCCATTAGTGTTCTGGGATGGTACCAGAGATGAGTGGAGACTCTCAGATGGCTAAGCATTGCATCCCCAGAAAGGACTGTGAATGAATGTGTGCATGCAGAGTGGTAAACTATAGAGCTTTATTTAGTGACAGTCTTGCAGCAGTGAATTTGAGAGTGTGAATAGCGAATGGACACCTTCAGATATGCTTAGATCCATGCATCCTTTTTACATGGTCCAAAATTAATGTAAGAGACTTTAATATACTGTGACTGGGGAGTTAGATGTCTGTAATTAGGCCTGCAGGGCATGTGTATATGCACATATATATGTGTATACACATACATGGTTGTAATTAAAAGATGCAGCCTGCATTTTGAATTATACTTTCCTGCCTCCTTTCTAGGAAGGTCTAGGTCAATTAGCTCTCAGTAATCACAAGTATGTATGAATGAAAATACTATTTAAATAAAAGAAGAGCCGATGCTTAAGGCAGTTTTTAACTAGCCGTCTCAAATTACCACCTTTGCTAATAGATTTCATATGACCTTGAGCAAACGGTGCTTATCCCAGGTGAGTAGTGCTTAACATTACATACAGTCCTCCTAATGAAATTTAGCTGGACTAATTTCATGATCAGTGTGAAGAGAACTGTTGGTTAACAGTTAATCAGTTAATGAGATTAATCAACTGCTAACAATTAAAAAAATATATATCTGTTTAGTTTGTTTTAATGTTCTGCTAAGGTTAAGTACATGAATACTTAACCCACTTGACCTTCCCATCTGCAAAGTGTGGAAATGGCACTTTTTTCTTTACTTTGTGTTGTCCAGTCAGGTTCCAGTCATCCTATTAGTATGAGCCAAATATATCCCTAAACAATCTGAAGACCTATTAAAGTCAAAGAGAGCCTGACAGAGCCAGGTATTAATTTGTGACACATCAGAAACTGTATTTGGGAGACCTGCTAATTAATATGGGCATAAGGATAGACGGTACTCCAGCGATACCGCAACATCTGCATTTGCAATTTGTATCCAGGTAATATTACAGCTCTCTCGTACAATATAATGAAATTCCAAAGTACAAGCTTTGTTAAAAAAGCAAATGAAGTTATAGCAAAATGCACCTAACCTTGTTCTTGCATCTAGATTAAATATTGTAACCTGCTGGAGGAATGTTTTCATCCCCCAAACAGGTGATTCACAAGGGTCTGCAGTAGTTGTGCAATGAAGAATGAAGAAAATGATGTATCAAAAGAAAATTATGTATCAAAAGACTAAGAATGTGTACTTTACTATATAGAATCCGTTTTACATTCTAGAAGAGATCCTTAGCACGTTATCTTTGAAATTTTTGGCACTGATTTAATTAAAAAAAATCTATTAAAAATTGCATCTCAATTGCAGCTTCCAATATGTTCTCACTTATCAGGAGGAAAGAACAGCCTCTTGCAAAAAGTATTTTATTGTTCTTTTGATGAATTAAATTGTATATTTTCTTGGCATTATGGAACATTCAAAAAAAGAAAAAAAAAAAAAGGAAAAAAATTGGGAAAACTGTTTCTTAAGGGGATGTGCAACGATTTTTTTGAGTCCAGAGCAGTAGTTAATTTTGTTATTTCCCTGAGGAGGACGATTTGATGAAGTAGTTCTCAGAGGCGGTTGTAAACCTATTTTGTTTATGACACTCCTCATTCTTTCCAAGTTTCCTAAAGCATGCCTTTTTGACCTGTACACTTGTTCATTCTTTCATGTGGCTCTTAAAGAGATTTGTGATGCACAGTCTACATTCCAGTGGTGTGAAAAGCTGTCAGTTTACAGATGAGGAAACCACAATAATACTTCATCATATAATGTTTGGTACGCAACCAGCTCCCAGGGAGATGCAGCTAACACTGTGAAGTACAAATGAAATATTTGTGATCAAGCTAAAGTGCAACTCCATAAAATATACCCAGTGCACAAGAACTAATAGTATCAACATAAATGCGTGATTCTACTTGCTTCGTAAGAGGAGAATAAAGGAAAAACATTTTTCAGAGCTTTTACAGTTGTGAGAAATAGCACTAGAAAGAGAAGGCAGTGGAGAACAAACTGTTAATGAGTTACCAAAAAATTGTAATTGAAGAAAAAAAATAATTTTTTAAATCTCAGGAAGAGAAGAGTATTAATGTAATATAAATTGCAAGAGATGAAGGTCACAAATAAGGTAATTCACTATGGTAGAGTGGGTCATCACTGAGTTCATTGTTTTCAATTTGGCAAATGTAAAAATTTACTTTAATCATACACAGTATGAAAAAGACAGTGAACTAAATACCCCAGTGGGACATGGAAAACTCTGTTCCTGTTGCAGCACTGGAAAATGTGAAAGGGAATTATATTGTGAACAAAAGTCTAGCTATGTGTTTCAAAATAATAGATATGTGTTAATGAAGACAAATTGTGTAGTATAAGATTTTCAATTTGATAGTGCCCTTCTGTTTTTCACTACTTAGCAGGATGTGCTACAGGCTTAGAACAAGTAATTAGATTTTTCAGATTTATTTCCAGGCCAATGTTTTCCCAGGGCTGTGCATTACTTTATAATGCATTGCTTTGCCCTATAACTCTTAACGTAGGAAGATGTAATTATTTTAGTTTGGTGTAGCATTGGGGTACCAGCATTCTGTGCCTTGCATCTTTTCTGTTACTGCTTAATGTGAGATTACATTACAGACTTTTGATCAAAGCGGCTTTTAGTAACTTCTGTCAGCTTTCAAAATATGTGTTCCGATAGCCTCAGTCATGTGTTTTCATTTCTGAAGTGTTTAAATCCATTATATTGTGGACTATGGCTATCTATGGCTATTGCTATGTTGTTGATATTGTTAATATCTTCCAGAAATTGCATTGGGGGGGGGGGGGGGAAACAACCACCTAATGTGTACAAGAATAATAGAGGAAACTCAGACAGTACTAGAGTTTGCAATAACTGTAACTGAGGCACAGCCTGCGGCCTCAAAAATTCAAATACTTACAAGTCCACAGGTCAATTGATGAACATCCCAAGGGAATCCCTGCATCAGAAGAGTAAGAAATTGTGCAAAAACAATCAGTTGTGAAATAAACTGGCCTGTGAGAGATTTTCAAGTTTCAAATTCAATTGATGCAATTATGCTTTTTAGTGCTGTCTATAAGAAGAAATTAGTTTGAGGTTTCATTTGAAATAAATAATTAAAAGTTACTTTTATAGATAGATCCCCGAGCCTAAATATAGTTTGGTAGTTTGTAGTCTTGAAAGAGTGGTCTGATGATCAGTGAAAAATAGATTATTTGTGGAGAAAAAAAATAAAATTAAATGATTAAAAAGAGAAATACACAAAGGAAATTAACTTAATTTCACCACTACTGCTAGTAATGTTAATTTTTCTTTGAATTTGATTTTTAGATACCTGGCAGTGTTGTCAAACTGTTGTTGTCAAACTTTACCTAATTTTTATTATTTTTTAGAGAACAACTGTTCTTTTATCACTTGTTGACTTTTCAGCATATTCTAAGTCATTAAGTGCAACAAACAAGTCTTCTGTTCCTGCTTTCTTGTTTCCTTAAGGAATGACATACCACAAAGATAATGCTCCCTAATGTATATCACTCTGTAGTATACCTGCTAACTTCCAATAGTGTACAACCTAGCATTATTCAGTCTAGTTGTACAATTCCTATAGTACCAGTTTTATATGAATTTCACCCCAAGTGACTGTTAAAAGAAAGACTGAATTTGGGATTAAAATATTGACTTTCAAGGTGCCTCCCAAATAAATTTCTGATTTACTAGCCCATATCTACCATGGCAGATTTCCAAATGCTTTGCTGGGAATATACTCCTATTCAGTAAGACTGAAAAAAAAAAAAAAAAAAAAAAACAAACAACAAACAAAAACAAAACTGAGATTTGTGTCCAGGCTTTAATATCGTGATATTTAGCAATTTTTAATGTGTTCTTGCCATTGAATCTCCCAGAAAGTCAATATGAATTCATCAGAATAATAGTATGTGTTTCTTTCCTTATCATATTGTCCCTTAGTTATCACACCAGGAGTGCATCAGCTTTAATGTTATATAACACACTTCCAGGGAATCTGCATTCAAGTGCTATTTTCTTAAGTTATTCTTTTATTTCATCCACATTTCCCAAAACCTATTGTAGATCTCCAAGAAACCACAGTAGGCCAGTATTATTAGATATATACACAAGACTCCAACCTGGCTTTCCTTCTAAGTAACAGAGAAATAAATTTGTTTTATTGAGTTTAAAGATAAAACAAATCCATGTGGTTTGGAAGCATTAATACAAGATTAAGATTAAATTATTTCTGTATTTCCAGAGGCTACTTTAATTTCTTGTGCCATGCTGTATGATACATAGTTATGGGAAATCGTGATAGAATTATTTAGAATCAGCTAACATCTTCATAAATGAGAAATGATGCATTGAGATCCCATGGTTCTTTTCATAAAATGATGAAAGTTAACTGGTTTCTTCTGCAAATTCTATCGTATGTTTTTCTGTTTTGTTTTGTTTTTTCTACCACTTTCTGATCTATTTTATTTTTCTGATCTGTTTTATCTTGTATTCTCAATGAGAGCTGATTTTTTTTTTTTTTTTTCCCCCTCTTGCTAAATTACAGTCTTGCAGTTTGCTGCTGTGCAGGTGACAAATTCCTCCTTGGCTATGCTTCAGTAGAAGATGAAGCAAGCCTTCGTTCTTTGTTCTTAAAGAGATTTGAGATTATTTGAAAAATTACATAAATTCAAGCACATCTGTTTCTGTTAGAATGTGGTATTTTTTAGCATAACACTAAATGACCTAAGCACCATCAGCTGCTATAGATTGTACTTGGTGCTGTGTACAGAGGGTGCATTGTAATGTGCATCTTGTGTCAGAAGGGTCTGCCTGTCTTTTATAAACTTTGGACCTGGTTAGTTTAACACTTCGTAGGGTGAGTTGGATTCTCATTGCTTACATCTTTTCATCACTGACAAGTTCAACAAGAAGAGGAACTGAAGTCGGTTGTGTTCACTAGTCTGGAAGTAACATGTTAAAGGTTATATTCATTATGGCACACTATGTTAAAAGGCTGGAAGTTACTAAATGTCAGCTGCATGTAAGATTATGACAAAATTAATTAGGGTGAAGAAGACTGGTTATGGCTCACTGCAAATGGCATTGCTGGATGAGTTTAAACAATCATAGAGATAAAGATGACAAAGTGCAAATCTATCAACTAACACTTTATCATCCCCAAATTATTTCTCATCCTTGATCTGGATTTGAGGAGTGTATATTCTGTAAGTCTCCTTCAAGGAAATTTCATCTAATAAATGAAGTTGGTAAAAGTGAAACTATTTTCTGATGACTTTTAAAGATAATATAGTGCTCTGAAGTTAGACTATTTAGAGATAATCCAAAATAAATACGTACACTTTGACAAAAAGCATCATTAATACAGTGTTTACCTTAGAAGTAGTGTTTTGGAAAGCAAAGGTAGTTTTATTTAAAGTAAAATGAGAAGTGCATAACTTTAGGAGAAAAATATATTTTTTCTATGATTCTGATTAAGTGATATTTTCCAAGTTTTGTGTATTTCTAATTTAATGTATAGAAGGAGTTCAACCTCTCACTGTCAGTAGTAGGTAAGATTTTCAATCGATTTTTCTGCAATTTAGAATTCATGGTGAAGCAGAAGTATTTATAAACTAAATATGACTAAACCTATAGTGTTTCCCACATCTCTTCCCTTCTCCATCATAAGGTAGACTGGCTTAGCACTGTTATAATTTACATCTGTTGTAAGAGCAGACTGTCTTGCTTCAAGACTGCGTCTTGAAGTGTCATTACAATGGATGAGCACAGTCCATGTTTCAAGTTGCTCCCATGTAGTATTTTCTATTAACAGTAAGGTGTTCAGATGTTTCCAACCATAATTGCTGGGATATGTATCTGTCTCTGTTCAGAATTATATTTTTTTTAAGCTTGGCTTTAACTTTGAGAACCAAAATGCTTTATATAACATTGTAAAGATTATTAACTTTACGGGATTTTTTTTTCTTCTCTAGTTTTGTTATGACTTTAAAGCCAGTGACTGGGAAAAATAATGTTCAAGGTTTTTGGTTTTATCAAAAAAAGGCAACCTGACTTTCATCTGAAATCTGAGAGTATATTTTTAGCACCAAAACTTATGAGAGCAATGTAAGATGCCGTTACCAGTACAAAACTCCTCGTAACTCTAGTGCACCTAAATCCAAATTTGACAGCTTCTGCTGATAACATAATATTTAGAACAGCGGTTTGACTACTTCAGGCTGATGAGGCTATTAAGCACAAAAGATTAAAGCATATGAGCATGATGTTCTACCAGAAAAGCTAGAAGTTACCACATATCATGTGCTTTTATATAAACGAAAGGAAAAGTGAGCTAAAAATAATATTCTAAACAAAATGGTTTAGAAGAAAATGGAATACATGAGTAATACAAGTAGTCTACTGCAGGTGTTGGAAAAAAAAAATCTTATGCTTAAATTTTCAGCACATGCAATAAAAACAACAAATTATATCACCATAAGGACAATTACATCTGCCAATATTTGAAAATCCAAGTCAAAAAATTGTAATGAGTAATTTTTTGTTATAATTCTGTTAATATTTACAACCATATGCATATTGTTATAGAGTTGTTACAGACAAATCAATCATTAATATTTAAGTAGTCTTGACATATATATTATACATTTGAGCATTGCACAGATCATTCAAGCCTATTTTTATCTCATCTCTGTTATCTTGTCGATGTTTTACACTTATACTAGAATTACTTTTTGAAACAATTTACATATGGGCCATATCATTGGTACTGCAGGGGTAAGCGTTTCATTCTGCTACTTTGATTAGTCCAAAATGAGGTGAAATGTATAGGTATCAGGGCCCTAATTTTAATTACTATTAGTTTAATCTTCTTGTGCCCTTAATCAGGCAAAAAGTTTGTCTTCAGTTTGACTGTGCCCTTTAAGCACTAGTCTAGTAAGTCAGCTGTGCAAAAGAAAGGTCAGAATTGGAGCACTCACAGAAGATGATTTCCAAAACCCTATCCATCCTTCTACCCTTCTTTCTACAATATCTGAAGATTTTCAGAACATTTATACTTGCCATCTTCTTTTTGTTTGCCTGTTTCTCCCTGGTGTATCACTAGACAATTTTACTGTGTCAAATTACTGTGTCAAGTATGTAAGTTCTAGTCATCAGTTCAGACAGAGCTGTCTTGTTAGAAATTGTAGTATACATCATGTTCTGATTAAAAATACCAAATGTGTTGAAATTCACAAAAAGTTACTCTGTTTGTTTAGAAACCATGGATATATTTTGTTTGTTGTCTGTGAGATAGCTGCAGGGAGAATAAAAGCAGTTACCTCTAGTTATCTTGCTTAGGAATGGATTATTTTGAGATGGGAGCTGGATGGAATGTATCTCCAAAGGGATGTTACCTATTTTTTATGAAGCTCTTGAAACATAAGGAAATAGAATAGTATGTTGACCTCAGAAGGCTAGCTAGTCTTCACTTTGATCCCAAAGCAGTGTTAATTACATGTACGCAGTACATTATAGATGGGAATCCAATCTGCTCCTTGCAGTCCTTGGTAACATTTCTAGTGTAATGTTTTCTGTTATCTGTCTTTAAAGTTATAAGTGGGAATTTTATCTGGTTTTCCTTTTTTTTCTTTTTTTCCCCCTCTCCACTCACCATCTAATTTAAATATTAATCTCATCAGTTCTTAAACCTCTCACCGCAGTCACTGAAAACATATGGATTCAGCCTTTTCATGCTTTTGAGTACATGTATTTTCTGTATTGTTTCTTCTTATTAATAATAACTCTACTTTGTACGTTCTTATAAGAGGAATCTTATTTCCTAGTTCTCTATTTATTTCCAGTGCTTTTTCTTGGACTCTGTCCAATTTGCTTGTATCAGTCTTGAAGCTCAGTGTCCAAAATTGAATATAGTACTTAGCTGAGAGAAGCATAAAAAGATCATTTTGTATGTTCTGAAGACTGTCCATTCAGAGAAATGCTTCTGCATTTTTTCACTACAACATGTCTCACATGTAGGCCATTACATCCCTTGAGTCATTTCCAATGAGATGGTGTTTCTTAGACATCTGTTTTTCACCCTGTATCGTGCAGTTGGCTATTCCGACCTATGTAGTTTAATTATTCTGGCATATAGAAGTGTACCTACACTTCTATAGTTGTTGCATGCCATTTTTTTCAGATAATATTTCTGATTTGGAGTAATGCAAAAAAATAAAAATAAAAATCTGAAAGTCTTTAAGAAAATTTAAGGGGATGATGTAGTGTAATGCTCTTGAATTTAGAAATAAATTTATTTATGGGCTGAGCTTTTTGCTAGGAGATTGGGCATTATACCTTACTCATGATGGGAGATCGACCTCCCTTGATCTGATACTGCAGGTACAGTACTGGAGTTGCCTAGCTGGATTACCTTTCCTTAGCCGCATGTGTTTGGACAACCTACTTTACTCTGTGCTCTGCAATACTAATTTATCACTTCTACTATATTCAAAAATATGGGCACCTGGTGTGAAAACAACTCAAAGGCAAAATCAATCTCAGCTGAACTAATTCTATAAGGATTTCAGTGGAGGGGAGGGGGGAAAAAAAGTGGAGTATGTTGATAACCTCTAATTATACTTCCTTATGATCTCATCAAAGACCCAAAATCTTCTTACCTATCTCTTTCATGTCCTTTCCCCTGAAATACTCATTTTTAACCTTTTTATAATGATAAATACAATGATGATTTTATTAGTAGTGGTAATGATTAATATGAAACATGACAGGAAAAATGTGTTTTTCATCCAAGTATATTTGCATTATAAGAAGTTTTCAGAAGGACAAATGACACCAAAATTATTCTAGGTTAAACTAGTGATTATAGGTTAAGCTAGTGTTGTGAACATATGGTACAAGAAATCTATCTGTATAAAAAAAATCTAGAAACTTAATTTAATGTGATGTTAATTTTGCTTCAATGAAATGCAAATTTTACAATTATGTGTAGGCACTACAGAATTTCTAAATTCATATTCATTAAGAAATGACCATGCATCTAATGAGTATAACCCTGCCTAAATGCGCTATTTAGAATAGACAAGAATGATTGGAAATTCAGTTGGAAAGGATCTTTTATGATCAACTAGTCCAACTGCCTGACCTCTCCTCGAGGCTAACCAAAAGTTAAAGCATGTTATTGAGGCTTTGGCCAAATGTCTCTTGAACACTGACAGGTGTGGGGCATCAACTACCTCTGTAGGAAGCCTGTTTCAGTGTTTGACCACCCTCATGATAAAGCAATGTTTCCTAATATCCAGTTTAAGCTTCCCCTGGTGCAGCTCTGTGCCATTCCTACACGTCCCCTCATTGGTTACCAGTGAGTGGAGCCTGGTGCCTCCCTCTGCACTTCCCCTCCTCAGGAGTTGTAGAGGGCAGGGAGGTCACCTTACGGCCTTCTCATCTCCAGACTGGCCAAAACAAGTGTTCTCAGCCTTTCCCCATAAGTCATGCCTTCCAGACCTTTTACCAGACTCATTGCCTTCTTCTGGATGCTTTTAGAGATCTTAATATCCTTTTTATATGGTGGAGACCAGAACTGGGTACAATATTCAAAGTGAGGCCACACCAACTCTAAATATAGCAGGAGAATCACCTCCTTTGACTGGCTGGCAATGTTGTGTTTAATGCACCCTGAAATGTGGTCTCTCCTCTTGGCTGCCAGGGCACACTGCTGGCTCATGGAGAGCCTGCTGTTGACCAGCACCCCCAGATCCCTATCTGCTGAGCTGCTCCCCAGCCACTTGTTACCCAATCTGTACCAGTGTCCAGCATTACTCTGTGCCAGGTGCAGCACCTGGCTTCTTCCTTTGCCAGTGTCATACCATTAATGATTGCCCATGGCTCCAATCATCTACATCCTTCTATGAGACCTCTAGTCCCTCCAGAGAGCCAACAGCACCTCCCAGTTTAGTATCATCAGCAAATACGCTGAGGATGCACTCCAGTCCTGCATCCAGATCATTGATCAAAATATTGAGCAGAACTTGCCTTAGAATTGAGCACTGGGGTGCACTGCTGGTGATGGTCCGCAAGCCATATGTAGCCCCATTCACTACAACCCTTTGAGCTCTACCATTAAGCTAGCTCACCACCCAGCGTAGCGTGAAGCTGTTTATCTCACAGTTGGGCAATTTGTCCTGAAGGATGCCATGAGGGATAGTGTCAAAGGCCAGAAATCCAGAAAGATTACGACCGCCACTTTCCATTCAGTGTTTTTCTGGCTGTTGTGAAGTCTGGATTTATATCAAAATTGAGCTTTACTGCACATCTGACATCTGTGTTTTTCATTTGTTTTCATTCATATTTGAAATATCCTATGCAAAAAATACAAACATGTAAGTAGGCCTGTAATGCTTAAAAATGTTATAATCTGAATGTATTAATGAGGTCTGGTAAACAAACTGTCTATAAAACTTCAGTTAAACCCCAGCTCAGGTATTTCCTGTACATATTCAGTGTGTGTATTCAGATTTTTTCATACTATTCTCAACTTTCGTTATTAGAACTTATATTGTGATTCAGGGCAAATATTTGGTGCTTGGGTTCCAACTCTCAAGAAGTAACAACGGTTTTTACCTTGTGAATGTACTTTTAATTTTTTTTTTTAGTAAGCTAGAGGCAGCTAAAAATTCTTGTTATGAAAACTTTGAAACATAGAATACGTAGCTGAGAGAACTCATTCTCATTCATTGCTGATATACAGGAAAACTTGACTAGAGAATTTTGTCAGTTTAACATTTATTTTTATATTTTGTAACAGGGGGACAGAGTAACCTGACTCAGTTAATGTTTTTTCCATGCTATCTAACTCAGAAAGCCATTGGAGTTTGTTGTCTCTTTTTGTTATCTCTTTTAAAAGCAATGGGTTTACTTTGCTCTCTTAAAATCTGTAAAGCTTTTGCAGATCTGCTAAAGATCTGCAAAAAAACAAACATCTTACAAGAACGAATTCTAAAACTTAGTAGCGTGTGTGTGTGTTTGTGTGTGTGTCAAACACATACAAAGACAGGGATTTCGTATTAACCACTTAGGCATGTTTATGGAAAATGTTATGTTAGGAATGTCTGAGTTTTAGAATTTCTCATTGGGTTTAGTAATTTCTCATTTTAAAATTGTGTGGAAGTTAGCATAAAATATTTTGCAGGTCAAACTACGAATATTAGTATAAATTTTATTTTTTTTTTATTTCAAGCTACATATATATTTAAGTGGAATGTGGTAAAAAAAACCATAAAGTTGCATTTGAATCAGAAATGTTAAATCTGTGATGAAAATCGCTTTTTAGATGAATGACTAACAATATAGTTTGCGGAGACTTTTAATTTTATACTGTATATGGAGGAAACTAGGAATTGTATAGAATATTTTTCAGGTTAGGCAGATTAAATAGTGTTTCATTTGTGAGGCTTGGCTTAAGCATAAAACTGATACTTTATTTTGCTAATTGAAACAAGAGAAACTTGATAATGAGGTTTAGATTAGAAATTAGGATACATTTCTTCTCAGAAAGAGCAGTCAGGCATTGGAACGGGTTGCCCATGGAGGTGGTGGCATCACCATCTTCTGGGGTGTTCAAGGAAAGGTTGGACCTGGTGCTCAGGGACATGGTTTAGTGGGTGACGTTGGGGTAGGTGGTTGGACTAGATGGTCTTGAGGGTCTTTTCCAACTTTGATTCTGTGATTTTTCACAAACAATTCATATTGATGAAGATGCTTTTTTTTTTTTTAATTAGGATTTTAGGAAGATCATATATTTCCATATAACCACACAAACCTGAAAATAAATATATGTGTAACCTAAAGTTGTCATCTTTATAAAGAAGAAAGCACCTGCTTCACATTTTAAAGCAGAGACAGCAGTAGCAAGTGTAATAAGATTTAATTAATTAATATTAATTAAACAACATCGAGCTACAACGTTAATGTTTATAAAGTCTTTGAGATCTTCATGTCCCAGAACAAAAGACATTCAAAGAAGAATAATTATATGGTGTGCTTGTCTTGTTAAAATAAAATACCTAACCATCATTTTAAAACTATACTAGTGTTTTAATTTGATTTAGCAGCTGTTAAGAATTTTGGAATGTTTACCATGTCACTGGATCTTTCTGTCAGCAAGACCTTGTGTGTCATGTGGTTATCCTGATGAGGATAGTTTTTAAATAAATAAAATCATCAACATAAAGTTTTTTTTCAGGGTTGCTAAATACGCTGTTACTGACACAGGACCCTAAGGAATTTGCAGTGGAATATTGAAACCAGGTAGCCTGCATGTCACTGTATTCAGCTACAGTAGTAGAGAATAAAATTACTATTCATAATGCAAGCGCTTTATCACTGTTCTTGTGAAAAAACTCCCATGAACTTTGAGACCTTGAAAACTAATATGCCAGAAACAATAGTGGTGAGATGGGAAGTGGGAAAAGGTAATTATTGAGCTGTTGTTAAATAAAAACCCTTTTGGGTCCTTGTATCTGGAAATTTTATTTATATATATATATAAGAGAGAGAGAGGGATACACACGCAGACACACACAAAACAAATCAAAGAGAATTTGCTAGCTGGAGAGCTATCAGAAAAATGTATTTTAAGTCGAATCATTTTAGACTAGAGGGAATATAATTTGGTGTTTCACAGAACCTGTAGAGTTCTATAAACAGTATCAGGAGTTTTGTTAAAATAAATAAAAATGTAAAGCTATTTCAGATAAAGACTTCTCTTTCCCCAGGGGAAATTATTTAGTTTTCACTAATTCTGGGACTCCAGAGAAGAGGAGGGAGGGAGAGATGGTAAAGCGGTAAGGAAAAGATGGGATCAACATCCAACATTCCCGTTTCTTTGACTGGCAGTAATCTGATTGACCCTCCTTGGTCATAAAACTCATAAAAGCAAAGTTGTACAACTAGAGGTACGTGAAACAAAGTAGAATAGTTTTAGTTGGAATTGGACATCCTCCAGTTAGAGGACCTTTTCCTCTGATGCCTATTTTACTTCTGTTTATTTTGCAGCTGTTTCCCTGTTTTCCCAAATCTTAGGTATACTCTGTACTGTCAGGCAGTATTTTCCCTTTTATATTCTCCTTGAAGAAGGGAATACACACATGGGAGCTGTGTGAAATGGGGCAAAGTTCAGAGGCAGATTTGGACGGAGAAGGGTAATGTGTTGGTTTTATTGTAGAAGAAGTCTGTCTGTGTATAGGTTTCGCCTTCTTTTGCCTTGGCCATGAACCCCAGGAAACTGTTCCCTTTGCTTCCAGCTATGAGTTTTATTTGTTTCCTTTAGACTGAGCTGTCATATCAAATTATCAGCAGTTTGTGGTAGGTGTCAAGAATCTATTTGATTTTTTGTAGACTTCTATGCCTAAGCATACGTATATAGGATGCATTTTCTTACATTGTGAAGCTCAGATGTGTGTATCTATTTTGGACAGAAAGTAAGAAGGCATGCGTTAAGGCGGTGTACTTTGGCTTTTTAAATCTATACAATTTTCCAGTTGATGGTGTTTGCAAACCAGGGAGAAATTCATTTTTGAATATTTTCTCCCCTACTGTCATCTTCTGATGGTTTGAAGGCTCTTCTGTTTTATTAGGTAGCAGTGTCATAATCCATTAACTTGTACCTTTGAAAATATTGAAAGTTATAAGATTTTGTTGGAGAAATACCTAAAATCAGATTTGTAACATTGGTTAGATAGGATTAAACTTTACCTTGCAATCCTGTTGGCCTTAGTTGACCACAGTGCAGATGGAAGTCTTGACAAAAGGAAATACTGATGCAACTTAAGTCAAAAGTTAGAATGGGAAAATATTTTTGAAGTAAACATGCAAATTCTACTCTGAATATTATCTTGCAACCAGAGCTTCAGAAAGCTTTTCAGATGGATACAGCTTCAGCTGTTGTACATTGGCAAACTAAATGAGGAAAAAGTAAGTATAGAATTTCAGGTAGGATCGCTGTCTTTGTGTGTCCTCACATGTTTATTAATCTTCTTGTGTTTAGACTGTACTCAGGAAGAAAAAGGGATCCTTGTTTCACTTCAGAATACAGATACTCATTATATTATATTTCAAGTACAAAGCATGCAAGCACACCACCACACTAAAATTATTTGCTGTTAGAAGGAAAAAAAAAGTCACACACAAAAAACAACAACAAAAAACAACACTTTGGTCCATTTGCTGCCTTGAAATGCCCTCTAATCTAACCATTAACCATTACAGAATTATATTTGATAGTGGCTCCACCAAATGAGCCATTTTAGAAATGAGGACTGTTTGTGCCAATTAATGCTTCTGTGCATTTGTGTCATTTAAATACAAACAACACTGAATTTCAGCAGATTACATGTCATTCTAGATAGGTTATTACATGAATATTTGTATTCTTTTTAGTTTGTTCCTGTTTGAGAAGGATATGTCCATGTCTGAATATTGTAAATACCTTCATAACCTCTCCAATAAAGCTTTAAATTAGAACTCCTGGAATACAACCAATATTTTAATGAAGAGACTGATACTTCAGTAAGATTGGTAGGCCTAGCAGGAGCATGTGAAGACTTTGTAATTTATAGTTGTCTAAAATCTGTGCTACAGCAACTGTCAAGTCAATTAAAGAACGTAGCAATATGTAATAAAATATATTTTGGGGATCTTTTCTCAGTTTCTCTTTTATAAGTAGATGTGGTCTTAGATATTTGCATGACTAAAGTGTTGTTTTAAAATTTCAGTTTAAGTTTGTTTTGCTTGATACTCTTCTGTTACTAACAAATGCCCAATGATAAAAAGGTCTTGATGAACACATCTCAGATGTGGAGAGGACTTGTGGGTGCTGATGCTTACCCAATTGATTAATAAGAGTCAGAACAGGAGCCCAATGGTGGTATATTTAACCTTTACCTCTTTCCCTCCATTCTGCGTAGTGTACTGTCTTTTCTAATCTGCTATGAGTTATAATTTTAGATGGTAACAAAACAGGTTGTCTTGGCAAATCTACTTAACCACTGAAGTCTAGTAACAGTGATCTTGCTTTGTGCAACAACTTTACTACTTCCCCCTTCTCACCCTTGTAAATAATCTGAATAATTTGTATCATCTGAAAAGAGGCAGTATTAAATATACATCCTAGCTGTAAAGTCTGAAAATGTCCCACCATACCTGGTATATTCTTGTGTTTCACTGTCTTTCATATTGTATATGTGTGTTTGTGTGCACACTGAGAAGCATCAGACATCCACTGCAGAGATGATTCAATCTAGTCATACAGTAGTCCAACCAGTTTCAGGCTTCCTGCATTAGAAACTGGGATACCCAATTATTCTACAATATGATATTAAAATCAGAGGAATGACCTTCTCTGCTGAGACTTCATATGTAACTTTTCACCCAAAGGTATGCGAGATAAATGCTATTGTGGAAAGCAGTTCCCGTGGTGGGTACTACGTGCCTGCTTGTGGGTAGCTTGTTCCTGTGGGTGAGTTTTGTGTAGACTGCTTTGAGATTACATCAAGTCATTTTGAGATTACTCAAAATCAGTCTCCTGAATTATCTTTGTTGCTGTTGTTTTGTTCTGTTTGAGATTCAGAGATTGACTGCATTGGTTGTGGTGTAATGACTGTTGAGTTTGCATTGTATGTCTTGGGAGAGCTACCTAGTAATTCTTCTGATGACCTCTTATGACAATCTCTTGTGCTGTTATGGGTCCACTACACAATATAGTATCTGAAGGCTTGCACTGATAGTACTGTTTTGTTCACACTCTGTAATTCAGCTTGTGGGGGAGAAAAGAGACATCCTCTTAAATGGCATCAAATAGACCAGTATGATTTTCTTTATTTGCGCTGGAGTTAGTTCTTTAATGTTTTAAACAAACAATCAAAAAAATGAACAAAAGTAATCAGTGGCAGCCTTTCTGAAACATTGTAGTGAACTGGGGGCCTGTTTAAAAAAAAAAAAAAAAAAAAAAAAAAGGCAATCAGAAGAAAAACCTTGTGAACCAAAATGGAAATTCCCAAAATAAAGGAGAGAAAAAAAAATCCAGTGTTTTTGGCAAAGAGATCATGCCTTTTCTTTTAAATTTTTATTTTATTTTATTTTTATTTTCTGTTCTAATGAGTCCATTTAACAATGTGCATGCTCTTTCTTATATAAAGTTCTGTTTTGAGGGATGTAACACCTTTTTGGATAACAGGCTGTGGACTGTGATTGCTAAGTAAGGTGCATTTAATGCAACATAGCAGTAGACCTACACTGGATTTTTTATGCCAGTTTTGTGTTCTGGTTTAAGAAATGGAAAATGGAAAATTATATTTGTTTATAGCGTGTGTGTTTAAAACTGGCTGTACATCCATTTGCACACAGGTAGGCTGTAGGAGATCAACCTGTGGTTGGTATGAGCAATATTTAACATAAGCTGTGAATAACATCTGATTCAGTTTGTTGGGAGCAATTGTGATTAGACTTGTATATAGGCAGGGAGAGAGAAGAGGAATGTTGGAGAAACTTGTTTTCAATTTGCCCCAAATAAACCTTGCCATTAATGTTAGTACTGACCAGGTTGAACAGTGTTTCTGCATCAAAATATAAAAATGAAATTCCACTTGTGCTTGCAATATTTATTTAGAGCATTGGATGATCTATTCCTGAAAATATGTAAGAGAAAATAGTTGTGAATTTGGAATCACAAAGCGGTTAAGTTTGAAGAACACCTTGGGAGATGATCTAGTCCAACCTACCTGCAGGGTCAACTAAAGCTCAGGGCTGTATCCAGTTGGGTTTTGAGCATCTCCACAGATGGAAACTCCACACCCTCTGTCAGCAAACTTTTCTATCATTTGACCACCCTCACAGAGAGCCATAGGTATAATACACTATATAGAAATATACAGTATATAGAAAAATACAGTATATAGAAGCTAAGAAATACCGTTTAATGTTTATGTCAAGTATTATAAAACAAATTGAGTGATGTGCTATCCTCAAAATCAATGTTACAGAAAGCATGCATAGTTGCCACATCTTAAATAAAGAACAGTGTGTTCCCAAGAAACATTTGATTAATTCTTCAGAGTAATATCTTCAAATTAATGTTATCATTTATGCCACAGGAGAAATATAGAAGTGTTTAGTTTGCTTTATGAGTAGTGATGACGGTTTTGTAATTTTCAGTAATGCCCCATGATTAGTTTAAGGAATATCCTAATAAATAGTAGAAGTTTAAATAGAGCAAAAACTGAATTTACTTACTCTATTACAGTCAGTAATTTATTTCTCTTTGCCCAAAGAGCTGGGTTTGTACCGATTAGTATAAATACAGGTGCCATACAAAAGAGGCACACTAACAATTCTTCTTCATGTGTCTGTACTTTACGTTACATGTTTTAAAAAAATATTTATCATAAAACATATTTAATTGATTCATACAATCATAGAATGATTTGGGCTGGGAGGGACCTTAAAGCCCACTTAGTTCCAACCTCCCTGCCACAGGCAGGGACACCTTCCACTAGACCAGGTTGCTCAAAGGCCCATCTAGCCTGGTCTTAAGCGCCTCCAGGTATGGGGCATCCACAACATCTGTACAACCTGTTCCAGTACCTCACCATCCTCACAGTAAAGAATTTCTTCCTTATATCTAATCTAAATCTACTATATTTTAGTTTAAAGCCATTATCCCGTGTCCTGTCTCTACACTCCTTGATGAAGAGTCCCTCTCCTGCTTTTTTTGTAGGCCCCCTGCAGGTACTGGAAGGCCACTATAAGGTCTCCCTGAAACCTTCTCTTCTCCAGGCTGAACAACCCTGAGTCTCTCAGCCTGTCTTCATATGAGAGGTATTCCGGCCCTCTGATCTGGCCCTCTTCTGGAATTGCTCTAAGAGGTCCATATCCTTCTTATACTGAGGGCTCCAGTGCTCCAGGTGGGTTTTCATGAGGGCAGAGAATTGGGAATTGAGAGGAATCAACCCACTCAGCCTGCCAGCCATGTTGCTCCTGATGCAGCCCTGGATACAGTTGGCTTTCTGGGCTGCAGGTGCACATTCCCAGTTCATGTTGTGCTTCTCATCAGGGCTGCTTTCAATCCATTCTCCACACAGCTTGTATTTGTGCTTGGGGTTGCCCTCGTCCAGATGCAGGACCTTGTACTTGGCCTTGTTGAACTTCATGAGGTTCACACAGGTCCACCTGTTAAGGTCCCTCTGAATGGCATCCCTTTCCTCCAGTGTGTCCACCACTCCACACAGCTTGGTATCATCGGCAAACTTGCTGAGGGTGCACTCAGTCTCACCATCCATGTCACTGGCAAAGTTGTTAAACAGTCCTGGACCCAGTGCCAACCCCTGAGGAATGCCACTCATCACTTATGTCCATGTGGATATCGAGCCATTGACTGCAACTCTTTGAGTGGAACCATCCAGCCAGTTCCTTATCCACTGAGTGGTCCATCCATCAAATCCATGTCTCTCCAATTTAGAGACAAGGCTCTCATGAGGGACAATGTCAAATGCTTTGCACAAGCCCAGGTAGATGATGTCAGTTGCTCTTCCCCTATCCACCAGTGCTGTAAACCCATCATAGAAGGCCACCAGATTTGTCAGGCACGATTTGCCCTTAGTGAAGCCGTGTTTCCTGTCACCAGTCACCTCCTTATTTTCCGTGTGCTTTAGCACAGTTTCCAGGAGGATCTGCTCTGTGATCTTGCCAGGTACAGAGGTGAGATTGTCTGGCCTGTAGTTCCCTGGGTCTTCCTTTTTTTTTAAATGGGGGTTATATTTCCCCTCTTCCAGTCAGTGGGAATTTCACCGGACTGTCATGGCTTATCAAATATGATGACCAGTGGCTTAGCAACATCCCCCAGTTCCTTCAGGACCGTAGATGCATCTCATCAGGTCCCATGGACTTGTGCACCTTCAGGTTCCTTAGCTGGTCTTGAACCTGATCTTCTCCTACAGTGGGTGGTTCTTTATTCTCTCTGTCCCTGCCTTTGCCTTCTGAGTTTTGGGCTATGTGGTTAGAGTTCTTGCTGGTGAAGACTGAGGCAAAAAAATTCTTCATTGATTCTTCAATGTTATTTCTAATATGGTTAGGAAGCAAGAATTTTTGACAGTTATTGTTTCCCTATTGTTTCCCTTAAATGTAAAGCTGAAATTTCTTCTGCAAATCAAGCTCTAAAAACCTTAGAATGATTATGTTGACAGTTTCAAAAAATATTCGCAGTGTGGAAATACATCATGTATATCTGAGTCAACAGAAAACATAGTTTATCAACCAGTTAATTCATTTTATGCTCTTACCTACACTTGAAATAATGTACTACCATGGGACATTTTTTATTTTGATAAAAACGTAGTTTCAAGAAGAAAACTGTTTTCTGTTTTTTTTATTTATTTTTATTTCTTTAATAAATCAGTTACTTTGTAAAATATTGAACACTTTATTATTGTTATGTGGTCTGCATATTCTGACATTATAAAAGGTAATGAATGCTTTTTGGTTCCAATGCTGTATCATAATTTTTCAGTAGCTATTCAAAATCAGAGTATGGACAATTAAAATAATTTTCATGTTTACTCTATAGTAACTGTTATGAAGAGAAAACAGGAAAGAGAGAAGGTTAGGAATACCACAGTCTATGCAATGTGTGAATTCAGTTCATGTTACAGAAAAAACTTGTGGTTCATAAATAAGAGCTGGTCTAACTATTGGCAGTTCTAGACATACCTGCAAAAATCTATTCATCAGTAAGTTACTTTACTTCATATAAAAACTTTTCCATTTTAAGATCAATAAAGCTAGAATTAGGGTATCAACCTTATCAGACCTATAAGAATTCATCAGTGAACTCTGTTATTGGTACAAACACCCTTCTCCAAAGCCATGCTAATTTGAATTCAGTAAGATGTTGTGATGAAGTAATGAATGAGCAAGCTTTTTTTCTTGGTAGAGGTACTTAAAAGAGCTATGCATGAAAGCGCTTCATTTGAATATGTGGATAGTGCTTGATTTTGTTTTCCCTCCTGATCACCAATTAATTACAACAGGTTTTATCCGAATATCCTAATACTTTTAGTTAAAAGTTTCTTCTGTATTTTAGAACATCCTTTATTTATATTCAGTAACAGAAGCAAAGCAAGAGTTTGACATAGCCTGCTTTAGAGAGAAAAGAAAAGAAAAAAAAAAAAAAAGTATATCTGTGATTCTTTCTGCAATCCCTCTGTTTTAAACCTGGAAAGAATGAAATTGAGTCTTCATAGTCTGAGTCTTCAGATGTCTTCATAATGAGAGCTCTTCCTCTCCTTCCCCTTTCCCACCTTTTATTGCTGAGTGTGTCACCACATAGTATGAACTATCCCTTTGGCCAGTTTAGGTCAACTGCCCTGGTGATGTCCCCTCCACACTTCTTGCCCACCCCCCAGGCAACTGGCTCCTGGGGGTCTTTGGAGGGAGTCTTGATGCTGTGACAGCATTGCTCATCAACAGACAAAATATTGGTGTGATACCAGTGCTGTTCTAGCTGCAGGTGCAGAGCACAGCACCGTACGGGCCACTGCAGGGAACATTAACTCCATCCCAGCCAGACATAGTACACTATTAGAAAAGATTTTCTACTATATGTCAAGTCTCATAACTTGTCCCACCTTTCACATGTTTTTTTCTATGGAAATTTTCCCTTTGTGTAATCATCCATGGTAAACAAATGCATATAATATTTTAAGAAGGGTTGACATCAAGAATTTTCCCTTATTTTGGTATTGCAACCTCAATTTTTACAAAGAAAAACCCTCTTAATTTGTCATATACTTCATAAAATGTATCATTCTTGGTGTCTTTCACAATGCATATATGAGTAGTAGCTTTTTATAGATAAAATTCATGCACTACCAGTCTGCATCGAAGAACTTGAGATAATGCAATCACAATTAGCTTCAGTATATAGTCGTATCTATTTTATTGCAACTTTAAATAGAGATTGAATGTACTGAAATGAAAAGAGAAAATGTAGCTGTGTTCAAATGACCTGAATTCTACCAGTGTTCCTGAACCTGGTGCTTCATGATAGTATCTTGATGGATCCCACTTTATCTCAGCAGTTTATTTAGAGAATCTGGATTGCTTTTTAGAGGCTCTCAGGAAATGCTGACCTTTTCTCCATTGACCAAATGCATGAATTTACCACAATATTTCCCTGTGTGAAAAAACAAGAATATTGTGTTGAGAAACACATACGTTTTTTACAGGTTTTCTTGCATATTGCAACCCCAACACTGAAACTTTTAAGTGATTTAAATATATCTGACTTAATTTGATGAATTATAAGCCATTGTGTGTTAGCATTAATTTATTGACTTTTTTTTTCTCTCTAATTTTTGAATAGAGATTTAGAAAAATCTTTATTTAAAGCTTTTGAGACTACTGCTTACTATTTAACTATAATTTTATCTTTGTTGTTTTGGTCTATAAAACCACTGTACCTTGTGACTAGCTGCATCTGCAAATTCCACAGGGAGGGGTGGGGGGAATGTGAATGAACTGATTCTGTCCAGAGGTACTTAGTCCAAAGATACTGGCAGAAAACCTCTGTTTCAAGAGTGGGGTTAGTATAACAGTAGCTAAAATAACGGGTTGCAATTGTT
This sequence comes from Cygnus olor, assembly GCF_009769625.2. Classification (NCBI taxonomy): domain Eukaryota; kingdom Metazoa; phylum Chordata; class Aves; order Anseriformes; family Anatidae; genus Cygnus; species Cygnus olor. The sequence continues at coordinate 39,096,903 of NC_049172.1, read as the reverse complement.
TTTAGGTATGTGTATGCTAAATGTTACTTTTATAATTTTATCTAGGTTTTGTCCAGGGTAAAGGGATGCTGTTCACAGTAAGACTAACCGTATTGTTTCATGCAGGCTTGTAATAATATTTATATAAGCATTTGCTCTCCTCACAAAAGTATTTCATCAGCAGCTGTAACCCATACTTGAACTACTTAGGGCAGAAATACCCAGCTTCTAGGTGATTGAGATCAGGCTGAGTTAGAGAGTTTTGGCTAGGTTACAGAAGTTAATTAAACATTGTGTTGCAGCTGGATGGAAACATCCCAGGCCCAGGGATCAGCGGTTAATTTTGATACAGAAGATCAAGAATGGGATTAGCAGTGTGATAGGATGAAAGTATAGTTGATGTTATTTACCGTATCTGACATTTCTGTTTGAAGGCATACCTTAATTTCTTTTCCAGTTACTGTATTTTTGTTCATTTCTGTGTGATATTACTCCCAGCATAGTTTGTTTAAAATGAAGATCTGTCAAAATGAATGATAGTCATGTGGAACATGGTGACTTGGGCTACTTTCTGAGAGGTGCAAGATTTCTGCAGAAAGCATTTCAGAATTACTTAGAGGCCTCATCCAAATAGAAAGCGTTAGAGAATCTAATTGTATTTTCTTTTTCTTTTTCTTATTGTATTGTATTTTTCTTTTACCACAGTTTAGAAAACTTTTTTGGACTTTGGTCTGTGCAATACACTTCCTTGCTACCTTTGCCTTCTTACATGTTTGAAGGGAATAAGATGAATGGTGTGAGAAAAGATGAGTGTTCAAAAATTAGTTGTCTTGAGGCTCAATATCTGTTTCATTGAGCCTTTTTAGTTGATCAGTGCCTTATCTGCTATTGCACACGCATCAGGAGAACATCTGGTGTTTATGAGCAGCTTCATAATTTAGAACTTTAGCTTACACTGACATGCAGTCTGTTGTTCAGATATTTCACTAAACTATTGTTAATAAATAAAATGTTTGTGTTGTTTGCTAGTAGTGTTTCTATCTTGCAGTATAGTGTGTAGGCACATGAACTATTTGGATTAGATCTGCATTCTGGATCAGTCTGCCTATAGCAGCAGGGTTCTCTCCTTTGGAATCTACTTTGATTTCTTGAATATATCACAAATGAATACAAATGTATTATATATTTAAATAATTAATTTTCATAACTAGGGAAAGTATTAAATGATCTGAGTGTAGCTATGTAATATTAAAAAAAAAAAAAAAAAAAACCACTTATTTGCCTTAAAGTCTCAGATAAACATGATCTGATGATCTGAGTTAAAACATTTTAAAGCATAAACAAGATTTTATATCAAATATGCTTGTATGGTTAAAAAACAAACAAACAAAAACACAAAAATGTTTTTCTGGGTGTAATAGGTGAGGAAAAGAAAATTATGATTTTGGGCCACATTCAAAACAAACCCTAAATGCATTTAATTAGCTAACTTGATTTAGTATTCCTCACACAATATGTGTATAAAATGATTTGTCAAAATGTGAGATTTGTCTGGAAGGTGGTGATTTTGACTAATTCCTGAGGGATGCAGAAGTTCTGAAGAAAATATTTCAAAATTATTAAGAATAAGTATTAATATATTTATTAACAACAATGGCTGTATGAGTTACTTACCATACATTGTGTTTTCGATGTCTGTCCAAATGACAAAATTACAATTCTGAGTTATACTCATCTGAATAATATGATTCGTTATTACATCAGTAACATTTTCTATGCATAGAGTAAGCAGAGGTCTGATCATTGTAATGTCCAAATCCAAAAGGAAGACAACTGAAGTATTTCTTCATAAAAAATTCCATTTAGAGAAACATTACTGAAAATGTTTTTGATGGAGTTTGGATCTAAAAATCAGTTTATATTAAACTGTAAATATATATTAAAAGAAAATAGTATATATTAAATACATTAATATATTAATATATAACTATTAGTTAAAATAGATTAAAAAGAAATATATCAAAACAGGCATGCACAGAAAAGCAGATTTTTATTTCATACTGAGATATTTCAAAACAAACAAACAAAAGAAGAACAACAGTGGCAAGGTGGCTTAGGAAGCAGCATATCTTGAGCAATGTTTTAAGCTATTCTCATGAATTTCAGGTTTCCTTTCTTAATATTTTTTACATTCCAGTTTGATTTTGGTCTAGAACAGCAACAGGAAAAAAAAATCAGTAAAAATGCTGAGATTATGAAAGATGGTAACAATCAACTTTGTGAACAGTGAAATTTAGTGTTGTCAAACTGAGTGCTATTTGATGAGGATATTCCTCAGGAAAAACTTTCAATAGCATAAATTTCTCGTATTTTAAGATTCAGAAATGCATGTATGCTTATATAGCATCTCAATATACAGAAACAGAAGAGATTATTTACTTTGCTATACATGGCTATTTCAGTGCCTTTTTTTTTTCATCAGCACTTTAATACAAATTTGTAAACACCAAAATTGTTCATATAAATATGTGTGTTCTGTAGAGTGAGAGAAACCAAGAAGATTCAACTTCCAGAGAGAACTGTGAAAGTGTTCATGCAACATAGGAGCCTGTTTGAGAGTTTCAGGGACTTTATTTGAGGCAAAAAGAGTAAGGACTGGTGAAGTGATCAGTTTAGAAAATACAGTGTAGCCATAGATTATATTCCTAAAAAATACAGAGGAAAAAAATGCTTGAACTTTATTCAGAACGTTGAATTTAAGTAAGAAACATCATTACCAAACTGTATGTTCTGATGCTATCATAACAGGGCAAAAACATAAAAGTAGTTCTATGCTTCATTTACTGATAACACGGGCAATGTTGCCATCTATATTTTAGTAACTTATATTTTTTTCAGATATTCCAAGTAGTATGCATAACACGCATGAGCTCTTTATGACTTTGTGGATAGGACTTTGAAATATATGTGAAGATTACAGGGGATCCATTACTGCTAAGTCCATTTCCTTTGCAAATATTGATCTAATTGAAAAATTCAGTAACCGCAGCACAAATATTCAATTCTGTATCTCATGCTCAGATAAAGAAATAATGTGGTTAAGTTTGTTTTTATAGCTTGGGCATTTTGCTTACCAAAAACAAAATTAGGAAGTATCAAGGGTTAAAAAGAGTATTGCTGTATTAAATGGGAACAGTAATGAAGAACTAAGACTTGTTTTAGAAATATATGTGTATAGATAAAGGATTTTTGTTTGTTTAATAAAATGATTAATGGAGTTTTGCAGATAGTACACTCGAAGCTATTAAATAATTGAATTTATATGCAATATAAATACCAGGTTGCCATGACATTATAGATCCTTCAGAGGCTGTTGCTACTGAAACTGCTGCTATTAAGACTGTGTGCTCTAAATAGAGACTGCATTACTGTTTTCCAGATGACAACAATGAATTTTTAGAACCTTTTTAATTAGTTTCTTAACACTTTTTACAGTAAAATGTTAAATAGAAGTAAATTAAATATAACAAAATGAGTTAGAAATGTTTGTATGCACACAAACACTAAGGAAGAGCAAGGTTAAAAGGAACTATGACTAATACTTAAAAAGAATTAAAGGACAGCTCATAAATTGTCTTATTAAAAGTTTTTTGTTTGTTTTGTTTTTTCTTCTGTGGAGTTGAAACTCAGGCTGAGCAGCAATATTTCTGGGAATAGAGTAACTGTGAATGCTCCCTGAAGGCCTGAAACTGAAGAACCAAAGCTTTATGTCTTTACCTTTATATCTCTCTTGTTTTAGAAATCAAATCTTTTGCAAACCCTTTAATGTCAGGTTGAAAATGACACCGATACAAGATTTATTTATTTTAATTTAACCACAAACAAAACTTTCTCCCAAACCAATTTTAAATGTTATCTTTTTAAAGCCATAAGGAAAGTAGTTCTTCATTTTCCAAAGGTAAGACCTCTGATGAGATAGTCTTGGTCTTCTATAATGTGCTGTCACTTACAGCACTTCCCAACAAAACAGTTACCTGCTTAGGGCTTCCTAACTGTTGTGTGCCTGTGCAGCTTAAGATAGACTTCATTTTCCTAATGAACCCATAACATTTATGGTCTTTGGAATGTCAGAATTAATCCAAGGATGATCATTTGCCTTTGGTCAGCTGAAGGAATAGTTTCCCGTCGCAAACATTGTAAGCTTTATTGTCATATTTCCATTTCATCACCTTCCTTTCCTCAAGATGAGTGTGCCACAGACACAGACATTCCTGTCAGCCATTTTGCTGGGATCTCTGTATAGGGAAGAACGTTGACCAGAGTGCTACAGATTCTTCTCATGCACTGCAGTTTCTTGCGGCAGGTTTTGCAAGGGTGAACTTTCTCCCTTCATCTCTAGCAAAAATGTGAATTATCATGCATGTTAATTTCTGTGTTATGATACAAACGGTGTTGCTGTAACCTAAAGACCCTTATTGGAAATCAGGACTGCTCAGGAGCAGCAGATCCTTTGAGGATGGCAGTTCTTGGCTGCCTTATGTTGGTCATATCTTTATCAAGGTGGTCAGTTCAAAACAATTTGCTTGTGGGAAAAGGTTTTTGCCTGAAACAGCACAGAATGTTGTAAATTGGTAATGGTGTAGGCAAAGCCCAATGAGAGACTTTATAGGCAGGGAATGGCATTTTGTTTCAAAACAAAACCGATGTCACTTACTGACCCTCACACCCACATACCCCCAAGCACTAGGACGTGTGTTCCCAGTGCTTTGGCTGGCACCCAGCTGCCCAGACACTTGTACCTGGACAGCCTGTCCAGGTCTGTCCCTTGGACACCGGGGAGCATGAGGTTGCTGGTGCTGAGCCCTGCCATCTCCTTCCCCTAGGCCCAACTGGAGGATGCCCGTGAGCATGGGGGAACCCTCTGTGTCCCCTGTTGGACCTGACCGTACTGCAAGCCGTACAGATTTCCTTACTGTCCACCTGCCTGGCTGTCCAGAGGAGTCACACATTAGGTGTGTGTGGTTCAACTAAGTAGCTTAGAAGGACCTTACAAGGACCCTTAGATAAAGCTAAATTTCTTTGAGGTTTGCAGAGATGCTATTGGACACTCTCTCCTATAACACTGGTTCTGGGCATTTTCATGGAAGTTTCTGTCAGCCTTGACCTTCAGTAGTTCTCCTCTTAACTTCCTCAAGTAGGGTGCTAGAACTAAAAGCTGCTTCCTGTGAAGTCAGTTCTTTCTTTAGTGGCAGCTTAATAGGAACTTTCAACAGAGCCTGCTGTTATGAGTGTATCTCCTTGGAGGGATTCATTTTGGACAGACAAATCACAATAGCTACAGCTGAAGTCTTTGCACTCTGACTGATAGTTAATCTAAAAGGAGGCTTTTAATTCTGTTTCTTTTGGAAGATCTATCCCTAAAAGACATGTACTCATTTGTTGTCCTAGACACACAGGAACACAGTGAAGATGCAAGGGATATGATTTAATTAGGCTTCAGCTGTACGAACTCATCTGGGAAGTATCCAGCACTAATTCAAACACGGCAGGTCATGATTCTTCTCTGGTGGAAGTCTGGATTGCTTCCTGATTAATGTTATTGTCCACCTGTTGAAGAAGTGACCTGGTACCAAAAGTCTTGCATACCACCAGGATGCTGGCGTTTTTTAATTTCTGATGCAGCCACTCTCTGCATTGGGGTAGGAGGGAAAGGGAGGGGAAAAGCACTATGATGATGGTATGAGGATTAGATTTGTTATCTTGTCTTGAGAAGTTAAAAAATTAAACCAGTACACTTTCTGAAAAACAGTCACTCGTCACTGCTTTATTAGAATGCTTAGCAATATTTCCCAACATCTAAGAATAAAAGCCAGTCTATGCCAACATTGCTGTAGGGAGATTAAACCATAACCGAAACTAAAACCAAGGTCCTGATCATATTTCTTTGGCAGCCTGGAGCCAGTAAGCAGAAAATAGACATTGCCTTACATGTCTGCTTTTTCCCTCAATGTAATAGAGCAAGTAACTGCTAAGTATTTGTTTCCCCCAAAGAAATAGTTATTCTGTTCCTGTGGTTTCTGCACCCCCACAGTTGTTTCTGTCTGAACTTTTCTCTTAAATGAAGCAATTTCAACAGTGGTTGAAGTTTGTACTGTTAACTGATTAAAAGGGGGGGGGGGGGGGGGGGGGGGGGCATAAAAATGCTAGGTTGCGGTTGTTTTATTATTTGTATTATTATCATTACAGTCTTTGTGGAGGGTAAGAGGAATGTGGAGCAGGTAGTGACTCTGAAAGTGATATACTAAAATGTAGAGTAGGTTTACTGAATGAAATAGAAATGTAAGACAGAATTGAACACTCACAAATCTCTGTAATATTTAGGCATTTTATATTGAATTGCGTGACACTTTTTATGTCTTTATGAAGAAAAACTCACTCTTTCCTAAATTAACATAAATGCCATAGTTTTACAGGAAACACTCAAAAGGAAAGGCAGTATTTCCTACAGAAACAAAGTTTCAGTTTAAATACTAAATCAGAAGACTGTCCTCCACTGAGTTCATAGAACTACCTCAGTGGAACTCCTATTATGAGAGTGTTTGCTTTCTACAGAATTCTAGTTTAGGAAATATTTTGGTTCATTAGAGATAACATCTGGTCAGCCCTAAGAAGTTTGTCTTACTTCAAAAATGTTTTTATAGGAGACTCTTCACAAAGGCAAATATTTCTATTGGCAAGTGGTTCTAAACAGAGGATAATGGATTCATCTGTCGAGGGAAATAATATACATATTCAATCTCTTGCTCACCAAAGTAATAAGGGTTTCACATAAATGTGAAAAGAAGGGAATATAACAGATGTCTTTAGGCTTGTTTAATGCTTTCCCCATTTTTTTCAACACTAGGCGTGTAAGTGCTGTGTATATCTAGCCTCTAATATTGACACGAAATTTAGTAACTCAGTATAAAATTGGTTCTGCTAAAAATCCTATTAATGCTTCTGTTGCACATACTATTTTTTGAGGACTTTGTTTCATTTATTCCTCCATTTGTGCTAAAATGCCCAAGACAATATTACTAGTCTCACACAGAATCTTGCCATATATCTGCCTATGCATATTGCTGGAACACTTAGCTTGGTGATTGCAGAGATAGGTACATCGGATTCAATTTTAAATCCGTTTCATCCATTGAGATTTAACTTTCCATTCAGTGATCTTGTGTTATTTAAAGGTATCTCGCATCAAGAATATCAAATTATCTGTCAATTAGATAGCTTTCACTGATCCTAAATTTTGGCTTGCTGTTGAAAAATGTGATTTTAATCTATCTTATGCTTTGCTCTTTTTGCTGGATGTTACTTTCAACAATGGTTTGGTTTTGTCATGTCACCGCTTTTTTTTTATTATTATTATTATTTCATTTTATAGGATTACTTTAGTCCAACACAATTGTAATTCATTCTTCTGTTAGTTTTCACTGCTTTACTAGATTTTTTTCCATTTACTGTCACTGTATTGGTATTTCAGAATGGAATCCCTTCTGTTATATATAATAGTAGTCTTTTACCAAGCAGAATAATCTGTGTGTATACATGTAATATACAGAGATGCCCATTTGGGGAAAACATTATCAGAAGGTTATTAAAATTGTAAAGTAAGGCATTTAAAATGTAGGAAATGCCAAAATGAAGATTTTTCGTGCAAGCCTAATTGGCCTCTCTATGTATATTATCCTTTTTAATTAGATGATCGTTCTCTATTTTGCACTTCATAAAAGTGTACAATGTACAGGGCACACTGCATTCCTATATGTGCAAATATTCACAGTTTTGTCAGAATCATCCAGTAGACATGAAGGGTGATGGTGGTAGAAAAGTCAGGAGCTACAGCATTGCATGTGAATGTAGGGCTCTCACCCATTGGGGATTCATGCAGTTGTGTTAGGAGTGGAAGAACTCAGTTGGGAGCCTGGCGTATTGTCTGGGGAACCTCACCTGAGAGGCTGAATGGCATTTATTTCGGCTGCTTCAACATGTTTCAAGGCTGATAAAATGACACTCACCACTAGGGAACAACCAGCAAACAACTCCAGTGGAGAATTTCCAAGCAAGTTAATACTGCCCTCATTTTAGAGGTGTAGAAGTGAGACCCTGAAAACTTTTGTACGCAAAGTTAGTAAGCCACAGAACATAATTGTCTGGATTAAGTTATATTGTATGTTTAAAGAATTGCCCTCTTTGTCTTTGAGTGTAACTCTGAATAGTCCGTAGTTCCATCAGATCTTTACCTCCCAGAGTAAGCACCCTGAAAAATGAATTAATGCATACTTTCAATAACTTGGATTCATATCCAGTACTAAGTGGCACCTTCATAGGATAGTCCAGGTTTCTAATACAGCGTTTGACTATATTAATGCTTCAAGTAGTTAACAGCACAGCCTGTGAGATAAATTGGTGTCAGTAATTTATTATTTTCCTTTGTGTGCATTTGTTAATATCTCAGGAGCAATAAGCTTATTTTTCCACTGAGACCAAAAACAATTTCCTAGTTAATGGAGGAATGCAGTTACTCTTGAACCTCATTAAATTCCAAAATCTGGAACAGACATTTGCTGTCTTTGGTTAATCTCTGATACCATCTCTTGACCGCTCATATTCTTGACCTCGTCTTGCCTCTGATTTCAGCAGCCTTCCCTTTTTCTGTCAGTATTGTCTTATGATTCCAGTCCCATCCTTTCCAAACTTCATCTGTTCCTTAAATTTGCATGAATATATATATATATATATATATATATATATGTATGTATGTTAAATAAAACCTGTTTTTTCAGTGAAACGGCATTTGTTAAAATTCAATAGGAATGGATAGAGTTTTTCATTGTCATTTTCTGCTTTGCTAATAGTTTCTCAAAGCAAAATTCAGATGCTTTTTTTTCCAGTTCTAAACCCTGTTTATCAATTTTCATACTAAAACTATTGCTTTGTGAGCTTTGCAGTCTTAGCATTTATATTCTGTGTGCCTCTTTCTACTCTTCCTGAAGCTAACTGTTCAAAAATGCAACCATGAAAAATATGAGAAACATATGCTAGCATCATTTTAAGAACTACCTTGTTTACCTTATCCCTGTTAATACAGAGAAGAAACTCCTGTATAATTCTGATGTTTAATAAATGATATGATATGTGGTGAATAAGACTGCTTTGGAAAAAAATGGTTTATTATTAAGTCCATAATGAAACAAAAGATATGTACTTACTGCTCGGGGGGTTTCAAATATCTCTTCTTCATGGTACATGCCGCATTGTAAAATATTATGTTGTAGATATCTCCTTTTGCACTTTGTTTAAGAACACATAACAGTCTCCCAGTGAAAACAAACAAAAAAATGATTAACTTCAGTTTTGTAGAGGGTGAGGAGAGGAGAAGCAAAGTTTTCTGTTGTTTTTGTTGTTTGGTTTTTTGTTTGTTTTTCTTTTCCTTAATAGTTTTGATATCTAATATCTCACTCAGATACAGTGGTCTCATCATTCTGTTGAGAAGCATGAATACAGCAATTGACCTGAGGTATTTTGAAAATACACATAGTTATGTGAAAAGGATGAAATTTTCCTACATCATGTTCCTAAGCGAACACGGCAATTGCAGATCTTTCCAGTTCATGCTTGGATAACATGTGCTCCTTTCAATTAATAAGTATTACTAAAATAATTTGAAGCAAGACTTTTGTCCTTAAACATAATTAATATAAGGATCAAATATGTCTAACTTCTGTCTCTTAAAAATTATGCATCGACATGTTTCGCAAGTATGTATGAAACCATAATGTGAAGATCAAGAACTCTGTTAGATGCGTGATTTTCCCATGTAGCGTGCATGCGTTAGAGCGCTATATAACTCTGAATGAAAACATGCTAATTTAGGGTTGTTTAAAGACAGCATAGCGGAAATAAAGAGAAAAGGTATGTGCTTTTTATTCTTCATTTTTCTAAAAACTTAGTTAACAACCTAGAATTATCAGGAATTCTTGCCTTTACTCACACTGCCACCCCTTGAAGCCTCTCATGAAATGTCGTGTCATCTTCCCATCACCCTCCACTCCGATGCCACCTCCCAAAGAAATTATTAAAGATGATTTTCTGGACTGTAGTGCATAAATTCATTCTGTTTCCTACTTCACGTTTGCAGGTTCTTTTCTGCACCTGTTCTTCTTTCCCTAAGCAGTAGTTTGCTGTTTATATTTGCATGGTGTATCCGTTGCTTCTACAAGGGAGGATTAGTAAAAACCAGTTGATACTACGTTTTGTTTGGTTGGTTTTTGTCTTCATTATTCTTGTATCTACTTTGAGCTTGTGCCAAAAGTATACAATAGGGTGTTACATGCTTGTCAGACTAGTTACTACACTAATTTGTGAAACAGTTCTAAGCAGGATTATCAAACTAGGACTCATGACTCTTTTTTTCTAACTAAATCCTTAACTATACTTTTTTTCACATTAGCCGGAAAAATCAGGAATGATGCATTACAGGAGTGGATTCAGTTCTGGTGAGATGAATCCTGGTGTCTGCTTCAGAAGGTTCATTGCCTTTTTATAAGTAGCCTTTCAATCTGTTTGAAGTATTTAAAATCATTTCCTTCCCTTTAGAAATAAGTTTTGCTGCTGAATTGTGTTATACAGAAATGAGTCGATTTATGTAAATGACTTTTCTGCATGGTGGAGATAAAATAAAAATAAAAAAAATAACAGTTTCAGACATCTGTGACAGAATTTCTAAATGAAACAACTGGAACAGTTAACTGAAAAATTTGAGAAAAAATAATACATGCTCACCTTTTAATTCTTTAAGTTTAAATGTAAGCTGCTACTTCAAAATGCAGGACTAAATTTAACACCTTTGAAGTTTTAAATCACCATTTTGCTTTCAAACATGTCAATTGTTTGAGTTAATCAAACTTTTTTCTTTGATTTCCTGATTTCCAGTTAAATAAACAAAACTACATAATATAATACTATTCTTGGGCAGTTCTTGCAGAAGAAAACTACCCTACCATTGGAAAGTAGTATTGAAAGTCTGGCAAGTACCAGATCAGCATTTTAAACTAAAAAGCTCCACCTTGTTTCTTCTCTGTGTATTTCTGTGGAACTTTCTTCAAAACATAGAAGTTCCTGATCTAAGGCCTCAGGCCCCTGAGTCTCGGGTGAAAGTACTTCATTTTTTCAAACAGTTACACCAAGCATTTATTTGTTTTCAAGAATTTTGAAGTGTTTAGAGGGTGCTTGTAAAATAGAGCTGTGCAAGGACACCCAAATTGGCTTGGGAGATTCAGAGATTCAAAACTAATATTAACATAGATATGCAGAAGTAGTGTGCTGTGCATACTAGTTGGCTCTGATAATAGGTGGAAATGATTAGTTCAGGCACAGTGTTGTACTAGAAAAACGCATTATATCTAGAAGATAAGATGTTATGTCTGCCCACTCCAGTGCTATGACATATTGCTCATTAAGATAGAGTTGACTCATGCCCAGCTCTATACAGTATGTGCAGTACAGGCTGTGGAGTCTCCTTCTCTGGAGATATTCAAAACCTGCCTGGACGCAATTTGGTACAACGTGCTTTAGGTTACCCTTCTTGGGGGGTTGGACTACATGATCTCCAGAGGTCCCTTCCAACCATTCCGTGATTCCGTAACGCAGTCCTGTCTTAAAGAGTAGAGGTATGTTACACCTAAGCATCCAAGTCCTTTAGGTCTTCGGTTTTTATCTTCTTTCTTGGGAGCTGCCCCATTGACCATTTCTTCATCAGTCTTTCTGTTGCTGATGTTTCATTATCAGCACGTGTCTCTTCCTTGCTAGTTTCCATCTAGGAATGCTCATTCAACTACAAGTGAAATAGGCAACTGGAAACCTAGAGCAGATTTTATTTTTTGCACATATGTTAGGTGTTTTCCTGCGCTCTAAGAAATTCATGTATGCTCACAGATCTAGTCTGGAATATGTCTGATGATATGTTGATGGATTAATTTTTCTTGTTTTTCCTTCTATTTAGCCTTAAAATGTCTTCTCCAGAGCAACTTTTTCCACACAGAATATATATTTTTTGCAAATTACTGACCACCTTTTATGTGTAATGAAGATGTGTAATTTCAATGTGCAATTGAAAACTGAAAATGTGATCAATAAGTTCTTAAGTTCAGATAAATACATTAGGATTACTTTTCTCCTGTCCCTCTGAATTTTATTTGAATTGTTTCAGTACCTTCCCTCTGAACAGAAAATACCTTTTCAAACAGCTCAGTTTTCAGGCTGATAACTTAAGTAGGTAAAATCATCTAAAGTTAGAAGATTGCATAACCACAAAGCCATATTTCAAGATCTTTAGCAACTATCTGTCAAGTGTAGAATAAGCAGTATAGATGTCATTGTTGATTCAGAATTACAAGCACCTATTTATTTATTGTTTTATTAATTCAGTGTAAGGTTTTTTATTATTATTATTTATTTATTTTCAGTTCAAGGTAGAACTAAGATTTGACTTCAATTTTCACTCCTGTTTGCTGTTGCTTCTTGTTCATTGTCTTTTCCTTTTGCAACATATGTTGATGTAACGAAGTGGATATGAAACCTACAGTGTCTCTAACATGTACTTTTTCCTTATTTGTCTTCCTTTTTCTGTCTCTTCTTCTCATGCAAAATCATTTGTTCTCTTATTTTTTTAGGTGTAATTTTCTTAGGGAAAAAAACAGCGTACATAAATGTAAAAGTACATTTAAAAATTCAGTAGAGTTGAGTTTTAATCAAATATTATTATATTAGTTCTTACTAATCATCCGCTTGTGAGGCTTAGAAGAAAGATGTCTTTTAGTTAACTCTGAAGAGGAAAATTTGAAATTCTTTTCACTACTCAGAACTGTACTAACATGAATATATAAAGATGATTGTTTGGAAGCCCCAAGTTAGCCTTTAAACTCTGTGAAAGAATAACTTGAAGTCAGGTTATTTTTGGTTAGTAAATCATCTTGTCTAAACCACACATGCAAAAGAGATAAGTTTAGTAGGGAGAAGAAATATCATTATTAAATCAGATGATATAACTGGGGAGAAGTGCAGAAAGATTTTCAGGCACACAACCTCATTTTCCTTACCAATGACAGTGAAGGTATTTATGGATAACATTTTTCTGAATCGGAAAATAGCCTTTATGATCTCTTATTTTGTATTAAATCAGGCTTCTTGTTTTATCTATTATCTTGAACCATTAATATCATGTTCTGTATCCTTTATTTTGTCCTAGTGGGATTTTCAGTTTATCAAAAAGTACTAGAACTGGTCACTTCTGTAATCAGAGGGTTTGATCATACTAAAATATATAGTCAGTGGTACAACTTTGAGGTGTACAAACTCGTTTTAAGTTGACTATTCCAGTAACTGAAGGTAGAAAGGATAAATTGCCTCTTTTTGTAGCCCTGAGCAGTATTGAAATGTGCAAATTTACTCAAAGGAGTCTAGTCATAGCATAGCAAAGATTTTTGAAGAAAACTTCCATTTATCTATTCATATCATCTTTCCACACCATGCCTAAAGAGTAATAATGAAAATTAACTACATTTTTTCATCTTTTTCATCGAGTAATTAACACCAACTGCCCTATCCACTGCTGAAAAAAAAGTAAGTCCATTAAGTACATCTTGGGTAAGATAACCCATTTTCAAAACCATATTATTATGCCTGCATAATCCTTGAGAAGATTTTAAAAAAATCTTTTAATTTTTTGGCCTCCTCCAAAATCAACATAAACATAAAAATATCTGTTTTGAAAAATATTTTTAAAATCTTGTAAATAGGTGAGTTCAGTTTGCCTGAAAAGCAGTATCTTTTATCAGTCCATCTGGAAAAAAAAAAAAAAAGTAATCAAGTTTTAGTAATAATAATTATTGTAATAATCATTGTATTATTCTCTCAGAATATGACTGTGCTGTTCAGACAGGGTAGCTGAGCAAAGATTTCAGGAGGAAAAAAAAAAAAAAAGTACGTAGAAGTTACCAAAACTAGAAAGATAGGTTAGACTTTTGGTCTGAAATTTTACTGAAGTCCATATTTTTCATATCTAGAAAACAAAAAGCTACATACAAGTGGCCAGTAGCCTGGACAACAGTGTCGTGTGGCTCCTCTTAGACAAAACATGGGAACAAGGTAGACAAAACATGGGAAATAAAAGATATAATTCAGGTTAGAAGCAGTAACTCTTGTGAAAGGTTTTTTATTTAGTAAAACAAAACATCAGAAGAAAAGATGAGCTATTTTTCAGATAAAAATAGGCTGTTAAAAAAGCTAGGTACATGTACATTGAGAGCCAAAAGCTACAGCCCTAAATCTGATAGATCTGTGAGACTGAGTAACACATGCAGGGTTTGGCTTTAATCAGTATCACTGGAATATTTACTCAAGGAAAACCTGCAGAATTCATGTAGAGCGAATAAAGCCCGAGGCTGGAACAAACACTGCAAAGTCACTACAAAGCTGTTCCACAATATAAGAGGAAGAAAGTTTTCTTTTTTTCTGACTGTATATTAGGGTTGTCAGGGCAGTTTAGTAGGGCCTGTTTCAGTTTGCGGTGACACATTTTTCTGATATGAATGTGCTGGTGGCACCTAGATTTGGGAATATGCTTATGCAACTTATAACCACTAAGTATGGGCTGATGCTACTTCATTTTTGTTTTCTGATGATGATTAAAATCCCCGTGGTTTGTGCTGTCCTTGTCTGTTTGTGAGAAATTTTTTTTTTTTCTTTACACAGATGCTCAAAAGCAGTCACACAATAATAATCCTTTCACAGTGTCACATTTGTAAGGGAAGATGGTTGAAGTCAGGTGAAAGCAACATCTCTCCTCTCTGTTGTATGCCAGTTTATGATGTGATTAGCCATGGAGACCATCATCTATGCTGATGTGTGAACAAGGCTGTGCTTGTGATTTACTGTTATTGTTTACCTTTTCCTATTTTATTTCAAACCAGTGTGCAAGGAAATGTGAAAGGACTCAATGGGCATAAATCAGTCATTCCCAAAGGGAAATCCTGTGTCAATCCAGCCATCACCTCTAGCAAGTCATCCAGGGAGCCTGGCAGAAGGGAGCAGCCCCAGGGCACTCTGTGGCAGGTGTAGCAGCTATACAAGGGATGTCTGTCCAGCCGTGCTGAGCAGATTCAGGTTAACTTGTGGAGATAGGACAATTTTAACCCAGATTAAAATGTGTACCCACCTGTGATGTCTGGGAAACCGCAGCATGAGTGTTTCACACATAATGGAATATATTTTGCAGATTTTGCTTGGATTTATCTTCACAGTAAATGAGAATTTTTGTACTGCCTACTTCTGATTTTTTTTTTTTTTCAGATGATATTAGATATAAATAGTGGAAACATGAAAAGGAGCATGAAAAGATGTTGTGATGTAACTATCATCTTTCCTGTTACGTTAAAGATTCCAGACAAAGTTGCTTGATATGCGCTGGGAGCAATCAAGCAAGCCTACATGTTATTTTTTCTTGTTTGCTTTTGTGTCTGTTCCTTCACGTAAGCTCTGAGCTTTATCAACAAATGATAGTAAATTGCAAGCTTTCCAACTCTGTTGCTAAATACCATTTACTGCTTCAACAGGTTTTCTTTTTCTAATAAACAAACAAACAAGAAAACCTTTGTTTCTCAAGAAAGATCTTTGTCTCTTATCCTTCTCCAAAAACTGGTATTGACTACATTGATAGGAACTGAACTAAACATTTTTTTTGTTACTATTATTATTTTTTTTTTTTAATCCTGCGGAAAGCCATGTAAATGCCTGCTACTACTATGAGCTATACATACTTAGCATTGGTTCTATTAATAATGGTGTGAAAATAACAGTACTGTAATAAGAAAAGCTGTAAATGCTCGCTTAATAATTATATGTTATCATCTAGGTTATGGGTTTTATGGAATCTGCAGTTATAACACTATGAAGAATTATACAGATCTTTAATTACACATTTTTTTAAATTATGCAGTCCGTGAACACTTTTTTTTTTTCTTCTAATGCTTCATACTACAGCAGTTAATTTTATATTTCCGTAGTTCTGGAAACCAAAGTGATTCTTTTAACAAGTCTCCTGAAATGTTTTTTTTTTTTGGAACAGGTAAGTTGTGAGGTTTTCTGATTTTTGTCTTAAGTGTTTCTTTCATAACCATGTGCAAAATTACCCTCAGTTTTAACTTTCAGACAAATCTAAGCTTCCTACTGGCGATAAATTTGTTTGTTTGTGGAGAAAAGGAGAGAGCAAGTAAGTTATTACTGCATAGGTATCAGCCTGTGATACTGAAGGTACATTTCTGTGGCTTTCTACACAGCAGGCAACTAACTCCTCAGGTTAGTACTCTAGGATTAGATTCTTGCACAATACAACCCCTAAGGGGAGCTCCCTACTTCAGATGTGTATCTCACAAGCTTGAGCTCAGTGAATGCTTCTCTTCTTTTACATTTAGTGACCAAAATGCAACAGAATAGTAAGCCCAAGAAGGCACAAATACCTTGTTTCAATGGTTATATTTTTTCATGCTGGTAGTCGCAGTTGATTTGGAGAATGAGTAAAATGTCAACTGATCCACTGACTTTTTTAATGGCAGTACAAGGTGTTGTAAACAGTACAGAGTACTGAGTAGAAGTACAGAGGAAGTTTATTAGCATTTGGAGGGTTTCCTTCTCTACATACCATCTGAGCTATTATGACCCTCATGAAAAAAATCAAAAAGGCTTTTCGTTCTGCTGTTTAGATGGCAAGTGTTTGTAGCTCATAGACTACCAAATGTGGACTTCAGTTAAAAAGAAAAAAAAAAATTATTAATTCTGATATGTGTTTTCAGATATGAAATATAGACTCTAGTGTGTTTAAGAGGGAGTGCTTGTATTGTTTGCCTTTCTGAAAATGTTATCTGTGCTTGATTCAGTATTGGTTTCACAGTTAGTCAGTTCTGTGCAGCCAATTCCCATAAGAAGAGTAAAAAGAGACAGAGGGGACTAGAGGTCTGTCTAGGTCTGAACTCATGCACCTTTTTGGGAAATAAAATGACCTTTAATTAGCAAAATCTGCATTATGGTGAAAATATATTCTACTGTGTAAAGTGGGTGAATTTTTGCTGTCTGTTGGCATATATTTTTGGATATAATACAAATATTATTCACATCCAAAGAGAGGCTGAAAAACACTTTATTTTGAGTGTGTGTCAGTAAGAAGGGAAAAAGCATGTGGACACGATATAGTTCATTTGATATTTTTTTGGAAATTTCCCAAGAAATTGTGATTAGATTAGATGAATTCTCTTAAGAGTCTGTTCCTCTTTCTCTCCCTTGTTATCAATTATGCATATAAATGTGTACAGTATGTGTACTTTTTGTACTGAGACAGTGAACTGGAGGAGATCTTTTTCTTTGGGAAAAGAAGCTAAATACCAGGAATGTAGCTTAACTCAAGAAGTTTTATACTTTGATGAGATTGGATAATGATTTACTTGTTTTGTAGGTGATAGGGAAGAAAAGTCACTGAAAGTATACTCAGACTTGAAGGAATGCAATGGCAAGAAGCAAAAATAGAAAAGATTGTAGAATAATTATGCTTAAATTCACTTTTCTCTGCTTTAACAGTTATGGCCAGCCTTTCTGTAACACGTTTTCAATCACTTCCCACAGCGGACAAAGGAAAATCCTTTCTCTTGTGCTCTGAATTTATTGAGCTGTAATCTCAGAATACTATATTCACAATCTCAATCTATATTTTCTGGGGTAAAAAAAAATTTCCTTGGAATATCACTTCTGTGCTTCTCTTTGTAGAAGGATGGACCAGGATTTTTAAAAAAGCTGAAGTTAGAAAAAGTGTCTTTTGGTGAAAAACAGCAACAGATGTCTGATTATTCCATGGGAACCTTATTGCCATTCATTCTAAATCTCTTCATGTAATTTAACATAAATAATAAAGAATACATCAAATAGAGTATGAAAAATGTCATTTCTCAGAGATAAGTTTATAAAGTAGTTGAAAGTGGTATCATGATTTTGCTAGCTGAGTTACGTGTATACTGCAAGTATCAAGCTGTTACGTATGAAGATGAAAAACACACTAATGTTTTTATCATTTCTGTATATCAGTATAAGCACACAACTCACCTTTCCCATCCTAAACAAGAATATGTAACAATTGTTTTCTAAGATGCTGAGTCAATACTGTGTTGCACATGAACAAAGCTTACTGCCTTCAAGGAATCATATTAAATCAATGTGACTTTCTGTAGGTAATCATGCAACGTGTTAAAGGGTCAGAGCCAAATTTGGATCAGAAACCAAGCAAATGGACAACATTTTTAATAATGAATGCTGAGTGATATTGAAACTGCTAGAAATGTGAATAGACTATATGACAAGAGGAAGGAAAAGTATAATAATACACTAGAGAAATAGCTTATTTTAAATTATTAGTTAAAAGAAAATTAAATTATTCACTGATATTTAGGGTGTTAGAGACAGTTTAATTTATTCATACCTTTAAAAATGATAACGAATGGTTAATGACTAACAATTTTTGTAAGATTAATAACTGATGGTGTAGCTGGTATGCGTAAGTGATATTCTGTGAATCTAACAGTAAACTTTGTCATCCATAATTTCCCATTTCTTTTCAGAATTTTTTTTTTTTTTTTTTTTTTTTTTTGCAAGGGAAACATTACATACTTGCATACAGTAAATTTAGTCACATATTTTAAATACTGAATAAAAAAGTTAGTTCACTGGGCTAGAAATAACAGGCTTGACTTAGAAGACTGTACTGAGATTTGTATTAAGAGAGAGCCTAGAGTTTAATTATACTTTCTGACTTTATTGATAATATCTGCAGTTATTTATGTTGGTAGTTAAAATGTTTACATTGTCTTATGTGTTTCACTTAAAATGTTTACATTGTCTTATGTGTTTCACTTGTTTACAAAACCTGTATTATGCTGCTTGTTTTATATTTTTATTTTTCCTTCTTGGTGAGTTACTGCGGTACCCCTCAAAGAGATGAAGGCCTTATCTTCCCCTTCAAAAAACCGTAATTTAAACCTAGTGTTAGGAATTCTGCCATTAATTCTGGGGGCTCTTTTCTTTTGCTATTGTTTGCTGTTAAATCTGCTAGACTTTTAATGGAAAATAGCACAAAGTATTGTCTGAATAAGTCAGTTATGTTGGCATCCTTTGGGACCTAAAGAAAATATGGGTGAATAGTTAGTTGGGTGTAGACTTCAGGGATGAGCTCTTGGTCTTTAGGCTTTGTTTGCCTTGATTTAAGTACCCAAGTCTTTTCATGAATCTTCTTGTTTCTTTATTTCCTTCTTTGGGAAAGTGGAATAACAGTGTTTCCACATCTGTTAGGATGAATAAATAACTACTAAGTGTTCGTATACTTTCTTGCAAACAACTTTGTACTTGTTACATAAACCTTGACTATCCACCATTGTGGAGAGAAAGGATAGGGTAAACTCAATGTGTTTTTATGAATTGTTAACAGATTTTCAAATACACATCCTCCTAAGATGTTGTGTCTGAGCTCAGCTCTTGCAATCAAACTGATTGTAATAATCTTGTTTGTAACATATCCTGGGTGACAGCCTGTATTGTATATTTTGTCCTGTCCTGTTGCTCTAAGCAGCCTAAACAGAGATGTAGGTACTACATTAGGTACTTGGCAATCAAGGTTCGTTAGAGGATAGAGCTCTTGGGTTCTTTTCTGTAGCATCACCCTTAAAGAGACAAAGTTCCAAAAGACTTCATTTTGCTTTCTGGGACCCCTCAAAACGAAAGGGGTCGAGACACTCCTGTTGACCATGGACAAGAATAGACTATTTTTCTTATACCTTAAACAGATTAAAAAAAAAAAAAAAAGGGCATGATTTAAAACTCCCAAAAACATTTAGCGTGCAACAGATATCAAGATATTTTTGAGATATGCCTATTCCTGAATGTCATTATGTTTCCTTTAATGATACTTGATTTAAATAGATGTGCAACTTAAGTTACATTATTTATTTTTTTTAAACTCAGGCCTAACTATATTGTATAGCTTAGAACTTTCAAAAGAGGGCAATGATTCCTTCTAGTTTGGAAAATACATAATACAGGATATAAAATCCTGAAAGAAAAAATAAAGAATTCCATATAACGCTATAAAAATTCTTAATGCAGGCTTCCATTTTTTTTCCTAGTTATTCCTTCACTAAAAAGGAATAAACTGTGTTAGAACTCTTCAAAGTATTTTGCAACTTCAGTAGGACTAGTTGAATAGATCTCTTTTCACTTGGATTATCACTGCATGCGTATTGAAATCATGTTCCTTGTGAACTGAAATTTCATCTTTGTTAACAAAGGGGACTGGCAGAGCTTTTTAGAAGTTAGAACCATTATTTTGAAGTCTTGTTCTATCTTAGCATTAAACTGCTAGAGCCAATTATATGTCACTGTCATGTCAATTAATGCTTTAAAATACTTGAAAATAACTTTAATTTAAGAACATGATAGCAATTCATTAATATTTTATTTTTCCCTTTTAATGATACCCTAAAAATGAATCCTTAAAGACATAAAGTGCTTGTTTAGTATTGGTTTTAACATATTCCTTGTGTTAGTGAAGTCCCTAGACCTGAATAATGATTGCACCATAAAGTGGCATAGCTTTCATTAATTTCAAAAGTCTAGTTCCAGAGCAATAGTTGTATTGTCAGCTTCTGTTCCATCAGACTGTAGCTTCCTAGGAATATTAAATAAGGGTGGCTGAAAATGTGTGAGAGTCCCAGGGATATGCACATAGCTCATTAATTACAAAGAAACAGTTCATAAACATTACTGAAAAGGAATTGAAAAGAACATGATAAAAACTAGCAAGAGGGTAAGTCCAAAAACTGAAGGCTAATGACAAAAAAGTTGAGTACTCATTCATTTGGACAATGTTGCCATTTGAGCTATTAGTATGCTAGAAAAATGAACATTTGTGAGTTGGCATCTTTTAATGTAAAATCAATGACAAAAAAAATAGACAAGAAATAAAGCAGTTATTCAAAGGGATTTCTGTTTATGTTTGTATTAGACCTTCTTTTCCCCTCTTTTTTTTTCTTTTTTTTTATTCTTCAAAAGCTTCCAGTCCATTTAAAATTGATTTTTCTATTTCCTGATATCTTCTGCTTTATTCATTTGATGCTAGATCAGTCTGGTACCATAAAAGATGAGGAAAAAGCAGATTTAGTCAAAGTAAAATCTGAGGTATTCAGGCATTTACAGGTTTTTGTACATTGAAAATATGAGTTTTGCAGTTTGTGGGAAAACATCAGAAGTAAATATGATCTGCCAGACTGCCAGAGATGAAGTATGTTTGTTGTTCAGTATTTAGTCTGTACATTTTCACAGCTCAAATTGCAATAAAAAGAATGGTATGAATATTAGAATCATAGAATCATTAAGGTTGGAAAAGCCCTCCAAGATCATCTGGTCCAACCATCCTCTTACCACTAATATCACCCACTAAACCATGTACCTAAGCATGAAGTCCAGCCTTTCCTTGAACACCCCCAGGGACCATGACTCCACCACCTCCCTGGGCAACCTGTTCCAATGCCTGACTACTCTTTCTGAGAAGAAATGTCTCCTAACTTCCAACTTAAACCTCCCTGGGTGCAACTTGAGGCTATTCCTCCTAGTCCTATTGTTAGTTATCTACGAGAAGAGGCAGACCCCAGTTCCCCAGAGCTTCCTTTCAGGTAGTTGTAGAGAGCAATAAGGTCTTCCCTGAGCTTCCTCTTCTCCAGACTAAACAACCCCAGTTCCCTCAGCCGTTCCTCATAAGACTTGTGTTCCAAGCCCTTTACTAGCTTCGTAGCCCTTCTGTGGACATGTTCCAGGGCTTTTATATTAGAAGTTACAGAATATGACTAATAGCCTTTAAGAAAGCTTGCTCATTTCTCAGCATTTAGTGAATACAGGTTCAGCATGAGGTGTGGCATGACCTCCCACAAAATATGGTTAACATTCTTACTTAACTACGTCTAAGATTGTCCAATGGAATCAAAGTTCAAAGATCAAACTTTGCATATAGCTGCTACTAGAGCTAAAATTGTAAACCCATGATTTATTACATCTGTTCATTAGGAAGGTTATGTAGAGATTTTTCAGAAGTAATTGAAAACTTTCACATTAGACTTTGTGAAAATAGGAAATGAAGCATTGATGAAATAGGTAATCGTTAGTTACTTGATATTCTCATTCCAGTCCTTTTTCCAATGAAATTCAGCGCTTTTACCATATGACTATTGAAACTGTTTTTTGGTAGCAATCAGTGGCCTGAACAGCATGGCATTGCTTCCCTGGTTTGGTAGGTTCTTAGATTAAAAGATAGTTGATTTTTTTTTCTCCTTCTTCTTCTGGGTTGTCTCCATTTAGAATACGTCTGTAAAGTAGTTTAGAATAAAATCTTCAAACAGAGGTCCAGGCTGCAGTCAGCAGAATTATTTTGATGGGTAGCAGCATGACATGAAGGACAGATACAAACTGAGGAGATTTCAAAGGACTGGGGAAGGTCACAGGAAGGAGAATGAGCATAAAGGTAAAAGACTGAACAGAAGGATCAACTGAGGAGGTGAAGAGGACAATAGCTCTGCAGAATATAATATACAGTGAAAACGGAATCCATAAAAGATGGAAAGCAACACCGGAATAATAAAAATGTACTGCCTGTGCACTACAAAGTCTGATGAAAAAGTAAAGGGGCGATTCTTTCAAAAAAAGCCTGTTTGAAGACAAAGTGAGGGTTTAAAGAAAACTTCTGTAGATCATGATCAGAAAGGTTAGAAAACGTGGGAGTAAAAAATAAAAGGGAAGTCTGTGAAGTAATGTAATTGACAAGGTTGACAGCCTCTGTACCAAACTAGTGAAGCACGTGGAGTTACGTATTTTTAAATCTGTTGAACAAATGTAATACTTGAGGAGGCAAAACTTATTAATGGGCTTATTTGTAATGCCACTGACCATGGAGAATTTTGAAGGGAAGCTAAGATTTTCTGACAAAAATCACAGGCAAAATAAAGCAAAAGAACAACTCTTATGAAGAAGTTATGTGGTTGATTTTAAATTTGTCAATAATAGTTTAAGTAGACCAAAATCCTAAATGATGCATAGATACTGAGTCATTCCAAGTACACGATGCTAAAATACTATTCACTCTTGATCTTTTTACTTAAATTTTCTTTCTTCTTTACAAGGTGCCTAAAATTACAACTACTCTTAAAGTGACTGGCTGGCTTCCTCTTCCTATAGGCAAGGCTAGAATACAAAGCAAAATTCTTCTTTGACCCTTCATAATCATGTTTTCACTCCCCTTTCCAGCTTTATTTCTTGTCGGCATCCCTAGAGAACCCAGTTTCAACACAAAATGTTTGTCATCACAAGATTTTGACTACTGTGAATCTCAGTCATTGCTGTTGATGGTTTAGCCTTCATAATGGTTATAAATATTTAAGAGCTGGTGCCATTAGACTAATTAGTGTTGTGTGCTGTAATCATTTTACATGTGGACTCTTGCTAAGTTTTCCTGTTTAATAGTTGACACTTAGAATCTGTTTAAATAAATACAATTCTGTTCTACAAACAGTTTCTTTCTATTGTGCTAACTCTCTGTTTAATTCAATTGAGCTATTTACTATTGTGACCTCAGGATTTGAAAGATAAGTCTTCAAATGAAAAATCCAGCTTTCTTCAGCAGCCTGCTGGAAATGCAGATGTTAAAACACAGATGGTTGTCTACAGACTATTTCTTACAGTTCTGTAGTTAGTAGGATGATATTCATCAGTTATTAGTACTATTGAATATAGCCATAGGTCTCCTCAGGGTAACACAGGCCCATGGCTTATCATGGGCCAACAAATAATGTTCTTAGTACTCACTCATGTGCACTGCAAACTATTAAGTTTGTGTTTTGCTGGTGGCTGCAGTGATGGTCGACCTTTTTGCTGATATACAGGATTTTTAGGAATATTATTAGTTTGTGTAATGAAGCTGTTGTTGACATGAAAAACTTTGGTACAAAACAAAATGACCTGAAATGTGGATGATTTTATTTTCTTGCAAGGTAGTTATCCTTCTTATGAAAAGGCATTCATCAGGATATTGTCTGAAGCCATTTGCTTTGTTTTTTCAACTATTCAGTGGTTTTGTTCTTTCATGTAAATAGAATAAGCTTGTTTGAGATCTATCATTTCTACTGCAAGCAATATCTTCATGACATTTAATAATACCAGTCACAAATTACTCAGAAGTTTGTTCCTCCATGTTTGGCTTTCAAAATCATTGTTGAGCTTTTATAAATGAATTCAAGGGAATCGTTGCATAGCCTACTTTAGGAAGTCTTACCAACTTACCTCTTTTGGTAGAGATAAAACAATCAAACATAATTTTCCCTGTTATGTGTTGGTGAAAACCACCTGGGATTCTCAGAGGAACCATGTGGAAAGGGTTGGAGATCTGCAAGGTCATAACAGGAGAACAGGCAGAATTTGCGGTCATAATAATCATCATAAGCATCATAATATATCACAATTTGATGTTTTTGGGAGATCTGGAATACCTCTTGAATTTCATGTGCTAATATTCGGTGTCTAAGTTGACATGTTTTCTAAGATTTCAGTCTTTTAAGAATCCCTGTGCAATGTCTGACCATGATTTTTGTATGCATTCATTACCTTTGTTCCCCACTGATGCACTTGAATAAAATGTGAAGACCTTCATTCTGAAATCTGAGCTGTTGTCCTGGTTTCAGGTAGGACAGAGTTAATTTTCCTCCGAGTAGCTGGCAGGGTGCTATGTTTTGGATTAGAATGAGAAGAGCGCTGATAACATGCTGATGTTTTAATTGTTGTAGAGCAGTGCTTACACCAAGCCAAGGACTTTTGAGCTTCTTGCTCTGTCCTGCCAGCGAGCAGGCTAGGGGTGCAGCAGGAGCTGGGAAGGGACAGACCCAGGACAGCTGACCCAAACTGGCCAAAGGGGTATTCCATACCATCTGACGTCATGCTGAACAATATATAGGGGTGGCTATCCGGGGTGGAGGGCAGGCCGGCTGCTCGGGGATAGGCTGGGCATCGGTCAGCGCGTGGTGAGCAATTGCATTGTGCATCACTTATTTCATACACATTATTACTATTAATACTATTATTATTATTATTATTATTGTTGTTATTCTTTTCCCTGTCTTAATAAACTGTCTTTGTCTCAACCCCCGTTTCTCTCCCCCATCCCAGAGAGGGAAGGGGGAGGGTGAGCGAACGGCTGTGTGGTGTTTGGCTGCCAGCCGGGCTAAACCACAACAGCTGTGTCATTATAGTGTGTCTTGTCAGATGACAATTTAAGTTATCACCAGATATTTCTGAGATAGGAGGTAGTAAAATAGTTATACATGTCAGGCATTCTAGAATTTTCTGTTGATAAGAAGATCTTGCACTCAGGAGAGAGTGCCTTCTTAGGAAAGGACTGAAATGGTAGAATGAAATTCCTCATGAAATAGTGAAAGCTGTAGATTTGTTCTGTTCAGTTCAATCTTACATTATTCCAATGTGTTCAATGAAGTAATGACTAGGAAAATAAAAGAAAAATAAACAATACCCTATTAAAACCCTTCTGTAAAAGGATCTTTACAAACTAGCAATCTTACTTCAGGTTTCCTTATAAATTTGTAAGTTAACACCCACAGAATAAAAATAAAAAATAAAAACATAAAAAATGAAGCCTTGAGAATAAGTGTGTACTTTAAAAGAAATGACACCATCTTTTATCTGTGGACTTTTATATAATATTTCCATTGGTAATTCATTCTGTGAATATTATGCTTGTATACCTGTGCACCAACTAACCGTTCAGTGAGTAGTACAGGTGTATTTGAGTGACATTTAAAAAATAAAAATTAAAACACAAAAAGTACAGTGAAGCTACCACTACATAACTAAAAGCAAAATCAAGGTATTTTATTACCAGGATTGATGAGGTATGAAAAAGAAATAATCTGTTGTGAGATACAGAGCATGTGCTTAGTTTTCAGGGCTGAGAGATGAAAAAATCCTTAACAGGAATCAAAAAAAAGTCTTTTTTTTTTTGGTCGTTTTTCCCCTCCTCCTTTAGCTCTTAACATACTGACTAGATCATTAGACACCCCCTACTCTTAAATCACAATCAATGTTTACTATATGTTTTGTATCATTTTTATCAAATATTTTCCAGTTAAATTTAACAACAACAACAACAAAAATTCTGATTTGTGACAAAACCATGTGAGACTAAAACAACAGTAAAAATTCTATCAAGATGCAACAGAACAGTTTTTAAATAATTTTTCTATGAGTAGGTAAGATCAACACCAAAGGAGCTGAAGAAAGAAGGGGAAAAAAACAAATGAACCAACAGATAGCAAACATCAATGTTACCGAAAGTTACAAATTTCAAAAGCACTTCCTTTTTACTAGGCAACTTAATCCTAGTTTCAAAGCTGTTAAGGAGCCTAAACCACATGGATTTTCAATATCACTTAGGGCTCAGTTACATAGGGAAGTTCCTTCAGGCCCATGTGTTACCAAGCCTTAGCTGCTATTCAGTAATTGCCTTCACTTTACAATAATTGTGATTTAGTCCATAGCAAACGCACGGTGTTCTGAGATAATTTGGCCTACAATTAGAACATGAAGGGGGCTTCACACGATGTAGGCAACGATTACCAATGTCACTTGTATCCAGTAACTTCTTTGCATGTTTTGTTCATATATTCTAAATTTATTTTTAAAGAAGTTCCATTTCAAAAGAGGGAGTAAATGCCAAATAGAACTTTTTAAAGCTGTATTCACGGATACTATTTATGGTATCAATAGACCTGTATCTTTAATTGCTTTCTGAAAGCAGGATTTAAAATTAGATATTTATTTCATATGCTTATTATACAAGCTCCTTAATGTTTCCTTTTAACTCCAATATCCTACTCAGTATGTAGCAAAAGGTAAAAATCTTTATGTAAGGATACAAATACTGTGCAAACAAAGTTACATTTCTGCCTGATGTGGACAATTTGTTTTTATACTGTTTAACATTAGTTTTTAAGTCTATATTATTAAAAAAAGTTTAAAAAATTAAGCTGCATCAGGAAATAAATGTTTCTTCCCCTTATGAACTGCAAAAAATATATTTTCTATATGGCTTTCTGCAGCCTTTTAGCTGTTGAGGTTTTTCTTTAAGCAAAACCATGAAAACTGAAGATTGTGTAATGATTGATTTGAAGAATAATGATACAATATATTTGCTGAAAATAATGCTGATGCTGAAATGGGAAGTATAAAAATCATTGGAAACATTATGGAAACAGGCAACATTGAAATAAATTGTTCTGTTCCAATATGGAAAATTTATGAATATATTTTATGTGATTTTTATAAGGTTCCTCTCTTCAAAGTATAATAGTTACTTCACTTAAGAAAATGTTTTAATCATATTTTTCTGCATTCTAAGTTTTTTTTTTGCATCTATTCCAATTTCCATTTTCACTTTGTTTTAATGTCAGAAATCACAGTGAATCCAAGGAGATTCACGCAGAGATTACGTGTAAAATTCCTTCTAATTCTAGTTCTGATCCTTGAATAATAG
Source organism: Cygnus olor (assembly GCF_009769625.2). Taxonomy (NCBI): domain Eukaryota; kingdom Metazoa; phylum Chordata; class Aves; order Anseriformes; family Anatidae; genus Cygnus; species Cygnus olor. Next base: position 39,069,206 of record NC_049172.1, on the reverse strand, counting down.
TAAAAATATATTCCAGAAAGACAAGTAGTAATCAAGTAATTATAGTAAAAGTCCTAACCCCCATTTCTTCAAGCATGAATAACACTCTTTGGGAGTGAGTTTTGCACAATTTCAACCTGTCAGGATCAGCCAGGGGAGCAAATAACTTCAGGTTCGGGTTACCATGTTAGTGCCATAGTCTGATAAGTCTGATGTTTTATGTGGGCTGGATTCTGAGTATCTCCTAAACCAAAGACTTAAGATAGATTAATACTGATCCTTATCAGTAGAACAGTTAATTCTTAGATCATTTCTTTCTCACGCTTATTTAAATATGGAGTTAGAAAGTCAATGTATGTAAATGCCCGATTAAATTCAAAAAGGTGAGAGATGCTGAAGAAGTGGTCTGAGGAGTGGTTTTCAGTCTGGTTATGTTGGTGTCAGCCCTTGCAGATTCCATCGTAACCTGACCTGATCTTTGGTGTCAACAACAATTAGATTAATTACAATTTCTAGAGAAGGGCTTTAAGTACACAGGATTTAATGAGTTCATGTGGTAGTGTGACAGCGAAGCTGTCATGTGTGTTTTGGTACATGGCTGGATGACAATAATTGATGTCCTGTCTTAGTTGTCAGCTATCTTTCAGTTTAAGCATATGGTATGTGACTGAGCTAACAGAAAGGTGATATGTCACTGTCAGCGTTTGGGTGTCCCTTTTCTCAGTGCATGGGATACCTGATGAGACATCAACAAAAATTATGGTAGGCTTGGGAGCTGATTCTTCTCTTGATTAATGACACTAATTGAAGTTAAAGTCTGTGCACACATCAAGGGCAGAACAGAATCTTCTTAATTTGTCTCTTTTGGCACACCTGGCACCCACTCGTTGTGGAGAAGTTTGAATGAGTGTGGTCACATTAACATTTAAGGTTCCTGTTTTCTTGCTATACGATACTAATAAATTCTGCCATCATATCAATTTTGGTAGGAGTTATTTGTTAAGGAAAAAAAAAAAGCTCAAATGCCTTATACGTTGGATTCTGCTAAGCAATTCTTGAAAATCATTCTCCATAACAATAATAGGAGTGACATCTTACTTACTTAACTGGTTATGTTAAAATTCAAAAGTTTGGACTACAGTTTTTACCACACAGGAAAAGGTTCTCAAACCTATCAGCAAGAATAGCTCAGGTTTTCTGTTCTGTTGGCAATTAACTGATTCTCTGCATATTGAAGAAAGTACAAGTCTCTGTATTGACCCTTGAGTATGACTGGAAAAATTGAACAAATAGAGCAATTGTTTTGTTTTGCTTCTAAATGTGGAATCAGTTTTAGGGCCCCAGAGCAAAGTTTTGGGAATTTATAATTGCTGAAGATTTGTTGAAGAGAAATGAGCTCTTGTCAGCTCAAAATTAATGAACTTTGTATTATTCCAATTTAGGCTACTTAGAAAATAATTATCTGTCATTTAAAAGTTTTAAAAAATATATAGATAATTATTTCCTCTCTTTCCTAACTACTGAAGTGGGAAATATCATCCTCTTTTGTAGATCATCTTGATAGCTGTAGTCCAAAAGTTATCTAAAAGATTAGTACTAGTAGTATTCACATCCTATGTACTTATGAAGAATGCCTAAAACCCATCCATTCATAGCATAGCAGGTAAGCTACATCTTAAGGTGAAGAATTAAAAAGTTCAAACAAATACAAATAACTGTTTACCCTAGAGAAGAGACAGTTTGGGAAGAACGTCATCAGCATGTGCAAATGGCTTAAGTGTGGGTGCAAAGAGGCTGGAACTAGGCTCTTTTGGAACTAGGCTCTTTTTAGTACAGGACAAGGGGTATAGAGCGCAACTGAAGCACAGGAGGTTTCATCTGAATATCAGGAAGCACTTTTGCATTGTGCAGCTTACCAAGCACTTGCACGGGTTGTCCAGAGAGGTTGTGGAGTTGTCATCCTTGGAGAGAGATAAAAGCTGTCTGGACATGGTCCTGGGCAAGTGACCGTGCTCAAGCAGGGAGGTTGGACCAGATCACCTCCAGAGGTTCCTCACAGCCTCAACCATTCTGTGAATGAAGTGAAATGTATTTGAGAATAAACATTTTACCTTTTGAGGGGCATAGTATTTCTTTTCTTTGATAGAGCTTAGCAAGGTAGCATTCATTGATCTCTGATTGAAGAAATTGCACTATTAATCACAGAATCACCTAGGTTGGAAGAGACCTCCAAGATTACCTAGTCCAACACTTCAAATGAGAATATTACAGTTAATTCTAGTTAGTTTTCTAACTCTTCATTACAGTCTTGCTGAAGATGAGCAAGAGATTTATGTGTGTGTGTGTGTCAGGTTGTGATATTGATTCCAAGTGAGGGGCCTTAGTGTCAGTTTTAGAATTTGCTTGCCTCCAACTTAATGATTTGTGAACTAATATGTCTGTGGAAAAGAAGGCTTAGGGGAGCCCTAATGGCAGCCTTCCAGTACCTGCAAGGTTATCAAAACAGAGGCATTATCGTCGCAGAGGCGCGTGGAAGGAGGACAAGACTCAGCAGGCATAAATGAGAGATTTCAACCAGACAGAAGAAAAACTTTTTCACCTTCAGATAAGTCCAGCAGTGCAGTGGGCTGCCCAGAGAGGCTGTTCAGTCTTTGTTTGTGGAGGTTTTAAGACCAATTGGATAAAGCTTTGAGCAACCCACTTTGACCTCAAAGCTGACCTTACCATGAGCTTTCGGGTCTCCTGGGATCCTTTCCTGCCTGAATGAATCTATGATATTTGAAAATAGAAGAATGCTATCATCCACTCCTCTCAATCAGGAATATCTTAGAAGCATAAAGATATTTTCAATTATTTTGTGTTTCATTTTGGAAATTGAGGACAGTTATTCAGAGTTGTACCAAAATATTTCTGTTACTAGACATCAACACAATCTTGTAAATCATTACTTTACTATATATTCTTTATGCATGGTTTACGTGGCATGATACTCCTGTTTTATGGCTGTTTGAAAGTTGAAATTTGGCAAGACATGAGCTATTTTCTTGAAGGCTGAGGTGATACTACCCATTTATTTTGTAGCCGTTTCCTTAAAGATTGTATTCACGTGACCGAGCAAATTACACCATCAAGGTTAAGGAAAATCTTTGTACCAAGAAACCTATTTTAAACATAGCATTTGAAAGAGAAAAAATGTGTGCTACCTTACTTTAAGTCTTTCATGATACAAGCACATTATTCTGTCAATGCTATGAGTGTTCTGTTTAAATTAATCTTTTTTTTAAGAACAGAAAGGATTGATATTTTGATGTACATCCTCATAAAAGTGGTATTTTGCTTATTTTCACCTTATGCCTATTGCTTTTGACTGATTGAAGAAAAATCTTTATAAACCAACTTTTAAGTGCTTGAGCAGTGAAAAATCGAATTTCCATAAGCAGATTTCAGTAATTAATTTCAGCAATATTTTACATTTTCCTTACCATTTGCTAAATTACTCTCTGGGATACTGTCCGCTCCCTGTGTACCTATTTATAACTCATGAAAAGTTTGCCCCTGAAAGTTCTAGTTTGTTAAAGACAATAACATTAAGACATTTTTTTCATTCGAGTACTTTTTTCAGGCCTACCAACTGTTCTTGCGAGTCTTTATTGAAAAAACATATAGCAATTCATTGGAATTCTTCCTTAAAGACAGATCCTAATGTTGGACACTATTTTAGTAATGGTATCATTAGTAGAGGCATTCTCAAGTTTAGTATGTTAGTGTTCCCTACTTACAGCTTTATTCTAATGCTTAAAATGAGATTTTAAAATTTCCACATGTATTAATGCTTGTTTTGTGGTTTTGTTTTTTTTCTTTCACATTGGAAAGAGATTCAGAATGGTATTGCAAAGACTACTAAGTAAAGGAGGGTGCTTTGTTGGACAGATGTTAAAATGAAATTACTATACATAAAATGTTAAAGTTTATTAGAAACATTTCCATAGCACTTGTAAGATTTTAGTTAAGACTTTGCTTCAGTTTATTTATTTATTTATTATTTAAAGTTACTGGAAACTGCGTGGATACTTGACATTTTTTGAAAACCTCCTGTAGTGACAAGACTTAAAAACAGTCTGAGAGAAAAATTGACATGAAATCCTGTACATTGAGGGAACCAAATAGTTGGACAACATGGAAACTGAATGCTGTGGAATGTGAGTTAATGGTAGTAGGCAGGAATTATCTAGTTTTCAGTGCTGAAGTCAAGTGTAATGCTAGTACACCACAAATTGATAAGGTAAGTTAATCAGACTAGTATGTACTCTTCTCTATTTAAGGAGTTGGTATCTATCAGCCTTGCTGTTGGACAATTTAGTGGCAAGAAAAATAATCACCATGCCTGCTGCAAAGTTGAGAAATATGCCCTCATTTAAACCTAAGCCAGAGATAACAGGTGCCCTGAAATGCCTATAACAACAATAATGTCCCTTGGGTTCGTAGCTCTCTGCTTTTGCTTTTAAAACAGATGGAAAGCTGTTCCCTGCATTTTTCATGTAGATGGGCTGATTATCTAGCTGTGGAATCCAAGAGAGTTTCAATCTCTCTGGTTTCTAGCAGAGGAGCAGAACACAGTATATAGGATATGGGAAGACTGCATCCATCAAATTCCTTCTTTCATATCAGGACATGATTTAGCGAGGCAGTGCATTGATACTTTAAATGACTGCTTGCTGCACAAATACTTAAGTGTATTCCCCTATGCATATATTGTTATACAAAGGAGTTGGTTCTTACAGTAGATATAAATCAATTGTTCAGATTGTAAACTGGTGAGGATTTGTAGAGAACAAAGTATCGGTGAGAAACAGTGCACTTACAAGTTCAAATCCAGTTTACTGAGCATTAAATTTTCTACACATGCAAAAGATTTTTTGTTGTTGTTGTTGTTTATTTATTTGAATGGGCTTTTATATCATCTACAGTATCCCTACATGGAAAATGAAGGTACAAGAAAGAGGGGGAAAAGTCCATAGTAACGTAATAATATAAAGAGTAATACGGAGCAGTGATGTCTTTAAAGCTCTGCTCTACGATGGCAATAGAGACGGCTATAACTCTAGCAGTTGAAATGTAAAATGGAAATTAGAAAGTAAGTGAAAACTTGAGGAGTAATTAGCTAATATTAAAAAGAAAATTGATGATTGTATTCAAAGCAAGAATCCTTTTGCTTCTGTTGAAGAGTTATGAAAGTAATTATAGAAGACGAGAACATTACAGGAAAATACATCCTCATTTTCTTGGAGCAACATAAAACAAAACAAACAAACAAACAAAAAAAAAACAGCAAAGGGCTACTAATAACCAAAGGTAGATTTGTTCGTTTGTTTGCTCTTTAATCTCTGAAGAAAGGTTGAAGTAGAAAACAGCTTCTGGTACCTGTCATCTAGACATGGAGGTCTCCTCAGATATTACCAATCTCAAAGTAACAAGAATGTAAGTGCCATGCCAGTGACTTCAAAGAGGTCTGGGATTAAGTTTGCATTACCGGACCAAGCAGTAAATAAAGGAGAAATATGTAAACAGCATTACAATAAATACAGTTGCATTGTGTGAATAAATTGCATTGTGCAAATGCACAGAGTGATTTCTGAAGCTGTGAGCTAATATTGTGTGCCTATATTGTGACTTAAACTCAGTCTATCTAGTATCTGTACAGATATTTAGGAAAACTGTAGGACAGCATGCTTAGTATATTGACAGAAGTACACTGCCATACTAACAGCTTGTGCCTACAGCTGACTAGATTTAAGTCAAGGAAGCATTAGGGCCTAAAAGGGGAGCAAAAAAAAAAAAAAACAAAACATCAGGAAGAATGATGAAAGAGCTTAAACCTGAGAATTTTAAGAGAGGAACAAGTTGTCTGTTAACCTTTTTGAGAAGTAAACATCGTTTCTTTTGCATCCTCCTCCTTTGACAGCCAAGTAGATGTGGTCTGCTGAGAATTCCTGTTGGATTATGCATCTGAAGCATCATATGTGGGAGAGCAGCTCCTCTGTGCTTCCTGGGAGAGCTTGGTTTGCAAGATAAATGCCTGAAACTGCGATTCCTGTATGCATGCCAAGAAGCAGTTTCTAGGAGCCCTGACAGTTTGCTGGTGAAAACTCAGGAGAGGTTTAAAGGCTGCGATTTAATTTTTCATCTAAATTGTTTGATCGATAACAATTTGAAGAGCTTATATATATATTTATAGAATCTAAAACTCATAGGTCCCCTGAACCTATGGGGTCTGGATCCTAACAGTTTTTCAGAATGTTAACTGAATCTCTTATGTATCAGTGATTTAAATGTAGTTTATGCAATATAATTTTTAGAGAATATCACATGGAAGGTCATTAAAAGATATAGTGTACCAGCCATCTGAATCATTTCTAAATATTTGTCTGCATTATTATTTGTAAAATAATGGGGCATCTGTGGTGTACATACTTGCTGGTAATTAATGTTACAGTATCATAGTTAGTGGTGATATGTATGGATATGAGTAACATACATCACATAGCACAGATCTTAATATTTGGAATTTTCTTTTGAAGTGAGAGTCTTAAATTGTTCCTTGGCAGAACCTACAGGAATGAGGGATGACATAATTCATGGTTTGGAAAGGGATAGTCGTTGTCATTTAACCAAAAGGACATAGGTATCTAAACTCATTGCTCCTTCACATTCAGCAATGTACTTAGAAGCATTTTGCATGCAAATCCATTTACAGATATATCCATAAAGTACTTAAACAACAACAAAACAGAAAATAAAATGCTTCTAAGGGCAAAGGATGTAAGAATTCTCTATCCTGTGTGTAAGAAATATTTATATGATAAATCGTCAGACTAAACAAAGGTTTGTATTGATCTTGAATCAGTACACTTTCTCCAACTAATTTTAGGCAAGATCATTTATAATATTCAAAGAAACGTTTAAATATAGAACTGTACCTCAATACTACATGTCAAGTAAAAGACAGGTCACTATTAATTCAGTAACATATTTGAGGCACAGCAATTTACTAGCAAGTAGAAAATGAAAATCAGTGTTGGAATACTTCATTCCCACAGAATATATGAATATACATATATTCATATAAATATATGAAGTTATATTTAAACTTATGTTTAGGATGAATACTAACTCTTTAAACCCTTGAGAATGAAAAGTACTGCTATCAGGAGTAATTAGCTTTTAATTGTTATTGATAAGTTGTTATATATGTGGCTATGTCAGATCTTGTTTGTTCCTTCTTCGTGCTTTCCTTCTTTCCTGTTTTTAACATCTGTAATATTTTATTCAGAATTTATCAATTTTGATTTCTCAGATAAAATAGCTAAATTAAACTCACAGTTATTAAAAATACTGAAAGAAGCAAGAAGATAGATTCAGTGCTTACTAGCATACTCCACTTAGCCTTTTCTAATTCCTCCAGTATATTTGAATTGTTCTTTGGTTTAATTCTATTAACTAGAGTAAAGAACACAGACGGTCAACAGATGCTGCACAGAAATTGCTTAAATGTTCAAGACCTTATCCCTTGGCGTTGATAACAGATCAATATCTGGCCAGATTTTGTGTTCTTTTCAGGGGAATACGATGATAGAAAAAAGCTTATTACTTTCGTAAGTAATTATTTGCTTAAAGACTCTGTGCCCCTTCTAAACCCCATTGCTTTTTGAGTGTCATGCACAATCCACACTTATCCTTGTCTCTAATCAATAGGTATTAGATATTCATCCAAAACTACTAGCTGTTTCAGCTTTTAGGTCTCTATTCTTGGCTATGATAGCCTGATTTTTTTATCACTTTAGGAGGACTTTTTTGAGTGTAGTGGAATTCTTATATTCCTTTTAATTTGGTGCAACAGTAAAAAACATGTAAATACACTCATTAAGGAATGTAAGAAAAAAATGTGATGTGCTAGAGCATTCCATCATGTCACTGTCTATCAATGTGTAGAGGCTCCTAGTTGTAAATCCAAACAAGATTGTGGCCCATGAGCTAAGGTCCTCTCTAAACAGACCTTTTTCTTCTCTTTGCTTAAGTTTTCCAATACCATAAAGGAGAGAACAAAAAGATGAAGGAATGGTTTGGGGCTGACAGCTTCATGCTACAGAGCAGCAGCTTTGCATGGAGCAGAAGTGTTGAGGTGGTGACCCTTCCTTCATAAAGGAGAAATATCTACAGGCAGAGCCCTGTAAAGGGCCTTCAACTTTTTCATTCTTTTCTGCCGCTTTCTGTAATATCTAGCTACCCTGAGGAAATGTTTCAGATTTCATTTCTTTTGGATTGTTTGTGAAAGGTAGAAATAGATGTGCAAGTTAAGGTAGACTGTGGTATGGGAGTCCTATCTCTCTTGTTGAGTCCAGTCTCATGGGAGGTGGGATTTATCAGGGAATGCTACTAGACTGTGATATACATGTGTGGCTTTATTAAGTGATGTTTGGCTGCCCAAAGCACTTGGTGAATGTATCTCTGTCTCTGAATACTCTTGTTTGTTTGTTTGTTTGTTTTTTTCCATGTGCCCACTTGCGAAAGCTACTGCAGTCTATGCTCTCAGAATAATACTTCTTAGTCAGAAAAGAAGTTAATGAAAGTAAAGTTGTTCTAGAGGACGTTCTCAGAAACACAATATAAAACAGAGGGGAAATGCCAGGGAAGGCAAATACAGTTTGTTGTATTCAGTCAGTTTCATTTTCAAATGCCACCAGTTGTTGGCATTTAGCCATTTGTTAGAGAAAACAGATTCCTCGTCTCAAAGTCGTAATGATGTAGTAGAGATTAGAAGGGAAAATTATAATTTACTTTGTGTAAAGTCCAAAGGCAAAATGCACTCGAGTTAGAAAAAAAATTAATAATAATTGTCCTATTTCAAGTGCTGGCATTCTTCAGCATGATGATGGGGACATATTCAGGAAGAGGAGCTAATGAGCTGCTGTTTTCTAATCAAAGCAGAAAAATCTAGTGGAAAAATGACAGACTTCCCATTTCAGTGTCATTTACAAAATGACAAAAGTAGCCCATTGCTTACTCAGTGAAGAAAAAATTACAAAGTTTATTGCTAATGAATATTTTTGTTGTTTTTCATAATGAACCAGATGTATGTATTCAGTTCAGTATATTATATAAAAAAGGACATATTTACCATATTTCTTACAGATTAATCTTACAGATTAGATGTTGGTTAGTCAAAGAAGACAGGTATCGATGCTGTCTTTTTTGTCAAGTTTTTCCAGTTGAGAAGCTCTTTGAGTTCTGTATGTATGTATATCTGTGTCTATCTGTCTTGACTAATAATAGTAATTAAGAGTAAAAATTCTATTTTATGAAGAAACTAGACAGAAAGTGTTGAGAAATACTGATATGATCCCATAAGGAAAAATGTGCCGTCAAGATGGTACATTTAAAAACTACACCCCAAAAAATGCATTCTAAAGTTTGAGTGGGGAGAAACAGAAATGGAGAAGAACAATGTAATAAACAGAACAACCTAGGAAAGGACTATTCACCTAGGAAGACATTGTTACTGAGAAGGAGATGACAAAAAATATAATGAAAAAGATTTTCTGAAAAATTGCTAAGTAAGCTTGACTCCCTAGATCTACTTTAAATCTAAGCCATTCTCCAATAAATACTCTGACTTATCATTTGCATGCTCTATCCCTGCTCTACAAAGCTCTACAAAGCAGCAGTAGAGCATAAAGTATTTTTTTATATCATCTGCTCATATATTTCACAAGTAAATTGTCAGGTAAGCAAGACTGATGAATAAAACAAATAGGAAATCCTGGGAAAAAACATCTCTTAAGGCATTCTGAATATTTAACTAGCTGGAATTCCCTTCACTTACTAATATTTTATAAAGAAAACAGTAACATTGTGCTTTAATTTTTCTGAGATTTATACCCAAACTTAGCAATAGCAATAATGTCCACCACAAATCATGCTGTGATAGCATTCTCAGGAGGAGAAACAACCCTTGAACAGTTGACATTAAATACATATACATTTCAAATAAGAACAGCAACGCTATCTGTAAACTGGAATAGACTCAAAATTATGTTGAGGATATTTTTCTTCACATGTGTACAAATGTCAGTTTTCCTTCTGTGTGAGAGTCAAAAGAAAGGTTAGTTCATGAGTATACATGCACCTTCAGTACCAGGTCAGTTCCATGTTGAACTTTTAATCTAATGCTCAGTTTCATTCAGATTAGTCAGAGCAAATACTGTTTTGTGACATATTGCAACTCTTAAGTTATGTTAAAGGAAGCAGCCTTAAGTGACTGAACAAATTACATCTGTAGTAAGGAAATGCTGCAATAGGAATTCTTCCTTTAGTTGGATATGTTAACACTAGAAAACAAATCCATAAGAATTTTCAGATGGATCTATTGTTTTTTCCTTTACCACTGGTGAGAACTGTTCAAACAAGTTATGTGGAATTAGTGAGAACCTGCAATTTGATTTTGGCTCATGCATTGCTCCAGTAGAGTACTGTTAAATTTGACTGGGAGGGTGGGGTGTCTCCTTGCTGCTTGGCTTGGTTCAGCTGAAGTCTTAGGACTTAGCAATGAGGTAGTTTAGATGCAGGAGATTTTGTAACTCATTCCAGAACAAGATTTCATAACTTAGAAGAGCTCTCAGAGTTTTGTTCATCACACTTGTTTACACTCAGAGTTTGGCAGCTGAAAGATTTGAGGTAACAGTTTATGATATATTGCCGTATATTTCAAGTCATTTGCTATTTTTTCTTCTTTCTTGCCAACTTTGTTTTCTGAAATAAACACTCATTTTGCTGCCTGATTGTTCTCGTGATTTGCTCTTTTAAACTTCACTTGGATATTTTAGCTTTACTGCTGTATTATATTTTTTTTCCCAATGGATGGCTGTCAGAGCAGCCACTTCAAATCTAGCCAATTTTTAGTCTCAAAATAAGTGTATCTGAATGGTTTTTAGATTTGCAATTTAGCTTCAAAGAGCACAAAAGGCACGGAGTGGGAGAAAAACAACTGTCTGTGCTGCATTCACATTTAAGAATTCACTGTTTTATTCATCATCTTTGCCATCATCTTTGTTTCAAAAGCAGGTTTACCTTTTGCTTATATACAAATGTCTAAATTAAAGTATTGAGCAAGTATGGATACACTGAAGATTACATGCCTGGTATGAACTGTTTTACGCAAAAGGAAATGGCTTTTTGCTCCTGTATTTGTCTAGACAATTTTATTATAGAGATCACAGATGCCTTTCAAATATATTCTCATGCATGTGTGGTTTGTATGGAAATAGTACGTATGAAGGATTGAATTGACAATATTTAACTGTATACTATGTGAAGTGTGTATAATATGTTGGCACAAGTAACTATGGTTAAAACGTGAGTATGAAAAAGATGAAACAAAAACCAGTCTTTCCTGTCACACAGCACAAATGTGCTTCTAACTGAAAACAAAGTTTTTGTAAAACCTCTTAGAGGTAAGTAATTTAAAATGGAGGTAGCATTAGATGACTATTAAATGTCCTCTATGTGGATGTTTCACCTGATCAGAAATAGTTTACCAGCTCAAGGCTACATAATGTCAAATAGGTACCTGCATTTTGTTGTGACATCGCGCCATGTCTGTTTTTGTTTGTTTATTTGTTTGTTTTTTGGTTTGGTTTGGCTTTTTTGTGTGCCTTTTCACCATGGGAGCTTGTGAAGTCCACGTTCACGGGTATGCTGAGGTCTGCTTACCAGCGTATTATGAAGACATCTCTTAGAATAACTCTGAAAGAGTAGCCAAAACTGGGCACATAACCCTTCAGTATTCCTCATCCCATCAGTGGTGCTGTCACAAGCTTATCTACCAAATCCTTGAGCTGCTTGAATGCAGTAGTGAGAGACTCAAAAAATGAGAAGAACATTCACTGGGGGGGGGATGGAGACGTCCCCTTTTCACTCCTTTCCCCCACCATGATAAGAAAAGGAATTGCACTGATTAGAGGCATGGCAGTCCCCAGGGGTCAGGCTACAAGGGTAAGGTGATTAGTAATAATAATATATTGTTTACATTTTATGTAGAAGTGATTAACCTCGGCTCCAAGTGGCTACCAGTAAAATGTCTATTCTGGGGTGAAGTATCTCACAGTGCTTCTTTGAGACATATCTTGTGCTGCACAAATAGTAGCAGCCAAATGCAATGGGAAAGTCAGACATTTCATATGAGGTAGGGAAGCAGCAGAACTGCAAATCCTCTGCTAAAGGGACTTGGTAGAGAGTGTTACAAGGAAATGAGAGGGAGGATGAGCAGAAACAGCAGCTGCCTACATGGAGGCACAAATCACTCACAGAAAATAAAACTGAGCCAGTGTGGCCACACATATGTCTGGAGAGATATTTACAGTTGCAGCCCAAACACTGAGGTTGGGGAAGCTGTGGAGGTCTCTTAATTGCTCTGAAAGATACTGCAGAATATCAGCTTTTCAAGGACCACTAGGCTTCAGGAGCCATTCTTGGCAATGATCCTGGGCACCTTATAATTCACAAGAACAGATAAACTTAGATGACCAGGTGACACCCTCGGAGACCAGTTTTAAAACCAGTTAATGCTAAGTTATGCTTTTGTTTGTTTGTTTGTTTATCAAAGACCCACTGAGTTACCAACTCAGGCCTCCAGCTGATATTCAGATGTTAATCCAGCTCAGGATGAGACGTGCTGGGGGGTATTGTAATGTGCATAGCTGCCTGCAGTGCAATGCATGGCACAAGATGTATGTGCCCCAGGACATTGATCTAATTTTGTACAAAATCCACACGCACACATAAAAGGTGAGAGAAGTCAGTTATTTGTAACAGTAAAATAAATCTTTCAGTTTGAAGTTCCACCTTTTAATTTTTATCGGTCTTGTACGTCATGTGGCAGGCAGACACAATGAACTGTAAAAACTAAACTAAAAATGCCTGCTAGATTCTGCCAGCTAACATCTCAAAAGAATGACACCTATACAGTGAGGAAGCTAATGGTATATATATTTGCCCAGTGCAATGTAAAAACACTGAAGTAATTTTTGCATGTCTATTTTTGCTGTTTCCCATGGACAAACTTTTTGACATATTAGAAATAGAAAAATTTAATTAAAATTGATAATACTGAGCCAGCTGATGCCACTGGCCTTCTTACTAAAAGACAACACAGTTTTCAGGAGCAGTGCTACGGAAATCCAAGCTAGGAGACTGTAAACTGGTAGTAAATTAGAATGGCAAATACTGTGATGGCAAATTCAGAATGCCAATATTAATTAGGAAAATTTATTTAAAATGTTTTCCTATCAGTCAATTCCTTGCTATTAATTTGCATTTTCAGATTTATCTACTTAGAAAAAATGCTGAGCAGGTTATTTAAAAGTTGAGTTACAAAGAAATACATATGTTGAGAATAGGTATAATCAAGCATACCAAAAATTATACTAAGCTATTTTATGCCAGTAATACAAATTAAGCTAGGCTTATGCCAGGTTAATGCATATTAATCTGAATCTAGTCATATAGATACCTGAGATGGAGTATGTCTAGTTCTGACTTTTTGTCTGACTTTTTCTTTGTCAAACTAGTCAGTTTTGAGACTTTTTGTCTCAAACGTATTTGGAGAGTTAGGCAGTCTGATTTTAATCCAAATATTAGATGATACATTGATTTTTTTTCTACCAAATGCATCAAAATTTCATGACATACTGAATTAACACATTGTCAGTTACAGAAACGTAACTATGTTTATTAAATATCTTCTTTTCATAAGTAGAAAACAGTGATTCGATGATACTCATTTAAATTTGTTCACATATGAATCCATTATATTGCCACCTTTAATTCTTCAATTTTTCTTGCCTTTTTTAAATTTTGAGACTAATAAGACTGTAATTACATGCTTATCTTTTTGTATGTGCATTTGTTTTTCTATCAGTTGCCTCATTCTCACTCAGCATTACAAGTCTTAATGGAAAAGAACATTAGTGGCTGAAAGTGGTTCTTGGAAAACTCTCACATGCAAGTTCTCTAGACTTACTGAATGTTTAACTGATCTTTTCTGTAGAATGAAAAGTACTTCATTATTACTTAAAACTCATTTCTTCCTGCAAATACAGAACAAATGTTATCTATAATGACTGGTTACCTGTTAGTTGCAAGTCATCTGCATGTATCTGCTTGTTTGTTAACACTTTCTAATTTTCAGTAGTGTTTGCTGCTGCCCCATTAAATGACAAATATTTTTTGACTCATTGGAACTATCATTTGCAATTCAGATGAAAAAGAGTGTTTCCAATTTCAGACAGGAAAATTTGGATCAACTGTTATCAGGGCTGTTCTTCCATCAATACCATCTCAGAATGAAGTGCCCAAGTTCCTCTAGAAGAAAATAAAAACAAACCACAAAGTTTTCCATTTCCCTGGCTCCTTTATCTACAGGGAAAACCATCTAGCAACTAATTTATATTATAGGATTTGATTGCTAAAAAGGAGCAATTAAATACTCTAAGTCTTGAAATCTCAGGAATGATTAGAAACCTGTGAGACATTTTCTCATTTCAATGCATATTTTCACAGTAGAGGTGACTGCCTTTCATTCTGTCCAGCAAATTCAAAGCAAAGTATTCTGCCAATGCAACTGTCATGCATTGACTTTCAGTCATTGAGTAGGCACAGTTACCAAGTGTTTTTTTTATGGCATATCATATCTTATGTTCATAATGTCATTCAGGAACCACAAAGTTTGCTGTTTGTGGTGAGAAGCATGATCTGTAAGCCAAAAGACTGTTTTCACCTGGTAACAAAAAGGGCCAAAGCAGATGTCAGGCATTGGAAGTAGCAGTGGTATACAGAGACCTGGCTTGACACAATGGCAAGGAGACATCAGTGAACATCATGTACTGTTTGCAGAACTTAAATAAATTACCGGTATGTGGTGAATACAAAAGAATGAGATAAAATCTCCGAACATTTTAAAGTTTGAGAAATCAGTATCTGAAGGTTTTTTGGAACTTCATGATTTTGTCACCTTCTGTGGTGAATTAAGTCTGTACCCTGGTTCAAGAGACATTTGGATTGGAGACGGAGCTAATTTTTTATCTTTTGTTTTATTAAGGTAATTTACATATATATATATGTGTGTATATATATATATAGTTTGATTTGTAGTTATCAAGAGAGAAAGAAAAAGATTTCTGCATTTATAAAAATATTCTTTGTGTGCTAACAAGTGTGAACATAGCAGCTGCAGTTCAATGGAAACCACCAAAACTTCTGATTAAGTTTAGCATCAGGCTTGTTTTGTTAAGTACAAAGTTTGTAACAGGTTTTGAAATCTGTTTTCTCCTTGTAGATAATCATGTAGGTCATTTCCAATAAGAAGTTAGATCAGTTTCAGTCATTGTGGTGTATCAGTAGGATTATTATATTTATTTATTTTTTTTTTTTTGTGATTTATACTTCTGTCTTCAAGCAATGGAACAAAATGATTGGCTTAATTTAATTTAAATGAAATTTCCATTCCTTTGGGTGAGATTTCTAAATTTATTTAAGCATTTTAAAATGCCTAATGTCATTCCTACCTTTAGGCTCTGCAGATACCTGTAGAATGCTGTTCTAAAAGCCTAAGTCATTTCAGAAAATAATACTTCCATTCTAAAAAGACTTAAATGTTTGAAAAATTGTTATTGCTTACTGACAACCATGTCTGCTAGCAATTAACAGTGAGATCTTGTGGACTTGTGGTAACCTAAACACAGGCAAGAATATGGGATTTCTTTTAACACTTTCTCAGCCATACAGCCCCCATTGAAATATCAGTAAACCTTCCAAATGTAGTCAAAGCAAGAAAAGTTCTGGATGACAAAACAGAATGGAAGATATATAATCTTGTGCAAATAAGGCACCATTTTGTTATAGTAACCAAAATTAGCTCCTCAGTAATCAGCCTCCAGGTGACCAACAACTTGAGTGACAAGAGCAAGAACATTATCTTCCACAACTTGCACTATCAATTAACTGTCAGTACTGCACGGATCCTAAATAATCACTAAATAAGACTACTAGTTTGCAAAGATTGCCACTGAATACAATATAATGTCAGTTAGTTACAATAAAAAAACAACTAGCTTTTTGCAACATTAATCTTGCCCAGTGGTAGCATTTTGTTTTTTTTTTGTTTGTTTGTTTGTTTGTTTTTAAGGGAAGTAAGTATAAATACTTGTTCCTGATGAATAGAGATGTTCACCACAATAATTTGTTAAGAATTTGTTTTAGGGAGAGTGAGTTTGCCTACCAGCTACTCTGTAATAGTGATTTTACAGAAAAACTCCTTAAGTTATTAAGTAAGTTTCCCACTTATTTCAAATAGCTTCCTTCAGTAAAATAAGGAATAATTCATGACAGTGAGAACAAACCATGTGTATTGTACATGAAATTCATGTACTATTTAATTCAATCAATAAAGTAATTCATAACTGAATAGCATCCTGTTTGTTGTGGGCACTGCAGAAAAGAATATAGCCAAAGCACCAAATAACATCAGCTTAACTACTCCCTGTCATATTACTTTAATGAAGAATAATGTTAAACAGGTTTTTAGTACTGAGTTCTGGAAGTGTAAATCATAGAATGATGACAAAAGCTTGCACGTTGCTACAGGACAAAAGCATCACATTTATATTATTTCAAGGAAAAAAAATAAATACAGTTCTTCCTTTTTTTTTTTTGTTTGTTTCTTCTTCATTCGTTTTGACTTTTGGACAATGTTCTCCAGTACTGTGCTGATTTCTGAGTAAAAAAATTGCCACTTACATACTGTGCCAGAACCCTTTCTGATGAGAGAATGTATAAAAATGTGAGTCAGGTTTCCTTAGTGGATGAAATCAATTTTGCTACTTTTTTATTCTTTTAGTCTAGGGAATCTACAACAATTTTACTAAGTCCTATTCTTTCTCATATGCTTGTACTGGGGTCGGAAGACAAGGGTGGGCAGGTGGAAAATTTTATGCCGCTTTCAGGATAAACCACAGTTACTCAAGGCCAAGACAAGTTAACTGCCTGGAACTTGTAACAGCAAATTTGAAACAGAATATTTAAGTAAATTCCAACTTCATGAAGAAACTCTGATAACCAGTAATACTTTTAAAGACTATCAAAGATAGTGATGTAGGTGAACTTCAAAAATAGCACAGATTGCACAGGTATTTCTAAGAGGATAATTTGACCATATAATCTGCTGGATGTTTTTCCTCTGGCAAGAGGAGATGAATAGTACATTAGATTACTTATATGTGTGGTAACTCAGAAAAACTCATACTCTGTGAATATTGAAATTCTACTTTGTTGTATTTCAAAGCATTTGCCTAATTGTTTATAAAAGCTAGCATTCACTTTTTCTTTTTTTTTCTCCCCTGTTCCTTGTGTAAATAGTTAACAGACTAGAAAGAATTTTTGATACTATCTATGAAAAAGCTCTGTTTGCTACCATTCATAAAATGCTACAGTGCTTTCCATGCACACGTATTTTGGTTCACATAAACCAATTTGGCACTTTGCTAGCTTGAACATTCAGTTTTGCTGCACAGAACCTCAGGTTTTGTCTAGCATGAGTACTGCTTTAGAGAATGCATTTGGAAATAAATCTCTCTTTCTCTAAGAAGCAAGAGACTGTGGTAGAGATCCATTCTTTCTCTCCATCTCTCTCTCTCTCTCACATAATATATGTATGCATATCCAAATGGAAGTGTATACATATTTATGTATGTCCTTGTCTGCAAAAACCACAACTGCCAATGTTTTTTTTTTGTTTTGTTTTTTGTTTGTTTGCTTTTTTTGGTATATTTCTAGTTTCCCCTTTCTAAAACTAGATCTGTTTTGTTTCCTTAAATAGCCTCATAAACGGTCTGTGGCAATTTGTCTTCCACCTGATACAGGCACAATGCAAGCTTCCCCTTAATTTACTTGACCTGCAGCTAAACCTTCCCCGATCTGAGATAGCTAATCATTTCTTATTTCGCCTTGTACATAGTGGTTTCATTTCCTTGTATCCTAATCCTTTCCTCAATTCCTATGAATATTTATTCAATATTTCATTATCTTGTATATAATCAAAGTGACAGTACATTTGAATACTGAATACTGAGGCACGTAAAGCTGCAGTACCTTGGTAAAATAGTGGATACCCTAATTTTATCTGAAATGTTTATTCCAAATGTTTTTTGAAACAGGAGAACAGGATAAAAGAATTAAATTCCATAATGATGCAACACCTAACTGAGACTGGTTACAAGAGGTCTAAATGTCAGAAGCTGCTACTTTTCTGCAGTCTCACAGATGAGGTTTCAAGTCCATCAGGGCTGTCTGTTTCTGTTACTATGCAAAGAAACCCTGCTACTGTTTTAACAGGGAGACTTTTGGGTTTGTCTTTTCCTTTCCAAAGATCCATTTGCAGTGGACTTATCCCCAGTAAGAATATAAATTGACACCATATATTTAGAGGAAAATGGTCATTGTTATGGATTGTTTAATATAATTGCTAAGTAGGAAAAATAATAGTAACAGAGAATCTGATCTGTGTCTCACGTGACATAGAAGCATTAGTCAAAGTAATTGTATGAATTCATTACAAAATGTGTTAATCGTCCCTCGCTATTACACATTAGCGAGATGCCTACACATGGATAAAAAGGCAACATTTGCTTGTGGTGTTCCAAACTGCAAGATGTTAATAATTTATCTTTCTTTATGAGGAAAAAATGGAATAATTGAATAGCCAAGTGGACTTGCGTAAATTCTGACTGAAGAGAAATATATGAGCTTCAAATTAGGTCCCAAGGTACATAGCTATCCAAACCATAAAATATGAAAATCATTTTTTTGATCAAAAACAAGCCTTCTTTTCCCCCTCTCCCCTCCATAAAATATGACATTGCACCATATAATTGCACAGGAAATTAAAACTCTTTTCACAGGTTTAATAATAGATGAGATATAGACTTTGAAATAATTGTTTTTATTGAGCTCTGCCATTTTCTAGCACAGCATGCAAGCTGTGGCTCACGACTTGCACCTCTGTCACCTCAGAGATGGATTAGCAAAATAAATACGGGGTTCCATTTGGAGACCACAGGAAACAAACAGGTGCCAAAAGCGCAAAGCAGACTCCTCACTTTTTTTTCTTTTTTCTTTTTATTTTTTTTTTCATTCAAAACGCTTGTTTTCAATCACCTACATTCATCTGGAAAAACTTCTTTGTAGAGTTGTGCTTCACAGGCAGCAAGCTCCTTAGCTAGCTTCCTCTTCAATTCAGCGTCTTCTGGAAGCTCCTTCCTGTTTCTGTACCTGCAGATCTGTTCTTCTCTTCCTGTAAAAGACACCATTTCTATGTTCCAACTGTTCTGGTAAGTGGCCTCAGGGAAGTACAGGCCCAAAATGTAACTTCAAACAGAAGAACTTGTCACACTGAACCTGTACAGTCTGAATACTAACTTCATATCATCTGACATATGTTGCATAATTGAACACAGATATTCCGGAAATACAAAACTATGACTGAACCTAGGGCTTTTCTCATCTCTACAGTAATGAAAGGTTTTATTAACACAACGATGTGGTCAGTTTCAGTCTTAGTTTCAGCTTGTCAGGCACTATGGTGTACAAGTTTCTTTTTCTGTTGACTGAGCCTTAGATATTACTGATGATTTACTTAGACCACACTCTGGAGGTTCTCTGAGAGAAGGTAGATTTTGTTGGGTGATTGTTGGGTAGGAGCAACAAGGCCTGGCTCTACATTCAAAGGTAATTGTGAGTATTCATTCCTAAAGTTGTATAGAAAGGGAATAGACTGTGACTTTTAGGATGAAGTTAACATCCTTTTTGGAAAGAATTCCCCAAACTCCTGATTTTTTATTTATTTATTTATTTTTTTTTTTTTGTGTGTGTGTGTTTTTATAACTGGTGTCTTTGTTTTGCTATGGTTTTATTCTCTGGTTTACAAGTAGAAGCTGCTGGAAAGAGGGTGTTACTTCAGAAGGAGACCAAAGAAAACTGGGAACACCTTGGGAACAAGAAGCAGAGGTTGGGCTGGCAGAGATTGATGTTGTTTAGTAACCTTCAACAGGGAAGCATTTAAACAGAGTTTGCGTACTTTAGGGCAAAGGAATGGGTTTGATTCTGCATTGTTTTTTCATTGATGTTAATATTCTTGACTTAACGTTTTTGCTTGGTGCTCACATGAGGTTTTGGTCAGCAGAAGTCTGTTTATTTAGCCATTTTAGTAAGGGTGCAAGATAGAAAAAAAAAACAAAACTGTTTTCTCTAAAAGTCATTAAAATTGTTTGTTGTATGGTATCACTGTGAATCCGTACAATTTTCTGTGCCCATCTCTCTCTCTTTTCTTTTTTCTTTTTTTTGGAATCCACTGTTGTCATGCATAATGCAAGGAACATGTTTACATTTTCTTGCACTGTAAAATGCCTGACCACCTTAGATCTTCTCTCATATGACAAGATTTGAGGTTGGCCCGTTCCAGAGAGAGCTCAGCATCCAGGTCCAAGATTATTGCAATGGCCAATAGCACGTGCTAAAATTGACCAGACAAACAGCATACAGGAACATATTGCACACAGTCACATTTCAATTATACTTTATATTAAGAATACATGATTACAAATGTTAATCAATACTTGATAAATATTATAGTAATTTTTGTAGCACCCAAAAGGCCTTATCAGGAGCTCACATCTTTCATATACATGTAACATTCTTTTAACCTTTCTTATACATGCATCAAAACTTTAAAAAACAAAACAAACAAACAAAAAAACACACTTCTATACATACTTGATATTTGTTTAACATCAGTAAATATGTCAGAATGAAAATAGAACTCATACTTTCTGTGAATAGTATGAGAGGTTATAACACAGTAAAATAGTTATCCGTGATAATTTTATGAGAACTGCATAATTTCTCAACAAAGAGAATGTACTGAGATATAAGATTGTCATACATCTCTGTTAATTAAAGTGTTCAAGGAGAATGAATACAGAATTACTTTCAGATAAGCAATATATGAGCAAACAGTTAGGGGACTAATTCCCAAACTTTGGATCACTACTCTTCTAGGAGCTACAAGTCCAGAATTATGATTGCGAGTCCAAAAGTAGAAACAATTGGAGACTGACAATTTAGAATGTGCTTATGGTGCAGTGACACCAATTACACATTACACTTCATCATAGGCATGCATCAAGCAGGAAAGAACTCAGTAGTTTACCCTCTTCCTGGGGTCAGTCTTACTGTCCGTGCTGAACTTCACTGCCACAATTGTCTTTGTGTCGGTACTGTTAGGCTGGTAATCACAAGACAGTAGCATATGTTCAGGCTCAGTCTGAAGTGATCCAACTGTTTTCTGCCTGAGAACCAGAGATCAGGAGGACATTTTGCATATAGGAAAAAAGAACTCTGAACTTAACTTATGCTTAATGTTAGTACTGTAGTCCTGCAATTCAGAGCTATATGGGTGAAAGGGAATTGTGCATATCTGTTCTAAGCTTATCAATGCATAAGTATCTGGAAAAATATGTGAAGATCTACAGGGATCCATACATATTACCAAATTTGGAGTGAAGGTGGCAGACCCTGATTTAAATAATCTAAATTGATGCAGAATACTGATTTGTAGTGCTTGATACTGCCATGTTTTAGCCAGCCAACAGTTATTTCCCATCCAAATATAACATGTCTCAATATATATATATGTATTTTTTAATCTAACTAAAGTGGGACATGGTATAATTTTATTTCAGTACGGTCTTATCTACATTCAGACAGCTCTGAGAATTTCTTCATGCTGCATTAGTATGTTTCAGTACATTTTAACAACATCTTAATAAATGTACACCCCACAATGACTTTTCAAGAACCATAACATTAATAATTCGTAAGCTTAAATCATAAAAAAAAAATAGTCAAGTAGGATGTGTTTGATTTCACAATACACAATCTGAAAGTGTATACTATATATGTATGTATGTATGGTGTCTTATGTCACTAGGACATTAAGGCAGAAAAGCATGGGGATTTCCTTCCGCAGAAAAGTCACAAAGCAAGTGATAAGGTTTTCTAAGCTGTGCGCTCTGAGAATTTTGAAGGTATGTATATTCAGTAAGGTTTGACAAAGCTGAATGAGTATGTTGCATCAGTTCAGTGGTGTGTTGATTCTCAGTAGGTGCAAATATCAACATAGCAAAGTATTTTATGAGGAGGTTGAGGTCAACTGAGGTCAATTACCTACACTCAGGACAGATGATGCTAGGGATAGTTGCTTCCTAGTCAGATTTCTGCTGTGAGAATTTGAGGCCAAATCAAATTCTTTTACACTTCTGACTGGGCATCTTTTGCAGAGTATTTTATATTCCAGGCTGTGTGGACAATCCATGACTTAAAGAAGTAAGATTGAGACTTAGTACATGAGTGAATTGTCTTGTGTCTATGATCTTCTTTTCTATTCTGAAATCAGTTCAGGGATCACAATGTTAAATCAGTGCAATTTGTTGTTGTTGTTCAAATAGTGCAACAGTAAACACAGATTTTTAATTCCTATTTGATTTAAATAATGAACATGCAAATGGATGAAAATGTACTTTCACCCATTTAAGAAACTATAAAGAGATGATGAATGGTGAAAAGATCAATCTTTTTGTGTCCCAGGTAATGCAGACATACATCTTGAGTTAGCTGAATATAGCTGAATCTGAGATGCTGTTGCACTAGTGTACAGGGCAAGTAACAGCACAGGCTCAATCCACCAAACTCTCATAACATATCCAGGCTCAGGTGACAAATATGATGGGCCATGTAAGAAGAAGGAGTTACTCAGTAGTTTGCTACTCAGAAATTGTACTGAGGCTTTTCCTTACCTTTGTGATTCTACAGCCAGGTGCCGACCAAAGTATGAGGAGCAACCACAGTTTAACACTATCGATGCCATGAACACATCAGGTTGGAGACTGGGAGACAGGGCATAAACTGCACACTGATGGAAGACAGCCATAAACATAATATATAAGAAGCCCCATGATTTCATATAAATTATGTTTATAGCTGCTTTCTTTATTATCATCTGCTTTTTGAAGAAGCTCAGCCTCAGACTGGATCAGTGCCCTGTTGCTTGCCACTAGGAGATGGCTCTGCAGCTAAGGAATGGGAATTTGTCTTATGGTAACGAATCACAGAGATTGTCACCTAAATGACATCAAGACCTATAAATGACATCATTCATTTTTCTAGACAGTTCTGTAACATCCATCTTCCCTTGAGTGTTTATGTGGTTTCTCTCTTTTTTTCTATTCTACAACTTTTGGTAATTATATTTGCTCTTCAGTTCATAGATAATAAGTAGATTATTTTAAAAAGTAGGAAAAGATAAGAGGTGAACTATTAAAAGCAGGTTCTTTGAAAACTCCAGCCATGAAAGTCCCTTCACAGTATACACTGTACTGATACAGAACTAAAGGAAGTCCCTAAGGGGGTCGTAACCTCAAAATAAATACTTTAGAGCATTTATCATCTAACATAGACAGTCTGACCTAAACTTCCCCTGTTTAGGGGAAGCACTGGTGTGCTATGTATAATGAAGCAATTAATTGTGATGCAAGTACAGGAGGGGTATTGAGGTCTCATTGAGACAGCCCACCTAAATCTAAATAAAAGATAAAAATTAAATAAGACAATTAAAGGTAATGTATGTGCTGAACTAAGAGATGTAAAAGTACACAAATTGCCTCATGCCAGTAAACCTGCTTCAGTTACATTAATCCTGCAAGTTTTGTCAGGAATTAGGAAACATGCATTTTACACTACATATCTCTAAATTGCCAGGTCTCAGGTAACACACAAAAGCAGAGTAAAACACCTTAAAAGCTACACAGGTCATATAATATGTCTTGGTTTCTCTACTTTTTCTTAAGCAGAAAATATGAACAGATGCTGCTGCTGTGCTCATCCAGAGGGACTAAAGCATGACTAGGGAAAATCCAGCAGAGAATGCCCAAATGAAGGCAGAAAATAAAGTTTAAGTGTGCGGTATGAGATTGGATGGTGTTGTTATTGACTAGTTAAAAACAGACAGAGGTGTCAGCACTGCTTATCTTCAGTCTGACAAGCTCTCGCAGGTGTACAAAAAATGCCTAAATTTGGCCTGGTAATTTGACTTGCAGTGGTAACTCATACACAGTTTGGGCCAAGCAGATATAATGATGTAGACCCATATCTTGCATCCGTAATTCTGGAATAACACCCTTGGTTGCAGTGACATTACCCTAGAATTGCCCTTTGTAACTGTAAACATGATTTTCCTTGCAGATACGGATGATGATGATGATTCTCTTTCTCTCTTTCTCTTTTCAAAATAAATAAATAAAATAGCCTTAAAAACAAGTACTCATATGAAATTTGTATAGATGCAATTGGCTTTAAAACATGTATTAAAGAATTAAATTGGAGAAAGAAGCATGTAAGAGAGAGTTGTTCAAATTTTAGTAGCTGGAAGCTACAAATTCCACTGTGGACAAATTCAGCCTGCAAATAAATTTGATATTTTCTTACAGAGACAGGAATTAAATGTTGAAACAAACTATGTAGAATGTGTGGCAGACTCCTTGTTGGCTAAACTTAGTCTGGAGATTGTTGTTAGTAGAGGTACTGTAAGTCATTCAAAAGCTGTGGTTTTAAGGTAAGAATCAGCCGGCAAAATTATTATTTTTATGTTATTTATTGTGTTATTTTATTTTATTTTACATAGAAAGACAAGTCTGCGTGTCTGTTTGGGTGGATGGGTTTACAACTGTTTCAAATGCTGATGGGGTCAGTTTTGTAGATATTTTGCCTATAGAGAAATAGATGGCTTCACAACGTTTCCTGAAGGCATTTAGTTTTAGATCTGACACATTGCCATAGACGTTTTTGATCTGTACCCACATGACGCTTGTTGGGACTTCTGTGTCCAAAATTCAACATGCAGGATTAAACTGCAGATCAGCTGTGGGAATAAGTATTGTATAGAATTGTACAATAAGCTATTTTTTTTTTCCGGTTTGTGTGTTAGAGTTTAGTTAATGGATATATTCATCTGTTACCACTGTATTTACACAATAACAGAATAAGTTGTGTATTAGTATTTCAAAAGTGAAAACCAGAGGAGAGAAAGTCCACACTGTTGATCAATGTCTTTGAGTTCGATAAATTAATTGTTGTCACTAGAAACATACTTTAGAGTTGGCTTTATTTCCAGATGAAGCTCCATGTTTTTCTATACTCTGAGTTGTTAGCAGAGAAGTGTAGAACTTGAGCACTCTGTGAACAAGGTAGATACTTGACCCTATGATATATATATACCTCTTTATCTTTTTTTTTCTTTAGGGAGATGATGTTCTGATAGCCAGCAAATTATTATTCTAAGATGATAAGGTATTATGTGCCATCGTTGGCATCTGCCTAATGGTGTTTTCAATGATGTTCTCAAAAGTGAAGGTGAACAGAGGTGAAGGATAAACTGCCTGTTTCATAGTAGGTAGGTGCTGCTGATTAAGATAAGGTCTAAAATGTTGACATTTTTCCAGTTATTTTAATCTAGTTCAAAAAGGGATGAAGCTGGTCTTGTGTCTGTTTTATAACTCTCTCTGGATACAATCTGTGTGAGCTGGCTAAATTCTGAAGAACGCATGTTAATAAATAAATAAAATAGTAATTAAAGTGGCTGACTGGTTTTAGCCTGACTGCCTCATGTGCAGTTCCACTGAAGTGATGATTTACAGTTCTTATGGGCCATGAATGTTTGTTCTTGGGGCTCCTCAGGTGAGGCGATCTATAGTAAATAATTTCTAATGCTGTGGCCATGATTATTTTTTGAGAACATGTAGAATGTAGATATTATGTCAAACTGGTATTACATGGACAATAAATTTTAAAATCAGATATTGTTTCAGGATGAAAGTTGCAAAGGTTTTTATAATTTATATTTGCATGGCAGCTGATGCTACTTTACTAGCATTAGGTTTATAACTGTGTTGCAGTAAAATAAATGATATATAACACAGTTCCCTTCAAGTTTTTATCATCTGGTTATTTATACTGACAAATTACAACAGATGATATGACTGTTTCTACTTCCGTGTGTATCTTTGTAAGTCAAGCATCTGCCAAGGAAGACAAAGCTACCATAACATGGATCTGGTACATATGGAAGGATGGAAGGCAGGCAAACAGTGACTGAACATCTGTCTGTAGTGCTGCAGTTAGCCCAGTATCACCCAGAAGAAAAGAAAATTAGATATAGTTACATCTTTTGTGACTACAATGTGATTGCAAGTGGTAATCAGTTTAGCTAATACAATGAGGTTTTATACAGTATTTAAATCAAAACATTGCTAAGTACTCCCTCCCTTTTTAAAAGTGAAAAGTAAACAATTAAGAAAAGGGCTATGGTGTTAGATTTGAGGGATTAGAATGGGTTTCCACTAATTCAACACTTAGACTTGCCAAAGCTTTCTGTGGAAACTGTGGAAATCGTTTACTTGGTAATCTTTGTTTCCTTTGCATGGAATCATGGAATCATAGAATGGTTTGTGTTGGGTTAAGGCATATTAAAGATCATTTAGTTCCACCCCCCTACCATGTGCAGGGAGACCATCTACTAGACCAGGTTGCTGAAAGCCTCATCCAAACTGGGCATACTTCCATCTTCTGCATTCATAAATTTTGGAATTAAGTAAAGAAACAGAACAATGTCTCAATCTGCAGCTTAGGCAGTCTGCCACCCTTGTTTCCTGGTCTTCGCAAGCTAACAGCCTTGGCCTTCGTTGCGAGTGTTTTGATGACACCATGGCTCCATTTTGATGACACTTTGTGCATGGTAAAAACATACTTCTGGAAGATAGAAAATAGAATGAGAGAGATTTATGTGAGGTTCTGTTATCATAGAACTAACTATACATGCATTAACTGTTAAAAAAGCTCAGCTCCGTGTAAAGGATTTATGGTGAGTGGTAGTTTTGGTGATTAAGACATTCCCAATGCCTAACTTCAGTTACAATAGCCTGATCTCCCTTAGATGTTTTTATAGGAGAGATGGAAGAAGGTGGGGAGGGGGAGAGAGAGAGAGAGAGACTACAGATCTGAATTCAACCTTAAACATTTGAAATCACTATTAGGAAAAAAGATCCTAATTCTTTTCATTGATTATAAAGGTTAAAAAGGGGGTGTCATCTTCATTCAGCTAATGACAGCTGTTTTTAGTAACCCTCCCATGTGCCACTGTTCACATACACTGCACTGTATCTATATCACAAATTAAAACACACTTAGAATTATTCTGTTTTGACTATGATGAAATGAATGAACAACAAATAATACCCATCGTATAAATTCTAACTATCTTGTTATGAAAGCGAAGAAGACTGTTACTGGTTTCTTTGACAGTTTAATTTGTACTGAAGATGCTGCCTTAGGACATGATTACAGATTTCCATTCCACTCTCCAGTTTTATGAATTAAACAAAACAGCAGAAACAAAACAAAAAACCTCGATAGACTGATAAAGCAAGTGTGTAGAACTGTAAATCACTGAGGACAGTAACTCTTTAAACTTACTGGGCACGATCTATTATATTTACATTTAAAGTGATTTTTTTTAACTCCCCAATTCTTTTCTATAATGCACATTTACCACAATGTAGTAGAAAAAAACAGTCAAGTTTTATTTCATAGTATTTGTTGGAAAACTCTTAATTTACATTGAAAGTACAGATTCCATTCCATCTAGAATGGCTGCCTATTCCTTAAATCTAAATCACTAGGCAGACACCTCAAACAACTTTATTCTCCCATTAGAAGTAAATCTTTTTTTTTTTTTTTTTTTTTTTTTTTTTTTTTTTTTTTTTTTCAGCAGGTAGCAGGCAGAAAGATTTCTGGGATGGAGCACTTGCTCAGTTTGGAAGGCAAGTCTACTGCAGATAGTATTAGCATTGCAGCTAGAAAGCTGTCTTAAATGGACCTTTTACAATATCTGTAACATAGAAATTGAATAATGAATAATAAAGTATAATATGTTATATATTTCTTGGTATTTCCTAATAGAGCATGTACGTTAACCATTTAAGTATTCTCCTCCTCTGAAGAGATGTTCTGCAACTTTTAAAATGAAAGAGGTATAGCTTTAAAGATTCAAATAAAGGGGAGCCTAGATATAATGCAGTCATTGTTTTAAAAGTATCTTCCCTGTAACCACCAAACCAGGAGAGTTTTCCATTTTATACTGCACAAGAAAGGAATTGAACATCATTTAGAGGTGTGATTTTTTTTTGTTTGGTTTATTTATTTTCCTAGTGTCAGTAATAAAATGTGGAAATACATATTTGCATAATTACGTAATTACTTTTATTCCTCTTTAGAAAGTGCTAATCAGTTGTGGTTTTTTTTTTATGTTTAAAAAGAACTGTGAAAGATCATGAATTTAGACTACCAAGGATATTGCCAACCTTTCGGGTTTGTTGTGAGCTTTGTCACAAAGCCATCTGTATTGTCAAATGGTTTCTCAGTACAGACCTTGTTTTCAAAGGTGGTAGTTGAAATCTTTGTGACTGTCATATCATTTAACTATGCAATCAACAAGAAATGTGAAATCACATGTGCAGTGTGAAAAATCATAAATGCAGTGCAGAAATCATATGAAGCAGAGGTATAGTTGCTAGCGAAGTCTTTGGAACTTGGTTTTCAGGTTCTGATAATGTAGTTCAGTTTCATTGTTTTTGTGATTTTAAACAGAACTTGAAATCTGAAAATGTTGAAAATATTTTTCTTTTTAAATCTTTTTTTCTTGTGGTTTATCTTGTATCACTGGTGATACACTACATTTCTGTCAATAGTGACAGTTGCAGTTACCTATTGGAGGGCTGTTCTGAAAATAATATCAGGATGATTTTTTTTAAGTACAAACCCCAAAACTTTTCTTACGTGTATATTATCTTTACTGATTATTCAAAAATGTTAGTCTTAATTTTCATTGTCTGAAAGACTTATTATGGAGGCATCTATCTAGATGTAGATGAAAGATGGTATTTTCAAGTGTTAGGTTTACTTTCAGATCCAGTGAGTATAAAATCTTAGCATTTAGAGAAGCTTTATGTTTGAAGTAGTGTAAAACAAGATGCTGATCTGAACCAGATTGTTTTTCATCTGCCTTTGTGACAAGCTGTGGAAAACCTTGATCTCTTATTCTTTAAACTAAAAGTAGTAAATCAGTCACACAAAATTTATAGATGGGTTCAGGCTTACTCATAAAAGTTCACAATATAACTTTAACTAGATACTAAAAATCATGGACCTGATAGAGTTATGCACTTTATGATGTGATAATTTCCCCTTTCCCTCCCAAACTATCTTGTCGTGCACAACCAGTGATAAATATTCTCATCTTTTACTGTAAAAGCAAACCATATTACCACCTTTTCCTTTGAAATTTTCTCTCTGTCCCACTAGTCCTAACTACCTTTTCTCTTAGGTATTTCCCAATTTATTGGGGAAATTATATATAGTATATATATATAAACGTATATATTTAATTGAGAGCACGAGAAAATGTTTTGTGACACATTGTCTCTGTTACAACAGGGACTATACAATGAAACTTCTGATCGTATCTTATTTCAGATTAATTTGAAACTTAGAAACATGGTTAAGTCAAGTCCTGCTTTATTGTTAAGAATACAAAAATAGTACATCTCTATGAGTTCTTAGAAACCTGTGAGAGTACTGTGCTGCGTGGGTAAGCAACCATGATATGATTAATAAAATCTATATTTACTTTCCAAATATTTTTGACAATGTTTGCCATCAAATGTTCTTTAAAAAATCCCTTAAACTTTCAAAGAATTAAGAATAAAGATGATTACATTGATTATTCCAAGAAACTGCTTGTAATAAGAAAAAAAAAATGGGATGAGATTAAAAAAGAAAAAAAAAAAGTGATGAGTTACCACGGGGTTTACTTCTAGGCACGCGGTAACATGATCTGAGACTTGAGCTGTGTATGGAAAAGGCAAATACCTGAAAAGCTGCAGATGAGGCTTTGCAGCCTGTGCTTAAGATTCTAAACATAAAATGTTGTTTTAGTGTGAATAGTGATGGGGCAGTTAAATGAAAATGATGAAATTCAAAATTGATAAATGCAAAGCGATGTTCTTGTGGAAAAGTAGCTTTAAGTTTGTAAACAGTGGTAAGCTCTAAATTATCTATTCATATCAAAGATGAAATGGCAGTCTGACAGTTCTGTGAAACCTTCAGTTCAGAAGCAAACAGAATTTTAAGAATATTAGATGAGGAATAGATAGTGAAAGAGAAATCATCCAATATTTCCCATATATGTGCCCATGTGATAGCAGCACTTGAGTGTTGGTCATTGTTCCTACATTGCTCCTACATTTTGAAAATGGAAGGTTAAAGGTGTATAGAAAGAATTATAACGATTGTCAAATTGTGGGGTTGCTTTCATACACGGAGAGTTTACTTAGACTATAACTTTTCATCCTGGGAAAAAAGAAAGTCAATCAAGGGTAGGGCGTGATATATGTTTCTAAAGCATGTGTGTTTAAAAAAATAAAATTAAGTGATCACAATCCAAGTAGTACATACCAAATAAAACAAACAAATAACAGTTCTGAAACAAACAACATGCTTTTAAAACAGACAATCTGCTTAAAACAAATATTTCTTCCTACAGCAGTGGAATTAAATTGCACAATGTATTTTGAATGCCAAAACTTTAGATGTGTTGAAAAAAAAAAAAAAAACTGAACAAATTCACAGAGGAAAACATTATAACCATGTATGATATGCAAGAGAAATGCTGCCGCACAGGGTTTTGAAAGGAGGGAAGGTTTTCTGAAAGTAGTATGATTGGTATTTTTTTCTCTCTTTATAGCCTCTTTAGGCATCTATGCTGGCAAGTCAGAGACCGGATGCAAGTCCGTATGTGCCTTTTTTCTGTTTTACTGTTTGCATATGATAAAATGTAAATTTTTATTTTTTTTTTGCCATTATACTTTGAAAGACTCTCACAAGAATAATAAATAATGAACCTTGACATCAAATATGATTAATCGCTAAGAAAATAAGTGAAAATATTTGGCCATTTCATGGTAAATATATCATACGAATCCTAATATTTCTCATTTTCTACACTTTCTCAACATTCTTTCTTTTGAGAAATTTCTTAAAGTTCTTTGAGAAAGTGTAGAGTGCTACACTCTACACCGACAACTTTCCAGACTCTCTTTCTTTAGTATGTAACATATTAAATAGCATGTGTTTCTGAATATAAATACATGTTGCTATTACAACTATATGAAGTAAGCTAGGTATTACAAGGCTTTAGCACTAACTTCCCAAATGAATATTTGGGTAATTAGAACTGAGAATACTGTCATTCCTAATACCTTTGACTTTTCTCGTGCACTTTATTCCACGTTCCTACCACAATTGTCTGTAATGTGAATTCAGAAGAGACACAAAACTGAGAGCTCTCTTCAGCTAATAGAGATGAGCAATGCTGCTTTCAGGAAACCAGATAACTGGAGAACAGATCTGAAATAGTTTCATTGAACATCTCTTACCCAATTTTGGCAGATGATTGATTTTTTTTTCCTTCTATTTCACTTTAACTTTCACTGACTTTTATTTATTTATTTTTTCTAAAGATTACTGACTTCTGTCTTAATACTTCATTACACTGTAGTCTCAAAAATCAAAGAAGTCAATGACTGCTGGAAGTGTCAATGTCCAGAGCTGCTTAAAAGCTACTTTAAAAAATGGCAAAATTAAATCTACAGAGAGAAATATAAGTCATTTTTGTTGTAAAACATTTTCCTAAGCTTTCCTTTCTTTACTATGTAATTAATTTGATTAGTTTATGGGTTGAAATTTTTGGACTATGAATTTTTGAATCTTGCATGACAAAATAGGTTTATTTTCAATAGTCAGATCTCATTAAGATGTTTCTTTGGACTGAGCATCTGAATCAAAATTTAATCATTTTTTTCATTAGGTGAAAATGTCACTTCTTGTTTCTTAGATAGGAAGCACATTTGATAGTAAGTGTTAATAGGCAGGAAATAGGTCTTAGATTTTGTAGTTATACTGCATTTCTTTGTATGAAAAGGTTATGGAGTTCAGAGATGTTGCCTGCCAAAACTTCTGGAGTTGGTATTCTTCAGTTGTCCTTTACTTTGATTGACATATGTTGGAAAGCCTATAAATAAATAATTGAGGTTCTTTGCAAGGTTCATTTACTGTTAAGACCAATATGTGCCTTGCCAGAATGTTTGAGTGGTAGGTTGCTTTCACTCCCAGTTATTCCAAGCTACTTAAATATATCGATAGGAACTTTCTCTTCACTGCTGTCCTCAAGTGTAGCTGTTCTATTCTGCTTCTTAAAGAACAATAAACAATGGGAAGGGTGTCTTTTATGTAAAATACTTCAGCTATTCTTGATGCATTATTTATTTAGGCTAATCTTTCTAAATCAAAATATTGAAGCATTTAGAGTTGCATTCTAAAATTTGTATCAGCTGCTACCTTTGCTTAATATTTTTAGTGTAAGATGATTATCAACACAGATTGCTTATGAGGCAAAATTTGAGGCTCTTATTCTTTAAGGTGCTTGAATTGCTTACAAACCATGTTTTTGAATGCTACTAAGGGTCACACTTAGAAAGTTGTAAACGTGATTTACACAGAAATGAGCAATCATGTTAATTCATTGATTTAAAACTTGTTCAGCAAAAGATACAGTTCTCAGTAGGAAGATGAAACAGGAAAAATATATGCAATATGGCTAATTGCCACCAGCTTCTTAACCCTTTCAGTGCAATAACTAACAGAAGTGCACTCTCAGTTTTAATGAATTTCATTATCCAGGCGTCCTGGTCAAAGGAATTCAAGGAGATCAGTCTTCTTGGTTAACAGGAGCTGGTACTTTTGCTTTCATACCCTATTAATAGTGGGTTTTGTGTCACCTTTTTCCATTCATTGTCAGTCAGATCTTTTTGTAACTTGAATGCCTACATATCACTTAATAGATCTACAGAGCTGAGACAAATGTATGAATTTATATAATGTGTTGTTTTTACTTTTTATTTCATTATTTTACCCTTAACGTTCCCAGGACACAGTGAGCAATGTGACACAGACACAAGCCACTTATATACAATAACTCTTATTGTCTCATTAAATTTTTCACACCGGCCACACATTTTTCATTTATTCTTAAACCAGTTTGCATCAGTATATGTTATATATCAGTATATATTACCTATTACTGAAGCAGAAGCTGAAATGAGTTTTGGATTAGGCCTTGTTCTTTTAGGACTATAAAAGGATACATATTGGGTTAGGAGGAAATGACATCAAAGAGGATTTTTCTGGCTGTTGACTTCACTGGGCTTACATATATTTACCTATTAAAGCCAGTGCAGGTACTTGGTGCAGGGTTTCCTCCGTCTTCCATCACCACTCCTTAAGCAAGAAGTAGCAAGTTATCCTGGCTGATGCAGTGAAATAGCTGAAGGGCAGGAACATGACTCCATCCAATCCTCGGTCATCGGCTCTTTGCTTGGAGGTGACAGGGAGTAGAAGAGATTCTGAAAACCCGTCAATTATAAGCATGCATTTTGGGACAACTGTGAGAACAAGGTACAGTTCTCTTCTTGTAATCCTGACTGCTTTAATTTGCTAAAAGTAGCAGTTCAGCTGCCGTAGATAGAATAGATTTGACAGAATAGAGTTATAGCTCTTTACATATGTGCATACATACACGTATTTGCATACATACAGGTATTCTCAGGGGCGACCTTATCGCTCTCTACAGTTACCTTAAAGGAGGCTGTAGTGAGGTGGGGATTGGTCTGTTCTCCCACGTGCCTGGTGACAGGACGAGGGGGAATGGGCGAAAGTTGCGACAGGGGAGTTTTAGGTTGGATGTTAGGAAGTACTTCTTTACCGAAAGGGTTATTAAGCATTGGAACGGGCTGCCCAGGGAGGTGGTGGAGTCACCATCCCTGGAGGTCTTTAAAAGACGTTTAGATGTAGAGCTTAGCGATATGGTTTAGTGGAGTGCTTAGTGTTAGGTCGGAGGTTGGACTCGATGATCTTGAGGTCTCTTCCAACCTAGAAATCTGTGTCTGTGTCTGTATTTAAATAAAACTGTAATATTCTGTCTTGTAGGACTTCTTCCCATTTACAGGTCTTCTTATGTTTTTATATTGTAAAATCTGCTTTAATAAAATTGCTAAGAGAAATTCTACAATGTCTCATGGACAAAGGAAGAATTATTCATAGGCATAAATTCATTTCTTAGCTACTAAAACTGGATAGCTCCTACCTGTGTGTTCCTTCATTGCTACATGTTCTTTCTTTGTTTAAATATTGTTCCCTTCAGATGAACTCTTTGATTGTAAGTTGTTTAGAATGTGCCAAAGTTGTTAAAATACATATCCTCTGGCATATGAATTTTCCAAGAATAATGACTTTTGAAGAAAGAAAATACCAGGGAAAAAAAAAAAAAAAAGTGAAAAATTACATTAGATATATCTATCCCATGTGTTCTTCATTTATGCCCTCAATTAGCTTTATTTTATGGTAGTAAATGATTTGCTGTCATACAATCTTGTCAATGTAACCTTAGCTGAGCAAGCATCTGAATGGAGCAGAAAGACAGGTAATCCATTGCAGCCCTGGTCAGCCCCTCACATATGGAATTTGTGCTCCCAGAGCACGCTTAAGACCAGATAAGTACGATGGTTGGACTGTGTTCTCCTGCAACTTGTCTGTCTTTTGGGGGCACAATGTAGTTCTTTTGATTGGTAACTTTTATTATTATTATTTGATCAAGTTTTAATACTTACATCTGATTCAGAAATGACCTGTTTATTTTTTGGCATTTTTGACAGCATTTTAAGAGTGTGAGCTACTCCTGTAGGTTACAAAAAATACCATTCTCTTCTCTAACATCTGCTGTTTTATAAAGTGCATGATGTCATCCTGTAATGTAGCATGCTGAGGAAGTTTATCAGTAAACTCTGAACCATCATTGTTAATATTCTCCATGAGCAAAAGAGCAGCTTTGATAAGTGCCTGTGCTCATTTGACTTTGCACACCAGCGTTCTTCAAATTGAAAACTCATTTGACTAGTCTGTGTGTTCCTGATTAATACAGCAAATTCTAACATGGTAATATGTCATCGGCAAATATTCTGTAGCTGAAAACAAACAAATGAACAAACAAAAACAATCCCACCAACTCCACTCCTTTACCCCAAAGTTTCTCTATGACAGGAGCAGAAAAGATGAGTCAGTAATTCTTCTGGCCCTCTTCTCAAGATACAAAACAATAAATTCAGACATTTAGTGATGAGCACATCTGTGAGATGCATCTCTTCAAAAAATGTAAACAAAGAAAAAAACTGTAGTCACTTATATTTTCCTGTGACTAATAATTATTTATATTACGATAAATACAAGTCTTAGTATTAAAAAATAGAATTTGGTTATGACTCGTGCTACTGTGGAGTTGTCTGCTCCTACTGACACATTTAAACATGACAAAGAAAGGAATGCCATACATTCACTTGGAAGAGATACTGCAACCTAGAAATCCTCTTCAATCCTTCATGTGCTCAGCCTGCTGACCAAGCAATCTTTACTGAATATTATGAATGTCACTACCTTTTCCCCAGTGCCAATATATTATCTTATGGTTCTTCCCAGTATTTTTACTTAAGCACTGTAATTCTATGTTCTTTCTTGGGCTTTGACTCTTTCTACAGGCTGTGGTAAGCAGCCCTAAGATTTTTTATCAGTTATATGACTAAAAGGTCATACAGAAGAACTATTGATGTTTTTGTGGAGTTGCTTAGAAGGAAAGTGCTACATTAAATCTATGCATCAAGAATCAAGCATCAAGAATCTTTTAAATTTTGGCATAAATTACTTCTTTATTAGTAACATAATCATGGTGCCATAATTTTTAGTATGTATTTTATCACTGTATTATCTGCTTCAAGCATAGAGTTACATTTGTTACTCTATAATTAGGGTTCCGTGTAATACTGTACAAGAAAAAGACGCATAATCAGGTGTTAGCTGAAGCTTATGCTCTAGTAAATATATCAGATAAACTGTCTGTTGACAATTTGGAAAATTTAAAGCAATTGGTCTCCTTCTATAAAATATAAATAACAAAATATATTTTTTAAAAATAGCTCTGTATTGCATAAAATCTTCAATTTATAGAAAAGAAAGATTCTTAACACTTTTCTTTTCTTTTTTTTTTTTTTTTTTTTTTTTACTATGTATGTGGCTGAATAGGAAAACTAAGTGATAAAAATTCAGTTATTGAACACTTATTAGAAGTTCTGAACAGGTGTATTATTCCCTACAGGTATTTTAATCATTTTTTTAAGGTGAACTATGATGAAATGAAAATGAGTGAGAATTCAGTTTGGTCTGCCTCTATAGATCCAAGAAATTCTATTACCAGTCCCTATTCATTTTAAAAAGTAAGTGGGGGGGTGGGGAATAAACCTGATTTAGGACTCTCAGATTTGAGCTACAGGAAAAAAAAAATTAAAAAGAATATACAGTAGATTAGGTTTGTTATACCAGATACATTATTGCAGAAGGGTGTAAGTAAATGAATAAATAATATTTTGTCAGTCATTGACTACCACTGAAAAGATGTCAGAGATGCACATTAGAATTATTCCTTATAAATCACTATAGAGGAACACAACTAAATGTTTACATACATATGCTTCTGATGAAACTCAGAGTAGACATTGGTGCAGACATTTTCTCACATGATAAGAAAGTTTTCTTCATTTCATAATCCTGAGGGTGTAGAAAAAATGTCCCCTAAAAAAAGACCAGAACAGTGGTGGTATATCAAAGGTGTTCATTTCTCAGCTCAGTTTTTCAGATAATTTAATGCCTTTGGAAATCACGTGGAAGTTTTGACTGAGATGTGGCATTAAACTGCATTTTAAGTGCCAGCAGTAGATGCAGCAACATCATTACCTTGAAGTAAAGAACAAGGAGAGCATTCTACTGGGAGCAGCATTATAGTACCTATAGGAAGGCAATAATTCATGAGTGCTCTTCATGAAATTAGCTTTATACCTCAGTTCTAGAATAAATGATAAAATTTTGTACAGAATCTGTCCTAAATCAGTAGAAAGCTGCCCCTTCTAAATTTCAATAACTGTCTAGGGTAATCTTCAACAGCTTAGTGCTGTCAGAGTTTGTACTAATAGTTATAATGTGGAATCCTCTAACCCAGAGCTTATTACTACTTATCTAACATGGACTTGAAATGAGGTGACATAGTAATGAGTTGATACAAATTACTTTTATAACTTTCACACCGCTTCTAGGCTGAGGCAAGCAATCAAAGGAAAGCTATTGTCTGCTTTTTGGAGATAATTGTAACGTGTTCCATTTGATTGACTATGGCTGTTTGTTAAAATATTACAAGAAAATATGTAAG
This sequence comes from Cygnus olor, assembly GCF_009769625.2. Taxonomy (NCBI): domain Eukaryota; kingdom Metazoa; phylum Chordata; class Aves; order Anseriformes; family Anatidae; genus Cygnus; species Cygnus olor. The sequence goes on along the minus strand of NC_049172.1, from coordinate 39,031,594 downwards.
TGGTTTTCATTCTTCTCCACCTCTCCTTACTCTGTCTGGTTAGACAAAATTACTTACCTGACTTTACCAAATAATGGTTATTATTTTGCTGATGGTGGGGGGGAGAGGGGGGAAGACCTCTCTCTGTTTCATGAGTGCTTGCTATTACAATGCAGCCTAAATATTAGAATAATTTGCAGCTGTGTGTGTGCTAATGCCAATTGGTGTGGCTTTAGTTATGGCACATCATGTCATAATATAAGAGTATACCTGCAGACACTTTGTACTTACTGACACAACATAGCACTGCCATAAACAGTTTTGACTATGCACTTGGTTCCTCCCTCGTTTAAATCACTGGGAAAAAGAGATTGGAATGGTACATTCAGCATGATCTGAAAGCAGATACTATACATGACAAACCCTTTATACTGTCATTTTTGCAGAAAGAATTTGACAGACAAGCAAGTTTTACATATGCAAGGAATTTCTGAAAGAAGCACAAGATACTCTTTCAAATTTGTGGACGTGTAAAATTTACTGTTTGTGCCAGACTTGTGAATAATCTTCACACAATGATTTATTCCGTGGACTTACCTGCTTTTTCTTCGTATGGAACAGACTGCAGTTCCCCCCTAAATTATTATTATATAGTGTTTCTTTTTCTTTGAATTTTGTTTTAGCTGGTATGAGTCAATCCCAAGAATGTTTCTTCTGCTTCTTGATACTTTTCAGCCTGTGCTAAGTGTTTGATCAGAAAAAACGTGGGAGACTGTGTTGAAGTTAAGACTGCACATGCAAGCATTTCCAGTGTGGATCTACTGACCATCAGGTAACAATTTCAAATCAGTAAAGAATAGTTCTTGCAAATAATCTTGATCATACAGCTGTTGTAGTTTTTTTTTTCCTGTTACTGTGCAACACAATAAAATGCCCTGTGAATGAGCAATAACATCACTCTGTCTAAAAACATATCACTGAAAGGTAGCTAGAACCTTAAATGATTCAAAACTGATATAAATACAGAATGTTTGTTTTATTTTGTTTTTCATAATATGAACATCACTAAATATTTTAGATATTTATATTTAGTTACCTTGCTTTGAATTATGGACCAAGCCAGGATCAAATTCATTGCCAAGATGGAAGAGGCAACACACAAAATAAAACAGGCTGCTGTTTTTGATGTATTTAAATCATTGTCCTGGTTTCAGTTAGGACAGAGTTAATTTTCGTCCTAGTAGCTGGTAGGGTGCTATGTTTTGGATTAGGATGAGAAGAGCGCTGATAACATGCTGATGTTTTAATTGTTGTAGAGCAGTGCTTACACCAAGCCAAGGACTTTTCAGCTTCTCGCTCTGTCCTGCCAGCGAGCAGGCTAGGGGTGCAGCAGGAGCTGGGAGGGGACAGACCCAGGACAGCTGACCCAAACTGGCCAAAGGGGTATTCCATACCATCTGACGTCATGCTGAACAATATATAGGGGTGGCTGGCCGGGGTGGAGGGGCCAGCTGCTCGGGGATAGGCTGGGCATCGGTCAACGGGTGGTGAGCAATTGCATTGTGCATCACTTGTTTCATACACATTATTATTAGTTATTATTGTTATTATTAATTATTATTATTAATATTATTATTATTATTACTATTATTATTATTTTCCTGTCTTAATAAACTGCCTTTATCTCAACTCACAGGCTTCACTTTCCTGTTTCTCTCCCCCATCCCAGAGAGGGAGGGGGGAGGGTGAGCGAACGGCTGCGTGGTGTTTAGCTGCCAGCCAGGTTAAACCACAACAATCATTATCTCAGATAAGTTTTGACCACACTCTATGGGCTTTCACAGGGCTGTGAAGGATACTGGGTCACTTCAATGATTGTTCACTTCAGGTTAATTTCCCTATTTCGTGCCCTCATGTCTGGCAACCAGCTAGACAGCTTGAAGATAAACATTTATAGCATAGCAATGAATTAGACCCCTCTCCTCAGAGCACATGGAGCAATGCAACATCTTATACAGCTGCAGACCTCCTTTCGTCACTCTTTCTGAATGCATTATAAAAGAGAACTTGCACTTCCTAAGTGTGCCTAAAGTTTGGAAGTGTAACAAGGCCTTTTGTGGCTCTGAAGTACGGAGATTTTTGGAAGAACAGAGCTTTATGGAAGGGATGGATAGCAGATTTGGCAGTAGGCCTTGGGCTTTGCCAGGATGTGGTAAAATTAACAATGAAATTGTGTCCTCCTGTGCACCATGTATACTTTTCTTAGTAAATTCAGGGTTGCAGGTGAATACATGCAAATTCCAGATCTTTTTCTATTTCTCACGAGGTGATATATTCAAACCTTGCATTCATTGCTCAGCAATAATGGATATTCATTCAACACTGATGTCTTAGCTTTATCTGTGTTATTTATTTAGTCCGTTTATTTACGTATTTAATCATTTGCATAACCTTTTCCATCCTCAGTAAAGACGTAAGATAGTAAGATAGTGTTTCAGAGGAGGCAGGAATCTGTCAGCTTACAGTTAGATTTTCCTTTTGTGTCTATGGACTGGTATTCCTATTAATATAATAAACATCTCAGTAATCTATTGTGATAACCTAGATATGCATCTATGATATTAAATTATAGATTTCCCTGTTTGAAAATTAACATTTTGAATGTTAATTACATGGGTAACTTCCTAACCCTCTAGAAGGTAGCATCTTCCTGTCTGTTGCTGAAACTACACCAACTCAGTACTTTTTGATAAAATTTCCCACTTTTGGGGGGTTGTGGAAGGGCTTTTCATATTGGAATTCCAAACTACAATGTTCTCACATATTTTGAAACTACTTCTCCAGTGGAGACTGTGAAATGTAGTCACATTTAAGGCCTTCTTTTAAAAGTGGAATTCCTAGAATTCCTTGTACAAAGCCTCTATTCAGCCACACAGAAGAAGAGTATTTTGCTGTCTGATGTCTGTTGTTTGTTGTTAGAAAATTTTGTTTCCAATGTGTCCTTTCTAAAGCTTGACTTGAAATGCGGTCTTGTTACTTAGGACTATACAACTCTGGACCTAATGACCTGAGTAAAAATAAGTTGCAATGAGCAGTAGCCCCTGGGAAGAGTAGAGGAGGTGGAGATGCTATGTGCAGGGGCTGAATTGCCATCTGGGACCTGATTTGTTGACTGGTTTTGGTAAGTGTCCTGTTCCCTGTGTGGATGATGTTGATAGACTTGATTTCTGTGGTTATCAAGTGTCAGTGTCAGACAGCAGTAACACAGAAATCTTGGAATAGACATTGCTATCCATTATACCCACCCAGCTTAGAAAATTGCTTTTAGATTTTGTGTCACTAAGTGGTGAGAAGAGCAGGTCCAGTATGTATCAGCCCTGCTTTAAGGAAGCAGGGGAACCTATACTGATTTATGCCAGCTTTACATTTACAGCCAGTCTGAAGAACTAATAAGTGATACTGGGTTTGTACTGACTCATTCCTTTGATGGTACAGAAGATTGCAACTTAATAATAATAGCTTGAAATACCATAGTTAATTTTAGTTCAAAGACTTTTTTTTTTTTTCTAGTCTGGTAGTTGATAGCATTTCCCCTCTTCAAAGGAGGAGAAAATAGGCGACTCCTTCTTCAAGAATAAAATAATGAAACAAAATGGATCACAGGAAGAGTTTTAAAGACACTTTTATCTGAACTGATACTAACTCTCATAAAACTCTTAGCAAAACTGTCCTTCAGAAAACAAAGAGAAAAAAAATCCCCAAAACAAAATTAAAAAGAAATCTTAAAACATTTCTCACTCTTTCTGCCTTCAGTAGTTCACAGGGAGATACAGAAGTATTCTACCCAGTCTTTTTCTGCTCTACGTGGCATATGTGCCTTTTAGTTCTTTAATTTTCTTCCACAACATATTTTTCCCTCTCTGCAATTTAATGATTCCCAATTTCCTCTGTCATACCATCTGGTTCCCTCCATGTCTGTGAGACATTATTCTTTTCAGACACATCATAAGTAACAACAACATGCCTAATTTTTTTTAACTGTATACAGCATTTTACAGAACCACTTGTTGCACATTTTTATTGATGGAAAAAAGGGTGACTCTCTTACTTACCTACCTGGGGATGTACATAACAGTTCTGTAAACAGGGCCCACGTTGATTGGCAGGTTCAGTGGCACTGAACAGAGAAGGTACCTGATGAGTTCACTGTTCAAACGTAGCATATATCCTGTGAACATTATTTCCTCTTACTGACACTGGTTACTGAAAGCAAACAACTATAATTTCAGAAAAGAAATGAAGAAATAATTAAGGGGACTTTGCATCTGGATGTAGTTAAATATATGTGGTACTGAACTGGAATATTAATAATCATATTAATCTTTCTAAATGATAGATAATTAAATTTCTGTATGACATGATTTTACCAAAAACAAACAAACAAAAAACCACATTTGATAATAATTTAGCATATACATGTGTATATATGATATCCCTAAAGTTTCGATTTTCATATAACACATAATGTTGCTTACACAGAAAAATCATGTTTAGTGGGAAACATTGGCCACTACCTCATTTTAAAGCATAGCTTAAGATTCCAATTTGAAAATGGGATTGGTGTCTCTGTTTCATAGATTGCTGAGTAATTGTAGCATTCATACTTAGCATAATCATCTCTGCCATTTATAGAAGATTGCCATTGCTTTTGAAGGTAACAGTAGCAAAAGGTTGGTTTTGAAATTTTGTCATTTCTCTGTTTCTTTTACTACTGCCCACACATACTATAACCCTCACACCTAACTGTGCACATATCCATTCTGGCAAGTAGTCCTAGGTGGTTATTAAAATTTAAAACAATGTAAGAAAGCAGGCAGTTATTTCAAAACTGCCTCCTTGGTTCACCAGACTTGCTTTGGGCAAACTTGCATCAAGGGAGTAAACATGGGTACCAGTGGTGGTGCAAGCTGCAGAGAATATCACAGTCAGCCATATGGCTTAGTGACCTTTTGTGGTGAGCATGTGGTGGCTATGAGTGGAAGGTGAGTGGGAGAAAACAAACGAGGGAGGAACAGAACTTTTTGTTGTAGCTGTTGATCTATAACTAAGTAATTTGTCAAAGTAAAAACGGCCTGTCTGTGTTTTCTATTGCCACCTTTTCCAGTGCTGGTCTCCTTGTGGTCCTAATGGGGCCACCTGTCAGTCAAAAGGGACCCTCAAAAAACATTTGAATGTTGAAATGAGAGAAATTAATAGAATAAATTGTGTTTTTTTTTTTTTTATTATTATTATTATTTAATTGATTTGAAAGAAAAGATGCAAAATTCAAAACCTTTGTTATCAAAAGTTAGTGAGTGGAAATTCTCATTTCTCTGTTCCTGGAATGTGTATTTAAGAGGATCTTGGGAGACCAATATCAAAATACTACTACCTTCTTATTTTGGGTATAATTGTTTTTATTATTCTATTGATGATTTTCCTATGTCAGCTTCCTGGTCTTTGAATTTTTTATTTTTTAATTAAGCTTTATCTTTACAATTGTGTCAAACCCTTTTCTAAGGGAGAGACTCTTTTCTACTCTTTTCTTCAAACTCTTTTCTAATGAGAGACTTATTTTTACTTTCTTTTTAAAGAGCAAGAAGATGATGCTTCCTCAAAGAACTTTGTTTTTATCATTAAATATTTAGAAGACAAAGAGATGAAGTAAATCTCAAAACAAACGAATGTCACAGCTTTACTTTCAGTTAGACTTCTACAATCAATAGTATTAAAGGGTATTTGCAAATCCTTAGAGTTGTAGGTCTAATTAGCCAAGTTAAATTAAAATATGAATCTCTGTAGGATAATAGATTATTAGATTATCTTCTCAATATTGACAACTAGGCTTACTTCTAGAAGGACTTTTCCCTAAGCAACATGCTTAACTCTTGTTATCCTGTGTCCTCAGGGTTTCAGAACTAAAGATGATTACAGCTGATGAATCCCAATAATGAAAGAATACCAGAGGTTATGAGTTTCTGATTAAGTAAAAGATTTTTCTTTGCCCAACTGCTTTCTGTTGTCCACATTATAAGCATGTAAAAGAGAAGAATAAAAAATGTACATATGTTTTAACTTGGTTGGAAATTTTTGGTCATTGCAAATGCTTTTGTTTCAAAAGACTACAAACAAGGAAATCTAGATGGATAAGCATCAGGAAAAAAAAAGACAGGTAAAACAAGAAGAAAAGCTGATTTCCTCGATCAAATAAAGCTCCTTGCTCAATGGCAAGAAGAAGCAATTTATGGGCTTTTGTATGATTGTGTTTTTTGGATTTCTTCCATCTCTGCCTAACTGAAAGAAACAAACAAAAGACGAAACAGAAAAAACCACCACCAACAACAACAAAAACATTTTGTTAGGGCTAGTGTTTATCATAAGGAGCATTAGAGATTCAGGATTTAAATTTCTTTTATAGAGGTAGCAGTAATTCATCCCTCCGTTGTGAAAATTGCATTCAAGATAAATGAAATTTAGAATTTAGAGACTTCAACTTTAGTTTTGTATATATTTATATATTTATATATATATGTATACATATATGTATACATGACCTGATAGTATGACCCTACAGATACCTAAAAACGTGTATACCTTTTTTTGTTTTTCTCATTGTTGTATCTTATAATCAATTTATGGATTCCTTGGGTTGCCTAGGAAAGTGTGTTTTTGAGATAATTTCTGCATCATTCTATTGTCTTCAGTGTCTGAGAAAAACTAATATCTGAATTAAAGCTTGTTTATATTTGGATTTTGTAAGAGGATTAGAGATACTTTAGAAACAATTAGGGCTCTGAGAAAAAAAAATTACTGCATTATTTTTGTATGATTAATATTTGGTTTTATATTAATAAAATCAACAGGATGGGAAAAAAATAGTTTCCATGAGAAATAACAATGTGTCAGTCATCTATAAGTATACAGAAGCAACTCTGAAGTCATTGGAGTTTGATAGCTGCATATACTTCAGTGTACTTTCCAGAGTGTGCCTAATTTCTTTTGACCTGTTCATTTTTCTTAGCCAAGACACTTACAATGAAATTCCAGAAGGATTACTTGAACTGGATTTATTCTTTTCAGAGGAATATCATTATTTCTTAATTTTTTATTGGGTACTGCAGAAAAAAAAAAAAAAAAAAAAAAAGGAATTATCTGAAAAAAAAAAAAAAAAGTCCCTTAATATTTCATGAAAATATTTTAAAATTTGTTTCTTTTATTTAAACAACTCAAAGTGGGAAAAAATAAATACTGTAGTCTCTCTGTTATTCTTTGCCAGTCCTCAAAATCATATTTCAATTTTGCAGAGATTCATGATTAGGAAACTAAAAGTGACCCAAGGCAGAGAATAATTATATTTATTATGTTCCAAAATGAGAAAAATCCTGTCTGGACTTATAAAAGATGTAGCCTTAAAATATGAATTGATATCTATGACTCTACACATGAGGTAAAGGAGTAATAGCTTTTTTTTAAAGCTTGCCTAATACTGAATTTAATGGGATGATTTCATTCCTCAGTTTGCTATAATGGGTGAAACAACTGTTTTTTTTTTAATATACATAAATACCTTATTTATGAACCTATTCTAGGAGAAATCTGATGGTACTGCAATTACCTGGAAAAGTTATAATTTCTTTTTAGAGACATAAAACCATGCAGTGACTGGCGTCTATGTAGTACTGAATTGCAAGTATAACTTTTATGGTGGAGTAATGGCAAATGCCATTTTTCAGTTCACAACAATACTCTATATTTTGAGGCAGCTGCACAACTGACACTATTCTCCTGTTCTTTACCTTGAAGCCATTATCATGTCATATTTGCTGTATTATATTCAGCATATATCATGGTAGATAGAAAGCAGAAAGTTTTTGAATTTGATATGCTTTCTTCTGTGAGTTTAAAATGCTGTGAAGTTGAAAAAAATAAATAAGCAAGATTTCAAACCACTAAAAGTGAGATTTTTTTAAATGTTTCACTCTCTGCAAATTCTTTCATTGCCTGAGGGAGATAGTTAAAAGAGTGCTTTAAAACTAGAATCGGACTTTCTGTTTTTGCTCTGAGTTAACAGAGGTAGTATTGCTTTTTTTCTATGGGACATTTATATTTGAAAATGTCATTATTTCAAGCGATAGTATTGCTAGTACAGTCTATTGTTCAGGGGTTTCATTCTACAATGACTACTAATGCTTAAGTTGGTGTTCTAGGAACATTCCTGTTGAAATCAGCAGATGTAATCAGAGAATTTAAAATTATGCGCATGTGCTAAAACTTTGAAGAGTCACATACCTGGTTAACTTGTGAACACTATCATTTTCTCTCTTGCCTTCTTTCTCTCTCTCTCTTCCTCTCTCTTCCTCTGTCTCTCTCTCTCTTCCTCTCTCTCTCCCCCTCTCTCCCCCCCTCTCCCCCTCTCCCCCTCTCTGTCTCTCTCTCTCTTTCTCTCTCTGTTTCTTTCTCTCTCTGTCTCTTTCTCTCTCTCTCTCTCTTTCTTTCTCTTTTTGGTTGAGATCTAACACTTGTTTTCAGATTTCATTATATGAGAAATTTCTGTGGGGCCTCATTTTTCTCAGCAGAAGCACCTTTATCAATGGAAAATTGACTGAACCTCAATATTTTGTGAATAAACAAAGAACAAGTTCTACTGACCACAGAAACAGTATTTATTTCACAGGTGTTCCAAACTAGGTTCAAATTTATGTGGGCAGTGTGCCTCTGCTGACAGGATAGAGAACAACGTGTATTTAAGAAAATCTTTTATCTTCATCATATATTTTAACATTAGGTTAACAATGTTCTGATGGGCTATGAGAACATTTGAAGCTGTAGGAAGACCCACTGATTTTGAACAAGATCTGCTTATGTCTGTTTCCTGTTCATGAACCCATCTTTCATTGCACATACATTTAACTTTAGTACCCTGGAATTCTTTCATTGCCATCCTGTGCTCAAGACAATTAATCTGAGAGTCTGTGTTTCTTATGTTGATCAATGTAGCCAGTGGGAAAATATAATGCTCCCTAGGGCTTTGTGCTTGTAAAGTGGAAACAGTGGGAAAAATACAAAATAAATGAAGTAATGAACTCAGTGAGATGTAAGGACAAGGGTGACAAGGAATGATTCATAACTAATGAATTCATTTCAATGATGACTTTTGGGATTGAGAAATTAACTGAGAGGAACTGGATATTGCTGTGCTTAGATGGTCTCAGTACTAGCTTCCCCCTCTAGGATATTATCCTGGCACTTGGCTAGACTGCTAGCTGGATGTATAAAGTAAGCAGAGTCTTTGGCATAGTCAAAGTAATGTCTATGAGTTGTTGTAACGTAGGATTCACTGCTTCTTACTTCACTACTACAAGCCCCATTCACACCATTTTCTGTACCAAAACCATTCCTTTGCTGGTTTGATGGTATGACGTCCTTTCCATACTGTCCATGTGTGTGCATCTGCCTTTCCTTGTAACAGAAATTCTTCATTTTCCTTCAGCATTCGGTCCACAAAGAGTAAAACCTTCCTCTGGAGTTGTTGTTTACTTTTTTTTTTTTTTTTTTTTTTTTTTTTTTTGTGCTGGAGACATCCTGGTAAGGACTGCCTTCTCTCAGAAGGCTGTCTTTGACCCCTGGTTATAGTTAACATGTATTCTAAGGAGTTAATAATCTGTGGAAAGTGATAAAAACAAAACAAACAAAACCACACACACACAAAATGGTATATTCCTGTTGTGTTGTTTGTTGTGAGAGTATGAACAGTTTGCGCTTCAGTTTTTGGAATGCCTTTTTTTTTTTTTTTTTACTTGTTTCCATGACATGGGGTTTGGTATTGTCATTTTTAGTGTGTCTTCCCTGAAGACAGAAAATCCTTTTTTTCACTTTTCATCCTCTGCCCACAGAGCTGATAGATTTGGTCTTTATGCTGTTTTGCTGCTGCACTGCATTACATTTATCATTAAGGAGGCTGCAAGAGGCCAGATATCTAATTAATGACATTAGAAGGGCACAGGTTGAGGGAGAAATGGAATACAGTTTCTGATGAGGTCAGGTTGATGATTACATCTAATGTTCTTCAGGCGGCCTTGCACTAATCCATGGGAACAAATCCCATATACCTAAAGAAAAGAGGCAAGCAAAATCTTGTAAGGGTATACATCCAGGATGTTCACTGAAATAATACTGTGTTTTTTGTTGTCTTTCTTCCCTGCTACTTGGGAAACAGCAAAATACCAGTCCTTTCATGTGATATTATGGCCAGTACACTTTCCATCTTGAAATTCCACTTCATGTTGCCAGCAATGCGTTCAGACACTGTTGTGTCATGTTGTGCTGTGCAGAACATTTAAGGCTTTTAAGGGGAAAAGGGTGATGGTTTCCTGGTAATTTGCATTTGTAGCTTGCTGCCTGTTTATGCTTTGGAAATTACTATTGCATGGCTCAGTCTAAATGAAAAATTATGCTGTTAAAAAGACTTACTGTAGAAAGGAAAAAAAATAAAAAATAGTCTTTAAAAGCTATGCTTACATTAAAAAGGCTTTTTAAGTATATACGTTGGTCCTAACTTTCTAGATTTTTTGTACAAAAGGATTTCACAGATTTTTACCTTTACAAAATGGAAAACATTTCAACAATTTCATTGCACACACCATAAATTTTCACTGTTTTTTTTCATTATTTAACTGCCTATCTTGTCATCATTTTGCGTTTTTTTTTTTAATCATATTACCAAGTGCTCAAAACCCACATTCTCTCTAATATTTTCTTTTCTGTTTTGATTGTGTTGATTGTATGGGGTAAGGCATGTGGCAAGGCAGATAATGAAAGCAATGGTGAGGGTAGCAAGTGACCTGACTTTCACCTATTAACAGTTACTGTGGCAAGATTGCTGCATTGGTCCCACAAAGTGCCTGTGTTTTAACCAGGCAAATGGAAGAAGGAGCTTTTATTCAAAACAGTGGTTACAATTTTGAGCAACTGGTAAAAAACTAGCAAGTAGCATAGGGAAATTGAAATCAGAATAGATTCTAGTTCATATCCACCCCTTATAAAAATAGGCAGAGTGGGTGTATGTTTTGGCTTGCACCCTGAAAACAAGACAGCAAATATTTAGCATTCTCTTCCCGTGTGATGCTCTGAAACTTGCTGCTCTCTCAGTGGAACAGTACTCAGTGGAGATGGAAGAGTACTGAAGGACTCTGAATCATTTATGTACTGCTTGAACAGATTTCCAGCAAACAAAAGAGTTTCTGATGCCAGGTCCTTTGATTCTTCAAAAAGAATCATTAGTCCCAGTATTGATATTTTTACAACTGTTGCCCATGTTGACATAAAATTAACTTGTATTCTGGCATCCTGTCCAGCTCTTTGTGGCTTGGGATCTGGAGTCTGGTCAGACATGTTTTCTATCTTAAAGTATTGGCCTCCTTCTTTTACTCCTGCTTCCAATTTCTTTATGCTGATTGCGGCTCTACAGCATTTGCATTTTGGACCTTCTCAGGCAGTGCTGTTGTCACTGTTCTTTTCCTGTGCCTTGTCTTACAAATTTATACAAGGTGCATTTAAGAAAACCTTTTTAGTCTTCATATATTTGAACATGAGGTTAACAAAGATCTGATGCACTATGAGAACAATTGAAGATGTAGGAAGACTCACTGATCTTAAACAAGATCTGCTTATGTCTGTTTTCTGTTAGCGCACACATCTTTCAGTGTGCATACATTTAGCTTTAGGACCCTGGTATTCTTTCATTGTTGTGTTGGTTTTGTTTGTTTGTTTTCCTTTCCTTTCCTTTCCTTTTTTTTTTTTTTTTTTTCCCACCAGCAGGTAGGTGGGAAGGAAGAGTTCTCTTCCCCCTAGTAAAACACCCAAGGTACTGTCAAAGTGTTGTAGCTTGTTGCAGAGAAAAGCAAGCTGTACAGACAAACAAAGCCTAGCTCCCAGCAGGCAGTGGAGACTATGGAAACAGCTTACTGAAAGAGGATGAGGTGCTGTAAAAATTGTCAGATGGACCACCAAAGTGCTTTCAGCATGGAAAGGTAAGTCACAAGAACACAGTTGCAGTTTAATTTTCTCAAGCAGAATATGATTTGAAGGTAAGGCAGGAGTAAAACATCCCGATTTCTTTCAGTTAGCCAGGCTGCTTTGTGTTCACACAGGTATTTTTATATTTGTGCAACTGGCTTTCTCCAGGATGAATAGACTGTCTTTGGTGATTTACACAGTACTGTCAGTCTTGGCCAAAATATGATTTGGAAGATGGTGTGAGTACCTGTGACAACTTGAAGTACCTGAACTGACAGCTTATGCCTTGTTTACTGTTGGCAACTCTTGTCTTTTTACATGACAGAAACCAAAGCCTGTTCTGAATGGGAAGACTGTATCCATACTTGTCTTCCCTCTGCTTTAAGTTGAAGCCTGCAAGAACTGGTGGTTTTCTGCTTTCTGGTGTATGCATCATACTGTAGTACAGGCACAGAAACTCTATAAAAAACTTAAATTTTTATTGGAAAAAAAAAAAAGGTTACAAAAGCTATACTGTGGCAGTGGAAAAGATGAAGGGAATCACTGCTGTCCTAGATTGATACACTAGCAAGAAGGAATTTGTCAGACAAAATGTCAGGAGATGCTGTGAAGTGAGCAACTCTTCAAGCTATGAGAGAAAGAAAAAAATATTTTTAAATTCCTGCAGCTCAGCCTGGGAGAAATTTTTTTTGTAGCCCCAACCTGGTTAACCCTGAATGCGTGAATAATCTTGGAGATACTCAACTCTGCTTCCAGTCTTTACAAGACTGGTATTCTCCACAACTGTATTAAAGTAGGAAAAAATGAGCCAACAAACAAACAAAACCTTCGTGTTTCTCAGTAAACCAAGGAGAGGCTCCTATAATTAGCTCATTCTATTGTGCAGCTGTATGACAGATGAGTTAGCTATGTCTGTGTCCTGTTACCTTGCATTAAGTTAATAGATATTCTATGTACAAAATTAATGTTATGTTGCAATATTTGTGTAGGGGGAAGAATGTGACGGGCACTCAAGTAAAATAGGTCTTTTAGTTTTTTATGTCAATTTATTACTACTTTTCCAAGTTACCCGATACACTCTGAAACAAAAATGATTTCTAAGCATGTTGAGTTTTTCACTGTATATTTTCGTATGTTTAGATTATCTAAAGTCAAGAGGAGACTCATTTAGTAGGAAAAGCAAGAGGCACTAGTAGGATGATTAGCTAAACAAAATAACAAGGTCTGAACAGTGGGCAAGGAAAGTTACCTCTTTATTCTGGGTTTAATTGAGAAAATAAGAGATTGAGTGGATGAGGGATTGAGGATGCCTACAAATTATTAATAAAAGATACTTTCTTCTACCAGCAGAAGGGTAGAAAGAGGAGGTAGTGGGGAAGGTCTAGATACTTCTTTTGCATTAGGAGGACAGGAGTTTTTAATGAGTTCTGTTTCACAAACTTTACTGATTCAAGCTAGGACAATTTAAGAGGTTATCACCTCTAGCTGTCCATCACATCCATTGAGTGGCATTTACAAGTCCCGAAACTAGCTGAAGAGCAATGGGTCTGGTCCTAAGGTGCTGCAGTTCAAAATCTAGCATATTAATGCAAACCATCATTGATTTTAGTCTGTGTTAATATATTGATCTATGAACTACCGTGGCTGAGAGCTCTGATTCATGTTCCCCATTGGATTTAGCAGCATTTAGGGGCACAAGCCAATTCAGTCATCCTAGTTAATTGTGAGGAGAGGCTGTGAGACTCGAGAAGGCCACCAAGAGGTAAAATGCTTATCTGACCAGCCAGAGGCATGGCAGTGGTAGTCCCTGGGAATATACAGAAGAGCTTTGGTTATACTTTTGGGAGGTTTTGCAATGACCATTCATGTAAGAAATGTGAGATGGGTAGAGGGAATGTTGACTTATCTCTGAGCAGCACATTGGTTAAATGCCGTCGTAGTACCAGCTTTCAGTAGGTTGCCCACAATGTTAGCCCTGTGTCTGTGAATTCTTTGAATGCCTCTTTTTCTGTTTCTTTTCCATACGATTATGTTTAAGTATCTTCTGGATACACTGGTGATAACCTGGTGAGTGTAGCAGCAGCAGGTTGAATGTCAACAAAGGCAAAAACTATGTTTGGTTAATTAAATGGTGTTTCTTGCATTGACCTTCGGTGAGCTGCTGGTTTCAAGTTCAGGCTGATATGGCATTCTTGGTGATAAGCCATACCACTGAAGAGGCAGAGCAAGGTATTAAAATCATAATTTATCCACTCTATTCCAGACTTGGGTGTCCTGAACATGTTTCATAGAGTATATATTGCTAGAGCTTCTGTGCTTGTAGGCTTCTTGATTTGTGTGTGTTTGGGTGTGTTAATCAAGCCCAGTGTTATAAAAGGTAACATATTACAGTTCAGTATTGACAAATAAATCCCAAAATTTACATTCCAACAGTAATGATGACTTACTGCCTCCTCCATATGGTAAATTTAAATCTATGGCATATGCCTTTTTGTAAGGAATAAGTAAAAATAGACACCAGATTCAAATTGTCAAAATCTTATCAAAACAATTCACATTTTACTTCTTGGTTTGTTTTCTGAAGTATGATCTTAAGTAGATACATATGAATTGAAAATAGTAAATGTTTACCTTACTGCAATGTTGACATTGGAAGAATTTTTTGCACTTAAACACGTAGCTGTTTTGATACAAAACTGCATTACAGGTGACCTGAAACCGGGGGAAGGAATACTGCTTTTTTGATTCTATTACGTTTAAAGATGGACTAGAAATATTGTTGATGTTCCACTGCCTGTTTACATTGTAAATCTAAACATACTTGTCTCAAACACATGAAGTATTCCAGATATCTTCAGAAATACTTGTTGATATCTTCAGAAATACTTAGGAAATACGTGTGAGAACAGATGAACATTCAGGTTGAAGTAAATGAAATATTTGTTAAGAATGTTCTTATTTTCCTCAGTAGGCAATGAGGGTCCTTTGTGAGGCTTGAACTCCCATCACACATCATCATCACAAAGCTATCGTCAAAGGAATGCCATGAGAAAACTGGTTATGATCTAACAATTAATTTGGGCAAGTAGAAGGGTGTGGAAGTACCCAGAATTATAATTGCCACTGCCATGAATTTGCACTGGTAACAGTCTATTTTTTATCCAGTACACCTGAGGTCAAAGGGAGTTCTTGTCATTCCTGTTGGTCTTGTTCTTTGTTCTTCTTGGTTACCAAACTGCAGTGACAAAGGATGAGCTCTTAATACTGATTTTTACAAATACACTTTCCAGTTGTTATATATCACAACAGATATGCCTTTGCAATAATAATAATAAAAATTATAATAATCAATTAAAGAATTCTACTTCTTAGAACATTAGACATTTCATAAGGTTAAAAAAAAAAAGAAAAAAGAAACAATGGAGTAATAGGTCCATATTCATCGAAAAAAGGCATTTTCAGGTTATTCTCAGAGTTTTTCTTGAGGAGAGTTTTCCTCGCACACACTGAAACATTTACAGTTTTTGGCTGGCATGGGATGAGTCTTAACTGGAAATATCACTATGGACCCTATTAAATTAGAATGATATGAGCATCTACTTATTTTAGACTTCATGTAGTGAAATGCTGTTGTCTTTTTGATTATGAAAGTTAATCATGAAAGGCCCAGCAAAACTCAGAATTCAGAGGCAAATACTAAAAAGAAACTCATAAATACTATCTTTTATTTTTTTGGTACTGTGATTTAGGGAAGAGTGGGCTTTTTATTTTATTTTTTTCTAATGAGAAGTTTTTCCTTTACATTTTGAAATGAATAATCAGCACTTTTTTCATTTTCTAATATCAGAGCATGCTGATTATATCACATTGTTATTTCTTGCAAAAAAACTTTTTACAAGTCAGGCATAAAGCCAAGAAAATCCAGACTCTGATAATGTGGTGTAAATATGCATCTTTGTGAATAAAAGGTAAAATAACTTCAGTTACCTCAGAGAAAGAGCATATGTATGTAGGCTTTTAACAGAATAGCCAAACTACTGTAAATCTACTTTTCAAAAATTCATTTGTCTAACTACACTGTTAGGCTTCTTTAATTATGTCAGAGCCTCATTCATGGAATTCTTATTAGTTTAGAATTAAGATGCACATGATTTTTTATTGCCCTGGAAAAAAAAAATCTGATTTAGAGTCTGAAGAATAGTGTCAAGAAATTCCTTGCAGAATTTTAAAAAGAGGGAAATCACGAACTCTGAGAAACATGATGTATACTGCATATTTGCTTGCATAAGAATTCTTGAGTTTCTGCAGTTAAAGATGATTCCAGTATTAATATAATATGTATCAAGAAATATACATTTTCCATCTTCTGATGTAAAAATTACTTTTTAATTCAACTTAAATATTTGTATACCAAATTAAAATTTGTATATAATTTTTGAGTATGAAAATATATTTTTATTCTGCCATATCGAATTTTACCAGAGATTTTGAGAGAAAGTACAGATTCACCAGATCTGCTGGGGAACCTGCAGAAACATATTTGCAGTATTTTCTGTTGTCAGAAGCCAGTATAAAATAATTCAGTATATAAATAGTGTGCTCAGCACGTCAAATGTTCCTTTTCAGCTTTGTCAAGCAGGCTCTTATTCATTTTTTTACTTTCTATTTTTTTTTTGTTATGATCTAAAAAGGATTTAAAAAAATTAGTGAAGAAATGATGTGGTTCAGTAAGTCAGGTATTTTGTTCCAGAATCTGAAGGTAAACCCTTCTGGTTCAGGTTTTGAATGTTTACCCCTAACAAAACCTGGTCATTTTTGGTTTACATACAGCTAATAGAAACATGATAGAGTACATTACTCTGGCTTCAATGGACGCAACCTGGTAATGAATGAAACGTGAGCCAGTTTACCCTGCAGCAAAATGTGGCTGGATATCTCCAGACAGCCACGGCTGGCCTGTGAAGGAGTTGAACATTTATACATATATTCATTTTCCGTTTTCAGAATTACACTTTTCTACCCCAACTATAAAGGAAAAAAGCTATTTTGCTATTCTGTTTCCCTTCAAATTCATGCAGCAGAACAGTTTACTTTATTAATTATTCATTACGGGGAAATCAACCATGATTTTGAAGATTAAAAAGGAAAGAGTAGGAAAAATGTAATGTTAACTAACTTGTGAGCAGAAGGTTCAGGGCCTATCAAATCAAAGTTTGTACAGTAAATTAATTCTCAAAACATAAAACTTCTTCAGATGGAAAGGGCAATGATGAATTGTTTTAAGCAAGAATTTAGAGTCTCCTAATAAAATGTCCTGACCCACTGAATGTTCATCATTCCGCTGATCTCAATTGAGCAGAAAGATTGCCAAATTTAAAATGCACTGGCCAGATGATTGGCTCTTATTTCCAGCATATACACATGGTGGAAATAACTCTTATCAGCATGCATATACATCAAAAATACTGTGTTTTACAGGGCTCTTCTTCAAAAATCTGGAGCAAAACTGTTACCATAAATTACTGTTAAGAAACACGTTAACACAACTGCACTGGGTGCAGCAGCTGTTGAGGTTCAATAAGGAGAAACAGAGACTTTTAATTACAGTACAGCAAATACATATTGTTTGTATACAAACAATTGTTTGGTTGCAAAGATGATTTGTACTTGACTTGTTTTGCTAATACATAATAACACTGTTGTAAATAATTGAAATAGATTACAGCATTTTCAAAAGATGGAAACATTAAAAAGTAATGTACAATTCAGCTAGTGTTTTATAATATAAAGATATTTTTTACATGTGAAAGTTAGATTTATTTTTGTTGGCTTTGACTGAAGTCTAATGAAATGAAATGAGTAGACTTGGTATTTTTTTCATAGCCTGTAGGTATTCTTAGCATTTTTGTTGACATTTGGAATCAGCTTACACTTGTGCAAGCCGTGTAACAATAACCTGTAAAGATGCTGTACTAGCATATTTTCAATTAACCATGAAGTTATGCAGGTAAATGTTTATGAAGATGTGCTTTCCTCCAAAATTAAAGTATGCTAAATCTCTAGTATTCTTACTTTCTTTAATGTATAATAGCCGTGTTCCTTCATCTATGTGGGCAAAACAGAATATTGCAGGTGACAGTATGATCAAGGCCAACCAGCATGCAGAAATAGTATCATACATGTCTTGTTCTGCCACCTCAAAAATAACATTAAAGCTTACTTTCTTTCTGCTTTCTTTCTTAGTTGGAACCAATATAGTGTTGCGAGGAAAATAACTGTTATTAAACTAGAACAGTACATACTGTCCATGCAGAAAGATAGCTGGAGTGATATCTAGATTATTGCATAAAATATAGCATGCCAAGAGAAATTTTGGAATAACATGAAGAGTCAAGTATTCTCGACTTCATAGAAAAAAATCCACCAAAGTATTCCTCATCTGATGTGGAAAACAAAAGCAATGGGAAAGAAATATGAGTGCTGTTTAAACATCTATAAAGTATCAGTAGCACACCAGCATGTAATATAATCGTTTTGCCTGGTAATATAGAAATTTTCTTTTTTTTTTTTTTTGAAAATGAAGGTACATGCATTATCTAAATTAAAACAAACAAACAAAAACAATACAATATCTTAAATAGAATTAGAGTAGAAATAAATATACTTATTAGAAATTCTGAAAACTGAAAAAAGTACTAGACCATAAAATTAGTTGCTTTCCATTAACTTTCTGGCTTTTATTATGGTATGTCCTAAAATACATGGGGTGGGGTGGAAAAAATGTCACATTCTTTCTTTTAATGGAAGTGATGCTTCTTAGTCCACAACAAGTGGCATGTTCTCATGGTCTGAAGAAGAGTGGTACTACATCCATCATTCAGTTACTTCTTGCTGGGGAAAATTGCAAAATAACTAGTGCATAACCACTTGGCATAAAGTCGTTGCCCTTTTTGGCTAGTTATAGTTATTTTTGTCTTACTTCATTTTTATTCTTTTTCCTCTTCCCTCACCGTTGCTTCATACTGATCTTTTGGCTAAAAGATGTCAACTGAAAGGTACCAGCTTTTAAACTTTTATTTTTCCTTTAATGAACTTGCACATTTTCAACCGGATAAGAAAACCTAGTGATGCTGAACTAAAACTGTGTCTTCTGCAATGTTCGTAGGTGCCTAATGAATGAGAACTTCTGCCTTGAACATAAGCTCTGTTGAATTCCTTGATGTAACAGGAAAATTAAGTTCTGGTAGAAGGAATTTGTTTAATGCAATACCTGGTAAACCAACAGTCACACAGGGAGGTGGTTATAAGCATAGGAGTTATCAATGTGTATAGCAGCAACTTCTCGGAGCCACAGTGATCCTCGGTTGTTTCAAATTCCTTGAAGAGCTATCTCCCTTTCTGAACACTACATTATTTAAATCCCAAGAGTGTTTAGATCTGTGCCACTGAATTTAGATACATGAGCCATAATATTGCCTGGTTAGATTCTGGGACCCAAAAAATGCAGCTGTACTTTCAGCTAGACTGGTTAACCTACCACTTTGTTTTCTAAGGTGCGAATCTGATGACCCGCATGACCAACAGGACATGCTGCAAAATTAACTGGATGGTTTTTTAGGTTTTTCAGCTTTGAAGGATTAGTAGGATTAAGTCCTAGAGTTTGTTCTAAATTTGAGAAGGCTTTTACAAAACCTATTGTTAATCAGAGATGAGCAAATGAATTGTCAGTCAAATATTTGTACCACTCAGCAAATGTAATGTTTTGATTTTATCTAACTTAAGCAGCCACTGTATTTGAGCATTCTGCAGAAGCTAATGCATTATGTTTGTATTGGAAACTGAATTAGGAGGTAGCAATGTCTCTATAAAAGCCCAAATAAGCCAATGGCAAATCCTGAAAGCACTTTTTACACAGAGCATAAAATTCACATGCTCAAAACTGATTGATTAATCAAACCCAAGAAGTATTGTATGAGTGCAAGTGTGGAAAACTGGTGTGCTGTATTTTTTCCATATGCAAAATGAATTGAAAATTGTTTATAAATCCATAGTTTACCAGTTTTAATATTTGTCTTGAAATATGTGGATGGGAGAAGGTTTACAGGATTAGTATATCTTAGTTAAGAGGGAAATGACTGAACAAAATGAAGGTTTCTATCCCACCGTCTGTTTTGCCCCCCATGTCCGTCCCCTCCCCCCCCCACAAAAAAAAAAAAAAAAAAAAAAAAGGAAAAAAAAAAAGGTAATCTGAACTGTTCTTCTGGAGAAAAATCAACAGGCACCTTGGAAAAAGTTGAAGGACACAGCTATAACTTTTTCATTTTCAATTATGCAACTTTTATTTTGGTAGAGCAAGTGTGTTTCACTGATAAGAATGACTTCTAAAATATAATTGAATATTTAACTTTTAGTATATGCATAAGATGGTTTATTATTCCTTCCCATCCATAATATAGAGCATTTTACATCAGGATTACATTTTTTCAGACCAGGTCTTTTATAATCAAACTTGTTTCACAGTTTAATCTTATCATTATATTGCAGTCCAATACTCTTAACAGTTTTATTGTTAATCAGAAGTTGGCAAAATTCCATATCATGTAGCTCTTCCTCGCTTCAAAAATACAATATCCTGAACCAAAAAATGAAAAATGAAAAAAAAAAAAAAAAAAAAAAAAATCTCTAATATTAACAGTTATTCTAATAGTAAATAAATAAATAAATAAAACAGTGAGATGTGGTGAAAAATAATAATCTTACTGAAGGTTATGAAATTCAGTGACTTGTGGAAATGTTATTTGTAGTTCATTTTATTGGATAACTAAACTTGCATATTAGATTGGTGTGAGATGATAATCCCTTCACATATGAAGCTTTTTGCTGCATTTGATTTTATGGCTAACTATTAAAATCAATAATACTGAAAACTAAACTAACAAACACTGAGGCAAGATTTATTCTACTATATCAATTTTGATATTCTGCTTGTTTGTCTGCTCTGTTACTCTTTCTACAGTGGAATATTACTGTTTTTAATGTTTGCAGATGAATTTGCAGGAAAGAGTTTATAATAGGTGGATGGATTTGTAATACAAAGGGTATTACATCTGCATAGCAATTAGAAAAGTTTTCTCTCTGATGTTCAGACCAGGAGGGAGGGAGGGAGGGAAGGAGAGAGGCGGGATCTTCCACCTCTAGCCTGCGGGAAGTTCCACGTGGTCCTTTACACCCAGCTGAATGAAACAAGCTCTGATAATGAAAAGGTCCCTCAAAGAGTACATTTGGTCTTGAACACTGGCTGCATATGGAGCTTCACAACAAAAGAAAGCAAGAGAGTCACATGTTCATGAAAATAATTTAATGCTTTTGAACAACATAGTAGAGAAACTAATCTGTTCTTGGGTATTAAAAAACATCTTCAGTTAAGTTCTTTCACACACATTACTTACTTCCGGTGGCTAACAACTTCTTTAATATATTCAAGTCTCCTTAGTACAGTTAAGCAATTTTGTTAATACTTGGTAAGTACTCATGGGGAAAACTTCACATTTTTTTTTCCTTAGTCTGCTCCAAATGGCATTTAAAAGGCCAAAATATAATCAGTGTAGATGACAGTATCTTTTTAGCCCTAACTGGTTATGACATTTGAGGTTACAGATGGATGATGCATTGCTGATATCAGATATAAGCACAGATGTTCCTGACATGTTTCTGAACTTGTTGGGTACCAGGTTAAAACTTTCAGATCACAATTAAAGCTTTTGTGATGAAATTGATATCCTGTAATTGGACTGGTGGCACTGCTTATGACACACAAAGAATCAGTACAATTGCACTAAATTAAAGCTAGAGCACTGTTGTAACCATTCTTGGACTTCTAACACTATAAATCCACCATGGGTAGCACCTCCTCAAATGCTTATCTGTGTTATTTAAATTTGGGAGCAAAACCATGTAAATCTAAAGTTTTGTATACCTAAAGGCTATAAAAAAGAAGTCTCTGACCTAGCATTGGTAATTTGAGACTTGGTTACATTTCTTCTTTTAATTCTACACTATCAGATATAGCAAAGTTTTGTAGGTCATGAAGATACTGTCTTAATTAACTTATAGATAAGTTAGTCCATGCTTTACATGTAAATGCAAATTCAGATGTTTATGGATAGTGTACTTGATATATATAATGAATAGTGGCCTTTCTGCTGCATTAAATCATGAATGTTTTAGTATAGCCAAACATGTCATTTCTCACTTATGTATGACATTATAAAGGGAAATGAAGTCTAAACCTTTCACTATAAGTGAATATTTTCTTACTTTGAAAAGCTGTGTGCTGCCTTCTCTGTTACTTCCTGATAAGTGTCTGTACTGTAAATTTCAGTATCAAGTTTTAAAAGTTTCAAAGTGATTAAAAAGAAAAAAAAAAAAAAAAGAAAAAAAAACAGTTATTTTGTGGTTGACTAAAAGGATGTTTTTGGCAAGAAAAATAAATTTAGACAACTGCAAGTTGGCCCAAAATAAAACTTGTAAAAAAAATTATGGACAATTAAAGAAACATTTGCTGTTGGAAACTTGCATCTGGAATGTAATTGGTAGTCATAATCTGACTACCCATTGCATCTTTTGATATGAGAATACACATTTGTATTTTTTCAAGTGTAAAATTGAAAGTTTTAAGTTAAAAGAGAATTTAATGTGTTGTGCTACAACTGTGCCATCTAATTGTTTTATTGTTTATTTGCACACAAACACAGAGTTTGTGTGACACTGTGACATGCCACCTATCTAAATTTTATACAGAAAACAAGAAAGCAAAGTTGTTCATAAACATGTACAAAAGCACATATTGATATGAGACAAAAGCATCAAATATAAGCAGGTCAGATATTTTTTCCCATTTTTAATGATAGCTTAAAGAGGCTCTCCTTTGACATTAGTTATTCCTGTAGGACTCTTCAAACCAGAAATCTGCACCAGCCCTATTGTCTTAAAGCTAGAATTGTTCATGTCTATCCACCCTTCTGAAATTGCTGTAGCTCTGATGATTCTTTTGCTTCTTATAATAAATATACTGGGCACATTTCTTAGTTACCAGAAATGAATTACCAAAAATAGCACACAGAGATTATATTAGCCTAGAAGAAGCTGACTTCAGGCTTTGCAACCTGAATGTACCTGAAGCTTTGACTTCCTGTTCAGGATCTGGAGCAGGGAACACCATGGACAGCTGTGCTTAGGCTGACCAGGATGAAGCAGAGCAGGCCTCTTTCACCTTTCTGTAGCAGGATGAGCTGGTGCAGTGGCACTGGAACGAGGACAGAGTCTTGTGCCAGGGCAGCTGGGTGGCCATCACCCTGTCCTTCCATGGAGAGCAGACCTGGGAACAGCATGGCAGGTCTTCAGTGTGGTTGCATTTCCAGGAGCAGGGAAAAACTGGTTGCTCCTTGGGTCAGATCTTTCGGAGTCAGAGGTCCTTCAGAAGTGCTGTCCTGTACCTTTTAGCTTTGTGTATGACTTCTGTAAAATAATGTAAATGTATCTGTGGCACCTCTCTCATGTACATCTAAAGCACTGAGTTTGCTGATTTATGTATTTAATTGTAGCTTGACAATGTCTGTAGGGCTGAGCCTGTGATTGACAAAGCTATGAATTTTAGTTTCCTTACACTGCCTGAATCACATCTGTACTATCATGACCTGACAATTATTTAATCAGCATATGGTATCACTGTCTATCTGTTTATATGGCTGTAATTATCATATATGACATGCATATAAGCTTGTAAAATACAGTATGAATTTTAGATTATGTGAAAAAATGTTAACAAGAAAAGTATTTTAATCAAAAGCTATATTTAGGTATGGGAAGTAGTTGTATATATTATTAACCTACTGTTTTAAGTGAATTAGTGAAATAAGATGTATCTATACTACTGTAAAAATAATGTCTGATGTATTGAATATTTATTACAGGTGAATGATACTTCTGAATGATCTCATCACTTATAAATATCAATAAAATCTTTCATTTAACAACTCAATTCAAATGTCTTCTATTGTGCTGAATAAACATAGAGCTCACTGATGTTTTATGAGTGATGAGAATGTTCTAGTGGACGTCATTATTCACAAAATACCAATAAACTGAACGTTTATTCAGTTCAACAAACCAGAAAGAAAACCGAACTGTAAATTTAAACAGTATAAAAATAAAAGGATATAAAATAATGTCTTAGTAACCACACATGGTCAAGAAGAATAATCTCAGCTTTATTCCTTTAAACATGAGATTGCTTAATGTTTTATTGAGTTCCCATTGATTTAAATATTGGTCAAGTATATAATGTTAAACAAGCTCCACGTTCAGCAGGGGTTCTTAACTCCTATTTACATTCCTAACCTCCTGCTGAAATCATGTGATTAGTCATTTACAGTATCAGACTGCTTCACGTGGTTTTCAATACACATCATTTATTTACCCTTCTGATTTCAGACATAAAATTGGCTAATTTTCAACTCCAGGTTTTCAGAAACAATGACATGTTTAGAAGCACAAGTCTTATGCTAAAAGTTACAAACTATCAGTGCTTCACATTTTTATTTCTTTGTGTTGCTTTTTATTACAATTGCATATACTTCTATTAGCAAGAGGGCCCTTAAGAAAACCGATTTGTCTCAAAGGAGCTGAAGTAACTCTATATCCCTTGTCTGACCAACCACTATACAGTTCTCAATGTATTATGTGTACTAACCTGCATATCGAAATGCCTGAACATATTAACTCAAGAAAAAATCTGATGGAAAAATCATTATTTACCCTCAAATAACTAATTTCCAACTTATTTTTGCAATTCTGTCTGGTAAAAAGCTTGGTATATCCACATACACGTTAAATAGAGCACTGATGCTTATCAATTTCTTCTTTCTCCCTCTTGATTTGTATTGTCAATACTTAAAAAGGGAAAGAGAATCCCAAGGCTTAAGGGGGGGGGGGGAGGATGAGTTGCATGGAACTTTTGATCTTCCCACCTCTAAATGTGTCTGAACTGTTTGCATTTCAATAGCAGGTAATAATACTTTTATTTCCTACTACACCATCTCTGTCTAACTTCTTTAGTAATAACAATGATAAAGCTCTACGTCTTCGTTCCTATTGTTGCTGTTGCATGGCTAAAAGCATAATCTTCAATTGCATTCCAGTCGGATGACAAGTGTCTTGCTTGCTGATTTCAAAAAATAAAAGGTCCTTTAACTAGCAATGAGGGAAATGAAAAACTGCTTGGATAAATGTTTATTTTGCAAAGCACAGATTAAAACTGCTTCAATTTAATTTTGTTTTTCTTTTCTTTTGCCAATATTGCAGAGCACAGTTTCAGATATTTCTAAAATATTGCTGTTTCTACCCTAGTATAACAAGCTTTTATGTTTGTTTGTTTTTGTGTGTCTGTGTTTGTTTTTTAGTTTTGCAATTTTAGTTTGTTCTAATCTAACCATAGCTTAGGACAAGAAGACAACTTCAAATTCTATTCACACATAATTCAGTTTTTAGGCTCTGGTCACATATTTCTGTAAAGCTATCTTTTAACTTACTAAGGATGTGAATAATCTCATTTAAGAAAAAAAAAAAAAAAAAACAAGAAATCATTTAATAATGAAACAACAGTAACGTCAAAAAACAACATAAATTGACTTTGTAATGCTTCAGTGGACCCATCTCTCCACTAAATAACAAGCTAATGAGAAATTTGGTGAATTATTCTTTTTCAAATACATGATAAAACAAACAAAATCCCTGGAACCTGATTATAAGTTAAAAAACAAACAGAGAAATATAAACCTTACATCGCTAGCACAGAAATGAAAGTTACATACTGCCGTTAGATCAAGTGCAACAGAGAGAACTGGTATATCTTTCTTTCTTTTTTTTTTTTTTTTAAATATATCAAACATTCCTCATAGGATTTTTTCTACATGCTTACCAGATAAATTCTTTTATTTGCAGTTGAACTACAGATCTAGAAAATATGGCCTATATGGAAAAAATAAATATATTTTGGTTATAACTTATATCATAGAGACAAGTGGGCGCACAGAAAATATAAATATTATAAGTTTAAATAAGAAAGACAAAGGCAAATGTGAAATAAAATTCACAAGAGACACCAAGGTTAACAGCAAGCATTGTATATTGTCATTAGAAGAAAGCAAAAGAAAGAAAAAGAAAAAGAAAAGAAGAAAAAAATGTTGGTCCAGCTAATTATTTAATTGTTAGTTTCCACTAAAACCAGATCTGGCTAGTGCAGTTACTATGGATTTTAAGATGAAAGGGCTTGAGCCTGCAATTAGAAAGAAATCTCAGAGAAAATTCAAGTTAGGAGCTGTGAGACTCTCTAGGCTTTACCGGGGTGCTTGGAGGGTTTCAAGACCTGACTGGACACAGCCCAGTCTTAGCCAGTCCTAGGTAAGTGCTTTGAGCAGTGTGTTGGACTGGAGACCTCCCAAGGTCCCTTCCAGCCCAGTCTGTGCTAGACCCTGTCCAGTGCCTCTGCTTTTGCTGTGACACTTTGGAGAACTGGAATGGTGCAGGTTAACCAAAAAGAGCCAGTGGAATAGCTGAAAAGAAAGAAACAGCAAATACAAAAGGGTCTGCAAGGTAAGATTGAATAAATTAATGATGATTAGGCTAGTAAAAAAGGCAGTCACAGGAACATTCTCTCACTTAAGACTTTTTGCTTCTAACACCACAGCCACACCAAAATCTACAGTCAATTGACACATTATGCAGAAAAACAGTAGAGAAAAAAAAAACACCTCTCCTTTTGTGTCCTGAAAGGCATTTCATGAGACAAAGGTGAAAAAAAATAAAAAATAAAGAAATAAAAGTACATTTAATATATAACTGCAATAGCCGCAATAACCTCAATAGCCAAGAATGGTGAACTGCTTTTTTTTTTTTTTTTTTCACTCATCGACAGATTCTGTAACTTCTTCACAATTTGACAAATGTACCTCCCAATTTCTTGATAATCTGTGTATTAATTTCTTGTCTAAATGTTTATTCCATCTGTGTTCTAAACTATTATTATCCTGCTTTGAATAAAGTGCACACTATCTTGATAATTCACATCTCCTTTTCATTTATCTCAGTGAGAAATTGTGTATTATTTTAAAGGTCTCTTTGGGTTATGAGGAGCAAGGGATGAAGTTCTTCAAGAGGAAAGTCAAGTGATTCAAGTGGAAACGTTTCATAGCCATAGATACTCCTGAGCAGACAGCTCTGCAAGCAGCCAGTGAAGAAACAAGGAAATGATAGATTTGGAGAGCAGGCAGGGAAAGTAGCAACAGATGGGCAGGAGCATTTGTGGATTCACTAGAGACTACTTTTCTTTTTTTTTTTTTTCATTATTGGATGATTGTGCAACCTTAAGGAAATTTAGATGAAGATGTTGCTACATTCTTCTCAGCTAAAGGTGTGCAGTCATTTCTAGCTGTCATGTGGCCAGTAAAAGACACTTTCTGGCTCTTCTTATTTCAATGACCAGTAAGAAGTGGGCTAATGGAATAGCTTGAGTTTTAGTCACACAAATTAGATTTAAAATATTGTGAGCCATCACTCATAAAGCAATTTGCCTTCATAAAATATTCCTCTTGAAGACAAGATAACTGAGTTCCTGCAGTCACCATTGAAGCCGGGTGAAGATACTAATTCTCTGAGAAATGCTGTGTATTGTCAGTATTGCATAGAATTAGGCCTTATGCTCAGCCTGTAAAATTACACTGCTGAAAAGTAACTGTGTCTCTTATTGAAAGATAAAGTTAAAAAGTGACAGGAACATAGATGCAAATGTACTAGTATGACAAATATAAAGTAAGGGTTGCCATATTGAGCTTAGCAATACCTAACAGAATGTCTAGAGGAAAAAAAAAAAGAAAAAAAAAAAAAAAAACAGTGACAGAATAGTAGATATACCTTCTATGAAAGAACAAAATGTGAAGGGTTACTTCTTTTTTTATTCTTCTTTTTTATTTTTTTTCCATAGGTGTCTAGCATGTTTCATAACAGATAGAAAATAGTGCAAAGGGATTTTATATTCCCCCATATGATGATGGTCTAGACCCTGGAAATCTCTCAGTGGAAGGCAAAGATTAAGTTAAGTTTTTGCAAGACTCTTAGGATTTGACCGAGACCCCTTAATATGCTCAGTTTGCTGATAGAATTAATTGCTGGCAACCTTGAATCTCTATGTACTGATCAGTCTTTTCTACTATGCTGTCAGCTATACTACACCATCAAAGCAAAAGCTTTATGGTCTATTATCCTTTTTCCTTAATACAGTCTTTTATTAAATAATAGTGACTTCTGTTTGTGCAAATCACATAACATTAAAAATAATGCATCTTTTCAAATGAAATACACTACTGTGTGAATTGTTTTGCTGGTGAAAGAAGACAACTAGACTACAGGTGAATTACATCTTCAGAGTGTTGTTCAGCATCTGTCTCTTAGGAAGTAAGAGAAACGAAAAGCTACTTACTTGGGGCATCGTGAAACATACTCCACTGACTTACAGAATTACATATATAAGAGTTCAAGAATAAATGATGCATTTATGTGCACAACTTGTGGTCCACCTTAATCTTCAGTTAGTGTCCTTACCTTGTTCTGAGTCTCCACAGAGAGAGTCATTTAAATTCCAAAGACTGGAGAGTCCCCCCCTCAGGCAGCTTAAAACAGCAACCCTGCAGAAACATACACACCTGGGCTGTTTTTGTATACGCATATTTAGGCACATTGCATGGATTACTTATTTATATACATATGATGTATACACACACATACTTAATTCCCCCGGTACATAAACAGTAAGCAATCACAAGCTAAGGTAAATTTAGATATTTCTACAAAATGTCTGCTGAAGCTTTTCTGCTTCTGCCTCCATACAAGCAGAATGCTGAGACGCTTATACATACAAATAGCTTTCAACATATTGTGTTATTTTTGCTTATATTCTTATTCAACTCATTTCAATGCTCCTTGAGAATTGTGGGTACTGAATGCAACACTACATATGCAACTATAACGTTATAGGACTATGCATTACAATGCTTAATACTCAATTCACTTTAGGAAGTAAATGTGTGCATCAGTCATCTGTTACCAGGTTCACCATATATTTTGAAGAAACACTGAATAGGCCATTTTATGTGACAGACTAACTAAATGCAGAATGAGAAGTTTAAAAAATAAATTGCTACACAAAGATGAAAGAAGATTTATATAAAAATATAAAAATTATTGGAGGAGAAGATTAATATGAATTGTTAGAGAAATAGATATCTGTCATTGTCATTGTCATTTCTTTGGTACGCACTAAGATTAAAACTAATGCTGTGCTCATAAAGACAGAGCGGAAACTTTAGGAACTTTGTTTTTTTATAATTTCCTATTATCATGTTTAACATGGACATGGGGATTTGTTTGTCTGTTTATTTTCTGTTTGCATTGGGATGGATAACCTCTAAGGATGAATGAAGACTACATACAGGCTACATAAATAAATGAACTAAGAAAATGAGAAAAAAAATATTTCTCTTTTTCCAAGATATTATCACCCCAAACAAAGGTATGAAATTAATCAATGAAAAAAATGACTGGAATGTCAGGAAGTCTGCAACAAACACTGAAGAGCTGATTTAGACACATGATGACAAGGGTCAAACCAACATGCAAGATCTTCACAATTTTTTGCCAAACAACAACAAAAAAACAAAAAGAATAAAGAAAAGACTGAAGTGGAAAATTTATGTGTGTTTTGAATTTATGAGGAAAGTTACCAAAGGCCTCAATTCAAAGATTTCAGAGCTGTGAAAAAGAAATGAAATGTTACAAGATTTATGAGAGGTTGGAGTTCAGTGACTGTGTGTCTAAAGAAATGACTTGCATTTTAATGAAATGCATTACACTTGGGAGGCAATGGCTTTGTCATCCTTTCTGAGCAGTGACTTTGACTATGCACCACTGTCAGAGACAGCTCATTATACAAAACAAGTTATAATTCATCTCTATAAATTGAAGTGATGGCCTCCAATTCATGGTATAGTTCTAAAGGCAATGGGACCACCAGTGAGGGACATTCCAAAATGGTAATTGCTTGTGGGAAAGATCTCCATATTTTCGATTTCCAATACAAAGAACTTTTTTCAAGAAAAAGAACTTTTAACTCTGTCTGTAACTTAAACCTCAAGGCTACCTTGCAGCTTTGCACAGGAGCTAAAGAATTTTGAACCTGTCATATCATACAGGCAGAAAGAAAGCATTTAATATATATATATATATATATATATATATATATATATATATTGCCTCTGAAGCAATAGTTAGTTTGTAATTTGAATTAACACCGTAAATATTGTGGGGTTGATTCTTTACATGTTTTTCCAAGTTTGGATAAATTCTGACTACTTTCTTTACTTGTTTATTTTAGTGTTAAATGTTGATTGGCTAAACTTTAGTCTTAAAATCTAGTTAACTCTTTGATTATTTTTATAAGGGACTTTCTATTAATATATATATATATATTCCCTTTGCTGATGTTGTCAGCGAAGGGACTTGGTTTACTTGATTTATTTTCTGTTTGTGCTCTGGTCACCAACTATTTCTGCTTTCTTAGTAGACACCTATAGCTGTGTTATCTACGAAAAAAAAAAAAAAAAAAAAAAAGGAACATGAGTAAGAAGGTATTGTTTTCCCATTCATATTTCTGTTTCATGTACATGTATGTTTTCAAACAAGAGCTGTCCCCCAGCCCTTTAAGACAGCAAACAAATATATCATGACAATATTCCTTGTAAAATAATACTACAGCAAAATAGTATATACAGGATTAAGTGAAACAATACTTGAAAGCCTGATAAATATTCATAGTTATGAGGTTTTGTTTATTCATTCAGATATATTCTTTTTATATCAACAGCCTGCTAGGATTCTTTTTACTTTCTACATCAAGGAGTTAAATAAAAACCCTACAACCACACACACACAAAGCAAACAGGTTTAGTTTGCTAATGAGCCAGGATAATTGCAGCTTTCCCTAGGTAAGCTGGGTGTCAATTATTCCTGAACCATTGACAGCAGACATGACATTTCCAACTGACAGCTTTCAATCGCTTTGTTTACAAGTATGAAATGCTCAAATATGAAATGTTAGGTACTAGTTAACAATTGTGATTTTCCTTTCTTTTTTTTTTAAGGAAAAAATAAAAATGGGAAAATAAAAAGGGAGGTATAGTAGGATTTCCTTATAAAGTACAGAAAAAGAGCCTATTCCTGACAGTAACTTTTGCAGAGTCGGGATAGAGTTATTCCTCAGGTATTAAGATCCTTTGAGCTTCAAAGTCTGCAACTGAGACCACGCGGAAATATTAAGTCCTATCCTGACACATAGGCAGTAAGGGGGAGAAGGGGGAGAAACCATGTTTTTGATTCTCATACCCTCAGTGTTTTTTGCCAACTGACACGCTAATAAATACCACATATAATACATGTCTGGAGGTGTCACCACCAGGTTCCCTGCTTCAGTTTTGTTCTTTGTTCCATATCCCTTTATGCTTCTGGGAGAAAAAAAAAAAAAGAGAGAGAGAGAGAGAGAGAGAGAATTCTAGATTCTAGAATCAATTCCAGATCTATTCTCTCTACTTCTCCTTTTGTGAAATTGAACTTCTCGCACTTTAAAAAATGCATACAGGTTTGGGCAATATCATCCTGGTGATCATTATGTCTAGGCATGCTCCCAGCCCTGTACTTGACTACACTGTGAACTAAATGTAGAGAGAAGGACTTGGAAATATTTCTGCAGTAGCTCAAATGCAAAACTTGTATTTGAAGGGCATTGCTTCCTGCAGCCTGAAACAACTAAGCAGTGGGGCCTGATTCTAAATTCTCAGGGATACTGGTGAAATCAGGGTAGTGAAATAAGAAAATGTATATGCAATGTATCAGTGATCTCTCAAGCTGATTTGATACTCACTAAAAGTTAAATTCCTGTGTGTCTTCCTTGAAACAATCATATTTTATGAGTGCTGTTCTTACATCTGTGAAGACATTAGAATATTTTTCAGTAGCAGCCTACCAATTGAAATTAATTGACAAAAATACAATAGGGAACATGTTTTTAAAGGCATTTAAGTGCCTAAAGATGCAGATAGGTATTTAGTGATTTTTTTCTAAAGATTCTACACCCCTGACTCCTGTTATGAAAAAGTTTAAGGAGTCTCAGTCCATTAATAAGCTATTTTAGTTTTTCAGTCTTCATACTAATTTTAAGGCAATGACTATTTAAGAAAATGCTCACCCAGGCTGAGCATTTACATTGATTCTAACCAAGTCATTTTTCATTTGAATACACATATTTCACAGTATAGCATTACAGATATTTTAAATACTTTTTTTGAAATAAAGAGATTGCCAAGGCATAATGGAAGAACTGTGTTTTAATAATGGCTAGGGTTCTTTGAGTAATTAAAATGGTTGATTATAGGGTGCATAAAAACCCCTATTTCCAAATAGTCCATGAGACAGAGCTTAAAGATAAATAATACTGAAGAATTCTCTGCCATTGATCACACAGACGGGTAGATAAGATTCACAGCACATTTCAAATGTCCTAGTCTCACAATTTCTCTAATAAGAATTATAGCTACTGGGTACCCTTCTCCCTTCAACCATGATTTCCCTAGCTACCCTCTCTCAGGTTTCCACCTACCGATTCAGATAACTGTCAATCTCAACTGAAGCACAGAAACCAAGAGCAGTGCAGAGTCAGTCACAGCCTTGGAAAGCATTTTCTTAAATAGTCATTGCCTTAAAATTAGTATGAAGACTGAAAAACTAAAATAGTTGCCTTATGGGGTTTTTGAAAGTTTTAAATCATTTGTGCCTCAAGCTGTTGTTACAGTATAGTGCAACTTAAAATGCAATTACTATATAAACCAAAGTAGCAATTTTATGAAATCTCAATTAAAATGCCAAGGGAAATAATGTTTAATCTTAGAAAACTCAAAATACATTAATGTTGATAAAACGAACTGTTTTCCTTGACTTCTGGTATTGACTGAGTGACTTCTAAACCACTTGATAGTCTAAAAGTATTTCAAATAAAAGGCAAACATGACCTTTTGCCATGATTATGTTCCCCAGATAGTTCTTCCTGTTTGCATGCACAGAAAAGCAGATACTGTACTGACTTTTAATGACCTTCCATAGATGCTGCAGAAAAAAAAAAAAAAAAAAGGTAAAAATCTCGTATTCTAAAATAAATAACAACATTAAAAGCATTCCATAAGAAAAGTTAACTCCTAAATTTTAACTTGGAAAAGTATCACCTGTCACGCATAAAGCAAAATTAAATAGTATGAAAAATAGACCATAGAAAACTATTTTATTTCATATTCTGAGCAGATCATCTGTGATTAAGCATGTCATATAAATGTCTACCATGACCTCCCCAAAACTAGGACAGAAGTTTGCTTTCTTCATATTTTTTCCCCATTTCTAAGCAGTGGCCATCCTCATATCCAATAGGTAAACAATATAAACTGTTTAGGGAAGCACTTGTTTAAAAAAATAGTGTATGATTTCTTTTAAACTATTATAAATACCAGTTCATAATAAGTAAATTCCTCCCAGTCATGCAGATGTGTTATTTCTATGATGACTATCTATTGCTAACTTTCCACAGAATCTCAATTTGAGGATAAGGTACAACAGAAGAGTTCTGAAGCTGGCTTTCTGTTTCAGTCTTTGCTTTTTATTTTTTAGAGTCAGTCAGGAGGTTGAGGGCTTTGCACAGGAGCCTATGCTCACCTCCACAGATAAAACTCTTCAGTACACACATAGTACTTGTTCTGAGTTCAAACCAATTTTGTGAAATAGGTACATGGGTTTCTGAGATTTTTTTTCATTAGTACATTTTCTCATGCTCTCCAGAAAAAAGGCCAGGTTATTGCTTATGAATAAATTAATTATTTTGCAAGCATTGAAAGCTGCTTATTTGTTGTTACGGTGTCCAGAACAACAGATGATGTTTCTCTCCCAGAGTGCTGGGGAAAAAAAAAAAAAAAAAGTAAACCTAATGTTAAACTTGAAAATCAAAAATGTGCTTTGCAAATAAAATGATTAATCAGTAAAGTAAGGAACTCAAAATACAAGGTAAACAAAACCAAGAAATTTACCAAATATCTTAGGCTGAAGAGAAAACTATGAAAAGAACATTAGAAGAACACCAGCTCTGCACAAACATTTCCAGACACCTTTCAAAATAGCCATTTTGTATTATTTTTTATAACAGAAATACACCATTGGCTTCCTTTTAAAAAGGCTAGCATTATTTTAT
Source organism: Cygnus olor (assembly GCF_009769625.2). Taxonomy (NCBI): domain Eukaryota; kingdom Metazoa; phylum Chordata; class Aves; order Anseriformes; family Anatidae; genus Cygnus; species Cygnus olor. Next base: position 38,997,171 of record NC_049172.1, on the reverse strand, counting down.
TTTTTTTTAACACAGCAAGTATTGGTATTGTTAGTTGCAAATCAGTTTGGAAAACATTGGCACTACTCAATAGGCTTTTTATCTATTTATTTATTTATTTATTTATTTATTTGTTAATAGAAGCTGAAAAAATAGCTCTTTTACTATGGATACCTAAAGTCAGGAATTTATACTGGTAAAGAGGAAATATTCATATCTAAATATAATGGTGTTCAGCACTTTGAAAAATCAGAACACTTTCATCAGGTAGTCTGTAAAAGGTTTTCTATCACTTTTCATTTGAAAATCAGTACCTTTTGGGATAGTCCTAGCCTAACCATGCACCAGTGCATAAAGCTGAAGAACTTTTGCAGGTAAGGTATGCTTCAATGGCGATGAGTACCAGATAAACTGCTTTTGTAGAGTGGTAATTGTGCAAGAACAAATTTTAAGGATCCCTCTCAGCAGAGCAATTAACATTAAAAATGTTCTTTAACCCCTAAGGAACACACTTGAGAATAAGAACAAGAGATAGAAGATACCCACACAGTCTGCACACTGAGCATCAGTAGCACCTGGATCTGTTTCTTGTCATTTACACCATCCTGAATACATATGTGCAGACAGACACAGAATCACTTTCCTTTCCATATCTTTTAAAGGAGCAACCCCTCCTCCCCCCCCCCCCAGTGAAACTGGGGTTTCACAATTAGTATTAGAACAATGAAACTGGTATCTGTTATGAATACTACTTTGAGCCTCTAGTTGTACTGATACTGATGTCAGATCTGATATTGAATAGGTAGATAAATAGATAGATAGACAGACTGATAAACATGCTAATGTTACTACACTAGTATTATCACTTAATGCTGTGACTGAGACCAAAATGGAGAATGGGCCCTGGTATTCTATAGCTCTGGATACAAAATGTCTAACTGCCAGCAAGTCCATGTCTGGAAGCTCTTTTTTTTTTTTTTTTTTTTTTTTTTTTTTAAGATGAGACTTTAGGGGCAGTCTCTATCCATCTTATATATTCATAGAATTACAGAATGGTTTGGGCTGGAAGGAGCCTTAAAGATCATCCACTTATCTCCATGTGGATATCGAGCCATTGACTGCCACTCTTTGAGTGGAACCATCCAGCCAGTTCCTTATCCACTGAGTGGTCCATCCATCAAATCCATGTTTCTCCAATTTAGAGACAAGGCTCTCATGGAGGACAGTGTCAAATGCTTTGCGCAAGCCCAGGTAGATATGTCAGTTGCTCTTCCCCTATCCACCACTGTTGTAAACCCATCACAGAAGGCCACCAGATTTGTCAGGCACAATCTGCCCTTACTGCAGCCATGTTTCCTGTTGCCAATCACCTCCTTATTTTCCATGTGCCTTGGCATGGTTTCCAGGAGGATCTGCTCCGTGATCTTGCCAGGTACAGAGGTGAGATTGTCTGGCTTGTAGTTTCCTAGGTCTTCCTTTTTTCCCTTTTTAAAAATGGGGGTTATGTTTCCCCTCTTCCAGTCAGTGGGAACTTCACCAGACTGCCATGACTTCTCAAATATGATGGACCGTGGCTTAGCAGCTACATCCCCCAGTTCCCTCAGGTCCCGTGGATACATCTCATCTGGTCCCATGGACTTGTACACCTTCAGGTTTCTTAGATGGTCTTGAACTTGCTCTTCTCCTACAGTCGGCAATTCATCGATCTCCCTGTCCCTGCCTTTGCCTTCTGGGGCTTGGGCTATGTGGCTTGAGCTCTTGCCAGTGAAGATGGAGTCAAAAAAATCACTGAGTACCTCAGCCTTCTTCATATGACCAGGGATTGTTCAACTAAAAACCACTCCAAAGCATTCAGTGCACTTAAAGTTCTGAATCAATCATATTTTTATCTGTCATTCATATTAAAACTCCTTTTTCAACAAAACATTTAATTGTACCTAAATAGTTGACTCCATTCCTGTTCAACAAATCATTTGTTTATGTTCATTTACTTCAGTAACAATTTACCTTCTGTAGGAAGTTTTGCTGCAGTGAAGCTATATTTACCAGCTTAGCCTAGGGGCTTGTCTCTGAAGTTACACTGAAGTAAGTTAAGAACTACAACATGTTAGTTATTCCACATCAATTCCCTATGTGAACTTTTAGATATGCAATATAACATTCTGAGAAAGCATTAGGCAGTTCTGCCATAGCACCAGTTAACTCTGTAGATCACTTCTTATGTTCTGTAGTAAAGAAAGAAATACTCTTTTACCTTGTGTCTTTAGAGCACTTCTCATCATTTTTAATCAATTATATAAAGAACATCTAACGTAATAATTACATACTTTAATGTATATTCACTATATTATTTTCTATATTCACTCTATTCACTATATTATTACTATATTCACTATATTATGCTATAATAAAAAATAGGTTATAATCACAAAAAATATAAAAGGAAAAAACAAGATAGCTTTTAAAAATCAAATTGAATTATATATTTATAATAAAGTTTTTCTAATATGTTGCTTTAAGCTTACCATATTAATATTCCACTATAAACAAACAAACAAGCAAACAAACAAATAAAACTTTCTAAAGCCCATAATTATTTGTTTATTCAGATTTCAGCAATAGATCAAGGAAATTTATCTGCTGCCTATAAAACTTTTGTACTATGTGCACTGTGAAATGTAAAGAAATTTATGAGTTCTTGGTTGCTATCTATTTTAGTTGCTTGCAGATATACTTGGTAAATATTTAAATAATATTTAAGTATTCTTGTAGAAATCCAAAGTAATTTTATATAAAAAAAAGGTCCGCAAAATTACAAAGGAATTTTGATTTTGAATTTCTTATAGCAACATTTATTATGGACTAAGGCTAAGCAATTAATTTTTTACCTCCCCCACAAAAGGTAAATTTAAAGATGTGGCTTTAAATTCAGGCTTTTAAAATTCCTTTTTCTTTCCATTTTCACTCCATTTAACCATATAGTTGCAACCCCCCCTTTTAAGCTTATCTCTTTCTTTTTCCATTCATCTGTTCACTTTCTTACCTTCCTTTATCCTCTTGACTTTCTTTCATATTTATATTGTTCATTCTTTTTGTTGTTGTTGTTGTTGTTGTTGTTTCTGTACTTCCTTTTTCAATGTTACTGTCTCTGTTTCAAGCACATTAAATATTTATATAATTATATATACCTGCAAAGTAGGCCTTCTTTGGTAAAACTCACTCCCAGTACAATGCTGTAATCTCTTTCCAGTTGCGTTCCAAGGTATGCTTGTTCTCGTATTGTAAGTGGGCTTCTTTGCAGCCCACCTTCATGGCTACCTAAGTTACACCAATGAAGTCAGTAAGCCTGATGTGCTGTATGATAGTTGGCCTGGATTTTTGCTCAAGAGTTCACAATAAATAACATTTTTTTTTTTTTTTTGAGGTGGTAATAACTGAATAGGGAAAAACAAAACAGTCATGAATTGCTTAGCTAATTATCCTTTCAAATTAAATTGTAAGCTTTTTGCACTGTAAATATTTTTTTTCTCTTTGCCAATGAAAAGCAGATCATTTTAGAGATGGTACAGATAGCACTGCAGTCCAGGACACTGGACATAAAGTGACTGTGATTATCAAATCACAGGCCAAAATACAACAGGGCATTCCCAACCGCTGTTTCTACTCCTGCCACTTGCTCCTTCATCCTTGGTTATACCCACAGTTACCCTAATGGGATTACATGGTGAAAAGGGCTGGTTGGGCTGATACACGGTGAAAAGGGTTCACAGGGCTGATGTATATTTTTGGGGAAAAAATAAAAAAGTCAGTCTGAGCGTGTTCTTGATCGACTCCAAGGTGAGGACACAACTTCTGATGCTGGCAAAACATAGGAATGGGCATGTAATGAGGAGAGGGCAAGACCCTTCCTTCTTTAAGCAGACACTCATCATTAGATCAGTTTAGGATGATTGTAAAGCCTCAGCATTAGTAACGATGACATCTTAGGAAACCATAGAAATGCATCACAGTGGTATAGTTTGTATCTATATATAAATTACCTTGCAGTGCTTAATGTAGACAGCAGTACTCAGTGAAAAAAATGAGCAACTGAAGCAGGATTCTCATCATGCAAGTATGTATGCATCCTCCTGCTGTGTGGATTTGAAGGAGCAAATCCCCCTCATGCCATCAGAGCAACTCAGCTAAAAGGCAACATTTCCTAAAATGTTGTATGTGTTTCCTGTTGTGTATGACTTAGTAAGTGTTCCTGCTTTATTTTGCTGTATGATTAAATGGATTAGTTGAGGCTAGTACTGAAGGCTAGGACAGTGGTTCCTTGCAGCCCTTTGAAGTTTGGTATAGAATATAAACAGTTTTTAATATCAAGCTGATTCAATAAATTGTTTGTAAGTTCCTAAAAAAAAATATATATATATATAAATTATTTCATCATATTAGTAATTTAAAAAATATTTGTAAAACTTTCTCTTATATTGAATAATGGCTTGTCTTCATATGGGATTCAATGAAGTGCTTCCTTCATGGTAAATCGTCTGGAATAGATGACCTTATTTGACTTTTGTGGTTATTAAGGGACTTCCCACTCCATCAGTAAAATAGATTATGTACTCCAGTTTCCTGGCTTTGGAAATGGAATAATTCTATCATCTTTTGACTAGAACCATTCTCATGATTTTAGACTATCATCATCCACAAAGGAAGTTTACTAGAATGCTTCTTTCTGCACCTCGCATGCATGTTCTGCTGCTATAATACAAACTCGGGTGGGGGGCAGGGGGGGGCACACATCAGCTGAACTCAGGTAGAAAAATTTTCCAAATGAATAGAAATCAGAAATGCTTAACTGCCAATGGTGCTGTAGTTAAAGTCATTGTTGATTCCTAAGGTTTTACATTACTGTACCATGGAGCATAATCTTAGTTTACTCATCTCATCTCTCATAATGCAACAAACTCAAGTAGATGGAGCATATCTGAAACAGTCCTTAGTAAATGTAAGAAACCTACAACCTCTATTTTATCATCACTCATACTTCTCTGCCATTATTTCACAGGTGTTTTGGTGAACAACGTCTGTGGTTTCTGTGTCTATGTGAACTGCAGTGTCCACAGAAAAAGGACCATCTAAACTGCTGACATTCCACTCCAGTTTTTAATATTTATTTTACAGAGGTGCAAATGGCAGCATAAGATAAAGCAATTTTCAGTGAGCTGTGGTATTTGAGAAGTATTAGATTCACGTCTTATGAAATGACTTTAAAATTCCTTTTGGCTCAGACACCAAATATGTTAACCAAATACCAAATTTTGAGATTTCTACAATAGAGAGTTGGGGGGAGGGGGGAAAAAGTTTGTTAAGATGCTAGCAATATAATGTTGTTATCATATTTATTGAGGTTATGTGTCTAATAAGTACAGTTCCAGAAGAGAGGATTGAAAGCTGATATGTGGTTTTGTTTGTTTTGTTTGTTTGTTTTTTGTTTGTTTGTTTTTTCCCCAACTAAAACCTCATATTTCCTTCCAATACATTTTAAATTAACCTGCTTGGAAAGTGTATTTTGTATCAGCTACTCTTCTACATATTTGAAAAGGAAGGGGTGTATGTCTATTTGAAACTTGTTTGTGAGAAGGGATAATTCTGATCTGTGAAATGAATACTCAGCCAGATCAATTCTGCCAGTTATGATGGCAAGCACGTTATCTAAACTTGAAAATATTTACTATATCTCTGAATATTTCTGGATGGATTATTCTTCTATAATAAGAAACTTATGCATAATAAAATGTTTTGTTTTCTTACTTTGCTTTGGTCTATCAGTAATGGATTAGGTTGTAAGCTGAAGCAAATTAGCACTAGAGTTTGTTACAGTGACTGACACAACAACACTTACAAGTTCAATATTTAATACCTTTCTTGTCACCTCGAGGCCTGTAAGCCTAGCCAAAGCTTTGTACACCACCGGACAAGAGCTTTAATTCTCCACTGCAGGTTTTACAAGGTGATCTAACAACAGAGAACATCATGGCTTTAAAGGAATTCTTTGGTGGTTAGAACTCTTTTACCCAAAATTCATCACAGTTTAAAGAAGCTTAAGATCTTGCAAAAGCAAGACAATGTCACGTCTTCAAAGGGTGTTTTTTCAAGCCTGCATACCAAACAGAAAACTTACCTCTGGAAAGGATAACCTTGGAGGAACAAAGCTGTACCTGATTTACCTGTCAGCTGGGTCAAGACAGCAGCTGGGAAGTTACGTTCCTCTCAAGGTGCCAGAGAATTTTTGTTTCAAAGTAAGCTCAAGTCAGGCACAAGTCAGAGTTTCATTCATATTAAAAGAAATTGCTGCATTATTCAGCTTGGAAAGATGAAGGTTCAATATGTGTTCATGTATATATATATATATTTAATATTTATGTATATTAACTCCCAATGAAAATGAGAAAGTTCTGACTCAAGAGGTATTGATGCAGACAGAGGCAAGACCATTAACTTCTAAAGTTTTTTTTTTTTCTTCCATGTTCAAGATAAATGTTTCTCTCTGAGGCTGTAGTTTTCTTCGTAAGCTTTCTGAATATTTCATTTAGCGTACGTATATATAAATATATATATAGCAATTGCATTATCAGAATAAACAGACCACTTATATATTGTGCTAAATGAACCAGAGTTTGACTGACCTTTTGTGAATAATTCAAGACTATTGACCTCTTCTTCTTGTTCTTTCGCTCAAGAATACCTTTACTTTCATTATATTCCTTTTTTATTTCTTTGATTCTATATTTGCTTTGTTTTTTCTGTCCAGTACTACAGATGAGTTCTAGCTAAGTATGAAGACAGAAGAGGACCTAACAGTGAATGAATGTTTTTGTAATGTAAACTGCCAATGTAAACTAAGGAGGGAGACCAAAATCATGAATACCAGTGAAGGCTTAGCTTTAGACAGAAGATTGTTTGGAATATTTTTTTTATTATTATTATTTGTAGTTGTGCAGAAAACAGTAAATGCAAGCATATTAATAGAAGTCATTCAAAGCAATGTTACTTTCTGAGCAAAATTCCAAGACAAAATTCTGTTCTTAGTTGTCTATTTATGTATTGACCAAATCTGTTTTTTAAATGATGATTTATTTTTTTTCACTATGATACTCAGCCTGTTCTGTATCTTGTAGCACACAAGCAAGACAGGTATTGTGGGAATATTTTGCACATCCCTCCTAGTAATTCTGCAATGGTCTCTACTTGATCAGATGCCAGACTTCTTGTAAATTAAGTCCCCTACCTAATTTCCCAACCACCACTCACATAGTTACAATTCAAAAATTTGTGTTCATATTATTCCAGAGGTCTAACAATCCATTTTAATTTATTTCATTCTCTGGACTGCAGCCCTGACTAGAAAAAAAAAAAAAAAAAAAAAAAAAAAAGGCGAAGTCAAACCACATGGGAAAAGAATAAACAAGCAGGAAGCAGATAGGGACTGCAATTGGGTTCTGTGTAACGGCATATGCTGGAGAAGGATTTTTACCGTCAGCTTGTGAGAAAGCCAGACAGAACAAACAGCTACAAAATGTTTGCAAGTAGCACCCCTCTTTTCCCTGGCACCTCCCTCTACCTTGCTCGTGACTGACAAGGACAGGTCCCAAAATCTCCCAAAAGAGGTTCCTCCATATCCATGCCAGAAGCCCTGCTCCCTCCCAGTGGCAGAAGGCCCCTGAACTGGTTTTCACGATGACTGACAATCCTTTCACCAGTACAACTGAATTCATGTTCTGCTTTCTTTTTTTTTTTTTTTCCCTAAGGGCGTTCTTTCTTTTTGTTAATACTTGGTACATATTTGATCTTCTCGCCTCCATAAGACAATCAAATATGGCTTGTCAGCAGTTTACTAATGGAAGAGAAACAGGAAGGGCAGAGAGGGGTTACATACACTAGTAAAGTGTAGGGTTTAGATAAAAATTTATAAGGTCTGATCTTGGCAGAGATAAGCTTGATACTTTAACATCATGGCTTTAGATAATCAAACCAAACTTAAAGCTGAATTGAAAAACATACAAACCATTATTTTTCTGGTCCCAGAACGAAATCATCATTTTGATGCTTTTGTGGCTGCTGCAAGAATTGAACCAAAACAGTTTTTTTTGTAGAAACCTAAAGACAACAAATAAAAATTGACAGCTCCTAGCAGGAACTTATTTAATATGAGCCCTATTTGCACTTGATAGTAGCTTCAAAGCAATGTCATGTCACAGACTATTCCCCTCACTTGGCTTGTCACACATGACTCGAGGGCATGTGCAGCACAAACCTTCCCTCCAGCTATATGACACTGAGATGCTTCACCCTGCATTACAACATATCCCATTAATCTGGGAACATTTTACATATGCCCATGATGGCCAGTGGGAAGGAACAGGCAATATCTTTGAGGACATATATTCTGCCCTGGTGGAGACCAGGGTCCTTACTGCCAGCAGTAAGTACCTATGATGTATTATTATTACCTGTGCCCCATTTATGTGATGTCTTTGCGTATCTATGTGAAAAAAATAGCTTTATTAGAAAACCAAAGGGTATACATTGTAAAAGCCCATAGTGAGATTCTGATCCTGTGGGAGAGAAAGGTTGTGCAGAGACGTTGTTGAGAATCCATCCTTGGAGAAATTCAAAAAACTTCTGGACGTGGTGACCCTCCTGGAGTAGGGAGGGTTGGACTAGGTGGTCTTCAGAGGTCCCTTACAACCTATACCATTCTGTGATTCTGTCCCAAATGGTTTAAGACTCATAGAGATCAGTTATAAGATTTGCCTGTACAGAAATATGGGTTTTGACCTGCATAGACGACTCTAACCCTACATGGGGAATAAGAGAAAATAAGCAAGAAATGCAGACTGCAGAATTCATAATAGCTTCCCACATATATTTCAATGTATGCAATAGAAAGGATTTGTCTGTCATTGCAACATGAGGCTTGATTTTAGAATGGGTTAAAAGTCTGATCTTGATATATAACTAATAAAATGAGCGAAGATATGCAGTTCTGACAGTAATAAATAGAGTAAATAGAGTGTCTCATTTTAAAATACTGATTCATATTAGTTTTACTTCATCAGTTTCACAGAGCTATTCTTGATTTATATCAGTGCAAGAAAGATCAGAAACAAACCCAACATTTGCAACCTTTATATTTACTGTTAAGAAAACTGTGATTCCTAAACTGACCCATTAGAGTTTGAAACCTCCCAGTCCCTCAGTATACCTTTTTTGTTAAATGGCAGTGAATATATTTTTATGACTTTTAATGGTATAATATTTAATATAAATCTGACCCTATTGCTTAGCTTTATAAGTTTTCTTCTCCCTGCAGAATGGACATGCCCTCAGTTGTAATTCGTGAGTCTAGACCTCAGTACTCCACAGTGAGTAGCCTTTAATGATCAATGGACTTTCTCAGCTTACTCATACAGAGGCAAGGAGTCCTTAACTAATTCTTATGACCTCAAACTACAGGCAAAGATAGCCATAAGATGAAAATAGACAGCGCATTAAATCTTTCACTGTGCTGTGTTTGTATAGAGATGAATCCCTATACACTGAGCAGAAATTTGGCTCTTGGCAACTGAGAAGGATCCCAAGGTTCAATGCTTAAAGGCAGAAGAATTTTTGTTAATTATTTTGAGTGGTATAAGTAACTTCTCTGCTTCCACAAATTATACAGGAGTAAATCTAGAAGCATTAATTTTCCTGAGTTCTGTCTGTTCTCAATATATAGCTATCGTCTTCCTTCATTACTGCAGTTAGTTCATTAAACCTTCTCAAGAGCACAGGTGGTCTGCTTTTTCAATTAGATTACAAGATATTGAAAAAAAAAAAAAAAAGGCAAGTGAAATTTTCTCTGTAACTATGACTAATTTTACCTGAATAGTTCATAGATACTGAAGCTTCTTGAAGACAAACGTTTTTATTTTCCTTTTACACAAAGGAGTAGAAAAAGTAACTTTCATGAAATACATAATCCTTAGGCACTTGAGTGGCCTTGGTATTTCTCTTCACAGCAAAATCAGATTGAGACTAGCAAAACAGTAGTTTAGAACTAAGTAAATCAGTTTAAAATAATGATTCATGTAGTACTGAAACCTGTGCAAATTCTTTTTTTTTTTTTTTTCAAGAAATTGAAATATTGAAACAATCTCAAAAGAAATTGTTTATTATGTTGACTTATCATACCTACTCTATCTTCTTGAAAAAATCTATTGTAAAGGGAAATTGTGATGAGGAGAGGAGAGGAGAGACCTACAGGATTTGTGGTATTATCATTTGAGTAAATATGATCTAATGTGCAGGCATGGGGCTGGATTTATGTGTATGTGTTGTAACCAATGCTATGGCTTACACATATTCTAAGTAGTTTGAGAGTCGCTGTGATTCTGGAAGGCAAAACATTCCCTCCTCCTTTGTGTAAAGAGAAATGTTACACTCCATATGTACAAACGCTTACAAATGGCTTGCTTACAAGCATCACACGTATATGAAACACAACAAAGTAATATATTGTATTAAGAAAATCACATTTGTTTTGCAGTATAAATGAATAACAGATCAAAAGGTTCAAGATTACTCAACATTAGAATCAACAAATAAGACATGCATAATTTGAATGAGACAATGTTCAAATGAAAATGATAATCTACTAAACAGATAATTCACTGAATTATTTTATTATTTGATTTGATTTTATATAATAAGAATGCAGACTAGAGACACAGATCCAAATTTCTGATAACTAGCTTGAGTTGTTTCAGCTCACGCATGGACTGTCAACGTGTCTCTGAACTCATTTCACACTTGACCTGCTGGAGGGCAGTGGAGCTATATAGAAATATACACTATTCTCTCTAGTCCCTGACTTTGTTAAAAAGGAAAAAAAATGCATCAGAAAAATCTATATTGAATTAATACCCTAAAAGAAAAACCTTATCTCTGAAAGTCTTAAAAAAAAAAAAAAGAGTAAGGAAATAAATTCATGAATTGAAAGCTCTGCCTACCTAAAGAGTTATAGTACCTCTTAACAGTAATGCTCTGATGCATTAATAGTGGAGGCAGGAGCTCAGTTTAACTATCGCTGCAGCTTAAGGTACACAATTACATTCTTCAGCATCGACATTTTCACCTTGATAAGCATAATAATGCCATGCAGATGCAGACTAAACCCCATAATTTCAGTACTCTGCTTCTACTCACGTTGATTATAATAAGGTATGGCACTGAAGCATGCACGATCCTGCATTTAATTGTCAGCATAGCCCTTCATTTAAACAAGAAGTTAGTTAACAGTGTGCTTTCTACAGTGAATGTGGGAGGCATCTCAAATAGCTGTGGCTAAACAGAGAAAGTTAAAAGCGCCAGTAAAAACACATGCAAAAAAATGGTGATGACAAATTTACCTCCAGTTTCTCAGTGGGTATTAATGTAAATTGAGAACAAAATATGATATGTTTATATTTGTAGGTAAGAGCCTTATTTTTTTCTCTCCTTATTTTGAATCAGAAAAAGTTTCCCTGCAGTTAGCATTACATTAAACAGTGCATTACATTAAAACAGTAACTCAGAGAACAGTGAAGGGCGGATAGGATACATATAGAAGGACGTGAAAAATATCTGAGCATAATAAATGTAATTTGAAAAATGAATATATAATATTAAAACTAAGCTAGAAAAATCACAAAAGATTGCATGTTACCTTTTGCTTACTAATTAACTTCTGGGAGGAAGAGAACAACAGCATATAGTAAATAGAAAACTTTATTTAAACTAGGACAGTAGTCATACATATACATTGTTATATATGTATGCATATGAATTAATAGTTGAAAAATACACAATTGTTAAAAAAAAAAATGAGTGTCCACAATACAGAAAATCCTACCTGAAAGATATGATTTCTTGTATCTTTTAACTAGCCTTATGTTGCAATTCTTGAAAAAGTAGTACTTTAAAACAAACAAACAAACAAACTCAACCTTGAAACAATCAGAATAGCCTAGTTTACAACCACTACATAATTCTCTCTTATGTTGCCATAATGTCTCAGTAACACACTTAAATTCCTTCTGATCATATGAAAAGGAGAGATGAGTCTCAAAAATGCATCATTTTGAAAAGGAAGTTTCTTTACCCTGGCTTGTTAAATACCACATTATACTTTCTGGGAGTAATTAACATGACTTTTCTTACATACATTTTGTCAGATGATATATGTAAACTGTTGCAAAATTTGTGTGGCCGGTAGCACTTTCACTCAACACCAAGGAGATACCTCGTGACTGACAGTGGAAAGACAGCATATGTCAGAAGGAGAGCTGAGAAGCTGATGGGAGGTCTGGCATGAAATTGAGCAGGTTGTATGGTTGGCTCCCTGTCACACCACATTTTCTGTTAGCTGAAGTTAATGGCACTCCCAAACTCAGCTCATCAGTAGGTGACATGAGACAGACTGTTTCGTTTTGTTGAAAATTTCAGGACGGTGCTGTTCTGTTCTCTATGAGAAAGTGAAAACAAACAAACAAGCAAACCAAACAAACAAACAAAAAACTGGGATATCCAGATAGCCTGACAAAATGCCTCTTCATTGATGTAGCAGCAAAGCTATACATTACTGTACGGGGCTATGTATAATATAAGCCTATACAGAAATAAGAATGATAATTAGCCTATGAGCTTGCAGTAAATGAAGACTTCAAAACAATTACTGTGGCAGATTTAAGAATACTTTTTGTCTCTTTCCAGCTCAGTCTCAAACCTCATGGGGTATAGTTCATCAAGCTCAAACCTCTGCTGTGGATTATGATTGATGTGATTCATACTCTTTTGATCACTCGAGGTTTTGATAAAATAAGTCTTTTTATCCTTTTATTTAGATGAAGTAGGAGCTCCCCAGCTTCAGTTAAATTTTGCAGACAAAGCAATAGAAAGGTATTTCCTGCAAAGTTTACCTAACAGTGCATGAAATTCATCAGTAGTGCTCGGAATCACTGCCCTGTATTCAGAGGCAAGTGGACTGGATCCTGTTACACAGAATAGCAAGAACCTGGTAATGTTTTCTTGTTTTAATAAAAAAATATCTAAGTATCCTCTGTAAGTCTGCTCTCTTCTGTTGAAGGGAGTTTGGGTGGAGAAATAATAAAAAAAAAAATCTAAGAAAAACAGAAGTGAGGAAAAGCTATTCATGAATCATCACTTCGCATAATCAAAAGTAACAGAGCTGTAAAATATGAAAAAAAAAATCTTCTTTATGAGACTACTGATTTTATAGGTATAGCAAATAGTTATTTGATCATACAAGTATGTAACAAACAGTGAAATCAACCTGAAATGCAAATTTTATATGTTAAGTTATCACAAGGTATTCAGTTTATTCTATTTTTATAGGCAACAGGAGATACTAAAAACTGAGTAAAATCCTGAATAAAAAAATATATGAAAAAAACATGAATGCTGAAGTTTCTCAGCAGCAAAAAAAAAAATTTAAGCCAAATCCTATAAGATTTAATGTGGCAAGGAAAATAGAACATGATTATCACTGACGTGCAACAAATTATTTGACACTCAGACACTCAGTTATGCATGCTTTACTTATACCCTGGGTCAGCTACACAAATCACAGACTAAACATTGCAGAGATTAACTTTGTTTTCCTGTCCCCCTTCCGTTCCTTGTTCATTTTTAGTCAGAGAGGACCAGAAGTTTCTATTAGTCTTGTTAGTTGCTAGTAGCACTGAAACTGGAAGTAGTGACACAGGCCACCAATTCTTATAGATTTTTTTAGCTACAACCCATGTTCCTGCTGTAGTAGCTCTGCTTCTGGCCACAGGGGAAGGAGCGTACATGATGAGTAAAAGACATTTGCCATAGTAAATGTCTTGGAAGGTCTTTCCTCTGATGTATGTGCATCCTGGTTGGCCAGACTGCAGAGGAAGTTGCAGCACAAAGTAGCTAGATAGCAAAATCTTGTCCTAATGGAGTAAAGTACTATGTTGATAGTAAGGCTTGCAATTAATTTAAAAAGTGCACATTAAGTGCTCATAGTTTTGAAGGGAAGTGTAGTGCAATTCAAACATTGGGTGCTGTAAACTTCTTGAACTTTAATTAACCACTACATTCATATATATATGGAAAAAAAATAGTATTTCTTTCATGGGAGAAAAAGTTGAGTGTGTTTAGATGACTCATTAATATCTGTCAGCAAATGATTACCAGATCTCAGAGGCAAACATAATCTAATTGGCCCTTAGCATTTAGAAGCAGTTGAGTGATTGGGAGGATACTGTACATATTATCTTATCTTAATAATTATATAGAGTTTATATGACAAATTATATTGAAGGCAACATGCATAACCATTTATTATTCAGAATGTGAGGTGAAATGAGACAACAGCTAATCCCCACAACAAACAGTGCTCTTTATACATTAATACTGATAAACCGAAGCAGTCAGACTAAATTGTGTCTAGCTTTGCCTCTATAAGCCAATTGGCACCTCTGAAGTTGCCCTGATATAACAAAAAAGAGAGTGTTTTCAGTAATTTAGTTACATCTGCATTCATTTTGCAACACATTTTGTATTGCCATTATGCTCAGAATTATATATATAAAAAAAAAAAGATATTTACTACTTCATGTGAAGTTACCTTTCAAAACTAATGACAAAATTAATGTTGGAGGGAGAAGACAGACAATCACCTTCTCATCAAAATCTTTCTAAGATTCCTTAACAGGATGCTGTAAAATCAATATAGCACCATTATCATAATGCAGCCATTTTCTACGAATTCTTCCTGTGGCTGGTTGCTTCATTTGCTTATCAAGATTGTATCCCCTCCTTCTCTTCACTTCACTGCTGCTGTGACCACACTTTTCTGTGCTCTAGTATGGATGAAATAAAAATACCTTTCCTGGGTGCATAGCTTTGCCTCTTGATTGTAATGGAGCCTAAATAACTTGTCTTGCTTAGATCAGCTAAACCATAAGTTAACTCAAGGTGACATGAAGCATACAAACCTTTTTCTTTTTCTTTTTTTTTCTTTTTTATATAAATAGTCATCTACTAGCTAGGTAGTACCTGCATGTAGTTTCCAACACCTATCAGTCAGAGTTGCTCTTATTCAAGATCCTTAGCCTGCACTAATTAGGAGCTAGAATTCTATTTTCTTTTATATCATTCTTATTTGCGCTTCCCTTCCACATACAGATATAGATCTTCATCTATAAATATACAAGCTCCACAGAATAATTATGTTCTTACAGTACTTGGCAGGGGGAAGCCTTTTTAGCAATGTCACAATCATGAAACTCTTTAAAACTCTCACTGTTTTAGAGTTTGCCTTCACAAGCCTGAAGTGACTTTTTAAAAATCTAGCATTAGGAGATCATACTCTGGTGTCCTTTAGACATACAGCTTATATGAGATCAGTCTGAACTGCAGATCCACATGTGACATAGATTTGTTAATTTTAGATGTGGTATTCCCAAATGGTTCCTTCATTGCTGCCTATGCACAGAAATTGGCCTAATTTTCTTCTCATTGGTTCCACGGTAACAGAATACGATCTTCATTGACACACTGGCGTAACGATAACATAAATAAGATCAGTACTAGACCAGCTGCTTCTTTTATGGTGCAAAGAAATGCATTTCTATTTGAATGTAGAAAACAAAAAAGTTGAATCCAGAATTCTTTTTTTCTTTCAAAGATTATTTCCATATATTATTAATTGTAAAGGCGGTGTCTTTAAAAAAAAAAAAAAAAAAAAAAAAAGCAGATATTTGAGTTCATATCGGTTCCAGGAAGTAAGGGACCCATATAGAAATGAGTCTTAATAGTGTCTTAATAGAGTCTTAATTCACTTAATAGTGAATTTATTCACTTAATAGTGAATTTAATAATTCACTTAATAGTGAATTAAGTGAATCAGAATAGTGAATAGTGAATCAGAAAACGGAAATCATAGATGTAATCTTTTGAACAAAAAGCTATGAACTAATATTTAAGATCAAATATCATCCGATGTGGATTTGATTATGATCTTCCTTTAAGAAATTAAGAAAATTAATCAAAAATATTGTATAAATAGTATGAATACAGAATCATTTTTGTTTGCTTGTTTCTAGTTCTTTTAGTTTTTCTCAGTGTATAAACAGTTTTTAAATGGTTCTTATTTTTTCTTGCATATTTCTGCAGTTACTTAACTATGATCTGTTATATAGTAACGTAAATATAAGTTCATGTACAGAGCATGCTGTACAGTCTGTAATTCATATTTGTGGAATAAAAAATCTAATACATGTTCAAAATAAAGTTAACATTAATTATGGAAAAAAAAATTACTTGCTAGTTTTGTTTGCACATAAATATTTGTTGGGATGTACAGTTGCATACAAGCAATAGCAACTGTTCATAACATTTAGAAAACTTTACCTCAAAACATGTTTTGGTAAGGAAAGTGAGAGATCATCTTGCTTTTGAAAAAAATCTCATTTGATTGTGAGATTACTGAGTGTTCCCATTGGTAAAATTAAGAGATTGCTAATGAAATACCATACCCTGGCTTCCTTTTCCTCTGCTTCAGGTCTGTATCTTGTTGTTTAGGCCTGGAAACAAAGAAACTATATCAGTAATAAGTTTCACCAGTAACAAGTCACATTCTTGTGTTACCCGACCCTCTTTTCTCCTGAATATTTTTCAACTTGCAAGTTCCATCCCTGATTTGGGTAAAGACATCTGGAATGAAAGTAAGTCTGGTTTTGAGTATATGTAGTTAGTGGTTATTTGCATTAGAGAAATATAAAAGAGAGGAAAATTAATAAATTAAGCACCCAGGTACATAAACGCTGATGAGGCTGTAATGGAGACACCAGCAGAAACAGCTCTCAGGTCACTTGACCAGTGAGTCTCTGGAGTTGCTCAGAGGCTAGGAGAGGTCCAGCCAGAACTGTCTAAACGATAAGGCATAAATAAAATTATCATGGGTCGCCTGGGAAAGAGCAAGCTTAACACAGGATGTTTTGAGCAGATTATGGGAATGTGCAAAATTTATTATGGGAAGTTTAAGGAGAAGGGCTGAGGGAACAAAGTGGACCATGAAGGACTAGGCGTTGGAAGATGAACATTAAGAAGAAAACTTCCCTGGGGAGGGAGTGCAGTACAGAAGGGGCTTACCTAGAGGATCTGAGTTATCTCCATCCCTGAAGATTTGGAAAGACAGAGCCAACCAAGGCTTTCTTGAGCTACTGGTGGTGTAAGTCTTGCTTCAATGTTCAGGCTCCTTCCAAACAATTTTTTTTATGATGGTTCCTTGGTTTCTCATGAGCTCAGCACATCATGAGAGCAGGTGCTATAAAAGCAAGAGAAATACTATAACTGTTAGTAAGAACAGATATAGCTACACATCCCATTCTCCCACTGGTGAGCTGTTTGTGTAGCTGTCAGATACAGGAATTCAACAGTTGTGGATTTTCCACTATGGCTAACACCAGAAAATGCTGGAAAATGAGGAAGTTAGAAACATGTTGCTGATGTTTTCAAAATAAATATTTTACTCAAAATATATCATAAACATGAAATCCCATAACATTGAGTTCCTGAAAAATAATCAATAACATTTCTTTCTCAAAACCTTGTAAAACATTTCATAAACATCAAAACAAACTACTTTGAAGAAAAATAGGTCAACTGCAATACTGTTGCAATATGTAAGAAATTGAGTGAAGTATCTTAATCATTTTTTTACACAGAGTCAGTACTGTCTTAATCCAAATGAAACGTATTGAAACGGATGTTCATCATTGCTTCCCAAGCCCCACTGGGCTCTTGATACATAGTTCATAATTTTCTAGAGTAGAAGGGATAAAATCAAAACTGGAGTGAGTCACAAATCTTAATTGAATTCTTTTAATGACATAATTTTCAACAGTGATTATTTCATGCTTTCAGATTAATTTGAATGTGGCTGAGTTTAGGCTGCTACTTTCACCCTCTTTACATTCATTTTTTGAGCGTATTTGTGATTATGGTACAAGTATACCAAAGAGATGTGAGAGTGTTCTTTTTTTCCTTATTAAATGTGTGATTGTTTGATTCCTACATGTGAGAAACAAAGTTGTGTTTTTGCAGTACAGAACTAATTTTCTGTATTCCAAGGTGGTTGTGTAGTCATAATAAGGAGAAATGCTAAGTAGATAAGTGGACAGTAGAAGGCCCCACTGTTCCAAAATAAGGTAGAAGCTTGAGAAAAACTGGATGAGCAGTGTGAGAAGAGTAAAACAAAGATCACAAGTTCTCAAAACATAAGAAAGGAGAAATTAAAGGGTTGAAAAAAAGAAAAATTTTCTTTTCTCTCTTACAACTTCTCTAAACACTGCTGCTGTCTCTGTCTTAGTAGATCTCCATAAGAATGAAATGGTGACCTTTTAGTTACTTCCCAAATAACATAAATTTTTGACATTCTAAACCTTGCCCTATTGTACTATATCTGAGCTCTTTGACCTAGTTTCTTGTTTATTGCAGCAAAATTATTAGAACTGTTCACTAACCAGACAGTTAACACCATTTCATTTTTTTTTCCAGATATTAAGATTGCTTGCAAAAGAATTAGGCTAAAATTAAATTGTAGCAACTCAATTTTTGCTTCTAGTCATTTGGGAGTTGTTTTTTCTTTGATAATTCATTAAGAATTAAATTATATTTATTTGTTCAAAACATCCCACTGGCCTTTAATATCTTGAAATATATTAATAATTTAATATCTTACCCTCACCTCCAGAGAATGGGTCTAATTTAATGTGAATTTCTCGTGCTCTTCTCTAAACGCTGGAAGATATGATCACATTCTTCTTCCCATTTTTCTTTCTCATTGAAGCTGAGCTTTGGTTTTGGAGAAGGGTCTTGCACAAAATTGCTATCACAGAAAACAAATGTGCACAACAGTAACTGATAAATCTTGGAAGAATTTGGATAAATCAGATATTCAATCTCTGCTTCAGTGTTTTTTCTTTTAATTAACACAGTTCTCAGATAATTTAAACTTCCATATCAAAGGCTTCTGGCCTCTGCTTCAGTGCATTAGTCATTTATGAAACTTGGATAAAGATATATGTCCAGACTTTAAAACAGGACGAGATTAAGACTATCCAATACAGGTCCTTGTCATTGAGTTATTCTTTGTTTTGCCCTTTTTGGTGTGTGTGTTTTGTTTTGTTTTCTGTTGTGGTTTAACCCGGCCGGCAGCTAAACACCACACAGCCGTTCGCTCACCGTCCCCCCTCCCTCTCTGGGATGGGGGAGAGAAACAGGAAAGTGAAGCCTGTGAGTTGAGATAAAGACAGTTTATTAAGACAGGAAAATAATAATAATAATAATAATAATAACAACAACAACTAATAATAATAATGTGTACGAAACAAGTGATGCACAATGCAATTGCTCACCACCTGTTGACCGATGCCCAGCCTATCCCCGAGCAGCCGGCCCCCCTCTCCACCCCGGCTAGCCACCCCTATATATTGTTTAGCATGACGTCAGATGGTATGGAATACCCCTTTGGCCAGTTTGGGTCAGCTGTCCTGGGTCTGTCCCCTCCCAGCTCCTGCTGCACCCCTAGCCTGCTCGCTGGCAGGACAGAGCGAGAAGCTCAAAAGTCCTTGGCTTGGTGTAAGCACTGCTCTGCAACAATTAAAACATCAGCATGGTATCAGCGCTCTTCTCATCCTAATCCAAAACATAGCACCCTACCAGCTACTAGGAGGAAAATTAACTCTGTCCTAACTGAAACCAGGACATTTTCAAAAGGCATAATTTGCCAGATATCATTCACAGATTGAGAAAGAAAGATATTCAGGATTATATAATATGCATATCCAGGCCTTCCTATTTTTGAAAACATTTCTTTATTTAACTTTAAACCTCATTTTTTTTATAGTCAGGACCATGAAAACTTATCTCCTCCCAGTAGTTGTTCTTGATGTTCCTTTTTTGTTGTTGTTGTTCCATTTTTATTCTCTCAACTTTGTACTCTGAGTGCTACCTTGCCTTCCCCTCCATCTCCTTGTTTGCTTTTTCTTTCCAGCAACTACATTTCTCCCATGGCCTCATGGAAAGCACTCTTTATTGTATACTGAAATTTACTTTTTAACTTTTCAATGTAAGCATTAATTTCAACTTGCATGTTGGCACTACCACTTACTTTTTTTTTTTTTCATACTAGCAAATACGTAAATGTTTACCATACTGACACTCAGACACTTGCTACCATCACCATGTGTTTGCTGGGAGAGCACAAATTCTTCCTTATTTTCGTACTCAGGAACAACAAGGGGTTGCTAAGTCAGTCTTTCTCCTGTGATAAAGGTGACCAGGGCCCCTTGTGCTGGAGTTGCAGTTGGTTACTCATGGCAGAAATTCCAGTTTAGGACCTGTCTGATGTTTACTTCTGGAGCTCACCACCAAGACCACTGATGGTAGCTTGCCCATTTCATTGCTAAGCCAGCCAGGCCAGTTTAATGTGATATATGCTGTTAGTGCTGTGTTTTCTCTTAAGAAACCAGCAGCATGTGAAGTATGAATTTGTTCCTCCACATGTGTTGAAAGATCTTTAAACTACAGTAGAGGTTCCAGCAGTTTACTGGAGTCTGTAAAGTAGCATAGCTATTTCTATTATAGATTAATGTGTCTTTGATGAGGGAGGATTCCATCTGTAAATTTACCACAGCTTATTCAAGATAAAGCAGGAAATTTTTTTTTTTTTTTAAATGCATCAGGTCAAAAGCTAGGCAAATTTTATTTTGGTGAAAGCTGGAAAAGAACTGTCACCTTCCTCATCTTGTTTTGCATTATTATGCCTATACAAATAATAATTTGATTGATTACTAACGCATTATTTCTGACCTCCACAGTAACTACAAAAATGCCCCTCAGAAAAAAAACATCTACTATATCAGACACAAACATTATTTTTAAGTATATATATATATATACATATATATATACATTATATATATATATATACACACATATATATATACATTATTTTTAAGTATATATATAATAATAATATATAAAGTATATATATTTTTAAGTATTTTTTAAATTTTTAAGTATACTACAAAGAAAAGAAAAGTCAATAAATAATTTGACTTAGCAAAGCCGAAATAATATTTGACACATCATATATATAATTAAAATGTTATACCAGGCAAAACACATCAGCAAAATGCATTAGGCTAATTAGACAAAATATTAGGCTATGTACCTGTTTCATGTATATTACCTCATATTTTCTAGGACCAACAAGCACACTCCCACCACTGCCCTCTCCATCTTCCTTCTCCCTATTTCCCTTCCTTCCTCCACCTACTTCCACCTCACTTTTCTCCTGACATATGCAGTAACTCCCTCAAGCAATTTTCACTTTAGATTTGTTAAAAAGCACTTAATAGCTCTCTCTGAAAAGGTGAAGAAACAAAATCATTCACTGTACTGCTGGACAGGAGAATTACAGGTAGTTTAAGAGAATAAACCTAAAAAAATCAAGTCACAGTACCTGTCATAATTAGAGGCAATATTGACTGACTGCTATTTTACTTGCTAAGCAGAAGGTAGGGGCCATCTTGCCTGTTGCAGGTACACCAGGTTGCTGCACACCAGCTGGAACAATCCCTAAGAAAGTAAATAATTTTGTCTGTAAGGTTATTTCAGAACTTTAAATGCTAAGATTTAAAATCTCTCATGTGAGCACAGATGGAGACAATGCTGTCACTGCAAAGGTTGCCATTAGAAACAGATTGAGCCCGATAATCAGACTGGACTACTAATAGCTACAAGTACACTTTGCCTAACCAGTACTGGCAGGATGCTTTCCTTACAGTGATAAATGTACAAGCTGTGATTTGCATTTCATTTCCAACCTTGGCAGGCTAAAATAATCTGTTAATGAATGAAGACATCTTTAAGCATGCAGCTGTATGCCAACAGCAGTTGGTAATCCTCCATATCCATCTTATTTCATTCCATTTACAATTCCACTTATAATCAAGCAACGAATAAACTACTGATGCTTGGCCAGCAATACTGACATGACCTTAGAAAGTGTTTGAAACCTGCAAAAAAGCAAAATACGCTTGTCACTGGTATTGCTTACATTTTCACTTCAACATGCAGACAAGCGGTGCATTTGAAAGTCATTCTGAAAATAAACTGCAGCAAACTCAATAAAAAACTTTTATTTTTAAACATAGAACACACACACACAAAAAAAAAAAGCTGTTCGGAAATGGCTATTAAAAGTAACATTCAGTATGAAATGTTTCTGCAGCTCATTTGTTTGATATAGCATATAATTAAATCAGTAACAGAGTACATAAAAAACAATAACAATTTCAGTAAATCCCAGAGATTTACTTTATCATGATATTGCCATTGAAAAGACAATTCTACAGAAAGCTGGAAAACTTTGGCTGTATAATTCTCAGTAACAAAGGTAAAACCGTTTCTTATTTAGTGTTAAGGAGTGCAAATCAGAGCAAATAAAGGTATACTAAATTTCAGTACTCAGTCACCCTCTGCATAATATACCTTCTCTTTCACTTAAGTCTATGTAGTTACTATGGGCAACAATAAAATAATTTTCCCATTCCTTCTTTTGCCTTGAAGGAACTGAGCTGCTGCCAGAAATTAAGAAGTCATCTGTTTTGTGACTAGAGGAAATAATTTAGTAATAATTATTGCTGCTTCTCACCTTCCAGCACGATTCAATTTCAATAACTTTGTTAGAATTTCTTTATTATTTATCCTCTTTTATAATTCAGTCAGTTCAATAATGAACAGTAAAGAATTATTGATTCTTTTTTTCCCTAACTCTTTATGATCTCCTTTGAGATTTCTACAAAACTACATTGACCAAAGAATTGTTTTAAGTGATAGTGCAAAGTCCACCTTATATTCACGCCATAGTATTTAGTTTAACTGAATTACTTGGAGTAGCTAAACAACTATGGTTAAAAAAAGCTTATAAAACATGAAGAGAATGCTTCCAACACATATCTGACAATTTGCAATGAGAAAATTTCCTTACCTCTTCAAACTTCAGTGAAATAGCAGCCTTACGGCAAATGAACACTTAGTACTAAAAAGTCAAT
Organism: Cygnus olor; assembly: GCF_009769625.2. Lineage (NCBI taxonomy): Eukaryota > Metazoa > Chordata > Aves > Anseriformes > Anatidae > Cygnus > Cygnus olor. Next base: position 38,974,006 of record NC_049172.1, on the reverse strand, counting down.
ATTTCAGTTAAATTGTGTACTTTCATTTAAAATTTGTTTGGAAGTAGATTTTTACCTTTGTTATAAAAGCACAATGTAAGCTAAGAACTTTTAAAAACACTTTTTACCATATCAGACCACTTAGAGGTCATATAAGTCACATACATCCTGCAAATTTGAAATTCGAAAATACAGTTTGGTATTTATACTGTTAGAATCTGTATTTATCATCTTCAAGATGAGCAGTGTGGAAGTCGGTATGATTAAGTGTTTACTTAGGCTGTCAGATAAAATAATTAAGCCCACAATGAAACAAAGTCTACCAAATTGCTTACTAAATTACTTGATGTAGCTCTGACTAATTTTTATTGCAGTTCTTGTAAATAACAATATTTTAATTGTAATAAATTTTCATTATTGGCAGGTAACTAATTACTACGTACTAGCAAAAAAGATATATAAAAGTCTATATTCCAAAATGGTTTTAGCTTTCATGGGGTAATCACACAAAGATTTAATTGTCCTTGATTTCCTAGGCTACTATATATATATACTTATATATTAATATCATGCCCATCTCTTAATGCTTTCTTCACATTAAGGGTGGTGTTTGGACATGAAGTGTGGAGCAAGAGCAGCAGGGGAGATTGCTCCCCAGCGCTGATGTGGAGGTGTGCAGATCAGATCAGTGCCGTCTGGGGCACTATGCATGGTCTGAGCCTCCGTTAGGTCCCACTCTGACCACAGCTGCTTGGCTCCTGGCTGCCAGAGGCAGAAGAAAGATGCTAATGCAGGCTCCAGCATTTCACTGTATGGTAATTTCACTTTGCTGCTCCATTTCCGTCCTCCACACACCAAGCTACTCTGTTCCCAGCCAGCCGCAGCAGCTGTAAAAGTAACAAGACCTCTGAAGTGTTATCCCCACAGCGCTTCGACAGATCTCATTACCATCACACTTTGATGCATCATTTGAAGCATCGGGAGGTAGGGGAGATATGAAAAAGCCTTGGGCATGAAGGCAACAGGTAGGAGGGTGATATAAACGCTGCAAGCCACTTGATGAAAATTTGCAGAAGCAAGGGTAACTAAGCTAAAAATAAAAATTATGGATAAACCAGAAATACAATTTATCCAAATACAAACAGAACTATTTTTAAAGGTTACAGTCAGTTGACAAAAGAGCTGTTAGACCCTATACGTCTCTTTTGTTCATGAGATTCAACAAATCTTCACAAATTTCTTACCTGTTAGCCTGTTTTTTCCCTTTAGTCTCACAGCAAGTATTAGTATTTTTCCCAACTTCTTTCTCTTCCCAATTTTCTGTTAGATAAAATGATACCCCAAATCAGCAAAAATATGACTAGCTTTATTTACCCCATGCTTTCTCACTTGCCAGCAAATCTGTAACTTTTCTAAAAACTTATTTTAACTTTTTCCATAGATTGATAGAGATTCTTACGGATGAATCTACTTTATCCACTAGATAACTAACAAAATTTGGATCTTCTCCACTTAACCTGTTTAGGATAAGATTTCTGATCAGTTCTCATAATGGAAAAATTTGCCATAACTGGAAGTTTAGGCTTGATAAAGCTGTGTTTTTGTATCTGAGCAGAGAATCAGGTTCACTGGAAAAGTAAGGAGCTATCATGGCACTGCTCCCAACTATAGTCAATGCCATTAGCTGTTGATTTATTCAGAACTGTTTTTTGGGAAAAAAAGAAAAAAGATAGAAAAGTTTTTTTTGTTTTTGTTTTCTCTCTTATTATGTCCAGATACTTTCCAGTTTCTCTAAGCCAGGTATGAGATGTAATAAAACCATTGATTCATTATGCTGTTGAGAAGATGCATTCTGTTGCATTCAATGACCCTTAAAGTTTTGATCCAGATTCCTGGAGTTACTGAGGAGATACTAATGGAGAGAGAAGAGGAGACAGAGGGAAGGAGGGAAGGGGGAGAGACAGACAGACAGAGGTCACTAGGATGTAGAAAACAATTAATTGCAACCAATAGGAATAATAGCAACAATGAAAGCTTGGCAAAATATATAAGTGGGGTTTATTCAAAGGAAATGTATATACCGCTTTAAATTTTTGATGCATAGCTCTGACAGTAACTGTATAAATATATATTTTGTCCTATAAAAGAGAAAGTTTGGAATTTGTTACTATAAAGCTTCTGCAACTTACTGATAAAATGCTGTCCATCAAAAGGCTTGATGACGCAGACATATCATCTCACTGGTGAGCTATTAACAACACAGATTGATTAGAGGAAAAGCATGGGAAGATAGCTTATCTTCATTTTGTAGAATTATATATGACTGAAAAAGTGAAAGGAGTTTGAAAAAGAATTTTGCCTTAAACTACCTTGAAACAATCTTAAAGTGGATCACTCAGTCTGTTTGTTTGTTTAATATCTATGAACCTGCTATGTTGACCTCAGTCTCTTAGAACCTTTCTTCCTGTAACAAAAGGAGGAGATTAATTAAATTTATTTAATGCAATTTTTAAGGGTTTTGGTAAGATGAGGTATGTGTTCATAGTGCTCATACCTCATGAAAAGGATGAGTTCCCTTTTAGTCTTCTCTTAATTTGTTCACTTTTCTTCATATAATAATAGGTAATAGATCAAGAAGACTGTTAGCTGATGGCAATTCTGTGAAAGCATCTGAACTTCTCCTTTCTGGAGGGGGTAGAAGATGCACTACTATTCCCGTCACAGGCACAGCCTCAAAGAAGATAGCAAATGCCAGAGACAGCACTTGTCCCGACTTCATTCAAATTTAAAAAATAAATAACTAAATGTTTGAAGACTACCTCATTATTCTAGTGTCATATTACATACTCAGGCCCAAGCCTTACTTTCACCTTCTGGGGTGAGTTACTGTAGTGCACTCCACTGTAAATGAATACCTAGTGGGGTGTTGGACAGAAATATTGTTGTCTGCATGCCGTGCATTAAAATTTTGGATGTATAAAACTGGTGTTAATATCTATCTACATTGTGTTAGACATGAGGACAGGTAAATCTTTTGTACCATTAAGCAGATAAAGACTGAAGTGAATTACTCTAGGAGGCTGCAGAACTCTTCTATCTTGAGCTATTTTAAAGAACAAATTAAACAAACGTCTGTCCACACAGACACAAATGCGGCTGATCCTATTTTTTGGCAGAAGAGTAGAGTAGATGACTTCCCAAGAGTTATTCCAATTTTTATTTATTTGTATTTTGTTTTTTTTTTTACTCCAAAGTGCTGTTTTTGTGGCTTTTGTCCAACAAGTGTAACATCAATACATGGCTTTGCATATTTCTGACCTTTTGGGCAGAAAGCACATTATGAAGTCAACATTTGTCAATAAATATTTTTTTCTCTTAAGACAATTCTTCCCCTATCATTAGTAATAACATCTTCTATGTTGCTTTTGAAATATATAGTGAGCCATAAAATTTCAACTAATATATCAGTTCAGAATGAGCTTCTCACATTGAATTGTCTTGGATTTCCTTTCTGAAAATGTACTAGCATTTTTGATGTATGCTGTACATGAACATCACAAAATCAAATTTGGCAGGTTTTATGTATACTTACCAAAGTGAAATCAGCCACATCCTCATGATTTTCCCTTCTCCCCCATATATTTTCTACTATGTCTTTGTAATACAAATATAGTATAAATGCCCTTTAAAATGCAAATGACTTAGGAAAAAAAAAAGCACTGTATCATGGCTCAAGTTGAGGTCAGAAGGCAACAAACTGCAGACTGTATATGTTATTTACAAGGTAAAGTACTTTTAGCGAGAACCAGAGAATTCTCAGTTATCATAAAGAAAGCATCCAGCATCTATTTAAAATATATTTATATCATTAACTACTGCAGTAATTTGGAGCAGCTAGAATATTTTCTTAGATATGTCTTCCATTCTGAGATCCTACTGTAAATAGCATGGGATTGCAAAAGGTATTTGCTGACTGAATAACATAAACATGAAAACATTAAAAAAAATTAATAAAATAAAATAAAACAACTAATGTTCAAGTATTTAACAACAACAGCAGCAACAAAAAAGTGATGGAACACCCAAACTACCTATCAATATCTGATGATTTTTAGAAGTAGATGTTAATATCCAGGTTAGAAGAAAGTAGAAAGTTTTTGAGAAACTTTGTGATTATTATTTTCTATAAAACTTGGGTGGTTAAGCATTCCAGAAACAGATACATTTTTTAAAATTATTATTATTTTATCTCAGGTGCTAAGCCGTTTAGAGTAAAAATACAGATATTTCACAAAAATAAAAAATAAAAATCTAATATTGAAGAAAAACCTGATGCCAACACCTATCTTTGGGTTCTCACAATGATCATATCCACTTGAGTGTACTTTTGTGAGAGAATTCATTCTCTCCCTAAATCTCCCTTTTGAAAGTATCTATTAGGATAGGATACTGTTGAGAAAGCCAGGCACATAGGGAATACTCCCTTTGGTGTACTTGTATCTGAAGATTTTTTCTCCACCGTTACGGTGTTTAAAACTTATGTTTAAAACTTAGCCAAAACAACTGCTTTCTGGCATGTAGTTACCTAGTCAAGTCTACATCCTTGCTTTGGCTAGGAGTCTTTTTGTTCATTGTAGGAGGAGAATTAAATCTCCAGCGTTAGGATTAACAAAAATTCAGTGTACATGCCTAAGAGTAGACATTTAGACAGTGTAAAATTGTGCCTCAGATAGAGATCCTGATAGAGAGATTCCTTTCTCTAGTAGTGGTTCACAAGCCAACTGTCTATTGCAGCAAAAAATAAGGTGGCTAACCTGGACTACTTTTACTCATACACAGGGTGACCCACTTAGAATCAGACATCTTTCTAGTTAATTTAGTTCCAAGTATATGCCCTGAGCCAGAGACCTGGGTTCACTCTTCTTTGCTTGAGAAGATCTGAATTCTTACCTTCCAGGAGAATATCCCATAAGATATTCATGAGGGAGGAAAATATTTTCCTTCTTCCATTTCAGCCTGAAAGCTGTTCCACTTTGTAATAACTAATTAAATATTCAGTGCCCCAAAAAAAGACTAAACTCGAGAGCAATTCCTTAGCCAAGGGCTATGGGTACCCCTCTTAAGATGAAGAGCTATCATTCCAGTTCTTGCTCCACTGAAAACCTTGACACAGTCATCAGGGAAACAAGAAGTAAATTATTTGCTCTCAAGAGAGTGAACTACTCTACACAAAGAGAACAAAATAGGACACATCCTACTTTCCTAGGTAGTATAGTAGTTTTAGAGATATGTATGAAATGAGTTGAATCTCTTCACCCAAAGCCACAAATTGACAGTGGGACTCTGGAAAGTGTTCAAAATAACCACACAGTAGTGTTATCACTGGCCATGCTTTATATCAAAGCAAACCTACTCAATATACTCTAAGAATAAAATATTGAGACATACGAGTGGGAGAAGTTGTAGTTCTTACCCAGTGTTCAGCATTGTGAAAAGTGCAACATCTTTGCCTAAATGCAGCTGTGATTTATGTGAATATTTATCCATTTACCTAGGAAAAAAAAACAGGCTTAAAGTGTAAACATGGTTATATTGTTACAGGAAATGAATTATTTTACTATTTAAATATGTTATTTATGGGATTGGGGGTTCCTAACCTTCTATTGTTTGCTTAGAGCAAATTAACATCAAATGTTTAATTCTTTTATTCTATAGCTTTAATAACTCAGTGATAATAATTAACTTAGAAATATGCTTATCCTTATAAGCCTAAAAGGATAAACTGATTCATTAATTGGTTAACTATAGTAATGATTAATAATAAATAATGCAATCATATTTCTTTTATACAGATAGCATATCTGTCTCTTTTAGCAATTTATAACAGACCTCTGGGTTACTCGTTCCAATTAGTGTGTTGAGACACTCTTATCAACCTTGTACTAAATAAAGACAAATTCTATTATAAGGCAATATATGTTTTATATGACATATATCACAAGAAACTTTTACAACAGCAGAGTACCGATAAAAGATTATTCTCTCTTGTAATCACTAGCAGTATTTTGAAATCTAATCGGCTAGTAGAACCACAGAATTTTGAAACATTGTAGACATTTGTACCCAGAACCTATTCTAAATTCTTCCTTGCTCCTGTTATTATTATTGTATTTTTAAACTATAAGAGCTTAACGAATCATGGATAATGGGAAAATCATACCATACTACACATGCAGTACAGAACTTTTTTTGTTATGATCTGTGGCCAAATCTTAAAAGGCAGAAATATATTTCTGACACCTGATGATCATGAAAGGAACCCAGAGTTCTCTGAGAACTCAGGGGTCCTACTAAAGAAACACCTTTCTTCTGGTATGATTTGGCATCAAGAAGCTGAAATCATGGGCCATGTGTATCTTCATATTGGAATATTTCAACAGGATGGCCAAGGTGTTTGGCATGTGTGTATTACTGCAGCTTCCCTCTGTGAAATGAAGGAGCCATAAAGAAGGAAGAGGAGAGAGAGAGAAAAGTAGAGGGAGAAAGAAAAGAGAACCCCATATTTAAGAGTTAGATTTTAGCTAAAATGCTGAAAATACCAAGGAAATTTCTGTAGGAGGAAATCACTCCTGCAGGAAATCACTCCTGCAAGAGATAACCGAGAATAACAGATTGGTCTTGATTCTTCCAAGTTCCCTTTTACTCTTGTTAATGATTTGAGGGATTTGTCTGTATGGCAGAGAAAATATAGCATTTAATGATTATGTGGCTGGAGTTTGAGTGACTGACTACCAGTCAACTGGATTTTTTTCAGGCTTGAACAAAAAACATGTAAGAGCCTTTCCAAGAGAAGAAGGGAATGACTAGCAGCTGTAGCAGCTACTCTACAGCTGTAGCAAAAGAAGTGTTTTCAAAGTATTCTCATTCTCACCTTTGGTAAACGATTCAGTTTTGCCAAGTTGTTCTATAACAGCGTTTTGCTTTTACTCGTGATTTTTTATTTTCTTTATAGAGGTTGCTTGTCAGTGGGAAAATATTGACCAGTGCTCCACTGGAACAATTTTCTCAGACCTGGGGAAGAGGGGAAGGGAGGGTAGTTTAAATTTTGTATTCTTCCCTATAGACTTAAGCAAAATTATTGTAGAAGGAACCTTACAACTTCGACTTTTAGACATCATCATCTTTAACCTTTGATTCCATAAACGATGCTAAATTCACATCCTTAGTTCTGTGTAAATATAATGCCAAAGGGTAGTCTCTAAATCTTTTCCTTTCTGATTACAATAATAGAAATTAATTTTAGATTTCAACCGAATATTAGTTTCATCAGTTTTTATTATTATTATTAAGCAATTTATTGTTCACCATTAATGATATGTGATATATGACAACCAATTTAATGTGGCTTGATCATTTAAGTCTTGTTTGTGGAGACACTGAACATAGTCCCAATTCAATAAAACTCTTAACCATGAAAATAGAAACGTTTAAATAAGCAAGAAAATTACTTATGAAGTTAAGCACTTCAGAAGCTACATAAAGCCAAAAACCATGATAAAACAAACAACACTAAAAACTAGTTATTTTTTTAATAGAAACCATACTGAAAACGATATTTTTAACTGAAACGAATGCTCAGGAATAGCAGGGGTTAAACCCTACTGATTGCTTTTATTAACTTCTTTCTGATGTTGCCATGTCTCATTCTTTGTTTCTCTAGAAACCTGTTACCTGGAAGTAGCAATGATGAAGCCAATTCCAGATCAATACAAGATCTAAATACAGATCTTGTGGATATTTAAGAAAGACAGAGGGCTTCTGGTTATAAGTATGCTCACTGATTTTTCTTTAAATAATGTAAACTTATTTAATTGAAAATGTTTTAAATACAAAAATGTTATTTTGCCCCCCACCCCATTTGTCATAGGGTTGACTAATGAGTTATGAGTAGTGTAGAGTTTACTTGATTAAAAAATCAACCTTAAAAGAAAAATAATAAGTTGTTCCTAAATAAGAACTGTAGCTAATTAAATATACATAATTTCATTCTTTCATTTTCTTTGGCAAAGCTTTGCAAGACTTAGCATTACTTTAATCAGTATATTCAAAATGAAGCAATAAAAATTGAAATTAGGTTTGAAAAATGGAAATTAGGCAAACACTCGCAAAGAATTCTGTTCTTTTGTCAGAATGCCAAAGCAGAATTACGAATAAACTTTATGAAATTTATTAAAGAATTAGTACAGTTACATGAAAGAGAAAATATGAAATTTTGCTGTTTTAATTATACGCCCAATTTTGTGCTATTACAGTAGTTTTTCTTGATTAAAATGTTTAATGGGAACACTATATCTGGCATATCGACAGTTTGAAGAGTTGAATGAGCCAGCTATTGAGGCCACTAAAGAGCACTCTCATCTTAATCCTGAACACTGTTCTTTCTAATGGAAATGCATGTGAAACAGCTGCCTCTAAAAATACCATTGCAGGTGATTTCATCACACACTGAATTACACAGCAAACTCTTACATAGTAAGTAGCATTCATTTGGGATGTGAAAGCAACATTACAAGGATTTGTGTAAAAATCCATTATTTTTGTGGGGCTATTTGCTCAACCATATTTTAATCTATTGATAGTAGTAGGGTTCTGCATGTATTTTTTCTTTTCCATTTCATTTCATTGCAATACTTCTCTTAGATCTTGACACATTAGATTTTCATAACTGAGCAAATTAGCAATATTACACGGCAGAGATGTAGTTTAAATACACACATTTTGTTGTTCAGTTATAAAACTAAAATTTTAAACATCTAAATCTTATGAAGAGTGAATGCCAAATATCCCCGTTGGGCTTTGATGTAAGTAAAACTTTGCCTTGGTTCCTCAGAAAAATATATATATATTTTCTCTAAATCCACATTATTTGTTTGCTGTTAAGCAGAAGTTTGCATGCTGCTCAGCAACTGTTCTCCGTAAGAAATGGATAGACAAGGGAACTGACTTCAGCCTAAATCCAGAAATCTCAACTAACCAGAGATGCATCTGAGTGTCACTTCATATCTACTCCTCGTATATTTAAATCACAGATAAACAGCATTTGTAATAATAATAACAACAATAATAATAATGTCCTGGATTCGGTTCCCCTATGAGGCACACAATTGTGAAGGATGAGCAGTAGATCTAAACCTCCTGCTTGGATGTTACTTGTGGTACAGTGATGAAGACTGCAAAGGAGAGGAAAGCATTCAGAGAGAACTACAAGACACTCCTTGTTGTGGCATACATCACAATGTTTTGCCAGACTGAAAGATCACACCTACTTCCAGGACCGAATCCAACACAGAGGCCTTCTCCAGAGAGATGTACCCTTCTGTGATCCCCTGTTGAGCTACAAGAACAGTCAAACTCCTGACCCAAAGTAAATTTGGATGGTGTGTATGTATTGTATTTGCTCTCACTATAGTTTTTACCTAGTTCATTAATTCTACATGTGTAAAGCCCAAATGGTTTTTGTCTATTACGCTGACATGCAGAGGCCCATCTATTCTGTTCCCTTTTGCTCTTCTGAAGTTTATACCATTATCGCTTTTCCCCACATTATCCTTGTTTCAGATAATTTTCTAACCAGTAGATTGCATCTTTTCTCTTCCTGGATCCACTTCAACCCTCTCTCTTTATCTTATGGGTGTTTTCAACATTTCCCCACTAACCATCCACTTCATAATAGAAATATGCTGTTCCTGCTCTTTTGCAGATGTTAAGGACGGCTGGACTAAGCAATGATTCCTGCAGCTCTCTGCTAGCTACAGTACTTTTTGATCATTATCCTTTACTTGTCATTGCCTAATGGCAGAGTCCTCATCCAATATAATTTTTGAATTATGTTTTCACTTAAGAAATGCTGCATCAAATAGCTTATCAAAGACTGTGTGCATTATATGCATCTCATGTTCTTCAGCAACTAATGTTTAATTCTGTTTGAAAAGTGAAGCACCAGCCACACATGCACACACACAAGGACTCATTTATTCTACCTGTATTATGACCCAGATGGAGTTTGGCTGTGCTGGAATCAAGTAGTTGGGGCAGGTCACTAATGCTGTAACGTGGAACTGCAGTAAAGCAGAACAGAGATGAACAGAGATGATGTACCCCTCCCCTCTACCCAAAAAAAAAAAAAGATACTTTAGGCCTACTCTGGTGTTTTGACCCAAATAACCTGATCTGCAAATAGCAAATAAATTCTGCTATGTTCTAAGTCAAAGGGAAAAAGTAAGCTATTTGGGTCAAAGCACACAGACACACACACAAAAAAAAAAAAAAAAAAAAAAAAAGAGAGACCTACCCAAATGACTAGTCTCTCCCAGACACTGGGGTGTGCATATTATGTGGATCTTTTTAATTTGCAATTTTCCCACGGCTCCAGATAGATGTGTCAAACAGAGCTGAACATTAAAAACATTACCTAAAGCCACAGTGATTTTTAATATCTTCTATTAATATATTTATTTTTAATACAACATTCTGTAAAACTAGCACGATCTTCCTAAAGGGTCTAAAGTATGTGGATGAAGGATTAAAAGTAAACCCCTTAGCTTTATCTTGCAATTTCCACCTCATAGATTACTTTGGCATTCACTTAGTATAATGACATTGTCTCCTTCCAAAGAGATCAGAAACATCCTGACTTCTCTCCAAATTCAGCTTCTGTTCACTCTGGTGCATTACTCATCACCCCCGAAGGATTTCTTGAGGTGATGCTCAAGGGATAGTATTCAGAATGAAGAGCTTACAAGCATACTGCTTCAATAGAATACAATCATTTATAAATTTCCTATTCATTAAGTTCTACGGTCCCAAGAAACTTTAAGACTAAATTTACACTCAATTCCAAAGACTCAGCTGGATCTGTATCATAACTTATAATGGCACAGTGAGGAAGTACTTCATTACTGTAAAGAATGACTTAAAGGTGCAAACATTCCTCAGAAACAAAAACAAAGAAACCAAAAAAGCAGTCAAGAGTTATGTTTTTTTAAGGAATCCCTTTGTATTTTTCGCCAAGTTGGGATTCATTTGCAGGGAAAAAATATTATCCTTGTTTATATCCAAGCATAGGAATAATATTTGAAAAGTTCCTATTTTATCCTAATTCTACTTTGTACACAACGCTTGGGACTAGTATAAAGATTATATAGTCTTACTATGCAAATAGAATATAGTAAAAGAAATACATGCATTAAGACATTTGTTTGAACTTATTTGCTTCATTTTCATAATCCAGGGTGTTCAGAGAGAAAAATGACAGCAAGAGGGATCTTTGCACACCCCAGAAACAATTTTTATATAATCGAGCATTCTGCTCAGAAGAGACAGGGCTGGATATGAGTCATTTGGACGACTGAAGAGAGCTTAAATATTTATCTGTAAGTAACCAGCTTTTACATTGAGAGGCAGTAGTCAGACAGACATGCAGGTAATTTCTTAAGCTCAAGAAATACAAGTGACTGGTCCAGGACGGTCACTTCACAAAGATCATAATTTTCTCAGTGCACTGATTTGGGACATAAGTTATATCCATCCAAATCCTGTCTATTAATACTACTTGGGGTCTCCTGCCCCCCTCATGGACGTGCCAAAAGTTTGATTTTTCTAAATATGATTTCTCTAACCTGTGATTAAATAGATCTTGTAGTGATCCCCCTGAACAAGATGTGATTTCTTAAAAAGCCAGCTGACTGAAGAAGTCAGTCCTAGATACCCATGCTGTTTATGTCTACAAGAGCCGTTATAAGACAGTTCAAACAGCCTGGCCTCCCATGATGTGATGATCTTCACATAGTGTTACAAAAAACACAGTACCTGGCCAGGACCAGGACCTTAAACTCCTCCAGCTCTAAACCTGTCTGTCTCCTGTGGAATGAAAGACCTGTTCAAACTCCTTCATATATTCATCAGGTGCCTGAAGAAATGCAGGGCTAGCAGTGCATCATGGAGCATCTTGTTACAGCACTGCAAGCATTTAGCATACCAGTGGCTTATAATGTGTGTTAGTAACACTTCTCAAAAAAGATATCCTCACCCCTCCCCAGATCTGACAGCTTGAACCAGAAGGAAAAGCAGCATGTCCCATATTTTAAATAAGAGAATTCTACATACCAACCCACAGTTTTCCTAAACCTAGAAAATACTAAGAGTGTTCACAGCAAATTCTCAAACAAAAATGAAAGTAACAGCATGAGAAACATCATACCTGGTTGCTTAAATTGCATGGAAAAAAAAAAAAAAGTTGTCTAAATGCATATATTTCTATAGTTGTTTCAATCATTATAATATTAGTAATTGCTTAGACCTTGCAAGATAAATTTAGACAATTTCTGATAGCTTACTGTGAGTTTTCATAATTACTTCTCAGCATTGAAATGTATTGTATACCATCTCCTCACCTGAACAATCATCTGAATGTCAAATCACTAACAATGGATTCAAAGGTACCAGAGGTATTTCTTTCATTGAAACAATTCAAAGCCAGAAGATACTCTGTTAACACTTCAGAATTGTTACCCATTTACACACTTGAAAATGCCTCTGGAAATCCCTGAATAAAGCTTGCAATAATGCATATGTAAAAACAGAAAGATTTCAAATGACAAGGATATGATATAGAACAGCAAGATCCAATATCTATGGACCTAACCTTATCACGATTATTAATTAACAGGCGAAGTCAGAACTAATCAAAATTAAATTTACATTCCTGTTATGTAGAAAAAAATAAATTAATAGTTAATCATATTTCTTATTTTTAATACTAGGAAGGTAACTGATACTCTGCAGTCAATAACTTAGGAGAAGCTCATCTGGGTTTTGGTTTTGTATCTGCAACACTGTATTATTTTATCAGTGTGCATTTATAAGTATTTTTGTGCATGCAGGAGCAGAGCCGATAATGACTACTGAAGCTGAAATTGCATAACGTTTCACATATGTCTAACTGCTTTCAGCTACCCATAAGGTATCAAGTTTTACTTTTGGAGATTAAGAATTTTATACAAAAAGTAGTCTTTAATTCATATTTCATTTTAAATGAAAGATGTAGTCCCAGTGAAGACTTGAACTTCAATGCAGCTCTGCCATTGACAGGACTTGGGAACATTTTTAAATGTTTCCCTAAATGGAGCTTCAAACCCATGATTTAATTCAAGTCCATTATGAATGCAGTTCCTTATTTTTACTTCATTGCTGCATTTCAGTGATCTGTGGAAATACTTAGCCACCTATTCCTCTTGTGACCCTGATCAGCTTACTCACATTTGGTGTCTTTGGGCAACTTACTCACTTACATTTGTGACCCAGTTCCTTCAAGCTGTAAAACAGAGTAGGAAGTATAGGTTTTTCATAGTATTGTCATGACTATTTAACAGATAACCGTTCAGCTTCCAGCTTCATTGTACTAAGCAAATACAATAAAAGACAGCTTCTTATATAAAGGAGTGAGATAGAGGAAGGAAAGAAAGAAAGCATTATCATTGCTGTTTTTATAAAGTAATTTCAATGGAATTTGTGAAAGTGTCTATTACATGCCCATCTTCCTCAAAAGGTACTAAAATACCTTGAAATTATGCAGAGAGAAGAAAAATGGGATTTTTGCTTTCCAGAAAGCAAAAGAGTTGCACTTGGAAAGCCTTCAGGTGCTTTTGAAAATCTGCCCCTAAGCAGCTTGACCATTCAAGACATGTACAGCCTCATTAGAAACTAAATCCAACTATCTTGATTTTTGCTTCATTGCTTTTCTGACAAAACCATCACCCTCCCAGTGCTTTTCCTCATAGCTAAAAACACATGAGTTCACACTATAAAAGGACTGTGAAGTGCAGAAAACTGAGAAGTAATCCCCAGGAATAGAATTCAGCGTCTTTTAAAATTCAGCTATAACTACATGTTAGCAGCTAGCAAAAAGGAAGCCACTTCTAAATTGTTGCATTTCTGTTCAAACAAAAGACCAAAAAAAAATAAAATAAAATAGAAAAGGTCAGATGCAATAATTTTGCAATAAAGAGAACTGTGTATTTTCTAATTCTCCCCTCATTGACAAATGGCACAACTGGTTTCGCTCAAACTTTCCATTAAAATTCAGCCTCAGGTAGAGAACAGAGGACTTTCAGTCTGCGTGGTGAGGTTTACTGAAATTAAAGAGCAACTAAGAAAAGCTGTTATGCAACCTTAACAATAGGAGGTCATGACCTGAACACTGCTACTATAGCAAAGACTTATTTAAATGCATCTTCAAGGTGAAAGCAAAAGTATGCAGGAAAAACTCTCCTAGGTTTTACAGGCAAGAGCTTCTCCAGCTTACCACTTACATACTGCTTGGGTTGTAATATATAGGTTTCTTCGAGCTTCTTTAAATTCCAAGATGCATGGTGAAATGCAGAATCCTATGAACATATCTGTATCTGGAGTGTAACACAAAAAATAAATACTGATGTTTGTACCTTTAAAATATAATCCTTACATTTCTCTTAAAATAAACTTAATTGAGAAACTAGACAGGAGGAAAAAAATCTGCTGTGTATCAAAATAAAAGCATGTCAGTGGTTCACAGGCTTTTTGTTTTGGTTCATATTGCTTTTAACCTTGGATTATAGGTAAGGACCATCATATCTGCTATGTATTTTATTTATTTAATTATTTTTGGTGTGTGTTACTACGTAAATAGTACAAGATACTACTTGCTTTAAAAAAAGAATTGAGTTGCATGCCTTTATTTAACACATGAATGAGACGGACAGACAGGCCACCTGAGTCAGGCAGATGACCAGTCACTTCAAAGGGAATTCTGTGGAATCAATTAGTCTCGCCCTAAAAATATATACAAAAAACACATACATGAGTGTGTATACATGTAAATATTTTGCTTGCTATCTTATGTATATAGGTGTGTATACACACGTGTATATATATACACAGGAAAAAAAGAATAGTCAAAGTAATTCTCAGAGCCTAAGATATATTAGGAACAATCTGTTTCAAAATTTTTAAAGTATTTTTTTTCTCATTAAAATGTGTGATCTAAAAAGGGCATTCGTTTTCTTAATTTTGCAAGTAATGAATACACTCAAATCTTTTTTCAGATTCATATTATTTCACATCATATTGCAAATGCAATACTTAGCTTCCATATATAACAACTTTCCCCACAGCAGGATTTATTTATTTATTTTGAGATTGAGATGCAGATAGTAATATTCTCTCATAAAATGTTCACTGAAAATAATTAACAATATATAGAATGTAAAATTACAGAAATTAGATGAAAGCCATTCATTAATGGTATAAAATTTTATATTTAGGAGAAGATAAATGATTACCAAAACAGAGTAACAATTAAACTAAGCATTAAACATATTTGTACTATATTTGTTCATGTTGTATTTGTTATTTTTGAGACCATTATTAATCAGAATTCTCACTCAGCTAAAGAAATTCCTAAATCTGTCATGTTTGTTGCTATGCATTAGAATAAAAGACTGCAGACAGAAAAAGAGAAAATTGGTGATTTTACAGAGATTTTTCCATGATAAATTATCTAAATTCCACCTAAAGTTTTAGGTTCGACTGCAGAACAAATGCTCCTTCCTTCCTAAAAAGTGATTGGTTCAATTACCACTTTTATTTATTTATTTATTATTATTATTATTTTGAGAATTTGGTATAAGATTAGTAGATGAATGGATTAAAACATAAATTTATAGGAATACCATTAGATCAGTAATAAACTGGGTCTGCTCAAAGTATTTCACCCTCGATTTTCATTAAAAACAAATATCTACCTGTGAATAGTCTTTACATTTAAATACATGATTTTCACTAACTTGGAAAAAGAATGGCATCTCATGAAACAAATTAAACAGACAAAACTTGGTATTTTTTACCATTTTGGTGTTCTGCCATGATGCCTTATGGGTGCAGCAAATCTGGTACTTCATTATTCTGATCTGTCATCTTGGTTGGGCTCCCAGTTTGTTGTCATATGTCAGCATGCAGAAGGACAGCTATTTCTCCATCAACCAGGTGAGTTTCCACTATTTAATTTCCTGGATTAATAATACTGAGATTAAATATCATTTTCTCTATAAAACCTTTATTCTGAATGTTTCTCCTGAAAGTTGTCTTTAAAAAAAAAAAAAAAAAAAAAAAAGAATCACAGTTTGTGACCTTATCAGGGTTAGATATTAATCTTTTCTGTCCAGATATTCTTGTCTTTTCTATCCTTTACATTAATGTACTGTGAACATCAGAAAAGGTAACCCCTGTCTAACCCCTGTCTCTGAGGCATCTGGAAAATTTGCAGAAACAGATTTTCTGGAATTTGGAAATGTGAACAAACTTAATAAAACAACAACAACAAAAAGCAACTTGATTACAATAGTTCTGAGTCAAAACTTAATTTGCAGACTACAAGTGAAAAACTATTACTGAGAAATTTTCTATGTCAGAAACAACCGACTGAGGTACCAAACAATGGCGGAACATGCAGCCATTATTTACTTTATGTTACTACATCTATTTCTGGAAGTTAACCACTCTAGTATTTCTGAAATGTGATGTGTCTTTGAGATGTACCACTATTCCAAGATGCCAAGGACCTGAATCAGCTCCTCTCAGTAATTTTGGAGTAACATATATATAACAGCAGCATATATATAACATAGATATAACAGCAAAATAAATATTATTAGACCAAAACATGATAACAAATCAAGCTCAGTATTATATATATATATATATATATGTATATATATAGTATACATACACATGAAGTTATATCCAAAGATAAAGACTAAAATATTTAAGAGTTATTTGAGAAATATTTGAGATTATATTTAATCACCTGAAAATAGTTTATATATATATAAGCAGTCTATGTATTTATTATATACATCACTTTATGTGTTTACCAGAAATATATCTCATTGCTGTGATTTGCATTGCTTGACTCCTAACGTGAAGACATTTTGTTAGAATTTGTGGAAATGTTGCATATCTCTCTATCTGAGATGCATATTTTATTCCACAGTATTTTTTAAGCATACAGTTACTGGAGGAAAACTCAAAATGTATAATTAAAAAGTTACAGATTAGCCATACACTTTATTCCATTTAATTGATGCTTATGAATATTATTATTTAATGGCCAGAGATAACATGATGTGAATTAAATATGAACTATGGGAACAGCAACTAATTTACATACTGTGCAACACATATTGTATTGATACCATTTTATACTAGAAATGTTATTATGTGACTGACCCATTTCATCTCATATTTATGTAAATGATATTTTACTTTGATGTGTAGGACCATGCAGATTCTCTAGACTATTGCTTTACATCCTTGCACTTTTACTTGGTAAATTTGCTTTAGAACTGAGGGAATTCAATTAGTGAATTAAGACAAAATTAGTTTTATATGCCAATAGTTAGGGTGCAAATGGAAAGATTTTATTTTGATGCAAACATTTTAATTTATTTATTTGCTAAAAGCACTGCACGGTATTCAATGCTGCCTCTGTGGGTGCTGAGACAGGGATCTCTCCAGAACACACTGTGTCTATACTGAGAGATGGGGCTACACTAACCTAGGTCTGCTGACAAGTCCATCCTGGTATTTATGTCACAAGTGTCACAACACATGTGTAAAGAGAAGAAAAACTAAATAAACTATTCCAAACATCCTGACCCAAAGCCATAGAAGATCACTCCATGTGTAGTGAGGAAAAAAAAAATTTAAAAAAAGTCAGGTATATTGTAGTACCCCACTCAGGGACCATACCAGAGTGGGAGGCAGCTAAGAAAGGAGGACCTCTCCCTAAGGGGATGGCTACATTAAGAAACACATGAAAATGAATTTCTAGTATTGAAATGATCTGAGCTGGTATGTCTGAATGGCTTTCAAAGCCAAACCAAACCTAACTAAAAAAAAAAATAAAAAAAAAAAAATCCAGCTATTTTGAAAAAAGTCTAGAGGAAGTGGAGAGAGCAAGTCCTGCTCCTTATACTAGCATTATCATCATCTGAACAACTTGGCAGGCACACTCCAGTGCCAAAAAAAACATTCTTTCATCATTTTCAGATTCTTGGAGTTAGGGATTTTTTAGTTCCTTCCAATACCTGTTTTGCAAAGGGGGTAGAGGGCATATTTGCCTTCAGAAGCACCACACCTCAGAAAATATGCTCTGCAGCACCTCATTGACCTAGCTGTGGGTAATCTAGTTCTCAAACCAGAAGCAATACATCTGCATGAATGTGGCTCAGAGCCCGAGCTAGTTACTGCAAAGCTTCTGTGTCATGCTGCACTGGGTAGTGTAAACATGCCCTCAGCCTCTGTGATTAGGTCTGGCCCATTTGGCGTGAGGAGTTCAACAGACTGACTCCCTTATATCTCTGGGTGCTGCCTCATTGTCAGGGCAATGGATTCAACCAGCCACCGTTTCACTTCTTAGATCAATGAGCACAAGCCTCATGATGCTATCATACTCAGGCGCATACTAACAGCCTTACAACTAATTTCTGCAAGCCTAGCTATCATGAGAAGATTAAACATCTGAGCAAATAATCACAATGCCAAAAGTGGCCATTTTCTCAATAACACATCTGTCATGCTGAAAACCTGATCCTTTGCGTTTTGTGTGCGCTTTGATTGCATAGAGAACTGGCATGCTAATTTTTGCTCAGAGGTTAAAATATTGAAAGCCCATTTTTGTTTAACAGTCAATCTTAACGCTTGGGATGACATTTTTCCTGGAGTTTCCAACATGATCATGTAATTATATTTCATAAGTGAAGGACACACTTATGTCCTAAAAAAAAAAAAAAAAAACTTCTTTTTTTTTTTTTAAAAAAAAAACTTTACTTCCTAAAGTCAAGGAATGCTTAGTCATGGAAAAATAGATAAGGACTGGATTAAATTTTAATTATTTTGTTTGATTTTTTTTTTCTTGCACAAACTAAAGAAAAAAAAAATTATTCAAAGAGCAACATTCAACAACTGAGCTACTCAAAATGAAACAAAATAAAAGTACTGGATTCACAAGCTTTTGATTTTTACTTCTTTTCACCCAGCAGTTCAGAAGTATATTTGTAACTCCTCGGCTCATTTCTAGGTTGATCCTGATCCTTCTGAATATCAACTGGGCTATACGGTACAGTACCAATTGCAATCTCAGTAACTGTTCTGATATTTTAGGAGCAGTGGACTGAATAATAACTTATCATACATACCTGCTCCCTCCTCCACAGGTTCCTGGTATCCCTCCTTTTACTTTTCCCCACTCTTGTAACCAATTAAAGTAGAACTAGAGTCAACGCTTCATTTTTTCTTCCACATAAGCCTGCTGGACAGATAAAGACCTCTATTAAATCACATACGCCTTCAGGTCAATCTCTCTTTGTTTTTCACCTCATGATGAAAACACCTATATTTGTGATTATTCTCCTAAGCACCGGAGATAACACCCCCCCACATACACACACCCCAATCCCTTTCTCCTGGATCTCTCCTGATCCATAGGCCAAATGCACAAAAAGAGCTACATGAATGTAAATAATTCTCATCACCTCTCAAGAGCCAACGACCTATTGCAGAAAACACAACTGCTGTAAGTATTATAGCCTGTTCAGAAGGCAATCTATATTGTGTACAAAGGCAAAATGGATATGAGACTTAGGTAGAACACCTCATTTCAGGGTTCCTCTTCTCATCCTGAGATACAGTGGGAGAAGCATTCTGAGTGCAATCTGATGGGATTTACTGATGATACTGCTGGTTCATTTCTTCTCTTTTCTCACTCCTTATCATCAAGGATAAATAAATTAATCTTATGACATGACTGGGGACATCATGATCATCTTTGGGACATTAGTCACCATGGTCTCCCCCCCAGGAACAACAAAACCACATATTCCTTCCTCCTTCTTCTTTCATCTTTTCTTTTTTTTTTTTTTTTTTAAATTATTTATTTTTTATTTTTAAGCTTTCTTCACAGCCTTAATTGCTTTCCTTTTTCTTGGGATTTCTAGTGGATTGGCTAAGAGATTTGTTCTATTTCTCGCATTTTTATTTTCTGCAAAGCTGCACAGGGACCCAGCTGTAGACTTGAGTCCCATAGGTGAACGAAGAATTATAACTTTATCCATACAAGCCAATCACAGAAGTTTGTCAGAGGGTTTGACCATTTCTGATGCTAATTAAACCACATCTCATGTCTGTCTTTTTGTACATCCGGAGACACATTTTTAAAGCCTGCCTGGTGCAGATGCACATAATCAAAAAAGAAGAAAGATCCTACTTGCCTTTCTGTGATCTTTATTTCATGACCTCTATCTGCAAACGTTCCAGTCTCTCAAGAGTGGATTCACACCTTCAATATCTAACTGCACATATTCATTGGCACAGTACAAATTAAGTTTTTATAACTGTTATTTTGTGGACGAAGTCAAACACAATTATTAAAAGAGCATAGGGGGGAGAAAATCATTTACACCTTTCACTGAAGTGCTGGTAAAAATAAATCACTTGTGTGAAGAAAAAAAAAATGTTATTTCATATTTACAAGTCAAAATATTATGAGTTAAACTCAACATTGTCTTCTCCAAATTCAGAACAAATTTCAACAGTTCATTTAACTCTGTCATTTGATTAAATATATATATAACAAAAGTAAACTGTTCAAATGGTTTAATTCTTGGAAGAAATCTTTGAATTCTTTAAAACTATAAATTATCTAGAGTAAAGATACAGATAATCTTTATTTGGATGACTTGATATTACCTGGATTACTTGATTTTTTGATTGTGTTTAAAGGAAGATATTTTAGAAATGGAACAAAAATACATATTTATTCATACTGCTACCTGTAGAAAACAAAGTAATCCAAGCCTATATCACATTATTCTAAGCCTATTCTGTCACATCGGTGTCCTCCTGCTATCAGTAGTTAATTTCTGAAAAAGGTCAGACCTCAAAGATACGTACTTACGATGAATTTGTCTGCCTCATAATGGAATTCATTAGTTCAGTAATTACCTGATTTAACATAAGAAAGTTCCTTTCTGAAAGAGAGGCTGAATATATTAAAATCACCTCAAATAATTCCTCACTGTAACACTTTCTTCTTCACTTCTTGAAAATCCTGTCCATGCTTACAACACAATTTTCAACATGAAATTTTTGTTACACAGTTGACATGTTCTAATACTATGAGAAAATAAGGTGTCACTATTAAAATTTCTGTGACACACCATAAGAAAGCAAAATGAGCTTCTGTCTTCTGCTGCACAGAAAACAATGCATACTTGTTTAGGAGCAGGCTGTTTCTGTTTTTTGGGCCTCTGTCCTCAAGTAGTTGTCAGCAACCCAGGGGGGCTGATATTTACAGCATGTAAAAACCCATGCCCAGCCATCAGCTCTGCATTGCAGGATGTCTCTTTCTAGATAACTAGAATGAATAGGGAACACTTGATGGAAAAATTTTCTTTAGAGGAATAAGATTAGGTTAGATACAAAACTAATTTTCACAAGTGTCCAGGTATAGAAAATTTAATTTATCAAAGGCTATTTTATAGATAAAAAACAACATAAGATCATTGTGAAATTCTGTGGTTTCCTATGAGGTTTTAAAAGATATCTACAGAAATAAGGTATATATGTGTAAGAATCTTTGTATACAGACGCCATCTATAATAAAAATGGCAAATTTCTTTATGGGTATTGACTAAACAATTTTTAACGGCTCATGGCTACTTATTGGCTATAAGAAATTCTATAGGCAATTTTATTTTATCCAGAAATGTAAATCTTTTTTATAGCATTTGTATATTGGCTGGCTCAAGAACAGCCCAAAGCAAGTAAAATATCTGTCTCCACTATTCCAATGCAAATGACTCTTCTGTTGGAAAGGGAGATTTCAGTGTGTGGAATTACTTTCCTTTGTAATTATGATACAGCTTCTCATATGTACATAACTACCGAGCTAGCTGAAGCATTCTAATTTCCTCCATCACATATTTAGGTGAATGTCTATATCGAGATCTGCAACTTGGACTTATAATATTTTATATCTTATTGACAGCGTTAATTTCAGTTTTCCTCACTGAAGATGAAAAATGAGGTTTTGAGATAGCAGGCAGCATTTCACCCCCATGACAGATGATGTCTTCTTTCATTGGTTTGAAATGAAAGGACAATATAACATATACTTGGTGAAAGCTTGCTTATGACCATTTTGCCTAGAAAAAAAATATATATATTGGTCTTAACTTTGCTACGTTATCCCCCAACCCCTCGCCCGCCTGACCCCCCCCCCCCCCCCCCCCCCCCCAGCTTGTTTTACTGAAGTTTATATGATGATTGGTGTTGCTTCTTAGACCTTCGTGTTTCAGGGCTTTACATGTTACTGGCTGGGGGTCAAACACTTGCATATTAAAGGCAGGTCAACGTAGGTCTTGCACAGGAGGAGAAACACACATGAGCACTAGCATCAAGTATTAACGTCAAAGGTTAATATATGTATGACCATATTATTTGCACAGAAGGACTTTAATATTAAAGTCACAGAATGGACCAGGCGATAAGACAGAAGAATAGTGGGACTTAAAAAGTAATTCTCCTGTCTGATTAAACACAACCATAAGTCAATGGCCACAAGAGCACAAACTACTTGTGCCTTTACACTTCGAAGTCTTTTCAAAAAGAGAAGATTAATTTGAACTAAAATAATAGCATGCAAATATAAATAAGAGAGGAATAAAAACAATGATGATCATTACCCTTTAGCCTGCCTTGGAAAACCACAGATTCAAGGTGAGATCAGGGCGCCAAAGATCTTATTGTTTTCTGGGCTTGTTTTTTAGAGGTGAAGAGCTAAAAGCCTAGATAAAGAAAAGTAGGACTGGCAGCATTAGCATTCAATGCAAGATGAGACATGGGGAAATGAAGGTCAACAGGATTGTCTACTAATAAGACATGAACTTGCATTACTTAATGATATAATTGTAATCTGACAGAAGTAGAAAGCTTAAGGAGTTAGTTAGCAAAGAGTCAAATGGAAATTAGGGTTCTAGCAATATTTTAAAGAGAAATAAAGAAAAGATTCAGAATTAAGCCATCTTAGAAGCTGAAATCCAGATGTGATTATTTGAGAAGGTACATTCAAGACATTATGTTCTTTTTTCATTTTAACAAGAAACAATTAAAACCATGCTTTTTTTTCCCCTCCTTATCATTTTTTATTGATGCAGACTACCTAAATGTTTTGTACTTTAATTGGAAGTTTATGCCTGGTTTAAATGTGAATACAGTAGTTTTAATGACTTTCAAATACACTAAAAAGTTATGATGGTGGAGGATCAGAGTCCAAAAACAGATATTTTGCTAAAGCTTTCATGAAGATGTTCATGTAGCAACAAACATAAAGATGTAATATATACATTTTTTAAATGCTTTCATTTATATTTAGAAACAATATTTATATAGATATACACAGATATTGATATATATATCATATATATATAATCATATACATATCAATATCTGTGTGTATATATATAAATATTGGTTTTAAATATAAATGAAAAATATATGGAAAAAATATATACATTTAAAAACAATATTTATATATATACACACAGATAGATAGATAGATAACAGTACAGTTTTGTTATGTATTTTTTCCTCTTAGAAATAAAAACACTCCAGTAAACTTGAGAGACCACTTCAGAAATTAAAACATTGCAATAAATTTGGAAGAATGGATATCATGTATAAACTCCATGGCTAGTTTATGTAACATGAATTCCCAATACATTTCCCTTTCTGAGGATTTTTGATGTTTTATTTGTTTGATTTTGTGAGAAAATTCCTCCCCCATCTGCCTCCCTATTCATCTTTTTCCATGTTTCTTCAAGACTGGTCAATATATATCCTAGATTTAGAGAGCCATTCTCAGTAAATTAGTTAGGTTTCAGAAGCCACCAGTGGCATGAGAGAAACTGCAAGAGCTGCTCATCTGTTTCACAGCTGAAATATCACCTGCCAGTGGTTTCATACAAACCCTACCAAATTAATCTAGACTTTTAAATGAAAACAATTTACTTGTAAAAGTATCAGGCATAATCCTCATGTCTGTTGTTTTGGCATGTATAAACAATTTGACACTTCTGCTATTTTCAAGTCCTTCCATCAAAGACTGTACTATCATAATGTACATTTTGTTTATAATCTGTGTAGGAGAATACCTTATGCAGCTCATGATCAGAGATTGACATTGCCTTTTGGGACAAGCAACTATACATTTAGTCTCATAACGTCTTTTCAAATGTAGCAAAATATTACCGTTCTTAAGTTTGAACATATATATCTACATATTCCTGCTGGTCCTTTCATGGTAATAACCCTCCTGTCCCCAACATACACCTAAACCACAACAAGAGACTCACAAATATGTGAGTTTTTAAAGTTTGGACTATTTTAAAATTAAGTTGATAAAACATCAACAGAACCCTTAATCTTCTGACACTAAATTATATTAATTTTTGCATTGCTAGGGAGTAGAAACTGGACCTTAGCATAAGCAATAGATAGATCTGTGGTTTCTTTGCAAGTCAACAAAATCAAACTATCTTTTCAAATTTGAAAGGAAAACACTTGACAAGTACAATCAGCTCTGTCTTTTGTGCAATGACAAACTGAAAGGAACCCAGAGCAAAGAGGGGAGAAGGATTAATGGGTTGGAAGGAATGACACGTAAGGAAAGCTTAGATAGATTAAATATGTACAGCTTGACTAACCAACAATTAAGTGTGTGTGTGGGGGGGGGGGGTCAGGGAGGAAATATATCTGTCAAAAGCATTAAGAAGGTAAACACCAAGGGGCAAGACTAATTATTTAAGAATACAAATGGGATATATCTAGAAATAATGAGAGCAAATTGAGAAAAGAACAATGTAGTCTGAATTTGAAAAATGACTTACTGTATGCAAGAAAGGGTATTTCCACTTTTCTCTCTTGAGATTATTCCACATTGTACTAGATCTTCCTCAAAACAATTAAAATGAAATGGGTAAAACACAAGGGTTTATATTCTAGGTTACAGTTCTGTATTGGCAAGGTTTTGCTCTTTGTCCTAAGAGATTTTTTCTAATTGCAATGATTTTTTTTTTCCAAAACTAATAAACAACAACAAAATAAAATGAGAATCTTATTCTCAATGAAATGAGAATTTATCAAATAATAGGTGGTTGGGGTGGGGAGAAACCTACAGAAAACAGAGAGAAAAAGAGTAAACTCTGTATCAATTAAATAAATAATGATAGGCCATATCAAAGCATTTTCTAATGCTTCTCTTTCTCTGTAAGTAACTTCAGTATATTACAAAAGTCATGCTTCCAGTCACTCAGTTATGCAACCTTGGACAGTACTTTGAATATCCTGATTGTTACTTAAGCAAGTATACAAGCATATTTAAGAACAAATATTATAAAACTAACAAAAAATAAATATGTATTTTCTTAAAAAAGTTAAACTTTGTGGATTAAAGGAGGAAGGCAAAATGGGAAACAAACTTAAACTAGAAAAAAAAACTAATTCAGTTGTCGCAGTTTCCTTTGTCTATGAGAAAGAAAGGAGGAAAGAATTTCTAAATTCTTTTTCCTTTCATGTTACTGTTAGTTCCACATGAAATTTGTATAACAAAAATTTCTTTACATAAAACAATGCATTTTGATAGTCTGAGTGACATTATCTAGTATTTTAAATGTTAATTATTAATTAAAATGTAGTATTTCTACTACAGTTCCTGCTTGCAGTGAATATTCTTCCTCTGCCATTTTTATTTTCATCCTCAAATAAGGACATTGGCTGATTGAATTTTTCTGCTTGAACAGATACAATAATCACAAAAGAACTAATAAATGTAAAACCAATATACTTCTACAGAATCAAAGAGCTGTATGTAAAGAGAAATACAAGTAATTAAGAAGAATATAAGTTTTATATTTTAGAAGATCTTCTTAATTATAAGCAAAAAGTGGGATTAAATACATATAATAAGTAATTGGCTGATAAAGATTACCACTGTTTTAATATAATAACTCCATATTCTTTTTTTTTCATTACATAGCATATCAGAATCACAAAACTACATTTAACTGAGAGCTGTTCACTTTTAAAAAATTATCTAAAGTGATCGATCTATCTATACCTGACAGTTCCTGACTTTAAAGATGGTCACAGATAGCTCTGCTTTCTCTCCTATTCACTACATGACTGAGGTATTAACTTCCATTGTTCACCAAGTTACATATGGCTTTGATGAACTGCTATACTCACCTTTGAAACCAAAGAGATAATATCAGAATTTAGTGTGTAAATAATGTATCAACACTGAGTAACTTTACAAACTTGACATGATAACAAAATGAACATACCATGAAACTTTACCATGAAATACTTGCATTTTAGAAGCATAAACTGGTACAATACAATATGGTACACAGCAGCGTAAGCAAACTCTCATTATAACCAGGAAACTACATCATTCTATGCAGTAACACCATGCTAGTAAAATCTCAAAATGCTGTTCTTCTTTGAAGATAACCAAAAATGGTAGTGGTTTTCATGCAGGCTGCTCTTGTCTGATAAAAAGTGTTTAATTTACCAATGCTAAACCAGATCCTGTATCAGTTCCCACTGAAACCCACGATTTTAATGAAAGAGTTATACCAGCTATGTTTCTGAAAATGCCACTCATATCCCCCAACTGTGGTATGAGTTTTAAAAAATAAAATTTAACTGCAAAAAGAAAATTATGGTTATTCCTATAGTGCTTTGTTAGAAGCAGCAGATTTAGATTCTCTTTTCACTATTCCTCTAACATAATCTTTCAAACATATGAGTCAAACCAAAAAGCTACTCTGGACATTTTTTTCATTGGTAGGAGTACTAGCAAGAGACAACCAGGGAATTTAACAAGGTGGCTGGTTTTCAAACCTCCCTGTTCTTTTTTTTCTGCCAAGAAGAGTTGGAAAGCACAAACAAGGAAAAAGCATAAACAATTACTTGAAGTAATTCATGCTGAATACAGCCTCAGGCTAGAGTACTAATGCAAATAGTATGTACCTTTCTTTAAAGACCCTTGAAGCACTCGACCACTAGATAAATTATTCCCACTTCTGTCAAGGACTCTTCTACACATCTAGCAGCTCCTACATCCAGAGGGTTGCATGCTGGGACTCCAGAGAAGCTATGGCTGTCTGATAATCACCCCTATGCAATGACTGTACTCTTTTATTTTTAATAAAATTAAATAATTGGTTGTTTCTTTTTATTCCTAATGTAAATTAAGAATTCATATAAAATAACATATCTTTAGTCCTTAAAGCTTTCAATGTCTGAGACTGTCTTTTTCAGAACTTACTTAAGATAAAAATACTTTGAAAATTAGCAGACTACTCCTTCATTGCTTACATTTACATAAGTCCCACCCAGTCCTGTTGATTTCCCATAGAATTGTAATTATTAACTTGTTATAAGTAGTTAAGCTAACTAATTTGATTCCTGTGGTTACTGGTTGCTAAACAAAGCATGATCAAAATAATTTTGTCAGCTAGTAACCACAGATTTAGCTTTATTTTCATTGGCCCTAGTTGTCTTGCTGCTTTCTTTAAATTTCCAGTTACTCTTGTACCAAAACATTGTTTTCTCCCGTGACAGTCACATTATCCTTAATTGCGGTATTACTTAATGCCAACATAAATGAGAGTATAACACAAGAAAGACAGGTCTTGATCTCTCTCTAACACACAATGAAATCTGAATATTACAATAAATATTATATTATTATAATGAGAAATACTGCCTGAGAAAAAAAAATCATTATTTTCCTGGTTTCACTCTATTTCTTTAAAGAAAATCTATGGAAGAAGATTGCCACTGGAGAAAGATATTGGGAAAACCATTATAAATTTAACAATTTCACAGGGATTGACATAAAATCTACATACAAATTGTTATTCCACAGGCAATATTTTTCTACAAAACTTGGAGATTTTAGATGAACTGAGAAACCTCATGTTGTCTCGAGGAAAATTGTAGGACGTACTTTCAAAAATGCAATACCTATCAACTCATAACAATTCGTAATTCAAAAGTCACTCCCATGTCAATGACTGCTTTGGCTCAGAGATAATGCTCATTAAATTGGGACACCATCACCTCACACACACACACACACACAAAAAATAATAATAGTAATTTCAAAATAACTTCTGGAAGACCAATTCTATAAGGGATAAATGTATATTAAAAAAAGTATGGAATCAGGAACTTATGCTAGGATCAGGGTACTTTTAACAGGATCACAAGGGTAGAAAGAAACCTAAGGTGCTTACTTGATGAGAAGTTACACTGAATTGGATTTAGATATATCATTAAAATTTATAAATATAATTATTCTGTATGAAGAATATTGTTGTGGTTTAGCCCGGCTGGCAGCCAAACACCACACAGCCGTTCGCTCACCCTCCCCCCTCCCCCTCCAGGATGGGGGAGAGAAACAGGAAAGTGAAGCCTGTGAGTTGAGATAAAGACAGTTTATTAAGACAGGAAAATAATAATAATAGTAATAATATTAATAATAATAGTATTAATAGTAATAATGTGTACGAAATAAGTGATGCACAATGCAATTGCTCACCACCTGTTGACCGATGCCCAGCCTATCCCCGAGCAGCCGGCCCCCCTCTCCACCCCGGCTAGCCACCCCTGTATATTGTTCAGCATGACGTCAGATGGTATGGAATACCCCTTTGGCCAGTTTGGGTCAGCTGTCCTGGGTCTGTCCCCTCCCAGCTCCTGCTGCATCCCTAGCCTGCTCGCTAGCAGGACAGAGCGAGAAGCTGAAAAGTCCTTGGCTTGGTGTAAGCACTGCTCTACAACAATCAAAACATCAGCATGTTATCAGCGCTCTTCTCATCCTAATCCAAAACATAGCACCCTGCCAGCTACTAGGAGGAAAATTAACTCTGTCCTAACTGAAACCAGGACAAATATATATTATGTATTTTATATCTCATGTATTTCTGGTTTTCTTTATTCTTTTTTAATAGGGACAAAGGAAAGATAAAAGCCAGAAGTTGGACAGGAATGACTGGAAATTGGGAGCTTTAGGGAAAAAGAAATGAGGATCAAGAGCCAGAACAACATTTTAACACATTAACGAAATGTGATGTAGCTTTGATACAGTCAAGAAACATAAGAACGAAAGCAGTGTACTGAACAAGATTATGTCACGTTCTGACATACTTGTCTTATATATCCAAGTAATATCTATAAAATATACATTTCACGCTAACCTACAGAGAACTAAAAGAGAAGGCAGTTCTGAACAAACTGTATAAGACAACATCAAGAACATGGCAAAAAGTTTAAATGAGAGCTTGACTATCAGATACTATTTTAAGTAGAATTACACTTTTTTGAAAGTAAGACATTATTCAGAAAGTACAACTTCAGTGACTAAAACTACATCACCAACTTCAATTTTTACAGAACATTGGACTCCAAAGCTGTAAAATCTGTTGACTTGGAGCCTCAATTTTCAGCCAACTTTAAATAAACAAATTCCTGTTAACTAACTCATCCCTTGATACTAAGTATGAGCATAATTTAACCAGAGCAACTTAGATTTAAATATTGCTGTTCCAAGTAATCAAACCTATAATTATCCAGAATGGACGGGAACCTCCAGTATTTCTATCCCCTTCTAGTTTTGTAACTTCAGACAATTAAAAAAAAACAACAACAACAAAAACCCACAACCAATTAGTATTGCAGATCAAATAGTAGACAAGAAATCTGAAATTCCAATGCATCTCTTCAGAAGTTGTTGAAATTTTTGTGAAGTACTCCATTCATTAATATTTTCAATGACAGGCTACTAGAGAACTAGGGAGTCTTTTTCTAGAAACCGATTCACCCCTCACAACTGTTTACATGCAATATATTCCTCAGTGGATAATACCACAAATATATTCATATCACACTAAACACTTGTCACAGTCTTAAAATCAGATATTTTACATAGGTCTATAAACTTAATGTTCTAGTTATATAAGAAGCTTAAATATGCTGGGAATAAATATTGATTTCTGGAGCTCAGCCACTTTATATAAGGGTGATGGCTGTAAAAAACTCTTATGGAAATATAAATATTATTTATTTTCCCCTACATAAACCTTTCTTCTAAATTATTGAACAAATGACATATTTGAATTAAGCACATAAAAAATGATATCCATCTTTCTGTTTCAGTCTTTACTATCAGCACTAAAATTTTCTCTAGTATCCCAGATATACTCTAAGCAATAGGATGTGAATATTTGTGGAATATAAAAAAGGTTAAACTTTGATTTGCAGAGAAACAGAGTTTAGATTAGTCAAGTAGAAAAACAAATCATTTAGAGTCTTTTTACAGAAGAGAAAGAACAAGAGAAAATCAAGACACTTGAAAGGAAATCCTCCTGCCTGTTCCAGAAAAAAAGAAATTCTCAAGATGATAATTTTGATAGAGCTAAAATAAATTTCCCTGATTCTACAGTTGACCAGTAAAGGTTTATATGATAAATTAACTCCTGATTTTACACGATTCTTTTTGAGGCACCTTTTTAGGATGGACAGACAATAATGCTTTTCTTCCCTTCTTGGAAACCAACCTGATGGAACATGATTTACACTTTGAAGATGACCAATCAGGCATAGACTCATCCCAGTTAGAAACTGCCATTGATAATAGGGAAATCTCCACTTTTTACTTCTGGCTTCAATTTTTTTTCTTGTTTCTTTGGTGCCAGGAACTTTTTATTTGTTGTATAGATGCAAAATGCTCAAGAGACATATATAAAAAAAAAGCTAATACTCCCAGCATCTACTGAGCTGTTGTACAATCCTTCGAGGAACTCACAGATCAGATATGGACTCAAGGTACTGTTTGTTCATTTGGGAGAAAACAAGTAAAGAAGGACTCCGTTTGCCACTGACCACATTATTTCTACAAAAATCATTGATTTGCTGCTGTTATTTCTGTCCATGGTTTAGAAGATGCTTTTCCACAGCCCAGATTTACAACCAGAAAAAAATGTTTTGCATAGTATGCTAAAAGAAAAACAGAAACAAACAAACAAAAAAAGGCAAACAGAAGAATGTAGCCTCCTCAAAGCCAATGCCACGGACTCCATGTTATAAATACATCCTTCCTGAGCAAGGCAGTGGCTCCTAAGAAACATGCCTTTAGCAGTGATGCAGATGAAGGAACAGCTGTGTCCATGGGAGGGCTGGCTGGTTTTTTTTACCCTTGGTTTATGCTGAATTTCTGCTGGTATTTAAAGATTGGGCATGCATTTCAGAGCAATCATATAGTGTTTCCTGATACAAAGTGAATTTTCATGCCACTTTTTGAAAGTTTTTATGACATCTTATTTTGAGGACCATGAAAGTAAGGACAATTCATAAGCTAGCCATCTTGAACTATTCAGATTGTATACAGCCCAAGAACCAGCCCTGTTGTGAAATATAAAGTCTACCATGTACTGACTGTAGATTACAAGCCCAAAAAGCCAAAGTACTAATACCACAAAGTTTGGCTCCACAAAAAGGGCAACAGGCAGTTTGATTTCATTTCAGTACCTTGAAAAAATTTGCATATCATTTAAATTACAATTAAATACCACATATCCCAGGTGCTTTTGATGAGAAATCAAAACAATTTCCTTGTGTAGTATTTAAAGGTAATTGATTTTTAAGCTTCCTGCCATTATCAATGCTAGAGTCAGACTTGTGCTGTATAGTATGCAAAGAGAGTGCCTAAACTGTTCTGAAGTTCAGAAGCCAGCAGTATACTCTACCGCAGATCTGCTTTTCTGAAAGTTCAAAGGAAATCTTGTGATTGGCATTAATTTTCAACACTGCTGAACTACATCAGAATGGTAATTGGAGATACAAGTGCTTGAAACAAATATTTTGTACCAATGAAGCTCTCATAAAAGACTTGAATTCATGACTTTCCTAATGAGCATGTGGCTATAAGAGGCTGTATAATGATAAAGAGCCTTATTAATGAAAGAAATTTCTTATTTTACTGTGCATTTCAGTAACTACATGTCAGCAATATGAGGTTCAAGTTGGAAGTTAGGATAAATTTCTTCTCAGAAAGAGTAGTCAGGCATTGGAATTGGTTGCCCAGGGAGGTGGTGGAGTCACCGTCCCTGGTGATGTTTTAGGAAAGGTTGGACGCAGTGCTTAGGGACATGGTTTAGTGGGTGATATTAGTTGTAGGGGATGGTTGGACAAAATGATCCAAACTTGATGATTCTGTATCTTCCCTACCAAATACAAAGATTGTAATCCTATAAAATCTGTATTTAGGAAAGCTCATAAATATGTGATTTGGGTTAAAAAACATAATAAACAAAAAACCTGAAGTATCATGGATATCTATTGGATTTAACTAGTTGTGTTTGTTCAGAAACATGCTTCAGTTTCATAGAGCAGGAAGAACTAAGCATGCATCTTGATGTTTCCTGATCAAGAATAGGAATGAATATGTAACGAGAAACTAGCAGAAAGAAGACTTACAAGATGTCATATATTTTTCCCAATTTCTTACATTCTCAAAGATTCAGATTTATTGTTGTTGTTGCTTTTATCTTGAATATTTGCTTTTCCTCACACAGAACCTAGTAGTTAGTAGTGCTATTTAAACTTTTATGATAGATCATGTTCATAGAGTCAAAGAATGGTTTGGGTTGTAAGGGCCATTTAAAGATCTCCTAGTCCAACTATGGACAGAGACATGTCTCACTAGACCAGGCTGCCCAAACTCCCATTCAACCTGGCCCTGAACACTACTGCAGGGATGGGGTACCCACAACTTCTCTAGGCAACCTGTTCCATTACCTCAGTATTCTCATAGTGAATAAAATATTGCAACATTTCATTGAGAAACAGAAATGAGAAATGACCTCTCCTTTTTTTCTGTAAAATTTTAAAATAGTCCATTACACTTTAATCCGTAAAACTAACATACCTTTAGAACCCTGTTAAATTCTATATGTAACAATAAAAATGTCCAAGGAATGGCAAAGGCAATGAGAAAAGTGGGAAATAAATAAAACAACAGAAAATGGCAAGACTATAGAATTACTTTTTGACATTTACATAGAGAATTTCACCATTTCTCATAAACATATCTTGTTTAAAACCTGAATTAAAAGTATGTGCAAAGGAAATCCGCCTACATTAATTAGTATAACTATGCAATATTCCATAAACTTTGAGCTCACTGAAAAAAAAAAAAAAAAGTTATTTTCCAGATTATTCAAGCAACAAGTACAGCAATCAGCTGGAAAAATTAAATTAACTACTTATCACTGTTGTACTCTTTGAAATTTAAGCAGCTAAAGAGACAAGATTTATCAGAATGAAAGACAGTTATTCTATACCATGTTTTAATTAGTCATCTAGATTTCAGTAAAAACAGCAAGTAAGAACTGTAATCCTTTCATTTCTAATGAATACCTAAATGACACAAAGAATTCTCGAGAGAGCAAAAAATGTTTAGTTCAAGGATAACTTTATTTTAATAATTGTATTTATGTTGTATGTTTTTATACTTTTCTCAGTCAAGTAACTGAGGGTGTTTGACTCAACCAAAAAAAACTCTGAAATATCAGTCTCTGTAATGATAAAAATGTTATATATGTTATATATAGAAATGCTTAGTTCAAGCACTTGGATACATTTTGAGATATTCATAAGAATGCATTTAAAATACATTGTTGCTTTGAGTTTGGGATGAACTGTTATTTAAGATTTTGTTTGTATGTTTTTTGTTTGTTTAGTTCTGTTTTTTAAATACCTTTCTATATATTTACGTCCACCTTTTCTTATTCTTCACACCATGTGGCTCCCTGGACTAGAAATCACATCTTTCCCCTTCTTGAAAAACATTCTTTTGGGCAGACTATAATCTCCAGTTCTCTCTGCAAAGAATTCATACTTTCTAACTAAAGATTAGTGAACAAATTTAATCCACTGCTTATTACCAAAACCACCAGGTTGTTCCACTACTTACAGCAGTCCTTCTGTTGAACAGGTTGCCAGTTCTTATTAAAAAAAATATTGAAGAAAAAAATGCTTACTTTAAATTATGAATGCTATAACTTAGTATCCATGATGAGCACGGAGGTCATAATGAACACTAACAGATGTTAGTAGTGGGGGAAAAAATGACAAATTTGTCCAAAAAATGAAACACAAAACACTTTTGACCTTCGCTTGACAAGATGTTTAGGAATGGATAGCAATGCAATGTCATTTTATATGCTTTGATCTCTATGTTGTATTTGAAGGGAGGTGAAATAAGTGGCGTATATTTATCTTTTTCTCTGTATTACTTCAGCCCATGTCGCCAAACCAGGAAAGCATCAAATCCAGGAAGCTGGAAATAGAATAACACAACTGTAGTTTGTACCTACAATGCCAAGTACAAGGATCCCCAGGACAGTAACAGAGTGAGAGACTTTACCTTACAGACTACTGGAAAACAGCTTCAAAGAGGAATAAGGCTTAAAACACACTCATCCATCACCTTTATCAACAGTTCTCTTCCTACCTAGTTCGTTAGCTCTTGAATTATGAGAGCTGGGCAATATTCACCCAAATGATTCAATGAGCTAGGTAACTGAAAACATAAGGTGTAAGACCACCTAATTGGGATTGGACTAGATTATCTTTCCCTCGAAGTCCCTTCCAATCCCTTACATTCTATGATTCTGTAATTAACTGTAAATTGAAATAAAATTTATTTTACTTGTACATTCTTTGTTGTTAAGAATAACAATGTGAATCCACGGTCCTCCAAATCTTACTTTTCTCTAGTGCAAAGTTTCTATGTTGATGTCAGTTCCCAAGCAACAGGAAAATAGATCTTTTGCTACAGACTATTAAACTTCAAAAAGAACCGTACAGCCTTTCAACTCATATATATAGTCACTGTTTTTAAATATTTTATAACAGCTACCTACAAGTTACAAGATGTTAATCACCCAGAACATTGTTTGTGTTCATGATTCTAGTAACTTTTTCTTGTGATTTTTTTTATTCTTTTGTTTTTCCTTTTTATTTCCATTTATAAATCACTAACTTTTACAAAGAGTTACAGTTACTTTCAAAAATCTGTTCTCACTCTGTTAGATGGTTTTATTTTTATTCTGAATGGTCACTAATGTTTTTCTTTCAAAATCATCAGTTTGGAACACCTGTAGCAGAAATATTGCAGACCTAAAGCTAAGGTTGATTTGAAACAGACAGTATAAAAATGATAAAACTGTTTCTATGTACACTAGATAATTATATGCTTTTTTAGGACACCCACTAAAAAAGATCAAGGCAAAATCAGTCACCTCGAAAAGACTACATTTTAGAGGCGCGTGGGTGAAGACATAAAGGTATGATTGCATAAATCTCTTCCCTTGTATATGTCCTGACATTACTTGTAGGTGATTGTATTTGCCTCAACACTCATTTTGTACATGAAGTTACTATTATTGTTGCCAACTGCATTACTTACTACTTACAGAGTCACTAATTTCATCATTTTATTAGCATCTCAGACTCCCTCACAATGTCCTTCTGCTCTATAGCTGGTACTTATACTTACTGTCTCAAACAACTTTCTATGATCACCAACGTTATCATCCTACTCCTTAATCTATTCATGTTGTTTATTCGTATCCTGAACAGCATGTGTCTCAGTATAGACTCTGATCTTTGATACATTTGGTACACTTGGAGGGAGTCAACCTTTTTTTTTTTTTCCTTTTTTTTTTTTTTTTTGGGGGGGGGGGGGGGGGGGGGCGCGGGGGGAGCCATGCCTCAAACTTCCTGGATGCAGATGGATCAGTGACCTCAGTTCCACAAGACTTTGGGCAATCTCTTCCCAAAGACTTAAGTAAACACCCTTACCATCATAGAAAATGTGTTTGCATGAATATCCTAATATTCATTAATTTTCTAATATTCATTTTCTTTCTTAAAAGAAAGAAAACTGTGTGTAAAATATTTACCTTCTGTAGTGTAGGAAGTTTTTTCTTTTTCTTCTTTGTACAAAGAGTTGAAAGCAGTATAGAGAATAGAACAATTGTTTTAGATGATAGTTCTGTGGCTGAGGAACAAAGCAAGAAAACAAGCAAAGTTGATTTTATCTGTTTGCTGCAGTTCATGTACAATCTCCTCACTTTTCATTTGCTTTTTCATGTGAGCTGTTCAATAGATAAGATGTTGATTGCCGTGACAGAGAGCAGTGGAAATTTGTAACACAGAAGTACAACTCTTTCTGCTGAAATTCACTAGTAAATATTAAAACTCCTTTTTAACAAGTATACTTTGAAAAGTGCAATACAATGATTTCAGAAGTCAGGAATAATAATAATTATTATTTTTAAAAAAGGTTTTGCTACTGATCTGATTATTTCTCAGCTAAATTACTTGACAATTCTTGCTAGGACTACTGTTTGAGAAAATAAAGCGAAGTTTTAGAAAGCATCAAGCAACTATAATCACTGCTATGTTAATATGTGTCCCATATGTTATTTTTTCTAGATTAGAAACGCTATAAAAATGACATTTTTTTTATGCTTACATTATTTTTTAAAACAAATTTAATTAGTTGATGGTAGCAGAGTTTAACTTTGCTATACTTGCCACAGTGTTGAACAAACATATAAAATGAATTTTATATAAAAATACCTCTCTGCAGCCATTTTAAACGCATATATAAAGTAAACTGATTTCAGTGGGAATTACATACTTAATCACCTTTGGGAAACCAGGCCTCAGTCCCTAATCAAGTTGCTTAAGTATGCTAACCAAATTTATTATTATTGTTGTTATTTTTTTGAAAATGCTGACATTCTGGAGGTTTGCAGCATCAGTGGGCTTTTCTGAGTGTTCTACATAATAACTCATAAATTTTCTTTGGAAAACAACACTGAAATTTGTAAAACATTTTCTGAGATTACTACTGACTTGTTGGGTAAACATTATGTAGCTATACAGGTTTAAACTAGCATGGAAACAATAAACAGTGGTGATTAATTTTTATTTATTTTTAAATCCTTCTAGACAAACCCTGTATAGAGAGATCTGGATTATTTTTTCCAGACTGGCCTAATGTTTCAGTTTTCATTCCTTTCAGTTTTCATTCCTAAAATAGATTTAGCTAGTTATTTCATATATGAATATATATATATTTTTTTGATGCTTTCTTAACACCAGAATTATATAACATAGGCCTTGATTCTCAAAGTCCCCACTATAACGGGCTCATCATTTTCATCTTTTCAGGGTGATTACACTTAGTGTTAAATCAAGATTTAAAATAAATATACATATATATATATATATATAATTCTACAGAAACTACATTCTTGTTTCAAAAAAATGTCTTGAACTATTGTAAAGTTGTTTAGAGGTGAATCCTGATGCATTCTAAATTCTGCATGAAGTTTACATGAAGACAACCACAGGAATTAGTTAAATATTAGATTATGTATATTCTGCTACAATCCATCTTTTTTATTATTTAAACCTCTATATGAGAAATTTACATCTTAAAGGAAAGTAAGTCTTTAAAGTGTTAAACAGTGTCATTAGAGTAAAGTTAAAGGGAGAGTTGCATTCAAAAGGAGAAGGAATTAGTTGGGTGGAATTTACAAGGGATGAAACTAATATTTTGAGGTGAGAGTTACAAATATTGACCTTATGCGAGTATAAGAGATTTTCCTTTTTTTTCCCCTCTTTTTTTTCTTTTTTTTTTTTGATTGAAGTAATAATCGAAATAACTATGATCCTTATTTGGAAAAGTGAGGGAAACTGGAAAGAGGATATTTAGATGATGAATAGAGAAGATCATCTAGAGCTGCAGGTGCATATAAAACAGGTGGAATATGACAGGAGATGGAAAAAGAAGGAAGTATTAGTCTCTTTGGGTTAGATATATATGGGGAGAATGAAGTAGGGATGAACTGTTTATTATCTTCTAGATAGTTCTAAAGAGAAAATTCATTGAAAGGAGGAAAGAAAAAAGGCTTTAGAAGGACGTTAGAACCACCAG
Organism: Cygnus olor; assembly: GCF_009769625.2. Lineage (NCBI taxonomy): Eukaryota > Metazoa > Chordata > Aves > Anseriformes > Anatidae > Cygnus > Cygnus olor. The sequence continues at coordinate 38,935,791 of NC_049172.1, read as the reverse complement.
CAGCAACAAAACAGTATTAAACAGAGACGAAAGAAAATCCATATATATATATAAAATATATATATATATATATATATTTTTAATTGAAAACTGGAGGCACAGGCTGCAGATTAGGGATGAGGGGAACAGAAGATAAAAATAAACAACAAGACAGTTGCCAGGGTGTTTTTCAGTTTAAATTATGCATAAACTTTAAGCTAAAATGAATTTTACATGCTGCATGGAACGCATTGATGCACACAGAGCCTTATCCAAAGACCACTCAAATCAATGGTAAAAACCTCCTGCGGTTATTTATAGGCTTAAATCACGCTTAGAAGTCTGCAGACCAAAAAGAAGAGCTGAAATTTGATCTATGAAAAACACATGCATTTTGGTAGGGCTTTGATTATGTCTTTGGTTAAGCAATCTCTCTACAAGAGCTTTGAGTTTTACTGAATTGAGGTCCTGCAGGTGGGTCTGTGGGCATGCAACAACTTGAAGACTCGGAGCCCCTCACTCAGAGGTTAACAGGTATAATTGTAACACTGTTCTAGGCTTTTATGGCTCACACATTTGTAGTTATCACAAAATCCCTTGCAGATTTCAGGCAAATATTATTCTCTTGAATGAAAGCTTGAGCATATTCTCTATCACAATTGTAGCTATTCAGTACTAATCTGGAAGCACTGTTCACGTTTAAAATTGTGTCTTCATTCCCACCTTGTCTGTTTTTTGAATGGTTTACAATACAGCTATTTAAAATCACATTAGAATGAAATTTGACTTACTTTCCTATTCTGTCTGTATTTTGTTCTCACAAAATTTTGTTTAAACTTTTTCACTCACTTTCTAGATTAGCAAATAAAACAAATGTTTCAGGAAATGCTGGTGCTAGCTTTTCACTAAAAAGTACTTGCTTATATAAGAAAACTCTGCATGTATTACACAGCCAGCATAGACAAGAGATACCAATATTGTTTCAGAAGTTTATAAATTTATTCTTTATAATACTATCACATGTTTTTTTTTCCCTGGTTGTTTCCCTTCTTTACGAGCAGACAACTTCACTTCATATGCTATTCACCTGGCTTTGCTTTGAAGCACTGAAATCTTCTTTAGTCCTCTAGTTTCAGACAGCCTTCCATGCTTCCATTATTTTCTTATACGGGGAAAATACTGCAACATATTTTAAGTAAATACAAGCTTCTGGAATCTTTCACTCAGTATCCATCTTCCCTGTTTTGAAAACGAATTAACAACCCCCTATTTGGGGGTTTATTTCCCTTTTCTATTGTTTTGGCTGTAATTTTCGGTCTAAACTACACTCCTTATGTAGTGCTTCTATTCAGTTATATCTTTTTACACAATTACAAATGTCAAACAGTTTTTAGGATTGAAAATATAGTTTAGTCACATTGTGGGCAAGCTGCAGAAAAAAAAAAAAAAAGTTATATTCAGCCCAGTAGTTGATTTTGAGGTAGCTCTTCACTTAAATACCTGTGTGCTTTGGGTGGGAGATTTTAGATGACACCTATGAATTTCCCCATTCTAAATGCATACAGGTCTTATAAGCTTCTGTTGTGGTTTAGCCCGGCTGGCAGTCAAACACCACACAGCCGTTCGCTCACCCTCCCCCCTCCCTCTCCGGGATGGGGGAGAGAAACGGGAAAGTGAAGCCTGTGAGTTGAGATAAAGACAGTTTATTAAGACAGGGAAAAGAATAACAATAATAATATAATATATATTAATAGTAATAATGTGTACGAAATAAGTGATGCACAATGCAATTGCTCACCACCCGTTGACCGATACCCAGCCTATCCCCGAGCAGCCGGCCACCCCTCCACCCCGGCTAGCCACCCCTATATATTGTTCAGCATGACGTCAGATGGTATGGAATACCCCTTTGGCCAGTTTGGGTCAGCTGTCCTGGGTCTGTCCCCTCCCAGCTTCTGCTGCATCCCTAGCCTGCTCGCTAGCAGGACAGAGAGAGGCTGAAAAGTCCTTGGCTTGGTGTAAGCACTGCTCTACAACAATTAAAACATCAGCATGTTATCAGCGCTCTTCTCATTCTAATCCAAAATAGCACCCTGCCAGCTACTAGGAGGAAAATTAACTCTGTCCTAACTGAAACCAGGACAGCTTCTTATCCTCCTAATGTGTACCTTCACCAGTTCCAGTTTTCATTTCCTTTTACACAAGCAATCACATACATTTAACTAGCTACCAGATTGAACAGACTAATGCTAATTTACTCTTTTTTTCCTTTCTAATAAGCATCAGCTTAAGACAAAAACGTAAACAATGCAACAATTTGCATTTTAACATCAAAATGATCTTTGTTACTGTAATCCTCACTCAGGTGAGAGTGATAATCAAATAATGAATATTTGCTAATGCTAAGTCATGCATCTCCTGGTCAGACAGCTATTTGCTCCTTAGGAACCAATTTTTACATTAACTCTGATCGCTTTCTATTACCATTTGATAAAAGGTACACACACACATACACACACCTGTGAATTTTTATCATGGTCATCCTTAGCTTCTTTGAACATGCCTTCTCAGAAATGAATATTGTTTTCCCAACTTTTATCAGTTTCCTGTAAAGCCAGTGGGGCAGCTTAGGTGGAAAAATAAGAATACTTTTACATTGCCTTTATTTCCAAATTTGGAACATTGATTGACAGAAGGGATAAGCAGCAAATTCATACTACATGCCATCATTGGAGAAGTTGGTGATTTTTTTTAAATGTATAATTCTACATAGAGGCACACACATACAACTGTTAGATGTCTATATATGTGTGTAGTGACAATACTTCTCCATATCGTCCAAAATACACAAGAAAGCTCCTATCAGTTTTAACACTGAACAAAGGGCAAGGCAGGTTGTTTTATACCCTGGGCAGCTTCACTCTGCTCCTATTACCTCTTCCACTGGTACTTATAAACTGTATTCAATTTTCAAAGCACTAAAAACTTTAAACTTTATAAACCATAAGTATTTAAGCTTCTGTGAGTCAGTACAGACTGTTATCATGATTTCACAAATGGGTAGGCAAAGAGGGTCAGACACCTACCCAAAGATAAATGCATCATTATTGAAAGAAGACTTAGAAGGTCACTCCTTGTTAACTAGTTGGAGGAAACCCAATTATTAGAGCTCCAGCCTATCAAGGACCAGCTCAGAAAATATCATAGGACAGCAGTTTAGGTCCACCCTAACTTAAACCTGTGCAGCTTTAATGAGATTGTACAAGTGTACATCAAGGCAAAACTAGATCAAATACTTGCATCTAGATGTGTTACTTAAAACTAAGGAATAATAAATGACAAAAAGGAAATGGAATTCTGTAGTTTTTACTATCAGAGAAAAATATATGCTATACTAGAAAAAATTAAGGTTTGAGACAGTGTTAGGAAGTGTAATGGAAGGCTAATTTTATTCTCAGTATACACTTTTTTCTATAACAAATCAGGTTTGTATTAAATGCAAATTAAATACAAATGGTTTGTATAGTACCAGATTTTCTATGAATTGTTTGAAAAAATGTAGAGAATGGAGAGCATCCCAGAACAAGAAATACAAAACACTTTTTTCCTCCTCATTGCTAATTTTGTACTTTTCTTGGACTTCTTTTTCTGAAGAAGCATATTTGGATCATCTCCAACTCAAAATATTTCAGGCCAGGAAACTTCAGTTTTACAAATCTGTAAAAGCATGCTAAAGAAGTTAACATCTGAGAAATCTGGGTTACAGGTAATAAAGTGAGGGATACGTATTGCAGATGCAAGGAACTTTTTGCTATCCTTCCTCACATACAAAAATAACTTTGAGGAAATTAGTTGTCATAAAAAAAATTAGCAATAAAACTGGTGGGTACCAAGTAGTTTCACAGTGTGACAAGACCTCTTAAAAGGTTTCCTACTATTTGTCTTTTTCAACATGTGATTTTAAATAACATTTAAAAAAAATAAAAAAGACATTTCAGGAAAAATTAGATTTTGCTAAAGCTTATGTTTTCTGAATTTTTCTGATTTTTTCCTACACTGATCAATAAGACTGGGGGAAGATGAGATTCACCTACCAGATCTAGTTTTACCCTATGTAATACAACTGTGCCCCTTACCTTGGAAGCGTTTAGTTTTGTCTTTTGCTACTTGCCAAATTTATTAAATACAGAAATCCCAAAAACTTTTTTTTTTTTTTTGGGGGGGGGGGGGGGGGGGGGGGGGGGGGGGAAGGGAACTGACACAGTATTACAGTATTTACAACAAAGCACTGAAGCCATTACAGAAAAATTAGATTAGGAAAAAATGTTGATAATGAGAAAATATTTGTGGAAAAGTACATTACATTATAAGAAAAGATCTCAAAGCAAGAGCATTACTTAACCTTTCCTGCTTGTAGATGATGAAACAGTCTTGTTAAAAGGGACAGAGTACAGTTATGAATACATCTTCCATACTCAGCCAGAATCAACCACTGCTTCCATACATGTCACTAATAAGAATTTCATTGACAAGGACTGGTCTCTTTTCTGGAGTTTGCTGTGGTACTTTGCACTACACCAATAGGAGCCAAGATAAATTAGGTTTATATAGGGCTTAATTCAAATGTAACTTCACATACTTTTGTAAAAGAGAGGAGTTGGTTTATTCTTGGAGTTTTACGGAACAAACACAGCAACATACACATGCTTGGAGGGCACAATTATAATTGCACTTAATGAAAAGTCAACCTTATTTTTAAAGAAAAACAGCTTATAAACTCTCAAATGCAATTTTGGCATCCAAATTTACTTGTGGGTACAAATTACTCATGCTATGGTGCTCCATTTTATGCCTATCTTCTAGGCAGATAGGTGCATAAATAAATACTAGGCATTATGTGCCTGTATTCAGAGTGGGTGTAGATGAAGGTCCTCGTAAACTGCTAGTAAAAAACAAACAGCAAGAAAAAAAACAACAAAAAAAATCACAAAAAGTCTACTCAACTACTTTACAGAATGAGCAGTAATTATTAGCCTCCAAAGCTATAATATAGCTACTGATTTTCATTATTGTTATCAACAATAGCTCATGCTAAGTATAACTTTTCTTTTTTCTTCTTTATTGTGTTATATGTAGAACATCAGGTTTGAGCACAAGCATATTAAACTTAATAATAAATATACATACCAATTCTGATTTCAGCTGAGGTCATAACAATCAGTCATACATGAGTAGTTTTTAGCCTTTTTTCTTCTTGCATTACACGTAGGAACTTTGAATAAATCTGTTACTCTCCAGAATAAACTCATGTATTATAAAGGAAACATTGAGGCATACATCCTAGAAGAAATGAAATCTGTTCTGATGCAGTTAGCATTCACTAGCAAGATCTTTCTGTGGGTACCAGTTTTGACACTGGAAATCCATAATTGTAAATTAAAACTAACAAACTAGGGTAGAATACAATTTTTAGAAAGTTTTCAGAAGATAAAATAAGATAGAGACAATGACCAAAAAAAGGCTAAAAAAAAAAAAAAAAAAAAAAAAAAAAACCTACAAAGCCCACAAACCAAAAGAAACCCACTAATTCTGTATATTAATTGGGAATACAGAATTTACAAAGCTATTGCTTTTGTTGGCAGCGTCTCGTAACACATGAAAGAAAGAACATTTAAGAAACAACTAAGTAAAATAAAAATAGAGCAAAATGATGTGGTAGCTTGTCACCTTTCATCTAAGGACTGAGACATATTAGCCAGATGTTGCTCAAGTCAGCATTCCAGAGCAGAATTTAGAACTTTAAGACCTCGCAACTCAAATTATTCTCAGTTTGGCTTTCTAATGTAGTCTGCTTGCAGATTTGCCAGAACCTCACATCTTACAAGGATAATTGTATTGCCTTGGGGACTTTTTTTTTTTTTTTTTGCTGTTGTTGTTTTGAGTGAGTATAGTGTTTTAAATGTGAGATTGTAAACTATGTTCTCTACCAAATAAGAACATAACCTGAGGATGAATACACACCCATACAACAGTTTACAGAAGTCCCTTTACCTCCATGAGATAATGCTCAACTCTGACTGCCACGACAGAGAGCAAGCTTGTGACATGCATGAAGACTACCTCAGGCAAAGCACTTTGGAACTACTTGTAGGTCTTTTTTAGGGAGGAGTGTGGTGGAATGTGTTTTAGGTGATGTTGGCCATCCTGTGGGATGGAGAAGCTCAGTTACCTAAAGATTGGTTAATCCCAGTGCATATGCAAGGGAAGACTCATAATAAACTCAACTTTCTCAGAAAAAAAAAAAAAAAAAAGAGGGATGAATCCATAAACTCAAAAAAGGTCAATCCCTCAATCCAGGGGGCATGGGAAATTTGCCTTTAATCCTCATTTTTTCTTATCTAGTACAGGACTCAAAGCAAAGTGCTTGGCTTCCTACCTGCCTCCCACCTACCCACACTGTTGCCCATATGAAGCTCATCAGTAACTCCACACTGGGGATCCAGGAAAAGAAATTCTCTTCCTGAAAAAAAAAAAAAAAAAAAAAAAGAAAAAAAAAGCCACTGAACTCCCAGATCTGCAGTTCACAACAATGAAAAGCAAGGGAGGCCTAAACACACCAGAGGATAAGATTACACATTTTCCAGAGTAAAAATACGAAAAGATGGGGCTCAGACAGATGATACCTACCTCTAATTTCTTCTACTGGTGTTCTACTCAGCATATTCTTCTCCCTTCCCCTCCCCCCCCCCCCCCCCCCCCCCCCCAGCTCTCCCCATCCTTCCTCCTTTCTAGCAATCTGAACTATTTTTCCCCTACTACATCCCTCTTAATCCTCCTTCAATCCTTCCAAATATTTTCACAGGTAAACACACCATTTGCTTTTCTCGTTAAAACAGAGTGCCTTCTGAGTTTTACAGTGTGCTTAAATTATGCTTTCCTGTACTGCAGACCTGAGCCTCAGACAGATGCTTGTTATCCTTTTTTTTCCTTCTAGGATTACTGTCAGTATCTGGATGTGATTTGATGCTGTCTGGTAGGCAGACAAAAAAGGATGAGGCTCACCAGCTGTTGCACATCCCTTTGAGTCACCCGCTCCACATGAAAACCAGCAGGCTACAAAGTTCCTTGGCTACCCTGTTTGCCCATATGTTTTTAGGCTAGGTTCACACCTATTGAGACTACTCATCATTTTTTAGAAAGCTGTTTTCAGTGTTGTTTCCCCCAGAGGTAGTAGGTATCATGCAGTAAATTACTACACTTCCATACATGAGACCATCTGGGACATTCTCAGATTTTTGGCCATGCTAAACCAACTACCACTTCTAGTCTGCTGCAAGATTTCACCCACACAGACCACAAAGCAAGTTATGCCCTGCTCTCAAGGCGTGACTACATGGGCATACTTTCTGGAAGCCACAGGAAAATTAAACTGTGGGTGGAGTGGTGTTATTACTTTATGAGGAACTTCTTGCTCATTTAATCAAAATACTGGAATACAAGTCTATCCAGCTGTCCTGCGGGAGCTCCATATTTCAGAGCAATTCAAATAGATGACTTAAAATATATATGTATATATCTGTATTCTGTTGTAATGAGTCCTAACAGATATGTCTAGCCTGGAGTTTTACCCTGGCTTGAATGTATTTTTTTTCCCCTTTTTTGGTGGTGTGTTGCAAGGCGACAGATAGAAGATGGAGAGATAGAAGGAAGAAAAATCTAGCTTGGAAAAAAGTAACTGATTTAAAAACAGATCAGATAAAATGTTTTTTCCCATCAGAAATGTGTGTTGCTAATTGTTGTTGTTGTAGTGCTATAATCACGATAATGAAATTCATGCAATTTCTTCTCACTGTTATAGCTTTTCATTTTGCACTGATACTGTACCACACTCAGCCCTCTCAGTGGCTGAGACAGTATCAGTTTATGCACAAGTAGCAGCTTCATTTAGATATATAGAAGTTGTTTATGTTATCTTCCTTTTCCGGAGGAATACAGGATAAATAATTTACCAAAAACCCCCTACCTTGCTTGTTTTACATTTATGCAGTTACTCAAAGCCTACGTTGAATGCTTTCATAACTATGAAAGTACAAGAAAATGGTAAAGGAGTCAGCTATAATGACCATTTAGAGTAAAAGCTTTATGACATGAGTTTTATTGCAGTGATGCAACAGAGGCAGAAACCTGTGCCATTTCTCTGAAATCTACACCTACTTCTTTCATTCTTTCAAGCTGGTAAGACATTCTTTTTTATGAGCATTAAGTAGTACTTCAAGACATGTCTCTGTTCATAGCTGTCTTACAGATATAAGAAGGGAAAGGGAAAAAACTATGTATGTTACCTTTTTGCTTAGCGTTTCTAACTATCAGTATTTTGAAGAAAGCATTTTAATTTCTTTTAAAATCTTAGAACCATTTTTATTCAAGGTGCAGAAACTCCTATAGGTATTTAAAGTGTAATTTTTTTTTAAAGTCTACATTGAGGAATGAAAGGAATTTAGTGTCCTTTGCAGTTGTTTGATTATATTCAACTCCCCCTCTCTCAAGCTCGAGATTTATTTTTTTTTTCTCCACCTCAATTCTACATATTCATGGGTGAACTCTTGGTCTCAATGTGACATATCTACACAAGTTTAAATCAGATATCTAAGATTTCCACCCATACACAATGAATCCCCACATTCTTGGCATTGAAAAGATAATGATCCTTCAAAAAAAAAAAAAAAAAAAAAAAACCACCCGCAACAACAAAACACCCAAACCAAAAACTGCAATATCACCATCAATTCTTTACTAAGGGATAGTCTTCTTAGCGTTTATGTCTATGATGAAGCAACCTAAATGCCTCCAAGCCAACTTTGGAATTATAAACCCATTAAAAAAAAAGGTTTCGATATGCCTTTTTTGTTACCTTGTGTGTCATCGGGGCAGACTAGCATGATCAAATTCAACCAAAGCAATATTCTGTTAATGTTTTACACTAGCACACAGAAAATTTTGTCAAAATGATGCTAATCCACATGCAGTGGTTATGATGGTGCCACTATCGTGGATGTAGCCCAACACTGTGTGTTCTGGAATTAGAACACATTATAGTTGGACACATTGCCTGTTTAAGTTTGTTTTTTATTTAGAGCAAGGAAGCGATCTGATTTTTCAAAATTATTCCATGCCAAAGAAATTGCTGTGATGGTTGGCATCATTGTCAGGCTGGACTGAATTATTTTTCATTTCCATAAATTAGAGGACTGGAGTTACTCAGTGTACTCATCTAATTCATCTTCTTGCATAACACAGGTCACATGACTTTTCTGATTTGATTCCATTTGAATCAGACTACCTCATTTAAAAAAAGCATATGAACTTGATTTAAAAATTACCAGTGATGGCCAATCAACCAAAACACTTGGTTAGCTTGCCAGTTGAATGACCTCATTTTAATTTTATTTTGCTTTCAGGAACATCTAATATCTGATTTGAATATACTTGTCATCTGCTTTCAATCTTATTATATTCCTGTCTGTCCGACTAAAAGCAAAATTATCAAAGTTTCTCCATGCAAAGTACAGACTGAAAGAGACTGAACAACTTAAAGAAACCCACAAATTTTTAGATAAAGCAACATTTTATGTTAGAACAAAACATGTCTTCATCTTAGTTGTGCTGGTTTCCACACCACTAGCAATGATACAGTTTGCTTTTGTTTAAATAATAAGATACCACAGACAACCATTACCACTAAAGCTTCCCAAGACTCCAAAGGATTAAAAAAAAAAATCACAAATTCAAATGCTTCTTACAGGCTTTTCATAATGCAATAAAAATAGCTTGCTGTAAATACAGCATATGACTATCAATACAGTAACTTTGGAATCAGTTACTGTTTCACTAAACAGTAGTGAAATAATGAAGGTTAATATTTTAAGCAAGCTTGATTACAATCAGTTTAATATATACATGTATTTACAATTGCAAGTCCATAAGAATAATTTATAATAATTTATGCAAAATCTTAAAGCCATCAGACATAAGGACATATTAATTTTTTCACACCCTCACCATTGCCTGAATCACACCAAGTAAATGCAATTTCTGTATTGCAGAGTTCATTCAGCATTCATCACTTTAGATTACTTGTAAGAAATATTATTTAGGTAGTAAAGCATTTCCCTTGATGCAGAAAATAGTTTACAATGATTACTAATTGAATGATTACTAGTTGAAAAAGTGCACTATACCTTTTAACTCTTTGCCTTTGAAAGCCCATCCTAGGTTAGATAGAAGTAGTTACCACTGAACTATCTTGGAAATAAGATATCTCAACAGCATCTTAATACAATGTTGATATTTAGTTTATTGGACTTCTCACTGTTCTGAAAAACCATGTAGTGACAGTAACTGGAATGATCAGTCCATTCTGTAGGGATGAGTGTTCCTAGAAACGTATGTAACCAGAGGACCAAAATATGAGGTTGCAAGAAAAAATAAAACGCTCCCACTGAAAATTATGTTGTCAAGAACCCAAGCCCCTGTTTAAGGGGAGGAGAAAAAAAAAAAAAAGAAACGTGTCTCCCTGGGACGACTTTCCACATGTTAGGGCTGAAGAACCTCAAAAAATGATTGCGGAGTGCTTATGGACATTCAGACACTTGAGTAGTAGTCCTGATTAACAAGTCTCAAATCCTTTAGGTGAATTTTTGAGCTTAGTGTGGTAGTACTGCTAACAGAACTTGTATAGACCTAGAGGAATGTGAATGTTCTTCCAACTCTTTTACGTGACTACAGCTTAAAGAAGATTCTTAGTGATCCCAGGACCTTCCCAAATTTTCTGTTGCTCTTTGGGCTGCAGCATCCCAAGTCTGTTGTTTCAGAGATAAATATGTTCACCCGTGGCACTCAGCAGTGCCATTTTGTGATGTAACGGCTTTGTGAATAGTAAAACTGAGCACAAAACTCCCTATAAGCATGAAGGCTTTCAAGATTAAATACAGTTTTTCCTATAATAAAGTTAGACTGAGCTTTTACAGTGATATTTGACCTGAAATCTTTCATTAGCATGAGGTGAGGATTAATGTACTCTTTTAGATTCTGAAATCTCCATTTACTAACAATCTCTTTTTCTTGCATCAAAAAAAAAAAAAAAAAGCATAGACTAAAGAAATTGGAAAAGTTTTATTTTTTTTTTTCCTTTGGAAATAAAGTTTTAAGGACAAGATAGTCTGGATAGTTAAATAAATAGTTAAATAATAACAAGAAATAAATTGCTGCAGGTAGTTCAGATTTTTAATGGTGAAATCATTACTTTTGCTCAAAGGTATTTAAAAGTAGTGAGTGGAAATTAATCCATCATCTATTATAGAGTAGAAATGAAAGCATTCAAATGAGCACTAATTTTATTTTTTTATGCTGATTTGTATTTAAATTACATAATTCTTATTTACAATTGTAATTGTGCTTGCATGTTTGAGAAGAGCAACAGTGTAAAGGAAATGGAGGATATATATTCTTATAGAAAATCTAGAAACTAGGCATTTAAACAGAAATTCCACCGGTTGTGAAGCAACTTTTAAAAAACGCAGCAATAATTTATCAACATATGTATTTTCCCACACCCAATAAACTAGAACCTCTGTAAAACAGCATCTTTAGGGAAAGAAGAGCTGTGCCTGGAAACATGTGGATAATTAGAAGCCTGAAAAAAATGTAGTCTTAGAACATTTTCAAGATTTCTTAGGTAGTTGAATGCATTGGAACTATCTTTTTGTTTATTTTGTTTTTAATTTTGAAAATAGCATGAACTACCAGACTCCTCTTTATCTTGTCTTATATTGCTATTCAGAGAAGTTGCTGTTACATAAGCACCAGATTTAACAAGTTCTCTTCCCACTTTGCCACTTTTCTTCCAGCAGTCTGGCAGTCTTTTACAGTCTACTTCTCCCTCCTAACCACCCTGTGTCTAACCCCCCCCCCCCCCCCGCCCCCATCCCCCTCCCATCTGGGAGGTGAAGATGTCTTTTTATTTTCAAGAAAAGATTCTTTATAAATACTGCTGTGACAAATCCATTACACAGCACAGAAGCGACCAGCGTGGTGCCAAACTCTGGCTGAGAACTGAAGGTCCAAACTAGCGCTGTTCCAAAAGATCAATGGGACACACTTCTAAACAGCAAGAGTTTTAACTAGCTCTATACACCACTAAAGGAAAATAAGAGATCAAATAGTAGGTTCTAACACAGAATAAATGTGTGTTTGTTTCTGCCCTTCTGGCCCACTCTTTAAATACAGCTTAGGAAAAAATACATTAAGGAACAACAAAGAAAACACAAGCAGCTGAGATCTGCATTCTTCAGATAAGCTGTACTCTAATTCACAGCAAACTTTAAACAGTATAGGTAATTAACCTTATGGAAAAAAATACCAGGGGACAGGGTAGATACTCTCCCACTTGTTTCTAAAAAGTCTGGATCTCTTTATTAAATACATTTATTTAAAATTGGCAGTTTTGGCACAAAATGAGAGAAATTGGGGAATTAGAGGCTAATATTGTATTGAGGAGAAACGAGTCTATTCTCAACATTAAGATCTTAATGCTCTGGTCAGGATATGTATATATACACTTTTAATAACTAATACAGTTAATTTGAGGAAATGCTATTTATTCCCAAGAGATAAAACTTCAAGTTTAGGTATTGATTAGATACTGCTCCAGAAGAGCTTTCAGATATCAATCTTATTCTTTTCACATCGTTAGCATACAATAATATATTGACTGGATTGTACTAGGCAAAATTTATTTTGTTGTCGGCAATATGTTTCTCAGATATCTCCCGCTGACTGTAAAATGAGATATCTATTTAAATCTCCCATATATATTACTGAAAGAAAACTTTGATGTCTTAAATATCTGAAAATCTTAACATCTGCTGTTTACTTGCATGAATCTTGCATTAGGGAAGAAAAAATTCACCTCAGAAACCAATAAGGCTCTTGCAGTTTTACCATCTTTATAGAAATAGCAAGCTCTGAAGTAAAGTAGAGCTTAGAGCTGTGACTCTACATACTGCATACTTTTTGGATGTGCGTGTGTTTCCCCCCCAGCCCAGGTTAATCAGATTCTATTTCATGAAGAAACGCTGACAGAAAAGGTCTAATATTCCATCCACATTAAGTTTTGAGAAATAATATACTGTGATTAAAAAGTTTTCACAAAAACTTCAGTAAAAAATGTTCTGTATTCAATACTTTAAATACCTAAACTGTCAGAGAAAAAAATAGTTTAGAGATCTGCCTTTTCCTGTTACTAGAAAAATAAGTTTCTAACTTGCATTTCTCAATAAATTCCTCATGTTTGAAATGGAACAAAAACTGAAACTCTCAGGTATATATTAATCATACTGAGATACAAATTTATCAGCAGAAACATTCAAAGTGTTTTAGTTACAAAACAAGTTGTGCAGTAAGAAGAGAATGTAGAATATCAGAAGGGTATCACTGAAAGATCCACAGTTGAAAATAGTGAGTTTATAGCCTAATTTATACTTTAAAAACCCTCATGCTTTTATACAATAATAAAGAGAAAATGAGTTATTATTCCTCTTTGCCCTTCTAGTGAACTCGAGAAACATGACAACACACTATCAAAGCAAGCATGAATAAAAGGTTTGGTGTCCCCCACCTCAAGTAGTAGAACCTTTCCTGGGAAGAACTTAGGTCCCAGAGCCGTAGCAGTGGCAGCAACACTGCCCTCACTTAGCAATCTTTTCAACGCAACCATATACGTGTTCAGAGAAGCTAAGACAAACCTCTAAGTACAGCTGGAACATTTCTCTTAAATAGGGTGAATCATAAAAAAAGAGCTTGCTTTCTACACAGTCTTAGAACATCTTTCGTATTGCCCATCAGAAAGCTTAATTTTTGACTGTGAGAAACACCAAAGTATACTTGAATACTTTTCCTTCTTAATCTCTTAGAGAGAAAAATCTTTTCTTCTCTTTGGTGTCACATATCACCAGCTTCAGCTAGAATCTTAAAGACACAAATCAAGAAGCTGTCACTTCTCAAAACATTTGTAAGTAGCACAAAACAATTTTCATGTCTGACAACATAATGAAACACTTCTGTATAGAACCTGCTAGAAATGTTATTTGTGACCAGCAGCGGAAATTCAAGCTCTAAGAAGCTTTTCATGGATCTCCACTATCTTCTGCGGCTACCTCTGGCCTAGAAGAGGATGAGGTAAATGGTATTCTATAAACAAGGATTGAACATGGTTTATTAAAGGCTCAAATACCAGTTGATTAACAGGTTTACTGAAAAAGTGACCATCAAAAATAGATCAGGTTAAAGCATGGCCACTGTCGTAGAAACATTTAGAAAGAGTTCCTTCTACAAAGAGCCCTTTGCATGTATGAAGAGAGAAGCCAGACCCTGAACACAGCTGGGCTGCTCATTCCCATGATTAGATATGCCAGCCCAGACTGCAGACCTGCCCCAAAGCCTGTCTGATAGAAAAGCCATGGTGCTACAGAATGGGCAGAAGTGTATTCAAGCCAGGACACTTTGAGCTGGGGACAGTAACAAGCTGGTACAATGATCTGCAAAACATTTTCCCAGTTGCAGTATCTGATAGGTGAATGGGTTCTCACTGTCATCAGGGTGAGATCTCCTAAGAGACTGCCTGCAGGGAAGGGTTCATTCTTAATCCAAAATTTAGAATTCCTACCTTTTGTGGCCACAGGAGAGGGAAAGAGGGAACTGAAACAGATTACTTATCCTATTTCACCAGGGCAAACTGTGCTAGCAGGCAGATGTGCCCTGTCCCTAAAAGGCTGGCAGGGTTGCTTTCAAGGCAGTGCTCCCAAATGCAAAATGTAGAGTACATGCAGCTGCAAAGCCATCTGTTTTGAAGACGAAAAAATGTAACCAGAAAAATCTTAAAAGGGACCTTCTATATATCAATGACAATGATAATAAACACCTGTCTCAGATCAAGTATTCTGATCACCAGAAAAGAATGTTAATACGAAAGTGAATACGAAAAGGTTTGCTAAAGCTAAATCAGGTAGGAGCAATGATAGAAAATAAGATGCATATCTGCTATATAGTGAATGCAATAGAGATCTAAAGGATAAAAGTACCAAAAAAAGAGTGATTTATTACATAGTCAACTAAATTTAAATTTGCATTAATGTCAAATGCTTTTATGACTCTTCATAGGCAGTGAAAACTAATGAATGCCCCGAGAGACAAAGAGCTAGAGTTAACTTATATATGAACTATTCAGATATCCTTACCCAAACTGACACAAAATTGGTGAGCTAAAGAAAAAACACTTTGTGAGGTCAGTCAGAAATAACACAGATGAATCAGTAGCATGAGAGCTGTCTCAAGACCAAAAGAACAGAAAGAATTCAAAGAACAATAAGGAAACATCTGACCTGATAAGAAGTATTGAATTACAATAGCTTGTGAATTTATTTCTAAATACAAACCCTTTTTCTTGATTTTAGAGACAATAGAGGAATACGCTGTAAAAAATAA
This sequence comes from Cygnus olor, assembly GCF_009769625.2. NCBI lineage: Eukaryota > Metazoa > Chordata > Aves > Anseriformes > Anatidae > Cygnus > Cygnus olor. Next base: position 38,920,272 of record NC_049172.1, on the reverse strand, counting down.
GTTTTCTAAATAGCAGATTACAATACTATGATTGGTACCATTATTTGATTCTAATTAATTCATATCCAGCTATCCCAAACTGATGCACTTTAGACCCACCAGAAAGAAAGTTACAATTTCTCTTGTCAATTCAAATTAAGGAAATACAAGAGCAATCCTAGCTCGTTACCTGATGTAATAGCCAGCTACACTCTGGAGGTGGACAACTACTTTGTGTCTTTACGTTTTATCCCCAGCACCCTTATCCAGGCAACTTTCAGTGGCTTTAATATCCCTGCCTTTTTCATCACACATCTGTGACAGAAGCCTCCCCTGCAGGTCAGTTTTGGGGGCTTGACAGTTACTCTGGAATTATAAAGTAATACAGCAGTAATAAAATGCAATAGAGAGCTGATGAGCCTCAGACATTAGAGCTTGTATTCAAAAATTATAAGAAAAAAATGTATACCAAAACAAAAATCTAACCACCTTCATTAATAAGGAAGACTCCCTTGTACACACATACACATAGACAAGTCTAGGTTGTATAACCAATTCAAAGATCAATTTTCCTTATTAAACATCCTGGCAACCTCCAGCTTTATTAATAATTACTTCATTAAGACTTCAGTAATTATCTCTGCTTATGTGCAATAAAAGTACCCTATGATTTGCATAACTCTACCTCTTCACAACTTTATTGAAATTAAGAGGGAAAACTTATTACATTATGAACATAATATTAACTTAAGATGCACAAGTCCAATAAGATAGCTGGAAAACCTGAAGTTCCCCTAGATGTTATGGGCTACCAAGACACAAGTATTTCAAGTAACTTTTAAAACTTTCATCTTCAATAAATAAACCACTCATACAACAAAAACACAAACAGAAGTAGTCCTAGCAGATACTCTTGTCAGTCATCTTTCAGCTTGGAAAGTGATACCAAAACCAGCACTGCTCTAATTGCTCACAGACCATGTTGGTGCACCTGGCACTCATCACTCTGAGACTGTGTGACCCCCGATAATTGCTAAATCACCAAATACACTTATTCCTATCTCAGATAACCTCTGACTTTCGTAGATGCTGCTCCTTTCTGCACCTGTGCAGTACAGCTGATGCTCACAGCTTCTGTTATGCTATGTGGTAGGTAGAAAGGCAGACCTGCAGCTCTGCGTGTTCTGGGTTTCTGCATCCAACTTTGTTAGTTGCAATCATCATTTCGATGAAAATCAGATTGTTAAAGTAGATGTCAGCTGAGACAACCATGTGAACAGGAATAATGAAACGCCTCAGAATTTGTCTCTTGCAAGCTCCCTAGCTCCTCAAAGGCCATCACCACCACCAGACACTTTCTGTACCTGAAGCTCACCAATCTTTATTAAGATACAAAAAGAAATCCCAAATCTTGACAGAAAGCAATCTATGGGAAACATTAGGCTACTGTTAACTTAACTCTCTCCTCTTTGTTAGTACTAGTTCAAGTCCCCTTTCAAAGAAAAAAATGAAGACATACATCACCCACTTACTTGACAATTAATATACTTTTCCAAACACTTCATGCAAAAATACAAGCTCTGCTAATCAAGGGACAAGAGAGGAAGATATTGGTGCATCTGTTTAAGCACTGAGAGAGAATTCCTGTATTAAAGGTATTACTAACATTCCAGAGTCAGAGTCATTCAGCTAGAATAAAACTGGTCTATTTCCCCCCTAAATATTTTTTTGGTTCAAAATATTATTTAAGCTTGAGAGTTTGTTTTACTACCTACCAACTAGAGATGATTCTGCATAAATATTCTTTCAGAAACACTGGTATCTCCCAAGAAGAAAACATTAATTAAACAAGATGAATTCCCATCTATTTTCTAGCCATTAACATACACAAGGAGTCAGTTGTGTTTTTTTTTTTTTTTTTTTTTAAAACCAAAGCTTCATCTCCACTCAGAATCCACATTCTCTTCCCAATGAAAAATGTATAATTGGTACAACCTAGCAAATACATAAAGAACAACGTTCAGAATGAATATTGTGAGCCACATCAAAGGTTGTAATGATGCAGCTTCTAGGGAGCTGAGAGCAGAAGCAGCCATGTCACATCTGGAGCCTTAGCCAGCCAGAGGCCATCAGAAACCACAGGTTGAGCATATGCATATAGGTACAGTGGGCTAGCAACAGTTAGCATTTCAAGAACAGCCATTTAGGAAACCAGCAGTCATGGCCAAGATTATGTGATTAGCCCCAAATAATCTGTGTTTCAAACATGCTTTTCATATGATTTCTGATTATTTGACTCAGCAAATCTACAGTCACTCTAAAGCTTTGGAAAGAAGTTAATTGCATGAACTACCCCATGCTACACTACATCCTCTCTTTGCTTTGTTTTACATGGTTATCCTAAAAAAAAAAAAAAAAAAGACAGTAACAATTTATAGTTTGCATATTTTGCTGTATTCAACATAATGAGCACTTAGAGTATGTTTCTACATGTACAGTTTCTTTGTTAGCTTTTCTACCTACTGGCACTGAATTAAGTTATCAAGGCACAGTCAGCTCAGAAAGACCTATACACACAAGTGATTTCCACTTGTATGGTGTCATGTGTTATGCCCTACTACATTTTACACTGGAGCACAACATGCTGAAGTCAGTAAAGATTGAGGTAGCAAAGGTAAAACCCAGTTGTGCTTTCATGGCCATGTTGTTGCCATGTTCTCACATTAGCAGTGGCTTTAAAAGAACCTTCAGATTGTACTGTTATTTAAAAACAAAACCACCCAAAACTTTATCCAAAACTTTATTTTAATTTATTCAGAACCTATACCAATCATTCAGTAAGCAACAACAAATTACCAAGATATTCTAAATACTTTCAAGCCGTAAATGAAGGTATTTACATTTTCATAAAAGCAATGACAGATTACACGGATATGCTTAGCTGTATTTGCAGTTGTGAACATCTATTGCCTTACAACTGCCAAAATTAAGTAGACTTAGAATAGAATAAAATTCTGAAGTTAACTATTTAATTTTTCCCACTTCTCCCAAGGAGATATTATTGAGAATAACTGAATTAAATGGCACAGTGCTTTCTCTAGTCCAAGAAACAAAAGGTTATTTTATTTGAATCAACTAGCAATAAGTATTTCATGTGTGTAACAAACTTAATAACACTTTCTGATGATCACAACTTTCTGAGGGTTATCTGTTATAGCTCTAAAAGAAATTTAAAACATTTTCATGCTTTGCCACAGACAGCACCTTCAGAAAAGAAAAATTAGGAACAACTATGTGACTAGATATGCATATCCCTTTCTATTGCATAAGTTCACTCTGTAAATATATATGTTTTTAAATCAGACTTGCTTTTCAGTTAGGGAAAAGATACCAAAGAAGCTCAAGTTTTCCCTCCTGAAGTTGAAACTGATTCCTGAGTGAGTTTACAGCAGAGTTATATAAACTCTTATGACAACACGAGTAAGGGATGGAGCACATGCAATGTAGTTGAACAGAAATGACCTGTGGGAAAGTGGAAAAGACACTGTGAGCCACTACTAGTGAGTGCTGAACTTTTTGTAACACATAGCCACAGACCCAGTTGGGAACCTGTGAGTGTCAGTGTTTAAAGCAGCTGATGAGGCAAGCACAAAATAGATCAGTGTCAACAACTGTTGGGAAACCTTGAGTTTTGGGAACATATACAACTGGTTTGCTGCTTTTCTTCAAATGCACCAACCTGACCGTGTAAATACCATGCCAAGCAGAGTACGCCCAGGGCAGGTGGCTTCAGTCAGGCTCTGACCAGACCACATGTTCACACATACTCAGATAACAACCAGAAAGCAAAGAAGCCACAGATACAGTTACGGAGCTATTTAAGCATCCTGCTTATGCAAGGATCACTAGAGTCCTTAGAAAGTTGATATTCTGAAATCCTTTCCATCTTCAAGGCACAATGTGTGTTCCTTCACTCAGTAGCTAGCGCACAGCTTTGTAGCACATGTAGACTGCCCAGTTTTGGGTCTCTAATTTATACAACTGGCTTGTCATGAAAGGACAGAAAAGCCCCTGTACATAAAAGAGCGTTTGGGCCAAATAGAAGACAGTTAGGGAATCTTTACATTGTTGAAAAAAAAGACGATAGCAGCATTAATAAAGCATGTATATTTAAAAAAAAAAAAAAAAAAAAAAAAAAAACACAAAACCCACCTATTTCTAACACATGGAAATTACAGAAAAGTTCTTATGGCTTGTGGTTACTATTTTCAAGGTTAAAAGCAATGCCAACAACTTTCAACATCTGTGTGTTGAAATCACTATTTGTATGTTTTAATCGCTATTAAAATTTTCATTAATGGAACATGTTATTTCTGAGAAAAAAATGATGACTGAAGAAATATTTTATAACACTGTCATCAAATCTGAAGCAGTCCCTCCTCTCCCCAGACAGTGCTCTATCTTTTGCCAATATTACATTTTCTATTTACTGTAAGTACATATAAGTGCAATATTCTTTGTTTCAACTGAATATTTACAGGGTACAGTCCATGGAGGATTGCGTCAGAGCAGGCTCCTGTCAGGAGCTGAAAGAAAAAAAGAAGGGAGCCCACGCTGGAGCAATCTCCCTGTCTTTATCTCATCCTGTGAGCTTTTTTTTTTGTCTGATTTTCTTGCCCTGTCCTGTTAAGGATGGGGAGAGAGAGAACAGATCAGTGGGTGTCTAGCAACCAGCTACAGCTAACCCACCACAAATACGAATTCTATAAATTGCTGCAGTCAAAAGCAGCTCTTGAGATCTAGAAATCCACTAATAGTTATTTAAAACAGCATAAAACGGCCCAGAGTTAGGTATAGTTATCATGACAAGGCCTTCACCATTTCATCTACTGTAATAAGTAATCTATTGTGGTTTCTGACTCTTCTCAACATCAAAAAGTATAAGGCAATTTCTAAAAAAAATGGCTAGAGGAAGAATTAAATGTCTTTATTTTTCTTAATGTCAAAATGTGTAGTGTTACTTAGAACTATTAAAAATGTAAAAAAAAAATAATAATCACTTGTTCTAGAAGTCATATTGTGTTTTGAGGCGTTTCCCTCCTTCAAATATTAAACAATGTATTTCTCTCTCTCCTGCACACTCCTACACAATTTACTTGTAGAAATCCTAGACAGAAAGTGTTAAATGCACAGCCCACACTAGCTTTCAAAATTGCATCTATATTCAGCCATATTACCTAGATGGTTTCTTGGAGATAGGCAGGAGATGCATTCTCATTTTACTTTCTTAGCAGGCTACACAGATAGGACAGAGACTGAAAAAACATTGACATTTCAGTTGCCTACAGGGCTTATTTTGAAACTGCATTCATGGTAGAAATCAGTTTGAAAATTTTTACTAAATGTTTCTCAGAGAATAACAAAATCATATCAGAGAGCAGCTCTTCCTTTACTCTAGCCTCATCTTTCTGTTTTTAACCAATTCTACTGAGGTCTATGAGAGACCTACTAAACTACCAAAGTCTGTTTCTGCCTTTCCTTTCTTCCCTGAGGATAAAAGCAAGCAATCAAAACCACAAAAAATAAAAATAAACAAAAAAAGTATCTTTTTAAGCAGAAATAATAATAAAAGCCTTTTTGTAAAGAAAAAGAAAATATCTTCTCTATTGCTTCCTATTTGTTATCATTTATTTCATGAGATGTTGCATTTTCCAGTACTTCACTGAGAAAATTATCACTGGGACAACAAGTACATAAGGAACTTATTGAAGTGTGATAAACTACTTTTTCAATATCTGAGAAATTCAAGGACATGCATATCAGAAGAACAAGAAATCTTTCTATCCAGATTTATTTGTTTTAATATAAGCTGGTAAAATAAAACCAGCAATTTACTAGGTTCTATATTGTTATTAAATATATTTTAATGCTAGATTTATTCTATGCTATACGAACATTTTTGAATTTTGTTAGCTGCACTACAGTAGGAAGAAAATAGATTGAAAAGGAAATTCATTACTGAAAATCATAGCAAACTTTCAGTTCTCCTCATTCTCTCTTCTGGACTATATGCACGCATCAGTTATGAGTATTCTGCAAGGAAGGTGGGGTGGGAAAGAGAGATATATTATAAAATAAAGCAAGCTAACATGTAATTAAATACAAAAGATTATTTAAGCCAACCAGGTATCTTCCTGAAACAGAAATTCCAGTAAGCCTATCATAAAGAAAAACAATTAACAGGATGAAAACTTACACATTTTCCTTAAGGATAGAAAGAAAAGAAGAAAATGAAATTAATTTGTACACAAATCCTTGTCTATCAGTCCAGTGGGTGCAAAGGCACTGCACAGAAATTGAGGTATTGTGGAAGAATTCCTGCTTTGGGGAATTCACTTTCTTCTCATATAAAGCAGCTTTGAGAAACTTTGGATGAGTAGCTATTTGTCTCATTATTTACTTAAAAGAATGTTAGTGAGAAATAAACTCCTATTCTTTTCCTTCTCATTAGTGTTTCAAGAGAGAGTGTCAAAGAATAGGATGGTAGAACAAACAAGTAAAATAGAATATCTTTAGGACAAGATACATTTTATACAGAAGGTCCAAAGCTGCTGAAGTGTTCTCATAGGGCTAAGTTTTCATGAAATGCTTTCTTCATAATTAGTTTTACTAATTGCAGAAATTGCATTTTATTGAGGTAAGGAATTCTCAATACAAAGATGGTAATTTGTCTTTGTCCTTTAACCTGTGAGGCCCACTTGGTCTAAAAAACAGGGAAACTGAATGCTTCCCTGATTTATTAAATAAGTGCATATAAACTTGCGTTGCTATTGTTTATGGTGCTGCCTTTTTAAAGTATTTTTTTATTCCACCTTTCAGTGAAATATTTCAGGAGAGACTTACAGGAACAAAACCACATCAGGCTTAGAGATCGATATAATTATACAGTATTGGATTCCACCATTCTATTTACATACTTGCCCATAAAAATGAAAGACTCATTGTAATTCCCTTCATCTAGAAGTACAGCTATAAGAACATACAATCTCTTTCTAATGGAAATCAGAATTGCAATTAGATCTAATAAAAAAAAATGCATGAGTAGAACATTTGTTCTGCAAAAGATGCTGACGTAGTGAAGTCAAAAAAGTTCAAAAGGGCACGTCAATTCCGTTGACATTTTTAATGCAAAGCATAAGAAGACTAGTTGGCCTGCCTGCCCAGATTTTTGCTGCCAAAATTTGTCCTGGCTAGTTGCCCTTAAGGGTCTCCACTTTTGCATGAAGACAAACTTGCTGGAAACATAATTTACCTTTGAACGATATACTCAGATCCCTAGTTGGTAGCTAGACAGTCCTCAGATCCAGTCAGTCAGATACATATGAAAATGTATCTGATTTTATATCACTATATGTTATTTTACAATACATGCGTATATACACACGCTCTAGCTTCCAATAGAAGTTTTAACATGGAGAGTTAAAAGAAATAGAGTATTTGAGGGTGTTTCATTTTTAAATGCAAAAAAGTGAAACAGCTTTTCAAGAAAATCTGATAGACTGTATTTTAAGATACAACTACAGAAAATTAGATCAAGGCATCTCCCTCTCTATTTCAGCTCAAAGCTGATTTTCTTAACCTGGAGTAACACTTGCACTCTCTGTCCCACAAGAATGTATTAACTTCTGAATTACTACTTAAAAATGAAACACCCTTTTCACTGATCTTTCCCCTCTTTGTACTTTCAGGGTTAAATTTAGCATCATCAGAACACATCTACCAAATTAGGTTCAATAAAATATGATAGCTACAAGAAACCAAATTTTAAAAACAGACAATGCAAAAATAAATCAGACACTTACCTGGTTAGTACTTTAGGAACTCAGCAACTACTTGATTTTCTATAATTGTAAAATCACTGTTAAATATAAAGCCCAAAAAACTTACTAACAAAAGGTAAATATGTCAAAATGCATAGATTTACACCCTTCTGATACAGAGCTGTTTAACTCCCAGGTAAATGATACGGCTCCTAGTCTAACAAAGAAACGTCTTCATAACGCTACTTGCAATAGTGAGCAGACCACCACGTAAAAAAGGAAAGGAGCTTGGGTGTAAAAGACCGAGCTTCTCTGGAACCAAGAGATTTCAAAGGGAAGACTGACTGTAAAAGTTAACACATCCTACAGTAAAGGCAACATGGTAAAAAGTAGGAAACTCTAATATACTAAATCAGTCTGGAGTTTCACTATTAAGGGTGCCTTTGAAATTTATCACTGACAAAGGCTTTCAAAAGAGATTTCTTTAATGAGTATCTCTGATGGAGCTGTTGGATTTGTGACAGGCTACATTGGCTGTGATGGTAACATTGGTAATAAGTAAAAAGACCAAACATTTCCTGAATCACTGCTTAACTGTTTTGTCATCTCTTGAGGAAAACTGTGATAAAAGTAAATAAAAACAACACCCCAAAATCTACAAGAAACTGTGTTATGTTTTACTATTTCATATCTGTCCTCTATTTCACCAAAACCAAAAAAAAAAAGTGCAGAGAAAAATACAATCAAATATAGTTCCTCCTCATTCCCCTCCCAATATCTTACAAGCATGAAATAAAATCTTTCCCTTTTGCTTTAGAGCACCTGGTTCCCAATTGCTAGCTAAAGGTAATTAGCCTTTAATTATCACCAGTTACATTTTCACCTGCAAAGCACTGGAACATGAGACTTGCCCAATTACCATATTCATCTCCCACCTGCAAGCAGTGAGGAAACACTTCATTTCAACTAAAGGATTAACCTTTAATTTACCTATGTCTTAGGTGCATTCTCAACTGAACCCACAAAATGTAATTCTTACATACATGTGCAGATTCAGAGGTGAAATGGTTTGTTTTACTAGAAAATGATGCTAAGGGCTTCTTATACCCTCCTACAAGGTTAACCACTGGAAAACCCTTAGAATACTTTCACAGTAATAAACACTGAAGTGAAAAAATCAATGTACAGACAAACTGTCCAGTCCTTTCAGTTTTCTGCCTCTAGTTTAATACTGTTAAGTGAACTGGAGGAGACTCATAAGCATTGTTGATATACCAATGAAAATATGAAGTATGAAAGTCTGACTCCTGAATCCTCCTGAAAGTTTGTGCAATACTCTCAAATGCAGGTAGTCTGATTCTCACTACAAAATATAAATGCTTCAGTTGACCTTCCAGCAACCAAAATGTAGCTTTTACTGGGCTTGTTACAGAATTCATTCTCTAGCTTAAATTTTGCTTGCAGTATTATTTTTAAAAGCAAAATAATTTAGTTATTACATAAGTTGGTCTACTGACAAAGTTGTTTTTTGCATGTATTTGATGATGTAAATGTTTGCAATCTAGGGCTTTAATTTTGCAAATAAATACATCCTTATGCATGTGGTAAGTTCTGATGCCTTCAAATGGACTAATGATGTGTGCAAACACATCATTAAGGTGCATACTTTCAGGAGGAAGACAAAGAATTATGAATTATTACAGACCAGAATGTTGTGGCTAGTGTCTGGAATAATATACGGACTGCTGAAATAACATACACTATACTAATCTTCAGTATAGAAAAGTTTAACTTGGGAGGGTTTTATTTTGGTCATCTGTTATTGCGTTTGTGTGTGTGGAGGGGGTTGTTTGTTAGTTTGACATTTTAAAAGATAAATTTAATAGTTTTTGCATAAAAGGCAATGGACCTTAATGTGTTCACATATACAAAGAATCTATAGTCAAATTAACAAAAGACGTAGAGAAGAACCTCCATCCATAAATCCAAGAACCTTTGTTGCTTTACAGAGACAAAAACTGAAAACTAAATGCCTTACTCCATAATGCAACAGGTAAAGTGAATTGATACACTCTCTTTAAGCAGTAACATTGTGCTAAGGTGTCATAATTTCAGCAGGGATAGAGTTAATTTTCTTCATAGAGGCTTATGCTCAAATGATGCTGTGGTTTGGGTTTTTGATGAGAAAATGCATGTTTTAGCTGATGAAGGGCAGTGTTTACACAGAGCCAAGGACTTTTCTGCTCCTTCTGCTGTCCGGCCAACGAGGAGGCTGGGGGTGCCCCAGGAGCTGGGAGGGGACACGGCCAGGACAGCTGCCCAGAGCGACATCCCATACCTTACGTCATCATGCTCAGCAATAACAGCTAGGGCAAAGAAGGAGGAAGGGGTGACATTGGGAGTGACGGCGTTTGTCTTCCCAAGAAATGTTATGCATGATGAGCCTTGCTTGCCTGGGAATGGCTGAACACCTGCCTGATGATGGGAAGTAGCGAATAATTCTTTGGTTTGCTTTGCTTGCATGTGCGGCTTTTGCTTTACCTAGTAAACTGTCTTTATCTCAACCCATGAGTTCTCACACTTTACCTTTCTGATTCTCTCTCCCATCCCACATGGAGAGAGTGAGCAAGCAGCTGCGTGGTGCTTAGCTGCATGCTGGGTTAAACCACAACATAAAGCAATAATTTTCTTTTATGAGTATTTTTTTCTCCTTCTCTGCAATATATCTTCATGTCAAAACTTGATTCAGATAAGACTCTGTTGACAAAGTATGAATGAAAATATGCATAAAAATTGTTTATACGATGTTCATAAGATTGTCTGAAAGGAGTGCAGCGTAACTAGCTCAGTGTATCATATTATTGTTATTGTATTATTAATTATTTTATGGAAAAGACTGCTATGAAGGAAATAGGCAAATAAATAATATAAATTATAATTTTGAAATAATAAAAGAAACAAGCTTAAAAACAGTGATATTTTGCTCTTTTTTATATGCAAATAGATCCTTCTTTCTACTATATGTAAAATGTAACATACCAGTCTCAAATATAGCCTTTGGTAATTAACAGGTAGGTGTTCATGGTAAACACTACATTTCATCATAGTTAAAATATTTCTAAACATTTTTTTAAAAAGCAACTTTTTTCTTTTTATTCATCAGCAAAGGATATTATATTCCATATTTTGCATTGTTATAGATGCAAAATGGTTGACTACATTCCTTTTCTGTGCTAAAGCACTGAGACACCAGCATAAACAATGGACCACATAATTATTTGTCTTTTCATCCTGTTATATACATATATATATTTTTGAGGTACTCCAGATATGTAAAATTGGATTTCTGAAGGATTAGGTAGATATTTAACTCACAAGCCTTTGATTTGTTCTGAGTAAAATTTTATTTTCTTGTTTCAACTAGCAAGTCCATCGTAAACTTGAAAAACCCTCTTCACTGAGTTTAATCACAACTAATTAAAAAAAAAAAAGTTTTCCTGTGGGAACTTAATGAGTCCGTATTTTCCACTGAAGATAACTTAATCAAATATTTCTGAGCTATATTCATCATTCCTTTCTGTCTTGCTGTATACTGATAGACAAGAGCATTCTGTCAAGCTGCAGTGATCTTCTAAGTGGATGAGAAGAATGTTATGTGTGTAAAATTGAAATAGTTTAAAAAAGGCAAAATGGTTACTTACAGTGAAATGGTAATGCCATTTTTGCATGGCTAATAAGATTGAATTGACTTTATGAGAAGATCATAATTAAAAACAGAACCATTTCTGGTTAGAAGCAATTAGATCTGTTATTTTTCCCAAATGCTGCTTAGGATTATCTTCCCTACAAGTTAATTTTCCCTAATAATTTCCTACTCATTAATCTTTCATGACTGTAAATATCATAAATTGGAAAACACCAAGTTATAGTGGGTTGTTTCTGTGATAATATCTGTGGAAAGTGCAAGTCAGCTGTCATACACACATCTTTGACCTGCCATCACAATGGTGGTATTGAATAATCTTCCTCAATATTCAAGAAAAAAAAAACATTTGTAAGATATAGAACTCCAGTTTATTTTGGTCAGTCTCAATCATTCAGAAATATGTGTATATATATATATAATTAGGACCACTCTGTAAAGAGGAAATAGGCTGCCATATTTTAAAGAGTTGTAGAAAGCAGGCATTAATTAAGCTAGTATTCAGAATTAAAAAGAATGAAGATCCTAGGAAAGCACAGGACTGGAGAACCACCAAGAAAACACAATGTACATCTGGGAGGTGTGGGGTGTGAATCTGTTTTTCAGAGGAGAACTTTAGTTAAAATTGTCAGGATTTATTTTTTTGTTTGTTTGTTTTTAGGCGATGGACCATATGTTGATCATATGCTAGGAGTAGTCTTGAACTGTTACTATAACATCAGTGTGCATAGTTAATATCTATATAAAGCTGTAGGAAAGATATGAAGATGTATATCTCAAGGCTGAAGGAAGTTTTACATGTAATATAGCTGTAATCCAAAGCCAAATTATTAAATTACTAGAATAAAAATGCCAAACATTTAGAAATTTGTCTGGCATCGCAAAATAAATATTTAAGTAATCCAGCTTTCATGTATTTCTGTCTCACCTAGCCCTCCTCCTTTGCATTATCCACTCAGAATTTTAACACTGTTCTTTAACATTTACAGATATGTATGTATTAGATACTGTTACCATCCAGGAAGCAGCAACCAGGTGATATTGCTATGACACAGAAAAGGGGGTTATGTCTGAAAAAGTAAATTTTCAATATATATAATTTAATGTTACATACATTTGCCACAAACACTTGTACCTAGCAGACATCTTTTTGTTTGTAGGACAGCCATCATATTTGCCATGAAGTTTCTTCAAAGAGAAATACAACACAGTTCTTTTTCTTTACGTGAATATTACAGTAAATGCATGATATCTGAAGAACTTTTTTAAAATACCAAGACAAAGCATAATTATAATTCAATACATTTGGATGGAAATCAAAATAGCTACCCCCTACTAAAGGCACCAGAACCATTTGCTTTGACTTAAACAATCACAAAATTTCAACACGTAAGACAATACATCAATTTCTTGACACTTTCTTCAAATTGGCTTTTAACATGCAAACCCAGAAAAAGTAATTTATCTTTTCCCTTCCCTAAAGTTTGCTTTTTAGTTTACAATTATTACAGCTTTGTTAAAATATTCTGCATTAAATACAATTCTTCCTTCTTAGATAAGAATCCACAATTTTTAATGCAACTGTTTTTGCAGATGTTTATGACAGAGCTAAGACGTGGCTTTCAAAGTTACTTTAATTTGTCTGATTTCATTTAAAATATATATAAACTTCAATTAATGGTAGGCTTTAATTATATATATGCATTGGGTTTATGTGGCAAGGTTTTGGCAGCAGGGCAGCTGCAGGGGTGGCCACTGTAAGCAGAGCCCAGCAGCTGCCCCATGTCAGATCAGAACCAGCTCCAAAGGGACCTGCTGCTGGCCGGAGCTGAGCCATGAGCGACACTGGTTGGGCCTCTGGGAGTGCTGACTGAAGAAAGGGAGAAAACTACTGTGCAAGGGCAGCTGGGAGAGGGGTGTGAGAACCAGCCCTGCAAACACCAAGGTCAGTGCAGAAGGAAGGCAGGAGGTGCTGCAGGTGCTGAAGCAGAGAAGTTCGTCTGTGGCGCATGGAGAGGCCACTGGTGGAGCAGGCTGTCCCCCTGCAGCCCATGGGTCCCACAACAGAACAGATCTCCACGCTGCAGCCCATGGAGGAGCCCCCGGTGGAGCAGGCCCCGGGCTGGAGCTGCAGCCCATGGAGAGGAGCCCACACAGGACTGTGGTGGTTTTACTCAGGTGAGCAGCCGAGCTCAACCACAGCCACCTTCCCACTCCCCCTCCTCAAAAGGGAAGGGGGAGAACATATGATGCAAAGGACTCAATGGTTGAGATAATGATGGGGAGATTGCTCAACAATTATCATGACAGGCAAAACAGACTCAGAGTAGGAAGATAGTAAGATTTATTGCCTATTACTAACAAGATAGATAAGTAAGAAACAAAGGAACGAAACCAAAAACACCTTTCCCCCATTCACCCCTCTCTCCTACCTCCTCCCTCCGAGCATTGCAGGAGAATGCCAGGCTGTGGTCAGTCTACAGCGCTTCATCTCAGCGGCTCCTTCTCGGTCACTCTCTTCCCCTGCTCCAACATGGTGTCCCTCCCATGGGATGCAGAACTTTCAAATCTGATCCTGTGTGGGCTTCCCACAGGCAGCAGCTCTTCAAGAACTGCTCCAGATATGGGTCTGTACCATGGGGTCCATCCACCAGGAGAAAACTGCTCCAACCTGAGTCCCCTACAGGCAGCAATTCCTGCCAGGTCACCTGCTTCTGCATGGTCTCCTCTCCACGGGCTACAGGTCCGGCCCGGAATCTGCTCCGACAGGGGTCCTCCATAGGCCGCAGCCTCTGTCAGTGCAGATCCACCTGCTTCACCGTGGTCTCCTCCACAGGTTGCAGGGTGGAACCCTGCTCCACCATGGTACACCATGGGCTGCAGGGGGACAGCCTGCTTCACCATGGTCCTCACCACAGGCTGCAGGGGACTTCTGCTCCGGCACCTGGAGCAGCTCTCCCTCTCCATCTTCACTGACCTTGGTGCCTGCAAGGCTGTTTCACACTCCTTCCTCCCAGCTGATGTGTGGCGCAGCACTTTTTTTTCCCCTGTCTTAAATATGTTCTCACAGAGGTGCAAACAATATCGCTTATTGGCCTGGCTCTGGCCAGAGGTAGAGCCCTTATTTAACATGGGGCAGCCTCTGGATTCTTCTTGCAGAAGCCACCCCTATGCCCGCCCCCCCCCCCCCCCCCCCCAAAAAAAAAAACCTTGCCACGTAAACCCACTACAAGGAGCAGGGAGGGAGCCTGGGGGGAGCTGCCTCCTGTGTGGGACCCATGTTGGTGCAGTTTGCTCCTGATGGATGGAGCCTGTGGTACGGAGACATGTTGCAGCAGTTCTTGAAGAGCTGCTGCCTGTGGGAAGCCCATGCAAGATCAATTTGTGAAGGATGACTCCCCATGTTGGAGCAGGGGCAGAGAGTGACCTTGAAGTGGTGGAGACGAAGAGTTATGAACTGACCAGAGTCCCCCTTTCCTGTTCCCCAGTGCCACTTGGGTGGAGGATGGAGAAGAGGGTAGATGAGAGGGAAGTGGTTTTAGTTTGCTTTTAGTTTCTTACTCTTCTACTCCACCAGTGGTAGATAATAAATTATATTCATCTCCCTATGCTGAGTCTGTTTTGCCCGTGATGATAATTGGTGAGTCATCTCCGTGTCCTTATGTCAACCCTTCAGCACTTTCCATTGTATTTTCTCCCCTTCCTTCTTTGAGGAGGTGGAGTGAGAGAGTGATTGCAGTGGAGTTCAGCTGCCCAGCAGAATAAAACCACCACAATGTTTTTTTTAAGAATATACCTAGCACCTTAACTTGACAGTCCAATAAATAATTTTGGATGTGAATTTCATCAATAATCAATCTCTAGTAATCCTTGTCTATCCCAAGTCATCAGCAAATCTCCACGTGTATAATCTATTAATGTTAAGGTATCCAAATAACCTTTAAAGTTACATTTTCTGACTTTATAATGCCATACAGAATCGATAACACATACCATTTATTTAATTAGCTTTTTCTCCCTGAAAAGAAAGATGAAAAGTAGCCCTCAAACAGTAAATAAAGAAGGGTTCATTACTGTTGTGTTCAGTATTAATGGAAAGATTCTGTACTACTTACTTGTGGCACAGAAACATGGATTTCTTCTCACTTTCCAGTCATGAGAAAGTACATGACTGATACTAGTGTGGATGGCATTGTTTATAAAATGAAAGAGAAGTGAAAAAAAGAAAGAAAACAGATCAAGTAATGCAAAGGCAATCAGTCACAACGTCCCGTAGACCTGGATCAGTCCTATAGGACTGATGCCCAGTCAGTTCCTGAGAAAAAGGTGGCTAGCACACCTGTACCTCCTCATCTCCCTTTTCATTACTATGCATGGTGTTATATGGCACAAAGTATCTCTTTGGTTAGTTTGGGTCAACTAGCAGGTTGTGTCTCCTCCCAGCTTCTTGTGAACCCCTTAATCTCTTCACTATGGTGCAGAGAAACAGAAAAAGCCTTGATGTACAAAGTGCTCTGCAATAGCTAAAACATTAGCGCGTTGTCAGCATCCTTTTTTTTCTTTTTTTTTTTCACAAATCTAAAATACAGCATCATATAAGGATCTATGGAGAAAATCAACTCCATCTCAGCCAGACCCAACACAGTATGTTATATAGAATAAATAATACAATGTTCTTTATATGTTAAAGCTGATACATATTACCTCATTCAAAATGAAAATCCATCAAACATTCCAACCCAAGTTCAGGAATCTTTGTGAAGGAAATATGCTGCCATACCCTTGTGCTTCTTCCTCCAAATTCAATGTCCATGCAGTACATAGATGTTATTTTCCAGGATCAGCCAACTCCAGCAAAAAAAATGGCCAAATATTTAATCATGGTTTCTCTTAAATGCTACAGAAATAAAAAAGAGGCCTTATGTTCTGAGCTGCTAAGGCTGTATTGAGGCACATAATTGCATTCTCAGCCTAGAGAACTCTATCCAACTCCAATTAAACAAAGCTGCTAGTTATTAAATCAAGGATTCTGATTTATTGGATTTTTGTCATTGTTGTTGGTTTCCCTTATGGATATGGTATATTCTATACATGCTAATATTTGAAGATTAACCAGTAATAAAAATGGTGTAGATCATTAAGCATATTTAGCATTAGATTTTAAAGTGCTATTTCCATTTACTTTGGCAGACTAATAATGAGGAATATATTGTAAATTTCATTTTAGTGTTAATGGCATGATTAAACTAGGAAACCTTGGTATAACTGAATAAAAAACAAACAAACAAACAAACAAACACACTTTATTGTCATTATAAAGGATGAAGAGAAGGAAGAAAGAAACTTAATGGAAAAGGTAAATGTCTTTTCCCTGAAAACCATGGCTTTACTTTCTACCTTCCCAGCCATTTTCTCTTTGGAAGGTAGTGGTGCAAATGACATTTTGAGGCTGTGACTAGAACTTTCAGAAAAACAAAGGACTTCCAAAAAAAATTACTACTTACTTTGGAATCATTTAGTGTTTCTTTCCTCGTAAAGGCATGATTCTTTTTTTGTTAAGTGTGAATAGCCAGTGCTTTTGCTTACATTTGTGAAATCAGAACTGCATCTTCTGTTGTCCAAAGGAAGAATGGTCTACATGTATGACATTCACAATAATAGCTGTCTAAAAGTTAAGACTTCACAATAATCACAGTAATCCCAAGCTTTCACTGCCCAACCCTCTAGAGAGGTTTGTTCCTAGAATTTCTTGCCTGATTCATTGTGGATACAGAGATTGAACTATTCCCCCCCTCTGAACAGTTTACAAAAATATATGATTGTTCTTTAGGACTTTGAATCTGGTATTGCTTGCCTCTAACAGTATTCCCTCCTTGTCCCCTATTCCTGCATTTTCTTTATATAAAATATCCGAAGCAGTTCATTTCTGTAGGTCATGTTTCCTGGGGCTCTGTTCTTATTTGTTTTTCTCCTGTGGACTTTCTTAATACATCTTAAGATCTGAAAGGATAACTAATTGTCTAATCTGACATGTTTTAAATTCTTGTAAGTGTACTACAATATCTCATATTTTACTCAAACTTTTCTTCCAGAATGACATACGTTCTTAAAAAAAAAAAAAAAAAAAGGCAAGTAGTGAATTTTTGATGACTTTAACTTTCAAAAATATGCTTAGTTTTTTATCTCAATGTATATAGGAACACTTATATCATCATGCCTACTCCCCTACTGGCAATCATTCCATAAAATCCCCAAATTCGATCTCGTTTGAGAGAGTGGGTCGATTTCCTCCTGAGTCCTGTAAAATGGCAGACTGTTCCTGCAGCTCTCACTTCCTTTGTTAATCATACCAACTTCTAGCCACAGCCTTTGTTGTGTTCCTCTCTTGCAGATTAAAGAGCTCCTTAGAACCTTTCAGAGTCTTTGTCTTTCTAATGCCATACTTATACATCATAATCAAGTCACTTCCCACCTTCTTTCAAAAGAGTCTGCCAATAATCTACTGAATTGTGAGATTGGACCTTTTCAATTTCCTTTCCATTTTAATTTTTCATTTTATTTTCCTTTTCAGTTTTATTTTCCCTCTCCTTCCGATAGTTTGCCACTTCTGTTTCAATGCAGAATAAAAACAAATGCTGCAATGCTTCAGCATAAGGAGATTTCTTATTTTTCTTCACGTCGCTATAGAATGAGAGGAACTCAGGAATGGAAAAGGGAGAAGCTGACAATCCTGTACAATAATTTTGTCCTAGAATTTGTTACCGGCATTGAAGTCACCTATTTTACTAACTAAGCAGCTGAGGTTTTAGATTGTACTCTTTACAGATTAAATATAAGAACAGAGATCTTTCTTTTACCTTTCTATGAGTAACCACTCTGAATAATATCAACTGCAAAGGAATGTAGGATATATTTTCTCTAGAACTTATAAATGCTAAATGTCATAAACTGGTTCTTTGGCTATAATAGTTATTTTTTATTATTATTTTTTATTTTTTTCCTGAATAAATGGGACCTAAGCCTCCACACTTGGTAGCACATATGACATATTCCTTTGCAAATTAGAATCATATGACCTTTCCGGGAAGGATTTGAAACATAGTGCACTACATTTTGTTAAAAAGAATTACTGAATAATGACTAAGTGAATAATCTTAAACTGTTTGTTTGGTTGGTTGTTTTTGGGGGGGTAATAAAACAGAAAACAGTTACTATATAAAATTAGTTTTCTAATTATGCAAATAATTAGACTGCTGTTTTGCTAGCTTATAAGAAAAGTGTCTTTGCCAACAAATTTAGTTTATATTTATATATTTGTTTTCTCAGAAGGTAGAATTAAAAATAAATCTTTAGGGCATAAGTAGATGTTAAAAAATGACTGATGACTGTGTGCTATGTTTACACAATGCTACTGATTTAACTGTGTAATATTGAACAGTGAATAAAAATAGATGGTATGGAAGTTAAGTACTTCTGCAGAGAACAAGGAGAAATGAAAAATGCATAAGAATACAGCTTTTGAAGAGTAAAAGTGTGCCAAACATGAGTTTTCTTCATTTCCATTTTTGGACGTATTCCCTAAAGTAAATCTTTATAGAAGCTATTCCAACTTTAGTTGCCGTGTTGAAAATAATAGAAAAGGAAGGACAAACCTGAAGCTATGCATGATTACTTCACGTGTAGGCAGTCTTTCACTGTCTATCGTTTGTCATTGGGTCATTCTATAAATATGATCCTGATAAGAGTTTTGTCTTTGTTCTTGTATTAGATGTTAGCAATTTTAGGGATCAATGGGTCACTAAAGCACGATATGGAAGATTTTAGTCCAAGTAGAAATTGAAAAGACGTACACATATTCTATCACAGGTTCTGATCACAACCACTGCATTAAGATCACGATTGCTAAGACACCTAAGCCAATTGAAATATAAATAAAGTTCAAAAGAATAGCTGAGGGCAACGGAACAACTTCAGTGTAAAATGAAGAACAAAATCACCACAGTATAGGGATATAGTGCAAGTAGTTTGCAAATACTTGCAAAACTATATCAGTTTAGTGAGAAATAGTTACGTGACTTAGTGTAAGATATAAGGACTACTGTCAAGAATTTTCTGAAATAATTATTCATAACAAATAATGTTACATGTGCTACATGAGAAGTTGACAGTATGCATCTATCACCTTATAAAATGTGAGAATGTAATATAATTGTATTAAAACTGAGAGACCTTAAAACACCTATTTGTAGATTAAAAAAAAAAAAGTTATTTTTTTCAAGGAAGAGCTTTCCCTCAGCAAAGGAAGCAAGCAAGAAATAAGAAAAGTGCGTGAATGCTGGTGGTCTCTGTAGAAACGCTATTGACCTGATTGTGAGATTGTCTATTTTTCCAAAGACTGAAGTTCCAACTAAGTTGACGTTGCCTGAACTTTTGTTACCTGGCAATGAGGTTGCATAGGAAAGCATGAATATCAAGTGAATCTGGAGTTCATAAGCTGTTCTAGGATTCATTTTAAATGTTTTTGTTTGTTTTCCACTTTTTCTATTTGAAATAAATATTTAGTCACATAATAGGATCTGATACAACAGAAGCTGAAGTCTTCAACAATAGCATCAGGGAAGAGAATTACTATTCTATCCTTTTCTCTGTGCTCATATACAAAGTACAGTACAGGACTATAGCACAGATTTGCTATCCCACATCGGATTATTTTATCACGATGTTTTTTCTTATTTTCTATGTCGATTATATTCTTTTCCTTCTAACTATAAATCAAGAGGAAACTTTCCTTCTTTGCACTATCTTTGACTTCTGCTAATTAAATCTATTTATGACATCAGTGTAACAGAGCTGACACAGCAACTGTGAGCAAATATGTCAGATTTATGGCTTCTCAGCTTCTGCAAACCAGAAAGAGAAATGGATTATAAGGGTTGCATTTGCAGCTCAATAATAATAATAAATTATAATTGGCCATTTGAGGAGCAAAATGGATCAGAAAGGTGGAAAGTAATTTGAATAATTTTCAAATATCGCACTTGTAAAATTTGACTGAGCATGAAAGTTCATCTTTTTTAAAATGTTGTCATCCACCTTTTCATGTCCCTACAGACAAAACAATATCAGTACCTTGTACACCAAAAAGTCATTTGATGAAATATCAGTTTTGAAAGTGATACTAGGGAAAAAAAAAAATAAAAAAAGAAAAAAGAAAACCCACCATAAATACTCAGAAGTGTTTTTTTTTCTTTTTTTTTTTTTTCTTTTTCCTAAGGGGGCAGGAGAGTTAAAAGGAGGTAAGCACAGAGGTAAACACACTGTATCACTTTCAATAGTATTTCTCCTAAACATGACACACAAGGTTTTTAAAAAATAATAGTCTACATAAGCAGTGGTTAAACAAGTTATAAAACCTGAAAATAATAATAAAAAATAGAACTATTTTCTACTTACTTTTATTTATTGTATAAGTACAAAACTAAGTATATGCTTGTCTTTCTCCAAAGAACATAATGGTTTTGGCACAAGATTTTACTGTGGAGAAAGGGAAAAGAAATTGAGCTGTCAGAATTGTAGACCAGTTTCTTGCAAGAATAAAAAGCTTTGGATTTTTTTATGGCGTTACATTCTAGAATATTAAAAGTTCATGGAAAAATTTTATTTATTTTTAGACTCAAATATAATCATGAAAAATATTCTACTATTTTAACATTCTACAAGTCAATAACTGTTTTTCTTTAATTCCTTAAAGTTCACTGTTTTACACCACCTGCAGGTACCAGGCCGTTTGGTTCTCACCAACCCCTAAAGTGCCCTTCCAGGAGCTTCTGGATGCTGCTAAGTTTCCCCTTGCTGTCTCTTCCTTCATAGGAGTTTTAGCTTTCTAGTGGATCCTACCCAAATTCTTGATGTCGTTCCTGAACTGAGCACCTGTGTTTCAGGTCCAGCCTTAGCACAATGCTGAGCAGCAAGGGGAGATAATTGATGTTTATCTCCTGGCCATGAATTAGGTAGCCCAGTTTGCCTAATTATTATGAGATCTCATTAACTCATATCCATCTAGGTATCCATCTAAAGGATCCTCCAGATCCTTTTCAGCAATATTACTCAGGTAGTCCAGACTGTATGGATACATGGAGTTATTCCACTCGTAAGTAACTGAAGAAACTCCCAAGTACACCAACCAACCAACAAAGAAATAAACAAAATTCCATGATAAAACTACTACTAATACTCTACTACAACTACAGTAACAATCCCTTTTCTTTTTCCTGTCCTGAGACCTTCGTATTGATATTGTTTAAAAAAATAATAATCATTGGAAATAGAGTTCACAGGGTTCATACTACACATTTGAAGACAATGTTTGTAGGATTAAGAAAAAGAAAAGTTTCTGAAAGCAGTTGTGTCAAGTTATACAATATTTACTCCATTGGAAAGTGTAAAGATATATGCAATACTATATAGTTAAATCTTTCACAGGTCATGTATATTAGACATGTAATAAACAAGTTAGCAGGGTTTGCTGTTATTTTTTCCTCTACCTACTATCCTAACTACCTACCTACTATCCTAACAGATATGTTTGGATATGTTTGTTTAATGAGGAGGTAAGAAGAAAGCAGATAATGTATACGGCATCAGTGAGTAAGTTTCTGCCTTACCTGTTCCAGTAAGAGTTTGGTTAACCAGAACTTTTTAGGAGATGACCGATGAAATTATATTGATCATAAAAGACTGCAAACTAAGCATAGGAACATCAGTGAGTAAAAAGTTGATATTAGCAACAAGGAAACACATAGAAAGACAAATATTATTGAATGAATAGGCATGAAAGATTTTTCAAAGTTTCTTGCAGGGGGAATATATATATATATATATACACACACACATACACACACACAGTATCAGACAACTTACAGATACGAATGTCAAAACCAGTTATGAAAAATGTTTTAGTGTGCTCACTAACAGTGTAATCATATGGATAAGAATTAAAAATTACTTATCAGAAATAATCAAAAAATATTGTTAAGCTGTATAGGGACTTAAAGAAACTTCAAAAGTGGTAGCAAATTTGTAGCTATTACAAGATTACAACCATCAATCAAATGAAAGACAGATCTCCAGGGTAACATATGTCAGACTTAAGTGAACCATAACCCAAACTACATAAAGTCATCAAATCAGAAGACAAAAAAATATCATTTAAAGACATTGAGAAAAATACAGGAAAAGGTCTATTGAACTAATGGCAACTGCTTTGTTGTTATTTTTATTGTACTATTAAATGTACTATTAAAGATCCACTTTATATTTCCCTAAATCTATGTATGTGTACCACACCTCATCTTCATGGAATCATACAAAAATGTATCTCAGAAGGTTATGAACATTTCCATTTACTGTGCTTTGGAGGGGTCTTCAAGTTGCTATCACCACTCCCAAGACAGCATCTCTATCCACAGACTCCTTTTGGAAGAACCTCTATTTCCTACATTACTACCTTGTCCTCCTTAAACAAAAGTATAACAATTTTCATATGTTGAATATTTGTGTGCTGTTCTTATTCATTCATATTAGAGTACCTCTTAGTGGATAATATTTTCCATGACATCTCAAAGTCCAAACATTAAAGAAAACCAATAAACATCCATCAACAATAAATCTATGCATTTTTTGTATTGATTTCATAACCATTAGCAAAACATTCCCTAGAACATATTTTTTTTAGATTTGAGTTATGTGAGGCAAAGAAAGTCTGCACAATAACCTAGTAAGTTTACTGCAAAGATTCTCTCATAAAAATTGGAGACACTTAAGAGTATTTTCTGAGATCCTTTGTAACATTGACAGAGCTAATTGTAAATTTACCATTGAAAATGTTACTAATTAAAGCAGGATGATAATGTTCCTCAAAAGCATCTATTGTTTAGATTGTTGCCAGAAAAGACAGGAATGACCTGAGATCTTGAGTGCTGATGAATTCAAATACAGAAAAAAATAACAACAGTAGTTGCTTTAATTGTGGATATATGGAACATGAATGTCCAAAAGTCAGAGTTCATGTCTGACAGCAGTTAAGAGGGCTTATAAAAAGTTATTACATTTTTGTTTTATATACATAGTGTACGACTTCATAACAAAGAATGTGTCCTAAATTTGACATTGAGGGTCAGAAGAGGATGTAACTGAATGGATCATGCTCAGCTCTGACCTAAAGGTTTCCTAGCAAAAAAGTAACACCAAGAAAAATCATTGTTCAGTCATTCAAAGAGCTGCATAAAATAAACTGCAGTTCTTCAGCACTTTGAAAAAAACACTTATGTTGCACAGAAAGGTTAGGTTGTTCAGAATTTATTTACAATATGCAATGGAGAAAATATTAATGAATCATAAACAAGTGAGAACACAGCTGCCTTAGGCTGGTAAAATTTGTACTTCTGTAAATTACCATCTTACAGAGGCATCAGAAGTGATTCTGCTATCTGGAATAATGAAAATCCAGCAAATTCCTAGTCACATTAATTCTTAGGCATAAAAATTTAAGAAATCTATCCTCTCCACCTGTGGTTTACCTGCTTTTAAAAAATAACTTCTATTTGTCTGATTTTTAGAAGAAAATACATGAGAAACAAGCAGATTGCAAATCTGGATGTAGGCAGGCTATATGGATGGATGCATGCATAATAACTAATGATTCCTTGCATATCATTTTACTTTAAAGAATATTAAAGTGGTAGTTATGATGCCAGTTTGATACATTCTTTATGTCAAATGGTGCTGTTGAAAGAACCATTGAAAGCGATACATTTCCCTGTTACACTTACTGCTATTGTCGTTAGTATTGCAATAAAAGTTTCAAAAAGAAAAAATAGGTGATCTTTGATGAATCTTAGATCAAAGGAAGCATTACTGAACAATTCCTGGAGATAAAACTAGCAAAAACTTTTCCTTGTGAATTCCCAGATGCTTTATGATATCTTATAGGTCAAAAACGTCATGAGAATACTTGTTCTTGTTCTAATTTGATGTTAGCCTTTCAATTCGATTCACAAGCAAAAAGTAGGAAGACACTCCCCACCCCCACCCCACCCCACCCCCCCCAAAAAAAAAAAAAAAGAGAGAGATAAGTTAATAAAACTTTATCAATTCTTAAAAAGCTGGGAATCAATTTGACTTCTAGTCTTGATGCAAAGTATGGCTTTAATTCTGTTATTTATTAAACTTTGTTGACAGATTGCATTATCTTACTCTTGTGCCTCTCCCCAAACCAACCTATCTAATCTCAAGTATCATTTTGTGTTGTTTTTGTTTTAATATTTAAATAGAAACAATGATAGTCTCATAAGAAAGGTAGTGAGCGATTCCCCCTTTCCTTGCATAGTTCCTTTTCTTTTATCTCACTCCCTGCAGAAGGAGATTCTATGAATTAAATAGACCATAAATCATTTCCAAATATTTGATACAGACCGTATAACCATGTAACAGGATGATCTGTAACTTCCTTGGATTTCAGAAAGAAAATAAACATTAGTACCTCATGCATTTTAGAGATAAGAGAGAAATGAAGTTGCTGAAGTTATTTTCTGTCTGTTATTTGCAGTCTTTCGTGTTGCATATTGATATTTTAATAGAAGATAACCTGTCACTACCAGACCACAGTTTTATTCAAAGTTAAGTAGTTTTCCTGTTTATGTATTTACCTGTATTCTGTAATATCTCAAAATCTCTTTATGTGTAGAATGCCATCATGTTTTCATAGTTTCCAAAGACTGTAAATCCAGTCTAGCTCCATTCTTAGAATTAACAGGAATATGAGCACAGTAAAATATTTTTGCTAATATCAATTTTTTCTATATATACCAAACTGTGTATGAAGTTAGAGGTCAGTTTAATCTTGGCAAATGAGTTAAATAATAACACCATTAGATCTGTGTGATTCAAGAACTGAGATTCTACATCAGTCAGCAATGTTGTTAAGTTAAAAGATATGAATTCAGGTCAATACTTTGGTAAAAAAGAGTAAAATCATGAAGATATCAGATATTTCCTCTCCACTTCATGTCATAAAACCACTTTCTATTTTCAAAAGCAGTATGCTCTTAGGAAACAGCCTGACTTTGAAACCAAGACAGTTAGACATAGACATGAGCCTACAGCATCATTTACCAGGAGGTAAAGCAAGAGTAACTAAAAAAAATCTTTGATTCCAAGAACAGGCATATTATTACTGACACCACTAAAAGAAAAAATAATAATAATAAAAAAAAATCCTTGCACTCTTCCTACCCTCTGCTTTTATAGTACGAAAGAAACTTGAAAGAATGAGATCTCATGGGGAAAATAAGAAAAGGAGAGATGAGAGAGCAGAAGAGAGAAGAGTCAGCTGTACAATATTTTCTTTCCTTTATATTTGTACAATGCTTTGGTACATGACAGTTCAAGATTCTAGGAAGGATATTCTCATTGAAATTATGACTAATGCAAACTTAATCACTGTCCTCGCAAACATTACTAACTACTCAAAGAAGACTTTCTAAAATTCTCAGCTACATACACATAGATGAAGCGTCACTTTGAGAGGTAATTCATGGAAAAGAGTGGAACCACACGAGGAACTTATGCAATTTAACACTGGATACTGCGAAACCTAACCTTTAGGTACTATTTCATGAGGTAAAATCTGAAACATTGTCCATTCTGTTATATGATAGCTTTAGCCACCTTTTAGAGAGAACTCATTCATTTGGCATCCTCAAGCTGTGTAGCTGCAATAACATGAGACTGTGCCCACACTGAAAAGTCCACTGAATATAACTTATTTTACTGTTATTTAAATTACTTCAGTAACGTGAAAAATAAAGTTGTGTTTTTTTGCAGTAGAAAATTCCACTAACTTTTCATATTCAAAAGAAATTGTGCAGACATAACAGTGGGAGGGAATGTTAAGCAGATAAGGGGACAGTGGAAGGTCCCACTGTTCCAAAATAAGGATGGCTAAGAAAACCAAGACAAGCATTTGAGGAATAAAACATAAATAAATAAATAAATAAATCATGGGCAGTCATGAGAGAAGAAGAAGAAAAAAATAAACATCATACAATCCTAAGTTTGAATTCATAGGAACCAATATGAAGCTATGTTAGCTGTCAGTCTACCAAATACTCTCACTCATCTACTATGTCAAAAATGTCACAAATATTTGCTATTATATGCTACTTATGAAATATGATATGGTTAAAAATACTCTTGAAAGTCTAAAGTGTTACTGACAATTTTAACAACTTCTAAAAAACTGTGCAAAACAAGTTTTGTTTATAAATATCTGACATATGAAAAATATTTGGTACTAAAAGTGATAGTCTTTTTAATGTAGTTTCAAGAATGAATGAAAAAGAGCCAGTTAACTTATTTCCTTTCAATTTACATTCAAAGCCTAGACAAATATTTCATCCATGTTCAGAGAAAGAAGTGCCATAGTATATAATCTTGCACAAGTGGTCAACACCTTTGCAAAACTGATTGGTGAAGACTGGAAACATCTGCTTATCCTCCTATATCTCACCATCATCAGCAGCTCCACAACATCTGTTCTGCTCTTCTCCTTTTCATTTCTTCTCCTGTCTTTGCCTACTTAAAATACCCAGAGGACTGGTGCTTTAAGTCTAACCATCTGTTCCTTAGCCCTTAAAAATAAATACAAGTAAATATTAAAGCCTTGCTGAAAAGCAAGTGGTTGTGATCTTAAGGGTGTATTTAAAAAATAAAAATAAAATAAAAAAAAAAATATCTAAGTGCAAAATACTATGTAAGAGTAAAAATCACTAAGTTGTGGTCTAAAGATATTAAATCCACTGTAAAACATTCTAAGAATATGTTTAAAATCCATAGCCTTCAAAGTTAAAATTAAACATGATTAAGGTCTGTATCTATAAAAAGACATACAAATCTTCAAATTCTGTTACCTATAAAAAAAAATGTCCAAATGTTTAATGCTTAATTACCTGAACTTTTGTCACTTTATTTTTAGTCTGGCTCACAATCTCATTCTGTCCCTTCTATTTGAATAATAAGAAAGATACTGTCAGGAGTCTTTGGAAGTTAGTTATAAGGCTGTCAAGTCACTTCATTTTTTCTTAGAAAAATGAAATAGATCAATCATCTTACTACAAAACATATTTCCCAGACTGAATTATTCATGTCACTATTTTCTTCTGAAAATCTCTGTTGTTTCATGACATATGGACACAAGTAGATACAATATTCTAATTATTTTATCTCAAAGCTGTGTTCATGTATATTTTCATTTCTTGCCATTGTTTTACATTACTTTTGCTCTTATATTCTGCCTTACCGATGCATTGAAGATACATACTTTATTGGATATATTTTCTTAACTTTAGACTTTTTTAATCACAAATATCAAACTCCAAATCTCCCATTTCATAAAACCTAGGTTTGACAATGATTTTTCTGCATTTCTGATGCTGATTTGTGCAATGATGTCCATTCTCTTACTTTACCACTTCTTTTATTTCCACTTTTAGTTGTATGTTGGCTTTTTTTAACTAACAGCATTTCGGAGACCTTGAAATGAAGAGAATTAAATCTAGATGTATAATTTTTCTGGATTGGGATTTTTATTGTTTTTAACAATCATTTAAATAACGAGATCAAATTAAATCAACTAAAAATAATTTAGTTGATTAATAAATCATTTTTTCATGTGGAAAGTGCATAGGAAAAGTTAACTACTATGTACAATTCTTTAGCAGCTTTATATAAATACCACATTATTAAAATGCATTTGTCAATAAGATCTTGCAACTATAACACAACACTTGTTTATCCATTTTTCCTTTTTTGGAAACACAGGTCCTATGAAAAAATTTATGGCCAATTCCAATAGTTTTTCAATTTTCAATGAAAAATTTGAATAAAGTATTCACATAAAGTGATGCATATATCTTCTGAAAATCTCATTCATCTTGCCAATATTGCCTTTAATTATATAGGGTGGAAATATATACATTGGAAAATACTGTCATTGACAAATTGCTAACATTTTATAATTTTTGCAGCTTGTCTCTGAGATAAGAATTGTATTATCACTTACAACAATTGAATTATCACTTTAAATTATTTCTGGCTTGCATTATATTTAGGGCATTTATAGGAAAGACAAAACTAAAAAATATACTTGTTTGTCATAGTTAAAGCTATTTCAAGACAATAGGAGATAAGTGGATATTAACAGAGTGCAAATAATTATTCAGTTTAAAAAAAAAAAAAAGACAAATATTATCAATTATAAATACTAAAAGCTAAGGTTTGTCACTATACAGATAGTTTACATTGAATTGATCTATCAGCCAGTAGATATTAAGCACATTTTGTTGTGTTTTGCTTTTATGTGTGTTGGCAGTCTATTCTTTACAGCTTTTTAAACAGATGGTTTTATATCAGTAAAGCTTAACAAGACACAGAGCAAATAGAAATAAAATCTTCACTGGCAATATTGCTTGTCATTGCCCAGTTGCTGCCAACTAAATACATTGGACCAATCTTTCATAAAAAAAAAAAAAAAAAAAAAAAAAAAAAAAAAAGCAGTTTCACAATTCCTAAGCATGTACTTATCAATTTACAAGACTACAAATTCTGGGATGCATTTTGTAGGCTGAGTAGTTATGGATTTCAGTCATGAACATTTAATAGGAAAGTAACTACTAGCAAGTTCTGCTGCCAGATCTGACTTCTACTATTTTGTGAATACCAATGGGAGTCTTAGCTCATGTGATCTGACAGACTCTAATTTTTGTTTCAAGGATATTACAGCAGATTGCAGAGGACACATCATATGTGCGTTTTGTGATATGGTAAGTACCAGTAATAACTGGCAACTCTGTCACTATTTATGCTAAATACATTCTCAGTACTAGGAAATAAGCTTTGAAAAATGCATCCATGTTTTTATTTTGTAAATTCAGTTTCCTAAATAAACAATTTTATGTAATATTTAAAATGCAGTTATATTCCCCAAAACACACTTTGTACATTTCAAACTGGTCTAATACATCACATTTCCTCTTATACTTAGACAGAATCAATTCACAGTCCCTAAATTAATACTGGATATTTCGTGTAACTTTGAAGGCCCTGAAGATAATGGTTCAGCGATGCTTTTGAAAACCTGTTCTTTCATCTGTGACATTTTACTCAGATAACAACACAAAACAAATATCAGAAGAAAAAAATCCAGAAACATTAGAGAAATATTTCAGCAAAAATCCTTAAGCACCAATAAAATATACACATATATATTTACCCAAGATTATATAAGAATACTAAGTAGTATTGAGATAAAGGAGTGGACATTTCACTTCTACAATTTAACAAAATTATAACTTTTGGAAAACAGGTTTTCTGTCTGTGTGACATAAATTGTATATTGTTTAATAAATACAAACAACCTGCATATATTTTCAAAGGTAACACTGAAGGAAGGATAAGCATATATAACTGTAGCAGAATTTCTAAGTAGAATTTGTCAGAATTCCTTTCACCTGATTAACTGATGAAGACTCTTCCTCTAAATTCAACAGTAAAAGTTTCCAAATTATTCCTCAGATCACTTTGAAGATCACCTTGAAATTCTTGGGGACTTAATGAAACATTTCCCAAGTTCTAAACATAGCTGCCAGTCAACACTCACATACTTGCATTTGACATAGATATGAGTCATAAACCTCGATGGAGTTACTCTAGATTTACACTAACATTCATGAGGTGTATAGAAGTTTGCATCTTCTCTTAAGTCTTAAAAAAGAAAGGAAGTAGAACTTTGAGCACCAAAGGCTTAATTTGCAGCCTCTAATTTCAGAATTGTTCAGGGAAATCAGACCATCTAGTCACACTAGATGCAAAGAGGGAAAACACCCATTACTTTACATACAGGCCCCATTACCTTACATACAGGAAAGCTATTCTTGTACTCTTCACATGCCATGGCAATATTTGTCTGAGCAATGCAAGGGACCTTGAGAAGTAGGCCAGCTTCTAAGCACACGGAAAGTTAGTGAAGCTTTAACTAGCACAGCATTTCATTCAAGAAGCCAGCTTCAAGACTTCATTTAAAATTATCAGGGGCACATTATCTGGGAGCACAACAAGAAGCAATTATTGGTTTAATTAGCCTGCATTCACCACGTTGTGCTCCTTCTCTTTGTTGGATTGCCAAGCAATTTTGTAAAATCATTAAGCAAGGGAACTATAATTCCATAATGACCTAATCTGCAGCTCTATCCTATCACACTCAAATATTTTAAAGTTATTTATGACTGTCCTCAATAAAAGCAAAGTCCATTGGACAAGATATGCTTTGGGTCTCCAAAATTCCAAATGGCTTCCCTTATTGAAAGTTTTTTGTTGTATTCACTCATATATCATCTTCTACACCTAAAAGAGAAGTTTTGCTGTTGAAATAAGGTTAGCATAAATGTATGTTGCAAATAGAAATGTACAAGACACACTAAAGGGTACCTTTAATGCTTCAAAGCTGTCCTAAAATGATTATATTTAACTTGAGTTATTTTCAACATAAACAATGTTACAATTATAATGAAGACGAAGTCAGAATAATGTAAAATAATCAAACAAAACCTCAAGAACTATTAAATAGTTATTTTTATTGAGAAGGAAATTAATTTAACAAAGTTTTTTTTTTAGTTACTATCTCAAAATTTGGCAGTAGAAGAGATTTAAGTTTGCAATTGTTAGCATTTTACGTTTTCTGTTTTCTTGCTTTCGTAATCATCATACCAGGTTTATGGTCTTTCATTTTACCTTCAATGTGAGACTAGAAGGAAGGTTAGTTTTATGAACTAATATATCTCCACAACTTTTAAGTAGTAAATTAGTGAAGTATCATTGTGTTCAAAAATCCCAAAACTTCGTTACAAAACATCCATGAAGAGTGCATATGAAACATTTGGAATAAATTTAAAAAATTGAAATTATTATCAGATAGCTATCTTTGAAGTTACCATTTGCCTAACTAAATTGTTTTACTAGGCTGAAACAAATCTTGGTAGAAAGTTGTAATTTCTTCATAAGTTTTGCTAAACAGAGAGAGAGAAAAACTAATTAGAACAGAATTACAGGAATAAAAAGCACCTTTCATATATTTTGCTATGGAGAGAAAATACAAGCTCTGAACAGTACCAAGATTTGAGAGTAGCTACCAATCAGTGAAATTGCAATGGATTTTTTTCATTTTAAAGGGACTTTATTAAAGTATGATCTTATCAAAATATGTGAGATATGTCAAAAAATCTCTGCCAATATAGAAGGTAAGCAAAAAAAAAAAAAGATATCAAAAAGCAGTTGAATTTCTGAATAACAAAAGCAAATTTAAAAATAAGCTGATACCAACTGAGAATTTTATGTTATGTAAACCAAGCAAATGTGATTTTTAAATTATTAAGAAATGTAATAACTTGATCAGAATGTGTCACCTTATTACTGCTCATCATTTTGACCTGGAACAGGTACATAAGCGTTAACTGTATAACCTAATCATGGTACAGTGGGAATGTTAGTAAGTATTTTAAGTAGTTTCCAAATATCCAAAGCCACTAACTCCTAAAAACAAACAAACAAACAGCAGCAGCAACAACAACACAATAACAACAACAACAAAAAATGGAAAGGAAGAACATACGGATATGTCTCAACCTCCCTTAAGGAACTGTTTAAACCTAGGAGGTCTGATTTGAGCTCTTTAGGTTATACACACAGTGTACATAAAAGATAACATGTTCATAAACGCGCTTAATGGATTAAGAAAAACCTACTCTCCCTGTTAGGTTTTAGCTAGAGTAGTTTAGCACATGAAAATGCATCAGCTTTTATTTACACACGGAAACACCAAAAATGCATTCCCTAACTCTTGGTTCTTAAAATGCTAATACTGTTATTTTATTAGCTTTGGAAGTTAAATGAAATATATTTAGTTTAGTCTCTCATAATGGTTTACATTTCAAAGTGGCATGTGCTATTGTATAATGAAATCAAGGGAAACTATAATTTTATGACGTTCCCAATAAGACAACAAAGAAAGAAATCACAAGTCACAGATCTCACTGTGTTCTTGGAGGAACACAGGAGATGAGACACAAAAAGCAGTTAAATGTTGTTGTGGTTTAGCCCGGCTGGCAGTCAAACACCACACAGCCGTTCGCTCACCCTCCCCCCTCCCTCTCCGGGATGGGGGAGAGAAACGGGAAAGTGAAGCCTGTGAGTTGAGATAAAGACAGTTTATTAAGACAGGGAAAAGAATAACAACAATAATAATAATAATAATAGTATTAATAGTAATAATGTGTACGAAATAAGTGATGCACAATGCAATTGCTCACCACCCGTTGACCGATGCCCAGCCTATCCCCGAGCAGCCGGCCACCCCTCCACCCCGGCTAGCCACCCCTATATATTGTTCAGCATGACGTCAGATGGTATGGAATACCCCTTTGGCCAGTTTGGGTCAGCTGTCCTGGGTCTGTCCCCTCCCAGCTTCTGCTGCATCCCTAGCCTGCTCGCTAGCAGGACAGAGAGAGGCTGAAAAGTCCTTGGCTTGGTGTAAGCACTGCTCTACAACAATTAAAACATCAGCATGTTATCAGCGCTCTTCTCATTCTAATCCAAAACATAGCACCCTGCCAGCTACTAGGAGCAAAATTAACTCTGTCCTAACTGAAACCAGGACAGATATCCACCCCTTATTCCATACCATTTATGTCATGCTCAGGTTACACTCTTTCCAATACCTTCTAATTAATCACCATTTTCATCTATGATATATAGCAACCATGGTAGCAATGACATACAGTGTTATATGATAATTAACATATTATAATTCAACTCATGGGCTATTCTCACCCAGTATTAGGTCCCCTTGAGGTACACACCGGACCTCCCCATTCTCTTGCATTACCCACCAAGTGCATCCAGGTCCCCGAGCAAAAGCAATCCCACGAATGGGCTTGCCTTTTCCTGAGGCGGGAGTAGCCCAGACTGTCTTACCCAGCATGTTTCTTACGTGCACTACAGGAACTTTATCCCCTTCTACAGTGCGTAACAGGTTTGATTGGGCAGGTCCAGCTCGGTTGGCAGATCCTCTAGTATTGACTAACCAGGTGGCCTTTGCCAGATGTGTTTCCCAATTTTTGAATGTCCCAGCACCCATTGCTTTCAGTGTAGTCTTTAACAGTCCATTGTATCGTTCAACTTTCCCGGAGGCTGGTGCATGATAAGGGATGTGATACACCCTCTCAATACCATGTTCTTTGGCCCAAGTGTCTATAAGGTTGTTTCGGAAATGAGTCCCATTGTCTGACTCAATTCTTTCTGGGGTGCCATGTCGCCATAGGACTTGCTTTTCAAGGCCCAGGATAGTGTTCCGGGCGGTGGCATGGGGCACAGGATATGTTTCCAGCCATCCGGTGGTTGCTTCCACCATTGTAAGTACGTGGCGCTTACCGTTGCGGGTTTGGGGGAGTGTGATGTAATCAATCTGCCAGGCCTCTCCATATTTGTATTTCAGCCATCGTCCTCCATACCAAAGAGGCTTTGACCGTTTGGCTTGTTTAATTGCAGCACATGTTTCACAATCATGAATAACCTGTGCTATAGTGTCCATGGTCAGGTCCACCCCTCGGTCACGAGCCCATCTGTATGTTGCATCTCTACCTTGATGGCCTGAGGTGTCATGGGCCCATCGGGCTATAAATAATTCACCTTTATGTTGCCAGTCCAGGTCCACCTGAGCCACTTCAATCTTAGCAGCCTGATCCACCTGCTGGTTGTTTTGATGTTCTTCAGTAGCCCGATTCTTGGGCACATGAGCATCTACATGGCGTACCTTTACAACCAGGTTCTCTACCCGGGCAGCAATATCTTGCCACAATGCAGCAGCCCAGATGGGTTTGCCCCGGCGTTCCCAGTTGTTCTGCTTCCATTGTTGTAGCCACCCCCACAGGGCATTTGCTACCATCCATGAATCAGTATAGAGATAGAGAACTGGCCACTTTTCTCGTTCAGCAATATCTAAGGCCAGCTGAACGGCTTTCACTTCTGCAAACTGACTCGATTCACCTTCTCCCTCAGCAGCTTCTGCAACTCGTCGTGTAGGACTCCATACAGCAGCTTTCCATCTCCGATGCTTTCCCACAATACGACAGGACCCATCAGTGAACAGGGCATATTTCTTCTCATTTTCTGGTAGCTTGTTGTACAGTGGGGCTTCTTCAGCACGGACCACCTCCTCCTCTGACGATATCCCAAAGTACTTGCCTTCTGGCCAGTCCATAATCACTTCCAGGATTCCTGGGCGACTGGGGTTTCCTATTCGAGCCCGCTGAGTAATCAGTGCAACCCACTTGCTCCATGTAGCATCAGTTGCATGATGTGTAGAGGGGACCCTTCCTCTGAACATCCAACCCAGTACCGGCAGTCGGGGTGCCAGGAGGAGCTGCGCTTCAGTACCGACCACTTCCGAAGCAGATCGAACTCCCTCATATGCTGCCAATATCTCCTTTTCGGTTGGAGTATAGCGGGCCTCAGATCCTCTGTATCCCCGACTCCAAAACCCCAGGGGTCGACCTCGAGTTTCCCCAGGTTCTTTCTGCCAGAGGCTCCAGGTGGGGCCATTCTCCCCGGCTGCGGTGTAGAGCACATTCTTTACATCTGGTCCTGTTCGGACTGGCCCAAGGGCTACTGCATGAACTATTTCCTGTTTAATTTGTTCAAAGGCTTGTCGTTGCTCAGGGCCCCATTCAAAAGCATTCTTCTTACGAGTTACTTGGTAGAGCGGGTTTACAATCAGACTGTAATTTGGAATATGCATTCTCCAAAACCCCACGACACCTAGGAAAGTTTGTGTTTCCTTCTTGCTAGTTGGTGGAGACATAGCTGTTATTTTGTTGATCACATCCATTGGGATTTGACGACGTCCATCTTGCCATTTTATTCGTAAAAACTGGATCTCTCGTGCAGGTCCTTTAACTTTATTTTGTTTTATGGCAAAACCGGCCTTCAGAAGGATTTGGACTATTTTCTTCCCTTTCTCGAAAACTTCCTCTGCAGTGTCACCCCACACAATGATGTCATCGATGTACTGCAGGTGTTCAGGAGCCTCCCCCTGCTCCAGCGCAGACTGGATCAGACCATGGCAAATGGTAGGGCTATGTTTCCACCCCTGGGGCAGCCGATTCCAAGTATATTGGACTCCCCTCCAAGTGAAAGCAAACTGTGGCCTGCACTCTGCTGCTAGAGGGATGGAGAAAAATGCATTAGCAATATCAATTGTGGCATACCACTTGGCTGCCTTTGATTCCAGTTCGTACTGGAGTTCTAGCATGTCCGACACTGCAGCACTCAGTGGTGGCGTGACTTCGTTCAGGCCACGATAGTCCACTGTTAGTCTCCACTCACCATTAGACTTTCGCACTGGCCATATGGGACTATTAAAAGGTGAATGGGTCTTGCTGATCACTCCTTGGCTCTCCAGTTGACGAATTAGCTCGTGGATGGGAATCAGGGAGTCTCGGTTGGTGCGATATTGCCGCCGGTGCACAGTTGTGGTAGCGATTGGCACTTGCTGTTCTTCAACCCTCAGCAACCCCACAACAGAAGGGTCCTCTGAGAGACCGGGCAAGGTAGACAACTGTTTAATGTCCTCTGTCTCTAAGGCAGCTATGCCAAAAGCCCAGCGGAACCCTTTTGGGTCCTTGAAATATCCTCTTCTAAGAGTCTATGCCAAGGATGCACGGAGCATCCGGGCCAGTCACAATACGGTGCTTTTGCCACTCATTTCCGGTTAGACTCACTTCAGCTTCCAATACAGTTAACTGCTGGGATCCCCCTGTCACGCCATAAATACAGATGGGCTCTGGCCCTTTACAGCTTGATGGCATTAGAGTACATTGTGCACCGGTGTCTACTAGAGCCTTATACTTCTGTGCGTCAGACGTGCCATGCCATCGAATCCACACAGTCCAATAAACTCGGTTGTCCCTTTCCTCCCCCTGGCTGGAGGCAGGGCCCCTCTAGTCCTGGTCAGAATCTTCATTTCTGTGTTTAAAAGACTGCCTGCTAGAAGTTGGAGCAGCAAACTTTTCAGAGACCCCTTTCTCCCGATTGTTTTCTTTTGCAACTCACGTACCCGTGCCTCTAGGGTCTCGGTAGATTTTCCATCCCATTTTCTCATGTCCTCTCCATGGTCACGTAGGTAAAACCACAGGGTGGTGCGGGGTGTGTACCCACCATATTGTCTTCTTTGCATGGATGCACGTTTACCCCTAATAGCCGAGACGCTGGTTTGTACAGGTGGGGAAGAAAATACACTCTCTTTAAGTTGCTGGACCTCTTCAAAAAGTTTCTCCAAAGTATTCTCTTTTAGTTGGTGGCCACTGGTTTGTTCAGGTGGGGGGGAAGATAAATCCTCTTTAAGTTGGTGGAACTCTTCAGAGAGTTTCTCCACAGCCGAGACGCAGGCCTGTAGGGAAGAGGAGAGATTTCCTTCGTACTCCCGGAGTTGTTTAGCCATGTCACCCACTGTGGGATCTTCACCGTTTTTCCAGGTTATTATTGCCAATGTGCTGGCCCATGTTGATGGTGCATTCCGTACAAACTTCCGCCATATGGGTCGAGTACACTGGACTTCATCTGGATCTGTGGATGTTTGTGCATCGTCTAAGTCCTTATAAATTACTTCCCGTACGGCTAATTCCCTCAGGTACTGAATTCCCTTCTCCATGGTGGTCCACTTGACTGGTACACATACAAGTTCTTCCTTGTAGGGATACCTTCCCTTCACAGCTAACAGGAGACGCCTCCAGAGGCTGTGAGATCGTGCTCCATCTCCAATTGCTTTGTCAATGCTTGCATCTCTAGCAAGGGATCCCAACCGCCTGGCTTCCCTGCCCTCTAATTTCACACCATTGGCTCCAGTGTCCCAGCACCGGAGCAGCCAGGTGACAAGCTGTTCACCTATACAGCGACCAAAATCTTTTCGCACATCTCGTAGCTCACGCTGGTATAGGGTTCGGGTAGTTACTGTTGACTTACTGACATCCTCATCCTCATCTTCATCCTCCTGCACACTTGATGGCCCAGCCTCGTCTTCTCCAGACCCAGACTTAGCAGAAGACTTTCTGCGTTCTAAACGACCTGCGTCTCTATACCATTTTTTCACCTTTTCTACAGGGGCAACTTGCACTGCTACAGCTCGCCTCTCCGACCCAGCCACAGGGTCTGCCACAGGGATTGGAATACCCTCTGCAGGGTCAACTTGCACTGCTACAGTTCGTTTCTCCGACCCAGCCACAGGGTCTGCCACAGGGGTTGGAGTACCCTCTGCAGGGGCAACTTGCACTGCTACAGTTCGTTTCTCTGACCCAGCCACAGGAGCGGGAATGGCTGCGGGAGCTGGAGCCGGGACAGCTGCGGGAGCTGGAGCCGGAACGTCTGCGGGAGCTGGAGCCGGAACGGCTGCAGGAGCTGGAACGGCTGCGGGAGCTGGAGCCGGGACAGCTGCGGGAGCTGGAGCTGGAACGGCTGCGGGAGCTGGAGCCGGAACGGCTGCGGGAGCTGGTATGGCTGCGGGAGCTGGAGCCAGGACAGCTGCGGGAGCTGGAGCTGGAACGGCTGCGGGAGCTGGAGCCGGGACGGCTGCGGGAGCTGGAGCCGGGACGGCTGCGGGAGCTGGAGCTGGAGTGGCTGCAGGAGCCGGGACTGGAACGGCCGCAGGGTCTGTCACTAGGTTGATAGTAGCATCAATTGCAGCTCGATAGGCACAAGCCAGACCCCAGCACGCCACAGTGATTTGTGTCACTTTGGAACTGCCAGAGTCATGACACCTTTTTTTCAAGCATTCTACCAGTTTTTTAGGATTTTGCAGTTGTTCAGGGGTGAATGTCCAAAACACTGGAGGTGCCCACTGCCCTAGAAACCTGCCCATATCCTCCCACACTCCCTGCCACTCGCAAATATCCCGCCTCAAGACAGATCTCCGGATGAGATTCCTAAGTAGTTGTTTAACCTTAAACAAAACCTGAAGCGCATTCAGGAGACATAACAACAAGAACATGCTGGTCTGAGTATCCCAAGGATATTCAACATCTTGGAGAGCTACCGTAACTAGCTCGGGGGATAAGAGGGTGGTGAAGGAGGAAGGGAGAGTGAACAGGTAGGAAAAAATATCTTCCCCTGTCCCCTCCAGAGACTGACTCCCTGATGAAAAAAGGCAATAGGTGTAATTGCTAATAGTTTCTGAGATATGGTTTCCAAAGTATAGAGTCGACGACAGTGCTGAGTACAAATACCAGGTTAGAGTCATGACCAGATACTTCATCATTTCATAAGCCATCGTTACACCACACAGTACCATAACAATCTTAAACCAGGGCCCGGAAAGGATAAACAGCACGACAGGGAGCACATACAGAAAGTAACTTGCTATAAAACTCAATTTGGGAAACAGGCACAGCAGACTTGAGATTAAGGCAATCAACATTGTGACTAGCAACTATTAAGCAGGTCGAATACTTATACCAATTTTAGTTTAACACACTCTGGTCAAATCTGTCGATATCTCAACCCTTCGAGCCCCACGTTGGGCGCCAAATGGGCTGTTGTGGTTTAGCCCGGCTGGCAGTCAAACACCACACAGCCGTTCGCTCACCCTCCCCCCTCCCTCTCCGGGATGGGGGAGAGAAACGGGAAAGTGAAGCCTGTGAGTTGAGATAAAGACAGTTTATTAAGACAGGGAAAAGAATAACAACAATAATAATAATAATAATAGTATTAATAGTAATAATGTGTACGAAATAAGTGATGCACAATGCAATTGCTCACCACCCGTTGACCGATGCCCAGCCTATCCCCGAGCAGCCGGCCACCCCTCCACCCCGGCTAGCCACCCCTATATATTGTTCAGCATGACGTCAGATGGTATGGAATACCCCTTTGGCCAGTTTGGGTCAGCTGTCCTGGGTCTGTCCCCTCCCAGCTTCTGCTGCATCCCTAGCCTGCTCGCTAGCAGGACAGAGAGAGGCTGAAAAGTCCTTGGCTTGGTGTAAGCACTGCTCTACAACAATTAAAACATCAGCATGTTATCAGCGCTCTTCTCATTCTAATCCAAAACATAGCACCCTGCCAGCTACTAGGAGCAAAATTAACTCTGTCCTAACTGAAACCAGGACAAATGTAAATAGGAATTCTGGTCAGAACCAAATTTTTAAAATGCTTATTTAAGAGATGAAGAACAGAAAACAAAACTATGCAAGTAATTACATATGGTTTTACAGTTTTGCTATGCAGAATTTTAAGTAGGTTTAAATACACTTGAAAGAAGCTCGTTCTTGTTTTCAGACACTGTATCATGATGAAAGTACGAGAGAGAATCAGAAGCAAGAAGAATTCCAGAAGGAGAAGTGGGGAAATGACAGAACAGCATGAGAACAATGTAAAAAATGTAGAGAAGATTAACTATGTTCTTCTTTCTTATGATATAACATTAGTAAGAAGTCAGTTCTTCAGAGGCAATACTATTTAAATTTCAAAAAGTTGCTACGTGGACGCTGTAATTAATGTCTTTACCATACGTGTGTGTTTTACAGCTACAGGCTTTGACAAAAACTTACTTTGTAAGTCATTCTGCAGCATGTCTGTGCCTTTTTCCCTATGTGGATTTTCTGAGATACAGATAACAGCTGAATTTTAGGTTGCAGTCACACCTTGAAGATCTTACTGTATGGAACTTATAGGAACTTACATAGTTTTGAAATTTCCACTTCCCATCAAATTTGACAGGAATTAGTTTAGGGGCCAGGATAGATGCAATGATCATATATCTCTGTTTGTCTTAAGAAGGAGAGAAAAACTCTTTTATGTGATGCAGGAATAGAAGTTAGGATTATTGTCCAGAAACAAGACTGCAGTAAAAGAACATTGCTATTTAAAGGTTTTATACATAAAAATAAATAAACAGTCCTAGAATGTTAGATAGGTGTGAAGAACCCTAATAAAAACGTAGAAAATATTTAAAACACACAATTTTTTTCCATCATGCAAATACTCCATTGTATAAATTTTATCCATTGGAAATTGTTTTCTAATGTTGTATAATGATGAGAGAGAAGTATTACATGCCAGAGGTAACTGGTCCAAATGCAGGAATACTACTTGGCCTGCTTCCTTCAGATCTAGTACAATCATCCCTGCACTGCGTTTTGCTATGAGATGTAAACACATCTGTGACAGCAAAGCCTTGCTTTTCAAATTTGATTTCTACATCTACCTTTGAAATAAAGGAAACTGATCAACGAACGACATTAAGTAGTATCCTTTTAACATGCTAACCTCATAGTCATGTTGGTTATCAAATTTGTCCTGTTCCAACTCACTAAATGCTGCACTGATCTAGGCTATACAGTATGATCTAAAGAAATCAACTGAAGCTGTGTGTCATGCATGTGCTAGCCCTTAATTTTCAATAATTTAAATAGTATAAAGGCAATTCTTAATCTTAAAATCAGCATCCTGATTTTTTTTTAAAGAAATATTTGACATGGAGTAAAAGATCTGAATTTATGATTTGACTATTTGCACAGATGACTTTCAGATAAAGCATACTAAGAAGCATATTATTTCCATGCATGGCAATTTACATGTGAAATTTCCATTAGTGGTAATGACAGTGGCACATATAAATCTCCAATTCCCTCTAGCATTAATTGCAGTCATCTATGTAAGTACTTGAATTTTCAATGACATTATATCCGTAGCTCTACAAAGTCAGAAGGGATCACAGCCTGAAGAGGCTAAACATTAAGCACTGTCATTTCTAATGGCAGGTAATAACTAAAATCTTCATCTCCAGCATTGTTAAAATATAGCATCGTATAAACTTTATTCGAGGAAAAAATACTAATGAAATATGTTTGCTTAATTTATCAGACTGTTAAGAGAAAACTAGTTCACAGAATTTGAAATTAAGCTGATTATTATTTTAAGCACACTATGCTGATACTTTGAAAGTTGCTAACTAATTTACCATTTATTTGAATAAGTGTATGTGAAATCCACTTTAGACCTTTCTAAACCTTCAAGAGAAAGCATTGAATT
The DNA here is from genome assembly GCF_009769625.2 of Cygnus olor. NCBI lineage: Eukaryota > Metazoa > Chordata > Aves > Anseriformes > Anatidae > Cygnus > Cygnus olor. The sequence goes on along the minus strand of NC_049172.1, from coordinate 38,878,584 downwards.
TCTTGTAAAATGGGACGTTATGAACTTTCAAGGAGGCTGTTGAGAATATAATATAAGTGAACCAACAGGTTAATTAGAGAGCAACTTCTTGGATTTTTGAAGTTCAAATAGACTTCATATTAGATGTCAAGATATTAAGCAGAAACAACTTCAAGTACATTTTAGTTCAACAAATGCATTATTTAAACTGAATTAAACTTCAGATATTTCTGTTAATGAAGTTATCAGAAGCTTGGAGTTCCCAAATTACCTGTTATGAAAAATCACTGAGGTATATTTAAAACAAAATCATTCCAAATTGTACTTGATCTCATTATGTAAATATGTGACATCTGATTTTTTGCTCGTCTCCAACATGTATCACAAAAAGTACTCTTTCATTATCTTAATCTTGAATCATGTAATGAAACAACTACTGCCTGAGAATGATATGAACTGTAACAAAATATTAGTGTTTTGGTATTCAGTGTCCAACAGAATCTGTCCAGTCATAAGACATCATCTTACTCAAATATTTTGCAATGAACAATGGAGGCTGAGTACTCTGAAAATGCAAATTATTTTATTCACAAAACACAGAGAAAAAAAAAATCCCATCCAGAACGCTGAGCAAATCTATACTACAATAAACTAGTTTTCTTCTGAGGTGTTAGCAAAAATTCTTAGAATCTGAGGAAATTTAAACACTATTCAATCCTCCTCCCTGGATACTGGGCATCTGTATAGCTCAGGTGACACCTACAACCTTACAAAATCAGCATTGATCAAACCAAGTGCAACTTAACTTGTTACATAACTGGTCTTCAAATCTGATAGATACTGAATTTTGACTTCTTTCACTAATTTTAATTTCTCTTTGCACATGAATTCTATGATATGAATCAAGATGGTCTAAACACAAGGAGGGACTGTAGCCGTGATGGAAGTTATTCAACTGAAACATTAAACAAGGCTCTTTTCAGTCTTTAACAAAATCCTCAAAATACAAAATTGATTGTATTGGGATCATATATGACAGTGAAAATGTCAGTCATTTTGCTTTTGATTCAAATTAGGCCAGGTCTACACTTGTAACCAATTATCAATAATATCATCCTGCATTGTTAACAATATGTTACTAAGATGAATTTCTTCTTGTGTAAATTTTAACATTTAAAAGACAGTTAATTATTCTGAGAGTTAGTCATCGCAAACATGTCTGAAACATATCTACAGTCTTACTACCTGATGGTGCCTATTTCTCCCTATTTATTCTAAGAGGATCTTGGGCAAGTACCTTAGAATTAGACAGCAATTTTTCCATGTCAAAGCTAGGTTAGAGAAATGCCAAAGCTAGGTTAGAGAATGTCTTTCCTATAGAGCTAGAATCTATCAGCATTATTATTTATTATCAGCACTGTTTATTATTTATAAAATAATAATTCTATTTCTCCTGAGGGATGTGAAGTTTTACTAGCAAATGTGATTCTCTGTTTAGTTGTCTTCTTTAAGAGCACCTGAATTCAATTTTTTGCCAGCAACTTTATGTTGGTCAGAGATAACTCATCAAATCTCTGACAGACAGAGCCATGCTGGCAAGTTTTTACAGTAGACCTATCTTTAGATTAGTCTTAACATTAAGTTAAATTGCATCAGCAGTCACGGCTCCCTCAAGGCCAATTCACAAAATTGGGATTACCTAAAGCAGTCATGTTAAAGCTACATTTCCTGCACCTTTCACATTTTACTCTACAAAAATACAGGGAAGGGACTGAGGAAGAACAAAGATTTCATTATAAGTGAAAATCTTCAGCAGCTGTTTTTAGCTATGTTCAGGTGTATGTGGGAAAAGTGCACTGCGAACTTGGATGGCCTTCAAATATTGTGCGACATTTAAGTATTTTATCATGCTCCATCATAATATTACAAAGCAATGGAATGTAGTGTTAGTCTGTCACTGTTCAGGTTGGAATGCATGAATTAGTTGTGGAGTAGAGTCAATTTTACTATTGTACTTGAAAACACCACCAACAGTTAGCTATCTGGATTTTCTAGCTTTGCATGAAATGTAGATGGCTGACAATTTACCTGACACACTAAATCTGCATCAGGATCCTATCAACTGCGTTGAAGAGAAGGTATCTTTTACATTTTAAAGGGTAGAAACATATTTTCTGTTTTCATAAAATACATTAATGAAAAATGTAGTGCAATACACAGCAAGTTACAGAGGGTGACTGATTTTTTTTTTTCAGGGGAAAAAGCAGATAAAATCTTTAACAGGTATTTCCTCCTAATACTTAAAACCAAACTGTAAGATTGAAAGTATTCTTTTTTTTCTTCACAGGAGGAGACAGTAAAATACACAACATTTTTTGACAAGTGTGAGTAATTCAATATTTGGGGAAATGAAAATGAAATATGGAATTCTGATTTAGAGCAAATGCAGTGGCTTTTGTTTGTTTGTTTTTCCCACTCTCTTTAGGATTTTTTTTTTTTTTAATATTATTATGCAATTGAACAAGTAACATCCATGCCTTCAAATGTGATTGAATATTATTTCAATTGCAGAAAGTTATATATTTCTTCTTTACAGAAATGTTCTACTAGTATTTGTCTCAATCTGGCTGGCTGTTTAGATGCCAATGAAGAAAATTAAGAAAAAGATTCCAGAAACTACCCTGACAAATATACAAGATGAAATCTATGAGACGATGCAAGTTCACAACCAAAGGGTTGAATTTGTAATAAAATTTTCTTATTTTTTTTGTTATGTGTTTTTCTAGTTAAATGGCTTTCTGTTAAATGTGTGATCCAGAATTATGTATAAAATTAACAAATCAACTGCTCTGAGAGATAAAGACTTTTCATGGAAGCGTAAATATTTCGTTGTGAGTATAATGTTCTCAACAGGGCTTTTGCATGATTTGCTTTAATTTTGGTTACCATCTGCAAAATGGATATCAATATTAGAGTTGTGAAATATGAAATGCCTGTTTTACTTTCTATAGATTGTGAAGAGATCAAATGTTAATTAAGGCCTCATCTTATAAACCATATAAAGATACAGTTTCATAATTCAGGCAGCAGAAGTACAGGTTCCCAGAAAGCAGTATGGGAACATCTTTACCTGGATCTTCTGAGTTTTATTGGGTTTCTTGTGTATACTGTTCTCAGGCTTAAAAAAGAAGTGGTGATAGTAGGGTTTCCAAGAAGGTTACACTATTGCTATCAAGTGTCTCGGATGATTTTTCTATAAACAACAAGTTTGGAATGTACAATCTGCAGCATAGTGTTGAGGTACTGTGAAGGTCATTTGGAATTCAAGATGCTTCACAAGCAGCTACATTTATAAATCATGATCTGCATCTAGTAATATTCTCCACAAAAGAGCTCATTCAGTATTCTTACCATCACAGCTTTAAAGCCTTCTAGCCTCTGAGGATATTGATGAGACACAGCATATTGAAACTTCAGAACTATTGCAGATGAATTACACACTCCCATAAATGTATTAACTACAGCTACATATATTGCCAATCTATCACATCGAATTAAATAAATGGAGAATTTACTGCAGCTTACACAGAAATAAAAGCACAGTCTATTAAATCAACCTTATTCTGAATCAGGTACATAACCTATCTAATCAGATACTTAATATATTGAATCAAAATCACTGTACCTGCTGCATGGAATTCATCACACATTGAACGAAATACACCATCCAAAAAGCATATTGATATTAAACTTAATCATGTTGAACTGCTATATAATTTACTAAATTAAATAAATTGGGTCGATACACTAGTCACTGAACCTAGCATATCAGATCATAAACAAACAAAAAGCTAAGATGTTTTGAAAGAATTTGACATGCATTACGTTTTAGGTCTTGGTAAAGTGCGGTGTTTAAATGGACAAAGTTTTCTAGGATGTTAGGATTTTTTTTTTTTTAAGAGTTACTGAATAAATAACCTACTAATTTATGTATCACACTCAAACAAGATCTACTATCATCTACTATCGTTCCTAGATATCCAATGCCTCCAATTATAAAACTAATGATAAATCAGAGATTCCTGAAGTTCATATCAAAAAATATTCCCTGAGAAATTCTATAGCAAGTATGACATCTTGGCTGTTAATCTTGGCTGTTATTTTTTTTTTCCCCCACAGCTGTAATTATAACAAAATCATAACAAAAAGCAGCAGAGACTTAAGTGTGAGATGAGAAAAAAAAAATCTTATTTTAGAGATTTTTAAGAAATAGTTACATATTTAAGCTCTTATTTCAGGTTTAATGTGATACAGACCTGAAATCTTTCCTAATATTACTTTTCAAAGGCCAGACAACAGTTATAAAAAAAAAAAAAAAAAAAAAAAAAAAAAAAACTAAGGTTAAGCAGTATGGAATCAAACCTTCCTCCATTAAATTTAACTGGATTTCTGCCAATTACACTGTTTTCTGTATATTAAATTCATAATCTTTTAGTGCAACTATTGCCAGGTATCATTTTATAATAATCACTTTTGAAACAAAGACAAATCTAAATGAATTTAATCATTTTATGATACATTTAATATTCTTCAACTGTAAATATATATATGTAAATATACAAATATATTAGTAATGGCTTACCTCATAAAAAGACACATTATGTTTCCATATAATGTCAATATTCCTGCTGCAAAAACAAGAATGTACAACTGTTGAGGTATAAAATGCATTTGTGTCCATTTTAGAGACAAAAATAAGTTATTCATAAAGTAAATCTATGTTTTTAAATAATTTGCCCTTGCAAGAACACTCTAAGTATATATGTATGTAAAACTAAATGAAGATTTATGATTATTAGACAAAAATGTTTTAACAATTTTGTTGGTTGGTTTGACTTCATTTTTAAGATTCTCTAGTACTTGAAGTAAGCATCTTGTTGATGCTCTGTTTCATACAGAAACTCCAGTCCTTTATGAATACACTTTAAACTGAGAGAGTGAGAAGTTCATCTGTACACTAATTCAGTAATTAAAACATTTAGCTAAGAGCTATGGAGATTCATTTCCTTTGAGCTGCAAAGCAGAAAAAAGTTATTCTTTTTATCACACAACAAATACTTCTGTTTTATCTAAGTGGAATGATTCCAGCCAACATACAGAGAAGATCAGATTTTTTTTGGTTGGTTGGTTGGTTTTTTTTTGTTGTTGTTCCTTGTTTTCCCTCCTTGTACTATAGCACTAGGAGGGAATACTATATAATAGTATATAACAACATTAGTTTCTACAGGGAATAAAAAATATGCTAAAATCCTGTCCAAGTTTTTTCAGCGTACAGGTAATGCCCCTGAACAGGAAATGATACTGTTACTCATTAACCATTTTCAACACTTACCTAAAAATAAGGTGGTTGTCTTTGAAAGCATTAACAAATCCTGGGGTGTCAATATATGGACAAATAGCAACTTTGCAGAAAGCTTTTATTCTTAATTCCCCTTGCCTGAGGAACAAGAGATCAGCTGGAGTCTTTCACCCACTAAAGCATCATTTATAATGCAAACTAGCAATCAATAACAAAAGCAGATGTTTTATGAAAACTTCTCTTGCTTTCTCAGCTTTAGTCCTTTTAACCCATGCTGAGAAGTTAAAATAAGAAAGAACACTATTGATGTAAAGGACAAAGCTAAGGATGAAAAAGTTATGTCAGAAACAGAAAAGGTAAACTACTTTTTACAAAGAAACTTATATTGAGTTTCTCAATTCAGTAGATTGAACTCAACAATCCTGTAATTCTGTAAATTGGACTGCTTTCATGCAAGGTTCAGGGTCGCTGTGTTTTGAAGAAAATACATTTGCATCCTTAGAGGCAGTCAACATGTCTTTAGAAAGTTATCTAGTAAAAATGTCAATTGTAAAAACAGTGGTGTGCCCATAATCTTTCATTTCTAATGAAATGCTTTGCAGAAACCTGATGAAGAAGCAGTCTGTGTGGTTCCTATAACCTATTTTGTAACCTGTTCCCACATAATACATTCATAGAAGCTTTTTGTTGCCCCACCCTATCCTACTGCTTTCAGGAAAATCAGTAACATTGACTATCATCTTGCCTGTGACAAGAAAGGATATGTTTAAATTTCCAATAGGAGTCCTGTTTTCCAGAATTATATTTCTGAGCAATTAGTTTGCTATAGGTTGCTGCTGCATGGTATGCGGTGTTTTAGCATATGAAGACTTTGCTCTGTTATTTCCTACAAATTTACTTTGTATTTTTACATATATAAGGATTAAAAATAGGCTTGATACCAAAATGTGATTCACAAGGCAGAACTCTGTGTGTAACCCTGCTGATTTTATTGGTGTTCCTTGTAGCTCAGGGGCTGCTTTCATGTGTATCTCACAGAAGGCATGGAACCATCATTAATTGCAACTGAAATTGGGTGAAACACTTAATTGTTTTGCCTTATTAGTAGATTGGATTAAAAGGAATTATAATATATATATATTTTATTTATTTTTTTTACAGATTCATTAAATGAAAGCTAGTAACCTGGATCAAAGCAAATATTCAGACATTGACTAGGGGCAGGACCCTGGAAGCAGTTTTACAACAGGATCATACTTTGTAGTGAAATGTGGGAGCAAATAAGAGACAAAAGGGATAAAAGTTTCTGAAAAAGTCATGTTCTGAAAATGTTAGTCCACAACATGTTAAATGTCTAAGAGCTTAATTTATCAGAGAAACTATTCTGATAAATCTATTCTCTCTTCATGCCAGATTACCAAGAAAAGGAGCAAAAAAAAAAAAAAGCCATTAAAAGAGGAGGAATAACCAGATATTCTTGATAAATGGTCTCTAAATTTGGCATATGCTGATGCATGATGAAAAGGAGGTATACATTACAACCATAATGGAAAGTTTGTGAACAGGTTACAAGGAAATATGCAGAATAAAATCTGCACAAGTTGTAAACATTAACCAAATATACCTCATCATAAATTGAATGAAAATTCCTTGTTTACTGAAAAATATCTCAAGTTCCAAAATATGTGGAAACTTTATATGTATCCATAATTATATGTCATTGTCAGTAAAATGTATGAACAAAAACTTTGAGACCCAATGATAGATATAAAAGAAAAAATTCTTGATATTATCTATGTTTACAATATTAAGATATATGTACACACGATTTGTTTCATTTTAAGCTGACCTTAAAAATACTTAAATTCAAAAGAAACAATATTCCTTAGGGAACCATTAAAACTGTAACTTTATATAATTGCAATCTTATCTTTATCTCACTCATATATCTATATATATCTACCTTAATACATATAAATGCACACACATTATTTAAGGAAAGACTCGGAAAGGCCAAATTATTTTCTTTATCAAGCACAAAGCAAAAGTAGAATTTATATCAGAAAACTCTAAATGGACTTGAATTTTCACAGAAATATCACTCAAATTATTCTTTCACATTTCACTGATGAGATTTTGTGCTGGCAGCATGTGTGCTTTGGTTATTTGCCATGTGGGTCACCCAGTCCTGGGAGGGTTAGAGTGCTGATCTTTGGTCCAGTTGGAGTCCCAGGAAGGCAGCCAGTTTCTGCAGAGGTAGGAGTCCCATTTGTAAGCTAAAACCCAGTAAGACGTGAAGTTATTTTGCATGAATCAAAAACTTTTTCTGCATCTTGCCTGTACCTACTATATTATCACAGTCCTCTACTTAAAACGTCTGCCTGCATATTACTGGTGGAACAAGAAGATGCTACTAGAGAAAGCAATATTGAGAGTTAACCGAAGCAGCATGACATCCGTGTGCTGCACAGCTTTGATTCTTGGAAGACTTAAATGATGATATCATGATTTCATAAAATAAATACAATAGTATGTAACATAAATTTGTTTATGATCAGTTAATATCTTTAATAACTCTGATAAGGGATGATTTGTGGAGGAGATTTGCTTCGCTGCACCCCCTTGAGCAGCCTCACTAAGAGGCAAGGAAAGATGGGCTTATCGTGAGGGTGCATTTGACCCATCCATAGCGGAAGCAGCTCTGCAAAGCTCAAGATGCAATCAGCATTAAATGAGAAGAAACTGAGAACAGCCAGCCTGTACATCACTATGTTGGCAAAGAGCAACTGCCACCCGGGCTGTTCACAACAGGGCATGGCTTCCAACCTCACAGCATTTCACACAGCGAGAAAGGGACCCAGAGGGTGTCCTTTAATATCAAGCACTGCTGCCTTTGCACAGGCACTCTTCCTAGCCTTATTTTGTCTGATTTTACGTCTTGGGCAGGGCTGTGCTTAAGCACTTAGAACAGATGAATTTCAACCTGACAAAACGCATCTGTTGAACACAACACAAGAAGCTGCTTTCCCAATCACAAATTGTAACATACGTTGTCATCTGCTTTTCTCATACTTGCAAGCATTATTAGATACAGTCTATCTACTTAGCTTATAGGAGTAGAAAATGCATTGAAGAAAAGAAAGTTAAAAAAAAAAAAAATAAAAAAACACAACTCCTTGACTTTCTCTGTAGGAATAATCTGTGTCATTTTTAATTTCATCCAGGCTGAACATATAACATTAAATTGTCAAGCGCTCTGTTAGAGCAGTCTAGGAAAAATGCAGAAATGCATTTACTTTTTTAGACTACATTCAGGACATATTCAAGATTGGCCATTAGGTCTTCAATACCGTTTTCTAGAGTGATATTTGATGGCTGCATTTTGTACTTTTATGTTGGTGAGATGGGTCACAGAAAATAGTCTTAAATCATACATAAATAAAATATATTATTCAAAAATATATACATACATTTTAATAAGCAGCTAATCAAAATTGGTTGTAAGGCATTTTGCAGACCCTTTGGGAAAGATGAAGCATGGTTCATTAAAACGACGGGAAAAAAAAATCTGTATTTAAATCTGTTTGATGCCAAGGGTTTAATCACAGAGGAGGGCCTTTTCTTACATTTGTATGAAAATGTTACAAAAAAAATGAATATAAAAAAATTAATTTGGTCTCCAGATACACATTTATCTATTAAGACATGCATGAATATATCTTTCTATATTTAACCAACCCATGATCTGCATTTACTGTTTGAAACAGCTCTACCATTTGCTTTATAGAATTAATAAAAGACAGAAAAGGAAAGAAAACAATAATTTTAAGCTAAATATAAAGTTTTGGGAACAAGGACTTCTATGTACACAAATAATATGCAGGCATACAGAAATACTTTTATTAAATTAAGATGAAATTTTCACTTTTTACTCCTGAACCCCTGGGAAGAGCAGGGAAAGAGATGGCTGTACTTCAGGCCCAATTTGGTATTTGTTGAAAAAAAATGAGGGTAAAACAGGCTCTTATCAAAAAAGGGAATAAAGCATGACTGAAATGTATTTTGTATAGGATATTGGGTCTCTCTACATGGAGACGGTTTGAAGCAATTAGGCTCAAGCTCTGAAATCAAATACTATGATTTTTTTTTTTGATAACTCGTCACCTTGTTGTCTTTATCTCTTTCCCTGTCTTTCCCTGATATAATTACCAGTAGTTATAAACTTACCACCTGTCTTCAAAAATGGAAGACAACACAAATCTCTAGAAATTCATACAAAGTTGTTTGAATAAAGTCTTAGAAAAAATGATACAGGCTATGAAGGAACCCTAATCTTGCGGCTCAGAAGTGGTATTTGAAAGCAGGTAAGTCATTACCTGTGAGGAATGAAATGGCAGCAGCTGTTGGAGGAACTTTCACATGAAAAAAAAATCTTCATCTGGATCTCTTCCAGGTCAGGATGCAGAACCTGGTTACATTTCTGTTTACTTCCCACAGAGTGCTGAGATTAAGGCTCTTTCCTTAGAAATTTAGCACGAATGCTTATCAGTGCTCTTTGCTGAAGTTCTCCAGGGTTTTTGTGGGATTTGCTCATTCAGACTTAGAGGATAACATGTAAATTCATTCTTGTTTCGTCAAATACCCTATTTATTTATTATTTATTATTATTATTTATTATTTATTAAATATATTTATTATTTATTGCTGAACAAGGTTTTATATGTCTTTCTCAGTTCCTGATCAATTACATTTTACTGTGATAAGCTGGAAACAACTAAGCCTCCTTAGTACTCCTTATATATATATATATATATATATATATATATATATACACATATATACATATATACACATATATATATACTTGTATGCATTACATTAAAAGGCAAGGTGAAGTGCCTGGGCTCATCATTAACACCTGAAAAAGCACAAGAAGTGCCATTTGAAAACAGAAACTCTATTAAAGTAAACATGCAACTAAACAAAGGAGCTTAGTAAAGAACATAAGAAATTTGTTGCAGGAATTCCAGAGAACAAAAGACAGAGCTTAAACCAGTAAAAGAGACTGTCAAATTCTTCTCTTCCTTAGCCTGCCATCATGTAGGATCCTGTGCAAAGCATCAAACAGGTTAGGGATGGTTTGAGAGAGCCTGCTGTAATTCTTACTCCAACATTGGCTTGCTATGTTATGTTGGGTAACCACTTTATGCCTCAGTTACAAATGAGACGTATTTTTCTGTTGTAAAACACTTTGAAAAGTATAGTGAAAAATAAAATATCATTATTATTATGATTTCCTTTACTAGGCATCTTCAAAAGACAAAGAAATAAGAGGAATATTTTCTTTCCTAATTTTCTGATTTCTTTCCTGACAACTCAAATATGGATCATGTAGCTAAAAGTAATACTCTAAAATCTTATGCTCCTTCTTGGAGTGGGATCTATGCAAAAAATCCCCATAACTAGATCTAAAGAATGTCAGCGGAATTCTTCTCTTCTGTAAAACAAACAAACAAATAAAAGCTTAGATTTTGTCTGATTTATTTTCTAGCACTGAGAAAATCACAAGTAGGAGAAAATCAATTACTTCTGAACCTCTAGATCTCTCCCAAGTATATGACAAAAAGCCCCATAATACTCTTTGCATGTTAATTCCCCATCATTTTAATTCTCAACTACATTATTCTCCTCTCCCATTTCACAGAAAGAATTCCACAGAAAGGGTAAAATCATCTACTTGCTTATGCAGAAACATTATTCTAATCTAATGACACACACGAAATGCATTGAATTTCATGGCATTTGATTTTCATTCAGATGCATCTGCCTATGGAAAGAGTTGTCAAAGAGAGCTCCCTGCTAGTAGTCGGTTGGGAATGATTTCAGAAATCTCTGTCTAAATCTTCCCTGGCATTTTCTCCTAAACTTTTTGGTAAGAGTTTGAAATGTATCACCCTGTTATTTAATCTTGACTGTCTCATAAATATCTCCAAAGAATGTATTTATTAGCATTTGAAAGAAACTTTTACCTTTATAGAAACCTTTGCAGCCACAATTTTGAAAAAGCATAATACATGTTTCTCGGAATATTTACTTCTATCACAAAGATGAGTAGATAGTGTGTATTTCACTGGGAATGTTAAAGTTCTTCCCTTGGTATTTCCAGATATTGGAAGCAATAGTGATGGATAATGAGAATTCCCTTTCTTGCAATGACTACAGCTTTTTGTCGGTTTGATTGAACAAATTCTTCTGGTTCCCTCTTCTAGTTTCCCTGCAATGAAGGGATGCAGAGGGATGGGCAGAACTACTCTCATAAAACTCTGCACATTTTAAGGATTAATTAATTGAGTTGAAATTGATATCCAATTTGCTCAAAATGTGCAAGACATAAAAGAAATGTATTTTTGAATATCTGGGAAAAAAAAAAGACCAAAAAAAAAAAAATCAACCAAACAATAACAGCACTGTGGGCTGAAAATCAAGTTTGTGTTAAATAAATGAACTAGACTACCCAAATAGAAATAGGAATAAATTAAAACGTGGAAAAGAACATATGTGTGCATATGTTCTTAAAAAAAGAAAACTGCTTTTAACAGCCATAATAATAATAATATAGCTTAGCAGGTTTTCTCTTAGCAAAATAAAAGCAGACAGTATTTAAACGTGGATTTAAATTTTAAAACACTCATACTAGAAAACCTATAATCATCATAAAAAATATCATATCTTAAAATTATATCTCAAACCTAAAAATAATGAAACATGACTGTCATTTCCATTGCAATGTAACACTTTATAAACAACAATATGTGCACATTTATTTACTGCATTTACTACCAATAAAACTGTAAATGGCCAAAGCTCATAAAATGTCTCTATCTTTAGTTATAGCTCAGTAAGATACTTGGGCTTATATGTATTAAGTTCACTTCAGAAGAATGGAGCTGAAGAAAACCAAAGGTTCAAAATTAGCACAACACGTCAATACTTTCTTTCTGGTAAGGTAACACTAGAATAAATATATATATATATATATATATATATATATATCTTTTTCTAAGTAATTTTATTTCACTATAGAATTTATAAAACCATTTACTCCCTAGTTAATGTCATTCCCTATATACTAAGTCTTTTGGCAATGCTGGTGTCCAGAAAGTGGAAACTATGCCAGGCCCTGGCTTCAGATGCAGATGTTAGCAGCATTTTGATTTCTTGCAGAGGCAAAACCCAGATGTACGACTTTTTTTTTTATGACCTTCCTTCTCTGAGAAGAACATCAGGCAAAAAGAATGGGAAATTATGCACAAATGGTAACCAATTAGTCAGAAAATGTAAGTTCATATTGAAGCTGAGGAAAAAAATACCAATTTTTTTCCTTTTATAAAAAAAAGGTGAAAATTAATGTTAAACTGAAATAATCCAAGAATTATTGTTTTATTTATTCTAAATCATTGTATAAAAATTAAATATATTTGAAAGACATTTATATAAAAATACTTGTTCTGTTGTTCTTACAAAACATTAGTATTTGTTTTAAGAGAAATAAAAGCAAGACACTGTCCCTTTTCTCATTTTCAGTTTTATTATTATTATTATTATTATTTTCTGTAAGTTGTATATGAACAGCTATCTACTAAAGGAATGATAAGAACTTAAAAGAGGCTACCAAGTGAACATTAGGTGACTAGTTCAAGCAGTGCTTACATGCACCCAAAGAGGGAAAATTTCTTTATCTGATCAGAAATGAAGTTGTTGCAAAAGCTTCATAGGGGCAACATTGGTAACATTCTGTGTAAGAGTCTCTACAAAGAGAAACGATAAATAAAAAAGAGTAAAGAAGAAACTGCACTAAATTCCAGAAGAGAGAGAATTTGGACAGGGACAGTGGGAGTGGAGTGAAACCTTTGAAACCTTCTAAGCTGATCTACATCTTGTGTGTTCTTGCATGCAAAAAACACTCAACGTTTTCCATTCTCAATGTCCTCTATAAACTCGATGAACTGCAGATTTTTTGATGTGCTCTGGGATAATGTGATTAAAATTAACATTAGGTAAGGGACTTAAACTTGTCAGGAAATCAGGCGGGATCAGTGGAACGAATTTCTGAGAAAAAGAAAATGCTTGAGATTTTTATTTTAGTGTGTTTCATTCTAACTGATTAGCTTTCCATGTTGTTTGGCTGTACTGCTGTCAGAGATACAGTGAACTGCTGCTACTGTATGTTGAGTCAACCTTCAGTATGCTGTGATGACCTCCTACAGAGAAATGTTCTTTGCAACCAAAGAGTTTGTAAAGAATTGGGTTTTCAGGAGAAGCCATACTTTTCTGCATATTGCTCAGAAGTGAACATTTTAATCAGATGACAGTTCTCTATCCCAAATATTTGGATAGAAACAACAGTTTCTTCAACTGGTACCTTGGATGATACACTCTTGTTTGTATATGCTGCATAAAAGTTGTGTTTGCATGTTTATACAAACACCACCCCATTGTTACGGTTTGTCTTTCCTACTGAGTGTTCTCTTTTTTTTTCCTTCTAATTGACAAGCTTATTTATACCTAAGGTAAATATGTAGTACGCATTTTGCATACAGTGAGTTGCATTTGCAGTGTAAACTAACAAGAGAGCTATCATGATAATAAATATAGACTGTTCATATGACTGACAAGATTCGCTTCTTAGCTGATTCTGCTCCTACCATGGCTTTTGTTAATCTGCTCAGTAAAGCGCTCAGTCATCAAATGAGCAGTTGCCTGTTTGTTTGATTCACTCCTTGGTTCATCTGTGAGAAAATTAAACAGAAACTGTCAAAAGGAAAAACATTTTAGGGTTACCTTAGAGAGTTTTCTTTGGCTAAACTGTTGGCAAGGAAAAAGCTTTGCCTCCTCAAGTACTCTCATTCCCAGGAGGACCATTAACACACAAGTACATTCACACAGGAGAATTCTGCACTGGTTTGTGTCCTTTGACTCCCTGCCAATAACAATCCAGTCCCACTGAAAGGAGTTTAATCTGGTCTGGGCCCAACTAATTTCCATTCAGCTCATTCATTTCACAGCCAAGCCTCACATCTACACTTTGTCTGTGTCCTGACTATGAAGACTCAGCAGTTAGTAAAGATCTATCACAATTTTATAAGTAGGAAGCAGAAGTCAGAGAGGCAATTGTGGAGGGCTCTAAGCCCTGCAATCACTCTTGCAAACAATTAATTTTGTAAGTATGAAGAATGGCCATGACTGTGATGAAACACATTACTTGTCCACATTTCATAAATACTGTGTATTTGAGTGTGCACACCCAGATTGTTTCACTTATCACTAGTTGCTTCAGTGGCAATGACAAGTAGTTTTACAGCTAGTATATTCTTAAATATAAAAGTAGAAGGACTGTACAGGAATTGTTCCCACAGGGAATCAGGGCACAAGGTCACTAAATTTTGGCTCATTTATTACTCATTTTCTCTGTAGCCCAGAACAGCGTGTGGTATTTGTTGATAAATATTGTAGAAAAGTGAACAATTGCAATAAAGAATAACTGTCACTAGTCACAAAAGAAGTTCCTATTTCTAAGTATTGTTCAAACTCTCCTAAAAAAATCCTTAACAAATTATGACAAAACTAGTGAAAACAAGATGACACATTTACTTTTGTTCCACTGATGTGTAGAAGCTTATACAGGGTCATTACCTCAGTGTATGAAGAAAAGGCTTAACTTGCAGAAGATGGTCTTGAATGGAAACAGTTTAATTTCAGGGATGTAGCACAGTATTCAGTATTATTAGGATTGATCTTCTCTACAAATATCAATAACGTTGATTTAAGAAAGGTGTTGAACTATGATGAAACCTAAAATGGAAGCAGACAATCAATATGAAAAGGATAAAACAAAACATACAAATAAATACATATAACACACTGAAGAAAGCAGAAACATGGGTAGCTGTATGCTTTAAATGGATTTTATACAACATTGTTAAACATTTTGACTATACTTTCCTTAAAACAATATGTTAGAAGTTTGGTGTTTCTTGTGGTAGAGATATCTATTCATTTGTACTAAAAAATGGAAGTCAAAATCAAAATAAATGGCAGTTTTTGGATTGGCCTGTCAGTTTCAAAAATATTCCCTTATTTCACTGAAATTTTATATAAATGCTAGGAAAGTGAATTACTTTGTTATTGCAGGCTGCATTTCATTTCTCCATCAAACCTTTTATGTTATTTGCAACAGTATATGTCTCTGATTCTATTGCTATTTCTCCAAATGAAAATAACCCTTTTGATTGCTATTGGTGAGGCGTCTGTGCTTCATTCAGAGTTAAAAAAAATTAATACACCGATTGTCTTCTCTAATTCTAACAATAGAAGAAAACAGTAACTGATATATATCTAAAGTACAAACATTTTCTGCCAGGTATAGGTCCCAACTTTATCTATATAATTGCCAAGTAAAGATTGCTGGAAGATGTTAAGGAACGATTTTTCTATCAAAATTTTCAGAGTGACAGCACTCAGTACTGCGTTAAGGAAACTTCACAGTATTATTTTTAAGTAGTATGAATTATTTTCTGGCAAATCAAAGTTTTAATTACCTTTGATATATAATGATTTTGGAGACCTCTTCCTGTTTTCATCACAACAGAAGCAGATGAAACAGCCTACTAAAGACAGGTAAGCATAATTGTTCTTTACATGTTTAAGACGACTTTTAGAGGGAATTTCACTTGCTGTTGAAGGGTTGAAACAAGCTTACACTACAATACAAATTTACATTAACGATTTGTTCACTTCTTGAAGCAGCAGTATGAGTGGAGAAGACACTTCAAGGTAATGCTCCCCCTGAACTCTGGCTTCCAGGCAGTATGTTACCAGACCCCTCTGGTTTAGCTCCCAGCTATGGAACGCTAAAAGAAAATTAAGACTCAGACTGACAGTAAGAACAAGGAAAGATATTGCTGTCAGCATAATGCTTGTTCAGTATTGTTTAACAATAATAAGAGAAGCTTAGGAGTTACAGAGCAAAAAAATTTTTTTTCATATATTTTCTAATTTTATTAAAGAATCTATTAAGTAAACTAAAGAAAGACATTTCAAATCATATATGGAAATAATGCAGTGATGTCAGATCAGATCTGTTTATGCAGAAATGGTATGAAAATCCCAAACACTTCCTCTATAGAAAGATAGTAATAATATAAATGCACAAGTGATTCAAAGAAATGTATGTTTAGAGACATTAATAAATAAAACTTCAGAAAACTATATCTTGAGAAGAGGCATCATTCAGTTTTGTAAGAAAATAATTCATTGTCTTCTGGAAGAAATACATAATTCAACTCTTAATTAACAGCATTTACTCAAAAAGAAAGAGAACAAGAACTGAAATGGAATCATTATGTCTATGGAATAAGATTAGAAGCCAAAGTAATGGAAATCTGTAAGGCAAATTTGCAATGTATGATGATCAGAGTGTATTTGGGAGAGAAAGGGAGAAAAGTGCTGGAAAGGGAAATTTATGAAATGATAGAACAATGAACTTAAATGGAACAAAATAATCAGCCCGGTCAGTGGTCTGTTAAATTTAACTCTGAGTGAATCATTTTCATTTATATTCATGGCCTTTCAGACTTTATTTATTGGTACCATAACATATTTCAGAATATCACCCTAAAAATGAGGTGAAGAGTAAATCTAATAAGAGCAAATATGAAAGATAGTGGATGCCAAGTGTCTGGCGCAACTAAAAGGTTGTTAAACAGGGACTTAATGGACAGCAGAAGAGCAATTCTCACACAATCACAAACTTTCATATGGTAATCACCTTGAGTTGATCCGTCCTGGATACTAAGCGAAGACTACATCCATTATAGCCAGCGTCTGTACACAGACTGTACATGGACTAGGACATGGATTATTCCTGGGCACTGGAAAACAAATGACTACACTGAAACTATAAAAATATTCCCTACAATAAAACTAGCTCCTTCCAACTAGCATCTTCACAAGCAGTTCTTGGCTCTGTTTCATGAGCCTGAATAATACAGGTTCCATAACCACTGTCAGTTTACACATACTCATTTGGGTTTGGCAGCTAGGGAGCTCCATGCCACATTAATTTCAATACCTGGGAGGGATTCTGGACTTGTTAACACAAACGTAGCCTGAGAGGCTGATTCCAGAATAGCAGCAGCACGTATAGCAGCAGGGTTTAGGCTCTCGTGGGTCTCCCCTTCCTCCAGCAAGCCATGACTCAGATATAATTTTACACTACCAGGTAACAGTGAAAAGAACAAGTTTCCTGTGAAGCAGTAAGTATTTTATTTCCTATTCTCCTTTGTATTGACTGATATGAATTTGAAAACTTTCCTAATGTAGTCTTTAAATCAGTAAATAAATCAAACAATAAAACTGTTCCTTTGTATAAATTGTTCTAGTATTTCATTGAAACCCAAACCTGCCTGCACACAGGAAAGGTGAAAGTATTTGGATTCTGAGCCAAGATGACAATTGAAATTGCAATTTTAATATAATAAATGTCACAGTGATGTACATAATGTATGATGCTAAAGTGGTCACTACTAAAACATCCCAATTTCACCTAAAGACATTATTGTAATACTCTCTTTCTATCATAGATTCACAGAATGGTTTGGTTTGGTATAGACCTTTAAAGATAAACTAGTTCCAACCTCCCTTCCAGGGGCAGGGACACCTCCCACTAGACCAGGTTGCTCAAAGCTCCAAAAGCTCCAAAGCTTTGAACACTTCCAGGGATGGGATATCCCCAGCTTCTCTGGGCAACCTGTGCCAGTGACTCACCACATTCAGAGCGAAGAATTTCTTCCTTATATCTAATCTATATCTGACCTATGTCTGTTTAAAAGTAGTACCCGTTGTCCTATCACTACATCCCTTGCAAAACATTCCTCTCCAGCTTTTTTGTAGGTCCACTTTAAGTACCAGAAGACTGCTATAAAGTCTCCCTGGAGCCTTCTCTTTTCCAAGCTGAAATACCCCAACTCTTTCAGACTGACTTCATAGGAGAGGTACTCCAGCCCTCTGATCATTTTCATGGCCTTCCTCTGGACTTGTTCTAATAGATCCATGTCCTTCTTGTGCTGGGGGCCCCAGAGCTAAACGCAGTACTCCAGGTGGGTTCACACAAGAGCAGAGTAGAGGGAGTGAATCACTTCCCTTGACCCACTAGTCACACTTCTTTTGATGCAGCCCAGGATACAGTTAGCTCGCAGGGCTGCAAGTGCACATTGCTGGCTCATGTTGAGCTTCTTATCAACCAACACCCCCCCAAATCCTTCTCTTTAGAGCTACTCTCAATCGTTTCTCCACCCAGCCTGTGTTTGTGCTTGGGATTGCCCTGTGACCCACGTGCAGGACTTTGCACTTGGTCTTGTTGAACTTCATGGGTTTCACAGAGGCCCACCTCAATCCTGTCTTGTTGCCTCTAGATAGCACCCCTTCACATCTTGGTGTCACCAGAAAATTTGCTGAAGGTACACTCAATTTCATTGTCTGTGTCACCAAAGACATTAAACAGCACCAGTCCCAGTATTGACCCCTGAGGAACACCACTCCTTACTTATTTCCATTTGGACACTGAGCCATTGATTGCAACTCTTTTACGGCAACCATCCAACCAGTTCCTTACCCACCAAGTGGTCCATCCGTCAAATCTATACCTCTCCAATTTAGAGACAAGGATATCATGGGGGACAGTGTCAAATGCTTCGGCCAAGTCCAGGTAGATGATGTCAGTTGCTCTTCCCTTATCCATCAATGTTGTAACCCTGTCCTAAAAGGCCACCATATTTATCAGGCACAATCTGCTCTTAGTGAAGCCATGTTGGCTTAGCATGGTTTCCAGTAGGATCTGCTCCATCATATTGCCAGGCACAGAGCTGAGACTGACTGGCCTGTAGTTCTACAGTAAAATAAAATTTATGTACATTTTATTTCATCTATAAAAATATATAGAAGTAATGTATAACATTACTTCATCTGGTTTACTACTAAGATCAGGAATTTAAGGATCATACCTCTTAACACTGTGGCCTTCCCTAACTGTGTATACTGAGAACAGAGGAAGATAAAACTTTTTTCTTGATAAGCATGAATAGACAGCTGTCTATAATACAATTGTGTGAAATGGGTGAGAAAATGTGGATGGCAAAGTTTCAGTGTCCTTTAAAACTGCATCAAATTGGAAAAGAGCCAAGAAGAGTTTTCTAATGAATAAAAGAAATTGAAAATTACAACTTGATGTTTCCTGAACATATGTGGATTTCATATACAATATATGAAATGTACATATATGCTTAACATATTTTTCAATAGAAGTAAAAAATCATCTGTGTTGTTCCTGGACTTACACTTAATCGCACCAATTGCAAAGATGTGATACACTTCATGCATGTATTACCAACAGGTTTGTGTGTCTGCATGCCTAATGTTTATATGTAAGTTCTGTTACAGGAGAGAGAATGCTATTTTATGACATTTATCCATTTTTATCAATTTTAATCTAGGTAGAAAAGATCAAAGTGATTTATTTTCATTAATTAGCACATTAGAAATATTTCTATCGCTTTATTTTTAAAAGTCGACCCTGATATTGGTGGATGTTCAGTCCTGACATGTGACATGCTATCACAGTAACATTTTATTAACCTTCTCATGTTTCAGGTTTTACTGAGAATTCAGTAAAACCGGTAATGACATTCCCACCATCTGAGTCATGTATTCTGCCTAAAATTCTGAAAGATCATTGCAGTTATGATTTGAATGGCTATAATTGACCCAGTATCTAACTGTATTCACAATGAAACCCAAAGGATATAAATTAGCTTTAAAAACATGCTCATACTTATGGAAATGTGCCTTGGACAACTTGTAAGACAAGCAGTGTTTGTCTTACGAGAAACCTTGGAGTCTCTTCTATAGCATAATATTTTATGGTTCATAATCTGTACACTTTACATATGATATACAAAAATTAGGAAGGGGGAAAGAATAAAAAAGCTAAATGATTCCCTTGTTTCAGATGAAGATCAGAATCTTGGTCTACCAAACTGAATTATCACCTTCCAGATATCTAACTAGCCTGAAAATAACAGGCTTCACTTGTGTTTCAAGCATGTCCCTTTCTCAGTACCTTCATTTTCTAGGAGAGTAATCTCTAGTCTGCAGACCCGACATACTTTTGGGTATGTAACAGAGAAGCTTATGTACCATTTCCAAGTGAGAGACCACAAACATGATATGAGCATAGGAAGTCATATACATGGATTCTGCTTACATTTGGGAAAATTTCTCCCTATGAAGGAAAAAATAGTCATATTTCTGATTAGGCTGAGCTTCTGTTTGGTGGCTTGGAGAAGGGAAGGACTTTATTTTTACTGATGGTTTATTTATGTTCGTTTATTTTTAAATGGCAGTTGTCTGAAGCTGTTCAGTGTTCTGAGTGTGAAATCAAGTCTCAGAAGAGATGGATCAGTGGATAGAATGTCAGGAAGTCAATCAAAATATCCCAGTACAAGTATTTTATCCTCTGGCTCTGAGAATCTATGACAAAGCTTCCTCTTGATTTGTTATAATTTTTTTTTTTTTTATAGTCTTACATCATACAAGCATGTTTACTTTCATACTGCTGGCATTCATATGCATGCAGCATCAATATTTAATATTCTGGAATATTCCATGTAATGATATTATTTTGTTCTTTTTTAGTAAAACTATTTAAAGACAAAATTACCTTTCAAGCTATGGAAATGTCGTATATTTGTCATGAATTGTTGCCTGACATACAACTAATCTTTTTCTTCCAACCAGTAAGACTGCTATAGTAGCCCTTCACCTTTTCTACTATATTATTTTAAAATAAAATCTTAAATGATACTATTCTTTCTTTGACATTTTTGGAAGGAATGAGCAAAGAGAGACATCCTAATTAAATGCACTCGATGGCAACTCAACATTTTCACTTCCAAAAATTCCACTAAAAGAGTTCAGATGAAACATGATTCTTAATAAACAGAGACACAAGAGCACTGTAGAGCTGATGGTTCAGTATTATTCTTTGACTTGACACCATTGGGGTATACTTGAAATGTATTTGATAAAGTAATAGCAATCAAACTTCTACAGTAAACTAACAGATGTAATGAAACTCTATTGGCACCTAGAGACTTTTCAAACTAGAAAGAGACAATAGATTAATTTAGAAATCACTCTTTCATTTCATTAATTCATTACATTCATCTTCTCTTACATGCAGTCATGATAAAACGTGAAAACTACAGGTGAGAGAGCAGGTCAGACCATTAGGAAAGTATTCATCAGTAAACAGAAGAGCTGTTAATCTTTAGGAAAGCATCATTACTGATTTTCACTTCTCCTTCTTATTCCCTCCCTTTTTGTACTTGTACCCTTGTACATTTCTAAATGCTCTATACTGAGGGGAAGCAGGGGAAGGAAGGGAAAGATGGGGTGATTATTTTTTTGCTGGAAAAAAATGTGAGAGAGAAGATCTATCAATGTGTTACCAGACCAGAATGCTTTTTAATGTACAATACAGTGATGGGATTCTTGTGCCAGCACAACTGATAGCCTGGATGTCTGCAAAGAGGCATAAACAGTTACTACAGACTCAACTGAGCAGCTTCAGCTGAGTAGACTCCAACCAAATACAGAGAAAGGGAGCAACTGCCTAGAAGAGGACAAACTAGTCCTCAAGGAAACATTTAGATATAAGAAGCAATAACAAAGTTAAGATTACTACGTTTTAGCATGTGATTAATTTCTGATTATTAAAAAAAAAAAATTGAACAGAATGACTTTTTGACTGTTACCAGAACTGCATCGTTACCGGACCCAGTAGCACCAACTACGGTGCTTTAAATTGAATTTTTATCTCATTTGACCTCAAGCGAGCTATAATCCCCCAAGGAATTAGAATGCTTCAGCAAACATGTGCTCAGGAAATAGCTCCAAAGTGCCACCTGCCAGCAGGAGTAGCAAGAGTCATAGCCAACACTAAAAGCTTAAGCTGGCTAGGTTTTACTGCGCTACATGAGGGAGCACGATACACAGATGAAAGCAATAAAAAAAGAACATACAACTGTCAGAAAAATTAGATGCTGCTCCTAGAGACACAGGAAAACATGTGATTGCATGTGATTGATCTGCAGGCTACAGCTTCATTGGTAACTGGCCTCCTTTGGTCAAGTGCTAATCTAAATGCTTTTTACCTGACTCCTGAAAAGCATCTCCTTAGGTTTCTGGCTATCAAGAGGCTGGCCGCTCCCATAGTAGGTCTGGCCTTGAGCTCAGAAACTGGAGAGGGAATTTGCCTCATTAAGTGGTAAGACACAGCTTTGTTAGCTCTACAGATCACTCTTGGGAGGGGGAGGGGGGTGGGGCAGGGGGGGAGTCCAGTCCGACAGTTTGGTCAGCCACAAAGTTTGAACCCTGACTTTGTACGTGTGTGTTTTGCTAGCGGGCTGGGAGATCATGGTTCATGTAGCTCTAGTTCCAAAAGTTCTGCATCTACTATTTGATGCATTGATCCTTTTGCTTAATAGCTAGCCCTTAAGCCATAATAACTTACAGATATATGCATTTATTCTGCAATACTCTGAAAGGTCTTTTTAAATATTCATTCTATTCTGCTAAATAAGCAGCCCTCCTTTCCAGGAGGCCTATGATTAACACTCCTTTCATCTGTCACCACTATACACAGCCTTTGGGAAAGCCTGATCCTTTTGCCACTCTGAAAATGTAACTTGAACCAGAACTTATTTTCAATAGCTCTGCTACTGCCAAGCTTCAAGACTTTAGGCAAATCACTTGACCTTACTGGATCTCACTTTCCTTTCCATTAAAATGGGGATAGTGCCTAGTTTCATAAAGTATGTCAGTTTTACAGATTAAAATAAAGTGAATATGGGAATTGAATGAATATATGGGAATATATGGGAATTGAATGAATATATGGGAATTCGATAAATTATTTTACACACAGTGGAATTTTCATCCTTTAAGATGATGCCAGTGATAAAGCCGTCAACCTGAAACTGCTCCTGACAGCCAAAATCTTATATCAGCATCATGGCTGATTGCCATCTGTAGGACCATAACTAAGGGAAGAGACACATTTGTTCTGTCCACTTGACAGAATCATCATCAGCACAGCACTTCCAGGGCTGTGGTGGTGTCTTTTTTTTTTTTTTTTTAATGAATGTAGTGTTTAGCTCAGTGCTATTTTACATAGGTAACACAAGAAAATACAAGAGGTGTATGAGAATTTTCTATTAAAAAGGAAGTTGGCAGCAAAATGCGATATTCAGAAATGGCTCTGATAATGTCTGCCAATGCTGGTTTAAGATGGTAACCTGTCTATTTGTCTAACTATTCTGAATGCTGTGAGATAACTATTTTAAACTGGCCTCAAATTTAATTGTATGGTAAATTAATAAGTAAAAAGCTTCCTACTGCAGTTTAATAAGTATGAAGGAAATACACTAAAATTTTCATGTAAAGTAGCCAAATTGTATAAGCAACTGTATTAGTGCACATTAGATGTCATATTTATTACATCAAATCCATGAACATCGTTAATACATTAACATTTAAAAAGGTAGCCCATGGCAAGTCAATTTCACAGCAATTAAAACTGAAAAACTGGTAATTGACATTTGATAAGTGTGTTAATTGATATCAAGCTTGCAATAGCTAACATATTAAATGTCAATTAAATCCATGTGTTTTTACAATTAGAATTTATTAATAAAGAATCTAATTACAGAATGTTGGTTATGTCAATTTGTGTTAATTATGCAACAACTAAATTTATAGCTGAAAAATTCCTTCAGACCTCAGCAGCACTTAAAAAAAATCCTTAATTTTTAATATTTTGCATTCAACATGTCTGTATTTTGCTCTATTAGCTGTAGCAGATGGGGAAAGAATTTTAGATCGATAGTATAGTATATGTTCAGTAAACCCATATCATTTTGGTGCTATTGCTTTCGTCGATCATAGGTATTTCCTTATAAGCTGGCCTGCATGCTGGAAAATGCCTGTGCGAGGCAACCAAGGCAAAATATGGGCTGATTGGTCTCATTTCAGGAGGCTGATGTTTAGTCACAGAGACTGACTCACAGATTACTGTATTTTTCAACTAGAACTGTTCATATATTTACCCATGCCTGTTTTAGACATGGAAGTGACTGGCTTGAGGTTTGTCCCAAATAAAAAGAAAGCAAACTGGAAGCAAAGATAAGATTGTACTCTTGTTCTTGCACAAAAGAAAGACTTTCTGAGGCTCTCTGAAAGAGCATGAGTAGAATGTGACCCTGATACACATCAGAGCTTACCACAAGTGTCAGCCTCTCGTCATTGGATCAATGTAACCCAGCTGCAGTCTGCTCTTCAAGTTCCCAGCTAAGCAGCAATCAGATTCCTTACAGGCCATGTGGGAAGATCTGGTCAACCATGTTTCTGGTTCTCATCCTTGGTGGCACGTGGCTTTTTAGGCCAGCATACGTTGATAGAGGCCAGGAGGAGAAGGTATTGCCACAAGGCTGTGAAGGAAGGTATGAAACTAGAACTGCTGTAAATGACTGGAGGCATCAGACAGAATCACGAGCCACACCGGGGAAGATAGCTAGCAGAAATTAATTCAGGTAGAGAAAGTGAGCACCATACACAGGAAAGGGGGTAGGAGGAGGAAAAGAAAGTTCCTTAATATCCTCAAGGCACATAGAACAAATTAAGAGAGTTAAAAGAAGACCAGACAAATTGAGGGAAGTGAAAGTGAGGAGAAAAATGAAAAATAAAACAGATTTCTTTAAATTTGTGAAAAGGTGAGAGAGTTCAAACAAACTGTAAATCTTAAATGACATGTATGTTGGGCTGTATAAAGAATTTAAATTCTGTAAAAATAATTCCCCATTAATTTTTTACCATTTTCGTATCTGTAACTTCTTGCTGATGCAGAGTCTCTGGCTGGAGCTTTGGAACTTGGACAGATACTCTTTTGTCCAGTGTAAGATCACCAATAGCAAGGATCCTTCTCTATAACAAAGTTTAAATTGATTCTCTTGGTCTTGTTTGTTCAGAACACTTGTTTCAATTGTCACTTCTGCTATCACAAATTCTACAGCTTACTTTGCTTTTAATTTGACACTAATAGGGAAAATTTGATTTTATTTCCACTTATTTCCCAGCTTGTCACATGTTATCTCCATTTGGGACAACATACAATGCTGTCTCCCTTCACTGTGAGGATGAAAATTAGGCTTGCACCAAAGCAAGATTTTGTCAGGAAGGAATGTTTGGGCCTGACAATATCTGTAATTAAATTCTTAAAAAGGAATGTATATGACCTGAAAGTATTTAAAAATTAACCTGTTTTGAAATCTGAAGCAGAACACCTTCTGGTGCCTTTAAATTAAAATTGATCTAGCATAGCAGACTTGCAGGTTTATTTAAATGATTTGCGTCCCTTTCTCAACCAAATTTGAAATCCAGAGCAAAAGATAGACATATTTCCACACACTGTAGCACCATTTGTGAGAGAGGGAATAAAACGCGATTTGAAAAAACAGCTGAGAGGATGCAGTACAAAGCCAGTCTGTAAGCATACTTATTTAAGAGAAGTAACAGTTTCCAGTATTTATTTAAATACCCATCTAATAACCCCACATTTCTTTAATATACAGTTATAGTATGGCTGTAAATAGTATGCACAGTCAGGACAAACATTTAGCAACAACCTTTACCTAATGTCACAATGATGGAATCTCCACCCTGTCAGTTTAGGAAAATAATTTCTCAGATTACTCTGTTTAGTTCTGCTATTCTAGCTGTACATAACAGTAGGTTTAGAAGCTCACATGAAGCCCAGTGGCAAGTAGAGATATCTTACTCATATCACACAATATTTCTCTGTGTGACCACAGACAATAAGACAACCTCTGCCTCTCTCTTGGCTGTGAGCAAGGTCTTGATGAACTGGGGTCCCTCATCAAGGACATTTAGTTTTATGTACCATATCTATCAATTTCTAGAAGAGATTACTATCTCAGAAACCATTGTTTAAGGGTGGACAGACTTCCTTGATTTATAGCGATACAAAAGGAACCATCATAATCTTTGTCCTCCTTTGGTTCTTACAACTGAGCCCTTGGGCATGAAAGGTTCCTGGTTGCCTGAAGGTTATAATATTTGTCTGAGAAAAGGTTTCTTTTTATTTAATCCACATTCTACTGACCCAACCTATGCTCATACTGACAATTACACAGCTGCTGTCTTACTCTCATGCTCTTTAATGGGATTTGTTACTCTTTTGCAATGAGAAACCGTCACTGAAACAGGAAAAGTGGCCCTATAGCCTCTGGATTTCTATGAGCTATGCAAAACCCAATTTGCTGCTCCGCCTGGATTAAAAGCAAGCTGTTGCTCTTGATTTTGCGACCTCATCTCTTTGGATGTGGCTATTTCAACAGCTTCCCCTTCTTAACCATACCCTTCTTGAAAAGTCTATTGATGATTAGTGAAAACCAGTATAAAAGAAATCAATGTTTTCCAAAATATGTTTTACTGGAACATTTCTGATCAGTTCTAGACAGATCATTTCTGAAAATGCAATCTGCAGCTTTGATTCCTGTGCAGCTTAGAAGCACTTCAACAGATAGCTTTCTGGGCCACTCTTGCATCAGGAAGGCTGAAGAAAACCTTCAAAGCTCCTTCGTAGCAACCTTTATATGGCATTTCAAGCATCCTCATAAATTCTCTTTCAGAAATAAATATGCTAGAGATACTATATTTCTCCATCTTATATACTCCAAGACAAAGCATATAAAAAAATAAAAGGAACTTTTAGCAGTGGAATTCCAATGAAAATAGAATATTCAAGTAGTGAAAATATATTCAAGTAATTTCAATTTAGTGATAATTTCATAACTTTTTAGAATAATGTCTTTTTAAAGATTATATTTAATTCTGCTGATTATAATGGAGGTGTTACCTACATAAATACTGATTTTTAAATCAGTAATCAACAAACTGTCAATAAAAAAAATATGTTTTTAGCATAGTGTTAAAGATCACATTCAAGCTTCCATATTTCTTAACCTAGACACCTCTCTGTCCTCAAATATCACCTAAATCTTCCAGATCCTTCCCAGAAAACAGCTAAAGCAAACAGATTTTCTACGCGGAGATACAACTTTGGTCCTCACCCAGTTTCAGTTATTGCAGCTTCCATTTCAGTAGGAACAGAACCCAGATGGTCAGCGCTAAACCTGACATTTTAGTCTTCTCCTCTGCCCACCTTACCTGGCTTTTTGAATCCTCTCTTTTCCAAAGATTGAAGATCAAACATCTTTTTCACTTCCAAGACCTTTCATAAACATTTCTCAGTTCTGCTGAGGATTAAGAATCAGAACAACACACATTTCTAAAATATTTCATATTGCATAAAACAGGAGGAGGATAAAAGGAATCATAAGATTCAGTAATGTATCGTTCATTCTAAATGGAAATGGTCTCCTTCAAAATTTTCTTATTTTTTTATCCCTAGACTTATTCCTTTTTAATGACAGAAAAGTAATGATAGTTTTAAAAACAATTTTTTAAGAATAATTTCCCTGAGTTTAATAAAGTTGTTCAAAATACTTGCAACATTATTAGACCCAGCATTTAAAGAATTTAAATGAATCTTCAAAGTGCTCAGCTTATGAGATTTGCAAAATTAACTTTTTAATTACAGTGTGCAACAAAATATAGTGCTGATAGGCATTTTCCAACTGAATGGAGTTCGTTTCTAGCATTAAACATTATGTATCCTGTCTCAGATAATTCTGGCTTACCCAAAGATGGGTTCTATAATAGAGACAGATTTCCCAGCTATTCTAGAGAAAAATGTCAAACTACTCCACAAATTGCATATTGTCAACCTGCTCAATTTAATACTTACTGGCTTTGAGAGTGAATTTTGAAGGACAGATCCTGTTTACACAAGCTGAAGTATTTTTCTATTTAAAAGCCCTGTTTGAAGGCTGCCAGGGTCATCTTCGCATCCCTCCAGTTTTGTCTGAAATAAAGAACCTTTGAAAATCTAATTTTAATTAGGAAACTGTAATTAGGAAACCTGGTTTTGCAATACATCAGGAACAATGTGTAATGGCTTTCTGATTTTAAAACAAAACTTTTAACTCAGCACACAGTAATTTTATTTAGTTTGGGATAATTGGCATTCTTTTACAGATGTGGCATTCTGACTGCTTGTAAAATGAGAAAGTCAAATTTAAATCTTGATAAGCAGGTGACTTAAGCAAGGGTATATTTATTTGCCTTTCATATTACTCTTTACACACACACACAAACCTCATGCTGAATGCTGACAGGTCAAAGGAAAAAAAAATCACTGAACGCAGATCAACAGTGGAAGACCTTATCTACGGATATGGAGAATTCTCTTTACTTGTGGTATTTAGATCAAACTTGTAATAGGTCAAAACTAAGCATGCTGGCTTCCTTCATCACTCACATGGGCTGACCTTGTCCTTTGCAACATGACTAATCTGTCACCTAAGAAGACCCACATATGTGAATCCATGAGTGGATACCTCTGAAACGTGGCTGATAGACACTTCTTTAGCTGTTTCATTGTGTGACCAAACACACTTGCATAATCTGCTTGCGTGCTGTGACAAATAAGGAGATGCCTGCTGAACAGTGAGTGTCTCTACAGTCTATTTCTGCAATGAGTATATGCCCTTCCTGTAACTGAATGCAACTGGTTACGGGGTAATTAGTTATTTTAGTTTTTTCATTTAGTTTTAAAACATATGATTCTTTCATATGATCATATATCATCATAGTGATCATTTTTACTTCAGTTCCTCAATCTAAACAACATTAGAAATCAAGCTTATAGTAACAAAGAAGTACATGTATAGAGTACTAGACTTTCTGATAATAGTCTCTGTGTAGATTTTGCTAAATTGCCATGCATCCTCAGGTACACTTATTAAGTCTCATCATCTCCCGTTTAAATCTTTTTTTTTTTTACCCGTAGAATTATGCTGAAGGTGGGCAGATTTGCATAAAGAGTTAAAAGCATAATTTTAAAGCAACAGTTTTAAAGAAGCATACCTATGGATAATAATATCCAGAATTAATATTCTTACCCTTAATATCCATAATTTTTATTACTGATATTCAAAAAAGTAACACAAGACACCATAATTAGATTACATTTCAGAGTGATACACGTTCACATGTTGGAGAAGAGGAAATATCTTTTTGCACACCAAATTAATTATATGAAAGAATTAAGGGGACAGAACATAACTGGAACCCTACAAATCTGTACAAAACTTTAGCATCGTATTAGCCCTTATCCCCAATTAAATAGTTGAGTGTAATAAAAGGAGGGTAGCATAACTGGAGAGTGATTTTTCATGTTTCATTCTCATAATTTTAAAAGATGTTAGAGGTTTGGGAAGAGAAAAGAATTTAATACACACCACATGACCTGGAACCCTTTCAATGCACACTGCAATTGCCTAGTTTGTCCCATTCATATCTATTAAACGGTTTAACATGCATCATTAACAGTTCCTTATATGATTACTTGTTTGCTGAGCTTCAGACACTGAGGACCTCTAGAAATGTTCACACCAGTGTCTTAACTCTGCTTAGATTTTTAGCTAGCAGGCACAATAACTGAAATTCACATAACTAATTTGCCAGCACCTTGGAAATCTTTTATCCTTTGTACTTTGCAATGAAAAGATGCATTGTATTGCTATTCCACTTCAAGTCTTTCATGAAATATGCTTCTCCTGGATCCTGAGAAGATGTATTCCTGATACCATATGAAATAATTAACTGAACATGGTTGAAACTTATTGTAATTACTATTATTTTTATTATATTAGCTCCTCTTATTATATTGCCTAAATTAACTATTAAGGAAAAAAAAAAAAAAGCATTGCAGTGGAATTGTTTAATTAAAGTTGTTTTTATTTCATAGCATTGGTATCTTGAGAAAGGTTAGAAATGGAGAAATTCAGTAACTCACTATACCATACCTAGTAGGTATAATCTCCACTGCAGCTTGTTTTTCTTTTCTGTCTGCAAATTAGCCCCCTCCCACAAGGGAAATTGATTCTAATTTAACAGCACTAAAAGCCTCTTGATGTTCCTATCTGGACACCCTCCAGTCTTTGAGGGAATTATGTCATGTGTATGGCTGTTTTCCAGCTTCTTCCTTCTTTCTAAAACTATGATATCTTAAAAAGAAATTTCTATTTCTTCTAAGCTTTAGGAAACCCAGATAATTAGCTATCACTTCCTTTGATGCTAATTTTTTTTGTTCTTTATCTTAGTCCACATTCAAATTCAAAAATAGAAACAATCTTGTAAAAAATATACTTAATTTTTGTGTGACATATAGGAAAATGAAAAGACAAAGCTCTCCATATTTTATCTACTTACAAAGTAAAATATAATTTGTGCAATACCTCAGTAATCCTCATGATAGTTTCTATTCTTGCATTATGTAAGATGGATAAACGTGATCTGTAAATAATGCAACATTTTTCAGTAGATTGAACTGATTATAAAATAAAAATCTATAAAAAAATTCCTCAAATTTCAACTAAAGCCTTTCACGGTCTGTTCAAGGTCATCAGACTTTTCCATTTTAAACTTACATGTCCAGACAAACACCCTTTATTCACTCAAGTACCTGTAAGCCTGAGAGCACATAGAGCTGTGACTAAATTAACCTTGGGAAGATCTCCACTAGTTTGATGGGTTTTAATCAATGGAATGGTTGATGCACTGTCTGTTTTTTCTCTGACCTAGAAATGTAAATATTAGAATAATTTAAGAACTATTGTGTGATAGATCTTTAAGTACAAAAGAAAAGAAGGTCTGGCGCTTTGTTTTCCTTTTTTTTTTTTTTTTTTATCCCCCCCCAAAGGTGTTTCTTAAGTACATATAATTTCCAGGCCTAAAAGTTATAGGGATCTGATATGTAGTTACCAATTAACACGCACGCCACCTTCAAAATGCTTGTTTCAGCCATTACTGAATATAAGAGATGTAGTTTCATGAATGAAAAATCAAAATAAGGGTAGATGGCTCCAGATACTTATTGGAAAAAAAAGAACCATTCCTGTGGAAGAGATACCAGAACAGATTTCAATGACCTAGGTAAAATCTGAATAGTTAAAATAGCTGGACAAAGTCTGTCACAGTATAAAAGGCACTGGTAGTGCTATGAGCTAATCAAAGAGGAAAATATCCATTGTTACCCAGATGAAAGTTAGTTCTCCTCTGTCTAGATTTGGTGCTTCCTAAGATTAAACATATTTTAATGTCAATTCTCAGACTCTTTAATTTCCTTGAGAAAACCAGCAGGGACATGAAAATTGTGGATAAGTAAAATTAAAATTTTCAGTCTATACCACATCCACCCTACAGCCAGGTAGAACTGTACAGGTGTTTATCTCTGCCACCCAGGAATTTGACTCTACAACTGCTGAGTGTTCTCAGACTTTTCCCAGGTTTTCCCCAAACAATTTGGCTTACAATGAATTCCAATTGTCTTCCTTTCTTTTTCTTCTTCTCCTCCTCCTCCTCCTCCTTCTCCTCTACCCCCAAATTACTATTTCACTGATTTACTATAAAAGGATACATTACTATATCTATATAGGTAGTTAACTCCTTGAATTATTTCTACAATACCAGAATCATAATAAAATAGAAATAAGAACCTCAAAAAACAGCTAGGCTGACCGTTAGATCAACAACACAAAAGGATAAAAAATAACTAATTAGTCTCTGATATATGTCAGTGACAAGAACTATTTATTGTTGTTAACAAAGGAAATAAAATCTTGTCAACAAATATTAATATACATTTTTGTGGCAAATAAGATCTGACTAACTACAGTTTAGCTCTTTTTGTAGGTTGGAGCAATAAAATTATTCTGGCTTTTTTGTTTGTTTGTTTTATTCCTTCAGACAGAATGTTTCCACCTTTCAATGTTTGCCTTTTTCCCCCCCCTAAAATTACTACTCACAAGACCAGTTATACTTATATGGTCAAAATTCTTTCATGGCCAAAAATATGCAATAGCTAAATACAGCACAGTTCCACTTTCAAATGTGGAACTCATTTAGGAGCTTTCTTAGTTAGCTGAATTTTAAGATTAATTTAATAGCTTTCTAGGCACTAGTTTGACAATGCAGTATTTCAAGGATTTTTCTTCTAGCGTTTTTTTTTTCTGTATGCATACAGCTTCTTGTATGTATAGCATAGCCAATGATGACACAAGGAAGACTTTTTAACATTAAAAAATAAAGAGAAAAAAAAGAATGCATAGTATCTTTGTATAATTAATACAGGATTGAGCAGATGATTTACAGTGATAAAAAAAGATTAAGCTTCATGTCAAACAAATATGCAAGACATCAAATAATCAAGGGTGCTCTTTCTCCCCTCCTTTTAGGCTCAAACTTTTTTCTTACCGTGATTAAAGGTCAGTCTCCTGTCAAGTAGCTTGCTCTGTTTTGCAAAATCCTGGTTCATCCTTGATACAAGCAATAATGTCCAGGTCATGGGTTGCTCCCAGTCATAGAATCATTAAGGCTGGAACAGACCTTCAAGATCATCTGGTCCAACCATCCCCCTACCACCAATATCACCTACTAAGCCATGTCCCTAAGCACCATGTCCAACCTTTCCTTTGACACCCCCAGGGACGGTGACTCCAACGCCTCCTTGAGCAACCCGTTCCAATGCCTAACTGCTCTTTCTGAGAAGAAATTTCCAACCTAAACCTCCCCTGGTGCAACTTGAGGCCATTCCCTCTAGTCCTATTGCTAGTTATCTGCGAGAAGAGGGCGACCCCCAGCTCCCCACAACTTCCTTTCAGATGGTTGTAGAGAGCAATAAGGTCTCCCCTGGGCCTCCTCTTCTCCAAAACGTACAGTCATGTCCTGTTCTACCACTGCAATGACCAGACCAGTTCAAATCACTTGGAAAAATTCCACCCAACTTACAAAAGGTACCACATTGAATGAATTACGTATAGTACAAGTAATGCACAAGTAAAGGAATCATGCTTCCAAGGTGGATTGACATATTCAAAAAGTTCTTTCATTGCCTCCATAAGGAACCACTCTTAAAAAGCCTTACAGTCATAAAGGTAAGTGTCCTCACCTTAGGACTCTGGTACCACAGAAAACCTCACTCCACCTCTTTCAATTCTGATGCCTTGCTACACATTTCTACACAGTGTGGGGAACATGTATTGCACTTAGTGACCTACGGAACCTCAAAGCAAGTTTTTTATACTTTCTCCAAATTCTCTTTGTATACCACCTTTCTGCACTGTGTTACAAGCTCTGTGTATTCTGTGTATTTTTTTTTTTTTTGCTTTGCTTTTGACACCAAGGAGTAGTCCACTGCCTTTTCCAGGAGGATAAACTTTTGTTAGAGACCTTCTGTATAAAGATAGTTTTTGAACATTTTCTGTGTGAGCTTGCACAGATCTCTGATGAAAGATGCACCAGAGTTGGATCTGCTCGGACAGTGAGAGAGCAGATGGCAACTGCATTCACCATCTTCCTATGCCAGAGTGGCATCTGCTTGTGGGTGAGAGTTTGCTGATAGAAAATCCATAGAGGGGACAAACTTATCCTGTAGTGACACTGAATGATGCTCAAAGAAGTGTTGCAGTTCTGAAGCTGTAAACTTCCCAGTATTCAGCAAATGTAAGTAAAGAAATGTGTTATGATTATGGATGCATTCATATTGAGATAAGATTATAGAACACATGCAATAAATAAATAAATTAAAGTTAAAAAATAAAATCTAGGCCAATTTGCTGGTCAGTCAAAAGGCTTGCTGTTTTCGGTGCACTGAACGGTGGAAATACATCATTATAGTCTCTTAATCTTCTGTCCATAAAAATATATGGACATGGAATGTATTTTTAAGGGAAAGCTTAGCTGCAAGCAGTAGCAAGCATATTATGACACTAGTGGCAAAGATCAGGACACAGCATTTCTTCAAACAGCTTGGAGTCTGGTCTGTATTCTGGTAAAGCAGCCACAGGGAGAGTGCCTTTAATAGAATATCAATTGAAAGTTTCCTATCGGAGAGGTAAGAGACTGTGCAGTAGTTCAAAGGACATCACATGAGATAATATTTAGACTGTTAGACATAAATGCAAAATCTGCAAGAGATGCCTATCTTTAAGTGGACGAGGCAAAGTCATTCAGGGAAAAGCACTATTTCTTTCCTATATTGTCCAGTAAGTACAGCATGAACTCAATTTATTCCGAACTTCAGAAATTTGACTTGAAAACTAAAACATGACAGTCTGCACTTATGCAATTTAAATGCCTTTCTTTATAAAAGTATGGTTTTCAATGCCTCATGGTAGTTTTGTGTATTTCATATTGTTCATGTAAAAATAATCAAAAGTTTAAAACAAAAACATTTGTTCCTGAAAAACAAACACAAAATATCAAAGAAGAATGTGAATCAATCAAAACAAAGAAAAAAACAATATAATAAGTAATATAGAGTTTTAACTTCAAACTTTAGTAAAGTAGAGAAATCCATATATGTAATGAAATGGATGTCATTGCAAGCCGCTAAACACATTACAGGTCATCTATATAAATGGTCCTGTAGTCTCTGTACATACCTGTGTCAACATGCTCCTGAATTTTACACATATAGCTAGGGGAATTTACCCCTCATGTCATTAGCTCTTTCAAGTCTTTCATGTTACTGAAAAGCATTAGAGCTGCCACTGTTTTTCGAACATATTTCTATGTGATTGAGACTGCTGGTAGAACAAATATGCTCTCAGTGATGCAAATCTATGTTTTCCAGATGGATAACTGGAAGGACTCACTCCTTGTGTTTTAAAACATTGTCTGATGTGCCATATTTATTTATTTTTTAAATGGGGATTACTTTGCATTTATTTTTAGTTATTTGAAATAGCAGGAACCTACAGTTCTGACCACCAAAGAAATAAACTTCAGAGTTCAGAAGCCAACTCCAGGGCAACCTGACAACATCTACAGGAAAAATCAGACACAGTTTCATACTGGGACTGTGCCAAATCATGCATATTGCTTGTACACTAATTCATCATTACAGAAAAGCCCTAACTACTGGTGGAAAGAAGTGATATGACAAACCCAGAGACCATTACAGCTCCAAAGAATTCTCTGGAGCAATGACAACTTTACCAGATGCTTCTCTGTCCTCATATTTTACAACTTGGCAAAAGAAAAGCAGCTTGTTCTCACCAATTTCCAGAAGGGAAAAAAAAAAAAAAAAAAGGAAAGAAAGAAAAGATTCCTACTGGATGGAAACAATCTCATTTGCAATGGTAAGTTCCTTCCACTAAAAAAACAATTTCAGCAAAATTATCACATCAATGATTTTCACCTAGGAACTGAATTTCCACCAATAATAAACTTTTAAAATTTCAGGCCAAATACTTCTGTCCAGGCTCATTCAACTCAAGAGGTTAATGGGTTCTTCCTATTCCCCACCTGAATGTATGCTAAACAGCTCAGTTTATATTTATATGCTTATTTTAATTGTACTCTTAAAACAAAGTAGTAGGTATCTCTAAACACTGGTGACAGATAAAAAATCTTATCTGCTAATGTTGAGGAATGCCAGCTGTGGCCTGTCATAAATATGAGGACTTCAGAGAAGAAAGGTAGAACCTTTTACAAGATGATTTCTTTATACTTTCATATTGTAACTCTACTTGTATAGTAGTCCAACTTTTTATCAAGAAAGGAGAATCAGGTCTCACAAGGCATGCTTTATCTGACTACTGTTACTGCTGTTTAGGACTTCAAAAGCATTTAACCTCCAACCCTACCTATGTCACTTAGCTTTCATGAGACATCTGCATAACAGCTGACCTGTTAAGTTACCGCTGCATCTGGAAAGTGACAGCCATAAACTATTTGAAAAAGGAGCTTATATATTGACTATTTATTTGAAACAGAACAAGGTTACTGTCCTAACAACAACAAGGAATCTCAAAATCTTTATATGTGAAAATAAGTATTTAAAACTTCCGAGAGACCAACAGTGTTTTTTCTTTCCACTGCATAGCTTCAAAGTAAATTTTTGCACTTTAAAGTTCAAGGGTGCTATTTAAGCAATTTCCCTCGTTTGAACAAAAAGTAGTACTCAATTCCTGTTTTCACTACGAGAGTATGATGTCTCATTTTAAGTTAATAAAAGAAATGGTTCTCATGGGGTACAGAATTTATACACACGCTGTCTGATACCATTTAAATACAGAACATAGGACAATATGTTACAGGGAGTTATTAGCAGGTCTAACATCAATATAAAGAATAGTACTGTAACTATCATAATGACATTACTGATATTTATTTAGCCAGGAACATCAACTTTTTTTTCCCCCTTCCACCATCATATTACAGCCTACTTCCTATTATTCATTTATCTCAGTTCCCACATAAAAAGTGTTACTAGCTCTTTTTCATCTTTTTCCCAATTTTAACATCCTGTCTCGATCATTGCTTGGGCCATTGACAATAGCAATATTTTATATGAAAATGAAGTGCTGTCAACTACTTTTTCTAAGACACTTGCTTTTCCCTCACACTGATTTCAATTAACTGGGAATTAAAAACACTCATATGTTCTCAGGAACCTCAGAATTTCCTGTTTGTTTCAAGCTAAGACTTGTGAATTCCATCTCTTAGGAACTTTGGTTTTATTTATTATTTAGTCACCACTGAACATCTCATTTTTTTCTTAGCAGTATGCACAGAGCAAAAGAAGGGAAAATCAGTAGCTGAAATCTCCAAGGAAAAGAAAGCAGTTACAGTTGTGTCATTCTGGATACCAGAGCACCAAGAACTGTTAAATGGAGTCGTTAGATTTGCACATCTCTAATGAACTCATTTTAATGATCTGTGTGGCAGGAAGAAAGTTAAATCATAAAACTGTTATTATTCTTAAGGATTTTTACTGAGGTAGGGAAAGAGGAGCGAAAAACATTTTTTAATGGATTTCATCAAATGTTTGAAATTTACAGAATGTCTTGCACATACACCTATCTTTTCCAAAAACTACTGTCTTGGCAATGTAACTGTAAGGTTTCCCTTGCCCAGATCACTTGCTAAGATAACGTGTGTTTTTTTTCCCCACTGAACTTCTAAAGCTTTCTTGGCTGAACTTCACTGATATTAGACAGGGGATGGAGGGTGAAAAATTCTGAAATTCTGGTGAGAAAGTCTTATCTCTCTCCATTTAAGACACTCACCCCTTGTTGTGCAGCACCAACTCAGGTAGCATGCTCTCGCAGTTCTTCCAGTCTTTTTCTGTGGCTGTAAACACTATTGTCTTCTTCCTAGATGTGCATGTAGTCATAGTTGCATACCTTCTTTTTAAACCCAAGTTGTTCATTTCTTCCTTTCCATCCTCTTGAAAATTGGTCTTTGTTCATCTCTGCTTAGCAATTGGAAGTCAGACAACAGGAGAAACAGGTCTTTGTTCAGCCTGAAGATCTCCTCTAGCAAGGTCTCAGCTCCTAAGGTGCTCTTCCAGGGACAATCTACTGGAGTTGCTTTGCCTGTGCTAAGGCATTTTCTTGTGGTTTCTTGTTGTACCCTTTCTGTTTCTCTGTAAGAGATTCAACAGTAACAACAAAATAAACAAGCCTGGTAAATATAGGCCCTACAAACATACTTCAAACTGGAGATACTGGTAGACTTGCTGTGAATGTTGAGAAGAACTGATAACTTCAGTTCTGTGGGGAAAATGGAAATTAATGAAAAAGATTTTTATTTCATTCTTCCTCACTTTAGGAGAAAAGACTTACAGATCTAATAATTAAAAAATTGCCAGAAAACTCACAAAGCAGCAGCTTGAAGGTCTGACTAAGGCGCATAGCTGATTACTAAAAAGAAGCACGTATTTTATACACAGCTGAAGTATATGGTAGACACCCTTTAACACATTTCAACAGAGCATACATTCTTCAGACACAGCATTCCTTGGAGCTGCTAGCGTTCCGTGCTAATCTTAGTGCTTCCAGTAATTTCAAGACTTTACCAAGCCCATAACTCTAGTCCTCAAAAAAAAAGGAAGAAAAAACATTCTGTATTTAATTAACTTTTATCCTTTCCCTCGCTTTCCTTTTCCATACAATCCTGAGTGGAACACTTGAGAAGGGAGGCTGGACTCTTCCTCCCCATTACTGTTAGTTTCAGCTGAGAGCTGGGGGAAGCAGTGCCTCCTCTTCGCCCTGAATGGAACTGGCAGAGGTGACAAGTGCTTCAGTACCTTGCTCCACGTACCCTTGTGCTAGACAGGCATCACCCCAACATATACACAGCACTCTAGGGAGCCCTGCTGAGGCCAGCTACCCAAGCACCGGACTCACCTCAGCCCTACAAACACAGTTCTGCCCTTTTTAATACACATCTTCTTCCCTGTGTGATAATAGGCACCATCATTCAGTTTTATTTTAATCTAAAAAGCCTTTCTAGTGATTCAGGAGACTAACCCACACTATTACACCACCTCACCAGAGGCTGGTTTCCCTCCTATTGAAGTCAATAGCAAAATTCTTATAATGAAAAGAGAAACTGACTGCAGATGAACATTAACCATATCCTTTCACCATTTTTCTCTGCCTAATGGAGTATATTAAAGCTTCTCTACATAACTTCTGAATAATACTGTATGCAATTTCATTATTGAAGTTTCACTTAATTTAATTCTGCTTTGAGGTTTCTGGTTAAAAATAAAATATGATTAATACTTACAAAAGAGAATGAGAAAACTGGGTGTGAGGGAAGTTAAGAATTCTGATAATGGCTACAGTTTCTGGGTAAATTGCTTCAGTAATTTTCATAGCAAAACACAATAATGTTACCCTTGCTTATTGCAGCTCCCTACCCTATAAAGTCAGTACTCTTCCCAGTGATTCTTTTTTTTTAAATTAATTACTGTTGCATTTGGCTGCTTAATATAACATACTGACAAAACGATGTTTTTCCCTGAAGGTCATTAATGGCTGTATACAACTAAAAAAAATGTGAATACCTCATTGTAGGCATATATCCTGCCTGGAACATGAATGAATTTCGGTTTTGAAGCACAGAGAATTATTGGATCTCTCTCTGACTATCTGCTAGATCTGAGCTTTCAAGTGAAGAAAGGCCATACAGGCTGGAAAGAGGCAAGACTACTGTGATGCACTCCAAATCAAGTTTGAAGATGTCAAGTCTGAAGATGTTTTTGTGGTGGTTTTACTTGGGTGGGCGGCCAAGCTCCACCACAACCGCTCTCTCACTCCCCCTCCTCAAAGAAGAATGGGGAGAAAATACGATGAAAAGGGCTCAAGGGTTGAGATAAGGACAGGGAGATTGCACAGTAATTATCGTGATGGTCAAAACAGACTCAGCATAGGGAGATAGTAAGATTTATTACTTATTACTAACAAGCTAGAGAAGTGAGAAACAAAGGAAAGAAACCAAAAGCACCTTCCCCCTCCATCCACCCTCTTCCACCTCCTTCCCCCGAGCAGTGCAGGGGAACGGGGGAATGGGGGTTATGGTCAGTCTATAGCGCTTCTTCGCCGCCGCTCCTCGGTCACTCTCGTCCCCTGTGCTGTGGGGTCCCTCCCACGGGATGCAGTCCTTGCTGAACTGATCCAGCGTGGGTTGCCCACAGGCAGCAGCTCTTCAAGAACTGCTCCAGATATGGGTCCGTACCATGGGGTCCATCCCTCAGGAGAAAACTGCTCCAACCTGGATCCCCCACGGGCAGCAGCTCCTGCCAGGTCACCTGCTCCTGCGTGGTCTCCTCTCCACGGGCTACAGGTCTGGCTCAGAATCTGCTCTGGCAGGGGTCTTCCACAGGCCACAGTCTCCGTCGGTGCAGGTCCAACTGCTCCACCGTGGTCTCCTCCACAGGCTGCAGGGTGGAACCCTGCTCCACCATGGTACTCCATGGGCTGCAGGGGGACAGCCTGCTTCACCATGGTCCTCACCACAGGCCGCAGGGGACTTCTGCTCTGGCGCCTGGAGCACCTCTCCCCCTCCTTCTTCACTGACCTTGGTGCCTGCAAGGCTGTTTCTCACTCTCACTCTCTCAGCTGCTGTGTGTCGCAGCGTTTTTTTTCCCGTCTTAAATATGCTCTCACAGAGGCGCAAAACAGCATCACTTATTGGCTCAGCTCTGGTCAGCAGTGGGGCCCTTACCAAACATGGGGCAGCTTCTAGATCCTTCTCACAGAAGCCACCCCTATGGCCCCCTGCTACCAAAACCTTGCCACATAAACCCACTACAGTTTTAAGGATGCCAAGCATTTAATGACACTATTAGAACATGTTTCCAACAGTGATTCTAAAAATCTACTTATGCTGCTTTGGATTAGATATTTTGATATGAGATCTAGGCTGTGTTTCCAAAAGCTGAGTTTTATAAACTCTTGATCTTCTTGGCCCATTGAGGCTCCTATCCTGGATTCCTGTCAATCAGCGGAAACCTATTAGGATAATAAGAGATTCATTATAGAAAGAAATTTGATCAAATAGGGGTAAAAGTCAGAGGCTGAAGCTTTCTTATGCCATTCATGCCCTACCTTTTCAACATATGGATTTAGCTGGAATTTTTCCCATAAGATGTACATGCTTTTAGAGCCTATCTACCTATTGTAGTGAAGTATTATATATAACACGTATATAATAATATAGTATACATGATAAAATATGACAAGCACAGTAGATGTAGCATGATAAAGTAGAAAAAATAACTTAATCCAACAGAAGTGTCTTGGCTACATACCAAGCTATCATCTTTATTAATTATTATTTGTAATTATGGTTATTATAGGAGATCCATAATACCTTTCCCCGTAGTGTTACCTACATAGTACTTGAGTATAATGAAGCAATTTGGAATTCACAAAGAGTGGGGTCACCCTACAATTAAGGATGTAGATGATCACATTTTCCAATGGGTTTTGTTAAATCACATTTGGCCAAGACATTAAAGCAATTATGGCATTAAGCTCTTATGGGTTTAAAAGAGGATCATTTTAGATAAATAAATGTACATGATAATGGATGCTTTTTAAAAACTGAAATTTATGCCACAGCTGATCTTCAACAGAACTTCTGAATTCCAAATATCAGAGAAATTTGAATCTGCCTGCTAAGTTCCTAAACTTCACGGATAAATTTAAACTAATCCTTATTAACTAGAGAGAACCAAGCAAATGTGGCCCCTTTCCTAAGAATTATGTGGTACTAACCAGCCCCTGATCCAGAAAATAATCACCTTTGAGCATAATAAGTAGTTCTATTGAAGTCAATAGAAATTCTCATAAAAGTAAAATATTAACTTAAGCATGTGTTTAGGTCTTGTGAATAATTTGATCTTTATTTTTTATTTGAAACTGATCTTGAATATAACAAACCATAATGACCTGGAAAAGGAGATAAATTATTAAAAAGGAGTCAGCAAATAACTTATTTTACTTGCTGCAGCTGAAGGTTAAGAAATCCGATCTGAATCTATTACTACTCTTAGACAATAGGGAAATTCAGAGTAAGTTCTTAGTTGTGACTAGTGGGGCAAGGTGTCCTATTATTGTGCTTTGCTAAATCTTCGCAGCTATAAAATGAATCTATTTTTTATGGTCATAGATAAAATGTAAATATTATTATTAATGATAGAAGTATATAAGATTCTCAAATAATAGTGTTGAGATACTCACAGCAAACCTGTAGATAAAGAAATGTGTATATGACTAAAGTGTTTTTTCCCAGACTACAGCCACTCCACTTACTTGTCAGAGAGAGAAAATTTCCCTTCTTTCTTTTCCTTTTTAACTTAAAAAAAAAAAAGTGTGCTCAAAAAAAGGCAAAACTCTCATATACATATATTAATCTCCTTCCCACTCAACATAGGCTTTTATTTTTCAACTGAAATAGG
Source organism: Cygnus olor (assembly GCF_009769625.2). Lineage (NCBI taxonomy): Eukaryota > Metazoa > Chordata > Aves > Anseriformes > Anatidae > Cygnus > Cygnus olor. Next base: position 38,836,168 of record NC_049172.1, on the reverse strand, counting down.
TATGCTCCCAAGGAAGAAAATTTTCTCTCTGAAATGAGAAGGAAATGGTGAAAAAAGGAAGACCCGACGAAAACACCTACTCCTAATCATAAAGGTTTGGGGTTGGTATACAGGATGGTTAACAAATGGAAAATCATTTCATTTAGAAATACTGTTTCTGGAGTAGCAAGCTGAACTATAACATTTTTTTTTTTTTATGAAGACGACAAACATCATTTGAAATCTTATCACTGAGTCTCACCAGTACAAGACTGGCCTTTCAGTTAAAGTTATCACCCTAAAAATCAAAGGATGTGATAGAGACAATTATGAAATCCTATAAATTCCTATAGGAATGGAGCTATTTGGTAAATAAGTTACAATCACAGTGACAATACTGCAGCCAGCTATGAACAGAGTTTCTGGAAAAGAATTTAAAGACTCCTGAGAAGAGAGGAATGTAGAACCGGTTATATACTCCCTCCCTCAGCTTGAAAGGTATGCTGCAACGTATTGCAGAATGCAAAAGTACATGTTGCTTACCCAGGCACTGCTGAGAGCAGGAAGGATGGATTAGAGCCATTATCAATCCTTCATTTTTAAAGAAGTCATGTCTCCAGTAGAGAACTAAGGTAATTATAGACAACACTGTTAAACATAACTTCTGTACTATTTGTTTCTCAAAAAAAAAAAAAAAAATCCAAGTCAGCAAGAAAAGTTACATTCAGTAATTTAACTTTTCTCTAAATACTTCAAATAGTCTGTAATCATAATTCTCACTTAAGTGAGATGCTAATGACACATATTTGGATCAAAATGTTAAAGAATAAAATGAAGAATAATGGTATAAATTTTACAGGTGTTGATGGAGAGCAGGCATTGCTTTCCATTTACAAAGCTCAATACACTAAAAAAAGGAAAGGAAAATAAAAGCATAGTGCCTGTCTGTCCATCAAAGGTTATTTAAACTCTTGATATTTACATAATTTTTTAGGTAAATTTAGGTAATTTTTTCTTTTATTTTTATTATTTTTTTTTTAACTCTTCGTGCTTCTGTTTGCATCTTTGATGCATAAGGTATCTTACTTTAGCAAGAGGTTTTCTTGTAACACAGAAGGTGTTTCTTGCTTTTATCATCAGCCAGAGATAAGATTCTGAAGCAATCTGAAGAATTCAATAAGAAATACAAAGTGTAAAGGGGGATTTAGTATATGTGGTATATGTGATCAAGTCCTGAATGCTCTACAGGACTATTTTTTTTTCCCCTCCAGTCTTCAGTTGATGTACAAAATGGGTACTGGACTCAAATCTTAGGACCACCTTCAAATAAGGCATGGATTTAGAAACTACATATGTGAAAACAGAATGGGAGCTATTAGTATAGTTAGATTTCAGCAGTCATCTCTAGCAACTGCAAGAATAATTTTCATTAGTCTTCTTACCCTTTTGCATGAAACAACAGGTGAAAGACTTCTTCCCACTAACTCAGGCAGAATATAGCTCTATTAGTAACTGATGTGCTCTAGCAAAATGTGAATCAGCCTCTGTCTTTCTCACATCAGCTTCCCTTTCTCTATTGGTAAGTACAAGCACCTCATCTACTCTCAGAAACATCTGTTCATCCTCTAATGAGGAAGGAGGCAACACTAATTTTATAGGCACAATTCTATTAAAAATTTGATCTGTTTTCCAACCCACGCCCTTGCAGTACATTACCGATCCTTCTCTTTACAGTTTGCACTTACAATACTAAAATACCACCCACTAGCTTCTGGATTACCCTGCTTGCAAAGTTCCTTGACTGTACTTCTTCAAAAAAAAGAATATGACATTTGCAGTTGAGAAAGTTGAAAAAGCAAGGATTCTCCTTGGAGATAAACTTTTCTCTTGCTTTTGGGTTGCTACCAGGAAATCTGCAAGCCTCTTGATACCAGACCTACCTTCCCCTTTTCCTCCTTTTTTAATATTATTGTCTCTTTTTTAATTATAGTGGCACCAAGAGACCCCAAATGCAATCAGTGACTCATTCTGCCAGTCTCTGTGAAGACATATGGTATGAGACAGTCCTTGCCCTGAAGAGCTTACAGTTTAAATAGGCAAGACAATACTAAGACACATTAGCATTGTTATCATCATCTCCCAGGTGGGAAATTGAGTCACAAAGATGAAAAGCAACATGTTCAAAATCACATGTCTACACCATACGGTAAAGGATGGTTCGGTCCTCTGAGTTAACAAATGTTTAAGCTGATAAACTGACACTGTGGAAAGGAATGCTGACTTTGGGTCCAGAATGTCTACAGACTGAAACTGCACCACCATGGCCAAGACAACAAAACCTGAAAGGACGCATTGCATTAAGTGCTTTTACAGTACAACCAAGTCAGACCACCACAATTTAATTTCTGTTCAGACTGTGAGAGAGTGGACTCACTGCAAAGGTGCCCATGAAAAGTCCATAATGCAGAAATGCAGATTCTTCATGACACGATCAAAAAGATTTCTTTAAAGCCCATCTTCCTTTCTTTAATCAGGCCTTTTATACCCAAACTGAGAAGTTAGTTATGATTACAGATTTTCTTTCTCAGCAATTCTGGACTCCAAAGCATGGGCAGAAAATCCTCATGTTTTTCATAGCAGTAAAGATCTGAAAATGAAGCCAAGGGGTATGTGGTACGTCAGTTTTCTAGTGTCAGTTTGGGAAAACTTTAAAATGAATCGTATTGGAAATATGTGAAAAATAATACAGTAAGCTAAAGAGCAAGATAGGATATAGTTTTAATTCCTCTGAAGAAAAAGTTTCTGAAATGAATTTATTTCAAAAATGTTACACCAGAAATGAGAGATTTCATTTCTCTTTTTGAATTGAAATTACACGAAGTAGATATATTGAATGAATATTCAGTGTTATTCATAAGTTTAGACGATGAACTCAGTATCCAGAACCACTGAATACTGAGTTATGTTGTTTATATTAGCCTCTTTGGAAAATCTATCATATTTTTCTTTCATCTGTTAATAACATACAATTTTATTTCTTTTATCAAGAGATTTATCAGTGGTTCTGAGCTTAGCACAAATTTAAATATTATTTTCAAATCTAGCGAGACAATATAATTTACCACACTGTCTACTTATACAAGTCTTCTTTTTCCTGATAACCTATCAGCCTGTATGCTATCTAGTAAACTTTTGTTATCATTTGGAATAGTTTTCCATTATAATTATGAAGAACAAGAATATTTTCATAAAATCTTTAGGAGTTATGAAATAGGTTCAACCCCTCCCCATCCCCTCAAAATTGCACTTACCGTGCCACTTTTATTATGCTCAATGTTTTTCAATTTTCAGTTACATATTCTGTATTTTTTTCTCATTAAAAAAAATGAAGAAACTGTAGAGCATATAGGCTACTGCTTGTATTATCAAACAAGTAGAGTGAAGATCCTATAGTAGTACTTACATTTGCAACTTATCTTCAATTTCTCTCTCCATTCAACATTTTGATGAGAAAATTTTACCTACCAAGATGGTAAATACTTTTTTTTTTTTTAATTCTAATTATTTATTTCTCAAGCACACATGCAAAGTTTTCACATATTAAAAGATCTCTTACATAAAGCAAAATTCTGTATAGCTAGTCTTCAAAAGGAAAATAAAATAAGCTAAAGTTTCTTTGAAGGCTTAGTTTTCCTGCCAAAGCAAAACAAAGGACTAAAAGAGATCTCCTGGACAAGGTCCATGCCATACCATACCAGTTAATTGTAAAGTCATCCATATCCATCGTAACGATTCTTTTTCAACACTGCCCTTTTGCGTTACGACTTTTGGTAGCACTTCTTGATGGTATAAAATGAAAGTTAATTTGAAGTATTTCATATTAAATTTGTTACCTGTTATACCTCATCTGTAAAATCATTCATTTCCATAATTCAAAAGAGTACCACTGTGTAACATTAAGACTTCCTTGCATATCACTTAGTTACTTGAAGCAGCAGCTAAGTGTTAGCTCATTAATAAATAAAAGTTTGTGTGGGATTGAAGATGATACCCTATTTTCCAGATGTGAAATTTGAAGGAAAAATATTTGATTTCTAATCCAAGCATATTGAAATGAACATAAAAAATATTCCCATTTTGTTTGCTAAGCTATATTGTATCTACTGATCTAGTAAATCTGCAGATTGCGCAGAATGGTTACCACCTCCAGAGTTCACTTATCACATATACTCAGTGATCTACTGAAAGGTTGTGTAGGAATGTACAAAAGAATATGGGTGCTCTGAATCAATTAGAATTGGCCTGAGAAGCGTTGTTCATACTAATCAGTTGTGATAAAGACTTCTCTCACATAAGAAATTTTCCCATGCCCTTTTATATAGACTTTTACATTCACTGGGTATTCGCATCATCTCCAGAATCATTTGCATATCTATCTAATAATTAAGGAGGTATATGATGGCCTCTAGTGGTGCATACCAGCATAAAAATGCTCAACTGCTGTTTTATTTCCTCAGTTTTAAAGACAATCTATAAGAAAAGCAAACACACATTTGAACTGGATCTTCCAAATTAGAAAAAGAGCAGAACACGGCACACAGCAAAGAATGTGAATATTTCATCACTTTTTACTTACAAACAAGCAAAGCAATAATTGTGAAATAAACTTTGAGCCAACATTATTATATTAAAATAATTTCAAAAATATTCCATATCTTTACAATTTCACTGTTTTCTCTCCAGGCTTTTGATCACTCTACATAGTTTAGCTTTAGCCTGTTAATACTGTCAATCACTAGTTCATTGGGGATACTGCAGATACTGAAGAAAAAATCCATCTACAATTTTCCATGGAGAAGTGCCTTACAGACTGGATATTCTTTAGCCTGAATTAATCCTTCATGTCAAAAAGACTATTGTCATTGTATTTGTGTAATATTATAAGAGAAAGACAGTTCATTGTAAATGAATTTCTAACAATAAAAACACTAAAATAAAATTTTACCGTATTAACTAATTTTGAATCATCATCAAATGGCTCGGGTTGGAAGGGGCCTATAAAGATCATTTAGTTCCAAACCCCCTGCCATAGACCCACTAGAGCAGGTTGCTCAGGGCCTCATCCAACCTCGTCTTGAACACCTCCAGGGAGGTTTTTTCAATTTCACATTATTATATAACCCATAGAACTGTAAGAGACCTCACACAGTTAATAGAGAATACTGTAATTTTAGAAAGTACAAATAGATAAGCAATTAAACAATAATGCCTTCTTTAGCAGGTTGAATATTGAACAGCTCTTTGTACATTTCCTCTTAAATCTATTTAATTTGATATTTTTATTTCTGTGTGGACAAAAGTTTTGCTTTGTGTTTTTTTTTTTTTCTTTCAAAATTTGCTTAGCAAAAATGTCTACACTAATAGGTTGTAATATTTAGCAGTAATTTCAGCCTGAAGAGTTTTGTGTGGTTTTGGAATAAGTTTTATGAGAATTGACAGATACAAGTTTCTTTTTAAGCAACTACATATATATATATATATATATATATATATAGCTTATACATATATTTCATATATGTATAAACTATATATATATAGCTTATACATATATTTCATATATGCATATATGTATCTCTATATATTTCAATCAAAGCAATTCACACTCTTCTGTGAAGTTTCTATATTATATTTTTAAGAATTTGTTGACTAACAAGCTTGTAAAAATTTCTATTCAACAGAAGATGAATTCAAAGGAACTTGAAAGAAAGAGCTACTGATCTCAGTCAGGATCCTCCAAAGCTTTGCTTCAAGTAAGTTTTCAGAAGGTCAGTCACAAGATACATGACTGTCTTAACTCATTCCCAAGGGGAAAAAAAAAAAAAAAAAGGAGGAAAAAAAAAGAGCTAAAAGGGTACAATAAGGCTATTCAAGGGAGTTTCTGAATATATCTTTCTGCCAACCTTATGCAACCGCACCTTCCCTATCAGAGGCTATCTGCAGATTTAGTCCACATATTCTGTGGATACAAAGTTAGAAGGAGAAGGATGTTACAAGGACTAATTGTATTCCTTGTTCTGAAAGTAATTGCACAAGTATTACAACCCTTATAGAAGACTAACATCATCAAACCTTTTCCCATGATTTCCACATTTTTGTGAGGAAGGTTGTTCGGGTGAAATCAGTGTTCTTTTCACAGGAGAACAGAGTCTGAAAATCTGAGAAATGCAAATGTTGAGACATACCTTGTGAAGTACATAAACAGTCAGTAAGCAAAACTTTTTTACATCAGAATGGAGTAGAAAACCATAAGCAAGGAAATGCCTAATCACAGGACAGTTAACTAATCAGGCCTTTACTTAGCTTCTTTTAAGTGCAAACGTAGAAGCTGCAAGGTTTTCCTAAACATTTCTGACAAGTTTTCAAGTGTACATTTGTTTCCATCTGTACCTTATTCCTTGCAATTCACATTTCCCATGGCCTTATGAGTTTTCACTATCTATATGCATCTTACTGCTTCTAGAGTTATATACAGCTACTTCTGCTACACAGTCTTCCTCTAAGCACTGCATCCCATCACAGGGTTAGTGAACCATGTTTTCCCTGAGCCAAAGTGAGTCTACTATGTGAAAATGAAGAAACCATCCTTTCACAAGGGGATTTTCTCTCCCACACTCTTTCCTACTCTGCCTTCCCCCCTGCCTCACAGCTCTACTTTCCATCTCTCCCTTCTTGGGATCTGGATGCCCAACACTGTGTGAAATATTAACTAGATAATGATTTTTATTTCCCTTGCAGGAGATCAGAGGAGCTGCTAAGAAAACCACTGCTATGAAACAGAATACAGAGAGCGCCGTCATCTGAGGAGAAGTCACCATCCACTTTCTGTGCGGCAGTGATGTTAATGTACAATGCTATATCTTAATAGCCATCTCAATTGGCTATTAAAATGCTGCACTGCACATTAAAATCACTACCCCACTGCTGCAGGAGTACTTACCAAAGATGCAGTCCCTGAAAATTACCTTTCAGCTCAATGGAATGCTGCCATGCCAAATGAGCTGTCTCAGCTCCTCTAATTTTCTGCTAAAGAAATAAAACTCTTCCTTTTAAATTTTAAATTTACATGATTATGCTGAATGGCATATTCAGCCACAACAACACAGAAGTAGCACGAGTGTACTGCATGCAGTGCCTCAGAAGTCAATAGCAGAAGTACCCTGGACTTACTCAAGAAATTTGTACCAACTTCCAGAGGAGTTACTATTCTCTGTTTCTTTAAAGAATGCCTTTTAAGAGCACCTATTTGCAGGTATTGGACAGGGGATATCAGGAAAAGGTAGTAAGAGTTTGTTTGTGGAATCTTACAGGTATAAGCAAATGAATTCTGAAAAAGGGGGATAGCAGATGATGAAAACTACAGGATGAATACAGCGGTGTGAATAAGCTGCAGTCAAAAAGAGGGAGTGGAGAGGCTAGTAGGCTGTGCAATAAAGAGGGAGGATGAGGCTTAACACAGAAGTGAGTCTTTGATCCAGAGAGACGGTTAATAGGCAACTTTGTGTCATCTTCTGAATACACAGATTCAGTTGGGAACAAGGAAAGACACAGAGGTAAATGTAAAAGGGTGATGTGGTAAGCTCATGTTGTCCTCCCTGAATCATAGCAGATGATCAAGTTAAGTCAAACAGATATGCGGAATATAGCAAAAATACATTTCAATTGCATAAGCTTCAAAATGTAGGCAGTCTCTCTCTGCTTCAAATATCCAGCCAGATGAATTGATCTGATCTGAAAGGTAGAAATGTGTTTGATTGGCTTGAGCACCTTGCCTCCTCTTTAGCGCCACACAGATACTATAATGCAACACAGCCCACACCTAGAAGCTACTCCTGATCTGTCTGATCTGGTCTGAAAGGTAGAATGAGTTAGGGGTATTTGTATGTAACCTAGTCTCTTCAAATTATTCTGAAAAGCTAAGTCATAAACATAATGTTTAAAGCACACCAGGCATCATTGGTTTTGCCTAATTTCTTACCTGGATTTCTGATATATCTGTCTAGGGTCCAGAGGCAATTGCAGCTTTTGGCCTAAGTCAGACATAATTTATTAGACTGCCCGAAAGCCAAGGACTCTTGAAGCTGCAGAGCAATAGCCCCAGGGAGTCTACTAGCAGGGCTGTCCTGGAGCTCAAGACCTCGAGAGAAACTTACAGCTAGCCCAGTGGAACTGACAGTGCTGGCAGCTTCATTACTGGTATCATCTGGGATGCTGACAGGGATATCAGTTTTAACTAAAAATCCGAAGGGACGGAAAGTTCTTATTTGTCAGAGAATTCAGATGTGTGATTTCTCAGATTTAGCATGAATCTGGTTCTCCCTGCCCCTCAAAAGCCCAAATGTGCAAACTAGAAACATTTTTTTTTTTGACAGCTCTACTGTAAAATTGATCCTTCATGTCTTTTCCTTCCTGTGTGTGTGTATATATATATGTATGTATATATATATTCAGTCTTCCTATAAGAACATAACACTATTTAGGGTATTAAAAAAAATAAAAATGTATTCCAATATAACCTGCTTCTATAATTTGCAAATATCTGCCATTACAATAACAGAAAATATGGAGAATGTTTTATAATTAGCTCTTCAAAAAGAGAAAACAAAAGTGCTGTTCTGCAGCACAAGTCACCCCCCTGTCCACCCTCCCCCCTAAACTCTTTTTACTCTGATACCTTCCATCAGTCTCCAGAAACACAGTAACACATCAGACTACAGGGTGACATTCCAGACTACACAAGCATGGGAACAAGTTAACAATAAGCAGCTCACAGTGCTCAAATGGAATAAAGAGTTTTGGTCAGAAAAAAAAAAAAAAAAAAAAGTGTTTTGGGATTTTGAACTTGACCTTTCACCGAGAGATACTTCTTGCCCTTGTACCTTGGTTATCCTTTTTAATATTCATTCAGAAAACATAAATACTTCTGAAAGAAGGAGAAAGAAGAAAAAAGAAAAAAGACAATAGTGTTCCAAACGGTCTAACAGACTCTGGGCTGGATTTCACGTTTCCAGGCATCAAAGCCTGCATGACTTCAGGAAAGGGTGACAGTTGCCATGTATAATAGTGTCTAGCTGTCAAAGAAAAGACCAGGGGAGCATCTGCCTTTAAAAAGAAAAGTGAAATAAATCTTACCTAGAAACAAATTGAGGCTCTGCAGAAGGTAGCAGCATGCTGCATCATGTTCCCTCCAAACCCAGCTTTTTTTTTTTTTTTTTCTCCTCCAATTGTGCTTTAAATAATCTGAGCCACTGCTTTATGCAACACCAGTAGTAAGTACCAGGAAGATACTGCACTGGTGACCTTGGATTTTCCAGCCCATTACTCCCAACTGGTCTCCACAAGACTGCTACATTGCCACCTGCCACATAACACCTCCTCCAATGTCACGAGGAAGTCAAACTCTGTTCACACTTCCCCAGGTCCTACCCTGTTGTATCATGGAGATTTTTCTGTAGCTCTGTGAATGGAAAGTGAACCAGGGCTGTCACTGTGCTAAGGATCCTTCCCCCCTCCTAAGCATACTTTTGTCACTTATCTGGTAGGACTTGCAGGAGAAAAGAAAGGAAGATGAACAGAAACATTTCCATTTTCAGCCTGTTTAAAGGAGTATTTCAAATCAACAGATGGTGCAAGCTTTACAAAGAAATTAAAAGCCTAGTAAATACTATAATTTAAAATATTTTTTAGGAAAGAAACCTAGATACATGCAAAGCAAAGATGCACATGCAGTCTGAATGATTATGTCCAGAAAAAAGGGTCAAAAAAATACCCTCAACACTTGTAGCAAATTTTACATGCAAGCCGTATTTGAAGTAATTAGCATAGTTGTTTGCCTTTTTATTTCTACAAAAGCAGCTGACAGACTACCCAGAGACCCTAAAGAAAACTGCCTCAGGGGAAGACAAAAGCTGTCAACATCAAGCTGCAAAGATCTCTTTGAGGAGGAAAACAAATTCTCAGCAAGAGAAGTTGATACGCCCGCTGATGAGCTCTTCAAATATGAAACACAGACATTTGGAGAGAGCCTGCTGCAAACACATCTATACAAGAAACAGAACATTTGGCAAAAAATTTGGCATGACAAAAAATGAAAACTGAAAGCAAGCATAAGTACATGATGGAACTAAGAAACGCTGGCACGCCATGAAGAGAAGAAAAGCTGAAGGGAAAGCAAATATGGCTAGCAAACTAAATACAAAAACGTGTTGGCTGGCAACACCAGCTAAGCTCTGACCACTACCATCAAGTAGTAAAGCTATTTGAACCAAATGTTCAGTGAAGATTTTATGTCATGTGGAAATATGTAGTAGATGTGTTGGTATCTTTGTATTTTATTTAATTAATGCAACAGCAAAAAAAAAAAAAAAAAAGGCTAATAACCTACACCAGAGAATTAGAAAATTTTCTGTTTCAAAGCTTTTTCAATTCCTACAATGGATTTCCAACAAAAAAACTCATTTTCCATAAGCAATGTTATTCTTATTGCCTAAACACCTCAATTTTCTATTAGATGATGGAAAATAAAACAACTAATTTAAAAGAATCATATAATGGCTTGGGTTGGAAGGGACCTTAAAGATCATTTAGTTCCAACCCCCCGCCATGTTTTTTTGTTTTGTTTTGTTTTTTTGTAAATAAGCCCCCCTTTAAGTATTGAAAGTGCATAATGAGGTCTCCCCTGAGCCTTCTCTTCTCCAGGCTGAATGTGCACAACTCTCTCAGCCTCTCTTCACAGGAGAGGTGCTCCAGCCCTCTGACCATCTTCGTGGCCCCTCCTCTAGACCAGCACTAGCTAGTCTACATATTTCTTGAGCTGGGAACCCCAGACCCACATGCAGTGCTCCAAGTGAGGCCTCACAAGGGCAGTGCAGAGGGGGACAGTCACATCCCTTACCCTCCTGGCCACGACAGGTAGATGACAATGGTTGATCTTCCCTTGCCAACTGATGCAGTCACTCCATCACAAAAGGCCACCAGATTGATCAGGCATGATTCGCCCTTGCTGGCTGTCTCAGACTACCTCCTTGTCTTGCATATGCCTTAACAATGCTTCCAGGAGGAATTTGGGCCCATTCAGGTATTTTTCTCCTTTTGGTTGTTTTTTTAGCTGAAGCTGATGTTTCATGAGAAGAACATTAGGCAAGATATTTGAATACTTCATCAAAATTTAAGAGCAAAAACATGAATTTTGCATGCCCTAAAGATAATAATTTGAACTTGTCTCACCATCTAATGGCATATTCAGTAGAGTCCTTGAGTACTCCTGTGAACAAGTATTTAGGGAGACTTGGACAACTTATGTATGCCTATTTATTCCCGTGTCTTAGTGGAGACAGATCTTGGCATCATTCAGAACAGTGCCCCTGTGGAGTCAATCATCTAAGAAAGGAAAAAGTTTCAATTTCTGTTTAGGAACCTAAGTTTTGTCTAAAGTCACTTGGTCTGCTGAAAAGTGAGGAATCAGCAAAGTCCTCAAGGCAGAAAACCGCTGTTTGAATGTTGAATGTACATATCCAGCATGTCATTCAGAAGGACAATCTCTCCCACCTACCCCCAATGCACACACTTAAACCACCAGAGAAGCCACCAGAAAAAACTCAACACATACAAGCAGCTAATGAAAGCAACAAGATGTAAAAATTCTTAATCTATGTAATTTGATCCTTTTTAACTGTTTCATAAAGTAATTCAGGAAGAGCTAAGATGATAATGTCACTGCAGACAATAAGGCAATCATAAAACAGGGCAGGTAAAGCTATGACAATAATGAAATTATTTGAATAAAGCCTATTATCTTCATTAATTTTCACTCACTTTCCACCACAATAGGAAAATATGAAGTTGCTAATATCTTTTACCATATTCAAAGAGAAATGCATCCCTTGAGCTATTAAACTAAGTTGTTAATGTCCTTCTATCAGGATTTATAAAATATAATTATAAAATAATAATTATTAGATGTATACACAAAGTTTCCTTGGTTACAGTCTTCAGATGCAAAATGACTGCTGTCTAGGGGAATAACCCTGTCTATTACTTCAGAAACTCTGAAGAAATCTGATAAGAATCTTAAGTGATTTTTTTTTTTAAAGAAATGCATTGGTAAAAAAAAGCACGACTTATTTTACTGGTCTATTACTATCATTTCACAGATATATTCAAGACCATTTTGTAGTAAAGAATACTGTAATAGAATTGTCACTATCAGTTTATGCTGTTAAGCAAACTGTATAATGGCTCTGCTATATATAGAAGCAGCACAACCACAAACAACTCTTGGATTTGCTAAATTGGTAAGAATTTTTGCCAAACAGTTGTGACTAGGGCTCAAAATCCAGTTTCTAAAATGAAATAATCAGTTGGCATATTGCTTCTGTCAAAGCTCTAACATATGTTATCTTAGAATACAACAGGAAGCTGAAACTATTCACTTCAGGTTTCAAAACCACTTTTACTGGAAAGTGTTAGAAACTAATAGGCACAAATCAAAGATTAAAACTTTGTCTCTTTATACAAAGTTAGACTAAAAGTTTTGCCAACTTTTTTTCCCCTCCACATAGGAAAATAATTGCCTTTCATTATATTTCTTGGGCCTGGTAAACCTCTTGTTACATTTATGCCTAAGAAAACCTATGGTTTCAAAAATACATGCAAAGCTACAAACAAGCCTTTAGTTGCGTGCTTTTTGCACAAGCCTTAAAGTCATTTATTTTAGAGTGAAAACTGAAACAATAGAATTGTCCCTAAAAAAATGTTCTCAGGCTTTCACGGGAAGGGAAGGGGGGGGAAGGGGGGGGAAAGGGGGGGAAGGGAAAAGAGGCGAGGCGAGGCGAGGCGAGGCGAGGCGAGGCGAGGCGAGGCGAGGCGAGGCGAGGCGAGGCGAGGCGAGGCGAGGCGAGGCGAGGCGAGGCGAGGCGAGGCGAGGAAAAATCTTTAGAATACCAATTGCTTTCACCCTTACTTCATTATTAGCTACAACTCTGATACATTAGGTTTGCAATGACTTTCAAAAGAAAGTATATCACTGTTGCTCATTCACAGGAATAACAGAATGGTTGAAGTTGGAAGAGATCTCTGGAGGTCATCTCACCCAATCACCCTGGCTCAAGCATAGCCACCTAGCACAGGTTGCCTGGGACCATATTCCAGCATCTTTTGAAGATCTCCAAGGTGGGAGATTCTACAGTCTCTCTGGGCACCATGCGCCAGTGCTCAGTCACCCACACAGTGCAAAAACAGCCTCCTGATATTCCTGATATTTCATTTTTTTTTCCCACTGCCTATTGTCCTGAAAGTAAGCAGCATGTAAAATAAATAAAAAGCCCAATTTTACACAAGAGATTACTCAGTGACTTAAAGGTTTCCTATACATTGTAAGCCCTATCATACTACCATAAAAGCTACAAAATAAACAGTATTTACATGACCTATTTTAGGACAGCTTACTATTTCTAAGAACACAAGATAAAAAATACCCTAACATAAAGAAAGATCCCTCTTTTTCTAAAACACACGCAGTAAAACATATATTGTATTAATAGTATTTACTGAATACTTAATAGCGTTTACTGAAGAATTTGTCCATTCACTTCAAAAGCACCAAAAGTGGATACCAAAACGAGTATCCCAAGGCATCAACAGTAATCAATCAGATGCCTCAAGTATTTTCTCTATCTGGTAACCACTGACAGGATCATAGAAATTCAAATTACTTAAACTAGAACGCCTACGTTAAACAAGAAATGCAGCTATTGAAAGGTGAAGTCTCCTCCAAGATCTGACTACAGCAGATGATTAAAGAAGTTTATCAAACTCTATATTCGAAATAGTAGGAAAATTCATGAGAGAGTTCTCCTAGATGTAAGGTTTTATTTCTATTTCAGATTCTACTAAAACATGAAATACCAGAATCGAGATATATTTCAACTTCAATAACTATAAAAAGACTTAAATCTGTCACTCTGAAGCCATACAAAATAACCGAAAGAATAACAAGAGACAGAAGAATTATGACTTTGAGGTAAAGTGCACATTAAATGGACCCTGTCTGACTAAAGTAGATTTAAGCGAACAAAATAAACCCAAACAAGAAAGTTGTATATATCCCAACACATTTTAAGTTCATAGTAACAATGCTTTTGTTGTTGTTCACTACTTCCAAAGTATCTGAATTTCATCATTAAAATCAAAGAACAGAAGAATGAGAGGACATCCTGCAACTGTCCCTAACATACTGAAACTTCTGATATCAACAGAGAAATACTAGAGATCAAGGCTGATATCACAGAATCATTAAGGTTGCAAAAGACCTATTATTATTATTATTATTACAGAATATTGGGGAAAAGAGCAGGTAGTGGAAATAACTATTCTGGTGTATCAGATTCTGATTTAAATTGCAGGCTAAATTACATGCATTGCAATTCAAAGCTTGCAATTCAAAACTGTACATACTGGTGATTATATCCTTCAAAACCAAAAGTACTTCTGAACAATTACCTTGGTAGTTTTTTGTTGTTGTTGTTGTTGTTGTTTTTTATTAAGGAAGACAAAGCACAGTAAATACTCCGAAGATATTCTTGATTCCAAGACAACTGAGTGAATGAGTCCTTAATAGAACTTCTGGATCCATACATCTTGTACAGCCATGCAACCCAGATGAATAGATGCAGTTTCTGTCATAGATTTTGCTGCTTATAAAGGTAAGGGGCTCAGCTCCCATACCATGAACATTAGTCACAGTATCTTACAGAGTGGACTAGGAAAATGGAATAGAAGTACCTGTCTCTACTGAGCTGCAGTGGGTATTGAAAAGCTGGTAATACGACCTTGTTCAAGAGTTCTCATTTGGTGAATAGCAATCTCTGGGCCAAATAAACCAGACATATGGAAATACAGGAGGAAATACAGAAGGCAAATACAGGTTCAGACCATAGTTCAAAATATAAAACAAACTTAGTCACAAAGAACTGATTAAGAACAAACCATCTACAGTTAACTGATTTCTTGAAGCAATCCTCTATTGTGTCTCAACAAGTATAACAGGCTGAAGGTTTTTGCTTTTGGTAGCTGGTCTCCAGAACTCTCTTCAAATGAAGATGTAATACATCTTACATGTAAGTTTAAAACAAATAAACAAAAAACACTAAAAGCATGCAACTGGCAAACCATCCAACAAACATCTAAAAGACCATTTTTAAAGAGTGGTATGTGACATACAACCCAATGTAATATGCATATCCCCACCGTTAAGAGACCAGTGAATGAAACAGACCTTTATCAAATTCCTCAGTAGAGTTTTACAGAAAAAGACATTGAAATACTTTTAACTCATGTATCTGAGTTTCATTTTAAGGTGAGTAACGTCAAAAATACAAGGAGAGCTTTTTACCCAGTATGAACTAATGAAACTACTTCATGAGAGCCAAGGACTATAAGAGCTAGCGTTAAAAGAAATAAAAAAACACCAGAACATAAAAGGAATGCTACATTAATTTAAAAATAATGAATAGGGCAGAAAAATGACAATTTGGACAACTCTGTTAGTACAATGCTTCCAGAATCATGACTGTAGATGATACAAATAGCCAGAAAGGGAATTTGGGAATTGTGGTGCAATTCTGTTTCCATTAACTGAGATACATCTCCTCTTTAAGTCACTGGAAGTTATGCCTGAGAGACAGAGGGCAAACTAACTCCTTATTTACATTAGAGACTACTCCCACCATTGATAGTTCTTTAAGAAATGCCGAGTCAGAGAAGAGCCTCAGAGTACAAGCTGGCAGCTGAAATTGCCACAAAATACACATTTACAAGTCCCTGAAAGTCTTCTTCAGCAGCTGAAAGAATGAATGTGAAATTACATGGCGGAAGCTGCTGTTGCAGAATTGCAGTAAACAAGAATGATATGTAATATCATAATACAATCTACATAAAGCTCCTTTTAAAAAGCAGGAAGAAAAAAAAAAGAGAGAAAGCTTGGTGGAGTGGCTGACACACCAGAGGTCTACGCAGCCATTCAGAGGGCCTTGGACAGGCTCAAGAGTTGGGTGGAGAGGAACCTCATGAGGTTCAACAAGGGCAAGTGCAGGGTCCTGCACAGTGGGAGGAACAACCCCAGTCACCAGTACAGGTTGGGGGCTGATCAGCTGGAGAGCAGCTCCGCGGAGAGGAACCTGGGGGTCTTGGTGGACAGCAGGTTAACCATGAGCCAGCAGTGTGCCCCTTGTGGCCAAGAAGGCCAATGGCATCCTAGCCTGCATCAGGAGGAGCGTGGACAGAGGGTAAAGAGAGGTGATCCTCCCCCCTACTCAGCTCTGGTGAGGCCACACCTGGAATACTGTGTGCAGTTCTGGGCTCCCCAGTACAAGAGGGACGTAGAACTTCTAGAGAGTGTCCAGTGTAGAGCCACAAAGATGATTAAGGGATTGGAGCATCTGTCTTGTGAGGAAAGACTAAGCGAGCTGGGCCAGTTTGGCCTAGAGAAGAGGTGATTGAGAGGGGATTTTATCAACCTCTATAAATACCTGAGGGGACAAAGTAAAAAGGATGGGGCCATACTCTTCTCATTGGTGGCCAGTGATAGGACGAGGGTTAATGGGTATAAATTAAACCACAGGAGGTTTCATAGACATATGAGGAAGAACTTTTTTAGTTTGGGTGACAGAGCACTGGAACAGGCTGCCCAGAGAGGTTGTGGAGTCTCCTTCTTTAGAGATATTCAAAACCCACCTGGATGCAATTCTGGGTAACTTGCTCTAGGTGACCCTGCTTGGGCAGGAGTGTTGAACCAGATGATCATCTCTGGAGGTCCCTTCCAACATCAATCATTCTGTGATTCTGTGCCATTCACTACTGGAAACAAATTCAGAAATTATTTTATCAAAACTTCAGTTAAACTCAGGTGACTAACTTCAAAAGGGAATTTTTCTTGGTTAAGGAAAACTCAAATAAGAAATGAAGAGTGGGTTAACAACCTCAACATATTGACTTCATATTACGTACTTCACTGAAAAAAAAAAAAAAAAGAGTTACTTTCATCATTTGCACATTCTGCATTGCTAACAGTATGAAAACCTATCCAAAAACCACAAATTCTCTTAATGTTGCTATTTTGCATTAATATAGTCGTAGTACACAAACTAGCTGGCTTGCTTTCCATACTGATGTTCCAAAGGGAAAAATGCTGCTTGTTAAAAATAATATCTCTTAATGTTTCCCTGAATGAGAAGATGTAGAGAGCATATTTAAAGCATTATCAATGTTCTTATTATCCCAATATGAGAGCATATTTAAAGCATTATCAATGTTCTTATTATCCCAATATAACGTTTACACAGGATAACAGCTGTTACTATGCAGTAGCATAATACTCAAACTAAAACAAATGTGTTATCTACTAAGAAAACTAAGAGAAAAGTCTTCCTCCCACTAGATCTCATATATAAGTATGTTGATCAAAAATTATTCTCATGAATTCTTATTAACTGTATGAATTCCACTGTTTACATTTTTTCTTGACATCTGGAAACTGATACTGGAAGGGTGTATTTACTAAGTGAGGCTCACGAAGAAATAAGCAGGGCTGTCGGCTTCATCATTCACTGCACCTTGTAAGAGTGGCAGAACTGGTGGTGCAGAACAACAAACTTCAGAAGGAAGTGAGTGAGTACTCTCACACGTAATGCTCAGTACCTGGCTTTTGCCTTTTTAGGCACTTATCTAAAATTCAGAGAATATATTTTAAAAATAAATACTGCGTTTAATTTCATGATTGCCCATCAATAAGAAGTCCCCAGCATTCTGTGGGAGGAAAGATTGTTAAAAAACAGATATGCACAAACAGCCGGAACTAAGATGGAACTAGAACAGAATGTGAGTGTTTAGTATAACAAGTACACTTTGACAGGAAAGTAAGCAGTTTTCAGAAAGTATTTAACTTGATTGGCAGAAATCTCTTAGAAACAAATTAGCAATGCTAACAATTTACAGAAAAATTATAAATACAATTTAAGTATATTGGATATCCATTAAAGACTGAATTATGTAAAAACCCATCATACAGCATGATCCATCAATGCTCAATGTACTAAGTTTATCTGGACCATTCATTTTCATCAGTTTAATCAAAGAAATAAAGAACAGGTTTGATGTGTTTGTGTAAATAATGTTATGAATTAACAGCCAAGCAACAATAGTAAGTGTTCATGCATCTGTAACAATCCAAGCTTGTGTGTCAAACTGTTTTATTTCTAATAGTGAGAGCAACATAGAGTTACTTACAGGACTCTAGAATCCATACGCCCATCCCCCCCTGTATTATTACAGAGAAATAACCCAAAGAGTTTGCTAACTTGCTCTTACAGGCCATATATTTTACTGTCTCAACTTCAATATCAAATGTTCTCATTTTTCTGGATAGTAAAATACCTACTTAATGGCAATGAAAACTTGATTGACTACCAGAACATTCAACTTCTTCCTTTTATTTTCTTGTTCAAATAAAGAAGTCAACCCCATGTTTTCTGTTGTAAAAAATTACTAGTTCTAATACCATCACCTAATGTACAAATTCAAATTTGAACAAAAATTCAACCTATTGATCTTGTATTTCTGGAGCCCCCCACCCCAATGACAATAAAAATAAACACAAACACACAAAACAACGACAACAAAAAACTACTCTATAGTTCTACTGAAGCATCAGAGATGTTTGCTATATCTTTTTCTATCATACTTATATGGAAATACTGGGAAAATGAAAACTAGAAAACTTGCTATGAGTAATAATATATAGAAAGAGAAAATCTGAAACTATAAAAAGACGTCTGTTTCATCTAATACCTTTCCTGACAGATTCAGGAAAAAAAAAAAAAGTAATGGATTCTTAGAGATTTCTGAAAGTAGTTCTTTAAATTGCTACTGTAACTTCAAAAAAAAAAAATGAAGGAGGGAAGAAAGGGAGAAGAGGATAGAAGTTAGCAAAATTATAATTTTGAGCTCATTGAGCTTCTGGTAAAAGATGATAAACTATCTCTCAAAACGTAGATGGAAGACCTCTACAGGATAAAATCTAGGTTAAGTAAGGACCAAAACATTTGCAGGAATGACCATTGAGTGATTTGTCTTATAACCACAGAAACAGTAAACATGAAGCACTCTCTCATTAGCTGCCCCATCAGATTACGGTTGATGAATATCAGAAATGAAACATGTTGACTAAGAAATCTGTTATTTTCCTGCTTCAACAATCTTAGATGTTTAGAATGCCGTTTTAAAATAATTTGTGGTATAATATTTAATAATCCAAATTGATACCTGCAGTTTACCTACTCTACCAAATAAGAAATACCTCATGATAGGACATACTACAGTGGAAATATTACATCCACTTTTTCTTCTTCAAACAGTTACCCATAATTCTTAAGTAGTATATATACACATGCTGATTTTAATTTCTCCAAAGTCAAGTAAATCAGGCTGTATGTGTACTCACTGAGCTTTCATGCTACGCATTCAGCTATAAACATGTATTTATTAGGTTTTGTTAGCAAACTTGTAACTGTTATTTATACAAGTACCTATATACTTTGCATATACTACCAAAGGCACATAATATTCTGGCGAGAACTCAATGATGTAAAATTCCACCACACAATATTACATTTTATGTCTTTGTACTTCTCCCTTCTTCAACAAGCTGAATTTCATATTGAAATCTATTTCTTTGATCCATACTTTCTGTAAACAATAACAACTACCATCACCCTTCACAAAAAGACAAAACAGAGGAATCCTTCCCTCCTCTCCTAATACTATTACTTTTTTGTTACTGGTGGTGGGGGGGGGGGGGGGGGGGGGGGGGAATCAGTGCAAGAAAGTGATGCCTAACTCTAAAGATTTTTTTTTCTGCTTTAAAAGAGGAAAAAAAGGCAATACAAGTCAGTAAGTGTTCTGAAGAAACAACTTTTTGATTCCTGCATGAGGAATGGATGTAGATTAAGCTGTAAGAGAAAAACTATGGAGCAAAATCTCTGATTAAAGGAGTAATCTGCAAAAATTACCTACAGATTTTTCTACTATGTATGTTTAATTTTGTCAAATAATATTTTTTTTCCCCCACATGATGTGTTTCTGATTTTTTTCCTTTTTTTTTTTTGGTAAAGGAAATGCAGTAGTATATTAGTTATTCTGTAATAGTTTAAAAAATCAAGATATCAGAATAAAAACACCATTTTACAAATGTTTAAAGTGAAAGTACTATTTGAACTGATGCACAGAGGATTTGCAAATAAACTTCTACACACATTTGTAATTTCTACAGTTCTCAAGCTGCCAAGCATAAAGGCTACTATGGTACTTCAATTCAGCAGATTATGCACTTAAAAACACATCCGTTATCAACAGATTAATGAAAAGTCACTTCCATATTATACATTAAGATGTTAATACACTCAGTTTGATTTCTAAGTTTTGTAAGTTTTGTCAGTTTTCAAGCAATTTTTTGACAATGAAAAATGTAGGACAAAAATGAACATAGGCAGCCAAGAATTGATCTGGGATAAGAGAAATCCACAACCTTGAAAATCTTCGGTATTTCCCAGTTTAGCATGTCTGGTGCATTTAGCAATTTAATGTAATTTTTTTTTCCCCTTTACTTTTTACTTCTAATTGTGAACGTAGCCATCAAAGTGCATTTTTTTAATTATTCTTATTTCTCTACACATCATACTAGAATGTCCATTTATTTTAACAGATTTGTTTTTAATCATTTCTGTACTTAGCTCTTCTGCTCTTACTTTGCAAGTTAACAGTAACTTTACCCTTATTCATACAAAGATGAATTTCATAAAGCTGTACTGCTTCTGGCCACAGAAACTGACAGCACAGTAACTCAATTAATTTTACCTGAGACCTTAGCAGTCAAGGAAAGAATAAATATTAAAAAAAAAAAAAAAAAAAGATAGCCAACTTGATGAACACGTCTGCTATGCTTTCAGTGAATTTGCTATGAAGAAAATGTCATTTCTAACTTTCTTGAAAATCTAGAATAAACTAGAAAAAATAAATCAATGGATAAGGAAGAAAACAGAACTTTTTTCACATAGGTAGACAATGCAGTCAAAGTGTCTCTCAGCTCATTTTCACCTTCAAAGAGGAATGAGGATAAGAGTGACTGTGGCTGTCTTCATCTGTGGTTAGTGCTATGTAATTATATAGAATATATACACGAGCCCTAAATGCAGAATATGTAAAGCCTTCTGTCCCATAATCTAATATTCTTGCTGATCATTCCAGTGGAGAAGGATAGAATCATAGAAACACAAGGTTGGAAAGCACCTACAAGATCATCTAGTCCAACCGTCATTCTATCGCCCATACTACCCACTAAGCTACTAAATCATATCTCATAGCACTTTGTCCGAGCTCTTCTCGAACACCATGAGGGACGGTGACTCCACCACCCCCTGGACAGGCCATTCCAGTGCCTGACCACTCTTTGAGAGAAAGTTTTTCCTGACATCTAATCTGAACCTCCCTAGGCGCAACTTGTGGCCATTTCCTCGAGTCCTATAATTAGTTATCTGAGAGAAGAGGCCGACGCCCTCCTGATCACAACCTCCCTTCAGGAAGTTGTACAGTGCAATGACGTCTCCCCTGAGCCTCCTCTTTTCCAGACTAAACAATCCCAACTCCCTCAGCCACTCCTCACAGGACTTGTGTTCCAGACCCCTCACCACTTCTGTTGTCGTTCTCTGGACATGCTTCAAGGCCTCGATGTCCTTCTTGTAGTGAGGGGCCCAAAACTGAACACAGCACTTGAGGTGCAGCCTTACCAACGCTGAGTACAGCGGGACGATCACCACCCTGCTCCTGCTGGCTACACTATTTCTAACACAGGCCAGGATGCCATTGGCCTTCTTGACCACCTGAGCACACTGCCGGCCCATGCTCAGCCGAGCATCGATCAACGCTCCCGGGTCCCTTTCCTCTTCACAGTTTTCTAGCCACTCTGCCCCAAGCCTATAGCGTTGCATGGGGTTATTGTGGCCCCAGTGAAGGACCCGGCACTTGGCCTTGTTAAACCTCATCCCATTTGCCTCAGCCCAGCACTCCAGCCTATCCAGGTCGCTCTGAAGGGCCGCCCTACCCTCAGGCAGATTGACACTACCTCCCAACTTGGTGTCATCTGCAAACTTACTGAGGGTACACTCAATCCCCTCATCTAGGTCATCAATAAAAATATTAAACAAGATAGGCTCCAGTACCGACCCCTGGGGGACACCACTTGTAACGGGACACCAGCTGGACTTAACTCCATTAACCACTATCTGCTGGGCACGGCCCTCTAGCCAGTTCTTTACCCAGAGAACAGTATACCTGTCCAGGCCACAGGCAGCCAGTTTCCCCTGGAGAATACTGTGGAAGACTGTGTCAAAGGCTTTGCTGAAGTCTAAGTAGACTACAACAGCCTCTCCCTCATCTACCAGTCTGTCACACAATCGTAGAAGGAGATGAGGTTGGACAAGCACGGCCTGCCTTTCTTGAACCCGTGCTGTCTCAGCCTGATCCCCTGGATGCCACGCGAGTGCCGTGTGATCTCACCCAAGATGATTTGCTCCATAACTTTCCCTGGAACCAAGGTCAGGCTGACAGGCCTGTAGTTCCCCGGGTCCTCCTTCCAGCCCTTCTTGTAGGTGGGAGTCACAACGACAAGCCTCCAATCCTCTGGGACCTCTCCAGATAACCAGGAATGCTGATAGATGGTGGAAAGCAGCTTGGCAATCACGTCTGCCAGCTCCCTCAGCACCCTAGGGTAGAGCTTGTCTGGTCCCATGGACTTGTGAAATTCCAGATGGAGGAGCAGGTCTCTACCTGTCTCTTCCTGGATCACAGGGGGCAATTCTCTACCTGAATCACAGGGGACGTCCAGTTCAGGGCGCAAAGTACCCTGAGGATAACCGATCTGACTATTAAAGACAGATGTAAAGAAGGTCTTGAGAACCTCAGCCTTATTCTTAACCTCAGTGATCACATTTCCTGCTGCATCAATTACAGTATGGAAATTTTCCTTGGTTCTTCTCTTGCTGTTAATATATTTGTAAAAGGATTTCTTGTTCTCTTTAACTGCAGTGGCCAATCTGAGTTCATGCTGGGCTTTTACCTTTCTAACTTCCTCTCTGCATATCTTAGCAACTTCTTTGCAGTTGCCCCAAGTAGCCTGTCCCTTCTTCCATCGGGTGTAGACTCTCTTTTTCTCCCGGAGTCTCAACGAAAGCTCCCGGTTCATCCATGCCGGTCTTCTTCCCCTCCGGCTCGCCTTATGGGACTCAGGAACAGCCTACTCCTGTGCCGTTAAGATTTCCTTCTTGAGGAGCATACAGGCTTCCTGGATCCCTTTACCCTTCAGGAGTGACTCCCAAGGGACCCCTGCAACAAGTGTCCTGAATAGGTCAAAGTCCACCCTCCGGAAGTTCAAGACAGCAGTTTTGCTAGTTACCCTTCTGACATCACCAAGGATAGAAAACTCTACAATTTCATGGTCACTCTGCCCAAGAGAGTCCCCACCTTTCACATCTCCCGCCAGTCCTCCTTGTTAGTGAAGAGCAGGTCTAGTGGGGTGCCTCCCCTGGTAGGCTCTTGAACCAGCTGTGTCAGGAAGCTATCTTCCACACACTTTAGAAACCTCCTGGACTGGTTCCTCTGCGCAGTATTACACTTCCAGCATATATCAGGGAAGTTGAAGTCTCCCATGAGAACGAGTACTGGCAATCATGTAACTTTTGCAAGCTTCTCATAGAATGCCTGATCCATCCCTTCATCCTGATTAGGCAGTCTACAACAGACCCCACCAAGATGTCACCCCTACAGGCCTTCCCCCTGATCCTTATCCATAGACATTCAACTTTATCATTCCCAACCACAAACTTTTCAACATCAAAACACTCTTTAATATAAAGAGCTACGCCATCACCCTTTCTTCCTTGTCTATCCTTTCTGAAGAGCTTGTGGCCATCCATCACAGTACTCCAGTCGTGGGAGTGATCCTACCATGTTTCAGTTATTGCAACTAGGTCGTTGTTAGCCTGTCACACAATTGCTTCTAGCTCCTCCTGTTTGTTATCGATGCTGTGTGCATTGGTGTAGATGCACTTCAGATGAGACATCTGCCTCACCCTCAGCCTCAGCACTGTTCCCCTAGGCACTTCTCTGGTGAGCCCCGTTTTACCCCCTTCCCCTGTCATAGCTAGTTTAAAGCTCTCTCAAAAAGTCCTGTTAGCTCCTGCGCTAGGATTCATTTCTCCCCCTTTGAGACAGGGGGGTTCCATCCATCGACAACAGGCCAGGGGTCATGTAAACTGCCCCATGGTCAAAGAACCCAAAGTTTCTGTCTTGACACCAGCCTCTCAGACAATTTTTCATTACTTGTGTTTTCCTAGCCCGCTCCGTGTCCTTCACCTCCCCAGAAGGAATAGAACAAAATATGACTTGCACTCCCGCTCCTTGAACTATTCGCCCTAAACCCCTGAAATCTCTCTTCATAGTTTGCAGGCTTCCCTGGGTGATTTCATCGCTGCCCACCTGAACTATGAGTAATGGGTCGTAATCAGTGGGGTGAACCAGCTCTGGGAGTTTTCTAGTTAAGTCCCTGACCCAGGCCCCAGGTAGGCAGCACACTTCCCTATGACTCGGGTCTGGTCTGCAAATGGGGCCCTCCGTTCCTCTGAGAAGGGAGTCACCTACCACAACCACCCTTCTTTCTTTCCTGCCAGAGGCAGTCGGAATGCATGGAGTTGACTGCCTCTTCCTTGGTAACCTTCTTGCGTCTCCCCACTGACCTCCCTTTCAATGTCCAATGCTACAAACCTACTGCTTAGGGGGACCTGGGGACATAAGGGAAGCAGAGGGGAGGTTCACCCATGATGCTGAGCAGGGACCCTCTCCCATCCCTCAGGTCCCACTCCTCTGCCCGACAGGGACAGGGCAGGGGGCCCACCACCAGTTGTGGGGTATCTCCCTGGCGCCTTTCCCTCTGTCACACCAGGAAGCTACTCCACCAGTCGATCTCCCGCTCACAGTCCCTGATGGCCCTCAGTCTCTCAACCTCCTCTTTCAGCTCTGCCACCATGCTGACCATCCACCTGCTTGCACCTCACACAGGTGGAATGCCTGCCGCCCTTCCACGGCAGCAGCAGGCTCTGGCACTCCCTGCAGCCAGAGACCTGTACAGCCACAGTTCTGGACAGACCCTCTGCTTGGGTTGCCACAGTCTTTTGGGGGAAAGCCCTCTGCCTGGTGGAGACCATGGCAAAAACTGCGGTCACAGAAACTGCCAGTGGATAGGGTGGACCCGAAAGGGAGGAGGGACGGAATTCCTCCGCTACACCCCGCCGCACGAGCTCCCACACCCACCACCACAGCACGCTGAGGGCGGTTTTAACGCGCTGGGCGCCCCTCCCCGTGCCTGGTGGGCAGCGACGAATCACCGCCCCCCAAAGGCTGTTTCTAGGCAAAGGGCGTTGGCACAGCCGCCGTCGCCCTGGGACGCCCACCCCCTGTCAGCTTCTCTCTGAGAGCCGGCGCATGCGGCCTGGTGGCGCTGCTGCCCCGGGGCGCCCCTGCTGAAGCAAGGGCTTGAGATCCCCGCTTGTAACTCGTGGGCGGGCGGTGCGGCTGCGCCGGCTCTGAGGGGGCCGACTTCGACTACTTTTGCAGTAAAGACGTTGTTGGTGCTGTCAGAAGCAAGCATTAGCTTGTGGTTGACAAAATGTCAGATGCTTTCCTCCAGTCATGTCAGATGCTTGACTGAGAGATGTTCCTCTGCTCTGTAAAGCACTCAGACAGAGCAGTGCACTTCAGACCACAAGAAGAGAAATAGTATTTCCAGTTACATGCAAGTGATTGGAGAAATAGTTCTATACCAAAACTTAGCAGCTTTTTGCCACCCTCCAGCTGTGTTCTAATCCAGACACAGTAAAAAAAAAAAAAAGTCAAAAATTAATCAGTGCACCTTCCAGTGCAATGTGCACAGACTGCATACCACAATACACACACAGAAAGAATAATGGTGCTATTCCAGTAGTAGTTACTCACTAGAAACTTCAAGATCTAGTCAGATCAGATTTTACTAGAACAACACATTCATTATACTCATGCCATTTAAAGTAGTTTTTGTCTTATAGCATGCTAAATAGTCTCCATGACTTATGTTTTATTCGTTTTCCATGCTTTTCTTTCCTAGCATTTCTTTTTCTTTCCATGCATTATCTTTGAGGGTGCCAATGAAAGAACAAAAATTAAAACAGACATATATCCTGGGATTTTTTTTTATAAAAGAATCAAAGTATGTGTTGCACCACACTCTCAATAGATGGAAGTAAATATGAGTGAATAACTGAGGACCTAATATCCATGTAGTGAATTTTTTTCAGAGCCCCAAAATGTAGCTGTGTCACACATACATATACTGTCTCCTTATCATAAGTTGTTAAAAAACATTTTAGGTAATGTTGTACACCCAATGTAACAATATATACACAGAATTCCAGTAAACACCCTGCAGCTTAGTCCCTTATCTTTCCATAAAATAAAAACTAGATACATCTAGTTTAATAAATTTCCCTACAGCTCAACATACTCCACGCATATGAAAAAATGTCTTGCAAATTCAAATACTTATTAGAAGCAATGCTGCCACGAGCAGAATCAGAATACGATCACCACATTTTGATCAGTCAATGTTTAGAGATGCTTAATAACAAGGTTTAAGACGAACAACTCGAATGTAATAAAAATAATGAGAAATTACTAACAATCTCACTAATAACCTCTCTGAGGGTAACTTGAATACAAGATTGAAAATAATTATTTTCAAACTAAGGGGTATATTTAAAAGACTATTGTCAATAATCAAAAATTGAGTATCAGTCCAATAGCACAGGTGATGGAATGCAACTTGACCCCTTTGTATAATGTGTAGTGCTAATTTGTATGTGTTTTTTTTTTTTCCAATGTAACTTTAAACTTGTACATGATTACATATCTAAGTGCTTCATTTCTCAAAATTTGCTTAAATTAAAACAGGGAAAAAATAGATTTTGCCATAGCTGTAGTTGTGCCAGAAAACGACCACTTAATTTACATTGATTACTCTATTTTCTTAGCTGTAAAGTTAATTGTGTTGATCCCTGTATCTCATCTGCTGCTGCAGCTTGTGAGAAACCAGTGAGAGGAAAGGAATTACACACATACAATATTGATGGGAACAGAGGATCAAGTACAGGGCAAAGATGAGATATTGATCAATAGTCTATGTCCAGATACTCATCACAAAGTCAATTCCCTGCCCTCAGAATAAATGACCAGAAAGAAGTATGTTGTTCTAAATAATGAAAGACATTCTTCCCCAATCCACAAATGCTTTAGGTAGCACTTTATGTCACATAAGTTGGCTTAGTTTTCCCAGTGACAAAAACAATGTTCGGATAACAGGAAACTTAAACCTGGGAAAAAAAATGCATTTCAAGATTAGGTTTTTATTTTTAAAAGTAACCACAACCCCAGTATACTACCAGAATGTTCTCTTCTCCCCTTGCATCCAATTCTTCATTCTTTTCACATCTATTTCTCTTGCAAAAACATTTCTTAGTTGAAGAAGGTGTTAAGAGGACCGTATAGGTCAAAGGAAATGAAATTTTTGAAGCTGAATAAAACCTTGAAATTAAATAATCGTATAGCTAAATGAGAAGATAAAAAAAGAGGTCCCTATATTTTGTATTGTCTATATTCCCTCACCCAGCTAGGCATATCACTGATTGTATTAATTGTCACCAGTATAGTACCACCAGATTTGTTTACTACCAAGAACAAGTTAACACCTTTTTTTTTTTCTTTTAAATAAATACTTTATCATCTTTTTCATTTCTTCCTGAAATGCTTGAATTTATTACTGGATAAATAATAACTTAGAAGTACAATCCTCTTAAGTTATAGTTTAAGGAAAATACAATGAATTTAAAAGCTTACAATTAAAGAATCAACCTCACATTGTGTCAATATTAACATGCATGTGTAGTGTAAGCATAGTATAACCCCACAGAAATCAGAGATCTGTTCATTGGAGGCTAACACTTCCTTCTACAAATCTCTTCAACAACTAAATGCAAGCCAAACTTTTTTATATTTCCATTATTCATTCCCTTCAGATATTCATGCAGATAACTTCTATCTTATATAAGACTACCTCAGGTTAAGGGGGGGAAAAAAACACAATCAGTTAATGTTCATATTATAATTTCCAAAGTAATTATTTTCAAGTATAATACATTATAATGTTAGATGTAACACAAATATAACGTTGTGATTCTTCTCTAATTATGCTGTTTGGAGTTTTGCCTATGACTACAATATCACCTTGTCATATCACCTTATGAAGAGATTAATCTCTAACAAATAAATGCCAAGACCCGTCCTGAAAAATTAAAAAAAAAAAGTAAACATTTAAGAAACATCTATGCACATTTTAAATATGTAATAAAATAAGTTTCTTAACTTATTTCAGAAATTTCTTCTTAAGAAATTACTTATTTGTTAATACAGAATTTGGTGGAATGGAGAACTAAAACGGTCATGTGAATAAAGAATAATTAATAAAAGACAATGTTCGTGAAAGGAAATCAACATAAGTGTCTGATGTCATTGCTCTTAAATTAAAAAAATAATAAAAATAATGGAAGAAGGCACAAAACAAATTTCTGATAAGCAGCAAAACCTATGAGCTACTAAAACTGATGAAAAAGAAAAAGAAAAAGAAAAAAGAAAAAAAAAGAAAAAAGAAAACCCCGGAGATAAACAATTCAAGTAGAAGCCTTAAGAAAATGAGTAAAAAGCCCCAGTGGAAGGCTGAAGGGAATAAAATCATAGGACAGCCAAAAAGCAAGGACTGTATCCTGGGAGCAAAGCAGTGAAATGATGCATGCAAATAAAAACTAATTACTTGAAGACCTAGAAAGGACAATATGAACAAACATATAGACAAGAACATCTGAAAATCTGGCACAAGCCTAACATAAAATGTTGGCCTTTTTAGCTAAATGAATAGCCTTGCATTCATTTAGAAGATGGTATGGCTCAAAAGTGGAAGACAACGTTCTTTTCCTTTCAGAGACTGAAAGGATCTAGAAATTGTTGTAACCTGTAACCTCAGAAAAATGCAAAGGAAACCAAAATAGAGATTTTCTAGTAGAAATATTCTGTCCTGGTGAAATCCAGCAAAAATAAAGCTTGTAAAATGTCTTAGGCAAAAAAATTAGATATTTTGCCTGGATTGTCAGACTACTGCTATTTCTTTGCCTTTCGGATGTTGCTAAATTGCAGGCACTGTAGGTAAAACGGGTTTACCTAAAGTGATGAATGAACAGAAAAAAAAAAGGAATAAATTTCCTGTAGGATGCAGAGAGGGAAAAGGAAATTCTAAGTTTCAGAAACCTTGGGTCATTTCTTAGTAACAACTTGTAAAGCATTGCTAGTAAACAGTTTTCTTAATTCAATTATGGCAATTTAAAATGATCTAACCCACAGAGCATGAAATTTGGCTTTCTGTCAGAAGCTTTGCTTAGGAGTTGGAGACAATAATCGGTTTATAGTCTTATGCAAACCAATTGCCATAGAATATATACCTACTTTCAATATTCAAATCAATATTGTCTCCAATGCAATCAAGATTGACATATGGTAAGTTTTCTCTGCTTCTTTTAATAGACTCTAGTTCTCTTAATAGACTAGCTATTCTCCCTGAATATTCTCCCGATATGTTTAATAGGCTAATGTTTGTGTACCTGAAGAATGATTGATCAAAAAACAAATCCAGTGTGGAATTTGTAAATGTTCTGTATGTAAGTGTAAATATTTTTATGTTTACTACCATGAAATGAAGCAAATCACAATAAATAAATAAATAAATAAATTAGTTAACCATCGTGCATATAAGCATTTCTCCAGGGATCAGATCTTAAACTGGGAATACTTTTTTATCACAGTACAGTGACATCTACAATAAGTAACCTTTAAACATTTCTAAGAAACAAGGATAGGTTATATTGGTATAGGTTGCAGGTGTTGGGTTGCAATTAATAAAATATCACCTTTATTCTGTAATAAGGTTTATGAATCATGCTTTATACCTTAAAAATTCTTCATACTGTGTTAAATTAAAACCTCCTTAAAAATATCAAAATGGGATGGTCAATCCCTCTTATTTACCCCTCTTCGTCACATGGAGAAAAAGCTAGTAGGATTTTTACTTATTTATTTATTTATTTATTTTTCACCATAACGTTTGTAGCTTCATACCAGCAATTCATCTTTTCCCATGCAGGCACAGGAAATTTGTTTGAACCACAATTAATTTAGTGCAGACATGTGGCTTATGAAAGTACTTGTAGTTTAGGGAAAGTTTTTTGAACATTTTTGAAAAGTTAAGAACTTGCAACAGCATACAGAATTGAATGGAAACAAGAGAAAAACAAAACAAAACAAAATACTATGCCTGAATGTTGACTTACCTGAAATTACGGCAAGGAAAAAACGTCAGCTACAGAAGTAAAGAAAAATCAGCTTGGTAAAGGGTAATGTGCTTTGAAAATTAATATTATTTTTTCTATGTAGTAGAGGGAAGCACCCAAATATTTTAAAACTTTATGTTTGGCTCTGTGCTCATGGGTAGACATTTGATGTTTAATGTTTGAACTCTTCTGCATATGGACTTCAAATTTTTAAGCAGCATTTTTCCCCCTTTTTTCCTCAGCCTACAATGAATGTGGAAGTAGGGAGAAACCAATAGCTTACAATTTTATACTTGGGAAAGCATGTTTAAGTTAGAAGAAAAGTTTCCTTGGGCTTTTGTAACCAATCTCGGGTATGTGAAAAGTTGGCAGTCAGAAAACATACATCATGCGGCTGCTTGAGTCTAGAGGTGATATCAAAAAACAGAAAAATCCCCGAGTTGCCAAATATGTATTTTGGCTTTCTGATTTTATTTAGTTGTCAAGAAACTGCAAGAATCTGAGAGCAGCCCTCTTAAAGGATAACAACTCTTGACAGCAAATACTTGTCTGTCTTCAAATTGTTTTCCTCTTGCTGACAGCTTTCCAATCTCCTCCAGAATTAGCTTGAATTGGTTTTCTCACCTTACAGTTCCAGTTTTCTTCAGGCTTGTGGTTAGCTGAAAGATAGCATTGTGTATGGTAAACTGAATTAATGACAACCACAGAAAATGCAGGCACTACAGCCCAATATAAGATCTCAGAGTCTAGCAGTATACAGCAATTAAGCAACCTGCCCCTACCGTACAGCACTCAGTGGAGCTGAAGGGCTGGGGGCATTATTACATGGCCTCAGGACCTTGGGGTAACTTTTTGGGGACACTACCACTCAAACTCATCAGCCCTATTGTTTGTTTATTGTATGTTGTGTGACTGGGCGTTGTCTTGCAAAGCTTCATATTACAATGCATTAACCAAATAAAACCCTTAAATGAGAGGAGTCATCAGTCTCCAGGTTAGTCTCTATTCCCCTCCTCACTTTAGGCTTCCGTGACCTTAGAAAACAAGGAAGATATTTGACTCTGCCAGAACATTAGTATAAAAAAAGGTCAGAATTCAGGGACAGAAGTGGCTGACCTGTTAAGCAAACATTAAAAAAAAAAAAAAAAAAAAAAAAGATGCTTTTCAGAATTATGAGTTACATAGAAATTAGATTCTTATTAAAAATGAAATAAAAATCAGGCCAATATGTCTTTGAGGTAAAATAAAAGATCCAATATAGTGGATATATTTATTAAAATGTTTATTTCTAGAGCAATAGTCACTGTGCATAAAGGAAACTGCAAAAATCAGATAGATGGTGTAGTAGTGGTAAAGTGGCAGTGTGAAAACACAAAAGAATAGAGCATGGAAGAAGCATCTGTATCAAATATTCAGTAATGAAAGAGTGAAACTAGAACCATATTATCAAGAAATCCTGAGAGAACCCTTGGTTTCAGTGGAAATGAAACACTTTATTGCAGCTGGAGACTAGTTACTAACATCTGCAGGGTATCTTACGTAAATTAAGACCACTGGAAGTAGCAATCAAGTTCATTAAACACCTTGATCTCAATCAGCCTTTAAAAATAACAGTAAAAGTCAAAAACACAAGAGAAGTGTCCACAAAAGGGCACTTACTCAAATTGTCAAATACTCTCTTGTAGCCTTAACAAACATGAACGATGCCCCTTGAATTTTAGAAGAGATCATAAGAAAATATTCATTATTGTAGAAAAACACCTCTTTTATACATTCTCTAAAAAATAAAAGGCTAAAACTATTGGCAATAGAACTGTTTCATTATCATACAAAAAATAAAATAAAATATCATAGATATCAACATTAATATGCCCTACGTTAAAAGGAGCTAATGTTGCTAGAAATGAAGCTTTTTTTTTAATGTAGTAGATAGATAAGGAGTAGCTCAGAAAAAAAAACTTTGAAAAAGCTGTTATTTAAACCAGTATTATGCTTTCTAAAAAAAAAAAAAAGGACACAAAGGTGCGTTGATGATTCAGTCTCATTTTGTAAAGTAAATTTGTGATGCAGAATTTAAGCTATGAGTTTTGATATAGTTCTGCCTTTTATTTTGAAGCTTCTGGTTTATTATTAAAGAAAATGTAAATTGCTCTGAAAATATTCTCTGTGTACAGAAACAGGAAAACCTCCCAGGGAACAACCTACATCTCTCAGGCTGTGACCAATCATTTGGCTGTTGAAATTAAAGATGCTAAAAAGCCTCACCTTTTTAGGCAAGCTCACATAAATTTGCCAAATACTCTTAAAGAAAAACCACCACAAACAACAAAAAATTATTTACCATGGAGGAAAACAGACTCTTTCCTACTTCTTATATACTTCATACCCCAGAGGATCTCTGGCTTTTCTTGATGTATTATATGCTGTGCCCTGAGGGTACTTCTATTTGTATTATTATAGGTGGCTTCAAGAGCACAAAGGGAAGCTGAGCAGTTCTACCCTGGGTGAACCCTGAGTGAAAAGCCCTGTAATACAAACAGAGGCACCCCGAGGGCACCACTGAATTTGTGCAAGTGTATGTATCTCTCTATGTGTATGCTTTAAAACATAACCAGGGCAGAACTCTTTCAGATTAACTGATCTCTAAAGGTTGAAGTTTTGAAAGGACTTTTTTTCTCTGTAATAACAAAACTACCTTTGTATTTTTTAATGTATTCAAGGACTTAAGGTGTGAAAAATCTTTCTCTACAATGACTGTCAAACTTGTCAGAAAATACAACCCTAAGAAAAGTGATTACATTTAAATGAAATTAAAACAGATCTTCCATTAAAATTCAAAAGGGTCTCTAAACTACTCATATTGCAAGTAAGCATCTTTCATCTTAACTCTTTCCTTTCAAGAGTAAGAACCAACATTTACATTAGGACTGTTTGATATTATCAATGTAGATTTAACTTTTTCCAGCATTAAACCAGCTGAAGAATTTTCTGCCCTTGTTGTAGTCATTAAACAGTATTTGTTCTAGCCAAATAGCAAAATGAAATAAAATAAATATCTCATGCAGTTATAAACAGTTATTTTTGTTAAAAAAACCATACTGGGATAAAAAATAAAAATATTTAAAAAAAAAGTAGATCTGATCTTGTAAATGTCTGCACTTAAAAATCGCCTGATTCCTGTAATTAATTCTATACGAGTGGAAAGAATCATTCATTGAATCATTTAGGTTGGAAAAGACCTCTAAAACCATCTACACCAACATTTAACCTAGCACTGCCAAGTCCACCAGTAAGCCATGTCACTAAGCTTTACATCTATGCATTTCTTGAAGACCTCCAGGGATGGTGACTCAACTACTTCCCTGGGCAGCCTGTTCCAATAGTCCACAACCCTTCCAGTGAAGATTTTTTTCCTAATATCCAACCTAAACCTTCCTTTGCACAACTTAAGGCTATTACCTTGTCTTATCATTTGGTGCTTAGGAGAAGAGACCGATCTCCACCTCGCTATAGCCTCCAGGTGATACTCTTCCTATATTCAATGTAGTTTATGAAAACAGACCCTAACTTTAATTTATTCCAACCTTAAGTGACTGCTTTTGTCTATTACTGAAGAAAAATAGTAAAGCTGAAAGAATCCGATGTTTTTCTTTGCTGTCATGACCTATGCTGCTTGATATACAATTCTGCACACCTGCTTGTTTTTCCACCAAAGAAAAATTCGCATGCTTTAGATAATGATGATCTCATTTTTCTTCATCAACAAAGGTGAGTTTATTTCAAACTAGACTTTTACATATGCCTAGAACACCCAGTAATACATCGTCTAAAAAGCACTTCATGGCCTCAGGCAATGAAAGGCAATGGAAGGCACAGCTATTGTTCTTGACAGTGGCTAAGGGTGGCATGCTTTCTTTCATGGTTCTTTTTTAAAGAACTGTGTGGTTCTTCTATAAAGAATCTTAAAATGTGTAAAAGTCATTTAAGAATTAAGCAGTTTTAGGACTATGCAAGTAACAACCTTTTCTCTTTATTTATATCATACAGTAGAACTGCTCATAAAATACTCTTGATAAAAGCTCTGTACCAAAATTACTATCTTATGGCATCAACCACCATTAATGTAACTCAATTAATTTTAGGTGAAGAGGTAAAATATAAATGAATTCTTACAAAATATCTGACTACTCCTGTAAGAATGATGTAGGGAAAGCAGTTTCTATGACACCAGAAAAACGACAACAAAAGTAAGAGCTCATCCTTTGTTTTGTGGTTTTATACTAGCAAATTAGTAAAGTAGCATGAGAAGTTTGATCAATATGTCCAATTTTAACATTCATTCAAAATGGTGTCATTATAACATGCAGAGATTAGGAACAAGACAGGCATTAATGCTTCCTTTTTTTTTTTTTTTTTGATTCCTTGTTGAACTGTTGCATATTTCAAATTTCAGAGAGATGTCCATACATATGGACATCAGTGGCATAGGACAATCAACATTCAGTATAGTTTACGGACAGCTTTGACGGACAGACAGACCTGTTGGTTAGCTTTTTTCATAAGAAAGCATTTGTAAAAGATTACAGAAGTTTCCTTGCAAAGTTTGATTTTCCTCTCTCCATCAATAAACCAAACCTTTATTTAGCTACTGCATTTTTCTTTCAAAAAAGGTATCAGTTACCCTCAATTCCATAATATTGTCGCCACTTCATTTTATCTGATAGTAAACACACTCAAAAACAACATTCAGCATCTTTTCAAACTGTTTACATAAAACACTCTAGAACTTTCATTTGCAATATGCTTTTTTTTTTTTTTAAATATAGACAAAGGTTTTGCTCATTCATGTTGAAATTCATTCTGTGCAGAGTGCTCATTTATATGTCTCCTAAAATTTAAACTAAGCTTTTCCCTCTCCCCTTAAGGAATGTAATTACTATCCTTCATTTATAGTAGTTCTCATGATGTGCCTGTCTCCCAAATAGAGAATAATACATTATCTTTGCCCCAAGGAATTTATATGAGAAGGTAAACCATATTATTGTCTGTAAAATGAATTATTTTAAATAAAAAAGTGAGGATACAATTACTATGTTCAAGAGAACACATTTAGTTCTGTTTAAATTGATGTTGAAAAATGGTGCATAGTTAATAGCACATTTCAGCTAATAATATGCTACAACAGAAACTATATTCATAAAGTCAAATTAAATTTGCATACAGATAAAATATCTATTTAATCTACTGTCCATATCTTAAAACAGAAGTTCTAGACTGGCTTTCAGTGTGACAGAACTATGGATAAACACTTAAACATTTCTTGATACTTACTAATCACATGCTAAAAATCTACGACCCATTTTTTATGCTTCCTAAAACATGTATACACGCTAGTGGTGGTTTTTTTTTGTTTGTTTGTTTTTTTTCTTCAAAACACCAGTCCTATCACAAGTGACAGGAACTAACCAAACCAAACCATCCAAAACAAAACCACACATATACAGTTATTTTATACATATTTTTGGTTTAAATCTCAGCTATAAAAAATTAGGCACACAACTGCAATAGTAACATACCATTTCTGCATTGTAATAGAGTAGAAATAACAGAAAATGTGGTAGAATGGCATAGACATAGATCTGTGCAGTCTTTCTGAATAAGAATATAAAACCTAAGTATTTAAGCTTGCTGCTCTTTCATACATCCAGGATACATCCATGTGTGTGTGTGTGTGTGTGTATATATATATATATATATATTCATTTTACGCATCTATTAAATGCTCACGGCTGTGTATTTAATAAAGCATTATTTTCAATTCTCCTAACCTTCTTCCTCTCTTTTTCCAAAATGAATAGGAAGAAGGGAATAGGCAGATCTCCATTTTCACTGACCAAAGGTGAAGAAAGTATGCGTTTTAATAGCAGGATGGAAAACAGGAATAAGACAGGAGAAAAGAACATGAGATGTGAAAAAGCTGTCTAGAAAGTGTTTGAAATGTCCATTGCTGGCAGGTGCTATGAACAACTTAATGATATCGAGAAGGTATTAGTTGTTAGATTCTGTTCCAAGGCAGATGGTCTGTATGATTTCTGGAGACCATTCCCAGACCTTTTCCCTGCCATTTCTCATGAATATAATTTTTAGGATACCTTCTACCTTCTTAATTACAGCAAGATATGATTTCAAATTAATATAGCAAAATGGCATGATATATTGGATAAGGAAGATAGTAAACTTATCAGACTAAATCCTATTAAAAATAGTCTCTAATATGTGCAGAATGCATACAATTGTCAGCAGTATGAAACCTCAGAGATCTTACTTGCAATTTTTCTTTTGTTTTGTTTAGACTGCCTTACATGTCATAGCTAGAAATACTTGATCACTCATGCAAACACTAGACTTTAAATTCTCCATTTTTAGAAAGCATTAATGTGCTGTTTTTCTCATGCACTAGAAAAAAAATAAAAAAATAAAAGCATTAAATGAATTGACCTGTACAGGTTTCATTTGAGTAGTGGAACTATGATAGCTACCATTGCAGTAGAGTTTCAAGCCTGGCTACACATCTGTATATTTTCAAATGTTGTAGTCTGAGGAGGATCAGCATACTTTTTTGTTTGTTTCTTTGCTTTCTTTCACATTCTGATTATCTGATTAAGCATTTACCTCTTTCTTCAAGTTACTGTAACATATTTCAACCAGAATTAGCAAAGCCATCTTCACAATACAGTGTCCATCTTTATTTTGCCACAGTAGGTATTGAATGCTTTGGTTAATTAGAATGAACAATGCTTTAAAATTGAACTGTATGTCTTTCCTTTTATGCAGAGAATGTTATCACATTTCAGGATGATCTTTGTACATCATGTATTGCTTTCATATTCCATAATTATTGTAGAGGCAACTCCTTCTAGGAACAGCTGCTGCTGATGGACTGATATGAAGTGGAAGACAGTATCAAGAGTAGCATGTTTAAACATTCAGGTCTCCCTCTGCTTCCTTTATGGGAAGGAGAGACAAGTTTTGGCCCTGTGTTCTTTGAGTGGCAAAAATTCAGTTTGCCTATACTATTGTAAACCCTTTAGTTGTCTCTGAGAAAGGATAAAATATTTTTCAAGAACGAAAAATATAACTAGAAAACAGCAAATGTGCTCTCTAGACAGGAAACTGAAGCAGAATGCCAAATGTTTACTTGGACTAGATGAAATAAGACAATTGCCAAGCTCCAAGGCATATGTTATGTGACACCCAACTCTTTAGATTGCAGTAAAGGCTTGTTTAGGCTTCTATTTGACCTATTTGGCCAGTGTAAGGTTTAAAAGCATTTGAAATAAAATTGCAGTCAGCCATTTAATCTATGTTCCAATTTAATTCACCTTCCAAGTTTCAGAGTCAGTGGTGCTTATGATCTGTTACCAGAAATGCCAAATAGTTTTCTATACAATTACACTACCTCTCACATTTCTTTATATAAAAAAAAAAAAGTAAAAAAAAAAGCTAAAATAGTTTTTTCTAAGTCCTAAGGAAAATTTCCCAAGCACAAAAGTAATCTGTATATTCATGTGTATATACACATGTGTATTTGTAGAAACTACTGGTTCTTCACATTCATTTTTCTTAAAAAGATTAATATATATTCCCTTCAAAGGTTTAGTAGGCTCTAACATGCTTTGAGCATAGAGAGAAGCCAAATACTTCTACTTCATAAAACTGAAGATATTTTATGGACGGTTACAGTAAGGTCATTTGACGCTTCAAACTGATAATTGAGTTAGAGAACTACTTAAGTATACAAACAAAGTCTAGAGGGCAAGACATATGAGGAGCGGTGGAAGTCATCTGCATTGTTCAGCCTAGAGAAGAGAATACTGAGGGGAGACCTCATGACAACCTACAGATTCCTCAGAAAGGGGAGCAGAGGCACTGAGCCTGGTGAACAGCGATGTGACCCAAGAGAATGGCATGGAGCTGTGACAGGTTGTTGGGCACTGGAACAGTCTCCCTAGGGAAGTGGTAACGGCACTAAGCATGTCGGAGTCCAAGAAGTGTTTGGACAATGCTCTCAGACATATGGTCTGATTTTTGGGCGCTCCTTTACAGAGCAGGGAGTTGGACTCAATGATCCTTGTGGGTCAGGATATATTCTGTGTTTTTAAGGAAACTGGAACTAGCATGGGCTTTCTAGTCCAGTATTGCTACAGTTCTGCACCATAAGGCTTGGAAATCATTAAGTCACAGAAGTTGTATCAAAACCAAGGCGAAATCCTGGACCTCTGAGAAATCATCCACAATATATGAGCGCTGAGAAGTTGAAAAAAATAGCCAGTAGATTAAAACCAATGGCAGACAGTACTAATTAATGGGGCTGAACCATCCAAGTTATTCTGTTCTATCTAAATTAAGCTTACTAAAACTGTTACAGATGCTGGTAAAAGCACTGAATGAGGGAGATGCAAAGGGAGTGAGAGGGGATACTATGGGATTAAATTAAGCTGATTTAATTAAACAGAATTAAACAATGAAACAACCAGCTGAAAAGCAGCTAGAAACAGTAAGGTCTATATCAGAGCCACTCAGATGATGGAAAGTTATTGGAAATACTGTATTTAGAAAACGTAATGACACTATTTTAATGGATACATCCAAATTCTCTACCTCAATAACAACCACATCTTCACTGTCACTCATATGAAAATGCAGAAAAACAATTTTGAATAAAAGACTCCATTGAAAACTGTGCATATATAACTTGGGAGAAACACTAGCCTAACGTGTATTTAATTTGATTTTGGAAATGCTATCCTCTGGAAAGGAAAAAAAAAAAAAAAGCAGCTTCAAATAATTAATCAAATCTCCTCTGATTCTGTGAATCGTGAAGTGGCATTTTCATAGCAAGCACAGCGTTAAACAAAATTATAGAGAACTTTGTGAACAGTTGATAGTCATGTGGAGATCAGTTGCCGCCATTTGTCATCTGTATTACTGAAAACTGCCATGTATGCAGCCTGCCGATACACTGAAAATTGTTTTAAGGAATTAGTCCCCTACAGTTTGAACCAAATGATATCAAACTGTTTTGCAGCAAGCTGACTTGACATTACAATAGACAAATTAAGTAAAATATTTGTTACCACAAACGTAGACATTCTGTGTGCTACTAGGTGGAACATCTACAACACAATTCCCATCACTTCTAACAGATGCAACAAGTTGAATGTGTTTCTTTGAGGGTTACAGACTCAAAGAATGTTTTTGTTTGTTTGTTTTTGGAAAAAAAAAGATAATGGTTAAGAATTCTCTGAACTATGTCTAATATTGTTATTTTAAAATTTGACTAAAATATTGTCATATCCACTTGCTGAAACTAGATATTCATCAGATAAGCACCGCTCTCCATATGGTTTCTCAAATTAAATACCAACTTTATAAAAAAAATAAAGTGCATTTTGGACTTTCAGTCTGATATATATATACACATAAAAATAAGGTTGTCACAAACCAGTTCATGAGATTTTTCCTAATTTACTTTAGGAAAAATTTGCAAGTTAATTTATCATGTGAGCCATTCTATTGACAGAAAGGTGTGACTTCTACCAACATGGACAGGTCTGAAGAGGATTGCTGCCTAAAGCCTAAACTTAAAACAAAAACAAAACACCAACTGATATATTTAGACCTGGGAGACACTTTTACAAATAAAGGCTTTAATACTTTCACTAGATATTTTTTGGACCACAGTAATTTTTGAAACAACATAAATTAAATAACAATTTATCGACCGTATTGAAGACTTTTTATTAAAAGTCTTTTTATACCTCCCAGAAGTTAACTATATATCAAGTAGAGATATTGCATGCTAGTGTAGGAACAGAGAAGAATGATTGAGAGTGAGAGTGACAGGGACAGAAGAGCACCTGGAAATAGA
This sequence comes from Cygnus olor, assembly GCF_009769625.2. Classification (NCBI taxonomy): domain Eukaryota; kingdom Metazoa; phylum Chordata; class Aves; order Anseriformes; family Anatidae; genus Cygnus; species Cygnus olor. The sequence goes on along the minus strand of NC_049172.1, from coordinate 38,795,638 downwards.
AACTCTCTATTTCCTGTCTGGGAAAAAGGACTTGCTCCAAGCAGCACTGTAGAGATTTATTGTTTGTTTCTCTTGGAAAGCTAAGATTAAGAGAATGGTTCTCCGGAATGGACTAACAGAGAGCAGGCTGTGAAGAGAAAGTTATTAATTGAAAAGGTTATTTCTAGATGGACTGAAAATACATACACAACCTCTTTGCCAGGATTTTTTGTTGGTGGTGGTGGTATTTTTTTTTTTTTTCCTGCAGCAAGGAAGAACTAGATTCAAGTATACTGTGACTCCTCCTAAAACTGAGGAAACAAATTTTATCCCCTACTCTTAATACTGGAGAGAGGAGGAGACTTTTCACTATACATACATATTATATAACTAAAAATGAATATGTTTTTCTTACAGAAGCACCAAGTTTAAATCAGAGACAAAGCTTGGAAAAGAAGAAAGTAGCAACACAAAGCCATCACTGTGCTTACGTCCTATTTATCTCAGCAGCATCTTGTGAAATAGTCCTTTATCTCCAATTACATCATTTTCCCAGGGACATAATTTTCCTGTGCTGATTGACTCTCCCTGTTAGCTCAAGTTAGAATCTCACTACTTTATTTGTCCAACCTGGATCACGCTTAACACATTGCCTCCCTTTCAATCCCAAGGCACCATCACCTCATTCAGATGGAATGATTTCAGGTCCATTGTAATGTCAGAGAACAAAAACCAAAATTAGGAGGAAGGTCCTTAACTTTCTAACTTCTCTGCTCACTGCAAGCCCACCAGCCACAAAGCTATCTTCATGTTCTTTGCTTCCTTTACCCAGGGGAATGCAACAGATTGTAGTTACGATTGTTTGCTTTTCAGGATATACTAAATATACTTCCATTGTTCAAAGATGCAAATAATAACAATAGTATTTTAAGGTTAAGGTCTTAAATCAAGCAAAGCAAATCATACAAAGGAGTCATTTTGTTTCTTGTTCTAATTTATCAATAGATGTGGACAAACAGCTCCTTTTCCTCTGAAGAGGAATTTACAAAGATGTCATGATGTGTTATATTAAGAGAATCAGATCATGTGACTGTAAATAACCAGAAGTCACCCAGACAATTAACATCTGTATTACTTTTAGAAGTAAAATTAGCTCTACTATTTTCTATGTGAATAGATGATTCAGTTCACCTGTTTTTAAGTCATCTTCACTACTAAAAATAAGAAACAGAATTTAATTCCTCTGTGAAGAACCGGGAAACTTTAACTGCACCCATTTATCTGATAAGTACTATTAACAGTTTTAATATATTCAGTGTTCTTTTCCAGAAGAGAAACATGTTAATACAGGAATATTGTGGGAATTTATTTTAAAATCAAGTAAAAGCATTAGATCACTGAAATCAAATGTAAATTTAAAAAACAACAACAACAAAAAAACAACAAAGATTTGAAATTGCATTTACAATTTTGGAACTACTTCATGGCAGTGAGGCATATGTCCTTCAACTGATAATACAATATCACTTCCTATGTTTTTTAGCGGGGAAGATCCACGCTTAAAGTATTTCTAACTTTTAAGGTCGTTTAAATATTTCAAAAGTATCTGTACTTGAATGCTTTAACTTTTTTTTTTTTCCTTTTGGGGGGAATCAAGATTTCCTTTCTACAGGCAAATAGGAAACTTCATGATGGGACTATTTGTGGGTCTGCTGCATATAATTACTGAACTTTAGTGATATGGTTTGGGTATTTTTCAAAGGAGAAAAACCCATTAAACCATGTCCTCAAGGAATTTTATTTGTCAGATCTTCCCTAAAAGTTTGCAAATACAATAATAAGCTTTTTACCACTAAAATAAAAATAATAAAAAAAATGCTAAAGACCTTCTGGTTGAACTTCAATATTCTTTTCATTAGGCAAAAAGGAAAGAAAGGAAAATAGCAAAGCACCATTCAATACGATTACAGCATGTTGTCTGCCACAGAAATGAACTCCAGTAAGCAATCGTCTCCAAGATGGTGAGATCCCAGCTGTTCACCCATTTGGATCAAACTGATGAGTGAGTAGAAAATCACACAACCAAGCTGCCAAAATATTTCCCACTGCTCCAAGCACAGAGCCAACAGAGCTGCTGAAACCATAAGGTGATGTTCAAAATGAGCTCATTCACGATGTACTTCTCTCTTCTTCTTAGAGCGTGTGAGAGAGCATATATTTCAGCATTGAGAGACTTTGAAGCAGAGATAAAGAAAAACTAATTAAGCTCTCTGTAGGCTTGCAAGCATTGCTAGCCATTATAAACAGGAAAATATCTTGCTCACCAGCCATTTGAAAGAATCCCAGAGGGCTACCACTATCACCTAGACAGAAGAAAGAAAGGAAGATTGGAAGGGTGACCAGCTGCATTCATTATTTGCAGTGGAGAGACAGGGTGCAAGGAAGGAGGAGACGAATGGAAATGTTGCATAAGATTTCAGAGTAGAAGGACTGCTAGAACAGACTGTTAAAGAGAACTGTTTGTTCAGTGCTGTAACCACAAATGACACTAATAAACATAGTTTTTCATAATCTGTGTGATCTTCTCTAATTTTCCTCCCTTTAATGCTACTTAAAATAGTTATTTTAACATTTTTTTAATTTCTGGAATTTTGATTGCATGCATTTCCCTCAACATAAAAAGCTTTAATAGATTGTAGGAATCATCTTTTCATTATTTCTTAATCTTTGTACTCTTGCCTTTATTTCGATTTCAGAGGACATCTCTGCAACTGGTTAGAATGGTAATGAACAAAGAAAACCACCTCCAGACAATAGCTGAAAATCATAAGTTAGCACAGACATAAGTTAACAGACTCCCTATGTGTTTTGTATTTTCATTACCCACAGCAGTTCCTTTGGTCTAAATCTAAAGTAATGATAAATGAAATACTTAGGGTAAATTTTGATGTTCCAAAATGGAGAAAACTTACATTGGCTTAATTGAAGGTTTTACTCCACTAAAGACTGCAGCATTAGTTTCGACAAACATTAATGAGAAGCTGTTGGAATGCAGTGGCAGGAAAAGTTTGAAAACCGGTTAGAGCAAATACTATTTTCATTACTGAAATTACTGCTGCTGGTAGTAAGATTGCATGACTGCATTTTCAGTAAATGAAGTTAACAGCATGTTAAGGTTTGGGAGTTTCAAATTTATTTTTATTGTTGTTACAGTTTAACCTAAACAGTCCCATCCTTCAATTCTGTATTGTAAAAATACAAAAATAGGTGTCTCCGTATATTCTTTCAGCAGCAGTGTACATTTTCCACTTCCTCTGAAAATTAAAGGGTAGCAAACTTTCTCTTAATTCCAAAATAAACAACAAAGTTAAATGTTCTTTTCTAATGTAAATGTTGCTATGGAAGAATGAAAAGAGATCATAGAGAAATCCATAATTAAGATGATAAAATTCAAAGCATACAGAGTAGCCAATCTGCAGTATCTTCTGTAGATTTAGGAGAGGGCTACAACACAATTTGTTCTTGTATATAAAAAACAAACAAACAAACAAAAACCTTCACTATCAGATTTAATTCACTTGAAAAGGAACCATCACTGTATTAAAATCATAATATTATTTAACTACTACTATTCATTTCAGTTGATATTTTATTTGTATGGAGAGCAAGAGGGAGATCTCTTTATGACTATTCCCCTGTCTCCTTCCTATTTGTCAGCTGCTATTCAGTAATTTATATGCATGCCCTGGTTGCAGATCCTGCAAAGCAACATCCTGAAGTTATATGAAAACTATTCTTTCTACAGTATTAAGGAGAACAACAATTTTAACAGGAGGGCTGATCCTGTTTTTCTTATTGTTGTGAGGCAAAGGTGAATTTAAAATTGTATATTCACTCTGATCCTTGTCCCCCACTAAAACTACAGATTATTACATTTACTAATATTTATTCTCACCAGACTGCTAAAGTCGACATTATTTAGATTTACGAATTGTATGACTCCAGATGATTCTGCTATTTAGCTCACTCTCTTCTGTCTCTCCATTCCAATTTTAGTGCCAAAAGCATACTGAACTCAGCTGTCTTTAGACAGGCACATCAAAAAAAGAGAAACTAACTTCATTTCTTGTACAGGAACCCCACAAGACAAAGAAATATAAGGGAGTGGTGGCAATTCTCCTTGAAGCCAGACCCAAGTGAAATTTCCTAGGATACTGGAATGACCTCGTATTTCAATTTTTCATCATTGTTGCACAATTTTGACAAAAGTAACTCCTCCAACTACATAGAAGTGCTCCGCAGAGGACACTCTGAAAATCACCGTCCAAGATTACTGGCAAATGACAAATCCATGCAATTTAAGAATTCTATTTCCTTAGAGAACCTTCTGCTTTCTCTTCATTTTTTAATTATTATTTTTTTTTAACTTCTACTAGGGTTTCTTTTTATAAATATAGTTTACCGTATTATTCTTTTTGATTTCAGTTCCAGGAATCACTATTCCCTTCCCAAATAGAGTTTACACAGAGCAAAAGACTGCCAGAAGTTTTCAGCCCCAATCTGTGATACATGGCAGAACTAGAAATCACAAGGATTAAAAGCTGCCTGTTTTGCTTTTAATGTAGATTAAGTTTGATGAAGACTAATAACCTAATAGGAATGTTTGTACCTGGGAGAACAACATCACAGAATCACAGAATCGTCTAGGTTGGAAGAGACCTCCAAGATCACCCAGTCCAACCTCTGACCTAACACTAACAAGTCCTCCACTAAACCATATCACTAAGCTCAACATCTAAACGTCTTAAAGACCTCCAGGGATGGTGACTCAACCACTTCCGTGGGCAGCCTATTCCAATGCCTAACAACCCTTTCAGTAAAGAAGTTCTTCCTAATATCCAACCTAAACCTCCCCTGGCGCAACTTTAGCCCTTTCCCCCTTGTCCTGTCACCAGGCACGTGGGAGAATAGACCAACCCCTACCTCACTACAGCCTCCTTTAAGGTACCTGTAGAGAGCAATAAGGTCTCCCCTGAGCCTTCTCTTCTCCAGGCTGAACAATCCCAGCTCCCTCAGCTGCTCCTCGTAAGACTTGTTCTCCAGACCCCTCACCAGCCTCGTCGCCCTTCTCTGGACTCTCTCGAGCACCTCGACGTCCTTGTAGCAAGGGGCCCAAAACTGAACACAGTACTCGAGGTGCAGCCTCACCAGAGCCGAGTACAGAGGGACAATCGCTTCCCTAGACCTGCTGGCCACGCTGCTTCTTATACAAGCCAGGTTGCTGTTGGCCTTCTTGGCCACCTGAGCACACTGCTGGCTCATATTCAGCTGCCTATCAACCAGTACTCTCAGGTCCTTCTCTACCAGGCAGCTTTCCAACCACTCATCTCCCAGCCTGTAGCGCTGCTTGGGGTTGTTACGCCCCAGATGCAGGACCCAGCACTTGGCCTTGTTGAACTTCATACAGTTGACCTCAGCCCATCGGTCCAGCCTATCCAGATCCTCCTGCAGAGCCTTCCTACCCTCGAGCAGATCGACACACACACCTAACTTGGTGTCATCTGCAAACTTATTGAGAGTGCACTCAATCCCCTCATCCAGATCATCGATAAAGATATTGAAGAAGACTGGCCCCAGTACTGAGCCCTGGGGGACTCCACTAGTGACCGGCCTCCAACTGGATTTGGCTCCATTCACCACAACTCTTTGGGCCTGGCTATCCAGCCAGTTTTTAACCCAACGAAGCATACGTCAGTTCAAGCCACAAGTAGCCAGTTTTTTGAGGAGAATGTTGTGGGAAACAGTGTCAAAAGCCTTACTGAAGTCAAGGCAGACCACATCCACAGCCTTTCCCTCATCCACTAAGCATGTCACTTTGAGGGATATCCCTACATCGAGTAGGGATATCCCAAGGAAAATAGAGGAAGACCCAAATAAAGAAGCATTTGGAATATAATGACAAAGTGAATTGAGGAAAGAGAGTGAGAGAGAGAGAGAAAGCCAACATGCATTGAGTAAGATAAGCTAATCAAAACTATGCCAAGTTTGGGAACATCAGTACAGATTTTTAAGTCCCCTAAATTCCATCAAGAAAAGGATGAAAACAAAACAAAACATGATTCTAAATTCTGGGGTGATGTTACCCCCTCCATACATCCTCCGGTGCTGAACAAGCAGTCAAGCAAATTACAATCCTATCCAGCATGCAGTGAAGCAGTTTCCCTTCCTAAGAAACTATCATATAGATAAGAGGAAGACAGACACAGAGAATAAAGTGGCTTCTCACCTTTCCTAAAAACAAACAAAACCCACCAAAGCGCTGATCACACAGCTGGGAACACATCTACATTGATCCCATGATTTAGAGATACAGTGAAAGAAGTGTTTCAGCCAATGAATAAGGCAGTTTTGCATTTATGAGATGCAATTTAAGAAAGGTCAAAAATAGTCAAAGTGAGAATAATTAGTCCCTGCAAGTGGTCCTAATTCAGATGTTCAAACTCTTCACTCATTTCAAGGGGAAACTCATGCTTTCTTCTCTTTCGCACAGCAAAAACCATAGTTCAGCAGCAACATGGGTTTTCTGAAGGTTATGTCATTCTTCTCAAAGGGAGCTGCAATGCCACCCTATAACTTGTTTATATTTTGGGCAGGACAAGGTTGTCCAGATGCTTCCAGGCTGGAAACTGCCATCCAACAGATTCAAGCAATTCAGAAGACATTTGGCACCAAAATAAGTTAACTCAGTCTTGGACAGCAACATTCAAGTGGAAACAAAAGGAAGTAACAGACATTGCTTCCGAGAGCAAACGTGCAGCTATTCAGGATAGCAGAATTCAACAGAGCAAAAATAAGATGTTAATATATCCCTTAATTCCAGCTCTAGAGAGCAACATAAATCAGATTCTGTGGTTTCCAAAAGAATTTCCAACTATCATTCAGAAAAGAAGGGGTTTAGCTGCTTCTTTTAAATACAGAGAAATTTTGATCTAAGCTTCTTTTTCAAGTCCATCACTGCCAGATGGCAGAGAAAAATCACGAACTGAAGGCTCAGTGGAGAAATAGGAAATCAAGATGTTTGATAACTGCATCTCAACCTAGATGGACTAAGAGCAGCTGACACAACTAGCTTATCTGTATACTTATGCAGGGAATTCTAGATTGTTTTTGAAAAGACTTTTTCAGATGGGAAGTGTAAAATTGTTTATACAGTTTTGTCCGTGTCATTATGGTTTTGTTTTTATCTATCACAGTAAAACTATTACATACATATGAAATACACCAATATATAAAAGTGTATACGTCTAGTCAATATGCTACACCAATCTATTGCTTCTCTGTGCAGTGTTAAAACATGCTAGACAAACATTTTTTTATTACCTGTTTAGACAGCACTGTTATGAGGTATCCAAAGGCAAACGGTTCCTTATGCAAAGCACCAGTGAACTAAATTGGGCTACCATGAATAAAGTGATGCTGTGATATTCAGTGTAACTAGAGCATCTATTAAACGTTACAGAATACTCTCCTCCCTCTTTCTTTCATCTCACCATTCTGATTTCATATTCACTATAGTTTCAGGCTGAGGCAAGTAGGACTTGCTCCTTCTAAAGTATCTCCTTTAGCGACTTACAAGTTTCCCTCTACAGCTGTGTAATGTCACTGCTCAGATATCCTGTCCCAGAGTTTGGTGGGAGAAGTCTAATCAAGTGTTCATTCCATTAATTGCCCAGATTCTTCCTCCTGTTTTTATTTCTTTTCCCCCCATGGGTACTTTCTGAGCAAAAGTAAGTTGTCTGCTGTACCCTGACCCTGCAAAACACTTAAATTTAGCAGTCTATTTCTGATGCTTCCAGAAGGAAGAACTTGTATTTTATGGATTTTGTGTTTCCAGAATTACCTTTATGAAAGTGAAATAAACCATAATTTACCATTATTTTTAAGGGCATTCTGGGAATGTTGAGACCTGATGTTACATTAAATTACAGCTTCTGAATAAATCCTAATTCTGAATGGAAGAAAAAAGTCTTACGTCAAGTTTCACAACCATACCTACGCCTATACATTATCTACATGTAGCATACTATTACTATCTATAGTATAACAATGGTTAGGTGAAATCCTACAGATCTAGAAAGAGAATTAATACTATAATACTATACTATAAATCTTCCTGATACTCTATGCAATTTTTCGACAGGCATGTGTAAGCCTTCCTCACACATATTAATTTGTGATCTCATCAACTGTATGTGGACATGTGACTGCTGAAAAAAAAAAAAAAAACCTGACTTACCTCATTTCTAGCCTTTCATCTTTTTAAATCTTCAAGTCATACTTTTAAAACTGAACACATTTGTAACATTGCATAGAATGTAATTTTTGCAATACATGAACTTGTTCATCCCCCTTTTGTAGTCAATTTCCCTAGTTAGAAGAAGCTCTGCTTATTTTTAAGAGTTTGTCCTGAAGATTCTTTGAAAGACTTCACAATAGATTCCAGACTACTTCAAAAACATTATTATTATCCACATTTATAACTAACTGAAATATGTTTTGAAGTCATTATAACATAGAAAATCCACCTGACAATTCTTGTCCTTATGAAAATTTTTCTTAGGCTCTGAACCGTCTTAAAGTTCTTTGAAAGAAGCTGATCTTTTCACATAAGAAATAGAATTTAATACATAGCTTCAGAAAGTATTGGGGAAGGGTTGGCTAAGATAAGGGGAAATAGCTATAACAACACAATAAAAAAGATAATGATTATACTTAATCTGAAGTAGTTTAGGTGTCATTTATGGTGAAATTTATGATCTAATTTGATTATCAGCATTCTAACCAATTAACATACTGAATACAACAATTTCAGGCAATACTACTCACAAAATTAATTAAAATGTATGTGCAGTACAAGCTCTAGTTCCCATATCGTTGTGTATGGGCTGTGAGATGATGTAGAACATCATCTAACGTAAGAACTATGTAGAACATTAGCAGTAAATTAGGTACCTTTTCTCCAACACAGATTTTTCCTTCTAATCCCACATTGATTGAATTTAACACAGAAATCTGTTTGGTTTGAATATCAATTTTTATTACTAACAACTATCCTTGCTATCCTTCCTTTCACCTATTACTCAGTAAGACTGAGCAAGGACTCAAATTTGGCCTTGAAGCTAACATACTAGCCCCAAAGTTTGATAACTTCACATTAGGTTGCATATGCAGCCCATCAATGTTTATACAATGAAATCAGAGATCCATAAGTTATAAGAAAATCAGGAAGGAAAAATAAAAATAATAATAAAAAAAACAGTCAAAATCAACTATTTAGGCTGCACTTTAATAGATACTGGAACAGTAATAAATGATGTGGAACCACTGAGTGGTTTTGCTTATGAACCTAATGAAATTACATCTTTTCATTTTTATTCTAGTTCACCTTCCTTGTTCTATATTATTCATCTTTTACCTTTATTTTTTAATTATTATTTCTTAAATGAGAACATAACCATCTTTCAGGGTCTTCTGGTTAGCAATAGAGTCCAAGTCTAAGTATACAAAACTATACAGACAAAAGTTAGACTGATCACATGCAAGTTAATAGTACTGCTCCATCTATTATCTTAATGTTATTTCTTAAACAAAATCACACTTATAACAACAGAAATTGAGAAAAAAAAACAGAAAATATAATAATGAAGATATAGGAAATGGCAAAGTTATTCTAAACATTTTTAAAACTCTTGAAACAATAAAAAGGTGTGAGAGTAAAGCACGAGAGCAGACAATCATAAAACAGAAGGCACAGCTAACATTATGCATAATACTTGCTTACAGAGAAAAATATTTAAATGCACCAAAATAGCTAGAAGTGTCTATGTCAGTGTCAAAGTCCCTTTAATTTTATTCCAAAACAGTTTTGAAGAAAAAAAGAGTGTCTCTAAGAAGTGTATGCTTGAGTTCTCAGTGAAGGTCAGATTTTCTCCTGCTTACTCAACAACTGTTATATTCTGAACTGTCAGTCTGGCTGGGAATAGATAAAGATGTACATAAAATAGACTAGTATTTCACCATTATACTAGTTGAAGTATCGATTAGTTTCATGCTTTGCTTTTTAATGAGTTAAAGTTTTTAAAATTATCTAGTTCCTGATATCTTCATCATAAAGTTTCATAAAAATAGGACCTCCAAAACACTTTTATATAACTAGACTTTATTTCCTCCTTTTGATTGGTACTGATTAAAAATAGTATATATTCATAGCTTTTGTTGGAAGACATAATTTTCAGATACCTCTAGAAGCACATGCCCTCATGCTTTAAAAAAAAAAAAAGTCTTTGACCTTTCAAGATGTAATTTTACTACTAAAGTATCACCCTCAGGCTCTTTGTAGGACAGTATAGCCATTAATAATGCTTTGTTGTTGTATAGGATATGATTTACGCTCAACTCTAATGACTTACAATCCATTTATTTTTTTGGCAGTATGAGCGAATTAGCTCTGTTTTCCTGGCACAATTAGTTGCAAGTCCTTCATTTTCATTCTGCTGAAAACTGAAGGACAAATCAGTGATAACAGAATCAAGCACTTGGGTAGTCAGCTAAGATTCTTGTCTGGGAGCAATTTATCATGTAAATGGTGTCTGCTTTGTTTTATGGAAATCTGAAAACAACTTTCTGCATGATTGAAGCCTTTGTCAATGAAAACCTCTTCAAAATGTGACAAATGTTTCTTATCTCTGGAAGATGCTGAAAGGACTTATATAATAAAAACTATATATACACTTACTATTTTTATCCAGGTCATACATGTATATGGCATTTGAAGATAGCAGCCATGCCAGAAATTTTCTATATATTGGATCTATATATTGGATCGATTCTGTTCAACTTTATTACTGAGTATTCAAAAAATAATCTTTGTTTTACCCATGCTATGTATAAATATTAATTAGCATCATCATAAATAAACAAAACACAATATGAAGTAGCTTCCCAGAGAAAAAAATGAAGTGTATTACAGATTATTTCCAAGCCTTTTTGGAATGTGAACTGTATGCTTTGTCGTCACATTTGTCACAGACCTATGTATGTCAAAGAAGTCACTTGCATGGCCTCTATCTCAGACTTCCTCCTTCCCACTCCACAGTCACTTTCCATACCATGTCATGGCTACAGCTCAGCTCCCACAGGTGAATTATGATTGATACATATTCCACTGTGAATAAACAATGACCTCTTGGAACTTGACACCCCTTGTAATGCAGACTTAGGTTTAAAAAAAAAAAAGAGAGAGAAAATCTACTTCACAGTGTCCCTTCAAATACTTTGATCTAATTGCTCTTTTAAGGTTCTTAAACCATCTTGGATAAAGACTGAGTTACTCACAAGGTGGGCACAAACATAGAGTGAAAAACAATTTCTAAGGGCAGTTGCATCCAACAGAATCCTAAATTCAACATACTATACTCTGGAATTTTTTTTATTTATTTATTTTTTTTACCTTCTATAATACAGAAGATGTACAGCCCAACGAGGCCTTGTTTTTTTGTTTGTGGTCCACCAAAAAAAGTTATAGCAGCAAGGACAATCCCAATTATGTCCCTTCTTCTTAGTCTGAGATCTCAGAAACAGGATGCACCTTACTTAAGCATAGACATAGACATTAGCAGCATAAACACCTCATCAAGGTCTCCAGACCTAAGTTATCAGCATGAGTAACACAAGAGATGCTTTTTTCTTTTTTCCTATTTTCACCTACCCTAAATATTTCTAAGTGAGATGAAACATATGCCAAGCCCCAGAAAGCTTTTCCTCTTAGAAACAACGTACAACAATCTAATAATAACTTTCAATTGTTAACATTTCTGAACTTGCAATAGAAGAATGACATCCTTAAACCATTTGTGCAGAGAAGGTATTTTCTGTTTCTTCATTAGCAGCATGCAATAGACCGGCTAGTCCAAGTGCTTTCACTTGGAAGATGTTGAAGATAATTCCTTCCAGTACTGATATTTCAGTTTGAGCAAGAAGCAGAGCATTGAGTGATTAAATGAAAACAAGGGATAAAAGGGGTGGGGTGGGGAGTATGAACGACTAATTTAATAAATTCATTGCAGTATTTTCCCTTATCACCAGTAAAATCCAACATACTTGAGAAATGTGTTGCCCCAATAGATAAAGCGGGAACTTGAGTGGGGAAAGATTTGTGTGCTGTAACCATGTTCACCTAAGAAACACTCTGCATGGTATGATTAGATCTTGCTAACCAAAACCCAGCTGTTTAAGTTATGATACTTAGTACCCTCCAGTTCTTAACCAGTCTTATCAGCAGCACTCATCACCATCACCTCCAGCAGTCTGCAGCCACATGGTCCTTTCTACAGCCTGGATATTAATATTGGTTAGTCTGAAATCTACCTAACAGGCAGTTGTTTATTGACAATTTAGAGTACACCGACCAAGCCAAACCTCATACATCTTGATATATTTTTATTTATTGGTAATGGATATCCTGGAATCTACACTCATGTATCATTACATTTTGTAAATATTAATATTGAGTACATGGTATGAGTCAAAACAAGAAGTGAAATACAACATGAAGAAATAATGAATAATTAGAGATCTTTCCTTTTCTATCTAGCTCTAGCATTGCACCTATGATGAAGCATGATATAGGTAGCAGGTTTTAATCATGGGAAATTAGATAAATTAATTTTAATCCCAAAAAGCCTTAACAGTTAATATTTTCCTTCAAATAATTTTCTAACCTCAAACCATTTTTTGTTCGTTTCCAGAATATGTAACTTTCATATGGACTCGTCTTTGCTAACATTTTTACAGTGTTAGACATTATTTAAAATGATTTTTTTCCTTAGCTTCCAATATATTCAAAATTCATAAACCCTAATGAGCTCAAAGGCAGTCAGATTAAAGCATCCATTTTTGACATAACCAATCTTCTTTAATAGAAGGTACTTTTATTACCAACTTTGCATTCACTTTCTGTGCAAGAAGAGAAAGTAGTCTTAATCTTAATGGATACAGATTTTAATGGCACTCTAAACCTTTGCCAAATCTCCATCAGCCTGAAAAATTTGGTCAGAAGTTTCACAGCAATGAAATCCTAGCAGAGTGAGAAAATTTGCCTAGATTACATACAAATCAGAAAGAATTAAAAAAAAAAAAGAAGTGTATATTTTCTGTAACTTCTCAGATGAGGTTTGATTTCTCCCCTTAGGTAAGTACAACTAAAGAGACCAGGTGATGGGTTATTAGTTATCAAAGACAAGGCTTCTGGCTCAAATTGAAAATCATGGTGGACAAAAGCTGCTCAGGTAATTGATGCCTGCAGCTCTATTCTGCTCAGCCCTCATCAAAGTGATAATATCTCCAGATAAACCCTCTTAGTGAGCTATTTTCATAATTTGGAACCCAAATTATGGGTTCCATGTGCTGTACTAAGGAGAGACTGGTATGCAATTGAAATATTTGTTATTAACCTGACTACACTTTTTCTGGTAAAATTTCAAGATATTAGAGAGGGGAAATGCTTTAGTATAATTCAGTTGTAAAATATCCCTTAATATCTGTAAGAACAGAGTTAATACATTCCATCAAGTCACTCACTGTCTGGAGGTTATTACCACAGAACAATTTGTTTTTAATTTCAAAGAAAATCAGAGCTAATTAAACCTTTAAGGAACAAAATATAATTGGTTTTGATCAAAAAGGTAAACAATATTTTTTCAGTTTTTATTATTCTTCCACCTAGCTTTATCCCAAACATTAATTATCTGATAGAAGCTCCAGGGGAAAATGAAGATATATATAGCTGAAATCTTTTCTGTATCACACACAATACAGCAACGCTGCTTATTTCAAATGCTCTGCTGTTCTTTACACGAGCAGATAAACTCACAGAAGCTGCCTGAAGCAAATTTTAAATGAACATTAAATACTTCCACACTTTTAAGCAGTAAACCCAGCCTGCAAAGTCTGATTTATTAAAAGGAAAAGACAAATCGGTGTTTCTAGAGGCTCTTGTTCAGAAATTTAAAGTCAAATAAAGACTTCTCAAAACAGTAAAATGTTTAAAATGTTTTTCCTTTGGTAAAAAAATAAAAATGCCAGACTCTCCTCCCTCCAAAAACCAAAGACACACCCCCACAATTAACCCATAACCATAATATTTCACCATTCAAAAACAATGCAGTTGTTTATGCAAATATTAATACTATTAAAAGGAAAAATAAATTAAAAAGTCTTATAGTTTACCATTTTTTATTTTTGCAAATATCATGGTTTGGGGAGGAAGATGAAACTATGAGCTGAGAGAAAATAGCATTTACTCTTATGAAATATCAGATTTTACTAGACAAGTTTTGTTGACTTGAAAATGAGCAAAGGTGAACGAGGTCAAAGAATTCCTTGTGGAAGCTGGTAACTTTGCATATTGTGTATACTGGGAGAAAGAAAGTGAAAAGGAAAAAAAGAACCCTCACCACTGCATGCTTTAAAAAAACAAACAAACAAACAAACTTTTCCTAAAATGTACTAGAAACATTATCTTTTCCTTATGATCCTGTGCTGTGTGTTTTTCTGTTTTGTGTTTTTTTGTTTGCTTATTTTTTTTTAAAGTTGTGGTTTGAAAGGGAGATAATCAGCTGAGCGACTAAGTTTTGAAAATCAGAACATTATGATCTTTTACCTCTACTATAAAGTCAATAAGATATCAGGCCATAAAATAATTATGAAAGAATCACCATGTACATTGTCTTCTTTACTATGAAACACCTCTGTCTTTAGTTATCACAGAAAGAAGTGTGTACATTTCATACACAAATGCATTGCAGGCTCCAAATTCAATTTCTCTGTTTCTTTCAAGGTATTAAGTTGTACTGCAAAGTTAGGTTTTCAGTTGCATGAAATGGTCAGTTGTGGTCACAAACAGGAACATGCTGTGGTAGACGTTCAATTTTGTGTTTTTAGCATATTTTTTTTTTAAACAAACCTTAGAGGAAGTTTTGAATTTCACTGTCAAAAATAATTTTATTTATAATATTTCCCTCTTTCTTTAAAAATCATGATGGTTGCAAGACATTGAAACTGTCTAGTATAGTCTTTAAGGAAAAATAGCTTGGGGGTGAAGGAAGAGAGACAAATTACAAGTACATAGGGAACTAATACCACTATCATGTGAACATGTTTGCATTTATACATTATTTTCTCCATATTTCTAAAAGATGCTAAGATCACCACAGCAGTGTGGAGTCCTGAAAACATACTGGAAAGTACATTAACTACAGAGCCCACTCAAACTGTAGAAAAGTCAAAGAAAACAAAGGTTAGAAATTTACATAGAACAACTTAGAGGACAGTAAAAAGGTGGCAGAAATTGAACTCTGATATTCTAAACCACAGTCCACACCCTACTCATTAGATTTGTTTACATTTAAAGCAATTAGTCATTCTTAATTTCAAAGAATCCTTCAGCTGCTTAAAACACACAGAAATATGGAGAACTCAACAGCACTAAACTGCCCTGAACACATTAAAATTAAAATACTAAGCTTTAGTCTTAGTTCTGTGACAATTAATGCTTTTCAGCTTTAGGATTTCATCACGGTATATTAATCAAGCCATAAAAATACAAATTAGCACTTTAGTACAGAAAAGCAGTTTCTAAACTGATTTTAATAGTAACAAATTTCCTGTCTATGGTGTTCTAATTATATCTTTGAAACTGCATGAATCTGTTGTATTCAGCCTCCATGCTTGTGTTTATTTTCAGTTAGTTATTAAATAAAAGCCCTGAATACATAGAAATGGCATACATAGAACAATATTGCTCTTCACAGTACATACACTGCCCTATCAGCAAGCCAGGGCAATACTTTATTTTTATTGTGATGAATAGGACAACACATTTATCATTATAAAGGTCATAGCTTTTACTAAGCCATCTTTACTCCTCAGCCTGATAGATTGGTTGGTGAAGACTATCTTTAGACAGCATTGCACCTTCCAAAAGATGCTCAATACTGAGATAATAAAGTGATACGTGAGCAGAGCACAGGCAGGTCTGCAAGGCAGAAGCAGGGTAAGAAGTTCAAGAAAAATCCAAGCAAGCTTTGGAGACAGCACAAGATGTTCAGAAAAGGTAACTGAATTGGATGAGGTGCAAAAGGCAGAGAGATTGCAGACAATGTAAGGAAAAAAAAAGTCTGAGAAGATGTACAAAAGGAGACACAAGCAAGGAGTGAAGCAGACAAAGGTATCCCAGCAACACACCCACCCAGCACAGATGTTGGTGGGAGTACAGAATTTGGAGCTAAAATTACAGGAAATACCTACTATGAGGGCACTACTCACAGGCATCATTCAGAAATCTTTGATTTATGTGATGACTGGAGGAATAGATTTATTAAGATCCTGGTGAAAAACATTAGGAAAGATATGGAACGACAGCTTTGTCAAAAGTGTATCCTTACCTACATTTTTTCCCCCAAATATCATAGATTCTTTACCTCATATACAGTATGAAGGAATTTCAAATGGTCATGCTTGAAAACATGATTAAGATATAATACTAGACAGTAAACGATTAACTGCTTAAGTATATTGCATACATACACACAGAAGTAGAGAAAGGATTAAGCTGAGAAAGTATTTGTTCAAATAAAACAGCACTTTAGTTTAATGTACAATGTAGCTAAGGGATAGCTTAAAAAAAAAGAAAAAAGAAAAAAAAAAGAAAACTAGAAAACTTACCCTAACACAAAAGCTAATAACTAAACGTGACCTGTTTTGACATCCTATAAAAAGTAAAATATCGTTTTAAAAAGCTTGCAAGTCCTTTGTTAATAGTTCTCACTCACTTAGCATGTTTCAGTAAGGGAGCAGTATTTAATAGCTGAGGTGTTGAAAGCTGTCTCAAAATGCTTAAACGTTTCAAGAACTCATCTGCTATATTTGAAATGCTGTATTAACAAATGGCTTGGTTTTCTTCCCTCTATTTCACTGCTTTATTCCTGCCACTTCCCTCTAGGGTTATTGCAAACTCTGAACAAGTTTTCAATAGCGTGTATCCTAATCACCTTAATGGTACAGGATAAGCCTGAAATACCATCATGCGGTGTGTACAAGAGGAAAGGGATTTTTGGGATTAGCAGGCTAATGCTACAGGACACGCCGCTGGGATAAATCCACTGTTTCCTAACACAGACAAGAGCTGCTCAAACTATGTCCATTCAGTACTTCAGTAATTGTCTACAGTCTAATGAACAGTAGAGTTTTTGTTTGTTTTTATGAGCGCTGAGTTTAGTCAGTTTAAGTGTTAAAGAAGTGAATTGCTACCACCTCTTCACACATTAAGGATACCCCCACATTCAATATTTCAGTGTTCAACACACACGGATCTGCAATCTTAGCAAAAGTCTCAGTTCAGCTGTGAAGGCACCATTTACATAGAAACTTAAAAATATTTATTCATAGACACACACCATGTAAGTAACACTCTGAGACATGGACAATTCCCTAGTTAAATAAAACTACTTCATGGCTTGCTGAGCCTGCCACAGCATCAGTCATGCATATCTGTGTCAATCAAAGCAGGTCAAGGACCTGAGTGCATTTTGGGATCTGCCTTCCCACTTCAGCTGACAACTGATTTGCAACGTGCTTTTCACCTCACCTACATATCAAGATTACAAGTTACATTAGAGAATGAGCAGAACAGATTTATGATTTGGATGCTAAAAAGAAAAAATAAAAAAGGATGGAGTGGAAGAAATTGGTGAAAGATGAGCACACTTAACACTTTCCTCTCAGTTCCTTTTAGCTGCAGAGAAACACGTTCATTGCCCTAGGACATTTAAGAGAAAACAAGATCAGAACTGATTAACTTGTATGAGAAGTAGCTAGTTTTATGGAAAATATCGATGGAATTAAGTTACTAAAAGTATTTAGAATACCTTCTATGTAGGTTGCAATGACAAAATGATAAGGAACTGCATATTAAAAGAATTTGGCTTTGAGAAGTTAATTCATCAGAAGGGTGGTTTGTACAGTTCAGTCATATAGTAATTTCCCTGTGAAAAGGCCTTGTTTACGTTACAAAAAAGTTTAACAATGACTACAGTTAAGACATTAGCTAAAGTCTGTCCCAAAATGAGATTTAACAAAGCACCATGAGTGCTTTTTTTTCATTTTTTTTGCTGTACTCTACTAGCAACTCCCTCTTCTGCATGAAGAGAAACACCTTCCATTTTTACACTTTTATACTGTCACCTGTCAGCATGACTCAACCAGACCTGTGCAGAATTTAACACTTCATGTTAGTGTTTCTTCCATAAAATGCAGTCCTATACAAAGAAACAAATCACACAAAAAAAGGAAAGGAGCTGCTGAATTTATACTGAGGCTGTACTTGCTTGTCACGATGAAAAAAAAAAAAATCTCACCTTCTCCTGTAATTTAAGTAGTCATTTATGCTGTTATAGAATTGGTGTGAAATAAGAACATTCTGATTTGATAGAATTTTATGTCTCTTTTTACTTATTTTGTACAACTAAGTGACTACGTAAGGTTGAGGGCAATGAGAGGCGGGCCCACTGGGCACTAATGAGTTCGTATAATCTCTGGAAGATGATTAAGCAGTTGACCTTGCAGAGAGAAAAAGGAAAAAAAAAAGTTCTTTCTGGTTTATTCATTTACACATTTTTTAGAAATACTTTTGTTCTAGGCATAGTCTAGTTGAACTAAAGGCCTTTTGCTTCTCAGGATTGAATTGAGGGTTTACAAGCAGCCAAAATAAGTCAGCAGTAGCCAAGAGATACACTCATTTACAAGGTGTGCATGTGTGTGCGGGGAATTATTGCTATCCTCAGAATACATGTTGTTTCTGGAGTGACACAAGAGAACAATTTAGAGTAAGTTTATTAAATGACTGCTTTCTGAATAAATTACACAAATTTCTATTTATTATTGTTCCTTTATTGTAAGATTTCATCTTTCTGTGGGAGTTATCCTTGTTTCTTTCAGAAGAAAAACCACACGATGGAATGTTTCAGATCAAATCTGCAAATACAGTGCATTCACATAAACACCCACGAGATGTGTGAACAAATCAACTCACAGCTTGCCCACAAGATGAATCAGCATGAATATCTTCAAAAGAAATACAGAATTTCACAAGAAAGTGATTATTTTTCTTTCCTTATGCAACTCGTAATTAAAGTACATTCAAAGAAATATTTACTGCATAAACAAAGCAACTCAATTCTTCATATCATGCTTTTGACATATTCCACAATAGTGAAGACTTGTCCACTGACAATTAATTAACCTTCAGGTAAGGCACATCTTCTTTAGGTAGCCATTAATGAGAGAATACAGTTATATGATACATGTCCCCTCACTTCTCTACCATATCCCTGTCCCCCTCCTAATCTATTTAAACGGAAATGAATAAATACAGAAAAATGTTTAGAAGTCAAAATCAGGTTAAAAGTAGAAGGGAAAATGTTGGTAAAAAAACACCTTATTCAGTGTATGGTACAGGAAGAATTAAAACGTACTTTGTGTTTTCCAGTAAAACACGATTTGAAGACATGATTACAAGAGGCACAAATCACTAACCTCATAGACACAAAAGCATGCAAGCCATTTTTATCCTAATCCCATAGTTATCGTTCTGGTCAGTAACTATTAATTAAATAGACGTAACAATTCACTTGGTCAAACCACCTTACCTAACACTGCTCTGAGGTGATATAGTTTTCAGCACTGTTAACATACAAACGGGAAGTGGGGAGTATAAAGACAGGGAATCAAATAAGCAGCTAAATACCAAGTCTTTTGTTTACAGCATATTCCTGACACAATCACAGGTTTGTTTGTTTTTCATTATCTTTGATGTTGTAGCCAAGTCATTAATCCTAGAAGAAGCACCTTTCTAAAACATTTTCTCTCATCCTGATGCATTGATTCTATTTATTTTACCAGCTGTGGTAGCATGCAGTAATTCATGGCATTTCAGTATGATTATTGTCCACAACTGCATTCTCTATTCCAGGTACATTCCAATAATTAATTTAAAATTAACTGGAATGATAGCTTAAAATGTCTTTATGGAACAAAGCAACAAACAAAAGAAGACAACAGTCATAGAAGTAAGGGATAGGAAAGAACTTTGCAGAACTCTCAATAACCACAAAATAGTCTTCCAAATATTCATTTGCCTAAATTATTTCACCTACTTTATTTGTTCTTATTATCTTTCTCCAAAAGAATACATAGATATATAGAAAGAACTGTAGGAAGAATGTAAATGAATACATACTCATCATGGGCTGTCTATACAGAATTATTATGAACAGAAGGATGAAAGCACAGAAAAGTAATTACATGATTTTTCTCTTCTTGTTAAGAGCTGCAACTTTTAAATGACACTGCCTTGAACCTCATACATCTTTCTCCCCAGTTCAGAAGTCTGAACAAGGAGCAAGTAACATCTGCCTGCAAACAGAGTCTAAGTCCCCAAAAAGGTAACAGGGAAGGAGAGAGATGACAAACCCAAACAGCACGAAAACTTACAAGAAAACAAAACTAGCACCCCAAAGAACATCAACCACATACCTGACAATCAGTAAAAATTAATACCTCTTCAGTTCCTCCACCCTTTTGATATTTGTTTTGCATCTTTACTACGGAAACATCAAGTTGTGATTTTCAGGTCCTTGTGACAAACAACAAGGTGGATAATGTACAGCAGCCAAGTAACGTAACCACCAGCAGGATGAAACCTCACCCTCATCCTGCAACTCACTGTCAAGCCATGATAGCACCTGTGTCATATTTTAACCACTTTACTGCTGTCCTTCATTCACACAGGCTTCAGCTGTCTTGCCCTCACCATCTTGCATTTATATGAAGGCTCCCAGGTGCTATGGTTTCAGATTTTTTTTTTTTTTAATTTCTCCCCTGCCCCCAATTATAATCCAATTACAAGTTGCTGTCTAGTCTCTAAGAAATATATCTAATAACTGTAGTGTGTTGTGCTGTGCCTGAGGAAGGGTTTAAATTAACTTCATGACCTATCCCACCTTTGACAATCATTGCTCTGTTGCTAGGTAGGAAGACCTCATGACATTTGATGCTTGAAGGTTAGACTCCTACTAGTTGCGCTCAATATTAAACTTTTTACCACAGATGCAAGGATCAACATGTTAAACTTAATAGAGATTTCTAGTCAATTCTAGAAACACTGCCTCTCTAATCTATTACCCAAAGTACTCATTTCACTCCCTTTCTCCCTCCCCCTCTCTTGTCTACTGTCTTAGGCAACTTTTCAGACAAACTTAATGGTTTGCTAGACACTTGTAGCTTGTGATACCAAAGGAGGATTTGCAAAATTAGACATGGTCCATGCTTTCCAAAAATTTTTGAACTCTCTTTATTCTAAAGCTAATTGTAGTAGTCAGTAACTCCTCTAAAAGAATCACAAAGAACATATTGTTTCAGCAATGTCTATAACCTAATGCCTTTTAAATGTACACCTAGCATACAAATATAAATGTTCTGGTCAAAATATCAACATAAATAACAAATACAAGATAATAATATTGGAATCATGCAATGACGGCATGCCTCAAGTGGTGCACATACAACAGGGAATCTGCAGCATCCTTCCTTCTCTATAAAGCCACAGAAGATCAGTACAAACAATGTGAGAGCGGAGCTTAGTGAAAACTTTAAGGGGTGAAGGAATCACTTTAAAACAGACACCTTCACTTCAGGTAATAAAATACTCTCTACCACTAAATCTGTGGATCACAGAATGGTTGAGGTTGGAAGGGACCTCTGGAGGTCATTTGGTCCATAATCATGGTTAGATTTACATTTTATTTTCCATATGCAGAAAATTTAGTTGCAGTCTGCCAACTTTTGATGTGACAAAATGATTTATTAGTTAACTGTTCAGTGAGAGAAAAGCAGGAATCTCTCTAACACAAGTGTTATTTGCATAGATGCAAGAGGAAATGCACGGAAGTAATGTTCTGTTTTCGAGCACTTTTCTGAATCCCCCAGAAGTCTGGGCAGCAGCTCTAACGCTACAAGCATGTAGTATATATACTAATAAATGTAGTGCATGACACCAGTGTTACTTGCCTGATATTTCTTTTCCTCTTCATCTTCAATAAAGATTTTTGATAAACACAGATTGTCGCCAGCAAGTGTGTGGTAGCGACGTTTTCAGTACAAATTTCAAAGAGCAAGTAAGGCTACTATCAAACCCCAGAGATTCTCAAACCCCCAGGTTGATTTGAGAGTATAAATCCACACAGTCTAAGCACTGAAGAAGTGAGTCACATGGATCTGTGACACAACACATCTTTCACTGTGACAACTTCAGTATCCCTCAGTTGACTTCACTATGTCCGGAGGACTGGAAAGTAAAATCTGGGGCTATTCCAGTCTCAATTGTGATGCCTCAGTAGTATCTCAGAATTTCATGGCTGCAGATAAGAAATAAATGAGGTCATCTGTGCATGACTGAATCCACACTAGAATCTGTCACAATTTATGACACAAAATAAAGTAAATTAGGTATTTGCTAATAGGTGACATTAGTAAAGCAAGTTTTTAAATCACATTCTCTGCTGTCAGCAGCTTAGAGAAAAACAGAAAAAAAAAAAAAAAAAAAACCTAACTGCTCCCCAAGACTGGCTTTCTCTGCCTCTTAGAAAACCACTACATACATATCTAATTGTATATGCATATAATATGGATTTACAGAAAATGTCCTACCGTACTCTACATATACTCATAAATATAATATTTTAGCATATTCTATGACTGACAGTGTTTTAAGGACATTTTCAAAGTGCTGAATGAAATCCATAAATGTTCTTGTTCCCCTCCTACCTCCAACAAGTCATACACATTTCAAACTGGATTCAGAATGAATTAATAACTGGTATTAATGAATTTAATAACTGGTTTAGGGGTTTTATGGCCTTTTTTTTTCTTTTTTTTGGGTGGCTTTTTTTTTCTTGTGGTTTTCTGTGTATCAAGTCTATGGCTGGCATTTCTCTTGAGTCTCATGTATTTTGCCATTATGTTTAGGAGAGACAGAGTTGTCAGCAACATAGAAATAAAAACTATGAGCCAGTTCTAAATCCGTGATTAGAAAACCTGGAAAATCCAGTTACCTGGTTTGGCTATAGTTATAAATGCCACTTAGTCAATGAAAACTGAAGCAGTATAGTTTCAGATAATAAAAAATAGCAGATCAGGGGGAAAAAAAAAAAAGTGAGAGAAAACTAATTTTTGGGTTCTTTTACAAATCATCTGTTGTTAATGAACCTCAAGATGTAGTGATGTGACTTGTTCACTGAGACCTTGTACTCCTGGCAAGCAGAATTACTCAACATTTTCTGTGCTGAAGCACAGCATGTGACAAATATTCACCCTAGCAAAAAGGCAAGCTTAATCAATAGTCTTTCTTCCACTTAACAAGACTTAGCAGAAATCATACTGTTTTTCTAAAAGTCTAAAACAAGCAGAGAAAAATCTGTACAGTTAGCAGAATGACGACAATCTTAGTACAATCTTAGTACAAGACAATCTTTCTTACATTTCATAAATTAATTTGTGGTTACAATAACGCACATTTTAGTATAGTACTGAATTATTTATTCTTCTGAAGTTATTTTCTACTGCTTATTTTTTTGGTGTTGATATTAGTTAAGCACTTCTATGGTTTTATTATTTAAGTCTTATAGAAAATATTTATAAAATATTCTTTTTATCTAATTCAGTATTCCTTATTCCAAAACATTTTCTATCTCGTGTGGATTTGTTTATTTACTTATTATTCTATGGGAAGAGTTAATTGATGTGCCTGACTGCTGTTATTACTTTGTCTGAATGCGGTTCATGAATCTACATTCTCTAAAAATCAGCTTTCCTAAAACCAGGTTCTATCCCTGTTGTATTCAATTCCATAAAGTAAAACAACCTGGTTTTGAGTGAGATAGAAAATAATAAATATTTTAAGAAATATGAAGAAGAAGAAAAAGTCGTGATAATTTCCATTTACTAGGGAGGGGAGCCTCCTGACTGACTGGTTTATGAATGCTTTTGAAGGGAAAAAAATAAACGTGCACACACACACCACCTTAATTACTGAAATTCAAATTTTTTTGTTTTCATAGCATAAATTAGAATTTTATAATGGCAAAAGGGAAAGAAATTTCACCACAGCAGAACTCACAGCTCAGTTACTGGGGCAGCCATCTCTAATGTAGAGATACAGGATTACATTCCACATCTACATAATTCAGGATATGGACTTGACCAAACATACAAACAGATCCCAGATGACTGCTCTCATCCTCAGGATAGTCTGTGTGGGTTTTGTTTTTCTTTTTCACTTTTTGACAATGAATCAAAAGCACACATTGTACAGCTATTTTGTTTAAGCACATTGAAATTTCAAGACTTATTTTTAAATTAAATGAAGTCCTATTCTCTGACTACATTCCAAACTGTCAGACTTTTGCAGAAATTGCTCTGAGGAATGTTCCCCACTTTCCATACTCTCTTTCACTGTCAGGAGGCACTCTGGACTCCAAACACATTAATAACTCCTGATTTCAGCATGTGTTCAAATTTTACTTCCAAGAATTGACTTACTCCATATAATCCATCTTTTATCAGTGCCAAAGATATTTGTTTGATTTTACCTCTCCACAGTAAGTCTCTGGATTTGTATCAAAATTCTCCCCATACTTTCCTCTATAAGCCATGATCTTTCTCCTTTCCTTAAACCACATATTTTAATAGTTGTCTTTCGTGAGATGAGAACTGCTCTTTTAAGATATGAAATTATTTCATCTGTAGGCCATATCATATACTTGCAATCACAAAATTAAGTTTAACATCTTGCAATGACAGTATGTTCCATATCTACAGTTAAAAAAAATCTTACCATTTTAAAAGACATTTAGGAATTAGCTCTGTCAACTGTAAACATTACCATTTTATTTAATTTCATTTATCTTTCTAAAGAAAGCTTAGTAGCATAAACACATTTCAGAATATTTAAAACCTCTGAAATGTATTGTTACAACTCAAAGAGTATTTCCATTATAGCCAAAAGAAACAAGTTTCTTGTTGAGAACAGAGAGTCTAAGTCACTTTACAGTGCATGGGGTGAAGGATTAAGTCTTTCAGGCTTGTGGTAGATGACTGGATGTGAGTTTCTAGGATGAAATTGTAACTAAGTGAGAAACTGATGTCATTTGCCTGGACTTGGACAAAGCATTTCGCACTGTCCTGCATGACATCCTTGTCTCCAAATTGGAGAGACACGGATTTGACAGATGGATCACTCAATGGATGGTGAATTGGTTGGATGTTCATACTCTAAGAATTGCTGTCAATGTCTCAATGTCTAGGTAATGAGTAGTGTTCCCCAGGGATCTGTACTGGTAATATTTAACATCTTTGTTGGCAACATAGACCATGGGATGGAGTGCACTCTCAGCAAGTTTGTTGATGACACCAAGCTGAATGTTGTAGTCAATGTGGAAGGGATGTCATCCAGAGGGATTTGACAGGCTTGAGAGGTGGGCCTGTGTGCACCTCATGAAGTTCAACAAGGCCAGGTGCAAGGCCCTGGATCAGGGCAATCCCGAACATGAACACAGGCAAGGTGATGACTGGATAGAGAGCAACGCTGTGTAGAAGGAACTGGAGGTATTGGTGGATGAAAAGATCAACATGAACTGGCAACATGCATTTGCAGCCCAGAAAGTCAATTGTATAGTGGACTGCATCAAAAGAAGTGTAGCTAGCAGGGTGAGGGACATTATTCTCCTCTTCTACTTCACTCTCGTGAGACCCCACCTGGAGTACTGCGTTCAGCTCTGGGGCCCCAAACATAGGAAAGACATAGACCTGTTGGAGTGGGTCCAGAGGAGGGACACAATTGGAGGGCTTAAGCATCTCTCCTGTGAAGAAAGGCTGAGAAAAAGGTGTTTGTTTAGCCTAGAGAAGAGAAGACTCCAGGGAGACCTTATAGAAGCCTTCTAGTATTTAAAGAGAGACTCTTTATTGGGGAGTGCAGTGACAGAACAAGAGGTAACAGTTTTAAACTAAAAAATGATAGGCTTAGACTGGATATACGGAAGAAATTCTTTACTTCAGAAGCAGCAAAGACAAGAAAAGTGTCCCAAGTGGTTTACAACTAAATCTTCAGCATCATCTCACAGCTGAAAAGTATTGCTAACTTTTCACAGGTGATGTAAAATTTAATGTTTTGAGTTCTAACGTGATGGTAAACCAGGGTAAGAAATAAAATATGAGCTGTAGTTTGCTAGTGCCATAAGTATGATATTATTAAAATAGTTCGTTTTCTACATAATAGGGTTAATGTGAAGAATTTAGTTATGAGAAGGGAAAACAAAACAGTGGGGAAAAAAAGTTTATTAAAATACGTTGAACATTATCTTTACTGATTGTACACTTGAGGTAGAGAGGGTTGCAGATCATTATGCAACCTTCAGGTTATTTTTCCTTTCTCCCCTCCCCCTCCACCCCCCCTTCAAAAACACTAAAAATTGATCTTTTACAATAATTTAGGAGCCTAAATATATAAAATAAAAAGTCCACCTTGAAAAATCAGTGTCTCAAGATATCTTGTTCTTCTTTAAAAGTTGTCTCTGTTTTGTTCTTAACTAATAATGGAAACAAAAATCAAAGGTTCTAAAAGAAATACCGCCAATAATAATTATTAGGTGACTAAGTCTAGATTACAAACTTTTACCAAACCTGCACGTAGCATTTGCTTTTCTGCAAGTATACGTTGCTCTATGTCCTTGCAATTATATGTAGAGCTTTGTATATGTGATCTGTAACAGTGGAACATAAAATCTTCCCGAAAGTGTTTAATCAAACTAGCTCACTTTAGGACAATAATGACCTAAAATGAAGAACATTTTTAGACAGCAAATGCCAAATGTCACAAAAAGAAACAGTGAAGAATCTATGTACATTTTACTTCCACTTCTTGTGGAAGTATGGCAGCATAATTTACAACACTTACACCTTCAAAATGCATCCTGCATTGCCATTGTCTGTATGATAAGACTTTGCTTATCAGAATTGCAATGCTTTTGTATGTTTCATGCTCTTTACTATTATGCTAATGTAAACACTAGGATAGAAAATCAAATTAAGCAATGATATACTGAGCTTATTTCCAACTTTTTAAGGTGATAGCAATCTTCTAAAATTCATGCTTTACTTGAGACTTTATTGGAATAATAAAAAAATTAATAAGCATTTAAATAAGGAGGCTTTATAAAAATTTAGAAAATAATATTGGAAAGATGTCAGGCAACAACACAGTATTTTCACTGTGATAGCACTAACTGAAAATTCTGTTACCTCAAAAATATATTTAAACTATTCCTATATTGTCACCCATTGTAATACACTCTATTTAAATCTACAGAGAAATATGGTGGGCAAACATTAAATCATTATTTTCCATCCTATTTGTTTCACTTCTTTTTACATCTGAACTCTTCCTTACAGGTCCGCTGTTTTTCTGTACTGATTTATTGAGTCACAAGTGACAGCATTGTCCAGGTTACAGCTGAAGTAGCACAAACAGCTATAAATCCATGAGGTAGCCAGAAGATAAAACATGCAAGGAAGCAACAGTCTGAGGCCCCTTCTGGACAACTTGCCTAAAGACTGAAACATTAAATCCAAGATAAAGTTTATGGGTCTAGCTTATTTGTTCTTCTGCCTTTAAGAATTATTAAGCCTTGTCTATGGAAAAAAAGATTTTAGCAAATAATGCCAATAGTTGTATTATAATCAAAGTCATATAAAAAAGAATATGCAAGTCAAATACACTTTTGACAGTATATGACATTAACTTGACCAAAGTATTTAAGAGTGCATATACTTCCCCCCTTGTAAAAAAAAAAAAAAAAAAAACACTAAAAATCTAAATTCACAATTTTCTACTAGAAAATAAAAATTGAAATGCACTAAAAATGTTCTTTCATCTTAAAGCAATTTGTAAAAGTATTTTTAGTGACAATCACAATGGAGCAATCAGTACATACTGTTGGAGGTATATCCTTTCTTTCCATTCTCAGATAGTTCTCAGAAATTTAACTTTGCACTATAAGGCACTTGTTCTGAGAAAACAAGATATCACCAAATAGCATTATCATTTGTGATTATTTTCCCCAGAAATCACTGTAGAGGATTATAATGTTCAAAACTTGACTTATCATAATGATACATCAACTATCCAGATCATCATATGTATTGGTGATAGACCAAAAAAAACAAACAAGCAAGCAAGCAAGCAAAGACAAAGCAAATGAATTGTTTTTTTGTTTGTTTGTTTTTTTTTTCTTACAAGTAGACACTGACAGAGTCAGGAGGTTTGCAGCATTACTGTCCCTGTAATTCTGTTCTCAATTGGCAGAGAATTTCATATATCTGTAACAGGTACTTTAATGCTAATTCAAATGTTAAAATAAGTAACAAAACAAATTTAGTTATAAATTACCTCCAACATTGGATGATGACAGAAGAAAGGAGCAGAATCTAGACTGCATGCAATCTAAAATAAGAGAAAACTGAATTAGTTAAATATTTTATCATGTTAGTTGAAAGCCTAAGACAGTTATTTATAAGTCCTGTTTCTTATTCCTGTCATTTACAGTAATGTCTGGGAAAATGCAGAAAAAAGAAAAAAAAAAAAAGTGTGGTGGTTGTTTGTTTGTTTTTTGTTTTGGTACAGTTTAAATCCCTAAAACCTCAGCAGTAGTTGCCTCTGAGTTTTGGCTGTGTTTGAAAATCAGATAATTTGACAGACAAATTATTTGTATTTTCTGCAGTTTTGGAAGAAAGATTAAGATCACTGGTGTGCCTTACAGATAGAGTGAGAAAAGAAGCAGTTTAGGGAGGACGCATGACATGGTCACTGTATGCAATCCATTCCACCTGTACTCCTCAACATTCATATTGAATTAAGGACATAAAATATACATGCTTGCCTGCTCCTGCTGTTACCTGTTTATGAACCTTCTATCCATGTCTAACCCTGCTTTAAATCTACTAATAGTGTTTGCCCTGCAACCAGAAGTTTTCTACCTACTGAGAAAAAATACAATCTTTTGTCTAATTTAATTACATCACCTAGTAATTTCAGTGATTGCCCTCTAGTTTTAGTTCTGTGAAATTTGGTGAAAAACAGTTTTGCATTTACCACCTGTCTGATTTTGTAAATCTTGATAACACACTCTGTTTTCTTTTTCTCAAAATGTCTCTTAAAATGCTTTCATGAAGCCAGTCCAGAAAAGAGGGTTAAACTGGGGTACGTCTGCACAAAAATACTTACAAATTGCTTGGAATACAGACTTTTTTTTTTTTTTTTTTTAACTGAGAAGATAGTTTGGCTAATACAGTGATGTGTAGCATTCTAATGACTCTAAAACGGAAGTTAGTTTAATTAAACATTTCTGAACTCAAACCTCCTGTAATTTCAGGAAAAAAAAAAAAAAAAAGGTAAGTGATAAAGAGCAAAGAGAGTTAAAAGGATGTTTCTGTTATTTAATTTTTTTAATCAAGGCTGGACATACCTTCAGGCTCTCTGTCCTGAGTAAAAACTCCCAAACAGTTTTCTACAGCTGGAGCTTGAGTATTCTCTCACAGTCCTCTCACAGTCCTGGTTCCAGGATACAGCCTCGGTGTGGGGCTGTTTTGTATTTCATTATCCTTTCAGACTTTTAATTTTAGCTTTATATTTGATTTGCCTACTGCATTTTTCTCTGGTCTATTTTACTCTGTTTGATTTTGGCTTTCTTTTCCCTTTGATTTCATTTTTCTGCAGTGTCCCCTAAACAACCCGTAAATTATTATTTCTATTTTTTCATATCAGAATGCATTTTAAATTTATCAGAATGAATATTGAGCATTTTTAAATAATAATAATAAAAATACTAGTGAATGAGAAGCTGATGACAACTCTATGAGTATCTGTTTTAAGTCATTTCATTTGGATATTTGGTAGTTAGGTACATTTTCTAAAAACAAACAACAAAAAACAGGAAAACTACAGAGGACTAATATCCATGAGACCAGTTAAGACAAGATGTTTCTGAGACGTTCAGCTGGAATGGTTCAGAGTTTGCGCTTGGAAAAATAAATACGCTGTGTCTTAATGGAATTGATCCCTGTCCTTTCTGACTGTGAGGATGGGACATACTGGTCTCCTTTTGGTTATGATACACATCTGCCATGTGTATGCTTATTAAAAAGTAATCAAGACTCAAGAGAGAATCCCAACACTGCGCAATTGATAGAAATGAAAATAGAATTGAAACAAACCTAGGGACAGAAAGAAAGATCAACTTTAAAGGGCAAGGAAAGATCAATAGAAAGTTTCTTTATCCTTTCCTCCTAGCTCCTGATATGATCAGGCTGCTAGAAGATCAGTAATAAAAAGGCTGAAATCATCCCCCAGGGTTATTTTCTAGCCAAGGACTAAAATACAGATTATACAAGCCTGGCAGCTTTCAGCCTCCATTTCTTTAATATAGACAGAGAAACACCATATGTTTTGTTCTAAGATTGAACTGAACATTTTTGCTTCAGATTCATTTTTTTTCCCATCACCAATCAAAACTTAATTAATCATAAAAGCTCGAATAATTTCCCATTCAAACTGTTCCTCTAGGGCTGAGCTAGAGTTTCCACTGCTGTTTTTTTTTTTAAATTATTATTCATAACAAAAAATGTTTTGTTTTGTTTTTCCTCTAAAAGATCTACTTGAATCATAAAACATATGGAGGAATCCTATGGTAAATGATATTCAGGAGCTCTAATTTGATGATCATGACTACTCCAATCTCATAATTCATAACTCTGTGATTTATATGTTGGGACTGCTAATCAACTGCTAATCAACAAGAAAATCTATAAAACTGGATAGTTTCATATTATCTGCTACATTTGAACAGGCTCTCCTACTTCTGAATAGAAAGAATATATACTATGATGCAAAAATGGTAAATTGTCCTTATATTTTTCAAGAAATGAAAATATTAAGAAAAACAACCCTGGTTTTTCTGTTGATTATTTCATTTCCTTTTTATTATTTATTATTTATTTATTTTGTGGAACTCGCTATATCTTCTCTCATGCACTTATTAAATGTTTGATGTTGGTCCTAATAGTTTTCTTTATTTTTAATCTATGTGTCAGAATGGTGGCTGCCCAGCTATCTTATTTTCATAGTTTATTTTTATGGCTTCAGTTTACTCTACACAGACACCATTTTAAACAAGCAGCCATTTGCTGTTTTTATGGACATATATCTTTGCTGTTCTTACCAATTTGGATATTTTGCACCAAAGGCAACATAGATTATATCTAAGACACTATATTTAGGTGAAATAGCATAGCACCTGCTTTCATCCATTCAGTCTCCAATAAACTTCCATGGAAATCAGTAGCTGTAATAGCAAAGCTACAGAAGTTTATGAAACCATTTGGGAGATTCTGAAGAATTCTGGGCTAGTCATTCCAGCTACTGTTTAGTTTGAAAAGACTGAAAATTCTGTGGCCTTTTTTTTTTTTTCATGTGCAGTAATACTTACTGAATGCTTTTAGACTCATATGTCTGGAGGGAGAAGGCTTGTTTTCATTCT
The DNA here is from genome assembly GCF_009769625.2 of Cygnus olor. Classification (NCBI taxonomy): domain Eukaryota; kingdom Metazoa; phylum Chordata; class Aves; order Anseriformes; family Anatidae; genus Cygnus; species Cygnus olor. Next base: position 38,763,899 of record NC_049172.1, on the reverse strand, counting down.
ATTGACAAGGGTAGAGATGAGACCAACAGGCAGACACCAGACTTCCTGCAAATATTACTGAAAACCGTCTTTAAGGTAACTTCTCTGGGTGGCGGGATAGTTCAGTCTTAATGCCATTTAGCTTCTCCTTGGAACTGCCAAAAGACATGCCAATTAATGCCAGCTATGGTGATATTTCTGATATGGACACTTGTCCTTTGGGAGTTGGATTGAGTCCATTATGCTCATTTAAAAAAACGAAATATGAACAGGTGGTAGAAAGTTTTAGTCATGCCAATTTGTGTTGGTCTTTAACCAAGAACTTAATTGTCTGTTAATCTATTACCATTCACTTAAGCTATCCTTTGGGAAAAGATGTTGTTTTCATAACACAAATTGCTACCTCAATAGTAAAGAAGTATCATATAAGAAGGTGGAAAATATTTTCCCTAAATTTTAGGGAAAAAATGTTGTTTAGATATTTTCTAGCAATAAGACTATCAGCTATATATTACGTATAGCAAAAAATAAATAAATAAATTATCCTTTATACTTTGTCAATATTGATATTTTAGTTTTGCCTAATCACATTTATATATATTTTATGAAACTTAAATCTCATAATTCGTATTTATTTCACTTTTATTCAAATTTCTCATTTGTTTAGGGAGTGAGTTATCCTGGAATTGTATTATTTTGTGCTGAGAATGCAAATTTATAACATGTATTTTGATGTTGCAAATGACTGTCATTAAATAAAAGTAGCCATGCCATAACATAAAGAAAGTATGACACCATGAAGTATTTAAAAAGAAGAAAAAGAAATAAAGGTACTGTTTTATAAAAGCAATTTCACCTAAATGATTGTTATTTCTTTTATATCTAAATATCATCGTTTGTTTGTCACTTTTAATGTTTGCATTTACTGTGTCTTCAATAAAGCCTTTTTTAGGTTTGTTATGTTAAGTAGAATAAAGAAGAAATTCATTTGGCATTTTTAAGAGGAAGAGATGATATCAACAGAAATAAAAATGATAATAAGTACAGTATAGCACAAGTTATTGCATCGGCTTTATCAATAAAATAGAATGCTTTTATTTGTGGTCATCATTTTACTTTATTAAATCTACATCCATGATCTATTGAATCATTGGAATGCTCATGCATATTTTAGATACTTAAAAATGAAATTTGACTTCACTAAGTCTCAAGCAATCTTCCACATTGATAACATAACCACAACCTAATCGCTTGCAAGTCACTTAAACAAGGAGAGTGAAAAAATGTAAGGACTATTTGGAAGCTTTCCTGGCTTAAGCACCTAATATGGAGCAAAGGTATATTTCTGAGAACAGTAAATATTAGTTACTGTAATAGGAAAGTAAATGAGTGCTACGATTTATCTTCTCAACAATAGTTCCAGACTGGAGGTGAGGAAGACAGATATCAAAGAAATACCATATTTTCATATTCTACCTTAAAACCATAGCAGTACGTGAAATACTTTATAAAAAATCTTGATGATAAGCTACAACACCGAAACTATCTAGGTAACATTTATAGACTACTCAGCATTAAGTTAATTTGTTCAAATTTCCCTGCCATTGGTATGAAATCCTATGGATATGATATGATACAACACTACTACAATTGTAAAGTGATCAGTGCAGGGTATTTTAATATCATACAAAAATGTCTTTAGGAACACCAATAGTGAGGCAGTACTTTGCTAGAATAATAAAGTAAGAATTGTTACCTGGGATACAAGATTCACTCATAAATAACCTCTATATATGTAGCAATATGTTAAATGCATGTTCTCATGTTCTTCCTTTTTTATTTTGAAAGATTAGACTTGTTTGCTTGTTTTGCTGGTGTTGTTTTCAAAATTAACACTAAAGCACTGCACATTATTTTTAAACATGAACAATAAGTTCATGAAGTTTGTTCGTAGTGGCTAGCAGTAGCTTCAGAATAGGAATACTGGCTTCAGAATAGGAAGATACATGTTAGAGTACTTATTCCAGAATCACAGAATAGTTTTGGGTTGGAAAGGACCTTAAAGATCATATAATTCCAAATGCCTGCCATGGGGTATGCCATCTATAATACCCCTCTTTAAAGTTTCTTTAGAGTACAAGTTCTCTGCTATCATGTGATTACCTGAAAGCTTAAAAAATAATAATAAAAAAAATCAAATAAGTAAAATTTATGTTCCTACTCATAAGTACCTGTGATTTTTCATAAATATCCATGATTTTCATTTGAAGCATTCATTTTCCTAATCTATTTTTCTGCCTCTTCCATTTCCTCCTTTTCCTCTTCCTTACCAAGCACTTCAAAAATTGTAAACAAACTACCAATGTATTCAGTCTCTACTCTGGCATTTTGTTGTATACATAATAGGCATTGTAGATTTTGAAATGCTGATTCAGATTCTGAGAGCTGATTATTTTTCCTGTCTTCTGATTCTTTTGATTTTAACTGTGCTACTGAAAAGAAATATGGACAAGCAGACTTGGGTCTCTCTGCTGTGTAAAGTGCTTTCCCAATTTCATCAGACTGGGATATCTCCAAACTATATAGAGATGCCCCTGTCTGGTAAGGTCTCACCACTCTTATGTTAATGTTCAGGTAACTGAGATAATGAAAGGATACCGATAATCAAATTCCATATCATAGTACATGCATTAAAGTTGACAGGTGTAGGATCTGTGGATTCTTAACTTTGATGTTCCTAATCTTACTGGTTCTACATCTCAAACTTAATGTTGCATTGATATAAAGGTCTATAACTCTTCTCCATCCCTAAATAATAGAGCTTTGTTTGTTTAGGAAAACAAACAACAACAACAAAAACAGAAACAGAGCAAAACAATATATATTTTTTCATTTTTGCATTTTCATTCAGATCTTATTCCAGCCTTTTTTTATTGCTAAGAATATAAGAGACACATATACAGATATGAATACCTTGTGCTAAGAAGCTAAGTGTTTGCAAATAAAGTAACAAAATACAGGTCAGAGTAGAACATCTGTTAACTTTAGATTAAATAAATACTGGGATATAGTTTTACGCACCATCTCGTAGTGTCTCTTTCCAAGTATATGTAATTTCTTCTAGAAAACTGGAATTCCCTTTAGGAGGAAGAACAATAGGGTTCCTCAGTCCTCACCCTTGAAAAGTCTGTGCAGCCACAGTTATGAAGTTTCTATGAATATAGGCTTCCACAGTTTTGAAGCTTCTATGAATATAGGCTTCCACAGAATCAGAAAACATTGAATCCCTAGTTCTGAAGTTGAATTAAACCCATCAGGTATAAATTCTTCCTGCTACTTTACAGCAAAGATGTCTAATTTCTATTCTTTTACTTTCAGGATTTTATCAGTTTTCTTAAATCATTAGAACTTTCTACTACCAGAACTCTTTCAGAAGGAACAAAATTTGATAAACAATAATGGGAAAATCTAAGTATCTTACCTGTTGTACATTTGCTCATTTCACACTAAGTACACACTTTTTTATGAACCATATGGTGATTAAGATTATAAATCTAGAATTTAGGTAATCTTTTCCTTCGGTTTGTAGACTTTTTATTATTGTAGGCTTATTGGATGTAAACAAACAGAAAAATCACCACTTCTTTTATAAATAAGCTGCTTGTACTCAGACTAACTAGTGTTGAACAAGATTCTGTTACTTACGGAGGTAGTTCCAAATAGTTCCAATCTCGAATACATATTTCATCCAGTATACTGTTTTGAACTTAATCCCTAAACAAAACTAGGATGAAAAAATCTAATTGAAAAAAAAAGTAGGACAGAGCAGGAAAGGTTTTTTGTTCTGAGAGCTCACTCATCATAAGTAAAAAGGTAAGCAGTGTGACAGCCTTGCAGGTTAACAAAGTTAATGCCCTTTTTTCATAAACATTCTTTTTCACATTTCAGGCACATTAAGTCAAATTTTGCCCTCACATGCATCACTGAGCACCACAGGATACATCCTTATTCTTCCAAGGGCAAAATTTGTCCTTTTGGAACTTTATTTAAGACCTTATTCATATTTACTTCAATTTCTTTAAGACAGACCAGTTCATTTATTTCTGAACACTTTTTTTCCCTATTTTTTTCCCTATTATTAATTACACAGTTAGTTTATTGTAATCCCTTAAATTTGGATTCTTATCAGTTTTATCAAAGATCTACAATTAACAGCTCTTATTTAGCAACAAGAGTGCAAATATATATACTTCCATGTCTTCTAAATGATTTTTTTTAAATCTCATTTCTTCCCCTGAAGAATCTTTTCATATGAAAAACTTACCTTGTTTCCAGTTCTTGAATGATTCCTCATGTTGCTATTTTGAAAGGACCATTTAATCAAAGTATATAAATGTCTTTTTGATCATATGAAGCAAGCTGTTTCCAGATAGAAAAGCTTAGAAATTATTTTCTTTCAACTGAAAGTGATTCTTAAAGGCATTTTAATGGCGAAAGTGTAATAAATACCAAACTTACACGTTTCTAAACAGTGATGTTTATTCCCTTTCGAACAATAGAATAGCAAAATCTATATTTAAAACATAACCAATATTTCTATATTTATATGTCTTGGCACGTGTTTGCTACAGGGAGCTTTGCTAAAACAAATCAAATCACTGATGCTTAGATTTAACATTTAACAAATGGAATATTAATGTTAATATTAAAAGACATCATTTTCTGTTTGTAGGTTATGAAGTTTTACATTAAATAATTTAATTTTTGATAAAAGTATGCCAATGTTTGCACAACAAAATGCTATTATTTGCTCCCCATAACTTGGTTTTGAAAAATAAACAAAACTATTAAATAAATACACCGACATATATTTTCAAAACCTGTGATGTGATTTATTTTGTTTAGCTAGATGTCTCATTTCTAGTTATGTCTGAATAAATTGCAGATTTTTTTCCAGTAAGGCTCCACTCATCACTGAACGCCAATCACTATATCTCTACTAATGACTGAGATAGGCACTGAAGGTTCACTTCGTAACACCACGATACTTTAGGTTAGACTGAATCTGCTAATTTGACCTTTAAGAGCAATTTACTAAAAGCAGTTTAGCTTAAAATATCTGTGCTGTTCTCCAACTGTTCCATACAGACATCATGTTGTATACATGCTCAATGTCAGGTGTTCATCAAAACAGCTAAAGACTAGTAAATAAGAAAGAAAAGTTGTTTCATGTTTTTATAAGATCTATTCCAATCTTGTGGTAAATAGTTGTCTATTATGCTACATGAAACATGCTTTTGGTAAATAATTCAAATAGGAGGAAAAAAATCATTTATTTCATTATTTTCATAGCTTTCTAGGAAAAAAAATAAAGAAAAAAAATTAATTCCTTGCAAAGGTGTATATTTTCCATGAATAAAAAAAATAAAAGTAGAAAAAGACATAAAAGTGTTTTACCAGCTCATTAAACATTTTGTGAGCATCAAATACTGCAAACTGTATTCACTGGCATAATGCAAAAAAACATTTTTGGACAAAGCAACTTCATGCTACTACTCTCTTTTGTCCTATTGCTGGTCACCAGAGAGAAGAGATCAATGGCTCTCCCTCTACTCCCTCATGAGGAAGCTGTAGGCCACAAAGAGGTCACCCTTTAGCCTTCTCTTCTCTAGGCTGGACAAACCAAGTGACTTCATCTGCCCCACATACATCTTTCCCTCTAGACCCTTCACCATCTTTGTTGCCCTCCATCAGCCACCCTCAAACAGTTTTATGTCTTTATATTGTGACGTCTAAACCTGCACACAGTACTTGAGGTGAAGCTGTACCAATACCGGAGAGAGGGACCATCACTTCCCTTGAGCAGCCAGCAATGCCACACTTGATGCATCCAGAATACAGTTGGCCCTTTTGGCTGCCAAGTCAGACTCATATTAAACTTCCGTTGACCTGAACCCCAGATCCCTTTCTGAAGGGCTGCTCTCCAGCCTCTCACCCCCCAGTCTGTACGTATATCCAGGATTGCCCTGTCCCAGGTGCAGAATTCAGCACTTGCTCTTGTTAGACTTCAAGTTAACAGCTCCTCCTACTTTAGAATCATCTGCAAACTTCCTTAGTGTCCATTCATATTCTGCATCCAGATCATTTATAAAAACATTAGAGAGAACAGGCCCTAAAATGAAGCCCTGGGGAACTGCATTAGTGACTAGAGCCTCCAGTCTGATTTAACCCCTATTACTATAAACCTTTGAGCCTGATCTGTCAGCCAATTGTTCACCCGTTGTATTATGTTTTTTTTCTAATTGTATACTGGACTTTTTGTCCAGAAGCATACAGTGAGAAACAGTATCAAAAGCTTTGCTGAAATCCAAGAAGTTTACATCAACCAGCTTCCCTTGGTCAACTAGGTGGGTAACCTTGCCATAGTAGGAAATTAAGTTACTTAAACAGTGAATCTGTATTGGCTGTGACCGATGACTGGAGAAACTGAGCACACAAAATGACTGTGAACTGGTAGAAATCATTTGGGGAATTGGGGAATAGAAATCATTTGGACTAGCGCTGAAGTCATGTTCTGGTCTGATAGTCCTACTAAAAACAGCAGTCAGACATCATGAAAATATATTATCTCTGCTGTGTCTTTATGGAGTATAAAGTAAAACTTTTAGGTTGCCACAAGTCTGCAAGACAATAGTGTGATTGTTAACACATTTTCTCAATTTTAGTCAGAAAATGGCAGAATATTAACTAGTTTTATTAATAGTAACTAAGTTGTGAGGAGTTAGCTCTCCCATAGTACCTGTCTTCCAAGAATTGTTTCTAAAAGCTACAATCTTTGTGGGGAAAAAAAAAACTAAGTAAATTAGTAAAATAAATAAATAAAAGAACTTTCTAACGGGTTCTTTTGGAGTTCTCTGTATAATGCATTTGATAAGGATGGGAAAGGGCAAATATTAAAGCAAAACATTTGTTAAGCTTGGCAGTAGAAAAATAGAGTTCTTCCATAGACCTTATACAACAGTGAGAAGAAATATCTATTTTGTTTCTGTTTTGATTTTTTTTCAAATAGTACCAAATACTCTATCAGAAATAATGCAAATATTGTATTAGACACATACAGTAACAGCTGTATTAAGAGTTCTTACTCTTTTCAATTAGAAATATGTTTACACAGGAGCTCATTGTTGACTTGGTTCTGATCCCATGGAAGTCAGTAGTAAATCTCACCACTGTTAAATCAACAGAAATTGTTTGAAAGCCTACCGTTAATTAATATATTATTATTCCATAGCAAGCCTTCAAGACATAAATGTTGACTCTGCTGAGATAACAGTCTTTATAACAGCCCAGTATTTACTGGGATCAGGAAGAAGGTTCCCTTCTTACTCTTTTCTTCTTTTTCCTATTTTCCTTCTCCCCTTTCCCTTCCCCTTCTTTTTTCCTCTTTTCCTTTCTCCCTTTCTTTTTCTCATCATGCTTACCTATTCCACTGTCAAGGCAAAAACTTGGCAATTGAATGATCTACTTGGCAATTGAATGATCTGAATGATCAAAGACACTGAAAAACATGTAGTTTTTCTCTTAGGAATCAATGTATTTCTGAGACATGCAAATGGTGAAAGATATTTTCTAAGATCATGTTTTCACAGGAAGTACTGCAGCAAGTATTAATGATATATGATCATTACACTTATTACTTTCATAACAATGTTTTATTGAAAATATCTCATGTATGTTGCTGGACTGAGTCTGTACCAATTAAAATTGTTACTTTTGTATGTTTTACAAAAGAATAAAACATTTCATTGTTCTTTTGATCAAAGAAAATATGAGTAGTCTGTGAGGCGAGAAGAAATGAATCCCACAGTGACTAATTCAGGAGATATCAGATATTCTACCTCTGTAGACAGAGAGGGAAGAAAGCTAACACCAATCAAATAACAGCAAATTCAGAGTACAGAGGGCATATAACTATTAAACACTAAGCCATGCAACTGGCACTGAATGTCAAACAAATTATTTTTGCATTACAAAATAAATGGATTATGTTTGTCTGTAAATCCTATTTGTATAACTACTAACTAAAGACAGTTCGGGATCAAAACAACTAGGTCAGAATGACAGAAAAACTATTTAAGGATAACAGTTTTTCATTTGAAACACTTCTCAAAGGGCAACATCTGCTTATTAATTTAGAGGTCAAATATTAAACAAGTTATTAAAAACTAGTGACTGATGAGCTAAAATATCATAGAAAAGAAACTCTTCTCAGAGTTTTCTGTGGCAGGCAATTGACACATTGGTGTCGTGATCTGTCTCTCATGTGAGTTGAAATTTACAACCCTGCTTTGCTCAGCTGATGTTTTAATTACAGGTTTCAGGCATGCAGATATTTTTGTGCAGTCACAGAGAAAAAACATCCATGATATCACAGAAACACAGAAGTATGGCTGGAACTTATCTGGAGGCTGACTTAGTTCACCCCCCTGCACTGAAACAAGGCTAGAAAGACTCAGAAGACCCCTGACAGATGTATACTTCTTAACACTTCTTTTAATAGAGAGATGTCACAGACTCCTTAAGGAATTTATTTCCTTTTGCTTAATTATGCTTTTATATATATATATATATTTATATATATATATATATAATTTTTTCTCTTATATGTAACAAAACTCATCTTCCCTACAAATCAAGCCAAATCAAAGGCTTTCCTAGGCCTTGTGGAACCAAAAGCAAACATTTGCATATAAGAAAATTTGTCCCCTCTTCTTTCTCTTCTGAAGTATTCTAAGTTTCCTAAAAAGCGCATCTTTTCTGAGCCTGTAGTGAGTTTTGCTGTGTGTTAGACAGCTGCCTGCAACACCAATAATGTTTTCTCTTCACCTACCAAAGAGAAATACTTATCTTGGTCTCACCAATGTCCTTATACAATCTAACACAGAGGGAGGTGAACCTTTCCAGAAGAAAAGTAAGACTACCTAAAGACATTGTATGTTTATCTTCCTTGTCTATCTCGTTCTTAAAAGTGAGATGCCCAAAATATAAACAGTATTTCATCCTGATTGTTGAAAGCACAAAACCAGTTGTAACTGAAGTAGGGCAATATGCAATTAACTAACAAAAATCCTGAACAGAATAATATCCAGAAAAGGTATCTAGAGTAATTAACTTAAAAATTAAATTTTCCCACTTTGCCTACAACAGGTAATCACGCCAGAGGTATTCTTTTCCAATTTTTCATTTTCATCTTAATTTGAAATAACCTATTTACATTATGCTTCTCCAGTTAGCTATGAAGAAAGCTACGCAAAAAAATTCTACTAAAGTCAGAATATAACATATCTAGTATTCCTGCTTTATCCAGTCTGCCAGTGTTTTCATTTAAGAAGAAATTTAGACTTGCTCATTCTGGAAAAATCCATGTTACCTGTCCTAATCACTTTATTATCTCCTAGATGCTTATAAATCTATTCATATTTTTTTTCCAAATAACTCTCAGTGTATCCCAGCTAGACTGAATGGTCTTTATTTCCCAAGAAATATCTTTTTCTTCCTTAAAGGTAAGTTCCTGTGTTTGCTCTTTAAGTCTCCAGGGACTTAAAGGACAGCCTCCATTAATTCAAGAGGATAATTGCTAATATTCAGAGACTTCTTAGGCTACTTCCTTAAATACACTGCAGTGAATTTCATTGGGAACTGAGTACTTTAATTCATCCAGTGTGTGGAGTGTTCTCTTGACTGCCTTTCAGCACTCCACCTTGTCTCCTGTTAACTATTCTCGTTGCTATTAATCAGTAAAACTACATGACCCTTTGCCTTCCTCTAATTTTACTTCTTGTGTATCTAGTAGAACTCTGTTTTTTTTATATATCTTTTGGTATTTTCATTTTATACTGCTTCTTAGATTTTTTCTGGTTATCCCCACATGGTTATGCTAACCTTAATTTTTAAGTTTGATCATAATTTTTTGGTTCTCCTTTTACATGACTCCTTTGCTTTTATTTTCAGATTCTAAGAGATCTTAGTGATTGCCTTTTCTTCTTCAATAACCATCATTTCCTCTGTGCTTTCATGCTAAGTGCTCTCAGAAGCCACAGTTTTAACAGGTGAATATTATACTAATAGGTATTCAGAAATTAAATAAAATTAGGAAGTAGTTTAAGGAAAAGGGTTCTTTCCCAATTTAAATTCTCAAGGCAGTATTAAGTAATGTTAAAGTGAATTGTATCCATCCTTCTGCTCTTGCTTTTTTTTTTCCTATTTCTTAGAATTGTGAACTACATCATGTTACCATTATGCCTCTTCACTTACCTTTCAGTCTTCACATGCTCAATCTGTTCTCCCTTATCTTCGCTGTGAATATTACGTCTAAGCTGCTTTATCGAACCTCTGAGATAAGAAACTGTCCTCCACACTTCCAAGAATTTGTTCATGTCTAGTGTGTTAATATTAAAAATCCAAGAAATTAAAGCCCCTCCTTTGTTAGACCAGGACCTGTTCCTTGAATGCTTCCTGCAGTTTCTCATGCATCATGCATCACTCTTTAATGCACTGAACTGTAGCCAATGCAGGACCCCTAGTCTTTTCCTTCTCTTATCTTAACCCAGACTCTGTATTCTTCCTGAAGGTAAGGTAAGCTACCTGCCTCACTTCTCTGACAATTTATCTTAGTTTTCTAGCCAGCATTAAGGAATGTGTTTACAGAGTGTTACATAGTATAATTACAGAGCTTAAAGCTCAGAGAAGTGTTTCAGACCCTTTCCACAGTCACCCCTGTTCAGTGACCTACTGAAAAAAGGTTAAACTATTCCACCTTCAGAGAAAATTATCGTTATGCCTACATTAACAGCAACAAAATACCAGCTAGACTACAAGACTTAGGAATAGGTAATGATGGATGACAAGGAACCCCAAACTAAATTTCTCAAAATCTAACAAACATAATCAATTTAGTAATAATTAGAGTTTATTTTTGCCCTCAGTTTGGTTCCCTCAAGAATAATTAGCTATTGCATTGGAATATTCAATTTTCCAGTACAGAGGAGTTTCTGTATATGAACTGAAAACTTGATTAACTCTTGTCCCCTCCCATCTGGACCCCACTGTCATCACTCTATATGTTTACGAACCCCTATCTCTATCCTTCAGTCCTTCCACACATTCTGCTCTCTATATAGGTCATGGAGTGAATTAATTTTCATTTGTTGTACAAAAAATGTCATCTATTCAGATCTTGTCTACTAACAGCATCACCACATTTCACTCCAGATGACTTTGAACAGGGACCACCAGAAGCATTTTATTTTTTCGGACTGAGCTCAAAATCTTTATCATAGCTTACAGAGAAGTAAAAAGAAGTATTTCTCACATTATTATTATTAATGCATTTATCTGGAAGACAGATTTAATCCTCCCAAGTGATAAGAAGCTCAGTAAAGGGTCTGTCAAGTATTTTCACATGCTCTGATAAATGCCATTATGTGCATGCCAAATGAATACTATTAATATGGATGGATGATTAAAAAATTAAGAACTTATTTGTTCATCCTTCATTACCAAGAAATGAGTTTGCATTTTGATTTTTTGCATTTTGGAAAGCAGTTTGTATTGAGCTAGAAAACCACTAAAGCAAAATAAAATAAAATTCTGATCTTCGTTTGACCTAACATTTGAAAGCTTTTGATTCTTTTGGGGTTTTTAGCATTGCATTTGCCTATTTAAATTTCAATGATAAAAATCTACAGAGAGAAATAGTCCTGACTCCTACGAAAAACAGTGAGATAATACCATCAAGGCCTCCTGTATTTTTTTCAGAACAAGAGCAGTCTCAATTATAGCTTTTCCTTAATAGAAAACACACTCACCCACACACAAAGAGAAAGAAAAAGAGAGAGAGAAAAAGAAACACAGAGAGAGGAAAACAAAGAGAGAAGGGTGCGGGGAGAAAGAGAGAGAGATAGAGAAAGAAAAACATTACTGAATCTGTAGTAAAGGGTTCGAAGTCATTCCAGCAGGCGAACAAGTTTCAGACAATTAAAAAAAAAAAAAAAAAGGAGATTAGCGACTTTTCAATATGTATGTTTTGTTTTGCTTTGCTATTGTTTTATAATCTTTCTGGATGTTAGAATTCTTTACATATACTGAGAGCAATAAATGAACTTTCATGTTATGTTGTTCCCACAGCTGATACTGCAGAATATATTGCTCAAAAATCAGGAAGAATTGATTAAAAAATAGCGTAAAAAAGAGAAATTTTGGAAGTATTACAGTTTCTAACAACTGATATTGATGTAAGACCTATCAGAACAAAGTATCCTTAGATATAGATGATACAAGCATCCAGTAATACACAGTATCCCTGTGTGATTGCTTCCATGGTAGTACAGTTGTTTCCTTATCTAAGGTATATTCATCTCATCACGCTCTAAAAGATGCAAAAGCAACAGTAGTTGCTGAACAACAGTTCACCTCATGTCTGAAGCAGGTTCTTTTTCCAACAAGTTGCAATTTCAACTCAAGTGAGGTTAGTCATGAATGAACAGGGATTATCATAATGTTGATACACAACATTTGAAATAACTCCACAGTATTGCCACTTTCTCTTATGAATGGACACTAATGCTGATACCAAAGTTATTTATTACTCTACAGTTGTGGTCAACAGATAGTACTGATATCTACTGCCCAAAGTAGATAATCCGCTACAAAATCCAGTACTCTATGACCATCCAGAGTGTTATCAGGATAAGATCCTACGAATAAAAGTGGGGATGTATAATCTTTTCTTATAAGAAATATATTTTTATATATTGCCATACATATAAGCCTTTGAGCGTTCTTTAAATTAAAAAGCACTCAAGATATGGCCTTGAACAGAAAACACTGTCAAATACACAGAACAAGTTAAATAAAAGATTATTTTCTTCTCTTCTCCTGTTCTCTTCTTTTTCCAGAACATGCTAATGACTGGCATGGAGAAACACTTCCTAACTGTGTAATTTGTGTGCTGAATTTAATGGAAGTATTCAGTCAAGCAGCAGAACATACCCAAAAGTAGGAAAAAGTGTCAAATAGTATTATTTGCTCTTCCCTTTATTCTTGTTTTGGTCAAACAGCATCAAAACACTGTTAATACCAGTACTTAGAAAGGAATTATGTTAATGAGAACATCATAAATCAGAACAAATTACTTTTTAAAGAAAAGTTTTTGGAATGTAACTCCCATATAAATACCTTTTTTCAGTCATCTGTACAGATATTACAGATGTTGAACATAAGTTAATATACTCTTTATCTCCATAAAGAAAAAAAGTTTGTTGTTCTGAATTGCAAATGTGTTCCTTGTCAGACAAAGAAAGATGTCTACTTGACAGCCAAAATGACTGAAAACAGTAGTGATAGCTCAGTTATTACTAGGGGATCTCTAATTTGTTCTCTTCATAAAAGTTTAATGCTTGACTTTAATTTTATAGTTTCTAAATTCACAAGAAGACACACAGAATTTCAAAAATGATTTGCATTTACATTTCTGAGAAGAAAATAGAAACGAATCTGTTTATCTTTCATTCTTCCTACAAATAGCTTTTCTATAGGCCTTCAAAGTTAACTGAATTGTATTTTAAATATTTTAAGAACTGCATTTTATACTGCTGTGTTACTTGGCATTCTACCAAGTAAAACTGTTCTGTAATGATCAATTACTGTGTATTCCCTTAAAGAAAACTAGCATAACCTGAAAAACACAATTACATCTTTCTGCTACTTGAACTATCAAATCCATATGAAAAACAAACAAAAAACAAACAAACAAACAAACAAAAAAAACCACTGTTTTTAGAAAAGATGGTTAGAGAGAGATTTACAACAGTATTTCTTTTTAAGAAACTTTCCTTGAATTGGATGGTTCTCTACCCAAATAATCCAAGTAATCATGATTCTAAGTTCACACACGCACACATGCATTTGTTTTCAGGCAGCTAGTTTATCTCTATCTCAGCAGTAAAATATACTCTTCATGTATGCATACACTAGAAACAAAAAATTATTGAGTTTGAGTGCTAAAGAATAAACCACAAACATACTTTAAATAGGAAAGAACACCTCATCACACTTTCCTCTTAGTTGAAAAGGAACAACATATTTTTTCGTGTTATTTAAAGAAAAAGCAGAAAAGACATCTCCAGATGTAAAATGCTTCAGTTACATGTGGCTATTGAAGAGAACAACAAGGTGTCCATGATAATTTAAATTAACTTTACTTTTCACTGAAAATGATTTTTGTGACTAAAATGCCTTCTAGTATTTCTCCTTTCTGATGTACTGTGTCAGATATGAACAACATTATGACTGTGATGCTGAACAGTAGAAACTAAATTTTTTAAATAAACGTACAGTAAAATAATTGATTCAAAAAATACAAAACATTTCTGAAATAGTTCTTATTCCTAGGATGCACAAAACAAACCCCAGGATAACCAATTAAACATTATGGTACTTACCTTAAAATGAAAATATCTTCTTGCCTTGGCAGCAGCAGACTCTGGGCCACAAACAGTCCTGCAAAGTACCTGATGATGTTATGGTTAGGGCACAAAGCCCTCCAACATCTAGTATCTTCCAGTTGTAGACACAAGAACTCTTCCTTAACCAAAGGTTTCTTCAGTGTTATCATTACCCAGTTTCTCCAACAAGTAAAATAATTGACACATCAATCACTTCTTTGCTGTTCAGAGCATCTGCAATAAAGAGTATAGAACAGCATGAGGGGTAATGAAGAGTAAATATAGCATAACACTAGCTACAGTTCAAGAATCCACAAAATGCATACAAAAACAAATTAAAGAAGGTATTAACAAGGGAAAGGATGTGACTCTGACTCTTCTGAAAGTACATTGACCATAGAATCACAGAATGGTTCAGGCTCGAAGGGACCTCTGGAGGTCATCTGGTCCAACACCCTTGCTCAATCACGGACATTGAGGGCAGGTTGCCTAGGACTGTGTCCAGGTGGCTCTTGAAGATCTCCAAGGAGGGAGACTTCATAATCCCCCTGGGCTACCTGTGCCAGTGCTCCATCACCCCCACAGAAAAGAAGTGCTTCCTGAATTAAACCCAAAGTTTAATATATTTCCACCCCTCCTTTATTTCTTATTCATGGATCCAAACTGTATTGATACTCCAAATAAGTGGGATACTTGAAAAACAAGAGACCTTTTTTTTTATTATTATTTTTTTCAAGCTGAGCTCAAGTACGACCACTCGTAATGTCAGTTGCTGTAAGTTCACACTGTTGCTTGTTCTCCTTTCCCTGAAATTCATTATTTGCTTTCTCAGTTTTTCTTTTTTTTTTCTTTTCTTTTTTTTTTTTTTTTGTCACCTCATTTAGTCAGGAAAGACTGTGTTTTTTTTCGTCTTTTTCCTTTTTGACATATCTGTATGTCCATGGTCACAAAAGTAATTCCAGAAGCAATGACAAACTAACAAAATGAAACCCTGATACTGACCAGGTGCTGGTGTACCTGATGCGTCTTTCTTCCCTCGACAGCAAAGTTTAAAGTTTGAGCCTGTGAGAGAAAAAGTAACAATTTTCTAAGACTTTGATTTTTTTTTTTTTTCTCCCTATGTCGCCACTCTCTCATTTTATCTTCAGGGAATCAGCATTGCTCCGTAACTGTAAAAATAGGAATATCATCTCAACGCTTCTCCTAAAATTTCTTGTGATTGAAATATGGCTGAATAACCCTTGGCTGCATTGAGAGTTCAGAGTCTCCAAAGATTTCCATAAAAAAAATCTATCTCCCCACAGAAATGAACTAAAGTTGAAATTAATTCCTGTTCTAATCAGATGGAATTACCTTGATTTTTTTAATATCTTTTTGTGAAGAAATTTTTATTAAGAGGTGAATATTCCCCCAAACTGGCATTTTCTTACCAGTTCTATCACCTTCAAGTTATACCAAGATTACTTTTGTAGAAATTAGTACACTTACATGAAAATAAAATACCTTATTTTGAGAGTCTAAACTGGTTCTGGATCCTTCTGGATATGTTACGTTTATGCTTCAGGTTTATACCACAAAATCTGTACTACAACATTACCTGAAGTGCAGTAAAATTTATTCCCAGTTTGGTGGTGGATGGATAGCAAATTAAGAAGGTGAAATGGACTGAGTGCTTCTTTGTTGGCATGTGCTGACATAACCAGCTGCACCCACAAACTTCATCACACAGTACAACTAAAGCATCTTCAATCCTTGTGTTATCTCCTTACTTATAACCAACCTTAAAAGCACACATGAGTAGAGATAACTTTTTTTTTTTTTTTTCCCCTGAGCAGGTGTGGATGTTTGCAAAACTTTAAGAAAATACAGTTTCAGTACAAGTTTAACATGGTTTGCTCAATAAGAGAATAAATCAGTCCTTACGGTTGAAAGACTTCTTTAAAACTCAAGTGGACATTTAATTCTGTGAAATAGCTAAGGTCTGTGAAATAGCAGAAGTGTTTTCTATACTTGTGCAGAGCAGATACGTAAGACTCTGTCACTACATCACACAAACTCCAGAGCAAAATTTCTAACTCCATTTCTCACCAGACTTTTCTGATGTGTATTTGTGATGACTGATCTTAGCCTTTTCTTTTCTTCTGGTTTTCATCAGAACATACAAATAAAAAGTACCGAAGTATTTCCCTCTAAACCTCTAGGATTTTATCTGTTCTAAGATATACATTGTGCATCTTAGAAATACAAATGTGTCACAGCATTCAATCAATCCTTTCAAAGATATGTAATTTCCTTAATATGTGGAAAGATTTCACTTGTGAGTAGGGAAGAAGTTGAATTGCCTTATTTCCTTATTCTAAATTCCAATCTCAAGTAGTTTCCTTTACAAGATCGGTCTTAATTTTTAGAGTATAATTATCTTGACAGAATTTATTTTTACAAGTAGAAAATGAATTTTAGCATGAAAAATTAACTCTGTATAACGCCTGAATTCAACTCCTTATGTAATATTTCTTTAAACTGTTGTGTCGTTTATTATTATTTTTTTTTTGAAATACGTGCTTTAGAATGGAAATTGCTTAACTACACTGAAATGTTAGGAGTGGTCTCCTGGACACTGCTGAACAGTTCAATTCTTACAGCGTTATGTATGCCACATTACAAACTGAGCAAATAACAAGGTCAGGAGTACCTGACTAAAGGTAAGGATGCTTCTGATATGCAGTATAATATCTGTCCAGGTGTAAGAATTAGACATTCGGAAGTATCATCAGATTTAGAGATTAGTATGTTTTTCCTATTCGCCTCTTCCCCTTCCTTTTGTTTCAGCTGATTACTTCAGTCTTTACATTCATGGAAAGGATAGCATGGTACTTACCTTATAAAATGTTTTGAAGCTTTTGAAGAGCTAAATATTGAAATAGATTTTTTTTCCCAGTGGAGGAAAAAAAAAAAAGTATTTCACTTTTGAAATGTATGGATTATAGGAGCACATATGTGTTTGGCCTATTAGTTTCTGAGTTTATCTGTGTGTTAAAGATAGTCATAACCATCTGTGGAAGCTACAGAATAGTTGGCCAAGTATGGAGAAATGTCTTCATTTAAGAATTTGCCTGTATACTTTATCACTAATCTGGGAGAAGCATTTGAAAAAGGACATTATTTCCTACAAGGCTGTCATATTTTTATCTTTTTTTATGAGGTGAACAGGGTAAAATTTATTTATTAATTTAATCACTATGCATCTGAATCAATAAAGTAATAATAAAATCATTAGAAGATTCTGTTATATAACAAAAATATTGTCCTTGACTTCTACCTGACGAGACTTGGTTTACCACATGAACAGTGTGTCGTGTCTTCTAATTGAACATTGATTATGAACTGACTTTTGTTATATCAGAAATTAATTAGAAGTAAAATAAAAAATATTCAAATTATTTAGACTGTTTTTAACATCTGTGTTCATGTTTAATGAAAAAGGATTATTTGTTCAAACTGGAAACTTTTAAATACTTCTATGACTCAACATTTTTATATTAAAAAAATAGTAGTATCAGGTTTAAAATTATTTTAAAATGTAAATGTAGGGGATAAAAAAAAAAAAATAGCCAAGGCTGCTTTGTTTTCTTAATATGTTTTTGTTTTTCATAGCCTCAGCATTTAAGTTAAGGAGCTAGAAAGGAAAGGAGGGACATGAAGAAACAAAATTAATTAGTGGGTAATACATCCATTATCAGTTTTCTTCCTATCTGTAAAACAAACAAAGAAGCAAAAAGGAAAAAAAAAAAAAAAAAAAAAAAAAAAAACACCCTTTAAGCCCCGGAAAATAATCATATCAAAGGCTCTGTTACACATTTCCTTAAAAATTCCCAATATGCTAATTTATCATATTCATGCCTCATATTTTAAAGGCTGGACAGTTTTTAAAAGTTGATAATCTTTTGTTATTTTTCTTTCTTTCCCAAGGTCTCTCTTTTGCCTTTTATTGTTTGCTTGTATACTCAAGTCCCAAGATTCAGCATTAATTGAAAAATCCCATTTAAATCTGTTTTCTCACAGTACTGTAGATTATATCAAGCTTTATTAAGTCCCTGGAATGCTCCAATATTTTTTCAACCCATGTTTGTAGTATCCTGTATGGATGAACTCAGATACCATGAAGCTTTTGATTAATACGTTGTGCTTATAACTTGTTGCAATTATTCTTAATTTTACTGCATATAAATCTGATCTCCATACTATTGTACTAACTGTAGATTAGCATGTTGCCATGGCATTATATTTCATAAAAATATTTGTAGGTTTTAAGCCCAGTAGGCTCTATTAAAATCAGTTCTGAGCTTATGTATAGTCAACACTTGATCAAATTTTTGGTTGAATTTAGGACACAACCTCTAAGAAGACATTCTCTCTACATTTAGGAGTCCAGTGAGGGTGGGAAGTGGGGAGGGTTGAGGATTCACTTTGTTATTTATCACCATCATTGGAAAAACCTTTAATAACACTTCTAGTTTAACCTGAGAGCATTGGTTGTCAGTCATTTGATCTTGCTCTCCCTTTTTCTTCAGATTAAAGCTATCTATCATTAAAAATTATTTTTTCCTCATACTTCTACATATATATATCAGAATTAAATTACATCCAAAATTAACCTTGGGCAGATGAAATACAATAAAAGAATTCAACTCTTCAGTCTGTTCCTTAGAATTTCTAATTCTTAAATCATTCTGATGGCTTTTTAAATTATTTTTTTTCAAATAATTTCTAATTTCAGAATTTACAGTCTGTATGGTAGGTACTAACTGACTGAACTTCAGGACTGAACTTCAAGCATGACTCAGTAGCTATACTTCCTAAGAAGGCTTCCAAATGCTTTCCTAAGGGAAGACATACAACTATTTAGAAATGACAATTACTTAAAACTACAGTATTCCTAAAGTTCAAGCCTTTTTGTGATACGTGAATGTGAGAAAATACGTAATAAGAAAAAGCAGCGAAACTCTCATTTATACATATGCATCATGATTTGAAGAGTATTAAAAAAGAATTTGCATGTGTGACTTGTTTTTTGTTTTTGTTTTGTTTTCCTAGTAATATAAAGGAGTATCTTTGGAATATAACCTGCTCCATACATTTTTGCTAGACTTCTAATCTTGCTGCTCTGGGCAACTCACCATTCCTTTCCATACACTTGGCTCCTCCAATGAGCTTAAGAGTAGAACACCTGTCAGAGAAAGAGGCTCGTAAACACCACAAGATTACAGGATCTTTTTTTCTGTGCTTGATTTAGAGATAAGGTCTGCTTCTTCAAAGTTATCTTTTTACCTTCATTGATGGAATATACTTGAAAGAGTATTCGATAACAGTTAAACAGACCCTTTATGATTTTTAATGAGATATTGCAAAGATTAGAAAAATAAAGAATTTTTAAAAATCTCAGTTTCAAATTCGTGGGATAATTAAAAATTAGAGAAAATAATTCTTTCTTTTCCTGTTCCCCATTTCATTGTTCTTTGACACTTTCATTTTTGGATGACTCATCCATTCATTAAGTGGTGCATAATGGCAGAAAATTCCCACACAGGAAGTACACAACAATTTCAAATAATCCATTTAGAAAGCAAAACAAAAAGTTTGAGAAAGTTTGAGTCCTAGCATAAAACCTTTGCCTAATTCAAAAAGCAACGAAAAATCATAGCTTGTTTAAAACAAACACACACATCCTTCCCCCCTCCCCCAGCTTTTTAGCTACTTTTCAGTCCTGGTTCAGGGAACTACTTTGTCATCTATGCTTAACTTGCCAAAAACAAATAAGGAGTACAACAGCATGAACAGAAACTGTGTAGAAATGTAATTTATTCTTCCTTTCTGCCTTCCTGCCTATACACTAACCCACCAAACTCTGCAGTTGGAGTTAAAGTAACACACCTCTGCTTTGCTACACTTCTTCACCACTGGAAGAAAAAAAAAAAAAAAAAAAAAAAAACATAAATGAGCAAAATGGACTTTTGGGTTCACAGAGTTAATTTATTTTCTTTTCTGGACTGGTCTGTGAACAGAATAAATTTTGTTACCTTTTCTACTCAGGCTATCTGACTGACTGTAATTACTAATAAATACCATTCCCATAAACAGTTATCTAATCCTTTAGAAGTAGATACAAATGAAACATATTTCTTAAAGCCAGATTTCCTCTTACACAGCACTGTGGTATCTAAACCATATTTGGCATAATTATTCCTCTTGTTATATTTAATTGACACATTCATCAGATAGAGGTTTTTTTTATTATTTATTTTACTTTATGGCATTGTTTCAAATCCCTGCTCTCTATGCATGTAATGTAAATCTTTCTTCTTTAATCTCTTTGAAGCAAACCCTGAAGAAGTATCATATCTTAATGCTGTTACTCACTAATAATTATTTTATAAACTGCTACTTCATTCTAGAAGAATTAGTTGAATTCCCTTTCGGACGACAGTGATGCAAACAAAAAGATCTCACATTCACCGGAATCAAATCTCTCTCTTCGGAACACATTCGGTAAGTGTCCATCCTGATTAATGTGTTACTGTTTGATCTATTTCTTTATTTTTATTTTTTTTTTATTTAATCAATCCAGCAGCCTCCATATCTTCAAACACACAAGACCCTTAGAATGTCAAGTTCCTTAGGGTATTGGGTTAAAGCTAATTGGAATTATATTGAATTCCAAGGGGGAAAAGTATTTCTGTTAAACAATAAACACTGTGGTTTTGTTTGTTGTTTTCTTTTTTTTTTTTTTTTCTTCACCTATCACACATATGAAATAAGGAATTAAGCAAGGATGAACATACAATTGGTCTGATTCAGGTACCATTTTTTTCACATAAAACGACACAATCTTTTTGTATAAGTGAAGCCTGATTTGAGGTGGGGAAAGTGCAGCAGAAAGAATTCGACAGGGAAGCAAAGCATAAATCACTCCACTTTAATTTGGCCAATGGAAGTGAGAGTAAAAAACTGTTATTTACTGCACATTATTCAAACTTATTAAGCAAAATGGCCATCACTTTCTTTCTATGCTCCCACTTTGAAGCAATAAGGGTCTTCTAGACCTTGGATCTAGAGGATAGATCTCAGAGGTGCCACAGGGCAGGGGTTAAATCCTTTACCAAAGAAATTACCAAAGAAATTCTTTGGATAAACACTGTTCTCTCTTTTTGCTCACCCCAATGCAAAAATAAAATGTTACAGACATATTACTTTCCTTTACATCCCCACATTAGAGTAATTTTCAATCTTGAAAGCAGAGACAATAATTTTAAAAGATCGACTTAGTCTCCTAAATCCATATTTGGATTTCATATTTAAAATTTTATAGATTTTCTTGCACATAAATATGCACAGCTATATGTATATATATGAACTATATACACTTATACTTGTAAAACAAACTTTTAAAAAATTAATATGAAAACTAAGTTTGTCAATAGATAATGTGTGCATAGATAAGCTTAATTTCATACCAGCTAATGCAAAACGGCTCTCATTCAAAATAATACTTCTCCTTTCAAAAACAGATAGAGAAATCCTTAGGCATGAGAGATGACACAATCATCACTTTTTAACTAAAGTCACAGTGGCTACATGGGTTATTGAAAAAGCTAATCATTTTAGAATTTGTTTTTCAAAATAATTGACAGAAAAGAGAAAAATTTCTTAAGTAGCTGGCAGGTAACACTCATTATCTTTCTAAAAGATTACACTTTAACCATTTACAAATATGGTAGGAAAATGTTTAAAATTGAATTTAATTCAAAAATGCACAACCCTCTGCCTCCCTTGGTTTTCTTCAAAAGTTATATTCTGATTGAATAAAATCTGAGTTTTGTATAGGGTCCTCTAATATACCAATATAATTATTTTATTGAGACAGTCAAATTGAAAAGTACTTCAATGATCAGGTCCAACAATTGCATCACTGATAATATCCATATTTAACATTTCTTGCAATATAACTGTGGAGGCAAGAGATTTTTTTTCCCCTTCTGGAAAAAAAATGTAACAAAAATGCATGTTTTTATCTGCTTCTTCTATGATTTTGCGCATGTTACATGCCAAGATTTTATTCCTGAGTCATACTGCTCACCTTTGTTTTAAACAGGTAATTAAGTAATCACAAAATAATCAATAGAATGGGTAGTAAAAGCAATGCACACAAAAAAAATCTGAAAAATTCAGAACAATCTACAGGAATAAGGAGAGTTAAGGAATGGAAGGAAAAGACAAAGCTTACCTTATATGGTGTTTTTGTTTGTTTGTTTTCAAATAATCTTTGGTGCAAAGGGAAGTCTAACTCCTATCTTTTTCAACTGGTTAACGGCCATCCTTAATGATTTAATTCATGCAGTAAGAAAGTTGAGATTAAGTTTTCTTATATATTTGTGCAATGACTACCTAATCAAATGTTTCGTTATGGAGAATACTTGAGTTGCAAGACAAAATTCAATTCCAACTGTATACTGTGCACAAAATTCCTTATTAAGAATGCCAGGCCTTCTCTCTCTCTCTCTCCCTTTTTTTTTTTTTAATCCTAAAAATGGTTTAGGCAAAAATAATCAAATTGCTAAAACTTTGTCAGCATAAGCAACAATGTATAGATGTTTTTCAAATGAAAATTTTTCATTTTTTTTGTCATTTCTATGTTTTCAATTCATTGTGAAAAACAAATCAAAACAAAACAATCAAAAAAACCCACAAAACAACAAAACACAGCTTTTTTTTTTTTTGAAAAAAATCATCATTCTGAAATGAAAAGCTCTTCTTCGTCCATACCGGTAGTAGACTGAGCACAGCAGTAGTGTAGACTGTAGATGGGCAACTGCAAAAATGAACATACAAAACACTTTGATATTTTTCCTTATAAATCTTGTATCCTTTAGTTTATTCAGACAATTAATCCATAATAAGCAGTATAAATCCCTATCACTGCTAACGCCTTATTTTTGAAAATTGAATTGAATTTTGAAAATTGAATATTTTTGAAATTGAAAATGTGTTGTATAATCTAGGATTCAGTTCAAACTACTTTGAGAACATTTCAATTATTAATTGTGTAAGGGACTTTTTTTTTTTTTTTTTTTTTTTTTTTTCCCTTTTTGCTTCTATAGCTCTTCTGGATGCAAAGTTAACAACATTGGCAATGTAATTTAAAAAGGTGCTAATGAGCTCTTTAAATACCAGAGATTGTTGAAGTAATATTCTTCTGTAGTGATTTTTTAGTGGTAGAGGAGTTTCACAAAACATGAGAGAGCATCATAATTTGTTTTTCTGTTTTCTTTCTTTACTTCAAACAGATAAAAAAGTGTCAAATAAAATGACACTAATTCATTTCTATCAAATGTTCCCATATTAAAGCTCATTTTATTATGCAAAGCAAGCAGATAGAAAGAGGAGGGAGATTTTCTTCTCTGGCTAAATACAAAATCTCTTTATTGCTTTTTAGAACATTGCACATTTTCAAAGTGACAGCAATACTCACTTGTGCCACTTTAGTCACGTATCTATCTAAATATATTTATGGGTTTAAGCAGTGAAAAGATTCAAAGGAGACATGTTTTATATATTGTTTCTAGCATTGCAATTTTTTTTAAAGATAAGGAATCTTATTATTTTATTTATTTTTTTTAATCAGAGATTTGAGTTTGTGGAAGATACAGATTCTTGCCAGCAACCTTTCAAATGCATAAAGAGCCCACCAAGCAGCAGAAATTGAAAGATTTTAAAGAGGGAAACAATTGTTTTAAACAAATTTAATGGTCTCAGAAACTTATCTAGTAGGGTTCAAATCATTCAGTCTTAGTGTTTATAAAGACCTGCAGTAGTTTCCGCAGAAGAGAGACCAAACACAATTGAAAGGTCTAAAGACTATACTATACAAAATGGAAACATCAGCATAAATAGGCATTCCACTTTTAAATAGCAGGCACGATTTATCCAAAACTATGTAACATGCAATTTAAATTTTATTATTTAATGGCAGCCACATCTTAAATACATATATTGCCTTGTTTTCAAAAAAAGTATAAAATATACTGAGGTCTTGTACTGTGCAATAATTTTTGAGTATTTCTCAAAACTCAAGCTTGATAAATACTCAGGTATGCCCTAAATATTCCCTGTCCTCTGAAGACATCAGGCTCCATGTGTTCCTCAGTTCCTAGAACAGCTGCATCTCATTCTAAGCTAGGCACTCAGAGGGTGTGTTGGATGTTCCACAAAAAGATTAATTTCCACAAAACTGTGCAGGTAACAGGGATAAAATGTCTGAGAACAAGATACAGCTCTGAAAAATCATGGATGACAACAGTAATGTAGAACCTACTGGAAAATCATATTATCATTTGAAGTTCTCCAATTGTCAACTGTGGAAAAATAATATTTCACAGGCTTTCACAGTTTTATTCACTTTTCATTGAAATCCATTATAAACACAGAAAACAGATGGAGAAACAATCAGGAACCTGATAAAAGAGGTAAATAGGAAATTTCACACAACAAAATGTTTTGCAGCTTTACAGATGAAATGCTTTGATATTGTGTCAACTGTTCAAAGACTAACTATCTATGTGAGAATTAAACAGCCTATTTGCAGACCGTGGTTTCTGTGATTGCTAGTTATTCTTTAAATAGTTTTGGAAAGTGAAATCACCGAACTTGATCTAGAATCACAGGAAACTACCTACAAGCTTCCCCTAAGGTTTGTCTTTCAGGAAATCATTATTTTGCTCCACCTGTTCAGGCAACAGCTTCTGAAGCTGATTGAGGTTTTCTGAGAATTCAAGTCAAGGAAAACCAGTATTCCCATTCTTATCAATACTTATTAGTAAACTAAACTTTATTAGCATAGAAAGAATAAACCACATATTAAAACAGAGGTATATTTGAGGTTTATCCTGAACATTTTCTAGAACCCTTAGTCAAAAGGTTTTTATGACGCTCAATTCCACTGGGTACGTAAGTTCCTGGGGCTTTAAAATATGAGTCTCAGTGAGAAAATACTACCCTCAGAAATACCAATACCAATTGAAAGCAATGCTGTTGTGAGAACAGTAGGTTCTCAAGCAAGAAAGATTGTCAAAGAACACAAAGCTTACTTCATCCTTGTTAATTTTTACTAAATAAAGAATAATTTTCTTTTGTGAAAGACTGCTTTTTCAAGCAAAAGCTGTTTTTGCCAAGAAAAAATAATCAGTTTTTGTGTTTCTTTATACTTTTTAAAATTCATTTTTGGAGTATCTCCTGACTAATTCTGAAAGCAAACTTTCAGAGTACTTTTTGTTTTGTTGTTTCTTCTGCTTGTGACAAACATTTCTAATCTACTGTGTAGTCTTTTTGTGAACCACATAAATGTTTTCCTGATGTTAAAGCTTTCAGGATTTTAGACCTGAGAGTCTTTTCAACATCACACACAGGAAGTTTCAGTCCTCTTCGAGTACAGCACTAAATTATTCTTCTTCCTCCTTTCGTTCTCTTGCCTTGTGTTCCTATCTTGAGAGGTCTGGAAAATGAAAGAATGAAAGAACGAATGAATGAAAGAACGAAAGAACAAAAGAGAAAGAGGAAAGAAAGGGAAGAAAGAAAGATAAAACCCTACTAATTTTGTTTCATTTAAATTCTGAGAGAAAACTTACTCGAATTCAATTTTGAGGTCCATGGGGGAGAAGGGGGTGGAGGGGAAGAAGAGGGGGAGAAGAATTCCTTCCCTTATTTGTCCAGACTCTTTAAACTTTATGATTTACACAGAGACAGACACACAACAGTTAATTGCAGCAGGCAGAAACACAAGACACTAAGTACAAAACTTTACAAAAAGGAAATGAGAACTCAAGGAAAAGGCTAAAGTAGAGCCTAGATGAACACTGGTAAGATTTTGCAATCCTGATAAAGAATACGATGTTGTTACCAATGCTCAAAAACCTTCAAATCTTTATGACTGCTGACCACCTTTATAATGATCTATGTTGCTCTCCTATTACATGGTCAATGCATATGATTTCCACATGTACATATATGGAGAGTTCATCTGAATTTATACTGAAATCACTATGAAGATTTTGTGCTATTGGACAATCTTACTGAAATTAGGGCTTCAATAAAAGGAATGAGAATAATGAGTTGTTTTTTTGTTTTTTTTTTTAATTAGGAATTCAGAATTCTTAATGGTGCCAACACTTTTTTTTTTTTCTTTTAAGCATGAGTAATTATGAAAACTACAACAATTCAAAGAGTTTTCAAACTTTTCTTTTTCTGTTTCCTTGTTTTGATGCCATTCTGGTAATGGTTTTGCAGTTTACATTCCACTGATGACTTCCAATGTACATGCTTCTTAAGTTTCACTAAAATTTTTAACAGCTTCCTTTTTTTTTTTATTTAAATGTTGATCAGAACAAAAAGTATATAAACAATATAAAAAAGCTTTTGTGTTCTGTATTTCCAGTGAGTAAAAGCATATCAACCTCCTTTCTCCAACCTACCAATTTAAATTGTCTTGTTTTCTAGTTATTGCTTAATATTTCACACATTCTGACCCTGCAAAACCTTTTGCACCTGCCTTGAAGAAAGGACTATTTATCTCCTTGAAATCTTGATTGTGTGTGGCTGAGTTTATAAGTTTCAAAAAGAATGAGATCATTCATATTGATTTTTTTTCCTAGGTTACTTTAAGAAGCTTTCCAAGATGCTTTTTTTGAATAAACCCCATATACAAATTTCTAACATGCTCACAGATCCTCTCATTGCAAGATTTTGCAGTTAATTCTAAAATTCAAGAGTATAGTTTTAAACCAGTAGTCCTAGTATGAGCTGAAATAAGCTTACCTCCTGATGAGGACTTTGAATGCAAGTATATGTGACTAAAGTAAACTATATCGAGAAACCAAGTATTTGTCTTTTACTGTGCAACAATTCAATTCAGTCTGTATTGGCAAAAGAGACAGAAAATGTTCATATTCTGCTGCAACATTTTCTCAATATATTTTTTCCTTATTTTTTTTTAAAAGATTATAGTCTGTCCAGCTGATTCAGGACCTTCAACTATGCTTTCCCATCATCACCTTTGTATCACCACAAATGCCATTGTTACTTCATAGGACATCAGTTCAAGGAGTTTCTAGATGAAAATTGACTCTTTCCCCACCAACTTACCCACTACCACCACCCCTAAAAAAAAAAAAAAAAAAAAAAAAAAAAAGAGATTTCAAGATTTCAGTTATATTGGAAATAAAGGCCACAGGAAGACTTGCTGCGGAAGCATGATGTCAAACATGCTTTTTACACCTACAGGTAACTAAAGCCCATACTTCCCCTTTTGGGCTCTCTTTACTTCTCTGTCTTCCAAGGTCCCTTCCAACTCCAAATACTAATTCCCAGTTCTAAGAGTTCATACTGCATCGGAAAATTGTTCCTTCAATGCTCACACCTCCGTGCTGAATCCTGCATGGAGTTTAACTCATTCAACATTACAGCATGTATAGCAGAGAAACTGAAGCATGTATAAATGCGGTAAGCAAAGCATTTCAAGAGTATTCATATCATTCTAAACCTTCATGCATATGATAACTATTGAAGATCTGATTTTTAACGGTTCACAATAATAATAGAGCTCTCAGCTGAAATCGAAGCAAGTCAGAGCACTGAAAGAGAAGAGAATATTTTGAAACTGAAACCTTGTTCACATCTTTCTAAATGACTATCAATTTCTTTTGAAAAAATTACCCACAAAGACCATCTGATTTTTAGCCCATTGTAACCATAGATAGAGCCACAGTATTTAACCTAATAAGCTGTCTTATTACCAATTAGTAATGCTATTGATTTATTCTCATTTTAAAACAAGCTATATTTTATAAAGCCAATAAACAAGCAAATATGGGGTTTGTTGAACAGAAATGATTTTCCTGAGAAATTCTGTCACATCAGACGCATGTCTCAAATTTGCCTTCATAAAACTATTGATCCTTGTCATAGAAACCCCTTATTATTTGAATTTTGCTTCCTGCATTTTCAGTGAAAGACAGATTTAGCTTGCTAAGAAGATTTAAGAAGACATTAAGGGACTTCTAATTTACAGCTAATTTTTATTCAACACAAGGATGTAACTATTCATCCTTTTATAATATTTTTTAGTTCTTTCCTCTTCTAGGTAAGTAACCTTGTTTTGTATTTGTAGACAGCAACCATTCAATCCTCCTTTTGCTGCATCAGTCATGCCAAATTGTTCATGTATATGAAAGACTGACTCCTTCAAAGTTTCTGCCAGCAGCTTTCATTTTGCTATGGTGTTGAGGTGCCATACACAAATGATCTACTACAGGATACAACTTGATGGGGGGGACAGAGTGTGTGTGGGGGGGAGAGGGGAAAAGGGGGAGGGGGGGAGGGGGGGAGGGAGAAATCAACCACAAGCCCCTAATCTTGGTGCTTGGACACCTCTTTCTGATTAGAGTTACAAGCAAATTGCTTACCCAACTGAAATGTGCCATCTCACATGGGCAGCAAAGGTGACATTCAAGGAGGGAGATGCCATGAGGGAAGATGATGAGCACACTGTAGTGACTGCAGGTTCCTTGAATCAGCCTCCTCCTCAAAGAGCAGAAACATTTGGTCACTGCAAAAGGCAGGCAGCTCCTCCAAGGGCCATCTTCTGTAAACTGTGCACCATCACCAGTCAAGGGAGGCAGACCCAGAGAACAGTGACCCTGAAAGTAATTAAAACAACTCAGAAAGTAACAAAAACACACAGCTATTTATTCTCATAATCACAGCCCTTAATCCAACAGCTGCTGTTGGTTACAGTGGAGGTTCACAGGTACTGAACAGATTTAAAAAATCTACTTACCTACATGATATTCTGAAGAAGTTTGGTTTTTCAGCCTTGGTAAGCCTGATCACACAAAATTGTCAGGTCTTACAGAAATTCCAGTTGTAAAACATTTCATTATTATATTTTTATTTAATCTATACATAATTAAAACAAACAGAAATATATGGTTTTCCTTACTCAGAGATATAGGACACTATATATATATATTTGTATTCAGAGCAGAGAAACTTAATTTTAATAGCTTCAGCCAGAAGTAGGTCATAATTTGTATTGTGTATTGTCAGAGGCCTTATTTTTTTTTTCAGCAGAATTCCTTAGGACAAACATCCCCTTTACTGTCTAGGAAAAAAATTAGATTTTTTCCAAAATTGTGAGGATTGAATATTTCTTACTTTTTGTGATCATAAATCAATGATAAAAAAGTTTTGATGTGCTTCAACTCTCCAGAGGTGCAAGTACATTATTGAGAATAAATATTGTCCTGTTGCTACAATATGAATAATTCATCATAACTAATATCTCTTCATCTTTCTTTTCCACTATGCGTCTTCCAAATCTCAGTCTTGAGAACATAATTTATAGAAAGTATATATTTCTTAAGTAGTTTACTTTACTCTTCATAATGTCACTCTCCAAACACTTAAAATGGCATCCCCATTAAATTTAATTGTAACAACTATTTTAATAACTATACTCAGAACCTGTGTGTTTATCAATATATTATTTACCATTATCAGTTGCAGCATTATGATATTTAAATATGAGTCCACTGTACCTTTTATCTTTTCTTTATTGTCAGTGTCCACGACAAGCACAATATCATACATTACAAGTAAAATAATACAAATCTATTTATTTAGCATCTAGTCTGTATGCTACCTAAAAGAAAAATCTTTTAAAAGAGCAATACACTTAGTGTAATGGTATTTTTTTTTAACATTCCAGCAAAGGAAAATACAGATGGTTTTTACCAGTGCCATTATTTTAATTTCTAAACAGATTTTCAGAAAATTCATTTCTTGTCTTTTCTTAGTGAACTGCTTATCATAGATTTATTCAATCTCCAAGTCTAGAATGTTTTTTTCTTGAATATGAGATTTGCATTCTCTTAACTTTGAAGAAGAAAGTATTTTGTCTCCTACTTCACAGTCTGTTTGACCAGTCCTCTAATTCTAAAACACATTATTGTTTCATGGAAAATATTTTCAGTCATATTTAAAGTCACAGCTACCTTACTATGAAACCAATTATTCTAAATCATATCTGTCTGTCTTTCTTTCTTTCTCCCTCTCTTTCTCCCTCTTTCTTTCTTTCTTTCCTTCCTTTTTAATTTAATGAACTATAAACTTATATGTCCTAAATTAAGACAATCCAGATTTTTTATGAAGAAAGAAAACTATGGTAACTATTTAAAGAAAAAAATTCAACTCAATAGTGTGTCCATTTTCATGGGGGAGCTTTGTATAACTTACCAGTTATTCAAACTTTCATCTGCATATCCTTGGTTCAGACTCTATGACTCACTGAATAAAAACCACAGTAATGATAATTTCTCAATAATTTTCTATATTTTTAGGCTGCATGTATTTTAGCTCATGTTAAAATATTAGGTAAACAAGGAGAAAATTTTACTCTAGGCTCTACAACGAACTGTATGTTTGTACTTATGAGAAAATATTGTAAATTGCTTCAAATATTGGTATGCTTGGAAAAGGACACTTCTTAACAAGTGTACATAGTGAAAATAAATGAGAAATACAAGTGATTGCTAGTGGAAACAGTAGGTTAGTGAATTAGCTGCATAGTTTAGGAATTCTACCATATGTTCAATTTTGCCTTTGGTCCTTAGCAAAATGTACTGATCTCAAAGCTATCCTAAGCAAATCAAAACCCAAGAAAAGAAAACAAGAGTGTGGCATTTGAAAGTCAAAGCATTTTATTCACTGTAGCTTGTGAACTCAAAAGAAAAAAAAAAAAAGGTAATCAGAATGGAAAAAAAGATAAAGGAATTTGAAAGTTGAAAAAGTAGGAAAAAAAGTAAACGTAGTTGCTTTAATATGACACTAACTACTGATCAAAGTACTTCTGCATGCATGGACAGAAAGAATGGCATTTAAATTTGAATAAGAATCAAAATGAAAGTTGGGAATAGCAATGAAAAGGAAACTACTAGAAATAGGAAAAGACAGTGCTTAAATGTTAAGCAAAGTTAAAAAAAATAAAAGTGTATGTGATGAATATCTAAGGACGGGGGAATGTTCAAAAAGGAAAAATCTTCAAAATCTTTCTTACTACAATCATTAAGTGGGAGTTTCAAAGAAGCAAGGTGAAGTTTATTGCTTCTTTCTTTTTATGTTTCACAGAATGGGTGCTTAATTCTTCATCTAATAAAATCACAGCCAAAAGGACTTTCAGTGTGTGAAAAACTAAGACTAGAGAAACAAATTGCTCAGCATTGAGGAAAACCAATACCGAAGATGAAATGGTTAAAAAATAAAAAATAAGCTTACTTAAAGTTACCCATAGCTGAGTAGACCTTTTTAGTGATATAAAAAGTTTGTACTATGAGAGGATGTCCTCTTGAACTTTCAGCTGCGTTATAAAATTATCTAGTAAAAATTACTAATTTATTTCCATACAGGACATCCAAATTCACCCACACTCTCTCTTCATGAGTGTATTTAAACAAAAGAAGAATAGTATATATGTCCATGTATAATTTTTCAGGGATATCACTATTCTTACACGTTAAATCTAAATATTGCATTTAATTTATACAACTGGAAAGATTCATGATATTTATCATCACTTTCCTTGTAACAACCATTATATCGTGTTTCTACTGATTAACAGATAGTCAACAATTTCTGTTTTTAATGAAAAATGAACTTATAGGAAGGAAGTAGCTAGATAGGGTTTTTTTAATTCATTAATTGTCAGATGTAGCAATAGGTTAATTGGAGATGTAGCAATAGAAGTGTAGCCCACTTGAGTAAGATGTGGTTTTAGAATGAAACAACGGGAGAAAATAATGATGATCAATTTATGCTGTAGAACTTTCAAAAGAATCTACCAAGTAGTAAGGGAATTTAAATACCTCAATAAAATGACAATTAAGAAAATATTAAAAACATAAAAATTAAAATAGCGACATTGAATTTTTAAAAATAATCAAATACTGTATTACCCATATGTTTTGTCCTGATACTTAGTATTTCACATTCAATCCTCCCTACTTATTTGGAAATTAAACGTTTATTGTCAAGTATATTTAAAAAAGAATAACTATCATTATTTCTGTAATAAACTGCATTAAGTTGTGATTAAGACTAATGATAGTCAATAATACAAAACTGAATTGGCACTATTTGATATTATTGTTGGCAATGTCATTTAAATATATTTTAATTAAACATAACAGTTTAAATCCCATTCACAACATGAAAATCCTTGGCTTTTAACTATGTCTTTGTGTAAAAGTGAGGTATATATAGGCCTGCTGATTTCAGAAGCTGCATAAATGGATTTTCATTTTATCCAACCCATTAAGTACAGAAGAAAAAAAAAATCTGTTTCTTTGTATCTAAAACTACAGGATGGAAACTCTCTTGGATGAGCTTAAACTGTATTTATATATATAAATGGCATATGTCTTGTCTCAGACATGAAGTTTGGTTCTGTTAGACAAAAAGGATGTGGAAAAATATCACATATCTATTTTATATTTTCTGTATATTTTTGAATGTTCTGCTTCAATGTTTTCAAAGTGAAACTTAACTTTTTATCTCAAAGCACCCTTCTTTCAGAACTTTACTTCAGTTAGAGGAATGGCACAAGCTAACACACCAATTTTAAATTATTGGTCAAATACAGTCCTTCGCATATTTCTCCTCTCCTCTCCTCTCCTCTCCTCTCCTCTCCCCACTTTTCTCCCATTCGATCTCCATCCTCCTACAAAATACCTGCCTCCAAAAATATTTCCTAAATTTTCATGCAACCTATTTTTAATACAGCCATTAGCCTAAAGTATTCCTCATTTACTAAGGTCTCCAGCATGGTGCACCAGCAAATAAAATTCTGACGTTACAGACAAAGAAATAAAGAAAAGATGAGCTCTAAGTGCCTCTTTTATTTGCAGATAGGTTTATGTTGTGCCTTATAGCATTCTAAAAAATGCTCCTTTCTGAAAGCTTGTATGTTGTTATCTTTAAAAGAAAAAAACAAGTTTTTTGTGAGTAAAGAAAATCAGCAGTATTTGCCTATGTATTAGAATAAAAAAAAAATCCAGTATATCCCATTCAAACCTATAATTTATGAAAATAAGACTTCACATTTGCTAGTTGTTTCCATATATTCACTTATTAAGAGTTTATCTTTTATTATTTGAACACTTCACTGTGGGTGTTCAAAGGCTATGTATAGCTTTCACAGATGGAGACAAGAAGCAGTGAAGCACAGACAAGGGATTCTCACATGACTAACTCTGCTCTGCTTCTCATTTCATGTGAAACATCCCATGATAAGTAAGAGCTGCAAAACGTGCACATCCATATTCCACTTTTGACAACATCAGTATTTTGATCAGCCAACAGGAAATTCAAATCCATTCAAGAAACTGGATCCCCAGTGACCTGTGGTAAGGTGTCAGCATGCCTGCTGTTTATTGGCATAAGAAACTCAGCTGAGCAAACGCAATCTGGTATTTTCAGTGAAAGAAAGAAATAAAAAAAAAAAATTGATGGGGGAACAGACACTGATCTAAATCTAATATTTAAATATTCTAATCTAAATCAGGGGAGCTTTTCCCATACATTTAAGGAGTATAATATCATACATTGATATTAATGATGGCAGAGACACAGGATAAAGGAATAACTACCTTGATTCAAATTAAAAGATTTTGTGCCTCTGTTTGTCTAGCTACAAAGATACTGGAAAACAAGAAATTCCCTTTGCTTTTACTTTGACCAGTTCTTCAATACACCATTACTTAATATTTTGTGTGTAGGGAAAACAGTGAAGTGAATCTCTGCAATAAATGCAGGATGAGACCCCTAACTACAGCTTTTTCAGGGGCCACAGTTCATTCTGAAGTTATTTATTTTCTCTTTAGAGTGTTAGCAAACATTCAGCCAAATCTAAATCAGGGCTTATTTCATAGCAGAGAACATTCAGCAAAACATGGCTACTGCCCCAAAGAGCCCGTCATCTAATTTATCAAGATACAGCAAATGAGAAGGAAAACAGTAAGAGCAGCAATGTAAATGAAGATGAGAACTAATGATAAACGCAGGTTAAAGTTAGAATCACTGACAATATTATAAATTATATCTCAGAAGGCAATAATTTTCTATGTACTAGGATATGCTTCAGCTATAAATAGGAAAATAATGAATGTCAAGCACTGTTTTTCATCTGCATAACTTCATTGTACATCTTTCTCTTATAGACCACAGCTTGAGCACTGAAGCAGCAACCTCATCTCCCACCAAAATGACTTTACACAGTCTAGTAAAAGAACAAATTTTCAGGGATAGTGAAGTAATAATGCAAGTCTTCCTATATTTTTATAATGAAATATGACAAAGTCCACTGTATGTGGTGGAATTTCACTCACCATCCTTTGCCAGCCTCCTGTAAAGGAGGCTATATAGTGAAAGACATACTGTTTCTCATTTGAAAGAATCACTCAACCATTCTTCACCTCTAGTGATCAGTCCTTCTTGCTATCTGCATCCTAAGATAACTGACAACATGACAGGAATTTCCTGATTTCAGATAACTTTACAAATCTGATATCTCACATTAATTACGTTATTATCACCTTATTTTCTGGTGTAGGTGAATTAAAGACACAGCTACATGACAAACATTAGAATAGTTAGAAGTGACACCTAGATAAATGAGTCTGGACATTCAAGTAATTTACCAAATGGGTGTCTACCATTTTTTTACACCATTTTTTTCAGATAGGTTGGATGATACAAAAACTTTATAGCTACCTGGATATACGTACAGGTATCAGTATTTCATTCACTACCTCATTCAGATTGGCACGGGTTGGGTGTGGGGATGCAGGAAGGACTAGAACTGACTTTTCCATATCCTCTTAAAGTCAGATACTCTAGTACTGTAAAGCAAAATAACTGACACCTTTGATTGCTACAACATAAAGCCATTTTATCCAGAACGAGAACTTGGCCTAACATTCTCATTAATCTTCTAGATTCAGAGCCACAGTCACTCCCAATTTCTGGTCATTTGGAAATTCTTACTATTCTCTGAAAATCTTAGATTGGTTAATTAGAGAGAAACTGGAGGAACACTGTGTCTGGTACTATCAAGGATGTATCTGATCTTGATACTTTTGTAGTTTCTGCGCAAAAGGTAGTGGGGAACAAGTACCCATGACAATGATCATCTGTTTTCTAAGAAGGATGTGTTTTTTTGGGGTTGCAAGCCAGACCAAATCCTATGCTGACTTTCACCTCGGGTTCTTTAGGTGAAAAATGTCTCATTGGAAGTGAATGGTTATAGAAAAATTAGAAAAAATACATAAGCTGACCAAATCCTCCAACTCAGCTAGTAAAATTCAGAGGCCCTAGGAATTCTGAAATAATTTTATAGCTGCTTCCTTATATGTGATGACATGGACTACTTACATTAATGTAGCATTAATATCATATTTCAGTTACAGAAAGTTACTGAGTTCAGAATGATGAGTACAATGGATAACTTTTCATAACTCATTCCTGGACAATGGTCCCTAATACTAGCATTTTTTCAGAGGCTTCATTAATGAATATATTCCTCAGTTTTGTTTTGATAATAAAAAATACACTGACAATTAAAATTTATTATAATCATATGTTAGAAAATCAGTTTTCAGACATTGTTCATATCCTATGTAGACCAAAGGGAAGTGAGCTGAACAGTAAATTACAGCATTATGTAGTCAACAGCAGTCTAAACTAGTTCTATGACTAAACCATATATTAAATTACTGCAGTCTAAATTAGTGCCTTTAGTGCAGTTAGAACAAATATTTTCTGGTGTATTCTCTTGTTTTATCTTATTAAGATGTAGTTTATATATGTAAGGTTTTCTGGTAAAGATACGTAATCCTAAAGTCTACTATTGTGCTTACAATTAGGCATCTTCAGAAAACTTGTTTTACTTGTTTTCTCTGCCTGAAAATAAGTTCAGTTCAACAGTGCTTCCTAGTTGATGACACTAACATTTCATTTACTAAATGGTGATTAAATGACATGTCCTTGTTGCTTGTCCAGTAATCCATTTTCAGGATGGTTGTTGCAGAGGTTTATTTATTTATT
This sequence comes from Cygnus olor, assembly GCF_009769625.2. Lineage (NCBI taxonomy): Eukaryota > Metazoa > Chordata > Aves > Anseriformes > Anatidae > Cygnus > Cygnus olor. The sequence continues at coordinate 38,727,213 of NC_049172.1, read as the reverse complement.
TATTTATTTTTATTTCTATATAAATCTTTTAGGAGTCAAGACTTAGGGATAAACTTATTTTAGCTAAGATAATCCTTCCTAGTCAGTGAGAGGGAGGTCATAAAATTACCAGCTGTATAGTGTTGTTCTGATTCCTAAGGGCATAGCCTTTTCCCCAGTGTTCATCTGTAACATTTAGTATAGCACTGAACTCTTAGAATCACAACATCTCTTTCCTAAGGTTGTTTTCACACCTGTTAATTATTAATCATCCAGACTCTCAAATGTCTCTCCTTCACCTACTCAACACACACACCACATTTTCTGTTCCAGTTTTGTTTCATCCTTGGCATTTTCCTTGTTCCCTCATGTTTCTGACTGCTTACTCTTTGATACAGCTCTAGTCATTTGCTGAACCACATTGACTTACTGGAATGAACACAGACCATCAACTTGAAACCTCTCCCGCTCTGAGCTGATTTCAATCAGTTTTCTTCCACTTGGCCTACAGTCTAATTTTTTTTTTCAAGACTAATTTCAGCTTTAATATTACTGTCTCAGCAAAAACAACTAAGTGTATTGCTGAAAGGGGATAAGAAGCAAATCTGTAGAAATTGTGAAAGGTAGAAGAATACTTTTGCAGCTGAGGATTAATTCTTCTTTAGTTTGTAACATGTCTCTGCAGTAAATGTGAGAAAATAGCCTATCTTAGACAGAGTTAATTACTTCTTTTCTGTTTTGTTTTTTAATGTTTTCCTGTCCTACCTGACAAAATGAGAAAGGATAGCTGGAGGATGGAAGTAAACATATTGTTTAACACAGTAAAAATGTAATAGATTACTGTTCCAGCAAAAGAACAAAAGATCACACAGCTGATGTAGACGTTAAAAGTTACTGTTGTGTTGCTGACGGAGAGTATTACCTTCTTTGGAAAACATTCACTACCAAGATAAGAGAAACAAAATTACTTTGGGCTATTTGCCATTCTGATGCTTTGTGCACTTTGAACTGGTCCACAAACAAACCCTAGACTTTTTTATGCAGGAAGGACTGTGTATCTTCTCTCACCTATACTTGCTCCATTGATCATTTGACCTTGGAGTTTATCACTGTATTCTGCAGCATAGTGAAGCAGAAGCCATGCATTGCACATTCAGGTTTCACACCACAATTCTTTTTAGGTTAATTCCTCTACTAGCTGGAAAGAGGAACATGTAAGAAGGAAGAACAAAGAAATAATGGCGAAAAAATGTTCAGGATTACAGATAAATTGAGGCCTTACAGGATTAGCAGAACAAAATGTGTACTTCAAAAAGTTGCAGGTAAAAGAGAGAATCACTGAAAAATTGAGTTGAGATGGGAGAACTACAGATGAAGCAAAGAGTAAGGTTGTATCTGATACTCTGGAGAAACTGAGTAAATTGTCAGCAAAGGAGATGGGTAGGAAAGGCTGCAAGGATTCCCTGAAAAAGAAGGTGATAGAAAAATTGCATCCACAGGATTTGAAGAGGGAGGAATGTAGAAAATTACTAGTGTGTACAGCCAACCTGGTATTAAGAAGCAAAAAGCCTGTACCTTTCAATAGAATATGTGTGTTTACTAAAAGGCTGGGCCCTTCAATCACATTCTATGTGAATATACCAATGACATAATTGGTTTATTTTTGCAAAATGGATATACAGTTATACATGAAATTTAGCGGTCTGGTTTCCAGAGAAGTGATTCTATTTGATTCTATAATGTAATTAGATCAATCTAATACACAGATATAAATCCCTTTTCCCCTTTTAATATCTGTACATTCATTTGTGGACTCAGTATATGCAGCAGGCTTTTCTCCAAAGGCAAAATAAAATTATTAAAAAGACTAAGCTGCCATAGCCTGGAAGGACTATTGGAAACCACAGAAAACTAAACAAACGTCACAGTTTATTCATTGTAGTCAAACCTGCAGGCATGAAAACCGTATTAAAGTGTATTCATAATTTTTAATTTCCCGACTATCTGTCAATATGTTAATCTCCTGATCTTTTTCAAGGAGAGCAAATACGTAGATATATAGATATATATAGTTGAGGAATGCGACTATAAATTTATGACTTCTTTCAAATTTTAGCAAGGAAAAACAGTTTTGGAAAAGACAAGATTTCTGCACAAAACAACTTTAGTTTGCATTTCTTTAAGAGTTTTATATGCCCTGAAGTTCAAAAATATAACCAAAGCAACAAGTTTCAGCTCTGAAAAATGTCCATTATTTTGTGACTTGTTCCAACTTTAAAAGAAATGTATTTCTTTTACCTTTCTGACTACTGGTTGTCCCCTCTTCTCCATCTTGTGTCAAGAAGAGAAAATGACTGGGGTGCAGCAGGTAGGAAAGTGAGGCTTTTAATGTTTTCACTGCAGCGTACTATACGTAATTTCTGGGGTCTCTTTCATTGCCAGAGAATTGTAGTTAGAGATCCTGACAACACTGCAGCCTTTTTTTCTTCTGTCAAGCAAATCTGAGTTATCGAGAGAGAGAGAGAGAGAGAATGAGAGAGATTATAATTGTCTGAAAAATAAAATGAAAGCCTTACACAGAAGCAGATGCTATGGCATTATAAATTCCAACTGTACACTGTGCTGCGCATGGCCAGCTGTAGCAGGGAAACTGCTTATTTTAATGTAACACATTGGTCTTCTACGCAGTGTCACAGCGTTGCAACATCTGGTTCTCCTCCTCTGTCTGCACTATTTGCTATAGCCATCTCATACGCCTACTTATTGACATTCTCTGCTCTCTGGAAGTAGCTATTGCTGAGGGAATATGCATCTTTTTCTGTTTGTTTGCAGGCACTACACACTTCATAACCACAGTTTCTCCCCAGCTCGATTCAATTTTCTCAAATAACCTTAGTGCCTGAGCTACCAGTTACTGTAGAGATCATTTTTACTGCTTATTGAAAAACAAACAAACAAAAAACAAACGACATTAAACCATAATATTTTGAGCAAGTGTTACATTGGGGAAAAACTCTACATATGAAAGCATGTAGGAAATAGTGTTTCCCCATTGTTTTCAATAGTCATGAGGAAGTGATGTTACTATCTTTTTCCGCTGCAGCTACATACAGTAAAGAACATTACATATAATCCTGCACAACCTTGCAAGAACGGATTTTTACAAATTTGAATTCCATCCATGCCTGGATAAGTGCAGTATATTTTTTCCCAGTCATGTTATGATGTTAAATAGGATTTTGAACCAAACAACATATAAATAAGATAAAGAATATGACATATTCATTTGTCTTGCAATTTCTCATCATTTTGTTCATAATCACACAATATTTCTAAAGATTATCAGATATAAGCATTGTAACCCAGAAAATATATAATACAAAAAAGCTTTCATATTAATAATTGGAATCATTAGCCCTGCACCAAAGAGAAACTTTTCATAATACTTGCACCAAGGAGTAGGTAGGGTTACTCCTATAATAGTTCAAAATTATATCCCTCTGTCCAATCTACTCTTCAGAATTACTTCTGCCAAATGATAAGCTTTCTGTAAAGGATATTACAAGCAGATGCCTCCTCAATCAGCTGCAGCCCAAGTACCCCTTCTGCATATTCACCAGAGCCCAGCCTGGTGCCTGAGGACCAGGGGCCTTGTCCTGGCTGAGAGATGCGGCAGCTGCTGCTTCCTTGTTTATAGGTTCAGCCAGCACTGAGGCTGAGCACGTATCCAGTAGCTGGCTCCATACCCACTCAAGCCAGTTGACTCTGCTGGTTGGCACTTAGACCTTTCAGCATTTACACACAGGATAAGATTATGCAGACAGATAGTTAAGAAAGGATTCAACAATAAAATAAGACAGATTGCAGTTATCAGGTACAGGGCTTGATCAGAAAAGTGCACTGACCGGCCCCATTTTACACAAAACTGGTCCCTTTTATCCCCCTGTCTGTTCCTCCTTTGCTCCCCCAGCTATTCCCTTCCCCTGCACATTCCCTCATCAGTTTGCATAATCCCACTGACCCCCCCACCACTATCTCGAACACTCAGGTTTGCATCCTAATCATTGTCGAAGTCCTGGTTTGCCTACATTTTCTTAATAGACCATCAATTACTATGACTGACAAGGTTTGTTTCCTGTTTTTGTCTCTGTTAGGTTTGTTTTGCTGGTCAGGTCTGTGTCTCTGTATACTATGTCTATGACTTCACCCTTTTGTCTTAGTATCCCATTTGACAAGGTTATCAATACAATAATCTTACTGAAAGAAACATTTAATATTTTTAAATGCACCCATAGCAAGGTGATAAAAGGCCTTTCTTGAGCTTGTAATGTCACTGTCCTCTGTCATCATGAAAAAAAATGTTAACCAGCTCAAATATAGAGAATCAAAATTTTGATCATGGAGGGGAACACAAATCTGGATGGGAGCTATGGGACAAAATCCTACGAATGATAAAAGAAGCAAGCAGGGAGCTAGTGAGGCAGGCTGTGGGGAGATGAAGCTGATATTCAGATGAGGGGACTAGCAAAGTCACTACATGGTACCTTTAACCTTCTGATTAAGGTTAGAATCCCCCCAGATCCTCCAGTGAAACCTTATCCTCCTTTGTCCTCCATCAGCAGTGAGGATGTATGAATTCTTCCAACAACAAGGATTGTTCACAACTGCCTGAGTATCAATATACTCCCCTCTCCCCCCCCCCGCCCCGAGGATGAAATCACCTGCCACTGCATGCATTCTGTTCTGCTAGTTCAAAGGCCAAAGGTCTCTGCTGGGAAATAAAAGACTCCAGTACTGTTGATGAGCTGGGTAGTGGTTATGAGACATGGTGGTATCCTTTTCTGTTCCTTGTTTCAAAATGTGTCAAAAATGTATACACACACACATACAGATTATTTGATATTAATGTAATCAATAAATATAAATATCATAAACCCTTCCATCCCATCCGTAATTATGATCTTATTTAAAATTTGATACAAAATCAACATTTCAAAATTAAAGCAAGAGAAAAATTGAGATGATGTCTACTATTGAACTGCAATCTCATTGTACATACCTGTTATTAAGCTACTTGCTGTCATCACTTAATGTTCCTTTTTTTATTTCTGGAAATCACTCTTATATTCAAGACCTTTACAGACAACGTACTAACATAGTATAATTATCTATTTTCCTTATACAATCTGTTTATTTTTTGCTGAATATGCAGTGAATGGAAGAAAGAGCTTCAGAAACAAAAATGAGGTAGCTCTAGATGCACTACAGATCTGGATTAGATGTTAGCATTTTCCTTAGAGGCCCTGTGGAAATGTTTTATTCCAAATTTTATAATTAATTTTTAAAGGCTTTCCTTTGCTAGTTCTTAAATCTTTGTTTTCTATTTTTTCCCACTACAGATCCTGAGCCAAATTCCTGAGTATTTAAAAGAAATAAAATTTAGTAGAGCCCATAGCCTGAATGTGTATAGATTTAAACACACTGAAGAACAGGATGTTACAGACACCCAAAATTGGGCACCCAAAGTTAGCGAGTACATTTAAGTTTAATTTCTCTACATGGCCATTACCCATCTGCAAAATGGAGATGATAAAATCCCTTAACCTAATGAGGATTTTGTGAATATAAAGCCTGACACTATATTAATGAGTTCCATTTAAAAAATAGCATGGAAAAATCAATAATTTCTGTTTAAAGAGTGTGGTCTGAATAGTTTGAAGTCAATAAGGCATGTCCACACACTGAACAAGGGCAAGAGAACAAAATGCTGTCTATTCCTCATTAAGGAAGATGTTAATCCCTGACAGAATGAGTCAGGGATCCCTTTCAAAAAAATAAAAAATAAAAAATCTGTGATGATGTAATTGAAGACCATTATAATGCGTATGCCCAAGGGATCCAAATGGAGGTTGTATGGGCAACTTTAATTTTAACATTTTTTAATATGAGTGCTTGACTTAGTCACCTTAGTAATTTTTTAATATAATTTTCTGGATAAAATAATAATTGCTTGTGTAAGAAGAGAGAAATTAAAGTTATGCAAGATTTTCAGATGTGACCTGAAAAGTAATGAACCCTAGACAATGATGAAGAGAGCCTTGAAGCTGGCAGACTTTTTGGAGACAAAGAGGAGACAGTGCTGTTGCAATGAGAAGATAAATATAGAAACAAGTATAATACTAAGAGCTTTTCAGTCATCTGACTTTTAAGCTTTTATGACAATGACAAATGAAATATTTAGAAATTTTTATTTCTCAACCGCTGCACATTCACTCAGACTCCTGAAGCTCCATCAAAAAGAAGAATTAAAGTTCACTCATGCCACATAGTATTCTATTAACAAAGTAGTTTTCAACAAGGGTTTCTCTGAAGCAGGAACAATTACAGTTCATCACCAATTTTTGTTACCTAGTAAATATAACAGGACATTGAAAAATCTTTTTCTTGTGACTCGGAGTGATACTGAACAGTCTTACTGATGGCTGTATCTGCTAGAGGAGTTTTCATGAGCTCATGACTAGTATCAGATATTTTGTGTTATTAAATTGTAGACTTTTCTGACTCACGACAATAAAGGAAAGTAAAAAGGGTGATCAGCATCCTTTCAGTTGCTGCTATTTTACGAGTAATGTAAAAAGACAAAATACTTTATTCTAAAAACAATATCTCACTATATTTTTTACAAGGTAACAAACTATTTGTAGGACAATACATGAAAAAACACAGTTATGATACTGTATTTGTGTTGTTTAAAGTCCAGGCAAGGCTTTGAAAAGAAGCAGATATTTAACCGAGGACCCTCAAAGATATTCCTCAAATGTGTCTGGTATTTACAATCCTTGCTATGGTTCTACCACCTTCAAATGCCAACAGCATTTTTTTGTTTGTTTGATTTTTTCCTACTTGCTTTAGAACTTTACAGCATATAATAATTAAGGATCAAGCCTAATACTGATTCCTCGCACTTTGCTAGCTCCAGACAAACAGAGTAGATCACACAGCTTAGAAAACAAATGTCCATGCCACATTTATTCTCCAAGCAAAATCAGCACATGACTGTGTGAACATTTGTGCTGAGTCTAAGACAGCGATGCTGTGTGAGGAGAGGCCTGTACTCCTGTACTCCCTTTTGAGGTGTATAAAAAATATTAAAACCAGCTTTCTTTCCCCTTCATTCTCCTATTCCCCAGCCCCAAAAAGCAATTCAGAAAAAGACTGTTTCTTTTGGATATAGCATCTGCATATGTCACCTTTGAAGCCTCACAAAAGCCTAGTCTGATAATTACAGTACCATGGAAAAAGAAAAGAAAAAACACATTAAGTTCATTACTATGATTCATTCTTTATGAATTTTTTTCACTTAAAGTAAACACAGATACTTGTATAGTAAGCAGTAGCCCCAGCAGGAAAAAAAGCAGGCTTACTAGAAATGTTATAAAATAGAAGTCATGAACTTGGGTCTGGCAGAATAAGAATCCAGATTTGAAATGGGGTGAAGTCAGTCAAGTCAGTGAGCCAGGCACAAATCCAACACCAGGAAACACCTAAAATGCAATTTTCATCCTTGAAATAACTTTCATTCATGATGTGTGCCCACTAACAGTTCTGTACCTAAGATTAGGACCTACATTAGTGACACTGCTGAAGTAGGAGGATTCCCTATATGAACTAACAGTATACACCGAAGAAAATATTACCTTACTTCTGCCTTTTACGCTTGATTATCATCTTTTTGAAGTATGATACACATCTAATTCTTACTGGCAACAAACAAATCACTCAGCTATACTTGTGTTCAATTTCATCCATAAACATTTTCTTAGCACGATTATAGTATTATAACTTAATTTTGCACTTGTTAGCCAAAATTTATTCTAGCAAGCAAAATATGTACTACCATATCAAAAATATAATTTCTCATTTCTCAACATAAAAAATAAAGGTACTACCATCATGTATACATTATTCAATTCTCATGCCAAGCAAACTACTTGGATCTGTCTATATTTTGCTAAAAAAATAAAGAAAATTATACAGGTCCACTAAGTAGCAAGAGAGAGATCTGAAAAATAAGAATGGGATTCAAACAGAAATGCAAATGAGCAAAACTAATTACTCAAATTATTAACCCAAACCACTCTATGATTCTATGGGTACTTTCTAAGGTCTTGTGTACATAAATGCATAAGTAAAATAAAATTATGTAATGGCTAAATAGCCTAAATGGAGCTGCTTAAGACATAGGTCTAAATGTGTCTTTTCCTTCACGTGATTATATGTACAGCTTAAATAGTATTGTTACTGATATAAACTATCTTGCTAAGACAGGTCAGGTCTCTCCTCTTTAGGATGGTTAGTAGCGACTGTGTGGTTGGATTACAGAAGAGGGCTAAGAAAGTCTCAAGAATGATCTCATTTTCCTTACCACTTCTGTTCCCTAAAATGTGTTCTCTTAAGAGCCATTTAGGCTTTTCAATTCCTTTACTGTGCTTTGATAGCAAGAAGGACCACTCATCAAGAAAGCAGGTAAAGGATACCAGTTAAACTAGCATAAAATTGTTTGTTTATTTCTAATTTCATACATTATGAAAGATAACTCCATATTTTAAACTACAGATCAGGCACTTTGTGAAAAAAGCTGTGGAAAGTGAAGACAGTTAAGAATGAGTGTGCAAAACAAAAACCTCAACAATTGCATGCGCAATTTCAAGACTACTGTAGAGACTCATAAATACATAATAGAGCGTGTCATGTTGGCCTATACACTAAATTCTATGCTTTAATTTCGGTTTCTATTTCGAAGACCTTTTAAAGATCATTTCATTTTCAAAACAAGACTAGCTAGCCAACAATCAATTATATATTTTGTGTTTTGCTTTTTACTGGAGTTTTGGATTTATTGATAGAATTTTTTTCTGTGGCAGAAGAGGTAATCAATTAAAGAATTTGTTTCATCTGTAATTAGCAGCAACTAAAAGATTATTTTGCAGCTTAATTTTAAAAATGTCAGAGAAAGACATTTGAAAAACAGTATCTGAAGTGTTATTACACAGCCTGCCAAGACATTAATATATTGTCAAGGCAGCAGGTTACACTGTTGATTGTTCTTTCAGAACCTTAAGACAGTTTGTTGGTATATTCTTTCCCAAACACTAACATTTAGAACAAGTATTCCATCATTTTTTTTTTACCATCTTATTAAATTTAGAAAGGATCTTTTCTTACTAGTTATGGTGATCCATCCTTGGTAGAATAAACATCAAACAACTAGGGAAAAATTATATTCATTATCACGACACTTTAGTTTTGCCATCTGCATTATATTTCTCCAAGATCCTTTTACATTACGTTAAGCATAAGCTGGTAGTTTTGTTTCAAAATATTTGCTTGTGTGTTTAGCAAAAACCTGTCTAAACTTCTTTCTCTTTTTTATGTTTCCTTATTCATTCTTTTTCCAGTGTTGTAAATAAATTCCTCAAATTACCATTTAATTCATTGTTGTAAAATTATCTCATACAATTTCATCTTATGTTACTTATCTCAAGAAGGATAATTTGTCATGAAAGCATAGTCAGGGACATAATACTCCTACCACAGCATTGTTCTATGGCTCCACCTGAAGAGCCATGCATATGATCATGACAGTAGTTGAACTAAAAACCAACCAAACAAAAAAAAACACAATCTTTAGTTTTAACCCCCACTTTTTAATTTATATTTTAAATATTTGCAATTCTATAGTTAGAACGTTAGCTCATGGTAACCACTAGAAAAATAGGATTTATACATGCAACAAATTGCACCTGAGTAATTGACTAGACTTCTTGATCTCTTCAGAAGCACCTTTTAGAAATCTATCAGCAATTGATATTTATACCCTACATCTGATAATATAATTATTAAGAATAGAAAATATGAAAGTATCTCTCAGTAATAAGAATCATAGAATGGTCTGGGTTGGAACGAACCTTAGACATCATCTAGTTCCAACTCCCCTGCTATGGGCAGGAATGCCACCCCTGAGATCAGATTGCCCAGGGCCCCATCCAACCTGACCTGCTATCTTTGTGCTGAGATTCAGATTTTACTTTTTTCCATAAAAATCAGATGTAAATAGCTGATTGAATACATTGAGTCAGCATTGGAAGAAAACTATTTACTTAATTTTCAGATGTAAATGTAATGACCAAATGATACTGGATTCAATGACAGTATGGATTTTTTTTTTTCATCTGAAGTTATACAACTACAATAAAAATGTCAATGGTGGGAATATTTCCTAAAAGAGTTATAAAATATGTCTTTGAAATTTACTTAGTGTAAAATTATTATGTATACATTTAAAACAAAATATATATGCATCTACCAAAAGAGTCCTTCAAAGAATCAAAACTTATTTCTTTTTACTAGTTTAAGAAGAGGGTATTGAAGAAAAGCTAAGTCCTCATCTTCTGGAGTATTCCAATAGCTGATTTTCAAGAATTCTGACAAGGCTTGTTTTTAGTAAAGACTGAAAGAAAACCTTGTAATTATCCTATTCCATTTCCTAAACAAGACAATATCTACCTTTTTTAGACCCAGTAATCCAAAATCAGATAGAACTCAGTATCATAAACAGGATTAAAATGTAACTCCTAGCCTTTAAGACCATAATATAAGGAGATTCCCACCACAAAAGGAGACAAGTCATCTCATTCCCTATAGCAAGAAGTCAATTATCAGCATTTTAAGGATTTAAAATTTCCATATGCAAAGTGGCTGGTTAATAACAGTTCTTAGAGATTACATTAACTGAAAATACAAGTTTAGTCTTCTACTAATGCAGGGAGAGGAAAGGGCACCAGGATCTACAGGATTATGGACTGATTACAGATCAATTTAAAATCTTGGTTCTGAGACTTTTAATGAGAAATTGTGTAACATTCTTTTTTTTTTTTTTTTTTTCATATGATTATTATTTTACCAAGAGGACATTTACATTTACAAAATTACTTCATCCCCAACAAAAATTCAGTCTGGTGACTAAAATCTTGGTGTTCATCAAAGTGGGGTGTAAAGACCTTCACATTAGTGCACTTACATGAAAGCTCACATATCATTAAGCAAGTAAACGGACTATTGCTAACACTTTGCATTTAATCATGAACAACATGTTTTTCCTAAGCCTTGACTGTTAGAATAATGGATACCTGTCTTTATAAAGTTTTCTTTAGTGACACTTTTGAAGAAATATCTAAGTGTATTTCACAAATGAATATTACATATTTCTTATGCACCATTATAAAGCAAGTTAATAATCTTGGGTGCCTAGAATTATGACTATTTTTAAATATTTGTTTTCTACAATACTTTGTATGAATCATCTACCAAAAATAAAACAAAACCCAAAACAAACCAATGAACAACAACAAAAACATAGACACATACAGTGAAAGGAGATATTTGCTGGAGGAAGCAGAATGGGACCACTCCAAACAGAAGCCATAAAGATTCATTTCAGTGCTTTGTCTGAAAATTCATGGCATATTTTTTCTTGGGAGAGCTCTTTACCAAGACATGGTAAAGTAAATAAATACATATATACATAAATTCGCTCATAAGAAACATATTCATATATATATGTCCCCATTACCTTCTCTTAAAAGATAATGAGAAAGGTTTGATTTGATTTCTTCTTGTTTTTCCTTGTCAGCTCCTACTTATAACCCTGTGTTTGTTTGTTTGTTTTCACAGGTGCTGGCAAAGAGTTCATTTGCTTTCATAAATTAAGTTTTGACAGGACTAAAATTTTCTTGCTGTTCCTTTCAAAAGTAAAAGGTTCCTTTAAAGGAAAAAGATACTTTTTCCAGTTTTCTGGAACCTTTCCTGTTATCTTTGACTGATAAATAGACAACCTCTGAGACAGTTTCAATGATGCTTTGAAAATCTTTGAATCAAATTTATCTGATTTAGTCCATTCAGCACACAATTTGTTCAAGTATATGAATCCATCTCTCTTTAGTCTGATACAAAACACTTGTTGATACTAATTGTACTACTCATATTGCAAATGCTCAACTGTGTTATTTGGAGAAGACTGAATGAGAAAGTATATATTAGTTTTGTTGTCATCATTCAGAGAACTTTACTGGGCCACTAAACAGCAGATCAACACTTTCCTTAGTTTGCCTTTTACTGCTAATGCACTCACAGAATTATTTATTATCTCTTACGTGTCCTGGTAGTTGTATTTCATTTAGTGCTTTGGCCATAGTTTGACTTTGTCCATGTCTGCTCTTAAGACAGAGAGAATTCCAGTATCAAGAAGACTTTTATTATCTCTGTAAGGTCTGCTTGCATTTAGGTGGTAGCTTTAAATTGCTGTAAATAAGGTGGGACAGTAAACAAGGAGATTCTAATTGTCTCTATCCATCACATTAACTTATACTCTGAAACAAAAATCCAAGCACCTTACTGTTAGTGGTCCTTGGCCACAAAATCCAGCCTATGTAATAGCCACAATTTGTGACAATGGTAACTGGCCTAGGCTAAAACTATGTCAGGAATAGCAATTTAACAGATATAAGTTATACAGGTCACCATATGGAAGTGTTCTGGACTATGCAACCTCTTGGTTGGTTAGGGCAGAAATAAGTGGTTACTTTCTTATAAGGATGCTTATCATTACAGTATTTTAGGTGAAAAAAAATCAGAACCTTGAGACTAAGATCACAGAATTTACTACTATTATTATTATTATTATAATTTACCCAGTATTATACTTTGTAAGAAGAAAAAAAGAAGGAAAAAGTACCACTCACCATTCTGAAGGGTTTTGATTGTGCACTGAATCAGCAGATCCGTACTGCTAGATTATGGGATTTTTGTGACTCATTCTTGAAAAGAAAGGCTGAATGGCACAAAACAACTCATTATTTCCAGGTTCAATTTACAAAATCACTTATTCTGTCAATTGAGAACAGGGCAGGCTATTTTACCTCTTGTGTCTTAAATCAAACCCTAGGTCCTTAAGGACCTCTTTAGGAAATGAAAAAAAAAATTACACATTTAGCTTAATCAACGACTGATGTCACCTACTTGGACTTCTGTAAGGCTTTTGACACAGTCACACATGACATCTTAATCTCTAAATTCTATTTCACTTTTTCGTCATTTTCTAGAATTAGCACTACAGATAGAAAATAAATAAATGAACAGAATGAAAAAGCATAAGATAGAGGAATATGGGCACCAAAAATAAATTTTATAAAACACTTGAGCACTTAAAATTAAATTTTCTAATGCTGTTTCATTGTCATTGTCCTTTGTGTGAACCTAATCCATAGCACCTAAATACTTGATTTGCATAGAAAAAGGTTTATAAATGGAAAAAACTGCATGCAAAAATCAAGACCGGCTTGAAATTGTTTCAAAATTGCTCTGTATCCATACAAGTTAGACAAAGAAAGTGGTTGTAGGAAAGAATGAAAGCATATGCTCTAAGTACATCAGGAAAGGCAGACATAAAGATGCTAAAGGAAGAGAACTAAGTTAAAAAGAAAAAGCGATTAAAAAAAACTACACAATTGAAAGGGAAGAAAAAGTTTTAATAAGTTAGCCAAACTAGATTGAAAAAGGTGTTAATTATGCCTAGCATCATAAATGGCAATTAAAAAAGCAGAAACAGTGGATGCAATATAGTTGTTTTAGGTTGTTAGTGTAGCAGAAACTGCTGCACATCCCATCATCTAGGAACAATTACCAGCTGTTGCCATCAGGGAAATCATTTTTTCTTCACTATCCTACTGTACAAAACCTATGTCCAAAACAACCAGCTGTCATTAAGAAGGTGAATGGAACTCAGAATACCTAAGTTGGAGTTTTTATTCTTTCTCACTGTTCTGCAGTCAGAATCCTATCCCTTCTTTTTCTTTCTCTGACACCTTTCTCAACCATTTCTTCCCTAAACTCCTGGTTCATCCCATCTACCTTGCTACTGGGATTAAATCTTACCTAAAATGATCTAGACTTGTTTTTGAAAGAATTATACACAAGAGAAATTAAACAAAATAGATTTTTATCTTTTGAAAATTGGTTATATCAGGAAAAACTATATCTCTATTCAGTGGAAAAAAGAAGAAATGGAGAGGGCAGTCTGTAGCAGAGGATATTCTACATTCTGGAGCTGACGTGGACCTTGACAATAATAAAAACTATATTTTCTCCTAGTTTTAATAAATGAAAGTCCTTTTGAGAACTAAGATCTATGATGGTATTTAACCATTACTCAGCAAGATAGCTAAATAGCTAAACAACATAGGGAAAGAAGTCACTGATATAATCTGCTCCATTAATACCATGATGATTTGACATTAAATGCAATTAAGAGAGGACATTTTTATGCTGTTTCTTTTTTGTTGTTATTGTTAGTTTAATAATCTCATCTTTGATGGGCATGTTTACTCATACAGACTTTCTGTCTCTGTGCTACTGAATGGAAATCTGACATTCAGACACAGATCCAGCCTCCTGTATTTTGATCTAATGGAGACAAACCTAATATAGCTAAATAGTAGGCTGCCAACAGCCCTTTCAGATCAATTTATGATTTCACATGGCATAATCTTAAAGAAAATACATTTGTATTCTTTTATGAAATCTACTTTCTATATATGTGTATATATATGCATATATCTATACACGTGCATATATATATGCACACACGTATATATATATACACACACACGTAGATATATTTGTGGCTTAGCAGAGAATGGCTGCAAACAAGTTGTTTAAATAGAAGGGACTGTGAAGATTTAAATAAATATTTATGAGAGATTCACAGCTAGGCAAAAAACATGAAAAAAAAAACACCTTTCCCAAATTAATCACTCACAAAAATAAACTTGAGAAGACTACTGTTGAACAAAGACACACATAATATTTTTAATTTTTTTTAATAAGTTAAAGAAACTTTGGGAATTATACCTGATACTTGTTTGCATTTTATTCATACTAAATGGTAAGGACTTTTACAGGTAAAAATCCATAAAATAAATAAATGCTACACCATGTAGCTGGAAAAAAAAAATGGGATATGTATAAATACCTACAGAAAAAAGTGAATTAGATTGGACACTATCAAAAGAAAAGTTCTTTGAAATAAAGAATAAGCCTGGGAGACAGAAGAAATAGGTTGACTATCTGGGGACCTTTAAGTACAACAAAACTCACTGAGAGATTAAACTCTAAATCTGAGACCAGCAAGAGTCAGTCTGTTCCTAAAAAAGCAATTTAGAGTATTCTGATTGCTCTGAGAGGAATTAGTCAGGCAGCCAGGGATTTTCAGAGCATAGCTATGAGCTTGGGCAATGATGTAAAGCTGGCTGTAATGCCTCTGCAGCACCTACATATTCCCTTCTGCCAAAGAATTTCTCAACCAGTTACAAACTACTCACCTGAAAAACCTGCAACACATTCCTATTTCTATCATAGATTTCCTCTATGACTGTGGACAGCTTGGTCTCCATGGTACGTGTAAATGGCAGAAAATGGGAGCACTTCACATCTGCCAGATTCAGAAGTGTCCTGGGAGGTACAGTGGGATAGTATCTATTATTTGTTCCTTTGTTCATACCCTTCAGCCTGGCTCTCCAGAAGGAAACCAAGTATGCAAGCCAGGAGATGCCTAGGGTCACCTATGATGGCTGAGAAAGTTGGAATCGTTGCCTCCTCAGTCTTGCCACTGCCTCAGCGCCATCGTTCAATGCACACTTTTAGGGGCAGCTCCCAGCCCTTTGCCAAGCTAAGTAACCTCCTCTTCATAGCGCACTGTATCTGCATTGCACTGTCATGATGACAATGTGAACAGGATTAATGAAATAGCCTGACTGAAAAATGCCCATGTTTAAAAAATTCTGTTTAAAAAATTCTGTTTTAAAATTAGAGCATGTCCACGGACAACTGCACAAAACTATGTGCCAGCTTAGCCAGAGGTGGGACTTACAGGCCAGGGTTGGAAAAAGAGCAAACCTAGGAGAGGTTAAGCTATCTGAAGACTCTGCCACAAAAAGCTTGAGTACCTCTGCAGAACTTATGCTCCTCAGGCATGACACTGTTTTAACTTTTAGGTTTTACCCTGTGAATAAAATGGTACTTTGATAAGCAGGAAATAATGCAGAGACACTTATAATAAACTGCAACAAAATGGGACAGATTGTTCCACAGGTTGTGATTTCCTTTCCATCACCAGATGCCTGCATTCAATATTTTCACAGTTCCAACAACATACCTCCATAAATATTTTAAATGTAAGCATAAAACAAAGAATGGACAAACACCTAAATTTTCCAGTATCATGAACAGGATTACAAACTGTTTAGCATCCTCAGATGCAAAGCATACACATCTGATTTTATTTCATGTATACTGAGATAACTGTAACATCCACAATGATGGGCTTTCAAACGTGAACCGCATCTACAAAAGAACTGTGCCTTCTTGCCCACTTAGAGTCTAAAATGGACTTTGTGTGATGGAAACTGGAGGCAGCTACTTCAGCACCTGCATTGCTTTAACTGTATCCTAATTTCATCTATCACTGTGGTACTCAAATATGCTAGGGAAAAAAAAAAGTTGCAAATCTCTAAATCGCTCTTTGTTATATGATATATTATAAAAGTAACTTTGGTTTTGGCCTTTTTCTACCATTCCATTTTCTCTCTCAGCTAGTCTAGCACCCAGTTATATCTGACAAGAAACAATATCTAAGCAAAATTTTTTCTCTTTATGCTCCATGTTTTCTCAAAATAAAAAATCAACATCATAAATTGCAATACAATATGACACTAACATTTTAGTGTAACCATATTTTTTATATATATAAATATATATGTATAAAACAAGCTTTTTTTCTGAGTTGGCTAACAGTATCATTTCATATATTCCTGAGGAAACTCAGCTGGAATTTCAAGTTTGCTTATGATTGAAAACCACAAAGTGCTGTTTGTTTTCAAAGGTAAACAAACATCTGTGCAATGCAAAAATTCTCATCCTCATTTCAGCTGTTCTTTTTAACCATTTTGCAAGACCACACAATGATTTCTTACCCCCCTTTTTTTTTTTTTTCCTCTACCTCCATCCTTTATTAAAGGCGTTTTAAGTATTTTATTATGTTTTGCAGAAAGGGAAAGACATTTTAAGAGTTGATCATACAATTATATTCACACAGGCAAAGTCCATTTGTAGTTGATTGTTTCTCTGCATAGAGGTCGAACTTTCCAATGAGCTTTGAGCGCCAGGTATGCAAACTCACATCATGATATACTAATTCATGACTTGGTAGATGTTAGGAAGGGAATAGATATGCCAATGTTATTCAGGAAAAGGGAAATAAAACTTCTTTCTTTCAAAATCTATAGCATATCTGTCTGTTATTATATTCAAAAAAGTAATTGATAAAGTATTTTATTTTAGATAAATATTAGCCTTATTCCATAGTATCAACTATTTTTTATGTGACCAAATATTAATTTGATCACATTTTTTTAATAAGAAAAAAATTTGAGTTCAAATTCAATTTCATTAGAAGCATTTTTAGCTGTATTTTTTTTTTCCTAAAACTCCCTTTTTCCTAAAAAGTAGAGGTGGGGCTGGGGAGGAATAATAATCCTAGTAGTAGTATCACCAAAGCTGTATTTGAATAGAAAGTTTGGGATCTGGGAAAAACAAACAAACAAGCAAGCAAAAAACAGTTTACAAATATAGGAAAATGAATCTGTAGAATCACTAAGCTCAACGAAACTTCCTTTGAACATATAATTGCAAGATTAAGGAAGGTATTGTGTAGGGTGGAGTTATGCAGAAAGGGATAATTTTCAATTTAGAGAACTAAAACAAGATCTAATAAACCCACTGTTTGAGTGGTAAACAGTTTTTTAAAATATCTACCCCCTTTTCTCCAATCTACCATCCAGTTCTAAGCAATTAAATACCTATTATCTTGATTAGCCTAATTAAATTGAGGGTGAAATTATGCTTTCACCAGAGTGTGGCATTTAAAGGAATTTGCCAGTTTTTTGTTTTTTTTTCCTATTTTAAGTATTTCTTTAAAAGGCAGCTATTTTCTTCATTTTTATTTGCTGCACACTTTTGGTTTTACAGTCACTCACTAGAGTCATTTTGAAACAGTTGACATTTTTCTTGTTAAACAGTTCTAAGAGTTTAAGCTTTAAACTCGTATCTGGACCTAGATGTAAATTTTCTGGCAAAACCAGTATCTTTTCCATTAGAAAAACAAACAAAAAAAAAGGCTAATGAGATAAAGTTGTCTCACTAATAGCACCCCACTGATGGTCATTGTGGATCGGCTGATATATATTGACTTAACACTTAGTGACAACTTTTTATGTCTGCTGGACACAGTCATCTTTGTACACCTGCGTATTTTCTGGGAAAGAGAGGACAAGGCTGACTCTGTAGAGTTTTCTTTCAGATGTCGTGTACCCAAACTCATATCAGAAAGACCATTTTGTTTATTACAGAGCAGCTGCTCAAATTTTTTCCTGTCATTACAAGATGCAAAATAAGCTACCCCATTTTCCAGGGTGTTTTAATTCTAAAGGCAGTAGCTATCCACTTTTCAGCGATAAAATTGAGAGAGCTCTTTGGCACAGGATGGCAACAGTTTTAAAGAACAGGAAAGTTTGTGTGATAAGGAAATAATTTTCTTTATAGCTCTACTCATAATATTTTTCAAATATGTTTAATAACAACTGCAGTATATAGATTACAAGGTAAGAATTCATAAATTATCTATAATAGGGTAGTTCGTATCTTTAAATTACTCAAGGCTTAGGAAACATACATGTGTTTAATAACTAACACTAATTTGCTATTGTCTGCTACTCCATTTCCTCACTGATATTTTTTGTATTGATTTTGATCTTGCAGTCATTTAATTTTACAGTAGTGATTCGAGCAGAGACATGATACATATCATACATGACTTTTACCCTCTTCTGACTGCATTTTGAAAAGGTTGTTCATTTAAAATTAAAATCTCAAAGGATGTTCAAAATATAGATAATATTCTGATGCAACTAGATTAATGTAATTATTTGTCTCAGTTAAGTGAAGTTATACTCCACCTACCCTTGAGTATTTTTTGTTTCATTGTTTTTAACGGTTGCCTTAGGCAGACCCAAGTTATTTCCAGTCTTTTTTAATGTTTTCTTGATTTTAAACCCTCACTATTTCTTTTCCTGTTTTTTTTTTTTTTTTTTTTTTTTTTTTCCTCTTTCTGATTTATCGTTTGGAGCATTGGCCACTGAGGCAAATTCATTTCTGTCTTTGCCTTCCCATAAGGTTCTTTGATGCATTCCCTGTGGTATCCCTGGTTGGTGCATTATGCTACATAGAAGTTTTCTGCCTTCAGATTAAGAGATTATCGTCTAGCTCTGAAATTCGTATGATACAGACTCTACCCTTTGAAGATTACAGAATGCAAAATTTAGCATCCCAATTTATCTTCTTCCAGAAGAAGGTGATTTTTTTTCCTCCTGCCTCAAAGCTTCCTACCAAGACTAAGTATTAGCAAGACAAGCTTTTATGACACTCACCTGGTATTTCAGTGGCATGTGAGGAAGCAAATGCAGGACGAGCCTGAGAGTGCTGAAACTCCAGTTCCTACTTGATTCTTGTTCCATTGAGAATGGCAACTGCTTCATGTTCGCAGCTCTCACTGACAGCACAGAGTTGAAATTACAATTTGACTGCCTCTCCTGTAATATATTTAGTGGTAATCAAATGACAGAAACAAAACCTTTTGCCTCCTACCCCTCCCCCCCCCCCACCTCCATCACACACACACAATCCTTTATGTGGGAGCATTAACACACGTGGCACCATCTTTCATCAATTTTTAACTCAGCCAGTTGTATCTGGTGTTGCCTTCCCTTTTCCCTGCTTAAGAAGCATTCTCAAAACAGCACCCAGTTCCCCTCTACAACTTGCTATTATTTACTCACGATGCCTCTTATTTTACTGCAGTTTTACTGCAGAAGAACAGAGACTTCCACCTGGTCAAACACCACAACAGAAATCTGTTACTCTTCTCAGTCATATCTAGACTCTTAGAAGCAATCCCACAAAGTCAAACAACATGCATTTTAGTGCATTTTATACTTTTTATACATGCAGGAACAAATAAGTAGTTTTAATTGCTCTCTTTTACCAGCAAATAATTATGGTTGGTAACTCTGATTTTGAAAACATTCCTGTAGAAGGTTAAAGATCATTTAGGAAGTAGAATAACATGCATGTGATATAAAGATATCAGAGTTTTGTTCTGATACAAATGGAGAAAAAAAAAAAAAAACACTTTTCAACATGTTTGTATCTTTATAAGTTGAAAATTTTTCATTTTAGATAATAATTCCACAACAGAGCCCAGAACCTTTTTGATAATTCAAAAGGATACAAGTAATATTGTAAAATATCCATATTTACAAATACTTTATTAAATGTTGCTAATCAAAGATTATTTTTTTTCTGCAATACTAACATTTTGATGAGTAGTTTATCAAGTGACAGAAACAAATCAGAATTTGGTGTTCAATAGCCATATATTAAACAGGGCCCTTACCTACAGCTTTTTTCTTTATGATGCTTCTCACAGCACTAGAATGTAAAAAGGTGGCATTCATTTTCAGCTAATAATAAAAAAAAAAAAAAAAAAAGAAAGCCTCACACTTGCTTCCTGCTAAAAAAAATAAAAATAATAATAAAATAATTAATTCGCTATTCTTACTAAACAAAGCCTCCTTCTAAGTGGTTTTGGAGGAATAAAAGTTTTTTGTTCATAATGAATATTAGCCACTTCCAGTAACTGTTTTTATATAATGATTCATACCAGTTTCCATTAAATATTTAGACCCACATTTAGCTTATTTTAATGTTCTTAACATTACATGGAAAGAAGTTTACCTAGCCTCTGCACTTTTGGGGCAAGAAAAGTTGTTCATTCTGACTTAATGTTCCAAGAATTCAGTCAAACCAATGGATTAATTCAAGGAAACATCATACAGTTGACTTCTCCAGCTGATGGTAAGACTGAAGTTGATGGATGCCTCAAGCACATTTTTGAGATCAATCACTCTAAACCACTGAAGACAATAAAGACAGCACAGTCTTCAACACAGTGGGGCACAAATCCTTTCTTTCTCCCCTGAGATTTTCATTCTATGTTTTAAAATCGTGTTAAAATATTAAAATATTCAACTTATTAACATATTCAAAATGAATTTTTATTAGTCCTTGTGCCAAATTCTTTCAAAAATTCAGTGAGAAGTAACTTCATTTCAAGACAGACACAAATTTATTTTTCACCCTGCTGATACACTTTAAGAAATTATCTATTTTTAGCCTTTTGACAACTTATGTCATAAATGATAATGTATTTGCCTCTATCTTCATGCCACCAAGGAATGTTTGATGGTAAAAAAATAAAAAATAAAAAAATCCAAAGGCTGCAATGAAGATTTATAACTGTTTCCTCTTCAGGCAAATGATGCAACCATAATTATTTGGAAACTTAATTTTTAAATGCATAATATCAAGTCTCATGAAAAGCCTCGACAAATAAACCCAGACGGATATATCCTGTCCATACCTCAGCACATGCAAGAAACTTACTGGCATCTGCATGAGCACCTTCCTATTACTCTTTTAAAATCTTGGAAAGACAAAACAATGTCTTGAGTTCCCTACATACCGTGAGGTGTGAGAAGGGAGGGGAAAGGAAATCAGGCCTGGAAATGACTGTATTAGTAAAGAAAACGTTAGCTTCTATATAGTTGTAAACAAATTGCTTACTATGCAGCTTTATATTTAAGGACATAATGTGGCAAAGGGGCTTTCAGAGACTCATTATTAGATGGATCTGCTTTAAGAATAGCTCAGTCCCTGCTGAGGTTGTGCAACAACAGGCCTGAAACACCTCAGTGTTCAGTCCTGCTGTCCAACCCAAAATGGGACCAAAAATGTTGAACATTGTTAAACAGTTTTTCACCAATTCTATTCTGTCATTTAGTTTGCTTAAACCTGTAGATTACCAAAATTTTAAAAGCAACTAGATTTAGAAAAAAAAATATATAGTTTCTCATTTATATCGCTTTCTAAAATAAATATTAAAAAAAAAAGAAAAACAAAACAAAAAACACACCAAAACAAACGAAAGCAACAACAAAATAAACAAACAAAAACAAATAGAACGGCATCAATTTTTTCCTTCTAATACTCGTAGTAGGCCTTTTTCTTGAAATCCTACAGAAAGTTTATAAGACTTCTTTTAGCTACCAGATAGACTGACATCAGTATTGATGTAGACGATATACCCAAATATTTTGCTGACTGATCTACAGTACATTACGCGGCATAAATTTATAATGCCGTGAACAAATACTATTTAGAAAATCTATTCAAGGCTGCATGGGAAACTTCCAGCTATTTGCAACCATTTTCCTTTCTAACAAAGACAATGTTTGGAAAACAACTCTACTCAGTAGGTCAATTAGATTTAACCTCCAGATTCTCCAGGAGAGCTTTACTTCAGCCATAACAGTCATGTTGGGCTTGGAACTCTACTAAATTTATTAACAAATTACAATACTTCAGGTGACAGAGACATAAAAACCCTTAAACATTTTTAACACTCTAAGATTTTAGGTAATGTTAATAATACAGGAATGTAGTCTCTAATAAAGTATTATTTTAAACATAAAGAACTAGACAGATTGCGAAGAAATATCCTTTCATTACTTCTCTCTTATTCACTTTTTTGAACAGAGCAAAGCAAGTAGACAATCTGGGTATTTTGAGAAAGTTTGGGGCTTGTGGTGGTTTTTCAGATAGCATGTGCTAGCACTTTATAAATACAGACTACTCCTCTGTGGCTCATCTTAATTTGCTGTATAACACAATAGCCATTAAAAAGTCGTTGCCACTCTAAGAACAATTACACATCAGAGTTATTAGAACAATTACATATTAGGGTTATATTGCAGGCCTGTATTATATCTGTTCAACGTTTTACTTAAAATACAGATATGCAATCACCTTAATTCTCATTAACTGGAGCTAGACATGCAAACTGAACATAAAATTAAGTAAAAGTTAACTCCACTTACATTTCTTCACTGTATCACAGCAAACAACAGGGTGCCCACAACATTTTCTTTTCGCTTGGCTCTTAAGAGAATCCAGCTCCCATCAGGGAAGCAAGCTGTAAACAAATTTATAGAAGAATCCACCAGCTTACTTATTTAAACAGGTAAAGATATTAAGAGCCCTAATACATTATAATGGCACAAAATCCATATTACAGAGAGTAAAATGAGCATGTGCCAGCTAGAATCATGGTCTTGTGGTAGCACAATGCAGATCCTAATGGGAAGCCATGAACAGAGACTAGGAGTGCCAACAAGGCCATATATCTCTAGGGAAGGAAACATCACTAATGACAACCTGCAGTCTTGCTGACTGAAGCAGTGTCACCGACTTGTTAGTGGAAAAAATGCTCTGTACTTTAATCTAACTATACACAAAAGGACTACGATGTAGGGCCTCTAAGGTAAAAATAATTAAAAAAAAAAAAAAAAAATTCATGAAGTGAAACGATTGCCACTCTCCAAAGTAAATATGTACTTGACTGTGATGGGAAGATTTTTATTTAGAATATTTGTGTATTCATATTGCCTATTAGAATTGGAATGGTCTTCTTTTGAGTGGCAAGGGTTATGATTTGTCCCACGGAGCTTTTAAAGGGGACATAACATTATAAGAAGTAATATCTGTCATTTTCCTTTCTTCTGCATTTTCCAGTTTCACCCACCAATGGAACAAGCAGTGCTTTATTCATCAAACCTATTTTCACAGCTTAATCTTCTATAACATTTTAAGAAGCAAAACACCCTTTAGCCCTGTTCTCTTTCTGTTATATTTTATCTCTCAGAAATATCTGTGGCTTCAGAACATCTGGACAGGCATTTATGATAAGCAGTTTTTCTTTATTTCAGAGTACAACAAATCTACACACACTGAGAAAAAACTGTCTTGGCATGAGACCATAAAATCAATTGCTTGTTTTCACTAATCTGTAGGATTTTTTTTGCAGAACTAAATATAGCAGCGCTCACATCTTAGACGTATTTAAAATGTGGACAGTCTGAGAATCACACTGCATTTGATACGCTGAAATCACATCTTTGGTCCTTTCTGAAACAGAACAAGCTCCTTATGGCATTTTACAAGAATTTTTTTCAGATGAAGCCCATGGTTCTCTTTATCATTTATTAACAGTGACACTGAGGGCATTTTTGTCCTCCCATAGTTTCCTAGTACTTCACAACTTCATTTCTGTAAGACTTGGTCATTATCTGTGTGAATGGTAGCTCTGTGGCTATGGCTCAGACTTTTTTTTCTTCCTGTAAAAGTGTCTGAAGGAATCTTAAGAAATACGACCCCTCTGGGACAAAACTTCACCCCTGTGGCCACGGAGACAGCAGGTTCCACCCAAAAAGGAATACATTTTCCAGGAGTCTGAGATCAAAGTCACCTAGAGTGGCTCCTGCCCCAGTCTAATATCCACTTCAAAGCAGTGAGACCTTTTTCAGACCTGTGCTATCACAGTAGTTCACTCAGACAACCCTTACCTGAGCTCAGGTATAACAGCTGTGTAGAAACATCATCGGAAAAGGATGTACTAACCTTTTCACTTAAGGTTTGATTCTGAAGGACAACGATGATTTCTCCTCTGAGTCTAGCCCTATTATTCTTTCTCTTTGTCTCTTGCTCTTCTGTAGGAATCTGCAGAGTCTGGAAAAGGAGAGAAATAGAGACAACAGAACATGGTTTTGATTCTGGAAGAGGATTAATTGCCACAGAAGGAATTATTGTTAGGAAGATAAATGCATAAATTGCTGAGAATATGATCTGAGATTGAGTAGCTAAGCTGCTTGTGACTCACCTTTAAAGACAGGCTTGCACTAAATACAAAAATACCATAGTCTGTGCTTCTCCCAAAACTGCTTAAATTATGGGTGAGAAGAACAGGCATCTCAAAACCCCAACACTATTATCCATTATGCCACACAAGAACTTTAGCTGAATCTTCAGGGAATGATATCAAGACAGTTACTTAAGACAGCAAATATTCCCTTAAGTACAGACAAAGAGTAATTTAGAAAAATGATATAATCTTTTTAGATCTCTTCTTGGTCCCTTTCCTGTGAACTGTCTCGCTTGCAGGACTCCTGAGTAAAAAGGGCAATAAAATCAGATAATCCATGATTTATATATTGGATTCTTACATAGCCCCATTTGCAGTGAGATTTCCCGTTGGAATCACTAGAGTTAAAAAGAGACTTAAGACAACGCGTAGCTTGTGACAGTGAAGACTCTGCATAATTGGTAAGCATAATTTGCTTATGTTTTTCTAACATCTGGAGTCAAAATGTCACATCAGAGTGACAGTTTCTTTGTACTTATAGCTAAATGAATACAGAAAGTCAATGACAAACTCTTAGGCTGACAGCAAACAGATGATGTTTGCTGTCCTCACATAAAGATCCAAATTGTATATTTTTAAATGCCATCAAATAAGGCACATAATGTAATGCAGTTAAAGATAGATGAAGACTGACAAATTTTTATGTTGCATAGAATTTGGTGAGCTTTCTCTTGAAATGTTAAATGCAGTTTTACATACAATTATATTTTAAAAAATCAATTCATGTTGTGATTATTCACTTGCCTTAAGCCAGTTAAGTGATGATACAATAAACAGATTAATGATTGTGACCATGGTACTTAAACAACAGTGCAAAGCACTTTGAAAGTGCTGATATTTTGATTAGATTGATGGGGAGAAAAAGAAAATAATTACATGGATACTATCTTAGTGAGTAGTATTGTTTCTCATAATGCGGAACTGTATACACAAAGTGCATAGCTATCATCCCCGATAAACTGATCACAGATTGAGGCGGAAGATCACTTTCACTTGACTGTTCCCAAGACCTAGCAGACAGTTAGTTGTTTGATATTTTTAAGAAAGAATTACTTCTTAGTGAATATCACATCAGTGTTCAGTTTCAGAACTCCAGTAATATTCCTTGTACTGTCAATATCTGATTTCAATTGTACAGATGTTTTGTTGGTGTTTTTTTGTTGTTGTTGTTGTTGTTGTTGATTTTTTCCTAGTTCTTCTGTGCATTAAAATTATAAACTAAAAATGCAAAGATTATTATTATTTTCCCCCAAAATCACCTGATCGCACACTGATGTAGCCGCAAGACTTTATCTTTTAGTTTAATTTCATCCTGAAGGAATACAATTTCAGTCATAGTGACCAAAGCATGATAACTGGGGTCAATGGGAATTTTTCCTCAAAAGTGTACTCCTGTACCAATCCAACAGCAAAAAACAAAGATGGGTTAAGCAATACCAGAAATCAAATACGGATTCACTGACAAACTATGTTTTTCAAGCATAATTTTCTAAAGACCTAACAGTAAACTGATGTTATGTCTTGGACTAGTAATATCTAAGACACCTCTCCTCGTGGGAACTCCACCTGCAGTAGGCTCTAATGCATCCACTCCTACTGGCTTGTGAAAATAGGTTTGTGGCACTAAATTAGGTAATTCATAGTTAAACAGGTAGCACATTATCCTTAAAATATCAAAGAAACTCTTTCAAAATGTTAGGATGTATCTTCCCTGCTTACGCAAATAGCAAACATAATCATCTGTAGGGTTATAAAAGGCATTTTGCAACTTGTCCTGCGTAGAACTGCAATTAGAAAGTAATGAATATGAATAAGTTCTCTGCAGCCAAATTCACCACATCAAATGGAAAATTCTTTTAAGTGTACTCAAGCAACTTCTATTTAAGTTTTGAATAGATGGCATATTTATTGTGATAAGAAATTATATAATGAATTTTGCACCCAGAACGCTTACTCATTCTCTAATGCATCTGTTTTCTTGAGTGACATTGTTCTGTACATGCAAAAATGTGGAATAAAATGACTACTTATTACGCTTAATAAAAAATTGAAAAATCATCTTAACCTTGTAGTATTTTGCCTGCTTGTTTCTCCAGCAAGAAAACTATTTTAAGATTTAACTACACAAGTAAACTTTTAGCAATTTCTGATGTTAATTCTTTCATGCATTACTACTATCACACATGCAACTTATAATACAGTGTTTTTATGTTGTGTTTGTAGATACTGAAAAATCTCATTGATTTTTGTTATTAATCAGAAAAGTCCAAAGAAATTCATAAAGTAATTCAGCTTAAAGTCAGCATAGTGATTGAATAAAGTATCTCTATGTATCACCTCCACAGTAACTCATTGATTGGACTTTAAGAGCATAGCAGGGTACCAAGATCAAAATCCCTGCATTTTGAAAAATAAAACTTTCTGGGAATTCTTTGGCAGACAACCAAACTGTAAGTAAGCTGTACAAAACCAATATACTCTCTTAAAATTATTGTTTTAAGGTCATTCTTCTTTACAAAGAACTAAATGATTCTTACATTAAAAGGTGCTGAAAAGATATATTCAGTGTACTGCATGTATTCAAAATATAGATGCTGTGCCCTTAACGTCACTTGTGCATTGGTCTGAAAACACACTGAGATGAATTACTTCTACTTCAAGATTAATTTGGAAAAAAAAAAAAAAAGAGAAAAAAAGAGCTGCACAATAAATAATATGAACAAACTATCTAAAAGGAAAATTAGGTCCACCAAGCTTTCAAATATCAAATCATGTTCTTGTTTGAAAATCTAGTTGATCCATAACTACCAGTGTATGTGTGAAGGCAGTATAAAGGAAACACTGAATAAGTCCTGCAGTTTCCAGCTAGCATACAGTACTTTCAAAACAGGAAGGTTATCACTGTACCTAGATTATTGTTTGTACTACTACATGGTCCTCTGTGTTCAAAATCACATTTGTCAATATAGTTCCACTGCTACAGAGTCCAACACATCTCAGTCTTACAGGAGTGGCAATTTCTGTGCTACATCTCTAAGTGGCAGTGCATACCTGTAATGGATATCCACGAGGCACCAGCACCAAACCAAGTTGCTGTTTTGGAACTACACGAACTGGTTGCTAAGGACTGCAATGCTGACAATCATCTAAGGTTCAGCAATAATCATTTAACAACTGTACCAGGTATTATAAATTAACCATACATCAGAATTAGTATAGATAGATTTCCTTCAAGATGATATTGATTGATCGTGAGTATGAGAGTCCATTGAAGATCATCCAAGCTCAAAAAGACTGTATTAACACAGAAATGAGATGCAAAATACTGGATATAAAAACTCTATTGAAAAATCCAAAATAACATTAATTTTGTCTTGGAAATGTTAAATGTACCCTGGGAAGAAGCCTTAAGCATTACACAATTCACATGTATCACCCTGTCTTACTCAGTGCTTAGAAGTGACAATGCAATTTTGAAAATTACATTCATTAAGTCTGTCTGTCTTAGTAGTCCATAGGGAGTTGTTATCAGTCAGTCTGGACTTGGGACAGCTGAATACCAGTTTTTGTCTTATAAAATCAGCTCAATTTCAATGGAGTGCTTCCAAAGGTAGTTCAATCTCTCCCTTCCCGGTAGTCCAAAGAATACCATTTGTCAGCTCTCACTCCTTACAAGAAAGAGTATGTCCTCAAGAAGGCTCATGACATCTAAATATGTGTGTGTATGCACATAAATTTTGATGTTCCTCCAGACTAGTAACATGTTTTTACTTGTAAATGTGTATTAAAAGTAAATATGGGATTATTACTAAATGAAATATTTGTAAGAATTGCTAGTAATACGGAGTTCACACCTGCTCTAAACTATCACAGATCATTTGTCTCTATGTAGTGTCAGTAGTTTGGTTTGTTCCTAGGTTTTAATTCAGAGCCTTTTTTCTGGCTCAGCTTAGTGTCTGAAGCAGGCTTGCATGCCAAAGCTGTGATTAACTTTATAGATGCAGTGGAATTATGGAAATGCATCATGCAAAAGTGCATAGTTGCCAAAATTATTCCATGACCTTGTGCTTAAACTGAGTTTTAAATAATTCAGCAATGTATTGAATGAATAAATTTGTGCTGCTTGTTACTCTAAACAGTAATGCTTTCACTTTCCTTGCCATTTTTAATAAAGCCTCACTTTCTAATATTCATGAAATATTGCATTTCAATTAAATTACATACATATTGAGAAAATAGTTTGCCCTAAGCTGTTTAGTGTTGACACCAACTGTCATTTGCCTTTTCTTTTAGTATAATAACCACAGAGGCTTTATGTACAGGCAATATAAAGCACTGTCACACTTTAATGAGAAAAGTTTTTGACCATGTATAGCACAAGAGAGGATAAATCTAAGCTATTTTGTTATTTTTAAAGGCTATTAATACAGCTTAAATAATGCATACTCGCTCCTAACTTAAGTTTCCATTCTTTGTTTCATGGTAACAACAGCACTCAAAATTTTCTAATGTTTCAGATATTCAGTAAAAGATACAGAATTCAGGGGTTTGCGCTGGTTAGAGAAACTCCTTTTAAAATGGAAAGATAACAGAAGAGTTACAGAGAAAATTGTTAATATTTTAAGCAGCATAAAAAGGTTAAAAAAAATATATATACCTGCACTGAGGCAGAAAAATATTGCTTTCAAATTTGCCATTATTTCAATGCAGGTAAATTGATTAAAATTCTTGTGGCTCACTGTATTTCCCTTTTAAAATAGGAATCTTTTCAACGCCTTATTTATAAGGAATAAAGTAAAATAAAATAGAACAAAACAGTTCAGTTCATTAGATATTTTCAAATTAAAAGCATTCCAGTGGTGCAAAGTTATCTCACTATATAACTTTGAATAATAAAACTATAATCATATTTTATATATAAATGTATGTACCTATATGGTCCTCCCCTTTCTGCCTGATTGCATTTCCCACCATTTGGCCAAAATAAACAGCATATTTTTATCAAGACTAGAGGAACCTCATGAAGTGCATTTTGCCTATCACCCTCTACGCCTGATACAAAGAAAATTTGTTACTGAGCTCAACCAGAGCCCTGTTTCTCAAGGTGAAGTTGTAAAGGCTTCTCTGTTTGATATGGAGACCTGAACTACAGCTACAGTGTATATGCAATGTGTTAGCTGCTGCAGATAGCAGCCACACAGAAGTTTATTCCCAGAGTGCAAGTGAATAGACGTTGTGAAGAGAACGGAAATACAAAATAAATGTCTCATTAGTACAAGCTCAAAAGCCCATCAAAATCCTCACAACTCTTCTTTTGTCATTCCTTGCTGTTTTCAAACAGTAGGAAGAAAAAGAATAAGAAAATTAAAGAAAAAAAAAAGCGTTTGCAAGCTTCGCCTTCAAGATAAAGATTTTTCATTAATGCCTGTAAACTGATGTGGATATAATTACCTTACTGCATGTCTAGTCATATTAATAACTTGAAATTGGCCCCAACATATTGGGAATCTTCACACGCCAATGAAGCACCCACTACTTATCATTATGTTATCAACAAATTACCCCAAACTTTTCTGGTTGCCACAACATAACTAAGAGGCCATGTAAGACCCTGAAGCATTAACAATCAGTGCAAGAAAGAAAGTAGAACAGTTACTGTAAATAGCTAGGCTAAAGAAGTACAGTATGGCAGCAAAAGCTTTTGATTACATAATTGAAGCTATTTCGTAATATATAGGGGAAAAAAGAGTTGTTAAATAAGCAACCTAAATGTCATTCATTTCTTGTAATCATTTCAGGAAAGAAGGTTTTCTTCAGCAGAGGTAAAAATGATGATAACCTAGCATCCCAGTTCAGAAAAAGTTTCAAGTAAGCCAGATCATGACCCTTCTACAAACATCTTCTGTTTGAGGTTTCTGGGAAAATGTGGTAGGTTACTTAGCATATATGTCCTTGTTCAGGTGTCACTGACACAATTAGTCATGTGATGGGTGAAAGAAAGGCTGCACAAAATTATTTAGCATTTTCAACTCTTGCTCCATCTTAAGTTCCTTTAAGTAAATGGGAACCTTTTAGTTGACTGGCAAGTGTTGGGGAATTGCTCAAGAAGGAAAGAGTTGACATAATGACTGAAAAAAAGATAATGACTCCACTGAACCCTGGACTCACACTGCTTCCTTACATTGGCTAAATCAAAATACACTTTTATAAACAATACAATCTTAATATCGGTAATGTTTTTTGAGATGACAATTTTATGATTTTTTTTTTTTTTTTTTTTACAACCATCGCTATTTTATTGCAAATCATTAGGATATTTATCAAAATTTAAAACCAAAACAATACAAAGAGGAATATATCTAAGGGTACAATTAGATTCAAGTTGAAGGTCAGCTAGGCCTTCATCTATTGTTTTCTTTCTCGGGGATCACAAAATTGAAGGATTTTATAATCTACCTTAGTCAGACTAGAAGTTTAAGCCTAGACACTACGTTTCTCACCTTCTATGGTTTTAAGTCAGATCATTAATTTTTTTCAAATTTTTTTGTTAACTTGTTAATAACTTCTCTATTATTGAAATCTAATAACTCATATTGTCTATCATGTGTTTTTACACAACAGATTAAAAGCTTTCTAGAATTGTGAAAACTCCAACCTTATGGCCCAAAAGGATGAGCAAAGAAGCAGGAAAAGGGGTGGAAACTGTTACCAAAATATTTTCTGCATATTGTGTTCTTTGTCTTTCTGTAATAATTACATAGGACTAATTATGACTCTTTGATCATTCTTTGACCATTAAGATTTTATTTATATTACTTTCAATACATTTTTGGCTTTGTATGTTACATGAGTTTCCTCCTTGCCTTTAAACGGAATTTTCAGAATAGCAAGCTGATTTGATATCAAGGAAGATATTTGATATCATTCTGTTTTCCTGGTATATGTTTTTTACTCCCAAACAATTATACAGGGGTATAATAAAAATGCAAATATAACATTGTTCTTTGTACAAGTCCTCTGAAAAGTATGTTAAAATTGACACTCCACCATTAGACAAGTCAGAAGAAGGGCTGCATTTGTCAAGAATGGTGGCACTGCTGCAGAAGTAAAAGTCTGACATATATGTCATGATCATGTAGGATTTGTAGAATACACAAGCCTCAAGGTGATATTTGCTTGTAACTCAATTCTGTGTAGGCTGAATATTGTGGCATGGTGGCACTTGTAAAGTCAAATTCAATATGCTCAGTTTCATGATGCTCAAGTAAGACATTTGAAAGGACTCAGCATGGATCATAGGCATACCTTAATAAATAAACAAATAAAAAATCTACCATGTGTTTTTTGGGAGTAAAAAGCTACTTGTATTTCATGACTTAAAGTCTTCCACACATACCCTCAGTATTTGTTCAATTATTTATCTTAATTACTAAGTTCAAAATGGGTACGACAAGCTATTATATAACTGATTGATATAAAATATGAAGCAATCAATAAAGCATGACACTATTGTAGAGTCTGGAGATGCAGACACTTTATGGACTTCTCTCTTCTGTACTGGAGTCTCAAAAAATGACAGAAACCATGTTTAAGAATTCTCTCATTCCTTGTGTTACCATTACACAAGACATCCATGAGCCTTTTATTCTTGATTATAATGCAAAATCATTTGTTCTTGTCTTTCAATTAAGTATACATAAGAACGGTTTTCATAAGAACAGTTTTTACCAAAGCAGGTGAAAGGTCTACTGAATCCACTATTTAACAGTGGTCATAGGAAGAGCATAACAGCAGGGTACATATACAGTAAAGCTTCTCTGGTTTATTTTCCTAGTCTCTAATGTCTCCAGATGCAAGATGTGTTCAACCATTGGTTGGACTAAGTAAAAATTAAATTATATATTTAATGAAGCAGATATATAAATGGAGACATTTTTCTATCTAAATATTTCACAGATCTAAATTTACTCTTCTATTTGTGTGGCATAAGTTAAAATAACACAACCAAATACAACTGCCTAAAGATGTAATTATCTGATAACAGAGGAAGAATATAGTGGTTTTGATGTTTGCTTCTTCTCTGTATTTCAGTAAATTTTAATTTTCACTGTGTAACACACACTTTAGAGGTTTTGCTTGTTTGTTTTACTGATAGAAGTACAATATTCAGTTTAGCAAAGCACTTGGAACATACTTAAATCTAAGCTTGTTCATATGCTTGCTTATATTGAATACTGAGGTTAACATGCTTATTTTCCTGCACTAACTTCAGATGGACATTAAAGTGTCCAGATGACAAAAGCCTTTACATGGTAATACCAAGTCCAGCATTAGTTTTGTCAAAATACGTATTTTAAACAAATCTGTGATAATCAGTTCTGTTTTTTTTTTTGTCAAACTCAATCCTACCTTATGAAGTCAATGACATACATTCAATTTATTCCATAAAAATGGGAATAAACAGTTGATTCATTCATTTGCATACAATCCAAAAGAGATATATGATTTTGAATGTAAAAAGGTAAAATAAAACTGTTTCTCTTTGCAGTAACACAGGACTCCCAGGGCAAAGAACTGATGAGTAATGTTAGTTCACCAAAAATAAAATTACTATTAGAAAATAAAATCTTAAACTCATTAAAGAGTGCAGTCTAGTAACATTTTCTTTATGAATTCTGACTTTTTAGTTTGTGTAAACAAAGTTTCTTAAAGTGATCATCAGACTCATACAAATAGCTTATGATCTGTTAGCAGATACAAAAGCCTCTCTTCCCTATTTTATGGCCTAGCAGAAAAGACCATAATGTTTTGAAATAATAACTAAAACAATATAAAGTCAATGTTCTCTCTTTAAAAACTTAACCTAGATCAGATACAACTTTGGCATGACGTTGTTTAAGTGTGTGAATTAAACCACAGAATCTAAGGAGTGTGATATCCATCATTATAATCAAAACTGCTGAAGAACTACTTAGGCAAGAGCCTATCAACATGTGAATGAAGCCACAGAAACTCAAGTTAGCCTCCTGCATAAGTATTGGTTCAGTTGCATCTAAAGTTAAAACAATTGAACAAACAAACAAACAAAAAAGTGCAAGAATATCAGTTCTTTACGTTTTTTCATAAGGGAAATGAAAGAGACATGGAAATGTACCTCTGTGTGTGCAATCCAGTCTTCAGAAAGTAAACCAATATAGAAGAAGTCATATAAGCAGACATTAATTCTACTTAACTTCAAAACAGAAATGGCAATAAATTGAAATATACTCATCATCTTAGTTAGCTGGAACTTTAGAGGTACACAGTTTTTAAAGAGATGAAAACAAACAAAAAACAACAAAAACATGGAAGAACCATTTAAATTTCCATTCTTTCTGGGTTTCTATTAATAGCGATAAGCAAGAAGTGAATTTAAAAATATAATTTTAATACAATATATTACAAAGTTAGCTGTAGATTATATCAAAGCAAAGTCATTCCATTCCTGTTATTTGAAAATATTCTCTGCCTTTAAGATATCAAGCACATGATCTGATTTTTCAAAGCACAATGGAGGATATCAAACCGATGAAATACTCACTGATATCCTGGAGAAGCTGTATTGATTTTTCCGAGTACTCTGTATCAGCACTGAAAAGTCAATGAAGTTCTTCATATCACTCTTAGTCTTCCCGGTGTCCTCTGAGAAGTTTAAATCATTTCTCCATTGAAACACCACAATATAAGTAAGAGAGAAATAACATATCTATAAGAAAAAAAGACACTGATCTTAAGTGTCATATTTACAACATATTGAACTTTAATCCTAGCACTCTTGTAAGCTTTGTCACTATTATATACTACCAACAAAATGCAAAGAAGGCACAAAATTGCAAATTTTATCCCCTGTCCCAAAGCTCAAAAACAAACAAAACAACAGGTGTTGCCCTTGTCAAGGAATATTCTTAAAACTTCATACTTTATGGTATTTTTTTTTTTCTAGACAAAACAGTAAAAGTTGTAAGCTATACAGTGCAGAGGCAAATGAACATAGTTGTGTCCTGACCTCCAGCAAGCCCTCTCTCTGAGCATCCCTTCTGCATATTTTCAGACCTTGTCTTTTCACCTGCACTAGCTTCCCCCCTGCTCCTGCCATTTTAACCTATT
The DNA here is from genome assembly GCF_009769625.2 of Cygnus olor. NCBI lineage: Eukaryota > Metazoa > Chordata > Aves > Anseriformes > Anatidae > Cygnus > Cygnus olor. The sequence goes on along the minus strand of NC_049172.1, from coordinate 38,692,043 downwards.
TGAAGCTTTTAATCCTCATGTGTGAAAGACCCTGAAACCTGACTACATTTCTGTCAGAAACTCCTTCATTCTCTTCTGCTTCATTTGTCTACTCCTACCAAACTAATCTTTTCAAACAACTTCGTACCTTCTTCACATTCTTGTTTTTGCGTCTCACGTGTCATTTAAAAGTACAACTATTTTTCTCTAAAGGTATTGGTTCCATTTACAAACTGTTGTTAAATCTATATGTACAGAGATACCTATATAATACGTATGTATACAGAAAGACACTATTTTTCAGGAACTATCAGTCTCCTGTAGTCTCAATGCATTATGTTTGAACGATTGATAGGCTTACAGGTATACTCCTGGACAAAAACTTTGCCTCCCCCCAGTTTGCGCAGAAATAAAATGCTGCTTGGATTCAACTGATAATTATATACTGAATTTAGAAGTAATCTACCCAATGTGCCCTAGAAATTATTCATGAAAAGGATTATTCATGTATTGCCCTAACATTTGTCACTCACTGAAAACTGATGCCTGACTTAAATGAAATTATTGATTTGCTATCCTGAAATTTATTTTTTCTCAAAAGTACATAACCCCATTCATAGAAAGTTTGAGCTTTAATCAGCAGTTACTTCACCCCTGCTCATCTGTCATTCTATCATTCAAAGACATATGAAGACGAAGATGTTATATTTTCAAGAGCCCTTGAGAAGAACACTACCATGATTTTGAGAGTCTTCTCCACAGAGCAGGTTTTAACTGAGTGAAAAATCATGTACCTGTCAGGAGATCTCTGGGTTGGTTGAGAATATGTTTCAGCAAAACACCCAGTAACAGTCCCGTTCAAGAAATTACCAAGAAAACACATGAAAAATCTGGAGCACAAAGTTAGGTTCCACTGATGTCTGCACAGAGTAAAATCATTTTATGAGCAGAAATATATTTCTATACAGGACTAATTTTTTTTTTTGAACTAGGGCCCCTGGAGTCTAGACAGACTGAGGACTACATTGAACAATAAGAATTTTTTCTAACTAACTCTATGACACTGCTGTTAGTGATTTACTAGGTACTGAAGGAAACTAATGACTTCGTGTTTAAAACTTGCCTTTTATTTTAGGTGTCTAATTTCAAAATCTATAAGCAGACCAATACATGCATGACATTTAATTCTCTGTACAGGAAACCTAGATACCTTGGGCTTTGTAAAAAAATTAAAACCAATATTATCTGTAGCATTTTCCCTGAAACTGTGGTCTCATATGCATCAGAACTGGACAGCCTGGTTGCAGAGTGCTGTGGCTTCTTCTGTGTATACCTCCAGTTTCTACCAACAGAAACATAGCATAACAGAGAATGGGAAAAATATTATACCCAACCATGGAGTTGGACCAGGATCAAGGCTCATACTGGAGTGAAAAGCTCTGCATACCTTGCAGAGTGCAGCTTAGTTGAGGTTACTTTTGAAGAAGATAGTAGAAATATCAGAGATGGTGAACACACGGTGCCCTGGAAGTCAGCTCTAGATAATTACCCACAGGGGAATGGTCATTTCAGGAGCAAGGGAGACAGATGAAAGTATTTTCCTTTAATGACACCTTAATCTGTGCTTGCCAGATCATTCAGATCATAGGCTATGGTTGGCAAACATTATTTATTTTGTCTCCAAGCCAGACCCTGGTAGTCGATTTTAACAGAGTGTGCGTTAGTCAGCCGTTCACCTCAGAGCAAAGAAAACTTACAAAAACTCATCTGCTTTGGGATGTTCTCATTCTGCTTATAGACCAAGGGTTTCTGGATCACTAAACTGTCTATAATGGTAAAACAGTAGCATTCACCAAACAAGGAACTTACTCACCAAGTGCATATATGCCATTATAGCTTTGAAAATAAACCTTTGATACTCATTTAATATATTTCCTTCCTATGAATATTTGCTCTGTGGCAATGCTTATTTCCATTATTGCCTTGTAAACGCTGTTTCCTTTACCATGTTATTAAAAGTACAGATTAAATTTATTCATATAAGAAATTTCCATTTCTTTTCAATTTAAACTCAAAAGATAGCTTGTTTAACTAAGTAATAAAATTAATTTCCAGGTTAACCACCAGCTTTTTTTATTGGCATTCTATAGTAGGACAAAATCATAAATTAAAATTATACTAATAAAATTAGCCAACACCAGTACACTTCCTTAATGTATCTTCATCTGTTCCCAGACACAGACTCCCAGGTACTAAGCTTCCACAGTCATATTATTCAATGAAAATTAGTGACATATATGGAAATGTCTTCAGTTCCTACCTGGCAATTGACAGACATTCTGATTCTGAGTAGATCCATTAACAATGTACAATGATCTATGAAATCAGTTTCTGGTACATATATATATATAAATATACACAAAATAATGAAAAATAATCAATGTAATTTGAAAACATATTTAAAAACAACAACAAAAACAAACTCTGCCCAGATTAAAAGGATGTGTGAATACTATAAATTAAGCTAATGGTGAGTTTAGGCTTTATATCATCCATGTCTTCAGTTTGATCCATAGTTCTTCGAGTTCTGGATTTCAAAATTGTCCACTAGTCAGACAGTCAGTGCAGGGAGAGCAATGCAGGACAAAAATATGACTGTCATGAGCAAACACTACAGAAATTCCTCCTTGATGCTTTTTCTGTTGATTGCTCCCCACCCAAGCATAAGCCCAATTGCAAATTCCTTTCCAGTTCCATTAAATGTAAATTCACAGTTCCCTGTGAATTCCTTTGTCCTGGTTTCAGCTGGGATAGAGTTAATTTTCTTCCTAGTAACTGGTATGATGCTGTGTTTTGGGTTTAGGATGAGAATAATGCTGATAACTCACTGATGTTTTAGTTGCTGTAGAGCAGCATTTACAAAGAGTCCAAGACTTTTCAGCTTCTCACACCACCCTGCTAAGAAGGAGACAGGATACACAAGTAGCTGGGAGGGTATGGAACCAGGACAGCTGACCCAGACTAGCCAAAGGGACGTCCCATACCATATTGTGTTATGCTGAACAATAAAATGAGCTGAGTTGGCCAGGGTGTGGCAGGCAGCAGCAGCTTGGGGAGCAGCTGGGCATCATTCAGCAGGCGGTGAGCAACTGCACTGTGCATCACTTGCTTTGTATATTCTTCTATAATTTTTTACCATTATTTTCCCTTCCTTTTCTGTCCTGTTAAACTGTCTTTATCTGAACCCATGAGTTTTTCCCTTCTTATTTTTTCTTTGATTCTTTCCTCCATCCCACTCAGGTGGCAGGGGTGATGTAAGAGAATGGCTATGTGGTAGATTAAATCTGCCAGATTAAACCACAACATCCTTGGAGCTTCAGGCTATCACCAGCTTCAACCCTACAGCAGCAGGTTATCAGGTGTAGAGGTTAAAGCCTAGCACTTAAATATCTAATACATCTAATGTATATAGGCAGATGGTATAGGCACAAGCCAAAGAGATATGAATACAGTTACATCACTTACCTTTCTATGTGTCTTGAAATGTTCTTCAAAAGAAAAAAACAAAAACAGGAGAGGGAAACATGGATGCCACAGAAGCTTAAGTAGATAAACCCATAAACTTATATCAGGACTCTGCTTTTATGTTTCTTTCCTTTTTTTTTTTTTTTTTTTTTTTTTTACTTTTTTAACTGCATCAGATAAGGATATTAGTGATTTTCCACACACAAGCCGAATGCTTGCTGATTAGGACACTTGTACATATTCTGAAGGATAGGCTGGAAAAGAAGGAAACTGAAGGAAGGGAAGAATTTCTGATGTAGCCTAACATGAAATCATTTACCACTTACTTCACATATTCAATTTATCTGAAGAAAATGAACAGTGACTCATTATTCCTAATGATAAATTATTCTGTAATACTGAAAGAAAAACTTTAAAACACAGGTAGGTAATTATTCCTTAAAAGCAATCCAGACTTACATTTAAAAATGACAGCGTTAATCACATGTATTCTCCGTAAGTGAAAAAAAGTGGTGAAAAAGTGCCACAAACTGTGAAAGGAAAATGTGATAGAAGATATTCAGTACCATCTCCATTTTATCAATTTCTAGGTCAGTTGTTTGTCCTTTAAAAGTGTCAAAGCAAGACAAATGTTCATAACTGTAGTCTTTTAAAATAATATGTTACATTTGAAACCTGAAGTATGCCTTATTCTAGCTTTCCAGATTATTTTGAAGAATGAATTTTTTTCTAACATAAGGAGAGAATTTTAAAATAAAAATCAGAATCCTCAGGAACTGTGGCTTTGACATACTTATTCCATATACTGCAGCAGCAAGATCACTGGTGATCTTACACTTTCAGGGCAAAGGATTTAGAAAATGAGTCACTGCTACCTGCTTCTTTAATTTATGCTTCTACCATTCGTTCTATATGCTATTCAAGAGTTTTCATCCATTTAAGGAAATAACCCTGTTTGGGATCACTAAAAAAATTGGTAATTTGAGCTTTATTAATTCTTCGCAGGAATTTCCTTCACTTACACAGGAACAAGCTAGTTTAAGTCCTGCAACAATCTGGAGAAAACACAGAAGTTTCTCACTGAGGTAGAAGAAAATTTTCTTTCACCCATGCTAGGCATTCATGAGGCCAAACAAGGTTAGGCTGTCACTAAAAAAGGCAGGTTCTGCTTTGAAAAACCTGAACACACATTTCTGAAAGATTTTGAGTGTGGTAATTCAAGCCACTCAGAAAAAAAAACAGGTGCTACATAGCGATAGTTTTCTAGTCATGGTATTAGCACATGCCTAGTTCCTTATGGATTAATGAGACCCTTGAGAATTAATAAATCTTTCCATGTAGTATTAAGCAACCTTACTCTCACAGATGCTGAATGTTCTATTGACCTTACAGAAATGCTCAGCTTCTTTCAGCATTTCATATTATTCATTTTAACTGTCTTCATACCGTATATTTAATAAATACCTATATTCAAAGGCACTTTTTCAACAGCATGACCTTTTTCTATATTTTCTTCCATGATGATCAACAGATTTAGTTGGCCTTTCTCAGGAGGGAATTAACAAATTGAATGACTACTTTTCTCCTACTATTCTTTTTTGTGCAAAACTGATCCATGCATTCAGTTTAACTGTTCCTTAAGGATTAACTCAACACAAGGTATCATCACAAAGTTGTACTGGGTTCACATGGTAAGGTCTTGGTAGCAGGGGGGCTGCAGGGGTGATCTCATGAGCCAGGAACTGCCTCATGTCAGATCAGAGCCAGCTCACACTGGCTCCAAAAGGGACCCGCTGCTGGCCAGAGCTGAGCCAGTGAGTGACACTGGTTGGGCCTCTGTGAAAGCAGAATTAAGAAAGGGGAGAAACAAACAAACAAACAAAAAACCATGTACAACAGCAGCTGGGAGTGAGAAGAGAGAAAATGTTAGAGAAACAGCCCTGAAGACACCTAAGCGGGGTGGATGGGCGCAAGGTATTTTTAGTTTGCTTTTAGTTTCTCACTGCTGTAGTCTGCTAGTGATTTTCTCCCCCTCTTCCTTTGAGGAGGGAGAGTGAGAGAGTGGGTGTTGCAGAGTTTTACCTGCCCATCAGGGTAAAAACACCACAGAAGTACATACTAAACTTATTTTACCTCACTCTTCACGAAGCAATAGGTCCATGTAACACTAAAACCTTAGTATCTGACTTGAGTTGAAGATGATTTTCACAAGGAAAAAAGTACGTTGCAGAGTAGGGTAGGCCAAGTAACACAAAAGCCACCTTTTAATCTCTCCGAAGAGTTCTGTAATAAGAGAAACATGGACAGAGACAGCTGTTAGGATTTTCATTGCTGGACAGAAAGAGGACAAAAGTAAACACTATTTTATATTACTTTACATTACTTTTTCCATTGATCAATCTACTAACCACTGACTTAAGCAGTGAATTTATAACAAAAAAAAAAAGGTTGCATATTAATTAACGTTGCATAATAATAATTAAGGTTGCAAATTTAATTATTAATTTCATATAAAATATCATGCATCACAGACTCCACACTCAGTCTATGTCTATGCATAATGTAACAAATGCATGGATCCTGAAACTGACATGCTCCTCCAACCCAGATGTGAAAGACATCAAGGAGGGCTATAACTAATTAATTAAGTGATATTATAGTATGATATTTCTGTGCCATAAGACAATAATTAACAGTAACAGGGATAACTGCCAATATAATAATTTGCATTAAATGAGCAAATAAATTACACACATAAAGTTAGGAAATAATTTTGCCCTTATATATTAAACCAAGCCAAAATTACTTTGTTTCAAGCAGAAAAAAAACAACAAAATAAACATTTTGATCAGTTTTAAAAATCAACATGTTGGAAAAAAAAAAGTGTTAAATTGCAAGCTTGATTTTTTTTTATTTTTTTTTTAATAAACAAGACAGCTAGAAACATTCTGCCACCTATTTTGACTTCTGATAATAAACTGGGCATCAGAGATGTCAAAGTTGGCAGAACAAGAGATCCTAACAAGAACAGCTAAAAGGTCAAAACTGACCGATCTGTCTTAACACAGAATTAAAAGAATATTTGATGAAAGCTGCTAACACCAACATATAGGAGTCTTTGTATCTTTCGTACACTGAAAGAATAAATAAAATTATATTAAAATTGTCAGTTTAGGCAGAGTTCCCTGAATGTGCTTTATTGCAGTTTTTCATTGGGTTTTTGGTTAGTGTCTTCATTTGAATGAAAAGCACACTCAGTTCTCCAAATCAGTTGGGCTTGATAGTTCACGCTGAACTGAATGGTTTGTGAATAATGTGTTGCTAATAACTAGAACAAGTAACATTCAAACACAGAAATGATATATGGTCTATTAAAAAATCTTTTAAAATCCTGCTAAATAGTATGGAACATGAATTTGCCAGCCATTCTAGACTGCTAAAGCAGTCACATTGAATGATTAGTATATTTTTTTCTTTCATTCCATTATCCTATTTCAATATATTATCATCTACAAATGTGCTCAAAGAAAAAGAAATCACGTCTGCAAACAAATGGAATTTGTACTAATATGCATCAACTCAAGGAGAAACAAATCTAGTTTCAGTTACTTCTGGATCTGAACACAACACACTATTTTTTTAGTGCCATTGTGCAAACTTGGCTTTTTCAGAATGGGATTCTGGCAACCTGTTCTTGTGGAAGAGGGTGCAGTGGCAGCTGTAGGTATAGGCAGGGTGATATTTATGGGGCATGGAAAGACAACAGCAGAATAGCTTTCTCATAAGCCTATTTTCCAGAAAGCTCAGGGGAATGCTTGTGACCAAAAACACATTCAAAGGACAGCAGAAGAAACATGCTGTTCTCATTCTGCTCCATGTCAAGGAACATGCTAGATCTCAGTTTCATCGTTCTTTCTCCATAGCTGATCACCCAGAGAAGTTTCTCTTGCCCTATCACCAAGCACAACTGTGACATTCTACGGATGAAGTTGAAATAAGTTGTTTCATCTTTAAGATGGCAAGAAAAAATCTTATCAGTTGTTTTCTGTCATCCAGAACTCTGGTATCATCACCAATATGCTACCCTGTGAAAACATTTGCCTACCATCAAGTTAAGTAACAGTAGCTTTCCTTTCTGCATTTTAAGATTCTTTGGAGTGTAAGACAGCTGTCATTAAAATTACTCTGGATCCTACCCATAGCTACATCTTAGAATTTAAAACTGGGATCAAAATATGATTGACTATATTAAAAATGAACTAAAGCCATCTTAATCCATCTTTGTTACTACTATACCTTTTTTTCCTTTTTTTTAACACTGCAGTGTTAAAACATGATTTATTCAATTTAGAACTATTGTACAGCTTAGAGATGTATTTTGAATCACAGGAATGTGTTAATTAACAAGAACATTAATAAAAAGCTCAAAGTATCATTCTTTTTTAATTTTGACATTTGATAGAAATTGAAACACACAACTAAGGATAGCATATTTCACAGAATATATATTAATCTAACATAAAATACCATGTTGTCATAAAGACCGCAGAGTATTATGAGATCCTTTTCCTCAGCTATTTTCCAGTTGTTGTGGCACCATACCAACTGAAAAACCTTTCAAGTGCTACAGTATAAAAAAAACATAGGTAATGTTATTTTATATGAACTCTTTCTAATATTTATTGAGACACATTAATTTTCTTAGATAAATCTCATTATGTTCTATAATTTTCGTTGTAGGTACCTAGTTTCAACAGCTTTATGCTCCAAGATCATGAACTATAATCTTTATAGTTATTTAAATATGTTAGTTATCTAAATATCTAAATATGCAAATAGTTCTATGAAAGCCAGACTATGTTACATTTTGCTAACTGACAATGATTATTCTATGAAATGTCCTGTGTTAAATTTGCAAGTCCTCCCATATTAGCACATACCTCTGCAGTGTTCATATCCTCACAGTTTTTTTCAATGTTTTACAAAGGATTCTTCTACTGTTGTAGCATTTCTCAAAATGGTTTGATAATATCCATGGAATAAATATTCTCCCAGATTAAGATTTGCTGGAGTAATTTGGTTAGGGCATCTGGATTAATCTCTACTAAATTCTATTAACTTTTCTTAAGGGCAATGTTTTTATATAATAAAATCCTGTAAACACAAGGTCAAGCAGAGAACCATGGCTAAACTACACAAAATTAAATTCAGGGAAGACTACATGCAGGGTTTTCCTTTATGCTCATCTAATCCCTGCTTAAATCATGGTCAAAGCTGCAGAGGAAATACTTGGTGGACTATTGTCCTGACATGCTTGTACAGCAAAAACAAAAAGGGATCTCATCTAACCAGCCATGATGGGATACTAGATGTTGGAGAAAACCCCCTTTCAGCCCTGTCAGAGTCCAATACTCTTCAACCAGGTTCTTTTAGATATTCCATGTGTGAAGGGTATAACGTTTAACACCAACAAAGTTGATGTTAGTCTTGCATTGCATTTCTAATTTAGCTGTGTGATACAAAATATACTGAAATCCCAGTAAAAATGTAAATTGTTACACTTACTTTGCTTTAGCTGTGGTCAGTCACACCCTGCTTTGTTCCCTGAGCTTCATAGGCACATCAACCTTGCCCTTCTCCACTGATCCTTCTTCAATTTAGAGGTTCATTGGTCACAAGCCTTTAAATCACAATTCCTTCAAGAAAACTACAGAACTACAGAGTAGGACAGTGGTTGCTGACATATCTTTCCTTGAGAGGGGTGTAGAGAGCAGAACTAACAGAACTAACTGAAAGGCGCACAGTTTTTGAGGTCAGCTCTATGGTCTCAAAAAATATCAGAAAATACTAACTTAGAAAAGTAAAATAAATATGCTAATAAATATGCTAGGCATTAATACAAAGGTTTTTTTTTTGTTTTTTTTTTTTTTTGTTTGTTTGTTTGTTTTTTTGTTTTTTTGTTTTTTTTACTATTTGGATATACTTTCTAAAATACTTAACATTAACACTAATGATCAACCACTGTGAGGTCAGTAGCTATAACAGAAGAAATCTCGAAAACAGTGCCTAAAGCTCTTTGCTTATCTTTATCTCTTTGTTCTTTGCTCTGCCTTCATTAGTCCTCTGTTGCCTTTGACAATAAAAGCATTTAATAAGACTGGCGTTTTCACAGTGATGGTACTAATCCTACCTAGAAACAATCCCCTGTTTTTGAAAGTCTCAGAGTAGGAGCCATCACAGTCCTCAGAAACAGCCCTTTGAACCATATAGCTAACCTAGAATAGCAGTGTGCTCTAGTTCTACTACACGAGCAGCATATCAAAACAACAACAACAAAATTTCCGTATTTAAAATTTTTCATTTTAATAGTGGCTTTCCTGGATGAATCAAAGAACTCAGCTGTTTTTCTCATGCATGCCATGCTTGGCAGAAGTGAAAAGGGCATTGTGAACTGGCAAAGAGCAACATCAGATTTTTTCTCTTGTATGTTCAATAGCTAATTAAAATAAGCATGACTGACTGAAATAACCATGAGAATCTAAACTTAAAAATTCTTCTGAAGATTCAAAACAAAATGCTTTAGGAAAGACTTTTCTTACATTTGTTCATTTCCTTAAACAAATATTCAAAACAGTCATTCAAAATGATCTTCATTTATATTTTTAAAGTTTTTTTCTATTCATGACAATGAGTATTAAAAAAATGAGGTCTTACCTGCTGAACTGGCAGAAATACTTTGTCCATTTTAAGAAAACTTGTAATGGTGAAACAAAAGAATTACAAAGCTTTGCTCAAAGTTTCCCAGTTCTACTTTTTCTGATTTTCTAATAGTGGAAATTAAAATAAAATAAAATAAAATAAAGCTACTGTTGTACAGTAAATAAATTGGCAAAATGCACTTTAATCTAATGAATAGTTCATGCTGTTTTGAAAGGTAAGTATATTCAACACCACTAAACAATGTATTACCTGCACTAGAAATTAGATTGCGAAGCATTTGTCCACCGGAGGCTGTGGACCTTTGTTTAACTAACGGTTTTGAAATTTTGGTCTTGAGCAGTCCCTCTTACTCCAACACAGAGACATAACGGCCATAGTTCATCTAGAAAGAAATGTATCTGGGGAAAAGTGCATTTTGAGCATTAGTATTCAAATATAGAAGAAACATCTGGGAGCTCCCTTGTTAGAACTACAGTCACAATTTTCTTACCTGTTTTTCAGGAAGAAGGGAGTGAATACATTCATCCACAGGTGCAATGCTCGTTTCAGCAAGAGGCGAGAGCTGTGTCTAGTGGCCTCTCAGCAGGAAGGCTATTCTAAGACAATTTAATGTGGAATGTATCATGGGATGATCAAATACTTGCACTTTTTGTGGTGCTGTTCAAGTTACTTTTTTTTTTTTTTTTTGCATCCACAGGGAGAGAAAAATTGAGGTTAATATGTCTACGTCTAATATCAAAGATGAGGTTCTTTGTTTGCTATTAACTGAATTTTTCTGAAAATTCTACATTAGAAGGTAGGTTTGGAGAGCAGTCATAGAATCATAGAATGGCCTGGGTTGAAAAGGACCTAAAAGATCATCTAGTGTCAACCCCCCTGCTCTGGGCAGGGTTACCAACCACTAGAGCAGGCTGCCCAGATCCGCATCCAGCCTGGCCTTGAATGCCTCCAGGAATGGGGCATCCACAACCTCTCTGGGCAACCTGTTCAACTGCCTCACCACCCTCTGAGTGAAAAACTTTCTCCTAATTTCCAACCTAAATCTCCCGTCTTAGTTTAAAACCATAACCTCCTCCATTGGCAAATAAAGGAAGTACATGGAAAAAATCATACATCCTTCAGCATAGTATGATATTTTGAACGGTACCTGAGTTATCCAAGAAATATATTTTGTTTGTAAAACAGTTAGCAGATGTATTTTTGATAAAGCTATATCTCCTGCATGATAAACTGAGGAGATAGACTTCTCTCCTTGTGGTGGTTTTACCGTGCTAGGCAGCTGAACACCACAACTGCTCTCTCACTCCCCTTCCTTAGATGTGGAGGGGAAGAAGTAAAGGAAAGAACAACTCACGGGTTGAGATAAGGATGATTTAACTAAAGGAAAAAAAAATAATTATTAAGGAAAGATTATTATTAATTAAACAATTTAACTATACAATTTAACTAAACAATTAACAATTTAACTAAAGGGGAAAAAAGGAAAGGGGAAAAGGGAGGGGGAAAGGGAAAACTAAACAAAACAAGTAAAGGCTATGTGGAAGTGCAGAGGAAAGAAATTACTCTCTACTTCCCATAAATGAGCGATGCTTGACCACGTCCTTGAAGCAGAGCCTCAACGCACGTAGCCGGTGTTCGGGAGGAGGACAGACGTTTTCACGAGAGCCCACACCTCCCCTCTTCCTCCTTTTTCCACCTTTTATTGCTGAGTGTGACATCATATGGTATGGAATATGCCTTTGGTTGGTTTAGGTCAGCTGCCCTGGTGATGTTTCTTTTCTCACGTCTTTGCCCACCCCTAGGGGAGTTAGAGAGGGTCCTGATGCTGTGCCAGCACTGCTCAGCAGCAGACACAACACTGGTGTGATACCATTGCTGTTTTAGCTACGAGTGCAGAGCACAGCACTGTATGGGCTGCTGCAGGGAAAGTTAACATCCCAGCCCAACCCAGTACACTCCTGAGGCTGGAAAGAAGTCTACCTTTTAGCAACATATGAGTATTTAGTCCACCCAGATGCATAGAATCCTTAGTAAAATCAGAAATCTCTTAAGAGAAGGAATCTCCTAAAACACTAACAGCCAAAGCTGGAATCTAATTTCTGTAACTGTGAGGGAATAAATTTCCCTTTGCTCCCATGTCCAAGGTGTCTACAACACTGGTAGCAGAATTGAGGAAAGAAAAGTTACTGGTTGCAAGAAGACAGGACCAGCTTTGCAGGAGATAAAATATGACCACAGGTTTTTGGTTTTCTTTTCTTTTCTTTTCTTTTTTATAACCTAAAACAGACATAATGTAAAACTGACAGAAACAACAGCAAAACAATATTTGAAAGGTACAAGCTATTGCCAAACAATTCCTTGATATGTTGAAAAAGAAAATAAATCTTTCAAGACTGATTAAACCTTGCATTTTCCCACGTCTCAGACAGCAAGGATGAGTCCAAAACTGCCATTTTTATATTTTCCATAGATGGAATTGTGCAAATAATTAAAAGACATTTTAAGCTGATTAAAATATGTATTTTATGCAACACCCACACAAGGAGAAAACTTTGCTTCAGTAGAAAAAGGGCAATTCAGCTGAAGGCTGTTTTTATCTGTGTAGCATGAGTTGGCAACAGTCTTTGATCCATACCCTTAGGGCAAATTTGACATCTATTTCACTCTAGGCAAGCACAGATCTTTTGAAGGATATCTCTATATAATGACTGACTGACTGCAAGAAGGCATGTCATTGTCCTCCTCTGCCTCTTCAGATTTGATTTGCAAGCCAGGTGAATCTCATGACATGTCACCTAGTAAATCAAGCAGAGAGAAGAGATGCCTGAAATAGTCCCCATCATGCTGACAACATAAAATCATGATGATGACTGATTCTGAGAATCTGAGAGAAACTCAGCTTACCCCTACATTCATTTCAGAATAGGGCAGCATTTTGGAATAAAATTCAGTCTTTCAAATAGCACATACAGATTCTGTGCAGGAAAAAAATCCTCCAAAATTCCTTTAAATAAAACCTATTTTTCCTTATTAGTTCTCTTTTTATGTCTGTTTGCATCCACTTATTTTATTCCCCTTCAATAAAGTTTATCCTTCATGTCATATCAAGTTATAAACATTTAGTTCTACAGCCAGTAGTTAAATACTAGGCCTGCTATCACACATCGAAGTTTACTTCAGAGAAGTCTGTGTGATCTGTTTCTATAAAGTGATGGATATTTTATAAGTGCCTTGGTGGATAATGAAAGTAAATCATGGACCTAAAAACTTGACAAATATCAGACACTCATAAGCTAACTGTTCCTAATTCTTAGCAAAGTTCTCACTGCGGATGTCTCTTCTGATGATTATAGGATGAAATTCTTAAAATATTTATTCTTTCATTCCATGAATTCTACAGTAGCAAAAACCAAAAATAATTAAAAAAAATCTATCTATGAGGAAGAGCTAATCAATTAAGAATAAGCAAAGGATAAAATATTTCTGTAGGCAAACAATCCACAGCAAATAAAACATGCCCTTTCCCCATGTGATTTGATTCACTAAGCATCTGAAAACATTTCCACTCACAAGTCTGCTACAGCAATTTGAATTCTTTTTATCTTCCAAAGAGCAGCTGTGCAAGGCTTTGTTTTGTGTAAAATCAGCATAAAAACAAGAAATGCGTTATCCACCTCTATCTATCTATCCATAAATACTTTTTTTTTCTTTTGATGAACAGTAGATGCTTTTCCCTAGTTGTCATAAGAAGGTAGGAATATGGCCATATATATAAACATTTTTACTTTTCTTCTGGAGGGGCAAGAATGTTGCTTGTCCCAGCTTAATTGTACTGAACTTTATGTTTTTCCAAAACTGAAAATTCATTAAATCTAGACAGATTAAATTAACGTACTTGCTTTGCAGTGATGGAATTTTATGAAGCGTCTAATAATGAATATATTACTTCATATTAAACTTACAAGAAGATATGTAATCACTTGGCACTAAATAATACCTAGAAAGTTTCTTCATGAACTTGTACATGACGTCGACCTCTTCTTGATTTTATTTTTTCCTAACACACAATAAATAATTCCTTCAAGAAGACGAAATCATTTACAAATATTCGGAGGTATATAGATATACGAACATATACTCACACATATATATATAGAGACACAAATATATACCTATCTATTTTGAGAAGATCCAGGTCAAGATTACAAATATGGTTAGTTACTGAATATTCAGTAGATATATATTGAAAGATATTTTCAAAAATATTAATATTTACTTACATTTGAACATAGTAAAAGTGCCCTTTGGGCCATCAACATACATCCTCTTATTACCTGCAGTATAATAACATATTAGAACATATTAAATGCATCCTTAGGGCTATGAACATACTGCAGGTATTAGGAGGATATATCTGCAACATCTTCCTCAGGATATCCAAGACTGCATACTTAGGCTTTCTGTAAAAATAAAGGCGATAGTGTGTCCAAACTGTCAAATTATTTGGTATCAACCAAAGAGCTTGGAAAAATACTTTGTTTCAACATTCATACCATGCATCTTAGGTAAAAATGGAAGGCTAAAAACATAGAAGTAAATTGATTTCAGCAGTTTGTAAAAAAGAAAAGCCATTATCTTTTCTGTGCAATTTCAGTCAAAGAAAAATGTTTAATAGAATACAAAGGCAATAATAAAAATCCTCATTTAATGTATCCAAATTTATTAACTTCATTTTTTATTCTTCTAAAATTTGGTAACTCATTGAAGTCCGTGAAGCAATAGGGATTTTCTCTTCTTCAGTTGTAATAGAAAAAAATCTACCTTATAGAAAGACAAAATATTGCTCAGTCTCTACTGTTTTGGCTAGGATATATTTTCTGTACCAGGCAATTTCAGTTGATGTTCTTAGTCCTCAAAAAAGAGATAAACCAAAGACAAAAGAGGGAAAGCCCACTCCAAAGTGAAATCTAAAGGTGGTGTTCTTTTGTTCTTGTTGTTTTTTGTTTTTGTTTTTGTTTTTTAGTTGTCTTCAATAGCCATATGAGTATCTTTTCTTATGCTGTGTCCCCCGACTAAAAGTGTATCATTCTGCTCTGAACAGCAGATTAGCAAATCCAGTGAAAGGACACCAAGTAACATCTGAAAAAGTGACAGAAGTTACATAAAATGAAGATAAAACTTACCCTATATGCTTCTCTTTGGGTTGTGTGGTGGGTCAACCTAGGCTAAGGTACAAAATCCCACCCACCCACTCTCCCACTTCCCCTTCTCAGCAGGACAGGGATAGAAAAGATGGAAAAGTTCACGGGTGAAGATAAAGAGACATCACTTACAAACCACCATCACAGACAAAACAGTCTCAACCTAGGGAAAATTAATTTAATTTTCTGCCAGTTGAAGTTGATATTAACAACAGACAGTAATGACAGATAAGAATATCCATGTAATGCCTACTGAAATCAGTGATTCTCTTAAAACTCTTCCTGTTCTTGACTACAATCTTAGCTAAATGACAAGCTCAAAGCTGGCCAGCACAATCAGCTCATACCATCACTATAATTTTCTCTTAACATTTATTTAGTTTATGAGAAATTAAAACCTGTCATATTGTCTTGGACACACTGGAAAATATTTAAAGTAATGAATTAGACATCTAGCCATCAAGCCTTTGGTTATACAGGTACTTTTAGTTTGCTTTCTGATTTCAAAAATCTGTTTCACCCTACCACTTTTGGCAGTCTTGAAACCCTCACAAAGCTCACATGATTATTGCATAGCAGTGATGATTTCCTCTCCTCCCAACTTCTTGAAAAAAAAAAAAAATCACAGCTCATCAGGATTCTGCAGTCAACAAATCAAAAACCATGGAAATACAACATAAGAGGTAGTGTCTTGTTTTGTTTTTCTCCAAATAATAAACGTCTGAGGTTTTGAACTGTCAACAATGCTCATAAAGTAGGACAGAAAACATGGAAATGGCCATGGGAAAAGAATTGGGATCAAAATGTTTAGAGGAATGTTTCTGAGGAATTCACAAAATAACATGAATTCCTTACACTTCATTTAGTTTCTTAGGAGAGTCAAAATCTTAAGTAGTTAAAAACATTTCAACAAGATCTCCAAAATCAGAAGTCAGATAAGGCATGCAGAGTGCAGGTCTGCTGAGACAGCACGATATTGAAGAGTTTTATAGCATGCAAAACAAGCTATTGAGAACAGGGAGCAAGGTAGGCTGGTAGTAAACTGCACAGTAATGTGTGTTGCTCAGCTGACATGCTAATCTATTTTCTGTCAAGAGTTCTGACAAACCTTCAAAATATTCCTGTTTGCTTTAGTAAAATGCATTACTTCTAGGTTTACCTGAAGATATGTTTAATTTGTAAAGCCCCTGATGTGTATACTCATACAGATGAGAACATAATTACCTAGAACAATTATAATCAAATACACCAAAATATAGATTGATAATATGAGGAATGAATGTTTTCCTAAAGACCTAAATTAAGACATTTATTATTCTTATTTGATTCATTTTAAATAATTAAATAAATAAAACTCCTGAAGAATGACCCTGGAAGAGAAAGAAAGAATTTTAGGCCAAAGGATGCCTTTTTCGTTGTTGTTGTATGTAACAAAGAAATACTTAAGCTATTAATACAAGACCTTGGCAGTGGAAACATGTTGGCTTGTGTGAATTTCAATACTTATTATTTTAATGCCCTTTTGTTAACATTATTACAGACTGTGAATTCTTCCATTACTATTCACAAGTAACTGGAGATGTCAGAGTAAATGTGGGAAAGCAGGGTCAGGCTGTTAGGCCCTGAGTAACCCACAAAAGGGAGAAATTAATTATGCAAATGAAATGAAAATGAAAGTAGACACATGAACCCATGATATTTTTACAAAATATGGTGTTATGTTTTTTGCTAATGGTTGCAAGCCACAATAAACTCATGAATTTGTTGACCTATTTACCCATATTTTCTGCAACTTCAAGAAATAACAAGAGATACAACTGGCCACCACAACGCATTAAGTATTAGCTCTACTCATTATGGGCTATGCCAGTGCTTAGTTACAGCAAAACAGGAAAGGTATTAAGTAAATAAAATTTAAGTAGAACAATATTTTCTTTTACTCCTAACAGAATGGATTTTACTCACAAGATACATGTGAGAACAACATAAAAGTCATCATTTGAGCCTTAAACACCCGGTTGCCTTGAAAACACGTTATGGTAGACACAAAAATACAATGCTGAGGTGAATATGTATACCTCAACACCTTGCCATGTATTCTAGCACGGGGTTTTCCCAAACAAAATAGTGAGACCATTCACTTGAGAAAAACATTACAATGGAGTGGCTCTGGCATTTGTTTAAAGAACATGGATTAGTAGTTGCAAAATATTAAATTGAAAATCATGTATAACTAAGAACAGCAAGAATCCCAGATGAGCTCATTTTTCATTAAGGTGATGTTTACACAGTCTTCCTGAAGAGCAGGGACAAGCAGCTAAGCACACTGAAGTCCTCCAGTGAAAGCAAAAGGGACATGCTACTTGATGATACTGTCAGACCATAAAAAGGCAAAAATTGATGTAAACTGAAATAGAGAGTGCACCTAAGCAAGCTTCATTCCAAACATCACTTCTCTATGGAGCTCCCAGTAGAATACAAAGTCTCTTTACTGCACAACTGATAGTAGTTTCATGCTGAGAGTTGCGAAACCGGTGTAATTGCAACACGCACAGAAACACTGAAAGCACTTTATAGTCAGTACCACATATAAAACTTAGATAACTTTGAAATCAGGATTTGATAACAAGGAAAAGAAAAACAAGCAAAATGATTTTGTGGCATTGGCTATGAAACTGGTGAAGGGCCTGGAACACAAGTCTTATGAGGAGCAGCTGAGGGAACTGGGTTTGTTTAGTCTGGAGAAGAGGAGGCTCAGGGGAGACCTTATTGCTCTCTACAACTACCTGAAAGGAAGTTCTGGGGAGCTGGGGGTCAGCATCTTCTTGCAGATAACTAGTGATAGGGCTAGAGGGAATGGCCTCAAGTTGCTCCAGGGAAGGTTTTGGTTGGAAATTAGGAGAAACTTCTCAGAAAGAGTAGTCAGGCATTGGAATGGGTTGCCCAGGGAGGTGGTGGTGTCACCATCCCTAGGGGCATTTAAGGAAAGGTTGGATGTGGTGCTTAGGGACGTGGTTTAGTGGCTGATAGTGGTGGTTGAGGGACAGTTGGACCAGCTGATCTTGGAGGTCTTTTCCAACCTTAATGATTCTATGATTCTATCTGTGGAGGCAAACAGGGTCCACAAAAGGAACTAACAGAAAATATCTATGTTGTCACGAAAAATAGTTTCAAAAACACTTCTAAAGATGACTGTATTGTTAAAAATATGTCTTATGGCTCAAATATACCGTTGATTTTAGCTAACTTTATGACTCTATAACACAGATTACAGACATCAAGATAGTCCTTGTATTTTCTTTACAGCCAAATGGCAAGAAATAGCCACTTTTAGGATGTAATTAATTTGGTTTCTTTTAGATATGCACTTCAGGATGCAAATAATTACCCCAGATGACACTGATTAGAACTCCGCTGATTACAAGAGACACTTGGAATGATTAGCTTAGAGATAGATACCACCAGAAATTAAGACATGTAAGAAATCTTATAGGAAGGCAAAAAAAAAAAGCATTCTTGAATCTAAAACAGAGTGAATACCAACTATTAAAATTTGATGCATGGAATGAAAAAAACAGCTCCTACCCAGCCAACTTTTACTGCACGTCCATGGGCTGCCTTCCCAGAAGGGTCCTTGCATGGTAGGTGGGGAAGCTGTGGCTGGAGACAGGATGCTGTCGGACAGGCTGTAGTGAGTGATGCAGGTCTGAGCCGCAATTCCTTCGAGGTTGTGTGACGATTGATCTCTGTCCCCAGACAGTTTTTTGGACCACTACACTGTTGGTTAAAAGCGAATAGCTACTGTCATTGTTTTCACATTTTTAGATCCTGAGTAAACACCAAATTCCCATTCTTGTCCGAGCTCAAGGCTGGCGGAAATACGTGTACAGGAACATCTGACACTACAAAAATTTACAGAAAAATCTGATAACACTTAATGACCTCACAAATTATATGTTCTGGTAGTAGCATAGCATAAGTACAAATTAGACATATCTAAGTTCTTTCTCAAATTTGCCCTTAAGTTTTTGGTCTAGCAATTTTACCTAGACATATATTCAACAGAAGGATATAGAGTCTTTAGTGGGGTAGTTTTCCTCACTAAACAAGACTGCAGAATCAAAATTTAAAATAAGAAGGTCAGATTCTACTGTAAAACAAAATACCTCCACCCTGACCAGAGTACACTCTCAGTCTTCAACATGTATAACCACACTGTTTTTACCAAATGCATTTTTCCTATTGATTTGTCATATGAAATTGGTTGAATGTAATAATTACCAGAAAAAAAGAAGTGAGCCTTTCATAGTATATTTTCTATCACATCCCATATGCAGAAGCAATCTCCTAGCATTAATATCATTAAATTTGTATTAGTACATTATTTACTGGTAATTGGCAACTTATGAATAGCTAAGTAGAAATCAAATTTATTTTTATTTGCTAAGGCATTTAACTTACAGTATATCTGGTTAAAATTTTAGTGATCACTAAGTTTCTTAGTACTTAAACGCTTATTGTTATTTGTTAATAATTTACTTTCCTATCACTAAGCTGTAAAAAAAAATTACATCACTTACAATGCTAAATGATGCAAAGTTATTCCATTGTTGATATAAAATTGTAGCATATTTCATGTTTGATACATTTTCTAGCATGAGGTGCATCATTTTTAGACAACTGGTTGCTGGTAATCATCATTTTTCTGATATTTTTCCAGAAAGTAGAAAAGTTTCTAAAGCAGTTTCAGAAGTAAGAAATGAGGTTTGTTGGCAGAGGCAATATCTTTTATTAGACCAGCTGATATAGTGGGGAACAATCAGGCAAGCTTTCTAGCATGCAGTCATGTAATCAATTCTTTTTGAAAAAACTACAAAAGCACAAAAGAAGAGTAGAAGTTGAAATATTTTTATAGTTCATGTGTGGATTACCAGGAATGCAATTTTGAAACTGAACAACTTTGAAAGAGGTATCTTCAATTTTCAGATTTAAGTATCTATGAAAAATAAAGATTTTATTTCTTTATTTTTAAGAATAAGGCTTTATTTCAGTTTGTATACTCTCAGTAATGTCACGGGAGGCATCCAGAATTTCAAGGTTTAAAAATAATACCCTTTACAGATATTTCATATATCTTATAAACCTCATAGAAAACATAAATTGTATAGCTGTTTTATGTGCATGTAGGAAAAAAAAAAAAAAAAGATTATAAGAAATAGACATTTCAAGAAAAGCAAATAAAGACATCTGTGTACACACAATAGCCTCTGAATCATTTTCTATATATTGTCTTTGTCTGTAAATGACACATGAATAATTAGGGTATTTATATTCCATATGCAGAGCCATGCAGAGATCCCCTGCAAGAGTATCCACATGACAGTGTCTATACAGCGGCAATAACTTCATACGTATAGCAGTTTAGCTGCTTAACACAGCACTGCATCTAAACTGAGCAGCTCTGCCTCACTAGACAGCTATTTTATTAGTGATTCTAGAGCAGGTTCAACTGGAAATGACTCCTAGTGCTGTCCACAGTATGGACATTTGTCTTAATAATGCTTTTGTCCTTCAGTACTAAGCTATTCAGACTGTATAGAAACACATATATTTCTCAAACAAGAAAACAAACAAAAAACACCTATGTAAAGTATTACTGGAGTCTCCATGAAATTAAAGGTAACACACAACATTTATAAAGCATGTAGTAAAACTGAAAGAAATTCAGAACTAAGGTAGGCCTAAATACACTGGTGTTAGCTTCAATATACGAAAATGTATACCACTGCTTTAGCTGTACTTTATTATGGTGTCCTGGAAGGGTCATGTGATTAGAATATTTAGGTCTCCGTGATCCAACTAATTTTAAATAATAATTCTTTCTTTAAATTTTTCTTTCTAAAGAGAACCACCACAATAAGCATATCTATTCTGTCAGTAACTGTTACCTAGAACCTGAAACACTTCCCAAAAGCAGGACTAAATCCCAGATAGCTTTATCTCTATATCACACTCTTATCCAATCAATAGCTGCACACCCAATGGGAAAGATTCATTTTTTTATAAATGGTCTACTGAAAAAGTGACTCATTCAGGTTGTTACATAAACAATGGATAAATTTATACTTTCAATACAAGAGCTACAGCATAGTCACATAAAAATATCAGGTAACAAATTCAAAATGAACTAATGAAAACGCATCTTCAAACAACTTCCAATTAAGCTTGTGAGTCCTTGCCATAGGATTTAGTGATCATTAGAAGTTTACAGGGGTTGAAAAAAGTTACAACAAATAAAACGAGGGTTGCTAAACACAGGATGCTATCTATGTCTGAGCCAGATCCTGAACTGCAGCTTTCTGGAGGATGGGAGTATACCTGGGGAAATGATCACTAAAATTTGGTCTTGTTCATTGTTTCCTAAGCATTTGCTGTAGGCTGCTGCTAGACATGGGATACTGGGATAGACAAACTTTTGATCTTTATGTGAAGAGCCTTGTGCTCTTATGTTTTAACCTTACAAATTTGCAGTGCTCGAATTCAGCATTTTGAGTATTCCATGATGGTCAACATACACACAAGATATGAAAAGTTCAAATATTTTCCTTATATATGGGAAACATTACTATAATGTTAATTTGAAATTATGAGTACACTGTACATCACATTTTACATTCAATATGCAAGCTAAATAATGGGCACTTGAAATGAATCTGCCTCCAATCAATACCCTGCAGAGTGTGTGGTAAGCTGAGAAAAATAATTTTTAGCTCTAACAACAGCTGAAAGGATGGTGAGACAAACACAATTTGGGGGTGAAATCCATTTCCTTCATTCCACACCATCAGGAATGAGAATATCCCTTCATGTTCTAATAATTCTTGGACCATCTTATTTGATTTTTTTTGTAACAAAGTTCTCTAGAAGAACATGCAACAAATCTCTTCTAAGAATTCTGATTGCAACATAAACTTCATGCATAATAAACTGATTTGTGTTCATTTAGGAAAACTTAACTGTATATTGATGCAGCTAGACAGCAGTTCAGTGCTACTAATAATGAAAAGTCAAAATTAAAGCAGTAGACAGAAAATTAAAGGGCTGGGAAGTTAAATTTGCAAATGTAACATAAATGGAAGAAAGTTAGCAGATAATTAGAGTTTCTAATTTCTCTTTAAATGTCTCTCAGGTTGTGCACCAGGCAATTAGATTTCATTGGGCTTCGATTTACAGTTGGGAACAGTTGAAAGTGTGAGACTTTGGGTAAGATTAAAGAGAATTATGTTTTTTTAATGAATATGCTGAAAGTTACTGTAAGGTGAACACAGATTTCAAGCTACAAAGAAAATGATTTTAACCCTTCTTTAAAGAAATGTTATTCACAGATCATAGTTCCTTTGAAGTACAGTTCAGTAAAACAATATAGCAACATATTACCATACCAACAGCCTATCTCTACCACGAAACAGCCGTGAAGAACCATAAGATGCACCAGGATTTTTCTCCCATTGCTTCACATTAGTCTTCTATAAACACAGTTATGGGCACATAGAGACCTGAAGTTCAATCAATAGCTGTAACTACTAAATTATGAATTACACTAGGTCTGGTTGAGTTTTATCAGTAAAAGTAAGTTCATATGAAAAAGCATGCATCAATTGTATAGTGCCCAGAAGAAATGAAGCAAGTATTCAACAAAGGAACAATTTAATTTGGCTTTCTTTTCTGTCCTAGAAGCCCTTTGAAGAACTGAGGACATATGAAATCTTCCTTATTTTCAAGAAAAGAATAAAAATATGCAGAAATAAATTAGGAGTCTCCTCTATGCTAAATTTTTCTAATTATTTATTTTTATTAGTGTTATTAAGTAGAGATATCAACATTTACACATAAATGTAAATGTTGTAAAGAAGAATTCTGGAGACACCAAGGGAATTAGTGCAAACTCTGAACAATCCACAATCCACTGCTTTAAAATTCCATTCCCAAAACTCACATTACTAAAATGTGTACTCCCCAACTAAGATCTTTCTTTCTGGGAAAAAATAAAAATGAATAACCAAACTTTTTTTTTTTTTTTTTTTTTTTCTGACAAGAAGAAACAATCAGTAAGGCATTTTCCTTAAAATTTCTATTTCAGAGCCTACTTGAGACATTGTGGCTTCTCTACTTATCAACAGACAAGGAACCACTTCTCAAACTCAGGAGGCCTGCATATATGAACAAGGAGCTCCTGGTCAAACTCAAACAGAAGAAGGGGGACTACAGAGGGTAGAAGAAAGGACAGGTAGCCTGGTAGGAATACAGAGAAAATTTCCGAGCAGCCAGGGATCAGGTTAGGAAAGCTAAAGCTTCTATAGGAACATCAGTAATACAAGGAAGACTAGGGAAATTGTGGGCCCTCTCTGTGGGAAGGTAATAGGAGACCTGGTTACCTGGGATATGGAGAAGGCTGAGGTACTCAATGACTTTTTTGCCTCTACCTTCACCAGCACTAGCTCTAGCCACATATCCCAGGCCCAGAAGGCAAAGGCAGGGACTGGGAGAATGATGAACTGCCCACTGTAGGAGAAGATCAGGCTCAAGACCAGCTAAAGAACATAAAGGTGCACAAGTCCATGGGACCTGATGAGACACATCCATATGGCCTGAGGGAACTGGCAGATGTAGTTGCTAAGCCACTATCCATCGTATTTTAGAAGCTGTGGCAGTCTGGTGAAGTTTCCACTGACCGGAAGAGGGGAAACAAACCCTCCATTTTTAGGGGTTAAAAAGGAGGGTTAAAAGGAAATCCCAGGGAACTACAGGACAGTCAGTCTCACCTCTGGACCTGGCAAGATCACAGAGCAGATCCTCCTAGAAACTATACTAGGGCATATGGAAAATCAGGAGGTGATTGGTGACAGCCAACATGGCTTCACTAAGGACAGATTGCGCCTGACAAATCTGGTGGCCTTCTACAACAGGGTTACAACATTGGTGGATAGGGGAAGAGTAACTGACATCATCTACCTGGACTTGGGCAAAGCATTTGACACTGTCCCCCATGATATCCTTGTCTCTAAATTGGAGAGGTATAGATTTGATGGATGGACCACTTGGTGGGTAAGGAACTGGCTGGATGGTTGCACTCAAAGAGTTGCAGTCAATGGCTCAACGTCCAAGTGGAAATCAGTAAGGAGTGGTGTTCCTTAGGGGTCAGTATTGGGACTGATGCTGTTTAACCTCTGTTGGTGACATGGACAGCAGGATCAAGCGCACCCTCAGCAAATTTTCCAATGACACAAAGCTGTGTGGTGTGGTTGACATGATGGAGGGAAGGGATGCCACCCAGAGGGACCTTGACAGGCTTGAGAGGTGGGCCTGTGAAAATCTCATGAAGTTCAACAAGGCCAAGTGGAAGGTCCTGCATCTGGGCCAGGGCAATCCTAAGCACAGACATAGGCCAGGTGGAGAATGGATTGAGAACAGCTCTAAAGACAAGGACTTGGGGTTGCTGTTTGATGAGAAGCTCAACATGAGCTGGTAATGTGCAAACGCAGCCCAGAAAGCCAACTGTATCCTGGGCTGCATCAAAAGAAATGTGGCCAACAGGTCGAGGGAAGTGATTCTCTCCCTCTATTCTGTTCTCATGAAACCCCACCTGGAGTCCTGCCCTCAGTTCTGGAGCTCCCAGCACAAGAAAGATGTGGACGTATTAGAATGAGTCCAGAGGAGCACCACAAACATGATCAAAGGGCTGGAGCATCTCTCCTATGAAGACAGGTTGAGGGAGTTGGGGTTGTTCAGCCTGAAGAAGAGAAGGCTCTGCGGAGACCTCATTGAAGTCTTCCAGTACCTAAAGGGGGCCTACAGAAAAGCAGGAAAGTGACTCTTTGTCAGTGAGTGTAGTGATAGGACAAGGATAATGGTTTTCTAAAAAAAAAAAAGAAAAAAAGAAAAAAAAAAAAGGTAGATTTAGATTAGATATTAAGAGGAAATTCTTCACTATGAGGGGAGTGAAGCACTGGAACAGGTTGCCCAGACAAAGTTGTGGATGTCTCATTCCTTTGAAGTGTTTGTGGCCTGGTTGGATGGGGCTTTAAGCAACCTGGCCTAGAGAAAGGTGGCAGGGGGTTTGGAATTAGATGATCTTTAAAGGTCCCTTCCAATCCAAAACATTCTATGATTCTATGACTCTATGACAGAGCTGGTCTGAGAAATAGCCGGTAGTCCAGTGAACATGGTTTAGACATCACTAGTAGAAAGCCACCACTTTACACTGACCTGATAGTGTCAGGTATCCAGACTCATTGCCTTAGACAGGCTGATTTTTTCTTGTTTTAGCTGTGAAAACGAAGTAACTGCTCCTAATGTGTTTTAGTCCAGCAACGTCAATACCAAATGCAGTCAGTAGAGGTCTAACAAAGCTCCACAGCCACACAGTAGCTAGCAAGCCTTTCTGTTAACTGGAGTTAGGGAAGGCTGTTGTGTTACTTTTTCTAACTGGTGAAGAGTGTCAAACTTAATTCAATGACAAAAGTAAGCCCTGTGCTAGAAAACAGAAAAACATCCCCAAGCAGACTCAGTCTGATGAGAAAGAAACATTTAATGTGAGCTGTACTTTTCATGGGGGAGGACTCAAATTTCTGATGATGGCCTGTCATCTTCTCCCCAGCTATGCACTTCTCCTCCAGGGCAACTGAAAGCCAAGGGCCAAGGAGTGTTTTGGGTGTTTAGCATAACACTAGGGGAAAAGGGGCACGTTCGAGGATGTTCACGTATATGCTGGTCTTACTTGTTGTCTTAAGTGTTGTAACTGAACTAATAATAGTAAATGCTGTATTATTATTTTTTTTATTAGACCATTAATTGAACTTCACATTTAAGCTGTTTCCTTTTTTGCCTGTAAAAGGATTTTAAACATTACAACTTCATCAACCTGATTGTGCCACTGTAATCTTGAAAAGATTACTCAATTTGACTATTTTTGTTTTACTTTCTCTAGGGTAATAGGAAAATATGACAATACAAAATACTTTGTCTTTACGAAACAGAAAAAGTTAAAAAAGAAACAAGGTTTCCAAACACTGCACTAACAAAAATAAAATAATTAATCTTATCAAAATTACATAGAAATAACATGCCCATTCAGTTTCTCAATAGGTTTCACATCTGAAATATAACATGGGTAATAAGTTGAGAAAGCAGTATATTGTGTTATCTATGTCATTACATCATGGCATAACAAAGCAATGTTGTGCCTTTGACAAACACTACAACAGAGATGTCCATAATGCATTTTAAAATGTAATCTTAAAGGAGGCATGCAAGAGGAAAAGCAAGGGAGGGGGTTTTTGATTTATTTCATCTCTTACACAACACATTTTACTATATGGCTTTCTATAAAAGAGTGATTTGTCAAATGTAGATACATGGACTTAGCGGAAAATTCTGTATTTTGGACTTATTTAAAACAAAAACAAAACCCCTACTTTTAGGAGACCTAAGTAGTCATCAGCTTCTCTTACAACACTTAGATAATACACTTTTCTAAGAATACATAGATTGTGTATGCATAAATTGTAAAAAAAAAAAAAAAAAAAAAAAAGACGACATTTTATTGTTCATTTAGTAAGAACTATTGTAAGTGACTAAAAAATAAAATAAATATACATACAAAACCACAAACAAACAAAAAAAACAGTACCCTGACCGAAATGGTATTTCAGACCATTCTATCCTTGAATTCTTCTAAATTAGGCTAAGGAACAGTTGCATACTCTAAGGAGGTCAGTATGATAGACATTGTCAATGGATGCCCATCAGGTTAAACTCTAGGCAAAATAAAGTTAAAACTGCCATTTTCTTCTAAAATCAAGTCTGACTACACAGAGAAACCTCATGGCTACTGCCTATATGTTTGACTTCTAATATTCATCTTGTTTCCAAGATGAACACCCTGACCGAAAGGCTTTAAGCTGATTTACCAGAGAGAAGGTATAAACTGATTCCCTTAAAGTTATTCTACTGTAAGGAAAATAATTCAAGCTTCAGTGGGTGAAAAAGGAAGTATAAACAAAACTGGTCAGGGATTTTTTAATGGAGTGGGATGAAAAGCTTCAGTTCCTAAAACAATGAAAATTTTGTACTTCATCCACTGTTTAAGAGTACTGACAGCAGAAATAATCCAATAAGGATTTTACCTAGATTTTCATTATATAAGAATATAAACAAAGTAAAAAATAGCATTTTTCTGGAGTTTTTTACAGAGAAAGTGAAAAGGAGATAAAGTCACTCCTTAGATCTATCACACAGTGCCTCTCTCAGATGCAAATGTACATAAGGGTTTATGGCCAAAGGTTCAGTTCTAAATCAGCTCTGGCTAGCTACTGGTAGTAAGTGTTTTAATAAAAGTTATTTAGAAGGCCAGAGAAATGCAGTAACTTAACTATGTGATGCAGCTTTGACTGTTAAACTTCTGCTATTTACTGCTCTTTAGCTTTTGGCAGATATCTTTCTCGTTTCTTCACAGAATCACAGAATCGTCTAGGTTGGAAGAGACCTCCAAGATCACCTAGTCCAACCTCTGACCTAACACTAACAAGTCCTTCACTAAACCATATCACTAAGATATTCTTGGTACATCTTTTTGTTTGCTGTATTTACCATGTTATTTCCTAGGACCTGTCTCTCATGGAACAGCACTAGGCATTTATGAAAACAAAGTGATACCTTCTCCATTGTACAGAAGGAAGAAATCTCAGTGTCATTCAGAGAAGGGTCCGGACTAGAGTACCTCTTGAATCTCTTCCAAACTGCATGGCAGACCTGGGAGAGTACAAAAGAAATTCTGTTTCCTTCAAATGGAAATACCAGGAAGAATGATTGATGTTCATCTAGTTGTCACATGGAGTTACAATGTACATAGACCCAGATGTGGGAATTTACCACAATGCTCCTGTGACCTGCATTTAGAGTATGTGACAAACTCCAAGTGAACTCTGCTGATGATTTCATTCCAGTTAGTAATATTACAATCTTATAGCTTACTTTCAAATGTATTCCATTTCTTCTAACACAGTGAATTGTGCCAAGCTCAATTCAACAGTTTATGAGTCTCGAAATAGGGATGTGCTATGTATCTCCAATGAGGTCAAATTATTCAAATATATCTGAACAGGAACAAGCATTTGAGCTGCATTTCTCAGACTCTCAGCAGCAGTTTTTTCCTTTATTGCCAGTTTATGTCAAAGACATATGGTTTGGAGAAGTAGCTCTCTTAGGAATACTTTTGCTTTCAACAAGAATTAAAACCGCATTTCTTCTTCAAACTATTTCAAGGCTTTGATGTCTTAGACGAGACGCAGCATTCTTTCATCTTGACATTCAGTAAAGGAAAGCATGTTTTTATTTATTTATTTAAATATATTCAGAAATAGCTGAGGTTAATTTAATTAGTTGTCATTACTGTCTTGACATTCATACTCAAAGGTCATATTTTCCCAGCAGTAGTGGTATGTATATTACTTAAACTGAAAATAAAATTAAAAAAAAAAATCTCCCCTCTTTTGAGATTATCAGCTGCAGCTATATTCTCCATTTTAAAATGCATAAAAGATGTAAAAGAGAAGTTAGGCCCCAATTTGTTCCTCTAGTAGGTTCAATCAGCAGTAGTGGCTGCAAAGATTTATTTTTCATCATTTGAACTGTAGGCATGCAGCCAAACATGGTTGAAAAAGGGGGGATTATAACCCAATTTAGCTAATGGAGATAGGTCTATCTTAGACCCTATCATCACTCTGCATTATTTTCAACTCTGTCAACACCATCAGCCTGCATTCCTGGTATGGTCTCTGTGCAACAAGGCAGAGAGCAGAGCTCTATAGAAAGTTTGACTATTCTATCTTGTCTTACTCTAGATCACCTGAGGATCCACAAAGTAGTGATAACTCTCCCCTGCAGATTTCTGGAATATACACAATACTAAGCATACAGCATTTGATTCTTTGACATATTTTTCCACATAGTAATTGGGCAGTCTGTCTAAATATGGAACAAAATGCTTTCCTGAGTTGGTATTGCCAGGTCCAACTTTAATATAATCTGCAATCACATAGTAAATTTGTTTTGAAACTATATTTAACTAGAATATTATCCTTTGTTTAAAACAGGGTAATCCAGAGTATTGAAACACTACCCCAATGATTCACAGTTTTAAGTAACTCTGAAAACAATTACTAAAAAAGCTCAACAGTAGGTGTCAAAATTAATTTTAGTAGCATAGCCTAGTGGTCTGTTTTTTGAGTAAAGAAAACATGATCCTCAGAGTCTTAGTCAAATTAATTGCCCAGATGTCTAAATATGGACAAATAATGATAGCCTTCCATTAAAAAAAATAATAATACAATTATATACAACAAAAATATTGACTATTCTTGTTCAGTATGCACAGGAAAGAAAAGAAATCCTTGTCTAAATTTTAAAATGCTTCCAGTTTAAAGATGTAAAGTGCTTAAAATTGAAAGATCTTATATTTCAATTATTTTATACATATTCACAGGAATTTCTTCTAAAAGCAGCTAAAATGTTGAGCTAAAAATTTGTGTGCCAAGTTTGAGGAGTAATTTTAAAACATACATGTGAAATCTCATCATTGAACTGGTTCACATAATTTTCTCCTAATACATATTCTTCCCTCCTTTTAACATAAACTTAATATTCTTACAAGCACAGCCCTAATAAGGATTCCTTTCACTGCAGTTTAATTTTCAGTAACCAAAGAAATATTCAGTAGTATTGTCATTCCAAATCAGCAAATTCACCTGTAAATTAAAGAATCAAAACTGTTCAGAGAAAATAATCTGTCCTACCTTAAACAAAGACTTATCAATTTATTCCATATTTGATCATCTCCCATTTCTGAGCATAGCATTCCATCTATGTCTAACCAGAAAATTAAATTATCATTTTAACAGATTGAGATGATATATCCCAAAGTATTCAAAGATAAAAGCAATGAACGGCTCTTTTAGATCCAGTTTAGATCTATGCAACTTGATCTGGATCATTAAAAAGAGAAAGAATTAAATTACAACCAGTAGAATCAGTAAGTGATAGTTTATGAAAATGCAATGAAACATCAAGGGTATATAGGAAGCTGAGTTAATAATTGAGTATACGCCATAATGTATTAGATAGAGCCTTGCGGATCTACTTTCACAATTCAAATACTTTGTAAAAATAAGATTTTTTTTTCCAATTTTCATTATTTTTCATTCATTAGAAAATAAGTAATCTCATTTTAAGGTAAAAAATAGTGTTATTTCACTGAAACTTTATAATTTTCTTTTTATACCCATCACTGGCAACCATAGAAAATATACACATTCATTTGAAAGGCACCTCACCATAAAAAAATGCTCTAAAACGTTAATGTAATCTTGAAATGGATTCATGTTGAAAATCAGAAGATCACCTCCTAAGACTTCTTAACTGCCTCCATCATAATTACAAATCTGTTGCATGTCTGAACAAAGAAATAGAAAGAATAATAGACAGTACATGGAAGCATGAACAGGCCTGGAGCAATAGGAGAAAAAATGAAAAAATAAAAAATAAAAATCAAAGCGTTTGTGACATCTAATTGCATGCACCTAAGTAAACATTTTACATTTTCTGGTCTGACTGTACTTGTTCTTACTGTTAGCAGCATTGGTTATATTACCAGAAACACTTATGTTTTTACTGGAATTTTGTGACAGTGGTAGAAAATGTTCATTGGAATAAATAGAGGGTCAGCCCTTAGTAAAGTGTGTCTATGATGTCTGGGTAAACTTGGCATTTCTTAAAGGAAGCACTGACACCTGAACTAGGATGAAGCCTTTACATTTTTATGACTTGCTCACTTGAAACACCTCTGTCTTGCCTGAAGATACAAAATACCTTCCTCATTTCCTTCTTTATTTCTTCTCTTGCATATGTGATTTCTGACAGTGATAATGTGTGTTTATATCTTGAAGAGAATCTGACCAGAGGTATTTCTTATGGATTTCTGATTATTAAGCCACATTTTATCAACAATTTCCATGCTTGCGCCTGTGATCCAATTCACTTTCAGGACATGGAAAGAGCCCTCAGTCCTCTCCCCTATGCTTTCCTGATCTGTCAGCCCTAGATAACGAATACATTCGTGTGAGTGGCACTGATACCCATTGGCATCTTTCCAAATAATTTTAGGTTCTCAAATTCTCATCACACTGACTGATCTTTGAACATTCAGCTTTTGCATGAGTGGTGATTTCCAGTATCACAAGAAGACTGACAGCCTTACTGCTTGTCATCATGCAGTACAGTAGCTGACTGCCCCTGGATAAGGTGACCTGAGGCTTCCCAGTTTGACTAAGCTAGTGTCTGGTCCTGTTTGCTTTTTCAGGATTGTCCTATACTGCCATGGTAGGGCTTACTGGGATACAAAAACGTCCTTGGTTTTATTCTCCCTCAGCCAGTGCAAATCACATTGTTTTATTGACTTGAACCTTGTCATATCTGTCCGAGCTTGTCACCACACATTTGTAGCTCTGATCACTGTAGCAAATCTCAGATACAGCTTTTTCTTGTAAACTCAAATTAGTTTATGCTATTTTTCCCATTTTACAACAATGTAGTGAAATCAGGAGCAGACATCATGACTGCACTGAAATGCAGAATTTAAAAATAAATCAAGACCAAAAGAGATAATGGTATGAAAAGGAAAACAGTAAACAAATCAGTGTTATACATGCTCTTTGCAATGATCACTTCTTTCAAAGCTGAACATACCTAAGTGCACATATTTTGCACATATATTACAGGACTAGCAAACAGAAAATTAAGATGACAAATTAATTGTAAAGCCCATGGCTTTGTCCTGCACAAAGCACCCACTCTGTCCTCCCTTTAATCTACCCAAACTGTAGAACTGGAGGACAAAATTCTACTTTTAGCTAAGAAATACATCTTCCTTTCTCCTTGATTTCTCTTTCAGACTAAGACTTAGTACATGCTTATACTGCTATGGATCTCCTCAAAGCAGACAAAGAAAGAAGGTTGTTGTTCTTGCCTCTGATTTCTTTTTATTTGATTTTAGAGGAGCTCCTTTGAAAAGGCTTTATTTTTCATTTCTATTTTTCCATTTGTAAATTTAAGCAACTATTTTCCATCTTTCTCCTTTCAAAATGACAAGACTTTGACAGTAATTGCTAAGACTGTATGATTCATCATATTTAACTATGTTCCCCCTGAGAAACCAAAATAAGGTTTTGCATACAGCCATTTTCAACCTTGAGTGGTCAGTGAAGAGACAGTGCAATCAAGATTTTCTAGAATATACAGCCTACACAGCCAGATTTTCTTATATTATTTCATTGTAGATCGTGCATCTCAAGGATGCTGCCTAAATAAAGCACACTTCTGCAGCGCTCCTTAGGCAGCGCTCAAAGTAGCTTGAAGACCTCAGCACATTAATCTGTATAAGTCAAAAGAAAAAGAAAAAAGTATTCATATTTATCCTTTTTATCACCTTTCCCCAACTACTTTGGCAACAAGAACAGTGCATAACATATTAATTCATGCATTGTTTCAGTGCCATTCCTGTGCAGAAACTATATTGCAACGTTTACACAGCTTTTCTGTCAAAGCCCATTTGTGATTTGATGCCATAGAAAATTATTCTGTTTCCACTTAAACCTGGGTGTGTCATACAAAACAAAAATATTTATAAAATACCAGCTCGCTAAAACTAGGACAGGCATCTGCATTGCCAAAATAATAATTAAAACAAAACAAAAAGCATTTTCAATTACCTGCTTTGGTATAAGTGATTTATAGAACATTAATTCCAAAAAAGCCAAATCTGACATAGCTGGCAACTGGCCATGCAAGTTGGAATGGCTGTTTGTGACCCTGTTGCCAGTTGGCTACCTCTATTATATTAAAATGCAATTGTCTGTAAGAAGCATCTTTCAGTTGTCTCCGGTGGAAAAAAAAAATAGTATCCTAACACATTTTTCTGAAGTACCCAGTGACAATTTTGAAAACTCTTATTTTACCAAAATAAAACACTGGCTTTAGAATCTGACTGCTTATTTATGGACGTATATGGAAAATCAGAAGAAATGTAAATTTAAGAGTCCTAGCAGAGTTGGACTGAGCATGCTGAATGTAAATTTGAGGTATATGTTTGTGTACATCTATATAGATATACAGATACACATGTGAGTGGGTTACTATCATGTTAAAGGGGGACTTAGAGTCTAACATTCGCCTGTTTCAAAGCCCTTAAGGACTTTCACTGAGACAGTTTTGCAAAGGTGAAAGTATTTAATAAGGTGACCAATATAACATATTCAGAATTGCCATTGATAAATACACTTAATGCTAGCTATGTAATACTGCTAATATATGGCGATAGCACTAGCAAAATGCTGTCCCGGGTATTTCTCATGAAAGGCTGAAGGCGCAGAGCTTACCAAGAAGGCATCCCTGTCTTGGTTGAGGAGGAGCACAGACCAGCTACTGCCTCTGCTGGGTTTCCAGTTTTTTCTTCCTCTTCCCCCAGCTCTTCTTTTTTCCTCATTTTAACTTTGTTTTGTTTTTTCCTAACACTAACTACTTCTCTCTTTTTATTATTTTTTTTTTTTACACTAACTCCTAACACTTTTTTATATCCTAACATTACCCGTCAGGTAAGGATTACCCTGGGGTGACATTTAGCATGATTTGGGTGAAGAGTTGAATAATATAGTCATATACGTTTAGCAAGTACTTCATTGAGCTCATTATCATATTCAGGGTGTTAATTTTAATATTCATTTTACACTTGGGCACCATGGCCCTCAAGATTCTGTTCTACCACCAGAACAGGGCTGTCCTGCCAACACAAGACTCCCTCCTTCAGAAACCTCTCATACCAAGCTTGTGGACCTCCATCCACAAAGTTTGTGTAAGTGATAGACAAGAACAAGCTGCTCAACTTCCCTTTGCCTAAGGCTGGTGCTTATCAGTGAGGCTATCAAGCCTGAATATTCTCCACAGTTAATTAAGTAGATGTTTACCTGTTTGTTTACCATTTCAATAATACTTTTGGAGTCAAAAACACTGTTAGTGAAAATATAAATTATATTGTGGTGTTTCTTCATGTAAAAGTAAAATCAAGGAGAAAGGTTAAAGGTCTCAGAAAGAAGCCCAAAGAACTGTGGCCTCAAAACAGATTTGCAGAAGTTTGGAGATTGGCTAAGCGTACTATACTCATCTGTTTGGGGCAATTTCTGGAGAAAAGAAAAACAGAAGCTGTGGGTGTAATTACCCAGTTTTAACATAAGTTTTTAACTTTGACAGTTGAAGTTACTCTTTCTCAAATAAAGCTTAATGTAATACTCAAACAGTGGATGAACAGTAGATTTTATTAGAATAGTTACTATTCATTAAAATATCAAATGAACAGATTAATTTTTTCACACCTGTTTTCTCTTCATGCTAACATAAAACATACAGGCAATAGGATATAGTAATACGTTTTATAATTTCCCTTTATTAAAGAGTAAACAAATCATGACTCCTTCAAAATACTTCATGGTTGGTTGGTTTGTTTGCTTAATGTATATTCTGGAAGTGCCACACACAGGAAGATATAAATTGTGACTATATTTTTACTCCACAAAGTAATTTATGTGGCTTTTGTCTGCATAATTTTCCCCTTAAAACAGACAGAATAATTACTGTTGGCTTAATTTTAGAGACTTCAAATGGGAAGAGAGCTATAACTCACATAAAACTAATACAAAATAAAGTGCATAAAATCAATCTGATTTATTTCTTCAGCAAAAAACACTTTTTTGGGGGAAAAGTCACAAAAATAAAGAGAATCTTTCACTGAATTAAATTCCTCCTGTCTTTTTCATAAACCTCAAAAAACTGTTAAATAATTCTCCTATACCTCCTTGCATGTCTGTTCATCAAAGTGCAGTACAATTTCTGTGGTAGGCATATAGCAATTAGAGTACAGCAGACAATACACAGATATGGGTTTCAGCTCATATAAGAAATTCTTAGTTTCCAATAATCCTCATCTCTACGTGCCAAAAGGACACCAATAATGTAAACTTTAAATAACAGCCTGCGAAAACTTATTTTCCAACCTGAACCACAAAGCAAGTAATTCTGCTATTTGGGACCCTAGAACCTTAATTTACATATTTTTTACATATTTTTTTCCCACCATTTTTTTATTTCTTAAAATTATAGCTTCTTCACAGGAGTTGGAATAAAGCAAGTCATCATGGAGAACACGGATAATTGAGATTCATGCAGATGAAGCAGTCAAATATGTAAATTAAATGTGATGTAGCAAATGGATGTCAATGTGAATATGTACAGTCAGAAAGAAAGACAGAAAAAAAGCATAGAAACTTTCTC
This sequence comes from Cygnus olor, assembly GCF_009769625.2. NCBI lineage: Eukaryota > Metazoa > Chordata > Aves > Anseriformes > Anatidae > Cygnus > Cygnus olor. The sequence goes on along the minus strand of NC_049172.1, from coordinate 38,656,185 downwards.
CTTTTATACTGCTTCTAGAATACAAGTCCCTTGTGGCAGAAGTACTGCACAATTTTGGTCCTCAATAAATATTTATGGGAAACATTCTTTAGTTCTTGCAGTTTTGTAAGGAACATCACTTTATTTTGTACCACTGATATCCATTTTGCACTCTGTTATCTCTCACAGGCCTAATTTCACTATTTTGCAAGGACGGTCAGCTTTAGGCAGCTGCACTATAGACCAAATTGAAGCATCAAGTTTCAAAGGACAACAGGCTTTTCCAACCTAAATACAAAGTGACAAAGTAATTATATCAATATGCACACAACGAACTTGAGATGCATGTAAATATTTGTAAATTACTTTTACCAATAATCATGTTATCGTAACCTACTTAGCATAAAAGCCAAAGAATAGCAGTGACTCCATGAGAAAAGGGTGAGATGGGCACCATTATGGCAATAAAGACATTAGAATTTAAAGAAACTGAGCTTACCTGATATTTCTAAGAACACATTCAATTCCTCAACATGGCAAAACAGACAAGCTGTTTATGTAGAACAAGTCTGGCATTGCCACTTGGGGTAATTCTCATCATGTGGTCAGCAACCATTTCCTCTGAATGGCTTTATAAGGTGATGACAGAATTGTTGCTTCTGAAATCCTGCAACAAAAGAGCTATTGTCACTCACTGAAACTTGCAGATCAGTTTAACACAGACCAAAAGAAGTATTTCCTTATAGAGTGAACAGTGGTCTGACTTACATATCCTCCTTAAATGGCATCTCTTCACAGCTACTGTCAAAGACAGAAAATGAAGCTAGATAATTGACAGACCACTGACTTTATAAGAAATTTTGCATGTGATTACAACCTCTATATGCTGATTTTGTGGTGGGGAGTGGCTGATTGGGGGTGGTATAAAGTTGTACATCAAAAATGGCACCTCCATTAGGCTGGTAGCCCTTGGTTATGAACACAAGTGTCTGCACAGGTAAATCTCTATGTGCCCCAAGGCTTTCTGAAGATGCTCAGGGAAAACAGCCTATATACTATATACCTGAAAGAGTAAATGAACCGCAATATTACAAATAATGTAAGCAAATAAATGTCCTCCATCACCGCTTATGGCAACAGAGCTCGTTACAAAATAATTTTTAAATGGATTATCAAGTTATTTGATAATTTTCCCAAAAATACAGGACATTTAATGATATATATATATTTTTTTTAACTAATCAGTTCAGTCTCTGTACCTCTGTAACTAGAGAAGAGTTCCCTCTTCTCATTAACAGAAACATCTTCACTTCAAGCTTTTGCTTTCTTAAAGTTGAGATTCAGCTGAATACTTTCCATTATTCATTTTTCTTTATATACAAAAAAAGCAATTATACACTGGTGGTCACAGTTGTCTTGGTTATATTGCAGTTCAGGTATATTGTACAGTACAGCTAATGCTATCTCCTCTCTCACACAGATGTTTTCAAACAACTCTGTCTTCACTATTGTCAGTATTAAATTAGGTCTCCACTGTAGTCCTACAGAGCTGACACAGCAAAGACATTGTTTGGATTGTACCCTTCTGACACACCATCAATACCAGTTTTCTCTTAAGATTTGCCTAGAGGATAAGTCAGTCACATAACTGGTTCCAAGAATAGGCATAGTACTCAGCTGCCTTCTACAGCAGCTTGTAGTGGCCAGGAGGCCACCAGACTTGCCTGGGCCTAAAGAGAAAGGATTTACCATTTCATCTTGAAAAGCCTTTCTCCTGGCTCGCCCAACCCTTTTGCTGTTGCTGCTGAAAAAAATCAGCATGGCTACACAGACTGCAGTTATAGGGTAAGTCTGTTAGACATAATGCTCCTACGTTTCTTCCCTCATCGGCCTTTTTAGCAACCAAAAGCCCTGCTGTCCAAGTTTTTTTCCCCATATCCCCCAAGCTTTCTTGATTTAGACCCTCAGCTTGGGTCTTTCCCTTAGAAGTAAACAGGGATTTACTCCCTGTGCAAAATATGGACAAGGCATTAGAAACCCAAGAAAGAAAAAGTTCACTGTGTATGAGGATAAGAGGGAAAGGCAGACTGAAGGAGGAAAAGAAAAGCACACAAACACAAAATATAATTCCAAATGCAATTACTGTGTTGGGAGAGACTGGAAGCATTGCATACAGTTTAGATGGAGTGTACATAAATCATCTTGCATTATGAAAGATAGGAGTTAAGCACACTTTAGATATATCCTCTTGTTTCCCTCTGATGGATTTTTCTTCCATCCCTCCCTATATTCACCAGATGCAATGCTGCATGTGCTGGAAAAGGAGCTGCTAGTTATCAAATTAATCTTGAACATGTTGAGACTCCAACCTGATTGTGGGCATGTAAAAAGGTATACATTAATTGTCCTGCACTTATCTTTTCCCATTTATTACAATTTATTCTTAAAGGAGCAATTTCCCTGGCAGTTTGCCACTCACCAACAATTCCCGAATAACAGTATCTGTTTTTCGTTTTGTTTTGTTTTTAATTTTTTATTCCACTTAATGCAAGTAAAATACAGGATCCTGAATGGCACAGTTTTGTGTTATCCAGTAATTTCAGATAACACCAAATGGTTAATAACTGTTGCTACAGCATTTATGGGCATATCTAATACTGTTTTAATTTTCTCTAATTAACCTTGATGCAACTCAGAATCAGCTTCTGATTTACTGTAGCTTTCTGAATGCTTTGGGGTAGAATGAGATCAAAATGTTAACATACATTCTAGTCTTTGGGGTAGAATGAGTGAGATCAAAATGTTAACATACATTTTAGTCTTTGAGTTGAATGAGCATTATGGCTTCAATTCTCACGTTATTTACATCAGCTTTAAACTGACGTGCCCATTGTGACCACAGTTGTCTTCAATCACAGCAAATTCAGCTAAAAAGAAAACCAGGCCTGCAATGCCAAGTTAAATAATCCAACACTTGCAGTGTAAGGAATTTGCACTTTCTTTCAGAGATAGGTGTGTTATTTCCAATACCTGCCGATCTCTGCTTTTAATCAGATCCCATTTCTGTACAATTATCATTTCAGGCTTCTGTTGATTGCTTTTGCTCCGCATAATGAGTAGAAAGAAACACTATCTCATTGTGCAGAATATTGGATTGGTTGGCGTAATAGACTCAGTTCTATTTTTTGCCTTGCTCTTTGAAAAGTTAATTTTCTCTTTCATCAAATAACTAGCAGACTACTAATAGCATATAAGGTTTTAGAGGGATTTGCATTAAAGAATGCAGCTGAGTGCCTTATCTACTTCTGGAACCAGAGTGACATATGGATGCTGTTTTACTGTTGAATACTTAAGGTAAAGTTAATGCTTGCTGCAAGCCCCCCTTAGTTTTAAATTCATGGAATGGGAACGTGGATTAGCTCTCCCTGAAATGCAACCGTAGTGTGTGGAGGAGGTGGTGGTTCTTGCACAGGCTTTGTAAGCATAAAGTTGCAAGTTCAAAGCCTCATCAAAGGAGCAGAACTCTTCATCCCAGTTTGAAACTCTGAGAAATCCTCTTTGGCATTGTATCACTTCCTTTTTTACAGTGAGCAATAAGTGCCCTGAGAGAGAGCTGAAACCATATGACAGAGAGGATGCATTTCATTTGGCGGATGATGCTTGAGACTACTTTCTGCAAAACATGGAGAGACAACAGTATAGGCCCTGTGACTAAGATTTTCTGCAGTCAAGGTAGCAACAAAGGGACTGCTGGGCACAATCCTGTTATGTGCCCTGTTGTTTTACTTTTCAAATAATAAAGCAAAATTGCACCTGGTACACGTGGTCTCCCTCAGAGAGCAGAATCTGTGTAATACAGCCCCAACAGCTCTGAGCATTATCAGCAGTACAGATGTAGGGGGATACCCTCCAGAAAGACAGATACTGCAAGATATAGACTTAAAACATACCTAAAACAAACCTAATTTTTCCTCAAGGAAGCTATTACTGCCCTATATTGATTTGATGTATATACTACCAATTGAATGTTACCATTTTATTAAATCCTAATCCACAAGTGAGATAAAGTTCAAGGATACTCCCTCAAATGGCATTTGTAATTCACACATTGAATAACCTGATGGGTTTTGAGCAGTGTTATACCTACTTACATTCCATACCTTCTGTTTTAATTAACTTGAACACTCAACTTCAAACTGAAACTTGGAACACAGGAAAAGCACAATTCTTTATGCCCCTGAAGAATGTAATGAGCACTATACTAAACTTATTTGGGAGTAGATTTCCTTACATCGGTCTCTCTGTCATGCCACGGTGCCTAGTCTAGATATCTCCTGCTGCTATCCCTACATTAAGTCTGAATGATTCTGTTATCTCTAGTCTACTTGCCTCTACCATAATCCTGACACTGACCCTAGGCTTTGCCTTGGTTCAATGGAACCTGAAAGAATGAAATACTGTATTTTTTCCTGGATTAATGTAGTAACTATTATGTAGAAACTACATTGGAGACCTTCTCACAGTAGTTGTCTTCTTTGAATTTTACTGAAATGCACTTCTCTATATTACTTTTACTAAACGCAGTTTTTAAACCTTGACTTACTACACATAGCACTTACAATAGCCCTACCTTCTACCTATGATGAGAGCTAAGGGTCCTTCAGTGGCCCCCAGGGAAAATGACATTCCTCATTTTTTCACAGTGCAGTTTAATGGCAACTGTCCTGAAGTAACTCAAGGCAGTGTCCCCTAAGTGTCCCCTAAGGATCTCCATTCAAACTACATACATGTTATTTACTGAGCCCTGTCTATTATACAAATGAGAACACTTTTCTAAGGCATCATGCAATGATTCCAGAAATAATATGTTATTTAAATAAAAAAAGTAACCAGCAATCTTAGAAAGATTAGAGGGAATTCCAATAACCTAGATGGTCCTGTCCACAACATCTGTTTTCATTGCTGCTACTCTTATACATGTGTCAATGTAGTGTGGTGTAGAACTCAAGTGGCACAGTAACTGTAATCTGAGAGTGGGCAGAAAGCCTACAGAAAGAATAAATATTTGCTCACTAGAAAAACTACAAAAACATATTTTGGGAAAGTGTTTCTAGTGTTACTCTGTTTTCACACTGTGCGAGCTAGAAGTTCACATCCCAAGCACAACTGTACATTACGCCAAGACTGAATAAGAGTACAATGTCACATGAAGGAATTGTTCTGATTTTCTCAGCAACTAAATTAGTGGATACTCTTCTGTACCTAAGAAAGTAGCTCACCATTCATAGCACTCTCACTCTACAGGTTAATTCTCTAGCCTTTACATTTAGAATATTCCTAACCCTCATTTAGGCTGAGATGGCTTCAGTAGTTTTAAAATATAGAGATGATAGAGACTTTCTTGATTCTGAATTGATACTCAGTTATGGTGGGAAAGGGGAAGCTGTCTGAAGCCAATGCTGCTTAGCTGTGTTAACTGTGAGTGGCAGAGATCACCTGAAAGAAATCAAGCCAGATACTCTATGTATTAAAAGAATATCTAGAAGTAAGCATTTATAAAATTATTTTAGCTGTAAGAGGCCTTACAATGAAATTATAAAGTAATATTTTGCATTCAAAAGGCCAGCAAGCATGGGACTGACACTGTCAAAATCACTGCAAAACAAATGAACACAGCTAGAATCTTTCAAAATACCAGTACTTGAAATTTATTGTCTAACTTAGGAAAGAAAATAATGAAGCTTTACTGTTCCCTTGGTATTTTCTTTCTTGCCTTCCTGAGTTTATTGACATATAAGCATTATGTTAATTTCACTCAAAAAATTTGGACTATTATTAATAATAGCAATTCAATACAAATTAAAGTTAAATTAGTTATAATTAATTAACCTTACCACTTATGTACACAATAGTAACTGGGGCATTGATTTCTGGTTCTTAGCTTTTAATTTTCCTTTTAAAGTAATGTGCTACTTTCTATGTATTTATTTATTTAATTTTATTCTCAACTTTTACATGTTTGGAGACTATTGTCATAATAATTTATATTATTTAAAATAATAGAATAATAATCAATGGGTGGCAGGTGTTTTATAATATGATGTTTATATGCTTGTATTTATTGCATTTTACATGCTTTTAGGGTATTAGGTAATCTTGGCATCATTTTCCCTCATTCTTTGCCTTTTTGTTTTATTTCACATAATGTTCAAATAATTTAAAAAAAATGCAAAATATATGAAAAACAATATATTTTAAATGCAGAGAAATATGACTTTCATTAAGTAATTTTTACAAAAGCAAACATTTTCCATTATAGGAGGAATGCATGTTGTTTTGCTTTAATGAAGAACAGTTTCTTGTATAGTGCTTGCTTAGAAATTTTCTGTATGAAATGATGTTTAATTAGAAACATAGCTTCAAATTTTTATTTTATTTTTTATTTTTTTTTAAAAAAAAAGCCTTACGGACTTAGAAGACCTAAGTGTTCTGAGATTACAGCTATTGCAAAAAAAAGCAGGATTCATTATACAATACCTTGTTATTATTATAATGTAACTAATACTTCTTGTTAGATGAGAATGAATCTATGAAGACAAACATATACCATATATTGTGGTACATAAAAGCGTTTAACAGCTAACTAAGCACATGACTTCCTTTTAAGATAAAGAGTGTTCTTTTGCTTATGATTTTATTAAATGTTTTGAGTCATAATAAATAATTCTTAAAATTGATTGAGAAATACTGGAAAAGGAGTCACCAGGAAGACTGTTATTAGTTGCTCATATTATTTACCTTACATTACCTTGAATCTGCATAAAGTCAGTGGTGGTCAATTAAATTGAATGGAAAAATTAATATTTTTTCCTAAATATTTTTCCCCCAGACTAAAAATGGTAACTGCTAGACTTTCTACTGCTGAAGAAGAATTTCATATTTTCTTGGTTGCAATGAAAGTACAAAACGTTCCACAAAATGCTATGTTCTCATCGCTTTGTAAAAAAGAATTACAAATGGAATATCCCTGATTTTAGAACATGGTATCCAGGTAAAGGGTATACTGGACTTTCAGTAATTCACTACACCAGTAAAACAATATCTGTTATTTTTTTATCCACATTTTACACCAAAGAAATACTTTTCAACAAGTGTTTTTCACTATTGTACTACAAACAATTTTTCATACAGCAGTGTCTTCAGACCTAGCTGCAGCTAATGGGCTGCAAACAATGTGCTTAAAACAATGAAGTGCTCATCACAGGAAACTAAGGGCACCTACACCTTACAACAGCAGATTCAGTATTATTGCTGCTTGAATTTTAGATATCTGAAAATAAGATGTTTATTTATTCCATCACAACTGATGGAACAGAAAATAGTAGCTAGAAAATGCCTGCACACATTCAGGGAGATGTTATTGATCTCTTCCTTTTCATCTGGGACTAAAGGACATCCAGATTTGTTAGACACTCTAAGAATTAATGATAGAGATCTCATGCCTTTTACAATACCTGGTGGGAAAGATCTTACATTACTTCCAGACTGGGTGGGAAAAAGTGTAAAAAACAACCTCCTGTAAAACAGCTTACCTGAACTTCAGAGAGAAATAACTAAAGAGGGCACACAGAGATGAAGAGAACATTGCCTTTGAGAGGTTACTTCAACTTCAGTGCTCGTTCAGGCACGAATTCCTCAGGTTCAGGGTTGAATGGAAACTAGTATTAAAAGGAGAGAGAAGAAGACACGATGTAGAACTTCTGACTTTGACCAGAGACTCCAGTGAAATCTTGATGAGTGCTTTGTTAAACTATCATATTAAAAATAAAATAAAAAGTCTTGATTTTTACAGACTTGTAAAGTTAATAAGCTATTGTTAAAATTTCTAATCAGCCTTCTTTAGATGTATGAATAGACACTACCAACAACAACTGTGGAAAGCTTGTGTAGTGCCTATTAGAAAACAGGATGAGAACTGATTTCAGGTATTAAAAACAGGTCCAACTGGCTCTAAATAGCTATTTAATTCCTTTAAAGCTCCTTCAAGTACCTTCCTAGGCACTTCATTCAATGGATAGACTATTTCCTTTCTGCTCAATAATATATCTCATTATGATAACATAGCACAAAATACTGTTGAAAAACATTTACAAAAATTAATTGTTATGATAATTATGATATTGTCTTGATATTATTTCTTTCTATTTTCTACTAATGGAACATAACAAAGTTTCCAGTAGACTTAATTCATCTAGTAGGCTTATGTCATTCTCTGTATTCACTAGAAAATTAAAATAAAAAGCATGGCATTATGACAGAATAAGGAATACAGAGGCAAAACTTATCAATACACCAATGTTTTCACTGTAAGTAATACATGACTTAATGCCTGTAACACCAAGAAGTTTATGGCCTTTAAAGTAATTCGTTAAACTCAGCATATGTAAATGAGTATTTGCCGTTTTGCTATTAGTCTTGCACATGTAAGTATACAGTCTTGCTCTAAAATAGTTAATTGCTAAATTTACTAAATTTAGCTGTTAACTATTTAGGAAAAAAGCTTTTCACGTTTCACTTTTATTTTTTATTTGGAAGATTTGTTATATCTATTACATTTCTCTAGGAAATACTCAAATAAGACCAAGCAGTTTTCATATCATTAATTTTCTCTAAACACATTTTCAGTGTTTTTATGTGATGTTAATAAAAGCTGAAATACTAGTTTTCAGAAATCTTATGGCTGACACAACCTATAAAGATGTCGATTCCAAGTGACAGTCAACACATTGCAGGATGAAACCATATGTTTACAGAAAAAAAACAATCAAAAAAAAAAAAAAAAAAAAAACACCAGAAAGGAGTTTATCAAAACAAAATCTTTCTAAGAAATGTACCCAATTTACTAATAGCTATTGACCGTCTTTACCTAAATTCAGTCAGGTCAGACAAACTTAGGTTTTAAAACTCAGTTTTAGTATTCAGCAAACCAGATACTATCTTATGACAGAACCAGCTGTCACCAATGTGTGACTTTTCAATAACAGTGAAGATGACATTTTCCAAATATAACTGTGTTAATGACTATGCTTATCAAGATAAAGCCTAAAGAGAAAAGCTAAAAACAAAAGAAACAAACAACAACAAAGACAACACATTCCAGTACTCTAGACAGGAAAATATAGAATTATTACAGTGATAGTTAACTGATTTATTATAAGAAAAATATTTTCCTAACAGTAAATAGTATTTACTGAAATTTTACTACTACTTCCTTTCTGAGCAAAACAATTAGAAAGATGAAGGCCAAAACGTTAGACTATGTTTTAATGTGTTTCTGTATTATACTTTCATTCTACACTGTACCTACTTATTCAAGGCTCCATATGGTATTTGATCTCCAGGTAGGACAGAACAGCCTCATCATTTTCAACTCCAAGGAAAAATGCTGGTCTTTATGCAAGATAAAGACCACAAATTCAAATTCAAGCTCTTTTCCAGGCTGCTAATAAGTATTACATTTTATGATTATAGATAACCTAAACAGCATTCCTATGAGTTTAAAGAAATGTGTAGCACAGTTTTTAAAAGGATATATCAGAAGACTGCGAACACTGGCCCCAAGCCAGTGATGTCACAAAGACCTAATTGCTATTTACAGTGTCTTACAACAGCAATGTATTAACAATAGCTGCATCTTGGCTACATATGAATTCTGGAAGCTTTCTAGCTTTTATTTCTAGAAAATAAAAAAAAGTCTAGAAATAGCCTCAGTATCTGGTTTATATTTAACTAGTAAGCAAGTGAGACAGGCATAAAATGTGCATTTCATCTGCTTTAGCAATTGTTCAACCTAAAGAATTAATAATCTACTTTTTTTTTTTTCATTTTTTCATCAATTTGTTCAAATGAGAAAGGTATACACTTTGAATCTGTATGTTTTGATATCCGTGATCAACCCCATGAGGCCCAAATTGTTGATTTTGGTCTGGAAGTGCATCCTCATTTTAAAGATTAAAGTTGTTGAACAGCTTTAAAATAGAGAACTTCACAAGTGCTTGCTGAACTAAATACGATTTTTTCAAATGGCACAAATCAAGGAAGCTTTCAAATTGTGGAAGACTATTGCAAAGTAGATTGCTTTGAGCATGAAGTCAGGAAAAAATGCTTGTTTTAGCTACTTTATTATATGCTTTAATGAAGCTTAACTAGAAAAATTCACACCAAGATCCCTTTAGTCTCTTCAGTATTTATACAGAGGAAGTTAACAGACTGATTGCTAATAATATATAGCTGCTACCATTTGCAGTGTATGCAATATAAGTATATTATGTTCTCAAATGAACCAAAATAACAAAGAACACTATTTAGTAAATAAATAAAGAGCTTAGCTCATTCTGTTTGTGCAGAACCTCTGATAGATAAAGAGGCAAAGTGCTGTAACCCAGCACTTCCCATATTCAAGCCTCCTTCTAGATTATACGCAACTTTTCCAAAGCTGAACCCCTTGGCTAGGCCCATTCTAGTTATCTGCATTTTCTATACAGATGATCCCTTTGTTTCCAGTGAAGATTAGGGAACTTTATGAACTATGATGCCTCATGAGAAATGTTTTGCCAGTATTTTGTCTGAGCACTTTTATTGCTTCTATCCTTTTACAAAGACTTTTAAAACATGGCAGGCAGCTGTGAAAGGGGAGGTTGTGTTATTCCTGTGAAAAGTCACCCAAAATTTGACAAAAGAATAAAGCTTAAAATCAATGTTCATGAGGGAGCTGGGTGAAATTATTCACCGGTATACTATTACAGACTTTGCTATAATTTCTTCTTCAGTTCAGTAATACCTTTAGTGTATATCAATCTGGTATATTCCTTAGACCCAAACTCAATTTTTATTTTTATTTTTTTTAATCTAGTTCAGCTGTTAACTCCAAGCATTGCCCTCTTTCTTCACACCCATAATTAAATATCTAGATTTTTAGAGCACCCAACTGCTGCTTGTTATTACATGGAAATAAAAATCACTCTTCACCAAAGACAACTATGACGTAAATATTCACGTGTTATTATATTGTCATTTAGAATAAGGACTTATCCTACCAGAAGTAAAACTTCCAAACAACTGAGTGAATTAAAATACAGCCAGTAAACTTTTGAAATTACAGGATATCTAGTTCCTATTCATCCGTTTCTGACTGCCATTTCCTAGTAAAAGCTGTACTGAGTGACATTTGTGCAGTCTGCATGAGACCATGAAATCAAAGCTTAGTGCATCGTACATCAGGTGCGATGCTTTCACATAAATGTATTCCTTCCACTGAAGCACATCTTCATAGATCTTTCAACCATGGAGTATGTTCCAGATGGAGTGGAGGTTTCCAAGATAAGGCAATAACTTTTCTGGTTAATAATAAAGTAATGTGTAGATGAAAGGTGTCCCCCCTCCCCCCCCCCCCAGCCTTCCACATATGATTCATTACTCTTTTGCAAGTGAAGCTATCATTCTTATGACCCCAAAACAACAACAATATTTCATAAAGTGTGACACTCATGACATTAGCAATCTTTACTTTTTCTGCCCTTGAAGACTGTTATTTTTTCTACATTTGTGGTATGGTTATTTATTTATTTATTTATTTAAAGTAAACTGGTATTATGAAAGTAAATTTCTGTTGATTTTTACAACATATAGTTATTTTCAATTTTCTATTATTTTCAAATCAAAATTTCATTGTTTTCCACAAAGAGCATAACACCATATTCCTAACAAAACAGGCAAAATAGATTCCTTCATGCCTTTTTTATTTTACCTGGAGTTTTCTAACTTAGATTGTCATTATTAAACTAAACAAATTAAAACAACAAGCAAAAAAAATCAATTTTCTTTACCTGATAACTTGTAAGAATTTGGCCAGATTGCATAATTTATAATTCCAGTTTAAATCTGTTATTGTCTTTCTCTGTTACTAAGTTACAGAGCCACACAAATGAGTAATTATTCAAGCAAGACTCAAACTTCTACAGTAAGACTTCATTTTATCATCTGAATTTTAATACCAGCAATCCCTTACTTAGTTTCTACCTAAAATGTACACTTCATAGCACCTGAAAACTCATTTGACTCTCTCTTGAATGTCTACAGTTTTGCTTCTACAAATACTCAGGCATGACTCGTGTTTTTTTTTCCCAGCATCAGCTTAGCTTCTATATTGTGTTTTTCCCAGTAGATCAAGGAGCTAGGTATTTCTCTGATATATCTCAGGTTCTGAGTAGTGATTCTCAGAATATAACTGATGGAGTTGATTTTTCAAAAGACGAATTAGTTAGATGTTCTCAGGTTTCAGGTACCGAAAGGAAAATTGGTTTGGACACCATCAGAGATACAGGTTTGACATCTAAAAGAATGGGAATGAATCCACTACTTCATCTTCCTTTCCAAGGAGTATACACATATTCCAAGTACATGCATTTAGCAAAAGGGAATGTTAACACAACAGTGTTGATTCTTTCTGAAGACAAGGGCCAGCTGTGTCCACAAAAGAAAGGCTGCCTACTTTTTTGTTCCAGCTCCAGAGTATTTGAGTCCATGTACTTTACTTCAATAAGATAATTCACTGACCTCAGCGACACCTGCTGACTGGCTCTTGGTATGAACAACAAGTATTCCAAAAGCCTGCATTCAATCATTTCCCTGAAGTTGTTCTGGATCCCATTTGGAGGTAGATATGTTTCTTCCAGTGGGTTTGTGACTCAGGTTCTTCACATACGGTTCAGTCCTGCTGGACAATGTCTTTTATCTCTCTGAACTTTACCATATTTACATGGGAGTTGAAACACAGGGATTTTGAGGTTTTCCTGGTTTTGCTTTCCATGTTTTAGGACACTCTTTTCTTGAAAATTAATGCACACATTATTATAATTTCAGACTTAACTACAATATTTTCACCCTGTCTAATTTTAAAGTGAACTGAGTCTTTGAAAATATATCAAAGTAATGACAATTCAATTTGGTTCTCCATTTATATATTTAACATTAGTAACAGAGGTACATATTTTAAATTAAATGTTGGCTTAATATAGGCAATATCATAATTTTTGCTACTATTATAGATAACGGTAAAATCTACTCTCAGATCCACGTGGCAGTCTTCATTTAAATGTGTTCAGCTTCTCACAAGGCTCAGTAAGCACATGAGAAGATGTTACTGTGCCCACTGTCTCTAAAATTATAGAACGTCCAGAGATATCTAGTGTTTGTCATAGTGAGTGCAAATGCACTTTCACAAAGCTCTAGTCAATCACAGATTATTAAAACAGGTTTGAATTACTTTGATAAACTAATAATGAGACATCTATTATGGGGATGAATTGGGACTAAACCGTTATTTTGTGGTGGGTTGCTAAATAACAAAGAGTTCAGCTGAACTTGTATGTACAAGCAAGTGAAATCATATCACCTTTGGCCTGGAGCAGTGACTTCAAAGCTGAATCATCGATACACTATTCCAATTAGTTCTCTTTTCGTGTAAGTGGGTAATCTTTTAACACCAAGATAAGCTTGGCCTCTCTTAGGCTTCATGCCCGTTGTCATCACTGCTAACCGTTGCAATCAACCTACTGTTCCTGCAGCAAACAGTTCTGGAAGCTATTAGTGCTTTTACAGATCTTAATAAACAGTGTTACTGCACATTTGCAGAACACTTTTACATATGATTAGTGTCAAACCAACGTACTAAACCAAAACATTTTGAAAAGATTTAAGGCATGAGAATTGTAGTGCCATTGGAAAATACTTATGAAAACACACCTGATGTAATATTCCCTCTTAAAAGGTAATAGTGACTTTCCCAACATACCATTTGAATTTTTATTTTACTGTAAACTTGAAAGTGGCTTTGGAAGGACAAGTAATAAATGCCACATGGCTATTTGATATTCCTGCACATAGAGTTTAATGCAAGTAGATCTATAAAATCAAGGAATGCTAGCAAACTAAATGCTGCTAAGCTCACATTTTTCACTGATAAATGAATTCATCATAGATGTTATAAAGGAAAATAAATTTCAGTATATATAATTTAAGAACTTTATGCTATAATCTTGCTGTTCTAACAATCTTTTTCTGGATGCACTGCAAGGCTTAAAGTTGACATTTTCAAAAATTTATTTTTCGTGATGTTCAAAGTAAGTGTCATGTACAAAGAGGGCCCTTAAAAGCTTAGCTAAAGGAAAACTCCCCATTATTTTAGCTACATTAGGCCTAGTATTAACATATATCAAAATGAAAGGAAGATATCTATAGGCATTTTAGTCTGAGAGCAGTTAATCTTGCTTCCAAAAGCTATGCTCAGAGTCTAAACTTTCATCCTTAAAATGATTTAGCGTTTGTTATAAAATGCCACAGAAGCAGGGCTTGACCCTTGGTGTTACAGCTTGAGCACTTAGGGCTAGATTAGAGCTATAATTAGGACACTTTAACCAAAGAAGAAATTGACAGTCATTGCACACGTCATCAGAAAACAGGTTTCCACTCACCTCCAGTTCACCCTGAACTGCCATCTTATTCTGCTCAACCCTTTCTCCCAATGGAAGATTTCCTCTTCAGTTGCTGAGCATAGGGACAAAGACATGCATGTCTTTTTCTGTCATCTGTCTGTCTGTCCTCTTCCTGCCCACTCACAAGAGGGGAGACACAAAATAAGCCCATGCTCTCGTTTTCCTTCCATGTGCACTCTGAACTCATCTGAGCCCACTAGTAAGATAATCTTTGAGGAACGGTATTACTGAGCTCAGTGACCAGTCAATGGTCATCTCTAGTATCTTCAGACTCTTAAAACGGTATTAGAAAATCTGTCTGATTATATGAACACTTATATCCTGCTTTCAGTAAGGATTTTTGCCTTACACGTTAAATACTTGTTAGCTGAATAAGAATTTGTTACTTGACTCCCTTGCTGCATGGTATAGTTTTTATTATGTATTATGATATCAACTTTCTAGCTCTACCAAAGAATTGCATTTAAGAAAAATAAACATTCCATTTATTAAACTGTGGGGTTTACATCATAATAAGACAGAAAAAAAATAATAATGCTAATAAAAAAAAGGAATTAACTAACAGTGTGGTTGCGCTGCAAGGGAAAAACAATCTGTAGCAAGACATCAAATCGGTTTCAGGAAAACAGCTGAAAAGCCCATGCCAAAGAATGCTGCTGCTGCATTGTGTTTTCATTTCTGTGATGGGATTTACATAACTCAACATGACATTATATTGGCTAAGACACAAATCTAGTCTTTAATCCAACAAGATGCACAGAGCTTGCTGTTTTGTGGCACCAAGAGCCCCTCTGCCAGGCTTCTGTATCTTACCCTGCCAAATATAATCTTTATGTGTATTTATCCATTTAATACTTGCTGCATGTTACCCACCGCCTGCATGCCCACAAAGTTACAGTATACAGATATAAAATGCACTCCTAATAGACCAGTTGTCATTGATACATTAGCATTGAAATGACAATTGCAACTCTGTTTACACAGAGAATGAAAATATATCTTGCCTTTACTAGCTCATCATTGCCTCTTGATTTTTTCAGCTTTCTTTCATTCCCCTGTTATCGCTGACACTTAATGAGTTTTTGCCAGAACAGTTGGAATCACAACCTGACCATCAAGCATACCACCAAAGATGTACTTTTCCAAAACGCTAATGAAGACTGCAATTCCAATTCTATGGTGTAGACAGAGTTCTGGTTCATTAGGTTGTGTAATTATTTTGAAAGTATATACCTACTTGATGCCTACCTTGGCTCAATTTCTGCCTTAAACTTCAATTCTCTGTTGCAATTCTTGGTTGATTCTTTGCCAAAACCAAAACTTGCATCTGCCTGCGGTAAGGAAGGTCACATATTTGTTTCTAAGTTTATGCGTGGTACAAATAGCAGTATCAATAATACCATTAGGCTGGTCAGAGTCAGCTTACAACCAACACAAGAGCAAAATACAATATTACTAGTCTAGTATTTAATCCTAAAACAGTGTTTGTATTCAAATTTTGCTTTTTATAGACACAAATCTCATGTAAAATGACAGCATTACATAAATGTTTCCTATGACTAAGAAATACTTATGTCCACAAAGAAGACAAGCTAACTTGACTTAAAACATTTAAAAAGCAAATCTTTCTCAGTTTTCCCATTGGAGGATCTTTAATATTTATCCCTCATTTGGTCTGATAAGATTGCCTCTTATCCCTTATCCTCCCACTCTATACACATGGTTGTGATTGTTGATGGTTGTTTTGTTCTTTATAAGACTATTCTCTATATTACCGAAATGACTTGCTTTCCATGCTAAGTGACATTTCTCTTAAATTTGAGTCTTTGTTGTTTTCAGTCCCACAAATTCGTTTGAACTTCCTCTTCAATCTTATCTTGCCTGTGTGTAGATCATCTTTAGTCTCTGTTTAACATTTACTGTTTGTGATCCTGCTGATTTCTGAGACAGTTCCTTTCTTTTGCTTTCCTTAGGAACACATCCTCAATTTCTCAGAGCAGATCTCAGAGTAAGAAAATCCTTTCCTACTTCATACCTTAGTCTTTAAAGTGGGTGTTCTTTTAAGCTGGTACCTGCAATTCCCAGAGCTTAACTGAACTGAAAACTGCAGAGAACAAGGTGGTTGAGACTTAGTCCACTTCCTTGGGAGATCATTCCTGTCTGAGAAATTCTCTCTAGAGAATCTTGGTTGGCAATGTCGTTTCGGCATCCGGTGGCCCTAGAACAGAGGGGAAAACACAAAACTGCATTCAGAAAAAAAAATAAAAAATAAAAAAAATCAGTATCCAAAAGTCCCCAATATAATCGATTCTTGCAACTAGCTTGCCCTGTTTTTGAAACTTTTCTGTATAAAGTTCCTACTTAGTCTACTTTGAGGCAAAAAAAAAAGCAGGCCATTGACTAGGCATAGTTAGATTCATGCAAAAAATATTGTGCAATAAATTCATAATTTTCTTGTGCATTTATGAGTTCAGTTCAACACAGCTGTGGAAAACCCTTAAAAGCTTCTCTCTGTTATCTGGAAGTTGAGGTGACATGGAGCACTCCGCCTAATATCACCTGGATTTAAAGTTCCCTAATTAACAGGGCCATTCTAAGTAAAGATCTGTCAAGTTAAGGATTCACTTTCCCGCATGCTCTATCAGACTTCAAGTCTGTTGAGCATGGTACAGAAGTGTATGATTTTCTCATTTTTGGAACTCTTTCGACTGTTTCCTTTAGATATATTGTTTCTTTTCTGTAGGAATAAAAACAGAGGTATATGTTATTAGATTTTACTTCTGTAGTCAAATTCTTCTTAGAAAAGATAATTTAAATATTAGAGTGGTTGAAAACTCAGGAACATTCAAGAATCTCTATGAAGAAAATGTAACACCCAAACTGGAAGTTTCTGAAGGAAAATAGGATTATATTGTTTCAAACTGTACAAGGTACACTACAAAGCTACAATAAAGAAAATTAAGACAAAACAAAACAAACTCATAAGCTCTTACTAACATCTGTCACAACACAGTATCCCAGTAACTATACCTTCATAGAAATTTAGCACATCTTCACTCTAAAACACCATCTGTTCTGATTTATACAACTGCATTTGTAGTTTGTGGGAAAGGGTGTTTTTTAAAGTCAGAGAAATAATTTGTATGTATTAGTTGTGATAACAAAGAATGCACAGTTAAAGTGTTGTACTAGTTATAAGCAAAATAATCCTACTGTTTGAAAAGACTCTAAAAACGATTTTGCCCATTGCAACAACTCCTTGTTGAGGAGTTTCTCAGCAACAAGCTGAGGCAAAGCAGATGACAGCTCACTGATGCTTCCACGAAGTGGAAGTCTAGACTTCTCTCAGATGTTCACAAATGCAAATGTGTTTATATTTCTGTAGATCTAGTTTCTAAATGCTTTGTTAGAAAATTCATTTTATGACAAATCCATAGACAAAGTGACTTCCTTGAAACACAGCTATCAAAACATAACTTTCAGTCTGTAGCCAGTTCTACCTAATACCTCTACCTACCTGTATTTCTCATGAAATGACTGATGACAGGGTACAAAAACCTAAGAATATAATAGGAAACCTATTAGGTAGCAGGACGTTTCTTGCTATTTGCTGCCTGTGATTATCATTTTGGCCATGGCAAACTCAAAAGTGAAGGTGTTTTTTTTGTGTTTTCAGAGTTGGGATAAAGAACTATTTCTAGTAATAGGGAACTCTATAATAATCTAGGGACTCTGCTAGAGTTTAAGATTTTCTCCTTTTTCAGTCAACGTAAGTGTACTACATCGTAAGTGCTGCTTTGACTGTTGCACTTGGAAAAAAAAAGGTTTATACACTTGTTCACTAAAAAGATAAAGATGCAAAGTAGAACTGTTAGCATTTGGAATTATTATGGAATTAGAATTCTCATAAAGAGTATTCTTATTCAAAAAAAGCTCTTTTTGATGGAAACATTTTTCTGTCTATAAAAATACTATTTCAAGCCTTTGAACTTGAGGTTATAGTACTTCTGGAAGAAAAAAAAAACTTTCAAAGCAATCAGCAAGGACATGGTTAAAGCAAACAGTGCAGAAAGTGTGCCACCATTGTCAGTATCTGCCACTATTAATCACTGTGAGCAATAATAATGTTTTTAGCTTAAATTTCCTACCTATAAGGAATGTTTAGGCAACACTAAATATAACGTGGCAGAACTGAACAAAGTCTGATGTGTTTCTCAGCACTTTACCCTAATGATCCCTGCACTATAAAGAGCTTCATCGACTTCCATGAATACTTTAGTTGTGTCTACTAGTGACCTTTTATAGAACAAAACTACCTATGTACGTGTGACTCTAGCCTGGTCATAGCCTTGTACTACTTGCATTATTTTAAGTCAGTTAGGACTTTTTTCAACAATGATATTTAGCTGGAAAAAGACTCCTCAGGACTTTTTTCACACATACAAGTTTTGACAGAAAATTTTCATTACAAGAATTTCTTAGTCCTTGGTAGAATTCCAAATCAAAACCAAAAAAATCAGCTTAGAAACAATAAGTGGCTTAGATTGCCAGAGTATTTCCCTTGTATTAAACCTTTGCAAGCCATGTATGAAGTCTCAGGCCTCACATACTCTTACAGCCAATACTGAACTTTCACTATTTGGGGATTTCCTATTTCTGCTATTTTCACAGAAGACTACAAAAGATTTATGTTTCAAGTAAATATTGAATGGAATACGTATATATACATTTGTGTATATACATATTTATATATATGTAGATACATTTACAGAAGATTACACATACATCTATGAATCTAGTAAAAAGCTCAAGCTGGGAAAAATATTTCTGATGTCAAACTTTTTTTTTAATATAAAAACTTCAAAACCAAAACGTAGCAGAATCATATGACAGAAAATAGAGAGCTGATTATGAAAATTAGTATAAAATATTTGCAAGAATTGTTTATAGTTATTACAAATTGTTAAAGCACTTGATAGTAATATAAACATCTTTAATCAAAAAATGCCAAACAATAACTGCAAGAAATCAAGATGCCTTGAGACTTTTCATCAGTAAGAACCAATACTGAAGTAGCTTTTCTATTGGTTAATAGTCACAACAAACCAAGCTTGTGAGCAGCTGCAAGAGAAAATAGCTTATTGATGTTATGCTGAGAAAGAACATGAGTCTTGCAATCTGTGTAGCAACCAAATGCAATAAGAACCATACATTTGATTTTAGATGAAATATTCGTTTAAAATGTTTACAGTTGTAGTACAGCCTTTATCCAATGTTTCTTTCATTGCTATAACTTTGTAGAAACAACTTTTGGGCCATGGGTAAGCTTCTAAAATAAAATAAATGATAGAGTAAGAGAAAGAATTTGTAATGCATAATAGATGGAAGAACAGGTGCAACAAAGTTTTATATTTTGGACAGATTGTAAAACTGAGATATTTGGATGTGACTGGATTATTAAGTCTGTAACAGAGGTAATGCGAGGAAACAGAACTAAAGCAAACTGTACTGTATTTGATAAGTATTATTGTTCTGACTTGAAATACTACATACTAGTTAGAAATGTGTTTTTTTGGGGGGGGAACATATCTGAAAAAAAAATATTGGGAATCTTCCCTTGGTTACTATTTTTTATCAGTATTACTCCTGCTTCTTCGCTTGTTTTTAATATTACCAAGTTATATTACCCTGTATTACAAACAATTATACCTCTAAATGCACTGTCATACCAAGTCAATAAACCTTCCTTAGACTTCAGTAAAGTGCCTGAATGTTATTTCATTTACCCTAGCCAAAATCTAAGCTCTGGAAATGACTTTGTAATTGATATACAGCTGTTGCAAATCACTAACACTTGAAATCAGACCAATTGTCCTTCAGGTCTTTGCCTTCTGGAACTCTCCTATTCCTTTTACCTCTTCAAAAACCCTTAAAACAGCCATCTAATTTCTGGTGCCTAATTTTTGTTAGGCACTTTATTCTTCACAGACAAAGCTAGGAAACTCAGGAGGTTCATAATGGTGCAGGAGTGACCAACACAAAGTTAGAATTGTCAGCTTAACAGGCCAGTAAGCTTGGAGCCAGCTTTTCAGCTACAGCAGATCAGTTTTCAGGGAAAATAAAACATATCCATATGTGCCAAGAAATCTTTAAAGTTTCCTTGTTATTCTGTCCTTCTGAAGGAGTTCTGGTCAAGCCTAGTTAAGACTGTTACAGCAGTTGGGAACTGCCAGAGCACTTGCTAGATATTTCTTGCTTAGTCTGCAAATATATGGACTGGACTGCATTCCTTTTGACTGGTTGTGGTCCCTTATACTGTCACAGGATTGCTGACACAGTCTACTTCTACTTTAAGAAAAGCTTTGTGCTAGGGTAAAGAAGCAAAATGTACCTTAAACAGTGTTTTTAATTGTCTTAATTCTAGGAGGGGATAGAAATTGCTCAATATCTTTCAACCTTATTGCCTTAGTAAGAACAGAAGATACTAAAAATGTTACAGCAGCATTTCAGCATCTGGAAGTATCTCTAAAAATTGTCAGGCCTAAAATAATATGTTTAAAGCAGGCAGGGATGCTGGAGAACTTTATTATGAAAACTGGTGGCATTATATTTCAAACAGTTTCCTTCTGCTCAAAGCCCATGCTTGTCACTCTGCTCATGCCTCCCTCATCCACATTCCTAACTTCACCAGCTTAACAAATTTTGGTTACACACCAGTGCTGTTACTTCCGTCTGTATTGCTCTTCTACCTGCTTAAGTTCTTGTCAACATTGTTCACAAAGATTGTCCTACATCTATATGTTATATGTATTTACACACATAGCAAACCTTTTCTTTTTCCCTTGACATTTCAAACCAAATTAACTTGAAAGCTTTATAAAGCTGATGCTTAGGTATCATAAGTCACAGGTAGAATTTTTTAATCCCATGCTTTCATTGCCACAGTACGTGGTTTGCCTGCTATGAATGAGTCTAATCATAGAGCTATGTAATGTTACTACTGGGATATCCTTGCAGCAAGTGACACATTTACTAATCAAATAGCAGGGCAAAATTCCTTGACTTATTCTTTAATCAACAGAAATATTCCTGATAATAGGAGTTTTGTAGAAGCAAAGACTGTCTAGGGACTTGACAATTTGGCCCAAAACAAATTAAAATATTACAAAAAATAAAAATAAAAACTTTTTTTTTTCCCTTCCAACTGATGGGAAGCAAATCCAGCTTACAACAGAAAACCTTTCACCCAATCTCCATCCAAGAATTCTACTCTGGACAGTTACCCAGCTGCACACAAATAACCTTGTACCGTAAGACTTTTTGAATATGCTCTTATGTATTTTTCCATTCATTTTATTCGTTACTAACATGACTCTATGTGATGGTGTGTTCCCACCCCTCTACCCCCCTCGCCTTCAGTCTGGATGTTGCCTTGCTCAAACACTGGCCATTGCACCCAAGGCCTTGCTCAGGTAGATAGTGACTAGTATACTGGCTACAGCTGAGGCCTTGCTCATGCAGATAGCAATCACAATATTGTCTCAAACTGGGTGCTCAAACCAGCAGACATACGTCTTGCTCAGCAGTTGAGGGCCAATGGAGCATGTGCCAAGAAAACCCACCAATATGTCCATTAGTCCATCATCTTACCCCATAAATAGTGAGCAGGCCAAGAGCCCTGTGAGCTCTTCTGCACAGCAGATGGCTGCATGACAGGATCTCCCCTTGCCACAACAGATCCTCAGTAAATGATTAATAGTTTGCTAAACCTTGTAAGCTTCACTAAGATTTTATCTTAGATTGATTGAGCACATATAATCCTTAGACATATAGTCCTTAGACTGCTGACCCAGTCTAGGACTAGGAGTGAATTCATCTGTACCTAGGCTCATTCCCTCTTTGGTTCAATGAGTTTAGAAATCAGTGGGGTCCACTCTGAACCTGATGACTCAATGGGAGGGTCTCACCAACATGTCTGACTTACCTTGTCGTCTATGCAATAAATAATCAAGCATACCTTGCCATATCAAATTTTAAGTTGCATATAAACACCTCTACAGTGTTTCAGTGTAGTTCTTGCTATTTTAGTAGAATCTGGACTAGAATATTGAGTCCTTCTCTCTTATGTTAATTATAAAGGAAGCATCTATTACTTCTTGATTAAAAAAAAATCCTAAAAATCAAAGAAAAGTGTTAGTTTTCTGATTTAAAATATGATTCAGCTCATCTGTACAGCATAATAGGAGAAGAAACACTCATAATTTATGTTCTAGATTATTTTCTATTTAGTTCCAATATAACACTGTGATCACTAGTGGATTTTAATTAGAGTTGGACAAATTATTACTTACAAACACAGCCTGATGAATTTGGTGCAACTTTCTGCCCAAGACCAGATGCGAACAGATTTTGAATTTTATTAATATTTGCTTAAATCACGTAGGCAAACAAATTCCAGCCAGTGAGTTCTTGATGAATTGCTCCCATTCCTATTCACTCTTTATTATTGCTGTGTGTGCTGTGAGATTGGATATCTAAATTATTTCTGAAGCAGAGCAAGGAGTGTAATTTTTTTTTGTTGTTTTGTTTTTTAAGAGGGAAAGATTAAAAAAATAATTAACATCGATCATTCATTCACATACTGGTACTCTTTTATCAATGCAAAATTGATTATTGGTAATTGTCTGTTACATTCCACAGAAACATTTGCACTAAGGAATAATAAATATTATGTTATGCACTGCACAGTGTAACAACACTGGTCATTTAACAGCTATTGTAAATACTTGGAATACTTGTTTGGAATATTGAAAAGTCATTCTTTACCTTTAGAAATAGTGGATAACATGCCTTTACTGTTATATATTTCTATGAATCCTGAGTCCCAAAATAGTTTGAGATGGTAGCACTGTATCTACAACTGTCTGATGTATTCTTTCTCCATGTGACTCTTTCAGATACTTTTCCTTTTCTTTAGAAATTATTTCTGTCTTAGATTCAAAACAGCTCTATAGTGTGGGCTCTGCCACAGCTCATTTGTCCACAAAGCACCACATATTCTCTCTAATTGAAAATCATGATCTTTTTCCTCACATTTAATGAACTCACTAAACAATATCTATCCAAACAGAATTACATGCATGCTTTCAAGTCACCAGTCTTATAATAATGTTTTTCTTAAAAGTGGTTCTTAAATTACATTTTTCTCTTCTAAACAAAAGCACTGAATTTCTTGGCTCACATTTACTTTTCCACTGCAAATCTGAGCTTTCTTTTGCTGGAATATAGTTCAGTTAGATCTATATTTTTTCAATATTATTATGTATTATCATATTAACTGTAGGTTAGATTTAATAAAAATAGGGAATACAATATCTGCAGGAGAGATATTGTCACTGGGGATTTCCAATGAGTTATTTCCCGACAACCTTGAGCAAGACACAGATATTGCTGTCCTTAGTATTTACAATCTAAACTTTTAAAATGAAGAAAAAAATGTACCTGAAGTATAACCTAGATAGTTTTTTCTATAGACCATTTATTTTCTTACTAACTAAAAAGCCAAGAATCCTAAATTCCTGATTCCAATCAAGGGAGTAAGAACTGTGGTCCCTTAACTTTAGTTGTGTTCAAAATCTATTAATTTAGTCCCACATCTTTTTTTTATTATTATTGTTATTTTTATTTTCTCTATGCCAAGCAAAATATTGCAACTCAGGAGAATTGTAAAACAGAAAGAGCTTTAAATAGGGGGAGGAGTAATTTCCATGAAATTTAGAAGTATTTCTGGACTGAACATATTAAATGAGGCTTATGAAAAAGATGGAGAATTATTTTTTACAGAGGCAGACAGTTATAGGACAAGGAGAAATTGTTTTAAACTAAAGAGGGGTGATTTAGACTAGATTTTAGGAGGAAATTCTTTACTGATAGGGTGGTGAGGCACTGGAGCAGGGCGACCAGAGAATTTGCGGATGTCCCATCCCTGAAGGTGTTCAAGACTAGGTTGGATGGGACCCTGAGTGACCTGACTTAGTGGGTGGTATCCCTTCCCATGGCAGGGGATTGGAATTAGACAATCTTTAAGGTTCCTTCCAACCCAAGCCATCCTATGATTCTATGGAATGCAAAGCTTTTAAACATCAGACTGTTTTTTTTCTGACTAGCTGTAAAATCATTGGAGCAGACCACTGCTCCAGAAAATCACAAGATAAGGAGTCCTCTGCTTTCTGCTTTCCTGTCAGAAGAAGTACTTTTCTAACTTTGATTACCATGGCAACCCCTATTAGGTACTTTATTAACCAAGTTAGAGCTAGGGAATGGATTACCCTATTTTATATAATCACGTCTCGGGTAAGTAAGGTTGGGTAATCAATGCAATGCAATTTTTAACCAATTTATTTAAAAGATTTCAAGGCATAATTTTGCCTGAAAAGTATAAATGAAGTTTTCAATAACATTAAGGGCAACAACAAGTCACCACACTATTTTTCTAATGTTATCATATGCAAATTAACATGTTAAGGAATAGTCAAAAGTAACTGGGAAAAAGACCAAAATTTTGTAAGACCCCAGCCCTTTGAAAAGATAGTGGAAGCTTTCATTGTCAAAGGAAATTACATTTGAAAAAAAAAACAATAAAATCAATTTTATTAAAAAAAAAAAAAAAGAGGAGCTTAGCTGAGCTACAAATGCAGGTTTTGCCTGCTTTGACTGTTATCATTGATCTTGTGAGGTCTTGGAATTTCCTTCTACAAATTACTTAACCACCAAGAACATGGCATATCATAGGTTTTCACAGTGAAGCCAAGGGACTGAATATCATGTTCTTACTCTACCTATATATTAGAATTAAAGAAAAATACTGTATTTAGATATCACTTCCTGGGAACGAATATCCAATCAAATCCCATTCCCCCTTGAAGCTTGATTACTGATTGTTCCACTGATCAGAGGAAGAAAAACTTCAGTGACATGTATGTAAAAGTATATTAATCTCAGAAGCAAAAAGTATTAATAATAAAGCACTTAGAGTGAGTGTATATCATTTCAATCCTGCCACTGCCACATGCATCTAAAAAAACTTTCCAAGTAGGTGCCTGTGACAATATTTAAACTTTTGTTCAGCAAATATCTAACAAACTACTCTTGTATTTTATTTTAAAGATGGGGGAGATATTTAAGGTCACATTTTAATTTTTTAAAAAGCATTATATTTGTCTGTTTTAAGAGACTATCCTCTTTCCCAACCCAATTTTGAGTTTTAAACTATGATTAACTGTAAGTACCGTAGAACAGAAATTCTTTTGTACATCAATTTGTATATCAATTCATTTGCATATCAATTCATATAGCACATAAAAATTCCTGCTTTGAATTGAACATACATTCAAAAAGACACAAATACAGAATAGAAACTACTGAGAACAGTGACTATTCAGGTGCAGTTTATACGTAGTTAAATGATTTCTCTGAGAAGCTCTGAAAAGCATTCTAAATATCACTCATATTATCTGTGCAGGCTATGTAAGGAATAGAAGAAAAGAAACGAGACTATATAATAGGAGATGATTGTAAAATCTTTTTCCTATACTAAATCACTAGGTCTTGTATTTCTAGTATTTCCCCTTGGCTTTTTTCTTTAAGTACTTATAGCAAAATTGATATATGGGGGGAAAATAAATACATAAAAGAAAATAATAATAAAAAAAAACACAAACACACCAAACACATAGATATTACTGAGAGAAAGAGTAAAAAGTGGCACTAAACTATGTGACCTGATTTTGAGGAAGAATAATAGAAACTGAGACTAATGTGATTAATCTCACTAGGAACAGTTAACCCTGAAAAGCTCCAAATCCCAATTTATTAGCCTCGGGAATATAAGGAGTCCCTCTTCCAATAGGCATCACTGATAAATTTAAACATTCTGAGCTAGGTGAATTTACATCCACTATTGCAAAAAGCTGGGGAGAAAATGAAAAGTAGCAATACTTCCTTGTTTGTTAGAGCAAGCAAAAATTTCTTCAGGAAAACAGAGCTGATTTTCTTTTCTTTAAAAAGAAAAACATTGTACAATAGCCAAGATTTAGGGAGTACTATATGTTGGTACCCTCGTTCCTCTCTGTTACACATTTTAAAGCATTTCAATTTCAATTAAGTCAGTTCATAATCATTTCTAAAATCTGATTGCATCATATCACTTATAAACTTTGCTGAAGACACAGCTGGGATCAATATTCAACTCTTTTAGTCATAGTTTTATCCCTTCTCAGGTTGCACCTCCTGGTCACAACTGAAAATGTTAAGTCCAATAGGTCTCTAGGTTTTCTTCTGGAGTAGGAAACAACGATCTCTCAGGTCCCCTATAACAGAACCTATACGGTTCCTACAGGCTTAGGGCACCACTTCTCAAATTTCTGTTACCTTTTAGCATGTTATGTTTTCTGTAAATAATATTTACAGAAAGACTTCTACTTAGTAAAGATGCAAAAGAAAGAGTAATAGTAGTAATTTGGTCAATAAAAGCTAATGGCATAATATTATTACTCTGAGTCTATTCTGTCTGTGGCCAAAATAACTGTTTAAAACCATGCTATGCACAAAAGTAGAACAAATACAGAGAAAAATGTTAAGATGGACAATACTGAGCTGATTCAGAAGGGGTTAAGACTGCAGTGGAAGGAAGCAAGAAAAAAAAAATCCTAAGCCAAACAGTCATGTAAAATTAGAAAAAGAAAATGGGACCTTTATGTAACCTTTTATACCACCATTTAGTTGGCTTATGGATCTTGGCCTCAGTTTTATTTTTCTCTCTTTCCATTCCTTGTAGTTGTGCTTTGTTGTTTTCTTAGTTGCACTGATTAATAACAGGTGTACTAAGTTTTTTTTACTAGTTCTTATGCTTCTAAACATAAGTCAATTTATTATTCTCTGGATATATAAGTAGGCTAATTAAAATAGTAACGAATGTATTAGATCATGTTCCAATGCCAACTTGAACACAAAGTTTTAGCAGCTTTTTATGTTGAAAATAATATGTACCTAAGTTTTTATTCAGTGAGCAAAAGCTTACAAACACACATATGTATCTGAGTACAAACATGCATTTAAGCTGATGGAAGTCAGAATTTCAGGTAAAATTACCTTTAAAACATTGTATAGCTCTTGATGAAACAGAAAGTGCAAACAAGTGCAAGCATATGAATTGTCATATATCATTCAACACTTTCGTAAAATAATTTTAGCCAGAGATTACACAGGTATTTCTCATACAGTACTAAAAGCAAACCAAAACCTATCATGTATGCTTATATTTTAAGAGAAAAAAAAAAAATGCTGTCTTTAGCAGGAGCTCTCTTTCTCTCCTGATGAATATCAAACACTCCAAATTAGGAGCAAAATAATTGTCAGAAGCTGTGGGATACAAAAAAATATGACAGATCTGGGTAATAAAAACTTAGAATATTTTTCAAACCTTAGGAACAACATGACATTGAGAGTCTTTTTGTTTTCTTTCTCCATGCAAATACTGATTAATTAAAATCTCTGATTGTATACTTGCAGTTTATTCATTGGTATAAGAGAATAAGATGGCTCCAGGCATTCACTAATAGTATTATTCTTGATGAATTTATCTTTCCTCAGGATATTCAGAAGACACAAAGTATTCTGAGGCTTGATTTATGTCTGACGGGAAGCTAAAGTCTAGAATACTTCTCTAGCAGACAAGAAAGATAGTATTTTACATAAAGGTGTCTTCATTTGTCTGCACAAACGAATGCCAAAGACAGAAATTTATACTGGTCACTAGATCTCAGAGATCCTAATTACACTTAGTATGGGAAAGAAGGGAAGACATCAATCTAGTATATTTGGTGATTGTTGCTATTTTTCTTTTAATAAGATGCCAGACCAAAATATCTCTGTGTATTAGCCACCTAATTTTAATTGTATTAATGAACATCTGTTATTGCTATTATTAACTGACTCATTTGCAGTAATAAGTTATTCACTCCCCAAAATATTTAACAACTTGCTCTTTGGAAATTCTAAGAGTTTTATCTCTTTAGAGCTACTTCAGTAGAACAAACCTCCTCTTTTTAAACACCTGAGATGCGCTAGTCAAACAGACATAGCTCCTCTGAAAATTTTGATACAGCTATTACATTGGACAAAACTGAAGTCTTGAGAGCTTATTCAAAAGTTAAGTTTGATGTTGCCAGTACAAGCAGAGAAAAATTTTACTCTTTCAGAAATTCCATATTTTTTTTAAACGCACAGCGTCTTCCTGCACAATTTGATTGGGAAATGTGACAGCTGATATAAGCATTCTAAATATTTATTTCCAATTTGTCCTTGCTGCATTTTTATTTAAAATGGCATCACTAAAAAGGCTGTGCACTTTGAGCCACGTACAACCTTCCGGAAAGGAGTAGCTCTTGCTTTCTTCTGACCCTCAATGTGTGGAGCTTGTGCAACTTTCTTAGCTACCTGCAAAATGGGCAGTACATGACACACAAACTGAGCAAAAAGGAGAATATAGAGGGCAAGAGTACAAAGTTAAACTCTACGGAGAATACTTGTAAGCAAATACAGCAGAAGAAGATAAATAGTCTTTTACTTGTCTCAGACTCACCCCCCGCATTTATTTTTAACATCCTTTCCACCAAAAAGTTCAGCTTTGAGATCATGCTCCAACCCACAACTAGTTTGGCATGCTATTTAAGAAAAGGCAGGTTAACCACAGTCCTGAGACAGTTAACTTAGGTTCCTCTAATTATAGTTTCTGAAGTAATAAAAATCCTTAAATAGCCCAAAGAATAATGTTAGGGACAGTTTTAAAGTTAACATCCTCAGAGAAGATGCATAATAAGAAACTCACCCTCCAAGTATGAGACAGACAAGAAACCACAGCAACAGCAAGTCCTGCAAGCAGACAGACAAATCAGTGTCTTTACAAGGACAGCCAGAACCCCTGACACTATTTTCTAGTCTGTTTAGACAAAATCAGAATAATGATCTGTACTTACCAAAGAGTTCCACCAAAGACATGGTGAGTTAAACACAGCTGGGATGCGTGAGTTCAATTTACCTGAAGACATACGGCAGAGAACCACACAGGAAAGACTTAACTAGTGACACAGATGCACAGTGCTTAAATTCTGGTGAGTGGTTGCCAGCACAAAAGCCCATGTATGAATTATTATGTAACAGCCTACAGATGCAAACCTTATAGCTGAAATTGGAAACAAAGAAATTCAAGCTGGAAATGCCATTCATGCAGCAAGGACAAACAGTTATACGACCTTATAAAATGATAAGAGAAAAATCAACTTGTTTTGAATTCTGATAGCCCCGGTGGGTGCTAAAACATTTCCTGGAACTGAAAAGTGGTCTAGTAACTTTTTTTTCTTAGGCGTTTAAAGGTCACATCTGCTACAGAAAGCTGAGTGTAAAACAAACCAAATTATTGAAAGGAGAAGATCTAGAAATGTGAGATAATCCCAGAGATTTCTACTGGTACAGGGGTAAGAGCAACTGGAAATTTCCTTAAGCACGTGTTTTGTTATTTTCAGAGAAAGAATAATAGAATAATATCCTTCTTCCTTCAGAGGCTTACTTATTTCCCATTACATGGCAAACATTCAAAGCATAGACAGTCTTCCCTCCTGATCTTCAGCCATGTTCTTTTTAAAAAATATATAGGCTGTAAAACATTTTTGTATGAAACTGTGAAATGGCTCTATCCAAAAACATAATTTATGCTTAGAGTTTCTGAGCAATTTAGTTCATTATTAAGTAAGGAATAACAAAGAGGTAATTTCTGATATCAAGTTGTCACAAGTTTTATTAACGAAGCAAGAAAATAACATTCGGTAATGGTGCTATGATTATAAAGTCATTTGGCATATCAGAATTGCATTGCATGCAGAGTTCTGAGGTTAGAGGTTACTGTTTTATTTTGTTTTTAAATGACAAAAATAGAAATAAAAAATAAAAAGGGAAGTTAAAAAGGCTTGATAGAGTAAGAATACCTAGTAGAATATCTTCTTTTGTTAGAAATACACATACTCAAAATATTTGCACTTAGGCATATTATTAACTAAAGTTGTATTATACTTCTCATTTGGTAGCATTCTGCCTGGTAAGCAGTATTGGTGAACTGTATATAACTGATTATTTAAATGTGTAAGGTTGACAAAAGCCAAAAGCTTCAGAGTTATTTCATATACATTGAATTAAGTTAAAAATCTGAAATTGTGTTATGAGCCCCATTTATTAGATATGGATCAGTATTTTCTTTAAAAGCATTTAACTTACGTGGAAATTTCCACTTGTGGAAACTGTATAGTATAAACTGAACTTAAAGATAATTGTAGCAAGCTGTTCACAGAGTTTTCTGCATTTGAAAGGAAATTACACAACTGTTTATCTACACAAAAAAGACATGAGATAGTTTTGCAGACATATATTTTTCTCCTTGTGAAAAGATGGATTTATAGACATGTTGAAGCTGTTGACCCAACTGGCTTCAAATTCTCCAGTGTTTTCAATGGATCTTGTCGAAAAATAGGCCAGCCACACAGACTGATAAAACAACTGAAGGACAGAATCAGATAGTCAAGAAGCTCTGTATATGTCATGACTTTCAGAACCAAACACCCATGTGAAATGACAAGAGAGTACTTCAAGATTTACCTTAAGAGCTTTCTTATCTTTCATAATCTAATTTTTACTATTTAATGTCTCTGACCCAAATTGATGTGGCTTTCAGTGGCTTTTATAATATGAAAGGTATAGTCTGTATCAGTTTCAAAAAAATTTTTTTAAAGATACAGAAAACATTCTTGCTACAGATTAGATGCTTCTAATCCCACTTCTAGTGGGCTCTGAAATAGATTTTTGTGCACGAACACAATACTTACAACACCACCCTGTGGCTCCTGAATTGGTTCCTGCACTCATGAAAAACAGCACCTTTTTTTTTTTTTAATTTGTACAATAATTTCAATAATAACTTATTAAACTTATTATAACTTCTAAATGTTCAGAGGGATGAGTACTACACTACTCACCAATAAAGTCCACATGTCCTCATTCAGAGGGAAAGGATAATACGTTGACAGTGAAGGAGTGCCATTTTACCCTCTTCCCAAAATCATTTATCTGTTTATAAACCTTCTAGTAAATAAACAAGACACAAATTTTCAAATGGAACTTATCTCAGATACAGCAAAAGAAAAGATCAATACTATGCATGGAACAGGACTTTTTGAACACTCTGCTCTTGAAATTGAGGTTAAGAAATACACTTCTAGAAGAAAAATGAGCCAGCAGATGGACTTATAGGCTCTCAACTCTTGTGATTGTTACTACTTATTACTTAAATGTTATTTAATAATAGTTTTTGATATGCAGTACTTTTCCATTTGAAATATATGGTTAATCTTATATTAAATGGATAAAGCAAGGACTGCACTAATAGTAGTCACTTGGCCTCTCAAAGTCCTGCATTGGTAGACAAAGCATTTTAAATGGCAATGCCATGATGGGGGAAAAATGCCTAGAAAATATAGTTAATATAGTCTTAACAGTAGTAATTTAAAGAAAATTAAAGAAAAACTGTGAGATTTACTTACCAAATGACTTATTCGCGTCTTGTAAATGAATGACTTTAAAAAAATAAAATGCAATACAATTAGTTATCCAATAAGAATAAAAGCACCTTTTGTGATGTAATTCATTTTCTTATACTTAAAAAATAAAATAAAGCTGGAGTGACTTAAATGAACACTCTCTCAAAGGTTAAATAAATTGTAATGCTGTAGAACTACTGGTGTTTGGAACATTTAAAGGTCAGTTCCATATATTTTTTTTCAGAAATTTTAAGCTTATTTTATTATTTACCAAAGTGGTATTTCCTTCAACTGAGAAAGTTTTGAAAGGTCCATTTAGTACGTAACACTTTTTGAAGGGCAATGCTAGGTCGAACAATGGGGATAGCTCAGAGGCATTCTCTCTCCCTGTCAAGTTAGCATTAGCACAAACATGCATATATATACAGCATGGCATCACAGCAAGAACAAGTACTTAACAATTTTTGGCACAACTTTATTGAGATCAAAACTTATGTCGGAGTTAACACATATGCACCTCAGGTGTTTCCCATCCACAGCAAATAATAATTTCAGGTAACATTTTGGAATCAGGGTAAAACCATGTTTTGAGTACTTATGCCCCCTTTTACCAACAAAGTAATCACAAAAAAAAAAAAGCAAATATTTAGAAGCTTACAAGAATTAGAATTAATAATCTCTAACTGACAATGTGAAGATGTTTATTGAGTAGAAATTGCTAACCTACAAATTGGAGACAACCAGAAAAATTCCTTCTCATAATATGAGGCAGACCCATATAGTGAAAGGATTAAGAGGCAAGTGATCTAAAATAGAGACAAAAAAAAGTTGATGCAACTGGGAATGTGCATATTTTAAAATTAAATTACTTGATTTCCAACTGACCATTTGAAATGTTACCCTTTAATTTGTGCTAAAATAGAATTTTGGTGCGAAGCATCATTGGACTTCTTTGCCTTTTCCTTTACTATAATAGTAAAGGAATCTTTTGTATCACTTTTGCAGGAGTTGTTTCTCCTGATGCCTTGAAAAAACACAATCTTTTATCCTGGCTTAAACCTTCTCTTAAGGAACTGAATGAACAACAAAATTACTTAATTAAATATGATTAATGAACTACTATCATATTAACAGACAATTAAACGTTTGAAGGTACCGAATTTTGAGGCTTCCTTGTTAACAGGTGTACTCTAATGGCTTTGTGATCCGGTCAGTGTAACAGCAGAAAGCAAATGTGGTCGCAAATATAGAGTATTCGTTTCTTATGGCTTACACATAAAAGTACACATACTTTTTAAAATAGCATTCCTTGAAAATACAAATGAATGTGGTTATTATTTTAAAATGTTTCACAGAAATGTCAGTACTATAGTAATCTGTAAAAAATGACTTACTGATAAAATTTTCACAAAGACAGATTTGATCAAATGCTGATTGCTAGGAGATTAAGTTAGTTAGCTCTAATGTCACAAGTAACACCTTTTATTTTACTCACCTTGTTCCCCCTTAAAATAATGAAGAATAGAAAGGAGAAAACCAAGATCATCAGAATCTTTTAGCAACAATGGAAGATTTTTCTGTATAGAAGGGTAGCCTACAAACCTCAGTTCAGTTTTTAAGAGAAGTGTTTCCACATTTCATATCCTGTTGGTGAACTAAGGGCAGTGAAAAAGCAGCTTGCTATTTCTCCACAAAGAATTTTATGGGTATGATACTTCCACATTAATTTCATGCTTAACACCACACTGAATCAAACAGGAAAGAATAGATAAATACTAAAATCATAGGTCTTAAAAACAGAAATCTGAGCAACCCTGAAAAGCATGTTCAGTAAGATCCACAGTCATCCCCAAAAAACCTGAGAATCTTTCTGGTAAACAAAATAACATATAATGTCAAAATAAAAGGTAGGATATAGTCATCACTGAGTGACAGGAGGCCCGGACCTGCCTGTCTTAGAGTAGTATCCTTAGATCCTCTAGGATCATCCTGTAAGACATTCATATTTCTTACTTAGAATCCACCCCCACTTTTTTTTTTTTTTTTTTTTTTAATTTTCTTCTTAGTGGCCAAAACATTTTAGCTATTCAAGCTTGGAGGGAAAAAATATTTTTTAAAAATGAAAGAAATAAGGAAAAGAAAAAGAAAGCCAGTAAGAATCCTTATATGTGATCAAAATCAAAATTTCAATTTGAAATTAGCCACCTAGGACTGAAATGAGCAGTCACAGTTTTATTAAAGAAATGTTACAACTAAAACGTGTGTACAATTAAAAATAGCATTATTAACACAGAAGTGGTACTCAACTCAAAGCTGTTGGTTAATTAACCAGTCAATTTCCAGCCTCATTCCTCCTCACACAACACATATTAGTTTTGTCCTGTTTCCTTAAACTCAAAATAAAATTATAGTTATTTTGGTGGCAGTGGCACTTCCATAACCACTGTAATCTTGTCTGTCCTTTGTCTACCCACTCAGTAGGCTCACTCTTCTAATACATCCTTGAGTAATTTTACTCCCACTATAATTTTTTTGAGCTGAAGCATTTGCAGGATTTGATCATTCCTATCTACTTCATAAATCCTTATGCATTGAAAAGACATCCCTCAACTTCTTTGCATGTTAATATTAAGCCTTGAGCTCAATGGAAATACGTTCTTCTCAGCACTGTCACAGCTGCATATTTTTAATTTTAAGCAGGCTCTCTGAACCGCCATATTGGCTAACGGCTATTGGGCGTTTTCATATTGTTTTTCATATACAGCTTCTCTACTACTATTGCTATTCCAAATCTTTTATTGCCAGTTATAGTATGAAGAACTCCCTTAGAACAAACTCGTGGACTGAGCCAAATTCAAGCAGACGTTTCAGTAATACATTCAAATTTGTTTAATACCTTCAGCCCTATTTCTAATCCTTCACTTTAATTAAAATCATTGCTTTCCATTTACAACCATTACTTATAATTTTATTCTTCTGGAATAAAAATAATGAGTCTGTATCCCAGTCTCTAAGTCTTTGGAGAATTTGGCTATATCCAAATATTCATCTGGCTGGATGTTTCTATAAATATATTTACATTTAGACTGCATGGAGTTGCTACATTGAAAGGTATAAATATAAGCAAAAAGAGATCTACTGAAAAAAATGCATCATCACATCTTTAAGATGAACTTTAGTAGACGAGGGAGAGGGCAAAAACTGAGAAAGTGGGGGAGAGAACCAAATCACAAGTTTATCTGTTATTAGAATTCTTAGCTGACTCTCTCTCAGCTTCCATTAAAGATATTTACAACTGACCTAATTACAAGATTGTTTTTCCTTAAACTTCCAACTAGACCATTTTCACGTGTACTTACCATAGTTTTTCAAGAATCTGCTATAGCTCCTGTTCACTTTTTCAGTAGATTCAAACTCAGTAGAGAAATCAGGTCTTTAAGGTTATCCTAAAAACTAAGATGTAAATAGCAAAAGTGAAACAAAAAATTTGCTCCACAGGATTACATAAAGTAGGTCCTGGAAACTTACATACTCTAGCACATGATTAGAAAAACAGGCAAATACAGAGCTCTAGAGTTTACAAAATTAAAATATTAGAGAAAAACTTATAATCAACAGGTTTCTTGGAATGATAACCTGCTAATGTGTACAGGATGGAAGGGCGTTCAGCTAATATATTTTGCAATCATGAAGGTTCTTCGCTACACTCCTGATGTGCATGATTCTTCTATGTATGTCAGTCTTTCAGCTGCTCACATTTTCCTCTCAGTAATTTTGCCAGAGATTAAGGCATTCACTTAGAAGTAGAGCCAAACAGCTTATAGCTCAGGTCTTCATGGTCTGTGAACAAGGCTGTGAGAAGCAAAGCTCCAAGTTTCCACATCATCACTGTGACTCATGCCACCTGTCAAGTGTCTCTTCTACTCGTTTTAGAGCTCTAGCTGTTTCACTTGGAATATGAACAAATTAGAGGAACTTATATGGCAAAGTATTGGCCTGGGCTGAGAAGTGACAATTAAAGGCAACGTCTCCAAGCAGAATCTGGCATTCAGCTCCTCACATATATGCTGTACCCGCTGACCAGTATATGTTGTTTGAGCACTTCCAGTACTCCTCTACCGAGAGTCCAACAGGTTGACAGAGAAACAGGGAGAAAACTTTCACACAGTCAGGTGCCATTTTCATTTGGGACCTGGTGCTGTCAGCTACCACTCATGACCGGCTATGTGAGGATTTTTTCCTTGCTCAGAACTGGCTGTCTCTACACCAGAACAGAACAGACTCAGCTCAGCCTCTGCTGAAAGCAAGTCCATGACTTGCTGCTGCTTGTCTGTGCTCTAAGCAAAAAAGATGTGACTGGAATCCAAAGCAGGACTCAGATCCATCATCACACAAGTTACAGACTGGTTCTGGAAACAATAGCCCTTGTCTACATGCAGAAGGACACAGAGCATGTCTACACAGGACTCAAAGCTTAAGTAGCTAGACAGGGAACTTGAAGAACCACTGGGTAGTAGCTATTCAGTGTCTCCAAAATTCACTGTTGTGCAGCTTGAACCAAACTAGCCTGGAGAATACATAAAATTTCAGCCTACTCCTGACTGATACACTAGGCTTTCTCCAGAACACAGGACACACAAGCAAGACAGGATTCCTCACAAAACAAAATTGCAGCTTCTTTGTTTCACAGTGCAGACCAAAGTGCCACAGGCTATCTGCCACTGGTCAATTTTTGCATAGTATCTTAACAGGCAAGAAGATATACCAGTGGTGAAACATCTGAGAAGATCTAATGCCTATCTCAGTCTTAACCTTAATCTTTGAGCTGTGTGCTTTATGAAACAGTCTTAAAGACATTTCCCACCTTAGATCTCCAGAGAAGATTCTCCAGCAGATCTCTTCAGCCTCCTGCTGAATTTGTGCCAAAAGGGAACAACGAATTAAAAAAATATTGGGCTGTAAAGAGAATTAACAAAATACTGGGTATGAATCTGTAATAGGGTGATTACAGAACTCACCTGCAGCTGGAAAATTCTAAGTTACAGTTGCTTCTTCCAGGATTATTATTCAATTTATTTGTATCTAGTGCATGCAAGGAGAAATGTTTAAATAGACTGAGGTTCAAACATGAAAATTGCCTCTGTTTATACCATCAGGTAATTTTACATTAGCTGCAAGTTAGCGTACATCATTCTTATTATGCCATATCTTGTCATGGACTACTAAATACATCTGTATGACAAATGAAAACAAACCAGATAGAGATATACACACTTCTCCAGAAAGGAAAGTAAAAGTAATGGCTTCTAAGTTCAGCTTTTGAATATATAAATTGTTATAGAAATGAAAACAGAGGAGATCTGAGTTTATAATACACCACAAGCATCGCTAATGACTGAAGTCTTTCACCTACTCTTCCCTAGGATTACCTGTCTGAGAAAATTGGGACTATGTGTTTCCACATACTGCTAATGGTGTAAGACTGCTTTTCTTTTCATGATCCAAGCCTCTTCCTGCAGTTTCTTAAATTATTAAGTTGCAATTAAATCTTTGTGACCTTCTGCAAATCAGAATATACGTGTGTTTTTTTCTCTAGGTAATTTGTGATGTCAATCTTTTTAGCCGGTGTGATACTAAATCATCAAAATACAGAAATCCCTAAAATCCTCCTGTCAAGATAGCTAGCACATGTTCTTAAACATTAATTTTGTGTTAATTTTTATAGTAGTCTTGAAATTAAAATATTATGCAATTTTTATTTACTAATAGCTTCCACCTATCACGATCATGAGTTGCTCTTTTGAATTTTCTTAACAAGATCAATTCTCCTCAAAATTTACCCAGGGGATAGCCACTCGTGATATATTTCTCAAAATACGATGTTCCAAAGAGTGGGTTTGTAAGTGTAAGTTAGTTAAATCTATACAAGGATGTGAATATATAAAGGTTCTGCCTATATGTAAGCTGATAAATTAGCCCTCTTTTTATCATATTGGTTTCGACTTGTAATTATATATGTTATTAATACCTTGTTAATAAAAACAAATTATCATACACTCATAGAATATCCCAAGTTGGAAGGGACCCATAAGGATCATCAAGTCCAACTCCTGGCACCGCACAGGTCTACCCAAAAGTTTAGACCATGTGACTAAGTGCACAGTCCAATCTCTTCTTAAATTCAGACAGGCTTGGTGCAGTGACTACTTCACTGGGGAGCCTGTTCCAGTGTGCGACCACCCTCTTGGTGAAGAACCTCTTCCTGATGTCCAGCCTAAACTTCCCCTGCCTCAGCTTAACACTGTTCCCACGGGTCCTATCACTGGTGATAACGGAGAAAAGGTCACCTGCCTCTCCACTCCCCCTTCCCCGAGGAAGCTGCAGACTGCGATGAGGTCCCCCCTCAGCCTTCTCTTCTCCAGGCTGAACAGGCCCAGTGACCTCAGCCGCTCCTCGTATGCCTTCCCCTCTAGGCCCTTCACCATCTTCGTCGCCCTCCTCTGGACACTCTCCAACAGTTTAATGTCATTTTTGTACTGTGGTGCCCAGAACTGCACACAGTATGTGGTCCCCAGTCCAGTTGTGACCAGGATTGAGGGTGTCCCCTTGCATTTTTTTTACCTCGATGTCTTCATCAGTAGAACAAGGATAGTAGTGCTTAGTTACTTCCAGGAATATTCAGGCATAATGTTTATAAACACCTCTACAGGTTACAAGTTCTTTCCAAGTGCCTAGTATTTCTGCTGATTTCCTGTTGAGTAAAAACTATGTGTATGTGGGGTTGGGGTGGGGTTTCAATCATCAGATGTCAAGTTTTGTTTTATTTTTGTAATGGTTTATGCAGTTGTTAATCAGCAGCTGACTCCTCTGAGGAAACTTCAGGGAGATCATGCATTTAGAAACAATCCTGCTTCTAGTATTTTCTCTCCATTGTATTTTTCTTCCTTTGTTCTTTTGTTCTCTATTATGAAGGACATTTGCATGAAAACAAGATTTTTGTTTCTTAAGAGTTCATCTGCTCCTGCTGCTTATTCCCCACCTGGTCATAATCCTCTGTTTGTGACATCTCAATTAGTGGCTATGCAAATAATTATGATGTCAAAGACAGGATTATGTGAAATTATGTGAAAAGGCTTGATAAAACTACCATGGAACATTATTGGTCAAGTAAGATTCCAAGTGGAGATTTTGTTTGTTTATGTATTTATTTATTTTTATTATTCAAGCATGGGAAGGGCTGCAGGAGGAGAGAGAGTGTGTCTCCATTGTATCTTCAAAAAATCACCTGTCACCTTCCAGGATTCCAGGTGTAAGGAGTTTCTTCAGAAGCAGAGTGTGTGGAAGAACAGAAAGTGGGGTTAGTCCCCTCTGACAATAAAACGGTGTGTGTGAATAATCCTACTGCACAAGTAACAAGTGCTAGAAAGTGTTTTATTAAGGGCATCAACTCATGTGATAATAGAGATTCTTTGAATGACTATAGCAAATTTAAATCTAGTTTACCACGTTCAGAATTAGATCTAGGATTACACAAATAGTATAACCTTATACAGAGGAGATGGACACATTCTCATTTACTTCAAAAGAAATCTTCTCTGGTCTGTGACTTTTTTGTTTGTAGGTACAGTTCACCAGGAGATTATTTGAAATATTAATTGCTTGATAGTCTTCATACTGTGATTAGTTTTAGACTAAGTGAAAGGAAATACTAAACTATGTTATTTGAAGTGGTTGTTTCAGTCATTTTGAGCTTTTTGTTTCATAGAGCTTGGAGAGTACTCTTTCTTACAGAGTGCTGCACCAGGAATCCTCAGCCAAACTTTGAACCTTCCATAAGTAAGAAGCCAATTAATTCTCATTTATTTGTACATTCCTCTAAAATTCCAATAACACTATTTTCTCTTGAATGCTTCTAAGCAGCATGTTAATGGAAAGCTGACCTGCATCATACACAACCTCTTCCCCCTTCCAATTGTGAAGGGCTGTCATCTGTAGGAAGAAAAAATAAAAACAAACCCATCCTTTTCTCTTTTTTCCTGTAGCTTCTGTCAATCACTTAGAGTACATTTTTCTGCACATCTCTCTCAAGGCTCTCCCACTCATTTTCTCTCTGTAAAACAAAAGTGCTTTCTACCCCTTCCCCAAGTATGTGCAACAGACTAATTTTTCTTGTCCACACCACAGGATTTTATGCTATTAAGGGTCATGAATTACATACTGAGTTTATGCTCACACAGTACAGGTTATTTTCTCACTGCTCCTTTACATGTCTAAAAAGCACCTTTGATCATAAAATTTTCTTTGATCATCTAGAGCAAAGTCTTCAGAGGTGTGTTAAATTGTTCACATTGAGTAAAATCCTACCTTTATGTAGAAAT
Organism: Cygnus olor; assembly: GCF_009769625.2. Taxonomy (NCBI): domain Eukaryota; kingdom Metazoa; phylum Chordata; class Aves; order Anseriformes; family Anatidae; genus Cygnus; species Cygnus olor. The sequence goes on along the minus strand of NC_049172.1, from coordinate 38,615,634 downwards.
AGTGTATCTATTCTGCTCTTTAACAGTATTACTACCAATGAACACTCTTGTTGATTTATTATTTATTAGCTGAACCTTAATCATTATTATTTCCTCTGCTACAGAATGCACTTCTCAGTTCTCCCTTACACTTGTGTTATTGAGAATTCTGTGCTGCAGTTTTATTGAAATCTTTAGTCTCCCATGACTGGCTTCACTGTCTTACAGTACATGTTCTTAGAAATTATTAGAAGTTAATAGATTAGATTCTGAGCTCTTCACACACAAAGAACAAACAGTTTTAATCTGAATAACCCTTCTGTACCCAAATGACAGTGAAGTAAGAACTGAAGTGGCCTGGAAAACACCTCATGTTTCTTCACAATAATAGCTTGTATAGAGTATATCAAAAAGTGTTTGTAGAAAAGCTAACTGCTTGGTTAAACCAGGAACAGCAATTTAAGAGAGATACTTTGCTTTAATTAAGTTAATGAACAAGACTTTCTAGTTGTTCCTCTGTTTAAGTAGAGAGGGAATAAGTACAATATTCACTTTCTAGTAGGCTATGATGCCCCGATAGTAGTTGGGATCAGTCAAATCTCCAACTATGGGATGGTCACAGTGCATTCAAAAAGAATGAGCTGTAGACCTCCATAGCAAAGCATACAGTGACTACAGCTTAAATTTAATTGTCATGGCTCTTTAGATTTTCTATCAGCCTCATTCTTCTATACTGAGAACTCCCTGGAATCTAGTCAACTATTTTTCTGTTTACTACATCAATAAAAATCATATCCAAAATATGAACGAAAATTTGCAATCTCGGTATGAAAAGGAGTTGATTAAATTTATTAAAGAGTTTTATTTTTTTTTTTTTTTTTAAACTATAAATTCTATTAGAAATAGCATTCTTCCTGAGGACTTATTCAGTTATAATACACAAATACAAATATTATTGGATTGTTTTATTACATTCTCCTTCTAAAAATGCAATAATTTTGATTTGACTGGTACATCTTTTAACCTAAATGCAAATAAATTTTCCTAGAAAAATTAAGTTAGCGATCTAATTATCAAAGAAATAATTAGAAGATCTGCCTTTTTTTTTTTTTTTTTTTTTTAATTCCTACCCAATCCCTAGCCTTTTTCAGATAAATAAAAAGTATTTGCTGTAAGAAGGGGATTATGTAAAGTAATTTTAAGGAAAATGAATAATGTATTGTAACTTTCTATTACTTGCGTGAACTATTGGAAGCATCTACAGCTTTTTCCATAAATGGTTAAAAGTTGAATTCTGCAGTGATGCTTAACGTTTGTTAAGTTTGTACCAATCTCTTCTCCATAGTGTGATTCTCAGCCTTCTAAAAGTTTCCTTAAACAACACCCTTAGGCAAGTGAGAATTTTCCCTAATGCTCAGAAATCCTGAGAACTGACTGCTTGATGTGAAAAGTTAATGATTTATTATCTACTTTTAAACTCACTGCAATGGATGAGTTCAAAGAAATGTACACAGTATGTGGGTATCAAATTCAAAAAAGGACTTCACAGAATAATGCATTTGCAGAAAATGTATGAAGGTTTTTCTCTTTATAGTTGAAATTCATAAATTTACATCTTACATTTTAAAACCGTGCAGTAATCAGTGACAAACTCACGAACAGAAATGTAATCTCATCAAACCCAGCCTCCTGTCACTGCTTTATGAAGTCCATATTTAAAAATGAAACAACAAAACACTTTCTAATTTAAAGTCCAGTATATGCATCCCACAAACTACTAAATAAAAATGCTTTTGAATATACTTATTTTGCTGTTTAATATTGTCACTCTACGTACGGAATATTACTATTTTTTTGTAATTTTAGTCTTTCAGAAGTAAGGTGTTAACTATACACAATGATGTATACTTCCTTTATCTTTCTGAGGAAAGAAAGAAGGTCTTTCCACTAATGGGCTAATAAATCTTCCACCAAAGTTTTTGGAAAATATGCCACTGATCACAGATATATGGTCAATAGTCTCATGACACAGATGTATCCTTTGAGCTTTGAAATTCAAGATTAGTTTGAGAATAAATTACTTTAAAAATAAGCAGGGGCTGAAGAACTTTGCAGTAACTGTATAAGTATAATGTCTTTCAGTTTTATCTGAGTTAACAGAATGCCTAACCCATAACAGCCATAATTTATTTTATATTGATGCATTTTATATTGTTGGATTTATATAGACATAATTCATATTACATGTGCTCATAGAAAGTCTAGATGGGATTGGAATACTATTATACAACATTCTGACAGTGGAAAGCCTCGAAGACGACCTACTTGTGGTGGTATTGGTAGTCTTAAGTTACTTTTTTTTTTTTTGTAAATAACATTTTTTGTATATGTAAAGTTCCTACCAGAGTAATGAAATACTAAATTTCTATCCTCAGCATGTAATTGTAAATATGCAGAAAGAATCACAGAATCATAGAATCAAGAGCATCATAGAAAGACTGCATGTGTACAGGCTAAGAACATCTATGCACAGACAATTCCAAAATCAAACACTGTCAAGGAAAGAATTCTTTGTTCTACTTTTTTTCTAACCATGTCAGAAGTTTAAAATGAGATACTATAAATTATCTAAGAACATGTATGAACCTTCACCTCTATTGAAATTTTATTTAGAGAACTGAATTATGTATAAATCTTTCTAGTTTAATTTTGCCACTGATTATTATTAATGCTCCTTTCCCTGATTTTGACTTCTTCGGATTTTTGCTATAACACTTTAAATTCTGTAATCACTTGTTTGATTTAATTGCCTTCTTGTTACTTAAAATTTCCTATCCCTCCCTTAGTTGAACTCATTAGGTTTTTATTCTTTATGAGTACTTTCAAACTCCATTCGCTTCAAACGACAAAGATGCCAGTCTCACCATTAAAATGTCTATGTAGCAAAAATAGAACATCAAATGAGAGTTAGATTCCTTTATTAGAATCAGATTCTTAGTAAGGTTTCTTTATTAGAATTAGGGTCTTAAGCTACTGTAGGCATTTTATTTCTTCCCTGAGTAAAGATTGAAATGAGATATTTATTTTCTTTTCTCTTAAGTTTCTAACTAGAGTTTTTCAACCTTCTAAAGGTAACTTCAGCTCCTACAGGTACAATGCTGATGAAAGTAATCTCTCCTGCCACTCTCTCCCCATGTCATCAGAGCTTTTTAATTATACAAACACACCTCTTTGTATAGTATATTCTACAGTTCCTACAAAATACTCTAGCCAAAACATAGAAGAAAAGTAGCAGAAAAATCTGAAGATAGCTTACATTTACTTATTTCAAAGTAGGTATCTAGGCCTGTAATTTTTTTATTGGTTTCTGTTACATGGAAATAGTCCTACAGAGAGAGACAGAGAGAAAAAAAGTCCAAATCCCTAGAAAAACAAAAGTGTTTTTGTTTGTTTGCTTTTTGTTGTTTTTGTTTTGTTTTCACATAGAATGGTAAAACATCTCTTTTCAAAAAGCATATGAAAGGCTGTGATTTAGATGCGTCTAGTTTATTGGGGTGCCTTAGATATGTGAAAGTCCCCTCATTAAACAGAAATTCAATTCAGATAATTTGTAGGTATTTGAATTGAGAACTTTACAACCATGGGATGAATTTTTATGCAGTCTGTATAGTGAAGTACAAATACAACTCAATTCCAAATCACTCTCAAGACAGAAAAGACAAATTTGTCTTTCCTTTCTTTAGAGTTCCACCGGTCAGGGTCAGTTTTAATTTCCACTGGAGCCTTGACAGTAGCCCTTGAGGCAAGGACCGTCATAAGGTATGTACTGACTGAGTACAAGCCCAAACTACTACTGCTTCCTGGACAGCACTGCCTTTCGCAATTTTTCTCAACGTAAAGAAGTGTGCTGCTTTTGACTGTTTCAGTCTTCCCCAGAGGACTTTCTTACAATCAGATTTATGTCAGTAGAGGGAAATTACAGAAAGAGTATGAAACATCTCATAGCAAGAGATGCTCCCAAATTAACAATAAATATTTCAATTAAATATTAGACATGTCATGAAACCACTCAACCAGCACCTTAATAGGATATTACATGGTGTAAATAGAAATAGTTATGGTTTATAGTTATTAGCTTTGACCCATTTTGTAACTGCTAAGGCAAACTTAAATGCCTAGCTACCAATCCATACTGAAAAATTTTAAAATGCTGAGTACATACTCCCTATGTACTCTTCAGACAGAACTTGCATTGATATCACTTGGAACTTGGATATAAATCTAGGTCAAGGAGCTGAAGTGTGTAACTGGAATCAATGAGAAATGACAGTCTAGCTGTAGAATTTGAGATTTTAAGTGTTGCTGTTACAACAGTACCAAACCATTCAAGTACCATCAAAGAACAGTCCAATGTTTAAAAATACTGAGACCAGAAAGGCTAGCTTGACAAGACTTGCTCCTGCTCTAACTGAAGCATCACTCACCTTGCCAGCCCCACTCTCTCTCTGCGGTGTCCTTCTGAATCAGTCAGCACAACTGATGCTGTAGTCAGAGACATCTACATTAGGAAAACAAAACAAAACAAATATATATTAGTATCTGTTCAACTACAGGGTTTAAAATGTGGCCAGCTAGTAGTTCTGCTGGTGTACCATCAGAAAGGGGAGAGGTGCAGGAAAAATTGACAGAAGATGGCAGAATGAGCTATGGTTTAAAACCTAGATGTGAATCAGGTGGAGAAAACCCAAAACATCATGTCTCCCATATACCTAGTCCATTTTCAGTCGTTGAACTATTGGACTTCAAACAGACTTATACTGCTAGAGCTAAGAAAGTTAAACCTAAATCAGTATATTTACAGGAAATTGTTCTGTCCTAGCAAAGAGACGTTTTCCAGCAAAAAGCAATTTTATCAATTAGCAAATTCACTCTTCTGGTCTGGAGAGGAACGTTCTGTTTGTTTTGAGCTTCTCCACTTTTTTGTGCTGCATAATCAGACAATTCAGATTAAATAATTTTCTCCTAAACTAACTTATACATGAATGCCCACTTTTATCAAGTTAAACCAGTATATAGGTGGCTTTTTATGTATCCCTGTAACTCAGATTCAGCTTTACTCAACCAAATGGAGAGCAAAATCCTTTCTCTTGGGAGTGAGAAACTTGAAAAGATATATGCAGAAGCTTTGCAGCAGTACTAATGAGGTCCTGTAACAACATTTGAAAAACATCTGTAACATTAGAACTTAATAAAACTCTTCCTAATCCATTTTCAGTATAAATGAAATTATATACCAGAGATATTGAGAATCTCTAACTATAAAACTGTCACAAATATAGAACTTCAATTTTAACTTATTTTTATCTTTTTCTTTTCAACTTAATATTTTTAGATCAATTACATAAAATTGTAAATTGTTATGAATAGAACAATATGAAAATAGCTGATGAGATATTTATGAACTCCCCTATACACTTTAAGAAGAATTCATTCATTGAAGTTTATTTTACTATCTATGAAAAAATGCAGATATGTAAGAGAGAAGCTGTACATAAGAAAAGGCTAACAACCTTCAGGATGTCCATTCACCATAAACCTAATTTCACACCTAGTCTATTATGTAATGTGCTATGAAAATATTCTTTGCTTCAAGGTACCTTTATATGAGCTTGGACCAAACAAACTCAGTTGTTTTCAATGTTATGCAGATTAACTCTAGAATAATTTCAAAAACAGTGAGAAAATGATATATAACTTTCATTTCATAAAATGGAAGCTAAGGTAGTTGATGTAAATAATAAAAAACAATGTTGTTGTTTTAACAACCACTTTTGCCCTATATCCAAATATTTACAATAGCCACTGAAAATATCTGAACTGTTGATTAGTTTTATGGTTTGTATGCTTTAATGGATCTTGATAAGATTGAGGGAATCTAATTAATGAATTATTTGACCATTAGGAATAAACTGTTGGTTTGAAACAGTATTATTTAACGTAATAAAAAAAGAAGAAAACATTACTTGTTGAAACCGACAAAAATTAGATTATCTATAGTGCAGGTTTTTTTTCTTTTTTTCTTTTCTGTTTTGTTTTAAAGCTCTGTTTTGTCCCAGAGGAAAAATAACTGTCAAATAGGAAATGAACTAGAAACTCCAGGACTTGGTGGCTGTTCACAGAACTTTCTCCTTTGAATCACATCCAAAAATCCAAACCACACCTGTGAACTGGAACACCTGAGTACAGACTGGCTTTTTGGATCTGCCTTCACAAGCATATGGAAATAGAAACAAAATCCAACAACCACCTAAACCGATAAGCTTTCCATCAGTTTCATAAAGAAATAAATAATTTCTCAAATTGGAAATCAACATTCTCACACAAGGAAGACCAAAAGGGAGCATACTAAATTGATATGGAAAACATAAAAGCAGATGTTGTCATTCAACATTTCTGAATTTTAAATGAATTTACTATTCTAACCATAGCTGCTTCAATACACTTCAATTAGTTCTAAAATTTTGATTCATCTTTCCTCTCTTAAAAGTCTTCTGATAATCGGTCATGATAAAGTTCAGTATAAACACAAATATCCATTGTCATGACTTCATGCTTACTTCCTCAGTAATTCCAGTTAGTCAGTAGGAGATAATTTGGAAGAAACTATAATTTAGAATGACGAAAGATATCAATTCACACACTAAAAAACATTGTTCCATGCCAATAATGGTACCTCAACACATAATGCAAATAAAATAATGACTCCATTGCAGCAAGTTAACCAATAAAAAAAAGCAAACAGACAGAGAACATATTTTTAACACATTCAAAATCTATAATAGGTGTCTCAACCGGTATCATTTTTTTAATTCTGTCAGTCTAAAATTCTGATATTTCTCAGTTGCTAGGATACTCTACATGAATAAACCTCTTTTTCTTTTCTGGCTAATTCAATTGTCCACTACTGAAATGCTTTTATTATATACAGACAGAAAATATTTTAACTGCAAATTATTTTTTTTTTCCAACAGCAAGTAGTGAATAACAATAGCATACATAGATAATAAAATACGTTTAAAGATATTTTAATTTTTAAGAACACAACAGCCGTTAGCTCCCCTAAGTATTTCCAGTTGAAAGAAACAACCTGTAACTTATAATAAAAAAAAAAAAAAAAAAAGGAATTTATATCACATTTCACTATCTTGCAACAAAATTCCGCTTCTTTAAGATTAGGAATCCTATGCCTTATCATAAAAAAAAAAAATAAAAAGTTATAGTAATACATATGGGTCTCAAGTTATCTGAAATTGGGAACTACAGGTGTTTTTTATGATCTGCGATAAGATAAAAAGTATCGTACAAGACAAGCCTTTCTCAAATATACCAACCACCCCCTACTTTTCAGAAGACTTAAAACTATACACATGAGAAACTTACTCTAAAAAAGAAAAAAGACTTTCAGCATATTGAAGTGTCAATTGTTTTATATTTGTAATGCTACTTTAAATGTAGCAGTATCATGACATGCTTTTATTTTGTCAGATATATGTATATAATGCACAAGCAATATGAGATTCTTATTTTAATACACAGAAGACATACTGACTATAAATGTTTCTGGTGATTAATATACTGTAATTCTGGAGTTAGATTGCTATCATATTTTACAAAGGAAAATTGCTTAACAACAATCTCTTTTCAGCAAGCATTCAACAACAGCCGTTGCCGCCTCATCTGTGTACATCCCCTTTGAAGGTCACATCAAAACTACAAAGGAAAGAAACTGAAAATCAGAATTCTTGCATGAAATAAAAATAATAATAAACACACTACGCAATGCATCACATGAACAAAATTCCACAAAGAATGAAATTTCTTCTTGGTTAAGGACTGCAATTTTAAGCAAGGGCAAAGAAAGAACTCCTCCACAAAGTCTATAGAAAATGCAAGATAATCTGACCCAATATGCCTGGAATATATTTTTATCACTGTAACTGGTCCCACAGTAGAGTTGTAGAGAGGAGTATAAGTGTGAGGGACATATTATAACAGTAATATTTATCAAAATCAATTCCAAAGTTTTCCTGGCACTGTCTGTCGACCTTCAACATAGCTTTGTACCTATTACTAGAAAGAAAAGGACAAGGAATTCACAAATAGATGAAAATGACTAGGAACAAGGCTGAAAGTATGCCTTAATCTGTGATTTGCTGGTCACACTTGGAGCCCTCCAAGCAAATGAAACGTTTTCTGACTTAAAATTAAGTTTTTTTGTGACGTCATCACAATGAAATAAGGAGAAAAAACACACAGTGTGTGTTTTTGGCTTTTTTCATGTGTTTTTCCACCTTTTCAGTTTGACACTGAATTTTAGGCTTAGTGTCCAAGTCTTGCTATTTAGGCCCTTCTCATTCATACTGAATAACTAACAAAGCACCAATGTTGTCAGGGTGCTGTTGTCTCTTTTGGATGCTGATACCTTAAAAGCAGTATTTGCCTTGAAAATAAAGGAACAGATTACAGGTTTTATTTCATCAATGAAAGAGTAACTCAAAAGTATATTGCTAGAGAACGATCCATACACTGCACATGGAAGGTCGAATTTACCTTTACTTCCACCATTTGCTTTACTGAGGCTTACTTAAGTAAGCAAAGAAGACGGTCCAGATATTTAAACCGTATCAAGACACTTTCTAATTAAACAGAGATATTATCAGTATTCACCACTATTATTTTCCTTGGCGAAATCTATTATCTTTTGCAAAACTTAACATACAGTGTTTGTTTCTGTAATTCAGTACATCTTTCTTTACTGTTGTTTCTTATGATGTTTTTGCCAATTCAGTTATACTCCATACTGGAAACGTGGTATTTCAGAAGTAATAATGTGCCTCTTTCTAAAATTAGATTAAAAAGCAGTGTAAGACTGGATTTCTCATCTAAGTTCTACTTATATTTAAAGGTAGGAATTTTGAAAACTGTTTTTCTTGCAGCCATAAGCCTACTGTCCTTGGCAAATTATAGGTTATTAATTAATTCCATCAACACTGCACTAATTTTTCCTTCTAAACTCAAAAAGAACAGAAAAATCGAGGAGAGAAAAAAAAAAGAAAAATCGAGGAGAAAAAAGGGGAAAAAAGAGAAAAAAAGAAAATTGAGGGAAAAAAAAAAAGAAAAATCAAGGAGAAAAAGGGGAAAAAAGAAAAAAAGGAGAAAAAGGAGAGGGGAGGGCATCACCATCAAGGCTAAGAGATCAATTCAATAAACTGCCTGTTTAATTGGGCACATGCATGAGTCAGTTGTTTACTCAAATACTGTTAAATCACTGGTAGAGAGACGATTATATGTACAAGTTCTGGATTCTTAGATTTCTTTACTGTCTTCTAGACAATGTTGCCATCTTCTTTGCAGTTCAACCAAAATAGGCTTCAAAAGTATTCCTGCATAAAAAATAGGCACGGAAAAGAAGAAGAACTACTCCAGCCTGAAATAATATTTTTTAAAATATTATTTTACTATTTAAGGAATGACATTTCTACTGCCTCACCAAGTAGTGTGGTCCTTTCCCACATTACCTACTGATATCAAGCAACAGGCAATAACAGACTGTTTTGATACTACTCTTGGAGAATGATAGCTCCCTTGGAACAAGCTAAACGGATGCATAAAACTATTTTGATATTCTTTCACAAAGAAAGGAAAGACAGAACAAAGTACCTTTCAATTTTATGCACTACTAGCATCCATTTAGGAGCAACCTCCTATTCATGTAGAAATATACGCCTACATTTTCTTATTTATTTACAAAAAGCAGAACAAATCATTATATTAAAAGGTAAATGGGAAAAAGAGAAGTTAAGCTGTGAAAGAAGAGAGCCCTACACCAAGAGTCTCTCATAACCAAGGACAAATTCCAGCTGATGAATTCATTGTTTTGGAAGATGACACTTGTGAAATGAGATAGCAGCTCATATAAGTTTTGCCAATTCCGAGGGTATGGCAATTGCTTCACAAGGAAAATGCTCTTACCTGAAAGTACTTTAGCCACTTTATTGCATAAAAGAGAATGTCATTACACTCATCCCTGTTCTACAAAGAGTCTAACTGTCTCTAAGTACTCGGAGTGCCCTGAGCATGCCTATAGGTTTTGAGGGCTTCAGCAGAAGTGACGTCCTTGCTGTGTTTAGAACTTACCTATAGGCTAAGAAGTTTAGACACAGTAAGACTAAAAAAAAAAAGAAAAAAAAAAAAAAAAACACGTTAGGGTCCAAGAGTTTTCAATGTAGATACATGTTGCCTGAGAAAGGTGCACCTGATAAGGTGGAGGTTTTCAAGACTTCAGCTTTAGCTCTTCATCTATATAAGCATTAAATGCATCTATCACCAGTGTAGTCTTTTGCCTCTCTGCTAAGTCCTTGCAGGCCAACACATGCATTTCTAGCTGTTTTTCAGAATCGCTCTGAGCTCATGTTGATTTTCACATGAGCAAAATTCAAATGGCAGTTTACTGTTTTTATATGAACAGGCAGATCTAGATCCAAGGACTCGCCACAGAGCATCCCAGAAGATGTTTCAGGCACAAAAACAGTTCTCTCTTCTTAAAAGGGATATAATTGTCTCCATATCACAACAATGTTTAGAGGGAAATTGCATTATGCATTGTGAGATGCTTAGCTAATATAGTACCAAGTATCAGATATTAACAGGTAACTTATTTCCCTGATCGTGTAATTATTTTGCAAGCAGGGTTACTGCAGTGTCAGAAAACAAAACATGCTTTGAAATACTGAGGAACAACATCACATCTACCATTTTCCATGTCTCTCCTCTCACTATTTTACCATCATCTACAACTTTATGAACATTTTAAAAGCAATAATATTGCCATCAATTTTTTAGTGTTCTGAAAGGTTTAGAGAGGTTCTCTGAATCACTATCTTTAAAATGAAAGACTATATAATTAATAAGTGATATTAGTTTTCCTGTCCTAAAATGCAGTATCATCTTTAACTTAGCGTAGTTATTTTTTACTCTGTAAAAAGAGAAGTTAAGCCACATGTATAAAGATACACAACTAGCTAATGCCTACAAAAAAAAATGATCTAATCTCCACTGTTGACTGTAATATCAACAAATCAGAAATTTCAATGAGTTATGGCAAATCAACCATTGCAACACTGCTTCTACTGTTGGGAGACCTTTTTACTTGAAATACTGTTAAGAATTTGACCTTTTAATAAAGCAAACAAGATCCAGTAAAAATAATAGTGGCATGATAGATTACCAAGTAAAAATGTTCACAGAAAGTTAAAATCAGAACTGTGAGCATCCAAACACCAAAATAAAAATAAAACTGTAATTATTCAAACTGGAGTTATATATTTAGATCTGTTACATAATATTCTTGTGCTTCTATTTATAAAAATTGTATTGCAACTTAATTTAAGAAACTATTCTACACCTATTAGCAGGTGTTAAAACATCCAGCTGGAATCCATACAATTTAATTTTCATTTTCTCTTTATGCATGTCTTTTTATGCTGCAGTATTTTTCTTTTTATTCCTTTTTAATGTTATATCTTATCATTTGAGAACTTTTTATTTTAGTTTATCCATTATATTCAACATAATTGGTCATAGACTAGGCAAAATTTGCATGTACCTGAAATTGCTGTGTCTGCTTTTAAATGTAAAAAGAAAACATTATTTTTTCAAGCAACATTTTCATACAACACTAACTTTCTCCAGTGACCAATTAGTTCTAAGGCTGAGTTTGCTAATACATATTTTGTTGAAGAGTGACTTAAATAGCTATTTTAATTATAATGATTTCTACTTAATAAAATTCAATAGTGGTAAACACTATTCAAGAGCTTGGAGGTGAGCACATGATGAACAGGGTTCTCTGTAACAGAGAGAAGAAATGAGTTGCTCTTACAGTCAGGGCCCGCAAGATATTAACAAGACAACTCTCTAATAGATATATCCCTACCATTCTCCACTGACAGCTGGTAACACACTATAGTTTTTGAAACAATGGAATAAGTGTGTCTGATGCACAAATATGAGTAAAATAGCAACACCCACGTAGACTGTAGAGCATGGTAAACAGAGCTACAGGCTCTGACTGAAATTTGATCTCTCTCAATTTTCTAGTTTTTCACCCAAAAAAAACAGAATTTTGATTACTGAGGCGTGGGTCATTCTTTGAATTCTGGAAACGATTGATTGCCCTTCAAAAATGTTACCACAGAATATAAACACAACATATAAAAAACATGTATTGTTTCATTCTCACAATGCATGTGCGAATGAACTGAATTACTCCTTACAAGTACTTATTTGCTATAAGATGCACTTAGAAATGAAATATTTTTCTTCTGATCCACTAATTTATAAAACTGAGGCTAGGAAGTAGGGGTCCTTGATTTAGAGATGCAAATAATTGAGGACCAAATTTGAGAGGTCTGACAATGCAAAAGTCATCTCCTTTGGAGGCAGAAATATATCACTGCAAAAGCACAGCAGTCATACAATCCACTTACTAATTATACCGCAGGACTGACTACTACTACTAATTCTGATAGATGTACATCTTTTCTTGAAAATCTCTACAGCCTTTGCTAATCAACTGAGAAGTCTATTTTTATGACTGGAAAGATCCTACTATCAACCTGAATTGGTGGTCACATTAGTTTGGACATCTTTCCTTGTCTACCTCCAAGGAGGAATAACCGACCACTGCCAATTTATGACAACTTTTTGAATGTTTGAGGAATTCATTGTGTCTTGTTAAATTAGAACAGTTTTGCCTTCTACATTTGCCATTCACTGAGTTGGTTCTATCCTGACAAATACACGTGACTGTTTTTTATCAGCTTGAATTTATTCCCATCAAGGTGTTTACATATAGAATGTTTTTTAGTTTGCTTTGTAACCTTTCCTGTTAGCAAAGTGAGACTTATTGCTATGTAATTCCCCATGGCATCTCTTCTTTTCGAAGGTGGCAATTTATCTTTTCCCGACTTCACTCTTCTGGACCTTCCTTTGCCCTGCAAAACCTGTCACAAATAACTGCTAATGGCAGGCATTATTTCAGTTAGACTTTTACATACTGTAGAAAGAATGTCATCAGGGCCTGATTATGTAAAATCTAACTTGCATAATGCTTAACTGGATAGTTCTCTATTTTGCTTGGTAGTTACCCTTTTTATAAAGCCCTCTGTTGTGAGACAGTATGAATGCTTTTCCAACAGCAATGAATGCACTATAAAACACTGGATTGGAAATCCAGTAACCTGATTTATATTTACCATCTGTGTGAACTATTTGATTCTAGGGTTTTGGATAAGTTTGATAAGGTATTGCTTCATGATGACATACTAATTTACTAACAGCATGATAGCAAATCTTGATTCTACAAATCCTATGGAAGGTCATATTCTTTTTTTTTTTTTTTTTGTCGGAAAAGGGAAGAATGGTGGGGGGCATATTATTTTCCCATGCAGTCCTTGCTGCTGATAAAATATGCATCTTACTGAGACTTAGTAACTCTTTCCATATTCTGCTGATTTGCAGAAGCTGGGGAAATCAGATGTAGACAGGCAACAATTAATCAGAAATAAGGACAACATTTGTGAGTAATATTATCTACAACTGTGAATAACATTCATGTAAACAGAAAGTAGAGCCTTGCTGTTTTCCCAGTCATTGATATTTTGAACTGTTTGTATAAGGATGGTTAAAATGAATGTATTGTTTTCACTTGGATACGTTTTTATTTATGATTCCTAAGGCTTCCTACTTTTCAGTCGTTCAGAATCAAACGTGTAAAAGATTCTGTTTCAATATTTCTTTCTTTTTTTTATTTTCAGCTGTCTCTAATTGTTGTTATAGTATCACCAGCAAGGATAATAAACTTTTTTTTTTTTCTAATTTAGATTTCTCCCCAAAGATCTTCTCTGTACCAGCCTACTGGTTTTTCTTTTTTGCATTGAATCTTTAAGGACATGTTTCATCTCCACTGTTTTTAAGTAAATATTTCAAAATTTCCAGCATAGCTATTGAGAGGTTTTGTTCACATGTATTGCTAATGTTTAACTGTTGTCTTTCAATACTTTCCAAAGCAACCAAAATTGCCCTTAGGGTGTATTATGATGAAAGTAATGGTGAGGATGAGAAAGAATTGTATGTAGGGGGAATATTAAAATAACATCAGAACTTTGACCAAATCCCTTTAGGGTAGCTTGCCTTAATTCATAGCTATTGAGCAAGCACAGATGTAGCAAAACAGATTGTTAGAGATAAGAAAATTTGGAAACAGAGGTTCAGAAAGCTTTGCATACATGGATGATAGGATATAAAAGCAAAGCCAATTTAAGCATGCCCCATTGCAAAGGTATCATTCTACCTTACTGAGGAGTAGAGCAGACTGTAATAAAGGAAGAAAGGTCAAAAAGAGAGCAGCTTACATGAGAGCAGCTCTAATGTGAAGAACAAAAATCTTTATGAGAATTCAAGACTGATTCTCTCTGTTCCTCACACACTAGATCATCCAGAAGGAACAGAATAAATAAACAACAGGGAAAGGTTAATAATACGTTTCAAAACCCCATTAAGTCAAAATCAAAAGCTGAGCAAGGCAGACATGAAAAACAGAGATAAAGGCAAGCATATTCAGGAACTGGTACAATAGTAGTATATTATTGAAGCTGATTCAGATAAGGAAATATCAACTCTACTGCTATCTGAAATGTGTATGTTCACTACATGTCTTATCGTTCAAACAACTATGAATATATAGAAACAAAGCATGCCTATGGACATTTATAGTCAAAGAAAACAGTGACACTTTGATAATAATTAATCTATACTAAGTATCAATGTTCCATGATCACATAATGTAAAACTAGAAGAGACACGGTGAAAAGGGCAAAATAGACCTAGCTGATAGAACCTTAAATGAGGAGAAAATTCTCTGCTGGCAGAAACTGGCACAATGCCTGGTACATCAGCAAAGCTCAATCAATCTATAGAGAACTTGGTCTTGAATAAACCAATTTTAATTCTCTTAAAAAGTTTATGGGACTTAACAGCCTTCTACATATTTTAATCATTAAAACTGTATCAGAAATCAGGAATAAACAAGCAAACAACATCGGTAGAGATAAGATACTACAGAAATTTCCAAAATAAATTACAAAGGTACTACATTTAACACAATAAATAGACACAATAATTTTAACACAATAAATAGACACAAGGGTCTACAACCGCTGTATGGCAGTGCCTTGGGCTTTGATACATTTGGGGTTCTGAATTTCACTTCAAACAGTAGAACATTAATTGATAATTTTGAAACTTATTGGAACATCAATTTCAGTTTTGAGAAACTGAATATAAAGTTCTTTCTGAAAAGAGGATTTCACTTTAAAAAAAACGTATTCTATTGTGGGGAGAAATAAAAAGAACGTTCTGTTGCTAAATTCTGAATTGTGAATAATCATGCTTTTTCCTGCTTTGACAAATACACAGAATTAAAAGGGGGGAAAAAAGGCCAAGCCAGGGAATGTGAAAAAAAAAAAAATAACAAATCTGTGTTCTCAGACCACTGCATAGATTGGTATTCAGGCACATGATTTTTAGGCTAGCCAATTGGCTAGCTGTAGAAGCTATTTTCAGGGATGCTATTTTGCTTCCCTAATATATAATTTACCTCTCTGGGATGTTTTAAAAGCCTTCATACTCAAGCAAATATGGTTAGACTTTCTGCCTTCTAATAACTTTTTTGTTCTGCTGGTTTCATTATCAGGTGAATAATGGAATGAAAAGGGATATGGAGAAAAAGGAGCATGGAATGAAATGAACATTGAGGAAATTTAGATCTATAGGGATACACATGCATGTGGAAGACTATCATGTGAGACATATCATGGTCAGATATACCTATCGGTAGAAGAGCATCTGCCACAACAACACAGTAAGTCACAAGGGCACAGGCAAAGAACACAGGTTCTGGAAAGAAAGGAAATCCAGACAATTCATACACCTATTATCTTCTGCAGGAGGAACTCAAACATAACCTCCAAAGAGATCACAGAAAAAAACACAACAGGATCTCAGAAGGGGCAGGGTGTGCAACAGCCGTTCTTTATTTTTTTCCCACTAGTTAGAAAATTTCCAGTAATTTTTATCCACTGATTTCCAATCCCAATTATTTCTTACTTTCTAAAACACAATGTAAACATAATTTCCTGATTATGCTTGTTGTAATTTCCCTTTAGAATGCATGTCTCTCTTTTGATATTTCCCTTCAATATTTATTTTTTTAAGGCGATCATAATTTTTAACAAATCCTCATTTACTTTCCACAAATGAGCTCACAACAAAATGTAGGCCTGTAAGACACAATTACTATAGTATGTTTACGTAAATATCCTTGCACAAGTATGTCGTCTGTTAAGTAATACAATGGGGCTCTATAAACCATTAGCTCCTCCTTAGAGGGGAGAAAATTATTCAAACTACTGCTCAAACCTGTATCAGCATTAAAATGGTCATCTTTGTGTCTTATGGTTATTTAGAAATGAATCAAGAAAGAACATTGACCATAATCTTTGATCACAACTGTCTTCATATTACCAGGTGTCCAAAATTGTCAGTTATTTATTTAAGCAAAATTAAATGAGAATTTAGAGTAAAAAGAGTAAGTTCCAAATACCTCTCCAGAAAGCTGAGGATGATCAATCAAGTACTACAGTAACAACAGTAATACAGTACTTTAGAGTAAAAATTACTACAGTATGGCTATTTATTGAGAAGTTATTTCCTTTCTGAAAACTTTAACAACCAAAATTCTATAGTTAGTGACATGGTTGAGGTCAGACTGGCCTTAAGATCCATTAAACCAATCTACTCTGGATCATTACTGAACTTTTGTTCCATTATACCTCTATTCATTACATAATAGTAGCCCTTTCAAATAGGCTTGAATTTACATATATTGAACACTTCAGACAACACTCACAGCTTGATAAGTTCTCCCTTCTAAGAAGGAACTACTGAATTATAGAGCCCCACTACATTACTTATGGCACAAACACATAAACAATCACAGTGTGAATCTACTGTCCAGTGAAAGGTTGCAAAACTGAGATGACACATACAGACATCTAAAATTAAACTGTACAAAAACAGCCACACACAACAGGTTTTAAATATAAAAATTTTAAAATAAATTTCTATAATCTGATTTATCTATTATCACTCACAGTCCTTGATACCCATGACAAAGATAAGTTTTGTCATAGTACACATACAGAAAATGTTTATGAAAAATTTAGCCAGATCTTGCCTTCACTTTTTTTTTCCTAACCTTACTACATCTTATTCAACAATGAAAATTTACCCTTAATTAAATGTAAATACAGGGGGCACAGTACACCCAAAGAACAAAATCTCTATTAATTTCTATACAAAGTTATTTTTACATGAAAAAGTCTGTCCTTCCAGTGGTTATGTCAACAGTGTTTCTAGTAATTCACACACATATCTTCCTCCACCTTCACATGGGTCATAGCAGCATCTGACAACAACGACATCAAACCACTGGCATTTCCACCTCAGGCAAGAAATGTCAGAAAATTTGTAATTATACCTTCTATCTAAGCTAGCACAGAGAAGAAATATGTGTTGTTTAAGTCCACTGATGCGTTTCTCTTTCCATATCTGGCAGATGAGTCCAATTTAGAAACTGAAGAATCAGCAAAACAGAACAATGACATAAGAAGCCATCCAAGTCACTAACCAGGAGCATATGCACCAATGTAATATGAAAGATTAATTCTGGTTCTAGGTATTTTATTACTGACAAAACAAGTTTCACAAAACACCAGCAGTGACATTCTAACTAATAACAACGTTACTAAACCATGTGTGTGCATGAATATTCATTAATGAACATTATTTGCATAGGGTGGACTATTCAATGAAAGTAAAACATAAGTCATGTTTTCAGGAAACCACTACTTGAAGTCCTTTTGAAGGAAACTGTGAGATTGTAGCCAGATTGTCTAAAAGTACAAGCAATATATGATGTCAGTGTCCCCACAGACATAAATGCAAACACAGAAAATCAATTTCCTGCATACGACTAAACAGGACCACATCAGTATATCCTTTTGAATATCTTATAAACATATGGACATCTCTTATGCAAGATCTTATATTTAACACAATTTTTCCCACAACTGCACTATTTTTCCTAACAGAAGTTTTTGTAATAGAAATTAATTTGTTTTTCCTACAGGAATAGCATTGCAAACAGAAAATATTTGATATTGTCAAATCAAAACCGCAGCAAAACTATTTATTCTATTTACTGTCAAAGACATGGGCCTGTTAGAGCAGGTCCAGAGAAGGGCCAAGAAATAATCAGGGGGGTGGAAAACCTCTACTATTAAAAAAAGTTGAGAGAGTTGGGGTTGTTCAGCCTAGAGAAGAAAAAGCTTTGTGGAGACCTTGTTGTGGCCATTCAATACATAAAAAGAGCTTATAATAAAGATAGAGAAAGACTATTTACCAGGGTCTGCAGTGACAGGACAAAGGGCAACAGTTTTAAACTGCAAGTGGGTAGATTCAAATTGGATATAAGGAAGCACTTTATTATGATGAGGTTGGTGAGGTACTGGAGCAGGTTGCCCAGAGGAGCTGTGGATGCCCCATCCCTGGAAGTGTTCAAGCTCAGTGGGGCTTTGAGCAACTTGGTCTAGTGGGAGGTGTTCCTGATTATGGCAGGGAGGTTGGAATTAGATGATCTATAAAAGACCATTCCAATCCAAACTATTCTTTGATTCTGTGTTAAAAAACGATGGTTATCTCAGATTTCAAATCTAGAGTTCTTAAATTCCGGTAGGATTATTAAGCATATTAATGATATAGAAGAAAAAAAAAAGAATCAGATGAGTCTAAATTCACTAACAGACCAATGAACACAAAATAATGTGTAGGACAAGGCGCCATACCAAAGTTTGTAAAGAAACTGTTACAGGACTAGAAGAAAGGCTTTTTTTCAGAACTGAAAGTCAGTTGAAGGATACAATGCAAAGGGCAAAGTTAATGGTCACTTTCCAGAACAGAGAAGGGTCAGAGAGGCTGGTCCTGAGACTAGTTTTATTCAATGTCTAATCAGTGACCTGGAAGAGGAAGTAATTCAAAATCTCAAGAGTTGTGGACAGATAATCAGATGACATTCAAATGATGAATGACCTCACAAAACTGAATGAAAATACAAAAAGGTGATACATGAGCTTCAACAGTGAAAAATGCCTCTGCAATACTGAGCTCAGAACTGGTTGTTACAGATGAGTTTTTGAATCACTTTCTAGCATTCTTGGAAATCATAAGCTCAGTTTTCAGCATATGGCAAAGAAGCCAATGAAATGCTGCACATTGTCATGAAGGATATTTAGAAAGTAACACAAAAATTGTCATTCTGTTAGCACATAAAACTTGGTTAACCCACACTATGAATACTGCATGCAGTTCTGGTATTTGCATCTCAGGAAAGGTACACTGGAATAAATGGCTGAGGCTCCTGTGGTTGAAGAGAAAGTGCTGATCAATGTTTACAAAATCGTGAAGACAAGAGGCAAGTTAGGCACATATGGTGCTTGCGTACACATATGTATTGCATATGCTTGCATATATAGTGGGCCTCTGATAAAAGTAGTAGAAGATCGGATGAAGAGAGAGAGAACACAAAGCCTTTCTTTACACAGCAAGCAATAGAATTTGAGGACACAAGGACATGTGGAGGCAGACACTATCAGCAGGTTGACCTATGAATTCATAGATTATTGGACAACATGCACACAAAAAGGATTAGTCAGAGACAGTTCCTCAAATATCCCTAACACAATAGTTGGCAATGCTGGCATAGCATGAGGGAAACAGAGTCCCTGTGTTTCTTTCATTGAGCTTTGGACCAAATATTAAACGGGAAGACACTAGTCTCAAAGTCTGTTTTTCTTCACCACAAATGTTTCTGTATGACCAGAGTAATATGAAAACTGACTGTGGTCTGGAAAGATATTTCTACCTGCTCTACTCTCACTTCTGACTGGAGCACTTTAGTGTTGTACTAACATGACTATAGTTACCATGGTGTGACCCCTAGCTAATAAATCTTGTCTATCACTAGCTAATTGAAAATGCTGTTAACAGGAATTTGTCTCAACTCCGGCCAAAATCAGGTACTTTGATATGGTTTTGAATTCATGATTCACAGCAATGAGCCCTTTACTAAAAACCGACTTTGAAAGAATAATTGTATATTGGATGTGCAACACTTTAAAAATACATCTGAAAGCTGAACATTAATTTCCCCTCAGGGTAATAGTTACTGTACTCATCCGGAAAGCAGAAGAAACTTATTCAGTTTCCTTTGCAGCCTCAGGGAAGAATTTTAGAACATTGTGTATGCATACCTCCTTTCTAAGCACTTAAAAAATATATATATATAATTTGCATCAGGTGCACATGGCACAGTATTTGTAGCATTGGGGCTGCAGGGGTGGCCTCTGAGACAAGCCCAGGCTCTGCCTTGTGCCAGCCAGCCTGTCCCAGCTGCTGCTGCAATGGACCCACCACAAGACACAGATGAGTCCATTAACCATATTTGTGGTGCCTCTGTGAAAACATACTTAAGAAAGGGCAGAAAGCACTGGACCGAAAGAGGAGAAAGGAACAAAAAAAAAAACGTGAGAATCAACAGAGGAAACACCAAGGTCAGAGGAGGACAAGGTGCTCAATGGCAGAGCAGGCAACCCACTTGTTATTTCCCGCCACTTTAAATCAGTAATTAAATATAAATTTTAATTGGCAATAAATTAATTTCCCAAGTCAAGTCTGGTTTACTTGTGACTTGTGACTGGTTTACCCCCCACCCCCACCCCAGTGTCCCACCAAGAGGGAGAAGGAGTGAACAGTTGAGTGTATGGTTGGCTGCTAGCCCACCTATTATATATGATTATATCCCTCTTATGGGCATATTGGAAGCACTTGTAAGGCTATCAAGAATATCCAGTTCATCTTCCAAAAGCAGAATAAAGATCATCATCATGACAACATGAATTCTATTTACATGGGAAATAGTGGTTGAGTACTACTCAGTAATACCAGCTGTGGCTCAAACAAAAGCATACAACACAAGAACTCTGCAAGAACAAATTAGTGAAAAAAATAAAACCAATTATATATAATAGAACACTTTGTCTCTCCTAGTTGATTTAATTGCTCAAAACCTACAAAGTTTTGTGAGCACGGAATTATACAAATGTACTTAATTCTGCTTCAGAGCAGACAAGCATCATCTTGAGTTACTTCCCTCATAGCAAATCATTTCTGTTATTTGTGTGAATGAAGTTATCTGTGCTTACAAGATCTCACATTAACACCCTAAAAAATAAACCTCTTTATAATATTCTGAATGACAAGTGAGTTTACATTTTTTCTAAGACAACTGAAATAACATACAGCAAAAGTAAGTTTTTGAGCAAACTGAAGTACTCAAGTGAATATGATATATCATAACCATTCAAAAAATAGGCAAGCATCTGTCAGTGTGCAAATTGATATACCAGTGAATAAGAGAATACTGTTAAGGATTATTGCAAAAAATGAAAATAAATAAAAGTGGTTGTTCTTCGCTGTTTTGGACTTTGTGGCTTTTCAAGAGAGGCTACTGTGAATCTTTTTAACCTGGTTGTGAGGTAAGTGAAAAACTTTGGATAGTTTGAGATAGGAAGGAACTAAAAAGAAAAAAAAGAAAAAAAGAAAAAACGCTAATGATTGCAATTTGTTTGTGCAAGAACTAGTTTGTCTTCATTTAGAGAAACTTCTTTTAAGCATAAAAAATTGCTGATACTACACCTAGTTTCACAGTTCCATAGAAACTATATGCCAGTAGAAAATCATTTATAACTTAATTAACCTAAGTTTCAGGATCACTCAGCTGGTTTAGTTGAATCAGGTAAAAAAAAAAAACTGCATATATTATTTGTAAATGAGGATGATAAATCTCCATAAAATGTAGAGATCATCTTACCTTACTGTAAAATGTCTTAAGATCATAAAGCATTGACTACTCTATCGCAGCAGTGAATAATTGCATCTGGATTTTTAAAGTGATTCTACCTGTTATTGAATAAGTGCCATCAGGGCTTATACAAAATTAGTTTTAGGATATTCATTTAATAATTCTAAAATGCACATCTTCAAAACGATGTAGTTAGGGATTAAAGTAAGAAAATTAAAATGAATGGCTACTATTAAGAAATTTTACTTAAAGAGTATTAAGGGTTTGTACATAATTTGACTCCATAGTGTGGGGAAAGTTACACCTCAGATTTTTATGACTAACAGCCTTATAGTAGCAGAAAATGTATTATAATGTATTTATGACACTTTAGCAGATTGTATCTATATTGCTGAGACACATACTCCTAAAGTTTTGGAGGTATAGTGGGAAAACAAGTAAGTACTTTGGCAAACTAGAAGCTAGGAATCTACACTTTAGACCATTAAATGGTCTTGTCAGAATATCAGTATTATATATTTTGTTGCTGGGATTGAAAAGTAGCTTTCAGCCTCTCTCTTTGCAAGTTCAACTCTAAATACTTGAATGGAAATATTAATTTGAAACTCCACTAACTAAATCAATAAGAGAGATTAAATCACTTTGTCTTATTGAACTTGCTTTGGTAAATGGAAACTGTTTTTCTTTCACATTATCCAGAAAATGTCAGAGAAAATAATGAAAGTGAACCAATCATGGAGCAGTAGATTCTACTGTATAAGGAATCTATCCTGTGCAAAATAATTTAGCCCATTGTCTAACACATTCAGATAACTAGATAAGAGCACCTGAGCTACTAGGGCATTTGGCAACTCCGCTTAAATTTATATTTCAATTAACTGTGCCACCAAACGGCTCAGGACCACACAATATTTCTGCAACACATTCATACTTGCTACTACTTCTGTTTCATGTATTGCAGTTTGTGTTTATACTATATATGTGCCAAAGCCTTTCAACATTTTCATATATGAATTTCTACTCAATGATAAGCACTGAATTTTCTCCAGGATGCTATTCAAATTGAAAAGAAAGGGAAAAAAAAAAAAAAAAAAAAAGACTAACAGCCTTTCAACTCTTTTGACTACTCCACAGTATTCCACTGTGAAATGAAAATAAAATATGTAAGACTATCCAAGACTGGGATTAAGAGGGCTCTGACCTCTAAGTTTTACATTCAGGACTTTTTTCAATACTGACAACGGTTCCCTGAAACACCTTCCTTCCTCTATCTATCAAGCAGGCTTTGGAGGAAAAAAAAAAATATCTCCCCTTATTTCTGTTGTGAAAGCAGAACAGAAGTATCTTTCCTTATCTTTAAACTTTCTATTCCCCCATACCTCTTCTGGCCTATGCCCATGATTTCTGATATCCTCTAGCTGGCTTAAGTGTTGCTGAGGAGACTGCCTTCTGTAAAAA
This sequence comes from Cygnus olor, assembly GCF_009769625.2. Lineage (NCBI taxonomy): Eukaryota > Metazoa > Chordata > Aves > Anseriformes > Anatidae > Cygnus > Cygnus olor. The sequence goes on along the minus strand of NC_049172.1, from coordinate 38,592,098 downwards.
GGGCTGAAGTGATTTATCTTTGAGCTTGCTTCCTTACTCCAGTGTTCTCACCATGGATACCACATATTAAGTGAAGTCTGTTAACTGAATCAAGGAAGAGGGTTTTGGGAAGTTTTGGGAATGAAGGGAGACTGTCTCAGCAGCACATTCTACTTTTGTCCATTTAATTTCTGAATAACGTGTGACAAGGGTTGCATTTGCTGTTCCACACATCTAATAGATATTTAGATAAATGTGTTTTACGTAACTGGATCTATGAGTCTAATGCCTGCTTTACCCCCATATTTCCTCATGAATTCATATAGGAAACAGGTGACAACTCCTCCTTTCCTCTAAATGAATCAGATACAAAACAGCTGTACTGGAATCATTTGTAAGGTTTGAGCTCCAGGTGATGCAGATAAGATGGCTGCTATCATCAACAACAGAGCACATTGGTTTGAATGGCTTTTAAAGTGTTTTAGTTCAGTTATTGACCCCTGCCATATAAAATTCAGCTCTGCTGATTATCATTGGAGCAATGTTCCCTTCAAAAGGGCTTTAGGCTGTTCTTAAGCTTCAGGGAACACTTTGTTCTTCTCTTCAGTATTTGAATCTACTTAGAAAGCAGATTGTGTTACGATATTACTATCTTGATCATTAATATCTTACCCTGCAGCATATCATTCTACTTCAAAAGCTAAAATTATTTATTTATTTTTTTTTATGATCAATTCCAACTATTTTTTTTTTTAGATTTCTTCTTCGGTTTTAGGCCATTATGTATGCAGAAGAAATGTACATTTCAGTTTTGCTTAACTTCATATTGTTCAGGAAATACAGTTGTTGTCTCTAGTATTTCCTCTAGAAAGAAAGTCATCATAGACATTAAGACTTTATTTGTTGCTTGAGCAGAGACTCAAATCTGGACTACAGAGGATTCATGGGGATTTATATTATCTCTTCCAGCTCTCGTATTGCTTTCAAAAACGCTATCTTTATCATTTAAGTCTGACAGTTTAAATAGACTGTTTCTTTCTGGTCCAGGGTTCCCATGTATCTTATGGGAAATATACAGATACTGATCCTCTTTCACATCTATCTATATATTTTTTTACCAGCTTATAATCTGTACCTCCAATCAATGTTAATTTCCCCCTATGTCTAAGTACAAATATTTAATTTTGCTGGCCAATATTGGTTTTGTAGCATGGAATCTCATTTTCTCTTAGTACGTCAGGGTGTCATGAATTTTTTAAATGATTTTTAGTATTATACATCTCCTTTCACACTGAATAGCAACTGGTTCAGTTGTATGTACTGCAGATCTTACAACATAATAGTATCTCTTATTTTTCTCTTATTGCTGTGGAAGATGAACCATTTTGTTTATAAATATATATACACTTATGTAAGTTTAAAATGCTAACAGATACCTCTTAAAGCTGTTAAAATTTCTTTCCAGAACAACAAAAATCAGGATATTAATATAGTATAGAAATAAAATAACTAATTTTAAATGAAAATACTCTGTTTTAGGAGTTCTGAGAAAATATTAAATTTGAGAGTCTTATCAAATGATCTGCTAGAACTCGGTGGTCCTTTAGTTCAAGTTTCAGAGAGTCTTCCTTCTACCTGTAACATCATTAGGTTCATATATTCTTGTCAAGCAAGGAGTTGGTTACCACAGTATTTTAGATTGAATGAGGAATGTGCTTATAATATGAAAATTTGATGCACAGATAAAACATGTATGTTTCAAGTGAACATTGATGCTCACTGCAATAACATAGCAAGTACTGCAAAAAGATTACAAAAACAAACCTAACTTAAATATTTGGATATACTAACTGATGCATATCATCCTCAAGTTTACTCTTACAGAGCCCCCACTACCCATCACTTCCTTCAGGTGTGAAGGATATTGTGAAGATTGTAGAACCACTTTAATAATGAAAGAGGATCTAAGAAGACACAGCTGGACTAATCAACTCTGGAACCCAGATGCTGAGACCATGCCTGGGCAATGCCAATATCCATAAAGAATTTGCAATTACAAATTCGCAGAGTTCAGTTAAAAAAAAAAAAAAAAAAAAAAAAAAAAAAAAAAAAGCATCACCAGACCATGCTGCTGTTCAGTATTTCTGCAAGTTCAATATTACTATCACTGGAACTTCAAAAATAAATAAACAAAAATCCTCCAATACAGTCATGGGAAAAAAAGAGTTCAACAGCCTTGATTGCAACACTGGCACAAATCCTGTGGCAAGCAAACTGTTCATCACTGATGACTTCAATGTGCTGCTTTGGCAGCTGACATCTGGTATGCAGCAATTGATCACAACAAAGCTGGCAAGATAAACAACAGTGAACTTATGTTGTTCAATAATTCGCTGGATTATAAGAAAGAGCTTGTACTCATCACCAATCTGACAAGTCATGTTGGAAACATCAATATTTATAAGCAGGGGGATTTCACTGAGTGACTTTGTGTCTCAGATTGAGACATGGCACCATATAGTAAAATCTACAGGATAATTACCTACAATTCTAATCTTGACATGACTGTCAACATGTGTGCATTGTTGCTGTCACAAAAATCTTGCCAAATTTCATTTGCATAGCTATGGTGGAAGATCACCAACTGGAAAGTATTTTTACATAGGGAATCCATATTGTTTGCTGTGGTTTTGTTTTTTAACTAACACACATTTCCACAGAGCAGAACACATTGACAATAAAGATGCACGACATACCTTCCCGGAGAGATCAAACTGACTGGAAAAAAGGAAGTGTAATGGATTTACAGTGGTGAATCCTGGAGCTGCACAGTGTTGAATTCAAGAACAGATATTTTCCAGATAACGTTGGATACTGATATAAAATAGAAAAATGTAAACATAATAATCAACTTCCCTGTGTATACAAAGAAACAATGTCATTAATAACAGTATCACTAATTGTAAACATGGGAGCTGCAGAAGGATTTCATGTCAATCACAGCTGCAAGCCTTAAGATAAACAAAAAGTGTGTTTGTCCACCCAAGGTAAACACTGTCCTGGAGAGTAATCTCTCTCCCTCACCTGCCAAACTCACTGCCATACAAACTATCTTACTTGTGTCTCAGTAATACGTCTATATATCCATAACTATACCTATATCTATATATATGTTGGTCACTTTATATCCTGTTAAACGATTTGCTGTGTCTGAAATCTTCAGTGACTAGGTGAGCTCATTCTCAGCAATCTATCTACATTGCTTGTCCAAGCTTATTTTTTCATGCTATAAAAATAAATATACAAGAATTCTGTTTTACTGTAAACAGGAAGAATGCTGCAAAATAAAAGACTTTCATGGCAGGGTCAGTTTTGATGAGTTCAGTTGTTTTCTAAGTTACAGCACAGTCTGTCTTCCTAATTTCCTGTTAATATTACCACAGATTAACTCATAAAGAAAGTATTAAAATATTCTGTTTGCATTACTTAAAGAAATAATATGTATGCAAAGTCATTTAAGTGATCTCAAAATCTAAACTGAAAACATCTTTACTATGCAGTTTAATAACACACAACTGAAGTAGCTGCAGGAATGAAAAAGTCAGCTAACATGTTAATCAGTCATTACCCAAAACCAACTGTTAGACTAGTCATCTCCTGTTTTATAATAGTCTTGTCATAATTCTGGAGAAAATGTCATGTAATATCAACTATAAGGTAATAAATTAGAATCTTTTAAACATTGTATTATGTTTTTCTCACCCCCACCATGTCTTTAAAATAGAAGAAAAGCCAAGAATCCAAGGAGGAAATGACAAAGTGGAAATGTAAAGTAACAAATTTCAGATTTAAAACACAAAGCACAATTCTGAATTTGCTGTAATGGCATGGCTACCAGGTTAGAAGAGTCTGAACTTCCATGATGTGTCAGACAAATCTTTATTCTGATTTATAACCATAATGGAAAAAAACTTTACATAGAAAGCTGCCACTAATAACCTTTACAAATCCATAGTTAACATTAGAACATCCTTCTCTTGCTGTTTACTACTCTTGTGCACCGGCACTGCTCATTAGAAAGAAGTTTCCAAGAATTAATGTAGAGGGGAGAAAGAGTATTAAGGGGAGAAAAAAAATGGGGGGGGAGGGAGGTCAAATTGTTCCTTTAAAGACAAAGCAGCAATTTTTTGCTGTAATCATTTTGAAAAGACAATACAATATAGAAACAGTGAAAAAAAATAGGTACTTGGTAACACAAAAGCTTAATAAATAAATACTGTTAACAATTTTCCTTGTGTGTAAAGCAAATATTTGAACTAGCACATCTAGGGAAAAGGAGAAAAAAAAGTTATGGAAAGGTTAGAAATGAACTCAGAATAGGATATTCCACTTGTAACAGTCAATAACGTAGGGAAAAAGCAATAAAACAAAAAACCAACATATTCAGCGGGTAACAATGAAACTATTTTCCATTTCTACGATTTATAAGTCGAAGGCTGTAGTGTGGTAATATTCTTATTTCAATTAACTCACAGAATATGAAATAATTCCTTAGTTAACTCCAACCCCCCCGCCATTGACAGGGGCCCACGAGATCAGGTTGGCCAATGATAACTAAAGATATTTTCTAGTCAGATTACTGTAGGACACTCAAAATATACTGATAAAGAAATTCAGCTGGTGTGCTGGTTTCCCCATGCTGAACAACTACAACCATCCTCTCACTCCTCTTCCTCAAAGGAAGGGGGGGAGGAAATACGTTAGAAAAGGGCTCAAGAGTCAAGATAAGGTCAGGGAGATCACTCAGGCAAAACTGTCACAGAGACTGTCACAGGCAAAACAGACTCAACGTAGGAAGATAAATAAAATTTATTGCCTATTACTAGCAGACTAGAGCAGTGAGAAAACAAAAGCTATCTAAAAACACCTTCACTCCCTTCTTCTACCTACTCCCCCTGAGTGGTGCAGGGGACTAGGGGCTGCAGTCAGTCTCTAACGCTTCATCTCCACCGCTCCCTCATGGTCGCTCTCTGCCCCTGCTCCACGTGGGGTCCCTCCCATGGGATGCTGTCCTTCCTCAACTGATCCTGCGTGGGCTGCCCACAGGCAGCAGCTCTTCAAGAACTGCTCCCACATGGCTCCGTACTGTTGTGACAATAAATTAGTCACAGAATATTTGGTAATACTGTATGTCACAATCCTCAAGCACAACTTCTTAATCTAGGGAATGTACATTATCTTATCTGCAAATGCAATGAATTTGAGACAAATATTTTGTAAACCGTCAATCAAAATGAGGATTCAAAAACAGTTAATAAAAGACCTGTATAAATCTCCTAGGCTTATCTTCCTGATACTGTTGCTGTTGAATGAAAAATGGCTATGATTTTTTTGTTGTTCTTTTGTTAATCTCCCCCAAAATACCCCAATTTGAAAACCATCTGAGATTTACTGAGCTTGCAAAAGGTACTCCCCAAATGTAAAGAGAAATTTACTAACGATGTCATAATTTTCCTAAGGCTAGCAGGGTAGCAACAGATGTGAGAGGAACAAGGGTTTCATAGAATATATGAAAGAGTATGAATTCTGTCCTACTGGTCTGTATTGGCTGACTAGTTTCAATAAATCAGTTTTTGTGAATTAATCTGATGATTATAAAAAGTGACAAACATTTCTGGATTATCTTTCCTTTTAGCTAGCAGTTAGAGTCAGAAAAGTCAGTTTAGATGTTTTTCAAGTAATACTAACTTCTACTGAATGTTTTCTCCCCAATAAAACAATTATTGGTCCATATTAATGTTGCATATTTGGTACTGGAAGTTTCTGTACGGTGCATCTTGTTCTAACAATTCATTAGCCACTTCACTGGTGAAATACTGTATTGCACTGAAAAGTGTTGCCCTGAAACAGAGCCAGAATTGGCTGAATAAAACACTTTAAGTATAAATTACATAGAAAATATAGATGACACCTGGACAGCCCTTACAAATATTTGGTTCCTTGCACACCTGCAGATCCCTAATGCACAGTCCACCACAACTCAGGTTGAGGTGCCATGTACACACCTTTAGACACTCACCAAGTTCCACTGACAGACAGAAATTAGATAGAATTTAGACAAGTACTTGAAACTCTGACATCAGAGCATGCCCAAAACATCTGACCAGATGTAGGTCAGTAGGTCATCCTCAGTGCCTTTTGTCTTTAAATAATAGACATGTAAAGAGATGCTGTCTTTTTGCCTTTTTCAGCATCTCAGAAGCAAACTGAAAAAAATCATGAAGAAAATGGAAAACATACGTTATCACCACCAGTGAGTATTTAAATTTATCAACTATACCTCAACTAGGGAATTAGCTAACTGGCAAATTAGAGTTTAGAACCAGTAGCCAAACATTTTTCAAAGCTGTTTCACTGTATAGCAGAGAAAGCAAAATTCCTGTTATTAGGAAAAAAAAGCACAGAATAGTTAGCATAGGGCACACAGCTGGGAAGAAAAGGAATGTTAAAGTGAAGATCCCCCTCTCAGATTTGGTTCAGATTTTCCCCTAGAAGCTGTTTAATGTGAACCACCCACCAGCTGGGCAAATGCTCTAGCCTCCGGATTTTCAATCAGTCAATAGGTGCACACCCCCTCCTATACAGGAATTTTAAAGTCAGTGAGTTATCACACCTGCCAAAGGTTATTATGGACATGAATTCTCATGCATACACTGGACAAAGGTGCAGACCTAATTCAGGTACCTACATATCAGATCAGCAGAAGTGCAAACATGTTTTTGTTGAGAAACTCTGCAAATCTCTGTCAGTTGTGCCACCTTGCACAACTTTATGTTTCTATGCATAAATTAAGGACACTAGGCTGTTGAATTTTAAGATCTTATCCAGGAAAAAAACATCAAAAATGTCAATGACAGTTTAACCTGTATGTGTTAGAAAACCTTCCTGGAATAAGCAGTTAATAATCAGTGCACATTACATTTATTTAACGAATTCATCTTTCTCAATTAGCAGAAAAAATTTAAAAAAAATTGCTCACTATCAGGAACAAACAAAATCATAGTCAGCAATCACAGTGATCTATATCCTTCATGGAAAAAAAAATCATTATAAATAGTTCCATACTTTATCTGCAACAATACTTTAGATCAGGACCTTCACATTATATTTGAGTATGTGGAAAGCAGCAAAACAGAATCATGAGACAAAGATTTTTCTATTAATTGCATCAATTTAGATGTGTGCTTGATATTTATTTTTCCTTAAAATAATTTATCTTGGGTTATCTCAAATATTTGAAACTGATTTTCTTTGTTGCATAATGACATAGATATATAGAAATATTGTTCAGATAATAGTCTATCATGTATCTCAAAATCAGAGGTTTTATAGTAAGAACTGGATCTGAAATATTATATCTCACCAATCACAATGAACTTTGTTGTTTGGAGTAGTACAAAAGAACATAAAATCTGATTTAATTTAGAGTTGCAGCCACAACAGCTACCTGACTTTTGCTGTAAATTTACTTCACAGCCTGTCAGGCCAGAACTACTGACTGATTATTTTCAAATCTACTATTCAACATGTGACTACATACATCAAGATTAATTTTTCATGGGGAAAAGAGTAACAAAGCAAAACAAAAGCCTTAAGAGTGGAAGAAAGGTGGTTTTTTTAAAGCAATGTGTTTACCTTTCCTGTAGGAACAAACTTCTTAAAAAACGTTCCTCCCTTTCTAACATTTCTGGGTCAAAAGCATGAAGAACATGGCAGGATGCCAAGAATGTCAGAGCACTAGAAATAACATGCCAATGTTATCAAAGAAGGATGAATAATAATGCAAGAAAAGAGAAAGGTCATACACCTTGTCATAAGAATAAGCGAAGAATTTTAATACTTTATATCAAGAGTAGCTGGGGTACCCAATCAAAATCAAATTGAAATGAAAGAGAACACAGTGATTATGGTTCCCTTTAGTTACTAAAATTTTGTAGAAAACTTTAAGGAAGTATGTGAGGTTTTTTTTTTCTGTCACTTAATCTGAAAATATTCAAAGGTAGAGAAGTTGTAATTCACGAATAATTTTAGAAGGAACAAACCTGTAAAGAAAACACTAGAAAAACTGGATAAAACAGTCTCTGCTAAAAATTCCCTTGAATTTAAAAACAAACAAACAAACAAACAAAAACCCTCAAGCTCACGTATCAGATGTATCAGTTATAAAAGAAGGAACAATAATGAGCTCAGCATAATGAACTTAAATATGCTTCATGCAAATTAGGTTCCTTCCATACTCAGAGAAATATTAAGAACATTAAAACCTCAAACCAGTTTTGACCAAACTAATGAGCGATCAGTTGGGCAAACGCATGTATTCAGATTACCTATCTTTTAAAGCAAGATAAAAAAAAAAAAAAAAAAAAGAAAAAGTTTCAAGAGTTAAATATTTTTGATTTCTTTAATACCATGACAGAAAGACATATCAATTTGGAAGCTCTTTCAACACATAATTTAGTGCAGCGATTAATTTACCTAGGAAAAAGACAATTATAATATTATCCACATTTTCACATTTCTTTATTTTGGTATAATCAAAATTCAAAAAAATAAACAAGTAAATTTTCCTTTTTTTTTTTTTTTTTCCCTCTTGGTGCCGTGACCTTCAGTATTGGTAAAATTTCAGTTTAAAATAGTGTCAAAAGTGTGTATATATATATATATATATATATATATATATATGCCTGTCTGTATAAAAAAAAATTGTGAAGATTATTCAGCTACAATTTTTAACCTTGGCAGAATTAGAAAATCAGGCATGCTTTCACACACTGTTCACCAGAAGAGCAGCCAGAGGGCAAATTTTCTGGAAACTCACCCTGTAAAGTCATGATCTGAAAGGTTTGTAAGGGTAACACTATTTTATAAACAATTTGGAAATCTTCCTTAACATGCTGAAATGCAAAATTTTACATCAAAGTAACATATTATATATGAAATAAAGACCCACTTTAAAATTCGGATTTAAAAAAGATTTATAGGAATTCATAGTAAGAGTAAAAAAAAAAAAAAACAACAAATAAACATGCCTACTGACAGAGAAAGTACTCATTCATGAAATAACAGCTAAGAATTTCAAAACTAATTTATGTGTTTCTACAAAAGATAATGAAGAATTTAATGGAAAATGCCCTTTCCATTTCTAATCATTTTTAATTTTATAATACCAAAGATAACTGAGAAAGCACTGCTATTCTAGTAATATTGTAACATTAGCTGTAACATACAGAAAGACTAAAATTAATTGACTAAGAATATGGTACAACAAAAGAAACAGCTGAAAAAGGCTTCCAGCCCCTTCTGCCAAAATGCTATTCCAGCTATTTAGCAAATAAAGAATAACATTTAATTAGAAAGATGTCAGTGAAATGTTGTAGCATTTTGTGCTTCAACTAAACAAGAAATAAATGTAAAATTGCTTTTTTCCCCCTATGCCTGCCCGCTTCCCTTCTTTCTTCTTCCCCCTTACACAAAAGGGCCAAAGATCATTGGAGTTTGTGATCACATCCAAGCTCTTTAGCCCAATCCTGTTGTTATTTTTTGAAATCTATATAATTTTTGAAGTGTAGGCAATAGGCAGAGGATTTAAACGACGGTGTCCATACAGAAGCGCACGCTGTCAGGACAAGCCAGCCATTCTGCTCTGAGGCCGCACCACCCACACTTTGATTTCTGCTGGTGCATGCAAGGTAACTGGACACCTTTTGCAAGAAACCCCCTGTACAAAAGATATTTTGCTTCCACTTACCCTGAAAAGACAGGGATGAGGTGTAAACATAGCAGGCCATCGTGGGCTCACCCACCTGCAGAACAGCTTTCTCCTCTGCCACTGCGCTTAGTAGCAGGCTATGCAAGCAGGAGTCTGGCATGCTGCTGCTGAGGTAAACGAGCCCCACGACTCCATGTGCTAAAACCTTGAGGGCACTGCATCAGCTCGGCAGGGCACTCACAGGAGGCTGGGCCCTGCATCTGAAGCACTTGCTCAACAGTGGTGGCTCAGCCCACAGCCCTGTCCCACAGCTGCAAGTGGTGGTGCTGATGAAGCAAGCAGGGAGGCCACTGTCTAGGCCGCCCAGGCCACGAGGCCGCTTTCAGCGTTGGCCTGGACCCGTGGATGGCCCCACTGCCTTGCTGCTGGGCTGTGGACCTGGGCATAGGCCCAAGCATATGTCTGGCCTAGCCCCAGGCCACAGTCCAACACGGGAGGCTTGGTGCTGGCCCCAGCCACCACCCTGAGATGGCAGGATCAACCTGCTGAATTAAAATGCCCCCATAAGCATATCATGCCTGGAGTTATGCTGCTCAGCAAATAGCGATGACAAAGCATTCAGGTGATTTAAAAGGCTGTATCCATTTTCCAGGTACAGCATCTGAAGCAGCACGATCTGTCTATAATGCCAGTCTGCAAAGGCACAGCAACATTTGGACAATGCACTGCAGTGAGAAGCCAGCTCCTTCCCTTCCTTTGCTCTCCACAGAGTTGGTAGCTCTTATCCGTGGCTACCTCTCATGCACCCCAACAGGCAGGAAGTAGTGCTTCAACGTCCTCACCTAAGCTTGAAAGAGACTGTCCTTGGCACACCTCTAGAGACCTGTTTCAGACTGCAATGTAATGATTCACCCTGTTTCACACTATGGCCTAATCAATCTCAGCCTCCTTAATATGGGCTTTTCTGGCTCCAGACGGTGCTGTTGATCATTAGAAATAAGCATCCCAGCAAAGTCTACTGCATTAATGCAGTTATGCCTGTCATTTAAAGCCATGATGACAGAAAGAAGTACTTTGGGCAAGATATATTTTCCAGAGAGCCATAGCATTAATAGCGCTATTATCCCTTGCTTACTTGCACAAGTCCTTGAGCAGCAGCCCTTGAACAGCCAGCCATCAAGTTCCTGGAGGGGAAGCTGGAGGAAGTTGAACGCCGTGTAGCATGCACTTGCAGAACTTGCTTTAGCCTGGATGATGCTGGCAAAGGGCACTTTCAAGCCTGCTAACCATACCTCCCTCAAAAAGAAACCTTGATTCTCAAAACTGCTATGGCAGCCCTCAAACAGCCCTCATCATGAAAAGGTGTACTGACTATATGAAACCGTGCCACCTGATGAACCACCCCAAAACAACCTTAAATACACCTCCATTTTAATAATCTTTCCCGTTCTTCCTTCCTTTCATCTGATCTCTCCAAGAATTTGAAGTGCCCTTGCTGGGTAGAGAAAGGAATATATTTGAGATGGCACTTTTAGTCCTGTTGCTAGAGTCTAGTCCAGTCTTCTTATGAGGCAGACTACACATAAAGGAGGAAAGAGAATAGAAAAGTGAAAGATAAAAAGAAATGCGCCTTTCTCAGTTACAGTTCCTTTCCAGGAAAGTCACAGTTGCAGCTGACAGCACAGACTCTCTTAACTATTCTAAGGGCTTTACCTCCTAGGCTTGGGTTCTTATTCTCTCAACTTCAGCCGTTGAAGGAAAATTCTATGTCACCTGTATCAAGATATTTGACTGTCCTTTTCTATGTACAGTTGTTAATACCAAATTCTTGTAAACAGCAAATATCCATGAGTACTGAAAGGAAAACAAACTAAAGAGTGCAGTGGAGGATGGAACCAGGTTATGTAAAGAAGAAACTGATCATTTGCATAGATGTAGCAAGACTTTTTTTCATTCATCCTTTTTTTCACTTTTCCCTTTCCTTCCTCTTTCTTTCTTCCTTTCTATCTCAGTCTTTCTAGTACACAAGAGGTATTAGAATAAAGAGAGAGTATGAAAAAATCCCTAATAATCTGATAAAAAAAAAAAAAGAAAAGGTTGAACACACCTACTAAGAAGCTATTCAGTAAGAGATATTTTGCTCTTTATTCTGCTATAATCGTCACTTTGGTAATCGAAGACTTAAATGGTTTAATTAACATTGATTTCATCCTTTAGTATCTTCAGTATTTATCCTAGATTTAAGTTAATCTGAAAAAATTAATCCTTCTCTGTAAGGGAAATCCTAATGAAGTAATGCCCAGATCAATTCTGCAGACTTTAAGATCATTCTGCAACTTTCAGTGTTTTTCCTCTCTCTCTCTCTTTTTTTTTTTTTTTTTTTAAAAAAAAAAAAATCATTTAAGGAAACAGGCATATGGAGACTGATATCATGCTATTTCAAAGCAGCAAAAGAGGATCAATACACTAGATGACTGAAGTAATGCACGTGTTTATGTAGAAAAAAAAAGTGACATTTTGTTATTTTGAGTTAATCACTTGTGAGAATTTTGATTCTTGTTATTGCAAGCTTTTCCAACAGCAAAAGTTTAATGAATAAGGAAAGAGCTGTGAAGACATTTATTTTCAGGCCTTTTCTAACCTAAGATCAACATAAGCATAGCTTTAACCTTCATTTTAAGATTTTACATTGCAGTTGATATAAAATTTGGAAAGGGAAGAAAAAATTCCCCTCCACTTTAGATTAGAAACAAACTTCAGCCTCAGAGTACCTTTCTAAACCTAAATAATGTAGACCTGATGTATAATTAAATACATGTTCTCTTAGAAGACATGCTTTTATTACAGCTCTAACACAACAAGATCCATGTCTATGGGAAATGATTCCAATGAGGGGCTATTTCCGGGAGCAATGCTACAGGTGACCTCTGTCAATAGTGAAGGAGAAAAGCATGCAAGAGAATTTGTCTGTTATCTTTGGAGGCGTAAAATAGATGATGCACAGTAAGATCATTAGAAAGGGCAGAACTTTCCGTATATGCCCTCTACCCCAACCTTGTGTAGAGCTCAGTCCCACTTGTGACACTTTAAAGTCAATCATGAAAAAGCATTTATGAAACTCTTCAGCTAGTTTAAATGTTAAAAAAAAAAAAATATCACTCTAGTCTTGCCCTTTGTTGCCTTAATCTTTTTTCTAATACAAAATTTATCAGATTTGGGATTTTGTTGGTCTCTGCAGAATATTATCTGTATCATTTATATTTCTCTGGTAAGCTCATGCCTTTATTCTGGATGTTTATTTTCATATCTACAGTGAGCTTTACAAGGCACATATCTATATTTTTTTTCCTGTTCCTGCTGACCCTAAAGAATCTCCTATTTTTAATATAGTAGTTTTACAAATATCAGAAGTGCTGTAACAAGATATTTTTCCAGAACAATAGAGACAGTAATAAGCTTTCTGAGTTTTCTTAAAATAACTTAACTATCCAATGAGTGACTATTTTTGGAAGAAAGGGGAAGGAAGGATTAAATATTTTAGATACTGTATATATTCCTCAAATCTCAAAAGGTTTCTAGCTGCAAGCGCAATGTTTATTAAAAAAGGTACATAAAATACATACTTGTAGCATTAAGGTGATTGTATTTGCAAGTAAATAACAACAAAGCCAAGAAACTTTGTGATGGTATTTTTAAGGTCATGAAGTAATCATTTAAAACAAAAAAGGTATATTTAAGAGGCATATTTAAAAATGTCATGGCTCCTAGCTTGTGACTCAGCAATGGAAGCACGTTTCTTCCTTTTACTCCCCATTGAAGGACTATTGCAGCCATAAAACTCTACTGTTGCATCCACATTAATGGATGCCTCAATTATAAGTTTATGTCAAAGGTGTAAGGAAGGTCTTAAACAGATGTGATGACAACCTACTTACTGTAACTTTCCACCTTAAAGTTGTATATCTTCATTAGAGGTTTATGTCCATGCACTGTACTGTAATTAAACAAATCTACAATTCTACAGAATTCACAAATCCCCTTACTAATCTGAGTTGTGAAACAGCAGATTGACAAGGAACAAAAGAACAAAAGAGAAGTACATATTATTTCAGTATTCACCTGATTTAGCTCTTCACACTGAAGATGATTCAGTGTTCACTCTGCCAGTTTACTCGCTGCTGTTGAAAAAAAAAAAAAAAAGAAAAGCCACATTAGGAACATGTTTAAAACCAACATACTGGGAACACACACACACACACCAAAAAAAGATATTTATCCTCCCAAGTTCACAGTGAAGTAGGGAAATTACCATGCCACATCCTCATCAATAAAACTTATCACTAATACAAAGTAGTCTGTGGCCCCAAAGGAACATACAGTAAATGCATAAGTAATCCTCAAATACTCTCCTAGTCTTTGCACCCATGAGCTTGAGCCATGAGCAGTTTTATTTTTCTTAAGGTTATCAAATGGGACAATACAATTTGACTCAAAAGATTTGTCTTTCATGAAATCATTTTGTTTTAGGAAGATTTGCCTACTTTTCTAACAGCTTACATGTCACTACTCACTTTTTTTTTTCCTTTCCAGTTTCCAGTTGGCAGACAGCATGGCAGCTTGCCATGAAATTAGGATGTACCAGTCTCCTGTTCACCACATGCTTTGGCAATGCTACTGTAGAAACAGAGCTCCTAAGCTCCCTAGTAACTAGGGAAAATCATCTTATAACTGCCATAAAGTCACTGTTCTCAAGTTCCCAGGACCCTATCCTTTTCATTTACATATTTAGTGGGAACTGAATGCTCCTGAAATTAATTTCAGCAATTAAATTCAATGCAAATGTCCTATTCTGGGCTTTTGGTATCATTATTTCCCCATAAAGTAAAAACGATACTGTATAAGTAAAACTATTTCCTCCTTTAAAGAGAATTAATTATGAGATCCAGACATTTCTAGATCCAAGGAGAGTCAGATGTTCTTCTGTCATGCCAGTGTTTTCATCTCTATGTTAGGAATCTATAAACATTTTTATCAAAATCCCACTCAGAACCTCTTGCAAAATATTTCATTTTCCCTAAGCTACTGAAAATTTCAGTGACATATACAGTTTATGATGTGTTGTATACCTGGAGATGAAGAATAATAGAATGTTTGCACACGAGTCTAGAAAAAGGCTTGTTGGAGCACAAATGTCAACAAGACAGGTTGAGAAACACAATGCTTCCACAATGCTTTCACTTCCTCTTTTTTTTTTTTTTTTTTCTAATTTTCATTACTCATTTAGAGTTAACCTTAAATGTGACAGTATTCAATATCTTTTGTCACATTGAATTTACAGGAAAAATGAGATAATTACATCTGCAATGTGTGAGACTTGCTTAAGGTCATCAACACATCAGTAACTGCAAATATCTTGCTAATGCCCAAGTGAAACAAGAAAAGCATTCTAATGGTGCTATTTGTTTGACTTGGCAACTGTATTCCTGGGTCTGATGAGTGCATGTTGATGGCATTGATAGTTGGCTGAGAATTTCACCTATCAACAAAAAATTAATTTTAATAAAGAAGGAATAAACAAAATATAATGACAAAGTCATCCATTCCATCATTAACTCATTAGATGAATTTTCTGAGATCCAACAAGATAATTTGATATCGTAACATTTTCTGGTACAGTAACAAATAGTCACTACATCTTGATGTGTTGAGATGAAAACACTATCTCCTGTATTTTAAGATACAGGGAAGTTGTGTGATTTTTTTTTCCTACATTCAGTAGGAATCCGGAAGCGTCAACACTGAATTCATTTTTTTATCTAGCAGTTTCAAAAATAAACAGAAAAACCCACCAAAACAAAACAGAAGCTCTCAAAAATATTTGGTAGGTGTTCACATGAGTCATCTGATAAAACAGTGATAAGCTATTTAATGAGTGACATGTATTGCCAGATAATTCTGAAATAAAAGAAAAATACCTTTATGAAAACTCATCTGTGTTTCCTCAGGCTCTCAGTGTCTGGCATGCTGCTTACTGTTTACTGTTGCCCAGGCCTGGTACTGGAAGTATGAGCACCAAAATACTATAGCTGAAACCTGTTGGAAAATTGAGTGTAGCAATGTCATAATAGAATTGGTGGTCTCATGAGATTCACGAGCAAGTTTCATAGAACAAGCGTCTTAACAACTTGTGAAATGTTCGTATTTTGAGACATTCAAAACCAATTAAGTCAATTCAGTGCATATGCTGAGTCATCCCTTATTCATTTTTATGCTATGATTTTGCTGCTCTGTAACCCATTTCAGCCAAGATTCAGGATAACTTTTTCACTTGCAGTAGCAGGATCATTTTCTCAAATAGCTCCAGAAGCATATATATAAGCTCTGTAGCTCCATCTGTTTCTAAGGGTAAAAAGCACAAACAAATTCAATTTTTGCCTAAGTAGCTGGAAGAACAAATTACATAATAGACTCTTCTAGTTGCTACTAAACAAATATTGGTAAGTTTTACCTTTTAAGCATTAGTTTTCACTAATATTTTCACATATGCATCATAATTAACAATGTCGGCCTTTGCCACTTTGGCCACTTATTAGTGGCCAAAAACTATCTGAGGTCTATCTCAGGAAAAAGAAAAACAAAGAGAAAAAGAAAGAAACAGGAGGAAAAAAATGAAAAAAAAATAGTCAACATTTGCTCAAATGCAATAGATGGATTGCCTGTTTATATCCAGCAATCATTAAGGTGTGCAGGGCTGTAAGAGCATCTTAGGAAAGAAGCAGTTCTTCAGAGATTTACCTTAGGCAAGGAACGATCACAGGCTCCCTGACAAACATGTCAGAACTCATTAAACAGAAGGCTCACAAATACCAGCAGATTATCCTAGCCATGAAGTCACAATACTAAAAGCAAATGATTTCTGTGGGCTTTGAATCAGGTATTAATGGTGTGTATCCTGATCCTCAGGAGATGTAAATTACTGTAGCTTCATTGACTTCAACAGAGAAAGACACTGATCTGCCTGAAAGAATCCCCCTTTAGGGAGCAGTTCCTGTGTTGTGAGATTTGTATCAAGATCTTTGTTTTTATTCTTTCACATTCTTCTGTACATTCATCAAGTTTTACACACAGCCAAATTAAACCCATTGAGATTGAGTTCCATGCACAAATAATTTAAAAGCCCAGAAATGTCAATTAAAATAATGTAAAACATTCATAAATTGAAAACAAAACTACCATTATTGGCCAATAAATATGACGACGTAGAATTAAGCCACTAAGGATTTAGGTTAAACAAACAGACAAAAACAAGAAAAGCACAAGTAGTTCAATGAAACCATAGAACTGGAACTAATGAAGCCTGTTCTCTGATGTGCATCCCATGGTAGTATGTTTTTTTGAGTAAAGAAAGGTGTGAGCACAAACTGAAGCTTTTTTTTTTTTTTTTTTCAGTAGACTCACTCAGAAGAGCTATCTACTACGTGGGTTTGCTGAAGTATCTAGTAACAGGAGCTTGCCTTCAGTTTTTATCTCACTTGAGGCATTTTTACAAGTACCTATTTTTATTAATGTTTAAGGGTTAGTTGTCCCTTGTAACTCTGTACTTCAGTTGTGTTTCAGTCAAGAGGTTCGTTAGACATGTATACAACAGGACAGTTCTCCTAGTATTTTTTTCACAGGAAAACAGTCCCCTGTTTCCAAAATATATGTGAAACTGAGTAAGTGAAAATAGAACGATCTAGTATCTTCTATACACTGTTACAGAAGCTACACCTCACACATTATGATCTTCTCACACCTGTTCATCAAAAAAGATTTTATTCACATCTGGACATTTTCTGAAATTTGAACAACAGTATTTATTTTTTAAAAATAGAAAAAATATACTAGTACTGATATTATATCAGTTTGTAACAGTGGATGCATTTCAGATTACAAATTATGAGTTATTCTTGATTCCTGTGAGAAACTTGTAGTATAGGTTGAACTCAAGTCTATCTTTGGTGTTTTATTAAAGTCACAGGCCACTCAGTTCATTAGAGTTAGAATTCTGATGTAGACAGCAGTATTTTGACCATAGAGTATAAAAATAGCCTTCTACTACCAGGCACTAGTATTACTTTGGTTGTTAACTTCTCAAATGTTCTGGCATTTATAGTACGTTAGCCTGATGAACTTGTTAGTACATGTGTAAATCATTAAGTATTCATTTCTAATTAATTAAACTGAAGATTTTGCTTCTTGTACTACTGTTCATTATGTAAACTAACCATCTTACAGTTACTTGACTGATGCAAAGTCACAAATGAAGATAGTTGATACACATCACTAATAAGACTGGTGCACTGTATCCTGGGGTACATCAACTACAGCAATGCTAGCTGGTCAAGGGAAGGGATTGTCTCACTCTATGCTGCTGGTGTGGTCTCACTTTGAGTATTGTGTGCAGTTTTGGGTGCCACAATAAAAGAAGGACACACAAAACTTTTACAGAGTGTCCAAAGGAAGTCTATAAAGATGGTGAAGGGGCTGTAGTAGAAGATGTATTTGAAGTGGCTGAAGTCACTTGGTTTGTGACTACAGCTCTCTCATGAGGGCAGAGGAGGGGCAGGCGCTGAGCTCTGCTCTCTTGGGACAGTAACAGGACCCAAAGGAACGGCATGAAACTGCAACAGGAGAGGTTCACACTGGGTATTGGGAAAGGTTCTTCACTGAGAGGGTGATCTGGCACTGAAACAGGCTCCCCACGGCAGTGATCATGTCACCAAGCCTGCTGGAGTTCAGGAAGTGTTCGGACAATGCTGTCAGACATATGGTCTGATTTTTAGGTAGCCCTGTGTGGAACCAGGAGTTGGACTTGATGATCTTTGTGGGTCCCTTTCAATGCGGGATATTCCATGATTCAAGTCAAAAGGAAGAGTATTTTGACAGGTGTAGTGTGTTGGCTGGTAATAAATCTCTGATGAATCTGTATTGTTGATTATTATTCAAAAGTACCTATGTGAGCTTTAAATGCTTAAATTGTACTTTTGAGCCTCACTGCCAAAAATATTGCAATTTCAAAAAAAAATAATTTCCTACTTTTAAAATAATCCTTGTAGCTGAAGTCTTACACCAGCTTGGTAGTTACCCTGTACATGCATCTATTCATATAGACTAGAAATTGTCTAAAGCTTTTACTAATCCAGGAATTATACACAATACTACAATAGTTATTAGCAAATACTCATTATTCCTGTGGTAACTTGAGTATATTCAAAAGCATTTCTATCATTAAATAAACAAATACATTCTCAAGTTAATAGGGCTCTACTCCAAAGAAAGAAAGTGGAAAAGTTACATAGTTTAAACTACTAAATTCCTCTGTACAACTGAACGCTTTAAGCACATTGTCAACTGTAAAGGCCTGTACTAAAAATTGGAAGAGGATTATCTCCATGCAGTACAGTGAACACTTACCAGTGTAGTAGTACACCAGTCCTTTAGTAGATACTACACATGAAATGGCAAAAATGCTCTGCTATCGAGTATGCACAAAAAGAAAACAAGTGAATTGACAAATAGGTGTTTCTTACATTTCTTTCATATGTTGGTTAAGCAAAAGGACATCTGACAATTTGCAGCAAGAAAAATGAGAAGAGAACAGGTTGTGATTTGTTCATTTTCCCTATTTTGTGGGCTGCCCCTAGGTGATTCTGGAGTCACTGGGAGCCTTGCCCAGTAAATATCTCTGACCACAGTGCTGTGAAGAGTCTCAATACAAAGCAGTTGTGACCTTCAGGAGATTCACACCCAAGACTCACAGATGTATTTTTTCTTATACTTCCACATCAGTTCCTAACAGTACAGTATGAATAGAAACCTATAAATTCAAATCAAGAAGAGTGGTTGGATTTAAATAGCAGAAACTTTAAAACAATTCCAGTTTCAAATTTGAAATTTTCTCACTGTTAAGATTAATATGTCCTTGCCAATGACGTTTATTTGGAAAGAGAGATTTTATTTCAGAAGGAATTGACTCACCTAAATGCTTTTTCTTCAGAAAAAAAAAAAAAAAAGAGTATTTAAAAATTACTTAATACTTCACCTTTCTTTTTATAACTAACTGAATCTTGTTGTTGTTGTTGTTTTCAAAAACTTGGTAACAATATTTGTAAATATATTTATGAACAAAGATTTTCATTTTATCTATTACAAAGATTTTTCCATCAATAGCTAATTTTTACTTTGTTATAGAAATCTTTGATCTCACAGCCTTTAGCTGCTGTCACAGAGTATTTCAAGTCTGAATCAGTATTGGGACTGTTAACATGTTTAGTTTACATAATGATCAGCTATAGAGGATGCAAAAATCAGCAGCATAATTACTTTCAAATGAATAATTAATAGCTTATATGCAAGTTAACAGGTTCATCAGAGTGACACAAATTCATGAACATTTATGAGCAATTAATAACCTGAAAGTCATTGATAGATGGGCCATGTAATGTACACAGAATCTTCAAATGCTAAAAACCACTTTTCTCAACCACGAGGTTGCCAGCAGTGTGCATCAAAGTGGTAGAAGGCTGAGCTTCAGGGATGAAGCGCCAACTGTGGGGGAATGAAGGATCCTGGTACTTGCACATTAATAGTTCATTTGTAAGGATCCAGCAGTGAGTGTTACAAACCTTCCAAAAGCAAAATTGGTCTTAATGATTGACCTGCTTTAGAGAATAAAGCAGAAACTGAGTAGATGGAAGAACTGAGCAGAGAGAGGAGCAAAACATGGCTTTCTTCAGAGTCCGTAAGTGTTCAAAACTAACAAGTTCTGAACCACAGAACTGTAAATATCCACTCTAATAGGTATAAGTAATAAAGGATTTCATGAGTTTTTCAGTTGTACTTGAAGGTGACTAATTACAGCAAGATCAAAGCAGAACTCCCACAGTGCTATGGATGCTTTGCTGCAAATGTTCTGGTTTCCTACATGTTACTAATGTTCCACTTTTGGCACCTGAAGAATGAAATCTTGCTATCTGTAATAAAAATATATAAAATTCTTAGATAATTAATGACAAAATATAGTATAAGGCAATGACAGCAGTTTAGCATTAACAATAACATAGACCCTACCTGCAAACTTCTACCATAGCAGCTTTTAAATAATATTCATGCTAAATTGCATCTAGCATTATTAGACTTAATAATGAGTCTTACTGGACTTTAGGCGCAACCTTTTAGGGATTCAATGTTTCCATTATTTTTTTAATAATTTTTAATAATAAAACCACCAAACAGTCACGAGTTAGGAAAACTGTTTTAGCAAAGTTTTAATGACTTATAGCTCCTCATGGGTGATGAAGCATAGAAGCAGAGCACACAAACAGTTTGAGTGTATCTGAGTGTAATAGCTATAAAGAGATTTCTAAGGAGTCAAGTACTTCTGACAAAGAAGAGATTAATGAAACCCTTATTTTTTATTTCACTGAGGCAAAAGTTAAATATGATTAATAAAGGATGCAAAGATAGAGATGGCATATTCTCAAATTAAAAAGAAAAAATAAAGGACCCTATGCTTAAGTTGTCATGTCCATAGATGCTTTCCAAGTAGCTTTGTTTTTATCTGACCTATTAAATATGTATAGCTTTCAATTAAAAGTAGTGTTTTTTCTTTTTTTCTTTGTACTTTACTGCAGTAACAGATCTTCTCACTCAAATCAACCTGTCTCATCGTAACACCTTCTCATTTTCCCCTTTTTTTTTTTTTTTTTTTTGAAATATCTCGGAAGGGATTTTATGACTTGAGGAATGCTAACAGGAGGGGAAAATTTTATTTATTTATTTATTTTGCCAAAAGGGAAAAAAATTACACAGAAATTGAGAAACTCTCACAGACTGTGACCTTCTCATGAGGAAACACACATGAAATATGGGACACAGGTTACTACCTGGTTCCATATTTGAAAAAATGAATTGGGAAACACACACACAAAAAGGTGTGGCCTGTTTCTTTGTCAGCCAGGATTCTAGATAAATTGCCTAACCAAACTGTCCTGCTCAGAACAGAGAAAAAACTGGTAAAATTATTTTTGTTCATCGGATGTTAGATTACTGTCATTAAATTATTCCCATATCTGCTTGTTGTGGCTACTTAAAATACGCATTAGGTAGCTTTTAACTAAGGAAATAGAGTTTTCTTAAACACTATAACCTGAAATAAATATCCTTTTAAAAATATAAATATTTTCATTTTTAAAATAAAATCAAAGAACTAGATATATTCAAGCAGTCCTTTATCCCCTCTTTCCCTTCCATATCCTCCCTTCCCTCAAAAAAAAGAAAGTCCAACAATCCTCAATCAAAAAGCTCTAGAAATAGCAAAGGTCTTCTGGGAAAATGTTTTTGGTTTGTTTTCCTATAGATAGGTAAGAGTTTATAGCTAGATTAGAGATTATGGGTCTTTTGTATTATTTTTAACAGAAGGCTGATTTTTATGTTTTATAATTGTTGTTTGGATATAATATATATTTGCTGCTACTGGATAAGTTTTTATGGTTTCTTTATGCTGTGCTGTATCTCTTTTATGATAGCTTTACTTTCTACATTGGATATACATCTGCCTAAAAGGTTGTTTAATTTGATATGTTTCAGTTTCTTTATTGAAATATCATGGAAAGATTATGACCAAATAAAAACAAACAAAATTACAAAACAAACAACCCCCCACCCCCAACAACTACTTAAGATTGAATCACTTAAAATAACTTAGAAAATACTTTTCCTCATTCAGAAGGAAGAAGAAAAATGTGGCTTTTGCTCTTAATTTTTTTGATTGCATAAATTGTGCATAAACTTTATTCTTGCTCAACCTTTGTAATTTTCAACAATGAAACTTTTCTGTCTTTTCTGTCTGGAGAAATGCCTTCTCTACAAATAGAATCAAACTGCTAAAGGCGGGCTCTGTGTACAACTTGGGCATAAAGCTTTTGTAAGCTCTAGTTAAGGACTGCAAAAGAAATTGAGCGTTAGAGCTAACGTCACGGTTTGTAGAGCTGGGCCCAATCTGCTATATAAATTATACTACAAGATGTTTCAACCCTCCAAATAGAAACTTTGAGAGGACTTACTCTTTGGTATAATTTTCTCTGGTTCAAAATTTGGTGTTGTGTTCATCACAAGCACGTTAACAATCCAACTGTATCTCGTAAACTACATCTCAACCATTCCTCACTTCCATGTCATTTCTTTGTCAGTTAAAGATTTAGCTCATCAGAGTGTTTCTCCTTTTGCAGTTACTCATAGTCCAGAATATGTCAAACCTAGAATTTAAGAAGTTGACAGTCATATACTCTGATCCCCAGACTGAGATCCCATAGGCTTTACATTAAAAAATAAATAAATCACAATTAGACTCTGAGGAAACAAACAAAACCCACAACATTGAAAATGTTTTTTTCTTTTTGTTCATTTTTGTTCTAATGCTAAGTTTCAACCTAGCATTGTATTTGAGCAACACATTGAGAAATTTCTTCATGTGCTTATTCACAAAGTAGATAGGAAAAATACTCTCAAATTATATAGAGAGAGGTATTTACCAATCAAGGTCTTTAATTGTAATTTTTCTAGTTGTGATTGAACTTCAAGAACAAGTATGCAGTAAAAAAAATACAGACTCAGAATCGAAAGTCATAATTGAAAGGTATATATCAAAATGCATATCACTTGTAAAATTCTTTTTTTTTTTTTAAATGAAAAAGTTGTATAAAAAAAGAGTTTAAAATTCATTCCTGTTTGTCTTAAAAATGTGATATTTAATTTTCAGTATGGTGATCATTTCTATAAGGCATATTACTGAAAGAATTTTTTAATCTTAGAAAACCACTGAACCAACAACTACCATTAAGCTCCAGTAGAATTGGCCAGTCTAATGTAAGTCAGACTTTCCAAGCTGAACTGAACCAAATTCGTGCCTATGATGGTACATGACATCAAATATGAACTCACTGTAATGTAAACACTGTTGGAGTGTGAAATATAGCAATAATTCTTCTAAACTGTTCTCAAAATCAAGTTCTATAAAATCATCAGGCTTGTCAAATACATGAAAAAGGTTCTATACTTTGCACCAGTGTAACTTCACAGACTTGAAATGATTCTTCTTGATATATACCACTGCAACAGAAGAATCAAAAAAAAAAAAAAATACAAGTCTTAAAATCTAAAAAAAAATGTTGATAGCTGAGGAAATGAATCTTTTAAATAATTGCAATATTTTGTGGTATTGCTTTTCAAGATACTAAAATCAGAAATAAATAGAATTATTCTTTAGAGAAAGGCAAATACATTTTTTTTTCATTTGATAGATGGAAAAGAAGTTAAAATGTTTCAATGATTTGACAGAGAACAGAGTATAATGCCAGTGAGGAACAGTCTTTATGATTTTAACATTCTTTTTTTCCACATGCTTTCTTAATTAACCTAAAATATCTTGTCATGTCTCTCTAGTTTTCAAAAGGTAGATTAGTACAGGAGTTTACCCAATCCGTGCTGAGATGAAAGGCACCTTTCCTAGGTAGACTACATCTTCAGAATCACAACTAGCTTCTTTCAAGATAATATGGGTTACATTGTTTATTCCATAGCAGTCATTCATTAATATGTCTTGACAACATGGGTCAGAAAGACCCTTTACCCCAAGGGGGATCAAGTTTGCAGGACCTTTGTGCATCTATATGGCAGGAAAAACAAACATATGCTTTTGTTTGTTTCTTTGTTTGTTTTTCCTAGCTTCTTCTTATGTTAGATTTAAGTGTCCTTTAGAATCCAGTATTCTATGTCCTTGAAAGGACTTGTGCAGAATAATAAAGTCACCTTTAAATCTTTTGAGACTGAGTTCTTACATTAAGACATTTCTAGTACCCATGGGTATTTCATACATATTTTCCGAAACCTTTCTGTAAAATTTGTAATAGCCTTTCAAATATATGTTTGTCAGGCGTGAGTCCAATGTTAGAATATTTATCTTATTCATATTATTAGTAATGTAACTAAAAGCATGTAAGTATAACTAAAGTAATTAGTGAAGGGGAAGGATACTGAAGATGAACTAAGCTCCCCATTTTCCATTCACTGCTACCCTGATAAAACATCTTAGAATGGTATCAGCTGTTTCTGCAAAGTATCACTGTGGTAGTTCAGAGTAAGGCACACACCTAGTTCACTGTGTTATTTTCCACTGGCTGTCTCTGCACTTTGCAAATAGCACAGGCCAATGTGAAGCTGAGCACATAGGTAGTGATGATGAGGAGATTCAGGTAAAAGTCATTCTTCACATGAATCAATTGATTACACAGATGTATCTACTGTCTGCCAGTCTGAAGTCATGGTCTGTAGTCTTTCTATCTGTATTTAAAAGTACTTTGTTTAAGTGGGTTTTTGTGACTCAGTGGTATGGGAATGTTAACTCTAATTCATAGCATCATTCTTCTATTTGCTATTACTTATTTGTTCTTTTAATATTTTTCCATCTAAAAGTAAGAAAATTCATAGTACTTTTAAATAAGTGTTTTGCATGTTGTTTTTTTTTTTTAATCATTAGATCCACCAAATTGCTTTACTGGCCAGATTTAGAAATTCAAAAATACAGTAAATTCATTTTGACGAGACCCATTTTCCATTTAATAAAATGGGTTGCTGAAAGTAGTTTTATAATATTTCATTTCACTGAATATTTCCCATTATGCCTTCTAGGATGAGAACAACATGACAGACTTAGCAAAATTTCACCCATTTTTACTTGGGCTTCTTCTGATTGAGAACTCTATTTCTACTTACATTTTTTCTGTCTTCTTATACCCAATTGTGTTTATAATTTCACATAGTTTTTTGAATTAACACTACAAGTTAACAGATAAACATGCAGTGGTACAATGATAAACGTATATGACATGAAACGTAATATTATTGATATAGACAATTTTACTGTAGTACCATCATCAGATATTGATTTTTTTTCCCTCCAAGCTATCATAAATTTCCAGTATAATATGTTCCAAAACTTAAATGACTGATTTTTGAATACAACACTTTTTGTTGTTGTTGCTAGAAAGTTGCGTACTGTCTTTAGAAACATGAATTAATTTTTGTTTATGCCTGTATGTGACCTCTAATATGTGTTATTCAAAACAGAACTTCCATCACAGCACAGTTTTCCTTAATGTGTTATGGAGAGGTTTTTGGTTGTTGTTAGTGGTGGTCTTGTTTGTTTATTTGTTTTTTAAATAACTTAACTCATATATTTCTCATCTGACTCAGTGCTCTCTAAAAAACCTCCACCTGTACTCTCTGAATTCTACACATCCCTACACGTATTTGAGATTATGCAGCTCATTTATCAAAAGCTGATCCCATAACTGCATCAACTGCTCTCTTTGATCCAGATACCAGAATACTGCTTTTATGCGGTAACCACCAGAAAGTGAAAGAGACAACATCCGTAGTTAATTTAATAACACTTGAATACATTTGAGCTTTTGATTTCTGATTTTGTTTTTCTCTAGAGGTAGGTATATTGCAATAGTCAATTATTTTAAGTTTAGAAAGTGCTTTGAAATCTACTGGAATTGAATTCACTGTGATAAACAAAATGTTCCAGCTGTCTTTTTCATAGAAATTTAAGTGGAATTACACATATTTTGACTTTGTGGAGCTAGAAAAATCCATAGAAGGCTTAAACCCTCAGTTTATTTTCCAGTGATGAATACACAAGCCTTCTCAAGCATTTGAGTATGCTATATTGGATAACAAATAAATATAAAATCTGGTTTGTTGGCTTTTTTTTTAAGAAAACAACAACAACAACAAAAAACACTCAAATGCCATTTTGTTAAAATTGCACTTTCCTCCCCCCAAAATCCATTTGGGTCATCATTCATAGAAAGAAAATACAAGCCAAAATTTCAGAATAATGACAGTAAATTTTAGATAATGATAGAGAAGGATAGAAATAAGTCATATTTTGTTGAAGGACTGTTTGAGAATAGTACTGTCATACTATTGATTAATTGCTAGGCATTTTTTTTTATAGTACTTCTTAAAACACTTGGAAAAAGCAACCTTTTCCCCTACACTTTTATAGTTTCACCCAGCTCTGCAATACTAAAACATGCACTGATTGGTAAATCTGTTGTGATTTTAGATTTACTTCATACTATACAACCATTTAGTCAATTGCTTTTCTGAGAAAAGCCAGATTTCTTTACCTGGTACGTACACCTTCGTCCTCTTCAAAACACAAAATCAAACATCTGCCTTTAAAAAGAAAAGAAAAAAAAAAAAAAAAGAAGTATTTAAAATAAGAACAAACAAAAATGAGCAAACAAAACCCCACCATGTTTAAATATTAGTAATGAGACATAGGCAAGAACTTAGACATTTAAGTCTACATCTGAAATCCTTTAAAGATGCATCTTTAGGCATTTTCACTCTGAGCTTGGAAAGTTTGGCACATGTACAGTCTCAGTTTTGAGGAGCAGTAGGGTAATACCTACCCTCAAAATCAGATTATCTTTTATGGATTAGGTACACCTGGGAGAACAAATAGAGGATGACAGAGAGGAGATGGCACATTTGTTTTGGCTCTATATTATTGAAACTGCAGACAAAGCACTGCTGTGGAGGGGTATGTAATTTTAACTCTGAGTCCACCAAAAAGTTGTCCAGTCAAGCTATACAGAAACATGAAGTATTAATCCCTCTTCAGAGTTTTCCTGGGACAGTGCATTTATCCTATACTTTGTAGACTAAGACTAGAAAAAAAAGCTAAGTAAGTCTGCATGGACTGGGAGACTCAAGATCCCCTCAGCACTCCTCAGTAGAGCTTCGGGTATCATAATCATCTCTCACTCTCCATTTACTTCAACTATTTAATCTGACATCAGAACAGACTAAGGTGAAATTTTTAATCCTTCCCAAAGGTCAGAAGATCTAAACAGAAAACACTGCTTACTTGTAACAGATAAAACTAAATGTGAAAGAACTGAAAATGTAGGGTGAGAAAAAGGTCATGCTTTGTGCTACAGACACCCTGGCAACACGAAGCATTGATATGTCAACTTTTGGGTCTCTTTGTTTGTTATGGTTTCCCCATGTAATTTGTACAAAGAATTATTGTTTTGTAGTGACTTAAAACAAGCTATACTCTGACAAGATGGAAACTTCTGGAGTGGCCATGTTAAATTTCTTTTCAACAATACTCATAGGTGTCAGAATCTAGACTGCAAAGGATGTGCACTTAGGGTCAGCATGCATTGCCCCAAACTCTCTCCAGGCTTTAGACTGTTTCCTTTAAAACACAGCTGAAAGGGGAGTTGGAAACAGTTTTCTTGCAAAGCTGTTTAACAAAGCAAATATACATGTGAAACAAAATACATTTAGTCATGTGAAAATAATGGGTACCAATTATTTTCAGAACATTTTATTTTGCTGTGAAATCTCTGACAAAAAAAAAAACAAAACACTAATATCCTGATTTAGCAAATATAAAAGATGCCTGTTGAAAATTGATAGAACATTTTAGTTTCTTCTTTTTATTAAAGGTATGTTATATTCGTTCAGAAAAATTAAGTTGTTTACCAATGTCCTGGCTTCTCTGTCTTGAAGTCCTTGTTACTAAAGGATCTCTTTTTTTCATAGCCACATTTAAAGTATGTTGGTGAACTTACTAACCTAATCCTATTTCCAACCAGTCTATTCATTGATTTTTGGAATAGGGTTGGGGAGAAGGAAGGACAGACTTTAGATAAAACAGAAAATTTTTATTGTAAGCTAGAGGACCTTTAGAAACAAAAGTGGATGACTAATTACATTTTCTACTCTTTTGATAATATTTCTAAATTGAAAATCTAATTTTAGGATATTCACTAAATACTGTTTGACAGCACCTATCTTCTTTCTGATGTAACCTGGGATGACACGCATTAGCTTATATACACTAGAGACCACTGATAATGTTTTGTAGCTCTCACCTTTCTTTGAATTTTTTTTCTTCTTTTGATGATGTATAAGTACTCATTATCCTGCCATTTTCTTTTTAATCATATACCCTGACAAGTTGTGAAAGATGGATGAGTTAATGAAAATAATACTTTTTCTTATTACATTAATTTTAATGTACTTTGACTGACCACCTTTCTTTCTGGATTTTATTTGACAAAGTTAGTGACTTAACCAAACTTCTCAGCCAACTGTGCTGGATTCAGAATAATATTTTCAATGATGCTTTTATTTCTTTTCTTATTGACCTACTGGAGCAGCTAGAGTAGGAGTAGAAACTTGAAATCTTTCAGTAGCTACTGAAATTTTGTTTGAAGATGCTTTCTTCTAATGCACAGATGGAAAAATCAAGTTGTCCTGATACACAGTACATCCAAAAAGATTTTAATCTGAGATTATGCAGTTTAATTCTCAGACATCTAAGGACCCAGATGTCCTCAGCTGCTGTTGCTGCATCTACACCAGTAGACATCAGGGAAGAGGCCTTTCAGCAACAATAAGCATGTGGCTCTCCAGGTCCATGGAGGGAGCCAGATGTTCCTGCTCCCTGGATGGACTGCAGCACTTGCTGAGATTTAAAACTTTAGCTTAAAATTAAATTTGTCTGCATGTGCGAGTTGGTCAGTTTTCAGCTTTTACTTGATTCAGCAAGTCAAGTGAAAACTCATTCAAAGAATAAAACAAATTGATAGCATTTTTAATGAATTTGTGTGGGAAAAGTTTCCTAATTTATTTATTTTTATTTTGTAACATCCAGTAACACTTGAGGATTTACCAGAAGCATGGACCTTGGTGAGGTCTATATTTGGACTTCCATTTCACATTTTTCTGTTTTTAAAACTGGGCACAGCAAAGCTATGATTCTGAGCCCTTAAAGCATGAGGAACTTCTCTGATGAAAAATTGTTTGTTGCCATCTGTCTTGCTGTTTCTACTTTCTATTCTGTGTATTTTATTTTCATTCTGAATTTAGACTCTCTGACAATGTTTGCTAAAACAATGATGATTTTTTTTTTTCCCCCCACTTGCTTGGTGTTTTGTGGGCTGTCAGAATCTACTGCAGAATCCTTTATGGAAGGGGTCAACAGCTTCTTTACTAGCTGTTAGTGTCCTGTTTATTTCAATGTTACTATCAAGTTTGAATACTGCTCTGTTTTGAATAGGAACACTGCCAAGCAAATGTACCATTTTATTCATGTTAGTTTTCCATTATCCATTATCCTTTAATATTTGGGCCAAGAGAGCAGATTACAGTAAACATCATATTTATTATATTTATTCAGTGCATGATATACATGTATGTGTGAATTAATCATTTAAACATTCTTTAAAAGATATAAGAAAAGAAAGTTCATTTCTTTCATCAAGAAAAAACAATCCATGTATATCACATCTGGAAAGTTGTGGGCTTTTTTAGAAAAAAAAAAAAAAAAAACAGAGCAAAGTCTTGAAATAAGTGTAGCAATCAGGCCTGGGTAGAAGCAACAACAGAAAAATCAGTATCTTTCAAAGGATTTAGATCTGCTGCACAGTTTGGTTGGCATGTGGCAAATTAAATTTAATGTTAATTCATGTAAATTTATTAGACTGTTTCTTTAGAGTCCCCCATGTTTTCATTGTGCATTGTGTTTCAGTACAGATGATGATAAACTCATACAGATGCCACCAGTCATCAGTGCAACATTAATTACTGACTTGCTCAGAAACTATTTACAGCGAAAGTTGGAACTGATTGAACAGCGCTGGCAATGCTAAGTAACCATTAGCTAGAAACACAGAAAATTGTAGAACAAATGCTGCTTCAAATCACTAAGAGCAGACAGGAAGAAGAGAGCAGGGAAGGTGAGAAGGTCACATTGGAGACATGTTCTCTGGAATTTGAATTACCAACTCTAAACTGCAAAGCTGACAAATGTTATCTCTGCTAGCCTCAAAACTTGCATTCCAAATGCAAATAGGGCCCAGAAGAGGTCTGAGATTTTAAAAGTCATTTTGTGATGTCAGCTCAGAGTCATTCATATTAACCCACCACATCAGATCCCACTGGGAAGACCAAATATAAGCCTTTAGGGTTAGGATCCAAGTGAGAAAAGCAGAAGGTGGAAAGGATAAAAGCATTTAACATACAGCAAAGCTGACCCAGGTGTCTCAGGACTTTGTAAATAATGAGTAACGGCTTGTGTTTTCAGCGTATGCTAAGCAGATACTCATAGGACTGAGCTCTCTACAAGTGCAGAGATGATCACCTTTACTTTTATAACCTGTTGATGGGGTCACCATGTCTACTTTATGACACAGACAAATCTGCTCATCAGGAAATTGGAGTTCCAGATCAGAGGGTACTCAAATATGAAAATTTGCTTGAAGTACTTGAAGCAGGAGGCTGTAGGGCATGCTAGATGAAGCCATTTGCATCCTTCTGATCAACTTGAAGTGAGATAATCAAGATTCAGTAGGAAAAAATTTACCATGTTTCTATACATTAACCCAATCATGGTGAAATATCATTATCGTATAGTGTAACTCCCTCTCTATAATAAGTACAGAAAATGAAATTAGCATGTTTTTCCCTATTTTACCAGTGGAAATGGTTACTTTTCAGACCAAGGACAGAGCTGAATAGTCAAAAAGCCCTTCAAATTTCCCTTCACAAAATTTAAAAACAACATAGATGTAGCAGTTGATTATATTGATTCATATCTTAATTGTGTAAGGCCACATCATGAAAGTGAATTAAATCCCATATATCTCAAGTACAGTAGCCTGAGCATACTCATATTAGGGAATGTGAACATTTGCTGTTCTCTTGCTTGAGTTATGTTATGCTTGGACAGAATTTCTGTCTCTATACTGAATCTATGAAAACAGTCAGAGAGACTATGTATATTTTAACTTGGTTACTTTTTCTGTACAAAATGCATCTGGAATTTTCGTATGCTTCAATTACAATGTTCAGTAAAGTTATTCCCACATCCATTTGGCTAATAGTTTACTAAGTGATCCTGGCATTAATAAGATTGATTTGTAAATAGAACGTTCCCGGCTGTTTCCTTGCTGGAAGAACAAAGGTTAGGACAAAGAACTGAGGAGACTAGGAGAGAGAGGAATGCAACTGTCTATTAGAAAAACCTCAACATTATCAACCACCGTCTGCCTAATTAGTCATAACATCTGGCAAATCTGTAATTCCAAGTGAAGTAGTGTGTACAATATTGAGATGACAATATCAACAGTATTTAAATTGCATATTATATAAACACACACACAAAGCATATTATTTTGTCACTTTCTGCCCTAGAATAAACCAAGCCGTTTTGCTGTCATTTCTTTTTGCTGTTACATGTATTTCCTACCTGACATAGTTTGTAGAGTGGTGCCATTTGTTTTCCTCGTTATACTCAAACCTAGAAATACCTTTGGACCAGTGAGTTAAACTCAACTTGAATGCAGTCATAAAGGATCTACCATGTACTTTGGGAAACATAAGCTATACAGACAAGGTAACTCTGTTTCAAAATGATAGCTGAAAACATACTAAAAGACAACCAATCCTCCTCTCCCAGCAGAAGTGAAAGCCAGAAATCTACAGCCATACCTGCTTCAAAGAACACTGTAACACAAAGGTATGGGAAAAAAAGCATTTCTGTGTAAACTCGGTGATGATGGCGGAAATCACCTCAGAGCTCAAGCCCCATTTTGGTTTTCCTCTGCCACCGCATATCTGCGGAAACAGCAAGGAATTGCCATTAAACCTACAAAAGGATTATAATTACTTTCTAGAAAGTTCTTATTTTTTGTTTCCCCTTTACTTTAAATCTGCTGCTTGTCCAAGTAGACGAGGGAGCCATAACCTTGTTGCAAAGACTGTTTTGAAAAATAAATAAATAAATAAATAAATAATAATAATAATAAATAAAAACCAACCACCAACAAAACCCTCTACTGTGTAATACAGTAGAACATGATACACTAAAAGCAAATAGTGCTTTTTAGAACAACAGATATAACAGACAGATGTAGTATTTTTATTTTTCCAACAGGACATTTTTTTCTACTTGTGTGTTCCCCATAATGCACAGGAGACAGATTCAAATCTGTCTTCTGCCTGAAGGAATTACGTGTATGTTTTTTCAGCACTGTTTGAATTATCCTTGCTATTTTTTTATTTTATTTTATTTTTAGAGTGAGATAGACCACAAAGTTAAGACACTGAAAATGGAAGAGGGAAACTTGCAGTCTATTTCTGGACCCAATTAATATTTAAGAATCAATTTCTTAGACAGAAAAAAATGATAATAAAATCTCCTTAGCTAAAGAACAAAGTATAAAAACTTTGCACAAATTGTACAAAATTTAAGTCAGCTACCTAGGACTGGATGGGTAACAAGACTTTCATGTCATTATAATTTTGAGTATTTGATTTCATAAGAATATCAAAGTTAGTTCCCCCCTTTTTTCCCCCATACAAAGAGTATCATAGACAGAGAAGTAAACAGACTCCCAATTGCTCCTTTAGCCTCATGTCCTAATCAATGAGCTACTGACTTGTTTTTTTCAGTTAGATATCTTTCTCTTTGGAACGTCACATTTCTTCACCTTCTCTACCCATGCTATGTTCTTGCAAACCAAGATGCTGCTTTTCCAAATTTAACTCAAATTTTTGTTTGCTTTTCTATCACTAAATTTGAATTTTAAATGCCACTCGTATAAAGGAAACCAGAACAGAAATTGTAAACATAGTTATATTTACGTTATGACACTTTTTAAAATTAAACATTAAAGATTATGACATATGCAATTAAAAGTGTTAAACAAGAAGATTCAAATAGCTCCAACTAAAATCTCTCCAACTTCATTGTATCCATAGCAGAAAAATATGATTATTTATAGAATTTATAGAACTGCCTAAACGACAGGAAGAACAGGAGGACAAAGGACATTCGCTTTCATTGCAATTTCTTCTCATATTCTATTATAACACACAGAGTCTTCAAATACCAAATAATGATTGTAAATAAGATGGTAATTATAACCTAAAGGAGAATGCCTGAGACAGCACACAGCCAATGCTGTTACAGTGTAATCAATAACTGTTCAGAAAAGCCTCTTCTGTCAACATTCCATCTCAACTAAGCATGATTCAATTAAATAATTTGATTTTTCTCCGTTGTCACAGAACATGATGAGATATTTCTAATAAAGGTAGAAGCCATTGAAATAAAATCTGATAAGTATGGCTACAGATGATTTCAATATGAGAGCACAAGATACAAACAAGAGGTAATGAAAAAAAATCATTGGATTAAATCTACAAAAATCTTTTCTCCCAGATAATTCAAGCAGATATCCAGTCAGCAGCTTGATATTTTCAGCAAAAAAAAGGAAGGGAAAGGAGTGAGGTAGAAGAGTGGGGACACTGATTCTTCAGCACTTATAAGCATCCTCATCATCATTAATATGAATAATCTTAGAAATGGCTAATAAAGTTGGTTTGCTGTGCAAATCTATTACTATAAATAACTTAAATCAGCCTAAAGAAACTAAAATTTTATTTACCTCGATGCTATTTTAAAGTAACTGTCAGAAAATGAAACAATATAATTCTGTCAAGTTATCTTCCTGCCAAGTGCATAGTTCAAACGAGTGTTGACAATCAAATTCAAAGCTTTGTTATCCAGAGAAAAGTCATAATCATAAAGAAGATGACATGAAAATTTATTTAAAGCCTCTCACATTCTGTGATCAACAGTGTTTACTATTGACCATATGTACTTGAGTCAATCAGTAAAGATAATTATCTAGTTAGCAACTGTTAGAAGGAAATCAAAGACCTTTTGAAGTACACTTTGGCTGGAATGTCCAGTTCTGGTTAGCAGTTAAATAACACCAAATACTGCCAGCAGGCATGTATCTTAAGTCCAAGAGAGAAAACCAGATAAAATCATCTTTCCTCTAGATGAAGATGTATACCTCAAACTTCTTAAAACAAAACAAAGATTTTTTTTTTTTTTAAGCACATTGTGCTGTCGTGTTCCAAAAACATGCAGAAGATCAAGACAAGCTGCTTAGTGTTTTGAAAACTAAGGTGATTTTTGTCCTGCCAAAAGATCTGAAGAAATGTTAGTACCTCAAGGGTTAGGCTGCATGTCAGTGGAAGTTAGTAAGCAAGCTCATGATCTGGTGAGCCACCTACAAAAACCACTAAAATGCTAAGAGGCAGAAAAAATATATATATTGTATGCCTGAGGTTCACAAGTGTAAGAGAACAATGTTTTCCCGGGATCTATTGCTCCACACTGAGCAATCTGCCCTTGATAACTCATTTATTTCCACAGACAGAGACGAGTCAGCAGGCCCTCTGCCAGTACTACCCCCCACTGTCAAATGTCTGGCATGGCTCAAGCCACTCTGAACTACTTACTACATCTTCAGACGCATGTTTGCTTGCAAAATATTACACATATTTGCATGCAAAATTCTCACTGATATCAGTTGAAGTTTTGTCTAAGAATTACACAAACGATCGATCCATCAAATCTCTATGAAGTTTTAACACTTAAAAAGCCACCATTATTTATGCAGAGGCTGAAAAGAGATTGGTAGCTTGCAATCATACTCTATTGGGAGTGTAAAAGAACTTTTCATGAAAATGGATACAAAGTGGGCAAAGCAGCCATAGGACCATTCTTAACTGAAATTTGTAGAAGGTGCTATATAACTACAGACTTATTTTTCAAAAGACATTTCCTATATTGAACTTTCTTCACAGCCATCATTCAATATTCTAACCAAGAGATCTTAGCTGGTTCAGTTAAGGTAATGTAGAATATATCGTAGTTTGTACTAATTCAGCCGCTGTGCTATTTGGGGATTCATTTCGCAAGGCAAAAGCTATTGCCATATGCTTCAGCATTATGACAAGGTTCATAATGTTTTCAATCAGCACTTCAAATATTTTCAATTATATGACAAATATAAAATACTCATTTATTCCTATCAGTTTCTCAGTTCTACCCAGTTTGATACTTTTTGATCCCTGCTTCTCAATTCTCTCTAACATCACCTGCTCCTCTGTGTATACTTTTCATGTTTCTCCCCATTGCTTGTTCCCCTATTAAAAACCAGTACATCTATTATGGTGATATTTCTCCCTTGTACTTTACCACATCATCTGTTTTTATATCTTCTATAAGCTATTTATACTTCTTGACAAGTTACTTTCATATTTGAGATGCTCTTTCTTATGCAAGTTATCTATTTTATTGTTTCTGTGATGTTCTATTTTGTAGCATTTATGCTTGACACTCAGTGAGGAAAATGTAAGAACATTTGAAAACTTACCATAATCTGTATCAATTTCCTTATTTCTACAAATTTCAGGATATCTAATAGAAATAACTTTTTTTTTTTTCTAAAACTAAGTACTAAGATGATGAATTATAGTTGTATAGAGCAATGCAGAGTTTTAGATAATATATATATATACTTTTTTTTTGATGGTAAAAATATAGACAGTTCCAACTTTAATCACTAGCACTAAGCAGTTTCCAGTGATTGCTAAGGGATTTCCATTGATCGGAAAAATGGGGGGAACTAAAGGTAGTAAGAACTAAAAGGGAGAATTAAAGGTAGTAAGCACACGTTACATCTTCAAAATAAAATAATACGATAACGTCAGGGATTTTCACTGTCTTCACCAATTGATTACAGGTAACTGGAACTTTGAAAGTCAACTATTTCAGTGCATCAAATGTGCAACTGTTCCATTATGGGGAATTACAGATGCAATCATAAAGTTACTCTGCCATGTAGGATTACCTGACATTACAAAGTCAGCATTGGGATGAAAGCTCTGGACTCAGTAAATGTTACGAATGTCCACACATCCATATGGAAGATAACACTTTTCCTTTTTAAAAAAGGATCAGACTATACAGAGACTGTGAGAACAGGGAATAATGATTCTAACAAATGGTTCATAACCTAGGGTTTTAAGCACGTTCAGCTCTGAACTTTTCAGTGGATAGACCTTTCATGGTGAATATGCATTGCAGATAACATAAGGGTCTCTGATATTAATGGAAGATATCATAATACAAAGGATCTAAAAAAATAATAATCACATGCAATGCAAATTTAATTTCTAGCAATGAGGCCAATTCACAAAGGCATTAGGTACCAAATCCAACATTAGATATGCTAAATGCTGTTCAGCAATTGCTTAAGCCTGCAGATAGGTAAGTTTTCAATATTCAAAAATTCTCTAGGCAGCAAAGTTCTGATTATGAGCCCATGCAGCTGGCCATCTACACACTACGGAAGGCCTTTGGAAATGCACAAACTGTGCTTTCACCTGTTTTGCCTGCTTTTATTAGCCTTCTCTCACTATGTTGGCTGGATCAAGCTGCACAGTGGTCTCATGGTTAGGTACGACTCACCAAGACATCACAGAAGTAGAAGCTGGTGACAGCACACTGACCTCTGTTCCACAGCTCTGCAATGGAAGGACTCATCCAGGCTGAGAAAAGCTGAATTTAATTCCTCTCTAATCTAAGTATCAAAAATGAATCTATTTGCCTAATAAAGAAAAAGAATTTGACGTCCTCTGAAAATTTGCATTTTATTTAACGAATACTTTAAAAATAAATATTTTTTATATAAAATATTTTTCCACTGTCCAGATGTATTCTGGTCCATTGTAAAGATAACAGCTTATTCACCTATTTAGATTTGGCTCAGTGCAGAAATCTGGAGCTATGAAAGGGATGTGCACAGTGTATTCAAGACCATGCAGAAAACTATTATTCACGATGTGTGTCAAGCGACAGACATTTCTTTCCCTGTCTCTTTGTACAGAGCATCTGATTGTTGATGACAACTGACATTTTTTATCATGGGTTCAACAGTTTAGTCCTGAAAACATTCACCATGACTTAGGGAATTTATTTTGATAAGAGAACACTGGTAGGCTGAGACCAGCTTTGACCTTTAAAACATAAATGTATTAAAAAGAGAGGGGGAGGACTGCAGAGTGGTGGAAACTGGTTTATAGGCAAACAGTTTTGTCGTCTTGCTGACCAGACTGTTACTTGCAAATGAGCAATAGGGCAGGCAGAATATCCTGCTTGATTCAGTGCTGTATATTTGGTTTACAAAGCTTTTCTTTCCATTTAATCTTCTTTAAATAACTGCATACTATTTTTGAGATCTACAGACCCCCATAATCCAATTCACACAAAGAATGTATTATTCATTTTAAAATGTGTTTTATGGGGTTTCATTCATTCATGAGGAGGCAAAGGTTATGTTAAGAATGAACAGTATTTGCATAATAACAAGCACTTAGTTCCTGTACACCCAGTTATTTAAATAAGGGTCCAGGATACAACACTACCACTTCCAGCCTACATTTCTGACTTTTCAATCCATATTTCTCAGTCCAGTGTGATACTGGATGCAAGCACAGAGTAAACAGAAGTTAAAATGTATTCCTATGTCCTGAATTTAGACATGAAGGGGTGTCGGGGGAAAAATAAATATGTTCCATACAAGAGAAGAGTGCACACTTGGAAGAAACCATAACCTCAAAATAACTGATGCGAAATAGGTTGGAATTCATAAGGCCTGGTCCAGGTGTTTTTGGCAATGTTCAATTCAGGTTTGTTTGCATATGGGTAGAGCAGAATGGAAAGTTGGAAGGAGCTGCCTCTTGCTTTGGTTCTTGTCTCAAAACAGCCTGGACATGGCCAGCACTAGACTAGCCTGAGCTGTTTCATTTAGTTTCTAAAAGCCTTCTTGAGACTTCATGACCTTGCAAGACTTTTATATACCACTGCACTGCTGAGTTATGCCACCTTATTCCACTATAAAATACAGCAATCCCCTCTCATTTCAGAAGAACTTATTTGGGAATCATTCCAATTGTTTTGTATGAAGTAGTTACACAGGTTGCCAAGAAATCACAGTATTCAACAACATATAACAGAAGCACGCATAAACTTTAAAAAAAAAAAAAAAATCCCGAGGCAACAGCATAAGACCATCCCCAGAAGGTGACCAACCCTGGATACTCTGTACTAGAAGATCATTTTAGCTCAAAACCACTCAAGGTGTGTTTTTTGAAGCTGTATACCACAATAATGAACTGTTTCTGTGTAAAGAATCTGTCCTTTTCCATTCCCTCCTAAAGGACTTGCATCAATTTTCATCTGAGCCACCAGAATTAATAACAGCCAGATTGCAGAGGCTGACTTCAACAGAGACCAAGACAAGCAAACTAACAGTCCCATATTATCAATGAAGAACAGGACAGCAGCTGTTGACAGAAGAACTTCATATGACAGCATTGCCTGCTCATTAGGCAGTATGAGGCAGAGGAGACAGCATAGCCCTGACGTGACTTAAATTCCCTGTCCACAGGGTAGGTCATGATTCACAGCTGAAAGTGCAGTATGTGATAACTTCAATAACAATAGAAACAAGAATTAGCTCCTGATGATGTGAGTCTCCTGCTTGTGTATATATCTTCCATACTAGACATAGGCAGAGTAGTAGGCAGCACATTTCCATATCTCAAGATATATAGACAATGCTGGAAGTACCCAGTACAGGGTTTACTCTGGGTAGATTTCCAGAGTGCAGCTCATAAAGGGTCACAGTGGCAATAGGACTTCTAACAGAGTAAGAATGAAAGTGGCTCGAGCTACTGAATGAAGCTAAGCCTGAAGTCAACGTCTCTATTCAGTTCAAAAAGTAACCTCTACTTGATTCCACGGATGAGAGGCATCTCCTTTTAAACAACACTGTGTTTTTAAGGCAGTATACAAAGAAATGGAAGATTCAGTCTCAGACAGAGAAGAACATGAGTAGGCCTTGAATTTAATCTATTTTTTTCTATGATCTGTGGAAGTGCTGAGATAACAGAGATATTGGGAGGTGGTTTTTTTTATCATTATTATTATTATCATTATTTATTATTATTTTTTTTTAAAGACACCACTTTTCCTTTCACTGATATTTAAGAAAAGTTGTGCCTGTGTTTTTGCATAGAAGCCGATTCCTTAATTGCTCTTTGAGAACATTCATTTCAGGGAATCTCCTCCCATGAAGTAGGTTAAGACACATTTCTGTGTGGAGCCTGATCAGACTTGAAAAACGTGAGACAAGAGATAATCACTGAACTGCAGAACACTCTAAGACTTCTAAACAGCAGATAATGAAGCAGAACTACAGAGATGTGGTTATTTTTACTACTGAAATGGAATCTTACTGTGGATCCTTGTTCATCTGCAGACAGTCAAGAAATAATAGCACAGCAATTTTGCATTTAAGCATCTAAATGCTATTTTATCTTCCTAGATCTAGATATGCTGTAATTCTCAGGAGAAAAAAAAAAAAAAGTCATAACTTCCTTATTGAGTTATGACAAATTCTGTTCATCCTGCAGCCTCTTTTTCTAGTATTTTGAAGCCTGAAGTGAAAAGTTAAATCCTAAGTGATACAGAGGACAGTTTACATTTATTAGAGTACTGAAAAAATAGTGCAATGATACCTTAAAATCAACTGTACAGAAATGATCTTTCACAGTCTTTTGTCCTTTTGTACACTGCACACAAGCTTTTCCAAAGCTACATGGGCTAACGGACACTTAGAATTCTCTTTGCAGCTCCAACATTGACCTGCTGCATGAACCTATGCAGTTCACTTTTTATTCTTTTGTGCATCTCATCTCTTCAGATCAGAATCTCTTCAGGGCAAATAAACGATGTACTCGTTATGGCTGTAAAGGAGATAAACTGCTATATCTTCTCATTTTTCATTATACATTACAAAAAAGTCCCTTTCCCTTACTCAAAATATCATATTAAAATTGGTCTATAGCACCAAAGTTATCTCTCCAGCAGTATCTATGAACTATAATCTCACAAAGAATTATGCACAAGCTTAACTTCCTGCCCTATGAAAATTCCATATAGCATGGCAAGATTTCAAAAGAAAACAGTTACATTTTTACCTAAAGTGAATTCCACCACCACCACCACCCCCATAGGAAATCTCTCATTAAATATTTTACGAAGAAATAATCAGTCTTTGTGAATTTTCAGTGTGGCATTTCACAGCAAATTCATATGTTAGAAATTCAATTTTTGAACAGAATGGACTGTTTTAAAGTACAAAATATTCTAAAAAATGCAAAAGAAACGAATTTTTTCATCTTTTTTTTTTCATTGATGTTATTACACAGAAACACATAGGTGAGATTATCACTCTTGCAGGGAAACACTTTCCCTGCATGGTAGCGAATCTGAACAGGCTATAGACAGAATACCCCGGGAGCATTATCAATAACTAAGATGTAGAAGGCTGTTTACCTGCTGAATGCTTACTTTATTTATAACCACAATAAAATATTTTTCTCTTACATCTGATGATGTGCCAAGCCATCAGAATCCAATTTGAATGGACACTACTATTTGCTACTTGTCTTAATCCTTACAATGCATGCAAGACATCCAATAATAAAGAAATAATAATAATAGTAATAATAGTTTGTCTACTTACATCTACCACTTTTCACGTGGTTACTTCAGATCTCCTCACCTGACAAAAGGAAACGTAAGAGAGTCAGTAGTGTATAATACATAATAAGTTAAAAATCCCAAACTAAAAGAATAAATTCTAACATAGCTACAATAATTTTTCATAAAATAGGTTTACATCTTATGTCTGGACAGATTTAAATTATGAATGTTACTACTGGATATTTCTCCTTAGAGTGTTTAGTTGATATTAGATGCTTTTAATGACCACTATCAGCCTAAGAAACACAGTAGCTCTCTAGATTTTTGTTTGAATTTAATTTTTGAACAGCTGCTGACAATGACATGAGAACATCTTAAGGCAGCAGAATTAGAACTAGAAAGCTTAATTAATCTTATATTTTTCTTCTTTAGTGAAATCTATTACAGCATGGACAGAGATTATATAAAATGTCTTTCCATCTCATCATCTGCTTTGTTTCTATTGATTAAAAAAATAAGTGGAATGAAAAAATAGGAATGCAGAATAGGGCAAAACGTTAGGGCAAATGTTAAAGATCATTACGAACTTCATACTTCTATAATGAGCAGCAACAAAAGCCTTTGCTATAAACTTGAGTTTCCTAAATCGAGCTGTGAACTCCGGGACAAATCTGGAATTTTCATTTGTATTCATCTCTATTAAGAAGTGAATCTAGTCAGCCTCATTTTCAGTGGGACTGTTATCAGCCCCACTCTATGCACTGTGATATCTTCTCCCAAAGATCACATTTCATTAGAATTTGGAGCAATTGTGCAGTCTGACCTTATCATGCCCTTCATACAACATGCGCATTTGAATAGGGGATTCCTGGCTGGTGCACAAATAGGCAGAACAGCATCATATTTGCAGAAAACTTTAGACTCATTTAACAGCCATTGCATGAGGTATCTGAGATCGCTTTACATTCATGGCCTACTAGTATTGACTCAATATTGCCTTATATTCTTTCTCACCTCAAGCACCTCTACCTTGCACCCAAATCATTTCTAATAATAGCAAGAATTACTGTCTTCTATTGAGGTTGACCCACACATTAACAATCTTGAAATTAGTTTTTTTGTTTCTGTGTTTGCTAACATGCCATTATTTTGCTATGCTCTTTAGGACTGGACTGATCTCGGCTCCCATGTAATATCACCATTGACATCTTAACTACTTAATGATAAGGTGGTATAAAATGCGCACAGTTTGATGCTTGGTACCAATCTTCACCAGCAGCTAAGATTTGAATCTTTTCCTTTTTAAATGACTATATCAATCTTGATGCAAAGTTACTATGTTTTATTTTTGTTTGTTTGACGCTTCTCTCACTTCCCTCTCTTCTGATTATGTCAATTTAATCACCTTTTGCTACATCTTGAATTTGTGAAGGGTAAAATTAACATCCTGGATGCATTTCTGAATGCTTGTTGCTGAGGTGTTAACAGTCACAGTTTTCAGTGATTACTTAAGTTATGCGTGGACCAGCATAATTAACAGGACTCATCCCTGCTAAAAACAAATTGTATCAAACTTCTTTGAATTCAGATTATATTTTTATCTCTTTATCTCCAATGTGAGACTTCATACTTGGAAAAAAAAACAAACTGAAACTTCCAAACAAAGAGGAAAATATTGTGTTAAGAATATCTTTCATATTATTTCATATATACATGTCTTCCTTAACAATATGTTCCAAATGTACATGAAGACCTGAACACATAAGTGCTATTACTTTTAATGTGATTAAAGTTGGGTGAAGACATATGACAGATTTTAAAAACTAATTTGAACCAGGAAGGGACAAATGACTTTTTAGTAAAAACAAAAACAAAACAACAACAACAAAACACTTTTTGTTTTTCCATTTATGGAAAAAATGCCTTCATTCATAATTGTGTTCTCCATTTTCACTAGAAGTATGACAAGGTTTACAAATCATTTACCTGAAGAAAATAAAATTTCTAATCGTTTGTGAGTGAAGACCAAACTCAAAATTCTCCTCTCTTAAATAATACAAGGACAAAAATATATTGATTATATGCCATTCTTGAGAAAATAAGGCATTATAAAATAACTGTGGTGGTTTATGTTAATGGAAATATATATATATATATATATATATATATACACACACACACACATATATATGGGGTTGAGCTTTGGAAAATAAATTTTTATGCACCAGAAAAAAAAAATATAGGAAAGTCAATCAATAGAGATCAAGAGACTAGTATAGCCTTCTAGTCTTAGCAGGAAATTTGAGTCAGAGGTTGGAATTGGAGAGGGTTGGAAATGATAGATGTGGAACAGTTAAGAGTTTGTGAGCAGCATTAGAACTACCTTTGTTACGTTATTTCATATACATGGCAAAAAATCCAATCTCCAATTTAAAGGTAGTCACCTTTTACACATAATACATCAGTAAATAAAGTAATAGATTTATTTTCTGGTGTTGGAGAAAAAGAAAGTAGAAAAATTGGAGACAAACAATAAAAAGGCAAGTTTAAATTATCACTCTGGCTGTACAAGCTTGCAGGCAGAAACTTGTCCTAATGCTTGTATGTCCTAAATACTTACTACTATTTGAGCACTATATAAATTATGAAATGTCTCAGAACATTAATGCAAGGTGAAAAATGGTTTAAGTCACTATTTGTTCTGGATTTCAGAAAATCTCCTGTCGCATGTTGAGAGGTCTTGATGGGAAGGGGGAGCAAAGAAGACTACAAGAATTAATCCATGCAGAGAGTTACCAGCACCTCCTTTTTGTTGTTGTTGTTTTTAATACATGTTTATCTATTTAATAATTGCTATGACAATTTCTCTAGAAATTGTGAACCAGGAGACATGACTACATAAACACATCACTGCAAGTTACTACAGCAGCACAGTTACTTATCTATCTTGTAGTACCTCTCCATTTGCATAGGCATGATGAGTTTCCCCATGTTAAATTTTTAAGTCGGACTGTCCTCTTTAAGTAAAGAGTAAACTAAATGACGTCTGCTGCAAGGTAAGCTCATTCCTGAAAAGTTAATAATAACAATAACAAAAAAATAATTAGTTA
Source organism: Cygnus olor (assembly GCF_009769625.2). NCBI lineage: Eukaryota > Metazoa > Chordata > Aves > Anseriformes > Anatidae > Cygnus > Cygnus olor. The sequence continues at coordinate 38,547,688 of NC_049172.1, read as the reverse complement.
AGAAAACGATAACTTTTGTAGGTCTACACACTGAGTCCCTTTATATATTTGTTTTCTGAATAGAAACGTAGGTCCACATAAGCTATTTATTGTCATATGCTATGTAACAAAAATACTTTGACAAGACAAATTATAGATGAACATAGGTGAGTGTAAGGTCTCTATATCAGCTGAGCTGATTGAAATGTTTTCTGCTTCAAAGTGTTGTGTTTGAATGGAGCTCTACAATGTCTTTTCCCCTTGTGTTTTTTTGTTGGGACTGATAATGGAAGTTAGGAGGGGAGACAGTTGCAAGTCTTTAAGTCCTGAAGATTGGTACTTTTCTTTGATATCAGAACATCTACATTTTAGAAGAGAGTACAGACCAGCAGTTTCCAGAGTGCTCCCATCAGTCCCACTCTTCTGAGATGAGGACTGATCAAAGCAGGTGACAGGGAGCTATAACTATCTGCAAAGAGCAAACCAAGCAAACAGATGCTACAATTTCCCTAATTTTTCTCTGGAATTCAGAAACATGCCTTCATGGGTTTGGTGCAGGAACTGTCCTCGGTTTCCAGAAAGATTTCAACTTAACTTCAGAGTTATATTTTATAATAATAATAATAATAATAATAATAATAATAATAATAATAATAATAAATTATATATAATGATATATAATTATATATATATTAATATAGTATATTATATAATATATATAATATCATACTATATATAATTATATATAATTATTATAATTATATATAATTTTGTAGTATTTATGTAAGGTAAGTCTCCATTTCTGCCTGTTCATGCCTCAGCCTCTCACAAGACTTCAAAGTAGAAATAAGCCTCTGACTATATCTCAGACAAAGAAATATCTGTTGAGACTGCAGAGAAGGATGCCAAGGAGAGAAAATAAAAATTAAGACATGAGACATTTGAAACCCATCCTGTCTTCTTCCTCTTGGTTCCATTAGTGAGGTCACACTAATGCATCTGTGGTAACATTCATTTCCAGAGCAGCACCTTCTGGTACCCCAGTAAGCAATAAGAATATCTTTGCTGTCAACTGAAGTGGAAAAGGAAGAAATTTTTAAAGAATATATACATATATTGTCAGAGCACAAACAACAGAAATTGAAAAATGAGTACAGAAAAAAAATGCTGAAATATACATCTATTTTCTAAGTGATTTCGCTATTCAAATATGATCCATTAGACAAGTTCTGTGTTAAGAAATCTGCCTAGATGAAAGTATTTTCTGACATCATCCTCTAACAGATCCTCACTAATATATTATTAATAGGTAAAGTGATGATAATTCTCTTTTTAAATACAGCATTAAATTACAGTATTCCACCTTGATGAGATTGAAATTTATCCACAGGTAGATACTTGTGTTATCTTTATAGCTAAAAAGGACCGACACTAATTCAGATTGTCCCTTATAGTCATATTGTCAAGGAATAGATGTACTTCTGCTGTAAGCTAAATATCTTGAGATAGATTTTAATGGCTTTTAATTATTTCTGTTTCTCAGTCTCCATTTACCACACCCAGGATACACAGTTCTTCTGTGTTTGTACCTAAGACCAAAATTTTTTTAATATTTGCAATGCTTTGTAATAAACTTAGTTAATCTTATCTTGTCAAAATCATGACAACAGAAAGGATAACCTTCTGCAAACAATTATAAATCTACAGAGTTGAAAACTCAACCCAAGATCCACCGTTAATTTGCAGAAGAAAGAGTATATATACTATACCGCTTAAGCAGAAGCAAGGCTTGATTAAAGGAAGCATTGAATTGGATTGTTTCAAACTGATGCCTCTTTAAGACTCTAAGTGAACTCCTTTCAACTCCTCCAAAAATTATTAAGCAACCCACCAAGTTTATTTGGTTCATGCCCATCAGAGTTTTTCCAAATAACTTTCCTTTCTTGGAATAGGTGATTAAGGCCTATAAAATTATTTTCTGTTACTCACACATACTTCAGATATTAAGTCAGTATTAAGGTTGGAGCATCTTTTTTTTTTCCCCTCCTTACAATAAAGATGAAAAAAGGAATATTGCACGTTGTATGGTTGCCTACTGGACAGGTGGTTTGAAGTTCAGTGAACCTCAGATGAGGTCTTTTGATAAATTCATTAAAAATCACAAGTGTCATTTACATTCACTACAAAACATTTCAACCTGTAACCCTGTGTAAGCAATTTCAATGAGTTGTAGCAAAACCTAGCAAGTAGCAACTGATTTTAACAGCAGTTATTTCTAAACAACTTCCTATTTTTAGACCATAGCATTTACCACCATTCTATAAATTAATAAGAGAAAAATGGATAATAAACTAAATACTCCTTCTGAGAATATGTTCATTGCAAGTAGCATTAAAACTGTTCTGATGCAGATCCACTGTAACTATTTAACTAAAGTTCCAAGCAACGGAAAAATGGAGTTATAAGAACTTTTCAGTATTGCTAAGAATAAAGCATAACATATTCACTTCTGATCCCCATAAATAACACCCTAATCACTCTCTTTAGGATGTAAAAATCATCTGCTTACTGTTCTCCTCAATGAAATCTTCCAGATTGGGTGTAATGATATCAGCACCTGCGCCATGTCAAAGTGAAACTTTAAAGCCTTTTCATTCTAAGAAAATCTAAATTTTATGTTTTGACTGGAACAAGATATTTTAAGTCACCAAATTTGATAATCAAAGCTTTGCTTTGTTGTTTGCATGCAATAATGAAACTTAGATAACAATGGAACGAAAAGCAAAATACCAAGATCGGTTTGTTTGTACCTGGAGCTATGAACGTGTGTATAAAGAAGCTAGCGTTAAATATGTATCACCTAAATTTTCTACTCATGCTTTCTTCAAATGTGCTAGTTTAAATTGTTGTGAGCTGCATTCAAATTTTTCAGTTACTATCTGAAATAATTCTGAATACTTTACCAAAAAAAAAAAATCATTCTCCATCCTTTATTTCAAAGATCATGAGCTGAAGAGAAAAGCTGGTTGTGTTTTATTAGCTGTGACTACTCATCTTTAAATATTTTTACATATTTGATACTGCTTTCTTCTTTTTAGTTGATTTTTCGACCTCTAAATTGCAGGACATAGCAGCAAAATAGAAAGACACAAAGAAGAGAAATAATATTGTACATGAATGCAGGTGCACACTGTTTTTTACCTGACATCTGTACTGAAACATTTCAATTGCAGATTCTTACTTATTTTAGCCTTATTCTATTATGTTATTCTTCTGGGAATACACTGCTCAACATGGAGTCCATTTAAAATTAATTAAATAATAATAATAATAAATAAGCAGGTGTGAATATTTCAGGTACCTGAACATGTTGATATTACAGAATAATTTGATGATCTTGTGAGTGACATAAAATCATTAAGCATTTATGAGATTCAGTCAATACACCAATATATTAGAAAAGGACTCACTCATCCCATAGTGTCAGACATTACTAAGCACAACCAAATAAGAACTCAGAAGGCAGCTATCACACTCAAGGAACCTCAGAGCAAGATAAAAAAAAAAAAAAAAAGGTTCCAAAGTTTTTCACCCCTCTCAAAGAATATTCTTCCTACCTCCATCTTTCATAAAACAAAATATGAATCAGTGACTTTGACTGCACTTGTGATCAGGAATTGGGAAGACTCACTTGTACAAAAGGGTGTTGGGTTTTTCAAAAACTCCTTTTCAGTGTTGCACTTTATAAAACTGTCATACTGTATGAAATCAAAGTAGCACAGGAATCAATAGCTAACAACTCTTTCTTAAAAAGTCCTTATATGCTTACCACCCAAGCATTTTAAGTAGGTAATCTGTAAGTTTCCAAAGCTTAATGGTATTCAAAGATCTTTGTAGTTCATTTAGAATATTAATTATAAAAAATAATAAAATACTGGAATACTGCAAAATTGTAAAATAGGAAAAGACTAGACTTAATAAACTGATTTAATCTAAACATGACAGTAAGCAGAAGTTGAAGGTCACACACAAGGTAATTATACTTTGGAAAATAATGCCTGAGAAAAACGCAGAAACGTTACAAGAAAAAATAACTGAACACAAGTTCTATGTACAATGCACTGCCTGGAAGTCGAAGTAATCCACAAATTAATAAGTCAAATTACAATAGTGCTGTAACATTTAATATTAAAAAACAACAACAACAAACATTTGTACTCTATAAAGATGAGCCCCTAGCTTTGGGTAAATGCATGGTGCTTTATTTTTGAGCTATTTTTTGCTTTATGCACACTGCCTGAAATCATTTATACCTGGATTTAAATTTAACTTCAACATTAATACATCTTGCGCTATTTTGTCCTGTCTTGTCTAATGTAATCAACAGCATAGGTCTTTTATCATTGTCACTCCAACTCTAGCATGCGGGGAATGCTCAGCAAACAGGATTCTGGGAACTTGCTTATTGTATATCACCTCTGACTCTACCTTCTTAAAAAGAAGAGAGACAATATACATTTACAGATTTTTTTCTTTATTTATCACAGTGTGTCAAAATCACAATATTATTCACACTGCAATTTCCATATTTTCTGTGATCTGTAGATTGATATAAGCTCAAAGAATGACTTAAGAGAGGTAACTTTAAACACACAGCTCTGTTCATGCTGGATAATGATTCTACTCCTACATCAATCATGTGTAGAAAGTTTATACCAAAATGTTATGGCACATTGTCATCACTGTAGCATATTAGCATACGTTCAGTACTTTAAAGTTTAGACAAACTTAAATACACTAACAATGAGCATCACATTTCAAAGTCATCATTTAAACATTGCGGATGAAACCCTGGATCCATCTGAAGTCAATGGCAAAACTTCCACTGACCTCAGGGGAAGTCAGATCCCATCCTTTATTGCTGCCTTTATTCACTTCTGCCAACCAAATGACAAATTATTAATAAATGCACAGGATATTACTTAGTCTAAGCAGAGCTGGTAAGAACTAGAAAAGAAGCTTTTCAAATACATTATACATGAATCAAGCTGTTATCTTTTGAACAATTTATTCAATGAGTTGGCATTCAACCAGATAGAGAGCTGGTCAAATACTGCAAAAAGACTATTCCTGAATAATTTATTTAATGAATAACAGCTACTTTGGGAGAATAATGTATTCTGTGAGTAATATTCAGCAGCTTACAGCCAAAAATATTTTATCCAACATTAATTGCTGTTGTTTGTTTTGGGGAGTCATAGATGTATCGTAAGGTTTTGTTTGTTTTTCTCTGATCTTCTGTTACCTGCACTTGTGTTATAGCAGACTAATAGCAACCACATGGCTTTTGTTAAATTTAGTTTCATATTGCTTCAGCATGTAGAATTTGTTAACTTTCATCTAAACAAATGAAGTGACATTTTAACATTTTGTGCGTTGCCAATTCAAGCAGTAAGTTTTGTAAGATTAATAAAAAATTTAAAAAGGGGGGAAAATCAGGGGAAAAAACAGCTTCCAAGCATGATGAATATAGATAACATTGCCATGTTTGTGTTTTCTTCAACATCTGTCTGTTAATGTCCACATTATGATTTTCTAAAAATGTTGTTTTTTTTTTTTTTTCTAAACTGTATTAATTAATTTACATAAACAGATGTTATGTTCTGTTTCCTATCCTAGAAGGCTTCTATTATTGACACAAAAGCATGGAAATAATCCACGTGTAGTTTTAAGCACTGCTTATTTCCTTACAGAAATTTTAAGTAAGTCTCTATGTCTAAGTAAGAGCAATGCTGTTGTCAGTTCCTCAATATTAAAGCTTTTGTACTTTTGACTTTTCTTCTCCACTAGATATGGGCAAGAGTTTTTCCATTCGCACGACTAAGATGTACCACAAAACACACACTCCTGCCTCCTCTCAGACCCTTGCAGCTACCCTTAATGCACAGAGCCTCTTACACAATGGCTTTCTCCCATCATATCAATGGTGTATACAAAACAGAAACAGCTCATCAAAACCAAGAGGAAACTGCAGGAGAACATGAAGAAAGCCAAAGAGGAGTAAATACTTTTTTTTTTTTTTTTTTTTTTTAAGACATTTTTGATGCATAGCAGCAGCATAACCATGTGTGATAATGTACTAGTGTCATTTCTGTCATGCTTCATATATGCAGTACTTTTCTGGTTGAGCATATACATCATGTCTAGTGCTTTGAGGCTGAAAACATAATATGTGCCTGTGTGGATGCTCATAGGTACATCTGCACTAGCCACAAAGATTCACACCTATTTAATAAAAGATAACTTGTGATTTGAAAATCTGTCCTTTCTCCACTGTATTAGAAAGCTCAGTCTAACATAAATTTCCTCCAAGGGAGTCCACTCACTCAGAAGAGTGGAAGATCAAAGCCAATCACACGGTTGCTGCCCCTGTCCTACCTGGGTGGGCAACTGCTTCTCTTTGCTGGGGAAGGGGGTGGGTCTGACAACTGCTGTCTTCCCTTACCAGGACATATCCTCGTACAGCTGTACTCTAAATTAACCGCGAAGTCACAGACCATAGCTACCCATTTCCCTGCTGAGGCCCAAAACAATCCATCTTCACTCTGATTCTCATAGGCAAGTTGTAGTTTCAGCTGTGATCTTCAGCACCATCAGTCATCTACAGCAAGAACCTGCTCCCCAGGAAGGCAGGAAAGGAAAAAAAACCATCAGGAAGTCACTAGCTGAGACGGTGTCTCACTTGCCCTGCCACTGCCCAGGTTAAATGAAGCTTGTGGCACAATGAATAGACTCTAGCTACAGAGGTATGATAGATCTGGCAGTGCAACTCTGAAAATGAAATTCTTTTTCAGGGTAGAACTTGCAGGTTTTGTTATAATGGTGAATCAATCTTTGCATTATTTTTTTTTAACAAACAGTAGTTTAGCTTATTGAAATAACTTCTGAGAAAAATCATATTTTTTAAAAACAAAGCAGTTCATACCCCAAATGCATATTTGAACATACTTATTATGATATTCAATATTTCTAATGTTTAAAGCTTTTCAATAACCTCATTGTGGGTCCTATTTATTATCTGAAATAATGCAACTATTATTTTTTTTTAGGTTATAAAGTTCTTGCAAAATATAGTTTTTAAAAAACATAGATCCTTTCCTCACTAAATATGTATTCAAATTATTTGGCTTAGAAAATATGTACAAATGAAATCTAGAATTAGAAAATACATATTATTTAGGGCCTTGTTTGATCACCCTGTCTCCTGCTGACGCTCTCTCTCAAAAACCACCACCACCAAAAATAAACAACAAAAAAAGCTCTAATCTTTTTATTGAGCTACTATATAGAAGCCAGAATTATTATTATTTTTAATTTATGTTGAAGGAAAGATGTATGAAGGAAGAACTATAATTTCTGCAACTTGTACAGATTCAAAATCCCTTTCAAGAATAGCAAGTAACAAAAAAAATCTAATGCTGAAAAAATAAGTATTTGAATTTTAGGAAAAGCTAGCTTTAGGTGATCTCTTATTTTAAATTATTAATATGCATTATGGTGAAGTCTTTAATCATACCATTTTATATTATTCTTTGTCCAAATGACTCCTATTCCTTTCAGAGCATTGATTAAATATAGAGGGTAATAAGTAGTGTGTAAAGTATTGCATTTTTTTAAAGAAAATATAACGTTGAATATTTTATCTATAAAAAACAAAGAATGACAAACTAAATGTTATTTAAAATGTCCCATATGCGATTTTACCCACTCTTTTTTTTTTTTTTGTCTCTAGAGTTCCCTGATCTCCTTTTCAAGGCATACATTACACTATGACTATCTGGTTTTTATTATAATTCAAAAGAAAAGAAAACAACAAATGTAATGATACCATCACAATTCCCTATTTAATTGTCTCTTTTAGAGAAATTAGCAAAATGGTGCTTAGAAAGGTTATTTCTGGTTACAGTGCATTTCTTTTGATACCCATATCAAAATATATTAGCTTCATAATGAATTCTGTGTTGGTGAATAATTCAACACAAGTTACACATGGCAGAATAATTTAAAACATAGATCGGAAGTAATTCATTTTTGTATTTTCACAAATATGTTGAGTAGTTTATAAACAGGCAAATCTAAGTAGCTAATTAAAAAAAGAAGAATGAAGTCTTTGAAAGGGGAAAAAAAAGTATTGAGAAATTGTCAAGACAGGTAAATTAATTAAAATGTTAAATACTTTATTTCGTTTAGTTTATTTATTTATTTTAGTTATTTGTGCATCTTCTCTGCAGAACTAGTAGATTCAAATGACTTTGTTACTTGACCATAGAAACTGTTACTATCTTAATTGGCAAAATAATTTCAAAATATCTAATCACTAAATAATATATAATATATAGTCTCTAGGTTTGTCAAAATACCTCCTACCCCTAAAGCTGAAGTCTTGAATGTCATCATAATGCAGAAGCATTGATCATCCTTGTATGAATAAAGGAATTAAATAGGTTATATTTTTTGATGTTAAATCATTGATTTTTGTTTCTTACTTTTGTTTATGGAATGGGATGAGATAACAGTCTGAAATAAATGCAAGTGCCGGATTCAAGTTTTTGGTAAAATGCAAGTGCTGGATTCAAGTTTTTGTTGAAGTGAGTAAATAGGACTAGTTAGTTTCTTTCTAGTTTCGTAATTTAGAGATAGCACCAACAATTATTTAAAATACTATTATATTCAAGGTGGTTTTTTTTTTGTTGTTGTTGTTGATGTAAGCAATATAAAATATTTAAATTATTATTATTCAAAGATCTCAAAGAATTATTTATAGGTATTTCTTTGAACATGAAGTGTTCTGCAGAATGTGGAAGCAACCAAGCACTAACTGGAATAAATAAAATAGTTGTATTACTTTGCATTGTTACCAAAATTAGCATCACACAGGACATTTACTTTATGGCCAGTTATCAAAGGTTTTCCTTGGTGGATGATCCTGTATTTCATGTACTACCTACTGAGCATACACGATTTAACAATGGAACTCTCCTGTGGGGATTCGTCTATAAGTATGACCTGTATTACAAGTCATGAAATTATCAATTTAGTTTTGTAAAGTTCAGAGGCAAAAATACATTTTCATTTTTCTTATGTATGGACGAAGACAAAATCACAGAATTATAGAATATGCTAAATTGCAAGGGACCCACAAGGATCATTGGGTCCAACTCCTGGCTCCACACAGAACCAACCAAAAATCAAACCCTATGTCTGAGAGTGTTGTCCAAATGCTTCCTGAACTCCTGCAGACTTGGAACCATGAGCACTTACCTGGGGAGCCCACTCCAGTTACAGAAAGGATGGAGGTAGTGAGCAAGCAGCTGTGTGGGTGCTTAGCTGCTGATGGAATCTGGTCATTAGACTCTCTGACTAAACTCTCTACAAGGCTGGGCCCAATACCTCTCTCAAGATAAAAGTTACCTGCATTGGCAATATACCCACAGGTGCAGCCCAAAACTCACCTTTTATATGCCAGGATCTTTGCTCTTCTCTGTGATTTACCATGGCAGACAAAGTGTATGCGGAAGCCATTTGGAAGAAGAAATGGAAAAGAACTATGTTAACTGTTGCACAAGAGGTGCTTTTCATTCACTGCAGGTGCACTTATGAACACTCAGCACCTTTTTCACATCTGAATCATCAAGGTTTGAGTCAATGGTGGTATGAAGCATTTCAGGGTTTGAAAGTTAAATTTTTCATCCTTGGGCAATGCTCCCCCATCTAAGCTTTGAGGAATAGGGAAACTAAGAAGTACACTCACTGAAACAGCCACTATTACTTACGCTGAACATCAAGAAAAAACAGCTGGAAATGTGACTTTCTTTTTAAAAAACTGAGGGACTTCAAACAAGTGCATTTTTTCAAATGTTTTTTTTTACACAGATTGAATACTACGTACCTAATTTTTTTTTTTTTTTATTTGTGCCTAATGGTTTTATTCTGCTTCACTGGAAAACCACAATTTTCATTTATTATGTTTCATAACTCCATACATGAAGAAAAACTTTGGATCTTCCAAGAAAAAAACATTTCACTGAATACTTCACCTACTAATTTCAATTAGTGACTGGTCTGATCTATGTAAGTGTGAAAAAAGTGTGGAGTTAAAGTCAAAGCTTTCAACATATTTATAAGGGTTTTAAATTTAGTTACTACAAAGTAACTAAAAAGCGAAGGCTTTTCAAGCCTGGTTTTGTTCTGCTAATTCAATGACAATTCATATTTTACTGTTTATGGCACCCTAATTTCATTTCACTTTTATTACATGTTAAAAAATATTAATGCAAATAGCTTCATTTTACCAGTCAGCTACCAGATGTTTTGTTAATGACTGATTAAATTTTTTAGCATGGATTCAGCTATAGAATAAATCATTTATTTATCTGGCTGCTACAGATGGCAGTTTTCAAGTTTTTCCACGAAAGTTGAAAAATAATACATGCTAAGTTTCTAACAAAGGGAGAGGAAGAAGTAAAAAGAGATCTCTATGGTCTGGATTGATACACCAATAATAACAATAACAATGACATGCTCTCCATTATATGCAAAGCTAATGATGTGCATTCAAGTTTATGATAGTGTCTTGAAGTGTGCTTACAGCTTTCTTCTATACAAGGATGCTGGTCAATACTTTATAGATTGCCTGAGCTTATTTATTCTGATCAAAGTATGGAATATAAAAGATTAAACTCTTCTACTAATTACATGCCTGAAGGCACATTAACAATGCAAGTGTCAAAGCTCTTCTAAAATTCATTTTGCATTTTAATAAAAACTGATAGCAAGGTTTTGAATGCATCTAACTGGAAAAAAAAGTAATTTTTGTTTCTGCAGATTCTTTATGAAGAGCGTGTAGAAGCCCTGAAACACAGAACACGCAGAAGGATATAGGTAATTTGCGCTCTGAAAATAAACTGTTGGAAATCTTCTCATCAAACAATTCATAGTGAGCTCTCCTTAATACCTTAATGGTACTGAAAGGTAACACAGTACTACTAGAAATCTACATTAAATTTTGATATATAACATCAATTTCAAAAAACTCAAATACTCAAAATGTTACTGTTAATTTTATGGAACAGAATTCATCCATTATCTATGTCAAAATCCATAGATTTTTTTTCATGCTTTGAAAATCTATTTCATGTTTCTACAACATCTTTTTTTCATTTCTCTCCTGTCCTGTGGCAGACAGTAATTTTCTTAGCTGCATTGTATGAAAACAAGAAATAAAGGCATTTCACAGAGTCCATGAAAATCATCTTAGTGTAATAAGCTTCAGTGAAACTTGGACTTCTGCAGGCCTAAAATACTGCAAAAACTCTTTGACCTTTTGCCATAGCTCTTGTTATTGTGATGAACTACCAGCTTGTGCTGCATTCAGGTGAGTGGGACTGACAGACCTTGCCATCATAGGACAAGAGCATCATGTCTTGAACTCAGCCATTTCAGGGACGCCAGCTGAACATTTTATTTCAATCAGCATAGAGTGATGAAGCAGCCAGGGGTGTAAGACAATACAGATCAAGATGTTGTCTGTTGATCCAAATGTAATGCAAATGCAGTATATTTTGTGTCCATAATTTACCACAAAAATACTATAAAAATTAAGGATCATGATAGATAAAGTGTCACATGAATTCTAGTAAGAATTTTATCTAAACTACATTTGTTAAAAATTGAATATCCAGAGTAAATTTTTATTTCTTTATTAGCTAGAAATATTGTCTCTTTGGATATGTAGTAAATCGATCTTCAGTTTTCTCAGATAATGAATGTTATAGCAAGTATTGCTACCAGTCTTTGTATCTAGATTCAAATGTATACTTCCAGCCGATTGGGAGCATTTGTTTCTTCGAGTTTAACATGACTTTTTTTCTATACATATAATGTTGATTTGAGAGAGAATTTTGTTGATCTCTAAAGACAGCAACTTAGAGTGATCTATGAAGATCATCCAGAACAGTAATTTGCAATGAAGTTTTGTTTACTTAAAACGTCCAGGCATTTTGATCACAAAGAACAATTCAACAGCTTAATTAAATTGTTCTATGAACACTTTGCCAAACGCTGTGATATAAAAAATAAAAAATAAATAAAATAAAGCTAACAATTAGGGGCACTTATGTCATCCTGTGACAATTTTATGACCTGTCTGCCTCTGCTGAACCTCAGCAGTTTGATTTTTTTATGTAAGCAATAATTAAAATAAAAGCTTATTATGTTGTTCTAGAGGGAAAATGAAAGTATTTTCAATTGTCTCCTCCATCTTTAATTTTCAGAGATAGAATAAGAGAAGGAGAGACATAATATGAAAACCAGCAGAGTTTACTTATTTAAGAGTGTGTACTAATCTTCCCTCAAAGGAATCACCAGCTCCACCAGTTTTGTCAAGCACTGTCACAGAGCCAAAGTGCACCTCAACATATCTAATCAGCATAGCAAACTGAGAAATCACTTAGCACTTTAACTCTGCAAATATCAGATGTAACAGAGCAAGAAGGGGGGGGGGGGGGGGGGGGGGGGCGGGCTGAGCAGGGGGAGGGCCAAGCCACACAACAGAAAGTAGAAATGTTTCAGAATCACGGATGAGATGGCTTCCTCTCTATCCACCACAACAGAAAGTAGAAATGTTTCAGAATCACGGATGAGATGGCTTCCTCTCTATTTCATCCCTTAGACACACACTATTTCTTCTCTTGGCTTAAGAAAATGTCTAAATAATTCTCTTATATTGTAGAAAAAAGAAGCCAGGTAAACAATTCCAGGAAAAAAAAAAAAAAAAAAGAAAATACTGTTAAAGAAGAAACCATTTTATAGCTTTTATGAGGAAAAGCTTGCATACAGTTTCCCTTCCTTTCCATTCTAGAGTATGATCAGATCTTAAGGGTGCAATGACACTACCCTGAGTTACTAGTTTCCCCTTTGTCTACAATATATATATATATATATGGATGCCCCTATATAACTATAAAACAGAACGATAAATACCTGTCACAATAAACCAAGATATTTATGTGGCTGGTATTTTACCAGGAACATATATCTAAATCACAGTTTCTATTAAAAATAATGATACAAAAACAAACAAAGAAACAAACACTGTTATCCCACAATAATAGTTAAGCTTTCTTGAGTTGTGACAGAAGTTTATCAACCGTACCCTTTCACTATTAGATCAAACTGTGCTGTTAGCATCTGTTTTTTCCATTTAGTTCAAATTCCTGATACTCAACCAACATAAAGACAAATGATAAACAGACAGATGTTGAACTATTGAGGATATAGAATATATGCATTTCTTCATTTGACCATGTGATTTTGCCACACTTAGGATAGTAATAAGGAAAGAGTCCCTCTCTATCCAACAGGAAGCGTTGAGTTTGTACTGTGCTTCTCACTCATTGACCATATGTTTATTCATGTCTTTCAGGCTGACAGTGAACAACAGGAGATCAGATTTTCTGTATTACAGCATGGTATACATGCTACAGCTATTGACATAAGTACCATGGCATACAGTACTGCTGGGTGGCTAAAAATCTTGTCTCACCTGAAAAGTTACTTAGAAGTTACTGGGAAAATTGCTTATGGTTATTTTAGTGGCAAGCTATTTGCAAAGAAATCTTAATGCAGAAAATATTATCAAATACCACCAAAAAATACCAAAAAATCCCTCCCTCCAAATATAATCAAGAAATATGAAGTAAGCACATTCTCCTAATTGCCTCTCTTCACCTTCACCTCTACCTTATGCCAGAAAGAACAGCAGAAATCCTACATTCTTCTCAGTTTCCCATGCTGTCCAAGACTTAGATAATGTTCTTCAGCCCCCTTTCTCAGTTTGTCTAAAAACATTCCCTTCATGCTTCCCAAGTTTTTTGTTGTTTGTTTTTGTTTTGTTTTGTTTTTTAATGCTTTCCAGTCCATACATATTTCTGCAGGAGCTGGGGACTGTAAAGATATATGACTACAGCAAAATACACTCTCAGGTTTTAAGGCATGTATTTCTAAATGCTAGTAACCACAGCTCCATGAAAGTCCATACAAACACCAAACAAACAGCTGATTGATCAACTCATTAAGCAGATGTTGATATTAATATTGCAATTGCACCTATAGGCTGGAATATAATTACAGTTTTATGTAGCAAAACATATTCCACAAAATTTCTAAACAGTATGCAGTTTGAAATGCAAGATCCAACAGATGTGTGAAATAAATAGGAAAAGAAAGTAGTATGCTATAGTATTGTTTAATAAGACAATTAGATTTCATATTTCATCCAGATAATATAGGGTCCTGATAGATCAATGTATATTTTGAACTATTCCCCTTGTAAAATTATTATTTCACACAGTTTACAGAAAAAGGAGTATTTGAATATAACAAATAAAGAATGGAAAGTTAAGGAAAAATTCAGGAATTTGGAAAATCTTCAGTTGTACAACTGTAGTTGTACAATAATATTAATTTATATTAATATTATTGCTGAGATTTTAAATATTTTAGATTCTGACACTGAAGTTCATGTAGGATATAATCAACCAAAAAAAAAAAAAAGTCAAGTTTTACTCCTTTCTAATTCTCTATTCTAGTTTTCTGTTCAGATATTTAATAACAAATTATGATCTATGCTCAGTGATGATAGTGGCAGATAGTCCTTTCCATATACATTGTAAATTACTTCACCCTGAGAATGTTGCTTTTGTAAGGACACAGAGAGAGCAGATTGAATTTCCTAGCATTTTCTGGCTGGAAAAAATAAGAGATCTCTTCACAATTTTTATTTCTTCTGTAGCAGTTCTGCAATGTTCAGATATCTTTGCTATCTCCATCTGTGTTCTCTTTGCATTCCTAAACTTCAGTAATGAAAAGTGGCTACAACTGGATAGAAGCTGTTTCTAGGCTGAGCCTAGACTAAAGTAGCATGCAGAAAATATCAGTTTAAAAATATTCTTATATTAATAAACTTTCAGGACAGGAGACAAAATTTAAACAATTCAGGGTAAGTTCTAAATCTACATTTTGACTAACTCTCTGTACTGGGAAGTCTTACAAACTTCATGAAGACTCCTATCTCTTTATTAGAATCGTTTCACATCTTTGTCTCTCTGGTTTTGTAGACGTATTGTGCATGGGATGAAAAATGTACCAACAATAACTCAATTGGGCTTTGTTTGATAAGCATTCAATGAAAATGATAAAATTAAACTAGTGTCTTATTTTTGGTAAATCTACGAGCATAAGTTCAAGCTACATGTTTTAGGACGAATATTATGAAGCGAACTTTGAATTACACTCTACACCTGAGTGAACTGCTATGCTGATATTTCTGCCAATTTGCATACTGCTAATGTTTTCATTTCAGAAGTCTTTTTTATTATCACTTATAACAATTAAGTGCTGACTACAAAAAAAAAAGATGACTGACTGAATACATCAGCTGGTATTTCCTAATTCTCATGGTCTTCTTTTATTTAAAAGTTGTTTATATAATTGAAGTTGGTGTTTTTAGAACCTCTGTTCTGAAATTAGCACAGCTAATTTATTTTTTTTTAGTAGATTTTACTGCACTGTTTCAAAATGTTTCTCATTATATTCAGCAATAAACAAAAAACATTTTTTGGAAGTTTACCATATACAAACTCTGTATTACAGAAGACATATTTTCTAACACAGCCACACAATTGCTACCTTCATAAACAATGTTTTTAGAAAGTAAATGAATGGAACACTGTTTTCATGTTTTTGACACAGTTTTGGAGGATAAGGAATATAAATATAATTTTCCCTCTTTTCTTTTCATTCCTAAGTAGTATAAAACTGACTTACCAAACTGTTAGATTTGGGAATGGGATTCTTCCCTGCCTTGAATTGTCCCATAGGTATTCTCTGCCTTGGATACCTTGGCAAAAATCTTTGACAGCATTCTTTTGACAGCCCATTTTCAAACATACTGTACTGCTTAAAAAAGAAATCCATGAAGTTCAATAAAATTCTTTAGACTGTTTCATGGGAGGTTATGGCATAGCTCTGCATCGCTGCTACCAAGAGCTTTTCATGCAGCTTGCAAATCGAGTGACATTTTTCCCCATGAAAGCAGTCAGACCACAAGGGTTTTCTGTAGGGAAAGACTCAAACTTCTATGCATTCACCTTTACAGTCTCTGTAAACAGTTGTAGAAAACCAGCCCTTTCAAAGGAGAGCAGCAAGCTCTGCTTAATTCTTTGGAAAAAAGATTGCAGGTAGCCTGCATTCAAGGAGGAAACTCTTGGCAGGGGCTTACTCTAATTTTTTTAATTATTATTCTTTTTGGATCCAACATTAAAGACTACAAAAGCCTAAGATAAACTATTCCAAAGTAAAATTAGCATCCATTCTAACATAGGTCAGTCTATTTAATGTTTTGAAGTACATGGATATTTGTGCATGCCATAAAGCTCCCACCAAGCTATACCCTTGAATCCTGCAATCTTTACTCATCCACTCTTGGCTCATTACTGTTCTTCGGTTCTGTGCAGCAGGATCATGACATGACATTCTAACATGCATAGAGCCTGCTTCAAGCATTTTAATTGGTTTAAAACTGTTGGTAGCTTTTTTTTTTTTTTTTTAAACTGTATTAATTTATTGCTTCAGTGTTAGTCAACTGAAAATTTTGCCAGATGGTAATACGGCCTCAGAATACTGACGAGGAGAAAGAAATATTTATATGATGCAAATGTTTGCTCATTCATTAAGTATTCATGAATTGGTTTCTGGGTTTCTTTCTTTTTTTTTTTTTTTTTTCTTTCAGCTGCAATGCAAAGGTTGCCAAAGGCTCAGATTTACATCTCATGGTAGCATAATTATTAAATAACCTAGCTCTCTACTATCTGTTTCAAAAATGGAGTAATATACTTTGAAAATTTATCACATTTTTCCCACCTACACTGCATTCTAAGAGAAGTATTGTGAAAGTTCCAGCGGTTTTTATTGTGTGGCCCTCCTCTCTCTCCCAATAGCAGAGGAGCATTGCAGAAGAATAAGTAGAGATGACCTTCTCATATTTCATTTCTAAGCACACGCTTCTCTGCAAAACTCTTGAATACTACTCCCAAATGAACCACAGATCATTAAAAAATGATGTTTAAGTACCTTACACCTCATGAAATTTGCTCCCCCCAGTAACTGGCCAGGCCCTGGGGAAGTCACCTGCAGCTGGACCTATTTCTAATCACAGCCTATCTGTAACGTTCAGAAATCACTTGAGACAACAACCAAAATCCATGATTTCTACAATATTCTCTATTCCTGATAGAATTAGTAAGTGAATTAAATGCACAAATATTGAACAGGGGGCATGCACTGCATTGATTACAGCAGACTATCTTTATTGGATATTAAAAACATCAAAAACTTGGATTAGCAGGACTACACACTCAACTGAGTGATAGTACCTTGGAAACAAATTGAGGAACAGTCTGAGGAAATATGACAGCTCTCAACAGAGATGAAAGAGGAAAAAGAGAGCCACCATTCATATATTAAACCCCCTTGTTTTAAGACTCCATCTACAACAAGGGACTAAATCAGGACTGGCAATGTTGTCTTAAGTTTGAGCTTTACAATTGTCACAAATTGATGTGTCTTATCTTCACCTCGCTATCTCAGACCAGTTTCTCTAAGTTGATATTAGGTTCAAACACATTACATATTTATATAAAAACAACAACAACAACAACAAAATGCCCTTGCCTGGAAGGCGCTTCTTCCTTAGTTTAACATTCTTCTAACCATATTTGTAGACCAGAAGGTAGTGACAGACTATTACTCCCTACAGGAAACAGATTCATGCTGCTTGGACTTTTTAAAGCACTGGTTCCAGTGCTATTTACTACTTAGTTCCTGTGCTGTTGTCTAGTATCTGGAGACAACTGTGATAGCCCAGTGAATCCAGGCACATGGGGAGAGATTTACCCTTTTTGTCTGCCTTGACCATTAATTTTCTGGCTGCTTGCCTTCAAAATCTGTTCTTTACTGTGTAGTATACCTTGGAAAGACAATCTGAATTCAAATTTTCTTTTGGCTCTGAACATTTGAAATCTGTGGCTTTGTGCTGAGGCTATTTGCTAATCATAGCATGTCAGATCTACGATACTTGGCAAATATATCTTTAGTTTTTTGATCTTCAGTCTTGACCAAGTTTCCTCCAGACAGTCTGCTTCTATAAACTAAACTAATAACCTCCTGACTATTACATTCCCATCCTCTGCAGAGCTAGGCCGTTGGCTTCTATTCTTTCTATAGATTATGATTTGGCTTGCACAAATCTATCTATAAAGCTTGCTTATCTTGCCTGTCACTAGTCTCTTTGCACAATACTCATTTCTTTATATAGATCTTGTTTAACTGTTCTTGCCTGGACATTTCAAGCACACCTCTAACACCAAATATGAGTTATTTCACTATGTCAGATCTTAAATCTGTTGATATTTCTACTCAAGGCATTTTTAAACAAATTAAACAAATTAAAATTAATTATAAATTAAATTTAGGCAATAAATTATATATCACATACAGAGCTCAGTTCTTACAGTGTAATAGGTGTAACCTCCTGCATCACTTGTTCTGGCCATCCTTGGAGTATACACTGTTTTTCTGCCTGCAGCACCCGATCCTCTTTAGCGCATTACTGGATTGCCTGGAGCCTCCCAGATGCGAAGGCAATGTAGCATGTTGATAGACTTTCTCTCTTGTGCCACAGTGCCATCTGCGCTGTGCTCAGGAAGGTATGCCCTATTCAGCATGTCTTCCACCCGTAGTAACTATCCCAGGCAGAGCTTTATTTTCCCATCATGTGCTGGAGTCTAAATAACATGCACTGTAATCACGAGGGTACACTCAATAGTGGTTTTCCTTATGCTAATAGCCTGGATCTGTACTCTAACCATCAACCTGTGCCCAAAGATGAATTAATGGAAATGTTCTGTTAAAAACAAACAAACAAACAAACAAACAAACAACAACAACAAAAACAACCAACCAAAAAAACCACGCATGTAGCTAGCATCTCCTTTATCTAAGTACATGCCACTGCATCTGTTATTGCCCTACTGGAAAATGTTGTGAGATGCTGGGTTTTGCTGAAGTGTTGCTTGTAGCTCTATGTGCTCTATGGCCTTAAATTTTATGCAACACTAAGATTCTTTAAAACAGAGAGGTCTTATTTATGGTTTTAATTGCTTTTATATGAATCTCTAACTAAACTGAACCTGCAAACTCACATATTTTTCACAAGAATCTGGAAAGGTTGTTGGCACTCTCTTTACATTGTTGACTTTCTTTTGAATTACTTGCTATAGGAATATCTTTGAGGACTCTCAATGTCCAAAACAAAATCAGATATTGGAGGTAGATTTTTTTTTTTTTTAAGCAGGTCCAATAAAGGTCGTAATTTGTGGATAAATTGTCATAATTTGCTGGATTGCCTCTTGGTACATACAACAAAATTATCATTACTAGAAGCACTCCTAAAGCTTCATATTATCTGGTACCTCATCAAGTATCTGGGATGGATAATTTCTGCTTCATCACATTGCCTCTTCTTTATCCAACTCCTGCATATATATTTTATTTCCTTATTAAAGAAATGTAACTAGTGCTTATAGTTACATTAGTTTTCATTAAAGAGAACGCAACTGGGAGAACTAGAAGGATGAATTTTCCAGCTAGAACAAACCAATGCATCCTTCTTTCTGTAGATATTATACAAGGATGAGGATAAAGACAGTCACTGACTAACTTAGAGATTCATGAAGACAAACCAGCACAAATTGGATCACCAGAAGAAAGCCCTGGATGTGATGACACATGATTCTGAATATACAGTGAACTATAAAGTTCATACTATAGATGTATACATCTGCTTTAATCACTGAAATATAAACCAGTTGGAATTTATTCTAAAATGTTATGTAGTCCTTTTCATTTTGTTTTGTGCTATGGAATGACATATTTGTATATTCTTGACACTGGTATTCCTATGAGTTGGCTATCAGGTGCATTAATATCATTATCTTTTATTTTTATTTTTTTCGCTATATTGATTTCATAAGTGCTGGGTGTTATAATTGTAGTTAATCCTCTCACCCTTGATTTGGTAGTTGTATCATCCAATATAAGTTAGTTTAACAAAAATCATAATAGTTGATTTTGCTGACACGGCTGTTGCTTTTCATGTTTATTTTTTCTTTGTTTAATTGCCTATTATTTGGACAGGGGAGGTTTCTTCAAAAGAGCACCATGAAATTAAATAAAACAGTCTCATTTCGTGAGAACTGTAAACTCTTTCTTTTGTCAAAACTGAAATCTAAGAATTAGCCTACCTTTGATTTTGAATTTTTTAGATCTTGGAACTTTAACATTATCCAGTTGCATGCAAAATCTCACCAATTAAAAAAAAAGATAAGAAAAAAAGGAAAAATATTCTAGCTCTTATCAATGTACACTGTTTGCAGTGACATTACTAATTAGCAACTTTTATCAGCTTTTTCAGTATGTCAGACATCATTTCTCACACTGTTAGCTCCATTACTTCTCATTCTTCCTTTCCTTCTCTTCCTGAGATTTAGAAAAATAATAGACAGTTTTAAAAAATGTTACCTTCATTTTCTTATCTTTGATGTACAGACTCAATTTTTACATCCTCGGTTTCCAAGTCTTGTTTTATTTTTTTCCTTGGAAATTTCATATTCCATCTGGTCGGAGTCCTATCAAAATCCTAAATTCCTGTTGCTTCAGTTTCCTTCTTAATCAGAGTCTTCCGTACTAAGGACCTCCTACACTTACAGGCTTCTTTTCACTTACTGAACCCTGTATGACAAAGCACACGTGTAAAACTGAACTTGTAAAACTAAACAGAAACACCACACACATGCTTGTAAAACTAAACCATATCTTTAAAAAAAAAATGTATTTCCTGGGATGCTCCAGTGCATTGTACATATGCTCTCCAGGCTTGTTTTTTCCACTCCCACTACCTCTGCACTTGCCATAGAGTTCTGAACAGATCAGTGAAGAAGTGAAAGCCTTCACAGCAGTAAAATAGAGACAGAGGTGTTGATTCTTCCTCTCTCATACTAACTTTTTTTTCTTTTTTTTTTTTTTTTTAATCTAAAGAGAAGCAACATACCATGTGGTAAGCATATTTATAATATCTGATTTTGTTGATTTTTCTTAACTTCTCCCCTTGTGAAAATGTGCTAAACATAGAGCAGTAATACTGAATCCAGTTTGTTACTTTAGAATGTAGTCTGAAATTATCCTTATTTCAGAAAATTTAGTTACTTTCTACTTGGCAAACTTTGTTTCATCAAATGCAAGATCAGATTTTTCAGTTTTGTTTTGATAACCCTACTAACACCATTCTGTTTGCATAGCTAACAGGGATATAAACACCAATAAAGAAAAGCTGAAGATCACCTTAATCTCGCCTTGATTTTGCAAATTTCAGAAAGGGAAAGAGCAAGTTCCTACCTCATTCTTCAAATTTTAGATGCATGAGAAAAAAGAGTAACAACTGCAAAAAGGTCAGATGCCATACTGTAAACACTGAATTCATACTCATACACTAATCTATATGAATGCATTCAGGAATGCAGCCTAATTCTCAAAGCTACTCAGTACATGCACTTTCCACATAAATCAGGAGAGGAACATGGGAACCTGTGAAAGTCACAGTAGCTGTCTTTGAGTGCTTAGCTTAGGAAAATAACACTATAGTTTTTGCTTTTCCCTGATTCAAATATTTGGACTGGAAGTTGTTTTTGTTTGTTTTTCTCAGCATGAAAGAATACAGCAGGATTTATATATTCCACCAAGACTATACATACTTAGGATTGCAGTAGAAAAGTATGTAAGTACACTTATTCTTACAGTTAACTTATGAGTGGAAAACATGTGGAAGTTTAAAAGCCAACACGTTCAAAAAAAATTAGCATCAAATTTCCACATTAATGAATAAACCTGCATTTATTATTAATCAAGTATTTGGAAGATTTTAAAGTGCTGATTAAAAAGACAAATTTGAATTATAATCACCATTTTAGAACTTTTCAAATTACAGTCAAATGTTTCCATAAAGTTAAATGAAAAAACAATTTTCATAAGTTGATGAAAATATGTAGCTTATTTTCTGTTATCTTCCTTCGCTAAGTAAATAACTTTTTTTTTTTTTTTTTGGGGGGGGCATATATTAAGAAAGTGTAAATTGACATCAATCTATACATTAAATTTATTTCTATCAACTAGTGATCCAAACCAGAGTATACCCCTACTTCTTATTTACAATACAATTTAGAACATATATTACGTGTGCATCTCAATTATGGCTTCATCAGGCAAAGTTCATGCCATACAGAACAACATTAAAAACTAGTTTGTAGAATTATGGACTTCAGGTTAGAAAATACCTCTAAGATCATCTAGTCCGACTTTTAACCTAGTAGTAACAAGTCCACCATTAAACCATGCTACTAAGTTCTACATCTACACATTATGAAAACCTCCAGGGATGGTGACTCAACCACTTCCCTGGGAAGCCTACTCCAAAGCTGCCGCAAACTTTTCAGTAAAGAAAATTTCCCCCAATATCGAACCTAAGCTTTCTTCTTTGGAATTTACACTTTTGCTTTCTCTTCTCTGCCCCCACCCTGTTTGCTTTTCCGTCTTGCTACCAGTAATTATCAGGAGATGACTGGTTCCTTATATTGGGATATTCAATTAGTCTTCTGACCAATGTAGCTTTGACCCATTCACCTACACATTGTGCGTAAGAAGACTTGAGTGCTGTAACAAAATGAGTGAATTCTTGCCCAATCAAAAATTTTCTCAACTCAAACAGAAATCCTTGCTTTACACAACAACCCTAACATACTGAAAATCGCACAAATATCATCTGTATATCCTGTCATATCAATCAAATCTCTGTAAACTAAGTCAAAATGTAAAAGACTACATGAGCAAGAAAATGCACCTTATTAAAAAAGAAATACCAGAAGTTACAAGTTGGAAAGATTTTATTACCAAAATTGAAGAAGATTACCACAAAACCACAATCTTCCTCCAAGGCACCTCTTCTATATTTATACTCATTTAAATGAATAGAAAGTTCAACTTGCCTTCAGGAAAAGTCATATTCCTGGTGGCCAATAAACTTTTGTAGTCATTTTGCAGGAAAAACAAACAAACCAAACCAAACCAAAACAACAACAAAAAAACAGCATTAGGAGTGGCAATTATTTTCTTGCTTTTGTTTATTTTATTATTATTTATATTTATTACTTCTTTCTTTGTAAGCGGAAGAAGCTTCAAACTATAGATGAGATTTGAGATTCATCACTCTTCTCACAGTGATGAAAATCTTCTAATTGTTACTCTTCCTGTTTCTCTTTTATCTTGTTTTTAACATAGTCACTGACTTTATTTTTTTCCATGCATTTACCTGTTTCTCTTACCTTCATTTAAATTTTTTTCAGTGGAAGTTTTCTAAATTGAATAATGTTAGTCAAGTTATGTTCCAAAGACTATAGCCATGTTTAACAAAAAAATCAGGTTTGTTTCCATGGTCTTTTCCATTGTAATTAAAATATTTATTAAAACGTGTCTTTTAGGTAAGCTAGCTCAAAGATTTAGAAAAATTCAGATGTGCTTGACATACTATTTTTCAGTGGTCTCTTCAGACAGTTCTGGTACAGATGCTTCAATTTTCCTGTAGCTCTGCCAATTTAATTTCATGCCCAGCTCCAGAATGCCAAGATAATGTAGCTGTTGCTAATGCCTGAAAACACTGTCCTGTCTTTATGTGACAAATTGCGGGGCAAAATATGTCCACGTCTTCATACTAGCAGCAAGCAATGGTGCTCACTTTCCTTCAGTCCAAAAGTTCATTTCGCTTATTATTTCCAACTGGGCATAATAAACTTTCCAAGATGATTTTTCTTCAAAGCTGACTGCTCTCTGACTTGGTCAATTAAACAAATCATCTGTGTAATCATTTGTCTTGGGCTATCGTAGCAAGAAAACCGATGCTGGATTCCATACTCACAGAGAGAATTCTTTTTCATATCAGGAGTTTTCTTCATTGCTGAAGACGGAAATGGGTTGTTAAGAATAAATTACATTATTTATATCAGAGCTACAATTCCTCATACACATCAATTTTACTAGCTAAAATAAAAGTCACTTCTCATCCATATCCCTATTGTAATGCTTAAAATATTGCTACATATTATGACATCAAAGAAGAAAAATGCTACTAAACAGTGCTACATGCTCTTTTGTTAACTCCTGTATCTAAACTGTCATCCACTCCATGTTCTCAATTACACCTGAAGTTAGCACCTGAAATCTCCATTGAGAGCAATGGTCCTGTACGTTAGACTATACAAAAGCAGGGATATGACTCAGAAAATGTACAGTAGACATCAAACCACCAAGGTAAATGGTATTAATGTAAGTTTTCAGATTTCTAATGAAATTCTATCTGTTTGCAGTTCTAATTGAAGTTGGAGTCTCTCTTTCCAAAGGAGATCACACACATATGGGATAATGAAAGGGCTGTCTTTTTCCAGAAAGAGTTGTATATGCCTTAACTTTTCAGACTTTTCCAGCAATCTCTCATTATACATGTGCATTGGCTTTCACAGCAGCTATATGACTACAGAACGTTTGAAATAATATTTTAAATGTCTTTGTTCATTTAATTGTTAGCTCTTTAAGGCCAGTATCTTGTCTACTTTGCCACAAGAGGGATTTAATGCCTTTTTTTTTTTTTTTTTTTGGTCAACGTAAGTTCATATTGGATATACATTCTTCTTCAGCACTTGCTGATTCGTAACTAATTCATCAAAATAATAGCAAGTCTTTCCTTCAAAGAATGCTTTCATTCAAACATTTTTTTCCTTCTTTATTCTCTGTCTGTTAAATTTAATTGCACAAATTTTACCATTATTGCAGATTTAGTTCAATACTTTCCTTGGTTAGTTGTCCTCTGCTATTTTCTCTCATATTTGCTACTTTTTGCTTCCTCTGTACAGATGCAGAGACTCTACGATACTATTGTTAGACGACAGCCAGTCTTCAAAAATTCATGTCTTTGAAATCCCACTTTAGCCTATGTATTCCTGCTGTGGGTGGGATAACATTTGTGGTTTCCACATACCTCCAAGGCAAACTGTTTGTCAACCTATATCCCTTTCAAAAATACAGAAGTCTGCAAGTGCCATCAAATTGAATTTATTTGATTTGAGAAGCCCTTTTTTTCTTTTCTTTTTTTTTTTTAAAGAATTATAGATCTTTCTGTTAAAGAATTGATGTGTATAACAGTCTCCTTAGTACAATATTCTTGATGTCTATATAAGAGTGAATGTTAAACTACTGAAAGAGCTCTAAATGTAGGATCTGAGTGTAAATTCCTACTAATATACTGATCAAAATTTCAAAAGATCCCAAGTTTTATTAACAGCAAATATCTTTGACTTTCAGGGAACAGAAGCTGTAGCGTTGCTCAGGTGCTTTTAAACACATTTCCTTGTACTCATTTCCTTCCAAAGAACAAATAAATGATTTTTCTTAATTTTCTAAATTCCAGGAATGCTACCTGTTAAAGCAAAGCATTTTCCATGCAACTTAGGAGAGCTTTAGTACTATTTAGTTTGTTGTAGCTGTTCCCAGGTACTCTAGTGAAACTGGTGGTTTCATATTTGAAAATCCTTAGGATTTATTACATTTACACACAGTAAAAATTGTATGATACTAATCTATTACTGAAATAAGTGCCTTAAAGACTGCTATAACACAAATCGTAGTGTTGACTAGCTAGAAATATTTTTTCTGGAAAAAAAATATTCAGTTCAAAAAAAGATAAATTACAGTTAGAGAAGCCTTAAAACGGTTTAATCCAATATAAATATGGCAGTCACATGGTTAGATCCCATCAAAACTCATAAAATAGATCCCTAAGGCTGAATATTTAATAATGCTGTACTTTAAAACTCGTAATTCCTGCTTACATTTTTCCCTATGCTTCTCCTGTGTAAAGCAGATTAACTCAAATTAAATTTCACACTAATCCATCTAACACTGAGTGTGTTTGATAAAGCTTTTCTGGGTTCAGACAATTCACAGAAATAGTAAAAGCTTTGCAATAGTAATTATACTGAATTTTACAGTATAAAGTGTGATATGGGCACTGAAGAAATTATGGAGAATTAAATATTTCACTTGCAAAAACTTAATTTGAGCAGCATATGCAGAATATACATTCAAATGTATTAGTAAGTAGCAACTTTGTAAATAACATTCACACAGAAGTGTAAAGACAGTATAGCCATTTTGCACAAAATTGTGCCATTTTAAGTACCTTCACAGTATTAATCTAATTCAAAATCTCATGCACTAAGCAAGTAGAACAATTTTCTGATATGACATTTATGGAATTAATTATTAGAGTTTCTAGCAAGTAAATATTACCTAATGGAATTAGAATTAAATTGTATAAAAATTATATAAACTGAAGAATTTATATTCTTGATTTTACCTTTTCTCCTGTTTCTTAAGTTCAGGGCTATTGCTCTCAGATAGATTGACACAGATGTTAAACATCAACAGGAGACATCTGAACTTTTCATTGCGCTTAATTTACTATATAAATCAATTAAACAATTTGAGGTATATATTTTTTTTCCCATAAAGGTTCCAATCAACATGTTCATGTGAATGAAGTATTTTTGCTGAAGCAGTTAATGAAGAACATAGTACATAGTATGTCTCCGCTATTTAGAGACAATGCTGATTAATGAAAGTGTGAGTGAAGATGTGTCAGCGATCTATTTGGGCTAGACACTAAGAGTCAGTCTTCTGCACAAAATACATTTTGATGTTACTCTGGTGGAAGATGTTGGCCACCATAAAAGAGCAAGGAAAGTTCTAGATAATAGTCGTCTGGTACAGCATTCTCTTCAGCTGAAACTAGTAGTTACATATTTTGGAGAAACTCCAGTTTTCAAGATTGTGCATTTTGTTTTGTTACCCATTGCATTTGTTCATCACATCTCTGTATGTATATTTAGATTGAATGAAAAAAAAGACAGCAAGCACATTCTGTAAACACTGCAACTTGTACTCACCTACATGAAAACATTCTAGACATTTTTAGTACACTTTCAGATCACTGTTAACTTGCACAATACTATATAACAGCATGTGGTTGCATTGCAGACCTCAATAAGATGTTTGAGAACAGAGTACAAGATGTTTTTAAATTAAAAAAAAAAAAAAGAAGGAAAAATAAGTTTAGTATAGTATTGCACTTGCTGTTTGCCATCAATTAAATATATTGATGAACTTAGCATCTCTGAATGAGGGAGAGCACACTCCTGTAAGAAGCAAATACTTCTTAACTAAAAGATGTTATAACTCTTGAAAATATCTGAGAACAAATTAAGAGAAACTAAAAGCAAATTATATAGTGGCCAATCACTTCCCCTCCCCCCCCCCCCCCCCTTTTTTTTTAGTTACAATTTCACACAAGGTACGAAGATAAAAATGAGTTTAAAAAGGTTTAAAAATACTTACAATATTGTTGAATGAGGAGAGAAGAGACAGTCCTATTAAAAAGAATGCAGTATATGCAATATACTTCAAACTTTATTCTAGCTTTTTTAAATTATTATTTATTTTTTTTATTTATTTATTTCTCTCATAACATTGTTCTAATTTCTTTGGTCCAAAATTGCTCTGCTATGAATAAGAAACAGTCCACTGTATGCAGAGAGATGTTAGTAATTAACTGTAAAAAAAAACTCAATAGCAAAAATCATTTGAAATTAGGTTTAATTTCACTGTAATGTATTTAAACAGGAATAAAAGCATGTTCATAATCTCTAACTATGCTGCCCCTTGAGGCTGCAGCATGCATCTCAGTTCTTCCCCTATCATTACTACTTCAGCACAGACTGCTATTTTGCAGCAAAGGCTGACTGCACAGCTTTACAAGACTTTTATGAATGCCACGATATCCTCAAAAATTCCCTAAGCCAAAAGTTGCTCAGAAAATCAGTGTGCTTAATTCTTTTTCTTTCTTTATCCACCTGGGAAATGAGTCTTGTGATTGGACACCAATAAGACTGTTCCAAAACGTATCTCTCCCTGTGTAATTTGGTACTGATAGCCCACAGAGAGTATGTGATTTATGGTTGTCTTTGTACATGAAAAAACAAAACCTGGGAAAATACTAATACATGCTAAATGTGGTACCTTCATTTATCATTGCTACAAGACAAGAGGCATAATAAATACCTTTTGAGATGGCATCCATACATACCACTTACCCATGTAAAAACACACACAGCTAGTATCAGTGATTTCTTCCACTGCGTCTAATACAAATGCTCCCTTGAACCATCATGAGGGGTTACCTCAAAACTGCATAAAATTCAATGTGCTATGAAATAAGTAGTGTAGTGAAAGCAAATGAACTGTTAAAATGCACAGACAATTATTGCTTCAGGCTAAAAGGGAGATCATTGGGCAGATACTTGAATGAAAGAACACTTTGTGATTACTCACTAGACAAACACTTCTTGGACTTAGTCAAATGTCTAAAGATAGCAATCTCTCAATCAGACTTAAACAAGGATCCCAAGGTCTACATTTACACAGAAGAGCAATTTGGGAAAAAGCTGAACACCTTCATTCCATGTGTAATTTCTACAGATAATAAACAAACAAACCAGCCAACACAATTTAACTCTGGTAGGAAATCACAGAAACATTGCTAAGGAAAGCATGTAGACATGCTTTCTCATTCCACTTCAAAAAAATTAAGTAAAATTTTCTGAATTCATGTGCAAACCTCCACTTACTCTGAGGACTTTTTTCAGTAGATATTGCTAACTTAATTTAATGACCAATACCACCTTCAACCGGGTTTACTTTACAGTGGCATTTAAGAAATCTTACTCCACCTCCAATTATGTTTCTAGTAAACAGCTGACAAAATTTCCTAAAATTACATGATTCAAAACAAAAATCTTATCACCAAATACATGTTCTAAATTTGCAAAAATAAAAGAGAAATCTAGTGTCACTCTTAAAGAATGTAAGGAATATTAAAAAACTCTTCCGGTATCATCACATGCTAATATTCATAAGCTTAGGGGAGAAAAAATTGTTTTGTTATAAGCACAAAATAGAATTTGAATTGAAATACTGAAGAAGGGCTCCAGAATGCAAAATGTAACCAGGAAATATCAATACACAATTAATTTGTGAAAAAATTCACCTTCATATGAGGTGAAGGATTAGTGAAAGCTGTATATCAATAGATGCTGCTTAAAAAACCTTTTTAAATTATCCATAACTGCTACATATAAATAGAGATAATTTATTTCATACATAAAAACATAGCTATCTCAAATGTTTACATCAAGAACATCATGTATCAGAAATATTTTGTTTAAAGTAAAAAGAGAACAGGAAAGAAAATATTTCATTGAATAACATGGGATGTATCTGAAAGCTACTTAATCAAGATGTCATGAGTTGTTATTAAAGTCTTCAAGGGAAAATAATTTTTCTGAAACTTAGAAATCCAGACTCAGAAATTCAAGTGTGTTTTGAAATTAATTAGATCAGCTTGAAATGAAAGGGGATGGCTAGTAGAAATTAGCAGATATTTCTGGTAGCTCAAGACATAGAAAGAATTGTACTTTGTAATTAGCAGATTCTTGAGCTTGCTTTCTTGGATTATTTCCCACCAGCACAGCTTTCTCATAAATCTGAAACCAATTTGCAAATGTCACTAATTCAAAAACATATTTCTATTACAATGACATCTTTACTATGAAAAATTATGATGAAAATACTAGCATTCCTAGCGTTTCATTCACTAGTTTAACAGAGCACTGTCTTTGTTATGGATTTCTTTCCTCTTGTCCTGAGGTGTTCTTTGATTTTTGTTTTGGAAAGTTTGTTTAAAAATGTTTCATGGTGAAAGAGCAAATCTAAATCTCATTAAAGACACACTAATAATGACAGATCAGTACGTAGTTACAGCACATTTCAAAATCTATTGTGTATATTTTGTGTAAAATTGTTACCTCTAATACTTTTAGCATGTTAGAAGAAATTATTTTGGATACTTATTCAGAGGGATTCACACAGAAGTTGGTGGGCCTTTTCACTGACAGAAAAAGTTAGAAAATGTGTAAAAAGACACCACCACCCATTTCATAGTAGGACTGGTGGAGGTTGCATCTGCTTAAACATATGTACTGTAATATGGCATTATTTTGAGGAAATGGAATTACAGCCTAACCTTGAACATGATGTTTCCAATCCTTAAGCCCTAGAGGCTTGTTTTTGTTTGTTTGATTGGTTGGTTGTATTTTGTTTTTTTTCTTTTTGTTTTGTTTTTTAACTATTATTATTTTTTAGGTGCAAAATTTTGTACATGTGAAGTACGATATAGGACAAAATGACTTCAGTGTCTTTGATTTCTAGTGTTTCTAAGCTGTAATTATGAAGCAGATACTGGTACTAATTTTGAAGAGCTTTGCCTGCATTCATTGTAGCTGTCACAGTGATCTCTAAGAGCCATAGGCTTTATTGGCTGACAGGCTGTAGGTAGAAACTGAGAGAGCACAAAGAACGGTTGCCCTCTGTCCTTCTCCCATTCAGCTTTTTCACTTACCTTCTGCTATGCTCTGTGACAGCACCAGTATGGGTCTCTGATAAGCACAGTTAATCCCAAAGGAATGAGAGAGATGAAAGAGCCTGCAAGTCTCTTTGGCTTTGCAATGATATATAAAGCAAGCAGGCAAGATCAAAGAGAAAATGAGCACTTTTCACAAAATCATTGTGAATTCTGCAATGTGGCATGGGAATTTTCTTGTTCAGAAAGCTTCTGTAGTGTTATACTATCCTGCATCACCTATAGTATGTACAAGTTATTAGTACCCTTGGTAAGCCTTAGCAAGCAAGTATGTGAGGAAATGCCAGACTCCTCCAATGGGATACTGCACAGAAAATTACTGTTACCTTGATAATAACATTTTGCTTCTGGGGAAATATTTTATTTCTTTCTTTTCTCAAGCAAGTGATCACAGCTCTCCAAGGTCAAAAAATAGGTTGCAAATATTGCCAACTGCTAGATGCCAGCAGTCAGCATCAGCTCAGATTCCCTTGAGTCATCAGCAATTCAGTTCCTCAAACAATGTAGGGAATGAGAGCAGGCTTTAATTACTGGCTTCAGGTATTTACACTAGACAGGAACTGTCTATTTAGTTGCTGACTGCAGTTGCTCTCCTCTAAATAAAGTAGGAGGAAGAGAAAGAAGAGATTGGAAGGTGTTCCTCTCAAATGCAGGAGAATGAGAACAGAAAACAAGCAAAATGTAAAGCTGCCTGCAACCTACCTCCAGAGAAGCTGAGCTGCTGCCAGCTCACAAGGTTTCTAAATCATGAGTCAAGACTAGCTCTGTGTTCTGAAAGTGTTTAAGAAACATATATATTTCAGTTTGTACCTAATAGCCATGCTCCTACTGTTTCTTTTAAAGAATATGAGACCACCGTATCTTATAAAAGAATGTTGTCTTCATAACATGCCATGACAAGTAGAATTTGCAGAAGTCTATTGTAAATGTTTATTTCATTATGCTTTGTTCATCAATGTTTATAGTTTTATTGAGCTATGGGAGTAGGTCATCTGGCTTTTTGTCTTCATTATTGACAGTAATAAGCATTCACTTTATCAAAGAGTGAAAATAATGTATGTGATGAACAATAAGTTTCTGCTAAAAACGCAACTCTTACTTGCTGTTTCTATATTATTACTTTCCCAAACTGCAAACAACATCAGTCATTGAAGACAAACTGCTGTGCTATGACAGAAAATATATGCTTGCCTTCCAGTCATGTTTTCTTCTTTTATAATGGACATTATTCATAATGGAAATAGTAAATCTTAATGACTGGTTTCAGGAAATTTGGCATCAGACAAGTTTGTATTTTAGTGTTTTAAGAATTGTTTTTTAGAAAAATTCATATAGGAAATCAGACCTCATGAAAATGATTCACCCATATAGATTCGCAAGCTATTTAGTGATGATCATTTTGATCATAGTTTGACCTCATATACACCACAAGCTGCTGAATTTCTCCATTACTGAATTACAAATTTGAAGTATTGGATAGATATATCTATATGGTTAAATCAAGCCAATGGTATGCTAGTTCTTTATTTTAAAGTTGAAGCAAGACAAATTCAGTTATGGCATTCATTATTCGTTTCTGTACAGGCATACCAGCCTAGTAACCATTCTATTTTCTCACCTACTTAACCATCACATCACTGCAAATGTTTTTTTTTTTTCTATTAAAAAAATAAAAAAATAAAGAGCGTTTCTTGTCAAGTTTGTCAAGTATCCTTACTTTAGTTCCTTACACATTTTCACATTTCTTTTCTTAACCAGTAGATATAGATCTTGGAACTGAAATTACGTCACAGTTTCTTCTCATAATGATTTACTGTGTGGATTTCCAAGTTTCAATAGTCTTAGGTGTAATATCAAAATGGAAGCTCATATCTTTTGTGTAAAAAAAAAAAAAGTTATCTAATAAATTCCAGATTCTTATCTAGACTTATTCTACAGCAGGCTTATTGGTAGGACTTGGTGGTAGGACTGTAGAAGTATGCGGTAGTTTTGAAGTGATTAAAAAAATATAAAGACCACTTAAAACTGTGTTTAGATTTTTCCCCAGAAGGGCTTTTTAATCTAATACTCCTATTATTAATTATTGAACTAAATAGATTGCAAGTATCAGATTGGAAACTATGACATTTCTGCCGCAAATAATTATTGATAGCCAGCGATAAAGAAGTATTCTTCTTAACATATTTAATAATTAATAAAAACTAAATTTTGAACTATATAACAACAAAATAGACAAGTATAATGTCCTCAAAATTACCCCCCCCCCCCCCCCCCCAAAAAAAAAAAAAAATTACCCATGGAAAACTGATACAACAGCTGCAGTCTGGAGAAGGATATTCTTAAGATTAGGGAAATGTTAGTAATCAAAGAAAAAAGAGAAGAAGGGCTACTACAATATATTTCATATGTGCCTAGCTTCTGTAACATCTGTAGCATCTGTAACATCTTTAAATTGGGCTTCGGTTTCTTACACAGCTTTATTAGGAGAGTTACACACCTCAAAGCAGAATTAACAAGACTGAACGCAGTATATTGCCAAACATAACACACCAGTATAAAGGGGTAGTTTAAAATGAATCCCAGAATCTTCCAGATACACAAGCCTCTGTTATACACAGATGCCTTCAAAATCCTGAAGGTTCAGAGCTGGAATTTGCTGAACCTGGCATAGGAACAGATGATTTATTTCAATGTGTCAGTTACACACACATACACACACATATATATCCAACAGTTTTACAGTTAAAGCACTTTGAAGTTGTTTGGAAACCACAGTTCAATTCTTCTCTCTAAGAGAATATAAAACCTTTTACCTTCTACAAACAGTGCACATACTCCATGGTGGGCACCAGGAGTGAGATGAACTCAGCCCATTCTCCTGAATATTTTCTGCTTTGCGCTGTCTTTTTGTCCAGGATTAGCATTGCCAAGATTTGCAGTAAGGTGCTCCTCAGAGAAGGTAGACTGCTGTACCTATTCGAGAGCAAATAGGATATCTATGAATAATTTTCCCAGAATATTCAAATGGGATTTCTGAATATTTAATAGGTAGTATTTAAGAAACAGACAAAGTAATACAATTAGTGTTAACAAATTTGATTTATACATTAGAGTAAGCAACCCCTTCTCCTTTCATCACTCCATTCTTCACTTCTTGCTTTTGAAAATATTTGCCTTATATTCTTGATAACAGTCAAATTAATAAGTTTAATTCCATATGATTCTTTCCAATATGATATAGGTTTATTTTGTATAACGTTTTTTGTCAGCACGGGAGAAAGAGGATTAATTAATTGAACAATACCAAGTTAACAGTGGTATACTATGGTGCAGAGTTCTACTTCATGCTATACTTACATCCCAGCTTTTGTGAATTTACTTACATGGCAATTCTCACTGAACAGCTGAAGAAATGATTTCTTGCTTTCTATAAATCAAGAGAAGCAACTAGAAGATAAAAATAGTTAATAATGTGGCCTTGAGAGAAATGAATTGTTAGTATGACAACCTCTTTATTGAAATCTAAATTCAATGAAAAATGGAGAGGACATATACCCTCATCATTTATCTAAGAAATCTCAGAAATTACAGCACAACAGCATATAGAAGAGAAATAGCATTCAGAAGAAAAATTTTACCTTGATAGTTCTACTGAATGTTTATTCTTCATGATATAGGTGAATAAATTAAATGCCAATTCAATTAGCTATAGTCTGTGAATGCAGTTATCTTTCAAGTGCACTTAAGATTTGAGCGCATTAAGGTGGTTTCAAAAAATTTAGCTACTGGATGAAAACCAATAGAAATTTAAATATATATATAAAAAAAGAGTCATTAGTCACTTCTTGAGTCAAAACAAAAGTTGTATCATGTTCAGATTTGTAAGCAGTGATTTTACCCATGCTGAAGTGCAATGTGTGCAAGATTCACCATCAATTTTTTTTTTTTCCTCAGCCCTATAGATTACTTTGTCATTTTAGATATCTAATGCTATGTAACCAATTTCTGGAGGCATTCCAATAGCCTGAACATGAATCAAGATTCCAAAAAGGGAACTAAAATACATGAGAAGACATCTGGAACATAATTTTCAACTTAGAAAATACAGAACTGTTCGCTATTCTTTTCTCCATTTTTGACAGGTAATAATGCAGAAAAATCATTTAGAACTAGTCATGATACCTGGCTTCTGAACACACATTTTAAGCATTATTTGACATATGCTGGTTGTTAATATACATTTTCCTTAATGTGAAAATGAAATCTGTTGTGTTTCAAATATTTATACATTCAGCACTTCTGTATGTGAATTTGCCATTTCAAGACCACTTTTTTATATCCTACTGTAAGATTTCATAGACCAAATTCCTTCAATTCAGTAAACTACCATTTGATGAAAATTCTTTTACTGAAATGAGCAGAAAATATTTGCCTACAGGGTTCTTGTTTTGTTTTTAATATAAGCACATCTAGTATTTAATTACAAGACAGTTGTAAGTTTGGATGAGTATTATATAATGCCTCTTGCATTTCTATGAGAAATACATCTGGAGTGAAAATAATAATTTGTCCAAAATATCAATGATCAATCACAGGTTTAAGTAGAATTTTATTTTCAAATAGAAACATGTATTAAGATGCCAACATATACAAAGATGAACACAACACCACTACTTAGTGGCAACATAACCTTGTGAGGAAACAAGAAAAATTCTCTTCCTTTTTGTCAGAAAATGAGCATAGGTTGCATAGATTTTTGTAGATTTTGTTAGTAAATTGCTAATACTAAATACAAACCATAACAACAAGCCGAAAAACCTCACAGCATTATTTGCATTTCCAGTAGCGTATATACATCACCTGAATATGAGCTTTCTGTGGCAGATTTGAAATACTCCTCTTAAGCAAAGGTCTTGCAGTGCTTAACAGTACTGAAAAGCTTTCAGGACTGTAGAGAATACTTTTAGAGTAGATTCATTCCCATCAAGAACTCTAGAAAACAAAAATTAATTTTGAAAAGAGAGCTCAAAAACTCCTCCCCTAAATCAGGGAATAAAACAGCAAAATAATCAGCAGGCAGCCAAATCACTCATTGTTTTTATCTCCAGAAGAGCAGAGGGAGCCTGAGGGATTACTGGTGATCACTTCAGACTTGGCAGAACAGCAGAGAACTTCACCCAGTTTTCTGTTCAGCAAGAAAATTGTGTTTTGTAGTTTGACAACATCCTTGCTTACTACCTCAGAGCAAAATCTTCCATGTCAAAATATCTGCATGTGCTAGAAATGAAAGAGCAGAGGTAGCTTGGTGCTAACAGTGCAAGCACAAAAATTCATAGTTTAGCATTGCGATTTCTTCATTGTTGCTGGTTTTCCTTTTTATAAACATCACCTATGGATACCTGCATACGGATAGGCTTTGGGACACAGCATGACATTTTAGAAAGTGCTTGTGTGATGTCCAGTGGTGATTATTGTGTGGAAAATGGCATCAAATACAACCTGTTGACATGCTGAAGCTGCCCTTTGAAAGAAAGTCTCATCCTAAGTGAAGTACCCTCAGCTGAGGATCCAAATCTTCCATTTCTTCCTTTTCCAAGAACCACAAATAAAAACAAACTCCCTACCTTCATAACCCCTGTTTAAGCCCTACTTTGGGAAGCCCTTCATATTCTTTGTGAATACAAAGAACAGCTTCAAGGAATGATACCTACATTTCTCTTTAGAGATATGCAAGTGAAGCAAGTGAATGATGCAAAAAAAAAATTTACTTAATTTAATTAAATCCTCCAAATTTAGCTTTACTGAGATGACTTAGTCTAGATGAGGGAAAACAATACTAATTATTCACATTGAATGGATTTGAATGGAGGAAGGATGCATATTTCATAGCCCCTATGAAGATTACACATATATATATATATTTACATACATATAATACAGTAATGACAAACTGTCATCAATACATTCTTTGGCACTTGGAAAGAGCTTGATTCCTTATGCAAATCACTATGATCAATTCTTAACAGGAAAAGTGAGAGAAGAAAGGAACAGACAAACACTGACAAGTGCTATTAACAGGTGTCTAACGACTAAAGTGGCAAGGCAAATGATGATTTGTCTTTCAAACGGCTTTAAGAGAGTCTGAGTTTTTACAGTTTGCATAAATTCTAGAACAGAAATAAATTCACATATCAGTTGTTAATAAGCCATGTTTAAAACCAATAAATTCACGGAATAATATATTTTTAATTATTGTTTATAAATGGAGGACATAAAGGTAACATCATAGAAAAACAAAGGAGTCACTATGGTGCTGACATGTTAAATGAAGTTTATAGTTTTTAATAAAACATGGTTATTTGTTTAAAAATCAAAATGTAAGAAAAATACAAAAGTGTAAAAATCATTTATGCATGACACAATGTAAAAAAATAACACTTTAGTGGACACATTAATTTCTACATTAGTGTAGAAATTTTGTTTTTACTTGGAAAGAATGTTAGCTTTTATTTTGATTTTTTTTGGTTTATTTTTTTTCAGAATCTTTTCGTGACTCTGACAGTTGAATTATCATATTCACAGAGAATTATCATTATTTTATCTGAAACTTTTTCACCAAACTCCAAGGCAGTACTGACTTCCAAAAATTTATGCGTGCATGTTTAACTATACTGGCAGTATTGGCTATGCAAAAGTAACAGCCCTCTCCATAGGAGTCTCTGTTCCACCACACTGTGCATCATAAAGTGAAGCCAAAGTGCATAAGCTTAATGGAGAGGAAAGACAATCCTGTGCTAATCTTTTCCTCTTTCTCAGTGTGTAACTATCAACAGTCCTCATGTAAGAAGAAGGGACTGATGTCAGTGCTGTAAGATGAACTTAGTCATACCTTCACGTGACAAAGTTCCGTGAATAATTTATGTATCAGACACAGTTCTTGGAGATGTTAATCTTTCACAGAGCAGTCGTCAGAGCCCAGACGGGGGCCGCAATCACCATCTCATGAGCTGTGTGGCACAGCTGCCCTACTGAAACCACAGAAAACAAGGCAAGGAGCTGGCTTCACTGCCAGCATTTTTCTGGCAAGGGAAAGTGGAGAAGGCTGAGAGCTGTATTTAAGGCAAAGTTTTCCACAGTTTTGGCCTGAGTTCTGCACAATCTGCCTGTTTCCTGTAGGTCTCTGTTCACAGCACAGTTTAAATGCTGTTACCCTCCTTCCACCACAACAAAGCAATTACGTACAATAAATCATAGAAGAATAGTTAAAATCAGCTGTCAGCTTCACTTTAGGAATATCACTGAATCAACAGAGCTACAATTTATGTTAATGTTTTGTCCATGGAACTTTTTGGAGAAACTTTCCATCTTTCTTGCATTTTCATCTAAAAATGCAAAATCAGACCTAGGGCAATTTAGTGAAAAAGTAACATTCAAAAATGAAAAATGAATATATATATATATATATATATACACACATACACACACACATACAAATATACATACATGTACATATATACATATATATATATATAATCCAGGACAGCTTTCATCAGTTAATAATTTCTGTAAAGTGAAAGAAATTCCAAGGCTTAAGGAACTGTGGAAAGCATAATACTTGTCACGCTTCAATGGAAGGATTTTCAAGCAACAAGTCATCTAAAAATCAGTAATAGCACAATGTTACCTAATACTCATATTATCCTAACGATGCTATATACTTGTTACACAGATATTTAATCACACATCCCTTGAGTCATCTTCCAAGGAAATATTTTGCATACTTCCATGACATGAAGCAAAAAACACATAACAAATATGCAAGAAAGACATGATTCCAGGATGCAATGCTGGCATTTAGCAAGCTAATATAGGATCATTAGACTTCTGGCCTTGAAAAAGAAAAGAGAATAAATAATTCTTCACTTATTCTTAAATACCAACTTTTAGATTAGGAGATTATACTGAGTGTTTTTATGATATGGGGAGGTTATAGCCATACTAATTTAGAAAAAAAATCATTTAAGTAATTATAACAGAACTATTCAAAATTGTTGCAATTATATGATTAGTCTTTGCTGCAAAAAAGATGATACTAAAAGTGATGAAAAAACTTGAAATTAAGACAAGTGAGGAAAAGAAAATCAAACCTGAAAATACTCTAAATGAATAGGGAAAATGATTAAATAAGGTGACAGAATGAGAGTACTATCTTAATGAAGTACAGCAAGCTTGCAATCATCTTCTCTTACCTACAAGAGCACCTTGATTTATGTTATCAAAACAGTGATGTATTTTTGTGCTCCAGTTCAGAAATATGTCACAGGAAAGTGACTTTTATAAAGCAGGAACAGGGAGGGGATGTCAAGGCATTATCCTTAACTATCACTGTTCTTTTCTTTAAATTCAAAAAACTCATCCACACTTACCTAAACAATGCTGTGAAAGTTATTCCAAGTTATCCTTGAAGTTATCCCAACTGAGCATTATCAGAAACTGAACCAGAAGCTGTGTAATTAAAACACTCTTAATTAGACACCTTCTTAGTGAAATTGGAGGACTTGTTCTGGAACACACATATGCTAATCCTTACCAAAGCACAGGCTGGAACAAAACATCTAAAATCAAACTATTTTCTTGCTGTAAATTAATATTTGGGAAAACTACTAGAAAAACATTCTAAATTTTTTAATTATAAACAATGTAGGGATTAATTATTACTATTACTGGATATACCACTGGTTTAGGTAATGATAGTGTTCATGACATTCTTAAAGGCTACAACCTTGTCAATATCCCATACAGACTACCAGTTATGCCATCTACTGAGATATGTTACAGATTTTTGCATAAAAGTACTAATTTAGGTAGTACACATATATATTGTGAAAAACAAAGCAAGAATTTCAGAGTTCAGGAAAGGTAAAATTTGCACCGTGTTCAGTTCAGTCCTTTGGTGCATAAGTGTTATGACAAAGACATTTCTTCTTACCTGGTGTATTGGGTGTATATTGCAAGGTTTTGATCACAGGGGCTGCAGGGGCAGCCTCTGTGAGAAGAGACTAGGGGCTGATCCCACCATGGACATCCCTGCAGCCCCCCAGCTGCCAAAAACTTGCTGCTTGCTTTACCCAATACAACACCTGGATGGAATGTTTTTTTATTTTATTTATTTTACCTTTTATAGTCTTAGCAGCTAGGTATTCTGATTTAAGATCGAGATTTCAGTGATGAATATTCACTAATAAAAAAATAATCAATACAAAATTATATATGTCATTTAAATGTTCTGTAGAAACACAATACTGATGGAGAGCAAATTAGAATTATATTTCATACAGCCTCTAAAGACAGATCACTATTCTCTAAAACATCACCTTGCACATTGTCTCATTCACGTCTTTATGTCTTTTCATCATCACACTGCACACATTACACATCTGTTCACCTGAGCTTGTTATACACATGAACACGTTAGACATACACTTTTCAAGGACAAACCCATATGCATTTTTTATCCAAAAAACAACACCCAGAGAATTCATAATAGTCAGGGCAGTCTTGAACAGCTTAGTCATTTACTGAGTATCCAAAAACCCTTCGGGATCAGTTGTGCATCCATAACTTTCTGGAAACTTTGCTGTGGATTCACACTGATCCAAGAATTTTCCTTTTATTTTCACAAAAATCCCTTATATATATGATGTAAAATAATCATTGTTGTTATTTCTTTATTATGCAAAAAAGTCTATACTGCATCAATACACACTATTCTTGAGCTCTAACAGTTTAATACTCGATAATCAGTTTTATATTTTTCAGTGCAGTATTTTTATCTTAAATTTTTGCCTGTATATGTCAACAACTTCATTGATAAAGTTTTGAAAACAGTGTGTATCTACCAAAAAAGCTACAGATCCATTTTCATCATTGCAGTTTAACGCATGTCTATATGCAGTGCGTAACACTTGGCAGTGACTGCTAAGTCCGTTAGCCTTTCAAATTTCCCCTTGTCAGAGTAACCGTTCTGAAACAGTAAGCACAAAAACTTTTTTTTTTAAACACAAAAACTTTTTTTTATTTTTTTATTTTTCTTTACTGTGAATGTTCTACAGACATTAGAATTTGGAGAAATGAAAGTCGTATTGTGAATATTAAAAAAAAGTCATTGCAGTTTATGATAAATCATAAGGATTAACAGTGCATTTTTTAAATTTGTATGCTTCTCAATGTTTGTAAACCTACAGAAGGACAGGGTTAATCCATGATTTAGAAAATACAGAAATATGATATCTGGTGCCTATGTTACTTGTTACCTCTTACTGCCAATATCATTACTGGACAGTGGACGTACTACTTCATGCCTGAGCAGCGTTAGACTGAGTCTGAAGAACATGTCCCTTCAAGCATGCACTTTGATGTACTTTATGCCTTGTATCTTAATCATAGCAGAAATAATACTCAACAGACCCTAACTGAAGTCACAACACCTACAGTTTTTATACCAGAACAAACTTTCCATTGTATTTTAAATTTAATATTTGTTATTTCTAGCTGCTTTCATGATACTCTGTGGTATGTTTCATAGAAGTTCTAGGTGAATATTAGACGTGGAGATATTTCCTAAAATGCATGGTTTTATGCATTATTACATGCCATTCATTATCTTTTTACACTTGATGGTAGACTGCCACTTCCTTGTGTTTCATAACAGGCTGAGATTAAGTATCAGAAGCTACACTGAGTCCATTATTGGGAGAGACAGATTATACTAAAATTGATGCTCCTTGCTCAACCTCTCAATGTAAATAACTAAATTCAGAAACATTATCACTAGCACGGTGCATTATGTTTAGTACACATTCACAGGAATTGAATGTGGGACTGGGAGAAAAAAAAAGGCTATACAAGAACTATAGGCAGTAACGATCAACTAATGAGAGAAGAAAACTAGAGCTCTGGTTGCAAATATCAACACTATCAATCTGAAGGTAATAACAAATAGATTTTCTTCCTAGTTTGTAAAGGTAGACATGGTCAATATACACTATATATGACTTTTTTTTTTTCTTACCCACATTAAAAAACATTCAAATTTGTGGACCAAGTTCCATTCCTGTTTAATTTCTATGTCAGCTCTTTTGGAATACATTTATGAATGGGGTCATGGCTAATCTGTTTAGATTTCCCTATTTAGACTATAATTCTGTAATATATAAATATTAAACACCAAAGCATTTTGCAACATGAGAAAGATACAGGGAAATTAATATACTAATTAAACTACCTAATTTAATGAGGGATGACAATTCTGGGTGATCACAAGAGCAGTAGTCCTTGTAGGATTCCTGTGGAGAAAAATAGAAATTCTTAAAGTATGCAGGAGATTACACGAAGGAGGTGGGAAAACAGAGCTTCTAAGCTTTATCACACAACTTTCAGATCAGACAAGTGAAGAAAAGTAAAATTGACTCTGAAGTTACGTGACAACTGTCAAAATATGACTTTGCAGCTTTAAGGTAAATAGATCCTACATAGATATATATATACACACATTTATAGATACAGTATCAAGATGCAGACATATACAAACAATACTTTTGAATTCAACAATACTTTTATCCAAAACTACTGTTAATATATCCACTTTTATGAAACATATTTTTAATATATATATTTTGATAATCTTTAAAGCGTGAAATAATAATATGTATTCTATCAGGTTTTGGTTATCAGACAAAAATATATTAAGCCCTCCAAAACTCTCAAAAAAGGGTTGATATTTTTATTGATTGACAATTTATCTCTGCAGAAGATATATTCTTCTAATTTGCTGTTTTATATATTTCATAAGTAATTTGTAGCAAAATTTCAAAAACTTTTTTAACCAAGAATTAAAATGTATTAATTACAAGCAATTATATCCAAGTTACCAAGGTCATAACACTTTTGCTCAGACTGTACTTCATTAAAAAATGGTGAAATCAATGTTTCATATAATTAGGTCATTTCATTTAGAACCTTTTTTCCAAAGGAAAAATAAAATAATAAAATAAAAATAAAATAGAATACAGATATCTGGCAGATTTGTTGGATGCCAAGCCAATATTTTCAAAACAGTTTGCTTCAAAAGCAATTTGATATGGAGAACTTCAACTCCAGGTTTTATGTCACTAGGAACTGAAGAATGATTTTTAAAGTGTTAATTTCCTTTTCAAGTGGAACATGATGCTCCTGCCATACAACTTCTGAACAACCTGTGTCTGTGGAACAGTGATTTAACTTACACACTGAACTGCCACTGTACATTTAACACATAATAAAAATAGCATATCAAGTGACTTGGAAGACGTCAATCCAGCTTGGAACCTGTGTATGTATTTCTTATTCAGGTGAAATCTTTGGCCTTATTGGGCCATGGCAAAAATAGTATTAGTTCTGAAAGAATCAGCATTTCAGCCAACATTCATAGAAACTGATGAAATTGAATTATTTGTCTTGACCAGTACAAAAGAGATATTACAGCTTGGTGGCTGCCTCCACTACTTCTC
The DNA here is from genome assembly GCF_009769625.2 of Cygnus olor. Taxonomy (NCBI): domain Eukaryota; kingdom Metazoa; phylum Chordata; class Aves; order Anseriformes; family Anatidae; genus Cygnus; species Cygnus olor. The sequence goes on along the minus strand of NC_049172.1, from coordinate 38,504,353 downwards.
TAATGAGATTTTTTACTTCTAAAAGATGGTATTTCAGCTATAAGGTAAATAAATTCTGGGTTGGCTCCTATGGTCTGAAAAAACAAATGAGGATGTACTTAGAGGAGTCAAATATTCAAAAACTCAGTTTCTTATTAGAACTTGGCTGAATATATACACGAGATATATGTACATATGTGAATATATGTACATATCTATTCAAAATGGAATATGAATTTAAGAACTGTAAGACATCAGTGAGTCCATTCTTAAATTAAGCTAGTAGAAAGTATTAGGAGAATCCCTGAATAAATTACAGATTGCAAGTTGTTCTAGTATAAAAAAAAAAAGTCCTAAAGTTCAGATTTCAATTTAAAGAAGTTCATTGCAAATTGCAAACAATCCCTCATTATCTCATTTGCTTCAAGTGTTTACTGTTGCCAATCATAAAGAAAAATAATGAAAAACAAACTCCCATAGGCTATTAAAAAATCTATTTTTAATAGTGTTTAAAACCAAATGAAATTTCCTTTAGAGCCCATATTTATTGTCAAGTAGGAAGAGAAATTTCCATTAGACTATAATCTCAACATGCCAGCTTCATTTTCTTAACTTGTAAAGAGAAGAGCTTCTCACTTTGATATTTAGAAGAAAAATAATTGTAGCAAAACTCTACAATTAAGTATAATGCAAATATACACATCTATCAAATTCACAGTGAAAACTTTAAATTTATTTTCTTTTCTATAAGAAAACTATGCATGTTTTTGTAAGTACAATAAAAACTATATGCCCATCAAAGACTGATAAAGAAAAAATATACTATCTGACTTCATTTTGAGGATGGAGGTTGGTATTTTTTATTTATCCATATAATTTTAAAACAAAAAAGATATACATTTTCCTGGTGTCTCTAAAATCCTAACATCAGGATTGTCAGAAGAGCAGTTGTAAACTATATTACACATATTTGTTACTTATACTAGGTTCATAGCAGAGGAAAAAAAAAAAGGATCTTTGTGTTAAGACAGTTCTTTCTTCCACATGTAAAAAAAAAAAAATAATAATAATACTGAAAAAGAGAAGTTTATTCTTAGAGATTATCCAGAAATAATAAGGTTTTTATTGTAATAACTCCAAGCCATAACTTTAATTTCCCCTGAACAATTTCTATACCCACCAATGACTGGACCATAGCCACCTGCAAGAGTTTAACATCTCAAACACCTTTTTACAGATTTGCATTCCTTTTATTGGGTTTTAATGTGGTTCCAAAAGATGAATAATCTTATTTGAGCATACAACAATTTTCTGTTACTCATTGGGTATCTTCAAAGACCTAGGATTTGCATTTTTAATGTCTTTCTCATGAAAATAAGGGAATGTAACAAAAATGAGGCATCTTTTTTCTTAACTGCCCATTAGATTTATGTAAATATGCATCTCTAATTAGTCATTCATTGTTTTGGGAAAGACAGAGAAGTCTATTAAATTTTATGTAATCAGATATTTTCCCCTTTATTTTATGTCTTCAGCATCGTATACTTCAGAAATACCTCAAAGTTAGCTGTGGGCTACTCAAACTGTACATAGCTGTCTTTTTCACAGTAAAAAAGGAATAAACAAGCCAAAGAAAAATCTACCAGAAGAGTTTTGTTTACAAGGAATGGAAAAAAAAAAAAAATGGAGTTAAGGCAACAGTCTTTAAACCGAGACCAACTAATTCAATAGTAACAAAAGTGAAGAGAGAAAACAAACAAACAAACAAACAAACAACACCTTCTCTGTAAGGCATAACTACCCAGGGAGTTGGAATGCAGTACACTTTTAAAATATTTATTTTGCATCTAGTGAACGGTGCATCAAATAGAAATACGCACATTTAATAGGACCTATTTCTTCTCTATGAGAAATAGTATGCTGGCTTTTTTTTTCTTGCCAATCACCTGTTATTGTTCTGTCAGAGCTGATATCAAAACAAAATGAAGTCTCATGCACTGAAAGGAAATTTCATGCAAGTGCATCGTAAAGTTGATTTCTACAAATAAATCACCCATCCAATATGAGGAAGGGATGCTATGCTCACCGGCATGCAGATACGCATCATCTACCTACCTGCACTGCACTCTTTTTTTTTTTTTTTTCCCAGGAATTGTTGATAAATACTGTTAGAACAAACAGGTCCCCACATTTAGCCACAGAAATTTTTAAACAGATTCTACATTAAGATGTATTTTTATCATGGACTTCACTTTTTTTTTTTTTCAAGTTTTAATTTAATCTGTAAAATATTATTAAAAAATCCCAGTAATGCTTACTCCATGCTGTTTAATCAGTACCTTCAAATTTGTGCTGAATTCTCTTGAAAAGACAAAACAAAAAATACTACTGCATATATGTCACTTATAGCCATTTTCTGCCTTTTTTGTGTTTGCAGCCTTGAATATAAATTATACAGAACCTTTCCAGAACATTGTGTTTTCTCTGAATTTGATACCACTGAACACAGCTAAAATGTCAATGTTTTTAAGGTTGAACAATAATACACACACAAAAAGCGGAATAAAATATTATTATTTTCAGAAACAAACCCATCCTGGTTCACCTATGGACAAGCAATAACAACCTGCATAAATGAAGAAAAGTAAAAATAAAACAGCAGGACTGGAACAGCAGTAGGAATTTCTGTTCTTCGGAGAAGTGTAGTAATAATAAAAAGGTACCAGAGTAAAAATGTAATATTCTTAAAAAGTGAACTCTGGAGGGAGGGAGGAGGAAAGGGGAGAATGTAATTCAGCACTGCAATGACATCAAAAAAAAATCACTTGTGCTTTCTGTAATATATAAACGCCTTGTCTTTAAGGATATAAATGAAAATATTAAATACATATATTTGAACAGTAAATTATCATGGGTATTAGCATAAAGTCAATTTAAAACAAAATTTTAAATAGCACCACTGAAAGAACCCAGCAACTTTGAGACTAAATATAAGCATCTTTCATATCATGAAAATATTTTAAAGTTGTAATGTCCCTGAAATATTTTCTGATTCTGACAAAACATTTTCATTTTAGATTTTAATTTTCTGGTTCTAGACAACAATTTTATTTTACTTTACTGTGTTAAAAAAAAAAAAAAAAAAAAAAGGAAAAATATTAGATAATCACAATTAGTATCCTACCTTTAAGAACAGTACTTTCAGTATCATGAATCGAGTCAAATGAAAGACTTACTGCATCCCAAATGAATATATCTACAAAACGCTTAAACCCACCTCTGAAAAAGGTGTGATAAGAATGGAGGCCAAATATCTTTGAGCTGTGTTTCACTGGGAACTGTGTAAAATATAAGCGACCCTGCTTTAAATTTATAATAGATGAAGGGTTTTTTTAGGGTCATTTGTAGATACAGAGGCAGAAAAGACTGCTAGAATGGTGAACCAACTTTACCTCCAACCTAGTCATTAGCTTACAATGTGCTATAACATGACAGAAATAACATCCTATTTGGGCATATAGAAGGATATACTGATGACACAATGAATGGATGACCATGCTTTCATGTCGAGTGAGAGAAACTTCAAACACGCTTTTCAGAACAATTGGTCATAATGCTGGAGCATCGCTTATGGAAATGTGTCCATTTTGTAATGGTGAAGTTAAAACATCTGAACAAAAATCAAGTACAGACAAGTTTGCAGGGCTATGCATACTTGACAAAAAATTTGCATGCAAACAGGTGAAAAAGGAGCAGTAGAAGATGAAGAAATGGAGTAATGATGCAGAAAGCTAATTTTAACAGTGTATTTTTTTAACACATTTGAGAGAGAGAGAGGTAAAAGCCATCAAGGCTAGAAAGGAAATTACAACACTGAAGATGCACAGTGGTCAGCGTTTTGTTGTGAGTTTGCAAGCGTGAGCAAAGAAGAATATCACATCTTGAAATGCCAGTGTGAAATAAATCAGGAGGATTTATACACATAAATCAAAGCACAGAACCAAAGATAAAACTGAAATATTAGGCTTGAGCATCTGCGAGGATAGGCAGGAAATACCCATGACCTTTCAGATGGAGGTGGGGGGAAGAGCGGAGAGCATGAGTGTAAAGATTGGGATCTCTACTCTGCCAGTAAAAAGTTTTGATTGATTGCCATCACGTCAATATTTCTGAAGTACATAACATAACAATCTAGTATGGTATTACTACTAATACATTATAATAAACTAGCAAAAAAAAGTGTCTGGAGATTCATAATTTCTGGTCCTTTAGTTCCCCAGTCTTGCAGGTTTCTTTTTTTTTTTTTTTTTTTTTTTTAAGAAACAAAGTATAAATAAAACATACATAAAATATTGAATTACTGCTGCTCAGATTTTGCAAAATTAACAAATTTGTTTAAATTGCAAATCATATCTCACATATGGTACCTTGTATCTTGTAAACTTCACATCCTGTGAAGTTACGTCATTTTCCCTTCTTTAATCATAGCTTGTATAAGAACTCATTGCTTTACAATGCAGCAATGTTTTAATGACGTCTTGAAAACTAGATAAAAAAAAGAAAATAAAGAAAGGTATGTGTATTCTCTTTCTATACTTTCTTTATTCTCTTTCTACTTTCTTTATGGTATACCTAGTCTCTCAGAATTCATATCTTAATGGGATTTCTAAGAGAATTTGAGAGAAACAAGTTAAAAGACAAATCACCTATAGCTATACCAAAGCATATGTCAATGTATGTACAAATCAACATAGATATTTTTAGCATATAGCTCTACTTCAATTTATATATATATATACACACACACACGCACATCTATTCAGGCATTTTGAGTTTGCTGATTCAGATTCTGACCTGAATAAATACATTAATTCTAAATTTTCCTATCAAAGCAATTCCTAGCTGAATAATTGCAATATAGCATGAAAATTATCTCGAGAAGCCAGACAATATAAATGAGAATTAAAAGAGAAAGAGTGCCTTATAATCATACGAAGAACTTCTACGAACACAGTACCTTAAAGTTATATCTTTCTGTCCTTTTCAGTTATTCATATATTTTCATATTTGATGGCAAAATATAAGTAAATATTTCTGAACAGGAAACAAATAGACAGTACACAAAATCTTAACTGTTTATGAACGACTAATCTGTCCCTGTGGAATTTACATAACACTTAAGTTACCAAGCAGTTTGAAGCCTCATAAAGCTAGTAGAGAGCATTATTGCTTAGTACCCCTTAGGAACTATAAAGTGGAAGTCAGTTCTTCCAATGTGCAAATGCTACCTTTACACTAAGTGCCAAAATCAAATATATGCTGTGAAGTTCACACACATTTAGGGTGCCAGCACAGAGTTAAATCTAGGTAAATCTTGCTTAATGACTCAAAATAAAGATTTAAACAAGATATTTAAGAACTGTCTGCTCAGGTGCTGGTCTTTGCAAAGGATTAATGCATCACCACTGATACTGAAAGTGGTTCTGCAGTACTGACTCAACAAGCTCACTAATGATGCGGAAAAGCTACACTTGCCAAAAATTATACAGGGTACCAATTTCAAGGTGTCTAATATGGATATATGGACTCTGGCAGGCAGACGTGAACACATTCTGCCTATGTTCTAAGTAAACCAGATGCCAGCCTTCTCGAAACCAAAAATGATTAGCCTCAGTTAGCATGATGTTGAGCTAATAAGCTGAAACTTGAAGCTATATGCAACTTTTAAGCATCTTATTAGAAAGCTTTTTTGTAAGCTGCCCCTATTGCCAATCTTCCTGTCACCATTTATTTGGACAAAAGAGTTTGGATCTATACTTCTAAATTGAAATGATGGCTCTGCTCATTTAATAATATATTCCGCTCAATAATTCAGCGGAAATGATCCAATCTTGTTAGTCCAGATGAATACTTTTCTTTAAGTCAGAATTGCAGTCTTTTCCTCTCTTTTTCCCTATTTTATCACTGCTATGTTTACAGAAATCTATAAACATATTACCTGATAATTAATTCATTGAAATTGGCTTTGGGACCAAATAATACATTAAAAACTTCTTTGTTCTATTGATCTACACATAGTTTAACTCTAAAGGAGTCAAAATCATAGAAGTCAGTTGAAACTTGGTCTTAAGGTTTCTAAGTCATTCTGCAAAATATGACCTATTTATCAAAATATGAGAAAAATGAAATGCTTGGAAGACAAACTAAATCCAGGCAAATCTGAATTTAGCAGAGATATTCATATATTTTGTAAGATTTTCTTTCAATACAATAACAAATACAGTAAACATTATGAGCTCCCTGATGGGAGTTGTGCTTAGATGATAAATTATTTTCACTGGGGCAATTATGCACAGAATACCTGTTGTTTCACCCATTATATTATGATTTACTTGAGAGAACATGAAAACAGCTTGTGTGTTTCGGTACACAGACCACCCCTACTTGAAAAGGAGAAAAAAAAATATTGCCTTATTCCTCTGAAGATTTTCACATTTCAAATAAGCATGAAAACAAGGCAAAGTAACAACCAGAGATTTGTTCCAGTAAATCATTTCAGAAACAATAGTACGTTGTAGTTATTTCACTCAAAGTATTATGACAGCATTCACACAAGTTTAGGACCCTAGTCAACATCCCTAAAGAATTTTTCTTCAGGTATTTTAGACTTGGCCCTGAATTCTTCATTATCTGGCTAGGGCTTCCAAAGCAGCCCATAAGACTCCTTTTATGTTTAAGACAGTGGAATCTGTTTGGCTATTTATCTCAGGCAGATGATTAAAAATTAATGGCACCTACTACATCAGAGGAAAGGAACAATTCAAGCTGGTTGCCAGGGTTTTTCAGCATGGCTGCGGACTGCAAGAACTATAAATGGTACCAGGTATAGTAAAATGCAATACAAGAATAATTAATAATCAAATGTTGTCAGTAATTAAGTATTCACTAAAAATATAAACATTAGCTTTACATATAATAGTAGTAGTAAGTTTGTTTTGTTTTTTAATCTGTATTCTGAGCAAATCTTCTATTTATGAACCACACAGTTTACATCACTGATACTGCAATTAACTCCATGCACAGTTGATTTAAAACACAGGTATTCCATGGGACTCTCCACATATAATGAACAAAATGAACATAAGTATTCACAAGACTGGATCTTTTTTTTTTTCTTGGTTAAAATACTTCTTTAGGACTTCTGTTAGAACAGCAGAAGATACTAAACAAAAGGAAAAACACAAGAAAAATATTTATTTTCATCTTCCTTTGTATCACAGGACCAACATCTATCTATCTTCAGTCTATAAAAAGTAAAAGTATACACTGAATTCCAAAGAAACTGATTTTCTTTTGTGGATTTCACGATGTTTTCTCAGCATCATCTAACTTGCTAGCTTTTTTCTTTTTTTTTTTCCTGTTTCATTACTATAGTTTCAATACATCTTAGTTTTCCTAATTGCCTAAGTTTAATTCATATGGTAAATTCTTTGTTTTTTACAAATACTTCTGCTGTTTTAGATAGGAATTCCCTCAGAGGGAAAGACTACTGTCAGGTGATTGTCATTTGTTCTGCAATACATTCTTGATGTGATGTCCTTCAAACCAAAGTAGATTAAAGAACACAAATTGATTGGAGCTAATTAACATGCACATTGTCACTTGTCATCTGTTTTGTTATCATAACTACTCTAAAGATTTCCTGGTTGTGGTGGTTTAATACTTATTCTTTAGTTATTCTTTTTTTTTTTTTTTAGTTCACAAATATTATTATATATTTATATGCATATCATATATACATTACATATCTAACAAAGTTGTTTCATAACTTTGTTAGTGCTATGTATATTAAGTTTATCTTTTCATCTTATTGTCTGCTAATTGTGAGCCACTATCAATTAACTTTCTTCAATTTTATTTAAGAAAAAGTATCCCTTAGTTCTTATTATTTAGTAATACAGACAAAAGATTTCTGGGAAGATATATATATATATTAAAAAAAACACCACTAATTTCTTTCCCAAGACCTAAATACGTAATGAATAAAATTGCAATTTAATCATACAGCATTATTCTACTTAAATACATGTATATAGAATAGATACTGAATATGCTTAACTATATCAGTATGATTTAATTAAACTTAATTGTTATCTATGACTTAATTGTTATCTCATATATATCTTGACTTAATTATTATCTCAACACAGACTAACAGACTAGTAAGAATGAAATTAAAGAATGAAGAAAGATTAAAAGAGGTCCTTTGAAATTTGGGCATCAAAATGTGTTTCTGTGCAAAAGGGTCATGCACCCTTTCAAATACTGTTAATGCATTAGTGGCAAAATCAGTAATTTTATATAATTGTAAACTACTTCTATTGGTAGACTGAGTTGGAAAAAGAAAATCAAGTAGCATGTGTTCTTAGCCATTCCAGAAACTTAATTCCACTTCTAGAAGGAAGAGTGTATAGACACATCTGTACAAGAGGAAAGACAAAATACAGAACTAGGAACTAGATGTTCGTTGTTTGATTTCTCCCCCTTCTTCCCATCTTGGTCACATGAGGTCTGTCGTTGCATAGGACAGTAAAAAAAAAAAAAAAAAAAAAAAAATACAAACACAGGGAGCTCTATGGACATGGATCAATGAAGATACATATCTTGCTTAAGAAACTCTTTCTTAGCAGAAGTCCATCATTTACTCATTCTCACAAATGCTAGATCATAAAATCACCTGTGCATAACTATAACAGTAGTTGTTTGCCTGATGAACAGCTGCCTTGATTCATTTGGGACCTGACTTCTATTTTCTTAAAATAAATACAACAGACTCTATCCTTCTTGGGAAGGTCTCCTGCTTTTCGAAGAGACTTTCCAAAGAGCAGTGAATATAAGAGAAAAAAAGGCTAAAGTAAAATGCAGTAGTGGTGCTCTTATCCTGTTAGACATGTTACATGAGTATGGCCATCCAATACATCACAGAATCTGTGTTCTTCTTCCAAATGACTTGTAGCTTTGCCTTCTTTCTCTAGATATCTCACTTCCTAATCCTTTGAGCCCAAAGTTTTAAGATTCATGCTCTAAGATCTCTTTTATTCTCTGATTATAGAGAGAGATTGCAAGGGACCCACAAGTTATTTTACATATATGTGTGTGTGTGTGTGTATTCAAGCACACACTCTGTACTATTTTATGTCTAACCTTTTTTTTTTTTTTTTTTTAAACTAAGATTTGTAATAACTCCCAACAGGGCATATCTCCCAGATGTTCTCAGGATGAAAAATATGTTTGTGACACTTTGAAGCCTATATTTACCTAGAAATTTAAAATAAAGAAACAAATCTCGGATGGACTCGGATGAGGATGGAAAGGTCTTGCAGAGAGATCTGGACAGATTGGAGAGCTGAGCGATCACCAACCACATGAAGTTTAACAAAAGCAAGTGCCGGGTCCTGCACCTGGGACAGGGCAACCCTGGCTATGCGTACAGACTGGGCAATGAGACGCTGGAGAGCAGCCCTGCAGAGAGGGATCTGGGGGTTGTGGTTGACAGCAAGTTGAATATGAGCCAGTAGTGTGCCCTGGCAGCCAGGAGGGCCAACCGTATCCTGGGGTGCATCAAGCATGGCATTGCTAGTCGGTCGAGGGAAGTGATTGTCCCGCTCTACTCTGCGCTGGTGCGGCCCCACCTCGAGTACTGTGTGCAGTTCTTGGGCACCACAGTACAAAAATGACATTAAACTGTTGGAGAGTGTCCAGAGGAGGGCGACGAAGACGGTGAAGGGCCTAGAGGGGAAGATTTATGAGGAGCGGCTGAGGTCACTGAGCCTGTTCAGCCTGCAGAAGAGAAGGCTGAGGGGGGACCTCATCTCAGTATACAACTTCCTCGCGAGAGGGAGTGGAGAGGCAGGTGACCAATTCTCTGTTATCACCAGTGACAGGACCCGTGGGAACGGTGTGAAGCTGAGGCAGGGGAAGTTTAGGCTGGACATCAGGAAGAGGTTCTTCACCGAGAGGTTGGTCGCACACTGGAACAGGCTCCCCAGTGAAGTAGTCACTGCACCAAGCCTGTCTGAATTTAAGAAGAGATTGGACTGTGCACTTAGTCACATGGTCTAAACTTTTGGGCAGACCTGTGCGGTGCCAGGAGTTGGACTTGATGATCCTTATGGGTCCCTTCCAACTCGGGATATTCTATGATTCTGTGAAATCTTTGAAAAGGTGTTCATAATTTTGCCTGTGTTTCCTGTATTTGGACAGCTAAAGAACATGTGTAAATACAATGTTCGTCTATTCACCATATGATACATTTTCACTTTGCCAACGTCCTTCTGATTAAAAACCTTATAGGATATAATTTTTGAATCACACATCTTCCAGGCTCAGAGCAACTGTGTACCATAAAACTCAGGAATACTGTTCAAAATAAAGCTTGACATTTTGAAAACTAGTGATGTGTTAGTTTTATATATGTATTAAAAAAGCAATGACAATCAACAAAATTAAAATATTCTCTAGGATCCAGAGAACCTGATTCAGCTCCTGTGATGTAAATGTTTGAATGGAAAAGGGAAAATCTAATGATGATAGCAGAATAACGGTACTGTAAAATCAGTATTAGATCAAAATGTTGCTCAAAACTGTGCTTCTTTTTACATCTTCTGAGCATTTTTTTTTTTTTTTAGTGTTGTAACCATAAACATGTTTTCAACTTCCTAATATCAATTAGAATTAGAGCAGAATGGAAGGCAATACAGAGGTGTAATTAATAGCAATTAATGCCCAGGTAAATGTCCAGGAAATTGGTGAAGAGAGGAAAAAAAGTGAAGATATGATCACATTTTAAGTCTGTTCTTTCTTATGTGAATTCCTACTCATTTCTACCTGTAGAATAAAGTTTGTACACTTTTTTTTTTCTGTTAGTTTGATTGTATAATGTTGCTCTAATGGTTATGAATAAGGTGTCATCAGCTTGATGAAGATGATGTGAACAACTAAAGGACATTTTAGTAGGAATAATCTAGTGTAATAAATACTAATCATGTATTATTTTCTTGAACACAACACATATGAAGATAATGTTAATTCCTTAAAGATAAGTTACCTTTCTTAGTTATTACCACCCTATGCAAGAAATTGTTTACTGGGTCAGGCAAATTAACAAAATATGAAATCTCCCAAGAACACTTTTTAAATTGTAGTGGTATCCTAGATGATCCAATTTATCCTTGTTTTAAATTGCATTAACAGTCCATAACTAGTTAGTAAAAAAGGGACAAAACAACAGTCCCAGAAAGATGCAAAATTGAAGTTCTCATTCTTTTGACTAGGCAAGTATTATATACCTAGAATAATTTTTAAGACATTTTGGAATTATATTTCAAGCAAAATAAATGTCTATTTCTAAGACTTAGACAATAAAAGATTTTTGTATTAGTAAATAGAAATAAGAAAAGTAGCTTAAAACACCAAGAAAAAAAAAAAAGATAAAAATGAGATAAACGGTGACATTATTCTAATTAATCATCATGCAACTACACTATCCATTTCAGATACCCTTAAAGTTACTTCATTCAACCCTGCAAAGTCATAGGAAGAAAAACATCACCACAAGTGCTGTCAGAAATAAAGCCTATCCCAGAAGACAAGAAATGCATATGCCTTTGTGAACTATGAAGGGAGAACTGGTAATAATAGACATGGAGAAGTCTGAAGTACTCAACAATTTTTTTGCTTTGGTCTTCACTGGCAGCCAGGCTGCCCTTGTCTCTCAAATCCTTGAACCTCTAGATGAGGTCTGGGGAGCAAAGTCCCTCCCATTCTAAGAGAAGACTAAGAGAAGAGCAGGTTCAAGACCACCTGATGAAACTGAACAGGTACAAGTCTATGGGGCCCCGATGACATGCATCCCACAGTCCCGAGTGAATTAGCTGATGGAGTTGCCAATCCTCTCTCCAATATAAGTCCTGGCAGTCAGGTGAAGTCCCCAGTGATGGGAAAAAAGGAAACACCACTCCCATTTTTTTAAAAAAGGTAGAAAGGAGGATCCATGGAACTACAGAACGATGAGCCTCACCTCTGTGCCTGGCAAGATCATGGAACAGACCCTCCTGGAAGCAATGCCAAGGCACATGCAAGACAAGGAGGTGATCCAAGACAACCACCATGGATTCACCAAGGGCAGATCATGTGGCCAATCTGCTGGCCTTCTGTGATGGAGTGACTGCATCAGTCAACAAGAGAAGACTGACCAATGTTATCTATCTGGATTTTCTCTAAGGCCTTTGATATGGTCATACATTACATCCTGATCTCTAAGTTGGAGGGAGATGGATTTGAAGCATGGACCATTCAGTGGATAAGCAATAGGCTATAATGGCTGAAGCCTGTGCGTTGCAGTCAATGGCTCTATGTCCAGGTGGAGGCTGGTGATGTCCCTCAGGAGTCCATCTTAGGACAAGTGCTGCTGTTTAATATCTTTAACAATGGCATAGTGGGATCAAATGCACCCTTAGCAAGTCTGCAGATGACAAAGTGTCAAAAACTCAGATGACAACTGAGAGGTGCTGTTGATACAACAGATGGAAGAGATGTCATCAAAAGGGATTTGGACAAACTTGAGAACTGGGCCCATGTGAACCTAATGAAGTTCAAAAGGTCCAGGTGCAAGGTGCTACACCTAGGTTGTGGCAATCCCAGACATGAGTACAGACTGGGAGAGGAATTCATTAAGAGTAGCCCTGCAAAGGACTGGGTGGATGGGAGGGGGTCTCTGATGGACGAAAAGCTCAACATGAACCAGCAGCATGTGCCTGCAGCCCAGAAGGCCATCTGTGTCTTGGGCTGCATCAACAGAGGCATGGTCAAGGGAGGTGACTGTCCTCCTCTAAATCTACCCTTGTGAGGCATGTGAAGTACTGCATCCAGGTCTGGATATAGATGTGGTTCAGAGGAGGGCCATGAATTGATCAGAGGGCTGGAGCACCTCATCTATGAAGAAAGGCTGAGAGAGCTGGTGATGTTCAGCCTGGAGAAAAGAATGCTCCGGGGAAAACTTATACCAGCCATCCAGTACTTAAAGGGGGCTTATAGAAAATATGGAGATGGACTCTTTACATGGTCATATAGTGATAAGACAAGGGGGAACAGTTTTAAACCGAAAGAGGGGAGATTTAGACTAGAGGTTAGGTAGAAATTCTTTACTCAGAAGAAGCTCAGGCACTGGAACAGTTTTCCCAGAGAAGCTGTCAATGTCCCATCTCTGAAGGTGTTTAAGGAGAAGTAGGATGCGGCCCTGAGCAACCTGATCTAGTGGGCAGCATCCCTGTCCATGGCAGGGGGCTTGGAACTAGCTGACCTTTAAGGGTCCGTACCAACCCAAACCATTCTATGATTCTATGATAAATATCAATAGCTACCAGGAAAACTTTTTTCTTCCAACTGAATTTTCCATACAGATTTTTCTTTTCTATTACTAAGAATGCTAATGAGGTGATATAAGTAGCACCATCCACATTCCACTCATAGGGTAATAAAAAGATGCTCATCTCAGTCACTAACAAGACTTTTTATGTAAAAAATGTTGAATTTTTAGAAGCATTTTGAATCATTGTTCTCTTAAACTCCGGATGGCTACCTTTCCATTACAGTGTTTTTCTTTATCGCTCTAGTATACTACGGCATGCACTGTCAGATAATGACTATTTACCTTTTTCTTCAACTTACGTTTGTATGGATTCAACTGTTTTTCCTGATAAGTCTCTAAATCGATGTCATGTGAATGAATAGTTAATCTAATGGTTATTCTCTAATATAATCCAATGAAGAAAACAAAAACAGAACTATCCGTGAAGATTTTTTCTTAAAGGGATTAAAAAACCACAAAGTCATGATATTTTACTGAATAACATAGTTGTTCTGACATCTATTTTGTCTTTCTAATGCTATTGTTGATGCACTACCAAGTTTTATTTTCTTTTCCTTCTGGTTCAAGGGGTGAAAGAAACTCTGTTATGTGTCTTATCAGGTTATAAGAAACTATGTTATGTGTCTTATCAGGTTATGTATTATTCAAGACCAAGAACAAAGACAGCTATGCAAATTGTACTGTTTTAGAGAAAGATAACCACCAACACCCACCTCCCACAGTCATTCTACTCCCAAATAAAAAGCCACCAGTCAGTGAGCTGCAACAGCTTCTCTCCACTGTAAAGCAAACGATCTATACAGCGTTTCTTTGAAAAAGAATTAAACAAATTACAGAGGAGAACCTTGCAAAACTATGTAATAGCACCACCTGGTGACTTCAGTCTTGAAGATATAGAGAAAATCTACATTTTTACCTGAACAGATACAAACTTCTCTTTTTCAAGTGTTCATCCCAACAATTTTTGTTTTAACCAAAGCAGCTAATCTTCACATGTGTAACTTGATGCCACATACAAACAAAAAGGTCAGAATATTGTAAAAATCAGAAAACAAGTGTTCAAAATAAAAGGTATGTGCTTGTCTCCAGGATCCTTCTATATGCATGTACCTAGGGACAACAAGACCTTTAGGAATAAAATGGATACTTATGCTTAATGCTATGACATTTTCCTCACTTGATCTTTGAAAGGAATTCAAGTGATTTATCTGACATAAATTAAGTGCACTAAACAGGAGATCAGTAAATAAAAGTATATCAAGGCAATCACCAAGCTTTCCTTTATTCCCTTGTGTTCCTTCAAATGCCTGAAAGGCTGGGATATGCCCTTGCAATGACTTAACTTGCAATCTGCATGTAGAATTTTAAAAAGGTTCAAATGAGAGGAAGACTTGATTTAGTGCACAAGAACTTGGCCTTATGTCTAAAGAAATGAGATGTTATAGGTTAAGTTCAGCAAGACAAGTAGCTTTAAAATGCCATTATTACTTATTTGTATTGCAGTAGCACCTTCATAGACAAGCCAACGACCAGGACAAATTGTACTAGGCTAGCACAAACCATTAGTAAGAAACAATCCTTGTCCAAATTACCTTATTAAGCAGGGCTTTCATAAATGTAAAATCCAGGCACATATACTTCTCATTTGATATACAGTATCAAAATGTATTTGTAATACCCTGTTTCTTTTATATATATATATATACAGAGAGAGAGAGAGAGAGAGAATTAGGTTTTACAAGACAATTTTGAAAATAAATTCATATAAGTAGTAAGAGGGAATTATTCACTACACAAGTTCTGTGATGTGCTGAGCAGAATTTCAGAATGACCTTGAACCTTAATTGCCAGAACACACAAAATACATCGGAAAGTACAGACAATGTTTGAAAGCACAGAGATGTATGAAGGTACAAAATGATGTATGAAAATATCATCAAGACAACGTCAGGTTCACACAATGACTGGTTCAGACAACAGATACGTTTGTTTTTCTTTATATTAAGCAACAAGTATATAGGACAGAACATACTTTCTGATTAGGAGAATTCAGAACTTCTTTTTTTAACAAGACTTGATAGTTTTCAGAGGCAATTTTTTGGTCCAAGACAAATTCTCTCTAAAAAAAAATGTTGGGAAACAAACACACACACGGGATTAAAAAAATAATTAAAATGGTCTGAGAGCAGCTATTCAATATTGCAAAGCAGTAGAAACTGAGCATAGTAACAGGAATACCGAATCAAGAAACTATATTTAGATACTAGAAAATAATAAAATGATAGTAGTCTTCCACTGACTTTTCAAAAACTAATTTTACATGTTAACTGAAAAAGCAGGGCTCTGATAGCATACATTTCAGGTTTGCAGATAGGAAATACTTTTTCAAATTCCTAACTTTCTGGAATCTTTAACACCTTTTGTAGGGGTTGGAGAGGCCAAAGTCCGTTGGCTTGTGTGGTGTTTTGTTCTTTCTTTCATTTTACTGCTCTTTATTTTATTTTTGTTTATTTTAATTTTCAACCTTCATTTCTATTGCTTTTTTTTCCTTGTTTGTTTTTCACAGAACAGATAGCTTATGAAAATAGAGAAATTGCAGAAAAAAATATAAGAACAGAAAGGTTTTTATACCAAATTATCTTTTAGATTAATCTAAGCAACATTTTAGATACTGTAGAGTGTATTCTGTCTCGGCTCTATGTGCCTTGCAGGAAGGATATGGGCTTCTTGTCAGCCCTGTGGCATTTTGGCCATCCTGACATGGATATCTTGAACACCAGGAGCTGCAATGTCACTCACTACACACCTGTGCTTCAGCTGCTGAATCCCACTATAACAAATAGCTGTAATTGACCTAAAGAACATTTTTACCCAAGCTCTTGTAAGCCATGTTTGCTCAGAGTGAATAGCGGTAGAAAAATGAGCATATCAGCTACAGCAGCCTGTCATGTTTCTATTAGTGGGAACAGATCATCATCTAGGTAGGCTGTCATTGCTCCAGTGAACTCACTGAAACTTTGACGACAACATGTACCACTAAAAATCTGCCAGGGATGTCTACTGATTTATTATTTACTCTCTACAGAAATAAGAATTAGGAGAAAAAATAGCACGCGTGATTTGTGATTCTAACATTCAGAAAAAGTGAACAATTTTTTCTTTTTTTTTTTTCTTTCTATTTTTAGGCACAGTCTCTTTAAGACACACAGGAAAATTTCTCAGCCTGAAAACAACATTTGGGACACTATCACATGAACATTAACAGCAAGAAAGGATGGTCGTATCAAGACCTTAACAATCTAGAACAACTCTTGTCAGAGTGGGGAAAATGAGGAGTATAATATGGCAACCCTGAAAATAGGGGAAACCTACAAAGCTTGCACTGTCAACACTTTTCACAGACAAACATGAGAGGTAGCAGCTATTATGGATGCAATGCAATGCACGATGTAATCATGTAATTAATACTCACATATCACTTGTGAAAACACAGGGGTTAAACCACTCACAAAAACAGAATTAAGATCCCTATTCACCACAAAATATGATGAAATGTAGCATCCTCCACTGCTTAAGGCAGGGTTTATGAGCTTTGGCATACAGATATATTTGTTTTGGATTAGAACGTTTGATTATTTATTTATTTTTGGAAATCTCCTTCTACGCTAAACAATGGGCTAGTTTGGGAGTCGTCATATCTCTGAAGTTTCTGCTTCTGCAGATCAGTTAAAATATTTTAAAATATATAAAGTTATGAATAGCAACATAACAGTGTGACACCAGTATGACTAGATGAAAGAAAAGGCAGCAACTGCTGGTCTTTCCTTTAATGAAACACCAAAAAGTTGCCAAGGACCAATTAACTGCCATGGACTACGGACCTATAGTTCCTGTGATACTTGGACAGTCAACTTATTCTTCTGAGGGACAAAAATATTCTACAAGAAAAATTGCACTTACCTTATTAAGTGGCTTTCACCCTGTTCCAAGGAGGGTACAGCTGATGCAAGTAGTATATCTTCCCCGTTGAAAAATTAAAAAATAGTTATTTAAAAGATAATTTTGAGAGAGAGAGAGAGAGAGAGACAGAGAGAGAGAGAGAGAGGAAGATTGTGTTGATTTAATTGAATGATATTGACGAAATCAGGAATTTAACCCTATTGGATTTTCTTGTCAGCTCATATCTCTTCATGGGTGTCTCAGAGACAGGTATCTGGTGTTCTGGCTTCCTTCTGTGCAGTTGACAACCTTGGCTTGTGCCATCTCCCTGTGCTGTGGGGGCCTCAGCTCGGGATCTCTTCCTACTTTCTTGAAGATATTGAAAAGGGACAAACACTAATGGCAAGAGAGGAAAAAGTGTGTGAATGCTTTTTCTTTTTTTTTTTTTTTTAATTTACACTTGGAGGCAAATTCACATGTATTAAGTATTTGGCATAAGACCAGAATTCATTCACATTTTAGCTCTTATTTATTTTCATCAAATGAAAATATCAGGCAACATAAGTAGAAAGGACTTTTTGTAAAAAAAGCTTCAAACTAAAAATCAAACAACAAACAGGAAATTAGAGTCACTTTCAATGAAACAAATGCATTTCAAGTTCACAAACATTTGTTCACTGCAGAATATAAATTACTGCAAGTGATCTAAAGTGACTTAGGTCAAGATTTCTTTCTTTGCTGAAATGTGTTCTTTATGCTCAATACAATTCTAATTCTGATCTGTAACTGTACTTTCATTTGTGATTCTAAGCTATATTTTAATATTTTTTCTAAGTTCATGGAAAAAAACAGGCCATTATGTCTTCTTTACCTTCTGAGTACATCTTTTTCTTATTTCCTATTTTCAGAAGAGTTGTGTGTTTTTGTTTTTTTTTGTTTGCATTACGTTTTTTTTTTTTTACCAACTAAGAACATATATCAATTAGAACCTAAAAACTCTAACATTGCTCATCTACACCACACAATATTTTCTACGTATTTGACGATGTATATTTTATCCTAAGACTATATTTTAGAAACATACAGGCTCTTAAAGACTTTTAAATATTCCTTGCATCCCTATTTCACTCCAGACTATTTTTTCTCTCCACATTTAAGTAGTTGTTGATTTCTAGTGTCATCTCCCAAGGGAAAATCACCTTTGAATTTCAAGTCTTTTCATACACTGCCCCCCATTCCTCAACTCTCATTAACTTATTGAAATTTCTGTCCATAAATATATCAACAGTATCATTCACTGATCAAGGCAAATTCTTAACTTGCTTTGGGATACTAAACATATCTATACATTTGAAACAGTCGCTAAGGATTTTTTTTTTTCCCCAGGTTTTAAAGGTTTTCTGTAATCACTTTTTGAATTTTTCTGTCTCATTTCAAAGCTGGGGATGCCAGATTAAGTATTCAGTAACTGTCTTACCTATAGTGTACCTAATGTCTCCTATCTTCCATGTGACATGCTTGTGCTCCTAAAGCTTATGTTAGTTACATCATCTATCATAAAATGTATATATTCATTGATTATATACATGCAAATAAAAATGTCATGCCCTCAATCTTTTCTATTTTATAAATGTCCTTATGACATAGAAATGGTTACTAAAGTTTAAGTTATATGACTGCATTTGGTGATATTAACTGAGTCTGTATTTTCAAAGAATATATTTCAGTCTGTACATGCGTATTTTTGCTCTTTGTTCCATCAATTTCAATGTCATGAACAAACATTACAAGTGATTGGTTTTTTTTGTTTTTTTTTTTTTTAAATCTATCTATTCTATGGATTAATGCGGAAGATGATAGATTTAATTGGGTTAAGAGTAAATTTTTGAGGGATCTATCTGGAAACACACTGATGGAGGAAGATTTCCTACTATAAAACCTATGAAAAACCTCTTAATGTAGGCATATTAATTTTCTATAATGTTGATTATTTTTTAATCAAAATGTCATGCAAGAGTAACTCAAATGATTTGTAGAAGTCAATACCAACACCTTTACATCTGTTCACTTACAATCTCATCAAAATTATAAACAAATAAATCAAACAGAAATCACCCCTCCAAGCAGTGATGGATATTAATCACACTAATTTCCCTTTATTTATTACATCTTAAAAGAGTGTTTCCATAAGGCAACCCCACAATTCAAGCTAATTGTCCAATCTTTATCATGTTGATCAGGTTTAATCTTTTCTAGCATATACTAGCACAACAGTGTTTTTGCTCAGTCCTCTGGCATTTTCCTTAGTATTCCAAGCTTTGATAAAAATCTAAATCATGTTCAATGGTTTTAATCCACTTGGAAGAAGTTTATCAAATCCCAAAGATTTAAAAGAGTAACGATTACATTTCTCAAACTCCTTTCAAGTTACTAATAGAATATAACGTATACAGATCTTGGATTTCAAATCTACAACCATTTGCAAGTAGCCTTATATATGAAGAAAGCACCAGTGATTTAATGAAATTCATTCTGCATATGAATCAGCCTACAATATGTTTATTGCAGATTATCTGTACATGGTTTTTCTCCTTCCATCTTACTTCGGTCCTCCTACTTTGCAACTATTTATTCTTGTACTGTTTTGTTTTACTTTCTTTGATGTGGGTAATACTGAATTCCACATTGTGAGAGTTCAGCGTATATTTTTTAACATCTAAGTAGTTTTTGCTTGGCATAAAAATTTGTTGTTGTTGTTATATATATATATATATTTTATATATAGTGGGTATACACTGTTATATATTTCATTATAATATTTTATTCCATATTTTTGTCATATATTTTTGAGGAGAAGGATATGGAGGAGAAGGAGAAAAATGCATACTTTTATGTAATAACAAGTAATGGAAATTCTAGCACAAGTTGAAAGAAGTCCAAAATGAATTTTAAGAACATTCAAACAAACAAGCAAACCATATGTTTTTTAATACCTCATTTCCATTTTGCATACATTTATATTCCCTGATTCAAGCTGAGATTGGAAGTAAAAATGTTGAAATACCACAACAAAGCTTACGTTTGTAGCTCTTCCAGCATGACCTGGAACAGTAGGTACCATGATCCTGGGAGAGAGCCTATTCTCTTTAAAATAATTCAAGCCACTTCTCAAAATTTATTAAGGTCATAAAGTTCAAATAGATGTATTTCTACTTTTCTGAGTATTTGCCTAAAGCAAATCTTTCCAAGCACACAGAATCACAAAAACATCAAGGTTGGAAGGGACCTCTGAAGATCATGTAGTCCAACCCCCCTGCTGAGCAGGATCACCTAGAGCACATTGTGCAGGACAGCATCCAGGCAGGTTTTGAATATCTCCAGAGAAGGAGACTCCACAGTCTCTCTAGGCAACCTGATCCAATGCTCTGTCACCCTTACAGTAAAGACGTGCCCACTCATATTCAGCCAGAATTTCCTGTGCTTCAGTTTGTGCCCATTGCCTCTTGTCCTGATCTTGGAGGTCTCTTCCAACCTAGATGATTCTGTGTGATTCTTTGTGTGATTGTGTGTCCTGTCGCTGGGCATCTTTCCTAGATCTAGAGGCCTCCTTCACAGAATCACAGAATTGTAGGGGTTGGAAGGGACCTCGAAAGATCATCGGGTCCAACCCCCCTGCCAAAGCAGGTTCCTTAGAGCAGGCTGCCCAGGTAGGCGTCTAGATGGGCCTTGAATATCTCCAGAGAAGGAGACTCCACAACCTCCCTGGGCAGCCTGTTCCAGCGCTCCGTCACCCTCACCGTGAAGAAGTTCTTTCTCATGTTCTTTCTCCTTGCCCCAGGGCAATAGGAAAGAAGTGCACATGTGGACAAAGATACTAGGAACATTTCTTCTTCTGGTGCCTCAATCCTCACTCACTCAAAAGGGGACATTCTTACCTGCAGCTCAGACTGGCCACTCCTCAAGAGCTAGAGCAGTTATGGAGTGTAATTAATATTTCTTCCATTCTTTAGTAACAGGCACTACCCCCATCAATTATCTGGAGCTTTAAATATCCAATTAAATCAACTACATTCTAGCAATAAACTAGAAACTAACCAAGGAAAAAAATTATACATATATATATATATATCTAGAACCAGTATAGAATGAAACATCCCCAGCTACTGCCATAACTATTTTGATAATATCTTCAATGACAGTTTTATCCCCTTTTTTATATACAATATTACTAAAACAGTGGATCTGTACAGCACAGATACAAGAGCAGATGCTAGCCTGGAAATAGACTGCTTCTCAAAACTCAGCCCAACTGGAAGTTGCTCTAAATCTGGTAATATCTACTCTAATCTTGTCATTTTACACTATCTGAGCCAGCTTAAATTAGCTCATGACAGTGGAGAAAACTACATTCTTGTTACATTCTAATGATTATTCACGCCAAGATTATACTCTTTTGGGCCTCTCCACTGACCACAAGTTTTAATCACATGGAATCTTGTTAACACCTATTCCAGCATCGGCTGTTTTCCCTGAAAGCATGACAAGTATGCCAGAAGTAGGCAGCATGCTTGGAGCAATCTAAGGAGAACAGTTAAGATAGAGGTACCCTTGAAGGTTAAACTGAGAATGATCAGGAGGAAAGGCTAGAAAAAAATGAGTAGAAAGTTAGCATAAGTGACTTTCAGGTCAGCGTATGTTTTTCCTAGTACCTGAAAACTTCCTGCTGAATATCTTCCCAGTTTCACTAAAAATATTCTATTTTTCTAGGAGCTGGGAGAATTGCCTGGGAGGGGAATAGTAGAGAGGAGGTCATCTCTCAGATATCTCCTTTGATATGTCTAAGACTTTTTCTAAATGGAGAAGTTATTGAGAAATAGGACAAGGCGAGATTTTGGATCCCATTAAGTATTCCTCACTACCTTCCTACATAAATGGTTTTAAATCACACATGGTTAAAATCAGATGTGCACGGTATGTGCCCAGTTTGGCTCAGGGACATTTCCGGAGCACTTCCAAAGGGAAAGGGAGAATGGATCAGACTTTTCCCTGTGGAAAAGTTTTTACACTCTGCAAAAATTACCTGAACGTCAAAAGCCAGAAATACTACTTATGTGAAAGAAGAAGCATTCACCAAAAAGAAAAAAGCTAGTAATGAGCAGTTATTTTGGGCATATTTACTCACTGGGTCAAATCCCAGTGTTATAAAGTTCCATAAAACCAGTATCTAGCAAAACAGATAAAATTGCCAAGCTTTCAGCTTACAACTAAATTAATACCTTTACCATAACAGACAAGGTCATTCAATAAAACTAAAATACTTGATAAAATAAACAGAATAGAAGCAGTATGAAAATATACAGTGTAGAAATATAAATACACAACATCACAAGTTGAATATACCCATCCAGTAAAGTCTGAGCTTGGAAGACACTGGAAAGCAAGAATAAGACAGCTGAGTATTCAGAGCACTACCTACCAGATGAAAGCAAAATAAACTTGTTTTGGGGACATCTCTAAATTAATGAAGTGAGCTTTTGTAGTTTACCTAAAAATAAATAACTAGTTTCTTTCCCAAAACCATCTGCCATCTAATCAGATTCTGTGGTCATCACACAGGTTCCATAAAATCAAAGTACAGATGGTGGTTTATTACAAAATAACATAGGAGGCTTAGAATAGATGATACATTTGGTCATTTTTGCACATAAACTCACTGATTAAGTATGAAAAATGCAAGCATTTGTTTATCTTGGAAAAAGTGCTATTACTTATCAAGCATGACCAATTATGTATTTCTAAACTGTTATCCATATAATTAAGAAAAACAGCCATCTGTAAAGTCAGAACAGTTTGCATCTCTTTTTTTTTTGGGGGGTGGGGGAGTGGTTTGAGCATTTCTCCTAACCCTCCCACCTCCTCCCACCCCAATCCACATATAAATGTAATTTCTTTAATCTGATTAAATCATAAAACAAAACAGTAACAGGAAAAACACAGAATACTGATTGTAACAAATCTATTGAAATTTCCGTAATTTTTCCTTTCCTTTTTTTTCCTCCCCTTTCCTCAGGCAGATGTCAGCTAGTAATAAGGAAAGAAAATTCTTACAAGTATTTATATTTTTCACTTTTTATTGCATTTCAGAGATGCATAAGACCTAGATTATAACAAGGAAAAAATGAAAGCTGTTCTCATTGTACAAAGTTGCTTGACCGATTGGAATTTCAAAATTGAGAGAGAAAAAAATTTAATTTCTAGACTCTGTATCTTTAAGGCAAAGCTTAACCACAGAAATATAGCAAGCAAGGCTAACTGCAGTTTAAGTTGATGTAACAGGTATCTGTAAGATGAGGGGAGGGAAATCAATAAAAACACATTTAGACCTTTTAAATTCAAAATTAAAAATTAGCTGTGGGAAAGGGATGCTCTCTGTAGGCAGTTTCACTGACCCAGAAATTTTCTTTTGAAACTCAGAAAAATATCGGACTGAACATTTGAGTACTACTATTAGCCAACTCATATCTGAAGAAGTAATACGCGTTGGTATGAGACAAAAACTGAAACCAATTCTAAATGCTCCAACACCTCCCCTGTATAACCAGAGCTTTTTCACTTGCATTCTTTTTGAATCACTTCACAGGACAATTTTGATTACAAACAGAAGTCACTAAAAAGAATCTCCATAACTCTAGGAGGATTTAGCAAGTCCACATTATAATCACAAAAATGGAATTCATGTTGGAAGGGATCTCCAAAGGCCATTTAAGTCATCTCTTTTGCTCCCAGGTTGCTCAAGACCATAACTACTCAAGTTCTGAATATCTCCAAGGATGGACATTCAACAGCTTGTTGAGCCACATGTTCCTGTGTTTGACAGGAGTCTTGGGGAAAAAATAAAATAAAAATAATAAAAAAATGAGAATACAAACACACAAACCACAAACACCCTTTATGTCTTCTCCACACTTTTATTACAGATTATGTTCATTGTGCACCTCTGAGAAGGGTTTGGCTTCATCTTCTCGTTTTTTCTACAACTACCTGATAGGACTGTGTGGAAATCAGCTCTTGGGCCCTATCTTCCCCAGGCTGAACAAGCCAAATTCCTGCAGATTCTCCTCATAGCACAACTTCTTCCATGTCCTTTATAACTAAGTCACTTATCACATTGAGCAACTAATATACATTTTCCTTCACCTTTCTCTTAGTACTAAACAGAAGCATTTAGTGTCACACTCCATTCGTAGTTTCAAGACTAGCAGAACTTTGATTTTTCCTAGCTCCATTCTTGCATGTCCAGACAGTTACCTCTTGGGTAACCCCTCCCTTCTTTCACGTTCTATATACTTCCTTTTTGTGTTGAAGCTCTATCTCCTGTTTCCCTGAATATTTATGATCTAAAATATAAAATTATTTTTACCACATTGTTGAGATACTTTCATTTTCTGAACAGTCAAATCTTAGCAAGATAGAATAGTCCCATTTAGCATGTTTAGATGTTGCAGAAGGTCTACAGTTATGACTAGAAAAGTAATATCTGTGGACATACATATTACTGAGTAACAAAGATCCTTACTATCGATATCTAGGTTTGGAAGACAGTGACTAATTTTAACCTGATTTACCTGGATCCTAAAGAGCCACCAGCTGAGAAGCAAAAAGATTATTAGAAACAGCAGTATTAAGGGAGCTAAATTTCCTATAATGTACACCTATGCAAGAAACGCTTTTGCAGAGCACTGAACCAGTTATTTCTAGTGCTTGATGCAGAGATAGTTTTGGTGTTTCATTTCTTTATGCTAATTCTCAGAGAAGAGCTGACTTAGAGAAGGCCTTCTCTACAATGGAGAAACGATACCAGAAATCATGCTTTGACATATCCATACATATATATATGGATTTTGGTTTCATCATGAATATTGTGCAGTTAACTCAGAAGAATACAAGCTGCCATTTTACATAACATGCACAAAATACCTTCTTAGAGAGAAAAATACACCCACTGTATAGCATCAGAGCACAGTGATTTTTGTCATGCACAGTCAAAATCAATTTAAATAGCACTACTCTCTCCATGATTCTTATAAATTCATATAATGTAAAGAAAGGAAGTCTAAAGGTCTTGTGCTTCATTGGCACAGGCTCTTCTTGTGATGTTTGAATGGTGATGCGCCTTTAAATAACCCTTTCTGCTTGCTCAACAAATTGAGATACAGAGGTTAGCCTTTACTATGTATTAAAAAGCAGTTCATTAAACAATCCAGAGTAACAATTTTGAGTTTAGTTGATAGCTATTAGCAATAGTATCTGCAAAACAGCTGCTTGATTTAATTGGCAAACACTAGTTCCTTTCATTTACAGGCAGCACTGGAACCTCTGCTTGCCAACAAGCTAAAGATTGTAACCGTTCCAGAACAGACACTATTTAACCTGCCTTATCATTAAGAAGAAAAATCCCACTTCACAGTCAGTTTAGCCTACGCACAATAAAAAATGCAAAGGTAGGTAATGCTCAGCTGACACTTGCAGCTAACAGAAACCATTCTAAGATTTTTCTGACTTTGATTTGCTCTTATAGTGCTCGTCAAACTTTTTCTGTATAAAACACTGAAAATTCAAAAGTTGAACATAAATGGTGTGAATCAATCATGAAGTAGGTAGCAGACTAGGTAACGCATAAATTGTGACTTAATGCAACTGTATTGAATGTTGAGACAAACAACCAAAATTTCCTAGCAAGTTTACTACTACAATCCTGACCTTAGCTGTTCTTATAACAAAACAAGGTTTTGCTTTGTTTTTCATTAGTAGAATTTCTTCTTTTTGCCCTTGCAGAGGACTATTTTATTGTAGTCGCTAAGTAAACTGTAATCTCTTACTTGAAGAAAATCCCTGTAAAGCCTGACCTTAAACACCTAAACATTTAAAACATTTGTAATTTCAGAATATTCCCTCAAAGACTGAAAAATACTGACCTTTGTCTCTTTTAGGCATATTGACTCATCATCAACTAATGGTTATGTAGATAGTTGTAAAGTAGCATTCCTTTGAGAGAGGAAAAAAAAACTTCAAAATAAAATTCCTGTTATTTTAGTTACTTAAACAAATGCGTGCTGTTCCATACACATATCTGCTGTGGCTTTCAGAAACAAAAAATTAAAGTGTATACAGCTAACTTGGCAGCAGCTACTTAGAGTAAAAATATAAGAGAAGAACAAGGATTTAGTGATACTTCTCCAAGTAGAACTATCCCAACTACAATGTGCAGCTTAGTGACTTTCTGAGACAGTTTCTGAGATGGGTGTTTTATTTTTGTACTTAACATCCCACTCACTCTTCTTTAGCCTTAAAATAAGCAAATAAAATTATAACCAATGTCTTTCATATGTTCTGTTCACTGTTGCCACACAAGGTCTTACCCCCAAACATGCATCTCTTACCTGCAAATTTTCTGAACCAGATGTTATTTGGAGCAAGTTAACTTATTCATTTCCAGAGAAATGATGAATGTTTCAGGAGCCATCACATTTTTAATGCCATGGCAGAGATACATGCTAATTTTTCAGCCAATTGACATACAACTAATGTACAATTTACGTAAAAGAAATGTACAGTCATTATTATAATGCCTTTGAAGTGTTGCATTGTTACTGTAACATGCAGAGGTGGAAGTTTGGTGCTGCTTTTGTATCCCTTTGTAGGAGGGAAGCATCCAGGTCCTTCACTACAGCAAGCCTAGAAACAGTACAGAATAATTCTCATTTTTTTTAGTCTCAATTCTCACTTCTTTACTCTTAAATATAAATGCTCAGATTTTGTTTATTTACGTGTGTGTGTGTTTGTTTGTTTTGGTTTTAAACCCACGTTTTACCCCTGGGAGTCATTAGATTGTAAATTCCCTTCTAGAATTAGGTTCAATGTCATATCTTTAATGTCGTCTGCCCATTTCTGGAATCAGTGTTTTGAACTTTGCGTTGATAGCAGCCTCCAGCTGGGAGGCTATCTGCTTAGTCTGGCAGGATGGGTACAGAAAAGAAAGTGCACATTTAAAACTAAAAATGAAATGCAGAATTTTCTTGTGAACAGAATTTATCATGTAGTTGAAGAAGCAAATTTAATCTGTGGCTTCTAACTTTTGTATAGTCCCCAGCCTTCTGTCTGACAGAATAGACAGCTAAATCTCCCTGCAGAGCTGGCTACAATCTGAATATGTCAAAAAGACAACCAGGGACCATTTAAACATTTCATTTTCCTTTAAACATCATTACACTCAAATGTACAAAGAGGCATCTGTCTGTTATTCCTTTCAACATCACTACAGGCCTTAGACTCATGTTTCAAGAACTGTGCTGTCTCCCCTGTGGACTATTACATGTTTCAAAATCTACAAAGAAAGTCCTAAGTTGGGAAAACAATATTTATTTAAACAAAAAAAAAAAAAAGCTTTTTTCTCCAACGTTTTAGACTATATGCATGACAGGCTATATACACAAATATTCTGTTGACATCATAATTATTACAATTTTATTTTATTGTTATTCTGTAAACCATACCTCTTTCTCTAGGAGTTTCAGACTTGCATATTCATGTAGACATTTATTGTGCTCCACAGTAAACTACAAAATTTTCAAAGACAATACTGGTATTGTTTGCAATTAGTGATTCAATAGATTATAAATCAAGTATAATCACTTATTTAAAAGAGAGTTTCAAAGTAAAAGCAGTTTCCGATGTCACTATGCTGATGGACTACACAGCAGTTGCACCTTGTAATATACACTGACATATAGTTCTAACTGAAAGCCTGTGGGGATCCATGAAAAATTGCAAGGGTTTTCATTTAAACTATAATTCTACTGGACAGCAAGGTCAGATATTGTGCTTCAAAGGCAGAATTAGAGAGTAGGAAAATAATTCAAATGCATTTAGAAGGACATGAAATATAAATATTTTCTCTTTTTAATACTAGCATATATGAGGAATACAATAATTATATTGAAAAAGAAAAAGGCAAAAATGGCTTCACCTTATGTCCAAATCTCTCTGATGTGTTGTTGTCTGATGCTTGCGATATTGCCACAACAATGCATGTAGGTGTGTTTCTTTGATTATGAATTTCACTGAAGTCTCTGTAGTTCTACTGTATTATCTTTACCAAAATTAAGATTATAGATTTCATAGTGATAAAGTGTTCATCACTTTCCACTTTGCCATATCAATTCTGTAAATAAAACCAGTTTTTTAAGTAGCTTCCTACCATGTACTTCTATATATTCTTGTACTGATTGTCACCTATGCCATTCATTTTAAGTCAGGTCTTAGTCCCCATCTGAGGATTTCACACAACTTTGAAGTCAGAGGAGATCTGAACCACTGGCATACATAGCTATGGTCAGATTAAAATATTAGAGGACAAAGGAAAAAATGCATTAAATTTACTAATATCATCATTAATAATATTAAAATTATTAACCATGCATGTTAAAAAACAGAACAGGAACTCTGAAGTTCAGGAAATAGAAGACCAATAGAATGTAAGGTACCCAGACATGGCACAAAGGGAAGAGGAGACCAGAAACACAGAAGATGTAGAATAAAAGTTACAGTTCTTACATAATGTCATTTCATATCTGCAAGTAGTGAAGAAGCCCCTGGCAAACTACAGCTCTTGTGGCTGATCTTCATAAGGGGTGACAATTTACAACTTTTACTGTTTATAGACCTTGTTAACTGAATTGAAACCGTTGATTTAAGGATTTCAACCCCTCTAAACGGTAGCTTCATAGGCCTCCAAACCAGCCCCCCATGATAGCCATTCTGAGTTACTTTCAACTTGCTTTTTAACAAATATAGTGAGTTACATGCAAAGACTCTGTTGAAAGATCATTAAGCCTGCAAAGTCAAACACTGAAAAATGAAGAAATGCTAGAATTAACACTGACTGTGCATTTTTAATTCCCTGTACCCCCATGTGTATACATTTTGATACAATTTTTAATTACTTAATTACATTTTGTGTAGGACAGACAGTGCTCCAGGGATGAATTAGGGCTGCATAGTGAATGAGCCTGTCATCTGCAGGACTTTTGCCTTAGCTGATATAAAAATTGGATGGTGGCAACTGAATATACATTCAGTCATTCACTAGTAGCACAGGTTTGATGAGTAATTTAGTATTCAGCCAGGTTAAGTCCCATGATGTTGGTCACTATATCAATACTGAGAATATAGCAGTGAGTAATATCTCACTGCATTCTCTGACTTTCTTAATAAGAAAGATGTAACAAAATGAGATTAACAAATGGATTAAGATGGAGAGATAATAAATGGATCGTAGACAGACATTAAGCAACAAGAAGCAATAAGGAGGAGATACTTTTAGTATTTGTTTGTATGCAGAAAGTCATGGTTTCTTTTTGTTGTTGTTGATATTGACTGGTTTTTGTTTTTACCTGTGAGAAAATAAAGGTGCATTTTGCTAGTAATATTTTGTTCAAGTTTGCCATAAGTGTTGGGAAGTCAGTGGGTTACGGGGGGAGGAGGGAGAAGAGAAGGTGTTAAATAGACTATTTTAAGGGCATTTTTTTTTTCTGAAAAACAAGTCTGCACCTTAGCAGATGAGAATAGCAATATATAACTCAAATGGTAAATTCCAATTATTATAACTTCTATTTTGAAATCAGAATCTTAACCTCTGCAAAGGTTCAGGTGAAACATTTACCAGCTGAATTAATCTTGACATTATGGGAGATCCTCAAAAAATTTCAGTATAAGACAATGTCTACTTCATTTTGCAAAAATGACTGAAAGTCTGGCAATAGGATTGTAATACTTTCCTATTTTAAAAACCAGTAACTACCAATGTGACAGAACTTTCCATATGAAGGCGGAAGCCAAAATAAAAAGAATTCAGTTTCCCAGACTGCCAACCAAAGAAATATTTAAAGCTGGAAATAATTTGTGTCATATTAATTTTTGAGTAATAAGCAACTGCGACACAGCAGGATGTCCCAGACTACTTCTGCAGCTCTTTCTAAATAATAAGAAAAATGTAACAAGTTGTTCTGAGATATGGCAGTAGCTATCTCAACTCCCTAACACTCCCTTTTTTACTCCATTAAGGTGGTGTGCAACAGGAAGGAATGGTAGAGCTGGAAGTTGCAAGGTGGATTTCATAGGTAGTGTAGAAGGAAAAAAAAAAAAAGACAACAAAAACAGTTATTGCAGGACTAGATGCCTAATTTCCTATTTTTAGTGTAGTACAAGATGACAAGTTAAATTTGCACCACGTAATAACGAGTAAAAAGATGTTTGTTTGATACTAACATGATATTCAGACAACTGAGATGTATGTAGAATAGTATAAGATGATTTGAACTGTCATATTCCTCACAGGAGTAACTTTCAGCAAATAGTGAGCTATTCCCTTGGACAACTTCCTTTTCTCTCAATTTTCTGACATTACATGTCAGTATAATTTCCTAATAGTTTTAAACATGATTCTTCTTAGAAGAATCAAAGATCTTTATCACTAACACTTTTTTTTTTTTTTTTTTTAAACAAGAATTATCTCCTCTTTAAAGGTTACAGTATTCTGAGATTCTGGAAAAATGAGTCATGTGAGTATTGATCTCTTAGTTTTTCACAAAACCTATGGTGGAATGTTCTCAAGTAAATTAGACTCTCTGAGGAAAGTTCTTTAGGGTCAATTATCTGAAATGGGGCCAAGCCTGTGAAATGCAAGCTTTTGTGGCAAAACTAATATTTGGCAGAGGTTATGAGGAGGCTAAGGATCATTTTGGTTTTCTATCAAGGGAAAAAAGGTTAATGGGATATATTTTGTACAATGTATGAAGTGCTGCGCTCAGTTCAAAGTGGCATCAAAAGAAAAGTATGAATGTTAACATTACTTATCATATTTAGAAAAAAAACCACAATCACGAATCTCCTTGATTAGTCTCCTAATGATGTTTTTCTTTTCCCTTTGCATCACTTAGGCAATGTTATTTTTAAGTGCGTTTATTATTGCACAGTATTTATTCTTCACTGATATCTCCTTCAAGAGTCTCCTCTTCCTGATTAGCAATTAAGGATTATATTCTTTTTATACATAGGGCTGGTGGTTGCCACCCCTCCACTCCCCTTCCCCAAAACAAAGGTTTAACTTGAAGGAGAAATGAGTGAACCTCAGTCAAAAACAGGGGATCTGAATCAATTGTAGCTTTGGAAGTTTTGTTTTGTGGACTCCTTGTTAATATGGAGTGGTACAGTTTTGCTCCTTTAAAACAACTACTGAAATTCTTGTTGAAATAGAAGGATGCATTCAGTATGTCAAAGACATTTATTATTCCTGTGATGGACAAATGTGGAAAGGAGGAGAAAAACATGGGTAGTGACACGAAATAGCACACGTCCCTGCTGATCAGCAGACCAGATCTATAAAGCTGAGACAATGAATTGCCGCTTAGAAATTAACCTAACTTTGAAGGAATTTTGAAAAGGCTACTATATGAGTGCATGCATAATGATACAGGTGTGATTTATCTAGAAAACTATTTCTGAAATGCAAGGTCTTAAAAATGCAAGTTTTTTTTTTCTTTTTTTCCTGTTTTAATGGAGATATTGCAGAAACTATTATAACTACAAAGATAATTTTTTTAAAAGAAAATTGGTTTACTGTAGATTTAAAGGTTTCCAGATAGTTATTTTTTGTTTGTTTTCAATTTGGAACGCAAGATTTTATTATTAGAAAAATATTTTGAAAAATTGAAAAATGTTCTATTTTGTTTTGGTCTTGAATTTTCCCTTTAACAAAAAGAAAAAAAAAACAATTTGAAGAATGAGAAGCAATATCAAACTAAAAAATAAAATAATAATTTGAAAAATTCAGAACTAAGGGCTTAAATATTTTTTTCCTTTTCCTCAAAGCAAAATAAACCACATTGATACTTAGATGCAGCTTTCTTTTTTTGCAACATCTTCTCTACCAGAAAAGCATGTGTATGTTTATATCTCTACTACAAACATTACATTCTGAATATTTGTCTGTTACAAAGTGAAAGTTGATTTTTTTCTCTTGAATTGACATCTGTTTCACTATCAAAATTTGTTCCCAGAACAGAATAAGAAACCTGCAGAGAATGAATAGCAAAATAAGGAGGAGAGACTTGAATCTTCCACACAGAAGGTGGCAGAATGTAGCTCCCTTATCTGCTATACATAGTACACATACAACACACTGTTATTATTATTTCCATTTCAAAATCAATAGATTCTAGACCTATATCATCAAGGACATGCTGGAACCTCTTCCCTCCCCATAATAGCCCTCATCAAGCTGCTTATGGCTGCAAAGATGCCAATCAGTTACTGCAAAGGAAATTCACTGCATGCTCATAATAGCTTTGCAGGCTGAGTCTGTCAATCAATACAGACATCTTGCCATGCATTGCACTTGACTCTGTCAATTTATGCTGATACATGGATGAAGCTCACTGACCAAGTCTACATAAATAAATAGGGTGGGCTTGTTAAAATAGTGCTTTTTAAAAGCACTTTTACCTTAGTGAAAGGCATCTTTACCAACCTAGTAACACCAACAAATGGATGTTTTAATCAACTGAAAGTCATCCATCTCCTTAGGATCAGAGTTTGAGTGTATAGATTATCCTGCTTATTAAAGTCTCTATCCCATCCTCAGAGTCGATGGTGGTGTCCACATTTTGGGATAGAGAATTGATTCCCAATGAGTTTAAATTTGGCATTGTTGTTGTTTGTTTTTAATCCAAGTTTGCAACTTCTCTTACGGTATTTAATAAAGCAGAAAAAGTTTCAATAAATATGATTTTTTTTTCTATCTAAAGTAGAAACATACAAAAGTAAAAGCCCATATTTTGCACTCCTCAAGCCATAGTTAAATGATTTACTATGTAACTGAGAAACTTAGACTTGGTAAACTTCAATTCAAGTCTGAGCACACTTAAGTAACTGGACAGGCTTATTTCACAAAGACTTCACATAGTAGAACATCAGATGACAAATCTATTTTGTCACTGAAGAGCTTTACAACAGCTATGCAAAGTGGGTAGAAAGTATTCCTAAAGCTCTCTACATCAGATACTCATTTATAGAAGGCTACTGCTAAGTGGTCACTTCAGAAGGCTGGTATAGGAAAAAATATGTTTTAGGAATTTTCACATCTTCTCTTTTTGCTGATCTAGATTTGTTACTGTTACGTTCATTACACAGTAACTAACTGTTCATGCCACAGGCTATGAACAGCAAACGAAATCAAGGTTCTAAAAAGAAAAAATCCTGTTTTGTATACATTTCCTTTCTGAAGGAAATACATTTCCTTTTTCTGAAGGCTGCAAAGGCAATAAAGTGTAGAAAATGTAAATGTATCCAAACAGAATTTGTATAAATAATATTTTTCAAAATCATCTGCCATCTGTGAGCTGACAACGATCAATTATGAGCAGGCCATGATTAGGGATAATCACTATTTCAAAACAACAAATAAAAAAAGCATTAACAACACAGTGTTGCAATAACATAGGTGTTCTGAAGGCATATGCTCTTCAATTTTTCTTTTTAGAAACACTGAGTTAGACTAAGAGAGCAGATATCACCTATGGCTCTGTTTCCTAGGAAATTTGTCTTTCTCCATGTCTTCTAGAGACAGACAATGTATTTTTTCAACTGACTAAGAACCAGCAGGATCTATTATTTGTCATAGAGCTAGTCTGCTGATAGAAAAAAAGCTCAAGAGAATCTATTTTTCTTTTTTAGTGATGCAAAAGAATGTGTTACAAAACCATCTGTTAGCTTCACTGACTATCCAGTCAGCATCTATTTTCAAAACTACTTGTTTGGCAACATATACCACAAAAACTATGTTAATGTTGCATGTCAAAAGCAAAGAGGAAGGCAGCTGACAGTTCTGTTATAAAACATAAACAAACAAAGAATTTCAACTCAATGTTTGTGATGAACCAGAGGTGCAGCATTCAAAAACATCATCCATAACCTCTCCAGAATAAATGGAACTGGTAAGTAGTTATGAACTCTCAGGAAAGGTGTACTGCACTATGATGTGTGTTGCTCTCCTGGTGGCAACAGAAGTCAACTGAAGAGACTACAGCCTTCAGTCACTGTAAGAAGTCATTTCAAGAAATTACCAGTTTCATCATTCTCAAATGACCTGTGAGATAACAGCACCTTCTAATACAGCATTTCAAGAAGAGAAAATGCATTCTTTCTGATGGCAGTATGCACAGAAATGAACACTCACATCTTATTTGCAAGTTGTGGGATACTTTTAGGAAATGTTACCTACCTGCTGTGTTTTCAACAGATCATTCTGAAGAATACTTTATAACTCTCTTGTTCTAATAGTTAAAACTAAATTCTAAAATGTAGTGACAAATAATGTCTTTTACAGAATTAATAATAATTCCTATATTATATTTCACTAATATAAAGTACACTCCATACCCTATAAATTTCCACCAACCATATATCTTTTTACTCCCTTATTTCCTAAAATGTTAATATTACCATTTCAACTGGAAATTCATTCATCTTCAGTTTTTACAAAATGCATGTTCATTTTGTCTGCTTTATTCTGCTCAATCGATTTTCTTGATTTTAAATAACATATTTAACACTGCTTATCATGGCATATATTTAGGTATTTTCACCAAAAATTCATTATTTTGTACCCTTCAAACAAGCAGCACAAATATGTAGTGGCAGCTACACATCATCCAATGCTGATGTTTATGGTTTCTCACCTGAACTGCTTCCTAGAAAGGATATAGCACTAAATCATTCCATATAGCCGAACACATTGCTAAAAACAAATAAAACCCACAACACAAATATAACCTGGACATTTAGGAACAAAATGAAATTCCATGAGAAGAACTTCAGCCAAACATATTTCATAATATGAATATACTCTGTCTTCCTTTCATGTTTCAAAGGATTATCTGCTCTTTGCCCACTTTATTTACCAGCTTCATCACTGTTCCTGCCCTAAAGCCCTAAATGGTTCCACACTAGAGCCACACAATGATTTCTGATGGTCAGGAAAGAGGATTTAACTCCCATTCCATGAAACAGAACACACTTTGACTATATGTTACAATCCATAGCCTCGTGATATCATATTCAACAATATAATTTAAATAGCTTTACTAGGGGATAAAATTGTCAAATCAATACAATCATTATTGTATTTTTTGAGATATTAAATGAATCCTGCAACTTCCCATAATATCAAAGAAAATGATAGGCAAGCATTGGCTATGTCTAAATTGGGAGAGCTAAAACTATCACCCCAGGCATGTGCCTGTTCACTCTTTCTTCCCAGATATACACATATAGAGATCCCAGGGCGCAGTATAGATCAGAATTGCTATGCTATGTACTGTTCAGCATGACATACGTTTTGGTCTTTATTCTGCCTTCCACATGTTTTTGAAATTTCTATATATTCAGCTGTTCTCTGAACCAGAGAAAGCCCTCAGGATTAATAGGCTCTGTTCTCTGGACAGCTTTCCTAATTTTTAAAGTTTTTATCCAAAGAAGTCTTGAAAGGTGATGGGCTATATCAAAACCATTTATGCCACGAAACAGAAGTGATCAGGTGAAATGTGACCTTCCATTTGAAACATAAAAAATTGCAGTAAAGTGAAAAATTTCTGTTGTCCAAACACTTTGTAAAGAATTCTGTTTCAGTCTGTACAGCTTGAACTTAATTTGCTTGAAAATATGCATGGTTGTTGTTCAACAATTACTCTAAATTGGCACCACAGGCTCTGGGGAGTACAAATACGATTTTCAAAAAGGTTAAGCTATTGCATTTAACAGTAGCTGATTTATAAAAACTCCCAGCTGAAACATACTGAATTCTTGTAGTTTTCAATAGTCAGTACTATAGGATAAAACGACTTTGGTTTACAATATTGTACCATGCCTGTAGGAAAGTGGGAATGGAAATACATTTCCTTGTTATCACTGTTTACTAACTATATGCTTAAAAAACACCTTATATCTCCTTACAAGATATTTTCTTTGCTAAATGCACACCTTCTAAAGTATTAAAAATTCAGAGATTAAAAAGTGTCTGCAAAAACACATAAATCAAAGAGTCTGTTCACATCTACAAATTTAAACTGATTTAAGAGATTCTGCATTTAAATGTGATCCAAAAATGGGATCTGGATTTTTGCAGAATCCTTAAATAGTAATAAAAAATCATTTAAGTTTGAAGTGATTTGTTTAAAACAGTTATTCAAAGGCATGCCAAGAGAATCAAATATTATTTCCATCATCGAAGTATTTGTCAGACACTCACACCACTTCTTGTTTTTCATTGAAATAGACCACGAATACATAGCATTGAATTGTTAATAGTTCTTGTATTAGCTAATGATAATACTTTACAGTATGATTAGGATGTAACAGTTTGTCTAGAAATCCCTCTTACTCATCCATTTTCCTACAAATACACACATTTTTAATGTTGAACTAATTGGTTTCAGGGTTTCTCATCCTTTAAGTATAGCTCTTTTCAGGAGTAGGTTT
The DNA here is from genome assembly GCF_009769625.2 of Cygnus olor. NCBI lineage: Eukaryota > Metazoa > Chordata > Aves > Anseriformes > Anatidae > Cygnus > Cygnus olor. The sequence goes on along the minus strand of NC_049172.1, from coordinate 38,467,413 downwards.
ATGTCCAGGCCTCTGATGGACAAAAGTGAATGTAATCAAATAAGAAAGGAAACTAATGGCAACAGAGCTCTGACTTACACAAGAAACATCCCAGCTATTGGTAGGAATACAACAATACTGGTAAACACAAAGGCAGCTTTTTGGATGGTAACACTTCCTGTTCATCTTGGTGTGACTACTAAAAACTAAGTATGCAAGTGTAAGAATTTTCACATGCCAAGTTTCAGTGCATGCCCACCACTCACACCCATAAGACTTGCAGAAATACGCACTGATGATAATTTTTAAACAGTTAATTTAGTTCAATAAACAAAAAAGCGTGGACAGAAAAGAGAAACAGAGAAAGGAGTGTTTCAAGACAGTCTCACAACGGAGGGATCCTAAAATCCTTCTGAAAGTCTGACTGCAAGAGAAAACATTGCAAATCTTGTCTCCTTGACCTAAAACAATCCCAGCTTTTCCTAGGCCCAAAACATTGAAAAGATTCAAGACACGCAGAACAAACTTTGCTTTTGTCAACCCAAAATAGCCTTCATTTGCCACATCCAGGTACAGAGCCTAGATGTGTGCAATGTATCTCTCTCAACAAAGTGTTTTGTTGATACATTTGCTGTCCTCTGAGAAACAGCTGTATCAGCTTCTTTTACTGACACATGAGCAATAGGTCAAAGGGCACTACTCGGTTTCTCACTGTAAAAGCCAGTAATGCACAGTCCATGTCTTCAGTGGATGAAACAGCTGCTGCAGAAGACTGCTAATTCCCCCTACCTTCGCAGCATCAAACCATGAATGGGAAGAAAAGCATGGGCAAGATAATCTACAACGAGCCTATGACCTGGAATCAGGATGTGCTTGAAGGAGAATGAAATCAAACAAATTGAGACAGAGGTTGTTTCATTCTATTTCACAAAATAAATAAGTTTGAAGACGTTATAGAAGAAAAGATGAAATATGCACAAGTATTTGACTGGCTTTAAATTGTCATAGCTAAAGAAATAGAAAACAGCTTCATAACAAAGGCAAAGAACTAAAACAAGAGTTCATAGGATTTGATCCACACTGAAACTGTTGATCCGCTTTGACCTTGGGCAAGTCATTTTACTGTTATATGTTCTGAAAGACAGTTACCGTTAGGTATACTGAATTTCTGACACATTTTGAGAAGCTTTATGAATTTTTATTGGCTTTAAAACAACTTGAAGAAATTTTCCCAAGGATTCAGATGCAAGCACCTTTTATCTTTATCAATTATATTTTATAAAGACACAATGACACATTTTCTTTTCTATGCATCTGGGAAAAGACAGCGATGGTCTTTGTGATAGTCCTTCTGTGGCTGGCCAATGTAGTTTATGACAAACAAGCAAGCCAAATGGAAAAAAAAAAAAGAAAAAGAGAGAGAGATCTGTTCTTGTATCAGGTAGGACTTTACTAATATATAACTGGTATAAATTATGGGTGAAATCAGTGGAGTCAAATCCACATAAGAGCAGGTTAGCAGGTAATTTGGCCTGACATTTAAAAAGAGAAATCAATTAATTTGAAACATGAGATGAAATCACACAGTGAATGCTCACTGATCTTTATCCTCTTAAGTTTAGCTCCAAAACACTAAAAAGTGAAATTCTAGACTTCATAAACTCTACAATGGATATAAAAATGTTGTAGTGGCAGTTAGAAGCAATGACACAGAAGGCATTCATTTGTCTTTCAGTGGTTTATGGTAGCTTGCATGACCAAATAGTAGAAAATTTTCTATGCCTTTGATATTTAAGTTCACCGTTTCCTGCCCAGTCTCAGCCATGTGTAAGTATTGATACTTCTGGGTTAGAATCATTTTACCTGGTTGTGGGTTTGATCACTAAGTACACTGTTTTATTCTTTTTTCTACATATCCGATAGGGGATTGTTAGTTTCTTTCAAGAATTCCTTTCTAATTTCTTTTTACTTCTACACGTCTATTTCCATTGTGTTTAACAGCTAGAAAGCTAAATGTAACCTTTCAGTGAAAAAACTATGCATATTACAATGCTACTTCTGTCTGACCACACCTGCTTAACTACAGTTTTTCTGAACTACCTAACATTTCAAGTCTCTTCTGATGATAATCTTGCAGCAACACAATTAGTTCACTCTCTCTTCAATTGATTTTGTTTTGCTTTAAACACAATTCTTCACCAGATTTCTCTGACCGTTTTATGGGACACATCTCAACAGTCCCTTTCTCATTAATGAAAATAGAATTAAACACATTACTTGCTTGCTTAGCTAGCAAGTGCTTCAAACCTCATCTGTCTGATAGAGCTATAAAATAGTGCCCAGGATTACTTAAATTTGTGGTTCATCTCCTTAAAAATCCCTTATAAAATCAGTCATCCTTGTCAGTGAAACCATTCCAATTTTATATCATTTAACAATTACATAACAATTAGAGTGTAAGCTTTTTCATGAGTGCTGTGTGTGCTACGTACAGGCAGAAAGGGCTATTCGCCCTTGTTCAGCCTGCACCACTCATCCCCCTCATCCACACACATTCTCAGTGCCCTGATTTGTCCAAAAGTTTTACACGTCCATATCCTCTAGCAGAAAAGATCCTAGCTGTCCTGTGCTTTCTTTTGCTACACAGCCCCTACTCTGCAGGGGAAAACACAATATTTTAAAGAGAGCATTTTTTCTTTATGAATTTCTCCCTCAACTGTCTACGTGCAGCATTTTATTTTATTTTATTTTTATTTTTAGGAGGTCTCCAGTCCTTTGGTGGTAAGGAAACAGATGTTTATTTATTGACATTAGTAAATAGACTATTAAGGTCTATAAGTGTGACTGGTACATATCCCATCATTGTCTCCTTCACACATGTAAATATAATCTTTAGGTACTGGGAGAGATGGTCAGCTATCAGATTTCTAAAGCTGTTTCTTCCTCAAATTCTAATGTAAATTCTACAATATGTACTCATACAATTTTTTTTTTCTTATGAATAAATCCTTAACTTTCTCACAAGTACAGTACCTTTTAATCATGTATTTGTATTGCCCCTGTAATTCTTAACTAATTAGATTAAAAGTAGATTAATCTCTTTCATACTTGCTAAACTCAATAATTGTTCATGCAACAATCAATACACATTTAATTAATAGGAAAATAATTGGCTTATTAAATTAAAGTTACTTTCCCATGTTTTGCTAAGCGTTTGCAATGAAATGCCATTTTTCATCTCCTACACTAAATTTAAATTTGGAGATAAGGAAGATAATCCCCTAGGCCATTTTCCAGGTTTTGAAATCAATGGGAGTTATGCACATGCAAGAAATTAAACAGAAGGCCAGGTTATAAAACACTGGATCACACTTCTTAGATGGAAATCAGTTTATCCTCACTTCCTTATCAGTTCTGAAGTCACTGTTACACTTAAGTCTAACCTGACAGAGAAATCTTAATTTTCAAAAGTTGTCAGTTACTACAGATGTGTGGAACAACACAGAAGTATTTTCTCTGGCTTCTCCTTTAAAGGAGTTAAGCTACCAAAAGGAGCTAAATTTTATTTATTTAATTAATTTTTATCAGGGAGCAAACTTTTGCTTGGATTTCACTACATATTAAAGACAAGAGGGTCCAGTCACGAGACAAAAAACCAACAGGAACTTAGATTCCAACAGTTAGTTTGTCCATGGAAAATGGACAAACCTGATGGAAGCCATCAAGCAGTAAGCATTTTTTTTTCCTTTTCTTTGTAATTGACAACAGAAAACTAAGACTACATTACAGATCAACTTGGATTCCACAAATACTTTAATATTAACCATATTAATTTTACTACTGAAATCACGTCACATAAGCAGTAGGCATGTTCCACCAAAAGGATAGTTTTGGGGACCCATATAATTTCCAAGCATAACAGCAACCTGAGGTACTGATGCAACATCATACAGATATCCAAATTAGTAGTTGTTTGTTTGATATGTGTTTGTATATACTCACTCTTTTTCCACAATGAAGGCAGCTGGAAACAGGAATTAGGAAACTGTAGATCATGGGCTTTCCCTGGATTGGTTTCTGGACCCCGTAGGTACATCCTACATGAACTACTTTCTGGCAGCAATGAGGTCAACATCGTTGCTGAATATGGAAAATGCAGAAGAGAAATGTTACAGATGAAAATGTTTCTACAATTCACTATCCTAGTTTCACTCTCACACCTCTTTTTTCTCCAATTTTTGTACAGATTCAATGTTTTCCTTCGTTTTGAAATTTAAAATCTTACCAATATTTCTCAAAGTTGTGTCATTCTAATGTCTTACTTCATATTTACTCAGATAGACGTATTTTACCCGAGATTACCTAACATTTATTTGAAGCACCTCTATATCTTTCCATAACAGCAAGACCAGGATTGTGAAAACTCCATCCTGATTAATGAATGGGTTAATTAAATGCCCTCTATTATCATCAGCCCACAGGTAATGCTTTTCAATGTATTCATGTTATTAAATATTAATAATTATATACAGTATATTTTCTAGCCACTTGCTTTAACGAGGTGTTATGAACTACTGTAAACCTCTTTAAAATCACTGATTATCCAGTGATTATTCCTTGAATTAATGAAACTTGCTTTTATTTTTTTTACCCTTCTTACAAGTGCTAAAGATTTGTTTTTTTCTGCATTTCCTAAACTGCTTATAGTCAGCATTATTCAACAGCGACAATGCTACTGACCAACTCCAAAGAAAAACTCAGCCCAAGATTTTATAGATTATGATCAGTTATTTGTAATATTAGAGAGCTTACATTCAAGGAAATGTCCTTACTGACTGCAGCTATAATTTTGTATACCCTTCAATTGCTCGTTACATTCTGTACAATTTTGCAAAACCTGGTCACAATCAGAAAGGAAATAGAAACATATCCCCTGAAGTATTTGTCCATTATTAAAGAAAATGTGACATCATCTTACTTTCTCCAGATTCATTGCTTTGCTTGGACAACTGCTAAAGTATGTATGTATGTTAAAATGTATTCAGGTGCTTGGTGTCAGAATGTTTTATTAATAAAGCCAATCTTCAGACGTTCACCTTTCAATAGTAGTGGTGTCATCTGTGTACTACTTTCTCCACATGCAGTGAAGTTTAGAGATGCATTTGAATATTTTACAATAGCAATTTAGACATATTTATTCCATTCTTTAACTTTTTTTTTTTTTTTTTTAAATGAGCGCAGAGAAAGCGAAGCTGAAATACCATGTTTAAGGCCAGAGCTGTTCTCTCACAGGACAGATGTTACAACTTGAAAATCCTGATAGTGGCAGCCCTCAAAACAGCAAGTGGCTATGACACATTAAATAATGCCGCTATATAAATATATTAGATCATTCATTTCAATCAACCTTGTTTTCCAGACTGTTTAATTAGTAGCTTAATTAGTGTTTAATTAGTGTTTAATTAGATTAGCAGTCTCACAGATGAAAAAGCACAGATACAATCACTCATATGATAAACAAAAATGGTGTTTTCCTTCAGATATTATTAAATGCTGGACCTCTCAAAAACTGAACGTTGTGATAGAGGTAAATGGATTAGATTATTTTCTGTTGTAGAATTAACTTCAGAATTGATTTTACACCAACTGAGGATATGACCAAGTGCTTTCAAAATAATACATTACAGTTTAACCATCAAAATGGGTTTTTTTGTTTGTTTGTTTGTTTTAAGCAAAGTAACATTTCATTTTGAACAGATGGACAAAGCTTTCATCTCTTATGTGGAACAAAAGAAAAACTTCAATTAAAATGTTCAGAACTGCAGGTACCAACAAGTAAAAGGAGGCTTAAAGCTGTTTTGTCTAGTTTTATCTCAAAAGGTATTCATTCTCCAGCAGCTCAGTTCTCGCTGGTATTCCAGAAACAAATTGTCTCACCTAGGTTTCAATGGAATGGCACCTTTCTAATTCATACAGGCACAGTGATTATTTCCTCCTACCAACTAAGGATTTTAAAATGAATAACTCAATTATCCAGAGTTATAGGGTAGCTTGGTCTGTGGGTTTTTCATTCAGCATGAAAACAAACAAATAAAAAGCACACAGGGGAAGAAAAAAAAAGTGAGGGGGCACACATGAATCTGCAGTCATGCATAGATTAAAACCAAAAAAGAAGCAACACTTTTGCCTTTCCTTACCTTAGGGAACAAGAGAAACAAACGATGCATGTCTTGGATATCTTTCATGCAGTTCTTTGGAATCCTTAGAACCTCTGCAGGTAGTTAAACCTTTGAAAATCCAATTTATGTCAGTATTTTCCCTGACAGTAGGTATCTACATCAAGTCCTTGCATGCTGGGGGCACAACAAATAATTTAGCTAATATCTGGACTAACTAATTTAAGAGCTAGGCTAGATATTTTCATAGGATCATCTCAAAACTCCTGGCAATAGGCATTACTGATTGATGTGTTCTACCCAGAACATGCAGCAGCAAACCCACAGTATGATACCAGATCCAAAAGATGAGCCCAGGAGGAGAGAGAGAAGGAAGGGCAGTTTGTATGCACGACCTAATGCTGGCTACCCACTGCAAAATATTCGATAACCTCTCAGCAAGTCTTATGATTTTTTTTTTAATTTTTATTTTTTTGCTCAGTGCTACACTAATACAGTCAGTCAACTATTTTGGTTCAAAAGCCAGCTTGCATCAGGCTGCACTGCATAGTATAAACATACTCTTTGTTCCCCAAAGTCTAATTAGCTCTTCCAAGCAATTATGGAAGAACATGGAAGTTGAAATTAAAACGATATTTTTAAGCAGTAACTTTATTCCTCTCCCATTCTTTAAACACAACATTATTTTCAAAAGTTGATTCCAAACCTCTCTCCCCAGAACTGCCTTAAAAAAAAAAATGGACAGAGGAATGAAACAGAGTAGGCTGTGTGGATATTAGAGTGTTTTTAAGGTGTAGACAGGATTATTATTATTATTTATTTCAGAAAGACAGCTTAGTTAAGTTCCTTCTTTGCTGTCTACTAACAGGTGGGATTCTTCAGAAAATAGATTTTTCACTTGTTGGCATTTTGACAAATTGCAATTTCAAGTCTACTAATTACAACATTAAAGTGGAAAAAACCTCTCATGGGAATAACCACATTTCATTATTTGTGTAAAACTATCACTTGATAAATATTGGATTGCAGTGATACATCTCCATATGTCAAGGTTTTTATTCATATGACTAGTCACTAATCATTACTAGAATTAGCTGTGATCTATTTTGATCTTAACAATCCCAGTGGGGTTGATTTGACATAGTGGCAGTAATTTTCAGCATTAGATCACAGTATCAGCTGAAAAAGAGGGGAATTCATCCAGTTAAAAGATGGCTCAATTTTTAAGGCAGCTTCCTCTTCCATTTCCCAAACATAACACAAATCCAATGCTAAAGCAACATTTTTAGTGACTACTGATTTCTGCAAGCAGTCTTTGCCAAACTGCACACTGATCTGGATTTCCGACCAAAGCATGTCCCAGGGTATGAAAACAATTAATTGAATTATCTCTAATACTGAAGAGGAGATTAGGAGCCAGTAGGCATCAACATTTCTATTTTAGAGTTCCTAGCTGCACCAATTCTGTGTCAGGGAATGCTCAGAAACACTTTCATTTGAACTGCACCCATCCAACACCCAGCAAGGCAGTCAGGGCCACAAACAGTATATTCTTCTGCCTGGGCCATCTGCAGCACTTGAGCCAGCAATCACTCACACCTGAAGCATTTCTTATAGGCAATGGTTAAAATAGCATCTCACCTGGTATTAATCCACTTTTCTGTTCAAGGAAATGCAAACCTTTGCTCCCCCCTTTCCATCTGTTTCATGAAGCAGCACCTTATTATGAAATATATACACAGGAACAGGATGACATTGAATAGGACATTGCTGTACCAGGCAAGTAACCACGCTAGTAGGTCAAGTGGTATATTCACTTTATTTCAGTGTAAAGATTAGGAACCGTTCACATATTCGTAGGCAGGAATAACTAGGTTCTACTTCCTGGGCATAAATTAATCTCCTTTTATGTTGCAGCAATAAAACACTTGGACGTGCCACCTGGCCTGGTGCCTCTAGCCTGGTACTGAGTTGCAAGGTGTAATGGACGTAAGATGTAACCTTCAGTCTCTCCAGAAGCCATAGACATCAAGCTCCTGAATCGTGCTACAGCATTTAGATGCTTTGAAGTCAGTTATAACGAAATACTTGCCTCCCTTGGAAGACCTATAAGCGCGTTCTTCACTTCAGTCCTGTTATTGTTAAAAAATATCTGAAAAGTATTCTTATATAATAAATAAGAGTAATATTGTAAATAAAAATCAAGCTGTACATAAATATCCAGGGCACAATGGTCATTACGGTATAGGAAGAAAAAGAAAATAAAGTACATGCTCTACACATGAAACAAGAAGAACATGAAAAATAACACTTATCATTTTCAGATTTCCACTTTAGCTGTTACACAGCTAAGCCCCAGGGATAAAATAATTGGTCTATTCAGAACTATTCAGAAAACTATATTTTTTTTCTGAAATGACAGTTGTCACAGATTTTTACCTTTTTTTTTTTTTTTTTTTTTTTTTTTTTTTTTTTTTTTTAGTTTATAGCAATTCATTTCCTGATCCTATGAGCTTACTGGCTGATTCTAAATCTGAAAAATCAGAGGTAGCTGGAAAGAACAAGAAAATTCACTGACTGATACTTTGATTTCCCCTTCTATCTTCACACCAGTTGAGTAATAAAAAACAAACAAACAAAACCACACAACTTCTATAGTTTTGTAGTAGGATTATTAATTGACTCCTTTACAAATAATAGCAAAAGAGCAACTTTTTCTTTTTTCTCCAACCCTCCCCCGCCCCTTTCCATTTTCATCCTCTGAAACTAAAGCACCTGCTTTTATCTAGATCCAAACCAATTCCCAGCTGTTAGGAAACTCAGGGAACATTTCCAAATTCTACTCAGCTTCCTTAATTAAACTTGTCCAACCTAGAAGAGCATCCTTGTGGGAAACAGTCGTGTCTTTTTTCAAGGTTAACGTTCTTTTAACCTCCTTCAGAGCCAGTTATCTTACTACCACTGGCTTCCGCAATTTGAACAAGGTCTTACTAGCACTGATGGATTACTCCAGCAAAATCTCTTCTAGTTAAAAGCATTTGAAACACACCCAAGGGGGAGAAATAGCATTAAAGCAGAGATTTATCTATTTATTGCCAGGCAGGGACTCCTTCAGAAAGGAGTAAATCAAAGATAGTTCACAAGTTCTTAGCAAAAAAGAAAAGACGATGGAATGACAAATTTTTCATGGCACTTGAATCAAGGAAAATGATAGTTTGAAACAGAAAATCATAGTAGATTATTTACACACGATCATCACTTCAGAAAGCTTGTAGAATAATGAAAAAGTTAAAATGTATGTGTATCTGTAAGTGCAAATATCCTACGCACAGCCCGTATTTGAACTCTACTAAAAAAAAAAAGGCTTAAATGTAACTTTTTTTTCTTAAATGATTATGTACTTGTGAGGCAAAGACCATACTCTAATGCAAAACAATACTACTATGGAATGAAAAACTAAATCAGAATAAGCCCTCCAGTAAATGTCAAACAAGACACAATAATTATTAAAGTTATGTATTTTCGGCTTAATAAAAATGGTGATAACTTGATGCAATCTGAATTTCGGTAGCACGCACTTAAACTGAAAACTTTCATGACTATAACATCATCCAGATATTGCAACAAATTCTAATATAATTTGTATATTTCAACTAGGCAACATAGTACTTCTCAGATGGACTTTGGTATGCTACTTAAACTCCCCGTGAAGTCATGAAGTTTTTCCACTGATTTCAGTAGGAGATTAAATAGACCCATCTATAACAACTTTGGCCTTTTATAAGGTTGGGAGCCAGAGTACGCTAAAATAATCCACAGCACAGCCAAAGACTATATATAAATCACTTTTTTTTTCTAATGCTAGTAGGTAACATTCTTGAAAGAAAATATAAACATGAAATACTTCTCCCCGCAGAACTGATAATAAGAGTCCTCTCTTGCAACAGGGTTGGACAAACTCAAGACAGGAATCGAAGCCATAGGTCTCCCATAACCTAAAAAGACTGTAAAAATAGCATGCTAAATGTACGTCACTCTGTAGCCAGTGTTGTACAACTAACATCGCATCCATCTGCCTTCGGTTCAATGAGCAGGTCATTAGATGATTCAGAGACTGAGTCTGATTTCTTTAACAAATCAGTTTATCAGTTCTGCTCCTGGTTCTACAGATAATGCTGTTAAGCCTCAGAGAAAGCATAGTAACCATTTCAAAACATATGCATTTTCATCCAAATTGAGAACTATGTTTTCAGATGTTCTTTACATATGTTAAAAAGTTTCTAAGTAGAAGGGTAATTTCCAAGTCTATTAAAAAGCCTTTCTCTAAATAGCACACTAAAATAAAAACAAACCTGAAGCCTGGATCAACTTCACAAACCCATACAGATTGCCTTGCTGGTCACAATGATAGGTAGAATGAAGTTATGGAGTTTTCAAACAGCTAAATCATTTTTTAAAGTAAAATTTTAAATGATTTTGATGTGTGGTGGCCAAAGTGTTTATAGCGAATTAAAAAGAATTCTTAAGTGCCCACTATAATCCCTCTGTAGGATGTTATGAATACCAATTCCCCATTTATTTCAGGAGCTTGCAGATGTCACACCAATCTCATCATATGGACAGAAAAAATCTGTTGGGACTATCTGTGCATTTCATTGTCATGATGAAATGAAACAACGCCTGTGACAGTCTACAGAGACCTGCTCCTGCTATATAAGATTACTGCAACAAAACTACTGGAATAGAACTTTTATGTGAACTATTCACTTTAGCATCAAAACTGGTTTAAAATAGTATTAAATTACGCAAACCTACACAACCTATCCAACTTGGCAGCTTTTTTATTTTTTTTTGTAATGAACGAAGTCTAACTACTTTTTTCTCTTTTCTGTATCAAGACAATTTTTCATCTTGTGAGTGACAGTACATATTTGCTTTTCAATATGACTAGAAAATATTTTTTGTCCATGATGAACTAAAAGTACTCATATTTTTTACAATGCCATTGTGCTCAGTTTCAAAACAGAGCTAGATGAATAGACCATATCATATTACAAAGAAGTATTTTGGATTGTTATTATTTTTTAATTCTAGAAGTACTTGTTTATGTTTACACATGTATGCTTATTTTGTAAGATAATTTTGGTCAACATTAACAGTTACCAAAGACAACAGTTCCGCTATGTAGGCAGGCACGTTTTGACCTAATTTTTTTTAATTCGCAATAGCATTTTCGCATCCACATCCTTCAGTGTAGCAGTTCCACCTCTGGTAGTGGAAGTAAAGAAAGATGGTTCTTTGAGATTCCGTCTTTTTCAAAATATTTTCTTTTTCCAGCTGATATTAATATCATGGGAAAGGTCATTTGACCTAATGTAACAACAGGCAGCAAACAGACTTCCAGGTTCTTTATTCCTTTCCCACTAAGGTGTACACCTAAGAGAGACTGCTACAGCTGACATGGAGCTCTTTGATATAGTCGCAGGGCAAATTAGGTGAGATTTCACAAAAAGAAGCATTAGTCTACTTGGAAGAAGTACTTGTAAAAGGATTTGTTTTCTTTTGATTTGTGTTAGCTTTTACTGTGTCAAACTAATAATATATGATACGATGAAGCACTACCTTATCATGAAGCAAATTAATGCCCTGATTGGTTTAAAACAGAAAGATAGCAGTGATATTCTTTTGCTAGAAAGTTGTATATCAAATCCTACAATCAGCCTACTTTCACTGGGTTGGCTGAAAAAAAAAAAAAAAAAAAAAACAGATGCAGTTCTCAAATATACTTGCTGTAAAATGACACAGGAATGGCAGAGTATTCAAACAAAATTCATCCACATATTACAGGACGTAGTGCAGTTTTCTTCAGTTTCTCCTTTGGTACATCAGTGGTAAGACAGCTTTCAGCAAATGAAAGGGTCATAAAGGCAAATATTGCATGCTCTAAATTCACTAAAAATGTAAGTATTAGTTCTGCAAGAACAGGATATACAGGATATTTGGAAATCAGGTGGGATTTTGCAGTTGAAATCTATCACTATAATAGGCATACGAAACAGATGAAAATTGTTTGGGATACTTTAAGGTCCAGAACTTTATTCTCTGGTATGCGTTTAAGAGAGATTTCACATGCAAGTGTCCCAAAAAGCGCAGTATCATAGGATTTTACAAGAAAATACATCACCATATGATGACAGTGCAAAAAAAAACAAACAAAAAAACAAATAACTCAAAGAAGAAATGTCAGCATTACTCTACACACTTTGTAAGCAGGTACCTCAGAAGCAGTATGTATATCACTGTATAGAAAAAGCTTACCTAGAGAAACACCAAGCTCTCCAAAAATATAGCAGGAGAAATCCTGGTGTAGGCACTTTCTTCAGGTTAATGAAGCTCTCCTCAAAGATAGTCTGCTTCTCAAACATAACAAAATTGCTCTGGACTTGAGAAAAAAAAAAAAAAAGATACACATAAAAAATCTGGAAGGAAAATCTAGAAATAGGTCTAATAATAATAGTAATAAAATGAAGTTTCATAATTTCTCCACTCTCTTAAGGAAAAGCAAGTCAACAGGGCTCCAACAACTGTTCCAGAAACAGTTGTCAGCTGTAAGAAAGAAATTTTGACCTCCCCTGAACAAATTACTACAGTTCCAAGAAGAATTAAGAGCTAAGTTTTGCAGTTACTGCATATTCTTGCTTCTTGTTTGTCTTCATCTGTGCCCAGGACAAAAGGATTACTCAAAATGTCAGGTGTGAAGAGCTTTGCCTTTATTTACATTCACACCAACATCATCTGAAAAGAGCCTGGTAGGAGTGAAACTACAAGCTGGAAAGGAAGAAAATCAGAAAAATAGTATGGAATCACTAGATGTTGATCACTTTCCAGCTGCTGAACATTTTGAACTCTGCCTGTCCATAGATCTTAGAATCAAAAAGCGCGTATGTTTACTGGTATGTTGTCTGCATCTCATTCAGCCTCAAATCACACAAGAAGTTGTTAAACTTGACTTATAGGTTGAATACTTCTACAATCATTGTGAGTGATTAACAATTTGATCCTAGGGACAGTGTTCAGGATTATAAATTTCTGATAACATTTTTTTTTTTTTAATCTAAAAGGTCTAAATCCTTAATAAGTAATATTCTAGGTGATTTTTTATTTGGTTTTTATATTTTAGCTTTTTAGCAATTCAGCCCCACTCTTTCACAGATGCAAAATAAATATTCTGAAAAACTTGTTTGTATATTTTAGCATGCAATTGCTAAGTTTTTTTTTTTTTTGCCACATGTCAAGATTTACTTTTTCTGTAAGAGTAATCTTTTAATTCTACTTTCATAATATTAAAACACTTTAGAATCAATAAAGCAGAAAAATAATGTTCAAGTTTTAGTCTTGAAATGTTATGTTTTGCTGTACCTTCATCTATTTTTGATGTTTTTAGTTTTATCATCTTCAGGAGTAGAAACCAAGAGTTTTGAAACCTGCAAGATTTTTTTCTACTTCACCCATGAACCTGACTGTGAGTCAACTCACTGATATTGGGAGAACTTCATCCTACTATGTTCATTGGATGGCATATGTGTGATACCAGATTAAACCGCAGAAAAAAAAAATATGTATATACGTACACTAAAATGAAGTGATACTTCATATAATGCCAAGAAAAGAAAAAAGGAAAAAACTCCTTGTTTGGGTTGCTATCATCTTATACTCTCAAAAAGCACTGTTTTCTTTAGCAACAATTATTAGTAGAGCTTTGTTTACAAAGAGAGCTTCTGTATCAAAGTTTAAAATCTAATTAGAAACTATGAGAAAATGATAAATAAAAAGAGATAATTAAAAATGATTTTAACCAGTATACTGTTTCTTTGTATAGAAACACATTTCTGGGGTAAAGAGCACTTGAATGACATGGAATTGCATCCTCCAGAGGAGAGTCTCTGTAAATAAAAAGACAATGGGAAGGTGATTTCTTGTACCCAGCTGAGGATAACTATTACCAGCCAAATTTTATGGTAAGAGGAATCTCAAATTGTTGTTTAGTTCCTAGTGTTTAACCCTAAACCATATGAATTAATGGGTGCACTGACAATTGGAATGGGAGAAAACCTTTAGAATATTAGCATTTTATAGGAACAATGACCTTAAGACCAGAACATTTTCTGGGTATTGGTGCCAGAGAGCCACAACTAATTAAATTAAAGCAAGCCCTGGTCCAATTATCTATGATTTATATAGTTTAATGTACCTGTTTTTCATATCTATATTTTATATATTACAATATTTCAGCTTTTTTTTTTTCTCCAGTTTCCACTGCATATAAATTCTTTTGACATTAGCAGAAGCAAAAATCTCAATGGCCCATGCTCATGTGCTTTTTTACATAGCAGATTAAAAGAACAGAACTTAAAGCCCGGTGCATCGTAAGTAATGTAATTTAATATACGACAAAGATATTTCTCTTTTTAAAAAAAGGTTGTGTATGTGTATGTATGATTACATTTAGTTTTGGAATCAGAGTCATGCTTTGTGAACACGCATGTCACAGAAAATTAAAAATATGCAATATTTTTCAAGAAATAATTCATTGTTTTCTATCATGCAAGAAAAAGTATATTCACAGATTTTGCATTTGAAATATTAGGTTTGTTTACACTTATTGAGAAAGATAGGATTCTTTCACTTTTACCTAAAATTAAGCCTAAAATTTGAGGTTTTTCTTTTCCCCCACCATTTGGAATGTGTAAAATATTCGAAAATAGGCATGCTTAGCAAAGATGGATGTTAAAAAAAGTTAATAACGCTTAAAAGATTAACAAGATAATAGACTGCTGTAGAAATAAAAGTTTCCCTATGGATGGCTGTGACAAACTGATAAACTTGTATCACTTATTTTAATTACAGGATTTGAAAACCAACAAAAAAAAAAAAACATAGTTAAAGAGTCATCTTCATATGCCTTCATAAATTCCTGAGCCAGTCACAACAATTGTTTTTCTTTCATGAGGCAGAATCTTTTAGTTTGTTTGTTCTTAAATCAGAAAATGTAGTGTATTGATGCACAACTTTGTCATGGAAAATATCCACTGGTTTCAAGAATTTTTAATGTAAAAATTTTCTGAAGTTCCGGGAAGAAATATCGCGGTAAAATTCCTAACAATAGGACACAGCCTGATTCCTGGTGGAAAGCCAGGATCGCTGATGAATATGATGAAACTGAAGTTCAGTTCTTACTTGGAACTATCTCAATATTCAATGTTGAGTTAGTCTCTCAACAAGTTTTGCAGCAAAATTAAACAAATAGCTGAGCCTTCACTGGGCCCCTGAGAGAAAGGCTGAGTTCATAAACCCAGCGGTGAGGTTATTCACTTAGGCTGTGGAAGAAACAATACCTTGTCTGGACCACTTGTAGTCAGGCAGAATAAAGAAATATTGTTTCATTCTTCTGCATCATAGGTGACTGCTCAGGCTACCAGCAAAATGATTTTATGTTTATCTGTCTCTTTTCTCTGAATAATTTCAACATGGAAATATATTGAACATTCAGAATACAAAACAGTTTATGGACTAGAAAAATCGAGTCCCTTAAAAATTTGATGTGCCTTCCTCCCACCCCCAATTGTTTGCATTTTTTTAGTTTATCAGCAGTGAGCAGAGTTATACTGTCAAAAAATTGAGTTCTCAGCTGTAACCATACAGGAAGATTCATAACATGTATTTAACTTTATCTTGCATGGTTGCTAGCAAAAAAAAAAAAAAGCAGCATTTATAAAATCCATACTGGAAACAAGAAAGGGGGAAAGGAAAAGTGATTGGTTTCATAATAAAATGGATTTAAACTAACCCTGTAAGAAGCCTCATTTTTAATGATTATTTTTTGTACCATTTTAGAGATTAGGACTGAATGCAAGTTTTTAGGCAGGATTATATGTAAAACTGACAAACTCACAAAACTAGCCTAATCAGAACTGTTAGCATTAAAAATAAGTACTCCACAAACACAACCACATACAAGTCAAGCCTCTGGCAAAACATAATAATAACCTCAATGCAGTAAGAATAAGAAAATAGATCACAAAAAGAAGGAAAATAGAAGGAAATTGTTTATGTGGAAGGAGAAACTGGCCACACACCCATGTATAATTTTAAATACCACCAAAATAGTATGTATTTTTAAGTCTACCTTGCATTATATTACAAAATTAAATGAAATAGAACTAAAAAATAGATTTTAACTATAAGACTTGCATTCTAGGGTTGTTTTTATTTGGTATATTGTAATTTCTACATAGAAATAATACTCTTAGAAAAGCTGAAATAAATCAGGTAAGGGTTTTGGTTACTTTTCTGGATTTAATTTAAACAATCATGCATAGATGATATACCCAGTATGCATCTGTCATGAAGCAGCATCACAACCTGAGAAGACATCACAATAGCCAAAATCTCCATTCAAGAGTGCATGCCCACTGGATTCTTTACTATCTTATTTCTTAGTATTTCCTTTTAGTAATTAGTACTTTAAAATTTAAATCTACTTTACCAATTTTTAAAAGCTAAAGCAGCTCATTGTTTAAAAAAAAAAAGTTATAATAATTAAAAAAAATCCCAGCCAAACTAAATGGAAAATCTTGCTCAACATTCCATTAATATAGAAGGAAGAAAAATGAGCTGTTACCACGAAAGGGACTCGTCTTCCCATTCCAAAGTGTTTCTACATACCAGCAGCTTTGAATCTGTCAACAAGTCAGCTACTGTCATGCTAAATCAGTAGGTATAAGGTTTTTTTAGATTATTATTATACTACGGCTCTTCAGTTATTAGAACAGTGATCAGTTGAGAAATATTTTGTCAACCAAGTGTGATTTTGTCTCTAGACTAGCTGTATTGACAGCCAAAAAAGGAGTAGTATCTTTTGGAAGATGGAAGAAACAGAGGGTTTTTCATAGCTATGCTAGGTGGAACTTCAGAAATTACCGCTTTTACTTTCTATAATGCAATCTTATTTTTAATCTAAATATATAATACAGATATCTGCAGCAGTCTTTGGCTCTCCAGTACTTGATGTTTTGTCCTTCAGTGGATGATGCTGAATTGCCAGCCTGTTTGGAGGATTGCATTATTTAGGTGTGCAACTCACAGCTAACTATATCAAGTTTAGAAAACAAACTTTAGACATTGAGTTTTGAAAATAACACTTTTGTTGAAATTAATGCAAGGGCAACAAGAAAACCATTTGATAGCCCTCTGGCCATTAAACATGCAGCATATCAAATTACACAAATGACTGCTCAGGTCTTTCAGTAAACAAAATATATGAAACTTCCTGA
Organism: Cygnus olor; assembly: GCF_009769625.2. Classification (NCBI taxonomy): domain Eukaryota; kingdom Metazoa; phylum Chordata; class Aves; order Anseriformes; family Anatidae; genus Cygnus; species Cygnus olor. The sequence continues at coordinate 38,449,925 of NC_049172.1, read as the reverse complement.
AATGACAACAGTTTTCTTGTTATATATTTTCTTTTGCATTTACAAGACCCTGGAGTTATCAAGATGCATCTCCTTTCCCAGAATAAGCTTAGACACCAGTAGGGGAACTCGAACTCTGGGAACTCTACAACTTTATGCTGACCATTTTAAGATAAGAGTCAAGGGAATCTGCTACTTGTTATCTACAGTAAAGTGTGAATAGATTTATGGCATTGGCCTTATGAGAAATAATGGCACACTAGGAAATCAGTGATATGATTTTGCAAGGTGCTAAGGCTGCTGGACTGAGACCAGAAAAGCACTTCACTATGAATGGAGCTTAAAGTCAGGGTAGTTTGTTAGGCAAACATTTACTTAAAAGCTAGGTTTTCCTACAGATTTCTTGGCTAGATTCAAAGGTATTCAACTCCCACTTAGATATCAAAAAAGATCATATATTTATTAAACTGAGCAGTAATTCTAATAGGAAATTCTCATGAGGAACATTAGCATGTTTGAAAAGGCCAGGTCACTGAAACTAAAGCAGGATTTTAAAAAGTCTGTAAATCTTCAAACCGTGTGACTGTGCACTAGAAAAAAAAAAAAGATTTCGGAAGCGTCCTACAGAAAACAGAGAGAAAAAGATGGGAGATTGCAAATAAATAACATCATAAAAATTTCTTCTTACAAAAGGACCTGTATACATAGGTGGTTCTCTCCAAAAAAAAGAGAGACGGGGGAAAGGAAAGGAAGGAAGGGATAGACCCTTACCTAAATCATAGGACCTTGTGTATATACGTAAATTCAACTTCTTGAAACCATGAAATTGTTTCTAACTCAGAGGTATCTCAAGGGGTTATTTCACTGTAAGTTTTTATAGAATTAACTTTGTTAGGTCAAATAAATATATGAATAGTAATAAATAATTTTATATCTTAATCCGATTTAAGCAACGATAACAAAACATTTCTATTCAGATGTGAGCAAAATTCAATGAGAATACTTTGCTATTTTGTTTTAACAATTTGTACTAAATGCCTGAATAGAAAAGAAAAAAAAGCTCCAGTACTTTTTCAGTCTGTTTATGGTTCAATATTTTCCAACAGCACTGTTTCAGTAGCTTAAAGAAGTAAACCCTGATTACATACACTGTAATATTTAATTCCAAATTATGTCTACTCACAAATGAACCAAAGTTAATAGGTTTACTGTTTCACATGAGCTGAAACAGTGTCAGATCAGTTTTGTTCCTTCTGATTTTTGCCTTTGACTGCAGAATTATTACAAACTGCCTCGAGGCATAACTTTCCTTTTAATAACACGCAGAAAATACAAACCTTCAAGTGTAGTTATTGTTCAGTATTATGTAGTAGAAGAGAAGTAGCAAGCAGTTATTAAATTGTCAGACATTAGAATGCGCACAAATCATAACAAAGGTCAAATTCTCTGCACCAGCCAAAGTTTACAACTTCAGGATAAGTTCCAGGAGACAGAAACATCTGAATGTCATGGACCTTACTGACAGCCATCTGCGTGCATGAACTTGCACGCAAAACAACAATAACAAAGGAAATCAAGAAAGATACGATGTGATCTATGATAATATGCAGTTCCAAACATACCTCACAACGGAAAAGAGAATTAGCGTTGGACCGGGGGGGGGGGGGGGGGGGGGGGGGGGACGGGACAATAGTTCATTTGCCTGATAAGATTAACCAATTAAAACAACTCTTCAGAAAGGGACCTGTTCTTGAAAGGTATTAGAACAGTTTTTACACATATATGAAAGGAAATTGTTATCTGAAACAGAACTTTTGACTGCTATAGACATAAACATCCATATGTCACAACTCTTAATATGTGAAGGAGTTAGTTTCTAAGCAATTCTTTAAGTCAGCCTGAGTAGTTTTGAATAAATTATCACAATTCAAAATAAATAAAACTGACAGAGACTGGCTTAAGGGCAGTGATGGAAACAGGGTTTCCCCTAAGGGAAGTCTAACATACAGTAATGAATTTATGGGCTATGGTCTACACATGCGATGATAGGTACCCAGTTGGCTTATATTACCCCAGAGATAATGATGCACAAACTTTGAACAAAGTGATCTCTCAACAGGGAACAGTTAAAATATGCTTTTAGATTTAGATTTCATTAATCTGAACAAACAAATTCTGTTTATTATTTTCAGTAGACATATAAAATTAATTTCTTAATGCAGGCAGCCACTTATTTATACCTTGCTTATAATCAAGATGTCAAATAATGAATATTCAAGTGTTTTTAGCTCTCTCCACTTCTGTATTTTAAGTTAATAGTAGTACATTGTGCAGTACCTACAAATATCAGTAAAGTACTCTCATGAATATTCGAAATATTTATGACTGTGGGCTACATGTAAAAAATAAATAAAAACAAGTAATTTTCACAGTTTACCCAAATGTATCCACTTATTTCTATGCATGACTTACAGTGTAGACTCTTCCTGTAAAGAAAAATTGCAGCTTACAGAAAAATACAGATACATGCTGGCATGATGACAACGCTGAAGCAGGAAAGACTTAGAAAGTTTAGGGATAATGAAGAAACACTGTTAGCTCACATGGGGTTATTCATATGCTTACCATCAGTGAGTTATATAGGAAAGAAGGGTTTTATTCAACGTCCACTAGTTAATTATCTAAACCCAGCAGTAATTATAATTGGCTAGAAAGGAACTGGATGTTACAGATGATGTAAAATAGAGCCCTCTCCCTGCATCTGAGCAACAAGAAAGGAAAAAAGGACTTAGAGAGAGATTATGCAGGATTTGAACTATTTTGATGATAAACTTCATTAATAAAAGACCTTTTTTGTATGCATTGCCAGATTTCCCCAGCCATCACTATGAGTAGTAAAATGAACCACAATTTTCCTTTAAGGCCTTGCATATTTTTTTTTTTATTATTATTATTTTTTCCAGTTTCTCACTGGTAAAGAAACTGCATGGTAAAGTCATTATGATTCTTTTTTCTAATTTTCTTTGATGAATAATTGTGTGTCTACAACCATATGGAAGAAAAAATTACATATGTGGTTAGACTTTCACTCTCAATAAAGCTGTCAGCCTGCCTCACAAAGGTCACATCACTGATAGAAAACATCAGACAGCAGAGGAAGTCATTGCATACAGTAGTCATCTCATCAAAATAATGACACAAACCACAATATGCCCATTTCATAGCTGTTTTCCATTATTACATGTATTTAAGTTCTGTTGGCCACCAGCCAGTTTTCTTCCTTACTACATTTTCACAGGCATGACTGAGAAAAAGTAAACCTTTATCTCTCTCTAATATTTTCTATTTCTTATCAGGGAGATATTCCTCATGTAAATTGTCGTTTAATCAGGAAAATACCTGTATGAACAGAGTAGATTCTTCCCAAGCCTAGAGAATATACAACTCTTTAGTTTAACGCAGCAGGTCCTACAGCAGTAGGACTACTGAACCCATTCCAAAACACTTAGAAAAACTACAAAAATTGAATATCCCTAGCAACTAGATTTTACCAAATCACGTTCAAAAGAACTACTGTGACTCTTTTACTACAGACCTCAATCATAAGTTTCTCTGTTTTGTGCAAGGTCCATCTTTTTCAGTACCTAAACCCAGAAATCTTACAGATATGAGCAGCGGAAGCTAGACCAAAATTAAAAGCTTTCCAAGCACTATCTTCTCTTGTTATAGTCTAGTAAAATGCAGCTATTGCTGTCTAATCAAGTAAGGATTTCAATATGTTCCAGTGACTGCCCGTGTCCTCTACTGGCAAACAAAAAAACGGTTTTCACATACCCATATTACATTTCCTTATTTAAATATGTACACATCCAAATCCCACAAACAATGCATACTTTGGTATGCAAAGAGATTATTTTCTGCATGAATTATAAGGAAGAATAAGCAAAAAGTTGTCTACATAAAAGTGAACACAACACAGAGTTAAAGAAATCATACATTTTACCTATTCAGTTCTATTTTAATACTACTTTTCATGTACTTAATGAAGGACATTCAAAACTGGGTTATATCTAATTACTGTAACGTTCTGTTACCCTTGGAACTGTCATTTTAAGGTAAGAGCTTGTACAAGAAAACTCCAGGAAAATGGTTTCTCAGTTTAGTAAAACCATCTCTGTTTCTTTTTGCCATGTATGTGACACAAAAGCTTTGCCTCTTAAGCATCTCTGTCAGCATTGGTGAACTTGTGAAAATACAGAGGTTGCAAAGGTTTGATATATCACCCCACTCTTCTAATTTAGGTACAATCTGGTGCACACTTTTCTATCCTTTCTACTGTTTCATCTTTAAATTAGAGTATCTACAGTAGGAGTTCACAAAGAAAGGCTAAAGAGGTAAATACAACTGAAGAAAGGTAATGACAATCTTCACTTAAAAGGGACAGAATATGTACTAGGTAAATAAACAGGGAATTAAGACGGAAGCAAAAATAATAAAGTGCAAATTTAGACTGTACTTCAGACACCTTTTCCCAAACAATGATATATTGAAATGTATAATGGTCTGCTCAGCCTGACTGATAATTTATCATTGCTTTAGTTGTGAGATGAGAGCACAGAAAAATTATATCAAGTGTTTCTGAAAATATTTGTGGTGGCGAAAGGGGGGAGGAAGAAGGTGGGGTATATATATGCTTACACACACACATATATGGAGGAAGAGAGAGTTATATAAGCTCTAAATGGTTAACTGTAATTGCAGTTTTAATTACAAGATATGAAGTCTTAATGCATCTGTCAACTTCAAATAGCTTCAATTTCCAGGCTTCCTGTACGAGTCACCTAGACTGAAAAGCATCAAAGGAAGGTAGTGGGCAAACTGTACCACTTATTTGCCAGAAATTAGTAAATTAATATGAAGATAAAACCTTCCTATGAATAACATGATGCTCATTCTCATTCCCCACATTTTGCATCTGCATCCCTCTCCACCCATCACTTGACTGAAATTCCTTCTCCTGCTTCCTTCTTAGTTTCAACTGTCTTCAGAAAATTCCCTGATCTAACAAATGAAGTACGCATTAAATGAATGTTCATTTGTGCCTCCAAGAAACCGTATGTTTCGTGGAGAAGTTTGAATATGAAAAAGTGACTGACAGTAACAAATCTCTACATAACTTGCGTAAGTATTGACTGCTTATGATATTTTTCTCTGTTGCATGATCTTTAAACAGAAAGTAGCAATTTCCACAACAACCCTTTTCTTTCTTTTTCTTTATCTTTTTCTATTTTAAATTTTCATTGAATGAATCCTAGGCAGTTCAGCAATTTGATAGCATCTGGTTTGTGACTACGCTACTTTGCTGATAACCTAAAATCATATCTCAAGGTAATTTTAGCCCCAGGACAATACAAATGCAGAGACTCCAGACTTTGAACATTCACTTAAAAATGTGAAAAATTGACTCTTGTAGGTGAAAGATGTCAGATTCAGTGGAAGAACAATAAGAAAAATGACAAAGAATTTCCACACAACTGTGACTGTTTACATCACCCAGTGAGAATTAGACAGTGTTCATCTGTCTTTTCTAACACCTTCCTTCACAGGACCAATCTTCCTATCATGAATCATAACCAGCCTAAACTATCCACAGTCTGAAGCATTTAGAGATGTTCACTTTACTGAAGAAGAAAGGGAGCTTTGTTAACAAAAACAAACAAATAACAGCAACAACAACACAAGGAAAAAGCATTTGGAGGCAAGTATTTCAGAAGGCTTTGTAAACATATATGTGAATGCAGTCATTGCTACTACTATGCAAAGGAATGAGAAGAAACTGGAGTCAATTTTTTCAATAGCATCTACTGACAGCGCCACAAAGTAGAGGCAAAAACGTTTCAGAGATGTTAAGAGATATAAAAACATAAAAGGAATTAAATAGGTGAAATACTTGAGGATCCCTTAAAATAACTACACAGCATATGAAATAATAATATAAAACTTAATGTGATCAAATATGTTCTTAGTTTATCACAGTTCTTGCAAAATGTCCAACCATGCATTGGTTGAGCCTATTGTGATAAAGTCTAAATCCATTTCTAATAATTATAAAAATTACAATAACATATCAGACAAGTTTGTATAGTTTTAAAAACAAAAAAAAATCTTAATCTTTTCCATTTAGACAGTTGTATTGGGAAATTTAATTACCATGATATTTAAATACCACTTTATTGTGAAATCAATGATATCTCTCATTCCTGGGAAGTGCATGAAATTTCTTATAAAAAAAGACGGAGAGCAACTCTGTTCAATCAGATAATGACAGGAACAAGAGGGAATGGTTTTAAACTAAAAGAAGGGAGATTTAGTTTGGAGGTTAGGAGGAAATCCTTCACTCAGAGGGTGGTAAGGCACAGGAACATGTCGCCCAGAGAGGTTGTGGGTGCCTCATCCCTGGAGGTGTTCAAGACCAGGTTAGATGAGGCCCTGAGAAACCTGATCTAGTGGGTGGCGTCCTTGCCTATGGCAGCAGGGTTGGAAATAGATGATATCTAAGGTCCCTTCTAACCAGAGCCATCCTATGATTTAATGATTAAAGAAACATTTTCAAAAGTGAAGGTGACATTGACACGTGCATCCTGCTGCAAGGTATCTCAGGTAGTTTTAGAACAGAAAACATTTTGTTCTCCTTCACTTCCAAAAATTGCTGAATATTTAATGTCTTTATTGCTGATCATTTTAACACAGAAGCTGATGAAACCAACACCACCTCACATTTTGCAACAACTGTACCTTGCTTCCCATCTCTCCACATATCAAATTTAACAGTATTACAGCATGGGTGAGTCTTCTATGGGCAGAACAGAAGTGTTTTGGCTATTTCTGGCAACCATTCTCACACACTGTGGTGAGCCACCCCAGATATAAGGTTCTGCTAGAAAAAGCAAAAACCCAGTAGGAATTCCAAGCTAATTTCATTGGCTAAAGATTTTGAATGTTCTCATTTTTCTGTTCAGAGAAACCCAACTTAAAATGATCATTTAATGCATAACCTAGTCTACACATGTTAAAAAATAGTGAAAGTCACTAGATTTCTGCAATAAGATCAAGAAAAGACAAACTTCGTTATTTTAGCCCAAAATACTACTAGTTCCTGTTCTGTTTAATGTACCCTTGTGCAGATTATACAGGGCCTTACTCTTGTGAGTGGCTACACATGCATTCAGCTCCATGTTATTGGGATGAGGTCAATGGTTGGTTAAAAAAGACCCTTTGTGACTTTTTGTGAAGCCAATGTGATAGAATCTGAAATTGCTTCACTGTGTAAAAAGATCAGAATAAGGAAGCTAACAGTATTATTCAGTCTTTGGGTCAACACAGCTCCCGTAAATTGTATTCTCCAAAGATTTCATGTAACATAACAGCATGATATGCCCTGAGGTAGTCTGAGCTGTCATCCTGAACAACTAAAAGATATGACACTGCCTTGTTGTATCGAACTTCACCTGACTCAGTGAAATTTGGGACATATTTTGTATCTGTCATGCATTAGAAGACTAGCATTAGAAACGGTTCAATTCAAAGATTAAAACCAAATAAAGTGTGTGGGTGTGCTGCCAATTGCAAAGTTTTGAAGGATGCAAGTATTAAAATTGCGGCATGTGGCAAATTGGGGCATGTATCATGAGCAACCGTATAAGTCCTTCCAAACTATCATGCAAAAATTCTCTGGAAAGAAATTAAATAAGACCAGGGAAAAAGGATGTTATTTATTTCTCATTAATCTAACAAAGAAACAGGATTAAATTTTAAAACAGTTTAAAGTGTCATACAGCTTTTATGACTCCATACAGACTTTTCCAGTAAGGATTACAGTGTTGTAAAATAAAGTGGGAATGCCACAATAAGAGTGAATACTTTGGACCAGAGTCCATACTTACGTTAACAGGTGCAGGCATTCACAATGGATCTTGTTTTGGTCAGATATAATTAGGTTAGGCTAGAACAGACAGAAGCTGTGTTTAATCATGAGTATAGCATAAAATGTCCCTAAAGCAAAAAGAATTGACTTAGTGACTAATGGCTCTGTTCTGTCAGTCACTAACATGGGTCCAATCAATATTGAGTTACATGATATAATTAGGTTCAGATCAAACTTCTTTCAACATATATTCTGTGTACTGATATTTGATAATAAAAATGTAAATGACCAACATTTACTCTATTCACATATATTGTCCAATTCTTCTGAATATTCGAATTTTGCTAAAGCAATTGCTTTCATAACAGTGTATAGAATGAAATAAAATATCAAATTGAGATTAACATAGATAAATGATTAAAAGGCTTTGCAAGGATGGACTAAAAGATTTTAATGACAGAATATTTGAGTGACATTATTTATGAAAATAATACGAAGCACTGTGTATGCTACTTACAAAATCTGTAGTGTGTAATATGTTTGTTACATACTACAATTTAAAATAATTTATATAAGACTGATAATATATTTATATCAACAAGCAGCAGAAATATCTTTTGTAAATTTAATTTAAAGGTGTTGGATGGCAATCTGCAGATGGATACATGCAGACTAGAAATTAAGAACTGTTAGAGACTCATCTGAGCTAATACATTAAACAAATAAGTTTGCTACTGGGAACAGAGAAAAGTATGGAAAGCCATCTGTGACAATTTAACTGAAATATGAACAGAAATCTAACTTAGGTAAGGAATCCAAGAAGTGTTCAGGACAGATTTAATCCAGAGCAGATGTGATTATTTATTTATTTATTTTAAGGAAAAGTTAAAATGAACTAATTCTTGAAATTAATAACAACAATGTAACAATAGTTTTGTAACGATGTTTTTCTGGACACATCAAAACTATTCTGCCCAGACTGAGGTTTCAAATTGTAAATTGACATCAAAATATGTTGCTTTTTCATAATAAATATACTTACTATATTTTGATTTTTTAAAAATACATACATTGTGCATGTTTATAAATATATGATTATGCTTTGTATATGGAGAAGTAATTCCAAATTTCAAAACAATCCTCAGAAAATTTGAGAAAAAATAATTGAGATGTCAAAATTAACAATATCCAATATTAATACATATGAAAGTAAAGAATAAATTCTAAACATTAACCGGGAGTTATAATTTGAAGTTAAAACTTGGAAATGACTGCTCCAGATTATTTCACTGCATCTCAAATGACTTCGACACCAAACTGTATAAATGATTTATATTAAATAATCGTAGTTTGATAGCAAACTAACTAGTTTTATACCTACGTAGCTCACTTAGAATTGTGACAGTTTTCAATAACAATGTAGTTGAAATTATGCAGTATTAAACCAAAACAATTAGAATTGTTATGCCTTTTCATTTTCCCCCACTGGAATTTCCCCCACTAGAATTGATGGAATCAAGATGAATTGCTAGAATTCGGGCATGATGCCTAATCTCTCTCTCTCTCTCTCTCTATATATATATATATAATTGTAACTGGATCCGTTGGCTGGACTCAAAGATTGAGATAAGGCTTGTCCTAGGAATTGGCTAATTTGGCACAGAATATCTTTCATAAATGTACTTTTAAAAAGCACTAAAAAAAAAAGTAATCATTGTAGAATTTTAGAAATAATAAAAGGAAACAGTGAAGAGGAACACATACATTAATACTAAGCAATAGTTTTAAAGATCTATGTCAAAAAATGTTCCTTACACATTCAGAAAGCTGATTGCACACACACGAATTATTGCTTCTCTTACCTGTGCTCAGCATCTAACTCCAAACTGCAATTTTTAACATGGCACTTTATGCCCATTATAATCACTACCATGGAAGGTTCAGCTGACTTTCTTAGAAGAGTTGGATTAATAAACGCATTTTTGATTTCCACTAGGAACAACGTGAGCTCCATGTTTTAGAGAAACACCTTCCTTTATTTGAAAATTACTCTGAACCACATCATGCGTACCATGGTAGTATCAGACTAGCATTCTTATTGTTATTAGTATTATTAAAAGTGAACTGGCCTTCTGCCCAGTTAAATGGCTCATGCAAACCTTAGCAAAGTAAGCTAGGGCATATTTAAAAGGTTTACAGACAGACATTACTGGTAAAAGACAGATTGACCACTTTAGTTGCTGTCATTCACAACCTGCTGTAATTATGTAAATTATCATTGATTTCCCTTAATGTTAATACTCTAGTCTGAATTGTGACAGCTGATTGCTCTGACTCATGATCAGCATCAGACCAAACAGTAGCAGCTGAAGTGGATGCCACTCCCCTTGGTAGTGCTACAAAATTGTCTTGCACTTTACCATGCAAGACAAACCGTTAAAAAGTACTTCTCTGAAGATCTGCATACACATACTGAAAACAAAAACAGGTATTTGTTGCCAGTTTGAGCATGACAGATACTGTGCAGCTGGGATCTCAGAGCTAGCTCTGTATTACTGTACACTAACTCACCATTCTTTTGACTAAGAGCAACTTTCCACCCCAAAACACTAGATGTACAAAGAAACAAATTCCTCCTGGTATATGACCATTAAATCTTTCTGTGTTCATATAATATAAACAGAAATAAGTTTGTAAACTAGATTCAGATGTTTAACAAACTGTCTCACAAAGGAAAATGCATTTTTAAAAAGCTAGTGAAAAGGAGATAAGAATAATGCAATTTCCAACTCTCTCACAACTTTCACATTGAGAAATGCCCTCTGAGTTCAGCCTCTTCATCTAGTTATCCTACAGGGCCTACATTAATTCCAGACCTACGGCTTACAGACAACAAGGTACTTTTAAAGCGTTAATATTTGTTATTGATGAAAGTGCTTAAAGGAAACTTCATTAGAGATCAATTTATATAATAATAAATTCCTCTTAAAAATCAACAAGAAAAATGGTTGATGATTCAGGTTTTATGACAGAAAATGAAAAAAAAAAAAAAAAGTAAAAACATAATTTTATGAAATATTCAAAAAATGGTTAGACTTCCCCTGAAAAGAAGTCTGCATGAACATCAGGAAAAAATAAATTTTCCAAGGGAGACGTAAATGAAGAGCAGGTACATTGATCCAAGTAAACAGTATCTACTGCACTCCCATTATCCACAGAGCAATTCATCTCATAGCAGAAGTCAATTGAGACGGTCAAGCACAATTTGCACTTGCTAAATTCATGCTGGCTAATTCCAGTGGGAAATATAATACAAAAACAGAATAGTGGAAGCTATAGATTTTGTCAGTGGTTGTGTTAAGTTTATGCGACAGCATTTCATGTGTCGTTTCAATGTCAATGTAGACTTGTCTTCAAGAATGCCTCAAAAAGCTTCAAAGCATTATGACAAACCCTAACAATTGTGATATAATAGAAAATTATAAAACCCAATGAAAAATAGTTCATTAGGTTCAGCCATAAAATAGAGAAAATAATGATTCTTGAAGGTTGCAGAAGTTGCTTCATAGTAAGTTTGAAAATGTGCATTAGATGAAGTTATTAGAAACAAATTAGACAAGAAAGCAAAGCTCTATAATACAGGAATGCCATTCCCTATCCCCTCTGTGTTTAAGTGCTACTATCCATATAAAAAAGAGAATTTTCATACAGATGGATTGTTATTGCATACTAAGAGAATAGAGTTTATCATTTATCAATATCCTAGCTTTAAATTTTAGGAGGTGAAATATATTAACTTTTATGAGGAAGGAATTCATGTCTTTTTTTTTTTTAATGGTAGTAAATCATTTAAATGAGATGAATACTTTTAATGAACTGGACCCATTTTCTAGTACATCTTCTGCTTAGCAATTTTTTTGTTTCAGTAGCTTTAGTGATTGCAGCACAGAGACAATTAAAGAAAAAAAAAAAACAGCATGCTCATAGGCCTGCTATTAAAAAATAAAATTCTACACCAGCTAATGTCATTTTCTTAATGGTTCAGTTACCTCACAGATTTATTCTTAGTTCTCAGGGATATCCTAGATTTCTCTGACTTGGTTATCCCTACAATATTCCTTTGAATTTCCTTTAGTAAAAGAATGATAAAGCCCAGCTGAAAGCTTTAAGTTTTCTAGAAAAGGACACTACGAAACTTTAACATATTTCTCTGAAATCTTTGACTTAACATTTGCAATCCATATTTAGTATTCTAAAACTGACTTGTTGTGAAAAAAAAAAAAAACACTAACATTTAAAGCTAACACTGCTGTCCCTTTTCTGAACCAATTTTTTGTTCTTACTTACATATATATCAATTCACAACAATTGAGCTGTCATTTAATACTTTTATTAATGTATTGCTTTTAAGTCAGTCAATTAGTCTGAAAACCATTTTAATTTTGAATGATTTACTTTTTATTGCCCTATTCTCATCATTGAGAAATGTCCATATTAGTAATAATGAATGTGAAGAGCTATAATAAGTAGGCAAAGCTGAATAAGTATTCTGTATGTTAGCATCTTGTTTTTAAAGGTCAAAAAACGTCTGGCAAACAGAAGATGGGCTTTTATCAAAATATTTACGTTTTTATCATATAAATTATTGAAAAGATTGTGTGTAATTTGATTGACAGAAATGCACATTCTCTTTCAAGTAAATTCTAGCCTGAGTCTCCAAGGAAATGTCTCATACAATAATCAAAGATGTTCTGCTTCATTCTGATTTACTAAGCGATATACAGAAAGAAGTTCTTTACAGCATGACGACCTAGGTTTAAACTTTTCACTCAAACCCAAGCTAAGGGAGTTTGTCTATATCTGCAGCTACTACAGGTCAACAGCACTTCTGGGATATTTTCACCTAATTACTCCACAAACACTGAAGCTCATCTATCAACAGTCCCTTTCAACACTTGCTTTTCTAGGTAGTGTTTCTGGAAAAACACCTTTCCAAACAGTCATTGCACTAGAAGAGGCACTCAGCACATGGCAAAGCATAAACACATTTGGCAAAGATATGACTACAGTTTATACAAGTGTTGGGAACAAGGGTTTTCATAATACAGGTCAAGTAACCTTTGTCAAAAACAGCAAGTCTGGGCAAAAAGATCAAGATGTGCTTTGGCACTGGCACAAGAGAGTTCAGGTGCCCACTCATGTCAGTGTGGCACCTGTTGGTTTAGTCCTCTGCCAGTAAAACTTCTAGTGTTTTTTTTTCTCCTTTAAGACCTTCTGATCAACATCTCCTCACTGCAGATTCGATAACGCAATCTGAAATCTGCATACAAAACACAGCACAAAATATTAATCACAGTGCATTTACTCCAGTGAAGTGAAATTCTGTTCTGTGTTTTTAAGACAAACAAAAATAAAACAAGCAGAAAGTCTCTGGCAACTTAAATAGTTGAGAGCATCTTGATTATTTTTGAGTAGATAATTTGTTAAAAATGAAATGTACTTCATAAGAGACAGAAGAAAAGGAAAAGAACATTCCAATCAAAATTCAGGAGCATATTCCTTTCAACCCAAAAGCTTTTATCACACACCTGTGCTTTTATAAACAGTGTCAGCAAAACAAACTTTGCCAACAATACGATTTCCCTATAAATATGTATTACTCAGTTCTGAATTTTTGTTTTATATTTACAATTATTTTAACCCTCTACAAACACACCAAGCAGCAGAGAGAGTCTAATAACAGTCACCTTAATGGCAAAAAAAGAAGTAATTCAAACATCCACTGACCTTTGGAGAGAAGCTGGCTGCAGCTCTCACATGTCATGATTTCAGGCATGGCTATGGTAATTGTGGGAGACACTTCAAGTATTTTATGAAATGATAGGTTTTGCACGTTAATCCTTAAATGAGAACAGAGGTAAGATATAAAAAATAGCATTAATAACAACATCTTTTCTCTGAAGGTATCCAACAGATCTTGATAAACTTTGATGATTTATTGACCTATTTTTATAAATGAGTGAACAAGCAAAGGCTGTGCTGTAGATAAATGGCCCAAGGACACACAGGAGCTTGTAAGCAGGACAGAGACTAAAACAAAAACAACAACAAAAAATCTCCTTATTCCCTCCTTCTTTCTTTAAGCAGATTATCTTCTGAGTAAATAGCATTAAGACAATTCTTGCCCTTGTCTTCCACTTCAAACAGTTTGAGTATTTTGATATGTGAGAAATATGAGGTAGAAGGTGGCTAAGCTATTACCTCATTCCAAAATTAAATAATTGCCACAAGTACATATGATCATATACCCTCTTCATATGAGCACTTACAGCAGAGAAGCGTTCTGTGATCTGATTAGCAATAGCGTGATCTGATTACACATAGTGTAATAGTGTAGTATAGTGTAGCAACAGAGGACATATACTGCAAGATGAACATGAAAAAAGACATATCTTATAATTATATTACTATATATGTCATATGTTACATGTAAATAGTCTCTATATATGAATAGACTGATCTTAATCAGCGAGCGTATCAGTGAGATAGTCCCTTCAAATTTCAAACTAAGGAGCAAAAGATCTGTTTTGAATTAATCTGCGAAACCACTGTAAATTAATTCAAGTTAGAAGGGTCATCCCTCATATCAAAAATATGTCTTTTTACTCTATCGCGTCACAGGATAATTCAGGGTAATGATTAAATGCCAGAAGTTTTCAGCTAATTAATTGTGTTGTTTCTAAAGGTTCACAAGGGCAGGAGAGATTAATTGATATATTATTCAACAATGCTGCTATTGCTAATTAAATTTTTCATTAACATCTTATGAGAATGGAAGATATCCAATTCTTCGTACTGCTATCTCCTATGCTCACTGATAAAAGTGATAGTATAAATTTGTGTCTGTATTTCTCTGTTCCTAATAGTTGTAAGATCCTTGTAGACCCTTTTCTGCTCTTCTTTCATCATACCGAAAATATGAGGATTATGGACAATGGAAAGATTTATTAAAAAAAACACTCCTCTTTCTTTGAAAGGAAAAGATATTTCCAGATTTGCAAACATTTCCATTGACTTCAGCGAGTTTTTTTGAGATTTCTGGCAGGTAGATTCTCTTTAATCCTGAGTTTAGCTCCCACTGATGTTCCTCTCTTTCCTGATTATTGCTGTCTTCTGTTTCAACTCATTAATTTAGTGGATTGAATACAAAAAAAACATCCAAATCAGATTATTGGTGTGACAGACAATTGTTAACCAAACAGATGGCCCTGAAGTGCAGAGAAGCTCAGAGAACAAAGAGAGCTCTAGGAATCTCTGATTAATAGCTGCGTCCTATATTCTGGTAGAAAAAGGTTTTGGAGACTATTTACCCGTATTGATTCCTTTTTCCCACTGAGATGAGCTTGCATCTCACTCCCTGAATTCTCACATCTGCAGCAACGTTTCTACAAGAGTTCTTACAGCATGCTCCGTCGTTCATCACTAAAGGTGATGTCCCCCAGTTATTTTACACTATTGTTAAGTAATTGTTTTTAGAAAGCCATGGAAATGTTCATAGAAAAGTAAACTGAAATAAGAATTTGGAAAAAAGAAAGAAGAGAAAAAAATCATTTCAAAAGTAGATGATGTGAAATATCTCAAAAGATTTAGAAAAATGAAATCTTTGTCTGTACTTGTAGATAGTAAGATAGTAACTACAGCACAAATACAAGTAATAGAAAGTTGCCAAAAATAATGGCCTAGGTCAATGTGATTGTGGGAAAAGCAACTTCAAATTGCCAGAAATAACTGTGCAAATGCCCATTTCAAAATGGAATATGCTAAGCTATCAGCGTAGAAAAACGATCTTTGACTTACTGCGAGCATCCCAAGGAAGCTTAAGTACCTTTACTTCAATAGTAAGATAAAATACTACTCTTCATCTTAGAATAACGGTGTTCACCTGGCAAGGATAATTTTTTGAGCAGATAAGATATCTCAGATAAGTATAAAGATACATTTAGATATTTGTAATTTGCAGATACACATAAAAAGCTTGAAAAATAAAAGCCAATCAAAAAAAAAAAAAAAGAAAAAAAAGAAAGAAAAGAAAATCCATATAGAAATATAATTCCAGAAATTCCAGAATGTGAAATTAGTGAACTTAATTCACTTAAATCTATGGAAATTAAATATCTGTTGTCTTGATATTATCTGTAGGAAACTAAAAAAAAAAAAAAAATTCGAGAATTGCCAAAACAGATTCCAAAGACAGAGAAAATAATTATTTAAGCTACTCTTTGGCTTGGTGTTGAAACAAGAGCAAGAATGAAGAGTTTTTGACAAGGTTATTAATGCTTGAAATAGTTTTACTTCCCCAAATATATATTTCATACAAAAAAACCTCTAAGTATTTCATATTTTCCTTGTATGCTCACCTGGGAGAGAAAGCTAATCTTTGCTTATTTCAAATACAGGAGTCTGCCAAGACTTTCTTGGGTAAGCTTCAGAAGGAAAGCAGCATTCACAAAGAAAAAGAAAAATCAAGCTGTTTATTGAAAAAACATTTCTTTTGGAAATTACTGAGCATATTGCTAAATATGAGGATCAAAGCAATCAAGTTGACAGAAAATTAAAATGAAGATTTATAAAACGTTTGCTAAATTAGTAAGCTTTGTGCAGCATAATGTTGGGCTTTTTCCTATTAAGATTAAAAATTGCATAGTTTGCATTTCACTGTATCATCATTGCAAAACACAGATGTAAAATTCCAGGAATAAAAGGAGTTTGCATTTTGCATTTTTCAAGAACTTACACCTAAACATTTTATACAATGTTTATACATTTTTGATTGCCATCTAGTTCAACTACTGAATTGTTCATATAAACCTCTACATAGAGGAGAATAACATAAAAATACTTTTCTGGGTATTGGTAGTGTTTATTATATACTAGAAATATATTACCATGAAAAACAAAAGCCACTGCTTATGATTTCACTCCATTCATTAACAGGAATATTAAGCAAAAAGACGACCTGATTCACTGACTGGTGATATACCAGTCCATAGCTATATTACCATCTTAAATATATCCAACACCAAAATTATTAGGCCTCATTATTACTGCAATACTGCTTACACCCACAATAACAGCCTAAGCTTATTTGCCCCTACATTGCTCTGCTATTTCTTCTACTGTTGAGATTATTTTGCTATTTCTAATCCTATGCCTTTCTTCTCTCTATGAACTGGGCTGGGGCCATCTGCAAAGCCAGTCAGCTCCCATGATGAGAGATCAAGGAAACTCAAGCTGGGTTTTGCTCCTATTATTTTCCCTCCTCTTTCTCCTTGAAT
Source organism: Cygnus olor (assembly GCF_009769625.2). Lineage (NCBI taxonomy): Eukaryota > Metazoa > Chordata > Aves > Anseriformes > Anatidae > Cygnus > Cygnus olor. The sequence continues at coordinate 38,432,687 of NC_049172.1, read as the reverse complement.
GTGCTGGTATAGAGCTTGTGACTGTGAACACACATGCATATGCTTCAGCACCTTTTATCCACCCTCTTTCCCTACACCAAGAAATTGTTTTTCCCAGGAAACAAAAAACACTTGATAATAGTGAAAGACCATCCTTGACATTTACTGGAGTCCTTAACCATATCTTTTCTGCAAAGGCATCTGGGAATTTCTAGCATTCATTAACAGGAATATTAACCAAAAAGATGACCTGATTCACTGACTGGTGATATACCAGTCCATGGCTATATTACAATTTTACATGTCTACGCTGATCTTAATTTCCTAATCCTCCAGGATGGTTAAGTTTTTTCCGCTCTGCTTTTAGTAATCTTGTTTTCTGCAAGAAAAAAAAAAATACTATCCCAAGTTGCTGATCACTTGGATCTCTCAAAATTAATCAGTAATTAATTGGAAAAAAAATAATTTCTAAAAGAAGATGAACATAACATATTTTTAGATGAACATAACGTATAAGCAATGCAGAATTTTCTACTAAAAATGAAATCTCCTTTCTCGGGGCTTACAGTTATACTAGATTTTTCTCCAGGAATGAAAAGTGCTTGAGTAGATGGTGCAATCCTTAAGGCTACGTATTTTATGAAATTTGTGGGAGTAAATAAATAAATAAATAAATAAATCTACTTGACCCATTCTGTTTGGAGAGTATCAGTAGGTTTAGAGAGATCAATTTTATTTAGATTTGTCTTTGAAAAGTAGTTTTTATGACAACCTAATCCAAATGTTTTTATAAAATGTGTAACACATTTAACTTGTTAACAATGCAGAAATTGTTTTACCTACACGTATTGAACCTGGTTGCCAATCTGCATGCAATAAGTTGGAAATGAGAAGACAGGGCTTTTTTTTTTTTTTTTTTTATCAGTGAGGCTCAAGTTTTATATGAGTACCACATTACAAATAATGTTGCATCTATACTTTTCACTGCAGACTATTAAATCAGGAAAACTTAACTTTTGTCAGGTCCACAAAAGTGATAATTACAAAAACAAACCACAACCCTCACAAATTTTCTGAGCTCTGAAGAACACAAGAAAACCTCTCTGAAAGGGAGGAGAGGAGGAAAAAAAAAATAAAAACCAGCAATCTGAGTCATTATGCAAGATTTGAACACCTCTTTTAATCCATAAAACTGTCTAAATGGTTTCATTAAGATAGACCCCATCCTTCTGCCATTACTTCTAACTGATTTGCTTTAAGCTGGCTCTTTCCTAATCATTGAATCAGTACAATTCATGAATATCATCAATTAGCTGTCCTGTAACTTCAGAGTTCGTTTAATGTTTCTGTACCAGAGCTATTTAAAAACAGCACTACATGGTCATGTTGAGTAATTAAAGCATCAAGATTCATAATTAAAATGATTTATTCTAATTTCCCCTGCCCCTATCCTCTCCATATATCTTGGCAAGTTTGAAATAATCTGTCCCTGTTCAAAAGCAACCTGAAATAAATAGGTGAGCTAAAGCAGCAGCAGTAATTTTCATTTACAGAAAAAGTTAATGGTAGCTGTAAATGTAACTATTAAGTGATTTCATTAGTAATAAAATTGTCTTTATTTTATTATGCAAACAAATTGGCCTGGTAGGAGATTGAGCTTTTGTGTTACATAGCTGATTTTTGTATTAAATATTCATTTTACTCTATTTTTAACAAGATTACACAAAAATTACTGCAGTGTATTAGCCACCTACCTTGTTTCCTTGAACACCATTGACTTTGAAACTGCAAACTCTGATACGTAGATCAGATGCTAAAACTCTCTCATATTCTTAACTTTAGTGTTACAAACACATACACCCATATCTTTCTTATCTCATTCTATACCTAATATTGTACCTTTCTTATGTTGTCACCTTCTGTTTTCTCTATACATGGTGCAAATACAAATATCTTCATGTGAAATGCATGTTTGGATGCCATTGTTGTGAATATGTGTATTATATATTTTATATCCGTATTTTATAGATATCATACAAAATATAAGTATATATACATGTATATATATTAGGTCCGTTGAAGATTTAAATTTGCATTCTCTAAGTTCTTCCATTAAAATAATGAAAAACTGATTTGAACTCTCCCACTTTAAATGGTAATATCATCTATCAAAATTTAACAAATACAAAATAGGAATATTAGAAAACACAGATGTGCTCTATATCTCAAACCACAAATTCTTGTCATCTTTTAAGAAAATTTACTTTCTATTGATTACCTAACTTTACACACACAGGCACAATTAATAACTACATAGAGTTATTTCATTCACACTTGTGATGTATTTTTTTTTTAATTCATATATACTAACAATTTTGTTGCAAAACTAAATTGCTCATTCCCTTGTTGTTTGTACTCAGTCTCATGCTGTTCTATGGCTTAAGCCTCCAATGATAGCATCATAAAACTAAAGCTGTATGTATGAAAATGTGCAATTTATTGCTTTACTATTTTCAGAATGAGGACAGCATCCATCATTTTTTACCACAGCAGAGGATACATTTAATATTTGAAACCATATTATTTTACAGTACTCTTATGATCACTTACACTTGTAAGTGGCATTCTTTCTGCTGAATTACATTTATGTTGTTTAACTGTACAGATCTTTAAAAACTTTAAAAAAAATGCATTGCAGGATGCAATGATAAATAGGAAATACTACACTAAGAACGAAAATGGCTTTAAAAATATGATAAAAACATATACTTTTAGTCATTTACCTTACTTCAGCTAAAATCTTCACTTTTTGTTGAAGGGATTTTTTTCCCCCATCCTCCTTCCCCACATTATCAGTAACACAGACTCTATCTTTCATCCATGCTGCTGCTTCCTGTTTGCCAGTAACATTCATCTGCAATACATCTCGATTAGAGGAAGTATCTGTCTACGTCTTCCTCGGAGAAAGGATGCCCACATTCCGAACTTCAGCTGCCTGCATAACTTTCAAAGATTTAAGTCCCAAGCTATTACACAAACCTTTTCTGTTTCTGCTGCACTTTGTTGCTATATCAGAACTTTTCTGAAGAAAAACAAGCTTCAATGTTGCTTAATAACATTGTCTAAGATTTTTTTTAATCACCTTGTGTAAAGTATTTCCATATACTCCAAATATATCTCCCAGAAAGCATATTTTTTTGCATCTAAGTACACATTTGAAGTGTAAGAAAGCATTTTGATTCAAGGAGATATTGTCAAGTCTACTTAAACAATAAATGCAATCCATAAATGCAGTCATGGGTTCATCTACTTGGTCATTTTAAGGTTATTTAAGCCTGAAGTTGTGCCCCAGCTCAGCAAACCTCTCCGAATCTCACTCTCTCAGCATTATCAAGGCATGCAAAGTGCCACTATCAGGGCTATGGGCACTATCAGGGCTATCAGCACTATGAGGATTCCAGAAACCGTACACAGTACAAAAAGATGTCAGTACTAACCACAACCGGTCAGTTTTAGCATGCTCCGTTACTACAAAGTACTACTACTGTGGTTCTTTGCCTCACGTGCAGGTCCACAAGAGTAAAATCACTTGAGAAAAGTAAAGATATTGATCAAGTTAGATCTAGTTCCCCTTACAAATAAAGATAAAAAAAAGCCTGTTACATTAAAGCTTCGTATGTTCTAAACATAACATTTTTATGAAAGGCTATTTACATATATACCTTTCATGATTAAATTCTATTGGAAGCAAAATTTTAAATAGAAAATATTACTCAGAATTTGACAAATATCAGTGCTCTTGTTACACAGTGCTAGGATTCAGAGGAACTCGTTTTCTCTCTCAAATCTCAGAGTCTTACTATGTCCTCAAAGATCGCCTTCAAGTAGTTAATTAGTTTTGTCAGTCAACCGTCTCAAATTGGATTACCAATTTATTTTTTTTTTAATTTTAATTTTAAATCTCAGATCCTTCTGACTGAAATAGTGGGGGAAAGACACAGTAACATTGTGTGGTTAGCTGTGGGCATAAAAATACAGTAAAATTAGAGCACAGAAAAGGTTTCCAGTGTTTCTTTCAATGTGCATACCTGAACAATATTAAAGGATCAAAGCTCTGTCTATCATTCCATTTTTAATATCTTTTTACCCCATTTAAGATTAAATACTCCACCATTCTCTGAATACACTAGAGAGCCATACTGAAGTTTCTCATTAATCGTATTGATAAAAGGTTTCTAAAGAACTTGAGATACTTGATAAAACATAATAAATTTCTTTAGAAAGTTAGTGGGAGTTGATAAAAAATATTTACAAAATATCTAAGTGAACATGAATATATTCAATTGTTATTAATTTTAAGCAGATATCAATTAAATTATTATTGTATTGCATTTGCTGCCAGTAGAAGTAATTTGTTTTAAGTGATTTTCAGCCAGCTACATTTCTTTACAATCCACACACACACAGACCCCAAAAAAGTCTGTCTTCACATCTCCGTTTGGTAGAATGATACACCTGAGCCAATATATTATGAAAAATGTTCATACATGCAAACTTCATAGTACATTTAAATTAAGCCTTCAATCACTGTTTTGAAATCCATCATTCTTTTGCCTAGAAACTTATTGATACTTTGAACAACTGTATTCAATTCCTTTTTTTTTCCTCCCCAGAATAAAAGGAAAAAATAGTTTATTTTGGGGAAAAAATGTTTATTTTAGAGAATCAACATACAATAGTCAGATTAAATCCTGAGATATAAACATGATGGATGTGTACCCTTGATGGTCTCAGAAAATTTCGTATAGTAAATACAAGCCTAATGCAAGCCCTTGTGTTTCAAATCAGAGAAAAAAGTGCTGGCTACTTCTGTGTTTAATCTTAAGCAAGAAGTGATTTCTGTGACTCACTCTATTTATCTACAAGTGAAGTGTAGATGCTTCCCTATCTGCCAACAGCTTATATAGGGGGAAAAAAAAAGTTTTCATAGAAAAAATATAGATGGAAGTTATGCAACTCCAAAACTGTACAAGAAACATCATGAACTTCAAAGACTGAAAGAAAACCTGGCTTAGACAGGTAAACTACAGGTGAATTCATCTGCAGTTCTGAAGAACACTAGCATTTTTCTTTATGAGATGAACATATTCATAGATTTTTTTTTTCCTGTTGCTAAATAACATTTGCTAAATAACATTTTCTGTGTAACACAACCCTTGGTAAAGACAAAGAAAATCAAATTTATTTTTTTTTAAATTCTTTAAGATTTCAAATGAGGTTGAAATAAAGCAGAAAGAAAGAAAGATGAAATCCCCTTTCATAAACTCTTAGCATCCATGGTTCTCTTTAATCTTTCATTTGTTCACTTTTCAACAACTCATGGGTATCTAACTCATTTCAATGGGCATAGCCCTTCTGAATGCTCCAGTAGGGACCAGACGACAAGTTATTTGGAAATATTTAACTGGTAAATGACACAAGCATTAAAACTTATAACAATCTGAAAGCGTTCCTTGATATACTTCAAAATAACTGTTTTCTGTTAATAATCTGTGATATTTGACTCAAAGACAGCTATTGAAAAACTGGCTTGTCCTTTTTATCTTAGTGACAGGTTTATCACTTCCAAACAGTTACTCTGCTAGAGTAGTGACTTTCATAATTTTCTGAACTTAAAAGAAAGTATTTGCTCTGGACAATAATTTTATTATGCTATTAATCATAATAAATTTGGAATTATACCAATGAGTTTCACCACATAAAAAAAATCTCTTAACTGTGTTGCTACTGCACATCTGCATAAGGAGAATGTACCACCTTTCAGGAACAACAGGAAAATGTACACAATAAAATAATAAAAATGTTGGCTTGCATTAAAAGTAAGGAGAAAGTTATTGGCTTTCCATGCAAAAGCTGAATCTGTTTGAGCAGTAACACTGACGCAATCATCTGACCAGTATACAAAACCATTTAAAATTTTTTTCATCTTAGAGTCTGTAATTCAAGAAATCCCACTCAAGTTCAGATCTTTCCAGAACCTGCCTTTCAGGACATTCAGCAAAACTTCACTGAAGTAATTTGGGCCACATCACTTGCTAAACATGTTTTATTCTACTGACCTCAATCATAGTACTGGCTGAAATGCATTGCAGCAATCCAGAGCAATCCAGATAGTCCGAGGAAATTCATCAAGAAAATTCATTTCCATGGGTTTCTATAGCCTGAATCTTAATCAATTCATTAGCATTAATTAAATCCTCAATGCTTTTCAAGCACTTATGTACTACCTGGGGCCAATGGACTCAGCAATGACTATACCTCAACAATGGACCATTTCTTCCAGCAGCTGGCAACACAGACATCTGGCTTTACTCTGCCTTTCAGATCTGGACCAGACCCATCAACAGGGTAATGCCTGTGCCTTATGGGTGCTCATTCTGCAGGACAGTCATAGCAAGTTGAACATCCATCAGCATGAGCTGACAACATTGGTCAGCATGAGTAACAAGGACTGGTCACACTATTTGTGCGCTCACTTTCTCAGTAATTGGTCATGCAATGTTTTTCGGAAAATGCACTTAGTCATCTGTAATCATGAGTGACAGTGACCTTCAACACTGACAGATCCAAAATAGGCACTTATTTTTGTCTAACAGTCACTTATGTGCCTTGGAAGTAAACCTGGGTGGTAACTGAGATCCATATCCTTGTAAAATCACAGAATGGTACAGGTTGGAAGTGACCTCTGGAGGTCATCTGGTCCAAACCCCTGACTCAAGGAGGGACACCTAGAGCAGGTTGACATGACATAACAGAAAAAGGGTTTCTTTTGCCCTCCCCCAACATCCCCTCTTTTGCAGAAGGAAAAGGGGGAAACCAATGACTGCTGTGCATCTTTAAACCTTAATTTATTCAGCAATGAAGGAAGCTCAGAAAAAAAAAAAAGAAGTAAAATATTACATGAAGTACAACACTGAAAGGTGTTTCTCACAAACACTGTTTCCCTCTCTGACATTTCACACTGTGAAACTTTACTACATCTTTTATTTCCCACTTGGAATAAAATGCAAGCAACTGGGAAAACATTCTTCTCTATTTCTCTGAAGAGTTTATAGAATGTACCAAAAAACCTGAGTTTCGGCAAAATTACCCAAAGCCCATCTCCCTTTTCCCCTCACCCTGAACCTGAAATTCCCATTCAGATTTTACTTTTCGTGCTTGTTGTTGTTAGTTTTATATTGTTGTTAGCTTTAGTGCTGCTAACCCTGTTAACATTCAGCCTGCAGAAACCCAGACACAGCAGGTAGTACTTATCCTCTAAGCTTCCTTTCATGCTGCACAAAACAAGGTTCATTTTTTACTTAAAACAATGCATTAAAGCATATAAAATCTCATTGTGTAGTTTAATGTATTTTATCAGCATACATCATCTTTAAGTATTCAAATTGTGCCATAGAAGGCTTTCAAGAGAACATTTACAACTATCCTACTTTGGGGCATATGTTATATCTAATAATATACAGAACCCTTCTAATCTGCACTATAGAACTTATCTAAAAAATGTGTGGAGAGAAGTATTGACTTGCTTTCAAAGCACAATATTGTTTCCTCTGCTTCCTCTTATCCCTATTCTCTGTGCAGCAGTCTTAAAGGGAAAGCAAGTCATCACAGTGTGCAAAAAGGTTCTGAGAAACAACTGGCAATGAGACCAGGGCAGCAAGAACTTTAGTGTTGATATTATCACAACATTATGGCATAGTTTATAAGAGCCTCTTGCACAACAACACTTCTTATATTTCTGGACATCAGAAATCAGCATATTATTAAAAAGACACTGCTTAATATAACCCAAACAATATGTATTTTTGATTTGTACTATGCATTTTCTCTTTAAATACTTTCATATCAGAAAACTAGATAAACTGTAAGGTGATTAGAACCATCAAGGATCAACATAAAATTAAGATGGTTAGATATCGTGTAGGAAGATCTTTACTTGAACTTTAGATGCTCTACAACTATTGACAAAATGCCATCCTAGGTATTTTAAAGAGCCCAAGCAGAGAATTATCACTGGTTATAGAGAAGGTGAAAAAAAAAAAAGAAAACAAAAAGCTTAAAAACTGAAGAAGTAAGGCATTTCTATGTAGAAGTAAGAGTAGAAGAAAAATCTGTTGGTTTAAAGTTTTTTTTAATTTTTTTAAAGATTAAAAAAAGAGAAATTTGAGATCTTACAGACAAATTTATATATGAAAGCAATTATTCTATATTTTACATTAAGAAGAAAAAATATGCACTAATCACTTAATGTATGTTCTAAATTTATTCAAAAAATCTATGTTTAGTCCCAACATTTTACAAACAAATATTTCTTTCTTCAAATCTCAGGATTCCCCACAGAATAAAGACTATGGAAATAGGGAAATGGATAAGTGTGAAAGTCTATCAGGTTGCTCATTTCATTTCTTCTTTCTCTTTAAGTAAACTAATACTACCAGTTTTAAAGGGCACCACAGTTTCATCACCAATAATGGGATATTTACTGCTAAAATACATAAAGTTTCAATCTGAAAATGTGTCTGTAAACCAAAGGTCAACATATAGAGAAGGTAAAACAACATGAAAGCAGTTCATGATTTTCTAATGGTAACAGTCACTGTGCAGCCTTTCTTCACCCTCACCTATTGAAGGGCACCATTTTCTCATCATCTTTTTAGCTGTATCCCTCCTTGCTCAACTAGAGACACACCTTGGCAATAACTTCCCATGCCTTATAAGCATCTATACATACTTATAGGAGACAGTGATCTACGGAGAACTCTGTTCCCCAGTTATGTTACTCTGCTTTTCCATCTTTTCTGCTTATCTTGCATTTCATTACTATTCTCAGAGAAGCAGGTTCTCCGAGCATCTTGCTTGCTTTCCTTTTTATCTATCCTGTCACTCTTTTCATCCTTACCCTTCTTTCTCCAAAATTCTCTCATACTGTTTTTTGTTGGTGGTGGTTGGTTGTATTTTAATAGCAATGAGCAATGAATACGCTCTTGAATTGAAGATTAGATATAAGAAAAATATTTGAAGTATTTCAGAGGTGTTTTTTCTCATTTAAATTAACAAGCAAGAAAAGAACCTTAGTGTTTGTTCCTCTCAAGATTTACTATCAATTAATATCATACTAGCAAAAAAAAAATTGATAACTTAATTCAAATTTCAAGGTGGGTTGACAAAAAAAAAGATTCCTAGCAGATTAGCAAATATAAATGATTAGCAGATCAAACTACCCGTTAAGTGACACACTACAAGAAAGAAGGGAATTGGTGGATTATTAAATCTCTGTGCAAAGGCACTGTGACATCAGGACCCCTGGCTTATATCAGCCAAATGGCTCACCCCATCTTAAAGATAAGGTACAACATAGAAAAGAAACATTGCATTCTTATTTAATTTATAAAAATCATATTTTCTAGCTTGTTACTCATATACAATTTCCCAGAAGTAATTTTCAGAAGTAATTCATAGCTCCTGTTTTCATTTTTACTGCTAAATCATCACGGACTGTGAGAATTGACACTCATACAGGAAGGATTATTGATCAAAACATGCATCCTAACAGCTGGTCTTTGGCCAGCAGCAGAAAGTCAAACCAGAGGTTTCTCAAAGCAGGCTTCTCTTAAGCAGGTGAGATCAGGGCCTTTGAATGGAGCCCTGTCTCATACACTTTGATGTTACTGCAAGGGCAGATAAAGGAGGTGGGAACAGCTAATATGTGCACAGAGCTTTAGTACTTTCCACTTGCTTTGTAGTTTTAGTGGTTCAGAATATGTGAAAGCTTTTCTTCTGAAACAGGCTGGCTAAGAGTATATCAAACTTCAACTCCCTCCCCATCACAGCTAAGTATACAGTCACTGTGAATTGTCAGGACAATGAAGAGTGTCTTGCATTGGAATCTGATGCCCTGAAAAAGACTAAGTTGAAAGAAGTTTTTAGAGATGGCTTTCCAGAAAATACAAAATAAAAATAGTAAAAATAAAAAAGCAGCAGGCCAGAAAAAATTTAGAGGAGAAAGGACTGAGGGAAGCCCTCCCCAAAAAAATGCAAGTCTGAGAAAGGAAAGAAAGGCCTACATTGTTACAAAGGACCAGTAGATAATGAATTAAATAAAGGAAAGTTACTCTTCCATGGCTTGTTGCTATATTCAGTAATAGCCCTACAGAGGTTTGCCTGTTTCCTATAAGTTTGTCTGAGACATGTCATATCATTTAAGACAAGTAAAAAACATAAGCAACCTATATCCTTTAGTGAAAAATTTAATCATTTCTTTTCAGATTTAAACGTTAAATGAAATTAGATTTTGCATAACAAGCAGACCAGTCCTTGCAACTCTGTTATAAATGCTTATTTTAGACGTGTTACTCATTTTTCAGGAATAAATGTTAGTAAAATTAAGTTCTCATGCATCTCTTGCACAATAGCCTGAACTCTTAAAATTGATGTGCCTTTGAAAGGAAGAATATATCACATTCTGTAATTACTGGAGGGATTAGTAATTTCAATTTGATTTTTCCTACTCCTCAATTTTCACATCAAAGGCAATATCTACATGCATTACAATCACCCTGGCATATTGTAAATTAATTGTTACTTATCAAATATTTTAGTATAAACTTTCTCTAACATTTGGAAATGATAAAAATTAGGTTAAAAATATCTGAACACGTAATTACAAAGCTTCTAAGTATGTAACTTTGGGTCATTTTATAGTGCATAGGTTTACACTTTCACAAAACAATAGAATGTGATCAATTAGGATACTTCTCAGACTTCGAAAATCCACTAGGAAAAAAGTATTATTTTTTAAAAGTAGTCAAGAAACTGAAACAATATCTTTTTGACTAGAATAGTAACTAGCAGTGTTCTTCCACACTTTCTGCTCACTTCTTGTTTTTTAAATGCTGCCATCGAAGTACTTGGCAACTTGTGAGAAGGTAATCACCACCGAAGCACGTATTTCTGTTAAATGATATATATATATTCTCCTTTGTACTAGGATAGGATCACAACACATTTTCACTTAAGACATGCAACAGGATTGAATGAAGGTCTTATGAAAAGCTTTTGTTTGTTTAATTTTCCAACTCTTATTCTAATACCTTTAAAAATTTTGCTGCAATGCATAATTGCTAGTTAAGTTTGTTCTCTGTCTGTTTTTCTCCTGTGAGTTTCTTTCATACAGATAGATGCAAAGGTCAACAAAACATTTAAATTTCCTTCTTTACACAAAAGTAAATAGCAAAGACAAAAATTGGTGGTGCCCACTGTAGAAGGAAAATCAGCTCAGTCCTGTCTGAAATATGAAAATATACTTACAGATGCACTTAGGGGCTAAAATCCAGGCTTATTATTAATAGATTTGTCTGTATAACATTTATCATCCTTCCTAAGTGGTCTTTTTCCTTTATTTTCACTTCAAAAGGTAAGGCAAACATTGCACTGGCAAGCTCAATTTGCTATGCAACTGTGCAAACCTGCACAATGACTTCTATTAAAAGGAAGATGCGTTTAATGGTGTTTTATCTTTTGCATTAAGGATTGAAATCAGATCTGTAAACTGTCTCATTTTCATTGTAGCCAGAGAATATAGAGGAATCACAGTTTGCCCTTTTTTTTTTTTTTTTTGTACGATGTAAAGCTTTGAAGCCATCATCACTTTCACTTTAGGACTGAATTACTAGGGTAAATGCTGAATCCCAACACACTTATTTCTAGAAATGATTCATGAAAATAGTTGCATGTAAAACATAGTTCATAGAAGAGCGTGAGTAGCTTTATTCCTATAAGCACATATTTTAATTTGTATATACATTTCTGTATGTATAATTCCCCCCACACACATTTAGATGTTTTTACATCACATTCCTTTATTTCATTTTTATTTCTTGTTAATAAAACTCATAATATTAAAATTTGTATGGATTTCAGCATCCTTAGGTCTAGGAATAAGTCCTATGGACTAGAAAAGGAGTTTAAATAGAGGATTGGAGGGTTTTGCTCAGAACAGCCATAAGGTGAAGCACATAATCATTTAAAGCTGATAGATATTTTCTAGGTTTTGTTTTATTTTTTTCCTCCAAGGGTTAGAAATGACATAGTTTAAGCTGAAGATGCAAATGAAACATGAAGTATTTTAAACTGCTCTTCAGAGTCAATTTCTTCAGATGAAGTGTCTCCTGAGCCGTGGAGTGGTATTCTGGTAAAGTTCCATGGCTAACTGTAACAGGATAGATAATTTTCTAGTTGCACTTGAGCCTCTGAAACTTCGTATTACATGAGTATGGAAGACTCTGAACTGGGGAGGTGACAGCTTTGGTTTTTTTTGTTTTTTTTTTTTACACAAGCTATGCACTATAAATTTATAAAAGTACCCAGATGAATTTAAAATTTCTTGCTTAGTGTAAACTGTGCCTACTTATTTTTAAGTTACACTATGTGACTCATGCCACTGAATTGTCATTTAAAGAGCTGTTTCTCTATTTCCTTCCACCACTTTCAGATCAGTTATCTGTAAACTTAGTACACTAACTAGATGGATAACAAAACTAACACTCCAAGTCAAGGTGATTTCACAGCTTCTCTCAGCAAATTAAAGCAGTACAAAAATAAGCTAGCAATTTGCAATTTAAAATACTGCTGTAGGGAAACTAGAAAAAAATCCTTTAGTTTCCTGCTTCCACTCTGGGTTACTTGTATGATCTTCATCATATACAACACAGTGTAATGTAACATGGCAGGAGCTGACCCAGAGTAACCCAAAGAAGGAAATGCATCTGAATTTTCTCTGGAGACAGGAACGAGGCTGGTCATTATAGGACATTTGCAAAGAATCACAGGACAGTTGAGGCTGGAAGAGACCTCTGGAGGTCATCTGGTCCAACCCTCTTGCTCAAAGCAGGGTCACACTGAGCAGGTTGCTCAGGATCATGTCCAGGTGGCCTTTGAAGATCTCCAAGAAGGTAGACTGCACAACCTCATGGACAACCTGTTCCAGTACTCTTTCACCCACACTGTGACAAAGTGCTTCCTGACGTTCAGAGCGAACATCCTGTGTTTTAGTTTGGGCTCATTGCCTCTTGTTCTGTTACTGGGCACCACTGAATTTCACCTAGCTCCGTCCTCTTTGTACCTTCCCTTCAAGTATTTGAGCTTTCTTGAGCCTCCTTCTCTTGAGGCTAAACAGTCCCAGCTCTCTCAGCCTCCCTTCGTAGGAGAGGTGTTCCAGTCCCTTAACTACCTTAGTGTCCCTTTACTAGGTTCTCTCCACTATGTCTACCTCTCTCGTGTACATTTAAGTATCACTGGCATGAACTTCATATTTATACACCCTACTGATGGCTTTGGACTACAAACACATCAGAAGTGTTACTCCATTTCACATTCCATTTACTCATTTAAAGTGCAGGTTCACAAAACTAAAGTTAGCAACACTTGCTACAAGGTACTTTTTGCTCAGTTTTGCAGGAAATTTTAACCTTTAGGCTGCCATATTTCTTTGTAAGTCAGGAATATTTTATTGTAATAATGACCTCTGAATCATGCACAGATGGTCTGGAAGGCTTTGTTTAGTATTCACAGTACCTCACATACATGTTACAAACTTCAGTAACAGTCTATATTAGACGGTATTTATTTATTTATTTATTTTTGAAATAAGCAGTGCAAGCACTAGTCAAAGGATATACTCCTTACAGCATATGATGAAAATGATTTTGCAAGTCTAGGGACAACTAAAAAAGTTAGGAAAAGAGGCATAAGGCTGCAAAGTGAGTGTACCTGGCTGGTAACTGGGCATAATTTAATTTGACCAATGTCTGAGCCTGTTTACACAAGATGCAGTCCATGGATTCACTGACTTCTTAGAACCCAAAAAGATTACACAGCTCAGTGGTTCTGGTCCCTGAAGATATAATACTTCAAAGAGCATGACTAAAAATTACAGTCTTCCTGTCTATGTAGGTCACGACCAACCTTTATAACAACGTCACTTCACCCCACAGTTAAAGACCTACTCTTTATTTGTAAGAAAGTTATTAAATAATTACATTCACTAGGATCAGCCACGAAGGAGAAATTCAGCTGTCTCTAGATCAGCATAGTACACGAAGCTCTTTACCTGTTGCTGTGCAGTTGAATATAATGAAGTGGTAGGGGACTGAATCACTGATAAAACAAGTAAGAAAATGGTAATCCTTACATTAGGTACATAACCTTACACACTTCCTCTTCAAATACCCTTCATCTCAATACGATATCAATCTGCAAAAATAATGAACAGATATGAAGCTGTTCAGCAACGGTTTTACACAAAGAATACATTGCTCAAAATTTGTCATCAAGATCAACAATAAAAAAATATGTATTAAGCTGAAGATCTAACCTTAAATACAAGGACTTCTGTCAGGAAAAGGAAGAATAATTACAGCAAGTCTCCAGTCCTCAGGATACCTGACGAGAGTGTGAACAAGCACTAGACAAAAGCTGAAAGGAACATTAAAATTAACCTAGATAATGTTTTTTATTTGGGAGAGCAGACAATGCAGGATAAGTAGATTATTTTAAGTGTTTCTTCTTGGGAGAGTATCCTTCCAAGATATATTTTATTGAGAAAGTGGATTAAAAAAAAAACACCTAAACATATCTTCAAATAGATACAGATGCCCCAAACTTCAATGAATGCAGATACATTGCCTCAAGCTGAACACTGCAAAACCATTGTTAGCTTCATTTGCATTACCAACTACTCACTTGTTCTACGTGTCCACATGATATCTATGAAAGCTTTGAGGTCTTCATTTTTCTGTCACAGGCTGTAAAGATTAACTTTTTTTTCAGTATAAAGCATATTTCCATATGCAAACTTATGGTTTATTCAAATTCATACAGCTAATTATAAAGCTTTTGCTGCTAGTAGTGGAGCAACAGGCAATATACATCCTACACCTATATTTATTTTTATTTATTTTGAACTGCCTGGCCTCAAAACCTACATTCTTACCACCTCAATATTTTTTTTCCACTATGAAAGCAGACGAATGTTTCCTAGTAGAAAGTATAAACACTTCTCTTTATATATTCTTCTGTTTGTAATTTCGTTACAAGCCTTTAAAAACTTGGAGAATATCAAGTGTAAAATCAAAAACAAAACTAAAAAACAAAACAACAAAAAAAAGAAAAACAAAGAAACCTATCTGCAGCCAACCAAGTCTCTAAAACTTTGTACTGTGAAGTGACCCGAACATAGATTGTTCATACACATACCTTTCAGGTTGTCACACCTGAACTTCATGAAGACAATGTGAAAAACAGTTTTAGCAATATTGTAGAAAGGGTAAGGACATTCTTGCCAAATGGGTAAGGATGATAAGCTACTTGTGAGGCTGCAAAGAACACACTATGCTTCAGAACAAATGGCAACATACGGTCAAAAGCTGCAGTCCAAACTCCATTGAAAGTCATGTTCTGCGGAAGTATTTGTGGAGTAAGGGGCTATTTAACAAATTTATCATCTCAAACTGTTTTCCTGGTTTTAACAGCAACTTTGAAAACTGAACAAATTGATCTGCAGATTTTACTAGGGGTGGGAATGTCTGATTTGATTCTATTCACTTTGGCACATAGTGAACAGATTCAAAATATCTGCAGGTAAAATGGGTTATTGACATTTCTGCATCAATTGAATTTTTAACTAAGTTATAATTTCACAACCAACCTTTGTATTCATTTATGTCTCTCTAACCACTACACGTCAAGGCAGTGCAGAATTTAACAGAAAAGCTATAAAGTTAGTTCTTTTGTTTGTTTCACTAAAGTAAAAAAAAAAAAAAAAAAAAAGTTACATATTCAAAGAAAACCAGCTTGACATTACAAATTGGAATGAATTGTCAATGCAAAAGAACAACATAAAACAATAATTAAACCCTAAAAGAAGCAGCCCAAAATAAAGAAAAAAGCCTCTCTCTTTTCTGACTGGGAGACATTTATTTTCTTTTACCCATCTTCTCATATTTTATTTCCTATTTTGGAAACTTTTAAGATCTATACTGTTGTAAAGAAGAGTAACAATATCTGTTAGAGTCTAGCTGCTACGAATCTGTGCTTAACACCTAGTTAATACATATGTAAACCTGTATATTTTCCAAGACATACTTCCATTTTTGTATATGTCTCATGTGTGTGCATACATACGTGCAATTAGCCTTTTATGAAGTCTCCTCACTTTTTGAAATCCAATATAATTTCTAGTTTCCCCAGGCCTATTGCAAGCTGTTTCACACTAGATTAGGCCAAAATGCATGTAAATGGACTGTGAAACCCAGAGATATCTGATTCCATTGAAAAGATCTTTGATGAGGACAAACTATAAATAGAAAGAGAAGTTCCCTTTTTTCAACAGCCCATGGTTTTCATGACTTTTTCAGATTCTGCTCTTCTGTTAACATAAACTGAAATTCACACCAAAAAATGGAGTCAACTCAAGCATGACAGCATCTACTTAGGAACAAGCATGTGGCAGCTGAATAGGATGCTCTGAAATTCTGAAAACTTAGAGAAGTAAGTCAGCATGGAATAGCGATATTAAACTTATAACTATCTACCTAATCTATTCCAAACATGTCTGATGATTAATCAAAGTATTTAGTGTAGTCTAAATCTCAGATATAGCAAAAGAGGCCATTAAACTGTTAAATTTTTAATCAAACTTGAAATTAAACAGGAAATTTTGAGACGAGAAATCACTAGAAGCAGCCTTTTATATCTTAACTGTTACTTAATGTGGAATGTGTTGCATGGAGTTGCAAGAACTATAAAATGCAGATAGATGAGATTAAACATTTAGAAAGTCAAAACCATCAATAAATTTTCCTATGGTTTCTCCTGTAGCTATAAATGAAAGCCAAGAGCATGGAAAGTCATACCTGAAAAAAAAAAGAAAAAAAAGGAAAGATTCAGTGACTACGTGGGCAGAATTGAACTAGTAATTTAGATTTTACTGAACTTTACAGACATTTGGTGTATATATGAATTCTTAAATTAAGGATACTGTTTCACAGAAAAAAAAATCTATCTTGAATCTGAGCCTTGTCAGCTTCCTTCATTTTCTTGCTTTCTTTACTAGAGCAAAATTTTTGTGTTTCTGATTAACTTCATAATGCAATTTCACTGACTTGGGTTAGATTGACCCACTAAAAGAGAAATCAGTGAAGATATGAAAGAACCATGTTAAATAAGCTTACCTCGGAAGGGAAAAGGGGAGATGCTCTTCTCCCTGCTACACCTGGTCAAAGAGCGAAACGTTGAAATGTTTCATTCTGGCTAGAATTAACCGTCTTAAACATAGAACTATGCTTTTTAATGTTTTAATTTTATTGTTTTGTCTAAAAGTATTTTGTAAAACATTCAAATTCATGAATTGCTTTGCATTCTCAGAAGTAGAAGTTTTATTGAATAAAGAAAAAGCATACATTTTTGCACTTAGCCAGGAATTTCCCAACTGTCATTCTGCTTTAGACTTTCAAGCAGTACAGGACTCTATTATAAGATGATAGAAAGTGTGGAGCTTTAAGAAAATGTAAAATAAATATTAAAGTATAAAGGTTGCTTTATAGAATTGAAAGTGAAAGTCACTAAACATGCGGAAATGGGTGGAAATTTCTTGCATTAAAGATAGAAGAAAGAACTGTGAAAAGAAGTTTTAAAGAACAATTATAAAGGAAAAGTAAAACAATTCAGGTGAAATATGAACATTTCTACACAGAACAAAAACTTCTTTCATTTTCAGTCTACCTGAAGTTACAAAACTAATCTTTCACTACAAGAGCTTTTTTTTTTTTTTTTTTTGAGAGAGGAAAAATAAATCCAAGATTTAGATAGTTATGTAGTAGTTCAATGGGTCTGAAAATGTGCCAGCTATTTAATTCATTTCACATTCAGAAACTCCTGAAGTTTGAGAGCTCATTTGGTCACATCTATATGTAAATTTGTTAGACTTAGTCATAATTTCTAAACATACTCTCCATAAGTCCTTTTTTTCTTGAAAGAAACATTCACTGTAGAGTAACGAACATGAATTATGCAAAGAAAATCTTAAAAGAAACTCTTCTTGCATATATTAAGCCTGTTAAAAAGTTGAGTTTGAAAGACATTGTCATCCAGAGAGATTCATTTCATTTTATAATAAGGAAAATCATCACAAAATTGTAGTACAGAACATGTCAGTTAACTTACTCTAGGCAAAGAAATTGGTGCTGCAGTTATTCTTTTGAATTTTTGTAAGTCTAACCTTACACTATTCATACTATAAGAAGTAAAAATATTTTTAATTCAGTGCCTTACCTCAGCCTGAATTTAAGACTAGAAAAGCTTAATGTTACTTATCTGAAAAAAAATAAAAATAAAATCATATTTAAGATAGAAGTTAACTAAGAAAAGAAGTTCAGACAGAAGCTGAAAGTCTACTGCCAGCCTCAGGATTCAACACTACTAAATTCAACAGCAACTTCTACAGGATCTACTGGCAACTCTAATCTAAGCTTTTCCTCAAGAGTTCAGTTAGAAAAGGGATAGACATAGCACTGAAAAAAGCTGTCCCAATTCACTACCTTCGCTCCCAAATCAAAAATTCCCTGGTATACATAGACCCAGATTTTGCTTCCATTGCCAAAGTATAACCTCTCCTGGATGCAGACCTGAACACTGACCCTAAAGTTAGCTCTAGCTTAGTGATCTGTTCCTTCTCCTAAATGCACATTAGTGGTGACAAGTAACATCAGTCTTAAAACATGCTCAAAATTCCCCTTCTAAACTAGCTATAATCCTTGCTTTCAAATTCAGACCTTCTTTCTCAATCTAACCTGGTAAACCCTAGCAGACACACAGCAAAGCTAACATCTCCACTTGAATAGCTAACCTTAATTCATTCAACACAGTTTACCAGAAATTCAGCCCTAATTAAAAATTCAGTGCTAACTTTGCCTGATCTTAGGCAAGGGTCATATTTTGCAGGTCCAGACAAACCATCTGGTACTTCTTCTGGAACTCTTACGGCATCTAGATCTCCTTCTCTGACTAGAACTGCTTAGAAGCCATGTTTGGGTTTCACCCCTTCCTGCTTTTCACCCATGCTGGTAGATTCTTCTCAACCTGTTTCTTGTTGTGATGTGATGTGTTTGTTGTTGTTGTTTCCCCCACCCCGAAGAACCACTTGGAAACAAATTCAATTAACATCCTAAGCACAGTTCAGTTTCAGGTTCATCCCTTACCTAGAGGGACACAATGTTAACAAAAGAATTGACAATCATCACTTGAAGCAGACCTAGAACCTTACTTGAATCATTTTAGCTCTTTTTTCTAGTTTTTTTCTAATTTGACATCTATTCTTGGTTTCATCTTAGTTCCTTGAATTCCGTATCTAAAGCTAACTAGTTGGTGCCTGACAGCATAAGACTTACACCCTCTACAATAGCTATTTTGCTGATTCCTTGCAAACTTTAACCCTATCTTCAGTTGCTTTTCAGTTCGTTGAGAAACTTCTTCCAGTAGTATCTCTAAAGCTTTACTGAAACAAGATTGTCCTTCTCTGGGGTCTTTTTTGATTATGTTTTATCAGACCTACAGTTTTGTGCTCATTTTGTCTTATGTATGCTCAAGGAACAGTAAAGCCAGAAACTGTTGTGAGCAACAAAAGAGGCATAGTTTGAAAATGGCATAACAATGGGAAATGAAAGAAATTCCCTTGACCTTGAATGGGAAACATTTCTAGGCTTATACTATATAGCTGCTATACAGTGAATCAATCTCTTTCAATACCCCCAAATACTGGCACTTCACAAACCCCCGAGCTAGCTATTCAATTGCTATAGAATGTCTTTAGTTTTTGTTTGTTTGTTTCTTTGTTTTTGTTTGTTTGTTTTTTTTTCCCCCATTATTTGCAATAGCTATAACAAAAAATAGACAAGGCAGTTCTGGTTTTGTTTTCTTCTTTCACTCTATAAGGCTACATTAGCAGGAAGAGTGTTTTTATGGATGCCATTTTAGCACATAGAAAAATAACACTTATCTTCCAGAAGAACTGTAAGTAAAGTTTTTATCCTCTCTTTTACATTATCTTTAAGAAGCTCTTTCCTGCCATCAGTTTAGCTGTTTTGTATGTGTTGAGATCCTTCAGGCTACAAATGAATGAGTTTCCACTTCATAAAATAAATTGATGTAGAAGTATTCTTTTAAGTTTATGAAGTTTTTGGTCTACAGCCTTACACAGGAACTTTGATTTTTTTTTTAAAGTCGTTTCATAGTTATGATTTATACACACACACGTGGCTTCTTTAGGAATCAGTATGCATTTTGGTACTGACCTAAACACTACAATTTTGATTATTTAACATGGAATAATATTTCAGTAAGGTTAAATGAAGCTTATGAACAGCACCCTGTTCTTGCATAAGACTTTCCCTTCCTCTCAGCACAACATGTCATTCTTTCATATACCGTTGTTCTTGAATAATGTAAAGTTGGTAAACTCTAAGGCGTGTCAAAGGAAAAAGATACAACTATCCTGAAAGAGGTCTATTGATTCAACAGTTAACGCCAAAAGGACCTCACAACAATCATTGCAGAGTTCTGGTGAAACCAACCAAGTGTGCATTGTGTCCTCATCTGCAGTCCTACAAAGAAGTCCAGTAACGAAGTCCAATAACTTAAAACATACAGTACCTTCCCTGACTTGCACTGTGTGTGTGTGTACATGCATGGAGTCACTATTAGAAGTGATCCCAGGAGTATCACCTTCTTTCAGCACCTCAGTAACAAAAGCATATTTTTGGGTAAGATTTTCTTTAAACCAAAGACATTTAAGAGAATCGCATGTAGTGGGTTTTGAAAAAAAAAAAAAAAAAAAAAAGCATTAATTTGTTCTGTGACTTCACACATCCATAGCTATTAAAGAGGTTTTTTGGTAATTCGATTCATGTAAAAGCCAAATCCTCAAATTTTCTGTTCAGCTTCAAGTCCAACTACAATTAATTAAATAAGAATATCCACCTACTGTAAATATTCTTGGAAACAGTTACTGAAAATTAAACAGTTATCAGTTAAATTGAATTTATACACTGGAAGCGTAATTCCTCCAACACTCAGAGCTGAATGAAGAAATAAAGCATTATTCTAGCAGTTTCCAAGCTTTTCCTACACAGACAAATTTTAGTCATATTATAACCACAGAAACTTTGTTCTTAAAATGTCATTTACTTAAAAGGCAAAAGCACTATCATTTACTTATGGCAAATAAACCAACATGAAAAATCTGTAATTTATTGAGTGTCTTGCTGATTCTGCTAATAATTATTTCCAAATGCATCAGCCATCATCAATGCTGACGAAAGTCTACTGCAAGCACTACTGCAAAATAGGATATTACTACAGTTCGGGTTTAAAAAAAATTAAAAACACAAAACTATATTCAAAGCGACTTGAGTTCACAAAAGGTGTAGATTTAGTCATAAATCATACTTAATTTTTTCTTAAGCAGCCCAGGTTGATGAGAATGTGTGTAACATTTATCATCTCTTTTTTCCACCTCAGCCTGCCTGCATTTCTAGGAAAGTGATGTCATTTGTGATGTTCCATCATTAGCTATCAATCCTTCTCTGTATTTTCTTCTATTACAACTAATAATTATGATGGAAAACATGGTGTATAATTCATTCAGATTGGAGCAGTTATTCAGATCTGCACATTAAGACACTACCTTTTCTCTGCACGTTTATGTGTAACTATCAAAGTATCTCCAGTATGCCCTGAAACATCAGGATCCTCATTCTGCCAAACTATCTGCTGATTTTTTAAATTTATCAATTCACTGACCCTATTGAAGCTAACCATTAACATACAGATAGGCATTCATGTATCTGAAAGACTTGTAGTGTTTGGCTTGAAAAATAGATTTATATTACAGACAAGAAAGAAACAATGATTTTTTTAACATCTAGAAAGCACAATAATGTATGAAAAGCAGACAATCCTAATCATTTTTGGAGAATAAACAAAAGTGTATACAGTATTAATTCAATTTTGACAGCCTGAGTATTAGATGATCTGTAATGCTATTATATAACTGTATATTCCAGTTACTAAGATGAGAACAATAATTTTAAATTTCAATACTTAGAATTAAAACTACTAAACCATTCTGATAACTGTAAATCTCTAAAACAATGTGCATACAAGGATAACCCAGATTTCAGCCATCCCATGTTGTCATTTTTTATATTGAAGACATTTGACTATTTAAAACGTGCCTAAAAAGGATGGCATTTACGTCCATAAATAGGAGTAAACTAAAGTAACCACTTATCCGCATTTTTCCATCTTTTCAGAGCTAGTCACAAGCATATACAACTTGGAACAAACAATCTGGCAACTATTACCCATGGCCAGCTGTTTCAAAGGTTGTGGGTTCAAATTCTTGCTACAATATGACCTGTGAGATCACTGCTAATTCAAACAGTTTACCTGTGCTTCAAATACCATGCATAAAGTACATTTTTCAGACAATTCTCACCTTTAACATGAAATGAGGGAAAAATATCAATGTTAAAATAAAATTACTTTTAATAATGATATAGTTTCATAATAGATCAGATTTTAGCCAATCATGAGAAATCAACAAAATGTTATGTGCAAGTATTGAAAGGACTGACCACTGAGAGGTTAGGGCTTTTTGCCAGGTTGATAAGGTGATACAGATTAATGTCAATTTATTCATCCTTCATCTACTACTCAATTCTGGTATGACACCAATGTACGTGATATATTAGAAATGCGTGAAAGAACAAATTTTAGGCATATTCAAAACAAAGAGAACATGAACTTCCCACTAAGAATAGGTAAAGATGACTTTAAAAGGGTCAAGAATTAAATAAAGCCTCCAGATTAAGACTGAGACACAATAGCAAGGTATTCAGGAAGGCTGGAAAAACAAACAAACAAAAAGTTTGCTTTACTTATTTTATTCTTAGCGTGACCCTTCTGAAGACTTAGCAGGGAGAGATTCAAAGGACTGCTACTTTCTTGAAAGAATGGAATAGTACTCTTTGAAAACATTTGTACAAGCTGTACACTATCACCAGTGTACTCTCACTTTCTCCCCAGTTTCTTCATTTCAACTCTCCCCTACAACCCTAGGGAAGCAAGCTGTATCCTATTCCAGAAGACAAAGATCAACTAACTGCACCAAACCACCACTGCAACCTAGGAAACATGACCCCACCCCAACCCAGTTTTCCCCATTATCTCTATTTCTACTGCCTCAGCAACAAAGTAATTCTGTTCTTCTTCTGTAAGGTGATTTGGAGTATATGGTAAATAAGCTTCCTGTGCTGTATTTTTGTGTTTGTGTTAGTTAAAGCAAATAACATGAAATATGCTATATGCTGAAGAAGAAAGGAATCAGCTTCCTCTTACCATCAAGCCCAACATACTTGTATTTTTCTACTATTCTCAATGTTTTGGTTTTCAGAAGTTCAGATCACTTTAGTGTAACTGAAAAGCAGCCAGAAAACTTCTGTTCTTATAAATATAAAGGATCTTTTCTCATGTCTTACTATTCTTACTATCAGCTCCTCTTTCCTTTTTTTTTTTTTTCTTTCTCCCCTGGCTGGGTGAGACAAAAAGAACAGCCTTTTAAAAAATGTGTCTTTAAAATTTGGAAGGAGTACAATGAAACGGGTGAGAGGCAAGTCTATGATGTCTTTATCTGGTATCATTTAAGCTTTACAATTACAAGTGCAGAGTTCATAAAAATCACAGTTGCAAATGGCTTGCTTTAATTTTCCATACGTTCCACAGGAATCTAATGCATATGGAAAGAACTAAAGAGGTACTCTTTCTTAGAGCAATTCAAAGGTGATCTTTTCTACTCTTGGACAGGTATATGGAGTGAATAAACGTAACATTTACATAACAGTGTAACGTGAGGAGCAGAAGCATAATATATCAACAAGGAAAATATTTTTTTCTTCAGTGCCTAACGGGTGGATTATTCCATTATAAAAAACAATAAGTACACAGATTACTCCAGACACTATGCGTTTAATGCAGTAATAAACATTCCTAAAGGCACCTTAGTTAACTGGTAAGGTTGCAAAATAATC
Organism: Cygnus olor; assembly: GCF_009769625.2. Classification (NCBI taxonomy): domain Eukaryota; kingdom Metazoa; phylum Chordata; class Aves; order Anseriformes; family Anatidae; genus Cygnus; species Cygnus olor. The sequence goes on along the minus strand of NC_049172.1, from coordinate 38,408,508 downwards.
TGTTCGCTTTTTATCCTTCTATTTGAACTTCCTACACAAGGAAGAATGATTTATACAATCCTTTGTGATAATGTTTTGTTAAAGCAAACGTATGCTACAGCAATCTGTATCTGGCTTTATTTCATTTGCACAGTTAAGGCTGCATGGGCCAGACTAAGCTCTCCTAATTCAGTAGCTGAAAGCATTTCTTGCTCTTTCACATAATCAGATCCCAGCACGTCAATTATTTTTACAAAAAGACTGCGTACTTTCCCCAGCTTTAATTGCAGTGTTACAGGGGAAGGCTGGCTTTTGAACACTCATATTTCAATGGATACATGCAGGTAAAATTATATGCATGTATTTGACAACAGTATGCAACTTGAAATTTGCCAACAATGTTCAAAATTTAATACAAGCATGAGAAAGGTTTTGCAATTAAGCAAAATAACAGCAGAATGGAGATGATAAATCAAACGACACACTGAAATTATTATAGACATTTTAATTACACTTTTTTTTTTTCTGCAAATGAGTGACTTTAATAATCTCTTTTTCCCCTAAGTCCATGCTATAAGCAAACAGAACTGCAGAGAGCAACTATGTTTCGGAAAGACTACGATATTATTGATATTTCATGTTTGATGACGTAAATCTACTTAACACTAGAAAAGAGATTTAGAGATGAGCTCCAATCATTTCAGTAATTGGTATTCATGTGTTCTAGTTCAGATGAATTATTGTTAGAATGATAGGCAGCTAACATTAAATGTCAAATTAACATGAAATATAAAGATGGCAATATGTTGAAATTTATATAACATACTTTGGGATGAAAACGCTATCCAAAAATTGGTCCTTGAGGAGTACCAATACATACTTAATTCAACATAAAATATTTTGATCCTTTATGCCAAATAACTAATTTTACTAATATAAATTAGTATCTGCTACTCAGTAAAATATTGTACACTAAATGCAGACCAGAAAGACTTACTACAGAATGGCTGTCACTAAACATATCATGAACTAAATATCATAAACATATAAAAAATACAGAACACATTTGGCTATTAACCTTCCCAAACATATTTCTAGATGTAAGGCATTTGCATCCCACATCAAAATCAAATGTCATTATCATGAGGCTACTTAATTGTTTGGGATAACGGTTTATTCTCCGACTCAACTACCAGCTATTTCAGTTCATTTCTCATCCATTGCCAATGAAAATAATATTTCTGAGATGAAAAGGACAACAAAAATTAAAATGACCAAAATTAACTAGAAGTAAAAAAAGTATTTCTTCTCTGTCTCTCGAAAAATAATATCATTTTGATTATGGCTACCAAAGCAGATAATTGATGCATGCAAAACTTAACTGTTCAAATATTGATTAGAATATAAACAGAAAAATTGTGAGAATCACTTAAAAAAAAAAAAAAAGATTAATTTTCCAGTTTGAGTAAATTATTGAAATTCTCTTCTATCCTGAGCTGGACCTACCTGTATCTATATGCTATAGTTTATCTATGAAAAATGTTTTGTTTTGTTTTCTCCATTTTAAACTCAGTTCATGTTTTTGTCATATAATTTAAATCAAAAAAAAAAAAAAAGTAATATGTTACTAAAAGTATTTCTGAACTACTGTCATTTAAATTCAAAACAGATGCTTCATAATTGACTAAAATACCAGAAGAAAACATTTTCATGTTAATTATTGTTTGCTATTGCAGGATTAATTCAGAATTATCAATTTCATGCTCACTTTATCTGTAATTTGCCATATATTATGTTTAAGCTAGGCAATTTTTAGAAAGAATCAGACCTATTTTCACCAGCATCAGTCATAGTTTTTCATTATCAGTGAGGCCTTTGCTCAATATTAGTTTCTATGGAAACCACCACTGACATTATTGACATATTTTTTATATATAAAAAAGCTGTGACACATGACTTTTGTTTTCTTTGCTCCTTTTCTTCATATAACTTTTTTTTTTTTTTTGAGTACTTTATGAATGTGGCAAAAAACAGTAAAAAGACCCTGCTATGATTCTCAGAGGTCCAATCTACTGTGAAAATAAAGAGTACATATGGCAAACGATTTCTCAGGAAAACGTTTTGCTTTTGGAAATGACATCAACCAGAGGAAGTATTACAAAAACAGCAGCTGAAAGAAACCAATTCACTGTTAGAACACACTCAAATCACATTCAATGCTGCAATAAGCAAGATGTCAAGAACCACAAAAAGAAAGTAAAATAAACTATTACAGTACAATATTTAAAGAGAATTTAACTACTGATAGATAATATTACTTGGGTAGTACACTGTATTACCTTGCTGAAAATCTGTCAGATTTTAGATATATCAGAAGAGATTTTTTTTTTTAATTCAATAAACCAACTACAAATTAAAATAGACTATGTTATGTGTGTGTCCTGGTTTCAGGTAGGACAGAGTTAATTTTCCTCCTAGTAGCTGGCAGGGTGCTATGTTTTGGATTAGAATGAGAAGAGCGCTGATAACATGCTGATGTTTTAATTGTTGTAGAGCAGTGCTTACACCAAGCCAAGGACTTTTCAGCTTCTCTCTCTGTCCTGCTAGCGAGCAGGCTAGGGATGCAGCAGGAGCTGGGAGGGGACAGACCCAGGACAGCTGACCCAAACTGGCCAAAGGGGTATTCCATACCATCTGACATCATGCTGAACAATATATAGGGGTGGCTAGCCGGGGTGGAGGGGGGGGCCGGCTGCTCGGGGATAGGCTGGGCATCGGTCAACGGGTGGTGAGCAATTGCATTGTGCATCACTTATTTCGTACACATTATTACTATTAATACTATTATTATTATTATTGTTGTTGTTATTCTTTTCCCTGTCTTAATAAACTGTCTTTATCTCAACTCACAGACTTCACTTTCCCGTTTCTCTCCCCCATCCCGGAGAGGGAGGGGGGAGGGTGAGCGAACGGCTTTGTGGTGTTTGACTGCCAGCCAGGCTAAACCACAACAGTGTGCAATCATTAAAGATGGCATGGTGCCAGATCCCTAAGAATGAAAGCTATTACATCAATGTCTACAGCAGAGAGTTATTTCCAGTATATTGGAAAAAAAAAATCATAGGATTTTTCAATTACTTAGAAAAATTCTTTTCCTACCTTGTTCAAGGTACAACAAAGCTCTGCCCTCTGAAGACAGGAGTTCCAGAGCAAGTGTCAAAATACTTTTGTTTTACTGACCAAAGTTATTTCTCCTAGATTGTGCCTCCATCCTGAATTAAGGATGGAATTGCTCATATCCATTGGGAATACGCGGTAGCAACCAGTTCTAAAGCATAACTGCCAGCAAGATCTGCATCAGGACGGGGAAAGAAGAGAAGGACAGAGCAGAAAATACATTCCTTAGAACGACGTGCCAGTTGACTGCAACTCAACAAGTTCAATACTGCAGCTTAAAGTGTCATCTACTAAAGTGTTAGAAAGAGCAATCAGAAAATTGTTTCTTTAAAACCTGTGTGGGTATATCCACTGAGGTCGGGAAAAACGAATTACAGAATTTTGAGAAACAAGGAAGTATACCACTAGAAAAGAATTGCAATTGTAGATGCATTGACAAAAATTTACTCTCAAGTTTTCACGGAATACACCACTGATAAGTAATATGCATTTCCCATCAGATCAACAGTGACTTATTTCAGGTGACTGTGAAGAAAAATAGGGATGTAGATTGCAAATACTGTTAGAATCTGACCAATATGCTGCCATAGGTGGTTTGACAAATCAAAGAATTTTAGACAATGACTGTATCTACTCCATTGGTAGAAGGATGTACAATCTGAAATATGTGGTAGGACTAGATGATCTTAGAGCTCTTTTCCAACCTGAATATTCTATGATCCTGTGGTATTACACTCCCTGTACATAAGGAGATACTAAAAGCTTATTTCTCAAAAGAAATTTGGTGCTGTTTCTTTAGTTGCACATAGAAAAAGAATACAAGTTAGCATATTCCTGACCTCTTGTTCTCAAAATAATAATAATAATAATAATAATAATAATTTAAAAACGTGGAAAAAAGCCATCGAAAAATCAAATTAGGAATATTCAGTAGAAAATGTATTGATCATATCAGTTATTACTTGAAAAGCAGATGATTAATAAAGCCTAAGGCTCTTCTCTTCATTCCCCACAGGGAATTGCTTCATAAACTTATCTATTCATTACTTAAGAAGGATGTTCAAAATTTACAGTAAACCTCAATATGAAAAGAAAAAAATTAGTACACTTCCAATGAAAACATAAGAGATGTCACATCAAATCCAGTCCATTGTCATTCAATTTCCCAAACAAAAAGCATGAAATTCCAAGAACTTATAGAAATATTTTCTTACATGCATAGCAAAGTAAATGAAGGACTTGCACATCTGTTAAGGAACAGAAGGTGAAAAACAACTTCAATTCTGGAAAAGACAATGGAAGTTCTGCCAGCTGTCTTGGCACAAGTTTGTTACTTAAATTTATTGCTAAATGCTTTAAGAGTTTTGCTAAGGCATCCCTTCTTAATTTGGTGTAAACACAAAGGAATAAAGATAAATAATAGAAAATTCAGATTATGCAGACAGTGTTAAATAGAACAAGAAAAAAGCCTCCAAAGTCTCCGAGTGCAGGAGTAAACCAACTTTCCAAAGCAGGAATAGTCATTTTAAAGTAACTGCTTACAATCTTAGATGTCCCAACCAGTCTGCACAGTAATATTCCAGACGAGACAGATCAATCATGTCAAACCAAATAAACTTTTTTTTTTTTACCGTTTATCACATCCAAACTGCATCGCATATGATTTTGTGCAGAACAGATAAAAGAGAAAAAACAGACAGTCATACCAATATGAAAGCGTACCTGATACCTTCCTATGAACTTATATTGCTGACAATTTTATGAGACTTGAACAAAACAAGCTCATTTCCTTACCAATTCACAACACACTGCAGGTTAAACACCAAGTAAGGTTTTTCCTCAAATATAACTTCATAAAAAGTTTAGCACATTTTGGGTAAGTTTCTATTGATATATTTATTTGTAACTATCTTAAGCTATTTATTTTCCCATCTCATTTTCTGAAAATAAATTCATGCCGCTCTTGAAATATAATTTAATATCAGATAAACAATACATAATTTTGACAAATTTATTATTCATTACGTATCGTACAAATTATGGCACTTCCTTGATATTTTTACCTGCAGATTAAAAACATAATTCTCATAATGAAAAGACATACTAGTACAATTTGACAAATGTTATTAAAGCTCTGTGCAAATCTTACAAAAAGTTTCCCTCTCTCGCCCCCTACAATCGAAAAGAATTAACCACTTTTTCTGCCAACACAGTGTACATAGTCAATACAACACAGTCCTAGAAAGTTAGTTTTATTTGTTGGGTGCTAATATCTGGATCACAAAATTCTACTCCTTTGATAAGCAAACCAAAAAAGCCTTTTCTTAAAATACTTCCTACAAACGTTAACTCAAACTGTACCTCACATAGTCCTTCATGGAGATGTAAAAAAAAAATATATATATATACACACAAACGTGTATATGTGCACCAGTCTCTTACATATGTTGTACCTAAAATCAATATTGTGAGATAATCACAACAGACTGAATAAAATAAAAATGCATGAGTATCATTTCATATCCTCTCCACAAAAAAGTCTTCTTACTTCTGTCCAATTTTATTGGAATTTTATTTATTCAAGAAAGGAAAATACAAGAAACATCTCTATTTGCATTTCTCTCGATATAAAAAGCAAGGAAATATTCAAGCAAATAAGCGTGCTTAACAATCTGAATACTTTTTCTTTGCAAGTTAGGCTGTCAATAGAACTCAGAGAAGACAGATCTCTTGAGTGAGATGGCTTCAGGAAATACAATTGTTTACTGAAGTATACTTAGGGTATGGCAACATCCAAACTAGACTATAACAGAACACATCTACTGAAAAACAGCAGTTTGTTTTTTTTTCCTGTAACTCAAAATCTTCAGAGTCCAAAAAAAAAAAAAAAAGCAACCTTCATCCTCACTGAACGGATATAAACACAATGGATATGGCAAAATGTTAGCATTTACAGGAAGTCAGAATAGTGGGCTGTGGTTTTCTTTTTTTTTTTTTTTAATCAACTTCATTAGTTCAGCAAAGGGACAACTCACTTTCCATTGTTCTAGTAGAGCTGTATTAATAAAAATAAATTTAGACAGACCATGGACTTCTTGTATTGTCCACAATCATACCTCACATCACCTCTGCTGGTAATTAATTTAGTCATTTTATCACACTATTTAAACAGAGCCTTTATTATTATTAACTGCACTCAAATATTTTCCAGGAAGATTATACTGTAGTATTTGTTCTCTACTTATCCCAAACAACATAAGCTAAGAACTGGACTGAGGAAGTTTTCATTAAATCCTGGATTAATTTTCAAACATCTTCAGAGCAAGAGTGTGTGTGCATGCACATGCGTATGCATATGTGCATCTATTTAATAGAAGCTGTTATTATTAAATGAGATGTGCATTCAGATCCCATGTAATTTTCATAATACATCATAATTACTACCAAAATGAACTCTTACCAGAATTAGAAAGCATACTTGCACAGGTAAAAAAAAAAATATGCAATTTTTTCAAACACACAAACTGATTTAATCTGAATAGTCAGCTAACTAGCTTTAGTTCACGTTAAAAAAAAGGAGAATTAATATATAATTCCCATTATGTCTTATTCGTACTCTTTTAGATGTCAAATGAATAGACTATGAATATATTTAGACCAAGTCTGTTGTGTTAGAATAGATACAACAGCCTCAAGCTCTGCTGCTCATTATGTTGATCTAAGTCATAGTGTGCTTTAGTGATGGGTTGGGAAATCCATTTCGTCCGAACAGCACAACCAGAGGTTATATTTAATGGGATACGTTCTAATACAGTCTGCCTCTGCGTGGTATTGGTTTTCATGGGAGACAGGTTTTTTCACTGGAGGAAAAATTACACTAAGGAGGGATAACAGGAGACTACAACAACCTAGTCTATAAGAAGGCATGTTATTACTTAAGGAGAGGCTCAGGAGATCCAGTTCCATGTCTTATTGAAATAGTATTGTTGCGTATATCTGTATTTTCCAAGCTTCAACTTTGGACCTGGTGTGTGACCCAGCCCAGAATGAGTAAGCAGAGTTAATTTAGATAGTTTTCCTATGCATTTAGAACTATGGTAGCTTTCTACAAAATCCACAAAATATTGCTGTACACAGATAAGATATGAGGACAGAACTATTAAGTGCTCTGTCTAAGGACACACTGGTTTCAAGTAAATGACTTAATTTACCTACCATGCTATTATTGTTGTATTGTTTTTCTGCTTCTATTCACACTACCACCATCTTTCCTCTGCTACTTAGTCTTTAATTCCAGTTACATCTCGTCTTCAAGTATCATGAGACTTATCTCTTCAAATATCCCCACTACTCAGATATTGTTTATTTCAAGATGTACAAAATTCAGGATGTATTCCCCTCAACTCTTCTTTTATAAAATATTTTTTCCTCCTGATCCAGAATGAAATATATCTACTGATTTGTTTAGTGGAAATTTCATTTGTTGTGTTATGTCACTTTCAAAAATAATAAAAAAAGGAAATTTAATTCATATAAATAGGAGTAATTCATCATTATCATTTTACCTAGCATTCTGTGAGACAAAGATTCTATCGTACATTCCCAGAATTTCCATCATTTACAAGGCTATGAGAAAACTTAAAGAAAAATAAATAAATGTAAAAATAAACCTAAAAGCACTCATACAAAAAAAAAACACTAAGTCATTATTAGCAAGGACACTAAAACAGTATGTACTTACATGAGAATACCGTTTTATAGTTCTGTCTCCTCCTCTGAACAGAAACATGACACTACTATCATCTCACATTTCTCTTCCCTTTATTTCATTTGTATCTGCTTTAAAGGTGAAATGGAAGGCAAGAATGAAGAGATGCAGCAGAGTGGAAAAAGGAAAAATTGAATGTAGACAAGAAGTTTTTTTCTAAGCTTGATGAAATGTGGAAGAGTGTACAGGAAACCACAAAAAGTTCTCATTCTTCTACGTCAATGTGATAAGAGTACAGTGCATGAGCATTCTGCCCTTTCCTCCTCTTTTGGGAAGAGGAGCCTCACCATCCTGCATTCAAGGCAGAATAGGAAACTGTCAACTAGCTTCAAGAAATTCAAAACAATAGAAGCAAAAAATGTTTTATGACTATTGACAACAGCTGAACAAACTAAACGTAAACTGAGATGCCAATTGCTGACCATAGTCTGAGACAGTGCTGCAATCTGCCTTGAAGTCACTACAGAGAATTTTTCCCTTTGCTAGAAAGGATATGATACACATTCATTTATTTTATTTATCTCATTTTTTATTCTTTTTCCTAAGCCAGGCCCAAGAGGTGTGAAAAACTGCCTAATCATTCAGGTTAAACACTTCAGAAGAGTCTATAGTGGTGGCATAACTGTTTGATGTGGAAATAAAACATACATAGCTCTACTGTTAGAAAACTCTATACCTTATCCTTTGCTTCCATTTATTTTCTTTTAAACAAATACATAACTACTTACATAAAAGAAAACAAAACAATGTGACCACATAAAGCATGACTCCCAAAACCAGGGAAAAAGAATAGACAGCTACTCTTGATAAGTTTTGTATGTATTCCTTAATGCCCAATAGGAAGTTATTCAAATGTCCTGATAATTATACTTCTAAGAATTACAGAAAATAGAAAAATAAGTAACGTTTAACATTCAAATCTTTGAGGACAAAGATTTGATTAACAATCCTCTCCTTCTGTAGAACAGTACTTTAGAACAACAGAACACTATAAAACAGCAAAAATATATGGAACGCTCCTTAAAATATCATATCCTGTCACATACTGGAATGAATTAACTTCATACACCTGAAGTCAGGACAAGCTAAGGAATTTAACTTAATATGCTAAAAAAATAAAATAAAATAAAAGTACACTTGTCCCTAAAAATGATGCTAATTTATTTACAAACATTTGAATTTCTTTGCGTAGAAAACCTGGATGTCACTAGCAAAGATTTATTTACTTTTGATAGCTCCTATTATGCTACAATCTGTTAAGCTTCAGAAAGCAGTATTCTGATGTTTATTTAAAAATCAAAATGGATTATACTAGTTAAATAGATTCAAAAAAAACCCACCCCTTGTTCAATGGGTATTTCACTAAAAACACATCTTATGCTGGGTGTCTTCCTTGTCAAGTAACATCATTAGCTTATATAAAACTTGTTATCACTTTGCCAAGAAATACATTGTGTATCACCATTTAAAACACACACACACAAAAACAGCAACCCACCTTCCCCTCAAAAAAGGACTGTATCGCATCTTGTGTACCCCAATCCATGAGTAAGTCCCATCTGAAGGAGGCTTGATAGCAGCAGTGTCAGAAGCCCACAAATAAACAACATGCCCTGCAAAAAGAAGCAAGCAAGAGGGTTGCAGCATTTCTCTTCCCAGCTACCATACACAAACTTTTTAGCTTCTTGGCATGTTTTCAAATGGAAAACTGATGAAGCTGTACTCATTTAGTTACCTCCAATAATTTTATGAAATGTATCTTCAACTGTATCAGTAGGGATAATTTTCTTATTCATTGTATTGTCTATTGAACAACTTTTGTTGTTGTTGTTTAAAATAGCCTAGCTGCTACCTAGCAAACTGTCAGTATTCTTTACATCTATCCTACATATTCTGACAAAACTTATTGTCTTGAATAATGTATCATCATTTCTGAAACAAATCTCCATTCCTCATTCCACATGTTGTCAAATTCCTTTTCACAGCTTCGTTCACACATTTTATTTCAACACTACAGACTGAATAATTTCCTCCCTCTCATTTCCTCTGCTTTTTTTCCTTTTTTTTTTATTATACTCAGTTTCCTTCACCCTTTACAGCAGCAGTTCATTTTTGATACCTGCTTATTCTGTCATTCCTGTCCTTTTTGCTCTCTGCTTGACACTTCTCAGATTAACTTCCTTACCAAATCCTGCCAAACTTTAGTCTTGTGCCACTGATGATAATGCTTGAAACAGATTTCTCTGCTGTTCTGCTCTTGAGAGCAGCAGAATAATGTCTGAACAGCAACACATTGAAGAGACTATACTCAGTGTAATCATTTCAACAAACTGTAGCCCCTGCAGGGGAACAGGTGACTTTTTTATTAGGTTATATACTTTGTGAAGGATTCCTGTTTTTTTTTTTTTTTAAATATGCAATAGCATTCCTATTTATCTCCAACATTTTGCAGATGCCTATCAAAATATCCTTAAGAAAAACTCACACAAGTAAAAGTGTCTTTCATTTGGTGAAAGCCAGTGTGAACTTCAGACAGCCCAAAGCTTCCATACAAGATTTACAAAATGCAGAACTGATTCTCCATAACCAGCCAAAACCCCTCAGCAGGCAGGTGTATCTAACAACACTCAGAAGTTACTAGACTGAAGCCGGAAGTATCAGGGGAATGCAAAGATTTCATCTAGAGGTCTTTGGGTGTAGCATTTCCATTTTTCTTCAGATAAATCATAAGTAGGAAATTTAGGAACATTTCATAAAAATGATCATTCAAGTAACTATTTAGATGGGTCTTTCATGACTATAAGACAATCATAGTAAATACATATATATACACACGCACAAGAAAAACTGCAGGATTAGGATATTAAGCAGGTATACTTTCATTCCTTCATATTAATTAGAAAGAGAAAAGGCAATATTTTTGCTATACTCTTTATCTTGCATTGGATGACATCTAACAGGCCATGGAAGGTTCAGGACAAATAAAATTTACTGTGTTATTAGTAGCACTATTGCAACCTACAAAACATAACTGAGGAATTCCCATTACGTTTTTTTCCCCTATTGTATTTTTTTTCATAACAGGGTACACACATCTCTCTAGTGTTGTAGAACCTGGCTTTATCCCATCACAAAGGCTTTTTATGACTACACGTGGGAGTAATCAGCAGGAAAAGAACACTTAAGAGTTAATTTACAGACTGTTATGAAGGGTTTTAATGAAACAAGAGAATCAATGAGACTTTAGTCTGTAAGTTTCACAGAATGCCTACACCTCCAAGAATGCACTTGAACTGGCATTTTTAGAAATAATGCTGTTGTATAACTTCCTATAACTTCCTTTTCCCTATTCTGGTCAAAAGTGCTTCAGATAAACTACCCAGTTTCTTTTGACTTTATCAGATGATTTCCAAGTGAAAAATGTTGTACACATTTTTGTAACATCTGACTGATCTGAAAGTCTCTGTGCATTACAAACAAAGCATATGAAGGTCTTATGGGTAGAAAACAGTACCAAGGAGACAAGCTTGCTTTTATGTAAATGATTTTTCTGTAAAATACACCTTACACAAAAATCTATATATGATTTATAATATTTTTTGCATATACATAAATAAGAGTAAATACAATCTCTTTCACCACAATTTTTTTTTTCTTGAAGGTTACTATGTGATATAGAAAGTTAAGAACATCCTCAATAATAAAGTTTTTAATACAATCTCACTTATTTTTCTTACAAGAAGGGCTTGATTTTCCATACATGTTTATGGATTTACAGAAGTATTTTCAAATAAAAAGGACATAGCTAGATCAGTAACTCCATTATTCCTTTTCATTTGTTTTTCAAATTAACCATCTTCAGTTATGTGCATGTTATGCTCAGCCTAATCATCTAAGTCACGTTCTCAAACATTCAAGTTTTCATACATTTAGACCTAACAGACTTTTTTTTTTTTTCGAGCAAACTGAAATTTCCTATCCAAGTGGGCCAAAGAAACAATAGCTCTTCAGGCAGTCATTGTATTTCACTGCACACTTTATCCCTGAAAAAGTCACAAATATTGTTCCCAATACAATGCTATGCCCTTTACTACAGTGGAAAATACATAGTGGTGCTAAGAACTGCTGAATACATTGCACCAGCAGTGAAATAAGTTAGAGTACTGTAATGAAAAGAGAATTATTTTTTTGTGTGTAGGGACAAAGAAAAGAGTGGTTGTGGACTTTTTTCTTTTCTTTTCTTTTCTTTTAACATATATATAGTAAACTATATAGAGAGACACAGATAGTTTGCAGGACTCTGAATCTGATGATGTGGTTCCCAGTTCTTTGCAACACATACAAATAAAGCACTTTACATGTTGAAAGAAATTCTTCAAGGACAAATAAAATGTCTTTGTTAGTGTCTATACAATACATGGTACAGTAGTGTTCTTGTTATAATTACACTACTTGCACAACAACAATACAAAAAACTTTTGTAAAGACAAAGTCTGATATGAACTCAGAGATAAAGATCAAAACATCGCTGTTCTACATCTGTGACTTGCCATGGGGATGGAAATATGTGACAGAAAGCACGTTTCACACAAAATTACACATTAATAGTCATATTTTGTAAGTGATAGGAAGACTCCTCACCCCCTGAAGCCCACCCGAAAAAAAAACAAAAAGAGAGGGGAAAATACTTAAGTCCTATATGAACTTGCTAAGTGCTACATACACAAAATCTTTGTTAAATAAACCCATCCTTTGTCTCCAAGAATCACCAATCACATTGCATTTTTGTAAAAACAGAAACTTCTAATGAAAATATTAAGACCCATCATTACATAGACCTGAACAAATGGACCTCAAGTGTAGTTGATTTTCCACAACTTTGTTGCATTTTGCCATTTCTTGTGTTGTAAAATTTAGCTGAACAACTTTTAATATCATACTTAAGCTCCAGACAATTCAGTGCTATTAGCATTTTAATTATAATAAAGCAAATGATTTGTTATTTGTAATTTATTACACTTTTAAAGTTGCAGTTTGACATACATCAACTTTTTGTTTTGTATCATATTTGCATTTTCTTTTTGATTCCCTGCAACACAACTCCTCCATTTTTCTGGATGTCCTAGTACGTTAACTACTCCAAAGTAGTATTCAATAAATAGGCCTACTACTTTTCAGAAGATCCATGTTAAAACATGGAAATGTAATAAGCTATGAGGGAAAATTATCAATGAAAAGCTACTCCATGACAGAAGTGCCCTTTGAAACATACATACGTGCATACACACAATTCCCCACTAGGCAAGAAACTCTATGCTTGGAGTAATGATCAAAAACATCCAACTGACAGAGGATTAACTTGATACAACAAGATCTAGAAGCTTAATGCTACCAATGTGAAGAAATATACGTTTAATTCAATAAATTTGGTAGGACAAGAACCTTATGATTGCTTGAGCAATAAAGACAAGGTTAACAGCAAAGTTCATTTTACAAAACAAAACTATTTTAATACTCTCCATAACAAAGATAGACCCTGTATCCATACTCTCCCCTATCAACTTCAGAGAAAAATAAAAAGTGAAAACCAGTTAACTGGTTCCTCAGGCAGTGCTTTGACTTGAGCAGCTGATCTAGACCTTCATCAGCTATTTTCTCTAGAGTAGTTCTCATAACTCCTCCTTAAAGGAGATATTGGCTTATTTTACGCTTACTTCTACTTATTACACTGGTCATTTCCGTAATCATAATACAGTCTGATCACTGGCTGTCTTTTGTGGCATAGTAATGCTAAAGACTCTTATGGCTGCCTTAGGCAACAATCTAGGGATATCAGCAAATATCAGGTGCCCTGGGCTCACTACTATAGAAATATGCAGTAATATCAGGTAAAGACAAAGCAATAGGCAGTTATGAGGTAACTGTACCCAGAGAAAGTTTTATTCCAACTTTCAATAGATACTGGTTTGTGCCCTGGAAGAAAAGAATTGTATTCCTTTTAAAAATCCATCTATTTTGTTGTGTTTTTGTTGTTGTTGTTGTTTTTTGTTTGTTTGGTTTTTTTTTTGTTTCTTTGTTTTCATTTAATATTGTAACTCTATGCTCTTCCTCTTCAAATAAATTAATGGCTCTATTGTAAAAAAGCTAAGGTACCAAAAAGAGGGTGGTAGCTGAGGGACTTCTAACAACTTTTATAACAATATGAAGATTGAGCCTGAGTTTCCCCAGCCCTCTTTTGAAACTTAAAGCCTTCATAAGAAATTAAAAGACAAGAGCATCCAATCATTCCTATTAAAACGCTGACAACGCAAAATAATACAATACTGGAAATTCAATATTACAAACAGTAATGAAACATTAACAGCTGAACAAGGTATACAAATCACTTTCTAATAGATGATTAGATGGATCCTGGAATAGGTAAGAGGAAAAAAAATAGACACTTCTTATATAGAATTAACTCTATCAGTCCCACTGAAAATATGATCAGATGAGGGCACCTCTGAAAGGGATAGGTTTTCCAAGGCATTACTTCTTAACACTGCCATTCAGGGTTTCTATTGTTTTGAAAGAAGAAAACTTGGTTATAATTACCAAGGGTAAAAAAATAGATAAAATGAACATCCTCCCAAGAATTAAGAAACAGAACTACAAACCTTTACATACAAGTGAACGCTAACCATAAAGGAGGTCCAAAGCACCTGCATATCATTATTAAAGTATTCCAGCCCGACCTATGACACTAAATTTCTTTGAACACGCATTTTAATACAGTTATTTCTTTGGTCTGCTGAATTTCAAGAAATCCATATGGTATAATGCTGAAGTATGAAGATTACACTAAATTGCTGTGGGTTTTTTTTTTGGTTTTTTTTTTTTTGGATTATTAAAAAGGACGCACCAAGCAACAAGCTCAGTCCTCTAATATCACTGTGATGTTATGTAAATTTCATGTGCTAGGGTGGCAATCAAAAGCTGAACTTACACTCTTATTCATCTGCATACAAAAAAAAAAAGGCCGAGTTTCTCAAGCATTCAGCTGCATGTAAAAACAACAGTATTTCTACAGCAATGTATGTGCAATATATAGACTTACATCAGAAAAAAAATTCAAAAACTAAGAACTCTTCCCACACCCTCTCACAGATTGATAACTTATTTTTGCTATTGTTTATGTTAGTGCTCTTTACATGCACCTCTGAGCATTAATGCATGACTTTGTTGGTAGTCACTACCTTAAATCTCTCCTAATGGAAAGTATCAGTAGCTTAAGAAAAAGTAAGCTTGAGTTTTTAAGGATACTATTTGTCAAGACAGCATTGTTTATTTATTACCAAAAGAGGAACTGCCATGATTCTTTTTGTCTTCGTGTATACGTTAGCCTTGTGCTCTTCTTTATCCTCCCTAGAAATGCTTAAAAAAAAAAAATGACATCAGCAAGCAAATTCAACTTGGAATCACTTAACATTTCCTGACACTACCATGCAAGACAATCATTCTCTGGCTTGTACAGTATAGTACGCACAGCCTTTGGCTGTTCTGTGAGTTTCTCTTACAGAACTATAATTACTTCAGGGGGATTGAGTACATGGAACTAATTGATGTTTAACATTTAAGAAATGTAACAATTTTATGCCAGTGTAAAAATGTCAACAGTAATTCATAGGATTTGAAGAAATTTCACTGTTGGCAGAATCAATAACTACACATGGGAAATTATCCTAAATAAGAGTGCCACATCTAATATAAAACTCTTTCTGAAAAAGTAAACTTTGTGGGGTATATTGATACAGCTACCTGGTGACAGCTGAAATAACACAGCTGGGATTTAGAAGAATTAATAAAACATGTACATGTCTGTTGAAAAAATATTTTTGCTTGATGTTGTTCTTTTCAGTATGGAAATCACTTAGAATATGAACAGATTATCACATAAACAATGTGGGTGTAATGTCAATCCAAGAAGAGACGTGCTTTATCAAAAAGTACACTCATGACATGCATCATAACCCAGAGGTTCATAAGAAGTTCACAACAAAAATGGGAATATAACTCAGATTCTGCAGTCCCCCAAATAATATCTTGGAACTAAAAACATTTCTTACTTTTGACAAATGACAGTCACATATATATCAATAAAATGAACCCACGGCAGGGTAACCACATTTCCTGTTTCTAAGTGGTCACTAGAAACACAAACAATACAAGTGTCAGTAGAACCAACTTGGTATGAGGAAAAACAAATATTTCAAAAGCACTCCAAGTGTTATTCTAAAGGGCATATCCTCAGAATCTATTCTGAAATTTTATCTTGCAAGAAATTCCAGCATTGGTAAGGGAGGAAGAGATTATTTTTTTTTTTAAATGAAAATCTGAAATGGTGTAATGGTGTAACTTCAGGTAAGTTTGTGTTTTCTTCTAGGAAGGTCTTAATTTTTATTTATTTATTTTAAATGATAGCATTAAGACCTTCCTAGAACTGGTGGTGATGGTTGCTTTTTTGTTGATGTTTTGTTTTAAATAGCATTTAATCTTTTTTTTTTCTTTATTTCTATGCACTATTTCACACTTATGCAACACAGCAACTATGCCTTCCATTGCACATCAGTAACTAAGTTCATTGTTCACAGTCTCACAATCTACATTTGATGAACAGATAACGACATCAAGAACAAAAGTTACATCTGTAGAGACTGTCCTTGAACAGACAAGAAACATCAAATGTAAATTCCATGACACAGTAATTACAAAAAAATTTTTCTTGGTCTGAGAAGAAAATGTATGGGGGAAATTCAATAAATTGAGGTACATTCATACTTTTGTCACAACTTTCATGAGGCAAAGTGCTGATTTTTTTCTTCAATTATACTTAAAAGGAATTGTTAAAATCAAAATTCCCCTTTTAAATATAGTTTTCATCAGTTCATGTCAGTCAATTATTCCTGTTAGAATTATAACCTAGCTCCGTGGAATTGAACATTCATAGTTCCATCTACAGGAACAGGTAATGTGTTTCCTTTCATTCATTTTTTGATCAGAAAACTCCAGTTTTCGTAGGTATGCCAAGTGGCAGGGACTGTGGAACATAGCAAGTATGCTAGCAGGGATACAAGAAAGCTCCTAGATTACTGCGACTTCACTTAAACAGATGTTTCAATAGTCCATCTTACCCATTCTGTTCCAAATATACAAGTAGCAGAAAAAGATCTAGTTAAGTTTCAGCATAGCTCAAGGTTATGAATTTTCCTCAAGTTCAAAGATGATTTTAGATGCTGAACCTTTGTAATCATATGTAACTGTAGTGTTTCTCTTGATTTCCATGAGGCTAAGATTCATTCTAAGGGTTTAAATATCTCATGTTTGTTAATAGTCAGTCTTTACAGGCAGCTTTGCAAAGTAAAGCAGCACAGATTTTTATTGATTCTAGGGGGAATAATCACTGACTTCAAGGCAAGGATAGCATCATAATTATTCCATGCTTAGAATTGTCTCGTGAGATTGACTTCAGAGAGCTCAGCAGCCTGAAAATAAAATAAAATAAAATAAAAATAAAATAAAATAAATCTCCAACTCGGTGGGGCACAGTGATTAATGGATATAAAAGTAATAATATGGGATCTTTTGATCTGCTTTTATTCTGGGCCAATCTGTGTTTACACAAATGAACACCTTTGAATTATTATTTGTAAACATGAGATAAAACTGTTTTTACATTAGTGTAGCACTGCTAATTTCAGCTTCAATAGACAAAAGAGAATAAGTAGTGGATGAGACAGGGAACTGGAGTTTCCCATGCCAATTTGCCATGATATTTGAGATTGCAGCAAATGAGTGAGGGAGGTACTTACTCATCAAACAGTGAAAAAAATAAATATTGAACAGCTGCATCATTAACTGTGTGCCATTCAATCTGCATGCTAAATGAGGCAAAGATCCCATGGAAATAACACTATGTCATGTAATTAATAACCGTATTGTAATGTTTATGAACATGTACTAGACAGGTGTGGCACAGGTGATTTTTTTTTTAATGTTAGTTCTTCCTTCATTTTTAGCAGTCATCCTATACACAACTGTTGCAGGAAATAGTATATTAGGACATAACCGTAAAAAGTTTTTAGGCTGAGACTGTAATGAATAAACTGCTTACAGAGAACAAAACTATCCCCCAAGATGCAATAGCAAGTAATTAAAATGATCTTCAATGTTGCTAAATATAGCATTTCACATAAAGGATGTATGAAAATGTACTTCTGAAATTGTATGTGTGTGTTTTATATCAGTATTAGGATGATTAAAATTTCTCATGAAGTGACAGTTCTTCATAACACTATTCTGAGCCACAGCAAGTATCACATTACACATATGTACAGATATTTAAAAGTATAGTGATTTATTATAAATTTCATAATTTTGTTATATAATTTTATTATTGTAATTATATCATTATTGCAATTACAGCACAATAGTAATTGTAATTGTAATAGTTACAAATTATTGTACAATTTATAATAAAACCAGGACAATTTAGAGAAACCATGCAAGCAACTAACATTCTTAAAGTTTCACAATATCTGACCAGTGCTAGGTTTGTGTTCAAGCAAACAAACAGTAATCAGATCTCATAAAACCTTAAGAATTATTAGCAGTATAAAGATT
The DNA here is from genome assembly GCF_009769625.2 of Cygnus olor. Classification (NCBI taxonomy): domain Eukaryota; kingdom Metazoa; phylum Chordata; class Aves; order Anseriformes; family Anatidae; genus Cygnus; species Cygnus olor. Next base: position 38,389,925 of record NC_049172.1, on the reverse strand, counting down.
TTTTTCAGTCTTTTGATTCAAGTGGAACTTATTTTTCTTCTGTAATTTGGAGGAAAAAATAATGACAAAGAGCCAGAGAGATTATCATAAGAATATCACTCATAGCTAGAATGTAATTTGGGCCAATATTTATATGTCCAGAGTAGTAAAAGACATAATCATCCTATCTAATTACAATTTGCATTCAAAGAAGGAGACAAAAAAAGAGTGAAACACATTTCTGGTTCAGAAACGACCAACATTGACCTTCACAATTCCTGCTGTCTTTCCCCTTCTAAAAGTCAGATTCTGATCAACCAGAAGTCACTATTTCAATATTTCTGTGGTCGTGTGAAATGTAAGATTTCTGAAATACTTGAAAACTCATTCTACTCTTCATACCTTTGATGAAGATTTAAGCAATAATCTATATGAAAGCATAGTCCTTAATAAGTACCCAAAGTTGGCTGACCAATATAGCAATGTTAAAATTTTTCCTCTTTTCCCCCATACCACTCCCTTCAAAAAAAAAAAAAAAAAAAGGCAAGAAATCTAGAACCTTAGTCACTTGTTTTTGAGTCCAACTTTTCAACTTTTTCTTTTTCTGCCATTCATCCAGTGATACCAACTTATAAGCATATACCAGACTCTTTTCCAAAATTAATGCTAAATTAAATTAATACTAAATTAAAAGTTAAATTTCTACAGTTACTCCAACGGGCAAGTAATACATAGCTGTGGAAGGATTATGTTCACTGCAAAACTCCTGGAAATAAGAATCACAATTACTAAAGCAGCCGTCTTTTCTGGATGTGAGCTGATTTTATACAGCATATTTCAGAAGAACTGTAACAAATTGCAGGAAAAAAAAACACTTCAAGTTTTGGAAACTGAATTATGGCATATGTTATGTTGGGCCAGTATTTTGAGTAAGATTAGGAAGTATTGTTATTACTGCTTTCAAATGAAAGCAGCTTTTAGCAAGTTGTTCAGAACTATAAATAAAAATCTTGCTTAAATTAGTACGTCATGTGGGAGATTGGTACAATAAAATGCAACAAATATGGCGTGTTTTTTCTTTTCTTTGCTATCTTGGAATACTCTAGAGGTAAAATAAGAAGAGTCAGATGCTTACTGTTTACTATAAAATTAAATTATTCAAATAATGCATTGGCAGAAATATTTGTCTTCAGCCAATATAAGTACTGAAAGTTTTATTGGATAGCTATGATTTCAGGTCTAATCTTTACCAGAAGACAAATTCTGAACATATTCTGAATGTATAAGAGTAAAAAAAAAAAAAAAAAAAAAAAACCTAACAAACAAAAGACTGCTAACACTGATATGACATGATTTTAGACATATAAATGGTCTCAACTCATTCATTGGCTAATGTTCAATTAGCTCTACTAACAGTATGTGAGAGAGATTTAAACACTTTCAGAAAAAAATCAATTTCATTCTTATTCTTCAGCAGATCTCATGATGATGTAGTAAGCGTCAACACTACATATTGGGTAAGATGCTTTTGTCTAGTCCAAGTTTCTGGGCTCTTAACAATTCATAAAAAACCACAACTATTGCAAGCTGATTTCTTACTACTAGAAATTCCTGACTACTTTCAGATTTTCAGCAAATACAGCTGTATACATTGGTTTCTGGTATACCTATGTGTAAACTAGAAATCCCATAAAACCTAACATTCAGGTAATAAATGTGGGTGCAGCAGGTAATTTGGCTTGCTAAGAGTAAGATTTCTGTCTTTGTAACTTAATGACAGCTTTCAAGATTATTTCAGAATCAAAGATTTATTCATCTCCACCTTTTCTTCTACTCCTAACTTGTCAGTACTTCACTATTCTCTTTAATTCTTTCTTCTAAATGAAGATAATTTCTCACTGTCTGAAAAAGTCTGAAATTTGTAAAGGGACTGACAACCTTCCTCTACTAATTTCCTGTTTTAAAAAGTCCAAGTCAAAAGGGATGAAGAAATTTCATCCATCTTATGCCAGTTGATCAACTAGAAGAAATTAATTTAATGGATTCATACCTCAACAGGTAGTCATACCATAAAAAAAGGTGTCATAACAACTAGCATTCAAACTTAGCAAGCTGGTTAAGGCTTTAAATTATGGCATGATGGACAGGCTTGATAGAGCCTAATTCTGAAAGTTTTAGAAAAATCAACTTCACCCCACTGATGATTTTCTAATCTCCCAGCGTGTTTTGGGATAGTGAAAATAAATCCTCTTCCATAACTATCATTCATGTGAAATGATAAGGGAGAAGGCTAACATCATTGCAGTGCCACAGAGCAAAATAATACAAGTTGTAGCCTCCTAATCATAAGGCATTAGCTGTTTCAGCATCTCCATCTTCTTCTAAGAATAAAGGTGAGAATATTTACATATGCAGGAGATGGTAAAACACTAAATGAGAGGAAAAATAACAAAAGTAAAAAAGTCAGTAAAAAGGCTCATGTAAAAAGTTTCATATCCCAAGATAAAACTGCACTATTTGACATAAAAATGCTAAATTAGTATTTAAATCTGCATAAACAGTTTCATATTTTTACTTTCTAAAAGCATTCATTGTTTTCACAACAAATAAAGTGGCTATGTAGCTATAATCTGCTCTCCTAAGAAGGAACTAACACAGGTAAAGATTAAGTTATTTTGCAAATACGAAACACTCCAACGTACAAAAGAAAATGGGAATAAACCAATAGACTGTTTTACATCAGTTCTTAAAGAGTCTTCCATTAAAAGGCAATGACTTAGCTCACTCCTCTCTTGCATACTATAGGCAGCAGTTTTTGATGGTTGTGGCACAGAGTTTGTTTTGTTTCTTAGCAAGAATTTTGTACTACAGTTTGAAAACAGAAAGCCTAATCACTGCTGCCAAGGATAAAACTCAGTTTTCATATGGGAGCTTGCACTGTTACATCTCCAGCATAATCCATCTATGACTGTTAACAATCATTAACATCACTAAGAACCATTTCTCATCATTCAAATCAAGACAAGAAAAATATTGTTGAAGTCAACAATGTCACAGTATGTGGGAGGCCACAGAAAATCTTACATCTTCTGGGATATAATTATGTTTTGCAAATGAGTGAATGTGATTAATTTAAAAATAAAAGTGCTGTATTTTCCACTTGATTTTACAGAATATTTTGAGACTAATTAAAAAGCTGTTGGTGAGGAAAAATAATATTTCTCATGTTCTCAAAAGTACCACCCACAGGCATAAAAGTGTTTTTTTTTTTTAAGCTTTTTAAGTTTTGTTGTTGTGTTGGTTTTTGTTTGTTTTTTTTTTTTTTTATGGTGGTTTTTGTTAGCTTTATTGTTTTTTGCCTTTTTTTTTGATAAATCAAGTCTGACAACTTATTTTTTAGAAAAGGTGACATCTGCCAAATTCTAAAAAAACTTTCAAATCCATTGTTAAAAGAAGAATTAAGATTTTCATGCCTGGTTCTGCTAAAACATTTTACAATAACGTTAAAAATCAAACAAAATTTCTGGATGTTTTTACAGATAAAAGTTTGATGTCTGCAGCTCCAGTTAACAAACAATGACAAAGAACAAAAAAACAGCAACAACCACACAGGTACAGACAGAAACAATGTCTTACCAAACAGTGAATGATTTGACCTCTTTTCATTTTTTAAACAGAAGCCAGATCCTATGATTTTATTCCACAGACAAAAATATGAATCCATTTTCTACACCTGAGTTTATGCTAGAAACATGATAATAGAAATGAGGTAATTTGTGTGCAAAGTAGCTAACTCTGCTTCAGGTCATTTATTACACATGCCAGGTAATTCCTATGCCTGAACACTTTACCGCTTTCTCTTCTTTACCCCTCTTTATTTCATCCTTGATCCAAGGAAGTTTCACAGTATTTTTTTCCACCTCACCAAATGTTACCATTTCAGTGAATCCACCTTTTTCACCTAGTTGACTGGACAAGGTGCATCTATTACAGTACCACAGCATAACACTTTTGCCCATATATCAGTCCATAACACAAAATGAAAGGGAGGCATTGTAAGAACAAATGAAACATGAATCAAGTATAATTAAAAAAAATAAATATCAAATCCAGTGCAAAAATGAATTAAAGATAGCTTATTTGTCATTTGACGTATATACCACTGCTTCACAGATAATCAGTTTTATCACTCATCTTGTGTTTTGATACAAGGCATTTGTAAATACATGCTAGCATATCAGAAGGCAATGGCCAAGATGTTATTTTGGTTTATTCGGTGTTACGTAAATTTTTGCTCATAGAAGACATGCAGAAAGACTCCATCCAGTTCATCTGCAGCATAACACTGACTAACTTTTAAATGCTTTTAGGAATTGTTTGCAAGTATTCATATCCAAAATGCATAAAACCATGCAGACAGTATTACCATAAAGGTATAAGTTATAGTCACCCAGTAGGAGAAAAGTTAATTCCTTTCTCTAAACTGTTTATTAGACAAATTAAAATGTAACATCCAGTATTTCAAAGTAGGAACCTAAACTTACAGATATCAGATAGGAAATCCTGATATACAAATCAATTTACTTTACAATAGTAAGGTTATTTTAACACATTTGGCCAGAAAAGCAGACTTACAGAAATAAGGAGCTGTATTTATACAACTTGAATTAAAGAAGAATAGAAAAAACAGTCTCCAGTCACCAATAAGTGCTGCAGCAACCAATGTTTTATCTAATAGGAGTTTAAAATAGCAGATTTATTCATTTGGAATAACATTTATGCTACTGATAGTAAGTTTGAAGATAGATCTGACACCTTTAGTAATGGCCCTCTAAAGAGGTTAAAGTTCGTAATTTTACTTTAACTTCTGCAGTAAGTTCTAAATTAGAAAAGAGACTAAGACTTCCAAGTTTCTTGGAAAGTGTTAACAAATATACAGGAAATAAAATAGTCAAAAAAAAAAGATTCAACTGGAAGCTATGTCAATACAGCTGAAATGAAAGCCTCACCTTTTGAGGCCAATATATATATATATCAATTTAAAAAAATATATATGTTATGCAAAGTTGGTTTTCTTTGTTGTTGTTTTGTTCCATCCTTCCCCCCGCAAATCCACTACTACTGCCTCTCTTAAATCTATTTGAAATCCATCTTGGAACATCATTTGACTTTGAACAAACCAATGCTTTAGAGTTCTACTCTTGAGTCACTCAATCCATTGCTTTAAACGTAAATAATGCTCTGATTGTATCTCTCTCTGAATGTACTCAGGGTGTACTGAGTGGTTTGAAAAGAAAAGCAATGAAGAATGGATAGGGGAAGGGGAGAATAATTTAAGTAGTAAAAAACTGAACTTTAAAACTGAACTTTCTGCTTGATTACTCAGCATTTCGTCACTTCAGAATGCCTTGTTCAGTCTTCACTTATGCTTGAATTTTGCCTTTTTTCTCATGTTGATTTTGTGTTTGAGAATACCAGCTGATAAAATAACATAGGTACTCCTGCTACTTCTTAAGTAGTTACTTCTTAAGTTACTACTTAGAGTGAGTGTCTCACTCACTTTAACCTATTTTTATAGTTACAGGAGTTACAGAATTTAGACAGATTACATGCCACTAAATTTTATCTAGAATTACGGAATATCTCCATATTTGGGCACTTCTTTTTGCTTCAACTTTTTAACATTTACTACATACCTGTACTAATTTGAGCTGCCAGTCATTAAACTATCAATAAAAAAAACGAATAGTATAATTGACTCTTTAGATGACAGCAGAAAAAGTCATTTTTAACTGCCTATTATAGTGGGGGAAAAAAGTTACTGAACTAGCAGAGAGAGAGTGCTCACTCTTATATGAAGAGCAAATAAAGAACAATGGATCCAAAATATACAAGATTTTCCTAGTGACTGAGCACACATTCCAGAAACATGACAGTGTTCCTGTACTTAATGGTGATAGCACTGTGAATTTGTCAACTACAACTGGAGAAATCATAAAAAAAAAAATAAAAAACAACAACAAAACACAGCACTATTTCACACACAATTGATCGTATTTGTAGAACTTATGTTACAACAAAAAAGCTCTTTGCAGAAAAGAGATTTCAAGAAAAACACTGGCAAAACAAACAGTTCATATTACTGGAAAAAAATAAGAGATTCTTCTTTGGGAAAATGATTGATGTGCAAATATGTTTCATTCAGTCAAATAAGCACATTCATTCAATTTTCAGTTTTTCTTTTCTTAACATTCACAATTAAATCCACTTTATAACATACAGAGTGATTATTATGCAATTATATGCGGAGATGAAATGTAAATCTCAAATCATTAGCATGTTCATGTTTTTGTTGTTTCCATTTTTTGTTTCGTTTTTAAAGCATAATACAACCTACTTTTATTTTGACAATTAACAAGAGAACTCCTGATTAAAAAATAAAAAATAAGCAGCTACTCCATGGGTATAAAATATCCATTGAGCTACTTAAACTTGAAAGAGGAGAATCTGTTGTCTCATTCTTTATGATTTTGACACTAACAAAAAACTCACTCAAATTAACATGATATAGTCCATCCTAAAGAACGCGTAACTGCTTGCAAAGCCTTAAGTATGAATACTATAAGAGACAAAGTTGTTTCACTCTTAGTCAAAAGAAGTAAGCCAGAGCCAGGCCCAGAAGAGAAGGCTCCAAGTGAAAACCACCTTCCACCACAGGAAGGTGATGAAAAACCTGACCTCTATTCTCTATTACCCTGAAATTTGTCAAGCATCAACGCCACACACATCCACAGGAACAACTACTAAACAGCAATGCATCACGCAGGGATTTTCATACTGTTTTCCAGAAAAAGCATTTGGAAAGCTTAGTCTTGCTCTCCTCTACATTCAAGGAAGCCAGGGCACTGAAAGTCTCCACAGCCTAGGAGTGGATTCTCAGAGCCCACAGTGCTGACAAGTGCTACTGCATATGGTTGCCACAGCAAAGGAGGGGGCCAAATACTGCCCACTGATGCTACAAGTTAATTGAAAGTTTCCAGTTCTCAGTTAAATATTCGAAGTTCTTCTCTTTTGAAGGACAAATCAAAACAACTGTGGTGCTCAGCTTCAGAGAATCCATAATCTCACACTTTGAATGTAAAGTGCTGTAGAGTGTATGCTTCAGAATAGCATGAATCAAAAAAAAAAAAAAAAAAAACACTAAATCTTTAAGGATATAGTTCTTCCTAGACATTAATTACAGTAAATAAATAAATCAATGTAATAAAAATCTTGGTCAGAGATAATAAGTAGGCTATAATAATGTTATGTAAAATTTACGGGGGTAGGTGGGGTAAACAGCAAAATGATTTCTAATTAGGACAAAATGTAGGAGAAAGACACAAACTCAAATCCCTCCATAAATTATTTTCTGCAGCTCTGTTCTGTTTAGTATCAAAATCTGTTTTTAAGTAAGCTCCAGGGTAATCCAAGATGCTCCTGAGAGCTTGTGAGAGCACGGCAATAACCTACTGAAGAGATTTTTATACTCCATGTTCTCATCTGGAACTTCATTTTCTCTTTGCAGAAGCTTCTCTGGCTTGGTATCTAGGAATCTATGACACTTGTTGAAAGAAAAGCTTAAACTGTCTCTGAACTTTGAACTCAATCACATTCATTCACATGCTTTATGATTCAAAGTTAAGCTTAAGCATAAAAAGCTACCAAACTTTTGGATAACTACAATTCACTTTTGGGGGCAGGGAACGCAGAGCATAATTCATCTCAGAGTATATAAATTGCTACCAATCCAGGTAGAATTGTTTATCCTACAGATTTTACAGATGAATTGTTTATACTACAGATGACTTAACCTGAAAAAGGAATACAACTGAAAGAGCAGAGTGCCCCAAGGTGTTTATCAGACACATTTATCTTACACATAATCTCTCTGACAAATCCATATGCTTTTCTTAATATGTTTTGCAAAAAAAAAAAATCAGATAGAAATATTCACACACACACACCCCTTTGCTATAAGGTTTTCCCTTAGCTATAAGGTTTTACAGTCAGAGCTTTTCCTCCTTCAAGAGGAAAAGCCATGACTTTTCTCTAGAAGTTATAAGAATCAGAAACTTTCCCTAAGAATTTCAGACATGGGAACTGAGTGTTAAGGCACAAGAAAAATTTTGTAGTATTTACTGATTGATAGGTTTTCAAGAAGCAATGCAAGGAGAAGGAAAGACTTCTCTCTAAATAGCTTTTCATTTTGTTTCTGAGGAAACAACCCCTCTTGCCTCTGCATCTTCCATATTTAAGTTCTGAATTTTCTTCAGTTGCCCCTCCTCCCCTAATTTAGTTAAAAAATTCTACCCAGAGATTAGAGTTCTTTAACAAGATTGCTTATTAGTGGCTCACCTGTTACTCAGATAAATGTGATTTCAATAACTGTTTAAGCTGCATCAAATAACATCTTAAAATATAATATTAAAAATCTAATAACAGTAATTTAAAGTACAATTCACAGAAATTAAGAGCACAGGAAGAAATTAATGACTTAAGTACTATTAAATATCATAGTAGAATTCAAATATTTAACAACTACAGATATCTTCTTTTGCAAGTATATTCAGCAACAAGCACACTGTTGTCATAAACATCTTTTCCATTTCAGTATCCATGAAAGATGTTGGTTTAAGGAAAGCCTCTATTTACCATTTATGGACATTTCACCAACGGGTAAAGGAAAATGGTTTTATTATTTTCTCTGAATTTATACTCTTGGGCATTATGCAGTATTTAAATAAAAAGTGATACTTACCAGGCTTTAGCAAGGCTTTTAAATAAGCTTAAAAAGTTCTTTTAGTCTTATAACAACTAAATTTTAATATAAAGCTTAGAAATAAAGATTTCACATCAGTATTAAGCTGTTTGAAATTTTTAATGCAACATATAACATGAAAATGATTCAGGTTAACCTGAGTAAAACTTTTTTTTTTTTAATGAAGTTTGTTCTTACCATATATTTTCCCCATAAGATTTCCATAGTTTATGCAGGTGTGGCTTCCTAATTTTACAGTCTTTTTTTTTTCCAAGGCTTTTTGGCTATTTAAGTAATTCAGAGTGCTGTTCTAAGCTCAATTTACAGAAGATTAGAAGATAACATTCAAAAACAATAAATACATATACTTATACATTTTCCACAGGAACTTTTACTATCCAAGATACAAGAATCTGTTTCAAGGATGTAAACTGCAGATAGTCATAAAATTATAAGAAAAAAAATATACGTGAAGCAGACAAGATACGAATATTTTATAATCAGTAGTATGAGAAGTCCAACTGAAATACTGTAAATCCTTGCTCTACAGAAGATAATTGTCTGGTAATAGTTCTGATACTCCTGTATTGACCACAAAGACACTGTCATCAATTTTGATCCAAAGCAACCTTCAGATATGCAGAAAGAGAAACCAAATAAAGAGTTCCTATGTCACATTTCTTGATTATGTTATTAAAAAAAAAAAAAAAATATGAAAAACTTCTCATTAAAAATGATTTTTTTTTTCCAAGCTAAACACCATCTTTTTCTTTAGGGGAAAAAAAACCACAACTATTATTCTGTTTTTCAGAACAACTAAAGTATATTCAATAGATATGTTCCTGAATAAGGCAGACAATAACATGAACACAAATTATGTAGTTGTATTGATCCTACAGAGGATGAATACTCTCATTTTGGAAAATGCTACGGTGTGGGCCTACAACTAGCATTTCATTTTTTTTAAATAACAGCGGACTATTATGTTTTATCATGAAAGCACATCTGAGCTTCATAGATGCACTGCAACCCTGAATAAATTTTCCAAGTAGTTTAATTTGGATTCCAAAATTTTTCACATGCAGTGTCAGCACAAAGCATGTTAAAAGTTCCTTTGTCTTTCAATAAGATTTAGGCTCCTAAATATCCGCATATCTGACTTTTACTTTACCCCAAACCTTTAGGAGGTGGCAGAGAACTCTGTTGACCTAGTTAGGTCTATTTCCTTTCCCAAAAGACGCTTCACTTAGGGTAGATTCTCAAAGAACCCATAATCGGATAGTTTTCTTCACCACGTTTATGATCACCATAAAGCCTATCTTTATCAGAAGCAAAGATCATTCACAAAGCATGATGTGCACATCATAAATCATTATTTAAATAAGACAATTCAAACTTCTTTCTCATAAAAAGATAACTTCTTCAACTATTTGACTTAAAGTTCATGTTCTATTTGCCTCTTTTCAGTCATACTCTCTGGCTTGCAGCAGAAGCTTCTCATTCTGGGAACACTGTCACTTAAAGTAACAGCACTGACAAATAAAAGTAAAGGGGGATACAGGTTTCCTGGGTGAGCTGGGGAGTCTGTTAAACACACACGGTCCACAAACATTCTTTGAAGATGCTGGCTCAGTTGTATGTTTATTACTGAGTTTACCTGTGAGCACAACTGCTAACACTCACTACAAAAATAAAGCAAAGCAGCCAGAAAAGGAAATATCAACAAGTCCTGACACACAAACAGGCTTGCTTAAATGAGTTTTTACCATGCATTTTCAGTGCAAATTCACATATAAATTTCCCTTCCATGTTTTAGCAAGATCTTAGTACCAGGATAAAACTACATATTATTTGAAAGGTCAAATCTTGACATAATCAAGACATTTTAGATACTTAAAAGGCAATGAAAAATTAAAATTAAGTTAGATTGCTAGTTAAATGTTAAAGAAAACCTTTGAAATTAATCTAAAAAAAAAAAAAAAGGTTTTAAGAAACCTTAGAGAAAATGGCATACTTGGTCAGAACAAAATTGTTTATTGCAGAAACCATAAATTATAGAGAAAAGCACTGGCTGCAAAGCGTATAAATTAGTTCAAGAGCAATCTAGATGTATTTCTGGAGGGAATGATTGAAGGGTATAGTAAGAAAGCTGAAAAATGGATTGAGATCAGCAACAACAACAACAAAAAATAGGCATGCTGTGTAGATAACATTTTCATGTTCCTAAAATTTCTGATATTCTTATCTTCACACAGCAGGGCTATGTTGTACTTAATTGAATTCTGAAGACTTCCCAAAAACGTTGTGTGCAACAACATGTGCATTGAATTCATGTTAAGCTAGTGAAATACTTTTTCCCTCTTCACCTATTTTTTCACAGTACAGTACATTAAAAAGTATTTGAGGGCCTCCTTTGAGGGCCTGATTCAGTAGCATTATTTTTCCCTCTCAACATGTGTTCTTAATATATGTAACAATTTGAAGTACCTCGGGCATGTGTAATCTTCTTGAGGTTTATTTTCAGTTGCATTGTGCCAATGTCATTGTCCTAGCATCAACATCCCATTACATTTGTCTCGTGCCTGTAGGCATTATCTAGAACAGGTATGTCTTCAGATACTGAAGACACTTCCTGAGCTGGCAGACCAGCTAAACTTTTAGTCTGTCAATTCAGTCTTGCACGTCTCCTGTACTGAATTTTAAAACACTTACATGTCAGAAAATTACAATTACCAACTAGGGAAAGCCTAATCCAATTATTGTCCAACAGTCAAAGCTGGAAGTACTTCTATAGTTGCTTGCAGAGTGTTAGTTTTGAAGGCAGAAAGTAACATTTTGTAAGCCTATAACATGTGGTCGCCTGTTCCAGAATGCTAGTATTCTGCTTATGTTAGTCTCTAATTACTTATAAAAAACAGATAATGGTTTTGTGGCAGCACAGTTAATACACACAGCATACTTCCAGCTGCATCCTTTACTCTGAGTTAGCGTGAACTGCATCATTAGCAATAGCAAGATTTCAATCGCACATATCCTTAAGCAAAAAACATGCGTCATGCTGGTGTCCCCCTCTCCCACGCCCCCCCCCCCCCAAAAAAAAAAAAAAAAGATTGCTCTGTAGTAATTTCCTTTTCCTTTGTTTCTATGGAACAGCAACTGTACCGCAGCATTGTATTGATGTCATCACTTAAGTGTTATGAAAAAAAAGGGGTCTGTTTGTAGAGACTCATAAGAAGCTTGCAAATTTTTGCTTGTGCTCCCGCAACTAGTTACTGGAATGTCTAATAAACCCTATGCAAGCAGAACTTATTTATTTGTGCTGCCCTGCTATATTCCTTTTATGGGACATGAATATCCCCATCCAAACTGACTTAGCTTGCACAGGTTGACCATATTTTACCATCTAATTCTTGGTTTTCCCACATCTTGTCTCTCACCAAGTTTTAAGTTAGGTAAAATGCCACCTACACTGTGACTGGAAGGGCTAATTTAGAAGGAATGCCCTTCAAACCCAAGCATGACACAAGTTGGAGAAAAAAATAATACCGCCTAAATTTGTAGACCTTAATTTCATTGTGCATCTTTCTGTTCACTTCTTAAGAGCAGTAGTGTTCAGGTCACACATCTCCACTGTGAAACTGTCCGCCAGAAACAGGAAGCAAATCCACAGCAATAACTGTTTCATATGAAGATGCAGGACTTGTGAATGTCAAAAAGCAGCTGTTTCATTAGACTGAGAGGAAAAACTCTCATTTTGGTAGAAAAATCCTGTATGACCTACAACAGCAAATGTATAAAAAGCTTGTTTCACAACATTTGTTTCCAAAAGGTCTGAAACAGTCATTTTGATAAAGACTGAAGCAGAAGGAAGATGAGACTGGTGTTTCCAAGTCTCTCTCAACAAACAATACAACCACCCTCTTTTAATCTTTTAGATAAGAATTTTAGAAAATTTGGTGTGGGAAAAACCATATATCCAAAGATAAGGCATTAAATTTTTGTATTTAGCTATATAACAAAAGAAAACAAATCTCAGAAAACGGTACTAAAGTACACTTTTTATTTATGGTGAGAATACACCTGAGGTTCAAACACTACTTGTACTGCCAGAATGGCAACTTCAGTCATAACCACTAATAACAGCTACACAGGAGGAAAGTCATATTAAATGGGAGGTCCAGAGTCTGTGTTTTGCACCATGGAAACCACAAAGTAATAGCATTTTACTGAGATTCTAATTCACAGATTCCTTTGGGTCCAGTGGCCTCCAGATCAGTATTAAACAAGATCTATTCCAGCTATTATAATGCATGCTAGACAAAGGGTGTGTTTGTACTTTTTTTTTTTTTTATCATCCTAATAAAAATCCAGGATACAAATGCACTCAATGGTTGTGTACACAGTTTTGCCTCAGTTTTTGTATTCTCATCTGGGATCAAACTTCTATAAGTAAATGGAATTAAATATTAACTATTTTTGCCAAGAAAAAATGTTTTTGTTCAGATTAAAAAGACAGCAGTGTGGGGTTTATTCATGCTCCATCTGTTGTTCTATTTTCTCCAATGGCAACTTCAAAGCACTTTAGCATTATTGAGTGTTTGCGAAGGAATTGCAGCACAATAGTCCTCCCTCAGAGAGAAAAATCAGAAGAGTTCAAAAGTGAGAGAAATTCTTAGTTACTCAGCTGTTTAATCCACTATTTAATTGTATGCGTATTTATTTTTATTGATTTTATATATATATATATATATATATATATATATATATATATATATATATATATATAAGGACTGATGGAGAGAAAATAACTTGCAGCCTTCTTAACACAGGAACAATTACAGCAGGAGCCCACATCCTTCACCGAATGAACAATGCTATTCATAAATGGTGGAAAATTTCAAAGGCTTGTTTCCTGCTGCTAATTTTTTTAGTGAGCTGAATTAGTGGGGCACTGCTGGGAACAGCAGGAGATCTTTACGATACTTTTTCAGAAAAAGAAAGATCTGATGACTGGTGTTAATCATTAAAAAGCAGTTATTGTAGATGTCAAGAAAAAGATCTGAAATATGATTCTCCTTCCCTTCCAGCCTTCCCTCCCCTCCTCTCTTAACAATTCAACTGTAGGTAACAAAAAAAGTGGGTGATTTAAAACACGGTCTAGCATATTGATTAGAAGTTCCCTTTAAAATTACATTGCACAGGACTCAAAATGAGACAAGTAGATTTTTGCCTCCTTCACCTTCTCCATCTTCATCCTGACTGTTAAGCCATCTCAGTCCTCTCTTTCTTGCTTTCTCAAACCTGTCTGATTAAAAGTATTAACAAATAAATCTGCAGATTTCAGGAAAACATTTAATCTTGCTTGACACTTTACACAAGTTCTCATGCAGGAGCTGTTAAGGAGCTTAATTCAGAACTGTATTTCACAGCTTTTCTGGAATATTTTGAAGTGACCTCATTTCCCACCTTGCAGTATCATTGTCTTCCTTCACGTTCAGATATTAATTCACATTTGCTGTGTGTACGTATATATACACATCATGGTTTTGTTTTAGAACTATACAGCATACTCAAGATTTTGTTGTTGAGCAGTGAAGACGGCTTTAGACTTGCCTGTCCTGGTCACTCATTCTTACCCCTGTAGTTGTGCTGATACAAATGTGTGTGTGAACCTGCTATAAGACAAATCACCAGAAATAATCTTGTGGTGGAGAAAACAATCTCCAAAAACATTGGCTTTAAAATAACATTGATGTGCTGTGACAAAATGGTGTTTCAGAAGAAATAGTCAGCACAAGTGAAGGAGCGGGAAAACAAACAAATATTAATACCCTTCTTATGATGGTTTTGTCATTAAAAAATAAAGAACTTCGCTTGGGTTTTGTTTTGTTAGTTTTTAAACCACCAAAAACCGAACAAAATAGTAAAGAAAACTTAGAAGATAATAAAACTCTAATGCTTTTAGTCCCTCCTTAGGCAGTAAGGCTCCCCAGCATGTGAGGGGTACCTGCCAAAGGCAGCTGAGAGCCCAGAGATCACAGTTAAGCTCAAGAGGAAACAGTGCTGTGACCTGAGCAGCACCCAAACCCACGCACACAACTGAATGGGAGAGGGTTCAGCTATTAAGATGACTCCTACTTTCCTTGCTGTTGGTTCATTTCAATCCTAAATGGAGTACCGCACTGCAAAGTGCGTGGGAAAGTTCCTCAGAATGTGGGGAAAAACAATAGCAAAACAAAAATTGGTATTTATTTCAATAACGAGCAATCACCCTATAGCACATATCACATACAGTTTTCTTCATGCCAGCCATGTAGCCTGGAATTAGTAACTGTCTAGTTGGATAGCATGGCCAAGATTACTTTGGTAACAAAGATTTATTTATTTATTTATTTATTTAATTTTGAAAAGTCTGCCTACGCTCTCCTTTCAGTTTGAGTTACAGAAAGTGATGTCTGTATCCCTTAGGGCTGTTTTCAAGGGGTTAGGAACTAACAGACAAATATGACCACTCCTAGAGTCTTCTAATTAGTTCTGACGAGAAAAATCATGATGCAGTCACAGTATTTTGTATTTAGTTATTATTATTAGAGTTTAAAACCTTCCAACATACTCAATACATTGCTGCCAACAGCAGCTGATCCTTTGCATGGCGGGGCATTTTAATGTACTGTGATGAGAGAGCAGAGAGCAGTCAGACACCTGGAAGGAGCTGGAGGTACCACACTAGAGGTCTTAATGGCCCTTTTTGGGAGTTAAGACAGCAAAAATAAAAACAGACATGTTGATATCTCACTTTCTCAGACTGGTGTTGTTCCCTCCATCCCCCCACCCCCAATGGTTCTCCCACCTTAATAAGTACCTTGTCAGCATCCGGTGATTAGTTTTATTGTCATGAATGGATTAACACAACAGGGATGAGCACCTTTAACAGACTACACCATGGTATGCCCACTGGCCAGTAAGTACACTTCACCTTCACTTTATATACATGCTGTCTAAAATGTCTGGGTATCTTGAATGAAATTATAGAAAATGAGTCACGTGCAATTAGCCTTACCCAAAAAAAAAAGCAAAGGACAACCCCTGTTTCAGAAACATTTCACTCAAGTACTGGATTTTCACCAGTCTTGTCCATAGTTTAACCAAAGCCAACACACCCACCCTTTCATTCAGCAGAATGATTTATACATAGGTAACAAAGTTTTTTTCCACTTTAGCTGCTTCATGCTAAGACTTGTCTTGCACCCTTCCAACCTGGAGAGATACCACTCTGTCCTCCCCAAGCTGTTCAATCTTTTGGTTGTTGCTGCTTAATTCAATTGTTAATTAATATGTAAGCATAACATAAGTCAGAACTGAATATGGCTTCAAGCACCTACCATTCTGTCTAACATTCTCTCTCTGCATTTGCTCTCTGGGGGGTGAAACAAATAACCCATACTGACAAGAGGTGCAGTGGGGGTACTGACCCACCACTTTTGATAGCAGATTATTCTTCAAGAGCCTGTCAGAGTAGCATCCCTGTGTGAGAAACAAAGATGTGTTTTTGCAGTAGAGAATTACTTCTCTGTATTCCAAGGTAGTTGTGTAGTCATAATAAGGAGAAATGCTAAGTAGATAAGTGGACAGTAGAAGGCCTCACTGTTCCAAAATAAGGTAGAAGCTTGAGAAAAAGTGGATGAGCAATGTGAGAACAGTAAAACAAAGATCACAAGTTCTCAAAACATAAGAAAGGAGAAATTAAAGGGTTGAAAAAAAAGAAAAATTGCACATATATGGTATAGAGGAGCATCGAGTAGCTTGTGAACCTATAGTACTCAGCCAATGAGGAAACAGAGGAGGTGATCAGGCATCGGGTAACAGGGAATAAAAGGTTACGATTTGTTTACTAAAAATGCGCACCTAGTTGACAGGATGCCTGCCATTGCAATCGCAAATAAAATAGCTTCACAGAAGATCCTGTCTGAAGAAAATTATTTGAGATTTTTCTCACACCTGGACAAGGTCCTCCAGGATCATTAAGATAATCAACAGATCATTGCCACAAGACATCTCTTTGCTCTTCACTCCATATGCATATTTTTTTGCTTTCTCTCTTGAGAGAAGTCTGACACTTACTGCTCAAATAATTCAGGTCACTTCTATCGGAGACCCATACACATTGGTTTTGTCTTCCCTCTCTCTCCCAGGTTAGTGTGCTGAATCAGCTCACAAAGCTCCAGTGACTGCCAGACCTGATGCTGGGTAAACAGTGAGAGCACCCAGCCAAAGCAGGAAGCAAGCCAGCATATCAACACAAACCTAACTTCATCCCCAGGGACTGCAGTCTGAAACTGCACAGCTGTGGATATAGATTATTTTAAGTACTTGTTTCCAAGACGAGACAAAAAGGTAAAGGTTATACATCTACAGGAGATGATCAGAAATATAATAAATCTTACTTCAGGGCTTAAAATGCTAGACAAGGTGAAACAGTTGTCCAGAAAACTTGAATTACTATAAAATATTTTGATAACTTGCCTTCTTATCACTGAGATTTTTGCAGATCAGGTAGTATTCCTTCTCCCATGTAAAACAAACTCGGCACAAATACTCTATAAGGTTTTAGCTAAAATCCACAGAAGTGTGACCGATTTGTATCAGAGATGGGATTATAAAACTGCTCTGCTGAGTGCACAACCTCATAAGCAAAGGAATTATACCTCTAAAGCCACTAAATGGAGGTCATCCTGTCAGAAGCTATTGTGCCTACTCCTGATCACTAAAAATTTTGTTTCTGCAGAAAGAGAACCAGGTGTATGAAATGCATATATCAATATCATCTAGCGCATACTGCATATTCGCATCTTTATGTCAGGTGATGAGTTCATACATTTGGAGTCCTATTTGTGTTCAAGATTTTGTCTAGCTTACAAGGCTAGATATATTTCAGATATATTTGTCATTAACCCTGGGTTCTGAAAACTTACCCTCTTCCTGCTTCTTTTTGCTCAGGACTGGCTCAAGCGCGGATTGACTTTTATTCAAGATGCACGTTCTTTATTCCTAGACACTTAAGCATTGCCATTCTGTCAAACAACTAACTAAGGGAAAGGTACATTATGGGCTATGCACTGACTTCAGACACACTTAAATAGATTATCTGGGTCTTCTACTGACTCTATTAGGGCTAACATATTGTACAGAACATCTATCAACAAACCACTCATCGCAATATTGATTTACACTCAGTTTGCACTTCGACATTTCTTTTCGTCTTTGAAACAATGAGGGCTGGGAACATATTTTAAAGGGTTCTGCAACACCTAGATAAGTTCCCTTAATGGAAGAGGATTCCTCACATGCTTCAGATATCTGAATTCATGCAAAGGAAGAAAATTTTCATCATCTTTGCTACTCCTCTCTTATAATACCTCATTCACATCTAGATCCTGAATACGCAAAGAGGACTCAGTGTCTTCTTCCTGAGAGCTAAAGAAAATCTGGATCTTTAGTACGAAAGGTGGTATTTCCTTTCAGCTACTCCTAACTTGATGTTAACAAAGACTTGTCTTGTTTTTCTATTTCAGAGAATTGCTTCTTGCTTCCTCACTTTCAGCATTTCTCATTGTACTTTCATTTATTTTCCAAAAGCATATTTTCCTATACTTTATAAAACAAAATAAAAGGGCTATCACCAACATAAGTTCAGTATTATTCTGGCTATTTTCTTATAGCAAAATGGCATTGCTGTTATTTTGATAGCTCAGCTTTAAATATATCTTTTATTATTACTATTATTCAGAGTAATATTTAGCTATATTTACAGAATATCATTAATATTATGTGGCATTATAAACACAGATTTGCACTGAGCGAGTAAAATTCACATTCTGAAATATTTAGATCAAGATTACACACTTCACTGAAGGTTTGTATTCCACGCTTATAGTTTGCCATCAACCATAACAAGCATTAATATACACAGTAAACCATAAATCACACCAACCGATCTTCTAATCTTTATTTTGAAAAAGACCACAAGGTACACCCAAGCTATTCCTGGTTTGGATTAAAATATTAAAGCTTATGATGCATATACTGATGTTGCTAGAGAGACAGGTACTGTTCTGCTTTACTGGGGAAAAAAAAAGAAACAATTAAGTCATTATCTGACGTAGCAATAATTTCACATAAATCCATGAATTTTAACAGTACTATACTATCTTAAACAAGAAAAAGATTCTCCACTCATGGTACTGCACAATACTTTGAGAAGTTAAAAACAAACACCACCACAAATCTGAAGGTTATGCTTGATGTACATAAAAACAAAGAAGTATCCCAATGCCACTAGAATATAAGGATATTTCACACACAAAAAATAAATCCAGCAGGTGTTAATCCACATCATATTGCCTACTACTAGTCATGAACCTTAAAAATCCTTTTCATAGAAAGGCATTTTTAGTTTAAGTCTTCAATTTCATGCACTGCGGCCATACCTTTTTCCTCCCTCATCTCTCAAGTTTATCTAACTTACATTATGAATACAAGTTAGATACATTTTTTAATTTATTACATTACATTTAATTACATATCTTCCTGCATTACTAATGAAATAGCTGTTTCTTCTCTAGTCATGTGGATTGGCAATGCAAAGAGTTCCCATTTCCAAAGCAATAGTGGTTCAGTAAGTAAAAGAAAATCTGGTACACAATATCTGAAAAAAAGTATCATTCACCCCATTTCCCAAAGTTTCCTAGATATTGAACATTTGTTATTCCCAAAGCAAAAAATCACCCTGGTTGCAGTATTTTTTTTTCCTGTAGATTATTAAAGAAATACTGATGAGTTCTTAGTGGTTCCTGTGATTATTACCAATTCTTCAAGCTTACATTCTGCCAGAAAAGCCATGGCTTTTTACCACGCAAAACCACAGCTATAACAGACTTTCAATTCCTACAAACATTACAAACTCTTAAGTGAAGTCTTTTTACCTGGGCCTATAAAGTCTTTAGTTTTGGCATTAGAAAGTACTTGGAAGTGCCGTATTCTGCAAACAGCGATATTACTGAGGATTTATCAGACACATGAACCTTGACTTTTAATGCAAAGTGTATACGTAAATTCAGGGTTTAATCTCCTGTAGATCTTGTGCAATTCAGAATGCGAAGGCCTGGACTTCAGACTGCCTCTGCAGGGTAGAAGCCCGAGTGAACACCTAACGTTTCTATGCAATTCAGATTGATTGAGAGACTGGAATCACATTGAATTCAGTATTATAATTTGCAACTATGCTAGGAAAAACAGGAGCTATGGTGGGTGTACATACAATGTTGTTGTACTAAATAACCAGTTGATAAATACAATAAAATGTCACTATGAGCAGAGTGGACAAAGACTGAAGTTGGGTCAGTACCTTCCCTGTACTGTCCAAGATGGCGCACATGTGCAAACAAGGCTGGAGCAGGCATTCCTACTGGATGTACTCACAGCTGTAGCACATTCCCCTGGGTCACCAGGGGACCAGGTGAAGCAGCATCTGTCAGCATCTTCAGCAAGCAGCTGCTTTGCCTAGTGTTTAACACTGAAAACAGACAAAGGATCATTCCACATCTACTGCATGACTCTAAACAAGTCAGTCAAACTTTCTTGTTTCCACACCTGGGAAATCAGAACAATGACCCTTAGCTAAAATGAAATACAGCCATGCTGTAAACAAGATATTAGCAAGGTACATACTATAGACTTGCAGGTACTCTGCTGGTGTTTATGAAGCATTATATTTCATCCTTTGACTGCACTAAGGAGACTGAGTCTGTTGCCACTCAATCTTCCAAATAAAGATTGATAAATATGAAGGAAAAACCAGAAGTAGATCTATTTGAACATATGTTCTCATTATATTTGGAAGAGACATGTTTTCACTTTTCTGCATTATATTGATTCTTAGCACTGGATTAAGTTTAGTATATAAAATAAAATCACAAGATCTGTCCCCAGTCAGAATCCCCAGCAAAGCATATTGAAAAGCAAAAACAAACACTGAACTATATCAACATTTAGTGTAATTTATACTACAGGAGTTATACTGGGCTACTGTAACATAGTTAACCAGAAAGAGGCAGGAGAAAAATCTAAAGTATATTCAGCCTACTTATTTATCTGCCTTCACTCACAGAGATTTGTAAAACGTTATCTTTAGGCCTCTACACCAAGTTGATCTTTTTGCCATTAAATATAGCTTAATGCATATAACTTATAGCTTTAAAACATAATATCATAAGTCTTCCGTCAATTAATCCATTTAAAGTGAAGATTGTGTTGCTTTTGATGTATTTGTCAGCTACGCTTCAAACAAAAGAGTGGGCATGGGCTAGGAAAATTTATCACAAAGTTACTCTCTCTCACAAATAAACTGCTACGTAAAAGCTGGTTTACAAGCTAAGAAGATCATGATGCCAGCACACAATTTAGAGCTAATGGTTTTATAGGCCAAAGCCACTAGCAGGGCATCCTTATCCTGCCGAGTGAATAGGATTATCCCTGCAAACATTCCCCTAACATGGAATTAAGCTGTCAAGTTTGCTTTGCTGCTGCATGGACGCATGCACAAAATGAACACTAGTTCAGGTCAAGTGTAATACTGCTCCGCTATTACACATTGCTCACAAGGCAAACAAACAAGATGAGGAGAAACGTGTCAAGAGCTGAAATGCTACTGCTAAGCATGTTTTAGGACACTGGCATTATTGGTCTTAAACAGAATTACTGGATCATGCTGGAAAGATGTTGACAACCATTTAAATGAAACTTTCTTCTAAAAAACATATATTTTGGATCTTAAGCTCCTTATGTATCCTTGATTTTAAATCCTTTTATTTCCAGCATTGCTTACTGCCACATAAACATGTTTCCTCCTATATTTAATTATAGCACATTACTAGGTCTAAAAATATACAAAACTACAACTGGAAGTTGAATATTCATGAATTCTCCGTTATACTCCCACATACATGTAACCCACTTTGAGAGTATTCCCCACCCCCCAGTATTCATGCATATGCATGTTAACAACCTAAAGGGATTTTTTCCTCCTACATCTGCACCTGCCTGTGTCTATCACTTTTTGCCTGCTACGAATGAAGAAAGGGCTGTTAAAGCTTTGTTAAACACACAGAGTATTATATTGACAAAGGCCAAGACTCAAATACATATCACAATGCCAATAAAATCACAAGCATTTGTGCTCAGCAAGAACAAATAATTTACTTTCTTTTCCAATAGAAGTAAGGCACCAAAACAAACCATCAGGTAACAGGACCAGAAATGCTAAAAATAAATAAAAATCATGTAATGCATAATAAAATTAAGGTGAAATTTGCCTCGTCCATGCCAAAAGGACATTCATTCTTAAACCCTATGTAAACACGTTTATGGTGAAAATAAAAGCAGCTGAGGTTATTGAAAACACAGACATCTCAGTCAAGACTGCCCTGAGTAGCAAGTAGCTGGAGACTGGAAGAATTCTAGGGAGAAAGCATCACATATGCTTTGCCCTGTTCCTGTATTTCTTTACACAGATAATGTTGATTTCCTACTCTCTAGGCATTAAATTTTATTCTTTTTTTTTTTTTAATGCTGAAATTACAATGGTTTCCAAAGGTGATATATCTGCAGATATATCATTGCCACTTTGCTCACCAAGCAGAATTTCACATTGTTAATAGCCAAAACATATTTGCTGCTATAGGAGCTGAAATATTTTGTTGAAATATCCTAAAATAATGATGTTGTAATATTTATTCTAACATACAACCGCTTTCTGAAGACTGAATTTTGCTTTCACTTTCCCATAAGAAAAAAAATAATCTTCACGTGTACTGATCCACAGGTAAGACTTCCAAAATGATATGGCACTAGAATTTTGTTTGCCATGGAAAAGCACATTTTGTCCAAATGCTTCAAAAACTATTCCCAAACCTAGTATATAATGTAACTCCTACCCAGTCCTGTTTGGTTTCCTTTGTATTTCTTCTGAAACCCTTGTAAGTTTTGCCGCCTCAGGCTTTTAAGGGAAAGTAACATCTACTTACTTTCAGTGCTATCCATGCAGGTTTTTTTGGTAGTCCTTGTTCAAAAAAAGACATTGGCATTTTTCCTGAGATGGTTTAGAGATGGGATTTTAAATCCATTCTTCTCATATTACAGAATTTAGAGTGACAGGGCTGATCTTGTAATACTGTGTGGGAAAATTTCCAACCATGAAAACCAAAAAAAACCGAACCCATACCACATCGGTAAGAGCCATAGAATGCATGAGAGAGATGATACACATTCAAAGGCACCATTTATTTTAAGGTTTGTGAGTTGCCTATAAGATTTAGTCCATTCAAACGTTTAGAAGGTTACATCACACTATTTGAGAACAAGACAATCTTATTTGATCATCAGAGCTCTTGACACTACCTTACACGCTTATCCATCAGATGACCACAAATTGTAATATTTACTGCAAAGAATTACTAGTTTAAATACATATTTTCCTCACAAATCATGTTAGCAAATCGTTTACCACCATTTGTCCCCTGCTCTTAAATGACTTATATTGTATATTAATTCATCTTATTTTTTAAGAAACAATTGTGTTTCTCTTCTTCACATAACATTAATACATTCTAGAACATTTTCTCTCTTCAAAAGGAAGTTAAACCCAGTGATTTTACATATTTATATTACTTCTAAGCATTAGTAAAAATTCCTAAAATAATAGTTTGGAAGTTACATTTCATCTTTTGCTGGTAACTTTATATCAAAGTACGTGACTAACAATGAAGCGCAAAGAAAATTATTTACAGCAAAACAATACATGCAAGTAAGAGATGCTATTCTAAACAAGTTCCTACCATATAAAGAAATTTAAAAAAAATCAATGTCAGGTTATAATATCAGACCATGCTAAACTAGTCAAACTACACTCAAAGTTGGGAAAATATGAGGAATAATTTTTGTATGTGTTCATGTCAGTCTGAGATTTCAGCTTCACTTTCAACGCACTGATCCCATTTCCAGTTATCAACTACAACAATTAATTACATTGTAATCAATTGTCATCAATCAACTAACAAGAAGCAATGGACTTGTGGACAACTCCATACTGGAAGTTGTTTTGCTCATCAGTCAGACCAGTGAAAATATGAAAAAATACCAAACCAAAATTTTTCATGAAACAGATGAGGAAGTTCAATCAAGTTGTTACCAACTGAACTGTAACAACTGATGAAAGTAACATAAAACTTTGGTTCCACCACCACCCCTTTAACTTTAAAGGAAAATTGTTTCTGTATTTATTTTCTCTAACTCCAGTATATGCTTATCCCATTGAATGTACACAAGAAAAAATGGTAATGTGTTACTCAGTGTACATTCATTTAAAAACTTGTTTCTATAAGTAACAATATATTGGGTCAGATCTCAGCACAGAAAACCACACTATTGTGCATGTTCTGTCATCAGAAATGACTATTTCCACTAATCAAAATTGCATTGAAGATCAGTTGGATTTTTCAGAAGATAAATACCTCAGAAAAGACGGAACTATTCATACAACGCCTGTCTAAAGTTGTATAAGAGACTCATGACTGCTTCAGGAATTTTACGGCCCATGTATTACAACTTCTTTTGCAAAATCAAGCTGCATCAGATGTCATGTTTTGGAAGAAGTTATTGTCAAAACCACTTCCACTTTTTCCAAAAGGTACTGTGTAGTGTTTGGACTGGAATTCATTGTTTTGCCTACAAATACACCAGATCCGGATGCTCTCACATCCCTCTTCACCTGGTTAAGGTTTGTCTGTAAGCACCAGAGATCCCCAGCTCGAAGCCACCAAAATGCAGTTAGGCCAATCTAGCAGCTTCTCCTAGGGAAAGAATTATATTTGGATGAGAGAATAAGATGTAAGATAGTCACCAAATCACCACTAATTCTAAAATTGTTGCAAAGCCTTTCAACAAGCAAGCTTGATAAACTGCTAAACAGTGATACCCTGCCAAGAAATAACAGTATTTCAGTTAAGTCTGTTAACCTTCCTGGTCCTTCCCTCAAACAGAGCAGACCTTTTCAACAGGCTAATTTCTGTTGAACATACTGTCATTCATTGCCATGACAGAAGATCATCTTGCTAAAACCAGACAGTCTTTCTGTAGTATTGTGCAATCAAGTGCTGTATGTTTGTTGGCTTCTGTTTGTTTTATTATATATTCTGTTTTTCTCCAGCATATTTTATCAGTAATTGGCTTTAGTGGCAAAGCAAGTGATTTTTTTTTTTAGTGAGTTGTACTTGAATTGACAACTTAGGCCAAAAAAAACTTAGACAACACATATCAAACAAAGGATAGTTCCAGGGGTTCACACAAGGCTCTGTATAGTATACTTCTATATTACCAAGCTCAATTTACACTGATTTCACATCTACCACTAAGATATTTCACCTCTAAAGCAGCAGAATAGGTAAGAAGCACCTCCAATCTCCTATCATTTTTTTTCATTATTTTATTCAAATACCAAATATTATCTTACTAAATGATAGTCTTCACTAAGTTGTGACTTACACTGAGCTCACTGACACTGCCTATGCACTTCCTTGTCAAAGACTACAACTTAGCAATCTTCTTGTATTCACTTCTGTTGCCTCTAGTCTTCCCAAAACTTTTATTACCGGTCAAGTTCCAGAGTAGATTTCTGGAAAGTCTGAACTACTGATTACAAGTCCTCTCTTAAATACAACTGGTTGAGTCTGTAAGAATGCACAATTTTGTCTGCAAGAATGACATAGCTTGAGCAGTTATTTAAGTATTAATATAATTATTCTGTAACTCTTGTACTAGTTAATTTAATCCATCAGTATTTAACTTTTCATTCCAATTCTTTGTGTAATAGGTAATCACAGTAATACTAACATATGAGCAAAACACCTCAAGAAAAGCAGATTATTCTTCTGATATATATATCATTGGCCATATGATACATATATCATTGGCCACTTTGCATCTTGAATTATGTTTAAAAGGTAACTGTCAGTTTGATGTTAGCCATCTTGTGATATGTACCCTCCAATAATGTTCTTGAAAAATATAAATGACTGCTTTTTAGAGTAATCGCTCTTTGTACTGGCTGTGCTTTAATCACGTGCTCATTACAATAAAGTTTGTAGTCATATTTCAATAGTTGCGATCAAAGTTAACCATTTAGAGCTCAGCAGGAATGCAGTTCTTATCCCAGTGTCCCATAAAATACAAATATTTGGTCAGTAAGGATAAATACTTCCACAAAGAGTTTCTTACTGTCAACAACAACAACAAAAAAGCGTAATTTCACAAATATTTCTTACTATAATTGCAATATTATCAATATTAATCTGAATGCTTTCAGAGAACATTTTCAATAGCTCCTTTTATAAAACCTGCTTGCTTTTCTATTTACATGCAATATCATATACAGCAGAGTACTTAAAATAAAGGTTTTCATACTTGAATCAAAGGATATGATATTCTACCACCTGATGCAACTGTAATTCCAATGAAATTTCATCATGTGATTTTTTCCTGTTAATTTTTGTCAAAAATTATTCCATAACACTCATTTAAGAGAAAGTTATATTACATATGCAGATGGCAATTTACAGAAGACATGATTTCATTTTAATCCAATCTGTCAAAGGCTTATCTTTCTGAAAGCAAAAATGTGTAGCACCTAGAAATAACATTTGTTAAGAGATCTGTGGTATAAGACTTCAGTTTAAATCAAATCTCACACCATGAAAGAGATTCAAAATAGCATTTAGAAAAAATCCATTTTTCGACTGCCAGTGATTCAGAAAAGTCAACAACATGGTGTTTGATAACAGATGCATTTTTTTATTTGAATGGAATATAGACCCCAAAATTGAGGCATTCATAAAACAAAAGCCTCCTAAAAAGATGTCTTTGAGGCGTTTCATTACAACTGTTCAAAGCAACAAGTTTAAGTGGATAAGATCAATAATAAGCTTAAAATATTACCTGAGTTCTCTGCAGAAATAAGCTTATGCTCTCTAAAAAGCTCAGTACTAGTCATATATACACACAGATATACTATTTTACAGAGACATGAATGAAAACAAGCAAAAGAGTAGTCAAGGGAAAGAAAGTGAAGATAAAAGGAAAACATTTAAAAAAATCAGAAAATCACAAACACGAGTACTGTTAAGGAAAGGAAAAAATAAAAAAAGAGGTAGTTATTAAAAATGAAAGACTAGTACATAAAGCGTACAAAGAACTGAAGATTTTTTTAATTTTTTTCTGCAGAACTTTTAGATACTATGTCATTGTTAGCTTTAAATTGTGAGACATTTCTAATAAGATTTTTAACAGGTAATTAAGTCATATTAATTGCTTTTGATGTTGTACTTCATGCTACCAACAGTGTTCTTCACCATAGTATTGCACATATGTACACTGATAATTTTCAGCAGTGAGACCACAACCAAGTTCCTCCAACTGCAATTAAATTGCAAATTGGAAAGTTCTATTTATTTCATTTTTGTTTTTAATTTGACAACTCTGGCATACTTTGGCATCAAATCAGTGCAGCCAGGAAGAACCTGGGCTCTCGATTAGTAGCTGCCAATACATTTGTCTGTTTATTAGAGGGTTTCATAAAATTTAAGGGGTTACATATATTTCATATCTAGTATGCGTAATAATATAGTAAAACTACTCAGCACACTAAAGGGTGTAACCTTTTGTCACTATACCATTTGGTGATGTCCTAGAAGCTAGTGCATGCCAAAATTATTATTTTTTTTTTTTGGAACCTGAAGTACTTCAATATCTCTTATTTTATTAATTGGAAGCTTCTTAAATCCAAGATTAAATCATTTATGTGATATTCTTAATTATAACATTCTTACCGAGAAATGTATTCAGCTATAGGCTTTCAAGATATCAAAACAAGCATTTACAATTTAACTTTGAAATGAACTCCTCTCAAAATAATTCCCTACCTTGCCTTCAAGGAAGGACTTTCTCAAAGACTTCAAGAGATCATAAACATTCTGAATAGATTATCATGTACACAATTTCTTTACTGAATGTGTTTTGACTTCATCTGTTCAGAAACAATGAAAATGAGCACTTCAGGTTTTCCTCAAATTGCCAACATCACTTACAGAGAAGCAGGCTTGCAATATACAGCACCACAGATCAACATTGATACCTTCAGCTGAGACCAACCCCAACAGGACACTGAAAGTTATAGAGATGTAGGAACCCAACTGTGTTCCACTAAGATTAGACAAGACACCACACATTAAAATGCATAGCTTTGTGCTTAGAAGTAACTTTCAGAAACTTTAGTGAACTATTTAAAGCACACAGTTTTATACTCCAGAAGAAAGTAACCACGACAAAGTCTATAAAAAGTAAACTACTAAACTATAGAGATTTTTTTTTTCAGTCATTGCTTTCCATATGACTACAGTAGAATATTTCTGTAGCGTTGATTAAGCTATTTTCCTTTGCAATTGGCGTATAAATTCTATTCATATCTAGCTTTAGCACAGAGCAAGCATTGATCATTCCTAGCATATAATGAAGCCTCTGACTCAGAAATAGGATCAACGTAGCAGCTTGAAGCCTCTGAAGAGGCTGGCTGATGGGGGTCAGGACAGAAGAGAAAATGGGAAGGAAAGTCCTGCCCAAAAGACTTTATAACAAAAAAAAAAATGTGAAAAAGAAAAAAGCACTCAAGGACTTAGGCCCCTCCACAGCCTTATGTGAGGTCTGATCAATCTCTCTGAACTGTAGTTTTGTGCATCAGCAGTAAGTAAACTTGGCACCGCCTGTAGCTGTTGACACTAAAGGCACACAGCATGACCAGTGACAAGATGTCAGTCATGTTGTGCTTTAGAGCCTTGCAGCTGTCTGAGGAGCTGTTTGCCCTTCCTGATATACCTTGGGGACAGAGGTATTCCCTTATTCTGCTGGCCTGGCTGGTGAGCAGCAGTGACATTCAGCTGGCATTTGGCAGAGACATAAGTACAGTGAATAGAAGTGTCAGCAGGACAGAACTCCTCCACATCACCTCGAGCCTGGTGGTGAGCTACTAGTGCGATAAGCAAAGCAAGAAAGAATAGCCCCAGACACTTTGGATAAGTACTGATTCCTGAAAACTTGGGGAAAAATAAAAGCACTATTCACTCATTCCTGATAAAATCTTTTGCAAGTTGTAAAGAGAGCTGGCTGTACATGTTTCAGAACCAGTTTGGAACCTCTTTGGCTTTAGACAATCGTCAGCTGAAGAAATAAAATATCTTTTTATGAAGTAAGCTTGTGACTTACAAAGATGTTGCTGCTTTATATTTGCAAGGCTTTTTGCATACTTATAGTCTAACCTCATGGGTATGGTACTCTGTCCCTGATGAATCAAGTAGATCAATTAGAAATGTAGCTTGCCAATGCTGTTTGAATCAAATACTCTGCCAGTAGTCAAAATATTCATATAAAGCTAATTTATTGACTATTTTCTGAGACAGAAATAATCAGTTACTTGAAATAGCTGTGAGGCAGCTTTGTACTTTAATGCATAGAAATTCACAGCCCAAACTATTTGTAGATTTTTTTCATTAATGACACTTTAAATGCTTGAGCCATCTCTCCTTTTTTTTTTTTTTTCTTCATTTCTTTTGGTTGCTTTTTTGTTTTGTTTTGTTTTGTTTGTTTGTTTTAATTTTTCAAGATTTCCAGCATACTCAGGAAATACACTGTTAGGAGCCAGAAGCACCCCTACATAACATTCCTACCTTAAGAGGCTTTCCCAATTCATTTCATCGTCTTACGTTGATACAAGTATGTTCATCCCATTTCACCTTTGCTTTTCTTCCGCTGTCCTTTGAGTATACAGAGGAGTGACATTTCTCCCCTCCCTGCTCACTACTCCAACTTTATTAAATATGAACCAAAGTTAATAATCAATCTGAACCAAAGCTTTCTTTAATTTCTACAAAGAAATAAAAACACTCAACAGCCATTAGTGAATTATATTTTACTAAAACAACATCACAAGCTTTAGTGACTTCATCTCTTTCTTCCAGACTATAATGGAACTTCTTTTACAATAATAGCTTTCCATTTAAATATTACCACAATTTAAATGCTTTCAGTGTGATGCTAAAGACTCTCTTTCCAACATTTTTTTCTTTATGGGTACATGAAAATAGTGACATTGTTAATTTTCTAGTCTTTGATCCATTTTTAAGCTGTAGTACACCAAGAAGAGAGGAATTGTGTATTTTTCTACCACTCCACTAATGTCCACAATATACTTCCTTCTGTGTGCAACTTGATGACATATTAGTTACCATGGCTTATTCATCATCTATTATTGTATAGTTATGCTAGTAGCATATTCAGTTCATAAATAGCCAGCATATTCAGTTCATAAATAGACAGCATAGTAATACACAGGCAACAGGAATTTCACTGCACTAATATTTATATATGGAATGCTTAGTGTCTTTACAGATTTAACTCTTGTATTGTGAACACTTTTATAGGTAACTCATTTTGAATAGCAGAAATTGAAATTGTTCTAAATAAGCACTTGAATACTTCAAGAAAAAAAGAATGTATTCTGCTTTCTCCAACTAAATTAGGGCTTGACTCTTTTGTGTTTCTTGATGTCTAACAAAGTAGCTTTATTGGCTTCTTATAAAAACAAATAAAACACATCATAGGATTGAAAATTTACCATACAAAATGGTAGCTCATGTTAAGTGAGGGTCTTTGAAAGATTTGCAAGCATTTAAAAGGCATATGAAGTAATTTGATAGGAAACATTTCACAGCTGTTTCTATATTTCATTAAGACAATAGAAAATATTCTATTTCTATACAAAATATTTAAATAATAGGAATTTAAGAAGGACTTCCCATAATAAAACCTCAAGGATGAACTACTGATTACAAAGAAAATACCAGAGGCCTAGCTTTCATTGACTTGCCAAAGAAAGCACAATGTGTACACTGACTTTTGAAGTCTTAGCAAGTTTTCTTTATGATTGTTCCCTTTTATATTCAGATTACTTTCAGATTTTATTCAAAAACAAACAAAAAAGCACCAAAGAAAGCCCTGCAACCTGAAAGTGTATTCAGTTAATAAGTATAAAGTAAACACTGAGAAAGTTATTACCTGGAGCAATAGGTATAACAATTTTGCAAGTTTCTTCTTTACATACTTATCTTCATCATCATCACTACATTAAGCAAGTCCAATGTTTCATGAAATTCTTTAATTTTCACTCGTCAACTAGATCACACTTGCAAACCACTGCAATAAAAACTTCAGAAGCAGTGGTACTTCTAACCACTGTCAGAGTACTAAAGCAACAGATATTTCTTTTTGCGTTGTCATAAAAATGGCTTCATAAAAGCATGATTTTGTTAAGTTATCAGGGGGAGGGGGGTGTTAAACTGAGACTGGAAGTACAGTTTTCAATTTGTATTGTCAGGAAATAGCTATAAATTTGAGCTTCAAGAAAGCTTTTAGGAATATAGTGAACTATAAATTATGCAGACCTAAGTATTACTATGTTTTATAGACTTCTCAGTGTCAGGAAAGGGAAAATTGAATTTTTCAACTATTTATCTCTGAGGAATAAGTTTATCAATTTTTTTCCATTCTAAACTCATGGTAAATGGAAGAAAGCATTACTCCTGGCCCAGTCATCAGGACGCTTAAGTTTAATCCTAGTATAAAAAGTACCTGCTACAAGACAGTCAGTAATCCAGACCAGATATCATGCACATACATGAGCACAATTAAATCAGAATTCAAATTCCTGAATAACATTCAAATCATCTCTGAGCTGTTCATGCCTAATAATAGCACATTAGCAAAATCACTATCATTCCACTTTCACTTTAGCTTTGCTAAATTTCTTAATTTAATCTTTTGCTTTTCCAAACAGACTACATTGGTAATCATTTCAGGTACAGCCTGCAGTGACACAAATAGTGTTACTATTTGTAAAGTTAAAAAAAAAAAAAAAAAGGGCAAAAAAACACCACAGCACTCTACCAAAAAGCAACCCCCAACTTTCTTCTTCAGTGGTAACCAAGAAAGCTATGGTTATAAAATATGGATGCTACTCAATCATTCCAAACCAAGCCTCACAATTTACTGTACTGAGTAAATTAGCTTCCTTCATTTCTGTAATTTTGAGAGTATCTCAAAGAAAAAGATAATGTTTATCAGCATTTTGTATAGAGCAAATAAACCCATATTGAAAGGAAAATAAACAAGACTACCCTAGTTTCTTGGTTAAATCCTTTAACTGGTGCTGAATGACAAAAAAAATCTAAATCCTACTTGTACCACACACTACTTGGATTATCGCAGTAAATTTATTCTCACTATACAAGAGAGTACAAAGTGGTTGATGCGGGGTTGGGGGGGGAGGGAAGGAAAAAAAAGAAAAAACATCCACAACATTTCTTTCGTCTTTTCCCTCAGGAAAAATAAATAAATAAATAAATAAAAACTAGAGGTCTTCAGGGCAACAGGACCAACTGACCCCAACCATATGGAAGAGAAGTGTCAGCACAGCAGGTACCGATCCTGTTTGTGTGGAAGTGTTATTGTACAATAAAACAAGCAAAAAGAATGAAGACGATTGGATATGCCAACAGCCTGCAACCATTAGTGCCTCCACTCATGTTAGAAATGGACTGTTAATTGCTGGAATGACTTGATGTAGCCTGCTCCCAAAATGAACACAAAAAGACCGTAGAAGACATTTAATCCCCATTTCACATAAAATTTGTCTCTTATGTACTATGAACATGTATGGGATTTTTTTTTTTCCATGGTAAACAATCTCTCTTAAGAGTCTTAGAAATACAGGAAAATGTCAAAGTGCTGGGTGGTACATCACTCTATACAAGCTGTTCATAAGAAATTTCTCACCTACCTCTTTCCCCAGTAATTTACTATAGAAAGTTCTCCCAGTGAACTGGAATAGGCATTACCACCTGCAGGACCAGAGGCGTGCAATAACTCAGTTACTACAACGAAGCCTAAAGTGGTCCCGCCATCTAGAGGAAAATTAGCTGCACGGCTTCAGGGAAGAAAAAAAAAAAAGCCTCCAACTCAGGGGGTGCATTCAACAGCACTTGAGGAATCCACTGGGACAAGAGAGGAAGAAAAGCCCTAGTTTCTTTGAAGACATTGTCATGGAAATGTAAAGATTTAATTGATACCTATCAATTTGCATGCATCATGGATTTTCCTTGTTCTGATTTCCCACTGCATTAAAAAATAGTTTTTCAAAACATTAGTAATAAAAGATAGATGCAATTGCTGTTAGCAAGTAGGTCCCTCTACCACCTGCCTCCTACATTTACACTGTATTACATCCTATTTACATACATCTTCCACCAAAACCAAATTTGTATAGAGTTTGTTTAATCTTTAAATTCTGAAAAGTAGTAGGTGGTCCTAAGTAAGTAAAACTGATTTGACAAGCAATGGAGACTTGAAAATTTCTTGGAAATCATGATGTAGAAACATGATTCAATCCAGGGCAGCTCTGCTTTACTCTCTCTGCTATTTGGGGGGAATGCCTTATTTGGTAGAGAACCTGAGACTCCAGTTCTGTTGAGCTTACGCGGCAAGGAAACAGCAAAAAGGGGAAGAAGATGGGAAAACAAACTAAAAAAAATCTGGATAATCTGAAGAAGCTAGTGTGTACTCCAAAAACTGCCAGAGCATTAATCTGTAGCATTAACTGTAGTGTAATAGATCAATTAATAGTTTAAGAGAATTAAGACTCCAGGGATAAAAAGTGATTTTTATATTTTAAAGTGGTCTCAGGTGTGCATGCCCTCATGGCTGTTACTCTTACTGTATTCAAAAAGTTAGAAGCTGCGTTTCCTTTTCAGTTTGAGCCACATAGATTAGTGAAAAAGCAGCTATTGCAGTTGCACAATATGGAGGACAACATTTACAGACCAATCAACTATTTAATTTATTATTTGTGAGTGGTGAGGTGTGTGTGTGCAGATGCAGTCCCACATGTATTAAGCACCTAGTTTAAGTGTCAAAATATATGAAAGCTTGTAATATTAAATAGCAATATATCAAAAAATCCTTGCAAATCAGGCTGTCAGGAGACTTTGTTTAATACATTATTAGCCTAGTCTTACAGCTGAGCTGACATTACTCATTCTTGAGTGCAGTGCTGCACTACAGCTTTTCTCTGGCTCTGCAGATTTAGGAAGTCAGTTCTTTTCTTGAAGGCGCTGTGATGACATACTAGTCATGCTTGGATTCTACTATGGAAGCAAAAGACAGAGCCTACACCTTCATCTTGACAGTAACCCAGCACCCTGGAGTTCACCATCATGCCAACACTATCATATTTAGAAATAAACTTTTTCATCCTCATTGAAATGGCCCACAACAGCTTCCACATAGCTGAACCATGCCAGATCCAAACCCAAGGTATGCCAATTCAGTCCCAGGCTAGAAGATGACAGCTTCCCCCACCCAGGCCTATTATTCTTTATCGCTCACTGTCCTGGAGAGGACAACTTCCCAGTTGAGTCTAGAGAAAAAATTATTACTTAGGGCCCAATAAAGCAAGG
This sequence comes from Cygnus olor, assembly GCF_009769625.2. Lineage (NCBI taxonomy): Eukaryota > Metazoa > Chordata > Aves > Anseriformes > Anatidae > Cygnus > Cygnus olor. Next base: position 38,355,479 of record NC_049172.1, on the reverse strand, counting down.
AAAAGGAGGGTTCGTATTAATATTTCCCAAATACAAAAGGATATGGAACAGACCACTTTTTCCTTCCCATCAATAAATTGCTCTCACAATAACAGCCAAAAACCTTGCTTACTGTTTCATCTCTAAATTCAGGATTTTAAAAGGCCACTTAGAGCTCTTCTTCCTTTGGTAATCCTCAGCAATCAAGGTAAGTGGCTTTGAATTTGCTTGTCTCTTATTCTTAGGTATAGGGATTACCTCATACTATCATAGGTGTTGATTTTATTGAGTTGGTGTTAATTTCCCTGTTCTAAACCTTATTCCTTCATTTTTCCTTCTCTTGAAAGATCGGTTGACAGACTTCAGGCATGCTGTCTGTCACTTTAGTATGATTTCCTCTCAATAAAAAATGATTTTCCTTTTAAGCCTTGCACATAAGAAAATATCAGGCTTATTATCAGGTTTTTGAGGTCTAAGCAAATAGAGCAGGAAAACAAACATTTTCTCTCCTACAGCTTGGCTCAGTGGAAAGGCCTTCTGCTACTCCATATATACTGTTGGGATTAAATTTTGGTGCAAGCACTGTCACCGATGTGTCTGAAGGCAGGAATCAAGCCAGAAAGCAACCTCCCACCTTCAATTTGGGAGAGAGCTGAGCAAAAAGCTCTTTCTCAGTGTCACAGCCCTAGGGGCATCCCACTAGTTTTTCTACATCTGAAGGAACACCCTGATGGTGCAGGTGTGCCCCGAGTCAGCCCCTCCATGTCAGCCTCACCAGGCTTCACACTGCCCTGGGTCCCAGGGCTGGAAGCAGCATCATGCAACACGGTGCCTTCTTACAAACAACTTACTTTCTTTCCTCACTCCTGCAATAGGGTAACATCTCTTTGGAGCCTAAATGCACACAGAATTCCCTACAAGACTACTCCTGCTCTTGAACTGTGTCTCCGAGGTTTTTTTTAAGTTTGTTCTGCATGTAATGAATCAAGAGCAAAATCCCTGTAGATTGGCTTACAGTACAACAAAAACTAAGTGGAAAAAAAATCACTCTGAACTTAACCCAATCCTTCACACAGTATTTAACCACAAAACGCAGCACAGCTGCCGAACGTGAAGCGGGTGTGCAGGGAGGAGGCCTGGAGCAGCGCCGAGGAGGCACGGGCAGAGTCGCAGCGCGATGCTGCCACCTCCTGGAGCAGCCGCCCCCAGAGCTCCCCAAAAAATGGGATTACAGCGCGGGTGGGAGAAGGCAAATTATTTGTCTTCTGTCTCGTTTCGGGGAGCCCAAAGCGGTTCTTTATTCACCACGCATTACCAATTAATTTGTCATGCTAAGTTACGACAAAAGTGTATTTGCAGGGATATTTTAAAGGAGCAAAGGAGTCCCTGCTTGGGAGTTTACCAAAATTTAGATCCCTCTATTTAGAGGCTTATGATTTCAGGCTGGATTTGGGTTAGGGTGTTAGCTCCTCAGCCTAGCAGATTGCTGCCTTCTGCAGCCACGTGGCTGCTTAGTGGCCTAAGGCCCCCAAGGAATTGGACAGCAGCTGTCACTAAGTGCTCCACAGAGATGTGGAGGACTTACAAAGTGGGTATCCTTCATATCCTTCACTACTCAAAAACAAAAGAGGGGGAAATAAACAAACCTGAAAAGAACCTGTACGAGTATTTTCATGCCATGAAGTAGCAGCAGCGAGAGACATTCCTGCAGTGCTGTTTCTCCTGCTTGTGATACTGCTGTCCTTTGACAATACACTTGTTCTTCAGGAACCAGTTAAAAAAAAAAAAGGAAATACTACAGACTTGAACAAAAATATTTCTCAAACTTCCAGATAGAGTATAAAAACAAAAGAGCAAAACATGAATTTTAAATTCTCTAGGCTACTATGACTGCTTCACACAGACATACACTTTTCTCCCAGTTCTGTACTGCAAAAAGCTTAATGGCAAACCACACAGTAAGCTTTGATTACATTGAACTACATTTCTCTATTTGGTAGAAAAAAAGAGGAATGTTTCCCGCCTTAGAGAGAAGCTTTCTCCACAAAACAAGTGTTCAAGATATCACTGTCATTGTGAGAGCTATTCACACATATCAATAGGAGAATATAACCTTCAACTCCTGTGATGGATGCCACAATTGAACCAGATCTAAACTGGCATCAAGTGAATCCCATTCTTTTGCAAAGTTTGGGGATTGAAGTTTAGGGTTTGTGTTTATATCCAGAATGACTTCCAGACCATGGATTTTTACTTTATTATTTTTAAACCTTCATACTTTAAAAGTGGCACTTTAGAGCACTTATGAGCCACCCCCACCCCACCCCACTAAAAACTCAGCAAGTATAGGAATATTTCTAAATGTAACTCCTGGCATAGAAGTCCTGCAAATTTTTGAGAGCTTAGTAGGAAAAAAAAATACCGTACTCTGTCTACATTTTGAGCATTTCTAGTCTCTTTTTACCTAAGCATTTATTGGGCTTTTCTTCCCTTTTCTTAAATTGCACTGCCTACTTCTCTTCATCTTCCATCAGCCTTCCAGCAGTTTCTGTAACTTACTGCTTGTTCTTTCTTTCTTGTATCTCCTTATCTCCATCATAATAAGGCACCCCAAAACTGTACCAAAACCTGCTGTTTTACATTAAGTGGTAAGGTAAGGTTTATTAACAGATATCATTCTTTACAGTAGAAAGGAGTTAATCCCACTTACAGCCTCAACCTTTTTGCACTGACAAGTATTCAGAGAAGAAAGGTCTTTTCCCCCCAACAGTTTTGAGATGCAGATAACTAACTCTTGCTCATTTTGAGGTAGAATTTACATTTAGACTGACAACTACTTGTGAGATGTGAATCAAGGTCACTGTATCTTTATCTCAAGACCCCAACTTCTCTCTAAAGAGTTTAATACTTGAGGGTAGGAAATTCAGTACAAAATTAGATAGCCATCATTTTTAAGCAAACATGTTATTCTTTGCTGTCTTCCATAGTGTCCTTATCCATAAACTAAACTGAGGGAAAAGATCAAGGGTAAAGGGAAAAATTCTGTGCTAAGTAGAATAATTAAGTCAAATCACCATTTTGGTACCAGAGAGCTAGTTTATAAACAGGTACTAGAATGAAGCCTACGCGCTCCTAGAAGTCAAAAGCGTATGGACTTTACACATGCAGACAAGATTTTATGCCGGAATGATACTCTGAGTATAATCACATGCAGCTCTAAGCCACCTGGTTTGTATTCTGTTGTAGAAAAAGGAGTAATTTGACAGCCATAAGAGTGATGCAGATTAAAGTGAGTACACATAGGTTAGAGCACTGAAATAACTCCCACCCTCATCTCAATTTCTTAAAATTGGGAACTTCCAGTATTCTATTGAAAGTTTGTAAAAATAAAAATTAAAATTAAATTAAAAGGGTAGGGAAAAATTGCAGGAAGAGAGAAAACCCCAGAAAATCGAAACATTTTATTTGAAACATTGTTCCTTCAATTTCAGTGCTTCTAATCTAACCTTAATGTCTCAAAATGATTTGGAGAAAGTTTGAAGCAATGATTTTATCTTTAAGCTGCAAGCTGAAAAAGATATTTTTGACAGCTTTACCTAGAAGATTTGGCTCGTGCTTACAAAAGAAGTTGTGCAAGGGTTTTCTTATATCACTTTTGGCTCTAAATGATGAAAGTATGGAAACATACTCAGATTTAATTGATTTCATTTTAAAAATAGCAAAGGCTGTAGCACTTCAAATGTTTCCTCATTTTAGTCAGTCTTGTTACACAATAGAAGCAAATAATCTTTGAAGATATGTTTCTTTAATAGATAATTGCATTATTTTTATACACAATCAATGCCTCTAGTTTGCTTCTAAGTGAAGCTTAAAAGGTGTATTGGAAAAAAAATAGGTTTCTAAACTATTTAAACTGTTACTAATCTTCTCTTTCATTTTGTGACAAAAAAAGAATGAGTAGTAATTGAAGGTTTCATTTCCCATGGGGAGTCCTTTCCATTTATTTTTGAATTTTTCTTCATTATTATTAAATAAAAGATATTAAGGCATGGAAAACAGGTCCAGACAAGAAAAAACAACATTTCTATTCAGATTTTCAGTGATCTCGAGCTATATTAGTTGCACTCACACACAAACAAACAAACAAAAAAACCAACCTCAATATAAACACAGCTCTATCATTACATAAAGGAAGAATTCTAAATGTATTTCCCTTAATAGGAGGAGACATCTAATAAAGGATTTTGCTATTTAATACTGCACAAGATAATGAAATTCGCTGGCCCTTAGGTCTACTGAAGACATGTTAATAAAGCATATGGATACTTGTCTGAAATTGCCACTCAACAGCACTGGTCATACCACCAGAGCTTATAAAAAGCTGCGTTGTATTTGCTCTTATCTTTACTTCCCTCCAAAAATGACTTTGGATAAAAACTGCAGTTATGCCTACTAAGTTTTTTGAAAAGGGCTACATTTCTATACATCAAAATACTGCAAATTTAGAAGATGTTTTTCCATTAAACAATAATGCTTGAAATTTCGTGCTTTTTCCCCTTGAAAGTTTGTGTCTTGTTAACAGTAATGCTACACACCCACTATCCACATAGATTAAAAGAGACATCTACTTCTGAGATCCTTGTTTGATCCTTTCTTTTAAAAAATATTCAGAAAAGTAAGATTTAAAGAAGAGGAATTTCAAATCTTGTTATCTGCACACAATTTCAGCTCTGCACCTCTTGACAATCCAGGCAAGTTTTCCTACTATAACAAGACCAAAACTCACTTTATCTCAGTCTGGCATTCTGTGAGAATATTAACGTATTTACCTTTAAGCAGGAGATTAGCCTCATTAAAATGAACAGATACTTTCTTTCATAATGTTAAGACTGTGCTTCAGCGTTTTGCCTAATGAATGGACTGTTGAGTAGTTTAGAGCCTTATCTGCACCACCATGTTAGGAAACACCCTCGTCCCATGCAAGTTAATGTAAATTTTACCATCAACTTCAGCAAAGTTGGAATGTCACCCTAGGGTGACTTAGCCTTTATGCTAAGTTTTTCCAAAGCTACTTAAGGGATTTAAAATTAATGGAAATTGGGCATTCAAAATGCTTAGGCAGCTTTTGAAATTTCAGTCCTATGTCTAAGCGATTAAATGGAAGAAGGAAGAAAAAATAATCAAAGTAAAATTATTCTCAGAAGTTTCATAGCAACTTTTATGCAAAAGAAACAGTAGTAGGTATACATTATATATGATTACAGAACAAATGAGCATTCATGATATGTGTTAAATCTCAACAGAAATGGATACATTAAATAGTTCTTCTGTCCAACAGTATCCAAACATACTGAAGTGTAATATTTGAAACCCTTCACTTTATACATAAGGTGTGTGTTTGACCTGCACAGAAATAATAACCCACTAAAAATGGCACAGTCAAAGGATATTTCTAAGAAGACCTTTTTAGAACCATCTCAGTGTTAATGCAAACACATAGGGCCTTTTTCAGTATGTATTGTGATGTTGTAAACGCTTAGGTTGCAGATAGAAAAAAAGCGTTTTGTAACCTGGTTTTGTTTCATACAGTTGACTACAATACTAGAAATTATGTGAAGACATGAAAATAAATGCTGTTGCCATACATGTCTCTTAAATATCCAAAGACTGAAGAAGAGGGGAAAGAAGCTCCCATTCCTTCCATTTACCCACTGTTAACTAAACACTAGAAGAGAAATAGCTAAGAACTAGAGTTTCAAGCCTTCATGTTGTGTCCAAATCTATATATTATCTCTACTTCATGTATGAATTACTTCAAATTTTGAAGCTCAACAGATCAGGAAAGAATATTTTAAATACTTAAGAAAAATTCATGTGCCAAAACATTAAAAAAACGACAGGGTTGAAATGATCCATTCATCCCTCATTAAATGGTGTAACGATAAACTTGAAGTCCTGAATTGAAAGAAGAGACTAAGAAAAAGAAATAACTCCTTAACCCAGCTAAACAACTAATGTATCTGGATGTTTCACGGATCAGTGGAAAAGCTTGAATTTATAAGTGTGCTCATATATATATATATACACACCTTTGAAGCTGATATAAATCATATTTCACATGTTAAAAGCAGCTCTGATTGAGGTGGTTTTCAAGGAAATGAGGAATAGCTAATATTTGACTTTTATTCCACTGAAAATAATTCACAAAATTACTCACTAAATTTGGAATTTAATAACCATCCAGAAGACTTATCTATATTGTTTTAATGGACTATTCCTTATTCAATTGAAAACTCATTTTCTTCTATTTCTATTGATTTCTGCATTTCAGACAGGAAAATATGCATACTTAAACTATAATTGCTTTTACATGAGTAGTTATGGATGGCTCAAAAATCATTTCAAATTATCTTACTATTTTGCTTAAGTTGGCTTTGATTCTTCCTTTAAGTCCCAACATTTTTCTGGTACACCATCAGTTATATGGAATCCTTGAACACTTATTTATTTTTACTCTAGCACTAGCACAGAAATTGTGACAATGGAGTCTAAGGCACATCTGTAAAACACACTTAAGTCTTTGTTAAGTGCTGTAATCCACATTCAACTGCTCTGTTCAACAGGCAATGATTCCCAAGACATCAAAGTTCAGATATTCTTTTCAAAAGAGATGAACTGCTGAAAAGAAAACAGGTACTTTATTGTTATGAAGACCTCTGAGAAAACAAACAAGCAAAACAAAACAAACAAAAAAAAGCCATGAGGATCTACAATGCCAGGAGTATTTTGTTCTGTCCCCTTTAGCCGCAAGAGCAAAGCTGCACTGCAAGTTAAGAAAGGCTTAGCAAAGGTTTCAAGACAAGAGACAAACAGCTGTGGTGACTGGAATTTAGCCAGATCTGCTAGAGCATCTCAAACCTTTAAAGATATGACTACAAAACAGAGAATTCAACCATTAGTTAACAGGAGATGCATCTTAATTGAACATTGGACCCCTGCCATCATTTTTATGTCAAAAGCTGAATTAGATACCAGACTTATGAAGAAATAATCATAAGACAAAATGAGAAAATGTGCCTCAGCAGTAGTAATTAATTCAGGTAGTGCAGAACACAGTCTGACTAACAGGGAACAGTAGAGTGCTCATTTTGGCACATGTGATAGCAAGTGCTGGTTCTTATAAAAATTAAGTAGTAATCCATGGATATTTTTCAGCAGAAAAGCAAACAAAATGACAACCCCAAAAGAAGTAATTTGACACTTCCAATCACAAAAGATGATCAATAGAAAATCAGGTTATTCCAGGCCAGCACTGAAGTATCATCATAGCAGAGATATCAGCAAAATCTTGCTACTACTTTTTTGTGGTTTTGAGTAATCTATAGGAAGACAGTGAACAGAAAGACACCTTAAATAAGTTTGTGAAAGTTCTCTAAATAAATTGACTGCTTGGATTGTAAAAATCCAGCTTCATGAGTAATATCTGGTCCTTTCCCCCCCCCCCCCTTTTTTTTTTTTTTAGCACCCTTCTCTGTGGGATTCCATCCCAAATCAGAAGTGGAAACACAGAAATAACAAAGTGAAAACAACTTCATTATTATTAATTGGAAAAGTGTTTGAAAACAATTAGAAGAACTCCTAGAATTTCCATAAAAAGCTACAAGACTAAAATGAATCTACATAATGGTTGCTAGGCATTACATCCTTTTGAGATTTTACAGTTCTTATTGCCAGGCAGGCAGACAGTAAATCAGTGGGCAAACGCAAGAGAGGTGATCTTGAAGTAGATGAGGTAAGGATTGTCGTGTCACTGTAACCAGCCATGAAAATTGGCCCCACAGAAGTATATACTTTTAAGTCATTCTTATAGAACCAGACAGATCAAAAGAGTGGACCCTAGCTGTATTTTTAGGGATACCAGCGAAACACAAGGATGGTGACAAATAGTTTGATGATGATTGGTGTATTATGCTATTAGTTTGCTTATTCTGAAAATAATAAATAGCATTCCTCAATCCCTGGAAACTAATTGCACATCTGAAGTGTACTACATAAAAGTAGTTTTGTAGAATTTTCTAGAAAAAGTGTCAAAATGTACATATTGCTTCCTCTATCCAGAGATGCTTTTTTCCTTTCACAGGTTTCCCCTACCTGCTTTAGAACTTTAATCAAGTTTAGGTACACATACTTTCAATAAATTTTTTTTTCTTAGAGTGAATTACGTACCATAGATGTATATTTCACACATTTGTCCTGAACAAAATTTTATGGTAAGCTGCAACGTACCCTTGTGCTTTTAGCACTACTCATCAACAGCTTCCTGAAGTGTTCAGTATTCTACACCAGTATTTAGTACAAAATAAAACTCTACTTCATACATATTCAAGAATAGTAAGGGAATGAAGATTTCTCTATCCAAACGAGCATTATGCTATGCTCTCAGAGCTCTACACCTAGTAATAGGACTGTCGTGCCATCTATAAATCAGCATGAGAACATTTGGCCCTTAGTCTGCATTCAGAAGATTCTATACCATACCCGTCACTTTAAGAAGTGGGAGAAACAGGAACATAACTAAAACATTTCAGAGAAACGAAATTAGAACCAGCTGTTTTAAAATTCCTGGCATCATCTTCAAGCACAGTCAGTAATAAGCCTTTAGAAGGGCACATCAGAATTACAATGAACAACTCGAACAGATTTTGCTAGTGCCCAGTGCTCTTAGCCATTCATATTAAATGGCTGAAATAGCTGCAGCAGTAGCAGAAGCAAGGTTGTGATCAAAATTGATAATGATGCACATATATGTTTTTTTATTTTATGATTTATTTTCTGGAGTCAGATATAATTGTTAGCTGCAGTGAAATACTAGCACAGCCACGTGAATTATTTTCACACATACATAGTTAGTTCTCATGGTATATATTCATGCAGCCATTCGATGTGGAGAAGTGTTTTAAATACAAGTGCTGAGATAAGAAAGTAGTCATCCCTCATATCCACATGTGCATGCATATGCATAAGATACTGTAAAACAACATTACAGCACATCCCAATGTTCTTAATTGGTCAATATAGAAATTTTATGGTGACATTCACTGAAAAGAAAGAGAACTAAACTACCTCCCAGTTTAATTTCTACTGCCGTATATCCCACTGACTTTGACTGTGTGTATAAACTTACTCAGAAAGCTCATCACTAAAGGCTCAGTCCTCAAGTCTAATTCTCTAATCTAAACTAATAAAAAAACAGATAACTCTTCTAATAAACCAGAACATTAGTATATTCTAGGTGGACTGTGTTATTTTATACACACAGCACGTGCAACAACTTGGCTTAGAAGCATGAAAGGAATGGTAAGAAAAAAAATATCTTTACAATAAAACCAAAATGTAGTATTATATTTTAAATCTTCATCACAGAGCAAACAACTAACATGCACTGACACAGGAAGGATTTGGGTTTTCTTTCCTGCCCCAGGTTCTTACACAGGTAAGGGTTCCTTCTGTAAAAGTAATGATTTGCATTACAAAAATACAGCAGGTAATGCTGTAACTGTTAAGATGCTCCAATTTTTCCTCAAAGCAGCAACTAAATGTTGCTGTAAACTGGAAAAGACCATCAGCATCCATGATTTATTCTGATTAAGTTAAGACTGTAAATTCAAACCCTTCTAATGAAATCATCACCACCTTTCTAATGAAGCCACCATCCCTCACACCCTTAGTGTGAGGAAAAAGCATAAGGGCAAATCAGGTATTAAGCTAACCCTTTGCAAGGACTACATGGAAAGGAAAAATCATTAAAAACTTGCTTCATGTAAATTATTACATGACCCTTGTCAAAAAAAATCATGTCAGATTTGGCAAGTAGCATTTTACTTCCACATTTTCTAAGTCAATCAAATGATTTATTTTTCTCCAAAAACTTTCAGGAATACTGGATACTCATCAGTACTTTAAGTTGACAGAAAAAGTGCTTAAAGTATTTCTTCAAATTAGGGGACTTACTTCAGGGTCACAATCATTGCAAGAGACTGTTAACAGTTCTGATGTAGCTAAAAGGCTTCTTTCAAATGCTTTTACAGGTGTTGATTCATTCTCTTTACAAAGATTGCAGCAAATCACATTTAGCTGCTGCTTTGAGGAAAATTTGGAGCCTCTTACAGTCATTGAATGAGTTACTGTTACAGTGATTACTCTTTGCCAGCTTCATTCTCTAAATCCACATAGAAATTTCAAGATGATCCTCACAAACGGTTACTTTAAAAAGTTAAAGCAAAATTAATACAATAACCTCTTCAATATTTATTTTTTCTTTTGACACAGCAATCTACCCCTACTTTGTACTATAGTTACACCCCATAAATAGAACCCAGAGTGCCAGAATTGTACTGCCTCAAACCACTGCCTTTGGTTCTCAAACCAAGCACTCCAAGATCAGCACAGATTAATTATGAACTAATACCATTAATCAGTCCTCTTCTAAATAAGGTACCAGTGAGTCAGTGGAGATGAGAGAATCGGATCATACTGAGTTAACTGTAAAGGACTGCATATCGTCTGATTTTAACTGTATTTTCTAAGATATACATGGCTGAAATACACTCTTCATTGAAGGTATCTTATAAAGAAGGTCTATTCCCAGTCCATTTTCTTGCAGCTTTTCACTGGTGTTTCTTATTTTGCTTTTCACTAAACGACACTTTGCAGTTGAAACCTTCAAATGAGAGTGCTAAAGAACATTCTATGCAATTAGAAATACAACAGAAACTCAAAGATTTATCCAATTAATAAGGGTGAAGGAAAAGTAGTAAGTGTAAGGCTTGCAGCTACTAGGTATTCTGATGACTTGGAACTCCCTAAAAATATAACAGATAACTGAAAAGATTCAATGTAATATCTCCTAATAACTTAATATCAAGAAAAAAAAAGTCTGTGTAAGAAACTTCTGATATAACAAAACAAGTTTCATTCCAATTAAAATTAAACTTTGGCAAACAGCAATGTAATAAGAGAAGGAGCGTTTCAAAATCTTCCTCCTTATAAAAAAAGCCATTCAAATCTCCTTGTTACACACCTTGTACCAAGTTTGGAACGTGATATCTATCCACACTTTAAAAAATACATATATAAAGACTGATAAAAAAAAATCCTGCTTTTAACTTAAATTAAATTTGGGTACAGAATGTGATCAGGCTAAAGAAAGGAAAACCATATAAAGCTTCTCAAACTCAAGGGGCTGTTTGGGGGAAAAAAGTGCAAAGAGTTACTTTAAAAATGTAAAATTTAAGTGGATCAAATTTTAAATTAAGCCTACAGAGAAAAGTTGCCTCAATTCCATGTAGAGAAGTGTCCTGCATTTGTAGGGAAATACCATTTCCATTAAGGCAACTATTAATGAAGGGCACAGAACATATACAAAAAGTGCATTTTATACTGAGTATGTACATAGCACATGCATATTCCATTTAAGCCATTAATAATAGTTACATCATTAATATACGGAAATTTAATAATGCCTTTCCATTTAAGACAACTTCATATAGCACAATAAAGTAAAGATAGTTTTTTTTTTTTTTTTAAATAAACTCATTGAAGTCAGCTAGATAAATCTTATGACTTATGAGGAAGCCTTCTGAAAAGTGTTTACTTAAGCTTTACATTAAGGTAAAAAAAAATAAATTGAATGACAGCTTGTAATTACACTCCAGGAAAAAAGAAAACCTGTGCATAAAAACATATTAGATGCTAAATCTTAAGACAGCAAGGTACTGCAGAAGGATGGGATCTTATAAAAATAGTGATCAATTTCTGTAAGATTTATTGTGGTAAGAAAACTCTCAGCAACAACAAATAAGTTGATGAAACCAATGTCTTTTCAATAGAGTGTCCTTTTTATAGTCATCTGGAAGTAGGAAGAAATTGACTGATAAATTTTTCTTTCAATTTCCTTTTATTGTAACTTATCAGGAAGTGTTAGTTGTGTTTTAATCTCATGAAAGACACACAATGCAGCTATTTATATTACTAGGACCAATGAAGATTATGGGTAGAAATAGTTGCTACTAATCTCTCAAGAAGAAGGATTCTGGGCATGTGTTACTTGTCTTTTTCTGATATTTGCTGAAATTGCTAACTGTACTGAAATGGCTTTCTTTAAACTACCTTGGTATCAGGTAGGAAATACTGCATTGAAAGCACTGGATTTGAGAAATTAAGGTCCATGAAATCTGACAACTATATCTAGTAAATTGGTAGAATTTATAAGAAGAACATGGAGGTGAAGTTGCCTCAGGGCTCTGCATTGGAACATATCTTGTTTAAGACTTGGTTTCACATTTATGTGTGAACTAAAGAGGTGGCAAGGTCTGTAAACGAAAGTAAGTTATCCAGATGCTAAAGAAGAGGCTGACCACAAATGTCGTGTTATTGTATCAGCCAGTATAGAGATATGTGAAGGAATAAAAATAATTTTAAATGTTTGGGTAATATCCAAGTTTCATTTTAGAATATAAATTAGTACAAAATAATGCTGTCCCCCCCCCGTTTTTAGACCTATTATCAACATTTCCTCTCAGCATGCTTATTTGGTTTAACAGATCACTGATTCTCCTGTCAAAATATTGAGAAAACTGATTATAAATTCCCCAAAATTATCATTCTACTAACTGTGAAGGAGAATTCACCACAGTCTACAGGTATTTCTGACAACATGCAAATACACTCTCTATACAGAATACTAAGAAAAAATACTCAAAAAGTGTGGTGAAAAACTGAATCCCGCATGCTGTTGGAGACATGGATATAACACAATGCACAAAGTGACTAACTACTATGGAAATAAATCAGATTTCACAAAGAGGGACGTGATGTCACACATGGATGAAAAGGATCCCAAGATACAGAAGAAAGAGAAGAAAGAAATACGCAAACAAATAAATTGCAAACTTTCTCCTTATTCATGAACAATCCACTGTGTAGGCTGACAGCATGGTAAATCTGAATTTGTGACCATTATTAACAGTCCAGATAAGAACAAAGTACCCTCAAACATCACTTTCTTCTATTACCCTAGAAAGAGATTGAGGTAGACAACACAGGACATATAAGGAAAAAGAAAAAAAAAAGAGTGTAGTACAGATCATATAATTCATAAATAAAATTTCTATTTTATTGATATGTAAATTCATATATGATTATTTCTCCAAATAAAGGTACAATAAAAGTCAGACTGCAGAGAAGAATGGAACATTCAAGGGTTAGAAAAGTAAATTGTAAGTCTAGATCAAGGTCTAGAACTAAATTAAAACAGAACCTCCTAGTAATACACACTATTAATTTAAAACCAGAGTAGAAGTATCTCCTTACTGCACAAAATATCCACAAGATACCAGTAAGGTTAAAAAAAAAATTAGATTACTCATTCTGTGAAGAGTTTTGTATTTGGATTATATGAAGGCCCAAAACTGCGTACTTCTCCAAATCCCTACCAACACAAATATTTCCCTCCCTCCCTCCTAATATACTTTCTGTGCTATACTTCAGTCCTTATAGGGCTTATAGTCTCAGAGTATAATTATGTTTAATTAACAGCCTTTTAAGTTTTAGCTGCCTGTTATTTCTAGAGCACAAATTCTACATATACCTTCAAATAAGAATTTGAGGCATAACATTTCTAGTATGCTTTAGCAATTGCCAGGTACATCCATCTCTATTTGTGGACTTAAACATGGATCTTGCTCACAGGTTGTGCAGTATTTGTACTAATTCCTGTAGCAACATGTGGCCTTCATGAAACTACAGGTGTTATCTAAACCATAGCGTTTTTTTGTTGTTGTTGTTGTTTTTGTTTGGTTGTTTTTTTGTTTTGTTTTGAGATAGTATTCCAGGTTTCCCAAAGAGAAAGTTCTTTTAGCTTCCTGCTCTTACCACATAAGCTGCAACAAATTTTGTTAAAAGTATATATTATAGTGTATATATATATATGTATATATAGTATATATATAAAAGTATATATTATATACTTGTTAAAAGTATATATTATATACTTTTAAGCAGAGATAACGCAAACCAAGTATTCACTAATTATCAGGAAAACAGATGTATTCTTTATATTACTTTAAGATGCATCTTAGAATTAAGTCCACAGTACAGAAATATGGTCCCAATCAATGGTACCAGCTTCTCAGGCTTACTAATGCTTTTCAGGTCTATTTTTACATTACAGCCCATGTACCATGGTACCATGAAAAGTACCAAATTGCATCGGTGAGAGTTGGAATGGAGAAAAATTGAGGAATTCTTATACAGATACTTAATAACTTGCAGGAATTCAGTTTCAGTCTCATTGAAATATTCTAGAGAATCATTTAATTCTACTTGTTCACATAGTGAAATAAATCTGATGCACAAACAATACATCCAGATTTTCCATTGAGCTTTAAAACAAATATTTTTTTTAATAACTTTTCCCTAGATTACATCTTTCATATACAATTTGAAAATCTGAAAGCTGCAGCAAACTGAAGAAAGCACAACAATGCTTAGAACTCAAGAACATTTATTATAAAGTTACAATTTTGATTATTGCATTTGTCATATGTAAGAATTTCCTACAAGACAAAGTAAGTTTGTCTGAAATTGCTGAAAACTTAAAATCCTAAAACTAAAAAACTTAAAAACTTCAGAGCAAAATGAAAATACTTTGCTTGCATTTTTGCAGACTACTGTGCTGTCCCATTTAGAATCATAGAATCTATTTAAAAACAAACAAACAAGCTACACACAATTTCTGACCAAACAGATATCTAAGAGTCTCCAATAAGAACTTAGATTATTCCGTGTACCATCCTACTTCAGCAGATGGATACACAAAACAAAGCCAGAGGGTAAGGTAAGAGAAAAGATCCATATATGTCCCAATAGCAGCACATGGTAATTAGGACTAAATCGGAACTCTTACACTTCATAGTTTAACATCCTCTAACAGAAATCCTTTAAAGTAGCCTCTTATAAAGCTTCTCCTGCATTAGAACAACATAAGCAAAACTTCTGTGTTGCTCCAGTCAGTGATTGGTAAAAATATTGACTAGAACAGGAAGAATTGCCAACAACCACTTCCAATCATGTAGGAAGAAGTAGATTAGTCAGAAGGAACTAATACGTCATCCAAATTATAAATTTCTTTTTGTAACACCAGCTTAGTATCATAGTGAAAAAAACTGATCTGTGTGCCCTAGAACATAAAAATCCCATCAGTTTCTCTGCTGCAAATCTTTAGGTAGAACCTAAGATTAGGAAGTTTGGACTTCGAAGAAGGTACATTCAACTTGAGAAATCCAATTATGCTTAGTGAGGAATTGATCTTGAATGCCATTCTACAGCTTATATTCCAAGAGTTTACTGAAAGTTAATAAATCCTATTTTTAATGTAAATTAAATATAATCAGGTTTTGATAGGACAAAATATCCATCCATAAAGACTGAAAAACAAACAGCTGCAGCTCATTCACAGGACATAATACATTTGCTGACAGTCATCCTTTATTTTCTGTTCTACACTCACTTTTTAAAATGTTGCAGACTGATCGTGCTTTATATCTAAAAAGAAATTTCAATTGTAACTAAGTGTGGTGTGCACATCTTTAATGCTTGTAAAAGTAAAACGTTGAAACAAGTGGTGGAGTGGTGTTCTATATAAAAAAGAAAGCTACAACATAGCTAAAATGCACAGCATTTATGGGAAAGAGCAAAGGTTTTCTGGTGTAAGAGCATCTCAATTCAAAACAAAATACTATAATTAGATTTAAAATACAGTAGGAAATCAGAACATTGATAAATATGAGTACTCATGTCTAATATAATTTTGAAGGATCTCAGAAAACAAGCTATTTCTTTTTTTTTTTTCTTCACTATTTAAGAAACAAGATAAAAATAAAAAATAGCTACTAAAGTACCCATTTCAGTAAAATAGCAACAAGGTAATAAATCTCCCATAATGCCATGTTTTAGCATGGAATAATTGTTAGTAAATCAAAGGAAAACACAAGCAACCAGGTACCATGCTCCAGGTTATGGCAATAGGAGTAAACTCACAATGGCCTGACTTTGACAAGGACCTGTAACTAAGTCGAAGTGACACTCCAAAAGTGACATGTGAAGAATTACAGGAACTGGGTTACTAGGGAGAGTTTCTCACTTGCCACTGATAGGTGCACATTTGAGACGCTGGAAATACTTGTATGTTTGTCTGGCATTTCCCAGTCACTAGGAGTTCTTGTAGACTATCACTCTTATCCACGGAAAGATCTTGCTCAAGCTAAATATCAACAAGAAATTATTCCAAGTAGTTTCCCAGTTATGGGTAGGAGATCCAGAATACGACATTTGCGTAAGTTACATAAGAATTTGCAGTACTTACTGGAACTACAGATAAAAATTTAAGACAGACTAAAGCTTAACTTTTTCTTCCTCACCTCTTTCCATCCAAGAAGCAAGACTCAATATTCATGAGTAGGGTTCATGACATATATTTCTGAAGCCAGAGTTCAGATTTTTTTTCATACATATGCAGAATAGATATTTAAATAAGAAGCAAAAGGCACTTATAGCCCCAAATATGTCTAAATAAAACTCAAGGTTCTATACACACTGTTTTCTTATCCATCACTTATTGTTTCAGTCCATAGGTGCTTAGTGTTTTATTTTGTTTTTAAATCAATATTCAGAATAACTATTTAATTCATATTACACTATGCCACTGTTCCCCTTTCTTCAGGAGTTCTGTCCTTTAATAAAGTCAAAGTACTCTCCAATGAATGAGTTATTAAATAAAGATCTCTGCAAACCAGTATAAGAGAACTAAATATTAGGAGCATTTTACTTTAATTTTCTTGGTTCTGTGTGATTTTTAATTTTAACTAAATAATCACTATATTCACATGAACGCTTTCACAAATAAGGGACATTGCGAAGTCTTCAAAAAGGTTTGCCATGAAATCAGTAATAAAGGGGACTTAGGCTAAGAACAACACAGTCTACCTCTGTCAAAAAGAGCATAGTGCCTTTTATTAAAGGTTGTGCACGAGTATTGTTTTTCAGTGACAAATTGCTCAGAACATAACTTTGTTTTCTTTTTCCAGGGTAAGAAAACAAAATTGTTCACTCTTTCCATTTTCTTGGAAGAACCTCACCATTCTCACTGTTCCCTCACTTCATACTATGATGTGGATTAATCCCTTTTATTGAGAGTTGATAAATGATCACAGCAGCATAATCCATAACACACTCAACAAGAAAAGGAAGTGTCTGAGTGTAAGAAATACACAATATGTATTTTAATGGGCTATAAGCACAGAATTTCTCCACTGCTAGTCAAGCAGATACTTGTATTTCTGATCATATGTTGTTCAAGTGAACCCTTCAGAGCAGACACTTTTCAGTTACTTGTATTTAAATTACTACCATATTCAAATGCTTCAATATCTCATTTGTTTAATATAGCCAAAATATATGACTCCTGCCTCTGATCTGTTGTAAACCTTTTCTCAGAGTAAGAAACAAAGCCCTGATCCTTATCTTAAAAGGAAAACCAGATTAGTGAATCACAGTATTGTTGAAAGCCGGCCCATGGCATTATTAATATCATGAGGAAATCTGGTTTCATGTTTCTGATCAGGAACGTGATCAAGCACAGAGCCGTGTAAGACTTTGCAAGGCACAAAACGTGATGAACTGTCTAGAAAAACAAAATTCCATGTCTTCAGTTTTACAGAGTACTCTTCAGAGTGCACGTGAAAGTACTTTCCTGGTTGTTACCCACATTTCTGGACCCCTTTCCTAAAGCTTTTCTGTACTTTCATTTTATATGCAGTACTGGATGATATATCAAATCCTTAAAGGGCATGCATACCTTTTCTTTCGTCCTCTCCCACCACCCACCTACCCTTTTCAAAGGCGCTGTGCCCACCATTCTGAAAATTCTGGCTCTATTACATTTCAAATCCTTTCTTTTATGAAGCCATAGCAGTCTTCAGAAGTTACAGCTTTGCCCCACAACTTTTCAGAAAATTTCCAATGGTCAAGCATGATGGAGCCTTGGTCAGCTTTGAGGCTGACATTTTGCATATTGAAACATTCAGTAACGCTTTTTACAGTGCTTCACAAGCTCAGTCTAAACAACTTACATGAAACAATTACAGGGAAGTATTTACAAAAAAACATATGCACTTTAGTATATGATCTGAATTGCAATAGTTCATTCAGAGCCACTAGCCTACAGAAATTCTAAGAAATATATACTATGATACAGTAGCAGCATTACTTAGAATTGATGGTACAGCAACAACATGCATTTCTCATACAGTGCTCTAGGCAGTACTCTCCCACCTGGCATACTAGGAATGTCTTGAAGTCCTAGGGTTCTAAAGTTCAAGTTTAGCCACTTCATAAGTTAATTTAAAATAACTTTTCAGAAGGCATTTCATCCCAGTCTTTCAAGACAAAAATGCTCAAAACTAGCAGTAGAATTCAGAGTTCACTACAACCAGGTAAATGTCATGTGTTTGGAGGAAATGAATTTGTCTCAGCTAAGTATTGAACAGGTGAGAAGGCTAACTTCAGCTTTAATAGAAAAAATATTTGCACTTTCCCTTTAAAATTCCATTTTGGGAATCACACTGCAATTCATATTGACATTTATTAATATTTTCCAACCTGTAAGATCAATAATTTAAAAACTATATTTTGCTAATATAAGTGTTTTCTGTAAAAACATCAAGAGCATTTAAATACATCTAAGATGACCTTCACACAATAGGCAGGCTTTACTGCGGACAATGTTTTATAGTCATTTATAGAACACTAAAGTTGTCACCACCCTCTGTGAATTATTCATCATTTTTGCTTGTTAAGTGTGTGCAAGGTAAACACTTAAGAAGTCATTTAATTTATTATTCCAATGGAACCAAAAATCCCTCATCTTTCAGACTTCATTTTCCTTTTTAGATTCATCGGTCATAGTTAACAAGAATTTACACAAATGAGATATTTCATAAATAATACTGCATTTGCCAGGTTTCATAGATTTGTTCTTCCACTGTTAATAATGACTATGCTGCTAAGATCCAGTTAGTTAGATCCACTGTGAATCAATCTGCACTTTACTGCTTTGTGCAAGTGTATATAAGTATATATATGTGTATAATTTGAGCAGTCCTACCAAAGGACTACCAAAGTAGTAGTCTGACATATGAGATTAACCCAATGTTAAAGTTAAGTTACATAAATATTTTAAAATAGGGACCTACAAGTTTGCACAAATTGCAGTTCATGAAAGAGTTTCAGGTACCAGACTAAGTTATTGTGTATGCTTTTTTCCTATTTTTTATTTATTTATTTATTTTTTTAAGTAACCTGCAACTGGAAAGCTTCTAGGAGAATATTCTATAGCCATCAATTTGTACAAAGGTGAATAAACTAGGCAAGTTACGCCAAGGAATTCTCCTTGTTTAATGCTCTATTTATGACATTGACCAATTTCTTTTAAAAGAAACTTGATTCTCTACCTTGTCTGCTCTGCAAAACTGCAGTATCAATGCTACCTCTAAGCAAAAAGTAGATTAGATTAGACCAAGAGAAGTTGCTTAATAGCCTAATCTACTGAGCCCAACACACAAATGAGCTCATTTAGAAATACCTGACGTTTAAGTTCCACTGCACCTACTGACTTCATTACCAAAGGCTGATCATCACACAATCACTGTAATCAGAGATGCTTTCCCTTTCCACATTTCTAGTTCCCTTCAAGACTAACCTGATATATTCAAATCAAATGGGAATGTAAATAGTGTTTGCTTGAAACATTTTTGGAGTATAAAACCTGATCATCAGCAAGGAGCTCTCAAGAAATACATATCACAATACCCAAGAAATATGAAACTTCAGGGACTGCATTATAGACTCCTGTAAAACAAAATCTAAGTCACAAGATTCTCTACACTTGCAGAGTTGGTCCTTACAACTTATAAAATACCTGGCCTTATCCTGTAGCAGATGCGAAAATCATGGAGGTTTTAAAAAATGATGAAACATGATGGACATCATATATGAACAAATATTTAAAAGGGACTGCTTCGTTGCAATAAGCACCATAACTGAGTTTCATGTAGTGGTTTTTATTATAGATTCCATAATAGAATTTCTCTAGACAAAACTCAGACAACTCTGAGACAAGAAGAGAAAGGAACAGGGAGAAGTAGTGAGACTGTCAATTTAAAACGCCCTAATTTGAACCAATTTTAGAAAACCATTAAATGGAAAAAAAAAAAAAAAAAAGAAAAGCTCAGGAGTAAGGTCACTCTTTTGATCCAGAAAGATGTTATCTGTGGAAAAGTAGCAGAGCTAAGAAATTGGACATACTTACTGTACTTATGCTGCGTTTGTGGGTAGACACAATATCGTATATCCAGCTATGTCTTTTTAAAGGCTTTTATCCTAAAAACAAACTGTATCTATTCTTTGTAAAAAACCATTTTCATTGCAGCAGTCACTACTCTTAGAATTGTTTGATGACTTGAATTCCGTACCTACTTGCAAGAATTAAGTTACTAAGTAGAAAGGCTGATTTTAGGGGTCACAGCCTGAAGGTCTGAGAAATGACTCTCTGCAAGTCAAAAGCATTTGATTCACTGAGTTGTGCCATGAAATTTGAATTTTGAATGGATTCGCTAATGAAGATTATTTATTAAATTATTTACCTATCAAAAGTTGTTACCTTCTCTCTTCCATCTTAAAGTCTTCATGACATTTTTCACAGAGCATGATACTTTAAAGAGAAAAATTTCAAAGCCATCTTGATTTTTTTTTTATTTTTTTTTAATTTTGCCTAGACTAACAAAACCTCATGGCTATAGAACGGTGTCTGTGTAGAAGTGGCTATATTGCAACTCTCATCCAAAAGGAAAATTCAAAATAAGTTTACTGTTCTTCAAAAATAGATTACCTGTACAATGCTTGGATATGTAACACAAGATGTCTACATCAGTAATATAGGACCATTTTTCTTCTCCTCAACAATGATATTACAGTACGTATAGTCCTATGCTATAAATCTCACATGAACAGAAATTGTCCTCTGTCAACTTTCAAACCTGCACAGATTACCAAATACTTCCAATATATCTGGAGAGCCTAAGCAAGTTATTTTCAGTTATTAGTATTGCAAAAGACAACTTCTCAAACTAGTTATGTCCTCAGCTAAATCAAGCATGGGAAATTACCTAAAAAAGCTTAGGTGACCAAGTCCAGAAAGTAAAAACATGTTTTCAATTTAAAATAGAATCCTCTTCAGCTAAGAAATAAAGTCGTGTTTTTGTTTTTCCTTCCTCTTGTGTTTCTAGATCATGCTGAATTATCAGTCTGCTGACACCCAGAACTCAGTGCTGCCATTGGTTATCATTAACTTGCTACTTTGGGCTGAATTACATGAACTAGTAATACTATTCTAATGTACTCTGTTGCCAAAAGAATTTGTCCAGTTTCCAGAACAAATGAGGTCATATCAAGTGGTTTATTTTTTTGGTAAAGTACCTGTTGCAAAAATCAAATTAAATTCTTTTTAAAGCTATTTTTCCTGTAACTAAATATCTGAAGATGGATTAGCTTATTTGACTGAAAAATGTGCAATTTACAGTTTAAAAAAGCATCCTTAAACATCCCAAACCCACCCCCCTTCTTCCCCTGTAATTTAAATTTGCCTCTCCCACTGCTAATACGAGCATTTTAGCCCACTTACTCCAGACCTATTCCAGCAGTATCGCACTATTAATATATTAGTAGTATATTGTGACTCAGAATGCTCAGTATTTCAGCATTTTGCAGAGATGTGGTCTGAAAGAACTAAATAGCTAGGCAGAACTTCTTTTTTCTATGACAGGATAGGATACTACACATTGTATTTGTCCTTCTTCTATCTTGCTGCCTCTGAAGTAATGAAATCAGAACCCTGATCAACTGTTTTTGACAGAACATGGACCATCATTCACACTTTCTCTCATTTTCTTTCTCCCTTTGTTCATCAAAAATCTGTCTTGAGCAAAAAGACATCTATAAGCACACACTCACATAGGCAGCACATATAGAAAAAGCTTTGTCAGCCAGAATGTTATTCCCTTTGGCCAACAACTAATCAATTGACTTAAAGGGTTGCCACAGAGTTATGTCACTAAGAAGAAAGATAGTAACAGTTCTAATTACATGGGGAACATGCCAAGAAACCTTTGTAGCCACAAATACCTTCCTTTTGTCTTGATTGAAAACTTTCCCTGATTTATTCTAAGGGCAAAACCAGTATGCTAGGAAAAATGCTGATATTAAGAATTAATAAGGGGCAAAGAGAAATGAAACGGTGATTGAAGCTTAGCAAACAATTCATGCACCAGATTCAGCCACATTTTAAGTGTCCATGATTTTCTAAATATTCTCATTGAATGAGAATATATATTTCAATGTTTCAGTATTAAAAACAAGAATAACCACTGATTAGAAATTCATACAATGACCATTTGCAATAAACTGCAGATAAGCTTCAAAATATTTCTCAAGTGTTCTCAAATCAAATTAGGGTACAAGCATTCCCAATCCCAAATACTTGCGAGTGATCTGCATTAATGTCACTTGCACACAATCTTGAACCGCCCCCCCCCCCCAAAGCTAGCGAAGTATAACTTGGGGAAAAAAAAAAAAAAAAATTGGTAGACAAAACAGGTAAAGGACAAATTTATGCTGATGCTTGGAAATGATGATTTTATGCTCTTCTCCTAAAAGCAAGGATGTGTATTGCTGTGAACTCATTGACTGAATTTGCACTCTCGACCCGATTTTGGGCAAAACCTCCATATTCAACATTAGCAAGTCAGTCTAGAGACAGACCAAGAAACATAGAAAACAGCTAACGTACCCTCACATGAAAATATTTGCTGTATTCTCTTTCTGTTTCTCAGAACAGATGGCTTGTTACACCACTGAGAAATTCACATATATCTAATTTACTCAAAAAATACCTTTCTGACATAAGAAAATACTTCCAAAAGAGTGGTGACTTGACACGGCGTAGTATCATACATTTTATAGGAGACATTGAAATCGGTTCTTCCATTCATTTGCAAGGCAAGAACCTATCACTGAGGACTGCACAGCAGGTGGATCCCTACAAACACACTTCTGGAAAATGGTGTGGAGTTTGTGACTGAGCAGACTGAGGAAAACAAAGCCAACAGACTCTACTCCAAGGCATTTTTCTTAGTGCTATCACATTCAAGGTGTTTCACTTGTTAGCCTTCTGTGAAAAAGGTTTTCATTAACCATTTTGTTGAGTCGTCTTCCTGACACTTGCTTTGTTATGCTCTCTATTCCTTAGAGCTCTATCTCAATAACCCTGAAGCCTTGAGACCTGCACCTAATCCCAGACTGCACACATGGGAGCTGCAAAAACACTATTTTAGCAAGAACAGCTGTCATTGACTCACTAAATTTAAGAGCTTGTGATTTTTTTTTCTCCCTATGTTTCAGAGGATATACAGAGAGACATTTAAAAAAGACAACTCTACCTATGCATTTAGCAATGTCAAAAGACAGCAGGTGGGTAGTCATTTTGATAAATACGTAATTAATCAGATGGAGGAGTTAATGAGTTCAAGGAACAGAGTACTTGAAAGCTACTGCACTTCATACAATGCATAAGAAAATGAAAGAAAGCCCATGGATGTTCAAACTGACGCATTTGTATGATGTTCTATGCTACTTATCTTTTACCTCTAATATCATGAAGTCAGACAGCAAATATAACTTTAATTTATTGCAACTCTTATTGTCATTTAGGTAATATATTCAAATTCTTGCTGAGAAGCTTAAAATTATCAAAGCTGGGAAGACATTTACAGAGGATTTATAATTATCTTTTTAGTTATGAAGCATTGTTTTAGAGAAAGCTAGGGTCTGTTTTAAAGAATTTGTGAACAGCTAAATTAAAAGAAGCAATTCAGTCTGACTATCTAACTTGGGGTGTCATGATTTACCCAACAGTTCCTGCCACTTACCCTCCCTTTTTTCATTCTCTTTTAAATACAGGAAACTTTGATAAAGACATGCACTGTGAAAGCGATGACCTACAGGAACATTGCTATTGCATCCCTACTTTCTTCTTATGCCAAAAAAAAAAAAAAAAAAAGCTATTACTTATCTTTAGCCAGTTTTGAACATGGATATATAGTAAACCTGTAGATATTTTATGCACATTGAAATCAAGCCACTTAATTTTCACGCTGCTAATAGAAGATAGAGATTCGATTTTTTTTCCCCATGTCATACACACAGACTTCAGAAACATGAAAGCTCTGAAATTTAAAAACATACACTTATTTCAAAATGAGCAACAACAAAAATCAAGAAATGAAATTTCATTTCATGCCTGAAGTTCTTCTAAGAACACCCAAAGCCATGAATCTCTGAAATGTCAATCATCTGGGAAACCTGCCATAAGTTTTTAACAAAAGAGACCGTCATTTGAGTGACACTCGTTGATTTAGTGTCCGATTTCAGAAGGCCCTCCACATAAATCATAACCTAAGAAGATGAATTCAGTAGATATTTTATAACACAAAAACAAATGTTGTAAATTACTAGACGAAGTGAATCTACCTTGCTTAAAGTTTTAGAAAACATTAGAATTCAGTGTTCATAACAGAACTTTTTCCTTATACAGGCAGACAAGTGAGAGACTGTGCTTTATGGTACTGGTCAAGGTCAATATGTCTTAAATTCCAAATTGCACTTCCGCTACCCTAAGTTTTAAATGAGAAGAGCTAGGACATCACTAACTATAAGAAAGCAGCTACCAGGGTGTTGCTCCTCATTCTGATAAGAAGTGGTTTAATTGCCAGAATATTCCATAGCGAAGACATCAGCACTTAAAGTAAGGTTTTAAGCCTTTCTCCATGTAATGCTATATACATCTTAAAAAAAAAAAAAAAAAAAAAAAGGCAACAAAAAACTACCCCCTCCCCCCACGACTTCTCATTTTACCTAACCTGCACCTGGGGCTGAGAGCAATTCAGCCTACAATCTGTCTTCATTGTCTGTAACCTACATTGGACATACAAAGAACAATTAACTACCTTCTCTTTTGTGATATGCCAAATTGTTTGGATATTCATTCAAGTATTCATTCTATTATCAAATAAAAAACTATTATCAACCATTGACCTACTTTTCCTTCAGTCACTGTCTTAAACTAATCAAATACACATTATTAATGAAAAAGAAACATACAAATATAAAAAGTAGTTTTCTTCTGTTCTGAATAAAAAAAATGTAGCTACAACTATTTTTTAATATTTACTACCACCCGCATGCCCAATTTATTGCAGCAAATCTACAATAAGCTAGGCAACAATGCAAAAATAGGTATTTGACCTGTTCTGTCAGAGTAACTTTCCTGTGAGTACTTAACGAAAAAAGAGGCGCAGCTTTCAAAATTTGAGTTTTGCTATCATCACATGCAATGCAAAAGGAAGTTTTATTCCTGTTCTTTTAAGTAAGTATTTGAAGTGTACCTATGCCTTTTCTGAGTACTATTTACACCAGCTACAGCCATATTCAAAACCCAATAAAAACAATAATCCATATGAAGACTCTCCCAAGGGACGTACTTAAGTTCTTCTTTCCTCCATGAAATTATGACTACTTAAATCTCATCTTTAGCTGTGCTTTCCATATTCATAGAAATACATTACTCAGAACAGTAATTGGTTAGCCATAGGGGTAAACCATTCAAACGAAATAGTCTTAATGTGTTAGCATATCTTTCCTCATGTGCGCGCATGGTGATGAGACCACCACCTCTCCCAGCCATCTCACCAAAAACTAGACACTCCCCACAGTGTTTTTAGAAGATAGAAACACAGAAGAGGATTCAGTTGTCGGTCTCTGAAGAAGCACGCTCTTCAGATATTGACTGTAAGGATTCATCTAGCAATAACACGTAGCCACAGCTTTACTAAATACTGTACTACTAAATATCATGTACATGCAAGTTTAGCAACAGCTCTTCACTGCTTTTATTTAATGATGCAAAATTCCTCCCCTCCCCCCCCCCCTTTTTTTTTTTTTAACTGTGGTGTCATGCTATGACGAGTGCATGTTTCCTTATGTCAAGTGAGAAGATACTGACAAATCCAGATGTCAGGTTACTCTCTCTGTATCAGAGTAAATATTGGTTTCCATGGTACCGCTCTCTGGTTTTAAATACTCAAGGGATTTTATACACCATCTTCAGCATCAAGGGAAGATTGCTACTAATAATTGACTGTCATAAAAAAAATGCAGCGATAACCAATGACAATCAAAGTATTAAAATAAATTGTGATCTATGTTTATCTTTAATTGAAATAGTTTTGAAATCTCTACTTTACCTTAGTTAATCTTCCTACTTTAATCAAACTAACATGCAAAAAGTCTTATTCAAGAATGGAGAAAGATATATAGTCCCTCCTGAGGAGATTAGAAAGAATATATTTCTTTTAAATCCATGTTAAGTGTCATCAACACAGTGCAAAGTGTACTTTCAAAACTCTTTGGGGAATATTAACATCCCTCCAGCTGTAAATAATGTCACAATTTTAACTTTGAGTTGAATACTGAAAGTTAGTAAGTCTGTACATATTAAAGAGTAGAAAAAATATCACAGTCAATATGTCATTAATTCACTGGTTTGATTCGAAACATACTCTTCCTTCAGACAATTTAGAACATGCATCTTTCCACAGACACTCTCTGCACCGCAAAAAACTATTTGAGTGTTACAGTTATTACATCAATCTAAGCACCTGAGTTTGCAAGTTTGTGTTCATCATTCAAAGGCCAGGCTTAAGCTTTTCTTTCTCTGTTTAAGTAAGTCAGTAATATGAAAATGTAGGTTTACAGTTCATTAGATACAGCCAATGATGCCCTTCCAAGCAGTAACAGAAACAGACTGACCTTGAATCCAGGCAGTACTGCAAGAAGTATGGCATTCCTGTCCTTTACTTGAAATTTCATCATAAGTCCAGTAACACACTGCAAAGATGAAAGATGGGAACAATACTGTTATATGTTGGATTAAATGAAATTATATAGTTACATTTTATACAAATGTCTTAAACATACATCAAACACTACCAAATTCAGCCAAGGTCAAAAGTCTAATTCCTAATGGAAGCAAAGCAGAACTAATCCTCTAAAAAGTGACTCAATAGTTTTCCTGTCTCCTTTGGTGGTAGTCCCCAGCACAATAAGTCACCTAGAAAACCTTCAAATTAAGCAGAGCAACAGGCAATTTTATTTAAGAAAGCAGGTAGCAAAAACAAAAACAAAACAAACAAACAAAAAAAACACATAACATTCCAATTCTAGTAAGTGTTGGAATAGAGGAATAATTTTCCCCCATTTATACTCTTCAGTATATTTATGTATTACTACATTGTTAAGCTGTATTATTATTAGCTCAGAAAAATCTATAGTACCAAAACATTGCAAAAGAACCATTTTGACTATTCAACTATTTTACGCTCAAATATATCACTTCTTAAGTTCCAGATACTTCAATGCCAACTCTCAATTTTTTGCATATCCCAAATGTGGATCTGTATACCTCATTCAACTGAAGTGATTCAAAAAGAATTTATTTATCAAAAAATTCTTCTCATACATGTGCACACACCACCCAAAGACGACATAGTTCCATTTTCCAATTAGACTTCCCTGGAATAAAGACCATGTTAGCAAGCAACCATCATAAAAGATGAGTGTAAAGAAGAGTTGTGCATCAGCTCTTTGCTAAAGGAAAGAGATTTTCTAGAAAGTTCTGTTTGCTGCCTTTCTCATTATTTTCTAAACACCTCTACTTTAGCTAAAGCTTCACCTTTCAAGAGGCCTAGAAGAGCCTTGAAGAGAAAAAATATAATAATAATAATAATAATAACAACAATAACAACAACCACCCTGAAAAGCTATAGAAGCACCCATTCTTCCTGTAGAGCTCCAGGTTATTTGGAACCATTAATCTATCCACAAAACACATTCAAATCTATAAACACTTCTGTTTTTTGCCATTAATATTAGGGAACAATCATATGGCCACATACTTGTGACATTTCAGATACATACACCTCAAAATACTAATATGAAAGGAAGCAGACTGACACACAAGTTCTGTCTTATAATATGCTTATAAACTAGAAAGACACAAATATGTAGATATATATACACACAGATACGTAGCAGCTGAAAAGTAAAATATCAGGAAAAAAAAAAAAACTTGCCCTCCACTTACACAGATAGAGTTTTTCCCTCTTTCATCCTAACTTTTTGAATGTTTTATCAACACCCCAGTTTTTGTTTTTTTTTCCAAAATATTTATTCTTTAGGATCAAACCTACTTCATTAGTATCGTCAGTAATTCTTCTGATTTCTCAGACCCACCTTATGGCTCTTTTCCTGTAACTTAGAACTTCTTTGCTATTACCAGCAATTTATTCAAAACCAAACAAACATAAGTATCATCTTTCTCACTGATTCACCTTCCACAAAAGGCATTCAAAGATCTACTTAAATTAGGTGCCTGGCCTGCTAGTTATCCTGTCCAACTGGCCCTGGGAACTCAAAGCACCTGTGCTGGATACACTGAGGGGAGGGTAGAAAAAACAGATTGGCCTTAGGCTCTACACTTGAAGTCTTTCAGACAGTGAATTTCAGTATGCCATCTTTCCTTCTCTCAGTAAAAATAATTCCCATTATTACTCTACAGACAAAATGAGCACTGCAGCTACTGCTCCTTTTTGGTTTTGTCCCACTCAGACTTCACTCTTCCCGTGCAAGATAAGCCATGTCATCCTCATGCCACCCCTCATGTAACTTCATAGGGGCAGTACGTAATCGCAGTCCTCTCTAGTATCATATTAAGAACATCTCTGCCCACCTTCATCCCCTGCGGCCTCTCTGTTCCACTGTGGCCTCTTTTGCCTCAAAGAGGTTTTTACATAATTTATTTATATTTCTTATTAGTTTTTCCTTACATTTTTTCCCATCAAGATTCCCTTTTTCTGTTTTGAGAAAACAGCTAAAACAGTTTAAACTCTATATGGAGAACAGGCAGAAAGGAGTTTTGGGTGCTTGCCCTACAGGCAACAACTGAGGATGAGTAGGTGGTACCTGATGGCTCTGATTGAACCAGCAGTGAAGCATGAACACTTGTCAGTGTGGACACAGCCCACCTTGCTTCTGCCTCCCTCCCTGCATGTAGCAGCCCTGCTGCCACATTGCTGGGAAAGACTGTTCAGCATCCCAGCTTAAACTAATTTCTCAGATGGCTCAGGTGCTCAAGCAGGCTATGCAGACTTCAATTCAGCATATAGTAGGGCTCCACTTAATTGTAAAATGCTAACAAATGTGTCTGATATGAGAAGGGATAAAAAACATACAATCATTTTGAACTAGCATTAAAACAGAACTGGACATGTGTGATGATTTTATCCTGAAAAAAAGAATATATTTTGTAAAACTGACAGATTTTAATGTTACTTTCAATAAATAAACTTTTCTGTGGGAAAGTTTTATTACTTCAAAAAGAGTTACTTTTACTTTTAGAGGATTTCCTTCATGGGCTTCTGCTTAGGAAAAAAAAAAAGCCTTTATTTTTAATCTCTTTCTTAGCTAAAAAGCACTACAATATTTATCTAAATAATTAAAATAAAACTTTTTAACATTAATTAAATATTGTATACCAACTGTAACACTACTGGAATATACAACTTTTTTTGTGGGATATAGTATTGTTTTCAGACTTCCTATATAAGATTTAAATTAATTTACATTTGCATTAGATCTTGCCAAGAACCTTTTTTGTGACCTCTTTTGGACTCATGATCACATGCACTTGCCCTGCCACAAATTACCTAAAATATTTGCATATTACTTAATCAAGTACAGTAATCAAATTCTGATCCTTAACATCAAGATGTAGGACAGCTTATAAATCCAGCTGAAATAGCAGTTGAGCGCTATGTTGTGGTATTGCTGGATTCCATATGGCCTACTTAGTCTCCTTATGCAAAAATTTCTCTGATTTGCAAGATGACTCTTCTTTGTCTGATTGGAGAAATAGACTATGCAAAAGCTTGATTTTTCCCCATTTGGTCCTTGACTAATAATAAAATAAGATTTATAATCCATTTTGTCTTAGCATGTAAGTGACATCTTTCCAAATTTCTCATTTAAAACAAATATGAGTTAAACACTTGTATCGCAGAATTTTAATTGGCAATAAGCAGCAGGCTTTAAAAATCTCTGCAGGGCAGGAGGGAATTGTGAATCAACACACTTCCACAGAAGAAGACAGGACAGTTAACTTACAAAAAGGAGACCTAAGTTCATGTTTATCTACTTGGTTCACAACAGAAATCAAGGTCTGCCACTTTACTGCTGAGTGCTAATGGGCTATGAGGTATTCTATGTGAGCTCTGTATTGCATAAACTATTTTATTATTAAATGAATATAAAAAAGAGTCCAGGGTTTCACCTCTCACATAAGTGCCCTAAAAAATAGGCAAAGTAATTTTCTCTGGCTGAATGAATATTTAAGTAAAGCAGTTCCTGCAGGAGAGACAAAGAAACACACTAATACTCTGCATACTAAAATAAATAAGGCAGTATTATGGAAGGGTAGAAGTCTTGATTCCAATTTGTCCTTCAATGAAACAGAAAGAAGATTTGAAACTCTCTCCCCCTAAGCTCTGGTTTTGGAACTAGGAAATAATTTAAAAATCACCAGAGCCCAAATATTTCCAAAGAGATAGGAACCATAAAGACTTTTCTCTATCTTGGCAATGTTCTCTTTTCAAGATTTCAGTCTCTAGCTGGGAGCATCTGTGAAAGCGTCCTTGAACAACTTAACACAGTTTCAGTGTCTGTGAGAAGATGCGTCTGACAGCAGGCTCTACCAAGTACAGTCCTTATCCTTTTATGCCTCTTTCTATTGCCCTTGTCTTCTGATTCATTCAAAATGCTTCCTTTTTTTATTTTTTTCCTTTTTTTCCCCTCTTTTCTTTTTTTTTTTCTTTTCTTTCTTTTTTTCCTCCTTCCCTGTGGGAGGCTCTTTTTTTTGTTGTTGTTTTTGTTTTTGTTTTTTTAAATGAGAAAAGACCCTGTTGCTATATAAAGTGAAGTCAATAACAATGCCATATTTAAGCATTCTATTGTTACAAGCGAGGAGGAGCTATATTTACATGAACTTCCTTTACTAAACCCCCTATGAGCTCAAAGATACACCATGACGACTCTCACACAAATACAAAATACTATCAAGCAGGATATTTTTAAACTCACGGTTACTGTTTTGCTATTGTGGCTTATGAGAAAGTATGCAAAAGCATGTCCAAAAGGAACCCAAACCAACTAGCCCCAGTGGATCAAACAGAATTTAATAGAGGTTAGTATACAAAATTACTTAAATTTGGAGTTGTTCACTGGACAAAATGAAGAAAGAAGAAGCAACTTTCCTTTCCTTTTCTATCATAAAGATATGTCCAGAAAAATATCACATGGCTTTTTTTATTCCTATTATACTTGGTTATTTGCAAGAAGCTTTTAGGCATGGTTATCTTCATAGCAGCTTCTCTACAGCATATCAGGAAAGTGAGCTGGGTGGTACTTCTTGTGGACTTTTCAGAAAGAAGTTTGAAGCAAAACCTTATACATCACATTAGTAAAAAAAAAAAAGGCAAAAACATGGGGAAAAAATAAACACTGAAAAAGAATTAATGAAAATTATTCAGTACGGAAAAATGGGATTACATAAATTAAACCCTATTATTCAACTAATAGCATCATTGTTGACTTGGTCAATAGCAATATGATAACTTGGCATCCTGGTTGAGACAAACTAAAACAAAAGTCAGCCCCTGAGATACAGATGTGCACAGATTAACAAGTAATATTTTACTCCAAAGGAGGTTCACAGAAGCTACCCATATTTATTTATGACCTCTCCACTGATATTTCTTACCCTTACTAGAACAAATACATAAAAAGTCTTGAAAATAATGTTTTATCTGTGAGAAGGATGAGATTGACACACAGGAGCCTGTTTTACCATTGGAAATGGATCCTGCGGCCATCAGCATCTTCCTGACATTTCTCCATGTTTCAACTTTACCTGTCAGTAAAACTCTGGAGGGGGGGAGGATAATTCAGTCCCCACGCACCTTGCAAGTTGCTCTTTTTCTTGAGAAAACAAGTAAATGTCAACCTGTGCCAACTGTAATGCTAGTCCTTGCAATCCAGATACTAATCCTGTAGTAACAGGACTGGGACCATTAAATTTTTAGAGAGAATCCAGCAGTCCTTTAGTGTTCATAGTTTCATGAGCAAGGTCCTATTTTTGCTCATTTTCCACAGCAAAGAATGATATATTCAAGTAAGTCTATAACACTTAGGAAGCATAAAACAATTAGGAAGCAGTATCACCTTAGAAATTTAATGAAATTTGGATAATTGAGAGCCACCACTGTATACTCCAATTTGTTCAAGAACCAACAAAAAGAAATTAAGTGATTTTTATTTTATCTTACACACCACAAACACACCAGAAGATGTGCACTGCAACTTGATGATGAGTGAAGTCTGAATTGTAATACCTGTCTTCAAATATAATATGTGACACAGCTACAGAGGCAAAGTGTGTGGTGGAAAGAGATAGAAAATTAACTGCATGTGGACTCAGGTAAAAGCTATGTGGTTATGCATTGTTTTAGAACCAATAGACTTGCAAGCATCTCAATAAGTATTGATTATTTTTAGATAATTTAAAACTTGACTGAATAAGAAAACAGATTTGAGAAAAAGTATGAATAGTTTTTGGAGAAAATCATGTAGGCTGGTGAAAGAAACAAGTCATGTTTCAAGACATAATAAATATAAACAATTATAAGCTACCAGAGAATTAGAGAAACTTCTCCATTAAAGTTTCCACACATCCTATTCACTCCAGTTTCAATGAGTTAAGAGAAAAATCTCTTCCCCCAAAAAAATACGGGGAGAATTCATCCATCTAATAGCTCAACAATTAATATGGAGAATACTTGATGTATGAATATTTTTCCCTCACATTTGTGTACTTTATTCTGATTAGTGAAATAAAAATTATGTACTTGAATTAATCCTTGCCATCTCTGGTCTACTGGCTTTGGAGGCTCTCCACTATAAATGTAGGAGCTATATGGATATGTTCTCAAATCTGCTGCTGATGTAAGTGGGCACAACTCCACTTTTATTTAATGAAATCATGCCAAATTATTTCAACACTGATTCTGGCCCCTGGTGTCTCAGTTGGAAATAGCCCTAATTCTTAATGCTCTATATACCAATGTCAAGTCTCCATTTTTTCTTGTTTTAGAGAGAGACAAAAGCTGGTATGGTTTTATTGTATAGGGTCATTGATATTCTCTGGGTCTAACAGTGAACAGCCTTTTAAATAAACTCCATCTATTTTTCCATTTGTGAATTGACTGAAAATAAGCTGAAGATGTCCACAGATAAATTATTGATCCAAAAATGAAGCTGTGCGTAAGTTTTAAAGCAAACAAAAAAGTCAGGTAATGTTTTAAGGGTTGAAACTGTTCAGTGAAATGTTTACTGGATTTTCTTAGAAAAAAAGTATGCCTTGTAGAAAGTTGCAGAAACTTGCTTCTATTAGAAATATACAACATCATCATACATGTAGTAGAATCTTTAGTGTACTTGTATTGTTATTTGGTTACAAAGAATAAATAATAACTTCCTTAAAGTCTCCATTTCTCCAAAGTTCTGGACTTAAGTCTAAATGTTATGTTTTTACCCCACCACAGTCAGTAGCTGCTGTTAGACTGATTTAATTAATAATGACAATGAGTGAAACAGGACTGGCCAACATTCTGAAATAAAACCAAAAAAAAAAAATCAAATATTTTTTTTTCTTCCCAGAATGAAAATAGCGTAAACCAGAAAGAATATGTTGAAGGTTCATGGATTGAGAAATATAATTTCAATATTGAATCTTGGGTACCACACTCAGTAACTGCAATTGAAAACTCAGATTTCTTTAGAAAGTTCACATGAAAAGTCTGTCCTCTTTGAGCATGATGTACCATAAAACTCTGAATAAATCTACACTGAAAACATCATATTTGTACTGATTCAATGTGAAGCTTCACAGAACTATAGAAGTTACAGAACTTCTATAATACAAGTTGGTCCTGGGAACAGATCCCACGTTCATTTGAAATGCTTGAGCTTTCAATCAAATTTTGCAGAAGCAGTGAGTTCTGAAATTAAAATTAAAAATAAAATCAGGCATGTCTTGCTGAAAGGCTTCACAAATGTCTGGAGATGTTTCAGTGTTTCATATAGTACTTGCTTGCTATGAAGTGTTTACATTAGGGCTCTAGAGATTTAGATTCTGACAACCTGATTAAAAATGGCAACAGACTCTGATAGACTAATTAAGTTTGACACATGTCATCTGCATAACATAAGTAAAACATGTTTTGTCTAACAAGCTGAAAATAATTGAATGATACAACAGGATCTTATGAAGAAGCCACCTCATCTACATTCTTTTCCTTCTCTTTTTTTCCTCTTTAAGCTCTTCCATTCCTCACTTCTAATACTTCTAATGAAACTTCTGCCATCTTTTGCTGTATCCTGTTATCTCAGGATACAACACGATTTTGAGACCTTCATTCCACTTTACACTTCACTGCATTTGTCTCCTATTCCATTTCAATGCAATTCTTTATCATCCTCCATATCAAGATTAAAACTGTATCAGAGCTTTGAATAACAATGAAAATGGTGGTAAGGGAGTGGTCATAAGCATCCCAAGTTAAAAAACTAGGGGGAAAAAATAAACCAATGATATACTGGTGAAACAATTTCTACAAGTGAGATAAATTCAATAAATAGAGCAAAGCTTCCCTGATTGGGTTAAATTGCTGATATTAAACAGTTACACACTTAAATTCACTAGCAGAAAAAATAAAATAAAAAGGGGAAAAGGGGGAAGGGAAAGAAGAAAAGGTAGAATTCATAAACTAATTGCCTACACTGAGACAAACAAACACACACCATAACAGAGAAAACTAAGAACTTCTCCCTTGGCAAATAGTGCAATCACATTGCATTTTATAGGGAACATCTTCTGAATAATGAGATCTGACCATGGGACTCCTCAACATGGCAGTTAAATACATCATAGTAATGTGACCCAGTCTCTGCAGCATCTTTGCATAAGTGACCTTTTATGACAGAGAGTTTCTCTTCCAATGAGATTTCAGGTTGCACAAGCTATTTGAGTATTTTTGCACACAAGAGAGATGTGAAGATTAAAAATCAGGGTAGGACTGTTCTGATGTCAAAGGGCTCCAACTGTAATAAAATTACCAAGCAAAAGGAGTCAAGTGAGATATATCCAGATGGTGAAAAATGATCTTAGAAAGTGAAGCAGAAATAATCATTTGAAAACAATAAGCCATTCAGTATGTTTTCATCTGTGGAGACTGGGACTCCTCTCCAGCATGATGAATTACACCAAAAATCCTGCAAACAATTTTCAAAGGTTTCAGTGTCATCAAATTGAAATGAACATTTTTTGTCCTCATACTGAAGTGAATATAGCATCATTAACACACTTGCATTTGGAATGATCAATGCAATGACAGAGTGCTTTAAGCAACTCTGTAAAAGAAAAATAATTTAGCCCTTACATTTTTGTTAATGAGAATTATAAAAACTTCCTGCTTTCTCCATAATTCCTGGCAATGTACATTATTACATTAGAATTTCGTAGGGAACACTGAGATCCTTTTCTTTTTCTTTCTTTCTTTTTTTTTTTTTTAAATGCTTTTGGCAGGTGAAATAAAAACATAGCTTTCTAAGTGTTAGGCTGGGATGTTTTTGAATGAAGAATCTAAATCTTTCTCTGCCCCTTTAAAAGAAAGGCAAACAGGCAGAAAGAAAAGTTGCTATTCCTTTAATTAAGATTTTCCTTCTTTTGAGATTAGGAACACGATGGAGGAAACAGTAAAAACTGGCTAACTGATTTGAAAACTGAAGGAATCTAGATATCTTTTTTTTTTTTTTTTTTTTTAAGAGAAGCTACTCCAGGTAGTTATCAAAGCTGCTCTTAAGCATCCTCTCTACACACACACAAAAATCTCAGGCAAAAAACTGTACCCATTCTGCAGCAGGTATATATAAGGTTCACCTCTTTTCACTACAAAGTGAGGAGAAGCTTCTGTGAAAGGAATAATCCAACACTAAGTAGTCTAAGACACATCTAGACACCAAGTAGACACAAGTTTTAACATATACAGTTGGGTGCATGGGTATTTTTCCCTCATATCATGCAGAGAACTATATATTTTATCTATTGCATTTATAGTTAATTTCTGCTTCATTCTATAGCTTGTTGCTTTCAAGCTGCTTTTATTTTATTTTTTATTTTTTCAAAATGAACTGGTGTCTAAGCAACTGAAACTAGATAAAATTAAACTTATTGCAAAGCCAGCCACTTCCTGGAAAAGAGTATTGTAGGAAATAGAGACACTAACACACTGTGAATAAAGAATGACATATTTCCTCTTATTTATAGTCCTAACAAGACTGACTTCTGAGCTTACAGAAGGATTTTGAAGAAAGGTTGCAAGGAACGGCATTAAAGAGATACAGCCTCAATTTATATGTTTTAGAAGGAAAATTCTCATCTAATACAGAATAAAGACATAAAGGAAGTGGAAAACTAGAAATGTTCTTTCCTTCAGAGGTACTCTGAGAATATTACAGGAAAAATTACATTATAATATTTATAAGAAGCATATACAGTCTTGGTCCATTTACCGCATTAATTTATTATAACTCTGTAAACTCAATGTCTTCCATTTAATTTCTGGTAAAATCTAAACTCCTTCCAGCTTAAATGTTTTAAATTCTTTCCTTTGTATTTTCCATTCTTATTTCTTTCATACTGAAAGAGATTTTTTTTCTCTTTTTCTATCTCATTTTTCTCATCTTAATTCTTTTTTCCTCTTAATCATTGTTCCCAAGTGCATCAGACATGAACACACCCTCTCTTATACAAGTATTTATTTATTCATATTCTGATCAGGACATAAAAGTACCTCAAATCATCTTATTAGCTAAGTAATGGATGGAGAGATGATTAGACTCTGGTCAATGTAGAGCAAACAGATATGAAGTGTAAAGGTGATTTGACTTCACTGATCTGGCTTGGAAGAAGGCAGTCAGCATTATGCAGATGCCAGTTCCAGTAACTTCGCTAGAGATAAGGGTGAAAATTCAATGTTTCACTTCGTTTACTAATGTAGCTTGTACTGTAAAGCAGACAGACTTATGTCACAGCTAGGAAAATGAGAAAAAGGGATAAGAACCATCCGTATTGAAAATACTGTTCCAGGATCATCAGTAGTATTTCAACGTTAAGTGGAAATGCTGTTGAGTCTTCAGTCAAATTAATTGCAACCAGAAAAGTTTAACACTGTAGCTGGATAATATTTGTGCATTGTGCCTTGAGGAGGTGGGTTGAGTCAGCCTAATAAATTGATCAGCACCTAGAAGACCATACTACTGTGAAGGACGTACTGATGAGCTTCTCCTCCATACGTGCTGCCCTTTTACTTAATCATTTTTCAGGTTTTTGTCTGCCTTGATTCCTGCAATCAGCAGGAGATACATGGAAAATATGCTGAAAACTCAGTACATATATAATTATAACAAAAGCATTTAAAATTGTAAATAGAAGTTCTATACTGACAAAAACATAGATGACCAAAATAGAAATGGGAAAGACAGGAATACGAATGAAGAAGCAACTTGCCCCAGGTCTTGTGAGAAGACTGTTCTCCCCAAAAGTTGACAGCTGTTCTAAAGTGGACAGGACCTTTTATTACATATCATACTAACTCCATACTACTCAGCATATGTCTGCTCATTATTTTTGCAGCATACACATAGATACTTTCCATGGAAAGCAAGTGTATTTAAAAAAAAAACTTTTATTTTAATATTGAGGTTGTATAGCTACCTGTCTTCCTTGCTTTCATCTAATGGTGCAGCAAAGTGTTCTCATTTGAATATCTTAGAATCAGAATCATTAAGGTGGAAAAGACATCCACATCCCTAAGGAATAGAGTTGTTTTCCTGTATGGAAATTATATAGTAGTGCAAAGGACCAAAAAATTGGGAGCTTTTCTCCCCAGACAGGATCTACTCTGCCCTGTGCAGCGTGCCATGGGAAAATCCACCTGACTCTGTCTGATACTGCACAAACATGGCATGCTCAGCATCTGAAGGGCCATACAATTTACTTTCTATCGATATGCCCCTCCTTAATCTGTCCTATTAAATCAGCTACTTTACTGAGCCATATGTTTTTCACCCTTCCCTATTGAGATCCAGAAAGAAACCTTGCACTCTCTCTCTCAGCTCAACTTTCTTCCCCAGTACAGAACTCCATCTAACAAGTAATCTCACAAATAAACAAGAGAATAAATAAAGAAATGGCACCACACAGGTTAACACTGCTGTCCTTAACAGCCTTGAGCACTAAATTATGCAACTAAAGTCTAGTGTCTAAGAAACAAATCTTCAGAGGTTAGCCAAAGCTAGTTATGCTGAATTCCAAGTTTTACCTTCTAACATTTGCATAGCAGACTATGTATGCCAAATCTACCCCAAAATGGAAGACAATCTATAAGGTACAATAACCATAAAATGGATGAAGGTTTTTTGGAGATATGTGAAGTTTGCAAGCATAAGGTTTTATTCTTAGTGGATTATATATATATTTGTAAAAAGATCACACTTAACAGAAAATAATAATAGAATTTAGCATCAAAGATGTCAGGAATGAAGACCACATGGTTATTGTGAGAAATAACATTTAACCTTTCTCTTGTGGCTGACGGAGGCCAATGCAGTATTTTATTATCAACATTGGCAGGTGATTTATTACCACTGTTTCTACTCCAGTAAAACCACATTAGGCCGTGCTTGATGTATCATTTGTTATCTTCAAACTCCCTATACACTTTCTGCATGCATAATCTCTTTCTTGTAACACACTTGAATGGAAAATGGTAAATATTTAAGTCATGATTCTATATTCATCAAAAGCTTAGGGGCTGAAATACAGTATCTAAATGGATTGTGCCAGACAATACTTGATGCTAACATAAAGTTTAGGTCTTGCAAAGAGTGATATAATACTTCTGAAACATCAGCCATGCATAATAGTGCATTCAGGTAGATTCAGAGTTGACAGAAAATAAATAATTAGCAGACTTCAAAGGAGAACAGAACGTTATAGAATTAATTCATGGCAGCTATCACAATGCCATTTGCTGGTGTATCAGTAATTTTTACATTAAGAAACCTATGAAAAAACTTTTCAGAAACAACTATAACAACATACATGCTTGGATTCCTTGGACTGCAAAGGGATTAATGAAAAAACTTCCATTAACTTCAATAGGGTTAGGGGTTTATGTTGTTTTTAATAGTCAACATATGCGTTATTCAGGTATTACTGGAAACAGAAAGTTGCCTAGCTAACTTTTCTAGTCTGTTCTTGTGACTACCTTAATATTCTTCATACACTCCCACAAAACAATTCATAACTTTATAATTAAATAAAAATGTATCACAGGATGATATCAGGAGCAGAGCATGCCAATTGCTGAAGATATATCCTTTTTTGGTGTTCAGCTTACTGCCTAGTAGTTACAAGAGGACGAAACAGGAATTCTTGTAATTTTTGCATCGTTATTTGCAGCTGATTTGACTTTCACCAAACTGCCCTATTACATTTTCCTACGTTTCTTAAATGAGGACCTATGACAAACTTTGTATTCACTACAAGGAGAGAAGTACACAAAACATGTTTTTAATTTTGCAGCTTTGATGCAAAACCTTTGTTTTCAGCAGCTTACTGTAATATACACAGCAAATAATGATTGTTTTGCTAATTAGAAAAGGTATTTTATTTTTAAAGTTTTGTCTGTTGCACATCTGAGTTGTAAACCCATATGAGCTCACCTGACTTCTCTGAAAGTCCAAATCAGAATCAACACTGAAACCCACCCACACTTAAGAATTAAAATGCTTATTATTAACGATAATATATGCATACTTAACTGAACCGCTAATTCTATGATTCGTATAGATCTCAGACTGAGAATTCAGTCACATTGCTCTAAACATACATTACAGTAAACATCCTATTCAAAGGGAGCTCTCAGTGCCTTCTTTTCTTAGGAAGAAGTTCAAGAGTCAAAACAAGAGAACAACAAGATATCCTCTTATTCAAAGTCCTTTCTTATCTTGCCTAAATTTTGTTGTCGGATATGCAAAGAAAAGGCCAGACTCTCCTTCTCAAAATGTTCTGAGTTTATTGGTGCAACTCAGATCTCATAGAGCTTTCTTATTTTTCTAGATCTTCAGGATGAGTTCTTTTCCACTTCTGTGGGAAGAACTCACTAGAGAATCTAAAAACTGAAAGGAAATATATAAAGCTAGAGTAGGAAAGCAAGAGGCCATAGGACTAGCCTATAAGTGAAAGTGATTTCTTGATACTTTAAAATGTTATAAGTATTATGTCTGTTGCTCTGAAGAAAAGTGTAAGGCAAAAAGCTGAGAGACTGGTATAAAATACACGAGAATCTTTTAACCTGTGGGAAACAAACAAACAACTGTAGGAAATATGTTAGGAACCAAAGTCCTGAGAGTAATGTACAACTGCATTGTAGATTTTAGTATTACTTCACCAATTTTGTTATCTGCATGTAAAGAGTGAATCTTTATAAAAGCCATTGCATTTCTGTGGACATTTTTCATCCGGTTTCTTAAGAAAATTAGGTTTACACAAATGTTTTGTTTGTTCTCTGCTTAATAGCTTCTGAATCCATTGAACAATTAGCACTTCCTCCAAGAAAAAATTGCAGCATGCTACCCACACTATTTTTCCTTTATGTCTGCAGTGTGAGGTCAGGTAAAATTACACATGGAAGAGAAAATTAGGAAAACCTCATTGAACAGAGCTCATCTCCTATTAGTTATGCAGTACCCAACCATGAGACACAAAGCAAAATGCAATTATCTTTCATAAATTTCATTGCTCAGTCAACTACTTGTCTAGTCATATATATTCCAGGAAAGTCAGATGAAGTGTTTCTAGTTTGCTTGAAAATATGTAATCTATCATCTTGAGACTTGAGCCTTTTGTCATCTCAGTTTGGAAAGATTAACTTTTTTTTTTTTTTTTACTTTTTTTTTTTTTTTTACTCAGGGACTAAAGTTCATAGAGTTAGGTAAAACAAACAAAATCCAATGAATATTGTATTGTCTAAGAAATAATTCCTTCAGCTTCTGGAAGTGTTTTTACCTTTCCTAATAATATAAAATCATTTGTTGTCTCATTAAGTCTTACTTGATAATCAAGACATATCTTTTTATACATAAATAGTTATTTTAATAAATATTATTTTTTTCAATGCCAGACAAAAATATTCATTAGACTTCCATGGTTACAAAAAAAATAGAAATCAGAGGACATTCCTCATTTAACTATCACTTTTTTTCTATTTAAACTCTTATTTTATAAAGAAAATATGTGGGGGGCAAGAAGGAGGTGTCTGACTTTTTTGATGGCAAGGAATTAACTTTCCACCTTTTCTTGTTTTGTCTTGCTTTCAAAGGCTTCTAAGGATAAACATTGTTGAATAACAAGAAAAATTCAAAACAAAAAGAGTCTCTTTTACCCTTGTCAAACAGTCTCCTATGTTTGGAACAGTTCCTACTACACCACATGCATGTACTACACCTTGCTTTGAAGTCTCATTAGACATGTATGAGTTCATAGTTTAGCAAACTGTTGAAGTATCTTTTTCAAAAGCTCTGCTTTGGCAGTGTGATATTTGACTAAACAAGTCAATTAAACTGAAGAAGATAAATTACATTCCAAAAGAAAGGTACCATTAGATAACTACCACATATTCTTAGCGATTCATTAGAGTACTCCTGAGTTTATCTTTTTCAATTTAGCATGCAAGGTAAATGTGATACTAATGAAAACAACACAGATTATTTATTCACTTAATCAATCAGCTTCAAACTTCTGAGTGAAAAGAAGATTTAAATTAATTGAACATATAACTTTGTCAAATCCAAGCGTAGTGTAAGCATAGGCAAATCCTACCATTCTATAATGCAGCACCCAAAGAGGCACTGCTATGTACAGCAGAGATTCTAGGGAAGGCTTTGCTCATGACAACAAGAAATAGGCTACTTCGTTATTAAAGAATAGATCAGCACCATACCTTCCTGCCTGCTACATTGAAAGTATTAGAGAAAATAGAAAATATATGTAGTTATATTTTGAAAATCAGAAGAAAATAATCTCAACTTCAGAAAATACAGCTTTGTTGCTTAACATGAACTTACTGCTGCATGGATGGAGTTTCATCTCAGCTTCAATTGTTTTTAACTTAAAGCATGGATATGTTTTTGAAGTTGAAGAAATCAGTCATACACAAGTATCTTGAAACAACCTGTTTTACTTGTTTGGGAGAAAAAATAGCCAAATTATCTGCAAATGAATTCAGTAACTGAAAAATTTATTGACCATCATTTAATATTAAGTAAAAAAATAAATAAATAATAAAGCAATCTGGTGTAGAGCCCCATTCAGCCATAAGCGTGGGTGTCTGTACAAGTCAGACTAAATTCTAACAAGTCAGACTGAATTCATCTCACTTATTATCCATCCAGAATAAAGCTGGAAGGAAAAAAAAAAAAAAGGACAGGAAATTTTTCTTTATCTTGTTTGGTATAAAGATTTTACTTCAAAGGTTCATAACAGTTTCGCGTATGTTCTTGGTGCACTGATTATCTCCTGTGTTTCAGCTATAAAACACCACAGCTGAGTTTTTAGAATATTTGTGACCCTAGCTATCCTTGGACTATTTTTTACATTTGCATAATTTTTTCTACAGTTTTGAATGCTTCAGGGTTTTTAAAGCTGTTCATTTTATTTTACTTTATTGTCTGTAGTTGTAATTTCCATCACTTCTGCAGATTTCATCAGCAGCGATGCTGATGGAGAGATCTGTGTAAATGTCACCCTTAGACGGTGGCCTTTTTAAGATCAAGGCTATAGTTTACAGTTCAAACATTATGAGGAAAAATGATTATGCCTGAGATAACTCCACAATAATTATGTCAAGTCTAGTAATACAATCAAGCTTTGAGTTTGCTGTCTGTTACTATGTTAAAATACAGATTATTTTTTTTCAGAGAAATAAGAATTTCAGCTTTCCCAACAGCATGCAACACTATGAGAAAGCACTGTCCTTCACATGGTTCATGTTTAGCTGCCTAGCATGAGTTCTATGTAAACAGAATACAAATAGAAGAGAATGTGATCAAATGAGACTTGGCTCAGCCACATAAAATAGACTGTATTGCTGCCTTTGAATAATTCAGATCAGTTCTACGAATTAAAAGCAAAACAAAACAAACAAACAAAAACATTAACGGAAAGAAAAGAAAGCAATTCTACAGGTTATTTCATGCAGGATATTTAGTACTGGATCTGAGATTACCAGATGACTCAGTCACTCATTATGACAATAAATATTCACAGCACACAGGGATTGCTGTCTACATAGACCACAAGTAATGATAGCTACTGGAGTGATTCACAGCAGTCTGCCTTCAATATAAAATTTGGAAAGCAGATAATCACTTGGTTGGGAATCCCCTTCGCTGATGAATATGCTGCTTAGTTCACTTCCCTGCTGAGTTATTATTAGATGGCATATTGTTATCAAATAAATAGTTCACTTTTCAGCAGGAACTATCTATCATTGTCATATGAATCAAGAATCAGTGAAATTCACTTTTTACTCTTATGTTCCCAAACAAAAAGGCAATACTGAC
This sequence comes from Cygnus olor, assembly GCF_009769625.2. Taxonomy (NCBI): domain Eukaryota; kingdom Metazoa; phylum Chordata; class Aves; order Anseriformes; family Anatidae; genus Cygnus; species Cygnus olor. The sequence continues at coordinate 38,311,418 of NC_049172.1, read as the reverse complement.
TGTCATAGTGCACGTTTTCTGAGCACATGCTGTGAGCAATTTCCCCCTCTATTAGGTAGGGACAGTAGGAGACAATAACACATGAGATGAACAGTATATAGGGGAACCTCAGAAATAGGCTGATGTCTACCTGAACTATCTGACTATACCAGTTGCCTCTGCAGAACGAGCAGTAAGACAGACCTTCTGATGCCAAGAGCCATGCAAAATTGCGATGGGAATTATTTCATTTGCACTGAACAATATGGCATTTTAAGTGCAAAATGCAGTCATTAATACCAGGTGAACAAATGTTCCTTCTCCTCTCTTGCTAGTGAAATACACATTTGTGTATCAGACTCAGAAATGCTTCAAGGTAGCATCTGCACAATGAGTTATATTTCCATAAACTGCCTACCAAAGATATTTGGTTGATTATAATGAAAGTTACATGAAAGAATTCAAAGCCATAGCAGTTCAAAGTCCTTTTGCCCTCTTTCCAGAGCTATAAAAGTAATTCAAACAAAATAAAGATCTTAAATACCATTTCATTAATAACTGATAAAACGGAATTTTGATTTTGAGATTCGGTGATGGAAATTTGGAACATTTGCACAAGTAGCTGTTCTTCCGATTGTTTATATATATATATATATATATATATATGTATTTATATATATATATATATACACATACACATATATATATATACACACACATATAACATGCTTACGTTGATAAAGTTATGTTATCATCATATTGACTTTTTTTTTTTTTTGCAAATCACTATTTTTTCCCCATGTTTCACTTGCATAACTCAACATCTGCTTTCTGCTCTATCACACCTGAAACTCACTTCAGCTCATAATTCTCATACACCTTTACTTAAATTTAGCCTTCCAAAATTTACCTGGACAGTGCATAGAAAAACCATCCTTCTATGAGCAACAGGTAATATCTCATCTAACTGATACACTTGCAAAATAAAAAGAGGTCTTTGAAATTCTCTGCTATTGACAAAGCATTTTCTTTCTTATCCTTAGATTTTCTAAAGCTAATGTTTGTATACCTGGACAAATGAGGAATAGCTGATATGAACATATAAAAATATGAAAAACAAAATCACTTTATATTTTAATAGCCTTACATGCTTTGAAGTTTTAAACTGAAAATACCCTGGTCAACCTTCAAGTAACTTATGGTTCTGCCAGTTGGACTGTTGTGCCAAGATGATCTGGGTATTGATGAAAGTGCATGATGGATAGATATGAAGAGATGTTTGGGCTCATTGTCTCTAAAAAGGTGGCAAATTACCTTTACAGAACTGTTCTAATAGCAAAACAGAATGCTACAGCAGCCTGATTTTATCTGATTAGTTTCACAGGATACTTTCATATTACCTAGTCATTTAAGAGTTGTGTATGTTACATGTAGTCAGACAATATTAAGTATTTTATGACCATATATAAATGTATATATATAATGAGCATATAATGTTACTTTGATTTATCAAACTATTAGTTAACATTAAAATTTTAGAGCTTCATCCTCCATACTGCATAAATTGTAAATCATATTTTATGTATGCTACATTGTAATTTCAGATAAGAATTATTATGAATAAGGTAAGAAGTAATTCTGCTGTTGAAAAATTGTCAGCAGAACTAATAAAAGTATCACTAGATAATATGATATGATAATATATCATATGATATATGATAATGTATCATATATAATATATCAATGTATCATATAGTGTATCACTATATCATATGATATATGATAAAGTATCACAGGATAATATGATCCCCCCCCCCTTTTATTTTTTAAATAGGCTTTCTTATAATAAACCCTGTTCTCCAGATAGAAAGACAACTTACACATGATCTGCCTGTTCTTGATCTTGAAGTACCTACCATTTGTATTTAATAACTATAAATTTTAAAAAATCTGTGAACAGCTCTTCCCAGCAATTAGAAACCTGGTGTAATTGTTAATTTAAATAACAAATAATTAAAAAAAAAAGGCAGAACTGTTTCATATACAACCTAGACAACTTTTCCTGGACTTACACTTTGGAATATAAGTACCTTCTTTAAGGATGCTTAACTGAGGAAAGGTGTGCTGGGAGGTATGATTTCTGATCCCTTTCTGACTTAAAAGCTAGCTACACTCCAGCAGTGAAAATTGTGGAATTATTCTGTAAAGTTAAATTGTCTTGTTTTCAATCAAGAGCTAGGCTCACCTTCAAGCTAGTTTTAATTTTGTCTACATTTCAGAGATAGGAAGAAGACAGCATAGAGTTTGATAGGGTATGTACACAACATTTGTTGTCTGTGAGAAAATTAGCCTGTGGAGAGAATGAAGAACAGCCAACAGTCTGCTAATACGTATTTACATGCTTCAAATTTTCATGCCAAAACAATGGATCACCTAGATACTTTGATCATGCCTGCTTCTGAATGCTTGATAACAATAGAAAATATATGTGATCATATTGTGCATTTCTCTTGGTGTGGGTCTCCTACATGGCTTCACAGGATGTGGGTACACTCCAATACAAGCACATTTACAGTTGTTCAAGTATGAAAAAATACAGCACTATAGATTAATTTTAGTATTAATGTTGTCTGTAAGGAAAATTAGGAAAATGACTAATGATTCATAAAGCAGAACGTTCAGTTTTGCATTCTGTAGACTGTGGAAACAAATAAATATTAGATAATTTTTCAAGTTATTTCTGAAAATGCTTTCATTAATAATTAAAAGGCTATAGAAAGAAAAAAAAACAGGAATCTGTTCCTAATGAAAGCTTATTACTGTTAAATGAATAATGTATGACTGACTGGATTTTTTTCTTCTTTTACTTTTATGTTTGCTTACATTTATATATCTGGTATCTGGCAGAAAAATGAAACAGAACCACATGGCAGCTGAGGGTCTCTAGAGGAACCCAGAAGGTCACTTATTGACAGCTATGGCTGATGAGGTACTTTGAGTTTTAGAAACTGACTGTATGGAAGAGAAGAGAAATAATACACCACGGAACACTGAAAAGATGAGAATCTGAGATATTTAAGGAAAAGGAAATTGTTTGGACATAAGTAAGTTGGCCTTTTGGAGAATGACAATGTTCTCACTTTGTTTTGAAATTGGAGTATTGTTTGCATTTTACAGGTCTGTGACATTTCACAGATTATGCATCACATATGTGAAGTTATTGCTACAACAATATGTCTAGCAGTTGGCAGAATTTCACCTAGGAGATTTTAGGATTAAAACCAACATAGTCAAGAATAAAATATTAGTAAATTATTGAGGGTCTTTTTCAAGGGTCCTGTATGCGAGAGGAAAATAAACCTGAATGTTTCTTTCCAATGAAAGAAGAGCCAAGGAAAAATGGAATGTTTGATGGCAAGAAGCGATCTCTGAAAGCCTCTAGACTCCTTATTTTTGCTCCTTATATTGCAAAAGGAAATAGCAACCTGGGCCTTCAACCAGTGACTGATTTTATTGACATTTCCCTTCTTTCCTAAGTTCCACAGGTTCTCTCTCTGCACATCAAACAACCAGCTGCTTCTACTTGCTTTGGAAAAAAATCAGTGAAAAAAATCTCAGCATGCACTTTTCATTCTGTCTTCCATTCTCATCCATCTTCATCCTGTATGTTTTATCCTGAACAAAACACTTACTGAATTTTTGAAATTGCTTTCTATCTCACAGCTGGGTTTTTATACAGAAAAAAAATTGGGATATCCTACCTGAAAAATACTGCACACACTCTATCTGAACTCAAACTTTTTTGGAAACAATCAGCAAGAAACTAGCCTGTTTTTTCCACTTATCACGTGCAGTCTTAGAAAAACTTAATGATGAGATTTAATAATACAATACCAATTATTTCTGTATCAATTTGCCAAAACAAACACTGAGTCTTACTGCTTCCATGTGCAATAGCTAATAGGTATGGTATCCTGTATTTACCTTGTGTGTAGGCAGCTCCTTAGAAAAAGATAGACTAATAATTTTGTCAATGTCATTCTTTCATCTCCTGAAACCTTCTGAAGAGAAAAGTATAATTAGGATGACAAATAAGGAAAGGCCATAATGGAAAGACGCCCTTATGCAGAGGTAATTGTTGATAAGGATGCTGAAAGCAATTGAGTTCATATGAAAAGATAATTCTCATTAGCAAGTAAAGAAAACGTCTCATTTCCATTCCAATAGAGCCTTGACAAAAAAAAAAAAAAAGGTAAATAAACAACAAATCCACTAGAAATGCCAAACTTCCACAGACTTTGATATAACCTACTACAGCTTTATTTTACAGTTATTAAAACATGATCTGAGACTATCAGAGATTGCACAGAAGTACAAAATCAGTATGATTCTGCTTTTTGTTGGTGGTGTTATATTTGGTTGGTTGGTTTGGGGGGGAGGTTGTTTGTTGTTTGTTTTTTTTTTTTTTTCAGCTGTTGCACTGAAGTCCTGTTAATGGTCTGAGGTACTCAAAAGCTAGTAACTGAGGGGATTGCAAGTTAACTGTTAGTTCTCCATCTTCAAAATAGTTTCTAATAGGTCATTTATGATGGTGGTTTCGTGCAATAATCAGTTATCTAAAAGTCTCTTTCCAGTTCTTCAGCACAGTGAAGCTTGCGTTTTGCATTGTTTGACCTTAAGCCCACAGGAAAGTGTTCACTGAACTGCATAATCTATTGCAAACACTTTGGGTGCTCAACAGACTGTTCTGTGTAGATCTCCCTGCAGAGCAATGTTGAAGAACATGGTTATAATTCATTGCAAGTATTGATTACAATTGACTCATTAAGAAGGAAATCAATTCCTCTGAAGTATATAAATTGAAAAGCGGGGAAAAAAAATGCAGCTGGAAATAAAGGGTGTTTTAGTATTCATGGAACACTTAACATCAGATTCTGAGGAATGAAACTAAAACTTTTTCTACTAGAAAAAAAAAGAAAAAAGTTTTTTCCTAATGGTCACGATTCCTATACTGCTAGCATCTGCCTCTTTACTATGTATTCTGCATTCCTTTTTAGTAAACAGCATGATAGTATTTTATACACTGTAGTACTATTTCAACAAATTTAGACTGTTTTGAATGCCCATCTCTTTTCAAAATCCTCATCAGCTGGTAGAGTAAATGTTTCTCACTCTCTTTTGCCCACAACATGAAATGCAACACTTCAGGTATGTTTGTGATGTTCAAATTTATCCATCCGGTGATTTTCTACTCCACATTTAATATTTCGTGTGCATGTATGAGGTAATGAAGTGAAATATATTTTCAATACACTACAGATAATTGTAAAATATTATCAGGAATGATTGCAAAATAGAGGAGGGGAGAGAAACCTCTAACAAGAAATAATGAGAACTTATTTTCAAGAGATGTTTTCTATAACATTTCTAAAACAATAAGTTTCACTGCTTTGAGAACTTTGACTGTATCTTTACGTTCCTATGCAGACATATCTTCTTTTTAGTTATATACACAGTAAGGAATCAAAGCTCTTTAATGCTAAATAAAATACATAATTAAAATATAAAAAAATATTTTGTTCTACCCTTAATTTTGATGAAAGTCTGTTTACAGAAAACAAAGAAAGAAAAACAAAAAAGCCTCTCACATTTTGACATTTTCAAATGAACTGTGGAATCTTTTTGCTCTGACTTTCTAAATGAAAAAAAAAAAAAATCACCCTGCTCCTTACCATCCTATCCTATAACTGGTACACTGAGCAGAGTTTTCTCCGGTTCAATTAATTAGCCTAGAGTTCAATTAATTAACCTGTTCTGACAGAGCCAGCACAGGTTCTGCCAGAAGTCACTTGGTCTGTGGAGGGGTGCACAGAGGTTGTTCGTTCAGATCTAGGGAATCCTAAGGCCTAGTCATCACTGCAAAGAAATGGAAAGAACTAGTTCTGAGCAGTGACTAAATGCTCCTGGGTAACTAGTGGAAAACTCTGAATAGATTGGGCAGAAGCAGGGAGGCCACATGCAGTAATGCAAAAGCAGATTTGTTTTGAGTAGCCAGAATTAGGGGGTTTACCTACTGACATTAGTCTTTAAAATATTCAAATGTCACCAGAGCCACTCAGCAGATACCTGACAGAGATCTCTTTGCCCTTAGGAAGCCCTTTCCTAAGTTGCACAGAAAACCAGTTGGAGGGAACTCAAAAAAAGTGGGAGTCTGGAAAAAGAACTAATGTTAGAGACCAAACTAGGCAATACATTTGGAATTTCAGCCTTACTATTTTATTTTTTTTTAATTTCTTCCGATCAAATTAAGTTGGTCACTCTCATGACAGAATGAATGATACTTGTCTGTTATAAAAATGTAATCTGCATTTATAGTTTTTAACTTCATCCTACTTTTCTTATTCAATTCCTTTAGGCATTGGTTTTGTTATTTGACGCTTTCATTCTCTTCTGTCAAGGCAAGGCCTTCCAGCTTTGTATCATTAGTAAATTTCATTCACGCCACCCTTCTTGTGTGGCAAGATAACTAATTACATAACAGAAGATTTATTCCAGTAGCATTCCTGCAGCCCTTTCAACGCAACCAGTTGCTGCATCTGATTCATCCAGTTCCTTACATCCTTACAATTAACACGCCAATCAGTGTTTTCTCCACTTCAGTTAATATCTCCCTTGTGACTATTAAATGCTTCTGGGTTACTCCTGCAGAACATTGAAGAACCATGCATGGGAGCGCAGAGCTTTAGCAGCAGCTGCTTTCCCCCCCATCATATAAATGACTGAATAATTTGCATCACCTCTGCTTTTTGTCATGAGGAATGGACTTTCAGTAAAAAACGCAGTACAAGTCCATAGCTACACAATATTACGTGGGCAAGTCTGTTGCATACAATTAAGTTTAATTTCTATGATTTGTTTGTTTTTCCAAACAGCACTAAATATCTAACTGCCATGGGAGTAGCAGATTTCTGTAGGCTGAATTTGTTCTTTTGCAGCAAAATGAACCAGAATAACCCTTGGAGGATCACTCCATACTTTGACATTTATGTCAAAAGAGAACCATATAAAAGACTTATCCAGAAAAAAGGATCTATGCCAGCCCTTCTTTTTGAGGAGCTCTCTCTGGCAACTGTTGCCAGAGCACTCGGGCATTTCACACAGAGCATTTCGCTCGGGCAAATCCACTGGAGTATTTCTGTATTGCCACCCATCTAATGCGTCCATTTACATCTTTGCAGATATTTAAATACTATAGTTTTCCTGAAGACTGGCTTCTATACTCACTTTGCACTACAATAAACAACACAGATCATCCCTGAAGCAGACCTGCAAACAGGAGGAAGTCATACTTCCACCAGCCTTTACACTCTTGTCAAGTTTCTGCAAAAGAAACCTGACCAGCTTTCCCTGTTGTGTGGCACCGCAAGCTTTGACAGTCATCTCAGGAGGGCTACTGTGAGCATAAGCCTATGGAGGACACAGTAGCAGAAGTACGTAGCAGCTGCTTCCAGCTGTTGCAGCATCTTGTACGTGCTAAATGTGTGCAACATGAGGCACATGGTCCTGCAGCACAGAAAAGCATATCAACTGTGGCTGCCTTACCCCTGCCAATCCGCTAGGCCTTGCAGTACTGTCTTGTTCTTGGTACCATTGCTTAATATACGGCAACAAGCGTTCTTTTTAGAGTTGGTTTCCTGTCAGCCCATCCAGCTGAACAGTCACATTTTGTGTCCAGTGTAGACCAAAAAATTATGGGATGAAACAGAAGTGGAAGAAGAAACACAGGTAGACATTACATGGTACTGGGGCAGCCAAGGTAGCTTGCATTCTGCATTTTAGTCTCTTCAAGTCTAGATTGGGGTTTGGTAGCTGCTATAAACTAGTTTATGTTAAAAAGTTCCAATTGTCTCATCAGTAAGGTTACAACCTATGTTTATACCTGCTGATGGCTTGCCTCTATACATTTGCTGGTAGGTTAGGATGAAAGGCTTAGGACAAATACAAGCAAAACAAAGTAGTAGAGCTGAATTCAAAACTATGGCTCTTCTACTATCAGGGTAATTTTGTTTACTTCAAGTACATTGCAATACAATCAACTTGTTTGCTTGAAATTTTACTGCAAGTATTTAACTTCTTTCATTTTAAAATCTTAAGACCTTCTGAAATGAAAATCAATGAATCTGTATCTAAAATACGTTACAAGAGCAATAAAGCTTGTTCAAGTCAGAAATAGTTCAACAAAGCATTTCTTGTTTGAAAAGATGGCTTTTTGCTACATACAACTTTATTTTTAAGCAGTTTCTCAATTTCAGAACTGTGGCTTCTTAGAGATGTTAAAAGTAAATATTGCATAATGGTTACTTGAGACACGGGAGATTTTTATTTTTCTCCTCTGGAGCTTTACAGACGTAACAGATTTATAGAAATAGATGTATAGAAAACTAGTTCATAATCACCAACATGATACTACTGTGATAATGTAAAAACAGAAAGATTTTCCCTGAGTCTCCTGGATCTATGGTTAGTCTGCTTAATATGAATATACTCAGGACACAGAAGAACATATTCTATCCTAGCTCAGCAGTTATGTTGTTCATCCCAGAGATACCAACAGACTGAATAGGTGAAAATTTTATGGTCAATGCATCCATGTTTGTGAGAACCTACCAAAATCATTTGTTTGACCCTAGCATGAACTACCAAATAACGGGAAGTTCAATTCCCAAACAAAAGAAAAAAAGATAATAGCAAACTAAAATTTCAAATTGTGAGGTTCTGGATTGAGAAAGGTAAATTTTCACATTGGTATATGCAGCACATCTTTTATTTGACTAATGAAAATGTTTCAAAATACAAACACAGCTAAATCAAATAAGATGCTTTTGTACAGCTTGAAAACAGTTTGGCTTCTATGAGTTTATAGAGGATTTTAAAACCTTATTTTTTTTAAATTTATTAAAATAAAGCATATCTCATTTGAGGTATGCTTTCGACATTGGACATGGATATTAGTAAGTTTGCATAAATTGAATAAACTTATGATTCTACTGACTTGACATTTAGCTATAAAGCCAGAACTAGGGGCACGATCCTCTCACTGCATTACTACAGTGATGTTAGACTTTGATTATATCACCATAATTCTAGTCAAACATACCTTATTTTGGATGCATCAAGAACTGTTTATTTTAATTCTATTCCTTTATTAAACATACCAAGTTGAATGACCTTTGTTTTGATTTATTTTCAGCAGCTCTCAAAAAGAATTCCTGAAAAACAGCAGTGGTTATCCTTAGTTAGTTCACTGAAATTCATCGTTCTCAAATACTGGACAACCAGTATAGCTAGTCAGTCAATTTCGTTATGGTGAAGTTCCAGATGTGAATGGACTTATGTACTGTAAGTATTAATCTATAAAACCTCAAATAGTATTTCCTCTTTATCTACAGCTTTTTTACTGAACAATTTCCTGCTGCATAGTGATAGTGTAAATTTTTACATCCTTACTTCAATAAAATAAGACTTTTTAGTTGAATTCTAAATTAGGTTAAACCTGTGCAATACATTGTAAGATACATAGCGAAGTTGACATGGTGGCAAACAAGAATGCTGTGGCCCCACTGGAGAGACACTGATGGTTGACAGTAGTGGTAGTAGAAATATTTGCCTTTACATAGAAGACTGGACTAAAAAAAAATACAAGCAGTAGAAACTTATGGAGAATAGTGATTGGGAACTATTCTAGCTGGAACTATCCAGCTTACAACCTGGATATTAGTCAAACAACCACATCAGATCATGAGTAAACAACGAAGTAAGACTGCTACTCAGTTCTTCCCAACCTACACAGGACTTTCTTGATAGAAAATCAGAAGTGTAGTAGATAATTGAGTCTCTTTGCAAAGTGCAGCCAGGACTTTTAACTTCAATACTGTAATTTCAAGAAGGAAGGAAAAAAAAAAAAAAGGATATTATCTTAACATACTTTAAAACAGTGACCTGAAAACCTGGAGAAAATAGGACAGGAGAGCTCTTTTACGTTTCTTTTTTCCTCTTTGTTATTGGTCGCATTTTTTTTTTTTTTTTTTTATTCTATTTGGGACATTCATCTGCCAGATGAGATGTTCAGAGCACCCAGCAGGATATCTCCAATTGAATTAAAGTAAAGGGTTGATATAGAGTAATTGATCCTGAACTTGATCTGTCAAAAATTCATTGGATTCTTTCATTTAAATATTGTGGGTTTTTTCTTCAGAATGATGAGTATTCATATTTTTATCTAACATTATAACCATTTTATTGTTGTTGTTTTAACTTAAAAAGAAGACAAAAACCCACAAAAATCTCATCTGTTTTATTTTGTCTTGGCATCTCTTATTGGCATTAACTAACTCTGAAGAATCCAATCAAACAAAACAGAAATATCCACAACTACAAATTCTTTGATTTGAAAAAAGCCATTTAATAACCATACTTTACAGTTAGTAGATTTTTTTTTTAATCCTTATGCCCTAGTCTTTCATATTTCATAAGAGCTCACTTCAGGATATAAAACTATCAGTTCAGCACATATCTTCTTTTCCTATTTTGAGGTTAGAACTCGTCTGTTTTTAATTTACAGAAATGAAGATTAAGAAAAAAAAAGTTTGAGAGGGGTTTGGGACCTGGGGGAGCAGAAATCTATTCCTTTTACTCCCACAAATGCATCTTTTGTTAACTTTATAAGTAAAAAACATAGGGTCATGCGATTTGACTTTTAAAAATAGTCATTCAAGCCCCAGTGCATCTAATTAAAGTTCATTACAGGTGAAACTGTAGACGAACACAAGAACTGACATGAAGTGACACACCAACTATTAGATCAGTGTTCGGATTAAAACATGCAAGATAATGAGCACGTTTTACAGTACCTCTAGTCGGAAGCTCAAAGCAAAGCTGAAGTCCTTACGATTAGTCCCTACAAGCACGTATTAAATGTGCTAGTTTCTCTCCTGAAGGACACCATTTCTGTTCATGAAGGCTGGTAGCATGAAATGAATGTGCTCAGAGAAGTGACCCTGAAAGTTTGGGTGTCAGTACACACACAAATTCTCAAAATGCATTTTGAAAGCCTATGGAAATTACCTCTACATTTGTAGTGCCTATACACACACATCTCAAGGCAGACCACCTCCACTAAGTACTTCCAGCCTGCCCTCAGCAGGGCCTAAATCTTCTGGGAGAAAAAGGTCCTCTGAACTCTAACAAACTATTTTAGACATGGTCTAGCAGATTAGTTTCCCTCCCACACATTGCATTTTATCTTCAATGTTTATTTGGCAAGTTCATTATCTAGATAGTTTTCCTTGAGAGATGTTTCAGAAATGCTGTTCATAGGGGTAATTTGAGGACAGATTAATAGCCCTACTTCTTATTTCTTCTTTCTCTTTTTGTCTAGAAATACAGTCTATTTCACAGAGTGCTAAACATCAAAAAGTGAAGTTCTGCCTTTGTTATTCATTTTTAAGAGCAAGAGCCTTAATTATCCTGGCTCTCTTGGACATTCATTAGACATTCACATTGACATCTTAAGTGAACGTAGAATCTTTGTCTTAAAAGCCCACGTACTAGCCCAAAAGACAAAATATCGAACAGACTAAACGTGTAAAATGTCTTTTTAGGTATAATGCAATCAAAGATATTAATACTCAATCTTTAGACCTGAATGATAGCTTTAGTATATAGGGTGAAAATGGCAAAAAAAAGTACCTGTGGTACAAAAACCACTGCAGATCCCAAAAAGAAACCTATTTCCTGAGTTGGAATTGAAGCTTACATTACTTTGCTTTGACACAGTCACCAGTTTTCCATGCAATCAAATTTGCTTTGGACAAGTATAGCTCCATGAAGTAATGTTAGCATAACATGAGCTTATCAACTATTTTAGACCTAAAAAGCCATGTTTCTGCTTATTTTGCAGAAAAATGTTGATCTGTGTTAGTCAATTCTATTTATTGGCAAGGACTCTAAAAACTGAATGCAGCAACATTTGGTGTTGAAATAATTAGGATCTCTGAATCTGTATGATGGTCCTTTAGCGTCAAGGGGGGTTGGGGAGGGGGTTAACCAGAACTTTCTCTTTGCCCTTTCTCTAGGGAATCAGAGCTCTGAAATGCCCAATATTTGGTGTTAGTGATACATCTACAATCAAGGCCTAAGGGGAAAAAAAAAAAAAAAAAAAATGAAAAAAGTGATTGCACTGTCTCAATACTGTGAAAGATGACTATGCCCAAGATCATTGCCAAAGTTATTCTCTAAGTCAAATTCTCTGTGCTCGGAGAGCCATAAGAAAAGCTACCCACTGAAGCAATGAATTCTATGCAGCACACAGCTGAAATTTTGAAGGAATTGAATAGCACTACAGGATACTGAAGCAGCAACACAGGGGTTAAACTGTAACTATAGTTGCAAGCTTCAGTGTACTTCAAGGTGAGCACATTTTTCCATGGTCAAACATATCAAGAGCTGCTCACTAGGAAAATAAATGAGGTAACACCTTGGTCTGAATTATAAGCATGGCTAATGACAATTCTGCAAAGGTCTCTTTCAGAGTTGTAATTAGCTCTGAACTCAACTGGAACCTTGTGGCTTCGCTCAGACAATGTTAAGAGATGCAGCCTCTAAACAGACTTCAGGCAAATGAAAAACAAACGCAGTCTTATATTTCAATGAGTCTGCAAATGAATTCCAAATTTCAGGAGCTTGCAGTAGAGTAATTGAAGTCACAGCTAGTTTAAAGATTCTGTAATTTAGCATCGTATAAAATAAGAATCTGTATTTAGGATTTTTTTCCCTTCTTTTTTATATCATAAAAGGAAAGTGTGTTTTACCTTCATTAACTACCTTTGAAGGAAATAAGATAAACTCTATCACTCTCAAGAACACGACTTTTACCACACAGATTAAAACAGTCTGAATGTTACCTTGTTCTCTTTATAGTCTGCTTTACAGCTCCCCAGGTGATCTCATTACTACACACCACTGAACTATATCTGCATGTCATTAGGTGTAGTTTAGCTTTTCAGTCTCTAGAGGTCTCTGCATATCGCGTTTTAGTTCACTGACAACTCTGCAGGAATTGCATCTTGAAGGTGAGGCTGAAGAACTGCATGAGAAAGGTCTGCTGGCACCACATCTGACTGACAGCGCTGTCGTGAGAATTTAGCTCTCCTAGTAATTTATAGAAGCCAAAGAGAGAGTGAGACTTATTAGAGCATGAGCTAATACCAGTATTGCACAAATAGGAACATTTTATTTTTTTCCTTAGACTTCATATAATCATAGCCTTAACAATCAGCTAGAAATAGTTGAATTTGGTGATGTGCAAGCATGGCTGCTAACCTCAGCTGCCAGAAATGCAATTTTATACTCTAACACTGGCCACACCTGGGTATTAATTGCTTTCCTTTCATGGCTTACAATTTTGGGGGGAGTTCGTCTTTATGATTTTGCTAACTATAAGGTGTTTCCTATAATTTCAGCGTAGATGCAGTTTCTGGATATATCACAAGTGCCTTTTACCTCCACCTGTGCTCTCATCTCTTGTCTAGAAGCCTGCATTCTGGCTATTGAATACATCTTTACTCATTGACGCTGTGCTGATGTTTGTATCCATAATACAGGATATTAATCCATAACAAAGTTCTCTCAATACCTCACACCAATTTTACATTCAGAAATTAATCAACTCTGTCTGTGGACAGATAAGACAGACAGAAAGAACACCTGCAACTACTCAAGGACGTTTCTGATTGATTCTCAAGACCTTTTTCAGGCATTGTGGCCCTCAGTAACCACTCCACATTGCTGACACAAGTAACTTGGCAAAAGAGGTAGTTGCTAAGGCAGGCAAATTCAAAGAATAACAGAGACCAGAAAAGAAAAAAATGTTGCAGATACAGCTTCTACAAATATAGGAAAGGAAGGTGGCATTTAATTTTATTATTTTTCATGTAGGCTACCAAAAACATTACAAGGAGATGGAAAACTTAGATAAGCCCACTCTTATATTGTGGTTTAAGAAATTTTAATAGACTTCTAAATAATGTATTCTTGTTAAAGTAATACTAGTTCTTTGAGTGTCTTGTCCACCCTAGATTGCTGCTTGGCCCCCAGTTCTGCTCAATGCTAACCAATGTGCAGGTGACTGAATTCTTGTGGTAAACTATGTGCCAGTTTTCTTTTGATTTCTCTTTGGTACTCAGAGACAAAAGAAGGGCACTATAACAGTTTGCAGAGAAGAGAAAGACACATCTTTCAATAGCTGTAGTTTTCTGACATGTAGCAATTATTTACTCTGAGCATTAGTCACATGGTTCCCACTGCTGGTGAACAGTAGGCAATAAAAATAGGTGTTAAATGACAATTTTCACAGAAGAAACCCAGAGCTGGCCTATCATTTTATTTTGAAACTTCCAAATAGAAAAATGGCTATAAAAATATACTAACAAAATCTTGCTTTTAATGCCTTCATAAATACCTAAAACCTCAATATATAGTATTAAATGTTGCTGAAAAGAGCTGATGTACCACAGTTGTCACAGCAGATATCTCTGTGGCAAAGGATTTGGTCCTACTATGAATACACTTCAATAATGCCAACTACATTCAATAAAGCATATGTGTTTCAGCTGAAGAAATCCAATTCATCTGACAACCCTCCAACAGCTCACTCTCTCACAAGCTCTCTCCCTTCCACCTCTTTTTTTTTTTTTTTCCCCAGCAGGCAATCACAGTTGATTTTGTTTCTACCCTGAGAACTACATTTCCTCCATAATGACTAAGTCTGCCAATCTTCAATCTTTGAAACTGTCATTTCCCCACTTTCAAAAGAGAAAAAAATAATAATTCATAAGACTCCAATGTCTTCTAAGCCTCTTTCTAATCTAAGATAGTTATTCCTCATGAATTCTGCACAAAACTTAAGCCCTGACATTTGCTTCTCACAAGTCTACTGGCTATTTTTTAGTCAAAAGTGCAAGCCACAAAAGGCATGTTTAAATTTCACAAGCATTCATTCTACTTGTCTTACTTGTACATTGTATAAGCATTCCACAGATTTTTGTTGTTTAAAATATTAAGATAACCTATACACATTTCTTAAAACACCTTTTCTTTTCCTATAAAATTTAGTTCTCTGTAAGCATGCCTTTAGAACATACAGAATACAATGTTTGAAGCTTTTCATTTTTCAGGCTCGAATTTCAGTAGAAAGCACTCTACTTGTTTCATCTTTTAAAACATAATTTGGAGTACATTTTGATAGACTTGATTTTCAATGTCTTTAATGCCTGATCACACTTCTCCAAGGAAGCTGGGAGAAGGGCAGAATTTAACCTAGATGTATCTCATCTTTGAATTGTATAGCGTAAGAAACACAACACCTATTCAGAAAATCATTCTTATTTTCCAAGCCTACGAGGTGGCTCCACAATTTCAGTGATAGAGGAGAATGATTTTAGCAATTTCTATTAACAAGCAACCTCATGTTTGCAAAAGAAAAGATTCATGCTATTAATACAGTGTGAATGAGTTCACAAATTTATGTCATTTATTGTTAGCTGGAAAACTCTGCCTCTAACATATACACCTCTTATAACAACTTACAGCTATAAGCAGGTTACCCAGTAGAATAATCAATAAGAAATTTGCTCATACCATAATAAAAAAATGAAGAAATTAAAAATTAAGAAACTGAGCATATAAAAAAGGAAAGGCTTATGTTCATCTTGTATAAATTCATGAAATTGAAAATAACAAAACCAAGAACTCTTAATTCTAGGTAGAGACTGATGTTTAATATTACACATAGCATTTGCAGCAGCGTCAAAAAGTCATCAACATCACCGCTTTTAGATTGTAGCTGGATTTTTCAGCCACCCAGGAGCATTCACATTACACAATATTTAAACAATTCGGTACCCTTAAAGTGGCTGTTCTGGCAAAGATATTGTCAGAAGAACCCAAAAAGCGTTGTAGAATAGAAATCATCAGTTGCTATACATGTGAAATCATTTATTTTCATTGTGATATATTCTGTGAGCACGTACAACTCTGTCAAAAATCCTTGCTCAAAGGTTTGCAAGGCAAAGAGGCCAACATCTGTATTGACTGTCAGCTGGCCTGCTGGGAGGAAATCAGGTGGGATGTACTTATTTTTAATAATGGAGTCACAATAACTGTAAAGCAACTTGAATTACAATTTGACAGCAAAAGAAAGTAACCTTACTTATTACTTTTATGGAATCCCTAAAGCAGAAGGCAGCTATGAGGTGCTGTATGAGACATTAGTGGAACTGGAAGCAGAGATGGAATAGAAATCTAGGAAACTATAAATGTAAGAGAAATGTAGATCCAACATTTTGATATCAACTATTTCAGATCCATTAAGAGCAAAAGGATAATTCATTTTTTTTCTTTTTAAACAAATTCATTTATTCTGGAACATATGGCATAAATTTTGATGATGCCATGAAGTTCTTTCAGAAAGACCTTGAGTATGAAGGTAATAATACCTAGTAGCTTGAAGAGAACAAGAAGATTGATATGTTTAATCAGATGTTATCACAGTCCCTGTCCTATTGAAACATTAGATAGTAGTTTCTAGTTGCAAGGATTTTTTGTAACCATCTAGTTGTTGAGTGGTTAATATTAAGATATCCCAACTTGGTATAGGTCTCTGGAAATTTGTTTGTTATTCTCAGTCTTTGACAACAGATGACACTTAGAGATGAGGAAAATCCTCAGTATTGTCTAGTGTGAAATACGTGGCAAAATTGGTCTTAACAGTGACAAAGAACACTTGAATTTGTTTACAAATCACACTTGGTTTTTGAAAAAAGTGATCTAACAATTTGCTTTTTAAAATTTTCTTTACACAGGTGGCAGGTATCTGTCCTATCTTAAGTGATAAAAGAAAAAAAACAAACTTATCCCTGTGTATATTCCACAATAGATCAGTACTACAATTTTGACCTATCAACTAAATATTCTGTAAATTCTTCATCTCTGATAGACTACTGACTTTTTCCCATCAATGTATTTCTCCGCATAACCAAACAGATATAATGTACAATAAAAAAAAAGAGAGAATTCCCCATCCATGACATTTTTACTGGACAAATAATAAATCCCACAATGTTTTTTTTGTTTGTTTGTTTAACAAAGTAAACAGTGAAAAAGTAGTATATTGCAAAGAAACTGATGATGCTTTTCCCAGAATTATAACATTATTGTTACTTTAGGACAGCTGTTTCCATGTTTAATAGCTTTTTCCTCTAGAAAAATCATGACCCCAGCAATAGTAACCTCCTACCATTGGAGGGAGCCAACAGCACTTGTTCAGAAATTCTCTGTTAGAAGTCTCTGGTTTGAAGAATTCAACATTTTCAGCTCTCACAGCAGTTGAATTTTATACTAAAATGCCACACCACAGCCTGCTTTTCAGAATAAAGACTAATTCTAAAAATTAATGGCCTGTTCCTTATGATACAGACTGACTACACATATTTTGAAGTATTAAAGGACATTCATTAAGCTTACAGCAAGCCATATTTGGTGTTTATTTTATAATAAGCAGCAAGTTTGCTTTATAAAGTTACACCATATGCCTTTTGTTTTTTGGATACACAAAAAGTGTGTTAAATGTTAAATTTTTTGAGTTGTAAATTAAATCAAAATTCTGCCCCATCATCTTATTTAACTTTACAGTTCAAAAGATTACTACCAAGAATAAAGTAATTTAGAAAAGTGTTTTACTGTATTTGGATTTTTTTTAATGGTGTTTATTTTTTCACCAAGATAGTACATAAAACAGTATCTAATCTTTGTATGGTTATCACAGAGATAGGGAACAAGATACCACAATATTGGCTGTACCTTCAAAAAAAATTACTGTCTTGTGAAATGACACATAAGAACAATTGAGGACTCACATCCACCATTTGGATTTTTTTTAGTCTTAGGTTATAATTTCATTTCCTTCTAAATAGCACGCAATTAAAGAAGGCCAAGAAAAACAGAAAGTAAGTTAACATAAGACGTACCAAGGCTTTGCTCTAAATATAATTCAATTGTCAGTTTGTGACCCTAGTCAGAATCAGAACAGAATAATAAATTTCAGGTTATATTCCCATTTGTAGATATTTAACCTATATAACTTAAAATAACTTTCATAGGTTTGTTTGCTTGTTTATTTTAAATCTTTAAAGTGTTTTCCATTTGCAGAAGGCTAGGTTATACCTTGGCCTGTGCTTGCATATAGAGAAATAAGGAAGAGTAAAACTTCTGTAAGATTTCTGGGCATACTGAAATGGCAAAAAGTATCACTAGGCTATAATCTGAGTCTTAGCACTGGTGGGTAGTACATAAAGTATGACTGATATTTAATGCAACCCTTCAGGTTGGTCAACTTGTCTATGAACCATTCTGTTTTTATCCATTTTGAATTAATTTTCCCTTGCCAAATAGGAGGAAAGGATTACATTGCATTAGAGTCTCCCAGAGAAGAAACTTCACCTTCATAATAGGCATATTTTTTTCCTAATATTTTCTATCTGTGAATGGCATAGCCTCACAGATGTAACAGTATCATTCCCCAAAATGCTACAAAATTGTATGTACAGACTTGATTGTCAACTAGTTATCATAAGTGGTCAGAAAGGGTTTTGTTATTCTACAACCATATTTAACATCGGGAACAGTAAACATCGCAGATGAGTCTGCACCCCACATACCTGCTACTGAAAGAACTGTGCAGAGCAGAAAAAGCAGTTGGTTTTGAGCTCCCAATTGTGTGAACTCCAGAAAAATACATCATGAAGATCTTACAGTTTAGGAAAAAGACCAAGATTTTTTGTGGTTTCTACAGCAGAACCCATGTTCTGAATTAAGCTTTTTATGGTACTATATACCAATATTTTCTTTGAACACAAAGAGTTTGCCAACCAAAGCTGTAAACGCAAAGGGTAAAACATTGTTCTCCTGTGATCACTGATTACTCTCAATGACTAATGTGGTACTACAGCATCTCTCTGTAGTACCTTGCTCATCTGAGCTACTTCAAGTGTTTTTATTTCTCTCTACATAACCATTTAATCAAGATAGGAAAGGTTTTTCAGTCAGGTAAAGTAGGCAGTCTATATTCATTTGTTTTTTGGTTGTGTGTGTGTGGTCATCCTCCCCCCTGCCCTGAGTACATTTTAGAGCTCTGTAGTAAAGAAAAATGCTTAGAAGTCCAGTGTACCTGCTTTTCTAACACTACGTGATATTTGAAGACATTTTTTAAAATGTTAATTAAATCTTAATGTCTGCTATTCTTTTAAAAGCCAATACAACCATCAATGAAGGCAAAGTTAGCAAGCCTAAGACCAATTGCTATAATCTATTCTTTGAATATTACATGACAACACACTGTGGTTATATGAAGGCATACAAGCTTTGGGCAAATGGTTTCTTTAATAATTTAAAGATTTTTCAAATTACTATATCCATGTGGTGCTTCTGAGTATATAAATTAGAAAAGTAAGATAATGAAAACATGCTTAACTTATAATGGTATTTCTCAGACTGAATCTCTCTTTTGAGCCAACCCGTTAAAAGAAAAGAAAAAGAAATATAATCAAGGGACTTTTTCATCAAATTATTACTTTCCCCCAAGACTTATTTAATTTTAATTATGTAATAATGTGCTTAATAACAAGAATTGGGTTTTAATGAAAAAATTGTGAAGAAAAAAGGCTTTAAGGGGGATGTTCAAATTCGTTTTAATACCAAATATACATACAGCACGTAATGCTGTTTTACTTCACAGCCCATAGCAAAAGCATCTCTTACAACAGTGCTTCTCATTTTCTTCGCATAAAAGATTTTTCGCGTTTGAAACATTCACAGAGATGCATTAGAGAATTCTTACAAGCACTGGAAAAAAAGATCATTGTCATATTACACATAATGGAAAAGTTCCAAACGCATTTCACTTGTTACTTCTCATTCTATCTGATACCCGACCCCCAACACATACACTTGTATGTCACAGTTAATTTCCGTGGAGTGTAGGAATTTCTGTTGCTACATGAGCATTAGCAGAAAAAAAAAAAAAAAATAGACTCCATTTGAAGGTATTATAGCACTAAGTGGCTTAGGTGTTTGGATTCCATGACAATGGAGCAGGCTGAGAACCTGAATAGGACATGGGAGAATACTTAATGATATCTTACATACAGGGAGAGATGCAGGGGAGGAGACCTGGTATTTATACCAGTTGCAATTATAAAAACTACACAGGAAGAATCCTTCCACACCACCACATTGCTGGAAAAATCAAGCAGCTGGTTCAGGGTTTGGTGGAACACAAAGAGACACAGAATCCATGTCACTTTCCATCATGCTCTGAAACTGAACATAAGGAGAGGAGAGGAGCTGGGGGCCATGACATTGGCTGACAGGGAGTTAAGTGCCACGGCTTACGCAAATGGGCTCTCAACTTGCTAGATAAGCTTGACTGAATGGTGATACTCTCTGCTGCCTTACCAGTTCTGTGTACTGAGCTTGGATTTACAATAACTGCCATGAAGACAAAGCACTCGTAACTGAGCAAAGAAACAACAGAGAAGTATTGAAAAACAATAGCAGTGAAGCTGAGAACAAGTCAATTTTCATGTGGCTTTAGGAAACTTGATCAGCATTGACAGTTCTATCAGCGATGAGATAAAAAGCAGATAAGCCTCAGGCACAAACATGCTCCCAAGCAAAAAAATAAATAAATAAATAAATGAAGCAACGGACTGATAAAAACATTATGTTTAGTACTGCAGCACAACTTTAACAAACTAACTCACCAGTAGGATTTTTCTTTGTGATGAAACCTTTAACAATTTTATAAAAGCCAAATATATACCAGCTTTTCCTTTCTACCCCTTTCTGCTTTCTACTTTCTGAATTCTGTAATGTTTAAATAAAATAGAAAAATCTCAAAATCCAGGGGTAGAAAAAAATATATACTTATTTTTGGGAGCTGGTTCTGTTTTCTATTCCTTCTTCTCACAATGTTAAAATAAAAAAAAAAAAAACAACAACAAAAAAACCAGCATTTGTATCCAGTAGTATCTGCAGCACAGCTGAAGTACATAAAATTTGTATATGGATTACTTTTCACATAGATATTTACCTGTAAGCATAGATGGAAGATAACTTTATAGCTCCCTGACAAAGAATTATCTAACAGAGATATCTGCAGTGTATTTACACCTTTTTTTTTTTTTTAAATACATCCCCTAAAGCTGCAGGGTTAAGTAGTAATTTTAGTGAAAACGATCAGACTTCAATGTACCTATAAAGTAGATGCATTTATATGAATGAAATTACTGGGTCTGCCATTTCCTCTCTCTTCCAATTCTTTCCATTTTCCCTTTTTCAGATGTCCCTTTCATTCTGTCCTGATTCCCAGCCTCACGTCACTTATGGCTTTTGCACAGACCTTGCTGATTTCCCAGCCTGGACTCAATGACAGTTATAATAATTAATAAAAAGGCTGTTTTTCTAACTCACTTTAAATGAATTAGACAAATCGTTTGCCTGAAAGGAGAACATGGTGCTTCAAAATTTATAATTCTGAAGTACAGACAGAATAATTTCAATCCTGAGAATACAAATACATATTATTCAATATTCTATGTTTCTGCTATTTGAGTTATAAACAAGTGACAGCATTGACTGTTTACTTATCAATGGAATGCCTGTCATAAGCTGTGTTCCTCTCACCTGTGACAATATGACAGACAACTTTCAATAGTCAAGTGCCTCAGAAAATATATTATTCAATAGTACATACGATAAAATTTAGGTAGGTATCTGTAATACCTGAAGAAGTGTTGCAGTCAACCACAAATGCACTGAAATCAGCATGAATTCCTTTTTCCCAATCCCAATGATAATTCTAAGAAGCTGGATATATAAGGTCCCTTATAGTTCAAGTGGTGTATGCCAATGTATTTCACATATTTAACCTCATGGCTTATTTTGAAAACATGGGGTATTTGGAAAAAAAAAAAAAAAAAAAAAAGTGGACATTTAAGAATATAAACACAGGGGAAAAATAGAATATAGATGGTGTTTTTTTTTTTTTGGGGGGGGGGGGGGGGGGTGGAAACAATCTATGGAGGTCTTGTGTTGAATTGTTCCATTATATCAGTGCAAGTTTTCTACAGATTTGTTCTGTTTGTATTCATTCCTTAATGAAAAATCCTTGTCAGTAGATGCTTAAATGTCACACAGTATCTGATTTGAAATGTTATCAGTAAGCACAGTGCAGCTGATGTTGAATTATTGCATCTTTGCTATCAAGATACCAGATGATACTATCATTCACTGTGCACTCAAATTTTTCAGGCCAGTTGAGCATTGTATTTCCCATTTGCAATATGCTTGTGACTGTACCACCATCTTAGTACTTATTTTCTCTACTTCTGCATAGCCTTATACAGTACATTAAAATGTCGCTTGTTGTGTATCTGTCCCCTATGTCCTTCTCTGACGTCCTGAAATGTCCTATCAAAATAAGTCAGACTTCTCTACTGAATTAATAATTCATATATGCATTCTGCAGATTTGGTATCAAACCAGAAGGATGAAGGGAATCACATTCCTCCTTTGTCACAATACCCAAATGCACACTATTATGCAAGCTGTGTCAGATAAGGAGAAAATCTCAAAAATACTTAAGTAAAATACAATTTAAAATATATGCAAACTTTCTGATTTTAAAGAAGAAGAATGGAGAGTTATATTCTCATGCAAGTCTGTAACAGCTCCTGTAATCATTAACAGCACATGCACCACCATAAACATAATTTGTGCTATATTTAGCACTTACGAGAGCTTTTATCTAGCAATTTCCTGTGGTTTACACACTGACACTATAAATTTTATTATGGAGTTCTTCAGAAAATTTTCAGATACATTTAGAAAGATTTGATTATAATAAGAGATAGAATTGTGAATACTTAAGGCATTCCAGAGTGGCAAAATAAAAAAATATTCGAACTTCTTAAAAATAAGAATTATAAGGTGAACATTTTTCACACCAAACAACTATGAATAAAGCTCTATAAAAAATTAACCTCCCCACAGCTATTCTCTCTGCATGTGGTTTGGCATGACCATTCTGTCCCACTAGATGGTTTGTTCTACATCCCAGTAGAGCATCATGTCCTCTAGTACACTATATACAATATTCAGTTCTACTTTATACTTTTTGGATAGTACTTTTTCATAAAAATAGCTTTCCAAAAGTTTACCTCAATACCAGTTACAATGCTGCACCCTTCATAGTTATGGCACTAGGCATTAAGAATGTAACAGCTGAGAGAGGGCCCATTCAGAGTGTTTATAACAAAACAGAGATTAATAGAAGGTGTCAAACCTAAAAAAGTTGTGCATGAATCTATATATAATCATGTATCCAGTATGAGAAATGAATTAATGTATAGATCTTAAAATATTACTTGAGAACACAGATTTATTTGGGAGTGGTAGAAGCTTGAACAAATAATGATGAAAAGACAAAGAACTGAAAACCAATTTCCACTGCATAGCCTGTACACTCATAATGCCTCACATTTTCAGTGAGTTCGCAACTACTGCTAGTTCATCACTTAGTAAAAGAAGAAAGCAATCAAAATATGTACCCTACACTGATAAATTTAATTCCAAACTCAAGCACAGTAACAGACTATCACATATGATAACATCCAGTAACAGAAATGATGTCAATACATGACATGATTCTACATGTAACTGATACAAAATACAGTACTCCTAAAAAACTGAAGTGCTAGTAAGGTGCTACAATCTACTCAGAACAGAAGACTTGATGTAGCATTGTAATAATCCATCCCCAAAGATCACAATAATTGTGTACTGGGGATGATGCATCCTACCAGGATAAATAATATCAGAGGTAATGCAAAATGCATGAGTCCACAGGACCAGACAGTATGCACCTGAACATGTTGAGAGCTGGCCAATGTCATTGTGAGAATTTTCTCCATAGTTTTTAAAGATGCTTCAATATAATGAAAATGTAACTGTCTCCCCGGGGTAAACATACTCTCTTCCTTTTCTCACACAGTTAGTTCCTATTCTGATGGTTCCTAAAATTTTCTTAATATAAGGAAATTAATTTCTAAATGCAGTTTTATAAAATGTTGTCTATATTCTGATGCTGTATTTTCTGAACATTTCTTAACACATAACACAACTGTTACACAAGAGGTTTCACTCAAGAAATACTTGAGTTTCAATTCATAAATTGTTTTCCTAAATACTTCAGTATTGAAATATCAAAGTCTTCAGCTTAAATATACACCTGAATTAACAAGTCATGTAAAATAGCGCCAGTCAAATACCCCAGGATAGCCTCTTTATCAGTTAAATATGCAATACTGTCAGCAAAGTTAAGTGTCTGAAAATTCAACTACTGAAGTATCCCATTATTATTTAAAAAACAAATAACCAAAACAGAGTCAAAAGCTTAAAAGATAAATCCCTCTGTAAGAATGAAAACTAAGCATTAAACAAATTGAGCTAAATCAGTAAAGCAGGCTGAAAAGATAAGCCTTATATCTCTGGTTAGTTAACAGAACACTCAATCTCACCAACAAGTCACTACACACAAACACTGATTTTGAAAAGTGGTATTGGTGAGCTCAATCAGCAATACGTTGCTCAATCAGCAATCTGTGCAACTAAATCATAAAGCTATAAGAACAAAAACTGGTTAAATAGAAAGGTATACGACAGAAATGGAAAAAGCCTCCCTTCACTAAAAGCATGTGTACCTAACTCTCCTTTAAAATGACATTTGTTATTTATTTGCATTTTCAAAATTCCACCAAAAGAAAAGAAAAAAATGAACAATACGCATGATAATTAAAAAATATAACAAAAGCAAGTGTGTGCTACAACCTGATGTTATGGAGCATGATTTCCTGATGTTCTTTCTTATGCAGTCCTAAATGAAATAGCTGGTTAGCCTTTCAAATGCAACAAAATTGAAAAGGGTGTTTGTAGGCTAAAGAAGCCTCTTTAAAGCTACTCAGCATTCTCAGGTCACACTGATAGGCTGTAATCAAAGTGACCTGGAAAGACTGTGCATTTCCTTCTTGACCTTCAGAAAGGGGATAGTTTTTTTTTTAAAAAATAAAATAAATAAATAAAAAATCAGCAACTGAGAGAATTTTAAAAGGTTAGCTTGTAGGAGAGCCAAATGCATACTCATTAAATGTAGAAACTGTAATTTGGCAGACAAACCGTGCTCTAAAGTGGTCTAACATTTCATTTCTGCAAGCTTGTACTGACTAGCAAGTCAACATTTGCATAGCTGTGAACCAGTCATAGCATGTGCCTGCCCAAACAAATAAATAAGGAACATAAGAAGAGGAACAATGGGTAACTAGGGCCAAAATGATAACAGAATAAAAAGTCTTCTTTGCTTTTATTGACCACAGAACCTGTCCTTATTGGATAAGACTTTCTCACAGAAATGTTTATTTCTCCATATAAAGAAATAAGCATTACTACTCTTCCCATGCTGTCTTACAGTTTCAAATTCATGAATAATTAACTAGCTATAAGTTGGGTTAATAATCTACAGTGATATTTTTACTGACTGTCAAAATTCTAAGCTTTTCCAGGGTGCTTA
Organism: Cygnus olor; assembly: GCF_009769625.2. NCBI lineage: Eukaryota > Metazoa > Chordata > Aves > Anseriformes > Anatidae > Cygnus > Cygnus olor. The sequence continues at coordinate 38,285,701 of NC_049172.1, read as the reverse complement.
CTGTAAGACAAAAACTCCTGTGAAAAGTGTTATGTGATACGTAACAAGACAGTTGTTCAATACTATGTACTTTCATGTTATTCCATGTATGCTCCATAAATAAAAGTTACATGTATTATTTACTAACACCACTGTTAAATTGCTTTAAGACAAAGGCATTTGGGTATTCGTTAAGATCCAGATGTGAACAGGCATGAATGTTAATGACATATTATTTTTTATGTTTTGGGTGATAGTTGTGCTTTGATTGATAAAAATTAGAAATCCAATTTGATGTCTGATAAGACAGTTTTAATACAGGCCTCCAGTGATCTGAAATCATGTCTTCTTAACATCAATGGATATTCTGCAACAACTGCAATTGACTCTGCTACATAATATCCCAAAATATATGGGGTGCCTAGGCTGTAATAACCTGATGTGAGCTACCTGCTACTTGCCATTATGAAAGATTACTCTGTTTCCTGAAAAAGCCTTAAGAACTCCACTATTGGTAGCAAGTAGCAGTGGCTGGGAATGCCCTCAGGCTACAGAAACATGTTTTCTAACCATTTCCTGAGATTAAAACTTGCTGTACTCCTTTTGTTGTTCATGATCTTCAGCAAAAATGTACCTTCATGTCAAAACAATCAGTAAGGGAATCATAAGGCTGGTTACTGCTATAGCAGTTGGTGCTCAGACCTTCAGCCATAAAACCAGCACTCATGTGGTAAAAAGACAATATCAGAGACATGCTTATGATCTCCTAAAGTAAGCAAACTAAAGCATATGGCTAGTGATAGAAAATTTTAAATTAATTCTGGCATCTCCTGACTTTCTAGGTTTTCATTTTACAATGCAATTAGTCTTTTGACTTCTGGTGGTGGCATGTGGGAATAGACAGCTGGAAGAACTCAGATGTCTATACAAACTCAGAGAAGCTGAAAGAGCTGGGACTATTAGCCTGGAGAAGAGGAGCTCATCAATGAGTACAAACATCTGCAGGGAGGGTGTAGAGAAGATGAAGCCAGTCTGGTTTCAGTAGTACTCAGTGACAGGACAAGTCTGAATAACAGGAAACATTTTTTTCACTGTGCGGGTGACAGCACTGGCACAGGCTGCCCAGAGAGGTTGTGGAGTCTGGTCTCACTCCTCAGAGATCTTCAAGAGCTGTCTGGGCATGGTCCTTGTCACCTGGCTCTGCCTGAGCAGGAGGGTTGGACCAGATGACCTCCAGAGGTCCTTTAAAACCTGTACTGTTCAGTTTAAATTACGTAAATTAATTCTTCCCTATTCATCTCATAAAGGTGTGAGCTACTTTCATTCATTTTCAGCTAAAGAACTAGTCCTCTAGCAGAGGACTTTCACCTCTGTAGACTTGAACATAATGCTGCTTAAGCTAGAGCCCAATTCTTTCCTTTTGTAAAGGATCTGAAAACCCTTTAAAATACTCTAGAGAGTGAACACATTACAGTTACAAATTCCTGCTGGGTACGCTTAGCTAGAACACTCTTTTCCTTTCCAATTGTGTGCAACATGGACATGTTCATTCAAGCAACACTTATGGTGCAGATAGGCAGGCAAGATATCTTAGAAGGATGAAAAGCCGTCTTCTGACTGCAAAGAGTTTCTCAAACCACAGTTCTGTTTAGGCAACCCTGATTATTTAATACAAGCAAAAGTATCTGCCGAAATGTATTCCCATAGATACAGACACTTACAAATAAATATTTCTTCTCTTTGTTACAACCAGAAGAAAAATGATGTAGCAGAAATCACATGGCTGTGTCACACTGTAGAAGTTATGCAGGAATCAGAAAAAGGCAGTAGAAGAAAGACTCAATGAACAGAGAAATGGTGTTCCTTGCACTGTGGGGAAAAAAATAAAATAAAAAATTAAATTTGAAACAGAGCTCAACAATTAAGAAAAATGGAACTGGTCTGTTCAACCTCAGTTCTGTCTCCCAGAATAACATAGAAATCTGAGGCAAAGACAATAGAAGAAGCCAACTAGTACATATTTCAGTTCTCTAACCCCTAGCACACAAAATTAGTAAATTACATTAGACTGAAAAGAAACAAAACCAAATCTTTAGCTCTCCTCTCTAGAGTTATGGTTTCAAAACTTTTGGGATTCAAGGCTTCAAGATTTTCTCTTCATCTATATACATATGAATTTAAAAACATACAAATCATGTGAAAAAAAAATAATAATCCTGTAAGCACCTTTCTCCACAAAGTACAGAATTGGAAGAAATAATAATAAAAAATTACAATATTCATTTTTTAAAAATCCTTAAAATTTTATCAGTCTCCAACTAACAAAGAGTAACTTTGACTAACAAAGAAATTTTTTTTATTATTATTTTCTTTTAAGTTTCAGGTTTTTTTACCTTTTTCAGATTTCCAGTCCCACACTGGGTAGAGATCACATATATCTCTACATATAGTACTATACTTAGTTCACATAGAGAATATACAGTTCAAATAACTGTGAATGTTACATAAAATATGTCTGTAAGGAGTCTGTAATTTACATTATTTATATTTTCTTTTAAAATAATAAATCTGTTTATCTATCTCTGCCTAATTATTGCTTCTTTGCTTTCTTTTTTATTACTGCTTCTTTGGAACAGCACTTAAGTTTCTTTAGCTGTGCATGTGCATATGTGTGTGCATAAAATAGCAGGAGTGAAAGGATATTATAGCCCTTGCAATATCTAAGCAGTTTAAAATCAAGTCAAATTATACTTCAAAGTACATTTTGAGGACAATACATAAAGGCTAGAACTCTCAGTTTCTAAATAATAACGTTTTACTGGAAACAGTTATATAGATCTAACTCCATAGTAAGAGGAATAGCATCATTTCTGACATAAGTAATTTTAGTTCTCCTGTGATCAGGATTAACTTCAGGGTTCTTCGTCTCACTGTTCTGCCCCAGTTTATCCATTGGGAATACACTTCTGAAACCAAATACCATTCATTTATTAGCTGAACAGTGCTATTATAAATAACAGTAGAAACCTTTAAAAAGGTTTGTTTGCCATCATCTCTTTGGGTTTGAATTCATACACTTGCATGACTTTTAACTTTGCTTTATCTTTAAACCTCAAACTGAAATCATCTATGCCTAGGTTCTGTCTGAATACATTACTTTCTTAGATCATTTTTCTAGTAGCTGTTCCCAACTTTCAATGATTTTTACAATGAAAGTACAATTACAAATCAAACCAATTAAAAATAAATAAATAAAATAAAATAAAAAAGGAAATATGTTTCCTTAAGCTCTCTCTCCTTGTGATTCTTGCAAAGCTCCTTTTTCTTTTTCCTCAATTAATACACAACATTTGCCAGAATGACTCTTTCTTCCCTGTCAATCCTCCTCTTATCATTATAGTTAGCCTTTCTGGGATAATGTTACTGAGAGATATTTAGAGAAAAAAAAAAAAAAAAAAAAAAAGACATTATGTCTAAAGTAAGCAGCATAGATAGGTTTAATATGTAACAGCAATTTTGAAGTTAAAATTAAGATCATGCGAGCATGATGCTGACAGAAAAAAAAATCTTTCTTCATCTTGTGGGGTTTTATCTAAAAGAATTGAAACAACATTGCAAGGATTAATCAGCACAGTATGAAAACTAAACCTTTTGTGTGCCTTTTTATCTTCAAAAATAAGAACTTTATTCTTCAATTCTATTTACTGAAAATAGTATTTTGGCACCAGTAAGAATTCATTATCTTTGAAATTAGGTATCAAACCCTCTTCAACATTTTTTTAGTGCAAATTTTGTGGAAGACCAGATCTTCAGTACAAGAGGATCTTCATGAAGTTCCATAGATAATACCATGTCTAGATATGACAGTACGGCTGAAATGAGTTCTTACAACGTAGAGAATAAAGTCAGTCTCACCATCCTAAGTACAGAATGTCATGTATTTAGAACAATAACCTGTGAAGAAAATTGTGAGTCCAGCAAGAGAAAAAAAGTAGAGTTTTAATTTGAAAAAAAAAAAAAAAGAACTTGCAAAGTCAATTTAGTTAACTAGGATCAGAATAATGGCTTTGGGTTTTTGGTTGGTTGGTTGGTTTTGGTTTTGTTTATTTCTTTGTTTTCTGATTTACAATTGTACAGTTTTGAATGGAAGAGTTAATTTTTTAATATAAAATTAGAAAAATATTTATTTAATTTCATATTAAATTAGGTGTTCTGAAACACCTAATTCCCATTTCAGTATTGCCATCTCTCTCCACTTCTCATGTATAGATAAATACACCGACTCATTATGTATTCTATGATAATATTTTACAGGTTTCTATAAAGTAGAATAGAATTTGATATTTTTTATTTGTTGCATGATTTCCTGTGGAACCAACTAGCAAACATTCTCTGTCTCACTATTTTCCTAGTTCCTATGTAGATGATCTGTCAACAAGCTCAAAAGACAGAGAACTTGTATGGTATATCATTCACTCCGGGATGTGTTATGACAGCCACAACAAACACAACTCAACTGCCTGGTCTGAAATTTTATATTACTAATCTGTTAAGGGCTATCGTACAAACAATGATTTAGAATTAAAATAATTATTTAGTGTTTTTATTTCAAAATAAATTAAATATGCAAACATGCTTTTACTAAGTTATTTGGACCAGGATCCATTTCGAAGACAGAAATATAGATAGCCCTGAAAGATGACAGAGGGTCTTGTAGTGAGTTAAAATGTTGCCTGATACACCACCACCACCCAAATAATAATAATAATAATAATAATAATAATAATAATAATAATTGTTATGAGTGATACATTTTTTCCAGCACCTTTCATTTCCCAATTCAAAATTCAGACAAGAAAAGACAACATGAAAAACTGGAGCTTTTGAAAGCCATAGCTATCTGTTACACCTTCTTAACAATCTGAGGCAATACAAATTCAGTATTCTCAGTGACGCTCATTAAAAGATCGAGAAAGTAAAAAATGGGAATTAGAAGACATTTTAAGAGATGTTTCAAAGATAATACATTTCATTATACCACTAGAGCTTTTCTTAAAGCTGTGATAAATGTCCCCTAACCACACCTTTGCCAAAAATAAATAAATAAATAAAATCTATCTCTGTCCTAACAGTAAAAGGAAGAAAATAAAAAGCTGATTTAAACAGTTTTTATACTGTCATAGTTACACCTGAGAGAAGAAAATTATTTATATTAATTTTACTGTCAGTTTCTGTATGAGTGAATAACCCAGAATTAAAGCATATTAAGATAAAAACAATAAAAAATATGAAATTACTGAAACAATACCCAAAGGTTGAGAAATTTTAATCACCATCTTCTATGGTTCTACTTATTATATGAAATGTTTTAGAATATTATCAGGAAGTATAACATTAACTATTTAATATTTTATTACATTTCACACCTTCCAGAAGCAGGGTAAATATATTAGTCATAAGCAAATAAACATTCAGTGTTTGGATGTTATAAAATCTAATTCAAAAAAATGTTCAGCACTTCTGTTTCAAAAATATAAACAGAAAGGTAATTCCTTTTGTTATTTTTCCCACTTAATTATATTTACCCTATTTAGTCTCTTAGGGACAACCAAGAAGGATGAATAGTTTGTGGTTGCAGAAAAAAGTGTTTAGATGCCATAGCTGGAAAACAGAGGGAAAGCATTAGAACAAGAACCATGTGGGAGGACCTTGTGAATGTGAGAGAGAATAGGGAAAATAGAATGTATGGAAAATAATTTACCAGGCTACCCTGCAAAACAAGGATTTTCCTTCTACCTGAAGGAACTGGAATGGCTTATTGCAGTCCCTCAAAAAAGAACCCATGTGTTGAATGTCACCTTTCTGAAATGAGATCCAAAATAATTTTCTGCATAATAGAATGAGCACTCAGAATAAAATGTCAACCCAGATCAGTATTGAATCCTGAAGATAAGCTGCAATCTTAACTCTACATTCTTTTGCATAGGTATTACAGTGAATGACCAGATATGGAGGTAATAAGTGAAAAAAAAAAATCTTGCTCATGCAACAGTTCAATTTTCCTGAATCAGTCATTCTGCACAGTAGGTATAAGGTGAAGAGATATAATAGAAGCAATAATGATGTTTTGCAGAGTGGAACATCTCCGTTAAAGTAAAACTATAGAGCTGGTGTCAGCACCTTGCTGGTTGTCTTGCAGCTGAGCAAACCCTAGAAGATCATTTGCTCAATTTTTTAATGACAGTAGCACTCGCCGCTTTCCAAATACCGCACATACACGAACGCAGTTCGTTACTGGGTATGTTACTTTGTATGTTCTGACATGAATATGGTAAGCTTTTGCAGCAGCAGCTACCTCAATATTCAAAAGGCAGAATGCATTCTTTGTGGAAGCTATTTAACATACTCAAAGAATGAGTACAAAGAAGTACAAGTGTATTTAAAAATACAGGATTAGCAGGAGCTTTCTATCTCTTAATGAACAGTACCTTATTATCTCAGGTAATGCACCATGTAAACCTTTTCATAATGCATCAACTTTACCTTACAAATAGTAAGCGGAGTTTTTCCCCTAATGACTCCATTGAAAGACTGCATTATACCTGGTTTTATTGATGGTTAGGAATATTATTATAGTATCTTCTAATTGCCAGACTAAATGTGCTTATAAAATATTCACAGACATTTCAGAGAACAGCGCTCTCTTGGTGTGAGCTCTATGGTGTATTTACAGTGAGACAGTCTCTCTTTCAGTTATCATTTTGCTGAACCATGCAACTGGATGTTGAGTTGGTAAAAGTCATGAATATGTTTTCAGTGGTAGAGTCAGTGCTAAGAATGCTTCCACATTTTTTTTAAATAAAATTCTCTGAGAGAAGAATTGCAACAACTTTTATTCACAAAACGAAACAAAAACTTAAGAGAACAAAAACTCTTCCAAATGATGAAACTTTTTAGAATGTTTGTACAAAAAGTTGAGATGGAGTGTTGAAAATGAGAATAAATCCAATAATAAGCACTTTTTTTTTCATTTTTCATTCATTCCAATTTTCTGTCTGCTCACCACACTAAAAAATGCCTGAGATTGGAACTTACCTATAAAGCAAGCAGACTGTTTTTCATGCTGAAACCTAAACTCTGAAATACATAAAACCCAATCTTTTCCTACTGAAATAAATTTGAGCCTGCATCTCAATGAGTTACTTCAGGGAAAAGAAAAAAAAAGTATATATATATATATTCCAACTTCAGCATCTCCGCTATAGAAAGTAAGTTTACTACAGTGAACTGAGTAAGGGAAATTAAGAGAAATGAAATGCCTGCGTTTGCTAAGCACTCCCTTGAGTTTTGTAATTCCACATTGCCATATTGCAGTGGTTGGATCAACGAATACTTTGTTCATTCTTTTAATTAAGGTATCTCACAACTGGCTGAAGCTTTAAAATGAGCAGTTACATGTAGTTCGATCCTTGAAGAGACTTTAGGAATTCTCTACTAAAAGCAAACTGTCCAAGACATTAAACCATACCATCCAACCTATACTTAGAGACCAGCTGAGCTTCAACTTCAATTGAGCATTTTTGTTTTTTCTTAAGAATTTTGATTTACAATTCTTGACATTACATGACTGTAAAATAAAAACTACCCAAAGACACAAGGCCAAACTCAGTTCTTGAATGAATGGAATATTCAACATATGATATTAGGAACTTTCAGTAATTTGGAAGCAAGGACAATTTTCACTGTCTCAGAATCCTGAGATGATTCTAAATGATGAAATTGTCTCCTGTTTTTGTTTGTTTTTTGTTGTTGTTGTTTGTTTGTTGTTGTTGTTTTTTTAAATGGTCTTTGCTGCAGCTCTCAGGCTCAACTCTTTCTACATTTGAGTCTAATTGCACTGTTGGATAGTCTGAACCCATGAAATAAATATTTCTGAGAAGTACAGAATTGTCGGTTTCAAGGTAATAAATTCAGAAAATACAGTGAGAAATTACTCTCCCGCAGATGTCTACTGTCCATAAACTGCTGTTGGCTAAGCTGCCAGCTGAGTAAAAGGCAAGGAAGGCTCAGATAGGCCTTCTTAGCTAATCCTGTAAAGGCTTGTCTTATATATTAATTCCTAACAAAACTTTCCAACACAACATTCATTAGCATGTACCATTGATACCTTTACTAGTGCTGAGCCAGCAAACACAGTCAGGACTGCAGTTTTCGAAATGCCAAAGATAGCCCAGAGATTGGCAGACAAGTGCAGAGAGATGAGGCAGTTCTGAGGGGAAGGCAGAGAAGTCAAGTCAGGAAGACATGGGCAAGGACACCAAGGTACAAGGCTGGGTACAGCAGAAGGTACAACACAGCTCAGGAAAAGCAGAAGGAGAGTTTATGGTGTAAGCGGAGGGCACACTGTACCATTAAGCACTATTGCAATCATATTGATGGGGAAATGAAAGATGATGACTGTTATTTCTGAGCACTTTGGCCAGTGTTTTTGGTGTTGGTTTTTTGTTTGTTTTGGATACCTATCTGTTCAAGAAATGAAGTCTAAATATGTTTTTCATGTATTGCTATTACTATTTTTACCACGCAAAGCATTACAGATATGCATACTACATTCTACTGCTCTCAGAAGTGCTCCTCTTTGCAGTGAGGTGTCATTGGTTCACAGGTTTTGTAAATGAGGAAATTTCCATATTTTACAGAATAGATTTTCAGCTCAGAATCGCATCAAATATGATAATGCATGAAAACAGCAACAGACCCTTACAAAACCTTTGAGGAAACAGATGTTGAAATTGTAAATGTGAAACAGTAAGTATAGTATTTGAGCTTCTACAGGAAAAATAACACATTGTAGCAAACACAACATTTCTGTACATGAACGATTGCAAATAGCATATCTTGTAAAATATTCTAAAATAAATTACTTATTGAATTACTTAAATTACTATTTTTGTAATACATTCATGATTTTTACAATTTAGCATGACTTGTAATTTAAAAAGGGGTTGTAAGGGAAGATGATAAATTTTTGGAATGGGACAAAGTCTCATTGTGAGTCACAGTAAGCAACTTTGCATAGTGCTGTAAAATCCTGCAGTTTGTTTAACAATGGCTCTAGCAGGTGGCATATGGCTAATACCAAGTCTGTCACTATCTCCAGGGTGCCAGACATTCCTCAAATTTTCTGTGAGAGGAATTTTTTGGTAGATTTGGATTGTAAAGGCACATGAGCATCTGCTGCCTGCTCAATCTCATTATCATTGACAGAGTTAACTCCTGCAGTTCTCAATGTGGTAGCCAGGGACAGAAGCTCAACTTTTCCCTTCCACCATGGACAGTGATTTTGACAAGGTCTTGAACAAATGCTCCATTCAAATACAAAGAGAGATGTAGCTGTAGAGTAAATGCAACTTTTTGAAGGTCTATTAGAAACCATAAAACAAACAAACAAACAAAAAAATTAACATGATTTCTTGAGCAATGTTATTACTATTTTTAAGATGAATTCTTATGTCAAGATTAAAAATTTTGCATTGTCTTTCCTTTACCATTATTTCAAGAGAAAACCAAGACTTGAAAGAAAATATTGAATCCAAGTTTATCCAGAGTTAGAAACATCTGAAATATTTGCCCTTTATTTTGGATTTTATATTACTATCAGTCACCATAATATTTAAACTATTTGCAAGTGAAATCAAATGCAATAAAATCCATAATAAGCTCAAAAGACTCTGGAACTTTCTCTCTTCTCTGTTTTAGACAAGCCTTTTGATTTTATGGACTGTTATTCAGTTCTTTTTCTATTGCTCTTAAATTACTGACAGCTTTAAGAAACATGAAAGACATGGGAGAAATTAAGTTAAAGGAAACATTACTGTCTACTTAAAGTAATCCACTTATTTTTGTGTACTATAATTGCTTTTCTTAAGGCCTGTTTAAACTCAGTTTATCTCCCCATAAATTTTACCACTGGTGAATATGAGCAAAGAAAAATTTTCTAATGATGAGCCAGTGGAAAGGGAAAAAAAAAAAAAAAAGGTGAAGTTTTGTAGTATACTTCAGTGTATAAACTTAGGCTCTCAAAGTGGGAATTGGCTGGAATGTCATGCTTTAGTCTAAGAGAACTCCATTTTTCACTGCTTACGGTTCCCCGGCTCCAAAAAAGTTTTGAAATGTAGAGCACTGGCAGACGAATGCATTTTTTGTTCAGCCAGTCCATGACCTATTGATGTCTGCCAAGTCACCACAATGGACTCCAAAAAGATAAGCTTCCTGTCCTTTGTTTATTATCTCTTCTATAATTTCACTATTTACATCACAAAAATTACCTCAGATTCACACCTTCAGAGAAATATTCCACTTGTGTCCTAAAAATATACTTGCTTAAAGAGCAAAGACTTGCAAAATGCTCCATCTAAATAGTTTTCGAAAAAAAAGTAAGAATAAAAAAGGCAAAGCGCGGTACAATGGAAATATTTATCTTATGATGCTAGTAAAACACTTTAATTTTAATGTGGTGTAAAAGCAACAAGACACGCTTTAAGATGTCTAATTCTGTCAAAACACAAGGAGTGGAATGGAAATAGCCAACTGGAGAAGTCTGTGTTTTCACTGCAGTATTTTCTGTTTTGGAGGGTTGGAAAAAAGTCAGTCCATCTAGTCCATCCAGCCCAAATGTTGTTATCTGTGGAATACTGTAAGTGAAGCAGGGAAGTGTCGTCTACAGGACAGCTGCAACTGCTGTCCAGAGATGATGGTGGCATATAAGGAGGAAAGATGTTACCAATTTTGAAATAGCTGGAGGGGAAGAGAAATCTCTCTTTAGGAGCAAGTAATATTCCATTTCTTTGTTTTTGAGACAAATCAAACCAGTGCTAGTACCCTGCCTATAGGGGGACGAACACATCTTTTCTGTAAAAACATTTAGGGAAGAAAAGCTTTCACAGAGAAATAATCTTTTTTTTATTTGCTTGTCTTATGAAAAAAAAAGTTTTCATACACAATTCCCCTTGCTGGTTTTGACCTGTCACAAAGAACAAGCCAGATACATACAATACAGTAAGTTTCCATATTTTTCTTTACCATGAAATGTTGATAGTGAGAACTATTTTAAACCTTTAAAAAGGAATGCACACAACCTTAAACGTCCAAATGCTTCGAGTACCATGTGCCCAGCATTAAGCTCAGATGTCGCATTGCCAATCTTATGACTAAAATCAACACTTTTAATAAGCCTTTTGGTGGGACGAGCAGTTGAGGGAGAGCAACCCAAATGCAGATAGGTCAGAAGCAGAAATAATAATGTATACTTCATAGCACCTCTCTTTCTATGGACATTTTAGAACATCTCAAAAGATTTGACTGAGGAAGAGGATGGTGGCCCCTGACATGAATCACTGGCCACTCTTTATGGAAGCCTGACATAGATTAGCATAACAACTCAAGAAAACAGGAAAATCATCACAACAGTAATCATGAAGTACAGAAGTTGTCAAAGGACTTGGCAACGGTCTCAGAAGACACACAACTGAGTCAAAACCCTTGGAACCTTTTGTACAGCATGGCTGCCAGATGCAGACAGTGTATTTCCCAGATTCTTTAGCTGGCCAGAACAAGAAACAAGAAACAGAACAAGAAACAGGGGCTGCATGTGGAATAAAATCTTATCTTCAGGTTTGAATTAGATGTGCAGTTAGATATACAGTACTAAGTATGTAAATATCTGATCAAAACTCTCCTAAGTATTCTCTTTTTACTCCTACAATGCATATGAATCATGCTTCTTTTCTGTTGAAGAACTGATCACAAATAAAACGAGACCCTAAGAACAAAAATGTAAAGAAGTGAAAGAAACACATATAAATTAAATAAATTGGAAACAATGCTAATCTTAATAACTAAAGGTTAACTGATATGAGGTACTCAAGTTTTTGAAGTCTTTTCTTCACTAGCACTTACAGTTTTGTAAATCTTGTGTAGAAGAAAGTATATTGTTTTGCATAATTTTTGCTTTTATTCCATTCAGGAAATAAGTCAGAGGATCACTGGAGCTTTCAACCAATTGCTGTAGGACAAAACACATTCTTCATTATGTGAATCTGAAGACTAAGCCTGGACTTGTGTTTTTTCCTAAAAATCATGGATCCTGAGGCCCTGGAGATCCTCACGTTCCCTGAGTGTTTTCTGTGTAAATGTGGTAAAGAAGAATGACATTGAAGGGGTTTTCTTCAAAAAGAGAGAAAGAATTAAGCAAGCAGCCCAAAAAGACATTGAGGCATGAAGCCAGAAACCGCTTTATTCACTAGCACATTGTAATGTAACCCTGCCTAGCTTTTGCCATTACTTCAATGGAATCACTGTCATAAAAACATCCAATTTTGATGACTGAGCAAAGTTCTAATGGATTTTTTTCTAAATGTCTTTCAAAGTGTTTAGTACCAGAGGGTGATTTTTCTGACATTGGTTAAGATATATGGTTCTTTGTTTTATATATTTTTTTAATAATCTCTATGTGGAAGGCAAATAGTGTGCTATTAATCATACATGTGATAGTTTTATATTTTTAACATCTCATGTTAGAAATGAGAAAATGTTAGACAAGGAAATAAATCACAGAATAGATGTTCTGTATGCTTGTCTTACCTTCCTGTTCTACTTCTACCTTTGGTGTCAATATACAATGTAGTACATGGTACACAGCATATGTATAAAATGCAGTTCATTGCAGGTGCAGAAATCAGTTATTCTTATTTCCCATGCTTAATATTATTGATTAAAAAACATCTTTCAAAATGCATCACAAAAAATATCTCTACAGTTGTCTGGTTTCATTGGCTTTTGAAAATCACTTACACCATGCTATTAACACTAAGTTTTAGAACTACTTTAGAACTATTTATTCTTGCCGTGGAATTGCAAAAAGGTTTATCTCACCTCATGATGTAGTATTTGCAAGAACTGGCCCTAGAGGCGGGGGGCTGCCCTATCCTGGAGTAGTACATAGATAGGTCTGTAGCACAGGTCTGAACGACAGTGTATCCCAAACAACTTCGTATCCCCCAAATCCTTCAAAAGCTGAACATTAGACCCATTTTGGCATTTAAATTTCTTCCTATCCATTTACTTCTCATCTCTCCTGGTGCATCAGTGCTGTGACTTATCTAAAACTTAAGGCAACTTGAGTCACCATTTCATGCCTTCCAGTATGGGCAGGTCACTATCAAATATGCACATGCAATCGTATTTTGCAAATAGTGAATACATTATAAAATACTCAACACATAGTTTAACTGCTTTCTTGAGTCAGGTGTAAAGACGGGAACATGTCATGCCCACATCAGGACACATGACTCAAAATGTTGTGTTCAGGCAGTTTTGGGATATAACATCACTTCTGCTGGAGGAGCAAGAAATATCACAGTTGGAACAGACTGGTAAGCAGCAGACTGAGAATTGCTTTGAAAGAACGACGTAATACTTGCTTTTAGTGCAAGGCAGTGTGTTAATGAAAACCCTTGCTGAGTGCTCTACAAAGGACATACAATATCAAGCAAAACCAGTTGCAGCCCTTGAAACAAAATATTTCTTGTCTTTAAGGAGGAGGGAAAACCACCAGTTAAGGCTTTACCCCATATCGTCCTGCTACATCAGCAATTACGTCAGTCATGAGAGTTTCAGCAAGAACCGGTCCAACAATTGTTTTATCTGGAACAACAGAGCTTTTACAGTGAAAACCACAAATAAACCAGTACAGTCTAACTTCTTAGAGCCTGTCCTAAACTGGTCACATTGTTGGTATGCCACTTACTTCTGTCCAAGAGAATAAAGATGTCTTCTAATAACTGGGTCACATTATGAAGTTGACAGATATTAATCTTCTCCCTTGGTTTTGTTTCATATCACTCCCTGAAATTAGATAACAAAACTGAGACAAGGGAGTATGACTGAAACAGCTTTAAAGTTGCCAGAACCCACGGCATTAAAGATTTCAGTCTTTGTCAAATCCAAAGAGAAAGCCTGATCAAAAGTAGACGTTATAAAATGCTTGGCTGTAGAAATATTCTAGGCAGTGTTAGTGTGGGTTCCTATGAGATATCTAACTTCTTAGCACAGTAAATTTTGTTAATTAAACAACTTGTATAATATAGAATTACATTTTAAATATCATTTCCTTTGTAATTCCAGGAATAAACATAAGTTATTTTCACATGACCATTAGACAGTATAAAATATTGGGTAAAGATTAAGCAGAAATCAAAGCTAGTTTGTACCTTCAAGGGCTAGAAATACTGGAGTTATCTCAGTCTCACACATGGACTGAGATATGGACATGGACACACACGATCAATTAGGGAGATTCTTCTTGAATATGCTGTATTATTTTGCATGCTTTTATTTCATTATCATAGTAAGAGTTGGTCTTTTTTTAATTATTATTATTAGTTTTGTTTTGAAACTAGGGTGGAAGCTTTCACCTTTACATAAAGTGTTCTCATTTTTCATGTAAAATGCCAAAAAGGAAGAATATTCTATATGTAAACATTGAAGTTCTACATTAGCTATTTAACATGCAACAGACTGCATACTTTTGGAGCAGGATACAGTAATAACAAGTCATACAAATCATGAGTATGTTCTTGAATGATTCTCAACTATATAATAAACATTCAGTAACCTCTCAACATATCGCATGAACGTAACTTTTCCTGGTACAAAAGAAAACCTTTTTCTCCAATTTCAAATATGCCTTATTGCATAGGATGCAGATGAATACAAAGAAATTTATGCTCCCCAAATGTTGAAAAGTAAGATATTTTTCCTTCAGAAAAAATATCCCACATTCTTTTGGGGATTTTTTTAAATGATATTTTGATTTGCCTTCCTCCTCTTTCTTTGATGTCATGATAGACTTTTTTTTTTAATCCCTTATTTATGCAATTTTACTTAAGGTCTTCTCTTATGCTTCGATGTGACTTCCCTAGGAGTTTGTCTTGAATAATTTTACTTACCGATCGCATCACTGAAATTTCTAATTTTCAAAATTTCTTAATCCCACCCCCAAAAGGTATCACTAGTTTCATCAATTTACTGAAAATAATGTACAGTTCACAGTAAAAACTCTTTCAGTGAACATGGACTTACCTGAAATGTCTGCACAAGAAATGAAAGGTGAAAAAGAGAACTCAAACATTAAAAAAAAGTGCAGATGAATTATTCACAACCGTATAGTAAAGACAGATAACATACTTACAGTTTAATAGTAGAATAGGCTGCAATGTGTCTTCTGTAGTCTTGATACATTCCTTATATCTGTCTTCATTTTGTTACTGGAAAGATTTAAATACTACTTTGTATAGGCAGTAGACAGAAAGAGGTCTTATAACTGTTCATCAATGAACATCATGTTCACTATTTCAACCCATTGCTGTTGAAGTCTGAAGGAGTTCAATGTCTCTTCATTTCCTAAAGAAAAGGAAAAAAAAAAAAAAAAAAAGATTTTCATTACTTCAGGAAGAAAAACTTGTAGCATATGTAATGATTAGGATAATTACAATTTTATTTTGTGACTTTTCCATGCTACACTAAAAGCTTGATTAGGTCACTTTGCCAAGTTGTTTGATAAATATCTGGCTAGAGTTATGAATTAACACAAATCTCTTTCAGGCCAGACAAATATCTTTGTGGTAGCTTAGACAACACCACAGGGATGGTGGAGAGACAACTCAGGGCCCTGTGAGCATCAGCAAGCTGTAAGGATGCCCAGCCTCAGCAGGACCTTCACCTCTACCTGGACCCCTTGGTAGAAACCTCCTGGCCCCAGTCCAGCCCCTCACCATGTCATGGGCTGCCACAGACCCTGCGACCAGCCCCCATCTCTGCCCACCCTGCCCGGAGGCTGTGGGACAGCTCAGCTCCCTGGCTGGTCCAGTCATGGTGGGGCTGCCAACCTTCAGCTCACTCGCCCTGTGCAGCAGCCCTGCAACCCTGAGAGACACAGTAAAATGATATTAAGATATTTTTAGTAAAATATGCTGGTTTTACTGTATCTGCACTATTTCTCCAGTAACCGAAGGGTGAGATTTAGTCTGAAGGATTTATGAGATTAGTAAAATGAGCCTCCCATTACAGCTTTAAGAGATTTTCTATGGAACAGCTTGGCTTATGTTACGTTCAGCATCCCAGAAGGAAAGATAAATCTATACCAAATATTAACAAATTATTATTAGTTGTAATTGCTAGCTTTAATAGTTGGTTTTAAGGGAACTATGTTGGAGCTAAGCCTACTTAACATCTTCATCAAGAGGCCGGACAATGGGAGGGGGTGCATCCTCACCACGTTTTCCAGTTACACTAACCTGACAGGACCAGGTGATGTGCAGGCTGGCAAGGCTGAGGTGCACAAGAAGGAAGGGAAGCAAAAAGTCCAAAAATACAAAGAAATATATTCATAAACATTGGAATAGTTTCTCCAGAATGCCCATACTCAGAGATTTTCAAAATCTGAATGGAGAAGGACCTGATTAACCCCATTCAAATTTGAAGTTAGCTTTGCTCTGAGCAGGAATTGAGCAAGGAACCTGTAGAACCCCATTCCTGTTCCATCCTCACTTAAAACATCACGCTTCAATGACTATAGCTGAACTGTTCCTTTGCATTACAAACCAAAGCACTTAACGCTCAGGTGAACTCTCCTACAGAGAGTATCACTTGTAAAATATTCTCCTATGTCAAATATCAGAACTGCTATTTAATTAGAGATTAATTTATGTCTCTACGCATTTTGTACTTTTACAATTACCTGACAATTTCATTTATTCATGTCAATCTTGTAGAAAAGTGGGACCTTTTTAAACTCTGCTGAGTTTTGGTCTTTAACTCATATCTTGTGACAACACATTATTCAGAATTTGTATTAAAAGCAATTATTTAATCAATTTTTATTTGCAAGCAAAAAGGACTATATGTTTACATTAGAGTATAGATGGCAGGCTGAGAGCAACAGTGGTGAGATATAAACAGCTATTAAGGCGCAGTCCCTCTTAAATGGGAAATGACAGATATGGCATTATATTTATTTCAGTGGTTTGTGAAAAGCGAACAGACCTCATGCTTAATGATTTTGATTGGCACAAATAAAATTAGGCAAATAAAATTAGATCCCTTACACAAAATTTCTGCTAAAATGTGAGAAGAAGGACAGGCCGATAACCCACTTTTGAGCAAAAATAAAACTACACATTCAATTTTTTCTGTGAGGTTTGAAGTTTAGGAAGAATTAGGACCTACATGGACACAGTATTCAAAACAAAACGAAACAAAAATTCAAACCAGCAGTTGGGGAAAGTCAGGAAAGAAAGAGACAAATTTCTCTTTTTTCAAAATATTGAACAATTACATTAAAAAAAAAAAAAAAAACACTGATTTGGCACACCTCAGAAAATCACACTGATTTTTCAGAAGGAAATGAAACTGATCCTCTGTGTCTTAGAACACTGAGACACACTTGTTGCCAGTGTCCAGTATCTTCACAAATTGTACTAATTTTGCAGTAGAACAGACAATCAGGAGAATTGTAGGCATTAATTTTGTTCATCTGCTATCTTTTAGCTAACCATCTCTTTCCTGCTGCAGCATCCCCAAACCACAGAAATAGTAGTAAGAAAGTGGGTGCATCTCTTACAGTTAGTGGGGAGAATGAGGCACAGCAATGACTCTGAAGGTCTGAGAAAATGACATTCTTTCAAGTCTGAGAGTACTTTGCTTTACACCCTAAAAAGTAGTTTTCACATTTTTCCAATAAGCAGTGCAGTGTTGGCACTTCCAAGAGAGTCACACAGACAATTACTCCCACTTATTATAATGGTTCTCTGTGGAAAAGTAGAGTCATCCCATGAGTTATCTTGGTCTTCATTGCATAAGCAAACCTTCACTGACATTAATGTCCTCCTGAGAAATGTCTATTTCAAACTGGTACTTTCCAGCACAAAAAAAAAAAAAAAAATTATTCGGCAAACAATCTTATAGTGCTGCTCTCAAAAGTCAAAAGACAAACAGCCATGCTAAAATCTTGTGGGTGAGAGTTATTTAATTAATGCTGTTGTGCCCTTTAGCAACCAGCCCCTGAACAAAGGGCACGGGGAATGAATTAAGAACTGAGAAGTCAAGAAGTCAAGAAGTCAAGTCTTCTATTAAAAGAGAGAGAGAGAGAGAGAGAGAGAAGGACGTAATAGGATACCAGTTTTTATGCACTGAGAATAGAGTTCCTTGTTTATATTAGTTGAATCCACTTGAATCCAGAATCTAACAATTTGAAGAAAAAAATGCTATTAGTGTTTCTATCATATTCTTAATCTTGTGCAAGACGTCGTATTTTTGCATTTTATTTCAGAAGGGAAAATGGCCATGTATGCAAACAATATATAAACAATTTATATACAAGAAAAGGTAATGTGTTCTTTTCAGTCTTACTACAGTTGCAAGGCAGAAAACAATGGTGGTATCTTGTTCCATTACGCAATAAATGTGGTTATCTTGTGGTAACCAAATATGTTGTTTTTCTATAACCAGTACCAGGCAGGAACATAAATGCCATTTATATTTTTGTTCCGAGATCTAAACAGGGTTGCACAAAGGGCTTGCAAAGTGTTTCAAGATTTTAGATCCTGAACATACTGATGTCAGTAATGAAGTAAACTAGTTCTTACTTGCAGTACATCATATAACTTCTTTTCCTGGGAGACAAAAAGGTAAGGTTCTTTCAACTTCAATATAAACTTTTTGCTTAGAATAAAACTGTTTTAAAGTTCCACTCTATCAGTTCTGTAACATAAGACTTTCTGTACAAATGAGTAGCAATGCAGGGAGGTATTCTTGATTTGTCCATGAGAATTTCTCTCATTTCAGAACAAACAAAAAAAAAAAAAAAAAAAAAAGTGCTCATTGCTATTTAGAGAAAAAGGAGCATCAAGAAGACATAATGTTTCTATAGCAACAAAACTTCCTCATTTCGTGTTCCTATTCACACTAATTGTTTTATTCTGAGCCACTTCTGGCATTTTGCAACCAATAAAAAGGGTAACAAAAATTACTTCATACATTTGTACAGTTAACTCTTCAAATGTGCCTAGCAGTCTGGAACTTGTGTCAAAGGCAGTTACTCTGTGATCATTAATTGTATGGCAGAGTAGAAGTGGTGTTATCATAATTTTTGCACTTTTAAAACAGAAATCTTCAGTGTTGCTGGAAAACTGAATGCAGAATAAACTCAAATTAATATGCAGAACAAAGTCCAGTGGACTAGATTTGGCAGTCAGAGACATTATCAAAATGGAAATACATATATTTATTTATATATTTATTTATACTTATATCACTTCTCATTCAGATAGCTAGTTTTTCAAATCTGTCTCATTATGAATTTCTATTCATTAAATATCCTCTTTTCTGACTGGGAAAACCTGTTTTTTTCCCCTTTCAAAATAAATGGGTGCTTTATTTTAGCCTTTCCCTGGCAAGTACTCCTCCTAAATATTCACAAAGCTATCCCTTTTGTATTCCTTCTTGTTCTTCTGTGGTATAATGCCTACAATAAATAAGTAAAGTTTCTACAGTACACGGTATAGGAATCTTCACTGGTGCCCAATCTTTTTCAGGATGAATAGCAACTCATTTTTATAGCCTATTACTTAGTGACATACATTTTGTGATACCAGCACAAAGCTATCCAGCTGTCAGCATCAGTTCTGGTAGTATGATGAAGACTATAATTGAAGAACATCTTTAAAACGCTGCTGAGAGTTGCAAGAGAAATCCACAAAGAACTGATTCTGTATTTATGCCTTGCACTAATGGAAGGAAACAAGTTGTTTTTTTTAAAAAAAAAAAACAAACTTTTTTTTTAAATTAATCACAGAAAAAAAAAATCTAAAATGTAGGATTTGTTGCCCAAGTCTGCTAAACTCCTTTTTATGAGGGTTATTTGAAATTAGCCAACCAACCTTCCTACTGAATTATCTTAAATAATGCTGAAATATTAAATATTCACATACTGTAGTGTAGTGAAAATGGGAAGATGGTTAAAGTTCAACTCATACTCCTTGAACTGCTTGGCCCCAAACAGGATTTTCCCACATATGCAGCAGGAAGCATGTATCAACAATAAGAATTTTTTAATAGTGGAGAATTAGATTCCCATGCTGAGAAGAATGATATGGAGAATATTTTATTAATTGGTAAATGGTGCATCTATGAATCTAAGGTTTTCTGTATTTTTTTTTTAATAAAGCCTTTTAAGAGCCATGCAGTACTGATAAGAGATATATGAAGAGCTCTGGAACTATGGACAAAGCGTTTCAGCTGTTCCAAAATGCAGCTAAGTCCCCAAATGTGAATGGATTTATGAAATATCTCTATTCAGCTTAAAAATCCTTGCTCCTTTTAGAAATTTACTGCATGTTAAATTGTATAAAAAGTCAATAGGAGCTGGTGCAGACCTGCGTGCCTTTTAAAGTCTTTCCAAATGTCTGTAATCAGCAAAACCTTGCCTGTACATTATGCATACGTTGCATATTTTAGAAACTCCTACCTTTAAAACGTTGAACAAAAATTAATAAGACAAGCTTTTTCTTGAAACTGTTTTATATATCCCCTGGAGTAATTTTGTCAAAGTTATCACATCTCCTAACATAAAAGGACAAACCTTTTATTGATAAATACATCCTTTACCACATGAAGAAATTTCCTTCTTCCTTATTCCCTCCCTCACCCATCTCAAACCATTCATAACCACATTCCTTTAGTTCAAAGGTGGGAGAGGAGAAAACATTCATCTCCAATGTTACAATTCTTCGAAAAAAAAGATGGCTTAAAATGAAGAATAAGTAAAGTCAGGGAATTTGACACAGCTTCTATTATAATAAGCGCTTTTATTATATTCGTAGAGGGATGGAATAGCAGTGCTATTTTCATGTTTGAGAAATGGCCTTTCCAGTGAATATATATAATTTGAGGGGAGAGAGATGCTCGGTGAGGCAAAATTACTTCTAATGGTCCTGCCACCACTTGGAGATCTAAGATATATTTTTATGTCATTGTCATCTTTACTTGGGTTTCCAGTAGTCATGCCTCTTCCTATGGGGTTTCCATAGTAATTAAGGTATACTTAAAGAAAAAAATAAAATAAATAAAAATAAAAAGCCATTGGCACTTATTAGCACATCAAGGAAAAAAATGAGTGTGTGTTAATTAACTAAGCACTAAATATGTTTTTGGCTAGGTAAACGGAGCGTTTGCCTGTCAGTTAGCTTAGATTTTCTTTGCCTTATATTCAGGCCAAAATGTGTTTTAGTTAAGCATAAAAGGTTCATTACCAGTGATAATTTACCCTACGTATCAAAACATATTTATAGAGCAATATAGCAGAAAAACTTTATCATTGAAAAAATATATAGCACAATGCATCTATTATGTCTATATAATTTAAATTTAGTGATTTTGATAAATCTGCAAAGTAGTTTCATAAATGAAGCTTCACATACCTCAAACTTATTCTGAAGACTGCGTATAAAAAGAGAACACCTACAGTCTCTTCCAACCCTTTTGCCACAGTCTAATTTAAATAATACCCAGTTCTGCTGATTTTTCTACACGGGAACATTTTCACTAAAGTAGTGTGAATGAGAGTCATGGTGGTGGTGGGATATTAAAAAAAAAAAAAAAAAAAAAAAAAAAAAAAAAGCATTTAAAAGTATTTAAAAACACTTCATCCACAGATGCTAAATAAACACCAAACCTTTTAGCTGGATCCATTTTCCTGACACATCCTAGAAGCGTAGAGAAGGCAGGTTTGTCCTTAATGCTTTTTAACTATGCACACTGCTACACAGATATCTCTGTAATGAACAACGACTTTGTATAATCAAGGAAGGCTAATACACTTTCTTCAGGTTATATTCTCAAACACAGAACTTGTGTGAGTGCCATTCACAATTTGCAATTTGCAACATATAATTTATCCCAAAGTTATTTCTACTGATACTGCTGGGAAATGATACTTTTTTTTTTTTTTTAATATATCCCCAGATTGCTGTTTAATAGCCCTTGATTAGCATGTTTTCCCATGAATTTTGCCTAGGCAATGTTTGAATTCATTCATATTTTTGGTGACTACACACGTCTTTGCCAATGACAACTTAATTACTTCCTTTTTGTTTATATAGAATGTCTCCCCAGCAATTCACTTGCTGCATCCCCTTGGGCATTCTGTGAGACACCTGCAAGAATTAACTGCTTTGGCTGATCCTTTTAATTTCCTATTCATAAACATCCTTATTTGATGTAGCTTCTGTTTTTAGTTGGATTCTACCTACAAATGGCTGAAGTCACCTCTTATATAGTAATAATATAGCACCAATTTCCTATATTTTTTCATAGTTTCGAGTACTGTCACCTTCTTCCAAAATTAGTCAGAAAACCCCTAGTACCCCAACACTTCACCTCCCACTAGGGCATGAAATTCCAATGTGAAGAGAAATTAAAATGTGTAGCACTTTAGTGATATAGCAACTTTAGTCCTCAGTTTTGAGTCCTTTTTTATTAAAAAGATATATCACCTTTCCTTCTCCAGAGTGATCTACACTGTCAGTTTTCACACCTGGTGACTAGAATCTCATTGATATTTTTTTCCCCTCACCAAAATTTCTTGGATCTATCAGCAATTTTAAATTGTATTTTCATTTATCTACCTTATATTCTTGTATTTATCAGTTAGATGTAGAAAGCATGAGCATACTTATATTATGATTATTATGATATTTTCATATATATATATATTTTTAAGACCTCATAGATTTTGGGTTACCACTCTAGAAAGACTGGGAAGAGTGGGTATGCACTATACAATTTAAAAACAATAAAATTGTTAATGTTGTATAAATAGAAAATGACTCCAAAAAAAGCTCAGTAGTTTTCTTAGAAGGCACCAATAGATATTAACATCAGTCTTCAATTTCAGTTACTCATTGTCTGCTGAATTTCTGTCACTTGGGGACATATACTGGAAACTTTTTTCTATCATTTTGGACTTGAGCAAATGCTGAGCAATTCTTTAGTCTCATCTTAGGTTTTTTATGGTTTTAGACTGAAGTTTGCTTTTACCTTGTCAAATTAGTCTATACGAGTTTAAGTTGCCTACACCTTACCACACAGCAAGAGAGTCAGGCAAATGATGTTGGGAAGACAAAAAATAACCTGAAAATTTAAGGGACTAAGACTACTCTATTAATATCCTTAAGGACCTGTCCTCCAAATACCCACTATAGATAATTACGTGGTGCAATTACCCTTCAAAATAGGGAAATAAATAACTGTAATACTGCTGTGTAGATGGATTATGTATTTCTGTTTGGATAGCAACTTCTTATCAGAACAACCTGATACCTAGAAAAACCCAAAACAATAAAGGAAACACACTGTCCATCTGTAATATCCCTCAGTGAAACAAGATATCAATAAAACACTGTTAAACTAGCTACACAGCCAGCTGAATTAGAGAACAAAAAATCATTACTGAATGAATTAGATGTTATTAGATCAGCCCTATTAATGCCTGTAATATATCTAATATACCTGTGACTTCTGCATAGATGGGCTTGAAATGCTTAGAGAATGGCTGGGTAGACATTGAATACACCTAAGATCACATACCTCTGTACATTTTACTTATTAAAGTAGAGCACTGTAGTGCATAAATAGGTGTTTCCCAACAATTCTGTAAATAATATATAACAAACTGGAGGAAATGTAATCATCTGGAATTAGAGACAAAGTATAGTATAAGCTTTGTAGCCCTCCCTCTCCATCCCCCCCCCCCCCCCCCCGACTTTTGAGTATATTATTTTTACATTGTATTTAATAAAATTTATATGTAGCTGTTTAGTATTTTTATATTTAGCACGTTTTCAATCTTCCAGTCTCTGACGTGGAATGCTTTAGTGGCTTCTCTTTAGTGACTTCTGTTTTTTTCGTTTGTTTGTTTTTCCCTTCTTTCCTTAAAATCTTAGTCTGAAAACATGTCAAAATATAAGACCTTATTTACAGTTTTGATAACAGTTTATCAGAGAATAATACATCCCCATTTGTGCTATTTGTAATTCTTGGTAAATGTACCTATCTTCCTCACAATAACTTTCAACTAAGTATTTTTTATTATTTATTTTTTGCTTCAACTGTTAGCATGGTCTTATGCCTTTCTACGTGCAACACTGCTTAAAACATACATATGTATACATTTGACTTCACTATCTGTGTACTCCATTTCAGTTTAACTACATCTTCCTCTATCATATCATTTAATTTTGTGATTTTATTATATCAAAATGCCAGAGGGGTTGTCTCTTCCAAACAAAAATAGCAGACTTGTTCTCAGTACTCTAGCAACAACAACAAAAAATCAGTAATTCATCTTGGAGGAAAGGTGCAACTTACACTCTAATTTGTGCTACACATCATTCTCCTTACTATACAGCTGTTGTAAATCAGCGATGGGACTGATTATGAACTCCTAAGTTTGACTTTGCCATTTCCCTGTTAGTATATGTTCTGAAGGGCCACTTAGCTGTGCGTGGGAAGAATCGAGAGGTATATCCAGCTATGCAGCCAGTAGGTGTCTCCCTTACACCCGTACAGTAATCACGTCGGCTTGTGCTGTATACACACATTTAACAAGGTCTATATGCATTTCAGTGTGTGCGGGATGGGGGCATGGCATTATGTGCTGTATTCCTGAAAGGGTAGAAATACAGGGAAAGATCAAGTGTAATTTAATTTGAACAAAGTTTCCCAATTCCGTTCAAAATGCTCCATGCCACAGCAGAGAGTTTGGGGAAATCATGTATTTTTCAAGTGTTTTTCTTATTCTCCATACATTATATTCATACAATTTTGCTGAGCATATATTGTAACACTCTAAAATGAACAACATCTAGAAAGATTGAGATAGCCCCATCCTGTCTTGCACAGCACTAATAACAAGCAGCTTGAACAACTAGATTGAGAAATACTTTAGAACATTTTCCATTAAAAGTTTTAGATTCCCATGAATCTTAGTTTTTTGATTTAATGAATCCATTCTATTGAACATGTTAGGCAGCTGCAATAACTCATTAGAATTCCAAACTGACTACAGAAAACCCTGTGTTTTAATTAAAAGTAATTTATCATTAACAACTTGAAGGTTTATCTTGTTTCCAAATTATCACTAAAAAATAAAACCCAACACATCTGCAAATATTGTATGATAGAGAATTTAGTTTCACAAGCCTTAAAACCTTAATAAACCCACTTCTGATTAATGTTTTCTGCATTACTGCCCTCAGAGTCCTGTCCTGCATTTTGCATAAGTATCAAATGTGTCTGGACTTCTGAAAACCCAAGAGAGAAGAATATGAAAGTGCTTTCTGAGAGCCAGTAGCTTCTTTTTTTCTGATAGCCAAGTGAAAAGGAGAATCTGTCAGGCTGCAAAGGCCACGGGAGGAAAGGCAATGAATGTCTGTGTCCAAAAGCAGTGCTTGCAAAAGACTGCAGGAGTAACAGCTACACACAGCCGGGGAGAACTGGAGGAAACAACTGTAGCAAGCAAAGAATTGTAGCAGGTGTGGAAACCTGAACTGAGAAAGGATGTGATTAGAGCAGGAAGAGGTATTGGACAAAAATATGGGAAGGAAGTGTTAAAGAGAGAGGAGAACTATAAGACCACACAAGTCGGGTGGGAGAGGAGGAAGTCTGAGAAATTTGTGGGGGGATACTGAAACGAGCTTCTTATTGGGTGTGATGGGGAAATGCTGACGGCATACGACTTCTGAAATAGAGGGAGAGGGCTGGGATTTGGGACGCAAGTGGTATGAGACTAAGACGTGGATTTGCAGCTTTACTATCCCAGTCCCTCTCTCTCTCTCTGTTTTTGTTTTTCTTTGTTTGTTTTTGTTGTTGTTTTTTGTTTGTTTGTTTAAAATCAGTAATTTTAAGTGATCATTTTAGACTTACGTAAAGCCTTTATATGAGGGGGTTCAGATTCTGCAATAGGATAATTGGAGATAGATTCCTAGCAGCAAAACCTTGAGATGTTGAAACTGAAGAACTATAGTTGAAATGTGAAATATGGTACAAAACCTCCACTGTAAACCTAAAAGCCACATTCACTGCCACAATGATCTTGCAAAGACAGCTTATAAAAACACAAGGAAAAAAAAAAAAAAAAAAACACTGATATATTCACTTAGTTGCAGACTGATGATAATGGAAAAAGTATCTCTTGGCATTTTGTGGCTTCTCTTAAAAGTGGAAAGAATGCATCCTAACCACACCCAGCACAGCATCAGCAAGACAGCTAAAACCAACAGTAAAAAACAAATTTCTTGAAAAGTTCAGCTTCAGAAGAAGCAAAATCCTTGCTGAATTAAGTTCAAGTTGGAGAACCACTTCAATTCAAAAATACACATATGCAGAAACAAGAATATTTCCATATTGACAGCTTCAGTAGTTTTTCTTTCAGACTGGTCTTCTCAGTTTTAAATTATTTTATTTTCTTATAAATATGTTTGTTTTTTCCTGAAACCATCATTAAACTTTTCATGTTGAAGAAACCATTTTAGGACAAAAAGCTTCCCTCAATTCTTCAAAAAGCCTGAAGATCTCTCCTTTTGGTTTGGCTATCGAGCTAAAAATGGCAGTATTTACAAACATAGATGAAGCAGGTGGTAGCAAGGCCATCATGATTAGGTGTAGTTTAACACACCTTCCCACCTAGTGACCCCCAGCCTTCTCAGGCCATATACCTACAAAAAACAATACTTTCCAAAGTTCTGAAATGATTTAGACCTGTTCCAAAAGAAAAAAAAAAAAAAAAAGAAAAATGCTTGAATACTTGGTTGCTGAAGTTACCCGTCAAGGCCCAGCAGGAAGATGGCTGCTCTTCTCAGGGAAGGAGGCAGCAGCCAGGCCTGGGCCTACTGGGCAGGGTCCCACAGGGCCCAAACAAGACGGGCAGCAGCTGGGGGCCAGTAACGGGGCTCAGACACAACCCCTGACATACCAGGGGACAGAGCAAAGCCCTCGTAACTCAATGAAGGGTTGACAGCCTGGGGCTGAGCTTAAATGGGACCCAGGGGTATGGGCCCAGGTGAGGCTGGTTGGAGCCAGGAAGGCCTATTAGTGCCCTCTGAACCCAGGCATTATCATGCAAGGGAAGAGTTACTTAACAACAGCAGGCCAACGTTTCTTACCACATGTTTGGGAAATCCTTAGAGTATGGATTTCATATGTCTAAAATCACATATTAAAAAGCAATGATATGTCATAGGAGGAAACGGATTATTTGAAAATTCCATAAGGATATATTAGAGAAGGGATTTTTTTATTATTATTTATTTTTTTCCATTTTAAAGGCCAGCTTGGCTGCTACATATGTGTGTAGAACCATATTAATAAAGCTTTGTTTAAGTGTCTGCAAATGAAGATATACCACAAAACAAAAAGAAAAATTCCTAAGCAGTTAATATCCTTCAGGAGCCAGCTTTATAGATGGTTTTGAAACACTTACCCAGAAACCCCTCTGAATCTGTCGAGGGCTAAATATCATTAAATATTGGCTGTAAGTACAGAAGTTACTTTTGAAAAATAGACTCATTTTCTTTAGACGTTTATGTCCCCCTATATTTTCACTTAAATGCAGGATGATTTTCAAAGTATTGCCAATAAGCAAATATTTCACTATTGCAAACATTTAGAACCTTCCTGGAAATTTGTCAACAAACCCTCACAAAACTGGTGATTTTTTCTTCTATTTCACACTACTGCAGTTTCCAGTTTCAAATTAAACTCATAAAAAACAATCATATATTAGCTCTTGTCAGTGTTCCTGGTCCAAAGATACTTCTTTGTCTTTCTGTTTTATTTCACAGGAGGGTTTTGTTGTTGTTTTGCTTTTTTTTTTTTTTTTTTTTTTCTCCTTTTTCAACTCTGTCCTTTCTGTCAGCTTTTTCTTCCAGTTCAGGTCTCTTGACTGGGTTAAATACATGATCCAAATAACAGCTTATTTATCATGCTGTTTGGTGATGGATGCTTTGACGATTGCCTCCTATTCTTTTCTGACTGTAAAACTGAATTAGATTCTACACCGTGCAAATGTACACAATACACATTGTAATGGCAGCTGGTGGAGTGCTGCTGTAGCCAATTCTGAGTCTTTTTCCAGTCACAACTTCTGTTTCTTGTCTTCTATGCACAGCTCTCCTCCACCTCCCCCCTCCCAACCAGTATCCTAAAGAAAATGTAAAAAGTACCAGGCAATGGCACCAGCTGGTCCTGTTTTCTGTCAACAGATATTCATGGTCTCTGATTGGAGTCATGGTCCCTAAAAGCCACATTTACACAGGAGAAGAAAATAACACTGTACCTTTTCTTACAAAAGAAAGTTAAACTATTTAGAAAATCTGCTCATGTACCTCCTGACCCAAAGATGGCCATCTAAATAATAAAATGACAGCTCCTTCAAGACATGGATGCACATGTAAACACAGTATAAGTATGTAGAAATATGACTTCCATATCTTTCCCACTTAAATAAAAGGAATGAGCTGCTACCTGTTTAAAACTAAAAGAGATTTAAACTTTAAAAAAGCTCTTATCTTTTGACACCACAGATGTTCTTAGTTTTTCTTAATCTTATAACATTTGCTGTACAGTAAGGAATCATAAGATTAACAGTCCCATGATATTTGTGGGTGAAACATAAAGGGATGTAAAAAAGTAACTTCAACCCATTCTGCTTTTTTGTTTTATTTAGATTTGTCTCAACTTTAGTAATTCAAACATTCTCTGTTTGTTTTTTTAATTCAATATATCCATAAAGAAAGGCATAGAGGCACTTAGTTTTAGACCTTTGAATGTTTCTTTTTTTACATTGTGAGGTAGTCAACTGAGCTGATAAAGGCAGTTTTATTGTTTTGATTCCTCAGTTTAATGTAAATGCATTTAAGCCCACTGTTGGTCAATATATGACAATACTTATCTTGATGTGGCTATGTAAGCAATGGGCCAAAGGCATTTTGCAGATTTCTGCAAGCTGACTGCAACCATGAGTGATTAATTTACTGTTCAATGGTATAGCTGTTAAATAGATCCTCTCTTTTCATCTGCCAATTTCTTACAGTTATTGTGACAACAGCTGAACTACATCTCTTTCCTTTTCTTCCTTGTTAAAGTGAATTACCTCTACTTATACTGCAAGAATGGTGTGTATTTCTGAAATTCTGTGGTATGTCAGATGTCTGCTTCACTACAGGTATAGGGTAAGTTTTTACTTCACTCCATGTATTTATCAAAGTGCTTCATGAAAATTTTTAATGGCTAAGAATATCAAACCTTAGTTCATTTATGTTCTCCTGTTTCACAGATTGTTACCTGCCTATGTACTCCTACAATATTTTCACTATATGAACTGCTTTCTCATATATTTCAGAATACAAAAACTTTTACCTGAATACCCGTCCTGATCAACCTGTCATGGAGGTCTTTTTTAATTTTGTTTGTCTTATGTTTATGTCTTAGAGTTGGAATGAACTTTGTTTTAAAAGTACATTGATTTTAATTAAAAAAAATATGCTTTTAGACTTAAACAGTCTCAGCTTGAACAAAACCCCTCAAAATAGGCAAGAGATTGTTTTGGCTTCCTTAATCAAAGAATAAGGAAAAGATAAGGAGTATGAATTTGAGTTTGTAACTCATAGTTTTAAACTCAAGTTTGTAACTTGGTTGTTTGAAGCTATATACAGGCCTGGATCTTCCATGCAGTACCACACTCCTCAAGTTTTTTGTTTGCTTGGCTGGTTGTTTTTTGGTTGGTTGGTTAGGTTTTTTTTGTTTGGTTGGTTATTGTTTTTTTCACTTTTCTGGTCTCTTCCCATCTCTGAGATTCAAGAGGTTCTTCTGTCACAAAAAGTAACAGGGTCACTTTTACTAGCTTTGTGATCATTCCCCTGTCCACTGGGAATTTTCCTTGTCGTTTAGTCTTTAGCCTTTAGTCTTGCGCTAAATGAGTGTTAAACTAAGAATCCAGTCTATACATCTTATTTTGTAAAGTTTCCACCTAATTCCACTTTCTGATACAGCATCCTTTAATTTTAGTAGCTCTGTCTGTAACTGTTGCAAGGAACTAAGATATGTAGTCAGTGCATTAAGCATCATATTTTATCAGTATGTTTCACAAAGGAAAATGTTTAGTAAAAAGTGGTGCAAGATACAGACACAGATATGGATTCAAACCTAATGATACCTAATGATCACACAGATTTTTGTGTTATCCCACCAGACCTATTTACATTGTCATATTGAGCTTTCCTTATTATTTAGTACTAATTTAGTACTAGGAACTACTAGTTCCTTCCCGCTCACACACTGATCTTTTCTCTGGTGGTTGCTTTTTGTCAGATTCATTGTTTGGTAACTTCAGTCAGTACTAAGTTTCATAATACCTTATATCACAGTTTCCTTGTAAGCTTCATAATGTCCAGACTTCCTGGCTTTTTGTGAAATAAATGGTGACTAGACCAAGAACAAATCATACTCAGAAAAAAAAAATACTGGTCTCGTTTGTCTGGAACACTTCTCTCCCTGATCTCTTTATGATCATCACAAATATTTGCAAAGTTAAAGCATGAAATCCAATGAAAGGGTTGGAGAGGATATAAAAAGAATGACTTTGTCAGTTTAAAGCCCCACATCCAACACTGTTGTAAGCTGTCTGCACCATGTTTAAAATCGAAAGCAAGGGAGCAAAACATTCAGGACATACAGATAATAAAGAACAAAATAGACTATAAAAGGGAGACAGCTGGAGACAGCAATTCTAAAGCTATAATCTTCCCTGAGTATATCTAAAACAGAGCAATCATTTCTCTTCCTTGACATTAGCAAAGAATAACTCTGATTCACTGAAAGTTCAGAATTTGTTCTGATCTTCTGTATGTAGGATTTAGTTCTTAGTGACACTGTAACTACCAAGTGCATTAAGAATCAAATAGACATTTATTCTGCACACATTATCAGAGGGTACTGAGAATAAACAAAAGTATTTCTGACCTAGAAAAAAAGAAATGAAGGAGAAATAGTATCAGAATTATAACAGGAATAATTGGTTAGGAAATGTCATAAAACATCCAGTATTCTCCTGGAGAAGCTGGCAGCCTATGGCTTGGATAGGTACACTCTTTGCTGGGTTAAAAACTGGCTGGATGGCTGGGCCCAGAGAGTGGTGGTGAATGGAGTTAAAACCAGATGATGACCAGTCATGACCAGTGTTCCCCAGGGGTCGGTGTTGGGGTCCATCCTCTTTATCCATCCTAAAGAGTAGTCAGGCATTGGAACGGGTTGCCCAGGGAGGTGGTGGAGTCACCATCCCTGGGAGTGTTTAAGGAAAGGTTCAACATGGTACTTAGGAGCATGGTTTAGTGGGTGGTATTTGTGGTAGGGGTATGGTTGGACCAGATTATTTGGAGATCTTGTCCAACCTCAATGATTCTATGATTCTATGAAAAGTAGATCATCCTTGTCAGATATAGGGAAAAAAAAGCCTTCCAACTTGGCTTCACCTTGTGTTTTCCTTAGAGAAAAATAAATTAAAAAAAAAAAAAAATTACTGAGCCCCGTTCTGATCTTCTTTATATGAATATAAACTGCACTGAATGGAGTTATCCTGGTGTATTCCAGCATAAATACATTCAAATGGTTCTATGTGAACCTGAAAATCCTGTGAGAAATGAGCCAGAAAGAAGACAGTAAGAAGCCCCATTTTAGGCAACACTGTGCTGGAATCCTCAGACTGCAAAACACACAGTGGTTCAGCATCACTGAAAAAAACATGGTAACTGGCTTAAGTCAACAGCAGCAACAGCAGCAGCAACAGCAGCAGGAGGCATATGGGCTGAATACTGAAGAGCAAATTCCTTTCCCATAGATATGAAAATAGAAAGGAAACATGAAGCTCTGGGGTATGCAAAAGATATAGGCACTTTACTTGGTAAAATGAGAGAATCCAATCTTCAATAGGTTAAAGAAATAATATTAAGAGAACTTTCTTTTTTGTTTGTTACCAAAGTGTGAATTTCAAGATTTTTTTTTTTTACTTCAGGTAAGAATATGACAATTTATTCTCCTGTGAAACTGTATTTACTAACTCCCATGAGGGTCCATTTTTTTTCTTTTCATATTATATAAACTTAAAATAATTGATATAAGTCTGTAGCTGCTCTGGATATAGCTATCTATAAGCAAAAGATTATTTTTTTTAGAAACGAGTTCTATGCTAAATTACTTTAAAAATAACATTATACACTCGCTATAATTATATAGCAGCTAAAACGAC
The DNA here is from genome assembly GCF_009769625.2 of Cygnus olor. Lineage (NCBI taxonomy): Eukaryota > Metazoa > Chordata > Aves > Anseriformes > Anatidae > Cygnus > Cygnus olor. The sequence continues at coordinate 38,253,306 of NC_049172.1, read as the reverse complement.
AGTATACCACCCAGGGTTTATAGGACTCTAACCTAGGGGTGATATGAGGCATTTCATCTGTGTCTGCAGAACATCCTGGTGTACTGAAGACCAGGATGCTTGAGGGTCCTCTGAGTGCTCTTGTAAGAAAAGCAATATTTCGCAGTCCTCACTCCATAGGGTGAGAAGTTACATCAGTGAAAACAGTTTTCTGATTTACACATGACAGCTTGATTCATTTGCCTAAACAGGGGATCCCCAGAATCATTTGAGGTATTTCAAGGTACCTAAGATATGGTACTGCATGGAGCTGACAGAGATTATACAGTGTGAACAGGTGACTGTTGTCATTTTGGTTTCAAATTTCACCAGATCCCTATATGTGGGCAACTGAATAAAGCCCTGGGCAGCACCCAGAGAAGTCTACCTGTACTCAGCTCCCTCTAATCTTTCTTCAAGCATGACATGGCAGCCCTGGAATTTCTTCAGAATATTGAAGTTAAAGGACCCACAGCATTCAGACACTAGCCAAATGCAAACCTAAGACTAGACCTCAGCATATATATTGATGGAAGCACTTTATGAGGACAACATTTCTTAAATCACATTGTTTTTGTGCAGTGAGTAGCTCTTTGCAGGATTGGGTGTAATTTAAATAGACAGATTTGAAACCTTTGTCCCAAACAGATGTTTTCCATAGACATAGTAAATAAAGTACACTTAGGTCTATGATTTCTTTCATTTCACTGATAAAATGTCAAATATTTATTTTATTGCAAATTAATTCAAATTTTAAGTACACTTTGGAATCTAACCACTTAGTCATACAGTAAGGTATCTCTACATCTGAAGAAACTCCACTCATTTAAGGCGTGTGCACAAATGTGTATACGTATGCATATAAGCATACAAAACTACTCATACACACAAGCGTAATTTGATCCATCGGCAGCTAGTGAACAGGATTATCTAGCAGAGCTTTCCCCTAAAGCTAATATTAATGATTTTTTTCTCCCTCCCAACTTACGTAAGAAAACAAAGCAGATGGAGAGAAGCCTAATAGAAATTGTAAGGTATTTTAATGATTTTACTTTTCAAACTGTTTGTTCTTTTCACTTGCCCTCCCGTGTGTAAATTATACATTTTGCAATTATTGCACTGCCTAACTCCTCACTGGTTGATTTCTTTATCAAGAATTGTATATAAAAATTTATACCTGGGGAATATTATACTCAAAGTCTCAACATCATGACTCTTGAACTGCAGGAAGGCCAGATGAAGTAGAAGACAAGATTTGTAATCAGTTACATGTAGTATTAACTAACTAAATCTTTCAGAGAAATAAGAGAACCTCTGCCCCCTGATTTATGGACTATTTTCATGTAATTCTAAAATTTAATCTCTGACATGCACATACAAATAAATACATAAGCAGCATCAATGACACTGTTTTTGTAAAATGTTTTAAAGTTAGCACCTGAAAGTGCATTTCAGTACCCCAGATCTGATAGACCCTCATTTATCATAGCAAAACCATTCTTGAATCAAGAATGGGTTTGATTCTGATTTTCATTGGCATTGATTTTCATAGCCCTGTATTTTTCTATTCTATACAAGTACCTCCAAAAATACTTTGGAAAATTGGGAGACAGGTGTATGACTCAGTACTGTTGCTTCTGTTTAATACAAAGATTAAAACCAACAGAAACTTAAAAAGAAAAATCCTAGTTTGTACAGGGTTAGATTTACTTTAAATGTCTGAAAAGGAACAACAAAAGATAAAACCTAATCTCAATCCAGTAGATTTTTTTTTGTTTTAAATGAGCAATTATAACACAGATGTGCACATTTTTTTCTAATTAATTTTAAAAATATTATTAATGAAGGTGGTGAGTAGAACTGGGCCTAACCACCAATATCTCTGCTTGCATAAAAAGACAGAGTTAAGATGAAGCTTAACCTCCTTTGATACAAGTGCGGAAGAGATGGCAGGTACTGGAGTAATCAGTGAATGCATGTGTGCACGTGTGCTACACAGTAGCCAGGAATATGACCAGAGATGCAAAAGGTTGAAAGATGGGAATAAAACAGAAAAGAGGATAACAGAGGGAGAGAGGAAGAGAAAAAACATAAGTTAGGCAAATCAAAAAGGTGTTCTAGATACTGTTGCAATTATAGAGTTTGCTTCTTCGACTAAAAGTTCCTCAGTTTCCTACATTGGATATTATCATCTTTTGAGGCTTTTGGGGGTATTCAATGATATTTCTGACATAAGATTTTACCTAACTCTTCCTTATAATTAGGGCCTTTTCACATCTCTGTAATGTGATCAGGCAGAGTTTATCGAGAAATTTCTTTTTCTTCTTTTAGTTGTAGATGAGCAGATAAAAGTTTATTACTGCTAGTATGTTAGGTAATTTTATTTAATTACTATAAGGCATAGCTATTGTGTTTTGAAGAGATTTTGGAATTAAAAACAGTGATGAGGAAATAAAAACAATTAAGACTGAGGCAAGGGAGAAAAAAATTTCTTTGCTCCTTAAAAGCAGAAACAATACAAGTTGTCTCTAAATAATTCACATGTGGTGCTGGGCAAGCTTCTCAGAAAGCAACATTTCCATTTTCATTTACAAGTTTCCCCAAATGTTTCATTAAAATTCAAAGGCTGTGCTGAAAAAAAAAAAAAAAAAAACTAAAGTACTTTCAGGTATAGAGGGTTGGGGTTGTTTAGTTTTAAACAGGTTACTTTCTTTCCTTATCTTCTCCAGCAGCTGGCACTTATAAATGAAACAATTTTTTTAAAACTGCTGAAATCCAAATTTCTGATCACTAAATAAAGAGTAGTGAGATGTGACATTGGTACTTTCTGTCCTCCCATGGCCTTTCCTCTACTGTTATGCCTCATCTCTGGCTCAGTCTGTGGCATTTCATTGCTGAGACTGATTTTTCTGGTGATGAAGAGATAATGGACCCTCTGAGAAATAAGACACCACATAATAATGGTCTGCTTTACAGAAGTAGTCCATTTTAATTTCATGGTTGTTGCATTATCCTACATGATTTCTCACAAGACATTACAGCAGGATCACAATAATGCCACCACTGGTGTGTACATAAAGCAACGTTAACTTTAAAAGTGGTGTTCTTTTGAGTAGTTTCTTTCTCTAGGCTGTATAAAGCATTAATTCATAATGATTGAATCTTCCACTTTGTTCCCTTTTTCTGGTACTAGAGCGCATTTATCCTATATGTATGCATGCTCAAAACTAAGGTTGAGGGGCTTTGTTTCAGCATAAGGAAGGGACCTGAGACCAAGTATAAAATATTCTGTGACAAAACACTTTGAAAGAAGCACATTGAAAAGAGAGGGATATTCATGCAAGAAAGAAAGAAAAGAAAAAAGTATTTGTTTTTTATCTGCTTCAGGAGCTCTGTAACTGTAGATAGTTGCTATAGCCTTTTGTTCAAATGATGCAGCTAAAATTCATTATCTTTTATACTGTATATATACTTTTACAACTGTATATACATTCTTATGCATATGATTATGATAATGGAATGTGCACAAAATGGTATATGCCTTAAAAACACACAGATGCCTACTTCTATTATAGCCTTATGAAACAATGTCATGAAACTTTTTTAAACGTTTTTTGACATTTGAGGTATGTTGGTGGCTGTATTTCCACCAGAACTCTAAAACCAAAGGCTCTTTTGACATTGAATGTAGACCCCTTACTGTGCATGAAACATTTGTCTGTTTCAGTGGTAGGTAAATTCTGAAAGTGGTGGTATATAAGCTCATGTTTAGTTCTTGAGCTGTATTACAAGTTACTAAAGTCTCAGAAAAAAATATATATATACATCACAAATACTTGATATTCAGCTGTAAATAAAACATTAAAAATATCACTTACCCAAAGCTTAATATGAATATGGACCTATTTGACTTAGTTCTATGTCTCTGGCAGTATCCAGTAGCAGATGCTTATCAAAATAGAAAAAGATGCTCCCCTAGAAAACAATCCCTGTTTCCAGCAATCTAAAGACTGTGGACTTAAGTCTGATTTGTAGTCAACATTAACAGTTCTTGATAGATTTTCATAATTTTTCTAAATACCATTATCAAAGTTTTTTGAACTCCAAACATTTGAGCACCTACGTGACTGAGCTATGAATTCACTCTTCTAATCTCATGAAATTACCATCAATATTTTTAGTAATATCCTTTACATAGAAAATACAACAAACACAAATGAATATGGTACAATCTCAGTCAAACACATTCTATGAACAGAGGTAAAAATACATATATATATGCCAATAATTTCACACATGCTGTGAAAAGACAGTAACATGAAGGCAAGAGATTTCATGGCTAAGGTTTACATATAAATGATGTAAGGATATTATTCTTACTGCAGTTTCCTTGTGCAACCCACTAGTTCAGCCGGAATGTCTATTCCTAGCAACTGGCACAGGGGAGAGAGGAAAAACATACCAAAGCCTACTAATGTCAGCAACAAAGTATCTTGACTCGAACGGTAGAGTCTTTCACCCAATTTTAAGGTTTGATTATTGGTTTATAGGGAGAAAAATTAATTGTGTGTGACCTTTTTTTTAATGTAATAAAATCCTCATTTTTTTTTTCAAGCATTCATTCCCTCTATTGCTCCATGTCTTTACTTCCTGTCATTTTCAAAACCTTCCACTGTGAGGCACAGATCATAAAAGGAGGAGTTCTTACATTTTGCCTACTTCTTTTTGATCTTATACCTCCCAGAAGTTTAGTCGGTACAAGATCTATTCCCATCCTCCATTCATTTAAATTTTCCAGGACCGTTAAACTTCAGAATTCTCAAAAGACTAAAAAGACTAAACTTTTAAAGCAGGCTTCTGTTATGACCACAAATCACCCTGTCAGTGAAGGAGAAAAGGGAGATAAAGTTGAGCCTAATTCAGAAACATGCCTCAAATGATCGGTCCATTTCTGGTTAATCTTCTGATGTGACAGTTGCATGAGAAGTGAAGGTCAAATCACATTCCTGCTTGCTGATACTGATGGATAACCTGTCAGCAGGCCGGATATGCCACCTCCCCAGACACATCCCCCTGTCAAATTCTGGACCTGTAACAGGGAAAGTTCAGGAAATTTTTCTTTCTCTTTCAACCTAAGGAAAATAAGATATTCAAACTGCAAAATATACGTTATAATGCACATCCGAATATATAAGCTTCTTCAGAACTAATCTTTCATAGCACTCTTAGAAATCAACCTGATTTCTAGGGACTCTACTTTAGTTTGCAACATAGAATTCCTACAACTACATCTAAAATGGTGGGCATTTGCAAATCTTTGACCATTTGCTTAAGCGACATCGAGACTGTTTTCCCTCCTCTACGGGTACACAGCAATAGATTTCCTGCTAACACCTAGTGAAAATAGTGCAGTGGGTAAACACAAGCAACTAACTTCTAGTGAAAAATACTGCTGTGGCTCCACTAGATCTCCGCTTCCAAAGTGCTTTCTATCTTGACTTTATATAAATAAATAAAAATACAAATAATAAAATATAAGAATAATGAATATAAAGGAGAAGTGAGGAATGAAGATAAATTGGTCACCCTACATTCAAACTAGTGCATGAATCATTTATAAACAAATAAATCAATCAAAGCAGTCACCTCTACTCAGGACATTGCTGGTTCACATTCTCCATCCATGCAGGATCAGTCTGAAAGTTTATTCATCTAACCGTGGTCTACTCTCATCCCCACTCAATATACACACACGTACTTTTTTCCCATTACTGTACACCAGATAGATTTACAATAAACCAGACACAATAATGCCTGGATCCATCTTTCTAAGTCCCAGCTACATGTATTAGGATTTCAAATTAATCCTTCACATGCACATTGTCTAACATTCGTAAGCAATGGCTTTACAAACTAGATCTTGGTTTGTTAACTCCTTCTGAAACTCTTTAGTTTTCCTTGAATGGAATAAGCCTAAATAGTTCCGCATAACCTATACATTTTACCTATTCAGAGATTATCTATACTTTGAGGTCTATTTATTAGAGTACATCTTGAAGTTCCACATCAACCCTTCAACTCAGTAAAATGGACATAAATTGTGATATTCTTAGAAAGGAAAAAGCACATGGATGGAATTGGAAAGGTATCTCTCTCTATAGACAGTGGCATTAAATGTTTGTTTGTGTTTGTTTTAAAAACAGGAGTTGTTCTCTTTAAAATATCACAGCTAGAAATTGTAGCGGTGGTGTTTTTCCTGTTCCTACATTTACATCCACTTTTGTTTTATTCATTTGTTAAAGCATTCCAGTGGGGTCAAGAGCTCCATATACAATAGTCTCTTCTCCATAGCAGAACTCAAACTCACACCTCCAAGGAACAGCTATAATTGCATTGAGGAAGCATGCTCAATTCCTCTTGCTGAGACTGTAACACTTTGCATAAAAGAAATAATTAACTGGAGCGTGAATGTCTAGGACACTCTTTTGAGAGCAGGTTTTGCACTGAGGAGGAAGAGGAAAGTAAGTTATGTGTTTCTTCTGCCAATTAATGCAAAAAACAAGCCATCCAAGCAAGATAGTCTGATATCAAAAAAAAAACCTACACCTCTCCCCTCATCTAGAATGCTTTAAACAAACAGCCATGATCATGTTATATTTTCTTGCCAGTCCAATGTATTGATTGTATGTGCCCAATGGAATACTTTGGCTGCTCATCACTTTTGTTTAGTCTAAAATAAATTTGATTGCAGCATTTTTTCTGCAGATGGGAAGTAAAAGTTCTAATTTACCCCTAAAAATTAATATTTGATTCCAATCCACATGTGGTCTTCAGATAGGCAGAATATCTTACACTTCACCCTGAATTCCTGAGCTGTGCAAGTCCTCCCAGGAGTTGTAAGAATGAGAGAGCAATGGAACTTGAGGACATTTAACATCTAAAAACAAAGGACCAATAGTGGGAGGGGTTTAGGACTAGGGAGCCACTTAAAAGCGTTTTGGGAATTGGTTCTAAGGATCAACCACACAAGTAAGTCATCCGTCAGTATTCTACAAATTATAGTTTCCATACTATGGATAGTCAGACAGGATTCAGTTTCCTCTCTTCTTTCTCCAAAACAGTTGGCGGGACATGATTTCATTCTCTTTACTTTTCATTGTTGCTTTTATTGTGATATTAAACTGAAGGTTAAACTGAAGACACGAGCTTTACATTTTGTTTTGAAAACAGTAAAATCTGTAACCGTACTTACAGCCATTCATTTAGAAGTGAATTCTGCATTCTGGATGAAGATGCTCAGAAAATTCTCTCCTGGTCTCATGTGGTTCACCCTTGAAGATGGCAGCTTTGTTGTTCCTGAAGAAAGCTGACAAAAGAAAATTTTAATGGAATCAAAACTGGTTTTTTAGAGCTAGTGCCATGTATGGTCTTCCCATACAGAACATTATAAACCTATGTTCAACATTGATTGTGTTGTTTCCTCTTTAATTCCTAAAGGCATAAAAAACATCAAATACAATTTTGTCTGTACTCCTGATCAATAGTTTTTTTTCTAGTTATTGTTTATTAATGGTGCATAAAGAATTGTAAATGTTGTTAGTAGTAGATTATTGTTATGATTAAAATTTGCCATAGCTTTTGTTCTTTTGTTAATAAATGAACTGTTTTTATCTGAATTACTTTCAGATTGGTAACAGAAGCTGATGAATACTTACTACACATAGTTATCAAGGTATGGACTATTTCCTGCTAGTCACAGTATGGCCCTTCTTCAGTGAATGACTAGAGTATTATAAATAACATTATGAAGACTGTATACCTCCTTGAACAGAATCCTGACAGCAAACCTTACAAAACAGACAGATCTTCCTGTACACAATGCAAATCTTTAAAGCTACCTCTTCACTGAATGGCACGTTAAAATTAAAGATAGAGGAAAATGAGGAAATAAATTCATTAAAGTTTCATGTTTTTAACCTTTTCCACACTACCATAAAAAAGTGGAAGTCACTTAAACCCTGACTGAGCTTATTTATATCAACAGGGAATGTAAACCTGGTGCGGTAAGTAAGAATGTTTAGTTTAGCTAATACATAGCATATGCCACATAGCATTTCATCTGAAGAATTTATTTAGTGTTTCATAAAGCATGGACTCACATAAAAATAACCAAAGAATTGACATGGCAAGTTTCTTTTTCTCAAACACATTTTTTTGGTTTGTTTTTAAAGCAATTATATAAAGTGCTCTAATTGCTGCTTACTTTAGGAAAGGTTTAGCTCCACAAAAATGCAGACTACACCAAAGCTATTCTGAGAGATTTCAGAAAAATATACAGTGATGCCAAACAGTTGCACCTATGCAGTACTTGGGGTTTCATGGTTTTTACCTCTCGCAGACAACAGGGAAAAATAGAAAAGCTGGCAGCCTTGGCAGTTGTTTCACTTTAGATGATGAATTCCATTTCATATAAATTTGTTACAGTAGTTGCACATAACAATGGTGCTTCTATTTTCAAGCCATGTTATTTTTAACATATACCAGGGCTGTCATGCAGGCAGACTGCTTGCTTGCTCTGCAAGAAGGTTTTATATTGCAAGAGGCTTCCACCCCCTACCCCCTAATGGTAAAAATAAATCAATTTCATCTGGTGGTAGTTTCATTTCTCCCCCCCCCTTTTTTTTTTTCCACTTTCCCCTCCTTCCTTTGTGGGCCCCTTTCCACAATGCCATATGGCAGCTGAGGGAAGGGTAGAGCAATGATCTGCATTTTCAGCTCTTAACAAAAGATGCAAGGGTGTCAAAGAGGCTCATGAATGTATGAGACACATACATGTATAGAGAAGTGCCTCCAGTCCTGTCAGGAAGGACTGAAGAGAAGCCTGATAAACCTGACATCGCTTTAGAGCAAAGAAAGGCAGCAGTGCTTCTCTCAGTAGTTCATCGCACTCCCATCCATCTCCCCCTACCCCCTCTCCCCTACCACCCCTTTGGGTCCATGCCAAAATCCCATTAGCTCTGTTAATGACATGTGGTTCAAAGAAAAAGCGTGTGGCAGAACAAGAAAGGCACAAGATCAACCATCTTATCTATTTGTTTTTTATACGTGTATCACGAGATAGAAGTATTTCAGCAAGGGCCGTGTCATCTTGGCTACGTGAACAGCAAAAAGAAAAAATGCAGCAAGACGCTGTAATCAGTTTCTCAGCTGTCCTAATTCATCTCCCTAAGTCTTAACATATGAATAGATGAAACTTAATTTTAAAACGCTGACAAAGTTTTCAGCATTCAGGTTTGAAATGCAGCTTGGGCTTTGTCTGCCCCTCGCCCTCCCCAAGACTTTAAGCCGTTTAAATACTCTCCTGATGGGCATTGTGTGGCAGAATGAATGCACCATGTAGGATCGCAACTGCTTACTTGGGACTCCTTTAGTTAAACAAAAAGATGCAGCTACCTTGTTCCATCAAGGTCCAAAACTCTGAGCAGCTTACAAACAGGGCATTTCAATTTGCAGAAAGTGCTTCTCCTGGAGTATTTTTAAGGTCTGCCTACCATACAGCTTAGTATATTTCTTAATTTTTTAGAGCTACAGTGCTAGCAATATGATTTGCCTATATATTTCCAAAAGCAGGCATTTTAAAAGGAAAAAGTAAATACGTTTTCAAACTAAAATAAAACCTAACTTTGGCAAACAACCAAAGTTGTTTTGTATATTTATACGCAATACTTTATTTCATTACAACATAGTTGTAGAAAAGTAGAGTATTGATAGAGTGTATAATGACCATGCTGTTTTGTCCCTCAGCAGGATACTTCAGCTTTGTCCACTGAAAGTCAAGAAACAGTTAAATCTCTTTTAGAAAGTGAGATTTGCCACAGTCTTAAAGCCATTGTAAATAATGATTTTAATAACAGCATATTTTTAAATGCACCTGAATCTATTCCAGAGGTATAAATTCAATCTTTCAACATCTGTGCATGCATTCCTGATTAGCCTCAAATAACTCAAAATAACTATCGACCATTAATCGTCTCTAGGGCAAAAGCGTAAAGTTGAGAGTATCTATTGGATTTAGCTGCACTTAAAAGCCTGGCTGGATTTGCTGGCCATGGCAACCACTCTTTAAACCCATAACTGTCAGTTTGAGCAAAACTGGGACAAAAATAAGTCAGCTATTCATCACTTCCTTTTCTCTTCCAGAACATCTGTTTACATAGCTGATGTCCACTCATCAGGATGTGGACATTTTATCAGCAACACAGCAGTTGAGACTACTTACAGGCTCAGAAATATTTTCTTCTCTCCCCTCTTGAATATTTGTATTGCATATACATTTGGAATACATGTAAGTTTAACTATTACACTTGCACAGTTATTTTTTTTTTCAAGTTCAGGATTTGGTGAACCTAAGCATGCCTGCTAACACAAGATATAGAAATTTTTTTTTTTAATCAGAATCCTTAATACCAAGGTGTTCAATATTTCAGAAATGCCAATAATCCCTGCAATTTTAAATGTTCAAGGGTTCTAGAATCATGAGAGCTTCTGTGAACACCAGCCACACGTTACTGATTTCATCTTGAATTCTGCCAAAATCTGAGTTTCTCCCTGAAGACTAGTAAAGTTTCCTGGATTCCTATGGCTTGTCTTTCTTCAGGTAGACTGTTAATTTCCCTGGGATGTGATATTACTTGTTCTTAGTGATACCAGTTCAATGACATGTAAGGTACAACGTTAGATGAATCACAGGAGAGGGAGTAGACCCCTTCTGAACACACATAGCGACAGTATTGGACAGACTGCTTACAAATTAAAATATACAAGCACTCTGGGATATATGGTTATGGGCACATCTCCAACCATGAGCTGATTTCACATTGTTTCTCATCAGTGCTTCTATCATCCTAACGTGTTAGCCTTTGCTCATCTGTGCCAACACCTGGATTTTGTCCTGAGGCAGTGCTTGGCACTGTGCAGGCCTAAGACTGTCCTCAGTCTGTACCCCTCAACTGTATCAGAAGGAAAGGTCCTGGCAAGTTTATTAATATAACTTAGTTGATACTGCGTCTGGTATGCGCAGACTAGGATAGCACATCCAGTCTGGCACAAGGACTTGAGACGATCCTCTTAGGTTTACATTTTTACGTCTTTGTGGGCACGTCAGTCATAGTGACTCACAGGCTGCTGACTAGAAATTTCTATACTCATCACAGTGAACTCACCTGTGGTTTGGGATTTAGCCCACACCTTCCTTCATTGCCTGCTTTGTTCTATATAAAGCCAATAAACTGGTGCATTTGTGGAAATGTCTTACGTCCATTTTTTGAGAGCACAGAGGATAACTTGTATTTCACAGAATCACAGAATTGAAGGGGTTGGAAGGGACCTCAAAAGATCATCGGGTCCAACCCACCTGCCAAAGCAGGTTCCTTAGAGCAGGCTGCCCAGGTAGGCATCCAGATGGGCCTTGAATATCTCCAGAGAAGGTGACTCCACAACCTTCCTGTGCAGCTTGTTCCAGTGCTCCGTCACCCTCACTGTGAAGTTCTTTTGCATGTTGGTGCGGAATTTCCTGTGCTCTATCTTGTGGCCATTACCCCTTGTCCTATCCCCACAAACCACTAAAAAGAGGTTGGCCAAATCCCTCTGTCTCCCACACCTCAGGTATTTATACACATTGATCCCCTCTCAGTCTTCTTTTCTCCAGGCTGAACAGACTCAGGTCTCTCAGCCTTTCTTCATAGGGAAGATGCTCCAGGCTCCGTATCATCTTTGTGGCCCTCTGCTGGACTCTTTCCAGGAAATCCCTGTCTTTTTTGTACCGGGGAGCCCAGAACTGGACACAGTACTCCAGTTGAGGCCTGACCAGGGCAGAGTAGAAGGGGAGGATCACTTCCCTTGACCTGCTGGCCACACTCCTTTTAATGCACACCAGAATCCCATTGGCCCTCTTGGCCATGAGAGCACACTGCTGGCTCATGGTCAACCTGTCATCCACCAGGACCCCCAGGTCCTTTTTGACTTTTACCATACAGCATAATTGAGGCCCATTATTTGGAAATGATAAGTAGTATTGTGGTTTGAGGGATTATATGCGGAAAAAAGTATTTAACAAGCGCTAGTCTGAAACTGAAAACATTTTGATGGACAGACAATCTCTTGACCTTCCACAGGCACACTAATAGATCCTGTCATCACAACAGAGACATCTCTTTTAGATCAGTGGCAAATTTTTAACAAGCAAAGTGCCACATCTACCAGTGCAAAATTTGAAGGTACTTTATTTTCTGATGGAAATTACTTTTTTCTTTGCTGATCAAAACAGAAAACAATCATATCAGTCTAACCAATACAGAATAATGTTTGTTTTGGTAACAGTTTTGGACAACAGTCTTCTTTGATCCAAAGACAGATAAAAGATACTAATGTCAAGAATCAAGCAATTTAATGTTTATATGATAATCTTGAGGATGATGAACCCAAGCAAAAGCTGCAGGAGCTTTATTTTATTTTTCACAGTGCCTCAGTTTTCAGGCCTGGTCCCAGAAGGTAAAATGCTTTCTGCAAAGCTGTAGCACGGAAGCATGAAATATCTAACTTCTACCTCATCGCTTGGATTAGTTGAGCTAGAGTGAGGCCTGAGCGTGAAGTGACTTGAAAGAGAGGTTCATTGCCTGGTCTAATAACCTCTTGATGGAAACTATCTGCAGAAGAGTAAGATGGGGTAAATCACAGGGAGTTTAAATTTTGGATTAGAAGAACTTTCTTTCAATGTATTTTCCCTCTTCTTAGTCATAATTTCATATACCATGCTTGAAATTGCAAGCGTGGCACCTTAGGTCTATATGGCTGTAGCAATTTTTTCCCGGCTAGTAACAGATTCATTTCTGTTAAAATTCTATTACTCCCAGCTATTTCTCTCAAGGATTGTAACAATTCTTCTGAAAACAGATCAGCAGCTTTGGTATAATCTTACTCCATATAACTGGAACAAGGTCCGCTTCTAGTAAATCCTGCAACTAGATGTGACAAGAATAGAAAACTTCTTTTCATTTCCTCCTTGCCACCCAGACAGGTAGTAATGAAAGACATGTTGAAGTTTTCTGATTCCAGACACAACGTTAATTGCCAGCCCCCAGTGAAAGAATGCAGCTAATGTTATAAACATTTTTCCCTACAGCTTTGACATTAAGCAGGAACAGCACAGGATGGGTCATTTCTCATGTGTTAGGTTAAAGGAAGTTCGTGTGGAATAAACATGTATATCCTAACACACTAATTAAAAGGGCATTTTCATTATATTTGATGTTTGTGAAACTGAACTTTTGTTTAGGTAAATTAAAACCAGAACATATACCATAAGTTATATTGGTAGACTTGAAACTTTATGCATATAAAATTGAAAGAATAATTCATCTATGAACAAACTGGGACATTATGTGCTGAATTTAATTTTGTGATCACATTCACGCAAAGTAGCTGCCTAAGCATGCACTGTCCTGGATGTGATAGGTATTTTCAGATTCTTGCCCAGCTTTTTTTTCCCTGCTTGTGGTTCTGATAAAGAGCTGTTGGAAACAATATTGCATTTCCAGTTACATTATGGTAGGAACATTTTAGCTGATGAGTCTTAAAATTCTCCAGCTTGAGCAGATGAATGTCAGCAAAACAGTTCCTGGACATTTAAATGTTCAGAAAATTAATACCAGTAGAAGAAAATTAGAAACAAGTCAGCACCAAATTATTTTTCAGGCGTGCATGAATTTATTTTTGCCAAAACAGGTTGTATTCAGTAGGGACTAGCTTATAAATCTGGAAAACTTCCAAAACTCAATCTATACAGAACAAAGTCAGGTAACTTACTGGGTACTCTAGAAATATCAAAGCTTTAACAGTAGCTATTTTCAGTTAAACTTGCCTGTTGTTAGAATACTTCAGGCAAGTGCAGGGCAAAGTAAGCTTTTAGTTTAAAAAGGAAGGCAGAACAATTCTAGATAAGGGGCAGCTGAAGAACTCTTAATGAATATACAACTCTCATCAGCCAGATTCATCAGAGAATAGCCAAGGATTTCTGAAGAGAACAAATGCCACAGGGCAATAGTTTTTGGGAACATTCAGGACCCTGAAACAAGAACCTTATGGGAGCAGACTTATCCAAGGCAGTAGAAATAAAGAACTTCATGTCAACGTCTAAACAGAAAGGCATGCTTGCTCTGCTCTCAACTAAGGCTCCCTGCTTCTTCCTGCAAACCAAGCCCAAGCATACACCTGAGACACACAGGGTGTGTCATCTCGGTGCAAAGCAATGCTGGCTCCCAGGGTGCTGCAGGATGTTTGGAAGGCGTAAGGACTCAGTGAAACTGTGTGTGGTATCTTCAACAGAACTCGTTGACTGACATGTTCTCACTCAATCCAAGAGAAGTTTGTTACTCCAGACTGATATGGCCAATGAATCTTCAGGTGTTCTATCTAGAAATAATACAGCCAGAAAAGATTCTCAGAAGGGCAATGTTACTACACAATTAACTGTAGAGCTGGAGGAATCCAGATTTTTTATTATTATTATTTTAGCCCAGGAGAGAAGAGGAAACTAATAAAATTACTTTTGGGGCCACATTTTAAATCACCAGTCTTGTTTTATATTCAAACAATGTTAATTTTTTGAGTTTTGCAGTCAAGTTTGACTACTTAAATCCTGAAGGTGAAATCAGAACATATCTAGTATTACTGCAAATTAACTACATGTTAATTTGGACATTTTAGTTAAACAATACCATCCTCCCCACACACACTGTCACTGAAAAAAATGTAAAGTATCATAAGAAACCCTAAGAATCTTCATTTTTATCCTTTTCTCAAATCAGAGTTAGCCATCTCTGCCACACTAATTATTCACAAGTAGCTTACGTTCAGTTAGTAATAAAACAGGAATTTTCTACCATGTCAGATCTGTTTTCTCAGAAAGCATCTCAAATACAAGACTAACAAGTTTCAGATGATGCAGCATAGGAAGTATCAGAAAGTGTATTTAAAATTTTATCCTGATGAACAAAAACAAAACAAATGAAAAAACAAAAACAATCTCATATGTATTGAACATTGTTAGAATTGCTGCATAGGATAAATTATATATACATATACAGACATGTAAATAAAGATGCATATTCTTAGTAAATGGTCATAGCTACACTGAGAATAAGGAAATTTGGAGAGCTTATAAACAGACGAATGACGGAAGTTTTAAGCTGCTTTGCCAAAACTATGTTTTGGGACAAGCACACATTTTGGAGGAAAGCAGATAATCTTCATATTTGTACATTTAGTAGAATTTACACAGAAAAAGTGCTGTGCAGTCTTGTTTGCGTGATGTTCCTGAGATATGAGGCCATTTGCTGCAGAAGTATTAGTGCTGACAAATATCACTAATTAATCAGGAATAAACTCATGACATTTTTGAACTTAGTGCACTAATCATCTCCTTAGAAGCCAAAATGCTGCTAGCATAATGACAAGACTTAATTTACTTTTTCTTCTCACAAAATAACAGAACTCTACCTGAAAATTATGTGGGGATGCAAGTTTTTTTCCTGTCCTCTAGGCAGTGGCTAATGAAATGCGTGGCAAATTTGTTACAATGGTTTTTGAAAATAGGTATGATATAGTGTATGATAAAGGATAGTGTGCGCAAGCCTTTAACATTTTACCAATCAATTCTGTAGATTCCTGTCACCTTTTTCCAAGACCATCTAGACATGTAATAAAACACTCCATTTTAGCATATCATATACAGAGTTGTCAAGCTCTACAGTTCAGAGAAGATGCAAGGGAAGGGCCTCAGCAGAAAAGAGCAGGTGTGGGACCTGTCTGGGTGAAAAGCAAATCAGAAGATGGAGGGATTGGAATGGAGGTATATTATCACCCCACTACTAGCAATTAATTGGATTCATTGTGTGTGTCTAACCAGCTACAGACACCCTCACTATATGAGCTTCAAAAAACACTTCCTTCCAGAACAGGGTGGTAACAAAGCTAATAAAGAGACAAGTCCAAAACAGAGTTCCAAATACCAGTATTTCTGAGCTTTGGCAATACTTGGATTTGGATACAGTACCACATTTTAATCGTTACTTTTCTTTATTCCTAGATGAGATTGTTGTGAAAATGAATTTGGAGGACATCAGAAAATTGTACTTGGGAGATGGAAATTCTAATTTGGGATTATTTTATGTCTCTGGATCTTACCAGCCTTGTTTGTAATTAAATGCCTTTTGGCAGAAGACCAAACTGTGGTAAGAGATGAAGCTCTGAGGTGTTTAATCCCATGAATGGGAAGAGCAGTCCAATTATAACATTATCTTTTGACTTGAAAGAGAATTAAATTACCTGATTTGTTTTGGCTTGCCGTTGTGATTTTGGAAACATTTCCTCAAGTTAAGATCACAGGAGGACAAAGTCACTTATGTATTTCGTAGCAGATTTAGAGACACTATGGCTACAGATTTTGCTATGAAATTATATGCCTAAATGTAAAAAGCAGGGCATCAAAAAACATAAGAACCATTTATATCCTTAAACATAGGCATTTAATGTCAGTTGAAATGGCTCTATCCATCTAGTGGAAAACATGATAAAGAATCAGGAGGAGACCCATGAACTCCTGGAACACTGACAGCCAGGTGGCATAGCCTAAGACATCTAAACAAATGCTAGAAACCTTTATTAATGACCTTATACATTTAAGATGTCAGTGTCAACAGGTGCAACTCCTGGAAAGTTTTGCCTTCGCCCCCCCCTCCCCCCCAAGTAGTAAAGGTTGTTCTATTTAAAAAAAAACCTTTCTGCACAATATACTTTATTTAAAACTTGTAGTTGGCTAGAACTTTTTATCCATTACTGCACTCATAGCAGAAACACCATCTCTGAATGACCTAGGCTAATTCAGTTAATCTCCTGATGCTTAAATCGTCAGTTAGTAACTGTAACACAAGAAAGAAAAGTAGAAATTACTATAGTATGGTGTTGCATCTAAAATAAACCCTGTTCAGTGTATATAAACTATTTTGCTACCCCCTTGATTGAGTCTATTTGATTACTTGAGTGAGGTAAGTGAAGTACTGTCTTTATAAGTAACAGGCACAGGACACCAGAAGAGATCCAGAACAGATATATTGAAAATTTCAGAAGTAATAAGAAGATGATAATAGGAACTCATGATCTTCCAAAAGCACCAACATTAACAATGCCAAGATACTATTGCAAACCATGGATTTCATGGAGTTCTGAAGGTAAAACAAACTAAACCATATTCACTGAATCTGTGGTACGGTTTTGGTATTGTACCCTCCCATACTTCAGATAAGGCAAGTAACACACACTAGAGAATTATGAAAGGAATAATACTGAAAGACCTTCAGTAGATAATGCTCAGAGGGCATAGCCAAATCACAAGTTGCATACCTTAGGGTATACTAAGTACATATAGGGTAAATTCATCTTTCTAGTCACTGAAATAACTTGTCTGATTTGAATGGAAAACTTAAGACTAGGCCTTTTATTTCAGATTTGGGTTTAAAAAAGGATTCAAGATTTTCTATATGTTATTTTCCAAGATCAATTGAAGCAACAATTGAGTTAGAATTGAAACAAAACATGTAGATCAAAAACTACGGTTTAAGTCTTTTTATATTTATAATATAAACACAAAGAACAATTAGAAGGATGAAAAAAATCAAATACAGAAAAATGAAGCATTTCATTCCAGAAATGTTAACATGGTATAAAAAATCCTAAGAATGCAAAGGCAATTTAATGAAAGCCAGCACGTTCCAATAGTATTTCCGAATAGATATGAGGTATTTCCCCTTTAGGGTGATGAGTTTGTATTTTTAGGGAAGAGCAGAATTCCAAAATTATTACCAGTAATCAAAATGTATGAAAATATGCCCCAAATCTGTCTTGTCTGTCTTTCATCAGATGCTTGAACAAATTTTGTGAGTAGTGAGGAAAAATTCATCTATTTTCTGTGCCACAGTGACTCCTCCAGAAGTAAACACACATTTTTAACCTTGGTAGAGAGCATGAATGTTTTATCTGCAAAAAATCTAAGAAGAAAATACAAATCAAACCATCCCAGTCAAATCCGGCTGAAGAATAAAATTAAGGTACCCATGTGCGTGTATAGCTCCAGTTAGAATTCATGGATACCAAAGACAGGAATAAGCTGCCTGTGTGCAGGAGCCTATTTGCACTTCAGTCATCTTGAATACCTTTGGACATCTCACATGGTACCAGCCATGTACTTTTAGGCCATTATGGTATGAACAAACATTTCTAAACAAAGTACAAAACTTGGAAAATAATCAAGCTTATCCTAAAGCAAATACCTATTGTGAATTGAATCCCACCTCCATTATTTTAAAAACTTGGATTTTTCATTTGACTATCTGACTCAATATTTAATATGCTGAAGTCAAATCCAATCTTTATTAAGCCAATTCCTATTGACTTTTTAAAGTGATTAGGGAAATAAGTCTATCAGTTGCTCAGCAGCCATACCTGAGAAACTGAAATTATTTCACTGTATCTTTTACTACATAGTTAAGTCTTAATTTATCAAAGCTTTGTCCTTCTGTTTTTACATGTATTGCAATATTAAAGTTTCCCAGGTTTTTTATTTTCAATTGCAAGAGCAACTTTGGCTAGCAAGTTACAAATTATTACTTTGAAGCACTAAAACCCACTAATAAGACTACAAAGTTATAATTCAGTGACATATGACTAGTTTTGATCCAGTTCTGTACAGTATATCCCTGTGCGCACTTATACACATCAGCAACTTAAAATCAACAGCAACTGCTCTGCAGTATTTGTTCTACACTGTAAAAATCCCCATAATTGCAAATTATTACACATCTTTACAGTCTAAGTTGTTTTAATAGCATTTTTTCTGATGGTAACATCCTTGCAGCCTAATTTGGTTTCTTCCCAGGGAAATTGGCCATGTAGGATTGAATTAGAGTGATAACTGAATTTAAGCTGCTTATCTGGATAATCATGATTAGATCACCTTGTGTACATGACTATATTATATGAAATTTCATCAGTTTTTTCTTACAGTCAGCATTATTTAATATTTAAGCAAGAGCTAGTAAAACTGAAAAGAGGGCATTTTATATAAGATAACTTTTATGCTTATTGTAAATCCACAGGAGAGAAGTATGTGTCTTAGTAAAATATTTAGATTCTCTGAACATATTTTGAGCTGTACTGTGGACAATATAACCCCCTTTGAAGTCAGTGGCAAGTCTTCCAATTAGAATTGCATAAAAAAATGATTTTTTCCACTGAGGTAGAACCCACATGTTCAAAATAATTCTCTGTTCCATACTAAAAAGAAACAGTTGCTTTAAAATTGTCTTCCTTTAATTATGTTTGTTCCCAAGCAAAGACTGTTTCTAGCTCATAATCGTGTTGTTTTAATTTATTGTTTATAAAATCTCTAAAAGCATTTTTCTGATATGACTTCTAAGTAAGCTTTACTTTTACCTCAAAAGAAATAGAGCCTCACCAATATGACTCATTGGTGGCAGTTCAGGTCTCTTTCTGGGGCCAGTTATTCTGATGCAAAACCATTTTACCTATTTCACAGTTTTTGTGCCTTTAACTTGTGTCAGTGTTTACACAAGAAGGGGGTTGACAGAGAATCAGTTCTCATATTAGTTTCAGTGCTTTGATAAATCTCATTTATATGGATAGTTATAGATCACACATTTTCTATACTAATCTTTGGTGATAACATTATTACAATGGAAACAGTGGAAAGGAAAACTTACATTCTTATCCAGTGAGGTGCACTGAGAAAGCTGAAAACCAGATCTCATGAGCTTCCTATGTAATGAAAAGCAAAGTCATGAACTTTCAGTTGCTGGCATGTCATCATGTTACTCTTTTTCTGACAGACTTTACATTCAGCCTGTAATTGTTGCAGTCTTTATGGACAATATTTGAAAATAATTTCCTTCAAGAAGAGCTTTACCTCAGGTTAAAGAAAAGTCCACTGCCAATTCTGAGCACTTGCATACTGAATGTGGTCATTTCTGTAGCTCAAGAGATTGCATTACAGCCCATAATTCCTTTTTAACCCTGCCAAACACCTGCTGCTATGGTAACATGAGGTATCTGACAATCGGTTCTCCTAGCATTTTCTGCTGTTTCTTTTAACGAGCTTTGCACACCTTTGCACACATCAAGCTTCCTATAAGAACTCAAAAGCTACTTGAAAATATAGATTTAAATTACATCTAGATTTAAAACATTTAAAAAGCTCAAACATGACATGAGTTAGAACCAAATATTCCAAAAAGCAATGCAACTTTCAGATAGAGAATAGTTATTTTCAGTGATAAGCGTAATAATTATTTCTTCTCAGCTGGGCGAGAAAGGAAGTTGAAAAGAATTAGATATTAACTGTATATGTTTATATATGGCATTAATATGACTGGAAAATAAAATCATTACCTTAAGTCTTATGAGAATTCTTGCTCATTTTTACTGCTAGCTAAGCACTGTTTATTATTATGGAGTTACATTTAAAGAGTGTCTTTTCCTTATATTTTCTTTAGAGAAACAGATACTCTGTTGCTGATTAAATAATTTTCTTCCTTGTTGCAACCCCTTCTCAGTTATTTTTGGAAAGTAATGCGCTCTATCAGTCAGTTGGCTGTTGAACTTCGCGTTTGATTTATAATTTGCATTTGATCATGTTTTCACATTGCAGAGCATTTTGCTTCTTACATTTCTAAAAGCCAAATTCAAGTTTAATTCCATTGATTTTTGTGCGTTTCAACACAGGATCTACATATCACAAAGCAATGAAAATGTCATACTATCCAGATATTTAAATCTTTCATCTGCAAAATCTCTTTGATCCAGGGTAATTTCAGTAATATCACAGGCCAGGTCCCTAGCCAGTAAACCTGTTTAGCCCAGCTTTGCCAGCTTCATGATACCAGAGAAATGTGAACCCACCCCTAGTCCCAGACTTACTTCACAGCACACTGAGTACATAAAGAAACATCCAGTTTTCAGTTCCCTTAAGGCCTTTCATAATTTGCCACTATTACATCAGAGACCCACTAGAGTCACCCTAGACAAAGTAATTTTTTTTTTTATTACAGCACAGCAGGAATGTGAATTGGCTGCTGCTTTTTGTGATACTGAGACATTTTGAAAAAACTCTTCAAAATAATTTCTCTTCCGAAGTTGCATCATTCAACCCCTGCTCATCCACACCAGTCAGCTGGAATTCAGTCTTGCACCATAAATTATGATATTTTGGTTGCTTGGTAACCCTAACTTCTTGGTAATTTATTAAGGGCCTGGCGTTGACAGGGAAGAGGTGAATTTTCTAGTTTGTAACATATTTGGGACCATTTCTTTGCAGGTTTTTGCTGCGTGCTTATAGTATGTGTTTCTCACTTGTACAAGCATCAGTACTTCCTTATCCCAGTGTGACAGTTGTTCATCTTCCTGTACAGCTTGCATGAGTAAACTCCTACCTATATTCCTAGTTAGATTTCTGCAGACCACATACAAACATTGAAAAGATATCATTTGAGCTGAACATGTAAGGGTCAGTAGAGTATGGGTCTCATCTTTCAGAAGATGAAAGTTGCTGAAAAGTGATGATTTTTTCCCATTCCTAGCTGTATTGAGTGATAACTCATGTAAATAGAGAAACCTGTTTATCAAATGATGAACTTCCAACTTTTAGGCCTTCTAAGGTAAAAAAATCTACTTACCATGTGCTGCCAAAATATTTCATTTTCTCATGTAAATAGATCACAATAGCAGTCAACAATCACGGCAAGACTGTATGAACACTGTTCCAAAGATAAGATTAAACAGAAGCAAATGGCTAAACAACACTAGCATTCCTGTCCAATTATTAAATAACTAATTCATTAAACCACAGAGCCAAATTAGAAAAGCTGGCCATTTGTGTATGTAGACACACTGTAGTTAGGATAATTGGAACCAGCTGTTGTACTGTTTTGCATCTGGAAGGGATCCAATATTATTTGGAGGCAATGCCACAACATGGAGGCAGACTGCTAAGTGATGATAGTGTTTCTGCTTCCACCCCTCAAGCCGTTTTTCCTCAAGCAGTTTATCCAACAGCTATGATGACTATAACCCTGTCCAGCTCATCTAGCAATCCTAAAACAGATGGAGTGACTGGACTCAGAATTAGTTGGTGAAAAACAAATAATTGAAACCTCTTCCCAGTAATCCGTTAGGGATGGAGTTACAATCCTAAAACTTTTCCCCCATTTTCTTAAGCTATTACATCAAGACAAAAACAAAAAGCACCCTTACCTGGAGTAAAAAGGCAAAATAAGATGAAAACAACTTTAGTCACATATGTTCCAATTTCTAGTCCCAAATGTTTTCCACAAGGAATAACAAACTCTTACAAAATCTCATTTTTAAATTTGGCAATTTAGATATTATTGCAGAGCATGCTATAAGAGCTTACATAAATGCATAAATGCATAAAAAGGGTAACGTAAGAATGTCTGAAATACTGCACATTAAGTAATCTTTTAACCCATTACATATATTTGTGTCAAAAAAAGGAAACTTTAAAAAGCCTATGGTAATAGGCATACTTTTATGAATTAAATTCTCATTTCCAGACAAAGTAGTGACAGTGAAAGTGTTATTTTAAGTTGCTTATATGCTCAATGTTGATTTAAAAGATGTACAATTTTGTCTTTTAATAACAATATTCCTGAGGGGGTGGAAGTCTAGTATATTTAAAATGGCACAGATCTGCTGTAATGCTGAGATTCAAAGGCATAAAGAGCCTCAAGCATCTCAAGTTTTACAATTCTTTGTTAATATGCTGTAGAAAAAGAGTGGACAGTAAGCACCTGGCTCACTGCCTCAAGCAACAAATTACGATAATGTTGTTGACATTTCTCTACTTTTTAACTCTACTTTTTAAAAGACTCAAAGTGAATAAAAACAAAGAAAAAGCCAATTTTTTTGAGGGGAAAAATGTCTTAAAACTAAGATTATTGTTAAATTTTAGACAAATAGTTTCAATCAAAAATTACTTGTTCATTTTCCTTTTCCCCCCCCTTGACTGACATTTTATTTTCCAGCTTAATCTTTTTTTTTTTTTTTAAATCATCCCTGTCTGTTCTTTTGGTTGACTTTCATCATGGATAAATGTTTGCAAGAGACTTGGAAGAGACGGACATACTAGCTCTAAACTAGCATGCAATGGTATCAGACTTTGCTCTGCAAAGGCTGATGCTCTATCCCTAAAACTAGAATCATGGCACAGTAATGCAGACCTGCATAACACCTGAGCTGATTACTCCCATTTCAAGTCTGGAACTTAATTCAGGCTTTACACA
Source organism: Cygnus olor (assembly GCF_009769625.2). Classification (NCBI taxonomy): domain Eukaryota; kingdom Metazoa; phylum Chordata; class Aves; order Anseriformes; family Anatidae; genus Cygnus; species Cygnus olor. The sequence goes on along the minus strand of NC_049172.1, from coordinate 38,229,862 downwards.
GCTTTCAAAAATCAAGCTAGTAACTTGGCACAGTGCTGTGGCATCAGCTCAAGTTAATGATAGCTCGGGGATCACTACTGGAAAGGTAGCACGAGTATTCACATGCGCATACATAGGGAAAGCTCATTGCCACAGAACATAGCATTCTGATATACAAGTATTTCACAGCTTATCTAGGGAAGCGTCATAAACTTTGCTGCAAGTTATATTCCTTTGGTCTTCTAAAGTAAATTCCTCAGGATAGCTAACAAGCTTTTCCCTTGATTAAGGAGCCCACACCCACCCATCTCTTATAACTTAAAACATTCTCCTCTGAATAGATTTTAAAAAGCCAAAAATAGGCAATATTAATACCACTGCATCTTTAGATACAGTCTGTTGTCATGAATATATTGAGTAATGTGTGAGGATTATCTGAATTATCACCCCAGGCATATAGATGCTTTAAAGAAAGTGACTGTAAATGATCATAATTATATTTTCATCCATATAACTAAACACCCAGTCATTGCCAAAGACATTTTCCTCACCACAGGATGTCTCAGGATAATCTGAAGAATCAAGACAAATTCCTGTGCTACTGTAAAACATACAACTCAGCAATTCAGAGCAGACACCTCACTAACATTGCAATTAATCTTCCAATTTCCTTACTTCCTATTTTCTGAGGAGTAGGAAAATAACATGGTTGAATACCTGTAGTTTGTAAATATTCCCATCAAAATAAGACATCCTTTCTTGTAAATGTAAACAAAATACATGAGCCAGACTTGAAAGGTAATGTTAAAGAGTGTCAAGCCATATAAAATTAAAAGAAAAAATACCAGCAAAGTAGATATATTTAATCCATTTTAGAAATTAGAATTAAGCATGACAAAGGGATCAAATCGTTGAAATTCTGTATCAATATCACCTTCCTAATTTTGAAGAGCAGCACTGCTACGCTCTAAGAGCGAGCCAAGAAACATTCCAATTCAGTCATCACAAAATAAGACTGACACTTTCCCCCTAGGAAGAATAAAAGTACTAGTCATTTAATAAGTCCTGAATATGCTGATTCTGGTCTGACTCAGCTACAGTAGTCATACTTTTGAAAAAAACAGTTGTGTTCCCCACCCTGTCCTGCACATCTTTCAGAGATAGGGAAGAATCATCCCACTCTTTGCCTGTTGCCACAGCCACAGCCCAGGAGTCCAGCACAGAGAGCGATCATTTCCCACCACTGCTGCAAGCACTGCAGCTGGGGGTTGTCTTTTCCACCACTGCATTCTTTACCTAAGTGTATAAAACAAGCTTTCTGAACACTATATTTCTTAGAAAGAACTGCCTCATATCTGGGCGTCTGACTTTAAAGGGTTGTCAAACTCTTGGAGAGGTAGGCAATAATCAAAAAGTGTTTAAATCACTGTAGTTATGTACTACAGACATTTCATGCCACTTTTTCCATTTATTTTTAAATCGTGACACATTTGTATTCTCCCCAGGCGGAGAACTTGCATTTCATTTTAAGATTTTAAGTTAGGTATCTATCAAGAACTGCTTGGTATATAGGGAAGGGCAACATAACATATCATTGGTCTAAACTGAAGAGCACACACGTCGGACTATTCTAGAAACAGACCTGGATGAGAAAAAACAATTCTTTAAATTAATATTTCTTACAAGTAAATAAATATACTTTGCAATGAATTGAAAATAAAGATTCTACTGAACCAGTATGCAAAAGGAAAAAAGCAATGTAGGATGAAACTAAGTTTTCGCTAAGTTTTCTGTGAAATCTTTGAGCAAAGGAAAGAAAAGACTGAGACTCTAAAAAGATGACTGTACTAAGTTCTTCTACTGTTTGTTGTCCATAGGCATTGCAATTTTTCATACTTAGTAAGTCAAAATATGTTTTAGTGAGAACTCTCATGTAGGAAAAATACCCCCAAATTCTGAGGATCCTCTAGCCCAGGCTCTTGCTACTGAACATCCAGTGCTTTAAGATAAAATTATGGAACTCCCTTCTACGAAGATCACGCAACTGGAAGCAGTTCTTTGAAAATCTTGGATATATACATTTTATAAACCTAGCATTATTCTTATAAAACTATGTATAAACTTCAATAAATACTCTACCAATACTTTAGATATTGCATGAAATACAGACACGTACACTGAGTCTGAAGATGTCTATCTTACCCCATTTGTTTGTCTTCTGGGAAGGAGAAGATAAGTAGATACTAGATCCATTTTTTCTGTACCACTGACTTTGAAACATATGATGATAGTCTGCAAAGGATCTTACATACACAGATTACAAAACTGGATCATTTTTCACATGTGAACAAAGATCATGATCTCAAGTGAGAGCATTTACTTGAAGTTTCTCTACTTTCAGACACATAAATCCCTGTCTTTACTTTCAGGTTTTGAATATTTATTTTTTTTTAATTAGTATTATTTATTTTAGACCTAAACACTACTACTTTGATACTGAAAACTGGTTTGGCTAAACAGAAGATATTCAATCTGCTTATCATCCTGGTTTTGGCTAGGATAGAGTTAATTTTCCTCCTAGTAGCTGGTATGGTGCTGTGTTTTGGATTTAGTATGAGAATAATGTCGATAACACACTGATGTTTTAATTGTTGCAGAGCTGTGCTTACACTAAACCAAGGACTTCTCAGCTTCTCACTCTGTCCTGCCAGCAGCAGGCTGGGGGTGCAGCAGGAGCTGGGAGGGGCAGAACCAGGACAGCTGACCCAAATTGGCTAAAGTAATATTCTATGCCATAAGATGTCATACTGAACAATTAATATGGGGTGGCTGGCCAGGGTAGGGGGGACCACTGCTCAGGGTGGGCATCTGTCAGCAGGTGGTGAGCAATTGCATTGTGCATCACTTATTTTGTACACATTAGTAGTAGTATTATTATCATTACAATTATTTTCCTTCCTTTCCTGTCTTAATAAACTGTCTATCTCAGCTCACAAACTCTTTTTTTCTCTGAATTCTCTCCCCCATCCTACTGGGCAGGGAGGATGAGTTGTGTTGTGCTTAGCTGCCAGCCAGGTTAAACCACAACATTTATATTTAATAGAGGAAAAGGAAATGCTTTTCTAATTTTCTTATTTTGCTGAAAGCAGTTCATGGGAAAAAAGCTTTAAAGTTACTCAAACTGAAAATCTGATTTACATAGCTTGTACGCAAATGTATTGAGTTGATGTAAGTAGGAATCTTTTATAAGATTTCAGAGCCTGTTTATGTGTTTGCCATGTTGCAGAAAAAGAATTTAAATCATCTTTGGTAATGACCATTTATTTCTTATTTCATTTCAGAAGCTATTTTAAATTCATGTTACCTGTTAACAGCATGGATTTATTCTTTATTAGTTTAAAATTGCAAGGTTTTCATATCTCATTTTGTTAAGAACAAGTATGCAATCACTGCTGATTGAATCAGCCCATCACATTACATATGTTTACCTGATACTAAATTGCCAGACAGAAAACTTACTCCAAAGCATACAGTGCTAGCATTCAGTTAAGCAGGCATGTGGTTACAGAGAAAGCAAACAGTCAGAAGCAGTGTGCACAACTTCATTAGGTAACCCCCAGAACTTGCATTTGTCATTTGAAAGCTTGAGCAAAGGCCATGACCAACAGGGTGCCTAGAAAGGAGAATAAGGGGTTGTGACATTTTCTTATGCTCAAAGGGAAGGAAGCTCCCCAAAGGTCTCCTGTAGCAGGAAGAGACTAGAAGTTCCTTTTAACCCTGTAAATGAGGCAGCCAATTTGGGCATGTGTTTGAGATTAGAGCAGACTGTGGTACATTCCTACCTCAGCAAGAAAGAGTGAATACAACTGCTTTCTCCTGTTTCTGGAAGAGGGTTTCTGAATGATCTCTCTTTACAAGAATCTTTGGATGTTTTTCAAGATTTAGGAACTGCCAATTTAAGATTTCCACATGCAAATCTCAAAACAAGTGTAAACAGCTTGTAAATACTTTCCCCTTCCCTCTTAACCATCCTGTGCATTAGTTCTGTAACCTGAGCTCAGTCTTTGTCTAATATTCAAGTATATAGTGAGGTGTCTCAAAGCAGCTAGTTGGTTTCCCTAGTTTTGAGAGGGATTTCTCTTTGTATAAGAGTAACCTAGGAGCTTCCGTATCTTCGGAGGCAAGGCTACGGCCTAGAACATCAATGTTTTTCCATTCAGCAATACTACTGTCAGAATGGACAGTAATTTATCCCTCAATCTTGAGGAACAGGAAGAAAATGATGGAAAGAAGGTGTAGAAGAAATAGGTATATGTGTTTAGAGTGACTCCCCAAGTTGTACAGCAGGTCATCTAGTAAACTGGATATACAGGTGCAGATTTGACACCCAAACTAGTCCTCTATTCACCAAATAGGCCTGACTTTCCTGTATTTAATGTATTCTTTCCAAATGACCGCCTAAATGGAGCTTAAGAACAGTGTGAAGTTTAAACAGCAGCCTTTTACACTTTCAGATAAAGGAAATGAAATGTGGTAAGCACTGGAGCTTCTGAATGCAGTAGCTCCATAGAGGTAAGGCTGCCGCTGTTCCAGTCAGTAACGAGGCTGAGCATGTGTTCCCAATAAATACATACATAAACACGTTTACAACACATGCATATACACACTGCCAACTACACAGATCAACAAAAATTCAGCACTCACACAAGCACAAACAGCACCAATGGCCTCATCCTGTTCCCTCCCTCTGGGGGGAGGGGGGGGTCAGGTTGAAGGTCACACATGGATCCCTCCAGCCTCCGGACTTAGCCTACTTCATCCATCCAGTAGCTGTCTCTGGATCCCCCAGTCTCTCAGCTAATGGCCAGCAGGACTGGGGAAGTGATTGTCCCCTTGTATGTGGCACTGGTGAGACCACACCTCAAATACAGCATTCAGTTTTGGGCCCCTCACTACAAGAAGGACAGTGAGGTGTTCAAGCATGTGCATAGAAAGCAGTAAAGCTGGTGAAGGGACATTATTAGGAGCAATTAAGGCAACTGGGTTTGTTTAGTCTGGAAAAGAGGAGGCTGATAGGAAACCTCATTTCTCAGCAACTATCTGGAAGGATGTTTTCAGCTTTTTCTCAGGTAAAAAGTGAAAGGACACAAGGAAATGGTCTCAAGTTGTACCAGGAGAGATTTGGAGTGGACATTAGGAAGAACTTCTTCACATAGAAGTTGGACAAACATTGGAATGGGCTGTCCAGGGAAGTAGCAGAGCCCCCGTCCCTGGAGGTATTTGAAACACGTGGGTGTGTCACTAAGGGACATGGTTTAATGAAGGGACTTAGTAGGCCTGTTCCATTGCTTAGTCACCCACAGAGTAAAAAGGCCCATCAGACACCTGTGACTCATGATCTCACCCCAATATTTTTCTCTTGCATCTCTTGATGAGTCCCACACCCCTTTCAGGCAGCATCCCCTCAGCCTGAAAGTGGCTTTAGAAAGCCTTTCCTTCAATAATGGACACCACACTCAGATCATGTAGCTGATAAGGACAGCTGCAGGAGGAGGCAGGCCAGGGTGCCTGTCTGTCTGCCATGGTTATTGGGGTTCCCCCACCTGCCTTTTTTTTCTGCACTCCTTTATGTGTAGAAGCTGGCCTTTAGTCACATGATCCAACAGTAATTGCTTGTGAAGGAAACAATTTGCAAGATAAATCCAATTACCAGGCCATGATTAGAGTTTTAAGATGGGTTCATTAGTGGACTGAGAGACCATGAAGTTACTCCACATGGAAGTCAAATAATGAATCAGGAAAGCTATCCACACCACAGATTCACTTCAAGCTGATCCTGAGCATACCAAAATAAAGTGAGTTTGTGACACTGCGTACTCTCTGAACCATGGAAGTAATCGCATTGCAAAGTATTTGTAATCATTTTTGGACACTTAAATTTTGTAGAAAGCAAATTAGTTACAGTTGTAGAGAAAAATTGAAATGTCAACAATGCAAGCTTTTTGTTGATTGCAAAAGACATTTTCCATCTGGTCATAACCATGAAAATATCCTGAAGTGACCTGCATACACCAGGGCTCAGCTGAACTGAATGATAATGTAATCCTGCAAAAGTCTCCGAAGAGGGAGAATAGCCTTTCCATTTAGTAAATAACAAAACTTCCAATGACTCATTTGGCAGGACTGCTCTCAAAGTGATCCAGCATAATCACTTTTGATAGGTAAACACAGAAATGCACACAAAAACTACAGACTACATACCTGGGATGCAAGTAAGTGGCATTGATTGACATTCTATCCATAAATATTTAAAATTTACAGTCAGACTGCAGCTAAGATAAAACAATACAGTAAAACAGTTAATGAAAAGGATATTCCACAACTGCAAGGAGAATGAGGAAGAGAATCAGAGTACAGTTGCAATATTACCAAAATCCATTTTTCCCCTCATTATCACTCAAATTACATGAAATCACAATATATTGCCTCCTACAACGTACACGCAGTAAAAGCAAATTACAATAAGTCTTTATAAAAATGCTTGTAAACACACTTGCAACTCTCTAAATGGATCTTGTAATAGATACCAAAAATGGGTATGAAAACCATGCCATCAGCTATTGCACAAATGGTCTGTAATATGGGCTAAATTAACCATAATATAACAGGTATTTAGATATTAAAATGAGGAAAATGATTATTAATTACTGTAAATAATAAGACTGTAAATCTCACTAATAACCATGTAGTCAGCTACACTTTTTTTATTCATCTCATGCAACAGCTTGAATAAGATTTTACATTATTCAGATCCAGCTTGTTCATTTCCTTGCTCATACCTAATTTCTCCAATTTGCTAAGTTATTTTCTAAGTGCTTTCTAGTTGTGTATAGTGAACACAGCAGATGGTTTAGGAGAACACACTGGTTTAGAACAGGAAGAAACAGTAGATTTCTCTCCACCATCAACAATGCATGGCTATTTTCCAAGTATAAAACATTCAGATGTGTTTCTGATGTTCACTTGAATGCAGTATTTTCTTTCAAGTTATTTTCCACTAAAGTACTGAGTTCCATGCTTTTAAATGTAGTTCTTTTCCACAGTTATTTTAGAAAATGCATGTTCAGAGGCTTAAAATACCCATAATTTCATGGGTTAACTCCACTGTGTTGAAGGCTGAATCATACCAGAGACATTAGCCCATATGCATTGCTTGCTTATGTACACTTAACTAAAGAAACAGGAGTCAAGAAAAAAAATCTGGCCCTCCAGTGAGATAGGTTGTGTGTCATCCAGGAAAAAGGGAAAAAATAAATTGACTATCAAAATTTTTATATCAACTATTATAACATTATTTTAATGAATTGTTAATTGCTAAGTGATAGATCATCCCTCCAGGCCTAGCCTTTGGATGTAGGACATGTGCACTGCATCTAAGAGAAAAGGAAAACAGCACCTAATGGTCAAATCAGTCAAGCAACGTACCTTTGGGGACTCCCTTGTTTCAGAAGCATCAGAAGAAACATAGCAACGCTTTCTGCAGTAGTGCTTTTTGGAACCCAACATATTTCAATCTACATGGGCTGACATACAAAGGTGAAATATTTTCTGCTTTTCCTCCTGCCTTTTCTTGAGAAGAATCCAAGAATTTGATGTTACCAATACTCATGTCAGGTCCCAGAGCTTAAGGTCTGGATAATTCTTCTATGGCTGCATGAAGGGAGATTTTCTCCTCCCTTCTTTTTTTCCCTTCAGAGTCACAGTAAAGTTCTAAATTCATAACTAGAACATAATTCACACAGCAATTTACATGCAACAAGAGATTATGTGGCCTCACTCTGGAATGCTGTACTACAAAGGAAGCTTCTATAGTTATTTAAAGCAAGCAAGCCTTTCCCCAGCTATTAAAGAAATTTAATCTTCTTATCCTTATATGGAAGCAGTCTTTGTTTATATAGAAATCCCCTTGCTATGTTCTATCCCCCCACCATTTAAGTTTTTGTTCTTTTTTGCTTTGGAAAAGAAATTGTAAAGGAATGTGAAAAACTTATTAGGTGTTTATTATCAATTACCAGATAATGAAAACCAGTGAAGTTAATGCTAAAAGCTTTCCCTAGATTTTAGGTTAGATTTTCATTTTCCCATGGGAAACCCAGTAAGAGTAGGACAAAGAGGAAACTGCAATATTTCTCAGATTGTTGCAGTAATGCTGACAGAGGGAGAGAGTTGTTTTTTACTCCCCTCACAGGACAATCAGGGAACATGACCTCTGCATCCTGCAACCTGTACCACCATCACAGAGAATCAGGTGCTCTCTTCAGGACAAGTTCAAGCTTACAGGGCTTCCTCCACCAGCTGGTACCAAATATTCATATATGCCACAGTTACTAAGTCCAAAGTGCTTGTGAACAGCCATAAAGATACAGACATATTATGAAGTTAAAAATAAAAGGATGACAAAATATCTTTCATTTGAAAGTTTCACCTTTGGTCTTTTTTTAATATTAAATAGTTATAATCCAAGAATCCCATGTAAGAAATGACTATGTTTGGGAGTTTTATGTCACATAGAAAAAGCAGCAGAGAAACCAAGTTCAAGCTTGACTCAGATGGACACCTTTATACACACTGAAGTGGAAATCTGATACTAACTGTTAGGCATGCCGAGGGATACATTGGCAACATTAAACTGTTATGACATCGTGTGGACATTTTATTTCACAAGCCAAGGTTTTTTGAACACAGTTGAGTTTCCTGATGGGAAAGTGTCTGGAAGGCATATTTTTACTTTCTAGAAGTTTTACTGTTTGTAACAAACATTTTAGCTTGCTATCCAAACAGTATGTTATTTGTAGAAGTGGTAATAAGTCCAAATGTATTCCTCCTGTAACCCCAACCAGGGCAACAGGATTTCAATAATTAAGAAACAGCAGAACAGCAACTTAATTTCAGTTTAGTTCTACAGTGCTCACTAATGTCCTGTAGCCGTATCTTTTACATTCAGCGAGACTAAAAGAAATCTACTTGAGATCCAGACCTTGTGATGCAAAACAGACTTTATGGAAATCTAACTTAAGAGGGATATGTTGCCAGCTCATTTTCACAGCATTCCCGTTCAGCTTGGAAGAACAGGGGAAGAGTGAGAATTTGGATACACTGAAAAGATCAGAGCGGTTTATGAATCTGAAATCTAACAATTTTGTCTGCAAGTCTGCTTAGACAGAAAAAGCAGTCAAGATCATAAGTTTCATAACGCTCTTGAAAAGAACAGGTGAATAGCAAAGTCTGACCACACACTAACAGACACCTCTGCAACAGCTCAAAGTGAATGCATTTACTTCAAAGTCAGAGCACTGAAACAAGAGTTGCCATAATAATTATTTCAACACAAGCTCATCCATCTGTTAACTTGTCTTTTTACTTTAGCCATAAATCTGAGAGGGAAGAAAGCGAATTTTGCTCAGCCTGTGGATCGGCCACGGTCCCTACTACTTCAGACACATTTTCTGCATCACAGATTTTTCTTTTCTCTAGTGTATATGAACCAGAAGAAGAAATATCCCATTTATCATCATCTCTTCCACCTCTATTCCCTTTCATATCTAGGGATAGCAAGAACAAGGTAAATCTTCCACACCAGTTCCTGGACTTCTAACTGTGGTAGAAACGAGACAACACTTACAAATGGTCAAAAAAGAAATGGCCAACAAAAAAGTGGGCAACAAGATATTTCAGAAAACACTTAATAAATTCAACCCACAAGTGATCAGGGACTGAGAGGAGACAGTTGCAATCAAATTCAGTGCAAGTATGCAATCATACGAATAGAGTTAACCATAAGTCCATATCCACAATCATATCCACATCTGGTATTATTGCCTTGGAGACAAAGTGTCACAAGCCATCATTAAAAATAAAATGCTACCCCAAATTTCTCAGGTCTGCAAGTCATTAAGAAGTGATCTTTCATCACAGGTTTCCTCAGTTTGTTGACATAACCAACACTTTTTTTTTTATTCCAGTCTCTGCAGTTCAGAAAACGCCTCTGCTGTGCTTCGTAGCCTGATCAACCATTAATCAAGGTAACTAATATCAGAAATAAGTCAGGAAACCATCTCTGTGCTAGACTTCTTAAGAACTGCCTGATTTCAATTTGATAAAGAAGGGAAAAATTCTGACTGATCTCCTTGGTCTAAACATTCCTCCTCCCATCCCTCATAACAAGGGTATCCCTTTGCCTGTCTTCATCAGCCATAACTGACTACCTCTTCATCGCCCACGTGGATTGGAAGAAAGATTGCTTAAGTACCATCTAAACAGAGCTGAATGATAACAAGAAAGAAAAGAAAAGCAGATATCTAGGGGAAAGCTTAAGGCAATTAAGTGACTGTAGGTGGGGGCTTTCTGCGAGTTTGGTTAACTTAAAGGGCTACAATATCAGACTTCTGAGGGAGTGGGAGAAATCACATCCCTTGTGGGCAGTGCAGGGAAGCTGGAAATATTAGGAACCAGAGCTGCAGTAGGAGGCCAACACTTGGGTTGGTATGATCAAAGACACTGGGTTCCCACTGCAAGCACCCTGACAGGAAGCAGCTGGGGCTGAGAACGCTGCTAGAGGAAGGCTGCTCACAATAAGGAGATCAAGGGACTTGTTTCACAGACTCTGGGGAGCCTTCTGTGCTTATTAGGGAAGAGGAAACGTATCAGACACTCTCCATCAGCATCAGTGGTTCATTACATTTGTTATCAGTGGCTTTATTTCCACTTCTATCTATGTGGTTTTCTTCAAGGCAGCTAATTTAAACTTTGACCTTTTTTTGGCTCCATTTTTGCACAAGACAAAGTCATCCATCACTAAATTTCTTAAGGAGATACTTTTGCATTCACCTGGAAAACTTCCTCAGTTCTCATACATTAAGCGTTATATTTTACAAGTGACAATACTGTCTTTCTTCCTTCTTTGACTCAAGTTTTATAGAGTCATTAATAACAGCATTTTTGATGCATTTGGCACCTGTAGACTTTGGCACAGGGACAAGTAGAGGGTAGCAAGTTTGACCACTTCCAGGGATTTAAGGCACCTATTTTTTTTTTTTTTTATGTTTTTTTGTTTGTTTGTTTTTTAAGACCACAGCCTCAATGCACCACTTCTAAAGCCTGTTCTTACTCTCCAGAGAAATTCCACAGTTTCTGAGCATCTTTCCTACCTTCCAAGAGATGGAACATTTTATGAAGGTAGACAGTAGCAACCAAGTCCCTACAGTTCCTACACATGCAATGAAAGATCAAGGAAAACACCTACCTGCTTTCTAGGGTTCACAAGCACAGGGCTTTTCCCCAGGGGCAGCTAGGACACCCCAGCAACTGCAGCAGGTCCTACCAACCTTCTGGCAAGTATCAAGCAAAGGCAAGAAAATAGGGCCTGACCAATACCCAGAGGGTGGAAAAAAATAATAACAAAAAAAAAGAACCACTCAAGGAAAGGGCTGGATATCAGCACAGCACCAGCAGAACCCAGGAAAAGAGGGAACACTCCGGAGATGAGTTTAAATGAGTCCCCAGGCCTGTGGGCAGGGCTGTGGGTGGGGGCCCAGGTGAGACATATTAGTGCGCTTGGGGCCCTAGTACTTGCAAGTTTAAAAGGAAATTTGGTGTTAGGATTCATAGTTCATGCTGTGTCTGGAAAAATGTACTCTGAGTAAACTAGAAGCATTGGTGTGAACTTTTAACCAGAAACAAGCACTGGGAAAGGGACTTGTAAAACTTCTGAGATACAGGAGGTTCAAAACCCAAAGTGAAGAAGCACCAAGTCAGAAGATTAGATTAAAATGAAAATGAAACAAAAAGAAAAAACTACCAGATAATATCATGCCTTACATATCATCCATAATTTGACTCTTCCCAAACAGTCAATGCTATTTTCCTAATAGCTTATATACATGTAAAGTCCTAAGGTAGACATGAGGTAGATGAAGTCCCGCATTTTTATTAGGATTTTTTTTTCCCCAGATTTTATACACAGTGATCATATCAATATTGAAGATTTTGAAGTGATGTAATCAAATATGGACTATTGTAAATTGTGAAACCACTTGCTTTCCTTACTGTGTTTTTAACGAACGGCTTCAGCTTTGGTTCTTAAATCACAATGGAATCCAAAAAATGCAGCGAGACATTGAAATGTCAGATATAGATAACCCCATTGGGTTCAGTTTGGGAGAATCAGTCTTTAAAATTGTATTTCCGTATACTTGAAAATGTTTGCACTACAACTCAGAATAAACTACGTCATTTGGGGATTTTTTAAAAAAATCCCTTTTCCACGTGTGTCTCTAAAGGCAATGGTTCAGCTAGACAATATGTTTGTTTTTTTTTTTTTTTGGATTAACAAGGTACTTCTAATGACTTTAACAAGGTACTCTACTGACTTTTGTCCATGCAAAGTGTCATGGTGTTCAAACAGCATTTCAGACATTTCAAACACAACTTCTTGCTCCAAAACTAGGTACATCTCTATATTCTAGATGTTTATTAAAAGTAGTATTCATAAAGAGTGACAAGTTACAAAATATGAGCCTCCTCAGCTCCAGCAAACTTAAAAAGATTACATAGTTTTATTTAAAAACAATAATAAAATGAAAATATTCATCTAAGTCTTGATTTAATTTTGATTTCTTTCAAATCTGAGGTAAAATACGGATTTAATTTCAAAGGAATACTTTTTATATAAACTTCCGTAGCTGTCAGACACATTTAATTAATTACAAACAATTATATAAAAGAAATTAAGTTCTCTAGCAGCTTTGGGGGCTAGTTTAGATCTCAAGATAAGCAAATAATAGCTGAAAATAGAAAGGAATGTTGACTCTCTTTTTCCATCCTTCATTGTCAAATTAACAGGAGTACTGATTTTTGCATAGTTTAGGGATCTTTATTAACAAAAGTGTTATTGTAAACACCTGTATTAAAATTTAGAGTTGCAATTACAAATATGAACTAAATTAAAACTGTGCATCCTGTAGCCCAAAGTTACTGATGAATGCTGCCTAAGTGCAAATCTAACTCTTGATGTCAGCTATACCTAGAAGACATAATTCTTAACTGAAGTTATCCAGGATATATCTAACAAAAGAGATCTTTCCAAAGAGAAGAGTTCCTCCCATAATCCTGATTTCCCTAGAGGAGCATGCCTATAGCTGCAGGCAAGCTGCAGGCCTGTTGCTGTTGTAAATCCTCTTATTTGACACAATCTCTTCATGTACTTGTCAAACCTATATTTATTGTTTAAAATGCTTGGGAACTGCAACACTGTGACAATGTCAAGGCAGCTATAGCAATTCCTTATCTATGGAAAAAAAAAATGTAAATATGTATACTATGAGACAAATTCACAGTGCATAAAAATATGTGGCATAATGTAAAATGAGCATGTTTCCCAGTATTGTAGTGCAGCATGTGTTTATGTTTTTGGATGCCTGTCCAGTTTTATGCCTTACACTTTTTATTGCTTTCATTTCTTTTATTTTTCCCAGTTAGGAGAAAAAAAAAAAAAAAAAGAGATAGTATCATGTAACCGACTAGTTCCTTGTGGACTGTAAGCAAACATCCCACAGATGGTTTACAGACCACTACATTTTATATTCTTTCCACTCCACAAATGAGAGTCACAGTGTCCCTCTGCACATACAGGAGGTAGAAAGTTCCCAGAGAGCTTTTGAGACTGCTGTTCTCACATTGCATGTTTATCATGCCACGAACATGAACTTGAACAGGACATGTTCACTGTGCCACTCGCTGCTCCGTTCCCTCACAAGAGATGCAAAATGACACAGATGCCAGCAAAGTACCAACCTGGATTCAAGGCCAGGAACCAAGCACCGTGGATCATTGACTCATGACTTGCTGTTTTCTGACAGACCAGGGCCTTGCTGATGTGCCATATGCATGGGCTCCTATGACTCCTCTGTACATATTATATTAACCTTAGTCCTGTGGTTCCATTTTATTTTAGTTACAAGGGCATCAGTATAGGAACAGTATTTTTCCTTTGAGGATATACTGCTAAGAAAAAGCACCATGCTACTTTTTCATCTCCCAGCAGCCTTGTGCCCCGTGAACTACATGAAGCAATACCAAGAGGTGTTAGCATTTACGTCCATTTCTTGATTTTCCAGTAATTTATGTTGAGAGGACAGAAGAACCAAAGTCAGACAAGGCATCTCTTTACCAAATCAAACATAAATCTATTAATGGTGAGAAAAATCCTGTGCCATCAATCAACACATGCAAATGAGCAAGGAAGAAGAAGAATTTCTGGCCAATTCTGAAGGGGCCTTCAGGCTTTTGTGTAGCAGACTTTCCACAAAGCCCTTCAAAAGAGATGGCAGAAAAAGAAGCTCAAAGATGTGCTAGCACTGCCATGGGAGCACAGTGTCCTCTCCTAGCAGATTCCAATGTACTCAGGGAGGAAGCCAGCACTTCAGAACCATCAAGTTTTCTCATTGATTGATTTTGCTCAGGTGTGAAGTTGTCTTAAGAAAATATAAATGTCAGTTAATTTCCACATCTGACTTGTGTTTTGTTTTTGTTTTTTAAATACCATTGACCTACCTTTCCCTATTATAAATATAAATAACCTGAAAAATATTTGCAGCCTCACTGCAAGAGCTGTTGTTTTAACTCTCAGATGTCTAATCAGTATTCCTAAAAGTGACGACACATTGTGCATAGACATTATAAAATGAACCGACCTTTCAAGGGAAAGATGTCAGGGTTTGACATGTATAAACATGGGACCTTTCGAAGTTGTGTGTTGTTGGAGGGTTTGGGGGTTTTTTTTTGGTTTAAGCTGGCTTCTGTCAGCAATTCATCCCACATGTGGTTCTTGGGTAAGCCACCTTTTTGTTTTTGTTTTTGTTCCTCAAAAAAAAAAATCTATGTACCTATCAATCTATGTGTGGCATCCATTTAATCTATGGCAGTAATTCAACTTTTTTGTACACAGCTTTCAGTTATTCACTGCTTGCTGTCAAGACTAATGCATGCCTATCAGTTTCTATCAATGCACAGTGGATGAATATGACATTGCATTTTTTTCCAATGTCACTAGGTTCAGTATGTAAGAAAAGCTCTGAGTTTAAGCTAGACCATAGCTCCTTGTGCCCAAATTCACACGAAGCTGCTTGGAGGGGAGATTCAGCAGCTCCTTGATCACACTGCCAGGCAGACAGCAGCATGCTGTATGTACTTTTTTTCCTTGGACACAAAGAAAAGTTTTGATGCATTTATTGGGGGTACATAGGACCCAGGTAGAATGTCTTGGTGAAAGGGGTGAGAAATCTGCATTCTCTCTCTCAAAACAGTCCGGGGCAAAGGAGCAAGTGCCATGTGCTTTGCTCTAGCTCTGCCACAGAGGCAACATTTTGCTTAAACTTGCCTTGTTCTGCTGACTAAGACGCTTATAGGTTACTTGACAGCACTTTGCCTCTCTACTGTATACTCATTAAACTGAGTTACAGTAAGCAATGCCCTTTTTGTTAGTTGCAGAGATCACAATTAAATTAATGGGGAAAATTCTTCATAATAACTATTTTAGGAAGTTCTTCCAATGTTATACACGGCCAGGGTACCCTGAGGATACTTATGCTGCAGAGTTTATCACTGCTGCCTATGTTGATAATTTCATTAATAAAAGATGTAACGTTCAGTAATGTCAGTCCAAAAGTAAGTTATTCCTATATTATGATAAGCAAGAATTATATCTCAGCTTGACCTTATTTATTCATTTATTTATCTGTTGCTTTGATTGTTTCTTTTTGTGTCTTTTTTTTTTTTTCCACAAAAATCAGTAGTCGTTTCATTAATTAGGGAGAATCATTTGGGGAAATGCTGCAGGGAATTCTGATAGCAAATTTAATTACATATAATTAAAATAAAGAGGGTATAACTCAGTTGTAGCTCATGTAGCATTTAAACTATAGCAAGCATAAGGAGCAACATTTCCTTTTGCTGTACTTCTAACCAATCTACATGGGACTCAGTGTTCAGCAAATAATGCAGGTCAGATAGAAGCAAGAAGGAAAAATAGTGAGAACTATGGCCACCCATAATTTGAAAATGGCATGTATTAACTTGATGCGATACAGAAAGGGCCTTCTAACACTGAATCTCGACTTACAACTCATACCACTTTTGGTCTAACTAAGGAGGATGTTGGACATGATTTAAAATAGCTTAATATATAATATAGGGAAAAGCTGATGGCAGGTTTTCTTGCTTCTGGGCATCCTTGGTTAGTCGGTAGTAAGCCTTGTGGCTAGTTTGCATTGGCAGAGGTGTGCAAGGAGAGTTGTAGCAAAGGCAAACAGCTCTGGAGCATACAGTAGTTATTGCTGTATTATTTGGTAACACAGAGAAATTAAATGAGCAGAAATTCATCCATTGTCATGAATGTCATACTTTGAAAACATTCCTGAAGCCAAACCAATTTTGTGATGTAAATAAAGATACTTCTATAATGTAGTATGATGTGGCATGGATTCATTCAAGACTTGACACAAAGCTTAGTCTTCATGAATACAAACACTCTGAATGTACTGTGCTTTATAATAACGGGGCCCTGTATGCTGTAGATTTGAAAGTGTGCTTTGAAATATACAGTGAATTTGAATTATACAGTGTGAGACAGATAATGATTAAAGCAATAATGAGAACAAGAGCAAAAGTGAGAAAATGGGATCTTCCTGTAGGATTCAGAAGCAATTAGTTTGTCTTCTCAGCCCACAGTTTCTCGAGACCCTGTTTTTAAGACCAACCTTTGCTAATCTGCGTTCTTGAGCATTATTTTACTATACTTCTCTTACACCACTTGTTTTTCTCTCTACAGATTGTTTTTCAATGGGGATCTTTTTCACAGTATGAACTTTCCCTATCAATGTTCCATCACTCATTTTTGGAATTCTACGCCTATCTCACACACATCCCATAAAGGAGATGTTCCCAGGGTACTTAAACAAGATACAGGATTCAAAGTTGCCTTGAGACTGAATCTAGTCTAACGCAAATTTAATGGAAAAATTACTACTACTGTTCACAGACTATGAAACTATAATGACTATTAGGGTCTCAAAATCAGAATATAATATAAGCAGAAATTCCTCATCTCCAGTGTCAAAAAGAGAAACAAAAGAAACTATGAAAATAAAGATAAGGATAAATAAGTAAAAAATAAAAACCATACATATTTTAATATGTTTCTAGCTTAAGAAATGAAAGAAAAAATACATGGAGTATGTATCATAAAAAAATTTCCATCAGTTCAGCAAACTTATTTTTATTTGTCAAAGTGACTCACCCTTGGAAAATGGAAAAATGGTTTTAACTGACAAGGAAAAATAACAGTCAACATTTATAATATTGGGTATACAGACCAAAATTAGTCTGAGACTTACGAAACTGAGAATTTCCAATCTTTTTGTTGTGCTCTTAACAATTACAACTTCAATACAACCAAGTATTCAAGTACAAACATTACTGTGCCTATTAGAAGCTGGGTCAAATGTTTGTGTGTTTTAAATGCCTGAAGTTAGAACACAGTTAATCCTCATTCTTAATTAAAAGTCAAGCTACTTTAATGAAATTTCTGTGCTATTTTCTCATAACAACAGGCTTAATTTAGTATCTATTTTTTTCTAACACGAAAGCATAAATTTTGTAATTAAGTTTCCACTACATAATTATCATTTTCATGAAATTGTCTGTGAAATTAGTAGGCATAAAATAATGTTTTCTACAGTGTGTGAGGGGCTCCGAAGAGTAAGTCTCATTTCCAGAAGAGACTGAAGTGCTCAGATCACACTGACTTTCTGTAGGACAGAGGCTTTGCAGCCCCTCAGGCATTTTTGTTGATAGCAGTTGATTTGGTGTAGAAAACATCATGAAATCCAGAAAGCTCCCTGTTCTACAGCTTTGTGTATTGAAGAAGTTAGTTTATATCATTGAGCTTTAAATTAGGCTCATTCACATATTGAAACAACACATCTATAAGTGATTTGATCTTTTTTTCCATTTAACAGCTGAAAACAAGCACTGCTCTTTTAACAGTAAATGTTAATCAGTGACATACATTACTATTATAAAATTACATTACTTGCTGTTTAAATGTATGCATATATTTAGAAAAGCTCAACAGAAGGTGTAAAATCAACCACTTTATGAACATATGTAAGTAATACCATATTGCAGTAACAAGGTAGTAACTACAGCAATGCGATTGAGACCTCTTAAGTAACCAAGAGATTAATTCATATCAGTGGAACATCACCATAATTGCCTCTTTTGGCCACTTCTGAGCTGATCATGACCCAAATTTATCTGGCTGTTAACATCCCCTAATGCAGTTATTTTAATAGTGACTTTATCATTGTATCCTAGCAAGGCAGATAAAGATGATGAAACTTAACAGTAGAACTGGAGCTTATATTACTCTTCTGCAGTGGATGCCTTGCACCTTCAATGATTTAAATTGGACTGAACCTATTTATGTTCAGATTAGGTTGTTTTTAGTCCCATTTTAAGTTAATTCACACAAACTGCTTTTGTGTATTGGTGATTGCATTTTGTCATTCTTTGCCATTGCCCCCGTACTCTCAGACTAAGAGAACAAGTAAATACTTGTAAAAAACAAGTTGTAAAACTTTACAATGTTTATAAGCAAAGAATTTATTAATTGGAAATATAATTGGTGATAGACTGCATTTTTGTTTACAGTGACGTTACTTGTGTTGAGAGAAAGGCTGATTTTCTTATTTTAGGAGTGGTGATACTCAACTTGAAATAATTGTAGATTAGTTCTTAAAATTTAAGCAACAACTGAAATCAATATGTCTTTAATTATTCAACTTTCTGGCATGTTGCTAAAGTAAAAACATTCAAATGATTGATATAAAGACTTTAAATGTGATTATATTATTTTTTAAATAGTATTTTCATAAAATGGCTATTGACTTGTGTGAAGTAAATAATAATACATAGTAATAAAGATGGATGAATCAAAACTTCAGAGTTAATTAATTTGTTCCATGGTGCAGAGTCGACTGGCAAATGCTCATTACAACTTAGATCTTGCTAAGAAATATATTTTCATGTACAGCTGTGTGGAATTAGAGAGTTCATATCAGAACTCTAAACATCTCGGTTAAGTGGATCATTTATAAATCTAATAGTATAATTATTCTATCTAGATCCTTCTTTTTTTTTTTTTCCATAAAACAATAGATTTTGATAAAACATCTTTCACAGAAAATATTTGCTTTTCTTATAAACTTGAAGTTTCTTATTGAAAAATTGGATTCATCTACACAGGTGCACTCACTCACCTACACAAGATTATTTGTTTTGTCAGAAAATATTTCTTATACTTTGGCTCAAAGTATAGCCATTATATAAATCTAATTTATTTTTGATGGTAGATGCCTCCATGCTGCATTCTTGTAATTGTGATGCAGTCCTCCCTGTAGATATCAATTAGTGGTGGAAATGCTGGCACATCATTAATGATAATGTCCCCTCTCCTCCCATTCTCAAGATCATAAAAACGCATATCTTTCTTACTCTCATGTAGGGAGCTCATCAAACCTTAGGAGACTTGAATTGGAGAAATTCACTAAACAGATTCCAGGCTTGTTTTTTTAAAGCCCCATATCAAGGTTCCTGAATAGTTTGAGTACGGTCTTGAATAATTCATTTCCAAACCTTTGTTGTTTCATCAGATAGTAGATTGCCAAAGAAGCCTGTCTCTGTTCCTCAGCTGGCTAACATTATGTCTTGTACATTCCCATCCCAAAAGTATGTTTCTAATTAAGCCACATAATAAGAGTTTCCTGTGCAGGGGAAGAGATGAGGAGAACAAATAGTTTTAAAAGTGGAAATTTTATTCCATTTAGGCCTGTTAAACTCAAGCCTTATTCTGTTTAAAATAACGAATTCTGGAAAATACATATATATATAAGTAATTATAAACTTATATTTGTCCTGCAGCATGACTTATAGACTCATTTGTGGCCAGGAATATTCCTTCCTGCAGTAGAGGACCTTCTACCAGTGAAATTTATTTTTTACCTCTGGTGGATAGGAAAAAGACCAGAAATGTTTCACAAAGGAAGCTTCCTAGCCTGCAAGCTATGTAAGTTTATACTTGAGCTTAAAGTTAGATAATAGATTTCAGATTCATTATTCCATGCTTACAGCATCCCTTAGGGGTAGAAGCAGACTGAGTCTGCTGAGTATGAATTCCCACCCTCTGAGAATTTTGAAAAGATCTTGGCTCTAAAACAGCTTTTTACTATCTTTCTGGTTTTGCCACCTTCTAGTCACCTACTAACTGTTAAGATATTCTCTATTTTCCTCATGTTTTGAAATGTATTTCTTAAGAAAAACAACAGATCCCAGCCCTATCAAAATAGAGAGAGAGAGAGAGAAAGAGAGAGGAAGAAAAAAGATATCCTGGTGCCTCAGGACTTTTTTTTTTTTTTTCCAAAAAAATATACAGCATTATCACTTCTACCATTTCACCTTCTTTTTGATTTCCTCAATAACAGTGTTTGTTAACTAAAAATATTTAAACCATGTCAGGTTTGGTTTGGGATTTACCAGACACAGAAAGTTCATTCAAATCTGTGGTTAATCTGCCAGTGTTTGGAATAGGAAGTTAAAGGAGAACATAAGTTGTTGCAGTTGTTTTCTCAATCAAAAGCAATGCTAACAGAATTTGCTCAGTGCTCATGTGTTCATGAATAACTTATTCAGAACACTGTGTTACTGGAAAAATATCCTCTGGGCTGACAAATATCCACACGTCACTGTTGAGCCAGAAGCTGACAATGTCAAAATGAAAATACCACTCTTTTGCTTTATTTTTAAAGAAGGAATATTTTTATTTTCATAAGTGGTGTACAATCCTAATAAAATTGGCACAAAACTACTCCCCCCCCCCCCTTTTCTTTTTTTGGTATCCCTGTTCCTTGGATCCAGTATTTCAGGTACATATTTCATAGTGTCACAAGCCGATTCAAAATGTTTGCACAGGATAACTCAGAGCCCTGCCAAATTCATGTCACTTATTTCATATTCCAGGTAAATTGTAGACTGTCTTTCACAAGCTGTTCATCAAAATATTCTGACATGCAAGAAGTTGTGCCAGTGAACTCTGTGCCTTGCCATTCAATGATTTCATTGAGTTATGATGAATACATTAACTGTTGCTAGATATAGCCAAGTACAAAGATAAATTTAATGTTAAAGCCCAGAAATTTGGATGGAAGTTCCAATAAATATTATCATTAGAAATTATGACAACAAGGAGACTGGATTTCTTGCTGGTGTGATGAAACCTTACTATTATGCAGTAGATAACATCACTTATTAGGCCAAATAACAAATTTAAAAGGAAAAAAAAAAAAAAAAGCTCTAAAGCAAGCAAAATTATTTTCAGGTCAGAAATAGAAACAGCATTATTCAGGGAGTTCTGCCTCTTTGATATGGGCAGCATAAAAACGCTTCCATAAGTTTTACTTTAGGTTAGTTACTGCCTGAGATATGCTCTCACTTTCCATTTTTTTCAAAGAAGTTCCTATTTTAAATTTGAGGTGCTTTGCAAATATATAGCAATATGAAAGAATCCTGAAGGGCAGGAAAATAATTTTTAAAATATTGTATACTCAGAGGTAGTTTTACCTATGTTAAGGTTACCATTCTGAGCATGAAAGATCAGAAAAAGGCTTTGAACTATATTCAGTAATGAATCCTGTCCCTTGCCTTCCTTCATAGAAACTAATTAATCTTGCACCTATTGCTCTACCAGGCAGAAATTATTCCTTTTTTTTTCTTTTGACAAAACAGCTTTTGAACAATTTCAAAGAAACTGTTAAGTATTCCAATAATTTGTTATGTTATGCCAAAGCTTCTATTTTGCCTCTGTAGTATTATAAGCTTTATGCGGTCTCTGATCATTATCTTTTTGCTTAAACAACTAGTGTGACTGCAAGCCAATTGTGTAGACAAAAATCCTGATCTAAGCAGTGGTTCTTTCAGAAAGCTGAAATATATTCCCAGATATCCCCACAAACCATCTTCCTTTCTTAATACTATAGTGCTATTAGTCTGATCATGGGTATAAGTTAGTTTGACAATCTTTGGAGGGAACAGAAGAACACTCAATATGCAAATGCAGCTATAACATACAATTCCATGTACACCGTTTTGATTGTAAGAGCATATCAACAGTCAAAGCACAGTACATACAGCTGTCATATTTTTGCAGTAGCTCAGTTTTCATTACAGCACTCCTCCCACAACCTGTATTTTCCTTATTTTGGAAGGAACTAGGTTTTCCTTCCCTTTTAAGCCAGTCTTCACAAGAGGCAGACAATTGACTCCTATGTAATCAACGGTGCAATTATAAGCAGTCCTCAGGTATTCTTCATCTAAATGAACAAGCCTGATTGTGTTTATGAGTCTGGACTGGTCTTCAGTAAAGAAAAACTCACTGCAGACAATGAGATGAAACAGGATAGATGCACTAGCCTGAAGTATTAATAGGTAGCTTATATGGATTATATCTGGATTTCAAAAGCAGATGTATGTAAGAAGGGAGATAAAATGCATGAGTTTAGACACCTGTTTAAAAGTAGCCAAAGCTTTGGTTTCCTTGCAATATGCTTTCAAACATCTTTTGACTCATCAAAATTCATTCAAGCTACATTTCTAGCCTAGTTAGCAGAAGATCAGCTATTTTCAGGCGGTGAGAACGTGGAGTATCTGTTTCCTAGAAATATGTAGCTTATTCAGGATATGTGCATACAAAGTCAGATTTTGGTGGCAAGTATCCCAAGATCATGAACAGACCATCAAAGAAATTGATGAGACCTGTGCTGAACCCATAGTCATGTTCTGAACCAACAGAGAAAGCAAACAAGACTGCAGCAACTAATGTTCTTTTCTGACAATTTGTTGTTATGGAAAACATTAAGGACACACTTCTGTTTAAGATAAAATTCATCTAGCCACAATCATCTGTGTTTCATTAGAGAACATGAATTATTGAATATGTGCTGCTGTTCTCTTCAGGCTTTAAAACTAGAGCCATGTAGACTCAAAATCGTGGCACGACAAAAAAGGGTGTTGCTCTGCATCATTTTCTAATGTTCTTTTTCTCCTTTTGGCTTCAACCTTTTCAGGAGTAAATTCAAGTAAACAAACTAAAAGCAAAAATATTAGAAGCGAATCTCCTCATACATATTCAGGGAAGATATTTTAAACAAACCAAAGCTAAACTCTAAACCCTTATCAAGTCAAGCTCTTCCACAGTTAGTGTAATTTCCACCAGTTCCTCTCCTCATGACTACAGTGTCTGTCTGATCCTAGAAACTCTTTGTTGGTTTTAGTCCTTGTGCTCACTTGTAGCTACCATAAGGTAGCTTCCATACATATGGTTTTTCTCTCTGCTGATGTCTATCCTAGGAAAGATCTTGTCAAGAGAGGACTTACTGAGCCCAGTCAGGCACTGCCTGAGGTGACTTTGACTTGCATCTGTCCGAGTCCCTGGGAGGTGAGTAGTCTACTCTGGCTGTACATGAGAAACTTTTTATAACCGAACTCTCGGTTATAGTTGCACAGGTTTTGTGGTATAGTTGTTAGAAGAGTATTTCAAATTAGAAGAGATAAAATAAGTCTTGCCAGGCCTTTCAGTTTTCTGATTTTGTTTATAAAACAATCCTCTTTGGCTATTTTAGATACTCCTTCCTTAGTAAAATTTGTCACATGAAGTGGTACATCATTAGGTACGATATGATACTGGTCTCTCCCTTTTTTCCCTGTTTTTCGACCACTGCATATTTAATAAACCCAGTTTTCTCTGGGCATGCTGTACTCCCAAGGCTGGCTTCCAAATGGGTATAGCATTCCAAAATGCTTATGTTTAGCCACCAGTTTTGATTCTATCCCAGTAAAAATAAGTTCTCATGAGTGCGTTACAAGAAATCCCATTATAGTCATGACTCCACTAGACCCCATTGCAGATCTGGATTTTTATCAGCTGTACAAGTATGAAGACACCAGGTAGGCAGGAAAGCCCTGTACCCCTGAAGTAAGCAGCAAAACTTCAGAGTCAGGGTGGTATCCAGAGTCAATTTTAGAATATTTATGACCCATATGAGATTTTTATGTAAAGTTCTTTAGTTTGTTCCAGTTTTAACAGATGGAAAATGCTACATTCATGTGAGGTCAAGTTCATCTTTTTTATAACAGAAAGCTGCTCTTGTCCTTTTTCATATAAGTCTATGTTGCATACAGTAGTAAATAGAAGCATTCAGTAACAAGACTAAAATTAAATTTTTACAGTATGAAAAATACATGATATAGAGAACAGTGAAATTATATAAAATAAAATGAGCAGGCTCTCAGTGAACAAACAGATTGCATCTGAACTAAACTACCCTTGGCAAAATCAATAACAAGAGAGTACCTGGAAAGAAATACTCTATTAATTTTGCATTTTGATGAACATGCTTAGGCATTTAAATGTTTTTTAGACTAAGTAACATTTTAAAGACCAGAAAGAGAAGCAAATATTTTATTCAAACCAGTTGTGTCTAATATCCAAAGTTTATTATATGTGTTATGGATGAGTGATTTAAAATTCATAAAGCTGCTCTGGTATGTATAAGAAAGCAATTTTGCTCCATATAGAAAAACTTACTCTACAAAATAAAACTAAGCATTCTCTCAGAAAAGGACCTTAAAACTGATATATCGTCTATAATAACAGGTATGGGTTTCTCTTCTATTTTCTTTTGCATTTTTTTCAATCACAGTTAAGCTTTGGATATTTGCTAGAATATCACTGAGAGCTTTCTTCTGTACTTACCTCAAGATAAAGAGATTTGGCTACAAATCTGCTTCAGGGTTGCCAAGCCTTTTCTGGGACATTTACATCTGAAGCTTTTTTCTTCATTTTGTTTTAAAGAGCTTACCAAGTCCTACATGTATTTTTGTTATATAGTTAGTAACAATGATTAATATTTTTTCGCAAAGAGCACCATTGTGCGAGCCTGCAAGTTATATCTATGAGTAAAAAAACAACTTTGAAATACTTTGAATAAAGGCTTGATAAAACATAATAAAGAAGTAATAAGGAATCATTGGTTCTGTACTTACACATCATCCACTGTGCTCCCTTCTACTCAACACAATGAAAGTCAAATGAATTTTTTTTCATAATTTTCCAATATCTCTTACAAGGTGGCTTGGAACCTATTATGTTACACAGTATTTAGAGTGTTGTACAGTCAGATTCTGATTGTTCCCTTCTTTTAGGTACAGCAGGTAGCAAGCAGTGCTCAAATCCTCCCTGGAGAAACTGGATAGAAAGATTAGGATTGTTATGAGGCTGGTCTCTTTGAGAAATGGTAATTTGCCAAAGTGGAAAGATAAATCTAGACCTGAAACATGTATGAGGGGTACAGGGATGTTCTTTGGGGTTAGCAGTAGATTTTGACCAAAAAGAGGACATGTCAACAAAAACATGAACAGAGTAACGTGCCAGTGCCTTAGAAGCCATTCATGCCCTTTCTTTTTAGAAGTTGTCCTCGACTGCTCTATCTGTCTGCTCCTCAACTCTCCATCAGGACATGCCGTTATATGTCAGTACTATTGCAGAAGCAACATAAGGCTGTTGGGCATAGGTTTTAACATATATAAATGATCTTAATTCCCATTCAAAACACTAATGGGATTCAATGCTATTTTCTACTGTGCACCACTGAAGTTGATATACATGAGGAACAAAGGAGGAGCTGATGTTCTCACAGACTTGTTTTAGCAGCACTTGAAGTATCTGTGAAATCCTTAAAGTGACTTGTTCCTAAATGATTTTGAATTTTACAATCTTTTTAAGATGTTTTCAAGGTATCTGGGAAACAGGCAGAAAGTTGGTAAGGTTTTATTCATATTTCAAAGAATTAAACTTCAGGGAGGTATATGCTTGAATGAAGATAAAAGTAAGCTGGAAGAATGCAGATAATAAAGAAATAGGGATGAAAAGGGTTGGAGAAAGAAGATAGGTGAAGACGGAAGTTTAGGAGGGAAAGAGCACTCAATTCTCATTTATAGTTTCATGGACAGTTAAGAAAAATGTAGCTTGAAGGGAATATAAGCAAAGAACTAGCAATGAGAAGGATCCTTCAAGATGAGAAAATCTATGGATGAGGGAAAGAGACCTGAAAACATTTTAAATGCTCTGTATAAGTGAAAAAGAATGGTGGTATTTGTAATAGGTGAGTGAACATGTAATGAGTTTAAATCTGCAGTAGCTAGTCATAGCTGACTGCAAGCTTTCCCTCCCTGCAAGCAACAACTTGACAAATAGACAAACCAATGCCGCCTTAGAACTTGTGCTCTACCAACACCAGACTTTCTACTGTTACACAGAGCTTTAGTTAATATAACTATACAAGTCTACCTGACTGATGGATTTAGCTTAGATATGTCTTCTGTGCTCTGTCCAGCAGTGTAAAAATGCAAGTTCACAAACACTATTCAAATTAGTTCACAAAACTTTGCCCTGCTTCTTATTGGAACCAACACACTGAACACATGAACACTTACTAAGTCCCCTGGGGGTTTGGGGCTACCTCTACATCATGAAGCAGGTGCCTATTGTAGGAGCTGGGAAATGGTACCCTTAAACATCCCAGCGAGGCTGGTTGGGTCCTGTGCACTGACTTCCTGTGCACTGACTTCCTTCTTGTACAAAAAACTTACCCCCATAAGGAGATGCTCCTGCCTTTCTCACCATGAAGGAAGGAAGCAGCCAGGTGCTCTCCAATTCTGCCATTTCACCATAACCTACATGGTCTATGAAGGACTGTGGCACCACGTCTTAATTCTGCTGAACTTTATAGTTTGGAAAGCCCAGACTGGAAACAAGTTTAGAAAGCCCTGACTGAAGTTCACCTCGAAATTTAAACTAGGTTTTTACTTCACACTCCGCACAATGAGAACTGTTCACACTGTAGACTTAATGTCAACTAGTTCAACTGCAAATGTAAATTTTGCATACAGTCTTTTCCTATGATTTAAAGAACTTGTTTTAAAGCTATTTTTAAATCACACTTTAAGTCCCAGTTCCCAATAATGCAACAATTTCTCCAATTAATAAACAACATTTTTTAGCAGGAAATTGTTATTATGGATTTTGCTGAATTTCAAAGAACTTTTTCTATCCCTCAAGATTTATTTTTTTTAATGTTGCACCTGGCCAAATGAAAGATTGCTTTTATCAAAATGAAACAGCATGTTATATTTTTGCTGTTTGATTGTGCATTAATTCCTATTTATTCCCATTTTATTTATAAATAATAATACACAGATATTGTTCTTAGATTGTTTTAGTCTCAGTGGAAAGATGTTTTCCAATTAAAAGTCTCACTTCTGGAAATTCTTGAACATTGATCCACAAGGAATGATTTGCTCAGCCTTCTTTTACACCATGTTATGATTCTATAACAGCTTAGCGGTTTAATGGATCAATGATAGCGCATAAGTCAAATGTACTCACAAGACAATTTTGCCAGAATATCCTGAAGTCTTTAGGGGCTGGGGAAGGGAGGAATATACATGCAGCATACAGTCTGGGTTTACTTAGAAACAAAATGTGTTCACTGACTCCATACACCCAGAAGCCACTAATAGTATTTTTTTTTTCCTAATGTTGAAAAGCAGAGGCAGTTCAACCTTCCAGCACATTTAAGAAATACCTAATTTTGCAGTTACAGCAATAAAGCTTTGAAGCTCCTACACACACACAAGTGATTACAAGGAGGCTTGCTCCCACTTGCTATGCTGCTTTTGAGCCTTGAGAGGCTGTGTATGGTGGGTAGCCAAGTCAGGGCAACCCCTGCAATGAAGGTTTCAGCATACAGCACAAAACTTCACCGTAAAAAAAGGAAGAAAGGGTTCCCACATGACATAAGCCTTACATGTCGAGTGTCAATGTTTCAGCGATGGGAAAACGCTGGGGGGGAAGCGATAATATTCTTTTCCATCTGGTACAGCAGCTCCCCAGAGGCCACAATGGGAGCAGAGTGGGCTCCTCAGAAACACACAGCCGTGTGCTGGGGGGCCTCCCAAATTAGCCTGGTAATTTACTGTCACTTAATAACAGGAGCCGAGAAACTCGAACCGATATTGATGAAAAAGCCCGACCTCCAGCTGGGGTGGGTGTTCTCAGAGTTGGCCGAACTTTCCAGCAGGTACAAAAGAGGCCCACAGCTGAACCTCGGGGACACAGAAAGGAGACCTTCAGCCTCCCATGAATTACACACCAGCGCGAGGCCCCCACAACAGCAGATCAGCTCTCCCTTGGAAGGATAAATCAAAGCTTTAATCGGGCCTGTCAGCAAAGCAGGTGTTTTGACTGCCTTTATGGTTCATTTTTATGCAAAAGGGTTGTGGGGATACAGAAATCACGGGGGATTGAAAATAAATGGCACTGACAGCACTGATCCCACCAGGCGAGGGGGCCAAAATCGGTCTGTCTTTTCATATTATGAAATATACCTAACGGCCAGCTCTTTAAACCCCGGTTACACAATGCACTGTCTGTGCGCCCAGGACTTTTTTTTTCCTCCCTCTCCCCCCATGCCTTTTTTTTTTTTCCTTCTTCTTCTTCAATGTGATATGCCAGGGGCTCTTTTCTATTCTTTGGTGATGAACTGCCCCAGCAGCCATAGCAGGTTCAGAATGTTAAAGAGCCACCACTCGCCCGAGCTGACAAAAGGATCCTGTTTTAGAGGGCTTAAAGGACACCGTAGGCACTATCCACAACCCCACTTTAGAATAATGTCTTTTTCTTGGTCTTCATCGTTCAACAACAGCCACAAATAAAACGTCATAAAAATGTGTCAATGCAAATTTTCTCACGTGTCTTGGGTGGGGGGGAGCATCACTAGGAAAAATGTTCACACTACTGTGCTACGGGGTCTGTGATGCTCAGGCTCTTCAGTGCTTTGTGGGCTGCTAGGTGGCACCCGCAGCAACCCAGATTTATACTTTAACACTGAGATTTAGCCTCATTTAATTTCTAAGTCTAAATGTTAATAGCGGGCATAATTTTTTTTAAAGTTATTTAAATAAAATGTTTGAACACACTGAAGTTGAATCATTGTAGCATCCTGTAATTTTTAAATTGTCATTGATGAATGTTCTAATATAACACACTTTACCAGAAAGAAAAAAATGAGTGCCTTTTTCTTTGATTCTACTATAACTCAATACTTTTTACAGTGTATTCTGTAACATAATTTGAAATATTACTGCAGAGCATTGCTATGTAAATTTCATTTATCATTTACAAGACATAAAGCAGGCAAGAAAAAAAAAAAGGCAAGTGCTTCCCCTCTTGTAGTTTCACACAGAGTTATTCATGTCTAGTGCCTCACTGCTCACAAATGACAGTTTTTCACCAGCTTTACTAAGAAATTTAGTTTTTTCTCTTTCCTTATAAACTAAAAAGTATATTTAAGAAAACAAAAATACTGGCACTTCCTTAGGACAGATTGGCCGAGGATAATTTTAAAATAAAAAATTATGGATTAGACATACAATAAAAAGAAATTCATAGAATCATTCAGGTTGGAAAAGACTAATCATCTAGTTCAACTTTCAGCCTAATACTAAAATCCACCACTAAATTCTAAATCTACACGTTTCTTGAAGACCTCCAGGAATAGTGACTCAACCACCTCCCTGGGTAGCCTGTTCCAACATGAATTAATTAATTACACTAATGAACAAATTCATTACACTTGATTCTGGTCATTCATACTGCTGTATCTAGACAGTAATCATTGCATCTTAGGAAAAAAAAAAAAAGTTACATTTAATGACGTAGTTGCTTAGGAAATGAGAAAATGAGACCAGGATCCCCTTTTCCAAGGTAGGGTGATGCCTTTACTCTTCACAAATGCTTATGCAACTTTATCATTAGACCCACTAAACTACTGCGTGAACTCCAATGGAAATTTAACTAATACATAAGTCACAACAATTTCACACATGCACAAAAAAAAAAAAAAAAGGTATTTGGGGGTTCTATGCAAGTAATTTAGACCCTGACCTCTGAACACATGGTTTTTTTTAATCTTTACCCATACAATCATTCCATTTAAAATAGTAAAATTATTTACACATATATAAGTATTTTCTAATTGAGGGCCTAATTGTGCATTAACACTGGCCACCTATGTTGCCTTTCTACCAAAGTTAATTTCAGTACAATTTCTCATGCCAATTAAGCTATTCCATGCCAATAAAAATTCCATACATTTGCAGTATTGAGCCTTGAAACCCCATTTTTTTTCAAATATTTTAAGGTCACAGTCTGCATAAGCTCTCAAAATGAACTGCTTCCAATAATTTGCTTGAAGAAAGATGATACAAGTCATTAATCATGGCAAATATAGCTAGGTACTGCATACATTAGCTGCAAATTCATTAACTTTTCCTCTCTGAAAGTTGCTATCCTCAATAATATTATGGATGTTTAGATCATAAGATAGTTCTAACATTTTGAGGTCTAACCATCTCTTCAGAAAAAAGCTCAACAAAATTTAACAAGAATTAAAAATTTAAACGTGACAAGCCCCTGTTCTTGAGCACGTGTTTATCACTCTTGCTGCAAGACCGCTAGTTGTTAGTCTAGGCATAATACAATAAATAATAATAAATAATACAATATTTATGTGATATTTATCTTCCACAGAGACGCAATAATTTTTCAAATGAAGTGCATTACTAAGATCCGGTTTACAGGAAAACCTACAAGCAGCTGCACTATCCCATGTAGAGTTTTTTTGTTTTTTTTTGGTTTGGTAGAGTTTTTTTGTGTTTGCCAGTTTCTACTAATACTGCATTTACTTAAAATATTATACAATTTATATGACTGCAAATATCAGTGTTTCTAGCAGTACAACACCATTGTTGCCTGAGTCATATCCATACCTTTCTCAACCACATAGTACATCTTAACTGCTTGGTGTGTGTTTTTTTTTTTTGTTTGTTTGTTAATCTATTTCTATGTAATAAACAAGTTGGCAAGCCTTTGGGGAGAAAAATCAACAGGTATTTAAACCTTTCATGATTTGGCAGTACATAATTAAATCAGTATTCAATGACTTACAGTTGAATGCTTGTGAAGCATTTAAGTAGAATGAAACCACAATACCTATTTGGTTGAGTTTCTAAGTTAACAGTTTACACGAATTTCAATTCATGATTTACAGGCTAAAGAAATGCCTCCTTATTTACCATTGTAAGTGAAAATATAAACTAGGAACAACATCTAGAAAAACTGGTAGCTGATAAATGCTTATTTTTAATGGCCTTTCATCATGCGATCATTAGTCCCATCCCCGATTTTCCCAAGACATCATCTCTCCTCATTATGAGGGTCCTAAAGCAGTCCCAAGTGGAACTGGAGTAAAAGCAAGAAAGAATAACACACAACACTAATTTTATTTTTCATAGCATTCTGATCTGGTTATTAAAATATCTATTTCCATTAGGCAGTTCATACTACTTTTAACAACAATTGTATTCTATGGATATCTAGTTTTGCTAGCTTGTTTTTCACCCCCTGGAGGTAGTACAATCTTATTTATCTGATCTAGTAGGAGTCTTGTGAGTCTGAGCTTGCTCAGGAAGCAGTCCTTAATTTTTTGGGAGCCACTGGAAGCCTCATAGCCCTGCACAGCTTGCAGACACCAGATGGATTTATTCTTTCCCCTCTGCTGGTCACTGCTCAAGGGAAAGGCTAATGGTAGCTATCCTCCTCCCATGGTTAAGAAGGTGACCAGGAGCTTTCCTGGACTTCTCCAAAAGGTGTTTTGTCATTGTTGTTGTTGAAACAAAGTGCCTATCACTTAGGCCTTCTCCTTCTGCTGAAAGAGCAACAAGGTAACTGGGATCTTCCGCAGGTCCATACAGTAAAGCACTGACAGAGTATAAAACTTTTAGTAATGCACTGTCCACTAGGCTCTCATTTCATTCAGAAAGTACCTGAGATCAAAGACAAGCCTTCCCAAAACCAGAGTAATAATCAGTTAATCAGTTTGGCCAGATACTGTAGCTGCTATAAATCTGCTCAGCTATAACTTCAAAGGACACATCCGTTCTGACACCACAAAGATCAGACCCACTGTACCTCATAAACTGATGACTCCCAGATCTGGCCAATACTGTATGGTAACAATTGCAAAAACATTTGCTCTCCAGAGTTTCAGAAAAGGGTAGAAAATCTTTGCAATAAAATTAGATCCCACTAGATTTTGGCATAACCCGACATGTCACCATTCAAGATGCCAGAACAGTTCTTTCACCAAAGCAAACAAAAGAAAACCACACAACAACTTTCATTAATCATTAAAACTCACAACTAGCTCACTTTGGACCTTTCACATGCTAAGATGAGCAATTCATTTATATATATATAATAGATAAAACTCCAGACATAAAACTCCATTTTAAAATGGGGAGTCCATGTTAAAAAGGCAAACAGCCTCAGCAAAAAGAAGGGAGGGATTGTAACTAAAAATGTGCTGAACAGTTCTAAAAACCTAAACAAAGCAAAGACCTTGTCAGGTGCCTTCAGAATAATCTGCCATCATATTTAAAATATATACAAATAAAAAAATAAAAAAATAAAACCCAGAAAAAATCATTGAATAAAATTCCACTGAAAAACAAAACAAAACAAAACAAAAAATCACACTTAGATTCTTTTCTGGCAGCCATAGTTATGCCTGTGGCTGGGTGATTGAAAAAGGCTCACAAAATTACTCAGTCTTGAATTGCTGCCTCACGTGACCTGGCTTTGGTAGTAGTGGTTACAGGAATTTAACTTCAAAAACAGAATAAAAAAGCACCCAGAGCTGAACAGGAAACAAAGAGACAGATAGACCGACCTCATTCAGTTAAAATTCAGTTATTTTTAGCTGAAAGCAGTTTAAGGCCAACCAAATAGATTTTTATTTTTTTTTTACAGTGAAACTTTGATATTACTTTTAGAACTTTCTGTCTTCTGGGTCAAAAGAGAGCTCAAATGCCATTATTCTTCTTATTTGCATAATTTCCAAGTTGCTGTCAAGTATCCTCTTTGGCACATCACCCCCCGCCCACCAAAAATGAACTTCTACCATGGAAGCCCAAGAGAAGGCAGGCAGAGGGAAGGCACTTGGTGTACAGACACAGAGAGAGAACAGATCTGACAGCTAACCAGATTACCATTGCAGAGTCTGTTCACTTCCAATGCCAATAAATTGAACACGCTCAGGTCACAAAGGAAAGGGTTTTCCCTTCTCTATGAGCAGCCCCTGAATTTTCCCTCTCCACCACCATTTCACGTCCACTAAGCTCCCCCTGGCCAGAAGTGCCAGGGTGCGGCTCCCACCAGAGTGTATTCCTGTCATTTCTGAGTACAACCAGAGGGGACATGTGGGTGACATGAGATGTACTTTCCATTTCTTCCCTCCTCTGCCAGCACTGGGAAATGGCCTGCATAACCTAATAAGTACTTTATGTCTCTAATTTCCATGCTGTTATGCTTTGCTGAATGAACTGCTTACACAGAGCTTCTTCCAGCCTCTGAACTAAAGGACACTTTCTGCTCCTTCACTTGGGTTCCCAATCTCTGTTTTTTTCTTTTTTTTTTTTTCTTTTTTTTTTCATTTTTAATCACCATATTATTCATTTTTACTACCTTTTGCAGTCCTGCAATTCCTATAAGTTTTTTCTGAAGTTTTTTCTTAATTCCTATAAGTTGTTTTATTTCTTAAAAGTCCTAAAAATGTAAAACAAACTGGAAACCTACATTTAAATTTAAACATTTTATTGGCAAGCACCTCTGTTGTTCATCACTGTAGTACCCAGTAGCCTCCAGCTAAATAAACACACTCGGTGCTATGAGAACACCAAATTACCATAACACAGAACAGCACAAGAGATACCATAGGGACAGATAGTAGTGAGAAAAGAAGAAAAACTGTCTCCAGAACTTTGTCACTTATACAAGCTGCACAGCTGCAAATCTTAGGGTCTTGCAACTCCTTTGCTTAGGAGCACGGGAAGCAAACCGCTTAGGGTTGGGATGTGTGGATTGCCCTGGTAGAAAGGCTGTTCCAGGCCCCTCCAGCCCAGCCTAGTGTCTCCACTTCTCTCCTACAAGCAGATGCTAATACTCCAGTCTTTTCTCTTGATCATGTTCTGTGTTAAGGAGTCACTTTAAAAACAAACTCAGATGTAGGTAGGAGGAGGATGAAGACATGCATTTTCCATTTGTAAAGTTTTGGAGATCAGCTTTCATGTTCAGTAAACCAGGTGCCATTTCCTTTGCTAATGTCCTCTTTGAATAAGTTCCAGGACACCTCACCCTTGCTGTGTCTCAACTTTTGCTTTTACTGTTACAGATGGGAAATGGGTCTTTTAACATGTCAGTTTTCTCAATTAGGGAACCAGATAACTTCTTTATAAACTGCATTTCGAAAGAGAACAGAGAAAAGGAGGGAAATAAGGCCTATGTATATTCAGAGTTATATTAAGATCATCTCCAATGATTACGCGTTTTTCACTATCCAGCAGAAAAATTAACTCCTCTATCAACACATCAGTTAAGATCCAGCCTCCCAGCATTAAACTCCAGTAGATATAGGAGTATGGTTTTCTTTTAATTTTAGTGGAATCTGTCTTGTTTCAGAAGATTTTTTATTTTTTTTTTTAAAAGAGATATTTGTCCACCCTGGATTTCTAACTTCTGAGATATACTGCACCTGGAAAGCAGCATATTTTTATATGCCAGTTTGAAAATTTTAAATTGCTTTATTAATATGAATAAGTTTGAGCAAAAAAGTAATTGTGATTTTCCAGAATGCAGTAAGAGAACATTTGCTGCAGCTTTCATTATCAGCAATGCAGCTTAACTTGGCTTGAACTGCCTTTCTCCAAATTTTGTTGTGCCTTGGTACAGCAGAAGTTTGCATCAATATAGCAGAACTGGTTAATCTGTCTAAAACAACTCTATTGAAAATGCTTCACCTTCTGTTTTGAGTTTTGGAGTAGAAGACTACCTGTTCATACATTAATTCCTGCTTACGGTTTTCATTTGGTCTTTGATCTTGCCTATGTCTCTATCACGTTTCTCATCTGTAAAAACTGGAATAATTCTTACTAACTTTCTAGCAAGCTGTGAATCTTATTCATTGTTTGTGCAATGAATGCTACAGATACAGTTGTTATACCTTTTCCGCTTGGTCTGTTATTTTTCCACCTGTCACTTGAAGAGTCTGTGTTTTTCACTTGGGCTATGGTTCAAGTCACTGAACTACTTATACTTGTCCCTTCAATAAGGCTTAGAAGAAAAGTGTTTATTTTACAATATAGGATCATTGTGACCAAAGAACCTGTTGCACTTTTCTGATGTACTTAGCTGATTACAAAGGCCTTCTACAAAAGAGCTTTTGTCAGTGGTCTAATTATGTTGGTGTTTTGTTTTAAACTGGAGCAGCACTATTCTCTATGCACTCATAATTAAATAACCACGGCCTAATTGAACACCTTTCAAAATAAGTGCATTTGGAAAAAATATCTATTCTTTTGTAAAGTGAAGAACATCCATACTAACTCATCAGAGTGTTGATGTTCAGTTTATGAAAAGCTCTTTAAGCACTTATGTGTTCAGTCATATTTTGTTTGTCCTCAGGCCAATTCAATTCGCTTGGGATGTAAGTCTTTCTGCTTTTGTTTTTAATATATAACGTGCTCTGAACTGATGTGCTCAAAATGCATTGAAAGCAAACAAACAAACAAACAAAATCCAATCCCATACCAAGAAAACACATCCAAAATATTTTAGCAAATAGTGCTCTTGGTCAAACAGATTGGATCAATGTATTTTGCTGATTTGCACATTGTGTTATAAAATACATTTGAGTCCCAGTCATACATATTCTAGGTTATTATTTGCCCAGTATATTAAACAACCATAAATATTCAGTGATTCAATTGAGCCACCAGCGCTGGCTGAAGTGAACAGCATGTTAACAGATACTGGAGATCTAGGAGACACCAGAAAATTGTGCCTAAGCAAGCTTACTAAATTAAGCTTACTAAATGCTACTTTTCTAAATACTTTATTAGAGTACTAAATTACTTATTTTACTAAGGGCTCATCTGAAAGTTTTCCAATATGATTAAAATCTCATGTGACACAGAATAGTTCATTAAAGCTATGGAGAATACCAACAGGGGCAAGAAGCCTTTCTGGGGAGTCAGAGCCAGGCAGACATCCCCAGGTAGTTTGGAATAAAACAGAAAAATCAATTCCTATAGTACTACAACTGGAATTTCTCTCTCATTGATAATCTCTTCTGAAATAAGTATTCTAAGCTGTGAGGTAAGTAAGAAAGGACAATTACGTTGTCTCCACTACCCCTCAAAATTGATGTTCACATTTTAAGGTCTTGGAAACACACTTCAGCATACTCTCCCTTATTTCTGCTTTCAGATATTTCTTCAAAGAATGCTTTGTGGGAAGATAACATTTAACTGAGTAATGTTATTAAACATATAACAATGCTGCTAACGTTCTTTAGAATAAATCTATCATATCTTATTTAATTTCACTGGTCTCATACAATGAGTCCCAGGCTCAATATTTAACTAAATCGCCCAAAGACACTCTTCCAACCCTATGCAGTGTACAGTAAGTAAATCTTCTTTAAATTGCCTGGGAACATACTGCAGAACAACTCTCAAGAGAAAAATTAAGGCTGAAATATTTTCTCATGCACCTTCCATCCGGGTGACGTTCCTCTCTCATTCTGGATTTGCCCCCAAAATGACCGAACGGACACTACCCTTTTGCACCCACATTTGTTTGTGTTTGCCTGCTGTTGATATTTATGAGCATTGCATCCAATATTCTTGCAGCAGCATCTTAATTTTGGCACAAGTTTCTGTGTGTTCAAGTTCCAAGGCGGATGGAGAGAACACAAGCTGTCTCCAAATTGGAGGAATCAATTTTCATTTCTGAAGTCAGACAGGCTTTCATTTATTGCCTATTGACTCCATAGAGAGATAATAATAATGTTGCTGCTTTCAGTGAAAAAGACCATTACTGATGACAATACACTCAATAAAGAAAGATGCCAGATCTACTCTTCCCCAGAACACTCTTCACTCCCTGTGTTACAAGCTGGGCTCTCTCCAGAAGCTCCCTTTGCTACCTGGCCAGCTCAATCAGACCTCCAGGGTGTAAACAATTCTTTTTGGCCACGGATCCAACAAGCAAGGTGAGAAAGAGCCTTCTGCAGACGCCACCGTGGCAGTGGGCAGATGGGCTAGCAGAGCAAGCCTCCCTGGTCCCACCAGCCGGAGGATCCTTGCCCACTGTGCGCTCACCTTGTGCTTGGCTGCCACCCATGCAACCAGCAGCCCTGGGAACAACGCACTGGATTCACTCCGACTCCTTGCACTAAAACATAAGGATTTCCAGCACTTTCGGTCCCTAGCCAAGCTTTGAGCAGACCGTGCTGGAGCCACCAGGCTTGATGACTCAGCTCTTGCATTGGCAAACCCCCCCACCCAGTCCTCACCGGCCTCAGCTGAATTGCAAACAGCAAGGCAGCAGACACCTCATGAGATCTACCAGTCCCAAATTATGAGATCCAACTCAGAAGACTTATCCAGAAAGGCAAGTTTGACATCTAGCTAAAAGCCTCCAAACAAGCTCCATACTTTCTCTGAGGTACTTAAGTCCGGGAGCACAGTTACGGCACAGCACTATCACTCTCCAAGCCCTCCCTCTGCCCTTCCTTTTCCTTCAAAGTTTGGGAAAAGAAGCAGGATAGGAATTCAAAGAGAATGTGTATTTTCTATTTGCTCTTTTTAAATCAAGTTCTCATAACAGCAGTGTCTTTTGGGAGGGTTCCTTTGAGTTTAAGGGAAATAGTATATATTCTTACTCTTTCACATATTATTTAAAGTTGGTACTGATGATACATGGTTTCCCATTATATTTCAGTGTCATTTTCAATAAAATAATACCATAAATTATTTCTTTTAGTAAGACTAAACCCACACTGGTTTGTGCCCAACCGAGAAAGAATAGTATCACCTATACTTCTGCATTTTCTCTTTTAGTATCTGTTTATACTTTAATCTAAAGTAAAAGAAAGAAAGAAAGAAAAAAAATTTACTTTCAAAACAGTAACATTTTCCAAATATAGAATCTCATCTCGTTTTATATTTAAATATATATATTTCTCAGAAATTGCATAAAGAATAGTGCTTATTGCAACACCATAGTGTGTGCAGTCACTTACAAGAAGATGATCTAAATGATAAGCTTTATTTCTTTTTTTATTTTGCAGTTGGCTGTGAGTCAAGTCTAAATGAATACAAGTAACTATGCTTTATATATATATATATTTTTAAAGCTTCATTCTAGTTTAATTGCCAAATAATCATGGTGGCTTTTTTCATACACATTTTTAATATATGACTTTTTTGCCTAAATCTTGTATTTTAATATTGTTGTTAATAATATATGTACCTTTTCTATAAAGCAGTTTTTCTTCTAGTATGAGGGAGTGAAGTAATTTACTCTAATACATACAAAAATGCAAAATTACATAGGCTGACAAGTCTTCACTGTTGCTCTGCACAGTTAACCTGAACTGCTGTTTATTATCTATGAATGTTTTGTTGAAGACTTTTGTAAATGATGTTGAAGAAATACGGGCTGAATAATGCACAGTCCTATGTGCTACAGTGAGACAAAAATCATTGAAGAGACCTGAATTTTGGTTGCCCTTCAACATACATCTTTACAGTTGTTTTTATTTAACGGGTTTTAAAGGTCAGAAGGCATGGTTGTGACAGTATAGCTTGGTTTCTTAACACAGTACAAATGCCGTTCAACTATTTCACCACTGAGACTGTAATGCCTGATTTATATTAGCTTTCTGAAAGATTTCTAGCAAAAGTTTAAGTTATAGCACTTATCAGGTCAGATTTAAACTTCCACAAGAACAACAAAATCCAAACCTGAGGATGTAGAAGGATTTTAATATTACTACTGATATTTTGAAAAAATGACAAACAGATTATTTTGCCACTAGCATTTTTCTAGACTGGATACAAATCAACATGGTCTTTTTAATGAGGTGACCTAATTATTCTAAGAATTTAAGAAAGCCAGATAGGTCAAAATAAGTCCAGGTGGTTTCAAGTCTGCCAGTTTACCAAGCTTATGTTTCCATTTTGTTTGAATAAAAACTGCCCATCATTCTTTGTCAGAGATGCACTAAGCTGCTGTGGTTGTTTGTCATCATTTGTAAAAAAGCCAGGCAGGTTACCTGCCAGTTTGCAAATATTGGGGATAATAAGCATTACTCGTTGCAGCATAGGCCTGATTAAAAAGAAAAAAAAAAAAAAAAGACTTTTTTTAAGCTATTCCTTTCCTTTTCTTGTTGTACAATTTGGAAGTGGATTTTTGCACATACTCTCACACACAGGCAGTACTTTCAGCTAATTAAGAGCATAAAATTCTTACAATTAGCCTTTTCCAGGGCAACAGCAATTAGCCTTTCTTACGACCCCCATCCAGGATAAAATTGAGTCTGACCATGATCCATACATAAACATAAAAATTGAGTCCCAAGCCCACATGCGCCTCCCCATCCCATTTCAGCCATGTTTATGGCAATGCACTTTTAAACATGTAACACATCTGTTTATGTGCAGAGAGAGCAACCATTTTATTTCAAAACCAGCTGGAGCCTGTGGAAAGGCAACACAAACACAATCCTCTCTTATATGGACTCTGCTTATTTTCCTTGTCATAGCTATTTTTTCCGTACATAATAATTGGATAGCTGAATACTCTGAGATCTAAATATAATCACTGCTGAATTCTTATCTTTTTAAAAGATAAAGACACTAACTTATGCCAAGTTATTATAGCCACCCGCCACAGCACCATATGTGAGAGGCTGTTTTATTTTCTGTACACAGCAAAAGAATGCTTCCTTTTAAGGAATAATTCATGGTTTCCACTTAACATTGCCATGGGGACCCCAGGACACTGGCTTACCAGCTGGAAACAAGTCTTGCCAAGCGGGTAAATATTGCAATTTAAAAATACCATTTTGCACTGAATAATTTAACAGAAAAAAAAAAAAAGCAAAATTATCACTTTCACAATTTGCTGTAAAAAACTGTATGCAAAGTGCACAGAGCTCTAGACCACCAAGGAGAGCACCGGCTTCTCAGTCCCCCTTTACTTCCTGCTACTATTCCTCTTTTTTTTTAGGAAAAAAAAAGGGGGTGGGGGGTATGTGTTTTTTCTTTGTCTGTATTTTTCCCACCCCAAACTCATTCAGGGTTTCAGTGAGATGAAAGGTATTAGTCCCCACACCAAGAAGGGACAAAAGAGGAAGGAATTATTTGAATGAAACAAAGGAGTTAGGACTCACCTCTTCCTAATCTTTACAGCAATTTTAGGCCAAATGCACAAGAAAATGTCTGTACTTCTTAACACAGTGGGATCTATAGTGTTTACACACTTTCTGTGCAATATAATGGGACATACTTGCCCTTGACAGGGAACATTACACCTGAACCAGTCAGTAAGCAAACCAGATGATAGCAGCATGGATTAAACCTCCGCTCTACAAGGAAAGATCACTCTCCCCGGACATGTCTGAACCATTTTCAGCTGTGTGTTACTAGCAGAGCAGCCCTAAAGTGCAGGATTAGGAGTTTGTCACCCAAACACTTAGCATGTAAAAGAGATTTTGCAGCCTGCCCTGTACTCCATGCTCCCATAGCTGCCTTCTTAGCAATACTCAAACTAGAATAGCTGCATGTTCAGCAGGGATCAAGAGCATAATTCTGTAGCAGCCAATGCCAACCAAAGCCCAGGCTGCTGTATACTCCCAACACATCGCTGCAGTAGCACTTGTGAAATCATGAACAAGCCACTGGCTTTCAGCCAGATCAGCTCCTTCAACCGGATGACAATATCCTTGTTTGAGCAACAGTGGCAGCAAAGAGTACAGGCAGGAATGCTCAGGGACCGCAGGAGGGAGAAGATGGGATTGCAGCATATGGGACCTGGGTTAAAGCTCAAAGTTCAACAAATAAATAAAAAGTTAAAGCTAAAAGTTAAAAATAAAACATAAAAAAATCCACTATGATCAATCCTAACTTCAGGGCAAGAGCTTATGACAATTTTTTCCTCACAAAATATAAGCAATTATAATGGGGGCTTCTAATGTTACTGGAGCTATAAGAAATTTCAGCTTCAAACCATTTTCTCTTCTCAGGAATCTTACACTTTTTGTCCAAACTACTAGCCTACCATATGATTTCAGTTCTTACCACTGATGCTGCTGTCTCTGTTTAATGTTTAAAACATACTATCCAGCCACAGAGAAAAAACATGCCAATGAGGAGAGTTCAGGGGTGACCACCTGGAAAGGAAGACAATTGACTTCCAGTGCCCATTGCAGTGTGCAGCCCTCTTTTCCCTGTTCCTGTAATTTTCTCCAGAGCCCAGTTTTGTGTGAGTGTGCTCAGACAGCAAACCTCCACTATACCGAGCCTGTGAAAAGAGTTAGGCAAAGGACCACTTGCCCTAGTATGCTCAGTCAGTGACAGACCTTGGTGTGGCCAGCCACAGATATGTTAACATCTAGAGAACTTGATGTTGTATTTACATGGGAACATATGTAGTTAGTGACCCCTATTCTCAGAGTGATAGGCATTTCTCTAAGTAATAGAAATAGACTCAACTAACAAGATGACATCTGTATTTCGAGATTCTATATATAGGATTTACATGATAAAAACTGTTAGATGAACTTATGGTTACTCAAGAGATTTTCTAGCTCTGTCCTCTAGGACACTTGCTTAAAAACATTTTTCTTCATAAATGGGTGAAGATAAATCTGACTTGGGTAAGATTTTCTTCTGTGACTTTGTACACTTCTGAAGTTTACCTGGCATTCATTGTGTGTGGTCATTACAATGATAAAAGTCCTTCAAGGAGTATCTAGGTAGTGCTTTCTTCTCTGGAATCAATACTAAACAAAAGCCATATGAAGAACCTGGAGGCATGGAGATGCTTTAAAAGCTTCATGTAAACAGTTTGCATGGCCATTTTGCACTGTATTTCCCACAGTGCTATTTGCACAAGTTTTGGGATAATGTGTACGTTGGTCAAATGTCAGCTTTGGTTATTAGACATTTCTGATGAGTGTCCCTTGAGTTTTAATTAACAAG
Organism: Cygnus olor; assembly: GCF_009769625.2. Classification (NCBI taxonomy): domain Eukaryota; kingdom Metazoa; phylum Chordata; class Aves; order Anseriformes; family Anatidae; genus Cygnus; species Cygnus olor. The sequence continues at coordinate 38,187,490 of NC_049172.1, read as the reverse complement.
GTATTATTTACCAACTCTGTTGTAAATAGGTTTTACAGTATAGATTAAACTGTTCCTGTATGCCTCTTCAGAGAGGCCTCTTTTTTCAATGATGGGTTAAATGATCCCAGAATACTTTTTTTTTTCTTTCATTTTCTTTTTGTCATTTCTTTTTATTTTTTAAACACTCAGTCATTTATGGTTCTACAGCTCCAAGGTTGTAAAGTGCAACGGAATTGTTAATTACAATGATTTATTGATTGAAGTTGAAGTATTATTACTTCCTTACTTATATAAACTATGTTACAGAATATGCTGCAGGGTAAGTTTTATGTGAGGACAGAGTCTGATCCAGGGATACCATTTAAAGCACAATTTCTCTCCTTCCTGTAACCACCCGCATTGTTGGGAAAAAGAAAAAAAAAAAAAGTATATTATGCAATAGTCTCCTAGGGATCTCAGTTTAGATAATATGTTAGCCTTCTAATGATCACTAAACAAGAGACAGTTCAGTGTTTGTTCTTTAAAACAACTTGAACTAATCTTCATGTGTGTGTCCCTCCTGACAAAGTTTAAATATATTTTCTTCACAAATCCAACCTTTTTGCAGCTTGCAGACAAACTTTTCCCAGTCTAGGTGCTGCAGTTTGGAAGGTTTGTTTCATATATGCATCTGACAACTGAGGATTTCAATTCTTCTAATCTTTGGAAACATCTGACATTCTCCACAGGTTGCAGAGAAGAGGAGGAAATTAAGTTTCCTGGCATTTTCTATGAATGTCTTTTTTTTTTTTTTTAATAAAATAATATAGGAAACAGTGAAGGTTAAATATTTTGTGGTAGCTTTTGTTTGCTTTCAATTGCTGTTCTTAAACCAAGTAACTATAAACATGATCAGGGTGCATAATGCAACAAAGACATTATTTGCAGCCACATCCTCCACATCCTCTCAATGTGTTTATGCTAATGGACCTCAAATAGTAAAGTGTGATGCAGTGGTCAGAGAAATACTTCAAATACAAATTAAGTAAGTGGTGCAACAACCTACTCTCTCTAGTCATTATTTCAGTATATTTTTGAGTGTATCAAATTCAGAAATGACTGAAAAAGAAAGCATGCTTGGAGTCTGGAGAAAAAAAATGGTTAATTATCTATTAATTAAGCTTTTTATTTCTTCAGAAGTCTTATGAATTTCACGTATGGCACCAGTGACAGAGCCACCAGCACATAGTACTTACCATTATTTTGGTAATTAATGTTTGATGACTTTCAAGACCATTCTATCATTATGATATCAAGGAGGAAAACTTTTTGGCTTCAAGAAAATTACAGCTGTTTTTAAAGCAGTTTTTAACAACCTAGTGTTCTGGACAGTATAATCATGCTCACATTTGGTGCTTAAAATACATCATCAATACATAATCCTCTATTAGTTGTTAACATGTAGCAAATCAAGATTTTATATACTTTACCTTTTTTGATCTGTGGAATATCAGTTTGAACTATTCCTGTCATAGAAGAGATTTGGCGCTAGGATTCACCTATATGTGTGTATATATATGTGCGCATGTGTCTTCACACTAACACATATATATGTATAAAATATTTTTCCATGTTTATGAGGGAAGTCTGACAAAAAGAGGAAGACTAAACTGAGAGTAGAATTAAGACAGATTTTTCTCCAAGTATCACAACCTCCAGAACTTTTAGCAAGCTTCCTATTGATAATAAGCACAGCTCAGACTGCTGCATTAATCTAAATAACATAACATACATATAATCTAAATAACTATTTTTGTTCCTGGAGTCTGCACTGGTCTTATAGGTGGTCCCTTTACATGATAATATTCTTGCAGCAATGCACATACCAAATACTATTACTGTGTGATGGTATAGAAATCCCCTCTAGGAAAACCTTAGGTATTTTATGATAGTTGGATGCCTAGCAATACTAGAGAAATTCATTTGTCATATTTTTGCTGGAAAGCTCTCTCCGCAAACAATAGTTCTTTAAATCATTGAGTCTATCCGTGTGACATGGGCCAGTGGGTATAAACTGATTTAAGGATTTTAAATTTAAAACAGGTTGGTAATCCCTGGTGGATGGTGGGACTGTGAAAATGGAGCTTATCAGGCTGCCCTGCAAATCAGCAGACAGCACAAACAAGTCTGAGCCTGAAGGTCTAATATTTCCTCCTCTGGAAACAGGAAGTAATATCTGCATTTATTTATGAAGGAGGGATCTGCACTATTTGAAGGCAAGTTTGTTTTCTGCTGTTGATTTCATGACAGACAGCAACATTTTATCCATGCCAATAGAAAACTTAAAATAACTTCCACATTTATTAGCTATTGCCAAACTCCCTTGGTGTACATTTTTAACATAACTTCCAGTCCCTGGTGCTACCTCACACTTCATGTGTTTCCAGGCTAGAATCAAATAACCATTGATTTCCTGAGCAGGCATGAATTTTGTCTCAGGAGTTGTTGCTCTGCCTGAGCCTCCCTTTCATGTTCTACCTCTGTGCAAAGACAGGATCAGGTAGATGTGGTGGGAACATCACCCCCTACTACCCTGTCCAGTGGCCCATTAAAAGGTGTGGGGAAACTTGGGAATCCAGCAGAGTTTACAGCTATATATGAAAAGTTAGGGAAAGAAAGGATTTGAGGAATGTGTGTTAACTAGATCCAGCTGAAGAGGTAGAAACGAGGAATTTCAGTTGTAGCTGATGTTAGCAGTACCCATAAGTACTTCGTAAGTACAGGAATACAGCCACAAGCCCTACAGGATTAGCACGCAGGTAAGACTGACTTAAGTGAAGATGAGCCAAAGAGATGAGGTGAAAGGAGAATGAGGTAGGGGTGAGGGAATTTGGAGGGCAAGACCAAAACTGTACCAATGGAAAGATGAGGGAAACTGAATGAGGAAACAGATAAAACAGAAACCACCTACCTAAGGATGCCATGCCCTCGTGAGCTTCAAGGTTAGGAGGACTGCTACAGCACCTAGACTGGTCTCAGAGCCAACTTGACCTTGCTGATGAGGAGACAGGGCTCTGGATAAACACAGGGCATGAGACCACTGTCAAGGAGCACCAGGAGCAGGGCTGCCCCACAGGGGTACAGGCCAAAGCCTGATGGCAACCCCAGCACAGACAGTACCCTCACTGCCATGGGGTCATCCTACAGTACCTGAATGCTGAAGGTTGAGCCAGGTGTTGATAACAAGGTCCATCAGCTCCCCCAGTGTAGCGAGGGACAGCACAAAAGCTTCTTTGAGGGCTCCAGTCAGCAGCAACTGGAGATGGGTTTGGAGACATTGCTCTGAAGTAAATCCCAGCTCCATTCAGGAATTATAGCTAGAGAGAACCAACACACAACCAGCCGGAGGCCCTGGGCTGAGCTTAAATGAACTACGGAGGCCTTGGGCAGAGAGAGGGTTTGGGGGAGGCCCAGCTGAGGCTGGTTGTGTACTGTAAGGCCTATTAGAGCCCTCAAGGCCCAGGCAAGTACAAAGAATAAAAGTAGCCTGTGTGTCAGGCATTGGGAAGGAGACGGATGGAAACAATTAGAGGCTGGATTGGGAGTGAGAAAAGTGTGATCCAAGAGAGTGTGCTGGTTCTGGCTGGGCACTGGCAACAGTCCTGGGAAAGGACTTTTTTGGTTACTGGATGTAGTTGAATGAGACTGAAGTCTTGTTGGCATATCAAAGGTGCTATAAGAACTCTCCAAGATGGAAACAGACTCCACTTTTAAATAATCTTCTTTTAGCAATGCTGATAAGCCAGTTCTCTTAAATGTGTAAGTCATATTGACAAAATCACATGCTGGTGATATCATCTTCATTATGATTTTTGCCAATATGGATACTTGGTTAGAAGTCTGAGATCTTGGTATTTCTAACTGGCATAGCTATACTCGTAAACTCCTTAGGTGTGGAGGTGTGAATTTCTCCATTAGGTGCCAACAAATACCTGTACATCTACAGATGTCACAGCTACAGCACTATGAAACCAATAAGAGATTAACATTATCTTATACACAGACCAAACAAATAAAGCTTATGCAGACAAATAAAATTTTGGCATGTGTTTAGATTAATATTAAAAAGAATTTTCCATTTCTATAATTAAAAAGTATTCTATAGTGTACTTGTGAGCTTTACAAGTGCAGGTCTCCAGAATAAAGGTACGTGCCAGACTTTACACACACTTCTGGTAGAAAACATATCCTATAAATATGCATCTGCAGCCTGGAACGAAAGGCCAAACTACTAGTTTTCTGTCTGCCTCTTCATAACGTAACACTCTCCCAAAACAAGATTCAGGAATCCAGAACCCACTCATGTTTCTCAAATGAGAAAAAATAGCTGCTATGTAAAATAATATAGTTTTCCTGAGAGATGCAACATCCATTTTATTTTGGTGTCATTTACAAGCATAAAAGCAGTCACCTGCAATTTGTTATTTACATAGGGTGAGAATTCAGCCTGAGGTCAGAAATTCTGCTTTTATTGCTGTCTTTCAGGTATACAACACTCACTTCAGCTGGCTTTGCAGAATAACAATGGCAGATCAAATTTACATTTTCTTTTTTTTTTTTTTTAAGGCAAAGATAGTATTAGAAGCTCCACCACTGAATTCCATGATTTGTCCACTTGAGAAAACATTTACTTGTAAAACTGAGGAAGACCCAAGACTACAATAACCCCTTAATTAAATGGAAAGATGACTCTATTGACCAAACATCAAAATAAAAAGGACATTTTAGGCTTCACGGGAGTTGACAACTCTTTATTACAAGAATGAAACATTGCAACAAGGTGTTGGATCAGTTATTGAAACTAATGTTTGGATAATGTTTCAGTGGTTTCGATTTGTATTCGTAACATTTGAGACTTAAAAGAAATAACCGAAAGCAGTATCTTCTTTTTTTTTTTTTTTTAAACTACATGCCTGTGTGGCAAGAATGCCAGATGTTTGACAAGGATGGTACCATCTATATACATTTAGGAAAACATGCTTGCTGTGGGTGTACAAAAATAAAATTTATTTGTTAAATTACACATAAATATAAGGTACAAATGTATTTTTAAAATACAGATAAAGATAATCACACTTGCATTGTGTACATATGAAAATACAGTATTTTAATATTCAACATACACAGACACATTTATGATAAATGCAACTAATTGGCAATGCCAGTTCTCGTCAGTCTGGTTTTTGTTCTTTTTTTTTCCTTCCAGTTTTCCATAAATATGGAAAAATAGGCTTTTGAAACACTTAGTTCTGCCGGACATCTTGCAGCAGCTTGTTGATTTCTGCCACCAGCTCGCTGGCATCCATGAGTTCGTGTTTGCCATCACTAAGGTGGTTGAGCACATTGTCAAAATCATCTTCTTCGTAATTCTCTGGGATTTCCTCCATGGCTGGCAGCCATTTAGAGGAAGGCTGCGCACTTGAGTGAGTCCCCAGAGTGGGCCCATTGTTGGCAGGATTTTGGAAATGTGTGCTGGCTGCCCAGGCAGCCACCCCCTGTGGATAATTTAGAGTTTTGGCTGGCAAATGTCCCTTCCTGCGCTCCAACGAATTCAAGCGATCCATCTCACTGCACTCTGTGTAGGCATCTAGTGAGGGAGGCAGCAGGCGCTGGAAGACACTGCTCATTTCAGAGAGGAGAGAGGAGGTGCAGGTGTCCCCCAATTCCTCCTCACCCTGACAGTCTTTGCCAAACGTTGAAAAGCTCTTCTTCTTTTCACTTGTGTCAGCAGGCTGCGGATCTTCCTCAAGGCCCTGCTGCTGCTGCTGCTGCTGCTGCAGTTGCTGCTGCGGTGACTGAAACTCCTCCCCAGGGATGAACATGTTACTTCTGTAATCAGTCGAGGGAGAGGGCAGTGGTGGCATCCAGCACTGGTCTGAGTGGCCCAGAACCCTGCATTCCTCTGTGCACAGCCGCATTGCTGCAAGAGAGGAAAAATAAGAGTGAACATCCCGCTTTGTTTGCAGGTATCACACTAACAGCGTCTAACATCCAAGGCAGACAAAAGCTGAACTTCTCTAAAGATCAGCGGCATTCAAACCTGTTGTTTGGATTCATTTTCTGTATGTATGAAGCTAGTAAATGCAAATGTTCTGGATCTTAATATACTTTTATTTTTAAATAGTCTCAAAAAACGAGAAAGCAAAGTGCAGAACATGTAGGAAAGTGATGTCATATCTTAACCATGGAGAAAACTAGCACTCATGACTTAAAGCCACTCAATCCCTTTCTGCAGTACTGTTTCATAAACAAATAAAATTAAGGTGTTTCTACCTTCCAGCTTACAATTGTTTTAGTGAAGTCTTCTGCATGCAAGTGCAGAAACATAGGAGAGTAAAAAAAAATAGGAGTAAACGGACAGAGGAAAGACAGAAGAAAGAACAAAAATGTGCAGAGGGATCTCCATTAACTTATCTCCTTTTGATCTGACAATGAGGTGCGTGTTGAAATACCAGGATGATCCACTAACATCTGAATCTATTAACCAAATCATCAGATTTTAATCCAGTACCAGAATACTTAATTTACATCCAGTGTGACCCCAGGGTTTATAGGGGAGTCACTCTGAACTGCATCTGCAGCTCTGCAGCTCAGGTTACTGGGCCGTGCTGGCTCAGGTGCAGGCACAAGGGGCGCCCCAATCCAGCAAGAAAGGACCTCCAAAGGCATCCAAGCCAGCAAGAAGGGCCAAAGGGTGGAATATTCCCTCTTCCACTGCTTAGTTTTACTGCTGTGTCTCAGGCCGAAGCCATACAATGTGGCCAGTGACTGACCGGCCCACTGACAGGCACTGCAAGAGTAGCCCACAAACACCTCTCCCATTGCAGAGGTCTGGGAAAGACCCTTTGAAGCAGAGACAGGGAAAGACCTATTTGACAGATGGACAGATCTGCAAAGAGGCATGTGCCAGGAGAGAGGCTAAATTTTCCTCTCCAACGGGAAGTGACTCTTAGGACATGAAGCCTTGGACATGAGGCTGGGCGCTGCGTGGGTGCCTGGCAGACCTACTGGAAAGGATCGAGGCATTTCAGGGGCCACTAACTTGAACATGAGCCACATACTTCCAAAGAAAGTTTTCAGCGATGCCAAGCTTTGCGTTATACATATTTTGACCATAGGAAAATTTTCCCCTAATCCCCATCAACTACTAGTTAGATTATCCCATGCAAAACAGAAGTTCTTTTTCTTTCTCCCTTTATATATTAAATACCAAAGAAATATCACTTCTGAAACTAAATGTTTGCAGTCATGCCCTGTAGATTTTCCTCATTTTCTCATCACATTTCCCATCTGCCTCTGGATCCACTCAGTTTATCAAAAGTTTTTTTGCAATGGTGTAAGCAGAACTGAATAGTGTATTTCAGCTTCAAAGGTACCCATGATTGATAAAGTGCTACCCTAAAACTGTCAGCGTTATTTATCTCTGCTTTACACAGCCTATCATAGTGTTTGCTTTTCTAATGCCTTTTTCATTCTTCTGAGTATAAACTTCCTCCGTTTCTCATACGAGCATGAATTTCTTCAAGAACGTAGGTTCAGGCTGCAGACTGCACAAGGTATTGCAAATGGCCTACTGATAAAAAAAACAAAACAAAACAAAACCCACAACTTAGAAAATACCAGTGGCTGATACTTTGGTATGACTGACTGGAATGCCTTAGAGTGATTTATTCCCATGCCTGAAAAGCACACATGTGCTATTCTACAGGAAATGCCTAAGAGTTAGAAAGGAAAAAAGATATCCCAGTGATCCATTGTGCCTGGACCAGCTCTCAACTTATCCCAGAAGGTAAGGATTACTCTTCTAATTAAGAAGACTCGTACAAATTAACGGGAGACTTTCAGTGGTCTAGCATTTCATTAGCAGTGAGGATTGTCTCATTGTGAGCTTTGCTACTGATGTTATCAGGATTAGTTTAGGTATAAAATAATAAATACTGGCATTCTTGAGCATAAGATCAAGAGATACTCCAAGGAAAATGAATGGTGTCACAGTCTGCCCTTGAATCAGCAATAAAATAAAAAAGAGAAATGCACAACTGCTTCCCCTGGAACTTAAAACTTATTGGTGAAGATTTAAAAAGTGAGAGAAAGAAACAAGTCTTTCATGGGCAGTTATCAAACTTTCTAATCATGCCATTTTTGAAAGTTTCAAAGACTTTATTCCTCTCCAGTTCCACCTTAAAGGGACAGATTGCGAGGGCTTTCTCACAGCATTTAGCCTGTGTCCAGACTAACAATGCAGAAACGTTTCAAAATGGAGAACAGGAAACCTCCAGGAAGATTTTTTTTTCTTTTGGATTGTACTGGGGATTTGGAACAGCTCATGTCTCATCTGAATGAGCTCAGCATACTTGTCTGATGGACTAATACCCCACATTGTGGCAAATGGGCATCTGGGTGAGATTAAATGCACTTCTTTATAGCTAAACCGAGTTGCATCTGTACTCAGCAGGAGTTTTCCTTACTCTGAATTCAATTAGCATTAGGTGGAGGCCAGGCACTTTTGGAAACCCTACCCTTAGGCTTCCTGTTTAGAGAGTGAATTGCAAGAGCTGAAAATGAGTAACAGGCGTTTCAGTTAGCCCAGCGCGTAACCACTCCTGCCTGCTGGCAGCCCCCAGCCACCCAGCGGGAAGGGGACAGCTATTCCTTGGCAGCAGCAGGGCCAGACGCCAGTGCAATCGCCATTGCACTTGAAGTTCCCCTGGCAACTGAGAGCTGCAGCAGATCCCTCCCTGCTTTGCTAACCACAGGAGAGAAAGAGGCATGCCTCATGCTAGATGGCAGGAGAATAAGCAATAGGAACTGAGGGAAATGAGGATGAAAAAAATGTATTAGGACTCCAGATTTCAGTTAAAGATTCTGAAAAAAAAAACCAGTAAATTTTCAAGGCCTCTGGTTTTGAAATACTGGATGCCAAAGACTAGGTTGAGGGGACAGCTGAACATTTGGATAGGTGACACAAGACCTGGTCTGGAGCACAACATGCAAAGAGATTTTTAATGTCTAAATATTAAAATGCATAAGAAGAAGAAATTTCACTCTTTTTTTTTTCCTCCTGCTTAGCACGTTTCTTAGTGTAAAATGTTCCAAGATGAGGTACAATTACCTCACTGGTGTTTTCTGTGGCAGCAGAAGGAACGAGCTACTACTCTGCATCTCCTCTCCTCCAGCTCTCTCTGGGTGACGTGAGGGGATCACTATAGGAAGGAACATGTGCTGCACCACCCTATAAAAGCAGCATTTCCCTGCACAGAGTTACTTTATTAATCAGTCTTGACATAAACTTAAACCATACTGAAGTTATCTAGCCCCTGTTGGTTATACAGGGAGAATTAAAAATTATCTGATATGGGTACGAGATCTAGGGTGCAACCAGTGGCTGTATAATTATTAAAATCATTTTAAAGTTCTTATGTCTATATGCAACATGATTTCCCATATCCTCTTATACTCAACTTATAACATTCAAAAATGATACTTCATACACAAGTCTGTACAGGTGTGTGTTTATCTTACTTTCATTCAACCTCTTCTACCTTTTATCTGCTTTGCCCTCTACCCCCGAATTGTTTCTCTTAAGCTCCTTCTTGTAAAAATTAGGGTTGTAATATTTAAAATCTGGCACATATTTAAATTCTTCCCTTGCCCCTCAAATTCATTTTTAAGTGGGAAAAATACTTTTCTTTCTTCTGCCATCCATATTTCTCAACCACATTCAGAATCCATTTCTGAACTCTGGAAGTTTATATCCTATGGATGAAACCCACTGTGGAAAATGCATCTCCTAAATTATAGTTCAGTGTATTTTTAACAAACCACAACTGCCTGGCTTTAAAAAAAAACATCCACCCAGTCATTAAAAATCTAAGGACATAGAGCAAATCATGCTTTGGGGAGGGGAGGGATTGAGAGAAGGGGGAGGATTGGAGCCAGCTCATGATGATGTGAATAACAGTAAAAAGTAGGCATTGCTGTGGGCAGATTTTTCAGTTGCATCTGCATTTTTATTGAGCTAGATATGGGAAGGCTTCAGCTCAATATTTAACATGAAGCAGAGGAAACAGAAGGAAACACAAGACTTGAAAGCTAAAGAATTTTTGCTTTCTCAGTAGTAGCTTTATCTAAGTGACAGCCAGGCAGCATTGTAAATAACCTGTTCAGCTTCTATTGTGCTCTTACCTGCAGGAATTCTCCCATCTGTAAGGAAAAGGTCACTGAATCCTTCCCCAAGAAGTCTGTCAATTGGAGACTCTCTACCCAAATCATAATCGCTGTCTCCAGCTTCACTATCACCACGGCCACTGTCTTTCAAGCTGAATTTATCCATATCTTGTAGGGCATATCTGTTAAGAGAATTGTAGTGATTGTGGAATATAGTTATCCCATGTACCACTTGGATTAAAAAATACATTAGTGTATTTTCTGATACATATAAAAGCACATTTGGGGAAACAGTTCAGATCCTTACCTGTAGCTTCTGGAATATTTGTTTCCTCGAAAACTTGGCCTTGGTTGATACTGGCCTTGGTGAAGCATCGAAAGAAGTTGAGAAACCTGCTAAAGAAAAGGTGAAGAGACTGATCCCTTCAAATAAAAGCTCATAATCCTAGTTGTAAAACCACTAATTAGCCTCTCAGTTGTTTTTTTTTTCCTTTTAAAGTTTAATTAAATCAAACTCCTGCACATACATAATGCAGTACAACAGACTACTTATTAGTCTACAGTCTGCCGCAGAAAACATCTGAAGACATTTAACAATGAGGAAACACACTGCTGTTCGTTAGCCTTGGAACTCATAACAATTAAGTCATTAACAAGTAAAGCAAGTAATTAAATTGGAGTTTTGTTTTGGTTTCATAGATTAGAACATTCCTTTGACATTCCAGGATCCTAATTCAAAGTAAAATTTCATTGAACTACATGTAAGGAGTTACCAGGACTCAGCACTCATTTAAGCCATTACACAGAAGTTGCAGTAAAAATTGAAATGGGAGGTGTCAAAGATATTGTGTGCATGTATCAGAAATGTGTTGGAACACCTGTACTTAAACTGTGTCAATGTTTAACCTTTTGTTTTTCCATCCCCATTAATAAATGTCCTTTATTGTCCCTATATATAAATCCTCTGTCACTCCTTCTTAAACAGAGCTATGCAGAGGGAAAGGGAAGGCAAAGAAGGAGAAAGCTCAGTAAAACAGAGCAGACTACTGTGTATATTACACTCCACTGTTTCAGCCTTACAGGGGAGAATCAAGAACTAATGCTACCAATAACAGATTTAATCCTGTTTCCCATGCTAATGGATTCAGATACCATTGGAGTAAAACTGCAAAGCTGTGACAGCTAAAGATAAATCTGTAATGCATCGGGCATCGATCTAACTGCCCGTTGCTCTCAGAGGGTGTGTGAAGAACACCTCCATGCTCCCAAGTGAATGTGTGAGTGCAAAACGAGGTATGGACCTTACCTCAACAGCTGGAGTAGCATGGGTGAGTTCCAGCGAGAAGTTTTCAGGCACGTGGTTAGAGGAGATTGTCACCAGGCTGTTCAGCGATTGGTGGCTGTGGTGGCTCTGCCGGCTGCTCATTTGTCCCCTTTCCAGGGTCGGAGATGATGATGGAGAGGCTCTGTGGTGAGATCTGATGGGTAAAGTGCCGTTGACTGTTGGCACTAACGTAATGTCCCCTTTGTGGATCTGTCGTGAGGGTCGCTTTGGGTGGTGCTGGTAGGTTGATTCTGCCACGCGACAGTTGTAGGACCTGGTGTCCTTTTTCTCTCGATTACATCTCGTGGCAAAGATAACCATAATGACCAACAACACGGCACATATTGATCCTAAGGATATAATTGTTATCATCGAGACATCCAGAGAAGGCTGGCTTACCAGAGTAGCTTCTGTACTTGAAAATGAATAAACATACTCAAAAACTGTACATTTCAGAAGTGCTTTAGTACTAAGCTGAGGACTGCCTTTATCCTGGACTATCACAAAAAACTCCCATTGTTTTGCTGGAACTGACTCGACACTCACATTGATGGAGATGTCACAAGTTTTGGGATCCATCACGAAGATGCTGTTTTCCTTGTCGGCTGCTATGAAGCAGCTGAGTTCAGAGTTCATACCAGAGTCTCTATCTGTAGCCCTTATCCTGGTGACAAGAAAGCCAATTCCAGCATCTTTAGGGATTGAGATTTCTGCTGTGCTGTTGCGTAGTGCTGGACCCACAATAACAGGAGCATTATCATTTTCGTCAATGATGGTTAGTACAACTGTGGTATTACTAACAAGCTGCTGGCTCCCTCCATCCCTAGCTTGAACCATAAATGCAATTTGATTTATTTCTTCATGGTCAAAAGTTCTCAGGGCATAGATTGCCCCATTGGAAGGATCTATGGTCACGTAGGTGGTTATAGAACTTCCCAAAATATAGCTCTCCAAAATCGTGTAGGTCACCTGCCCGTTGTCCCCTAGGTCTGGGTCTGTGGCTGTCACAGATGTGATGTATGCTCCCGGAGAGTTATTTTCTAAGATAACAACTTCATATCTGTTTGTCTGGAAGCGGGGTGGGTTGTCATTTTCATCACTGATTTGGACAGTAAAGTGTTTTACCGTGGAGAGACTCGGTGTTCCCTTGTCCTCTGCTATTACAGTCAAGCTGTATTCAGATCTCTTTTCCCTATCTAGACTTGCATTAGTCAAGATTAAATAGTTATTTTCATAAGTCTTTTGAAGTTTAAAGTGGCCGTGTCCATGGAGCTTGCAAACTATCTCTCCATTCACGCCAGAGTCCTTGTCTTGCACTCTGACTAGGGCAACGAAAGTGTCCAGGGGTGACCCTTCGGAAATGTAGGCTGTCTCTTCCTTCTCTGGGGACATCAAGTTTAAGTTAATCTCAGGTCTGTTGTCATTCACATCCACAATTTTAATTATAATTTTGCAGTGAGCTGGAATGGAATTTGGCCCCATATCTTGAGCCTGAGCATCAATTTCATAGGATTTGGTTATTTCATAGTCCACTTGCTTCAGGAGGGTCAGATGTCCCTTTTCTGAATCTATCCTAAAAGTCTCTGTAATTTTGGAAGACACATGACTGCTAAAAGAGTACACGACTTTACCATTAGCGCCCTCATCTGGATCAGTAGCGTTGAGGTCTATGAGCAAAGTCCCAATCGGTGAGTTTTCCAAGAGTTGAATTATATACGACTGCTGTTCAAAAACAGGACTGTTGTCGTTGGAATCAGAAATGCTTATTTTCAGGATGGACGAGCCAGACCTCTGCGGCACCCCCTTATCTGAAGCAGTGAGCTGGAGTTCGTAACTTGACTTCAACTCCCTGTCCAGTTCTCTGACCACGATCAGCTCCGCATACTTAGCGCCGTCAGTCCTTGTCCTCACTTCAATACTAAAAAAATCATTTGCAGAAAGGGAGTAAGTGTGAAGGGAGTTGTCCCCCACATCTGGGTCAAAAGCGCTGTCCAGAGGGATCCGGGTTCCTACAGCTGCACTCTCGGATATCTCAATCGGGATGAGAGCCCGGGAAAACTGCGGGGAGTTGTCGTTAATATCCAGCACTTCAACTTCCACATGGAAAAGCTGCAGATGTTCAGTGGGCAGAGTGATCACATCAAACTCTATGGAGCAGTTTAAGTTTTTCTGGCAGAGTTGTTCCCGGTCAATTTTAGCTCCTATGCTGATTTCTCCGTTATCCTCACGGACTACAAGCAAGGGAGAGTTCCCCCTCTGCATGGCTCGAAAGCGAACCGAGGAAGGGTTCGGGATTTTTAATAAAACATCTGCTACATCCTCCGATAGCCTTGCGATTACCGATCCCACTCTCTGCTCCTCGTAAATCCTGTATTTCAAATTCTTGCCCAGCGCAGCCTTATCGAAAGACACCGCCACCAGTGCAAAAACGAACACAAAGTGCATCTTACTGCCGCTGCGCTGCATCTCTAAGTTTTTGCGGTTCATCCCTCCGACCGAAGTAACGAGCATTTATCTCAAAGCTTCCTTCGGCGCCTTAACCCCCGCGCACATCTGGTCCCTGTGCAAGGAGCCGCGTACCGGTACCTTAGCGGATCACCAAACTTTTCCGCACGCACCGTGCCGGGACACCCATCCGCGCGTCCTCGCCGCTCTGCCACCTCCTCAGCCTCTCCGTCGCCCGCAGCCGCCCTCCATTCGCCGCGGCGCCACCCGGAGCGCTCCTCCTCCTCCTCCTCCTCCTCCTCCTCCTCCTCCTCCTCCTCCTCCCCAGTGCCCTCTCGGCGGCAGACTGAGAGCCCGGCAGCCCGCAACCCCCCGCGCAACTTCACTTGGGCTCGGACAAAGCCGCGGCGCAGCCAATGAGCCCCGACGGGCGGGGGCAGCGCCGCCCAGAGCCGGCCCCACACCCGGCCCCACAGCCAGCCCCACACCCGGCGCCGTGCCTGCAGGAGCCGCGTTTAACCAGCCGGCGTCTTTTCGGGGCGTCCGCCTGGTAAACGAGCCGGGGGTGGCGGATGGCTCAGCCGCGCCCCCACCATCTCGTTTTCCCCGTTAGCTGCCTTGCTTCCCTCGACATCCGCGAGGAGAGGGGCTGCCCCCCGTTCCCGGAGAGCTCTCCCCCTTGCTTGCAGAGGCAATAGCCTTCCGCACGCTTCTGGCCATGCCCTGCCTTCCTCCTGCACGATTTGTGCAGCGGCGTGTGCCTGAGCGTGGTTCTCCCGCATGTGCCTGTGTGTGTGCCTGTGTGTGTGTTCCCCTGCTTTTCTCTTGGCTGGCCCCGTGCTGCTGCTTCAGATCTTTTTCACCCTGGTTGAAAAAGCTCTTCGTGCTTCACTGTGACAATCTGTGCTAAGTACACCTTCTCCACGCCAAGGGTTTTAAAGAAGAAGAAGCCACAAAACAGATTAAGTGTTCTGGACAATTTCCTTAACGCTCCTCTGTAGCTGCAAACTATTTACACTGCAACGCGTTTGCGCACACACACACACACACAATACCTTATGGCTGAGTTGGTCATGTATTTTATGGACTCCAGAAATGCTACAGTTCGCTAAGTTAAGTGGGCTTCATGCTGCAGCCAGGTCACAGAAGCCAATACCACCTCCTATCTAATGTATCTATTTATGGTGTGATTTCTATTTCCCCTCTTTTGCATTTCTTTTAAAATTTATCACTTGAGCTACAACCTCACCGTGCTTTTCATTGTTTTTTCTGCTAACTTTACCCACTTGGTTACTGGTGTTTCACATTTTACCATCACTCTTCTATTGCTTTTTTCCCCCCATATATTTCTGCCCCCTCCCCATCCCATCTAGAAATGTGAAAAGTAAATCTCTGATTCTTCCAATTTACTCTCAGCAGAGCACAGCCAAAGTCTCTAAGAAGGTTCTTGTTGGAAAAAAAAAAAAAAAAAAAAAAAAGCAGAGGAGGCTCAGCGTGAACTCTCCTTCTTTTTAAGCATTCAAAAGCATTTTATAAGCCATTGTCTCTTTTTTCACAAACCAGCGCCGTGTGGCAAATTGTGCAGAATAGAAATGCCTATAATGAATGTATTTAGTACTGGGTCACGCCGATGAACATTCTGCCCCCATGAATAATACTGTTTTACAAGTTTGCAGCCCTTTCAAATTGCTGAACCCCAAACCCTATAGGGGAACTAGAAAAGCTAACACAAGCAACTGGGACTTTAGAAACCCATAGCCATCTGGCCTAAATCTCTAACAATCCAAGCCAATAATTATATCAATTCAGGCTTTAGTGAACTCCTTTGCAAACACCAAAAGAGCAAAGAAAGGAATTAGTGGCCATTCTAAGTTCTGGTGGAGCAAATTCAAAGATAATCTAATTCCATTAGTCCAGGGACAGCTTTTTTTGCAGCTCTGATAAATATTCCTAAAACATTTTTCAAAAATGCCAGTGTAAACTCTTTTCTGACGATAATTGGGGAAATGGGTGCAATTAAATGCTGTTCTTAGTGTCAATAAAAAGTATTTTGCTGATAAAAGAAGTCACTACCCCTTTACATGAGTACAGAAAATGAATAATTCTTAGTAAAAAATAATTTTCCCGCTGAAATGCTAAAATTATATATATATATTTAAATGATAACATGTTCTTACAAGTAACTGTTGAGTACATTTAGATATGCATAATTTGCTTCATGCAAATTTTATCACTTTCCAATAGTAATTTCAATTTATCACCTTAGTCTTCTTCAGAGACACTGAGATACTCTCATGTCAATATCTATATTAATAGATAGCAGAATACCTATTGCAGTCTCTTTCCCTTTTTTTTTTTTCCCCCCAAGTTCACCAGTCAGGTTATTTGTAACATTGTCACTTAAGTCCATGTTGTCATGCCACTACCCATTTACACTTACAAAGAAGATAAAGATGTCATCGGCACAATAGTCCTTATCTGGATTCTGAACTAAAGTAATGAAAAAGCATTAATCATTTTTTTTTCATCTGACAGACATTTGAACCTATAAGTGTTCAGCTCCTCGCTTTGTTTGTTTAGAGGAAGCAACGTTTAAGCACATGGTGCCTCCAGAAGTGATACTTCTGTGGGGTGCTTAGGAACAATCACAGCCCTCCCAAGGCCGATTCCTCACATAGCCAGTGAGAGAGTTTTGTCTGAAAGTCTCTTAAACTCCAGCCCACCTTTGACATGGCAGACTTCCCTTACAAAGGAAAGGGAGAGTCCCACGTGCAGCCAGCAGACACTTCTTGCGGAGAGTGGTATTGTGAATGCTGTTAGGCACGTGAGCGGAGTGCTGCTGGCCTCCTGGAGAGTAATCTTGGTTATTCCCACCCAGTATGTATCTATTCACCACAACCTTCTCAAAAGCTGCATTCAAAATTCCCTGGTAGTGTACCTGAGGAAGAAAAACAAAGTGTCTCCAAACAGCACTTCCATTTGCCTACGCTACTGCTTCAGAAACCACAACTACACAGCAGATTAATTAATTTTTCACTTAGCTGAAAATAGGCTTACTTCTGTGGTCAAGATACTTGAAAGTCTGACTTGTTTCTCAAAGGAATTTTATTGAGCTCTCAAGCATAGATTTCCTTCTAAAAGTTACTGATGCCCTAGATGCATGGTATATATTCAAAACTTAGGTGACAGAATTTGACTTTGAAGAGCTACTTTGAGAAATAGTCCCTCGCCAGGGACAGGGGAGAATGAAAATGATTTTCTTAACAATGATAGAAGCACATCGAAATTAGCACAGTGACATTTGGCTCATCCACCCCACCCCACCCCCCAAAAAAAAAAGAAATGAGATTTTATTCACTTTCGGTATGATTTATTGTCTTATATTGCATCATGTTAAAAAATGTCAGACACACTATGCTCCAGTGCACAAGACATAGCAAGATAAAATTTGATTTGACACCTGTGTAATGAATGTGAAAGACAAGTCTTCCTAAGTCAGAAGTGTATTTTAAAAGAACATTTCCATTACAATGAATGACAAAGTTGGGGGGCTTTTTCTGTCTCTTCTCTTTCTTCCTGCTCTCCTTCTCTGTCCCTGTCTGTCTATCTGTCCCTCCCTCCCTCCTACACAAGCTTGTTTCCCAAAGTAATACTAATGACAGAGCTCTCCCTCGTCTTTGTACTTTACAATTCCATCTGTTGCATTGCAAGTGCAAAATGGGAAAAAGGTATCCATGTAGGTAAACAGGTGTTTTACACTCACTCTTGGAGCCACTGCTAAATTGATAGAAGGTCCATATACTGTTCAGTGGGATGGGGGAAAGAAAGCTGACATTTCAGTCTGATTTTTTGCATGGACGACTACATTATAAGCTCTTCATGAATTAATGCTGTATTTGTCCAACCCATTAGCTATCTCATCAGTCATGTTTACACCTGATACTTTTTTCAAAATTGAGGTGCATTAGAGGCTGGATTACTTCAAGAGACATTAGAGGGTGAATGGGCCACTGGGTTATCAAATATGGCTTTCTGTGCATCACAGTCTTCTTATTTAAGCCCAATTACATTAGCTAGAGCATTTATTTTAATCTGTGAAATACAAAACACGTACCTCAGTCAGGCATAAGTTACATGGTTCACCTGAAAAGGCAGAGCACTAACCATCCCAAATGGGGTCAGAGGATGCTGACAGGCAGATCAGAAAGGCCAGAAATCCACTTGATAATACCAACCCCAACTTCCCCCAAATCTGCACCTTACCTTAACACAACCCTGCCAAACTGTTCCCAGTCAGAGCACTGCCCCTTCTGTGCAGTATCCAGCATTCTCAAAGACAGCTGTCACCTCTGAGACACCTGTAAAGATAATAGCTATACCAGGAAAAAATACCTTCCTGACCCTGACAAAAGCCCAGATAAAGCCCCTCAAGCAAAAGGCCATGTACCCAGAAAGAGGAATAAACAGAGAAATTTAGTTCATACTCATTCATTAAAATATACCAAATCACTAAATTTTATACGTTTGCTAACGGTTGAGAAATTTTTTTCTTGATAAGTGAATTTGAAATCAGATTTTACATTATCATCAATCATTGTGGCAAAGGGCAGGGGAGCAGATTTTCTGCTACGAGTAAATTTTCATGGCAGTTTTGCAATACAGTATTGTGCATCAAAATAGCAAGTTAAACTCGTACATGCTTCATGCATGGTAAGTGCTGTACTGAGATATTTAGTCTCTTTCTGTACCAATAAGACATTTCTCTCTCGAAGTTTTACCAAGTGCAAGAGAGAAAAATGTTTGAGACTTACAGTTTACTGAATCTCTATTACAAACAAATGTCTGTAACATGTCACCAGACACTTTAGAATTATTTTGAGCGGTCATTAATGTGGCACAGTATATAATGAAAATTCCATTGTCTCATTACTCAAAATGCATTTGTCGTTACGTTTATCGTTTTGTTTAGTTATTTCCTTGTAAAGCATGAAGTAGAATATCTCTGATAGCCTTTTACCCCAAATTGTCTTTAAGAGTAATAAATGCATTGCAGTAAAATGAGGTTTTCAGCATTATTTATGCCTGGGATATTACTAAAAACTATGGCATACTTCTTTCCCCTCACACCTAAGGAAACAAAAGTAACACTATGCAGCCCTGTTCCACTTTTTCACAAGCCACATAAACTCAGCTGTGGGTACAGTTGTGTACAACTGCCCAGATCCTAATGCTTGTCTTTCTCTTTCCTTCTTTCTTTCTCTTTTTCTCCCTTTCTTTTCTTCTTTCTTTCCATCTACCTATCCCATTACAAACACAGATAGTAATAAGAGCCAGATGCTTCTGAAGACAGTGGCTATAACCTTCAAGTCCATACACAGTGTGAGTAGTGGAATGAAGACGCCCAGTCACCTCCTGTTTCCTATGGACGCATCCACCGTGGGGCTAGAATAGTCACTGGTGTAGCTGGAGACCCCAGACCTCTTTTTCCCCATAAGGAGAGCACTGCCAACATCTGTGATGTTTACTTGAAGTACACTTACTGGTTTTCAGCCTTATGCACCGGTGTACTTGCATTGAATTTCCCACATCTGGTTTTATTCCAGATGTTAACAAATTAATATATTGTATGCACTGGAGTTTGAAAATAAATTTCAAAGGCTATCCGTCTCACACTATTTCTGTTCTGTTGTGACTAACATCTTGCTCTAGTACCCTGCAGCACACTGACTAGCTTGTGATGATATTTTCAAGGCCATTCTTACTTTACACAGGGTAGAAAGTGCAGCTGCATTTGTGATACTTCTTTTCTTCATGGGAGTGGGGTTTCTGTAAAGGAAGGGATTGAGGTTTGGTGCAGATGTGAATTTAGCCAGGCCTGCAATGCATAGTTTGTCAAATTAAAAGCTCAACCCAAGCTTTTTAAGGAACTATAACTTTCTCCACTACCCCTGGGAGTTTAAAAAAGGAGCGTGATTGCTGTTTCAAGTGTCTTCAGACCAGACAAAGCATGTCTTCAATCTTCCCCTGACAACCTAAGCCAAACAGTCCAACTCCACTCATCTGCACCTACTGCCAGCAGCTGCTCACGACCAACATGCTATGAGGACGCCGGACGCTCTCTTGCAGGGGAAGGGTCTGTTACCTTCAGCAGAGCCTGGGCTCAGCTTCATGCAGCCGTGGTGGGGCCAGAGGCAACTCCAGAGTTTGTAAAGTATTTCTATCTTCCTCTGACCCTGCTGCTGACCGGAACCAACCCGATCCACGGAAGGATTTTCAACAGTTTGGGGGGCAGTTTAAATTCTGTTGAATAATGTGAGCCTCACAGGAGTGCAAAGCTGGGCACAAATTCTGAGGGCCATAAAGTACACTTGGTCAGACCTCTCCAGAAATAGATGTTCTTGGGCAAACGCTTCCTGGAAGAATCTGAACTTTTCCCTGCTGCAACATTTAGAAAGCTTGCATTACAAATAATGGCCAGTAAGGGAACCTGGGTGCTAACGGCCTTCCTCCCTATAAAACGTCAGGCACAGTTCACCACCCAGCCTGCTTTGTGAATCAGGACCAAATATGTTGTTTATTTTATTTCACAATAAATATTTATACAGCACTACACATGGGTATCTGCATTTTTCATTCCTGATTTTTCTGGGGAAAAAAAAAAAAAAAAGGAAAAAAAATGCTCCCTGCTTCAATGTCATGGGAAAACATGTGGAAATGTAAACCTGCTGTAGGAAGCAGGCACAGTGGGAGCTGTAATGGGAAAAAGGCAGGCATGGTTTATCAGCAGAATATGAAACATATACTGAACATCCGGCTTCCCAAGTAAGTTGTTAACAGTGCTCAATACAAATGTTTCTCTTTAAAGAATCAGATGTTCCTCTTTTTTTTTTTTTTTTCAATAGCTGCAGTATGGTAAAACTGGTGCCATAAAGTCATTGCAAGAGACAGCAAACAACTTTGTTATCATAATAGGCTTTTTTTTTCTCCTTCTTTTTTAAACAATAGCTCTAGCAGGTGGCATGTGGCTGGGACCGGGTCTATCACCATCTCCAGGGTGCCAAGATGTCCCTCAAAGTTTCTGTGGGAGGAATTTGTTGGTGGGATTTGGATTGTGAAGGCACGTGAGCATCTGCTGCCTGCTCGGTCTCATTACCATTGACACAATTAGCTCCTGCAGCTCTCAGCCCAGCAGCCAGAGCCGGGGACTCAATTTTCCTGCCTCTCTGACAATGCTCATTACCATTCATCTGAACGTACGGGCTCCTCTGCCTCCAAGTCTGGGCCAAGGGTCTATGAAAACAGATCACACAGAGAAACACTCAAGGAAGGAAGAACAAATTGACATAAGAGTTACTAACAGCCTAGAATCAACTGTCTTACATACAGCACTGCTGATAAACTTTCAGTGTTCACAGCAAAAGCGTTTTGGTTTCCCTGCTGCATAAGTCACTTTATTCCAAAAATAACATTATTTGCTTTTCTATTTTTGTATGCTTTCTGTATCTTATAAGCTTTTTCAGTGATTCAGAAGATACTACACAATATTACTATTGTTCTTCCATACTCTCAGCCGCTTTCAAAGTTGCAACAAACTTTCCTTTTTTTTTTTTTTTTATTACATACAGAAAAAGTCCATTTCCCACCTTTAAGTTCATTTGGAAACCAGATAAAAATGAGACTTTTGCTCTTCAAGATATCAGGGAAAGTAGGAGTTAATTGACATCTTCCTCTGGCAGCCAGAGCCTAAACAAAATGTTAACACATATCTACAGATAAAGACTGCATTCCTTTAAGTGTCCCTGCTCATATAAAACTGCATCTATTTTTCATTTCCTTACAATAGATGCTGCATAATTCCTCCTTGCTGGCCTTATGTCCTTTTATTGCTTCAAACAACCCCTTGCCCATAAATGGAAAATTAGAGAAGTGACACAGTTTTCAAATAAATCACTCAGCTAAAAGCAGAGAGGAGGGGAGGGAGAAACAGGCAAGGAATATAAACTGATCCATCTCCTGAATAAAACTCAAGGACCTCTGTCTTTGAACAAAGAAAAGAGAAGGGCTTCAAGGCCTGAGTGTGCAGTAATCTTACAGTTTTTGAATGTTGCATAGATAGCAATTTGTGACTTTACTGAAAAATATTAGATTTAAGCAGAAATAAATTTACCACAGCATGTCTTTCCTGAGACTCTGTCTTTACTAGATCTTTGTAACACCAGAGGAGTGAAAATACCACATATAGCTGGGGATGAGGTGAGGGCATGACATTTACTTTCAGATGTTTTTAAAGCTCAAGGAAGTGTTTTTGTTTCCATAAATCATTAGTACGAGTTTATTTTCCTCATCCCTCTCACTGTCTTGTTAGGCAAAACATAAGCTGGGCATTGCCACCCCCCAGAGCTAAAAAGAAAGAAATTTTACTGTACATCCCAAAATGACGACTGTCACTATTTTAACCTCAGGTTCCAGGCACTGCTGTAGTTTTGCAGGCCAGGAACATGGAGGAGATGAGAGACAAGGTCTGCCTCTCTTGCTTGTACATGCTTGAGTACAGAAGTACAGAGTACATGCTTGTTTGCAGAACTGCCCCAGTTCTTGGGGCTTTGTCATGAAAATGTGAACACTGAAAGAACAGTCTATTATGTTAAATTACAAATTATATTATAGGGTTTTAAGTAATTGTTTGCTTACTGTAGTCACACACGTGTAGTTTATTGAAAGTTGATGTAATCATTTTGGCAAATTTCCACTGGCAAGAATCAGGTGGGGTTAGCTTAAATCAGCTGCTGTGGGGGTTTGCATCAGGCAATTAATGGGTGAAAGGCTGGCACAGACACCCTTCAAAGTTAATTTGTGCAGACCCATTTTAGAAATAGTGCATTATGCCTCAACTGCATGAAATGTATTGTGTACATATTAGTATTCATAAAATTCATTAGAACTCCATTAGTTCAAATGAAAGAGTTCTGTTGCTTTTGTATTATAACATTGAGCATTTTCATGGTGAGCAAAAAGATATAAAATATGTAGGAAATACAAAAAAAAATGTGTTTTAGTTTTCTAGAGATGTTTAAATAAAGTTTTAATCCATCAGAAAGATTTTTGCTTCAATTACATGTCAAATTAAATATGTAAGACTACTCCAAAATACCCTTAACTTAATGGAATGTATTCTCTCACCAGGCTACATAAACATGGGTACACCCACTTTTTTTTCTTTTTCTTTTTTTCCTAATTCTGTGATCCAAAACATCTATGTCAGATCCTGGAACACTTTGGTATGATGCAATGAGTCAGCTGGCATTTCTTTTTCAGAAATTTACTAAAATAGAAAATACTAATACTGGACTGGAACTTAAAGCATGGTCCTGTAAATTCATACACTCATTTTCCAAATGTAACTGTGTAGGCTTTTTAATTAAACAAGTTGTGTTATACACACACATATATATAATGCATTTATGTATATATACAACTTTTAGAGAAACAAGAAGTTCAAATTATTTACAATTGTTCACTGGTGCCTTTTTTTAGGGCATCTGTGCTGTTAAGACGGCCTTTTGCTTTGCCCTTACACAGACTTCTATCACAAAACGAAGCTGTTAAATGAAGAGTAAATCAAGCACATACAGTATGACGTATGGATAATTTCCATTAAAGAAATTCCACTAATAAATAAAACTTGATAAAAAATAAAGGACAGAGTAAGGAGATTTGGTATATTGCTATAGTATAGAGTATTGCTATATAGAGAGTATATTGAGATTAAATGTTACACAAGTAAACCTCCAAAACAGTGCTTAGTATTATTATTGCTATGAATTGTTCTCCTAGCCATCCTGCATTGTTTAAACACTAATTTTATATGTAATTTCTATAACTTAGTTCAAACCTTTCTTCGAGTGCCTTGGTAAGAAATGGTTCAAGACCTAACAATAAAAATTCCTCACAATTTTTCACTTGAATTCTAAATCCCATAAAACCAAGTAATAAATGTACAAAGCACATATCAAGAAAAACATCAGTGTTTTGACAAGGTTGATGGTTTTTGTTGTTAGCTTTGTTTTATAGTCACTTTAGAGAAAATGTGCACTATTTTTAAACCTGTTCAGCAATATGTAACCTGTCATACGTGCTATGAAAGTCAATAGCATACGTTTCCCTAGGCCTGCTGTAGTATAGCACTGAAACAGGGTGCCTGCTTTTTCAACTGTGGAAAACTTTTTCTTAAATGCTTATATTAATTTTCACTAGGAATCACATCACATGGATTTAGGGATGCCAAAGAACCTTTTCCTTAGCTGACTTTAACATTAGCTTTTGTTTACAGCTAATGACAATAAATTCCATCGTCCTTGTTGATCTGAGCACAAGGAAGAGGCCTGTTGAGTTGGGTAACTGTGTGCACAGAAGAGTTAGTGGTTTAATTTCAGCCAAAGCATATATCAATGAATCCAGATCAAGTTTAAAGGAGCCTCCTAGATCATACAGAGGTCTCATATCTGAAGCCTATAATATTTTAAGAGTTTAGTTCTTGAAGTTATATTTTATATATCCTTTTAACTAAGTTCTGTTCATATTCAATCTCTGATTTCCACCCAGGTTAAACATCCCTCAACTATGACAAGCAGCTAATTTGATAGTAATTCAACTTGTTTATGATCCATAACTAGTACTTCAAGCAGACTTTATTCTCATAGCTGCTCTTCAAGCTTCATTTCAGCACATTAGGATCTGACAGGTCAGGATGGTTTGATGTCTCGTTTGCTATAAATGAGTGTAACTGAAGGAAACTCTATTTTTTATATATTGATTTATTTCCTTGAAACGCAAAATAAGAGTTTGCACTGTAGCATCAACAACCCAGCTGAAGGAATATATCTTTTTCAGAAATAAATATATATAAGTGCTATCATCCATGTGGAAATGAGGCCAAAATGACTGACTTCTGTTCTCAACAGAGCTCTCATGAATCTTACAATTCACATATTTATGAAATGAGAAGGATACTTCATAGTCCTTTACCTTTGAAAATTACTAGTTTTGATCTTTGTTACTTCTCAAGTTACTAGGTGTAATTTATTGTGCCCCTAAATTGCTACAGAGAAGTGGTTAAACTATTTTTCATAGATCTTCCATAATGCATGAATCGTGAAATGAATTTATTGGAGCTGAGCACCCTGGAGATCATTAGGTTTGCCATTATATGTATACACAAATGGGGAAGAGAGAGAAAGAAAAGAGGGAGAAAGAACATTTTTCTGACATCTCATCATTAGCATTGGTATTTTACAGTGCAATCAACCTACTGCAAAATCTATGTGCAAAGTACATATATAATATGTATAAATATATATGTATATATAAAGTACAAATAATTCTATCACTTATGGATTTTAATATACGTGTTTTTTCCTAACATTGTAAAACCATGAAAGTCTAGAATATTTTAAAACAAATGGGTGCAATATGTATTTAAAATAAGAATCATAACTATCCCAGGAGAAAAAAAAATAAACTGGAAGTCAGCCTTGAACTGAAGACCTATATATACTTTCATATGAATCCTATACATTTTCATACGAATCCTATAGAATCATCATGACTCTGTTAATAGACAAGAGCTATTATGTATCTTTGTCCCATGCCTCCTAACAAAAATTCCATCAACAAGTTACTTTTTGTTGAAAACTGAAAAAATACTAATTTATGGTAGTTTTTAGTTCTCAGGCTCCCACCTGGTGTGCTTACCCTGCTAAATAACATATATATTTTCTAATCCTGGCTCTGTGTTATTATGCAAAATTGCTTTCACAGTATTTTGGACTGCCCAGCCAGTAAGCACCATCTCCCTACAAGCAATGAATCTTACTGACGATAGCAGCAAATTTGTAAGCAACTGTGATCACTGTGCATGCAAATAACATAAGCAGGTACATACCAGTTTTGCCTGCTGTGCTGAAAACCAACTTTCCCTAACTGAAAGTGGATATATAAATTAGCTTTGCATATACATTTGAAGGGAAGGGGAAGAGAAAAAACATAGAGGGACAGGGGAGAGAAAGAAAAAGGGATGTGCATTGACATTTTCAGGACAGCACCATTATTATTCAAAGGTACACTGTAAAATCTCTATATTGTATAGCATAAAAATGATAAGAATGGGAATGAAGGAAACTTGTAAACAGAACAGTAGCAGACACCAATTTCTGACTGCAAAATCAAAGCAACAAAATCAAAGTCTTAAGTAAACAAAATATAATAATAATTGCAGTTGGCATGTTTTCAAGCCAGAATAACATGACATTGAAAATGATCAAAAGAATCCACCATGGCTTGGAAATCTGACCAAAAACAGGACCTCAAAAGTGAAGAAGGAATCCTGGGAAAAGGAAGGGTCCAACCAGACCTGAACATCAGCATACAGGTGGTAAAGTGGAAAGAGAAATATCTGGGTAATAACAAATGATGACCCTTATGGGCCTTGTTGGGAGCAGAGGTTTAGGAAAACATAAAAGAAAAGTGGAAACAATGAACAAGGTAAGGAAAGGAGAAATGTTACCATGCCCTTCCTGCTTCTTGGCCTCTTTGACTACATTTAATAAAAACCAGAAGATCAGCAAAAAGGGACCACGTGTAAAGAGAGCACAACAGAGGTTAATATGTTAGTAATTTTGTAGTTCTTTTTAAATCAGTTTGAACAGATTATACAGACAACTGAAAGTATAAGAGGATAGTCATGCAAGCGCTATCAGCTTCTATTATAGTAGGAGAATTTCATACGAGGCTCCAACATGCAGTCATGTGAACAGGAACTTCTTAGAATACTAAAAAGTTTTTGTATAAACCCTGTGTAGAAAAACATGAGTATTTAAAGCCCTTTCTGTGCTTCTAAATCACTGAAAGTCTAAATATTAAAATATTGAAAGACCTAATATACCAACAAGAGAAATCAGTTGCCAGTACACTCTACCAAGCAGCCTGGACATCTAAATTAGTATGAAAAATACAGCCGTAAGTGTAAGACCAAATATCTCTGTACAAACTTTGAGAAAGAAAAGTGAAACATTTTTCTTGATGTATCTACCAGGCTTCTTTTTATCATTTTAAAGATTCACAGTTATTAGTATATTAACTACCAATTGTGAGGAGATTTTATGATGCTCACCACAGAGCAGGCTTATTCATTGTCTTTCCACTTTGTGAAGAAAAATAACTTCCATTACTTTAACATTATGCAGTCTTTGGGCTCATTCTCTAGAGCAATTAGGATTTAATCAATGTCATTTTTCCAGCGTGTCAGAAAAAAAAAGTCCTCCTGACTTCCAATGAATGTCTATCCTGAGTGTTAAAGGGAAAAAAAAAAAAAATCAACTGCAAAAGAGGTGAAAAAAGCTGAAGAAACCAAATGTAGATTCCAGCTATGTGCCTATCCTCTTCTATTATATTATGAGAAAAAAAAATATATAGATTTGAATTAAATTAGTGATTTTAATAAATGTAAGATACATATATTCAGGTAAGATATACATCCAAACCTGCCTGCTTCCATCTCTTTCTCACTGTATGTTGTGAATAACTTGTTTTTTGCAATGGTGCAGTTGTAGCGACTGTCAAACAAATCCAAACCTGCAGCCTTAAAATTATCTCCAATTCCAAATATTTTCTTTGACAAGGCCTTGCTTCTGAATGCTGTATGCTACATAAGGCAAATATAGTGCACATATTTTACAACCGATAAAATCAGACATTACTCCCAAAATTGATGGTAGAGTCAATTCTTTCAGCAGTTGTTTTTTTGTTTTGTTTTGTTTTCTGCTTTACCAAGTTAATACTGAGGTGTCTGATACACTCAGTTATCATCCAACAATCAAAGTGAATTACCTTTAAGATACCCATTTCTGTAACTGATAAAATCTAGAAAGAAATAGGATTACATTCGTTTGCTTCGCTTCTGGTTTGTGTTGGTTAAACAGTCCCTAAGAAGGAATACTTCTCTCACAATTAATCAAACTTCTATTCCCACCCATACACTTTTAAGTATAAACTATTAGTAATTAAAGCCACTGACCATTCCCTTAGCCAATCTGTTTAGGTAATTTACTTCTGTGAATCACAGCTCTTTATGTGGCTTATAGGGTTGTTATGGCATACAAATGCTAAGAGCAATTTCTGTGGCAGTGACAGAGAATACACAGTTAGATATAGATAACCACCTTGATATGGAAAATCCATATGAAAACTCCATATATCAGTCCTATCTTTGAGATTTCAGGGATTTTTTTTCCTTTTACCATGGTTTTCACTGTATTTCATCTAGATACCTTACCCTCATTTGCTTTATCAGATGAGTTGCTTTTGCTGCTTCTCAACTGCTCATTGTGATGCTTTCTGAGATGGCTTAAAAGTTGTTTAGATATGTGTATATGTACACATATACCTTTTTAAAATATCTAAATTCTTGTCTGTTTCTTTATGTTCTTGCTGTAAACTTGTCTGGTCACGGACCAGCTTCCACCAAACCAATTCCATTCAAAGTGGGTGCCACACTTATGATTTTCTCCCTTGCAATTGTGTTAGTGCAGGGAGAGTAGATCCTTTGGTAAAATGGGTAATTACTGTAGAGGGTTTTATCTAGTCTAAAATTTTGTTCTTGGTAACATATTTCATAGGAAGCCAAGAGAGAACGGAGCACTACAATGCTATTTTGTCTGCTGTCTTTATAACTACATGAGGGATTTGCTGTGTTCTAAATTCAGTGTACCTTTTTCAGGGCCAGTTGACAGGCAAATATAGTCCTCAGAGTATAAACAAGCAAACAACAACAAAAATGACCTGACAAAGGTACTGAGGAAGAATGTCATTTTTCATGACCCTGCACAGAGCAGGAGGGTTGTTCTGCTGATGCAGACTAGCTTGGGCTGGGAGCCAGGACATGTGGGGCTCATTAACTCCCAAACAAGTTAGGAAAGTTTGAAGCAGGAAGGAGGAAGATTCAAAGAGCAAAACATTTGGGAAGAGCCCAGAAGTCAAGAAAATGTCTTAAAACTTTTTGTTTTGTTGCTTATTACTGCAAGAAAAGGAAAGAAAACTCGGGAAGTAAGTTTACCTAGTCTAAATGTACTTTGTTAACAGCATGAAATTCTTCTTCAAAAGACTGAAGAATCAGCACCAGTTGGATGTGGAATCTATTAGCATTAATGAATTGTGGCAAATTTCCTGTACAAAGACCTGCCCAAGATATGAGATCTTTTTGTAGAATATCAAGATTTGTCTTACATTTGTATAGGGAAGCATATGTATATAGGTACATGTGCATATCCATATATAAGAGTATATACATATATGTAATGTATACATATGTAATAACAAGGTTTGCATTTTATGTGGGAGACAGGTCTCAGGTCCTCACTGGAGGAAGGATGAGTAAAGTAATGAAATTAATATATTCATGGAAATACAGCTGTTTAAACATTTTGGTATGGAGTCCTGTTCTGATCACAAAATGTCAGAACCAACACATTGGCACAAAAAGGAGAATCAAACTTGATAATTAGCACTTTTTAAAATATATATTATTAAACTACTCCAGAATCACTGCATTTATGAGGAGCAGAAGATCAGGGAATAAGCTTTAATTAGATTAAGTTTTAATCAGGATGGAACAAACGTCACAGTGTAGAAATATCCTCATAACCAAACACCTCATAAGGTAGCTACGGCCAGTCAAGTACGAATGATCAGGAGAAATAAAGGACAATTAATGCTTTAGTGGTAGTAGTCAGTTTCCATTTTCTCAGTCCATGTAAAATTTAAACCTGGCAATGTACAGGTGTTTTTTTATAAAGCTTATATTGAATAGGGAGATAAAAAGCCACAGATTGACCCAATGCCTTCTTGGCCAGCCTGGGGTATGTCTTTGGAGTGATTCATTTGTGAAAACTCCCATTATTTAAATATCAGTTCAAAAGCTCAATTATAATAATTGGTTCCTTGTAAAGTTTAAACAGGAGGTTTCTTTCATTTTTAAAAGCTTTCTGTTTGAAAAATCAATTATTTATGTTCCAGATCAATTAAAAAAATAATAATAAAACTGCATTATCATGATTCAAAACTAATTCCCACAATACAGCTGAATCTTGTTCATGCTGCCCAGGTACTCACAGCCTCACAGTTGTATTTCCATAGCCTGTTAGAACATCGTCTTTTTGCTAGTTATGTTTTTGTAAAATCTAATAGAGTATGACCCAATTTCTCCACGTACACTGCTGTATTTAACCTCGAGGAACATGTTGCTTGAACAAAAACATCCTACACACCTCCTTGACAAAAACAAGTAGTAATACTGCATCTCCATCACTAGTATGGTCCAACCAAGAACCCACTCGGGTTCTGGTGGCGGCAAGGGGGCCAAACATCTCCCAGTATTGCAGATTTAAGTAGCTCATTTACACAGAAGTCACATACATATACATACTTTCAAACTCAACTTTTCAACATCTTATTGATTTCTAAGAGAAGTATCTGACCTGAAAATCCACTTTGTTCCTATGTGGATGAGATGAATGGCAGATGAAAAAGCAATAATTTCCTTAGAGAAAAGCACACAGCAAATGGAGAACTTCTTGTAAATTTTAAGACCTTTGTTTAACTTCCTAGGGAAGGAAAAAAAAAGGCAAATTTATGAGAAAATAAAATTAAAAAAAAAAAGATTTGAGCAAAAAGTAGGACTCAAAATATATTGCTGAAATGCTGGAAAACTGTTTGCATTTGAAGTTGTTATATCAAGATGGAACCTCTCCAATAACTCTGTTAGCAAGTATGATCTTAATTCTTTGTGTTAAATTGTGTTACAGACCAGCTCCTCAGTGAAACCTTGACAGATGAAAATCTATATTGAATTCTTCTCATTATTGTGGAAAATCAAAACACATGCCAATAGTAGTAATAATAATAATATATATTAGTTGCTTGATTATATCAACAATACAATCTTGAGTGACCTGAAAGTTTTGATTTTAACCATGAAAAATCTTACCACAGTGGCTGAATGTAAATGTTCACATATCTGCTATTTCTGAAAACTACATACTCTTCTGAACATAAGCTACAGTTAATTGTTAGTTCTGCAATTCTGAAGATTTGCTAACAAAAACATAATCCATTGTTATTACCTTTTTCATATATAAGAATACAACATATGCATATACACATGTAATCAGTACTATATTAAAATTACTAAATAATACTACCTTTCTAAATTACAAGGCTAATGAAAGCCATTTCATCCATTATGAAGTTATATTGTTTTATAAGCTTTTTCATTTTTTTTAAGAAACTCCAATATTTAATCATTGAAAAACACAGGCTTCTGTCATCTTTCTTTTCAAACATTTATGCCTAAATTTTTCTCATAAATCTTACTTACTATTTCCTTAGAACACTTCTCAGAAATGGCGTACAGTTTCCCAACAGTTACAAATGAAGGTGGCCTCCTTGGAAGATCAGATCCAAGGGCTATTATTGTATGTGGAAAGGCTAAGTTCATTCATGCAGTCAGGTGGACATTTGTGACTAAAGCTATCCTGAATGTAAAAATTTTGACCATGTCAGAAATTTCTGTATATGGCATATATGTATGCCTGTGTGTGTATATATATATATATATACACACACCACTATACACACAGCAATTTTCACTTTTTGTATATTGAACTGTATCTCTCAGGGCCTGCTGGAGAAAGCAGACATTTTATATTCAGGTTGGATTCATCTTGTTGTAGATAGATTCAAACTGTGATGTCTTACAGGAAATTTTCCAAGGTTCTTGATTCTTCACTGTTTATCAGAAGTAAAATAATTTTAGGCAAAAAGGTATGCCTTGCTCATGGGATTTGAAAGATTTTAAAAGTACGAAATTTCCTTTTGCATTCTGGAAATAGTGGAAGAGCTAGGGAAAAGAGAAAAAAAAAAAAAAGCATGTTTTAGTGGTAGAAAAGTGTCAAAGTGTCTGAGGCTGTGGAGGATATGCTTATGCTGTCCAGGTATAGCTAGGTAGAAAGCAAATATTGTCCTAAGTCTGTATATTTAGGACATGAATACACAGCTTACTGCTACGAAATAGCATCACTGTAACTTATTTCATTAAATAAAATAATGAAAAAGGAATATAAATTCCCCTTTGTAAATAACCTTATCTCAGCCTAGAAAAACAGTATTAGATTTATTTAAACATGTACATTTTGTTAACGAAAAAATCTTTGAAGCAGTTTAGGACACTTAAGCATCACTAAGAAATCATCTGACTTTTCCTGAAAAATAAAATACAACCTCCAAAGCAGTGATAGCTCTTTGTGTTGCTGAACCAGTAGGCTTAGTTAGATTCATGAGCAAGGATTTTAGCTCACCAGTTGCTGTGCCCTTTGTAACAACGGGCCATGAAGTGGCAGGGTTTAGGGTCCTCCAACTTGGCCCCCAGGCTAGCAGAGCAGTTGTCCAGCTGCAGTCAGAGATGGCAAAAGGACAAATGGAAAAAGGAAGGAAGAAAATGACAGAGTGGGCAGGAGAACCTTTCAAAGTGCATGCAGCTCTCATGCGTGTATTTGACTTATCTCAGCGGAGTGTGCACTGTAGGAAAAAAACATGTCACTGCTCTAAAACTGTCTTTTCTAATTCAGTGCATCCATATATTGTTTTAAATCAGTTTCCCAGCCACTGAAAGATACAGAGACAAGAGAACAACTTTGACTGTTAGCTATCAACTCAGATAATGAAACTTTCTTTCAGCTTTAAGCTGCCAGTGTATGAGAAATAAAAAAAAAAAAAAAAGACTAAAAATATAAATTAAAGCCTTCATGTTTTGCCTGGGAAACGGTTCCTTCAACATGCTCATAGAAATTAGACATTTACATCCACCTCAGTTCTGGTTTTAAGGTATTTTTAAAAGCATCTAGAATTCTGCGTTACAAATTGCAGCCCCTTATGTTTCTATATTCTTAAAACCTAATTATAAGGTTGCTGACAGGCAAAGCCATTGGACAGTCAAGCATCCAAGCTGCCTTGCTTGAGCACTTTATAGATCAATTTATTTGAATTTTGTTAGACATTTACAAAGAAGCCTATTGAACATTCTATATACCTTACACTCAAGTATCCTATTTAACAACAAACTCGTTTGCAATGTATGCACACATTTTGGCAGGCACACTGACAATTTTACTATAAACCTGTTATGATGAAAGAAATAAAAAGATAATAATACTATAATCATATTATTGGAATGTGGTACTTATCCCAAGGTCAAACATATAAACCAAGGAAATGAATGAGTGTTTACTGACATGCTTCCTTCTTATATACACCTGGCCATAGTAGGCAGTCCGCTGTAAATGCCTTGTCTTTCAGCATGAAGAGTTATTAGCATTGGTAGTATATATGATCCATGAACCTCACTTTGTCACAATAAACAAAATGCTACTATACACAGGCATTGCAGGAAAACAACAGGTACTGTCTTCATATTAGCATCTTTGCATTTGACCACAAAGATATATTTTGCCACATGACTAAGTCTTGGGGCAGACAGCTTATTTATATAACTTTGGTTTACCAGTTTCCTTCATAAAGAATGAAACCTTTCTCTAAACGATAATCTTTTGACCTCTAACAAGCTAGTGATTTACAGAGCCACAAAGACAACATGCTGTGTTTAAAAAGCTTTAAGGCGCCATTTAAAGCTTTTACGGTGTAACAGTGCTTCTAATAATACACTTGCTGCTCCAAGTTCAGACAGTTTACTGAATAAAGAAATACTTTTTATATGTTTTAAAATGAAGAATTTGCTCACGTTATAAATATATTTTACTGCAACCTGTGAAAACAGCCTGCAAAATATAGCTATGCTTTTGTAATACCTGGTAGTAAAACAATGAGCAATGAGGGCAGAGTGGGAGGAGAGAGAGGCTGGATGAGAAACCCCTAGATGTCTGATGGGAGATAAAATGACATCTTTGATGTAGAAGCACTCTAACAACGTAAACTAGAAGGATGATGTACATAACCATTCTAGTGTAATGGACATGATTTTCATTTGGACAGATAAGATGTTATTTAGATTCTGTCATGAAATATAAGTCTTCATTTTCTTTATATATTCAAGTAACTAGATTTTCCACTCAGCAAAGCAGCACAGTTAAGTAAGTTAAAGACATAGCATCAGATGCTCAAAGTTTAAATATCCTCCCTCTTGCAGGTCTGTGTTATACTCTACTTAGACAGCTAGTTGTAGTAAATTTATTTCTAGGTATCTTGAATGCATAACTCATTTTTCTTGTGATAAAAGCCGGCCTCTGTCCCATTTATTTGCCTTTTGTGTTGGAATGGGGAGGAGGAAGCAGGACCTTATTCTGATGAATCTCTTTATGCTAGCAGCCAGAGCTAGCATGTTTTTTTCTTGTGTAAGGGAAGATGGTTAAGATTGGAACAGCATAAAAACTAGGGAGGATAATTTATTTCACGAGAATGTCAAGCTATCCTTTCTATATGGTTAAGAGCCTCATCCAAAGATTCATAAAGTCAGGGGAGGTCTTGTCTGGCTTAAATGTTATTCAGATCAGTCCAATAGAGAGGATATCGGAGCGTTTGTCACTAGGTAATAATGGATTTCTTTCACCTGCCATTTTTCCTTTCCAATGGAAGATGCTATTTAGATTCTGCGAGGAAATGCAAGGTTTCACTTTTTCAGATATTAAAGTACCTAGATTTTCTGCACATTGCATTACTTGTAAATAACAGTCCTGGACATTTCCAAGACATGTTTTCTCCTCCGGCTGTCAAAATATTTAATGCTCTGAATGTTCACAATTAGGCATTTCAGTGGAAAGTGGTATATTTTGTTTATGCGGTTTTTAGAAGTGATACCTTGGTCCCACTGGGTCGTGTAATAGTGGATTTCTGTGAGCTTCTGGGGCAAACTGTGGTTGTATTCAGGGTACTCAAAGCCCTAAGTGCTGTGATTTTCAAGTGTAGTGAGGAGCTCTGGCTACAAGTTCACTTTCCTCTGTTGGACATGTGGATGGAATTATCATGTTCAAGATCCAGCTGTGTCTTTTGGGAACAGGATGTGAATGGATGGAGGAAAGGAGTAATTTCTTGCCAGCTATAAGAAACAGTGGGTGCAATCAAGGGAATTTGCACAGCTCATAAAAAGAGCAGGAATGGAAAAGGGAAGAGCCTTCACTGAGCTGTGGGGCACCTCCAGAATGCGTACTGTGGAAGAAAACTATCTTGGGGTGAGGGGAGCAGGAAAAGCAAGCAGTGATGCCCAGATTATAGCTGTCTGGGTGTTTCAGATGACCAGCAGAAAGGTGTTCTAGCATCAGTGTTCAAGACCAGTGAAGAGAGAGGAGCAGAAGCTGGGAGGAAAGCTGCAGGGGGGGGATCAATTAGCAGCCAGCACAAGCTGGTATACCAAAGAGAAGGAGAGAAATCCCTGGGAGCAGCAGGAGAGCAGAGCCAGCCGCCTGGCAGGACAAGAGGAGAAAGGACCTGATAAGAAGCTCCAACTTCTTCCTTTGCTTTCTTGATGAGTTGAGCTCAAAGCAGCAGCACGCTTCTGCAGATGCTTAACAACATAAAAGCATACTGAAGTCAGCAGACAGAAAACCAGCCTAACAATATGGTATAATTTCTGTGTTCCTGCTAGGGCTGGCCAGAACATTTTTAACTACTCATAGTTTTAGCAAAATATGCTGTTTCAGCCAAATTAAGACAGTTACTGGAACTTGCTTCTCTCAACAAAACTCTAAATGAAAACTTCTCTAAAGACTAGTCATCTAATGAACATTGGCTGCAGAAAGAATATCTGCTTCTATACTGCCCCATTTCTCATAACATTTGAAAGAACTTGTTTTTATTTCACTTGCTTACCAAATGTAAGTAAATCTCTACTCTAAAAATAAAAAATAAAAAAACACAAGTAGGAATTGCTATCAGAAGACCAAAAAAATCTAGTTCCCAGATCATAAAAACTAACTTTCAGAATCCTCTTTTATTCTAACCTTTTCTCTTTATCCCACTGCCAGGAAAGGGCTGTCTACATAAATTAGCGTTGCATAAGCATCAGACAACGAGTGGGCAAATTTGTCATAGAAGGGAGCAGGCAAAACATGGTCATTCTCCTCTCCACAGGTAAAACCCTGCAAAACAGTAATGCATAAACTTGAAGAAAACTTTCAAGGATGGATTATGCTTGTGGAAGAGCTTTCATAATTTGTTTTCATATTGATTTATCGATCTATAATATTCATTTGGCTATCACTAACCTCACTGCCCTGCATAGACAGTCATATTTTAGTAGTACTTTTTCATTTGAGACTTATTTGACAAACCCGAGAAACAATTAACCACTCTGAGAGGGAAATGAGAGCAAAATTGCATCCCTTGCTCTTTCATCTGCTTTGTAGCAGCTTTACTTTTATGCATAATTTTCTTCCTTTTATTTCCATTGTTTTACTGCTATGCCTGCTATCCCTTATTGCTCTGATGATTTCCTGATTATATTCAATCAGGAAGTGTATTCTTAATATGATCAGTATAACAGGGAATGTTAGGTCTGTTTTTGTAATCTTCAAATACTACAATCTTTATCCATAACACAGAGGCATAGATCACAGGAGGATGCATTTATAAACAGCTGAGAGGGATTTTAGGTTAAACTTGAGATGAAGTTGTATAAAATCAGTAGGATTTCTTTTTTAAATGCTTCATAAAAATGTGTTTTAATTGGGTTCCTTGGCAGAGGTGAATTAAATAAATTTACTGCGCAGTGATTTCTCACTAAACCATAGAGAATTGGTAGAAATTTCAGAAATGCCTTAGAAGCCTACGAAATTCCTCAAGGCAAAATTTTTGAAAGGTGTTTAAATGTCCAACAATCTGAATGATCCCTGCAGAAAACTTTGAAAGTACACTGAAATCAATGAGTTAGGTACCTAGACACAGGTGAAACACCAATCCAGTTGAATATTTAAAACTAAATACCTTTAAAAAAAAATCTGTGCCTGACAGCTTTATTATTTATGAAAATATTAATTGGACGCCTAAATAAAGCACATTCTTTTGAAAAGTTTACACACTTTAACAGAATCATATTAATTTCTAAATAATGTGATCAGCAGAGGACTGGACACAGATGTTATGAGTGTAACAGTCCCGTGTGATGTACTATATCCTCCACTCCTCCCAGTGGACTATTGTGTGGGGGCAAACTCTGAAAATGTGAAGACAGAGTCAGGATGGGTAATGTAAACAAGAAGCTGGAAATAGAAATGCCTGCATACAAAAAGGGTGCATTCAGAACAGCATATGCTCAAATAGAGCAAATTGGAAAATCCCCAACCTAAAATTCTTAAAGAATCAGAGCAAGAAAACCTCACTATCACAGCAAAAGCTATTAATGAATCACTCCAAATGTGACACCATACCACACCCCCTTCCTCCTTCTTTGCCCCAGCTGTCATTGCTGAGCATGATGCCATATGGTATGGGATGTCCCTCTGGCCAACCTGGGTCAGCTGTCCTGGCTGTGTCCCCTCCCAGCTCCTGGGGCACCCCCAGCCTCTCAGGGCAGCACAAGGAGTTGGAAAGTCCTTGACTGTGCAAGTGCTGCCCTGCAACAACTAAAACATCCCTGTGTTATCACTACTACTTTATCAAAAATCCAAAACACAACATCGTACAAAGAAATTTAACTTTATCCCAGCCAAAACCATGATAGAAGAGAAAGACTACCATATCCCAAGCAGGTGCGTTATTAGAGCTGACACTTTACCATATTACAACAACTCTTAAGGCTTTTATTTCAGGAAAATATAAAAGTAGAATTGAATGACGATTCTAGAGGCAGAAAAAGACATAAACGTCAAAAAGGATAAGTTCTGAGGAACTTCTCTTTTACACAGCTTAATGCTTTTATTATTATTGTTCTTTTCATTTGCACATTCAGCTGGTCAACCATTCTCCTTCTGGAAAATTGATATGTAAAGAATTAAGAAAGGAGAAAGAAAACAGTGAAAAATCATCTTAGGGACTTTTTATCAGTATATAATATGTAAAGGGATATATAAGCTGAATAAGTAATAAAGAAGTGAGTTTTAAAAGAGCAATAGTCATGTTTCATTAATTACTACATTAAAGAAGACACTTATAATGGCTCCATTTTTTACTATTAAACATAACTGAACTCTAAATCCTGGCCCAAAGAACTTTATTGCAAGGAATAAGGAGGCATTTAAACATTGAGTTATGTTCAGATTTTGTTCAACATTGTCACTGTTCTTCTGTATTAATAGCAGAAACGTACTCAAGCTTGCATATGTACCACGGGTTACAAAGCGTATCTCATACCTGAGTGCATCCATGGAGTTGTTCCCAGGCACTCTCACCTATGCTCTGCAATTCTGTACATAGATCAGCAAGCTATCAAGAATGAAATTAATAGGACAATTATAGAACAAAACTAGGATGTTGGTGGCAGACAAATTTGATAT
This sequence comes from Cygnus olor, assembly GCF_009769625.2. NCBI lineage: Eukaryota > Metazoa > Chordata > Aves > Anseriformes > Anatidae > Cygnus > Cygnus olor. Next base: position 38,148,985 of record NC_049172.1, on the reverse strand, counting down.
TGTTGGAGAGCGAGAGAATTAATTCTCATGGTAGTACCTCCAGAGAAAGCTAAAGGTCACATCCTGAAGAATGCAAAGGTGAAATGTTAAAAGGTTTTATGATAATGCTAATGCAGACAGGCACTTAAAAGTATCAGAGGTTTGCAAGGCTTTATAAACTCAAGTAAATTACGAGATAGGACTTAGAAGAAAATAACACAAGAACTTTTTGGTAGATGTTTAATCCTTGGTATTTTGAAACACTGTAAGTGTTCAAACAGGGTTAGTAATTTACAATTGATATATAAGAAAAAAATCTTAAATGGATAGTGCAGACCTATGCACTCAGTAACACTAAAGGAGAAATATCGATAAGAAATGAGATACTTACACATAATTTAAAGCTATTTGAAATTGCTGAAGGCAGCGTGGTTTCGGGAAATAAATTGTTCCTTCAGTGGCATGCATTCTGGCCAGAGGGAAGAAGAATTGAGTTAGCCTATGGGTAAAAGCAAAAGAGAATTTTAAGGAGGCTTTGAATTATCCCTAACCTTTGGTACAGCTTCTCCTCAAATTTGAAGCTCACAAATCATTGTATTCTAGGCCGTGTCTGGGATAGTTTCTTGGTAGATGAATGAAGCATTCAATAGGCATGTTTTGTAGTCAGCTGTAACCTGCTAGCAATTCAGGCAATGCTTCATCCTTACCACAGACTTTCATGTTACATATATTATGGAGCCATGAAAGTTATCTGAATCTGTATGAGAAAAAGTTACATGAATTTTACCAATGACGTCTTTGCATGGACTTATGACAGTCACTGTGATACACTGTCCAACTTTGAGGTAAGCTTTTAATTTGTGCAGTGAACTTCAGCGTTTGAAGAACTGCTAGCCATCTCTGGGTTAGCAGAGCTGCTGCTATGTCTTGGTTGGCTCCCACTGTTTTAGGAAACCTTCTGACTTATAAGCCCAGTAAAAAAAGAGTAGGAATACTTGATCTTCATAAGGTACAGCAACTCAGGATATTCAGAAAATGTTTCTGTTTGGAACAAGAGACCAGGTCAAGGTTCATGTTATCTTTTTTTGACTGTTCAGTTTCTCAAGAATAGGATGAGAAACAAATTCACCCCCTTCCTGTTTTTCTTTTTTTTTCTTCTTTCAATGTCTATCACATTAAGTATTGAGCACTAACTTAACTGACTTTAGTTGTTTCTTTTCTCAGAATACCTTGTCTCTTGAGGTACAGATCTTTCTTGTTAAAAGTATTTGTGTCTTAACTAGATGATGGACATTAAAGGAGCTGGAAATAATGAAATACCCTCATAACAGAAGGTTTAATCAGGTTTAATCCCTGAAACAGTGTTATTTAGAAGAAGTATTGTGTTTCCAAAGATATTAGATCAGTTGTGCTTCTCCTAGAACTAGGTGTCATGTTTTTGTCTATAAAATATGGAAATTGCTTTCAGGTCTGGAGCTGAAAATAATACCTGGGTGATACATTCAAGAGAGTGTCTGTACTCGTGTCTCAGCTAGTAGTCATGTTTATAAGGCTGTCATTATTGCTCTTGGTCTGAGCTGTGTTAATATATATGTATTCTTCAAAAGAGAAGTACAACACAACATTTCCAAGTCTTGCAAAGTAAACTATCATCCGATGCCTTAGCGTGAAGAGGGAGAAAGTGAGCTACGAAAAGACAGGGAGCTGTTTCTCATTAACTATTGTAAGATGTCAGCAAGATTAAGGTGTCAGGGTATAGAAAGATGAAGAAGAAAAGAATTACTTAACAAATAGGCATAAATGAATATAAAATGTGAATAGAGGGTTCTAGCTCCGTCTAAGGGTAAAAATAGGCCAGTAGACATTACATTGTGCTACAATCAACTCATCCACTTGATTCTGACCTTCATCCTTATAGGTGAGAGTAGCAGGAGCAAAATGTTACCATATAGCCAGTGCTGGGAACTTTCAGAACCATTATTTCTGAAAAGAAATGAATATTCAAATGCCCCTTTGACATAATGAAGGTTAAATCCTATATGGGGTTTTGCAGGCACATGTGAGTGCTGTCTGACTTGGCTCTAAAAAGCCCGAGTTCAGCCTGCCTGTGAGGTGCTGGGGAACTATATGGCCACGTTAGTGCAGGGCTGAGCCCGTGCTTAACGAACTGGGGAGAAACGGAATGTATTACATTGCTATCTCACAAATGCAACTACACAAGGTGGGCAAAGCAATCGGTCTGCTAGAAAGAAAATACAACATAGACATATATACATACAAAGAAGTCACTTGCCTGCAAGTTATTTCACAGCTGACTCTTAGAAACCACCTTGGCTCTCACCAGCTAATTGCCAGGTTGTACCACTTAAATACCTGTCTCCTTGCCTAGAAAATATTCAAATTCATCTAGTGAACAGCGTTTACCCACCAAGGAGAGAGAAATGACACCATTTTGTCTGAAGAACACACAACTCCAGGCAAAGATCACTATTAAAAAATGGCTGTTTCTTCAGGGAAATAAAATAAATTAAAATAAAATGAACAGGCAGCAATAAGCAGTAGAGTAGAAATATGGTACCACTTCAAAACAACATTACTACCCTTGTGCAAATGAGACTTAGCAAATTATGGACAGCATTTTAAGTTGTTTTCACCTGAGTTTAATTCAGAATGGTCACTTATAAGTATAGCAGCCTTCCATGCTTAGATTGCTGCTCCACAGCTGTGAGCAGGCATTGTAAGAAACCTGCAATTCTGAAACTTAGAACGATTTCTAATGTCGTGCATTGATTTTAATTATGAGTCAATTTAGCCAAGCTGATGTAAAACCCAGTATGATTGCTTTGTATCAGATTTATGTGGATAGGAAAAGATGCATGCTTCCTCAGCAACAGTTTCAGCCCAGAAATTGTGCAGGCAATGCATATTAGCTTGTGCCCAGCCTTCAGCAATAACAATTATACAGTTTTGAAACTAACACCGGTAGAAAAAGAATATATACACGTTGTTCACAGGTGACTCTATATCACACCTTTTCAAACTGATAGGATCAATTTAGGTCCTGTGATATGTTTAAAAAAAAAAAAAAAAAAAAAAGGAATACAGCAGTACCTTAAACCCAGCATAAAATATTTACCTCACACTATCATTAAATTGATACAACATCTTATGTCTAGTTCTGTAGTCTGTGGTCAATGAGTAGATCAAGCACAAATTTCCTTTGCATTTAGTGAGGTACTGTTTGCTGATAACAATCCTGCTGATTGCAGGAGAGAAAACAAAAATTTGTTTTTGATAGCTATATTTATAATTCTTTGTTTTATAAAAGTGTGCTTTTTGCTATACTGTCATCTTTTTGTTTGGTTTGAAAATGTCCCTCTCTGTCCCACCATATTATAAAAGTTTTGCTCTATTTCCCATCTGCTGTCTTTGAGAGATCAATTGCAGGGTATTCATCAGTGGAAATATGAGGCTTTTTCCACAGTTTCTCTAAAATTCGTTTCCTCAGTCACATACAAGCTGAAATGGGTCAGTTTTCATCGGCCTTGGCAGTAAGCCTCTGTGCTCTCCCATGAGCCCTGTTCAATAATTTAAAAGGGGTGGGAGTGGGAAACAAATTATGTGACTATTAATTCCAGTTTTCTTGTTCAGATGCCAGTGCATCAAAAATAGATCTCCCCAGGCCAGAGCACTTTGTCATGCTATATGGAGTAATACTAGTTTGTGAATTATGTCCGGTCAGTTTAGTGTCTCAGTTTGGTCACATTAATCTCTTTGACCACTGCCTTAATCACTGAACTCTTCCATCTCATTTTTCATCTTACAGAAAGAAGTTGTCTGACTTTTGTCTAGTGCCTGGCACCACGATTGCTCTGTTGACCCCTCGGTAGTGAGAGGAACCCAGAGGTCTCGCAGGCGGCAGTAGGACCAGCCACCGAGGGTACTGTCTCATCGAACTCAACTACCTCATCCCTTCCTTAGTGACCATGCTAATATCACAGTAACCCCAGGTAATGTAAGCTATCCCATTTGACATACCTCAATATGTTAACAACTCTCCGCCTATCCCAAGCTGCATGAACACCAAATAATCATGAATTCATGGAGGAAAAATAATTACTAGAGAACTCTGTACTTATACATGAGTTACATCAGCCACAAGATGCTTTTCTGCGTTCTCACACTGAGAAAATAGACAGCTGAGCACATTGCATTTACTGTTTGTATATAATCTTGATAAGTCCATTTTGTAGATAGAATTTTGAAACCTATTTTTATGTATCTGTCTATATTTTAATATGCTTCTTCATAAAATAATAAGTATTAAATTATATTAAAAAATGCAAAAATTGCATTTAAAACAGATATTTATTTTCTATGAAATGTGTGTAATTATAAGAAAAATTTATTTCTACTATGGAAAACTATAAAAGGTATGGATTAGAGAAAAATCGATCTGCTTCTGATACAAAAACCTATAGTAAACACAAGCACCTAGATACCACAGTAAGGTGTCAACTCTCAGGATATTTCACAAACTAGCCAGCACACAATGCAAGAAATATTAGTTTGCTTATAATTTCTATTATCTAGAGGTCTTTAGAAAAACATTTTATCAAAGAAAAATTGCACCTTTTAGCCTTGTTCTCAGAAAAGATCTCAGATCATTGTGTTTTATATCTGCCATAAAGGAATAAGGGAACGTAGTTCCCCAAGAAAACAAGAACAGTAGTACTGGGGTAAAATAAGGACTAACATTTCACTGCAGACAGAAAAAAAAAGCCTAACTATTCCTTTTCCTCCAGTCTCACTTTGTCAGCCCTTTCCATCATATCTTTTACTGTTGTTTCTGACTTCTCAACTTCCCCGATAAAACAAGAGTAGTTTTTTGTTTCCCTCAGGAACTAAGCAAATGGATAAATTCCCATAAGTAAGCAGTCCCAATTCATGAATGTATTCCTATGGCTATGAATTCCCTTGGGCTTTTGAAAATTACCGAAGTTAATAAACCTAAGATTCTGAGAGAGAAACTTACTAAGAACAGAAATGTGGAGTTAAGGAACAGTCTCCCAGAGAGGTACATCACAATTTTAAGAAAGGTGTCAGGATTTCATTTCTCCTTATATGGAAGTGATAAGTTGTCTTAAAAAATAGAAATATATGTATATGTAGTAGAAGGATGACATTCCAGGACATTGCATGATGAATTAGATGCACTCATAGTGCTGGTAAGGTTGCTTCACAATTAAATCAGCTATATCTGAAGAATCTACTCATCTTTACGAGAAGGACCGAAGGGGAAGAATCTGTTACAGACACTGCTATGTTGCTCATAATAGTACAGAATTAAATCGTACAAGCACTAAGATCAGCTTTCCACTAAGTATATTTTAAAACAATGATTTAGCCTGTTAGGGTCTTCTGCAGTTGATAATGAAAAAGACAGTGAAACAGTGAAGTAGGAAAATACTGTAGATAGTGAAATGCAAGTACTAATATTACCAACAAATATCAAACAACAAATTTTGCTTGGACGTGACCAGTAGCTTTTGAACATTATAAGCAGACCAAGGTGATCAGCAAAAGTTGGTTTTCCTCACGTACTGGGCATTAACGTTCCTTTGGGTATGCTAATAGCGTTGCAAAATTCAGTCTATTACTCTAAGAAGCTATACCTGGAACAGATATCAAAAAGAACCTGAAATGTAGATTAGGGTCTCCTTTTGCGGGAAGAACCATGAAGAGCCGACATGTGAATCATACCCAGTATTTCCCTATCTAAAGGTCAGTTATGTTAAAAATGGTGAGAAATTTAGAGACACTGCTAAATTCAAAGGAATAGCCCTCAAGACAGTGTGTAGCCTATCAGGACAGTAAACCTCCAGCTGCCCTAAAAGAGCTTTTTCCAGGAGTTTAGTTACCAAAGTTTATTTCCTCAAGGTAAGCTCTCAGCAAGTGCTTGGATGCTGTTCAAACACTTCTGAGTTTCTTGCAAAAAGATAAACCATAGGTTTAGAGACAGAAATAACAAGGGCAGTTCAAGAATAGAATAATACCTTAAGCTTTCTATCTTTACTAGCACAGTCAAAGGAAGGAACACCTTTCTGCTTAACAGAAGGTCATAATGACCACTGTGCTAGTGCCCTGGTGTATTGAAATCACAAATTTGACAGCATGCCTATGCCAGTAGGAATCTGAATGAAATAGTGAGGAATAACTACAGTTTTGAAAGGGCTCTATTTGTCACTGCTTGGCCTGTTTGGCTCTGTCAGTGATATACTGGTGGAGAAAATATTGCTGTTGAGCCTTGTTGTCAGTGCCTATAACCTCTCAGGCCAGTGACAAAATAAAAAGTGGGAACATTTTAGGAAATTGCTTTATAGCCTAGTTTTTGCTCTGGGGAATTCCTTCAGAGATCAAGCTCACTAGAAACAGGAAAACAATTCTTGTGAAGGAAAGACTTGATCCCAGCATACTATAGACATTTACGCTGTTTGAAGACTCGACTCTGTATGGATGCCTTATTTTCCAGACACGACAGTAATCAATGTCCAAAACAAGACTGACGAGTCAAGATTTTCTCATTCACCCAAAAGGCAGGGACATAAACTGCATGTATACAGAAACATAACTAGGTTATACTGCAGGTGCCTGCACTCTTACACTCCTAACAGCTAGTATTTTAGAAAGAAATGTATATTAGCAAAAGTTTATACTATCTTTTTGTTGCCCAGTAAAATCGTAACTAATTAAATTCACTGATACTTCTCCACAGGATGAAATGAGAGGAAAAGAGACATGTAAGAACATTTTAAGGATTGCCAGGAAGATGCAGTAGAAGCATATGTGGGCAAGAGACTATGACATTTCTTGTGGAATCATAAATCACATCATGAGTGTGGTCTAGGACTAATGAACAATTCACCTGTGCCCTCCATCCTGGCACCTAAGAGGTGTAGGTTTCCTGGTGTTTCTCTCTCTATTCCATGCTCACTATACTTTCACAGTAGTAGTTACAACTTGAATTGTAATACTAGGTTCCTGTGATTAGGGTAATGAATGCCAACTACCTTTGATATGCAAAGGGTTTATTTTAATAATCATTACTACTTAAACTATGGTAATCCATTATTTCAAAAGGAAAAGCCCTTCCCATGGCAGGGATTGTGGCAATATGAGCTGAGGGTCTAAGCTCATAGTCACGCATAGGGGTTAGATTGCTTTGCCCACTCCTGTTAGACAGTATGACTACCTTGAGTGCCAACTCATGGTATCAGCTGAGCTCTCTAACTGACATTGTAATTTCTTTGGGACAAAGCCACAAGTAGCTTCCATTTGTACAGCACCTAGTACTGTGATTTGTGCTGAAAGCATGTAATATAATTAATGTATTATATTCTTCACTGAAGCCCTAACTCAAACATGTCAGAAATAATGAAATTAGATTTGACCAATAATTACATCATTACAGATATGGTAGATCTGGACATCTCAAAGCAAATTTGGTTACTGGTATTTCTAGAGATAATGTTTTTGAGAAGTGCTCATTTTCTTTGTCATTCTCACTGACCAAATAATGTTGTCTCTATCAGATTGACAATGTAAATCAAGTAGTGATGTCAATTCACTTTTTCAAAAACACCAAAGTAACTGTAAAGTTTGATATGAAAACTGTAGTGTCTGCTTAGTTTACCAAAAGTTACAGCAGTGAGTTCTATAATTTTGAGTGTGTTTATTAATTTAATATAAGATGCATGAAAGAAGCACACAGAGTTACTTCTGTGCTTCCTCCCTTCAGAAGTGCAACTGGGCCAGTAACTCCTAGTACAGAGTTAATTTAGTCAAGATACTTGAGAGCCACTTGGCTCCATTTCTAAATTCTTCTCTTTGTCCTTCGCAAAGCTCTTTGAAGTGTTACTCTGTGAGGTGGATGTTGTAATGAGCCTATTTCTAAGAGGATCAAAGTAGCAGAGCTGCCCAAAGCAGCATCAAAGATACACAACAGAGAGCCCTTTAATGAGCAAGAAGGACACAACTGTCTTTTCCCCAAAATAAAACCCTAAAACAGGATTGAGATTAAATATTTAAAATTGAAAATTATTTTATTTTGTCTGTAAGTCACTAGCAGAAAGCAAAAACCTCAAAACGAGGAGAAAAATTCTGCAGCTGACATTGCTAAAATGTAATGACTATCATTTGCTCAATGCTTCACCGCCATTTAATGAAGTCCACATACCTGTGGCCTAAGCTAAAGGTGGCAGCCCCAGCTGGCACAGGCAGGATAGCAGCCCCACGCTAGAGCAGATTCCTTTCCCATGGATATGAAAATAGAAAGCAAACATGAGGCAGGAAGCTGCGGGAACACTGCAGAGAAGGCAGCTCGGGGAAGGATATGGGGGTGGGGTGGGAGAAAAAAAAAAAAAAGGAGTGGAGGAGTGGGAGGGAGGACTGGACATGTAAATTATGTGCCAGGAAATGAATTCTTTATAATGTCCCTTGCCAGAAGCTAAATTGTAGCAAATGTAAGCTGTCTTTTTTCCCCTCTCCTTCTATCTTTCCATAGTTCCTCCGAGGGTCGGGGAGGAAGAAGCAGGGACAGGAAGAGGGGTGATTCAATGTTTACTTACTTATTGCATTACTACAGAGCTATATGATCCAGCTTTAACATTAGAAGGCATGCAACCCCATAACAGTGAGGAACAGGGTAATATCCTGCTTCTCATTACACACAGCTTTTCAACTTTATTTGGCTACAGGCATCCTTCAATATGTTCTAGGACTGAAAAATGTGTTTCTGTTCAGAGGTTGGATGTGCATCTTGCACTGCGTTCAGTAATGAAAAGGGGGCTTATTTTGTTTGACTTGATAGCTATCTGTGCAAATATTGCTTCTGCTTAGGCTTGTGTTTGTTTAAGGGATCACCTACTGCATCTGTCAAGAGTGCAGAAACGTATGCCAGTGACCTGTGCTTAACTTGGGGATAAATTGAGAAGATTTGTATTTAAGGTTAAACCTGTATGCAGTTTATTATTATTATTTATTACTGCTGTTTGTTTGTTTTTCCTTCAGAATTTAGCAGAAATTATGTGTCAGAAAGTTAAGAACGCTTAGGAGTAAACCTTTGGCTGCTGAGCAAAGTATACTTCTAACCTATGAGAAATCACCCATATGTGATGCAGAGAGCAAAATAATTAATGAAACTAGACTCAAAGTAATTATATAACACTTTAACATTTACTGTGCATTAAAAGCAGGAGAAGCAACTCAGGCTTTTTTTCTTCCCAACCTGCACAGTTTGTGATCCTGTATATCCCAGTATGTGTAAGGCCATGGACAAAACCTGTACTGGTTCCCATGAAGAATTCTGTGGGTAAAAGCACTGGATACTTCCACATGCAAGGTATGCACTTTTTTTTTTTTTAATTGACTGTAAAAGTGCACTACTTTTGGAAGTCCGTACATAGAAAAAAATTGGTAACTTAAGTGAGTAAACTTAAGTAGAAGACGTGATTTTTCAGCAAATGGTGTTGAGAACCTCAAAGTTTCTAGTAAAGAATATTGGCTGGGAAGAACAGCTCCAAATTTCCTTCCTTTATAGGATACAAAATGCACAGCTTTTCTTGGGGTTCTGCTATCTCCAAAAATGTAAAATATCCATGAATGTTTGTATCATACTGAAATCACTAAAACTCAGTAAGTCTTCTGAGTTCTTAAAAACTAACTTCCTGCATTTCTAAGTTAGGATTTGGACACCTGACAACAATCTGGGGAAATCTTGGCCATTGTGACTTCATTGATATTTTAATGGCAGATAGAGCTTCTAAAACATTAATTGCATTTACACCTTCTAAAGTTGCCCACTGTAGAAATAGTGTATATACATGCATGTACATATATGGCATATGTTTTGTGATCCATTTGTTGTGGGTTCACCACTATTCAATCTCTTGAAAAGATGTAAAGATATGAGTGAAAATATAAACTCTTGGCCTCTTCTATGTTCCCATTTCCTGCTCCTACAATTTAAACCCAAATGAATATGAAATAGAGGAAGATGGTGGTTGCAATTGCAGGTGGATATGAGAGAGATAACATAAACAAGAGCAAAATTTAAACAGAGATTGAAGGAGGTATCAGGCTTTTGAAATTACCTGGATTGCTGAAGACTAATCTCTACAAAGAGCAGCAGTCAAGACTTTAATACTTAGGAAATTTTGTGCAGAAGAGATGCAGGATCTATATCTTTCAGCTTTTTTTCATATGGTATGAAGATTTAAGTAATTGTCAAGAACTGTCCTATCTCAGTGTCAGTACTATATTGTGTCTTAAAAATAAACCTTTGTTTACTTTTAAGAATAATTTATTCCCTGAGTGTTAAACCATTTTCAAGCACAATGACTTCTAATGATTTCTTCTGCTTCAATAACAGTTATAACCTACATTACTGGGTTCTGGTAACAGCAAACTCAGTAATAGTAATATTTGCATTAAAATGTTTTCTTTCCTATATGGGCTGAAAGAGTCCCTAAAATTGTATTAAGCACTCAGTTTGCATTCTATTGATCTATTTTCATTACTAATACTTATTAATTATATTTAAAACTACAACGATTTGATTTAATTGGGGAGCAGAGTTGTACTCACCTCTTACAAGCAGTACTTTCTCAACAGAACTGTTCAAACACTTTTTGCTGTATAACTGTAAGTTGACTACATTTTGCTATGGGAAATACAGGGTATGAAATTAAAAGAATGTTTCCATGATAACCATATGATTAGCTAGTGTCAACTTCTGGCATATTGCTCTCCCTGAATTATTCTGCATCAGTTTAGTTAGGCTGTGAGCTATTTGCTGCAGTCTTGCTGATTTAATGCTCATAAAATGAAGAGGAGAATGCATAGTAATAGGTGCTACACTAAGTGCTCCATAAAATATTCCATGTAATATAAAACTTACAACTTCCTCACCTATGTTTCTCTAAATAGAAGTTTTCAGTATCATTACTAACAGCTTTGAAAGTTTTCTCTAATAAAGTAGTAAACAACTAGTCCCTTCAGAGTAGCCCTTTCCTATGGGCTGCTGATAAACCCACCACAAAAAAAAAAAAAAAAAAAAAAAACACACCACCCACCCTTACACCAGGCACAACACAAGAACAGTTCCAGTAGTCAAACTATGGCAAGGAACTACCTGGAGCACACAGGACAGTCAGGGTACAATGAGGGCTGTCAGTTATTTTCCCTGAAAAAAAAAAAAGCATAACGATTACCACAGGTTGTAAATTTAAATACCAAATATGCATATTTTCTACAGATATCCCATATGAAAACCTACTGTAATTACAGTTATTGATAGGACAATTTTCATAAAGTGATGAGACACCTAAAGATGATACTTGAATGAATCTGATACAATAATGCCTTCTTTGTCAAAACCATATATGAATAACAGCAACTGAAAAACAATGCATTTTGGCACTTCCATGCTATCAGAATCATGAACTGATATATAAGATCAGCTCTTGCCTAACGTCCTGTCAAATGATTTCCCAAGACTCTGTATTCAATGAAAATTAAAATGGATTCCACAACATTATGCAGTGACAAACATTAGTGCAGAGCCCATGGCCTCAGGGACTCTCGATAGCTGCACTACCTGAAACAAGCGATCTTCAATCCTGTAGCCCCCTTTTTGAAAAACATGGCCAAACTAACCACATGCAATACCTTTTTCATAGGTTTGTAATAGGGATTCACAAAAGCAAGTCATAACAGAAACACTGTGGGGCTGCTAAAATGTGTTTGTTTGTTTGTTGCGTTAACATGTTTAACCCATCTTTGAAGAACTTGATATCTAGCTCCCACTCTGCTGTTAAGAATAAGGAAATTTTACCAGGAAGCCTAAATACAATGTCAAGACAGTAATTATCAGAAACAAAGAAATTTGTCAAAAGTAATTATCATTTTTTTCATGCGTCTGATCTATGCTGAAACTGACTCTTTTCAGATTATTAGATCATTTGCTTGACCCTTACTTCACTTGTGACTCAGTTTTTGGCCATATGATACTGCATAAACAGTTAACTTAGAATATAGCAAGGTGCTAAGTACTTTGACTCTCTTCAGTTAATTTCATAAGTACTTAATTTTATGTTTGTTTGATCATACCTGGCATTCTTGAGAGGATTAAACTCATACATATAGCTTATATATTTTAAATACATTTTAAATCTGTCACTCTGAATATCACAAACTATGCCACAGTCAGTTTGCATCTTGCGTGTAAATCAAGAGCTACTTGGTCAAATTCTATGATTTTTAAATTGTTTACATGAAGTGTTTTATCCAATAATTTCCTTTACATTGTAAAGTATTGATTTAAATAGATGATAATGTATTCTTTCAGTTTCCCTTCCGGAGGGATCAGCAGGTAAAGGGTTAGACAAACTCACAGTCAGCAGGTCAACAAGTGGACTAAAAGGGAGTGCATTCCTGCCCAGTCCTAAAACAGCTAGGACCACAGTTCTGGATGTCAGGGAGATGAGGGGACTGGACTGTTGGAAGCACATAGACACGTAGAAAAAATAGTTCTGAGATAGATGGGCCACTGGTCTGCCCAGCTGAGCACTTCTTCCTTTCTTAAGATCAAATAATAAAAATACAAATAAGAAGAAAGGGGAAAAAAAAGGAAGAAAAAAAAAAAAAGGAAAAGAAAAAAAATAGTTATTTGTTCTTTTGTGTAAACTTGCCTTTCTCTTCTTACTGTAAGGATAGGTAGTGAAGGAGAATACTGAATAAATATGTTCGTGACTAACAGTGATTTGCAACGTGAGGTCAGAATTTAGCCCAGATGCTGCTCTTCTCTTTGCAAAAAGCAGCAGCATTTTTAAGGGGATTAGTAATTGCAGTGTCTTTTCACTTGACAATATGAATCACTCCTAGAGTGGACAAACAAGGAGAAAAAATGCAACAACAAACAAGCAACACAATAGCTTTTTTGTGACCACCAACAACTCACAAAGATATTATTTTCTTTCCTTTCATTTATTTGCGTATGTATGTATTTGCAGAAGGCAAAACACAACTACATAGATCATTTAAATTCTGAAAGATATGAAACTTGGATGACTCAGTGGAAAATTCTCAGAAATAATCTCGATGAAGTGGTTTTATTCGTCTCATTCTACTTTTCTCAAGGGCTGACATACGCATAAAAGGGGAACATGATCCCTTGCACATGTTCTCCATGAGGACTGCATGTAGCACAATCATTAACTTAAAACAAGCTTTACTGACTCTTACTCAAAGGCATTGCTGAATCTAAGCCAAAGGAATTCAGACTGGCATTTCTCCATCTACTCTGATCAGTGAATAGGGTGAAAAGACAATCCTGTTTCCCTGCACAAAATATTGCACAGTTTCAGTGGGCTTATGTGGTCTGTCCTAACAAGTCTGCTGTGCAGTGTGGGACATTTTAAAAGTGACCTTCCTTTCCTGTGCTCCTGCAGGCTGACTACACTCAAAGACAGAGGGACGGATGAGAGGACAGACAGCTGGGACTGAGCTTACTAGACACTGCTAACACAGCAAAATCCTACCAACAGCAATCACCAAAACTTTAGCGATCCTCATTTTTTTGTCAGTCCTTCACGCAAGAAACTACACTGCGGTTAGACCATCTACAACATGCGCTGCGTATGTGTGAAAGGGACAAATGGAAAACACAGGGGGGCCTCAGGAGCTCCAAAAATGCCAATATTAGATGAGAGCATAGCAACACATCTGTGGGGACAGCAGCTCTTCTGGGTTATTCTTTACGGAGTGAGGAGTGACAGCCCTTGTCCTTCACAGTCATTTGGCTTTTCTCTCGTATTCTCTCTGCTGCTTTTAGTTTATCCAGGGGCTATGCCTCCTATTCTCCTGTCGACTGCTTTCATCATCTGTCAGTTCTACCATATGGTCCTAAACCTTGTCAGGGAAGATCCACCTTCAGGTTGAAACAAACCAAACATATGGAATACTGTTTCGGAGGTGGGGGTTAAAACCATCTTTAGATGATTAGTAACCCTGGTTACTATTTTGAGTTCTTAGAGAAAGCAATTTGCAATGATCAATAAACTGCCCAGCACGCTTTGGGAAATGGAAAATTCAATCTCTGTGTAATAGTTTATTCTGTAACAAAGAGTGTAATTTTTTGATTTAAAACTAATCTGTCTATAGTAACGCACCTTGTCTCAAACCCAAGCCAAGCAGTTGATTTTTCAGAATAGTATCTTGTTTTGAGCCAGTTCAAACTCTTTCAGTAGCCATGTGAGCTTCCCACAGTGTCTCTTGGGAAGTGTAGACCAGTTTTCCCCTTTGAACTGGTCTACCCTGTCTGGTAAATCTCCCAAATGCTTTAACATCTTCCCTCTAGTTAACACTCAAAAGTGAACTATGGAAGAAAGCACATGAATGGTGTCTGACAGGATAAATGGAGTAAGAAGAGAGCCCAGCTTACTGGAAGTGATAAATATTTTATAAGAATAAAAGAATAATTATACTTGGTCAGATAAAAAGTTTATTTAGCATTCATTTGTGCTTTTGACATTGGTCAGCAGAAGGGGCAAAAAGAAACAACAAAATTAGAGGCTAATTGCTTCTTCTGGTTTATTGTCTCAGCTTCCAAAAATGTGCCATTTCTGGGACTTCTTGATCTAGAGATTGCATCCAGAGCACTATGTCTAATATCTACTTTATGCATCTTCAAATAAATATTTCAATCTGTTTTTTAAATCAATTTATACTTTTGGCCTTCAGAACGCCCTGCAACAACAAAAGTTTCAATTTAATTATGCATAGTGTGAAATAGGGACTTTCCTTCATTCATTTCAAAACTTCAATTTTAAATTGGTATTGGGTGTCTTCCAGTTCTTTCACTGAGAAACAGTGAATAATGATTCCCTAGCTATCATTCCAATCACAGTTTTTCAAAATTATCTCATAACGCTCTCATTGTGTCTTCTATTTATCCTCTCATCCTGCGGAAATGCTTCATATCTTTGATCTTCCTGGTCCTCTTGCATATCTCTTGAACTAAATTCCCATGAGACTCTTGAAGAAGCTCAGGGGACAAAAACTGACACCAAATTAATTTAAAACAAAACATTCAAAAAAACCCTACATAATACTGTTGACCCCTTTCTGTGTATTTTGCATATTTTAGTTCAGTCCTCTATAGGTATGAAAATAGTTACACTAATTTAACATTTTTTCTGGGAATAAGAATTATAATTTCAATCAGTTTTATCAGAAGTTTTCCTAAACGCAGTTAAATACATATTTGTGCAGATCCATATTGACATCAAGATTAAAGTTCAATTTGCCACAAAATTCAAACAATCTCCATAAAAAATCACCAAATGTGGAAGTAAACCTGACTGCAGGCAGATGTCAAGCAGGTTTCCTTTTGAAGCAAAATGAAGTACAAGCAATAAATAAATAAGAAGCAAATCTGACTTGGTTTTAATGTTCTTTTTTTTTAATTACCTTAGTAAAACAAGGTAATGCCTTGCAAATCTAAATAAACTCAATTGATGTTAGTGGATTTGCCTGCATTTAAAAGAGAAGAATTTAACATCTGACAGTTTCCATTAAAAAATACTTCTCTAAATGCCATGCTGGGCACAGCTATTTTTTGGAAACTTCTAATGTTGTCAGACTAATGCTTGACAGTTATACACACATGGTACAGCAGAGAGATTTTGTTCTCAAAAAAAATAATAACAAAAAAAGTTAAAATTGCAAACCAAAATGAAGTTGCTGAGATCCAGTGCTGAGGCATCAGGGCTATAAGTCATTCTCAGATAGCATTACTAAGATAACAAAAATGCATATGCTTATTTTCAAGGACTGTGTCTGGAGAAGAAGCACAGCACGGCTGTCATGCGAACAGCCCAGTTGCCTGCTCTGAAGACGGTTTTATATTCAGAGACATCCCCCTCTCCACCAGTTGCAGTCACTTGCCCCCTTTGCTCTGAAAATAAATCAATTTCATCTGCCGCAGTTCGATTTCTTTCTTCTCTCTGCCTCAGTCCCTCAGTCCCACTCCCTCTTTGAAAGCCTCTTTCCACGGCACCATATGGCAGCTGGGAGAAGGGCAGAGCAGTGATCTAGCTCTTAACAAAAGAGGCTGTGGTGTCAAAAAGCCTCATGAATGCATGAGACACATTCATGTATAGAGAAATGCCTCCAGCTCTGTCAGGGAGGACTAAAGAGAAGGCTGATAGGCCTGACATCGCTTTCGAGTTAAGAAAGGCAGCAGTTCTCTCTGCAGCTCATCCCCTCCACCCTCCCCCTCCTTGGCTTCACGCCAAAATCCTATTAGATCCATTAATGACATGAGACACAAAGTCAGAGTGTGTGGCAGAACAAGAAATTAAATTAGGCCACCTTATTTACTCCCTATCACTCTTTTTGAGATAGAATTATACTACTAAAAGAAAAAATGAAACAGGCTTTAATAGTGTGCTGTAGAGCAAACAAACAAGCTCTATCCCAAAAATAAAGGGCATTGAGCACACCCCTGTACATTGCCTTTGTGTGCATGTTTGCAGCAAAACTGCAAACTTTCAAGGCAACTCTGAAAAACACTTTAAAGCCTACTATTTACTGTTGGGTTTATTTTACTTTCTCAACTTACTCAAGCTGCTGTTGATACAGACAAAGGACTTTGAGGTTGGAAAATTATCTAGACCTAATATCACATGTGCTCACTTAGCTGTTACAGAACTACACTTAATTTTTGAATATGAGAGAAATGGAAACTGGCACTTACAACTCATGCATTCCTTCTTCCTCCTGTTTTGCTTCCTCTTTTTCTGTCTTGGAGATGTTTGGCAAGCTTCAGTCCGCAGAAAATTCTACAAAATAGAGTCACAATCTTTATACACACAGTTAACAAAATGAAAGACCGAAGTACGTTTCTTACAAACTTTTTTCATTACTAGAGGAAAGGAAAAATCGCCACTCTTGAGCACCAGAATGCAACAGTATGTATTTATGAATAATTTTCTTACTGAACTGTTACTGAAATGCTGGTTAAACCTTTAAACTAGAGCTGCATTACTAATGCTGCCTCTTCCCCAGAAAGGCCTCAGAAATCACAAAACTTTGTGTCCCTGGGGTTATTTAAAGGAACCTGGGCAAGCTTCCAAATGCTGGTATATGTGACCTTTACAAGTACTCAACAATAACAGTTCCCTATGAAATAAATCAATGAACATGTGTATAGTAACTCAGCAGTGGCATGAAAGTTTCAAGCTGAAATTGTATCAACACAGTTGAATCATCTCCCTACAATCAGCCTGGAAGCTTTTACTGAATGCAGGGCATATGTAATTACATAAAATACGTTTACAGTATCTCACCAGTCTTCCTTCGCGGAATGCACTTAATGTACAGCCATTGAACAACATTAAGTATGCGTGTATGTATTAGAGCTACTATTTATAGGCCCATCATGAGTCACAGACAATGGAAAATGAGCTAGTTTCAAAAATAAACTACAAAATTAATTACAAAGACTAAAAGTTCCTCTTGAAGTGGCTTTGATGGCGTCTTTTTTAAATGAACTATGCAACAGATTGAAAAAAAAGCTATTGTAAGCGCTGCTTAGGAATGCCTCTGAAATGGCTCTGGGGAGCTAATGTTCATGATATTTGATAGACTTAAATGCAGTCAGATTGGGGCGGGGGGGGCTTTCTTTTTTTTTTTTTTTTTTTCCCTCCAAATTGTAACACGCAGACTTTAAGCTCTCATCTGCAAGTGTGACTTGTGCAGGGTCCCTGCTCAGAGCGCGGGGAAGCCGAGGAACAATGCCACTATTCAAGGCTTGCCCATTCACTGCGGCTACATCTGTTTACATGGCCTGTGCCCACCTCTAAAAAGGCTGGTCCTCCCACCTCTATTTTATCTCCCATGGTCTTGAATGGCTGGCTGGCTGGCTGAACGCTTTTCTTCTGAAAATCTGCAGTTTCAAATTTATTTTATGAGACCAAAGCTGACAGACAGACTAACAATAACATTTGCACATTTCTATAGTCCGGTTTGAATTTTATTGTAATCTGAGAACAACTGTAAAATTGTCCCAAACTACCCAGTTTCAAAATAAGTCTAATAGATAGGATTTTGGCACCAAACTCATGGGGTTGAATTTTGCACTTACTCTTGGTTACATTTAGTATTAAGGATTTTTTTTCTGTAGAAATAATATTATGGTTCAAATATTTTTGATACAACGACAGTACTCAGAGTAGGAATAGATTTTTATCAACGAAAAAGCATTTTTTTGCCATATGTACAACTATGTTTGGAGTCCATTGCTTTATGTTCTGCACTTCATAAACTGGTTTAGGTAGAAACAGTGACTACAATAAAATTCAATGAATTCAGATACCAGCTCTGCAACTTTCAAACTGAGCATCACTTTGCATGGCAGATACTTCAAAGAAACCAACATATTCAAGGAATTTCAAAATGGCTAGAGATCAATAGACTAACCCCATGTCCTCACTTGAATGAAAATTTTAACTGAACAGAAAATGGTGAGTGACCTTCAAAAAGCCAAAGGAAGCCCATGTTAACCAGGGGAAGTAGAAATCCAGAAGCTAAAAGCCTATGGCTGAAAACTCTGTGCACCACTGTGCAACGGGTTTTTTGTTTGTTTTGTGTTTTTGTTTTTTTTTTGGGGGGGGGGGGGGGGGGGGGGGTGGAACAGGATATTAACTTAAAGTAAGTTTCATGAATTCAGCATCAACATGATTTGTGTCTATTGATTAACTACATTCAATGAACTTATAGAAATTTTATCTGAATAAGAAATGCAAGGTCATACATCTGCCAAAGCCACCACAGTTACCATGCCATAAAATTGCTAAATCTGCAAGTATGCTGAAAACCACATAGGCATACTGGTATCAAAATATATTGTATATTTTCTGTATAATACAGAAAAATCCTACATGTTCCAAGGGAGATTGCAAAAAGAAGTTGATAAAGAAAAAACAATATAGTCCACTACTTCTGAAGTATTAAATTAGAGAAAATGAGATTGAGGGAGAATCTTAACAGCCTGACAAAAGAGACTCTAATAGATTACTCAGATATGAACTCTTATTCTCAGGTGACTTACAGTGAACTTGTGTATAACTTGGTCACTTGCTGTGCAGGCTTTGTTGACAATACAATTCAGTCTGCAACTCCCTACTTCCAGGTGGCAAATTGTATTCAAGATCAGCTCACACTAAGTTGTGTGTTTTTCTGACATTATTCTTCTACCTTCATTAGTTATCATGAATATACTAAGACTCTGCCAGTAAGAGGATCTGAGCAAAAATTTGCCTATTCAGTATTGAGCTTGCTCAGCGATGGCTGTCACATTGTTTTGAACTTCTCTTCCATGAAGCTATTTAATCTAATGATTTCTTTATGCACAAAGCAAGGATTTATTGAAAGGTCCTGGAAGAACCAGGGACTGTTGTTCAAGTCAAGCATTCCTCTTTCCTCCCTTTTTAATATAAATAGTATGGCCTAAATATAAATGGACAAAGGACAGATAGACCTCATTTTTTGATCTTCATGTTTATATAAGGTGCAAGAGAAGCTCCTTGACTCTACAGGATGCATGCTGTGGCTAAGTAAGGAGAGAATTTCAATGTGCTCTAGGGTTGGACAGATTCGCCAAGCTATACCCATTCTAACTCAACATTTGCTCCAGAATCTGCAGTCACATCACTGAAATCTTTGGAAGCAAGAAAAGGGGAAGGTGAATAGCACCAAGCTGTAAACCAAACAAGGGTAGTTTGTGACTTACGATGGTAAATATAGATTAACATGCCAAACTTTGTCCTTCACACGTACCATTGTACACAAATATCACTGTGTAACTGGTGCATAAGTACTGCTATCTGAGATACAATGTTCAGCATGTACTAGGTCAGACAAAAAACAGTGTGAAATCACAGGCAACATGAACCCACTCTGAATATAGGAGCTCACTGGGAGCAGTACAGCCTTACCACAATAACATCCTTGAGGGTAACCTCCTCTCTGTTAAGTCCCAAGAAGTTTTGACAGTGACTTCGCTGGGGCCAATATATTGCTTTGAAAGGTCAACATTTACAAAAACTTTGATATAACATTAAGTTTGCCTGAACATTCAAGTGCTGAAAATGCAAGCTGCAGATGTATTTTTTGGAATAAGAGAAGCACCACACAAAAATAGATGGTACGCTAACGTGAATTAAATTTACGCACAGACTTCAGTGGATTTTTGCCTTACCTTTTTTTCCCCTCTTTTTTCTCTCTCTTTTTTTTTACTATAATCTTTATTAATAATTTAAATGTAGAGCATGAATAGCTCTGATTATTGCTTTTCATGCTCTTGAAAAGAGAGAAAGCCTATAGCCCTCAAGATGAATATCAAAGTCTTCTATCTATCTACTAAACAAGTACTACAAATACAGAGGAAAAGAAAACTCAGCACCTTCTAGCTCACATCCTTGTGTGATGACTTAAAAAGTTGTCTTAAGTAGTTTGTAGTCTGCTAAGATTTCCTAAAGGGTTTTCACTTACTAACCCTCATGATGATACTTTTCTCTGTGTGTTCCCCTAAGAAAATAGCATGCGCAGGAGCAATTTTCAGGAAAACAGCTCTGACAACATTCCGTGTGTTGAAAATTAAGATTCCCTATGCATGCTCACAGATTTATATTTTACATCTACCTCTTTCCACCTAATTGGAGCAAATGTGAGATTTGTAGTGGTTTTCAAATGATACTGCTTTCGTTTCAGAAGGGTATTTTGTTTCAAAGTTTACAAAATGAACATAAACATAATGGCGTATTTTAAAAGAGCCTGAAAATAAACTGAAGCTTTTCAAAGTAACTCAAATGAATGCATAATTCTGACATATAATTCTTCTCATAGAGATACTGCTACTAGATAGTGACAACTTTTACCATGTTGCCTGTTGTAGATAAAGACTCTTTAAGCTATGTCTGTCTGGATGCTTATGTTACTTACTCAAATATTTGAACCTGTTGCTTGAAGGCGAGGGGACAGGAGGAAGGTGAAAAGACTATATAGCATTGCTAATCCCTTGAGCCATCTGGTCACTTGAGGCCATGCTTTAGATTATACTTATATTGAAAACCTATCCCTTTCATTCATTCAGTTCCCTTCACTGTGTCAATTTATCATTGGTTTTTTTGCTATGTTAGGATTTCTTGCAGTTAATCATAGTGAGAATCAATTGTCTTTTGATGCCACAGTAAATATTTGCACTGGAAAGAGATTTTTACTCATTTCTTCCCCCTCCCACAACTTGCAGTGATTTGTAAAAGTTGCTGGTACTTTTTAATAAAACTGAGTTGAAAACAAAGATAACTTTCTTCATCAAAGAGGAAAATCATTCCAATACCATTTCTGTGTAATCTGGGAGAATTTTGTTTGATGACAGAGACACTAAAATAGGCATACCAAGCAGAGTTCAAAAGAACTGATCCTACCTTACTGATACCTTAAAACTCAGCTATCAGAGAGGTAGCATTTGCATGTTCAATTATCTAAGAACCAATCTGTACCTACACTTGTATGTTACAAGCCTTTCAAACCTCCTAAATTTGCATCTATACTATGTAGCATATTGCACATTAAGCCTGTCCAAATGGATGATGATTTTCTAGGGTGTACATGAATTTTTGATCTATTGACACGTGCAGTTCTATATGAAGCCAAATCAATCATGTCTCTGCCATGAAGCAGCAGTGAGACTTCACAGCTATTTCACTTCATTAGCTTTCCTACACACTTGACAAAATTACTCTTCAGGACTCCGCAGTGAACTTTCAATAACATGCAGTCTTTTCCACTATTTCTAGTTTCACGCATAAGATTATTTTTTATATTGTGTTCCCTGAGGTAGCTGCAAAGCAATTCTGTCATAAACGTGCTGGTTTTGTGCACTCAGAGAGAAATCATGTTCTACTTTGTGCTCCTTCTATATATTAATTCTTTGTAGTACTCTTCTGGCTATACAGCAGCTCTAATTTGTGAACCTTTCCTACTTGGATAACCTTCCTTTAAAAAAAAAAGGAAAAAAATAAAAATGTCCTTTTCACTGTTGCAACTAATTTTGAATAGCAAAATGAGAAGGAAAAATTGTAAAGCACAGCACAAGTAGGAAAAGTCAGATCAAAACATCTGAGAAATGAGCAGACTGAAATTCTGAGAGTCTAAATCATTTTATAAAGTGAATGAAGGAGGTCAATAGCTATTCAGAAAGGATACTTGAGTTTTTAACCATTGTTTCAGTTCCTGATCACTTAATCTCACTGACAAACAGCTCTGCCTATCCATCGCATGTGCATGATACATAGGCTGGTCTGAAGTTTTGAAATGATCTTTCAGATCTGAGAAAATCAATGCATCAAATTTGATCTCACAAGACACAGAAGTTCACCTTTTTCTCATGAAAGGGAAAAGAAAGGATATGTGGTATGACTAAAAACTAAAAATAGTGAGTTGAAATATACAAGCCATTACTAACTGATAACATCCCACTGCGTGACTAGTACAGTGCATTGAAACACATTTGCTGGAAGCAACAGCCTGAAATAACTCAGTTTGTGCTTGTTGCTACTTAACCCTGCAAAAACTGCAAGTTAGAAATTATTATATAGTTTGTACTGCAATGGAGCCAAAAGGTACTAATGAAGGTAGCACTCCATTGTTGCAAAGGCTGTAGAAGCATGTGACTAAGACACAGATGAGATCTACAGAGCTTTCGGGCTTCAAAATATTAAATTGACTCAATAATCCTGAATTACTGAATTTAAGATGCAATTTTGTCTACCCCTGCATCTAAACAGGGTCTGCTCAACCAGCATCCCTTCTACATCCAGCTGCAGTATTCGTTAAGATTTGTTCAAGTTACTACTCCAAACACTACAAAAACAAATTCCCACTGAGCTACAGTGAAATAGCAAGTAGCAGCTGAGAAACAGGATGGCCTCTGGAACAAATAATGGATTACCTGTCTTACTACTAATGCATCTAGAATAGCTATTCTTTATTGAAAATTGCCTTTACCTGATAAAAAAAATATCATTGAATAAGATTAAGATTATTCAATGACAAAAAGCATGAGAAATAAAAATGCTCACTTTATAAGGCATAAATGAACCACTAACTGACAGGAGCTGAAAAAACTTCTCTTGTTGGTTGGTTATTCAACTGTGGATTCTGCTGCTCTGCCCTCTGAAGCATCTGGTGCTGGCCATTACCAGAGATCAAATACAGGACCAGATGGTCTGTTGGCTTGACTCATTATAATGGTATGACTTCTGAAATGTAAAAGCTCTTCACAGAACCAGAAGGACAGCATTTACCTCTGAATGCCTGAACTCAAAAAAAAAAAAAAAAGGGGGGGGGGGGGGGAGAAAGAAAGAAACCTCTGTGAACCAAGGGAATAGCAATCCAACTTACCCCAGTGACACTTGCATAAGAAGTCAAATTACTCAAGAACTTTTCTCACTGAGGAGGATCTGGCCTTAGCGAGCTTTTGTGACTTTAGTGATTATATCATCACTAAATAGGATACTCAAGATGATTTGGGAAGTTAAAGCTGAAGAAGCAACTTAGTGGTGTAGCCTGGCAGAACATATCAGCTCCTTAGAGCTGTGCTGGATTCTTGCATGCTGAATTAACTTGTCTGCGATTTAAAAGTGCTGTATCTGATCCTGTGGGATTCCTTTGTATCAGAAGAGACATAAAGGACTAGTTAGATGACTGAAAAAGTCATACCCAAGAGAAGAAGAAGGAAAAAAAAAAAAAAAGGCATTTTAGAGAAGGGGAGTAGAAGGGACCTCAAAAAGTGCCAAGTATTTGATTCTGATTTTTCTTTGTTTTCAGGGTCTTTCTGATGTTCTGGCTATGTGAGTTGACAATTTTAATTCTCCTTAAAATTAAAAGATATGGTCTTAATGGGAGCAGGATGGCTGAAATAAAATAAAGTAGCACCCTATTTGACCTTGTTTTGTGATAATCAGCCTTCTGGACCAGATGGTCTTGGAGGTCTTTCCCAACCTTTATGATTCTATGATTTTCTCCTTTATTTTAATCTCTCTGTAAAGGTTGACCTAAACGAGTGTGGTACTGAAAGTGCCATCCATCTTACCAATGGTAGACTATGACCATTCTGGCTTCCTCATAGAGGATTTTGAATATATTTGTTTTGAATCCTTTGCTTTTCATCCCTTTTCAACTTCTATCTAAAAATTATTTATGTTTTAACTACTGTTTTCTAAATTAAAATTCCAAGAGTTTTAAATGTTTGAAAATAGAGATTAGCTGAGGTCCATTTTAAGTTATGATGCAGCTGGAGAATACATATCTGGGAAGATGCTTAGAGAAGAAAAACAAATGTAGACTTTTACTCCTTGGATTCAGGAACATGATATGTGGGTTTTTTTAGTCATCACAATGATTTATAAAGGGAAGCTGTTGTGTAACAATATAAACCTTCAATATGCCAAACCTGCATAACAACTGGCTTGCCTCTTAAGACATTTTCCAGCAAGAGACAAGAACTTGACGTTACTGTCTTCCCTAATTCCCTCTTACTACTTCCCTTACTACCCCTAAATTAGTAAGAGACCATTTTGTGTGGAAAAAAAAAATAAAATGAAAAACTACTGTATGACTTAGAATGTAACTTACATTGTGAGTTCCATGTAGCACATCTTGCATGTTGACTCCTTTAGAAAGAGCTTCTTGATAAATATAAGTATTGAAAATCACTGATTCTCAATAAAAGGCAATTGAACTACAAAATCACCCCCTAACACCATATGAGCAAAGGGAAATATGCTATTTTATTTGATATTAACAGCAATCCTCCTAAATTCAAAAATATCAGCATTGTGTAGAAAACACAGTCTCCAGCAGTTTATTTCCTTTTTATAAAATCCCTGTGCAAGAAAAGCTTTTCTGAATAGCATTGGCATTATTTAAAAAGGGAGGCAATGAGAAGGGCACTCTAGGTCTTGCCAGCCTTCTTGGACAGTTGTAGTGACCACATGGCAGGGCTGGGCCAACCATACCATGACGCATCTTATTTTCTTCAGACAACAGGGGGTAAACATACAAGTAAACGTACAAGGACACTGCTGACTTGTACTCAAATTCCATTACTCCGTAATACAAATCTAGGTGTCTAATTTTCTATGTGAGCCAAGAAAAGACTTAATAGAAAATCCAGCAAAGTGGATTTGTTCTGAGGATTTTCCTATGGCTTCCCCTTCCCTTGTTTGTCCATTTACTGAATAGATCATATTTCCAATGTGTGATTTTCAGGCATAACCAGGACCAAGTTGTGGTGCTCAAGGCAGACCAAAGTAGTTGATGCAGTGAAATATGAAATAATAGGTCTTAAAAATAGCTAGTACGCTGGATGGAAATGTTATCAAACTGCTTCATGCTGGATTCTTTCTCACTGCATCATGTTTCATTTCTGGAAAGGATGAAAAGAGGAGAGGTTGAGTTTAAGGAAAGGTCACATACGAAAAACTCTTCAGAAAAATCCCTGCTAAACTGTATATTCATTATTGTGACTTCTCTGATAGACTGGGGGTAGTAATAACAACTTAAAACAATAACAACTTGGTGGGAAGACAGAAAACGATTTTGGAAACCTATGGCCAGTTATGGTTTTTCCAATACATGAAAAATCCTAAGAACTGTAGCCAGGCAGTACAAGGAATTCAGGTGCATTGTTGTATTCTTTAGACAGAAAATTGAAGAAGTACAAAGAAAAAAAAGGAAAAACAGGTAACACCTTTTACTGGACAGCCTCTTAAAAGGAGATATGATTCCTCACTTCTTCAGCATAGCCAGCTTGCCATTTGGGACTGAGGGCCAATCAAGTGGCCTGAGTGGCTATCTATTTAACCAGTGATCATGGCTTTTACTTTATATAAAGAGGTGCACTGGGGGAGCCGCATGATTTTCTGCACTTTGCGTTCCACATCATCTCCCAAAGCTCCTTCTTTTTCCTAACAGAAAACATATGAAGATACTTGGTACCTTCCCAGTTAGTCAGAGATAACATCTTAAGAAAGTAAATGAGCTGTGGAGGTGACTCCTTCACCTCCTCAAATTAAGGAAGTTTTTTTTTTCCCACCCACATAATAACAAAAACAAGTATCTATCCCAAAATTACTGTTCTGCTCTACAGCAAAGCCACAGTGTTAAAATATCATCTGAAAAATAACATTCCTGATGTAGGAGTTCAAAGACCAAAATACGTTTATATTCTTAACAAGATTTATTTGTTTACACTAAGAAAATTAGTTCCTTTGTATGTATTATAACATTTGCCACATTCCTATAAGTATTGTTTTCTGGTGAAGTCATGATTACTTAATTAGAGATGGTTCACTAATATTCTTTGTGTATTCCTACCCACCTGTGCTTCATGAAGATTTAACTGGATACAGCTCTTCTGTTCATGTCACTAGCAAACAAAAACTCATCCAAGAAGACTTACACGCAACCTCAGAAAACATTTTCACTGCGATATTTGTCAATCAGTGCTCACTTGGTTAAAAATTAAAACCAAAATCCCCGCCCTTAACCAATCCCTCTCTGACCCTTGGAGCTACAATTTTTCCTGTGGTCTTTCTCAGAGTCTTTGCATTTACCTGAAGCTCCAAACTATAATCAAAAATCATAGTTATTACAAATGCTAGCTCCTCTTTCTGCTTTCAGTGATGCAGTTCTGGTAGGTTTTCCCCTTTCCTGTTACACCCAGGTGCACCTGGCAGTGGGAGCCTCTCCATCAGGTAATCAGGGTGGGACCTCTTCACAAGTGGGCTTAGGGCATCTTGTGGAAAAGCTTTTGTAGAAAAGCTTCATAACCACACATATGACAACAGGCATTTCAGGAAGTCCAGGCTGTTCCAGACCAGCATATGCATTTGTAGCAGAGAACCTTGCCATGCCAACCTTTCAACTGCAGTCCATGCATACATTTATAAATGGGATATTAGAGCTACATGCACTGTGCCTATCATTTGGAATGGGATCTGAGTGCACAAAGTCTCACATGCAGAAAATGTACATTTAAGGTGCCCAGTGGTCCAATATAACTATAAAAAGAGAAGTTGTGTAAAGAAACCCTGGAATCTTTCACCTGGCTTACCTTTCCCTGGCTGTGTACTTCTGGAAAACACCATGCTATTCAGACTGACTTTCACAGGCCATCAAGTCAGATCATCTTGTGAAATCGATGGTTATAAGAGAAACAGGAAAAGAAGCAAACTGAAGTTACAAAATTAAGAAAACAAAAACAAACAAAAAAAAACTGTCACTGCTATACCATGGAATACTTTATGTAAAGCTCTCCCAGTCTGTCAGGGTAATGCATTCAAAAGGAAGGAGGGAGTTGTACAAGAAATTCTTTTTTAAAAGAGACTTCTGTTTTAATTATTAAAGCAGTGCTATCATATGGAATGTCTGTAGGGAATTGCTTAATTTTATGCTTTTTCTTTGGTGATTGGGGACCGTGTTATAAAATATGTGTTCTTTCATTTCTGGAGAGTGCCTTCTGAAGGACCCTCATGTTTCACATCTTTTTCATTCTGCCCTGCTTTCTCTGTCTTTTTGCTCCTGGTGGTAGGACTCTGGGGGAGAGGAAATATTTTATTTTTTAGTTAGGCTTTTCTGGTATTCTTTTCCTCAGAACACATTATTAGAAGGGATCTCTCCTATTTGAGTGCTCACAGGAAGACTCATAAATAAGAAGCAAAAATTCTATTATCCGCCCTAATTCTGAGGGGTACAACAACCAAATATTTATAAAACTGCACATAATTTACAGGTAAACTTTCTAATTGGATACATCTGCAAGTGGCTGTATATTCTATGAAAACTTTCAGAACCAGGAAATCTATAAGACATTACATAAGAAATCAGTGTTCCTGGCTTCCCTTATTTAAAACAACTTTAAAATAGAGCTTATATAGCAGAAGCAATGCAATGATTTTGGAGCTTTCTCTGCTGAGATAGTGTTTTTCATCGTTCATCCATCTACAATGATTCTTCCAGATTTGGGCAAAAGCAAGTAGGCTGAGATCATAAAGTTACTGAAACTCTGACATCACTGAGGAACTGAAGATCCACTTTCAAAAGGGATCTGTGACATGCCTGGACTGTAGCATAAACTTGGATAATTGACACTGGGGCCCAAGCATCTGGGTTAGCTTAGCAGCAGATGTTCACAGTCACTTTCTAAAGCCATCCTCGTGCTTCTGTGTTCTGGTGTTGCGCTCCTGAGGGGATGTCACTAAATTTCTGAAGCCATCTCCAGCATGTTGTATAGCTCAGCTGCTCTCTCGTTAGCCCCCAAAGTGTTCCTTCTGGGGACATGGCAGGGAAGGGAGGATTTGTAGGAAGCAACTGGAGGATTATTAATACTTGCTATTTTAATACGCCTCAGTAGGACAGACTGAGAAAGCACAAACGGGAGCAGAATCAAAGGAAGCCACTCAGACATGATAACATTATTATCTGTTGCTGACATATACCTCAATATATGAGTGGGAATGGGGAAAGCAAGACTAAAAAGAGGAGTCTGCAAATACTGTGGTGACCCTGTATCCCTAAGGATTTCTATCTTATTGAAAATCAAAACAGTTTGGCTGCCTAATCCTCTGAAACAATGTCTCCAATTACTCTGAATTTTTCTAAAATTTAAGAGGGGTGGAAACAGTATTCATTTGTTTGAGAAAATACAGCTGGTAGGGTATCAGAAGGGTAAAAATGAGGAGCTAGAGCTAACTGCCTCCAGAATTTCGGTTCAAACAAGAAGCAAGGACAAATGTGTATTTCCTTCTTACCTATCTTTTTTATCTGTGTATATTTCATTGTAGTAATTTCATTGCATCTCACTCCTTACAATCACAGAAATAGAGCAAGGGAGCTGAACCCACTCAGATGGCAAAGATTTCAGATCTGTTGACAGCTTGTTTCCTCAGTCTCTGTGTTATCACTCTTAGGGGGATCATCAGGACAAAGATGCTCATACAGTAAAAAATGCAACTTCAGTAATGCATCAGTCAAGAAGCTATTTCAAAGGGAAGTCATAATTAAAAAACTAGAAATATATTTTTTAATTACACTAGATGGAGAATACAGACAAAAGAAGGCGGTACAGATCTATTGTGATTATTGACAAGGAAAAACTTACCATAGCTTATTGACAACACTGCAGAAATCTGCGGTTTACAAAAACAACTAGATTTCTCTTGAAAGTCACCAGCTATCAGGCCCAGATATGCAGGCATGTCAGCTTACAAATGAACACAGCTGGTGCTGATTATGAAAGCATCCAGCGAGCCATGAGCCTGTCTGCACTTAAAGTTGTGGGCAGAGCCAGCAAAACATCACATAGTAGCAAATGCAGTGAAGATAATTAAAAAAAAAAAAAAAAAGGAATGCACTTAAGGCACCATATTCTTATTCAAAGAGATTTAGTTATAACTTGATACATGGTTCCTCCATGTGACAGGACAGATATATTTTGACAGCACAGTGTTTAGAGGGAAAATAAAATATGCAACCACATACAAGTTACTTGCTAGACTGCACATTTCTGTACACACAAAAAGGACAAGGAGAACCCCCTTGGGTGACTGTATAATGTAACTTTGCCACTCCATAGCTGGATTCATTACTTCGCACAGTATTCAGCAAAAATGAAATAGCCTCTGTCAGCATTGAAGACAGTGTGATTTCATAACAAACTTACTTTGGAACAATGTGTTTGTTCTAAGACTTTTGAGCCTACTAACTCTGCTGTGCCTGGAATAATGTTTCTGCACTTGAACGCATAATCAAGGCAAAAGGTTGAGAAAAGCCAGGCTTAAATATTTGAAGCATATTTTCATAGGAGAAATTTGGATGTAGGCTAGTTGTGACACTTTTAATCACAAGGGAAAACTATTATCCTCAGCAACTTGGTAACTTTATCCTTCCAAGATAGGGAAAAATATGGTGTAGAAAACCTTCAGGTTCCTTAGGAATTGATGTAGGATTTAGTAAAGAATGGAATTTAAAAAAAAAAAGTAATGTTCAAAACCCCATAGATAAGCTCCAACATTCACGTTGCTTGATGTGAAAGAAAAAAAAGAAAGCATCTGCTTGTGAATTAATCACTGTTTAAAGACAGGAAGAAAATAAATGTTCAGTTAGCACAACAGATAAAACATTTTTTCTGCCACAAATCCCACAAAGATCTCTTTTGAGTCCAATAGTCATAGTCATTATCAACATAGTCATTATCAAAAAAGTCCATTAATAATGGTAAGAAAGTTTGTTCATAACAGAATATTACTCAAGACGATCAATATAGAAGTGAGCTGTAGAAGAGACTTGTGATTTTAAGTAGATGGATAATAAAATTGCATACAATATTCGCTGTTAGAGCATGCAAAAATTTTTTATCATCATCATAATTGATGTAAAAATACATATACTACCTCTCCCCCACACTCCCCAGTAGCTCTAATTGTATGGACACAGTAACTCAGAAAACAGATCATGAAGTTATGCTGGCTACCTTTTAAAAATGAGGTTTCAAAGCAGCATGATCATCATAATGTAACAGGACAGTAAGAAATAGAGACTAGCAGAACACCTGATCCTGACCCTGTACGTTGAGCTTTATGCATTGTCCAGGTTACCCATTTCAGAAGAGATGAACTCTCAAGGCACATCAGCTTGTGTACAAGAGCCTAAACAGATTCTTTACCTTCAGAGACCTGGGAAGCATTTCCACAGGTCAAGAAGGGGATAGAGGGATAGACATTAAATAACCAGGTTGTATGTCTCACATAAGGAAAGGGCACTTACACTGTTTACAGTTTAACTATGGAAGCCACTACCATGAGATGTTGTGGATGCTGAAGTAAAACAAGGTACATAAAGAAACTAGACAAATTCACAGGGCAAAAAGTGAATTGATAACTATTAAACAGAATGAACTGAATATAACTACTTGCTCAAAGAGTTTCTGTGGCAGGATGCCAAGCTGGTGAGAACTGTGAAATGCCTCCAACTCAAACTTTTCCAACTGTAAACTCCCCAACAGAAGGAGGCCAGAAGCCTTTTAAGCTAAAAAGGCCAGAGTTTGTTAGAATAAAAAACTAGAATAGGCAACTTAAGTACAGAAAGCTCACAGCTGCTAAGTAAAGCAAAGTACAGATTAAAGAGTTTATATGCAATTGTATCCCTGTCCATTTGTTCTTAAACGTACAGCCTTGTTTCTAGACTTGACTTCAATTAACTTAATTACTTCCTGATTCTAAGTAAACTGCACAACCCTCAAGTCCACAAATTCCTTCCGTCACCTCGGAGCTCTTTCTGAGGTTTTCAGTAAAACTTTCAATTGTAATGAGTTGCGTATGTGATTTTCTAGCCCTCATTTTCTTCCTGTAGGAAAAGAGGATCTCCTTGCTGTCTCCTTGACATTTCTTCAGTTTCTCTGCTTAAGGCAAAGGCTACGAACTCCCTGATCTTTCCTGCCTCATCACCCTACCTCATGAATTCTCCCAGCAGCTGATTAAAGGAAAGCACTGATTCCCCTCACCCTTTCCCAAAACTTCTACCTGATCCACACATTCAATTTAAAAAACAAACAAACAAACAACCCCACAAACAGAACATGAAAGCTCAGAATAAATCAGAATAAATGCATCAAACATGCAGTTTGCCTAATGAGATAGCTCCTCACAGGTGTAAGAGGAAAGGGAGCACCATCTCTCTCCTCTGTGTTTACATCTTTAGAAAGCATCCAATACTGTTTTCAGTAGCAGAAGACTGCTGCAGGATGGAGCAAGAAAAAAAAACTGATGTCTTTCTCTAAAGCACCCATTGTATAAGTTTCTAAGTTTTTTTTTTTTTCAGCCACCTATAGTATGCAGTTTACAGTGAAGTCTGACTACAGAAGACACTGTCAAAATTCAAGTCCTTATCTCTTCCGAATGGACACAACACCATGCGATAGTTGTCTTTGTCAAACTTAGTTTTTCATCAACATTTCAATCATTTTGTGTTGGGTTACTCAGCTGTCATCACTCCACTTAAACATGCCTGTCTTTGAGCACTGCTGTACCAGATTATACATTACACTAGTGCAGTGCTTTAAGGGTCTGGGGAATATCCAGTGTGACATAAGAACACGTTTAATAAATGCATTTGAAATGAACTTAGTTGTGCTGAAGATGATGATTTCAGATTCCACTACTCAGCCCAATGTATTCAGCTGTGTAGGAAGTACTAGCTGTTTAAAATTGTTCGGCATTGCTATGGCAACCCTCACTCTCCAGCAGCCTCTTACAATGCTGCACAAAAATGCATTCACTTCGCAGGGAAGCTGCATATGACTCTTGAGATCTGGGGCTGTCCCCCTAATGAAACGCACACCTAACCCTCATTACTTTTAATTTGATTCATGAGCACATACCAGTTTACTGTGCAAAATGTATTTAGCTCATTACCTGGCCTATCGTGCAAGTCCAGATGTCAGAGGCATACACTCAAATCACTTGGGTTAAGTGCAGTTACAGACTGAGAACAGCACTACGTGGCTTTACATATGTGATTCAGTGGCTCCCACATCAGATTTTATTCACTGTCAGTGAAAATAATTTCCTCCTGCTTCACAACCTTAGGGCAAGGGGCAGGGTGAAAAACATCATATGTGTGCTTTTTTCACCAGTCATGTAAGGAGCGTTGGAAGAGGGAACTGGAGAGGATGCACCACCATGGCCCTGTCTTGCCACATTCACAGGCAGATGAACAATATATACCCTCCAAATATTTGGATATTTGCTATATATGAATCCCTGCACTGAAGTAAAGTATATCAGGGTCCCCAGAATAATCCAAAGGATAAATATAACAAACTGTAGAGTGGCTCTTCACAAATTAGCAGACAGTTTTCCTAGCTGCCAGGTCTGGACCTCAGCTGGGATCTGCAGCAAGCTGAGTTTTTGACAGCTGATGGTAAAGCCTAAGCCTGAATGTTTCCACAAACCAAAATTCACCTCTCATTTACATCTGTGCCATTGCATCAAGTGGGTCAAATCAACAAAGACAAAACTCCTGTCTAAATCTCATGGATTTATTTTCCATAAAGAGTATAATTCTTGATCATTTCAGATACGTGAAAAAGAGCATGTGAATACTCTTCTCCTAAACAATCCCTATGTTAATGTGGAAAAACTTGACAACAGAAAGAATGCAATCCTTCTTGCAAAGGAAGAACATGAGAAGTTATTTGACAGCCAAAGAAAGATGAGACTGTTCTCCTACCAGAACTATCATCATCTCTCCAAGGTGAAGACATGAGGATTGTTACTACTCTGAGCAGGAAAGGAGTATATCCATTTGTACACTGAGTGCAGCCCCATTGTTGAATTACAATGAATTACAAAGCTGGTATTCTCAGCGCACTGTTGGAACTCTTCCCCATGCTGCAGAGTTCCCTAAGAAGTATTCTTTCAATAACCATAACCCAAAACAAACTTTATTGTAGGTTCTCTCTCCTGGAACTCAAAGGGGAATGGCATACTCAGCCCATCACAGAGTTAGCTATTACAGCTTCCTCCCTCCCAGCCACAAATATTTCTGTAGCTGTCTGAGCTCAGTTTAAGCTCAGAAGAAAGCAGAAACTAAAAATCACTGCAAAAGTGTTGTTTGCCTATGCCACTGGGAAACTGTCATCAGTGAGTTTAGGCAGATGTGAGAATGCATTGACCAGGTCATTCATTCCCTGATATTTCTGCATTAGTAAAATAAAATAATAAATGAATAAAAAGCTCAGCTTATATTGTAAGCGATAGGACAAACTGTTTAAAAAGATGTCAAAGTAGTTCTCAGAGACAGTTTTCCCCAGACCCGATATTCATGCACATGAAAAACTGTTGTATCCAGAGGTCTAACTTGCCCTGGTGAGTAGATGATTCTCTTCCCAAGCAGAGCTGGTCGTGCAGTTTAGTTCATTTTTCTGCTTGTTGTTTTGTTCATAGTCATTTGAGACTGATCTAGCTTCAATAACGGGAAAACATTGCAAGAAAAATATGTTGCTCTTTCAAATGTTTTCATTATTGGCTATTCTGTGACCTAAAAAAATGTTCACAGACATGCTTTTGGAAAGATTAGCTATTGCAATAACCACTTCAATAACAATTTGCTCAAAAAAAATAACATGCACCAAGACTATTCTTTCAATAAATGACAAGGTGGCCCTCCACACCTTCCTAAATACAAGCATATTTGAAAATCTGTCTTATTCTTCCATGATGTTTTAACATTTCAGTGGCTGCAGTTAAGCATCCCAGGAAATCGCTGCCAGCCATATTCCCTGAACCTTTCTGTCTTCTCCAGTCTTGAAGGCCAAGATGCAAAGAATACCTGCCATTTCATCTGATACATATACCTTTAGCAAGTCTGTCACACACAAACACAGTGTGACAGAGCAAGAACTCAAGTGCACTGCAGAGAGAGGATTTGTGACTTCTCATCCTGGAAGCCTGAGGCCATCATGGCAAGCAGCCTGCAAAGAGCCCAGCTCATTGCTCCTGGGAGAGCCATGCTAGGAAACATCAGTCAGAAACAACAGAAACAATAGTCAGGAGGGAGCATGATGGGGGTGTAGCATCATCACCCTTATTCAGTGCCAACGTGCCTTTCCAGGCACCCTGATTTTCCCTTAGCGATCACATAACTGAAACCTTTTCAACATATGGCTGTAAATATCCAGCACATTCTCACCTGCATTTCATCTGCTCTAGTTACATCTTCCAGTGACTTGCCTACAGGCTGATGGGGCTCGATCAAAGGAAACTGTTAGAAATTATTATGCAAATTGACTCATCAGTGAATATGCATTGAACGACACTGAAAATTACACCAACCATGGCAGCCAAGACACCTTGAACCCTAGCTAATGACATGCAACCCCATTCACATTTCTCAAGTGAATGCACCCATTTTGAGCTTGACAAGCTAAAATGGGACAAGAATGGGACAAGGGCACTGTGCTTACAGGGGGAAGACAGAAATTGCATCAGTCAGAGGAAGAACTGAAGGAAAGACTGCCTCATGCTCCGACCAAGTGATCTGATTCCCATTACCAAGAAAGATGCATTTACTTCTTTTTGAACTGCAAAGATCCTGATGCAAGGAGTTTATTACAGCACAAAAAGTTTTGCAGCTCAGATTTATTGAAGATGCAAGAACAGACTGGCAGACCCATGATAGGAAATAGCATGTATCACCCACTCTCAGGTTTCCTCTCTGCAGCTCCTCTAAGTGTGTTTTTTGGCATGCACTCTGGAAAAAATATTTTACATTAATAGTCTGGACTAGTGTGTTAGCCCACTGCACTGCCTTCCAAGAACTGTGAGATCCAAAACATGTTTTATTTAGTCTAAATAGGGCCCCTATGATCTACAGTACTTCCTGGATATTTGTATATGCATGTCATTCTATAGAGACAGGTACAGACATATGGTTTGCATTTTCCTTTAGCTAATTATTTTTTCAGAGATTCAGCACTAAAACTGATCAGAAAAACATTGACGGAACCATGTTCTGTTGGGAAATGCAAGTGTCTTCAAATGAAAAAAAAAAAGTACTAAATTCATCACAAAAATTTGCATCAAAACCTTCCAACAAGGGATCAGATACATTCCCTGACCTTCATTTCCAAAGGAAACAGCTCGCATATCAAATACTTGTGACTGCTGAAATGCTTGTGAACAAGCTGCTGCAAATTATTCACAGAAGTTATTCAGCAAGCAAGCATGAATGAAGATGTTGCACAGTCCTGTGATGGCAAGCCACTTGTGAGCCAAAAAAACCGCAGTAAAAATCCTTACTAATTATTATCCCACCCTGTAAACTTGGACTAAGGGAATTCACTGAGATTTGCATGCATCTCTCTTCTCCCCCCCCCTCCCCCCCCTTTTCTTTTTGTTGTTAGCTGAATATTACCATAGGATGCATAGAGATTTAGCCAGGTCTCACAGCATGCTTTTAGGCTGCACATGAAACACAGCATGAAATAATCTGTCACCTTTCTTTAACAGGCCATTATTTGCAGTCTTCTGGGCCAGCTTTGAATCAGATCTGCCATTCTTGGCAAACTGAAATGTTAAAATCCCTTTGATATTCAACCGTGTTTTTGCCAGGCTGCATGAAGTAATTTACACTGGATGCCCTGATAACAACTGTCTGCTGAGTACTGGGATGTCCTCATAAAACAGGAAGAGTGCCATAGCTGGAGAAATTTCAGGTAATCACAGTTTCTAAATGGGAAGATATAAAATTGAATATTGTACAGTGTTGTAATTTATCTGACAAAAAAAATCCACCACCTCTTCAAATATATAAGATGAAAAAAGCCTTCAGATGCAATAACAAAAATACAGCAGAAAACTGAGCTGAAAAATGACAATGTTTTAGAATCAGAAAAAAAAAAAGGTGTGGAATGGTAAGTTCACTCGTGTGCAAAAATATAGATATTCTTATTGGTCAGATTGAGTTTTCACAAATGAGAGCCATTCCCTGGGAAAACACACAGAAAAAACATTTAATATTTGAATACAAAATAAAGATATACTGACATTTTCTCTCATAATGTAGCAGAAGTTTACCTGTAGCTTTTTTATTATTAGGAAGAAGAATCATGCAGGTTAGAATCACTGAATGTCTTTTTTTTTTTTTTTTCTAACTAAATTCAAATGTCTCTTTATGGAAGAAAAAAACGGCAACACAGCCTTACCGATTTGTTTTACGTGAAAGGAAATAAAATATCTTTACTTCTTGAGAAAGGTGAATCTGGTTCACAGTAAGGCCATCTGCACAGGACTTCATAACAGAAGTGACAAACTCTCGAGACTGTTACCTTTTTTTTTTTTCCAGTCCAGTTGTGTATGGCTAGAAGATGCCAAATACAAGATACCACAGCTACAAGATCCCACAACTAAATTCAGACAGACTGTCTTTAACATATATGCGCCAGTTTAAAAGTTTCATGTTTTTTTTTTTTTTTTTTTCTAACTACCCTTTCGGTCTCAATAGAAATATCTTTAAATGTAAAAATCATTATCTTTCCTTTAATTCTTGGCTATATTGAAAACTTATAGTGTGTGGAAATTTGAAGTTCACATTAGACAGTGGGTTTTAAAGCACATCAGCTATATGGTTTACAACATAGCCAAAGCATAAAGCAAACTTAACACTCACATTATTAATCCTTAGAGCAATGACATAACACGGATCTAGCCTTATTCCTGTATTCTCAGCTTAGCTTCAGCTGCTGGTCCTGAAATGTAGAGTTGCATTGTGCAGAATGGTAGCAGAATGAATTGAAGTATCTGATTTATTGCTCATTGTCTGGATTAACTGAGCTGCAATAAGGCGTTAGCATAAAGTGGCTTGGAAGTCTGTAGAAGGTTTGCTTTTGGATCTCGCAACAGTCCCACATGAGCCATCTGCAAATGATCAAAAGGCGTCAAGTAGCTGAGAGCAAGAGAAAACCTCCAGGAATTTATTTAGATCTTTGACTAAACAAAGCTTTATCAAAATTGTAGTTCTCTTTTTATTTGACTCTTCGAGACCTTTCTTCCTGTAGAAAAACAAATCACGTTCCAGATTTAACTATATGGACAACCATAAACAACCTTCACATGCAGCCTGGTTCTGAAAACGCAGTTAAATTCTAAAAATGTGTTTGTAAACAAATATTTTCAGATATTCTCTAGACATTTAAAACTGAATGCTTTCAGAGCAGGAAATGCTGGGAGGTCGGTCTCTCTGCTTTCAAGACACTAATAAGGAACACATG
This sequence comes from Cygnus olor, assembly GCF_009769625.2. Classification (NCBI taxonomy): domain Eukaryota; kingdom Metazoa; phylum Chordata; class Aves; order Anseriformes; family Anatidae; genus Cygnus; species Cygnus olor. The sequence goes on along the minus strand of NC_049172.1, from coordinate 38,111,052 downwards.
GAAAGGATGTAAAATAATTCCTGCATTGTTTGAAGTGAAAGATTAAATACTGATGTGTGCTGCCATAGAAGTGATGCACAGGGAAAACTGCTGAGTTAAGGGGTAAAGTAATAAGCGTAGAGGGAGACAAACAATGTGATTTGGATAAAGCTCCACTATTTTGGATAGCCCTTTTAAAAAGCTTCAGATGTGCCTGAATTTCCTGATGTCCTTCTGCCTTCCTCATTGCCAAGCTCCCCTCTCCTCTACTCCTATTCCAGGTGATCCTACTCCCATTCAACGCTGTTAGAACTGCAAATCTTCCCCCATGGTCCATATTTCTATGGAAAAAACAGGCTTCCTCATCTTACTATCCCACACTCAATAGTAAAGACAAATGATTTAGTCTTCCTATTTTTTCTTTAATTTAGAGGCTTAATTTGGAGGTTTAAATTTCATCAGCAGATAAGCATGCTATTTTCTCTCTAATAATTCACCTTATGCTCTGTGTCTTTACAATGAATACCATAGCAAAGTCATTCAAAGCTATGCTGCTTGTGTCTCGTACCAATATACACATTTACACTACAACACAGTGAAGAGATTTTAACATGGATATATCTGTTAGTATTTTCAGCTTTTAATCCATCCCATTTGAAAACCTATCAAAATTCGGAACTTAATGATGAATTATTGTACTGCTGAATCAAGATCATTACACGAAGATTTGAAATAAAAATATGCAGCCCACTGCTTTTTCCTTCACTACACATATTCGCATATTTTGAACAACTTGAATGCTCAAGCAGCCTTTCCACTTTTTGCATCTATTTATTATTTAGGCTTGAAATGACAATGATTTCCCCCAACCCTTAAAATCATGCACTCTTTCTATAAGATTAGTGCCGCTTTCTAGGTATACAGTGCAATATAACTTTAGCTACTTTTATTACAACTACTTAATATCCTTACTCTGAAAATCAGAGTATAAATTCAATACTATGTAGGGCAGGGATGCCCTATGGATGGCAGGGGTTTTATCATTCTAAGTCTTTTATTATTCTCCCAGATAATTTTAGCATTCCTCTAGATTTCTCATGAAACTATTCCATCCAATGTTGGGAATTTTATGTCACTGTTTCAAAGGAAAAAATTAACAGCTAGAGAACATGTGTGTTGGAAAAGGCATAAAGTATGCATATAATTTCACAGGGTTCTCCCAACACCCATGAACACTTTTTGCCAGCCTGAATGTGTCAATATATGTGCAGGCAGCATGCAAAGGAGTAGGAGGAGGGAGAACATGAAAGGGGTAAAGTCAGTGTGAAGTAGCAAAATTTATCCAAACAAGCTCATTCCTCTTACTTTCCCCTCAGGCTAAGCATATTACTTATCATGAGGGCCCAGCACAAGCTGAACTAGCCTAAGGAAACATTCATTTATAGTGGTCACTCCTGCAAGAACATGATTCATCGCCTTGAGAACCTGAGCATCCAGTGGCAGAAGGCACTACTCATCCCACAGGATCAGTGTAACTCTAATCACGATGATCCAATGCAAGTTCACCCATTTTCTACAACAGTTTTATTTCCTTCTGATAAAAATCAAATGATTACATACTTACAAATATTAGCATTGGGTCGCTTTCAGTTCTGTGCTAGTATTGCCACATGATTTTACTTAAAAACATAAGATATATAGTGAAAATAATTTATAATTACAGAACTTACATACTAGGGCTTACAGAGCCCTAGTACAGGTAGCAGCACATACAGAGCTTATGCCAAAACATTTTGCCTTACAACATAGCAGTGCACACTCAGACTGCTCAGAGCACAGTTTAAAGAAAAGAAAGAAGAAAGCTTTCTTTCCATAAGCTCTTGGTAGGTGTTCAGAGATACTGCAGTTAATGTCTGTTAGTGCTATGGAAAGAAGTATTTAAGCCCCTTTTTTCACTTTAACTTTCCAAAAGCAGCAATTAGAATTAGAAAAGCAGAAGAAAAAGGAAAGCAAAAGAGAAGCTGAAGGCAACAAGAAAAGGAAAAGGAAAAAAATGGAAAGGGGCATGAGAAAGAGAGAAAAAAGTGTAAAATTAAATAGAAAGTCTTTTAATTTAAGCAAAGCCAGAACCTCTGAGAGCAAAAAGGAAATTTATAAAGACCTGAAACAAGAAAATTGCAAACAATTGCTCCACCCTAAACACAAATAAGGAAAAATACTTTTAATGATAATAAAGGTAAGCAGGGAAATTCCATTACGTGAGGTATCCAGTGATAAAAAAGTGTGCTTACAGACCGAATACATTAAATAAACTAGTCCAATCTTTGTGACAGCCTTTCCTTTCTGAAGCTTCTTTCTTTTCCTTTGTTTCTTACTCTTCCTTGATTACAAGCAGCATATACCATACATATATCAGGAAAGTATTGCGCTGAGGAAGACTTAAATCTATCCTGACAATTTCAATCCTCATTTTCTTTCCATGCTAGGCTATTCTTGAGTTTGTGCACTCCTTAGGCATTCATATACAAGTAAGCAAGGGTCATCAGACCCATATAGCAAATGTCAAATTCTTCCATACTAAAGAAATGGAAATATAGTATTCTGCTTCTGAAAGAATAGGGCTGAGGGCTAAGTATCATAATTTTATTTCAGATACTGACATTTTTCCGGAAAGTCAGATGTCTGAAAGAGTCATCAATTCTGACCGGTTACTGAAGAGGCAGTTGTGAAGACATTCAAAGCCTTTCAATAGCAAGGCATTCCTCTTCTGTCATCAAGTAAGCTTTAGAAGCAATTTGGTCTAGATAGATACTTCTGTCCGTTGACCCTTGGAATAAGACAGCCTCCAGTTCCACTCAGAAATATGTTTGAAATGTGAATTCTTCACTGAAGAAAAGCATATACAGAGTTACAACTGAAACAGTTCTTGAAAGTCTGAAAGGCCTTTTCAGACTTGAAACATTATAAAGGGAAATGCATTCTTCATTAGGTCTATTAACAGGGCTTCTACAAAGAAACCTGATTTAATAATAAAAAATAAAAAAATAAAATAAAAAAAAGCACTTTCCTATGAAGAAGTTTCAGAAGAACTACAAATGGATTAGCTTATTTCTTAGGGGAAAGGACAGGCCTGGTCTGTAAAGTCTATCAAGTGACTAAGATCTCTTATTTTTGGTTTTATTTATACAGCGGATTTACTATCAAACAAATCTTTCTACTAATGTGTAGGTTTGTCAGATGACAGTGGTCCAGTTTCAATGATAAATGCTTGCATGAATGCCAGACCTCCACCCAATCATGTTTATGGAAATATATTGACCTCAGAATGAAGAAAAAAATATTTTGTTTTGTGAGTATCACAGCCAGGCAAGTTTTCTTATATATCAATAGCTAGTGATTCAACTCAAAGCTAAGGAGCCAGAAACCCAGAAGCAGAAGAGATGTCTTATCACAGAGACTTACGTTTTTCTCAGCTTGTTAATCAACTCAGTAAACTAATTTTACTCTTCTCTCTGATTCTGGAGCTGACTTGCTCAGAACTGAGTTGCATTCCTACTCTAAATCATTGCAGGTTTTGGTCAGACATTTTTTCTTAGAAGCTGGTATAAAACTGTGCACCATTTCACCTGGAGATGCAGAAAATAGTGCCTTGCTATGTACTTTGAATGCCTACTTCTGGTTTTGCTTTCACACCTAGCTTTTTCCTTGAGCCAATGCTATTTTGAGGTTTTCTATCTACCTTGCAGCTTTCACTCCCTCATTTTGTAGCTTCAAACTACTCCAGAGGACACTTAGTGCAAATTCTGCCTTACTGTCAAAACACACTTAGGTGCTCACAGAGTAAGCCAAACTTGAGAAGTGGTGTGGAAATGAAGTCTGAACGTGCTTTGAAGTGGGAAGTGTTGAGCAATTCCTGAGCTGCACATGGGTGGTGAGAGATTAGTTCATGGTGACTGCCTGTTCTCAGCACAGCATGATGTAAGCATTGCCAGTTTTATTGCAAACCTGTAGGAATTAATGCAAGGAAAACTGAAATGATAACAAAAGTCACTTTTCCTCCCTTAATGATTTGAACTTTAGATAGTGAATTATAATCCTTCATAAAATCTCAGACCTGTACTTCCACACCACAGGAGTGCGCTTGTCAGAGTTAGTTAGCTGTCAAAACTGGGCAAAGGGAAGAAGGGAAAAAATCTGAACCCAGGCATGATATTTGAGAAATGCCCTTGTTTCCACTTCTGTTTCCACTGAGCTTGTTTACAGAGCTGTGCTACAGCTCTGCTAAGGGGAAAAAATAGCAGAGTTTTCAACATGCAATCTATATAAATGCCACTTCCTCATGTACTTGATTAAAAATAATTTGTCAGAAAATTAGATCAACCTAAAACATTACTCTTCTCTGCTGTAAGTGTATAGTGCTTAAGTCATGTTCAGTAACAAGGCTTCAAGTCAGCACTGGCAGAGTCTCTGGTAAACAACTAACTGCTAGGTCAAGAGGAAGATGCCTTATATATGCTAATTTGCATGTGGACACATTAGTCCCATTGGTACTTCAATAAAAGCTATGAATTGATGTCCTCGAAACCACACAGTATGCTCCATATCACAAATGTAATACAGATATACAGAGTATACACTTACATTACCTTTCCAAGTTACGTTAACCTTTAGATTCCCTTGGGACAACTGGAACTGAAGCTGTGTATCGGTTTAAGCCTTTCCTACTGCACTCCCTCCTGACTTCAATATATTTCTGTTTCCCTTTGGAGACAGATTTGGAAAACTAAGATTTAATCCAGGAACTTAAAATCCATATCAAAAAGTCAATTGATCTTCTCTGCTTCTTTTTTGAAATTAAACATTCACTAGATCTGTGTACAATAACATGCTATATCTGAATGCTTCCTATAACATCAGATAATAGCACATGACTGCAGTTAATTTACAGGATTTGGATTGTGTAAGACATTTCTTGATGCATAAAAAAATGAAAATTATTGAAATCAGTGGAAGTTTAATTTCAGAAAAACTTTCTGGGATTCAAAATCCCTGAAGAGACTGATTCCATAGGACTTGGCTTCAAAACCTTCTGCCTTCAGATCAAAACTCTGCTATTTGCAAGTAAGACAGATAATACTCAGCAGAAGGCACCTGGCTATGTCAAAAGACAGCAAATATGATAGAGAAAATGAGTATCTGGAGAAAAAGATGATAGGAGTCAAGCAGAAAAAGAAATACTGAACTACATTCTAATGGTATGATTCTGAATAAAGCTCTCTCAGCAGAGTATTGAAAGACAACAATGAAAACAAAAACAAAACCAAGAGTTGACAAATTTTTTTGACAAAAAATTGACAAATTTTAGATGCCATCTCATTATTTCTCATCCATCACTCACTAAGCCTGCAAACCAATCAAATTCTTTCCTATCCCCTGGTCGCATTCCCAGATCCCCAAAGCTATGTTTGTTTACTAGACAAAAGCCTCAGGTAGGCCTCAGATATATTTTTTTTTCTCTTCTCTTTCCACACTCGGAAGAAGAGACAAATGACCTTCCAAGTCTGCCAATTTAATGATGGCATATCCCTTTCACCTGGCCAAGCAGAGAACAACACTGGGATTTGCTAGCCAAATTTGGTCTTTTTCAAGTCTACACCAACTTCAGTTGCTCATTAAATATTTCATATTGTAGGACCTTGTGGAATACCAGAAATGTCAGTATTTTTAAAATAACAATGCAACAGAGATTGGAAATGAGGTCATATGACTGATGTCATATTTAGGTTCAGATTTTTGAAATCAACATGTACTAGTATGAAAGCTTGATTGGTGAAAGAGGTTAAGAGCTTAGCCGTTTTATAGGTTTTTTATTTTTTTTTTTTTAATCTGACCTTCATTTTCTTGCAAGAAAGGGTCATATTTATTGGTCACCAACAAAGTGTTACAGAACCATAGAAGGTGGACAGGACAGGCTGGTAGAGATCATCTAGACAACACCCTGCTTAAGCAGGGCCAACTAAAGCAGTGTGCTCTGGACTGTATCTGAATATCTCTACAGAGACTCCACAGCCTTTCTGGCAGTCATCTTCCATTTTTATCTCCAGATTGCTTTAGAAAGATGTAACATATGGCAATGCAGTAGAGTTTCAAACAGTCACATACACTGGTAATGAAAACTCTCTCTGAAGATTGCTGTACATTTTTTTTCCCAATTCCACACCTTTTTTAGAAGAAGAAAAGCTTAACTGGGTACAATATTTTACAATGGCTACCCTCCTCTTTGATATTAGGCTATTATCAACTTAAGCTATTACGCAACTAAAAATAAAATGTACGAACCTCTAAAAAACATGTCAACCCCTTTTTTCCCTTTCCCCTTCCTCCAGTGGTTTTTCCAGTCTGTAAATTAACACTTTCAGACCAGTTTTTCATATAGATTTTTGAGAAAGCATTAGTTGACGAGAAAGGGACAGTGAAGAGAAGGAATGATTTGAACTGCCCCAGGATATGATGACAGCTTCCAACATGACCTCCTACAATGCCAAATTCCTTGCATTCCATTAACTTTTCACAGAAAGGGAAATGGAGAACAAAAGAACACACAAAAGAACAAAAGAACACAGATTTTGCTGTCTTCATGAAGATAGTAACTAACTGTTCTTGGAGCATCTCCCCCCTGCATCCCTCCCTCCTTCATCGCCCCTCTTCCCCATTTCTACAGAATACTAGAACTAACAAAAGATACACAGTTCTGAAGTGGGAGAGCTAGCCCATAAAATGGAAGAGTTCATTCAAGAAATGGGAGACTTTTATTTGGATTTGGCAAAAGGAATGGTTTTAGCTATGACAGTTTAACTGAGGAAAAAATGAAAGCAATAAGGAAACTTACTTGATACAATCTTGCTGCAAGTTAAAGTCAATTGGATTATTTTTAATTGGAAGCAGGATCAAGTCATTTCCAAACAAGTGACACAGGTCTTTCTTTCCTATTCAGTAAGAGAAATGTTGGAAATATATTATTTCCTGCCTGAAAACAGTATACCGATATGTTTTGGAACATCAGTTAGGCAATTGGAGGGGCCTCGGCGTAAGTCAGTTTTCACTTTTGAAAAGAAACTGACATCAAAGAGGCAAGATTTCTCTAATATCAATTTAATACTATGTACATATCCTAATCTGGCATATGAATTTCTTTTTATTCTTAAATATATTCAACTGGGCACAGACAATTCTGAGAAGCATTAAATCCTCCTGCATAGCTGTCGGGAATACCTGTCCTAGTACACTGTTCAGAAGAACATCAATTGATTCACCTTGGTGGATACACCACAATATGACTTTCTTAAGCAACTACAAAAATGGGTTTATATGCTAATGTTCTGACAATGAGAGAATGTGTGTATAGTATTAAAAAAAAAGACTGACTGGATAGGCTAAATTTCTACATAACTTTTTTTCTGGAAAAAGGAAATAGTATTGGATTTCAGTGAAGAACTGAGCACCATGGCACATGGAGAAATGTTGGTTTAGTAAATATGTGGAAAAGAGATTGTAAGATAGGTAAGATCTTGGGTAAAGGGTTGTATTAAAAGCCAGAGCTAACAGGATGGTTTTGATACTGTTCTTCAAGGATTGCTGTTGTGACAATCTTATGCATGATGTTCATTAATCATCTTGACAGAAAAAATAGGACCATGCTGATAAATTTCCTGATGATAAAAACACAAGATGCACTGTAAATTCAAGAAAATGTATTATGCAAAGAAAAGGAGCATCTTGAGATGTGAAGTTACAGAAAAGGGTTGAAATGCTATAGCAAACAGTATAAGGTCACACAATTAGGGACTAGTAAGAGTTTCTGTCTTATACTAGGAATTTTTCAACTAGAAATAACAGAAAAACACATATGTATCAGTTGCTTATCAATAAGCCACCTATGCAGGAAGCAATAAAAAAAAGCTAAATGTAGTTCTGCTGCCTCTAGAAAGACATTTCCACGAAAACAGAAAAATGTTTATGTCATGTATAAAACACTGCTGTGTCTTTGACTGCAATGTTTTACACTTCTTGTCACAAATATCGTAGGTAGATGAGCTCATATTGAAACAGAGACCTTTTCCAGTATGGTGTCTTACTATCTAAGAAAGGCAAAGGCTCTAGGATAGTTTGGGTGGTGAATCTGTCTATGAATACTAAACAAAAGCTCTTATCTCATTTATTCAAAGGTACAATGTTCAGCAATAGCCATTTATCCTCAGGAAATTCCCTGAGCAGATAAACATCATAGAAGAATGATATTTACTATATAGCATTCTGTTAGCACAAGATCAAATCGATATTTACTGGCCATTAATACAAGTAAGGCTAGAATAAGGAAACTTTTCTAGGATTAGAATAGTGTCATACTAAAGCAGCATCCTTATATCAGCAAGGAAAGAAAATCTTCCTGCTTGAAGATGGAGTTAGATCAAAGTTTGGAAAAGATCCTAGGACAAATTAGCTTGCAATTAGAGGAACTGGAAGTAACATCTTCAACAAGATGTCTAATGTAGTCCTATAGTCCATAGTGTTACGCTACACACCTTTTCGCTCTCAGACACATCCTACTTCCTAATATTCTCTGTGATTTAGTATTTATTAATTCTAATTTAAGGACACAAAATGAAATAAAACATTCTTACCCTCCTTTTATTAGGACAATCACAAATCTTAAAGACAATGCTTATACTGACACTGATTCTGAAAAGCAACAAAGTACTACATATCTAAACCCCTGGATGCAGTGATTGCTAAGCTGTGGAGCACCAACTGGATAGCACTAGCTACTGTACAAAATGGAAAATGGGTTTGTTCAGTCAAGAGTGCCTAACGAAAATAATTATTAGATATTTTTCATGGATTTTCTTATTTCTGCACAGGGTGATAAGAGTCCCAGATTTTAAGAAACCAAACAAAACTTTACGCATTGCCTGTAATCTTAGAGATAATTCTCCCTCCTCCCTTGCCCCCCAGTCTGTATCTCAGAAAAACTAATAGGTCGCATCGACACTTCTAAGATACAGCTCTGTGGTTCTTGGCATTCCTGATAATTTAAATCCAATGCACATACATTAAATTTGAGGTATCTACTACTTTGTATTTTTAATTACTTTCTTGTGCATGTTAAAATGAATGGTACTTCAGAGACTATTTGAAATTGTCCATTCCATTTCTATAGTATGGTAGAATAATATTTTTTTTTAAATTACCAGTATACCAAGATCTATCATACACAGTCTGCATATTTAAATATTAGGTACATTTTTATAAAAAATCAGTGTCTGTCACAGAGCTTAATATTAAAATAGGTAGTTAATAATGAATCTTCTCTTTTAATTTCAGATTTTTTTTTCAGTACATTTCTCTAACCTAGATACTGGCTGAAAGCAATAACAAAACTATTACCACTGTGTCTGAAAACAACAGCTGATAACATTTTCAGGATCAGCCATTTGATTTGATTAACGAGATCCAGCTTGTAACATTTTAATCTTTGAATTCTAAAGCTTCTGTGAGGTTTTAAAACTAAGAAGGACTTCCAAAATATACAAATGTGTGCAACAAGGTAGAATTAAATGTGAACGAACGTTTTGACCTTGCACTAGTCAGGTACTTAGTGCATTGGTAAGTATTTGTATCTGAGTGGCTCTAACAAGTCTAGAAGAAGTTACTGATGTGCATGTAGTTAACCACGTGCTTAAAAACTCCAGTGAATCATTGCCCAGATGCAAAGTCCTTCTATGTGTAGGGGAATTGTACTGTTAACCTTTCAGGAAAATTTTTATTTCAGTGGTTTCCAACAGAAAGGGAAAATTACACAAAACTATTTTTAAGCAGTTTGAATTCTTTATCTCTGTTCCACTGGACCATGACTTCAAGTCTTCTACACATCACAGAAAAATAAAAATCTAATGGGGTCTATACTTACGCTGATCTCCTGTGCTGTTAAGTACCACTGTTCTCTGTACATTGAAGTGCATTTAACAGCATTTCTCTTTTTTCATGTTATAACCTGTATGTATTTCAGCAACAGGTGTTTGAAGTTACAAAAAATGATGCTTTTCAATCAATATTAAATTTTTTCCAAATATTTTTAATAGATAAAGTGAAATATGAAATAAATTAAATTGCATTGAAACATATGGACTTCAATGAGGAAGTAGTATCAAGCATTCTTTAGAACATGCTCTCATTATTATCCAAAGATACTTTCCCATACTACTACTAACTGCTGTTTACTTTCTGTTCTGCATCCTGTTTAATTGCTTCACAGATTGAATATGGGCCAGAAGAAAAATGGAGAATCTAGCGCTTTTCTGGTGCAGCTCATTGTTTCAAAACTTTTTTCTTTAAATGCTACACTTTAAGAATCCCTGGAAGAGCCAAGAATTTTCTGAGCTCTGCCAAAACGAGTATTATAAGAAAGGAGGAAAGAAGAGGTGCCTGAGACTCAGCCAAGAGTAATATTATTAAAGAAATCTTTATAGAACTGCCTGGCCAATTCATCCTGTTCTGGAGACTGCAGCCGTGCTCCATTCTGGCAGCGCCTCTTACCTGACCGCACGTTGTTCTTTGGTCTACATCCAAACCCTGCTGATGGACACAGGAGCCTCTCTCCATAGACTTGAGTGCACTTTGGATCACGGCATAAAAACGGCAGTAAGACAATTTTAAAGGCTTGCTGAATAAGGCATTTCCTTCAGAAATGGATTTATAACTGAAAACTTCAGACGCTAAGGAATTATTCTTACATACTCTAAGACAGTAAGAATGTGGCTTGTCCTGTCCTGTGTTTTAATGGTTGAAGTATTTTGTTGTTTAATTTTATGTGAAGAACTAGGCCCAAGATGAAAATGCTTCAGAAAAATGGGAATGGTTGGATCCCAAATGGATTTGGAAAATAAATCCCTTTCTTGAAACAGATAGCTAAAGGAAGTTGGAAAAAAAAATGTTCCAAACATCCAAGTGAATTAGGAGCCAAAGTCTTATTTTAAGAGGACAGACAGCAAGAGTCAGAGTTTTAAAGCTAACGCCAGTACTTACAGAAATAAAAATGTTCAAAACCATAGGTGTGAAACAACTATTACTAAATTAGCTCTCAGTGTAATCAGAAAAGTGCAAATGGATATATGCTTTAATTCACGCTATGGATTATTCTAGAAAGTAGGTGGAATTTCCAAAAGCATTCAGCACTACTTAACAGCACACTCCTAAATCAATAATAAAAACCTACTGTCTTTGAAGGAAATAAAGCCAGTCACCATTTAGATCTTGTGAAAAATCTCTTTAAACGCCAAAAGTACAACTAAGTTTGTTACTTTGCCTTAAAATGCAATCCATATGCCTGAAAAAACTATTTTTTATAATTATTAAATATAACTTCTTCATGAACATACTTTTTGATGACCATGAGAAGCTTTCTTCGATACCATATCTGAAAATAGTAAATTGAAAATACACTCCATACATTAGCAATCTATTTCTAAACTAGGAAGCATACAGCAGTACTTGATTGTGTTATTTATAATTCTAGAAGTGTTGCTGTGTTAGTGTTTTGAAATATGGAACAGACAACCCAGTAGATTATTAAACACTTGGATTTGAGACGTTTCTGTGAACTTTAGGCAGCCAGCCAGAATTAGTGCAAGCAAATGGTAAAACGTTAGGCATTTTTTAATTGCCTTAAAAACATTTGTAACCACACAGTTGAAGGAGAATCAATGTTCGCTCTCTCGTGTTATTACAGAAGAACTTTCTGTAGTAGAAGCATTCTGATGCAGAGCTGCCCTGGGAGATACTTCCACAAAGGTCTTTTGTATAACCTTTTTTTTTTTTTTTTTTTTTTCAGCAAGTTACTTGTCATACAGTAGCTTCCTTTGATATCACAGAAAATACTGCCATGGACTTGTTTTATGCAACAAAAATCCCTTCTTATATTCACAAAGTCTAACACGTTTTCTCAGTGGTTCAGCTAGCCTGTGCCTCAGGGTTAGACGATCTCAACACAATTCCCAAACAAGATTTCTGCCCTAGTGACTGACAAGTTGCCAGGCTCACTGCTTTCCTCAGATATGCTGTCTTAATGGAGAGTGAAAGGAGGAGGTCACATCCTGTAACAAGAGGGAAAATGAAGCTTTTCCACTGCATTATTTTTTCTAACGAAAAAGCCTCCCTCAATCCACTCAGATAGGAAATAAGCATCAAGATCTCTTATCTTAGCTCATACAGCCAAACTACACACCCACAGGTCAGTAGTTCTTCCACACAGCAAAATATTCTTAAAGCATGAATATTACATAAATAACATTCAATTTATTTGCAACTGTCGTTTATCTTGTTTTGACTCAAAAAAGTGGAATATAGGTATCATAGGCTCTTGTAACCTTTGTCTTACCTTCCATGGTATTGTTCATTCATATGATTTACCAGACATTGTGACACACGAACAATTCCATATACCATTATTTCAAAGGTAGGTGAATGCAAGTAAATTGTATGACAGCAAGCATACCATTGACCTATTCTAAACGCTTGTCTTATTTAGCCACATAAGGGATGGATCTGAGTGAACGGTTTGTGCTGTAATCATCCCTTTCTTTCTGTGAAGCAAATAACAGGTTTATTTATCCCATACATTACATCTATATGTAATTCTTTCAAGGTAGCGTTTTCAAATGCAGCTTGCAGTCATTTTACACTAATCTGAACGGAGTCAGAAACAGGCACTAGCATTGTTTAAACAGGAACTGAATTAAACTAGTAAAGACCAACTTTGCTAACGCTGTTGTCAATACTGTTTTACCATAACTGAATTATCAAATAGGTACTAATTCCATTTCTTTAAAACAGATAGGTGTCCAGACGGATATAGACACAGTAGAAAAGTAAGAGATGATATATAAAACATGACTAAGAAAAGAAATGATTCCTCGAAGCAAAATTCAAAATTCATTCCAACTTTACCAGATTATGCTGTTATCCTTTCAGGAACAGTTCACAACCATCTAGAGATTTTATGCATGGATATTTCACAATTGTGTTATTGATTTTAACAGACAATTTGCTTCACACACCACAGTAAGAACTGCCAGGTACACTCCTAAAGTCAGGCAGCAAATGAGGCAAAGTTTGCGCTCTGATGAAATGACGTGCATAAGACGCCCTGCCATATTGCAAATCCAAACTATGCATAATAGTCTGGTCAAAATAACCTCTGATAAAGCTAAACAATATGCATTATCTATACTTAGATAAATTATAAAATATTTTTCTTAAGAATTTCTTAAGTGTTGGCTCAAAGAAGAGGACACAAATGCATTCACTAACTCCAAGCCATTCTTCTTCCCCAAATCTCTGACCAAACTACTGGTAAAGAGTGGCTAGAGAACAGAGCAGGGTCTGTTGCAGTTGCAAAGCAGTCTGTTCATTAGAACTTAGTGAGTGCAACTGGTTAGAGGAGGCCACATCTGATGAGAAAAATGGTGCAGGACCTTTGCAAGCATCATGTGAGCAAAAAACTGGTCCCTGATGCCCCTATTTATAGAGAAGAGCCTGCAAATGCACTGGCAAGATAATAATGACATACTACTACCCATAATTTCTGAGTGCCTGAGTTTCTCCTAAAGCATTCCTCTTTGTTCTCACTCGACTTCTAAAGGGCAAGGTGAGTACCAAACAGGGGCAGGCAAACAGCATGACTTTATTCTCTAATGCATAAAGCAGGTGCTCCAGGGTGCTGCCTGTTCCAAACTCAGCATCTCATTTATTATAAACTAACACAAAGCTCCTCTGGGCACGCTGGACCCAAATAATTCCTTAAAACACTAAATGAATGGAGACAGCTTTAGTACATAAAATAGTGTTTTTACTTAAGGTGAAGAGATTGAAAAGGTCTGACATTTAGTCTCACGTGACCTTTATCAAGGACAGTACAGAGAATGCAGCTTTTGCTTTAATAACATGCTGTAGCCAGAAGTCTTTGACTTTGATAAAGGTCATCCAGGTCCAAAAGGCTGGGTGCTTTTCAGTCACCTTTATCTAATAAATAATTAAATAATAATTAAAGAGAAATAATAATTTTAAAAAAACTTATATTCTTATCAATACAGTTGTCCTCATTTGTAGCATTATTAAAAATGAAAAAAAAGTCATTTAGTTCCAGGAGTAACTTTTTGTAATTCTGTATCAAACAGTCTTTTCTATTGTGTCTGTTAAATTCTGCAAAGCTCTCTTCTCTGATCAAATATGCTGGCTTCTGATCAGGGAGATCATGTGAGTAGAGCTTCACTGATGTGAGTAAACAGAAACAAATGGTGGAGCAGAGTACAAATGCCACAGTTCTTTTTTCTTTTCCTTTTTTTTAATAACTCATTCATTAAGCAATGGAACTAAATGGAAATGTGGGACATTTGTGTGTGTAGTCACACTGTAGTTGAGATAATTGGGACCAGCTGTTACTCTTTTTCTGGGAGCACATAGCATTGCATAGAGCTAGCACAGCAAGAAAGACACAAGAAGGATGTTGAAGCGTGTACTTAAAGCCTCAATAATTTTCAGTGTTCTTCAGAAACTTTCGCATTCAGGCTGTGAAAGCCAACGTGAAGAATAGCTTTCTAGAAAGTAATATTTTCAAACTTATGTTCAGATTTTTCATTTTCACCATGTAAATTCCATTCTAGCAAACATTTTTAATCCCCTCTCCCTCCCCATCAGTGCTTTCCCAAGGCAGAACACCTTGAACCAATTATAAACATAGGGAGCAATGGTATTGCACATTATTCCCTTCTAAATTCATCTTGAGAGTAACTTGACAAAGTTTTACTTACACAAGTTAAATGGGTGTTGCTGTGCCACAAGAGAAATACTCATTTCGAGACAGACTGCATCAACAGTCTGTTCCGACCCAGAAAAAGTAGTAAATGAATTCAGGCTGCCTCTTCTATCCATGTCTTGTCCTTACAGAAAGCTGTGGCAAAAATGCAAATAACTTAAAGGGGTCAGCTTTCCCTTGCAACAGAGGTTAAAGAGGAAAGAGGAGGAGAAGCAGGTGAGCTGTGACTATTAGGCAGAATAGCACGGCTAACTTAGAGCAAGACCTTTTTATCATTAGAGGAAAGAATGGGACATGGGATACAGCCAGTATCTCTGCTGCAGCCTATTCCTAACTTCTTGGGTCATACACACTGTCCACAAAGACTGAGATCACTTCTTAATTTAGCCCATAGTGCCCTTATATGTTATCCCCCAAATTACAACCAACCAAAAAATATATGGTATGGTATGATTCTTTAATCTATTAAATAATACATATACAAAAACAAACCTTTGTTTATGTCTGTTTTCAATGATGTTTGCTTGCTTGACCTCCTTTGATGCTATATTCCCAAGCTCCAAATAAAAGTATTCCTACTACTAACATGATTTGTATTCTGTTGTCATGGTTTGGAAAAGACACCCGTGGAAACAGGGAACTAGCATGAAGGTACACAGGTCCTCCAGCACTAATAAAATAATGTAATATTGCCTTCATAGTTTTCAGACTGCAGTACATCCTCAGAAAAAAGAAAAAAAATCAGAACACACTGTTGAAGATTTCCTGCCCAAAGCAGCTAGGCATATATGGAAACTGGTTTAAAAATGCAGATCTGTTCTTTTTGAGAGATTCTGGACCATCTAAACTGGATTTGAATTATAACCCCTGGATTTCATTATAATCCCCCAGGTTATAATGAAAGGGGAATCTGCTAAATAGTCTTTATTGGCTACCCTAAGTACATGAAAAGGTTACTTTATACACCTTTAGATTCTGAGACAGATTTGATGACAAATATTTGGGGGACAGTTTAAACTGAAGTGTAATGCTGATTTCCAGAAGGAAAAAAAAATAACCTTCATCTAGGGAAGAATATAGTATAGACATGTTTACTTATGGACAAAGGATCAAAGTTTCAGTTTAGCTTGGAGGTAACTTCAGCTATCTTGTATCCTACATCACATGAGCAGATCCCATGGTTCAATTGAGCATAAATTTCCAGACTTCCGCTTAAAAAACCATGGTCAGCTCCAGAAATAGCATGTTTAAGAATGCTCTTAACTGATATTCTTTTTTTTGCATTGAAAGAGTCTCATATGACTGCACTTATACTAATTACATGAAAGTTATAATTTTGACCAGAACAATGTGTATTGCATTACATATCCTTACAGGAAATATATGGAACAAAGAATATTATCTTTCCCTAAGCAGAGCTTGCCAGAAAGATCTGGGGCTTATTTACCTCTTCAGGCACTTCTACCTTCTTCTTCCAATGTGAAGGATTCTGGACCTTCCTGTCCTTTAGAAATTTGACATCTGGCTCTAAATTCCTAACCCCATTGATCCTTGCACCCATCACATTGCTTTCTTTTGCTTCTCTGAGATACTTTAGGGAAATAGATTCGCTTCAGTAAAGTTCTTAGAAAAGTAGATTTTAACAACGCTACATGCCCTGAATAGTCCTACAAGTAGCTGACGTGACATTAGAGGGGAAACAAAAGTACTCAGGAGCTGAGAAAGTAACAATCTGAGGAACAGTCCACACGGACCTTCCCAACTACACAAGTGTACATACTCACTCTTGAACACACAGTCCTACCCTCACCCTCCCCATCCCTTCAAGAGCAAAACCCCTGGCTATTTATTCCACAGGAACTACCATTACTGTCCCATGGGAACAGCAGAAATAGCATGACTTTTTGTATTTGGCATCCAACTTTATGTTAGCAGAAATGCACAACACATGGAAAGCAAAATAGGTCATCCAAAAAGGGAGACAATGCTGATCTAATTGTATGGGCTTGATTCACTGGTTCTCAGTTCTCCTCAGCCCAGAGGAAAGGTATATCCCCAGGTACGGGTGCACCTAACTAAACCCTTGTTATCCTGCTTGAGTGGTTGACAAAATGTTACTCTGTACCTCACCACTGGCTTTACAGTAGTGCATCAAACATGGCAAACATTTGAATGCTCAGTGACTGTTTCTTTAGCAGAATCTGTTAATCTTGACCTTCCCAAGAGCAGCATCCGTATTTAAATAAGCCCACACCATTACAACATTAAGATAAAATAAGCTCAGTCTCAGTGCTATATTAAGAAAGTAAGCAGTGAAAATCGTGCAAGGCCATGAGCATATGCACTGTGCATATATACACATACACATACCTACATACATAGTTGAAGTACACACCCTGATTTTTCCCTATTGAAAATGGTTGGCATGCCCTGCTCTTTCCACAGATTTTTATCTGGCTTTCAAAAAAGACCCTGAGCTGGCATAGACTAATCAAGAAGGGAAGGATTATAATTATGTGTAAATGATACCCTAAAAAGGAAATGGTATCAATGATGTAGTAAATACTTGAAAGGAAATGGATTTTTGATGAAGTCAGTTTTTCAACGTCCTTCTCCAGAAAAGAGAATAATGCTTTTAAATTGCTATTCACGCTGACCACTACTACTTGTTAACATTTTGCCCTTGGGAGAAAATACAGCTTAGTGGCACAAGGGGCTCTATAATAAGCATCTTTATCTCCTTGGGATACTCAGGCCCTTTGCTATTTTTTTTCTCCAGAGCTGTACTGTAAACTGCATACCACTTGGGCTGATTCACACAGGCCTCGGGAGGAGGATGCGGAAGAGCAGGCTGCTTTCTCATGAGAAGTTCAACATAGTGAAATTCATCTTCCATTTCAGCAGCTCCTAAAACCATTTTGCACCTAGCTTGACCTGACAGATGTAACTCTTCTGCTCTCTCTCCTTAATTTGTTTGCATTTGGCTCAGGTTCATAGGTTTTTGGAGCGCACAATGGCTTTCCTGGTAGAGTTGTAAAATAAATAAATAAATAAATAAATAAAAGTCTGGGTCTGCTCAAATAACAGCATGAGAATGATATCGTGGATGCTCCTAGGAAGCAGCAGAAAGAGAGGGGCAGATGAGCTGACAGCCAGCATTCCTGTCCTGCCAGCTTGAAGGATGCTGCCCACAGCCAGCCACCATATGTTTGGCTCCAAACTATGGAGCAGGCAGGCCAGAGCAATGCACAGAATTCAGATCATTTGCTCCCAGTATCTTAAGGGAGATGGGGAGCTCTGAAGCTTGCAAGCATCGCCTGCATTCCTTGGCTTTCCTTTGCAAAGTGACATATCAGAGGACCAGTAGCAGAAAGTTTCATCTTAAATGCTCTCAAAAGTTTCTGGTAGACAAATGCAAAGGTTCCCAAAAAGATCTCTATTCTCAGACATCTTCAGATACATTATCACTCCTTGAATTTTCTCCCTTTTAATTACATGAAGATTTTAAACTTGCTCATTTCAAGGAAAACAGGGGGAAGACACTCCATAACTGTATACATACATGTGTATTTACTGCACACGATGGAGCACACGTCAAAAATCCTTGATCTAGTAAATCTAAGCCTAGTAAATCTCTACAGTGCAACAACGGGATCAGCAGGAAAACCAATAGGATCAGAAAGCACCAAAACAACTTTGTGTACCTACAGACTAACCAATTTTCACTGTTTCTCATTTGTGTCATGTCTTCACTGTCCTTCCACATTATATGTTGGAGACAGTCCGGGGAATCTTCAGCAATAACACAGAAACTTAAGCTATACAAATTAAAGACCCTGCTTGGCTACAGATTTTATGTCGTTGCCACAACAGCCATCACAAGCTCTTGATGATACCCTAAAATCCTATGAACGGACTGATCAACAACTGTTACAGTACTCATTAAGATTTTTTCTTTGCCCCCCTACATCAGTTTGTGCACCACCTCATCTTCCACCCTGAGGGTGCACAGACCAAAAAAATATTTAACATGTGCAGAGAATAACCGAGGACACAGCAGAAACGATAAGAAAAGAGGAATCGAGGCTTGATCTACACTTCCTAGGGCAGCACAAGCAGAGGTTCGTGCACGTGGGGAAGGTGCAGGGAAATGAATGCCAGGTAGGATCTGTAGGCAGCCTGAGCTCTGGCTGCCTTGGAACAATGTCAGTGCACTCAGCTGGGCCACTGACATACTAAAGAGGATGCTCAGAGCAAGGTCAGGTCATGCTCCCAGGGAACGGCATTCACCTAAACTAGACACACGTGAGAAATGTTAATTCTAAGCTAATCTTCACAAACATCATCATCTGCTATTTCTGGCAAACTGTAGTTCCATGTACCAGTGCTGCCACCACTCTGATGTGCGGATAGCATGTGCTCTTCTATAGCAGGTTTGCAGCTCTGTTGATTGCTACAAACACACGCATTTTTATTACTAACATGTGACCTTAGTGAGTTTATTAATGGAAAATGTTGCAGTTTGAAGTGAGACAGAGATATGCCCGAAGCAGGCTGTTGTTGGATGACTGCTGCATTTCAGAGGTCAGTGAGTAAAACAAAATGAAGTTAGCTAAAGGGGACCTAGAAAGGAAGAGATAAAACACTGGAGTTGTGGTATTTATGATTTTGATGTAAGAACTATGTGAAATGCTTTTTTCTATATATGAAGGACTGTTTTTCCCATATAATTTCTCATAATACAAATCTAGCTGTAAATGGGGGTGGAAGAACGTTCTCTGAGTAAATACAACCACCCAAATAATTGTAAGCAATTTATATAGTCTAACAGGCATCTGGACCTCTGAATTGACAGTTTGTTATTTTAATTTACTTCATTTTATTTTTTAAACAAAGAGGAATAAAGTTCTGCTTCTAAAGCTGCAATAATGTGCAGAGTACACAGAATTATTAAGGTTATACAAAGATACTAGTTTACAAAATGTTTTTGGCAATGGAGCACAGCATTTTCACAATAAGGTGGTCATGATTGTTCAAAGGGGATTTCATGGTGAATGTAAAATATTCAACTTTGGTTTCTCTCTGAAATTCCACTTTATGTACTTTCCTCTGAATGGGTACTAGACTTGCTTCCTAGCACCACATCCAGTACAGTAGAGGTATGATATTGTGCTGTGACAAAATGCTATGCATTAGCTAGTTTAGACCCCAAGAGACAGTTACGTCTAACCACTATTTCCCTTTCCTTCAGTAAAATGATAAACTTATACAGGCTGCAAAACAACAAGGATCACAATCACATCAAGGAATAAGAAAGGAGATGAGCAAACCTGTTCCTAATGGGCTTAGCGACTAGCCACACTTACAACTTCAAGCAGCAAATAACATCTGCATTTAGCTTTTGAAAGCAGTGCAAAATTTGCAATCCTTTTATAAGTTAGAGAACTAATGTGTTACTAAAGAGCAAGAGTCAAAGTATTCTCAAATTAAAAATCAAATATTCTGGAATCATGTGAATAAATAAAAAAAGGAAGCTGCAAAAGTCATCTTAAAAATAGGACAAAGACCTTTGAAAAGCAACTGTTAATATATGGAAAAGAAATAAATCTACAATGTGCCATGCTCAGTGATTTAGAAGACTAAAATAACATTTGGAGAGTCATGAATCAATATGAAACATCTCAGAATTGTTGGCTTTCCCCCAGCCACATCCCAAAAGACGTATTGTGGGAACATTCTTTGCATGAAGTATTCTAGCTGCGATGCAGTTGGTAGCTTCCCATGAAGTTGTAGTGCCAATATTACTGTAAATACAGTATGCTTAACAAATCATATAAAAAAAAGCCAGCTCTTTCAATAACACAAAGACAACACACTGTAAGAATACTCAAAACCAGCTGCCTCTGCTTTTTTGAGGTTTAAAAGACCAGACTTCAGAAATACACACACTAAGGAGCACCTCCAACCTGAACATACAACTGCCATGGCCAGTATCATCCTCACTGACTTATACTGAGCAATACACTTTAGTGTTTTTTGGGGGCAAGCCCTATTTAAGAGAATGACCCTGTGACAAGTAAACTGGACTAACAGAAGATGCTTTTCTGTATGTGACATGAAATGGATTACTTGTAGAAATCTCTCCTTCCGTTTTGCTTTAGCACACAGCTTCTATCTACCACCTCTCCCCTATTTTTAAGCCTGCTTTTAATTATTTCTCTTTAATTCCCCCCTCTCTTCCCTGCCAGCGTGAAATCGCTATGCTGAGCATTTATGAGGAATTTGCCAGTGATGAATTTGCTCAAACTTTAAATGCAGGCAAAAGGAGCAAGTCTGGAGCTTGACGTCAGAAAAATAGTTGTGCAAGTAAATCCTATTCACAAAAATAGTTTGAAATGATGCAGAATAGGTTCCCAATCCAGCAAAGCAAAACATATGTTCCTTCTGCTGATGTCCATCATTTCATGAAAGTGGCTGCCACTTTGGCTTATGCTCAGTAATACCTTACTCCCCAGGTAGTCCTATTGAAAACTGTGAGACAATGCAGGGAGCAGCATTCTCAGTACTAAGAGCAGCAGCAAGGCTGTCCCTTTGTCAATCATCTATAATCTCTGCTTTTATTAAAATAGTTTGAAGAGCTGATGTGTGTGCTGACAGTTTCCAGCCCTGGTGCAGCAGCCCATTGGGTTGTAAAGGGATTTAGTGCTCCAAATGCTGCAACAAATCTTCTAACTGACCAATTATCACTTGATGGCCACCACTCTCTGGCACCCTAGGGGCCATGTCATTGAAGATAAGCTCTGTTTATGTTAACGTGGTGTCAGGATGTACAGCATATGTCTATGAAGCTGGATGAGTGCCCTTTTGCAGGATGTTCTGTACATTCACATTGTGCAGCCAAGAGCCCTGAAGGTGTTGAAAAAGAAGAAAAGGCCTTTCACAGAGCTTAATCCAATTAAAGCACATTAATGAAGGTTAGGATCATCTGTCACATTATCCAGACATATCCTTTCATGCATCATCATCTGATTACAAAGTCTGATGTTCTTTCAAGGCTTTTCATCTTCACCAAGAAAATATGATGGGAAATTCAACACTTAAAATACTGGAAGCTCAGATGGGATTTTTGTGCCCTCTCAAAAAAGAAATACGATGCTTATTTTGAAATAGTAGTGTGTCTCATCAGCTGGTACAAATTGGCATATATCTGGCACAGCCTACAGAGCAAAACCCCAAGTAACACTTCCTGACCTTTTGTTTGAGGGAATGTAAAATCTTAGCACAGATGAGTAAAGGAAGAAAAAAGGAGAAGAAAAAAAAGGAAAAAAAAAAAAAGAAGAGAGGCCTTAACACTATACACAGGATCTGGGGCTCTGTTCCTGCCACAGTGGTATCAGGATAGACTTCTCTGATAGTCTTCCCCATCACCACCACATTAAACAATTTGAACAGTTTTAAGGGAGAGATCTGTCATTCTTGATTAGAAGAGAGGAAAAGGCAGATTCTGTACAGCCCTCTTTACGCCACTACAGCAAGGCAGAGACAACAAAAGCAGAGCTTACACAGCCATGTGAGAATATCACTCGTACAGGAGCTCCTGCAGACACAGTGAAACTGCCCTACCCTTCTCGTGGTCTCCACCTGCCTTGCTCCTCAGAGAAGTTGGAGACCACAAATCCGCATGCTAAAAAGGCTAACATGAGCCAGGAGAAGTCTAATTTACAAAACTTGTTCAACAGGTAAATCCATTAAAGAGCATGATGAGGATCCCATTAGAGAAAAAAATAAACAGGAAATTCATAATAACGTCCCCCCAAATAAGCCTCAAACTCAGCATTACCCTATGACACAAGTATGACAATTGGTGACTATCTAAGGCCTTCAGTTGGCCACTGCTACCTCCCTACAAAAGACTCTGCTCTTGTAACACAGCTGGTAAGAAAATTGCTGCACCCCTTATCCAAGTCAGTGCAAATGCCAGTTCCTTGTGCCATGTGGACATGAATCTGCTTAGGGTAACCTTGAACATAAATCCTACAAGAATGCCTAAGCAGTCACACTCAGGAGGTGTACTGGTTCCTCACGCTCCCTCTCAAACAACTACACAAAGCAAACTGAGATTATAATTATTAACACACACACACCGTCTTCCCCAACCTTCACTCAGCCTTTTTGGGAGCTATCTTTTCAGGCTGTATGGAGGCTCGGGCAGGTGAGAGAGTAAACATTTTGGCTTTTCCTGACAATCAACAAGGATAAAACCTTTTTTTTTTTTTTTTAAACTTAGTTTATGAAGAAATCACAGAATTCTGCATGAGTGTAATGCCCATTGTCGGCTCAGTCCCATTGCTGTTGCCACTCTCTAGGCACATATGCTGAAATTTGTGCAATCTGTACTTTGATATTTGCAGTACTGGGTCTGAAACAAAAAGGCAAGCAGCCAGACCTTTGGGGCCTCTGATAGACTTACTGAGAGGCTGGAATGATTAATGAAATAGATATCTCATTAGTATTCAAGGAGCATCCAGAGCCTACAAGGAATGTTAGGTTTTTAACAGGTAACTTCTCTGGAGTTTATTAAACTTGCTGTGTACTTCAAGCAAAGAAAGCAATGCAGCATACATGCCTAGTGTGCTTAATTTCTCAGTTACAATTAACATGTTACTGAGGAGCATTCCCTGTTGAGGACTACATACTTCTGTGAAAAATCAGCATAGAATTTGACAGAACATGTCTCATCTTACATTGCTTCGCTATCTCACAAGCACTGACATTAATGTTACTTAAAATCGAATCCAAAATAAAACTTCTCTCAGCTTTCCCTCTTGGAAGCATGGTGGGTGGACTTCACCACTTTTACAACTTAAAACACACGTGCCTACTTATAACTAGGAAGAAATTTACAGGACTGGTTGATGGAGAGCTAAAACACAATGAAAGGACATGCAGCATATTGTGCTGTTTTTATCTTCTTCCTATTTCTTATACGTCAAGCTAGAGCAAGTACTACTGATGTACCACATGACCACTCCTTGTATATCTGTGCTTGCAGACATCATCTTGGTTAAACTATCACCCCGTAACCTATTGTGGACAGACATTTGCCTGTATGACAATCCTAAAGCTGATTCAGCAACAGGATCATCCTACACAGTTTAGCTCACTTTTCCTGAGCATGGCCTGCCTTATTCTCCAAGTTTCAAGTCCAGTCTAAGAGATCAAGTTACCCCCAAAGCTCTGAGGGGCAAAGTACAAATACCTAGCTGGTCAAGGTCAGTCTAATTTAACATTCAGTCCAAAATACACTTACAGACATCTGGGAATCTATAGACAACTTGCTATACACATTCCCTCTATAGACGATGTTCCCAGTTGAGATCAGGAGCATTTGGTACACCAGTGAAATGATTTCACAATTAGCAGTTACTTATCAACGCACATGTGCTTTCTTGATGCCTTCAGTGATAAGTTGATGTCCTGATGCACAAGCTTGCATTAGCATTCATTTAGCAAATAAAGATTTGGCACAAGCCTGCCTTAAATGAACTTGTGGATTCGGATAGCCTTAAACTTTGAAAAAGTTTGCATCCCCTTATAAACCCTTTCTGTTTTTATCCTGTTTCCGGTTATCACTGGTCACATTAATCGCTGCACAAACGTAATTGTTAAATTGTCATTTTATGAAAGAAAAAGGGTGCCCCTGTGACAGGCTTTTCATTTCTGTTTGCCCTGTTTTATACCAGTAGTAGCAGATTTGACAAAGAGTATGTGACCTGATTTCCCAGATGTCTGTAAATGTACTTGGCATTGAATTTTAAATCTGACTGAATTCAAAGCCCTTCATATAAAACACAACTCAAGTTAACTTTTATCTCTTTTTTCTTTCTGTCTCTCAGCAGCTGTTCTTCTTTTATTATTTCATGTGCTATATTCAATATGCAAAGTTTCCTTGTTTGTTAGAGTGCATTACACTTTCTAATGCATCTGTCATGTTGGAAAACAGGAAAGTAGCATAAAGCCTCTCTTGTGATTTCTTCCCTCCTTCCCTCCAGTTAAAGGAAGGCTTAGCTGGGGAAGGGGAGGGGTTGGATTTGCCTCTAAGCATCTACAGAACACAGAAAAGGGTTCTTCAGCTTTATGAAACTTTAAAAAGTAAAATACCAGTGAATTTAATGCTTATAAATGACAAAACATGACTGGCCTTGGGAATTCTTCTTAAAAGGATGATTTTGGAGCTAAGACAAGACAGACAGGAGACCTGGATTCTATTCTCCATCTACCAGCAGCTTTACTGGTTAACCTCTCAGGCTGTGCCAGTCCTGGAGATATTTAGAGAAACAATCCACATCATCATCTAACCAATGCTGGATCCTATGGGGGCGGCTTTTTAGATAAAACAGCCAGACCTGCTTTCAACCCTTACTTTAGTTAATTCTGTGAAAATTGAGCCAAATCAAAGTCATACAGCCGAGTCCTGCCTCAGAAGTCTTCCACACGAAAGCTTCCTAGAATATAAGCCACTGGGGCTTTGTTGATAAGTTTCTTTGGAGCAGACAGATCAGCACGGTTGGACTTGGGTATTTCATCACTGCAGTCAGAGTTACTGGGCACTAGAAGTCTAGCCTGAATGGCGTGAAACTGCTTGCAGGCTAATTCACCCTCCCTGAGTCCCAGCAGCAAAAGATCCCTCTGACAGATTTCTGTACTGACACTGCACCACATTTTATGGTATTCAGCATGTCCACAGTACACCACCCAGCACTGAACAGATTTCCCAACTATCTACGCTACAGGGCATTCTCAGTAGTAAACAAAATCAAACAGTATGATTAACAGGCATTTAAATAAAAATTAGGTATAGCACTGGTTGCTGCGGCACATATGAGCCTCATATATGAGCATTCATATATGAATATTTTATACATATGTGCATATATATGGACTGCTATGAACTTACATGAAACTTACATGCACTTAATATTTTTTAATTTTTCTAAAAAGCTTGCCTTAGTGTATGTCAAATGTAAAATATTTGTGGTTTGTTTGTTTGTTTTTTCCTTTGCAGTAGTATTTACAGAGCTATATGTATTCCTTTCTGCAAATAGCTGTCACTTGCTTGGTAAGAGCAAAATAACAACAACAGGTATTATTATTTGAAGCCAGAAAGCACTCAACATCAACTCACTCAAAAGTATTCTACCACTGTCAGTGGAATTAAACCAAAACATGCTAAACCTCACATCCAAGAGCACATCTGCAACCGAAATGCACCACAATTCCACAAGCATGTGCTCACAAAAACACTCACATATCTGACCAACGTTCTGGCAGGTTTTGCTGATTCCTTCTTATTTCAGCAAAGTTTCCTTGGGACAAAATTCTCGGCAACTCCCTGTCTGGCACTTCAGCCAGAGGCTGGAGGACTTCTGCAGCAACATCCAGACAGCATGCTGCAAAATGCAGACCCAGATTCTTTCACAGTGAATTTTCAAAGACTGAGTCCTAATTTTGCAGCAGCGCAATAACAGATCTAACATGATCATCTCTGAAGCAGAATCTTTTTCCATCCACCACTAACTACTTTAAGTCCAAATATTCCCACTGGTTTCCACATTAGCACAAATTTTCCTCAGTTTCTCTGGGCATCAACAAGAACAGAGTCACGAGGCTAGGTCACAACACAGGTGTGGCCTGACTTCATTCAAAATTTAGTGTCGCTCGTACCTAGTGACACTGAGCAACTGAGCTAGGATTCTGGCCAGTCTCTTGCAGCCTGGTCTTACCCAGCAGACACTAACTCTGTTGAAACTGGATCAGAATGAGCTGTCTTGTAGCCCACTGTGTGACTCGCCTGTTTTGAAAGCACAAGGGATTCTCGTCTCTGGACCCAATCAAGGCATATTTCCTGCAGGACCTGCCAAAAGGACAGCAGCTGAACAGTCAAATGTAGGCCAAAAGCATAATACAACCTTTAAACACACAGCAGAATTCTGGCCAGTAAAACTGTGAACTTAAAAAGAAATTATATGGTGAGTAATGTGCTGTTACCAGGTTATTTGTTCTTTCATACTGCTACCTTCATATTCTCTACTTATTTTTTCATCTCACAATCTAACTGCACAATAATATTTTCAAACAACTTGATGCCACAGTTTGAAAAGTTATTAAAATGCCTTAAAACCTTTAAAACCTCTAATCACCTCTTAAATATAGCTCTGAATGACTCAGAACTAGATCTACAGTTGTGAACTGTGCACTAAACACAGTCCTAACTTTAACTATATGGCTGCCTAGCCAATATTGCAGCTTTGATTTCATGTAGTACATGAAATAGATGTAGCTAAGACTGGGTTTCAAAGAGGCCAGCATTCTGAGGTGGAAAATACCCACGTGAACACCCAGGTAATTATCAGGGAAATATATATATATTTATATTTTTATACGTATATATATGTATTTATATATATATATATATATATATATATATATAAAGAAGGCTGAGAAAAGGGATGGATTAAGCTTCACTCCTCCTCTAAAGTGCAAAAGATGCTGTCCTCCGCTGCACTGAGAAGTGCATATCTCTTGGAAGATGGATCAGTCACAACTTCTCTCCAGGAGCTGGAGGCACAAAGAGGTGAGAGAGGTCACTGTCTTTTACTTCGCTCTGCAACGAAGTGCTCTTTCAGGATCAGATCAGAGCAACCCATACCCAGGCTCTTCCTTTGCCTGAGTCCAAGTACTACAGAGTATCCTGACTGCTTTCTTCTACAACAAAGAAAATCATCTGGAAAAACAAAATGCAATAGTAAATGTGCTTCCATTTTCTAAGGCCGAAGTCCCCAGCCTCTGCCTCATGTTGGCTTGCAAAATTGTGAGGATATTTATGGCAACAAGTGAAAAAGTAAAACTGAGGTGGAGACGTTCCAAAACTGAGACGTTCCAAAATAACGTTCCTTAGATTTTCCTTGAACAGTCCCTCTTTAATGAATATTTTTATAGAGCAAGTATTGATTGCAGCAAAGACTACCATAAGCAACTCTTCTCATTCAGATACATCATAAAAATTGGATCTATGTAAAGTGCCCTGTCCTTAATCCACCAAATATTTAATTATTCATGTGAAAGAGTAACCTTCTGAACAGGAGCAGTTCTGCAAGCTCCAAGCTAATGACCACGAATGGTCTGATACCCATGTTATTCCAGACGAGGTAGGAGCTTAAATCCCCTCTAAGTAAGTACTCAAACCACCACTGCATAAGAGGGCTGGTTTTGTGCAGTCTCTGTGGGTGACGTCCCTGCTCAGACATTATCAATATGTCTCAGTGCCTTCCGAACCTGGCACACTGTTGGAGGTAGAACAAAATTACCTAACCCAGACCACAGCCTTCTGCCCAGGTCAGGCTAAACTGAGGCTTAAGTGCTTTTAGAGCATTGTCCTGATAGTCCTTCATTTCATCCTGTGGGTGCCTCTGCTTCCTGGTACAGCAGTAGGACATACACCAGATGCACAAAGCTGAAGCAAACTTCCTTGAAAGCGTCTCACCCTACGCCAGCCCTGATGTGATTCTGCAGATCACAACATGATCCTCAGTTTTGATCTCAGAGTTTCCCTTTCTTGTTCATAACTATATAAGGAAAAACAAAAAGCAAACAAAAAATAGCCTTCACTCCCCGTTGACATATCAGCACCAGCAAAGAGGGTGGAGACAAAATTCCATATAGTTAGTTTCTGAGGCTGCTTAGGTTCCTGAAAAGTTGCTGTCACTATTGTGCAAGCGTTCAGCTCGCAACAGATCTCCTGCAGTTCAGAGACTGTAATGGAACCACTAAAAATAATAAATCAGCTTCAGAGAAAGAAGTGGAGCCTGATCCATAGTTTCATATGTTCTGCAGTACCCATTAGTTCTTTACAAAATTAATTTTTGTCATTGAAGCATCATCTTTTGAAGATGAAGAGGGTTTAAATCTCTGTTAATATCCCAAACATACCAGTTATACACCTGAGAGGACTAGAAAGGAGTAAATGAAAGACTTTTAGTAAAAAAAAAGTAGAGAGAGTAGAAATTAAGTATATATTTCCATATGCATGTGGGAGAACAGAAGTCCAGGGATTGCTGTGAAGAGTGGAAAGAAAGGCTATAGGAGCAGAGAAGCAGGGTAATATTTTAGAGATAGGAAGGGCTAATATCTTCTTTCAAGCATCTGTCTAGGAAGCGATGAACAGATGGAAGGTTCACAACATCTGGCATTTAAAGAGAAAGTCAATATTTAACAGGATTTCTTCTGTCTTTCAGAATATTGATTTTTGAAAATAAACAGCCTTGAAAGAGCACATACACATGAAAAACACTCAAAAGCAAGCTAACTGAGGTTCTAGGGCTTAGCATACTACACAGCTGTCTCAAGTGAGGCTGCCAGCTGCCCCAAGGGTAGATTTACACCTCAAAGAGGTAGAAATTGAGGAACAGTTGTCCCCAGTTGTTCAGGTCATATGATTTCCATGACTTAATTTAACCTTAAAGTCTATCTGCAGTTCCCATGGGCTATGGCCAGGATGTGTGTTAGGAAAATCCACTACGGGGTTTACTTGTCAGGACTACAGACAGAAAGCAACCTCTACTTTTTTCCACCTTGGATTTTAATATAGCTGAAACAAGCAGGACATCCTACAGAGGTGTTCAGACCAAAAGTGCATCAACCACATAAAATGTGTCACGCTTCCTTCCCCTGTCCCAAGCAATGCTGCAGGCACAGAGCATGTGCCACTTCTCTGTGGCACTCGTATACCTCCATTTCATGCCCTTCTCCTGAGAGACAGAAACGAAACAGAATTGCAAAAAGCTCTTATGCAGGAAAAGGTGTATGTAGTGTGCTTCACAGCTCTTCTATGCTTACAATAGCTCTCTAGACTACGTTGGTTGCTCTCTTGAGAGTGTGACTGCACATAAAAGTATTTATCAGATCAAGGCCCTGGAAAAACAGGGTGCATTTATCTATTTTTACAGAAATTTACATATTTCTATATGTACACGTTTTTTCAGATGTCACTGATTTCATAATACAGAGAAATATTTATGAAAAAGTTCCACTCTTTTTACAGGATATAATAATGAATCTGATCTCTGAAGTTTCCAAGTAATGAGCCAAACTCTCCATCATTCAAGCCCACTAAATTAGTTGTGACAATGACCAGGATTGGCACACTGTTCCCAAAAACTAAAGTTCTAATTATCTATGCTGCTATTTTGGAAATTAATTATAAATACCTTTTAAAATGTAGTATTTTAGTTCCTTTTTTTTTTTTTATTTTCATTTTTTTTTTAGCAACACTTAAATTGAGTGTTGTCTTCATACTTAAGGCCAGGGGAGCCAAAACTACTATGTATGAATAAGCAGATATTAAAGAGTCAGCAATATGCTGGGGGGGGTGGGAATCTTTCTCCTTCAGAAGGGGAATTTCTTTTTCTGCTCTTCTCCTTAATCTGAAATATATTCTTTCAAATTGAAAACAAAACAAAACAAAAAGTATGGGAAAATATAACAGGAAACTTCGAGGATGGAGCCACAACAAGAGGTCATCATTAAAAAATTCTAAATTGTGAGCTATAGAAGGTCAATAAATGTCATTCACCCCTTGAGCCTGGTAACAAACCTAGAGTTGGGCTGAAAAAATCTCAGTCATAAACAAATTTCAGCATGTGCCCACAGGGAAAGTTAAATGAAACCCGTTCCATGTAGCCAAAACTGTAAATTAAAGCCTAAACATTCATGCCCCAAAAGAATCAACAACCCTAGTCCAGATAAAAGCTAGCTTATTTTATACCATTTGAGAGTTACTCAGATGTCCTAAATTCCATCTAAGCCCCTGAGCCTAGTGTTTCCTTTTGACTAAATGTTTCTGAAAGCCTGAAGCTAGCCAAGAGAAAACACGAAGTACAAAGACTCATATGGAATTCTGGCCACATTAATAAGTCCTAAATGATAAAGGTCTTTTCCCTTCCAATTTTTTTCCCGTCAGTTAAACTACCTTACCCAAAGCCCCTGCCAAGAGGTTCCAGATCTCTGAGTGGAAAGGAATTATTTAAAAATGGAAGGACCGATACTGTCATCCCTCAAGGTCCCAGGCTTTCCTTACAAATAAAGGAAACAAATCCTTGCTGAGTACAGTGTACAAAAGCCAGCAGCATATAGTTCACAGGAGCAGAGGGTACTGTTTATTCACAAGTTGCAAGCACATATTACCAGAAGAACTGCACGATGAGGAGTATATGAACTTGAGTCAGCTAAACTGTTTCTTTCTATTTAGCAACTTGTGTTCTGTGTAATTTCTTTCATTTCAAAAATCTTTCTCTGAAAAAGTGATATGGAACTAACACAGCAGCTGCAGAACAATGCTGCTACGTACCTGGTTCATTGCACAGGCCACTGGAGAAAGCATCTAATGAGAACCAAAATGTCTCTCTCTTCTAAAAGAATGCCAGAATCTGTTTGGACAAATTGCTGATCACTAGGCATGGTTTAGAACTGGAGACAGTTTTTGAAGATGACTTGAGCAAGCTACAAAAACTGCATCTGAAGAAACTATCTGTAAAACAAGGACAAAGAATTTCTGATTTCTTTCAATGTTTCTCAGCAGCTGGCCATATAGAGAGCTGCTTACACAGGAGATATGATTTCCTTCTATGCATTAAAGAAACTGGTTCTCTGAATGAGGTTGTTAGACTTTTTTTTCTTACTATTCATCTATTTTTGTAGCATTAAAGACATCACAGTCTTCTGGTGTATTAATTTCACTATACGTTCTGCTTTCCTTCTCCTCTCCTAATGACCTGGACCTGTGAACAGACTGTTGTTCTGACACTACAGGGTATGAATGGCCTGTGAGCATTCACAGTTAGTGCAGACACTGGTTTGGCACCCCTGAATTTATGCCCATCTGTCAAAGCGGTTTTGTTCCCACTCAAACACACATACATCAGTTGCAATAGAGTACTGGCACCAGGTGTAAGTTTAGAGTAGACACAGCTAGAGCATAAAGAAAAGAAAGAAGTTTTGCTTTGCAAGAAGCTTCTTCTGATAGTAAGTAATCAAAACATATGGAGATTACAGACTCAGATTTGTTGACACTTTGAGGCATTATGCCACAAACAAACACTTTTATCCTTCAAATGTTTCCTTGCTGAGAATTTACATTTGAAAAGCCTAATTAAGGGACAATATCATCCCCCACAGAAAATAAGCAACCTCTACAAATTCAGTGGATATCCTTTAAAGTAAGCTGAAAAACCTACCCTTACATAAGGCTTCATTTTGTTAGGGGAAGGATGGTGTTTCTTGCTCCCTTAAATGAGTTACGGGCATTCAAATAGGCAGAAGCTAAGGAAAGCTGTCCTGAAAAGGAGGAAAAAAAAAAGACAGGGGAAAGAGAGAGAGAAAGAAAAAGCAAGTTTTGCTTTTTGGGAACAACATTTTCTTTATTCTGATCACATTTCCTGTTCAGGAGCAAAAGAAAGTTTACTCCTTTGACAATAAGCATTTATAAACTCTTCTAAAACTGTGAACCATGGTTAGAGATTAAGGACCTGAGTGATAGGTACTCATTGTTTGTGTATTTGTAAGTTTGTCTAAGAGATTTAGTCTAATAAGAAGTACCCAAGTCTGAGCTCTAGCAGAAGACTTATTTCTGCCCCTCTCTAGTTGATTCAAGTAAGAAAATCTTACCGCCACATCCTACCTACAGGGGTACAGGAGTCTCTAAGGAGAAAAAGGTCCTGAGACATGGTGGAGGAAAAAGAGAAGGGCAATGTGACTTAGTTGAATTGGACAAAGAGTAACAGAAAGGGATAAAAATTGCAAAGTGTGAGGAGGGCAGTCATGCCTCCAGTCATTCCTTAGGTATGCTAAAAGGCAAAGGTGAACCGTTGTGCCGAAAGGACACACGAGTTCAAAACACACCAGTTTTTTGGACCACACCAGCAATTGGACCCCTTGTGATCAGTGAAGCCTTGAAGTATGATTGATATCCCTCACAATTCATATATGTCCAGTGGACATTGGGTGGTGCTAATTTAGGCAGTTGGTCTGTCAGAACTGATTTCATCTTTGTCCCTATCTGCACTGTCTGAAACCTCCAGTTTTCTTTCTTACTCTGTTACAGCTAATGGCAATGAAATAGCCATGGAGATGTCAGTGCCTCAATAGGTGGGGTGCTCTGCATCAGGCAGTTTGTAATGTCGTTGGGTTCCCCGCCAAACAACTAGGTGAGACACAGAAGTGTTAGAAAAGCCTCCCAAAGACAACTCTACACAGGTCTGTAAAAACAGGTCTTGCGTAAAGCTGCTGTCTGGCCCATGACACAGACACACCTGAGTAGGCTCAGGCTTACAGGACAAAGAGAGCCTGGGCGTTTCCACTGAGAGATCCCTCGAGAGCAATCTGCCTCAGCTAGTGTGTGTTACTTGGACTCTGGAGGACATGTATCACAGCTCTTTGCCCTGCAATGGACTGATCTAGGACTCTTTTCCAGCAACTTTTGGGAAATGCAAAGGGAGTATTGGAGGAGTGTCCTCTCTGACTGACTGCAGGGTGATCATATAAGTGGATGAAAGCATCACTTATGTATTAACCTACACTCTCAGTCACGCAGGAGATCTGAATAGAAAATATCGAATTTGCAAGAAAGCTTTGTGCATGAAAAGGTACCAGGCATAAAGGGACACCCAATAAAACCTTGTGCTAACCCTGCAGGGAAAATATAACAAGCAAACATCTTTCTCCCCACATCAAGGTAACTTGTAAACTAACGAGCCAGAAACAGATGTTTGGTATCTCACTTTCAGAATCAGCAGCTCCCTAAAACGATGCCTGAGTTTTGTCATCTTTGGTGTTCTGCTCAAAGCCAACCATTTAGAGACAGAAATAGTTCTGACAGTGGTATGCTGGCTGGAGCTTCCAGCTACACTCTCTTGCTGGCAATTAGAACATTCTGCTTTATATCCATGTGATAAAAAGATCATCTTTTTTGGCATCTAAGTAGTTATCTTCAGACTTTCATAGTTTTGGGGTTTTTTGATACTACTGAAGAAAACACGAAATGGAAAAAATGCAAATAAAATAGAGGTGTAGGAATAATCCCTTTCATTCACATGATGCTCAGTTGCTGAGGGTTACCAAATTCTTTCAGTTATGTTAACACAAATTAAAACCATATTAAAGGTGCAATTCCCAACTGAAGCTCACACATTAAGATGTCTTAACGAAAATGTAGGCAGACTACTCTGGTGTTTGTTGAAAAGAGAAGGCGAGAGAGAGGGGACAGAGAATGTAATTCCCTCTCAGTAAGTGGAAGCATTTCAGGATGAAATAGTACTAGTGGTACATATTAAATTTCATAACAGGATGTTCTCAGCTCAAATATCCTCTTTAGTCCTTGATTTTATAACTGAGACTGGCAGAGCAAAACCATTATGAGACCAGATAAATATAAAAGTTTTATTTATTTTAAATTGCTTTTTCCCTCCAGCATTGCTGCTCCAGACTTTCTGCATTCCTGAAATTCAGACACACTCCTATATATCTCACTTCATGCATCAGGGAATACGCTTCTACCTTCCAAATTCCTGCAATATCAGTTCTCAGATCAGCCTTGCAATTTGAGTTCTGTTATCTTTTGACCCTTTACTACTACTACCAAAAAAAAAAATAGAAACTCCTGTACCCTGAGTTTTCAGAGAAGGTTAAAAAAAAGTAATCTGTCTACTTTGCACATCAATTATCTCTAAAAAGCTAGCAGACAATTCTCAGCTTTGTCATAAAACTTTCACAGAGGTTCAAGCCTAGAC
Source organism: Cygnus olor (assembly GCF_009769625.2). Classification (NCBI taxonomy): domain Eukaryota; kingdom Metazoa; phylum Chordata; class Aves; order Anseriformes; family Anatidae; genus Cygnus; species Cygnus olor. The sequence goes on along the minus strand of NC_049172.1, from coordinate 38,076,363 downwards.
AGACCTTTTGTCTTTTATTGACCATATTCCCCTTTGAGACTTCTCAGGTGCAAACACCAGATGCCTTCCAGCTTTCTCTCCAACACAGAGCTGTTGGGAGAGGGCTGTAGACTTCCCTTCCTCAAGCAACAGCGTGCTATTGCTGCTTTGGATATGCTAATATTTCCTGGGCCTCCTCCAAACTGTCTCCCTGCCCAGACAGATTGTTAATGACTGTTCCCAGGACTGCTTAAGTCTTTAACAGGTTGGTAGCTCATTACGGGGAACAATGTCCCTTTTCCTAAGCAAGGAAATGTTCCAACATCAAAGTTCTGCCTTTCCATACATTAAACCCTGTATTTCATACAACATGTTCATCGGCAGCCACACTTAATGAATACCTACAAAAACAACTAATGTGTAGAGTCACTATTGAATACTGATTAAGAACAAAGATGGGAAGACATTTCAGGGTAATAACAGGTTTGGAACAGCAACTATCTAAACAGGGAAACCAAATCAGATCCTTAGTCAGTTATGATATACAATAGCTGTTGCTATGATCATGCACTTTGTTTTTGTATTACATCAGCCTTGCACCTAGGCGATGTTGGTTTATTCTCACGTGGATTATTTCTTGTGGAGCTCTTCACACACTTGTCAGATCTACTAAAAATAAAAAATAACAATAAAAAAACAGGAAACATATGGCTTGATATTTAGTTTCGAGATTTAGTAAGACGTTTTAACATACTGCTATAAACAACGTAAATATGTATCCAACCAAATAGACCTTTCAGTGCATCCCATATGTGTATGTTTATATATGTTGAGAGGGAGATAGAGACAGTTGTAGAAACAAAGACTGTCATGTTGGGAGACAAGGTAAAGACTGTCTTCCACGACAATAAGTTGGCACAACCTGGAATATTTTAGGCTTCCAGCTTAATGGACATAACATTTCCGTGTTACCTTAGCCATTATGATGCCAGAAACTGGGGTGCACTCCCTCTGCCTGCAGGAGTTTAGGTCACTTATGCTCAGTGCTGGCTCACTGCTAAGGGCTCTTATAAACCTTTCTTCAGGTGGCAGGAGCATCAGGAGGGGCTTCTCTTTCCTCCCTTTGAGATCAGATTTTAGGCTAAAAGTCCTTCCTGCACTCCACCCCCACCTGAGCTACATCACAGCTGTGTCTGCACCCAGTCTTGAACCTTGTCAATCCTGACCTTCACAAAGACTTGTCTTTCTGGCTTGACCTGGGACCTGTCTCACCACTGTGGTCTTGCCGAGTGATCCCTAGACTGAGGCTGATCCCAGTCACTATCTTCAGGCTTGATCCTGATGGTGCTAAATCCAGGCAGACCACTTGGTGTGGTCACTGCCCCCATCCCTTCCTCAGCAACTGACTTGCCTGCCCTTTGTAGAGCTGCCAGCTCTGATTGCTCCCTCATCCTATTATGCCATCAAATTTGTTCTAAATAGCAGCTGCTCCCGAGGATCCATTCAGGATCCTGACCATGGAAAGCTTCTATGTTACTATTATCAGTTGCTATGCCATGCTTGACAATCCCACAATTAGCTGTCAAATGAGCATGTCTATCTGAGAACCTCTCTACATCTCACTTGCTCTGCGCTCGTTCCATTTATCGCTTGTCCTTGGGAAGATCCAAGATTATTAGATGCTTTGGAACATAACCAGAACCTTAATTTTATTCCTGGCTCATAATGTTAAGAGCTTAAAAATGTCGATACTATGGCCCTTGCATATGTTAGCAGCAGAAGTTCCTTCAGTGCGAACACAGAGAAAACAGGTGTTTGGCAACAAAGAGTTTTTCTCTTGTGTCCACTCAAGACGACCTAATGGCAGCACATATCAAGCCTACTGACTGTGAATGCCAGCTACAGGACTCACATGGAAACAGGTCTCAGCTCCCAACAGGTTAGGAGGAACATTACATAGCCGAAAGCCAATGGTAAGTCAAGTGATTCACAGACAAGTAAAATAGGCTTTATGTTTTTCCTCTCTTGAATCAGAGTTATGTTTCATGGATGGTGAGGTAGAGAAGAGCCTCTACAAAGCTTCTGTGGATGGCATCCACAGAATTCAAATGTATGCTAAGTTGCATCATTAATATTCATGCATCAGTGTTGCTGCCAAAAGAAATAATTTTTACAACAAATTTAGCTTACTGCACTCTGAGCTGTCAAATTTCTACAGGATTTTGAAGCTCACAAATTCCTTTTAAGCTCAAACTAAATCCAGAAAACAAAACCATCTTTTATTTTTTATGAACTTCCATTGTTCTACCTTTTTTGTTTGTTTCTTTTCCAGACACACTAATCCTGTGGATTCAGCTTTTCAGTTTCTCCAATTCACCGTGTTTTTGAAGAGGTCAGTCACTATTAAAGCCAACAGGGAATATCCTTAGATGGTCAATTCATATTTTCAAAGGATTTAAACAGATTTTTTGGCAGACAGAAAACACAGTGATTACTTTTAGAACATAAAGTTTTGTCCACAGCACTCCATTTTTCATAAAACCCGTTTGTTTTTATTAGCAGAAATGTCTTGAACTACGTGATCATTTCAGTGAAAAGACTTAAATCAGCTTTAGTCTAAGCCAGCATGTATTTATTATGTTTTACTTCTATCTGGTGAATTGTCTTTTGAGGCTACTTTGTTCTGTCCAGATAACCACTGCAATTTATGTGGTTGTTGTTCGAACCTGAGCAGAGGACACTATAAAATATTACTACATAAGTCACATGGTAGATTCCCTATATCCCAATTGCATCCAATAATATCAGAGCAATCCAGCTGTGAAGAAGCCATATGTCACCTTCCTCTAGGAACGAGACAAGCTGCAAGTCTGTACGTTGTTTCTTATACAGAAGGAAGAATAATCATCCAAAGAGAGCAGCGTTGTCCCTACTACAGCTGAAGTCTCATATGCCAAGCAGGAAAAACTATTCTTTCCCTCAACGCTTTTTAGTTTGCTAGATAAACCTTAAAAATTAAGAGCTTCCTTTGATGAAAATGTTGTCATAGTATCAGAGGTATGGCAAATTGAACCTTATGCTTCGGGAAATCTGTGAAAATGTGCCTAAATTTAAACAAACCTTGAATGTGGGTTTCTCTAGAATCAGATCAGGAGAAAGATTTTTTTCCAAAAATAAAAAAGAAAAACTTGGATGCTAGTTCTCACACAAAGTATTGTCTCAAGTTAACCTGATATTCAAAAGTTTTGATGGCTAAACACAGAATTTGAAGATGAACAATCTTTGGTCATAACTGGCCCTTGAAACTAGAGATCCTTTATTCACATCAGTCATCTGTATCACACTTACTAGCGTGGGAGTATAAGAACATGGCCTTGAGTCAAAGCAGCTTCAGTGACACGGCTACATTTTCATAATTGATCTGGCTGTGAAACTAAACTGGAATGCCAGTGTTCTGTTTTCTCTGTAGAACTGCAAACCAGAGGAACAGGATTCCATGCAAGCTCATTGCCTAATTCAATTTTCAACCAAATTGCAATTCATAATGAAAGATTCTGGAGAAAATCTCTGTAGCAGGGATTCATATTGGTGAAGGTCTCACAATCCTGAGAACTACTCTGCGGAGGAGGACTACAGCATAGCATTGCATACATGGTCAATCAGACCTGCCTGACTGAAGGAGTCGCAATCTCAACCAGCAGTACATGGTTCCAGTTTTATTACCCCAGGTGCTACAGCTATGCCAGGGCTAACATGCACACTCTATTCTGAACATGACTGATAAAACCATGATCTCAAAGCACCCTTAGTTCCATGTCACTGCACTCCAGTCAAGGTTGGAAGGTTGGGCCAGCAAGTGACACTGGTTAACTCATTAGCTTGCTCTGTCCTGTTCTTTTAATAGAAAAAGGTTGTGATGCACCCACATCTGGTAAAAGCCTCAAGGGGGGGGCGGGGGGGGGGGGGGGAAGAGTTAAAAATTAGCTAGGGCAGAAGTGTCTTCAGCTAACAAAGCTGTATATGCAAGAGGACATGTGAGTTACAGCATGAGTCCAAATCCAAGGGCTACACTGTATGATGCAGATACAACTCTATTAACTATTTTGACAGGACAAAATTAATTTCCTTTAAAGCCTGTTAAAAAAAAAAACACTCTTATATGCTTGTATATACATACATCAGCTATATTATGTTTCCCAGGAATTACATACTCTACTAAAATGGCCTTGTATGTAAAAGCCAGGACTTCTGCAAACATATAATTAATTAGCATTGATGCTAATTTACTGTATTGGCATGAGTTCTATTCCTGATTAAATTCTTAAATTTAATGTAAAGGTCTATTTGTATTTCATAAAGGATAATTTTGTGTTTATACCTAGAATAAGGAAATAGATTATGGAAAGCAGTTTACTCAATTCTTTAGTTGCCCATGAAATACACTATACTCCTCATTTTATTTGTGTTAAAAATCATTGTGAAATTAATGTTATCTTGTAATTCTTGGTCTGTAAATACATTTTTAAGCACTTCATTGCAGAGGACTCTCATTCTACAGTCTAGAATTATGTACAGATCACACGCTGTTACTTCTGGACAGCATTCTGCTATTTTGTCTAACCAATCAAGCAGTTATGCAAGTATTTTTCTGGACAAATGTATTTATCAGAATATATATGTAAGGTAAGCACAAGAATACTCGAACATATTTTAGAAAATATTCTCCTTATGGTTTAAATATTGACCAACTCGCATGCAAAAACACCGCACCATTTCATACTGCACTTTCGATTTTTTTCCCCATATTCTTCACTCCACCACAATAAAGAGGACCTACTAATAATAAAGACATAGCAATTGGTCTCTTGAAATTTATCAGAGACCACGGTATACTGAGTGGAAAACCTTATTTATGCATATTCTTACTCTCAGTGAAAGTAGAAAGACCCCACCGATGTCTTTCAATAAAAAAATGTAAATACCTCCATGAATGGAACGGTTCAGAGCCACTCTGACCTGATACAGAAGCGCAAGAGTTTGTAGTGTTCGCTCAGAGTAATTTTCCCTTCTGCCCGCGAAGTGGCAGCAATTTCAAAAAACGTGATCTATTGTAAATGATAGATGTAACAATGACCAAAATCCTAAAAACACAAGCTATATAAAAGTATAATTGAAAATTATGTCTGTAGGTAAGTTTTAGTCAAAAAGTGCAGAGGAAGTGTTTTTCTCCCATTAACAGAGCCCAAATGAGGATTTGCTAGTTTGGGAACAGACACCAACATTAGAAAGGTTTAGGCCTGAGATACTTTCCCTAAATCTCACTATACTCCATGAAGATAAGTAGGTACTACAATGGACAACAGACAGAAAGTAAGACACCTAAAACAAGTGATATGAATTAAGTCCACTAGACATAAGCATGCACATTTTTGACACTGTAAATAAATAAATCCTATCTCATGGTAATAAGATAAGTTTTGACTGTGAGAGCCCTGTGATGGGGCTCTTCAACAGTACTCTAAATACTCTTCAGCAAGTAGAAACATGTCTTAGATCTTCAAGTTTTTCTTCCTGCAAATAGAAAGCTGCATGCCAGAGAAAAGTAGATTCTTCTAATATATTCAGAGCGACTAAACAGGAAGAATTTTTCCTAGAGTAGTCGACCTAATTAAAATTCAGGGGGACTCCGTTTAACTTCTTCATTATTGAGCAATACAGACTTCCCCATTTACGGAAGAAGAGCTCATCTTCTAATGTAAAAAATGTGAAACAAAATGGTTTGGCACAGATCTAATTTTGCTTGCATGCATTTCTTAACTCTGTTTCATCAAGCGTCTATTCTTTGTATAAATACTCCAGTTGCTACATAAGCAAATCTTACACAAATAATGACTGTCATTAAACCACTCATTTAAACAGTTGATTCAAGTGAAATATCAGGGTTCTATAGTCTGCCAGATAAGCACTTGGGAAGCGTTGCTCTGTTATTTGACATGTTTCCCTTTTTTAAAATCCTAAAGAATTTCATGAGTTGCACAATTAGCAGCTTTACATTTTAAACTGGATGAGTGTAGATACTGAAGCAAAAAAGAAATCTATCACTGAAAGAATAAACAACTCTGTTGATACTTCATTGTTGACATGAACAGAATAGAACCAAAACATTTTCTTGTTTGGGGGCACAAATGGATTTAAAATCTCACAGCAGTCAAAGCACATAATGAATGCAAGTTCAAGAATCATGGTGCACCTCTGTAAAAGAAAAACCTGTGACCAGAGGATATTCTGTTTCAAAGTATTATTGCAAAGAGAATGAAAAAAATCATTTTTACTCATATGAATTCTCATTTAAGTCAATCCACAAGTTCTTTTGCTGCCTAAGGACATAAAAGGACACACAACACTCACCAGCTGACAGCTCAGATCTTTTCCCTCTCTGGTAGTATCACCATGTTATTTAGGCACATTTATCACAGAAGTGTAGACACTCCTGTGTCTACAAAATTGAATTTTGGAGGACTGTCTATGATTGAACGTGACCTCATCTGAAATGGATACACTAAACAGGAAGTAACATTTTTAAAGTCAAGCACACAGGCCTAGAGCAGGGTTTACACGTTGCCAGGCCTCTCCCAGCCTAGGCAAAATGGACTCGTGTTGCCACGTTGCTCTGAAGGCAGATTGGACTCCAGCAGGCAATCCTCTTCAGCTGGGAGATGGCAGCCTTAGTCTCACACTACACAGACATCTCCACACCTTATCCTTCTAATTAATTAATCATTACCCAGAGGTCATTACCCATTGTGATGAAAATTGTTTTTAAAAGACACAGGAGGGGACCTGTATACAGGCAGTTTATGAGCAAATAATAAATTAATAGGTAATGCTATCACAAGGATGCTGCATGTTAGGATTGTGGAACTGCTGTTTCCAGAACTTGCTTCAAAAATTGTAAAGTGAGAATAGGCCTAAAGAGAAAGAAGCAATCTCAAAACAATGGTATAGACTGAGAGACTTCAAAAGGATGAATGTTAACAGCAATCATAGATTTTATTTATTTTTGTTCATTGGCATGCTGCGAGGTCTCCATAACTATAATCCTTTGCATATATTTACGTCACCAAACAAGAGCTGAATGAGAAAGATGCAGATTTCATTCAGTTCTCAGCAGGGAACCGATCTTACTGTCATTGTCTCTCATTGACTTATTAAATCTTACAAAAGGTTGTTTTTTTTTTTCTTCTAATTTTATGTTTAATAAATAAGACCAAACTGTAAGTTCAAACACTTCAACATAGTGAAAATGTCATTTTTACAATAGTGAGCATACAAGGCCAAACAAAAGTCACTCTGTACCCCTGAATACTCAACTGTGTAAATTATTGTCAGGCTAAGGGAACATAGATACTGGAAGTTATTTGGTTAACACATGAAAATATCAGAATATATATTAAAAAAAAGGATTAAACAAGACTCACATTTCTCTTTACCAGGGAAAAACAATCTGTTCTGAAATTGAAAAAAATAAACAAATCAGTGTTTTAAAATAAGTGAGAAGTCTCTTATACTACCTGAATAAAAACAGGAATTTAATATTAAGGACTAATGTGTCTCTTTTCTTTGTGTATGACTTATAGATAGTACAATTCAAGGCACTTCTTTATTACAGTTAAATGGGAAAATAAATCTTGTGTATGAGAGTTTGTTTGAACCCTGTTCTGAGTCATATATTGAGATATATAAGTACTTCCATGAAAGATTACCCTGCAGTAAGTATTCATCCTCCTGAAACATAAATTCTACAAATTATTTTTAGATGTACTAAGATGTAGCTCATTCAGCAAAGAATGAGCAGTTTGAATAATGAAAATGGGAGGTGTTAAAAAAAAAGGGTCTTGTGGATTTGTAAATAATATAATCAGAGTGAACGTGCCTAGTACTTTGTTCTTCATAGTCTTGATTCTCTACAAGATTATAACCTTGAAACAAAACTTGTGAGGTTGAGAAAATAAGAGGGTATCTCCATGGCAGTTACTAAGAGCACTTTTGCGTACAAAGAGAGAGTAAGGACCTTTTACAAGGTAAGTACATCCTTAACTATCATGGAGAGAAAGGTGTAGCAATCAGAACCTAATAGTCGATTTCTAACATAATGCAGGAAAAAAAAAAAAAAGGAAGCTGCAATACCACTCGAATTTAATATGAATACTCCATATTGCAATTTACTCCAGGGAAAGTATCACTTGTAGGCACTGAGCAAGGCACCTTCCATAATCAAGTAGGGTAAGTAATTCCCCAGGGTTAATAATCTGTACTGGTTTTGGCTGAGATGTAGTGAATTTTCATAGTAGCTCATATCATAGAATGGTTTGGGTTGGAAAGGACCTCAAAGATCAGCTAATTCCACCCCCACCCCTACAATAGGCAGGGATGCCACTACTAGATCAGGTTCCTCAGGGCCTCATCTAACCTGGTCTTGAACACCTCCAGGGATGGGGCATCCACCACCTCTCTGGGCAGCCTGTTCCAGTGCCTCACCACCCTCTAAGTGAAGATATGCTGCTGTATTTTGGATTTGTGACACAACCCTGGTATCTTAGCCATTGCTGAATGGTGCTTGCATAGCATCAAGGCCTTCTCTGTTTCTTATGTTGCTCACTTCCCTCCCACAAGTAGGCTGGGGTGCACAAGAGGTTGTGAGGGGACACAGCAAGGACAACTGCCCCCAACTGACCAAAGAGATATCCCATACCATATGATGTTGTGCTCAGCAGTAGAAGCTGAGGGAGAGGAGGAATGCAGGAGGAGGGCATTCAAGGTTATGGTATTTGCCTTCCCAAGTAAGCATGACACAGTAGGCATTCCTGCTTTCCTGGAAATGGCTGAACACCTGCTTGCCAACGGAAAGCCATGAATAAACTTGTTTTGCTTTAATTGCATGTGCAGTTTTTGCTTTACCTGTTGAACTGTCTTTACCTCAACACACGAGGTAACACACTCACTTTTGCCCTTCCCATTCTTTCTCCCATCCTGATGGGAACATGTGAGTGAGCAGCTGCATCGGCCTTGGCTGCAAGCCAGGGCTAATCCCCATCATCATCCAAGACTGAAGTCACTCATAATCCTGAAAATGGGTTTAACCAACTTGTACCACAATAGTATCCATGCCAGAGCAGTAAGATCAGTAAGACACACCTGAGGAGAGTGTAAAATACCAAAAAGCACACTGATTGCAACAGTCAAGGAGGAGGAAACAATAAGGTAGTGGTGATCATTACAACATGTGACCCCAGAATTAGCTTGTGCCAGGCCTTACAGACACTGCAGAAGAGTTTTCCTACCTCATTTAAAATTGTCAGATGCTGAAGACAAGAAAAAAAGCATAGGAAGAAGCAAATATTACAGTTACAGAGATGCAGAACATATTTGTTATACTAGTCATAGAAACCAACTATACAGATCCGTGTGGTAATTTCTAACTACTGAAAAGGAAAATAAAGGCTCTACTCAAAAGTATGAATGCAACAATATCAATGCTAATGACTGTTCTGCAATTGCAAAATGTTTCATTACCACAGCTGTCACATATCACATATTTAAGAGGTTCTACCAAAAATGTGTTACAGCTGTACGTTCCTGCTCCCATCCACAGTTCTTGCTGGGTGAAGGCACTGCTTGCAGATATGGTGTCCAAAAAGGAGAAAAGAACCCCTTTTTAGACACCAGTTTAGCCTATAAGCAAGAAATGCTAGAAGATGAAAGCGATGGAATTATGATCTTTGGGAGGTGGGGGAAATTGTTTCCTTTGAAGGGTGAAGCAAACAAAATCTTGAAGGACATTCAGCCAAGCTTACTGAGGTGAGCCTACGTTTTCCATGCTCTTTCCTCAAAGTACATGGAGATCCTGACAGTAAAGCTCTATATTAGTGTTGCATTTAACTCCTACTCCAGCCTTTACTTCTCCATAAACTTACCTCAAAGCTTTTTATATTAACAGGAACTATGCCAGGTCTTTCTTACTGATGTAAATCCAGAAAATGCATCACCAAAACCCATATGCCAAGTTTCTATTTGTGCATGTAAATCACATACTTAATACACACTTGTTTACTTAAACAAGGAATTTAAGTCTATACAAAGACAGAGCCAATTAAAAACTCCTCATAAGGAAAAACGGAAACTAGTAACACATGTAAAATAAATCATATAGGCAAACTTATTAATTTGCAGAGCCAAGCTAGAGTTAAGATTTAAATGCTCATTGAAATATAAATACAAGGTATTTTTTCTGTCCCTTGTGTACTGTAAGGGACTTAAAAATAGTACAACATTTGGGATCACAGCTTTGCTCTTACAGCTTTTAAAATACAGAAGTATGTGCATAGCTATTTTGGTCATTCATTGGGGGGAAGTTATTCAAATTTTCATATAGTCTGGCAGAACATCTGCAATTATTTTGTGATATTCAGAACACATGTTTCATGAAATGTAACACCAATTAAAAAGCTGCTCTATATTTAAATTTGACCATATATACGCGTGTGTATATAATATGTATATCTAAAAGTCTGGGTGTACATGCTTAAGTTGGAATCATAAAAAAAATAAGAGGATTTAAATGTATTGAGGATGGTATTATCATTACCACTGGTTTCTGTTTCTATGGCAGTTTTATCCCAGGATTGCAACATGTTAATTAAGGCTCCTGTTCAGAGAAGCCTTCTTCCTCTCCAGGAAGGCTGTTTTGCACATGCTTTGACTCATGCATAAACTTAAGTACATATTAACGCGATTTCCTGAACAGTGATGGCTTTAGCACATAGGTATGGGATTTTTTTTCTCCTTACAAGGAACTAAATTTCATACTGTCCCTGAGGCCTTCTCAATTCATATAGTCAGTCTCTTTAACCATTTTTACTCTACTGTAGTCCAGGGAAATGAAACAGATCCACATTTTCCAATCTGTTCCATAATTTGGGGGACATTTCCTTTTCCAGACCAGCCTAAAATATTAGGGAGTTTTCTGAAAATCAAGACCTAACTGTGTAAAAGCATAAACCCAAACCTAACCTACTCAGTTTTATTGGGGTGTGTTCTTGTTTTGCTGGGAACAGGGGAAGTGGTGGTGTTCATATTTGGCTCTAAACTTGCAGAAAATCATATCGTTATAGAAACATTAGATCTCTGGTCACCATTAATAACAAGAGTCATTACAATTTATGGCCTTACAAAGAGGGATAAAAATTCAAAAGGTTTAAAGGAAATAAAATAAAAATTATGTTCTATTTAATCACTGTTACACGTACTTCAAGAGTTTTCCTTTAAGATGTTTATGAGCTCTATGCTGAATGACTTAACCAAGTAACATGTCAAAACCAGACAGTCCCGTTCCCAGCACTGGGAGCCCAGTACAGAAACAGGATCTCCTTTATAGACACACAGCCACATTAGTCAAACAATGAATTCAAGTTAATTTCCTAAATAACATAAAGACAGCACTTCTCCACCCCCCAACCCCAGTTTCAAGTTGTAGCTTGAAGAGTATTGCAATGCACTGTAGTAAAAATTCAAAAGAAAAAAGGGAGCGAGAAACCCAGCTCCCATTAGCTCATAAGAAAGGCGAAGCACATCTGACCCAGAGTCCAACCAACCCTGGAGAAGTCTGGCACATTTCAAGAAAGCAAGCCACAAAACAGGAACACTTGACCAAGAGCAAACACTTTAAATATTGCATCCTTGCGTACATAGTATTTAACACGTATACATATGCATTTGATATGTGCACATAGTATTTCATATTTTCCCTCTTTCTCTACAGCACTCAGCCTTGGACTGGCAAGTAGGTTGCACAGCACAGGCTTCATTCCTGGTTTTTGGTACTGCTTAGCCTCTCCAGCAGTGCTCACTGGACTCCTTGCAAACCAGACAGCAGCGACCAAGCCCATTATATATAATAATGTATATTATATACATAATATATAATAATTATATATAAAATATATAATAATCAGAATTTACAGAGGGCTACTATTTCTTCTTTGATATTTTTCCTCTGAAAATTAATATATTATATGTCAAGAAGATTTCTCAAAGTATAATCCACTCTGTTGAGAAATTTGGGATGATCTCATGAATAAGCAACGTAATAGTAACCGCATGTGGCAATTATGTGCTCTGGAATAACTATCCTTATTTGTATATCCACTTCCCAAACACACAGGAAAAGCAGTGAACTTTGCCAGAGATTAACAAGCACTTCGAGGTAAGAATCCTAAAAACAGGCTTAAGAGACAAGACAGATTTCTGATCAACTCCCCAAAGACAACAACTTCCTGCTGGGACCACTGGAGCTATAAGATGAACGCAGGGAAGTACTAACTCATTTCAACACGTTATGCATAAGATAGTTGGAAAAAAATAATAATGAGATTTTGTCATTTCAGAGCATAACTTTTCACTGTCCCAGAAACACAAAGGGCCTGGGCAAAAAGAGCTAACAGGCCAGTGCAATGTATAACAGGCCAACAGTTAGATTTTGTCCTGACTTCAATTTCTAATTTCAGAGCTTAGCCTCAAGCTAATATATCATTACTCATCTCATACTGAAGAGCAACTTAGATAATCACAATAACAATATTTTGCAGAAAATCTAGTTTCCAAAAGTGAAATGCCAGACACTTGAATGGTCCCTGCTAGCACTTGCTTTTTGAAACACTGTCTGCTCTAGGAAAAATAATAATAATTAAAAAAACCTATGAAACCAGGGATTTTCTGTGGAAAAAAGGCACGTTTCTCCACTCAGAAAGTTAACATGATCTCGAACACAGAACTACTTTTTATAAATATGGTGTTCAAAGTATTTTCTTGAGAAGTACTGTTTAGGACTCATAGTTCTGGTATGCCTGACGGTGAGAGGTAAACTGGGAGATCACTACTAACTCTGCTTTGTCACTAACATCCTTTGAATGTTACTGATTTAATGCTTGCTGTGACCTGAGGACATGTCTACATGCTCTCAGAGATGGTATTCTCTCTCCTGAAAGTCTCAAATCTTTGTATCTGAAGGATGATACATACCACTCTGCTGAAACTCCTCACAATATTTTGGAAAGAGGTCTACTGAGACAAGATGAAGAGCAGCTTCCAGTGCTAGACGCAAAGACTTGTAAATTCATTAAATTGCTCCTCTGAGTCTTTATTTTTGCTGATTTTTGTTCATCTTTAAAGTTCTTAGTCACACGTTTAAGTTCACTGAAGAACAGTACAAATTCATAGGCACCCAAATTCATGTGCAGTCATGCAACTCATGCTATATTGCAGATAATATAGCTTGCCATAGAAAGTCTTACGCCGCTCTGTTTGAAAAGGGTGTCAACACCAGCAAAATGTTATTTCTTTATAAAGCTAACAACAGTAAAGTTTAAAAAAGATTATTAATACATTAATTAACTAGTTTATTATTTAATGTTATGTTATTTTTTATTTTTGTCACCAGTAACAAGAAATATTCAGCATTATACAGCTGCACAACAGAAAAAGCCTTCTTAAATATTTATTTGGCTTGACATCAAAAGCAGGAAGCCTGAACTGTTTCCCACCAAGAACATCCTCCTTGGGAATTGCAGCCCCCTCAGAAATACCACACACCATCTCAGAACACTTATCTAAAACACTAGGAAGAACGTGAGGCTGACAGAACACAAGATCATGCTTTCAGTCTCCCCAGTTTGCTCTTTTGCATGGTATTTGACATCTTGCCAAGACATCATTTCACCTCTCAGAGCATTAATCATGAGAAGATTTATTTTGTTTGAACACTGATCAGCATCATTTTGCGAAGTACACATTGATGTCTTTAGATTTGTGTTCACAGAAATGTCTCAAGATATCATCACCTGGCAGATGTCACCCTCCATTACAGGGAGCTAGCATCAAACACTGCAATCAAAAATTGGACCCAATTACTAAATATATATATATATTTATTATTATTTTTTCCTAAAATGGATTGTCAATTAAACAAGTGGCATTTTCCCAAGCCAGCCCAGAAATGAACAAGGCCCCACAGCAACAGCCGAGTTCCTCTTGAAATTCCAGTGGACCACATAAGGAAATGTGTTAAGGACCAAATTAAACCCACCCTTTACATGGGCAGAAGAAGACAAAAAATGCAAGAATAATTCCTTCTTGCCTTACTCTGAGCATCATGAGCCATGAACAGATGAGGGAGAGCAGCACTGTGGCCCTATCCTTCATTGTCCTGGGAGCTAATTCAATCCTGTTGCTCCAAAGGATGGTAAAGCCTGCATGTTACAAAGACACGTCATCTCTGAGCTGCAAGTTCTTGAAAGCTTAAGGAGCATTCAGGGGAAATATTGTTGCATGTTCACCTTGTTTTTATCCTTTCTCCCCCTCCACAAATCCACTACTGTCCACTGCAGAAGGCAACACTAAGCTAAACAGACTATTCATTTGCTCTGGCATGGCCATTATGTTCAACTTCACACAACTCGAGGAGTTACTAAGAAGGGATTTTGCTTTCCTAAATTTTATTTTTTTGAACAGCGAAGATCATCAGAACTCCCACATCAGCTAATGTTGGTCTCTTTCCTAATGACTCATCAACTAATATTCTTTTCCCAAAATATCTGAGAGAGATCTCTAGGTTTCATAAATACTTCATCTTTCAAATCTTGCTTCTGCATTGCCCACGTTTTTTGAAAAGTACTGGATACTTCCGGTTGTTGTTTCTTCTGTCATTTTTAAGGGCCTGCTTCTGTTCGTCATGCTTGTGAATTCACACTAATTTAAACTATGTCCAGTTATTTTCTGGCAGATGTGTCCAGAAGGACCTCTCTAGAAGCCCTAAGGCTTCCCTCACCACTGAGATCTCATCTGTTTCAGTACATAACTGGTATTTCTGAGCTGGAAACCAGGCAAAAATGGTTTCAACCAGATACTGCTCCAGCAGAGAAGCTGCATCTCCTTCTCCAGGCAACAAGGGCTCTAAAACCCTTGCAGAATAGAAAGGCAGGCTGCTGGGATGGTAAAACCTTAAACTGCAGCAGCTAAGCCCACCCAAGCTTTCAGCCAGAGACCTCCTCTAGAAGGTCTCACTGATAGATATCAGAAAAGGTCACCGATTTAAAGGGATATGGAACAAAAATGTTGCTGTTGCCTAATTTTCAAGGCCATGAGCAAAAGCCTTCTCAGGGGCCTTGAAGAAAATGTCAAGGTACAGAGAGTTTTTTTTTTTTTTTTCATAAAGACCTTTCCAGCCCAGATGAAAATTTACTACTCTTAGCCCACAGAGAAAATGAAGGAAAACAAAAATAATGTATATATCATAACAACCCCAAGGCACAGCAAGAAAAAAAAAAAGAAAAATAATTCACAGCAAGGTTAGAGAAACATGAGACAAATTACAATAATGTAACATAACAGGTGTAAGAAAGCAAAATGAATGGATTAGATAGGGTTGGATCAACATGAGACACTAGCGTGGCCTGACCTTTAGAGCAAAGGTGTACAAACAGTAAATTACTGCCAAAAGCAGTTTGTGATCTCCTGCCAGTAGCAGCTAATTTGCTTCAGTGGAAGAGAAGGGGTGACACAAGATTACAGCTGCCATTTATACATGGGAGAGAGAGGACAATGCAGCACATATTTCTGGGAAGCACAGTGCTAGCCAGAGCTGGCAGGCAATTTCTTGGTGCATTCCTCATCTGGGTTCAGGGATGTTTCCTTCACCCAGATGTCTGAGACATCTAGAAGAAGAAAAAACAAAACAAAACAAACACAGAACCAAAAAATTGTTGCAGATAGCTATGAAGACAACAGCCTGCACCTGGAGTAATCAAAGCATAATGGCTGTGAAATGATATAGATTAGGTGACATAACAGATTTTCGTATGTATAGTGTATGTGGGCAACTTGCCATGGGAATAAGAAGTTAAACACATGCCATCCTTACTGTGTTTACAACATATTCAATATTGGGTGATGCACTACAGAGCCCGATATATCTGAGAAGAGATAGTTACCTATAACTATCATTTTCAAAATAATTTCTGGTTGAACAGGCAATGCAATGTAAAAGTGCTTGTCGTGTGCAGAGAAAGAGCAGATGACCCAAAGTCAGCAGAATGGCAAAGGCTTACTTCAGAGGGGTCCACAAGAAAAACAATTTGGAGAGTGTGTCACACTAAAAGACTGTATCCCTGAAGTAAAAAGAGCAAAGAGGACCCCTAAGGAGATCTCAAACTGTATTCAGGCATGAGATTTATTCATTTGGTCTGATGTCATAAATTTATGATCCCCGTGAATGGCTATCACTCCCCAGTGGGTCTTTTAGCTGTTCACAAGATAACAGTGACAGCACTGCTCAGCATTTACATCACCACCTTCTGAGGTGGATCCTCATCACAGACATAAATGATATATTTGCATCTGAGAAGTACCCTTACTTAGTCAACACAGACCAGTTTTAAGCGTTAGGAGACAGGCAATAAAAATATGTCTTTCCCTGTGTGTTTAACTGTTTTAATTAACTGTGTTTCTATATCACGAAGCCGCTATAGCCACACATATTGGAACGCCACTGTGCTTAGTGGAATAAAAATTCATTTCCCCAAAGAGCTGATAAGTAAGGCCTCTTGCAAATCAAGTTAGTCTAGAATAAATTTAGAATTTAAAAGATGCAGTGAGAGTTTGCAGTTTTACAGTAAGAAATCTCCTTGAGTTTATGATCTTAGGAACCTGACTGTAAACAGAATGCAGTTACAAAATTATATGTTATAGGGTGTTGTAAGATAATTTTCAGTTAGTCATCAAAATTTCTCTTACAAAATTACTTCATTCTAAATTCTTTGGCTTTAAAACCGATGTTAGTTATAGCAGTAATGTAATTTTCCTCCTACATTCAGGTATGAGACTCTAAGCTGTGACATCCTATAAATATATCTGACAGAGATAAACTTCCATTATTTGGGTTTTACTTAATAAAAGAGAGAAATGAACAGAAAAAAAAAAGGTGAGATAATCTAGTTGACTTCCCAGTTTAAAAAAAAATAAATCAGTGATTACCTTTGATAGATTTCCACATTTAGGCCATTTTGTAATAGAGTAAGGACAAAAATCTTTAAAATCTGACTTCAGCACTTTGCAAATTCCTGTTTATTAGATAGAAACTCAGGGTAAGATGAAGTCACAGGCAGGGCAAACCCACTTGAAATCACAGCTTCTAGTAATTCTGCCAACAATCAGTAACAGAACTCAAATTTTTATTAGGAAACGTTTCAACTCAGTTTTTTGAAAGGATGGTACTTTCTGCTATTGGTTACCGGTTACCAAATTTTACTTTTTTTTTTTTTAATCAGAGCTTGAAAGCGATCCTACAAGGAGTTATCGACAAATTATGTGGTTTTTTTTTTTGTTGTTTGTTTTTTAATCTAAAGTGGCTAGCAGAAGAGTACCCTCCTCACAGAATGAAAGCACATTACACTGATATGCTATAGAGAGCCGGAAGCCAAATGAAAATTTTCTCCCACAGTCTATGGAGTCTGATGATAATACTTTAATTACAAAACTGAAATTGAGGCTCTGTTGGCTCAACTGCTTTCGAGAGCTCACCACTGATTCCGGGTTCATTTCTCTCTTCAAGCAGTAGCCACAGAAATCAGAAGAAACTTCTGAGGCTGTTCAGCTTTGGCCTCGTGCCAAGTGCAGCTTGAGGCCATGAGCTCTGATTGTTTGGGGATTTAGATTTGGGTCCCACTCAAATCCCCAAATACCAAACAAACTGCAGAGAAAATAGAAAGCCTCCCACCATCACCGTACTCCATCTCAGCGATTCACTTGGAATGCTCATTCTGTGACTCCTTTTTAAAAAAAGCACGATAAACCTCAGAGCATCTAATTGATGGAAATTTCTCTCTGCATCTTTGCCTAACATGGCCACCCAAGATGCTGTGATATCACTAAATACTGAGCAGAAGAAAGCCACTGAACTCAAGCCAGAAACACGGTCATCTCTGAAGATATGTCTGTTTTCTCCGAATGCTCTAAATTAATGCTAATTTACAGACAAGAGAAGTGGAGAGGGGATTTGAAAACACGGAGAAATGGGACAAAAATTATAGTATGGTTTGCATACTACATGGCTTCAGTGAAGTCATGTGTGTGAAAAAGAACTGCTCTGATTGTGGGTCAGCCATGGAGAGAGGCAGATGCTGAGAAAAATTCGCATCTGGAGAACACTCCTCTGACCTTGTGGGGCCCAGGCTCATCCCTTCACTCCCAGAAGTTTGTCTCTTAGGATCTGTAAATCCATTCACCTGAAGTTGTTCTAGATTTTTTTTTCATATACCTATTTCCCCTCCCTACAACATGAATTTCCACAGAAATACGAATAGATTTTTCACAGTAACTTGCTTTCAGTTTCCTAATGTAGAAGAAAGGAAAGAATGGCTTTGTAGTAGATTTGCATATGCAAACAGGTTTAAACATCGCAGAAATTAATGGTATTTGTTTATTAAAAACTGGACAAAGGCTTAGATAGGGAATTTTATCCCTTCAGAGTGTCTGCCACATGCCTTCATAGTTATTCAGGTAAACCAAAAAAGTGAAAGAAAGCTCTTTCAGAACTACCATCCAAGGCATTGCAGTAAATATCCCTAATGTGCGAAGAGTAGTGTTGAGACTGAATCTCTACAAAATGCTGGACTGGTCTTCTGCTGTTACTCATCAGAAATTTGGAACAGATTTTTCTTTATGTTTGAGCTCTGCTTAGCATATGAAAATATGGCTGGTGACAGGGTACTAGCTGTGTCTTCCTGACTGCTATGGACAGTTGACACTCCTGACATAAAGGCTTAATCCAGCTACATACGCCTACCATAAAGTATGTTCAATAGTCGAAGACTATTGCCATTTCCAGCTCAAACTGATCCCTATTCTGAAACAGAGCTTAAAATAGCTTTTGCCTTACGCTAATTGAGAAATGTTCTGCCTTCTCACTCTTCACAGTCTGAAACTCTGAACTGGACTGTATCTGATTTATCAGTAGCATACCATAACTGAGAACCAAGACAAACTTGTTTATAAGTGATAAATAATCATTGAGCTTCACTACAGCTGTATTTACAGAAGCACATAAGCAGTTGAGTAAAACCAGTGAAAACTTCACTATTCTTCCTGATTTCCATTTTGTCTTTTAATGCCATGAAAAAACATCTTTTTCTGTCAAGGAGATATGTAACATTGCATACTGTTCCACTGAAAGAGTAGTCCCTCCGTCACTAAAGAATCAGTGGAAAGAAGTTGAGATGAAAAGAACAAAGGATGAACAAAAGACGTAGCTACTTTTTCAGGTGATGCTTACTTCTTTCCTAAATGTTTTTGAACTGAAGTTCACACACACCTGTTCCATCCTCCTTCCTAAGCCAACTCAAACAGCTCATTTAGCATTGCGATGACACGTGCATATGGATAAGGATCTCCCCTGAACTTGCTGAATACTTAAAAGCCCAGGAGACTGCATTTTAAGTATTTAACCAGAGCACTTTTCTTCAATGTATATATCACTTTGCAAATTGCCAGTGCTACAGAATATTCATGCCAGCTCGTTTGGGACCAAAGGCAAACTAGATCTGACAGCAGCCGCATTGTCATCACATACGTTCTGAAATAACCCTTTGGTCAAAGCCTCAGAACTGCAACTGTGTAGGCTTTCATGTAACTAATCCATCATTTATTTTGTTGCCCAGCACTGAGGCCTGCAAACCATCCTTAAGTTTTCCTACAATGCAATTACTTGCTGATGTTGTGCCAAGTTCCAACTAATGGTTCTTCATGCATCATTAAACATATTCAGAGTGGAGATCCTACAACAGGTTTCAGACCAACTTGAACAGATTTCATTGTTTTTCATAAATGGCCTAATTCTCAGCTTGTGGCTCTTTCTCCTCATAAACATTTAAAATATATAGTTAATGTCAACTTCCCAGCAAGTATCACGTTAGCTGTACAGGCCTCTAAATGTGATAGCGATATCATTTTCTGCCTTCCTATAGTATTGTGTGGCTTGTTTTTCTACACTAGTTTCACTATATATGTATATATATCATCATAGGTTTGTGGTTTTTTTCACATGAAGGAAAAAAACACGCCATTACAATTTTGTATGAGCTGTCACTAAGGAATCAAAAAAATGTTCCAGCCTCGTCTAACATTTTTTCACCATTTTCTACTGCACATTGGAAGCGTCTCCATAAAAAAACTACTTGTCTTTTCCACTACTTGTCTTTTCCATAAGATCCCTTTTGTAGGAATTCAGGCAAATAGAGGGGCTTAGAGAAGGCATGACAGTATACTTCAAGAGCTGTAAAGAAGCCTGAGCATAAATAGTAGGCTATAGCATGTTTTTCCTATGACAACATAATGAAGCCTGTATTTCAAATTCATCTTCCTTGAAGACATAAGTCCAGATTCCCTACACACAGGGTTGCATGAGAAGCTTAAACCTAGAGTGGACTAGCAAGCTGAATGAAAGAACATCTGCTCCAGTTCTAGCTCTAGCCTTCCTTCTGTGTGATGGTTTAGAGGGAGAACCTGGGACTGAGAGCCTAGACTGAGTATGCTTTCATTTCCAAAAAGTCTGTTTATAAACATATTTTTGGTCCTTATTTCCCACTTGCCTCCTAGGCATTCAAGCTTGCTAAAAACCAAGAAACAAAGTCTAGGGGGCATTTCTGCAAGTGGCACAGGTTTGCTCTAGCTTGCTAATAAAAATTACCATTCATTTTTACTTCCTAGCTCAATGGAAGCTATCATACTGGCTGGGGGGGCGGGGGGGAGGGCAAAGGAGTATAGTTCCAGTTTCCTTAATTGTATAAAACAAGAAGATTAACATCTTTACACCAGTATAACTGCATAAACACATAGGACTATTAAAAAAGGAAAAGATTTCATTTTTAAACCTATGAAAGGATAATCAAAAAGTTACAAATCACATATAAAGAAAATGAAGGTAGAGATATCTGCTCATAGGCTCTTTTCCATGGTTGAATTCTGCCTGGAACAAGTTCCCTCCTAATCTGAAATAGCCCTAGTTTATTAACTGCCAGGGCCCGTTGCAAGGTGCCTATAGTGTGGTAGAAGATAGGTATTGCATCTGTGTGGGAGAAGAGTTTCAGTTTCTGGTAGAGGAATGATTTCTGCCTGGCTACTGGGGTAAGCTGCTATTTAATTTCACGGTAAATTGTGTCAGAGTAACTGTTTTTCTTTGCAGTATAAATCCAAGCAAATTGCTAAACACAACATATACTTGGTTTAAAGAACCTATTCTCTATGTCCACCAATGGACAAAATTTTAACCGACTAAAATGAGTATAAACCACTAAAATCACTTTACCCTCTAGAGGCAGTAGCATATCAACAACTTACATTAGGTACCAACCTCTCTTTCATAGTTAAATGTTCTAAATTTCACATGAACTCTCTTTTTTAATACACATCCGCACAGATCCCTGTCCAGTAGAACGGATATAACACCCATTTTAAAGATTAAAAACCTCTGACAAACAAGCCAAGTGCCAAATAAGCTCTGCCTAATAGGATTTACAAGAAGTCTTGCACGCCTCTTTGCAGGCTTCAAATACTGTGACAATCCAGCTTCTTACCACTAAGTCACTCTTCTTGTTTTGTCC
This sequence comes from Cygnus olor, assembly GCF_009769625.2. Taxonomy (NCBI): domain Eukaryota; kingdom Metazoa; phylum Chordata; class Aves; order Anseriformes; family Anatidae; genus Cygnus; species Cygnus olor. Next base: position 38,054,677 of record NC_049172.1, on the reverse strand, counting down.
CGTATGCATTTCACTACTGCAAACAGGAGGTCTGAAGCTAAGCCTAACAGTTTCCAGACTGGAAGTACATTTTACACTTCAGAAACAAAGCAGTCAATAAAACAGCCAAAACACCACCATAACAGGAACAAAGCATACTAAGACTTTAATTCTTGTATAATATGTTGGCAGGTTTTCTAGGTTATTAATTCAGTTATTCACCCAAGAAGAGATGGCAGCAGACATTTATAATTATACAGAGATGACAAGAAGCCTGGATACACAGGAAAGTCAAAGCTGTAAGAATACTTTATCTAGCTCATCCTACCACAGGTGGATATTGTATCTGCTGAGGAAGAGGAGGCTCATTCTCTAAGAGCTTCCTCTTAGAATCACAGAATGGTTTGGGTTGGAAGGGACCTTAAAGACCACCTAGCTCCAACCCCCCCTGCCATGGGCAGGGACATCTTGAACTAAAACAGGTTGCTCAAAGCTCCACCCAGCTTGGCTTTGAACTCTTCCAGGGATGAGGCGTCCAGAGCTTCCTATGATATCTGTGCTACAAAAGCTGCTTAAAGCTGCTTTTCACAATGCCATTTTTCTTATCTACTATAAATTTTCTCTTAAAAACCAAAACAAAACAAAAACCTCTGCACATTTGTTTCCTGCTTCTTGGCCTAAATTTTCTAGTTTCTGACTGAAAGTATATTTCACTAAAAATGCTGGCATATAAAGTACTTAAGACATGCCATGTTTGATCAGAACAGCAGCCTGGACTAGGTTCTTCTAGTACTTTACTGTCCATCGCTGTCCTTGGTCAAGTTTTAGAAATCATTTTGAAACATGGTAGTGAGAACTACTTATGTACTACAATTTTAAACAGTCACATAGTACTGCTGTGCTTTGCTCTGACTTCCACTGTTTGCTATTCTTTAGAGTGAGTTTGAGTTTTTGATCACAAGGTATTGTTTTTGTCTTCATTTTTTTCCTGCAAAATGCTCAATAAAGCACCTGACATTTCCTACGAAGGCTTCCTGACCTTAGTATTTTTATTTTTTATTACTGAGTTTACAGCACTATAAGTAATTGGTGCTCTAAACCGAAGATCACAGTCGCATCTTCACATCCCTCTAGTCCCCTTTCACTGCATCCTCTTTCTTTGGTGCCAGTTGTAGTTCTTGTGCAAATGCAAAGGGAGCAGTTCAGAACTTTTCAAATTAATCATGTCTTTGAACCCCCTCCTAAGCACAGGAGGGGAAGGTTTGGAGGTGGAATCTTGTCCCCTCATTGACCAACTTGGTTGGTACACAGTGCTCTGAGACCCAGTCCAGTTCAAACTAAAATGCTTCAACACAGAATTGATGCTACTTTCTAGGCCATAAAAAACTTCAATTGAAAGAATAAATTCAGTGAGGTTTGGGTTGAAAAGGAAATATTTAACTCGTTAAAAATGAAACTTAACAGATACTTTCTAAGAGAAAACACGCTTCTTCATCTCCATCAGAGCACAAAATATTCACAGGTACATCTAACTTGAATTACTGATGGCCCAAACATATGGTTTAGTTTGAATATTTTATTCAGCTCTCTCATGGGATTTAACTTTAAGTGAAATCTTAATTCTGTCTGAAAGGCCCTCAAGACTACTTCCCTAAAAACAAACCAAAATCAAAGAAAGCCTTGGCCTGAATCCAAGCAACCCGTTAGAATTTGGAATTCAAAAAGCAGTGTCACAAGGAATGATCTGAAGTCACAGGAAAGACAAAAATAGCACAAGAAAGCTTTTTCTCACACTCTGTCTAGCATACTTCATTTGTGTGAGAAATCGTAAGGGAAACGGGAGACCTCGGATATTTTCCATGGATTAAAACAACATACGATACTGTTGAACAGTTTCTAGCGGGCTTTGTCTGTATTCAAGAAAATGAAATATAGGATCTTGTTACTGTCCTCTTCAGTCAACATTGGAATAGACTTATCTGTTGTCAATCTCTCCCCTAAGGTAGACTGGGACAAATAAAAATAGAATATGAGCTTTCAGATCCATTAAGCTCTCATTCAGGATCTTTCCAGGTGTCTATTTTAGCTAACCTTGCTTTATCTCACTCAAAAAGCTTTACCTGACGGTCACCCAGGAAGCTAACCATATGCTTAACTTGAAACACACAAGCTCTGGCCTCTCCTCACACAAGCAACCCCTTTCTGCCGCTCTGCTCCAGTGTAAGCAAGTCCTCAGAGAGCCCAGAGCTGCGCAAATGTGAGACTTGCCATTGAGTTTCAACATGCTGAGGAGCAGATTCAATTTTTGCACTTTGCTCATCTTGAGCAGTCATTTGTAAACCTATAATTAAGCCTGCAAAGGTCACAACTTTACACACTGACCAAAGCACACAAAAACTCAACACTGCAATTAAGTTTTTCTTCAAAATCTGATTCGTGAGCAAACTACAGAGGTCTTTTTGATGTAGATTTTTGCTGCCACTTGGTAGTGGCCTACACTCAAGTCCTTTCTTAATTCTGTTGCCTAGCAGGGAAAAAATACATAGGTGCCTGATAATGAACTCAAAATAATATTAAAATCATCTGGACTTCATTTTTAGTTCTGCAAACACAGGTTCTTGGAGCATTCTAGTTTTGTCATTTATTTTGTATTTGTAAATCCTTCTCTGAGTGTAAGGGGATTATGAGAACTGCTGGGGACAAGGGAATAATAATCCTTACCAGTATTTCCTTTGAAACTCAGACCTTGAGATCCCTAACAGTAAATCTTTCCAGTGGATTAGTCACAGAGACTCACTGTGAGAACATCATATCTCTGCTGAAGTTAAAAGTCTCTTCTAAGCATTTAAAAACATTTACTTCATTTATAAAACAGCTATTTTTCAATTGATGTTGTTCTGCTTACTGATTGCTGAGAGAAGTTATAAAATTTTCATTTAAAGACATTCAAGGTTAAAAAAGCTTTTCTTTCATTAAGCATCTGCAGGAAAACGTCCTCTTCTACAGACTCAAATAGATACTGAACTGTTTCACTGTTTAAATTCCATTAGAGGACAACTTTAAAAGGCCTTATTTGGGAGCTTTTATCCAAATCTTTAAAAATAAATATGAGATAAGGTAGAGGATTGTTCAAGTGATGTGAATCAGATAACTTCAAACACTTAGGGACAGTACTAACAGGCTAAAGAACAGCATTATAAATCAGGTCCTAATTAGAGGCAGGCAATTATATTCACTTGGTATCCTGAAGATTGTCCTTAAAGGCAGCCTTTCTTTTAAGAACGCATCATAGGTAGATCCTGCTTGCCATCAGAGTTTGTTAGTTGTCACCATCATAAATTAATTATATTCACTCGTTTAACCAAAATATAAATCTTTTATTTACTGAGTGATTACAGTCCAGTGCTGATATGAAGTAAAATATTCACTTGTGAAAAAGAAAACAAGTCCCTTTCTGATAGGATTGCACTTTCATTCACGTGAAAGAATGTGCAGGAAACCAACTACACTTGAAAAGCAACTTTAGACCAGGACTGGTATTTGCCTTTTGACTTTTGCAAACCAACTGTGTAGATCAAGGCTCTCCAAACTTAAAGCAAGAGAGAAAGGACTGAGATGTTGAACTACTTACGAAAGCATGACCAAGAGGAACTAAACAACCACTTGTCAAAGCAAGCATATCTGAAAAAGGAAAAGGAGTACTCCCAAATATAGAAAATTTGGATACACCAATTACAGTATAAAGAAATTATAGGATTAATCCCAATAGTAACATTCAAGTTATCTTAATGAACTCCTACAGCAAACTACATGGCATAAAATACATTTTTCAGAAGCCATGTCAAACTAGCCTGACACTAAATTCTCAAAGCAGGTGAATAAGCTACTTTCACTGTGGAGACAGTCCACGGAAAACATATGATCAGAAAAGTTGAGATATCATTACTATGCATACACTATACTATCATCCTTCCTAGATCTTTATATTTTGTTCATTGTTTTAGTTTTAAAAATGCATCATGTTCTTCCATATCATCTTTGTTTATACCCATCACCAGTGAGAATCTTGCTAATGAGACTGATAATTTTTGCAAAGTCTAGCTCTAAGTTTCCTGCTTGGTATCATTATTTTCAAATGAAATGACATTAATATGACACTTAAAAATCTTCTCAAATGCAGTCTTTCAAGTCCTGCTCTAAAACTTTCATGGGATTTTATCTTTGAGAAAAGATGTGTTGGCAATTTAAGACTCAGAACACTAACTGTGCTTGAATTGCTTCCCATTCAAGTACAGTTGGCTGAGAATTGATTTTCCATTGTAATGCGGTGTTGGCATGCCTGCACTGTATAGAGTAGGCTGCCTGCCAGCCTTACCACTGCCATGCAGGAGTAATAATATTATATAGTCTTACAAGTTAATTTCTTTGCAAACTACAATGGAAAAGTCAAACTTTTCGACTTGGAGCAATACTGTTATTTGATTGACAAACCTTTCAAGGAAAGCTAAATCATTACATGCTTCTGACTCTGAAATACAACTTCAGTTGACTCCATAGTGGAGAAACTACTACAGACGTTTTTGTGCAGTCTGTTCTAGGTTCTCTACTATGATTTCTAAAGCAAGGATGGTGCATTTACTACCTGATTGTAAATCCCAGTCTAACACCTCTTGGTCTTCATTTTAAGATAAATATTGAAATTTTGTGCTTTACGCAAGTGACCATCATCCTCTTCTCATACACAGGGTAGGTGTAGATCCAGAACAACAGTTTCAAAAGTATTTCAAGCAGGAATAAAGTAGGACTTCCACCTAAATACAAAGATTTATATTCCTCTGAACTATAACCAAACTAAGACTGTCTCTGTGCCATTAGAAGCATGCTGGAGGTACAGCGACCAGGATCAGAAAACACAATCACACTAAAGACTTAGTTTCCTGGATTTATTTCAGCCCCTAACTTCTCTCTGATAAAGCTGCACTAGCACAAACAAGGTAGTGGGAAGAAACTGGAAGGAAAAAGTGAGCTGCTTTTGCTGGTGTACAAGCATAAAGCACTCAAAACTACCACCTAAGGATGATTTTGATGCTTGTGCTACCCAACAAGACTGGTTTTGTTTCATATTTCTCACCGTACCATCACCACTAACAAAACCCTTGGTAGTACAGGTAAAAATATTGGGTAATATATGTAAAGGAGCATTCTTGGGGGGTAAGGAAGAGATCAAGTAACAGACGTCAGAAATTCTGGTGTACAGATGAGTTCCAGGTCTTTACAGAAACTCAGTGGATTTTCTGAATATCTAAACGCCAGGCACATTTTATTTCTTGATTCAAAACATTCCTTTCAACAGGGCATTGAAGAACAGATGTAGAAAGTGAAAAAGGAAAAAAGAGAGGGGGAGAGAGAAGAAAACTGGAGTCTGAATCTGTAACTCGGAAAAGTCGCATTCAATCCCCATGTAGTCTCAGGAAGGATACAGGATAATCCTGCATCTCTTCTGTACATTTGAATTCAACTTTTCCTGACCACCTTGAGCTGTACCCTTGCTCAGCCTATAACCGTTCACTATGATAAATGTTGACATATCCAATAACACAATTTCTCAGAAAGGACAGAGAAATTCTTCTGCCTAGCTTGCTTAAGGACTTGCAGACTTTTCCAGAGCATAACAGAATTCTATTCCAAAAAAAAAAAAAAAAGCAAGCTTTTTTTAAATTACTTATTTTTTTTAATCACTTTCAGGACTCCACTCTATTTTTGCATGAGTAAGTTTGTAAAGTCATTCTACAAAGTGTAGGCAGGTACAATAAAAATGCCATTATTTCATAAAGCAGAGAAATTGAAATCCAGTCTTCTATCACACTGAGCTCCTGATCATTTAAATAACCTTCCCACTATGCTGTACAATCAGAGTCTTCCTTGTCCTCTCTTTCTGATCACGTGTTCTTATGGTTTCCTGACGAAGATAAAAGACTAACTATACATTACTCTTCCTTAGAGTTATGGAGTTACCCTAGGGAGAAAGAAACTGAATTCATGTCCTGACTTCCTAGGTGAGCGCTCCAAAAAAAATGAACTAGTGCATAAGGATAGAGCACCTTGGCAGATAGGTTTCAGAAGAACATAAATCATTCTTAGAGCTTTAAAAAATGCACCTATCTTCAAATAGCTTAAAGAAACAAACAGAATTTAAGGCACACGTATGTCAGTATTACTGAAGTATGTCCATGGTGTTCTATCACCTACTTGCACTTGCTTTTAGAACTGGATCAGTGATTTTGAGCAAATCCTGACTCAGGATTCATGCTACACTGGATTTCACCTTGAGGAGATGAACTATATTGGCACACAGCTGTGGGGTGAAAGAAATTGAGGTTTCCCTATAGAGGTCAAGGATAATACTCATACTGCCTGTCTCAGTACCTGAAAAGGACTTTGTGCCCACAATGACTTGTGAGTTGTAGATGGTGAGTAAATCCAAGCTGTCAGAACTTCACTCACAGTTGCAGTGTTTTGCATACATCTGCTAAGTCACCAGAGGCGCCAGTTTCAAGACAAGTATCGCACTCTCTTAGCCTTGGGTTATAGCAATGTGAATCATTTGCACAAAGAGTAGCTAAGAAGAATCTGGCCAAAGGACGTAGACATATACACAAACATACTTAACATTTATATATGTGCAACTAGAATTGGCCATAGGTCTAACTACTAATTAGACACAAAAATAATATATTGTGGCCTCTTTTGACTTCATCAGCACACTACCAAATATCCTCCATACAGCGCTAACATCATTTGAAGATGCTGCTGCAAAAAGATATTAAAGTACTATTTAAATGGAAGTTGTTAAATAAAAACAGCCTTGCCTGGATTGTGTTACATTTAAAAGACAAGAAAACAAATCAATGTTGCCAAATGGGAAAGGATAAGATCAATGGGTGGGAAGTACATTTTCAAGACATTAAAAATTTTAGAAGTAAAAACAAAAGTTTAAAAACTCAGAACAATTACCTGGCTGCCTCCTTTTAAATCAAAGTTCAAGCCATTTATAGAATGCTAGACATAAGATAATACCTAGCATCTGAGTGCTTAGCATTGCAGTTTTCTGATAATGTACCTCTAAAGGCCCAGGCCTTAAACAGAGCATTGCAATCATCAGCCATGATTTATGGAAGCAGTAATTCCCCCTTTGCCTATATTTCATGCTATTGAAGAGAAAGATTGGGCTGTCAGTCGAAATACTTTTTCTTCAGATAGAGTTAAAAGAACAGTAAAAACTATAGGTAACCCACATTTCAGCAAAGTTACTTTCTGCAGATTACAGCTACATTAATAGTGAATAAAAAAAGCCTGAGCCTTCATGAGTGTTATTCACAGCTCTTCCTCTTATTTTTCTGTGCAGACCACCAAAAAGCATATGGAGCACATCACTGCTCTGGAACCAGTAGGCTCTGGAACCAGTAGGAAAAAAAAATGTGCTAAAGCTCTAGAAAGGCATACAATTTTGTTGAAAATCAGACTGCAGTTCCTGGTGTACAGCCCTAGCTCCCATTAAACCACTGTGTCATGTCTTAATATGGGCAAGTACCCCAGGTAAGGTGGAAATGCTCGTGTCCAGAAATAGGTCTTTTCCTTTTAAAGAGACGTAAAGAGGTTTCAAGATAATCTTTCTTTTTTTTGGTGTGTGGACATACACATAATTCTCTTTCCCCCTGCTCATGTTACAGGTAGCTGTAACACTAAAAGCAATCGCAAAGCTTAGCAGAGCTTCAGAGAAAATAGATGTGGCAATGCTCACAGCAGTAACTCACTGCCTGGTTCCCAAACACCAAACACACATTTTCCATGCATCCCCCCCAGATCTGTGAAAAACCCTTCATACAACCACAAAAAAAAAAATAGGATTTCCCTCACTGAAGATAACTACCACTCTTTTTGAGAGTTCTTGTGCCACTTGGCTTGAGGCAGAAACATCCCATTTGAGCTTTCTTTATCCTCTTCATCCCACGTGTAGATCAGGGCCTGATTCTTACTGCAGACATTCGCAGTAGTTATATTCATGCTCCCTTTCCTCCACGTCTTTCCCACAGGCCCAGCCAGCTACACAGCAACAAGAAAGAAATCCCTGAGAGGAACAAACAGTCCATCGCTCAGAGCCACATCCCAGTGACACCAGTGAACACCTTGTAGCTGGCTTTGCTGGGTGAAGAACGTACCCTGACAGTGTAACCTGGAGGTGAGCTAAGAGGTGAATTGAATGCAGCTTGAAATAAATTCAAAATTATTTTGGTGTCTGTATGTAGATATATCTACCACTCCAGGCACACACATCAAACACCAGCAGAGTATGAAAGTATAAGAACATGCCATATTTCTATGTGTGGAGAGGGTTATTTTACAACTTTTAACCTCATAACAGATGTGCCAGATATAATTTTCCTCAGATCTTATATAGCAATTATGCCATTTTACTGACCCATTTCTAACATAATATACTAACTTTTGAGGTTTTTCTAATGTCTAATGCACACCTACATTTATTTCACTCTTCAGTTCTGGCTTCTGATTTCATATCTGCAAATTATAGCTATGATTCTCAAACAGCTTGGTTACCCTAGTGAACATTAGGTTAGCAAGACAGATGCTTCTCTGGTACTGATAACTTTTTTTTCATTTATTTTGGAGCCTTCGTCATTCTGTGCCTTTATTGTTTTTTAGAAACATAGAAAGCAATGTTTAACAACTTCCAACTGATTTCTTAATCAGAGCAAGTTTCTTGCAAATGCAAGCTGTAGGTTTGTGAATGGAAGTAGGGATAGCATTTGAGCAGATGTGGCCGCTAGCATTACACCTACAGACACTTAAAATAAGGCCAAAATCATTTATATGCTCTTATATTACTATGTCTGTGAAATCATTCAAATATTGCAGGATCCAGATTCAAAATTTCACAATACAAAAGAAAGAAAAAAAGGCAGCCTATTTGGATTGTATCGAGAGATTGTTCTTATTAGGTTTGCTGCTTTTGACAGCAAAACAAAGCTGTCACTTAAGTAATACCAGGGAAATAGAGTTGATATTACAGACATTGAGAGACCAAATATAACATATAGTTAATTTAAAAATTCTTAATGTTCCTTGCTAGCCACAGTCTGAAAGAGCACTTCATTATTCCTTCTTAATTACTCAAAATCTGTATCACCCAGAGCACTTTAAATACAGAAAACGAATTCTGTGAAACTGTTTTTATGAATGATTTTTGACTCTCCTTTACCAGTAGAGAGAGGTGACCTACTCACAGTACGATGAAGCACACTTCCTGACAACTTGTGACCAAGTCCTATACAGCGTAAGCAGGACCTACCTAGAAACTGCTGATGAAGAATTCACATACCATGAGTTACCAGATAGATGCATCACTTGCTTAAATGGCTGTTCTGCATTCCCAGTCTTTTAGATCTTATGGCAACACTAGGATTATAACTAGAAGCTAATCAGAGAACTTCTGCCAGATAGACTTAAGCAGCTTCACAGAGCCATTAAAAACCTGAGGCAGTACTTTGGAGCATGTAAGAAAAGGCTGTTTCTCTTTTAAAGGGTTTTTAATTGTGTTACTGTGATTTTAATTACTATTTAATGACTTAACATCATAATACAAGTCTCAGCCCACCAACCACAAGCCCCCTTCTCCCCTCCTTCCTTTTTGTTTTATTAATTGGTGGTAGAAAGCATCCTAAAATGCTTACAAATCATGTGGTTAAAAATATAAAAATATTGTTTCAAAGCCTAATGAACAAGTCTCCTCTGTTTTCATTCATTCACCTACCCGTTATACAACTCAACTTCCAAACCTGGGCTAGCTACCACAAAAGTGGAAAAGAAGGGGTCAAAACGTGGCTTAACTTTCAGAAATCTCAGAGCCAGACAAAGACTGGTTATCAAAGATCTCTTTGCACAAAATATTCACTGAGAAATTCATTCTCTGCCTTCCCTTTTGCAGTTTCCCAGCCTTGTACACCTGTTTCCTATCACTTGTATTCTCCATCACCACCTACCTACCACATGAAAGGAATGTTATAGTGCTTCACGTGCAGTCAGAGGGGAGCTTTCAACATAGAGACACCCAGCTTTCTGTGGGTCACCAGTAAATGGGCTGGACCAGGATTTAACTTCCCATATGGTGCAAGGAGCTGACTGTTTTTGCACATCTCCTTCTGCAAGGAAATATACTCATCTCTCAATGTTGATCTAAAGAGCCAATGGTACCTAACTCCTTGAATTTCCCACTCAGCAGGATCCAGTTTCTCCCTCTCATAGACTGAAGCTTTTGCCTTTTTAAGAGCCAGCCTCTCCCAGATCTTGGATCCTGCTGAACTTAGAAGTGACACTCCTTCCTCCTCCTCCTTCTTCCCAGCTGGAGTATATACTAGGAAAAACAGGGCCAACAGATAATAGCCTGCTGATAATAATGAAGGGCATTTTATAGGGAGAGAGAAAAACTACTATAAAAGCCATCTAAAATGAACATTCTGGACAGCTGGTTAGTGTTTCTGCACCAAATACTTTCCTACACATTTCTGAGATGACAAATGCTCATTTCAGTTAAAAGTGCAGATTCAGTTTTCTGAGAAACTGACAAATAATTTTGATAGACTATTTCACAGCCTCTGCAGCAGCCTGTCAGTTTTACAGCACCATTTTATCTTATGAAGCTCAGAGTATTGCCACATTGTTTAGAAAATGTTAAATATACATCAATAAACACGTGTTCTCTTGCTCAGATACTAGTTTTGTTCCTATACAAGTCAGGTTTTCTAGTTTCAGATCATGAGTAGTACCCAGGACTGACCAACCCAAAATTCCAAATATATAAACAAAAATAAATTATTTAAAAATAACTAAAAGGGAGGTATTCCATGAAGAGGCAAGATATAGATCCCACTAATTCTATTTACTATTGACTTCAATAGATAAGAGTTTATTCACCTTTCAAATGTCTGATGGAGGGCAATAACAAGAGAACATAATAGATACAGGATGGAAGGGGTTGAATGAAAACGTAGAAATGAAAGCAACTCGTGCTTTTCTCAGTCTGTCAACTTTACCTTGAATACGCAAGTATATGAGGACTCTTCATATTCTTTTTACAGTTAATTCCCTTTACACTCAGTTACATTAATGCATAACCTAGTATAAAATCCATAAGAGTCTGTACTGAGACATTGATGTATCTGAAGTTCCCCGTTACTGTTTACTTAATGCACAATACTTCAAGAATACCGAGGGAAAGTTTTTAGTTAATCTTAAACTCAACTAGACTTTCCCAAAACAAAGAACTAGGTGTTCAATTTTCCAAAGAGGACATGTCTAAAAAGCCATCAGAACATCCACAGGTAAAAGTCAGGGCTGCCATTCTTTAAGCCATAGGAAGGCAAGACAGACAAGAACCAAAGAAACATTTCTAAGTTCCTTTTAAAAATGTTTCCAGTGAGGAACATTATAAATATTTTATTGGAAGAATAGATAGGAATTTCAATTGCTCCTTGAAGAGCTATTGTGACAAATTTAGAGATTAAATTCAGCCATTAAAGTATCAAATGGAGAGATTTTAGTCCTGCTTTTATTGGAAATCAAAATGCAATTTTAAACTGTAGAGCTCCTACTGATGCCTTTATAATAGAAGCATTTCAGAGCTGGACTCAAATGGTTTATTCCACTCAAACTGACACTGAAAAAAAAAGATTTAGTCTTGGAATAAAATATTTATTTCCAGACAAAAAGATTCAATTTTATTAAAGATGCAGAAGAGGGCAGCTGTTGTCTTTGATTATATTTACAAAGTATGAATCACTTTTACCACACAGAGGTAGCAAACCAGAATAAATTAATGCTCACCATGTGGGGACATATGCAGATGATAAGGATGATCACAGCTCCTCACTTCAATTATAATTTCAGCATGTTCCTGCTACAGATGTCCGCCAGGCTTAAAGAAACAATTTCAGACTACCATAAAAAACTTTATATAGGAAAGAAGAAAAGAATCCAAGATGGAAATTCAAAGGTTTTGTACACAAAAAAGAAAGCAAGTATTCCATATCTGAATTCACACTATTTGCCAAGTGACGCTTGGGCTTTCTACTGACTGTGAAATTGCCGTGTTGTAAAATTCTTAATGCATACAACACGAGGAAGCATTTTGTCAAATATGGTAGCAAATAGCTATGGCAGTTTTGGGGTTACAGTACCCAGATGGAGCATCCCAAGACAACGGACACTTATCATGCAGAAATGCATGATAGAGAGATGAGGACATTAAACTGAACTACATATTTGGTTTGAGGACAGAGAACAAACATCTTTGAAGTTACTGCAAATAGGAAAAAGCCACCTTTTCTCCAGTGCTAGGAGATGTATACAGGTTGTTATAATACTCTAAAGATTACTTGTTAGATAGTATCCATAGTTATTTCAAATGGAACAATTATTTTTAAACTCTTGCACTCCTGTGACAAAAAGTATAAGTGTCAAACTGATATCATTTACAAATTTTGTCTCTGATTTTGGATTAAGGATTGATACAAAGGAAGAGAAAAATTGCAAGTGCCTTACAGTGGATAGAAAGCGAAAAATTAGAATTTGCATGAATGAGAAAAGTCAGATATAAATACAGAATAAGTCTTTGTCTTTCTCAACACGTTCTGCTGGGTATAGACTTACATAATAGGAAAAATTTATATCTGCCTACTTTTCTTTTTACTGACTACCTGAATGTTGATACTCCAGAGACCATCACAAGAAACTATGTAAGTCTATGAATTTCATTAAAAATTTGCAATACTGTGGCGAAGCTAAACACTGAAGAGAGTTGTGATCTCTGAACAGAACTGTTGTTACATAAAAATTAAAGTAACTATGAATTAGTAAATCAATCCATCAGGATGTAAACTGATTTGCAAGAATTGTACGTATCTTATCTAGTCCTGTCTGTCCATGAGAACAGATTTTTTTTTTGAGAAAATGTCTGGAATGGATAAACTGACTGTGTGAATGTACCTGAATAACTATTCCCCCTTGTAGCAGATTACATAGGAGTACTATATATGTGTGGGTGCATGTATATCAATACATATACATAACAGCATGTATTTCCAATATACATGTAATGCTTTCATTTGATTTAGATAATCAGTTACCAATAAAGGATTAAGACTAATCACTAGGAATTACTTTTGCAGTAGTAGAATAACTATAGATATCATATAGATCCTGAATGCTTTCCATGCATGATTACTGACTAAATAAACATACATCTGGTAACATCAGTACCTTGCTCACACCCTCTGCTTCTCAGATCTCCAACCCAATTCAAACAAGGTAGTTTTGAATTCAACTATTTATCTTTTTTTTCCCTCCTCAAACTGCCATATCCTACATGGTTCATTTGTTGTCATGTCTACAATTTATAAATTGCTAATAAGTTTTGGTTATTTTAATTTGACAGAAAATCACAAGATATATACTTAAAAGACATTAAGACTGGTGACTGCAGAAACATCACCAGTGACCTTAACAAAAAGTGAATTCACATCCAATAAAGCCTCTAGTTAAGATGACAAAGGAAAATTTTTCTGGAAGCTTATCGTCAGTTTTCCTCAAAGCAGAAAAGGCACATGTTGTAAAAGAAAGTATCTCAAAATTGTGTAGTTGAATAATTTTTGTTGTGATAGCACTGTCTGTCTGATTATTTTGGGGATGCAACAGCAGAGTGGAGAAGAGTAAGATGCAAGATGCAAGCCTTGCCTCAGATAGAACAGATGAGTATGTCATTAATTTATTCAATCACTCATAAATGCATTGCATAATTGAAGAGATGCTGTAATACACTCCCCTCTCCTCTTTTTGATAGGAGAGTCAAACCCCATGCAGTTATACAGAGGTTACCTCCTCTCTGTTGTGCCTTACCTATTGCATTCTTCTCAGTTTTCTTTTACCTTCCCCTGCCCAGAGTATTGTTGCAAGTATATGCTCATCCTTCCTTCCTATTCTTCCTTCTTAACCTTCTCTTTCCCCTCATTCTTCTCCACAGAAGACCCATTTCCTTCTCAAACCCCAGGTCACAGAGCTTGTAACCAGGGGGTAAGCACAGCACAGCCCCAACCACAATGTAACAGCTCAGGAAAGAAGTTTAAAATGGCCTTTGTCTCCCTCCCTGGCTATAAGAAGTATACTCAAAATTCCTGCCAAATGCACACATCGAGCAGAACATCCAAGGCTTCACAAAGTTTGCGTTATTTTGGATCAATTTATTATGCTTGTCAGACCCTGAGACTCTTCATCACTGGTTGTGAAAAGTTCTCTAGGGAGTACAGCCAAAACTGTCATTCAGAAAGCAGAAATTTCCTGCTTCCTGTTCATGTGAATTTATAATGACAGCTATCTGTAAGCTCTACCGACTGGAGGGTATAACCTGATCATTTCAGAAGAAGATCTCATTTTATCAATGACTTCTGTTTCAATCTACCAAGGCATCATTTTTGCACACAGCTTTTGCAGAAGGTAGACTGATATTTCACATTAAGATTTCAGCTGCAGTCCCATTCCTGGGGACTATGAAATGATAAAAAGTACTCCTAATATTGTATTAAGACTATGCATATATAACTTCAGAATTTCTAAGGCAGTTACGTTCTGTTATTGCATAGGTTAATTATGGAGAGAGGGAAAAAAACTATTATAAACTTGTATCAAAGTAGTCTGGCTTTCACATGTGGTTAAAACCACACTAATTAACAAAAATACTCCATGATAGCTCACTTAACTAGAAGCAAATATAAGCTCAGCACCATTAAGTGCCAAAGGCCAACTAAGGTGATATCCATGTGAAAAATCCTGAGCATCAAGGGATGCAGATCAAGTATTATCAATGGCAAGAACAAAGCTTGGAGCATCTGGTTCTGTTTCATTATTTTGTAGCAGCAAGATTTATCAAATACTTAACAATATTCTTGGGCCAATTAAACCACAACCTTAAGGGACAAGTGTAAGATAGCGGTGAAAAGACATTCTGATATACACCCTTATGATAAGAAATATGACATGGCACTGGATGTGGACTAAGCATTTACACCAGCATAACAGAACACTAGCTGAATTATGAGATTTAGAAACTAAGAGGATTGTCAAAATCTGCTAATCCCTTGCCAGGAAAATAGATAGGACGTATATATATGTGTGTATATATATTTTTTATTTATATATATATATATATATATATATATATATATATCCAGGAGAATATCTAGCTTATTTTGCCTAAAATGTATTTATAGCCTTTATGTCAATGGGATTACAAAAATCACATTTAAACAGATGTATATTGAAATATTTTGCTGAAGTAAGGTCTTTGGTACCCTATGTTGACAGATTATTTAGAAGTTATTTAGGTACATGGTTGAAATCACTTAAATTATTTTATCAGTAATCATAATATATTTCAGTAGTATTTGATCATTTCAACTCGTCCTTCCACATTATATATTTCTGTATTCATTTTTAATAACCATAATTTTTCTTCTGATACAACCACGCCATTAGGAAATACATCTATAGATTTATTCTTTAAATAAAATTAGGGCATTGCTCTTGTCCATTTGAGCTAATCAAAAAGATGATTTTAGCCTCTCTGTTTAATGAAGAAAAGTATATCACAGAAACATGACCACTGGTGCAAAGCCAGAGAAAACACAGACTAATGATACCAACTTTCAGACGCATTACACTAATTTCATTCCAGCAACACCACATGCCTCTGAATTTGGCAAGAAATACACACTGAATCCAGAATATTCTTTAATTCAAGACTATGCCATAAAAACAACTGTCACAATGGAATGTACTTAAAAGCACAAATTCATTGTGAAGTTGTGGAAGAATCTCAGCAGCTTTAACAAACTTTCCTAGCTATGAGTATAACCAAGATTTTAAATGTTCTAGTTTACATACTAACAAATTACATATATTGAGTTCATGCAAAGCAAATGACAAGTAAACTTTTTTTTTCAGATAGGTATGTTGCAATCAAATCAGTGACTATGACAGCAACTATGTTTGAATTAACTCCTCCTAAACATGGCCTGAAACTGTATCATGCAGTTCAGTATGGCTGAGCTGACCAAAGCAATTTCATGAGATATTTATGTATCTCATACCAGGTATACCAGGTATAAAGGTTTGTTGTTTGTTTGTTTGGTTTAAAAAAAAAAAAAACTTATTTGTTGATATGCCCTAGAAATCTAGGGCACAAAAGTTTCAGTTCTTGTCCTAATAAATGTCTGATTATCCCATGGAAACTAGGACAAGTTTAAAAGGATGAAAATGAAGTCCATGAAGCCCATTTCAGAATGTCCCATGGTGGTTAAAGTACTCTCCCAGAAAAATTAGAAAGATATTCCTTTAAACTAGAAAGCAAAAAGTGCTCTGTTGCCAACAGAAGAATGGCACAGGGTAGAATTTTTTATATTAGGAATGGAATCCAAACCTTATTAATCTCCAAGTTTTGCTCTTTTGGGGTTTTATTTTAATTTTCGGTTGATATGTAGGTTTTTCATGTAAAAAAGAAAAAAGAAAAAAAGAATCTCCCCTATTCAAGACTATTCTCTAATCTTTACTCAGATTAGAAAATTGCATCTCTTTGGCCAAAACAATATGCTTCATACAGAACTATGCACTTCTGTCATCCAGAAGAAATATGTACATTTCCCTAAATTAAAAGTGATACGGCACCACAATAGCTGGATTTTTACAACTCTTCTGAACTACACAAACCAGTAAACACAAAGAATATTTTTATATCTAGATGTCAATTGGGTAATGGGGGGAAGAAAGGAAGAATTCAAGAAAAACTTCAAACATAATAATTGATACATTCCAAAGGACAAAAAAAAAAACATCCTGAACTTCTTATCTGAACACTTCATCCTTCCCTCTCAAAATCCTGAAGCTCAGGGAACAGCATAGTTCCTCACACTGTGTAAAATCATGTAGTGAAGATTAAAGATTGTCATCTGTAATGCTGTAAGGGTGCCACCAAATTTCTAACACCACCGCTCCATGTTCTCTTGTATGGAAGCATCTAGAAAAGTTGGTCATTTCAAATATTTTGTGTGAGGCTGCCATAAGTATGGTTATGTTCCTGTACAAGCATTTTGTAATTAATATCACTGTACCGCCCACAGTTTTCATTCTAGATATTTTTTAGCAGTGACTTTTATTGTAACTGAGCAATTTGGAAAATAAGTTACCTTTTGCCACAACGTGGGAGGAGCATCTAAATGCTATTTGTGTTATCTGTTGGCTGTGATATGAATTGGCATCTCCCCTTTGTTCCATCACAGCAAACCTGTAGTTAGCCTTCACTCTTGCATTAGTCTTAGGCTAGCCCAGCTGCAATACACAAATACAGCAGCTTTTCCACTTACCACAGCTCATTTAAACTAAAGATGAGTCATATCTACTCACAAGTTCAATAGAGAACATGCATTTGACAGCAAAACCTACAAAGCTTTTAAGGGATTTCCTCACCATTCTTCTGTATTCTTTGTCCTATTATCCACTATTTCATTCTTCTTTATTTTCTTGGTTATTTTCACATGAAGTTACAATAGTTCAGACCTGAGAGGTTGAATTTTACATAATTCTTGCAAATATGTTTTTATTGTATTTGATTGGAAGAGTAACAGAAGATTTCAAAAAGCTCAAACTCCCCAAGGGTTTACATACTTTAAAATCTCTATTGCAAAAAAAGTGTGTGTGTGTGGGGGGGGGGGACAACAGACCTTCCAATTAATATTACATCAGCAGCAGGTTTTTTTGCTTGTTTTTTACCGACTACTATCAGGGTTGTGTGCTTAATGAACAGTTTGATTTAAAGCTTAAAATTATTAAGTGTTTCACCACAGTCATAAATAATGCAGTTTATAATATTTCTATCGAGCATATAAAACTACATTTGTCTTCCATTAACAACACACTTTTTAAGTAGCCTGACCTCTTCAGATATATAAGAACATGCAATTAGTGCAATTTGTCACAGGTCCTTTACATTTTAATAAGATGTAATTAATTGCCTGTTTAGTCTAATTAACTTTGAAGCCCTGACAGTTCTTGCTCTCTGGTATAAAGCACAGCTTCTTATTTGAATTGCTAATATCAGACAGAGTGCCTCCATACAACAATAAATTCAAAGCTGTGTACCTTTGCACATTAACACGGGGCTAACCTACTAATATTTGCGTTAACTTTTTCCAAACCTATTTTTAGCAATCTGTGCCAATACATGGGAGTCCACATTTGTGAAAGAGCCAGAATAACTGTATAGCACCTATTGGAATTCTATTGATGATCCCACAATATAATAGCTCTATCTCAGTCATACTACTTGAGTATGTTTCATACATGATTTAACAAATGAATTACAGACTCAGGCCAGCAGAGATGCAAATCCTTTATGCCCTTCGAAGTTATCTTGCAGCTCATGAAGAGCATAGCAACATATTAAACAGATGACCCTGAAAGCCCTACACTTTACTGATCAGAGAAAGTTATCAGCTGCATGGAAATAACATTGGACAGAGTTAAAAGCTTTGGAACTCATACTTGTGGTTTTTGTTTTTAGTTTGGACTTTGGGTTTTGTTTTTTAGCTGTAAGGGATAATAACAGTGTATCTTGATTTTAATGCAAATTTTTATTTAAAATACAGATTTATCTCCTGATTATTTTAAATACTTAGAGGATTGAATTTACAGATGATAAATAGAACTTAATTCAACTTAATAGCAAATAAAGGGGCAGGTTGACATACCTTCTTCTCTTGAATAAAATCATTCTCTGTAAATGACCCTTCTAAAGTTAGTGACCTTCTTCTAGAACTACAAAAATGGGAGAACATGAGAAAGTGTACAGAAAAGTGCATGTGGAGAACACAAACTATTCAATGAAGTGTTGATGTATGTTCAAAAAGAGCATATATAATACATTCAGTGGAAGTTTTTGCAAGTTGAAATATTTTATTTTTTTATTCTGAAAATAGGAATAATTTCACAGTCTGGGGGCTCTTTGCATGGCCCTCACAGAATGCCAAGTAAGGGGATAAATAAATCTCACCTGCTATAACACAGACACTGACAGGGACAGAATGAGCACCAAAGCAAATATGAGGTAGAAATGATTTTTTATTACTTTAGGTATTTCTAGATGTCAGATAAAAATGAGAACATTGCTAAAAAATTTACAGAATGACAGCTGTGCCTTACGGATAACATTCTATGGTTTGATATATGAGGCAGAAAATGTGAAAAATATTGTGAAGTACCACCTTGACACGATGATGGAATGCCACAGGAAGTATGCTAACTCTGGAGGAATGTAATAGACCACCGTTAAATAAGAGGAGGAGGCTTACACAGTCCAACAACAAAAAAGAAATATCAGTCTTTACAAGAATGAAAGTTGCGAAAACTTTTCCCTCTTTATACAGCCACCCAAGTTCTGATGCTTTTGTTTCAGCAGGATTATGCCTCAGTTTCAATGGTTACAGAAGACTTTGCAAACATACTATGCCTTTTACCAAATACCAAAGGATGCAGCCACTACAGCATTACAGATTTTATAGTACAGGCTATTACAACAGACTATGTATTTTTTAAAAGCACTCAAATATAGCACAGGAAGGCTCAATAGGCAATAGTTATGTGGCTAAAGCAATTTAAAATAACTGCTATAGCCTCATTTATCAAAGTCTGCTCCAAGCCAGACTATAAACAGTGAAAAGTTGAAAATGAATAAGAACCAAATCCACTCAACATCCTGCTAAATGTCCACTTAGCATCATGTATACATACCCTGTCACAGATGCATCTGTACATTTTGTACTTGAATATGAAGTATTCCCCCATGTACTTGATCCCTGAAACAAGGATCACGTAATCGAACCCCATTTGGTACAATAGGGCAAGAATGTCTGGTGTCCACCCTGCAAATCAAGGCCACATGCATGCCCTAATCCCATTTTAACACCAGACTTGGACTAGAGCTGCATCAGCAGTACTGCACCTCATGTCTATCTGGCTTCAGGAGTAAGCCAGGCCTGTGAGCAGAAAGAGTTGCTGCTGCATGGTACAGGAGGATGCTCAGCCTGGCTGGTCAAAGTGCCAGGTCTGACAGGTAGGCAGCCCTGCCTCCTGGCTAAGATGCCACATTGAAGCCTGCACTCACCCTGAAACTGTCGTGTTTACAGAGCTTCTTCCACATGGTACACCTACATTCACAGTCTCCAAAAGCATCCAAATTCCCTCAGAGCCCCTCCGCACTGACAGCCTTCCACCCATACCAGCTGGCAGCCCTTCACTGTATCCACCACTGAACTACCCAGGTACCTCCTCCATGCTCTTTTAACCCTCCACTGTACCAGTCATTATTTAACTGAAGCCAGTTTCATTTTTAAAAAGAAAAGTAGAAAGGCAATGAAGCATTCAACTCTGCTCATCAGAGAATATGCATGGATTTGGGAAAATTTTCAATAAATGTATGATATTGCTATAGGCTGTATAAACGTTACAGTTAAAAAGCAAACTAATGGCTTCTGAATGTCACTCCAGGTTTGTTAGTTATACATGTCGGACACATACAAGGAAAAATGGATAGAAAGGCAACAATGATACAAGTGATGATGAGTTATAATTGTAGTACCAGTAAATAAAAAAAAAATGTTTTCATAGAAACTGTTTAGAAAGAAAATTGTTCAGGTCATCCTTTCTAGAGCTTATCACGTCTTCTCTTGTGTAATTGCACCAGTAAACATGGTGTCAAAGATCAGCCCCAGCTCTGTTTATCTCAGCATAGTAAGAAACAGTAGGGGGACAGGCATTCGTAAGGAAGCAAGCAGTGCTTCCTTTTGGAATTTTAAAATCATTTCTTCTAGCAACATGAAATAAAGAACTTTTCACAATTATTAATCACCACATGATCACTGCTCAACAACGATGCCACAGTTACTGTAGCATTCGAGTCAAATGTTAACAAAAAAGAACACAGCAGCCAAAGCGATGTATACCTAAAACAAAAAGAAAAGTTGAAGACATTTTGTATTTAGCAGGGAAAAACAGGCTTCAAAGCCTCTTTCCTAGGTCTTCAGGAAGACAAAAATCTCCTTAATCTTACACTCTCAATGAACAGGCATAAAATTTCATTAAAATATCCGCCAAAATTCATACTCTTATTTTGTGTTGCTAGGCATCTCCTCCAAGTCTTATTTCTACTGACTCCGTTCATTGTTCTGGGTGAAAAATTCATTTGAATCCTGGTCCCATAGTTGCTGTATGTGAAATCAGTTGGACTACAGGAACTGAAAAGATTAAAAATACCTTCCAAAATAAATGCTACCTACTGCTTACTTTTTCAAGGTTAGGACCCCATTTATCTAGGTTAGACAAGGAACTAATGGAAAAGGAAAGGGGAGGAACTGTTTATGAGATGGTGAACAGGGGGATTTTTTTGGTTGTTGGTGGTTTTTTTTTGATCCCCAAACCAAACAATCAGAATAAACAGCTGTGATGACCATCTCCTTACCTTACAGTCTCTTACGAAATCAAGATAAGGCAATCACCTCAGAGCATACAAATAAAAAAAATAAAGTGACCAATTAAAATTGGACTTGCAATTGGTCATTTACATTTCTTATTAGTCAAAGGCAATCCTGATAGTGAGGGATTTGGATAACTGGACAAGTGGGCAAAAAGATGGTGGCATAAATTT
Organism: Cygnus olor; assembly: GCF_009769625.2. Taxonomy (NCBI): domain Eukaryota; kingdom Metazoa; phylum Chordata; class Aves; order Anseriformes; family Anatidae; genus Cygnus; species Cygnus olor. The sequence continues at coordinate 38,032,881 of NC_049172.1, read as the reverse complement.
AGATAAGTTGCAAACATTTGGAGTACCAAAGGCCAACAAATCATTCGAAGTTGTAGAAATTAAGAAAAATAAACTCAGTAAGGATAATTATAATACACTGTACATAGATGAAAATATTGAAGATAGGTAAAAGGTATACTCTGCATAAGACTCCACCTACTCCATACACTTCTTAGACCCAATAAACCTCAGCTGAAATATCATGACTGGCATTCAACACTTCAATATAAATAATAAAGAATAATTAGAAGTGTACAGACTATAAAAGAGAATGAAGCACACAAAATCTGACCCCAAGCAGGAAAATTGAAGGAATCAGTTTACCAACTTCAGAAAATGTAAGGCACACATTTCCAAATATGTAAGATAATGTTCTAAACTGACAGTGATTGATCTCTACTAGGGTAGAAAAGAATTAATCATCGCATATTTGAGGAGCATGAAACAATCCTTATGATTAAAGAAAAAACTTATGTCTAAACTAGAGTTGTAAAGATATATAAGAGATGTTCTCAAAATTGGGTAGGTTCATCATCTGAAGTCCCTTTTAGCTCAACCTGTTAAAGAGTTCTAATAAAGAAAATTTTGTTAATAATATACAGTGACATCTCAATGCAAGTGAACTTCCAACAGTAGTGACACATTATGAAACTAAACATCTATTTAAGGTGAAATCATTTTTGTCTACTTATAAGAATAATCACAGAAAGTTCTTACATTAATCTATTCTAAATTAATGTCTGTCAGAGGGGAAAATCCACTGAAGAAGTTTAGCATTGTTGACAGTAGTTGACATGCAGGTATGACTGATGTCTACCTTTCCTTCAAGGATGAATGGGAAGCTGGCAAATGCCACATGTACATAATGCTTGGAATTTTAAGGAAAATTGCTTTTCAGACATCGTACTTGACATTTCCTCCTCATACTTCAAATTATTCCTTGGTACAAGTTGCATGTTTATATAACGTGCTTTGCTCTACAGTCTGGTTTGATCACATCTCCTTTAGGCTTTCTTCAGGCAGTTGAAGTTATAAATAGGCCAAAAGCACTGCCTGTAGTAGAGATGAAATACAGATTAACTCTGTCAAAAAGAAAAAGAGAAAAGAAAAAAGCCAAGGAAAAGCTGAGACCTTTATATTGAGCCATTAGCAGAACACTGAACTTTTATTCTACTTACTCTAAACTGCCACCCAGGCTTCTACTGCTTGCCTCTATTAAGAGGCAGCAAAAATAATGAAGGATAACTTCAGCCCTTCTGATATGTTTCTTATGAAGTTAAACTAACAAAATCAGAGGAAGGAATTTTGGAGAGCTCATTGGCATACAGATGGCCCTACTGCAGTGACCTAATAAGGTTCAGGAGGATATAGCCTGTGTGAGCTCAGGAGCACAGATTGATTTGTGGACGTGAAAGATGCCAGTGGAGGCTTTAGTTGGTGTCTCCTGTGACACAGCCGTGCTGCTGACTCTGGTTTGTCATGCACCATGCCTGTTCCTAAATAAGATAACCTGGTCTACGCTTCAGGGCTTCCTTTTATTTCAGATTTTGTTTCATCGAAACAGGAAAAAACAGTTTATAAGTTTACGGGTCAGATATTAATTCCCAGGAGACATACACAAAGCCTAAGGGAACAAGTGAGCAACACTTGTTGTTGCAATTCAGGTCTGCAACCACAAGTCCTAAGAGTCTGTGTTGTAGGAAGGCTGTGAGATAAAGTCTAGCTATGGGAGTAGAAAACTAGAAACTGCAGAGGTATCTAATGATCAAACAGATGATTGTTTGCTTAAACACTTAAGCATAGCACATTGATTTGCACTCTGCCATATTCAAGCATAACTAAAACAGATAAAATCCTGAGTAAAGAAGGTGGAACTCCAGATATCGATCCCCAGACACATATTCACAAGTGTGAGTTCAAATGTAAATATAAACAGAGCCATGAGTTTCACCTTAAGTAAAACCCTCAGGCATGCTGAGGAAATTTGAACCGTGAAGATTTGCCTACAGGCAAAACAGTTTACTGAAACTGTAGCATGCCAGTTAAAAAGATAGGGATGTAGGGGTAGCTGTAAAACATTCAGTTTAACAGCCTTGGCTCTGTCTTTCGCTTCTTCACAAAAATAAATACAGAAACATGAGGCAGCTATCTGGCTCTGTTAAGGTTAGCAGCTGTATGTCCTGCAGCCCTGGAGAGGGAAGTATCAAAAAATCTTGAAATGGATACAGGTTCTGTTCAAAACCTAGGACCAGAAGCACATCAGTGCATCATGAGTTATCCATTTTAAGACCAAGATGCTTTGCACCAACTTGTTTTTACAGTAATGAAGTTTAGTATTAGAGGTGAGTGTTTCATTAGAAATTCTGAACCTACAACTTACTCTGAATCATTTTGTTGAATCAAACGGCTGTATCATCTCCTCTAGGATTTTTTGAAATTATATTCACAGCACTGATCATGATGCAAGCTCTTTGATTTCTAGTTCAGGAGTCATGCCTTCAACTTAGATACAGTAACTTGACGTTAAGAATACAAAAGGAGAGAGAACCAAGTTGTTCATTCAATACTCTATCAACTATTAGAATTTCCACAAGTCGATTGATGCATTGAGCTCCCGTTCATTTTGAGGGCAATTTTGCTTGTTAAGTGCTGGTAGGATTGCTCCCTATCCTAGATTCTGCATGCTAACTGTTAAATGCAGGAGGAAAAGTGTCACAGAGCACGGGGGTCTGAAGCTCTATCATGTCAAACACGTTGATAAAATCCTGCTCAAACAAATTGAAAAAAACTGCCCTAAGCTACAGTAATCATTAAAACTAAATCTAAGTTAACATTGATTGCTATTAACTTCCATTGCAGTGTTAGCAAAGAAACCCCCTGATGGGAAGCTGACACACAGTTTTAGCTATTACTACCGTCTTGTTTCTCAGAACTAGATGAATGCTTTAAAGATTGAACCTCTTATCGTATACTTTCCATGTTTCATTACCATACTTTAGTCTTAGCACATGAGCATACCTACACAAATGCAAGCAGGTCTATGCAACTCTGTTCATCACTTCAGCTTATAATAAATCTTTCATCTAGGACTCTGTCAGCAATAGCTTACCAAAAGTAGTAAGCCATCTATTGGAGGTCCCAAAATAAGCACCAGACAACAGCACAACATACATGAGGCTCTCTACATCGCCCACTTTGGACTTGGAAAAAAGGAAAGGAAACGGCCATCTCACTTTTCAAAGCATTCAAACCACCAATAAACAAATGAAATAGCAAGAAGAGAATTGCTGCCAACTGGTATATAGTTTATAAAACAGTCATTCTTGTCTTTAAAAAATTAAACCAGGTCAAACAAACATTGTCTGAATTTGTTTAATAACCAAGCTCAAAATTCACTCTCAACATTGACTCTCTCAGTGTCTGAGGACTATATTATGCGTTATGTACACATCAGCTTCTATCAATAAACAGTAATGATTTCAGCAGCACGGTCATATGGAAGACTTTTGAGTTCTAATCCTTTTTAAAAAGGCAAAATAACATTTTTCTTTTACAGGAGCTATAGACAGGTGATATTTATTAATTCGTCCACATATGAAATGTATGATTATCTTATTTTTCCCTCTGAAAGCAGAGCCATTTCAGAAATAAGATTACTATTAAAAATATTTACCTGCATTTTTCATGGAAGTTAAAATGGATTACAGAGAGATGGGTTTGGACTTATTTTGAATTACGCATATTGAATTTTTAATATATGGAAATCTCAGTATTTGCTCTCTGTGGGAAAACTTGTCTGATCAGTTATCCAATAGCCATTTCCTTGCCCTGGAACAAAACCTAAGGCATTTATTCAGTTTTTATTTTTTCTTTATTTAGGCAGACTTGCTGGCTTCAGTGGGAGTTTAGCACTGCAAGATCTGGAAATAAAAATTGAATGAAGACATTAACATCTGTTCACCTGGAAGAAGTATCTGCATTTTTCTTGGCTTACTTGATACCCAGGGCTGAATAAAGCACGCAATAGCATGGTTACTCACAGAATATTGTCAATTTGATCATTTTGCACTATCCTATGGAGAGATTAAGAATAGGGGAGATACCTGCTTTTCTGAACTCTACATTGAAATTCCATCTTCAAATAGTAGCAGTCAAGCAGAGCTTCAACTGCATAAAATGGGACTACACAAATGCTTCTGGCATACTCAAAAACTTCTTTGTTATACTGCAGAGACAAAATTCTGTAATAGAAACTATAAATTAATCTCTTTATACAATGCTTAGTCTCCTACTAAAACCATGTCATGACTGTTTTGTGCTGAGTGCACTGCTTTTGCCCCCGTTTCTCCTGTCTTCCTGTAACTCTAAAAAAAAATATAGGCTTTGGCTCTTTGTCTCTTGTACCACAGCTTTCATTGTTTTCAGTTCTCATGAGAACACTTTGGACTAGTGTTTTGAAGAGACATATGGTACAGGTGTTCTGTGAATCCTTTTAAACTAAATGTGTATTTACATCAGTTTCCTGTTATGCTAAGACAGTATGATGACTTCTTGTCCTTAATCTGTGTTCTTTAGGAAAAAAACTTTAGCTTTAAATGGTCCATCCTTCCAGTCTCTGCTCTGTATATTCCAGTTTCTTTCTTCTCATTGGAATGAGCTTTGTGATGCACTTCTCCAAAAATGACAAACACAACTTCATCACTTTAAACCTCCCAAGAATCATTTGATGTTTTTTGTTTGCTTTAAGATACATCAGAGGATGTCAGTGTCACTTGAGATCTTTCATTGATATGTTTGTACCCTTGATTACCAGAAGCACCCAACTCTACACATGCAAGATGAGTACACAGTGAGTTGGAAAAGGTTTCCAGATCTCAGGAAGCTATCTGATGGATTTTGAAACAAATTCTGTACAAAACGAGGGTAATGTAGCTTGATGGCTTCCAGGTAGTAAAAGACCGATTTCTCCATGTGAAAGTATGAGGTATGTCTGTAGCTGTTTTTGTTTCTTTAACAGATGAGTTTATTTCCATTATATTAAAAGTGGTGAGCATCAATAAATATTACTGTAAGACAGCCCAGCAACAGCCTTCTTTGCAACAAAGAACGACTTATTCTCCTCACCCCCATTTTTCTTCCTTGTACATGAGTGTCTTCAGCCATAAAAAAAAATACCATAATTAAAAACTTACCAGCTAACTTAGTCAGCTTCTTTGTTAAGTATTTATATTTTATATCATTATTCTCCTCATATTCTGTCCAGCAAGCCATAGATGACCAATTACTCTTTTTCCTCAACCATTAATTCTAGATCAGGCCTCCCTGAGAAATCACCAAGCCATTGAAATTTCCAAGTTTGACAGCCCGAGCTTCCCATGTCAAACGGTTATGAGCACTCTTCCATGTCTCCATGGATTTTATAGCACCACTACTGTGCATTCTTAATCTGAAATCACTTTCTGCCTGAGGCTAGAACACAAAACCTGTCTTCCAAACAGATGCAGAACCTAGTAGTCATCTAACTTACATTAAATGCCATCTAAGTTGTACTATGTTTGTATGTCTCAAAGTCAGCCAATAGATAGCAAAAAAGTAGTATGCTCTATTTGATTTAGCCAGAAAATTGGACAATGTATAGGGTCAAAAACCAGCAGAATATACCAGCTGCTAATTACTTAGGCTGCTAACAGACTCCATTCTTGTGTGATAATAATCACCTAGTATAATGCCAGGACTATGAACTATCCAAACAAAAAAGATCTGTCACAGATCAAGGAGAATATTTTATGAATTTCAGAGCTGTAAGGAGGGAATAAAAATGAAGTAAGACTCTAATTAATTTGAATTAAATTAAATGGGAGGGCATTTGTGAAAGTAGGGAAAGAATTATAGTACCACTGTGAAAGCAATGTGCAACAGTGCCTGCAAATATGCCTAGCTGTCTCTTCAAACTCCACAACTCCACTTTTTTTTTTTTTGGCCAGTATGATCAAATGCTTTGCCTGAAATATTACAAGACAGAGCCAAAAGATACAGCAGTGGCTGGAAGAGACTACACTGAAGCTTACTTTATGATCATTCTTTACTTTAAGTTAGAGCACTGGTGCGTTTATTGTAGTTCATATTTCTTTTACAGGTAGCAAGAGCTGTTTTTAAGAGATCATAAACTGTATTTTCACTACCCAATTTTATAGACAGATTTGAGTTCTTCCTCACTGTATGTAGCCACTCCACACACGTAAGCAGGATCTGCTACGTACAATTGTAGAAAAATAGATCTTAAAGGGAACCCAAAGGCATTGTAGTCCATCTCCATACGTCTTTTAGTGGATTAAATTGATTCTAATATAATCTCACTTATTTGTAAAACCTACCTAAAAGGCATCCAGAAAAAAGAGTGGTTGTTTGTTTTTGTTGTGGTTTTTTTTGTTTATTTATTTAAAAAAGTACCAAATCCTTCTACCTAATCAAATCCTTAACTGATACTCAGGGCTGGCAGAGATTTTAGTGACTAAAATGACTTTAATGATTTCAGAGATTCAGTATTAATTCAGTATTATAGCTAATATTTGATCCTAGCATAAAACTGCCACTGGGATGACAATGGGAGCCTTCATTAAAAGAGGAGTGGCCAGCAGGTCAAGGGAGGTGATTGTCTGCCTTTACTCTGTCCTTGTGAGGCCCCAACTGGAATACGGCATCCAGGTCTGGAGCCCCCAGCACAAGAAGGATGTTGATCTGTTAGAACAGGCCAAGAGGAGGGCCACGATGATGATCAAGAGGCTGGAGCACCTCTCCTACAAAGAAAGGCTGAGAGAGCCGGGGCTGTTCATCTTAAACAAGAGAAGGCTCTGGGGTGACCTCATTGCAGCTTATAAAAAAAGATGGAGAGCAACACTTTCCTCAATCAGTGACAGGACAAGGGGGAATTGTTTTAAACTGAAAGAGGGGAGATTTAGATGAAAGGTTAAGAGGAAATGTTTCCCTCAGAGTGTGGTGAGGTGCTGGAACAGGTTGCCCAGAGACGTTGTAGATGCCCCATCCCTGGAGGCAGGTTATATGAGGCCCTGGGAAACCTGATCTAGTGGGTGGCATCCCTGCCTATGGCAGGGGGTTTGGAACTAGATGATCTTTAAGGTCCCTTCCAACCCAAGCCATTCTATGATTTTATGACACTCAAGAGGAGACCAACTTCTGTATCACTCTAGATTTATGAGGTATTATTAGAGCATTGTCAAGCTATTAGTTGGATAACAGCAAAAGTGGTATTTAAACCACTTCTCAGTTCCTTGGATTTCTGTTGTGGCTGGATGAATTAGGAAGTTAAAGAGTAAACTGCTGCTGGAAACTGTATCTTTCTTCCATCACTTGCCCTTGTCTTTAAAAGAGGGGAGGGAAGAGAAGGGAAACATTTCCACTTGATCCGTTTCTTCATATTCCATTTCTTTCACTTGCACAGCAGCGAAGCTGACTTGAAGTTAGAGCGAATTCAAGCACTCCCCTCTTCAGTGCTTAATGGCTTTAAAGAAACTGCCATCTCATGAGCTCTTCCCTGTGGCACTCTAGCTACATGGTATAACAATGTTATACTACATACATATAGGCAATTGTGAAGCAGGGGTAGGAAGTTGCTGTGTGGAACCCCGTACAAAGGTATGTTGCCCACACTTTAAAATACATGCTTCTTGTGGGAAACCTTTGAAAACTGCTCTTTCACAGTTATGAAAGCAACTATAGTACATCATCCTCCCAGGTTTAGGTATTCTGATGTGGTTAGAAATTGAAGGCCTGTTAGTTTGACCTCGGTGCCAGGGAAGCTCACGGAGCAGATTATCTTGAGTGTCATCACACGGCACTTGCAGGGCAACCAGGCGATCAGGCCCAGTCAGCATGGGTTTATGAAAGGTAGGTCCTGCTTGACGAACCTGATCTCCTTCTATGACAAAGTGACGCGCTTGGTGGATGAGGGGAAGGCTGTGGATGTGGTCTACCTTGACTTCAGTAAGGCTTTTGACACCGTTTCCCACAACATTCTCCTCGAGAAACTGGCTGCTCATGGCTTGGACTGGCGCACGCTTTGTTGGGTTAAAAACTGGCTGGATGGCCGGGCCCAAAGAGTTGTGGTGAATGGAGCCAAATCCAGTTGGAGACCAGTTACTAGTGGAGTCCCCCAGGGCTCAGTGCTGGGGCCGGTCCTCTTTAATATCTTTATCGATGACCTGGATGAGGGGATCGCGTGCACCCTCAGTAAGTTTGCAGATGACACCAAGTTAGGTGCGTGTGTCGATCTGCTCGAGGGAAAGAAGGCTCTGCAGGAAGATCTGGATAGGCTGGACCGATGGGCTGAGGTCAACTGCATGAAGTTCAACAAGGCCAAGTGCCGGGTCCTGCACCTGGGGCGCAACAACCTCAAGCAGAGCTACAGGCTGGGAGATGAGTGGCTGGAAAGCTGCCTGGCAGAGAAGGACCTGGGAATACTGGTTGATGGTCAGCTGAATATGAGCCAGCAGTGTGCTCAGGTGGCCAAGAAGGCCAACAGCATCCTGGCTTGCATAAGAAGCAGTGTGGCCAGCAGGTCTAAGGAGGTGATTGTCCCCCTGTACTCGGCTCTGGTGAGGCCGCACCTCGAGTACTGTGTTCAGTTTTGGGCCCCTCGCTACAAGAAGGACATGGAGGTGCTCGAGAGAGTCCAGAGAAGGGCAACGAAGCTGGTGAGGGGTCTGGAGAACAAGTCTTACGAGGAGCGGCTGAGGGAGCTGGGGTTGTTCAGCCTGGAGAAGAGGAGGCTCAGGGGAGACCTCATCGCTCTCTATAGGTACCTTAAAGGAGGCTGTAGAGAGGTGGGGGTTGGTCTATTCTCCCATGTGCCTGGTGACAGGACAAGGGGGAATGGGCTAAAGTTGCGCCAGGGGAGGTTTAGGTTGGATATTAGGAAGAACTTCTTTACTGAAAGGGTTGTTAGGCATTGGAATGGCCTGCCCAGGGAGGTGTTTGAGTCGCCATCCCTGGAGGTCTTTAAAAGACGTTTAGATGTAGCCCCTAGTGATATGGTTTAGTGGAGGACTTGTTAGTGTTAGGGCAGAGGTTGGACTAGATGATCTTGGAGGTCTCTTCCAACCTAGACGATTCTGTGATTCTGTGAAAAGTTCAGTATTAGTCCTACTTCACTTTTTTCAGTTCTCTACTTCTCAAGTTATGAAATCCAATTGCAATAACCCATGGAGTCACTCACATGTACCAGAAGGTCTGGTCACCCATCTTTCTTGTGATGTGTTTTTACATCTCTGTAACTTTGCTGAAGTCTGGAAGTGAGAATCCATGCAAAGACTGGACTCTAAAGGTTTATTAGCATTTCCTTCCAGCAAATCTCTGCCTTTTCGGTACTATATACAACAATGTGGAAAATACAAAGCCACGTTGCAGTATGGATTTGACTCAGTATCGGAGGGTCATAACTAGTATATTGTAGAGGCTCCCTGGTGTTTCTCTCTCAAGGTATATACCCTGTTATTCAGAGGTATGTAAAAGAATTGCCTGTTTTATCTCAATGACTCCAGGAAATTTTAACTTTCCAGCACCCCATCAGGGTGATGCTGAATGAACTGCCTAGATTTCAAGAATATTCTAACAAGTATTCAAATATTTTTGCGTTCATTTACTTCAAGTTTTCCAAACTATTTAGCAAGATAATACCATATATAATATCGTATATAAGAACCTAAGTAGTATTATTTTTAAAAAGAATGCATTTTATTGGCCCGATTTTTGCCAGAAAAACAATTGTGATACATTACTATTCCTGGCACAGTTACAGGAACTGCAAATGGAAAAATATGCCATACAAAGTTATTTGCTTTCTGCATTAGGCAGACACATTTTCAGTGCCAAATGACTTTTGACATTTAATTTGAAACCCAAGATATCTTACAGTTAACTATCCAGGAGTAATAATGATAGAGTACCAGAGCATTCTATTTCCAGGAATGGATTTTTTTGGTTGTTTTAAATAAGTGAAAATACATCTTACGACCAATACCTCATAATTTGAAATTGTATTTTCGTCAGTAAACTATTCAATCTGTTCAAGGACTGAGCTTGGGTTGAATCCCCTATGCATTCTCTTCCAACTTGGGCTCTTTGTTTTGTTTAATGTAGACCTAAAATATTAAGAGATTTAGATGTGTTCCAGTTACCTGAATATTCTTTTACCAATAGACAAAGTCTTCCAAGCAAAACTTTACACAAAAAAAACCTCAAACCAAAACCATTTGTGAACTTGTGCACAATGTGACTTGTTTCAGGAAAAACTCTAAAAAACATCATGCTCAAGTTATACTTCATGCCTTAGCCCACCATTATTCTAGAGGTATATAGGTCCAAAGTCTTTGATATTTAATACATTTCAAATAAAACAGCACATAGATCAAGTTATTTAATTCATTTAAATAAGATATCCTATGTCAGATATTGTATCCTGACCCAAACCCTACAATATTTGTGGCACCTTAAACAAACAAATAGCAAAGCATCAAATGAGTTGAAACGGGACCACAGATGAATTTAGACAGAATTTGCCAGTCAAGATTGTAAGACCCTTACTGATATGGTGAAGTACTTAAGAGCCGTTTTCAAAGCAAGGTAGAATAGCTCAATTGGAAGGGACCTACAAAGATCACCCAGTCCAACTGACTGACCACTTCAGATCCAACCAAAAGTTAAAGCATGTTATTAGCAGCATTGTCTAAATATCTCTTGAGCGCTGACAGATGTGTGGCATCGGCCACCTCTCTAGAAAGCCTGTTCCAGTGTTTGACTATCCCCGCAGTAAAGAAGCATTTCCTAATGTCCAATCTGAACCTCTCCTGGCACAGCTCTGTGCCATTCCTATGCATCCTGTCATCAGTGACCAGGGAGCAGAGACCAGCACCTCCCCGGGCATTTCCCCTCCTTAGGAGTAGCAGAGAGCAGGGAGGTCACCTCTCAGCCTCCTTTGCTCCAGATTGCAAAGGAGGACTCATGTGTCCCCAGCCTCTCCTCACAGGAGATGTCCTCCAGCCCTTTTATCAGCTTTGTTGCCTTCCTCTGGATGCTTTTAAAGACCTTATTTTAAAGACCTTAATATCCTTTTTATAGGACAGAGACCAGAACTGCACACAATATTCAAAGTGAGGCCACACCAACACTAAACACAGCAGGAGAACCGCCTCTTTCTGGCTGGCTATGCTGTGATTAATGCACCCCAAAATGTGGTTTGCCCTCTTGGCTGCCAGTGCACACTGCCAGCTCATGTGGAGCCTGCTGTCAACCAGCACCCAAAGATCCCTATCTGCTGAGCTGCTCTCCAGCCACTCATTACTCTGTCTGTACCAGTGTCCAGCATTACTCCATTGCAAGTGCAGCACCCAGCTTCTTCCTTTGCTGAACTTCACGCCATCGATGATTGCCCAGTGCTCCAGTCATCTAGATGACTGGAGCAAAGCTTCTTATTCCTCTTGGGAGTCAACAGCACCTCCCAGGTCAGTATCAAACTTGCTGAGGACGCACTCCAGTCCTGCATCCAGATCATTGATTAAAACGTTCAACTGGCCTTGGGGAACACAACTAGTGACCACCTGCCAGCCAATAATTGAGTGGCAGAAAAGAGTGCAAAATATTTGAAGGCAGCTGTAATACGCATATGTAGATATGACATTATGCATGCACACCACTGCAGCAGCTCTTAAAGAATTAATTCTACATAAATGTTGAAACTTCCTTAATGACATGTTAGGTAACAAATTAGTGCCTCATGAGAAAAAAGCATCATCATTTGAGCTACATTAGTACTGAGCTGTGTGCACAGGAGGAAAAAGTTTCTTTGTCTAGGAGAAGCCAAATTAAGAAGCTGAGCACTTAGAATAAAGGACAGATGCAAATTAACTATGTTTACATGCAAGGCCCTGCATCAGCAAGGGCAATATGTGCTGTTTTTAAAAAATTTTAATAACCATCTCCTTTGAATAATTCTTCTGTCAGTTTACTGAGCCCACAAAACAGAAGAGATGAAATTTGTGCTTTAGCAGCATAAGCACAATTAATTATAGGATGATATCTGTTTGCTATACGTCACAAATGAGCAGTTCTCTGATCACTTATAACACATGGTTATTTTACATGAAATTTGTTCCTCGAACATATTACCCAGCTAGGAATTGCACTTTTATTTTAGCATCAATATAACAAAAAGGCTTACAAATAGCAACCTGGTCTCTCTCTCATGTTAGCAACAACCCATTTCTAACCCAGTCCACATTGCTTTCTGTCAACAGTTATTGTTTCCATTAGCCATTGCTTTTACAGAGTGGTTTCAGTTTGCTTCCTGTTTTGCTCTTTGTAAATGAGAGAAGGCATATAGTGTAACTAACCGAACTACCAACACATAGGCAAAAGGAAACAAGCACATGCATGTTTATGTTAATCTCTTTAGAGACCAGGATTATTTGGATTAAAAGCAGCAGCCAAACACAGGCTTTTCCTCACCCAGAGACAACTAATAATCTGACTAGAAATCCTAGAGCTTTAAAAAGAAAGCCAAAACAACTCTGCTAACAAAGAATGTTTCAACTACATAAAATCCTTTCCCATGTGGAAAACAAACAATTTTATCACTCTAGAACAAGACATAAAGCGTGAATAACAAATTAACACGTCAAATTAAGTCAATTCTTAAGTATACTTCATTTATCCAATAAAATTCCCACCCCCTCCAATAAAGTTCTGCACAAAAAAAAAGAAAGATGATGAGAAAAGCATTAGCTAGATGTCAGAACTGCAGTAAAGTATTTGTAAAAGCTATTTTTAAAATATTGTATCTGCGTGTCCAAGTCACAATTAAAAATCATGGGTATTAAACTGAAGTGTTTTCTTTTTATTGAGTAGCTAATTATGTTGAGAAGTCTCAAGTCTAACAGCCATATAAACAGCTTCTAAAGTGGGCACATTGTCATTATATTCCCAATTCAAAGCCTACAAGAGTTGGTGGAAAGAGGTGGATCTGAATTTACCATAGATTTCAGCCTCCAAGTCAGTCTAATTCAGGGACTGTATTTTTTTCCTGATTTTTTTTTTTCTTCAGCTGCATACTTTACAGCCTTGCTACTGTCAGGAATTATAGCATTTGACTTGCCCATTTACTCCTGGACACAGCTCCCCAGTTGGAGGAGCACATCCACCCAGTGCTCTCCCCTGTACCGGTGAGCTGTTGACCCATTTAACTGGAAACATGGTCCAAGTGGAGAATTTACAGCCCACCTGAATCAGCAGTGAATGTGGAAACAGGCAGAAAGTCACTAATCACGTATCTGATACCTGAAAGATTCTTTCCACTGGCATTTTTTTTTTCTGAAAGTATAAAGTTAAAACATCTAAGCAGAGAGTATTTGGGTGCATGCCAAATAAGTATTCTTCACGGAAAATATTTGTTTGTGAAAGAAACAGCTGAAACTGTATTTGCCTTTGAAAACCAATTTGGAGGATCATTTATTACTACATCTTTTTCCACCATTCCTGCCCTTAGTACAGTCACTACAGTAAGAGAGGTCTTTGAGTTTATTTCATGCCTTAGCCACCTACATGTTTTCTAAGTACAATTATCAGGACCTGACCCCAAAATTTACACTCAAAAAAAAAATGAAGTATAACATGAAATTAGAAAGTCTGAGTCAAAGTATGTTTTCACTGATTATGACTTTATTGTAAAACTAGTCTTCCTTTCCACAGTGGAGTATTCCTAAATGATACTTAAGCACTTTTATTGTCATGCCCTTCCAAGGTTCCTTCCAAGGTTGAGGAAAACACATTTTAGACCACTGATCAAAACAGAGTCACACAAACAATTTTCTTGTATGTGAGAACTATAAATGGAAAGCAGTTGGGAGGTTTCTAGAGATTTGTGGCTTTCTCTGGGGTTTAACTAAACACATGCGCATGCATGTGTGTGTAAAAGAGCTAAAAGATGATGATAACTCTTCAGTGGCTTCCTTTCATACTAAACAATTTCATTTCTAATCATAAAATTCAAAATTACGATCAAGCATAAAACATAAACATAGCAAAACTTGGTTTAAACTAAAGAATGGTTTTCTAAAAACAGTTTTAGGTACAAATTTGAAGAGGGAAAAACTGAGTCAAATAATATGATTTATCTGAAGTTGAATTCCATGTTGCACACAGAACTGAAACTCTGGCAAAACAGCTTTGTGTCTAACTCATTCAACTCTTCATACTTTCTTTGTGAAAAATCCCCTTAATACCAACTGCAACTTCAAAATTAATGTAAACACTAGGATGGCATCTGGGACACTTGTTTTCAGAATTTAATTATTCATTTCCATAGCTTCTTTCATTTCCAGTTATTCTTAGACGCTTTCTTACATTTGAAGTACCACATAATGGGATTAAACTGATGGAAGGCTCAGAAGCTGGCGTTTGCTTTCCACCCAATGTATTTTGTAACTGGTGCAGAACTACATAGCAAGATGTTTAAGCAGGACTTGGCGGGGGGAACTGCTAGATAAATTGATGAAATGACTTCTTGTGGTGGTGGCAGGAAGGGACTGCCAAGCCACTGCTGTTCACATTACAGAGACTGTAGGGAGAGCAAACGTAGCTAATGGCATTTCCACCACTGAAATACAAGGAGTTTAGTAGTTATTTATTGCATTTATTAAATTGGTGAGAAATAGCAGTAGTGCTACTAGAAGACATCAGAGTTAGAGACTTAAATGTTGAAATTTGTTAAAAAATACTAGCATATTCAAGCACTATATATATGTATCAGGGTTCCGTTCAGCTTAATGGCTCTAATGCCCAGAGCACTTAACTAGCTAGGCCAATATCCTATTCTGGCACCAGCCACTATCTGACAAGAAAATAAGCAAAAACTACCTAAGACACCCAACCAATCATGCAGAACTATGCCTTGAGTAGATATTTACAAAATAATCACTTCCCACACTGTGGAAGTTCCCACAGAGATGCAGTGAAAAGACATGAGGCAACAGCTGCAAGATGCAAAGCGGAAAATTCCCATTGGACATGAAGAAGAATTACTAACTATAGTAGTCCCAGGACTAGTGCAGGATGCCCAGAAGGGTGGGGAGACCCCATCCTTCAAAGTTCTTAAAGCTCAACTAGGCAGGGCTCTGAGAAACCTGATCTAATTCCCCAGTTGCCCTTCCTCAAAGCAGGAGTTTGGACTATGAAGTTCCTTCCAACCTAAATCTTCTACAATTCTAGAAATTTTGGTGTTCATATAAAAATGCAAATAGCACCATGCAGCACACTTATCAAGCAACTCAGAGGTAAGAATTTTTTTTTTCTCCAGCTGATCTGACTTGATTTGCCCTGGAGATCTTTGCTTTATGGTATGAGGTTCACTTTTTGCTCGACCCTATGCTTGACCAGATCTGCTCCAGCAGAGCATTGTCATTCAATTTCTCCTTTCCTGTGACCCACCTGTTCCTTACAGCGAACTAGATTTTGTTAGGGAGGGAAAGAAGAATTGCTGGAGAGAGGAGGGACACGTAGCAGAGCTAGACAACTCCACAGCAGACAGGGTACAAGACTACTGTCACAACATATGGTTGTCACTTGTGTTTACGATCACAGTGGTATTGTGGCACACTGGTACTACCGCAGCATTAGCCCACCACAATATCTGAACATAGCATGGTGCAAAATTCAGAACTCTCTAATAACCTGTTATTTGTTACCTCACAGACATTGATGTAAAATCTTTGGTAACGTTCTCATATGTGCCTGGATCAATGATAAAAATATAAAGTTCTCCTGGCCACTAGGATATCATGGCAGAAATGGCATTTCTCATTGATCTCTCCCCATTAGCAACTACATTTTGATACCTGTCAGTAAGCCAGCGTCTCATCCATCTGATGTGTAGCCTATTAATGCTATACAATGCAGTGTTTTTAAATTGAAATGTTATGTGGTACTGAATTAAATACCTCAAAGAAATCAAAGCATCTAATATTGATACAGCTGTCTTTATCAACCAGACCTCTAACTCTGCTGAAAACAAAAACAGCATATTTGTCTGAAAAGAGATTCCACATTGACAAGCCCAATTATATCCTTAGTTTCTAATTCTTTCTTAACAGAGTCACAGAATAGCCGTTTCATTACTCTACCTTGGGCTAGCATCTGGCTAATGGTTCCACTACAGTTCCACCAACTCAGACTTTCTAACCAACAAAACCATCTTCACTGTTCCTTACCATCTTTTTGTCAGCTTTCCAGGGAGTACAGATAAATACCAGGGCAAGACCAGGTTCCTCAGTTCCTTACAGTCCCGTGTGATTTAGGCTTAATGCTCATAACATGCTTTGCCAAGCGTGCTTTTGTCCTCCCCTTGTGCCTTATAGCACATGGTTACAGCCATGTAAAAAGATCAGGTTGGATATGGAAGGAAAGGAGAGGAGGTCACCCACAGGACTAAACAAAAGCAATCATTTGCTTTTCTTCTTCTAAAGCCAAATCATGTAAACTGGGTAGAAGACCCAATTCAACCTAGGAACTAGTTTCAAAGCAATGGACTGGCTTTTGACTTCTCCTAGCAATTTGTCAGCTGGGCTGCAGTAACAGCTCCAGTACCGAACAGACATCCCTGTAATCTCCAAAACGATCCTTTCACACTCATGACATACACACTTTAGCTCCACTGCCAAAATCAGGGCTAGACCTGACGTGTGGGTCTGAGTACTGTTTTTTCCCCCTTTTGTTCCAAGAGAACTGAGGTGCTCTTTCCAACTTTTCTAAAAGAACGTGAAAATCTCAAAGTCCTGTACAAATGAAAATTACCAGTCTCCTGACAGTTCCTAGAATCATTTCCAGCTTCTCTCGCTTAGTTCCCTGCTAATGTTTTAAAAACATTAAAGCCCTGCTCCCAGCTTGTAAGTTATTTTGAAATTCAAATCATTTGACTTTTGAAGTAGAATTGTTTCACATCTGTCACGAAATACAGGGAAGCAGAGTTATTTTCCCCAAGTCACACAATGGTTCAATAGCTTATCAAGAATAAATATTTATTTGTAAGTCAGATCATGATCTTTTCATTCTTTCATACAACTATAGACAGGTAAAAATTCATGTTTAATAGAAAGGATGTTTAACGTGAAGGACTAAGTAAAAATTGAGTAAGTGCTTCAAAATCTGATCAACAACATCAATGTTCATATAATGCAGCTTTATAAAGACAGTGGAGTGTTCATACTGAAAGATTTTATTAGAGTAAAAATATCCTGGTGCTTTCTTTGGATGCTTTACACACTTAAGAGAAAGAAAAGAATCTCAAGAAGAGGAAGTCAACATTTAAACATCTATGCAAAAAGGAAGAATTAGACTTCAGCCTTTGCTTTTCCTGAGGTACACTTCAGGGAAATGCACAACAAATATGCATGTATTTATGCAAATATGCATAAAGCCTACACATCATTTTACACTGCAGCTTTCATTTAAAAATCTGGAAAAGACAAGCCAAGCATCTCTTCACCATTTGCTTTTCCTGCAGCACATATGGGATTTGCTTTTAAAAGTTATTTCACTCTCAAGAAACTGCAGTGTCCTAATTTAACTGTGCCACTGGGAGCCACCAAAAAAACTAATTTTGTCAGCCAGCTTGGTAGCTTTACACCCTACCTCTTAGTGGCAAGAAGTTCAGGTCTCCACTGGCTGCCTGTGACAGCTCTTGACACTCCAGCTCCAGGCACCTCTTTCTACATTCATCATGGAAAGAAACAAAGGAGAGTTCTCACCTCAGACCAACACAAAAAGGATACTCTGTAGTTTGCAATGAATCTGCTTTATATAGCATTGGAACCACATAAAGTGGCATACAGTCAGGTGCAGATTTCCATCATACAAACAAACCTCAGTCAATTAGCCAAAGGAAATTTCCAACAGAGGAAGTCAGGTGGCACATGTCCGTATATCATGACACTGCTCCAGTGTAGCCTTCAGGTTTTTCCCCAGTCAGAAGGATATGCACAAAACCATACTTCCCGCAATAGGTTCTGAAATGAGCCTTACCCACATCTCCTTTACTGCAGGTGAAATGGGAACAAACACTGAGGACATCTGTTTAGGACACCTAGGCATGCTAAGCAGTAAATTTGAGGACAGTGGAAGACTTCAGTATAAACTTCACCTGCTTGAGTCAGACAGCGAGAGTAAAGCATTATAGAACTAGATTATGAATAACTTAAGTAGTCCTTTTATGTGAAGTACTTCTGTACAAGTTGAAGGTTTTAAGAACCTGGTTCAGTGTCTAACGTATATGGGTTCAGGCTCAAATTACTACATACTGCTGAAAGGGATTTTTCTTCAATCTTGCAAGATATTTCAACATTTCTATTTTGTCTCCAAAAGAAACTGACCTTTCAAATTTCCTCTTCTTCCACTGATAAAGATCCAGCACAAAATTGCATGTGCTTCCCAACAGTCACTTCTGAACAGAAAAGACTGAAATGTACATGTTCAGAATTCCAGATTTAAGTCAAACACCAGACTTCTGGCTATTTTAAATGCCTACCCATTCCCTTAGGTTTTTCTTTAAGCATGTTTTAATCCAAAATTCAGTCTTTGAACTGAGTAACCTCTCTTCACAGAAGTTTAACTGAGCATCAACTGGCACATGCTGGGAGAATAAAGGGTATAAATTGAAGTTTTATCCATAAGTTCTGATGAGTACCTCTCACAGAAATCAGTATCTTACAACATCAATATGTTATAAAATTAAATATGGGAGACACTAATCTGATATTCTGTGTTTCAACAAATCCACTCTAGTTCTCAGACATGAGTTTATTTCATGATCCTGAATTTCAAACCATACACAGACTTGCCAGACATTCCCTATGCCCCTTTTTTCTCACTACTCAGAGACCAAATCATGAAACACGCAGGAACCATATAAAAATTGAAGTCTTGAAAATTTTTTCTTCTGAAACTTAAACAAAATCTCTCCAGTTCTATTTGTTCAATTAAGAAAAGCAATATTAATGAAAAATATTTCTCCTTACCTCCAGGTAATGTGGAAACAACAACAACAACAAAAAAAATCTTTCAACCTGCCTTTACCCCTTAAGCACTCAGGTTTTGGCAGAGTTATAGGCTCATTTTAAGGCTAATTAAAACTGCTCGGTGTTTCCTGAAGGTACCTTCCTGAAGGTTTCCTTTAAGAGTACTCCTCCGCAGTATCTTATCTTCTGAAACAAACAGCAGCCAGGATAACAGTTTTACTAGGGATAGAAAGAGCCACCAAAAATGAAGCAGTATATTTTAACTGAATTTAGATTACAAACCTAAGTTCATTCCTCATGACACAGACTGTTTTGTTGTGCTATGAATTAATTTAATTTTTCAGAACTTATACAGCAGAGACTAAACTTTCTTTTTATTTCACAAACAAATTAAATTACCTACTTTCTCTGCATACACTGACTTTCAATTTCATCTGAAAACCTTTTATTCTTTCATTAGAGAAAGGATAACACCTCAGATATCATATTTGTATATAATCTAGTTCATTTACTTTCTAGGTTATAAAGCTCTCAGTTCTGAATATCTCACACATCAGCACACATCTTAAAAAAAAAACTTTCCCAACCATTGAGCCCAGTCCCATGCCACAACTGTATAGTTCAAAAGCACAAAATCTACAAACTCTGCAATTTGTCCAATTTTATGAACTGATAGCATCCCTCCCAGATTCCACAACTGGAGCCATACATTCATGTGCATCAGAGCATCATATAGAGTTTGGGCTGTAAATTCAGAGAAAGATGGAACAGAACGGGAATACCATTTTCCACTACCCACTGATGGTTGGAGATTCAGCTCTCCATCTTTAGGACTGCACCAAGTTTCTCATGTTCTCCCAAGGCAGCAAAAGGCAAGGGAACCCAACTGCACTTGTAGTCAGACTCTACTAAAAGTACTATGCTAACATAGCAGGTCACAATAATCACTCCTTTACCAACTCATTCCCACCTATCCATTTACCTATAATCTCAGAGATGCCTTTAAAAACTCTCATACATAAACAAATTCTACCAAAAAAAGTTATCATCCAATTCTGAAATTCACATCAAGCTGAAATTCACATCAGCTGTATTGTGGAATTCATGCGTTTCCAAGGACACATTAAATTTTGTGTTTCCAAAGCCCAAACGTTGCTTGAAGACCTTTTTTTTTTTTTGCAAGTTGATTTGAACAGGAAAAAATGTAGTCTTAAAATTTTTCCGTGACAGTTAAATGGTTCTACTGTCCCTTGTCCCTGGCCTTAAATACTTTTTTTTCCTTTCTGATTTTAGCCAATTAAGACCTTTTTACTTGTTTAAGTCTCATCTGGAAAAACAAGGCAAGTTCTGTTACAATTTATGAAGCTTTTAATACAATTCCAACCTTATGTCAAAAGAACTGATTTGATATTGATGGAGCAAGTCTAATCACTCAGAGGTTATGACAAAGGAATTTTATTAAACTCCCTTTCTTCATGAATTTCATCATAATTTTAGACAGCATTCTTTCTAAACCTCCAATTCTTCCAAAAGCTCTAGAAATCCAGCTTCTACATACAATTTCTTCAAACTAAAGTTTCTTCAAAATATTTTCATGATTGAAAATTGCATTTATTGTGCACCTCTACTGTTCTTTTTGCTATCATTCAAAATTACATTTCCAAGTCATATTTAGTCCATACTAAATGCTGAATAATTAACTTGCTCTGAGAACTCTTACTTGCCAGTGGAGTCATAGAATCTGGCTCTTAATTCACACATCTACAGTGTCTGGATTACTTGATACACTTGTTTCTCCAAAGTATTTTTAACTTTGTATTCCAAATATATACCATGCCAAGTGCAATAAATAAGAATGGCAGTACAGTTTTCCTCCAAATGTCAGAATCACTACAAGAAAGATCAGACATTCATGCATTATGGTCAGAAAGTTTATTTTTAAAATCTAGGAAGAAAAAAAACACAACATGACTGTTTTGTCTTTCTCTGAAGAGATCCAATTTCCCCTGAGTTCTTTGCTCATCAGTCCTACTGGTGATCTATCAAAGAATATCCTATAGTTCTGCAAAGCTTCCTACAGAGAGCCATACAAGGCTGCACTTATTTGGACAGCATCAGAAATCAGGGAGACCAAACCATGCTCCTCAAAGGCAGACCCTCCAGTAGACCCAAGAGATAAAACTAGCATTCAGGTCTGAAGTATTGGCTAAACTGCTACCACTAGCATTAGCTACCACTAATTAATCCAATCAAAAATACTTCAATCAGTTACTGGGTGACCTCTGAGATATTGTACACTAATTCAAATAAGCACTTAGAAAACTGAAGTTGTAAATGTAAAAAGAACATCAAACATTTCTAGGTAAAATTATTTACTTCATGCCTGAAATTGTTTTCTCTCCTTTTACATCATTTGTCATTGACTCTCCTTTTGGAATGACTCATCAGGTTTGTTTGCTTCAAATAGTGTCTAATTAGTTTATTGTTAGAGTAATATTGCTTCTACCCATGACACCAGTCCAATACAAAGTTAATGGAAGACCTAAACATACCTCCCCCTCTTCAGTCATATTCTAGCTTCTGGGAGAAGGAAATTTGGCCATGCAGACCAAATAGAAGACGGCTAGTCACTCCATCAGAACAACCACAAAAAGACAGACACAGACCTGTCACGTTTGATAAAAACACGTATATAAGTAGCACCACTCCAAAGCATAGCAAGAACACAGCACTTCATGATTTTTACAGAACTATTTTACAGAGCACAAATCTCTGCAGCTAGTGCATTTGTTAACTCAAATTAGACATCAGTAGAGAAAAGAAGTCCATGCAGAGGTATGTGCATTAGGTTATTATGAGATCTTGGCACCACACAGTACTACTTCTTAAATTATACACCACAGTAAAGTTCCCCTTGGATATTTGGGCACATACAGGAACCTTGCAGATACCTTCCTACTCCAGTTGATCCCAATTTCATAACCTAGTTTGTGCTGGTGCTCTTAGACATCTGTTTAATGACTTTATTAATTTAATTAAACATAGGCAAAAAAAAAAAGATTCCTCTCAACTTTCTCTCCACCCCAACACGAAATTTCAAATGACTGGAAAAAACACATTTCTGATTACAGGACAAAATCATTATGCTCCTGTATAATGCCTTTTACTTTTTTGCTAATCATGATTTTCATGTGTGAAAGCTAGATGCTCCAGAACTTATACATCCATACCAAAGAAGAATGGAAAATTTCACAGCTGCTCATTCATTGACAGTTTTCTGAGAGTATGATTGTTAAACAACAAATTGCAACCCTCCTTTAAACTTACACTGGACCCAGACCATAGTAGTATTGTCACAGACAAGACCAGTAATATTTGTACTACCACCATACCACCAATACCACTTTTTTCTCCCTCCACAAAGCTTCTGTTGAAGTGTGAATAAGCTCATCTTGAAGCTGCCCTTGGACTTCTGCAAGGCAAGGTGCTCTACTCCAGCCTACCCTCTATGAGGAGCAATGCAGACTCGTTTTAAACATACAAGATCCAACACATTCAGCTTACTTGTTCTACTGAAGGTTATTTTTCCCCATTGTGAATAAATATTATATAAGATAGGTTAGAAAAAGCTGTGAAAATTAAGCAACATATGGCTCTTAGAGATACAGTATTTAACTTGCGGTGTAGATTGGATATTCTCTAGTGATAGCTAAAGTTTTTTTCCCACTGAAATCCTTAAAATAGAATCTAAGTCCTTTAAACTGGTAATGTTTTTCAAATGCCCAACAAATTGGTTTTTTGGTTAATGACTAATTTGAATACTCAGGGGTAAACTCCCCAAGCACTCTGTATAAACAAAAAAAAGTATTCTCTGTACAGTTCTGTAATGATGTAGTTTAGAAATTTACCCCCTAGCATTCAGGAATATTCAGAGCTTGACTCAGAATATATGTAGAAGCCCTAATGACTTTGTTACCAGTATCATTGCTTAGGAAAAGTATAAGGGGTTGTTCATTGGTTTACTTTCGATTTATCCAGGGGAAAAAAAAAACCACTGAATTTCCAAGGTTTACTTTAAAATCATGGACTCCAAATAAGTACAATCAGAACAAAGTTATTAATTCTCCAGATACTTATTCATTACTATGGTCTTTAACAGAAAGACCAGAAAACATTACAGGATTGGTTAATAATTTTAATACAGAAACACCCCTGGGGAATCTTTTTAGTACATACTTTATTATTGTAATCCAAGAAAATTAGTATCAGTCAAACAAAAGTCCCTGCATCAAACACATCTGCCCTGGACATTCATCACAGATGTGCTCTGCTGGGCACTTGGACTGCTGTTTTTGCCCCATGCACTGCTTTAATTCAGTTTTCATTCCAATTGTGGCCTCAGCTCTGAATTTCCAAGAGTGCTGCTGTGATACAGATCCTCCTTCCAACATCCTCGCAAAGCTGGGAGGCTGCAGCCCAGTTGCCTTTGCTGTCATCTCTGAAGATTCACCAGTGGTGAAAAACCACACCTTTCCCAGAATTCAAATATCATATACCCACTTAGCAGTTCCCTTGAGGTATTCCAATAATACCAGACAAAGCACTGTCAAACCACAAAACACCAAATAGGAAACGTGCCCTCAAACGTTTAATTGGGACATGAACTCAGGTTCTGACCAATTACTCTAGCTTATTTGGAAACAAAACATTTTGGGAGTAAATCCATGTTGAAAAGGTTTCTCAAGCTCTACACCAGACAAATTTTACTAGTGTAAAACAAATTGTTCTTTTCCAGGTGTGACAAGTTATTGAGAAGTACTAACATTAAAAGGCAACACCATTCAAGCAACCTCTACCTTCCTTTGAGTGTCAGTGAACGTCCTCCTGAAGTTTCCTCAGCTAATTAGTGACAGCAGCCAAGTGACTACAGAGAGGCAATTGAGTTGTCATTTTATGAAGTTTATGATCCTCATTCAAACCTACTTTATCCCCTTCCATCAATCACCGCAGTTTACTGAAATCCTTCAGTAGGTGATCTCCTGCTTGCCTAACAGTACTTAGAAGAGAACAGTTTCTGTGCTTGGCTGGCTATCTATGCAAGGATGCCTATCTTGGAAATGTTTTAACACCTCTTACAGCTGAACCGTATCAGAAATCACTGGACTATGATCATAATAAAGTTGTTTGTAACTGGAAAGAATGAGTTGGTTTTTTTCCAAACACATACTTACGATCAGCAAAAACCACTGAAAAGGTTATTCCAAAGAAGCCCACAAAAACACAAAGACCCCCCCCCCAAAAAAAAAAAGATGAGAGGAACACTGATAACATGAATTTAGACTCCCTCTCTCAGTAGTAGGAGACAGTGATGGTAAATGAACGCAGATGTTTTTCTTAGTAGCATCAAGTAACAGCAAGTTATAACAATCAGAAACAAGGAGAACACAAGGCATGTTCTGGCTCCCAAGCTGCCTTTCTATACCTGCTGCTGCTGGATCAGAACCTCAATGCTATTCCTGGTCATTGACCAGAAACAGTCTAAATCTGGCTTAAAACAAAAGGCAATATTGCCATGAGATTTGAAGTTCTCCAATATATTAAGTGTCTGTGACTTGTAACAATATTGGCTGCACTAAATCATAAGCACAGATTTCTATTGCAATCTAGTTAAACTAGAAGTCCCTATTTTCACAATCATGTCTGCCAAATTGTAATGAAAATCAAAATTGTCAAGGAAAATTTACTATCAAAAACAAGTTACTCAAGACAGAATAGGTTTCACAATCTATTAAGTTTACCATCAGCATCCTGGTTAGCTTGGCAGTAAATAAGCTGTTCATCTTTAAGACCTATGTTTAAAAATTCAAGTTCAGCATGAATTTATGCTGTTCACTTGCTAATTTTTCTACACCATACTCTTAACATAAAATGCTAGTTTACTATGAATATGGGCTATTTGATCTTTCTGTATATTCTCCATTCTGGTGCAACAGCAACCCATACATTATTTTGCCTTCCACTGAGTTCCCCGTATACCAACGTCTCATTCTGAGCTCAGTATTACAGATCTTGTTGAGAACTACATCCAATTAGCAGAAGCTTCTTAAACCCTAAACCAAAAGGTTTGATGGCTTATGTTTAATGGGAGGATATCTTGTTTATGCTTGTGTGCTTTGATCAGCTATAACAGTTGATCTCATTTTGGTGTTTTGAAAAGCTTACAGTTGCCACAAAATTACAAGTGATATCTGCTTAAGGTTCTCTTCTATTAAACTTAGACTACAGAGGACTGGACCCTAAATTCTAGGCAAAGTATGTAGAAAGATAGTCTAATTGTGCCTCCTACCATCACATTCAGAATTGATCAATCACTGAATAGGCAAAGACTAATTGAATAGTAAAGTATCTTATTTATGATCTTGACTAGGTGGCTGCTTGCTGCCTTTGTTACATAGCTATTAGAAAATAAGTCTTTCTAATGGTTGCACACAAGTACCAACAGTTGATGGTTGGGTTGTACCTCCATGCTGACAGATTTACTACAAAGGTGCAACAGATTTGAATGTCAGCTTAACTCTAATATCAATAGGAATTTTGTTAAGCAAATAAGATGTATTTCTCCCTCTATGTAATGGATTATAGAGATGGCTTGAAATGCATTAACTATGAAAACATTAAATATATGAACTTTTAGATACCAGATGCTAATCCCTGAGGTCTCAAATCACAAACTCCTTAGTACATTAAGGAACAATCAATTTTATGTTCTTGAGGTTTGTGAACTGAGCCATAAACCTTTAAATCAGTGAACTGTAAACACCGTATCTATGAAAATGAACACTCTGTACCATTTATAACACACTGCAGTCAAACTTCCTGGCTTGTTTTTAATCCCCTCAGACAGAAGATGAGGGAGCCAAGGTTGCGAGAGCAAACAGCAGAAGCGATTGTTTACTTTGTGAAAAGTTCCTCACAAAAATCAATGGGAGCTTGAGAAGTACCTTCTTTGAACATTTTATGTTGCCATCTCAGGCCTTAGGCAGGCCTTAGGATTTCTAGAAGTTCTGCAGACATCTCTTGATTTATGTTGTCATGATCTATGCCTAGACTGTGGGAAAGTGATGCCTGTGCCATGAATCCCAGAGGTGTGGCTGAGATGATCCAGATCAAGTGAGCCGTCAGTTTACTGCAGTTCTTTTTCTACCACTGGAGTCTGGAGACAAAAGAACCACATATTCCCATTGTATAACCTTAACACTTAGTCAGAAACCAGAAACCTATAGTAAATGATATCAGAAATAAAGGGTTTGGAAGGGACAATCCTCAAACCATAATATGCTTGCTTAATCCATAAAAAAACGCCAGGAAACTGAATTGCAACAGGACCAATAGAAGAGAAATGTCTCTGCCCTGAACCCTGTCAAACTTGTTTATTACGAAAACGAGTCTGATTCTGATAGATCACCCTCACTTTCAGCCAATGTAGTTATTTTACTGAACCACCACCCATGAGTCAGAGTTCAACAGTTCACGTCTTTTTGGTCTTAGATTATGCTGCCCAGCTGTCAGAACTTCCCTAAGAATCATACACAAACACCAGTCATTAAATGAAGCCACAAGTGGATTTAAGATCAGTCATAGCTCTGAGCTCTAATACCTTGACTGCTCAGTCCTATGGAACTAAGATTCAGATGACTATCAGTGGGCTTTTATATGAACAAGGAGGGAAGATCTGGCCTTTAACATCATTCTGTCTTCTTAATTAACCTTTAGATAATTCAGACTCATCCCTTTGTTTCTGCAGTCAAGCATAGCAAACAAAAAGCTACTTTCACTATTAGGAAAATGTCACCGTTGCCTTTCAAGGGGAATAGAGTAGGTGCCAGAGCTCTAATTTGATATTAACTGGTCGATTCATAGATCAGTTCAGAAGTTCATCTGGTGTGCTTAATCCAACTTTGTTACCATTCACAAAGAGGTATTCTTTAACACACAGCCACATTATGATTAGTTCTTCATACCAAATAGTTATGATTTGATGTTCTTCTATAGGTATTTTTTAGTCAAGTCTCCTCAGATTGACATTTGTTAGAAAAAGTTTATACTGAGAAGCATTAAGAGGAAAAAACAATGAAAAAATACGTATTTTTCATAATAGACTTTAAACAGAAAGTACTTAATTGAAATAGTTGTCAGCATATTCTTCTATCAGGAGGAACATTACCAAAGCAATTACTGATATAACCACCTGGAAAATGATTTCTGAAGTAGGTATGGCCAGTAACAACAGCTCAGTTTGCATAATTCCATTTTTCACTTCTCTGACTTCATGTCAAACATCTCATCCAAAAATAGCTCAGTTCAGTGGAAAATTTCAAGTCAGCAAACAATGACTTTACCGAAGACCCCATCTGCTTCAGATTAGGTACATAAACAAGCAGCCCACAGAATCAAAGCCAAAAGAGCCATACAGGTAAAGGTCCTCAAGCATGGATTAACTTGTCCACCTGGCCAGGGACACATTTACCAGTTTATTTTATAAAGTTATGAGCTCATTTAATTAGAACTAAGCATACAGTTGAGTACATCTGTTTTAAAAATAATTTTTTTTTTTAATCTGAAAGAATGTAGGTCTCCAGTAACATAGAGCAGAGACATTTAGAGAGAAATCCTACTTCCACAGACTTCCTATGGCCAAGACTGACTCCAAGGGGCACAAAATTTCATCTGAATTCTTGGATGTTAAATTGCTTTCCCAAGCTTGGACTAATTGATGCTGCTGCTTCTACTTCTCTCTGCTCATCTGCAAGACATTTCCTTTTACGTGCATTCACTTTTAGCATCTTGGAAATGCTCTTTACATGCACTTTTTCTCCCATGTGCGCTTTTTATTTCTCAGTGCTTTTACACTGCATCCGGTGACTCCATCTCTTTGTATTCATTGTTTACTTGATCAAGTTCCCAGAGTTACTTTATCTACACTACAGTACTCAAGTGCAACTTTCTCATCTCCTGGTGTGCTCCATTCCTCCAACATCTAGGGTCTTGACTATTTGACACATTTATCTCATCAGGCCTCGATGACAGAAGAATGGTTTTACAGAAGGGGAGCTGAGATGCAGACCCCAAAGGCATATATGTAGCAGCTTGAAGACTTCTCACCTAACTGGAGTTGTTCAAATAATCATTATTTAGCACAAAATCTGCATACTAAATTGAAACAAGTTAGCAAAGACTATTCATTACATATTAAAAAAAAAGTGTTTAAGTGAGATCACTCAGAGATGTCTACCAGCAGTGGGTAACGTAGGACATCCAACTAGTAGTTTGGATTTGGGACCAAACCTATGAAGAAACTGTTGTCTTGATTTCAGTGGATGTCTAAACCACCTTGAAGACCTCACTAAAGGTAATGTTTATCTAGAGATGCAGACAGACATAAGCTCACTCTGCTTGCCATGCTCCAGCAGCTGCATGTGCACCTATTCCTCCAGAAGCCCTTCTTCACACCCTTCAGCAGATGGAAACAGCTACACAGCTGAGCCCTGTGAACTTGGAGCCCAGACAAGGCAAGTGCCAGTCTGCCTGCATGTGTGCTACGCACACTCCCACACATCTCCTAAACCAAGCACCAAGTCCTGGCCTAACTGTAGTCATTTCTTCTCCTTTTAATTTTGTACTGTACATATTGTGTGTTCACACCTAAGGACCAGAACAGTATGAACCGGAAAGGTAAGCCTCAGTGTTTTCCCGTCAACCCTACCCTTGCCACATGCACCAGCACTATTTTTGGCCCTTAAAATAGAAAAATGCTTGGACACCCAAAGATCTGAAGTCTTTTGTCTCTAGTTGCCCCAAAATTGAGAAATTTATTCCAATACATTTGCAGCACTGCATAGTACACAAGTATGGATGACACACAGAAAAGATGTCTCTCAGGAGACAGAGGAGAAAGTGATAATCTCCCTTTTTTTGTGTGGCATACATGATACAGAAGGAGACATGTCTTTCCTACAGGCTTTTTCATTTCATTCTGATTTCTTTTACACTCATTTTAAAGACTGAAATCACTCCAAAGACCTGAGCTGAAAATTAGTAATGTCCCATCTGGAGTTAAGTAATGTAAATAGTAATGTGGGAGAAAATATACAAAGAAAAAAAATGAGAATAACCTTCACACATGACAGAAATAACAGTCCCCATCATATTTCCTATTAAAGATGAAAGACTAAATATTCACCAGCACATTGGATTTTTTTTCCCCTATTCCAACTTTCCCACTGGGAATTGTTAAACATCACTCCCTCAGTATCAGATTGAAGAACCATTACTGCACATAAATCCATAGAGCTGTAATATTTTAACATATCTACTGGGCTCAGAAGAAGGAAAAGATGTAATGTGAATATATTATTAGAAAGGGAGTTAAGCAGCCTTACTGGAAAAAACACATTGGTGACAGTAGCCTGAACCAAGCTCTTTTAGTACTAGCAGGGTTCAGTTTGAGATGAACCCTCAGACTCATTTTCCTTGCCTTACAG
The DNA here is from genome assembly GCF_009769625.2 of Cygnus olor. Taxonomy (NCBI): domain Eukaryota; kingdom Metazoa; phylum Chordata; class Aves; order Anseriformes; family Anatidae; genus Cygnus; species Cygnus olor. Next base: position 38,003,264 of record NC_049172.1, on the reverse strand, counting down.
TCTGTCCTCACATCTGACTTAATTCCTCAGCAGACCTAGAAGTTTTGCTCCCTGCTCTAGGCTCCCTCCTCCCCATGGGCCAGGCTGACCTTCCACAGCAGACATCCATCTCCTCCCCAGCACACGCACCCCAGGAGCGCTCATATTCACCTACCCAGAGAGCAGCCGTCCTGCTGCTTCTCCACATGCTTTATTTTTTTCCTAGGGCCTCAGATCCCCAGTGGAACAGCAGCAAGTCTTTCGGCTTTAAAGGATACCTTTAGAACAGGCATTCACACGGCGCTCAATTTCAAAGGCTGGCTGAACAGCAGAAAGAAATGCTTCAAGAAGGGGATGGAATGAGAAATTAGCATGTTCTATCTGGTTTAATAATAATGTAAGTTACATTTCTAACCTTTCCCATTTAAAAAATAGGCTTTAAAATACACCCCTGCCATAAACGAATGCTAGCTTAGAGAACAGATATAAAACATCAGCATTTGGAATGAGAGGAAATCAGCGGAGGTTTTATTGCTGAAAGGTCAACAACACTTACAAAGAGATTCAATCTCTAAAGCCCTGCAGAATTTCATTTAAAAAATAAAATACCATGGAAAAAAAAAAGAGCTCTGAAAACAGGAATCTGCAAGTAGCTTCTGACTTGGTGACCCCGTGCCGCAGCACTGTCGCACAGTGTGTGCTCACTGCCACCTACAGACAGAGGAGGGCACACTCCCAGCACAGAGAGAAGCTCTGCCTGAGCCCAGCGTGTCACGACTACCAAACATCAGCCACTCAACAGCCTCTAAGGCGAAGTGCACTAGCTCGGCTCTTGCACTAGAAGGCTGATAAGGCTTTCAGAAACACTACACACGCTCAAGATCGCCTCTGACAAAAGCAGCAAGGAAAGCATAAGAGACTACAACAGTCTTGTACTTGACGTGTCTGCTGGCAACAGACAGCACAGAAGAAAAACAGATCCTCTTAAAATACGCTGAAGGTTTGAAAAAGGCACCTCTTATTTGCACATGTACATAACTGCATTGATAGTTGGTGACAATTGACTGGTCTCAGCCTTTAAAACATCACAGGAAACAGAAACAAGAATTCTAAATGGAGGGAGCTGAAAAGAAAACCGTCAAACGCATTAACACTAACACGTGATAGCACTGATTTTTCCCTACAATCACAGCTTTTCCTTTCCACAGGAACATTAAATGCAACTGCATATAACACTGCCAGCACACATGTAGAGTATTCCTACTGCCTTCCCCTCCAAGCAACTTATTCGATAGCATCATCAAGTTCCATGCAATTTAAAAAGTCTAAGAAATTAGGCCTATGATGAATTAAGGAAGTCCTAATTTTTATATATATTTATATATATACATATGCACACACTCTTGTGGAAGAGTACAATTTATAGTTTTGCCTCCATACAAAGGTGAAAGCTTTGAAAAGCAAATAGAAAGCACAATTTCAAAGTCATTCCAACATTATGATTTTCTCTAGTTAGAAATAAAAAAGTGGGCTAAAGTTTCAGGCAGAAACTTTTCTAACATTTTTAATGAGCTTTTCAAACACACTGCAGAGTGTGCCCTTTTTTTTTACTGTTGTGCTGAAATACTTCAAGGTTCCCCACCTCACACAACAAGCAGTGTTTACATTTTCATTAGGTTAAAATATGTCATTTTAATGATTTTTTGCATATATCAAATAAAAGCAATAGCACTGAATCAGAATTATAGAGCTTTAAAACAGCATAGTTATTGTAAGGATCTTACTGCAAAAACTTTCATGAAGAGGGGTTTTCAGGAATATTATACACTGATTTTTTTTCCCTTTACTAGTAATAACCTAAACTCTATTTGAAAGAAATGCAACACTTGCATCTTTTTTTTTTTTTATACAACAGGACTATTAGAAACAAGTTGAAGATCTATTTCCTTTGAAAAGTCAGATTTATTGAGAACATCTAAGACAACAGCCCTGTTCATTCATAGTCAGCTTCACACTACTGGAAACATGGGTAACCACATAGCCTGCAGGGCTGGTGTGCTGCAGATAGACTGTAAATGCTAACACAGCTCCTCAGAAGCTCTTGACCTTCCCTACACTAGACAGAAGTGCTGTGGTTGTGTAGTAAAGGCATGAGAAAAACAATGGCCAGATCTGAGTCTACCACTGTTGCTCTTCCTAGATCATTCTTAGGTGCAAATGTCCAGACAAATTAGCCTAGCAAGGCTAAACACTGACCAACTCCATTTAATTAAATACTGGTAGCTATATTACTCACTTATTTGCACTTACTTAAATAAGTTAAATTAATTTTGTAGCATCTTCAAAGCGATTTTAAAATAATTCTCCTTCCATACTTTTGGTCCCAAATATGAGAAGAGCCCCTACCCCAAAAAGCTCTACCACAAGCACAGAATGGATGGGCATACATAACTGAATTAACAAGTACAATATGCACCACCCATGGTGCACCTGCAACCATTAAACTTATATTTCCCTTATGTGGGCATTCCTAAGGGTGTGCAATCAGGAACAATCAGCATCAGAGTGCTTTGAGTCACCTGATTCTTGGACTACATAACAGCCACACTTGGAGACGTATACAGATAAGTTCATGTTAGCCTGAGATTGTAAATTTATGCCCAAGACTCTAGGAAGTTTGAAGCTTTGTTGCAGAGAGCCCCTGCTCTATTCAGTCTAAGTTCACTCTCTAAATACTCATTCATCAGGTCCACCTCAGATTTCATCATGGTTCCTGCGAGTAAAGGCAAGGCACTGCTTAAACACGTGTGGACTCATCTAGGCAAAAATCACTCTGGTGTATTCCCTAGATAGAGCAGCATAACTAAATAATGACCAGGTCCAACCTGGATTCATGTTTTCACCAGATAGAGGTCCATCCTTTCGACAAGTTCCTGCTTACATGCAGGACAAAGATATACAAAGGTAAATCTCAAACAAGCACAAACATAACCGTGACAATTCCCCTGCAAGAAAAGGGATCAGTAGGTATGCTGAGACCAAGGGAGGAGAGAGCGTCCTTAGTCTAACTGTTCATGCCGAGGGTTTGGATGGAAGTGAAACATTTGCATTTAGACAAACAGCAGTTTATCAGATTTTAGGAGACAGCAAAAGCCTGACTACAAAGTGTATACAGGCTTCCTTCATTCTTTTACAAACTAGCGTGTTGAATACCTGTTATGTCAAAAACTGAGCTATAAGCTGTGACTCATTCTTAATTTCTTTTCACGTGAAGAAATGCACTGAATCCCATGGGAACATAGCTGTTAAGACCTGGCCAAAAAGCATGCAGGATGTGTAAGATACATTGGAGACAAACCTGAGATCAGTGAGTCCTTCAGCAAGCTTTAAAAACATACCTGCAACCAAAGAAAATTCCAGAAGGCATGAAGCAACTTTACTCAAGTGATCATAGCTTGCACAGCACTCAGTTTAACAGAGTATAAAAGAAATGGTCATAAGATAACATTGTCCTAGGTAGAGGGGACTGTATTCTGTGGAGGAAGGCTGGTAGCATCAGTCTTACACTCTTCAAGTCAGTCTTCAACATGTAATAAAATTGTCAAGCTTTTTTGGATACAGAGAATTCTGTTTCTCATGTCAGTCACTACAACTTATAAATAATTATGGGAGTATGGAGAAACACGTAGGAATCACACACTATGTTGTACCTTGAACAAACTGCAGAGCATTTTTAAGTACGCCCATACACATCAACTCTTTCAGCCCCGTTAAATTTCAAAAACATTTTCTGTTTAAGAAAATTAAAAATATGGAGTTCACTGATGAAAGCCTTAAAACTGAAGCATGCTAATTAACCTAGAGGTGGCTTCTTGCTAATCTGACTGTATTGCTCTTGGAATTTAAACCATCATCTCCCGATTACTGAACACAGCACTGTGCCATGAAGACTTAGGAACTCAGTCTAGCATCTCCAACACTGCACTGACAGCCCAGAAGATGCACACACGTTCTTTTCACACAACTCAAAAAATCAAACTGCAAAAGATCATGCTAATAAACCTCTTGCCATGACCAAATTCCCCATCATGTGCATCACATCCAGCAAGAGACACAAGCATTCGGGTTATAATATACAAGATGCTGTATTAATTCAAGGAAAACATTGAAGAGGTGTTTGGTTGCTTCACCCCCCTGTTCTGTTTGTCCAGACAAGTTGAAGCACATCTTTTTTCTCCCCCCTCTTAACACCAGCATTCTGGGACAGCACTGTATACTACCAGACAACCTTACCACTTCTATAAGGTCATTTTTGCCACTGAACTTGTTGCTTTTTTCTCCAGTCTTTTAGAGACTGTTGAATCAAATTTATTTTGTCACATGAAATCTTTTAGTCTTTCCTTGAGCAAAAGAGTCAAAGAAAAGATTACATAGTATTTTTCTAAGGTTTAGGTTGGTTTTGTTTGTTCATTTTGTTTGTGTTTTTTTTTGTTTGTTTTGTTTGTTATTGTTGTTTTTTAGGGGGCAGGTGCTGGTTGGTTTTTGGTTTGGGATTTTTTTTGGTCTTTTGAAAGTCAGGTAAGTACTGAGTGTTGGAGTATTGAAGTAAACCTCATGACCCAGAAAATATACTTTACACTGATATTTGAATGAGAAGACAACCCTGGCAAATCACCACTGATTATCAAGTGTTTTTGCAGTAGACAGTATGCTAAGTACTCCATATTTTATTTAAATTTATTTAAGAGATGAATCCACAATTCACAAATAGGTATTTTTTGTTTGTTCTAGCTTTGTAACCATTTCCTTGAGAATTCCCATAGCTCCTAGTTCATATGCCTTCCCAAGGCTTCTAGTTGTAAGTTATTAAACAGACAATACTTTCCCAAAAAAACATTTTTCTCACAGGTGCAAAGTACAAAACACCAAACTTTTCATTGCTAATTCAAGCTCTCGTTGCTTAGCCAGAACCTGAGATTAGCACCATCTGTGAAACTGCTTTATTTCTAAACTATCAATATGTAATAGGCTATAATAAATAGCCTGAAAACAACTGTTCAAAATGAACTCCATAATGGAAGGCAGTTCACAACTACAAGGTCATATACTGGTTTAAAGTAAAGGAGGAAGAAACTGTGGCAAGAAAGAAATTTGCTAATTCGTCAGTGAGAATAATCCCAATGACTTCCAAGTAAGAAACAAGGTTACGCATTAGAAGTCAAAGATCAATATCATTTCAAGTGCTTTTGTTGCTAAATATCGTGTTGCCACTTTTTAAGTTTCCAACCCAACATTGAATTTGGAAGGACTTTGAATACAAATTATAATTATTCATAACACTGCATCTTGCTTTAATTGCTGATGAGCATATTTCACACTAAATGTACTGCAGTCATGTCAAGATGGTGAAGTCTTATGAAAAACTTATTAGAAATATTTGAGGACTCAGGTTATCATGTCATTCTCATGGAAGCCAAAGATTCTAAAGAAGCCACCTTCCCAAACTATCGGATTAGAATTGCCAGTATTTACTGAGAAATACAATGTTCTGAAATACCTGCTCTGAGGAATGCAGAGGAAATTCCTACATTGATCCCTTCTCCATGAATCTCAAAAAAAAAAAAAAAAAAAAACCTTTGCAATGATTCTTTCCCTGCTGACACAGAGTGGACAATTTTTCATTCTACCTTTCTATGTTTGTGCTCACCTAGAAAAAAGGTGAACTGGTCTTGAAAATACACCTTACTCTGCAAAAGACAAGCTAGTGTTTTAGCACAGGCAATAAGAGCCTGTTCCACACTGTTAGGGACACAGTGTGAAAAAATAATCATTTTACTCAACATGGTCACTTTTTTTTTTTTTAGCTGAGGTGCCCTGGATGAACCCCAGAAGCACAACAGCCCTCGCAGATGTTATATTCTGCTTCCAATAAAGAGATGTTTAGATTTATTAGACACACAGGTATTAGACATACAGGTACAGGTACACACTCCAAGGAGTACTGCTCTAAACTGTATTGCAGTTGTCACTTCCCTAGTATTATCCCCAGCTATCTGCATCCTGTGCAGCAAGGCTACATTATTTCTTCCAGGCTAACTGCCCACAGGATGAGCATTTAAAAACTCGTACCATTATGACCCTAAGGGAACTGAATACCTTTTTACATAGGGTTTTAGATGAGCGGGCAGCTTTTCCAAAATCAAGATTTTAGAAACTTCAGTTTGAGTACAGCAGATAAAGAAGTTATGTCTATTCTAGTTAGCTTTTAGTCACACATTGCAGTTGTTATATATAGTTGCATGCTGCCTAACTTCTTACTCTCTAGGTTACTCCCCAACCCCTTGCCTGCCTGACTTGACCCTTTCCTTCCTTATCAGATTACAGGAGCTCATGCCAGTTGTAGATGTACATCATGCCAAATAGCTCATTGTGGCACCAAGGAATTTCAGTCACAGATTTGAAATCCCATGACCACACAGCTTTCATAAGAAAAACTGACACCAGAGCAGACTGCCTGAGGTCAGAATAAATGTGAACCTGACTCTATGCTGTAAGGAGAACAAGAACAAAAAGAACAGTAAGTGATGTGCAGATAGAAAGATGAGGGACTGAACTATAATGCCTTGATTTTTATAGCTATTAGAAAACATTTTTAGACTTACAGCTAATTTAAGACTTCTAAATGAGAAAGGAATCCCACAGTTTGCTATTCAATTTACCGGATTTTAGGGATGTGCATAGATGGTGAGCTATGTTATATGAACTGTATGCTCTGCCCTTTTAGAGCTGTTCTAGAATCCAGTTCTGGCCTTATTCAGGAACAGAGCCACAAAGTTTAATAGTTGAAAAAAAAAAATTTATAAATTCTTCTGTTATTCAGGAAGTAAAACCCAGTTCCACATGCAGTTTTTCTGCTGGAGATCTCAGTGAGTACAAGCAAGTTTTTTCAGGTCCTAGAGCATGGTGCAAGGAAATAATGAAGCAGTGTACTGCAGGCTCTTGATTCACACGACATGCTTCTAGGTCTTAGATGTTGACTTGCTCCCAGATTTAAAAAAAGACTAGCAAAATGCCAGGATAGTTTTAATGGTATTCATCAATGAAGATGATCTGGGGTTCTTCTGCAACTGCTTCCTCTTGATCTTGTGCATTCTCAAAATACATCAGGAAGACCATTTTTAATTCAAATTCATAGAAGACATTGTGATAGAGATGTGAAGAGAGACTCCCAAAAAACACTGAAAGACCTTCTTAGTGATCACCAGATGCCTCCCACTAAGCCACTGCGTCTAGAGTTGTATGCTCTTTTGAACACATTTATAGATGGCATTCCAGACACAGGCTGTGGTAGTAAAATACAGTTGTTTACTACTTTCCTACAAGGAAAGTTACAGAACATGAAGGCACAGATGCATAAATCAATGTTGGTAATATCACACCTAAAGATTATGACTTCCAGATGGAGTGAAAATGAGCAAGCATTTCTCTATTACCTAATATAGCACATCAGTAATCATTCATTAGTATTTATCACACTATTTCACACTTCATGAGTCCAAACAGAATCATACACGCTGAAATGACTACTTTCAATTCCTGTATGCAATCAAATCCTTACGACCAGACAAACATTTCCAATATAACATCTAGCAAATTCGTAATATTTTTAGATTTGAAAAAATGCCTATGGTTTAACTGCTGTTACTCTTTTTCTGTATGAGGAATGTTTAGTATGTTAAATATTGTTTGATATGGAGTTCAGTTTTAGATGGAAACTACTAGATATACATTCCTTACAGAGAATAATGGGCTAATATAAGTTACTCATTGCAAGACTTCTCATGTCTTAAGTTTGCTCCTTTATTTGACGTAAAGTTTGAAAACATGTAAGCTTTCTTAGACACCAACAGTTTGCTTAGAAGTTTTCGCCAAACACTAAGAAGATAAAAGCCATACTGTAGCTAGGTAGTGATCTAAAACAGTATGCATTACAAAAACTGGTGATAAAGTCACTGTGCAAACTTCAATAACAGTAGAGTTTATGGTATTTCACCTACCCATTCAAGTATATTGTGCCCATACTAATACATGGTTGCATGACTTCCAGCTAAGCCTAGAACTTCAGACTGCCAAACTTGCAGAGCAAGGTTTTGCCTTACTTATTAAAACAAGAGTAAAATATTTTGGCAACGCTCTTAGGTAGTTAGAAGTCACCTACTATAAGCACAAGCCCTCTGTATACTGTATCCTGCTAATTCCAGTGCTGTATGAAAGAAAGCAAGGCTCAGGGTCAGATACACTACAGGAGTGAAATCAAATTATAAGCTACTGCGTAAAGTAACAGCCAGCATTATACAAGTTTTGTGAGACTAGCTCAAGAAACACTCTAGCACTGGAACGTATATAAGAAAAAATAGTAATGAACCATGCTTTAGCTAGACAGCTGTATACTTCCCCTTTGTCTGGATTTTCTTCTTGTCAGGTTGATTAATGGAATGTCTTCACATTTATCTGCTTTTGGATATCTTAAATCTCAACAAGTCCATTTCATGTTCTTGCCACCAACATTTCCAGTAGATTTCTTCTAGCATGTCAGAATGACAGATAAGTTCCTGCAGCCAACCTTGTAGAGAGCTCATTATTGTTTCAGACTTGTGTACTCACCCTGGAGGTCCTATGTACAAAGGCCTCGGGAGTTTTAGGTCATTTTAAAATCACTGTTGAGTAAAGGTGTCATTTCTCCGCTAGAAAAAGCTTGGGAGCAGAGGTCAAAACTAAGTTCTGCGTTTTATAGTTTGATACCATCGGTCTACGTACTAAGTAATAACAGTAATAACTGCAATAAACTCTAAGTAACTCAACACGGTGCTTACTTGAGATCTATTTATTTATATGGTTGTCTGCTGTATATTGTAGTGATATAAAGTTATTTATGAGATAGTTTTATTATTTTTCATTCCAAATGTTTCAAGCTCTCACCAGCTGCACAGCAACATTATTGGTACACATTTATAATGCAATTGCAAAATGGTGCTGGTTTGAAGCTACTATATAGTAATTGCTTTCAACATTTAAAGAGAATTAATATTGAAAAAAGCACAACTGAAATCCCTTACACTAATTTCAGATAAGTTAATTCCTTCTCTCACTATGGATTTTTATCTGCAATAGTGAACTCAACCAGGCTGTAATGGAGCTGTATCAATAGTGGTGCTTTATTATGATTGTCATTATTTTCACTTAGAGAGTGAATGCGCGAGTGAGCAATGAAGCAGCAGATTGATCAACCACATGGGAGAGATCATATCCTGCCTCTGCTCCACATTGTGCAGTTGTTTTCTTTTCCATGCAGCGGAAGGGACAACTGCCCATTCTGTCTTGCAAGATGTTTTTAACAGCAAGGAATAATACTTTAAGATGATTGGAGTCAGAAATGTCTTTACTTGTCTCCCTTTTCCTTTTACTCCTAACAATGCCTTCCCATATTCTTAAAACTCAATTTTGGATTTGAGCCACAACTCTATACTGGAGGGGTACCAGGTATACTGCCTTGGGGTGGCTTCAAGGGGAACTGTACTCATGGAAACAAATGACTCAGCATGCTCTGGGGAATACAGACCAGGAATTCCTTGCCTTCTTAAGGAGAATGAGCAAGCATCTCTAGTAGCTTTGCTGCACCTGCATATTTTTTTTTTTTTAAATAAAATAAATCAGGAATTGTATTCCAAAGCTTGTGAAAATGGCCTGCAACTTTTGGGAGTAGGAGGAATGGGGAACAAAGATATTTGTTTGTATTTGAATTGTAGGACATAAGAGCAGGCCCTACATATGACATTTCCCATACTCTTTGCTACTGTGGCTTTTTCTGAATATGAAAGCTTGCTTCTTCACACTAACAACACAAGCTGTTTTCTCCAATCTATTTATCCAGTGACTGCTACAGGAAAAAGAAAAAAAAACTTCAACTATGCAGGCCTTCCAATTAATCCAATCAAGGCAAGTGAGCAAGATGGTATCAAATAAGTAAATGCTAATGAAGTTGATATTAACTAATAAGACTCTTCAGGATAAAAGGTAAGGCTACCTTAACGAGCTACACAGTCAGCAGCTCTGTGCATGTGTTTGGAAATTGCTGCATTTAAATCCTGCCTACTACCTAAAATACGTGTGATCCAATTTAAAAAAACTAATCACAAACAGAACCAAACAATGTCATTAATCCACAAGTAAGAACTTTGCCTGTATCCAAATATATAAATGTATTTTTATAAGTATTTCTCATTCTTGAGGGTCATCTTCTGAAGGGTCATCTGCTTTCTAAGCTGTAGCTACCAGTCAGATACAGAAGATTTGTGGAAATTCTGCTTCCCTCTAGCCAGACTTGGAAATACTCTCTAGAAGGCTTTTCCTGCTATTTAAGTAAGAGTCAGCTACAGGACAGTTTCCTTAGAAATCATGATTTTCAGCACAAACCTGAGCTTCCATAGTGAAGAGTCCTTCTCTCTCCTGCTGAGATCAGCAAAGTTCCTCAAAGGATCATCTATTTCAAGCAATATGCTGTTCCCTGCCTAGTTTTCTGAACAGGTTTATGATCACTTGACCAATGCCTTTCAGCCCATGCAATTATAATTTCTGATAAAAAGCTCAAAGCACACTTCATATACTTTAAAATATGAATGGATTCTTCTACATACAAAATGCTTTAGTTCAATTTACCTCCTAAAGCTAGCTGACCGTATACGTTAACGTGATAAATTATTCTTTCTAATGAAATAGTCAGTTTTTCCACTAAAATCTACCTTTCATCAGTGTGGAAAAGCAAATCAAAATCCAATGATACTGATATCACCTGCTAGTCGAGTTTTTTTTAGTTTGTTTTTTTAATGAATCAAATATACCCTTTAAACTCAAACAAGAAAAAAATGATAAACTTAGATTAGGAACATGAAAAGCTAGAACTATCAAATCAAATTCTGTTAAATTTCAGATACTGATTTGTCCCATATCCAATCTGAGACTGCCTCTCCAGTGCCATTCTGGCACACAGGGTGTGCCTAGTTTTTGTTCATTGATCACTATTAACATCAGTATTTCATTGGTATAAAGAAACCCTTAGTTATCAGTTCATCATTTTCCAGTATTAAGGCATGAATGCAGCTTACAAGATCAAGGGACAAAAATACCTGAATTCAAACCACTTCAAACTGCAGACCACTTCAAAACTTGAATTTAATCTAAATTTTATATAATAATCTGGTTGCGCGCTTTTCATCCTCGCTCTCCAGAAAAATGAAAAATGTTATTTATAGAAGTTCAACATTCAGACAAAAATTCTTGCCCTGATGGAGACGGAAAATATTTAATAGCCTTCATTCTGAAATGCTATCACCTCCCAAAGTGACTCATCTAGTTGATAGGACACAGAACACTTGAGCGAGACCATCTGTAGCATTATTTCAATGCTCTGAGGAAAGCACGAAAAGCAATATGTTAGGCTAAGAGTATAAGTAATGGGGATTCTCTCTCTGCAGCTCAGTCAAAAGATGCTTCATGTAGGCTTCTTTATTTAAAAATAATAATAATTTAGAATTCTTAAAGAAGCCAGCTGTTGCTGGCACTCTATGCTATCACTGTGCTTCAAAATCCTTTGTGTTTAGCAGTTAGAAGCTAACATACTTATTCCATTAATTTCAATGTCTGAACATTTCTCATAGAATAATTTTGCTGCATAATGCATGACTGTTCATTCTCTGGTAACATCAGCTGAAAAAAGAATGAGCAGGCTGGGGGGAAAGCTAAAGCGAATGGGCAATTCCTTTGACATTTTTGGCATCAGGATCTGAATCCCTTGGAAAGTCTGAATAAAGTTTAAGAGTATCAGTGCTGCTTTCATAGGACTTAGGTTAACATGCTCCTGCCTAGGTCTCTGAATAGTCAGCATTCCCAGCATTTTGTTTTACGTTAGCCATGGCATCCTACCTTTTTCAAAGCCTGTGTCTATTTACTTCCAAGCTTTAGATCAGTCATGAAGAAGGATCTACAGCAAACCAGTATCCAAACCATGGATCAATCATCTGCCTAATGCTCCCTGCGGCCTTCCACTATGCTCCCTGCAGCCATCAATTCTATGATTCTATGATCATTTACTTCTTCAGAGAATTCAGTTTCTAAAGTGGTAGTAAATCCAGGAAACAGCTTGCTAAATGCATTTGTATTTTGTACTCAAAACAGAAGAAATTTTTATGGGTAAAATACTAATCCTACCCCAGCCTTTTTCTTGTGGTTGCCTACTTTCCTCTGTCTGTTAAAGAAATGGCTTCCTTAGGGTGGCATAAGACTCCTGGCAGTCATATCCGCAGAAAAGGTAGTCATTTGCAGAAGCTACTTTTTCATACTGTAGAGAAACTAGAGCCAGGGGCAATAGACTTGCAGCCATTCCCACATGTTTCTAGCTATAAGCAATCCAACTAATCAGAAACTCCAGCAGAATTTGTGGAACATTGCTCTTCATTCATAATCTATCCGAATAGCTTCTCAACCAAGTCCAACAGAACTGTCAGGTGTAGAAGAGCTCACATTTTAATATCATGCCATACATACCATAATAAAGAAATATGAAAGCTCATAAGCAGAATGAGAATGCACACTAAATTGCCCATTTATTATAACAAATTCATCCATCTAATTTTGCATGCTGAGAAGCCATCTAGAAGTCCTTTTTCTGTCTTCTGCCCATATATTTCTGAACTGAAAGGTTTAACAGAACACACTTAAAATCCCTGAAACATTATAGACCGTGTTTCTGTTTGACCTTGCTATGAATAATGCAAGATCTCCTGGCAGACGTTATCCAGTAGGAAATATCCCTAGACTTTTGGGACATATGAGGTGCAGAAAGCTGCAGATCTAGGCCTCTTGACAGGTCAGCCTGTTGAAAAAGGTTACAGTGCCATGGAAACCCACTAAACATTCCAGTGCTAGTGTTAACTTGCAGAATGGATCACAGGCAGAGAACTCAGAAATGTTGTGCTCTTGATTCCCAGTGTGAATAGTTTCCCTCCCCAGTCTCATTACTCACAAAAAGAAACAGTCCAATATTACAGTGCAATTACAGAATGCTTCTCTCATCTATAAATAGCAAATATCAACTGCCTATTTTAAAAGCAACTTCAGTGTCCCAGCTGCTAGATTTCTGTTTTTTTAATCCAACGTGCTAAGTGGCTGACCCAAGAAATCAGCAACCATCAATAGGCCCTTCATTAACACTGGCATTCCCCGTATCTCTTGGCACAGACACAACAGCAGTGGGAACATCAGGCTCCCATCTGCTTGGAATAGTCTCCCGAGTGCTGTCAGCTCACGACTTTCTGTACACCAAGGCAAGAGGTCGATCAAGTGAAGTAATCTTTGACCAGAATAAATTTGAGAAGACAGCAAAATGCATCAAAACCATCCTTTCTGCCAGGTAACTTTGTAACAGCTAAATCTGAACTGCTTTTGGAAAACCTTTGCAAGACACTTCAAGGACCCAGATGTATAACTTCTCTTCCTATACAGGTAGTTGCCAGTCCCCATTACCCATAATCACAGTGTCAGGCCTTAAGAAAAGATTCAGTGGCAGATCAATTTGTCCGTGGATCAAATTGGCCAGGCTGCTTTGAGTAGCCTGCTCCACTTTATTCCATTAGCTTTAGAAAGATGTAGACACATGGTACATATTCGACTACCAGTAATAGCAGAAAAGAAAACAGAATTAATGAAAAAAATAAAAAAATATTTGAATAGACACTGTATATATTGTGGTAAACACAGGCAGTGTGAGAAAGAAACGAGTTAACTATTTAGAAGGATGGTGAGTGAAAAAACATTATTACATATAAACTGTTTAAAAGACTCCTCACAGCATACACTGAAAAATCTGTACTGGCTCATGTTTGTGTGCAGGGTTTGATGTTTGTTTTTATTTAAACAAAGATAGCAGAAATTCTGAAGAGTTATAGACCTATCGACTCATAGTCATCACTCTAAAGTAGTTCACTGAAGTTCAAAATAATTGGTACAGTATGGTACTAGCTATCGATAGCTACAGACCTGAAAGTCCTCTCTCCATCGAGATTTAATCACCTATTTTTCTGTAATCAGTCTGTTTCTGAAGACAAACATGATTCCATGACTACATACAGTATTCCTCAACTATAATAAACTTTTCCCTTTGATGAAGGCGATTGTCACAACGATGAAATGAAGCACTGTAGCATAATGATTCCACTCTTGATAATTAAACATGAAAACGAACAGGCACCAGAACTGCCATAAGAAAGTCATGAACTGAGGTGACAGCAGGAATAAAATGACCATGTTGTATAAAAGGAAAATACCTAGAGTGCTCAAGAATGAAATAACATCCTACATCAAATATAAGGTGCAACAGAGTTAGTACAGAAATTCTACAGCAAAAGCAGGACTCTTAGCCATGAACAAACAAATCACATGCTCATCAGATGCACAAAGGAAAGATCATTAAAGATAAATTATTCATGAGAGAACACGACATTTAAAACATCAGGAGTCTACGGAGGAGAGAAATTAAAGGTACATACAAATCTACAGCGTATTCAAAGCAAATGGAAAAATCTCTTCAGAAATTGTTTTAAAAACATTCCCATGGAGATGAAGTCTGGAGCCAGACCATTTCATAAAGCAGTAACCTTTTGTAATAAAAAAAACTTGCCATTATGTCAGTACTTCAATATTTCTCACTATTAACACTACCTACAGTGGGCTATATATTTCTGATAATCTCCACAATTCTGTGGATCACAATAGTTATGGTGACATTCATATTTTCCTTTGTGTTTTGGACATTTTTCTTTGAAGATTTTTCCATTCCTTGAGTTGGAGCTTTTCCATTCCTACCATAAAGGAAGTTGTTCCTTAAGAATTATTCTCATAGCTGTGCTAGTACATTTTCTCTAGAAATAGTACTTCCATACGAGCAAAAGTGTTTAGTTCTGTATATTGAGAGGTCAAAATTGCTTTAAGTATTGAATACTGGACTCTATTTTGCCTGAATGATACCAAAATGGAAAGGCAATTCTTAAGTTTTATTCCACATAACAGTCAGTACCTCCACCCCCCTATCTCTGGTCTTGAATACTTCAGATGACTTAAAGCAATTATTTAACACTGAATTTCTCAGTTTCCCTTTCAAAACTGATTCAGTCTGTCATGTTTGTTACCAAATTGACTGTATTTACTGGAAAATAATGTGTTAGCTATTCTCCAAGGAGAATTTGCTTTCCTTTAAAGATACTGGTACCCAGGATTAGAAACCTGTCATTTCCTCCTCTCAGTTTACTACTTGTATTCATCACTACAAATCATGAATCATAGGAACACATTACAAGTCTGGAGATGAGTGTCAGGAGAAGAGTCTTAAGAGGATGACAGCAATTTTATTGCTGTTTTAAATACTACAAAGAAAAAGGAAGAAAAGAAATCTAATTTTAGGCTACATGTCAGCTTACCCACCTGACATAGTTATACCTTTTGGTCGATAAAAAAAGCCAAATATTTGATCCGTAACTTCAAAGTCTACAAACAAATAAGCACCCATACTTCCAGCAAGGACATGAAGGCAGCCTCCGTTACTGTGTTCCACCACCAGCAAGGTCAGCAAGACTCTAGCTTCTGGGATATTTCCTTTCCTGCCACAAACTAAGAGAACCATAAGTTTCAACCACCACTTCAAGCAGATTAGGACTCTGCTGCTAAATTCTGAGGGGATACTGTTTAAGCTTTATCTCAGAAATTTGGCTGTCAGCATGTTACCTACAAATCTTCCAGTAGTTTCAAGATAAATTTCAATAAGAAAGCATGTTTAGCCACTCAGATTCCTTTGTACTGCAAATACTCAAAACTGATGCAAGACTAACAACTAGGTGATACTTGAAATATGAACTTGCTTAATATGGTCACTTAAAACACCAATAAAGATGCATTTTAAACGCCATTATTTCACTATAATTGTCAACCTATTAGTGACACATTATGTGCACTGAAATATTCTTTAAGATTGATTATATTTATGCAGTCAGTGAATTAATCAGTTCCTAGCTAATGATTTCAGGGTGTAAGGACTAAAACATTGGGATAAGTGACCACTTATTTGGGCAATTAAACCATGGCTGCATACGCAGTCTCCCAGGTCATATCTGCCCAAGTCAGGATGCAGCCACATGCCTGAACAAGACCTGGCACTCTCCCCAACCAGGGGACTTGACCCATACATTTACTACTGCATACAGTGCTTGGAGATAAATATTCGCCTCACTCCAGCATGCTTCCTGTCCCTTGACCATGGAGCTATAAAAGGTTTTGAAATGATTGGCAGGGGACAGCATAGCTCAAGCTCAGAACACACTGCCGTATGAAAACATAGGACAGAAGACCAAACTTGGACTCAAGCTGAGCACAGCATCCCAGTGAAGGAGAGCTTTAATCATTGGTTGAAGTAGAGACTTCCAATTCTATCTGGAAGTATAAACATCTGCATTCCAACGTTACAGAAAACCCTCTCTGCCAAGTGCATTCTACCTCTAGAAATGACTCCTGACTAGAAACAGGAAAGGATATTAAGAAATAAGTCATTAGGAAAGTGAAAAAAAAAAAAAGCTACTGCAGTAGAACGCTTAACAAGATCTGAATTAACGGGGTGTGTGGGCACAGTATCTTGTCATAAAATCTCCCATATAGATGCAAATAAAACTAGCAATCGGGATATGCATTCTTTTGGATATACTTTCATAAAAAATATTCATATTTCTGCTGGAATACATACACAAATAGTGGGGGCAGGCTTTGAAAGAGCAGAAGTACTACAGGGCCAGCTATAGGACTGCCTCGCCACAGCAATTCTACACCCACTGTTTCTGCAAGGTGAAAGAAACGTACTCACACAGAATGAGACAGCGACAGACATCGCACAGTAAATTTTCTCAGCAACATCACAGAATTGCCCCTTTTCCACAGGCATTCACTTGGAGCACAAATACATGTAGATGACAGACATGACCTATGCAATTCCCTCAATTCTGGTTTTATCCTAGCAAAGGAAGACAGGCATTGGTTTCCTTATGCAAGGCAGCGATGAGAGAATTGGACTGTCCTTTAAAAATAAAGGATAAAGCTGCTTTTTTCTTCCCACTGGGTTGGAATAGGTGACTCTTTGACTCAAGGCTTTTGAAGGCCTTTCTGACCAGTGGGCCTTTTTGAATCTTAATTTAAATGCTTTTGGAGGAAACAAAGGTTATTTTAGTAGACTTCTCTCTCTGCAGTCAAACCATGATAACCTTCAGAGGAATTCATTGAAAGATGTAGATACTCCAACAGGGGTGACAAAAACGGGTAGGAATGGTGCTATTGTCTGATTTTTCAATTGCTAGCCATGGCTATTAACCTTTTGTATTTTGTATTCTTCATTTCTAAATATTTTCTGTTAGCAGAATTTCAGAAATTAAGTTCAAGTTTTCACAAGGCTGAGCAAAACACAAAGTTCAAATGCAGTAATTAAGGCACTGTTTTTGCAATATTTAAAAACAGCATGAGTAATTAGGCTTCTAATTCTACCATGTCATTATCAAATATAAACACTGCAAATTCCTTAAGATTTCCAAAAGTGATGGGCATGAAACCTGATATACTGTTAACAAAGTTTCCCAATTACCACATAGCTTTAAGATACAAATTGCATTAGCTATAGAAAACTAGATAATGATAAAAAGCCACTGTTCCTATACATCTCACTTCTCTCTGATATTCTAAAAACGTGTCAAGTGTATCAAGTGTAATTTCTGGTGCTATATTCACAGTAAAGATTTAGATAACAGATCTAGTTTAAATCAGCAATACATAGGCACTCATCTGCAGCCTCTCTATAAATCAAGCAATGAGACTCAGCCAGTTAGTTTTATAAATCTGAGCTAGAAACTCCAAACAGCAGACAAGCAATTCATTCTTGCACAGTACAAGTGAGAAGCATAAGATTTCTGTCTATACAAGCAGGCTTTTTTTCTTTTTTTAAGCTAAATCGTGAAAATTATTTTCAATCAAATGCAAGAAAACTCTAGGTTTTTGGAAAGAGGGTGTTCCAAATAAAAAGACTTGAGTATTGTCCTACCGAGCACTGCAAAATCCTTCATGATCCATAACCTAGCTCTGAAATGGAACTAGAGCCCAAGATCCTATATGTTGAATGAGGAAAAATCATGGCCCATACTGCACTTCAGCTGAGATTAACAGTTAATATTCCTCCAGCATAAAGCTCACATGACTGCAGCAGCTGAGAAAACATTTACACGAATCACCCTCATCTCAAAATTGAAGCACAGTATCTTCAGCTCCAACAGCATGTTATAAAGATGATGCCTGTAGTATCTCCCTATTATAGGGGACTTGAAACTAAATGGACCACTGCTCCACAAGAAAGACAAATACAAACATACAAACATTGAAAAGCACCAGGCCAGATTTCTAGCAGGAGAACATGGAGAGTCATTTCCAATTTTTCCCCCTTGGGATACAGAAAACAAACAGAAAATAACAGAAATGCATATGGATAAGGCATTTCTATTTGCATACTTGACGACATTTGCATCTAAAAACTTAAACTTAGATATTGTAGTGCTACCATATTTCAACTTTAAAGATGCCAGTTTTAAATAGCAGGCTTAGACATCCCCGTGTGCTAATTAGCAAGTCACAGAAGCTTAGTTTATCATTTGTTAAGTATTTTTACTCATAACTCCAGTAATGTAGGATTGAGGCTTGCCAACATTAACTGTTTGGTAAAGATTAAAGTAGCAATTACATGGCATATGCTTGCACCTCAGTTTAACATCAGCCCTAAGTCTGCTCCCTTCCAAAATTTGCAGAGTAGAACAGATTGAGAGTTGTTAGAAACATGTTCATTGCCATGTTTAACTCATTTGGTTTATGAATGCAAAGTAACTTACTTTTGTCTTGGCAACGTGAGCATTAAAATGAGTTAATAATAAGCTACAAGCTATCTGTATATAAATCAAAAAGAACAGCTTATCTGCAAGTATTATAGCTACATTTTCTTAAATCAGTGGAAGCATTATGAAAAAAGCACAGAGATGGATTTTATGGGGTTTGGTGTGTTGTTTTTTTTTCCTTTTTTTTTTTTTTTTAAGAAAGCTTCTTAAGTGCAGAAATTGAGAAACAAGCTATTTTTATGCCTTCTTAGACACGTGATGTGTCCTAACACCAAAATCAAGCACTCCAAATGAGAAGACAATTAGATTAAGTCAGGACAGCTAGTCCAAAAATTACATGATTAAAAAGATTAGGTAGTAGGTGCATTCTCAACTTCTCTGCTGTACTTCTATTCAAAAGTATGCTAAGAGCTTGTTTGCATAGGTGTGCTTTGCATTTCATTGCTTCTTATTTCGTTATACAGTGGGATCCTGCCTTGCCAGAAATGGCATTTTATAGTTGAGTGGAGTTTTGTAATCCTCTAATTTAAAGGAAACATACAGAGAGCTCAGCTAGCTCTAGCACTAGCTCATGATTTATTTTACAAGCAGTTTCACACAGCTCTTTACTAAACAGACGTTCTTTGTGCTTTATTACAAGTTTGCTCCATTGAGTCATGCTCTCTGTGGGATGTTGCGTCTATATTTTATTTTACTCTTGCCATTAATTACCTTGTGGGCCTGTATCATGTCTCTCTCAGTCTCATTTATTATAATGGCGCCTGCTAGTGTTGCTCAAGTTAAGAGGCTGTCAGTATTTCCATTAGAAAACCCATCTCTCAGGGGCTTATAAGTCAGCTGTAAAACTTTACTCCTGGTTGATGGTTGGCATACACGGCCAGAGCCAAAAGGGTTCTTTCTTTTCTTAACATTAAATTGAACTGAAAAAATGCAATGTTTTAAAGTCACAGAATCAGACATGAGTTTTGAGACTTTGTTTTTGGAATTCAGAAACAGCTTAATTTCTTGAAGCCAAGTTTTGCAGGCTATTTGTTGGTAACGTAAGTCACTGCTTGTGAGTTTATTTTTATTTTTTTTAATGGATTCAAGCCAGTCTTCCACTTTTTCTATCATTGAACTTCTACCCTCAACACTTTGCATCCAACAACAGACACAGGTTCTACTCCTCTGTAGCTGCTGCCATATGAAACTGCTTTCAAGAATCCCTTCACAAACCTTCCCTTCCACGAGGCCACAAATAAAGTCTCTTCTGATTTTATATCTACATCCACTACATGTCCAGTTCCATTTATTAACTTTGTCTCCACTTGGAGTAAAACTGGAAGTAGAAGACCCATGAGACTTCCATATACCAATATCTGGTGTGTTTTCCCCCTTTTTTTCCCCCCTCAAGCTACGATTCAAAATGGGTGCCAAAAAAACTTTGTAAGGGCTTTGAGGCAAGCCAGTTTGGAAACCAGGGCCCTGAAAGTCCAGGCAAGCAAGGAAAATTCACAAGATTCAGAGATTCAACGTTCACCAGCACCCAGAAGTGGAGTGCTCAGCTAAGCCACAAACTTTGCACCATACCATGCAGGTGTCTAGCAAGACCTGTCTGGACTCCACAACTTTACAGAAGTCAGGCCAACCCTACTGAACAAGTTGACAACTCAGGAGTCCCTAAATGACACAATCCAACACAATCACAGATTTTAATGTAAGCTTTCAATGAGAGGCACTATCCAAGAAAAAAAAAACACAACACCTTGGAGACTAAGTTATATAAACAGGCTTTTGTGCAAGAAGCAGAAGGCTCACAATCTACAGATGTTTGAGCAGTGATCCCTCCAAGGGACAGTATCTTCATGTAATAAGGGTACATATTCACAACTATATACTGTAGTAGTTATAGTAATAGAAAACAATTTGAAGTGGCTGGCCAGCTGTCAACTAAAAGTATGAACATTTTGTGTAGGTCACTTCTTCACAAATAGTCTGCTGAACATAAAGCACAACTGGTTTTCACATGCTGCACAAAATAACTTAGGAAAAATAAGCCTAAGGTATTTAAATACTGGCATGCTGATTTTAATAGGTTATAATCACTGCCTTACATTAGATAAAGTTTAAAGAATTCACACGCAGTGCTTACCATTGATTTGTGCTTCTATTGAAAAACTCTCAAGAGAAGTCAGAATTTGACTGAAGTTGCTAGTCTCAGATTTAGAGACCACAGCATTTTTCCACGTACTTGAACACTTAGACAAAGCACCAGGGAAGCCACCTCTATATTGTTGCTCTTTTTTAAACCACTTAAACCAGCATCAATGAGTTTCATCATATCCTCAAGAATATTGTAACTGCACAAGGGTAATAAACTCCATGTCAGTGGCTCAACATACCCTCACAAGAATGTTTCAAAATGTGTGGGCCGGGGAAGGTGATGAAACAACATATTAAAGCAATCATAAACAGAAAACAAGTTACGGAAAACTAAGTTTTGATTAATCTGTATTTTACACAGATTAACTGTGTAATGGTGGAGAATAAGACAGCTATCAACCAGAGAATAGAGAATTCATTTAATGCTTGCATGAGCTACAGGTAGGACGGAAGTGAACACTGCTTTAGAAGAACAAGGAACAAGAAATGTGATTGTTAAGGACCTAGACACCACTATATCAGCTGAAAAAATTCCAGTTAAATAGAGTCACTACCCTTACAAATCATCAGTCCTTGCCATTAAGCTCCTTCTATTTTTAATTAATTCCCTAGGACGCACATTGGTTAAACTTCTTTGGGTAGATGCTAGCTTGCTAATTTCTGTGCTGTCAGTTAAGTGAAGTGAGTGGCATAACTTTTGGAGATTCATTATCCTCATCCTTATATTTTAAATGGTCAGGATATTCACCCACATTTTTGTTACCTAAAGACTATGGCCAATTACTCAATTCTATTTTATACGATTAATAAACAAGACTATCTACATGTTATGTGGAATGGGAGACAAGGTACAGAAATGAGGACAATAAATCTGTAGAAAATAATCTATTTTATCCAGCTGAAAGAACACAGACTCACGAGAAAGGAAAATATTGCTTGGAACAAGTGGCTTTTAAAGGCAAACCTAGAATCTTGTCTCAACACTCAATCACATTAAATTCAGAAGTTGATCTTGCAGGGTTAGAGCTAGCCTGACTAAATCCAGCCTTTGTGATACCTCCCCCCACACACACCCCATAAGTGTCCTTTCTAGGCACCTTCAGAGCAGTATAGCTATTCACAGCCTCTCGTTCTGAGAAAAAATATAAAATTTTAACTAGAAAGAATAGTTATGTATACATTTTTGGGTGAGTTTGTTGTTTATTTTGTATTCCAAGAATACCCAGACAACATTGTTTTATAAACAATTTAATTCCAGATGCGATCTTTCTCCAATGAAAGCGAGACATTTCAGGTTTGCTAAAAAGAAAATAAGCAAGTCTATGTGACAGGAGAATATGTTCAGAGTAGACTTTTCCAAATCAAGAAAAGGACTTCAAACTTGCTCATCCATTTCTTCAGTGACTCTTCACAGTGATGAGAAACCTATAGAAACTTTTGACTGAAAGTGATAAGTGTTTTTGATGAGTTCTTCACTAGCAAACTCCAACATAAGACATTGGCAAAAGATCCCCAAGCTTTTCTACCAGCAGTGTAATACCTAGCCTAATTACATATAAAATTAGAATGTATCTCAACTATGAATCCTCTGACTTCATGTGTCAGACCCCTGCATTTTCACAAATTTGTTTCATTTTTCAATAAGGATTTCAGTTCTTTGGTTGCTTAGATTAGCAATTCATCCTCTCTGCAACTGTTCAAACGCACCACTCAGAAAAATACATCTATTTATAAAGAACAATATAGGGCAAGGGTTCAACCTTTGATCCCAATTTCTGTTTGATTTTCCATTTCTATTCCCAACTCTTTCTTACTAGATTGAAGTCTTTACTTATTTTTCTCTTCAAAGTTTATGCTGGCATTAAAGATTCACTTCAAACAAGAAGAGGTAGCTCCTAAATAAGATCCACGTTCATACCCAGACCACAGAAAGTTTACTGTCCATAAATCAAATTGATATTTCTCCATAACTCCTCCAAAGCTACTCTGCTCTTTTCTAATCCAAAGAGGAACTGTCAGTCACATTTATGGGTTAATTTTCAGTTTATTACTTTGTTGACTAAGAGTCTTCCTTGCTAGATCTGACCTATACTTACCATTGTAAAACAATTAGAAGTGATGCCTCAAAGTATTTACTTCTGTGGGTTTATTAAATTCAGCTCAGAAAAAGAAGCAACCTGCCTAGCCAAAGATAAAGCCTTCAGTGAGGAAAGGAGTCCTCCCCAGCAATAGACAGTAATGAGCTATATAATCATGATTCTGCAACTTATGTTTATTGTTAAACAATAAAAAATTATGTAAAAATTACTTATCAATATGGTTGCCTCTCCTCCCCTCTTATTAGATCCAGGAGGTAGACTGACATTCAGTGTAGAGCTTTGCTGTGACAATATTCAGGATTGTTTGCACTGGTCCCTACAAAGATAAGTCACAAACAGCATTGCCAGAGACACACCACATTATCAATGTGCCTTTGTTTTCTGCGCCTCATCACTCAAAATAGCTCCAAAAAAGGCAGTGACATACTATTCTTTCCAATACTGAAACTGGTGAGAAAGTAAGTTTATGAAAAACTCATTCAACTTAAGTCTCCTACGTAAACTGTGATAAAAATAAGTAGGAGCAAAAGTTGAGAAGGACCCCTGAATGCTTTCAAAAATAGTTTTGAATAGATGTTATGACATACTTTTGAAAAGCCTGGGACATTAGAAGATGGAGCCATGGTGCACTTTCAACCACTTGTGTATCACAAACAATTTAAAGAGTCTATTAAAGATAAGCATTAAACAGAAACCTGTTTGTTTAGTTTCATAAACTTTTTTTTAAGTGACAGCTTGAGGGGACAAAAAGCTCTTGAACCCACAGCAAGTTTCAAAAACTGCAATAAGAAAAGCCCATCTCTATCAAAGGAAAGATTGTTTGCCTGAAGCTTTTTTTAAAAAATGAAGTTAGAGGATTTATAAAACACTACAAGTTGGTTAAATCTACCCAGGACACATTAGATGGAACTTCTGAGTTGTTTTTAACATGGTTAGCAATGATTACAGAGCAATTCTCTGCATTGCTTTGTGATTTCACTGAGATACGTCATTTGGAAATACAACTGCCACCTCTGAAAGACTGCTTAGCAGGCATGTTGACAAATAGATATCTAAGGCATTATGTGGCTATTGCTAATAGAAAAAGGGAGGCTTGCGGGGCTGAAAGCCAAATGTGGTAGAAGAAAACCTGAACTACCATGCAAAATTGAAATTGATCAATTGATCGGTTCAGAGATAGTAGACTCAGATGCATAAAAAAAATCTGAGTCCTTTTCTTTCAATCTAAAGGCAAACCCATAGCTTTGGACCCAAAGGGTTTGGATCAGAGTTGCTTCAATCTTAGAACTTTCATTTCACTTGTATGTGGTCACATGTATGTGGTACAAGCAGACCTCTTAAGTAGTTTCTACTGCTTATACCAAACCCTATTGGCCCCGAAATACAGATGTACCCAACTGTTAATTCCACCAGCATACTATCCTTCAGGACAAAGTTAGGTTAGTGGGAAAATAGTGTCTTAGGGATCTCTTCCACAGACAACATTCAAACATTTTCACTCATTTAATTCCTTTTGCCAGTACCAGAGAGCATGGGAAAACCGACTTGCAGTGGTAATATCTGCAGGGTTCAATCCCCTACACAAACTACTCAGAGTGCAAATTGAAATGTGGAGCATTCTACTGCTGAAATATAAGATTAAGGGACTGAAGAACTTCTGCTATTAAAGATTTGCAGAAAGTGAGCTAACATGGTAAAATAGTTGAATCAGCTTCTCTAGAAATTGCCCACAAGCCTTACTCAGTGGGTACATTGCTCAAATTACATACATAAAAACACTGAAATTTTTGTTCTGATTTTCATAGTTATAAAACACCAGAAAGATGAATTCATTCTTTATTGTTCTCAAAACCAGTACCCCATAATAAATATGCAAATACTGAATAATGAATTAGAATTTAAACTGCAGACAAGCTGTTATATTTTAGGTAGTGTATTGATTGAATTCTCCATGCCTTTTTTTTTTTTAAGGCACCATTCTCCTCCAGCAAAATGTTTGATTTATGATACAGATACAGTGGAAGTTCTAAGTTTTATCCCCAGATGTCTCAAAAAAATAATAAAGCAAGCTTCTAACCAGGAATGACACCAAATGTCAACATTCCCACAGTTTATACAAGAAATGTGCTATCACGTGGGTAGTGCTGTAGAGGCCCATGGTAAAACAAAGTGGATGGGTAATCCACCAGGGTGAAAAAGCCACTTAGAAATACTATACCACCACCTTTTGGGGGGAACCTTATAGTCATTCACAAAGGCCATTTTTTCCAACCAAGATCAACTTGTCTTTTCCCCCTTTGATTTGCCCTTGTCCACTAATGCACAGACTTCCTGATAAGCAATTTTAAGTCAACAATACATGTTCCATTATTACCTACATTTTTCAACTAGACAAGATTAAGGCCCAAGTCTATGCTTAAATCCTTTGTAAACTGCTATGATCTTTCTGCATATGGAGGGCCTTTGAGGTGAAGCAGTATGACTTGGGTTGTTAGAATTTACATAATTACCAGCTTGAACTTGCAGAACATTATAACAGAGCTGACAAACTATTATTTTGTAACTTATAGTTAATAGCATAATACTTTTAAAAAGTCAATTATTCACCAGCTAAGCAAGCTGGCTTGGATACTCTGGTATCTGGTTTATCTGGTCACAATGCACCAGTTACAAGTAAGCAGAAGCTGTGCATGGGTAAGCAATTCTAGTAGACAGGATGCATGTAACTACTGCAAAACCCTCAGCAAATAAGTACATGTTTCAGTCCATCTGCTATCCAAAGCACTTGGCTAGTAATCTTGGAGATGTCATAGCCTATGCACAAGGAAAATGAGCTTCTCTTAACTTAGTGTGGTGTTCTCGTATTTATAGATTAGCATGGAGAAAATTTATAGATTAGCATGGAGAAACATGCAGTCACTGCCATAACTCCTCAGGAAACACCATGCAGTCTGTAGAGCAGTTGTGTTAATGTTCAGGAAGATGTTATTTAAACATTGAAGAGCAAATCTATTAGATTGTCTGCTAACTTCACAGCAGAGAAATATCTATATGCTCTCTATAGAGAGAGAGCTTAACTCAAGATTTTATTTGTATGCAAATACCCCAAAAATTTTACCTTCTAATGAATCTGACTTTTTTCCAGATACTGATGAGGAAAGAGACATAATATAGAAAGCTGATTGAAAAAAAAATAATCACAATCTAGCAGTGTCACATGAGACTTACAAAGTAGAACATTGCCAAATTTTTATTTTGAAGCAATCAAGACCAAAGTGTTATAGCAATGTCATAAAACTCTATATTGACATTTCCAGGAAAAGTGTCTCAATCTTCCCCCCCCAAAGGTACTTTTTGTTAATCTTCTATTACAGTGGAAATAACACAATATTAAAATTAATTTCCCACTCCAAAATTGCTTTTCCACAGGATTTGATTTTATGGATAACTTGGAATTCTGTGATTTTACATTAAAAGGAAAGCACATGTTGCATCCCTTGCTAAACAACTCCATTTTGCACTCAACCCTTAATCTTACAGTTAAATTTAAACAATGCAGCTCAGTAACAACCAAAAAACAAACTGGGAAAAAAGAATCATACTAAATTGCTTAGGACAGTTGCTCCAGCGCAGATCCCTCCTGCCTGACGGGGGGGATCCCCACACTCTCCTCACCAGAGACTTATGAGGATTCTCCAATTTGCAAATTCAGGGGAAGCCCTCTCAGCAGCTCCACAAAGCTCTTTGCTCTCCACCAACACTTGAACTCTTCATTTTTTACCAGACCTTTCCCATTCTTCTGACTGTACTGGACTTCTGAGAAGACTGTGAAGAGTGCTGCTCACCGCACTCCAACTTAAAAGGCCAGGCAGGAGAAGGACCTCAGCTGCTTGTGTGGAGGAGAAGACTTGTTTCTGGCCTTCAGCAGCTCATAGCATTGGTCAGCCCCAAACATCAAGCGACACTAAGAAGAGTGACATCATATGCAGGGTGATATTTGACGGGCAAAAAAGCCTCCCTGCTCTGAAGTCAAATCATCCAACACTTTTCTGTTGCCAGAGGACAAGAGTCCGTCTTACTGTTTGACATTAGAAAACAAAAAAAAACTAAAGCATTCTAATCTCACAACAGCTGTGCAGTGTGAGTGAAAGGGAGGAGAGAACCACAAACCCATGGAGACTACTTCTCCCAGGCCATATTTCCACAACTCACACCAAAGATTTGAAGAGCAAGACTTTTAGGAAAAAGGAATGAAGTTCACCATTGCCATTTATCTTTTCCAGAGTCAAAACTTGACAGAACAGAGATCAAATAAGCCTCCCAAATCCAAGAAAAAACTATGTATTGGCACGCTTTTTGGACTGGATTAAGAGTCTGAACACATGGCTGTAGCAGGAAGTATCTGTGCCTCAGGCAGCCCAGCACACTCCAGGTGAACAAAGAGCAGAACAATTTATGCCTTCATACCTCAAGTGGTGCAAAACACATCCCCACTAATGCTACTCATTCTGGTCCTGGGGCTAGTGGCAGAGACTGCTGTTTCAACTTTTTCTGACCTTTGGAGAAGCTTGCGCCACTGAGGGTTTCAAGGGTCATGCTTAACATATCCAGAGGTTGATGTTGCACTCAACTACTGCAGCAATAGCTGCAGATGTTAAGTAGCAGAGATTGGTCTACTATGACCAGATATTAGACAACCTATATTTAATCTAAATTTACAGAGCCCAAACACTCAGTTTCATCAGTAACTGAACTAAGTTACCCATTTCCCTTCCCACTTTGAGAGAAGTTATCAGAAAAAAAACTGTTAAAAGTCATAAAAAAATCAGATTCTTTTATCCAGCTTGGAGCTGAGGTGCTCTCCTACCAGAACAAATCAGAAGGGATTTAACAGGTCCTTTGAAAAGAGTGGGTCAAATGTAAATCTCCACCTGCTTGCATTACTACTTTTTAAAAGTGAACTATAATTAGGTTTCACTTTATTATCATCAAAAAAAGAGGATGTCATTAAACTGTTTCTCCAAAGAAGCCTTAGGACTATTCACTAGTTAATTGACCATTTCTACTTTCTTTCCCAAAGAGAAAATGGTGGTCATAACACATTTGTCTTCTGTCCTTGGCTACTGTCAAGAATTATTCAGGG
The DNA here is from genome assembly GCF_009769625.2 of Cygnus olor. Taxonomy (NCBI): domain Eukaryota; kingdom Metazoa; phylum Chordata; class Aves; order Anseriformes; family Anatidae; genus Cygnus; species Cygnus olor. The sequence continues at coordinate 37,974,885 of NC_049172.1, read as the reverse complement.
CTTAAAAATACAAGTCAATGAAATACCAATTGAATGTTTTTTTAATGTTGAAATGTCATTCAAGAAAGAGCTTGTTCCAGGCTTTTTCAGAATAGAGAGATACTTTCTTTACACTGCCTCACAGTTAAATCTATGAGCGAGCAACTTGAGCGGGCAAGAATTAAGGAATAAGAACTGCCCACACAGCACAGGAGGATGAGCAATTTAATTGCTACTTGCAGACACAAGCATCTATCTCCTACTAAATACCATCTTTTATTGTAGAGGTAGTGAGCCACATCTATTCTTAAAGGAGTTGTTTTGTGGTAGACAGATGCAGCTTTTAACTTTAAAGAGGAAGAAAGTAATAAATATTTCAAAATACCCACAGGTAGTTTGTGAATAGTAGTTAATGTCTGTTCAAACTACAGAGGATGCTTCAGAGGAAGAAGGCTATAGGCAGTTTGCCCTTCACCACTTGCGCAACTTTTACTCTAAACACAAGATGGCTTCACTTACCTTCCTGTAGTTACATCTGCCAGTATAATTCATGCCTAGAATACAGAAATGGTCCATCATCTCATTAAGTATTATGTGTTGAAGCTTCTGTCGTGAGCTATTTGAAATGCAATTTCTCCTATTTTGCATTAAGATTTGGATCTGCAAATCTGATCACATAAGATATTAAAGATATCTCTATTAATAATACACAGGAGCACATCCAAACTATGCCAAGCCAAAGTCTTTGACATATTCTAAATGGCATGCTCTTTCAAGTTTACCTTATACCCCCATCTAGCTTCCATGTGACTGCAATAATGCCAGTTAAACTTGGGTGAAACTGAGTGGGAGGGAGAGCATTGCATCAAGCAGTCTTCAGAATAAGTTGGTTTACTTCATTTATATTTCCTGTAGAGGTGAGAAATAGTTTATGTTTATAGGGCCTGAAAACTTAAGACAGAAATGGCTGATATTCTGATCTTGTCTTGTGACTCTGGGAATTGATGCCTGAAGATTGACAGCCCACCAAGCATAAGCAAGCACCTAATACAATTTATGTCAATTGGATTTGGTCACTTAAATATTTTGGGAATCTGAGTTACAGCAACGAGGCTTTATCCTGTCCTTGCTCAGGAGAGCAAGCAAGAAATATTACATACTTTTCCTAAAATATCACCAAGTTCTGAGAGCTAAATGAATCTCTGAAATGGAAGAGAACAGACTCAGACAAGTTACAGTCAGGCAAGCTGGAATGCTTTCAGCAGCCCCTATAGTACAGTTGCACAAGGTAGTTTACAGTACTGCCCTATAGTCCATGGACCTGTGTAACTAATGCTCAGGACCCAAACTCAAGGCCAGGAAAGATACTGGGAAAATGGAGACTCTTAAAAGGACTATAACACCTCTGACTTCTGTAAACTTCGCCCATAATGTAACCTACAATTCTGATGTGGTAAAGAAATTACCATCCAACCTGACCTTGAAGACTTGGCTTTCTTAAAATCTCTTACCTAAACCATCCTGCTTTTGTAATAGTACACATAGCACAGAGAGGACCACTGATGTCAGAAGGCAGCGTGTTAAGAGCATACATGCAGACAGACAATGCAGATCTTACTGTTGTAGAATAGAAATAAACATTATTTCCAAAACTTTTCCTTCTAGTATATTGGAGGTTATAGAAGAAAGACCAAAGTGTTTGTCACCTGCTTTTCATCATTTTACTGTGAAATGATAACATGACATTTTTCTAAAATTTCAAGCTGTGTACAATAGCTTCATAGAATTGCATGAGAAAATCTCCCTGAGGCTTTCTTCAGAATATTATATTTCTTTTATTACAACTGTGTTCATCCTAATTTTCAGAGCTTTGATTGTGAGAAAAAAAGAAGGGCAGAAGGGGGATGTGGGAGAAAAAGCAACTGAGTTCACTGCAGTCATCAAATACAGAAAATTTTATGTTGTTTTCAATCTAACAGCTTGCAGTGTAATTTTTGCTTCCACACTGACTACTCACCAAAATGACAGTAAGTGATGTTGACACAAGATAACAAGCCATGGCACAAAGCATCTAACAAAGAAAACCCCAGAAAGGATACAATAATGATAGCTTATCTTAATTCTGAGGTACTGGAGTAATTTGTGAATGGATCCTGTCACCAAGCCACTCTGACTTTTCTACCTCACTTCCATTCTCTTCCCTTTGATCTCTTTCACTCTGAACAAAATGAGATGCAGACTAAAGGGCTCAGTCAGCAGCTGAGCATATTATAAGCTTTAGACCTTAGCTCTGAATGGAGGGCTGCAGAGCATCCCAGATCTACCAGGGCCGTAAAGCAGTATGTTAGGCCAGGCTGTCTGCCCCCTCCAACCCTCCCACAGGAGTGTTCAGCACTTACAGCACACCTCTACACACACTGTATGGGTTAGAGTACAAGCGCAAGGAAGGGTTCCTTTGCTGAATCCAAGCAATCACAGCAGCTGTGGGCATTTACTCATTCTACTATTGATACCAATGACAACACCATAATGAGTTTGGTCTTTAAAATATAAATGCAGAAATGAGACAAGTCTTTCAAAGGGACCAACTTCAGCTCTTCAAAGGCATCTAAATCCTAATGAAGGCTCTGAGGCAGGACACAATTTTGATGAACTGGACCCATAGCCTCTGACTTCAGATGTAAGCTTACATCTTTTACATGTGCTTTCAGCCATGCAGACACCATAAGGCTCAAAAAGCTACTATTCAGAGGAAAAAAAATACTGACAAATTCAGAACTAGGATATTTTATTATTCTATTTCTCTCCTGATACTAGAGTGGAGAAAATCCTAATAGGTTCTAAAATACTGCACTTCTAATAGCATCCGTTACCACAAAGCACTGGAAAAATGCATTTAGCATATGCTTCTTCATGAACACTGCAACTGCTTTTGCACCACACAACAATACAAAGTTAAGAGGAGACCCTTGGTTGTGGAACGCTTTTCCCCAGATGTAAGCAGCCCAGCCTTCAGAGTTTTAGAGTTACATAATCCTCTAAAGCCAAAAGACTACCAGTAATTATTTAAATAATATTTTTGCCTACCATTGTGTACCCACCTGAGCAAAAAACTCCCTATGACTGAAACTTGTTCCGTACTGTAAGTCAGGAGCTTCTAAAGAACCTAGCAATATTTGTTCCTCTAACACTGCCTTTGGAAGTTACCTGTTCAACCATAGATCTAGAAAAGCCAAGATTATATAATAGCTTGTGAAATCTGACAGATCACAGAACAAACTTGGAGGAAAAGCTGCAATTTTTTCCTGACATGAAACAACTGAGGGCATTAAAGGACATTAGTGGTGTTCCTGAGGACTCCCACAAGGACAGAGAACCCACAAAGGAACATTGGTTCTATCTCCTAACAGTTAGAGAAGTATATTATATAAAAATTACAAAAATACAAACCTGATAAAATCAATCACCCCAACCCCCAAAAGCAAACCCAGCTCTAGTTACAGGCCTACAATAAAAATTAGCTGCACTCATATGGCAACAAAAGGACTGAAAAAACAAACTAAAACCAAGATGCGAGGTTTCCTCACCCCTGCACTGAGAGTTAGTCTAACACAATAATTAAATGATTTAGAGAATCACCAAGGCCAATTTGTACTACTCTCTCAGCAGATCAGAGAAATCACACTCAAAGCAGCTTGCTAAGCATTAACATCTTTTCAAAGGCATTTAACAATCTGTTCCTTATACAACTCTTTAGCAGCCAAATTGCACCTATAAAGTTATAGCAGATAACTTGCTCTGGAATCAAAGCAAACATGAGTTGCATGTTTTTATTACTTGGAAGGTGGTTAGCATATTATAGCTCAATAACCACATATATAGTTTTCTTTCACTGCATTTTATGAACAATCCAGCAAAGTCTTTTTATACTGCATTATGAAGTTATTTTTAAATCTGATGCATTAGATATCAGGAAACTGGCATGCACAGAGTAACGAGCCTTGTATTGTCCTGTACACCTAACCTTCCTACAGGTTTTTGAATATCTTCTGAACTTGCTTTTAAATTCCAGGAGTTTTTGATTGATGTGGGTATTTTTGTCCATAAATTAGTGTTTTATTAGTGTTTTCCCCACCACTCACTTTTCCAGTTCTACACTGAAAGGGCAGGATGGGTTTTATACCAATATCATCCACCAACTGAAAGCACAAGCCCTTCTACCCCAGCATTACAGCTGGCCTGGAGAAGGCAGCAATGACCAGAGAAGCAGGGCTTAGGGCATCACTGCCATTCAGTCCATGGTCAAGCACTTCCAGTAAGGCTTCTATGAAATTTCTAGCCTCGGGCACAAAGATGTGATGTAGTTCTTATTTAAAGTGAAATCTGCCTGAAGGGAAAAAGATTCCAATGCTTCCCAGAACCAACAGTTCTTAAAGTCAATCCTTCATTGATACATAAAACACTTCAGCAACTTGTGCCTTAAAATGTTCATTTACATGTGGGCAGCCCTGAACTGCACATTTTCTTACTTTGTTCTCCATTACTAACACAAGCTATAACTGGCTCTTTTTCTTTCATAAAGGGTCACTGATAGCAGTGTGGATAGACTTTTTGCTTCATGACTAATCAAAAATCTATTCTGCCCTGCTACAGACAAAGTGCATTAAGGATAAAAGTCCTTCATCCTATGTGTATTTTCAAGAAAGTTTTTGGTTAACTTCCTGCTGAGTCCTGTATTGCAGTGGGAAACAAATTGTGTTTATGTGCAGATTTGTGGTTATGCGTGTCAGGGGCATGTGGATGGAGAAGAATCTCATAGTAAATTGCCATTTTAAAAGCAAAGTGACCTTTGCATTATTGAAGCTTGTCATACCTGTTCATTCAGCATAAATTATGAACTGCCATTTTTGGAACATCGGGTCACTGTTGGTCCCATACTAATTTGCAAGATAATCCCTGATGACCTTAAGGCATCAGACATTCTACTAAGGGGCTTTTTCCTTCCCCATCACTCAGTATGTGACAGCATATCCATTTCCACAAGTTAGACAGAAAACAAATGGATGCATGGGTAGAAGCACAGGTACTATCTTTGTGGATGAATATAAAATATGCTATCTTTCTTGCATTTGTAACCAAAGTAGTCTTAGAGAGTAGCCATCAGCATCATCTTTTTTTCAGAATCAAAGCCCAAGCATTATATAAACCTGTGCAAGCAAGATACACTAGATATTGTCCACTAAATCAAAGGGATACTCTAAAGCGAAAAAAACATTTCTACCCTTAAGCTGCATCTGTAAAAGGCTTACTGAATTAAAGAATATTTAGGATCACAAAATAGCTATGTTCAGCCTGTTCTTCTAGTTAGGTTGTTATACAGTCCTCCTCAGCATAGGAATACCAAGCCTGGCAGGTGGTCCAGGAAGTCATTGCACACAAGTATGTAGCTGACTTTGTAAGCCAATTCTGTCTAGGTCAAGTTAGTTTCATGGGGTTGTTGAGGACAAAAGAAGTTTTAATAAATGTACTTGGAAAAAAAGATGGAATATGATGAAAAGTCCTTTTTTTCCTTTTGCTAAACTGCTTTTCCTCTGAAAGATAATTTGCGGTTTTTCAGTCTTGACTTCCCAATTTAGACACGACTGGTCTAATATTAATTCATCTTAATAAGCTGCACTCATCTTATTAGATGATTAGATGTCTGTTGAATTACAACAGGAAGAGTCATTGTACTATTCATCTTATTAAGAAGAAAGATTAAAATGGGTACAGCATAAGCCAGAATTTCACTGTTTCTCCCTTGGTTCTGTGACAACTCATTACAGAAACTCACATGGGTCTTTTTTCCCCCCTTTCTTTTGTAAAGTGTTCAGGGGAACGGGATATGGAGGTATACAACTTTGACACTAAGCTGAGTTATTTCTGCACAACTTCGGACCTCTGAGTTTCACATCTATGTTGGGAATCATGAAAGCAGAAGGGTAAATATCATTAGATATCTGGTTAGGCCAGTATCAGTCAGATGCATACAATATGTGAATTTCAAAGTGAGCATTATTATGTGATTAGCAATTTTATTGCTATAGAAGGCATGAATTGCAATCCAACTTTCTGTAGCTTAGGGTATGCAATGCCTTCTAAGCCCATTTACTGCACATGGTAGAAATCTAGCATTAGCTAGCTTTACAATTTCATCCAAGTTGATATTGTTACTGGTGAGGATAAAAAATAAAAGCAAAATGAAAGATGCAATGAACATTAAAATGTAGCTGGACCCTGAGAAGAGAGAGATACAGAAAGTCTACAAATCTGTTTGACAAACACCACTGGACAACATTTTCCCAAAATTAAAATTTTACATTCAACATATTTTTTAGATTTTTGTGTAAACTAGAATTAATGTTTGTCATCAGAACTTTAATGTTTATGGCTGAAACTATTTGATTTACCAGCTGAACGTAGATGCTAAGCTGCATGAGATAAGGATGTGCAAAAAAAGATTCAGATGCTTTGAAAGAAGCCAATGAAAAATGGAAGGAGACAACCACATTACACAAGAAAAAAAGTGTGTGGGGGGGGAACCCATTCCTTCTCTCCCCTGGAAAAAAAAAAAAGGCATTTGTCAGGATGGCAGTCTGTACACACAAGAAGTGAACAGAAATCTTTCTCAGTAAGATGCTTCCCTTGGACTGGACACATGGGAAACATCTGCAGTCTGCTGGGACTCCCATTTCAGAATCTTTCCCCTACACTTCATATTTGAGGCAAGGAAGTCAAGGTTTAGTAAAAGACAGGAAAACAGAAAACACTGCTCACTCCCTGATCTGTCTGTATGCATCCCTGCTAATCACATCAGGGTGACTCATTTCTTGCTCTCGCAGTAGCAAGCAGTTTTTAGAACATTATTTGACAGCACTGCTTTAAACTCTACCACCTGTATGCAGTTTCATCACCTACAGGTCTGAGAAGCAGCATATATACAAAAATAGTCAGAGACTCGTTTTTCCTCTTGATTCAAAAAACAAAGATGTTGCTATGGAACATGTCACTGGCCTCTCGTTCTGCTGTTTGTACTACAATAATGGCTATCACATCCATATGAAAAAGCCCTAAAACAGGAGCTGAGCAAAACAGGACTTAAGTACAGCCACATACCTCAATACTGTTGTCACTCCCTGTCCCTAGGTAATGTCCTGATTCATGCAGATGCCAAGCACATACTCAAGAACATCCAGATTACAGCTTAACATTTAAATACTACAAAGGACCTTCAACTGGCATTTGAAAGTAATGCAGATGCCAGCCTACTGCTTTTAAGGTAAAATGACATTATTGTCATATAATTATAGGTAATCATCATTGAAATTCATAGCCACTATTCTAACATTTCCCAAATATTACTAGTTTTGATCCACCAAAAGATCCCTATCTTGATCCCCTCCCCAGAGGTTTAAAAAAAAGCAAAGGCCATATACAGATTAATTAACACTGTTGCCTGAAAGCCTCTACTAAGCTCAAGATAAGGTCCATTCAACAGACTGCAAGTACTTAAGCAAGCAACATGTTGGTTTTAAATCAATACTCAGTTAAATATTTCCTGCAGTCTTAGTCATTAATTGTTCCACAGTGGAAAAACATTTTAACTGCTTGTAAGCTGGTAACAAAAACCTGTTCCCTTATTTTGTAATTGTTTCTCTTCCTGGGACTCACTTTTTCCTTGGTCTTGTCCAAACATTTTAAAAAATTAAGGGATGATACAATAACATACATAGGGAGGTAAAAATTAGTCTTTTGACCATAAGAATGCATTAGGCCAGCTAACAGCAGGTAGAAAAGTGTCTGAGAAAGTGATAACTTTAAATAAAAAAATGTTACAAAAGGTTTTTGTTCCTTGTCTGGGAAAGAACCTGTTTTCCAAATTTAGGAAGAAAGTTTTCATAACCAGATTTTCAGAATGTTTAAGCTTTTTATATACAGTTCATTACTATACTTGTAACATTAACATCAAAATATTGCAAAGATAGAGTAATGAACATATACCATCAGCCAGAAAGTAAATGTTTTGTATCCAAGTCATCAATACCCAAATATGATCAGGAAAGAAATCGCTTGCCATATTCCTACAACTCTCAGAACAGGAAGAAGTTATTACACAGTACTGGATTTTCTACACATCTTATGAAAAGCATTAAAACATCTGCTCCGTCTAAAATGAAAGGACTCGTTTTTCATTTAGAAACACCATGAACTACCTATGTCATAACATCACCTGTACAAACCTCTGCCATTACTTCATTTCTGCAGAAATCTCACATGGAGGCTTTAATTTCCTCTTTCCCAGAGTGGTGAAACACTCTCCCCTCTATTGCTTTCTACATTCCAGCATGCTACTCACCCCCCAGAGACCCAAGAGAGAAACTATTACATCAACTCCACTTTCAAATATTCCTCCAATAGCCCCTCATTTGTTGAGATTAATTTGCTCTCACTTTGTGAAGCCCAAGTAGTCTCGTATGCAAGGACACCAGCTTCTGTATTTAATCCCTGTCATCCCTCTCTCCAAATCTAAGTTGATAGCATTCTGCAGCCATTATTTAGAATAACCTTTCCACAGCTCTTCTTAATTACATCAATAAAGAATTTGCAAGCTACTTTTAAAAAGACACTATTGCTGTTTCTTCTCTCATGTAGTCCATAAAATGTACAATTAAACTCTGATGATTCTTCATTACAAAGAAGAGTAACCACAATAACAGAGTGCAATGTTATTTAAATAGTTATTAAAAGTAGTGAAAAGTGACAAAACTATTCCATGCAACAAATTAAAGTCCCTAATCTGATGATCACAACTAAGACTTCAACAGGAAGGATGTGACTCATTCTCAGTCTCAATGAATAAAAATCTCAAAATACAGCTTATCCTATTCTATCACTTAATAGACTAGTCTTGTCACACTGCTGCAGACTTAAGCTGTGACACATGCAAAATTCTGCAGGAGTACACAAATCAAGCTTCAAGCACTCCTAATTAAGGCATCAGAAGGCTTACTTGCAGCTGACATCCTTAAAAAAATACTGAAATTCTGCATATCTACAAAATACTCCTGCATTAGTAACCACCAAGTAATTTGCATATAACCATTTGATGAGATATCATCAAGAGTGATCTCAGTGGGAGCAGCTAACAACTTTTCCAAGACCAACCTGACATAGTTTACTATTCATGGTGTGGGTGCACTATTTTTAGCTGCTGCTACCTATTTCTGTCCTAACACACACCCCATCACTGCAATCACATCCAAATTAAGAGAAGGGAAAATTCTACAAATCTTACCTTTGGGCAGCTTTGAAAATACTTACAAAGAATAGAAACTCTATGGTGATGATTAAGCCATCAATGAATTGAAAGTTTGTTTTTAAATGATCATTATAAGAACGTCATGTAGTACACCTTTTAAATAACAGTGACAAGCTGATAATGACAGATAAGAATAAGATCTAACAAAAGCACAAACATTTTGTTTTAAAATTAAGAAGTTTTTTTTTTTTACAGGTGCTTTGCCCTTTGATTTTTAAGGCTATTTCACAATTAATGAGAAATATAGTCATTTAAAAATTTTCACCTACAGGGTTTTAAAAGAAATATAGTAAATTTGGGAGGATGCTTCTGTATAAGTCAAATGCAAAGGAGAAAGAATACCTCGTGTGCTTAAACAAAAAAGTGGTTTTAATAGAGCTCATTGTTGTTAAGTAAATGTGTTGTTTGTATAAAGTTTAAATGCGTAGTCATTGTAACTAGACCTCTCAAACCAAAAAGCAGATACAACATAGGCAACAAAAAAGTTTGCCATCAACAGTTCAAGCTCATCCTTGAGAAAGCAGACAGAAGACATGACACACACAGATCTCTTCAGGACAGATGCTTCTTTACTCTAGAAGACTATGGGCACTTTATTCCCCAGAAAAACTGGGTATACGCATGAAGAATAAGTGACCTCAAGGCTGTGAGGGAGAAGACTAGGAAGATAGTTACTCATAGTATTTCTTTGGTTTTGTAGGACTAGAACAGTATTTCAGGAGTAAGTCCTTTGCATGTACTGTTTCGAACACTAAGGAGCAAAGAGCCCACAGCAAAGCAGTCACAGAGTCACGATAACAGGAATCAAAAGGAACAGCACCCAGGTAGTGCAGAAACACAGGCTTGCCAGAGAAGCTGGCTTCCTTCTTCAGGAATAGCCCAACTCATATGTTCCAAACCAACAGATCCATCCTATCACTCCAAGCATCTCCCAGCCAGCACCACCTGGTTGTACAGGAACCAGAAGAGAAGACACTCAGAGGCTCCCCCACAGTGCTTTACAGCTTCCTGAATCTTTCAGGCACAATAACCTGAGAGAACACACATTCTTTCAAGTAATTCCAAATCTTTCCAGCTGGAAAGGATGCCTTGCAAAGCCATAAGACAGCTTAGTTCCCCTTCACAGCTCCGTACCCTGATACCACAACACTGCAATTTCCTGGAGAAGTCTTATACTTAACTTCTCCATCATTAACCTGATCATAATAATTACCTGTAAAGTTAAAGTCTCAACATCCTAGAACATTACATGCCTTGCCTTTTTTTTTTTTTTGTAACTTCAGCAGTATCTAAAAACAATGTCCTACTGAGCTGACAGTTAAAGTAGTATTTGACCTCAAAGCACTTTTTAATATTGTTAATATATCCAACATACTTGTTTGTCCTTACTTTTTTCCAATCAGTTTTCATTCTGCAGTTCCATCAGTACAGTACCCTGTAATTTTTTATCCTGCATTTTGATAAGTTAACTGGAACGTAAAAAGTTAACAGAAATACCATTTGTCATGCCAGTTCTCATTCATCTGTTCATTTTCAGTCCCTTAATTTGTAAGCCTGAGGTAGAATTCATTCAAGCAAGAATTTACATCTTTTAATAACTGATTAAATAGAAAAGAAAAGGAGAAGAAATCCGCACAGACCTAAGGTTAATTTTATTTAAGAAGTCAAGCTTCATATAGCCAACTAGTTATGCTTGGGGTTAAATTCTAGAGTCATTTAAATACCCCCAGTACCTCCCTAAAAATGAGTGGAAAGCCAAAAAACTTCATCAGTTAGGTGCTGCCACCTGCCAGTTCTAAACAGGATGCCAACAATAAAATTGTCAAGAAGGTAGTGCTTTCATATCTCAAACAGGGGAGTATCTCTAGGATACTCAGGATACTCTTAATCTAAACTCATTCCTTTCCATCATCTATTAGTGGCAGCCTTCATCATTTTTCTTGTGGAAACATTCACTGAATAACAACTGAAAGCAGCAGCCTATTGTCTGAATTATTCACAAAACAGACAGTGGTTAATAGGTTTGTTTGTGGTGTTTTGTTTTGTTTTGTTTTTTTTTTCATATTTGGCAGATAGCACTGATATTTGTATTGATAGTAGGAGCCAAGCTAGTATACCCTTATCCTTTCATGATCAAGTAGTTCTCTCTTGGTTGCTTAAGATGATGAATCAAAACACTTACAAAAATACTTCAGGTTCAAATGTCAGAAATGTGTAAATAAAATTTGTTTTCCTCACAGATCCTCAAAATCCATTAAAAAGGGTTATCAACGAAATTCTAGTATCAAAACCATGTTTATAAATAACATTCTACGCTATGTGTTTAGACTATTGTTGAAATAAGTTTGAGATAAATACCTGGCTATCCTACTGAAGTGCTGAGAAGAAAGATCCAGTCACTGTATTTCAATGAACTTAAAGGAACACTTCTGACAGTAAAGCAACACTCAGTCTAATTGTATAGAGGGAAAAGCTGAGCACTTCAGCAGCTTTTTGTTTGCTTTTGTTTTTATAAGAATACAAAATAACTTTAAAATCCTGAAATTAGAGAAAATGTTTTATTTCAGTCTAAACAGGCATCTTCATTTTGCACTGTCAAAACACATCTCTTCAGTGTGACTTGCCACAGAAGACTTCACATCAGTACTTTTCACATTTCTCTGATGCAGCACAGCCTCACAGAAGCAGTGGTTTGGAAGCCCTGCTCTTTGAAGTGAGCCAGGCTCTTTGCTTACACCACATCTCCCACAAAGCATTTTTTATTACACAAGCCTCCATGATGCAACAGTCTTGCTCCAGGGCCACAGCTAGCATTATGAAGAAAACACTGCAATAAATTATACAGCTTAGATGAGGAGGACCTCCTACTAGGTCTCTCTTAACATACACCCTATTTGGGCACCAAAGTGTAGAGTTTACTGTAGAGTACAGTTTAACCCATCTTCCCCAGGAAGAAAACAATCATTCCAATCAAAAAAATCCAATCAAGTTTATTTTTAATGTAAACATTTCTTTGGCTGAAAAGATATCTGACATAGTGTCACCTATACTTTACTTTTAGTTGCAGTAATCTGTCAGGATAAATGCATCTACAGTTTGGATACCATAGCCACATTTTAAAGACTCTCCTCTTATATAAGTGTTACACAAGTAAAAACTTTTCATCACAAATAGTTTTACCTGTGTTAATACCAGGAGGAAAAAAAACACTGACTAGAACTGCATGCCTCACACATGGCCCAACTTTTACCTAAAATACAACAGAGGTAACAATAAATACTGTAGAAGCTAAGGCAAAAAAAAAATCTAGATTATCAGTCCTAGCCCCATTGGCTTTCTCTGGCCATACACAGCAAAAACAATGTTTCTCTTAGTATAAAGCTTTTTGGATATCTGTCCATGCTGTATTAACTCCTACTAGTCTCCTAGATCCCTTATAACAAGTTTAGCAGTGAGCTTTCACCATCTGCTACCCCTTCCAACAACTTGACCACATGAAATTAAATATCTGTGCTTCCTCAGAAGCCAGATAATCATTTCAGTCTCTGTTACCTACCAACTGCTTGCAAAGTACACCCATGCCCACCTTCCACACAACTGATTCTACTTAGTAGTGAATCCTTAATGGGTGAACCCTAAATGGTTTGCCTTGCAGGACCAGTTTGCTACACACTGGGTCTTTGGACAAGAGTCTCACATCACCAGTAGGGTGCATGTACTATCATCAGATGTACTGCAATGACTTTTATTGCCAACATCAAAGCATGAGTTTTCCCAAGAGATCCTTTAGCACAACACAACTGCCCAGCTCATTCAACTCCTGTCTACAGCAAGAAATTGCCAGTTCTCCTCTGCAACAGAGATAAATTACTTCAGTTTGTGGCACATTTGTCTCATGGAAGTAACTGAAGTAAAATGTTCCGTGACACTCTCCCTCTGATCAGGAGCCTGGTTTCATAGCATTTTACAGCTAGTTTTGATAGATAAAGAAATACAAGAATGAAGAAACAGATCTCAGTGGCAGGTGTCTAAAGAACACAGGAGTATATCTGTAAGATATTTTTTGCAATGCATTTTACTAAGTTAGAACAAAAGGACAACAAGCTGAGTTAGAACAGATTCACCACCAATACCAAGAAGAATGGCACAGGAAATCTGGGCAGAAAGTAGAGTTTGAGGTTTAAAAATCATCGATGTTCACAAATACTGTACGTATTTCCAACTAAATAGCCATTCGACCAATTATCGCTAACTTCAAAACAACCAATTATCACTTCAGCTTCAAAAGCCACAACATATTCATAGCACATGCGTTTATACAACACATTATCATTGAGATAAACTTGCCAGGGAGAAATATCTCCGGCAGCTTTCAGGATAGTCCCACAATGGAGAGCAATCATACCATGTTAATGCAGACTATATCTATGAAGCACAACCAGAACAGTGCTCCAGATTTGATCTAAAGAAGCTAAGCAACTCGTAGAGGTCAACATTCTGGTCATCTCATTGACAGGACTTATGTTTCCCTGAGAGCAGACAACACTTCTTTATTCTGGATACCTCAAAGCCTACCACCATAATCAGCTTTAACTCTACACACTGTAGAAGAAGTTGACTAGATGAAACAAAGGGCATAATCACATCCCAACCTCAGACAAATTAATAGAGGTAGACAAATGCTAAGTTATACAATACCCTAAGGCAATTGAAATCACTGAGGATACTCACTTTAAAAACCCACTCAAATTCGGTACAAATTTGAGCCCTGAGACATCACTAGTGACTACGTTTCTAAACTATAGCTGAACAAGACTTTTCTGCTGAACAGTGGCTGGCCTCAGATTGATATCTTCCCTGGTGACCACCCAGGAACTTGAGAACTTCTTCCCAAAAGTGCTTCCTTAACAGAGTGAACATTACAACAAACATAATAAACAATTTAATGATTTCCCACTGTACCTCTTGCTTACAGTGCTGGTGAAATCTATGCCATAACAGTACTCACCTTCTCTCACCATCATCATCTTGATGCATAGCCTGTAAAGGAGGGAAACCAATGAAGTTCAGCATTATTTCTTTCTGGAGCAGAAACAATACCTGAGTGAATAGGTGTCCTCTGAAGCTTTATAAGCTCCTCCTGTGGATTTAACCACAGCCATGAACCATCAACCCAGTTTACTGATCATTTTACCTAGCCAATTCAAAAGCAGAGACTATTTACTCATTTAATTATTTAAAACTATACAGGTGCACTGTGTCAGTGGACTTAGTCCTTACTTCAGTGAGGGATGGGAGAGAATAATTAGCCCCTAGCTGACCAGCAGAATCCATCAATTCTGCTGAAGACCACGCAGGAATCACTTGTTCAGTTTGATTATGTCAGGAATCTTACTGCTGACAGAAACCTTCTCATGAAATGTAAGAAAGAGAGAGAGGAGAGAGAGAGAGAGAGAGAGAGAGAGAGAAATTACCAGGTGCTATCTGAACTTCTGGGGTCATCTGCATACCTACTTTTCAAATAGTGAAATTCAACCATCTTAAAACACAAACCCACTAATTCCAGTTCTCTATGTCACTGCTCATCCTCATACCTCCATCAAGTTCCGGTCAAAAAAAACTTACAGGAACATGGAGTTTAGCCTGCAGCTTGTCATGAGGGGACACACAGGGGAACTGACCTCCTAGACTGTCTTTCTTGTCATTACCCCTTAAAGCTCACAAGTTTCAGAACATATTAGCTCCCTCTGGAGTGACAGACAAGCTCTGCCAGGCTGTTGACACTTTGATGTTGCCTGCAAACACCCCAGGTTCTGGCTGTCAGTGGTTATTTGTTAGAGCTGTCAGTCATCCCACAGTTGTTTGGATGGTATACTCTGTTTGGATGCTCTTCTAAGCAACCTTTCACCTGTACATTCACATTTACTCTTTAAGAAGAACAGTGGCATCTGCTCCTCACAAAAAGAAAGTGTGGAGTGGGTGATGCTGTAAATGCTCATCAATTTTTTTCTTCACTGATTGTTAAAACAAATTTTCTTGAAAGACAATTTAAAGCTAACAGGAACAAGAATAACTCTTAAAATCATGGGGATAAAACCAGTTTGGAAATTCCACCTTTTCCTTCATTGCTTCAAAGTTCATTTATTTCACATTTACATAGAGAATCAAATTAGGGAAGTTATTTCTAATGCAAACATTTTACCTGTTCTTATACCTTCTGCTAACTAATGTAACTAAAATTGAGAAAAAAGATGAGGAAAAAAAGTATGGTTCCTCTCCTCATGCATGTACTTTGCATTTCTAAAATGTTTGTACTAAGTCCTTCAAGCTTTAGCTTTTTCACTACTGATGATTTTTTATATATTTGAATTTCAAGTTACATGTATAAGGACATGTTGTGTCCACAACCTGTGAGGGTCACCAGACCCACAGATGTACAAATTTCACAACTGTGGGTGTGTAAGAATCTATAATGCACAAGGACACAAAGACCTAGCTTCCATGATTTCCTTTGTTACAGACTACTACTAGCAAAACAAATATATATTTACAAGTACCACAACATTACCACTAGGAAAGCAACTATATATTAGAAGAGTAAAGCAACCATACATCACAAGTTACTACAGAATTCTAACTAGTGAAGCAAGTTCATATTTATGACCATTTACCTGTATGCACACCCTTACATACATAACTTATTTGAGGTGTTACTAGTATGACACCCATTTTTTGCGTAGATGCATAAGTGGGCATAGGACTTCAGTTCCTAGAACTCTTGTTTTCCTGCTGACCCCTGTTTTCCTTGGAGGTCAATTCATTACCACATCTTCTTTGTTCCGAGTCCATCAAGGTTTCTTTGTCCTGCCAGCTACACCTCATCACTGAGGTTTCACTGAGTTTATCAGGGATGTCTTGGTGCTCCCAGCTAGTTAGACATCCTTCTCTGGCATTATGTTTATCGGGTAATCTTTGTGGCAGCTCTGACAGGGCAGTTAAGGGTCATCAGTGAACTGCTGGTAAGTTACTGTCTTGCTCTTGATTTGTGAATGCAACAATTTCAAGGCTTCTTTTATTTTTGGACTGTTGATAAACTGTGTCGAGAATACATTGATTGTATTCTCTTTGTCTAATCTGGGAAAATCAATCTTTGTTTTGTAGACATGGTCAAGAGAGAAAACACCATTCTCTTTTCAAAATAATCTGTTTAGAGATAAGAAGCAACCTCAAAATCATTGCGGACACACACACATGGAAAACCTGCTGAGGATGTTATGATGTTCTTTTTTCTAGATGTCCTAGTTGCTCCATTTTGGATGGAAGCCACCTACTCACCAGGCCAGTGCTTAGGATCCCAGCAATATCCCTTGCATAATCACACTTTCTTCTTTGAGCATTGAACCTTGTTTATCTACAAAAGTAAAAGAATAAATTATACATAAATAAATCTAGACTATACGGTGACAAAAAGCACTCAGTGTGGATTCATTAAAAGCAAATATGTACCAAAAAAAAAAAAAAGAGAGAAAAAGGAAATTTTTCCCTGTAAAGAAGATGCAGACAGCAAATAATAGATGTATGTGGTGGGCTGGAAATAAATAAATTTGAGTGGAAGATAATGGGAAGGAATGTTTCCTACAGGTAGCTGGAGGAATCCTAGTGGCAATAAATAGTAGCAGATTTCCATTCTGTAACATCTATTAATAATCCCCCAGGAAGTTATGCATGATAAATTAACATTCCCATTTTCTAGAAAACTGAGAGGAATTGGTAAAACTCACATCACCTCAATCCAGCGTCCTTTGTTACATAGTTTCTGTTTGAATTAAGATAATAAAGTTTGGACTTCTGCTAAATGCATTAATACTTTCTTTACGTGAATAGGCCACATGAAAGGATAATGACTGAGAAAAGTAATGTATATAAAAGAGCCATAAAAAGAACCTAAAAGGATGGTGTTCTATGGCAAAAAGGAATTGATCAAAACAAAACAATACAACAAACAAACAAAAAAATAAAAACAAAAGCCAAGACTAAGTTGTAGCACTCTTCACAATGAAAAAGAGTTTCTCTAGCATAAAATGGGAAGCTGGGTCCTTTAACTGTATATTAGTTTGGGTAACTACATGCTGCTTCGCTATATCTTCTGGAATCTCCATTCAACTTTTTGCATTGAAGCGTCGTCATGTTTTATTCTAAAGAAGATCACATTTCAACAGGGATGATAGTGTAGGTGTAATGTTTGCAAATCATTTGGGGTTTTTAAAGCTCTGTGGGGCTAGCTGATCATTTGTTCCTCTGCAGCATCCAGGTATACTTTCTTTGCTCAAGGAAATGTCCCCTTTACCACAATGACGGATAGTGGTAAAACAAGAACATTATTCAACCTTATGAAGGACTGATATTAAAGCTGGCAATTATATGTTAAAATCTGAAATGTGAAAGGCTTGGAAAATGTCCATTCTTCTTTGCTTTTTAAATGATTTTCTCAATAATCTTTCTAATATAGCTTGTGGCAAAGTAATACAAATAACATAGCCTTAAGATTCTAATAGTTTTATAAAAGTCTATGCCATGTCAGGTCGCCTGCAACAAGAGGAAACATCTTTGGAATTTTCCTTTGTAAATGAGCCCTTACTGCTCAGTAACAGCAAAAAATTTGCTATCCCATATTTTGCAGAAAGACTAGATTCTGACGCTATGATTCCTGCCAAGAACTCCTTCCTGCACAAACATTTACTGACTTGAATGCAAATCCTTGAACCAGCAGGCAAACTCTGGTATGTAAAGAATCTCTACTTGAATCAATTACCATTCTTACATGTAAGCATAGGCATAAATTGGTTGTTGAAGTTTGCCTAAGATGATAGTCATGACTGAACAAATTCATTAGAATTTTATTTGGAAGAATCTAACCAGCCATTAAAAAAAAATAAAAATTAGTAAATAAATAAATAAATAAAATCTTAGTGTTTAGCTGTGTTTAAGATAGTTTGTTTTGACAAAGCATCCATGTCTGGTTCTGACAAAATCTGATCTTTTAAATGTATTTTGAAAATGTTATCGTGATCCCAAATTTAAATTTGGAAAAAAATATGGTGATTTCCAAAGACTGTTCATGTAAGTAACACTACCTGAGCAATGCCTTGTTCATAAGTAGTAATTACACAAAATTCAGAAAAGTATATGAAAGGAGGCACATTCTTTGTCTTGAGGGCTATTGAATGCACAAGCTAAAAACTGTATAATTTGGTATTAGCAGAATTTCCCTGTGCTCCAGATTTCCCTTACAAATTAAGCACCACTGATTTATAACTAAAATTTTCATGAAAAGTAGGATCAATCACTTTCAGACAGGTGCAATGGAAAGGTGACCCATAACAACAAGGCAGTGTGTGAGCATGTCCTTTTGACTCATTTCAGGCTGAATGTGCAAGTCTGAGAACATTTGCAAGGTGTGAGGGTCTGCAGTTGTAACAAACAAAAAGAACAATGCAACAACAGCGGTCAACATTTTTATAAGTCCATGTTCTTCTGGTAGCAGGGCATTTTCTGAAGAAAATACTTGACTTTTTCCCCACGGTTACATGGTTAATACATCTAGTCTCTCTTAGCTCCACAAGCCCAAGTCTTCCTTCCTTGCTCAGCGTAGAGTAGCCTGTACCTCTGCCAAATGCTGTTACTGAGGGAGTGACAGGGAAATCACAGACTTAGAGACCACTTGCAGTGCCCCAAGGCACAGCACAACATGAGACAAGAGAATTTAAGCCACTGAATCTCTTATTAAGTCCAAAATATTGCAACTTTTAAAATTAAGCTTCTGCATCCACTGGCCTTGAAACCTAACCAAATGGTTTTATCTGGTCAGTGCTCCCTGGTTCTCGCTCCTTTAATGTGTGATGCTCCCCCAGCAAACAGCACATACCAAGGAGTCCCTTAGTTTACACAATGCCTGTACTAACAAGCAATTGCAGAACCAAGGATGACAGCATATATACTCAGTTTCTGAGTCACACACTGTTTCTTTCTGAGTTTTGACCTTCGAGCTCCCCATTAAAACTGTTGCTTTTGGCAGACGCAAATGCTCTTGACCACAAAATAAGAAGGAGGAGGGAAAGGAAGCAGCAGTGATGAAATGGAAAAAATCAGGCATCTGCTCAGAGTTCAGACTGACTGAAGAATAACATTTCCAAGTAATTTTTCCCACCAGAAATCAGGGAGGGACAGGCCATGATAGCTTTTGAAACTGAGCTACAGGAATGGTGGGATTTGTGGTCACAAAATTAAAGAATAATAATAATAACAACAATAATAAACCAGTGGTACTCATCTTTCATCCAATGCTCTCTAAACTTTGCATAAAATGGAGAAGTGTTATTCTCTTGGGGATACTGAGAAGATGAAGTGATACGCTGAAACAAGTCTGCTAGACAATTCTCCTTCCTGCCTTCTCTTCCCCTCCGTACCCTGCTGTGCACCCTCGGTTCCCACCGCAGCCACATGAGCTACGTTTCTCAGAGGAGAAAGCTGGGAAAGAGGAAGGGAGGGAGGGAGTAAAGACACAATTTTAAAAGATTGTTGGTTTTCCACAGCAGTCGTTAGCCTGTTTTGCTAACCTCCTTTGACTGCTGCTGCTGTGGTCTCACAGCAAGTTCTTCTCCCCTGGGCCCTACAGTGCACACTCACTGCTTGGGATGATGGCTGTGGGTGTGTGTGTGTGTGTGCACGCGCATGTAGCTTCTCCTTTTGTACCATCATGGCAGAAATCTACTCTCTCATTTTTAAGTGTCATGGGGCAGGGCACAGCATCAGAAAAAAAAAAAAAAAAAAAGACCTTCCAGCTAAGGAGGATCTTTGGAAAGAACAGCTTTGGAAAGGAATGGGCCATGCATTTCTTTGAGTCTGGTACTGCCTGAAGTTAACAGCTCACATAAGAAGAATAAACTGGTGCTGCTGTAATTGAATTTTTATGGAAATAAACAGGTGGCAGATTTACTATGGCTGCGGGGATAGCAGGGGGTGAAATGCAGCAGCAGCCACATTAACCTGTTTAATTTAATAGTCTCTCTACTCCAAGAGAGAGCGAAAAAAAAGTAGATACTGTGCAGTTAGTTCAGTCAGCTGGATGCCAAATGTAAATAACTACAATTACCCTACTATGCCCATGTGCTGGATGAGAAAGGGGCTTTGTGCCAACTCTCACTTAGTTGTCGTGTTTCTTAATTAAGCTCCTGGAAGTTTAAAAAACAACAACAACAAAAGTTTTGATGAAAAAACATGACACAGAGGAGGAGCGTGCATATGGCAGCAAGTGCAGGGTTTACCTCGGTCTGCTCTGTGGTATCTGCTAGTTAAGCCCCATACCGCATCCTCCACGTGTGACCCTACTCTTGGAGGGAAGATGTGACCGAGCGAGTAGCTTTGCCTCGTGCTTTTACCTACTGGGCTGTTGAAAACCAGTCAGCATTTAATAGCAGCCTTTAACACTCACAGGAACCCACATCAAATAAGCACAGGGATCCAAAACCGTTATGTATTCATAATCAAGGTAATTGTATGGGGAGGGCTGGAAATATTGGATTTAGCTTCTTTCCCCTTAACTGCTGATGCAAAACAAAACAGGCTGAGGCATTAGCAGCACTGTATTTGCATCCTGGCATGTTAGAGGTATACGAAAGAAATGCTGCTATAATATTCAAAGAGGGCTCCAGGGCAGCCCAATAAAATTACACATTAAGGGAATGTGGAAGCTGTACTGTTAGGCAGTCGCCAGCCAAAATTGAGTTCCAGGGCTCTGCCCCTTGTGCATATGGATGATGATACAGTCTCTAAGTATATGATCAGTCTTTAATGCTGAAAAATAATAACACGTTTCCTGGTGCACTGCTCTCAGTAAGCTTTTGTAAACTCCTACACCTGTAGATAAATAGCCATTAAAATAGTTTATACGTGGTACTCCTTTCAGTTCAAGCCAAAAATGGTCTATCTCATTGAATGTACTTCTCCAGAAAACTGCTCTGCTCGAGGAAGGGAGTCAAATGTTAGTGCATACCGGCTTTAATAAAGCTACAGCAATTTATATGCATTGAAGATCTGGTCCAAGTGATCATGTAATTGAACACAGCACTGCAATTGCATCTCATTAGTTTGGCTGAGACAATGCTTTAATTTGGTCACTACCTGCTTTCTGAGCAGTATATCTGGGCTTTCAACATACTCTCACGGTTGGTCTTTATGTAATTTCCTAGCTCTCTTAAGAAGAGCGTAATAACAAGAAGATCCCATAATTTGAAATACTTCAGCAAGACATGACTGGAAAATGCACACTGACCCATGTCTTAATCACTGTTCTCTGTGCAACACATAAGCTGAACACACAAGCATCCTTCTTTATTCCCCACTAATCTTCAGTATGCTATTGCCTTTTCTCATTTATTCATGGACATAAAAAAAATCCTGCTGTCCCCCTCTGAACATTGAACAGTTGCTACTCAACTTACTGGACATCTTCAAAACTGTCCTTGTTATACTGTTTTGGTATACCTGCCACCGTAAACGACCTAAAAAAGTCAGGGGGACAGCAAAAACAGACGGCAGTTTTTAAAGAAAAATGTCTTTTGAAACACAACAGGTAGTACTTGGGTTGGGAAATTTAAGTCATTTTTTTTTCTCTTGTTCTAAGTATTCTCTAAATCCCAAGAAAAAAAGCAGGAGCCTGCCCTTCTGGCTCCATTTTTACACTGCACTTTGTGAAGGAATACTCATTGTGAATAGCTGTGGTGATAAAAGCATAAAACAGCTGCAGAACAAGGGCCAGGTTTACTGTCCCCAGTGACAGGTCTCACCAAACAGTAAACGCCAGCTTCTGAGACTGAGGTTGCAAGCTGTAATTGCTAAAATAAAACTTGTTCTTAGACATCATTAACGGGTCATAAAATGGGTCCTCCTACACATCATGAGCTGACTTAAATATCGCAATACACAATGAGTAAACTGAGGGCAGAATTACCCTGACAGAGGGTATAGTTATTCTCTCTCCACCCTGATTTCCCTCAGCAGCCTCCAGCCGCCCCCCAAGGGAGTTCTGGGGCCACGTCCCAGCGACAGCCGGCTGCCCGCGACCAACCCCTGTCGCGACAGAGCCGCAGGCGCCAGGCCGCCATTTTGCAGGCGCGCCCTGCGGCGCTGGCGGGGCTTTGCGGCCGTGCTGCTGCTACCACCTAGCGGCTGCCGGCGGGGGGAGACCGGCACGCTGCACCTAACAAACCTGTAATTGGGCTTTGTAATTGGTGAGGAACGGGCTGCAGGTTAGCGGTCGAATGGTGTTTGAGTGTTCCCCCCAGACCAGAAGCGAGAATTGTTGGGAAATGTCCTCCTTGCGCAAAAATCGAGTCAGGAGTCCTGAAAAGATATCAGTACTCTGTCAGGTGCTGATAGCAAAGGATAGTCTGTGTCTTTGGACAGTGAGACACACGTCTGAAAACCAAAAACGCAGTACTTCTTCATATGGTAGCTGAAATAATAATGCTCTGAAACACTATCACTGCAAATGGAAACAACATAAGCTCTCTTTATTGACATCAAAACTGAAATCAAATACAAAAATACTAAGTGTTTCCTTTCCACCCTGAAGTTCTCTTAAGTTTCAGGAGTGTTGCTGTTCTGGAAAAAATACCTTCAGGGTCCCCAGTCCCCCACGACACTAGGATTTAACACGCAGGGAGAAGGCATTTTTATGGGCAAAATATGCAAAATATTGCTCTGATGGGGAACCTTCTTCCTCCGAAACCTGTGTCTAAACTGGCCACTACAAGCCATAAATGTAGGAAAATTATGTTGCTCCTCACAATGGTATAGTATAATGAAAGTGTCAAAACCAGAAAAATATGATACAGGTATACAAGTACCCTGGGAATCTGAAAATATCATAAACCACTCATGCTTTTCTCTTTTTACTATCAGAACCCTATAATGCCTACACAGTGTTTTATCACCAGTTTTTCCTCAGTTGGTTCTTTATATGTAATGGATACAAATAACACTTACAAATAGTGGTGTACTATCCAGTTATGTAGTACCAGTAACCTAAATACTCAGATTTTATTTTTTCTTTATTAGATCTGTTTATTTAATCCAGGTTACTCCTTGGCACACCTGCAGGAGAAGTTAATATTCATTTGACTGGATAACAAATTTTGCTAGCTATTAAAATAAATTTGGAAGGATTTGCCCCTGGCAGGATGACAAATACTCCAAGGAACCCATTTCTATGTATTTGCAGCAATTTTACAGCTGTTCTGGTACGCATTCAAGAATGTAAGTGCAAAACCCATTGTAAAAATAAAGGCCAATGAAATTTTTGTGAATATATCTGCTTATCACATGCCCCAAATCTTTTTGCATCTTCTATGGTCTCTTTGTCTCCTCTTCATTTTATTTTGTTGTTTGTTTTGTTTTGTTTTTCTATTATTGTCATTCAAGCATCTCATATTTATTTCTCACAGCAGTATTTTCAGGACATAATTATATGTGCAAATTATATTTAGATCTTTTGATAGTGATTCTTGCTTTGGATTGGGGGTTTTGTTTTCTTATTTCCACAATTGCTTCCTCATGGTATTGTGCTTCAAAACATGCCACAATCTCCCCCATAGAAATAGATCATCCTGTTTACATTTTGATGGGTGCAGGAGCTCCGTAGAATATTCTTCATTCTTTCATTTCAGGACTGCTAAAAAATAAATAAATTTTAAAATGTGTTTTGGTTTCCCAGAGTTTTATGCAAAATTTTCCTTCAACTCTAATCTGACTGGGTCAGATTATTCAATATCTTTGAATTTTACTGCTCCCAGCTATATCAGGGATCTGACCCCAGTGAAATTCTATCTGAACCTGAGTTTAAACTGAATTCACATCACCTCCATCCAAGCTCTTTCTTAGTAATCCACATTTAAAGTCCAAATTTAGTAGTCCACATTTTAAATCAATTGAAACCCAACTCACATCAAACCTAACAGCAGTTCCTGGTCATCTAAAATGTTTGGGAAGCTCTGATAACAGTGAAACAAGCACAACCTCACTTACCTGTAAGCTGTAACATAACTGGAATAGCAGGCCAGGATAAGTCCCATGGCTCTGAAACTTATTTTACAATCAGAATGTGAAACATCACAATTGACACACTGCTGCAACTTGCATGTTTCCATTAGTTTGTAAATACATCACACTGTTTTTTTATTGAACAAAACCAGGTGTGTGAACATAGACATGTGAACTCAAGGGGCCTGGAATCTCTGCTTATGAAAATCAGTTGACATCAGTGGAATTGGTTAATTTACACTATTTAACCATCTGGCCCTCTGGCATTTTCTATCAAATACAGCTAGAATAATAGCTGAGTAGCTGAGCATAAACTAACAGATAGTGAATGCATGCATAACAGTTGTAAATGTTGTAAATGGAAAGTAAGAAATAGGTTTTCAGATTAGACTTAGCTCTCTGGCACTGGAGGTTCCTTGAGACCTGAAATTTAGATGCTAAAAATATTCAGCTTTAGTCTGACTGTTGGCACTGCACAGAACAAGTCTAGGCTGGACCACCCCACAAACCTACTTGGCGTCGGTGCAGTGGTAAATCCCTCGCAGAACTCATAAGCAGGCATTACCCTCACCTGCACCACCTAGAGGCAAACTGAATTCCCACTTGTGAAGTGGCTCCACTTGCAAAAACAGATTCAATATTAAATCAATGAGGAACTTCAGCCCTGTGTTCTGGGAGAGTGTCTCCTTCTCACATTGTTTGGTAGGACTGAGGGAAACTAAACTCCCCTCAGGCCCTCAGAGCTACACTGCTAGCCTCTCCAATACTCATTCGCCTCTGTTATTTGCTTGTTTGTTTGAAGTGGGGAGACGCTGACCAGCCTCAGCATGCACCTCGTAGCCAGCTTTCACAGCTGCAAGCCCTGAACAGAGACCTTTCCCTCCCTCACTTCTGGACAAGGCATCTAAACTCTTTTCTGCTTTTCTGCTGGTCAGGCTAAACAGCTCCCTACTCAAGAATCTAGCTTTTAGGTGTCTTGGCCTTAGTCTGTACCTGTGGCAGTGTGCAAGTCAGTGCAGGTGTCATAAAGGCCATGTTGACACAGTGCTTGCCAATAACCAGGCAGAGCTTGTCCAGGGGGCCTGTTGATCTAACACAGCCATGCTCCTTCTGGTGCTCAAGTCACCCATCAGCTCTGAGTGACGCCAGCTGCCTCTCCCTCTGCTTTGTCCCTGGGCTCGGAGGTTTGATAGCACAGCACTAATACCACCCACTAATCTCAGATCACCTAATCCGAGTTTTCTGTGGCTGGAACCAGCTTGTTTCCCTGTTCATGTGGCAGTATGAAAACTGATGGTTTTTGTGTGTGCATCTTTTGTGATTCCGAATCCAGCCCTACAAACCTTCCTCATGCTCCTCTCACTCTGTAAAATCCGTTCCACATGTCTGCCGAAGCTGTTTGTCATTTGTTCCACAATGACACCAAAATAATGCAGTCATTGCCCAAATGCCAATTGCTGCCATGTTCCCAGGAGGAGAAAAAGGATCTTTGATCTGAGCTAGTTATTCATCCTGCCCCACACCTACTACTACTGTTAAAAAACATTGCACACTGGAGGGAGATTGTGCTATATTTCATGAATGCTCATTGCTGGCGCTAAGGGACGTACCCATCTGTTATTTGCTCTCAGCTTTGCTTACTGATAAAACAGGAAAGACAGCTTGCTGATGGGCTCTTTGATGCAAAAAGCTTCTCTCTTTCTTACAATTAATATCTTTAAATTATTATTTTTTTCAGTAGACAGCAGGCAGCCTACCTCAAACCAAAATGACTTCTACTAAATCAAAATTAAATATTCTGTACGTTTTTTTGCATCATGTGACTTTGACTGACGGAAGTGGCTTGACTCTTTCAAATCACTGAATTGGACATTTTCCCAGCACAATCTAGCTCTGTGTTATCTGGGTTTCAAACATACGCTCCAGTGTGTGTTTCAGCTATGCTGCCATATAAAAACACACCAGGGAGGTAGTGTGTTCCAGCTCAGGGACCCAAGGGAGAATTAAAGGCAGAGGACAGGCAGGAGGATGCAGCTGCCTCTAGGATGGAGGCTATGACAGATACCAGGCTATGTCCTGTCAGAGATTATCTCTGTTCATCTTTATGGCCCTCGAAGGTCCCAGCAACATCCCAATAGCAAAGACTGGTTGCCTGTTTGCACAAGTGAGCGACCTCAGTTGTCTGACACACTACACAGTCGCTCCTGTGGCTGCTCACCGGGACTGCTGGAAGTTGTCCTCCACTTGGGGCTCTCTCACGCGGAGGCTTGGGTCTTGCCACAACGCTCCTACCAGTTCATTTCTAGCCATCTTGCTGACCTTTCCCCTGCCAAGTTTCTGCCTGAAAGAGTGTAGATATGTACCGTACAGAGAGCAGACAGAAAGGCATAAAGTTCACATCTCACCCTTGGCTGTTGTGCTCCCACTCTGCAATCGCACAGGCACTGCAGAGAACTCAAACTTCTTCAAAAAGGCAGAATCTGAGAGAACTGGTCCCTCCTTTCTGTTACTCAGAGTAATTAATACATTGTCAACCACTGCTAATAAGTGCATCAGCTCAGATTTAGCTGGAAGAAATATTAAAGGTCCCCTAGAAAACTTGCAGTTTCACCACGCAAACCAGTAACGTGACCATGATCCATCTAATGCTCAGCATTTGTGCCACCCTTTAAATGCTGCCAGTGGCCTGCCAGCCAGGCATGCGCCTGCTCTTTGTTCTGCATGGAAACATTTGGCAGTGACAGTTCTGAGAAACCGAAGCAATTCAATGGAAAGGGACACCAGCAGCAGAGGATATACAGCTCCTTTTGATATATGATTCAAAGCAGCATTTAAGGCTTTGTGCTGGAATGTTAATTTTCTGACATTATAGTGCCTTCCAGTGTTATACAATCAGGAAGCACAGACAAGTGATCCCCTTTGATTCAGTCAACTAGTTCTGAGGTTTCCAAATTTAGGTGCACTCTCTAACGAAGTGCAGTAGTTAGCAGCATGCTCTGTACACTTCTCAAGATATCTGAGAAAAACTCATTGTTCTGACAAGGTCATTTCAGCTGCTTGGACCAATTAAGCCTCTTAAAGAGAAAAAAAAAAATAGATTGTTAGCACGGAAAATTCAGCTGAAGATTCAAGATACTTCAATGTGCCTGCACTTTCCGTAGGTCAGAATAAATCACCTTAAAACACTGTAACAAATCAGCTAACACAAACATCACCGCACAACCACTTTCATCTCGCTGAGGGTGGTCACTGCTGCAGCGTGCAGCTTCATCTGGTTTGTGCTTCAAAGGCGACTGAAGATGGAAAGCAAATGTAGGCAAATGCCACGCCAAGCACAGCCACCCTCCTGCGTGCCTCTGGCTATAGGAACTGGTGTGCCTCAAACTTTCTGTACCGGGGGTCATCTGGGCACAGCTGGGCTTCGGGGAATGTACAGGTACATGCAAGCATGTGCAAAGTCAGGGGAATCTGACAGAGAAAAAATCCCACCTGTGTTCCTGCTTTGCCTGCAGCAATCATTGCCATCTCTTCTGGAAGAGTATCTGTCGTTGTTGCAGCTAAACATAATTACAATAGCTGTTTGCCTACACTTTGAAAAAAAATCAGTAGTTTGCAATGGTGTGACCCCCCTCTGCCACAGACTGTCTTGACTCCATTGTTTTCCTCCATACAGCATGTTAGCCACATGTTTGTTTTCTAGTTTTTTTTTTTGTTGTTGTTTTTGTTTTTTCCTTTGGGGCAGAGTAAATGAAAAAAAGCAGATAAGAAAACATCCACCAGTCCCGAGGCCCTTAAGCTTTACTCAGGCAAACTCCGTGAGGTGTGCCTCTGTTCTGAAGGACCAGCCTCTGCCAGTAGAAAAATGTAGATGCAAAGTGGGCAGAAATCCACATACTGATGCATTATTTATGATGGATTAGCAAATGCATTTCATCTCTAGTCATCAAACGCATCCAATCCTTTAAATATATTTATATATGTGTGTGTATGCGTATACGTGTTTACATATACACATATTTCTTGGCATAATTAGCCTGTTTTTTCTGTCGTCAAGGGCCTTCTAGTAGAAATGCTAGGGATTTCATGAATTGTCTGAACTTTTCATTCCTTCCTCTCAAGCAAGGTCTACAGATTATTTATCCATTCCTGAACACATTCTGTCATATATTATTACATGACCTCCTTAGGGACTACATAATGCAGTTAGATCCCTTTCCGTCACCTTGTTTCTAGGCCTGGAGGCGTTATAATCTCCGAACCTCTCTCATACTTAACACATTTATTTAATTCCCCACAGTACAACTTTTGCCCCTCCCTGAACTCCTTACAGTATCATCCTCAAACTTTTATTATGAGCATAGCCAAGAAAATAGCGCACACTGCACAGGAATTAGTCCAATTTTTGGAGACGCTCTAGAGATGTTTTCTTTTCATTGAACTGTAGCTCTTCTCTTCCTGGTC
Source organism: Cygnus olor (assembly GCF_009769625.2). Lineage (NCBI taxonomy): Eukaryota > Metazoa > Chordata > Aves > Anseriformes > Anatidae > Cygnus > Cygnus olor. The sequence continues at coordinate 37,945,988 of NC_049172.1, read as the reverse complement.
TTGTGGCAGCTCAGTCCTTTGAGAAAAGGTGCCTCAAAAGCAAGCCATTTCTAAAGACAGCCACAGCTCGTTGCTTTCTCTGGTACACTTCAGTCATTTTCAGGGCTGTACTGAGTATCCTGGGTTATATGATTTCCTTTAGCTGGAGTGTGTCATCAGCATCTCGATTCTGTTCTGACTGTCACAGTCAGTATACAAACAGTGCAAGCAATGAATTTCAAAATAGATATGTTGGAAGCTAAAGGGCATTTTCTTAGTTTTCAAAGTGTTGTCACAAAGTGCTAAAACTTTGAATACCTATCATAAAGAATGAAATATCTGCTTAGAAAAGAAAGGTTATAATTTGTAACAGCAAGAATTTCTATTCTAAAAAATAAAAATAAAATAAAAAAATAAAACCAAAGGAAAAAAATATCAATCCTTCATCAAGCAATCCTCTTGAGAAATCAGCTATCTCCTTACAAGCAATACCACTTATGAGTGAAGCATTCTCCACTTTTCTTTCTCAAATGAATTCTGTGCTCAATAAAAACATGAACATATGATTACATTACGCTTCTCACAGTTCCTGGTGCCTGACTACATTTAGCCTCCTTCTAAACCCTTCAAGTTTACATTCTCCCTATCGTTAAATAGACTATTTTGTGCAGTTTGTTTCTCCTGCCCTCTAATGAGCAGCCTGGTAAAAGTTTCTGCTGTGTTGCCATTAGCAGCAGAGTGCAGGGAGGCCGTGCCTTGCAAGGCCACACCAGAGAAGTGCCTTGATAAACTCCAGTGCTTGCCCGGGAGAGTTCTCAAGCAGAAATAGCCAGAAAATTTCCAGACAAATAGGTTGTCATTGAAAGGCATCGTGTTCTTCAAACACAAACTAAGCAACACTGATTTCAGGGTGAGGGACCCTAAAAAATATGCCTGGTTTCCAGCCAGGTGGAGCAACCCTCAGGAGCACATGGCCTGCCCTAGAAGCACACCTGCTGTTGACGCCAGCAATTATCGCAGGGTTCATAGCCTGAGAGCAGATCTCCCTTTGAAGGATGCTGCAGATGAGGGGCTCCATGGATTTCTCAAGGAGTTTTTCTTTCCATAGTTTTCTCATCCATTGATTCCACACACATACTTCTTTTTTTCCCCTAAAATTATGATAAAAATAGCCAAAACTCCAGGACTCCTGAATACCTCAGGAGTGTGAAAAGAAATCACTGATTCCCACTAGCTCTGTTGCCAATAGTGACTTTTTCAGAGTGCTCATTGAAACACAGGTCTACAAAATACAACACTCAGGGCAAGCGCATGCTTTAAAATATAATTGCTTTGGTTGCCCTGCAGATTCAGGAAACACAGTGATTAGACACATACTGATAATGGTGCAGTGTTGCCAACTCTTCTGTTTCTGATATTTCTTTCTCTTTAGGTAGAATACAGTATATTTCACGTTCTTTTTTCACTGGAGTCGTCAACAAGAGCATACAGCCTCTTAGCACGTGACGTAGGCTTCTTGAAGAGTTCACTGGGATTTAATGGCAGGTTTAATGATCTAGCTATAGCACGCTGCTCTTCTTAATCTAAGTCTCATTACAACTCCTCTGTGTGAAATGACATGAAGATCCAAAACAGATGAATCGGTGCTACATCTGCAAAATGAGTATAGCACTGAACTCTGGTCTGCTCACTAGTGTAGTGCAGTGCAACTGTAGAGATGACTTATGAGGCAATTCCTCCGTATTAATTTAAATGACATGCTCTCCCCCTCAAAAATAACTTAGGCACTCTTCTGCCCATGCCGTGAGTACATTTGGCTGAGTCAGCCTTTATCTAGGTCTTTATTTCGATGCCATAAATTTCAACAACTAGTGATAAAACACATACATTTTCTTGCTTAGGAGCACCAGAAGTTTAAGAACTACATTTCTGTAACACTGGAGCTGAGTTTGGTCATTCCAGTTGTGCCTGGGATTAGAAATAATGAATTGCTCCTGAGCAACACTTGTTCATAAAAATCACACAGCTCACTTTTTGTGCATATAAACACATATATTTGCCAATAATAATAATCTGAAGCCAAAAACTCAAGATGAAAATATACCTTACAGATGGGGTTGGAGAAGTGTTGATAGCCATATTTAATAATGAAACTATGTTCTCTTTCCATTTTTAAGATTCAAACTCACTTAAAATATTTCATCATCAGTAGCACCTGCTTCTTTTAGAAGATTACCTATACATGCCAAATCCCCAAATGAATATTTCATTTGAGTGTTATTCTCCATCTGATAGGTGCCTGAGTTGCTACTGCTGCCATTTTAATCCTCTTACTTGCTGGCCACGTTTGCCTCGTGTGCGTGGTGCGATGCCACTCAAGGGGAGAGATTTGCTTTCTCCTGGCATGCTGCAAATGCTGGGCAAGTTCACAGGCTCTTAGTGGTGTTAATTTCTGATGTCCTCAGTTCTCTGTCCCACTCATGCACTCAGCGCCAGCCTGCAAGCCAGATCTCACATCTAGACAGATTTTATGGCCTGTTGGATTGGCAAGGACAAAAAGATGGGAGTTTTAGCTCCCTAATGCGTGGAGTAGAAACTGATTCCCAGGCTCATTTGGGAGCTCAGCCTAACAAAACACTGTGCTGGTTTGAGGGACCTAGGACATTGGTATGTATGTATATACACATATTTATGTCCTAATCCCATTCTTTCTCTGCTTTTGTTTTTCCTCTGCCTTCTCTCACATGCTTCTTCCTGTGATTCGTTATTATTTTTGCCTTTGACTCACTTACTGCATGTCTTATGTTGATTATTGGCTATATCAGAGTGATTTGTGACCTGTGAGGCTGGTGACAAGTGGAACAGGTGTTTTGTAGGCCCTTCTAACCTAGACGTCAATAGTACAGTTTTCTGTGATAGCGATCAGATGATTCCTACATTTCTAACATATTTGAGATAATGTTCAATGCAACCTGCCCCTTCTTTCCCTTTGTTCTTCCTCTTAAAATGTCATTTGTAGAGTTGTACTGCTAAGAGAGAAAAATATCTGAAAATATCTGATGCAAAGCTAAATTTACCTTTGCTCATGAACATCTACACTGCAGAAGAAAGGACCGTAGCACCTTGGAGGAAACACTGTTGCCCTGCTTAGATAAGCAAGCTGGAGCAACCAGTCTCTAGTCATCTCTTCCAGTCCAAATTTTTCTGTGATTCTGGTCTGCAAATGTAAAGTCCTACAGAGAAATGGAACATGTGAATCAACAGACAGAAGTATGAGGAAAAGGAGGAAAATAGGCCAATTTTAATCTTGAGCTGAAACCCTCTGCCATTTGAAGTGGTAAATTATTTCATAAGCTTAACTAGGAAAATGTCCAGTCCCTGAGGCCCATTTACAAATGCACTGACATTGAAAGGCGCCTTCCAGAAAAACATCCTTCCCCCCCTCACAACATCCACTCACAGTTTTGATGACATTTAACAGAGGGACCGCCAGCCCTCAGAGAGCTGATTAACTCCACTCCCTGTTCACCAGGGGTAGGTTAAAAGCTGGAATGAAAGCGTCCAGCCCAGCAATACCAATTATAATAGTAAGATGACTAATGAGATGAGTAATGGTGGATATCATGGCTTAAAATTTCACCTTTCCCAGAGATGAAAGGTTGAGGGAGATAGTTACATTTATACTCTAATTTCTCCCATATAGGGACCAGATGGCTTTTAGAATTGATTCCATTGATTTTTCCCCCCACCTTTTTATTTGACATTCCAGCAAGCTAGCTCTTCTTCCACAGCAGCTGAGTGACTCATCTTTGCATAGTCCTACAACAGTTTTCTTCTCTTTCCTTTTCCTAATCTGACCCCCCCCCCCCCTTTTTCATTTCTTTTTTTTTTCCATAACCAAAAAGCCATTTTTGCAAAGTTTAAACGTAGCAGCAGAGCAAGACAGAAACATTAGTCTTTTTGGCTGTTATTAACATGGTTTGTCACTTATGCTAAACAAAAATTCTGGCCCCAGAAGAAAGGTTACACACAAGAGATAAATGGTGGCTCCCTGTACAGAATGCTAAAATGTTGTGCCTTCTGCTGGGCACTCACTCTGTACAATGTTGTGTGTTTAATTCCACACCCAGAAAAGCACTTGAGTGCATATGTTTCATAGGTGGCAGGAACAGTTGGCCAACTTGGGAAGGACTGCTCAGCTGGAGGCTGTATTTGCGGATTGCACATTTATCGGCAAATCTGAATAAATATTCCAAGAGGAACCTCCTGAATAGTACGCACATGGTGCAGAAACTGCTATAGTGCCAGGAAGGAAATACACAGAGGGGTAATGATAATCACTGTTATTAGGATTTATATCCACAGAAATGATGAGTAACTAGTAACAAGGCACTCCAGTGTTTTGATTTGGAAGATTTTCTGAGAATGGGAGTTTCACAGGAGTTTGCATTCTAAAGGGCAATATTTCAAAAAGGAAGGTGGGCTTAAAGCTGTGTTTTAAAGAGCTCTAAACCTCAGGGCATTTCAGCAGCCCCAGCTCCTCCCAGGCTGTTTTTTAGGGAGTCATGAGGGTAGCACAGCAGACACCATACAAGAAGGCTCCTCCTGCACTCAGCAGCACGACCTCACGCTCAGGCCTGATCCTGAGGGGCTCTTCAGGCAGGGCAAGGGTGTTGGCACAGCAAGGGACCTCACACCCTGTTTCACACCCTTCTGTCTAGTGACAGCTACTTGGGCGAACAACTAGCTCCCAGAGAATTCAGCATCTGTGTTGGTGCCAAGATCTCCTAAAAAGGGGCTTCTGAGTGCTGTTTTTTTAGGCTTTGCAGCAGAGAGCACATCAATAAACAAGTTTGTTTCATGAGGAAACTCTGGCCTGTGTATCCCCAGCTTACCTCTGACAAGAAGATGGCTTGTAAGATTAACATCTGTTGCCTCTTAGAAATAGGATGATAGTATTATTTCAGCCTTATTGCAGAGTCAGGATATTTGAATTCATGGAAATTTTGAGATCTGTCCACAGGGAGTACCTTGACCTCCTGAGTCACAAGCTTTTGGAAGTCATGTACTTTGGCTCAGATTCACAGTTCCTATGAGCCTTTCTTGCATCAGTTAAAAGTATCACAACTGCTTTTATGGCTCATACTTCAAGGGACAGTGCCTGCAGCATGCCTGTTGCCTTCACTAGCTGACTTGGAGCCTGAAGACTACCTATATATCTCTTTTAATTTGGAAGTTGCTTTGTTGTTTCTGTTTTCATTGGTTGGTTGGCTTTTCAGTTTATTGCTCTAAGTTACTTTCAGTTGAATAGGAGACACTCAATTTAATGATTTGAATTTATTAGCCTTCTGCTAATAGCTTCATCTGACTATTGAAAGCGAACAACTATGGTAAAGACAATGTAGTCTTATAGCAAAACTGCTTTTGAAAATTTAAGTTGAATTTGTGCTAATATAAACATATATAAATGTAACTAGTCTATGACATCTCTACAAATAAAAATGACTCAGAAGGATACTTCTTAAAGTCTTTCTCACACCTCTCTTTGCAATTATTCAATGACTTCAACTTTGTGCCCTTGAGACAAAAATTGTAGCAATGCCTAGCTGCCATGGCAGTTCTAAAAAACTGTTTCAAATTCACCATGAGCATAGTTTCTGGCATGTACATACTACATATGTGCCACCAAGATTTACCCCTTCACAGTGTTGGTGGCCATGACAGGCGGCATGGTCCCAGTCCGTACTGTGCCAAAGGGAAGTGAGGAATACTTACCTTGCGTGAATGCAAGAGGTGACCCCTCCTGTGGACCAAGGTCTGTTCTCTGCTCCACACGTCCAGGAACCATTCCTCTGTCACTTGTGTAAGGTGGACCTAAAACTGCTGATGGATGCTTTGGAGAAAGGGGCTTCTCATGGCCCTTCCCTCCCTATTCTCCTCCACTGATGTGCATGGCCTAACATAACCAATACAAATTTACAGAGCAAGAAGAAAGCATCCACTTTCCTCACAGGAATTATGTTATTCACAGCTAATATTTACCCATGGTTCAGACACCACCTGTCTTCTTCTGCGGCCACCCTCAGCTTTCCTTTGGAAGCACCAAACCTTTCACCTGCCCTGCCAGCTCTGACTTAGAGCTGAACTCAGAGAAGTCTCTGATACCCACTGGCTTCTCCATCACTACCACAACCACCACCCATACCTGTATTAGAGTCTGGCCACCGAAAACAGATTCAATTGCAGTATCAGGAACTATAGTCAATAGTGCAAATTCAAAGCATCATACATGCAGCGCCACCAAGTAAATATGCAGGTGGGTGCATGTATGGGGGACAGAGTGTGCATACACGCTACCATTGCTAAATTACTTTTTACTTTTTTTTTTTCCTCCATAACTTCACTCTGAGACAAATGAAATCCACCCCCCTGCCACCAAAAAATAATCAAAGCCAAATTGATCTCTTAAGTGGATCAATAGAAACTTAACTGAAATGGATTGGGGAGTTTATCAGAGCTGATGCAGTAAAACACTAATAAGATCACTTCCAATTCACACATATAGGACTAAATTTTTAGCACAAATTGATCTCATTGCCAAGGATGAATGGGAACCTTTAGTAACGGATTAGGGTTGTAAAGCATTCTTTCTCTATACAAACAGTAGATTTTCCTCTTATCCTTACTGATTGCCTGTTTTTGATGCTGCCTTTCTTCTGTGCAAAACACAAGATTTCTCTCACAAGTGCTTATTTGTCTCAGAAAGCGAACTATAGGGTCATCTGCTGCACTGCTTTGCACTGAATTGTACCCAAGAGAAAGTGTATAGAGCAAAGTCCAGTCCTCTTGTAGTCACAAACATAAAGATACTCCTCTCAATGCCTTCCTGGCCCTTCTCTGCTGAAACAGCTATGTGAGAGCTGTGAGTGGAATGGGGCAGCCTAAAGAGAGGGACTGGAGTGTATCCCCAGCAGCTCTGCACTGCCAAAGACAGAAGACCAGAACTACAGTCACCCATTGCTACACCAGCCCGCAGAACATTCAGCATCTTGGTTTTGAGGTTGTCTGTGAGAGAGACAAAAAGCCACCTTGTCTCTCGCTCCTTGACTGCGAAATCCACAAAAAGCAAGTCGCTACAGCTACCTCCCATGGTCAACAAGGGATAACAGAGTTCTTCAGAGAGAGCAATGAGAAAACCCATTGTACTCAATGACTGCGAGCAAAGATGCATCAAAAGGTACCACAAAAGGCAGCAGTGTCCAGCGGGGCTGGAGACATAAGGAAAACAAAGCTCCAGTGGGAGCAGAAGACAGGCACACAGAAAGCAGATGCCAGAGGAGCTCACGCTGCTTCTAAGAAGGGACAGCTTCTCTCCAGAGACCTTTAAGACTTGCGTTGACTAAATGCTTCACTTTTAGATAGTTAGAGACAGGTGAAATGAATCCAGCTTTGAAGACTCCAACTCCACAGCTGTGATGTTAGCTCTTAATCTGATGGTTTTTTGTTTGTTTGTTTTGGTTTGGTTTGGTTTGTTTCTGGAAGGTTGGTCTTGCGACTGGAATATAACACTTCTGCTGCAGGTTGATCAATTTAAAGGTGAAAAAATGAGGTGGAGGAGTAAGCACTCCCCATTTTTAATTATATAGGAGTAAATGAATGTATATACAAGTGAGGCAGACCTTGCACAGCCTTTCTCCGTCTAAAATAAAGAGAGAGAAAATGAAAGGAATTGACAAGATGAAACTCCTTGAGTGATAAGACATAAAAAGACATACTAAAGTGTGCAGACAAGGAAACACACCTGATTTTTGAATATGTGAAATTTTGGTAACAGTAGGGGATGCTCTCCGTACCAGTGATTTCTCAGCACAGGACACAGAGTTTTACTGTAATCCAGGCTGAAGGCAGAGTACTGTGCAGGGGTACCAAGCAGCCTGATGCAGAGCTGGTCAGTAAGGAGTTTGGTATGCTCTGCATCTGGGTGATCTGGGCTCTTTTCAGTAGCACAAGGGGAAGACAGATGAATATATCCTGAGACATCACGTTTAAAACAACTTACAGGAAAAAAAAGAGATAACGTTTTAGCACAGAATAATAACAAGCCTTTCCTAATGCTTTTATGTAAAGCTATCATTTGTGCTTTTTATTTTGGAACCAACTAAGTATCATTAAGAAAATGGACTTCATAAAATAGTTGTTTTTAATTTATAGACATCTTCTGCCATTACCTTGGCAGACCTTATCTTCCCTGTATAAGGATACCCTGGGGTGGTGTACAAGAAAGGACAGTATCTCCCAAGGGAAGCAGAACAATACTGACAATACCTGATGGAAAGACAACTGGAGACCGAACACAGGAACCTCAGCATTATTAATTAGTGCAAAGAAACATAGTGAAAATCAGGCAAAATTGAAGAAAAATAAGATTTCCTGGACCAGACTTTCTGAACATAAATTGTTGTCTGAAAGAAACATGTTAAATATGGCATACTGTAATATATGGGAAAACCAGCTAAAATGGAGTTACAATCAATTTTTGAAATAACAGAAACATAAATAAAAGAACATCAGTAAGATGATACCCATCAGACCTATATTTTGTTAATGAGGAGAAAAGGATTTCTGCAAAATAGGCTGTTAATGTAAAATCCATAACTGTGCCTAGACTTCAGATAGCTGTCTCTGGAATGATAGCCCCTGGTCTGCTCCTAGCATTACCATGAATACAAGAACATAAAGTGTATCCAGTGCACAGATAATAAAAAACAAAGTCTATCTCTCTCTCTCTTTCTCTCTTCAAGAAGAAAACCTTTTATTAATGGAAACTTTAATTGTAGGCTCTGCAGGCAAAAATTTCAAAGTGCATTGTGAACACTGCAAGAGTTATGTGCAACCTATGGCACTTTTCAGAAAGAAAAAATAAATTTACTGCTTAAAAAAAGAAGTCCACAACTAAATTAAGGCTCTGAAATTTCCTCTTAACTTAAACTTAAAATATTTCAAATTAAACACTCTTAATCAAAGCCAACTAAAATCTGTCATTGTTTTTAATATATTGTTCTTATTACTTCAAAGATGTGATTGTATCTGAAGTACTTTGTGCATGTCCTTTCCATTTTCATTTGAACTGCTATGTTTTTAATGGGTGTCCTACCAGAATGGAAACAATACTATATGACTGTCCTAATAAACCACAGTTGTTTTATAGATCTACTCCTTCAATCATAGGGAACTCAAAACAGTATTTCTTGAGTACACTCAAATATCATCTGACTCTCGGGGAACCACAATTTTTCGTAGATGCAATAGCCACTAAAAAAAAGGAGATGCAACTTTCAAATGAATCATTAAAAATGTGTTGCCCATGAATTAGTGACAAACCATGCCACGCACAGAAAGGGCCAGCTTATCTAGCAGCTATCTTTCTTCCCAGATAAGTTCAAAAAGGGAGAGAGTGCATTTTTAGAGGGACACGCACGTAAAGCACTCATGGTGGACGATGTCCAAACTCATACATTTGCTGTCTGAACATAAATAGGGGGAGGATATGGAAGGTAAATTGAAGAACTCACACTTCTTATAGGAACAATCATTTTGTATTTGTACAAATGAATGCTACAACAGCTTTGACCTCATTTCAGCTCAATCTGAGTCCATGTCACTTGTCCCGGACATCTCTTACTTGCCCTCAGGTTTCATCCATCAGCCATAGCCTTTCTCTGGAGAGGAGAGACAGGCAGAGACAGGGCTCTTTGCCAGACTTCTTTATGAGGGCTTCAAGCCTGCGGTTACCTTTTCAAGTCACCATGTCTCGAAAGTCATGTGGACAAAACTTTGCCTGTTCTTTCTTACAGGCAGTGACTGTCAGTGTATTGCCCTGCTCCTTAACGTAGCCTGTCTCCCTACTGCTAACTTTCTTCTTTTCTCCAGCGTCTTTAAATAAGCCAGCTTTTGCAACTGCCCTCAGGAAATGAGGATTTTATTTCTTTTTTGAGATGTGCTTGCCTCTCCAGGGAGTTGAATTAATTATCCCCAATGGAAAGAGGAGCACAGAAATGCGTGCAACACTGGCAGCATTGATATGTTTGGTTTTGGGGTCAGTCTTTTGTGGCTCATTATAAAAGACTTCACAGCTGGCAAGCATCCAGCAGCTTGCGTTTGTCACAAACACCACTTGCTGGGTGGCCGTCAAAAGCCTCCCACTTCTCACCAGACGTTGCTTCCACTAAATTCAGCAGCACCCCTGGGTGCAGCCAGAGCAGGGGGCAGCAGTGCCCTGCCCGAAAGCCCCACAAGACACACTTCCACTCAGGCCCACAGCTTTCCCGTCTTGCTTGCTCTGAGCACCTATTTCCTCCACCTGGCCAAGAAAAAGCATTGCAGCCAAATTTCTCCACAATGCTGGAACCCGAGAGGCTGTGACTCTCCATTAATCCCTGAAAGTATTGTCCCAGCATTGCAGCAGCACAGCTATCTCCCTTACAGGTCAGCGCTGGCACCCAGAGCACTGCTCTTAGAGGCTGCACCCACCTGTAATTCTGTATTCCCCCTGTCGCACACACACCTATCCATTTTTATCAGAGGGAAAAGGTTTTATATAAATCTGGAGGATTGGATGTTATTTTTAAAATGTCTGTGGTAGTGCTTCTGAAGCATCCATATCATCTGGCAAAAAGGAGAACTTAATGCAAAACCATATTTCAGTCACTCTCCCAACAGTGCTGCTTCCCCTACAGAAATTGTTTTATTGAATCCGATTTTTTCGAAATGAATTTGGTATTCATGAAAGAGCTCAAACTGATTACTTGGGAAGTGATGGCCAGATTTCCACACACAGCTCAGCCAGCACACCCTGTTTCAGAACCATTGCAAGACCACCTTTTAAAGGGGTTCAGCTGGGGTGGCTGTTCTAATCCAGAGAGAAACATCTTGCCCATGTTCCCAGGCATCACAGACATTCCCAGGCTTGTTTTAAAAGCATCACTTGGGTGCATGCCTGTTCGGAGGCAGTGTAAATGCAGGCGGTGACCAATCATCTGGTCCAACAATGATTTGAACAGCTGATCCAACATCAAAAAGCTGAGTTATGGCCCGACAGATTCAATCCTCTCATTCATCAGTTTACTAGGAAAGAAAGGAAATGGTCGTATGTTAAGAGCAATGCTGAAAAATATGGTATGGATGATGTATGAAATAGAAAACTTTTTCTGCTTTAGAGTACTGGAAAAGAATACCCAAAACCTCACACTAGTGGTTACCTTCTCAAAAGGACCTCAAAGTTTCAGCAGCATTTATATACATATAACCAAGAGCTATGTTCGCACGATCTGATGTGTACAGACTCTTTTATGTGGGTAAACACAGGTGCAGATTTGCATCAATCAAAAATGATAATAATAATAATAACACTCTGTGCTATGTTTTTCTAACGACTTCCTTTTATTATCTTTTCCGTTTTCATTTCCATCTAGCTTTGTTCCAAGTTCAAAATAAAAAGCCTTCACTTCAGGTGTGATTGCAGTGTTTGGCAATTCAGGCACCAGTATGACACCTTACCCATGAAGATGTTGCTGTTAAGTATGCATAAGGAAAAGGGGGTCCGTCTTGTTCTAGCTCAGAGGGATTCAGATTCAGATTCAGAGCGACTGCAGGCTTGTTACAGAGAGCTCAAAGGACCTCCTAATTATTATTCACTGCTTTATAGATCGTTGTTAAAAGTGTTAATTTCAATTATCTAAATGTTTTTTTGGCTTGTATGTCATTTGCAATAAAATTAGGAGGGCCAGATTTACTGGTGTACACCATGTGCTGTGTGCAGTTCCAGCCTCAGGTTTATGGCTGCTCTGTGTTGCTGGAGCGGTGCGCCGAGCTCGCTAATGATTCTGGCTTATTGCCTTTTCCCCACACATTCTGTATCAATTTATTATTCCATGGTGGGTGGTTATGTGCTTTCTGCAATTTACTTTAGAAATAGTATTAAAGATGAAGTTGACATGCATTAAATAATACTTTATTGATTTTCTTAAACTTGCAACACAGGAATGCATCACTGCGTAGCTTGCCCTAAACACATGCATGCTTATACCTATATGTAAATGTATATATGCTTATGTGGTGAGGTGAGTGGCACACAAGCCCATGGGAAGGAGCCCCGCCGTGCCAGCGGGCACACGCACTGCTCCAAAGGAAGGCAGGAGTGAGTGCCAGCCCCACGATGCCTTCCCTCACCCTCTCTGCTCAGGGAGGCCTCGCCGTCTCCCAGTGTCTTTCAAGTACAGACTTTGGTGCAGACATCCATTCTCAAGAGCCACAGAGCAACAAATCAAACCAAAATCTGTAAGACTAGGTTGTTTCTGATACCCCATTTGACAAAGGCTTTATTTTTTTCCAAAGCAGGAATAAGGGGAGTGTTCTAGTGACCACCTAACCTTACAGTGATTTCATTTCTAAAAGCAGCAGCTCTCAGTGAGCACGGAGATAAGGCATTTTATTTCGCACATGTGTCTGTTTTAGATAAAGGCTTTACATTTCCATTTTTGGAAGGAATTTGAAAACAATTTCTGTTTAAAATATGGGTAGAAGAATAAAAATAGGTCAAGGTGGATTCAGCACAAGAGTTAATTATTAGCATGAGCTACAGCCTGAAGCATTTTAGAGTACACATACCAATGGATAAATACGATACTGGTACAGCACTGTATGTTATCTTCTCAGCTAGCACGCTTTTCATCATCCAGATGCCTTTGTATGATCTAAAGTCGAGCTGCATGAGACTTGCAGTTAAGTGCAGTGCTGTCAGAAAGGTGTGATCAATCACCTCTGCCAAGTTGACAGCACAAGATCTGATTTATCCTGCCTCTTTCTGACGTTCATATTTATTATAAAATCAAAGGTAGCTAGAGTTTAGCATCAGTACAAAGTGCTGGAGTTTTGTTCAATAGCGAGCTGTTGCATGTGGAACAAGCATCAAATCTCCTGGCATTTAATGATTCATTTTAAATATATCTGGCACATGAATTAGCAAACAGAGCTGTGAAATACTAACAGCAGCCAAAAGTAATTTATGAATATTGAATTGCATAGTGCAGTATGTCAAGTAAAAATACAGCAAGAATTCCCTTGGAAGCTTCTTTGCCTGTTGTAGGTTTCTGGTAATCAGAACTGTGCTGAACATGGAAAGGGAAAGGGAAAGGGAAAGGGAAAGGGAAAGGGAAAGGGAAAGGGAAAGGGAAAGGGAAAGGGAAAGGGAAAGGGAAAGGGAAAGGGAAAGGGAAAGGGAAAGGGAAAGGGAAAAAGAGAGACACATCCAGACTGCCCTGCATGCTTCTGATCCCCGTGTGACCACAGCTTGCAATAGTTTTAGGTTTTAAAAGCACTGTTACAGCCTGGAAAACTGGTTGGCTATGACATGCCAGTTTTCAGATGAGGAAAAATATGAGGCTTAAAAAAATTGAAAGTGGATGGGAAAGAATAGCACCCAGCTTAAAACTAAATACAGATGTCTCAAAAAACTGGCTTGCAGAGGAGACACCGAAAGGAAATACTTTCAGTGAAAAGTTATTTGTAACCTTCAGTCAGGGTGTATGCAGGAGAGAGCACTGGGGAAATGCACAGAATCATCGTCTTCTTCGGAGTTCATAATTACACCTATAAATTTTCCTAATTTTCTCCCAGAAATTTTGCCAAGGATAGCAGCACACATACGGAGGCAGAGTCCAGAACACCTCAGGCTATGTGTATGGTTTCCTGGGATGTGCCACAAGGTCTTTTGAAAGCACCCCTCTGCTTTAAACCTGAGGTCCTGCCCTGATACTTTTAAATGGCTTGACATACTGATACCGTGAAAGCTCAGGTTCTCGTGAAGACTTGGTCATTCATCTGCACAAGTCTGCCTACTATGCTATGCATATTCATTGATCAGTACCATTAGAAATCAGCTGGACATCATAATTAAGACAAGCCAGCATTGCTAGCAGCAAATTATATGTCTACTTTAGATCCAATTACACTGTAATGACTGAGTGGTGAAGAGATATTGGCAGCTAAAACTGCATCAAATAGCTTTCTTGAGACAGAGCCAATAGCGGGGGGTAAAATTAGAAAACTAGACCATACAATTTAAACCTCTCATAACAAATAGGCAGGGAAAAAAAATCAAAATCCCCAGGTAACAATTTTATAAAATTTTGCAAGTACAACAGGTGATTGCAAAAGTGAGTTACTTCCTAAGGCTCAGGAATCCAGCTTCCCTCTGTCAGAGTGGGCCCTGGGCTCAGCAAGGCATCTGTCTGCAGGTGCAGTCACATATAAGCTTCCAAAGCACCACCCCTGGATGGTGAGTGGATGGTGAGGTGCACCCCAAAGCAGATGATGGGGTTTCCCTTTCAGAGGAGATCTGGGTGAATTCCTGGGAGCAGAAAAAGGCCAGGAGAAAAGCTTAGCAGTGGGAATGTTTTCTAGCTCACATTGTGGGAAAGAGAATGAGCCATGCAAGCATAAAACCCATCCTAGACACTGTTCTTTTATAACCATGTTGGATCATCACCAACGCTTTATTTGGAAAATATCAAAGCTTTGGTTTAGATCATAGCATTGTAGACATTGCTGTTACAAGGAATTTAAAGAGAATCCAAACTCTGTCTTGATAAAGTCAAGCCTTTGTTGAGAAAGGTGTTTTATCCATTTGGGTCTTTGCACTTCAAGCAAAAATACATTTCAAAAGTTCCTTTGAATAGAAAAGAAAAAAGAAAGCAAATGTAAGCTGAATTGGTGTGTCAATTGTAGTCATGCTCCCCAGCAGTTACTTGGCAAAAGACAATAGCAGAAATCAAATTAAATACGGACTAACATGCAAGGAAAAAAATACAGGCTTCTGAACGCCAGCAGGAAGTTCAATATCAGTTTGCCAAGTCTTAGCAAGTCACCAGGAGGGATTTCAGGCAAGAATACCTTCCTGGATTACTCCAGACTTACCACCAAGGGAACTAAATAACACAGTTGGGGGTGTCAGAGGGAGAAAAATGCAATGTCAAGAACTGCCATGTTCTGCAGACAGGAGCTCCTGTGTGGGCGTGGGGATATGTGAACCCTGCCCCCTCCACGTGGCAGCACCAGCCTTCCTGGGGACCGATCCTGCCAGGGGAAGGCCAGGCTGGGGGGAGACTGCAGAACCTCAAGCAGGATCCAAGCACTCTCTTAGGATGGTGGCCCTTGCTAGAGCGATGAGGTTTGCATAAAAGCAAACATCTTCCTCCTGAGCTCAAAACGGTGAGCTTGGTCATTCGCATCCTTCCCTTCTTGCACAGGATTTCAGCGTGGCAGGCTCTGCTGCAGGCTCTGCTGTACAAGCTGGCTGTGCTCCGCTGGTCATTAAACACAATGCTTGGTATGTATTTTGGAAAAAATGAAATATCTGCTTCCATCTGAAGAAAGATCAACACCCATTTTTCTAAGACCTGTATTCATCAAAATCTGTCTGGATCCTGGAACATGTCTGATGCTTGAACCAAAACTTCTGGAGTTACTAAATGTTACAGAAAGTCCTTTTTATCTCATTGCATCTTGTTGTATCAACACAATTAGCTATCCTATCCTATCCAGTGGACAGGATAACTTTTTTTTTCTTTGGAATGTTTGAAGCATATTCTCAAACGAAGGCTGATTTTCCTCTGAAATCAAAAAGCAGAAGCATGTACATTCAGCCAAGGAGTTATACCTCTTGAAATACTAGAGTTAGTTCCAAAAACATTTCCATGAAATACTGAAATCTGAGCCAGCTACGTAGCCGAAGACAGATGAACTTTTTTCAGGAAAAGCTGTTTAGTTTGATTTTAATTCAAATTAGAAAATCTGGAAAACACAGTGTGTTCTAATCAAAAGAAACTTGTATTGCAATTTGAATCGAAAGAAATTACTAATTCTTAGGGGGGAATTGTGATCCTCAGTATCAATTGTTTTGTTATGTTTTAATAATTGTATTGTGCTGGCTGCAGTAACATTGGGTTCATCTCACTCCAGCTCAGCTGTTTGATATATTAAGCATGCCTAAACCAGCCATCCTATCTCCTTCTCTAAGAAAAATAATGCTATGAGCAACTCCAGAGATCAGTTCATCTCACTGACCTAAAAGCCCTGTCTTAGCATGGGATGCATCGCATCCTGGGGCAGCTCAGTTCTCTCAGGCTTGTCTCTATCTAAGCCAGCTTGGCCCTTAATTTATTATGTCAATCAGATGCATATTTATATCAAAACAGATTAAATGTCTTTGTTACTCTGCATTATCATTAAAAAGCAACTATATACACAAATATATACACAAATGAGCATAAAAATAAGCAACAATTTCTGTATAAAGTGAAAAATGCACCAAAAACTCAAAAATGTGGCATAAAAGTTACGACAGTTGCTTCATTTTTAATGACCTTTCCAAAACTATTTAGAGCTTTTCTCATAAAAATGTAACTTGAAATGTTATTGACATATATATATTTATATCTATATTTTTATATATAGACATATATAATCTACATATTGTGTACACACAATCCTAAGAGATACTAGATGTTTGTTGAGTTTATAAAAAGAGGTTTTAATATTTTTAAAAAATATTGAATGTTTTCACACACACACACACAAAAGGTGTATATATGCATATTGCAGTGTTTTCAACATGTATAGTTGCTGTCCTGTAATAACAACAATGGACTAAATTAATCCATGCTGAAAGTGATTTTAAGAAGATCAATGTAGCCCAAACTATATTTAAACTCTCTGATCTTCTCAGTTAACTGCAACATTTTCTCATTTCTGTTCTCATCACACTGTCCTAGCAGCTTCTATTGTAGCTAAAGGATGCAGTGCTCTCCACCAGGCCTAGCTGGGTCTCACTGCCTTCCAGCCCTGCACCAGTTATAAAAGTGCTGTGCTCGGGGCCTGAAGGACTTGGCAGCGGCCAGTCATGTCACAGACCCCAGGGTCTTCTGTCTTGTACCAACACTGTTGGAGTACAACCATGCAAAAAGGGCATAACACCTGCATAAAACTCTAGCAGGCGCTTCTGGAAGTATTTCATGCAACATGCACAACCCACGGTGGAAGGAAGAGGGGAGCATCAGGCCCCTGTCCGATAGCCTCTCAGAAGACAAGGCAGCCCCCTGGGCCAGCAGGGGACGGTCACCATATCTCTGAAGCACATGGCACCATAGGAAAGGTGGGCCATGCTGTGCCCTCACGGAGCTGGGAGAGGGCTTCCGAAGTCAGAACATGTCCCTCTGACATGGCCATGCCACCCGTCTGAACACACAGCAGTCCAGCTCAGGGGATATACAGATAGGTCAGCATCTCCTGAGGCTTCAGATGCTGACCTGTGTCTCTCAGAGATGTTGTACTAAACCCCGTACATATTTGCTGCTCTCAAAGTGTTCATTTCTACTGTATTTGGTGAGATTTCTGCCTATAGTCCAGAAGACCAGTAAGTTCACAGAAAAACAGCAGCACCCACCTGAAAACAAGGAAATCAATGGACTGACAGAGTCCAGTTGATTAAAAGACATGTGATGGGCAAGAAAAGCAAACAAACAAAAAAAAAAACATATTTAAGGATCATTAAAATTCTTCACAGAAGCAGCCTCATTGGTATCATCACCTCAAGCCCCAATAAGAAAAAATATATAAAATTTATCCATTATTCTAGAATAATTTCCTTTATGACAGTGAAGACAATACTTTGAAAAGCCTTAAAAAATAACTCAATGCTTTTAAAAAACATTTGTTACCTATTTTCACTCCTTTTGTGATGATGTGCATTGCTTCCAGAAGTAATAAAAGTCCTTAATACTGACTTTTATAACACAATGGAAATCTGATTAGAACATTTTGTATTGTGATTGTATGTGCTAAAGAAACTGAAACAAATTAGAATCCATGTGTGTTTTCAAAAAATTAGTTTTTTATTTTGCAGTTTTGTTTTGTTTTGTTTTTTCCTAAAATATACAACTTCACAATCAATGAGTCATAGGACCTCCCTTGGGACAAATTAACCCCTTACATGAACACAAACTTAGTAAAATACAGTCAGACTTCAGAAACATTTCTAAACTTTAAAGCCCATGATGGCTAAAAAAACAAAGAAAAATAAAAGTAACATTCAGTTATACTTACAGAGCCCATTTATTTCTACATGTTAACACTGGCTATGTCTAAATTTTCAAGTAATATGGCACAATAGGAGTGAATAGGTGGAATCGACCAGGTGGTGCTGAAGACCTGCTGTTCAGAGCATCAGTGTTGAGGAGGTTTCACTCTGGTGAGATCCCACGCGTTCCACATCGGGTAGTGAGGAGCGCGTTAGGCATGCTCCTGGAAGGCGTCATGCCATTTGTTTCATCAGAGAGAAATGCAGTTTGTGTGCTGGAGGTGCTCCACGATGACACAGGCCAAAGCATGGGGAACTTGGATTGGCAGGAGATGGCCTCAGAAGCACGCTTCTGACCCACGTGTAAATACTAATTAAATACATGCACTGTCAACAGAAAAATCTAGCTCGAAACATTTGCCTAAGAGAAGTTTCAAATAACACTTTAAGTTACCATAAACAGAACATATTTAAAGTAAAAATAGTTTGCAAAGTCTTAAATTACCACTCTTCCAAATAATCGATTATTCCCATTTCCCTGCTTCTAGGAAATTCCACCATAGGAATACAAGAAAGAAAAACATTTAAGAATTTTAAGATATTTTACTGTACACCCTTAAAATGGTAGATGTTCTGTAAATATACAACATATATACAACACACAGTCTCCCTTTACTGTAGTGGTCTGGCTATTAGTTGTGCTTTCCTCCCAATTTAGGAAGTCTAATGCTGCTCAGTTTCATAAATGTTTTCATGAAACATATGACTTGCTAATAGCAAACAGCTCAAAAAGTAGTGCATTCAATATTTAAGCATTATATTCTTAACATAGTGATAACAAACCTTAGTCTTAAGGTTGAGTAGTCTTTGATTAACATAAAACTGAATTTCTAAGCGTTAAAAAAATCCTTATCTAAAACTACTTCTAAAAAAGGGTAAAACTTCAGCTCACATTTGAGCCAACTCTCAGCTCAAACATCATTCTGCAGGTGAAATTTCAATTTAGTTTGATTTTATCAGTTTTGATAGCTTTTCTCTGTTTCAGCTGAGATAAAACCAGAAAGATGTCAGAGCACCTGTGCCTTGGTTCTTCAAAGCCCAGTTAATTGGAGTGTGCTTGAATAAAAAACCCACAGATTAGGTGTGTACCCTACTCAAATCAACGAATCTGTTGTAGCTTGCCTTATACCTTATTTGTAAAACAGTATTGCATTTAGTGCTGTGTCTATACAAAATTCCCACTGATTATAAAACCAGTGACCATTATTCATCTGCTGCCCACAAACAATCATATAAAAGTTTAAAATTGTGTGTGCCTGACTGATAACTGCAGGTCCATATACTTCCAGATAGAAAATATTCATACAGCAATGGAGGTCGCATTCAAATACCTGACCGATTTGAAGGTGATTACTCAGTTGCTGTATTTCCTATACATATGTACACAAAGAAACATCGGTAAAAATAGTCATAATTTCCAGACTGGTAGAAACTTTAACATGTATGAAATTACTGCCTCCAGGCTAAAATGTGTCAGTCTCACTGGTAGAAATACTAATCCTCAGAAGATGCTCTTTTATGCTATGTTATAACAACTCTGGAATGAAGTAACCTTGAACTTGCCACCACAAAGGCAGTAGAAACCACTGTATTTCTGCCTCAATGTGCTGGTGCTCCCAGCATGACAAAAGTAAAATAGGGTCAGACAGAGTGACTGGAAGAACATTGTTAAGTGATACTCAGCAGCTTTATCTCAACCTTTCCGGGTGAGAGGTAGGTTCCTTGGGACAGCAAGTAGGATACATTCTTCACAGTACACCTGACTGTTACTAAAACAATGCTTAAACATATTTTCAGTGGCAATGCAAAAAAATCTTAGTTTGAAGAACCTATGTTTTGTTAAAATATGACACTAACAAAAGAAATAGGAAAGAGATGGGTTCCCTCATAGCATAAGTTCTTGCTCTCTACATATAAACTGACCATATAAAAAAAAATTGCAACGTCATAAAATACAGTGCTGGTAACTGACTCGCTCAGTATCCATCTCAGCTGTGACTTGTTCCTCCAGTTTGCAGAACATTAGGAAGGGGAAGAAATCTCCCTACCCTCTTCCTCAGGTTGAAATGAAACACCAAGCCAAAAGCTGCATTTTCAGGTAGATTAAGATCATGATTTCTGGTCCTCCTCTGACGGGACGACTTCCAAGAGGATTTGCAATGTTTCAGTTACATTATCTGCAAAGATAAAAACATACACATGGGAGATTTTGGGGTGGCAGGAGAAGGGGAGAAGCAGCCAGGAAAATTATCTTAGCTGATACACAACCTGCTTCCACATACTGTTCACAAGTTATATATATCTGGTGCATGTATCATTTAAATGTCTGACAATTTTTTGTCTTTTTAACTATGTTTTCTTTGCCTCTGATCCAAGGATATGTATATACAGTAATAGTGGAAGGGTATAAAAGTATAAACTTGTTCAATAAACGTATGCATGTATTTTAAAAACATCTTAAAGCACGACTACTCTCCACAACTGCTTAGTTTTAACAAAGTCATAATGTTGAAATACAACTCCGAAAGGCTTCGAACAAGCCAATTCTGCTGTGCCAAAATCTGCCTAAGAAAAAAAAAAAAAAAGAGAGAGAAAATGATTACAATGCTTCACAGGTCTAAGGCTGTCACACATAGGAAGCAACTTTATGCTCTCTGTCACTTTGGACATATATTTCCACCTTGTGTTTTTGATGGTTTTCTTTTTAGAGAACCAATTCATAAATGGCACAGTTAATTTACATACTGAATAGTAAAAGAGCATTCTTTTACCTCTCCTTTTGCTTGTCACTTTTTTTTTTTCTTCTAAGTAACCTATTTTCATAGAATCACAGAACGGTTTGGATTGGAAGGGACCTTAAAGCCCACCTAGTTCCAACCCTTGGCAGGGATGCCAATCACTGGACCAGGTTGCTCAGGGCCTCATCCAGCCTTACCTTGAACACCTCCAGGGATGGGGCATCCACAGCATCTCTGGGCAACCTGTTCCAGCACCTCACCACCCTCTGAGTGAAGAATTTCCTCCTAATATCTAATCTAATTATCCCCTCTTTTGTTATAAAACCATTCCCCCTTTTCCTATCATTATCTGCCCAAGCAAAAAGTTGTTCTCCATCCATTTTATAAACCCCCTTTAAGTATTGAAAAGCTGCCATAAGGTCACCCCAGAGCCTTCTCTTCCTCAGGCTGAACATTCCCGTCTCTCTCAGCCTTTCTTCATAGCAGGAATTATTGTAAGAGAAAGTTATGGTTTTCCTTGTCTAGCACTACATGTCAGCATCTACACTAGCACAGAGTGAAGAAGGTAAAACAGTGCAACTCTCAGAAGACATGAACCAGAACTACTTCCCTACTCTCCTGTCTAACAGCCTCTACCATCTCCTGCTCGTCTCTCTGGAGGTCACCAGTTCAGTGCAAAGCCGGGCTGCCCTTAGACTACAAACTGATGGGGTCAGAGAAGCTGAGAGTCAACAGGGACTGTATTTTCCTCCCATCTCCCTCCCCTGCCCACAGCGGGGACTTCAGATCTGGGCTGAGCAGAGCTGGGGTGAAGGGCAGGAGGAAAGTCAGCAGCAGAAAGCAAGCAGGGGCTCGCCCGGCTGTCCCACCCCTCCCAGGTTTGAAGACGAGCAAAGGAATAAGAAGAAAAAGAAATTTTCTGTCAAGCTGAGCTACGGTATAACAGTTCTTGGAAAAAGGGCACAGCAGCAGAGGGAGAGCCTGGGCATCTCAGGAGCCGGCTGCGATTTTAATATCCTGTCCAACTAACAGGGCCGAGCCCCCTGCAGCAAGACCTTGCCCTCGCCACAGCAGGAGGCAGCTGCCACTCTCCCATCTCCACGCGGTAGTTCTGCTCTGCACTGCGATGAAACATGAGCAAAGCAAACAGAACAGCAATCAGACAAGTTTGGGGGGCTGGCTTGCTTGTTTGGCTGTTTTTTTCTGGTTGCGGTATACACAGGATAAGACAGTGTAAGGAGTACTTTTTTCCAAAAAAAACATTTCTATCTGTTGTCAGTCAGTACCTCTATATTGTGTGCTTTGAGGAGCACCTTCCCGTTTGTAATGAGTCAACTTAACATATCATGAGAGTAAAGACACCATTTGTTTCTACTTTCAACCCTAATTTTCAAGAGTAGAATTCACTGTAAATAAGGCCCAGGGGACGACCTTTACAAAAGAAAAAACCTGATCCGGTAGCTCTATAAGCACCACATAAAGCTTGGGAAAGAAAGCAGTAATTTACTGCACACATATAAGACTGCACATAAAATCTGTGGCAGCATAATGCTGGGAAAACTTTCTGTGGATCGCAACATCACAAACTCAACAAAGAATAAAATTCAATTCCAAATTCTCCCAAATTCAATCCACTGTAAAGAAATAAAGATTTTTAAACCATGAATCTAAGGCTAGGTTTTCAACTGAGAAGTCCAAATGGAAGAGTCCTGGTGCTGGTGCCCCACCCTTTTACACACTCATCTGCCTTGAAGGGTTTGCTGGACTTGACTTGTTTCATTTTCACATTAGTTCTACAAAAAGCAAGCAAGCAGAGGTCAAATGAAGCCTGCACTAGCTGAAAATGATTTGTCCCAGCACATTTGGCACTACAGCAAAATTCCTTTGGAAAAGAACAAAATGTTATTCTCACTGCAAAATACCACCCAGACCCTATTAACCTCACAAACTGTGAAGTAATCTTTTGTTCAATATAGTAATTTGTTAAGGAGAATGGGCAATGTAAATACCATTAAGGACAGTCAAAATGTGCTTATCCAAAGAACAAAGATGTTCAGCCTTGGAGAGGATTTCCTGGGGAGCTCTAATACTGCAACTAGCCTGAAACCCCTTTCATGAGTGTACTTATCTTCTGGTTGGGTCTTTGAGCCCACCGCTCCTTCCAGCTGTTCAACATCCAGCTCCTCTGATCCTTACAAAACCTGTCATTCATACCCAGACAAGTCTTAGCAGGGCTGATCTGTACCCATGTGGTTTTGAACCGTGTTCCAAATCGTGCTGGGGTAGCTGAACAAGTCAGGTGCACCCTGACAAGGCGACTCTGCAAATGGGCAGAGAGGGAACCATGCCACGGGCAGCCTGGGCATAGCCTAGCTGGCAGGATGATGCCTTCAGACTAACCTGCTCTGACCTCCTCCCCTGCAGCACTACAAAAAATGCTCTGCTGAAGTCTAAGTACTTTGGATCTATCGCATTTTCAATCTGTCTAGAAAAATTCTTCACAAAGAAAGTTACCCAGTCAGTCTGGCAAAAATCTACCTTTGCTAAATTACAATGCCATTTTTTCATGTTGTCTGTTCACACCATGTCTGGAATTACTCTTCCATGCCTAAACTCATCTAATGCATGTTGTTTCAAGGCTGGAATAACAGGCTTGCAGCTGCCCCATGACTTTTCCTTCCCGGATCTCACAGAGGTACCTTAAGTGAATTCAGCCTCATTCAGTGCCTTTGGAAAATGCTCTCAGACTATACAGCAGAGCACCCTTAACTCTCCAGATATAATGTCAGTTTAATAATGACCCACGTAGAATGTTTATTGCTTACTCTGAGTAAAAAAATATATATTTTTTTATTTATCAAGTAAATCTCCACTCCACCCCAAAACTGTCAACATCACTTTTCTGTCATTACTGTTGTTATTTTGGGAATAATAATTGCAGAGCGAACAAGCTGTTTCACCCACCGACAGGCATCTGCTGCCTTCCCCCGTGAGCCAGCACTCTGTGTCCATGCACATTACACAGGCACCAGGCCTTCTTTCCAGGAGGAAAATTTTGTGCTATCTGAAAAGCTAGATTTACCTTCGTTGTCACAGCTGACAGAATGAGCTTCACATATACCCAGTCTACCTTAAAGAGAACATTTTTCCTCTCACCTAAGTAATGTGGTTCAACACTGGCATCCTGTGGCCACAGACTCAAGTAACTGTGTTCCAAAACCTCTGAGACACCACAGAAAATGCTAAAAATCTCCTGGGTTTGATAAGGAGAATTTCCTAGACCCTAAATGTCAATTTGTCTGAGAAATTACAAACAGATAAATAACAATAATTTAATAGAATGTCTTTTTGACATGTCTCTTTTCATTTGCACTGGAAATTTCTACCCATTCCCAGGATATTTCATGCAATTTACAACTTTATGGATATAAAAATAAATAGACTAGAATTTCCTAGCCTTAAACTAACATCTTTTTCTGTAAAAATGTTCTGCCCTATTGTCTACGGACTTCCCAGCATGAATTGACAGAGAAACTCACAGATCTTACAACAAGCAGGATATAAATACATATACCTTATATTTATATATATATATAAACACATATAATAGGTTAGCATATAATATATTCATAAATATTCAGATATTCTTTTATTGTGAGCATCTCATTTTAAATCATCCCCTAATACTGCAGCACAAAAGACAATACACGTTTTCAATTCAGAACCTATACTATATAACAGCATATACACTTAGTATATATACGTAATAAGCTATTTTCAGTTGAAAATTTTCAGGGGTTGAATTTTTGTTTTGCAGCAGAGATTTTCTTTCAGTTTTGTTTAACAGACTATTTGCTACTCCTCAAATATTTTGCCTCTGTTATTACATTATTTAAAAACTACCTGCATTTTGGTAACCTCTTAGCATGTTGAGTAACAAAAAAAGAAAAGAAGAATGGGGGTGCTATAATAAACTACAATGCTTTCTTTCTAATTGGAATGCTCCAAGTAACCCTCCTCCAACACATCAGAACTTTCACAAATGCTTTTATAAACTTTGAGAAATGGCATAAAAATGATTCTCGATGTATTCCAGGTGTGAAATACCACAGCCAAATCACTTGGAAGTTGTTTTTCACAAAGCACTGAAATGATTTCTACAGAGGTGCATCACGTATGATATATTTTGCCGTCGGTTTGTTGGAAGTCATCGCTAAGGACAGTACATCCCCATCAAACATGACCAAGCCTGTCCCATTCTACATATTCCTCAGTGGTCTACACACATGTGGTACCACCAGGGCCCATTCTGTCCATCCTATTCTCTCATCACAATAGTGACACTTAAATTTCCAAACCAGTTCTCTTAGGAGTGAAATACTTTCTTGAGTGTTACAGAGGGGAAGGAGACCAGTGATTTAAAAGGAATCAGACGGGGTGGGAGCGAAGAAGGGATCGAGGGGAGAGGCATCCAGGTATTTGAAGTCAAATCTTTTTAGCTGAAGAATAGGCTTGCTGCAAACATCTCTGTTTAGTTAGCTGACACTGATTTTAACTGGCAGACCAGCGCTATAGCATGCACCAAAAAGAAACTTGCGTTGTCATGCCCCGAGCAGAGCAGCCGGGGGGATCGATGAAAAGGATTTCACAACACCGGGAGCCCTGAGAAATTCCCACAGTCAGGATGGAGGAGGGGAGCCCCACAGTGACTTACCTAGGAGCTTTCTGAACCACTTTGGCTTCTTGTCCCACACAATAAAGAGGTAGTAGGCAGGAACTCCAGTCAGGGTTATTGCAAATCCAATCCCTGTATTGACTGGGTCAGAGTAAAGTGACAGTGCAACCATGAAGAGGCAGGTGAAGGAAAACAATGCTGGAATAAATAGAGGCACCTGAAATACAACCACACGAAGAACCATTACTTTGCATTGACCTTGCTGCTGAATGACAATAGCATTCAGTGTTCCATGAAATGCAAACTGGATACAACCCAGCAGTACAGGGTAGCCCTGGAGAAATACAGGTATCCAGAACAGGCACACAAAATGCCAGTGACTGCAGGAACCAAACTAAGCTGAGTACTATGGAGTAAGCACCACAGAAGTCTTTTAATTACACACTAAAACACTACAGTGTCTTACATCCTTTAAAATGTAAGGGCTGTAAATATGTTACTTTGCAAAAGTCCTTTCTCTAATCCTCCAGTAGATAAGTAAGCAGCACCAACTGCAGTAAAGATTTCCTCTTTGATAATTACCTATTAGAAAACATTTTGAAACACAACAAGGAGCTCAAGTCCCCTTTTAAAACTATTAAGAATGTATTGATTTTCTTCCTAAGGTAAAAATCAAAATCTGGCAGGAAGAGAGCAAATTAAACACCCATTTGACTGGTGATAAAGATATTTGATAGCATTATGCAACTGATAGCTACTGAAAAAGCACTTTCTGACAGTATGACTGATAGCATTATCAGTGTCACTGTTGAAAGTACCAAAAAATAACAATATCAAATTAATTCTCTCAATTTTCAAGAATGCCACTGCAATCACTATGTTAGCACCTCTCTGAGGTAAATGCCTATATGTGTAGCTAGTGAGATGTTTGGTGTAATGGAGAACTGGAGAATTCCCTGGAGATTATTCTCTTCTTTTCATGCCTTGAAACACTACTGCTCCTGTTGTGCACTGTCAAAGCATTTTTTTTTAATCAAAGCAAAACGGGTTGTGCTGTTGACCTTATTTGCTGATATGCCTACAAGAATGCAACAGTGCACTGTCTTAGTTCTTCATAAAATAGGCTTCTTGGAAATACATCAAAAGGGCTGGAATCCTCCATTTTCTTTTCACGATAGACATTACCTTTCCATACACACAATGGGACAACTTACTTTGTAAGATGCTGCTTACAAGAAACAAGATCATTGGCAGAACCAAGGCCGAAGCAGCTATTGTTCAACATGCCAGACTACTATCATTTTCTTTCTGGTTTCACAGTAACTGTGTCTGCAACTCAACTGTGGGTCCCATATATCACAATAGACCAACTACTAACTTATTTGTACATCACAATGGAATATTCTATATTGGATAGAAAATGAAATAAATGTTTATATTATATGTTTATATCTGTCTTGAATTCTGTCGGCAAAATTATTCAAGCCTTTATCAAAATAAAGATTAAATTGAGGACTAGCTGAAAGTCAGGTTGGCACATACCCAATATTTGCGGTTTGAAGCTCGTGTGACTACACAGGACTAGATGTATTTTCACACAGCTTGGCAGAGTATAAAGACCTTAGCTTGCCTCACACTGCCTCAACACGACAGACAGGTAAAACTGAGCAAACACCTTCGTTTCTGCACAGCAACCTCAGTTGCTTCCCCACAGCCACCAGGGAATTCGCAAGAATTGTCTTTCCAAAGAGAACTCGGCCAGGGTAGCACCGGAAAACTTGCAAGAAAACACAAGGGGACTCTTCAATATAAAATACTATTTTCTATTAATTCTTGTTTTTCTCAAAAGAGGTTAGCTTTTTACATCAGAAAACGCTCCTTTGCTGTCTGACTACACTTGAGATACGAGGGAAAAGAATTCATGTAAAACAGCAGAGAGCAGAGGTTACCTTGAAAGGACGAGGCATATCAGGACGTTTATATCTGAGATAAATCAACCCAGCAACTACCAGTCCAATAAAAAGCCACCTGGCAAAACTGAGGAAATTCAGGAGGCTGTAGAGATCCCCGTTGAATAACATTATCATTGTGAGAGGGTGCTGCAAAAGAAATTCAGAGCGTAAGAGGCTTTTAATGGATTGATCTTGATTATTTTACAGCAGTGATGCCAAATCTTTCCATGGGGAAGAGCAACACAGCCTTAGCCGGAGACACATGAGGGCCACAGACTTTGAGACTCCCATTCTCATGCAATCAGATGTGTGATCAATACTTAACTGTCCCCTAAGACCACGTTTGATCAATATGTATGTGTCTTGGCTGACCACATGTGATCAATACATATCTGTCCTCTGTGACCCAGGCAAATGCACAGGCACAGAGCCCGCTGCGTCACCAAAACACTTGTGCACCCTGTGCCTCGTTCTCATGGGACCTGCCCAGCACACTGCTGCTCTCTCATCATTGATGTAAATGACAAAAGCAGCTAAATTTTGGTTGCATCAAGTCATACGAAGGCAGTTTCATACTACCAGGATTCAAGGTGTCTTGTGGAAGAGGAAAAAACCTTATATTCCCACAGTCTGCAATGGGTGAACTCAGCAAAGAGGAGGTGGTAGAGGTTAGCTACACACCATGTGCCAGCTGGGTGCACCACACTGACACCATCTCGTATCTGCAGCATGCCTGTTAGGCTTGCAGGGTGCAGACTTACCGCACATCAGAAATGCAAACATTTCTAAGCAGAGAAGCGTTTAGCTGTCACTCAGGAGGCTACTGAACAGCAAGGAGAGACAACAGTAGAAGAAATGCATTTCCTCATTAAACAGCTGTCCTGAGATACAAGGTCTCTGTAAGGAACTCAAAATTTACGCATAGAGGGTGGCTTAGATGATTAGTATGGGCTACACGGACCTGCTTCAGTGTAATCTCTGGACAAAAACAGAATATTTGTAGCTTGGGACAACCATGCAGGGTAGTCCACAGTTTCCATATGAGACAACCTATGCCTGCAATGACACAGCCTTGCATCTGGGGATGAAGGCACCCATCAAATTCCCTATAGTGCTATTGTTCAGAAAACAGGAGGTCCTAGCAGTGCCAGCGTCTCCAGGTTTACAATGAGGCAACAGGTGAAATCACCTGCAGCTGCCCTATTATGATGGGCTAAATCCTTACATAAAGAAAACTAAGTTGTATGAATTATCTGGAGTCACAGGCTCTTTTTCTTTCCTTTTTTAATTTTATTTATCTTTTTTAAGCAATGAAGGCTGTATGGATTTGAACCAGAAGGATCAATACTTCAAATATGGGTCTCCGGCTTCCAACCTCTAATGACTTAGAAAGAGCTTGGTTCTTTACACACAGATATTGAGCAAGCTCCTTCTCTGTAAAGGTCAAAGGAAATTTTACCACTGAATTACACTGGGCAAGAATTCTTCTATACAGACTCAGCGCCCACAGGTTTTAAATCTCAGTTATAAGAATGATAATGCAACAAAGAGCCATGGCCAGTGAAGGCCAAAAGGATAAAAGAAACAAAATAGGGTTACAACAAGACTGCCTGGTTTCTTGGAGTTGTTACACACACATCTGTCGAATATCAGGAAATATGTAATAAGCAAATTTCTCAATTCCTAATTTTTATTTATTTATTTTTAGCAAGCCTCAAACACCGAACATGCTCATTTTCTCAGTTTCTCCTCAAGATCTTTTTCCTTTTGAACAGTGTGTAGAGACCTTGGCAGGAGAAATAAAATCAGAAAATTCTAAAATGTGGACTACTGATGCAGAATATATCCCACTACTACTCTACTTGCACTGAGGAAAGAAAAAAATAAAAATCTCTGAAGGAAAGCCATCTTCATATGAGAATATGACTTTTTTAAAAGGAAATCAATGCACTGGTGACTAGATGCAAGAGCAGAAGACATTTTTCAGAAAAAAAAAAAAATATATACATATATATTTAGTACATTTCATTTCACAGAAAAGTCAGTGCATTTACCCAAAAGTTACAAATACTTCAGTCCAAAGAAATAAAATGCAAAGTAAATGTTAAAGTGAATTCTATTAAAACTTTTCACAATAAATACGTTGTCTAATTTTCAAAACTTGGATGCTACAGTTGTATGGGCACATATAAAATTCAACACTTCAGCTGGCACTTCACAAGTGAGCTCACAGGCATCTCTAGCAAAAAAAATAAAAGATTATTTAAATTCCAGTACAAGCAACTGATCTTATTAGTGTACATTCATATATGCACACACATCTTCTACTGTGGTTAGAAGTCTCCCCGATGCAGAGGTCTGTCCAGATACATTACAGTCATTGGTCCCAATAGACGGGCTGAACACCCACAGTTATGAAGTCTGCAAGTTAAGTGGAAATCTACTAGCACTATGCAAACTGGTGTGAGGTCTGTATTTTGACATTTTGTCCTAACATTTTACTATACAAATTAGCCTGCAATGCAAAGACATGACCAACATTTAGCTCTGCCTCTATGTTAGGAGTCAGTAATAGGATTTCAACTATAATGCTGGTGCTTTTCCTCAGACGATTCACAGACTGTTGCCCAGGCACACGCTCTCTCATTTTTTAATCACCACTACACTGCACTGCTGAGGGTTCCCCTCCCATTATCCTAGTGCATAATTGTTTGCATTTTTCACTGTTAGGTGGTATAATGAGCCTTTAGGGTGCTCCCAGATGCCAGTGTTTAGCTGCACTTCCAGTTAAATGAAGCCCTTTTTTGTTTGTTTATTTCTATAAGTGGAATTTGTTTCTCTGAAAGGCAAGCTAGCTCATCACTAGCAGGTTCTTAGAAATAAAGGGCAATAAGACATGAATTAGGTTGCAATGATAAGCAGTGAAGTGCTACCGACAAGATAGTGAGGAGATGATAGAATAAGAACAACTCCCAAATCTCTTTCCTCTCTTTACTGTCCTCTGCCCTGCCCAACGCCTGCATATACATTAATAAATGAGACTCAAGCAGTGCCCAAATTCTGTTCGAATCCTCCAGAGCGAGCCTGTAATATGAATTCTTGTGCAGGAACATTTGTTTGTATGATTTACCAAAACAATGACAGCTGGCAGAGGAGTGTGCTTGCGGACATGAATCATGGAGAGAATTTCCGGAAGGTGACCCTCGCGGGATGCAACGAAGAACATCCTGGTGGGAAATAAATGTGGACAGACTTTAAATGTGCTCATTACTGTGACTAGGCAAAGCAGCTCCTGAAAGTCACACAACACAGCAGCACTTCTTAGGCTTGTTTGAGGTATTCTGAATGCAAAGAGTAGCAGGAGAAGCCCATATGCAGAAATCAAAGTCATCTCCGGATGTGTCCCCCCTCTTACCTTACACTATGATCAGTCTTTAGAAGTAGTTAATATTTTCCCTCCAACTTACCTCCTTCACATGAAACAAAGCAGCCATTAATTAAGTGCTACACTCAGAGGGATCCATTTCCAAACCGTTCAAAGGGTTTTTAACAAAGATACTAAACTCAATAGGAATAAAGTGAGAAGAAAAAAAAATCCCATACCTGATAAATATCAGTCATTTTTGATTTCCTGCTAAAGGAGTGAGTCCTTTTCTCCCTTTCCCTTGCTTCCTTACTTTCAATGTATATCCCATGCCTTTCACCCCTCAGTAATACCAGCATATGCTCACCTGGAGACTGCAAAAATGCCACCATTCATAGATCCAAAGCAGGAGAGAGCAACAAATACTGGTACAGCTAAAGAAAAGTTTCCCATTAATCGTTCAGCAAAGGTCTGTTAGAGGAGAGAGAAACATACAGTGATTTTTCCCTCGTAAAACATGAGAGCAATTTCACTTCATTAACAAATTTATTAATAAGTACTGTAACTTTTATTTATAGCCTTTTCTGCATCCCTCATTGAAACTTGTGCTGTGCATTTGTTACCTTTCCTTTTGTGGCACCAGGACTAGTGCCGATAAGGTCTCTCACTCTTACTTCTGACTGTATCTGGTAGGCCTCCAGTTGAGGCAAAGCTATTGAGGTAGAACTAGTCTTTTATTAATGTCATTTCAGATCATTATGCCTCCAAAACGAAGACCCAGTCTGAACAGACCAAAATCTGATCTGCATACCTTATATTTTCTTCTGTAGCCTTCATTTTACTTAACTGATGCCACCCAAGACTATATTCCATCCAGTCACACTTCATTGTTTGAGGGCACCACAAGAGATATGCACAATTTTCTGAAGATTTGCAAAGTGTTTTGCTCCTAAAACTCCCAAGAGCTACAGAATTGGTCATTTTTAAATGGCACGCCAATTGAAAAAGTCACAGGCAGTGTCACTACTGGAAAGGTAAATGGAAATTTTTTATTTCCTTGCTGCAAGTCAGATATTGTATATACAAAAATCAGTGTCATTACAGCAATTCAGCAAGACCAATCACAACAGCATTTGCAATTCAGGTGGCCTTGTAACTCCTTCCCAAATGAACTCCAGTATTGACAGCACCCCCCTTCCTAAGCACCTGGGACACACATTGTACAGAGACAGCGCTACTGTTTCCTGCTACAAAAAATAGCTTAGACCTCACACTTTCACAAGTATCTGTATTTTCTGTTTACCAGGAGCTGAGCCCTTGATTTAGAAAAGAATTTTTCAAGTATGTACTTAGCTATAAAATTTAAGTCCTATGGACTTTGTTATATCAATTAAACAAATATGGTTTAACATTTCATTACAAATGCTATGGCCTTAAATACAAATCAAATCAATGGAATCAAAAATCAGACAAAGTTTACCTGGTTGCTAATTTGTTGTGTAAAAGAGGAGCCATACATGACTGGAAATGTCCCTCATCGTCCTCACCCTCCCTCCCTATTTCTTTTTTTTTCCTTCCTTCCCTTGGAAATAAAAATATATCAACAAACATAATTGGGATACAGCAGGGATATATAACTTTGAATTTCTCTTCTCTAACTTACCACTGCTACAGCTTTTGAAAGCAGCAATTCCCCAGCACTGATTGTAGTGAAATAAGCCACGTTTGTTAACACATAGCCAACTGTGACGATAATCATTGAAATGCATATTGCGAGGGGTATGTTTCTGAAATACACAAGGTAGATCATTATTTCACAATCTGGTTGCTACCCCCAAACGTGAAACAAATAACATAAGAAGCAGCCGCTAATGATGGTGAGTGCATTTTTTGGTGAGCCCAAAATACCATAATTAGAAACTACCAGTAAAAATAACACATCTAAACAAAACCATCTCAACAAAGTAAATTGCCATGCTTATAACAAAGAAGTGAGAAACGTTTCTGAAGGAGAAAACCTTTGCGGATGCAAAGAGGTTGTGGCTCCCAGGCCTCCCATACAAGAAGCACGGCCAATTTGAGCTGCCTACTTTTATTTTCCGTTCAAGCTGAGCCCAATGGGGCTCAGAACCCAGATGTTTCAAGTGCTACTCAAGTCTCTTGATACCATTGCTCAGCTGAGGTGGTATCTGCACCTCAATATCTGAGGTGATATTCTTCACCAAGAAGGAATTCAGGTCTGAAACCAGTATTTGGTCCTTTAACTCCAAGGCCACAATACCTGTGCTCCCTCAGAGCTGCTGTATCATGGTCAGATCCTTTCAGCTAGCTATATTAAGATTTTGAAGAGATGCTAAGGTTGCCACAAC
The DNA here is from genome assembly GCF_009769625.2 of Cygnus olor. Lineage (NCBI taxonomy): Eukaryota > Metazoa > Chordata > Aves > Anseriformes > Anatidae > Cygnus > Cygnus olor. The sequence goes on along the minus strand of NC_049172.1, from coordinate 37,912,718 downwards.
TGACAAACTCTGCTGTGAAGGTCGCTCAATCAGGTGGGGGAAAGGAGAGAAAGAAGTGGGAATTCTGGTGTGCCAGAAGAGACTGCAAGCACAGAGCAAAAGGACTATTGTATTTGTCTCAAATGACAAGGTGTTTTGAAATCCAACACAAAAATCCATTATTTTCTCATTTTTTCCTCAAAGAAACACAGCTGGGTCAGAATTTAATGATCCTCTTCACTTCTAGTCCTCATTTCTCAGGGGAATCCTTGACATTAGTATGCCTATACAAAGCTGAAAAGAAGCTCTAAACTGAATAAATAAATAAAGCAGGGCGGCATCGCTTGTTGCACATCTTGCATGCCTTAGCAACTGTGGTGCCAACCACTGTAGTTAATCCAGGTACACAAGATCATGCTGTACTGCAGGATCAAATCTGGGTAGACGTGATATTGGTTCTACCTGAAGCCAGTGGTGTCATGTGATGAAGGTGGAAGGAATCAGTTTGTAGGATGCACTTGTTAATGACGGAGGAGGCAATGGCAAGGACTAGAGCAGACAGCCCAGAATACAAGTGCTGTATTGCTAGAAGAAACACGGTTACCAACTCAAGAAATGCTGCAGAACTGGGTGTTGATAACATAGCCATGCAAAAAGTTGTAGTTCAGCTGCCAGGTAATTCACAGCCAGTTTGGCTAAGCTTCGAGCCTGACCTAGGTATGTTCCTCCCGGAACAGAAATTTTAATCGAATGCTTCAACCACCAAGCTGTTGAATAAATCAGCATTTACTCCAGCTTTAATAAATAAATAAATAAAGTCTAGCCAAAAATATCGATTTTAGGCTATTTTCACCATACCATTTGAATGACTGAAATGACATTTTCTGTCAAACTTACAAACAAACAAACTATATTTGTCCATTCTAACTGTTATCAAAACCTGGCTGCCGTACTCGCTTCTAACTTAAATCCCAGCCTTATTTCCTCTAAAATAAAAGAGCAATTCAAAACCAAGGGTGAAAAAACACACATTTCCACAAGTGAGCATTCTCATCACTGATGAGCACTAACCCCTGCTTACAGTAATAGCAACAACAACCAGGAGAAAACAAAACAACAATGAAACAAGCCCCAACTCGTCAGCAGGCTGTATTCATTAAAAAAAAAAATAAAAATAGATCCTAACTCATGCCTGGAGCAGCAGCACGGGGGGGGGCGCGTTGTGACACGAGCACTCAGATTGCACCTCCTTTTGTCTCCCGGCGGGATCAGGCCTTCAGAGGGCTGCAGCACACTAGCACAGAGCCCGCCCGAGTGCTGCTTATTAGGCACTGCTTTCAGTGACAGATTTCAACAGAAATGAAAGGCCGGTTTGAGGATTTCGGGGGTGAGCAACGCAGCATGGTTCGCTTCTCACTGACTCTTCAGTTCAGATTTACACTTGGTCCTTGAATCATCTGAAGGCATGGAGAGACAGGTGCGAGCTTTATGTAAAATTTCTAAGTGAGAGCTTTAATCATGCCTTTCCTATCCACCCAATTTAAGAGGCAGTTCCCAACCTGCAGCAGGAAACCGCTATCAAACTCTCTGCTATGAACCACAGGCAGTGAGTGCACCGGGGTAAGAACTGTAATGCCATTAGCATTGAAGACAACCTCCTTTCCTTAGAGGATCACTGTATCGATTTTCTTGTATTTTATATATCCTCCTAGGCTTCTGTCCAAATCAGGAAAAAACATACCTGAGTTCTATTCTCTATTAAATTGCCTCAAAGCATGTAGATTTCACCTTTTCACTTGTGTGTCCTATGAATCAAATGCAACATATGGTGTTAGCATATTGATAAGTTGTGTTTCTGACACAATGTGAATTCACAACTACCACACAGCCAGCAAACACTTCTGGACTAGAGCAAGTGAGAAAATTCGAGAAAAAGGTAATTTTCACTTGAAGATTTTCATTCATTGAAGCTAAAGCTTTTGAAAGGAAACCTGACCATTTCAATATGACATTTCTTAGGAAAAAAATCTTAGAGCCAAGACAGAATTCTTGCCCAACCAAGACAGACCTCAGGATGGCCAACACCTTAAAAAACATAGCATTATGCTCACACATGGGAGACTGCCATATTTTTTTGCATAAAACTGACCCAGGACTTGAACCTGCATTGAACTGGTCACTGGTTACTGCAGGGCAGCGTTTTCCTTTTGCATTTCATCTCAGAGTGAAATCTCAACTTATTTCCAAATCAAGAAAAATCATTCTCAGAGTATTTTTCTGAGTAAAAGTTCCGGTGCAGATGCTAGTCCCAAACCCACACAATGCCTAGAAACTGGCTTGTGCATTACCACTAAGATGATATTCAAGTAGGCTGCTCCTCTGGTACTTTAAAGAAAATCAATATCAAAAGGAAATAATTCTGAGGAAAACTGAACCAAGAAAATACTGACAATATCATCAAAAGTCTTTATAAAATCAGATGAGATTTAGACAATGAAGGTAGCTTCTAAATGGTAATTAAAACTGAATTGAATCTCTACGCATTTTAAGATTTACCCACCCTAGCTACTAAGCCAAATCTTCCCTTTTAGCCCTATATACAAAGCAATTGTAAGGAAGGATCAAGACAGCTTAAATGAAGGACACATCTGCATTGTGCTTCCCAGAACACAAGTCTCCAAGGCATCTACCATCACAGAGAAATGCAGCATTAGGAATACAGCCAGTCCCACCTGTGACTGTATGGGGCTGAAATGCATTGCCATGTACTGCCAAGCTCTCCTCTACGGCTTGGAAGCAAATTTCCTCCTTCTAGAGTCTGTAAAGAGCCCCGGAGCAAGGGCACGGGGTTCAGTTAATCAGGATATCTACTGGGTTTTGGATTTGACCTCATGTGTTGTAGAACCATAGATCTTCTGATAATCTGCTGTGGCACTGCACCACCTCCCACACACATTTCTGAGAGAAACGAACAGAGAAGGCTGAGTACAAAGGAAAAAAAGAAAAAAAAATAAGAAATCAAGAGTGAGAACCTGGGGATAAGAACAACAACGTAAATAAATCAGTTGAGGAACATTCCCAGAAGTCTACAGCTCATATCCCAGCTTAATGACAAGTTTTATAATAACAAACAGTAAGTGCTAAGAGCTGTGACCACTGCAGACTGATCTTTCTATGAAACAACAAACACACCATCAAAATATGCCCTACAGATTCAGCTGAATTCACAAGTATAAAATATATTGTCACCACATCCTTTGTTGTTTAGAGGCCATGACAAAATCATTTCCTTGCAGCCACTTTAAATCCAGATTTTACAAAAGCTTATTCCTGGAAAAAAACTGCTTCAATGAGACACAGTCAGAAAACATAAGAGCATCTAAACAAATCCAGTAATTGCTGGAAAAGTTAGGTGTGATAAACCACATCTTTACTGTGCTGTAGTAATTGTGAAAGAGAATTTGTGTTATATTGAAATAAAATAACAACAAATAAATAAAAAGAAGAAGAGAGGGAAAGTCCCAGTTCTTTCACATGGCTTCCAAGAAAGGATTTGGTTTTCATGAGCATGAGCCTGTATATTCTATATTTCTTTAGTCAGAAATTTACCACCACAGGAGTTTCAAGTTCCTTCTGAAAGGTTCCCCTGTGCAATAATTTATTCACCATTTGCAATCTGTTAAGCAATTTTCCAAATGAACTGTTTCCAGATTTTGGCACTCCTAAAATCTAATCATCCATTGCAGAGTCCATAGGGCCAAAGCTTGGCAAAGAAATCGCAAGTGCAGATTTACCCAAATATCCTGATATTGGAAAAAAAATAGCTACACACAGTACAGAAAGCATCAAGAGAGCTAGTAATTTAAGATTCCCAGAACTCCCGTACAAGACCAGGAGATGTACAGGCTTATTTTAATAAATGCTGTGTACACCAGAGCCCAGCCTACATCTCTACACGTTCCCAGGTGGTCTTTCAGTGAACTATGGCAATCCTGAACCCTGGGCAGTAGAGCAGTATGATCTGACATAAACTTGCTTCCCACCCATACACCATTTTCATGTGAAAAGCAACCTGTCAGACAGACCATTACACTGAAAGGATCAAATGGTTCTCACCATGTCACTGTGCGAAAAAAACTGCAATCTCACCCACCAGTTACAAGAAATGGAGTAAAAGAAAGATGAAAAACTTGAGCGGAGGCCACCTCCCAGGGCAGAATCAAAGCCAGGAATATAGAGGCAAAAGGTATGGGGTCATCACAGCACATCTTGAGTCCGTATATCTGTAAATGCTAATATAGGTCTCGGCGATGACTGGTTTTAGCAACAAACTGCGATTACTTTTCTTATTGTAGCAAGCATTCTCCTCAGCAGATCCCCACTTCTCTCCCTTCACTGCCTCCCAATAAGTCCCAGCCTTATGTTCCAGACTGGAATTGCTGTTTGTGGGCTTGCGGTGCAGACACTATTAAATTACGCGACTTCTCTTTATCTTCTTTTAATTGTGATTTTCCAGGGGAGAAATGAGAAAGGAAAGACTAGCTATTAAGCCGCACTCTCATTTACGCCACTGCACGCACCATAGTTGCTACTGCTGGGGTGCAAGTTGAAGGGCTCCCTTCTCCATTTTGATGCGTTGGTTTGACATCTGCAGAGATACAACAGCACGACACCAGGATAATAGAAGAATTGGGCCTCGGTCTGCATTTAAAACCCTTCTCACTTTCTATCACCTCGCAAGAGAAGAAAAGGGCTTCTGCTGTGTCTAATTACTTGCTGTCTTCCTGGAGCTTGACTTCACTGGTTTGGTTTATAATTGGTTACAGTTCATAAAAGGGGTCTTCTATGACCAACTGACTTTGAAGGGTCCAACTGTGATGTAAGTGTGCTGGGAAGGGCAGGAGATTTTATTAACTTCTCAAATGTTTTCAGTACCCTTTCCAGCAGGGTTTCCTGAAAAGTAAATTAGCATAAATACTCTCCTGGCTAAAACTTAAGACCTAGAAAGGCACCAATTGCACAGAGTAACACCATTCTCCATAACGTCTTATTCTAGCCAAACCCTTCCAGCTGAAGTCCTAAGCAGAAATGGATCTGTCAACAGCCCTTGAGAGCTTAAGGGTAATTGCTACATTTGCAATGCAATTTGTTTTATTTTAATACAAATTTGAACTTGGCTGCAGTCGCATCATGTACCAACTCGGGCTGGTTAGCCAAATCTCACCAGAGTGAAGAATTCATTTACATCATGGCTCAAGTCCTAACTTGTTAAGCCAATGTCTTTTACGAAACACCTTTCTTTGAAGAGCAGAATTGATTCATCTGAAACTTGGACTAGCGGCTAAAGAGATATCCAACATTAAAGCAGGATCCTGATTCATTTCACATGGAATGGATAGGATTCCTAGTATTCCCAAAGAAAAACAGTGCAACTCAGCAGATATTAAAGATGACAGCTAAATCCACAAAGTACTTTTGAGATTACAACACTAAATATTAGACACAGTGTCTCTGCTGAGCCACGCACATTTCTTTTATAGCAAGCACCAAGTACTCTTACCAAAGAAATGAACACAACAGGAGGAAAACAGAGCTCCTGAAATGATACAAAATGCAAGGAAACAGAGTTCTAAATTTTTTAAAATGTATCTTTAAAAAAAGAAATGGATCGTAGACTTGAAACCTAAGATGTAAGTCATCCCCTGTGACTTCTCTGCCAGTTCTTTGATAAACTATTTCCATATATCCATTGAGTGCCAGTATCTAGCATCTCCAGATTACCCCATTTGCAGCTTTACTGTACAAAGTTTATGACTGTTTCCAAGAGATGTATGAATAATCAGACCTGCTTTTTATTTTGCACTGTAACTTGACCCTAAGTCACACATTTCTAGCGGACCTAAAGGTCCACAGGACCTAAATAGGCTTTACTTCCTTGTTCTAACAGTCAGGCTTGCTCACCCCTGCATGGAGCCAGGCTTGCTGCTGGGAACACAGACGTGCTTATCCCTGCACAGCCTGGAAGAAGACTTCCCTGGAGAAAAGGTAGGTGTGATATAAGTTGAGTGCCTAAAAATGGGGCAGCAGCTGAGCATGATCTCTAGTGAGGGAACTGCATTTAGCATTCCAGAGCTTAAATGATTCTGAAAATCCTAATTTCGTGGATGGTGTCTGCCATCTCTAATCATAATATACGTTTGCTCACCTTTAGAGACAGCTTCATTAATCTAGGGTATCACAAGCGAGGTGTGGTTTAGCTTGGACCTGTAAAAAAAAGCAGTGTCTGCCACTCTCTTTCACAAAAGCTTGACTTTTAAAAAGCAGCATAGTGTAGACTCAGAGGATTCAAATACAAGTATATTGTCACTGCTGGTTTCTCAATCACAGCTTTGATAAATGACTTCCATGTTCCCTATCAAATGTCAGTGCTTTGACATGCTCTGTTTATTTCATTCGTGGGAAACTTTCCTGTACTCTAGGAAGTTAGTAACCTTTTCCACTTGAGACCCAAAAACCTCAGATTTTATTTTTATTGCCTAGCTCACATTCAACCAGGAGATGAAGGGAGCACCTCTGCTCTTTCACAAGCTCCGGCTTCTTATTTTCTTCTGAGGCCTATTTGCTGGAAGTGCTTACAGCACTGCCAGTTGTGTAGGTTATGATGAGAAGCAATAGTAAATCACAGCGCTTGCTTGGAGGCAAGGAAGCTATAACCACAAACCTGACATGGGATTCTAAAAGGGATTCTAAAAATAAAACACCAGCCAGCATCACCATTTCCATCACACATGGAAATGAAGGGGAGTGGGGCTGAGGAGCATTTCAAGGCTCTTCCTCCAACCTGCCTTATCTAGCGCAGGATCTCACGTCTAACTTTCTCTTAACTGCTCCACACAGACACACACCTCGCTGCCAGGCCTAAAATAAATGTAATAAGAAGGGTGTGAAGAGATAATTGCATATTAAAAGCAGTTTTAATCTATTATAGGAGGCTCTCCTGGGAATTTGAAATTATTAAATCTCTGAGCACCTGATTTATGAACAGGGTCTACTTTCCCCAGGCAGAATCACTTTTAGAAGGAAAGGAGTCTCCTGAAGTTCCCTGCAGACCTACCAGCATGCAGAGCTGCAATCCTACATGAGTGCCTTCCCCTAAAGGACCGAGGCAGCAGCAGGCAGAGAGCTGGCAGTAGCTGGGGTAGGATTTAGCAGTGTGAACAAGGGCACCCAAGAGAGGGGAAATGAGCAGATCAGGCCTCATAGCTCAGAAACCTAAGCCAGCAGAGAGCAGCTGCCACACACCAATGATGGCAATGCCAGGAAAAGAGACGATGGTGGTTGCAAAAGGATTCCCACTAAAACGCACTGCCTGCCCCACCACCCTTCCCATGCTCTGCAGGTACCTGGGCATTGGCAGGCAACAGGGCTGGGGTGGAAGAGGAGCGCTGCCTTGGTGTGTGTGTGTTCCTGCTGTCTATAGTGAGAACATATGTTTCTGATTTATGGAACAGCAAATGGCAAAGTGACACTATGAGCAATGTAAGGGAGCGGACTGGTGCGGCTGATATCACTCTGGAAATGAACCGCTGAGGTTCAGAGCTGGGAACAAGCAGCCCGAATACAAAACACCTCACCCGGCTCCTGCTGAGGGTGCAGGAGTGATGGCTGCCCCCTTGTCCCTGCCTCTGAACTTCTTATGAAGCACACCATTAGCATATTAATGACTCCTCATGGTAACAACAGAAGACAAATGCTGAGGTATGCAGAGGGATGGAGGCAGGAGTGCGTGTAGTGTCTGCATGTGCGTGCATTTAAAAGGAGTCGGGTTTTTTCAAACTTGTTAAATTCCGTGACATTTAATTTTGAGCAGGAAAGTTTCCACAATGCCAACCATCATAAAGGAACAATTTGCTGCTGTACGTTACCATTGATATTTTGGCATGAATGGAAATTGCACCATTCCATGATGAAAAGAGCAGCTACTTGCAATAAGGAACACCATGGAAACTGAAATATCATTTACCGAGGCAGGCTCTTCTTCTGAAGGAATTCAAAATGAGAAAAAGGGTAACCGCGGGTACCTGACTGCATTAGCATTTTAAAAGCTATAAAAAGGTTTAAATGAAATTTAAAGGGAGATGTCTTAACAATAGTGCACTGCCAAGAAGGAAACCGTCCGGCAGAAAAACAGTTTTCGCTGCAGAAAGGAAGGAAATGAGGCTCCAGCTAAGGACAGCCCTGCAGACCAGCTACAGTTGTGGGGCAGGCCACATAGCACACTGAAATAACCCTGCAAGATGACTGACAAGAGAAATCCAGCAAATTCCAAACGTGAGCTAAAATGTGCCTTTGCTGAGTGCAGTAACCAGAGGGGCCTGAACAGACTTCAAATGGGAATATCAACTTTTCCTGGTTTATTACCTTTACTGCTTCTCACTAAAAAAAAAAATAATAATACTTGAACTACAATCACATGCACAGGAGAAGAAAAGCATATGTGTACAAAATCACTGGTAAAGCTGGATTTTCATTTTCTCCATCCAAGCTGAGAAATCTTACATGTAAGCTTTAAAGGGCTTACATTTAAGGTGTAAGGTACTGAAGGTACCTAAGGTGTAAAGTACACTTAAGGTGCTGAAACCTTTTTGCAAATCAAGTTCCTTCAAGGTATTTCAAATCAGATACTGACAGGAAGTAGCCAGAATTATTAATCTTTTCCAATGACCTCAGACAGTGTGGTCAGTGAGGCTTCAGAATTATTATTTATTTTTTTAAGAGAATCATCTTTGCAACTGCACATTCTCCAGCGTACCTTCTGTCAATGATGCTCTACTCTTTCATGCTAAAATCGAAAAAACAAACTGACAACGATATTTTTACAGGACTTACTGCACTGTCTCTTAGTCTGAGTCAGCATCAACCTACTAAAACCTGGGTAATGGTGCCATCAAGAAGCCCCGTATGCTGGCACTCCGCAGCATACTGTCCAGCACCAGCCCCCCAGACATTTGCACCTGACAATAAGCCTACAGAAAACACCAGCAGAGTGGAAGAGGACAAATCCAGGTTTTAGTTTAGCAAAAGCGCTAGCAAGGCCTGTTCCAGCAACCAGTATAAGCACAAAACAGATCACAGAATTTGGGCTGCTGTGGGGGAAATTATTTTCTTAGAAGCATAGAAAACACATAACTCCTTATGCTTTGGGGCAGTTCCTCCAGGACAGCACCCTGACCCTAACAACAGTCAACACCATGCCCAGCTGCTGCCCACAGGTGTCCTATGGTTGGGATCTACTTGTGTCTGTACCTAGGAAAAAGACTTTGCTCATGACCTTCACAATCACCAAGTAAGAAAGCTAAAGTGATTCTTCTTATTTTTCACATCTACAGAAATACTTTGTGGTATTAGACCCACAAAAGAAGTTCATCCTGCAGTGAAGTTTTATCCAAATGGAATTTCATGGTCTTCTGTGCTCTTTGTAGATAAATTATTTACTTTTATCCGCTTTTACTTAGCAGCTGTTTTTTTTTTCCTGTAGCAAGTAGATGTGAAGAAGCAGAAGTGCCTGTCCTTCCTTCATGACACGATGAGGTAGATTCTTTTTTTTTCTCTAAAATAACCCCAACACAAGTTAAACCTCTTGTCATACTGGAGTGCTCCTATTCTCTATCCATTCTCATGACCTATGGAGGGGTTCTCTCCACTGCTGTTAGATCCTTTCAAATCATGATATCAAAACTACTCTCTAAGGGATACTTCGTTCCATTGTACTTCAAAAATTAAGTACTGTTATTATGTACTCAACTTTTTTTTTTGCAGTGAACAAAACATAAGGACAAGGTGAAGATGCAAATAACAGTACTTGCTCAACAACAAGTGCTACCAGTGAATGAGGACTGACATAATAGACCATAGCAGTGCAACTTGTAAAATGCAGATTATTCACTTCACAGCTCCTCTGGAGCCATTATAATCTTATATAAATCCTCTTAGTTTACAGTTCATGGATATAGGCTGTACTATAATTAAAATGATTGAAAACCCTTATGGAATGTTAGTTAACCATATTCTTTTCTTAAATAAAATATCAGTGTCATTGTGTATTTAAAGTTTCAACATACACAAAGCCAAATATCAAAGTATAAGCTACGCTGTGAGCGACCTGCTTCCAGAACATCAGCAAACCCATAAGCAGGTATGCAGAGGAATACGAGTCTGAGCACTCACTGAGTAAGCAGAGTCCACAGCCTTCTCTGATGGAAATTCTGTGATCACACAGAATGGGAGATATTCCACTACAGGAAAGATGCACGAAGCCAAGTTGTCTTGTTTTGATATGACTATGACATAACTTAATACCAGTCAGCAATTTAATGCTCATTAAAGATGAACAAATAAATAAAACAACCCTGTTGAATTTCTCAGCCAAAAAAGACTGTGCAAAAGTTGAGTAAATTACTCTGCTAGCTGACATAAGTGGAAAATACATCATTTCTTGTGTATGATAATACCATTGCTATTGATGTCTTGACTATTTTCTGAAGTGTAAGTACTCTTGACAACATAGCACGTGATAATTACAGCTTATGCGGTTATAAAACTCACTTCTGATGCACCTGGGTACAATAAAGAACATACTACCCTTGCCATTTTAGTGGTTCTTTCCTTTCTTTGTGTTTCGTCCTGCAATTTGTATTTTATATAAGCAAAAAATGCTATCGCACTTTCTCTCAGTTGGTTGCCATCATCAGCCTACAGAAGTTTCAGATGGTGCTCTAGTAAAAGTTTGCTCTTAATGGCATACAGGATGTCACTATTAATTCTGACATAACATTGCACTCACATAACATCGGCTTAGTGCTCCACACTTGGGCTTTTTTGAGGCTCAACATTAAAGAGACAGTGGACCAAAAGGGGCACAGAGCAATTCCTTCACTTCTGCAGCCAGGAAAGGCTGCACCAAGGTACAGATCAGAACATTAAACTGAATTAAGCTAGCAGTTTCTGCTATATGTAACTACCCATGGGCAGCAGGTGTTGGCTTGCTTTTACAAATAACAGGAAAAATGGCTGTGAATCCTGGTCACAGGACTCCTTTTTTCTATATGCAGGATGTGACCTACATGGGTAGTACTAAAGAGCAAAAACTGTTCCATATCTATGCACTTTCATAAGGAATTTTGTGGGGTTTTTTGGGTTTTATATTGATATTCCAGTGCTTTTTAAATTGGGAAGGGGAAAACCTGGGAGAGTTTTGCCTGCGCTTCAGAGCAGCATGACCATAAAGAGTAGTACCCACCCCATAAGCTTTCTTTCCAGGTTTGTAGGGTATTCTGACAGCAACACAGGCTCATGATGGGCTGGCCACCCTGAGTACAAACCTCAGAGGGTTTGCACTGTGCCAGTGCCAAGGCTGAAGCTTGCAGCACCTCGCCACACCCTTGTTTCTCAAAGAGTATATCCCCTCCGGGCCCAAGGCGATAAGTGGAGAAGCCATTGGAGAATTGCAGCGATTGTGCTCCATATCAAAAGGCAGACTCCGAAACATGTCAAGTGCACATACACTTTGTTACCTTATCCAGCTGGCAGCCCAAAGCATGACCTGATAGTGGTTATCGGCTGAGCACAATCAGGGCTTTCGTTCATTGCGTCAGTATACAAACATGCAGTACATTATAGCTGAATGACAGATTGCTTCCCAAACCAGTAATTCTTGCACAGCCAAAACATTTGTTGGTTTGGCCCCGTGTGTTTGACGCTGACGGCTCACATCACCGTGCAGTAGCTGACGTTGTAAGTCTATAGACATAGGTTTATCTGATTCCTACTGGGACCATTTTTTCTCCCCCTCTGGTTAACTGATCTGGTGAGTTTACCCTCTTTCCTATCTGCCATCAATGTACTGCTCTCTCACCTTTTTGGGTGAATTCAGTCAGGCCGCTGGGACAAACCACTTGCTTATTAATCACAGAAAACGAACAAAAAAGGCTAACGAGAGCCCAGAACCATCGCTAGCTTAACCCTGAGAGACCCATGATCCTGCCAGTAAAACACAATGTATTTTACAGCTCTGGAGCTTTAAGAGTACATCAGTCTTGCAAGAGGCTTTTATTCCTGCTCTGAGTATTGTGCGGAGCAGCACAGGGTTCCCATACAGAGGATGCTGTCACCCTTCTGCGCAAGTACTGCCGTGGGCCTGGGGCTGCACCTCCCACAGTGAAAGAGGTTAAAATAGGCTTGCGTGTATTTTGGGTGCTAAAGTGGTGAAAATGGAGAAAAATGCAGGGCAGGGGAAACTTAGAAGGTTACATTGTTTTGTTGTTACATTACATTTAGCCTGCTGTTAAAGCAGATTTGCATTTTGCCAGCTACCCAGGGAGACTGTGAATAAACATTTGTTTTACTTCTCTAGCAGGGCTGATTCATAGTAACACTGATTCACATAAACAAACAGAAAGGAAGAAGGAGAAAAACAAATACACCTTGCGCTCAGCAGGTTATCACATCGGCAAGCCAAGCGAGCTGGGAGGGCCTGAAACAAGCGACCTGCTCTGTAGCAATGTGACACCGGGCAACGCAAACAAAACACCGACCTCAGAGAAAAGCCAGGGCAGCCACCACCCAGGGCTGAAGTGAGCACGTACACGCATCACATCCGTACGCTTGGATCCACCAAAACTCTTGGAAATGAGAGTGAAACTCCTGGAGGTGCTGCAAGACTCTGCGCCAGCCAGCCAGCTCCTGCAAAGCTGTGCGGCCCTCGGCACCTGGAGGCACCTCCACCTGGGGCAGGGAGAGGACAGGCAGCTCCTGCTGAGCTCCCGCAACTTTGCTTCCTCGAAAGAGGTGCCATGGGGTTGGCAGAGGATGAGAGGGCTGCCGGAGGGTTTGCCTCTTAAGCATCCGCTTCCGTGTGGATGTTTGCCCTTGCTGTGTACACTCGAGGCAGTAACTTCACCTGTACCTGCTCACAACATCTTACACTCTCAGCACTACATTGATAAGGAGAGTCACTTGTTAAATCGAAATGATGCAACATCCTCAACCCCTGCAGAAGAGCTTACCTCATACCACTTTGCTTCACTACGCGCAGATCAGAGCAGGTAATGCCCGTGCAGCTGCTGGCCCACTCATGCCATCAGCCAGCCAGCAGCAACCTTCCTTACCCAGCCAAAAGCTCTCCTTCAGCAGGAGCCTCCTCGATAGATGCCCAAGCAGAACTACAAATAATCTTCAAAAATTTTTTAGTGCTTCCAGAATTCTGAGGCATTTTGGTCATTTTCATTTCAAGTTGGGCTTTTATCTTAAACCACGGAGTCTGTATAAACAGAAACAGCCATATCAAGGGAACAGCTTCTGAAGTACTTCCTTAATGGAGATAGTGCCTTAGCACCGAGCTGATCACAAGGCAACCTGCTTTCATACCAGCCTTACCCTGCCTCCTCACAGCAGGCACAGAAAGGCAGCCACTAGCTGCTCTGTGGCCTGGCCTGGATCAGTGCAGCATTATGACCTTTACCTTTGCAATTTGTCTTTTCCCCTCTCTTTTCCCCTCCATTCCATCCTCATCTCCGACTTCTCAAGCAGCTGACCACCTTTCTGATTTCATTGCTAAAACCATTTACAATATCTTTATTGCATTCTTAAAACACAAAAGGAATTAAAACCGGATACTATATCAGACAATTAGGAGAGAGAGAATAGCACCATTAATTTCAATACAAATATCCACAGCTAAAACCCAGCACAGCAATACTGATCCCTGCATCTATTGCATTCATCTTTGTTCTTCTATTTTCCCATTCACCCTTCCTTGAGCATCCATGCCAGGTTTGTGCTGTAAGTTAACTGTGACTGTTTGAAATAATAATTCATACCAGAAAAAAATAAAACAGAACAAGTAGACAGAAAAGACAACTACACTTTTCTTTATTATGCCCTCAAAGCTTGAGGTATCAAAGCTACGTTTCCTAGTCCTGAATATTTCCACAGCTGTCACCTCAACTTTTGTGCAAGCAGGAACATTTTATTTATACCAGGAATATAATTGTTAGAAGAAGTAATTATGTAAGTGACCTTGCCTTTCTTCATTCAGTAGTGAATTATTAGTCTCCTCTACTGCAATTTTATGAGCCATCCTTATTGTCTTAATTAATGATCAAGGTATATCTCTGAAATCTTTACAGACACCACACATTACATCATTCTCTTTTCTAATTTACACATATTGACTGGCACATCAGTTTAAGCTCTGTCATGGGTAGCTCTAATAAAGTGGAAGCAGAGGAGAGAAAGACTGGAAGTCACCCGAACCAACTCAGATGTTAAATTGGTGTTTAGAAAGCAGCTGCCAACGACACAGGTACCAGGGCCTGAAACATCACCCAAAGATCATTTCTCCTTCTCATGGCATGGAATTGTCCCAAAGGACCCAGCACTGATACAAGCACCATAAAACATGGCATGGGGAACAAAATAGAGCTGCACAAGGGGAAAGCAAAAAGATATAACAATGTATGTTGAATGCACGTGACACACACACTCCTAGACATTACAGGTGGTGATAATGTCCACTAGGTCAGTCCCTAACCAAACATGCAAGGGAAACATGCACTCTCTGGAAAGCAGTGCCTGCATACAGCAGCTACATCCAGCTCTCTGCAGAGGTAAGAGGAATGGTGCCAGTGAAATCGGCAGCCTTTATGTTATCCCTGCTGCTGAAGCCTTTACTCTCTTTGATCCCTATTGCAGACGACAGGTGAATTCATGCAGTGAGTCATCCTCCCAGCCCCTCCACTGTCTGCATACATTGCTCTGGCAGATTCAAAGTGCCTCTCAGACACAGAGTAAGTGCATGTGTCAGAGGCAAGGCAGGGGATCCAGGCTGGCAGAGTGTCTTGCTGTGTACGTGGCTTGGATCGCTGCAGACTCAAGTTGCATGGCGCATCACATTTTCCAGGTGTGCTCCCTGTTTCCTCCCCCTTAGGACACAGCACCACTAGTCAGGAAGGCAACACTGTACCCACGTGTGGTGGGAGGAATTTGTGTTCAACAGCCTCAAACAGGGAAAATGAGAATCAAAGGACTGAATCCCTACCAGCAGTTATTAGGAGATATCACTTATGGTAGCTAGTGTGCTGAAACTCTCGAAAACTGCAGCGTCAAAGAAATGTCTGTGCTGCAAAGTACAGGGTAACCCATGGTATCCAATCTAAAAATCTAGTTCAATGTAATTGAAGTTTAAAAAGAAAACAAAAAAAAAAAAAAAAAACACTTGGATTTTACTTTGGGTCACCAATTTCAATTCCATCTTGACCCTTTCCCTGTTTTAACTCAAATTACTAACACAGTTACAATCAGTTTCCCTTCTTCACTCCAGGTGGTTGGAAATATTTTGGGGATTCAGTGACTCTCACCAAATCCCATCACAGACAACCCCCAAGCATGGCTTACAAGCATGCTGAAGCCCTTGAAACATGTGCGTGTCTCAGTGCAGACTGCTTAATTGCATCCACCCTTGGCAGAAACAACAGATTGTGAAGGTTAGGGTATTTTCATCAGGTCTACCGGGGCTGGGATGGAGGGGAGAGAGGAGAAGCTGAAGCCAGAACTCAGCTGAACCTGCCACAGCAGCTGCTGCTCCAGCATGGACTTTTTCTTCAAGATCCTTTTACCTAACGCTCCAAAATTTCCACTCACTGCCATGCAGGACTGCACAGCAACAAAAGCAATATGTCCTGAAGGAAGTCTAGCTGTTTTTATAAAAGTGCATTATTCCTTATTGATTTACTGGCATTCCCACTAGGAATTAGGAAGCAAAAAAAAAAATAAAAATCTTCCTCGCTGTAATACCACTATGCCTAAGCTGAGACCACAGCTAGTCAAGGAGAATTTTCAATCCCCCACACATCTGCAATCAGTTTTGAATCCAAACTGACCCAAACCATCAGCAAAAATTAGCTGAAATCAGCGACAGGTTAAGTAATAATTGCTCCTTCCTATTGGCAACTTTCATTTATGAAGCATATCATGTCACAGCTAATGACTGCATTGCCTCCCACACAATATTTTGTCAAGCATTTCTCAGCCTGATGTTGTACCTGGGGCCTTCAAGCATTACAGGTTGGGAAACCCAGCAGGAGCTGGAGGCAAGGTGCCCACAGGCTTGTGCAGGTGCCAAGCTGAGTCGGAGATGCTATACATCTGGGCCCCATGGCTGTGGGGCAGAGCCGAAGTGCAAACTTTTCCTCCTGACTGCCAAAAACAAAACATTCTTCCATACACCAAGGCTAAAGCAAGGGGTATACTGCCAAAGACATAAAAATGAGGGGATCTCAGGTGTTTTGCTCGAGGGCAGCAGGTTAGTCAAAGTTTCCAGGATTTCCAGAAGCAGCAGCCTGAAATCACCAAAGGTAATTCTGTTGCTTTCAAGATTACAAACTCTGAGAATGGCTGCTCCAGGAGATCAATGTATGTAGTATAGATAATTAAGAAATAGGAAGGAAAAAGAAAAAAAAAAAAAGGAAAAAAAATAAAATTATAGGTCAATTAAAGTCTCCAAAACTATGTATCTATTGGAAAAAAATAAAAATAAAAAGATGACAAATAGGAGCAAAGTAACCCAGAACATTTGGATCCCACCATGAGAGAATTTCCAGTTTGCAGCAAAAGAAAGAAAATCCTTTAATGCAAAAAAGAATTTGAGTAGGGAAGTGCAAAAAAATGAATTCCCGTACTGAGATTTCAGAAATCTGAACCCATCCAAAAACATGCATTCAAGACTGAAATACTTAGTTTCAGAAATGAATTATCAGTCATTTATAGGAAACTATAATGAATGAGTTGATGATGTGAGGCACGCAAGCAGTAAGCAGTTAATAAGCTTAGTGAAAGAGCAAAAGTAAAAGCAAGTTCATTTTATCAAGAACAATTTCATGCTGGTGAACCAGCTCCCCTGAGCTGGTAATGATCTCTTTCTGCATCCCAAAAACACACAAATACTACTGAATTACAGACTTAATTAAATTCTTTTTTATATACTTTACAAATAGCAAAACCTATGCTTGCTTTTGTCTAAGTAGGATATTTGGTTTAGTAAATTAATTTGTTTTCTATACTCAGCAGATTCAGTTCCCTATTAAAGGGTTTTATAGGTCTGAAGATGTGATTGTGAATCTATCATTTTACCCCTGACACAGGGCACAATTAAACTCTGAAAAGCGATGTTAATTTCACCAATATTTGGACACCTTGTCTTCTGAGGTGCTAAGCAGATAACTGATGGAATTCAGGTAGCTTGTTATGCTGTTAGATAAAGGAGAAATTATCAAGAGTAAGATTTCTATAAAATGTCACATTGAAATAGCTGGGGGGTAGGAGGGAAGGGGGTTAAATAGAGTATCCTCATGCTACAGTGGAGACAAAGTATTCAAATAGAAAAATATCCCAACGCACAAATAATATATTGAAGAAAAAAAATGCAGATGCTCACTTAACTGGCCTTTCACTTTAAGGTAATCTGATGAATTCACATGAGCAAATGAACTTTGCAAAATAGTTATAAGATTAGCACTTGTCTCTTTTGATTATCTCCAGATAAAATATCACAACTTAATCCTATAATTTCTGCACTGAATATTTGGCACTATGGCCTGCCACGAACAAAACAACTTGGAGTCAAATGTATCTTCTGTGAGTAAGTGGAGCAGAATAATGCAAGAAAGATTTCAATCTCCACATACAGAAGCTATTCTGCTTATATCTGCTTATATCTAGGCAGGACACCTGAATCCAGTTTCAGACTGAGAAGGAAGGATCTGTACTTATATCCAGCTACTTTGTGGAAAAGCTTGTCCAAAGTTTATTTTGAAAAAAATAAAATTAAATAAAATAAAGATTGCATTCCCATGGGGAAAAACCCCTGGGTGCTAATTACTTTCAGGTTTGTGTATATACCTACACACACTTTCTTGTTCCACTGATACCACACGAGCCTTTACAGGACTGTGACCTAGAGAAGTCACACCCAGGGTTTAATCCACTTGCTAAAGCCTTCAGTTTGGGCAGTAGACACCTACATTTTTAAATCCAATGAAACTTTTCAGGTTCCCCATAGCCTGACTCACCCCCAGCTTTGGAACAGCAAACATACTCCAAGAGTGCAGCCAGGACATGGTGCGTCCCACTCCATAAGGTGGACAGAGAAAAGAAGGGAAAGAAAGGAGGGAAACAGAAGGAGAAAAGACAAAGTAACCTAGTCTCCATTTTCTCAGCAAGTTTGTGCCTGAGACAGATCTCCTGAGTCCCAGTTCAATGCTTTTAACTACATCGTCTTTCTTTCCCAAATAAAATGCAGTGCTGAGGTGGGTTTCAAATGATGGACAGGATAGCTGGAGGGAGATAAGTTTCTGACTTTATTCATTTTCTGGTTCCTAGGATTATGAATATCAATATTCCTCTTCAGAGAGGAGCTCGTCATTAAATTATAAAATAACAAAAATGAATAAAGAAGCAGAGAGGCAGAAATGGCTTGCATCCTCTCAGTCAACATTTAAAATATATATTTTTTTTGGTGGGATTACTGGGTTCATCACACAAATACAGAATAACTAGTAGCGGTCTAGATTGTTAGAGAGCAACAAGTTTCTGATTGATTTTGGAAGGGGGTGCATCCTAATGTGAAGTGCCAAAAATCAAACAGCTACAAACAGCAAGGGAGCTGGAGGAGTTTTAGTCTCTCAGCCACCGTTCTCCTCCCATCCACCTGCATCTCTGTGATGCTTAGGTACCCTGAAAAACCTTCTAGCACCACGCTGCTCTCACTCAGTCCTCCTAGATGCAAAGTGTGACTTTAAACTTTAATTAATACAAATGGGCAGTACACATTAGATTAATTAGACATGACACTCACATTATTTAAATCCAATATAAAAACAGATTATACTGAACATTTTGAAACCCTTGACTTTACAAAACGTCTAATGACATCAAGCTTTGGTGACTTGCTATACATCTACTGCTTCTTGTTCCTTAGAAAGAAGGAATAAATGAAGTGAGAAGAACACTGGAAAAATCTAATAGACAAACTGACTAATCTCAGACCCCAAGGTCACAGCAAAGCAATTCATTTCTTGGCTTTTCAACAGCACAAGACATGATTTATCAATCTGAGACCAGGCTTATAAACACTATACATCTCAATAATATGTTCTTTGCACTGTGTAACTTTTTAAACAATGATAGATTGCCTGGGCTGGACCAAAGTTATTTTACAAACAGAAACAGAATTTTTGCAAATGTAATTGCCCAATAGGGGAAGAAAAAAAATAATAATAATAAAAAGATTATAAGATTATTCCAGAGAGTAGCTTTACTTAACTACAACTGCTAAGTAATCTAACTTGTTGCTGTAAAATATTTTCAGACTCCACGTCTTTTAAAAATCTCCTATTGATCATTCTATACAACTGAAATTGAAGACCACTAAAGTAAAAATATTTCTTAAGTCCAACAGCAGTAACAAAAAATTACATTGCCAAACTAAAAATATGATCTGGGGTTCAAGAAGGACTGTGAATCAATACCTCTAGTTGCCCACTTGATCACAGACCTCCCTCAAGTCATTAAGGAGTTCAAGTCTCAGTTTCCTTTCTCTTAAACTGAAATAATATTTTCTCTCTTCCACTAAAAGCCTAATCTTTATAACATGAAGCCTTCAGGCTCATCAGCTGCTCACACTGAGGACACAGATCATGAATTTTTTAAAGCAGGATTCTCTTTGGCCATCACCTGACACAAGCTGGCCCTGACTTTGATGAGACTCTGAAGACACCGCTGTAATGTAAAAACACTCCTCTACTATTTCCTCATCTGGAGCCTGTCAAAATTCCTGACAAACTAGAGCACCGATCCCAGAGCCTGCTCTTCCTGAGAAGGGAGGAGGGCAGTGCCGGCCAGGCACCAGCTGCTTTTAGGGCCTTGACTGAGAAAGCTGGGTCTGTTTTGTGGAAGTACAGAACAGATGCTTGAGAATACAGATGAACTCAAAGACTACGTGTAAGAAATAAGTCTGAACATCCAACATGCTTGATTTCCAGTCCTCTAATTTTACTGCTCCGGGCAACATGGCTCCTGTCAATTTTCAGATGACAAATTGCCTTTCAGAGAGCTGGCTGTTCCTTTGCTCACTCATTATTTGGATAAATACAATATGACCTCAGTCTGAGCAGGGCCGATCCTTATAATGTAAGAAAATCTAAAAGATCAAAGCCGCACGTGACGTGGCTGCATGGGGTTATTGCAGTGAAGCTCCATTTCAAGGATTATTCAGAGATTTCACTTCAAACAGCAATCACTATTGAGCCAGCACACACATGCAAAGCATGATCTTAAAAAGTAAAAAAGAAATCTGTTATTACATTTCAACATTGTTCCATATATGCTTGATAATAAAATTATTCCAGGCTTCTTTTAAAAAAAAAAATTTGCACGTTAAAGAAGCTGAACAGTGCAACCACAGCTCCTCGTGAAACAACCACCACCTTCATGCTGCTTCAAGTCCCGCTAGTACTGCATGGGGAAAGCTCTTTAACTAAGAGGAATAAAGGAAATGAGTCCAGGCTTAAAAATTAGACATCAAAAGAGGGGTTTAACAGGAGACAGAAACAGCTGCTTTTACGTCTTAGGATAGCTGGGGTTATATTAATGTCCCTTTTAATATACAAAAGCAGGAACCGTGCCATTTCCAAAGTGAGAATCGGTGCTACTTCCAAAAATCTGGCAAGAGAACAGTGGGATTCACTTTCACACTTTTTCTTTCCCTTTTCCATTTTCCTTTCTATAATTTAAAGGGTGCTTCCTCTCCACTTGGCTCATTTCCACTGTCTCTGTCAGCTCTCTGTCTAGGATTTCATATCACCTAGGTATCTCAGTGCCTCAGGCCCATAGTATTTATCCTATTTATAGACCTAATTCTGCAATCTATTGTGCCTAGGCAGACTGCTGCACCTACACAGCCTCCCACGGCCCTCAGGAGCCCTTTCTGCCCATACAAACAGCCTCTGCAGGAGCACAAGGGCAGCTTTCAGCTGGGTAAGGTCAAGAGCACCCACTTTCCCTGCCTTCCTCCTACCCCCCTGCCTTTGCAGAGGCACTTGCCACGCTCCAGCAAGCTTTCCTGGTGCTGCATGCACCTCAGCAAAAAAAAAAAAAAAAAAAAAAAATCCCTGTCTAGAAAACTGCACCATCTACAAGATGACCTAGCAGATGTTTGCATCTTCCAGTGCATTTTAGGGTATAATCGAGGGCTCTGCTCCCTCTCTTTTCCTTCACAATACTACAACACTGGGGAGGGAGCCCAGGACTTAAAGGGTAAAAAGGAAAATTTCTGCATCCCCACTGATGTAAGGGTGCAGCTCTCTCCATAACCCTTTCAGCACATTTCTCTGCAGGTTTACAGAAGGCTGGCTAAGGCAGGGATGCTGCTGACTGCTCACCCAAGCACCAGCTGGCAGTTACTTAAAAAGCTGCCACACACCTGGAAAGAGGCAACTGTGACTGATTCTCTGACAAACATTTACCTTGGCATGCACAGCGCAGGAGGAACCACCACGTTCACCTCTGCCGCTGTAAGTAATTTGCATCCCTAACCATGGACAAATAATACAAATTGCACACCTGGAGCTGGTACAAACCCTACGTGGTTCAAGGCTGTGCTTTCTCTTCCTTTATAAAGCAGCTACAGAGCATCTCCACAGCACTGTACATGTTCTTTAACATAAGGCGTATTACAAGAATGAAAGACAGCATCTTAGCTCAAAAAAATATATATAAAAATGCAGTTTCATTGTAATAAATGCCTATGACTCTGAATGCTGCTCAGCAACACGGTCAGTGGCTCTCCTAATGACTGTACTAAACTGTTTCTTGTTTTGTTTTGCCACTCACAGGTGGGACAACTGGATGAAAAATATCCCTACTGTTTTCTTTCACTGTTTTGAGTTCAGGAAGTCCAGAATCCCCATTTTCAGGGGTGCAGAGGTCTCCAGCAGCACAGCAGGTAACAAGCCACCTGCCCTGTTATCACCTGCCACTCATTAAAGAGCGCATAAAATCCCCACCTCTTGCATGGTTTGTTTGTACTGGCGCAGGGAGGTTGGGATCTTGGGCATCCTGCTGTAAACACCGTGCATCTTTATCGTCGCGTGCAGCCCCAACATGAAGAGCAGTGAAGGGAAGCTTTAACAGCTTGGCAACAGCATTGCACAAGTAGAAAGGAGCTGTTTTTAACAAAGCTATCCTGGAATACACAGACCAGAAGGACTAACCCAGCCTTAGGGCTTGTCCCCAGATCTCCCTGTTCCCACTATCCAGGAGGACAGTGAGGCCCTCCCAAGATGGGGTCACACAAGAGCATCTTCATCCCTCACACCCCACAAAGAAAACCCCCAAATCCAACCCTCATTTTCCTTAGCTGTGATACAACATGTTTCAATGGGTGCTTAGATTAAAATAAGAAAAAAAAAAAGGAAGGGGGAGAGGACAGGCCACAACATGATGTCTTTCTGTCCTAAGCAGCAGAGGGCAACATGTTCAAAAACATGCACTCATATAACTCAAACCACAAGCAAGAAAAAGTCAACATAAACCAAACTAGCTGTAATGAAAATTACCAATAATTTCAGTTAATCATCATAAAGTTAAGAGGACTGGAGAGACACATAACTGTATGAAAAGTCCCAAAGGGTGGTAGGAATCTGTATGTTTAAAAACATCATACAGTATTGATGGTAACCACATGAGAATTTATAAATTATTTTGCTTCTAGCAAATGCTTTTGATCACATCACTAAGACTGACTCCCAAGCCATCTCCACAGAATTTCCTGAAGCAGAGTTGGACCAGAATCACTTAACTCATTTAATTTAGTTTCACATTAATTTTTAAGCCATTCTGCTATAAACTGATTTTGCAAAAGAAAAAAAAAAAAGTGGTTTTCCGTTTTTTGTTTTGTTTTGTTTTGAATGTCTGCCTCCCCTGACTTTTCAAAGCACACAGATTCTTGATAGCTAAACCCAGATTTGCTATTTGATCCTCTAGCATCAGCCAGCTACTCTTCACCAAGCTAAATGACTTGGGTTTGCTAAAGCTTCTAAAAAGGTGTTTGGTCTGAACGGAGGACTAACAATGAAGAATCCAATGTTTACAAAGGTATTTGTTCTAATGATTAGTCAACTGCCTCGTTAAATATTAATGCTGTATTTTCTTCCTGCATTTGTCTGGTTTCAGCTTCCAGTCATAAATTCCTTGATATAAAAATCCTTATCACATTGAAGAGCCCGTTAACACCCAAAACCCCTCAAAGACACTCAGACAATAGAAAGCTGTCAGCCTTTCTGCCATCTTCATGTTTATCACCTTTTTTTTTTTCTTTCTATAATTATTTTTAGGTCTTTCAGAAAAATACTGAATAGCACCAGGCTTGGTTCAGACTCAGTAGAAAACACCTAAAGCCTGCGGCACACTTCAAACTGATGGTTGTGTTGTGTTTTTTTTCTTTATACATCTCAGATGTATAGCTTTATATGAGTGCACAGTGCTGGAGGTCTTTTTAAACAGAGTTAGGTGGTACCCAGCCATGAGTCTCATTTAAGAAACATAAGTAAATGATATCTATCCAGGAATTTTTAGGTAAACAGTTAATTTCCTCAAAGAACAACATTTGATTTGACAGGACATAATTTCTTTAATTTTTAGAAAAAGTTAATATTGTTTTACTATTGGCCACTTCCACCAAAATATATCTATGAAAATAGATCTGCCAAATCAAACTGTCGGTAAGAGGAGAGCTTTTCTTTTCATATTGTACAGACAGATGCTGTGAGAGTGCTTGTCTCTGGTTTGAAACAGAGTCCCACCAATATTCCATGTTAGGCTTAATTGGATGGGATGCTGTGCTATGTGTATTCAGGCTCCCACAACTCTGAGACATCTAAAACAAGTCGAACTAAGCATTTGATTAATATTTAAACATAGCAAAACTGCCAAATATTGCAGCAGATAAGTTTCTTGGGCAAAATTTCCCTGACAGGATACCAGTAACTTCCACTGAAAGGAGCCACTGATAGTTACTCGTATCCTGAGGGGGAGAATCAGAGCCCTGGAGAGCTACTTAGTTTTCTGCTTTCTGTGCACATAAAAGCAGCATACATAACAAGGTCACAACATGCCAAAAATAGCAAATCTTCAAGCAGCTGCAATTCAAATAGATTTCAGATCTGCTGAAAAGTAAGCAACTTGACCAGCATGCAGAATTTCTGAAGATCGCTACTTTTAGAGCATTTTAAATTTTACAACCATTTTTCAAATGTCTAAATAAATAAATAAATAAATGGTACATACTTTTCAGGGTTTTCCACTTCTTCAGTAACAAAATTGAGGTAAAACCTAGAAAAGAGTTATAAAATATATTATGAGGGCTTGGTAGATTTTGACCCTGTATTTATTTCCTGGAGAATCAAGAAGATGCTTTTAGTTAAGCAGTGCTGTCAGTTCCAACAGACTCTCTGCAGGCCCATTTTGGATTAAGACAGGGGTGAGATTTAACCCCCCTTCATCCTCACAGTCAGGAAGGGAAGCCTGTTTTTCAATTCTTGGAAAAGACAGCAAAGAGGGAAAAAAGACCTGAGCTATGTAATGCCATTCTGGAATGAAATTACATTTTTTCCCCTTGCATACTAGACCCATTATGCTTACCCTAACCCTAAACGCAGACACACACATTTTTCATCGTGAGCTTGTACAGGGCACAGCCCTGCATGCAAAGTGACCATAAAGCCTCAGGGTGACCGAACCCAGTGTTCTGCACGTGCTAACACCAGGTTTGTGCACCACTGGATCACACAGGTGTGCCTGGCTCAGTTGGGCACAGATCCACATCCTGGCTAATTAAGCAGAGCCGCCGTCCAGACAGTGCTCGTGCTGGCTTTCTACTTTTAGGCCAGATGCAGGAAGACAAACAATACCTGATGCAATGTCGTGTTACAGTGAGTAAACAGACAATAGCTGATCCGATAGAAAGTCTGGAAGCATTTCTGCACCCCGAGTCTTGGAAGAGATCTGAGTTAGAAGAATGAGTTAACACTGGTTCACGGCTCTAAACAGCATGATTTTGTGACCCAGCATGAAAGTCCACAAAACTAGATTTACCATCGTATGCAACCACCTCAGCACTTGTTTCTAGACTCACTAGAGTGCACAGCACAAAATAAGGGGTCAGGATAGATCAGGGAGAGATGGCTTCTGCCTAGTAAGACGTCTAGCAACTTCTTTCTAGTCTTAGCTCTGCTACTAGACAAAAGTAATTTGGTGATCTTGCATCAGTGTTTTTATTAATGCAAAGACATGTTCCCTTGCGCTCCTGCCTCTGTTTGTCCCTTTTCACCCAGCATTTTATATACCCAGGAGTTCACATTTGCCCTTGGCAGAATGAACCCACACATAAGTGATGCCACCTTTGTTTTCTAATGTAAAGCTGTATCATTAAAAGCTAATAGTGTAACAGGCTATGCATAAAATTCTGCCTCTGTCCCGGGACACACCACCAGCACTTGCAACACTCCTTCACGTTCAGCTTATTGAACTGATTTAGCCCCATGAAAGTGATAGTGCGAGGCTATTGACACTCCACTTAATGGTCTGCTCTTCTGTGCTCTGAGGCAATCAATTGGAGCTGGTGACAAAGACAAATCGGCAGCTTAGGAGAACCACTAGCCCAACTAGATCTTTTCCTGCTAATTTATTTTATAAGTGGCAAATAAGGACCTTGAAATAAAAGTCAGAAGGTGTAAAGGAAAAGTAGAGATGATTTTTATTTTAGAGGGTTTGGAACGTTAGGCGAAGAAGGGAAGGAAAAGGGAAAGAAACAACAGCAGAATAACAATCTTTTTGATGCAGCATTTTACAGTAAACAAACTGCTTCGGCAGTGAATAATACTGAAGAGCTTTTAAAATTGCTATCATAGAAAAGTGTACAGCTACGGTAATATTTTAAAAGTGGGAAACTGTGAGGTGTATGGGTGTGGGAGACAGAGACGGTTGTATGAGAGAGAGGGAAGAAGGTAGAGACTGTCCCTGTAATGAGTTCAATTTCTTTGAGGTTTCAAAATGCTAGGCTCTTTTCTTACATATCTATCATAGATAAAGGCTTCAGACTCTCTTGGGTTTTCCCCCCACCATTTAATATAAAAGTGCTGTTCAGTGCCTCAGTGTGCATGTTTATAGTGCTCCTGCAACTGGGGAGTTACAGGCCAGCAGAGAACTCAAATACTCATCCCATTGTCCCTCCAAATTAAATAAATAAAATCCTTATCGCTTGGCCCCTGTCTTTTGTGCAAGAGAAGGAATTTCACAGCCTGTGAGGCTATGGAAAGGAAAGGGAAGACCTACAGACAAAGCTATCTCAAAATTAAGCCCACTTTGTGCATTGCAGGCTTTTTTTCTTTTTCATGCCAACGCTGCAAAGCACATTGGCACTGTGCAACACAGAGCCCTCACTAAGCATGAATAAATAGTAAGGCAGATTTGAAGCATGTCAGCGTCTTTCAAACTGGCCGCTGTGTACTTTGGTGGGGGAGAGAGAATGAACTTAAAAGAAAGTTCTGAGCTGGATACTTGAAGGCAGATTCTCATGCCTTTGCTCACAGTGAATAGCTCTTAACTTCTATGGCAGCCAGTTGCACTTCTTGTTAAGTGAGGTCCAATTCTGTCAGAGCAAAAGGCATAAGAAACTAGTTTTTACCTTGTTTTGTGGTCTACACTGAAGTTATAGTTTCCTTCACGTTCTCCAAATGCTGCTTCTACAAAGCAAAGGCTGAGATCCACACAAGTGGGATGGAGATCCACAACTTTCTACTAGTTCAGAGATGTTTCTCATGTAAATTCTGTCTCAACAAAACCTAAAGCTTTATTATCCCTTTCAGACTTTTATTAAAATACCTAGTATGGATTTAAAAATATTTTTTCTTGTTACCTTTATTTCTAGCCTTAAGATTTTTTTTTAATTTTTTTATTTTTTAGTGTTCAGTGAGCGTTTACATATTCTACATGGTAGAAGAATAATCATTTCTTCTTAGAGCGGCTTACAGAATAGCAACTGAGCATATGGGACAGTGGCAAGATCTACTGTTACTACATGATGCAGTTTGGCAAAAGATGTAGAACGTGCAACTCAATTTGTCATATAAATAAATGTGTCTGTTAAATCATATCAGTGTTCGCTTTCAAGACAAATGCTTTTAGGTTTCAACAACTTACCAGCCTGAATAGGCGTACATTCCTGAATAGAAAGCAAGTGGTAATCCCATAACACTGGCATCATTCCCTGCAAAGGCATTTTTAAAGTGCCGTGTCTCTCCTGCAACATCAACAAAAACAGTATTGAAAAGCAAGCTCCTTGGTCACCTCCTACTTTAAAACAAATAAATATATCACACCACAGAACATTTAATCACCCAGCAGTCCACCGACTTCAAGTTCTGCTCTTGACCTTAATTTCTGACCCAACCCCTGCAGCCAAATTCTGCCAGTAATTGTGAAAGGTTTTTGTGGCATCCCTAGCTATGCCAAAGCAGAATTTGACCTATTAGTTTTTTTTAAATCATTCTGAGCTTGATGACACTCACTGAACTGTTGTCTCCAGGAGTGACTTACGTCAACATGAAAGAGCAGAATGAGGTCTGTAGTTTTTGCTATAAAATTTTCCCTTGTTTGTTAACATTTTCATCAGAAGGAACATTGCAAGCATTTCACTTACAAGCAACATTTTTAAAGTAAACAAACTCCGTATCTTAAACCTTTCTGCCCCAGAAGTTCTTAGCCCTTAGTAACCCTCTACCACATTATATGCAGCACTGTAGCTTATATTATACCAAGTAAGAATTATGCTTCTATACTTGCAGATGTTTGAGAAAAAACATTTTGAAAAAAATGCCAGGCAGACAGCAGGAAAGATGCAGGATAGGTGAGTGCCAAAGATCAATACCAAAGCAAGAGCACAATGTGCCCCGAAACCCTATATGCACCCCAAGTCCTAATATTCAGTAAAGATCTTTTTGAATGTCCTTTGGTAAAAGAGGAAGGTACTGACGGAACCAGTTGTCTCTCTGCTGTTGTAAACGCACTCCTGCTAAGGAACACAAGGCATTCATCTTTCCTAGCATATGGATAGCCACAGCTGAACAACGCAATGAAGAGCTTCCATGCAGAAACCAAGGCTGATTAATAATATAGTTCCCCAAATATTGCAACAGAAATTACTGAGGAGGAATTTCCTGGGAACTTTAAGTCCACTTTACAAGTTTTAATTGTGTGTCTTTGTCATAGCCCTTGAGCTGTGGTATTTCATCATTTGCAAGGTGTTCTACAGTTCTTAAGACCTCCCCACAAAATTCCAGATTTCCCGAGAAGCAATGACTCTCTGAAGAAAAGCAGTAGGAAGGAGAATCCACTGAGAATTTAATTAGCAACGGGTCAAATCCTCTACTCTTCACTCAGTTTTTACTAAGCTCTCAGTCAGAATTCCCACTGAACTGGAGGCTTGTGGTATACAGGAAGAGCCGTGGCCAGAGGAAGGTGCCAGTGGGGAATCAGGGACACTCTTTGATCTACGTAAGAGTGGTAAAGCCCATCCAAACCTTGGTCTGGCCTGCTTCAAAGGCCTAGAGGAAAAGGGACAGAGGAGAACAAGGAGAAAGCTTTCACATGAAACGAAGTGAGGGAAGAGGCATGGCAACAGCCAGAAAGAAAGTGAAAAGCATGAAAACAGAAATAGTGAATCAGCAGAGTGCTGCACAGGGAAAGTTTTATTTCAGAGCCTATTGGTAGCCACAGAGAGTCGCCTGTCCCTGAGAAACTGTGAGCTCACTGCTCTGAGCACTGAGCCCGGTGCTGCACTGTTGACTCAGACAGGAGGCTTTGTGAAGCACAATATGAGAGCGTCCCCAGGGACAGAGCCAGCAGCAATAGTTTTTGAGAGATAAAATCTGCCACCCGTTCATTAAAAAGTGTTCCCCTTTCTGACCCTCTGCACTGAATAGCTCCTCATGCTTCCTGTCATTATTGCCTAGCATTATTGTAAGGAGAGATTTGGGGCTTGTCCCCGTCTCACCCTCTCTGCCGCCAAGGCTCTGATGGAAGAGCCTTCCTCTGCAGGTGGCTGAGCGTGTGCCAGTAAAGCTGCTCTGCCAGCATGGCTTTACCCAAATGACAGCCAGCAAAAGGCCTGCACAGCCATCTCCAGGCTGGGAGAGACCAAAGGCCTATGTTCATGCTCCTTGCTTAGGCAGCAACATCGACAAAGCCTGTAGAGTAAGTCTGATCTTCCAAACAATGCTGCTTGCCTTTCTTACTCTTGGTTAGTCCCAGGCTGTTGCCTTTAGCTGCACACTTTAGTTTCTCACTTGGAAGAAGTAGAGCACATGTGAAACGTGAGGATCTAGTAGAGCTGTGGGCAGGAAGCCTGTGAAAACAACAGCTAGCTAACTACGGGTTGTCTTCCAGTACAGCATCTTTACCTTACACATTTCTCTCTGATAACGAATACCTATTCAAACACCCCTACCGATTGATTGGAGATTAGCATTCACAATTAGAACAGCCTCCATCATACTGTTTCTTTCACACATTCTGCAAATCTGAGACCCTACCACCACCACACCCAGTACTGGACAGGACCAGGCACCAGTGCAATTAAAAGAGGCATGTTCTGCTCGGATGAGGCCAGTGCTTTGGCAGGGGACATGCTCATCTGTCATTAAAGCTCATCCTGACCCTTTCACAAGGTTCATGCAAAATGCAATTTGCAGAGAAGAGCAATCCTATCGCTCGTTTGAAAGCCAAGTCTGATCTGAATAGTCTCATTGGCATGCAGAAGGAAATACCAGTTCATCCCAGTGTAGTTCCACTTCTAATCAATTACATGACAGTGCAGAGCTTCAGTTGAACGAGCAGAGACTAATTAAGAGATTTTGCTGCTATAAGCATTATTTGGTGGAGGCAGGTGCGGGGAGACTGGGGAGCATAAAGATAAAAGCACTTTAAAAGCATTTACTTTTCATTTCATACCTTTAATTAGCTGGATAACTCCAGGGACTATAATTATCAGAATCGCTACAAGCTTGCAAAAGGTAAGGAAAATCTGAATGCGGGCACTCCAGCTGACACTTGTGCTATTCAGGACCATCACTAGTGCTGCAAGGGGAAAAAAAGAAACGTCAGAAAGAAATATTCATGCCACTGAAATCGCCACAAAACTCTTTGCCCACTGAGAGGCTGCACAGACAATAGATTCAGGTACACTGAAGGAAATACACCCTGATAACCTTCTCCCTCTGCTGCCCTCCCACCTCTCACATTTCCTTTCCAGGCTCCCCTGGAAATGCTTGATTTGAGCCCCTCTTTCTGACCCATCCATCTCCTCATTCTCTACCTGGCTCCTTCAGCACCAAATTAAAGCTTCATTTACCCAGGTTCGTTAGCTGTTGGTAAACGATGGGCTGACAGAAGCCTGCCTTGGATGAAAAAAATTAATTGCACAACCCTTGTCACTCCATACTTCTGTATTGATGTCAGTTTGATTAGAGATTTGCATTCCAGAAAAGAGTAACAATTACTGATGACATTACTCTTTCTCTCACTCATCTAGACCGGGCATGAACTTGTCATTGACAAGTCATTGACACCTGCTCCTCTTGTTCACTGTTTCCCCTCCTTTACAGCCATGCCACTGGAGACACAAGAGGGCCAGAGTGCAAGAAATGTTCCTGCCCATGGTGGGAATTGGCAAAGAAAACAAAGCCCAGGTCTGTGCTTTGCCAACACAACCAGCCTGGGTGAGAAGTGCTTTCATGCCCTGTCCTGGATCGGGGAGGGCATCTCCTGGCCTTTGCTAGGAACTGACTGACAGGAGAGCAGGAGGCCTTATATGGATGCCAGTCATTCCAGCTTATGTAAACTATTACCCTGGTAAAAAAGAATCAATAAAGTAGTTTGCCAAAAAAAAAAAAAAAAAGGAAAAAATATTTACCAAGTGAATGGAAAATGTGAGTCATTTCGCTAGATAAAAATTCCCTTTCCCCCACTGCTGCAGGGAAAGGTGAACGTGGTACGACAAGCCTGCTCATTGATCTGCTCTCTCCTTCCATGGCACAGAACTAATGAACGAGCTCCTCACCAGAGCCCTTCCTTCCCTCCAGCTGTCCCAAGAGCACTGCTTCATCTGCATCGGCAGCCACACAGTGCATCACGGGATGCATGAAATCCCACCAGAGCCTAGGAGCTAGTTTGCATTAGCTAGCATTGCAAGCCTGGCATGGTACAACCTTTCTGGCTACAAAAACAGCTGCTTTATCCCAGGCCCTTTTTATCAGCTCTGAAGTGACAAGGCCAAAGACTGTATTATAAAAAAAAAAAAAAATCTTCTCAGTTTTAACCAGAAGCAGTTTTGTTTTAATGGAAAAGTGAGAAAATGACAAGCAATCTGCATTCCAATATCATTTTAGATATTTTATATTTTAAAAAATCCAGAAAAAAAAAAAAACGTAATTATTGTCTGGAATTATTATTTGGGAAAGAGAAGGCCCCCCACTCAAATGAACTTTTTACCAAAATCAACCACTATTGTTGACCAAATTCAATAGAAACTCACAACATCACTTAATTTCAGGGTTTCACAAAAAAAAAAAAAAAGAGAGAGATCTTAAAGGTCACAGTATTTCACCGTTTTGAACTGAAATGTTTTTTTCTGAGTCACAAAAAATCTCGTGAACTTCTGCAAAGTATCACATCAGATCTAAATACTATTTTTTTTTTTTTTTGCTTTATTACTTCCTTGTATACATACACTTGGCAGGAAACATAAAATTCCAGGGGCCTGATTCATTACTCTATTGTCACAATATTACCCTGACATAACTTCACTTGTTTAGATGTTCAAAGTTCCCTTTAAGTCACTGCTGACTGAGATAACCCCATCTTTCCTAGGGTTTGATCACCTGAAAAAAAAGGTAGATAAGCAAAACAGCTGTCATCTAAGCAAAATATATTTAAAACAGTTATTTCACCAAGAGTGTTTAAGCTATTAAGAAAATCCAGTGCCATAAACAAGAACTGAATTACTTCAAGTGTCTTGGAAAGTTCAGTATATTGTACTTTTCTATTTCACAAGACAAGCCTGGGCAGGGGCTAGGCTATGAGAAAATGTCAAAGAGTTTTATGGGTAGGAAAACATCTGCAATTTGACATCCAGCTTATCCAGTGTTCAAGCTCACTGCAGCAGTTTGCTACCCTGACCCAGGTCAGAATAGGCAATGTGAGCATCCTCCTCCTCCTCAAGGTTTACTAATACATCAGTTTCACCTTCCTGATACACAAGTGAGAGTGTCATCTGATGGCAAACTAGTGCAAACACTAATTTTGATCCACTCGTGACCTTCCTTGCTGGTCAGCCACACACAAATCACAAGCCACAAATTTGTGGAAGAGCCACATTGGCTTGAAGAAAAAAAATCCAGGGCGATGTTTTCATGAAGACAACCTCCATGTGAGCAGGCTGCTAAACTTTCTCCAACCCTGACTGTGAGTTCAAGCCAGCAAAATGGTTCAGCTGAGGATTTCTAATTGAATGGAGAAAGCAAAATGGACACAGCAAGGACCTTCATTTGATCAGGAAGATGAAGGAAAGCTACACCTGCAGCCAGACCAGTGCATGGTGCCATTAGCTTTAAGTCTTCTGTAAGAGCAAGTCCCTTGCACAGCTGGGCGGCTGCACAAATGAAGATGGAAATTATATCTCAGGTCTTTGCTCATCATCCAACAGCACTCTTCTATGAATAAGATCTTATGGAGGTACTTCAAGATTGCAGAGGCTCTGATACAGGATCATAGCAAAAATCCAAAGGAAGCAGCAACTCCCCAGAAAAAAGAACAGCAAAAGTAGGACTCAGCTCTAAACTGGCCAGCTGAAAGTCAGACATCTAATCTGCCTGCATCCTCAGTGAAAAGGCATTGTCCTCCAGAGGATGATTAATAACATCTCTTTTGGATGCCTAGCTAAGAGGAGATGAGTTGCCTCCAGGATGGGTCTCTTCCCCTTTTTCACCACTAACTTTACAGGGAACATGGGCAACTAGACAAACTAAATGTCTAACTAAAAGTGAGATGAATCCTAATCTAGGGGAGTGTGGAGGGAGAACAAAATAAGGTTTGTGAACAATTGAACACAATGGTAACACTGATCATGTTGCTTTTCACGATCCTTTCCCTTCGCTTAGACGCAGCTATAAATGGATAACAAAATCTAACGGGAGCAGCAGCAGCAAGCATTACATTCTGGCCTACTTTTCAGGAACATATGTGCCATTGCCTCTGCGGGAAACCACAGGAGCTGCCTTCCCCTGGCTTGTCAGGCTTTTAGGTTCAAGGCATTTACACAAAGCCAAAAGTATCCTCAATTTGTGGATTTTAATGCATCAATTAAAAGGAAGTCACAGGAGGCACAAAAGCACCCATCAGAGCAGCTTTTGCTATTCCTACAGCCAAGAGATGTCTTCATTTACGCTGCTTGCCTGAAAACTGTCAGCGGGAGAGAGCAGTGTCCATAACAGCTGCCATGACAGGAGAAAAAGGCAACTACAGGCTCACATACACATCAAATTTACGCCAGCAAAACTTTCCAGAGTGTTTGCCAGCAAACCCTGATAGATCTGTACAGTCGGCCTTGGTTTTCAAGCATGATATGGCCTTTGTCTAACAGTCACGATTTGGGTATTTGGTGGTTTTTTTTGGTTGGTTGGTTTTTAGCAGACCTCCAAAAACAACAAAATTGAGAAAATTATCCATTATTGTGGCATAAAATGCCCAAAATATGAGTAAATTTAAAAACTTTATAAATGTGCGAGTTGGTAACCTCACAGTTTAATAGTTGGTTTTTGTGTTTGTTTTTTTGTTTTGTTTTTTTCTTCTGTTTGTTTGAATCCTGTTTATTTGCTGATACAGAGAACAAGTGAAAAGATTAAAACCGGCTCAGTTAAGGCTGCATGTCTATTCAGGTTATAGATCAATAGTTCAGTTCAATACATTAACACACTATAATTTATCCCTCACTGTTATGAATGTACTTAAGTGTAAGATTAGGAGAAGAGTTAACAGATACAATTAAAGCAATATATGAATATAGATTTTTTTGCACTGCCTATCTCCATGCTTTGCAAAGGTCCTCTTCATTGGAAGAAGCGATAAATATGGAGAAGTCTATCAGCTTTCATTTAAAAATAAAAATAAATTTCCAAATGTTTCTCCTAAAAAAAAGTCTTCACCATCAGAACAAAGATGGCCTGAATCCTTCTGCTTTGTGTTCTGGGGCTGTTGTGTGCAAGGAGGCAAATCTCCAGCTCAAGCAAAGTTGGGCATTTAGGTCTCCTCTCCTGTATGCATTTTCTTCTATACTTACTCCCTATGCCAGGGCACGTACAGGTTCTCTCTTCTCTACCTGGCCACTTACTTTCATAAAAAATGTCATAATTAAATATGTTTGAGACGTCTGTTCTTCTCTTAGTTTCAGTTAAATTGAGTGAGTTCAAAAAAATTTTATGGTAGACTGACAGGTAGACTGAGATGTGCATATCCCATATTTGCCTAGGTTTTTCCCCCTGTAGAGATTCATTTGAAAAACACAGAGTGAATTAAAGTGATCTCTAAGTTTGAAAATAGGCAGCCTGTGCTGCTCAGAGGCTTAGGAACCCAAGGAATGAGAAGAGAAGCTCCACATGAGCATCCTTTTCTCTTCTGAGCCACTGAAATGTTCAGACTCTTTGTTTCAAAAAATAAAATAAAAAAAAATTTACCATGAAGAAAGCACCATACCCTGGAACAGAAAATTTGTGTCTACAGCTCAGGACAGGTATGATTTCAGGGGAAATTTTGTACCCAGCGGATGCCTTGCTCCTAAAAATAACAAACCAAGATGGAGATATTTTTAAAGGAGAAGAAATATTAGGCTTAAATTGTAGAAAATGATATTTAGGTGAAAAATGATTGAGAAAAAACTTTCTTGTGACAAGGACAGAAAAAAAATGGGCTACAGATCTGGGTGAAGATGTAGAAACTCCTCCTCTGGAGCTCTGCAGATCATTTTATACAAACATCTGTCAGAAATTGTTTAGGTACACTGACTGTGTTTGAGAGCAGGGGATCACCTAGAGATTTTTCAAAATCTCTTCCTGACTTTTCTAGTATGATCAGAAATGACAAGGTAAAACTACAAAATAAAGTTTCACTCAAGGACAGAGTTTAACGGTGCTTCTTACTACCTTTCTCCCCACGTAATAAAGATAGATATGTAGCAAGTGCTCTGTCATCAGACGTGGGTGGTAGAAGGGACCAAGAGTGGATAAGACGACAAAAAGGACATCAGTTCACTTTCTGATTAACGTAATACAATTTTCAGTGGAAGCAAACACTACCTTTGGCACCGTTAAATTGGATTATAACATCTTCAGGGCTCCGATGTGTCTGTGAGGCTCAACAACATCTTAATCTTGCCTATTGCTCTGCCTACATGCACAGTACAAAACATTCATAACAATTACCGCCCCAACAGCTAATTGTTACAGTACGAGATTAACAGCCCTACATCCTCAGGTACCTGAGCTTAAGTGTAGCATGTGATCAAAACCCACCAAAAATGAAACTCCACTGCAGAGCACGCTGCAAAGAATTACAACAAAGCCCCAGCCTGACACATCCGTGTTTCTCTCAGCACCATCCCATTCACAATTACAAACTTTCTCCAAGAAACTCTCGCTTCAGTGAAACGACAGCTCATCCTACCTGCTCTGCACAGACCCTTGGTCACCATAGGAACAGTCTGCTGTGAGCTCCTATCTCCCTTTAGGGTGTAATTATTTCTGCATATCTCCGCACCCCCCCTGCAACGCTACTTCTTTGTTTAATTACTTTGTGTAGCCCTGGCTTATCACACAGATTTTCAATTAAATTAAAAGCAATAAAAATCTATTTTAAATTGTTCGCTTATTGTGCTTGAATCACACGCACTTAACAAAACACTTTTAATGGAGTCCTCACTTAACATTCCTTCTGTCACAGTGACCTTGAAGTTGCTGAACATCTGTTTCACCCCTATCTCTTACTGAAATATTTTAGACAGATGTAGCCATAAAAAGTCATTGACCTCAAAATTCAAGCCCTTAATTCAATTATTCCTATGAAACCTATAGTTTGTGCATAATTAAGTCAGAAAGAAATGCGGTCACATACTGCTTTTTTTAACACTCCTGCCAGAAGAGCGCTCTTACCAAGAGAGCTCTTACACAAAGCCTCAGTAACCTGTGGACTGCAAATTTCAATGTCAATTGAACTCTCTACCCCAAAGAAAGAAAAAGTAATCCGAACCTATTATTGTGCAAAATTAAAGTGGTCTCCTGTGTGCCTTTGATCGCTTTGCAAGTCTTAATTCCTTTTTCCAGTCCTTTTGTTTCTGCTATGTGCACTGGCCAAACTGAAAGGAACAATCTGTTACTAATTACTCAGGTCTGCTCCACAGTCTCCTCCCAGCACAGCTGAGTGAGCATGTGTGTGTGCATGTGTGAGGAGCATCATGCCTGGTAATTGCACAAAGATGGAAACAAGCCTCCAGTGCCCCATGGAGCAGAGCCTCATTCACACACCAGTCCAGGCAGACTGAAAAGTTCCTGGTCTAGGGGTAGCCTCCTTCCCCCCATCAGCTCCAAACGATCCCTTTACACTCATTACTTAGCAAGAGGAGAGCAAGCTGCTGGTAACCATCATGCATTTTCACCAAACTGCACACCCTGCTCCCAAAGTCGTTTGGGTTCCTGCCTCCCAAACTGCGATGCCTCAGTAAGTTTTATCACTATGCAGGACAGGGAGGGACTAGGAAAAATGATCTCATGTTGCCTGTGCTCCAGTCAAGGGAACTACATTTCTTCATGGCATCATACTTGGCAAGTACTTGCCTCCTAAAACAGAGGTAAAGCGAAGCACTTAAAATCAAGTAATCATTCTTTCATATCTCTGGCACCGGCTCACCATCTCTTAGGGACTAAAATTGCTTCCACAAAAATAACGAGAGTTTCGCCATTAATTTCAGTGGCAACAGAATCAGGGTTAGCAATAGATTTTCTCTACCATTAATAAAGTCTGCTATTTTTTTTACTACTACATATGTTCACAAATACACAGATCGAGGCAAAAAGTCATGCTGATGCCCTTGGCATGGGATGCACAATCATTCTGTAGTGATTCACACTGAACGACTGACTACCTGCTCAGTGTGTGGTTACTTTCCTGCTCAGTGTGTGGTTACTTTTTTTTTTTTAATTTACATAATCTTTACTGTTCCTGAAAACTAGAGTTGGATACTTACTGATGCCAACAGCTGTAATAAGTTTGATCGCAAGTTCTGGGATTTCACACTGCATAAAGAAAGGTTCCAAAATATACCGTCCAAATGCCAACGATATCACTGCTGTGGCAGCAGGGCTAGGGTGAAAAGTAAGAACAAAACAAAAAATCACAAAATTAATCTGCAGTAGTATGTAAACAATACCCATTTGAGATCATACTGTAAATTTATTATCACAGAACTGCAAAGTGTACCTAACTTTGGTGCCTGTTAGCAGCTATGCCACCAGGTGCCATGATTTCTGAGCATAACAGACAACCATAAACAGTTTGGCTTTGCTCAGTGATGATTATCTTGCCAGCATCACTTCTTCCCAGGTTCACCCTTAAACTTTCATGCTGTGAAGAAAGGAAATGTATCAATACAAATTTTCCTTGCCATGCTTGAAGTGAACGTGGCCACAATTAACTTGCATGGGCAAAACCCTGAGTGAAAGTTGTTGGGGACTGAATTTTTAGTGGCAAGGTACATCTTACCCCTTACAGACAAGCAAATTAATCTCAGTGAAGCTGAGAATTCCGCTTTACTGAAATAAGCATCCAAAAGTTACCCAAGCCTATTAATAAATTTGGGACAATGTAAAAAAAAAAATTAATGAAAATGCTATATCCTAAAATGCAAACAATTTTAATAATGTTTGCTGCTTTTATTGAGTAACAACTTTCCAGCACTGTGAGAACAAAAATCCTCAAAAGTACAGAAAGTCCCTTCCATGAAACAGGGGGAATGCAAGGAAAAGCAGGCATGCAGTGGTTGCATCTACAAATTTGAAATAATATTCACACAGCCTTTCTCTTTGAGACAACCTAAATGTTTGCCAGGAGCCTTAGCACTGGCACTTATTACCGGTACTTTGCCCTGTGCCTCAGATCAGACACTGTCTGCGCATTACAGTCTTAGCGGTCTGTTCCCACATGCCTGGGGAGGACACTTTTCCCCTCCTCAAGACAGCTGGTGGTAACTGTGCCTCGTCACACTTACACACAGCAAAGAAAAAAAAAAGGTATTTGATTCTGCCTCAAATTGTTTTTGAGTTAAACAGGAGTCCACTCAAATTTGTTATGAGGAATCCAGAGCATTTAATAAAACAATGCCTTAAGTGCAGAATATACATCTCCCAGACAAATTTTAACAAAAATATAGTTGCTATAGAGCAGTGTAAAAACTCTGCAGAGAAGTTACTATTCTTCATCAAATGCTAGAGGAATTTTCCACAAGAGAGCTTTGCCTTTGAAACAAAAAGCACTTTCTTAGCACCATGACTCAACCGAAAGGTCACACATTGTGTTGGACCAAACTGCAGGGGAGCACAGACCAAAAGCATCTTCCCAAGAAAGTTTCTGCAGAGACAAGTGAGGATTGCTGCTTGTGTACACCCCATGCACAAGAACCACCCCTGTCACTGGCCAACAACTGGCTTCACAGCTGCTGCCTTTGCTACAGGCTGAATGTCCCCTGCATGAGTTTTACCCATCCATTTACTGTCTTTACCTCGGTGGAATATTTCTGATTTACATAAGCAGATCACCAGGCTTCCAGAATTTGAATGCTGCAGACTGCCAAAAGTAGCTTGAACTGGCCTGGATCAGATAAAGGATCAGATCTTTGGAGCTTTCCCAGATCTTTTTCCTCAGTCTCTGCTCCTTCCCCTAGAACTTGGATTTTTCCCTCTCATTTTAAGAAAAGCCTTAATAAAGTGGCAGTCACTGCTAGCTCCACATTTGTTTTTAAAAACAGAGCTCCTTTATACCTTTAATAAATATCTAGTTAGTTATACCTTTAATAAATATCTAGGCCTCCTGTGTTCCCACATTTGAGGGGAGATGGTGGTGATGGTGTCCCTGGCCAGCTGAGGCAGACGTTGAAGGGATGGAGCATATTCCTTTTTACTGCAGTCAGAAAGAAAAATTGGCAGGCTCCTAAGATCTGTACATTCATGAATGTACAGAAAGCGAACTAGCAGCTCTCATTTAAGGGCAAGAAAAAATAAATAAATAACAGAGAGAGAAAAAAAAAGCCACTGGGAGAAGGGCAGGCCTACCGCCGGCAGCACATACCAGAGGTGAGTAAGTCACCTCTTTGGCAGTGCGCTCTTACCTAACCTATGTTTAGCAACCACCATATACAAGCACTACAGACAATGTGTTCACACAGCCATCTTCACTCGTTTGAAAACTTTTTTTTGTTTTGTTTTTAAGGTATGTAGTACACCCACAACCTGACTCCTGGGGAGAAAAGGAGTTCCTACGCGTGCTGGATGAGGAACAGCGTAGCATAAGGCACTTCTGAACACCGGGGGATGCTAGCACAGTATAGTCAGTACACGGGCAGGGTATAAGTGTGTCCTACACTGTAAAAGAGGGGCTGTAAAGATATATGAGGAGAGGAAATGTTTGTTTTGGTTGTGGCTGCTTCAGAAGCCTGTGGGTGCGATAATTCTGTGTCTTTCAGAGGAAAAAAAGGCTTAACTGAGAAGCGTGTGTGCAGCTTCACCCAGTGAAAACACCGTAGGTGCATACGAAGTCCCAAATTCTTTGATAGCAGCAGCCAATTAGTTTACGATGCCAGAGTCAGATAAGAGACTCTACACAGAGTTTCGGCAGCGCTGCTCTGATCATCACAAGTTATAACAAGTATGTCTCCCTTGCTGCCTCTCAGATTTGATGATTAAAGAATCCACTGATGTTCTTTCCCATGTGCAGGATGATTATTTACTGGGTGTGGGGCAGATCACAATGACTAAGAATGTTTTTATGACACTCCTGAGACACTGTCATATCTACAAATTTTTTTAAACATTTCATGAGGAGAGGAATTTGAAGTCTCATTTCTTGTGGGTACTTATGCCTAAGCTAATAGTGTCCCCCCTGCCCAGTAGGGTGCAGATTAACAAGGGGATTTCTACCATTACTCTCTTTTGTTGATTCTCTGTTGTGCAAGGATATAGCTATGTTCACACCACTGTTTCCTTCAGTGAAAACCATCGGTCTGCTTCCTCTATCTGGTTTTCTCTTTGGCAACAAGATAATATGATTAAGGCATCTGCTCCTTCATGACATTTGGTGGAAATTTTGCAGTTTGTGCAAGGGTTACTGATGAGTGAGGAGGATATGAGGGACTGTCTGACGTACACAATTATTTCCTCTGAAAACAAGATAAGGATTTATGGATTCATAATGACTCAGCACTTTTAGTGCTTTTAAACTCAACAGGCTATGCTAGAACTTGTCAATATTATGTAAACATAGCTGTGATTTGAGATGAGGCTTGTGCTTTTGTGATTCATTGGCTGGTTTCAGAAGAGAGAGGAAAGGAGTGCTAACTAGCCTAAGGCAGGCATGGATCACTCCTGAATTTATTTTACATAAGTGAATTGCCCTTTTCTAGATGTAACAAGCTCTCCAGCCTCAGCAATACTATAAAAAATTAAATTTAAAAAGGGACATATTTTAGATCCATTTAAAAGATCCATTTAAATTATGAAAATTTATTTGCTATGGATTCATAATTCTGCATCTTCATATTGTAATATCTTACACAAAGTCGAGGGCTACATCAACCACACCACATCAGTACTTTGGACATTTTAGATATGTAAGGACTTCCTGTTGCTTTATTTGTCCAGCTAGTGCTTTTCATATTAACTTCTCTAACGCACCATGAAAACAAAATACAGGGACTTGAATTGACATCTAGAGAATACACGGTGCCCCAAAATCTGAAATGTACTGGGCAATAACTTTGGCATGCATTATTCCTGTATGTATAGTCAACAGCAACCACTCCAAAAGCCACTGTCAAGAGTGACAAAATGCAGAGGTGACTTTTCTCTTCCACTGTATTTCAAGTAGGCACAGGTATTAACATTAATGGGTACAGTAAGCTTAGCAAAATTAAACAAGTAGCTGAATTTGTGTGACAGGCTGTTTTCATAGAATCTTCTTTTTGATACATACACTTTTTTTTTAATGTTTCAATGCCAACAAGCAAAATAGCATTGTTAAATTCTCTGAAGCAGCTGCACTAAAAAACTTAGCTCATACGTCAAGATATATTTGATTTCTTTTGCACATCATGTGCTGGAGAGTTTTCTTCATGACTGAAAAGCATATTGCCATCAGAAAAGAAACAGAGAAAAGCCGTGATACACTTACCGAATAATGAGTAATTCCACCCAGACTCTCACAAAAGCAGGTAATGGGCCAAAGGCCTCCAGGATGTAGGTGTAGTGACCGCCAGATTTCTTAATGCACGTTCCCAGTTCAGCATAGCAGAGGGCACCTGTAAGAGTTAAGCTAAGGCATCACGAGATATCCAGAAATACCTTTCCAAACACTTGTAAGGTAAACAGTGGAGCTGCTGCAGTATCACAATTTCTGATACATTTTAATCCTTTTTCTTTCAAGCAATTTTATAAGTTTCGAGTCATTCAGCTAGACCCGCAGTTACCCAAGCTGTACGTGTATGCAGTTACATTTATATGAAAGCCACTGAACAGACTATTTGCTAGCAAGGTGCTTCATTACTCATCTGTGCCTTGGGAAGAGGGATGACAAACTGCTGTGTCATGCCAGCCACCCCGGCTGGCCCAGCTAAGCGAAAGCCCTCTGACACACATGCTTGTTATCAAACTACGATCAGCTCCTTGCAGCCTCAGAAATCCCTGCCTCGCCCCTGAAGGAAAGGCCGAAGACTGCATTCCGTCTCCTCAGCCATGGGGAAAGCAATTGACGGACTGACATTTGGAAGCAGGAATTGCAGGTGGAGGATTTTCCTCAGTAGTACCCCCAACACCTTACATACAGAACTCTGGGAACGGCTTGGCCCTGGCTTTCCAACACCAGTGCAGCACTGTGTGTGCAACCAACACAATGGAAGCTCTGCTCATTTCTGCATTGCCTTAAATACAGACATCTTCATGTTCTCATAGCAGGGGGCTCACTTCAATACTCAGTGCCTTTACAACGACTAAAATAAAACCAAAATCATCATCATGCTGCCGCAGTGGGGAACCAGGTTTGTGCAGAAGTGGTTCGGGACCCCTTGGGTGAGCATTAGACACAGACACAGACACAGATTTCTAGGTTGGAAGAGACCTCAAGATCATCGAGTCCAACCTCCGACCTAACACTAAGCACTCCACTAAACCATATCGCTAAGCTCTACATCTAAACGTCTTTTAAAGACCTCCAGGGATGGTGACTCCACCACCTCCCTGGGCAGCCCGTTCCAATGCTTAATAACCCTTTCGGTAAAGAAGTACTTCCTAACATCCAACCTAAAACTCCCCTGTCGCAACTTTCGCCCATTCCCCCTCATCCTGTCACCAGGCACGTGGGAGAACAGACCAATCCCCACCTCACTACAGCCTCCTTTAAGGTAACTGTAGAGAGCGATAAGGTCTCCCCTGAGCCTCCTCTTCTCCAGGCTGAACAAGCCCAGCTCCCTCAGCCGCTCCTCGTAAGACTTG
Organism: Cygnus olor; assembly: GCF_009769625.2. Lineage (NCBI taxonomy): Eukaryota > Metazoa > Chordata > Aves > Anseriformes > Anatidae > Cygnus > Cygnus olor. The sequence goes on along the minus strand of NC_049172.1, from coordinate 37,869,771 downwards.
TTCTCCAGACCCCTCACCAGCTTGGTCGCCCTTCTCTGGACTCGCTCGAGCACGTCCATGTCCTTCCTGTAGCGAGGGGCTGAAGAAGCATTCATAGCATTCATTAGAAGCATTCATAGCAAGCAGCAGTTCCCAGGGAGGTCCCCGAGGCTGCCTCCAGCACAACACATTGCCTCAGCCACTATGGAGCAGGAAACAGCATGCTGCAACTATGAGGACCTGCAAGAAGATTTCTTTGCCCATGCACCGTCTGCTACTGTTATTTAATGAGCCATCACCCAGCCTCAAAGCCAATGGATTCTCAGCTCCACAGGTCGACCTCATTGGCAGAGAAAAGGTTCACCACCTCAGTTCAATGTAGGCAGCCCTTTTGGTAGACTCTGAGAAGCCACAGGAAAACCAAAACAAAGTTAGCAAGCACTGAATCACACAGAGCTATGATCAGCAACATGTATGAAGTCTGCTCCCCGCCGGCTTTTATGCTACTAGACTTAAAGATGAAAATTACAGTTGTCAAAACCACCGAACGCACACCAAGCCCACTGGAGCTGTAAGACGTTATGAAACATTCCATCTTCCTTCTTTCGCTTTGTTTGAGGCTTTGCAAAAACAAGACAACTTTTATCTGATCATCTTCAGCTTACCTGGAAACGTACTCAAAGAAACTCTTATAGCCACACTTAAAAAAAAAAAAAAAAAAAACACCTATTGATGACTTTTCTCTTTCCAACCTCTTCTGGAGTAGCTCAGGATGAAATCAAACTCTACTTTGATACATGTTACACAGCCTCAGCAAGACCTTAGGTGATCTTTGTATGAGATTTTATTATAATTAGGTCATGCAGGAAATTAAAAACACCCATGATATAAAAATTATGAAAAAATAACTGTAACGGGTCAGAGAGAAGAGGTAATATCTCTTGCTGGGCCAAATTAGACACATCTTCACATCCTGCGATCTGGAAAATGCCCAGGAAAATCCATCTGATTTTTTTCCACAGACTTGACTTCACAGCCAGAAAATTACTACTATTAAAGTTAAAGCTAAACACACGATGCTTAAGCAAATTCTAGTTTGACTGAATCTAAAGACCAAGGTCTTAGGACAGGGTTGAAAATTGCATTTGAGGTCTTTCTTTATAGGGGAACTTTGCTTACTGGCAGGACTTCCATGCTAGCACAACACATTACGTTGCACATTGTACCAAAGCATTTAACATTTGACCAAAACAGTTCCTAAATTTCTCGCATTGTCTGTTTGGCTTGGGTGGACTTATAGAGTCAACGCTGCCTTTAAGCTCAGAGCCAAGTTACACAGGGTGGCATTCGCATGTTCCACCTATTAAGCAGACACATGTTAGTCCGTGTTTGCCCTCTTTACCTCTTGCCAGAAAACAAGTCGTCTCTGTTTTAAATAAAGCCAATATTCATGTTAGTTCTTCAGCTTCTTTGAGATTAACTCATTAAGTAGGTCAATGGACCCTCTGTCCCACAGAAGCCAGGGTGGGGTTTTCCACTCTGAATGGGGGCTTTGTGTACAGAACAAATAAACCGGCATTCTTCAGAATTTAATACTGTTAAAAAAGAAACACAGCAAAATTAGTAAAAACTGTCACGATCGGCAGGCCAGCAACAAAATTCGCATTACAGATTTGTTTCCATCGTGTTCTTTTTTGCGACCCAACCTTTCCAAGCCACATCGTGAGTGGGGAATAAAGGGAAAAACAGGAACATAAGACCGGGGAGAGGGGTTATTAGTGTTATTACTTTGCTCCCTTTCACACCAACACAGATTATGTCCAGTGGGTGTTATTCCTCCCAGACCTTGACCGAGCCTCCAGGGAACTGAGTCAAACTGTCTGAACATTTCGCCGGTGCTCGGAGTGACCCGCGTGCCCTGCTGCTGGGGGCCTTACAAGCAAATGCTGAACTACTTCTCACAGCCAGAAGGAAAACATTATACATATAGCACTTCTTACGGCATAAAGCAGACATTAGCTTTTCCTTTAGGGGTCCGTGAGAAACGATTTGCGCTTACAGCCTGTGTTGACATGGCACCAGAGGACAGGGATTGCACAGCGCTGCGCCCTCCACACAACCTATCACACAGCAAAAGCCTTCCGCAGCCCTATTGGTCCTCCGGCTCCACACTGTGCCTTGATATCCAATGGCAAAATCAGACAAAAAAATAGAAATAATCCACTAGCTGCCCCACTGGACCAATTAGAAACTTTTGAAAGACTTACCAAAGAGTGAGAGGATGCCACACACTGTCCAGACAGTCAAGGACATGCCCACGCTGCCTGTGTTCTTCAGGATCCCTTTGGGCGAGATGAAGATGCCGGCTCCAATAATAGTGCCAATGATGATGGAGATCCCCCTCAACAGCGTGACTTTCTTCTTCAGCACAACCTTTTGCTCCTGGGCTGGCTGCCCACTGTCCAGAGAGGGCAACCTGCCATTAGGCTGCCCCTGCAAGTAGCTCCCATTAGACGCTGTCGGCACAGCAGCTTTCCTGACCATGCTCCCGTGCCACCAGCACGCCAACGGCAGGCACAGCCAAAAAGTTTGCAGCAGCAACTCAAGGCTTTTTCCTCCCTCTGTAGCCAACTACTTAAGCCTCTTCCTCTGCCTGCTCTTATCTGCCAAGCTGCTCCTACGCGCAGGTAGGGAGCTCCTGAAGCGTGTTTTACCCTTCCGTGCTGCCTGCACAGTGCTCAGCAACACCTGTGCTTTCCCCCAGCTCGCCGGTGCTGCCCTATCATTGGAAACCAGCTCAGCTTCCGCGTGGACTTGTATTTAAGCTCTTGTCATACCAAGTTACTCCAGCTGAATGATGATGCAAATTCTCCAGGTTTGCATCAGCCATTTGAGAAACCTCTGGCATTACTCAGCACTTTTTTTTTTTTTTAAACGGTAGGGGCATGTTGCACAACCGATCTGAGCGTGGTGGGAAGAACAAAGCCCTCGCGAGGAAACTGAGCCAGTCGAGCTCAGCACATCACCGCCGACACCCCGAGACACACTCCCCAATTTTTAAAGCAACTCGTGCTCAGAAATAAAAGCCTGCCAAAACACAAAGCTTGTCAGAGTGTGAGGGGGAAAGGGAATCAAACGGGATACGTCATCTCTGGGTCTAATCCAATTTCTTTCTCTTTCAAGCCCTTGCAGTGAAAGTTCAGTTTGCGGGGCTGAACTTCTCGCCCTGCCGCCGCCGGTCAGCCTCCCCCGGCTCAGCATCGCCTACCTGCAAACCTCCGCAGGCACTGCCTGCACCTACCTAAAGCCTACATGCAAACCCTCCTGAGCCCATGTCGCTTAGCAACACACCCAAATCAAACTCATGAAAAATCTAGGTTATTTCCCCCGTACAGTAATTTCCACCCAGGCAGTGTTTATGGGACGTTGGTAAGCAGCTCGGTAATGCCACTTCCCCTTAAGAAATAACCACCGAGGTTTGCAGCGCTCTCTGCTTTAGGATCTGTCAGGAGGAGGACAGCACTAGAGCTGCTCCGAAATCAGAAAGTGCCTTTCATGTTCCCACCGAGCTTCTCTGAGCAGACGAGCAGGCTGTCAGATGCACACAAGCTTCTGTTTCACTACCTGATGACTCAAACCCGAGGAATTAAACTGTTAAAAAGAAGAACATTCTCATAAAGCAGAGCAAAAATCAATAGCCTTCAAGCACTTGTAACCTAATCAAGGGACAGCCTGTGCCAAAGGGGAAAAATCCTGCCCAGCATAACTTTTGCAGCTGCTCGTGGCTTCAGATTAGATCAGTGCAAAGAGAAATGATCCCTGCAGTTCCTGCTTAATTAGGACCTAGGATTGGGGGGGGGGGGGGAAGATAGCAGTAAAACATTTTATCATTTGCAAAGCAGGCACTGAGCTCAGAGCACAACTGTGCTTTCAAACTTGTTTGGCAAACAGGAGATACTGGAGTATTAAAACACTGAAGCTTTAAAACTCCAGCGTTTTTAAAGCCTCATATTTTCAGTTATAACTCACCTGTGACAATTTGCACTGAGATGATCTTTAAGGTCCCTTCCAACCCAAACCATTCTATGACACAAGGCATGCCAAAGCTTATCGAGTTTAAATGCATGCAAGTATAAACAGAAGGGATTTTAGCTTTTGACTACATGCTGGTACTGCTTGCCTATTTTCTGAACACATCCTACCCTTTCCTCCACCTGCTCCTGTGAGCAGCAGCTGATTCCTGACCCTCCATATAGCTTGCACTCCTGTTCCCAGCACACCTCGTGCCTGCCCCTTGCATACACACCACTGACAATGGCAGGCAGGACCTCTTCTTGTCCCCACACAGTCCAAACCAAGCCAATTTTCACAGCAGACCTAACATGCGAAGCAAAGTAGCTGTTATGCTACCAGAATTGTTTTCCGTTTGTGTACATTTGTTGGGCTGTCCCCCAGGAAGATTATAAATGCCTGAAGTAAGTAACTAGATTAAACCTGGAAAAAGCATTAACCACAAAACTGGGCTGGGCTGATGACCTTCATTTTAATTTTCAAAGGCTGTTTAATGATGAGACACATGACATCTTGAAGCATCTAATAGCTTAATGTAGTCATTCTTAACTAATGCTTACCCATTATTTCAACAGGAAGATGGCTCCGAGATCAAACCCAAAGTTCAATCAGCTCCCAGATGATCCCGAAGCAACTCCCAGCAATCCAGCTGTCTGCATCAGCTATTCAGTAGAAATGCTGGGCAGTATAATGGTTTTCTAATTTTATTTGATCACTGGCCAGAAGAATGCAAAAATGTTCTGAATCCACATTTGCCCTTTGGACATCGCTATTAACACACCCCCCCCACGCAGGGAAAAGTGTGCTTGCTGCTTCTGTCATGTGGGGATAGCAGGCATACAAAGCTTAAGACTGTGCAAAATTCCCATACTGAAATTTCTAAGGTGTGAATTAAGGAGGGACAGAAACAGAGCACGCTTTTTCCTGAATATTGGCAGCTTGCTACTGATCACGCTATGCGCAGCTTTCCCGGTGGATGCTGTTGCATACACTGCTTCCCAATGCTGCCCATTAATAACAATCATACATTTAAAAACGAGGACCACTTTTCCTCCTCTGCATTCAAAGCCTGCTTCAAGCTATCAGGACAGAGAATACTTATTTGGTGCCAAGGGATGATTTGCAGTTTCCTGGAAATTTCATAGGAATCTTCTGCCAGCCAAGCCCAGCCCCAATGCTGGATAGGGCCCATCACTGCCTGCTACCCCATGTTACCCCACAGACTCCAAATATCTTATCATCTGTAGCCCACTGGCCGCTTTCATTTGGGTTATCCATAACAGAGCAAGGGCTGTGGCATCACTATGCAACCACAGCACTACAGTCAGTGTCTTTTTCACAGAGCTCTTCTGAAAGCACGGGGCTTAACCTGCCCAACATTCAGAACAGCCCTGTTCTGCCATAAAAATCTGCTCTGGAAACAGAACAAAAAGATAAAAGGTGAAATTTTCTTTAGACTGATGAAATTATTGGAAGTAATATTTCTAAAGACGATTCTCTGAAACTAAACTTTCAACCCCTAATGGCAGCTGGCATTGTGCAGAGCCTTTTATTGTTTTCCCTCGTTGTTATTTTGTTTTTGTTTTACCCCAATCCATAGACATTTTCTCCTGAGCAAACATTTTAAAGCATAACCTAGATCATCACTGCGGAATGGTTTCCTTTCGAATCACACCATCAGCCCTGGACTACCCCATCCCTCGCCTGTTTCAGACAGAATCCCTTATCAGGTGGGCAGGCAGGCAGGCAAGGCTCCCGCACCCAAAATCTCCCAAGAGCTACAGTGCTACCCAAAGGGGAAAGGCCCCACAGCACTGCCTGACAGCCGCCACCAGGACCAGCAGTGTTGCTGGCACCACGTCTACTGGCTGTGATAACCCCTCTGACAGCTGCCATGCGGTACTCTAGCAAATAAAGTACTCGAGCATCACGGGGAGTAAAGGTACTGCAGCAGTTCATAGGCTGAAAACACTCAATACTAAGACACTGAAGTTTTCCACACTAGTAGAGCTTGTGCCAAATACCTGGACACAGCTACACCTTGATTCTGAAGAGGGTATAATGTGGATATTTCCCCTGGGAAATGCTACCACACACACACACACACACACAGTATTCCCCTGTATGGGAATGCTACAACACACACACAACAAAGTAAAAGACCTAAAATTCAAGTCTGGACTTGAGGTTCCATTTCTCAAGCCCACAAAACCTCCTTCAATTGAAGGTGTAGCAAGCATATCTTGATAATCCTTCCAGACATTTGTATATCTGCTCATCACATCAAGCAAATCAAGAGTCACAAGCCAAGCCTCCAGGCCACACATTGCCACAGTGACTGGAGACACGGGAATCAAAAAGGAAGTACAGCAAGACCGAAGAGGCAAGGAAAGCCCCAAAGTCTTCTGTGTGGGTGGTGCAGCTTGAAAACATTGCTTAGAAAACTGAGCTGAGTCTTCTGCATAATCCTGACTGTTTCCAGCCTTGAAAAGCGGCCCTGTAGGAAGGTGGTAGTCCGGTTTCAAATGTCAAAGGAGGGCAAAATACCTCCAAGTGTTTTTTTTTTTGTTTTTTTTTTTTTTCATGTAGATAATCTAGCATTGAAAAGTTTGGACTGGGGATTTTCTGTTCCTTTTGTAATGTTAAGAAATATTTTAACTAGCTTTGGGGAAAAAAAAAAAACAATCTGTAAGAAATTTAAAAGCTAAGGTGTCATTGGGAATTAAGTGAGAAAAGCATCATCATGAAGTACAGAAGTGTCAGTAGATCAGGACAGGTTTTTATGTTGTAATGAAAACCTGGAACTGCGAGAAGATGAAAACAATCTGGTATTGTCTCTACTACAGTCCAAAATTTTAGTTAAAAAAAAAACGGGATTTCAGAGAATGCAGGGGAGGTGTTATTTTGTAGTCAGAGACTCGCAAACTCAATTATTTTGCATTCCAATTTGTGCTGAATACAAAGAAGATACTTCGAAGAAAAACAAAACCAAAAAAAAAAAAGAGAGAGAGAGAAGGAATGAAATACATCCCCAGTTCAGAGAATTTAAAAATAATAATAATAAAAAAAATACTAGAAGAAGTCCAAAAGCAATTCAAATGTTATTTCTTGTATTTTCAGTAAAAGGCTTCCAACAAAATGCCTACGCAGTCAGCAAATAAAAGTCTGGTTTCAAGAAGACTGCAGACAACGATAGCTGTTCAGAAAGCAAATACTTCTGAAAGATTCCATCTCCAATTTGCTGATAGCTGCCTATCAATTTTCAGCTAGCGAAGAAAAAAAGGGATTTCAGAAATCTTTCCTATTTTTCTCACCACTAGAGCTTTATTTCAAACAGCAACCATGGTGATTTCAGCCAAACTGTTTGACATTTTAATGATTTTTTTTTAATTGGCAAGAATCATCACTCCCTGGTGCCAAGCAAAAAAGCTCCAAGTGAGAGAAAGCCGATTCTTACTGAAGCCCTACATGCATGGAAACATGATTGTGTTTCATACCATCTCATTTTTCATATATGGGATCTATGCAATCATAAACTAAACAACTTTTATTTGTTTGAATCAGCAGAATGAGACAATTTTCAGAGTCACTGTGTTATTTTTCCTTGTCTTTTGGATGCACACGCTGAGATGCCCCCATGACTTTCAAGAATCAAGACCTTGGGGGTAAATTTCTGTCAAAACTGCATGTGCCAGATACCTGTCACAACGGCAAGATTCTTGTTGGCTTCAGGAAGCGGAGAATTTCCTTGAGCTGTCTCAGCCTAGGCAGAGCTTATGAACAAAATTAACTGGTGTTTCTGAAAAGTTAGGATATCTAAAAAATACAGACAGTCAATTAGCACCGAGAAGGTTTTCTTTGCTACTTCATTTCTCCTTTTGCTTGATAAGAGCTCTTCACAGTAGGTAAAAAGCTTATAATGTGAAGAAATCATGTAAGAGCTGCTTAGATTATCACATTTAGACTTGGCAATTTAACTACTCCCCATTTGCTTTTATTGTATTTTTCATACAATTTATCCCATATTGTGTACACAAGAAATAGGATGCTGGGGCATTTACCTTACTCCTCTGTTTGGCCAGGCCCTGTACTTTATGTGAATCATGTCCTTCCATGATGAGTCAAATCTTCCTAAAAAATCATTTAAAAGAGTTAATGATACCTATCCCAATTCACAGGTGTGGCAGAGAGATTCAGCCACTGAATCCTGTCACTAAAATAATCTATACAAAATCTTGGAAAGGAGGTTTTCAAGAACTTGAGCAAAATTTTAATTTACTGGCCACTCCACAGGGAAATCTTTCAGATCACTTGTCTTAATCTGAACTCCAATTCTTTATTCTCACCCCAAGAGAAGGTCACCCTTCTTTTATGTCAAGTTTAATGAGTTCATTCCCCTCCTGTTGCATGGAACTTAGACTATACAGAGAGCATAGATTCAAAGTTATTTGATTTTTCCGAAATAGAAAACTACACTCTTAGCCAAGCACCCAAGAATAATTGTAATGGGATTTTTAGTTCACTTCTCATTCCTCTCTCAATTGTCAGACGCAGCAATGTAGTTGCATCCATGGATTTCTCTTTTGGTTCCTTTAATAAAGCTTTTTGTCTGGAGACCAACCAAGTCCTGGCCACAGCTTCTAGCAGGTCACGAACACAATAAGGTCAGGCTCCAGTCAATAAACTACCAGGTAGTTACGGCTTCTTTAACATCAGCAGCAACGGCACAACATGTGATTTGAGAGATGGACAAAATCTTCTCAGTCAAGGCTTGAAGCAGTGACAGTTTACCACAAGCTGGGATTAAACAGCAGAAAAGCAAAAGCACTACTCTATGCGGGTGTGCAGAGATGCTTCACTGATGATTGGTGGCCAATCATTCCCACTGGCATCATAATTTAGCATTGAAATGTGCCCTATGGATCCTACAAGGAATCATTTTATTGGCATCTAAATGCGCATACTACATCTTCTTGAAGAATTAAAAACTCCATCAGAAAGAGCACTCATTTGGAGCACTGCCACGGCAGTTCAGCGGTTTGTACTAGTGCTGCTCCATATCTTATTCCTGCATTTTAATAGATTGGAGCATCTCAGTGATGAGATCAGGCTCTGTTTCTTCTTTGAAAGTGAAGTTCCTCTTTTCCACATTCATAGTGCACTTTTCAGAGATACTGTCTATCTAAGCATAGTTGTTTCTTCATGTTTTGTGATATGTAGTTACAAGATTATGAAGCCAATGTAAAGCAAACACAGGCAGTGTGTGGGTATGATGAGGGTATCTCCATGCTGTCCACATTAGATTTCAAAATTATGTGCAAGTCAGCTGCACCATCAGAAATCTGCCCTCTTCACTGTCATTCTTCTGTCCAGACCCCAGCACCACATTTGCAGGGAAGTACAAGTTAGCCAGAGCCTTAGAAGCCACGTCTCCAGGAAAACAAAAAGCAGTGCCATGGATTTCTAAGTACATTTCAAATTCATTCTTCATATATAAGCTTACAAACAACTGGCAGATAAATCCCCTCTGCTTATAATGCATCACTTCTAGCTTTTTGCCATCCCTCCCAAATTTAATCTAGGCCAAAGACAAAGAGCTCTTCTACCAAATGCCTCCGCTTTTATCATAGGCTCTTTTACAACTAAACATATACTAATTTCAGTGTTTTTAATATCTTGTTTTCACATCAAGGAGGAGAGTTTAGAGGACTCTATAGAGTACACTTTGAGGACTCCTGCCTTAAAACAAAGTGATATAATCAGTATTGCTCTCGCTTTTCCAGAGGGTCCTGACTCTTCACCATAGGGAGGGTGGCAGAGGGGGATGTTATGAGATAACAGACTCAGGCTCCTCTCTCACACACACACCACTAAGACTTGGAGCCAATACTTAGAGTAGAAATGCATCTAGCCAGCTGTCCGTAAAGCAAATGCAAATCTGTCCCTCAGCATAACCTGTCACACACTGAAGCTGACCTCTCCTGAGACATCTCTGTTACAGGGTAGTTTATCAGCTTTGTGGGTCAACACACAAATAATAACTGTACTTCAGTAAAAAACAGTACATGAAATTAACTGTGGTCGTTTTCAAGTAGCACAATACATCCTTGTAAAACGTACTCCTTCCATGTATACAGGACTAGAAATGGTTACTGAAAGATGCTGTACTATAAACCATATGAACACTTACTGGAGAACAGCTCAAAGTATCACAGAAATTTAAGCTGGTGGAAACCTGGCCTTCTCCTGTGTCAATTTCTATTCAGGTTACACAATGTAGGCTTTATATATGTATATAATATATGTATATCTGTATATAGATATGTATATATTATTCTTAATTTTTAAAGCTTCAGAATAAATGTCTATTTGGACAGGAAAATTGTCTAAGCAAAGAGATCATGATAATAATTTAAGGATATTATAAAAATTAATAATTAACTAACTTCAGTTTATTACAACCTTTCAGAGAAGCTGGGAAAGTACCATACCCCAGTTTGGCTTTCTGAAAAACACACAGATGTAAGGCACTTCCTCAGGCACCAAAGTAACATGCTTGGCACTCCAGAGATATTGTTACTTGTCCTTTACTTTCATTTTCCTTTTTTTTATTCTCACCTTTTCTCCCACTTAAAGTAAACTCTTCAAATTCTGAGCTAAAGTAGAAGCCTTTTTGAATTTCCTCTTACTTTTCTTTATCTTTCCATGCCCCTTTCCAGGGCAATGAATGCCCAAGTCTTGTGAGTCTCAATGTATAATGTCTCATTCATTCTTTGACCCCCAGACCCCATCAATATTCCAGATAGTTTAGGTAAGCCTCTACCTAGCAGGCAGTTTATCCTAGAGTTGTTTATTGTCCGGCCTGCCCTTTATGCTATGTCAGTATTACACATTTGAGGACTTGACCAGCCAGCTCTGAGCCAGCCTTGTGTGTCCACACTAGGGCACAATCAAGCAGAAACCTCAGTGAGGAAACAGACATTGCCTTTTAGCATCAGTGCCACTTTTTAACCTTGTCTGAGGGCTGCCACATCTGCTTCCCTCCAGGGCAGAGCCAACCACACCAGCTTAAACCACAGAGGGCAAATGTTCTCCCTCTCCACCCAGGGGCCCTGCTTTCTGAGGCAGACAAGCTAACGGGCTGAATAAATACTCAGTGAATTAGGACCGATGACCAGGGCTCAGACCTCGGTCACATATGCAATGTAGACACTTGTAGTGTCTACATCATAAACTATCAACCTCCTTTGCTATTTCATCTTCTCTGTGATTCCTCCATAGGCACCATCCCTCACTGACTGATAAAAGAAAAACAGCTTAAGTATTTCAATACACTTCACTATCTATTCTCAAACAACTTAAATTCTCAGGGCATTTTTGGCTTTGCTTTTTACCTCAGCTGGCTGCAGCAGAGATACGCTAGATCTTCCAACTCAAGAGTAGAAAGACAGTATTGTCTGTTTTTCCCTAGAACCAGCAATATCATCAGAATGGGAACCACTCTATTACAGGTAATTTGGGAGTGATTCCATTGATTCTCCAACTCCTACCTGTGTGCCTCAGGAAAAATTTTTTTTTTTTTTAAACCTCCTGGGATATTTAGAGGAATTAATATACGGTGACTGGCACTACAGCTACAAAGCTGGGCCAGGACTGCGAGCATCCAGTTAGAGCGGCTGGCTGGCAGGGGTCATGCACCAGGATGGCAGATGAGAATTGTGCCCCCTGCTCAGTTCTCAGGTCCTTTTTCAAATGGGAAAGGCTTCACTGCTGCTTTATCATTAAGGAAAAGCAGAAGAGGCACTGGTAGTCAAAACACCAATAAGCACCAACAAATCAAGTAGCCAGAGAAGAGAGGGTTTTTGATGGGCTGTCATCTTTGCTAAGCTGTACCGAATGGAGGATATCTCCATAAAGCACAGTGTAAAGGACTGAAGAATTTTATGTCATAGGATGTATTTGGCTTTACATTTCTAATACTACTTCCCAAGACAAAATCTACTCTGAACACACTGGGTGACAAAATCGGAATCCGACCTCCTGACAATTACTCTGTCAGAGAGCTGGAAATGAGAAACAATGCTCTAAGCCACCGTCCATCTTCCTACCTCTTCCTTCATCTTCCCATGAGTGTTACAAAGTCCAGTTTTCCTGGATGTGTTCCCTGTCCCCTGGTCTTCCGCATGGCACACATGCAACCATGTATTTGGGAACCAATGCACCAACACACTGGAACCACAGTGACAGGCGAGTCTCTCCAAGACTTGGTAGAGCTTTTTACAAATCCTGTTTCAGTTTTAACTGTTGGGCTTGTCTTATCCCAGCCTAATCTATCCATATATACAAAATCCATCTCTATAAATTTCAGGATCTCCTAATAAGTGAATCCATCTTTTTCAATCTGAAAATGAATGAATCTTCCCACTCCGAAGAGTGCAATGTATCACCCATTCACTCGGTGCATTTTCTGTTGATTTACACAAACAATACAAATGCAATTTTCAATCACTTAGGCTAAAGACCAAAGCAAAAACTCCTAGCCTTACATATACCAGGGGCAGAACTTTTTTCCTTTAAATCCTACCTTGAGCTGAGCATAATAAACTCAAATGACGTGAAACCACAATATGTCTTGCCGGAAAGCAAGCTGCAACTCCTCAGGGTAAAACACCCACACATTTGTATTTCCTCTCACATGACCTTGCATATGTTTCCTCTTTTCCACCTCTGATGATTAGTAACTGACTTGGGAGAGCAGAGAGCGGAGAGGAAGATGGGGGCAAAAGCCAGGAATTGTGCAAACCTCTGAATTGAAAAAGAATGTTTTCCTTCTTTTGCCCGCTAAGTTTGCATTAGTTTTCTTGCATTCCACAACTGTAGCTATCACCAGCATTGTTTATAAGAGAAAATTGTCAGAGTATGCAAAAGTAATTCCAAAGCTAAAAAGCAGGAACGTTTCAGCCTCTACACTCTGGATTTTCGTGTCTGTTGGCAGTTTCCGTAATTGAAGCAACAGATTCAAAACTCAGCACCACAAAATATATAACGAGGTATAGCAGTACAAAAGTTTACTGGGTTAAAAGGAAACCTGCAACAATTTTGTTCAGCAAACAAAGACTGAAAGTAAAAATAACACTTTGGGAACAAAAGTAAATATGCATTAGTTTGTTTTTTCCTCGAAAATAAATGTTCATGAGCTTAGCTATCACCAGAAGAGTGAACTTTTCAGCACACAAGAGAGTATGCAAGGGTGGATGAAGGTACTTCTGGCTCCTTCCTCTGCTGGTCTCTGTATTTTATCAGAGCCTAGGGATTATATGGCTTTGTCCCTGTTCAGATATGAAAAGCCATACCCGAAGCATTGCCATAAGGACTGCAAGACAGAAATAGGAACTGAAATGGCAGGCAGGCTTCAACACAACCCCAGCATCATCACTGCAGAAGTAAATGAAAAACCTCTATTTGAGCGATTGCCTTGTACTGTAGTCTATCAACTCCAGGTCCAGAATCCACCCCCTGCATAAACATAAATTGGCCAGATTGTGTGGAAAGTACCCAGGCTAAACATTTTCAATCGCCTCTTTGAGCAAATTGAATTGTACCCATTGGCAATATCTATCACAGTGAGAAAGGGACGCTTCTTTCCTCCAGACAAGACAGATATGCAGTTTAAACTTCTCTGTTACCAAAATGTCCTTCCTACCTACCTGTCAGGCAAACTAGTGGCTTTGCACGATAACCTGATAACATGAAGTTCTGTTCAGCCTCCCTGGTATTTGAAATAAAGCTGCTGCCTACAAGCATGCTGAGTAGATAGCCAGGTTTTGTTTGGCTTCCTCTGCATGCCATTTCTGCTGCCATACTCCTCTTCTGGTTTGAAATTACAGAAATGTATTTGCTCCCAAGGCTCTTCAGTATATTGGTTTTGGTTATTTTTCTGTTCATCAGAAAGATAGTCCCATCCTCTAGAGTCTGACACCATCCTGAAGAGCAAAACATTTAAAACAGATTACAAGCAGCATGCATTCAAATAAATTACATGTTTAAATGCGTCAGTTAAATTATAATGCTCAATTAGACAGCTAATTATGTTGAAAATGCAATTGTGTGCATAAATTGATGGCCACTCCCCCAGCCTGCATGGCTGCTTCCATTCATACATTGTCCCTATGTAAGTTTTATCTTTCAAATGTCACCTGATGGAAGGTTTATTTAAGTGCAGCCACATGCTGCTTTACTGGTATGTCATTTTTTTAAAATAATATCAAGTACTATTCAGCATTCCCACTGAGTTGTACTACCTGCCATCAGAATTTTAGTGCTGGTAGGATCTGTGGACTTGGTTCCGAGACTTGTCGGGGTCACATTCCCAAAGGGCTTTCCCTCCTTTCATGAAGTCTCACTTTTAATTACCCTCATTGCATCATTTTACAAGGATAAAATCAATTTCTTTTTATTTCACATGCCCATATGAATTTTACAATGACCTTCTGAATTAACAAAGAAGCTGTGCATGAAACTATAACTGACACATTTATGTTTATAAAACAGTATTAAAATTTGCATTGCACTCATTAATACTAGACGGGACCTGGAAACCAAGTAGGAAGAAGACCGTCGGAATCAATCAATCAAAATTTGATTTAAGGATAATACTTTGAATGACAAAATGGATCCACATACATATTTATGACATATCATCCCACAATCATCATGCAAGAGAGATCTTTTCAGATATATTGTCCCTGTTTCACCCTCCATTCAATTTCTGTAGGTTTGCCATGTACACTGGCATACAAACTAGCTGAAGTGTTTATACACAACTAAGTCTAAGCTCTCATAATGGATGAGATATAAGAAGAGCTAAACGACTTGTCTGGTATTTCCAGACTGTGACATTATCTCATGCCACACAATATGAAAGGGATCATCAGTAAAGTTCATCAGTATCACCATGTTTAAAATTTAGGCAAAAATAAGCACTATACCTCCAAGGAGAGAAAAATAACCTCTAGTACAGCTCAGCATACTACTGGTAGCATTTCAAACAGTCAGCTATCTTTTTCAGTTCTTATGCTTAGATGATACAAAAAAATTAATTGTGAGAAAAAGAAAGGAAGGAAGGAAGGAAGGAAGGAAGGAAGGAAGGAAGGAAGGAAGGAAGGAAATGAACGGAAAAAAAAAAAAAAAACAAGCCTGACCATTTTCTTTTCTTTCTTTTCTAACTGTTTGGTCTTTCTTCTGAATTGTCAAAGGTACAGTTTTATTTTAAGGTCTAAAACAATGTGATACAGTTTCTCCACATTGTCAGGCCATATACGCCAGAATTATTTGTTAAATTGTTCCCAGTCAGACTGTATTTCATGATAATCCATGTAAGAGACCTGCCAGTAGAGAAGAAAAAAAAAAAAAAAAAAAAAAAAAAAACAAGAAAAGTAGCCCCGTGTCTGTAGATCTGAGTACATAAGGTAGTAAAATCCAGCTTCTCGAGACATCAGAATCAATCTGGATAAGTGCTGCGAATGACAATGTGTGAACCGTGACTTTGACAACACAACAGACAGAATAATCTATTGTACTATGTTTTTTTTTATTTATAACCTCTATGGTCATTCAGGAAGGAAAGCATTCATAATTACGCTCTGCATGTCCTTTCAGGACTTGTAGTAGTTCCTCTGAAATACCTTGACAACTGAAATCCAGGGAATTCCAGGGTATGTTTTTTATGGCACATGTTACAAAATATCAAGTTGCACTCTGAAAATAAAAATCCTGTTTAAGCCTTTTTTCAAAAATTGTGTTAAAATCCACACATCAATTTCTGACACATCATTCTGAACCACTAGTCATGGCACAACAGACTACTTGAAGTACACAGACACAGGGTTAGTATTAATCATTTGGTCCTAGGTCTCTGAGCAGGGCCAGCCTGCCAAGCCAGAGAGTGACACTGAGAGGGGATACAAACCGCTTAAAGATTTTTAAAGGTTCTTATGACTGTCACTAAGCTCAGTGCTCCTCAACAGATTGAAAAATGTGAGAGGCTTTCCAGTTGAAGTCACGTGTGTGTTAAAGAGGATTAACATGAAAAGCCAACTAGCAAACATCAATATCTTTTTTTTCCCCATTTTTTTAATCCTCCTTTATTTCTATCTTGCAATAAAACATTTTTTGCCTCCTATTCTATAAATTTTCCCCTTTTGGAATAACGCATAAAGGAAGCTGGAAGTCATTTAATAGATAAGTCTAGCACAACAAAATTCTGCGCTACAGACTCTGCAGATGAGGACTGTGCAGTAAATCTCACTCGAAGCAGAGAGTATTAAATCACAGAACTGCTGGAACAACTCAGGGTCACAACCGTTCATTTACACAATTCAGTTGTTGTATGCTTATCTCTGCATTCTCTCCAGTCCCCACTGCGTATATCAACAAAACCTGTTCAGTCAGAAAAACACCTTTGGGTTAGCTTCCAAAGCCACTTCAGACAGAAATAAAATAGAAGCGTTTTGGATGAATCAAGCTAAGCTGCAGTCTTCACGGAGTGACACCTCTGCAGAAGCAGAGGGAGGTCACGCAGCCTTGTCCCATCAGCTGGGCAGCTTTCACCCTCACCTACACCTTCATGGCATCGTTGACATCGTGGCTTGGGCCAGTTCTGTAGACGCTGCTCAAACACTGTAGAGTGGGAAAAAGTAGGTCCAGTGATCTGGGGTTAATATTGAGCCAATATTATTTATCTTTCTCCTCTAGGAACATTGCCTTTCACAAGGAAGACGCCATCTCTGGTTACTTCATTACCTGTTGCTTACCAGCTTAAGGCCAGCCCCCCACCATCAGCACAGCACTTCTTCAACACTTGGCAAATTGGGTTCCCCAAGGAGCACCATCCGCCTGCAGGATGTTAGAGTGAAATTTTCTAGGTTGCATTTTTCAACAACTTTAAGGAAATATATGATAAAAAGGAAAAACAAATCCCAATCCTACAAATTTCTAACATAGGATTATTTTTTTCCATTAAGGTTGCTGAATATAGTTCAGAAGAGCAATTTGACATCTGCATGCATTTAAACTATGAAGATCTCAACATTTCCCTTTAAAATTCCTTGGGAAGTAGTGGCCAAATTTAAATGCCAGAGATGAGGAAGATAAATTTCTGAATGGGACCTCTGAGAGACAGATTATAGTACACTGTAGCTATTACATTAAGTTTTCTCCAGGTGGAGAAAAAAAAAAAAAAAAGTCAAAGGTAAAAGAGACCTTACACTAAAAAAAAAAAAAACAAAAAAAGAGTAAAAGAGTCTCTTACACTGTTCATTCAGGTCAGAAGCTTTTATAATGCTTAAATATTTTTAATCTGATTCCTCCAGAAAAACCTCAAACAAACAGTATTTACCTCTCTTAGTAAAACCCTCCCAAAGTTGGCTGAGCCCACCTGAGCTACAGACGTGAAGTGAAATGTTGGTATAGGAGAGACTGATCATAAACACTGGCCTAATGCTTCAGGGCAACCCGTTCTTCTCATGCCCTTCTGTGAGCTAAATAAACTTGACGTGGGCCAGCTCTGCTCAGAAACAGCCCCAAAAATGGGTTAATTTAGATGAAACAAGCAGGATATTATCCCACTGTAGTTATTTCATTTCTTATAATTCATATACTCTTCATTCAATTACCTTACACAAGATAATCTATGTATCAGGGCTTAATGAGGACAAAATACCCATCAAGGGATACCTGTTTGCTGCATTTAAGGCATTAACCACCTGAATGCTATTCAGTTACCTCAGACATCTTTAGCTCCTGCTTATTCAGGAAGAGGTTTTTAGGCATAAAAAGCACAACTTCAGGAGATTATTGGCTTTGTGAACTTTTAAAAATATGTATTCCATAGCAAATTAAAAAAATACATTCAGACAGATTTCATAGATCACAATCATGTTAAGCAGAGAGTATGGCAGATCCTCATTTTGAAGCAAATAGCGTTTGCACACTGATATCGGTAACTCTGTCGTTAGTCCCAGCACATAGTTTACACGTGAAAAATAGAGAAACAAATTTAAGAGGAAGAAAAATTGAGCTTAATGGTCTGTTTTGTTTTGTTGTTTTTTTTTGAAGGGGGGTGCAGAGAAGGAGGTCCATGAGCAGCTTTTTGCGTCCAGCTGTTGAAAAAACTGCGTATTGGCTGCACAACAACCTCTGTCACGAACCATCAAGAAAATGCTGAACCCTATACTACAAACCACCTTCACTGCAAAAGTAACTCTACCAGCTGGCAGTAGTAATCAGGAACATAGTAAATTTATTTATTATACTACACAAGCAGCATGAAAGAAAAAAGGGAAGCAATCTTGCACATTTACTTTCTGCACAGCAGTGCAGAAAGAATTGCAGGGCCGAGTCTACGTGAGTTAACTACACTTATTCCAGAATCTCAGCAAATGAACTGATCACTGACCGACCTCAGCCCATAGCCGCAGAGACACTGACAGTACTGATCATTTCATTTTTGCATGGCTATCAAGCGATTTGTTTTGCTTTAAATGGAAAGCGGCCCACCCTCCTTCATCTTTTGGGTTCTGTATACCCATTATTAATAGGAAATTTGCTCCTGTTGCCTCTTTCATACCTTTCGTCATAATCTTGTGCTTTTGGCATCACTGTGAAAATCATTATAGATCAGTGAATTATAAACAACAAATTGGGCTTTTTACTTATGTTAGAGTATGTCAGGTTTTCTAATGTAAATTCTGGTAATTTTCACCAAACTTCCTCCCATGTAACGAACAAGAGGGAATTTTTCACGCTGCTTTTAAAATGAGGAAAACATTTCATAGCCTCCAAATGACTGTGGACAACAGGAGGATCCTGGGACTTCTGTTTTCACCACACACCTGCAGTCACACTTCTTTCTTGTATTCACCGCTAACCTCACAGGCCTCACTGCATACCCAGTGACTCCTATGCTTAACTTCAATCTGATAGTCATAGTTCATAGGCTGTAAACCCTTCAAGGCATGGATTAGGCCTTAAATTTAAACGTGTAAGCCAACCCACACAACACAAGTGCCTCAGACTGTTTGAACAGAGGCATGCACAGGCATCTTCCCACCCTGGGTACTCATGCTGCTGTGGCTGCTCTGGTTCCACTGCCTGAACCACTTCACCTCATAGCAGGCACCTCTCCACACTGAAGGATAAACACAGCAACAGTCAGACAGTTCTTGAAACTCAGCTGGACCCGTCACTGGGGAAAATAAAGCCACACAGTACAATGTGCTTCCTCGTCCAGCTTTACCGATGGACCAGAACCAAAGACTTCCTCATGCTACGGGAAGCTGAGCAAGAACATCACTGCTTCAGTAAAATTGTTGCATTCAGTTCCGCAAAGACAGGTGACTGCTGAAGCCCCTGTCTCTTCCCAGATATTGTTAGATGTGCAAAACTGCCTCTTTAGACTGCTGTGATTCCTACACTTACTGCAGGACACCATCTATACAAGGTTCACCATCACAGCTACATCAGTTGGCACTGGAGAGCAAATAAATAACTTTGTCAACCCAAACAAAGATAGCAAAATTCTCGGTGTAGAAACAGATTAATATCTGAGTACTTTGCAGGTTTAGCTTATGCCATTTGTCATTTTTTGTACTATGCAAATACTCCGCACTTCTGCTAGGCAGCTTCTCCACCTTCCCCATGTTAACATCGTGACACGTGCTAGTGTATGTTACCATAGCTGTTCTAATGCTGGCAAGGTCAACATGAGTGCTCAGCATCTCCAACACTTTTTTTTTTTTTGCCATTTGTATTTTCTCTATGAGGAGTAGAAACTCTGCCTCGAGAAGGTGGATTCATTACAATATTTCTCTTTTCTTCTTTCAGGAACGGGTCATCAGAGACAGGCAGAGGTTAGCCTGGGCTCATAAAAAGACACAGAACATGCAGAGCATGCTGCAAGAACTGCTTCGTATTCACCCCTTGCCCTGTGCTAAGTTAATATGAAAACTATGCATGATTAATTTTTAAAAAATTGGAAAAGATGATGCCTAAGGCATCTCTAATCAACTTGCTTGGTGAGGTACCTACAATTCTGCTGTGGTCCTGCACAGCAAATAAGCTACATAGAATTTTAATACAGCAATTACCGCCTGCCACTTCAAGATAATGATTACTTACGAACCCATTTAAGATGTGTGTGTATGTGCATCAGCAAGAGGGATAAATTACAGGCTCCTTCATACGAGGAGGTGGCAGATTGAAGTTTTTATCAGGTGAACTACCCCCTAACACTCACACAGGGTAAAAGAAGCCATCCAGGTGAAGTGAATTTACAGCAGACTGTATCTGCTACCATGACCCTTTGCAGTGCTCCAGGGTCAGATAATGGCAGCATAATAAAAACAAGAAGCAGGACCGCCCATCCAACTCACAGCACCCAGCATTAAAATAAAGCCAGGAGTCTGCCAAATACAGCAGCATAGACACATTTTGGGACAGAGAAAGTGTTGATAAATGAGGAACTAGTGCTAGGAAAAGTGGAAAAGAGGGTTGTGAGAACACTCCTGTTACAGGTAAAAGAGGAACTTTCAACTTTCAAAAAAAAAAAAAAACCCTGCATCATTTCCCACTCCTGTGTTTGTCTTTCTGACCTGTCCCTGAGCTCCTCTGCTTTTCAGACACATCCATATAATCCTTCTGGGCCATAAAAGAGTCTCACAACAAAAGGTGATGTAGTTCTCTGCTTATCTAACATTACACAGCCCAGCTTTAAACCAAGTGCAGCCAGATGCAGTGTCAGAGGTCACCGGTTATTTTTAAGCTCCATCTCTCTAGAAAAAGCTTTTCCCATGGATGTTAACTATCAGTTGAAGTAATTGTGTGTACCCTAGTGCATGTCAAGATATTATTATGCTAGATCCAACCTACAGCAAGCTTCTCTCTAACAACACAAAAGTAACACTATGTATTGTGATGACATACTGATGGACAAACTTTGCAGAATCCTGTTTAAGTCAGAAAAATGCAAGAAGGTGCACTTGGAGAGAAATAAAAAAAAAAAAAAAAAGAGGAAAAGAAAAAAACAGCATGGCTATACAATTTGCTCATACCTGAGACTAGCAGACCCTGGAAACATAAAAGGAATCACAGAAGCAGCGAGTTATTGCTATATGTCCCCACCTCAGTCAAGCAAGTCTGCTCCTATGCTGAAAACTCACTATATAAATGAGTGTGGGAGGTGGACATTTTGTAAGCATAATATGATATATGCCTACATTCCTCACTCTCCCCTGACAGCTGCCTCATACTTGGGTCTTCTTTCTGGAAATTGCATATCATTGCGTGTCAGGCATGTCAGGTCAAAAAGATTTGAGATCTGACTTTGCTGTTAGCACTTTGTCCATCACGCATTCAAACATACTTAAAATCAAAATGAAGATGTCACTGAGTTATTCATCATCTTTATCTGTATTAAACAATACTGTTCTTTTTTTTCTGTTTTAATTCCACTTCAGATTCTTTTCTTTTTCATAGAAATGTCTTCACTAATTTAGAGGATAGCACAAGGAAAGCTTAGGCACAGTTCATTATCAGGGTCACAATCTCAGCTCTTGATCTTTCAGTACTTACAATTGTCTCCCCAAGCCCAGCAGTGTGCCAAAGAAGAGGAAAATTACATCTGAATAGAATGCAAGCAAAGATGATCAGCATAGGCTGCAACGGAGGTTGAAACACCCAGCAATTGTAAAACTGTAACAACTACAGTAAGGAAAGATATGGAAGCATCCATCATGTAAGGGAATCTAACCACATATGAAAGAACAAAGCAAAATGCTAAGCTGTGCAATCACCTCGCTGCTATGGTGGGGGATGCCAATGCTAGGACTTTTGCTGAAAAGCAAACTGCTAAAGCACAACCTTTGCAATGAGCGCATGACAATAAATACTTCTCAACCTGTGCCTAATGGGTAGCTTTTGAAAATGAAACATCTAACACACTTTGCATTTTTTTTATTATCATTTCTACTACACCAGGCAGTGATTTTTTCTATTCGTAGTGGCATCAGGCAATACTGGCACCAGTGCTTCTAGCTGTAGGAAAACAGAAGACTGTAAAGCCATCTGCATTCTGCTTTAATGTAATATTGAAATTAGCTTTAGATAGGTGACACCAACAGCAGCTTCATCACAGCCAAAAAATTATAGTGTTTGCTTTCTTTTACAATACATTTCACAGTTTATATAACATACTAATAACCTTCTGCAGTATGTGAATATCTTTGGCATACTGGCCAAAATAGATCTGGTCTCCCTTTAACCCACCAGTAAGTTTCTAAAATGATGTTATAGTTCAATTACATTATTTTTCTGGTAATATAACAGGAGATGAGGGTGGGTATTAAGTCATTATTCAAGCTTACAGTTGCACCTCAGTTGTAGTGTTTTTTTCAGCAGTGATGCAAGGGGAAAATGTTGTCACTTTTAAAATCTAATAGGGAAAGATAGAAAAAATCCAAATATTCCCAAATACACGAAACCTGAGGAGGCTATACCAGTCTGAAGTTTCATTAACAGGCTTATAATAGAAGATAAGACTAAATGTAGCTTTATGCCAGTAAAAATTACTGCATAAACATAACAAAATCCCTGTGGAGAATAAGAGAAATATACTGTTCCTAAAACAAAGGTCTCTCACTGTTCTAAATGAATGTGCTAGTCTCATACATACAGGAAAAAAAAAAAAAAAGCAACCTCCATGTATATTCATTGAAGGGTTGATTTAACAAGTGAATCCCCTAGAGCTTACATGGTGCCCAGAGACAGTAATTTGGGCCCAGCAAGACTTCTCTTCTCACAGTAAAAATGAAAGCCTGTTGAAGATGAACAAGTGTGCAGGCCTTCTTTCATTTTGCAAGGTCACAAACATGCTGATTAGAGCACAGGAGCAATTTTTGAAGAAATACTGCCCACACACCTGAGGGATGTGGGGAGTCATAAGATAACCTTCCTGCATTCCCACAACTTGTGTAGAGTTGCCAACAGGCAGGTTTTGTTGTTGTTGTTGTTCTGGTTTTTGTTTTTTACCATAAAAATAGGATAAAGGATGGTGTCTTATTAAGAGAGAAAACTGAAACTCTCTATCATCTACATGACTGGCCCAAACCCAATAAATGCTTCAGCACTTCCCCGTCCCAAAGCCACCACCGATTATAATTCCAAAAAGCACGCCACAGGAATTACATAAAATAGATGGTCTTTCAAGGTAGCTATAAATTCAGAGTCCAGTCATGATCAATAAAGATCTGGTAGCAACTTTATAAAATCACCTGTGTCAGTGACAGTGCCCTAATTAAATTTCTACTCAGGTAATTGCAGTTCAATGACCAGCAGCTCCTGCAGGCCCCCAGCTTCCCACCCTTTCTGGCTTCTCCATTTCCTTTGCAAAACCAGTCAATGCAGTCATGCACTCTCAAGAGACTATTGCATTTCAGGTGTGGTCAAAGTTAACTTTGTGTAGCTCAGTCTTTCCATATGCTGTGGAGACTCAGTAAGTTAAAATTAGCACACAAATACGATATTTTCTCTCAGAAGACGCTGTAAACACTTGAAGAAATTATTTTATTATCTTCAGGCTGTCCTAGGGAGAACTTTTCTCTTTCTAAATACGAAACTTTTCAATAAGAAAAATAAAACTCCCAACAAGATAACTGACATCAAATTTTACTGTATGCTTTTTCTTAATATTGCTATCATTTTAAATACAGTCTTTCTTAGGTTCCAGGAAGAGGAGTTCATTAGTTCCTAGCACATGTGGGCTTCACAGATTGTTATATCTAAGCACCTCAACACGTGTTACTCCAGAAAGGTACACAAAGTGAAAAGGTTCAATTGTAGCATCTAAATTTCAGATTCACTTGTTATTCTGCAGCAGTTTTCTTTAAACTGCTGCTTTCTTTACAGTGTGTTTGTTTTGGTCTACACAAGAGGCAAGTCCTTTCCTCCATTAGTTGTTCTGAAATAAATCCATGGAAACCTGTGTGGACATCGCACCTCCTGACCTGAAATCAGAGTTAGGCCCAATGTCAGGATTTATTAACCTGGAGGTAAAATTTATGACAGCACTTATATATGACACATTTTAATTAAAATGCAAACTGCTAGGATGGATTTATTTTTTTCTTTTTATATTTTTGTGGCCAGGCTGTTGCAGTAATTGAGGACTCATTATTATGATCATCATAATTATTTTTCTTTGTTTAATGTTCAAATGAAGTTTTGTTTCCATCTTCCATTTCATTTTACAGATTTTGATCTTAGTAGCAGCCTGGAGAACCTTGTTTAATTCTCCTACATGTTTGGACCAAAGAAGAGAACTAATTAAAAGGAAAAACTGGTAAGTACAAAGAAGGTCCTAGAAAAAAAATAAAATGAGAAGTGTAACAATTGCCAATAAATGCACTCCTAATCACCAGCAACCAGAATTACTGAGGTATTATTCCAAGTAGTTATTCTCCTATCTGAGAAATTCCGCCTTTCCCTACTAGGTCTGGAAGCAAGTTTCTAGCCAGATTTTCTTGAGGCCATCACACACACAAATTCCCTGCCTGATGACTTTAGGACACATTGTGCCTTACACAAGTCCTAATGATTAGGGTTTGTCCAAAACCCAGAATTATTTATGTCACAGATTTCCCTTTTTCCCCACTTTCACTGAAAAATTTCATCTGGCTTTACAGAGTCGTTCAAGACTAAATCCTGATCACTTCAGACACCGTTGGAAATCAAGTGATGTGTTACAAGCTCACACCTCCCATTCACTTCTCTATATTCATCATGCCCTAAGGGGAAAAATAATGTTGCAATCTATGGAGGCAATGTGTTTACTGTTTTTATTTCAATATAAAATAATTTGAAAATAGGCATAAGTGTACATAGATATTTTATCTGAAAATAAAATGGAATGATTTGCATTGACTACATGATGTCATAAGTGTGTTGATGATGCACTTAAATTGCTACCCCTCTATGACAGACTAGTTCTTGGTCTGTAGTTAACTACTGCATAGGTACTAAGGTAACTTACGACCTCTTTTCTATACCATAGCTTTTACATTTTTATCAGCTGTAGCAGTATCATTTTACAAGCAGGTTTGACATACCATGGAACCAAAGAGGTGCTTGTTTGGATAATTTCTGGAAAACTTATTGAGATTCTTTCCTATATATTCATTGACCCTCACCTAAAGAAAAAACACAGAATAATTTAGAGAGCATATAGCTCCTCTTTCTGAACTAAAAACCAATACAACATGAAAATATTCCATCTATTATAGAAATTATGAGTTCTGAGTATAAATTATGCAACAGTTAACACACGTCAATCCAGCTATCCTTACAGTGGTGGTGGCCAAAATGTTATCCCCAGATTGGTCCTGGCTGAGCATTAAAAACAAGTGCTAGTAGACAAAGTACTATTCTGACAGTAAGGGAAGAGGAAAAAAGCAGAATGTGTCATATGATGGATTTCAACAAAGCAGAAGACCAGGAGGTCACTGTTCAGCTCTCAGCACTTTGAGACTGATCCATGTGCCCAAACACGGATGTCAATGATTTGCAATGCTTTCAGATGTCTTCCTGCCTCAGCTGATGTTGCAGATGGGCACGGGCATCCCACAGCTCTGCCAATCCTACCAAGGCTATATAAGCAATCTAAAATCTTTTAGGTGTCTAAGTTAAGTACCCGAATCATTTCTCTTTTATCTGTCTTTCACGGTCTGAGAACTATGAGCTTGTAAAAACATCCCACATTGCAGCACTACTCCTGTTACTGCCACTGCTCCATCTATCAGAATCTGTTGGCACTGGGACACTCAATATTTTATTTTAGAAAAAGATCACATATCCCCCTCTCGCACTTGCATAATACCATGTACTAAAAAGACATGCAGCATTTAAACGGATGTAAGTCAGACCATCCTCGAGATCAAGTATATTTAACACTCAAATTTACATGTCAAATGGACAAGTCTGGAACAGGCCATGTTGCGAGGTGCTTCAGAACAGGGTATAATATAAAGAATCAAACTGCAGCTCCCATGTCTGTGCCCCAGCTGCATCCTAGCTCCACCAACAAGAACTCCAGCACCCAGGGGAGCCAGAAGCTGTGGCACGTTCCCCCGGGCATCTTGAACGGGGACCCACAAGTCCAGGACATGCCACAGAGTTCCTCTGCAAGCTTCCTAGATGCCACTGCCTATAAGATTCAAGTTGCATTTCCTCTCTAAAATTAACACTGATCCCCACATACAGAAGTAGTAAGAAGAAACAAAGATTAGAATTTAGAAAACTAACAGAATTACACTCCTCAGCTATTGGGGTTTCAGGAGACTGGCAGAAATTACCAGCACAGACACTTTTTGAATTACAAAAAGCAACAGGGAGACAGACTTGTTAAGCTTTCAAAATTGCTTTCATTCCATTTACACCAAAGAAATCACACAGTGCTCAACACTTCTAATTTTCAATCACAGCTAGCCAACCTTGATCCCATGGTCTCTTGTTAATTTTTCCTTCTCACAGACCCAAGAAGCTATATTAGTTCACCATTTTAATGTGCTTTCATCCTGCATAATTTAAATTCCAATGGCTGAACTGAGAACTTCTATTACAGGCATCTCTTAAATTGGATGAAGGGCTTCAGACAGCTTCTGTTAACAGAGAACAGTCAATCGTTTATTACCGATATGCTTGCGGTGTGTACCTGAGGCACTGCTGCTGTTTTACATATAACAGGCAATTCTGCATTC
Source organism: Cygnus olor (assembly GCF_009769625.2). NCBI lineage: Eukaryota > Metazoa > Chordata > Aves > Anseriformes > Anatidae > Cygnus > Cygnus olor. Next base: position 37,842,916 of record NC_049172.1, on the reverse strand, counting down.
TCAACATTGTCCAGAGCCAAAAGGTCAACACATAGGAGCTGCATTATAATGTAAATAACATCATACAGATGTAAACGTTATTGTACAGACACATCCTGTATCGGAGTACCCCTCTGCCTTTTCCCTAGGTGGTGCCCTTTACGATCAGTTCCACACCTACTTTCAAGGAAAGTGAAGGAGAAGAGGTACCGAATATTCCAGTTACAGAATAAGGGTACATCCACAAAGAGATATTGCAGTTATTCATATCCTGTCATCATACAGGTATAGACAGTAACACATACGAAAATCAGGACTTTGATATCAGGTTTTGTTCCAAGTTATCTTCACCAAATTTTCCAGGAAAGCCACTGCAAAGACTTGTCACACCTTGGTGGTCTACTGCTTATAGGACTGTGGCTGTGGTCCAGGTTTACCATATGGATAGCACAAAATCATTTCCAATTAAAAAGCAGTATTATTATACTTTACAGGGTAATAAACTGAGAAAAGCCAAGATTTTCAAGCAAGCCTAGACTTGAGCTAGGCGAATATTCATATTCACAGCTTTCTGTTCCCCAAGCTGCTACTCATCCTGGGTTTAAGACCTTTCTGAATTTCCCCAAAATATATATTTAAATGCCAACTTCTAGGTTCAGATGACTAAGCTGTAACAGGTCACATAAATTAGGCCTCATATCAACCGTAGACTGTGCCATAGGCTCTGTTAACATCTGAGAAAAAAAGCATTTTTAGGGTCAGGATCATCTGACATATCTACCTTCAGAATGAGATCCACCACATCCCAGACATTCATCCTGTTTCCAGCGACTGTAAACAGTCTAGCTGTTTCCTCAGATGGAGGCACACCAAAGGTCTACATTTGAGCAAATGAACCCTAGCCTAAGAGGCAAAGAGCAAATTCTCCCTGTCCAGTGGAGGGTTGGGTGAAGAGCCCTGAGCTGGTGGCAACCAAGCCGGTCTGAGACAGCAGCTGAGAGCCACACAGCCAAATTATTCTGGCACCCAGAAGCAGCCGAGTGCTGCAGTCAGCACAGAAAGTTCTGCTTTCCAGACAGCTCTGGTTGCAAAGCCTGCTTTCTAGGGGTGAACTCAGCACCATCAGTGTAGGAATGGTCCTCTATATCAGGAAATAGGATCTTCTACCTATATATTGAATATAAACAATCAAGTACTATTCAGCTTCAATGAGGCACCGATACACTATTTATGATGACTACTTGCTGTCACAAAGCTTTGTAGCATGATTAAAGGTTATTTTATATTTACAGGTATAGAAAAATATATTAATAAAATACTAAAAATGCAAATAAAAAAAAAATCCCCTTGTATTGTAGAGTTTGACTTTTTAAAACCTCATGGAAAGCCTGTATTTCAGTATACTGGGTACTTAAGGGTAAATAACAGTTTCATTTTTTCCAATGCTTTAAATCCTTGAAAGCTTGTTAACTTCCCAGCTATGGATCATGATACCTCCCTTCCAAGATAGGCCTGCAGTTCTAGGCATTACTTTAAGAAAATACAATTTAGTTTACAAGACTTCACATTTAAAGTCTTCTGGAAGTAAATTAAAAAATGAACAAACAAACAAAAAATTTCCTGCAATAAAACTCCCCTATAAACAAATACTGGAGAACAGCAAATTACTTCATAGCATTAGACAATTAAATGAAGTCTTTCAAATGAGAAAAGATTACTTTAGCTACTGAGAAAGAGATAGTTGTTACACTTGGATGTGCTTTAAAAGGGAAAGGTTTCGTTAAGTGGTGCCTTCAACAGAAAACGGTTTGCTGATCCATCGCCAGCACGTAGCAGCTTCGTCTCTGTCAGCTTCAGGTGCTGCTGGGGGTGGGCACAACAGTTGTCAGAAAGGACTTACTTGAGGATCATCATTGGAACAGCGTGCATCTTCGTTTGAGAACAAAAGTACTTGAGTTTTGAAGCTGAAGTTATTAATAAATGGTGAACAAAAGGTCAAGCCTCTGTATTTATATCCTCTGTTTAGAATGTGTCCATTTGCTGAGGAATACGTTTTGGATGCGACATCATGTAAAATCTGTATGGCATTTATTTTAGGAAGGTCTCCAAAACAATTCTTGCAAGTTAAAATATCTTTGGAAGTTATTTAATAGCTCTATCACTTATGTTGAGACTTTACTCAGAAATTTTAGTTCAGAAACTGTTGAGCTAGAGATCCCTGTCAGCAGTTTCCAGAGCAAGTCTGATCATTCTGTAGGCAGCACTACATTTATAACAGCTGTCAGTCCTATAAATTTAGCCTTGGGCATTAGAAGTCAGACATAAAAGTCATGCATTTTGTTCCCAGCACAACAAAAACAAAAGGACTGTGTGTACCCGTTGTCTCCCTAGGAAGGACAAAATCATACTTCCACCTCACAGCATCAAGGTTCCAGTCACTGACATCTCAAGTTGGAATCCTAATGCTTCACACTTTGGAAGTCCATTAGGATTAACTAGTCGTATTTGTAAGGATTACATTTCAGATAGCAATAAGTGATATGAATGAGAATAATAGGATGAAAGTGGGAACAGGAAAACACGCATTAGTCTTAATGCCAACAGCCCTTGTGCTCAAAGGGGGCTGGGTTAACTTCGTGTTCCTTTTACTGAGTTTCTTCTGCTTTCCAAGAGAAGCTCAAAGGGTGACCATGGCTGCAGACTTGCACGGTCTTCTGGAAGTTTGAACCCGTAAGATTTTAAATACCTTAACAAAGTACTACATCTACCCTGGAAAGCAATCCTGACCTGGCAGAAGCAGCAACTTAACAGTTTTATAGATCTCTTACACTTATAATTACTAGAACTATAGAAAACTAACACATGCCCTACAACACAAGTTCCCCGACATGTCAGTGCTTAGCAAAACACTTTGGGCTAGGATCATTATAAACTGTTCAAATAAAGACACAGTCCCGCAGCAGCTTTATCTCCGCTCCTTTAGAATTAATCAGCCCATTAGTCATTTGTTTTGCTGACTGTTCAGCCCCGGCCTTCTCAGGACAGCGTAATTCAATTTTGCCTGGGTTGCTATGACTATCACAGGGAAAAGAAGTGGAAGAATGTCTTCTATAGAAATAAATATGACTATCACAGGGAAAAGAAGTGGAAGAATGTCTTCTATAGAAATAAATAAATACGTTTAAAACCTGACATTTTTGAGGTGAAGACACATCACTATTTCCAGCTTGGTGTTTTCTTTCTAACATTAACAATGCATGATAGAATTGTTTCCCTAAAAATAAAGAACAAATCACATGTGCCAACATTTCTACGTCCTTCTCCATTTCTTTGAAATGGGGATGATCAGCCTGGGATGTAGTTCAAAACGTGCAATATGCGGACCATATTTTATAACCAGATCCATTCAAACCAGGAGCAACCTTTTTTTAGAAAAATATATTAACTATTGAGCTCGTTTGGCTGCTGCTATCTTGACTTCCTGAATTTACCCTTGAAGATTTATGTACACAAAAGTTAGCTGAATAGCTAGAAAATCTATCGGGTGACTATTGGAATTTTTCATAGTTATGACAGGAAACACACCACAGCAAGCCAAGCACTAAGCGCTTCACAGGTTTTCTTTTTCCCTAGGGAATGCCTTGCTCTGGAAAACAAAAAGGATTTTCATTTTCTTTTATTTAAAAAGAATGATGAATTCTGCTGTTTGGATCACTGATGACATACTACTGAATCTGATCATTTCCAAGCTACCAAAAAAGGGTTAGCTTAGTTTGAAGGGTGATCAGAGTTTTGACATGCTTCTCCTTTTACCCATCCTACCGTAATAAGGCTGCCACCTGAATGACATATTTTTGAGCTGGGCATCATATCTGCATGCAGAGAAAGCTCTCAGTCACTGAGTGACAGCAGCTACTGCAGCCACTCATCCTTAAAGAAAACATATTTTCTGTTAATACCTGCAAGTGCTCTGCTAACAGGAATTTCCAAAATCTGGATTATAATGGCTTCAACATGCTTTATTGATCTATTTTATTTCTTTACTGGAGTGTGGCTAGAAGCAAGATGATCTGTTTTATATAATGTTCTGACCTTCCCCTAAGCTTGGCAAAATCTCAGGCATAGCTGAAAGAATAGATGTCAAGTAAAAAATAGATTTGGAAAGAGCTTTTGAAAAATCATTCTCCAGTTAAAGGTCACTGAACACTAGTTAAATTATATAAGGAGACTGGGAATTAAGATTATGCACCTTTGGCTGTTTTCCTGCTTCACAGAATGTGAGAACAATTAATAATGCAAAGAGCTTACAGTATTTAATGATGCAGAGCACTTAGCAGAAATACCCATGCTATTTCCAAGACACCACAACAAAGATTGAACCATCTAAAGGAGGCTGGCTTTTCTGCCTGCACTGGGTATCATCTTGTTCCTTCATGATTTCTGAAAGCTCTACCCCACTCTCAACTTCTTTCCTGAAGAAGAAAATACCAGTACAATCCAGAATTCCCCCCGCTTAGTTAACCTCCTGTAGAAAGACTCCAAAGGTTTACATTTTGTCCTCAATTACACCCAAAATTCCAGTTTACCTAAAAAAATAAAATAAAATAAAATAAATAAAATAAAATGCCCAGGGTAGAATGGAAGATTAATAACACAGATTAATAACCAGGTAAAAGATTTGAAAAAAGGGCCAGTTTTTGCACTAGAGGAAAGCTACCAGAGGGGTCTGTGTTACATCCTATTGGGCATCCCCAGCATCTGCATGGATACAAGTCAGGGTGGATGAACAGCAGTGTGACTGCCCAGAGCATCCTATCTGGGTCCCGGTTTGTGTACTGGATTGCTAGAGAAAGAAGAGAGACAGGACCCACAGAGGTTAATCTTTTTTTTAAAAAAAACATTTATCTGAGGATTGCATTCAAAATAATTGATCTCAACGAGAAAAATGATGGAGCAGAAGAATAGCAAAGCTTCAAAGTTAATAATGAAAACACTTGGTTGATGACTTCACTTGCACTCTCTCAGTAGCAGCTCTTACAGTAAAAGCTGAAAAATGCAAAGCTAAGCACATAAAAGCAGGAGCGGGGCAAGACTGGCTAAGAGGCAGAAAGTCAGAAATGCCAGGCACTTCAGGACTTGTGCCTGGCAACACCTCCCCTCTTGCCCGCTCTTCTGAGGCAGGTCATAGCTGTGGATTTTAATCCCTCGTTACAGTGCAATTAGACACGCTGGGACGCGCTGCGTACCAAGGGCTTTGCGGAACAGTCCTGGGGAGCCTGCCGGGGTCTGGTGCCAGTCTGTCCGTGGAAAGCAATGAAATGAGTAAGAGCACACCTAACACCACACCTGCATAACGCAACACGAGCACCCACTTCAAAGAGATCGAAACAGGTTAAGTATCTGATGACCTTTATTCACATTTTGCCTTTTGTACTTAAAAAAAGATAAAATAAAATAAAATTTGGCACAAACCCATGCCAACTCCCACATGAAACCAAAGTTTTCCCAAGCTATACACATTTACTTGATCAAACCTTTCTTACTCACTCTAGACGCAGAGTGATCCGGTAAAGCCAGGATAATGAAATAATCTAGATCATTGTTTTAATTGACTGGAAAAAAATCTCTCATCCATTTAGGAGATCTGCACAAGGAAGAACAGACAGTGAGGGGATGGAAACATAGAAGAGGAATGCTTTGTCTTGGAGAAATTGCAACTTTATTTTGGGGTTGTGAAAATATTTTTCCTAACTATCTTGCAAGTGTGCTTAGTGCATATCTAATCTGAATCTACAGATTCATGTCAGACATGCACTTCTACAGATGCATGTTTTCTTTGTCGAGTCAATTTTGGCTCATCACAGCAAAATAAAAATGAGTTGATTGATACAACAAGCTTAGTACTTTACTATTTTAATATATATATCTAATTCGGCATCTTAGAAGAATAATACTCCTCTAACTGTAAAATAATAGGACATGAGCTGGCTGTAGGAAAAGCATGGGGGTTTTGGCAGAAGAAAATTTTTGAGTGTAAGGATGTGTTTCACCATGACTATTGCTGGTTTTGCATGTTTTGGGCACCTGCATTTTTATTTTCCCAGTGCTCAGAGTGAACTGAGAGGGACTCCACTCCAGCTCTAACACTTCGGCAGGGACCGAGCACCAGCAGCAGTACTCCTGTGGTCCTCACTAATACGTAAAAATAAGATGCAATGGCTGGGAAACAAATAAAGGAGATTAAGCTAGACAAGGAGAAAAATTTCTGTTTCTGATGAAACTTCTCATAAAGTGTTTTTGTCCCATTCACCCCTATATCCTCTTCTTTCTCATGCTCTCCCCCTTCTTCATCTCACCTGAACGATCACTGCCAGAGCATCCTACACTGTGGTCCCTTCTTTCAGCACCACATCCAATGCCACTAGTTTCTTCAACATAAAAGACAAGAACAAATGCCTGACTTTTCTTTTCAATGGATTTTATGCCAGGAAGAAAGGCAGTGCTATTTCGCAATGCTATTTTTGTCATCATAAGCAGAAACAGAACAGGCTTCAGATACATCCATATCTCCAGCTCCCCTCTCCAAGGCCAGGGTGCATACCCACTCCCATTTCCACATCTGCATGCAGCTCAGGCAAGCACAGTCTTTCACTCTTGAGATCTAGCTTCTGTACAAGGGACACCTGGATCCACCATAGCCAACTCCAGCACGTAGTCATGGCTGTGATGGACTATGCCACCAGAAAAATTTCATCAGGTGAATCAACTCCTTCCATCTTACTCAAGTTTGGGAGGTTGGCAGGGAAATACAAGCATAATTGGCAAGCTTTATTAACTTCTGCCTTACTAATAAAGACTTTGGCTGTGACTGAGATTTCTCAGAGGCTGGCAAGACATTTTAGGCAATTGGTGGTCTTCAGTCTGTGGTTTGCAAGACATCAAGAAATAGACCATAAATGACAGTTATCAACTTTAATAAAACCACACACACACTCCTATAGGCAAAAGCAAGTCACCAAACTAAGCAGAAGAAAATACAGATTATGCCCAAATGTTTAGTTAACCATTTTGACTACGTATTCCAGGACTGTCCATGGATTTTTGTTTATGAACTGTGGTCCTTAGATTGAAAGCAACTGGGATACACTGATTCAGAGCACACCAGTCTAACTCTGTGGTATTTGAACGGCTAACTGCTATCTGCAGCCAAAAGAGCTTTGTATTTAACATCTGAATGAGGAAAAGAACTCCTAAAACATGTTGGAAAAGCATACTGCAACAGAAGCAGAGCAAATGACGGAGCTTTGTAAAAGTGCGGGTATTAACAAATCCGGTAAGGTGGAGAATATGTAAAAGAAACTGAAAAAGCAGGAGGAAAAGGCAACAGCTGGTGTTTCACACCACAGTTCACAATCCCATTGAGAACAGGGAGCAGCAGCCCTCAGCCTGGGACAGATATTTTATTCAAGGGTAACCTGTGACCGCAGGGCTCCTGCAGACATGCAGCAGTGAAGAAAAGGGCAGAGCTGAAGCTGCCGCCGCCCCCAGTTCCCAGCCCTCCTCCCCACCTGCCTTCCAAACACTGCTGCCCCAAGGCATGGACGTCTGATTCACTTACCAACCAGCTCTCAACCCACCCCACTTGTCAGCCGAGTGTTTTAAGGCAAACTGATGTCAAAGCTGGCTTCCCATTGGAAGGGTGGAGCAGACAGCAAGGGGCAGAAAAGGCATCAGCCGTCAGGGAAGGAATTCACAGGGGCCGGGGGAGTTAAGCTCTACACAGCTGCTGCTGAGTCTTTGCTTTCAGCTCAAACTCAGCCCTAAACCTGTGTCCTTTTATGCTAGAATTCAGTGTTTCAGTGGGTTTCTCATCAGAAATGACAGAATGCCTACTGGTCTGTATCTACTGATCAGCAGAAGCCTGATAAGTGTCTTCTAGAAATGCCAAGTTTTTGTATAATGTTCCTACTATAACAACTAAACCTGTGAAACATTACATTACAAAATAACTACACATAACATTGGGATTTCTCTTTCAATTTGCATTTGTAGGTATGTACCCATGAGCTCTTCTTCAGACACATAAGAGCCTGGGCAAATTTTTCATGGTAAAATGCTTTGGAAGAAAAAGGAAATGAAACTCAGGGAAAAGCATCACACTCCTTTGCCCAGCCTATACTGACCACATCCCCCTGCCCTTAAGCACACAGTCTTCATTCAGAGGTCTTCCTCTCTAACCCTTGCCCTTGATGCTGCATTTCCAACTAGCTCCCTTCAGAAGTGAGCCTGAACAGTTACAGACTGAGGATGTTGCCAGAAAAGTAGTCAGTAGTACGATGTAATAAATTGCAAGTCAGGGTGCCCAATATTTAAGTCTAATTGACAAATTAAGGACACAAAGTCAAAATCCACAGGAATCCCAACCTTGACGATATTGTATAGACAGTAGATAATGAGAAACTGTGCTCTGTCTTCAGAAAAGTGAAAATATATCCAACAGACAACAGTGTATAGAAAATAGATAATGAGAAGATGTGATTTGTCTTTGGAAATGTTATTCAGAGTGGGCTTTGCAGCTTTTTCTCTGAGCCCTTTGATGCTCGTAGGGCTGACCGCGTGTCTTCGGTCACTATGTGGTCAACACTTCTATGCCGAAAACAGGGTTTGAGTGGAAACAAACAATGACTTCTTCAATTCTGTTCTGCCTGAAAATTGCCTGTGCTTCCAAGCAACTGGTCTAGCACCACCTGCCCAGAATTCCTAGTCCTGGGTCCAAGGAGGTCATAAGGGCTGCAGGGTCTTCATCACCCACTGCCCAGAAGAAAAATGGGCTCACGGTAGCTATAAACCATGACCCACTTCTGCCTCAGTGCTGAGCTACAGCGTGCTGGTGCACAGAATTGCTTCCTGCTCCAGGTGTAGGAGTTCACCTACTGAAAAACTACAGTTTTGAAGGTATCCCAGGCACTGCATCCCTGATGAGCTCTAAAAGGAATATTCTGAAGGCAACAATTTGTCGTTAGTACATATGTGAACCTGGACTAAAGAAGTAAACCTAGAAAAGACAGTCATCACAAAAAAAAGACAGTAAACTTTCTTACAGGGAAAAAAAAAATAAAAACAATAAGGTTTTGGAAGTATATGGAACTTAGACACAGCTTGCAAAAACCTGAGCACACTGAACTCTGAAATTCTTCTCCTTAAAGAGTTCCTGGTCTGTTTGCCTGAGGACACAATACTAAGGACAGTATTATTTATTACATACAATAAAAACACAACTTTAGGTCCTTTTAAAAAGTTACTGATATAGATCTTGGGTTCTTTATACAGGACAATATCTGTTACTTTCCTAAACATTTACTGGATTGCAGCTAAATTTATTTTTTCATATAAAATGAAAGTGTGTCTGGCACAATTTACTTTTTTATTTTATTTTTTTTTATAATGGTGTATTAAATCAGTCCAGAGACATTGACAACAGAGTGGTAAATATTTAAGATTACATCTTCTTTCCTACAACATTATTCTTTTCCCTCTCTATCAGATCTACTGTCAAATAACTCAGTTCCCCCTTTTATTCTCACTCTTCAAATGCTCTCAACATCTCAGCTACACTAAGATCATCAGATTTCATTGGAAAGACGAGCAGACATCAAAAGTCAAAAGAGCACTTCAGGCACAATCCAAAGTTACTGTAGTCAACAGAAAACATTGTCTTCCATTTGACTGGCTCAACATTAAGCTCCAAATATTTATTGTCACTTCTAATGATCGTATGCCACAGCCTCCAATAATATTCATTACAGTGAAGTGTTTATTGGGAAATGGTAACAGTAAATGAGATGAGACATAGCCAGATAGAAACTCAAATATCCATAACCCTTCTCCTATCTAGGGATTGCTAGAAGACCAAAATGAGTATTTCTTTCACTTTCTCCATCTAAGAAAGATTCACGAAGGACTTCAAACAAAGCTCAGGGAAACATTCAGAAAGAAACATTGTCCAGCAGAGCTGGGATAATCATGCAATTATTATTCTGATCTGGAATTCCCAGCAGGTCAACAGCTGCCTTGCAAGAAACACTGCTGAACATCAGGCAATCATTATACACTTCCTTTGGAAAAAAAAAAAAAAAAAGGCAAATTTTAATCATTCAGGTGTGCTTAGCTAGCAGCCATTCACAAACATTTCTCCAGAGAAAGCTTTTGTGTTTGCAATTCTCTGATCACGTGTTGGGCCAAGCAGGAGGTTGCGTTGGTTGGTTGGTTATGGGCTTCTCCTGCTGCTGTTTTCCTTCTCCTGTACCACAGACTTGCCTTATTTGAAATTCTGATACAAATCACAGCACTAGGGCAAAGCTCAACATTTCTGGGATCTGCCTTTAGCCATAATTATAGGCTCACCTTTGTGCTCTGCACTTTCAAGGGTGGCAGCTGCTATAAATTACCACAGGTGGGGAGAAAAAAAGAAAAACAGCAGCATTCTTGAAGGGGCACCAAACAAGCTACAAGTCTGTCCATTGACATTTTCCTCCTGGATAACTCAGACCAGGAGGTCAAAACAATGGCTGACTAACAAGACAGCATGCAGGGAAAAGGTTACCATTAATAATGCAACAGAAGAGTGCTATGTGGACCAATAATGGTAGGAAAAACATACCAAAATGACCAGTACAGGGTCATAATACAGGGGTCATGATAAGGCAGGGGTAATACAGGCGTAATACAGGGGTCATGAAAGAAATGACTAGATGCTAGTCAGAGAAGTGATTTTCTAAAAAGGATGTAATGCTGTTAGCTAAATATCCTTCCAAGTGTTCAGTAACTTCTTCCCCTGATGTATTTCCTTCAGAAGTAGCAAGTACAGATCTACTGATGTTCTTACTTTATTAGTAACATAAGCCAATGCTTGGGTTATTTTGCTAGATGACTTTACTACACAACCTCTGACTTGTACACTCAGACAACTGAAGAAAAAGGAAAAGACAAATGGAAGTGTACCTTGTGAATGACGCCATTCAGGCCACTCTGGAGGGAAGCATTCTCTTCCCACCACAACAACAGCACAAAGAGCGATGGATCAGCCATCTGATGCCACCCGTCACATACAGTCATCCCTAACAGTTTCACTAGTCTATGCACTAATTCAACCTTTGATCTGACAGATAGTTATTGATATTACCAAAAAGATTCATAAAGGATATCTGAAGTAAGCTGTTATCAACTAACCAAATCACCTTCGGAGGTAGGTGAGACTTCATGTCCCAGATCTACAGAGAACTGTGTCCTGTACAATACTTGTACAATTTCAGTAGCATTCTCACAAGCAACATTGGCATGGAATAACCTTGTACCTTGCTTGGATATAGCCTTCAAGCTTAGGTTTCCTTTCCATGAATGCTGGAACCTAGGTGATGCAAACCCAAAAGCTCCACAAACCAGCCGTGTAGGCATAGTGGTGCTGACATGAGGCATTCTAATAAAATAAATGTATTCTACTGCTCTACAGACATCATTGCATTTCAAATCCAGTGTGTGGCACAGACTTGGAAGCTTACAGTCTGAATAGTGCAGATTGCCAATTTCCAAAACTAATTGCATTAGTAGCGTTCTGACAAAGAAAATGCCTTCTTACAAGACGTGTAATTTTAAGGTTCCAAGAAGGTATAATGCCAGGTGTTAGTGAACTGCAAACATAATTCATTTTCTTAAAGCTAACTGTTCTCTAATTCTTCTCTTACACTACCGTAAACCAGGAATAACTTCAGTGAATTCCTGTGAGTTACAGCAGACAAAGACTTGTGTATGTAGAAAAAGAAACATGCAATCTGTTATATAAACTAAAAGCAGGGAAAAGAGTTTAAGTAACAGTTTTATAAACAAATGCCCATCATATCTATAATTGATGACCAGGAAATGAGTCTGTTCTGCATAATAAAGAAAAAATGGCCCATCTTACAACCCCTCATAAGAATAACAAACATGAGGTGCAAGCCACTGACTGACATGAAGGATTTACAAGGTAAAGTGAACATGGTATTCCTTTCCAGCAACAGCTTTGGAAGTGGTTTTGCAGTTCAGTCGTATGGAGACAATTCTGGAGAAAAATGTGCGTGCGTGGGAGTATATAATTGTAGGGAGAAGACAGAGACAGGGTGCAGGTATACTGCCTGTTCAGTAATCTTTTTGCTAAATAATCCCTTCTCCCACCAATGTCAAAATGGAAAATGTATTCAGTGTCCTTGTACTCTCTTTTGCTTGTATATACCTACAAAAAAAAAGCCTTCAGTCACAGCCTTCAAGTACAACACAATAAAAATTATTTCAGAACTGGTTTTGGTGAGGTAGGTAGGAAAAGAAGCCTCAACACGGTATCCTTCACATGTGGGAGATAACAAAAGATTCAACTTCCTAATATTCTTTCTAATTCTGATCCCAGTTTTGTGATTTTAGCTCATCTTCATCACAGGCTAGTGAAGTAAAGACTTAATGGGACTATGACTGGGACTTCCTAAAAACAACTACATATTACCTTTTTCATCAAGAACAAGCACAAATGTTGCTTTAGGTCAGAAGCCTATAACTGCTGATGTCTGGAAGACCAAACCAAGTTTCTTCATTGTAAAATGTCTGAGGTATAAGCACAAAAGCTGAAGAGAGGAACTCAATAGATCTTTTTTAAAAAATATGCCTATTAAAAGCAACTAAATTTATTTTAAAGATATTACCACCTCATAAGTGGTAACGAATTAGTATGAATATGACAGCATGTGTGAATCAGTAGTTCATGTTGCTGCTCTATCTACAACATCACCCAGTCGATATGGAGTACGGGCTGTCCTGCATTATGTATTTCTTCTCTGAAATGTCAAACTTTTTCTTCAGAAGCAGAGGGACTATACTACAGAGACAAAAACAGATTTACAGTCGTATCCCAAGTGATTCACTTCCAGAACAATTAAGCCTCATCTTGGGACTCTCTGAATCTCTAATGCTCTATACGCCTCATTACAAACAGCCCTAAAACTTCTGTATGTTAAGGCACAAAATCAAAAATGTTCTGGACTAAGTGTTCTCAATCACTGACACTCCTCTGCACTCCCTGCTTTGAGAGTGTAATGTCTGAGGAGAAAAGACAAAGAGCTGGTTCACAGAGCCAGCTGAGGAGCTAAACAACACTAATCAAGCATCCCTCAAGGAAAAAGAATAGCTTTGCATAAAGCCACGCCACCTTCTAATCATGTGGTATCTAATCTCTGTATCAGAGACATACTAGAGAGCTGAGAAGATATGAGGGTGCCAAGACAAGTTTCGATAGAGAGTGTGAGCTTCTACTAACTTGGGCTTAGAAATACAAAGCAATGAGGAAGCCAGGTATGGGCAGGCAAAAGATGGAGTTTTCCTGTGACTTAAAACCTGGTGAGAGGCACACAGAGAGACTGAGGCAACAAAGCATCCAAATCACTGGAAACATGACAATGTGCAGATTTTGAACTGGCACACTTTTTTCATCATTTATTTAATGAACCAGTGAATTCAGGGTGGAGTTAAAGCACAGTGTGTCTCAAGAGCTCTGTTACACTGTCAGATTTTATTCAGACCACCTGAATTATAAGACTGACAGAAATCAAAGTTTATCTGAGGATATACAAGGAAATGTCAATCTGTGTTGCAATTCTAATGGGACAAGTTGTCCTTTCCTCAGTCAGGCTGATACCCTTAAAATCATGAAAAAGATAGACAGAACGAGCAACTGAATGAATACCAAAGCACCTACCTTTAAAGCACCTAACCCAAACAAACAGTGTGACAGGGTGTGGAGGAAGCCTGCACTCCTTCATGACCACACTTGTGTAAGCCAGTTTGAGCAGCTGTGCTGTGCCGGGTATCAGGGAGCACAGGGGTGAATGGAAAAATGGGCTGGTTCCCATGACAGCAACCCTTAGGGCTCTTCAAGAAGGGGAATGGCAGGCCAGGGACAAGCCTCAGCTGCCTTCTTGACCCACATCCCTAGAAGGATTAAGCTTCCAACCAGGCTGAAGTAGCCAGCCTCTCCACACCTTCTGGCAGTGCTGGCAGTGCCCTGAAAGCCTGTATTGCCAATGGTGCTGCACACACCATCAGCCTGCTTCTCTGCCACTGAAGTGAAAATGCATTTCCTCTCCTCTGGCCACCAGAAACCAAACTGAAATAAAACCCTTGCAAGATGAGGAATATGAGGAGGGTGACGGAAGTGATGAAGAGGATGAGTTCAAAGGAAACAAATGTTCATTACAGTAGGATTTATCATCTCATCTTTACCAAAAAGGAGAAGATACTGCTCATTTTGCAAACATCCATGGCACAGACCAAAAAAAAAAAAGGAAAAAAAAAAAAAAAGAGGGAAGAGGAAGAAGAGATATGACAGAAGGACAGAGATTCCTGGCAAGTAAAAAATGTTTTTTTTTTTCCTTGGAACTGTCTCCTTTCTCTCCTTATATGTGCCAAAGGCTTGACATTTCTCCACTTTTACCTTGTGATCAAGAGTAGGCCCCAAGGTGGCAGCCCCAGGCCCCAGGATGGGTCCACCTTGGGCCACACATGGTGTTTCAGCAAGAGACAGAGCTGTCCCATCAGAGACAAACAAGAACTGAAGAAATCCTACCTCCTACCCCTTTCAGTTCACTCACACACTTCTGCAGGATGTTTAAAAACTGACGTAACAGATCTGAAGGATCAGAAGAGCCTGCAGTCATGGCCAGCGCTGCTGTACACAGCAACCAGCACTGAGTCAGCCAAGACTCCTGCAGACCTCACCTACCCTACTTCAGGAAGAATTTTCTTTGAAAGGGAAATGAAACAACTTCACATAAGTGACTGATCAAAGAGGCACACCAAGTTATTATTCATATGACACCTTCTTTTGTTAAGTTGACCTCCAAATGAAACTCGAGCCCACAGGTTGCTTATCAGAACACCTAGCACAATGCTGAATGTCACATTATTGAGAGCCTAAATGCATCTGTTTAATATCTGAAAGATTATCTTGCTTTATAGCACACGGACAATCAGAGGATCAGAGTAATTGTTTCACAAGCACAGGCGCTTTTTGTTCCTGTAATCCACTAACCAGGAAGGGAAGCCAACCTGCATAACCACCGGAGCAGATTAAATTGTTAGCTGTCACACACAAGATAAAGGAGAGAAGTCGTTTCTGCGCCTCCAGTTTCACAGGCAGAATTCAGTTCCAGAATACATAGTGTTGCCAATACCTGGCATTACAAATTCATTAGTCAGCTTTCATTCCTCCTGCAGCAATCCCCCTACTCAAAAGTCTTTTAAAAATCTCTTTCTCATGATGTATCCCTTTGTCTTCTGGTGTCTGGACACTGAGGAGGAATTAAGCTCCTATTTTCTGGCCTTTCCCTGCAGAACAGCTGAGCCAAGAGATTTAAAACACACCCCTTTTTCTAATAAAAAAATGAGTGTCTCCCCTCGAGAAGTCATGGCTTTCAGAAAACTGCAGAGGTCCCTAAGAAAATGTAGGTACTCATCAACAACCCATATACTTCTGTGAGATGGTGGAGAGGAACCAGTCATGGTGCTGATCCTGACACAAGAGTATCATTATGAATGATATATCATTATGTGTAAACGAAACTTTAAATCAGTTTAGAGTTTTGGAATGTTTCTACATGAATTCATGATAAAAGTAAAACACAAGTCATTGATTTGCATGTACGACAGAAAAAAAATGGAGAACTGTAGAAAATTATACATTAAAAAGTCTGACATAAGACAGTGAGAACCAGCCACAACAAAATTTTATATCAAGCCATACTTCAATTCAAGCATAACTTATTGGGCTTGTTCTAGACACAAACAGTAAACACCTGTGGCCTGAAATATCAATTTTCTAAGTACAGAAACACTAATTAATGTTTATCCATCTAGATCAGCTCAAGAAGGTCCAGCAATAAGACAGTACTTCAGCAGTCTTCTCATTTAGCTTTTCTGAGGAGAAATAAATAAACAAATTGGTGCTTCGCAAATTAACAGACAAGGAAGTTTTGATTATCCTGAATTGAAACTAAAAGTATATAGCATGCTTGTTCGTCTCCACTCACTAGAAAATTTCAGTCCGCTGTACTCTCAACTCAGTCTTCTGTTTTGTGGCCTTAGTTCATATGTGTAGGGTCCCTTGAACCATAAAAATCCTCTAATCAGCCTGTACTTTACAGGTGAGAAAACTCAGAATGACCCGGCCCACAAGCTCATAGAAAACAAGTTCTAAAATGAACATGTGCGCCTAAGCAATTTTTTAGGCATTAAAGAGTTTGCACATGTGCAGACAAGCAGCATTTCATCGAGAAACAGTGCAAGCCAAAGTAGCTGTATTTGAAAATTTTTATTTCAAATTAAATTGTAGGGGAAACTATAAGTTTCTCTATGTATTTAGATGATCTAATTTCCTCCAAAATCAGTGTTGTAAGATCCCTCCCCCTCTACTCTGTTTTCCCATATTAGCAAAAGAAAGCAGTTCATGAAATACACACAGACAACACCCAGGAAAAGCTTCAATTACTATACTGAATGTGACATCCCTCTGGCAAAGGGGGCAATCTGAACCACATCCTCCTGGACTGCCATTAGAGTCAATGGAAAGAAACGAGGCACAAGTCAGTAGGAACTGAAAATGGAACAGGGGAATTACATCTCAAAAATTTGTCTTTCTCTACTTTGACTACATGGGGAGCTTAGGGTGACTACCTATGATTCAGACAACAACTCCAGAGGCATTTCAAGTTGGATGAGATGAATCCCAGCACAAGCAGTTTCCTAAGAGCACTCGTATTTTATCAATGGAACTTCTCAAAGAGGAACCTCATCTGGTGGAGAGGACAGCCAGGTTGACATCCGATGGTAAACCTTGCCAGAACATGTTGGTGGAATCCAGTGTTTCACCAATACACTCAAATATATACAAAGAGAGCATAAAACGACAACAACAAAGAAAAAAAAAAAAAAGAAAAAAGGAAAAAAAAAGAAAAGAAATCAGAATAGCCAGAGGGAACAATCCTGTTCCTAGAAAGCTCCTAGCCTTGTCAGCTACCATTTGACTTAAAAGATCACTCAGGTTTTTTTCCATAGCTGCCATATTATATTTATGCTGTGTTCAGGTTTTGGAGGGACAGGCTTTGTTACTAATCAAGTTTATTTTTTCCACTCTCCAGCTAAGCTGTCTTTCCTCTATAGATATATGTTTATTATTTATCTCTATTATACAACACAAAGTCATTTCAAACATGTCATTTAAATTCCATGCCCATATTTTAAATGAAGGATAGGCGTCTCATATATCAGTTTTAATGTGATCTATACTACACTGTGTTTATAGAATAATCTAATATAAATAAAAATCCAAGCAGCAATCTAGAAGGTATCTTAAATGCCCTCTCTAAAAAGTGTACTTCAAACTCAAAAAAGTACATAGTCCACAAATTGTGAGTAGCTAATAAACTGCAAACATTTGTCTTTGCAGGATGGAAATTCTGAACTACAATGAGAGTACAGTGATTCTCCTGTTGGAAGGAGAATCCTTATTCTCCTAGATTGTTTCTTTTTTCTTTTTCCAGGGAAAACAAAAAAAATGTAATTATATAACACTCAAGAACTGCATATTACTCTAAGCTATTCAGAATTCATGTTTCTGAGAGAATACAGAAAACTTCAAACTTCATGTTTATTTTTAATCACCACTACTGATTCTATTCCCTAATAATTTAACATGAACAAATGGAGAGCAAAGGCAAGCTTTTAATATAGGGAGAGAAGAGACTAAAAATTAACAAAATGTAAGCATTGTGAATGAACACTAAAAAAGGAGGAATAAACTTCTCTTTTACTTTAAAAATTTTTCTGCTTTTTTCCTTTAAAAAGCCAGGGGGAAAGAAAAATACCTTGAAAGCTTCTTGTTCTAACTACAGTTAGTTATTTTTAAAAGGCATCCAAAATCACAGTGTAGTATTTAGGAAACTGCATTTTAGGCAATTTGCTGGAGATTTTTCAGACATAAAATTAACTCTCCACCCCCAAAAAATATATTAACAACAGAATGCATTGTACTGATTTGCCTAGAATGAAAAGTTAGTTGTTAGTTCCAGCCCAGCCTTTGTTGTGATCTCATTATAAACTACTGAAAGAAAACCACATATCCTCTTTTCCTGCTGAATGTGCTTTTTCCTGTCTTAGGACATCCATCTCCTGTTGCTGCTACTGCTATTGTTTACTGAAATGTTTTCTAAACACGATGTGTGTTACCATGCCCAGGTCTGACAGCAGTTTGATGAGTAGGGTAGGTATTCCCTGTAGCTTTCCTTTTTCGTTATGAAAGATCTGTAACTAGATTTGTTCCCAAACTATGAATGAGGTGATCTAGAAAGCCAAGAAGTTTGTAGGTTTGAGGTGGCCCTAAGTCATTCCTTAAAAGAAAATCTTTATTTTAAAAAGCTGCTCTTGGGACCATCCAGCTTCCCATTCTCATCTCATGAAATTCCCATTTCAATCTCATGCACCAGGCAGTATCCCCTCACTGCAACACATCAAGGCATACTCCTATTTCAGGGTGACGTATAAATCCAATCTTAGCACATTAAATCCTCGAGCTACTTCTTCACCAGGACTTGACTCTATTTTCAGTCATTCGAAAAGCATTTTTCCTAATGAAGACACAGCCCTCTGGGAAATCAGGCCCAAATTTGCCCATCACAGCTGTCATTCACTGAGGTACTCAGCATATACCGTCACCTAAGACAGGTCCAGGTCATGAAGGAGAAGTACAGAGAACAGTCTATGAGTGCCAATTAGTGTTCACATTCAAGCTGACTCAGCTTCAGTGGTGAGACACAGCCTAAGTTTTTTGTGTACCAGCAATTTTCTACTTTCTTGTGCCTATCTCTAGCTATTACCATGCTTCACTATTAAGACTTTCCTCCCCACCCTCCCACCCCCCTGCTTAATTCCAAATATAGCTATTGCTTCCTTAGGCTCCTGCTTTTTCTTACTTGTTCATCTACTTTTTGTATTACAGGCTAATGATCTGTCAACTAATATTAAATTATTTGCTCTCCTAATTGCCTATTTTCAAATAATAGACTGTGGAGTAAGGTGGCTACCTTAGCACTTTCCCTGTGTATTTCAAAAGAAGAATTGATACATTAGAAATGAAATACTCAACCCCCAAGAGAAGCCTAGTTCTATTTATTACTCACAAAACACATCATCCACAAAATTAATATATTTTACAATATTTCCATAGTATTTATATTTTTTTATCACCTTTCAGTATTGGTTGCTTTCACTGCGAAGCCTATGAGGTTTTCTCAATTTCATATCAAACATTCAAAGCATGCTGAAAATTTAATACCAACAAAATGCTGTACTTGAAAACAAAGAGGAAAATAAGTGGTTGAATGCAGTTGTATTCTTTTACCTAGTAAAAATTATTCCTGCATGCCAATGGAAAAAAAATAATATAAAAACAGCTGTCCAGGTTACCAGTTTAAGATCAGTCCTCCTATATGTCATAGGAGCTACCCAGATAAATATACTCAAGACTTCAAACTTCCAAGAACTTGAGGAGCCGCTGTTGATGAGGTTCTCTCTTTTTAAAAGGGAAAATACAGTAGCAGAGTTGTCAATAGGATGTACACATACAGGAAACAACATCCCCTACTTGTCTCCTCCAAATCCCATAATTATTTTTCTTGGATGGGTTTTTGTTCATATTTTCTTCAACTCTTCCTGGACTTTACAATGAATCAACTACACCAGTGGAGCAGTGTGGTTACCCTAAACCCATGAATAGGCTGAAGGTGTAAAAAGACATGGAAAAATACTGACTAAAGGGCTGCTGGCAACTCAATAGAGACATCTGAGTAAGCCAAATAAAGCTCCTCTCTTTCAGACCTTTCAGATTCACAAAATAAATTTTCACCAACACTTCACCAAGATTTTCATCCTCATTTCATGAACATGCCGCAGCTGGACAAAAAAAAAAAACAAACCACACCACTCTTTGGAGAACAGAAAAATGAGACCTTGCAGCATCACAAGACACTTACAAGACTACAAGAAAATGGTATCATGTCAGTTACTAAGACCATTCACAACAGTGTTCCTTTCTTTCTGCTCAACCTTTGAACGCATATACTTTAATAAGTAAACTATTCCAACCGAGAGAAAAATCAAGGTTGCGTGACACTGGATTAAACCTAGTAACGCAAAATTTTTATGATTTCCTCAAGGAGATAATCCACCTTTGTAATACCTTTACACAGATTATTAGTACAGAGTAATAAGCCTACCAAAATTATCTTCTTGGTACAAAATAAAACTCACTTTAAAGGCTAATATGACAGATAGATTAATGCAGAATATTGCTTAGCTTCCAAATATTTGTTTTAATTATTATACTCTAAAAAAAAAAAAACTCAGTAAAGATTCAGAGGATCCTTCAAGTTCTTAGTGATCTGTGACATTAAACACAGGAAGCCTATGAAGATATCAGCTATGCCTCATATTCTATTCTCAAGATAAGAAGAAAAATAAAATAGGAAATAGACCTTAAGCTTGCATTGATCTTTAACCTAAAATCCATGATGATTAAAAAAAAAACAATCCAAAAATAACTTTCACACAAATCAAAGAGATAACTTCAAGATAACTTAAATTTTCCTTGTGAATTATAGTTAGTTACTAACTGCATCTGTCAACAATTAACACTAACTGAAACTAACTTCTCAAAAATGTAATCCCAACATACTTCATCTCTAAACTACTGATATAATCAAGAGATAATGAAGAAACACTTATTTAGAACAGCCATTTTGTCCTTGAGTCCACAGGTATGAAAGGTGACCACCACTAGAGATGGCACAAGTGGCCAAAGGCAGACAGTACAGGTGCAATATTACAGTGGGATGTGTAGCAGAGTCTCATTGCTATGAAATCTAATGCCATCTGCAAAGAAATGAAATACCTTTGTTGCTATTTCCCAAACATCTGACTTTCACAAGGTTGGGTTTATTTGTTTTACACGAGAACATTGATATCTGACGGTAGTTCCTAACAGCACTGTCAGCCTCTTTGCTGAAAGACTGTGGGAGGGCAAGTCATGCAGATATCCACACCCCTTTAGTTATATGCTTGCACTGACAGTAAAAAGCATTTCCTAATCAAAGACAACCTGTGGTGGTTCTTCATGACTTCAGTCTTTGAGTCACGGACTTGTGCCTCGTCCGCAGAACCCAATGGGCATTAAACCATTGGTGAAAAATAAGCACATATTGTTGGGTAATGCCTTGCTCACATGCTCACAATTCACATTGTCTAAGTGACTAACAATAAAACCCAAGACCCTAACATTAACATTTTAAACCATTACTTACTAAACTGAAAAACAACACCTCCCACTGCTGAAAACTCCAAGTTTGCCAGAGGTACAAGGAGGTCACAAAAGCAGAGGTTCCAGTAGGAAACTAAATGCTCTGCCCATCTCTGCCAGCTCCTGAGTTTTGTTTCTTTTCACACACACGTGAGTCCTAGTCCATATTCTACACAATTTTTGGAGGTCGACCTTTTAGAGCACGTTTCCTCTTAAGCAGGAAATAGTTTGAAATCATAAGTCCTTCAAAAGAGAGGCAGGTGTTGCCCAAAGGAAAAAGATTAAAATCATTTAAAATTTGAATTCCAGTCCAGCCTCAGTGACTGGAGTTAAAAATTTACTAGGAATTAAGTGGCTCCAATATGAATTTGGGTTTTTGTGTCATCCATAAAATGAGATGCCCATTCTGATCATGTACGTCACTTTCAAAAACTATATTATATTATATATATTATATATATGTATTATTTTTTTTCCTTCTCAATATGGGAACAGGGGAGAACATTCCCACTTGGTTTGCTATCACTGACTACGGTTAACAGTGATACCTTCAGGAACTTCGAGCAGCTCTGAAAGTTTTGGCTACTTCCACGCCTCCCTGTTGCAGAGGAGAGCATCCGTACCACCAGGCAGGGTCAGGATCCTGCTGAGCAGAGCAGCCTTGCTCTTGCAGAGAGCAGCAGGCAGAGTGATGAATAACACTGAAAAGCAGTGTGCCACTGCGCCCTGCCTATGCATTCTTGCAGCAGGTTTTCAAGTCACTTCTTCCTATCCCTGTGAGACAAAGCCAGATGTAATACTGCTTTTACTGCCATAGAGAATAATAAAAGAGATGCCCTTAGTCTTTAATTTAAGGTTTACGACACAGAAAATTTTAATGGGAGTTAAATTAACTATTGACATTTATCACAATAATTTGCTCTGTAGCCTCTGACCCACAAGACAATAGCAGGATAATAAAGGCTTTGGGACTTGACTGAGCTGACAGAAGCCGCCATCAGTTAGCCCATCTAATGCGAGACTTCTTGATTTACAGACAAAGAAAATCCACTGATGACTGTTTTGTCTTTGAGATATGTTCACACAGGCAATCACTTCCACTCTCATACCCATTCCCTCCATAAGTATATGCAAAATTAGGTACTGAAAAGTTGCTTTAGAGGATGAAAGCTAAATTGCTACTGAACATCATGGAATACAAAACAAGCAGCCAATGTGATATCCTTGCAAGAGGAATGCTTAAAAACTTAAAAGATGATTTGCAGATATAAGGTTAGCTTAAAAAAACATTTAATATATGAAGCAATTACCTTTTAAACAAACTTTAAGCAAAGCAATATTGAGGAGCTCTGAGACAGTAAGAGACATTCTTTTTGCTTTCATAGTTTATTCAGTATACATAGTAAAAACTTGTGCAATACTGCAGCTTTCCTTTTGAAATAATATTTAATGCTAGCTATTAATTATACACAGCAGGCAGCAGGGTCTATATTCATTCAATACACTTTCCTTGGATTTCAAATCATGGGCAGGGAATTGTAAATGCATTTTTTTTTTTCTTATTAATAAAACAACAAGCACATCACAGCTAAACCCTACATTCTGGATTTTTCTAAAACGTTGGTACCAACACAATCAAGCTTGTGTACCCCAGGAGCAATAGTACGCTAATAAATATTCTCATCTTACCATACAACACCTGCAGGAAGCCCCACCTGTTGGTGTGACTGCCCAGGACTTTATACCCAGATCCTTGCCCAAAAGTGCTCTGTCAAAGCCTGGCCTGATGGAGGCTACTAGTGCAACCTGGCTTGGACCTTAGAGGCTAGAAGAATTCTTGCATGTCAAGCCAAGTGTTAGCTGACTGTTTCATGAGAACACATTCCTGAACGGAAGCAAAAGAGAAGGGTTTTAGCACGATATCCTGTGTTTAGGCACTGGGCAGGAGGCAGTATTTATTTAAATATACTTTTGCTAATTGTATAATTACGTGGAGAAGGTGGAACGATGAAGCCTTAATTAGACAAAATTCTATTGAATTTAAGAGTTTTGCCTCTTTAAGAACTCAAGGCTCCGATATGCCTTCCTGCACCCAGCAGTTGATCATTATTTTTCCCTTGAAGCCTGATTAATTGCTTATATACTGTAACTTTTCTCCTGGCTTGTGTAACTGAACTCCTTTTCATGTGTCTCTTCATTTTTATTATCTAACTGAGCTACTGGCAACTGCATCATCCTGCCTCAGCAATTTCTATAGATTAAATAAATGTTGCATGAAAATATGTTTTTCTGCATCTGTTTTAAACTTGTTGCCTTTTAATTTCAATATCCCTTTGTTCTTTTGTTATGAGAAAAAGCTAGCATTTGATTGAGCTTCTCCATAACAGTTCATATTTTATACACGTCTAACATCTCTGTCTCCTCCTTCCTTAAATAGGTCAGGCAAGCCTTATAAATATCTCTTTGCTTGGTAGCCCCTCTGCTTGTAATAATTTCCATTGCCCTCTGAATCTTTTCTATTTCTGCCATGCATGTCCTTCGCTGTGATGCATCTAGAGCTGAATGTAACATTCAAGGTTAGGAGAAAGATGTACCTCTGTTTAGATAACACCAATTAAATATTTCCTGTGTAATTTTGTGTCACGGTCTAACACATCCCATCACTTCACTTTCTCTTACTGCTGCTGCAAACCCTGTCCCCACCTCTACTGAACCGACCCTAAGCGCCTCATAACCCCATGTCACACTTCCATTAGTCAACGTATTTTAGTGAATTCAGTCTGGAGATGAAAGTCTAACAACAAAACCCTGCAGCTCACGCTGTCTTCTGCAGCTTATGTTCTACCACCCCACATACAGAGAGCCCGTGGCTCTGACTGCAGAGCCTGAGCATCACTGTAAAAAGGCCAGCAATTACCAAACCCTGGATGCACTGCAAACCAAGACCCTGCTCTCGCAAACACTTAGGCAGGCGCACGTTCACATGAATTAAGTCACACCTCTGCCCAGAAGCCTGCTAGGGTGAGGGTCATACTTATTTCTGTCTCCCAATTTTTAACTACCTATTTCTGTGCTCTGTATTTGGCATCTGGTCTATTTGCAACATTTCCTAAGGTGCTGGTTATTTCTATTATGCAGGTGCCCATTTCCCTTGGTGTATAGGTTACTTTCCCCCAACTCCTCTCTCAACTAACAAGGCAAAAATGTTACCTACAGTTACAGCTTCTCAGTCATAAATTATTAATCACTCTCAAGAACCTGTTTGCTTTAGAAGGAAGTAAAAAGGATTGTTTATCTAATAAAAGAAGAGCCTATGATTGTGTCAGTAGTCTTCAACACCGATTTAAAAAAAAATCCAATAATCTTGCAGTATTGGAAAATGCAGAAGTATTTATAGTTTTATCTGAGAGTGCTTACTTTTAGGTTAGGAGACTGTTTTGTCAAGGTGCTTGAATTTTTTATCTGTTTTTGATTCGTATCTCATTTTCCACAGCGTGGTAGATTAATGTATATATATATACATATATATATATAGTATGCCATGTTTAACTCCTTTGCTGCCCCGTGCTAAACATATGCCAATACAGTATTTACACTGAGTACACCACTGCCCTTAAACCTGCTCCACAGTTTCAGGCATAGCCTAAAAGGACAAGTTGAGGCCCATGTCACATTGACCTCTCTCTACCAGCAAGCCCAGTGCTAAAACTGAGGATGAAAATGGTGCCTGCTGTTCCCCTGACCGGCCTGCTGGACTAGAGCTTGTCTCATCTGACCCACACAGACTGCAAGTTCACCCAAATTCGCTGGTTCTCACGGTGCCAGAAGAATTCCTAAGCAATATTATAATAAAACTGTTACATACACATACACAATTTGACATTTAAAAACTTTTTGTTTTAGTCCTCTCTCCAGGAGGAGATGTGCGAGGAGATTGCTCCAGCACTTTTGCTCATCAATACCTCAAAAGCAGCTAATCCACTGTATTTCAGACAGACAATTGTACACCTCAGAGATCCCACAGCTGGAGATGATCAGATGTTCAGCATCTGACAACCATCATTTACAAAAGCAGGAACTTAGCTATGGAGCAATCTGCCAAGAGATATCATACTTGGCTCTATTGTACTCCATTCTCAGAGAGTGAAATCCACACACTGGTTTTGAGGTAACCTTCCCGAGAAGTAACAAGCTGAATATAACAAGAAAAAAAGAAAAAAGGAAGTGCACATCATTGACCATTTTCCATTTCCTCTCATGGCCCTTTCTCACATCTACTTTTGTAAGACATTTGAAATGCTTCAGTAAGAAATTCTTTTGAAATATCACAGACCAGATTAGATACATAACATGATGAAAAATGAAAGGCAGATACCTAAACAGAAGAAAAGGCAATTAGATACAGGTGCCCAGCAGCTGTCTGAGGAGGAAGGGGATAGTTAATGGAGTGGCAGACAGCAAGGCAACATCCAAACTCTGTCAGGATGAGATACGGATGGTTTACTGTGTTAAACAGACCTGTTTCTTCTCTCCTACCCCCTCATTTGCTCAGGTTTCAGGGACAGGAAATAAAGGTGCTGGCATTAGGAATGAGCAGTGGCACTCGCTGGCCAGGTCTGCAACCTACGTGGTCAGAAAAGACACAGATTTCGGAGTGCACTGTGGATGCACCATTTACTTTTTTTTTCTTTCTTTCTTTCTTTCTTTCTTTCCCTCCCCTAGACTACTTACAGTTTTGTTTTAACCTAACCTACTTACAGGTTACAGTTAGGACTGTGTCCAGGTCTCTGCCTCTTAAGGCTACAAATCTCCAGGAGCAAAAGCATTAATAACCACACTAGAAGCAGCTCCGTGTACCAGGACCAGAGTAAGAAACATCATGCAGGTGTGTATAGGGCCACTTTCTTTACAGATATAAAGATCCCACATTCAAAAGCAGTAGTTTTTGTCTTCTTCAGAAATAAATAAATACATAAATAAAAATAAGGAACTGGTGGAACTCTTGATGATTAATTTGTTTGGTTTTGTTTAATTAGTTTTGTTTTTTTGTTTGTTTGCTTGTTTGTAACCAGAAACATTCCAATACCTGTTTTCGAAAAAAAATCCTCACTTTTTAAAAAAAAAAAAAAAACAATTTTGCTTTAAAATACAAGATAAACTTTTTGAAAGCATAGAAAATAGTTTTACTTTTGGAAAAAGGAAGTAAGTGTGTTAGTCAGGAGAAAACACAAGTCTTTTTGTTGGTTCTCTACTTGCTGACTGTTGCTGTTTGTCTTTCATAAATATTCACCAATCCACTTAAGTCGTCTTCATATCTCTAAATGGAATTCTGAGGTTTGTGTATGGGGAAAACAGATTTGGGTACTACTGAGAACAGAAGGATCCTATCAGAGCTGCTGCCTATGGTAGCTGTCATCCTCATTTGTATTTTTGCAGAAGAAAAATACATTGTGGAAATAAGCAAACAGTTGCCATCTAGAAACAAACATGTTGAAGTGATGAAACCTAGATTTCTGGGGCATGTTCACTCTGTATTGCTTTTACGACATCTGAGGAAATGCTGAGCAAGTTGGTGCTCTGAATGACACACCAAGAGCTAGGTGTACACACCAAGGCACAGGGGGGGGTCTTTAAAATCATGTGAGCACAGTGAAATAGCGTTGATGAGCTGAACCAATTAGTTCTGGTTGAGCACAAGGTACATATGCCTACAGTGCTTCAAGGGAAGTCTGCCTACTGCAGCACTGTATGATGTATTCACATCCCATAAAAGAAAGAGGCTGTGCGCATGGGAGAAGCTGCCCTAGCATAATCTACCGGGCAGTTTTAGTTCAACCATTACCATTATGGGAGCTTCATAACTGCTTTTAGTGGGAGCCAGTTTAGGCCAACACTTGTAGTTTTGATCAACCCACCCTAAAGAGAAATATTTTTTTTACTCCTAAAAAATGTTTATTCCTAAATATTTGTCTTTAGGGTGGGTTGATCTTAAAAGAATAAGCAAATAAAAATAAAAAAATAAAAGGACTGCTCCAACTCAGCCACCCTGTAGGCAGCCATGATCAGGCAGGACATTTATTTGCACAAACAATTGCAGCTGTTTGAAGATGACATTTCATGTTGGTTGTTAGAAGACAATCTTCTCTATATAGCAGGCACTGGGAAATACCCTCTAATTTGTTTTACTCACCATCAAGAAAAGAAAGTTCATAGCCTGACCCTGCCCTGGCTGCCATATAAGAGATGCTAGGAAGGAGGACTAGACGCTATGAGATGCACAGATGGAAAGAAAGCAAAAGAAAGAGACGTCTCTGGAGACTAGAAGAGACAGACTCCACTAAACTTCCTTTGATCCTTGAATGCCACAGAAATGTACACCCCAGAGAGATAAGATGATAACATATTTCTTAATACAACATCATGAGGAGGTAGCCTGATTTGCTGAATGACACAGTGGGGATGAAGAGTCTTAGGTCCTCTGCCTCTAGAAACCCAAATCAGTCACTCTATTTTATAGCCCAGACAGAATACAATTAGACAGTAACAGTGCAGTAATCACTCCTGCATCGACACCCACATAACAAAACAAATAAATCTATATTATTCATTAGGACTAACAGAAATGAAGAGTAACTTACAACCTCATTGCAAGAAAACACTGTCATACAGTCAATGTGTCCCTGCTTTGCAATCAATAACTGCTCTGCTTTGTTTTTTCTGAACCAGCAGGAGACCATTATTTTGTGACAATGTTCTTCCATTACATCATCACTTTAGAAACTGTAGAAACATCCCATTGGTGGGATTTTACTAGTAAATATTGATTTCAGATGGAAAAAATAAAAACCCCATAGCTGCCATCTAACTGGAGCAGAAGCATACTTCTTGAAAGGGGCCTTATTTTAATGACAAGCGTGACAAAGGAAAAAAAAATCTTTTGTAGAGTTAAAACGTTTGCTGCTAAACAGTCACTTTGTATAATTAGGATTTGCAAAGTGGCAAAACACTATCCAATTAAGTGAGTGAGGTTCATGTGATTAACATCAGACTGGCAGTATTGCTCTCCTAGTTCATCAGAGGCATTACTAATTAGGACATCGCTAAGCAGAGACATCTGACCTTGCGTCAGCCAGTTCAGATTATGGTTTACCCTTCTGAACCCTGAAACAGCCTCACTGTTTGCTTCTTTCCTTACTGGTGAGCACTTTCCTATGAGAGTCTGCTTCTTTTGAAAGTTGTTCCACCAGTCATCAGCCATCATCAAATAATTAGTGCTTCTCTGATCACTAACTGAAGAACAAAAAACTGAGAATGGAAAAAACCAGCTTTCGACTGACATATTTTTCTGTTCATTCTTGGAACTTACTACAATATTAAAATCAGTACAGGATGACTAGAAAGGTGGCCAGGAGGCAATCCTAAGCTTCAAGTAGCAAAAAATAGAAATTATCTTTGCTCACCAAATAGTAATCACAAGTGGAAATGGTGTCACAAATGTTGCTCAACAGCAGCTCAGTCGTCAGAACAGAAGGGCTAACGGAGGGAGGACAGGAGCTGTGACTCCAGTCTTGGCAGCACCCCGACCTGTGACAAAAGGACAAACCAGAGTCACCAATTGCTTTGCTTCACCTGCTGCTGCCGGCTGCTTCTTTCCAAGCACTGCTGTGGCTCTGACTGCAGCACTTGTTATCAGGGGCCAATTGTTTCTTCTAGAGTAGAAAATCAGAAAGGAGACTTTCCAGATACTGTCTTCTGCATTATACTTTTGTGGTTAAGTGCCCTTAAAATGTCTGCCAACAGAATTAAAGAGTTTAGAAAGTACCTCTAACTTTGTGATGATGATGAAGCAGTAACTGATAACCATAATATAGAAGCACTAACTATCAGGAGAAAATACTGTAAAGTTAAATTTTCTCTAGAACAATGCAGCACATCACCTGGTAGCTATCATAAACAGAATTAGTTTATCAAGTAATTTATTTATAGTACTTATAACTTAGAGAGCACAAAGAACTCCTATTTGAATCAGTTTTTCCATTTGACATTAGAATTCTTCTCCGAATATTTCCTAGCTAAGACTGCTATACTATAGAGATACAAATACTCTTGAATACAAATTAACTGTTGGTCTTTGAGGATAAACCCCAGCAGCCCAACACCAGTTACAACCAAAATGTACCTATGATATCAAAAAGATGGTAATAAATGTATTAGAGACAGGGAGACAAACAATGAATTAAGCAAATTAGTGGGAAAATGAAACCTCTAAATACAAAAGAAAACTAATTATGGGATTAGAAGGGATTAAGTGACACAGCCTGTAATGACAGAGAACTTTGCTCGATAATCCTCGAGATCCCTCTTTGTCCTCTGTTTCCAATCTTTCTAGGAAAGATTCTAGCAAACATTTCACTTCTGCATACACCTCTCAGCAGTCTGTTCCATTCTTCAGCTAACCAAACTGCTCCACAGCCAATGCAGACCATTTTCCGAAGTATGAGCAGTGTACCATTTTCTCCACTCCATTCCTTCCTCTGTTGTGCCATACACCATTTCCTCTCCTCATTTATGTCACTTTAATCATTAGAAATGTAAATGTCAAAGATGTTAAACCTTGCATGGACCTTGTGGCTTTGTTCTTGACTAATTTGATGCCAGTGAGTTCATCTACACTTGATTCTGAGACCAAGGCATATTTTCAGAGACTATGACAGTGCTGCAGAATGTTGTTGTAGCACTGAAGACTGTCAGAAAACCTACATGTAAAAAACTCCACAGGAAAAGCAGATATTTTTAAATATATATATATATCAATCATTCTTTCCGCTTTCCAGTAATATAAAAAAAAGCACCATTAAGGTTAATTTCCAGTTCAAGTTAACACCTGGATGTAGAATTCAAGCTCAACTTGTCATACTTTGTTCACATTTCAGTGATAACGAGACTACTTACAATAAAATGCTTCACTTACACTATCAATTTCCCTAATAAATAAGTCAAAATAAATTGCTCTGCTTTTCAGAAGCTTGACTAAACTAATAAGCGCTTTCAAAAAGTATAATCTCCAGTGGGGGAAATGGTTTCTTAAATTGTTTGTCTCCACATACAAATATATATCTGCAAAGTAAATCTTGGGAAGACATTGAAGAGAAAATTAATTTCAGGCTCGAGCACAAAGAGATAGATGCAGATGATAGCCCATACAAAAACACTTACTAAATGTTTTTGGAGTGGATTGATCTTTTTGACTGGAGGGGGGTTTGCTTTTTTTTTTTTTTTTTTTTTTTAGTATTTGTTCAGCACTGTGTATAGTAGTTCATGGTTAGATTGTTCTGAATGCTGACATGCCTTGTTTGGGTGAGTGAACTGGTCCCAGAAGCTTTCCTTTTCGTGGACACCCATGAACAGGGTGTCCTGTGCACAGGGATAGCAGGGTGACCCTGCCCTATTGCTTGCAAGTTGTTTAAAGGCTAACAGCACTTACTGTGTGACTAGCACACTGTGGCTATTTCTGTTGCCACCAAAGAGCAGAATTAAGGCTCTCTGGATCCATTTACAGTGTGGTTTAACTTCAGATTTTTTTTGAGTTATAATTTATGATATCATCTTCTATCATTTAATTTGTATCTATCTGATTTATAACAGACTGCATTTGGGATAATTAGAAGTAGACGTACAACTTTGCTCTAAATCAGAGTTACAGTTAGTGGCTAAGCCAATCTAACAGTTTTTGCACTGGTATTTCAAGGATGCTGATCTCAACCCTACTGATGCACACCATCTGTAAAGGGCTTCAAGTCAGGCTTACAGCTGTGTCATGGTTTCAATAACTGCACCAGAGACAACTCAGGAAAGAAAGGATTTGAAGACTGCCAGATTCTCGTTTGACTGAGGTAACTGCTCACAAAAACGCATGCCAGCTACTGGTCTGGTGTGCCTTCATAAAAGAGCAGGTGGAAATCATCTGTAGGAAAAAAAAGGGAATCACTTCTTGAGCTACCTTCCAAGAGCCACCCTTACAGCAATCTGCAGCAGGATGACAGACTGCTGCTGGGATCTGAGTCAGCTAGACATTAGACAACCGCTTCTCAGACTATCAGGCCAAATCATCCCTTAACTGGGATCCAGATAAATCAGTCCTTCCCGTAGTGTCTTTGTGGTGCTCCTGTTTCTGCTCTTCTGAGCACAGAGGTAACTCCTAGCCTTCTGCTTCTTCCCTGTGTTCACATTATCTGTGATTTTCTACTCCAGATGACATTGTTCTAATGTTTTCTCTCCTTTCTGTAATAAGCAGGATTTTGAAAGTTTGGTGGAAACAGTCTAGTCTCTGTCCCTTGCTGTCTCTCTGCCCTCTGTGGCAATTGCCACAACTAGCTGCCTCTCACCTCTCCCCCTCCCCAGCAGACCCAGAGCCAGCTCAGGCAGATGGAGAGTGGTGGGTGGCCAGGTACCTGGCACAGCCAGGGAACACCGGTCGGTACTGCAGCTTCCAACACGGGTCTATGAAACCATGCCTTGAGCCACCTGAGGCAGGAAACTTAAAGAGCTGAAGGAACGAACAATGCGTAGGGATTGGACTTTACCCTGTCTTTGTTCACACTTCACCGTGAGGTGAAAAGGAGCGGTCGTCAACTTCACTGCCAATGAAGTTGCAATGAGTTTACTCAAATCTCAACCCAGGGCTCTTTTACATCTCTCTCTTCCCCTCCATGCCTCTCAAATGAGCCTTTCCAGAGCTACTTTCTGCTCAGCTGTGCAGTGCTGCTCCACGCACACAACAGCAGCCTGCTGATGACCCTCTCGTCCTCACGGTGGACACCTCAGCCTAACAAGCCTGACAGCTTTCTGGCTCTGTCTGAGAAAGCTATAGCTTAGCTCCGTCCTTTGACAGGAACTGCAGGAAAAAAAAATAAATGGACCAAATCTCCCATAAAATCTGCTTGAACAGAGTTCTAGAGGTCAGAAAAAGAGGACAGGGCTGGGGAAAAAAAAAATAGTAATCCTAGTCACACACAACTTCCTACCAAGGGTGACACTGCTAAATGAGGATTTGCATCTGAGAAGAAAGAGTTCGATCAAGTTGCATGAAATACAGTCCCTGGTGCAGATGTCACTGATCTTTCACCTGAATGTTAACTTCATGGAAAAATATTCTTTTGACACCACATCTTTGGATAACTAAAAAAATCTCCTCTTTTCTTGTTGTCTTTTCACTTGAAACTTTCTGCCCATGAATCCAGTTCATACCTACAGATTTTGTGGGCAATGAACATATGTGCCCTTATCGCATTGTCAGAAAACAGCTGTTTAATGATTCTCTATAACTTAAGTGGTTTGTATGGATGATAAGACACGTTTTATTGTATTCCTCAAATTCAGAGTACCTAGTCAAAAATCCTACCTTAATGAAAATCAGATCACTGAAAACATTGTAAGAGAAGATGATGGCCTAGAATAAATCTTAACATTAATTTTATGTAGTGACACTGCATTTCTTCATATGCTCTACTGCATGCACATAAATTTAATCTATGCTACTTGACACTACATGCACATGATACAATTATCTTCGTATAAGATAAAAGAGACCTGGACAGGCTTGAGAGGTGGGCCTGTGAGCACCTCATGAAGTTCAACAAGGCCAAGTGCAAGGCGTTGCACATGGGCCAGGGCAATCCCAAGCACAAACACAGGCTGGGCAAAGGATGGACTGAGAGCAGCCCTGAGGAGAAGGATCTAAGCATGGTAGTTGAAGAAGCTCAACGTGAGACAGCAATGTGCGCTTGCGACCCAGAAAGCCAACCGTATCCTGGACTGCAACAAAAACAGCGTGGCCAGCAGGGTGAGGGAGATGATTGTGCTCCTCTGCTCTGCCCTTGTGAGACCCCACCTGGAGCCCCACGCTCAGCTCTGGGGCTCCCAGCACAAGAAGGACACAGACCTGTTGGAGCAGGTCCAGAGAAGGGCTATGAAGATGATCAGAAGGCTGGAGCACCTCTCCTATGAAATCAGGCTGAGGGAGTTGGGGTTGTTCAGCCTGGAGAGAAGAAGGCTCCAGGGAGACCTTATAGCAGCCTTCCAGTACCTTAAGTGGGCCTACAAGAAAGCTGGAGAGGGACTTTTTACCAGGGCATGTAGTGTCAAGACAAGGGATGATGGCTTTAAACTGAAAGAGAGCAGATTTTGATTATATATAAGGAAGTAATTATTTACTCTGAAGGTGGTAGGGCCCTGGCACAGGCTGCCCAGAGAAGCTGTGGATGCCCCATCCCTGGAGGTGTTCAAGGCCAGGCTGGATGTGGTTTTGGGCAGCCTGGTCTGGTGGGAGGTGTCCCTGCCCATGGCGGGGCGGGGGATGGAATTAGATGGTCTTTAAGGTCCCTACCAACCCAAACCATTCCATGATTCTATGACATTTGTTTTAACATTTACTCAATGAAAATTATATGTAAGTATATTGATTTTATAATGAGCATTTAGTAGAAGGAATCTTCAAGCTCAACATTTTGTGTTAAAAAGTCTTCCCCAGAGAAATACCATTGTGTACAGTGTTTATGGCATCAATTCATATCATGCAAATGTCACATTCTTCTCTTTTTAGCCCAAATGTGTACACAGTCTTTACCTTTTTGTAGAGTTTGAAGTTTCAAAAAGCCTAAAATAGTAGCAACAAAAAGGATTTAAAAATGTCAAGCCTACTCCTGCCTTCCTTTCTTGGATAATTTTAAAAACAATTCTGATGCAATCTTGAAAAAGTCGAGACTCACCTAAAATATTTTTTGTAAAGCAGCCCAGGACAAAGCACATTCATGTCTTCAGCGTTATTATATGTACTGCACACAGTATTCATAATTAGTTTAAAATGTGTTTGGCTTATACTGATCTTTCTCCAAGAAACTACAGCTACTTTTTTCTTTCACTCAACAATGGCAAATAGTAATTATGCAGGAGGTTAGAAATGATGATCATAATGGTCCCTTCTGGCCTTAAACTATGTCTCAGCTATGAATAAAACATATCTTTGATTATAGTTTGAAAAGACTAGTCTTTAATATGCAATAAAACAATCTGCTTCATAATTTAAGCTGAAAACCAAAAACAGTCTTCTCCCACTACCTATCCAATACTTTCTTGAATCCTTCACACATGCACACACAAAAAAAAAGACAAGAAGAAATGCAGGAGAGCACCTTATCAAGGTCCTAGAGCGTGTCCTCACAATTTCTCCATCTTGCTAAGATTATCTGTTGGCTTCCAGATCTTCTGCCCCCAGAGAAACCCTGTACAGAACAAGTACAGCAAAAGCTTTCACAGAGAAAAAAATAAAATAAAATAAAATAATCCACTCCAAGTTATACTCTCAGTTTTGCAAAGCGAGATAATTAGCTTTCCCAAGTGGACATGACATCTCGTCTGGGTCATGGTATTCCATTAAGGAAAAAAATATATTTTTATTTAAAACACATGCATTAGATCTAGTTTAATATATATTCTTCCTGTTCTCTGCTCCTCCAAAGAAGGGGCTAATTATAGTATATAGAAAATCTAACATGCTCTTACAGTACACATCAACAAAAACTAAGTCCTAAACTATAAAGAAGACAGAAGTACCTGAAATGGGACTTCATAAACTGTTACACCAAAACTGCAGTTGTCACAATCAGAAGTTATCTGACAGCTATCTGTGCAAGTGTAAAGTTCCACCACTGTTCTAAATTCACTCTCTGCACACTGCCCTAACATCCACATCCCAGCACGTGCTCCCTGGCACTAAATGCCAAGGCTCCTTTGTAGTAGGGGACTCTGACACTGCATTTGTACCTCATAGAAGAATGCCTTCCTAGGACCTGGCTGGGGACCCTGCTTTGCAAATAAAAGCAGGATACATGTATGCATGTAAAACTTGCTGATGGTAAGCTCTCTGCATTTAAATAAACATAAAAGTGCATCTTGCGCTTGATTCTTCCACTGGCAGAATACTGCAACATAAGAGGGTGTAATGTAATGGATTAGTGAACCGAGTCTCTGCAATGTGCCAGAGGTAGATCGCATCTGTTATTAATAGCAGCAGTCTGGCTTTTACAATGCCTTTCAAAAAGAAGAAACCTAAATACTAGTCAGTTTAAAACCGATAACAGCAACTATGTCAAATATGCTGGACTTGCTCTGTGCACAGTTGAAGTGTTAGAATGCAAAGGCTTTAGCAGTGCAAGACGACCTTACGCAGCCTGAGAATACCGTACCCAACAGGGAGACTGTACACAGCACTGTCCAAGGCGTAAGAACAAATCATTCTTTCGCCTCTAAATTATTTTTCTGCGACAGCAGTGTTAGACTTAATCAGAGAGGTTTTGCTTACAATACCCTTGAAAAGGCAAGAACAGCTAATGCAGTGACCCAAAGTAAATGCTAGCTCCATCATCATGAGTTGATGTTAGCCCCCCTATTAGCATTAAAACCTTTGTAATAAGTAAGTTTACTCTCCATACAAAGTGCATCTCTCCATGCAAAAGATTCAGGATGTGCTCAAGTGGAAGAATGGGGAAGATTCTCATCCAGAATACATTTAACATGAATGATCAATTTTACAAAGCGTGCATGCTACAGATCCCTGTCGTATGCTGGTGAGCAAGAACAAAACCTCAACACAGGTCAGCAGGAAAGGAAGAATATCAGCTCTACTGCTAGAACTTCTATAACCAGCACAACCTGGTACTGAGGCCATGCTCTCATGAGTCTGTTGAGTTTATTGCTTAAACAGCTTCCCCAAGTCTGATGCTCACAGGGCTCTTTCTAATTTCTTATCATCAAGCATCACAGCTAGACTTCGTGCCACTAAGTTTTACCCCCATCATCTCCACATCTTTAGTAACTATAACTCCTAACCCACACTGGTTGGGTGAGGCAGTACACTGCTCCCTTGGCTGTGTATTAGAATAGCCAATGCTATCATGTTTGGGTAGGCTCTGATGTGCTCGATCAGCCTCACAGATCAAACACCTTCAAGGAGACAGGTCTTAGACACAAGTTGTTAAAAAAGTGATGGGAATGGAGTGCTTCCAGACATATGCACAAACAGACTGTGGCCACCTGGGATATCTTAGTGCGGCCATAAAGTGAGGAACCTACAGGGATTTAGCCCTGACAGGCAGGAGCTGTGTGCAAGCTTTTCAGGCTCACAGTTCTGGATATACCTGGCCTGTAGTTCAGACCATCTTAGCAAACCCCTCTCTGTCCCCTGTCTTTATGAACACCTGCCCAAACTATGCAAAGTGTTCGTATGTATTTTTCATACTATTTCTGACTCCTAACTTATCCCTCTAGCACCCAGAGCACAAAGCTTATTTAATCCAGAAGAAAAGTAATGCAGAGAAAAGCTCAAAAGCAGCCATGTACACTAGAGGATTAGCTGGGGGAGCTCAAGACAATGTGAATTACCATTCTGAAATTCTCCCTAATTCCACTGATGGCTGGAGCATCTTCAGCTATCACATCAGCATTGTGATACTAGCCTTGTAAAGACTGAGCTCAGCCACTTGAAAAGTACCATAGGTTCCCTGAGTGCATCTATCACTTATGTTAAATCATTTGGGATACAATACTAATCCCCAGAAAATAATAAACTGAGCTGTCCTGTCAAATTGTTATTTAGGCAGCCAGCAGTGCTGTGCCATAAGATCTTAACGGGATTTGAAAGTATCCTCTCAGCAGGCTGCCATAAACATTTTGCTTCACTTTGAGAAAGCTGACTGGTAGAGTTTATACTGGAGAAGTCACACCAGCCCATTCAAGGACACTTCTGTGGACTGGATGCCGGGTAGGAATATAAGCTATCATTAAAGAAAAATAGATTAATAATAATAATAATAATACACTTCGCCTTTTTCTGTCATGTTTCTGAAATGTCCATTTAGTACTTTCAATAATTCTTTTGACCACTGACCCAAACCATATGCTAAAAAGTGGTAGTTAGAAAGGACTGCAAAGGGACAGATGCCTTGGAAGTAATAGACAAATATCATTCAAAACAAAACACTTTTTTCCATACAAACAATGGGATGTAACCTGAAGAGAAATGCTACAGTCAGCCTGATGCATCTGTTTGCTAAGTCTCAAAGAATAGCATCAGCATTCCAGCCCAGAAGATAAAATGAAAATGGCATCACCCAGTTCCACAAAAAAAGATCAAACTGGGGGAGGGGGAGGATAACAGAAAAGATTAATAGCCATCTTCAGCTCTCCAAATGCTTCTAAGAACAAGCACTAGAAAGGAAAACATTTCATTGCTTAATTGCTGGGTAACTTAGAAGACAGTCACTAGATTTGTTTTTTCCTAATTAACAACAGGAAAAACAGAGGTTCTTGTACGGCAACATTAGCATCTTGTCATATATGACAAAACAAAACATGTTTGCTCCCAGAAATTAGGAAACTTGAAAATGATTACAATGAGAATAGGAGAGAAATACTGTCATGCGCTGAAGCTTCACTGCAAAAGTTTTTGATAGGAATTTTGATAGGCATTTTTTCCTGTGATTTTTCACTAGCCTAATGTTCACAACTTGACACTGAGCATGCTCCAGGCTCAAAGTGTGCAGGATTTTTTTGAAAGAATGCTGGGTTGTGTCCCTCAGCACCCAGCACTGACTTGTGGGGTCTGCACTTGCACAACACAACAGTCACCTCCCTGAACTTCTTTGGGTTGGCTTCTAGAGTAGGACCTATATGACTGGGGGGTAAGAGGAAATCATCAGCCACACATGAGCTGGTCAGTGGGGATGCCAAAGTGACAGAATGACCAATGCCATCTTCAACATACGATTCTGAGAATACTAAAATTATAGAGAAATCATATTGTATTTGCATTAGGTACTGGAATAATTGCTACTGGGCTGGTATGCATAGTCCCAGTAACATCGGTCTGTGGAGCAAGTTCACAGATTAAAAAGATAGTAATTTTATCATCTCACAGAAGAAGCCCAAATTTTCATGCTCTATCAATATTTAAAATTTCAGATTTTTCCACTTTACATGAACTTAATTTTGTTACTCCAAGAGGGAATTGGCAGTTTTCTTTAGAAAAAGAGCTCAACTTATAAGATAGAAAACAACTTGGTTTTGTTCAAAGTTTTAATCATGACACAGGAATTGTACACAAAACACTACTGAGAGGAACCACACCAAGAGACCTAACTTTGCTTCCAGGCCACTGACCTTATGTGATGCTGCAGACATGAGTATTTAACTTTTAAACATCCTATGAAGAAATTTACTATTGTTAATGGAGTTCTAAACATACAGAATTTGGAGGCTGGAAGGGACCTTTAAAGATCATTTAGTCATTCCTCACCCCCATGGGCCGGGACATCTCTCATTAGATCAAGTTGCTGAAAGCCCCATCCATATCACTCCTCATACATTTTATTCAGCACGCATTCACTGCTGACAGACTGGTTTGTGGTTTGTTTTGATTTTTAGCATGAAAAAACATTCTGAAGAAACAGAACAGATTAGAGGGACAATCACTTTGCTTAATAAAGTGTCCTCACATTGAGTAATATTCCACACTGCATTGCTTACTTCCTTCAGTTTACTGCTCCAATTAAATACCCACTAAATTTGCAGCATCATATTCCATTTATTTTGAGGAAGATAAAGAAACACTGGGTCTTCCAGCAAGTTCATAAATTTGAGAACACCTAGGACCATGACTTCTCAAACAACTTGCCCCCTTGAAGCTTGCTCTCCAAAGTTAAAATAGACCATACAACCTATTACAATACTAAGAAAGTGGGGAATAAACTGAACAGAGTAACTGCCAGCTAGAGTATTTGGGAATTAAATAATATGAAAGTGTTTGTTTCTGAATTCCTTTCAGGTTAATTCTGTACAGCAGAAAGAATTCAAAACAGAATCCATTTGTTAAACATTCTGCTGATATCTAAAAAGTTTGTAAATCTTTATAAATCTGCAAGTTTAAAAAAAAATGTGTAGTTTATATTTAATGCTGGCAGAGTTCCAGGTACTATTAATCAGGCAATCCATCACACTTGGAAGAAAACAGAAAATAGAAATAACCACCAGAATAAATCATGTCCAGGTTTGTGCATTTCTTAAAAGAAGATTTAACGAGGGTTTGTATGCACAAGTATAATGTGATCTGTTTTTCCTACAGTAGTGTAACATTTGTAAAAATACCATTTAAGTGATATTTGCTATGCAGTACCTAATAAATCTGTTCCTTCCCCTACATTTCAGCCTCTGCATAGGACCCAGTGTCTTCCAAGTCTTTCCATAAAATAAAAGATTTTTTGTAGACAACATTCATAGAAAAAAAATTAGACTAGCCACTTGGGTTGCTGTCAATGGAATTGGCAGTAAACAAATATTCTGCTCCTCCAGGTCACCACCAATGCGTATTCTGCCAGGCAGATCCCACACAATGAGTGCCCAGCCTTTTCTTTGTAAAATTTGTGATGCTGCCCTGCTCCCAAGATAATCTACAGAAAGCAGCTGTATCAAGTAACGTGGCTGACAGCACCCACCGCACAAAATACTTATGGAAAAGACATTGAGACGCATCACTGGATAGCAGAAATTTCTGAAGATGTTCCCAGTGGGCTGAAAAAATGCTAGATGTGGATACAGTGCCAAATACTGTCAAACAGCTGTTTCAGATGCTGCTGTCAAGCTGGTATGAAGGTGCTGTTGAGAGCTATCCTGGAGTAGCATCCAACCCCTAACACGCAGGGGTTGGTTAAGCCTCACAGCATTCTATTTCTCAGCAGTTTTTTCTGTTTTGTTTGTTTGTTCGTTTGTTTTTTTTTTTTTTTTTTTTTTTTTTTGGGGGGGGGGGCAGCTTACGTG
Source organism: Cygnus olor (assembly GCF_009769625.2). Classification (NCBI taxonomy): domain Eukaryota; kingdom Metazoa; phylum Chordata; class Aves; order Anseriformes; family Anatidae; genus Cygnus; species Cygnus olor. Next base: position 37,802,646 of record NC_049172.1, on the reverse strand, counting down.
TGCAGCTCCAAAATGCACCAAAAGATCAAAAAGGAATTTTTTTAAATTTTAAAAAATTCTGTCATCAAAGGAGTTAATCTAACCTTTGAAGACTTCCCCTCATGTGGTATTCTCTGAAGAGCTTCAGGACGTGATTACGGTGAGATCCATCTCCTTTAGCCTTCCTGTTCCTTCAAAACCAGGACCATGACTGAATCACCATGCGGTCTGTAAAGCCCTCATGATTGCATACATTTACTGCACAACCATGTGAGCTTCCAGGTGTATTTGTACAGATTTCAGGCAGAACCCAGAATTATTACACCACAATAAAGAGAACAGTTACTTGTGAAGCAAAAACAATTTGGCAAGAGGCAGAAGAGTGAGGATGGGGAGCATTTCCTCCCACCATACCCACATTATACATTAAGACTGCATCTGTTTCTGTGATGTATATGAAAATGTGTCATCTCCTCCCAACTGGTTTTGCCACATGATTTTACTGTACCTGGTCTGAAAACAGAAGCTTTTTTATGATATCCTGCACTATATATACTCAGCCCTATGTGCTTTAAAATCTGGACAAACACGGTGATTTCTAATAAATGGACGATATATTAAGTACTTGCTGTGATTTTGCTTAACCTAGATTTTTCTTTAGTTTCTACAGGGAAAACAAAAAGCTACAGCAGGTGTCTTGATTGTAATGGAATAAATAACCATTGTCCTCAAGATGATAGAAATATTTAATGAATTTTTGGAAACAAAAAATATCCTAGGAAAAGACAGCTAAATTCTAAGGGAAGGCACTTGAAAGGAAAGTGAGAGCATGCCAATAACCATAGATGTTAGCTTTAATAATCATGCCTATTCATTGTGTGGGGTGACTGTGTTTGTGTGCATGTGTTCACAATTCTTCATAAAATATAACAGTGCTAATAATCATGAAAACTTTATGTTTATGCCCTTTTTTAGGGCACACTTTTTTCCATCATTACCTCTGCATGCCAGTGGGGCAAGTTTCCAACATTGTTCCCCTTCCCTACGCTGTAATTATAATGGATCTCAAACGTTTCTGATTTTTAAGGCCAGTGGATGACTCAAACCCATCTTGACTTTTACTTTTCTCCTGTTGAATCACGGTTTTGGGAGCACACAGCACTTTCTTATGGTCTTCCAGCAATAAAATGATGAAAGTAAGCAACAAATAAAGGACAAGCTCTTTCTTGAAAGCGATACAAAGCACAGGGAATGGGAAGCACAATTCCAAGAGCCAGCGAAGCTCTTAAGTGACTGATCTCAAGGTTGTGTTTGGCCCTGCACCTCGGAAAGCTACCCAGGAAACAATGAGCAGATTACCTTAATATATAATTAAGTCATGCCGTCATTGCCCCGGTGTTCTGTAAAGCAGTAATCCAATTTGCTTGTGACAAACTACCTCTTCTTCGGCCTCATACCTCAGCCACTGAGCAGTCAATTATTCTATCATGGAACAAATGGGCAATGATGCTGCTGTTGTTATAATTCCTAGAACAAAAACAGTTAAACTTGTTAAGTGAAAACAACTAATTACTCCTCAGCTCACCTTAAAATGGTAGCAGGTAAGGAGATGAATAAGTCATTTCAGTCAAGAAGCTTGTAAATGGATGGTTGTCCTAGTGACATATGACTTGAAACAGTCCTAGGAAATTACACAAAATGGTAAAAGTGTCACTTTTTGAAGCTTTCTTAACCTTTCTTCCTACAGAAACTGAACGACTCAGAAGATAATACTCCCACACCAGATTTTCTCCATCCCTAGGAGCACCTCATTTAGCTCCAGGCCTGAGTAAAACCGCAGAGGTGGTGCTTGAGACTGTGGCTGCATTGCTGCAACTTTGCCCTTCTAGATAAAATACAACAGGATTCTTACACAACTTACAACAGGGTCACAACAACAAGATTTTAATTGAAACAGAGGGAAAAGGCAAACCTTCAAGACGCCACCATCTGATCTTTGACCGCTATTTTCTTCCTAAGGTTCTCCTTTTATAAGGAGGACACACATATTTCCCATACATACACAGGATGCCATTTCTTTACTATTTTCTACACATTCATCTGACCATCTGGTGGTACTGACATTCACAATATAGGAAATACAAAACGATGCACAAATTAGCAACACTGATGACACAAACACAGCAACAATCCTGTCTTGCTGTCCCATACTGTGTGACACACGTAAATTCTGTGCATCCTGAGAGAAGGGGGGATTTCATTTGGGTGATCTTCTACAAGAGCTAAGTAAAGGGATGGTAGTTCAGTGTGCCTGCGTGGTCCAGCTGCCAATACAGAATTAAATCTTTCCAAGGTTCCTTCTCAGCCTCTACTTGTGAGACTGGGTTAACTGGGGAGTGAGAGGTGAGTCAGGGTACAGAGAAATTCTCAGTCTCACCCCAAACAAAACAGCAAATATCAGTGCTTAAGCTTTTGAGTCTCACTTCTTGATAACAAAAACTGATATGGTCCTCTATTCCTTATCTTATGCATGGAGAACAATTTCCATGGTAGGTTCCCCCAAGAATTACGTGAGGACAACAGTCAACACAACCAAAACATACAATGCCCTATACTGAAGCATCAAGATCCAGTTTGCCTCCACCATTGGCAACATGGGCTTTGAAGAACTCCTCTCCCGCACTCTATTCCCTCCTGCTTGTACCATTCTCGAGGGTGCCTAGGCCTTCCCCTCTGTTGTACCATCCCTCACAGCTTGGACCACATGGTAAACTGAAACAACAGTCTCAGCATTTTTGGCATCGTTATCTTGGGTCTTGTCCAGTTTTCTGGTCTGGATCTCTACAGGTGGTCTTACACGAAAGGAGTGTATGATCGATGACAGGGCAGGACCAAGGGGCCCCAAATGGGGAGTGGGGGGGAAGGAGAGTAAAAAGTGCAGCTGAAAAAAAAAGGTATATAAATGCCCCCGTTATTATGGTCCTTTCAAGAAGCTGGGCATTACATAATGGTTTTTCAGCATAACACTGATCTCATAAGAACTAAGAAAATCTCAGTGAAATCTAAGCAAATATTTAGCACAATTCTCAACTTCTAAACATTTATAGAGTTCTAACTTTGGAGTCTTAATGGTTGGCAGTACTCCTCAGAATAAAATTTGGGATCTTCAGAAAAGTGCCTAAGAGGCTAGGCAGCAGAATCTCCACACAGAGACGTAGTTATCAGCCTTCAGAGGGGTATTTATTCCAGAATTTATTCAGCGGATAATTATTTAGGTGAGAAAACCCTACCACGATGAGACAAAGTGGCTTTTGAAGATATTTTCTCCCAGGTTTTTAGCCTGGACATTCTGTATTTGTTGTAAAGTTTGAATGCAAAGCAGTAACATGCAAAAACAGAAACAAACCAAGCCTCTGTATGTAAAATCAGATCTACTTTGTGGAGCAATATAAAAAACATGCTAACTTTACATTCTTGTTGCAGGCAGAGATCTAAAATAGCAAAAGCCACCATGTGTCTTACAAAATAGGAAATATTCTTGTGAAGTACAGAAGATGAAAAAAGAGCACATTAGAATAGTAAGAGTACTTGAAAAAAAAATCTTGTTGATAGCTGGAAATAAAACAAGAAATGCTGTATGCACTGTGTGAACGTACTTGGCAAAGCATATCAAGCTCCTAAGCTGAGCCCTTTGTTTGATGATATTTAACAAATGATTCATTGTTATGATTGATAAAGGTCACAGCATACTCATCTCTAACATTGCAGCCCTCACTTAGTCTGTGAAGCTTTGTCCGTACAACACACTTTTACTACCAGAGATTTAAGTGCAGACACTCAGCGCAAGCCAGCAAAACTCCATTATTTTTTTTTATATATCAGCAATATCATCTCCTTAAAAACCACAACCCCCTAGCTAACAGATAACCGTCACCAAAATACTGCTGCAGTCACAATGGCTTCTCCGTACTGTGTAGCAGACGAACTGTGCATTATGCTCTACAGGCTTGCTTTCCCAGCCATGAGAGAAACTAGTGTGGCTGGATATGACTGGAGTGGGCCAAGAGTTTTTTGCAGTCCGCTTGCTCAAGTTTTTTTTCCTCAAGGAAACCAGGGCACAGGGAAAGCTAACTGGGACATGGTCAAGGCATGTGTCAGATGCAGGTGTTTGGAAACAATACTTTGGCCCCACACTTCAGATGTCACCTCTTCTATTTGTGTTTGAGGCCAGCTGTGCTCCAGACCTAATCCCATAGTACACACGCTTCCACAGCACCGTGATTTCAAACTCTGCTGCCTGGCTCTTCTGAGCTGGGAGTGAGGTGAGAGAGAGATGGTGCAGGGCTCTTCCTGGATCCCAGTCAGAAAGGCCTGGCAACAAAGGGCTTAATAAAATAGCCATTTTAATGGCTATTAGAATGAGAAGAGGAATAGATAAAGCGAGCAAATCTTATGCTGGAAACCCCCTGTTAAGTGTGGCATCAGCCAGACCCAGAAGGATTTTCCCATGACACCCTTTCCAGATCGCATCTGTGAAGACAGGTTCCTCCATTCCAGTCATCCAAGCAACAAGAGGATTTCCTTGCAAGAAAACAACTCCGCTCCTCACTTGTACTGCCGAACAGACAGGCTGCTCTCATGGGAAGGGCTGCAAGCCATGGGCTTTGATAGGGACAACCAGAGGCTTCTAAGAAGCCAAGAAGACAGTCTCTGAAGCTGGCCCACCACAAGATAAGGTCATGAGGAGCCAGCCCAGCACTTTTCCCTTTCATACTCAGGGGGCAGTCACCCACGCTCTGCCCGTTGCTGCTGATAGCTCCTGTGAACTGGGTGACACATGCTTCCAAGTGCACTGCAAGGAAGAGGAAGGAGGTGCCAAGGATGATGTTGACCCATGTGAGTGTGCCTGAAGCCTGTGCTACCACACAGGTCATAAGGAACAGTCAGGAGGAGAGCTGACTTCAGAGATGCTTGTTTTTCTTCACTTTGATGCCCCCTCTTTATTTGAAAATGGCAATTTTCAAATTCAAGTCTCAAGCTGCAGCATATAAAACCAACGTATTGCACAGTGACTATTCATCACAGCAAATATTAAAATATGGTTAAAAACCAGCATGCTTTGACTCTTAACAAAAGTCTGATGAAAACTTGCACCTCTGCAGGATTACATTAATACCAGCTGAAAACTGAATTCCATCCCTGTGTCTGCTTGTGGGCGTAAGTGCTGCATCCACACTTTCTACTTAAGAAGAGAAGAGCAAAATTCAAATCACCCAGTCACTTAAAAGTGTGCTGGTTCCTACATTTCTCCCTTTGAAGCTGCCATTCTGAAGGGGCGTCAAAGGACGTGACTCTTTGTTGTTGTTGTGGCAGATCTAACAAATCCTGTACTTCTGAAAGGATCTAACAGCCTCAAAAGAGGCCGTAATGTATGCAAAAGGGCTGGATGGGATCAGCACATAAGCCCATCTCGCTGCAACACCTGCAGGTGGGGTAGGATGGACCAGCAGAGGGGCTGCAGACCTCTGGCAATTTCCCACTCTGGTGGTCTTAAGACCGGGGTGGTCTTAAGCATGGCTGCATGATGAAAGAGGCTGTAGATATTTACATGTTCTTCAGGAGACACAAGTTTGGCACAGACTGTACCAAAGGGCTTGAAACAGCATTTCAGACGCATTTAGGGAAGCTTCAGAGATATGGGGCTGGTTTCTTTCTCTTCTCAAACAGAAGCCAGTTTTGGCTCCAGTTCACAGTGCCTCCACAGGGACTGGAATATCAATATTCAAGGAAAGGCCAGAACCTGAATTGTTTGTTGTTGCTCTCTTTTGTCAACCAAAAGCAAACAAAAAGGCAACAATGATTTTCCACCAGTGTCTCGAGAGCTTTTATGAGCTCAGAGTTAGAAATCACACTTAGGAAGATCACTTTTTTGCCAGACAGAATTGTCAATTAGTGTTAGTCATGTCTGAGAATATATCAGTGACAACACACACCAAAATACAGCTTTTAAAAAAAAAAAATCCCAGATTTTTCAAAATAAAACAATGCAGTAAAAAGTTGACTACATACCTCTGTGCTAGACTCAGTCTAACTCTGTAAGACTCATAGCTATACTGTCTGATGGCAGGACTCTAAAAAGACGTCTCTTAATCTAAATACATCTATATGTCTGATCATGACCTGCTTGTTAACATAGCCTGAACCATCATGTTTATACTGATTTTAATGAGTCACTTCTGAACATGCAAGTGAAAAGCCAGTTAAGTATCTTAACAACTTTTCTCTGAGGATTTGAAACTGACCCTGGCTTTTTCAATCCATGAAATACACCTGGAAGTAAGAGTCTGGTGATCCGTGCTGCACCCATCCTGCCAAAGTCATCAACCCCACTTTTAATGAGAGTCACACTGATTGCCTTTGCGGGGGCAAAACAAACAGGGATTTAAAAAAATGCGGAGAAAGGACAGAGGGCTACAGGCTCAGACTTGAGGTGGAATCCAAACTCGTGCCCTGACAATATTAAGCATTACCTCCCCAGGGCTGAGTAAAGCCATAAAGAACAATCACCCTGACATCAGATATTAAAAACACCTCTAAAAGGCACCTTGCTTGAAAATATATTTATAGCCCCAGCACATGGAAAATGTTTCCCTTCAATATATGTGAGAAAAATAGAGCTGATGTCCATTATGTTCTGCCTAAACAAAACCACACAAAACCAGCCCCATACTAAGAGATCTATTTCTTCTGAAACACAGTGGATCTTAATTTCTTTAAATTTATTCCATACATGGCTTTTGCATTACTGGAAAGTACTGGGTGCTGTCCTGTTGTCTAAGTATGGAGAGATGCTGGAGGTTGTTGTGCAATGAAATAAAGCTCAGTCAGCAAATGACAGTAGTCCCATTGCGCTCACATGGGAGCCACATCAATATAAGTAAGCTGAGGACTTCATCAGGAGAGCCTGCACTCCATTAAACACCACACGGAGGTCTGCCACTTCTCTGAATCCAAAGATAGAAACAAACTTGAAAATACAGAATTCTTCACATATGAGAGACAGTCAAGATGGAAAAAACATGCTAAATTCTGAGTTAGAAAAACACTCCTGTTAGAATTGCTGTTATAGACATATTAAACAAGAAAGCTAGTTTTCCTCCAAACACTTCTTTTCTGCCCACCATATTTCAAATGTCCAACAAATTCCTTCTTATTTCAAGCAGGTTCAGATCACCCTAAATCCATACAGCAGCCTGCAACTCACTGCTGCTTCTCTGACTTCATTCTCTGCCCCCAGACAAAAAGAAAGGAGAAAGTAGGCAAGAGGGGAGATAACAAGACTTCAAGTTCTTCCTTTGACCTGTAATGCTGAGTTTAGGGCTCCCTGTGCTGTGGGAATTACCTCCAAGGGGATGTCCAAGAAGTAACCACAGTCTGGGAGTCCCAGAAAAACAAGTCCCCAGAGCTACTGGGAAGCCATGGGGCCACAAACTGCAAGTCACGCCAAGACTTTCCTGCAAATGGCAACACAACTTCAAAATAAAGCTCAGGGGATCTCCCAGCTTCTTCAAGGGGGGGAAAATACCAGCTACTGCTAGAATAAGTTCCACTTCAGTATCATCTAGCCTGGTTATTTCCACACATAACAATACTTTGGTTTGATTCTTGTCATGCTCATGGGTGATGAGGTTTTTCCTAACTGGAGGTACTCTCACTGGGGCACTCTTCAGTGTTTCAACGTGAGCTGCCACACAGGCCAGTAACAAATGGGACAGAGGCAGCGATAAAACAGCACAACTAGGAGAGGGCAATATTTCTACAGCAGGGAATAAAAAGGTCCCTGATGGAAGGAATTGTATCTACAAGGAAGTAGATTTTGTTTCTGATAACCTGTGCTCTTACTTCTTCCACCCACTTCTGTATTTGTGGGTAAAACACTTGCACCCTTAGCTTTGGCATGCTTACACTCCAACTCCCTTCACCTGCCCTCTTTTCACTTCAAGCCACCATCTCCCCTCCATGAGTTACCCCCAGCCCCAGGAGGACACAGAAATCAAGGGCTGACAGTGCCACTGGAGGCAGTGGCCAGGAAACAGCGTACATGCTAATTGTGTATGTCTTTGCTGGCCCCAATACCCACCTTCCCACTGTTCTGAAGGTGACAGGCTTCTCTGAGAGCATGATTATAACTGCTAGAAAGTACAGCTACTTTCCCACATGAGGAAGACTGCTTGGAAGCCAAACAATCAATTACTAAAGAAACTGCTTTGGAGGTGTGTCTCCACACCAGGCAAATGGTCACTGCAAGCAGGGGTGGAAATCTGTGCATTTAATGTGCTAGATGAAAGCTGTATTAGTTGGACTGCCCCACCAAAAAGAAAAGAAAAAAATCACATTTCTCATTTACACCTGAAGGAATGAAAGATAAAGAATGCACTTTGAAGAGCCTGATGCTAAAAGAGAAAAAAGAAAAAATGGGATGCTGGTAACTCAGCTAAGAGAGGATCCTCAAACAGAGTACATCAAGGGAGTAGAACCTGAAGCATATTCTATATTTGTGTCAAGTAAACAAATTTTCTGGCTTGATGCAGCGAGGCTGTGATATTACTGCACCTTCTGCATTCTGGTATCTTCTCTTCAGTGGGTGACAAATAGACTGGACTTGACAGAGAGTGTTAAAAGCGTGACCGTCTGTAACCCACGCTGCTGAACAGCTTGCTCTCTGACTCACAATACAGCATGGTCACTTTTCCTTAAAGGTAGATTACAGGAGAAAGTGAAGTAACATAACTTTTTGGTCATTTTAATTTCAAAGATGTGTAGGATACAATGGGGTGGCTGAAGTAACTAATACACATTTTACAGAGTTTTATTTGCATCAGAAGCACTTCAATGCTTGTCTTTTCAACTTTTCTTTGCTTTTCTGGCTGTTTTTTCTCTGCCAGTACAGGCAACATGGAATGCCAAAGCTCTTGCACGGTCTGAAGTTAGAGACGTTGTGTGAACACATGTCAAATACATTTTCATGGGCATTTCTTTTATCATTGCCTTAAAATTAGGTTATACTTCTCCTTTTCCACCTTTCAATCAGTTATTTTATCTGATTTTCCTTCTGAGTTAGAGCAGAATTGCAGGCCATGCACAAACACAATGCTGGGAGAAAGTAGGGGGCTGTTTAGATGCGGCGTGCCAGCCTGAAGTCTCTGAGGAATTAATCCAGGCCCAACAAAACCCAATTCAGAATCCAATGTTTCTGAAGCTGTAGGACGTTGAAGGCCTATCTTTAATGCTGAAATACATGTATTATGCCATGCCAGCAGGTGCTAACAAGAGAAAATGCTGTTATGGATCTGGATTCTTCACACTGACAACATCCCAACACAACTCTCCCTCAGCTTCCAGGAGCAGCATGCAGAGGGTTTCACCTCAGCCCACTATCTCCTTGCGCCCTCACCTCCTCTATGGTCAATATGGTTTGCTGGTTCAAAGGTTGGGATGTTCCTTAAAACACCCCTTCATTGAGTGCTATATGCCCATCATCAGTTCTACATCTTGGGTGCGTTTGCAAAAGGATGAATCCCCCATTCTCTCACCCAGGGCCTCTCTCCCAGAGGATTTGAGAATGCTCCCAGCCAAGATGTCCCACTAGTGAGCAGGCATGTGGGGAGGCCTTCAGGACCCAACGGAATCATTTAAACACCTTGCTGAGGTACAGGCCAATTTACAAGTAGGCCAAGGGCTGAGCCCCAGCCACAGTGCAGGGCTATGTGCGTGCTGTATCCCTAGCAAGGCCCCCTTCAGCTCAAGGGGCCCCAGCCTGCCAGCAGTCAGACACCCCTGCCACTCCAGAAGTGTCCCAGCCCAACATCCTAGATGCCCTGCGAAGCCCCTGCCAGCCAGACACTGTGATACTCCCCAGCTTGGGCCTTCCCTTCCCTTCTGGGAGCTCGCTTCTGGCCCGGCACCCTCAGGCAGACAGCCAGGTCAGCTCCTGCTGCATTCAAGGGTATCAAGGCTGGTACCCTTCACAATTTAATTCACAATTTAAGCTATTTTTTCCACCTACAACAGCACCTGAGCGCAACACACAAATATATGCTGGCTTATAGACCAATATAACCATCAAGAGCAGCTTTCATTAGTTCCAACATTGTTTTAAGCACTGCAAGCATCATTTCTGTCTTCTCTTTCCAGACACTGCCAGCAGTCTGGAGCTACTGTGCATTCAGCAATTAAGATAAGATGATCACTCTTTTGGAAACAGAAAAGGAGTAGTGTGGGTTCCTGCTAAAAAGGAGTAGTGTGGGTTCCTGCTATGAAACCACAAAATCACCCTGTCATTCTCTGAATAATCACACACCACAGTGGATGCAATACTGGCCTTTGATTTTGCAGGCTCAAGAAGTAGCCAAAGATACTCAACATCAATTTTCAGAAATCGTCACTTGTTCCTGTCAGTTGTGAATGTGAGGTACCTCAACAGGGCTGCAGAAGTTTCAGTGGAGGCAGGATGTAGATAAATTAACTGCACAACCTGATGTACTAAAGCAAGTCATAAGACTAAAACTTGAATTGGGGAAGTGGTGATAAACAAAGAACCCTCCACTCCCTCTTAGGCACATCCGCACAGATTCGTGACTAAATTTCAGATGTGCTAATCATGACTAATTTCAGAAGAGGCAAAGGAGGCTCTGACATGGCAACAAAAGTCATAGGACAGGCTCCACACTCCCCAGTCTCTCATTAGGCAGCCCCTTCTTCAACCCAACACAATGCAGCTTCACCCAGCACTGCCTATTGATAGACCTCAATACCACATCAGCTTATTATGATGGACACATGCAAATCATGGACGGAAGCAGATAAAGTAAACTGAAACACTGCAGAAGAATATCATGTACAGTGCCTACCATACAGTATTGGAAAGAGCTACCAACTGAAACTACTGTGGCGCAATATTTCATGCACCTAGAATGAAATTATCCAAACTGGACTTTATTCAAACATAAATAATAAAATATAAAGTATAAAGTAAAAGTAAGTAAAAATAATAAACTTACTATTTAGAAAAGTATCAAGGAACTTCTAGTGACAGTACATGATTAGAAGTACGGGTTACATCTCACACTACAGTAGCTCAGAGGTCCTTGCATCAAGAACACTGCCAGCACACTGATGAAAGTGGTTTTTAATCACAAGTTTCAACAACTTTTCACTGACATGCATTGTAATGCTTGAGAATGCTCTGCATTGTAATGCAGAGAAGCCAAGTTGTTTTAATACTTGAAGTACCAGCACCACGTTGTAGGATTAAGAATTTGCATCTGTGTAACAAGTCTATTACAAGAAGAAAACAATTTAAGTACAAATTCGAAAGCATCATCTTGACATAACCTATGCTAGCATCGCTGCACAAAACCCCATCCTGAGGACAATACATTGTCTTTGCTCCAAAAAAATGTGCAGGTCAGGGCCTATGCAAAGTTTCAAGCAAGTTGTCCTGCTGACTCCAAGTTTAAAATTGTGCTCAAACCAAAGTGCGTTGGTAGTTTAGGGCATAAAAAAATCAGCTTCGCTAGTCCTCAGAGTAGCCTCTGTACTTTGTTTGCTTTGTGATCTATTTTGCCACTATGGATGGATGCAAGATTCCCCATGTTACCTTCCAATTTATGCATTACAGAAACTACTATGTACATTGTATTATATATTCCAGAGGTATTAAATGAAGGCAGAAGTGTTTCTGTAGTTGTAAGGAATTTGTGAGAAGATATTTGAAATCCTATAAGCATCCTGCTGTGGAGAACTGCAAAGCCAGGCATGCACCAGCCCAGCAGCAACCCTCCCACTCTACCACCCCAGCAACACTTGGGGAAAGAGATAACTGCTGATAGCCTGGGCCTGTTCTGCCTTCCCAGTCAGCTGTGCAAACTGTGCAGAAATCCTACTAAGAACGATATTTTAATCTTGTTCCAATACTCTTTCTCCCAACCCCATGCAGGCAGGCAAGCCAGCCCATCTCCTGCATGCCTTTGCTAAGCCTCAGAAGTCTTTTGTTGTGCTTCCGACTGTGTTGCCTGCAGCCCAGTGTTTTTCCTTTGAAGACTTGCATCAGAATCCCTCTCTCTATGGTTTTAGTGCTTCAGTAAAGGGTTTTCTTTGTCTTAAGTGTTTTTACAAATTCAAAAGTATGTTTGTGAAGAGCATCTTCCCTGCCTGCAAACCAGCATACCATGATGTGACACTCCATCCACAAGCTCTGGTGTTACTGAAGGAGGGAAAAGGTCTCCACAAGTTCTCAGAATATTTTTCTCACCTCTCTTCTTTGTTCCAAAATCTGTTTACTGAAAAAAACTTTCAGTTTTACAGTGCCAGTTATTTAGTGATACATTACCAAAAATCAAAATAATGCCTTGCATAAAATGCAGATATTTACATTAAGCAACATAGGAATTTGCAACAATTAATCTGTACCTGGAAGCACAGCAGAATAACAACCAAATTTGTACTTTAAATGTTCAGTCTGTACCTTACTGTACCAGTCTTTCAGCAGCTGGTCTTGACAGAAAAGTCTTTGCATCACCCCGTGACCCAAAGCCACCCAAAACATGATGGAAACAAAGCAGCTCAATAAAAAGTTCTGAATACATCTCTCCCTCTCATGCCCTGTTTTTAAACACCATGAGGAGAAAAGGTATATGTGCAAAATGGGGTCAGGTGCCCTCAGAGCTCAGAAAAGTGAGGCTGAACATCATCGAGGTCAGCGAGCACAAGAGCCAGTTTTGGTGGCATAGTCTAGGTGACAAAGTACACCTCACCTCACCGAAGCACAGCCAGGACAGAGATGGCTCTCTCGTCAATATGTTCCAGCATTTTTTGTCAACAGGATAAAGAAAAATGCCACAGAGCTACCCGAACTGCATGAGGCTTGTCTATGTGTTGGACTTTCCCTCAAAGTAACAAGTGGGTTTTTTGCCAAAGTAGTTAGTCCGTAAATACCTACTTTACACTAAGCCTCTCGACCAGACCAAGAGCAAAGACAACACCCAGCTGTAAATACCACGGGAGAAACGTGCATCAGCGCGGTGCTCCTGGGGCTCTGTGGGACACCCAGCAGCCAGGAGAAAGGTGACCCTGCCCTATAAGACCCCACATTCAGAACTCAGTTATAAATTGTCTGTGAATGCACTAGGCCTCCTTCACACCACCAGCGCTGCCCTGCATGGAGCTTCTGGCTGTTACAACAGAGCAGAGGAAGGCAGAGGAGAAACGTTAGCAATCTGGGCTTAATGCAGACCCTACTTCTGCTGCAGTTACGGTAGGTGAAGCAGCTCACAGCAAATTTCTGAACTGATTTGGGATTAATATTTAAAGGCCATAGAGAATTACATTTCTCCTAAAGCCTCTTTTAGAATATGAAATATACTTTTATTTAAAAGTCATTTAGGAAAATGACTGGGATTTATGGATGCACAAATTTGTACAAGGCCTTGGAGGGCAGCCTCACCAAATTTGTACTGATCATTATCCCTCTCTATCAACATGCAGCAGGTGCTTTGGACTGCTCACACAATGTTTCCTGCTCAGCAAAAGACATCTTTGTTAAGGAAGTCTTTTCCTGAGCCTAAGACAGTTGGAATACCAGCTAATAAAGTCACTGGGAGAAGTGGGACAGAAACGCAAAGGGAAACACTGACAAGAGAGCATTTTAGAACGTAGTGAAAGAAAAAAAAATGGGGAAAAAGTTGCAGAAGCTGACATTTTGAGCATGCATTGGAGGAGGCTGCTACATGGAGAAAGTTGTGCTGACTCCATCTGTTCACATTTGTCCAAGAGGATGACAACCAGTCAATGCCAGTACCAAGAGTGTGCATTAGCTGTAAGCACCCCCTAACAGCCAGCGTGGGCACAGTCACGCTTGCTCACTTACAGTCCCTACAGGGCTGTTGGCAGCTTCAGCACGAAGGCCTGAGGCTCCAGGACCTTGCTCAGGCCGCCAGCCACAACACAGCTCCAGGCAATCAGGCACATTTCCCACCCATGTTACTTTTTTTCCAGGCTATCTTCATGTTGTTCCAGATATGAAGGTCAGTGCCGAGCTTCATGCCAAGCCCCTGTCCAACTCTGCAGAGCAGTGCCAGAGGTGTCACTTTGGTGTTTGATCTACCAGTCCCACCTGCTGCCTTGCCGCAGCCCTGCGGGCTATCTCGTTGGGGCCCAGCACTAGCAAGGTTAGCTCCTTGCTCCTCGCCTCTGTCACCTGTCCTTACAGGGTGAGCTAGGGCATCGTCTTCACAGAATTAAATACAAACCAGAAGTACGGCAACCATTTCCTAGTCAAAAATCAAAATACTCTTCAGGTATCGTGAAGCCAGTCATTTAATGAAAGCAGGGTGTAGGCTATGAGGTGAAGACTCCACAAAAAGGCAAGTTGCAGAGAAGTTTTTTAGTGTGAGACACAAGGCAAGCATCATGTCAGCTCCACACTCTTCTGTTCCTCTTGGCCAACTTCCCAGACAACCGCCACAGGCTAAGAACTTCAAACCAGAAAATTCTTTCCTGAACAAGTGAAAACCAGAAAGTCCCTATAAGCTGACATTTTGCACACAACAAGAATGCAGATGCAGGCCACGGAAGGTTTGGGCAAATCCAGAAAGGTATTTCTGACTTCTACCCAAGCAGGTAGAAGCCCTAGCCACATGCAGTTCAAGGCCTCTAGCAGACACGGGCAATCTCATGGTGCTGGCACATCACAGATGTCTCACTGCTTGTCACGGGAGATGTGAGGAGCGGAGTTACAAAACAGAAGGCTGGTCCCCTTCCTGAAAGTCACACCAGCCCATCACTGGACCGTCAAATTGCTTCAGTACAAAGGGACATAGCAGTAAGCACAGCTATGTTGTAAGCTCGTTTGAGGCAAAGTTATACCCACTTCAAAAGGAAGCCAAATTTCTGAGTATACTCCTGACCGTATGCCTCAGCTAGGGGCTGTGTTCTGCAGGCCTGGGCTTCTCCACTTCAAAGCAATGCAGTTAAAGAAGATACTCGCATAAACAAGCCCATGTTTTTTGATATACAGGTCAAGAGGAAGATGAAGAAGCAAACTAACACCCCGAACTCTGTTGCTCTGAGTCACCTGGGAGAAAACAGCAAGGACCTTCAGTGCAGAACATTTAACTGAGCAACATCTAGCATATGTAACATAGGAGGGTGTTTTTCCCCATGTTTGGCACATAAATCTATATACTGTCACACCAATAAAGCAGATGAGAAAGCATGGTTTCAGAATAAGAAGTCTGATTGTCCCAGAGACTTTCCATCCTCTCTTCCCGTGGCCTTCCAAGCTTCATTTAAACCATATGTTTTACTACAGCTCTGAGTGCTCAACACTCTGGAAAATTGCACCAATAAATTAGGAGATTGTTTATGTCAGCTTGTACAGAAATCCTTCCTGCCAGCTACAGGAACAAGCGAGTAACGCTTTCATTTGCTGCACTGCTGCTAACCATTTCTCTAATGCATCACTGCCTGGAGTTTGTGGACAGCTCAGACTTTGGTGGGACTGGAACTTTGCTCAACAGGTATTTACAAAACGATTTGGAAAAGGTTTCAACTAACTGCAGTTCTTCTGTTTAAGCTCAGGAAGAGCTGCAAGCCCCAAGTCTGCCAACAGACCTCTATTAATATTTGGAGAATTAGCTGTTTTATTAGAGAAAAAGGCCAAGCAGTTAGAAAGAGATTTTGTGAGCTCAGACTAAAAATAGTAGTGAGCATTTATTCATCTGTAAGTCTGTTTATCTTGGATAGTTTTTCATTGATTTTACTGGGGCTTTTCCAGGTCTATAAGCTTGAAAAGCTTTTAACAAATAAAGGTTCTTCTTTGACAGATGGGCTGTTTCCAAGCTTTCAAAGCAAGAAGCTCCCTTTAACCTTTGTGGCAAGCCCATCAATAAAAGCAATGATCAAAGAGGGCAAAATTCTGCCCTTAGTAGTACAGATCTGTATAATCACATATCCCCAAAGAACACAGGCTCCCCTCCCTTAGCACACATGCCATAATCAAATAAACAGAAAGCAGCACCCAGACTCACATGCCACGTGCACACTTAACTGTGTCCCAGTCTTTTAGGTAAGCAGCACCAGCCTGGGTTACTGTAGGCACAGAGGTGATTCAGAAGACAGTAAATCATGCAAAAGTAGGTAGCATGTCACTGGAACTGCATCTCCTTTAGCATTAGACCTAATACGTGATTGGAGATGGCATTTCTAAAGATCTGTTCCAAAGCATTAATATAATTTCTGCTATAAAACACTAAGCTTGAAGGATTCATACCTGAAATGCAAACTCTTCTGACATAAAAGGCAGCAAGAAGCATAAATCAGATAGCAACTGAAAAGGCAGGGGAGAAGGGAGAGAGTGCTGCTGTCCTGAGCAGAAATTTAGCATACTTGGACTTTCTCCAGCAGAATGGGAGCACAGGGCACCAACGGCTCCCAGCTATCGAAGTTCCCATGGGACTTTCTGAAGCCTTGACTAAGACTTCTAAGACCAAGACTGCTTAGTCAAATGAGTGATTATACTCTCCTGCCTTCAACTTCCCTTACAGCATCAACTATAGAAGTTATCTTCTTCCTTTTGCATCGCATGAATTTTTGCTAGCAGCTGCCAAGCTCCCCAGCACTGGTCAGTAACCATCTGTGAGTGGATTCAGTTCCTATATAGGGTATGCACAACCGTCAACGTCCTAACCGGATCCTTTGCAGTACAGGGTATGTCTTAAATGTCCTATGCACCATAAACTGATAAAGTAGCTTAACAGTGAGCTTAATGCCAAGGCTAAACCACCTTCAAAACTTAAGGGGCTACCTCCACTTGCAATTTAAAGCAGCTTAGTGTGTCTAATCAGAAAATCTGTCCCACAAAAGAGATCCTGTCATCTCTATTAAACAAAGAATTATCCATTGAGTGTCAATGGAAATAAACTGGGTGTTTGAAGAAAATCCGTTTAAACACACTTCTCAATTACCCATTTCCAAAACTAATTGGAGTGTACTGTATTACACCATAGTACTGTATTACTGTAGTGCGAGGATGTTGCTGATCAACATCTGTCCACATGGAATCCTAAACTATTTCACATGAAAATTTCAAGTCCAGAGTTTTGAAGTAGTTATACAGTAATATAAGCACTGTTTTCTCTGAAAGAAAACTTTTTCAGAGAGCACCAAGCCCCTTATTTTTGAAGATCAGTGTTCAATACCCAGCCCAGTGAAGTCAATGAAAAATACTTCATTCCCTCTAGGAAGTGAAGGATTTCACATTCCTAGCTTTTAACTTTGTAACAAGAAAAGCAACTGAAAACAGACAAACAGGCTGGCTCTGAAAAAGAAATAAAATAAAAGTAATTACCCAGTAGTGTTTGCTTAAACTTAATTTGTAAAAAAAAAATCTAAAATTTTATTTTCGCAATGTCCTATGATCTCTTATAGTTGCCTTCTTCACCAAGTATCAAATACATCAAACGCATCTTCACATTGATGGCCTGTTATATAAGCAAGCATATCTTGTGCTAGCTTTGAATTACGTTCAAACTATGACTACTTGGTTAACGCTACTAAAATGAAAAGCACGTAAAAACAACCATTAAATTAGACATAATATTTGTTTCTCCTCACAGCGCAAGAGAAAATGCACATAAGCAGTCATGAACTTCCACTTCACTTGTATTCTCAGTTTTTCCCTTAAAAACTCATATGCTAGCACAGCCTTTTTATGGCCAAGCTAGTCTTAATGCATCAATTTTAACGTCTGAGTCCAGATCAGAAGTGCCCTTTCAAAACAAATCTCCCCATCATCCTCACTTTCAGCAGACTTCAGATGTTGAAGATGAAGTGACAGTGACTATTACTTCTCCCCACTCCCCTACCTTTTTTTTTTCTCCCTGCAGGGAAATCTCCCAGAAACATATTTCTTGCTGTTTGCGTTGTGACTGCTTAGCGTATCAGATCCACTTGGCATTTGGAACCTGCATGCTGTGAACGGTCACTCATCACTGGTTCAAAGGGGTTTTAAATGCCATTTGGGATAATTAATTACAGGCAATAGAGATGCTATAATAATACCTATGAAAACATTTCATATCCAAAGACCCTACCTGCTGAGGCTGTTCAAGTACAGAACATGGCTGCCATTCAGTCTTTGGTGTATTTAAACACATCATAACAATCATAAGCACACAGAGCTAATCTCATTTTTTTAAATAATAAAATGGAAAAAAAAATCTTGCTGTAGGCTTAGTTCTACTGAACTACATAAAGACAGCGTATATCTTTTATAGGTACAGGATTTAATACACCGCATTTTTATTGCTCAAAGTTTCAAAAATATCTTTGTTTATTCACTGCCTACTCCTCTCTACCAGACTGAATTAGGTCCCCTAAAACTGTCACAGAGTTTTCTGGCAAATTATAAAAGGCATTTTCATCAATATATGTATATATACCTTTTTCGTATGTATGCAGGTTTAGAAATGTGACTATGCTCAGCCCCCAAGGAAAGCATAATGCAAAAGCTCAACATAACCTCAAATAAAGATCAGTGAACTTTGATAGGCTCTGTTGCTGATTTCTGTTTGTTTTAAATGCTATCATGAAGCAAGAGTGGAATACGTTTGTCACAGTGGAAAATGGAAAAACACAGTTTATCTTTGTTTTTTGCAAATTGTTCATCTTAACATAGCTGTACTCAATACATAACATTTATTACAGCTTTAGCAGTAGCATATAAGCATTATTGGTATCTGTGAATAGCAAGCAATAGGAAAAGCAAGTGTGACTAAGTTATCAGCTGATACAGGTTTACCACCAGATTAAGAAACCAGCTCCTGTTTTGATATGACTGGTCAAACATTCACTTCAAACAAACAAAAAAAAATGACTGACCAAGTTGGAGCCTCAATACGCACATTTTCAAACCCCTTTCAAAACTGTATTCTATCCTCAGAAACATTCTAATGTAACACAACATCTGACCAAAACCAATGACATTTAGAGCTTATTCCTAACAAAATTTAAAATGGAAATAAAGGGACAGACTACCCACTTCAGCCATTCCATCCAGTTTTGCATGTTATGCTGTAAACACCCACACACATCAGCGCCCACAGAGCAGCTGCTTGCTCTGTACCAAAGCCCTGACTCTGCAAAGCCATGATGCAGGTGCTTGGAAGACCCCACGGGGCTACTGGAAATTTGCTGCTTCACCATATTTCAGCAGATCTCATCCAGAGGTTGAAGGGCTCCATCCCGCCTTGATTCCAGATTGATCAACCCAAGCAAAGTCAAAATTTAGTTAAAGCAAAAGTAATGTGTACCTTTTTCTTTATGGTTGGTTCTCCTTCAGATCACTGAGAATTCAGAGTCTGGGAACTGGCCAACCTCACTCGAGAACCCTTCCCCATACCAAAATGCTTATACTACGGTTTCTTCTTGTCTTTTAAGGTCACAGGTTGCAAGCAGACATAAGCAGGGGTGCACATACTCCCATATGTAAATGTTTCCTGAAGATCTTGTCTTCCAGTGCGAAACCTGATTGTTTCAATTACTGCAAGCACTGCCATAAGACAATTTCTGTAAACATATTCAATACCTCAGCATTATTTATCTAAGGTACTGAAAATAGCAATACAGGCTCTCACCTGTAAGATCCGGGACAATGAAAAGGAGAATCTTGCTCCTAAAAAATCAGCTCTAGGCTGATGGCTGTCAAGAATAACCACAACCAAACTGGACATCATCTTCACCCAGAAAATGGAGTGCTCTCAGCTGGGCTAGCTCTAGGTGGTGATGACTCAGTTTTACCTGAAGGTAACAGATGAGATCAAACCTTCTGATTCTTGGCATGTAGTAGGATGAGCCTGGCAGCCCTATACAGCAGCAGATCCTTCAGCCCACTGCATGCCGGCCTCCCAGAATCCTCATCCCCAAGCCTGTCTTTGGGAAGGCCTTATCCAGACTGGTCTACCTTCTCCTTAGCTTTTCTTGCACAGATTCAGCATCACAAATGTCTCAAGAACAGCTAAGCTCATTTTTCTTTTCATTACAGGCACCACTATAAACTTGTAAAGCTAGCACTAAAAAAAATATACCTTTTGGGGTCTTTATACAGAGATAGCAGTGTAAGTCTTAAGCCGAGCAAGCTTCAGCGTACATTTCAAAACACACCATTCTCTTTGAGAAGGACTGGTTAGTGTGAAAAGGGGAGGAATAAGAGCTAAAAGCAGTGCGCAAGCCATTAAAGGCATTGTTTGGAAGAGGAAGGAACGAATGCAGGGGGGCACACTTCACTCAGCAAGTCTCAGCTGATTCCAGAGAGCGTGGCAGAGAGGTGCTGCCTTGATTTAAGTGCTATAACCAATATCCCCCAAGTGTTATGGGAGACTTATAAGTGTGCTCTAACTCAGGTCTAGCTGCAATACCACCCTTGAAAACTGGTATGTGGACAAAGTTCAAATGATCACTCTCTTCAGAATTTAACTTTTTTCTTTTTTTTTTTATTTTGCCAGAGGATATAGCAAAAGTGTTCCTAAGCAGATAATAGCAAGAAAGTGGGAAAAAAGTCACCCTACAGAAAGCTCTGAATGAATCCTGAGGCTTTCCTGCCATTTTTGCTTTGTATTTCAGTTCGGAAATATTTTCACGCTGTCCGCTTCTTCTGTTTTATGATTTCTCTGATCCCAAAACTGAGATAAAGATATCCTGGGAAAGGGAATGGAGTTTGCCACTCACGGTTGCCCCATATTACAGTGTAAAGCTCCCTCAGAAGTTTCAATTTAATTATTTGTGATTCATGGCCCAAAACATAAATCCCCACCCAATCCTTTTTTCTGTGGAGGATTAAACCTTTAATGGGATGATTTCACTGATCTGGTACACCTCTCCATCAACCAAGTGAAGACAATTCCATTCCAAAGTAGGTTTTCAAACATAGGTTTAACATAGGTTTGGACAGGTCATGTTAAAAAGGTCTTTCTTTCAGGAACCCCACGATTTCTTTCTTTCTTATTTTGTGTAGATACAAACTAGCTTAAGGAAAAAGCTCATCCAAGACTATATTAAATTGGACAAAGAAAACATGGCATTGTAATAAAAATATGATTGGAAACCCAGAGGCATAAGTTATATACATCATTTCTCATCTGACTGGACAAGTTGTGTTAAATTCTATGAGTTCCAAGTGAAAATATTTCCTTGTACCAGTGCTATATGCATTGCTCATCAATGCTTATAGTCCTCTGAGATTCCCAAATAAAAGACATCACACAAGCTACAAAGGTCACCTATTCATATGTTTTTCTGTTTTACTTTGCTGGCTTAACAGGTGATAAATGTTCATTGATTGTTCTGTATGAGATAAGCATTAAAGCTCTTGTACAGCTGTGAGATGTGTTCTACTTCTCACTTCCAGACCTCGCACCTTTAATTTCTAAGTGAGTTTACTTTTCCCTTATGTAACGCACCAGGTATTTTCTGAAATGCACTCTGGATCAGTTCTGACTTGTTTCTCTTATTTCTTAATAAGAAATAAGAATCTTCCCTTTTATTTCTCAAGTGGACTGAATGCATCCATTTTCTTGATTTTGTAACACACTGAGCTCGGATGCAATCAAACGAATACAACAGGCTAGTGGAAGAACTATGTACATAGCCTATATCTCCTAATGACTAATGATAAAATGCACATAACAGAGATACTGGGATCCAGGTTATCAAAAAGATTTTTCTACAAAAAGGAACAAAACAAGAGCTGCTCAAAAAAGAACATTTTCCCCTGGTTTTAAAATATTGCTCTGAGAGTTGACAAAAACTCCCAAAGGAAGTACTCAGCAATTCCACAGAGAAGGCACTTAAAAGATTCGAGTAACAAAACAACTGAAAAGTTTTAACAGGTCTCTAAGGCTGAACAATTCGTTCCCACCAGGAGATCTCTCTGTGGAAGTCCGTCTTATATTACACGTGACAAAACACCCACAGAGCAAGTAATAAGTGTCTCTGAAATCAATCAAACGCAATTATTTTACTGCAGCTATTTTTTATTGTAGTTTCTACAGATTACAATATTTTATTAGTGACTATAGACTTGTTTTATACAACAATTTTGCCTCACGAAGACTTGGCCTTCTATTCTATTGTTATTTTGTGTTTTGCACTTTTACTGCGTTGCAGAATTGCAGGAGCGAGGCCCTGGAGGAAGCCATTTGGTTAATCCATTTTTGTTTTCTGTATCACAGAAGATGTGTCACTAAATTCTTCTCACTAATCTCAGCTAATCTTTTCCAGTTATTTTAATTTTAGATTTATACAGAAGAGTAGAAAGGAGAAAAGCACTTTGTTGCAAAAGGCACCGGGAAAACAATCTATTACTGCAGCACTAACACAATGCAAGTTCTTACAAAAAAAGACCTGAGGTCCATCAGGTCTGATGTGTGAGAAGCTCCCATGTGGGGGACAGATCATGTATACAGAATGAGTAAATCAAATGATGACAACTGAGTATTTCCCCATCAGGTTTGCTCCCACTCCCTTTATTCCTCCTAAACAAAGGAAGCAAGTGTTCTCACAAAGCTTACGGATTGTGAGAAAATAGTTGATTTTCTTCATTGTACATCAGTATCACCTCCAGGGACACAATTGAAATTTGTTTTCCTTCCATACATGCTTAACCTTAGGCAACACCTGTTTCTCAACTTCATCAATTTTCATGTCATTTCATAAATGGCAAAGGAACACAAAAGGAAAGAAGGTAAAACTTCTAAGGAGGTCTAACTTACTTGTTAACAAACTTGTGAAAATTGGCAATAACACATCCACCAGCTGCCTCACAGAAGACCTTTCCCAAAAGCTAAGTAACAAGCTAAGCAAAAAAACTTAGGGGTTCTCCACACCTCTCCTCACACCTGGTTACACAGCCATTAACCCATGCTCCATTAGTTTCTCTAGCTGATGAAGAGAACCTGAGCTGCTGCTGAGAGCCCCAGGCCCTGGCCTGGGTCTGCAGCACCCTGTATTTGATTCAGCACCTGCCTGCCCAGCTATAAATCAAGAACACACCCAGTATAACAGAAGAAAGGAAAATCAGATCCAGGTACTTCCAAAGAGGTCTGAAAGAGTTTTTCTTGAAGTCTCTTCTGCACAAAGCTGTTTACAGCTGGAGGTCACCTGCTGTAGACTAATTGCAGCTCTATTTCACAAGCATTAACTACTTACCAATCACTGTGCAGCAGCACCAATGAACTATAAATATTTTGGGTTGCCCTTTTAATCGCTTCTCATCACTCATCATTAGTTGCTGGCTTCACTGCAAATTTCATCATCTATCCAGGGTGATAATCATGCGCTTCTGTGCTAATGGTAAAAGATACCAAAACGGTGACAATGTTTACTCAAACCAGGAACAAAGAATCATAACTACCTCCATTTTTTTCCTGATAAACTCTTTCACTCAATCCACCACAGTTTTTCTTGCACGTTCCTTTATACTATATCTAATACTCAGAGCAACTTTCTTCAGCTTTATTCAGCTGATGGCAGAGAAAACTACAAACGTTGGAAAATACCTCGGCACATATCTTAAACCAGAAAACCTTCAGGTCTAACAAAAACATGCAACAATTTTTCATCATAGTACCTCTTTTATCCTTCTATCATTCCTACATAATGTTTTAAGGGGGGAAAACAGAAATGTCTTTCATATCCCTAAATGAAAATCTTTTGAAGAGCTGTATCCTCTTAGCAATATTCTATGGACATTTTTAAAAAAAACAGCCACACGGAAAGGCTGCAAACATTTAATCCAAAATGTTACATTTCTACACTTAAAGATAGACAAAGAAAGAAAGTTCTCTTGCTTTTGAAGTTATGCTACTCAGAGGAGATGAGTGCATTTATATGCCAGGTTTCTGGGCATTCACTAGGAGTTCTTCACAAAGATAGCATAAGCAAAGGTGAGAAGATACAATGGTGATATAACGCTGCCAGTGAGCAAAACCTCTTCGGTCCAAGGTCAATGCAAATCTAGCATCACTGGGGACATCACAGTAATCGTGTATTAACAGAAATTAACAGTGCATCAAAAGAGAGGCGATACTCTCTGGGGTTTATTGATCATAACTACACATCGACACAGTCAGATCAGGTACCCGTCAAGCCTGGCACAGTTAGCTGACTGCCTAGCCATCCACTGTCAAACCTAACTTTTCCCTGAGTAACTTTTGTGCCAGAAAGGGGTGAAACCAACCTGAAACACCACAGAAAGCCTGTTCCAGGCTCCCAGCTCAGAGGATGAAAAAGTTACTTTCTATAATTAAGGCCACAGCCCCAAATAAGGTGAATAATACTTTTTTCTATCCCCTGATCTGTTCTTTCTTAGCCTACCAGCTGGTTCTGTTTTGCCCAGGAAAAAAAAAAAGGTTACTTTTTCTTTTACAGTGAATTCTAATTTAAGTCTGAGAAATGAACTTTAATATATAGACTGGGAAGCAGATAAAGATAATTGCCACTTTAGTTGCGTGTGATTAGAACAACTCAAATTGCTTACAGCTAATTCATTCTCCCAACTTCCACTCTGTTTCGCTAATCTTCTCAGAGTGTGCCATCCCATGCATAGAAAAGACCTTCATGGGGTCCTAGATGCTAAGCTAAAATCAGAATGTAATAACAAATATTTAAATATAACATCTTAAATTTATAATCCCTCTACCTTTATGTCAATTGTCTCCCTACAGATGGTTTCTTCACAGCCCTCTAAACTTGTATAATCCTTTTCCTCATACATAAATCCTTCCACTCTGTTTGTCATGTAGATGCTCTAGGACACATGCTCTACAATTTTAGTACATCCTTCTTCAAAATAGAGTGAACTAAGTTGGGCAATAAATGTCAGATAAAGACAAAATGAGTTCTGTGAAGTGACAGCATAACACTCTTAGACTTACAGCCCACTTTATGCAAGCCAACATCTTATTAAACTTTATTACTGCTGCTCACTGGTCAAGGAATTTAAATAACGTGTGTATTAATACACCTTGATCAATTTCTTCTTAAGCATGTATGAACATATTTGAAATTCTGTGAATTCAAGCCACAGATCATCCATCACATTCTCCTTTTAAGAGCTGGATGCATCATAATACAACCGTAACAGGACTGTAAAAAGCAGCAACAAAAGATGAACGTTTGTGTGGATACAGAATTATTTCAACCCATAACAATAGGAACACAGTTAACTACCAATTGATTCCCCTCTGCTAAGTATAATTGTTCCCCCTCCTTACCAGTTTGCTTCAGTGAAAATGCTGCTTATGTTATGCTTTTGAACACGTTTTTGGAAGGGTAAGGAAAGGACAACTTCGGGAAATTACAAGATTTTTGTTCTGCATGACAGAATTATGACAGAGTGTGAATTTGCATAAAGTTCACTTTCCTTCAGAGGAATTTAATTTCTCTGCAGAGGTTTATACTCCTTAGGAATTCAGAGACTGGATTTGCTTGGCTTTGTGCAACACTCACCATCTGGCTTCCTGTGTCCCTTCCATAGAAAAGTTTACTTTCCTGTCAATTCTGTGTATTTGAGATGGTTTTAATCTTCCTTCTGAGATCTTAGAAATGGCTCCACAGAGTCTGGCACGTAGCAGCATTTAGAGAACTTTGCTGAGTGAAAATTAGTCATTTATTGTGCTGTGTGCCAGCTGTACTTTTGCCTGTTGTGTCTGTTTTCCTAACTGCAGAGAGACCATTGAATAAAAGAACACAAGCATGAAAAACCCCTCTGTTCTTCACACACTGTGGACTGTGAGTGGGCTTGGAGACCCACCAGGATCTCATAGTTGCTTGCTTTCTACTATCTATTGAAAGGATAAGGTAAATCTTCAATACACAAAGTTGCTAAGGTGTCATTTATATTTTTGCTAGCATATCTACAAACACACACACACACACAAAAGAAAGGTAAAATTTTTAAAATGTCAGCCTCCATATGATAGCAACTACACATGCAGCTTGTAGTCTGTTCCACTGTAACGGGGAGGAAATACTTCTCCCCCATCTGACTGTTCGTTTATTCCACACTCAAATCCAGGCTGTTTCCAGCCCTGCTGAGCCACTTTCTATTCCCCTTTTCTAACCAAACGTCTCTTCCCCTTTCCTCAGTTTTCCTTGCACACCCTCTCTATTATGAAGCTTATTCTTCACCTTCTCTCTAAGCCCACTTGCAATGGGAACAACTTTTCTTACTTCACTCCATGAATGAATCAAGAAAAGAAGAGAAAAGGGGAAAAAAAAAAAAAAAGTGAAATGTGAAACAACAGGGGAGATGGTTAGAAATATGTCTATCTACAGACAAAGAAGTAGAGGCCAAGCTAGCAGCAAAGTTGCCAGGATGCTGAATGGAGCATCACTACTGGTAGGGGTAGGAAGGTGCAGCGCTGTGGGACAGGATGAGGATCCACATCTGTGTGCTGTGTTTGGCAGACGCATTTCAGGTTCCCTCCACTGCCCTGAAAATTTTCCTCTCTCTTCCACTGACAAAAGAAAAACATCTCATGAAAAAGAAGAAAACCTGTGAAACGGTGCCCCTAAGCCCTGTTCCTAGAGCACATGGCCACGTACCTCAGGAGGAGCGGCATGTTTACTCACACGGAGCTCCGCAGGCTCTCCGTGGGCAGCCAACCCCCAGGTGAGAGTGGCAGCAGGAGACAGCTCTGCAAAGAGTCATGCGTCTGACAGAAATCTCTAAGCACGTTGTTTAACTGACCTGGGGAAGTAGCCTGCCTAAAGCTCCTGACCCCAAGTTACTCAAGGCTGCTGGCTGTATGTGCCTCTACAAGCACTTGTATATGAAACTCTCCCCTTGTGTGGGCTGAAATAAAAGATTGGCAAAGCCCCGCTGGAATGGCAGCCTCTGACTCACACTGGGCAAACACGGAGGTGGATTTGGGTGCAGCAGGTTACTGCCGTACCTGAGGCCTGAAGCTGCACTTGTTTATTTGTTTACTGACGGGCCTTAAGCTGGAGTTTGTGCTCATTGCCATGCAAATGGAAGCTGCTGGGGCGGCGTGAATCAGTGAATCAGCTCGGTGGCTCTTCCTCCTACAGGTCTGTGTGTCACGCTGCTTACCACCCCCATCCCTGTCCTCACTGGCAGACATTGTTTTCTCCATAAACACGGAGATGCACGCTAGATGTAATGAAAATAAAGGGCATTTGACATCCGTGGTCTAACACCAGGCAGCCTGGAACACCGACACAGGGCTAGGCTGAGCCACACAAGGTCATACGCTCAGCCAAGCGCTCGCATTACATGCAGGACAGGAAAGTAAGTTGTAAGTACGTTGACATCAAGTAAGGTGTTGAGGAAGCGAGGAGGAGCAAGTTGAGAGTCTGTGGGTGAGAATTAAGGGGCAGGCTGGCATAGGGGATACTGTTGTGGGTGTCTATTACAGGCCACCAGATCAGGATGAGGAAGTTGACGAGGCCTTCTATAGGCAGCTGATTGCAGCCTCACAAACACAGGCCCTGGTTATTGTGGGGGATTTTAACTACCCTGACATTTGCTGGAAGGCCTACTCAGCCAGCCAGGAGGTTCCTTCAGTGTATTGATGATAACTTCCTGATGCAAATGGTGGATGTGCCAACTAGGAGAGGGGCTCTGCTGGATCCTGTCCTCACTAACCAGGAGGGGCTGGTTGAAGTGGTGAAGGTTGAGGGCAGCCTTGGTTGCAGCGACCATGAGACGGTGGAGTTTAGGATCTCATGTGGCAGGAACAGAGTACCGAGCAGAATTGCAGCCCTGGACTTCAGTTGCTATTTTCACAAGGTTAACTCACGCTACAGGATGTCAAACTAATCATCAGAAATGCATAGGAATATGAATATTCATAACAAAATCTAGTGCATACCCCAAACTGGGACCATTTCCACCACTGAGTGACAAATATAACCAGTTGATCACAGGTTATTAGGAGGCCAGTCAAAATGCAGGTGGCCTATATTTAGGATACTTTTCACACAAACAAGTTTCACAGACTTGGAAAATAAAATGCCTTTTCTGCATGTTCAGTACATAGAAGGAATTTCCTTGCTCATTTGTATGAGTACCAAACAAGCATCTGTATCCCCTGTACCAATTAGAATATATACATATATGTTTAAATAAAAAATACAGTAAAGGAGAAGTTATGCAGACAGTTTAAAATCCTCCTATCCTCCCTGCAGTACCTTTGGCCATCAGACTCACTCAGAGAGTGTCCCATGGATAGCTGCTCATAAACCACATTCTTTACCCATCTACCAAAAGCTACTGGTGTCTGGACAAGAACACAGTATTTGTTCATGCGGGTCTTCACTCCTAAAAGGAATTTCTATCTAATTTCTATCTAATTCAGCTTCATGATTCAGATTCCACAGAAGTTTTCTGGTGTCCTTCATGTTCACTTTCACAAAAATACCTAATACAGTTTTCACACCCTTCTCCACCTTGCTCCTAGGGAGGAAGGGGAATCAAAGCACTTAAATCCTTCTCTCACAGTGATAGCACCTTGCACTGTTCTGGCAGCTGCCCAACCATGAAGTATTTGTGTTAAATAGCATACATGAAGTAAGCACCCTATGGTAAGATCTGCCATTTTCACCAGCAGATGAAGAGCTCCTGCAGCTAACATTTCTGGCTTTATTTCCTGCTCATAAGTTTTCCAATGTTCCTACCTGCATTTTGTCAACTCCCCTGTTACATGAAAGAGATTGTGCAAGATGTGACTGATTTTCATCATGGAAGAGAAGCCTGAGTCACCTTTCTGCTCCAACCACGCTGCCTGGGGTTTTGCAGATTGTAGAACCAGCAAGCTGTCTTCTTCAGGTCCACTGTCTGTCTAGCCCTTTCTAAAGTCTAAGTTTTAACTTTACGTTTATTCTACAAATAGATTCACATGCTAGACTGTATGTTACTTATGTTCAAGAGTAACTACCTCATTCTTCCAAATTTAAAACAGCTCTTAGAGAGCTCGGGTAGCAGTTTGCTGCAAGGAGGGATAACTGAACTTCACCTTCACCCTAAACATAACACTATTTCATGAAATCTCCTTTCAAAGACACCAACTTTAAACAATACATTCATATAGGCAGGCATATATATACATACACATCTCAAGTCTTATATTTGTGTGTGACATACATGATATACATACGCAGTGCTTAATCCATCTCTGGACCTGTTTTTCTGAAGCTCCTTTGTGTGGGGTCTTCTAGCTCTGCATTCAAATATCAAAAAAGGGGCAAGGTTTCAGAAGCTCCCTTTGCAATGGCTGTTAGCTGTGGCAGGTGAGCAACCGTCAGGGACTGTAAATTGTCAGTGGAAGCAGGCAGGTGCACAGCACTTTTGAAAAATCATGTATTTAAATAGGGGCTAGGGCAGTATTCACAGCACCTAATTTTAGGTACTTAACTTCTGCTTCCAAGTTTGGCAGCTTTCTTCTTTTCTTTTGTTACCACCAAATAGAAATAGCTCCTAAATAAGGAGGTTTAGACACTAGAAATATATAAAATGATATAGTGTGAACAACCCTCCTTCTTTTCTTCTTCCAGCTCTCCCCTCCTCCCAGAACGTACAAAGTAAGTCCTTATTAAAACCAGTGTCAGATGGATATATTTCATATACAGACACACAATTGCTGTACGTATACACACACACAAGAAAGAGAGCTGTCTGTAATTTGCCATTGCTTTGTTTAGTCTTGGGCACCAAAGCAATGGATAAAACAGAATTACCTTGGCACCCCAGGTACCATTGATCAGAGAAATGTGAAAGTATATCCCTGCTGGGTTGTACAATTTCTGCATTTTGATGTCTCTTCAGCCTGTTCTCCTGAGCAAGTGGAGCAAGGAGAATACAAATGTCAACAAGTTACTGCATTTTACCTGTTCCCTTTTTGACTTAATCGCTTTTTAGCTTTGTGAGCTTCAAGTAATTGCAAGAAGATGGTGGTGTTTTTGTGGCGCAAAAGTCAAAAAATGTTTTGTTTGGATTCCACTGGGAAGGCCTACGCTTCTCTGTCTATCAAGGTCCTTGTTTAACTTCCCCTCTTTACACAGGATCTGACGGCATCTGGGACACACAGAGGGATACTTCATATTTAAATTCTGGGGAGACGCAGCATCATCCTAATATCAGATATCACAGCTTTTTGGTATAATCCAGTTGCAGCTTCCTTTTCTTAACATGATATTAAGCCTTACACACAAATTAGCAAAATTATTTGATGGATACTTTTTACCTTTTTTCCCCAAAGTAATTCCTTCTTTCTTCTTTCTCCTCATGCAAACATTGCACAGGAAATAAATAAATTCTATTGGTCTCTCTGTAGAATTTAACTGAAATTTGTATTCTTCCTACAAAAATCTGTAAAATTTCTTTCAGTTGAAACAGTGTATGCTGTTGTTTCCTTCATGTGTTTTTTAGACCTAGGTCCATGGAATGACAGTATGCTTCCGTATAAATGATATTTTGTCTTTATTAAGCTTCACATAAATCTGGCTCAGAAACAGATTTCCATGAATTTATTCTTGGGTTTAGTCATTATTTATCTTAATAGTTATGAAAAGATACCTGTCCTCTATTTGACCACAAAAGGCAGACAATAAAACAATTCAAGTGCTGTACCCCTGAGCTGAAGATAAAATGCTCAAGGAGACACTTCTATTGCTGTTTCCAACTTTTCCCTCTGCCAGAGGACCCAACAGCACTGAACCCTCCTTGGGAAGGATTAAGCCAACCTGGACTGCAGTGAGCTCAGACAACTATTTCATGTATCAAAGACCTGTATTTTGATCAGCAGCTTAAATGACATCTTGGGAAATGACAATCTGTTGACCAAGTTAACTACTAAAATCAGAGAAAAAATGGAAAAAAAAAAAAAAAATCCTATGCTGTCTAAATTAATCCTTCCTATTTTTCTAGAAAGAACGAACCTTCCGGAGACAAAAACTGTCCTTTCCCAGTTCAGCCAGTTCCTTCACAACTAATGCCAACTGGGCACCTGACATTCAAAGAAGTGAGGAGAAAATATCCTCACATCACCAGATATGAGGGATTTCCAGCTGAAACAACAATTTCTTCATAGATTACAGATCTTGGAAGAATAATAATGTGAATTGTATTTGTACAGCAGTTGTCTCTGAACACCTTACCATACATTCCAGCAAAAGAGTAAGCAAAAAATAGCTATCCAAGTATGATTTAAAATCTTGGACCAATCTGGGTTCCCAGAGTTTGACAAATAAGTCCATGAACAGAGAACATAAATACTAAAGGCTGGGCACTCCAAATCAGTCTTTATTTCTCGGAGCTGTGCAATAAAGACAGACCTTTAATGCCTTTAACAATATGCAATGACATTTGAAATTGAGTATCACCTTTCTATCCATTCGCTTATTACACAGGAGGTTCTTATGGCAATAGTGCTACCTTCACAAACGCCTAGAAAGCTCCCACATTGCTGAGAGATTTTTGTCTTTAACTTTCATCAATACAGGCTTTAGGGATAGGAAATCTAGTTTGATGTATGCTTTCCTTTCTGTCCTAATTAAGGGGAAGGGAGAGAGAGACAGGCGTTACAGGTTCCCAGAGGGCTCTGGGGTTTAGCCCCTACCTATCTGTAGCTCAGAGCCCTCCTACCTGGCTGCTGGTTTTCTGAGCACAGGAGACTGAGCAGAGAAGCCAAGAGACAGGAGAATTTAACAGCAAATACTTCTTTACTTGAACCTTTGTATTTTAAACAATGCCTGATGTTCAATATCCACACACGTGGTTATTCTAGAAGCAGAGCAATTAGCTTTGATCTTTACATACAGCCACATGGGGAAAACCATAAAAAAGGGAACTACATCTTTTTTCCTGTTTTCATATCCATGAAACATAATGCAATGATACAAGTGATGTTTTAGTCTATTAATAAAAAACACATGAAAAGCCTAAGGAAAAATTACTTTACATGGTACTATTTCACTTTAAAAAAAAAAAATCCCTGATAAATGCTAATGTTAAATACTGTCATAAGACCTACTTGAGGATTTAACCTCAAATGTTTGATAATATTTATGTTTGTACTTTAAAAAATAAGAAAAAGCAACACCATACCATTGCAGCATTCTCCGCGATAAAGGATTTGTTCCAGAACTAGTACAGAAACAGAAATGCTTGATGGAACTGAGCTGAACTCCTGTATGCAGTATCTATCACCCTGTTCATACAAGTAAATTCTCATTATATTACAGACTTTGCCACAGAATAAATGTAAGCATTCCTTGTAAGTATGTGTGTTTCACAGGTGAGAAAATAGTGTAACAAATTCACCAGAAGATACTATTTACATAAAGTCTTTCACATGCAAAGTCTTCTTAATTCTTGCATTACTCTTATTTCTAAGGTCTACAGGATTTTACCTTCAATGAGTGGATTTTCCAAGCCAGCTGTGGTCACATCACAAAGTTGTTCTGAGAAAACTATTAAAATCTGCTGCTGCTGCGTGGTTGTTAATAAAGGCAAGTTATCTTTACTTACTGTATGCAAGCAATGCCATGCAGACAGCAGGATGTGCCATGCCACCTACCCATCTACCTATTCCAGGATGAAGACACAGGATTCAGCTGTGGAGGTGCATCCTGTCAGGGAAATGCTTCCCTTGATATCTGTGGCTGAGTGAAAGGAATGGCCACCCATACTGAGAGGTTATCTACTCGTTTCTCGGCAACACAGGCTATAGCCGCAGAGGCTATAGCTCAAGTGCAGCTGAAATCTGTGGCCAACTCCATTTTAAAAAGAAAAGCCAAGTCATGCGACCTCAGACTTTTGTGCTAGCAACCCCATTTCTGGATGCAGGTTCCACTTTTGTTGGATTTGCAGTTCCAAGCTGCTGGATTTGCTGCAGCTTCTCAACTAACTGTAACAACGCATTTGGGGGTCACAGCCTTGGATCTGCACTAAACTAGCTAATGAAGGAACTTGACTTCTCACACCTCAACTCCTCTATGGGGAAAAAATAAAAACACACTAGTTTCTACATCATTTCTTCATTTTATGCAAATTATCATCAGTTACTTCATCACTCGTTCAAAGAGACACCAGTTTACTGGAATCGGGCTGCCATATACAGCATAAAGGCATCTTTAGTGCATAAAGGACAAAGAAAATACCCTCTGCAGATCTGCTATCAGCACCTCTAAAACAAACTAGCAGATGGAAAGTGTAGCAGTCTCTCCTTTGCTGAGCCAGTCACTGCTGCGCTATTGGAAGTCCTCTAATCAGATTTGTTCATATTCTTTCCAGGACTGCTGAGTCTCGTCAGCAAAAAAATGTCCAGAAAATGCTAACATTCAGCATTTTACAGTCAATTTGGTGTTTTCATTTGAACTACCTTTTGCAACCCATGTACCTTCCACCAGAATGGGGGGGGGGGGGGGTGGGGAACAAAAGAAAAAAAACATACTGACTAACCTTGAAAATAAATTCGTTAAGTTTTAAAAACACCTAAGAACTCCTGAGGTTGGGAAGCAGCAAAAAAGCTCATACATGTAGTCTGACCTTATATATGCTTTGAGACAGACATCTGCTTTGTAAGTTAAGGACTAGCAACAACAGAAAAGGCTGGATGCTGACAAAGCTGTGCAAGAGGAGTCAAGGGCCTTGCAGGTTCCTCACAGCCATCATATGAAAGCCTCAGCCACCAGGCCACACAGGCTACTCTAATTTCAGTAAGAGAATAAAGGGGAGAAATAATCGTGCAAGTGAAAGAGGTTGTTAAAATTAACCAGGGCGTTTTGAACCAAACACGTCACGTGAAGCAAAACAAAAGAGATGAAGCTCTACAGGTCTCTCTCTCCATTCTGTGTTTTTTTATGAATCCCGTCATCAACTTTTTAAGGTAACAATCACTGAACACAAAATACTGTAAGAAGGAACATGTAGTAGCTAGGTAGTATTGATTGGGTACTTGACAGGAAATACAGAAATGCATGCACCAAGACCTATATTTATGAAAAGGTTCGTTACATACTCATTTAGTAGAATTATAAATGCCAATGTCCTAATAATGCACCCAGCTTACTTTTATCCAAGAAGCAGTTGTCTAACCTCTGTCATTCTATTTTTCAGATAGCTACAGAAATAAAAACCTCCACCTCTCCATTTTATTTTTCTATTTAATACTGGAAAGAAAGACAAGATTTTTTTTTTTGCTAGTGCATAATATGAGAAAACCATGAATATTTCTTCATTTTCCATTTATTATTTATCCTTACATTCTTCACAGGGATGTCCTTCTTCTCCTGACACAATATGCTATTGATGCTTTATGCAGTGCATAACATCTGAAAGGTACTGCAGGGTTTAAAAATATTCTTATCAATATGTCTTTTTGGCATCAGCCTCTAATCCTTGTAATTTTTACTACCTCTGGAATAACAACTTTTCCAGGTGAAGAGATGCATTATTATCTAAATCACAGTAATATCAAACAAAAGTATATGCCAGTACTGCCATTAGGAAGATTAAAAAAATTAGTAAAAGATTGTATATTATTTGAACCAGAAAAAGCCTTGCAATAAATAAAAGACAGGTTTCATTTACAAAAACAGGTCTTTGGTTAAAAAAAGAAAAAACTTTCAGAATCTCTCATATATGACGGTATAAATACACAGAGCCTGTAGATTCCTTTCTCTTACTGCCTGCTATTTCCTGGACTGTTTACACCGTGTGTGCTTCAACTGCTGCCTGCGTTTGGATGAAATACACAGCAAGAATTCCCATATCGTTCTCTTTTCCCTCTTGCCACCTGTCACAGGCTTCCTCCTACACACAAAATACCATTAGTATCCAGTATGCTTGCTAATTTCCTGTCAGGCAGCTCCTGGGATTTACTTGAGAGTTAGAAGGAGGAGGAGGAGGAGTAAAGAGCTGCTTGTTTTCCAAGCTTCTTTTCATCCAGGCTATTTTCCCCATAGGAAATTATGCCTACTGGACTATCTAATTGGACCCTCTCTCCAAATGTAATGTGGTAAAATATAAAATATTATAATTTAATACAGTAATAGTAACTAGCAGCAAGTGAAATTAGCTGCTGCCCATTTGGCATCGACTCTCTGCCTGCCCTGCGATCGGCTCACCACAGAGGAAGACTTGAGGCTGCTTTGATGGTGTTGCTGTTCGGCCAGATGTGGTCCACCAGCTCTCGTATCATTTAGAAAGGCTTGGAGCTAAAACCCAGGGCCTGTTCCCTATTGAAAGCAAGGAAAAAATCATTTAAAATAATAATAGAACAAAGAAACAAAAAAACAAAGGTCATGCAAGACAGGTTAAACAAAACCCTATGAAGCCAAAGCCTTTAAAATTGGTGGTGTTGAGGGGGACAATGTTTACAAACTGACCAGAGCCCTGCACAGTATCAGCTGCCCAAGGCCAAGAACAGGAAGGCTTCAGTCACTTGCCAATCCAAGGAGGTCTACTGAAACTGAACAAGACAAATCATACAGGGAAATGAACCTAGATTCCTTACAAAGCATAAAGTAACTTAATCTGTTTTAAAAGTCACATGGAAAAGCTCCCCATCCATTCCCAGAGTAGGAATCAGTGGTTTTGATTGATTTATTCATTTTCCATATATCATTTTTAAAAGTGCTGTGAAACCACAGCCAAGGTGATGCCACTGGTTAACTATGTCTATGCAGAACTTAGGAGATAAAATGATTCCAACATCAATCTCTTTTTCCAGTTTCTTGCTGAAAAACACAGCAATAAATTGCAGACAGTTCACTGCAAGGCTAAGATGTAATGTTGTAAAAACTTCTATAAAGCTTCAGTACCAAATTTAGCTCCAGTGATAGGCTGTATCACAGGGTCCTATTGCTGTGGCAGGAGATGGCTTTGGTAAATGGTAGCAGCAAATCAATTAAAAGTTGCGGTAAATAGCACAATCCCTTAAAAGCCTCCACTGTACCAACACGGTAACGCTCAATGTTCTATTTGGAAATAGGGTGTGAATACCGCGCGAGTGCATCTTCAAGTTTTGCTTAAGGATAAAACATAACTGCGTGGTAACTATAGCCGAGGAGGTTTAAGGAAGCTTCACGGAGGCTTTGTTGTAAGAATGTTTACAGCACTGCTGTGACATTACAACTCTCTGCTCTTCTGTGTGCAAGTCCTCACGCTAATAAGAACCCATTCTTTGGCATACAGTGAAATACCAACTGCCCATCTGGAAGCCCGTGCCCGCTGTGAAGGGGAGGCATTGCGTGTTCGGTGGAAGCGCCAAAGCCCCTGAGGCAGCAGACAGGAGCTGGGGAGCACGAGCAGGAGAAGCAGAGGTGG
Source organism: Cygnus olor (assembly GCF_009769625.2). Taxonomy (NCBI): domain Eukaryota; kingdom Metazoa; phylum Chordata; class Aves; order Anseriformes; family Anatidae; genus Cygnus; species Cygnus olor. The sequence goes on along the minus strand of NC_049172.1, from coordinate 37,766,261 downwards.
GGCAAGGGCCAGATCCTGGCTCTAGGGCAGCACTGCCATGCCACAGGCCACTGCCCCAAAGAGCCAGTGCTGCCCTGGGTTGCGGCTGGCAGTCCCAGCACAGAGCCACTGTGCTGTGGTTCACACAGAACCTGAAAGATTCAGGACACAATTTCTGTACTTTAATCTTAGGCGAAAATCGAGGGTGAAACGTTAACACCGTTAATCTGAGATTAGCATATACTTATATGATGTTTTCCAAGTAAAGGCAAGAGTATAATTATGTGTGATATTTGCAGTTTGGATGTTAGAGAACTACCACCTTATTAATGAAGACAATTTATAAACCTTTGGAAATGAAGAAAACCAAGCAGACAAAGTGATCTCAGCATTTTCAGAGACAGGTCTTTGAGCTGCAGACAGTTACACAGAGCTCAGTATCGACAAACCCCACACTAAGCCCCTATGAACACTCCTAAAAACAAACAAACAAACAAACTTTACAGCCTGCACCAACAGAGGACTCCTGCTCCCAGCTAATGTAAGCACGCTATTTGCTCCAGAGTCCACTACAAACGAGCGCAACTGAAAAGATGAAAAGAACTCCGGATAACGTTTCATCATCTTTCATCTAGATGTGGAAAATTATGGCCAGCTAATATTCATGAAATGAATCATGTTCCCCCTCAGTACAGGGCCTCTTCTATAAATAAAGAATAAACAATATCTGATCCTGGCAAGAACGCGTGCCCCACACCGTACCCCGTACAGCGCTCCCCGGTCTTTCAGTTCTACAGACAGAAGGCATGTTCTCCTGCATGCTGGAAATAGCCCACGTGCAGGACCAAGTGCAAATACATTAAAGGCTCTGGCAGCCCATCTGCAGATCTCTCTTTTACTGAACAGCACAACAAAACAATAAAACACATTTCCCTCTTTATCATGAGCATCAGCCCCGCTGGAATTTAATGCACTCATCCCTTTATGCATTACAAAGTTTACTCCCAGCTTCGGTGGAACAGATGGGGACAATACAGAATTAAACAGAGGGAGAAAACACAGAGATGACCACAGGCTAACAAGGCATATGCAAGCATGCACACGTATATATTTTATAACCTCAGTACATCCCACACTGCCAATTACTCATTTAAGGATTTGGCAGCAAAACCACCAGTTACAATGACCACTTTTTTATTACGTTCGTTTTTAAGTTTAATATATCTTTTTCACAGAAGTGTGAGCAATTTAAAGACCCAAAATTCCATCACGCTGCAATGGAAACCATTTTTGTGCGCATCTATGCAACACCAAGAGCAGTACAACCCCAAGAGCAATTGGAGCCTTTGTGTACAGCTACAGTAGATCTAAATATATACTGACCCTTTCTGGCAATTTTTCTGTGACAGAAATTTAGGTCATAGGCTTACCCGTTTTAGATTAACAGCTTCTGTCCAGCTCCTTACAGAGCTACCAAGGATCCAAGGGCACCGCGTTGAAGACTGTGTCATTTTAAAATGATTTTAGTGTAGAGGCTAAAACATTAAAATTGAGAGCTCCTGCTTGTGCTTCTAAAAGTGGCCATCGCACATAACACTTATATATTAAAAATACACTCTGGCACTAACAAGCAGAGAATTAGGAATAGCAAAATTGGTACACAAGTAAGACTGGGGAGGGGAGTAAGCCATTAATGTGGGGTTTGGGTGTTTTGATGTTTTTTGTTTGCTTAAAACAGCAAGGCAAGAAATAATACTGATATATTTGTTAAGATCGGGTTTTTGTGTTTTGGTTTTTGTTTTTGGTTGTGTTTTTTTTTTGAACAGAACTCTGTTACACGTACATGTACAATGGTGGGACATACGGTAGCAAGGACATCATCTTTCTCCTCCTAGGGAAATATACCTGTTAGATACAGACACATGCACCCAACTCACATGCAATTATGTCTGCCACTGCCCTGCTACTTGTAGGCTTGCCTGATGCAACCCCAAGAATTGTGGCTATCGTGTCCTTCCCTGCTGCTCAGACTAGCGTTCGGCAGCATCTCATCAGCAGTGAACTCACACCACCACCAAAAGCTCCCTCCTCCCCGTGACAAGGCTGCCCTGAAGGATCCCAAAGCACGTGCAGGACTCCCCCAAGGTCTCCACATTAATTCTCACCTGAAGGACACCAAAGGACTCAAACCACGGGGAGAAGAGAAGGGCACCTGCATGAACAGTTCTCTTGTGAACCCCTAAAGCTATGGAAAATGCCAGAATATTTTACAGCTAACGAAATTACATCTTTTCATTTTTTTTCTCCCTAATGTAAAGGCATTCCACAAACAGAAGAGAGAGCAAATAGCGCAAAGCTGAACACATTCTGCTTTGAACTTCATGGGCATTTCTTGTAGAAACAGCCACTCTACACAATCCAAAACCTTATAAAATCTTAATTGGGCAAAAATTAATTAAATGCATCAACTAAGCACATGAATAGTCATGTATTCTGTACACAAACTAGAATAAGCATATACAAATTATGTTAACTCTATATACTCTAGATGTTCACAAAATTTCTTTATGTAATTATCAAATTTGTCATGCTAAATGTGATATAAATTCCATTTTATCTAAAATGCATCACAAAAGCCACGTTTCTGTGCCACAGTATAAAATTATACAGGTTACATTTTTGCTTTCCTTGCATTTCATTCTGGAAATAATTTGAGATTCTACAGTAAAATGATTTAATGCAACAAGTTTTTACCTCTTAAAAGTGTCACACAGTTAGAGAGTTCAGAGCTCTAGAGGCAAACTTTTCAAAAGCATTTACAATTATTAGCTTATCACTTTTTAGGACCTCCAAATTCATATCTGTCACAAATACACTTTGAAACAACAGCAATATCCTCCCCTTTCCTTTTCAAATGCTAAAGTGATGCTTTATAAAACTTTTTTGTTCTGCTCAAAAAGAAATCAAAGTAAATAAGGAGAAATGTGTAGGTCTTGCACTGCACTGGTAGCAGGACTGAACTTGTTAATTTGATGAATTGTCAAAGTTAGGCTATAAAGTGCAGAAAGTGTCTGTGGCGTACATAAGAGGAGTTCTGGAGTTTACAACTTCCCACTACCACTTACTTTGAAAACTCACAGTCAGCAGTAACTTCCACGCCAGAAAGCTAAAACTCACATTATTGTTTTTCATAGTCAAAGGAGGCGATAATGCGACTGCTCTTAAACAAGGCTACTTCTCTTTCCATTCACAATTCCTGCAGAAGCCAAGACAAATTATGTTTTCCATACTATCCTATAAAGGCACAATCCCAACCCACTCTTGTAGGCATACAAATCCAAACAAGTGTTTTATTTGAAGTCTTAAACATATGCCTCTTCTCATGATCAGAATCCTACACATAGGAAACTTGACATTCATTTTGGTGTACTCACATTTTTACAGCTGCTATAGATGGGCAGTTACTTTGAGCTAATATGTCATGTTGAGTAGTCTACACTTTTAGGCTCATTTACCCAAATAAATGCAGAATGTGGCATGGTCCACACCAGTCACAAGTTTGCTCCCAGAATATCCAGGAATCTCAAATCCTTCCAGACTCCTTTTTTCCTTACCCTGCAGTGGACAGTTTTCTAAACAATTCTAATTGACTCCCATCTGCATTGAGCACAAGTATTTGACTACTTCTCTATAGACAGATAGCTGGCAATAAAAATGAAGCCTGTTTCTCCTTTCCCTCCTGTATTTTCTTTAATCACCGCCATGACCCGTCTAGCTTTACCCTGGTCTTCTTATAAAGAACACCTTTGAGAGCAGCTCCCAGAATCTACCCGCACATTTTGGGGTAACCAAAGGGGGCCTGCTTTTATTTCTATTCTATCAGTGTGTAGGGCAGCAGTCCTTACTACCTGTTGCTTCTATCAGCAATCCTCAAAAACCACAAACACCAACTTTTCTGCGTTTAAACGCAACTTATGTACCTCATCTCACTGGTAATCTGTAAACAGACAAAATTGCAGGTTAGCTGGCTACATGAATTTCCCCATTACCATCTTCCCTGTGAATCAAACTGAGATTCAGAGATTAAGCATTACAAAACCCAGGTCCTGTAAGGACACCTGGGTGTGCCTATCATACCCAGCCACACGGCACAGCCATGAGGCACCTATACAGCACCAGGAGTCTGTCAGCTATGCAATGTGTACGTCCCTGACTCCCCCCCAAGAAAGATTAAAACCGGGGTTCAGGGCTTCTCCTGAGCTCAAAAGAGTGCCCTGGCATGTGCTGTCAAAGGTAACAAGTGGTGAGCACCTGAAAATAGCAGAAAAGTGGGAAGGATAAGTGTGTCTTTAGAAAAAAATTAAGGTCATGGAACTTAAATATTTTTTCCAACAAGCAACAATTTGTGCACTGGCGATACAATGGTGCAGGTATTGAGCCACATTAAGAATGGGCCTTCAGGGCACCTCTTCTCTGCCTGTCTTCTGATGGAAATCAATGTGATATATACACACTGCACAAGTTGAATTGCATCCTCCATTTTGTGAGGCAGCAAATACCTTCTTCATCGATTTCATCTCATCTTTGCTTTTTCATTTGTTAGAAAACAAGGGCAGTTGCATGTTCCAGCCCCTGAGAACATTATGCTGCCACAAAGATACAAGAAGCAGGTATAAGCAGCTTGAATCCCTAGACATCTGGAGCCTTCTTTCTGCTCAAGTAAAGACAAGCGAAATACGATTGAGCTGCATTGCCTGCTGCATGGCACATGCAGTGATGCGAGATTATCACTTCAGAGCCCTATTTTTGTCAGCTTTAGCTGAACTCTAGTGTTATTTGCTTATACATCGTGTTCTATGTACAGTGCTTGAGAATGAGTGCGTGAGAATGATTTAATGCGCACGCATTATTAATAGTGTCTGGAGGCAGTTCTTTTTGCCTTAAAGAGTAATTAAATGGGTACTGGACTCGTTGGGGGAATTCTGATCTTAATCCAGCAAAGCATCTTAAGAGGTTGAGGCTTCTCATATGCTTAAAGCTGAGCATATGCAAAAATATTTTGCCAGGCTGCAGCTTTTAATAGCTCCACATACGCTTATAATTAACACTCTGTGATTATTTTTCATTATTGGATTTTTGTGAAAACTGCAGGAGACCTGACAGACCTGTCATCGTCTGCAGTCACTCAACAAAAAAAATGAGGCAAGCCCATATTAGTGACATTTAAGACCATTTGAGTCTGGTAACAGCAGAAATCCGAGCTGTAAAGGAGACAATTTTACAGTGCCTGCTCAATGAAACAACACATAGTCGTGGTGGTGATCAGAATAGCTAACTACAGCAAGAGAGTCACCTTGCTAAATAGCTGGATGCTACCCAGTACTAAAATTGCCAGGGCTTTCACTTATTTACTTAGCTGGCGATCACTGATGGGATTTGTCCTTTGAAGTTTTATGCAAGTTTGACTTGAAGTTGTACGTATAGGTGCCCTGAAATGGGAGCCCAGGAAGGAGAAATGGTATGTGCCTCCTGCTTCCCTGGGAGAAGGGGAGATGCCTGGGGAAACCCGACCAACTCCCTCCATCTGAAACTAATTTTTACCTTTCTCTCTCTTCTTTCACAATGGTTATATACACACACTCTGCAGCTGGAAATGGGACTGCAACACCCATAGGAATTCATCTCCTCCACTCAATCTAGCCAGCACAGGTGACAGAGGAAGCAAAGGACTTCTGCACAACTTTATAAAGGAAGAATGTGCCCAGGCTTCCCTGTGTTTCCCCAGAAGCATACAAGTTGCTGGCATGCAGGTCACCCCATCTTTGCTGCAGCTATTAGAGGTACTGATCATGGCAAAACAGGCAACACCCCACAAGTCAGCCACCTTCTGAACTAAGGTCTCGGACGAAAGACTGCTGCAAAAAGAGACTCCCCCTTTGCACAGCCCCATGGTTACCTTCCACTGTTAGACATGGGGAGGAGCTAGGATAGTGCTGTGGCCCAGGGAGCACACACGGGGAGACTGAGTTTACCACCTTCACTGCAAACAATAGCCATGAAAACACATGCACGCTTTTTGTTTTACAGTGCAAGCTGGGAACATCCATCTGTATATTAACACTCTTCTCTTACATCCTGCCTACCATGCCACACTAGCTTTCAGTGCATGCATATTGTTTAAAAATAAGCAATTCCATCCAAAGCAGTTCTCATTACCAAAATTATTCGAGTTCTGTTAAGCTACATTCCTCTCTCTCATTCGTACAGAAAGAGGGATCAGCACAGATGGAAAACTGGTGCGACCACATGGTAAGGTACAGATAAGAAGGGAAAAGAAGGCTTTCGAGGGAAGAGAGCTCTCTACCCCCATCTCTTGATCGATATGGGGAGAGATGTAACAAAGGCATGCAGCAAAAGTTTTGCTACCTGCCTCCATTACCAGCTCTCGGACGAGGACAAAAAAAAGTTTAATTTCTAGTTAAATAGGGAGTAACTGAATCTAGTCCTAATTGAATATCTAAAGGTCCACACAACTTACTGTTCTGTGAGCCACCACATAACAACCCAGAGGGCAGGATGGTGGAACTGAAATCACATCAAAACCAGAGGGGAAAGGGGGGCCCATGGCCAGGAAGGAGGCTCTGGGTCTGCTGGAGACTTCTGTGTGGGTTGATTTCCTACCACAGTGTGATCGCAGAATTTATTAGATATTGTTTCCCTATAGTTCAGGAGCAGGAATGGAAAGAAGCCTTATTCCATACACCAAGGGAAGAGTTTCTAGAAGCTAGTACTTTTAATGCCATCAACATCCTGGGATCGGATTGCACAAATGTACGTTCCCCTCAGAATTACCACATCATTGAGACCAAATTATATGATTTCATTACCTGTATATCAACCTGAGTGAAGATAGGTGTAAATCCCAGTTTCCGCTGTTGGGTTTACCTGTAGTGCAGCATTCCCGACTCGGGAATCCTGATCCTCTGTAAACACCGCAGACAGAAGGTGCCAGCCCCAACAGCAAAACCTGCCCAAAGAAAATATTGCCCTAGCCTAATGTTTTGATTCCAGGCCATTACAAGTGACAAATTACAGTCAGAAACAAGATTTTGGAAAACAATGTGCGTGTATACTTTTAACCTTACAAGTCTGAGCAGAAACAAGTGTTTTACTGGCCAAAATAGACAGGGAATGTCTGAATATAATAAAAGGTGCATCTCATCTTATGCCTCACTCCCCGAAGCTCACTTAATAACAAAGATAAATACTGAGGTGTGATATACCCAAGTTAAAAATAGAGTACTGCAATCTATAGGACTTTGTTCTCAAAAGCACAAAAAAAAAAAAAAGCTTTTCAGTTCATGAAGCCAAGACAGAAGAAAAAACAGTAACAGCATGGGATGCTGGTCATCTTCCAGTGGAGAAGTTTATTTTCAAATGCTCTAATATACGTAGACATTCAGGAATCCAGGGAAGGAGTCCAAATAAACACATCCTGACTGAAAAACTAAACCAAAAACTTTGGATACACAGGGAAAATGTATTGAACTGATAGAGAAACACTCAAATTATGTGGCCATGCATAAACCCCTCCAAGGCTCTGTTTCATCTTTTGATCGTTGTAGGCCTTTTAGCAGGGCTCCATCTCACATTAATACCAAATCTAGGAACTTTGTTGTTTTAAGAACGGCTTCTTGGTGCCAACCAGCTAGAGATGTCCAGCTCTCTAAGGAAAAAGACATCTTAATCATCAGTCAACTCTGATCTCCATCTTATTGACATGCAGAAAAAGAAACCCTCGCTTTTAATAATAGGGCTTCCTTTCATGCAAAGATAGCGGAGGCTTTCAGAAGATAAATAATTCATGGTCTTCCAAGCTCTGAGAATAAGTTTGTTCCTTTCCTGTTTTGCTTTCCTTCAAGATATGACATCTTAGGCAAGCAGGGGGAAGGAGACTGCTCTTTGCTTCTAAGGATATAAACACACTCAATGTTTCATTCCCCACTGCTACAAAACTATAAGATCAATAGACAAGCGCTGAAAAGCTTTTCCCACCAGGCAGAGACTGTGCCATCTAAATAGTCTCTCAAAAGATATAATCTCACAAGCAGCAGCAACAAAGGAGCATCCGACGCGTGGCTAGGGAGCATGCTCGGGATAATCTCACATGGGGGACAGCTCCACAATAAGACATCAAGTTAATTAAGCTTGATCATATCAGTGACTGGTGACCTGTAGCTCTGTCTCCATTATTTTAAGTTTTATCTAAACTCTAAGGGGACGCGGGAAAGTTGTTTTACTTACTGTTGTGACATATTCTGTAAACAAGAAAAAGAAATGTAGACCAGGTTGAATAAAAATGCAACATACTCCGTCTGGCAAGCCGGGCTGTGTTTCAATAGGCCTAGCACAGCAAAAAAAAAGCCTGGATAGAGCAACGTCCAGTTTTCACCAGAGGCTGACAACACCAGCAAGCTAAGCATTGGTGCTCAAAACTCAGCGGGGCTATTCCTGTGCACAGGAGTCACTCCATTCTCAGCCCAGTTGCATTTGCAAAGGGCCCAAAATTCAGCTTGGAGATGATTCTAATGTCTCCTGTTTGTAGCATGGCAGGAATCACCTTGCTTTGGGTTTATTCATGAATCACACAAAGTGGATGCATGAAGATAAAAGCTGCCATCTGGCCAGGCCAGGCCAGCTGGAAGTCCAGGAAAGCGTTTCTCACAAGGAAGGAGATGATCCTGGGGGATGGTGTATGAGCAAGAACACCAGAGCAAATATCCCTATCCAGCCTGCAGGACTATTCCCTAACACACCCTTAGTCAGTCTTTTGTCACAGTTCACATTTATAAAGAACAGAGGTCTCCATACTTGCTTTTAAGAGCTCCCAAAGCATTATGCAGACAGGTTATTGCCAGCAGCCACAGAATAGCAAATGTAAACACAGTTCTGCATATGACAGAGTAATATTTTCTAATGATAATTTTGAGCAACTTATCCCTCTTCAGGAGACTGAAAGCACATTAATATGAATGATTTGCTGACCGAAAAGGGAGTAGTGTCATTTGAAACTTATAGCTGCCGAATGCAAAGTAGTGTTGGGGAGGATGGGGAATGAGATGACTGTGTAAGTGATAAGTCATTAATTTGCACCTCAGTGCTGAGGATGAATTATTTCCTGCAATACTGACAAGAGAAGCCATGAAAAAAATCTCTGCCAGACATTTTTATAATGACTCTTATTGTCAGCACTTCTAATCCAGTTAAAAGTCTACTCAAGTGATGAAGGAAATGAAAGATAAGGCTTCCACAAACACGGGCCACCCTATGAACCAGTTTACTGATTCAGAAACAACTGTATCAAACAGTGTATGCTGGTATCCACAAAACCACCGCTTTAAAAACACAGCATTATGAAAGAGGAAAAAGCAAAGAAAATCCAATGACTGATTGTAAATACTTTGCATGACACCTACAATCATGTTTCTGAAAAGCAGTGAGGTTTGAGGACAGAACAGAGGGGAGAGCACTTGAGTGACAAAATGACACCCACAGCTGCTGTATCTGCAAGCTCTGGGAGCAGAGGTTTGAATACATTATGGACATGGTACTGAAAATACATTCAATACTCCTCTTCACAGGAATTTCAGTTCCAAAGCAAGGGAGTTTTGCCAGATTTGAGGATTTATCTTCACCATGGTGTGCATGCTCGCATGGTGGAAGCAGAGGCGTGTGTCTTCTCCTGCTATTCCCTGTTCACTCCTTGTCCATTTGTTGGTTTTGCTCCCACCAGCACAGCAAAGGTGAGGGGAGAACCCAGCAATGCCAAATTAAGCTCTTTTGCTCAGCACACAGTACACGTTATTGATCAGGTACCATGGTAGGTATTCAGCAGCAGTCCCACCAGCTGTGGTCCTGTTGAGTACGGTGCAGCTAGGCAAAATCTTATTTCTGCCAACTCCACACTGCTAGGACTGCAATACAACTACTACCCCCACCAACTACATTGAAATTAGTTCAGGTAATCCTATCCCTACAATACCCATTAAAATCTAAGTGCATCCCCCGCCTCAAAGATGCTGGGTTTATAATGCCCAGCACCTCACCAATATAGTCATACAGCCTCAAAATCATTTTCCTTCAGCAATTTAAAAGTATGTGTGTTTTTATACACACACACACATATATATATGTAGTACTGCCTTCTTAACCAGTACAATATAAATATAATAAAGCAGACGCTCTGCTGTGTGCACCCATCAGCACAGTTTTTCAGCCAAATCTTCGTTCCACGTTTTTTGCCAACGTATCTGTGTCTGTCAGGAACGTGATCTGGAACCAGAAGATGAGCGTCAGGAAAAGCTGTCAGGGAGGACACAAGCTGTGGCAAAACTCCACTCAGGCCACCCAAGTTTATTCACTTAGAGAGCAGAAATAAGACAGGCTGACAGAAGTACAGCTTTACCATAGCCTTGCCATGTATCAGATGTGCCATTATAAGCTGAATGCTGTTATAGATCTGACCCGAGCAGAGAAGCGGAGCAATTCATGAGAAATTAATTTCACCAGATGACTAGAAGGGCCTTTCACTTCCCAAAGAGAGCACACTTTGTCAGGTCACGGGGGCTCAGCTAATTAGAGCTGCTTCCTTCTCTTCCAGGACTGAACATATCAAGCAAAACTGGTTAGAAGGAAAAAGTTTTCAGAGAAGAAAAGGTATCAATTTCATACTCTCAACATTATTTTCTGTCCCCCATCCAAATGTCTCTCTAAAAAAAACGAGGTCGGGGGGGGAGATTTGTAACCTTGGTAATAAAGTCTGCAGAGGTCAGTACTAGATACTCTGCAACTGCTGATTTACTGTCTGTGCAAAGGGCCCTTAGCAGCTCCTTGTTTTTTTGGGATTTCCAGCAGCTCAGCCAGCACCCCAGAAAAATGACCACTGTCATTTGGGCAGCGGGTGCGACACATCCTGAGCTTGCACCATGCACACCACAGGCTCTGGCCACGCAGACACCAGCAGACCTGCAGTTCCTACAGACCTGCAGTTACAGCTTCAGCTTATTCCCAAGTACAACCCACGCACAGCGCAGTCGGCCTACTGATGCCATGACTTCATTACATGTAATCACATTTTTGCTCAGGATTTCTCAAAAGAAATTAAGGAAACTTCCTGCTGTACAGCCCCTTGAATCTCCCTAATTCTCTCTCGAGTTTGGATCACCCCAGTTCAACACGCACTCTTAACACGTGGCCGTGCTTGCACCATCCCCTAAAGGATGCTTTTCCTGGGTTCAATCCTTGTGTCAAGGGGTGCCTTCATTTCCCAAAGGAGGAAAGTCTTTCCGCAGTTCTCTGTCTGCTGAGGACTTTGTTAATGCAGTTTTACACAAGCAGGACAGGGTGTTTTCTATTAAAGTAAGGCCAAAACGTCCACAGTATATCACATTCTGTAGGCTTGGTTTCAAAATCAATAATGCCATGGCCCTTGCATTTTTCTCCAGCGTTTTCCAATGTTTAACAGTTTTGTTCCTACATTACCGACTGATGGCTATTTCTCCAATTTGACACTGTACTTCCTTTCCAGATCTCATCATTTCCCTCCTAAACTGCTTTTGCCCCAGCCTGCAGCACATCATTGTCAGAAAAAACTGGCTATAAGAGCCCCGTGTAGCCAGTCTCCGGCACTGTATCTGCTACCCTCAGATCCTTCCTGGTGCAAAAATCCTTTCAAGTTATTGTCTGAAGAAGTCTTTTTGTGTTAACTGTTCATTCGACAGAACTTGTTTTAGGGTTTTACTCTCAGAAGGCACCCAGGATTGAGAAACAAGTGGCTGTGGAAGAGCAGGTCCACCTCTCTCTGCTGTCGTATCGTGGAACAAGTCAGCCCCTATTTCGGCTTCATTGCTTAATCATCCTGTTGTCTTTGATTAATATAATTGGGTTGCACTCTTTCTTCATACACTTACATTTATTCAGTTGAAAATGACAATGTAGAGCACGCTTAAAGACAACAGGTTTTACTACTCAGGATTAAGCAAGATAACAACAACAACAAAAGGAGTTTCTCTGCCAGGAGTTATGGGACTCCAGAGGGTATTTACACACTGCACTGTTTCTGGCTGCAACTCCGGGCCGTATCCAGAGCCAGCTGAAGCCTGCCTTGTGCCTCCTGCCAGCAGACCCTAGGCAGTCTTTCACTGATAATTTAACTGTCTCCAAGATCAAGCCAGACCTGAAAAGTAATTGATTCCTTGTGTGCTAGAATAATTAAAATAAGCAAAATCGAGGGCTTTCTGGACAGCCTTGAGGGACTTGGAGCCCTTTCCCTGAAACTACATTAAAAATAGTTCTGAAAATATTTAGAAAAAAAAAAGTCCAGAGCATTTCTCACAAACGATCTATAAGAGCCAGTTATTGTTTGCCTTAGATCTAATCAGTTAGTCCATAAATAGTGAGAGTTTAGACTAACTTTAATAGAATTATAGTGAATTATTTCTTCTTTATTCTCAGATTTATTGCTCTTCTACTGTAAATCATCTGCTCTCATGCTTCATAAAAAACTTACAGGAAGAGAAGAGCAAAAATGAAAACCTTTATAAGCAGCTTAACTAGTTCTTATAGAGATCTTCTAGGGTTTGAATTCAGTTGGCTTGCGGGGTGCACAGGCTGATCTCTGAAAATAAACATGTTTCAGAATCCTTCTTCAAGTTCAGACCAATCCTTCAACTTCAGTAAGATTTTGGATGTATGAGAAACTCAAACTTGGTTCTCCCACGTATGTGCTTTATAAGCATCTGCAATTAAAGAGGGAGGGAAGCAGCTTTACACGACTACCTTTGAAACATGCCATTACAGCATTTAAGGGAGAACAGAGAGAATCCATGTCCTCAGGCAGAAAATACAAACAAAACAAGGGTTATTTAATGGCTGTGGGTTTATTTCAGTTTCCTTCTAAAACAGGAATTTTGTACTGCGGTTCCTGTGTGGACAGCAGCACCTGGTCATCAGATGTTACTGCAGGCTCTAGGCTGGTTTCCAAAATACACCTCAGCTGGGTAAAAAGTGTAAACCTGATTTATAGGCTGTAAATGCAGCTAGAAAATGAGCAGCTTGGTTTTGATGATGTTCCTAACGGCGGAAGGTAAGAAGAGCCACTGGCTAACCCCTGACGCACTTGCAAAAGATGCTATTATGACTTGTTGTGCAACCCACAAAAGGCCCAAGGACATTTCAAGAGGATGCAGTTTGTCCCAGAAAGAACATGGCAGCACACGGGGAAGATGAAGGGGGCCAGTACAGCTTCAGCACTGCCGCACGCAGCAATTTACCTCATTCCTAACGAGCATGGAAACAGTAAAGGTATGTCCTGCTTACATGAAATCCTTCAGCCCTGTTAAACTCCTTTCCTTTCTAGGGGAAAGAGGGAAGGGCTGCACCCTGCCCTGCAAAGGGACGTGCACAAGGCCACGTCATCCTTAGCAGTGGTTGAGGCTGCAGAATGCCCTGCTCTGGATTCTGGGCCCACCTCATCGACTTAAAGCTGAACATTTAATGAGCACAAGAATTAAAACTACAAGTTGCATTAGTCAAAATCCAGCCCAATTCCTACACAGCCATCGTTGCTCCCCCAGCACCGCCGTACAGCCCCCAGGTTGTTAGAGCCCCAGAGAATCCCCATTCTTGCTAGCATGAGGCTTTTAAACCTATAGCTCTCATATACTTAAGGCCAATTTTATTATTTCCACAGCTGAAGGCTAAGACATAAAAGGAGGGCTCAAAGATTTAGCTTCCATTGGAGTTTACACAGAAGGAGCAGGATTGTGAAGAAAGCTCTTAGTCCAAGTTTCTTCACAAATTGAGAAGCCGGAAATTTTACAAGAAAATAAAGATTTTTTTAAAGATAGTTTTTAACATTTCAATACAAAAATGATTTCAACAGAAGCATTTTCAAAAGGGTGAACCAAACAAGGAGAAGCAGTAAGTAACAATTACAAAAAAGAAAGCAGATGATTAAAAAAAAAAAAATTCTATTAATAGTTGCACTAACACTTGTAGCAGCTGGCTTCGAAACCTTCAGGTTCAAGACAGCCTTGAACCTGAAGAAAATTGCACAACTTCACATTTGGAGTAGTCCCATTCCACGCAAAGGAAAAGACCAGCTGAAAATGAGAGATACTGATCTATTTACATGGATTTATGCAGCAGTTCAAAGGACCCTGGGATGGCACTGATGAAGATGCCCTGAGGATCGATGCATACTCAGAATAAATTTAGAATGTCAACAGTAAATGTAAACATATATTTACTTAGGGACATGGTTTAGTGGGTGGTATTGGTGGTAGGGGGAAGGTTGGACCAGATGACCTTGGAGGTCTTTTCCAACCTTAATGATTCTGTGATTCTGTATAGGATCCTTATGCTACTTTGTGTAGTGGTGAAATCCAGTCTTTCAAGATGGAAAGCTGTGGTGATATCTAAGCAAACCTCCTGAAATCTCTAGAGATTCCTGGGTCCATTACAGGCACAAACAGTTAATTGCTAGTCATATAAATGCCTTTTTTGTGTTTGATGACAGATTTAGTAAACTGAATAAGCATTTCAAGGGATAGCAAAGCATTTACATTTTGTTTATTTTTCTGTTAAAGAAGTAGCCACCCACTACAATGGGGATTTTGTGTACTACACAGCACAAACCATGCTGGATAAGAAAGCACAACTTTACAGTTAATTATTAGCATACGAGTTGCTTCTTAAAATGGAAAACGCAGAAAAGCTTACATTAGCTGAAGCTGGACTTGCTAACCCCAAATCTTTCAATTGATGTACAATGCAGCATAATTGTGACAGCATGCACTTGGCCGGCATACAGATTTCTAAACAAGCTGTTAATATATTTATCGAGATTACATTATGATTGATTATTAATTTATTTCCTATGTGACTGAATCAATATTCAAAGTCTAAACTTAAAGCCCCCTGTTAATTATGCAGGAAGATGAATGATCTTATAGGTTAGCTTTGTCAAAACCAGTTGCATCATCTGTCAGAGATTAATTAGGAAAAAATTTATAAGCACAAATGAATTTGTCACAATTACTGAAGAAAAATGACTTAGTTGATGAGAATTATTTTCTAATGAATATAAATAATAAATACAACTGTAACCTCTTGAACTAGACATGAAACTTTGTTTCAAAATAAGGAGAGACAGAAGTATGAATTCAGAGCTCTGCTAGATTTTCATGGATGCCACATAAGGAAAACTGTACTAAAGCAGATTCTTTTTGAAACTGCGCAACCTGTCATATATATTCTTATTTAAGCCTACAATTCTTTCAGGTCCTTTTTACTTCTTAGTAATTACTCAGATAACTTCAAATCCACCATTAACTGATTGGTCAATAGGTATTTGTGTGCTTGCAGAAATAAAATAATAATTAGCTTTAAAAAAAAAAATCGGAGGAACCCTTCAGAAAAATACAAAGTACTGGACATAAAATTTTGCCTGGACTCTTTAAAAAAAAAAAAAAAAGCAGGTACCATTCAGAAACCAAGGACAGACATTTGCATTGAAGTAAATGTTAAGATGATAACGTTGTTCTTTCTAAAACAGGATTGGAAATTGTGTTTTATCTTTTCAATGTAGTTATTAATTATTACTTACTATTCATATTGCATTAGCCCCTAGCAGATTTGCCTGCTAACCCTTACACAGAACTGTTTAGATCATTTCATTGATAAAGGTTTTTGTAACAATCACAAGAAGAATCTTAAATTATATTCTCAGTTTAATACGAATTCATCTTCTGACTTTCAATTTTCTGCTGGCTTAATCTTAGGGCTTTACTTTTACAGGACAATGCATTCTGAAATCTTGCATTCAATACCGCTCTGAAGACCTGACAAAAATACAGTACTACCACCCTGTTTGTATTCCATTTTCTTCCAGAAATGCAGTTAAAGTTATGTATTGTGTTTAATGCCTGCTAGGGCAACTGCTTGGGAGGTACATCAGCACCGACTGCTCCAGGTGCTTCGAGGAGCTGAACAAGTAGGTAATAAACATGACTAGGTGCAGATATTGCAGAACATGTTCAGATAAGGCCATCACAAGCAATCCTCTCTGCAGACCTGCACATCAAACATGGATAGATTCCCCAAACCCATGCAGCCTGAAGGAACATCGTGGGTTATTCCAGGAGCACTAAGCGATGCCATTTCTTTAAAAATATTACTTGGGGGGGAGTGAAGGGAGGGGGGAAATATAGCTGCCTTTTCCACGTTATTTGCTTTGTGTTCTTACTTTTCGTTGTTGCATCTCCTGAACAGCAGTACTGACACACCACAGATAGTTATGCTTAATGACAGTGCTCTGCCTTCCCACACTATCCTCTTTAATTAGCACTGATGGTGGTGGTCAGCAATCATAAGATAAGCAGTATCAACAGAAAAAATAAGACTTAATATTGCTACTAATTGAAAATGTTTCACAGTTACCGTGGAATAACATTCACAAAAAAAGCTCAAGGTCTTTCAACACGATTTTTTTTAATTCCCACCTATGGGCTCGGTTGAACAATTCACCTCCACTGGTTCTTGTATGTTGTGTAGCAAATCCAGGCTGCAGCAACAACAGGTCTCCGACAGAAATTTCCAAGCAGCTGGAGGCTGGCCATAAGAAAAGGCAAAAACAAGGACGGCTCTGTACAACACAGTGGGATGGTCTGAAAACGCAAGAGCCGGAGGTAGCTCAAGTGGGAAGAATAGAAATAAATGAACGTAAGAAGGAAGGCAAGAGGAACACAAGACTCTTTTGTAGGAAGGGAAAGGAAAGGAGTTTGTTTTGGTCATGTAATAATGAATTTTTTACGCACTCTGAGGCAAATGTTAACGGTGAAACCTGTAACAAGCAACCCAGGCCAGCTAAGGCAGCACAAAAGCATAGATGTGATCCTTTCTTGTAGTCCTCAGAAGAAGCACAATGCTCTCAGCCTCAGTGACCATTTATATCAGTACTAATAATAAGGTATAAATTGTCATCCTGGTGGTACCACTGCCAGTGCTTGGGTTAATGAAAGCCCTAACCAACTGGAGGACCATAGCTGATGTTAATGACAACACTTTCGCTCTGTTGTGCAATGAGGTGATGTTTGCTACATCTGGGCTTGGACTTCAGGTACACTGTGCACTAGCAAGCAGGAGAACAGATGGGCAAGAAGAGAGAAAGAAGGTGTTTGTGGCTGCCTAAATTTTACACTGGCTCTGTCCTCGGCACAGTTCAGAGCAACATTTATTTTATGCAGCAATTTGCTCTGCTACCATTTTAGTTATAATCAAACAAGACCATTAGTTCTGCTTCTCAGAGGAGGGAAAAAAAACAACGAAGTCAGGCTCATGATACATCTGTATCCACCATTCCTTGCCCCTCTGTCTTCTTCCATTTCCATACACCAGCTCTCTCCTGACACCTCCACCAGGGGAAGATAAGAAATTTACAGACAATTTGCACCATCAAATAAAGCCTTATTTCCCAAGGAAACCTGCCTAAAAACACATATATAACATGTCTTAGATTCACATACCAACCTGGACATTGGTTGCTGCTTCTCAACAAAATTAAGGCTAGACTATAGAAAGAGAACCCGAGCACGTGTATGTCCTGTACATTTTGATCAGTATGAGTGATACTAAATGAAGGACAAATCCAAAGAGAAGGACAGCAAGATCAACAAAATAAATCTAGTGGGCAGAGTACAGAGTTTATCCTATTTTCTGCAGTCAAAGGAGACATGAAAATCTTCAGGAAAAAAAAAAGTGTCATACCAGACAGTACATAAGAGTTCACATAAATCTGTTGGATGTCTCAAACCACAACTCAAGATCTGGTTTAAATGGTTCATCAAAAATCACTTTGAAGAGCAGCACAGACTTGTCCAAATCTTCACAGTAGGACAGTAAGAAGATCAGTAACTCTTGTACTTTGCTTTTAAGCAGTGATCAGTCTGATCCTTTCAGTCAGTAAGTAGTAAAGTTTACTATACACCTAATTAAAAGGTATAACAACCTTGAAACATCTTGATAACTCACTCAAAAAAAAAAAGCCACCTGTTTTTTGTAGCAAACAAAACAAGCTTAATTCAAGAATCAACTCAAATCATTTACACAGTCCTGCTTTTTTCCTACCCTACCTAAAAAGTTTTGTTTGAAACTTAAAAATACTTTAGGTAGTATATATTTCATGTATAATTTAGGGTCCCATGTACACAGACGCTTAACTTTATATCAGTGAAGGTGGTAGTTTAAGAGAACTATTTATTAGAAGAAAGCCAAGCACAGCCATAAAAAAAAGTTTGGTGTGTCATGATTTACCTCATACTTTATGCTGCTCTGGAATACATTAAAAGGCTTTGGTCCTTAAGGCTAATCCTTAAGGAAACAATTCTGCCTTTAATCATCTAACTACTGTGTGTGCCTTTTTACAGCAAGAGTCCAGGGCCCTTTCTCTGCCCACTGAGATCACCTTAGACACATAGCACGGAACCGGAATAGCACCACTGTAGACTTGAACATTGATATTTTCTTATTAAGAATTCACTTTGCCACAGTCAACAGACATCTTTTTGCTACCATCCATAATCCATCACAGAAATCCAGGACACGTGTTTGCTCTCAAAGCACTTATCGATACCCACTTGTCCAGATTCATCCCCACAAGCTCCAGGATTCTTCTTACAAGAGCTTTGACTGCAATGCTCCCTTCGTAAAGTAAAGCCTGTCACAGGCTGCAGACATATTCAGTAGGGTCAGAGGAAGGTGTTACTACAAATACATTACTACTAGGTGGAATTCCACCTTCTTCCTGGCAGGTACTTAAGTGTGTTCGGAGTTACTCCAGTACTATCATATGAAATACCAGTGATCCAACCAACAACAGAGGAGCTCTCTCCAGACATTTCTCTCAATAAAAACTAGCAAAATAAACATGCTGTATCATAAGAACCAATGAAACAAAATACAAAAATGTATTTAAAAAATAACTCATACTTACTTTAAAGTCCATGTTATGACCGCAACTCATTCAAAAATGTCTTAGAAAAAGTTATGATATATTGGTGAAAAATTAACTATAGTTACTGCCATTCCAGTTGGTGCCTCTTTTGAAATAAAAGGTAGACCTGCATTACCAACTGGTAATGAGGCCAGAAGCAAGATACAATCTGCAGCAGTCTTATGTTTGTAAGACAACACACTGGGGGATGGATGCAATGAACTTTACAAGCCCCTTCCAACTCAAACCATTCTACAATATCTACATTATATCTTTATCAGCAGTAAAATTTGCCCCATCTGCCAGGCTAGTGCAAGCCCTGCATATGCAGAGGACTAATCGCTGAGGGATCTGGCAACCAAACAGGGAGCTCCAGATTGTGCCCTGGCAAAGTCAGAAAGCTCTGACTTATGAACCAGTGGTGTGCTCAAGTATATGCCACAGTGCAAATTCAAACCAAAAGGAACACTAAGTTGGTAAAGTGAAACCTACATAAACAAAGTAAAAATAATCCTGGCAAAATCTTGGACAAAATAGGCAGGATTTCCAACTGCTTTTAAAACCAGATTGTAGAATAACCTAGCCCAAAACTTAGCCAAAACAGAAGTCAGAATAAAATTCTGTGAAGCCATGTACTTCCTGTTGCATGCTAGTCCCCAGGGAGACACAGTAAACATCCTAAATGCAAGAGATTGACAGCCAAGTTTGTCAAAGAAGTCCTTCAAAGAAAAAAACAAAACAGTGATTCAACTTTACTGGGATTCAGAGGTCTGACTTCAAGAAAGGTAGGTTTTTTGAATCTGAACCGAGGGCATTTATCTTTCTCACAAATACTATATACATGTGCATCCCTCTTTTTCTTTCTGTTCTGCTATTTCTAATTTGATGGAGAAAATTAAGCAGTAATTTCAGCCAGGTCCTGCTGTTCTATTGAAATCTATTTTCATCAGATTACCACTTGCAGCACTGATAGAAATATTAATGATTTTTTTTAAAGGGAATGTTGCATTTAAATATTTCAAAACTATTGTTTTGTTAGTGTCAATGAGAAGGAAACATATTGACTGGAAGCTGCAGCCAATGCTGCCTTTTATAAATCTCCTGTCAGGCAAAGAATGGCTCTCCATAGATTCCAATATGATGTAGAGCTCTAAAGCAAACACTCCTATTGCCAAGAGGCTCAAAGGGAACTGCCATTGCAATATCGTGGCCTGAATAGTGGGATTTGAGTTTATCTTTCCTACCACAAAAGCAGAGTAAAAAGAGGAGATAGCTCAGAATACTTCAAGTAGAAAGTTGATTGATTTACCGAAATGTCAAAACCTTTCGATAAGCAAAATCGCTACGCTGAAGTTTACAGGCAATTTCATTAGATGACAGGATAGTAGAGACAATACATTTGAAGCTGCTCTCACCAGCACTTGGACTCTTACTTCAGTGCAGCATTGCACACACATGTGCTCATTGTGTGGGAATATACAAATTATACAGCATTCTGGCTGCAGTGTCTATGAAGTCTACAAGTATGCCTTCAGCTGTCTGGTGCAAAAAGAATATAAGGAAGGACCACTGCAACGCTAGAAAATGCAAATTTAAAATCAGATACATTAGCATGATCTAACTGTTCCTAACTGCACAGTAGGAGAAACAAAGATATAAATCAGCAACAAATGATAGTTTAGCTAATTTAATCCCCTATAAGATTCTATAAGAATGGTTTGGGTTGGAAGGAACCTTAAAGATCACCCAGTTCCAACCCCCTGCCAACCAGACCAGGTTGCCCAAAGCCCCATCCAGCCTGGCCTTGAACACCTCCAGGGATGGGGCATCCACAGCTTCTCTGGGCAGCCTGTGCCAGTGTCTCAAATGGAGACATACTTGACAAATTTCTTCAAATATCCTGGCTCACAGTTTAAGCCATGCAACTATTCAGAAGCTTGCAGGAGGTGGTTGGTTCCCCCAGTGGCTGGGATAAATTTTGCATACAAGTTATTGGGGCATCAAGTCTTTCAAGAACCAGCAGGAACAGATGAGAGGAAGTGCTGCACTAGGCCCAAGAACAGCCTTGCTGCTTACAGAAAGGTGTTTTTGTAAGGTTTATGCAACTGTGGAGACCGCAGTCATTCGGTTTTCTGCCATCATTCATGAGATACAATACTGCCAAAGCACCCTGGCCACGTATATTCTAAGAGATGCGGCGCTGCATGACACGGAAAAAAATGTTCATCTCGCATGGTTTAAATCAAATCAGGATTGAAGTAGTTTATTGACTTATTAATGACACATAATTAACCAGCAAACAGTGAACTACACACGTTCAGGATCAACACCAGCAACAAGGGAAAAACCCCAGCACCGGCCTATTTCAATGTGTTAATGAGCTCACATGCACGTTTCTAGCCACCTTTCTACAGCTAAACCCCAACAAGTCCCCAGCACCCATATGCTCCCCAACTCATAGCTCCCCAGGGATACCCAGCCTCGCCTCAGCTCACCTGAGCTGGGACTCAGGCGTTTGACTGGTGTTTGACCCCAGGCTGGCAATGCCAAAGGTGCAGATGACCACCAGCTGGATGAAGCAGGGACTGGGGAATGGCTGAGAGGCTGCTGAGCCAAGCACCCTCCGGATGATTTCAGGTTTTCCTCACAGACACTGGGTACGTTCATGTGCCCCATCCTAACAGCTGCTTCTGTCCAGGCCAGTATGCTGAGCCACGAGAGCACCCTGTGCTACTTCCTCTGGATTTCACAGGTCGAAGAGTGCAAGATTTTATGGTTTGAACTTCAGTTCAACAAAAAAGGTCTTTTTTTTCCATGGATTTTAAACCAGCATGAGCAGCTGGACCGGGGGACCCTGCCTGTCTGCCCAGGCAGGTCCTTCACAGCAGGCTTCCCAGGTGCCCCACAACACATGGGCTCTGGTTGGCATTTCCTTCGGAGCAGAGGACAGCCCCCAGCCCCTCTCCACCAGTCTGAAAAGGCCAAGCTCACACATTTGCACTGCCAGGGTACAGCAGTGTGGCACCTCCCTAGCCAGGCATCCATTTCGGTCAAGTGCGAGACCCTTCTTGGTTAGCCATTGCAACCGTGTTGACAGGTAGGGCTGAAATTGGTTACGGAGCTCGACAATGACAAATGTTCACATGCATACACCTGGTATGACAGCAAAAGTTTGTTTCCTGAGCAAACCAGTTAAACACTAGAAGAAATAGAGCATCTAGAGATCACAAAGGCTTGGTCAGGAAGCAAGAAGGTGCTTCAGTAACACTACAGCAAGAGTTACCCTCAGATAGCCTCCTCACAGACCAGGCACAGAGAGCCATCACCCACAGACCCACCAGAGAGACACGGCACAGTGCGAATGCTTGGAGCTGAGCTCTGATAGAAGGGGTAACACTGGCACCTTCTAAAAGATACCTGCACACCTTTCTGGAAAGCAAACAGGAAACAGGATTTGAAAAACCTTGCCATCGCTTCCAAGCAGGAACTACTGGACAGTAAGTCTGCAGTTCATCGCAAAGATTTCCCCATGCTGTTGTTCTTACTCATGGAAGCACCTGCAAAACTACAGCAAATATACACATCCCAGTCACACAATAAAATATTATGAAAAATCCCACAATCTAGTAAGTAAATTTTGAAGGAGTTTATTCACAATGAACTAAAGGATTTGACAAATGAAAATCTGTTCATAGCTCTCCAGAAGCAATTGTTTTGATTACAAACTAAAGTAACTTGGTCACTTTCTATTTTCCAAGTTCCTCTCCTATGCAAATCTTCAAAATCCAGTTTTTAAACACATCTTACCACTCTGGTGATAATGCTTCTATTTCCGTGCCCAAACCCCACAGGCAGCAAAGAAATAATAATTAAAATATATACTTGTCTGAATTTTTAATTAATGACATGCTCTGTTTGTCCCCTTTGTTTTACTGACAGATACTTCAGGCACATTCATTAAAGGGTTCAACGAGTTTTGTAACAGATACATTATACACATCAGCCATTCCCTGGGGACATACCTCCTACCAGTCCTGCAGCGTTCTGGTATCTGCTTTATATGCCACCAACCATCTTGTTTGCTGTTGAGTGGGCTGACACAGAGGACTGATGTCCAATTTAAGTTGCAGAAAGTCAGAATTCCCCAGGAACTAAAGTGTTTCCTTCCGGAAAATCTCTATGCCATCTGAGCTCAAAGTATAACGTAGGAAAACAGGCCCAGAAATCAAACAAGGCTTGAGCTTTAAAGAAGCATCACATTTTAAAAAGGGCATGCCACTCAAGTAATAAGCTAGTTTCTGGTTCAGGTTTTCAGAAGAATATCTGCTCAGCTGCTGGACACATTCTGAAGAAGATTAAAATAAACCTTCATCCTCTGCTACAGGCTCTGGTTACCAATTTCTGATTTATTATCCATTTATTTGGAGCAGAGGAGTTGCCTCTAGTCCTCTTATTCTCATCCCAGCTGCCTACCCTCTCTGTGTATGTGGATGGCAGAAATGGCTCCATGTTCTTTCAGACGGGGCAATCTTTTTAACCTTGATGGGTTTAAGTGACAGGAGGGAAGCACTACTGCAGCAGAAAACAGTTTCTTTCTTGCCTTTATTGCCTCCTAGAACTGTAAATCTAGCAAGGTTTAACCTCGTTTCCCCACCTTCTGATTCACAATACCCTCATATTTAGTTTCAGATCGTACTTTGACCTGGCAAAAAGATGTACACAGTACTACAAAAACAAAAATTCTGTTTTCAAGTAAGTTTCATTTGCGTGGACACCACTCCACACCCCACTGTAACCCTTGCTTTTGTTATTCACATTGGATCAAATAATTGTAAAATATTTCACTCCAGGATTTTTGGAAGTAGAAAGTAAATGTAATAAAATATAGGATTCTCTCTAAAAGTCTTCAGCCGCAAAACATATTGCAACATTTTCTGTAGCTTCATGGTCTCAGGGTTACAGGGAAGAAGCTCTCTGACAGCTGGCATTGGCAGTGGAAACAAACAGGAAGGTTCCTCCCTTGGGAAAGGAGGGGAACTTGTTCTGTACGTTTGTTATCTGCCTCTAAAGATGCATCTGTTAGTCAAAAGGTATTTAAATTTGGGTGGAGAGTACTGAAAAGTCCTCACGCTGTGTAGCAAGGAGAACAGAACTGTACCTAATCTCCCTGAGGGGAGACACTTTCCTGAGGAACGGTGCACATGAGGATACATGGAAAGTTGGCCGCCTATTTGAGACAGGAATTTCTGGTAGCCCCAGTTATCCATCAAGTTCCCTCTCCCCACATCCCCATCGTAACAGCAAGAAGGAAACAGTGAAGCTGCTCCTTGACATGGATGGGTGGTGGTCAAGTTCAGGGTTCCTACTGAAGCTGCAGAAGATACCAGTGGAGCTAGGGTTACCCATGCGAGGATCACCCTTTTCTACTGATCAGGCACTTGAAAGGAAGGAGCTGGAACAGCAGGGCCATAAGGCTGCAGCATCACAGACTTCATTCTTGGGTAGCAAGATAGTAACACAGAGGCTATCTTGACATTGGAGACACCAACACAACACAACCGAGCACTGAAGCATCCTTCACAGTGTTCAAGTAACCCTTAGCATCTGGAGGTGGACTTGCCAGATGCACCTGGGATTTCACTGTCAACTGGTAATAAGCAGCAAGTGAAGCTAATCAGGAAGGCGGGGAAGTGCTATGTCAAAAGGCACAAAGCAGCCTTTTCTGCATGGGATAACACAAGCATCGTGCTGTGACTAAATTAATGGTCTGTATCCACTCGAAGGCCAGGAGTGAATTTGCATCTGCCCAGAAAACGCCACGTCAGCATACCCAAAGTGCAAACAGGCCACCAGGCATCAGATCCACACCAACCCTAGCGTCACAGGGAGAGTGAGAAGGTGAGACTTACTGTTGCCGACATAGCACTGCTTCATTGCTGTTAACTGTGTGCCTTTCCCTCCACAAGAACATTTTTGTTTGCCTTCCCACAGCACCAGTACTCGTGAGAATAGAATATTTGCTAAGAGTTTCGGAGGATTAACTGCATGAACAAGGTCTCCAGGCAGGCACCAGCCAGCATGCTTTGAGAGGAGCCCTGGAGGTATCTGAACCTTGCTATTGTTTCCAACGCCATCTGAAGGGAATTTCACCGGTACAACAGGTCAGTTATTGCCCCAGCAACCAGAACACATATTAAGAATAATATTACTCCTTCATCTTGGATGTGCGCTTTGTGTTTTCACTTGTGTCC
Organism: Cygnus olor; assembly: GCF_009769625.2. Classification (NCBI taxonomy): domain Eukaryota; kingdom Metazoa; phylum Chordata; class Aves; order Anseriformes; family Anatidae; genus Cygnus; species Cygnus olor. The sequence goes on along the minus strand of NC_049172.1, from coordinate 37,740,980 downwards.
ACTGTATAGGGATAATTTTAGATACTAGCTGCCAATAGCTGGTCAATATCTCACTTGAAGAAATGCTGTATTCATTTGGAAAATAATTCTGCCTTGCGTGCTGGTCCAACATCCTGAGACAACTTGCAACATGTTGAAGCAATATGCTCAAGTCCTGTAATGAAGTACTTTTTTTGAATCCTCAGGTCACTGACTATCAATAAACATTGCCATTTAGCTAAAGATACCATTTCTCTGGAAGGTAGACACAGTGCGATCAATAACATCACTGCAGCAATCATATCCCTTGTGCTGATGAAATCAGGAAGTATATTTTAAAGGTAAGTTGTAAGTAGAAAACCAATTATTAAAGAGAGAAGCCAAATTTTGCCTTGTTGATTGACACAACCTTCTGCCATCAACATTCAGTGCAAGCCCGATGAATGAACAACGCCATGCAAGTCAAGATGCAACAAACATTACTGATACAGCATCACAGAAATCAGATTCCTTCATTCTCCTCTTGTTCCTGACTCTCAAGCTGGCGGCAAATCTCTAGATCACTTCTATGTTATGAAGGCAGCCGCAGAACCAATAAAATCTTGCATACAGCACTGCTGATATTTCATGAGATGGTGAGGAATGGCATCCAAAGTTCAATTCTGGATCATAAAAGTAGTCAGGAAGGGAAAAAACATCGAGTTAGGTTTGATCATCTGGGAGGCACAACCCAAGAACAACATGCAGGCATACAACTACTCGGGACAAAAAAATTAAATAAAAATCAGCTCTTGTCACCAGAGAGAAGCAAGGTGTGCCCTAACAGGGGTGTGGGCACACAAAGGGTTCCAAACCATCTCCTCCATACGTCCCTCAGCCTGACACAACAGCTACTGCACTGGCATGCTCTTCCCTTGCTCTTTAGGCACTGCCCAGCACTGTCACCCCAGCGGGTTCCTCTGCCAGGCCAGATCAGCGCAGGTAACCAACAGCCCAGCATTGCCCATGGTAGAGTTGCATGTTAAAAACAGGGCTTGCAACCAGTCACTTCTTCACCACCAGTTAATTACCAGTTGGTACATAAGCCAACGTTTTGAAACACAGCTTGCGAAGTTGCACAAGCTATTACCAGAAATGCTTTTCAATGAGCAGGAAGAGGTGATTTTATGACCAACTAGCAACTGTGCCGCACAGTTTTGAAGACTTCATAACGCTGCTGTGTGTCATTAATGGACCTGAAAGCAAGAGTTGCAGGGCACCATCATCAAACACATCACCAAGCAAAAGAAGCTGGAACACGAGGACTAGATGATGCAGCAGGACAGCCCACAGACAAACAAGTAGGCAGGGTCATTAGGAAAACAAGAGCAAGCTCAGCTCACCAGGCAATCAGCTGAAGCAGAGCAACATCACCTGCAATGGACTACACATCTACAAATGTGCACTCTATTAAACATCTGCCTGGCACATACTCTGTAGGCCAACCATAGTCAACGGGAAGCTTTCTGTGACTTCAGCACAATCTCCCCTTAACTCTCCCTGAGTTTAAAAGAATACTTTTTGTCCTTTTAATGCAACCTTGTAATAGACTCGAAGTGGAAGGAAGAAGGTCTTATTTAAGGCTTGAGTGAAACCATGAGTGAACTAGTTGTCTGAGGAGGAAGGGATCTACCAAAGAAGAGGAAAGACATTGAAACAGAGAAGAATCACACATCATTTTTATATATCTTTTATGAACCAAACCTTGATCCCATTTCAAAGCTTCTAGACTCTTCTGGAATTTGAGTGAATAAACAATTACACCAACTGCCAAAGCCTTCAATAAATCACTGCTCTCCATCAATCGTAACAAGTACAGTCCATCGGTTAAAACTGACATGAGACACACAGAAGGCGTAAAGATAAACCATCACTCCAAGAAATAAATTTTAGTCCCTATTCCAATTCAAACAGGGAGCAGGAAGGTTAGGTACAAGAAGTCACATAAATTAAGCTCAGGAGGGTGGGGAAGGGAACAAAATCACTACATTCCTGGCCTCGAAAGCCAAAGGCAGCACTATGATTAAATAATTAAACTGTCTCACCTTGTGCAGTCAAGCTAAATTTCAACAGGAGTAATTAATCTTCATGTGGTCTTTTATACCCTGCCCTATCTGTACTTTCAACCAAAGTAAAACACTTCCTCATATTGCCTGTTTCTTTCCGAAAGGTATAAATATATGAGGAAAGAATAACTTTTCATTTAAATTAAATCAATGCCACTTACAAGGTTGCAATTCAAACATAAAGGCTTGTCCTTGTGTAAGTTTTCACACACGCTCGTAGAGTGTATTGCTGGATAAGCACTAGTTTGCTCTTCCTGAGAAAGTACTGAAACTTTTAAAAGATTTCTGGAATTTCTCTGGAATTTTTATCCATAAACCAACAAAAAAGGAGGCACAAAGCAGGAGACAATCAACAGTCCAGGCCTTAAGGCCCCACCTACCATGTGGAATACCAGATCCAAGCCTCCTTACTGAATTGGTAAACCATGGACTTACACCTTGGTCTCAGCCAAGATGATTCTTTCTTTCTTGTATGTTATTTCCAGACTAATTAACTTATCACACTCTAAGATATTTAAAAAAAAAAAAAAAAAAAGGCAGCTTTGGCTAGACTAGATCTAGCCAACTAGATTTTCTGGACTTAAAGGCTTTGGGGAGGAAGAGGAGGGTTGTTGTGGTTTTTTTTGTTGTTGTTGTTTTTTTTGGTGGGGTGGTACAAAACCTGCTCCTCCAGCTTCCTGGCTGAATCTGGTTAAGCTGCATGAGTTGATGCTCCATAACCACAGCATGCTGGACAATATACCGGCAGACAGTTGCAAATCCCAAGAGCTCATTCCACTGCTATTCCCTCAGCAACAGCAAGTCCTACACTGCACTCAAAGACTCTCGAGTATTAGACAAACACAACTAATGTGACATGGCCTGAGCCAAAGCAGGGGTTCAGAGTCACATACTAAGGGAATGTTATCACATGGGAATAGCACTGCATTTAACGCCAGCTACAATATCAAGGCAAGCTTTACACAAAAGTGGCTTTGAGCATCAGTATTTGGACCTGACACTGGATTAGGAACAATTCAGTCACCTCTTTGTGAGGTGCCATAGCTTCATGTCACATAAGCCCACTTACAGAAAGTCCGAGAACACATTTTGGACCAGAGATGCTATTAACAAAAGTGAATAAAGAACTCGGAAGAAAATGTTGCACACGTATTGCATCAGCCAGCCTGCCGGAATGCAGTGCAGACCACTGAGAGCTACCAAGCCCTCATCTATCTAACCCGGCATTGAGGCTGCCTGTTTGCTTTGCCTGGCTGAAGATAGGACTCAGATTTGGATGAGATAAGGTCGACTATGAGTGGCAGCAACTGAAAAGATAGGGGAAAGAAACAGAAGGAAAGAAAAGAATGGCTTTAAAACTCCTCCCTGTAGCCTTGAACTGTTGCTTATACAGCCCTTACCAGGCGCAGCTTGACTTTCAGGGTTCTTAGGCTGCTGTAAGAGGCAACTTGCAGGCAAAGCATGCCTCCAATTTAATCTTTTAGCAGTTGTTTTAAATGAATACTCCAGGTAGCTGTTTAGAAACAGGAAAGGTGAAAAGGAGACGGATAAGCAAGAAATAACAGGATAATCAGAAATAACATGAGAACAGTGGAAAAACAGCAATTTTCCCTTCTGGGAGGTGATTAATTATCCCTCGTAGCATATCCTGGAATATCTCAATGCTTTAGTACCAAACCTTATACACTGTGACAGGGAATCCACAATGTATTAAAAACAAACAAACACAAAACCTTTTTTCTCCTCCATCTTGACCAGTGTTCTGGGCTAGTGTTTCTTTTGCTATTTCCTTGGGTTTTTCCTCTCTCATTCTTTTTGTCCCTATACCCCTGCCCCCAACACACACTTTTTTTTTTTTTGAATTTTATTTTACTCACTTTTTCATCTTTTCCATTAACGAGGGAGTAAAGAGCAAGCATCCTCTCATTCAAAGTGCAATGCTGCCCTCCAGAGCTGTCAGGAAGAAAATTACTTCAGGAAACATGAAAGCATCTCAGAGTAAACTGCAGTCGTTCAAATGAGATTGCTGGAGCTAGTCTCATATTTATTCTCTGGATTGAAAGCCAGTCTGCACAGACACGTTATCTGGCTTAGCCTGGTTTACTGACAATCATTTTGCCAGCTCATCCAAATATACAATCTGTGCGCAGATTACAAAGCAAACAAGGAACTTTTCTCCTGTGTAGTAGAATCACGGAAAAAATCCAAATAATAAATTAAGTCATCGCTTCTTAAAGTCACTCAAAATAAGGAATGATCGTAAACTTTTCAAATCGTGACTGGAAGGCTCATTCGAAAGAAATTTACTGAGAAGAAAAGCTCCAGAAAAATCCTGGGTCTGACAGGAATTCAGGTATCAAAAAAAAAAGCATTTGATTTTAGATCATTCTTCAGTCTTAGTCCTGGGAATAGATGTTCCTACACACACTCCCAAAAATGATGGTTCTGGTTCTGTATCAAATCATATCAGGCATCTGTTTTCTACAAGGGATAAAATTTTGGCTATAACTAGAGAATAAAATTATTCCAGTGATTTATAATAAAAAAAAAAAGCACAACTGGAACAATATTGTTAAAGTTCTGCCTGGAAGAGCTGCCTTGTTTATCATCTGCAAAACCATAACGTACAACCTGCAAGGAGCTTTCATTTTCTGTAACACCAGGTTCCAAGTCAGCAATTTTCACTAACTTAAAAGATGCATCACCACAAAGAGCAGCCCTCCCTCTTCTATTCATTAATATCACTTCCTAACGGCTTCCAGGAGGTAAAAAGCAACAGCAACAACAAATAACATGATTTCCAAACTGTTTTCTCTCACCTCTGAAGTCTGGTGAAGAAAGTCTAGAGAGGGCCTTAAGCATTAATATACAAATGTGGATCCCAAGCCCTCCCGTCGCACTGCAGAAAAGTTGGAGCATGGCCGTACACAGTCATCACGTCTTAGAAGGCTACATCCAAACTCGTTGTTGGGATTTATCTGGACTCTACCAAAGCTCAGGACTCTTCCAGTCTGGGGAGACGTGAGGAGAGCAAGGGGGAAGACTGTTTCAGGGCTACCACCTGGTGGGGGGAAGCACTAGCAATTTCACACAGCCAGTTCACATTTGTTTTTCATTCTGATTGAACAGAGTAAAAGCCACCTTCCTCCTGACAGCACCAACCCCAGAGCTCGTGATGTAGCTCTCTCACCAGCTTGCAGATGCTCTCATCTCCTTCACAACCAAGCTGCAATGGGTCAGACCCTTACCAGTGTGGATCAGCTCACTTTAACAGATACAGCCTGGTTATGGCAGGTGGGACTACAGCCCCATTTATTTTTACCAAAGAAAGCAGCAATCCTGGGCAAACGCAGCTCCCTACTGTTTTGAGCAAAGTATGTCTAGATGATTGTTGTCATTCCCAGCAAGTGTTCAACCCTTGCAAATACTCAGCTCTTCACGTGCAGAGACCAGAGGAGCAGGCAGGAAGCCCTCCAGGTGGAGACACCCTGACACACAGATGCTGCATCAAGGCAGAGAGATCCCAAGAGGTGATCTGAGCTACCCTGGAACAGACACCCTGGAGACCAGATTTACACGTTGAGCTCAACAGAGGCGTTTTATGATTCACGCACTTATTCCTGGATTTCAGTGCCAAGCAGAGCGAGTGAGAAGCCTGGGAAGGACCCCAGCCCACCATGCACAGACAAGGAGGAGACCTCCTGTGAGCAGTCCTCTCCTAGCTGCTGTACTACTTGGTGACCCAGGATTAATTCTGCTGCACTTTGCAGCTCCACCTTCCCATCTTCACAATCAGGAAAAAAAAAAATGCTTGTTAATACCTACACAACCTCCACAGTGCACTGAAAAGATCTCTGAAAGAAAGCTATTAAACAAGCAGACCTGGAAGACAAACAGCAAGAACAGCAGGATGTGTCTTGATTGTTGATTATCCATTGAAGAACACAAAGTTTCTGCTAAATTTTAATTCAGATACCGGTTTGCTGAGCTCAGAGGGTTTTATACACCATAATTTAACTCCCTTATGCCTTTTGATCACTTACCCCTCGCATCAGAGGCTAGGCATTTTATCCTGTGTACCTACAATTAGGTACAACCACTTAGGATCTAGGAGTACATGCAATCAACTTGCATAGAAATATTTTAATTAGTGTTATAGGAATGTATTTTATCTATAGCTTGAGGCAACGGGACAAGGCTGATAGCTCTCTGAAAATCTTTTTATGACTGTAATACTAAAGTTTGGACACTGCCATGTTTACTCCCATCATACTTTTTTCCATTTTTACTTAATTTAGATTTTCTGCTCAGTTTGTGCAATTTCTAAATCTTTCTCGCCCCATTTCAGGCATTTCTGTTAGCTATGAAACCTTAAAACGAAATGTTGTATGGCTAAATTTGCTCACTGTAAAACCACAAATCATGCACATACACCAAGGGTATCACACATAGTGTAGAGGGACTAGAATTCAATTAAAGTACTTGCCATATTCCAACCTACAATCCACTGAGAACAACAGTTGGAGTTGAAAAATAGATGACAGCTTTTTTAATTATTATTGTCTGTTTTAAAGAGCAATTTTCCAGATTGTCTCCAGATGGTGGAATTTTAAAGCCAATTTACCTATTCCCTTCACTGAGGGTTTTGCAGTGGTTTTCTTCAAAAAGCTCTAATATTAGTAAAATTATAAACTGCTTCCAGTAGGAATAATGCAATGAAAAGAAAAGCTTGTTTATCTAAATTGGTATTATGTTAGATAATCAGGGTCCAATCTTGTAACCCCTTCTGCAGTAATGGCTTCTGAAGTGTTTATAGCAGTGCCTGGGCCTTATCCAGTTTTCCTTTCCTTCTACAAGACACATCCAGTTTTCTGGGAACACGTGGCATTGTATGTTGTGGTCCTCAGCTGATGCTTGATGGGTTCCCAGAATATAAAGTGCAAATAGATGAAAAGCTGGGGATCTATAGCTAGAAAAACTAAATCATCATACAGTGACTGAATAGTGAGATGTTTATAGGAATGGAGTAGCCTCTTCCACAGCAGCACAACACAGGTGACCCTTAGCAACCAGCTCTTTAAAACCCCAAATGGCTCAAGATCTGGAGTCAACAGTTGCATCACAGTTTTCTGGAAAATCCTGGAAAGTTCAAGAGCATACAAATCCTGATGCCGTGTGTGACTAGGAGGACAGAGGGATACTCCTTCAGAGGGTACTGAAAGGGAGCGAGCAGGTCAAACTACAGGTCTGCATGAGAAAGCGGAGGGGATCAGAAGATCTGGGGATCTAAAGTGGCTGGAAGGGGTGGCCGGAGGTCCCCAGTCCCCAAAACCTCCCAGTCACGGTACCAACCACCTCGAAGGCAGGTTGGTAGTTAGGCAGTGGCAGACTGCACTGAGGTCCCCTCAGGGCTCCTCGGCTTGAGCACGGCCTGGTCCCTCAGCCCCAGAGCAGCAGCAGGGCCACACGGAGAGCACGTAAAGCCATGTAAAGCAGCCAGAAAGAAAGGTTGACAGCAGGAGAGAGCGTGCCCACAGCTCTGCACTGACGGTTCGTGTTTATTCAGAGTTACGATGGGCACCTACTACAGCCAGAGGGGCAATAGCAGACAACTGGCACCTCCAGGACTAACGGTAAGCATACCTGAAGGAGCACCACAGAGAAGTTACAGGGGACTAACCAGCGCGAGGACAATTAGACACCCTCCCAGTGACTCAAAGTGAGGGAATGCAGTGGGAGGTAATGAAGTCGCGTTAACAATTTTCTCCTTCCTTCCAAAAGCTTTGGAAAACTCACCGCGGCTCGGGCAGGTGACAGTATGCCTTTCTAATGCCTGACAAACAGGATGAGAAAGTTGACATAAAAGAGAAGAGGTGGCAGCCTGAAATGATGTGGGATCAGCGTGTGTTATAAAGCATAAAGCTTTGTAGTGCCAGGGTTTCAAGATTCAGCATTCCTAGCGTCCATAAATTACAGCAACGCAGTCAGAAGCCAAGCAGGGCTGTGAGCAACGAAACAGTGCACGGCCCCAACAGGGGCAGTGTGACACGTGGCAGCCAAGGGAATCCTTTTTGCCCGGGCATTTCCTACAGAAGAAACAAAACCAAACCAAAAGCCTTGACTCAGAAATGCATGACCTCATCTTTTCCCTGATAAGATCCTGCCTATACATAAAAATATATAAACACAGCCTGTTAGGCAGAAACTAAGTATTTTTGAGAATTTTGTTCTGCAGCCTGTTTGGAAGCCTTCTTAAAGGATGTCTAAGGAAATTTTTGGTTGCAACACTGATTTATTTTTTTTCTACCAGGAGAGATGCTTAAGCTGAAGCAGGTCTATAAGGATCAGAGCTGGGAAGAAAATGGGGCTGGGTGAAAGAGAGAAAAATGAATAGGAGGCAATACTGCAAACAAATCATCCATCTTTTTGGCTCTGCTCTGCCAGCAGCAATAATGCAATGCAAAAGCCTTATGTCCCATACAACCTGCCAAGTACAAAATCAGCACAGCACATCCTCTCTGTCACCGAGATGCAGGAAGAGATAAATTTCTTGAATCTCTCTGAACAATAAGTAGATGATGTAGTGTTAATCCCATTAGGAATAAGAGAAAGAAATCATTCACAACCATCCCTCATGAGTTGCCAAAGCCAAATGGGGGGGGCGTTTTATTACTTTAGTCTTAAAAAAAAAATAAAAAAAGTGCAGTCTTCATGAACATGATAGACAAAAAATAGTGTCTTATACTGAAGGCCCGTTGATCATTATTAACCTGAGGCCAGCCCAAATCTGCTGGCATTTGAAGAAAAATGGTTTAGCAGATCCTTGTCATGGCTTGAGCCAAGTGCACAACACCAGGGTTTTAGACAAACAGCACAGGTTGTCTCTGTGGAAGAGCAGAAATGCTAACTCTGAGGCAGAAAGCCAGTGCAGAGGGGTGAGGGGGTTATAGCAACAGAAACTAGATGAGATAAAAAAAACATCCTGCACTACATGAGAGCTTGTCTATTGTTGCAGAATACAGAAGACAATACTCCATACCACATTTGGGGGTTATAACTGTTTAAATCTCTCGTCTAAAATGGTATCCCTAAATTGCATCTCCCCATCTCCTGATACTCACTGCAGCCCTCCGTTCCCAGCCACTGCAGCTAGCTCAGCTGCCCTGTGCTGAACTCCTCCGTGTTTTCACCTTCTCCCCCTTGAAAGGCTGTTATCACACACTCAGCTGCCTGGGGCCCAGAGCCATGCCAGGAACCTGTGCTCAACCTCATCCCTCCAGGTTCCTTGTGGCGGCATTTCAGCAGGGACAGCGTTGGCCCCCTCGGTGGAAACATCACTGCCCTGGCACAGCACAGCCTGTGGGGCTCGGTGGAAACGCACACAGAGAGGGCACCTAAGCAGGTCCCTCCGAGCAAGTGCAAGCTCAGTAAAATTCAGGTTAGGAGGCACGTATTTAGAACGGCACTCAAGGTTTATTTTTTCTTCTTTTTCTGATTAAAAGAGAAAAGAGGCCTTTTTTTTTTTTTTGAAATATTTTCTCTCGTCTTAAAGAGAAAAAAAAAATAAGCTCAAGACCAAGGGAAAATACAGTAAAGAAAATTTTATTTTTCCCGTCATCCTCCAAGGGAAGGCCATTAAGAGTATCAACTAGCAAGTGTTATTTCACTATGGGCAGGAGTTCCTTATAGCAGTAGGGTGATTATTTGCCTCAATTCCATAAAAGCCCCCTCTGTTGTAGAGCAATGCCAATGACCAAAGTAATCAGCTCCATGAAAGCTCGCCATGATGTGCAGCACAGAGTCTGAAGCACCTGGTAGTACCGGCAGAATCAGTACAAGTGTGATAAATAGCCAACATGTCAGAAGGGGCTCATACCTGTACCTGCCCTAACCCACCCATGCTCCCGTGGCTCTGCGTGCTCGGTGCATGTCCCTTCCAGTGGGCAGGCACATGGGGACTACATGCAGCACACAGCCCCAGCTAAAGCCTAATAACACAGAGAAATAGGCCACGACTCTATGAGCAATGCTTACAGACAAAACCCAAGTCTGCAGGTGAGGCCTGTGATTCAGGTATCCACATGAAGAAGCAGGCTGGGTTATGTGGTACCTGAACCACACATAACATTAGTCCCCTTTTCCCCTCTTTCCACCCATCTTCCCTTACTCTAAGGGTTTAAGCAAGGATCAGGGTTTGGGTTTTTATCAGCAACTTCAGCTCTTTTAGACAGAGCCACATACAACATACTTTTTCCTTTTGTTTTCTTTTTTTTTCCCCCTCTTGTCTTGAAGGCTTGAGCCAAAGCCAGTCAAAGTCAATTGAAAGACAACCAATGACTTCAATAGGCTTTGGCTCCAGCCCTAAATGTACACCACATGCCAGACATGATGACTGGTTCTATATCAGTCTCTAGGAAGCACTTAAAAATTGAAATGAGGAAAGGGAAGAAGAGAGCAAGTCTGTGTATATCACACACTGTATGTTCAATTGGCTTCAATAAATTTCAGAAGCAGCACACATGCTGGGAGTTGTTTTCAATCAATAAATAACACAGAGGTTGAATTGTTCACCTGCCACCTCATTACTGCCCCCCAGCAGAGGTGGAATTATCTTTTAGCCTCAAGGTTACTTGCAAACTAAAAGTTACATTTACAGAAACATCTATTTGCCAGCCTTTTATTTTTTTCCTTTATTTCCATTACAGGCAGCAGCAGTATTTGACACCCACAAGGACCCTTCTCAGCAAGACATTATATATCACTCCATGGAAATACATAAATGACAAATTATCCCTGATGGCATTGTGTCTCTGCTGACCTGATCAAGGTTTAAAGGCAGCTGGCAATTAAATGCCATGGCTACAGACCTGTTAAAGGCTTAGGCAGAGCCATATTTATATTAAGCAAAGGGAATTGCACCTAATGGTATTTTGTAGATGTATTTCTCAAATGAATTTGTGTAGTATTCACTCTTTCACTTCTCTTAGTGAATCCTCTCTCATGTATTATTGCTTTACAAGCTGAATTCTGACTTGCACTGGCAATTGTATGTCTAAACCAAGAATGCTGCTTCCCCTCAACTCCCATCAAGTATTTTGGTAAGGACTGAGAAAGTAGAAAGATGCCACTTGCCTCAAATCTACAATAGCTGAAGATCAGTTAGCCTCCATTACCTTCCCCAGGGAGCATGCATTCAGCCTAACCACTACTGAGAAGTCCTACAGAAAGGACTTAGAGCAGATCATCTAACCCTTGACTCCTGGAGAAACCGTAGGCAATGCACTTGGGCAGACACGATGATGACTCTGCTGCCGCCCTTGTGGGTGATCCTGCTGGGATGGAAGAGGAACATGTGGCATGCTGGCATCTCTCCGAGGTTCAGGGCTCCAGTGTGGCCCCAGGGCAGGGGTACAGGTACCTCCTGAGGGAGTCTGCTGACCAAAGATGACTAGGCATGAAAGCAACTGCCCAAGCCTCCTGGCTGAGCAGGAGTGGGAAGGGAGAGCTGCCACCCTCAGAGGAAGTTCAGAGGAAGTGGCTGATAACCAGAAAGGAGGATTGCAGGGGCAGCAGCCAGAGGAAGAATGGCAAGTCAGTGTTTTAAGAGTTGGGAGTGAATATGAAGCTACATTAGCTCTGTTGTTTGGTCTGCCACGCATGCATGTGTTCCTGGCATAAGCCAAGAGGTTTTTGGTCTAACTTACCAGAGTTAAACAGTTTGTGTTCTAGTCCCCATATTTTGACGTTTCAAGAAATTAAAGGTCAGTGCTCAAATAAGCCATGCCACAAAGCTTCCCTCTCCTTACCTTCCACAAAAGCCCTCCTACCTTGCTACAATTTGTTCAGCTAAAATTAAGTAACTCTGAGAGCAATTAGGCCTACAGAAATATATATATATATATTTTTTTTAAACATAGCCAGGCTTAAGCTGGTAATACCCACGTCAAAGTTAGGAGGCATTACAATTCAGATCCAGAAGAGAACATCCTGATGAAGCTATAAATCTCTGTTAATTAATAATTCTCATCATTAGTAAGTCTTGGAAATTTAATTAATAACCTTGCGATTTGCGATAAACCCAATATCAAAGATAACTTTAATCTTCCATCCACTTAGAAGAAAGCCCCTTCCACATCAGATGAAGATGACAATCACATCCTCAGCTCTTAGCATTCCTAGACTTTTCCCTCAACGCATTTGAAAATTCCATTATTTGTATCTATAGTAACATATATATATTACTACCTATAGTAATATAGATACAAATAATGGAATTTTCAAATGCGTTCAGCGCAGGAAAAATCTCTGCTCCTATCCCAGTCAACAGAAATTTTCCAACTGACTTCAAAGGAACCAGAATGAAGCAAAATTTATGTACTTTTTAAAGTTCTATACGTGTGGGGTTTTATTGGCTTTGGGTTGTTATTTCTGTTTGTTTTGTGGTGTTTTTTGTGTGTTTTTTTTTTTAAGTCCAAATAATAATTGGAGTTATAATGTATAACAAATTTAAAAGGAGAACATAATTTATATGTTACAATTCATTAATATACTTCATAGGGATCTCAGAGGCTACAGCCTGCTGTTTTATGATCAGTATTCCTACCATGCTTATCAATTAAATACGATGATAAACTTTGCAAGCCAGACAGTTTTTCATATTATGTCAGAAAAGAAAAGCTATTCCATTTTGTATGATAAAAGTATCGTTATTAATCATGTTTATTGAACCACTTTCTCCAACCAGCTATCACACAAGCTAGGTCCTCTACGTGCACTGGACTAAAGCCATCCCTCCCTTGTACAAGACAGTCCCCATCTCCACACTACTTTTGCTAAAAACTGTCAAGATCCCAGCATGGCATGGCAATCTTAGTTGAGTCAATTGCTCTTTTCATACTAGCAGAGATCTGAAATGTGCCTAGCGTTAAGTAAGCCATGGATCTGACAGCCCACTGACTCAAAGAAAGATAAGACCATGCAAAATCTTTAGTAGTCAGAGAAAACCCAGCAGAGAAAACTAGTGACCTGCCGAGGCATCCTTCTCTTACAGATGCAACATCACAAGGTAGCAAAGGATTTGTTGGAGAAATAATTGAGACATCCAGAGGTACCTGGTCAGGACAAGGAGAGGAACCAGAGGACCAAAATCTTTTAGGAAGGAAATGGAACTGAGGAACAAAAAGGTTTACAGTTGGCAAGGAAGCAAATCAGGGACCAAGGCACCTTAACAGACTGAGAATGGGATTGAAATAAATCAGGATAAGTAGCAGAAAGACACAGATCTGGGCAGACTGTGAATATTTAAGGAAAAGTTGGTAAGTAGATCAAGGAGAATTTTCTGAGTAGTGCACAGAGAATCTAAAAGAAAATGAAAATTCAAACAGCAAAATCACCTATGCCTTTTCAAAATGTCACTATTTAATTCTAGAAGGGTTATTTTGACCCAAAGGCTTTTTAAGCTTTTCAGTCATTAGTAAGGTCAGACAAAGTTTTGGAAATGAAGGGTATATGATTACATCTATAGGTTACCCTAGAAAGGGCACTACAAACAGTAGGTGGATTAAGAATTTTGCATGAAAGCTGTACACCTTGTTTCCTCTACATCTCCCTTCTGCAAGGAGGACATAGTTATTTACACCTTTTAGGCCCAGTCCAAAGCAGACGGAATGCCTCCAGGAATATCCTTTTATATAGAACCAGGAGACAACTGAGTTCAGTTCCAACATCTTTAGAAAGAGACAGGACGTGCATAAACTGTGGTCATCAACAAGCAGGTAAGTGAATAAAAGAAACAGTACAGTTGAAGACTGAAACTTTGCAGACAGGCCCCAGTCACTTAAAGCCTTTTAGTCTTACTCTCCTGACACATACTGTGTTAGTTAAAAGCAGACGCTTCTAAGCATTGCTGCTCAGAAAGATTAGCTTCGTTTGTAGCATGAGACAGAGGGGAAAAGTTTGCATAGGACTGAATCTTTGTCAACTAAAAACAGTATTCAAAAGATGGAACTGGGTGGCTTTCATGTGGATTAAGCAGAAAAACTCTAAGAGCTTTGGAAAGAAAGGCTCATGATGTGAAAGCAAATCTCACACAACAGATATGAATGTAACCAAGCAAATTATTTGACAGTTGACCCTCCTTTCTGTTTACAAAGTGTTATGTATTTTTATATATAGTTTATATATATATATATATATAAACACAGATGTGTGTATGAAATCTATGCTACTGCCTCAAAAGCCAACATATAAAAGCAAGAGAGACTGTAGGCAGAAAAATCACAAGAGCACCATCTCCACTACTTACAATTATCACACAGGAGAGATCCTTTCTTGTTGCTGTTTAGCAAGGACATTCAATTCACACATTTTCCATCTTAATTGGTCAGCAGTAAAAAGCAAATGGCTCTACTATACTTTACTACTAGCTCTCTAGTGTCAAAAAGTCTCTTAACCGAGCCTAAAGATATTTCTCTCACAAACCTTATTCTCTTTCACAAACCTGTTCTTCCCACATAAGATAGGTGGGTGGCAATCACATCTCTTCCAAGGAAGAATATTCTATGTTATTAACTGCTTTTCCATTAGAGGAAGGCATGTCAAAGTCATGCACTCTCTTTCTAAACCAATAGTGTGTATGTGCAAAGTACACATCTCTTATACTGTCCATTAGCTTAGAGTATTTCACTTACAGTTATAATAGTCTATTTTTCCTTCTTCCATGGGTAATGGTGCATGGAATGAATGTCGGAATCTTGAAATGGCACTGTAGACTACTAATCTTTAAAAAAGTTTCCAGCAGCAAGAGAGGCACAGGAGAGCAATTGTTTGCAAGTGTCTTCCTGATGGGGGAGAAGCCATCAGCTCAGTTTCACTGTAAGTCAAAAGACTTCAGTTACAGCTTTAAAGGGAAAAGAAAGGGGGAAAAAAAAAAAAAAGAAACCAGACTTCAAGGCAAAATGTGAAGCACACTTATCAGAGAAACCCTTCTAGAAACATATGATTTTGCTTACTATACAGCTGCCTAAGATTCCTGGTACAGGACTTAGTGTCCTAGATAGTCCATTACAGTCCTACACTTACACTTGCCCTGTATTCAATCTACTACTGAACTGTTCTCTCAGCCTCTCAGTTTTGCTGAAACTGTTTCTGTAGAGTAGCAAAGACTTCAAATGATTACTGGGAGCTGCCTTTCAGTTTCAGTATGCTCTGCTATAAACTGGATAAAGTACTAGACAAAGGCTGTGAATTAGCTACGCCTGCATGTATCACCAGCTTAGAGCATCCTGCCATTGTTTGACTTTTACCTTCAGAGTACCTGAGATGTATTGCACTTAAATTATTTCTAGACACCTTGTTAGATTAATCTTGGACTCTTTGATGCAATATGAAAGTCCTGAATGGCCTCCTGTCAAAGTGACATGCCTCATACTGAAAAGTATTGCAAATGAAGATATTTACAATTCAAGACTACTGTCAAGAGCATGAACGCTGGGCAATAAGAACACAATGCTAGAAAAGCAAATTGAGATGCAAGTACTTCTCTAAAACATTTTTTTTCTGTTCTTATTACTGAATAGGGTTTTAGGAAAAATTAACACCACCTGAAAAGCGAAGCTTTATTTCCACAGAGCATACATAATATCAACACACAGAAGTCGTGCTTCACCTCTGACTGTCTTTCCAGGAGACTTCAGTTCTGAATACCTAGAATTGGGACAGCGATACAAACTTCATGCCCATTCAGCCCATTGCCAGTGCCCCCCACTGGGTAATGCTCTTTTGACCCTAACAGTAGCAGCTATTACCTGTAGTCCAGGCTCTTATCTGCTCAGAAATAAGCTGCAAAGCTGGTGCCTGGAAAAGCCTCTAAGGAGCAGTTCTTTAACAACTCCTCCTCCCAGCTAGTTCCCTAGAATTAAAAATATGGACAGTTGACCATTCAGTGACCAGGATGCAAAGAAAAAATAAATCTGAAGCAGGGACCAGCAACACCGTGAGCAAGTTCTCCCAAGACTGCAGAAGTGTCCAGTGATCACCACCCCTCTCCTGAAGGCCTTGCTCACACAAACACAGCCTCGTGCCCAGCAGCAGGCAGCAGCGAACGTGGTCCCAAGCCTGTTGAGCACAGAGCCCTTAGCACACCGCTTCCTGCCACGACCCAGAGAGCCCACATTTAAGAGATTTCTTCTCAGAAAAAGTGATCAGGCATTGGAATGGGTTGCCCAAGGAGGTGGCGGCAGCATCACCATCCCTGTGGGCGTTCAAGGAAAGGTTGGACGTGGTGCTTAGGGACATTGCTTAGTGGGATGATATTGGTAGTAGGGGGGATGGTTGGACCAGATGAACTTGAAGGTCTCTTCCAATCTTTATGATTCTATGATTCACTGTGCTGGTGGAGCACAGAACTGACTGGCTCTGGCAGCCACAACGCAAGGTGAGGAGCAGTGTTTGGAAAGTACACTTGACAGATAGAGCAAATACCCCCATGTGTGATACTAGTGACTTAATGCACCATTGTTCTTTCAGCTAGAGTCAGGGCTCCGTGCAATTAGTTAAACGAACAATGCACAGTACTGAAACCACTGGGACCAGACAGCGCAATTACTAAATTGTTTGCAATAGCAGGACAATTGCAGAGATGGAAACAGAAGACAGACCAGTAAACTCAAGTAGTTGCTAACCATCATACAGTATTTGTACAGGACAGGGTAAGAAAAGAGCATTTAATATTTTGTTGACATACAGTGTCCTAAAGGACAACTTTACAAAATGGATTTTGTGCACACAGGTGATAATCAAGTGTGATAACACATAGCCATGGTACAAGTGAAGATCAGTTAATTCCACCTACTTGTTAGGTTTACAGTATGAAATACAATGTTGTGTCAAGAAAAATACAGGCAATACCTCAATTCCCCCTGGCAGATGCTCTAATACACAAGCTGCTGCCCTGAGAAATGCAGTGATAAAAGGCTGCGCCCTTTTGAAAATAAAATTGTCACACGCACACCTAAAGGCATTTTGTCAGAAATAACGTGAAAGAAGAGAATGATATACTGCCTCTTACATCACTGGTGATAATTATTCTGCAAGCTTGCGCCCCCAGATGTCAGTAAAGGGCATCTGGAGCCTTCCATCCTTGAAAGAGGGCCATAACATAATAACCAGGCAGCCAAGGAATGGGCTCAGCTCCACACCATCCAAAACCCCACGTAACCCAAGGCACAGCTCCCAGCACGCAGTTACCTGTGACTGCTCGCCTGAGGGTAACAAGCCTGTCCAACATCAGTCCGATTTCAACCTCTGCAAATAACAAATGGGTCTGTGAAATATGGCCTGCTGCTGGATAACTAAGGAACAGGAAAACAAGGCATTATGAAACTTCTGATTGAGTCGTAATTTTTTCCTCATCTTTGACATGTCTACAGCAGGCAGAGCACGTTAAGAACCATGAAGATGCAAGAAGGAGCAATAAAAAGCAAATCACTTCATAAGGTTTTTCTAGTAAGGCGATTTGAACAAATCTCGATGGTAAGATTCTTCCTCAGAAAGCTGCAAAGTCCCGCTTTCTGTAGGAAACTACCCTTTTAGGGAAGGTGTGGAAAAGCCATCTGCAGCTTTATTGCAAGGGTTTTTAGCGTGGCGGAGCAGAGAAGCAGTGCTGATCCCAGAAACAGGCTGTTCAGCCAGAAAGTGGCATGTGCCAGATTCCACAGAATCTTAGCCCATGTGCGTTGAAATCACAGGCGCCACTTGCAATTTTATGGGCAAGTATTCTTCCTATTTATTGGGCTGGACCAAGTTCAGCTCCTACAGGAGGAATGTGACAGATTTCATCTGTCTGACAGCCAAGCCTAATTGTATTTTCTGTACGAAATGACCAAAGACAAAAGTGCACATGTCTAGGTACTTCGGTGATGTGCCATATGGAGGTTTAGATAAAGGTTTTGTCAGTTGTTAGAGCTCCCCACAATAACTGGACATGGCCTGCATCCCGAGCAACTGGAGCGGTGAGGGCAGATCTGAAAGGCTCTTCTGGAATAGAGAATTAAGGTATCGCAGTGTTTTTGCATGAAACGTGAGATCTCATGCATTTCACTTTTCAATAGAATGCACATTTATCCTTGTTTCTTATCAGAAGCCTACGCGTGCATCTACATCTGAAACTGCACGCAGGATTTGATTAAAATATGTAAACATAGGGATAATAAATTCCAACATGCAAAAAACAGCCTTCTCATCACTTGGACCACCAAGTGCAGCAGAAAGAGAAGTTAAAATTGATTCAGACCTCAGCACTTGCTGGTAGACATCAGTCCACCAAACAGGTAAATATTTAACTGGTGAATTTCAGCTAAAATAAACATAATCTCTCCAGTCCAACCAGATGGAAAGCAGCAACCAGGTCAGCACAATACAAAAACAAAAAAAATCTTAAATACCTTTTCTTGCATGAGTATACCCGTTTACATAACACAAACAAAGCAAAGAGGAATATGCCCAGAAGATAATCTCCAAACACTAGCCACATCATCATACCTTCAGTGACTAAACCTTTTCAGTTCCCACCACCACACCACCCTAGTATTCTTCTTTGTTTCTTAACTCTTCTCATTTGTAACCTGGTTTTCCTCCCTTTTCTCTTGGCCCCCCCCAAAAAAGCCATCATCATCTTATCAATTTAACCTCTTCAGATTAGAATAATTAAGCTTGCTTTCCTCAAAACTCATCTTCCCTCCAAAAAAAAATGCTTTGGCACAGCTTAGAAAAGTAATTTTTTATACCCATCATAATCTGGGAGTGCCACATACTGAACTCATGCTATGTTGCAAGTAGCCCTCTGTGGCCAGCTGCATAGCGTCTGTAAAACTCCTACTAACGCGTCATTTCTAATTAGCACAGGGCAATTAAAGAAGTCTTTGGGCCTCAAATGTAAGTTCTGTTTAGTAAAAGAGCTATTAAGAGGAGGACATAAACTTTCAGTATTGATGCTGTTAGAAGAACAAACTAAGGCTTTCAGTACATCCCCATTACAGTCATTGTTAAAAGAACGGTCTAATTTGTATAATAATATTAGCCATGGAGTCCTTGTAATGAAAACAAGTAACCAATTTTATTGCCCAATATATTTTGTGAATAGTTACGTGTTCTAATGCAATGGCCTCTTTAATTTTCTCTGTGTTTGTTGATCCATTTCATTGCAATGGTGAAGCTGCAAATAGATGTCGAGAGAGGCAGCAATGAAAGATTCCTGAAGAGTCGAGAAGCAAAGGCCATAATTCAAAGAAAGCACGGAGTCTTAAAGCACTCCAGCCCAGTTAGTGGGACCAGATCGTAATGGAAACAGAAAACGACACTGCTCCAGCCTGTCATTATAAACTTGCCAGCAAAGCCCTATTCCAGCATTTATTACTGATGCTGTAGAAGGTATATTAGCATTAGAAGTGCCTCCATTCACATTAAATTCACGTCCCTCCAGCCAGCCTCCCCCCAGTCTGTCCCAACAAGACTTAAAAACGTTCTTACATTTGTGAAATGAATAGCAGATATCCAAGGGGTATTTACCTGGTGAGGCAGGAAGTATTGCTCAATACAAAATGATTGCTCTTGGAGTCCTCACAATCAGATTTCTACTAACATTCAAGACATTGTGATGTGCTTTTTAGATACTTTGATTACTTTGACCTTCTTGCTGAAACAGAAGCAAAAAAAAAATGTAGCTGGCATAAGTATCTGAAAGCTTCTCTGATTTTTCCAGCTAATAAAAACCCAAATCTCTTTCTACAAGCCTTTCTTCACTTCAGACAATTGCAGCTGCAAGAGCACTGTGTGTACTTGATTATAAAAGGCATTACACAGACTTAGAAGGCATCCAGTAGTAATTCATTGACTTTATAATTACAATATCCAGGAATACCAAGGGTGGTTTTGGTTACAGTATAACTGAAGACATGGATTCAGCCCTGATATGCCTATACACACACTCCAAATACTTAAATAAAAACAATACATACATACTGGACTCTGTACTTCTAAGTCCAGGTAACTGCCAGGCAAGCTCTAGGACAACCTGACATTGCTAACTGTTACTTACAAATTACTGAGCACACCAACAAATGACCATTCTCTGATGTAACCTGCAAACAGCAGCAATGATTTTTCTGGAAGAGCTTACTGGCAACAATTTGTTTATTTTTTCCTCCAGTTGTTGCATTTTGCAAAATCTCCTGCAAAAAGTTTCCACTCTGATTTTCAAAAATAAATTTAAGAAGTCCCTAAGAACATCCTTGGCAAACACTTCCTTGATGAGGAAGGAAGACAGGGGAAAAGGGAAGCACAATACTGATGTCGGAAGGAGGAAGAGCAATAGCAGAGCAAGTGATTCCAATAAATCTCATCCAACCTCTTCCAAGTTGTCAGAGGGAAGTGAAACCTCCCCCTGCTGCCTTCCAAAAGGTCATCGAGATTAGAACTGCAGCAAGACTCCCAAAAGTAGCCACACAGGGCCCAGAGATGCAAGGGGAGAGGGCTGCTACACTGGATAGGCAATTCTAAATGAAGATAAAGTCTACATTTTCAGAAGCTAATAACTTGTTTCAAATATAGCAGTCATATGTGCAGCGAAGGAGCTGAGTTTCTGCGTAAGTATTCACAATTAAGTAATTCCAAAAATATATAATAGCAGCACTTGTTTTTACATCATGAGCCCAGGTGCTCTGTCACAATGAAATCAGACTCGTTATTTATTACTCAGCAGAGACAGTCCGTGAACCCTCCATCATTTCAGCGGCCAGCTGAATGACCAGCTCTGTCAAGTCAAAGGCTTGTTAAAAAGGAGGCACCTCAGGCCCATTGTTTAGGCAGGAATCTACTCACCACTTGGGCATCCAGGGAATGACACACCCTGCCTGAAGCTGACCCCAAAATACCCTGCCAGTGACAGGTTCTACTTCTTATCTTTGCTTCTCAGCAGCAGACCAAGTTCTTCTGCATTTTTACAAATATCCATAAATTTTTCAGTTCACGAACAAAAGCACTCTGCTTCCATTTGGTTTCCATTCCTCTTTGTTTGGCATTTGGATGGCAGAAAAAGGAGACATATCTCTATCAGCAGCATACACTGTGTTTTCCAGAAACTGTGCACAAATCCTGAGGGACAGCAATAAAAATGGTCTGTGAGTACCTTGGATGAGTTTTCAAAGTAAATGCAGGATTTTTAGCCACACGATTCCCATCTATCTTAACTGCTTCATTGCTGCTTCACAGAACAGACACACCACGACAAATACATCCTCAGAGCTGGCCAACATACACATTGCCACATGCCATCAATTTTTCAATCACAGATGCTCCAGTGCCCTGCCACAGCACAGACACCGGTGTGGAGAACAAACAATGTGGTTATTATAAGCACTACCTAAAGCTCTGTGCTACACATCGCCTCCCCCTACCAGCCTTCCTCATGCTGAGTGGTATTTTGCCTCAATAATAGTCCAGCTGATTTCTGCAAAACTATTACTCCACATGAGTGAGAACAGCAGCTTCGGAACTTTTCACAAACACCATCAGGCTGGAAATAGCTGAAAAGCACTCCGGCATACTTGAGTAAGAAAATGCACCGCTCCTTCCTGAAAGTTTTGTTAAAGTTCTTATTGAACAGGAACTAGGAAAAAAAAATCAATTTGCTTCTAAGATATGAGATACTGACGTATCTCATCTCAAAGAAATGGCCAAATTCAGCAATGAAAAGGAACAACATGGCAAGGAAATGTGCAGGAAAATACCTGCTCACACAAGGTACCAACCTCACCTTGGCAGAACAGTTTACAACACTCTTGCAGCAAGACCTACAACGTGATCACCTAAAGTTCAGGTGGGGAAGAGTTGCCCTTTGGAGCACGTCAGCCACCTCTCTCCCAGAGTCAGCAGGAAGGTGCAAACACACCGCTGTGCGCACAGGACAGATCATCAGTGACCACAGACTGCACGGAGCTCTCCTCGGTGGCTCTGCAACGCCCTGACAGCCTGCTGGAAAGCAGACAGGACGTAGGGATGTGGAGTCTGCTGATGCTAGCACGCCCAGCTTGCAAATGGATGCAGCAGGAGGGGACCCCAAATGCTAGGAGAGGACTTCCTCAAAGATTTAGCACGTCTCTGGTGGGACACCAACAAGCTCCCCACACAGTTAACAGTTTAAAATGCACGCTGATTTCCTCAGAAGCTCTCTCTCAATTTACAAAAATACAATTCCAAAACAACACCACCACAAAATTACATTTAACATCCATAACACCTGACAGAGTTGTGCTCAACAGAGGCTTTCTTTTTTTCCCAACCAAACTCACCAGGAATTAGCTGTTCATTTTTTCCCTCGCAGCAGCCTTAACTTGAGCGCTCACATCAAAGCTTTCACCTTTGCAGTGAAAGATGTGGGATTCTCTCAGAGCTCTTTCACAACAGACTTTAAATCAGGCAGAAAGGTCAACCCAGACCAATGCAAAGCTTTACCATTTGCAAGTCTATGCACACTAAATTATTAGCAATTTTCTGACAAGTAGAGTTGTGCTTTTGGGAAGGATAATAAACCAGGTTAACTGCACGGCAACTTTTAAGGATTACTTTTTTTCAATTAGTAAGGATTTTAAAATCATGGCCTTTTTAAAACCATAGAAATTGGTTGAACCTGCTTTAATACTTCATCCAACAACCAAAAATTAATCTGATTTCATTGTCAGAGATAACAGCCTCAGACTAGTCTCTAGGGACAACATCCCCTAGATGAAGCATTCCAAGCACTTTCCAACGCCTTCTTGGGTGTCTCAGCAAAGGCCATAAGATGTAAAGAGATCAAATTAGCTTGTCGGCCAGATTAGACATATAAATACACTGAGGTTGCAAATGATTAAGTCAAGGTGTATCTAAGTACCTCAATTACAGTCAATTTATGTACTATGAAAGAAAAGTCCTTTCATTTAAACAATTCCAACAGGTTCTGGAAGTGAATTTCACTTATGAATACAGTGATGATTTCTTTAATGGAGTAAAAATCCTATGTGACCTTTGGAAACATAAATGAATTGGGAATATACACATTCTGGTTAATTAAGAATATTCTTCACCTTATGCTTGCGACGTTTCCCTTTCACTTCAAGCACTGAAGGACAAAAAGCCTCTCAGCAGAAGCGCTAACAGCATATCCCTTCCCCAATCTATTCTCCTTCATTTTCCCATCTCTGGCTGACACGTGCATTAAGCCCTTGCACACCAGACAAACCTAGACCACCCTTCTTACTGGGGCCAATGCGTTCTCAAGATCAGCCCACAAAACTATCTTCACTGCCCCCAGTCAATAAATTGTATTTGTTGCCTTCATTCATTGATCCCTCCCTCAAAGGAAAATTGCTTTCATCACTGTGGGCCATCCTGCTACAAGAATGCAGTATTTTTAAAGGGCTTGTTCTCAGGAGAAAACGCCATAAGCTGTATTTATCTCTAACTAGTCCATTTCTAGCTCTTACTCTAAGATTAAGGAATTAGAGACTGCTACAGCTGCTGTCCTTATCACATTAATTACTGTAAATTGGCTGTCATTTCAAAAAAGAAAATCCACTTCCACGGAGTGCCTAGTTCCATGCTTCGAATACCAGGCAAAGAGCGGATTGAATATATCGCTAATGCAACGCTCAACAAATAAAGCACACAAAGGCGATTGGTCTCAATACCGCTATTCTTAGTCCATACGCTGGGTGCAGAGCTGTAGATCTAACCATGCATACTGTTCAGGCTTGATTTCTGTCTGGCACAAACTACTTCCAGCAGTTGAAAAATAGACACACTTCTTATGATGTGTGTAAAGAGGCCTAACGTGCCAAAACTGAACCAAAACTGCAAGATCTTGCTATAGAATTTAGGTATGGAATTATACCTTAAGCAGTGCCTTGGTAACCTCCTTCTAAGCATGATTGCTCTTCAGAAATGTAGCAAAATTAAAATACATAAGCAATGCTAATAGTTATCATAATGTTGTGATAGCAATTCTGCAACTCAAGGTGCTGCATTTTTGCCCTAGTAACATGACTGCCAAGAGTGCTCATCTTAGAACCCTACTGAGGAAGCACTTCAACATGAAGAGTTCAATACATATATAATTACTAACAAATATGATTTTACTTAATTCAAAAGTGATTCAGGGCTACTTCAAGCTATTAAGTCCTCTCTGTAACAAGCTACTATAAAGCCAGCCACCTCCTCTGATGACAACACACACAGCACGGTGCCACAAGAGGTTGGTTTAACAGCATTAGAAGTGCTAGAGAACCCACAAAGCCTTTCTTCCTAGTCGCATGGGATGTGTACGCGTATGTTCCTCTCTGATGCATGAGCAGTACAATAGTTTCTCAGCATGATCAGAAATCCAGGCATGAAAGAGAATCTATGTATTCTGATACTTATATGTTGCCAGCAAAGCAGCAAACATCATTAATATTAAAGGAATGCCTTAATTCCTACTTTCGTATATGTTAAAATAAACTGAAAAATCTTGTTTTTGCTTTTTTTTATTCACTCCTCTGCAGACAATTCTGAAAATAGATTCTTAATTGCTGATGCAGAAACCAAATTATGATAACAACTGAATACAGTATTTTGTAAGCAACGTACTTTTTAGAGCTTGACATTAAAACCTTCCAAGACCTCTTCATAGGAGGTCATAGGGGATTTTTTGGAGTTACTATCAGAGAACTTGAGAAACAAGCAGATTCAACTTTTAACTTTTACTTATTTATTTTTAAATCAAACCAGATGCTGCTTCAGAGTTTCAAGCCTTTGAGATTCAGGTTGAAGTAATAACACTGGAAAATTTAGACTTCAGGAGCGGATTTTTTCAAAAATCACTTTAGCACAATAGCTAAAATGAGTCTCTTATGTGATCATTAATATCTGTCAATATGACTATTTCCAATTTAAGAAAAAAATGTAGACCTTCTTCTTAGAAGAAAGATGACGAAAAAGTAGTAAGTATTCACCATATTCATCAAAGAGATTCAAGTCAACCAAACAAAGCTACATACCAGCCCTGATTTGTGTTTGATGTCTGCCTAGCAGCTTGGTGCCTTGCTGGCCATATGACTGACACCCAAAATACCATTCCACTGTGGAATTACCAAATAAAGACATTTCGTTCAGACAGATACCGCTCATGCACTGGGCGACTCTTCAGGGCTTTGACACTACTATCTTTCATTTCTCCTCCACGCTACTCCCCCTCCCAGTAGCCCCGGTATAGACTAATTACACAGCCTGCCACTGGCATTGCCAAAGCCAAGATGTGAATACAAAGAGAATTTCCTAACAAGAACTAGCGCCAGCTCTGATGCTGGAGAGAAACAGAGTCCTCCTCCCTGTGACCTTCTGCCTTCCGCAGCCTAGAAAGGAAAAGTCAGACGGTGACTGTCCTCAGACTACACCAAAGACACTTTGGCTGTTGAAGCAATTGTCAGCTCTCATTTCAAAACTAAATTTCAAGACAGACGGATTCAGCTCTCAAGGGAGTCATCGTTCTATTCAATCTGTATTTATTTTGGAGACACCATAAATTGGCTGAGCAAAACCTTAACTGCATTAAGTTTTTAAGACTCTTTCAAGAAACTATTTCATGGAATAGCTACAAAACCCAGAGTTAGGCCTACATATCACCTCCCGAACAGAAATATACTCTGACATGTTTTATTGAACATAACCCAATAATAAATCCAGACTCCCCAAACCGTACCCTGGCTGCCTTGCTGCGTCAGTGCAGGATTCCCACTGCACTATCAGATTAGGATCTGGAATGACAGGTTCAATTGCCTAAATTATGTGGTGACTGCTTGTGGAGACTAGGATATTGCTGGTGGTGGTTTTGTTTTGCTTTGTTTTGTTTGTTTTTTAAACTATTATTTAACCTACTCTTTCCAGCAAATTTCATGAAAGATCCTACACAGCTGCTAGCTAAAAGGAAGCCACTGTTGTATAAACCTGTTTATGGCTTAAACAGTTTAAATATAGCATCCCATTCTCCAGAGTATGGAAATTCATTATCATACCCATAGATTATGTTGCAGCAGCAGCCTTGAGTAGTGTTCTTCAGTGACCCTTATTTATTCTAAGCCTAGGGAGCTTCTCAGGTACCAACCAACGGAGCAGAAAAACCCTCTCTCTTGATGTCACATTCCTGGCCCATGTGCACTCTCTCACTCATGCATCTTAACTCTAAAGTGATTGGTCTTTTCCCTCTGGAGTCAGACTGAATGATACAGCAGCCTTCTCAGTTGTGATATAACATTTCAAGTCAAGCCTCAATCCACTTCTCCGTCTGAGAGACGAGATATGAGACCTTAGGCCTGCAAGCACTCCAGGGAAGTTTATTTTGATTCTAAAAATCTCTCGCCTTTTAGAGACTGGAAGTCTTTCAGTAACCAAAATGCCTCAAGTTTAAACTCCTTCCCTAGAACACAGAAACAAGCCATTTAGATTTGTAATGAATACTGCTTTTCTGGTTCTGACAGAATGCTGAAGCCCTGCTAGTTTTTGGAAGCACCCTAGCAAGCACGTGCGGTGGCCCTCCAACAGGGTGATTTCCAGAGCAGTTTTATGGAGTCCCACTAGGGCTGGAGTTTGACCTACGGAAGGAAACCTTTCTTACCATGCTTTGTGTAGGGAGAGAGACCTTTCCAGAGGGGAAGGGTAAGATCAAACAGCTCTTGTTTCTCTAACTCTCATGCAGGCACCTGGAAGTCTGGATAAACATCCCATTACACACCAGAGAACCACACATAAGTGAAAAATAAAGTGATACAGCTCTGGCAGAAAACAGCTTTACCCAGGTTTAAACTCTGTCTGACACCTAAGTTGAAACATATTAGAACAGCTTCTGGCTTCATTGTAGTCGATGGAAAAGCTCCCATAAATGTGAAAAGACACAGGATCAAATTAATGTTATTCACTCCAACTGTTGATGTCTACAGAGGCAAAGAGAAACTGTTCTATAAAACAAAGGGATACATTTTACATTATTCTGTAAAACACAACCACAGCTGTAGACGCTGAATAAATACCTACCTTCAAATATAATCCATACTCTTGTTTATTTATATCTCAATGAAAAATTCTCTTTTTGAGCTAAAATGGTCCACACTTGCTCTCAGCTGTAAGGTGATTTTTTTTTTCCGGAATGCTTTGACATGCAGATATCAAAGCAATGTGAATAATAGAAGTAGACAGACAAAGAAAAAATCATCTTTAAAATACAAGTGTATGAGGATATTTTACGAGTGAAGTGAATCTGCTTATGCCATATAAAGGAACTGAAAGGTAGCATTGACTAACATCTTATTTCCCAGATCCCTAAGCTATTGTATCTCATCCTGAGATTAGCCCAGAGCAAATAGATACACATTTTAAAATGCAATTTTTCCTCAGCATAAGCAATCCTTGATAAAAAATTAACTATAAAAGTGCAAAGTCTAAAAGCTATAAAACGCAAAGCAGGAAAAGGATTGGACTCTAAATGACTGACTTGTAACTGCAGTGCCTTGTTTGTGCCATCAGAAGGGCTATCCTCCCCTTTACATCCTAAGCCTATCCCAAATTTCAATAGCATCCAACGTGTCACCATCCTGTTCTGCCAAAACAACCCAAAGGCTTTAGAGCTGTGACACAGCATCTCCAGGTCACGCAACACAGAAACAACTAATAATCACTTTCAACGTGGCTCCTGTGCCAGGACCCCCTCCCTGACTGCTGGCAGCACTGGGCACCACTGGATCGTCCAGATCCCAACCCTGGGAGGAAGCAAGAGAGCAGGGGTCACTCAAACCCAGCATGTGGTGCCGTGGCCCTGAGGCATCCCACCCTGAGCTGTCTCCAGAAACTCCCCTTCTCACAGCCTCTTTGGGACTCTGTGGTAGGAACCAGGTGACACTTGCTCACGTGAGTGCTTTGGTACCTGGGCACCAGGCAGGGAAAGTCAGGTACGCCGCTTTCTACATCCAGGGCTTAAAGATCAGAAAAAGGCATTATTAATACCCTGTGCACATCCCACACCATTGCACTTAAGGAGCTGTGCAGACCTGGTTTGATTACTTCAAAAAAATAGCCCTCTTAGAAGACCTTACAATAGCTTTCTCCCTTCTTCTTTCACTTTGAAAGCAAGAATAAAATTACTTCAATTTCTCAGAGTTACAGTTCCGTCAGCCCAGCAGGCCATACATGAAGAGTTTCACAATGCTGCCCACAACTCGGTATTTGAAAACATGGGGAATTACATTATAATTGGGGTCTGGTACACGCATTTCTTTGTCAGGTTCTTGGACTGCACCGCCATCTGTGCAGACGTACCAGAAAGAACAAGAGCCAAAAGCAAAACAACAGCCGAAGTGTCCGTTCCCCCTTCAGAAGGGAGCTGAAGCTCTCCTGTTCTGGTCAAGACATCTCTTTCACGCAGAACTTAAAATACATCTCACCTTCAAGGAGAGGACAAAAAAGGTTGAAACAATTAGCTGACTAAGGCAAACAGAACTTCCCTCCACTACCCACTTCCCACTAACGCAAACTGTTTCCAGATTTCTGAAAAGAAAAAAAAAAATGAAAGGCAGAAAACAAAGTAGACACTTAAATTAGAAATTATTTAAATTGAATTTCATATGAAAAATGCTCAGAAGCTGGCCTGTTTAAGACAAACCTCAAGTTTTCTGCATGGCTGGAATCACATTAGCAGAGAAATGATAGCCTCATGTATTTGCTAATCTATTAACGTCAAGTTAGAAATAGAATATTGCATTAGCATGCAAAAGGCTGAGAGCCAGCGCTACAAGGGAAACTGGTATTTCTGTAGTAAGCACTGCAGAATGGCAGTGCAGATTTGTATAAATAATGAGTCAGAGGGAAAAAAGCGAGCCTGCACTGTTCTGAGGCTTACGTGCCTTGATTATAATATTGATATTACATTCATTTTAATGTGTCAACTGCTCTGAATAACCTATCGAAGGCCAATGTTTTACGTTGTTGTGATGGGAGCCTCTCTTTCCCTCTCTTTCACTTCCTTAAAAAAAAAAAGAATTAAAGCTCAGATGTCCTGAAATCTTTCACCCACTGATGACGCCACATTCAAATTAAATTTGAAAGGGTTTACTGCAGCTCTCAGTCTTTAGCTGTATAATTTACAAAGCCTACTCAGAGTCACTCCAATCTAATTTGTGGTTCAGCAATGATCATCCTTTGCTGACTGCACCTACCTGAAGTTCTTCTTTTGAAGATGAGAAAAAATAAAATAAACTTTGACACCAGCATCTTCCTCTGGGCAAAGCTTCAAGAGACATAACCAGTGTAGCCTGGCGTTGCCATGTGCAGCCTGATGCAAGTTTTTGTTCCTACCTATTCTCATTGTCTTTAAAAGACATGAGCCAAGTTGAAACCCGTTGTTCCAGTCACTGAAAAGCCGGGAGAGTCCTTGTCTGGACTATGAAATTCATCTCTCCGGTCTTGACTGATCTTTGCTTCTTCTTGAAGAACTTTTCTGTTCTCAGAGGATATCAGCAGAGATGCTGACCGCTGCCTCATACATACTACTTCTGTTCAGGCCCTAATACTTCCCTGCTTCTCTAGTAAATTTGTATTTCCCAGTTGCAGCAATAGCAGAGTCCCTATAAATATTCCACGTTACTGGCTTTTCTGCCTTTTGAGGTTAAAACTCTGCTGCCCTGGGCAAAGGGCATGCCGTATCATTTTTAACAAAGGAGAAAAAACAATTGCTAATGATTTTGTTAAAAAGAATGTTCAAACTATGACAACACTTACACAGAAAAGAACTGCTCTAAGGAAAAGGATCTCGAGGTTCTCTGAGGTACGCAGGGCATTAGACAAAGTGTTCTCCAAACCAGCTGGATACACCTTGTCCACACCCTCAATATTTACACTTACAACAACCAGAAACTGAGTCAGAGCCGATGAGTTTTCTGCAGGCAGGGACTTAATGCATGGTCTTCACAGGGCACTCAAGTGAAGGACATGCAAAGCCAACAAGGGAACTGAGGAAGGGGGTTACAGTTTTGCCAGATGCGCGAAAATCTTGTGTTAGCACAAACACACAATCTTTTCTGAATCTTCATTCACATCAACCAACGGGCTTTTCTGACAATTTTGCCCAAGAGGCCACATGCCTGTCCCAGAACAGGCCCTTGAAGATGGCTGTGCAGAAGTCATCAGGGCACATTACCACGCAGCATTTCAACCACATGTATTGTGTTCCTGAAAAAGCAGGGGTTTAAGGCAACTGAAACTACTGATTATTTTAATGCCAAATCTGGCAAGGTCATTTTGGGCTGAAAGTGTGTCTTACGTTTAAAGCTTTTCAATTGACACCATCTAACTGTTTGGAAACATTTCATTTAAAAATGCACTGAAGTGTAAATTCTTAAAAGCAAAAACACCTCTGAAATGAAAGAGTTCGCAAAGATAATACTTAATCCAAAAACATCTTTCCCCCTTTGGCTTTTCATTTTCTTCAACAAAAAAGTCAATTTTTCACTAGTCTACCTGGGAATCTGAGCGAGAGTTAGGAAAGATGAGAAAGGGGGGATAGGGACAAGCCCTCAGACCACCAAGGCATCCAGACTGCTTGGTCCCATGTCATTGATGGCAGTGTGCAAAACACCAAATAAAGAGCCAGCCAGTACTGCAGCACCTCAGGCAAAAGAAACTGCAGAGTACAGTTGGGTCCCAAGGCACAGGACCCAAATAAACAGCCTGCTGAGCATCTGTCGAAGCAGAAAACCTGCTTCGCTGTCAGGTTTCCCGTAACTCCATATCCTATTGCTTCCAGGTTAATCTCTCCTACTTGCACATAAACAGGCAAGATCTCAACGTGCCACCTAATTATATACTCAGATATCACTAAATATGGGTCTAACATAGTAACTGCCTGAGATGCAAGAAAACTGGTAGTTCTCTTCAAAAGCCACTTAGCCAGCTGTCAGAAGGCAGTACAGCAGTACCTCATGTAGGCATATTTCAGTGTCTTGAAGGCAAATCTGGACAGATTCAGGCAAAAGCATCTCTTTTTTATCATCTGCAACCTGAAACACTTCCAAATTACATAGTTTGAGGGCTTAGACAAATTGTTACATTTTCCCATACTTGAATACATGACAGGAGATTATATTGCTTATAACAGAGACATGAAAGGGAAAACCAGTATACATAACTTCAGTAATCACCCCTTCCTTAACTTCTGCATTTCAGCTGAAAATCTGATCCATTCAGTCTTGCCCAAAGGGGGACAGATATTAGTGTAGCCAAAGCAGGATTTAAATAAATCTAGTTCTATTTGCCTCCTCATGCAGATGTGTTTGGCACTGGAAGAGAATTGTTCACAAAAGGCAATTTTCCTAGTACAGCTTTGCTGAAATAATTTGTAAAAAAAAAAAAAAAAAACTTTCCCATGCAAATAGACAAGCTGTGAGAATCTGTTCAGTAAGATGTTTTTATACTGCATATCACTATTGCAGTGGGGGCAGAAAGGAAAAGTAAGAGAATAATATCAGACACTTTAGACCCCATTTCTGCAATCCATTTCAATTCCTTCTCCCTCAAGACTTCTCAAAAACTACAGTAAAGGGGTTATTTATCCGTTCTCTCTGCAACTTTGCAAGAGTTAAGTTTGAATTGCCATCTCCATGTGGACACTGCTGGCTATTAAGATGTGCATACCCTACAGGGTGTAATTAAGGAAGCATTAAGACGTTTTCACCAAAGGACAGTTCATTTGTTTGCAGCTGCACTTTTTTTTTTTTTCCAGCAGGTTTAACTACTTGGCAGCCCTTGCATGTCCTAGAGTCAATCTCTGTCTAAAGGATGGAGGTGAGTGGGCAGGACAGGCAGTTCATCTTCTCCATCTCTCATTTATTACCACATCACTCAGCAGTCTTGCTGACCTTCCTCACCTTGGAAACAGGGACCACACACTGCTGGGGCCAGTGCAACAAGACAAACAAATTCCCTCTGAAAATAAAATAGAATAACAATCTACCTAATAAATGACAGAAATATTAATGGCACACGGATATTTAATACTCCAAATATTTTAAAAGCAAGCTGTTATTTCATTTACTCCCATTCCCTTCCACCCCACCCCCCATACACACACACAACAGTTAAGACATGTTGCACAAGTGCTGGTAACTGTGCACCCACAGTTACAAACAAAATTATCACACTTTCATCTCCAGACCGAAACAGCAACCACTTCAGGGCTTGTGAATGGAAAATATCCTGCTCTGCCCTTACATCAGGGCTGTCACAGTTTGAAAGCCCCAGCAGGACAGTCCATAGCCTCCAACAGCAGTGTGTGCATAGGTATCACGGGCCGCATCATTTAGGCGCCTCTGCCATGTTCCTGAAGCAGCAACAGGAAGTCATTAAGAGGCAGGATAACGAAGGATAGCTTCCCAGGTGTTGAATAGGAACTGACCAGGAAGACAAGATCCCTTGATCCACAGACAGAACAGCAATGCAAGATGCACAAACCCTCCTCCCCCCGGTATGGCCACCTGTGTCCCGCTGCAGCCCACCCCAGGCCTGCAGGGGCTGGCAGGCCCCATTAGGTCCACGGCCCTCACCCCTCAGCAGGGCACGAGGGCACATATCCTCTCCTCAGCCAGCCCCACGCAGGGTGAGAAGAGCTCACGAGGCTCAGCAGAGGAGCAGAAGAGAGGAAAACCATCAGGAGGACCAAGGCTCAGCGTCTCTGGGGACAGGAATCAGTACAGGACTGCAAAGACTATGGACACCATTAGCTTTGTCCGCTGCAGAAGCTGCTAAGGGGACTCAAGCCCCGTGTAGACCCAGAGGCAGACTGCTGGTACCATCATGGGCACTGTCTATGCCTGCCACACTCAGCTGGCTGCTGCTAAAACCCAAGGTGACATTCCAGTCAGCATTCATAAAGCCACCTTCCAGCACCAGCAGCCTCATAAACTGAAGCGGACGAGGCTGAATAATGTCAAATCGGACGTTAGCGAGACCAACAACTGCTCATCTCCAACACCATAATTCCCCAAGTCTTCTCATTGAGGTTTTGGGACACGATATAAAAGCAGCCTTTGTTTCTCTGCTGTTTCCTGTTTCCTCCCCGTGCACCCAAAGTCTTCCTTCTTCCTTTTTTTTTTTTTTTTTTTTTTTATTTTAACCCAGCAATGATGAACTAATTCCATTTCCTTTCAGGAAAGCACAGCATCCCTTCCTGGGCTCTTCCACACAGTCCAAGCCTTGTGCAGAGCAATCTCTTGGAAACAGCTGCACAGCAGCTACAGGAGAGCATGAAAGATTAATTAGGTACATGATGGAGCTCTATATACAATTTGGTATTTAAAGTGCTTCTGCATTAAGAATCAGATAAATCCTGAGCAGGAGAATGAACTTCTCGAGCAAGTTTAAATGTGCTTAGATCTGTGATTGATAGACATGAGTGACTGCTTCATACTCTAAGGTGACCCTATTCACGCTCTCTCTTCTGACAACAATGCCAGAATAAATTGCCCTGACTGACAAAGACATAATAAAAAACATTCTGGAAACCCACTCACTTAACCCATACCTACATGACTGTGGTCTATTTAAAATACCAAGCAATTCAGTGATTAATTTTGGTGACTTACTCATTTTTATTTAGGGAAGCAATCGTTGTGGTACGTAATGATGAATCCATTTTGATTTTAAGGTGTCTATCATCTGAAAAATGACATTCAGAAACACTTAAAAATTAACCCTTCTATTCATTGTCATTCAGCAACTCCCAAGAAGTACTGTCAGGAACATGTTTTGGATGAGCAGATTTTGGTAGGAGCAAACGTCTGGGTAGATTAAAGAGGGTGACAGCAGAAGGAGATCTTAAAAATGATAAAGTAATAATAGCGAATTTGACTCCTGGATTCTTCATAGTGGCTGCAGGACTGTCGTTTTTTATTTTGTTACCTTTAATTCAATCGAGTCTGGTGCCCACATGCAAGTAACATAACCCCAAAACAATTTTACATATAAGAAAAGTCAGAACAACTGAGTTGAAACAAATTGAAGGAGGCAGATAGGAAGAGAAGGGATTACAGATACAAACATGAGCTGTTCTTTTCAATCAAGAACTGGTATCATGAGTGAAACCAGCTTCTTCCTGTTTCTGACCTTAGCAAGTATAAAATTTATCTTAGTGTAACCTTGCTAGCAATTTGGTTGGGGTTTCAGAAAATCAGGAGAGACAGGCTAGGATGTCCTAAGCTGTGCTGGCTTCATAGAGTATCAAAATACTTCAAAACTTTTTGTTACTGCCTCAGATAAGTGGCTATGACCTGGCCAGTGTTCAGTGAGGAAGAAACTGTACTGACCAGGGAGTCTATTTACAGACTCACTGTTATTACCCTAATAGCACTTCAAAGGAATTGGGCAATCCAAATTTAATATGTACTGAGGATTGCTGTTAGCACAGTTAACTGAGACAGCAAAGATAACTCTTTGCTACTGTTAGGGAAGAAAGCCAAAGAGAAGGAGAAATGCAGTGCTCCAAGGAACTTTTTCTAAAGCTGGCACATCCTGCCTGGTGTGCAGAAACAAGCAACCGTGATTCACTGAGGGTGAGCTCCTGCAGAAAGCCTAAGCTAGCAAAGGGGCACTGAAGGAAGGAAGGGGAGAGGCAGGCTGGGCAGCGCACTCTGCTGCTCCGCAAGGTGCCGTTGTTGGTCACCTCTACTGCCCACCTGGCACAGCTCAGTGCTAGGTAGGAGAGATGCCATGCCATCTGGCTCCAGAATGACAGCTTTTCAGCCTGAGTAAGTGTATAAGTGTATATTTTATATATATATATATATATATATATATATATATATATAAATGTATACACACACACACACCTGAATTATTAGATATCAGAGCTCACGTCTGATCTATTCTCATCCAGAACAATCCCCAGATGTATTGCTTATGCAGCCTCACTGGCTGTGAACTGCAGAAGAAATAGGAGGGGCAAGGAGGGAGTATTTTCCCCACAGTCCAGAACATCCAACAAGAAATAAGAAAAAAGTGTTTTTCCCCACAGACCCATATATCCACATTACAACACTACGCTATAGCACAGTCTGAAAGAGCTGAAGAAATTCTCTCTTTCTGCTGAACTATCTCTAGATACCAGGCAGACATTATGAATAGGTATTTACAGAGTTTTCAGCCTATTCTATTGGACCACCAGGGACCAGCCTTATATAACCATCAATAGACGATGAAAAGCCAGTAATCACCTCCACCACTTGTTATGTGTTTTCTTTACTTCAAAGCCTCATGTACTGCTTGCTCCAGCAGCGTGAAAGCTTTAAATTAAGGTGTGCTAGTATGGAGTAAGTTTCACTGTACTTTCCTTAGATTGGCATTCTAGGAGAGATCTCTGTTTGGGTCTAATCTTATGGCTCCGGCTCCTAGCAAACTTAATTCATTTCAGGTATTAACTGCGCTTTAATCTCTTAGAGAGTGCCCACACTCGAGGTACCAGCTAACTAAATCACTTTCAACAAGAACCTAGTTACATAGGTACATGTTCAGCGCACAAGGCAAATTGTACATGTCAGCACACAAGACCCGCCTTCATTATTTACTCCCCTGTTCAGTTCATTCCTCAGTAATCCCTGCTCCCCCCCTAGCAAAATCAGGAACTGTGAGCAGCATGTGTGACTCAGGGCAGAACCAGCCTTGCAGGGACTGATCCTAGGAGGTGCTGAGCTGCTGTTCCCACTTGGGGCTCAGACCTACCTGAGACCTCTCCAGCTGCACAGCGGTGGGCAAAGCGGGCTTCTGGCCTGGGGGCAGCACCAGATCCGGGCTCCATCCTTAGGTACTGAGCTCCCCGCACTCCTGGCAAACAGCAGATGTCCTGAGAAACAAGTTGCCCCTACAGTTCTCCTTTACACACACAGAAATTGTTTCCATCTGATTTCCGGATGCGTTACAAATGGTTCAAAGTAACTCAGCATATAATGCAGATCATAAAGCTCAAAGCAGACCACATACAGATTGTTTGCCAAATATCACACCTTATGGACTGGCCACATTAGCACAGCAAGGAAGGAGAGAAGAGTGCTGGTGAGTCATGAATAATACATGCTGCAGACTGAGTCTGTAATCGCACTTAAACTATTTGTTTTCCCTATTACCAATGGAAATAAGCAACATAAAATTGTAGGTTTTAGTAAGTGCATATTTTGTTTCACACGGAGGAATATGAAGTCCTTGGTACAGGAAGAGTATTCACTAGGCTTGCATTTTCTAGGTGCTGTAACCTGAGGCATAGAAAGTTAGCAGTTATTGGCTGTACTACTGAATTACACTAACAGGTGAATAGCTCACAACTAGCTAGACATTTCTACATATTGCAGGCAACCAGCACGCAGGGTAAGTAAAGAAAACAGAATTTCAGTATCAGTACAGCCCTTGCTTCCTTTGAAGACTCTTGCCATGTGACAATAAGTGGCCTTATGGTGCTCCTCATTCTCTTTTCTGATCCCTGGACCTGAGCATCCATCTTCATCTACAGGGGGCAAGCCTAGGAACTGGGGTAACCAAGCATTCCTCTGTAACATCTCAGAGGATGTAGAGACACAAAATGCCATATTTAGGAACAAAATGAACATTGCTGGCAAAACAAGATCTGCCTCCATTGTGCATCCCTTGAATTGGATAGATGGTCACTTCAGGAGAAAAAACAGGAGAGTCAAAGGTTGTCATCTCTCACACCCCAACAGCACCTACGGAGGAGGTGCCAAAGATGTCACGAGAGAGACAGGATTTCAGGAAGCAAACGCTGTGCCCTTGTCATGAGAAACCAGAATGGGAGCCTTCATCCTGCTGTTTTATAGCTACTTCTGTAGCATTACAGCCCTGCCATGTGCATCTGCCCCGATGGCTCGTTCCCTGCTCCCCAGCACCCTCAGGGCAGCCAGCACCTCTCCATGTGGATGGGGATGCCCTGTGCTCCGAGAGCCGTAGCACAGAGCCTGGACACACGTCCCTGGACACACTCACTTGGGGACTGCCGGCCATCAGTGGCCCACAGGCACCCCAACCTTCTGAGGTTTGGGCTGTAAAGCCACAGCGAGCTCTCCGGGATTTTAAGGCTTGTAACGTAGCCCAAGCATGCAGGGCTTTAACCAGCACAACAAAAAAGCCCCGCTTGGGAGGGCAGACCTCCTGCACAAAGCTGTATGAGTTCTGCTCTGAAGGACTCTGAAGGGCTGGGGAAAGAGGGGAAATGCCATGCCTCTAAGGGAAAAGGGTCACTATAATTATTTCCTTAAGAAAAAGCATTTTCTCTGCTTTTCAAAAAAAAAAAAGCGCACACGAGCTGGAGGCAGTCACCCAGCATGGAAAATGAGTTCAAATCCTAGAAAGTTATTAAATGGAACAGAAATAGTCTTATAATGGGAAATGCCAGACAACCCTAGTAAAAAGTAAAGCTTCCAGTCCCACCTGTAATTGCCACCGCTGCACTCTTAATAGGTTATCCACAATTATACACAGATGGTGAGAGAGAGATGGCACAATCTTCACTGATGTTTGCAATTATATATTCTGGTTAACAAAATGCTCAGGCAAATTAAGGGCACTCCTGGAGATTTCTCCTTTCGCTCTTAAAGACCACCTCGGCATCAGAAGATAAGAATTAGCAGCCATAACAAACAGTGTAGAGAGAAACTCTTATAGCAGATGATAATTTCTATTTTAATCTTTTATCTTATCTATTTTCCTAGTGTATTCTGAAAGATGATGTTTATTTTATAAGGTGTATATCATATAATGCTCTTTTACTGCAAGTGACAAATAAATCAACAAAGAACACTGTTTTGGAAAAAAACAAAGGAAAAACAAAATTATCTTACGCACAATCAGGGCATGATGAGAGATTATTTTCAGATGTAAGTTTGGTACAAATAGAATTTTATTTCTGAAAAACAAATTTGATAAGACACTTTAGAAAAGCCCTTTTGGGCTTTTAGAAGAGATTGCATTGTGCTCAGAATACTTCAAAGGGGGCGTTTGAGTTGAAATCCATATTTCACCAGAGTTGATGTTCAAGTATTAAGTTGAAAAGTGTCTCGACTTCTCACAGGAAAACCTTATTTAAATCCCAATAAAAGTTTGCACAAAAAAAAACTTTTGTAATTGTTCTAAACTGTTCCTTCTAATATCAAAGAAGGAAATTCGTATATAAAGTGATTTGCTGAAGTTCTTTATTACTTCTAAATTGTTTTTTTTCTGTTTAAGCATAAAAACTTTCATTTCCTCCTTAGACATTTAAAGGTGGTTTAATTTCTTGAAGACCATTTTGCAAATATTTTTCATCTAAAGAAAGGATTACATATAGCAGTTTCTTGATATCAAAACTAGATAAATGCTTGTAATCACCAGCACGACTGCACTCTAAGTGGCAACTAACACAAGAAGCCATTTAAGGTTGAAGCTATGAAACTTTGGAACAGCCACAACATAGAAGGCATGAGGTACCTGTTCAAAGCATTGCGAAAAAGCTGACATTTAACTACTATTAATGCTTTCTAAACTTATATTTATACTATTTATACTTAATTTCTATTTAAAACTTTCTGTAAGAGTATGGAACATTTGAGATAGGTGCTCTCTTAAACCCCGTTGAAACTTTACAAAGCAAAACAGTAGAAAGGCATTAAATTCTCGTGTTAGCAATGTTCTGATAGCATCCTGTCATACAATGAAGTCCCTGCAATTACAGTGGACTTTGTTGCACACCTACTCACAGATCAACTACTGATGAGAAGAGACAGCTAACAAGGCAAACACACAAAGACACTCGAGGAAGGAAAGGTCAGAGGAGCACATTTTGAATACTGTTAAAGCTTAACGAGGGTGTGGCTGCCTTCTTTGTTAAATGTCTAGAAGGAAAACAATATAGAAGTTCTCTAGATTGAGGAAGACAGTAGACTCTTTGTACAGCCTTCATCTTTTCCCCATTTTTTCTGGTCTTGTGTGAGAAACCCACTCATCACCTCCCTCAAAGAGAGAGCAGAAAGCCGTAAGCCCGAGCTGAGAAGCAGCAGCTACTGAATTCAGCACCACCAGTAAAATGAAGTTAACTTGAGCAGAGGCAAGTCATTACACTCATTCTGAAAAAAAAAAAAACGCACGTAATCACAGATTAAAGCAGTACATTTGCAGTTTAAAATAAATCTTTGAATTTGTCTGTTTATCACATGGGTTTATTCTCATTTCCAGGAAAATATAGTTTATGCTCTTTAGCAGAAGCTGTTAAGATCCTTAGAATTAGTTCATTTATTAGTCTTAACACTGCTGTTAGGATGGAATAACTTCTGCGGACTAAGCAATTCAGCCTCTCTTAGGTTTCATTCAACTCAGGTCACTCCCTCACATTGTGCTAACTCTAGTACATACATGACAGGATGCCTTTAATCTCAAAATTGTTTTGTTCACTTAGAAATAGCTTAGTTAAGTAGGATAAGAGAACGATGTTCACAATTGGTCCCAGGCATATTTCAGCCCTTTTGGTTGCAAATTTATACCAAAACACTGTCACATTTTAAATCCATGTACTAACCGCTACTGGGTTTGGTTTTATTGTTTTTACTTTTATTGTAATGTTTGGTTTTTTTCCTCTCCTCAGAACACAGCAAGACACCCAGGCAACTGGTATCTTATTCCTCAAGAGATTATAGAAACAAAATTTGGCTCGAATGTTGTTTCTACAGAAAATATTTTATTTTTTTTTTAATAGAGCATTCAATAGATTGTAAATACCTCTTTGCAATCTTCCTACCTCACAACCCAAACATTACTGCAATAATTACTGTATCATCTAAAGAGCAGGAGAATCAAGTCTGAAGAGCAGTCACGAACATCACGTAAAACGGGAGACGTGCCACCAGAGTTAATAACGTGGCTGAGAGCAAAGTAGCCATAGGGTTGCAATCCCTGGTGTATGACTCGCACAAAGAAAAAGGGCTATCAGGCTCTTAGCATGACAGCATCTGCTAAACCAAAAGTCCCAGTCAGAGCCATGATAGCAGCAAATCTGGATATGTTGAAGTTATTTATTTTTTTCCCCCCAAGTTACAACAATCAGAAAACCAGACAACTCTTCTCAGACCATGAATTGTATAGTCACATATTCTGAGACTTCATCTTTAATTCTCGTTGATGACTTATACCAATCTGTTCGTAGTAGCTAAAAGCCTCCTCCTAACAAAAACTTTTCCGTATCTAAGGGGAAATAGTTGGTTTTATCTAGCTTAATGTTTCATTACACACCCTCTGGAACTTTTCTGATCCAAAATGTAATGCCTTCTAGGCAACCCCAAGCATGCACGTACTAAATAGCCCTGTCAACCCCAAACAGCAGTCAGTCTGAGTTATAAGGAAAAACATTGCACTGAAATGTAAAGGCTCAGGCTGGAGGGCTGCAGCAGGGTAATCAAGAGGGTAAGTGCACAAAGGTGAGGGGAATGCTCTGGCTAATTAGTGAGTGAGAGACCTGAATAGGCAGAAGGAAATAAAGGAGCCCATTCGCCACCCTCCTGGGAGACATGCAGACGTCTGCACCAGTAATCAGCACAACACCAGCCATCTTCGTACGGAATTTCTTCAGATTACTATGCAGAATGAGGGGGCGAAGCAGATTCAGACCCAAGCCTCAAAAATGGGTTTCTGTGGAAATTAATTTGGTATGCTATGTCAGCAGTGGCTAACCAGAAACACTCACTCACCACAGGTCAATTTTTACCTGTAAAAAGGTAGAGTAAGTTGGTTTTACTACAGAAGGAAGATGAAAACATTAAAAGTAGGGGAGATCAACACTATTTATCCAAACATGGGTCAATTTTCTTTCCTTAGTATGTGATAAAGCTAAGAAGCCTCGCCTTCCTTGTGTTTTCACTTTGGGATTTTCACACCTTAGATATTACAGCTTTAAAAAAAATAAAAATCCTCTTTTTAGCAATGAAGAAGGCTCTTCACAACTACTTTACAGGGATTTATATAGGACAGCACAAGGTGAAGAAAATAAGAGTTGTAGAAAACGTGCTGTCTGCATTGTGACCTAATTCTCTGAACTCCTGATTTTGAAGGGACTACACCACCGCTTAAACTCTCAGAGGCACAGATACCAAACTTCAGAAAACAAACCTCATCAAACATTAAATGCTTCAGACTGCATGAGATTAAGAATTGGGATTTTGGTATAAATCCTTCTTATGTTCAGGATCACTAATGCCACTAGAGGGTTTGCTCTTAGAATTAACAAAGGTAAAATTACTAGGCAAATACAGTGCAGCAAAAGCATTTCTTAATTATTATTGCTTGGGAAGAGCAGGTTCTGAAGAGCCGTGTTCTTTCTTGCTTGCCAGCTCAAAGGAACAGATTGGTTTAAGAAGTAGGAAAAATCAGCTGACACTATTCTTCTCACACACCTCGGCAATGCCAAGACATTTTGTACTTACACAAAAATATATTTTTTTTTAATCAAGAGTGCAGCTAACCCAGCCATCAAGATCAAAACATGGCAAAGAAAGAACAAAGTCCATATAGGAAGAAGCAAAGCATGACAGCTCCCCCTGAACACCTGCTGAACTGAAAAAACTTCTCTCCGAGCTGGTGGGCACTAGGGCAGGTGGAAAATGGGACATGGCAAAGCCATACATAGTAACAAAAGGTTTTTTCTCTCTTTCCAGATTTTGTTTTAAATGTCGATTCCACCTCTGCGTGGCCAGGAACCTCTCCGGTGAAGTACCTGTTACTAACCTGGGTTTCAAACTAAGGGGCTGGGGCTCCGTCTCACTTGTGCTTTATTTACACCCCTTTCCTGTAGCCTGTTCTTCCAAGGTGGGAACTCCTCATTGTTGGCTTCACAGGGGTAACCTCCTTGAAGAGAGTCATTTCTTTCCCAAAAGTCAAACTGAATGAAAGCAGAGCAATGACTGCTCTAGAGTCCAGTGAGAAGACTCCTCTCCAAGGACAAACACATTTCCTTTTATTTACTACACTTCCTCCTATGGCCTGTACTGCAGCAGCAAATCAGCATATTCAGGTCAGTACTTGGCAGTGACCCCATGAAAGACAAAGGCTAACTTTGGTGAAAGCATACTCTGAACAAAGGAAGTAACTCAGATAGAGAAAGGTGAAGATATCATCCACAACCCACTGAAGTTGCCTGAGCCCTCCAGGCCTCGTTTGGACACTGCAGGGAAACACAAGCACCTCCATCCTCAGGAATTATTTGAAGTTACGTGACAGCGAGCCCTCCAAAGCAAGCAGCTTACGGCCACCCCAACATGCTTGCTGGTGGACCAACACGGAGCCAGACGGGGAAGGGGAGCCCCAAAGGGTTTCATAAGCACAGAAATCTCTGACAGCTGAGGAATAAAGTTGAACCAACGCTATTCCAGAGCATCTTCTTTTGTTTCTGGCAGCTTCAGCCGTCACATAAGATTTCAAATGACGCTGCTCATGCTATGTGATATAGGGTTGCGAGCGTGACCTTGAGCACTCAGTATTTCTTTCACACACCGTTGACTGCATCAAACAAACCACCCAGCACTCCTCCTCCCCCAGCTCAGCCACTGCCAGAGCATTCAAACCTGCTCAGGATACTAACAGACCTCTCACTGCAGCGAAAGGTGAATCCTATTTGGGTGTATGACAGAAAAGCACTTATAAATTGCTGAACGTTAGCTTTAAAACCAAACTGTGGTCTGGAGAAATAAAAATAATAAATCTTAAAAAAAAAATCTTCTTACCAAATACATATGACTCTTTGTAGTGATTATAAATATAATCGGTGAATCGTGAAGACCATAAATACTTCCCACAGTTCTGGGACTAGCAAAATAAACCACAAGAGCAAAATTCCTGTGGGTTATGATGTCAATGTTACCATGAAATGTATTAATGGCCCAGCTCACTGTGCTCCCATACTTATGTTTATGTAATAGATATATCCAACCACAAGTTTTAATAGAAAAACATAGAAATATAACTTGGAAATCAAGGTTTATCTCCTGGCACTTATAAATGCATACTTCTCTTTCCACATTATCCAGAAAGAATTGGCAGTACACCAATATGAGGCATATTGACACAACGTCTTGCTGATAGCACGTGAAAGCCCTTAATAGTTAGAGCTAAAGTACTTGAGCAACAGGATCCCTAGGCCAACGTGACTGCAACTACCATTTATTTTTCTTCTCTGTCCTAAATTTGCCTCTGAATTGTTAGTTTGCTGCACCAGAACAGCACCTTCTTACCCTGCTTTGGCTCTTTTCAAGAGCCCATAGTTCCCCAGACTGTTTTGCCCATTTTCCTTTTTGTGGTGATGGCTGTCGGAGTGCTTGGTGTTCTAGGCCGCTGAGTCCAGTTTTATTTCTATTATGCTTGCAGCATCCCAGATCTGCCAGCTATAGGCACTTTAAAAACACATTATCAGGAAACAGGAGAGCTGCACTCACTTGACTTAGGCATTAATTTAGGCAGAGTCCCTATTCATAATGCAGTAAGAGTATTAGGGGACAAAAAATAAAAATCTGCGGGTTGGTTCTTAGCAGTGAAGGCTATCACCTTGAACTCATGGAACATCCTAAGGCTGCTGCCTTGAATTATGTTTAGTCTCAGCCTTTTCCTATCTCCTCTTCTGCTGAATGTGCTCCCACCACTTCCATGAAGACAATTTTATTTTTAAGATAATTTCTATATTTACAGCTCTCTCCTCTCTTCCTTCCCCATTCCCTCTGCAAGCAATTCTTTCCTTTCTCTTTCCAAAAGGTTTAAAAGAAATGAACCAGGACAGCCAGATACTGCTTTCAGATGCTGCATAGAGGGTCCAAAACCATGGCTGGCAGCAGAGTAAAGAGTTAGTACAAATCCTGCTGCGGACTGATGTCATTTTTGTGTTTACCACTCAGCCACAGATACTCAAGCCACCACCTTTCATTATTTAGCTGCCACTGACATACATTTGAGAGTCCAGCCTATTCCCTCTACTGGACTACCCTATAAATACAGCTTAAATGAAACCACTGTCTGTGCCTGTGGTGAAAACAAATGTGAGGGAGGAGGATCAATCCATACCATAACATTGAAAACGAAGACTACTGAAAGGCAACGAGGAAATGGTTTGACACAGTGGCCTGGATAGCCCATACCCATAAGGTTTTGCTGCCACACAACCACTGACAAAGCATGCTAGTTGGCACAGAGCTTGTACTACATGGGGAGGTTGTTGACAGTACAGCTTCACCATGCCCTAAAGGTCATTTTTGTCCATCAGAGATCCCTTGTGCAGTGGTGTAGCAGCTGGTACAGAAGTCAGAAATGTTTTTTTGCAGATCCCTCCTCAGCACTGCCTGGCAAAATCACTTTGTCACAGGGCCCAATTGTCCCCTGGAATAGCGCCAGGGCACCACTAAC
This sequence comes from Cygnus olor, assembly GCF_009769625.2. Taxonomy (NCBI): domain Eukaryota; kingdom Metazoa; phylum Chordata; class Aves; order Anseriformes; family Anatidae; genus Cygnus; species Cygnus olor. Next base: position 37,696,383 of record NC_049172.1, on the reverse strand, counting down.
AATGGGCACTGCAGGGGTTTAGCACCATGCTCTCTAACCCTTTCCTCAGCTGGCTTTAAAACCACAATAGCTGAAAGACTATTCTCTCACTACACAATAGCACCTACAGGAAGCACAACACCGCCAAGGCTAGGAGAGGGGAGATTTCTTTTAAAGACCACAAAGAGTCACCACCTACAAGAGCTGCCTCCTTCAGCTAAAGCTGCTTGTAACAGACATATCACAAGGAATAGCCTGTTTCAACCACAATCAGAAAAAAATAATTATAGCAGAAATACCATATTTGCAATTATCCTTTAGGAGCTACAATTGTTTCTTCAACTTCAATAGGTAAAAATTACGGATGCCAGAAAACGTAAATAATTCTACTACCCCTTTGATGAAGCCAAACATGCCCTGACATCTATTTCAGCTGTTACCATTCATTACTATTTTGCAGATCTTCAGTATACTGTTTATCAAAAGGAATTGCTTCAAATTATTTACGTTTTAGGAGCTGCTCTATCATAATTATTTTTGCACGGTTGAACCCCAGTAAACTTCTGTCCAGCTTTCTTGTTTCCCTTTCATTACCATAGCTGATCTTACATACTAATTAAAAACAGGCTATGCTAATTAGATCGCACTGTTTTCTTAATGAGATAAAAAGTCTTTTTTTTTCCCCCAAGTTGGTTGCTCATTACTCACTTCATAAGAGAGACTGCAAAGTTGCATGACCTTCAACACCATCAGGTCTGCCTTCTGCAGCAGAAGAAAAAGCCTGTATTTTCCCCCTTCCACTCCATGTACTATAAATATCAAATCCAGTTCCATAACAAGTTGCTGGTAACTGACAACTTGCTTTTTCTGTTTTGTGTTTCTATTTCTGCACAAGCATAGCTCCAGGCTCTACTGCAATAAAGAAGAGCAAAGATTCTGTTTTCCTCCCTCTGTTTTGTAACCTCAAAGCAGTTCATCCCTGATTTGCAATTCTGTCCTCACCTTTCCTCTTGGTTTATAATTTCATCCGAGCGTAGTTGATCTCAGCATTAGAGAGGAAATAAGGATGACAAAATGGAGGACAGGCTCTTTACATAGGAGAATTTCCAAATACTAGCAAAGCAATTGAAATTTTGATTTTCTTGGTTACATATCATGAAGAACAAGTATGTTACCTAATCCAAAACATCTACTTGTTTTCAAATTCTGTAAGGCTAACACACTTATCAGCTGTGGGACTCCCATGCCCTTACAAAATTGCCTCCCACTGCATACTGAAGATGTTGCTTCCATGTTTTCCATGGAGTTACATGATTGGGATAACTGCTTTCCATGGAGCAACTTTAGTTCTCAGGCAACATGATATGGCGAGAACCAGACTCATCTTCAAGTCACAGGCCAAGGTCTACATGCACATCCAGATTTCTCCCTGTTACACTGTTGTGTTTTTTTGTTTGTTTTTAAACAGACAAATTCTAACATCTGATTCTACTATATTTATTTTGACTTGATTTGCGTAGCTTGATGCATTTTGTGAACATCTCCAGGGTCAACCATGTTGAATAAAATGAAATACATGCATTTCTTATGTAGCAGCGAACCCAATTATTCATACCAAAAAGACACGTTCATGTGGCAAATCAAAGCGAGGGATTACAAGATTTTTATAGTATCATAACTGCAATTTAGGCCTTTTTTTTTTTTTTACTGTATAGCAGCTGGTCCAGCTGTTCATTTAACAGTGACATGATCACAGAAGCCACTAACTAGGAATCTGTGTCCTTCACTACAAGACCCAATGCAGTTCTCCAATGTTCTTTTTCAATCTACTCACAGTTCTTTTTTTCTCTCAGACCCTAACATGCCTCCAAATTTCTCTAATGTTCCTTTTGACCTTCACACAGTGATTCTCACTGAGGCTTCCGCTGCGCCGCAGAAAATTCCTGAAATTTTTGTGCCAGTAATAAGTACAGCTGTAAACAAAAGATGGTCCTAAATTACAACATTGGGTCTGAATACCCCCCACTTTTAGAACCAAATCCAATTGTATGAATTTTGCAAGTGGTTCTTCAGTTGAGCAAATTCCCATTCTACATGTTGTTAAGTCTTCTTAAGTTCTCGCCATCTGACTGCTGAAGCTGATGTACAATCAGAGTTAGTGAAATTAAAAAAAAAAGTTACCTCTGGGAAGCAGGTCAGGTTCTGGAGGAGGTCTGGTCAGCAACACACTTCTCTGCACCGAAGCATCCTTCCACCACCCAGGAAAGGGAGATGATTTGTCTCTGGAGGTAGCATTCCTAAAATACATGTGAAGGAGAAGTTGCAGATAGCTGGGACATACATAATATCATAACACTTATCACAGCAATTCAGCCTCCTCAGCCTCTGTGGCTCCAATTGTCTTTGTGCCACTTCACTGAATTAGATCACTATTAACCCCTTGGCCTAAGCACCTAGTTCATCTTGCAAGACTTGTCATTTCCTAGCCTGCAAAGGGTAACTGTATGCATTCAGGTACTCTTTGGTGAAATCTCCTTTGTCTGCAAAAATCATCCGCACTGTCTGGCACTGAGGATGTCAAAGACAAAGCTCTGAGGTGAATGAGACCAAGACGCGTAGACATAGCTGGTGGACTATCTCCTCCCCACCCTGCCCTGAATTTGCAGCACCTCCCAGAGGAAATCCCTGATCTAGGATATATTATGGTCAGGTTTACAACTCCCTGCTGTCAGCAAGTGCAGGGGTACCCCGCTCTATATTGAGTTGGCTGGATCAACTTCCATCTGCAGGTCAAACCTTCCCCCCGGCCTACCAGCTCTCAGCTGGCCTGGCTCACCCCAAGCTGCAGTCACTGCAGGAGATACGGGGGGACGCAAAAGCCAAAGCCACCAGGGGACAGGACTACCTCACACATGCTCTCAGCAGCCGGCCTTTCCAACTCTATCTCCCCCCTCCACCTTTGTTTCACCTCCTTCCCCAGCATCTGAGGGGCCCCTCGCCACCTGGCCTGTTACCATGGGAGGGCTCGCTGCTCCCTCCAGCTCTCGCTGTGCAAAGGGATACTGAATTGCACCCTCCTTTCTCCTGGAAACAGAGTTCAGGACTCCCATCACCTTCAGCAAAACCTACTGCTGCCTGTCAGTCACTGACTGGCTTGATGGCAGCCATTAACTCCTCTCCAAATAGCTTTATTATTTTATTCATGCAGTGGTGCTGCTGTGAAGCAGCTGATGTATTTCATCCTGGAGGAGCTTGTTTTTCAGTGGTGTACAGCTTGTAAAAATCACTTTGTGAAGCACTGTGTTTTTCTCCTGGGTGAAAAGTGCTGTACGAATAAAGATCATTGCCATCTTATGAAATTCTCAGTGTGGCAAATGTTTTGCTGTGGGTTGTCCTTTAGGAACTGTTTGGGCAGCCAACACCGAGTATAACCCAAGCTACCAAAGCTGGGGAAGGCCTTGCACTACCTCTGCTTGCTTCATTCTGTCATCTAAAGCTGCATTCAATTGGTATTATTTCCAGGATTTACTAAGCTTTTGCTGCCTCAAGAGAGTTTAGGACTGAGAAGAAAACTTAGCAACTTAAAAGAAAATATCCACTGCATTATGTAAAGCTATTCTTAGCACATACACGTAATTTCTAAGAAGCATAAGTCACGGTAAGTGTTTTACAGTATTTAATAATAAAATGGTAATCCAATAGGAAGTTTCTTCTCTGCCAGTCCAAAGCAGTTAAGCGTAACATAAAATTTTAGTGCAGACAGTCTTCCTTTCATGAACTCCTCCTTCCTTGTGTGCTGCATGTACAGATAGCTACCTATCCCGCCTGTCAGAAGAGACTGAGAGGTGAGCAGTCACCAGGCTCAGCAGACAGCTCACCTGTTGTCACTCTGGAAACCTAAAGCTTTTGGCATGATTTCATATGTAAGGGCTATCAGTACTAGCCTCTCACTGCTGACAAATGCCTTCCCTTTGTCCCCTTGGATATTTTTTATCTTTAGGGCAAACTCATTTGCTGTCACAAAGTTCACATAGCCAGTGGCAAATTGCACCTTGTGCCTGGTCTGCAGAAGGCAAGGCGTCATACTTAGCGAGCCAATTACATGAGATGAATGGGGCTCGGGTGCCGAGACCAGAACTGAAGACAGAGAGGCCACCTGATAAAACAAACCGTTAGGATGAACCGTATTTTAAATGCCTCCACCTCCCCACACACACCTTTTTAACTTCTCCCTGCGATTGCAATTTTTTATGTGGAAGCTGGGAGAAGACCAGGTTGTGGCCCTGGGCTGCCACAGTAGTTGTATATTATGGGGAGTATGCTTAGGGTGACAGTTATAAACACAGTCTCCAGAAAAACACTTCATTTACAAAACAGATTTGACAGCTCGGTTTGTTTGCAATGCAGAGCACTCCTCACAAACCCCCACATGGTCCTGTGAGCCTTGATTACTTTTTTGATGCCAGCTCTTCCATAGAGACCTCTGAAATGGAATTGATGAATGAGGTCCTGTCAGGCTCCATTCCCTGGGTGGCCTTGAATCCATCCAGTTATCTGTTACACTGCCAGCCCTGACAGTGATGAACACAATGCAGGCAGCTGACAACACCCCTATTCATTACAAAAAGGGAAAAAAAAGGAAAAAAAGAGAAAGATGGAAAGTCGTATGTTTGCCACCCTTCAATGCTTCACTCATCTGCACTACCTTTAGAGGACCTGCTTGGGGAGGAGATGATGAAGTCTGTTTATACAATTACGTGGAACAGGAGATCCAACATCCCTAAGCTCCAATAAAGCTGAGCATCAAACTGCCCAGATGCTGGCATTTCTTTTCCCTTTATTTTTTTTTAATTAAGTTGTCTGTGGCTCACTTTTATTGCAGACACGCGTTCCGATGGGTCTGTCACAGGCACAATGGCCACAGAGCAGCCCGATGACACTTCTCTTTTTGTGTGTCATGGGCACAGCGTCTCTGCTAACCAAAGTCCTCACAAAAGGATGAAAGCTGGGAAGAACTGCTAGTCTGGTTTGCTGCAATTATGGCAGATTACAGAGCAGCTTTATTTTCTCCACAATCCTAGCTGAGCAGCAAAGTTTCTTGCATGAGAATTGCTTCTCTGTGTGCTCTCTTTCGTTTCACCTTCAGCAGGTTGCCTGAACCAGCCAGTGCCTGCTTGTTGACTTGTGTCATCAGGACTGATCCATACAAGCTCACCAACAAGTTTCTTCCTTTACAGAGACTGGCAGAGTGATGTATATTGAGAGCCATCACGCTCTTCTAAAGTTACAGACCAAAGAAGAGAGAAAACAAAACATTCAGACCTACAACACAGAGCTTGTCATCTTTCACCCAGACAGACATTGCCTAGCCTCACTCTTTCCGTGCAAACTCCTGGAATTAAGAGTCAGTCACACATGCCCGAGTTTATACCTTAAAACACAAACCACACTACTTGTAGTCCAGAGACACAGAAATCTCATCTGTAAGGCAGACTGAAAAAAAGAGTCTAAACCACCATGACAGAAAACTAAGGTTTTTTGCTTTTAAACCCAAAGTCTTTTTCCATGGCATGTCTCAGTTTTCCACCAATAAAACAGAGAAGACCCAAAACACACAAGCACCCCCTCCATACACTACTTCAATGTTTCATTTAAATGAAGAACCACCTGGCTATTTCCTGCCCTTATTCCTCATTACGACTCAGATTTTCCAAGCTCACATACCATACCACAGAAGTCTCGTATTACACTGAAAAAGGACACATTGCAAAACAATTCCCAAACAAAGATCATTTCAAACATATGTTTCAGAGTTTGATTTTGCTCAGAAGTCACAATTCTCATAGGAAGTTTAAATGAAATGATTTTGTTTATTTCGACTTTCCCGGAAGAGAGAACTCTCATAACGAGTGTTGGATTTATCCAACTGATACTAACCGTTTAAAAGGCATTCACTGTTCATCAGCTGTTTAAGCTTTGTCTGTAGTCACTGGAAGAGGCTGTTCCAAAAGCGCATTGCATCTTAGAAACCTCTTTTTAGATGGACCAAGCCCTTCAGATGCTTCTCCCTCTTCATTTACTACTGGCTTAGCCTAGACACCTAACTTTGGTTAATAGTAAGTAAGATGTCAGAGTAACAGACTGCAGAGACCTTTCCTTTGTTTTCTCTTCTCTATGCTAAAAGAAATGATGCTTTATCTCAGGAAACGATAGCTCCATCATTCACAAAACACATTACGATTCTTGAAAATTCTATTTAAAAACAGAACATTTCTTACACAGAAAGCAACCACTCCGCTTCTCTTGTTGTTTTAAGACAGGCCTTCAGGCAAACGGAGTGAAGAAATACAAAACAAAAAGTACAGTTGACAAAGCAGTACTGCAGAAGCAATGTAAAAAGACCCAGCGACAAGATAATCTGCACAGGTTGTAACATCTTTAATTATTTTGCCTATTAATACGCTAACATATACTTTTGCTCTCATGATCTCACAAATAGCAAACTAACCCACAGAAAGCACAGCCGGTAAATTAGTGGTTACTCATGTACACCTTAATACCCCCCTCTGCTAAGCTTCCATAACCCATTTTGTAAAACCTCGTGACAATGGTAAAACCTAATCTAATACAAAACTGAAATTTTATTCAAATAGATGGTTAATGAAAGAAGAAAAAAAAAAAAGTGGAAGGCCCCTGATGAATGGCTGCATCTTGGCAGCCCTCTCTTTCATAAATCCTGGGGACTTGCAAGTTCAACCCTACCTGCTGACTCAGCTGTTGCAACACCCTGTAAGGAAGGGCAGCTTTCCTTTCCAGTAGGCAACTCCCAGGCTTTAGAAGCCTGCAGCAGATATGTCCTATAAATTGCATGATCTACTCTGCCCTCAGCAAGGATGCCATTTTCTGCACAGGTTTAAAATCCTCTTTCATCATTTAAAACGGGAGCACCACAGACAAGGAAGAAAGCAGAAATCTGTAAGATCTGTGCTGCCGCAAACACACTACAGAGGATGTTCACCACTGGATTAACCTCCGGTAGACACTTCTCCACTGGGCACACTGAGTAAACCCTTTTTACGGCAGTAGTAAATCTGATGCTCAGGAGCGTAAACCAAAAAGAAAGCCAAACTCTTATCTCAGGTTGGAAGATGCAGGAGAAGTGGCTTTGCCTGCTGATGAGATACTGTACAAGGTCCTCAGTACAGTTCAGAGAGCCAAATTAATCCCGAGCAAATCCGTTCTCTCAGCCTTACAAATACAATCAATCAACATTCATCTATACTAGCAGAACGTGTTCCTGGAGAAAAAGAACATGGTAAAAAGAGTTGTCTTTAAACAAAGAAATCATTAACTACTGAAGCCAGCATACTGCAAGCAGTTACTGAACTTGCCCAGCCAGTGAAAAGCAATAAGCAAACAGCTTAAATGCAGAAAAACAAGGGAAATAACAGACTAATGTAGTCTGCTTTAATGCCAGAAGCATAAATACATGCTAGATGCCAGTGATCTCAAAAATCCTACCCAGTTCTGACCTCGGACATCCTGAAAAACAGGTATGGTTCTTTAGAAGCCTCCCTATGGAGCCAAACACACACACACCTCAAAAGCTCTTCTGCCCAAATCTTAAACAAAAACATACCATTTAGCAGATGGTGATGGCTGTACAGATGGGGAGAGAGAGCTGCAACTGCATCAGGAGACACGAAAGCCCACGCCTCACAGACTGGTGGCACAGAATCACAAGGGGAAGATGTAAAAGTCTTTACCCTGCCCATAAGCTTGCCCACCTTTCCCCATAAAGCCACCTGAGTAGGTGTGGTGGAAGAGCTGGTACCACCAGATAAACACAGAAAACAGGACTGGACAGGGCTCCCTTCCCAGTGCTGTGGGCCCCCCCCCCCAAGCACTCCCTTCCCCAGGGCACTGGGAATTGCTCCTGTAGCTCTCCTGATAGTGTTAATCAGCAATAGGCATTTACTGATCTCCCACAGTTTATCACCCAAAATAATCTGCAAAATGTGGCAAGGAAATGTATTTATTTTCTGTTCCAATATAAGCACAGCATATGGCACTGCCATTCAAGAGTTCCCAGAAATGCCTGCAGTTATCTTTCTCAGATTATTTTTGAGCAAGAAATCACATGTGTTTAATTGCCTGTGCCTGGGATTGGGCAAATAAAAATATACACTACCTTTAATCCTAAATGATCTTTTCATATGACAGCCTAGAGCGCTGCATTTAGCTAAAGCTACTAAAATGTAACGTGGCATAGTGCGCGTGTATTAAAATAAACTGACCTTTTTTGTGGTTAACTAAAATGAATGCAGAATTAAGGCTTTTGTATCTGTCCTTCCTATTCATCCGAAATGTAGGAAATGCACACTGCCAACGCCTTGAGGCGGACAAGAAGGCACACAAAACAAACCTCAGTGCCTTTTCTCCTATCTTCCACTTGAGCTGAGTAAACCTGCAGCAGGCTCACTGCTTTCACACTGCCGGGGTGTCTGTGAGTCGCAGAGTCATAGTGCTCCAAGGGAACACCGAGGCACTGGCTGCAGGCTCCTGCCCCAAGGACGATTCCACTACACCTATGTTATTCCCTACAAATATTTCTCAAACCTCATCCAGGAAGCCTCCAGCAAGGCCGAGTCCACAACGTTATTTCCCAGTGTTTTGAACATCATTGCCTTCGAGAAGTTTTTCCTAATGTTTTATCCAGATTTCCTCCACTGCAATTTATGCCCATTTTTTCCTGCTCATTTTGATGCCAGATCCAGTGTAAGCTTAAGCTCTCTTACAATGAAACAGTGGCAAACTAAACCTTTTTACCTAGGTATTTTTATACTGCCAACCACCACAACGGGATCTGCGTCATCTGAACAACTACTCGGACAAGTAGAACTAAAGAAGCTAAATAAACAATTTCCAGGAAAAATGAGGTAGCCTGAACTTTTAAAGAGCTACAAAGCCTGGCAATTTCTTCATAGATAAATTACTGTGGGCTCTATAGGAAGCTTTTGTGCAACGCCAATCTGCTGAGAGCTGCCTCTTGTAAACTTGCGGCTAACTCAATCCCCAGCGTAACTCCTGTATTTACACTAGAGATGAGTTTTACTCTAGAGGTTAAGGATGGATGACTGGATCCTTTGGCATCTGAAAAATCTTTTTTTTTTTCCCCACTTCCAATCTGGTTGTTGAACTTTTCTGCCTTTTGCTGCAAATAGCCACTGAAGTCTGACTAATCTAGACCCGTTTCCCTCGCCTTTCTATCCACTGGTAACAAAAACTTCTTCATCTGCAAGTTCTCTGCAAAGCGTCGAGCTGATGGACAAGAATGAACTGCCAGCATCACTACTGGGGCAAAAGAATCCATCAGTCCTGCCAGGACTCTTTTATTTGAGCTAATCAAAAGCATGGGAACATCTTAAACACTAAGAGCAACTCAGAAGCTTCCAGAGTTTCCCAAAAATGATTCTGATCAATGGACCAGATTAATCAAAGAACGGAGAAAGGTTCACAGCTTGCAGCTCAATTACAAGGGTGATTCACTTCTAAGCGTACAAGGCCTTAAAATGGAAATAATCCAAGCAAAGGAAAGGAGCAAATCAAAGCTCTGGGAAGAGCCCTACCAACACATGAACAGGGTAAAGACAGGAGTTATTTTTACTCGCTTCTACCTCTCACCCCATAAAAACTGAATACAACTCACAGGGAAAGCGTTTAAGCGAACACCTGGGATTGCAGCACCTCCTGAAGGATAAGGCCCCTCAAATTACTGCCTCATACCAGCCACCCCACTGCCCCTGATGCAGGCAGAGGCATCCCCATGCTCTCACACAGTGCCTCCGAGCCCCTGGAAGGGGCAGCCGGGCTGTATGGAGCTTCTTATGCTTCTTTGCCTTTTGAAAGGTTGCACCAGGGTTTGAGGGCCTGTTCCATCCGTCAGGCAGCGATCTGCCTCTGCTGCTGGGCTCACAAGGCTTTCAGAGTTGAAGCACTCTAAGAACTTCCCAGGAAAGGTAAGGTTTGGCAGCTGAAAGGAAGCTCTAAGCTGGCGTCCTGCTTTTCTTTTCTGTGCCCTGGAGCTCTTCTGTAGGAGGCTGCATGCGCCCCAGTTTGTCTTCAGACCCGCTTCTCTGCTGCCTCTGATCACCACTTATGCACAGAGGTCTCTCGTAGGCTAACTAGTGGGGTCCTGCTGAGGAAAATCTTTTACTTTAAAAAAAAAGGGAGGGGGATGGGGGTGGACCAGAGTCAGAACAAAGCCCTTGTTTAACTTGAAGCCCCAAATGCCTTTCTTTTCTTGTACTGTATGTGCTATTGTTAAGTTTTATCAGAGGAACAGATATTTCAGGAATAACTTCAGAGTTACCACCACAATGATTGATGACCGGTCAAAAGAAACATCCAGAAAGCAATAAGCTGTAAAAAGGGGAATGCACTCAGCCTGGCTCAGGATTGCCTAGCTGTGCCTTTCAAATTTCTTTCATCACATCTGCGCCTGTAAGCTCTGCAGGGTGAGAACAGGCAAGGACTTTGTGAAATATTTGGAGGAGCCGATAGGTAATCCATATTGCCATCGGTAGCAACCTGAGGATAAAAGATTTAAAGAAATGGAAACACAGGGACTTGGGGGGGAGGGGGAAAAAAAAGAGCAAGAACAGTGAGATTTATGTAAACCCATTGGGAGTGCACTGGAAAGCTCTGATGAAGGACTGAGATTGCTTTGAAAGAGAGTGTATTGAAGAAAAAAGCAAGGGTTGTATACTGGGAGGGAGGTTAGCTGGGTCACTTATCAGTCTGTCCTGATTTTCCCCCTTCTTTCCCTGAAATTGTGCACATGCCATATGAATCTCTCATACCCCAAAGCCTGCTCTCAAGTGAAACATCACACAAAAGGGTGAAATTGTGTGGAATTTGATTAACTTATGGTGCTGCTAGTGCCAAAGCCAAAGGCAGTTTATGTATGAGAGGTTGGGGAGAAAGACCACAGCACAAAATAGACTTAGATTATATGGGGGACGCGTCCAAAACCATGCATAGCTAAAAAGCCTATACGTCAGCGAGATGTTGGCTCTTACAGGGTCAGCACTCAACTCAATGCCAACTAAGTAATTGCATGCTACCTACCTATATACACCTTCCATACTTTCAATAGTGCTTTGGTGTTGTTTTTTTTTTCCAGACTTTGTCCGTCCCTACGCATAGTAGGAACCTTTTCTATTCTGAACCAGACGATAGAAAAGTGAGTTATAGCTGTAAACGCCTGCCAGCGAGTACAGCTGGCTGGCTGCTACATGTCATGACTCCCCATTACAGCCAAGGGACAGCTATAACCCAAACCAAGTGACCTGCATCCTTTGGAAGAGAGGACATTATGGAAATGCAAACGCCCAGTGCTGTCTTTGGTAAGCTAGTCTATTTTGATAACACCGGAAAAAAAACATAAAATTTCCGCTAACACAAGCAATTATGGTTTTAAAAACAGGGGCCAAATTTTTAAAGTAGTTCCTAAGTACAGGAAAGCAAAGAGGCATGCACCATCAGGTATGAAAGCAATAACAGAGCCTCAGTACTGTAAGCCAGATGTCTGAATTTGGTTATTTAAATTACACATTCCCCCCAAACTCTAGCTTTTGTCTTTTTGGTGCACTTTTCATACAAAAGCACAAAACTTAGTGTTTATTATATCTTCTTACTGCAGATCAAGCATGCTGCTCACGAGAGGCAGGTACAATTCTTTGCCATGGTTGTCTTCTATTTTTGCCAGTAATTATCACAGGTTTGTGCTGAAAGACACATTAACCTCTGGCACTGGCTTTCAGCAATTTTGAGGCTCTTTCCCCCTCACACACACCTCCTTGAGAACAGCAAGCAAGCACCTCCAATCAAACAACGTAGCTTCCAGAAAAGCTTCACCACACTATCAAAGCTTAAAGCTGCCTGACACTTGAAGGCAATTTGATCCATTCGCAGCACTCCTGGTTGTTACTAAGCTCATTTAGAGGGAATCAGTTAAGTTCCCATCCTGCCTATTCCACCCAACCCCTCATTAGTTTTGCAAAGATTAAGTTCAACCTAAGCATACTGCAAAAAAAAATATAGGCTGCGATCACTTCCTTCCATGATAAGCACGGAAGCCTGTTTCTACAGACAGGTAGAGATGGACACAGACCTCTGCAGATCCCACTGAGACATCAGTAGTCCTTCAGCCAAACATGACCACTCCAACCAAAATGCAAGTACAGCGATTGATCCTTACGACAAAGCAGACAGAAGCAGTTTCCATGAGGATAGTTGCAGCAATATAGAGAAGTAAAAGCTAAATCCAGGTGAGGTTTAAATAGTTGTGTTGATAGAGTAGAAAGTGCAAATCCACCTGCATGCAACTCGGCTTGAGATAATTTTTCCCCTGTACAACTGAGGACTGCTTGTCTTCTCATTATTTGGTCTGTATGCGTGTGATGTTATGTTTAAAAAGAAAAACCCTTCCTCACCAAGACCGGAAGGAAAGTGCTGATAAGGAGTTTGGTTCAGCTTCTATTTATTTGGAGTTATCTCTCTAGTGACAAATCAGCACACCTTCCCCTGTTGCTTGCTATCGGTGTCTCCATCAGCCGATGTCTAACAACTATGGTCCCAACTTACCAGCTGACTATACGGCACAAGAGGAAATCTCAGAAGGTTCTCACTCACTGCCAGACTTCTCATTAAATACAGGGAATTCACATTTTCTTCTGATTTACGGCACTATTAAAAATGATATGAGAAACTTTCTCTTCTTCACAATTTGCCTGATACACCTACAACAGTGTCAAACGTGATGCAACACCACCTTAAAGGCAGTGCCAACTGTGAGCGTAATCCTAGGTCTGCTGAATTCAGAGCACCCCATTTTTGTTCACAAATCTTAGTTATCAAAACAACCCACGTTTTTCACAAAGACGTGTTTCTACCTAATTCACCAAGAGGAGGCAAGGCTGATTAGCATCGGGATGAAACAGACTGGCTTGAAATGCCAACTGCCCTTTGGTGGGGGACTCTGAGGACTTAAAGCACGATTTGGAGATAAGAGGAAGAACAGCTTAAAAGGACACTGAAAACCCAGAACGGAATGTGATCAAAACCAAACTTTGCTTTGAAATTCCTCCTGATCCTCAAAAATCTCTCAGCCACCCAAAACATGAGCTCACAATGCCAACTGATCTGTTTGACGCTCACCGATCCCTGGGTTTTCTAAAAGTCACAGGTATACCAAGCTAAACAACACAGTAAATTGCATTCACATCATGCATTTACACTCCTCTAGTTTGAGCTGTCTATTGTAAACATAATAAATTTGTACTGACAGTACATTTCTGAAAATGCATACAAAACCCAAGCCACTGGGATTTGAGGTTGCCCCTTAAGCAGGACTGGAGAAAATTTGTCCTGTGCAAACACAGCTCCAAGCATGGCAGTTGATTCTCAGCATTAATGTGCAAGCCTTTACACTCCCTACAGCTGTGCTCAGATCCACATCAGCTCTAGTTTCAAGTCCTTTTTTCAGCTCGTTCCTGCCTTCTTCTCTCAGACCATGAACATGGAGCAGAAGCCAAACCTCTTTGCTGGACGCATGATGTGGAGACTTTTCTGCCCAACCACACAGTCCTTCCACCCCATCCCCAATCCCCCAAAGACATTAACAAACAACAGAAAGGGCAAATCAGTCTGAGAGCTGGTTTTAAAACCAAATAGCTTGGAAATTACTTCAGTCTTAAATCCAAGTTTGAAGGTCACCTTTATATTACCTTTAATGCTTGCAAGATAAAAAGGGAAAGGTTTCAGAGGTGCTGAGTGCCTACAACTGTCCGTGGTCTGTAACGTGTAACGTTTGTGCTCTCTCTGAGACTAGAGATGAGCTACTGGAGGTAAGTGAAGCAGGAGAATAAATGCATTAGCAACACATCTACCTTCAAGAAGGCATTGTTCCTTACATTTCCAGCTTACATTAATACATCTCTCTTGCTCAGCTCACGTAGCTCTTTCACAGAGAGATATCATTAACTTTTCAAGAGACACAAAATAGAAGGGCATGCCTTTGAACTTGGATCAGTTCAGAGATAAGGCATTATCTGGTAATAATCCAGGTTTTTCTGAAACTCGAGGGATCCGACAACTGCTATTACAATGCAGCTGCTTAGCAGAGAATACCGGGCAACACTTACACCTTAACAAAGCATTACATCCACTTTCCTTATTCTGCATGATTCTCCACTGAGTCACATGATCCATTTAAAAAAAAAAATGTAGCTTTTACTTACAGACAGTTTTTGTTTACACCAGCTGATATCACCAAAATAATACCTACTAAGGAAAGCACAGATAAAATAGCAAAGGCATCTTACAAGAGCTCCTACAGCACGATTCCAAGTCACACCCTGAATCTGGGCTACTGGCTGCTGCTGGTGAAGCCAGCAACAAGTGGCTCAGGTGGCTACAGGTCCCTGCTTTCAGACAGGAACCACTAACATGCCTTCACCCTGAGAGCTGGATGCATCACCCAAGCTCAGGGAGGGAACGACTGAAGAGGCACTGCCAAATTTAGGTCAGCTGGATGTGGTCCTTAAGGCTCCTATTACATTCACTGCAGAGAATAAGCCACAAGAAGGAAAAAAAAAAAAAAAAAAAAGCTCTTGGTGTATCTCACAGCAGGCAGATAGCCTTCAGCTGTGGGAGGCATTAACATTTAGCCATTTGAAGGCAATGGAGCTGTGACAATTTACAGAGCTCTGCCCACAGGCCTGGGGGCTCTTGCAGGGTTATGTCCCAGACTTTATTTATTTTTTTATTTTTAAGTCCATTACTGCATAGTAATGAAGAACAAGAGCAAATGAGTTGTATCAATATAACAGCACTAAAGTGATAACACATGGAAAAGTGCTGATTTGAACTACATAGTAGCACATATAGCAAATGAATTTGTGTACTTTAATCAGCATGGTCAAGAAATACTGAAATGCGAAATAGATGAAGTTATAAAGCCACTTTAGCAGCTGCAGTTCCTCAGAGCTTTCTCAATTATGAAATTTCCAGATATCTGCTTCAACTGTATTTTAAGAAAAAGAAGGTAAATAGATAGTCTGTATTTTCAGAAGTAAAAGAGATTGAGCTTGCAGCTTGATTTGTACCAGAGTTAGCCTACAAAATTCTTCAGTAATTTCATTGATCAGGAATAAACA
Organism: Cygnus olor; assembly: GCF_009769625.2. NCBI lineage: Eukaryota > Metazoa > Chordata > Aves > Anseriformes > Anatidae > Cygnus > Cygnus olor. The sequence goes on along the minus strand of NC_049172.1, from coordinate 37,681,183 downwards.
CATTAAGGCTAACAAGCATTGTGCTTGCTAATCCTAATCTAAACGAAGAGTCAACAGGACAGATCCACTTATTCTCAGAAGGATTTAGTTGTAAATATGAACATTACTGCTAAAACAAATTAGATGTCAGCTCAAATACCTGCAGGATCTATTTTCTTTACTAGTCAGTCTAAAAGAAGAATTCAGAAGAGACATAAATTTGTAGTCACTTTGTCAAAAATCCTATTTTCTGTTTCACAGGCTACTGATAAAATCCTCTAACTTGCTCATTCATAAAAATAAAATAAAATCTTAGAACAGACTCAGTTTATGCTACTCATCCTTTTTCTGAAATGTGAATTCAAACTGGTACAAGTTTGTGCTCTGCTATCAAAACACATCCCCTTAGGCTCCCAGCAATCTGAGGACAGAGCACCCTGTTATAGGGAATAAAACTAACAGACCTCAAGAAAACCGCTCACCTTTCCCCAGAAAGTTACCAGTCTCAGCTAAGAGGCAACAATGGGTAACAGGCATGTTCCCAACATGATTAAATACTAGGAATCATGTTGAGAGAAATCTCTGAATTTTATTTTATTTTTAATCCTGCTGGTAATCTCTATGGTGGTTTAGACTTACCTGTTGTATTTCCTCTCTGCAATGAGCTAGGAGTACACAAGGCCAGATACTGCTTCTCAGGAGTAAATGGCTGCTAATCTTGACCAGATCATTTGTGGTTGTGATCACACCTGGAAGCCATTACACAGAGTGGGCTCTGTTCAACCATTTGATTTTTCTTGCAGAAAGTGTCTTTTTTAAAAAACAAAAACAAACAAAAAAACTTGTCGTCTATAAAGCTTTGCAAAATATTAAAACTGGTGGTTAAAAAGAACTAAACTGTCTTGCCAATGCAGAATTGTAGTTTACCTTGAACAACTTCTACATCTGAAACTAAGACATAGTTCCATTATTCAAAGAACTCTTTTTTTTTTTTCTGGAAAAATAGGAAAGTATGAATCTTATAGCCGTCTAAATGTCATTCTCACTTCTTTCCAGGATGCACTTACTTTGGACTAAAAGATTGGGATTCATCTGATCAGATTTTAACATCTGTATCTGACTTGGTTGTCCAGGCTCCTTTCAAAATCAATGAAAATTAAGCAGACACGTCTCTATGGCACAATTAAATTCATACTAAAGCAGGCATCTAAAGAAAGTTAAGTAAAGAGCACCTATTTTTCTTGGACAGGCAAACTAACGCAAATGTAGACAACTGCCTCATACATGTATAAAGCCAATAAAATTAAATTCCACTCAGATAAGATCTGTGGTGTACAAAGCATTGCTCATGAAGTGTAATAAAAAACCCACAGCGTGGAACAGCTGTTTTATGCTGCTTAGCCATAATATTTATTCAGGCCTATTCTAAATAGAAACAGGAGTCACCGCTGTATGCATTAAATCATCTGCTCTCCCTAGTCTGGGTAACTTGAAGCTCTTCTAATATTTTAAAAGAGGGGAGATACCTTGATGAATAACCCGTGGAGAAGACAACAGTCCTACTGTGTCCTAACAGCTGATCTCAGGAACTTTGCTTGAGAAAAACTGTGTAGTCGATGTGCTGTCTTACAGGTATGCTCTGGCATTAGGGTGACTTACTTCTGAGTCTTGGTATGCTCAGAATATTTCTCAGGCTTCCAAGAGTTTACTCTTTTCCAGAGGAAATCATTTTGGTGTGAGGATGTGAATTTATCAGTTCAGTGAGGTTAACGCTGACCAGCAGTTGCACGATATTTCCAAAGGGAACACCATAGAATAGGAATCACAGGTGGGCTGCTTTATCCGCTGCTCAGAAATGCTTTTTTCAGTTTGACACTCCTTTTGTACCTATATAGAGACATGTATGTTATACTCCTTTACGTATTAATTTTATTTGGAAGGTAGGGAGACAAAATAATGTAAGGTATGTGCCAAAGATTATACAGCTGCAACGTAAAATCTTGCTGTTTGCAGACTCTAGTCAGACCAATCCCAAATAAAGAACTATGGGGCTGACAACAAGAGAGGTGTAAGAAGAATACGTGATAAGAATTTTGGGGAAAACATCATTTAGGAGAAAAAGATGCTGCACAGTTAGTATGGGCTTTGAGGAGAAACTGTAGAACCAAGTAATGGTAATGCTGCATTCATTCAAAGGCAGCATGTTTTGTTTTGTATTAACATCACGCTGCCAGAATACCTTAGAGATATAAAAGAATAAAAATCGGTGAGTTTCCTGCATTGTAATTTGTGCTTTTTGACAAAATAATTTTTGAAAATATTTTACATAGATTCTGCTTTTTCCTTCCACTCCTACAGTTACGAGCTTGCTTGGCACATGGCTCTTTTTGCACTTCCTTGTGACAAGAAGCATAAATACAGAGGCAGCAAAACTGCAATAATTATCTTCACACCTTGCCAACAAAAAGAGCTGGGTTTGACTGATGTTCAAAAGGCTGTGCTAACATGCACCTCAGAATTGAGTCCCAAACATATCTGTATTGCTTCCATAATGTTTTATCTATATATCAATGTCACGTTCCCGTGATGAGGAAAAGGTTTGCTTCTTCCCCTGTTCTCTGCGGCTGGCTGAGACAGGCAGGGGCCCTCCACGTTGCGCTGTGAGGACAGGGGTCACTTGCATTACTTACAGTGTCTGTAGTTTACACTTTTCAATTAGGAGGTAATCAGCATGCCATTATGACTGAAAATTGTTGGCATGACCCTTGGACCAATTTTCATCTGGTGAATCCCCAGGGGCAGCTCGACTGAAGGAATGACAGGAGAATGAGCTGAGCAAGACTCATGATAAATAAGAACAATTATCACACTTATTATCTGATAAATAATGTATCGTGATTCGCCATTAATCCATCACAAAACACCTACTCCAGGAAAAAGCCTGCAGCCTGACTTCCTTTTGTGTATCCCCACTTAGTGTCAGGTATTTGTGTTAAAGCAACATAAAAGGAGTGTTTACTCAGAAGCAGAGAGCCGCCTCTGCATCCTTGATTATTTCAATCAGGGAGGATGAATTATGGCCCTCGTAGAAGCAACAAATTGATTCTTCTGACTCACTGCTGCATGTTTAAGTACCAGAGGCCCATCACAGGAATAGGCAGTAAACACTCTGATCCTCTAGGTCAGAAAAGACTTCAAACCACTTCACACGTTACAAAGATTATTATTCTTTGTTTTCATGCGTAAATGCACAGAGATAAGTGCAGGAGATAAGGCAGGCAGGGACAGAATTTCTTCTAAATAGGGTAGGTGAAGTGCAGACCTCTGACTCACGAGCAGGGCAGCGTCCGCTGGGATTTCTCCAGTGACTCCCATCTCCGGCCTGCTTGCTGCTTCCCATCTCACAGGTCTCACCCCTGCCTCAGAGACAGAGCAGGACGTTACACCGCACACAAGCATGTGTTAAGGAAACCAGCACTGATTTCCATAGCGTGCATTCGCTGCTGCCCCACCGTCCGTCACGTTGTAATTGCTGCAGAGATGAGCGGCACTGGGGTATAAAAGGTGATCTCTTCCTAATTTTATTCTGCCTTCATTTGTGAACAAAACTCTTTGCTATCTAGCATCCTAGCTGGACGCCTACATAAAATGTTCAGATTTTGGAGCAAAGTGTCACCATGCATATTAGACACCCAAGCTTAATCGGATTTGCCCGACTAAAGCCACAGAAGAAATCGGTACCAAAACAAGCATACAGACCGTGCACTCTTCCCAACCCTGCCACAGTCACCTGGCGTGCAGAGGTCCCTTTGCTTGCATAGTCAGTGCCTGGAGAACAAGCCCAAAGCAACAACCCACCAGCTAAAGAATTCAGTTCTCTAGCAAAAAATAATACTGCTTGAAGAGGAGCTTACCAATGGGTACTTAGCAAATGCTGAATCCATTCAATAAATTCTTAATGTAGGAAGGAAAAACAAAACATTTTTTTGCTATGTGCTTTCATTGTAGAAATTCCAGCAAGTGGAAATACATGCTAGTCACTGATACTCAGTAAACAACCTGGACCTCTTGAAAATTCACTACCTTTGTCCCAGGATATTTCATTTATTGATTCAGTGCCATTTTTAAAGTGTGTTTTATGTTGTCGTTGTTTTTCCCTTTTATTTTTAGGGAAATGTATTTTCCCTTTTATTTTAAAGGGAAATATTTTTCCCTTTCAAATTATTTCTGCTCTTATATCCTTCAGCCCTGGTCCCCATTATGGTTCTATATTTGAAAGTTCATTTTTAACAGCTGTGCATATTCATTTAGACATTTTAGAAGTCTTGTAGAAAGCTGTTCCTATTTCTTTCAGTATTTTCTTCATGCATTTCGTAGTATTCCTTTTTCCATCTTCACATTTCCTCTTGTGTGCATCTGATCCTCCTTAAACTGTGCTTTACCTCCACACAATAAAAAAAAAAAAAAAACTTAAATAAATCCCTAAGTAGCCGAGCTATTGGGGAAAAAATAAAAGACTAGTTTTCACATAATATCACTAGCTGTGAGAATTTTTTTTTCGTTCCAAAACACAGAACTATTTGGCCGTTTCAACTCCTGTATTTTCAAGTCTAACTCAGAACTCAGCAATATTTGTTTAAAGGGATATTTGAATATAAGCCTTCAGGTACCATGCACTTTCAGATAGCTCACACAAAATCAGAGGTAGAAAGGGATTAAAGAGAGAAGGGAAATACTGAGGAAAAGGCAGCAGGCTGCCAGAGAAAGGACCAGAAAAAAGGAGGCTACCAGCAGAGAAAGAGTCTTAAGGGAAATTTCACCTTAAATGTTACTCCGGCATTACCTAGACACAGAAAATGTCCTCACAGCAGTTAACCTGCAAAGTGAGGCTTTCTGATTAATTAGGGATTCCCACCACCACCCCAAGCCTCGTTTTTATTTCTAAAAATCCAGTAGTTCAAAAAATACCAAATGCTATGGTGACAGCTGTACCTTCTCAGTAGTCCCAGTCTTTAAGGTTTCACAGCCAAACATACATAATGTTAAGGACAACAAATTTTTTTTTTTTGGACCTTTTACTCCTTTGAGCTCCCAGCTTCTTAGAAATCAATATTTTTGGAGCATTAGCTTGCTATTAAACATTTTTCACCAATAAGCCAGCTCAGCTGGAGTTTTTATTTAATGAGCTGTATTAGTCATCAATCACCAGGTTTCCTAAAGCTCTATTTTACTGAAAGAATGACATCTTTATAGAATATTCTTGCCACATTTTCCATGCAACTACCTACGCCAAATGGGCAAACAGATTTTGTGAGAATGAGATAAACCTAGCAGTAAGTCCAAGATGGCCACGTAAAGGTAAGCACTTTTCCCCTCCAAGTGCCTGCTTTCATGTCCATGTTCATGCTTCTGTGTTCAGCACTCCTGAAGTTTCAGATTATGGATTTCCCTGGGGTCACTCACGTATGATATTTCTTTCTTTTAAATTTGAGCAAAGTTTATCCAGCCATTCAAGGAAAACAACAGTAAAAAGAATAACAGAAACGTATAATCAGTGCTAGAGGCTGGCAATAGAAATCTGGCAATCACTGGACATCGCTGTGTACAAACCCGACTCTGGTTGTCCTGTTCAGCAAATTCCTTAAAACACATGCAACTTTATGGATATTCTTATTAGTGTATTCAGCCTCCTTTTTCATCAGCTGTTCCCATTTTTTACAGATGAGACCTTCCTCTTTGCAGGGAGGGCTCCGGAGAACAGCCAAGGAGCACATTGCACAGTGGAGGGCGTTTAACTATCCAACCATGACCAAGGCATGAGCATATAACCCTGTGGTGACAAATGCAAACAGGCTGCTATGCCTAAGACTGTTGGGAGAATTCTCTTTTCTAAAATTTTCTGGGATCTTTCCCACAGTAAAATAGAAATCAAACATGGGGTTGGACTGAGAACAATAGGTCATCTTTCAGCAGAAAAAAAACAGGTAGAGGTGAGGTAATTTTCTCCACGTATTGACCAATGGGGGAAGACGATCAGGAATTTGAAGGCAGACGGCCCTGCCAAAGCAAATGAGCAGGCCCTGGCTGAGAGAGGCATTTCTCCTGTTGCTCCTTGCTTGTAGTGCCATTATTCTCGCATTAAAATCCAGCAGGGGAAAATACTGAAGCAGAATGAAACAGACGTAGCTAAAAGGCAAAAAGGAGGAAAAAAAAAAGGTTTACTAGGAAAACATGGTCTAGTAGAGCACTAAAATCTGAGCAGCTCTTAGGCAGGGCACCCTGCATCTCCGGGGAGGCGCTGTGCATCGCAAGTCCTACCGTCATTAATGGGGTTCAGCTGTAGTTGGGCTCATAGGATCTGACAGTGCACAGCAGCTCGCAGGAAGTTTTCAGCACCCGAATAGTCACGCTGGGAAGTAAAGTAACAGAGAGCTTGAAACAGCTAGCATTTTCGGTCTGCCTTACATGCCCATGCACACAGATAAGAAATGCAACAACACAGCGAATTAAATGCTAGAGATTATTTGCATAAAACAAAGAAGTGATCAGACAAATGGTACGAAAAAAAAAAGATTGGAGTGTATAAAATCAGGATGCAGGTGCTAGAAGGATCCCACAGTTTTTAAAGAGCTAGTACAAGAAATTGCTAGCGGCAATGACTTCCTAAAATCTTTGAGCACGGGCCAAGTCTTAGAAGACTGCAGTGAAGGAAATAAACTGCCAGTCTTTAGGAAGGAAAACTCAATAACCTAAAAGACCAGAAATTAGAAACTCACATTCTAGCTATCAACAGATGAGCAACTGCAAAACCTTTGAAGTATGTTGGGGAAAAACAGAGCTAACACTGAACAGCAAAATGTAGGAAATGTCAGGCAGGGAGCAGTAACACAAACCAAGATGTTTAGCAATGCACGCCACCACCCTGGAACCTGCTGGAAGACTCTGATCCGTAACATCTAGTGGGAGGTGAAATATTCTCCTGCTCTAAAGATCCAGGTTTCAGAAGTAGCAGTCCTTGTTTTTCACATTAGTGCAAAATAAGAATGCGGGGACCAGTGAGATCATATTGTATTTGATTTTTTTCCTATATGCCACAGTAAAAGAAATTAGATAGCATAGTACCTCAGATCCAAACACCTACCACGGTTATGTACAGTCAAAATCCAATCCAGTTCTGGTGTTCCTTTACTGCTTTACTAAAATGTATCTCCTCTGCCCAAAACCATTCCCTTGCTGTCACATTTATGTCACTTGTATTGCTAAAAGTACTCTCTATCATTCATTTAGATAGAAAATATTTATTACCGAGAGCAAAAATTTCTGCCCTCAATCTCCTTGTCTTTCTGCTTATACTCAAGTGATTGAACATAATTAGATTATTTAATGATTTCGATTTTGAGTTACTTTTGGACATGCCACTACACTTCCATTTTCATCCCCTTCAGAATTAATGATGCCAGACAGCTGGCAATGCATCGAGCTGCTGAGCCAGCAGAGGGAGCAAAGAAGCATGGGTCATTCTCTCAAACACTCTACTGTTAATTTGAAGTTTATTTTCAATTAAAATTGGAGGGAGAAAGGGGGGAAAAAATGGAAATTCACATTTTAAAAAAAGTCTAAAAACTATAGATTAGAGGACTGCATTTTATCCTCTCTTATAATGGAAGGAGAATGAAAACGAGCTAAAAATGCAATCAATTTCAGTAAGACCAGGACTTTGCCTTACCTACTCAGAAGCTAATCACAAAGGAGGAAGATTAATAAGGGTAGTGGCAGTTTCAGTGACCCCAGACAAGTAAATACAATCCTGTGAGCTCCCCCTGTGACCCTGCTGGGGAGAGGGTGCCTTCAGCATCTCTCTGCTTCAGTCTGAACTTGTAAAATTAGAGAGACATAAAATCTGGCTGCTCTGTAATAGTTGTACTGGGGAGAATGTGTTCTGATTGTCAAGGGCTCAAACATTGCCATCTGGGGAACTGCAGGCGGTCCTTAGCTCAGATGGAGTTGCCCTTCAGACTGCAACCACTGAGGAAACCAAACAGGATTTGGTCACCCTTTCCAAAGGGGATACAATTTAGGGGAGCAGAAAGGGCTATCCTGGCACCACAGGTCTAGTAAAGGAACAAGCTGCCTCACCCAGACCTTTGCAACAGGCTGTGCAAGAGCACAGGCACGGACCAGAATGACCATGGCTTCTCCAGCATCTGATCAGAACTGCTTAGCTGCTAGCACCAGGGTTTGAAACGCTGCTGCTAACATACGTTACTTGCAAGCCGAAGCTGATAGACAAGAAATTAAACCTGAAGGGATCCTTCTGCTGATGCTAATTGTCATGAGCTTGCATTTCATTAAATGTCGTTCATTTGCATTTTGTGGCACTGCATTACTATACTTATCCCGCCATTAACAGCAGAGCTGGGGTGTGACAGCAGAGCAGCCTCCTGTCCTCTCCACCTGCTGAGAAAAACCCCGTGCCACACAGGCTGGGAGAGCTGGGACCAGGGAGGGCAGCAGCCAGAGGTTTTGCAGTAGCCTCCATGTAGCAAGAGTCTCGGTACACAGTGGCTCCGGGTGGGTTTTTGCATCTTGAAGCACTACATGTGACAAAGCTGCAACCAGTTCCTTTTCTGGCCTCGCTGACTTTTTCCTCTCTAGCATCTTTTATCCTGCCTGTCAGCCAGCTTGCTCTGCTCTTAGCACAACTTCTGACACACACTCAGCCCACAAAGCTGCCCAAGCCAGGCGGCTTTAGGAAAAAAAAGATGTGAAACTTACAAACAACATCCAATAAATCTCCATATTATTTTAACCAGCACTTACGGCCAAACAGAATAGACGGCAAGTCTGAGATGCAGCGCATTTGAGGGGCATTGTTTATACAACTCAGTTACTCAGAGCAGCTCCTAGGTTGCTGCTGCAGCCTCGACGTTACACACTGCTGGTTTCCTATGACAGCTTACCAGATCCACAACGAGACTGGAGGAGCAGGGCAGCCCCAGCTCAGCCCCTTATCCCACCATGTCCCACCTCCTGCCGGCCCGTGCAGGACTGCCACGCACCTGGGGCCGGGCTGGGAGTGCAGCTGCAGCCACACACACAGCGTGACTGCGGTGGAGTTGCTGCAGCTGAAGGCGAAGAAGGGGCTCCTATGAGTATCATCTGTCATCCGTGTTGTCACTACTGAGCTAGGATGATCAGCTCTATCAAAGACCCCCCTGACATCCTGGAAACAGCTTAATGCACTCCATCAGTTCTGCAAGAGATACGTTTTGAACAAAATTCAAAGGGGCTCTGAGCACACTCGGGTTAAGAAGAAGCCAGAAGCTTTCCACCTGCTGGAAACCAAAGGTCATCAGATAAACACGGGACCAAATGCAGCCACAGACACAGCCCCACACACACACTCCCTCACTCCCCCTCCCCTGCCCTGCCTCGCTCTCATGTCAGTGTAAGTAATACCCAGGCACCACAGTAAAACTGATCCCAGGCATGCAGAGCCTGCACTGCTGCCTTCTGCTTTGCAAAATGAACGTGGCACTGCAGGAGCTTCTCCTCACCCTGTACCTCACCCGTCTGAGGTCAGTGAACAGTGCAGATGAAACCTCCAGTTAACAAGCTGGAGCACACTTATTTTCCATTCTTTGGCCTCGAGAGGTGCATTTCAGGCCACTTTGGTCCTCCAAAAGCAATGTTTTGTTGGCCCTAACTGCTGCTCTCCATAGTGAAATCTTTTCCAGAGGAACATAACTGTTCTGCCTGTACTGTTACAGGCATCTCACTTAGAAGCACAGGCCCAGCCCTAGCATCACTGGAAACTTTGGTCAGTATTCTATTTTCTCCCCATTTTTAACAACACCCTCTACATTACAAGTATCTGCTGCCTTCCAGAAGTGTATTAAATGATGCAACAAACTCATCTCATTTTCATTCCAACTGGAATTAAAAACCAAGGGATTTTAATTATTGATTCATTGTTGGTCTGTTATTCTTTAAAAACATGCAGCCCTGTGCATGTTTGTTCTTGAAAGCAAGCTCTGCCTCCACTGAGCAGCTGCAGGATCACACGCTGTGGGAAACCTCTCACACGGTGTTTGATGTACTGTACCACAGCTCTCCTGCTTCTGATTTAGCACCTTTCGTAGGATTTATGTAAGTTGTTCTTTGTTGGTAATGTTCTTATGTTTTGGAGGAAATTAAAAATCAAAACAAAGCATGAAAACTATTCAAAAGAATTTAGAGCAGAAAGTTGTTTTGTTTTAGAACATATGGCAATCACAAAAGGAATTTTAATTAAGAGGAACAAAAGAAACAAGAGGGCTGACCTTTCAAAACTGGAGATCAGTAATGAACTTCAGCACCAGACATTTCAAAGACTTCAACATGTTCAAGTCACGTGTCCCAGGTTTACGCACCAAGAGTTTCATACCCCAATCATTGCAAAAAGCCAGGGTTAGACCCTCTGCTAGCATCAATCAACTGGTGAATGCGGATTGCATTCCCTGTAGCCGTACTGGCTAACACAAACCGATAGCCTCATCCTTAGATTTATACTGTTGTACAAGCTCTGTTTCCTCCTCCAAATCAATAGGCTGTACAGTTTATTTTCACAAGGGTTAGTTTCCACTTAAGAGTTCATGTAATGAGATGGACATGTTAAATACCGAAGAATATGAACAGCACTGCGAACAACCTCAATTGCCCCCTTAGGCTTAGAGACTGTTTTTGAGGATTTGCTATATGTGCTTCCAAGACCATGGAATTTCAGGTGGAGGAAAAACAAACTCATTTTATATTTTGGAATACAAAACAAAAAAAAAAAGGAAAGTGCTCATAACTCTCACCATAACCAACAATTACGATGATCTTTTAACTAGTCACCTCTGTTTTACTGACACACACAGGAACTACAACTGTACCTGCCTCAACCTAATACCAGGATTTGGAAACCCTGCTAGCAGACTCAACCAGCAGATGCAATCATCCGTCTTGCCAACCTTTTTTCACCTGAAAGTCTCCTAGTTACAGCAGCATTTTACTCTGCAAGTAAATTAGTCTGCTCAGAGCTCCATGTTGCGGCAGCTAGCCTATTTCCAGCATCTAAGCTTCCCAGGTGTGATGTGTTTATACTGCATGAAGGGCTAACCTTGCCCTCACACAGTTTCTCTTTAACATCAGCTTTGTAGTAAGGGATAGCAGTCTACTGCTGCCTCACACTACCTTCTGTGGCCAGAAGGAAAGCAGTCTTTACTCTCCTCTTGACTCCAACATCCTCTCACATTTCTCACCCACCGTCTCTGGAGAAGAAAGGCACCTAGCACATTTGAATCAATCCCCCATAGCTATTGCTTCCTATCACAGGTATGTGGTCCAAGGCATAATGTCATCCTTAAAGGTTATGTCCATCCTGTTCACTTTCTTTACGGGGGAAAGAAAAAAAAAAGAAAAAAAAATCTTTTTATGTTTTTCTCCTAAGAGGGAAAATGACCTTTCATTGCAGAAAAACATACTAGCTGCACCATTAACGCTGAGGAGTCAAGTCCTCGCTGCTTTGATTGAAGAACTGTGCAAACAGACGTCCTCCTCTCACTGCTGTAAAACTGGAATGCTGCATTTTGTGGTATTTACATTAGTTGCTGTCAGTTGCGCTTAATGCAAACCGTACATATGCCAGTTACAGTACATTATAAAACTTCCTTTCACTTAATAGAAGGAACCCTTTCCACCCAAAAGGCATGACATTTAGTGTGTCACATCAAGGGATGCCAAACATTGTCTGCCATCAAAGGTTTCAATAACAACATATGTACCTATAGCTCAAGTAAACATACACGTTAAAGAAAAGCTTTTAATGACATAAGATATGCCATCCTTATAAAAATACCTCATTGCCTTGTTTATGACACTCGGTTTGACTGATATAGTTCATTAGTACTTAAGTTGCGCTGTGCAGAGATGTTCTTCCCACTCCAAATAGGAAAGATAGCAGGGGTTGGCCAATTAAGCCATTTCCATAGATGAATGTCTTTGATTGTCTCCATACATGTAACAGCAGATCTTTATTTCTAAAATAAAGCTCTGACTATATGAAGGGCCAGGGAAATCTGTTTCCACCTTCCTCAGTTTCTTGTCTTTTTTTTTTTTTGACAGAAAACAGAGGATTTGGAATAATGAATCATCATTTTGATTGCAATGACTAGCAGTAAAGAGAAACTGAAACTAGATTACTGCAGCAATCCACAAGTACAGGGTGTGCTTCCACTTGGCTTTGGTTTAACATGTTAAACTTTTGAACATTACCCAGAATATACAGACTACTTTACAAACATTAATCATAGAATATTTGGGGCCAGAAGGGACCTTAAAGGTCATCTAATTCTAAACCTCAACTAATAATAAGCAGGACATTAATGGTGGTTATTAACCATAAAACTTGTCTGCTTTCTGAAAAATAGAGAGTATCTAGGTACCACAGATGATCCCTGAAGAAACCCAGGCATTCATGGAGTATCTCTGGACTTGAAATTCCTGCAGACCACTATTACCCACTGCTGTCAAACATCTGCTTTCAGTGCCGTGCAGCTGGGATGAGTACTGATGTATAGTGTCACACAGACAGAAGAACACTTTTGTACTAGCTGCTCCATATGAAGTTATGATGTTGACAATTTTGAAACCATAGGCATAACACCTCTTCAGTATTCCTTTGCACTACTAGTACATAGTAGTGCAGTAGATACTTTCCTCAACAAAATGCCTCAAGTCCCGAGCATTATTACTTATTCAAGTGGGGAGGGACTGTATGGTCGTCTGCTCATTCACTGGGATGTATGTCAAAGCGATTGCCCTGCATTATGGAGCAAGCCTGACTTTGTGTCTTAGAAAGTTCATTTTTAAATGCATGTCTTCAACAACACTTGCCATGATTACCTCCCCCCAACCCAAGTAATCTGCAGTGAGTAGCACAGTCTTTGAAACAGGCGAGAAACTGAGACACAAAGACAATACAATATTAGGGAATCTTGCAGAAAAAATGTAAAAGTCAGTATTAATAACTTCTGTAACGTTTTCCAGTTAAAGATGGTCAAATGAATAGCTAAGCTGGCATTTGAAATGCAGGGTACAACTCTTGTTGCTCGGGTTTGGCATTCAGATGTTTATAATTATAAGCCAGTCATACTTAGTCTCTTACAGAGACATGGCCTTTTCTGCCCTGTTTCTCAGAAAAGCAGAGTGTGAGTATCTGTACTACTACTGAGCCTGCAATACAGAGCCAAATCTTGTCGGCTCTAATCAGACAAAAGCCCTAACTCCCAGAGTGGGTTTGCCTACACAAGAACAGGAAGCTTTAGCTAGGAATATCTAAGCAAAAGCTTATTGTTTGAAATTCATTTCAACAGAAAATGCCTGGAAACGTCCTCAATGTACCTCAACCTCGCGTTTTCTTTGTCAGGCAGTTATAAAGGTAACACAAGCTTCAGCCTGGCCAAAACACCATGCAATTCAAAAGCATTGCTCTGCATGTCACCAGGTAAAAGGATGAGGAGGACCATTGGGCTAGGATGCTGCACACACACTTTATTTAAGTCCATTATGCACAACTGTCAGCAAATGAAGGTCTCTTGCAGGGAGGCCAAAGACCCTGGAAGATGGCTCCCAGCCTGCTTCTCAATGCTGGAGACAGAACCCAGGCTTGGGGATCAAATCGTCTAGGTACCCTGGGCAGTCCCAGGCACAGGAGCATACCAACACCTCTACAGTCATTAGAGGGCTTCCTGGGTTACTTTTGTCCAGGACAGAGGATTTGTCTGTCAACTATCTCTCAAGCTGCAGCTGCGGGTGCCTGCCCACTGCTGCAGGCCTGCCATAATACCTCCATCCTCAAGGGTGGTTTGGTTTTTTTGTTTGTTTGTTTTTAAGAGAAAAAGCCCAACTAAGATAAGTCAACAAAGGCAAGAAACTCAACTTCCCTTAGTGATATTTACACCCTCACTACATCACCTACCCCTCCACACCAGTACCACCAGCACATCTCCATTTCCACACCCCTTCCCATCACTATCATAGGCAGGTACGCACCACCTTCCCTACCCCTCAGCTTTACCTACAGGAGACCAAGATCAGGTAGCCTTTTACCACCCAAATTTACTCCACACACCCAATCCACCCAGCTCTCCCTCCAGCAAGGAGCCCTCACCCCTACCCCAGCCCTGCTGCCCTAAGCACCAGCTGGGCTGAAATAGGGCCTGGGCCAGGTGGGGCTGGTCAGGGCCATCAAGGCCTGCTGGGCAGAAAGCTGCAGGCTGCAGATGTGGTCTTCCTATCCATATATATATATACATACATAAATACGCACACACACACAAGAATTAAAATTAAATCTCACTTTACCTTCCTGGCTGCCCTTTGATACTTCCAGCAGGGCAGAGGGACACGACTGTGTTGCTTGGGGCTGTCTGTCCTGCCTAGGGTCTGCTCGCCTCAGGTGGCAGGCGTCTGAGGAGGGCTGAATGCTCATGGCAACTTGTGCTAAGCTTCAAAACACCCTCAAATCACCCTCAAAACACTGTGTGTGTTCAGCAGCCTCATCTGCTGCAGCCAGGGCAGGTGATAAAAGACTACAGCCTGATCTAGCAATGCATGAAATGGTGCTTCACAGGCCTACCTGTTTTCCAAATATATTAACCTGCCCTGGTAGCTTCCTTTTTCTAAATAAATATGCTTTCTGATGTGCCCTTACTTTTAAGCTAGTGACAGGTGCTTAAGCGGGACAATTATTGTGTGAGAAGGACGTAATTAACAAAGAGTTGTCATGTTTGGAAATCTGTGATTCAAAGAAGGAACAAACAGGTGGCTAAGCCACTCAAATAAGTGGCTTGTTCAGGTCATTACCAGATCAGCCTTTGTTTGGAGGTTCTTTGGTGCCCTATCAAAATCCCAATGAGTGCCATTTACATTACATCTTTTGTGGGGCATTGTAACAAATGCTCATTTATGCCTAGAAAGCAATAGCTTAATTTCTTGCCTCATGGAAAAGCAGATGAATGGAAGGATACTTCTGCAGAGCAGAGAAGATTATCAGGGGTTCAGTGACTGCTGAATTTTGCATTTACCAAAGCACATCCTGAGACTCTGGTAGAATGCTTTAGGCTAAAAGCGGGACTTTCAGATCCTAATACAGAGCAGACAATGGGGTGGGGGGATAAGGGAGAAGGGAATTGTATTAAGCATGCAGATCAGCTATCACAGATCATCCCTACAGCCAGCACGGGAGCAGAGCTACCCAGCTCATCTCAAGCAAAAGGCATTTCAAAGGCAGGAAATAAAAACCAAAATGAATTCAGAGAATCCCCTGCACCAAGCCAGAGTGCAAAGCCTGCTGCCTACAGCGCTCATCCTGCAGCTGCCTGTGGGGAGAGGAGAGGAAGAGCTGAGGATTCAAATCGCTCAGGGATCCTGTCCTATATTTCAGGAATCGGGGAGAAGAGAGCTTCTGCTCATCTAAATGAGCTTATGCTTACACCACACTGTGTGCAGGTGGATGTTTAGGGAATGCTTTTGTGACTGGTCAGCCATGCTTACCAGAAAATATATGCATTTTAGCCTACCATTGGTGGTTTTGCTGGGTTTTGGTGTTTTTTTTTTTGTTTTTGTGTTTTTGTTTTTTTTTTGGTGGATTTTTGGTTTGGTTTTTGCCAAGAAGCATCCTGACAGTGTAAGCATTATTCCAGCTAAACAATGCTTTTCCAAAAGCCTTAAATAAAATAAGGATTTTGCTGGAAATAGCATGAGTAGCTCTTACTCTCTAAGCATTTATTTTCTGTGGTGGAATCCCAGTCCATCTCTAGCAGTCCTGCTATTAAGAGGAAAAAAAATAAATTTAATTTGAAGCTAGTCACTTGGTCCTTCCTCAGATTTTGGTGAAGGAAGAATATTAGTCACACATAGAAAAAAAATGACCCCAAATAGCCCCTACTATTCCCACCAGGCTGGACAGAGGTAGCAAACACAGCACAAGCCCCCTTTCCATCAGGAGGTGAAGCCATGCTGTGCTAGCCAGACTTGTTCAGCAAGGAGGCAAAAATTCTCTCTCACTGGCCCAGTCTCACCCCTCCCAAATAAACAACAAATGGGGGCAAGGGGGATGGCAGATGTGATAGACAGTCCTATCTGTACCCAAGCACAAACCATGGAAGAACATCTAGGAAAGAAGAACTTTCCCTCACTTTGAGAAATAAAGACACCAGAAGACAGCAAAAACAGAAAAAGGAGAGAGATTCTAATATCAGGAATCGCCACTGGCATCCAGTATCCTCACTGAGATAGAGGAGACAGCCTTTCTCTGGGAAATTTAAAGTCCAGACTGTAGACATTTTCATCTGCCACTTTAAAAATGCTTTTATAGTGTATGTCAGGTATTTTTTGCTCTCTCCCTGTCATGTGCGATTGCAACACCAATGGAAAAAGGCCCTACCTCCATCTTGGATTAATCCAAGTGGCATTTCTCCTCTAGTATTTTTATATAGATACTGTCAGTCACATCAACTTTAAAATCTCATTTTAGTCAGGACAGCCTTACAAATGCTGCCTGACTTCCCTGGAATTGCCCACAAGTATCTGTATTTACTCTTATTTCCCTGATTTTTTTGTTTGTTTTTTTTTTTTTTGTTTTACAACCACTCTTTTCTGTAATCTGACTGGCAATCCCACAAAGCAAGCAGAGAGCAAAGAAGCAGGCCCTAGAAGCTACAAAGTAGGGAATAAGTCTAAATATTTCAATTTAAAAATCACTTTTCCTCTAAATGCCCTTCAAGCTTTAGATTTACCTTCTAGAGAGCTCGATCTATTTTTAGTTCACAGGGTCAGGAGACCTTTCTTTGCCAATTGCTAGATGGCCAACAGTTCAAAAGCTATTGACCAGCTAGGAGAGCAATAGTACAAAACTGTTTTAGGTCTCATGACCCTGTCTCAACCAAATGGATTGTTTTTGAGAAGCTCTGGGGATAATAAATTATATAGCCAAATAGACACATTAAGACACTTTGTCTGCACAGAAGACCAGAAAGTGCGGTGCTGATGATAGGCCACGTTTTAACTGTATAATGAGCATAGGTCAGATAGTGGCTTTTAATTTACTTAGAGCGCAGTCGTTTGGATGTTAAGACCTCAGTTCCTCCATCAGGCAAGGGAAGCTAAAAACATGACTCTGAAATCTCCTCACAGCTTAATCCAAGCGAACTCACTTCACACCATTTACCTCCCTTACAATTAATTTTGGGACAATGTCAGGCAAATAAACATACAAACAAAAACAAAGCATTGCACTATTGCAGCAGTCCTGTGGCAAGGCAAACCTCTCTCAAAGAGAGAGGAGAACAAACAGGAAGGGCTACTAAGGGACCAACAAAATAACAAAGCCTCATTTTTTAGCAAATCTCCTATGAATTTGATATAAAGCCACAAGAAGAAAGGAAGGAGACACTGATAACAAGTTGCACAATGCAGAGTTTCTTGCATCGTAAAACCAAGACTTGAGCACCCGGTGCAGAAGCGTAATGGTGTGTGCTGTCTCTTTGGAGCCAGGGCAGTTCTCCCCAGCTCCAGGATGAGTGAACAGGATGGCAGCTGAGGAAAAGGATAAGGTAGAGGGAAGAGCAGTCTGACAGAGAAGGTATAGGATGTGTTGCAGTGGCCTTGGGTGCCACTCTGCTAGGAGAATGCTGCAAATGTCATCTCCTAACCCTTGGAGTAGCCTAATTAACCCTGCAGAGCTTTCTGAAAGAAACAGAAGAGGAAAAGCAGAATGGTTTAATGACCCATTAACCAATTGATGTGGGTTTATATTTTAACTGAGTTTAAGGCTTGTGAACCAAAGCAGAAAAGAAACTTTGTTATTGGCTTGGCCCAGCCTTTGCCAGAAGGGGTCAAGTTCATTTTTCAGACTTTGAGAAAGTCTGAGATAGCATAAAAACGAATAAAAAAGAAATTAAAAGGAAAGAAAACCCTTAAAGAAAAAGATTCTGTTAAGGAAAAGCCATGGCCTTTTCGATTTCTCTGAAGCTACGAAGCACCCCTTAATGTTCTTTAGTCCCTCCCTTCAAGGAGCAGAGTCCTGTGAACCTTTTGAGTTTGCTGACAGAAATTCATTCTGCATCCATAATGCCAGGCAGCTGCAAGCGATCCTAAAATCCACTTAGTTCACACATATAAAAAAAAAAAAAAAAAAAAAAAAAAAAAAGGATTATTAGCTTAAATATAGCTTTCCAGGTTAAGGCACATTAAATGCCAGCCTAAAGAGTTTTATATTGACAGTGACAGCAGGATTTCAGTCCCTAGAGCTGGGTGTAGGTGTTTGGCAGCTCAAGACAATCAGACAGATGTCTTCTCCTTCCCAGCCTTTAGTCATCCATGTACCTCTGCTAGTTTGTTATTCTAGGCAGCTGTCTATTTTACTGGTATGACAAGGCTTGCATAAGCCAAGCCACTTAGATGCATACTTTATCCATTTTCCCCAGGACTAGTTTTGTTCTAACACACACAGAGTCAGTTTGTTTTATCAAATCAGGAAAAAAAAAAAAAAAAACTCCTAGACATCAGGAAAAATACACAAAGGAAGTCCCACAGAGCATGTGCGTCAGAGAGCAAACAGTACATCCCAAATTTGTCTTCTGGCACAGTGAAATCATAACCAGAAACTCTGAAGCTCAAAGATATATTTGGATTTCAGCCTCAACATATGGACCTACATAAGGTCACTAAAGCAAGCATCTGAACAGAAAATGCCTCTCCTGCAGCTTTTCTGCATGCAGTTGACATATGTTTTTTTGATGGGACATGTTCCCTCTTGTTATTACAAACAGCATCAGGACTATCTGTTACTTGTATAGTAGCTGTAACTCCACTGATTTCGGAGGAGACACAGCGTATAAGCAACGCTGACAAGCCCAGAGTTGCCTGTTTATTTTTATTGGCCCTAGCCTCTCCGTATAGACAGAAGATGTAATGAATCTGTCATCAGTATTTACTCATCCCCCATCATCCCCATACCTCAACACCTCATAATCTTTAATGTATTTGCCCTCACGCTCTCAGAGGCAGTTTTGTTGTTTTTATCTTACAGGTGAGAACTCGAGGAGAGGGATGCACACGGGCTTGGACTCTCATTCTCTCTTTAACTCAGATTCCCCATTTGTGAGTTACAGACAGAATCCCTTCAGAAACCTGCAGCAGATCAGGGTTTCAAGGCTGCTTCCCAGCCTGGCCCAGCAGTCACAGGTTTTTCCCCAGTTCCTCGTGCAAATGCTGTTGCAAGATGGGGAACTACTGCCCCAGCCCCTGGGCAAGCACAAGCACCAAGCATCAAGCACCAAGC
Organism: Cygnus olor; assembly: GCF_009769625.2. Classification (NCBI taxonomy): domain Eukaryota; kingdom Metazoa; phylum Chordata; class Aves; order Anseriformes; family Anatidae; genus Cygnus; species Cygnus olor. Next base: position 37,661,835 of record NC_049172.1, on the reverse strand, counting down.
ATTTCTGCTACTCGGAGGCAGGAGGGGCTCAGGCTTCACAGCACATTTCCCCACAGATCCATCTCAGGCAGTACCGTTATTAACTGTTAATTCCCTACAGCAGGCCTGATGCTGTGCAAAGGGGATGTCTGTTGAAAGGAAGCTGACTTCACACAGTGAATTGATGTGGTTTTCGTCCTTTACCATCTCCCTCTCTTGCTTTTTTGTCTTTTCAGTCAATCAGAATTCTTTAAAACTCCTTGTGAAAAGTAAATAACCAGCCCCAGCTCATTTCACCTCCTAACACAAGCTGTAAATAACATATTCCCAGTCATTCATATTCTGTGACTTGAACTTTATGCTGAAGGGGGTTATGTGTGTTAGCACTGGAAACATATCTCTAAGGCAGGCTGTGCTTAGTAGTTAATAGTTACGTGCTGCATACCTGGGCTGAGGAATCATTATACCCCCTGTGAGCAATTCAGTATTTATATATAATGATCTCATTACCAGGCAGCTATTCCAATTTTATCTAGACTTTAATATTTCTTGAAGCAAAAAGCATACAAAGGGGGTTCAAAATGCCAACTCAATCAAACTCCATATTGATGGACAATTACTCAGCTGCAGGTCAGTATAAATAGAAAAAGGAAAAGGACTATCCTCCAACTAGACTAAGGTGTCTTACCTTGCTTGACTGTCTCAGTCTGTATGTTGGACTGCCACCAGCCGCCTCCACAACGTGGTACCTATGTGAGCTGGTAAAGTTTAAACCAGAGCCAATGCAACACCGCTGCTTCACAGGATGCTGTGCAGAGATTCTCCTTCAATTTCCATCTACATTGTCTCATCTCCCACCTCACTTATCCTCAGAGCTTTACGCCCAGTCTTTGTATAATTTTAGAATCAGAGAATCATGGAATGGCTCGGGTTGAAAGGGACCTTAAATATCATCCAGTTCCAGCCCCCTGCATTGGGCAGGGATGCCACTCACCAGACCAGGTTGCCTGTCCAGGTCCAGCCTTGCCTTGAACGCTTCCAGGGATGGGGCCTCCACAGCTTCTCTGGGCAGCCTGTGCCAGTGCCTCACCACCCTCTGAGTTAAGTATTTCTTCCTAATATCTAATCTGAATCTCCCCTCCTTTAGTTTAAAACCATTCCTCCTTCTACTATCACTGTCTGACCATGTAAAAAGTTGCTCTCCATCTCTGTTATAAGCCCCCTTTACGTACTGAAAGGCTGTAGTGAGGCCTCCCTGGAGCCTTCTCCTCTCCAGGCTGAATGTCCCCAGCTCTCTCAGCCTTTCTTCACAGAAGAGGTGCTCCAGCCCTCTGATCAATCTTGTGGCCCTCCTCTGGACCCGCTCTAATAGGTCCCTGTCTTTCTTGTGCTGGGGGCCCCACACCTGGACGCAGCACTCCAGGTGGGGCCTCACCAGGGCAGAGCAGAGACACAATCCCCTCCCTTGGCCTGCCAGCCACCCCTCTGTTGCTGCAGCCCAGGATGCAGTTGGCCTTCTGGGCCACAAGTGCACACTGCTGGATCACGTCGAGCTTTTCATCCGTGAGGACCCCAGAGTCATTCTGTACAGGGATGCTCTCAATTAGTTCTTCTCACAGTCTGTTCTCGTCTGAGATTGCCCCAGCCCAGGTGCAGCACCTTGCACTTAGATCTGTTGAACCTCATTAGGTTCACATGGGCCCACTTCTCAGACTTGCTCAGGTCCGTTTGGATGGCATCCATTCCTTTTGTGGTATCAACTGCACCACTCAGCTTGGTGTCATCTGCAGACTTGCTGAGTGTGCACCCAATCCCACTGTCTATGTCATTGATAAAGATATTAAAGAGCACTGATCCCAAGACAGACCCGTAAGGGACACCACTCATCACCAGCCTCCACCTGGACATTGAGCCGCTGATCACACTTTGGCTGCAGCCTTCCAGCCAAGTCCTTATCCACAGAATGATCTACCCTTTAAATCCATATCTCTCCAATTTAGAGATCAGAATGTCATGTGGCACCATGTCAAAGGCCTTACAGAAGTCCAGGTAGATGACATCAGTCAGTCTTCCCTTGTCGATTGATGCAGTCACTCCATCATAGGAGGCCACCAGACTGGTCAGGTACAATTTGCCCTTGGTGAAGCTGTGCTGGTTGTTTTTTTGGATCACCTCCGTGTCTTGCATCACCTCCTTGTCTTGCTGGTGCCTTAACATTGCTTCCAGAAGGATTTGTTCTGTGATCTTCCCAGGCACAGAGGTGAGGCTCTTTTTATTTATTTATTACTATTACTTTATTTTTTTGTGGATAAACAAAAATACCTGATATTCCCAGAAGATCCCCCAGCAGTCAGCCCAATCAGGGTCTTTACATTTGTAATCTACTGCCTTAGACCTACCTGTTTTGGTACTAATAATTAGGCTCATGCTGTTTCGCTTGCATGTTCTCTACACAAACTTCCCACAGGGAAGCAGGCACTTTTTTCCCATTCTCCCCTCACATTACTATGTCAGTCATAAAGGCTGGCAAGCTCTGTGCATCATATTTTGCCTTCATTTTGTTCTCCTTGCTTGCTCCATAGCCTGTGATGAAGACTGCAACAAGAGCACCGCATGGCATGAACAGATTCATTTTAGTGCCACAAATAGTAATGAGAAGAGGGCTGGGAATTAATCCTGTCTCGCCGTGACAATCTCAAGATTGGAATCGCACAACCTTCCCTGGATGGGGGCATCCATCTCTCCTACCCCAGCAACACATATTGGGCAGCAGAAGGAAAACACTTTCCCTGTGCTCCCAGCACATATGACAGTAAAAATAAAATACAACTAGCTGCTGCTGAGAAATCCCAAAATATTACTTCCTTACCTAAAACATTAAGCAAAATCCATTTTTTTCTAGAACTATCTCAGAAAGAGAGAATGCCCTACTGACCAAAATTTGTTACTATCCAATCCTGCTCCATGTACTGTGTCTTCACTTTGCTGAGCCCCAGCCATACATTCTTTTGCTGTGAGGAAACTCAGTAGATTTTTCAAGTGGTTAATGATATATATGACACGAGTACGCACGAGTATATTTTTCTTGTCTTGTGGGTTCTTGGCTTGTTTATCTGCTTGAATTTCTTCTAGAGAAAATTCAGTCAGGGCACAGTATCCCTGATCGATTTTGGTTTCCCCATTCTTCAGTTTCTAAGCTCTCCTGCATCTTTAGTGACAGTCACCCCCTATCTCCTTGGCTGTACCCAGTGGTACTGTGCCACCACACAACAGTCTCAGCCACAGCAGGGAGGACTCTGCCTTTTCTTCTTCCCTGCCCACTGCCAGAAAATGGGTGTCTGTGGGGACTGCCCAGACCTTTGTTTGCTGGTGGTGACCAGCCCTTATGAGAAGACTCAGTACGCTTTGACTTCCTTTTTTCTTGCTATTCTCTTAAGCACTAGTGCCAGGCTTAGTTACAACCTAAGCTGGGGGGAAACACTCACCTCAAGTAAATGACAAAAATGTTCATTGTTTATTTACGTTTGGAAAAAAAAAAAAAAAGGATAAAAGGAGTGTAAATGAACAGGCTCTTATACCTGACATACCTTATACCTGATATACCTTATACCTCTTAAAACCTGACAAAATGTAAGAAAGAAGTGGTAAAATGTCAGCCAGAGAAGAACTACTGATAGAGAACATAACCTGACAACTTTATCAACACCAGATACATTCTTGTGCCCTTAGCTTAGAGAAACAGGCTCTCCTGTCACAGCCTCTCTGCTTACGTTCAACTAACTGAGTAATCTCCCAAATCAACAGCATCATCCCCATCCCTATCATCTCAGTGACTTCATTAGGGCAGCCAGATCTTTCAGGGAGAGCTGAAAAGCCTACCTATGATTCACAGAATCCCAGGAAAATTAATTAGAAGATCTCCCCTTTTTAACCTAACACTGCAAAATCTGTGGTGTCTTTCTGAAGGGATGTGAGGAGCTGCCATCGTTGTCCAGAATCAGCAGCTGTCACACGGCTGCTCCATCAGCTCTATAATCTGACAAGGGAAAAAGCACAGTAACAGCACCGAAGGGAAAGTTCACACCAAGACTATCTGAAAGTTATTCCTAGCTCATAAAGGTAATCCTAGGTACGATCATCACCTTAATGGCTGATAATGTATTCATCATTAGAGTGGAAGAAATTAAAGTTTGTGTGCCAGTACTGAGTGTGCCAGGCTTGCATTTTCAGCTTCACTGTACAGGCATATCAGTGTATTGCTTTAGCTGCTTGTGTTTTATTATTTGTTCCTATAGCAATGGCTTTGTTATTTCCCTGGGAAATAAGACCAGTCTGTCAGACTACATGACCAAATTTCTGCTCATTTCTATTAGGTGCTTGTGCACTACAAAAACATGATAATCATCCCCTCAGCCTGATGACTGTTCTTCAGCATTACCCAGAGGAGGGCTAGCTGACCTCCTACAAATCTTACAAACTGCACTTACATTTACTGTAAGTTCACATTCTGTTACAAGTAGTCATAAATACTCTAAGTATTGGAGTATTTACTGCAGGTACAAAATCTTCTACACAAATTGGTAACAACTCAACTAACTATCTGTCTCCTCTTGTATGTTGTTATCCATTTGTTTTCACTCCTAATGACCACAGTCTTATATTGCCTGTCAGACGACTGTGATATATCATGTGATGCACCAGGCAAAATACTAAGTGCAACTTACTGGCACCACCAGTAACATAAAAAGCATCTAATGTAATGTTTTATTATAATCTGTCGTGCTCACTGTGATCTGCAATTATTTTTTACTGAGCTGTGCATTTTTTCTTTCAGACACAGATTTATTTTCAGCTATGTTCCGAGGCTGGAATAGTGAAATTAAATGTTTTCACCTGTCATTAGAGAGATACTGAGTTGTATTCTTTATCTTCCCATTCCTTGTATAGTTTACACCAGTACAAAATACTGGTTTGATGCAAGCAAAGTGATTGCTACAGGTATTGCCCATCATCAGATAAGAATGCTAACGAAGGTGCAGTGGCACCAGCTAGATACTGCAGCGCTTGTACGGGGTTTCTGCAGTGCTCATACTACAGTTACCCATTGCATAATAACTCCTGCTCTGCACAACTTCATTACAGAGGTTACGGCTGGCAGAATTAAATCCACATTATACCTACCTGTACCGTAATTGCACCTTTGCCTGCTGCATAAATATATCTCTCAAATGTGCCTATTTAAAAGCAATAAATATGACGACTGCAGGGCGATGTAGATTGTCTCCTCCCCAGCCTTGCTCATCTTAAAGATATCACGCAGCCCTTGCCTTCTTTTGAGACAACATTTGAAATGTCATCCATTTCTTGCTTTCAGAACAAGAAAGCATTGCTAAGGGCAAAGGCCTTTGCTTTACAGTGCACGAATTTGTCTTTCTCTTATTTCCTAATCCTGTTATCTATATCTGCTTTATCTGTTAAACCCAAACTCAGCTGTATTCTACTGCCATTAAAACCTTCCAGCAGTGTATCTTCAGCAATCAGAAGCTCACTTCCTAATGCTACTTTTTGGGTAGCACACTCCAAACTGCCCTTTATGTATTCTTTTCTTCAGAAGCCTTTGCTGCTGTTCAGGATCCCTTTGTGATGTGAGCACTCTTCTTTGAATCTGTCACCCGAAAGCACTTTCTGAGTGACTGCATTCATTAACTCAGGGAAATAAGTTGTGCTTGCCACAGTGGAGCCTTCTTAAGTGAATCCGTATTTGTCTGAAAGAACAGATCTCTTAAAAAGATAAGATCTGGTGCGGCAAAACCATACACTCCCCACTAACGATGTACTTACCTAATGTAAAGCAGCAGTCTGGTGATCCCAGTGAAAACAGGGCTGCACTGTAAATAATATGCAGAATAGCACCGCACATTGAAGTTGTAATTTGATTTTCCTCTGGGTATCAAACATGTATTGCTAGTCTGCGCAGCAGCATCAAGCAATAAGCAGAGTGCATGTCACATGGCAAAACTAGCTCTTGGCAATCATCTGTCTCCATCAGCATTCATTTTCACTGTATTTCAGGAGCATTTCTCTGACATTGATATTCGCACCTCCTCGGCATATGTATATCCATAGCAACATACCGTGAGCACAATACTCTTCCCTATTTTCCCCTTCACCCCCCTTGTGTTCCTTACTAGCTCACATCTGTTTACAGAGGGTTTCATCTTACAGTCCTACCATCCATGTGGGTTGTTCCAGCACTAAGTTCATGCCAGTAGTGTTTTTCTTTGCTTGCTTGTTTGTTTGTTTGTTCTTTGAAATATGTGTTCAAGACCGAGGCAGGTTTAATTAGTGTATTTGAAAACAACCCGAGTCAGTAGAAAAGTTATAATCTTTCTGACCTGACTATTCATTGCACCCATTACAACATCGCTGTGTGACTTTATGGGGTAGACAGTCAGTCTGTCCGAGGGTAGGCTCTGTATCCTTAACGTAAGCTGAAAGCAGTCTTCTCATTATGTTTTGATAGCCCAAAGCCACAGGAAATAGAGAGCAGGCTGGGCATTTCTGTGCTTTGTTAGAGTGAAAGGACAATCAACATCAGGAACATTAGTGGTGGCAGAACACAAGATTGCTCAGCAGTGTATGAAAAGAAAACTAGTCATCTGAATTGGATTTTCAACAGGGGCCTAGGAGGCCAAATTTAATCATCCACCTAAAATTATCACACAAGTCAATATTCCCTGCTTCCCTTTGCGAGGGAAAGAAACTGATTCTCTATTTTGCAGTCAAGCAGGTGGCCTTGAGGCAGCTAACCAGCTGGCTGATAGCTAAATACCTTTGCCAAGATAAAAGCGAGTAGCATGATGGATTATCTTCCTATTGTACTGGAAGTGGACCCTCCTTGCGGGTCAGGCTCCCGAGCTCCCGCTCTGCTAGCACACAGCAAAACTCGTCTGAGAGCTGATGGTCCCAAAAGCCAGCCTCTGCCTGGCCTCTGCTTTAGTTACCAGCTCTGTTCAGGTCAATTTGCTGATGGGGCAGCAATAAAAACACTCGAGTCTTAAATTTCACTTCAGAGACTCAGACGAGATGCCGGTATTATCAGCCAGGCGATGCATCCCGCAGCCCACCCGTGGCGGGCACACCACGCTGGCACTCGGGGCTGGGGGAGCACCGAGGTGACATACCTGAGCCAGGCTGGATGGGCTCCGCAGTGCTGCAGCACCGCCAAGCTTAGCACAGCTGCAAAATTGTTCCCAGCAAGCTGGAAAAACGCTTCAGCCGTGCAAGCAAAGCACAGACTTGCAGAGAAGGTCTTGGTGTTCCTATGTCCAGCCTGGGCATGGATGAGCTTCCCGGCCACTTTGCTCGTGCCTCAGTTTTCACGTGTGTGAAATGGCTACAGCAAAAACAAGATGTGACATGGACATTAAGGGAAGAAATCAAGTGTAAAATGAAGAACTCTGAGGTTGCAGGCTCGTTTCTCATTATTTCCCTGTCAATCCCCTCTTCCTATCCCAGCCTGCTCTTAATCACCCTGTCTACGGAGCCCCATCACCGTTCCCATCACTCGCCCTCCGCACGCAGGCACCACGGCACAGTCTGTGCGTGAAGATACCGTCAAACATTCCCGAATGTTTCTCGAGGCAGGAGAAGCTCTGCAGACTCCTGCGCAGCTGACACAGGCAAAGGGCATCCATAAATTACAGGAGCATTGTCTGGGCCTGAGGACAGGTGGATCTGAGGTAAAATGCTCAGAAATAGCCAGAAAGTAGAAAGGAAAGGGAATTATTTTTTCTGTAAGAGATTTTCCATCTGTACTTTATATGACATTTTAACTGGGAGGCACACGAAGGGAAAATGTTTAAAATACAGATTGTTGCAGCTGCGAGAGGGTTTCCATCCTAGGCAATGCGAATCTTTAGGGAGAAAAACACAGGTTTTGTTACAGTTCTGTGTTACGAATGCACAAGTCAGGAGGTTTTTCCCCACTGCATCAATTTATGAAGACAAAATATTCTCTTTCTTTGGGGGAGAAAGGAGAGAGACCTGATCCGGCAGATAGAGGTGCATGTCTGATAAGATGTATAATTTCCATGGGCTCAATCAATGAGCCCATTCATGAGCTAATTCACCTCCCACATCACCGTTTGCAGGATTGGGCCCTACAACAACATAAAATCCAAGGAACAGGCAGGAGATGAATTGCAAAAACAGCTTCCACAGAGCACAAAACGCCTCGGGTTGATAGCTGAGAATGCACTGTGGTCTCCAGAGACAAATTCCCTCATACTAGCTCTCTTACCGCGTCGCAGAAACATTGTTTTCTCGGTTTTAGTTTTTTAGATGAAGGCAAGAAAGAGAAATACTTCAGTGAAACTATGTGCCATTCATGGAAGGAGTTTGCTATAACTGCCGTGTTATTTTTTGTATTACAAGGGGAACCAGCAAGGTGTGTTGGGAATATTGGAAACAACACAGAGGGAACCGAGTACTTACAGTGTAAATTATTACGTTTTTCTTGCGCATATCTCTGCACCGCAGCTGTATGTTCTAGCTTTGCCTGAGGACGCACTGCGAGCCTGTACCCGGAGGTACAAGGCTAGATCCTGCAGGGCGCAGCGAGGTGTTGTCATTGGGACCGCAGAGATGTCAAGCAAATGCCTACAGACTTTGCAGAACAGAGGACAGAAAACTGGACAGGTGGCAAGAGAGAGCCTCCAGCGGGCAGGAGGCAGCCTAGTAGCCTCCTTCTGCCTGTGGTGAGACATTCAGAAGTTGCAGTTTTCACACCAGCTGCACTTTTCCAGTCCCTGTTCGCCCTTCCGTGCTCCACTTCTCAACGGTACACCCAGGTGTGCCCTCGGATCTGGTGCAGGTCTGTGGCGAACTGGAGCTGGCTACGTGATTTGCAGGTGGTGATTTGCAGCGCTCAGATGCTCAGTGTTTGTTGAGCTTGTCCACTGACAGCAGGAAGCAAAATGCAAACCTCGCTTCTTGATTACTGTTTTCCTTCTGTTTTGCATAACCAAAGATTCAACAGCTGTCCAAGCTGGAAGACAGATGATTCATTTACCACCGCAGAGGCAACGAATGCCTTCCCCCAGCCCTGTTTTGACAGGTCAGTATCACCTAGCACTTCTGAGAAAACCAAGCTCCATGCGCAAGGGTAGGCGGAGAGAAGCACATACACTGATGAGAACATTGCCCTTCCTCGGGAGTTGCAAATGCATTTAGGAGATAGAGCCAAATTCACTACATTTAGCTAAGCAATAACTAGGTGGAGATCTCTAAGTGAGTTTAAAGGTGACTAAATGCTGAGAGGACTGAAAGGGCCAACAGGACTTGCCTCACTTCTGAGCAGGGCTATGGCAAACATTCACCAAGAAAATATGCTAATATTCAAGGATTTGCATTTCATCAAAACAATTACATTTTCAGCTTGAAAATGAACATCCTGAGATCCCTTTCATTCACTTGGATTCCTCTTCTGAGCACAAATCCAATTAAATTTCAAATTGCAAAATACATTTCTAATCTATCTTAGATATTTCACTTCTGGCAAAAATTAGGATGCCTGTGTGTTTGTGGTGAAACCTGCCACCCCATGAAACTCATATTTTCAACGTTCCTCAGTCTCCCTGGATACAAAAAGAAAAAAACACCAAAGATGTAAAGTACTGTGAAAACTAAAATGTATCTGAGTCAAATGGAGCTATTTAGTTGGTTTTTTTCTTGGTAGTCAGAGAGCCGTGAAGTACTTTGTGTTCTCAGTGTGTACAGTTTCCAGAATAATAGCACAGGAAATGCGTACCTAAGTATGAAATCAGTGAAAAGGGAATGGAGAAAGACACCAACATACCAGAATGATGCAATTCTTGCACAGCCAATAATGCTCTGTGACACATACCTTGGGGAGCACAAGCCAGCCACGGAACTTGTGCCCATCTCACTTTTGCTGATGTGAAGAGCACCCTGACACATTACCACATGAATTTTTCATGAAGTATCTATTCCTTACCAACCGCCTCCCGCTACAAGGTCAAAGACCCAACCACGGGCTTCTAAAAGTGAAGCATTCCTGCAGTCCTTCCTTCCCAACCCATGCCCACATGCCAAAGGGAACTCTAAATTCTAATTCTAAAAAGAATTCTAATTCTAAGCATTCTAAGAATTCTAAGAGCGAAGCTACTGTCTAGAACACCACAAATGGTTTGGGGACAAATTGCATGTCAAGCTCAAAAAAAGAAAAAAAAAAAAAAAAGCTTCTATCATGAAGTCAGGTAGCAGGAAAGTAATGTTATACAATACCTCCTGGCCTGCAGGCAGAGTGGGTAGGTGTTACCGCACAGTACAGTTTCTCCAGTTATAGGAAGGGGTAAAAGACATGCCAGGAACAGAGGGAAAAGAAGGTGAAACCCGAAGGACTGTCTGGTTGCCACGCTGCTTGAGCCTTCCTGCAGGAAGCCTCTGAGGGAAACCCGCAGCTGGGTCAACACAACAATAAGCAGGGCCTGAGGGACCCGCATTCACATCCCAGAAAGGCTAAAGAAGGGCAGGATGGGAGGAGGGAAAACAAAAAGAGTATATAAAGTTAAACTTATCCCCTTTCTGCCTGTGAGTATGAGAGTGCAAAGCCAGGGTTAAGGCTTCCAAGGTTACAATTCTAAAGACAAATTAAGTTTTATGTATGTAGCCAAGATACAGCATTGTTTGGGAGCAACTGAGAATAGCACTTGGCCCTAGACTCTCATCATATGCTGTTAAAATCCAGAATATGCATAGAAATTTAAAACGAGATATGGATCTCTACGGGCTGTAAGACAGTTCCCACCCCAAGGCGTATCATTAACCAAAGTCAGCATAAAAAATGGCACTGGCTCGTGAGGAGACATTCAGGAAAGGTACATCAATAAAATAAGAATTGCTCGCACAAATTTCCCTTGAATCTTTTCCTAATAATAATTAATTCTAAGATGTCTGCATCTTGAATGAGCCTTGGTAAATTCTTGGTTTAAAAAAGAAGAAGAAGAAAAACAATAGAGAGGGCTGTCTTTCCACACATCTCCCATCCACAGAGAAGAAACCACCAAGGGTCACAGAAACCTGGAGAAATTCAAAATACACATAGAGCTGTCAGGTAGGGGAAACCAAGCACTCCCACAAAGTGGAAAAAAGAGAATAAAATTAAAATGGTCCCAGCCCCAAAAGTCCTGCTTATAAAGTCCAGCCTTCGAAACACCCCAAAATCCCAGCAATGCAGTCAGACTTTCAACCTGGCTGAACTCGAGGGGTTTGGGTCCTCAGTAATCCCCCTCTCCCCTCCTTGCCCAAACCCTAGAAGAGAAGAGTGGCTCAGGCTAGGGAATAGCCACCAACAGAGCCCACGATGCCAGTTAGTTGGCGTTTCTGGCCCAGCTGAAAGCAGAAGGTCTGAGAAATGCCCCCAAACAGCCCCTTCTGCTGAGATCCCCATCCTTGTATGTCAGATCTAAGGCAGTGCATGCTGATAGCAAGGAATGCTCCTGGCTGGCTGTGCAAGCCAAAGCTTTTACAGCTTTCTCTCATCCATTTTGTCCCTTAGCACGTTTCAAACGGTGACTGCCTTTGCATATATTCCCTCACCAACTTTATCAACAGCAGCTCACAGAGCCAGCTTAAGGAACCCAAACCTGCCTCCCCGCGCTGCAGCTCCCCAGTCCCACGTTATAAACAATGCTTTCAGAAAGGCTGTTTTTGAGCAAATCATGTATAACATTGCGTTTAGCACCATTCCCCCGTAAAATGAAAGGAGGAAATATCACTAATGGTTTTTAACCTATTTTTTGTTACTGTTGCTGGGAAGGGTGGGCTAAATGTAATGTCAGTGATAGGAACAGGCTGAAGTGTGGGCGTGTGGCAGGTACACGTCTGCCTTTCTTCACCTTCACGAGCATCAGCAATGCTTTTCATATCACACTGTTATCAGGGGAGCATATCATGTCACCGTGTGGCAGGAGAGAATTTCTGTTCCTCTTCCCACCTGCTTTTTACATCCAAATTCCTTCCTGATAGCGACTGATGATGACAAACCAAGGCAAAACCAAGTTTTACTTTCCTCCTTAACTATTTTCCCACATGAAGCAGATCTCTGCGAAATGCTTTGCTGCGCCTGGCCACCCTGTCTCAGTGGCTCAGCAGGAATACATCTGTGACAAGGGTGATGGTGGTTTTCAGGCAAGGAATAATCCTCTCTGTCCGGTCTGCCAAAACTGCAGCTTATGGGTTTGTACTGCTGCTACGGGTCCTGCATTTCCCTGCAAACATCCCCCTGACATTGTGGTCAGCAAACATAAAGGGCTGAGCCCGTCCTGTTCTTTGAAAGAAAATTAAACTGTGGGAATATGCTAGGTGTTAAAAATAAATATAAAAGGGGAAAGGGAAGGGAAGGGAAGGGAAGGGAAGGGAAGGGAAGGGAAGGGAAGGGAAGGGAAGGGAAGGGAAGGGAAGGGAAGGGAAGGGAAGGGAAGGGAAGGGAAGGGAAGGGAAGGGAAGGGAAGGGAAGGGAAGGGAAGGGAAGGGACGCCCCCCGCAGGATGCATGCCGCCCCCTGTTGCAGGCCGGGGTCTCCGCTCAGCAGCGAATCCCAACCGCAGACAGCCGCCAGCAGAGGTCCTTGCACAAGCCTTTGCTGCCATCTAGTGGCATTTTGGGAACCGGCACAGCGCTGATTTCTCTGCAAAGCTTTAGGAAGCTTTGGATGGCTCTGCCGGCGCCATCAGGCAGGCGCTCAGGGCCCCATAGAGCCGCAACGCCTGCCCAGCGTCCTTCAGGATGACACCGCAGTTACCTGGGGGTGATTAACCACCTCCGGACCTGCTGTGCTGCACAAAGTCCTCCTGGGTTTGCAACGGGTGGGGAAATAAAATAAGATCACAGTCCATAGACGTATACGTGGAAGGGCTTTGCTTTGGGAGCAAACCGCAGCACCAGGCAGGACGGGGTGAGGATGTCATCCTGGGCTTCCCAGCAGCAAGGGGCCAGCTCTATTTCTGGCAAATGATGGAGAAAAGAAGTGGCTGTGAAGCCAGACAGATCTGCAGGGCCCACACGTGCTGCCCAAAAGCAGGGAGCAGGGTGAGCCCTCCGTGCTGAGCCCAGCGCCAGGAGACCACGGCCCCATGGTTCCTGCACGGCTGCCCCTACGATTCTCCAGCCATGTTCTCTTTGCTTTTTTTTTTTTTTTTTTTTTTTTTGCTTTTTTTTTTTCTGGATAATCACTTTTCTCCCCTTTTTGTTTAACCTCCCTGGGTTAAGGGTAATTTCAGGGTGGTGTTGCTGAAAAATTGGTATAGCAGAAAGTCTTGAAGCAGCTGCCATCTAAATATGTATTTCCAAGAAAAAAAAAAGAAAATGGTAGCAAGATGTTTCTCCAGGAAGATGCGCAAAAGCTCAGAACACGAACAGCTACGGAGCAGAGTGCTTACCAACAGCCGTGAGCTAGCCAGGAAAGATCTGTGATACTGGAAAGATTGCGGGGAGCACAGCTGAGCCAAGGGCCCTGAACGAGCATGTAAATGCACAAGAAAAAAAGGAGGTGTATAAAACATGAAACTATGCTGGGTTCACAACTCTCTTCTGTCAGTTTCTGAGGTCTGAAATGAATAACCTAATCAAAGCCAGGCAATAGCAATCACTGCCTCATTAGTATCATCTTGAAATGTCCAGGTAGTGTCAAATTCTTCTTCTGTATCATTCTGGATGCAGCCCCGAATGATATAATCATATAAAGATATCAACGTAATTAAGAAAGAAATAGATGGGTGCAAATGGTTTCACTTTGAAATCAAAACCCAGTAACGGAAGGAAGAGCTCAAAAATCAGCTCACAACTAGCAGCTGTCTCTAGTACAGACATGAGTACAACACTTTGTCATTCCCTTGCCTGTCTGCTTCTGTGCTGTTAATTACTAAATGTGAGGTGCACGTCCACGGCATTTCTGAAGGATCTTAAAGCACTTTTCTGACAGCAATAAGTACCATCTTTTGATATTCTTGGAAAGCAGGCACCCCTCCAGACCAAAAGCAGAGGAATCCAGGCAAGATCCAGTGAAATACTCTGCACGAGAGTCCTTGGTACCTGGACATAACACAGTTGAGAAACCAAATTTCCATTCACTTCACAAATTTTTATAATAGTTTTCTCAGCCGAGAAGTTATCAGTGACCTATATTATCAGTGCATGTGCTGGTGAATTAAGAGAATTTTCTCTTAGCATATCTACAACTGTCTCCTCACAAGTTAGAAAAGTTGTGTTTGAACGAATTTTCATGGATGTTTCATTTTGTGCTCATTGCTGAAATATGCTGTGTCTCCCGGTTAAAAAACTTCCTGGAAAATTTGTGTTTGATAACTGGATGAACTCTTAAGGCCCATCAGATGAATGGTACAGCAGCTTTCATTAGGATATCTTGTAACAATACACAGATAACTACCGATACAGCCCAAAATATCCATACTTTTCAGGCCAGGATTACAAAAGGAAGCCTACGGTTCAGTTGCACAAATACAAATACGAAGTTCATTTGTTTAAATCACAAACGTACTTACACACACACGTGTCTGCCCAGGTTCTTCAGGGTGCTTCCTTTGCTGATGGCCCCAGGCACTGTACAACAAGCATACTGCATCCTCTCTAAGGAAACATAACCAGAGCCAGGAGACAAAGACTTCAGAAGGAAGAAAATTGAGCCTTTATGCTACAGAAAATAAAAATTAAAAAATAATAATAATAATTAAAAAAACATAATTCATACTGGTATTGCTTTCTTATATTTCAAGAGCAATTGCTGTGGTTTTTGGAGGGAGCAGGGAATGCAAGACATGTTACTTGAACCACCTGTAACACCTCAGTCACCTCTGGATGGAAAATACACACACACACACACACACACACACACACACTGAATTCTCAGCACGGGAGCAGAGATGAACGTAAATAAATGCGGATATAAGCACTGGTTATGAACTGTGGGTGTGAAATCTGATGCCAACGTGGACTTGCCTTCAGTTGCCTCATTGATTAATGTACTGGAAAGACTAGCATAACTTTCAAGGACAGCATACTCTGTGATCAATTGGCTGGATTTTCTTGAAACCTTTAATATACTATGCAGTAAAGGGATAATAAAATAATCTCTCTGCATTTTCAGAACCTAGCAGGAATTTGAGCTCCACACGAATACATTCTGTGTGATCCAAGACAAATGTGCTGTAATGACAGAAACGTTTCTGAGCCTCCCTAGTACAAGCTCCCATGAAAAAGCATTTCCAGTCTGAAAAACAAAAGGCAGAGAAAGAGGAAGGCTTTAAGATTCCTGATCTCCAGTCTCACAGTAGCTAATCTCCTTCCTCTTCAAAGATTGCAGCATTTTTCCCTCAGCTCTGCATATTCCCTGAATTGTATCTAGAGGGAAATATGTCCACTTAGCCATGCATTTATTCCAGTTGTTTATTCTGGTATTACTCCAATCTCTTATTTCCCTCTGGTTTCACAGTATCAGGTACGAAGGCTGTTGCGTGGCCTTTTGCACTTCTTTAATGTTTGAGGAGATTGCTGTAGATAGCCTTGAGCTAGCTAACCTTCCTGTCATTATTTTTCCAGGGACACCGGGCTCACCTAGATCCTCTTAAATCTTCTTCACAATGTCCCGATGGAGAGCAATGGAGTATTTTCAGCTCATGGATCTTCTCTTCAGAATCATCTACCCAGGCAGCAATAGCCATATTCAGTCTGAGCAAAAATGCATTTTTTTTAACTAGGTCTTCCATTTAGTTATAGAGTCGTAACATGTCTCCCAGCTGTATCTGAATTCAAAATAAGCGGCCTTTCATGTATTTAACGCTACAGCTTTAAAAAGGCCTAGGAAAAGCTTTGCAGCTGAATTTGTTTCCTGGGAAGATAAGAGCGGGGAGAATAATTTCTGATTTTATGGCTGGAGCTCTCCATTAAGAGGTCTTCTCAGCTATTTTCTAGCAAATAAAAATATCCAGCTACTCCCCGCTGTTCCCCTCCAGCGAACCTCGCAGTCCTGCACGCCGCGTCCTGCCAAGGGAGGTGCGAGGGATGCTGCAGACAGTGATTCACATAATGCCGCTGGCACCCATAGCACCCATAGCGCCCGTGATGCTGGCCGAGAAAGGCCATATGGCTGGCCATATGGGGCAGGAGAACCACGCACAGGTCCCTACCCTCCCTCGTGCTCTCTCTGCCTTGAAACTGAGCAGCCCTGGGGATTAATTCCTGCTGCCTTGAGGCTATTTGCCTCTCTCTTTTTGTTCAAGAAATACCTTTGTGCTCAGTATCTTCTCACCCCGGAGCACCACAGCCAACGCCACTCTTGCAGGCAGTGCCCCAGTGGCATTTCTGTCCCCTTCATCCTTTTTTTTGGAGGTCTTTGAGAGCCCCATATCCACGTCAGGACCCCCATCAGGACACCCAAGCCCATCACCTCCCCTGAAATAACACTGGAAAGTTATTTGGAAGACCAAAAAGAGGAGGATGCATGAAAGCAGGCTTTCTTTCCAAAGTCAATGTTTGAGTTCATCTACATGGAGAGCCAGAAAAGGGAAGAAAAAGGAAAGGAGAAGGGGAAGGAAAAAGAGAGAGGGGCAGAGACATGCACACTAGCGTTCCCCAGACTGTCAACCGGGTGCATGCTTCGCTAAGTAGTCATACAGCACTTTTCACCTGTCAAAGCCAGGATGCTTTCAGAGCCTCCCTGCCTGTCAGTCCTCGCTAGCTCCTGCACCCAAAGGTGACACCGAACCCAGCACCTCCTGCCCACCTGCTGTAAGGAACCGGCCACAGCTGCAGCAGCTGCCTGCCGCCTGGTAACATCCTGCCCCTCATTTTCCCAGGCAAAACACTCCTGCTACTAGGAAACAGGGGTAACAGATTTCCTGGAGAAAAGGGCTTTGGTCGAGTTTCTCCATTCCAGTTGCTTTACATGAAGCTGAGGCTTGCTATGCTTGCTGTTCCTTCAAAGCTCGCTGCATTTTGATAAAGGACATCAGTGCCTGCAAATCCTTTCATCAGAGAAGCATTGACTATTTAATTTTACAGTTGTGGCTCTTTCCCACAAGGAATACAGAGAATTCATTAGTAATCACACATCAGAGAGTGCATCCACCTACATGTTCCTCTCCTTTGGCAATTGTATAATTACACAATGATCTCTTATCAAAGAAACTTTTCCCTTTAACTTCCACACAATAATTGCCCGTGGCTCTGCCTCCCTTTATCTCCCACAAAGAGAGGGAAACTCTAAAAACACTTGTGTCGGGGGTTGTTCTGCTTCCCTTTACACAAGGGAGCGCGGGGCACGTGCAGGCAGAGGCATTCGTCTACTCCCGAGGCAGCGGCGAGGGGGGTTCCTCAAACCCTCTCCCGCCAGCCGGTGACAAATGCCCGGCCACGGGGGACAGAGGAGGGAACCCACAAGCTGCCACAGTGCTGTCTTTCCACGTGGCGCCTTCCCTCTCCTTCTTCCCACTTCATCACTAGCCCCCACGCAGTAAACGGGGGGCTGCAAATTCCGACGAAGGGAGCAGCCGAGATGATTCCTCATCCCTCCGAGAGAGCGCCCTGCCAGCCGAGAGCCGCACGCTCCGCGTTCAGTGACTAAGGCGCAGTCCCGTGTGTTTTCCCGGCTCAATCAAGTGTGCAAGGAAACTGTCACAAAAGTCCCCCAATGCCAAGAAAATAAAATTTCGGGTAGAACGGCAAACCTGAGCTGCATTTCAATGGAATTTCGTTTGCACCTGTTTTCTCTGCATTGTGGTTTATTTTATTCTTTTTCTAATCTTTATTGACAATTCATTAAAGCCTTATCATCCCTCTCAACAGCAAAAGAAAAGGGAGTTGTTATTGTACCTGTCTGGATAATTGTTGCTGAAGTGTTGTCAAATTCTTAGAAGTGGCTATATATCTTTCATGTCAGGCAACTGGGACTGATACAAAAACATTTCCAGGCGGCTGTAGGTTTTTTTCTTGCCTTTAGAAGAAGACGTAAAAGGAACAAATAAGTCAAAATGATAAATTATGACAGAAAAAAAAAATCAACATTTGAATTACTTGATAACAGCGAGAGCGCAGGGCTTGAGGGAAGATTAGAGCGGCGTCAGGAAGGAACAGAACTGGAAGTTATTTAAAAGTGATAGAAACCCTCTAGGATCTGCAATCCCACCATTGTTTCCCTTCAGAAAAGCAGTTCTCAGAAGCTGCAATTAACCTTAATTGAATTCTGCTTTAGCAATATCTAGAATTTTAATTGACTGGGAAGGTGATCATAAATCTCTGCTCAAAAATACAGCTCGGCCATCAGCAATCCCCGGCATGGCACGGCGACGCGTCGCAGGGAAGGACCGAGCTGTTCTGCAGGTAGGGCTGGCATCAGGCCATAGAACAACTGCTCAGAGGGGAAAACCCCAGCAGCAAGAGCCAGTCCTGTGAGCAGCCACCTCCTCCCGCGCGGGGAGCTGTAAGAACGAGCACCTCCTGTCACCAACATACGTGTGCGCGTCCTGTCCGCGGCGTCCTTAGAGACCGATTGCTTCAGCCCTCACGAAAACAGCAAACACAGATGCAAACACTCAGATATTTAACCTGCGCATCAGGATGTGCTGCGTACTTCTAGTTCCTAGCACGGCCAGCGGGCGGTAGAAGTCCTCAGCACCTCTGAAAAGTCAAAGGGGCTCGGCGAGAAGTGACAACGGAGGCCCTACTGACCTCCTCAGGGCTGCAGTAATCAGCAGGGCAAGCAAAAGCCCCTGGGGTCTATTTCTTCACCGCAGGACACAAATCCCATTTACTTTAACAGGAATTCATGTCATGCAGCAGCAAGACGGGATCCCAGCTTCCAGTTGCATGCTCAGGCACCTCCCCTCTCCTCTTCCTCAGCACCTTTTTCCCTCCCCAAACAGAAGCAGCAGGGATGGGGACTTGTTTCTGCAGCCGCCGATGGATTTAGATGGGAAGGACCGATTAGGAGTTGTGAACTAAGGCGGTGCTGCTGGCCCCGTGACATTGCTAATTCAGCACGTAATTGTGAGATCTTTACGTCAAGGCTGCAGGTAACAGAGCCTGGTACGGACAGGGGCTGGGGGGGCGAGGATTTAACAGCCTGCATCCGAGGCAGCTATACAGAACGGGGTGCTACAGTGAAAGCTGAACGCGGTTTGGAAATGATCAGATGAGTTACAGTCCGTACCTAGGGCGTGCCCCAGACTGACGCTTGGGAAAGTGACTTTAACGGTGACAGCAGGAACGGAGGGTGATGCAGCTGATGGGCAGTTTGATGTTACACTGAGCAGTTGCCCCCACAGCATCTGCAGTGGGTGCAGGAGCAAGCTGGGGACGTCTGACCCCCACACACACCCCGACACCACCACGTGCCCACCTGCCTGTGTTTTATCACGGAGCCAGGGAAGCTGCAGCTGAGCCCGAGGTCTGCGAGGTAGTTCAGCATCCAGCCGGCACTGCCAGCACAATGATCCCCGCACCTGCTGGCTGCCACTTCAGGTCCCAGTGGGAGCTCCGACTTCAGAGGAATAACTGATTTTAAGGCTTTTTTGTTGCCTTTCCTCTGCGACTGGTTTCCAACACTGGGGAGGGGGCGGCTGCCACCGAGGTGTGGCTCTTCTGACTTTAGTGCTCCACAAAGGAACGAAAAGCAATTCCGCGGTGTATAAAAAGGTGCGTGGGTGTTCTCAAGCCTCTCTCAAACCTGCTCATTTCTCCCTAGCTTATAGGACGGACAGAGGCTTTTTTAAGGGTATATAGTGATAGGACAAGGGGTAATGGTTTTAAACTGAAACAGGGTCGACTTAGATAAGACATGAGGAGGAAATTCTTCACTCAGAGGGTGGTGAGGCACTGGCACAGGCTGCCCAGAGGAGCTGCGGATGCCCCATCCCTGGAGGTGTTCAAGGCCAGGCTGGATGGGGCCTTGGGCAACCTGGTCTGGCGGGAGGTGTCCCTGCCCATGGCAGGGGGGTAGAACTGGGTGGGCTTTAAGGTCCTCTTTCCAACCCAACCCATTCTGTGATTCCACACATGTGGTTTGCCTGCCCCCTTTTTCTCAGAAGTCTTTGTGGAAAAGCAGCAGACCGGGAGGGCCAAGGCACTAAAGGACACCCTAATGTCTGGACCTGCTGGACAAGTGACCTGGGCAAATCACCTCCAGCAGCAGCACCAGGGATGTCCTGGGGCTTGGCCAGGTGTGGGAGGGAAGGACGCAGGACCAAAGCAAGCAGTGTCCTCCCCCATCCCCGCTGGCTGGCGAAGCCCAGCCCTCCGTCTGCGGGCAGCATTGCCCAGCAAAGCACCAAGACCACGCCAGGACAGCCTTCAAACAGGACTATACAGCTACATTTTCCGCGGTATCCTTCATAAAGCAGGTTATTACATCCCTGGCAACTCACTCACGACCTACTGAGCAATGGGCAGGTTTTCCTCTTTGACGGTAACAGCCCTACACTCACGACACGGAAATATTGATTGCGTCTCTGCAGCACCCAAATTCGGTTCTTTCAATAGAGGTTTTGTTGTTGTTGTTGTTTTTCCCAGCAGAGCCAGAATGTCTCTTTTAAAATATACCTCGCTTGGTTGGCATCATGGATGGTCTTTCTCCCTGGCGGTAAAATATCCGCTCTGCCATCAGCTTCGGAGTCGAAATCAATCCCGAAATACAACGTTAGCTCCATAGTGACCCACTTGGGCGGAATAAATCACTGCCCAGCTCCCCGTGGGCGCTGCTCGCACCGCACCCAGCCCGGAGCCCACCGCAGCCCGTGGTGGTGCTGGGGGCCACTCTCCTCCCTCCCGCCCGCTGTCTTTCAGGTGCCCGCGGGCATTCGGTGCTCGGCTCCGAGGGCCGCGTAATGGAGGCAATGCATTTTCAGCGAGGAAAAATGACAGCCGCAGTAAGGCGGCCGAGCCGATTCATCACTTAATGCAAAGCGTTATTGTGCCGCAGCCGGGGCGCCGCGCCGGGATTGATTACAAATGGGATGACACCTCCCCGTGGACTATCTGCTGCATTATTATAAATAAATACCCATTCATTTTGGAGTCTGTATTACAGCGGAGGATAGATTATAGCTCGGGTACACAGTAAATATCCCATTGAGTACAATGTCCCTTCCTCGCCGACAAATGAGTTTTGTCTCACATAATACAGTTTCGTGAATGAGATAAGGGAATGGAGAAACACCAGGAGATGGAAGATCTGCAAAAATCTCGATGGATATTAAGGATATTTCTATGAAGGACACGCTAAAAATTCAGTCACTCATCAGCAGAGGGGGACCGAGGGGGGAGGCAGCTGCGGAAGGCTCCTGAAAGGCAGCAAGCCCTAAAAATTCCCCCAGCCCTTTGGACGTCACCAGGATGACAGCAAACCCTTGGTTTCCAAACATCCTGCTCACCAGCTCTACCCAGCCATGGCTGTAGGTCTCTGTCCCATACCTCTGGGATGGGGCGACCACCACGCCAGGTCGCCCCTACGTGAGGAAATAAGCTGGGGGGAAAAAAATCCCATTTCCCAAGGCAATCGGCAAGACTGGAAGTGTTTTGTGTGATTACACACTTGTTTTATGCAATTATGGCAATTACACCCCTTTACCTTCCAGGCAGAAGGTTGGTGGGCAAGGGGAGGCCTCCTCTCAAAACCAACAGCGTCCAGTTTCAGAGGCTTTTATTCTGCCTTCGAGGAAGCGGGATGCTTGATGTGGGGTTGGGGTGTCTTTTCCCCTCGTTTTCTTTTCATTGACTGGATTGCCAAAGGCAAACAGATCTAGGGGAGCTAGCTGAGAAAGATCGTGGCCCAGATCTAGGGTTTTGCATGTCCCTTGATGCTGCTAATGTGGGTAGCAGGACATCAAGCGGAAAGAAAAAGTGGCATTTTTCTCCCCTACTCCATCCTCGCCTTTCTGTTTTCCCTTGCTTCACCAGCAGAGAAACCCTTCCCTACACAGACCCAGAGAAGGTGAGGATAGTCGGGCAATTTTCCATCTCCAGTCAAAATGGCAGCTGTCCCTTCGATTACACATTCCAAATAACATGAGGATTGCTCGGTTTCCTTTGAATGTTCTACAAAAAACAACTGCCATTTTCCATCTGTGGCTGCTGGCTTCCTCCCTGCCCATTATCTTCACCCGACGCCCATCCAGGCATGTTTCGGAAAAGCATTAACCGATACTCATCCGACAGG
The DNA here is from genome assembly GCF_009769625.2 of Cygnus olor. Classification (NCBI taxonomy): domain Eukaryota; kingdom Metazoa; phylum Chordata; class Aves; order Anseriformes; family Anatidae; genus Cygnus; species Cygnus olor. Next base: position 37,639,607 of record NC_049172.1, on the reverse strand, counting down.
GAGCTGCTCTTCGTGTTTCTCTTGCAGTCTAACCAACCCCTGGGGACAGCTCTGAGGGGGCTTTGGGGCCGCTGTGGTGTTTCTGCTTCCCCAGCAGCCCACCGTCACCGTTCAGCCTCTCCATCACTTGTGCTCTTTCCAGACTGATCCTGAGCGCGCACACGTCTTGCTGAGGAGCCAACGCAGAGATGAATCGTAGTAAAACGCAATATGTGAGGATGTGATTTTGTGTCCTCACTTTCAAAATATCCACAAAGCTTGCGTGAGATCCAGAATTTTGCTTGCATTCTGGTAAATAAAAAATAATAATTAACAGTCACCACACGCCACCACTCCTTCCTGCAAGTGCCACGCTGAGGTGCTCAGCACCTTTCACCAGAATGGGAGCAGATCTGCTGAAAATAATCGATTATATCCGACACACAAGGGTAGATCTGTGAATGCAATTCAAGCCCATGAGCCCCATCCAATGCCTTATTGAATGGGTAGGATCACTTGTTAAGCTTGCATTCGGCTGCCAGCACTGCCCATTCCCAAATTTCATGGTATCCAAGTGCCAAGAGCTGGATGAGACCAACTCACCCCTTCCTATTTCTGTTGATGAACTTCAAAAATCACCAGAAAACAGCATAACGCACGAGGGTGTGTGTGTGACGTCCCTTAGGGAAGGGGGAAAATTGTCCAAACAGTGAAATAAAGGCAGGTCTGGCACTGACAGCACGCTTACATGCTCTACCAGCTGCCAAACTGAAAAGAAGCAATATTCTCAGTGCAGCAACGCACAGCTCTCAACTCTCTCTTCCAAGTCAAAATCTTTAAGGAAGCAAATAATTTACAGGACATCTGTGATGCTAAACCCATATCAAAATCTAAATAAACAGCAGCACAAGCCAGGCTTGCCTCGTTATCAGCTCTGCCTAAAGCACTGTTTATTAGTGCTGTAACTAGCTGGTGGCAACGTCCCTGGAACTGATTAAACACCTGGAGGAAAAAGAGGAGGGAAAATGGCACTATGCTGTGCAAGAAGGGTTTATTCTTTCCAGAGAAGATGGCACAAGCACAGAGGCTAGCGTAGCCAGTAAAACTGCCTGCCACATGTGCTCTTATTTCTTTGTATTCTCCTCCTCCCATCAGCTGAAGGAAAAGGTTAATTAAAAGTCCCCACAACACTGGTGAGGAAAGATTTTTTGAAGAAAATAAACTCGAGAAAACAGATGAAAACTGTTTCTCTGTGACAGTCGGAGGGCTTTTTATTATTTCCTACTATTTTCAGTCTGCACCCCGAGAGGAGGCAGATCGCAGCATCACGGCCCCACCACCTGTACGTGTCCAGGAGGAGCAGTGGACGACCAGGCCGAGGGGATGCTCTGCGATCCAGCCGGGGGAACCCTGCCTGCCAGCGAGGCCAGACAAAAAGGGGATTGCCACCAGCCCCGCATGGCTTTCTCCAAAGGGGCTTTGAGGGGCTTCGTCACACCCAGCGGCACTGAATCTCTTGCAAACTATAAGGCGATAAGGAAGGGGAAAACCTCCTTATTTGGGAGCAATTGCAAATACGTTTTTCAGCCACTTCCCAGCATCTCCAAATAGGTTTTTACTTTTTTTTTTTTTTTCCCAATTTAATCACCCATTTGGCATACAGAGAGCGGCACCTCGCGAGGGAGAGCTGAAGTGCTGCCGGCTTGAAGCTGCAGCCCCGCAGCGGGGGGGCACAGACAGGGCCAGCGCCTTCATCCTATAATCGTGTGGCAGCTGGGGGATAAAAGGGGTAAGTGTGCCGCCGTGGAGGAATGACAGAAGGAGAGAGACTCTAACAAAAGGAGGGAAAAGAGTTAAAAGAGAAGGAAAAGTGGCAAGGGACAGGGTTGGAATTAGGTGGTCTTTAAGGTCCCTTCCAACCCAAGCTGTTCTGCGATTGCACCCCGCTACGAGGGGATCAACAGCTGCCCCCCGCGGCCCGAGGCCTGCACAAGTGGCCAGGAGACAGCCCCGGTGCTGTGCCGGTGGGTGCTGTGCCAGTGTGGGCCATCTCGCTGCCACCCAGCAGGGCCTGAACCATAAAAAAACATAAAACAATAAACACATAAAAAAGTTATTTTGGCTTTGCCTCTGCGCTGATCAACCCGCACTCTGAGCAGGGAAGCGATGCGCAACTGGCCCAGTGAGACTGCCTGCACAGTACCACTGTGAAACCCATGGACCTTGCAGGACACAGGGGGAAATGGCTTTTTTCCTTAAATTAAGGTGATAACATAGGTGAGCAGGTTTCCTTCAAGAGGAGAGAAAACATCGCAGCTCACAGTGGTGTAACAGTGCTTGGGTAGGACGGAGCTGCAATTTCCTGCGCTTACCAGAAAAGCCATTATTGCAGTTGCAGAAGGCTTTGGGACAAGGTGAAGTTGGCCGCACCTACCACCAGCAGCTGGAAGCAGTTTGGGTCTGTGCCCATTAATGTGGTTTAACACTCGCCCACACCTGCCCTGCATGGCACAAAGTGCAAGTGCCAGGAGGAGGAGGGAGGCCTGGGGCAGCACTAAAACCCCTCGGCCGGAACAAAAACCTGACTGTGCCAGCCCTTGGACCCAGGCGGCTCTGCGGGGGGGCTGCTGTGCCTGGGCACCAGCGGCCAACTGGGTGGCCTCTCCCCCAGGAAGCTCCTTCAAGCTTCGCTGGAGCCACCAATGATCAACCACCCCGGTTTTGTCACGCTTGCAAGCACGTTTTCTGGTCCACGGGTTTGCTCTGCACCACCCCATCACCAGGCCAGGTCACTGGGCACCACTGTTTTACCTCGGGCAAGGGCTGCCCAGATGCTGGCAAAGCAGGAGGGCTCCTACAGACACATCTCCCTGTGCCCACACACCCCGAGAAGCCTCTTATTCCAGCCACAGACCCACAGGAGCCAAAAGTCCCCTTTCCCTCTGCCATCTTCGCATGCCCTGGGCTCACTGTTCTCCTGGGGGACACTAGCTGCTGTCCCACACCCGGATAAGTGTGGGGAAATGGGCTCGGGCCCAGACAAGGTCCTACCCTGCCAGGGTGGGGGCTGAAGGGGTTCTCACAGGCCTCTCCCTGTTTCTGCACGAAGGACAAGCTGTTCAATATTGTCCCTGGTCTGTCTAAGGTGCTGAAATCACCCCAAATACCCTTTTTCATTTTCATGCACGGCAATGGAGGGATTTGTTTTTTTCCTTTAAAGTTGGGCACGCTAAGCAGAGTGATGTTCTCACACTGCATCAGGAATCAGCTCCTGACCTTGCCTTTCTCTGTAAATTGTCTTCCAGGCTCACAGCTAATGAAAGTCTATTACTGAGAGGCCACATAAATCCCCTAATATCCCTGGAACAAAGAGGGAAAGATAGAATTTCTTTCAGCGAAAGAAACCAGAATATGATGAATTCAGAAAGCCCAGCTGCTCTCTGGGGAAAAAAAATGACAGCAGTTGCTCCCAAACTCAAGCATGTAGGTGCAAAGGGGAGAGTGGTTTGGTGGAAACAAATGAGGAAGAAAGTAGCTGGACGAGACCTGAGAGAGTCACTCAAATGGGAAAAACCAGGAGCAAAGAAATAACCTTTCTGCATCTTGTCAGTCTGTCCTAGAATCTGTAATGTTCTGTTTGACGCTATACAAATAGGCAGAGGAATTTGCCATATTTGCCAAATTCAGAGGAATTTGCCATAAATATGTTTTGCAGGGCACAAGATCTGTTCGAAGCTCCGATGGCATTTTCCACACCCCGTGTTTGTCACGACAAGTGGGGAGGGAGCTGGAAGTTCACCCCTGGCCCCCAGTTTCTGGCTCCGCTGCTTGGGCAACCCTTGGGTTGTGAAAGCTGGCACCGGGCGCTTGCACAACCGCCGGGACAAGCAGCACGGGCAGGGCCGGACCCTGGACAGCTGGACAGAGGGCCGGGCGGTGGGAGCTGCCCGCAGCCCTGCCTCCAGGGCAGCCAACCAGGGCAGGCAGCCGAGCACACCCCCGGGGAAAGTCCAAACCCGGCTCTGGCCACCAGAGGAAGGTGCCAGCGGGAGGTCAGCGTGTGGCGGGGTTGTGTCCTGGGGCACTGAGGGACGGGGAGGCAGTGCTCGGCCATCCCACCTGGGGGTGATGGCTCATGGTGGCCCCATGGTGGCCTCATGGTGGCCAGGGGAGGTTCAGGTTGGAAATGAGGAGACATTTCTCCTCAGGGAGCGGTCAGGCGTTGGGTTGCCCAGGGAGGCGGTGGCGTCACCGTCCCTGGGGGTGTTTAAGGAAAGGCTGGACGTGGTGCTGAGGGACACGGTTCAGTGGGTGATACTGGTGGTAGGTGGCTGGAACCGACGAGCTGGGGGTGCTTTTCCAACCCCACTGACTATACGGCTATTAGGGCACCCCTAAGGCGCCCTCATGGCGGCCTCCCGCCCCGCCCCGCGTGGGCACTTTAGGGGAGGGAGGTGCGAGCCGCTGCCCCCGCGTGACGTCACGCCGCGCCGCGCCTGCGTGCCCCTGCCTTATACGGCGGCGCTGGCAAGCGTGTCCTCTCCCCCCCTCCCCCCCCCCCCCCGTGACGCGCGTGGCAGCGCCCCGCCCCGGCGACGTCAGCGCGGGGCTCACCGGCGAGCCCTGGGCCGGGCGCTACCACTCCGCGGGCCGGGGGGGGGGAGAAGGGAGGACGAGTGGCAGTGCCGGTGCCGCCGCCAGTGCCGGTGCCATGTACCAGGGCCCCGCGCGCTGCCTCTGCCCGCTGCTGCGCCGCGCCGCCACCGCCAGCACCGCGCCGCCACCGCCCCGCGCAGGTGGGGACGGGACCGGGGCCGGGACCGGGACCGGGGCGGGGGAGGGGGGGAGACCGCGGCCTTGCGGGGCTTGGGGGGGGGTCCCGGTGGGCACTTCACGGTTTCTCCTCCGCAGGGTGTCCCATGGGGAGCGGCGGCAGCCGGCTGTACAGCGCGCTGGCCAAGACGCTGAGCAGCAGCGGCAGCAGCGCCGCCGCCGCGCCCCAGCACCGGGAGTGCCTGGGGCAGCCCGAGGCGGCCCCGCTGGAGCCCATCGACCCCCAGGAGCTGCTGGAGGAGTGCCAGGTGGTGCTGCGGCAGCGGCCGCCCCGCTGCCAGAGGGACTTCGTGGACCTGAGGCAGAAGGCGGCCGGCGGCCCCCGGCCCATCCGGGTCATGCAGTGGAACATCCTCGCCCAAGGTAGGGGCCGCCTCGGTCGGGACCCGGAGGTGAAACGCGGCGGGGAAGGCGGTGTGCGGAGCTGCGTCCGTGCCCTTAGGCGCTCCTGGGGTTGGCGGGGCAAAGGGAGAGAGGCGAGCTACGTGAGGCAGCGCTGACCGAGGGGAGGAGGCTTTCGGCGCTTGAAATAGGGATTTCGCTTCCGTTCTGAAGGAGAAAGCTCTCCCCCTTGCACCTATAAAGCCAAAGGCAGCTCTGACTGCCTGTCGTACCAGAGCATGGTCTGGTCAAAAAGCTGTGGCCTCCCGCTTTTAGCTCTCAGCCCCCAGAAGAGAGGTCTGTCTTCCTGTAACTTTCTCTGTGAAGCTTCTCTAGTTTCTTAATTCGTGCATTGAGGAACTGTTTGGGGATTCAGATCAGTTACAGGAATTCCTAAATTCCTGAAAATAATCGCTACCGATTTCTGTCGGAGCCCTAAAGTCAATACCTTTAAGCTGAATTATGCAATAGCCTCACCTTAAAGTCTTTCGGGGCAGGGGAAGTTCCCCAGGTAGGGACTGGCGTCGTGTTCTGCAGTTAAGTCACTCCTGTACTGCTGCATTTTTTCTTGGCCAAGCTGTGGCAACACTTGTTGTGGAAGCACTTGCTGCAATGTAGTGACCTGTAGGAAGAGGAGAAGTCTTAAATCTGACTTATTTTTGCTATTGATAACTTCTTTCTTTCACCCCCCCTAATTTCAGCCCTCGGAGAAGGCAAAGACAACTTTGTTCAGTGCCCCATGGAAGCCCTGAAGTGGGAGGAGAGGAAGTGCCTCATCCTGGAGGAAATCCTTGCATACAAGCCCGATATCTTGTGCCTGCAAGAGGTCGACCACTACTTCGACACCTTCGAGCCACTCCTCAGCCGACTGGGCTACCAGTGCACCTTCTTCCCGAAGCCGTGGTCCCCGTGCCTGGATGTGGAGCGGAACAACGGGCCGGACGGCTGCGCCTTGTTCTTCCTCAAAGACCGCTTCGAGCTCATCAACAGCGCCAACATCCGGCTCACCGCCATGAAGCTGAAGACCAACCAGGTGGCCATAGCCCAGACGCTGAAGTGCCACGAGACTGGCAGGCTGTTCTGCATCGCCGTCACCCACCTGAAAGCACGCACAGGCTGGGAGAGGTTTCGCTCCGCGCAGGGCTGCGACCTGCTCCAGAACCTGAAGAGCATCACCCAGGGCGCAAAGATCCCTCTGATCATCTGCGGAGACTTCAACGCAGAGCCGACCGAGGAGGTCTACAGAGAGTTTTCCAACTCCAGCCTCAACCTGAACAGCGCGTACAAGCTGCTGAGCCCCGACGGGCAGTCGGAGCCGCCGTACACCACCTGGAAGATCCGGCCCTCGGGAGAGTGCCGGCACACGCTGGATTATATCTGGTATTCCCAGCACGCCTTGAACGTGAACTCAGCCCTGGGCTTGCTGACTGAAGAGCAAATTGGGCCCAACAGGCTGCCCTCGTTCAATTACCCTTCAGATCACCTGTCCCTGGTGTGTGACTTTAGTTTTAACCAAGACCCTGACAGACTCCTATAACTTGTTGGAATGCCACCCGGTATTGCAGTGTCTTAATTCACTATTGTTTTATTTTACTGAGAACTTTGGAAGCTGTTAAGGATGAGGAAGTACTGTTGACTAAACGTTCTCTCAGGCACGTGTTTGGAATTACGCTTGCCCTTCAGAGCTCATTCATCTGTAGCCTCTGAGGGAGGAAGAAAGGAGTCAGTGTTCTCGAGGTGGTGGTGGTCTTGCTGTATTAGGGTTTGAAAACTGGAAGGGAAACGAGCTTTATCCTTTCACTAACCCCTGTGTCTAAGGATGTAATACTCTAATGAATGGTGAGGCCTGATTATTTAAATTAAAACACTTGTGTATGTAAAACAACTTGCCCTGGCAGCATGCTAATTATGTTTATGTTAGGCTTGTGCCAGTACCAAAGGGAACGAGGCTCGACTTCTCAGTCAGATTCTCTGACCTCTCTCTGTTGCAGTACAAAGGAAGGTTAATGCAGTTTAGACATGAACGAATCTGAGAGCATATTAGTGTAGTCTTCTAATTTTTACATGACTTAAGATGAAGAGTGTATTCAAAGTGAATAGATGATAGCACAGTGTAAGGGAGGCCCCCTCCAGTAGCAGCAAGTGAGGAAGCAGAGGCTAACTGCTGTGCGTCACACAGTAATAGCCTCACCTGTCCAAACGAGCATGCATGTGTCCATTACACACACAGGGCCTGTAGCTAAACACAGTAACTGGCACCTTTTGTCCCTTCGGTACTTCCCTCCAGAGGGCATGCCTAACCACAGAGTATTTTCTCATCTGCTTCAAGCATTACTTTTCTGAATGGTTTAAAGTTGTAGTCTCGTCAACTTTGCAGTTTCAGTAAAGGGCCAACCTTTGTGTTGAAAGACTTCTTTTATTTATCTTCAGAATCTAAAGCTACACTGGAACCTTATTAGAAGAGAAAACGTATTTATTGAGGGAATTGGGTTATCCTGTACCTGACTTGAAATCATACAGCGGCAGCGTTCAGGAGCACATGCAGGTCCTCTTTCCGTGGCCCAGTGCCCAGGCCATGACAGAGGTGGGGTTGTGTGGTAACTCTCGTGCGTGGAGTGGTGCTCAGTGGTATGATGTGGGTATTGCGTATATGGATTGCAAACATGCCTCTGTGCCAGAAAAGGGCAGAAAAGGTAGAAGAGAGACCAATAGCTGGAGTTGGGCTGACGTTTAGATAGTTTGGAGAGACTAGGCAGAGCAAATAAAGCGGTACTTCCATGTAAAGTAAGGCCCACATTGACTTAAATGTTCTGGGTGTTTATTAATAAAAGTCCATGGGGAAAAAAAGTAATGTCTCTACTGCCATCTTCTTTCATTTCCCTCTCATAAATGGGTGATCTCAACTAGTGACTTTCCTAGCTTCAAATTAGTAGCGATGCCACGGCTTCCAGACCTGCTTCCCCAACCCTGTGGTCCTAATCTTACCAATTGCCACAACTGCTCTGATTTCTTGGCAAGTGTTGTTTCTCAAACTCACGTACCCAAACCTCACAGCACTTTTCTGTAGGGAAAGGTGTTACCTGTAGAGAAGTTAAGCTGATTTCTCCCCTAGCTAATGATGAAGCCTAGACCTTACGTTACTGCAAGTATTCCTCTTTCAACAGTTGTCTGCAGCCACAACCCTGGCCAGCACCCATCTCAGAACTGCACAGCAAGGTGCAAGGATTCCTCCCTGAGGGGGCTGCCAAGCACAGCACAGGTAACCCCTCGCACCAGGCAGCTCTGTTTGTCACTTAACTTTCAAATCATCATCTGAAGAGCAAGAAAAGACAGGTACCTGCTTCCCACAGCCCATAAGTTACTGTATGCGTGTTCCATACTAATGAGAAAAACACAAACACTCCTTCCAGGTAAACAGCTCGGGTGCTGCGTTGCACGGCTGTAGCGCATGGTGTGCTTTAAAGATGAGCAGATCTTCGTTGTGTCCCTGAACACTGTAAGTGGCTGCTCTGGGGGAGATCATGGGCCAGAGATTCAGATTCCAGTGTCAGTAACCAGATTATACAGGTTTCAAAAACACCTTTCAAAAACAAAACCAACAAAAAAGCCCCTCATTTCTATTTTTCCTTTCGCCTAAGCAGCTCCATTTCCTGAAGGCTGTCCAAGAGTGCTCATCCGTGCGGTGCTGCCTCGCCTTGCCCAGGGCAGGCAGCCCTGGCACGGGTTACAGCAGGCTTTGTGTACCAGCCGGAGCCAAGCCGCAGCACCGACACCGCTCCCATCGCCACTCCCAGAGGGGGACGGAGAATATTTGGTATCTGGGTGATTCTTACGCCACTTTACTCAGACCCTGGTTTTAAACAGTAATTGTGTGGGGACATACAGCATGATTTCTAGGATCACTGCAGAGCTTTTCTAAAGTAAAACGGGCTGGGACTCTTATTTCACCCCGGACGCTCGACAGTAAGCGTCCCCTGCTTCATGTCCTTACAGGGCAATTTTGAAGGGGTGCAGGGAGCCGGGGGGGGGAATGTGAAAATCACACATGGCTGCTAGAACACAGCAGTGGACGCTTTCTGATACATTGTAATGAAAGGCAGACAAGACTCAGAAATTAACTGGTGATTGCCCAGTCAGCTTCAGCCTTTTTCCAGTACTTGCTATAAAATGTACTTTTGCAGATGGACTGTTTTGGAAAGCTTAAGTGAAATATTGCCCTTGCTTTTGTTTTACTCACCAAGAGGCAGGCCTGCAGCAGCGAAATGCTTTTGCCTGCTATAAATATCAGTACAGTAAATATTTTTCACAGGAAGGAGGAGGAAGGTTTTTAATTATTTTTTTTTTCTGTGTAGCAGTATGACTCTTGCAATAAAAATTTCTTCAAAGCCCTTCTTGTAGCTGCCTGCCTTATAAGCACACCAAGGCTAGAAGTCTCAACAGATCCCTTGCTCTAATCTTGAATAAAAGCTGCACTGGCTTTAGCAGCGTCGGTTTTTCCCCTGCCCTCAAGCTAGCTGAGGGAAGAAGTGACCCACTTAGTTAATTTGCTGAAAGGCAGAAGCTGCTGCAAGCTTATTAAAACGCTAGCTACCTTGGATAACAATTAGATCAGAAGTAGATACTGTCACTTGCATCTTTCCCATTTAATAAGCTTAATACCTACTATTTGATGTCTCTACAAGGCAGAAATTGAATTTAGCTTGTTCTGGCTGTGAGCATCTTCCTGCACAACCGAGATCCCCACTGCATGTGTCACGGTACAAGCTGAGGCTTCGGGCACCCCGCCACTTCCCCATCAACTACCCGACCACCTCTGGCTCACTGATCCGCGATCAGCTCAGACGTAATTCTCCAAAGTCCAAAAGTTGATTAAATCAATTAGCAGAGGACCCCAAAGAGCTAAGCCTTCCCCAGCAGCATGCTTTACTCAGCTCACTGGAGTTGTGTCAAGGCACAGAACCCTTCACTGAAACACTCAACGTGAGATGCCAGCAGAAGTTTTTGCCAAAAAAAGAATTTTGGTTACAGGTAGGAACCTTGCTCTTCTGAAACTCAGCTGTAGAAATCCTCAGGGAGAGACTGAACACCTCTTGTAAGCACGTCTCATTACCAAGATGACACAATTCTGGAGAATAACTCATCTCCGATTAACTTAGAGGAACCACACACACAAGCAATGCTTGTCTGCACCTAAGCAAACACGTTGAAATCACTGCCTGTGAAAGGCTGTCCGTATTTATATCTAGCAGCTAAATATTAAAAAAGAGAAAGGAGGACAGAGGCATACAGGGAAAGGTTAACAAAAAGGGGCTCCGCTGTTCGAAGCCTGGCTAAGTACCCCTTCCATCTCAGTTACAACACATCTTCATACAGATCGGGATTCCCACAGCACTTCACACACATCTGATGAACGTCCTCAGGCAGCTGGTACACGTGTGTGCTGCTCGCTGCATGGCCAGGGGAGAGAGCCAAAGGACCGCCACCAGACATAGCACGGGCAGTAGCTGCAGCGCCTCAGGGCATGGCTGCGGGCAAGCAACAGAGACCTGCTCCTCCATTCCTTTCATTCCTGCCATTACACAACAAAGTCCTGGATCTAACTTAAGAGGAGGAGCTCGTCAGCTGGAAATCCTTTCCAGGAAGACACTTTGGCCCCAGCTGACCTCCAGCATATCTAAATTAGGTGTGGGAAAGGTCTTAACTACAAATATCCAGTGACATACATTTCATGCGGTAAGATAAAGCGCCTTTTACACAAGATCAAATAACAGCCATTTAAAAAAGGATTTCTTACAGAAAAGACAAACGTGGGTTTAAAAATACCATTGATTTTCTCCTTGTTGTCTTCTAGATCCCATCTGTTCTACCTCCACAGCATGCCTCACTGCCTGCCTGCCTGCCTGCCTCTCTTTGTAGTGCTCCATTTCCCTTTGTCCAGAAGAGTTGCCTCACAAACTTCCAAATGAGTCTACCCATTGCCCAGCTTCCCCCTACTTCCCTTTCCAACCTACCTTTTCCTTGGCAGCACAAATCCTCTTCCTTCTTGTACCACTTCCTCCTGTGAAAGTCTTTGTCCTCTACTCCCAGGCTCGGAAACACAGTTCATCTGTAACCACCTTTGCTTCTTTGGATTAACTGCTGGTGGAAGGGATTGCTGCCATCTACACCAAACTCGTTTTCCTGCTTCAGGTTGTTCATTCATTTGTTCTTAAACTCTGCTTCCCTACTTATAGTACAAAAAAAAAAAAAAAATCCTTTCTTCATAGGCTTCTGAAGTTCCCCACACGCTGGTTTGGCTGTATGGAGCTATCCCCACATTTCTCACCATTCCAAGGGAAGAACGGGGCTTACCGCTAGGACTCTGCAGGTAACTCCTCCTTCTGCATTAAAAGTTAACACGAAAAAATAACCTCTAGTGCAACTATTCAATACTGGCCTCCTTTATCACTACTCAAGACCTCAGTTCTGGATTTCTGTTAAAACTGCTCCTCCAGGCATGAAGTACCTAAGTGGTCACTTGGACTTTTATTACTTTGAGATTACCTGCGTCCCTGCTGCAAAGACTTTCCAGAGCATCTCGCTAGGAACTAGGGGTTCCTCTGGGCACCTGGGTACCCACAAGGTGAAGCGACGCTTCTGTATTGCCTGCTGTCACACCCCCACGTGGACCCTCACGAAAACAGGGTAAGCTGCCATGCACCTATTTTAAGGAACGCTCTTGCACATGGGCTGTAACTACCGAGTAATTCACGAACTGTGTGTTCTCACCCGAACTTACCCTGCAGTGATGTATCTTGATACCCATGGCCTAAGCGCAACTATAAATGTAAACCCTATTTAGATCCTTACTTCACTCAGAGAGGAAAAGAAAATATTATCTAAAATCATTTACTTGTGCAGAAGCCGAAATATTTACAGTTGGAGATGTCAAAGATAACTGCATCAAAAGGAGCAGCAGTGCAACTTCTTATTTCTCCTTTCTCACAGTTTCTACCTACCACTACCTTCTACTTGCCTCAATGAGATCAGAGAGATTAGTACGCTCGAGTAGCTGGGTCTGCTCACTTCCACCTTTACTTTGCAGTGCAGCCTTAGGAAATAAAGGTGTAGCTGGAGGAATATTAAGTAGTTCGCAGAGCTCTCGAAGTTACTGATTCTCAGAGTCGTTTAAGCAAACCCTGTTCTCTTTGCATCAAAGCAACTGGGAGTGCACATAAAGTTATCACCTGTCAGCTGGAGGGCAGTAACTTCTAAAGCTACTGAAGTAGCAACTGCAAGTACTCATGTGACTAGCCACAACGCAAGAGCGCTGAGTATGCTCACCCACCTAAAAAAGTGTAAGAGAACTAGACCCCTGTCAGAAGTTACCTCACCAACTACTGCAAGCTTCTCAGATACTTCCGTGAAAAATATGTCAGTGTACCGTGTGGGAGAGCTGGTCAGCCATTCAGAGTATAGGAGTATTGGGGGGGTTCCAAATTTCCACGCTATGTCAGCTATCTTAGGCTGAATGCCTAGAAGATTTCAAATAAGCAGAAAATAAGGTTAAGAGATGAAACGAAAATATTAAAAATAAAAAGCAGACCAAACACAAATTTCATGTCTATATTTCATTAAAACCTACTTGAATACACTTTGAAACAAGAGTACAACAAAATAGAATATACTTCAAATGTTGAATATACAAACTATTATAGTTCATTCTGAACACTGGTACTTCCCTCTTTAACTAAAAAAAATTTACAGGTTTAGAACTACCTGACAAAAGCTCATGCTGGGTGTGACCTTTCAAGTGACAGAGTAGAGCTGAAACTGAAATGTATGCACAGATGTCAAGGCTAAGTGAGAGACACAGGCATATTACAGCAAAAGGCCAAAAGCCTGCTGCCATTTTGTCCACAATTAAGAAATTTAGACAGACTTTAACTACCATACAAAATATGTTACATGTAATTCTATAACAATACTGTGCTAGGTACAAGATTCTTTAAAAATTTGTTTTTAATAAAAAAGCTTTACACAAACAAGCCATTAGCTTATTTCAAGAAAGATAACTGAAAATCAGTCTAAGGCTTTCGTTTTAAATCTGCTTAAGCTATGATACAAAAATCCCTCTAGGTTTCTGTCTTCTTTTAGAAGCTCTTAAATCTCGTCTTATATTTCACATTCTACAATACCTAGTAGCAGAGTTTTTCACATAGCACCAGTTGAGTACTGTGGGCACACAGTAGTGATTGCTGGTTTGCATATAAAATGCACCGAATTTGCCATTTTTAACAATGAGACTTTCCTCTCCCCCTGAAAGCTAAAAACCAAGGCAAACCTCTCACACAGCTCTTTTTTAGTGTTCCAGCTCTTAGTGTAACTTGATAACGTAGTGAACTGTTTGGTCCCTTTTCAGTCTCTCTATCATTCCTTCTCCATAGGTTCAGCCGTTTCCCAACTGGAAGAGGCAGTTTCTGTCAGCATAGCAATGTGGTTCAATTCCCACTGAAACACGGGAAAATATATATATTTTTTCCAGTAAGTCTTCAACATACGCACGTTTATTTAACAGTTCAAAACTCTCCTTGTCAACTTGGTGATCGCGTCCACTTCCCTCCCCCATTTATGTCAGTATAACCAAAAGAGTAACAGTCTAGAAGTCCACGCAACCTGTTCTTCATTTCTCGCATGTAATGATTCCTTCTGTTTTCACTGTTACAGGAAGGGCAATAGCTGAGGGCGTACTAACTACTACTACGTGGGTTACAGTCTTGCTTCCGTCTGTTGGCTTCTCTTCTTGTACAAGCTGCAGCGTTTTCACTTCCCGTTCCTGTTTTATAGCCGCTGTGTCTGATTTAACTTCTGGATTTTTTATAACCGCGCTAATGACCCTGGGAGGAGTCTGGCTGGATGCCTGCTGAGCAGGCACCGATAGTCTCATTACTGGCGTCCCGTGAGCTATAGACACTGGGGTTAGTGCTCTCACAGCCAGCGGGGTTCCAACGATGTTAATACTTCCTGACCCTGTCAGGCCCGTTTTTGTTTGTAACTGACACTGTGTGAGTTGCGTGGCGGGGATTGTAATGATTTTGGCAGGCTGCATCGTGATTTTGTCTCCGTTTTCAGCAGAGGCTGGCATCACAGTAGGGATTGTCTGGATTACTACCTTTGGAGTTGTGGCTGTTGTTGGACTCGTGTTGGTTATTAACGGCGACCCTGCATTTACTGACTGTACTGCCACAGTTGAAATTTTCTGTCCCAGAGAGGTCATTACAACAGGCACTTGCATTGCCACTCGTACAGTCCTGCAACATAAAGACGTGTGTTTAAGCCAAAACACTGGGTACTACTAGTAGAGCTGAAAACAGGGATACACAAATCCAGAACATGCAGGTTTTTCATTGGTTCTTAAAAACTTTTGTGCATCCATCACGTTTGGAAATTTAGCAGCATTCATCTCTCTCTTCACTTTCCCCTACATCATTTTAAAATATGCTTGAGGGCAAGCACGTTGACAGTCAGCTCTGATCTCAAACTACTTTCATAGTATTTACCATATTCTGTTGCTGCTTGCAAATCAGAAAACAAATCCAGCATTTACAGTATCAAAACAAAACCTAAAAGACAGTTTCCCAGCCAAAAGACTCCTTGCCATTAGCAAATGGCAAGCCCAAGCCACGGCAATACAAACCTGGGAGCTGTCGTTGCTGGGACAGTAGTAGTGGTAGTTGAGGGATGAGATGATGATGTATCATGCACTGGTGAGGCAATATTCACAACTCTGGTGACTGCTTTTTCTGTTCTGGTACAGGTTAACTGAGACGAATTTTTTCCTCCACGTGCAGAGGTTGCTGCTTTTAAAAGGTTTTCTGCAGATAAAGACACTCTCTCCAATGATTTTTCATCTGTAGGCATTGACAAATCTTCATTGCAGGATTCATTTTTGTCATCATCTATGACAACTATATTTTTTGGCATCTCCTTAAACTGATAAACAAGCCTCTGTCCCTCAACTTTTGCCAGGATTCCTCTTTGATAGTAATACCTGCAAGAAAAGTACAATTTAGTAGTGGTACCATGGCAGATTTTAAAGAAAAGCTCATTCTCTGCTAACAGGAAAACATTCACAGCAATACCTAACATGTGAGAAGGTACAGAAAGAAGCTGGCAGACAATACTGAATAATATCTGAAGGATCTAGCCAAAAATAAATAAATAAATAAATAAATAAATGACCTTTTACACATAAACTTCAGAATTTAAATTGCAAGTTAACTGGTAACACAAAACACAGTATGATCTGCAAGACTGCTGCTTTTTAAACAGACAAGTCAGCAAGAGGACAAAAATCTTAAACTTTTCAGAATTTGCATTATTACTATAGGCAAAATTATAGTAGCAAACCTAAGCATATAGAAGATTTTACCTCAAAGCTCTCCCCATAGTCTCGTAGTTCATGTCAGGTTTGTTTTTGTGTTTTCCCCATAGTTTGGAGACAGCTTTTGAGTCCACAAGCTTAAAGATTCCCTTCTCTCGCTGAGTCCACTTAATGTACCGAGGACAAGTATTTTTGTCCTGAAGAAGGTCCAGGAGAAACTCCCATAAGTACGTCGTATTACCTATAATCAGAAAACATTTGAATATTAGAAATCCACTTTTAAAGACAACAGAAAATTCTCCATATATAGGTAATTCTGAATGACCTAAACTGCAAGCGAATGCTACACAGAGAATAGTATGTAATGTAACCTGCAAGTGTTCATTCAGTCTGTTTAGTAAAGCTGCCATAAATATTTACATTCTGAAAGAAGCTAATCCAAGTGATCTGCTATATAAGCACAGGAATCTCTTCAATTCAGCGCACATTCTCAGTTCCTGAGAAAAAAAAAAAAAAGCGTGAGAGTGCTCCAAGTCACTAGAACCTACAGCTGCTCAGCAGAGAAAGAGAGCTCGTAATTTTCTATTTTCTTAAGCAGGGAATGGAAATACCAGTGCATTTTACGATGCTGAAGGATGGACTGGAAAATTTAAATAAATCTATTTTTAAAGGCGTACAACCTTCAATAATGAACCACCTCAAACTGTGATAAGGCCATAACCTCCTGCCCAGGATCTTCCTGCTTTCTTGTGCGGGACATCAGCACCAAAGGAGCTCTCACACCTGTTGCTGGCAGCCCCACGTCCTGTCCCAAATCTACCTCGCAGAGCGACCAATGCCCTGCTAGGTGCAAAGCCCGTCCAACTACTCCCCACAAGTATTCGTATGGCTGAAATGCCACGGACCTTTCTGTAATTTGGGGGGTACAGAATGCAGTCAGCCTACAGAAGAAGAAACAAACATACTTCTTAAGTATTATAGGGCTGTACAATTTCCACTGGAGAAGCCCCAAAACGGGGTTCAGCATGATGACTATCAGAATGGCATAAAACATAACGTGGGGGTTATCTGGATGCTGACTATACCAATTACATCTAGGAAAAGGGGTGGGAAAAAAAAAAACAACAAAACACCACATTCCTACTTGGAGAAGACTGCTAAAACAATCCAGGAAGGGAAAACCAAGACAGAGCTACAAGAACGACAACCTCAGAATGGTAATCCCAATTCTCTTGATCATGCTTCCGAACCCCAGCAGGTGCCGCAGGCCAAACAAAAAACACATTAAAATATTTTTGTGTGCGCGCAAAAAGGTCATTAATACCTGAAATTTAGTGGCCCAGCATAGCATCTGTTATGTCACGCTGAAGACAACTAAATATGCATTAAGATGGGTTAAGGACCACTGTTGCAGACTCCAAGTAATTAGCTCTCTTTGAAAAACCTCAAAGGAGAAAAAACTATAATTTCCATCTTCTGGATGACCACCTCAGAGACAGACAATAAACGTACTTTATTAAGTGCTCCAATAAACAGCAAGTACTGAGTCAAGAGCTACCAAAATCCAGCTTCTGCCAGAATTTCAGAGAAATCCGAATAGGATCTATATGAGAAAAAGAATCAAGAAGAAAACTCCAGAATCCTGGAAACATCCTGGATAAACTTAATGCTCTATTTTAGGTACGGGAAGGATAATTTTGACAAACTGCATATAACAAATGACCAGTAAGCTCTCACACCGGGAAGACTTTTACTAGAGAAAAAATATTAACTCGCAGCATATTCCTTGCAATTAATCCTTTATTCTCCCCCTTTTAGCTCCTCAGAAATAGAATTTCTGGGTTCACCAACAAATCCTGTAGAGGTCTGCAACAGATTCTTTGTAGAAACAAAAGTGGGCTTCAGCATTAGGAAGCAAACATGAACTTCAAGAGAAATCACTCCTTGAAGTGCCTAATTTTTCTGCTGGAACAGTGCTGCTGACTCAACAGCTTTTTCTTTTCCCTCATACTCGTTACTGACCTAAGTAATTTATTTCCACAGGAAGGCTGTGGAATAGTTATGCTACCCAGAAGCACTCTGCTATGCCAGTAAGTTCCAGCAATACCACAGGCATCCTGCTCTGCCAACTGTAGCTGCAATGCATTTAACACAAAAGCTAATTTTAGAAATGTTGAATACAATTTTGAAGCATTTTTCAAATCCTTTTTCCCTAGAACGATTACTTCCCTAATACTGCAAATCCAAGCCGACAGACCCGTGAGGAAGAGGAAGACATGGCTGTAGAACATATAATCTGAGCAAGTTTACATTTGGGCCACTCTTAAGCATCTGGAAGCCCAGCCTGGTAGATGTGAACGTGTACTGCACGCGGCTAGGGACACAAGTCTGCTGTAAGAGCACGCAGTTCTCACCTCCACTCCTAGGAGATCCCATGCTCACCAACACTAAAAGCAGGCACTGAGCCAGACGCGATTGTTACCTGTCTTCCTTAGCTTCGTATAGAGCAGATTTAGCACAATGAAAGACATTTTTGTGGCTGGCTGATCATTACAACTGCCAGCTATTTAAGAACGTCAACCGTAGTCTCAAAATAGAAGGATTAGTAGCCAGAAAGTATGTGAATAACACAAGGCATCGTGAGTAGCAACAAACTGTCACGTTCGTACCAGCATCTACGAGGGGAGACTCAAGGCCTGTTTTGCTTCCTCCAACGGAAGGAAAAATCTCCTGCAGCTTTATGCTATCTACCTACACTTAAGAAAGAGTATTTAAGCAAAGAAAAAAAACAAAATAAGGAAAGAGAAATTAGACCTAAACTGCCAATCCTGAAAGTGAGGACAAAAAACAGTACTTTTATCCCACTAAATAAATAGTCTTCAATTCCTCCTGCATAATAAAGTGAAGGGGCCAATTAAATCATATTTACAGCTGCTTCACTTTGCACCAGAGAGCATCGGGAATGCACACAGGAAGGAGTACCTACAGACAACAAGAAACCCCCTTCCCAACTGTGCACAACCAGCTGTCCTCCTCCTCCATGACTTAACTCTGCTGACAGTAATCAGCACTAGGAATAATTTCTGTTTTTCCAAAAATATGCTACATGTAAAATAGCCTACATTTGCAAGTAATTTTTTTGAAATAAATAGTAAAAAAAGAAAAAAAAAACTAACAAAATATTTTGCAGGACATCAAGTTAGCCTACATTAATAAGGCAAATGTATTTTATGCCAGCTCTAGAGTAAAATGAGAATGGAATAAGAACAACATACATTACAAGGGTCCACAGAAATTTATTAAAAAGTAGTCACATCTCCCACACCAGAAAACAGGACAGCTAGAGAGAGAAATCACCGGTAGAGACAAAGACTGGAAGGAACAGAAACACAGGCCTCCTTTCTCAAAGTAATTTGTGCAGCAAACTAGGAACCAAGCAGTTCACAAGTACTCTTTAAATAATAGAAAGTTCTAATAGCAAAATCAGAACTACAAAGAAGGCTTTAAGAATACTAAAAAAAAAAAATATATATATATGAAAATAAAAATCAAACTACGCACTTTTAAGCACAGCAAAGGTAAGGATCTGTGCCCTTCATTAAGGTCCACTGCTACAGCCAAGACCAAAGACAACAACAGTGGGCAATGCAGAGAAGTTTAACTACTTTCTGTACTGGTTTTCATGAGCTAGCGTCCGTTCTTCCTTAGCCTGCTCACAAGCATGACAACTCAGAAGCTGTACCCAGATAAGGAATTACGCGAACAGCGGAGATCATGCTCTCAAAGAAATCTCTATCTATATCCATCTATATATATGTATCTCCCATACTGACAGCTGCACAGCCCTTCAGCTAGTGTGCTGCTTCTGAAAACCACTAAAATCCGTTTGTGCTAGCTGCAGCAAAATCTCAAAGCAACGTTTAGTGGGAACCAGATCCATCTTCTTCACCTACAGCCAGGGTACGAGCTGATACACTGTACTGCAACTGAGAAGTAACCTGTGAGCAGGTGCACAGGTCTGTCTGACCGCTGGGCGAAGAGCAGGGGCTTGCACACCACAAAAGGACTATTCGTCATGAAAAACATGACAAACGTGTCCCTTCTGCACTAAACCCCTCACTCAACCAGTAGAGAAACACATCAGCATTTGTTTTTCCCCTTAAGCCAATCCGAATCTATTAGTCAAGCAACATATTCCCAGCTGAAGTTTGTGAATCAATTACGAACACATTTCCAACCCTCAGCGTTACAAAGGCCCATTAGCTGCTTCTGCTGGAGAACAAGCCTTTCAGTGGCAGCTTAACAAATTACGCGCCTAGCAACGAGGCAACGCAAACCACAAAAGACAGCGCGAGGCAATAAATGCAAAGCAAATGAAAATTCACAAAGCCTATTAACTGTACAGTGTACTAAGGGCATTTATAAAACAGTTGCGCACATCCTTGTGCTACATCTTGTACAAACAACTTCAGAGACATGAAGTGAAAACTCTGATGAAGTCAGTGCAAACTCAGCCAGCAAACTTTTCAAGACCTCTGTTTTCCCTATGACGTTCAATACTTATAAACGTCATAATCTTAAAGGCTTAATAAATGGAAAAGTATACCTTTGCCTTCTCTAGGCTTCTTCTTGATACCTAGATCTGGAGAGCCATCTGAAATAGCCGACTGTTGGGTCTTCGGTTTACGGCCAGCTGCACACAAAACACAGAAAAAAAAGGATTGATCATATGCAGAATAAAACTATTTTATAGTTTGACTTTGCTGAAAAAACAGTTTGTGCATTTTTTATGCTATTTCCTTGCTACAGGTATGTACAAATTTACATTCTTAGATTACTAGTACCGCACATCCAATTTAATACAGTGTTTGTTTGCTTATTTCATAGGCAGATTTAACTCAATTTCAGCTGAGGTAACGGCAGGTGAGGTACGCACCGAACACATGAAGTATATCTTCAAGATACTTGCATGTTTTTAGTCCAGCGTCTGTTTTACTCTGAAAGCCATTATTCTTCCTTCTGCTTTGTTTCTGACATTCTAGTGCGCGTGCTGACCAGAGCGTCAGTTTTCCTGAGAAATTTTTGCAGCTGAAACCATAAGCACTTCCTTCCGCTTTGCATCTCTCCGTTAAAAGCTACAGACGAACTTCTGCTCAGCACGGGAGTTGCGCCACGGAGGATTTGCATCCAGCAGAGCATTAAGGCAGCGACAGCCCCCAACGGCAGCCTCCGTGGTGCCGGGAGCTCTGGGCAGCACTGGAGGCAGCTCTGGGCAGTGCTGGAGGCTTACCTGCACCCGTGCCGGGCTGTCCCGGCACTCAGCAGGCTGGCAGAGCTCCCACACGCTGCCTCCTGCCCTCGGCACGCCGCTACGAGGCGGCTTAGCCGGGGACTCCTCAGCAGGCGGCAGGCTTAGAGCTGCCTGCGTTCCTGTGCCAGGGAAATCCTCTCCCAGCGAGGCCTGCGGCTTCTTCATCCTTTTACACTCCGGTGACCTTTTTACTCGAGGTAAACAGGCCCATGCAGGGAAGAGGATCGTACCTCAGGGCAGCAGACTGTAAACAGTGCATGCTTCTGCCTTCAGTTCAAGGGAAGCAGCAGCGATTAACTCTCCTCCCTCGGGCACACGAGCATTAACTTTTGCTGATCAACAATATTCTTCATTAAACACTGACTTCAACAGGAATTAATTATCAAGACAGAAGTTATAGCTCTGTAACTACGTCTGAATGACCTTACACATATAAGAGCTGGCATTTAGACCCTGTAATAGGAAAAGATACTTACAAAATACCGTTCAGAAAGTTTCTGAACTTTCTGAGCGTAGCTGCGTAACTTCATCTGCCCAGTACTGACCATTCAAACAGGCAGTGAAAAATAAACAAGTGGTTTAAATCCAACGTACAGCTACAAAAAAGCATTAATCGTTTTATTGCTTATGTCATTTACTGTTGTCTGCTACGTGCATGTGTTTTCACCAGATCTCAAACTTGTAGATCTCAGGTTTATACCACTTTATCATGACATGGCATATTTTTTTCCTGAACTAGAAGCAAATCTTAGCACGTCTGTGTCTGGAAACCCTAATAAAAAAGCATTCCTGTGGTTAAGTGAATTATACTGGTGCCTGTAAGAAAACCCCTAGTCCAGAGACAAACCTTATCAGGTGCCAACCCTTCAGAGCAATCTCATTTGGCAGCTGAATGCTTGGACCTCGTCTGCTGTTCTGATGAGTGTCTCCTCCAAGCAATGCCAATTAGGCTAAGAAACTTCTCTCACCAGGAAGATCTTGTACTGATTTTGTAAACGAATTTATGTTTTTCTAAGTTAGCATTTTCCCTGCTATTTCATTGGAAGATCCCTGAGACCACCTGCTCTCCAAATACATCCGTATTTCAGAGAACTAACAGTTACCCACTCAAATCCACTTTTAATCCTTCTTTACCCTTCCTTCACTCTGTAAACCTCGCTTAAAAAAAACACAATGAAATAGGAAAAGACGCCCTCCTCCTTAATGGCTTGGTGAAATATATTTTCTTGCTAGTTTTTGTTGCTCTCACAGGCTTATTCTCTAGGAATTCACATTTCAGACTTCAATCAATCTGAATATATGATCAGAGAAATCAGATAATCTAACCTACCTACACCCATATCAACGGCATCATCTGAGGCCGTGCACATAAGAAATAATTTTTGAGACTGCTGCTATGAAGAGCCAAACACACCTTTTTTCTTTTTCATTGGTTCATGGATATCAGGGGATGTTGGAACAGGAGACGCATCCATTGGTTCAGACTCCTCCGTTGATACCTCCACCACAGTTTCTGTGATTACATCAGGCCTCATGGCTGCATGGATAAATTCTGGGGTTGACACACAAGGAGGGACAAAAACTTCCACTGCGAAGTGAAAAAAAAAAAAGAAAAAGAATATCCAATAAAGTTTCTACCCAATAATTTTAATGTTATCTTCTATGAAATTATTTTTTAAAAAAGCACGTAGAATAGTATAGCAAGATTCAATTCCAACAAACTGTCATGTAGAAAATCAATCCCCAAAACACACACGCCTGCGAGTACTGTTAGGCATAAGGCAAGTATTAGCAGAGAAATAGTGTTTAGAACTAAACTCAGGTTTAAATGAAACAAATTAGAACTCAGTCTCTGATCCTTAGCAAATTAAGGACTGGACCGGACTGCATGTCAATCTCCATTTCCTATTCTGTAGCTTTGGGGTTTCAGTTTGACCATTATTTCATCCAACATATATTAAATAACTTCAGAAGGAACATCAAGCGAAAGGAATCATCAAAATTAACTTTTGTTTTTTTAAACTGATAATGTTTTGAAACATACTTTATTCAGATAGTCTTTCTAAAACAGAGGAACAGATGAAAATTATTTCCACTTAAAGTAACTCTATTTTGGCAATGTAAAATACCGTGTTCACAGAATCACAGAATGGCTGAGGTTGCAAGGGACCTCTGAGGTCGCCTGGTCCAACCCCCTGCTCACGCAGGGACACCCAGAGCCAAGTGCCCAAGCAGCTTTAAAGATCCCCAAGGAGGGAGGCTCCACAACCTCTCTGGGCAGCCTATGCCAGTACTCTGTCACCCACACAACAGAGAAGTGTTTCCTGATAGTCAGATGGAAAAATTTGTTTTAAATGTGTCACTATTCAAGTATCTGTACCCAACAACCTCTCTCAGGTAAATGATACCACCTGGAAGTATGCTTGTTACAGGATGAAGAAATCGTGGAAAAACTCGAAATAAATCATTAGTATGGAAATGAGCAAGAAAATGTTTTAAGCAGTATACAAGTCTCTACAGAAGCAGGTTTCCCAATTTGGTTGTTTTACTAGCAGGTGGGAAAAATAAACCCCTCCCTGGGCAGGACCTGTGGCTGACATACCAGGACTCCTGGCATCTCTCAGGCAGGTAGGAGACTCCATATGAAGCAAGGCCTCTGCGGCTTCAATTGTCTTATCTGTGCAGTGTACATTGCTTCCATGAACTGATGCTTCCACTGTAAAAAGGAAAAAAAAAAAGTGTAATGAGACCAGATTACTCACAGAAGTCTACAGGTATCACTGTACAACAGCACTACTCAATCTTAAACACGCAGACCCCCAAATTCCCAAATCGCCAGGTGTCTTTGCACCTTTCTACCTTCCTGCCAACAGAAATGTTCAGGGAAGACACGAGACAAGCAACCAACAAGAACCAACACTGGCACTTCTTGGATCGGATTTCTGGTTCACAGCCAATTCCCCGTTTTTATCAGGAGTTCAGGAGCTTGCAGAAGCAAACTTCGGGGATTTACCTTTTACCTCCAACTTAACCAGAATAAACCAGATTGTAATGAAGATGGTTGTAAACTGACACAGCAGAGGAAGAAAAGAATCCTATCCCAACTACTATCCCATTAAAATATAACGGTCACCTCTCTCCAGATTTTCAGTCTAAAAAACATACATATAAATACACAGTGAGCTTGCAAAACAGTTATATCCAGTTTTGTGTCCTGACGTTAAGAATATCTGTGAGTTGGGTTTAGCAGGGTTAAAAAAGAAAAAACACAAAGTGTTCAAACACTATGAGGGTGGTTTTTTAAGCAACAGGGGAAAAGGGTAAAAGTCTCTTTTTTCAAGTTCTGAAAGTTTATGAAAGCTAAGTAATCAATCAAAGCTAATTCAAAGTAACTTGAAGAGAGCGCACTTAAACTCCGATGCGGAGCAGACTGCTGGAGCTGGGCACGAAGAAAACGAACAGGCTTCGCAGGGGGGCTCCGATCCCCGTCGGGCCGGCCCCTCACCTCGGGGCGGTGTGGGGAAGAAGGACCCCGAAGGCACCACCTGGCACGGGGCACTGCAGCCCAAGGTACGCGTCCCGCTGCCGCCGCGTTACCAAGCCTTGTAAGGCAATCTGCCTGCTGCTGCCGCCGGGCTGCTCTATCTTTAGCCCGAGCAGGGTCACCTATCTCCGGCCTCGGAGAGGGAAAGGGGATTCGGCACTGGCTCTCCGCGACAGCTCCAGGGCACCTATCCTGTTACCGAAAGCGTCCGAGAAACAACTGGCGTCTGTTCAGGGGAAGCAGGGCCACGCTCCTGGCATCGCTTCTGCCTTAGGAAAGCGCTAGGGACACACACAGATTTGCGCAGGCACACGTGGGGAAAAGACCCAGCATGTTCCACTTTAAAAGCAAGGACTGAAAAGCTGGAAAACCCACCAGCCAGCAGAGCAAAAACATAACAGGACCAAAACCTGGAAGAGACACACATGCAGAATCCCAGGTGAAGGAAACCTCTGAACCACCCCAGCCGCCCACCGAGGCTTCTGCCACAGCCCTGTCCCCGAAGCTATTTAGGGGGCTTTATCTTTTGGAACAGCAGGCGCCTGATAAGGCTGAGTTCCAACAACAAAAGCCTACCCTGAGGGCATGGGAAACCCTGCCAACAGAAAGGGCCCTTATTACCCACACTGATCCACGGGCAGGGCAGTGCTGCTCCTGAGCCCTTCCCCTGCAGGCCCTGGGTGCTCTCAGTGTCTCTCTCCCGGGAATACAGCTGAGGGGTGTCCCAGGCCAGGCGCTGAGCACCTGCAGGAAGCCCTCAGCCTGCGGTTTTCTTTCTGAGGCTGCCTGGTCTCACACAAATGGGTGACTTGGTTTCCCCTCATCTGCCGGACAAAACTTTGCCCTGGCCTTCAGAACCCAGCGGTTACACCTGTATCAATTCCACACCAAAATCAGGAATTCCCAGTCAGCGTTTAGCCTATTATTAATCTACAGCATGGAAAAAACGATTTAAAGCAGGTCGACAAAGCTTTTCCACCGCCCTCTCCCCCCCAGCAAGAATTTCCTTTTCCGTTCCTGCTGGTTACCGCGCGGGCAAGGGGCAGCTCGCTTCTGTGCACACACCGGGCGCTGAACCCACAGGGCTTCCTTCACGCAGCTGACGCATCTCGGCAGCAAGGCAGAGTGCTGAATCAGCTCACCCAGCTCATCCATTCCTAACTGCTTATAAGCATACCACGTTCTTCTGCTTTTACCCGAAGTCGCGAGGTATTTCCTACAGGTAACGCCTGTAAGCTGCACCACGAGTAAGAGGTGCTTGGCACAGAGCAGGAACAAGGCGATAAAGGTAGCTTTAATTCTTCTTTGTACTTTTCCAATATTATCCCCACTTGATCAGGGGCTAGACCATGAGGAAAGGAGATGCAAGCCCCCCAGCGTTAGGGACCAAGGCTGCAATTGCATAGCAAGAAAGCCAGGGAGCAAAGGAGCCACCCCACCTTTGCCCTCAGTAGCCATCCCATTTCCAATAAGAAGAGCACTACCTGACCGTCAAAAGCCTCTGACATTGGAAATCACAAACTTCACAGATGTTTTCTCAACATAAGTTACTCGGGTCTACATGGAAATTGCCATCTAAAAAATATCAAGCAAAAAATAGCAACGCTTCTGCCCTGTGGCTGGAACAGAACACATGCTGGCTGTCCGTCATGGCAGTTAAACTAAACTAACGTGGCCAAAAGACATCTGTGAAAACACCCAATAAAATAAGCACTATCATCACGTTTGAAGTCTTCTGAGCTTGCTAGCTTCTCCTTTAGCCAGCCCACGGTTTTGGGCTCAGAAGCATTTGTCTACCCAAGGAGTTTTATGATAGTTTTTAGGCGTGATGAGGCAATGTTACTGCACCAACACTCTTGGAAAAGCAACGTGTCATATCTCAATGCAAGTCACATCTCAATGCGAGTTTTAAATAAAGTACCTTTCTGCCACTCTAGAAAGCGTCTAATTAATAGATGGGAGCAAGTCCAAGCACTCCGTCAGGAGGTAAAAAAAAAAAAATAGAGCTAGAAAAGATGAACCAAAGGTGAAGTGAGGGAACAGGTCCACAGAGAGGGGATGGGACAAGCAAAAGCCAGGAGGCTGTTCCTGAAGATGACCAGATAAAGCACGCTCAACTAAACGACACGTGTCACAAGGCTTGGTAGTACTTCTCATGAGAAGGACGGGGGAGAAAAGCAACCCAGAGAAGCAGGGTTCCTCAGTAAAAAGCCAACTTTGATCAAAAGGCACCACCACGGAAAACCACTGGCTGTTATTTACCGTGCGGTACCTTTCAAGCTCCCGTAGCTTGTGCTAAGACAAGCACTGCTCCACAGCAACCCTCGTCTGCTCTCAGTGCCTCCAAGGCTGTGGCACAGGAGCACAGTAACGTCAAGGCAGGAGGTTTTCCAACCAAAGAATAACGCGCGTGACCACGTTTTTGAAAAAGGTCTGAGTCACCAATTTCCTATTTCATTTGTAACATGATATGATGCCGCTGGGCAGGCATAAAGGACTCCCAGAACTAAAATAAACTGTACGGCTTGAACAAATCACTTAATATTTAGCTCTATTACTTTACACACTCATTTCAGGAAGAGCACTGCTTGCCCAAATCAAGCAAAGCAGTTCACTCGGCAGGAAGTACCTTTTCCAAACTTTGCTAACCAAGTACCAGACGAACTGATGCTTGCTGATCTTCAGAGCTAGCAGGGCCACGTTCATTTTCCATTCCTTTAAACCACATCTCATCTCTCTACTTCTATGAAGCAGTCTGATGCTGCAGCACTTATTAAAGTAGTCTGTTACAAAAAGTTTTCTGGTCTGTTTTCAGAAGAAAAACAAGAATCTTTATATACAAATCTGTGTGTCTACTGGAGAAGAAGTACTTGTGCTTTTTAAAAAGTGAAGTTAACAGGGCTAGTTGACGTCTATCTCCGGTTGTTGAGCTAATGTCTTCCAGCTCCACTTCCATCCCTCTAAGCAAATAGCGTGCACTGTAGATTATTCAAGGCTCTCAACAGCTGTTACAAAATACCAAACTTGGTAATTAAGTCTGACAAGGCTGTCCTTTAACTTTACACAACAAAATACTGCCAACACTTCAGTTTAGTAACAATATTCCCAGTTTTAACAGAAAAAAAAGTAACAAAATGAATTAAAGCAAGCGATAAAAAAATAATGGGCTGAAATTTTCAAAATGGTACTTTGTGAAATTGCGGTACAGCTCCCCTCTCTTTATCCGAGGAGCTACCGATGCCTGCGTTTACAAGGTCAACATTTGACTCTAGCTCTGATTTACAAAGGCTTATCCATTAATGCTATCAGGCACTGGCACGGTGCTGCAATGAAGAATTCACAATTCCGAGCATGGAGCTCAGTCAAGAGTAACTACAGGTATGCTAACAGACTCCAGTGAAGCTGACCGGCCTTCACGTGCTCATTTTATCTCAGTGTTAAAATGACGACAGCAAGCAGCAGTGTACAGTAGTAACTGTGTTTAACTTGTATTTTAATACAAAAATAAAATTGAATTAAAAAAAGAGTTGCCTGTACCGCTGATCTTTCCGTGTCCAACACTTGATTGGAAAAGAGGGCACTTTTAGCCCCCTGCTTCTTTTATGTCAGGCATACCTTTGGAAACCGGAGAGCAATTCCTTGCTTTTGTGAGCACTTTGAATCCCCTCAGTCCGCCTCTGTTAGTTCGGAAGACTGTCGGCTGCGCGGAGTTCCGGCGCAGTGAACAGCGCACCGCGCAGCGGCGAGGAACGAAGCGAGCAGCGGGCTCGAAGCACCTGGGTTTCCCAGCGCGTTGCCAGCCCAGCGCTGGGAGAACCGCTACCCGCGAGCCCAGGCTGCTCCCTCGGGGCCGGTAAGGGCCGGGCACTGACGGGGCCGGCCCAGCTCCCGGCGGGAGCGCGGTGCGGCCGCAGGCAGTGCCCACGTGCGGGCGGCGCGGAGCGGAGCGGCGCGGCGCCACTTCCGTGTTTACACGGCGCTGCCCCCGGCCCCGCGCGCGCGCCCCGCCAGCGCCCCGGGCGGCCGCCGCTCCGCCGCCCGCCGCGCTCCCATTGGCTGCCGCCGCGCCCCGCCCCGCCCCGCCGCCCCGCCACCGCCCCCCATTGGGCGCCGCGCGGCCGACACTCCCCCCTCGCCCCCCCCCCCCCCCAATACCGGGGGCCCGGCGGAGCGCGGCGCTTCCGTTGCGCGGCGGGGGGGGGGGGGGGGGGCACGGCCCCACGTGGGGGGGGGGGGGGGGCGGCGGCGGGACCGCCCTGCCGCCGAGTTCAAAACCGGGCGGGGGGGGGGGGGGGGGGGGGGCGGCAGGCAGCGTGGCGGCGGCGGGAGGACGGGCGGGCGCCCCGCGCACTTCCTGGTTGCGGCCCCGGCCCCGCCGCCGCCGCCGCCGCCCGTGTGCAGGTGCCGCCCGCTCGCCCGCCGCCGCCGCCCCGTCCTCCCCCCCGCGCCCCGTCCCGCCCCGCCCCGCCTGCCCTGCCCACCCTGCCCTTACCGGCGCGGATGAGGAGGTCGAGCTGGTTGGTGGGCCCCTCGTGCAGGGACGCCGCCATGTTTACGCTGCCCCAGCGCCTTCACGTTGCCCGCCGGGCGCGCGCGGGGCCGGCGGAAGAGGAGGAGGGGGGGGGGGGGGGAGCGGCGGCGGCCGTGCGCGCTCCCGCGGCGGTGCGCGCCCCCGCGGCGGGGCCGAGCAGTGCCGTGCCGTGCCGTGCCGTGCCGGGCAGGGCGGGCGGCGCGGGCACCGCCACGGCGCGGCGGCGGGAGCGCTTCCTGCGGGGCGGCGCGGCCAGAGCCGATCCTTCCGCCGCCGGCCCCAGACAGGAAGTGCCGCGCCGGCACCCGCCGCCGCCGCCGCGCCGGGGGGGGAGCCCGAGACCGAGCCGCGCCGCCGCCTCGCGGAGCCACGGAGGGAGGCGGCCGCCCCCCGGCACAGCCCCCCCGGCCGTTAGGGCGCGGCCCCCGGCCCCCCGGGTTACGCCGGGGGAGGCGGCGAGGAGGCTGAAGGCACGGAGATCAGCCTGCGGTTCCAGCCTTCCCGTCAGGCAGAAGGGCCGAGCCGACGGCTTGCTGCGCAAGCGGTTCAAACTTCCCCACGTAAAGCTAACGGGCGCCGGGTGCGCCCCTGTGATACGGAGAAATCTCTCCCCCTCGCGATTTTGTCCTTGGGCCTACGTTAGGTGGAGAAAGCGGCAGCGCCTGCCCCGCACAGGTAGCACAGAGCAGTAGTTGGGGCAAGTCACCTGCAACCGCCAAACTCGGTGCCTCAGGCTCCGGCAGATCACGCTCCTACTGCAAGGCTCAAAGCTTTTTAGGAATGCCATTTAATGGCCTCCTTCGCACACCGAAATAACATTCAGGCTTTTAAGACTTCACACTTCGTTCCCCGCAGCCAGGAACAGGTATCTGCCCGCTATCTCACTAACAGGCAAAACCCGCACGCGAGGTGGCTCCTTTCCCCCTTCGAGCCCCAGCGTCTATCTGAGGGCAGGCCCGTGCTCGAGCCCTGCCAGCCGCGCTCCCTCCAGCCCGACGCATGGACAAAAAAGGCACTCTGGGGCCAGCTGTGACGGCCAGAAGCTCCCGCAGATACAGCTCTGCCAACGGCGGAGCGCTCCTGTCGGCTGCTGTTACGCAGAGAGGTGGAACGGCAGCGTTACGAGAACTCTTCCTGTCAGCATTTTTCCACTAGGGGACTCTGCTGTATTCTCCGGCAGAAGTTTTTCCAGTGGGGACGAGCCCAAGGACAAGTAAAGGCATTCTGCATGGGCACACGCTTAAATGCGCAATAAAACTTCATAGCCCTTCATTAAAAATTCCTCGAGTTGAAGTGGAAACCTCCTGCAGTACACTCTAGTGGAAACACCGCTGCTAACTCAGCTTACATACCGAGGATCGAAATAACTATGTACTTATGTCACTGTCCTGGGCACCTACTGGCGTTAAAAATCACAATTTACCCAACACTTCTCTTCATCAAGCAGCTAGGTCCGCAGCACTAAAAATACCCTTTAAAATAGTTTGGCAGCTTAGGTATGGATCCAAAGGGTGCACTGAGCCACCAAACACCTTGGAAGATCCAGGCCTGTGACAACAGCAGCTCACACCCTTATACCCTCCAGAAGATGCATTCATAGCTTGCTGCCTTACTGTTTGGCATGTAATTCAGCGAGGACATTTTGCTGGTTGCGACTTCCAGCCGCAAACTAAAGTGCCTGGCAGGTATCCCAGTTGCTCCCTCTACCCCCTACAAGTAGAATGAGGTTTTGCCTAAGGTACATAAACTTTTTGAATAAACGCTTCCAAGGAATCCACGCATGTAATTTTTGACAGACACCATGCATATGAAAAGAATTATAATAATAATTAGAAAAAGAGTAAAGTATCAAGCTTTTGGCTTAATACCAGTTTTCCAAGCAGCATTTATTTACCCCTGCGAGCAGGCTTAGCATGGTGTTTGCCAATTCACGTGGAATGGACGAGAACAGCTGCACACATCATTCTAGTTCTTCACTGTCTGATCCCATAGGGAGATGGATGCCCAAGGGATTCCTATCAGCTGAAAAAATACAGGCCTACACACTTTCGAGACTGTAGACCACTACAATAAATCTACAAAACGATCATTTTGACCTGAACTTATTTATATACAAGTAATGACAAAGTAAAGCATTCAAGCATAACACTGACTTCAAGGAAGAATGTGATTTTCCTTGAAAGTTCTGCCGCTCCTCAGGTTTAAACTGTATGGTTTACAGTATTTTATGTTAAACACCAATTGATTTGTCATGCTAATAAAATCTTACCAGTTCAGGGAAAAAACACAGTCAATAGGGAAAAAAGTAAATGTGCACTTATTTTTTTAATCTCTCTTTTAAAGCCTTCTTTCTAGGCAGAAGGCTAATGAAGAGGGCTACAAAGGCTACTCTGGAGGAGTGGTGGGAGGCCCAAAGAGGCAGGAAATATTTACCACAGTGTAATACGACTACATGAAATTGCAGATTAATTTATGTTCCTCTGTTGTAAAGTAGAAAAAAAGTTATAGAAACAGCATTGTTCTTTGTCAGGCAGGAATATATTCATTATCTTATCTTTTTATTATTATTGGCTTTTAGTGTTAGAATACACAGAGATCAAGTTTTATTGTAATTTGTTTACCACAAGCTCAAGCTGGCAAGACAGCTGGGCCTCCTTCAGGTATGTAGGCCTCTACATGCTCGTCACGTGCTAGACCTACCAACTGCCAGAAAAGAAAAAAAATCAACATGTTCTATTATTCAGGAAAGCCACCGTTTAAAATAATGCAAATTACACACATGAATGTAGTAAGTCATTAGTAATTTCATGATGATAACGAGCAAGCGCATTTGCAGCAAACACAACTCCATCCCTGTTCACTTCAGAGTCTTTGGCAGATAGGTAACTTGGGCAACAGGAATACTATCCGAGTGAATTATATCCCCTGACATGTAGGGATGCAGGAGTAAAATACCTGTCAACTCAAAGGGATACGGACAACTCTGCTCACATGAAAAGAAGTAAGTTTCACTTTGGCTTTGCAAAACACACTAGTTAAACTTCATACGGATTATTCTGAAAAAGTGAAAGACAATCCAAGAGAATAAAATGAATGAGACTAATTGCATGCAAGACAGCTGATACAAAAATTCAAAATATGAAAAAGGGGAAAGTTTCAGCAGATTTGCAGAAGTGGGTGGGAGTGGAATCGTCTATCTAGCACTTCCCTGAAGAGTCACATTCAGCAACTATAGAGGAATTACAAGTCTCCTCTCCCCCAGTTTCCTATGCAAAATTTCCCTTTCCGCCACAGTTCTGACAAACATATGGAAGACATCTCTGGCCAAGGAGTCTAGCTTCCCTTGGGAAGCTATTTCACAAGTGCTGTAACTTCACATACTAAAATTACAACCTTCTAATGACACCTTTTTCCTTCACTGCCCATCACTGATGGCAAACGCTGAACCAGAAAGAAAAATGTTTATTTAACTATTTTTAGCCACAGAAGATTCCGGTTGTATTCTAGCATGATAATTCTATGCTCGGAAAAGGCACTTATCATAAAGCAGTTATTAATCCTTAGAGAGGTAATTGGTTTGACTTCATTTGATTAAACAGCCAAGGGTAGACAGCGATCTGTCACTGGGTGATATTTGCAGTCTACATGAATGCTTACAAGCAAAACCATGAGAAGTTGAAAGAATAACACAGGAACAATACCCAAATGCCAACCAAACTAAAATGCTTCAGGTAACTTAACAATTCCAGGAGTGTCTTGTCCTGAGTGCAGAAGGGCCTTCAATTTCCAAACAGTTACAGAAAAGTCAGATTTGTCCAGAATCCTGAAGAAATTCACCTCTAGCAACTACAGAAGTAGTAGCCTGCTGTTGAGGACAGCAACTATCCAACTGTTGATACCAACTACCGCACTGCAACGGTAACGACACACAGAAACACTCTTCACAGATTGCAGAAACACCAAAGGCCACGCGCCTGTATCAGCACATCAGCATCACCATCCACTGTGGATTTTACAGCAGAAAACTGCAGAAGTAACAGCAAACTAACCACAGAGTGCCCCTGGAAGAACCAGGGAAATACTGAGAAGGGAGGCTGCGACTGTGCTTGCGTTATTTCCTTGACTACACCACGTGAAGTCCAGTAACAACAAAGCCACGAGTCCGTCACGGCCTACACCTCCGGGTAGACCCAGACTCCAGGTATCACTATCCATAAGGCAGTCAGTGATCCCACGAAGTGAAGAAAACGTATGCTCAGGGTTGGGTACTACAGGCAAACAGAAAGGAGTTGTTCAAAATAACAAGGGTCTAAATTCCAGCATGATCACTTGTGAATGCAGAACAAGAAAGACTTGTCTGTCTCAAAAAATACTGAAGTATGAAATTCCTTGCCTTATAATGAAATTCTTTAACTTGAGGGCAGTCTAGCAGTATCACAAATCAGGCGTTTCCACAGCACATTACCTGAGTTTACAAAATTGACAGTATTTGAGATTGGTAACAGAATGGCATGTGAGCTAAGCCACCGTTAAACAACAACTCTGTTCAAGACCTAGCATTTACAATTCCTAAGACTTCTTCTCTGGTAATAACAAACGTCTACTCTGTAAATCCACAGAATCTTTGAGCAGAACCTTCAGCCCCTGTAAATACACATGGCTTTACTGAGATCCTAGAATTTATTAACTACCTTCTCCCTTTTAATATGCAGGTCACCTTTAAAAATTATTACTTTCAAGTTTGTCATCATATTTTTGATCAATAAAGACCACTAACTTGTGCACTCATACCAAGATGGTTTTGGCATGTCGGTGCATTCTAAATGCAAGATACGAACTACAGAATGGTTCAACTTAGGCCAGTATAATGACTCTTCGTAGTAACGTCTGACAATTTCTTACTCCCAGCTGGAACTGGAGTTGGGAGTTTAGAGGGGACTGCAAATCTGTACATCTAAGGTCTAATTCAGTGCCCCGTTCTAGGAAGCCATTCAGTTAGCCTCAACCACAAAAAAATATATGTAATTATGCTTGAAAAGTGTACGTTAAATAAGTTTTTATAACCAAATACTTAGTCTCACAGTGTTCTTTCAGCACAAATGGAGCACCTAAAAGCAGCAAGGTAGAAACCCAAAACGTACAAAGAACTGTTTACAACAACCAGTCTGTTACTGTTACATAAAAATATTATCATCCATAGTGCAGCTGCACCAGCTCTTTCCATTAAGTTCTCAGAAAAGGAATCACCAAAGAGTACACAAAATTCAAGTTGCAGTTAAATTTGGTTTCTGAATTAAGAATGTCACTGAGAACAGATGTACATGGCCCACAGCGTAAGTGCTCCAAGTAGCACATGCAACTGAAGGGGCATCATATTGTTTCACGGTCATCAGCATTTACCTAGCAAAAATGCAATGGATTTCACGGCAGGGAGAACTCACGCCAGCGTAGTAGCAACATGGTGTAAAAATGGTGTAAAATTAACTCACATTCTTAGTCCACAAATGTGTTTGAGACATCAAATTTTTGGCCAAGAGCAAGTACTCCATCTTCACTCAAAGCTTTATCTTTTTTTTCCTTTTATCTAGCATATGGGCTTCATCTTAGCTCTTTGATGAAGATGGTGCCAGCTTAAGCTGAGAGTTTAATCAAGTTCACAGATCATCCAAACTCTGGTTTCTAGTCAGCACAGGCAAACTGTTCTCTGCTTTTAAGAATTCTTATCAAGTTGTCAGAGTAAGGAAACAAAGTTCAATCAATAGGATATGTCAGCACTGCTGAAACGTATGCTGGATGTTAACTCATCTTTTCTGACAGGCAGTTGGATCAAGTAATGTACGGACAAAATGAAGGATACATTGCTTTGTTTATCACCTACATATACGTGCCAAAATCAAACGTAAGATTTTAACCAGCTCTAACGTCGAGTTCTAAGTATATGACATTTAACAACCAACACAAACTTATCTTAGATAAACTTAAGAGTTCACAGGCCCACACTCACATAAAAGAAGTCAGAAGAAAACGATTTTAATAATAATGAGAATAGACATACAGCAGCAGAAACCAGAACAGGTAACAACTAGAGACTTTACGCAGATACACAAAACTAGTTCCCATGCTGATAACAGCGTAATAACCTGAAATTTCCCCTGTAAAAGAAGATTTGCCTTAAAAAATATACATTTCATTAATGCATTTGTTTAAATCAGGGGAGAAGTTAAGCCTAAATTCACTGTTTATTCGTCTCCTCCCTCCTTAAGAATGACTACCAATTTACACGATAGCTGCAACTGAAGTTCCTGGTGGAAAAAAAAAATTAAGAGATTATAGACAAACATACCATCATTGTTGTCTTTGTGGCCCAATATTTTTCCATCAGATGGTAATCCTGGAGGGGCTCATTTTCAGACCCCCATATTTTCCTGCAGATCTTCTACCCCCCTGTGGCAATAATATTTTTAGAATTAAAACAGAATTTCAGCTTATACCACAGGAGGAATTCTGATGGAACATCAAATTCAAAAATGCGGGGACACTTAACAAGTCGAATGATATCTCAACTTCTCAAAAGCAGTTTTGTTTCCTCCTCTTTGATCTTAAGGTTGTGAGAAAAAAAAATCCCAAGCCTATACTTGTCCCTTTGATGATTAACAAAAAGCTAGGGGAAAAACACTATTGATACAAGAAATTAAAGTCACTGAACCAATTAAACCACGGTATATATTGGCAACATGATGTTGGTGTACTTGTCAGGTGGATAAAGTTTTACTGTACTTACAGCAATGTTTGATTAACTCCTGTCTACTGTACAACAAGTTTTGTAAAGAGTAGATAACACTGGTTTTGCAAATTCATCATAAGTGAGAGAATACAGAAGAAAAGTAACACCAGTGTAGGCTTAAAATCAGAAAGTACTAACCAATTTTCACAATGAAGTTCCAGATAACTCTTGGCACTTTTAAATAGCATTATCCTATCACTTACGCACTCATCTAATGCCTTGTTTGATTAAAAGACCAGAAATCAACCATGTGTAAGATCAGCAGATCATAACTGTGGTACCTTCAGCACTGCACATATAGTAAACCCAGAGATTAGGTTATCCCATTAACTGACACGCATCCACATTAGGGGTTCTGTGTCATGACAAATTAACAGAACTACAGAAACTTAATTTCAGAGTGGTTGCTTCTTTAAGGACAGCACCTTATGCTGTTAGGTAAACTGCAAAGATTTTGCTGAATAAACCCAGATTTGAAGGGCTAAATACTTTAAGGACAGACAATTTCTCAGGAAATGGAAGCCAAGGAAATTTGGATATTATAAATCAATCATTAAGAAGGATGTATTGTTTATTACGCAAACACTTGGACTGTTGCAGTAAACAAAATTTAAAGATTTTTTTTTTTAAGGATGTTGACTCCATCCCCAATAATCTAAAGGTATTACGCCTAAGAGTGATATCATACACGTCAGAAAATAAATTTAAATACTATTTCTAAGGCTTACACTTCGCCTATAAAACATTGAAAAGGCACTAATTACTTCCATTGAGAATGTCATACGGACAGTTGGAAAGATCAAAATTCTTGTATTTCATTTTTCCTAGAAAACTTTTATCAAGAATTTTTTCCTGTTCCAAGCAAACAGGCAGCTTTTCTGGAACAGGACTGAAAAATATAACTTGAAACACTAAGTGTTTCTTGTTTCTTAAAAGAAAAAAAAAAGAAAAACTTGTCAGATTTTACTTTTATAGTTAATGGATTAATTTTATAGTTAACTGATTAATTATAATTAATTATACTTGACTCATGAATCAAGACAGTAGTAGGAGACAGGCTGGAAGGAGTCTGAAAGGCAAAAAAATATACTCTCAAATTAACTAAAAAACATCATTATTTATAGGCATGGTTATCTATAATGATTATATAGCCTAATTGAATCATGATTTCATAAACAGTAAGTTTTTAAAATACTTTTTTTTTAAAAAAAAAAAAAAAAAACTACATTACAGGTCCTGATTCTGCCTTGGATCAGCACTGGCAGTCCTTGCAGTACACACAGTCTCAAACCCAGTCACAGAGCAGCAAGCCACAAACAAACCACTCAATGCACAGTACAAATCATCTCTTCAGTGTCTTAAGTAAATTCTACCACCTCAGTTACCCCATTACGTTTAGCACAAAGGGCACTGATTCATATCTCCAAAGGCTAGAAACGTTGCATTGAACTAAAATTATAGAGGATTAGATTAACTGCAAAGTAGCTCGGGGCTCTTGGAATAAATATTTCGTGAAGTTATAAAGCATGTAAATCAGTAGTCATTAGAATTACAAATGGCTCGTTGCAAAAAAAAAAAATTGCCACCTATGGCCAACAGTAGAGATACTGACAACTGTACATGTATTATGTTAAATGGATAAATGTCATTTCAAATACAGCCAAGAATTCTTTATGATGCCCCACAAGACTGCCTCCATTAGAACAGTCTAATCCAAGCAATTTTCATCAACAGTAGTTAAAAACTCCATGTGGAACCATTACGCAGTCACATGTAATTGCATCATGACAATTGCACTGGATTGATGTTGTACATACTATACAAATAATAAAGAAAAGTTGGCGTATAGGAAAGGATTACATCTCTCCCCAAAGACCTCTTGGAATCACAAATTGTAATATTTATTACTATTTTTTTAGATCATTATATTTTAATTTCTCATCTACACTACTAAAAATTGGCTTTTCTGTGCACATTATCTTTCTTTATAATTGTTGTATCAAGAATATTAAAACAAAGCTTTAAACATTTGAATGAATTTTATTTTATATTTTATTTTTATATTTTATTGTGCTGTTACACTAAATTTTTATGGACGTATTAAAGGTATTCTGACATTTAAAAAATAAATAAATACAATCTATCTGTAGTCAAGACACATTCCATAACAATCCCAGCCACAAACTCACCAAATTATTGTGTAAACTGACCCGTAAATTTTAAGACTGTACTTTCAAATATCGAGACTTGGAAGCAGTCACGTATTTCCCCAAACAACAGCTTAAAAGAAAAATCCCTACAGAAGAACTATGGGTTTTTAACTGTAATTTCTACCAATTTACTGTAGCCAGAGAGTGATACTTAAAAACATAGAGTTCATTTGCAGTAGCTCTTCATTCTGAGAGCGTTGTTCTCCTAGCCATCAATTTATCAAAATCTTACTCACAAGAAGAGGGACACTTGATGTTTAAAAAGCGACACCTCTGAATGCAGAAGGTATCAAAGTACAAGCACTTAACAGTTTTTAAATACAAGTTTAATTTATAAAACTCAGCTTCTGGGGAAAAACACCCTCACTTCTCACTTACCTTAACCATAGAAGTTTTACTACCATAGTCAAAAATAATTTTTTAAAAATACACACTTCATATTTTTTCTTTACATTATATTAACTCATAACAGGCATATTTAATTCAAAACACATTTCAGTAAACTGGAATTGCAAGTATTCTCACGAAACCCGAACCATTAGTTCATTCGTATCTTATAAAGTTGATGCATGTAGTTTTTGATGCAGTGCCATGGGAGATTAACATCCACATTCAGAAAACGTATGAGCAATTTCATCTACTGGTTAGGGAGCAACTTGAACTTAAACCTACCAAGTCTAATGGGAATGCACATGCATTTATTGGGCTATGAAGCTAAGCAACCGAGAGGAGAGTCTGTCAGTTTTGTTTTGCCTGCCCGATATCATGAATTCAAACCTCCAGCTCTAATTTAGGCAGCCCAAGGATATGAACGTCAGCTATCTGTGCTCTGCTCAAGCGGTCTCTCCAGTTCAGTATCGAATGCCCAAGAGAACCTGTCCTCCCTCTGTGTACAGGTCCCTATCCCAGCACTCATCAGGTCCTCCGCTGAACCATGTCAGCATGATAAATCAGCAGAAAGTTAACCCAGCAAAAATACCGAACAGTAGAGGGCTTCTCTACTATTTTTTCTTGCAAAATCAGCATACTGAAATGGTTAAAAAGAAGTTCAAGTATAAGCGCAAGAAAGCAGGAGGGACCCATGGCAATTGCTGCGCAGCAGCAGCCTGGCAATTTGATGTCATTAGGCTCCCATAGGAGCACAGCCTTTGTTTCTTCAGACTGTTTAAACAGACTTAGGTCTCCCACAGAAAGATCAAAGCTCATAAGCATGTGCTTTGGAAAAAAAGGTGCACAACCAGATAGACACATCCCTAAATAGGTCAGTCAATTTAACGCCAAAGCTCTATTCCCTTCCTCATTCATAACTTGTTACCTTCCCATATAGCTGAGTTGATTTCAATCCATTAGGCTTTTTGCCCATAAAAGGACAGCCCAACTCCATTCCCTCCAGCCATGCTCTCCTGCCACTAAATCAGCAATGAAACCACTCTCAGAGCAAAAAAGCAGGATAGCAAGGGACAGAGCAGAGAGCTCACTGGGAGGGGGAAAGAGTTGGAAGATAGGGTAAATCGAACAGTGCAGTCTATATTGCCAGCTGCCCCGCAGTTATTTGGCTCAGACACATTGTAAAACTCAACTCTAACCAGGTTCCTGGCTCAGCTGATTTTTAAGAACTCCATGTTTAGCTGCCTTGCTAAACCCCTGCATAACAAAGTAACAAACACATAAATGAAGATTCCCCTACTCATGAGGGTACGCAGCACTACAATGCATTACACTAAACCTAGGGTGACATTTTTATCTGACAAGCCCCAATCCTGCTGCCACTGAAGCCAAGTATAAGTAACTTCATTGGCAACAGATCTGATACCAGGTCAGCATCTCTACTCTGCAGTTAAATACAAAGACACACTCCTCACGGACTTCTAAAAGAAAGAAAATCTAATAGGGGAAAAAAAAAATAAGTCTACCTGTTTCCACAGTTTCAGTCTCAATTTCTTGTTCCTCTGCTACATCTTGCATCAGATAAGTCTCGTCATCATAAACCAGGACCTGAGCAGCGTAACCCTGTTCTAGTCTGGCACTAGGAACTGGCTCCACAATCACTGCTGGGAATTCAGAGACTGGCTCATTTTCCTATAGAAAGAAAAAAAAAACTCTAAATACTGCACTGTTGAACTCTAAATCAGTACTTTCCTTTTATGCTCTTACATATTTTATGGAATAATAACAATGTTGAAGGTTTTTAGAAGAAATTTTCTTTTAAATGGAAATATTAAAAAAAAAAAAAAGTAGAGCTTATTGTCCACCAGAGGGACATTCCTGAATCTCACTCCTGACTCTGAGCACTTAAGATTTAAAGCATCAGACACCTTTAAGATAATTAAAAAGCTTGCTGTTTTGCAGTAAGACACTCAGCTGTGGGAAGTGTTTCTTTTCTCCCTCCTCTGTTAAACATAATCAAGGCTTTGCCTGTATACTGCAACATACCTACGGCTGACCTCTATCTTATGAACACTCATGTTTTGGATTAAATATATAAGCTATCACAAAAGAACTAGCTACTTCAAAGCCCATATGGCTATCTCTACTTGTTTAAGGATCAAAATGTCTGTTACAGCATACTTAATCTGTTCAAGTGTTGCAGGAGTGGAACTCTGCCAAACACAAAATTTACCACAACTTACAGGATAATAGAATACTTTTTTTTTAAAAAAAAAAAAAAAAAAAAAAAACACAAAATAGAAGCAAATACACTGTTAGCTAACTTTGAAAATGGTCCTTGTACTGTTTTGATCGTCTCATCCTGCCTCAAGACACATCTGAGATCTTTACTTTAAAGAGATGCTTAGTACAGAATTTCTTTTTTGTAAGCTCAGTCCACAGTTGTACCACAGACTTCAAAGCTTACTGCTTCCACTCCCCTGCAATAATATATCGAATAAGAGATCCTTGAAAAATGGTCTGCTCTATAAC
This sequence comes from Cygnus olor, assembly GCF_009769625.2. Taxonomy (NCBI): domain Eukaryota; kingdom Metazoa; phylum Chordata; class Aves; order Anseriformes; family Anatidae; genus Cygnus; species Cygnus olor. The sequence continues at coordinate 37,598,752 of NC_049172.1, read as the reverse complement.
ACCCCATACAACAATCTCTGGTCCATTTCACGCACAAGTTCACAGTAAATTTTTCTTTCAAACTGAGATAAAAGGTATAAAGTGTGTTAGTAAATAAATTCTGTTTATTTTTCTAACCTCCTCTTTTTTTATTCCATTGCTGTCGAACTCCAGGCCAGGGCCTCCAGTGTCAATCACAGCTGATGTCATGGTGCATCCCCTGAAGAGGCTTTGAGAGCTACTATCTATCCCGAAGACTGTAATGCTGATAGGCTGAGGTTATCAAAGGCTTAAATTCACAATCCACTTCTGTTAAACAGCTAGGAACAGGTGGCTGAAACACAAAATAGTTTTAAGTTATTTGCGCAGTTTACACTCAAAAGACTTTCAACATTTAGAAAAGTTATTGCCTGATGCATCTCTACATCAAGAGAGGGCATCAGTGAACACAACAGAGAAAGATGGTGCTGACCTTGGTAAAGTTAACACTGAATATTGTCATACAACACGAGGTTCAGATTAACTTTTAATAATACGATAATAAATTTCATTTTGGTTCTTTTCAATTTGTTGAATTTCATACATTAATTTGAAAAACAAATAATAGGCTTAGATATTTTCAATCAGCCAAAACAATGATGGATTTCTTACTGAGGTCAAACAGCAACAAACTCTGAGATACATGTTTGAGTTAGTATGGTTTTTATACAGCAACTGTTTCCCTATTAAGTTAGGAAGTATTTTTCAAATCACATTTTCTCTTTTATTCTATTGGTTCCATAGTCATTTCATAAACCCGTAGTTTCATTAAATTTCATCAACTTTTCAAACATATTGCCTTTCTACAGCAATTCACATATAATATACATCCCACTAATACACACCTAATTTCTAAGCTACAGTTTTATTTGAAATAAAAAGCATTGTAGCAGTTCCACTTCTTTCTTTTTCTACAGAGGAAATTGTTATGATTTTTAAAAAAAAGCTTCACAGCATAACACTTTAAGTCAAGTAAACTGTGGACTCCTTTAGCTTATAAAGATACACAACCTCCATCTTTGTGAATTTCTTCATACTAGACTAACCGCAGAGCTTTGTTTCTAAACAACTGCTATTTATTTATTCTGTATAAATCTTATTGCTCATATCCTGTCTTTCCAAGAGACAAATAACCTGTGTTCATAAACCCTGGGCAGCGAAGAGCAGTTTACTACTTCAAGATGCAAACTAAGAGGCTCGGCTTCTTGGTTGTACAACAGAAAGCGCATACTCCACGTGAGACATAAGAAGCCAATCTGATACCAATTACCCTTGCAAGTAACTCCACGGAGATCAATGCATTGTAACAGAAGTCAGAAACCCATGATTTTTAATAAAATCCACCTTTTTAGAAAGCTAGCGCAGTCAAAGAGGTCTAGAAGGAAAAAAAATGCATCTTCCAACACACATAATGATGAATAAAGAACTTTATAATTAATACTCTAGTGGGTAAACTCAATAATCCTGCTTCTCAACAGCAGGCATCCAGCTTCAACTGAATTAATCTTGCCTATACAGTGAAGTGCTAGCTCAGATTCATGCAGAGCAACAGGAAAATCTTCATGGACACAATAGCTTAGGTATGCTAGCAAAAATTGTTACTGTTCTCCCCAGCTGGATGTCAACTAAGAAATAAAGTTGAGAAAATAATATTATGCAAAAGGTGTTTGAAAAGCTTCATTTATCAAAGTATTGAGAATCCTTCAGCACGCCACAAAAAGGGGTTCAGAAAGGCATCGTTTCTGTTATCAAATCAACTCAGCACAACAAGTCAGTAGCCAAGAAGAATAAATTCTGACGGCAGCTTTCTAGGCAACTGATTCTCATGTCTTGGAAATCAAAATTGAATAAAAGGACACCATCATAAGTTGTTATTATTGCAGCAGCAGAGTAAGCACAAGACGTATTCCAAAGGAAAGGAAAAAATACATGCCATTTAGAAAAAATCAAGGTGCTTTTGCTTATGTGGGCACTCAACTTGAGAAGAAAAAGCTTGATTCATGCCTAAAAATACCTCACTTGCATGAAAAACCAACACAGTATTACTTTCTTTTTCAAGGAAAGACTAATAATCAAAAAACAATTCTAGCCTTACTAACGAAACAGCGGAAAATAAAGCAAAGACCTCCTCCCCTCCCCACACACTATTCAAACTGAAAAGCCTTCAGAAAGCATCCTCAAAGCCATACGCACCTGTCACCCTCCAGGCTTGCAGCACAAAAAGCCTGCTCCTTACCTGCCTACCAATTCCCACATTTCAAAAGCCATTAAATTCAGAAATACGCAGAGTGGAAAAACAGCTGTATATGAATACACCAAAATAACCAAACCAAAGAAAAAAAAAAAAAAAACCACTTTCCCTGGAAACAGTCTTTTTTGTTTTAGTTTTCCATGTAGATCCACATTAAAAACACTGCCAAGCACAATCATAACCCAAAAGAGGAGTCCAAAGAATAGAAAATTCATTTTAATTTATTTTAATCCAATCAATTTCAAACACTGGCATTATTCCTGCAACTCAGACTTGTGTCCACGCAAGAACATATGAGCACTACAGGTACCACTTCTACACTGTTTAAGCACGACACAAAGCTAAATTGGTTCCCGTGCAGTGCGTTAATACAAATAAACGCTCGCATACTAGACCGTGCGTACTGTACATTCATATTGAATCTACTATAATCCCACACAGGTGGCCAAACAGCTGCCAGATCGCAGCAACTGAAAACACTTCATATGGTATACTAGATCAGATTATGTCCAAAAAAAAAAACCAACCCACCCTGCTATTTCTCTGTCTCCTAGGTTACAAGAAGTTTTGATGACTTCTGCACCGATTTATCTCTACAGGAATAACCAATTACCTGCAGAAGTGAAGTTAGAGCAGTGCAGGAACACAGATGCTCCTACAGAATCCTCATTTTCCAGTTACAGCAAAATTCCTAATGAATGGAAACCTTACAGAGAAAAATATACAGGGGGATGACGAGGATGCTCCATCTCTGCGTTCATTGAAGGGGTGGTATCTTCAGACGGACGGCACGGAACCGTCCAGACAAGGAATATACAAAAGGCCCGGAGTCTTTAAAGATCGGGATTTGAACTTTACACTGAGACTCTTCCTATCCAGCAAACTTTTCAAAAACCTGACGGGGTGGAAAAATAAAAGCCCACCAAGCAGCAAGTGGGAAGTCAACAGCTGCAGCCCAGCATGGTTTAGCAGCAGTAAGCTAGAACAAGGCACAGACTGCTAGGTGTGTGGACGTCTGATTCGTGCAGATGCATCCCTTTCTGAACGAAGCAGCCACGTGTAGGCCCTCTCTGTCTTCACTACGCACTGCGTTCTCGTGGAACCCTTTCCACGTCACTCGTGACTTTCAGAAGAATACCAGATCTATTCCCCACCCTCTCTTCTCCCTAGCAAGAGGCACCTAATTCAACCTCTGTAAAAGGGAAAGACTGCCTAGACACTTCCAAAAATCGCTTCCAAAATCCACGTTTTCCAAGCCTAAGGGAGACCAAAAGGCCAAAAAACAAGACTGATTCTTTGAGTAAGAGTTGATCCAGATCTTCAAGAAAACAATGATACAATGAGCCAGCACAGAAGCTGGATCAAAGCATGACTATTTTTGAGTTACAGAAGAACATTCAGAAAGCTTAAAAAGCACTACATTTTGTTCACTTCTGGATAGGTGCTCACACCAAAGCAAAACATGGAATTACATCAGAGGGGAAAAAAAAAAAAAAGGAAAAAAACAAACTCTAAAATTTCCAAAATAGCTGACCAAATCATTTCACTACAGACCTGACATCCAGCTTCTGTTCTTCCTAGTCACTGGAAACTGCAGAGACAAACTAGTTCTGAATCACTCGGAATACCCCTTATAACAGGGAAAACAGCTTTGCTGCACAATCCCCGAGTATTTTTATGCATATCTTGCAGAACAGAAATAAATCTAGGTGCTCCCCCCCCCCCAAAAAAAAAAAAAAATCAGAATCTCAAAGCTACCTTCCTTACCTCAACAGCAAGACGCTTCTGTTCATCACTGCAAAAGACACAGAATATTGGTCTTCACAGGCTGCACTTTTCATAAAGGCTACAAAATTTTCAAGCAGCTTATTCCCATGATTAGGACTATACTTAGAACGTCTACATTATGTACCCAAGCATCTGCCTACAAGAAATCCAAACATTCCTATTATGTTTTGGGTAACTACCAGAGAAGGGTAAAAACACCGCACATCGCAACGTAAACGAGTGTGTAACAGTCATACAAAACACCAAATTTTAAGTCAGTCCCTCAGTGTGCATCCACTATCAAGTTAACAGAGAAGCAAACAAGCAGCTTAACAGAACTAAAAAAAAAAATAATAGTTGCAAAATGGTATGAAAGGGATGGCACCTCTCCTGTGCCAGACTCAACAAGAAGCTATTTAGGACTGGGTTCAAGACTAACTCTGTGTAAGACTGCAAATAGTTTTAGTACAGTTTTATTTAAATCATATGCAAACAAACAAAAAAAGTCTATGCTTGAAAAAAAGATGCACACGCTTGTACCCACACAAGAAAACAAGAAAAACGTCCAGAAGACTGGGCAGTAGTGATCAGAGGCAGCTGCTCCCACAGCAGTCAGAAGAAACATAAGAGTGCTTGGAACAATGTCCCCCTTTTATTCAGCTGGCATCCAAAATCCTGAGGACGGATTTATGCAGATACCTACACAGATCCAACCGCAAGAGCAGGGCTGCAGCCAACAGTAGCATCACATACAGCTTTTTTCAAGAAAGCCTTTCCTTAGTTTGATCAAACCAGTTAAAGAAGTCAGCTTGAAAATGAAATAAGTTATACGCACAGAAACACAGCGGCCAAGATCACTGCTGAATCCCCTTAACTGCAACAAGGCTCCACAGGAGCACAAAGGTGGTCTTTCATAGGTAGTACCTCACACATACCAAGGAACTGTCACCACCACTCTGATACTACAAAGTAAGAACACTGGAAAAAAAAAAAAAAAGTTTGGCCAACTCAAAGTTCTTTTTAAGACATTTTCCCAGACAACTTCACAGCTCTGGCTGACTGATTTACACTGGCATCTGCAGGCGAAACTGTGAGTTAACTTTATTTTCTTGAAACACAGAACAAGTCTAAAAACTAAAAAGGACCAGTTAGTGCAAAAGCTGATGGAGAAAAAAGATCAAAGAGAATCACAGGGTCCGCTCAAAAAGATGACACAGGGAAACCTCTGCATCCCCAGCTTCAGGAGAACAAAACAGACAACGATGCAATTTATAGCAGCTTAGAAATTACACCGAAAGTTACAGAAAGAGAAATCAAAATAAGGAGTGGTCAAAGCATAGTTCAAAAAGTACGGCTGCAAAAAGCGGCCACAACATACTTCGGAGCACCAGGAGCATCCATCCAACAAGGCAGCAAGTCTGTTGCTGAATGCACAGAAATTATTATGTTGGACCGAATTAATGGTGTACCCAATCCAGCAAGAAACTCAAGGAACTACTTCCACATATATTTAACCAGAAAATCTGACCATCCACAGTTTGTTCTGAAACCTCAATCAATAGCTAAAGCTGATGAGCCCCAAGAGCCTACAATCACTGAAAAACTATTAACGTTCTGCAGAAAGCTTTGTGACTTCAGCGCTCTTCTTCTGGCCCTTCCCGTATTTTATCTTATCAGCAGGCTCTCTTCCCACTGCTCTCTATTTAAAGATTCCCTGAAACCTTCTTTTCCCTCTGACAGAAGACTCACTCGCATGCCCAGCCCTACTCCCTACCAGCACTTCTCTTTCCTCCATGTCAATTGTGGGTCCTTAACATCCATTTCCACTCCCCCACAGCCCAGAGCAGGGAACAATTATTCATCGCTTTACATAATAAAAGAGCAGAGACAGATGAAAAAAAAAAAAAGGATGCAGGTTTAAAACAAACAAACAGAGGAAGCAGTGCACACCAAATATGTGATTCATTTTCAAAGGATGTTCTAGAGAACAAAGGAGTAAGAATTTCAAGTTAGCTTTATGGAGATAAAGCCCTTCAATGGCTTAACCGATTACTGAAAACACAGACGCACAGCCTGAAGTTTAGAGGCTTTCTGAATCTGCTACTACTGAAACCTCAGAGATTAAAAGAGTATGCCACTGAGGCCATCATACAAAAAACCATCACCCTGTTCCCAGCACCCTTCCTAAAGTAGGCGATGCTGCCAGAGAGGGAGTGAGGAGAGAGGGAAGAACCTGGGAGCAGCCCCACCACGCGCAGATCTGCAGCCTTGTATTTAACTTCCCTAATACCTCGGAAACAAAGTTTTGCTGCGAGCATTACAGATTCAGATCTCTCTCTTCAGCAGTACTCAACAGAATAGGCAGCTTTATTAAATCCCCCTCAGACAACAATACAGAGATTTCAACGTGCTCTCGGATACTTCCGTAAAGCGATGCAGAATCGCTACGTTCCCGGAGCTTCCTCCAAAATGCCGATGCTTGCACTGTTTCACCTTAAAGCCACGGCACACGAGGTACGCGCACGGTCCCCATCCCTCCCCCCGTAGGCCGCAGACACCCGTGCCGCTGTGCCAGGCTGCTGCCCCAGCGCCGGGGGCTCCCCGCCGCCTGCGCCCTCACCCCGCTGGGCTCGGCGTGGCTGGGCGCTCTGTGCCTCGCCTCGCCAGGCAGCTGGCCAAGCCTGCCGCACGCAGAGCGACGACAGAGCAGCCCCGCGACGGAGTCGCGACAGGGGTGAGTCGCTGCTGGGGAGGAACGCGGCGCTGAAGCGCAGCCGGGAGAGCTTCGCTCCCCGGCAGATGGGGACGCCGCCTCCTCGCTGACAGCTGGAAGCCCCGGCAGCCTGCGAAGCTAACCGGTTAAAGGAGCAGCTGTAGGAGGCGCGAGGGCGGCGGGCAGGCGGCAGGCGAGGCGCAGGAGGAACGAGGGCGGCGGGGACACCCCCGGCGGGGCCGAGCTGCCGCGGCGCGGGGAGGCCGGGGCTGCCATCTTCCCCCCGCCGCCGCGGGTAAACAAGGCGCCGGGCACGGCTCGGCACGGCTCGGCCAGGCCGCGGTCGCGCTGACAGCCGCCGGGAACCGAAAGCGCGGCGGGGCCGGGGGGGCAGAACGGGGCACGGAGCCCTCCCACCCCGCGCCCCCCCCCTCACGCGGAGCCGCCTGACAGCGCCCGCCCGCCCGCCCGGGTCTTACCGTGCCCGCAGGCCGCCTCCGCGCCCCGGCCGGGCCGGCAGCAGGCGGCGGTGGGCGCCGCCCGGGCAGAGCCGCCAGGGGCGGGGCGGGGCGGCTGCAGCGGCCAAACCTGCCCGGCACGGCACGGCCCGGCCCGGCCCCCCCGCCGCCTCTGCACATGCTCGCGGGGAGCCGCGGCCGTGCGCCGCGCCTGCGCAACCGCCCGCCGCGGCCGTTGGGGCGGGTGGGGCGCGAGGCTCCCCTGAGGGAGCGGGCGTTGGGGCGGGTGCCCCTCGGCGTTATCGGTACCCGGGTTGGTCCCGTAGCGAGGCGTCACGTTCTCACTGCGGGGAGAAAAGGGGAAAAAACACAGCGCTCTGCCAAGGAGACGAAGGTCGCAAAGCCAGGTGCTCGGAAAGAGCTCGGCAGCCTGAGGGTTTTCTGTGTAAACTGGACGCTGTAAAAGTCTGACATACCCCTCAGAGAAACCCTGTGAGCAGCAGGACACAGATAAAGCACAATCATATATACGTGCTCGCCTTCACCAACGTGCAAAAGCACTTCTCTGACAGTTTCCGTCTGACCACCCGTGGCAAATGCGCACCTGGTACTCCTCTTCACCTCCTCCTCCAACCAAGGCTGATTTCCAGCCCTCAGCTTCCACTGTACCACCTGTACAGGTCCGGCTCCTGTTACTTATGCACCTGAACTGGATATTTCTTCCCTCCATGTCTTCACAGCACCGTCATCCTTTCCTAGGGAGGTAAGATCTTTCAGCTGTCATTCAGCCCTAGAACCTGACTGGCCCTACTAGATTACATTTACCTCACAGTTTTCCAAGGTATAAATATTTGGGCACAAACATCGCCCTCACAATAAAGGTGGCCCTTAAATGTCAGGTATGTGCCCTGAAGCATGGAAGCGTTGAAGATTCTTACATTCCAAAAGGTGTTAGGCAATATTAATAATACATTAATAATGCAGCCTCTTGTGGAAGTTGTAAACTTAAACAGTCACTTTGTAATAGAGCATACATAATAGCAAAATTTAGGTCTTACTGCAAATTGAGCCTGCTAGATGTTTAATAAAGCATACACTTGGATGTTGGGAAATACAGAATTTATTATTACTTTATGTTGCTGAAATTTGCTATATCTTAACATTTATTAAAAATATCTTGACCTCAATGTTTCTGCTAGAAATTACAGAAGAGTAAACAATGTTTGCATGTTAGGAATGTAATTATTTTATGTTTTAAAGTATAGGCATGTAAGTTTCCTTTTCTGACAGGAATGTAAAGGTAAAGTCTCATAGTAGATGATGGACATTCACATCTTATGGGGCTTGGAGTTAGATCAGAGATGGTAGCTGACAAAATAAATTAAGACTACTTAGGGCAAAGAAAAGTGCATGTCAAGAACAAGGTAGGATATAGGAAGGAAAAGTTTAGGTCTCCCTGACAGAAGTAGCCTTGCCATAGGCTGGGACTGAGTCTAGCTGAATTCTAGCTGTCAGTGTGACTTCTTTTGCAACCTGTCAGAACCAAGTTCTGTCAGCTTTGCCTCTGTGCTTAATTAGTCCTGACTTGACATACTCCTTTAGTTATTTTTCTTCTTTCCATGAGTTCAAGTTAAAATTCAGAAAAAGAAGGAAACCTCTTAACCACGATCCTCGTTAAGGAGAGCAAACAGCTTCCTTCAAAACATAGGCCCACTGCCAACCAAACAAAGCTAAGGCCTCTCTGTACATCTCAGTAGTTCCCTCATGGAGTGACCGGGCATGAGTTGCAAACTTAGGGGTGCTCTGAAGATAGACGTTAAGCGATCTCTTCTGTAACACTGATGTTTATTTTCCTGCTATATGGCCCATGCAGTCCTCTGGTTTATTCGGTTTTACTCCACTCTCAGCTTGGGTGCCAAGGTATAAGCATTTTTACATCCCTGATCTGGTTATTTATGTGACTCCCCACGTCACACTTTTTCTCCTAACGAGCTGAGCTGCGCAGCTGTTTTCACTGGAAGCTCAGCAGCACCTCTCTGGGAGGCAGCTGTGGCAAGCACACTCTGACTACAGAGACCTGTGCTTCTCTACAGAAAAAAACAGCACTGTTTTGAGATCACCACAATGGCATCTTTTCTTTTTTCTTTTTTTTTTTTTTTTTAATGAAATCAGATTAACTCTTCATATGCAAAGTTGTATTTCTCTTAAGAACAGCTCTTTTCATTTTACTTTAACCTAGTTGGAAAGCTAAGCTGAAAACTATTAAAACTTCAAACTGAAGAAAAAGCAGGGCCATTAAGGGGTTTGGTCCAGTTCAGTTGGATGATTTTTGAAATTACATAACTGATGCAGCTATAAAAAAAAAAATCACCCCATCACCCGCTTGTGAAGTAGACTTGCAAACAATTCAAAACTGCTGCTGCAGGGATACTGCTGTGCGATAACGTAGGGTCAGCACTTCAACAGATGCTGCTCTGTCCCTTTTATAGAAAGCTGTGCTCCACGTTGTTTTTTAAAACATTGGTCCTCAAAAGTCTGTAGCCTAATTCTATATGCCGACCTTACTGCCCTCAGTCACTCAGTTGAAAGGGGAAAGTTATACTGATTCAGACCCAGAGGTATGACCCAGAAGAAATGGCCAAGAAATGACCCAGAAGAAATGAGGGAGTTAAGGTCCCACAACCCTTCTGTCAGACAGTTTACTCTGTAAATCGTTATTAATGAAGTAGCAGTAACTCTACAGGTGTAATTAGGTTTTATTTTTCCCCTTCCTAGGATAAATTTTCGGGACATATAAACTATTTTGTGAAAAAACGAGAGAGCACAACAATAAAAACTATTGATCATTTCTAAAATAGAAATTAGGTCTTAGTTTTCTTGATTTTTGCGTTTTTGTTGTTGTTTTGAACGTGAACTTTCAATAGACTCTATATTGTATTTATAGCCTTAGAAAAGCATACTGTTCTTTCTGTCCAGTTTTCCAACATCACTAAGATAAGCTATGATTTCAGCTATAAAAAAAAAAAAAAAGCTTTGAGGCCTAGCTATCTTTGTATCTGTCATTCCTTCCCCTTTGACATCACTTGCAAATTTGAGTTCCATTTTATAAAAGGATAGAAATCTCGAAGGTAAGTTCCTGTAAGTTTCTGGAATGCAAGCAGCTGAGCAGAGGAGGCCTCCAGCAGCATGTGTCCCCTCCGGAGGAAGCAGCTATTGTTTGCGCTGACCCACAGCAGCCAACTGATGTGTTGACACATGTATGGCTGCTTACCAGCTACAGCAATGCTATTTCTTAGCTGACTTCCTGTCTCCACCACAAGAAGGAAAGTGTTTGAGGTATCTGGGTACAAAGTGGAATACTGGTGGCTTTATGGGATTAGAAGACATGAGGAAGGCCTGATGGCACAGCAGAAGGGTCGCACAGAAAACAGAGGCTACAGCAATCACTTCATATGCACAATTTTGAAGAATTTGAATGGTCTTGCTTTTATTTAAGATCCTACCAGACAATTATAGGAAGAAAAAACAAAACAAAACAATTATTACTTTTTAAGCTGAGAGATCAGAGTCTATTGCTGGTGGGGAAAAAAAAAAAAGAAAAAAATCAGAATGGTAAGAAGCAGGGGTAGAATCTGTATGGTATCATCTCTTAGTTCTTGTCCCCCAGTGCAGAGAAGAAAAATAAGTCAGGAGACCAGTTCCCAATCTATCCTGACAGTAAGCTTTTTCTTTTTTTTACCCCTCAGCGAAACAAGTTAGAGGGATCTGAAATAGGGAAGGCTATTTTGTCAGGATACTGGTAGCTGAAGCAGATCTTTAATACCAGTCCCTGTCAAATGCAAGTAGTAACACAGAAATGTTGAGCCTAGGAAGGGCCACTGAATGTCTACATCTGACAAAGCAACAAACATTTCCCCCAGGCCTATAACTTTGTACAAAAAGTGTAAAAACGTCAGAGAAAAAGAACTAGAGGATGGTACACACGAGGCACACAGTATGTTCATTTAGACATACAAGAAAACGGAATTCTCACAAAGTGCCCTTCCGAAACAGGAAAGCCCTTTGGAAACTGATGTTTTGCAAAAAAGAATTGATTTTAAAAACAACTTATGTAATTCGTCTAGTTTGTTTTCAACTGTTTTTCTTTAAAGAAAAGGATGTCCTCAAAGATAACTTTGTCTTTCATAGCATACTATTTCAACTTTGGAAAGTACTTTTCATTTATGAACATCTAAGCTTTGCACTTAGGAAGTGTCTTCACGTGGATAGTGCCTGAGTGAGGATATCTCAGAATTAGTACCTCAGACAAGACTGAGAAGAGAGATGCTGCAGACAGACAGGAGGAGGAAGGGACAACTCAAATCATTAAGTTTTTTCTTATTAACAGGTTTAAGTAATCACTTCAAGTACTTCAGAGTACTTCTGTGTTTATAACCAGGGTCAAATACTTTGTGTAAGCTCCTTCTACTTCTGATACTTGCAGATAAGCAAAAAGGGGCAAGACCACAGTGATTTTGATTTTATACAGCTCCATTAATCATTTAAATGGAAAGAAAGACATTCACATCCAGCCTCATTGTACACCCATTGGCAAGAGCTGTCAACCCTTGAACAGTTACTCCAGGTTTGGCTTCTCTCTTGCTCTACCAGCCTCAGCACCACATAATTTGCATTGGAAATGAGTTGCTTACCACAACAGTGGGACGAAAAGGATCTGTATGATTTGGATTTTCTCCAAACCACAATTAGCCTTAAAAAAAAAAATCCAATTTTCTCTAGCAAGCAAAATCATACATTATTCATTTCTTCCTGTATTGTTCAGCTCCAGGTTTGGGGAGATGCTGTCTCTGTTCTGGGTTTTAGTAATCCACTGCCTTTGATTTAGTGCCCTCTTCTGTTTGATGATGTAAGTGCACGTTAGCCAATAGTTAATTATTCTCAATTAGCCCTCACTGGAGAATAACATTTCACTGTAACTACTGAAGAAATAAAATAGCCTGATGCAGGAAGAAAGAAGCCAGAAGAAAATCGCTTTATGGGAAGGTGATATATGAAGTCTCCATAGACCTCTCTAATTTAATTACAGACAAAGGAAAGACACAGAGAGCAATTATGATCCTAATATATATTACTCCCTCTCTTCTTCCACTTATTCTCCATATTTTCCCCCTTAATTCCATTGGTTTGTGTACTGCAATCAATGCTGAACTAGAAAAATGAATTACAGATGGCAGAGCTTCCTGAGACAAAGCACAAGAACCCAACAACGTATAGCACTTTTCTTAGGGCACAAGCAGAGCTCAGAGATACATCCTTTGAAAGGTTAATAAGTCTTGAAGATTTAAAATAAGACAAATTACTTATCACTAAACATCCAAGATTTTTAGGTAATTAAATAACACTGAATCTGCCCATGGAGCAGATACAAATCATTAACAAAGCACATGAAGAGCTTTAATTCCATTGAGCCTTCCTATTTTTCAGAGCTCCTGTATATCAAGCGTTGATCACTATCAGCCTGAGTTTGCTAAAAAGTCACAAGGAGGCAGAATACATTTGCACATAGCTAAACCACAAAGCAAGTCACAGTTTAAACAATATGTTTAACCACCTGTAGTTCAAACAAAGGGCAGGAGTAACTCCAGCATAGAAAGCTCTAGTTTTAGCCCTTCTTCCCATCCCAATAAAGCTAGAAGATCCAACATCTCCTGCAGCATCTCAAACAAAGGAAGAAAGACCAGGATGCAGGAAGATCCAGTTACCTACTGTGCCAGGCAGCGGCTGCAGCTCTGGGGCAACCTTTACTTCCATCATTCTGCCACCTTCCATTTGCTGCAGCAAGCAAGCAGGGCAACAGCAAAGCGTACAACCAAGAAAGGCCTTTCCTAAGAGCAGAAGTACCCACCTCACATTAGGAGCAGCACTCCAGAAATAAGCTAGCTGATTTGCAGGCAGCAGAAAAAGCACCACTCACTCCTATGTCCTTTTGCACAAAATGCCTCCTGTCCTTGCATCTCTCCCCTCACCCCATACACGGCTGCACTCTCTAAGCACTCTCCCTACAGTGACACAGGCTCAGCCTTCCATCCCCTAACCACAAGCAGAGAGGAAACAGCACCTACAGTAACTGATTACAGCCTCCAAAGTGGTACTCAGCTGTGCCATATACATATAACGTGCTTACATTTACCCATCTGCTAGCAAGCACAGCAAAATAAATCACTGACCTCCTCAGTCATCACTCAGCTGCTAGGAGATTTGTGTCCTTCCCACTTCTCTGGCATAGCAATAATTGGGGTTGGCTAGTTGATTCAAAATTTGAGGGAAAGGAGAGGAAAGGAGTCACCACAGCAAAAAAACACAACCCTGATGCTTGGTTTGGTGTTTTGATAGGGGGTTGTTTGGTTTGTTCTGTTCCTTTCAGAAAGCTAAGTAGATTAGTATTTTATCCCATCGAAGATTGATGCTTTGGCACAAGAAATCTTGGTTAAGGTATTTCACTCCCAGGTTTTCCAAATTTTGAGTACCAATTTGTAGTTTTAGCGGTCTATTTAAATAATAGTCTTAAGTTTTTAAGAAGTAAGTAAAAACTGAAACTCTATATTGACATCTACACACCGACAAAGAGTAAAACTTTAGCTGTTAGACGGACTTCGTCTGTCTCCAGTACTCAGCTAAGTGAATTGTGGCCAACAGCGATGGGTTGTGATCCTTCACGAGAGCCAGCGCTAGGGGGAAGTGAAACGCTTCACTGACTGGTTTCACAGATAACCTGCTGGCTGCAGAGAAGCATTCTGCAGTTTGGACAAATTCAGGACTCGAGTTTTATTCTGAGCTTTAAAGTATATTGTCAAACACAACTTTTTCCCCATCTCCTTTAATCTTGTCATCTCCCTCTAACATCTGCTGTAATCTTGTTCTCCTTAATGAGCTCCTCCTCACCATTTTCTACGCTTCATCACAGCCTTTGTGTTGCAGCTCAAAAAGTCACTTTTCTGGAGGTGAAGGAACAGAAAAATATTCATCTTTGCGGTAATTAGGCTGCATGCTAACATGACTGATAAAAGTGATCAATGATCACCAGGGAGCACCTAAAGCAGTAAGAAAAAGAATATCTGAGAAAGCAGCAAGGCATTTTGCATGCAGTAATTGCCTATTTATTTCTGCACAGCAGCCCTCTGCACATTACAAAATCTCTCGGCTGTTAATCTGGGATAATTAAGTGTTGAAGCAGACTGTGTTGTGCTCTGTGTCATCACAGCTAAAGTTCATGATGCATTCCTAGTTTCCTTGGCCTTAAAGAGCAGTGAGTGTCTTTTGGGTTTTGGATGTGGTTTGTTTGTTTGTTCATTTTCTTCTTAAAGGGGATCCCTGACATGAAGCATACGTACAGGTTATCCTGGGACTATTACTTTTTTTCTTTTTTTTTGAAATTGGGAAGATTGCTTTGGAAAGCATCCCGAAGGTTGTGCTTCAATTCTTCATGCAACTGTTCCCATGGGCTAATACATTTTGCTCAATACTCAAGCAATTCCTGAGACAAAGGGACGGTCAGGAAATCCTACAGTTTCAGAAACCCTACAGCCAGCTGTAGAAATTAGAGCTTTTTTCACTGGGAATTTTTGAAAATGAAGAAATAAAAAATAACATTTAAGAGTAACCATCCATCATAGAATATTTACTCTACCGGATAAATATAGACAGACATCCAACAAAATATCAGTCTAAGAGTTTTATTCCCGTAGCTTTGTCTACAAAAAAAAATTGCTCTTAATCGCAGTGCCTTTATCCTCTAAGTAGAAGGCTATGGAAGGGCTTCTTGAAGCTCAGGAGCCTGATTTTGCTTCAGCATTATTCCGGTCATTCTTACAAGCAGGTGCAGGGACAATAGTCCATATTCTTGTTGGAGCAGTGTTATAATTTGCTTTGTGACAGGTGGAGGAGCATGAGTTTCTTTGTGCAAGGGTGGGAATTTTAAAATGCCATAATTTCCCCTTCAGCATCTTTCCAAAGTTCTGCTTGAAGAGAAAGCAGACAGATACATCTTTTAGTTCACAGTTTCTATAGAAATTGTTTATAATATATCTTATTTGGGCCTCACTTAGAACTGTTGCCATTCACGATGGCTGTAATGCTTTTAGCTGATGGGAACCTCCGTAAATACTTTTTAATAGACACTCACGCACGTGCATGCATAAAGCAGAATGGAGGGTTAGGAGAACACAGGCTTACAAACTAATTATTCATTATAGATTTTTTCATTATTAATGCTAACAAGGCAAGATTATTTAGTGGCTGTACATTTTGAGAAAGAGTGAAAAAGGCCACTGGCCTGCAAAGGCCCTGGTAGCTACTTTTCTATGGTCTGTTTCACAGTTAGCCCAGGTTCCAACATGCCCCTCTCTGGGGGAGAGTATTTTGTCAGATAACAGCTTGTTCTGAGCTTCCATAGCCATTCTGCTTTTCATTAGTCCCTAGGAACCCTTGTCCATCTGAACACCTCTGCCGTAGCCTTCCCTGGGGATTTTGCTGGCCACCTGCCGGCTCTCAGAGGAGCTTAACCAGAGCCTGAGTTGCTCCCGGTTCATACAAGAGCGTTCTTTCAATCCTCTGTTGTGTTATGCCACTGCTGCAGTGTCGCTGCTAAGACAGAACGACACAAAGACTACAGCAAGCTGAATGAGGCTTGGTAGGAACGGGGCCCAGCACCCCCAGGGCAGGAGCCACCGCTTGGATCAACAATGGTAGCTCCAGCCAGCCTTGCTTTGATTTTCTTGGTTTCCGTAATTTGCGATAAAGTCCTTATTGCTACTGCGTGCACACAGTTCTTGTTCTCAGAGCAGGAGCTTTACAAATGTTTTCTCCTGGCTACTATTGTGCAAGGAAGGATAGCATCTACAATGTTCACGCAGGAGGAAAATCAGATTTCGTAGAGCCAAATGTCCTATGGTAAAAATTGCAAATCCAAATCTTAGGAGCAAACAAGGTTGTTATTTCCCCCCGTGACCCAATGTAAAAATACTACCAGGTAGTTTTTATAAGGTTTTAGCTTAGTTAAAACTTTTTACTCCGTGTGGAATGTTACAATGGTATAATTGTGCACCACAGTTTGGACCAGAAGTAGGAAATCAAAGTAAACACCTAGACAGCCAAGAGCTAAAACAAGTTCACCTGACACGGATTCAGTTATGCCTACTGCTTCTCTTAGTACATCTAGTTATCGTTACATGCTGGGTGGTACTTTGACACTTGTTACCGGGTGCTACTTTCTAAAGCAGAGATGTTAATTACAGAAGTGTCTGCCTAGCCAACTTAATTCATATTAGGTTGTCTGTTGCAGCAATGAATACTGGTCCTAGTAAGTAGCGTGCGGTGTGACAAACTGCACGGATTGTTTTATGTCTTCAGGGAGGAGTATGAGGTTTCACACAGGAATCGGCTGGTTGATTGCCATAAATATTTCCATTGAACTTTTCAAGGGCTTCAGTGCCGCTCACTGGGAAAAAAAGAAGAAAAAAGAATGTGTTTTAGAGGGAGCATCAGTAAATGATGTTTAGCAACAGACTTCATTCAGCAGGTCTGTTTCTCTGCAACAGTCAAAGCGCACTGTAGTTTTGACTGCAGGTTATCAGTTAAGTGATTACAGCATATAAACGCTACTGCTGTGTAAATCATACTTATCTGATGGCTTGTAAAAACTTGCTCTGCTACACCAACAAAGCACAATTTCAAGGAATCCCTCATCTTCAGCCATGTTGCCCAGGTGTCAATGATTTCCCCTGCATGCTGGACAGATTCACTAAGCCTTATGTCTACAAATAGTTACTTGCTTAACTTTAAGCATGAGGTAAAGCAATCGTGTTTGTTGAGATTACTGATATACGTAGCTTCGTAGCAGTGTCAATATGGGGCCAAGAGCCACACACAGAATAACTGCTGTACCCTGAAAATTAAGGGGAACAACAGTGTGTTCTTACTCAGACACACTCTCAACATCAATTCGAGGCTTCATCTGAGGATTTCATCCACTACTACTACTTCTACCCCTTTACTGAATAACTAGAAGTTTTTAAAAAGTGAACTGGAATAACAGTGCAACCATTTTAGGGTTGCAAGATGTTAACAGGTGGAGAAAAACAAAACAAACAAGCAAAAAAATCACTTCCTAACACTGCTACTTTCTTTATGTCACTGCATTTGTGTGTCCCAGAGTGGAGAGAATTTCTTGGTATCTTGGTTTTCTGATGTGATGTCCTCAGGTGCCCGTAGCTTTCATTTTGAGCCAAACCAGCAGCTTTGAGAAGCACACTCCTTCAGCTTTTCTGCACATCTCACCCATATTCATTAGATATATGTTCCCCTTCATACCATAATTCCCAGTAAAATACAGACATTCTATTTGGTAGAGGAACATCTTACACAAGCATTTTGTAAATTATTTTATAATGTTGGCATTGGTTTTAATTTTTTTTCTTAGTTTCAAATGCTAAACCAACATGTAAAAACACCCAAAACATTTGGTTTATTTACTAATGCAGCTTAAGAACAATATTTACCTCTTATCAAATGAAGATAAGAGGCATTAAGATAATTTATATTGCAGTGGATGATGGAATAAGTAAACGTGCACTTGAGGCTGACTCATACTACTGTGCCATTATGTTTCAAGTGCTCATAGACATAGGGCATACATTTTCAGGACACAGCGAAAAATAACAGTTTCTTTGCTCTGTTTCCTTCTCCTCTTGCACTGGTGCTCCAAGAATTAATGCATGAATTGTTAACTGGGAGTAAAAATAACGTGGAGAATTCCTGACCTGAAAGGTTTGTTTTGCTTTGCTTTCATTTGTCTCTATTCTAATTAGTATCTTTTCTACCAAGCTTCATGTTCATTTCTCAGCCAATCTTTTCTTTCCCCTTAGGGTTCTCTTACCATCTTACAGTCCATTTTGGAAAGGGGGTCACACAGAATAATAAAACTCAGACAAAATGTTTTATTCTATGAAGTAATATATCCAACTGATAATATCTAAGTATTCCTTAATCCCAATCTACTGCAACAATTAGTTGAAGGCTACCAGTCACACGTTTCAGGAGGAGCAGCCTGATGGATCAGAACCAGTAACAATATTGTACTCAATATTTTCCCCTAGCACAAACTAAAAGTGCAGAGAGCTTAATCTTGAAATATGTCTTTAAAAAATAAAAATAAAAATAAAAATAAAAATAAAAGGCAATTCACTTGTATGAGGTAATAGCCCAGAAGTCCAGTATCTCTATAATTGAAATCAGCATCCAAAGAACAAATTTGGCCTTACAGAGAACTATAATTCTTGGGTCTTAATGCAATTTGCAGGGAACTAAGCTAAAGACACAAATAAATAACCAGTGTGGCAATTGATAGAGTTTTGCTCCCTAACCTCTAAAAGATGCTGACAACGATTCCTAAACAATAAGAAATACTTCAGTTAAGTTCTTTTTTACAGTGCACTTGTTACGTGTGGAAATACAAATTCACCATCAGAGCGCACACGCAGACTTCCCACATCCTGCATTTGCCACTACCTGAGAAAAACAGAAAGGTGAATTGCGGGAAACCTCAATGCTGCAATTGCACTGTGTACCTTTAGGGTTCCTTAGCAATTTCTTCGGGGGTCTCCTTGTCCACAGAAACTGAAAACGGAGACAAAATGCTAGTGAGAAACATTGTATGGTATACCTGCAGAAGAAAAGGAAACAACTTACTCAGCTACAAATAAGAAGGGTCCTTTGGTCTAAAGGAATATGATTTTCAAAGTCATATCAGGTATACAGACATTTTTCTTTAAACTTTTTATATCTAATTGTAAAAGAGTTAGCAGCCAAACTTTGAAAATCTCTGTGATGTTGATTTTAACACACATTTTTCTTTGCATTCAATTATATTGTTCAAGAGCAATATAAGAATGAATCATTTATAGCTGTACTGAAACATTGTAAGGCTTATAAATATCACTTTCTACATTTTTCTGTACAGCAATGTAATTTAATAAAATTCTATCTTTCAAATGAAGTATACTTTTTAAAGAAAAAGTGTTACATCACATACAGCAAAAGGGAGAGTTTCATGTTTTTCATGGACTGTATGTCTAGCCACTTGGCAGGGCACTGAGCTCAAATGCCCCCACGGCCCACCTACTGGCACCTATTTCTAACTCATAGCAAATCATTTCGACATTAAATTTTCTGCTAACGCTGCCGAACGCAGTCACCACCAGCAGACACATTGTGTCACTTCAGTTCTGCATGCTCTTGCAGCTAGTTCAGTGCAAGCTGCCGCCGGTGGTTTTCAGAGACCAAAGGTTTCAGACCCAGCTGTACTCTCGCACCTTCTGAAGTCTGCCCCGACTCCTCAGCATCAGCGTCCTGGTTCCTTGAGGCTGTGTCAGACATCTCTTGAGCTGCTGAGGCTACTCCTTCCTTGACACTGTCAAAGTTTTCCTCATGGTCAGAAGAAGCTGCAACATCCAAGACTTCACTCACAGTTTCTATGAATCAAATCAGAGAGATAATTGTCTTGTCTTTCCTGTCCATTCACCGGCACAAGTGAGGGAAAGCAGTCATGGCTCACAAAATGTGAAGTACCTGCCTAACGTACATGCTGGAAGTAATTGGAGGCAACAGAGTCTAGGAGATGATTAAATCTTATCATGCAAATACACTTTTGCAAGTGGAATTCCAGGAAATATCACAACTAGTATCTGACTCTTCCTAGCCCTGGGGCAGAAAGTTATAAACACGACATGTTTTTATGTCCTAAAGAAAAGGTACATGTTCTCCAAACTGTGTATTCTCTTACAGTTACAGATTTTATTTCCTGATGCCTATTTATTAGTATATCTGTGTATCTACATTCTACAGGGAGACCAAACACATCACATTTTAAAGTGTTACTCAAGCAAAATGTCTCTTCTCATATTCTTCTAACCTAGGCTTTGCATTTGTGAAAACCTGTGAGTAACTGTCCCTGCTTACTACAGAAAACTCTAGCTAGTGCTTTCCCTCTTTGGAAATTGGAGTGGTGTTCACACTCATTCTTTGAGCGCACATGGACAGAATTCATAGGAGCAACCTTTTTGATGCCACAACTGAAGTGCTCCTTTCAAGAGGAGATGGCTAGAAATAGCTCATGATCAGAGCATGCTTGCTCCTGGCTGCATCAGCTGCGGCAGTTTAGACCACTCATTATCCATTCCTCCAGGCACTATCTCTAGCAAAGATTCAGACCGGCCCAGGAAGATCATTTTAGCAGCTTTTTTTTTTCCTTATTGCATTTATGACAAGCTACTAGGTGTCGTTTGTTGTTCTGAGCACCATGAAAATGCATCATGAAAATAAGTCCTGTTCGTTTTGTAATTCTGTTGCTATCACTATGGCTTTCTTGACATGTCTATATTAAACTGAAAGTTGCCCAACACCAACCTGATAAAACTGTACTTTACATCAGGACATGTATGGAAGATTATTAAACACCTAACAAAATTTTAGCTTCTCTGTATTGTTACAGTTAGAAACTTAGGAAAGGAAAAAGAAAAAAAAAAGTAATAAGCCATTCTGTGTGGTCTGCTCTTACATTGTTATCATTCTGTTCAGCATGGTAACGTGACATGTTCTTTATAGTCAAAGATGCAATAGAGCATACAGATCAGGGAAGGGTCTTTGCATGTGGTTTTTGTTGTTCAACTTGATATTGATCAACTACCAGTTTTCAGAGAATTTCAATGTGCTTTCTTCCTATTTCCATTGCCAAAATATCATCCAAAGATGGTATCAACCTGAACATGGTGCCGTACAACTCCATAACCATGAATGCTATTTTGAACGTTAATCTGACATACTAAAACAAGTCTCTATTTTTTGGTGGTTTTTACACAGCTCAGTCTTGGAACAAATGCTGTGTTCCGCTCACAAGATAAACACATTTTTCCCTGTTCTAGGGAATTCCTGTGATCCCAGGGCAAACCAAGTTTAATGATTACCTGGCAATCTGAGAACAAGTCACCCACCTGTTGCAGAATCAGGTCTGTGACACAGTCCCTTGTCTGTGAAGGGCATTCCAGATTACAACAGGGTCCATTGCATCTCCCTCTTCTATTGATCAGCTAACAGCACAAAGCATTAAGAAGTTAAGGAATTTCTCCTTTTTGTTTCCTTACATATTAATTTAATCTCAGTGGGGTTGCTTGGGGTTTTTTATTATTTATTTATTTTTATCTGCATACTTTTCATATTTTTTTCAGTGCTGCCTAATATCTCTGTTGTTCTATGTACAACACTGCAGTAACACTACATAAAAGAAGATTTTAATCTGTGCCAGGTACAGTGATGACTCGTTTTTCATAATCCTTGGAAGCACTTCTCTGTCTATTCAGTTTTCATGAAGCTGATAATAAGCCTGTCATGAAACTTTGTAGAAGTTAATAGAGGAATAGAGGGTGTATTGAAATCACTTCTAACTTTTGTTAGTTCTACAATTCTACAAAATTTAAGCTCATTTTTCAAAATAGAGCTGTAGAGGTGTTATAGCATCTTAACTGATTGTGTAGTTTTCTGAAGGCTGATCAGTTTGAAACTCCAAAGTCCCCATATGTCTTTGTGCAGCAATGATTGTGACCCATTTTCTCTATTTACGCAAGCTTTCTGGTGATTTCTACATGCTTTGACTGAAAATAATCTGCATTGTGTAACTGTCTCTCTGCAGTGAAGACACATGGTATCTAAGTAGTGTTTGTATAATGCTCTCCACTGAATGCCCAGCTGCTTTATTATAAATATTATAAAATACTACGTCAGCTCCTTAACATCTTTATCAAAACACTTATTTGCAATGTTCCAGTCAAATTAGTTTTAAATGACTGTCACCCCAACCCATATAATGTAAAATCTAAAAATGGCAATGCTCTTGATATTCTTAGTTTTTCTGTATTCACAAGGGTTTTTTTCTTAATTCTGTAGATAACAAACAAAACAACCAACAACAGCAGCAACAAAAAACCAAGTACATCATGCATCAGCAGCACTGCAGTTAATGGTTTCATAATTTTACAGTTTCATTCGGTGCTTTTTCCTGTCCCAAATCTTTGTAGGACATATTACTCTACAGAAGCTGTACACTTCATAATTTTAGCATTGTAGTATTGCACTTGAAGATCTGAATTAGGAGCTTAACTTTCTAGTCCTTCCAACAAAAGTTAATAGAGAAGAACTTCAAGCCTCAGTGAAATCAAACTAATCATGTTTACCAGCAAGTAGCCAGGCTATACATATTGCATTAACAGCTGTTCTGAAAGTGTTCAAAGGGATTATAACATACTGAAAATTTAGAGAGTACAAAGACCTCAGGCTATTTAGACCACTGGAGTGATGTCACTACACAACCTTCAGTACATAACTCAACACCTTTATAATATCCATTGCTTCAGGGTAACACTGAACTCAAAAAAAAAATCCCCTATTTTTGCCTAAGATCATTACATGCACTTTTAAGTGGGTTTTAGCTCCCTTTGCTTTACAAGATAACCATTTCAAGACGAAATAAGCCCTTCCAAATTGTGCATGCAGAAACATGACTGGGCAAGAACCAGCTGCACGTTAAACATGTACCAAACAATACCAAACTATTTACGTTATGAAAGCCCATCTGTTTTGAGTTAAGTAAATATAAAAAAGGAAATTGATTTTATGGACAAAAGGAAATTAGCTTGTTTTGTTTTTAAACAAGGCAGCAGCATTAGGAAGCTCCAGTAGCTTATAGGCACTACATCCAACATCCAGTTCCACCCAGCAGTATAATTTTTAGAAAACTGTATTCCTATCATTTCAGTGAAAAAAAGCTTCTTCTTTTATAAAATATTTATTCCTGCAATCTCTAAGGACACAATTTTTGCTCTTACAAATGCTACAAGCTCTAGCATTGAGAAAGCAGGACTCTACATTTCTGTGTTCAGAATAGAACAGAAAACATTCCAAATCCATTGCATTTCTGCATTCTCATGGTTTTCCATTGATTGTCTTAATATTAGCGAGCTCAGCATTCTCCCTGCAAAACAGAGAAGCATGATAAGCAGAGACTTGTATGACCTGTATGACTGATGACCTGTCCAGCTAACAATACAAAAAATAAAAATCAGTAAAAAACACACATGGATTGATTTTCGCCTGCTAATAACAACAACACATGGATGCACTTTCAGAATCCAGATCCTACTACTTGCATAGCATCGTCCCCCAAAGCTTTGGAGCATTTTAAACAAGCTTTAAAACTGTCCTGAGGGACTTTTCAAGCTGGATCAGCTTGGACTTTTGTATGGGACTCAGAGTTCTAGTCTGAGGTCAAACCAACTTCCCTTGGCAGTTGTGTCCCACCACCTGGGAAACAATATGCTATAGTGTGATCCCGAAGCAGGCAGGTGAAAGGGAGGGGTGGTACAAGCTGAGTGGGCACTGATAAGTTGGTCTGAAATCTGCTAAGAACATGGCTCCTGCAAAATTTTTGTAAATGATAATGTTTCTGATAGCACTTTCTACATGGGAGATATAGTCAGGTTTTAGAGTTTAGTGTTCATAAGGCTGAATTTTCCACGTTGTGTTTCATACCACATACCACGCCTGAAAGCAAACAAACCAAACCAACAATGGTCAAATGCATACGTATTATTTCCTGTCAGGTTTCATTGTAATAATTCCTGAAAAAACAGTAAGATATATGAAATCAAAGAGAATTAAAAACAAAGTTTACTTCTTTACCTACTGCACTCATCTGCTATAATGTCAGCATTGTCAAGAGGTGAACCCAGAGGGTCAGAAGTGAGAAGTCCGACTCCCCTGTCTAACCAAGTGTGCAAGTGTGAACTACTCTGGAAGCAAGACTTTTTTTTTTTTAAAAAAAAAAAAAAAGCAAAAAGCAGAAGTCTTTTTTAGCACTAACTTAAACTAAAGTTTAAACCTTGGAGCAGCAATTCAAAAAAATCAACCATGTTAATGTGAGGGTTAGGTCTTCTTCAAACTTCCACTAAAGTAGCGGTTAACAATTAATTGCTAAGAAAAACAACCAAAACATTTTACATGTAGAAAGAAGTTATCTGAAAAAAGGAAAGAATTGCTGTCCTCCTTCCTCATGCATGTGAAGCACTTCACCTTGTGAAGAAATACATCCTCCTCTTAATATGAAAAAATATAGAAGACTGACACGTTAGGAACGGCATGAAAAAAGAGAAAAGTCCAAGTTTAAAACAAAAAACAGTTGGAGAGTGGGGGGCACTCCAGGAATTCAGAATCTCATTCCTACAGCCAAACTTTCACTACCTTTGGCCAGTTGACTCAGCACTGCTTCGGAGTGCTCTCCTCCTTCAGAGTGCTTTAGTGTTGAAACCTGTTGATCATTCTTGACATCTAGTGATACCAATTTATAGATGACCAATACAAATAGCCAGCAGGTGTAATTATACAAACTTGTTTATTATATTCTTCTATCTTACAAGACTTTAAATTTTACTGTGTATTTTTGAAGCATTTTCTTAAGCATGCTTTTCTTATTTACAATATATATGGAGAAGGGAGGTGTTCCTGATTTTAAAAAGAAAGTTACATTCAATTTTTCCCTTGCTTGGGGATAAGTGAAGATTTTTTTCCCTCAGGTTGGAAGTTTCATAACAAGACCATACAAGATAGCTACAGCCTTCTTAGTGGAGACAGCCTGCATTTTTCCCCAGTTTTGCATTTCCCTACTAATACGTTTATAGCTATCCTAGTGTAGGATAGCTTTAAATGTTCTTAGCTGTAAAAAATCTAGGATAGCTGTAAACATTCCCCGTTCTTTGATCCTAATCTTTTGATCCATTTTAACAAAATGTGTATTTCGGTTAGAAAAAAAAAATCAACTGACATTCACTTCCTGCATTTAAAAATATTTTTAAATTACGTTTAAAAAAAATGCATTTTTCTGAGTGAATCATTTCACTTACAGACATATTTTTCATATCGTGTTTGTGTTTTGTTTTAAACAGTCAAGATGAGACTGGTATCTTTCATGCAGAAAGTCATGTTCAATTACTTCTGAAAATATTCTTTGCAGAAGAATTTGGCTTCATAAAGCTAAAATAATACCAGATAGCCAGCATAATACAAATGGAATCTGCCTGGAGCCACAGAATGCACATGAACCAAAATACCAAAAAACGCTTTGATATTTCAAGCTACCTATAACATAACCAATGTCACAAAGTAATTCCAAAGGAAAAAAAAAATCAAATAACTGTGAAAATAGGAAACAGTATTCTATGGACAGTCCTCGGGTGTAAAGCTTCTCCGCATTAAGCTCCACTGCAGGTTTCTAGGGTGTCCCCTGAAACATTAAGACAGGCAGAGCAAAAAGTTCCCTGTTCTTAGTTTAAAGAACTGCTCATGAAAATCTTGCAGTGAAGTAGAATTCACTTAAAATCTGTCACATTATAAAGTAACTCAAGAATGTATATGTGCGATGTTGCAAAATAGATCATAAAAGGCAGGGGTACCTGGCTCCCTTAGATCGTGGATAAGTTTTACCCATGCTAGACAGTTGCCCAAGTGGCAACCAAAGTTCAGCATTTGTTGGTTTTGGAAAAAGAAGTTTCTCTCTGCAGTGAGAAACGCTGGCCAAAAATTAATTCAAAAATCCCAGTGCTGGTTTGCACTGTCACCACTGGGAAATAAAAAGATGTCACTGATGCCATTTTCTCTAAAGCAGGACACTAATAGTATTCCTCCACATGCTGTATTTACAGAACACGTTCAAGTAACATGGGTACTAGTATCTAACGTGAAATAAATGCTAACGGTGTAGGCTGACCAACATAAGTTCTTGCTTTCCAATTTAAAGAAAGTTATCTTTCAATTTGTATTTTTTATTATTATTATTCTTGATGTGGAGTTATGAATATTTTATTAGTAAAATCAGTACTTCCATTTTCTCCTTAGTGGTGAAAACCATTTATACATTATTCACTTTATGCCATTTTGTCAGCTCTAATATTCCTTTAGTGATTACTTGTCCCCTTGTTCTATAGTAGACAAACAGGAAGACAGTTATTTTATGCAGTTCTCACACACTTATTTGTTTGCACCCTTGGCTGGGAATTTCTAGCATTTTTCCATTTTACTGGAACCCCCCCTAAGTGCATGCTGTAAAAGTCTCTCTTCAGCTGAGGTGATGAAAACTGAACAGTCTTTCTGTTTACCAGCTTATGTCTTCAGATACTCACAGCTTTTACAGAATTATTTTCTAAACATTGTTCATATTCATCCCACAGATTTTTCAGTTGTTTATGCTATGATGACTCATCTATAAGCTCAGTTTTATGACGAACAACAGGAGGAAGAGATAAGAGAACAGTGGCCAATATACGGCAATCAAAAGGATGGAAGATAAACACAGCAGCCCAAGGGACAGATGGAGAAAGGGACAAACATGAAGCAGAAATGGCCAACAGTAGTTCCACGGACACGGATGCTGCCGCGGTAGGGTAACATTCACATAATTCAATTTTCTAAAGCCTAATTTAGCGCACTTCATCCAATATAACCAATGAAGAGACAAAAAATCTTCTACAAGGAGATTCAGAATAGAAAACCTTTTATTATAGTTGACAATTAAGCACTAATTTAGTTAGATGAGAGGAATACTTTCCCTCGTTCTATTTGTCTTGTGTCACAACATTCTATATCTAGAGACCCATTTAATGCCATGTGTATGAAAATGGCAAATAGTAGGCCTGTTAGGAGATGCTTCTGATTTACACAGGCAAGGATGAGGGCTGCGGGGAGAATAACAGTGTAGTCACTTTCCCAAGCTCCAACTGTAGACAGGTGATGTAGAAGTTAAGGTCTGTGCAGCCCTATCCGTGCTGCATCTTGCCTCAACAAGACTTTAAGGTCGTAAAGAGCTGCAGGTTGAACAGCTTTTCCTCCTTCCTACATCTCACACAAACAAATGACTGGGAGGATGCATTTGTTCTACTGAGCAACATCGTTATGAAAACCTCTGACTAAGTATGAGCAATCACTGAGGACTTCTCAGCAATCTCAAAATACTGCCAGTGTCACAGCACAGACCAGAAGGCATTTGAGTATGCACCCAGAGTTTGGTAACTTACCAAGCAAAACCAATGTACACTGGTCACGTAGGGTGTTTTTATCTGCTTGGCATCATTGTGTGATGGGGTCAGCAAAAGTTCTGTCCGGAAAGCAGTAACTCCTGCCCATGACAGCCTATATTTGTTTCTCTAGGTTGCAGACAGCTGGCATTATCATGTCATTCAAAGCTTAACACAGAAAACACTGGCACATTCACACACTAATCCTCCCCAAACCTAGTTACTCACCCCTCCTAAATCCAGTCATGGAAGAACAGTGTTTGAAATAATAAATGGAGAAGAGACCTTGTTCTTCTCTACTTGCAAAATTACAAAGGAACCTACACCACAGAAGTCTAGAAGCGAATGGCTTTGAGCTAATTGATTTTGCTATTCCAGCTGATAATGGCAAAACCTCAAGCCTCCATAACAGAGTTGGAACAAAGTTTGTAGCAGCAATCCAACAAACTAAGGCAGTCGCTAATGCAACAATGCTGAATCCAAATAGTCTCTGGCCAATCTGTGCAGTTTATAGCATTTATACTATCTGAGGACTAACTGATCTTTATTTATCATCACACAGTGTACACTAAAAGGAAAACAGCATGAAACTTACCAGCATCAGGCAGTAACCAAGAGTGACAGTGCAATTGCTCAAGTAATAAAAAAAAGCACAGGAAAACAGAATTTAGGGTAACAATGTGACACAATACTTTTTTTTTAGCAACAACAAAATTCCAGATACCAGTAGTGAGTTGTAAATTGCTTAAATTGAAGCAAGGAGAAAATTTCAGCCAAGTGCAATTATAATTAGCTTTCTAAAATTGAAATGACCCTGTTTAAGTACCTACATCCAAGGTTTTGTGTTTTTTGAGCATCCATAGATGCTCATTCATTTTACTTGCATACATACATATGTATCTACGCATGCTCGAGCTTGAGATGAATGTCCATTTGTTGGATACTTTACATTTCCAAATATATTAAAGCAAGCTTTATAAATTAAGAAAATCAATTGCATTTGAGAAAGTAGAGGTGTAATGGTAATAAAAAATACTTGCACCTTCATCTGCAGAAGTAGCATCAAGCTACCTACAAAACTAATAAAAGTTATTTAAATAAGTATTCTTTTTCAACTTAAGTCTACATTTCCCTTGTCAATTCTGAGAGAAAATACTTCTCTGCCCTAACAAAAATGCAGACACTTTTTCTCTAAATGAAGAGAAAACAGTAAATGATCGACTATTAAATACAGAACTGAAAGGTATTTCCAGAATATTTTTAATAAATAAAATTTTAATGAAATTAAATTTAAATGTAATTTAATTTAATAAAAGAAAAACATTTTAAATTCACAAGTAGCTGTTTACTGCAAGTAAACACTCTGAACAAAGTGCATACAGAGAAGAAAACTTCTGGCTCACAATACTAACTTCTTACATTTAAAGTATTCTGTTGATTGAAACTGGCTTGTAGGAAAGGGATACTTCTTTAAGCTTTTGTGTGCTGCTTGTTAAAGCCTTCACGAGGTCAAGAGCCAGAGGCATCTGTCAGTTCCTTGGAGGACTGAGGAAAGAACTGCCTCAGAAGCCTTGCTGTTCTACTGCAGGCTGGGCCTGGATGAGGCGCAGATGCATGCTAAGGTGACCTGGTGACAGGCGGCCCCGCTGACTTTGCAGCCTCCCACCGCAGGATTCAGGTTACGCTGCAGCCACAGCAGGACAGCCCCAGAGGAGGAACCTCACGTGAACTGCTTATGGGATTCATACCGTTCGTCCTTGGCTTAGGCACAACTATGAGGAACGATTATTTAAAATTGACTTTAATAGTGACCAGCTGCACCAGAAAACTGTTCTCGGATCCCAAGTTCTAACACCCCGGAAATGCCAAAGAGATTGGGCACTCCCTTGCCTCGGACACTAGTAATCGCTGAGGTGAAGTACAAGTGCTGCTGCTTGACACGACATGTTCTTGCTAACATGTAATTTCCTGATTAGAGGTTGGAAGGAAGATGGCTGAAACAACAAGCAGAAGTCTCTCAACAATTTTACGTCTCACAGGTTCCTTTCTGCCAGCTTACCACTCAGCAAAGAATAATTGCTGCAGCAAGATTTGACAGAGGAGATGGCCCTCAGAATCCCTTATAAATATCTATGCAACAGAAGCTCTGTTCTAGTGCTGGTTTTTCAGTATGTTGCCTGAGAAAATAGATCTAGGAAATCAGTAATATCTCAATACCTCATCGACTCCCAGTCTACGCGAGCAGTAACAAGGCACAGGTTTGCTCTTCTAAAAATAGTAACTAGCTACACAAAGTCACTGTGTCTGGAATTGGATACTCAGACAGATACTCAGACACGTACGCACAACGTTTCTCAGGCAAGATTCTAGAGCCTTAGCTGCTTCATCTTCAAAAGAGAGATGAGAATATTTACCATACAAAGATCCCACCCTACCCAAAAATTAGTAACTATCCGTGGGTCGGCGTTGTGAATGGAATATTCAGCCGCTTCGGGATACAAGCAAGTGCCCGCTTCTTAAAATGAAATTTTGCAGTTGCTCTGTAGAGCAACACAGGTAAAGACTTTTAAAAAAAATCTCTCTTTACAGCTCTGATTCACTAACTTTAGCATACACCAGACTACTTCCTTTCTAAACAAAATAGTGTAAATATTCTACAGAAGTAGATTTCTTTTTAAAGCTGTAGGTATTTTAATTATTACCTCATAATTATTTTGTTTATGTAAACAGTAATAATAACAACAAATACACTTACTCATACTTTTTATGAGCTACAATTACATTGACCAGGTTGGACCAAGTATTGTTTTAAAATGTGTTATTTTTAATGGATTGTTTTGCAGACAAGCACAAGGAACCATTCACACATGAATTAAAATCCTGTTTGTATATAGAGCTTTCACAGAAGTCAACCATTTGAAGAGCTGCACCACCTCTCAAGTTGCTTTGTTAAAAAGGCAATTAAGATGCATCCATACCTCAATGGAGCCACCAAGGAAAAAGGCGGAATACAATTCAGGAATCAGCTAATACCTTCCAAGGTACTACAAAAACCTCCCCACACACTAGCAGCCAAAATACTTGTAAACTCAGTTTGACTCATATTTTAGATGCAAGTAGGTGCACATTTGTTTTCTCAAAAAAGAAGTCAAATACTGGCATGCAGTAAAGGTTCCACGTTTAAGTCAAGCTTAAAACTATCATTGGTTTTCACACATGCTACAGCCACACTGAAGTCTTCCTTTCCAAAGAAAGAATTTCAGTGAAGTTTCTCCTTCGTCATAGGCTTGTCAATTGCTTCCTTTTTTTGTTTGTTTTTAAAAACTGTGCATACCAGATGCATTTGCTGCTTTCCTATCGAAACAGAAATTCCCATTGCTTTGTGTGTGTCCCTTCCAATCGTAATTGAATCATTCACGAGGAAAGAGGAAATGTCATTGCTCTGTACTTACAGGATAGCAGTAAATAAATTTGATTGCCAAACAAAAAAAAATCAAACTAAATTATAAACTTATATTTTATGCAACTTATGGATAGGTTGCATACCTGTATTACCGTGATTTTAAAAAGGAACGGTAAACAAAAATATTTCAAACAGAGTTCAAAATACTGGATATGTAGCCTCCAATTGACTCGTGTTTAATGCTAGTTTGATGTTTTATTGAATTTTGAAACTTTTAACTTGATCTATCTTTAAGACCAAGACCATAGTGACATGTTGGTTGTTATGCAATTCCGCTGAAGTTAACTGACAGAAGAGCTATATTTAGTGTGCACACCCTAGGAACAGCCTGTGAAATAGTGTTTAGATTCCTCAGCGGACCCTTAGGAATCCACTCACAGAACAACTGTTTAACCAATCACATTACCTGCTCACCTTAACGGAAGATCTTGAAGAAGGAGAATGGGGTCGTAAAACAAACTTTTCATTCTTCTAGTTTTAGACTAACTCTGGTGCCACAGGCAGCATGCTTTTAGTGACACGGATTAAATGAACTTTCTTGAAAGTTCTGTTACCTTAATGCTTATGATACGTCAAGGTAACAACTGAATTAGCTTTCACTGCAGGACAGCCTCCAATAGGAATACCGGTGTTTGTTCTTTGTGTTCTGTTCTAAGAAGCAGACATTAAGAACTCACAACATACACACACACAAAAGTGCATTCATAAATTAACCTTGCGCTGCAGCAGCTTCTGAATTAGCAGCAACTTCTGAATTAGCAGCAGCTTCCTGCTGTGCTCCCTCCACAGCAGGGGGTGCATCCGCAGCTGGTAAGTCACTCTCCCCTCCAGCTTCTGGGGACACCCCAGAACTCTCATCCTGTGCTGCAGGTCCAGCAGCAGCTAATGCATCAGCTTCTTCCGTGGCCGTGTCTTCTCCAGCGGCTTCAGCTGCTTCCTCTTCATCACCTTTTAAGGGTTTATTTAATACAAATGAAGAAAGCATAAAGTGCATGCATGCAACACAAATTCAGCAACTACTTTTTACCGTCATCCTCATTAAAATTTAAAAATGGGAAGCTAACTAAACTTTGACATCAGAATCTACAGACCAAGTCAATAAATCAAGAATTATTCCCCCCTATTGTCTAATATCACACCAAAAAAAACCAGATGTTTACAAGATAAGGAAACCATATTCTTAATTACCAAGTTCCACAACTGCTTCAGTGTAGTAAGCATGAGTGTGTCTTAAAGCAAGTGACTGCCAGAGGTGAGGGTGCAGGGAAGGATAAAAATAAAATGTGACAGGGACCAGACCAGACCAAGTGTTGCTCCAAATCCACTCTGATGAAAAGGGCAGTGATAATGGACTCTGACCTCACAGGGAGCAGGATTCTTCTGTTCGCACCCAGTAGTGACGTTACCATACTGGGAATAAGACATTTGCCACCATACCTGGAAGCTCTTATGTAGTGCATTACCAATCGGGCTCACAGCTCAGAAGCACTGCATTCCAAGGCGCAGCTTGAGTTTGTGCAGGGCTACTTTCAAGGTGGCTAATTTGGCTGGCAATAGCTGCAACAGGGCAGAGCCCAATACAGAGTTAGTTTTCAGATTGCTCTTGTGCCATCTCTTAGCTCTACTTTGCCAGAGGTATTCTGCTGTCCCTGTTTATCCTGCTTTCTTTAAAGCTATACTTGCTGCACTGTGACCACACTTGGGACTGCAAGAGCCATAGCACTCAAGTAAGAAAGATAAGACCTGTGGGACAGAACGAGACAGGGGACCCTTACTGAAACGAGGTATATAAATCAGAAAATTAATTGCAAATTTTAAGTGAACAGTGTTCACTTTACTGGAGATATGACCACTTACAACTTTTTTTTTCCCTAAACAGTCCTATCTGTCCTAAAGAACTGCCTAACTGCTGTGGGTCAGACTCTTTAGAAATTGAAAATCACAATTTTTCCCAAGCATGCAATACTTCATACTCAGCTGAGACAAGTCATTACAAACAGCACAAAACAGCAGAGAAGATGCACAAACAGCATGCGAATACACACTAAGATCAAGAAAGTTATATAGCAAGTGTTCATTGCAAGTTTACTACCAGACCCAACTCACCAAGTGAAAAAAACAGAACTGGAAATAAAGTTTGCAATACAGTGTAAACTAAGTGAGAAAGAAGAAGGAAAAGGAAAAACTTAAAGAGACATAGTCAGAATTTATTTTATTCTTTTATATTTGTTTAAAAACTGAATGGATCAATTTTACATCTTAGTCTTGCATTGGCATAAGAAAGCCATCTGTTTGTGTTCAGGTTTTAACACAAGTCTGCTCAGTGTTCAGTACAAACCAAAGCTTTGTACTCCACAACCTGATCATGTCCCTTTAAGAGAATGCTATCTTTCAGAAAAAATAAATTGATTACGCAAAGAACAGACTAACAGCCAAGCTCAGCATTCAGTACAGTTTATTGGACAGTCAGATATAGAGTGCATTCATTCAGAACAGCCAGCTTCTCAACCTCAGAACTGCCTTCTACAAAGCAGGTTCAGTAATAGCTCAATATGGTTTGGCCTTGCAAACATAGGTGCTTCTCTTAAAGTCTCACAAGTATGGAGTTTACAATAGAAGGCATAAAGTCATCCCATGGTAGGCTGCAAGGTACGCAATGGTGAACGACTGTCCTTTGTTTGTATTTAACTTCCTCGGGTTTGGAAAGAGATTTCCCTTGTATTTTAGTCTGGAAAGTGTAAAAGCAGAGTACAGATTAGAAAGATTGAATCAGCTTGCATTAAGGTAAAAAGAAAAATCATTGCTGAAAAGGAGGAGATACGGAATAAGTTAGAAGGAGACACAAGCAAATGGAAGACAAAGCTTGGTATTTGCTAAATAAACAAGTAGAATGTTCCACAAGGCAAGCATCATTTTACAGTTCAAGTGATGTCCCAGATTTCCAACTGCTACTTTGAGTCAGGCTTCTGCCAGGGGCTTTTTAAAATCCCTCCCTACATTTGAGAGTAGCTTTCAGTTAAAAAGAACTACAGAAAATTTGCTATTAGATTTTCTTATAAATGTCTAATTTCATCATTAAATAAGATGCTATTAAATATGATTTCAACCTGCTAATAAACAAGCAAGCCTGGAACAGTATTTGATGGTTTCTCTTGTTTTGACAGCACCATTTGCTGCATGAAGTTTTTTGTAATAGACAATTTGGGTTTGGGCATAAGGGGAGAACTTTCCTCAGAAAGAGAAACCATGAAAATTATTTAGATCAAGAGAGTCTCTCTCTGATCTGCTGCACTCTAGTAGTAAGCTCTTCCAGCTAGAATGTTCTTCTCTTACCATATGATAGGTAGCAAATACGCCATGAACATTCTGTTTGGCATGCTGCTTTTCTATCTGCCACTTGATTTCATTGTCAACGCGGTTTTACAGGGTATTTTAAGCTTGAACTTAAGTGATCCTAAAAAGTATGATTACTTCAAGAACATAATTTTTAATCACTCTTATCAGCAATGCTTACTGTGAAACAGTGTAAGGACTTCACTGAATCTAAAGAGTATGTGGGGAAAGAAGCTCCAGCGGCACTTCTGGGAAAAGCAGTACTATGGTAACACACCACGACAAGATACACAAAAAAGTGTCACTATGCAGGGCACAGGAAAAAAGGGGAGGAAGAGATGTTAATTTTTTTGAGAAAGCACATAGAGGATTCCATAGGAAAAGTAAGAATAGAAACCTCTTTGGGAAGGATACAGTTGGGAATGGAGAAGGATATTAAAAAAGAGCTGATTCAACAGTAGTTTTGTATTGTGAATTGGAATTGGTCACTCAAGTCCAGTTAAAAACTCCGGCTTGAGCATCTAGCCAGGAGTCCAGTATCCAAAATAATACAGAAAACAAGTGTCAAAAGTCTTCACTGAATGGCCCCAGAAGTGTTTTAGTGTTCTCACTAGCAATAATGAGAGGCAGTAATCATCTGCCATTGGTTGTTGCATTTACGGAGATTTCTAAGCAGCACAAGGCATCAGATATGGGATATCTGGAGAGTACCTGAAGTGACAATTAATTGAGTTACAGAGCACTGGGTACTCTTACCCGCGTCTCAGGCAACACAGCTGTAGCCTTCAATGGGTAAACAGCACCACCGACTCTGCTGGTATCCTACTCAGACATTTTGGTAGCCTAGGGTTAAAAGTCAGTACCTTGCAGAAGTGAACCCTCAAAGAAAAGGGGGAATTTACTGACTACATTCTGAGTGACCTGGAAGGTTTTGTTACTGCTACCGCATTCTTCTGACTGCCTTGGTTGGCATAACCCTTGTTTCTTCCCTTAACAGCAGAAGGCTAAGTCACTGGGAAGAAATACGTACTGTGGTCCTGATCAGATTTTTTGTTTGATGGACAAGGAAGGATTGCATTAAAATTGTGGCCATCTCAGCATCCAGAGAGTAAGTTTAAAATCTTTATTATTTCCAGATGCATAAAACAAAGGAAATTAAAGTATTTTGTCATTTAAAATCTTAAGTTCTGTAATTTTAAAGCTTAAAAAAAAAACTTTAAAACTTTCAAACTAAAGGCTACATCATGGAACTACAAGAAGAATAGTTTATACAGAAATAATTTTAGAAGCTAACAATTTAAAGCACGTTCTCACATTGAAAAAGAAATTAAACTCAGCATACTTTAGTCAAATCTATTCTTTGTGTGGATTCAAATACATGAAATCAATTCTCTAGATGTCAGCCTCTGAAAAAATAAGGAATAGCTTCAAGTGTTATGGCTTCATGTTTTTAAAAGTTTTTTGTTGTTGTTCAAGCGATAAGTCAGTAAACGTAAAGAGATCCTGAACAAGCCATTTTTATAATTGCTTTTCATAGCAAGGCCATGCTTGCCAAGGTCCTATCTTCCATATTAACTTCATTGTAACACTAATTGATGTAGACAGAGACAACATTCCATTACAAGTATTTGAACTAACTTGGTCTAATTATTTAAGCATGAAGGTTTTGCCATACATTTAGGTGGTGTCTGCTTTCCATTTAAATCTAAAATGAAAAGGATTAAATCAAAGTCGTGGGACAAGAAATAGGTTCTATGTACATTATTTAAATAAATAAATAGATATTTCTCCCAGCTCAACACATCAAGATTGAACTGCGTTCCCTGATGACATGTGGCCTGCAGCCAAACTGTCAGCTGAGAAAAAGATTATTGTCTCTTCCCGCCCCTCCTCCCCACCAAAAAAAACCACAAAAGAACAGAACTGATTTTGACAGCATCATGCATTCAATCACGTTTCATTAAGCTTTCAGTAAATCAAATGAAAATGCCCAAGATAAAATCAATGGTTCACACATTAGCTCTTTTCATCCAAAGATCCCGCAGGTTGATCACAGGCCAGATCCACCGCCTAAGCATTAAGCCCATCTCCAAAATTCGAGCAGAACACCTTTGCCTTTACTCCCAGTCACAGATCTGGGACTCGGACAGGGTTAAGGCCCAATTACATAATCCAGATATCTGCTCCAGATCCTCGTGTACCCAGAGAACAAGAGAAGAGCTCGACTCACCCTTGCCTGACCTGTACGCGCTTTTCCGCCCTTCAGCTCTCTCCTGAAGAATATGCATATGCTCAATGTAGTTGCTGCGGGAGGAACCAACTGTTCTGTAGGTCTGAAAAATAATATATCTAAACATATATCTGACTAATATAGCTGCATGTAAACTAATAGCTAACTACAAAATTACAAAAAAAAAAAAAGGAAGAGGGGAGGGTTTCAAACAGGTACTACTGCTTGTCTTAGAAGGCATATCAAATTATTATAAGCAAGGTAAAAATATCCCAAAAATCTATTTTGCTTCAATAACATATTTACACATTTCATAGTTATAAAATGTGTAGATGTCAGAGAGAAAATACAGTGTTTCAGGAATTGAACAGAGTATTAAAAAAAAATATGGCCAGACATATTTATTTTTTATACAAACTGTGGTAAGCAAAAAGCTGACTGCAAGAGAATTTATAATTCTTTCAGACATGCAGTCACACAATCTGATAATATTTTGAACAAGCAGATGCTGCTTACCATTTTAGAGGATTATTTTGTGGGAGACAGAAACCTGTACCTCTTTGGGATGTGCTAGTCACTATTTCAAATCTCAGGGGAAGAAAGCTATAAAACAAAGGCTTTAGGGGCATGAAGCACAGAGCCTGATATATTTAGAGGCAGGGTGGAAAACGATTACTGAAAGTGTTTGAAAGTAACTTGGTGTTTACAAAACTCGAACGTGCTTTTTCTAAGTGATTAATATTCATATCTTTCTTATTGCTCCAGTTAACCAGGTTCATAACCTTCCCCTTCTGGGTTCACATCCCTCTTGCCTTCTGCAGTATGTCCTTAATGTGTGTAGTCGCAAGAAGAGGCAAGGTGTTAGAGACAGATGCCTTACTCTGTCTTTCGACACATTCATTTCACATGGCTTTAAACAGGTTTCCCACTGAGAATCACTGTAGCCATGCACATCAAAATAACAGTAAAATAGACAAGCACTATACATTGTCTGATTAATTCTCTTGGACTGATTTTTATGTTAAACTGCTTTTAACTATGTGCTACGACAACCACATTTTATTGACAGGGTTTACATCCTGACCCTATTTTTTAAACGCAGAACACGCCTGAAACCACATCAGCTCAGAAAGCACAGATAGCTCCATTGCCAATCACTTACATAAAATAAACCACCAAAAGCAGCAACGCCAGCAAGGAGATAGTAAATCATGTTCTCTCCAGAAGAGCCAGGAACACTCCCAGATGACATCTGGCGAAGCGGTGCTAGAAAAAACGTTAGCGATGTAAAATTGCTGCTAAAATAGGATCATAAAAGAGTTTTGCAGTCTGAGCTTTACATGGGAAGGGACCATCAAAAGAGCTGTAGCAAAACTGGGGGATGTAGCTTAGCAATGTTTAGTACAACTGGCTAAAATGGGGTGTGGTGCCTAACATGAATGGGGTACACGGCTGAGATCTTCCTAAGAGCATAAGATTTTCTGTGAACTGTTGTCTGCCTATATCAGCTTCCAGGTACTGGATGTCAGCTAAATAGGCATGCTCTGCCTAAGAATTAAAAGAATTAATCTGGCGTTATTCAGTCTTGCTGCAGTCACGATCAGCAGCGGTAACAAATTCCCTTCGGTGTAACAGCAGTGCACTTTAAGAAAAAGCCGTTTCCTTTCGATCCACATTGTTTCGTTGCAAATAGGCTGCTGACCTTTAGATGCATACCCGTAACCACGAGCGTAGGCCAACAGGGCAGGGAGGCAGGATTACACAACCTGATCACCGATCGGGCACTTATCGCACCAGAAAGGCAGGGTTAGCCATTGATTTTCGTTCGTCATTCCTCCAGCTTTGCTGCGTGCTGCAGCCTGGAGATGCTTCAGCACAGCTCAAAACCCGGCCCCCCCTCCCCCCCCCGAACAAACGCTGTTTGAGGACCGAGCCGTCAGCCGCGTTCTGCGCCTTCATCCCGCACGAGAACCCCCTCAGCGCGCGCAGAACGCGCTCGGCAGCCTCAGAAATAGCCGCAGCCGCCATCACACGCCGGGTTATGGATAGCATCACCTGCCCCGACACACTCCTCGGCCGCCCCGGCGCGGCACAGCGGGGCGCCTCACGCCCTTCCCGCCCCCTCCCTCAGGCGGGGGAGCCGCCAACGGCCCCCGCGCCAACGGCCCCAACGGTCACCTCGCGCGCCCGCCGCACCTGTGTCCCCCCCCACCCCAGCCGTACCGCGGTGCTGGAGGCGGCCCGCCGCCGAGGGAGCCCGGCTGAGGCGAGCGGCCAGCGCCTGCGAGGCGGCCCTGCACAGGTACATGGCGGCGGCGGCGGCGGCGGAGCGAACACCGGGCGCTGCGGGAGCACCGGCACACACCGCGGTCCCCCCGCCCCGCCCCGGGAGGCGGTCGGAGCAGCGAGGGCGGCCCCTTCGCCCGCCGCCCCCGCGGAGGAGCCGCGGCGCGTAACGGCAAGGGCGTTCGGGTCGGGCACCCCAAACGTGGGCTGAGGCGGTCCGGCAGCGCAGGAGGCCAGCCACAGCCCTCGGGTCCCGTCAGCCTGTAAAGCGTTTCAGGGTCACTCGCCCACACGGACAGGCAGCTGCCCCTTCTCCAAGCAGCCTTCAAGCTCCCCACCCGACCACATAGTGCTCGTCCCGCTGGCTGTCATCATCCCACTGCCGTCCTCTGCCCTTGGTCGACCTTGGCTTATGGCAGGTGCAGGTGTGAGTCCCCAGGAGGCAGCACGCTGCCTCACAGACCATCACCAGAGGCGTGCTATCTCTGCACCAGCACCACAACACACAGCTCGTGAAGGCCGGCACCTTCGCCAGCCAAGCTCGCTCCTGCCTCTCCTCCAGACATACCCAGAGCGCAGCGCTGCACGCACTCCCCCTCTGCTGCCCTTCAGAAATACTGCTAAATTGCATCACTGTCCCTTGAGCTGGTAACTACTGCACCTTCACAGAACAGATCCTTGGTGAATAGCTGGGCACAGCTACCTGTGACAGGTCTCAAAGAGCTGGAAAGCAGAAAAATGCCTGTGCCCTTAAGAAAATATGTAATACCAGTTGGGAAAGGGTAAACTAATGAGCCGTAGGTCAGTTAAACAGTTCTGAGGACTGAACTTTCATCCTAACTTTCTGTAAGCACGAAGTACGTTTATCTTCCATGCCACATCAAAAGCAAAGCAAGGTTACTGGCAAGGAAATAATAGTAGTGATCAAACCCACGGAATTTAATGGTTGGTTATTTCTGATTTTTTTTTGTATTATATCCAATAATGCTTCATTTCTGTTCTACAGGAGTGGAAAAAAAAGAAATCAGACCACAAAGAAATGAAGAACAATAGTCAGTACTCAAAGAACTACAAGATGTGTAACAAATTACAGCAGGTCTTCAAACCACTGGGGCAGCCTTTGAAAGTCTATCTAGTGAAAACTGAGCTGAAAGCTTCCCCTTTGGCATGTGAGGTAGAAAATGCATTTTCAGCATTTATACAAATAACTATTTTATTAGGATTCTGGTAAATGTCATTCTTATATTTGCTTATTTTGGAAATTCAGCCATGAAAATAATGGCAAGGGCACACTCAATTTTTGAAATATTTGCTAAACTTCCTCTTAAATCACGCTTGAATTTGTAATGCAACTTCCAGAACAATAAAGACAGTTTGTGAACATTATTTTCAAAACTGTGAAAAATGGTAAATGCTATAAGAAATCAGTTTATGAAAGACAGTAGAATGAAAACACATGACAAGAAGAGTCTTCGTAAGTTTCTTCCACACTTTATCATTTATTTTATAATAATGCACATGAAATGTATGAACAGATAAGTGTTTAGATACTTTGTACTTCTGCTGTGCTCATTTATCCACAGGACACAACCGATGATGATATTTCTTACCAAGCCTCTGGTCAACCTAAGAAAGGGGGAAACAAAATTAGCACAAAGGAAATACACACAATGAAGTGGGTTAGAAAGGTCTCACAACGTACTATGTTTTTTGCTGGACAAAAATATTTATAGGAAAAATAAACTAATTCAGAAAATCTTGTAGTCCTGTGGTTAAGTGTTTCTTTCAAGTAGCATGTTAATTGCTGAGGCCATGATCCCGAATAACATTTTTATCTGGCAGAATCACAATTGTGCTTTTTAAGTCAATAAGGACAATTTGCTTAATAATGCAAATCCACAGGCATTGATTTTATATCGTTCTTATGCGTAACATACAATGACAGCTAAGAAAAATGTTCCCCACCATAGAACTGTTAAAAAAAAAAAAGAGGCAAAGAGAAGCTATTTCTAGTGACCTTGTCCTCCTTGCCACTAAAAGCACTCTAAGGTATTCTCTTTGGCACCTAAATTTATTACAGACATTATAAGGCATATTATTTTCAAAAAGTTTGCATGTCCAAGACAAAAAGCTGGCAGTGAATGTGCACACAAATGAATATCTGAAAATATTAGTCACTTCATCACCGTAGAACTGGGGAAGAAGTAGCCAGACAGCAAAACCAAGACAAGATATTAAAGAAAATAATATGGGAAGAGAAAAAGCCACCAATCAAGATTTTGAGAACTAACCAAAGTCAAAAGATCTGCAGAATTCAGGTTTCTAAGTTAAAAAGCATCTGTATGTCCATACTCACTATGAACATCCTGTACACTTATGTTTTCTCTCTTCTTTTCTTCTTTCATACTCCATTTCATCTTCATTATGCTGCTTGAAAAGCTGTAAAAGCAGCATGTGTTAAACATCTATACAATATACAACTAGAACCAGAGTATGAAAAAAACTGCAGAAAATGAAATTCCCATGGTCAGAATGTAAACCGGTATATAACTATTAGGAATCAGGGTGACAGAAGTTAAACCACACGTAAATTATCAATTGTTCAGTAAGGTATGTTTTATCACACCTCCCTCAAACATTTTCTGCTGGCTGGCCAATTTTTTTTCTCCCCCTTTTACTGTCAATCCACTACCACCCCAAAAATGGGGATGGGAATCCATCCCACCATGCAAATCACTGTCATCATGCAAGTGCTGCTTATCCTCAGTGTTTCCTCAGGAGAGCTACCACATCCTGCTTGCTCTATCAACGTCAAGGCCAAGAGTTCTCTGAAACTCAGCATCTTGCACCTGCGTTTTGCTCAAGAGAAGGGGGTCCTAATCAATTGAACGTAGCTGAAAAATGCTTAAGGAAAGAACGCTTGAACAGTACGATAAACCAAAACTGTTTGGGCACATCCTTAGATTTTATTTAAAGTGAGTTAGGAAAAACAATATTGAAAGCACTATGCCAACAGGCTTGAGGAATTAATTCCTCGCTAGTGGGTGTTTTGAAGTTTGCAACAGGGGCTTAATAGGAGCTTAACAACTTGTTCATTTTTGTAAATTAAACTGCCACATAGATTTGGGAAAGCACAAGTAATCCACATGTGATGTGCTGCTTCAATCTTGACACTTGCTATGCCTATCTATTACCACAACCAATTAAATATGCTGTAGCCATTATCTTCGGATCATTACGATCTGGGAATTGTTAAGTTCAACAAAATCAACCAAAAGCACTTACAAGAGCCCACAGGGCAGCACTGGTGCTAAAAGCCAAGCCGACTCCAAACCAGTTCGGATGCTCGTAATTATGTTTTCTCGCAACAAACGCAGACCGGGTAAAAACTGCGAAGGCAGAAGATTCCAAAAAGGTTAACGTTTTTTTCTAGTCATTACCTTTTCCTATTTTTTCTCATCAGTGCCAATTACTTGGCAGTAACTGACTACTAAGTCAATTACCGACGCTAATACGATCAGGAAAGAGATCTAATTACAACATCGTTAATAGGACACCCCTTCCTAGACATACTGCAGCATCCCCTCCCCTAGCTGACGGAAGAGAGAGAGGGGTCGGGGAGCTGCCCACAGCCCGAAGAGGATCCCTTTCCCTTCCCCCGGCCCCACGGCCCACCCCCGGTCTCAGTGCCCCGCCGGCAGCGCCGCTCGCCCCCCGCTCTCACCGAGCCCGGGCCCGGGGGCCGCCAGCCGCAGCCTCGCCGCCGCCGCCCTCAGCGCCGCCGCCATCTTGTCGGGCGGGCGGGCGGGCGCGGCGCTCATGGCCGCCCCCTGCCGGCAGGGCGGAGCCGCCGCAGCCCCGCTGTCCCGGGGCGGGGCGGGGCGGGGCGGGCGCGGGGTCGCGGCGCAGGCGCTGCGGGCGCGCTGACCCGGCTGGGGAAGCCGTGCGCGGCGGCCATTTTGGCGGCGCCTCTCTCCGGCCTGCTCGGTTACCACGTGAGCCGCCGCCCGGGGCTCGGCGCGGCTCGGGGCAGCCCAGCCCAGCCCAGCGCGGCGGGCGGACGGGGCCGGGCCCGCGGCACAGCGGGCGGCGGGGGAGGGGGGGCGGCCAGGCTCTGCGGCGGGGAGGCTCCCGGCGGCGGCGACCGATCAGCGGGCACGGGGCGCAGCCCGCGCACCCCCCCCCCTCCCCGGAGCGCCCCCTCGGCGGCGCCGGAGCCAGCGGCGGGAGCGGGAGCGGCGGGGACGATGCCGTCGGTGAGCCTGCCGCCCAAGGAGAACGCGCTCTTCAAGCGCATCCTGGTGAGTGCCGCCGCGGGAGGCCGCGGGGCAGCCGGCGGGGCACGGCTCGGCACGGCTCGGTACCGCCCGGGGGGGAGCGGAGCCCCGGCCCCGCCGCCCCGGTCAGCCCGGGGGGGGGGGGTCTCCGTCCCTGCGGGGTCCCTGCTCCGGCCGGGGGGCTGCCCCACGAACAGCCCCGGCGCCTTGTCTGCAGCAGCCTTCCTCAGCCAGCGGAGCTTGCGTGGTGTTATTTTTCCTCTCCTAAACTCAGATTTTTGCCGTGGTAATGAGATTTGCCCGTCCGGGGGAAAGGTGGCTTTCAGAGGAGGAAGTGAGGGGCGGTGAAGGCTTCGGAGGCCGTCCGAAGTTTGGCTCAAAGGCTGGCTCCGCTTCAGGGTTTGACAGTGGCTTTTTCTGGGTGGCCATGTGTGTGTGTGGATGGACGAGGCTGCAGCAGGAATTAGTCAATGAACGCAGCTTCTAGGGTGAGGTTATGGCAGCACGCAGTCCACCTACCATGAAAGAAGTTTTTCAGTTTGCATCTTCAGAAACTTGTTTCAGCTTTGGTGCCCTGCTGGGGAACCTCGTGTTTCTGAAGACTGGGGGGTGAGTGGAAAACAACGGAGTTATGTTAGTGAGTGGTTTCAGTGGCTTTGTGCAGAAAGTCATGTTATCTGGGTCAAACGCTATGTAGTTTTCTCTCAGAAAAGTCAGTTTTGTCCAAAAAGCTTGCGTCTTCTTTCAGCAAGGCTTAACCTGCTCAGTTGGGTCCTTCCAGCGGCCAGGAGTAACACCAGTGCTATTGTCTTTTTGAAATAACAGCTCTAAAATTCTGCCGTTTAAGTGGTGTGTATGTGTAATCTGTCACTCCATTCTTCAAAACGTTCTGTGAAAATGAAATACATCTGTAGGACTGGAAATCCTTACGGGTACGTACAGACACCTCGTCCTGAGACGTGCCGCTTCCGTTAGGTTTAGAGTACATACAGCGAACTGCGAAGTTTGTTTCTACTTGGAAAGGTCCAGTCCTGCGTGGCAGTTGGTATGACCTTGTTCTAAGCATGTAATTTTTTGTAAGTTGTGGGCTGGGAGGGTAATCGTCTTTGTTGCTACTCCCTTCTTTTCCTTTGCATTGGGGATGACCGGTGTGGTTACAAGACAAACTGAATCAAGGTGCCCGTCTGTGTTTAACACTGTCAGTTGTTTTTTTTTTTATTTCTGGGCTTGGGACATGGCCCTCTGAGTATTTGTGCGGAGGGCAGGAACAAGGGAGGAGTAAGTTTCTTTTGGAGAAAATGCTGGCTAGGCACATACGAGATGAGTAAAGCTTCACAGTTTGGTTCAGGTCAGGAGAGACAAAGGTCTGTTCTAGTCCAATCGGATTTATGTGGAGTGAAGCAATTCTAATTTTGCCCTCTTTTTAACTGAAAAGCTTCAATGAAAACACAGGAATTTCAGGTACTAGCTGAACTAAAAGTTATTCTGGCCTTTTGTTTTTCTGTATCTTGCAGGAATAAACCTGCATTAAGGCTGCCCCGTGATTAAGTGCATTTGTGAATAGAAAAGGGTTGAAGTCAGTTTCCATCACACTGAAAATATGGCTAATGAACTGCTTGTCTGCCTCATTATAGATAATGACCCTA
Organism: Cygnus olor; assembly: GCF_009769625.2. Taxonomy (NCBI): domain Eukaryota; kingdom Metazoa; phylum Chordata; class Aves; order Anseriformes; family Anatidae; genus Cygnus; species Cygnus olor. The sequence goes on along the minus strand of NC_049172.1, from coordinate 37,554,142 downwards.
CTTTGTAAGGTTTTGATTACGTGGTGGACACGAATGTGAGGCGTCTTTCAGGAAGTCCCATTTATCAACGCAAGTCCAAAGGAACACGACTTATCTGCTCCTGCACCACCGCTCCATCTCGCTCTTCCCTTCCTCAACTGAGCCCTTCTCAGGAGGCTGTAATCTCCACGACACCGTGTCCTCAGCCGTCTCCTCCTGGGGCCCACAGGTGGCTGAGCAGCAGGACGGGGAGCCAGAGCCCGCCTGGGCAGCTGGCTCACCCGTGGGACTCTGGCCGCCTAATGAGGTGGCCTGATTAGCTGCCCCTGGGTCAGCGCCTGCTGTCTGCTGGCCTGGGCAGGCCCCCGCAGTTGTCCTGTTGAGCAAGCCTGGGATGTTTTTTTTTTTTTCAGCAGATGCTTTGGGAACCAGCCCAAGTGGTATTGAAAGGATGCATTACCCATCAAGTAGGTAATTACTGACACACAGACTGTTCACAGAAATGTGAAATCATTCACACCCTAATTTTCGTGGAAATGGTAAACATAGGAGTTAAGTGGCTAAGTGGCTTTATATTCCTGTAAGTGAAGTATACAACAAAATCTTTTTTTTTTTTAAATCCACTGTGTATGTTCCTGAGGCCTTATGTTGTTTTTCAGTATGCTTGTGGTACAAAATTTAAATGTTAAGACTTTGCAAAAGCTACCCTCAGCTGCCCAGCCTGAATTTACCTTTCCATAGTGAAAGGCAATAATTATTTCTCAGTTTATTGTTTTGTAGCAAACATCCTGCATGATCAGTAAGTGTCTTTTGCATAAAAATTGGCTTGCAAACCAGCATTTCCACCTAAATGACAAATTCTGAGTTCAGAAAGGTGTGCACTTTGCCTTCGTTTGTTGCGACACGCTAACTAGCCTAACCTCTCCTAGTCACTTTACAGGTATGTGGAGGTTCTGATAGGAAAAAAAATCATGTGAATGGCATTTCATAGTTTGGTGTTCCTACAGTGCAGAGAGAAAGGAATCTGCACGGTTAGTTTGAATTAAAAAAGCAGTCGCAGGATGATCGATTGCCATCCTGCTTAAACATGTGCTTCCACTAAAAAGAAAGTTTCTAGGTTATATTGTTCTTATACTTAGTGTTGAGTCAACACATCAATATTCCTGTGCCGCTGCCATTGCTCAAAGGTTCTCTGGAGTTTTGAAGAAGAGAACTGGATCTGTACATTTTCCCCCTCTTTGTTTTTGATCCATTTGAACATATTTGAGTCCATGTCATTCTTTTGAATACAGAAAATCTTTAAGCTGCCTACAGATTGCTCAAGAAGACTTGAGGCAGAGAGAGAAGAAAGGGTAGAATAGCAAATGCAGGAGTTGAAGGAGTAGAAAAGTAGACTTCTAGGTACCCAGAAGGCTGAATGTACTATGAATTAATGGGAAGAAAAAGACAGTTTACTCCATTTTTTCCCCCTCTTTCTGGACAAGATAAGACCAGTAATTGTAGGAAATAAGATAGACCGATTTATATCGAATATAACTGGTGATTCTTACTGGCACTTTGCCAAATTACTCAGCCACTGTTTCTAGTCAGATACCATTCATCAAATATGGTCAGTTTTATTTTCCAAGTCCCATTAACAACATCCAATTAACTTTTGTTTGGATGTAGAAGTTGGACATTTTGAAAATGTGCTGGAGAAATATTAAATCCAAAGCTATTTGCTGTGCCAGATACTACGTGGAAGTTGCTCGCTTCCCCGAAGCAGCAGAGGATACAGTTCTCAGAGTCATAGTGTTCAGGCAGAGCAAGAAGGTGCAAATACGTCTCATCATAGCTGGTAGGCTTGGGCAGGAAAAAAACGACTCCATGTTTTAGTAAGTGAAATATTTTATAACGCAAATGATGAATTCAGGTGAGGAGCTAAGGGTGTTCAGGCCTGGTTTAAAAAGTTCTACTGAGCCGTAACTCCGGCGCGTCTCGTACAAGTACTGTGCTGAAGAAGCCAGGTGCCGTGCTGGCCTAGCCTTGTGTATGTTCTGCTGTATACAGATGAGAGGCTCCCTAGCTTGTCAGGGCTGGTGATGACATGTGGTCTTCGTGACATCTGGGGAGGCATACAACTTCCATCTCAGAGTCAGTTCCCTCGTGCTCGGAGGGTTTCATTCAGCGCTGCCAGAGCACGTGTACTCCAGCGGGGCGTTACAAGGGCCGGGGTGTCTGTTGCAAGAGCAGGAGTTGTGAGTTTCACCTGGAGTTGGTCAATTTTATGGTAATGCTGCTGCGTGTGAGTGTGTTTGTCTTTGAGCTCTTCTTCCTTTCCATGCTGGCTTTGTCAAGTGTTCTTCTACAAGCTACAGGAACTTCCTAATGACATAAAAAAGCCTGTTGAACAGCGTCTCTACAGTGGCTCTGCTGTAAATCTGCCAAGTCCCTCCTGCTGGGCCATCTTCCTGTTTCTCCATTCCAGATTCTGCTCCCTGTCCCTCCACTTTCAAACTTGACAGACCTGCGCTTCTCCTTCACTAATACTTCAACCGGCACCAGTCCTTTAAAAATAATGTTCCGTCTCAGCAGTTCAGGTGCTGACTTTCAGGTTGCTGGGGTAGCAGACTTGGAATAGCCTTTTAAGTGATCTGGATTCAAGATTAAAGACTAATTTCCCAAATTTCACTTTTATCAGTAACCAAATAAATTAGCACATTTTGTATGCGATCATCGTTGCATTTGCATGACTGTACAGTAATCAAGTGTGTTCGCCTCTGAAGTTTCACCACACATTATCTCATCTGAAACATGGAATTGCTAACAAGGCTTTTCCAGTATCCTGGCCGCAGAGATGTCGATCGTTCCTTTTTCCTTTGCTAGAAGGAATACCCCACTTGGCCTTCCCAAAAGTAGGAGGGAAAAAATATTTCTTGGTTGAAATATTGGGATGGAAATAAAGTACAGACCTTCTACTTTAAGTGAAGTTGCTGCGTCTTACCTGCTGTGTTTTTTGTTGGTGGTGTTTTTTTGTTTTGTTTTTGTTTTTCCCCAGAAATATTTCTCAAGCTTTCTAAAGAAATTAATTACTGTTTGAGACTAGGACAGTATTAAGGAATCACTTGAGCAATACTGCTATGACTAGAGCTTGTTCACCAAATTAGGTCACTTTTGTCGTAAAGGCGCTCTGAAACTGTCCAAAAAGGATTCCCTGCTGTACATTTCTTAGGAACACTGTAATTCTGTTCCTTATCTGTTTCAGTAATGAAAAGGAAAGTGTTACTGATAAAAACACACTTATCCTAATGTCTTAATGGTTGTAGTATCATAACCAGTCTTAGGTTTTTTATGGCTGTAAGTACTTGTAGCCAAAATTCTGTGTTGATATGAAACATTGTAGCAATGGAATTGATCTGTCTTACATAGTATATTGTGCGGATAGGTATTGTCATTTATTTTGATTAGAATTTAATCAAGTCTTCAAGTCTGTGTTTTTTTCCTATTTTTCAAAGATGTTTGTAGTGAATTTTTACTGATTGCACTTTCTGGGCATCCCAAGTTTAAATCTGTTTTTCACAGCAGCACTGTGGCACTGCAGCAAGAGTCATGATAAGGAGTTACATCTTTTCTGATAATGCTGGTAAGGGCCTTTAGAGAAAATGTGCAGTTATTCATTGCAAACTTTCGAACTGGGGTCAGTGCCGTTTGTTACAAGGAACTTGTCTGCTCCCATGATATCACACCATCAAGCTAGCAAACTTTGCAATGTTGAAGAACAACCTACCTTATCTTAATACCACATTAAATATTTTGCAATGTCTCAGTGCTGCAAGACAACATCTCATACCTCAGCGCTAAGGGTGAAGAATACTCTGGACATAATACATAGGTAGGAAATGTCACCGTGTGTCTCCAGCTGTGTCACGAGTTACAGCTGAGTTGAAACGTCTGTGCACGTCTGGAATGACCTTTTGTGGGGGCTTCCTCATCCTCTTCTGTACCATATTTTGGAATTTCGATTTATTTACTTAACTGTTTCAGAAGATCGTGAAAAACCGCATACCTGCCGTCCATACCAGATCTTTTGTGCGGTACCGTCAGTTCCGTGCGGCATTCAGAGATGAAGCCTGAACCTGGGGGATCTACAGGAATGGATAGAAAGCCAGCTGATCTGAGCTGGCACAGAGCCACATTCGTGATAATTTTTCCCAAGAAGGGAGAGGTTAAAATAAGCAAGTAGCGGCCAACAGAACTGATGTTGAATAATTGATTTTTCAGCAAAAGCCTCGCTTCAGTGAGTAAGAATTTCTAGTTTTTCTTCTGGAAGAGATTTAACTACATGTCAGCAGCTCTTGCCAGCGGAATTTTGTCAAATGCAGGAATGCGAGGCCAATTCAGAAGTACAGGCTGATTTTTTCCTGCCTCAGTATTGAATGGAAAGGTCCGCTTATTTCTTATCTTCTTCCTAACTAATTGCAGTTTGAACCTGTTCCGTCCCTCTGATAAATTCTACCAAGGAATGTTCGTTATGAAGTATCAATCACTCCCAAAAAGCAAGGCAAGTGCTGCAGGAGGAGGGTTTCTTAGTCCCTTCGGTTAGGCAGTTGCTGAAGCTGTTCCTTATGCACAGCAGTTCTGTTCGGTAACACCGCACGGCAATGGAAGAAGATGGTAGGTTTCAATCTGCTGGCAAAAAATGATGCAAGTTTGCCTCAGAGTTCTTCAGCATTAAGATATCTGTTAGGTCTGACTACTTTTTCAGTCCACTGGTTTATACATCTTTTATTTGTCATGAAACTGACTCAGTGTGGTTGAAGCCCTTGCCTAGAGCTGTTGAGCTGTTTGATATGGTTAGTGCTCAAAAGACACACTAATTCACGGTGAGTGGTTGCTCCTAATGCTTCCAGCTTTCAGAATCTTCTTTACTACATTTAGCTTGAATTAGTGCACCTTAGTGACTTGACCTGATCTCGTCTAGCTGCAGAGAGTAACTGTGCTGGAAAACAGCCTTGAGCTGCGCGGCGCCTGGTCTTGCTAGCCTTTAAGTTTGCTGCATCTGAACAGTGCTGGAAGAAACAGATAGCATCCCAGCAGCAGACATGCATGTCATGCGTTGTAAGTGCACGCCTCAGCTAACGTTAAGGCCAGGTGTGCCAAGGCATTCTGCTGCAGAAGCTCTCACGGCATCGTAGTTGCCAACGCTGCGATGTGGTGCCACAAACGTGCGTGTGCACGGCTGCTGCTGGGAAATCCTGCACGGTCCCCTGAGGAGCTGATTCCTGGAGCTGAGACTTGTCCGCCTTGCTTCTGCTCAAGACGAACAAACCCTCGGGGAAGAGGTTAGCAGAAAGTGGGATCCCTCAGCTGCTCGGGCAGAGACAGACCCCTCTCCATTGTTTTCTACTGAGGACTCTCAGATGCAAGTAAAATACTTACCTGTGCATATATGTCGATCAATTATACAGGTTCTTACCAATGGCACTTACAGGCTACATGACCTGCTGAGAAAGAGGGGTTGAGTACAGCGGGCTAGTGATGAGCAGTTAAGGTTGCATCTACGCTGTCTCTTTGGTCTGAATCCAATTTTGGTTCTCATTCAGTGAAGAAAATCTTACTTTGGCTAGTCTGTCATAGCCTTGACTAAATTATAATGATAGCTTTGCCAGAGTTACTGTCAGTTATAAGTGTTTGGGGGGGGATTTTTTTTAAGTGCTCAAATTTGCTTTAGTTTTATTTCAATTAACTATAACCAATTCTAAAATGCACTTGTGAATGTGTGTATGACTATACAGTACATAAAGCAAGCAATGAATTGCTGAGTTCAAGAAGTCTGGATAAAACTCATCTCTGTGCTCTTGTCGGCAGCCCTTGAGAGCGCATCTAGATTTAGTAGCGTGGCTTGTCAGTTCTCCCTTGTATACAACCTCATGGGTCACCAGGGAAATTGCTAGTGGAGTCTTTTCACCTTTCTTGATGGCAGCCATCAGGGAAGAAATGCGGAGGAATTATTCACACTTAGCATGGTGGGCCAGTGTGCGTGTAAGGCACCTGCTGGCTGAAGACTGATTCTGCTCAGATCTCTGGATTCAACTTCTATGTCTCCAACACTGGAATGCGAGCCCTCCTTCCACCTCAGACCTGGATTTTAGAGAATATGGGCTCGCTCTTCTACTTTCAGTTTCAGTCTTTGCTAAGCAATTGCTATGCGCTCAAGTCTGTTGAATAAATACTTGGGTAGGGAGGGAGAGTTATGCTATGTCTTACCAGCTAGGGTCTTAAGTGATTCTGATACGTTGCCTCATCTTAATTCTTTGTAGAATTACATTAATTAAAGCAGGTGTTACATCCTTACCGTAAATACGGAAAAGTAATTAAATGTTATAAAAAGCATCTTGGTATGTTTGGAGTAGGCTGTCATTCTGGCTGCAGCACGTATGGAAAAGCTCATTAGGTATTTTTAAACACCTGGTAACTTACTAAAGGGAAAGCTCAGAAGGACAGCAGATGTGTAAAAGAGAGCCAGTGCTGATAGACAATCAAATGACTTTCTTTTGAAGCATTCAGCTTAACCTTACTTTTTAGATGTTTCACTCTTCTGTTTTCTCATTGCAAGGCGTCGCAAGCCTAGCTGGAGCACTTGTCTGTCAGGCATCACAAGCTGGTTGTGACTGAGGGCTTTGGAAGTATATATGCACAGGAGGTATATGTGGAGGAGTTTTGCTTAGAGAAGGCAACTTTGCTCTGTAGAATGCAACCTCTTGTAGAGCAGCTGTCCCCAAGTAAGTGTCCAATGCCAGGGCGTAACTACTGTGAGCTTACTCATCTGGGAGGAAAGCAGCTACTCAGATGAAGACTTCCTGCTGTGTTTTTGTCCTGAGAGTACTTGAGATATCCCTATTCCTACAGCTGTGTTTCTGTTTTGTTTTTTAACTTTTACTGATTCTTTTCTCTTCTCTTACTGAAACTGATTGCCTTGAGTGCTTTCTCTCCCAGGCTATGTATTACCTCACAGTCATCTTTCCTTGTATTATTTTTTTGTTCTTCACTTCCCCTTTCCTACTGTCTCCTTTTTCTTGCAAGATTTTTTTCATGTTTCTGTCCCTGCTCCTTCAAGCCACAGCTTCAGGAAGGTTTGTGTCAATAAGATTTCAGTAAGGTTCAGTGAGCGTGTGCTGTGGTGACATCTGCTGCATTCCCTACTTCCTTCTCTCTCATCCACAGCTTGCTAGTCAATAACCTTTTTGGAGAGGGAGATAATTATATACATGAATGAATGATAGTGGAATCTGAGTGATGCTGTTGGGCATGCTGGGGTAAAATAATCTCGTCTTTTCTGAAGCAAGACGAAACGTGACCTTGATTTGATTTGTTCCCTTCTTCCTGCTGTTTAAAATGTAGAATGTGTGTATACGTAGAATAAGGAAACTCTTAAAATTACATGATTTGAAATGCTTCCATTAACAAAATGAAATAGACTAAAAGTATTAACCTGAAAGGTTGGAGAAATTCTATGTAGCACATCGCTCACACTTTCAGCGATCTAGCAGTGCCTGAAAACAGAGACCATACGGTACTTCACTGGTGGATATATGCAGCTGTGACTAGTTCTTCATTCCGCACTTGGGGTGATAAAAGTACGTGATCAGTTCTTGATAATTCATGGCTTCTGTCCAGTTCTCTCTGGGTTGATGGGATCTTTTCCACAGACTTCGGTGGATATAAGCCTCTAAGTTTTTTCCTCTTTGCAGCCTAAAGGGAGAATTTGTTACAATTCTCAGTGAATTTGCTCTGTTATAAAGTACTTGGTATCATACATTTTGTATTACTCTGGGAAAAAAAAAATCTGTGCACAAATATTTCCTGTTTTTTAGCATATATACCATCTTGGCTGACTTTCCTTGAACTTCAAGGTGAAAGACCGGTTGTTAGACTACATAAAATGAAACTGCCCAGAGATAAGATTTCATGTTCATAGCCAGCATCTGAACAGCTGTACTTAAAGGCAAATCACACAACCCGGGAGCACCCTTCCTACCCCTCCTGCCTGGGACAGTGCCTTACTTACAGCAGGGACACGTTCGTCAGTTCCTGTGGCCGCACCACTTTTGCGACAGGTTTTGCTGCTTTCACACCCACCTAAGTGGGAACAAATGGCAGTTCTGCTTGCAGGGAGGGTGCCTGGGCGGTAGCTCCTATGACTGATGATTTCAAAAAAAAAAAAAGTTGATCCTATTGTGTCATAAGCTGGGAGAAATGGTTGATTAAAGTGACTCAGCCAACTTCTTCAAAGCAGGTAACAACTTAAAGGTGTAAATAATAATCAGTCAAGCTTTTTTTTTAAAAAAAAAAAAAAAATGTCTATACAGGTTCCTCTTACCTAACCCTTAATCTTCCTTTGCTAGGTGGTTACCCTGCTAACCATTTTCCTGTCTTTGGAGATAGAGGGAGCCGCCGTTTGTATTTGTTCCTCTCCAAGTCCCTCCTTCTGACCATTGTCCTGTCCTTTCCCATGACTCTTTTACCACCGTGGGGAGCAAGATCCTTGACTTGTCATGCTTTTCTGTCTTCAGCCTTGACGTTTCAGTTGTATGGCCCTTAGTACTTAGAAAGCAATACATTCATTTAGTGATAGACTTTTTTTAACACCTTTTGGAGTTTGTTCGTGTTTTCATCTTTGGAAGAGAAGACAGGGCATTAAACAGCACTCTTCAGGATGCCAAAGCAACACGAAGCAGAGAAGTTGAGGTAGATACGCCATTTTCTTTTTTTAAGCATTCCCATAACATTCATGTAACTCTTTAAATTTAATTTTTGAAACTTCCTGCTTTACTTGAAGCCCGTTTGGGTTTGCCTCACCTAACTTTTTGTATGGGACTCCTTAGGGGACAAGTGCAATACGTTCTCATTAACTTGTTTGTGTGGTTAGTTTTGAGCAGTGTGAAGAAAGATGGAATCCTTAGCAGGCGCTTCGTTAGCAGGACTTGAGAGCTGTTGTCTCTTGCTTGGTTTTACACTCCTGCCTCCAGAACTGGTAAACCGGAGTCAGTAAGATCCTGTTACAGATGGCTTCCCAGTTACCCCAGGAGTTGGGGCTGTGCTCAAGTGATGCGTGTTTCTGTACTCTTATACTCGAGTTGTGGCATTGGTGTTACAGTAAAATGAAACCTAAGAAATCCTTAGCATTTGCTTAAGTGACTGAAAGTGATTGTATTGGTATTTACAACAACAGTGCTTCTTCCTTCCTTGGTTTCTGTTTAAAGATTAGCACAGGCAGTGGACTGACATGTAAAAGATCAAAACTGATTTAAGAGTCCATTCATCCTGTGTGCCACTTTTTGCGTCACTTTCATCTTGCATAATGAAATGAGTCCCACACAAGCAAATTGTTAGACTTAATAAAACTGGAGGTGAACGTTTATCACTTCAGAATCAGTCCAGTCACGTTTTAAGGAAAACGAGGGTTGAATTTTAAGTCATATTGTAGTACGCTTCAGGTTGTCTTAATTGTGAAGGTAAACGTGTTGGTCCCATCTCTTTTCTTTTTCATGTGTCGTCTTGTCATGTTAAGGTGACAAGCTCTGTAAAATAAAATGGAGAAAATTAGGAGTGTGGCTTGCACTTCAACTTTTAAATTAGGATGCTGTTAAGGAAGGCTGTGATATACAAAATTTCATCTTTGTCTTTGAGCATTACAATACAGCAGGCAAACAGAAAGCAATTTGCTTCAGAAATTGATATTAGCGTTCATTTTTTCTGTTGTTAATAGTTTTTCCAAAGTAATTGCAAATTCTTTTCCTTGCAGGCTAATCCTGTTCCACTGTACACCTGAGATAGCTGTGTGAGCAGGGAATTCTGAACACACGTTCATTACTCTGGGTGGTGTAGCACATTGGATCCCGTGCAGGTGACTGTGATGGTCTTAGCTGCACCCAGTGGTTTGCATTTCTGGAGGGCTCTCACTTCACAGCGTAAAGCTGTCTTGCAAGGTTAACTAGGCTTTTAAAAAGTAGTTTCACGTCACAAAGCTTTGAAGTATTCTAGTCATGAGGACTTCATGCAGGTAACTAATTTTTGCAGTGTTTGCATCTTTGCTGAAAAACCTCAAAAATGAAACTACAAGGTATGAACGTGGGGTATCTTGGAACGAAATGTAACATTAATACCTGAAGCTGCAGAAGCGTGGATGTGTGTGTTGTGCGCGTGAGTATTCCCCATGGGTTTTGTACTTGGTGATGGTGTCCTAAGTCTGGAGGGCGTTCCCTCTGCTCTCTTGGCAATACTCCTCAACAGGAAATAGTCTGGTGTGCGTCTTTGCTTATGCCTTTCTGGGTATTTATACGTATGTACGGGTTGGTGTGGATGTATTCTAATGTCTCCAAATTTTGAAAGATGGAAGAATTTTCTAATGATAGTAGTAATGTCTTCTTCTGGGGAGGAGCTTTAGTCGGTGTGATAATGAGTATCTTTGTAAAATAGTTGCAGAAGTTTCATGTTATACAACAAGCACACTTATAAGTATATTCAAAGGTGTCTAACTGGAAAAATGAAAACTGAAAGAACTGGAAAAGAATGTATGGGATTGGCAGAAAGGATACAGGAAATGGTTTTAACATACTGAGTCTGTGACCTCTGGAAGCCTGTTCTGATGTGTAAAAATAGTAATGTATATTTAAATGGTACTTCTTTCAGTGTTTTCTATAGGTAAAATAACTGTTAACACCTTGTATATGTGATCGTCTAAGAGCTTTTGGGAAAGGAAGAAGTTGTAACGTATTCTAAATTGACTTTAAATCAAAAAACGCTTCCAACAGCTAAAATAACAGATCTTTAAGAACTGGAAAACTCTTAATGAATGGACCTCTGTAGATACAGGTCTTCCATTCTTTTCATGTTTTGAGTCGCTGTCTAGAAGGATGGAGGCTCTGAATTGGTGATGCCAGAGGTAGGTCATACCAGAGTTTTGACTCCTGAGCAGTTCAGAAACTGTTTGGCAGGGGAATATACCTGCCATGTAGAATTCCTTGATATGTTTTTTCTCAGGTCAGAGCTGTCTTCCGCTTAGTGTGAAGTATCCCATAACCATACAGTATCCCCAGTTGGAAGGGACTCACGGTGATTGTTGAGTACAATTGCTGGCTTCACATGGGACCACCCAAAAATCAGACCCTATGTTGCATATAACCCTAGTTGTGTGAAGTTCTGTTGGAGAACTGCAGTGTCTGGGTAGAGCTCGGATCGCTTAACAATCTATGTAGCACCAAGACCCATTCATTAATTTGGGGGTTTACTCAGCTTCACTGTGGACAACTATCTGTGGCAATAAAAACCACTAAGAATTAGTAATAATTCCATTCTTGGCAACCAAAGGCGATAATAAAAAACTGCTGTGAAGCATGCTATTAAATGTATGCTGACAGTGTATTACTTGCTCCCTAATTACTGTGAAATATTCTTCAGGTTAGAAGTGAAATATAGTTCTGGATGGGAATAATGAAATACAGTGGTGCAATTCTGGAGCGAAATACAGACTGAACAGTAGCGATTCTGGCTCTAGCAGGTTTTTCAGCAGGTTGTTCAGTTTGGCAGGCCTGGGTGGCTTCGTTCAGGAGGTACTGCCAGAGTGATTATTGTCACAAAATCAGCGCGCATGCTTCTCACTCACTCACCATTCCTTCGCTCTTAAGAAATTTAAACAGCATGAAATAGGAGTTATCAAATCAGTTCCAGAATGACAGCAAGCGTAATGAAATGTTGTGGAATATCTAGTGGAAAACATCAAAACAGTTCTTGGTCCGAACAAAGTTCTGTTTCAGAAATTCTTCAGATGCTATTTTTGTTCAGACGATGGTGGAATAAAAAAGCTTGCTGACCTGAACTTCTAATTATAGCTCTCACATAGGGATTCCTGCTGTCCTGAAAACTTACTGCAAAAGTGATTAATTATAAGTTTTATAGACCCATTATATGCATATTCACTTTGGCCTGTATGGTAACTCCAAGCACTGACACTGCAAGACTTGTGTACTGCCATGCAGAGAATTGTTTCTGCACTGATAGAGAGCAAGTTAACTCTTCTGATTATTGACAGATTCTTGCTTGTTCTAAATGCTTCCCCTGTAAATGGGAGAGTAACTAAATACTGTTCTGTACTCCGTTAGTATACGCACCCTGATTGTGATGCACCATCTCTCAGGCTTCAATTCAAGTGCTTGAGTTATTGCTGCTTGTCAGCAGATCTTCTGTGATGAGCGCTTGCAGACTTGTAAAAGAATGGGTGACTGGCACTTGGGGTCTTCTAAACACACAACCACATTCAAGGTCTGAGATGCCAGAGCATATACCGTAGTCATGCGTCGTCTGTGGGGCTTGCATAATAGATTTATTACTTGAATTTGAATTTTCTATGTTACAGTTTCCAATATGGCAAGATAATGTTAGTGTATACCAATTTTGAAAGTTCGGATGTATATGGGATCTGTGTGATGTTCAAACTGATATGAGAGGTTGCTTTCAGAAATGGTTTAAGCCAAGCTCCAATGACTTTTTTTCCCCATCCTGTATGGTTATAGGAGATGCCTGTGGTCTTTCTGTGAAAGATGGTTGAGCTACAGTGAGATGAATGCTTACCAAGATATGTTATTTAATAAGGATTGCTCATATGTTAAAGGAAAGTTGAATCTATCTAGGCACTTAACATTTCCTGTGATATCGGATAAATTGCTGTATTAAAATATATATAAAATAAATAGATACACATTTAAATGTGTGTTCTCACGGACACACTTTCTCTGGTGATCAAAAGTTTTTAATTACAGGAAGGTAAAGGGGGCTTATTAAAATATTAGTACCTTTTCTGATTAATACATTTTCACTGATGCTTAATTTCAGGAGGAAGTACTTTCACTCTGAATATTTTGAATAACCATACTCTGTTTTCCTTCAACAGCGGTGTTACGAACATAAGCAGTATAGAAATGGGTTGAAGTTTTGTAAACAGATCCTTTCTAACCCAAAGTTTGCAGAACATGGAGGTAAGTTTTCAACTGGTATGTCCTCACTTCCCTCCCCCACATACTTTAAGATATAGTAATAATTTGTAAGCTTTGTAAATATATATACCATTTTATAGTTAATCATTTGCCCTTAAAACAGATTTTCTTACAGTATTAAGAGCGTCCAAAAACCTGCACCATGACAAAGACAGTCTTTCTGTTAACATTTGTAGTTTAAAGATTGGTCGTACCAGTAGTCGTCGCCTGCCGTTCTTTATGCTGGCAGTCATTATAACATGGTGCAAGTTTCTGAAATATATATTGTTTAAATCACTTTTTCAGGGGAAATTATTTGTTCATGATCAGGAAGAGGTGCAAGACAAAAGGCAGAGGTAGATATATATTGTTCGGCTTTGTATATTGTTCAGTCAGCTTTGTGGTCTTGTTAGTTTTTCTGAAGGAATAGTCTTTTTGGAAGAGAATGAGGACAGTGTTTGCCCCTTACTGTATTTTCAGTCTGTTTTTACTACCTGAGTTGAAACTTTCTTTCCATTATCCAAAAACTTTCTTTGTGAACTAGGTTGGCACGGATGGATGTGTAGAAGTCTCAAAGTGTTGTGAATAGATGCTTGAGTGGTCACATTAAAAGATTCCCTTATCAAAATATTTGTAGAGCAAAAAGTTTTTAATGCCTTCACTTTTGGTAGAAATACTGCAAAAAATTACTGTCATGTATGACATACTTAAGTGAATAATCTGTTAGTGTAGTTTTCCACGTGAAAAAAAATGCAAAATCTTGATGTTGATAATGGTGTCTGAATTTGAATGTATACTATATTGAAAGTTGATATTTTAAGCTTAAAAGCTTATAAAAATGAATAACCGATATTTATTTAATCTTTGTGTTTTTTTAGAAACCTTGGCAATGAAAGGACTAACATTAAACTGTCTAGGGAAGAAAGAGGAAGCATATGAACTGGTGCGTCGAGGCCTAAGGAATGACTTGAAGAGTCATGTATGTATCCTTTTCAAAATAGAACTTCCGCTTACGAATGGGAAAGAGTTCTTTTCTCTAACTACTTGATTTATGGAGTAGCAACAAGAGTTGTTATGATTATGCTTCAAACTGGAATTTCAGAATTTAAAATTGTGTCCAATGTATAAAACAGTATTTTGTTTAAGCTAATGGGCAAATGATTTGCAGCTATCCTTGTAGTCACAGTTAACTCAGGTTATTCTAGCTTGCATTGTATATATTTGTTTTTATCATTAAGCTGCAACTGTAACCTCGTGGTGGGCCAAACTAGGCTTTTAAGCACATGGTTTGCTCTAAAAGCAGTAGTTGCCATTACATTGATAGGTTGTCATATACTTAGAATGTTGGAAATGCAAGCACTCCAGTTGTCTAATAATAAGCCCTTATTCAAAAATATATTTAAGCTTGACGGTCTTTTTCAGAGATCCTACTACAATTTCCTCATCCAGTACATGAAAAGTAGAGTTTACAGCATATCCATGTAACTGGTGAACTGTTTTATATATTAAGTTTGCAGGCAGTTTCTTCATATAGCTGAGGAAAATAATGTAATGATTTTGATGACATAAAACAGCTTTAGAACTTTTTACCAACTGTTCTGTCGCTGCTATGTTACATATGTTCTGTCCCTGCTCAAGTTCAGTAGAATCCTTAACAGGGTTTTCCAGGTTGGCATGTCTATGGCCTTCTTCAGAGGTCAGACAAGAAGTACGATGAAGCTATCAAATGCTATAGAAATGCACTGAAATGGGACAAAGACAATCTTCAAATCTTGAGAGATCTTTCTCTGCTACAAATTCAAATGAGGGATCTTGAAGGTTACAGGGTAAGTATACATACTACATCCATTATCAACTTCTAGGGAATTGTGGCAAAGTCTGCGAATTGTTTCATGACGCTTTTAAGAAGTATACGGACTTAGACTGTGAAATCCAGCATTAAAACTGTGTGCTCGATAACTTCATGAAAGTAAAAGCAGGCATACTACTGAGCAATTTCTGTGAAGTATACAGACTAAGTCACATAGTATACTATTCTTTTATCTCACTGTGGAATTGTTTGCTAAACTTTTTCTAATGCTGCATAATCCAGGTGTAGACAATCCACGGTCTTATTATTATTTACTTTGAGAGATTCCTGCATGTCCTGAAGAGTAGTGTTTTTCAGGCAAAGGAGTTTCAATTTTTTGATCACTTTTTAGCATATCTCTTTAGTGGCCTCTTCTTCTAGATCAGTGGCCACTAGTTTTCCTCTCAGTAGTGGCTGACAATACTAAGCAAGAAGTATGCTGCATGAAACGCCATGTTTTGGTTCCTATCTAACCTGGGCATTAATACACAGCTTCCTCGGGGGCCATGCGTTTCCTTACATTTTCTGTCAGCTGTAAGATTCTTTATTGAAACTCTTGAATATTCCTCTTCTGTATAGATTTAGTACTCAATGTTTAGATTACTACCTTGTTTTTTCCTATTTATTTTGGATTAATTGTGAACACAGTTTGGTAACTTAGAAAGCCTCTTTCTTTTTCGGCCTGCTACTGCAGTGCCCAGTTATTTGCTGCCTTGCATCAGTTGTCTGTATTTGGCACGTGAGATGTTCAGTGCTAAGCAACTATTATGAAGTGGTAGTGTCATGGCCGTGGTGCTTCTGTAAAGAACACACACTTTCTATCATCTTCTGTACAAATGCTACTCCTAATGTAGTTAGCTTTTTTGATTTCTTGAATTGCAAGCTGATGTCTAGCTTGCCAGTAGCTTTGTTTCTTAAGGAGTAACCGCTTCAGTTCGCTATGCATATTGTGGAGTTGTTTCAGTGTGGTTCAGACTAAGTAATAATTTCTGCCCATGTGTCTATCTTATTAATAAATATTCCTTTATTTTGTAAGTCTTGATTGATTCTCAAGACTTCTCCTCTTGCATTTGTGATAATCACTGTATTGCTCACTTAAGATTAGTCTGAACAATTACAGAAGATTTTTTTCTTTCTTACTGTGCCATGCAGGGATATGTGACATCCGAAGTATTTATAATTCAAACATTAATGAGTTGAAAAAAGCTTTAAGTCTTTGTGTCTGGAAGCTTGTGTGCTTTTAAGCTTATGTAGGCAAGCGTAAGAAGGTATCCCTTTTCTCTGCAATAATCTCTGTTGAACTTCAGACGTTTGCCCAAGAGACTTAGGATAATATTTTATATCGGGTTTCAATCTTTTCAGTAATTTAGAAATTTGACTCCTCTCTCACTGAGACAGGGTAGCCAAAACTTAACATAGGTGCCAAAAATTCATTTGTAAATATATATTCTCTTTGAAAAGGCATCTGGATAAATGTGATTACAAATACATAATTATTAAGCATGCGAGTAACATGTTTACAGAATGCGTTAAGGATTAAACGTTAACATGTTTATAAGCCAGTAATCTATGAATGGTCATATACAAGTTTATGAAGAGCATGAAGGACTGGAATACAGTTGGGGGGGGGGTATTTTTGTTGTTTAAAGGTTGTTTTCTTTTTGCTGTTCGTTCTTAGCTTTAGCTTCTACCCTCTCACATTTTATAATATTTTAAAGGATCTTCCTGCAGTCTAATGAAACTGCTATTACTATTTTTAGTTCTTTTCTTGATCTGTGCTTTTGACTGTTTATGCTGTTTAGTAAGTAGTAACTTTTTTTCTTAATTTTAAAGTATTTGAACGTGTCTTCCAAAAGTCTGTAACAAAACAAGTCCTGGCTTCTCTCTCAAATTAAAGCAGCATAATTCCAAATCTGTTGCATCTTCCAGCTGTAATTATTTTCTGGCCAAAGAATAGGGATGTGCTTGCCTGACCTATTTTGCATAATGACATTTCTAATGATTTAATATATATATATTTCCAAGGTGAATTGGAAACATCAGTATATAATTAATATTCCTGCAGCTCAAACGAAAACATCTTTAATTTCATTCTGTTCACAAGCAGTAATACAGGAAAAGTGTGTATGTAATACCTTAAAGTTAGTCTGACTCATGAGTCTTTTCAATTAGAAATGATGTAAAAATACAATTTTTTAATTCAGTTGAGATCATTGTAGTGTTTCAAAGTTTGTTTCTTTTGGTTCAAAAATAATCTTTACATATAGAAAAGTAATTTTTAATGACATTCATTAAATATCAGAACGCTGAAGACAGAGCATTGCATAATGAATTCTGCAGAGCATCAGAATAAAGTCAGGAAAATTAATAGCTACTTCTTTGCAGGAAACAAGATACCAGTTGCTTCAGCTCCGACCCGCACAGCGAGCATCGTGGATTGGCTATGCTATTGCTTACCATCTGTTGGAAGACTATGAAATGGCAGCAAAAATTTTAGAGGAATTTAGGAAGACACAGCAGGTAAGAGGAGAACATGGAATTCTTGAGTGGATTACTTCCTAAGACAAAAATGAAACATTTCCTGTCATGATATGCAAACTTTATGCAGTGTTAGTCAAATAAATTAAATCCCAAATGCATTCTAGAAGCCTGAGCTTTCTCATGTCTCTTGTCCTGTGTAGACATCACCTGATAAAGTGGACTATGAGTACAGTGAACTGCTGCTGTATCAAAATCAAGTCCTCCGTGAAGCAGGACTAAACAAAGAAGCTTTGGAGCATCTTTGTACCTATGAAAAGCAGATCTGTGATAAACTGGCTGTTGAAGAAACTAAAGGTAATTACTTTTCAAAGATACACCTAAATGCACGGTTATAAAATGGAGTGCCTATGCTGTCAGCTTTTTCCATCTTTTGCAACTTTAATTTAAAAACAAATTCAACTGTTTAAATTCTGTGCTGTGCCTATCATATGCCTCTCCCAGGTAGATAAGTCATCAGCAGAGTGCAGACATGCTGTTCTGAAACTTTTGAGCTGATGAATGTTTTCTGACAGGTGATTCTGAACTGTTCTGAAATTCTGTTTGGCTAGTTTAGCCAGACCTGTGCCATCCTAGGATTCGATACTGGTCCTGACAGAGACCACTTGCTGTAAGGGCAGAATAATTTTTGGCAAAGTAGAAGGCTTTTAATTATACTCAGTCGCTCTTAAAGTGTATGGAAATAGACCCTTTGGGTGGGCAACCCAATATAATCTTCTGTTATTGTATTATAATAATGCTAGCATATAACAACAGAACAACATAATACTCTATATTACATTCCATTGCTGAAATGCAGAATGATAGAAGTTTGTCCTTACGGCTCTGTTAACAGGTACACTTACTTAAAGTATGCCTTGTTCCTCTTCTGTGTGATGCTGCACAGTACTTCTCTCACTGTTCATGTAAAACTGCCAACTTATCAAAACTACTGTCTGTTCATAGCCCACACTGGAATCTATTTGGGTGATTGCTTGAAGCAAAGAGATTTTTACTCTTATATTCATGTAGATATAGTAACCCGCTCCCTGTTCCTGCTCGACAGACTCACTGTTGTGCAAACAAACTACGAATGGACTTGTGACAATGCTATGAAAATTGTGTGGTATTTCCTCAAAGAAAGTGACTGCAGGCAGCTCTCTTCTGAATGGGTTACTTGGTTTGCATATGATTGTAAACAGGTGTTGGGATTACGCGATTGCAGACTATTTTTCAGACATAGCATGGGCTTTCGGTTTTGGGGAATGGGAGTTGCTTTTACAAATTATTTGAAAGACCTTTGGCACATTGTATTCTCAAGTTTTTGCTGAAGGTCTGAAACGTGATTTTTAAACAAGACCCCTGCAAAAAAACAAAAACAAAAAACAAAAAAACAACACATTCTAGTGAACTACTGGGGAAAAAAAGAATGGAAATGCTCTGTGAAGTCTGTGCAGTAAGGTACTACTGTTGTGTTGTTGGTTTTAACTTAGCTGCAGTCACATACCACAGAAAAGCCTGCTAATAAATGAGTGCTGTCTGTAAATTTCAAGTGTATATGCAAAAGCCATTGTGGATGGAATACAGCTGACAAACCCTGAAAATAGTACTGGCACTTGCCACCATGGTGAAAAATGATAACTTCCACCAAAGAGGAATAATTTAAGTTTATTTTCCAGATTCTATCATTCTTGGTGAGTGAACTATTGATGTTTTCCCTGCGCTTAGATACTGCAGGTAGTCCCCCAGCCCTATCTGTGGGAAGAGGCATCTTTTGATAAAATTACGTTATGGCATAGAGAAGAGTTAACACTGACTTCCGCATTTTGCTCTTGAAACAGGTTAAGAAAATCTTAACCTTAATCTGGAATGACACTGTTTCACCTCTTGTGTATAATTTTCTAGCGTGTCACATTTACAATATCAAAGCATTGTAAAATGTAACCTTCTCCTGTGAGATAGGAAATTTGAATTTTGTTCCAGCTCCAGCAAAGACGCTAAGTACAGTTAGACCTAGACTTTAGTTTTAGCCATTGTATCTTTTAATGAATTATCATTAGAAGGAGACTTGCTTGTAGAATCTTGAGAATTCGTTAATCAGATCAATGTCTTGATTTTAAAACATTGGAGTTAGTTTTATGAAATATCAGACTGAAGAACCATTCTTTTATTTGCAGCTCTGCAGTTACAGTTTGATTTTCAAGATGCTATACACATGAAATACCGTGTACTGCTTTTAATTGCCTTCTGTAGTAAAAACTGCGCTTAAAGTAACCAGTCATTTCTGTAAGTGAGAAAAAACACATGCATCTTGCTTTTAACATTAAATTTTCAAGTAAATTTCAAGAGTTATTGGCTGAGTTGTGGGATCTTACTTAAACTGCACCTGTTGTCAAAGTAAAAGTATCTGTCAGCTAGTTTGTGGTGCCACTTTGATCATTTTTTCCTAAGAAGTTAGAATCTACATGGAGTCAAGGATTATCTAATCTTTTACTGTAGAGTAATTAATACTATACTGCTTCATTCTCCTGTTACCTTAATTAAAATTTCTTAAATTTCACACAGGAGAACTCCTGCTTCAACTTGGCAGACTTGAAGAAGCAGTTGATGTCTACAAAGGATTGCAAGAAAGAAATCCTGAAAACTGGGCCTACTACAAAGGCCTAGAAAAGGCACTTAAACCAGGTAATGATTTTATATATTGTAGTAAGCAAGCTGTTTCTGCACATTCGGCACTTATATGTGTGTTGAAAACTGGTATTGCATTATTTAAAGACATGCTCAATTAAATTTTGCGTTTTTGTCAGTGTGTATATATTGTTGTAATTTTAAGGAAAGCTGTAAGGTTTCTTGTGTTATTGTTACCATATATTTAAAACTGAAACAAACCAAAAAATCAGTCATCTCATCTCAGTGTGCATTATTGGAAGATGAAAATTATTTCCAATAGAATAGTTTAATTCAGACTTTTTCTTCTACTCCGTCCTAATCTTATGTTACAGGTAATACAGGTTTTGGAAAAACAGACATGATACTCCTGAAAGACAGATCTTTTCTTTGTTCTCAATTTTAGCACGGTGTTAAGACAAGAACTCTTTTTAAGATGAGATGCATGCAATTATAACCAGTGTTGGAAGAGGAATTTAGGGATAATGAACATCTGAAATCATTTCCACTGCAAGTGGAAATTAATGTTCTCTAGGAAGTATACGCTCATTAGATCTTATATTCTGACTCTTCTTAACCAGATCTAGTTATTTCCCTCATCTCTTTTCCCCACTTTCCCATCCTGACAAAAAAGTAAACTGTAAAATTCTGTTCCAGCAAATATGATGGAGAGGCTAAAGATTTATGAAGAGGCCTGGACGAAATACCCAAGAGGACTAGTTCCAAGAAGATTACCGTTGAACTTCTTGTCAGGTAAGTGCATCTTTGAGCAGGTAATGATCAGCACTTGTGTTTCTTAGATGCTAGTGTTTTATCAGCAAAAACAGTCTACAATTGATAAGTAATGTGTGGTAAAACAAAATCAACAGGTCTTTTTCCTCTCAAGGTGAAAAGTTTAAGGAATGTCTGGACAAGTTTCTAAGGATGAATTTCAGCAAAGGTTGCCCACCGGTCTTCAATACTTTGAGGTCATTATATAAAGACAAGGAGAAGGTAGGATTCTTTTATCCTTTTGATCTATTACAGCATAATAGTAGCTGTTATACACTAAAGAGAGAAGCTTTTTTTCTTCAGTGCTCACTATGTCTGCACTGTTGTTTATTCTGTTCTAGTATTTCTAGAAAAATCAAGCAGAAGCATACATAGCCTTGTGCCTAGTTTGTAAATGTAGAAGACTAAGATTTACTAACTAAAAGCTGCACTAAAAAAAAACACCTAAGATTTACTAATTAAAAGTGGGGGTGAGGGGGAGAGAAACTGAGTACATTCCCATATGTGTTGCAATTTAGGTTATTGCAAAATTTTCTTACCAAGAATAACTAGTCTGGGGAACACAAAGTAGCTCAAACTGAGATGAAATACCATCTTGCTTACAGTTTTTCTGTCTTGTCTTGCATGTGTAGGTGGCAATCATAGAAGAGCTCGTGGTAGGTTATGAAACCTCCCTAAGAAGCTGCAGGTTATTTAACCCAAATGGTGAGTGCTAAACTATCTTACTTCATGGAAGTGGTGCCTGGTATAAGCATTATAGGACCATTCAGAGGCAGAGAATCAGTGGAGAGTGACGAAATTGGAATCATGTTTTTATTCCTGTTCCCAAAACAGAACCAAACCACAACCATCCTTAGAAGGGATTTCAGCTGTCAAATTTTAAGTCCGTACACATGTATCCAGTTATCATTTGTCTTCCAGTTTTGAGTTCAGGTGTTTTATTTTCAAGGCTCGAGTTGATCAATGTACAGGAAATTGACATTTGAAAGCTATGTCGTAATGTTCGGTAGCATTGTCAAACTGTAGCATTGTCAAAAATGAATTTCTATTTATTTGATGTTTTATACTGATTTAGTAGGACAATCTACAGGGTTTTTTTGTTTGGAGCTTGTGGTGAGGTATTTTGTCTGCCTTGTGTGGTTTTTTGTTTGTTTGCTTGGTCTTTGAGAGATTAAAAAAACAAGCACTACCTTGTCCATGTTACGGCTGACTACTGTTTTTGTTGTGAGTTGTGGTTCTACATGTATTGAATCTAACATTCACAGTTTCCTCTGTAGTAGTTCTATGATGTTTCGTTAGTTATAAGAGTTATAAGCTTAATCACATTGTAATGGAAAGTCTCCAAGAAAAATCTGCATAAAATATCAACAAAAGATAGTTTTGAAGTTTTGGTAGGTGGATTGTGATGGTGTAATAATTAGGATAGTATGAATAACAATATACATTTAAAACTTCATGGAATAATCATTATTATTAAAACCTTTTACTGAAGTTGTAACCAATTATTTCCCTGCTTCGCAAAAATAATGTGATTCTTCCTTATGAAGTTGCTTGTTAAGTTTTTATTTGAGTGGATAGCTTACTATAATTTCAATTAAATATTTTCTTTGATATTAAATTTCGTTCAGATAAACAACGTTCTTCTGCCTTAAAATGAACAAATGCATGTAATTGCGTGTTTGGTTATAATGTAAACTGAAGAACCGGAATCTTCTGGCACAACCAGAACCCCCGTGCCCTTTTTCCCTCCCCTGCAAGGTGCCTTTGCTTCATATTCAAAATTAAGCAGCAAACTTAACTTTAAGGCTTCCTTAGTGCTGTGGGTTTCAAGCAGAGCTCTCTAGCTTTGAAAACTGACTTGTGCGTAGCACTGTTTTGTTGGATACACTTACATGAATAGTGACAATAAATCTCTCAAAGGTAGAGACAGAAAATCTTTTTAAAGCTGTGGTATGGAACAGACGTTTTTATTTGAAAATACTCAAGTCTGTGGACTGAAAAAGTGTAAATGCTGAATGTACTGAAATGTTTTACAGTGTTAGTGTGCAACAGTTGTGTTCAGCGGGACTTCTTGCTATATCCTTCACCTAAAATGGTATTCAGCGAGAACTCTGTGCACTGCGGTTCTGCACTTCAGGCTGCCCTGGCTAAGGGGCTAGTTGGATCAAAGTGCAACCATCTTCTGACTTGCTAATTCATGTTTCTTTTCCTTTAAAACCATGGTGTGAGAAGGGAAGAAAATGTGCTTAAGTCTTGTCAAAACATAGACTTAGAAGTTACTTACCTGGACCCAGGAGTTCAGAAACACTCCCAGGTCTGATGTGGCAGCCTGATATAGAGGCAGAATTAACTTCAGTGGCTGTATGTGTAGGTTTTTTTGTTTATTTTTTTTGTCATGTTACTTTAATAAACTGAACCAAAAAATCTCCCTCTGATTTTCTTACTGTAGATGATGGTAAAGAAGAACCTCCAACCACTTTACTCTGGGTCCAGTATTATTTGGCTCAACATTATGATAAAATTGGACAGCCATCCCTGGCTCTAGAATATATAAATGCTGCTATAGAAAGTACTCCCACTTTGATAGAACTGTTCCTTGTGAAGGCAAAAATCTACAAGGTAAGTTTGGCCCACTCTTGGTGATCAGAGGATATTTTTTTGGCATGCTGAAAGACTTTTACACTTTAATGGTTTTGATGGAACAGTGGAGTGCTAAGCTTGTTTTGAAGATGTGAAGAATCCATGGGAAATGTTGTAGTGAATTTTAGTGTGTTCCGAAAGAAAGGTATTGGTTATCTAGTTTGATTTTTTTAGTGTGCATGAATAAGCCCTTGTGAAGATTTCTGAAGTCAATAAAGGACAAGCGTACTGCAAGATGTAGGTTATCAATTTGCAATTATTTTCATATTAAAGAAGATCACCCTGATCAATGTAGTTGATGTTATAAATGTCATCCACCTAATATTACATGCACACATTTCTTTTTCTTAACTATTTAAAAACAATTTCTCAACTACAATATGGTATTCCCTCAGAATGGGATTAACCAAAGTGGTTTTAGGTATTTTCAGGAAAAACTTCTAGTGCCAAAAGACCTGTAACTCCATAATGATGGAAAGTAGTTACTCTGCTTTTTTTATTTTAAGATCCGTTACTTTCCTGAGAAAAGCTATTTATAAAAATAAGTGTAGAAAATTAACTAGTTATATTAAACAGAGTTGATCTGCTGTACATGTTTTATACTTCCCGAGTCTAATTTGCATTTCTATTTGTTTAAGCATGCTGGAAATATTAAAGAAGCTGCAAGGTGGATGGATGAGGCTCAGGCTTTGGACACTGCAGACAGATTTATCAACTCCAAATGTGCGAAATATATGTTGAAAGCAAACTTCATTAAAGAAGCAGAAGAAATGTGTTCTAAGTTTACACGGGTTGGTTGCATTTAACTATAGCTCTTCTAAATAGTGTGGGCCTAATCCATTATGGAATAATTTTTTAACCTTCCACTTACCTTTATTACAATCCTTAAGTTCTGTTTCAGAGCAAAAATGGTTGCTTGCTTTTACTAATGGTAGTTGGTTTCACGGATTGAATTACTAAGCATGATTCCATAGCGTTAAGTGAAATTGCAACATTAAAACCTGGATTTGATTTCTTTTGCCACATAGGAGAAATACAGGATGCCCTTTCAAGAGAGGACTGTTTTTTTTGTGTTTTTTTGAGAGTTCTTTGAGTTTAATATTGATTCTATTGGAGATAGATATGAGAGATATGATCAAGTAGTCTGTCTTTCACGTTGTTCTAACAGTAATATGTTAAGACTAGTCAGAATTCTCTTTTAAGTAAATTTGCTATGGCTTCTGGGTGAGAGGCATTCTGAGATGTTCTCCTTTTGTGAGCAAGCTTTCATCCCCAAGGCCATGTTTAATAGTGACAAAGGAAGCTGCACGTTGTATCTTTTTTCTGCATCTGCTTACAATGAATTAGTTGGCAGGAAAAAAAACTGATGCAGGAAATTAAGTAATCCGTATAATGAAGCTTTTGTCCCTACAGTAACCTATTCTGACAGGTTTGGTGGTCTCATAGATTAGTTACTTTTTTTTAATTGAGTTCTCTTGCTGTTGTTCTTTCACATCTGAAAGTCAAAATAGTTCAGTGCAGTCTTCCCAGAATATTTGGCAAATGATAGCTTTTTAATTCTGGCAATATGATTTGTGTGTTGTTAATGGGAGGGAGGCAAAACACTTTTGGGACCTTCCTGCAAAGTAAAGTTATTTTTGCTTGTCCCGATTTTCTCTTTGTTGAAGACTAAGAAGAACCTGGAGTAATGTAGGTTGAACAAGGGGTATTCATAAGGGAAAAGGTAAAGATTTTTTTCTGAAATGGTGAGTGGGAGTGTGCAGGCAAACACAGGATGGGGTTTGAGAAGGAAAAAAAATAAATATATAACCTTAGTAGGTTTATGTGGAGCTGTTGATGCAAAGTTTCCTGCGAATCCAGGTTAATTCACTCTCAAAATGCCTTAAGCAGCTTCAAGATGATGTCAGAAAAGCAAGCATCCCAGTTGCCCCGAACTGAACTTTAAAAGCATGATTTGATGATGCTGCACTTTGTAATCTTTTTTCAACTCCTTTTGATCTTATATCTAGTGCTCAAGTGCAAGCTTCGTAAAAATAAAAATTAAATTAAAGACCTAAATCAAGCATACTGAAAATGGAACTTTGACGGTTTTTTCTGATTTCTAGCTACCCAGCTCAGCCTGGTTTGAAAACTGCCTTTCTTTCTCATTTGAAGCATTCTCCTTACCCTTCCTTTTGAATATTATCTGACTATTATCTGTCGCTTTCCCAGCTTTGGTTCTTGGCTGATTCTTCAATAGCTTGGTTTTTGCGTGATCACAAACTCTGTGAATGGCTGGGGCTGACATTAAGCTTGACAGGTGTATGATAAGTTCTACAGATGTATACAAGCGTGTACAAATACCAGATTTGAAAGACAACCGTAATTGTTTCTGAATTAGAAGTGATGAAAGCTACTAGTACTGCTTTCCTTTCCCACCACTCTATAGGGCTGATCCCATAAGAAACTCCTATTATTTCACAGGAAGCACTATCAGTTACTTCCGTACTTAGCTCGATCAGGAAGTCTCTGGAAGACACAGATTGGCAGTTTTAGGGGAAAAAAAAAATCCTGCAGGTGTCAGTGTCATGCCGTGTGATAAAATTTTTCTGTAATTTCTCTTCATGCTGCAATATGTTATACTTGCAAGCCATATTGAAAACACTGAGCGAATGCCTCTCCTATCCTAAAGATGAGGAACTCTCATGGTAATGTGGCGACTACCTGGCTATTAATTGTGTCTTTGAGTCTTTGAAAAAGTGAAACATACAAGAACAGTTTTCTTCAGCTTGGAGTCATGATTAATGAACAAAGCAAGTTCATCTTGTTCATTGCTTGAAGCATTGTTTTGGGTAGAGGAAATTAAATAGAAAATTCAGTGGAAATGTGGGACCACATAAATAAAGATGATACGATAAAGATTATATCAGGGTAGAAGTGCACAAAAGGGCCAAATTAAGGAATAACTGTGACAACTTCTAGCTTTCAGGACTACAATTTTGAAATTGGTCATTATTTTGATGGCCTTTTTATTTGTACTTTTAACTGGTTAACAAATTGAGATTTTTTTTCTGTAATGCTGTTTTTGCTTTTAGGAAGGAACCTCGGCAGTAGAGAACTTGAACGAAATGCAGTGCATGTGGTTTCAGACAGAATGTGCGCAAGCTTACAAAGCAATGAATAAATTTGGAGAAGCACTTAAGAAATGCCATGAAATTGAGAGAGTATGTATCTAGTCAAACTGGCCAGGTTGGAAAATACTAGCTTAAGTTTACTGTGCTAATTTGCTTCCTTTCTGAACAGTAAGAGTATACTTCACTTAGATTCTGGAAAGATTTTGTTTCTCATTGGGTGCTGGGAAGTTGATTAAATTACGTTTTCTTCTAAAACTGACATCGCAAACTGTGTGTTAGGTTATATTAAGTATTTTAAATATCCAGGAAAGAACAGAAAACAGTCAAAAATAAGCTTAGTTTTGGTAGAGTTCATTTAAAAAAAATATACAGGTATTTGGGTAGAAACCAAGAATATTTGTATTTTAAGTCCAAAAAATGGTGGCTGAGCTGACAAGCCCAGCCTTAAAGTAAATGAAAGATGTCACCTGTCTTTGAGGGACAGAATAAATGTAATAAAATCATGTCCTCTCATTTAAAAAATAATAAACAAAAACTAAGCTACAGGTTAAAAAAAAAGCTATTAGGAATATAGAGACTTCTTAAAGTAAAAAATGTATTCAAAAACAGGGGAATAAAACTTCCCTGCACGTTAAATGCAGATTTTTTTTCAAAGGTAAAAAAAAAAAAATTGTTTGGACAGCTTCCTTTAAAAAAAAAAAAGTTTTGTTTTTCAAGCACATAAGGGTCTAGAAACATAAGACATTTGAGAGTGTAAAAGAAGTACTCAAAAAGGAGGACTTAGTAGGAAGCTACACCTCATTGAAAATGCAGACACTTAACGAGATTTCAGCAATGATGCTTATCAGCTGGCAGGACTAATTCATTCTCAGAACAAATCAGAAAAATGATTCTCAAACAGTGGTCAGGCCCATATTTTATTTGCACAAATCCTTTGCAGAAATTTGTGTAAAATCCTTTGAAATAATTTGTGTAAGAAACTGCTAGTATTGCAATTTGCTGTGGGTACCAGAAGAGGTTTGTAGATGTGGAGCTGACTTCAAAATGTTTTTGATGGTCGTCCAAGGAATTAAGTCAGTGTTTGATGTATTTACTAGATTAATTGATGAAAGGTGTAGTAAAGATCAGAAGCAAGAGCTAAATCTGTTGTATTCAGAAAACATCAACAAAGCTTTTCTAAGAAAAAAGTATTGCCTCTTGAATCTTTAGGAGGTGTCCCGGATTTCAGAAATGCTTTTGATGTCAGCTGTCACGTGAGGGAATCTATGCTGTCTCAGAAAAAGAAGGAGAGTTGATTTCATTGATTTGATTAGCTGGTTCATGACTGGGAAAACAGAATAGGACCAAAAAAAAAAAAAAGCAGTTTTTACGAGAAAAGGAGTTTAACATGGAGATTCTTAGGGTCTCCTTCATTTGATCTACTGATAAATGATCACAGAAAGGGAGTTAATAGTTCAAGGACTTGTGATGTAAAGCGATTAAAAACTGGCTGCAGAAAGCTGCAGAGAAGCATCTCACAATACTGAATGATAAAACGGCCCATGAAAACTTAATGTTCAACAGAGTAGTTGGGGGAGGAGGGACAAGAAGACTATTTTGCATGAATGTAAGCAGTAATAGATCTTAAGAGAATTATTGCTGCTTGGGAAAGAAATCCTGGAACTGTTATAAACAGTGTTGCAAAAACTACCCTGCTGGTGTAGAGCAGCAGTTGAAAGGACTAACACTAATGGGAATTAAGTGACTATAGAAGTACTTTTCCTTCCATTATGTAAATCTATAGCACTGCTTACATTTGAATATCCCATTTGGTCATTCTTAACTCCTTAAAAATGTGCCAGTAAAACATAAGCTATGGAATAACTCCTGCATGAGGAGAGTGCAATTAGCTTGTCACACTGCTTGATCTTTAGTTTGACCAGCAACAACCGAGTTAGGATGAAGTTGTATGAAATCACAAATGTATGGAGAAGTTGAAGAGTGGAATGACTTTTCACTCTTTCTCAAACAAAAGTAAGGGGACACTGAGTGGCAATGAGGAAGCAGCTCCTCAACTAAAAGAAGTACTTTGTCATATCACATGTGATTTAAGTGTGGAATTTGTTGCTAGGGTACTTAATGGAAGTCAAAAGTATAAGCTGAAAAAAAATAGCTAAGTTCATAGAAGAAAATTCAAGTGCCATTTAAGTACAGCAAAGGGGGAACCTTTGAACTGCAAATGGTCAGAGGGTAGCTACAGTTCAGAGGTTGTGGACTGGATGAGTTTTGATTCTGACCTAAGATGCCATCTGGTCTTTTCACCATTACTTTTTGTTTATTAACTCATGTTTCAAAAAGGGTCAACAGCAGTCAAACAGCATTCTTCTACTAAATTATTCCTTTTGGAGGGGGGTAATATGCAAAGTCAAGGTTAGTATCTTGCTGTTAATACTTGCTAAATAATGTTATGTTGTGTTAGCATTTTGTAGAAATCACAGATGACCAGTTTGACTTCCACACTTACTGTATGAGGAAGATTACTCTTAGGTCTTATGTGGACTTGCTAAAACTAGAAGATGTACTTCGACAACATCCGTTCTACTTCAAAGCAGCACGAATTGCCATAGAGATATATTTGAAACTTCATGATAATCCCTTAACAGATGAAAATAAAGAACACGAGGCTGATACAGGTATTGAACCCTAAGGATTTATTAAATATGTAGTTTCATTAGTTAGTGGATGTACTATAAGAATACTGGGCCTTCATAGTTGTCATTTGGAAGCTTCTTATAATAACCAAATACAAGGTTTTTATCACAACTCAAATAGTAACTTGGAGTGGAAGTAGACGTAGATGTTCTACTGACAGCTAAACTAAAACAAGTTTTTATGTAGGTATGAAAAATAATGCGCTTTTTTTGTAGTGACAATTACAATTCATAAGTAAAAACATATTTGTGTTATGGAATGGCTGAAAAAACATTGAATTCTCGTGGTTGCTCATCCATGAAGTAACAGATAGAAGAAAGTGTGCTTGGAGTGGCTCTTGCTGGAAAAAAAAAAATCAGTATGCGAAAGTATGACTAGCTAGCATCCTACATTTTAATCATCTCTTGCTATTAATGTAAAAAGTGTTTAAATCCTTAATTCTTTTTTTTTTTTGCTCGTCTTCTGATTGGAGAGCAGCTTAAGTGATTATGGCTTGGGGCACCTCAAATAGTATGAATAGAGGCTGTTGAATACTTAAAGAAGGATTTGTCAAGTTTTAAGATTTCCCATCTCAGTTCATTTGTGTGGCTTCAGGTTCATGTTAAGACGAGTAGAAGTGTAATAGAATTTGTCGCAGCTGCTTTCGTATGCTTTTTCATTTAATTCTCTATGCTTTAATTGGAGCAAGGAGAGGATCTGAGTATGAATCAAATTTAAGGTATCTGTAGGGCATTAAAAGCAAAACTGGAACTATCTACACTGAAATGTGACTGTTTCACACTTTTGTTAGATCATTTAATACGTCAAATGTCACATTTCTGTTGTGTAATGCCTAAGGAAGAATGTGTATTGGTGTGTACTTTTACTCCTGACACTGTGAAGTCATGCGGTGATTACTTTGCCCTGCCCTCAGTTTGCTATACTGTTGTTCTAATTCCTGTTTTCCTGATTTCACATAGGAATTAATTACAAAGTAGTAGTATAAACAATAAAATGTCTCTAGTAAACAAACTTTCACAAATGTAGTGGCAGCATTACTAGTTAGTAGACATGGTTTGAAAGAAATATTGATGGTATCTGGCAACAGATTATACATCAACATTGCCTGTCTTTGCCCTTTGTGTGTGTACAGCAAATATGTCTGACAAGGAGCTAAAGAAGCTACGAAATAAGCAGAGAAGAGCACAGAAGAAAGCACAGCTGGAGGAGGAGAAGAAGAATGCTGAGAAAGAGAAGCAACAGAGGAATCAGAAAAAGAAGAAAGATGATGATGATGAAGAAATTGGAGGACCGAAAGAAGAACTTATCCCTGAGAAATTGGCAAAGGTGCTTTCTAATGTTAATACGAAGCGGTTGTAGAAATTTGTAGAAAAGTTGCTGTGAGGATGCAGACAATTTGGAAGCCATTCAGATTACGTATTTATTTTATGTATGTCTGCTTTTCACAGGCAGCATTTAAAAAAAAAATTCTAGGGATTGTTGGGTATACTTTCAAAAGTGTACTGAAATCACTGCTTTTGTGCCTAGTTTTGAAAGGCAGCAATTGAAGTCATATACGCTTGCTACGGGTGAAATTATCTTCGTGTGTGGATTGCACCAACTTGCTGGCTATACTAGCTAGCAGATGGAGTTATTTCTATTCTGCATGTAAGGTGATTACCATTGCACTCTTTATGGCCCATATTAAATTTTTATTTATTAAGCATAGGCATTCTGTGGAAGAGGAGACTTTGAGACACTGAATGGTTTAGCAGCACTTATTTGCATTTGTTTCGAATGTGGAAGGCAAAAAAGGATAAAGAAGCTATTCAGAAACAGCACTAGGCTAGACTGAGATGGATTTTGAAATCTGGCTTAGGACTTGTAGAGATGGGTAAAGGGGAGGTGACCCAGAAGATTGTTGTGATGGAAGTTGTACCTGGAAGAAGTGGGAAAAATTTGAAAAAATGTGAGGAAAGATATTGAAAAACCAACTGAAAATAATAATTTCTATTAATGGTAATATAGTATTCAAGTATTGATGGATACAATGATTTCTTCATATTGCACATACAACAATTACTACTGGTTCTTGGGGGGATGATATTTGAAAGGTGAGAGTGGCTTTATAGCCAAGAAGGAAGTGACTTTAAAAATTTGACTATTTGCTTAAGAATGTTATCAGCATTCCTATTGTTTAGGTCATTGGTTGCAAGGAGAAGCACTGTAATTGTGGTGCTAATTAAGATCAAAATAGAGTGGAATGTATTGAAATGGAGCTCTGGAGTAGAAGGATGTTAGGGGATATCCCAGGAAAACCTAGGCTGTCCTATATAGATTATAGGGAGTAGTTGCAGCTGTATAATACATGCCTCTGGCAGATCTTCCCTAATTATATTCCAAATTTAATATTGGAATCATGATTGGGAGAGCTTCAAATACAGTTGGTTCTCAGGGCTGGAAGACCATTTTTGACATAGTTGGTCACTTGCAAACAGTTTTCCTGGAACAGTTGAACCTCAGCTTCCTTGGTGAATGAAAGATAGCTTTGGCATTGAAGTCATAGCTTTGAAATCTGATTTATTTTATGTTTCAAACAGTTCGAAATGCAGATTTGTGACTGGTTCATGTGAATTCTTAACAGCACGTATAAGCCATGCAATTTTTTAATGAAAACTGATGGAGTATGTGATTAGCAGGATTTCTCTGTAAGGTGTTCATCATTGTCTTCAACAGTTACTTGTGCAGTGCAATGAAGTGTATTGCTTCAACATTACTAAAGCACTGTGGACAGGCAACAATTAAATGATGTATCCAATTCTTAGAGAGTAACTTGTGTTCACAGGGAATTTCTTGTTCTAATTATCTTCAACCTCTTAATGCAAGAGTTCTGTCCAAAGAATCCAGGTACAGAATTCATTTGCATTAAAGCCACCCGTTTACTGCATTACGCTAGTGAAGACCCACTGACCATCATCAGTATCTAGTTACTTCTTGCTTGCCATCAGTATCTTAACTGGGAATGTTGCCGTGGCCTGCAGCTGTCAGGAACCTGCCTGCAGCTCACTTTAACAGACTCTGTCAGGAGCATAAAGCAGTTATTAATCAACATTTTGGGCTGATGTGTGTAGAATACCATAGAGAATCATATTGTATGTTACAATGCAGGTTCAGCTGCAATGGTTACTGCTAATGTGTGATAGAAGGCAAAGATGTATCTTTGTAGGAAAATGTGATTTGTAACCACCGCAAACCAATTAGAATTGACAGTCTGTGTTCAGACACTAATATTGAGTGAAAGATGCAAAATTTGAAATTTAACAGGTTCTTGTTAAATTATTACATAATTACCTTATGAGAGTAACTCTGATGTGACTCGATCAAAAATTCCTAATTCTGTTGTTGGAGAGTTCTTAGTTTTAAGCTTTGTAACTTAGTTGTGTGTCCTCCCTGGAATCTATAGGTTGAAGCACCTTTGGAAGAAGCCATTAAATTTTTAACACCTTTGAAGAATTTAGTGAAGAATAAAATAGAGACGCATCTCTTTGCCTTCGAGATTTATTTTAGAAAAGGTAGGTGAGAAAGTTAATGAAATAAAGCAATTGTGGTTCTTCAAGTTGTATATTAGAATTTGAGCAAGCAGTGAGATGTGAGTCATCAGACTGTATAGAGACGCGTTATTTCGCTGGACCAATGCCACAGCCGTGAGTGTTCTGTAACGAATCAGAAGTTTGAGCACTTGGTGATTATCTATTTTCTTTGCTGTGTGTAAGCCGTAAGACTGTAGAACGAATTATCCCAACTTGCACTTGCCCTAGTTATTTGTTTGTATCAATAGTTTGCAGAACTACCTGCTGTAAAGTGGCGGTGTGTGGTTGCTAATGAGTTTTTTTGAAGTACTTGTTTTTTGAATTTTTTGGGGATCAGTTAAATATCATGGTTTAAGAACTACGTATGTTCAAGTTTACTTACCAGTTTAACAGGTTTAATTCACTGGTTAAATAAGCATGCATTAGAAAAAATGATGTAGTACTCACCTTTATTTTGGTCTGATCATTCTAATTTCAAACACAAAATATTCCTGCAACATACTGCCCTGAGTTTCAGCTACAGTTTTTGACTATTTGCCAACACTTTCTTTTCCAGAGAAGTTCCTTTTGATGCTTCAGTCTGTGAAAAGAGCCTTCGCTATTGATTCCAGTCATCCTTGGCTTCATGAGTGTATGATTCATCTCTTCAGCAGTGGTAGGGATCTGTTTGATATATGGCTTGATCTGTATATGTTTCCAGATGATGCCTAACTACACAAAAACTTGGATTTTTAGTATACATACTGTTAGCACAATTCATTCCAAATACATAATAATTTAGAAGGCTTTTTAAACAGCTGACTTAAGTTAAATATGCTTAATATGACTGGAGCTGGATTTAGTAATTATTTCAACAGGTATTAGTAAGTTTGTGTTTTTAAAGCTATGAGCAGTATGGTGACCTCCTAAAAGAGTTGAATCAGTGCAGAAAATGGAAACTGCTGAGTAAGGAATGTGGCTTCTCTGGTCACAGCCTATAAGTGTGTGAGGAGAAAGCCTAGAACCATGTCCTCTTTTGCTAGAATGTTTTTCTCCCTTCCAGTGCCCCAGAGGTCACCCTTCCTCTTGATGACTAAAGATTAGGTGTATTTAAGAACAGACTTTTATGATCTCAATCTTCGAGATAGGCTTTAATAGACTTTAATCAGCAAGGTGGAAAATGTGTTGGAGTAAAACAGCCTTGTTCTTTTCTAAGCATCAGAAAACTGTCACAGTTAGGCTTTCTCCAACCAGTCCCACTTATTTACCTTTTTCTTATTTCATGTATCTTCCTTTGAGATTCATTTTCTTCAACTATACTAATAGCGTAAACATGACAAAAAATAATAGCGGAGAGTGGATTTTTCTGTGATTACTTCTGGTAACTTTTTTTTCCAATTCAATAGTATCTGAAAGTAAGGATCTGCCTGATGCGGTTAGAACAGTGTTAAACCAAGAAATGAATCGGCTTTTTGGAGCAACTAATCCAAAGAACTTCAATGAAGCTTTCCTTAAAAAGAACTATGACTCACTACCACATAGGTTATCAGGTATGTTGCCTTTATCTTTTTTCTGCACAGCTTCTGTATTTTCTCTGCTGATGTAGCAGTGGCCTCTCAATATCTGCACCAGTGATGTAAAAATGGCTCGTTCTGTCAGGAATGCTTTTCCTCTCCCAGTCTGAGTTTCTGTGACACCATCAGGTTGTCTTTTGAGTTTCTCTCATTTCTTCCATGTGCTGCTAAATTACAAGTTTTTGGACATCTCTGCCATGTTTTCATTTCTGATGTATGCTAAATGCGTCATAAAACTAACTGTATTTAATGCATCTGTGGAATAGATAGTCTAGTATGTGAAGTATTATTCAGACTTGCAGAGCTTTCTAATAAATGTATTTGAAGAGGTTGACTGCCAAGCGAAAGGTGCTGAGTGCCCAGCAAGACAGCTAACACTCAGAGCTCTTGGTATGCCTAACGCAGGGAGCTCAGTGCTGGTTACCCAACAGTTACCAGAGGCTATCTGCCAGTAGCAATTGCATTATAGTATTACAGTACCACACGGGAAACGGGATGTAAACTACACTGGGGGGCAGAACGACTGTTTTGTCTCAGTCACCCTAGACCTGGCCACAAAAAAGCAGTGAGTTTATTCTTTTCATCTCTTCTGACATCGTGTCCCTTCGGCTACACCTCTGCTGTGGGACTCAGAGCTGTGTCCTGGTTGTGTCCTGTTACCGTGTTATAACAAGAGCTCTGTGTGCCCATCTCTTCTGTGCCCCAGTTTCTGTGTGAAGGAAGCATGAGCACTGGTGCTAGAGGCGACTGTGGTCTGTTGCAGCAGGTCTGATTTGTTACCTTCACCGCCCGTGATTCCAGAGTATGCTGCAAAATGCTCCTATCCTGCAATCTAGAAGTGACCTAGTCGTTTCAATGCTTTGTCTAGCACTTAATAGTAGATTTAAAGCTACTTGCCTAACTGCTCAGGTATCAAACTTTAATGCTCTGAGTGGTTCCATTTTTAACTACAACTTTAGAGTTCAGTATTGCCTCTTAATCATGCTGTCTCTATATTTGCTTATAGTATGCTTTTGGTCTTCCATTGAGTGATGAAGTTTATTTTTCCTATTGTAGCTGCCAAAATGATGTACTATTTAGATCCTTCAAGTCAGAAAAGAGCGGTGGAGCTGGCAATGACCCTCGATGAATCCCTCATTAACAGAAATCTTCAGGTAACAGTTATTTATAAATTGTAAACTACTACTACATGTGTATCTATTGAAGGTTATAGGTAAGAGGAAGCTGATATGGTTGTTGCACCTTATGGTAAGGAGGTTGAGTTGCCACGTAAGAGAAAAGGCTCTCGGTTCATCTGAACTGAAAAATTTTCTGTTCTTTTTGAACATTTAAAATAATGTAGTTTTGTCATAATATGAAAATAGCAGCAGAAATCATGTTATTGCCTCAAGTAATGGAAAAGCTTATTAAACACTAGAACATGCACACAGTAAAAGATGCTAACACTCCCTAGTAAGGAAAGGTTACAGTCTGTCAGGGCTTTAGCTGTTATACAAGTGACTGTTCACAGGGAAAAGACTGTGACATGGGAGTGGCTCAGACTGAAGATTTTCCAATCATTCTTCCAGAAAGCTGTGCAAGTTTTAGTTTTATTAAAAGGTGTGTGTGCACGTTTTGACCTTAATATGTAGATAAATAAAAAGCTCATTAAACTTTGAAGCTCTGCTCTATTCTGGCAGTCATGGAATTACCCCCCATAAGCCACCACCACTCCCCTTCCTATCCTTTCCCCCTCTTCCACGTTCATCTGTGGAGGCTACCAGTCCTGGCTTGCAATTCAAAGTATTCAAGAGAGGGTAATTATTTTTTTTTAGCATCTTCATACATTCCTTATAAAGAAATAGTAAAGATGTTTTTTCTTCATATTATAGTACACTGGCAGAACCTTAGCTGATAAAGCAAGCAAAGAAGAAATAAAATGTTTCCTTTTTCTATACTTTTTAAAAGTGTTTCTGTATCCCTGTCAAACCATTTCCTTTGGCATAAGGAAGTGCCAAAGCACATAATTAATTGAGGCTCCTTCACAGGCATTGCAACCTGCAGTACGCTACATTTCTCTCAGTTCTCCTGCTGTTTTCTTTCTTTATTTTGCTCTTTACTTCTGGGGACTTGGATTTTTTAGATCTAGTATACATAAAGTTGGTGAACTTTATGGTAAAATTATTCTTTTGCAAGCAAAAATAAGCCTTTTCCAAAACAAAAATGTTTTTGGGAATATGCTGTGTTCAATAGAACTTTAATGGGGAAGTATTTTAATAGATTATTTTGACAAAAGAGTGAGGATAGGCTTGAGAAACAACAATGTCATGACTTCTAAGCTTGCTTAGGATATAGAGGCTTCAGGTCCTTTCTCTAGCTGATCTGGGAATGGGACACAAACTCAGATATTATACATGTTAAATACATATTTAGCACCCTGTAAACTTACTTTCTTATTTTTTTTGTTGTTGCTATTGTCTGAACAGTCTTAAACTATTTAAGATAGAATATAACTAGATTTAGGAAAGAAAAATAAATTGCCTTCAACAGCATTCTTGCATGGTAGCTGCCTTTTTTTTCCTGAGAATTGGACTGGGGAAAGATTAAAATGTAATCAAAAATAGTTTGTGGTTTTGGAGATGTTATCTTGTTCAATAGGACTGTAAGAACCATCTACTGACACAGCAGTGTATAAAATCACGTATGCAGCATTATGATAAAACGGAAGAAGTTCGATTTAAGCATTCTTGATGCTAATGTAAAGGAGGAGTTTGATTTCTACCAAACTTCTAAATGGAAAATTGGAAGTGCCCTAAAAATATGGGAATCTGAAGGAGTCTGGGCATTTGTTGAAAGGCATTCACAAGGAAAGAAATTACATTTCATTTTTAGTAGAGACCAACTGTCTCAGGGCACGTTGCAGGCATATATCTGGATATATTTGACCTTCCATAGACACCAGGTTCACACAGAGCTCATGTGCAAGGGGAAAAAAGAGCTTGCTGAAGAGAACTTCAGAAACCCGTAGCAGGAGGACAAGTAGTTAACCTCAATACATACAACAAATAAAAGCTGTAGTAAATTTCAGAGGATTGGAAAAAAAGGCAGATATACTAGCATGTGTGAGATAAAAGGATGTTAAATGCTGATGAGCTTTAGTGAAGCTCAATAACTAGCTCAGTTTCTCATGTTTGGAATGCAAATTGAAAAACAAAAGTCTTTTTCCTCTTCTAAATCACAAAATGGATATGAAACTGCAGATATTTGTGAAGGATGTGAAAATAACCAAATTGGTTCAATTCGGTAATCAGTCACACACCAGTAAGTCATGCTCCCTTAAATGTAAAAAAAATAATAATAATAATAAAAAATAATTGTGGGATATAATTTTACAATTGCGATTGTTCTGATTTCTGTCTGAAAGCACATTCACAAAAATCAGTTTTAGGAAATTATAGTATGTATTCTGGATTCATTGTTTTTATTTTTGAAGATTAAAATTGGCATGCAAGTTACGCGTTGCTTAAATGCTCAGTGTGTCTCAAGATCTGGGGGGAATCAAATCTAAAACACCCATCTAATGGCAGGTGAGCCTGGTTCTTGGTTGCCAAGCAGTGAGAATCTTTTTATTTT
This sequence comes from Cygnus olor, assembly GCF_009769625.2. Lineage (NCBI taxonomy): Eukaryota > Metazoa > Chordata > Aves > Anseriformes > Anatidae > Cygnus > Cygnus olor. Next base: position 37,516,171 of record NC_049172.1, on the reverse strand, counting down.
TTTTAAAGGAAAATCAGGAGTAGGTGACTTGAGTATTTTCATCTTCAGTCGAGATTTCCAGCTGCATTTTAAATCTGCTTAAACTGCATTATTTTGAATCAAACTACACAGGTCTTTCATGAAAAATGTCATTTGGTACTGATAGAAACCTGAAAACAGTACTTGGAATTTGTGTTTTCTCTAGTATTATGTAGCTTGTTTGTGAGTGTTCAGATGAACGTTTAAGAAACCATAACACTTCTTTATTTTTCTCTTTAATTAGACGTGTATGGAGGTATTAGAAGCTTTATGTGACGGTAGCCTTGGAGACTGTAAAGAAGCATCTGAAACTTACAGAGCAAATTGTCATAAGCTTTTCCCTTATGCTTTGGCTTTCATGCCCCCTGGATATGAAGAGGATATGAAGATCACAGTTAATGGAGATAGTTCTGCAGAACCTGAAGAACTGGCCAATGAAATATGAACAACTTTATTGGAAAAAAATGACATTGGACCATATCTGGTGTATAATATTTTTGTCACGCACCTGCTGAATTGTTCTAACTTACACAGAGAATGGAAGGAAAAAAAAAATGTTGCCTTCAAATAGTTTTACTTTTTTTTATCCTGCTGACAAAGTATATATATAAAATATCTAACATATTACTGGATATAGGTTGTTCGGTTTCTTAAAAATTAAAAGCTGCTAAAATTGAAGAAAAAAACCCTTATCCTTACCTACCTACCCATGTTTTTAAACTAATTTATATGAAATCTGGAGGTGTGTAGCCCTCAGAGCAGGTGTGTGGCAGAAATATTACTTTAAATTTGTCTTGTGAGATTACTGTTATCTCAGACAGCAAAAATGCTGTTTTAGCACTGGATTCTTTCACTGAGCACAAAGAGTTGTTGGGGCTTTAGCATCTGACTGATTTTGATACGGGGATGATTCTGTCCATAGGAAGTATGCAATGTGAATCAGAATATACAGAGAAACCCGCAACATACGCGTTATGTTGTGGATGCTGGGACATACCAATACCAAGCAGAATTAAAAAACATAGTGTGTTCAATAAGCTTGTTGTGTCTCTGAAAATCACTGTACACGATCAGTTTGGTGTTCTTGCACCACAGTTTTTAACTGAAGGAACCAGTTGAAATTATATCTCTCTGAATTAAACTTGGGGGGTGGGTCGGGGAGAACCAACTTTGCTGTTTTTGAGATGAACCTATCCACGTAGGTTGGCCAAACTTTTTAAAACTGTAATGCAAGAACCAAATAAAATTATGCACTGTGATGTGGCACCAACTAATTAGAAAGATAGCATGCATTTTTCACACAGAGTGAAAACAAAATGAGAACATACTATGGCTTGAAGTTGCAAAGAGGAGAACTCCTGACTACCATTTTGACTGATCAAGAGACTAATAGTTTAAAACCTCAGCAGGCCTTGTTCACGTTATGCAGAAAAAAAAAAAGTGCTGCAGTTTAGATACCTCTGGAACTTTTCCACAGTGTCACAGGTTTGTAATACTTGAAGCCCTACATTTCTAAGAATATATTTCTTGCTCAGTTGTTTCAGGCAAGCCCAAGACTTTGTAACTTTTAAGGGGCCCAAGATTTTTTTTCAATAACAGACCAGCTTCTTATTCCTGCAGTTACAGATGTAATTTCCTTTGTCAAACATAAGGTACCAAATATAATGCAATAAAATGTTTTGAAAAACAATTGTGTGAATATTTAAACCAATCTCTGTTGTACTTTGAAAATGAATGGGTTCACTAGAGTGCAGCTCAGGGTTGGCTTACTGTGCTGTCCAGTTATGCTAATAATGTCACTGCTGATGGGTGGATGTTGAGTATAAAGTGCAAATGCATTATATGTGAATACTGAATGTCTGGGAAGTCCTATAACACAGAATGCTTTACTACTTGGCTTTTAAGTTCCACCAATGTTATGTTGAATTTTATTTTCCAAGTCAAGCTATGTTCTACAAGTCTACTGTGTTAATAATACAGCTGTGTGCTCAAATGTTTTTTTATAGGCTCATCATAAAACAGAGCAGAAAATAAACTACAGCTTATAAAGTGAGTGCCTTCTTTGCTGCAGGAGTTCAGTTTAGGGTATCTATCATGTGGATACACAGCCTTCCTCTTCCACATCATGGATGTCAGTGATTGACGCGTGCAGTTCAGAAATCTAGGAGGATTTGTTGAGGTTTGTAGTTTTCTGTCAGAAGAGCAGTTTTTTGTTTCTTGTGTATTCAGCGACACTTTTTCACGGTTAGGTTATCCTTGCGTATGTTTGTAGCATAGTACATGTTGGAAATGTAAGTTGTATTGCTATATTTGTATATTTAATCCGCTGGGCTTTAAGGGACTAGAATACCTATAGAGCCTTTAACTGACTCTGGTATTTAATGTCTATATCTCAGTCTTTTCTGCGGCCTGAGATCCTTGGACTGCATGTCTTCTGCAGCTACTGAAGATGGCTCAATCTTGCATACACAGGCTATGAGCTTTTGGCCTTGCCTCTTTGAGTATTGCTGCCGTTTCCTTGGCTTCTGATGCTTAGCTAGAGGCAGATGAATGCTCACTTTTTTAAACGGATTGCAAATTGCATCAAGCAAAATTTGTTTTTCAAATCCTGTTTTTTTGGGTGCTGCCTATAAATGGGATTATTTCCTTTACTTTTTTACTGCCTGTTTCTGTGTTGAAATAGATTAAATAAAAGCAAGAAGTTATCCTTCATTATGCAAGTGGGAAAGGCTGTTTCTATGGGCCTTCCAGAAACTTCCATGTGTGCATCTGTTGCAGTTCCCCCGAAGATACTTCTTTGTAACCTCGCTGAAAGGCATCCACGGTCCTTCAGAAGCGATGCTTTCAGATTAGGGAGGTTCCACATCCCTTTCCAGAAGACTGCTGTCCCAGGCAATGAAACAAAGCGAAGAGTTTATCTGGACAAGGTGGTTCTTTAGTTGGCGTAGGAATTGTTACTCATCTTCACACATCTCATGTTAGGTGCAAGGTTGACTCCTGTGGAAGAGTTTGTAAGAGGTTGAAATGAAGTTATAATCCAAAGCAAGGAGTAGTCTGTGTAGTAGTAGTACAGAGTACCCTGCTACAGTGAGAACTTCCCGTTGCATACTGAGATCCAAAATTACAGTCATTGGTGTTCAGCTGCCAAAGCTGGCGAGCAGGGATCACAGCTGTGGTCAGAGTGACCGAGAGCAGCAGCTTTTTAGTGACAGGCTTTGGTTTGGTTCTTCAGTTTCTACTGGAGAAAGGTGTTTTCACCATGAGTGGAGCCATGGGTGATGACATGCCATGGATATCTTCAGGAGGGTCGGGAGGAGGTGTTCACACAAATCTTAGACGAAGACTAGATCGCGCTAATGCATAAGCAGTGCCAGAGAAGTGAGCTTGAATCACAAGTAGTTGAAAGTGGTGGTTTGCCCCAAGATGATGGGGGTGAGGGGTGTCTCCTTTTTTCACTTGGAGACCAGAACATTCAGGCATGAAGTATGTGTGTACAAACCAGTAAATATTCTCAAGATGATCTATTCAATAGCTCATCTTATACTTTGCATCTTAAATGCCTTAAAAGCCTTCATATTCTTCTAAAGTTACGTTTTTCAGCAGAGGTCTTAATACTTTGATGATAGTAGGGGAGAACTCATTTCCTGGTGCATGGCATCTCGAGTACAGAAAGAAATCTGTCGCTTGGTTTTTCTCCTAGTGTGGGGAGAAAATTCCAAGCTTTTCTAGGAAGCTCTTTAGGGCTAGATGAGGTACGTATTATTAGCCTAATAAATCTTCTGTTAGTTTTTCCTGCGGCTTGTTTTTACAGGTCTGGAGGTTCTCAACTGAACAGTAGATCCTGGAAGTTGGTGTGACACCTTTATTCTTCAGCCAGACAGAATTGTATTTGTCTTTTTAGAAAGAAAGTACCAGTGAGAGTAGGGTGAGATCAGGCCTGAGAAACCAGAGGTGCAAATACAATTTCAGTATCATGTAAGCAAGTTCAAATGAAAAAAAAAAAATCTTAGTCTTACATGATGCCTTTGAGGGTTTGAGCAATGGTGCCATTGTTCCTGTAGTGCTAGCATCCCATACACCACAACTGTGGCTTGGACATGTGCCACTAATGCTAAAATGTTTGATATTATGATAATCCAGCTCAATGTATCTGAGAAAAATGATTTTATTTTTCCCTTTTCATGATTGCTTTAAATGTTTTTGTAATTGTTCTCTACTGAGTAGCTAGCTAGCCTTGAAATCTTTCCCCCATCTATCTTCTTAAGGAAGTTTGCTCTAAAAGTGTGGTTTGTACCTGATTGATCATGTTAGACAGCTCAAACTGCATGGAAGTACGAGTTGTGCTTGTCTGGTAACAGACTGCATCCTGACCTCCTGCTTTGTGGTTCTGTGGAGGAAAAAGATGCAAATCTAGTGTGGTTAGACAGCGGTAGCAGTAAGGAATCAAACAGTCTGTAAGTGTGTTAATGAAAGCTATTCCAGATGGAGGGAAATGGTTGCTGAGCTTGGGAAGGACTCGCTTCTAGGAGTGTTCCAGTGATGAACTGTTCTCTGGTGTTTTAAGGAGCAAAGGGCATATACCTTTACAAAACATGGTTGTGTCATTGTGATATTTCCTGGGAATTTAGGCATTAAAACCAGCTTGTCTCAGGCAGAGACTCTTCTTTGCAAGAGCATACAGACAGCATTGAGAACGGTGAGGAGAAACTGATTACAGTGGCTTGGCAAAAGGAGACTGAAAGGAGTTATGAGGAGGTGGCATAATAGAAATTCTGTTTTAGATTAAGTATACAAGTATCTTTTTTGTTACTGGAAAGTACTGAAGCTGTAAATACTACAAATGCAGTCTCCCATGTCAAAGAAGCTGTAAATGTGTATTACTGTAGAGTGGTACAAGCAAACAGTAGCATGTTCACAAAGATTCTAGCTTTGTATGTTGGTCTTCGAGTAAACGATGGCAGAAAACCCAGAGGGCAAGGGTTGTCTAGTTTACAAGGGGCCATATCAAAGGGTCTGTAAGAATATTTCAAGATAAGTATCACTAGAAAATCCAAAGCATCTTAGAATAGCTTCCCTAAGATGTTTGTTGTTTTAATTGAAAATGTTACATCTGCTAATTTTCCATAAAAAGGTAAAAATTCTACAAAATATTTCTGCCTGGCACTGCCCATTCAATATCTACCTCTACTAGTTCTAGTCTAGTTCAGCTACTACTTAATTTTAGCCATTTAGCACATAACATATGAAGAAATGTCATTTACCTGGTTGGTGAACAAATGTATGATGACGGATACGTCTAGTTTTAAAATGTAATGCAATAAACTACAAACTTAGTGAAAGTCCTATCGTTGGTTCAGTGCGGCAGCATATTTATTGCTTCATTGCTGATCCGTTCAAAAATCTTAAATTATAAAGTCCACCGAGTTACTTGCAATTGTACTGGGATTCGCTTTCCCTTCCAGCCTTCCTAACTGGTTAACAATGTTGTACTGTGTTTTTACGCTCTTCTCTGGTGATAGCAAATATCAAAACTGGCAGGAAGTCAATCAATGAATAAAAATGCTGAGTTCTGTTTGTAAATGAGTACTAGTGTTTCCTTGTAGGGTTTGGTGTCCTGCTTAGATGCCTAACAGCCTTGTAATAAATCATCCCTTGAATGACAGCAGTCATGAATAGTTCTCTTAATTCCTAGCTGGCTGTGATGCTGGCAGCTCCATCACCCTAATGGGTCGCAAATTGGGGTGGGGGCCTCATAAAATGGAGGAAGGCCAGTAGGGGAAAGGACGTGGCTACCTTGGGAGTCAGGCTGGGAGAGAACCAAGTTGGCAGGGAGGTTTCACCAAGTTTTTCCTACCCTATAAGCCGCTTATATGTACCCATGAAAAGGTGCTTTGCTCTTTCAGGCTACAAAGACCCAATATGGAGATTTGGGAAATGCTCTTGCTGTAGGATTGAATAAGAATGGGGTTTGAGAGGCAAGCTGACTGAAGAAGCATTTGCTATTTTCCTCAGATCTAGACTGAAGTCTAGACTGAAGGGGCGGGGGGGAGCTCGGTAGCCTTCTCTTCCCCACCCATAAGCCCCCAAAGCTTTCCTGACCCAGCATTCTCCTATTTCTTGTGGTTTCAATCAGTCAGCAGACAAAATAATGTGGTAAAGGTAACAAATGAGATGAAAAGTAACTAGTTAGCAGCTGACACAGCATTATATCATATGAAGTGAACATTTAGATTGCTAAATTTAGATTGCTAAAATTACCTGGGGAAAATTGTAACTACAGTGTATAGTGAATAACACTGTATACAATGAGGACAAAGGACTCCAACAATGTCCAGGTTCCATATTTTTTTAATCAGTTGCTGAGGTTTTTGTTTGGGCGGTTGGGTGTCTTGTTTGTGTTTTGTTTTGTCTTTGAGTTGTTTTGAGATATTGAAGTAATCACAGAAATATCTTCATGTTCACACCTTTTGGAAGTGAAACGGGAGCTTGTTGCAGTAAAAGTTCCTTTGCATGGATAATACCCTACTTTAAAAAACAAACAAACAAACAAAAAAAAAAACAGCATCTCTTCTTTATAAATGTCCTCAGAAATTTCATTTTTCTTTTGTGAGAAGAGGGGCATTTGCTCTGGGCAGCTGCCTTCCTTGAACTTAATACCTTCAAACTTCATGCTCCCACTGATGGGAACAGCACCTCATGACTAGTCTGCAAGAGGACTTAAGGCACGGAAGATTTATGAGGAGAGAAGGTAGCATGGCAGTTCATACATTATTTCATCTACATAAAACTGTCAGGTCTGACTTTTCATCAGTACCTCTCTATTTCATCAGGTATAAAAGATCTTTCTACCTTGCTGTTACGCTTCTGGAAACTGCCGTGAAGGTCACACGGGCAGGAGCAGCAGACAAAACCTCTCTGCAGGCATTCCGGCTCTCACAGCACCCAAGAGGTGCGTGCTGCTCACAGATCTTGTCCCCTTCCTGCAACCATCAAACCTCACAGGTTCTGGCAGAGGTGAATAAGCACTGCATTAATAAACAAAGAGAAAAAAAAAAAGCATCTGGTTGACTCAGATTATGCGGTTGGCAAGACGCTGTCAGTGTTCTGCTCTATTTTGTGTGTGTGTGTTTTAATAATGCGTACCAAAGTAATGCTCTCAGTGGGTTGCATGACTGCTGCAATGCCTGAGCTGCTGTGCAGCAGGGGAAGGGGGGGTCCTGCTTGGCCTAGCACTTTCCTGTGCTGTAGATGGAGCAGTCTATGTTTGCTTTATTGTGCAGTAGTCTTGTTTGTGCTTTTAAATTCCTCTTTTGTCCCCTGATGAGAATCCGTTCACCACAAGTCCTTTACTGGGTCCAATGGATACTCCTCCTTTCACTTACACTTGTATTTGGCAAAACTGGGCTGAGACTTCCTCGTGCTGCTGTACGTTAGGCAGAGCAGCATCACGGGCTGTGCTGCGAGCTGTGCCACCTCGTGCATCTGAAACCCGATTCATGCAACAGTTCGAACACAAAGGGACTGACCCCCTACCCTATCGTCTCTTTCCTCAGTTCCCTAAAAGTCTGAACTAAAATACAGAAAGCAAATGAGGATAGAGGGAACACGATTTGCAGCTCCTGTCACGTTCTGCCTTTTATAAATTATTGACAGGTACACAAAGTGCGTGCGTGCTACGTGAATAATGTATGCTGACCTAAATTCACCCCCAGATAAAACCCTAGAAGGGAAGGGGACAGTGGAGAAAAAACCTTGTGCTGCAGGCGTGTTAAAACTGAGGAAGCGAAGTGATCTGCATGCAGGGCTGAGTCACACGTCTCGAGACATGGGCTGCTGCTGAATTTTGAGAAATGGTGAAAGACAGACTGACACCACTGGAGTAAATAAAAGTGGGAACCCTGAACTGAGGGAAGCTTAAATAATTGGTAGCATAAGGAGCAACTTAACAAATCACTGGGAAAATAAAACTTTTGCCTCTTTTCTATGTGAACGATATCAGATGTGTGGGCTGTTTTTATTTTCTGCTTTTTCTTACGTACATTATAAATCATTCTTTGCGGGAAGATCTGAGTGTTTTCGATAGTGAAAATGCATTGTGTTATTTGCTCTCTAATATCCTTTCACTGGTAGCTGTCTTAAAATGCAGACTTGTGCGGCTGACGCCGTGAGGAGGGATGTTCTGTCAGACAAAGTGTCCTTGGGGCAGTGAAGAAGCAGGTTAGTCCTCAGAGCCGCCTGGGGCCTCCAGCACCTGCTTGGGAACCAGCAGCCAGTGCTGGCAGCAAGGCTTTCGGTGTCCGGGGCGGAGGAAGGGGGTTGCTGTTTATAAAGGTCATGGTGACTTTATCGCAACCCTCCATCTTATTCCTGCTGAAAACAAAACTAATGTTGCTACCAGCATCAGCAGGATTTTACCAAAAGGGACAGAAGTGGGAACAGTTCCCAGTTTTGCTCATAGGTCGGATTTTTTTATTCAATGTTTTAATTAAAATGGGAGAAGGACTATGCCCTCAATAACAAACGTGAGACCAGGGAAAGAAGGAGAAAATCTTGTTCGTGTAGAAATAATTAACAAAACCATACTTTGATATTGTAGTATTTGAAGAAAAAAAAAAAAAGATGACAGAAAATAAAATGCCCTGTATGTCCTCACATCAAACAGTTCTAGGGATCAAGGTCTCCCAGTTAGATCTTACACAGGCGGGCGAAAGGCTGGCAGAGCACAGTGCAGCTGGGTTTATTTGCTGCCCAGCGCTGATTTATTGGAGGCCGTGTCACCCACAGGTAAATATAGCAGCTCCGTGACATTTGACGAACCTTCCCACAGTGCTTCCTTGACACATGCAGAAAGCCCTGGGGCACAGAGCAGGAAGAGAGAAAGCGTGGGCATGGTTTTTGGCTTACAGCACATCTGTTGGATCGAAACGCCTCAGAGCAGCTTTGCTGCCCCTCGGGTGGGGACGGGCCCAGCACCACTTCCTCGGTGCTCCAGGGCAGGGCGCCTTTGGAGGCAGCATTTGTGCAGGTCTGGTGTCTGCTGCGAGCCCCTGTTTCTGCGACAGCCTCCTGACGTGGGAGTGTTCCTCAGCTACCTGAACGGGCCCGACGGCGAGCTATTTTAGTCACAGTGGCGTTACGTTTCTGTAGGGACCCCGACCGCCAAGCACTGAAGGCCCAACCCCACAGCCGCTCCAGTTCATACGAAAAGGGGAGTCGAGTGATTTGTGTCTATAAAACTATTGCTCGTGGAGCTGCAGGTGCTGCCTTTAGCACAAAGGGTACAGATTTTCTCTGGCCACGTTTGGCAGGTTGTCGTGGCAGGGGATGTAAGGTTTATTTCAGTAATGACTACAACGTGGCCGGTGGATGAGGCCTGTCACCACCCAACCTAAGGCATACGCTAAGCTGAACACTGTCACTGATCTCTCATCAGCCATGCAAAACAAAATAAAAATAAAACCCAAGCACAAGCCAGACATGGAAAAACTTCAATTTCTTTTAATTTCATTAAGGATTTTAGGTTTATAGTTTTGACACGAACAAGAGCACAGCAGCGAATGAGGAAGTCACATTCCAGTAACGGGCAGTAAAAGAAACTGTCAAAACTTCATCTCAGTGCAAAGACAGATGAAACGCTTCGCTTTGTGTTTTAAACAGGGTGTGTCAATACTTTCTTTTTCAGCTTGTTCTAGGAACCTGGCATACAGGGTTCTTAAATGCAGCTTTCCAAAAAGCTGCCCCGTGTTGCTACTACACTCCTGGCAGCGGTGTTCCATCATCAAGGAACATGTTAATGGAAGGTCCAACTCCTGGAGACTTGCAGAGTCAAGCCTTGCAACAGCAGAGCTTTTCCTTTCAAAACCACACAATTTCAAGACATGGAGGACTGGAGGCTCGGCACTGAAGGACTAAGCTCCCAGCGGAGTTCAGAAGTCAGAGGTGCAGTATCTCTGCAGAAACATTAAAAAATGCTTAAATGGATTGCCATGAAACTACCAGCATCAGAAGGACACACACGGAAAGTTTCTGGCCCCTTCAGAACATCATAAGCAGGAGATAGTGCAAGACTTACACTTCTTTTCTAATTTGTTCCGTAACTTAAAACCTGGTAGACATCATTTTAGATGTTGAACACAGTTTACATTTTCATGTGACTGACAAGTCTTCTGTTTTCAAGGGAAGACAGAAATAACTATTCTTGAAATGCTGAGTGAGTCCAGAGATTCGCAACTATTTTCAGAATCCCTCTTCTTTAGGCTTCTCTACATCTGCTAAATAAAAATAGCTGTGAACTTCGGCTCTTGTACATTCATTCACTGAGCACAGCTGAATAGCGTATTAAAAGGACTTGTCTTTTCAAAAGAAGAAAAACAAAAGATTTTTCGAATGCTTATACAGCAGGAAACATTTTTAATGTATTCTGTTACTATAATTAAATTTAACTACTTTGCTAGTCTCCAAATTTACAGATAGCAGCATCCAGAAATAGCCAGTGCTGGATGAAATGTAATGATCTAATCAACATTTTTATCACCACATATAGAGCAGAAGTGATGAAATTTCCAGTACTACACTGAAATAGCTCGTACAAAAGTGACTTGAGCCCAAGAGATTCTCCTGAGATGGGAGTTACTGCACTAACCATCGTTTTTTAACTCATCACTAATTAAGAAGATCTGTTCTTGTAGCCCGTTATTTCACTGCTGAGGACCTCCATGGAACCATATGTTCCTTCTTCCCCTTATATAGAATTTGCCAGGAAATGCTGCATCTCTGAGTTTCTTTGGCCATACCCCTGTATTTGCCAGACTTCAGGGCATTTTCATTTGTGGGGATTTCCAGGACCAGGCACTTGCATCCACCTTGCCATTTCCCAAAATACCCTGGAGTCAGATTTATGGACAGAAAAGATACTCTAATTTGAAAGTGATAAGCAATTACACTTAACTAAAACAGACACTTTTGAGGGCAAAATGGGAGAGTGATTAGGAAGGTGTAAACTCCCTTTTTCCTGTGTCATTGAAAACACGTCTCAGAATTTTGGAAAGTGCTGTTACAGCTCATATTTGAGAAATATTGTAGCCTAGCACATTTTATTCAGGGCCGGCACTCTTTGCTAAAAAAGGGGCTGTGTACTTTACCTCAGGGCAACCGAGTGGTATAGAATAGCCTAAGGTAGAAAAATACAGTGAAAACAGAACGCAGCAGTTTCACTGAGGATCAGAGTTGCCGATTATTTTGGACACTACCTTGGTGTAGAAATAACAGACTAGGCTTTACTGATTTATATTTTTTTTACTTCAGATATCTCTTGTGCATATGTTGCTCTAAGATTCTTATCCTTCACAGTGAGAAGTTACTACAGAAGATGCACAAATCCCATTCAAATACTCGTGTGAATACTCCCTACAAAGAAAGCTGGAAAGGAATTCTACCGAGTACTGATAACTTTCATTGTTTATTGACTTTTCTCTCTTGTTTGGAGTTCAGTGTCATATGACAATATTTCTTTTTTTTTTTTTCTTCCCCAGAAGTAAACAGTGAGAGTGACCTCATTCTGCATATTCCTGACTTAGCCAGAGTGAGATTGTCTGTGTAACAGCTGCATGGGTTGATCTAAAAATCCTTCAACCTATTAAGTGCATTTGTAAGCTGCTCTTATGTAGTTGCTCCAGAATAATTCAAGAAGAGAACTCTATAATGTTGTGATACACCTGAAGTTAAAATGGTGCTTTAAACACAATGGATTTTCTACTTTACTGCTGTTGTTAGAGCACTTTAAATCAGAGGATTGGCTTTAAAACAAATTTTAAGGCCAGTTTTAATTTACAAGTGAAGTGTATCAGGAATATTTGTTCTCACATGAAGGAAGGTAGACTTTCAGTAGAACAGTTTTGATTCAGTTTCTGTTTGTGAAATCCCTCACCGTGGATCAGCAGAAGTTGTGAGGGTGTAAAAACAGGCTCTTCTCCCCCTGATCTTGTATTCTTCCCTTAAGCTTCCTCTTCCCACAGTGAGCAGCAGACTAGCTGTATTTTTGATCCAGCCAAGCTGGGACAGTCTTAAAATTTTCATACTAAAACAACACAGTATTGGTTTTGCAGGATTTTACGTACCCAAACCTCAGCAGGCCACTAAGGCGGTTGTTTACATGAATCCCTCCATGTGTAATCTATTTTCTCACTGCTCAAACTATAACTGATAGAAAGACAACTTGTCGTCCTGCTGAGCGACTGCCAGCTGGACTAAATGACGTGTACTGAAGGAAAAGGTTTGACCTTTAACATTAACGGATGTGTACCGTGCTCTGGACACTGTTTGAAACTATGAACTCTGCGCATCTGTCCGGGTAAAAGTGACTGACCTTTCCACCTCCATCTCACCTACAACTGGGGGGGTCGGTGGCATCCGACCACCATGCACAGAACAGGCTGTGACCACTGTCCCCTTCACGTGAGGAACCACCTCCCCAGAGCTCCTGCTCTGGAGGGACAGCTCTCCAGGAGAAAGGAGTAATGGGTGGGATGGGTGAAGTCGCCTGGTGTTAAATCTGGGATGATTTGCAAAGGCTGATCAGGAAGTCTTATGACTGGGGTAATAGGGAAGTTTAAAAAGGACAGCTAAAACGCCCACATGTACTCTACTAGCGCACGTGGGCTTCTCAAAGGGACACTGCTGCAAGAGCATCAGGCAAATACGGAGTGCCACCAAGAAACCTTCAGTAAATGAGAAGCTTCGTTAACTCCATTCAGGATTTTATTTTCTCCCCTGAAAGAACCACGCACTCATTTAAATAAAGAGCACTTGTACCCAGAAACCTTGAGCAAAACCCAAAAAACCCAAAACCTTGAGCAAAAGCCAGATTTCGGCAGTTCTCAAAAGCATCCCCGTGTAGGTAGTGCTGCTTGTCATGCGGCTAACAAAACAGAAATTTGGGTTATAAACTGAGAAGGCCGTTAACAATATTTAGAGGCAAAGTCACAGGCAGGGTGCTGGGGGCGTCTGTAAAATTAGCAGAGCACAAAAATCTCGTGACTAAGAATGCCTTCAGCCACTAGATGGTGTATAGATTCTGCCACTTACAGAGTCTTAGTTGTTGAAGTAAATGATGTTTGAAAGCTGTTTGAGAGCTCAGATCTAATTATAGCTCAATTTGGCGTAACCCAGATCAAACTTGGTTGAATGAGCTGTTGGCAGACCCTGCCAAGCAGCTGTTTAAAATCTCCTTTTAGTGTGCTAGCCAGAGCCCAGATCAGAGCATCTCCCACTAGAATTAGGAATCCTGTGCTCTTTAGCCGTTAGGCTGTGGAGACACACCTACTGGTGCTCCCTTCCCTCAGCCAAATACATTTTACATTCTTGCCGCAAAATGGAGCAACTAGTGTCGGAGGGTCATGAGAACGCAAGGGTGGCACAGTCTCCTTGTTTTCCACTAGTACCATATTCCACTTTTGTACCAGAAAAGTACTCCTCTTTTTTGACAGGATGAATAAAAGAAGGCATCTTATCCCAGGAGGCACCTTATCTACAGGGCTGAGGCACCTCTCAACAACCTTGAATTAGTGTGGTCCACAGGAAAGGGGAATAACAAAGACTCCCTGGAGGGCTGATGCTGACTGCACTAAGCAGCTCCCTTCTCCATGCACAGGGTTTTGATTCACTCTGGATTTTTTTACACCACACTGAGATGGGCACTGAAACTCATCTGCCTAGGCTACAAAGCCAGTTGCTCTGAACTCTGAGGGAGGGGTGGGCTTTTTTGGCCCTAGGCTATTTGTGCTTACACTTGAGCAACCACTGGGTCAATGACCGTCCTTCAACCACACGGCTGGGGAGCAATGATCCAGGGATCACTTCTTGCTCGATTTGTGCAGGCAGAAGGCTGAGTGGTCGCAGGCGTGTGTAACGAGGAGGACTCCCCGCCGTGGCTATTATTAGGCTTCTGATCCAAGCCTCAGGAATCCTGGCTCAGCTATTGCTTTGCAGGCCAGGGAGCTACCGCATGCTACATTTGTTTTTCTGTGTCATGGCTAAACTCTTTTTTAAGAGGTAAATTGCTTCAACTTGATGTCTCTGTCAAACCTCTCTCCTAGGCTGAAGCCCTTGGTGGGGCTGTTAATGGATTCTGAGGGCAAAGCCCCGTTCCCCTTCACCTCGTGGGGCACATCGACCATTTTTGGCCAGGGTGCTGCTGTGTCACGGACGGACCCGCCGCTGCCTCTTCCCCTGCTGCAGAGGACAGCACAGCAGTCACGCTGCCCACGCCCCACCGACAGGACAGAGACACCGACTGAGCACAGAGCCCCCGTGCTCCCAGCCTTCCTCTTCATTACTTCGGGCACACGACCCTGACCACGCTCCCCACCTCCCTCCCTCCCTTCGCCCCCCTTTCTCCGCCCGCCGCCTCAGGGAGAGCGCCGCCCAACGGCCGCCCGACGGTTAGCGGCGGGCTCTCGCGAGAGGCGCGGCGGGGCGGTGACGTGGCCGGGCGCAGCCGTTCGCTCCCCGCCGGCGGCGGCCGTTAACGGTCGGCGGGGCGGGGCGGTTGGAGGCGGGAAGAGGTGGGGGGGGGGGGGGTGGCGACGGCGATGATGGCGGCGGCGGCCGAGCTGGAGTCGTCGCTGGAGCTGAGCCTGCCGGGCAGCGGCAGCCTGCCCCCGGCGCGCTCCCGCATCTTCAAGATCATCGTCATCGGCGACTCCAACGTGGGCAAGACGTGCCTCACCTACCGCTTCTGCGCCGGCCGCTTCCCGCAGCGCACCGAGGCCACCATCGGCGTGGACTTCCGCGAGCGGGCCGTCACCATCGACGGCGAGCGCATCAAGGTAGCGCCCCGACGGGCCGCGGCCCCCCCCCCCGCTGCGCCCCCGGGCCCCCAGGGGCGTCCCCTGCCTTACGGAAGTCACACCCCGCGCGTTACGGCGGCGAGGCGGCTGCCACCGCCAGCAGGCGTTTTGCCTTAAAATCGTTCGGAAGAACCACCGCCGTGACAGCCCGAGATGCTTTCCAGCGCGAATTCCGTTTCTCGTATAAAAATACAACCCAAAGGCAGCCTCAGAGAAGTGCGGGTAGGAATTTCCGTACCAGATCAGAATCTCTTTCAAAATCTGGCTTTTTAATGCAGAGATTCGGTGGCCCTGCTGAAAATAGTAAGTGACGTCCCATCAAGAAGCCAAACGTGGTTCAGCAGTGAGCTGCCGTGTCCCGATAGTGACGTGTTGCAGCTGGTTTTTGTAGGATTCTGTTGGGTTTGCTGCATGCGGTGCAGAGCTGGACAGTGGCAGGCTGGGTGCTTGGCTCACGTTTGACATGTGTTCTGCTCTGATTACAGGGTTAGCCAAAGTTTTTTCTTACGAATTTAAATGTAGTGAAAATCTAGGGGGGAGATGAATGCTCTTTCACCTTATTTGCACTTTAAAGCAGATCTTAAAAGTATATGAAATATACCTAGCTTGCCAGATGGATGCATAAGCACTAGTTGTGATCCTAACAGCTATTTGCAGATTGAGCCACTGGTTGCTTACCAATGCAGCTTGGCTGCTAGCAGTAACATGTTTTAAGCAAAATTCCCTTCTGTACGATAGTTTGCTTCTGTGATCAAAGTTTAGCAGATGTTTGGAAAAAGGGAGCAGCAGTAGTCATGGAATTGTACTTCTGCATATGTTATCACCAGGTTTTGGAATTACAGCTGACAGTCAGCTGAAAGCTATAGTTTTTCCTTATTTACTCGCTGCTTAAAGATGTTGGAGATGGGGAGGCTATCCGTTTGCCCCACACACTTGCCAGTCCTTCATTCTATTTGTCCATTTGCCTGTCTTCCCCATTTTTTTTTTCTACCCTATGCCCTTTTTAACTAAAAAAGAAGCACGAGTAAGAGTCTGTTACTCTTTGCCCTTATAAAACCGTTGAATAACACTTCTTCGGCTTCTAGCCGAGATTCTGTACTCTCCGGTCTGTTGCTATCCAGAACAGAAGGGAACCTCATGAGGGACATCTTCCTGTCAGCACCATCTTATTGCCTGGCATTTTCACCACCTCTGGAGTGTGCCCACCTTTCTCTGCAGGGAATTAAAAACAAAGAGCCAGATTCACAGCTCCAAGATGCTTCACATTGGTTATTGAGCCATTTTGTTACATAGGTTGTGGGAGGTGGTGTTGCTGCATTCTTGATGATGTTGCCTGTTGAATATGCCAATTCCGGTTGAAGGAGGTGGAGAACTGGAGAAGATGCTTTTCAAACTCATGGTTTTCCTGGTAGCTCAGTTTTAGCTTTAAAATAAATAAACTTCATCATTACGGCAAGGGCTGTAACTGTTGGGAGGATGCTACATGTCATTGAGCACGCACCAATTTTTATTCTTTGCCACCTCTTCTTGCTCATCTTTACCTTTCTTTCTCATAGCATCTCCCCAGCAATGCCTGTTGAACCAGGAAAGAGAGGAGGTGAGATGAGCCGAATTGCTGCTGTTCTGGTTGTGCCCTGAAGGGCCAGGCCCTCTGAGCAGAGGAATTTTTCCTCTTGCTTTGAAAGAGAGTATTAATTGGTGTCTTCTCATTCCCTCTTCTCCCTTCCCCCAGCCAGCTGGATGGTCATTCTTGTGCTGCTACAGTACAGAGAGCATTTCCCTTGCAGCTGGAAAAACGCTGTGTCATTGGCGGTAATACAAGCACGGTTCTTCTTGCCGGGGGTCTCCACACAGTTTTTTAGAATTCAAGGCATAGGGACGAGTGTATTCCTGTGTAGCTTACATGGTAGGCTCACAGCTTCATTTGAAACAGCAATGCCTAGATTTGAGGAATAGATTAAAATTTTCAACAAACATTGCATTCTAGATTTCCCTCTGCCTAAAGTGACCTGCACATTGAAAATCGAAGAAAACAATGATGTCACTCTTTACTGACCTACATTAAAAGAGCAAAGGATGCAAATGAAATTTGAAGAAGAAAGTCCAAACATCATGTTCTGCTCCTTTGAGCTGTTGGCATTTTTTTTCCATCTTGTTAAAGGAGGCATAGTTTATCATTTTGGTTTTATTAAAGGGCAGTTGTGTTTTTACCAGCATTCATAAGCCATGCATGCTAAGGGAGTCCTTGTGCAGAAAACAATCTTTCTTGGATCCACAAAAAGGAGTCAGAAGGTGGGAGGTGATAGCTGGGTTGATGTATTTAAGTACCATTTGTCTTTCCTAGGGAGTGTGACAAAGTGGTTCTGTCCTCAGTTTTTATTAGTTGAATTAAGCTGTTAAACCAGATTTTCAAAGCCCATGTTTTAAATGGCTGTTATAATAAGTGTGCCTCCTTGATGATGGATGGTATTTAGATAATAATGAAACAATAATGTTAATTCATCAATGCACGTCTCTAAAAGTGGTCGTTCCCAGTGTTTTTCAGTAGAGCAAATATTTTGGGGGGGGGGAGAGGGTGTCAGAAATGGGATGGTCTGCTCAAGTTCACCTGGTGAGAGGAACACAGAAACTTGTGAAGTGTAAAACCTTCAGTGTTGGGAAAGTATTATTTGAGATGACACATTTCAAGTTTGAAAGCTTCACAGAAATAACATTTAGGAGGAGCTGTTGCTTCAGCTTAACTTGAAAGATATGTAAAGCTTTAATTTAATTTCCTCTTCTCTACCCAAGGCTGACAATAAGTTTGTGGATTTGTGCTTGACTGAAGCGTGACTGACTTCTGCTCTCTGAGTGAGGTGGGGAGAGAAGCGTAACCTCAGCGTCTGCAGCTGCTTCTGAAAACAATCCGCCTCTTTACATTAGATTTGATATAACATTCTGGGAGACTATATAGAGTGGTTCCTCACCTTTTTGTTGTCTGAGCAATAAGCAATACCTCAGCCTGTGCTTTTTTTCCCCCTCTCTTTAATTTGTCATAGCCCAATTTAATGATTTCTTCTTCCCGTGAATCTCCTGACTTAATAATATTCTGTTAGTGTATAGTACTAGAATTGTCTCTCAGCTGGGTAGGTGAATGAGTCTTGCCCAAGCTTAGGTGCCTGTATTTAATCTGGTTATTTATGCTGCCTTTACAGGCCACGGAGATGCAGTCAGCTGTGTTCAGAATGCAACAGAGTTGGCAAAAAGCAGGTATTCGCTCTAGGATGAGGTGACTTGCAGCTAACTACCGCTGTCTTCAGTCAGAGGCTAGGGTGCCTTGCCTTGCTTTTCTTCATAATCTTAATGATGCTTTTAGAAGCGGTATGTGGATCTTATAAGTCTGTTGATCAGAAGCTGCAAATAACTGGACTAGACTACGGAGTCCAAGCTGTTCTATCGTTTTCATGTAAAGTTTCGGTTCCCCTGGTCAAACCAGTAACTACCATTTCCACCGGTTCTGGTCTGAGGTTTTTCTTGAGCTTGGGTGACCAGAGTTGAACATAATATTGCAAAAGAAGTCACACCGTCCTGAAACATCACTTACTTTTTTTCCCTTCACACTAGTGATTCATAACATCCTGTGATTGACTCGTGTATGTGGATCATCATCCATTTTTGTCGTTTCCAAACGGATGAATCCTGCGCTTTCAGAAGTCTTCATTATTAGTCTGTATTATCAAGGCTTTGCATCTCTTCCTGTTCAATTTCACCCTATTCCTACTATTCCAGATTATTTTTCTATATGGTACTGTAAGTCACCTTTCTGTCAGGGATACGTCTTAGCTTCTTGCCATTAGCAGATTTCTCTAGCACCTCATTTCCTTTTTTTATGTCAAAGTCAATAGTAAAAACTGTAAAGAAATCAACCTTCAAGACACTTAGACTTTCTGAATAGGTTTTACTGAAACATCTGGATCAAAGGAATGCAGAACTGTGTGCACGGGAGTTTTCATCAAGGGAAAATATTGGCTGTACCTTTCTGTGGTGGTTTTAGGAATAGATCTCAATAGTGTTTGAGAGCATTTCACTTACTAATGTTTTTTGTCTGTAACACTGACTGTGTAGGTTTTGAACAAATATGAGTTCAGTCTATTTGGGATAGAATAGGGCATACTTGGAAATAACAGGATCGTGATAAACTAACAGAAGTTCTGTGCTTTTTTTTCTCTTATGCATGGTTTATGCTACAAACCATAGTATGGTCCTAGCTTATGTATTAAATAAGTTTGAGATTCATAGGAGAGTTTGAGTCTAATAGACTACAGAAACAGACTTCTTTGTTCTGTTTGTTTTGTTTTCGTTGTTCATGCATGATTTGATTTATTCCTACTTTTCATGAGTCTACCGCAATAGACAGCTAACTTCATGATAAGAACAATGCTTTGGGGAAGATGACATTATTTTAGGCGATAAAAAATCATGTCAGCTGAGAGTTATGCTGTGAAGTATTTTGTTTTGTCAAAGAAAAGCATAACTGACAAGATTTCTGTATTTGTTTTTGTAAAAATCTTACAAAATACCTGCTTCAGTAAACCTTCAGAAATGTGTATTTGTGTTCAAGCTGCATCTTAATTTCTTTGTAGCAGGCAGTTTTGGAAGCAACAATTTCTGAAATTGCATAAAAGCGGTAGTTTTTTCCAGCACAAACTTTCCAGTATGATTAATTCTGAAGAGTGAATTTCTGTAATTGCGTAACTTTCCTAGCTATGGGTAGTATGTGTTATTTTCTAGCATGAGTAATGAAACATTTTTTCTCTTGTTCTCCTTCCTTTTTCAGATCCAGCTATGGGATACGGCAGGCCAGGAGCGCTTCAGAAAGAGTATGGTGCAGCACTATTACAGGAACGTACACGCTGTCGTGTTTGTGTATGATATGACAAACATTGCCAGTTTTCACAGTCTGCCATCATGGATAGAGGAATGCAAACAACACCTCCTTGCCAACGATATACCACGGATTCTTGTTGGAAATAAATGTGACCTGAGAAGTGCTATTCAGGTACCTACGGACTTGGCCCAGAAGTTTGCTGATACTCACAGTATGCCGTTATTTGAAACCTCTGCCAAAAACCCCAATGACAATGACCATGTGGAGGCCATATTTATGACGCTGGCTCACAAGCTTAAAAGTCACAAGCCATTAATGCTTAGTCAACCCCCAGATCGCGATCAAATACATATAAAGCCTGAACCAAAACCTGCCATGACCTGCTGGTGTTAAATCTCACTATTTATTAGCTATCACCTTGTCTTGTTTGCAAATGCTCCAAAATTATGATCTTGGCACAGATCCAGGGTTTGGTAGCAATTATAGGAAATCTTTTTGGCACTTTACTGTGTTTTTTTTTTTTTCTGGTGTAGATGTGCCCGTCTCATTTTCTTGCACTTTGTAATTGTACTTTCTGAATTACTGAAGTTTCACTATAAATATACAGGAATGTAAACTTTCAAGTGAAGTATTGACAAAGCAATTCTTCTTGAGCTCTTGCTGCCTGAGATCGTTTTTGTCACTTGTGGTAAAGTTATATATAGTAAGACAGTTTACTAACACTTCTGGTTGCTACTTGCATTGGGATAATGTAGGAGGAAAAGTGTTTTGGGACAGCCGGATAGCTTGATTTTTCAGGTCAGTGAGTGGGGAGATTTTTAATGTCTGAAGGAATATTTGATGACTGCTAGCAAGCTGTTAAGCAAGTACCTACTTATATAAAAAAACAAACAAGCAACAGGACTGTCAGATAAAGTCTGGGCTTCAGTGTAAGTGCAAACTGCTGGCTTTCATGGCATGCCATTCCATTGTAAACTTTGTCCGTTTCTTCATGGCAGTGGTAAGAGAATCGACAAACTTGTCCCTACCTCTAGACAATTAATACTTAGAAGTTCATTAA
Source organism: Cygnus olor (assembly GCF_009769625.2). NCBI lineage: Eukaryota > Metazoa > Chordata > Aves > Anseriformes > Anatidae > Cygnus > Cygnus olor. Next base: position 37,495,380 of record NC_049172.1, on the reverse strand, counting down.
TTTTTCATAATTAACTTGTAAGACTAAACTATGCATTCCTTCATATGAAAAGTCCTTTAGCACAGGATATGGGGGAAAATCTGGGACTAGAACTACCCACAGCCTCTCTGGCCTTACCAAAACTTCAATATTCATTGAGGACTGACCTCTAAGGATGCTGTATTTGAGTTGTGTCCCAGTGTAAGTGAAAAAATGGAGTGAGGTTGCCAAAAGCGTAACGTTTTTCAAAGATACATGTTTCAGAGGATGCTAGTGTTGATGTTTTTCAAATATCTCGAAAAAAACAACTTTTTACAAACCAACTCGATAACATATTTTAAGGATGAAAATGCTTAGGACAGAATGTTACTTCTCATGCCCGTTTTGACGTACAAAGTTGTGCCTTATTTATTGAAAATGTCAAGGCCACCATAGTCTAATGATCTGTATTGTTTTGTGCTAGAATATGTGAAGGCTTCTGTGCAAAGGAACTACCAGCTTCCGTAACTGAAGGTCGATTTGCTTGCATAATGGTAAGACAGTATCATCCATTTAAAGAGTAGGGAATATGGGCTTTACTTTAAATACGTATCAATGCAAAATAAATTAGATCTTGAAATACAGAGAAAGTCTGCCGAATCTGATTTTTGGCTAAAACCTTGCTCATGTAATGCCATGGCTGTAAGTTGGGCATCCATGGAATTACTAATGTGAGTTAGTAATCGCTCTTCTAGAACCATCTTCGTCTGTGTTCTCGTAATTGCAGCCATTTCATTCAGTTCTGTTCTGTGAAGGTCAAGATTCACAACAAAAATGGTGCTAGGTTGCACGCAGCTACGTAATGTGAAGTGTAAACTGTAGAATTCAGTCTGTGACTTTGTATGCCATGATCAAACAATATTTTCCGACTTAATTTTTAAAGGAATTTAAGTAAAAATGAAGGTTTTTGATTTGCAGTGTAAAGTGCGCAATGCTGACTGGAAACTAAATGTAAGGCCCAGTTTAGAAGCTGCCATCCTAATGATTATTAAAAACAAATTACTGAAGCAAGCTAACTCTTGAACTATTAAAGTTACTAAGTTCTAAATTCTGTTGCAAGTGTTTTATTGATAAAGGGAAAAATGCATTGACTTTGTTTTTTCTCCACGCTTAGAAATAGCATTAAATTTGGCCTAATATGATTAGGATGCTTAAAAAGATTCTAAACAAAATATAATATATTTTTTCCATATAAAGCTGCTACAACTATGACAGTAATTTTGTTTATGCAACACTTGTTAAAGGGAATTTTTGTATTCACGCTGAACCTTATATGACTAGAATTTGATTTACGGTCCTTTCAGAAACAATCAGCTTTTTAACACAAGTTTCCTTAATTTTTTTAGAAAAGGATTGATCTTACATTTATGTGTATAATATTATAAATAAACATGGTTTACAGTCCTCTTGGACAATTTATTTTTCACTCACATTCTTACTCATTTCTCTCAAAAGTATCAATCTTAACTATTTGTATAGTACTAAGTATGTCAGCAAACTGTTTTTTTTTTTCTAATAAAAAAACAGAATGAAGAATTCCAAAGTCAGTCAGTCAGGCTGGGAGCTGAGGTAAGGAAATTATGTAGATACAATGTTAATGTTAAATTCGATATCAGACATCTGCAAATCTGTTAAGCTTTGAGTTATTCACAACCTGTAAATAAGGGCCCTCATGTCATTAAAATTGTGTAAAAACAATGTTTTAACTATGTAATCTTGTCTTCAGCACATAGCATGTTTTAACGGTTCTGCCATAAAGGCAATGTGGTCATTGATTCAGGATTCAGTGTGCTTCCTGGCTTTCAGTAGTAATGTTCTACCCACGGAATTGATGTCAAAAGTACTGAATACTTTGTATACATATTTTCACCTTACCAAATTGTAAAATTGGGTTATTTTGTATGTGTTGGGGAGGGTAAGACACAATCCCAGAAACCTAATAAACTGGCTTTGCCACAAACTGTTACTGCTTGTTTTCAGTAATTGTTCTGGGAAGTACGATACCAATTCTTACAGTAAAATCTACAATAAACTGTGATAAGCAAGGGAGGTATAAAAGGGTCCTTAGTTTTTTTGTATGCGTGGCTAACAATTTTGTGAAAGACTGTCACACTACTTGGACTACTGTCAGTACTTTCTTGCGAGGTCTCAGAGTTGTTTTGGAGCATCTGAAACACCCGCATGATGCTTCAGAGCATGTTCTGGACTTACCTGAAGTTCTACAAAAGTGGCAATTACTGGCCGCTGAATATATATCAAGACCCTTAAGGAGTCTTCGTCATTTCTGATAGGCTTACCTCATTTCTCATAGTCTTACCTTTCTGAATGGAAAAAATGCTCTTAACTTCAGATACAGGCTTAGTTCTCTCAAAAAATAGTCATGCAGGCTTCCATACATGTATGCAGACACACACACACAGAGCAAGGTTTCAATTCTAATTGATGTTAAGTGGGCTTCTTGGTAAATATCGTAGCCTATTCGCCCAGATAGGAACTTTCAAACATTTTTGGTGTTATCTCGTACAATTTCACTGTCTATGCTCTATCTATGCATTTCTTCTATTTCCATACCTAATAAATAGTCTATTTAAAACAAAAAGCTAGAACATATTTTGGAGATATTTAAAGATGCAAAACATGATTGCAGTTATCACTGATGAGACTGTAAATTCTACTGAATGACTTTAAAAAAATGTATTTATTGAATGTATTTGCTCTATGCTTCTGGTGCAACGGAATGACCAGAAAGGACCTTGGTAGACAAACCATCAACGTGATTCAGTCGTGAACCCTCATCTTAGATTGACACTATATTTCATTACACTACTTGGGAAGAAAGCTACCTTCAAATTAGGAAGGCAGGAGACTGACGTGCAAACTTCAAATGTGTCCTAGTATTCGTACATATACTTACTTGCTGCACATTCAAGTTTTCTTGGTGTTTCCATATCTCCTTTACCTCATCGTGAAGCTATTGCTAAGAAGCATCAAAATACATGGTGCTTTTTTATGTGTACTGTAATCTCCCCCAGTCAAAAATAAAAAAAGCTGATCTAATAAAGGGTCTGAAGTACACAGCCATCAAAAATGTGAAAGCTGAAATAGCTTCACCCTTGTGTGGTGGTTTTACCCAGCTGGGCAGCTGAGCTCCACCACAACCACTCTCTAACTCCCCCTCCTCAAGGGGAATGGGGGAGAAAATGCAATGAAAAGGGCTCAAGGGCTGTGATAAGGACAGGAAGGTCACTCAACAATTATCATCACAGGCAAAACAGACTCAGTATGGGGAGATTAATAGAATATATTACCTAGTCTAGCTACTAACAAGATAGAGCAGTGAGAAACTAATTAAAAAAAATTAAAAAACAAGCAAACTATAAACACCTTCCCCTATCCACCCTCTTCTACCTCCTCCCCCTGCATGGAACAGGGGAGCAGGGAATGGGGGCTGCGGTCAGTCCCTAAACAATTTGTCTCTGCCGCTCCTTCACGGTCACTCCCTGCCCCTGCTCCCCATGGGGTCCCTCCCACGGGATGCCGTCCTTCTGAACTGAGCCTGTGGGGGCTGCCCACAGGCAGCAGCTTTCCAAGAACTGCTCCCACACAGCTCCGTACCCCTGCAGCCCCCCGCTACCAAAACCTTGCCATGTAAGCCCAATGCACTTTGCCATTTTTTACCAGCTTTATAAACCAATAATTAAAAAGACAATTTTTCAGCTGTGGTGAGAGAAGTTGAGAACATGCAATGAACTATTGTCTTTCACTTTATTTCATCTCTGGCATGCCTTAACAATCTAAAAATTTATTAACATCTAATTTTGATCAACGTAGTTAATGTGGGAGTCCGTAAAAGAACTAAGATAGAGCCAGTCCCTTATTGGTGAATATTTTCACTTCCACAAAAAAAATGGCAGTTTGGTTTTGTATGAAAATCAATGCCAATCAGCTATATAATTATTAGAAATTGACATTATTGTAGGAAAACTAAAATGCTCATTCTGGTCTGGGTCATAGTGGCACTGAAGTCTGTTGAAGATTGACCTGTAAGGAAAACAAGTACCTGAGTTTCATTTCTTTATACTGTACTCACAAAGAACTCTGGAGTTTGAGGGTGGAATGAGAAAAGGGATTTTTTTTTCCTTTTGTTTTGTGGGTTTGTTTGTTTGTTTGTTGTGTAGTTTTGGTTCACACTGCAAGGCCAAACGGAGACTTACCTATTCATACAGCTGAATGAAGTCATCAGTGGGGCCTGTGAGGCGACATTGATAGGGAAAGAATTGCTGCTGGTTTCCAGTGTCCGCCTGGGATTCACTGAGATCTGTGCAGCCAGCCAGCTGCAAAATCAGAATCAAAGAGGTTGGCGTGCGTTTCTGAAGGCAGCTCCTTGTAGTTTAGGAAGATACTTCCACAGCCCAAAGAAAGGCATATAAAAGTAGCTAGAAATGCAGGGACAGTAACTGAAGTCCACAGTCCTGCTCAGATATTACCTACATGTATTATTTTTAGTCTGTGTTGAATTGCCTCTGGTTAAGGAGAATTTTGAATTGTAGAAAACTTATAATTTAAAATGAATGAAAAGCAAATTTCCCAGCAATATTAATGCTCATTTAAAGAAACTAGTAATCCTCTTCCCTTCCATTCTCCTACTCTTCTCACGCTTAGAAAACAACCCAGAATTGATGTAATCTGACTGAGGTACAGTGACAATCGTTGACCAGAGACGTGGGCTGTTGCAACTCGGAGCTTGACAGCAAGAATGTCGTCTACAGTCTTAGGGTAAGCAGGTCTCTCTGGTAGTACCCATACATACTCTGTGTCTTGGTACCAGCAGAGGCATTCCAGTTTTGGGCTGGGCTCCATTAGGACACCTATATGGTGCCCCTAGCCATGGCAGCGATAGCAGGTCAGCCTGCCAGCAGCTCGGAGCTTACTGAGCGTGCTGTGCTCACCTCCCCGCAACGTTTTTATTTGTTTTGATGCAGGTGGCACAACTTGCATCTCACGTTACATCCGCTGCATGAACACTTGTATTGCCAAGAGCAAACGTTCAAAAGAAGTAGCCTCCTTTCTCTTCCCCTAAATTAATGATAAAGATTGGCTTTGAAATAAATGATCAATCTTAAAAAAAAAAAAAAAAAAAAAAAAAAGAAAGAGAGTGGGGAGGATGTGTTAGATTCCTGTCTGCTTGCATCTTATTTTGAAACCTGTAGGGTGCATTTTGGGTCTCATGTTCTCTGTTTCCATAAGGAGATGGATTTTGAAAACAGAGTTTGCTTACAAAATAAATAAACACACACACTAAAACCAACAGATTCTTCAGGTATTTACTTGATTCTAGAGAATCGAGGAAAAACAACTGTATTTAACAATACTGAAGAGCTCAAGGAGCCTCTTATCTATACATCGTAATCCAGCTTTCTGTACAGCACCTTCACATTAGGGCCTGTAACCGAGGAAGTAACCGAGTAGCAAGTAACGAGTAGCAAGTTAGCAAGTAACCGAGTTGTTTATAGCACTGCCCCTCGCCTGCCTGTATGTTTCCCAGCAAGGCTGGTGCTCTTCCCCACATGGGGCAGGCGGGCTGTGCTTCGGGCTGCTGTGGAGAGGTGGAGGGATGGTCTGACTTCTGTAAAAGCCTGGTCACCCCCCCGCACACACACACATTTAGGAAAACAAAAGCTAATCCAGAGGGGGTTAGGTGTTGCTGTTCTTCTTGCCCTTAGTTCTCGGTTGCTTTGCTTATTCCAGGAAGGGCACACAATGAGGAAGAAGGTTAAACGTGCCCTAAAATGTGTGCAACAACTTTTCCATTTACTTCAAGATATTTTTAACCCACTCAGAAATTGGGAGCAATAAAGGGCTCCTGGCTTCAGCAGCTAAAGATTCAGCTGCGGATAAAAAGAACATTTGCTAATCAGAGGTGTTTTGAGTTCCTGTGTATGATTATTCATCTGCACCACTACCGTGAAGTACTAACTTCAATGCCGAGCTGGTATTTGAGTCACTGTGATGCTGCTGTTAAAAGGCACAGCGTTGGCAGCCCTTGTGACTGGCATGTACGTCTTGCAATGGCTGTGCTTTTCTCAAACTGCAGCAGCATCTAAAGCTCGTTTCCAGAGTTTCTGCTTATATTAAACATCTATGTATGTGAGTTTTATGTATGACAATAATATATATTAGAGGCACAGGAGCAACTCCTGCTACCTTTTCTGCTGTACTGCTCTATGGGCAGCTCAGAAGGGCTCCTACAACTCCCCAGGGATGCAGCCTCCGGTGCAAAGCCTGGCTTGTGCCAGTGAAGGAGTGTGGCTTCAGGCGTGGAGCTGAAAAACCAGGGGAAGGAACAGCCGAGAAGCATGCCTGGTGCGTGCGAGCTGATGGGTTGTACTGTTTGAGGATAAACACCATAGATACAGCAACTGACAACGACTAAAATGTGTGGCCAGTGTATTTTAAAAGATGTAGGGGATCAAAATAGAAGTATGAAATATGAAATATATGACATGGTATATGATATATGATGTACGATATATGAAATAAGAACTGAAGTGTTTTTTGTTTGTTCGCTTGTTTTTATTAAGACTAGCTATTAATGTCATGTCAGTTGAAAACACATTTCTGGTAGTACCTGAGCTGTAACTAAAAAAAAAAAAAAAAAAAAAAAAAACATTACTGCAACAATTCATAAAGGTACTCACTCAATGAAGTGCAAGTGAAACTGTGTAGATTCGGTGTGTGTTTCAATCAACCAGATTGACCTGAAGTGGTGCAGGACAAAGCAGTTGCTTTCTTTCCAGAAAACTGCTAAGGAAGAATGGGAAAGAGTGTTTGCTTTGATAGGCTTGCCCTGCTCATGTAAGAATTAAGACTAAGGCCTTTCCCCCTTACTAACACACTGTTAGTACTGGAGAAGAAATCACTACAGTAAAGCATATGGACTGAGTCCAAAAAGTGTATGCTGTGCTCTGGTAGTATGACCTGGGTTTTCTGTTGGCTATAAAAAACAAAGATTAAAACCTCCCGCCTTTCAAGTGCCGGCCAATGCCTCGTTCTGTTTTCAGACTATCACTTTTTTTCCATCGCTATTACGTCTGTGCTTTCCCACCTCTTTAAAGGCTCTCTTTGGCAGTCTTCATTTGGCTAGTGGCTATCATTACGTTTGCATGTATTACAGGTTGACAGAAAAAAGGAAGCGATGAATCAAGGAGATTCATGCAAGAAACCGCTGCAACAGAGCCACTGAGACCAAGCGAAGGCTTTGGTAAGAAAATTTTGATTTATTGAGCCAGATAATTCTTCTGCTGTAAACTAGTACCCTTGTGTAGTAAATGGCTGATACATTTTTCGCTAAGAAACAAGTAATAGTATTTCTGGAGTCATTTCCCTACCTGTAGTGAAGTCTGACTTACATTTTCAGGTGCTCTGTGGTAGAACTGAGAGGTGCAGCGCTGTGACTTCTGTCCTTTGGCTTCTCACTGGTTTTTGCCAGCCAAATGGAAACATCTTTGTGTCCAGCCGTGGTGACTCCTTTCCACTGCCGTGACCCTGAACTCTGGCAGCTGTCACCCTACGCCTCGCGGCAGGGGGGAGGCGGTGCACCGATGATGTGGCTGGAGCTGGCAAACCATGAGCCTCAACCTGTACATTGCCAGCAAACTGTGCCCTGGGGTGTTCCACGTCGGTCTGAAACCTTTGGCTCTGTTTCTGCCTGAAAATTTGTGTTATTAAGTAAGGTCAGGAAAAAAAAGTACATCATCACGACTGTCAGACAGCACCATGTAAGCACTGGACTACAAGATTGGAAGTGAAGTTGCAAAAAAAAAACAAAACCCCAAAGCCACCAAGAAGCTAGTTGTCAGAAATGTGCCCGAAACTGTTCTCTCATCCCCATGTTTCTGGGCAGGAAATGGCTTCAGCAAATACTTTGCTCTTAGTTGAACGTTAACTCGCAGGAACAGCTCCCCTGATTAACCTGCTGATTACACCTTCTGATTAGCAATGGCGTGCTAGTGACGATGCTGGCATCCTTCAGTTGCGTAGCGTGGGCATTCCGCAGGCTTGTGCTGTGTGTTGGGGAGGGAGGAAGCATTTTGCTAAGCTTACCCAAGGTGGAAAAGCATTTTTGGACTTAAAAGTCCTATCTTTGACTAGTACAAACAATGGTACGTGAGGTGAGCATGAAATGCTTGGCGTCTGTATGATTTTGATGTGCAGGATGTATAGCCAGGGGTAGTAAAGCCTTTCGAAGGAGCTTTCTAACATGCCCTAGAAAAGAGCTGGATGTCTGGACTCAGAGAGATGTGAAGCACATTTGCATGTACCGTTCTTCTTCAAAATGCCTTTAGTTACACTTCCCAGCGGTGGAAGCACAAGGTGCTTGCGAACAACATGCAGCACCTGTGTGTGCAGGGTGTTTGAGGGCAGAACAGGCTGAGAGCTTAGCTGGGGGCTGGACGCGTCCTTTTTTTCCCCAGGCTTTGCCCCCGTTGTCCTGCCGGCGCTGTGCTGCGGTGCACTGGCCGTCAGCGCCACGGCTGGATGCCAGGTTGCATCCTGGCGTGTATCACGCTTCCCTGCCCTCCCCACAGCAAAAAGGGCAACCTTTCGGGGCTGGGAGGCAGCAGGGCAGTGGCCCCAGCTACTAGCAGCTTGCCAAGGGGAAAAAGCCCGTGGGGCATAATTGCCTCGAAGCCTTTCTGCTGGAGGTGTTGCGGATGTGTTTGTGTGAGACAAACTCCATCTGACTTCCATCCGAGAAAGCTGGGGGTGAGGCAGTGCACGAAATGTCCCTGGAGATCCTGCCAGGCTCTCAGGGGGGAACCGTAACTCGCATGTCGAACACGCTACTAAATATAGCACTGGGATCTGCAACGACGAATAAATATATTTTCTGCAATGCTAACCAACTAGAGGGAGTGACATTAAATTGGTGTACAGTTTGCACCGGTTTCCACAGTGCAGCCGTTTCTTTTCTAGAAGCTCTCCTTCCGTACAAGAATCGTTGGCTTTGTGTAGCTATCACGGCTCCTAGGTGCCTTCATGGTGACAGCAGTGCTCCACTACACCGTTGAAAGATCAGCAAAACCCATTTGAAAAAGAAATATACAGGCATCGAGGGCTTTATAGGTGCTGCTGCATGAATTGCAAACATTTAATTTAGAAGTAGGACAGACATACTGCTCTTTTACACACCCAGCCTCCAGTATACGCTGAGCGGGCTGTTTCGAAGCCAAAGCAGCACCTCCTGCAAGGGCAGGGCTCTGCGGGGGGCATCCTGCCACTAAATGCCACCGCTCGGCTGCTTCCCGAGCAGTGCAGGAGGAGCAGCCAGCTCCTCGGTGCGTGTACCAGCAACGTGCCAGCAGAACCTGACTCGCCCCGGCCTTGCTCGCATCCTCCCCGCAGGCCCGGTGCTGCTTTCATAACCTCCTCGCTTCAGGAGTTAACCGCTCGGAGCCGGTGAAAACATTTCTGGATTACAGCAAGGACTGCTGAAGTTTATTCTTTGCATGCTTGTCATAAAAATCTAATTAATTTCTCTGTTCATCCAGACGCTGAACACCGGTGACTCACACCAGGCATGCAGCACCTCCTAACCTAAGGCGCAGTCACAGACCAGTACCCCGGATGGGGCTGCAACTTCCACCCAGCAACGATGCGGTGGCTGAGCAGTGCCTTTCAGCAACAAAATACTTCCAGCAAGTTACTCCTTCAGAGGCAAAAATCTCTTTCAAACAAAAAGAGAATCAAAGCCAAACAGTTTTCAGGTGTTAAGAATCACAAAAACCTCTCAGAGAGCCTCACTTTTTTTTTTAATGGATGAGAGCAGCAGTTTATGTTAATCAAGGTGGGGAAAAATCATCACAGGCTGTTTGGAGCTATGCCAGAAGCAGCTGGGGATGGGAAGAGTCACGCTCAGTGCTTTGATGCTTGCTGACAGGCACTGCACCACAGAATAAGGCACAGCATCGCTTTTTGCCTCATGTTACCAATTACCATATTAAAGGCAAATAAACTTGCCTATATTTGACTGTTTTTTACATTAAGTTGAAAGTGGATTCTAACTAACTGGCTAATTACCTGTAGCTAGTGGGTTTGGTGCTACCATTTTGTGAGTTTTTTAATTGAATAGTTTTCCTCCAGCTCATACAAATGCAAGTAGGAAAACCTCAGGCATATAGAAGCTGAAAACTTTAGATGAAAGCCTTTATCTCGGTGATCTCTAGATCCTTGGTTGTTGTTTTTATTTTTATTTTCCTCATAAGTATTGGAATGCAGGTGGACAACTGTGTACATACAAAGTTTAATTTTATTTAGCCCTGCTAGAGCAAAGAGAAGCAGAGTTGCTGTTTCCTTCCCCAGAGCAGAGCTAATATAGATGAGAGGAAGGCGCTGCACACGGAGGTGCCAGCAGGCTTTGAGGCCCCTGCTTCATCTCTGGACCTCTGCTGCAGGCACTGGGAGGCAGCAGGCAGAGCGCCACCTCCCCAGGGTGGCTCCCACAGGGCCCCCATGTTTCTGCCAGGTAGCCAAAGGCAGGTACAGCTCCCAGCCCTTTGGGACAGACACGGCCAAGGCTTCGGAGACAGGTGCCTCAGAGGCCCCCACGCTGTCCTACCGCTTACTGCACTGTCTCAAGATGAGAACTTGCCTTCCCAGCCCTGCTCAGAGGGATGTGCTGGACTAACCCCCGTGGTGAGACAAGTAATCCACCACTTCGTGTCCAATGCCTGCAGGTGAGGTGTTTGTTTGACAGGCGCTTCTAAGCCTACCTGGAAGTGAACATAAAGCGCAGAGGGGAATTTTATGCACCTTAGGAGCCAGTGCAGCTTGACTGAAAGCTGTAGGTGGTTCAAACAGAGGACCTTGGACCTGATCTATAACAAAGTTTAGCAGAACACGCCCCAAAATAAGCTTTTTTTTTTTTTTTTAAACTTCCAGTCTCCAAAGTCAAAACAGAGAAACTCCAAACTGACTTCAATGTAGGTTAGTTACTCTGTAAGTGGAGCTACTGCAACTATTGTATTTCAAGCACTATACTTCGTCACTAAATCTAAGACATGAACACACCCCAGAAACCCCATTTTGACAGAGGTGCCTGAATGGCATCAGCCAAGTTTCATGCCGTTAACTTTACGTGCCCCTGCCCTGCCAAGAGAGAGGGAAAGTACACAGAAGCTGAATAATGAACTGGATCCTTCATGACAGATAATTCAATGGGTGAGGAGGAGAAGATAAGAGTGGGGGGAACACTCCACAACCAGTTTCTTTTAAAAATTAATAGTATTTAATATTTGAATGCATAAGGCTAGCACTGCTAGACAAACTGCGTGATGAATTCTAGAGGAATAAAACATGAATTAAGTGCAAAAGCTGGAGGAAAAAAAGCTCATGCTTTCCAGAGACAATGAGGTATTTTAACTATGCAAAGTCTGAACATCCGAAGTTCAAACTATGCGAAGTCTGAACATCCAAAAATATCTGTAGGTCTTTCCATTTGCACTGGGATCTTTGCTGACCACTGGGCAGTCAATAGTTCTTTCTGTGGGTGCTTTTTAAAAGGCCCAGGAAAAGTGCACGGCCATCTTGAAGATGAAGAACTTCTCACATCCATCTTGCTACACATTTAGACTAGTAGCTTTAAAATGTTCTATCACTTTTTCAAGTCATTCTGATGTATGGTGGAGGTTTGGATGTGTCTTCCTCTGTGTCAAAGTCCTGGACTGGAAACCGATCTGGGAAATCAAAAATTCTGTCTCCTGGACCTGTGTGGGGAAGGAAAGAAGAAATCACTAAACCTGCTATTGACTCTTGCACAAAATCCTGAGTTCTTTTGGCTAGAGTACTTCGGTTATCAGGATTTTGGCTTGTGATGTAAAGCTTATTCAGCATGTTCCTTCCATATCCCTGGTGAACATCCAAATACACGGATGGAAAGAGTTACTCACTTCGTACAGCGCAAACCATCTCCATAGCCTGATTTTGGTCCTCACTAGGTTGCAACCATTCCTAGGAATGAAAGAATGCCATTAAAAAAGACATTTTGTGGGCTTGTTCAAGAAGATAAACCCGAACGCATTTAAAATGCCTGTGTAGTTCACTCCTTTCAACAAGTTTTAGCTTGAAAGTTTAAAGCAGCCTTGCCTTACACACTTGCAAACACTTGGTATCTTTAGCCGAGAATAGCTGCCTTGCAACATAAGATGTACCAATGAAGTCCTTATCAAGTAAGACGGTCAGATATTTGTGCTTTAATACAGCATCAGAGTTATTCTAGTGCAGAAGCAGCTGGTATTCATGGAGCTCACTTGGCAGAGACACGCAGCGTGTGCATCATGAGTTGAAGCAGATTTCACAAAGGTTGACAGTAAAACGGGGTTCCCTACACATACCTGCACACTACACTTCATACACAGTGCTTGGGACATTCTTACTATTGAATTTGTAGTTCTGGGGATGAGGCATCTTGGTTTGTGAGTACCAGCAAGTCTTTGAAATGCTGTACCATGGAGCAATCGTCGGTTTAAGGGGGAGAGAAGAAGTCTTGCAGGAACTCAAAGGCACCACAGTAGCTTCAGCACCAATGTTTTAGAAAACGAAGATAACTTACACTAGGTCTTACACAACACTGTAAATAAGAAGGTGGAAGTACAAGGAAAAAATAGAAAACTATAAAATCCCTCTAACATTCCCCTTCATTTCAGAGAATTAGCGCTGGATGACTGGGGTAAAGCCAAGGTAAGGTTTGTAGAAGAAAAACACATCTTCTCCTCAGTTTCTTCCCCTACCACCTACATTCAGTGCAGATAAATCGGTGCTTCCAGACTCCTCACTCACCATTCCAGTTATGCTATCGTAGCATGAGCAGCACGGAAGACTTCGGCATCCCAAGTGAGCAATAATCGTCACAACGACAGTACTGCAGATCGATGCAATGAGCATCGTGATGTTAGCACCCTTGACAACTTTACTAAGTACGAACTTCTGCAAGCAAAAAAAGGAAACGTTCAAGCCATGTTCAAGAAGTGAACCAAAAATACTCTAATTACTGCAAGAGTGTTATGATTATATGTTAGGACATTGATTTAAAGTCAGTGTTATTTAAAGCTCTTCTTCCTGTGCTCTGAAGAGCAAGCCAAGTGTGAGCCTCAAATGGGAAAAGAACAAGCAGTAAGGTAAGGTTTCTTAGTAAATTTAAGACATCATGCAACTGCATTGTGTTTGGAAATAGCTGCACTCTGGCTTTAACAATGAGTAGAAATCCAAGGAACGGCTGCTCCTCCTCACACTAAATATGAAATACATCTCGCTACATTGCACCTTACCAGCCTGACACTTGACTTTGTCCTGCAATAAACTAATGAGTAGCTCCTCAGATGAATTCATACACACAGGAAGCCACAGTTTGCACAAGATTTGAGGTATAAAAGGGCTAACTCCTTCCTTTTTCATTTACTTTGTGGGATATTCTTGAAACAATACCTGGATTTAATCAGCTGACGTGTAATTGCTGTAACTTTATCACCTGAAACACAGGCTGGAAGGGACTCAGGATCCTAGCAGTCGCTGTCTCAGAGCAGGCCAGGGATACGTTCACTGACTGTCTCTTTTCACAGTACTGTGATTCTTTTTCTAGAACAAGCCAAACCTTTTGGGTGCAGCACCTGCAGTTAACCTGACTTCACCACTTTCAGGCTCATACCTGGACGGCACACGGCAGGAAGTCGTACGAGCGTACGTGGTGGCAGGCTGGCCTGTGCTATTCCCCAGCGGTAAGCACGAGTGGTACTTACCGTATGGATAACGTGGGCTGGGTGAGAACTTAGGTCCTCCTCTTCACCATAGCCCAGCGTTAGGGAGCTATAAACTATTACAATGAGGATGGCAACACAAGAGGTTATAGACGCAGCTATCAGCACATTCACCTGTACAGAGAAATTAAAGGAGAGTAAGAAGGCAGAAAGGAATTTAAACTATCCTCTAGTAAATTAACATCATTACTACAAACAAAAGGTATTAATTAATGAGTGACAGGTACCAGCCTTTGACCTCCCATAACACTGAAAGTATCCAGTAGCAACAGTCAGGTGGAAGCCAGAGGCAGCGCAATAAATGTTTCCATGATACTGAACTGCTGAGATACAATTGAGTCCCAAAACTGGCCCACAGGTGCAAGCTGGGCTGAAATACTTTGTTCTTAAGGGCCTCTTTCTTAGAAACAATATCCCCCTTTTGAGCTTACAGGGATAGAGAAACTATCTAGGAAATGCAAGTCAATCAACTCGCTTCCTATCTTGGTGTACACAGCTCTTAATAACAGGAAACAATACCAGGATGGCTTGCATTTCAAAAGCCACCATTTTTACAGATTTTTATTAGAGCCATAGCTCGTGTTATGCATTAGGAAGTGAAGTAACACTGAAGCCTCATTTTGCTTAAGAATGTTGCCTTTTCTATGGAGGCAACTCACAGAAATAAAGCTCTCAATCTTGCAGAACCAGCTAGTTCTTTTCCTACCGAAAGAGTTTTCGATTGCCCTGACCACATTTTGCCCCTGCCCCGTACACACACAAAGCCCCAAAGCTTACGAGAACGGGGTTCTTTCTCTGAGAGGAAAACAAAGCCAGGACGCCCGGGACTCCCATGACCTGCAGACCAGAAAAGGAGTTGGTAACTGGACGACACGTATCAGATTCTGAAGATAAACTGCCACAGAACAGATGAAAGGCCCTCGTTTTCAAGGCTGGGATCAGAGGAGCTGTCAGATCAGAAACAGAAAGAGGGAAGAGAGTTGCTGATCTATTGTGTTTTCCTCCGAGGCATCTGCTGGTGGCTAGGACCAGCGGCAGGATGCTGGACTGCGTGAAACGTGTCTTTACACATCAGCTGCACCCACAGCAGCAATCCTGGGACCAGCCTCACATCTCATAACAGAACTGAGGTCCGATTACAGCGCTACAAGCCCGCACTGCTTTTCCAAGCCATCACACAGCTTGCAGATGGACGAAAGCTTTCGCTGGAAGGAGGCGGGCAGGCTCGGGATGGGAGTGCACGCTTCAGTAACACTGCCTTGGGGTGGCAGATCACCGGGGCATAAGGAGTTGTGGTGCAGGACCCCAGTCGGGTGCAGGACCGCCAGTGTCCCGCTGTGGGATACAGAGCAGTGCCAAGAGATGGAGACCTCAGCCCTGGGCACGCGTTCCCCTCCTAACTTTCAGTGGCCTCTCTGCGGTCACTACGCTTCTGCTAAAAGGCCTGGCAATTGCCATAGTGCCCCATTTTCCATATTATCTGGTAGAGACCGGTTTCATTTAGCTCCTTCAGCGGGAAGCCTCCATGCACCCTCCCGCCTGTAGCAGGATAAGGAAACTTGCGCTACCTGGGCTCAGAGCAGGAAGCCAGGGGAGCGATGGCAGCAGCCCTGGCCTGCCCCACCCCAGCCGAGCACGGGCAGGTAGCAGCTGGGGAAACGAACAAATGAAAGGAGGAAATGGACGCAACCTTACCATTCCGGCCCAGACCGGGGCTCTGGTTCTGCCCAGCACGGACTCCGTCCTGAAGACGCCGTCCACGAAGCCGCTGACGACGCACAGGGCGCTGAGCGCCAGCTGGAGCAGCCCCAGCACCACCATGCTCCGCTGGTTGAACACGAAGTACCGGTACCGGTCCATGCCGCCCCCCCGGCCCTGCTGCCGGCCGCCTAGGGCGCCATGCCGGGGCACGGAGCGCCCGCACCGCGCCGGGACCGCAGCTCCGCCCCCGGGGACACGGCCCCGGGCCGGGCCCGTGAGGAAGGAGGGGGCTGGGGCTGGGGCGAGGCCGGGCCTCCGGAGCCACCCCCCGGCCCCGGCAGGTGCGCGGGGCCCGGCCGCGGCGCTGAGGTAACCGCGCCCGGGGAGCCCCGGGGCTCGCCGCCGCCGAACCCTGACAGAAACCCTGACAGAAACAGGCAGGGAGACGGCTGTTCTGTTGAATATTTTAATATCTGCATTGCCTTCGTAGCGCAATTAAAGCGATCTTTAAAATTCACTTATTACAAATGTTTGTCAAGTCTATTTTTTTTTCCCCAGAAACGTTTTTTTTTTTTCTTGCTTCCTTGCACATACACCCAAACACACTATAAAAACCTCATTCATAACATCAAAGGAAGGGCAATCACCATTCATGTAAACATCTTTCTTAGAGTTATCCATTTTTTAAAAGTCATGAATAAACCTCCAGATGTTCAGTAAGGCTCATAGTTCGAGTACAAATGTCATAAAACACCTATCAAGTACTGTATACAAGTTAAATACTCCGGGGTTAACTGCTAACGCGTGTATAAGCTCACCCCAAGGATTATTCTTTAGCACTTAGTTCTTCAGAACAGAGACACCCAGTAATTATGGGCTAAAGAGTATTAAAATAGCAGAAGGCCCAGCAGAAACTGTTGAGTAACACACAATTTTAGTCTGGATCTTAGCTCAAGAGTTAAGTTCAGTACAGTTACAGTAGGAAAAGGAGGAGGAAATCGCAGAAAGTAGGGATGGGTCCGCTTGTACAACACCACCAAGGGACAAGCTGGGAGGTATGTCCTGAAGATGTGACTGGCCTTGCTATTGCAATGATTTATGACAGCCGTATGTAATGCTGCATAAATACCTTCCCAAATAGCAGAAACGACCATTTGCAATTATAATTTGCAATAGTTTGTTGCATCTCCCCTTTAAAAAAAACCTACTTATTGGTAACCAATTACACTTGCATCTTACAAAAAGACATCCTTTTAAATTTGGTTTAGATCTTAGTGGATTTTTTTTTTTAATATTCATTCTACCATGAAAATATTTCATACAAACATCATTTTACATACAAATATGTTAAAACTTGTGAAGAGGGTCTTCCCACACTCATGATTTTATGGCTTGAACATTTAATTGCTTTGAACTTTTGTATATATAATTCTCCTGGAAACAAACAGAAAAACAGTAGTTACAGTAGAACTGGCAGAGAAAGAGGGCAGGAGCTTCAATTGCCTGAAGACAGAAGAGCGCCAAGAGGAGGGTCCATTCAACTGATAGTGACCTTAGTGTTCAAAACCTTTGATCTGGGGCAAGTAAACATGCACTCAATCTTGCACCTTTTTTTTTTTTTAAATAAAACTAAAAGAAAATTCTTTATAAGACTGCTTAGAAACTCTTCTTCCAAAAATATAGTTCTCGTGTTTCCAGTACACAAAGCAAAAAGAACAAGTTCTCCTAGGGGCACAGGTGAGCATGAAGCCCACATAGATCCACAGGTGAAGCTGCTCCCACGCCTGCACTCCTTACCCAAATACTCTCAGCATATGACAACGTGGTGTAAGCAAGGAGGCGGCGTATAATGCAGCATCCCAGCATATAAGGAGACACTTCAGCAACATTGTTTTCAAAGCAATTTTTTTTTTTTTTTAAGTGCTTGGAGGTGAGTTCCTCAGACACCTACAGCTTCAGAAATTCTGTTGTGTGAGAGGAAATCAAAGCAGCAGATAACTAGCTCTGTACAACTCATTACCTCATCACGACTGAAGCATTTTCCAAAGTATTGTCGATTCAAACAAAAGGATAAAAATCAGCGAGGCCTCTGGGACAGAAATGATGCTGTACAGTTCCTGGCACAACCGAAGTGCTGAGCCCTGGTTTCGATCGCAGGACAGGTGCGAAGGGGACAACCCACCTGCAGACAGGCCCCGCGGTGGCTTAGAGCCGGGGGAGGAAACAGACAAGTGAGGATCTGCACCACTTCTTGGTTTCTTGTACCAGCCATTGGCTACTCTGCTCCTCAAGCACCTAGCAGAGGGTGAGAAATCCTGACAGGTGCTCTCACTTCCACGCCAGCCAAGAATTACAACAGCCCTGAGAAAGAAACTACAGCCACTGCTGACTGTGTGCAACACTAAGAGCTCCGCATCTGAAAAGGCTCAACTAAAGAGTCGGCTATCAAGTCGCTCCCGAAACAAGCAGCTTTGCAAGGGCACACAACTGGCCCCCCAAGTGGCCAAAACCTGCGCAAGTCACCCATTGCCATGGTTGAGCTGCATCTGGAAAAAAGCAAGGGCCATCCAACAGGTGTTGTCTCAACTGCAGAAAAAGTCAAAGAGCTACCAGAGCTATCACTCTGACAGCTGAAGTTCCACATAGCCACGTACTTCTTTGACTCTTTCATCAGTTAGGACTTCATTTCTGTAGGATAAGGTGGCTTTTTTTTTTTTTTAACTAGTAGCAAAAAAATTGAAAAAAAGCCTTTTCAGATTTGTGAAGGAAAATTAGGTGTTTTAGTAGATCCCAGAGAGTCACATTATAGCAGCAGACTCGGCATGAGATCCTCTTCTCTATGCCTAAGCCCTTTTCTCTCTTACCCAGAGGCAGGACCCAGCAGCAGGTAGCTCTCAGCTGTAACTTCCCATGCTCTCGTCTCCAAAATTAACTGCTTCTCCAGAAAACTAGGCTTCTCTATTCCTGGTGAGAAAACGCAGTGCTGCCATAGCAGGAAGATCAATTTAAGCTTTCTTTTCACAGAGACAGTCAACAGCCTTTAACACAGGCTGATACAGGCTCCTCAAAAAGGTGCTCAGCTAACAACCCTCCTATTACTCCGAAGCCATTTGCAGTCCTGCAGACCAAGGGTGGAAGTTGGGAACTGACATGTACCTGAAAAAAGCAGCAACTTCAAGTTCTCTCATGTCTTCCCCAAAAGGGTACACCAAGATCCAGCTGGCCATCCAGGTTCAGCTGATAGATATCAGCTCTTCTTCCAATTTCTGTTCCAATAGGAAAGGTCTTGGGCCAGCCTCTGAGAAGCAGAGCTTCTTCACTTATTGCATTTTCACAAATAGTCAGCGGCATTCAGCAAACTCAAAAAGATTGCTTGGCAAAATGACTATTTTGTCTGCTCCAAATTAAAATCAAGTTTTGGTGTGGGTCTCATGTTACTACCGATAAGGAGTTTTGCTAAGCTGGTCTTGCTGCCTAGAGAGCCCCAGAAGCTGAGCTGCAAAACACATTGACCAAGTTAAGGCATTACTCGGAGTTACGTAGTTAACCTGTGTTTAAACCTGTGGCTGCCAGTGCACACCTCCCAAAAACCTCTGAAGGACCCGCTGAGCTCTGAGCCCTTTCACTATCCAGTGGTAAAAACCATCCCAACCGTCTCCGCTCTAACAGACCACAAAGAGAAACAAAACACAGAAGAATTAAAAGGCTTGGTCCTGAGTCAAGCCAAAGCAGCTTCATAACCACAACTTTTATAGAAGGTTGGTCACTGAAAAAGGGATCTATAGGAGGGCCAGTAGATTTTAACAGAGCAGAGGAAAAAGGACAGTAGAGCTAACACAGACAAACGCTGCAGCAAACTATCAGGCTACAAATACACGCAAGAGCGTCTGCTTGACTGTCACCAAATTAGTGGCTTTTGAGAACACACTGAGGACACCTGAGTGCCTTTTTTCTAGGAATTCCCTATTTTAGGATGCAATCACCAAACTCGATGTGCAAAGAGCACCCCATCTTCTACTTCTCTCTAAAATCACACAATATGAAGACAGACAAATCTATTAAAATTAGCAAGTCTACATGAAGAGAAGATAGCAGAGGAATCAGAGCCCGATCAGGAATGCAGCCAGAGGAGCTTGAGAGATTGGAACATTTTAAGCACAGTTCTCTAGCCGACACGAAGAGGTGAGCAGCCTAAAGGAGGTTGTTGAGAAGGAAAGCAGGTTAATGCAGAAGGAGTTACTGCCCAATCAGCTGCATTCAGCCACGCATCTTCCCTCTCCTCTTCCTTGCACTTAAACACGAGCCTAACTTTGTAAATGTTGTAAAACGATTGTGGAAGAATAATCCACAAGACACACACAACAGCTTCCTGCCAGAGAGACATGCCTTTCTGCAAATGGCTGAAACAGCCATGACCTAAAATAACAACCTGCGGGCACGCAGAGAAAGATCAAAACACACGCATTTCCTTCTGAGGTTGATTTGCTGAAGCCGTGCTGCCAGTTGGCTTTTGACAAGTCTCCCTCACCTGGAGGCCCAGTCCTGTCTCCCTGCACACTGGGCCGAGTCCCCGAGGCGTCACCTCTGTCAACCACCTGCCTTGGACCAGAAGTGGAGCTGTGGCACGAGTCTCCAGCGTGAGAAGACGGGCTGCGTCAAAGCTCACTCAGATCACTGCTGGAAGAGAGTCAAAGAGCCCCAAGCCTAGCTGGCCCCCAGCACACGTACAGAGTCGCTTTTGTGCGAGCTTAAACGGTAAAGTGCTGAAAAAGCTTTGTGATCAGTCAGAGGAACTAAGCAGAGCCCCACGCCAGGTAAGGGCAGCCCTTACAATTCCTAACTTTGTACACGTACCAAAGCAAAGATCCTCAGGCCGCACAAATCAGCAGCCTCCTCCTTCCACCTCTAGGTACCAGCCCAACGCGCTCCCCACATCCAGCTCCCTTGACAGCCAGACACCTCCAACTGTTCAAGCAACCAACCTAATGTGTTGCAATAGAAAGGTAGGTCTTATTTCCAAATCGTTTATGTTACATATATACAAACAGTTTTAACTACAAACATTTAAAGAACGTGTTGCAAATGCATCCGAGTTGTTCCTAAGCTGCCAAACCCGAAAGAGAGTGTCATAGACCCAAAGGGGCTCCAGTATCCAGACTGAGATGATACATTATTTCTCTCTTCTACAGCATTAGGCAAGACCAGTACAGTATCCAGAAAAATGAACAACTCTCCTATCCCTGAAAAAACCCAGAACACAACCCTGCAGATGAATATTCACATGCCCCCACTGTTGGCTGTAACAAAGCTATGGATTGACTGCTGTTTCTAAATATGAGCAGTGAGTGATGTTTTTACATTCACTGTTTGTCTTCCAAAAACAATCTTCTCTTTTATTTAAATCTTATTTTGACATCTCATACTGTATTAATTCACTGTGTCTTAAACTAGTACTGCTAAAAGACTGCTAGAAGGCTATATTCTTTGTCAGCTGAACACATACAAAAGATACAGCGCTCCGTAACCAAGTACTACAGCCTGCCCTCAAACACATGCACTTCCTTTAAGAGAATCCAGGTGAGACGCAAGCGTCTCACTGCTAGAATTTCTGCCTCGAGAACTGGCCACTTTAACTGGTGAAATACATACACCAACTCACGGGCACTAATGCAGTTCATGTGTCTGCCTTCCAGAACACGTACTTCTAAAAGTCCTACAAAAAGTAAACCTGTTTTCTCCTTTCAGAAAATCTTCATGCAAAGAACAGCTTCATTTGCGTGTCATAATCATAAATTAAATAAAATAAGCCAGCCATAAAGGCTAGATAAATATTAGGTTTGGACATGTTGCTATACTATTTAGAGAGCCACAGAGACCAACACACAGCACTCTCACATACACACACAAGCCTTTCCACTAGTTAGAAAGGATTTTCTCCTGCAAAAGAGGATTTGTAGAAAGAACAACGTTCAGACAAGAGGAAAGGGGAGTTAAAACCCAGCCTCCTATATGCTAATAAACTGCTCTATTGCAAGATTCAGATCAAAGGTTTAAAAAGGCAAAATTATGCTACTATTAGAGAATATCAAAATATTACTGTTATCATCACAAGTGGCATATATGCAAAATGCAGTTGCACAATAATGCCTAGGCAGATAGAGAGCAACACTAAGTCTGCCGACTAAAAGTGAACGATATACCCATTTTAGTTTTCTGTCTAGTCTTTTGGCATCTTTGCATATGGTGCAAAAGCAGAAGCTACCAAAGAATATCACGTCTTGTATAGAATATTAAATAATTTCTCCAGATAAGACTGGTGCAACGCTAGCTAATTTTAAATCTGCTATGAGTAACACAGTCAAACCTAGTTAGTATGCAAGAAACTTATCTCTTAACACAGAATGCAAAGTTATGATGCAACAGCATGAACAATCCCTGGTTGTCCAGTTTTCGGTAGAAAGGTAGTGCATAGATCCAAGTTTCTATTTGAGTTTGCTGAACTGAGGAGGAGCTCCTGCTTCACTTTTGCTGGGCAGCCTGGAAAGCTTTCAGTTCCAGCTGGTACCACTCGGGTGCTTCTGGCCCGTTCTGCCCCACGGGGTTGTGATCGTATCCGTAAGCCACTGTTAACTCTTCATCCTTCTCCACAGCCCTGATGGTACGGATACACTTGATTGGCCCAAAACGGGGGTGAACAAACCTAGACAGAGAACAAACACTTTCGCTAGGCTCAGCGGTCAATTCATAGACTCGGTTAGCCCCTTTCACAAATGCTTCCAGCAGTCACTCGCCGTTGAGTGTAATGTCACGTACTCTGATGTTAGATGAGCAGATTTCTTTAAGTCAACCTTATAAAGGCTTCAGTAATGAGGGCACATATATATTAAAACAGCTTTGCATAGCTCTATTGCTTGAAGTTTTCCAACAGTCCAAACACTGCTCATTTGTAATAAATTAAAAGTTGATCGCTGCCACATACCTTGGGCTTGCAGTGGTAAACAGCTGGGTGACTGGAAAACGCTATAGATTATGTGAGACCAGAGAGCAGGGAAAAAATGCTCATCTTAATCTCCCCAGTAAAGGTTACCTGTCAATTATAATACACCTCTGTGAATCATTTCCCAGGGCCCAACAGTAAAGGAAACCAACTTATTTAATAAAGGAAAACTGTTTTCTACTTATGCACCCACAGGTCTGTCCATTCACATGTTGGTACAAAAGCATTTATATCCTTGAGCATATGCATGTATCAGAAGTTTCCTAGTGCTCTGCACCAACTCTAAAGCAGCAAGATGCTTTATTTTTTTGTGTTTCAGACAAGACAGCAGCATTTGATGGTGCTGGTCAAGCTTCTGTAGTTCAGCAAATATGGTTCAGTCCGAGCCTGACTAGGACTGAGAGAGCAGTGCTTATGCATGTTAGAACCAACAGGCAGCTCCCAAAATTCATGACAAAGGCAGTACAGTTGCAAACTTGAATTTACCCCATGGGGTTAGTTTGAAAAGACATCATGCATCCACAGTGCCAACTCAGCAGGAGAACATGAACTTGAGCACCGGGACCCATTAATCCCAGCCCCACAGCTGCCCTGAAGCACCCTACAAACCCAGACTGCAGGCTGCAGCACAGCCTTGCGCCTTCTGCTTCAAAACAGATGACTACTTACGGGTCATAGATGCAGTTAGGAGTGAAAGAATGGTTGGCCTTATGCCCCAGCGAGGCACAGTACTTGGCGGCATGGTTGTAGGGCTCTGGCACGTCTATGACTGTCTCGTCGTCCAGGGATATTGTATTTCCATTGAGGGCCCAGTCTCTGCTGTCTACCTAGTTTGCAAGGCAAAAATCCAGTGTGTGTGTGGGGAGGGGTCAACTTTGCCAGCAGTTTGAAAGCAAACATGTTCAAATATATACAACTAAAGCTTTTCCCGTGTATAAGGGTTTTTTTGGTGGTGATTTCTTTTTTTTTTTTTTTTTTTTTTAAGTAAACACAGTTGAACATTCACTTTTTCTTTCAATTAAATTCCATCATATTAAAACTTAAGGCTAGGGAGGGGGTGGGTATAAAATCCTACAATAAGATTTCAGAAGACGCAATGAAAATTCAGACTGACTTTCTCTCCTTTACCTCCTGGTGTGTAATTCGCACTCCGTTGTAAAAGGACATAACTGTACTAGCTTCTGCTGCTATTTTTGAAAATAATCCTTCTCCAGCACTGGAAATGAGAGAGACATCAACATACACCCTAAAAGGGAAAAACAACATGAATTAGTGATTGTGTAAAGTTTTCATTTTCAAGAAGCATCATCACAACACTACTGGCATAAAGGCTAAGAACTCAATATAATAAGAAAACTAATAATTCTTAACCTCTGAATGCAATCCCTTTACCTTCCTCTCTTCCATACACTCTCTCTATGTTGGCAAAATAGAGACTTGGTGGGAAGCAGGGACAGTTTTTATTTATTAGTCTGAAAACTACTTTTTTGAAACTGCATTGGCAGATTATTACTACTCATTTAGGGCTTTACCTCAGGAACATCAGAACCCCAGAGATCCTGACTAAGCCGAGGTTGATGGTGTGCCCATGCACAGATCAGTATTCTACTGAGGAAGACTTTTCAAGGTGGATTCCCTGTATCTTCAAATACCTGACCCAAACAAATGCCAGCATTTTACTGATCACTTGTTTAGGTATTTTGGAGCATCAGAAAACGACTACAGCTGATACTCCTACACAGCAAGGCCCGTGAATCCTAGGTAAAAAGTAAATTATGTGATATACTGTGTACTAGCCACAGAAGAAGTAAAGGAGTGTCACCAACTGACTGGCATGAGACAATCTGCTGAGGAACATGTCCTACGAGGAATATGTGCTGTAACGTTACACGACTGTTAGAAGAATCCCTCCAGCTTGATGATTTACTCTTGGTGCTTTGCAGCGTCTGTAGGGAGGGGAGCAAACTTTGTGCAACGCATGCAGCGAGACACACTGAGCGCAGGACAGCAACCTGAAGCTAGTTATGTATCTAGAGTGTCAACAGTGTACTTTATTGTTCAGAACGTCACAGATGTGGGCTGTTAGTGGAGTCCAAGTACTGTACTGAGCATGCATCTGAAATGCTAAAGAGATCCTACTTTAACCTGTTAAAGCACACGGCTGCGTTCTATCCACTGGAGTGCAACTTTATTGTGTAAATCAAAGGAATTCAATCAAGTCACATGTTTACTGATGTGTAATAATGGATTCCACATAAAACCTTAAACAATTTTTATTTTAAATGAGGAAAGGCCGTTCTTGCAAAATCAGGGCCTAAATATGTAACAGCAAAGAAGTATTGACACTATTGACACTGTCAAAAGTGGTCAGAAGAAACAAAAGCCTACCTCTCTGACTCGTAAGGATCAGGAAGAAGTGCATTTGTAGAAATGCAGGATGAAGTAGATTTGTCAAAACTGTACACTGGGCCTAGAAAGAGAAATCAAAAGAAATAAACTAATGGGCAATATTCAAAGCATGCAACCTTAAATGCAATCGCCATTAAAAAATTAAATGTTAATGTCTGCAAGAAATGTTATGCTTCAAAAAAAAAGGTATTACATAGAACTGCACTTATAAAAGGACTTCAGTGAGATTACATTTCTTGATTACCTTTTCCCCCTCAACATGCCAGAGTAGCAGCATATTAATCACAAAAAGAGGATGCATCTTCTTTAAACTACCAAGTTTTAAAGGTCTGGACAGTCTTTCAAAACTGACCCTTCCAGAGTCTTTCATTAAAATGTAAAAGAAAATTTAAAAAGGATATACTAAATAAATAACACATTAAGTCTGAAAAAAATGCTGGACTATTTCATATATGAAATGTTTTCTAGCTCAAAACCAGAATAGACTTCAGCCAGAAGATAATGTTCAGTAATCACAAAGTACATTTGCTACAGTCATTTGTTTCCTGCCATTAATAAGCAACTCAGTGGTACAGCTCTAATTATACCCTTACATCCCTCTCCAATCAGCTATTGTGCCAGAGGACTATCTGGGAGATAGGTTAAGATGCAGGTGGAAATAAGAAGGAGAAAAACAACCCAGAATACTAAAGATTGATAAAAGACCATTGTCGACGGTATCCAAGTTCTAAAAACAGATCTGATCTGGCTGAAGGCAGCTTCATACAGAGAACAACTGAATCCTATATACCAAGCACAACTGTGCCCTCTCAATTTGTTTTTAGGTTAAAATTTGATTTGCTATCACATCTGAGAGGTTGTGATAAGAAAATAAAAGGTCACAGGCATTCCCTCACTTGCCATCCTCTTTTCAATGAGTTTTATTTCATATTGAGGGAGACGATCTTCGGTGGCAGAACAGTCGGTATTACAGCATGGTTCTTGTTTACATTCATGGCCCTGTCCACAGCTTAGCTCTCTCACCCCCAAAACATGACTTATACCTGAGAGCAACAAAACCACCCCAGAACTACAGCCCCAACTCACCACTGCCCCGCAGAAGGAGCATGGCGTGGGCACAGGCACCAGCTTGACCCTAACCTTTTTATAGCCTCTTTGTGTCAGCAGGACCAGGCAGACTGAAGGGTGCTGGTGAGTCAGGTTGTTATACAACTGCTGAATCTAGTTCACTAATTCCAATCCCCGTGTCCTTTCAGCACAATAACACAGACAACAAAACACCCACAGCAGTAATACTCACTTGCACTAACTTGATAGAGCTACAACCAAACCACAACCTCCGTTCTCCACTCCCAATTATTTTACTAACGAGACAAAGCTGGCAGCTGTGCCAGCATTAACACCGTTAAGCAGGTTTTCACGCTGACCCAGATGGCAACGGTGAGCGCGACAAGCAGGACTGTGCCCCTGAGCCTGCCAGAGAAGGGTTACGAAATGCAATTCAGCAGCACCACCACATGGGTCACTTCCCATTTGTTTGCAGAGCAAACAAATCTCTCCCCACGCTCGTGCTCTTCTGTCCGACTTTATAGTTTAGAAAGAGGGCTTCTCACTAACACGCCTACTCTCTCATCACAGCCAGCACTGGTTAATACTACAGAGACCAAGCCATCTGCAGCAAATAGCTGCAATACAAGGAAGAACACAAGTTTCTGTGTTAGCTGAACTTACTGCCTGGTACTACTTCAAATTGAGGTTTCCCATCCTCTACAGATGTCAGAGTTGCCAGTTTTGCTTCTATCATTTCCCCATCTATGAACCTTCCAGAATATGCAGTCTTTCCATCAGGATAGACGTAGGCTATTTTCTCTCCAGTCATCTCTCCTTCTTCATTCACCTCTCCCACAAGGCTGCCTCCATCCTGAAAGCATGGACAAAAAAGAAAAGGCAGAGTATTTAGTTATTTTTCCTGACTTTTTAAAGAAGCAACCTAAACGAACTACAGTAAGTTCAGACGTGAGTTTGTGAAAAGGAGTAAGAAAGAGTGACACGAAGAAGCTGGATAAAGTCTAATTCCAGTCAGGACAAAATCGATGCAAGAAATGAACTTGGTCCTCCGTGTAGTATGACGCAGCCAAAACCCAAAGTCTTTCCTTCTCCGTGACACAAGTCCTGAGCTCCGATTCACAAAAATTCAACACGAATAGTCTGTGAACCGAGGCCCAAGTTAACACACACACACAGAAAAAACACACCTATAAAACCAGTACTACCATTTTTGCCCTAATTAGCATGGTTATAAGATCATATCAAAAAATTCTCCAGGGTTTTCCAGAGCAATATCTTAGTTTTATCACAAATCAGGAAGACCTAACCTTGGCTGGGTTAATGACCAAAGCACTTGCACACCCCCCACTCAGAGGCACAATTCTCACACCAGTTCCACCTCATCTCCTGGGCCAAGGCAAGACGCCACAACATAACCTGCAAAAGCAGACAAGGTCTCCTCTCCCTGCTAAACAGGAGCAATAGCTTGCATGGCTCCCATGCTCTTCATCTGCAGTCAGCACTACAAAGTGGCAGAATTGCTGGCCCAGCCTTCCTGAGGAGATGCGTGGAAATGCACTTCTAAGGGGCTGGGTTCCCAGGAACATGAAAATGATAAAGGTGTCTCGCAGCCTTACTGTATCCTGGCTGCTGAGCAAACATTCTGCACTGGAAAGGTTTGACCGTGTCTCAGATTATCCAAAACCAGAATGCACAAAACTTCCACCCACATTTTTGTGTGCTGACCTTTGGATAGCTGGCTCTTGGTGGATATTTGTTTCAGCTGTGGAAAAAAGAGGGATGCATAAAGGTACTATTCTGCAATAAATAAGCAGGAGGTCAGGCTTACCGGGTAATATATCCAACAAACTCCATGTCGAATGTTGTCCTTATACTGCCCTTTGAATATCAGTCGCCCGTCACTGTCATACTCCTGGGCTGGCCCATTCAGCTCTCCGTCCACATACGTGCCATGAAGGACCACTCCATCCTCGTAAGTGTAGATTCCCTGGCCTTGCAAGGCATCATCAACGTAGTACCCTTCCAGGGTGCTGGTAAGAAGAGAAAGAAAACAGCAGTGGAAGACTATTCCCCTCTCCAAGAAGTGAATCCAACGCCTTGACAGGAAGCATGACGCAGCCCTGCGTCTGACGCTGTCCTTTCACCAGGGTGCAGTGTGTACACAGAACTCTTCACCTGAATTACACTGCTGAGCTGCTTCTTCAACAGGCTGAGGTAGCAAATTAAAGCAGTGAACAGACTGCTCATGGTCGCAGAAATTATTGCTACAGAAAGCTGCCCTCACCTTAGGTTTCTCTACCTCCAGCGTTTGGATCTTTGGTGACACCTCTGGTAAGATGAAATGGCACTGCCACACGGGTGGGCAGCAACAGGGCACAAACTGCAGCCTGCTACCGACCCAAAGCTAGCTCCCTAGCAATACGCTTAGCAGCAGCCTGTGCTGGGCTTGCTAAAAGCACTGTCATTTTTCCATGCACTTCTATTAAAGTGGAGCACAGCCTGTCAAACAGAACTAACGCCGCACTTTGATTCGAACAGAGACACGCTGATTTCACTTTGGTTTTGTCTTGCAAACCCTTTAGAAGGGATGCAGTAACACTCTTGTGTTCTGCCTTGTTGTCTTGCTTAAAAGGCTGCTGGCGGAAACCACAAAGAACGAAAGCATAACTGAGTATTCTCTCCTTTACAGGTACTTCTTTGTCAGGTTTGAGCTGGTGTAAGGAAATACAAACTGCTTAGCTTTACCCCAGCACGTTTAGCTAACAGCCAGCTGCAGTACACATACTTTCCTTGCATAATTCTGTTTCTGATGCAGGCATCTATAGCATAAGCCCAAAGTTTGCCTGGGAGCACAAGACTCTACACGTCTACAAGTCTTACGAGGAGCGGCTGAGGGAGCTGGGCTTGTTCAGCCTGGAGAAGAGGAGGCTCAGGGGCGACCTTATCGCTCTCTACAGTTACCTTAAAGGAGGCTGTAGTGAGGTGGGGATTGGTCTGTTCTCCCACGTGCCTGGTGACAGGACGAGGGGGAATGGGCGAAAGTTGCGCCAGGGGAGGTTTAGGTTGGATGTTAGGAAGAACTTCTTTACCGAAAGGGTTATTAAGCATTGGAACGGGCTGCCCAGGGAGGTGGTGGAGTCACCATCCCTGGAGGTCTTTAAAAGACGTTTAGATGTAGAGCTTAGCGATATGGTTTAGTGGAGTGCTTAGTGTTAGGTCGGAGGTTGGACTCGATGATCTTGAGGTCTCTTCCAACCTAGAAATCTGTGTCTGTGTCCTGCAAAACGTTTTCAAGAGCTGGGGAAGGAATGTTTTCTCAGAAGTAACTTCCTAGTTTCTAAAACCTCACTCTTAGTTTTCACATAATTTTGGCAATCTGGTTGAGGTTTCCATGGGAACGTACACGACAATAAAGGAACGCACGTTACTCGTGTTAGACACTGTTTAGAAACAAGAGTTCAGGTTTGGTTTTATGCAGCTGTCTTCACAGCAACGCCGTTCCAGACAGCTCCCTTCCCCATGCTGCACGCTGTCCCACAGCGATCAACACAAACCAGACGCAGAGGGGGACGGGGCAGGAAAGCTGTTTTACTTTTCAGTTGGATGAATTTCTCAATGCTGGTTGCTACAGATGTGTGCAGACAGCTCCTGCAGCAGAGCACGGGGAAGGAGCGGAGCAGATGAGAACCACCAGAAATCGGTGCGCTTATCTGACTACAAACGACACCGCTTTCTCCTCTCGTTTATCACAGGTCACCAGGTTTGAAATACACCGTAGCTGGCAACACACATGGAGTCCACATTTCAGGTTATTCTTTCAAAGAAGTCACTCCCAGTTTACATAATGAAACAAAACAAAACAACCTTCTTGTTA
Source organism: Cygnus olor (assembly GCF_009769625.2). Taxonomy (NCBI): domain Eukaryota; kingdom Metazoa; phylum Chordata; class Aves; order Anseriformes; family Anatidae; genus Cygnus; species Cygnus olor. The sequence continues at coordinate 37,465,502 of NC_049172.1, read as the reverse complement.
GCTTTAATCGCGTTAGTTGAAGTTAAACTATTAAACTACAACAGTTCTTCAGCACTGCAAAAGAAAATACATTATCTTTGACTGTAACTCAAATCTTAGGCTGCCAAGCCTAGCGTGGATCTAGAATATCCACTACCTAGAGAATAAACCTGTGATAAATGTTGGGGGGGACACACAATGCACTATGCTTCCAGGTACTGAGTTACATCAGCAGACCCTGACCCATTTACCCACCTTTCCTTACATATGGCAATGTTGAAAACTTTCTTAAAAATAACACCTCTCTCTATTGCTATCCAGGAGCTGTTACTTTACCAGAGCTTCCAGTTAATAGAGAACAGCAGCTGCAGCTCAGTGCGAAGCACAACTCTCACACTCACAGCTACTGTGCAAAGTGTTTTGTAAAGGGCCCTCCAGCAAGCGCAAGCACCAGTGAAAGCTCAAGTATGAGATCCAAAAGAGGGACTGTGCCAGAGGTGAAACTTCTCTCTGAAACAATACGTTGGGTTTTGTGGGGTTTTTTGAAGGGGGAGAAAGAAAACAACTGATACTTCAGTCCAGGTTTTCACTCCCTTAAACAATCAACAGGAAGAAAATCACTACTCTGAAAAAAAAAAAAAAAAAAGGGAGACATTTTAACTGAGGCAAACAAGGTAAACAGGCAGCTAACACTATTTCCCAACACTTGACAAATGAAAACACTTAATTCTTGCCATTCCGGCGTCTGACAGGACTCAGCCATTCCCAAACAACAGACCTACTGCAGTCAGCTCTCAGCCTTTACCGGCAGGCTCGTGACGGGAATAACCCATAGTGGAAACAGACCCAGGCAACGTGAAACCAACTAACTTACTGCACTGAAGTACACAAGACCGCAGGGCAGAGACGTTCTGAGAAATTTTTGGAATTCACTTCTCTTCATAAGACTTCTTCACAAACACTCAGCCCTGCTTACGGCACAGTTAATGGAAACAGCACGTCCTGCTTTGTGCCAAGTCATTCCTCCTTCAACATACCTGAGCCATCCACTCCTGAGAGCACCTTACTATTCTCACTATGTGGGCAGAGCTAGGTAAACTGCAATGCCTTTACTAACAGCAGCGACTGCTTTAGCTACATTAAAATAAACATAGGCCAGTTTATAAAAATATCCCATTTTCCAAAACCATATTACAGACTATTTTTGTGTATTTTCATTTTGTTAGTTCCTGAAGTCATACAGTAGCCAACTGTTCCATTTTTTTTTTTTAAGGGTTATGTAAATGAAAAAAAAGAAAGAATTGGCAACACTGAAGAGGTACAGAAAAGGCTCAGCACAGGCAGCAGCCTGAGTTTTCCCACAGAGCACTGCCTGTACCCTGGATTACTTGGAGGAGCAGCTCTACAAACAAAATAGTGGGTCAGTTTCTCTAACTGTACAATCAGTGACTGCTCTGCTGAGGTCATCAACAAGCACAGAAGCGTTATGTACATGTGTCCATAGAGATGTTGTCTGCCAACTTAAAAAAAAACACGCTGTTTTACAGAGGTCAGCTGCTGGGCAGTAGTGATTTTCAGCTACTTGCACAAGATTTAATAAGCCCATTACCAACAACAGTGGGGATTTTTCTTCATCCAGGCTTGGAGGCCTGATCAGTTCCTGCATAACTGAATAAAAATATTATCCTTCTCATGAAAAAAAAACACCATCTCCTGTATGAAGCAACTGCAAAGGCAAATACAGACAAGGAGCTGACTCACTGAGCCAGCACAATACCTCCGCTCCTGCTCAGAAGTTCGCTGAGCAGGGGGAGAGCAGACCCGGCACGACTGTCAGTTTAACAGCTGCTATTCATAGTGCCACCGACAGCTGCAAAACCACGAAGAATCGTGTCATTTTATACATCTGCTGCTCCTTTGGAGGAAGTTCTGAGCAACTGCAGGGAGAAACGCTGCCGGTGGGGGAAGACACACAAGGTGTTCATAATGAAGACTTAAGAAAACACACGCACAGGCACGGACTAGCCCGATTTCACTGCCACGATTCCCAGTGAAGAGACCGTGGAAGTTATAGGGGCTTTTCTGAAAACAAATCAGGCCACAGCTTTGCAACATGCAAAAGATTACGTAGAGCTGAGAACACAACCATGGTTAACTCAGTCCCTTTAACCACTAAACAATTTCGAAGAAAGGCCCTACACCTATATGTAGGTCTGGCACAGGGAGCTCCAAGTCCAACTGCGGTCTCTGTGCAGGGCTACGAGGCAAACAAAGAAACCCACTTGTACTTATGGACTTGAACCGCGCAGCCCAAGTAGCTGCCAGAATGATTTTTCAATAGCTTTGAGCACATCCCAGTTCTTAAGGTCTCTAATTAGTTCACAGCTTTACAGCACTCAGACCGCTCACAAGGCTGCTCTCTCCCACCAGGAAACAACTCCGGGCTTCATGTTACGTACACAGCTCCAGGCCCACAGAGGCACCCTGTCAGCACTGTGGATACTGCAGCAGAAGAGGAAACTTTACAACTATGGTTTTTAAATGAGGAAAGCTCGTTTAGAAACTCTGAAGCATATGAGGAATAAATATAGATTAGTTTCACAGCACGGTAAGCAGGAAGCAAAATACAGAAGAAAATCAGAGTCGGTGTCTACCTTCCATCAAAAAAGAAGAACTTGCCACGGCCATTCTTTTCTCCATGCACAAAGTTTCCCTCAAATCTGTCTGTCGATGAATAGGTGACTGTACAGAATCCATGTGGCAGCCCATCATCATCTAGATGCCCTGAAATAAAATCCAGACAAAGAACAAAGAAACACATTAACTTGATGGACATGTTCAATTCTGTTCTGATTGTGTACATGCTTGAAATATTGTAGCTCCCTAGTATAAAACTGTAATCCTCATCAAACCATTTCTGTTAGGAAAAATGTTCAGAGATTCGGTACAGCCAAATCTATTATCTCGCAGCACACTACACTTAAAAGAAAAAATAAAAAGGGTTAGGATACAAGAAAACAGATGAGAAACACGAGAGAGGAGAAGCAGCAGCAAAAATAGGAATTTTTCTAAATGAAATAAGGTTCATGCTACTGTAACTCGTCTTAACATATGGTTTCAAAATATAATATTTTTTATCTAAAACGTGTATTTCCTGTGAGAACAGAATAGATTTACACTTCAATCCACTGAGCAAGGCAAGTGTTTGTTTTTTCTTTTAACGACAAATACATGTCTTACAACAATGTGGGTGTGCCACCTCATAGCTATATCTGCAGGAATTTAAAGAAATAAAAGCATGTAATCTTCACAATACTATGCACTCCACAATATGTCAGTCAATTTGCTATTTCATTTTTCAAATGCTGCTTTCCAAAGCCTTTCTGACGTGTTCAGGCTACGTCCCCCCCTTCTCTTTCCTGGCCATATCGGTTTTCCCATTACAGCTGTTTGCACATGGGGACAGCAGATGGGTGGCACACTTAGACCCTCATCGGCACGGGTTTGTATTTTGCAGAATACAAGTGGCCAGCTCGGATTTAAGTCAGAGCAGAATAAAGCTCATATTGCAGCTCTTGCTGCTTCTTCAAAGCCAAAGGAAAATGAAAGAGGAGTGGTTTAAGGATGGCTGATTTCTGCTTTACCTGTGCGAACTGGAGTCCTTAGCACTCACTGCGTTAGCAGAACGCTGCTCTGACTGCAGAACAAAGATGCTCAAGCTCAGCAGGGCTGCTTTCAGCACAGCGACCGCACCACGTGCGGGTGGAACAAGCTTCCATTGTGACATTTTAGCAGGTATAAATTTGAACAAAACTGACAAATAAATGAAAGCTTGCTTATACTTGTGCTCTTTCATATTTCTAAATAAAAACTGACCTCTGATGCACCTCAGTTTCTTGGTGATGTGTACAAAGCCTATTAAAGATGAGAGACACGCACATGCATCCCCTTCTACAGGCTTTAGGTCAAGCTCTCACTGTACCAAATTTCCCTAAAACTGGGAAGGTTCAGCACAGACAGGAAAGCAGAAACAAACCCCAGCGTGATCGGGAGTAATTACAGCCCAGGCTGATGGAGGCATCAAGAGGTGCTTCTATAATATCAGACCCGGAGTCCCATGCCCAGAGAGAAACACACTGAGGGCTGAGAGTGGTGGGCTAAGCGAACCACCTGCGTGGCATCAGAAGTCCCTGTGTTCATGCCCTGGCTGCAGCAGCTCCACAGGTTCTGCAGGGACAAAGGCATCCAGAGGATGCACACATGGCCACACGTTCTTCCACATCACCACGGGCTGCTACATCCCAGAGATGCTTCACAGCCCCTCAGGGACATCACTGACAGGGCACGGTAAGGATGTGGGGCAGCATCTGGTCAGGAAGTCCTCTCACACGAACTGCTTTAGCCTTTTAACACCAGAACGACTCTCAGAGCTCTGCAGGCTGGCTCAGATCACTAATTCGGCAGAAAACCTTTCCCTACACCCCCCTGGGTCAGCCCGAGCTGGCCTGATGGTGCTCGCCCAGCTGCAGCAGGGCCCCACCTCGGCTGCCTGGCAGAGCCTGGCTTGGCCCTTACACAGAGGTCCCACCGCGAGCTACTTTGGGACGAGTTCACAGAGGTTTGAAGAGTTAATAACCCCCTCATGAGCTGCTTGGTGTGCGAGCCGGGAGAAGTGAGAGTGAAGAGAGAGAGAGCGGCAGCAGCTAAAGCCAAGGCGCATCAGTGAGGGCCTCCCGTGGGCCTGTAAGGCAGGGAAGGCAGCGCGCTGCCCTCCGCAAGCAGAAGGAAGGGAAGGGTCACGCTTCCCTCCAGTCAGCCAGGGCACCCTATTTTGGGAAACAGGTAAGTTTCAGCATTTATATCAATGTAGTTAAAAGATCAGTGACGTTTCTCACGTGGATACTTTTTGTAGAAGAAAGAGAACCATGTAAACATTCAGAGCTTTAAAGGCTGGATTCATCGCGTATCCGTATGGGAAGGGTACACTGATGTAACTTAAAAACAACCTCAAACAATGCACTACCAGCCCTTCCCCTACTTCAGGGGCAAGGCTTTTACAAAACACTTGGATAAAAAACCCACGCCAGCAGGACTGGCACGTTACGCTGCTACAGAGCAGCACACAGCACCTGGCAACTTTGCTGTCAGCGCCCATCCAGGTCGGTCAGGATGCTGCTGGCACGCAGCGGCACCGGGGCTGCCAAGCTCGGCACAGCACGCGCGGGCACAGCTCGGGCACGGCAGGACCCGACTGTCCCGGGGATTTAAGGGTGAGCTGGGAGGCAACGGCCTGTATGGAGGGTCTGAACCTCTGCCACGGTGCAAAGAACGAGATTCCTGGTACGTTTGAGATTGTCTTCACTGGGGGGGGGGGGGGGGGGGGAATGAATCCACTCCAACAGAACGAGAGATATTTGGCGTCTCTTTGTCAACGGGAAAAGAATCAGAAAATGAAGTTTCGCTGCACGGATGCAGCTTTTACCGTATGGCTGAGGCCCTGGGCTCCACATCTCTTCTACATTAAGTCAGGGGGAAATAAACCCTCGATGCTCCAGCGGGCGCAGCGCCGGCCGCCTCCTCCCTCCCTCCCCTGCCCGGGGCGGCCCCGCCGGCTGCCCCCCGTCCCCCGGCACCTCCCGGGCACCTGGCGAGCAACGAGCCCGGTGCCGGTGCCCCCAGCCCCCCGAGCCCGGTGCCGGTGCCCCGACCCGAGCCCAGCCCGGTGCCGGCCGCCATGTGCTCGGCGGTGGCGTTGCATAAGCCGCCTGCTGTCGCGCGGCGCCGGCAGCCCCCGGCACCGCCCGGCCCGTCCCCCCCCCGGCACCGCCGCCGGCCCGGGCCCCCCCCGCCGAGCGGCGGCCCGCGGGCACCTTCCACGGTCTCCTCCAGCGTCTCCTCGTCGCTGTCCATGGCGGCGGCGGCGGCGGCGGCTCCGGGCGGGGCGCAGCCGCGGAAACACGGCCGGCGCGCGCCGCCGCCTCTCCCCGCGGGGGCGCGGCCGCCGCCGAAGGGGGCGGGGTCTGGGAGAGCGCGGGGACGCGCGTCGCCAGGCCTGCGGGCGCGCGGCCGCGGCGGGCCGGGCGGGGAACGCGCACGGGCAGCGGGGAAAGGGAGGAGGAGGGGGCCGGGGCCGGGGCCGGGGCCACGCTGGGAAAAAAGGAACCGAACCGGACCGAACCCAAAACAAACAAACCCAAACCGAACCCCAATCAACCAAACCAAACCCAACCCAACCCAACCCAAACAATTGAATCCAAACCCAAACCAAACCCAAAACGAACCCAACCCAACCCAACCCAACCCAAAACGAACCAACCCAAACCCAAACCAACCCAACCCAAACCCAAACCAACCAAACCAAACCCAAACCCAAACCCACCAAACCAAATCCGAATCAACCAAACCCAACTCCAAACCAAACAAACCCAAACCAAACCAACCAAATCAAACCCAAACCCAAATCGAACCAAACCAAACCCAAACCCAAACCAAACCCAAACCCAAACCCAAACCCAACCCAAACCAGCCAAACCAAACCTGAATCAACCCAACCCAACCGAAACAAACCCAACCCAAACCCAACCCAACCCAACCCAAATCCAAACTAAACCCAAACCAAACCTAAACCAAACCAAACCCAAATCAAACTGAACCCAACCAAACTGAACCCAAACCAAAACCAAACCTAAACGAAACCCAAAACAAACCAAACCCAAACCCCAATCCAAACCAAACCGAACCAAACCCAAAACAAACCAACCCCACACAAACCAAACCCAAACCCAACCCAACCCAACCCAACCCATCTGGCCTCACACCCTCGGGGCACTCGGTGCTGTGCAATGCCACCAAGGCCCCCTCGGATTGCCTCTCCCAGCACACACTCCTCCAGGTCACCTCAAAGCAGGCCCTCCTGTGGGCCCACCACCAGCACTGCGACACCCCTGGCCCACAGCGACACCGCTTTTCTCTCCTGTCCTTGACATGGAGAGATTTAATTGCCAGAACATAAAGGCTCCCGGGTTTCGGGTTTGCAGGATGGGTGACACATCAGTAAGGTGTCGCAGTGTTCCCAAAACTCTGGGTCTGGCCTGGAGACAGCCCCACTGCGAGCAGTGGGCTGGAGCCCACAGCCGGGCCCTTCCCACCGTCATGGTCGGGTGTGATGGCCAGGGACAACACCATAGCAGGAAAGCAGGACAGTGGCAGCTTGGTGAGGGCGAATAATTAGGTACGTCTGCAGAAAGAGGGTTTGGAAATCCTGAAACGAGAGATTAATGAGGTTAGCATTTGACCTAATTGACACAAGAACTTATAAACTATTAATCTCAAGAGCTTTGGAGAGGATTTGAGAAGTGCAGGAAGCTCGAGGAGAAGCGAATGGCTTGCTTTTGTACCGCAGGTGGTTCACTTAAGTAAGGGACGGTCAGTTTTGGTGTTTAGGTGAGAGAATTAGCAGTTTAAAGCCTGATCTTAACCCACCAAAAAGGAAACTGAGGCAAGAGAACAAGGCATATTGTTGTTTCCTTACGTCTGCAGGTCTACTGTGCTCAGCCAAAGAATCGCTATTTTTGGAACCCCCATGCCACATAGCTGCTTCGTCCGTGAGTCTCCAAAGAGGCTACCTGCTGCTCAGCGCACACACACCTGGAGTTGTGATCGAGGGATGTGCTTCAGCTCTTAGCACAGACAGTGAGCAGAAAGGGGATGAGGCGGTGGGCCCGGAACACGTGGTGGCCTTGTCGCTGAGAGTAGCTGGTGTTCAGGAGTACAACAGAAGCCAGGGAAGAGGGCCCTGCTGCAACCTACCCGCGCAAGTAAGCATGGTAGTGTAGGTAGGGTGTGCAACCTACCCGCAGGAGCTCATCAGGACCTGGGACGGCAGCGTTCCTACTAAACACATACCCTCTTCCCCTACCTTCTCTCCAAAAATCACACGGTAAAAACGGTGAGGTGGACAAGTTCTCCAGATATAAGGAATATCCATCCAACTTCAGCGTGCCCTGCTCTGTGTACACGCCAGTCTCCCGTCTTTAATTACACAACCACATACTGCTTTTCCTGAGGGGCCGTGCCCTGCTGTATGATTACAGCGCTGCCTTTTCCCCTGCTCGTTTTCCATGCAGCTTCAGGCCTTGCTTATTCTATTGACTACCCAACAGCTTTGCTGCATGCAAAGGTACCAGTTGTCTTATGAGAGCTTCTGCTGTTCTCCCTCCCCGGTACCCAGCTTCCCCCTCACTAATAAACTTCTTTCTGCAGCAGAGCCGTGGCACTAGGCGTGTTATCATTTCTGCTGCAGGAGAACAAAGAGAACTGGGCTAAAACTATTAAAGTATCCACTAAATGTTAAGCACCGGACTGTTGTGAAGGGTTCTTAGCATGACACAGCATTTCACGTGTTCAAAGCTTTACTTCCAAAATGGAGTATTTGAGTTTGGAAGAGCAACAACATTCTCTTTTAATATAATGTCATCCGTCTGCCAATGAAACCGCCACCACCAAAGCGTCACAGTGACTCTTAGCTGTGCTCCTAAGCCACAGAATTAATGACTGTCACCCCTGGGGAGGAAACAGTGAGGTGAGGAGGAGTTTTGCAAGGGGGCCTCGAAGCTGCTTGTTGAGAGCAGCAAGAGGAATCCAGAGATTTGAGGAGAGCTTGGAAGGAAGCATTTTTTCTTGATTTAAAATCTCCACTCATCCTCTACACTGCCTTCCTCCACTTCCTTAGGGCTTCTCACTTCTCTCTTCTTCTGGCTCTTTTCTCTTCCCCCAGCACTGAGCCCCTCCAGCTGCCTCCCAGCCCACTGCTGCCCTGTTCCCTGCCAGGCTGCCCTTTTTGCCTCACGCAACCCAAGCAGGGCTCAGGTACAGCCTCTGTGACAAATGCTTTGTGTCATCTCTAAGTAGGACGAGCTTTATTAAGAGAAAAAGGGAATGACCACTTCCCAAAACCACTTGGAATGCTGAAACGAGAAATAACCCTCTCAACGCTCCAGGCTGTTGCATGTTCAGGCTACAATGCTACACGTTCACAAGATACTCTGTTTTTGAAGGGTGGTCCTTGGGGTTAAACCAAGGCACGGTGGTTTGCTCTGTGGTGACTCCTGCTCTGTGTGTTCCTTCAGGAATTTGTAAGACAGAAATGGCTCCTCTAGCACATGAAACATCCAGCCTCATCACGAAGTCACCGAGAACTTCTGGTAGATTTTTTTCAAGGGGAAAAAAATCAGTGAACCTAAGGAAAAAATCAAAGATCAGCTCTGCATCCTAGGAGTACTGAAATACACCTCAGCCATGGAAGAGACAACTTTGTGTCCAGGTTGCTTATCCTGAGTGAATGTTGAATTACTTCTCTGTGAGTGTGTTTCACTTAGAAGAAGAGACAAGGCATCATCCTGAACATCCAATTTTCAAGACGCTTCTTTACAGCCAGGTTAATGGAGATTGGGCTGTTTATTCATGGAACTGGAACAGACTCACTGGGGATAATTTACGACTAGTGCCTCCCCCATGCCTTACTAGCTACATTAGGTACCTTACCAGACTCCGTGAATGCCATTTTCAGGTGTGAATTGTATGAGCAGCCTGAGCTCATCAACTTGAAGAGTTTATGTGGGGTGATTCCCTGTCAGTAGGCTGTATTGCTTCCTATTGATGGAGACATCCGGCAAGGGGAGGATGCTAGGGGAGGAAATATGTATATACATTACCAAATTATTGCATGATAATATCATAGCATGCAAAAGCTACTGGAGTGTATAAATTAATATCCTGCAAGGTAGACACCCTGTGCCTCATACCGCTTATAGACCCAAATGCTGTTTTTCCTAGCTGCCCCAGTGTGGAAGTAGAGAAGGCTTACCTCTGCAACTGAACGCCCTGCAAAAGATTATTGTGTTTAAATAACACTCCTGAGCAGATGTCCTATGGTTTCTAGCGGTAAAAATTTGCATTCTTTTCTCCCCCCCCTTTTTTTTTTGTACACATCAAATACAAACTCCACCTGAGTTGGTTACTGAGGGTGTCAGAATTTTTCTCTTCTGTATTTCAGTTATCTTTATGTGGAGATAATGGAGGAAGAAGGCAGATAAATCTCACATTGCTACAGAAACTTGAGTTACTTTGAGATTCTTCTTTCCTTGAGTTTCTTTCCAACAAAAAGTGCCTTCACTGCTATCACTGATTTTTTTCCTTTTTTTTTTTTTGCCTGTACACTGCCTGTAACAAAAACTCTAAACCCAGTACTGGAACCACAGAGAAGTGGCCACATTAAGTAATGGAGCAAACAGTGAGGGAAGTTTCCAGTGCAAAGCTGAGATTGAACTTTCAGTCCAAAACTCATTATGGCACGTCAGTAGAGGAAGTCTTGTGTAACTGGCAAGGTTTCCTTGGTGTGTGCATTTCTCACTGTCCCCGTCTTTCCCTAACATCTGGAATTACCTCTTACGCCTAAGCTTGGAGAAATGTATCATATTTCCTAGCATTATGAATGTTCTCGTTACCTAGAAGCTATTCCGTTTTCTAAATCAAATTCCATCCTAATCTAGTAATGGGAGGAGGCTCTGCATCCACCAGAGCACAGTACACAAACCACAGCATGTTGTCAGCAATGACATTCAAGCTATACTCTGTTGTCTTGTTTTAGTCTGGCAAACTTGTAGTACCCTTTCAGAGGCAACAAGAATTTAGACTAGATGGGAGCAGAACAAGGATGGAGGTCGATGGAAGTGCAGGAGGAAGCTACATGCAGACTGGGGTGGTGAGTTGCCTCCCACAGACAGGGAAGGGATATATCTTTTTGTCTCTGCAGCACCACTTCATGAAATTCACCCATGGGCTCGTGTATCTGATTTACACTGCAGAAATTATCCCATGTCTGGACTGCTGAGAGATGTGAACTAACAGGCAATGGGGGAGCTCACGCACCTGAAATTTTGGCAACAAGCTCGCTTGAATCCAGTTTTCTCATCAGCCAAATAATTAGTGGCTGGCTCCACATAGTGGTTTGTCATGTAATTCCACTGAGTAGGGGCTTGGCATTTGGTATTTTCTCTCTCAGAACAGCACTGTGCTATTTTTCCAGGGAGGTGCCATTTGCAAGCCTGAACAGCCTAGCAGCCTTTGCAAGAGAACAGGGAAAGCCAGCTGAAGTCCTTCTGGCCACTGCCAGTCCCATTCATGGCTGGAGAGATGAGGGTTGGAAAGGTGTTTGTGCCCTAGTGCACATCAGTGAGTGCAACATTGGGTGTCTGCAGAGATAAGGAGAGCGTATCCGTTGGGGAGTTTGACTCGACATAACCTTAAGAGTACACTGGGATTTCTAAAAACAAAACAAACCAAACAAACAAACAAAAAAAGAGCTAAATGTATGGAAATATTATGCCAATCAAAATCAGCATCTGGCACTTAGGAAATAAACACGCACATCCCACACGCGTTGGCTTACAAATGCTATGGCAGTAAAGTTTTTGACACGCGGCTATGGAAAGCTCCACTCTGCCAGGTAGAACAGTTACCTCATTCCCCCTCTGGAGGCTTCTTCCTGGTAAGAGGAATCTCACAAAACTAAAATATAAAAGAACTTTTTTCTACTGAAACGGTCTTATTTTCCTCAACTCTCAGCTGATTAGCAGTAACCCAAGACATACAGATTATGACTCATGCTCCTTCGGCCCTACAAGTGTTTCTGGGTGTGTGTCAAAATCAATATGCATGCTGATGAGATGTAGCCATTTACCTGGCTTTTCAGGGTGCTACAACAGCAGAGAGACTTCTGTTAAACCTTGTTCGGAGGCTAACTTACCTATCTCCTCTTTCAATCCTTAAATATGAGCTTTATTTAAAGGACTAGGAGAAGAAGAAAAAGGCACGTGCCCATTTTAATTTCCAACTTCCAGGTTTGCAGGTGAGCCTTTTTTTGCACAACACCTGCCTGTTGCTAAGACGAAGTCTGAGTTCTGAGAGTGCTGCAGTGCAGCTCCACACACATTTTGCTAGAGCTCAGTACTGGAGCTTCAGAGGAATCCTCTGGCAAGGGAAGAAGGCCAAAGGCAGACTCAAACCTTGCTGTTTGCTTGTATCCACCAAACCTTTGCTAATATTTATTTACTTATCTGAAAGTGAATATTAATCTTCAGTGCTGAGTGAGGATTTTTTAAGCCATGACAAGCCTGCTAAAAGTATCTCATTTCAGAAGAAGTCGCGGCGAATGAGATGCATTACTGTAAAGACCTTGTCAGAGCGTGTGCCGGGCACAGCAGTGTCTTTTGGTACCCCTTTGTTAAGCTACGGCACTGCGCTGCTCAGAGGCTTTGATTTCAGTTACGTAAGCCTCTGTGTCAGGCTGAGAGGAAGCCAAGCTGATGCGTGCAAATAATGCTGGACTTGTGTACTGTAAAATGCATGACTAAACGCTAACCAGAAACTTTCTGACACTTGTTTACAACAGGATGGGTTCCTGCCTGCTTCCAATTTTGCAATCTGTTCTCTCTGCGGGACGCGCGGGGTTAACTTGTAGCTTTCCGTTGAGACATGATCCAAGAATTGGTACCAATCATCGCTTCTGGGAACCACATGTGCTTCTGGGATCTGGAAGCCGTTGACAATCGGGGCTTCTGTTGCTCTTTTGAAGGTGCCACCAGATGCGACTCCAAATGCTGAGCCCTCAGCTTCCACCAATCTCCCCTTCCACTGGATTTTCAGCTGTTTCATGTAAGCTCTGTCTCACAGTGCCATGAGTAGGCTCTTCTTTGGTCTGTCTTGGTGTGGACCGGTTGTAAAAATAAACCAGGCAGTACGCAGGTGTTTAACAGGGCACTGGGGGAAAGGAGAAAGAAAAAAAAAAACACAAAAAACAACCCTCCCCCTTCCTGAGGATGTATATATAATCTATAAAGGCAAACCCAGCAAGTCAGCTAACAATAAAAGTTATACATTCAATTACAACATCATTTAATTCTTTCCAGGTTCCACAGAATGCAGATGTGCCACCTTCATCTTTGTGTCTATAAACATCCCTCACTTTTCATTGATTTCCAACAACTTCCCAGGACCACTCTTCCCAGAGACTAGTCTGACTTGCTACCAAAAAATGAAGAAAGTTGAGGTTCCATACAATGCAATAGTCCTGATCATGTCCTTTCAGTTTGCTGAAACATGGGCTATGCAGACCTCAACAAATCAGCAATTATTTCCTCCAGAAATGAAAATTCTATATGATTTTATTTGACCTTCAGTTTACAAATCTATTCTAAAATGATCAAAAAAAAAATCTAACGTGTACATTAGTATATGATAGGTAGATTGGCAAAATGAGGCCACAAATCTGCACAGCCCTCAGAGCCTCGTGTGTGCAGATCCCACGTGGAAAAGCTGGGTTGGTTCTGGTCACCAGCAACCCAATCACATGGGGACACCCCTTTGTGGTAACTTAAGCTCTCCATACTTTGCTGAAAATGTGCCCTCAACAACAAGCAACCTGTTTGGCATCCCCGTGTTAGTGGGAACTGGTATTGCCTTCCTACTTGCTCGTGCTCAGTGCAAGGTTTAGAGCAACTGGGGCAGATTTTTTTCCTTGGCATTTTTTTCCTTCCATATACACAAGCATTCTTTTGAAAATTGTCAGGGCTGTTCTGACATTGTGCTAATCCCCAGTTAGTGTTAGATCAGCTGTGCCCCTGCAGCAGGAGGAATTAAAGTTACTGCTGCGGAACAGCTGTGCCACCATACTTGCTTCCAAACCATGCTGAGAGCACTCGCTACTTTTTTTCCTTAATAGTGATGCTTCCAAACGTCCGCTGACGATATAGTAGCGAATAATTTTTAATGCACCCACCTAGTGCTGAAGGGAAAGGGCTGCGTTCGGATCAGCTTGCCCAGGGAGGCATGCAAGTCTGGCTATAAAGCCGTCAAAATAAGGGCTCTGCTGAGAGGGCCCCATATCGGTTAGCAAGGCATCACCTGCACAGAGACAGTGCCCCAAATAACTCAAAATTTGGGTTAATCTCAATTAAAAATGTAGACGCTGAATCTCTTCTCCCTCTGAATGTCTTCTGAAATGCAAGGTTGGCAATATGCACTAGACCTAGGGGCAGAGGAAAAGGCTCTTTTGATGAAGGATCTATTCTTGGCTGTGTGACAGACCCCCAGGGAGCCTGCTACAGGTCATTTCAGGCAATGGCTTCCATAACAATTTTGCCCTGGCACAGGTCTTACTTACAGTCAGTGACTTCTGCTTGTGCAGGAGGAAAACCACTTCTAGGTACTTCTGAAAAACCTACATGTAACCCCTCCGGCAAGCTTGAAGAGCTTCTCACCAACTGTAAAGCTCCTCCCTGTATCCATCCCTCAGTGTATCCACAACACACACGGCATAGTGTGAAGATGTGGGATCCTGTCCACGTACTCTGTTTGAAGCTAAATTAATGTTTGTAAAAGCATTAAGGTTCTCAGTTATATCAATCTGAGGTGCTGCTAGTAGCTCGGAGCTTCTTGGGCTGAAGACCACCAAGTGAGTGCAGAAGATGGGGTGGGCAGATGCACATTCGTTCAGGGAGATGCACACCTCCAGCCGGCTCACTCTTGCTGCCTCTGTATTTTGGCCAGCCCGTTACCACGAGCTAAGGCAAGCGCTGCACCGATATCTGCCCTCCACCCAAGAACGCTTGGGACCAGCTTGGCAGTTTGGTGGCTGTGCTTCAGGGAGAAACTGGCAGCATAAACTCATCAATGAACTGAGTAATCCTCCACGCACTCAAGAAGGATTATGACCGATGGTAATTGCTTGTTTATGAACAGGCACCCACCTGTAAATCCAAAAAGATTTACTTCTGCTGCACCGTGGGTGAGGGTAATCTGCCCAGGTTTATATCATATTCCTTGCTTGCACCCAGCTCACTTTTAAGATGGATCTCCTTCCTCATAGAAGCTCATGAAATGCTGCCTAGTTTTTGTCTTTATTTCTAAAGCTCCAGTGGTTTTGTTAGACAGATGAAAGGCTACAGCAAAAGCTTATTTATTAATGTAAAATGAAAAGCAACAGGTTTGATAGGTTCCAGAGCAGGGAAAGGGCAAGGAGGCTGTTTTGGGAGTGGAGGTAAGAGTCCCAGGTACCATCAGAAAGGACACTGTGCAAACACGGGAGAATTACAAACCCCAGCTGTGCAGGAGGGATAAAATCGACGCACACCCAGCTTGCTCTGGCCATCTTTCCTCCAGAGCAGTGCCCCAATACATGTAAGAACAAATGCTCTTTGATGCACCCGTCCTGGGCGGGACCTTCTCCTAACACAAAGCAGGAAGGTTGGCACAACTTCTGAGGCTCCAGATCTCCCTCTTAGGGTGCCGAAAGCCGGCAGCTGCCACACATTCCTGTCCCCATTTGCCCTCTCTCCTGGCAGCTCCCACAGAGCAGAGGCTGGAGCACAACCTCCTGGCATGCTTCTGCAATCTGCCTGGCGTTCACAGCTGCTTTGCTGCAGGGGAAAGAAGGGCAGGGCTGAGAATCAGCCCCCGTGCCAGCCACCGAGTGCACAGAGCCCGCAGACACAGCGCGTGGATGTTCGGTGCCGTTGGAGCAGCTACCTGATGGCTGCGGATCTGCACGCCCAACGTAGCTTATCAAATTATACCTGGGCCTTGTCCCCCTCTGCAGTCAAGGCTCTGCTGGCGGTTCCAATTACAAACTCCCTTTGTCACAGGTTAATAAACTGAGCTGTAAGCACTCAGTCTATTGCAGCATGCTGTAGCCCGCAAATTCCTTGGAGGACTTTGTTCTTAAAGCACGTCGTCTCTGGGATTTTTTGGAAGGACAGATTGCAAATAGTAAGAGAAAACAATAATAATAAACAAAAAACAATACACCACAGAAGCTTCACTAGGCTCAGGAAACAGAAATCTGACTTTGGCTTATGGAAGGTTTTTTCAGGATTTTTTGCAGTTTTACTTTAATAAATGCTTTTCACACTTTACCAGCTGGTCACTGTGCATTTCAGTGCACTAAGGATCAGGACTAAAATATTTAAAGGATCACCTTTGGAGATCCTCTGTGTTATGGTGTCTCTTAAAACATGTTTATTTTTTGCACTCCTAGGAAGTGCTTGTAGCAATTACAGAGAGAGGCTTCTATGCAAACTAGTGAATCCACTGACTCTGTTTGTGCTAAATTGAATATTTGCCTACAATATGTAATAGGAATAAAATAACATTAGTGTTTCAACTGGATTCAATAATAGCATGGCATCTAATTAGTTCCCGTCACCAGAGGGCATTGGAGGACAAGCTGATTTTCAGAAAGCAGAGGCCCTAGCCCTTCAGTTAACACAGAGAACATAAACAAAGCCAGCGAACCCGAGACTTCCCTCTGTTGATACAAAACCAACAGCTCTGGCACACGCAGACAGGGAACTGAGTTTGCCCCATATGGAGCTGCAGGCTATGGGGCCATTGCCTTGCTTGTTCCCCTGCAGCTGTGCACGCATCTGGGGACAAGCTTCGGCACAAATTAGGGATGTGCTAATGACTAAACGGCGCTTCAGAGATGGCTGTGCACCAAGTCACAGCAGTGCTGGGACGACTCAAGGTACCAACCACTCACCAACAAAGAAATGCCAACACTTGGCAATCAGCATCCCAGGTCCCCAAGTGCAGTGCAACGGGTTATTTCAGAAGACAGAGTGAGGGAAAGCAAGGCAAAGTGCCTGGTGACCTTGCTCCTGGAGGGAGGCGAGCAAGGGCCTGTCTGGGGAAAATCTGAACTATTGGTCCACGGCCCTCCTGCCCAGGCCAGCTGTCTTTAGTGCTCCTGTTGTGTACATGGTGGCTCTGAGGCTCTTCTAGGCTCATACAGTTTCCTTCTGCTTCCTAATCTGATTCATGAAATTCATTTCTATGCTAAACACAGGCTCAGAGGTTTACAGCAGGAGAGGATTTTCTTAGACTGCCTCTCTTGACTGAAGAGCACCTCTTCAGATTAGCAAGGGAAAAAAAACCACCACCACCAAAACAAAACAAAAAACAACACAATCTGAGCCCGGCAACAGTGCGAAAAGCATTCATTTGGTGCCAAAATAGCAAATATGTTTCAGCTCTCAGAGGGAGATACCACCCATTAGAATCAAACAAGGCTTTCTGTGCATTATGAACACTTTGCTCCTATATGGGAGGGAGCAGACAAGTGGCTCTGGTCTGTTAGCACCGTAAAATAGCAACGCTCATTTATAAACTATGACGGTGGCAAATTTATTCCACATGCCAGATCCCCAAAGCTATGAAATCATTGACTTCAATTAGAAAGTGAATGCTGCCATGTAGCAGTTAAAGGCACTGAAGTCTAGGGCAGGGGTTCTTGTGCTTTTCAAGCAGGGTCAGCTCAACACCTGTATAATAATGTTCCAGGTGGTAGCAGGCAATGGTTTAATTCAGATCGTGTTCTACTACTTCATTTTTCCTTTAGATGTGTATGTTTTTTTTTTATTCCGCTTCTCCCTTCATGCTTGCTATATGCTAGGTAATTACAACAGTCAAGCACAAAAGCAATGAGGTGTATTTCATTTCCTCTTTCAGATGTAGGGCCCTGACAACTGTACTACATACACTGATCAATGTATGGACCCTGCCAGTACATCACACACTCAAAAGGTAGCATGTATGCATTGACAAAAATGTTAATTCATTGACTTCTCTTAAAAAGACAAGTGGTCTTAAAAAAAAAAAAAAAGTACTGGAAGTTGTCACATTGACATTGTTTTGGATGACAGGAACGGAAAGGACCTGCCTTGTAGTTCTTATAGAGAATGCTTCCAAGTTATCCCTGAAGTTTGAAATAAAGGGGATCTGACATGAGTTCATGACCTCTGTTAATATAGGGACGTGCCTGAAAAAAAAAGTACATCCCATTCTCTGTTCTGTATAACTTGCCTTATTCTTCTTTTAAAGAACATAAGAAGATTTTTTATTCTTCTTATAAACTTTGGTTTATAAGCTGGAAAGGCATAATTTCTCAAGATTACTATATCCCTAAATTTTTAGCTTATAAGCAATAGAGCAAACTCAAAACTGCAAAAAGCAGGGATTAAACAAAGCAACACATTTGTTGAGACCTGTTTTTTGCACTGATCTGAACACTTCCACTAGTGTGTTTTTAGCAGAAAAATTATTTCAAGAAACATCAAACTTTAATTTGAAACGTAATTTCTGCATTTTAAACCAATGTAAAATCAATTTATCCTCCAAGTAGAAGTAGTGCTTTAATTTCAAAATATAAAAATGTTTGGGATATTAATCTTTTTCCCCATTAAAAAGTTGGCCTCCTTCCGAACCCCTTTGGGGAAGAGCAAGGTTTAGAGTGAGTGACAGGTAAAAACAGAACCAACATCTGAAAATAATACTAGAGCTAGCAAATGCCAAAAATGAGATCCTGATTAAGAAGCAAAAGAACAATAATGCCCCCAGGAAATTAGTAAGGGATGAAGTTCCAAAGTGACCTAAAGTGCTTTTCTTTGCTTTCAAACTAGCATAACTCATGAACGATACTGGAACAATACAACTTACTGTATTGGAAGTAAATTCCAATATTCTACACCCATGGTCATGCTGTGATTATTTCAAGCTATATTTTATAAAAGAACACTGCTTACATAATCATGTCCACGTATGGTAATGTGTGCATAGCTTTAACCACCAGGGAAACTAAACACAATTTATATGATGATGCACGTCAAAGTTAAGATAGTGGAAATCCTACTTCCCAACCTGCAACTCCTGACTTTGGCACATAGAATAATAAATAAAATGGTAAGGGAAGACCTAGTTATTTTCTTCAGTCATTTTTCTTTTAAGACTAACTGAGCAAGGCTTCCTAAAGAAGTATCAGTTAGAGAAAATAGACCAAAACTTGCCTCTTGGTCCTCCTCTAGAGCATTGTTTTTCCACAGCTTCAGCAAATAACCTGCAGCCTCTCATCTCCTCTTTGCTCCCTTCTCATTTCGAGATGCAGGTGAGGGAAAAGAACAGCCTTGGGTGCTGCAATTGCAACGTTCTCCTTGCAAGTGGCAAGGAAACTCTCTGTGCGCTTGCCGTGTCTCCATGGGCATTTCAATAATTTGCAGAAGCCGTAAACCAGCCTTGTGAGACGGGTCACACTTGAGCTGTTCCTGGTCAGAAATAGCAGCTAATACATGAAGCACTTGTGTATAGCTCCCACTAGTCCCCATCAGAAATACCATTTTTTCTGACAAGTGGTGCAGACAGGATTGTAGCAGGAGAACATTGTCAGACAGGCTAAGTGCTAGGGGCTACACGTCTGTCTGGGTTTTGTGACAAATTTTGAGAGCAGGAACTGAATTTGGGATTAATAGAGACATTCAATTCTTTCTTGCTCCGTCCTTTGTGTAACATATATTGACAAATAATGTGTTGTCACTCTGAAGTCATCGTGGTACCAGTGTCATGGGCAAGGACCTCACTGCATAAGGTACCAGTGAGCAAAGGAGAGCAAGGACAGGAGCAATTTGCACATGCTATTGATTACACAAGGTATAAAACAAAGAAGAATCAGGCCTCTGAAATGCAAGGAAGTGAAGTGCATAATGCTGCTTAGGAATAGGCAGAAATGGAACATATTATATTTGATAGATACAACACATACTGTGTAGCTTCCCAGGAGTACCCCCTTCCTCCTCAGGAAAATAACTAATGGATTTTAGGAGTTGAGAGGGCATTTTCTATCAGAAGGGTGTGAGAGTGCTGTGGAATGGAAGAAAATATGATTGTCATGTGCAGCAGGGAGAATTGCTCCACACTCATGTCAGAGGCCCACGATCTCAATGGAAGATATTTATAACTCTGCCTCTGAAGAAGATGAAAGTAGTTCTGATGCTGAAAAAGGGAACAAAAAGTATTACCTAAAAATAAATGTCCCAAGTCAATGCTACCTATTTCTACATTCCCTGTTTTGGAGCTGGTTAAATGAACTATATCGAGAAACATTTGGGTTGTTCAACGAGTATTAAGGCCATTCTAGAACTGGAATGGCTTTTATTTTCAAAATCTGCTAATTTATCAGCAATTACCTGTACTCTACAATACCCTCTCACTGTGTTGAGAAGGGCAATTCAGTCAGCACAGGGATATTATCTGATCCAGACAACCATCATGGTAAGGTGACCAATAAAAGTACACATTAATTGCACTCCCACTTTACATGGTTTAACTCCTGCTAGCCTCTGCATGAGCTTTACCAGGTCATGCTTTGAGCAGACACTCCTTCCCCTCTTTACTGCCAGTGCTGTTCCTCCTGCCTTCTCATCTGGTTCACAGGGTAACACTGGTTGTATCAACAAAACTTCCAGGTGGTGCACAGAGGTACTGGGGAGGAACAGGCCACCAGAAGCAAAGAGCTGGTTTGTCACACCCGGCTCTGAGAGTCTAGCCGTCCAGTACTGCCTTAAGTAGCTGCACTTCAGCAGGAATATGGGTGTATAATGCTGTGGTTCCCGGTCTTCAAATTGGTGAAGCCTGGCCTAGAGAAACAGTAGGCAATGTGCTTGAGCTCTTCAGGCTTCCTTCCTCCATTGGAACAACTGATGATAGTTGATGGCAAAATTGAACTTAAGCAAATTGATTAGCACTAAAGGGCTGGTCCTCTGCCTGGTGATCCTGAATCACTTCTAAGTGGTCTCTGGAAGGTGACTTAACAACCCCAAGACCATTCTACATTCGTTTCCACCAGAAAACTCTTAGGGGGTTACAAGATTAAGACAACCAAAAGCTACACACCACTGGACTGTGCTCGTTCATGAATTTCAAAGCACTCTGCACATCTTTGCAGAATTTCACAGGACTCCTCTTTCATAAGCTATTGTACCTACCTGAAGTGCAGAGCCACTGCTGACTAGGTGACTTGGTCAGTGCAGCCGTGAAACTCTCTCAGATCTCTCAGTTCGGCCATGGAGCAGTCTGTGTTTCAACAGAAGTGTGAATTAAAAACCAACCAACCAACCACCCTCCACAAAATATACCTTTGCTCCTCTTTGCTGCAGTTTCCATAAAGAAAGGGCTGGCAGTGGATTGCTACCACATATCACTTCTGTCCTGGTTTGATTTCAGAGAACTTCCTCCTAAATCACCAGTCTGTCTAGGCTAAGTGATGTGGATTTATGGCCTGTTTTCCTTCTCTGAGGAACAGCTAGGCCATATCATTCTCCTCCTTCTCAGCTGGTGCAATACCACAAAAGTTGGAGCTGCTGCCTCCTCACAGGTGTACCTCTCTGTTGTGGTGTCTTAGTGCTAGGCCTTCATTTCTATAAAGGTCTTCATTTAAGGCCTTTCAAAGGCCTTCATTCTATAAAGCCCTTTCAAAAAGACTGACCTTAACAACCCCAACTGTGGGAAAACTGGATTCAAAAGTGGATTCAGACTCTTCCATCTTTTTTTCTTTTTTTCCGGCTTTTAGACTGGGACTTTCATTCCTCTGCTCAGAAACTGTATCTGCATTCAATTCCAACAGATTAAAATATACAAATGATAACCAAACGTACAACCTAAAATGGATAGTGACGAGCAGAGCAACTCTGTATATACCTACCAACTGTAAAGCCAGCTCAATCATAAAAAGAGCTGCATGAGTTAAAAAAAATTACAGCCCCATCTTTTTTTTTTTTCTTCTTCTTTTTTTTTTTTTTAAACTCTGCTTTACAACAGAGATGGCTTTTATGTTCCCCCACAGCCTGTGAACCAGTGGGGTGGATGTTTGGTTTATGTGCTAGGTTAGCTCCTGTGTTGCTTGTTGTGCTGAGTGCTACGTGACAGTCACCTGCTGAACAAAAGCACCTATCTCTCTTGCCAGGCAGCTACATGCATCCAAAACAGGTAATTTCTTAAAGTAAAGGAGAGGCTTCTACGCAGGAAATTAAACCAGCTCCTCCAGCTCAGCTAGCTGCGGGCCCACACCAGTAGTTCTGGCATATCCCAGCAGAGGGCAATGGCAGATATACATATGCATATGTCACAGCAGAGCGCTACTCCAATATAGAACAAACTTCTCCCCTGCCTGTCAGATCTTTTCACGAGCTAGAAAGTCACTCAGTGCTAGCAAATGGAATAAAACCTATCTAGAGTTGAATCAAAGCTCAGCAGACGATCCAGCAGCACATAACTAGCCAGCAGCATGAACAAAGCCTTCCAGATCTGTCCTGAGCAACAAATATTTATCAAGAAAGGAGAAGCCAAGGGAGTACCTCAGCAGGATTTTCTGTGTAAGATCAGAGGAAAAAAAAAAAAAAGGAAGTCTGTCTTTCTTGCTGCAGTCTTTTAGAGAAAAACAGAAGACAAGTGAAGCTATAGTTCCTCTTCAGCACATCCACAAATGCAAACCAGAAAGACTAAACTGGACTTAGTGTGGAGGAGGAAAGGGCAGACAGATAAAGTAGAGAACTAAGACATCAGGAAAAGCCCTGGCTGCTTTATCTCTGTTCATGGAAATGTTTTCATTTGGAAATCTTAATGTTAGCATCAATGTCCTTTTGAGATGGACAGAAAGCGATTCAGAGCAGAATTTGTTAAATATACGAGCACATAAAAGCATTGTCCACAATTTGAAGCAGTTAAGCCTGACTGTCTTACATCAGATTTTTATACTTTTGAGTAGAAAGCCTTGGGTGTTTCAATTTGGGGCTGAAAAATAGAAACGTCCAGAACTAGCAACTACTTCAAAAAAAAAAAAAAAAAGGAAAAGAAAAAAGCAAAGACTGCATGCCATGTACACAAAAATGCAGTGACCATTCATTAATTATGCAGGCATGCCACAAAAGTATGTAAGAATATCTGTCTTAAACAAGGAAGGATGTGAAGAAATATTCCCAAATCCTTTCACGGCAATAACCATAAATAATAAGCAAGCACCGACGGGAGCAACCGCGGCTGTAATATTGCTCTCAGGCGTTGTGCTTACCTCAGCAGGCACTGGAGGGGAGATGGCTGTCAGAGGAGGAAGGTGTTGCTAAGCAACGCGACACGGGATGGCGGCCCACTCCCCTGTCAGGCCCCAGGCGATGATGGCCGGGCTCTGGGTTTTGAAGCACAACCTCTCTGAGGGCCAAAAGAAAGCTGCGAGGGTCCACAGATGTCAAGGGGGAGAAGGGGAAGTGGTGGTGGGCATGGGGTGTGAGCAAGCGGGAGAGGGAAGATGAGGGCAGAGCCTCTGGTCGGTGAGGAGAGGCCGCAAGGATCACGGGAAGAAATGGCGAGGGTGACAGGGAGAAAGGCAGAAAGGAGCTGAAGGCGTGCACACAAATGAAGCAGGAACTGAGCAGAGAGTCGTGGGACGCATCAGGAATATCACTGGTCCTAGAGAATTTGAATCAAAGCCTGCCTTAGATGTGAGAGGGCTGGACCTGACTTGAGTCTGCACAGGTCAGAGAGAGAACTGAAGGAAAGAAGATAAGAAAGAAGATATTCTCTAGGGGATGTTCTTTTCAAGACCTGCCCATGCAAATACGGCACCAACGACATCAGCTTCCTATGTTATCTTTCTCAACGGAGCTGTGTCATGGTCCCTAGGTGCTCTCCAACCTGCCACCTGGGGTACAGCAAGCGTGAGGATGGTGCAGGGCCTGGGATTTACAGCTCAAGGGCGGCAGTTGGGTACCTGGCTCCAGGTCTTGTCCCTGCCATTAGCCTTCTCTGTTAGCATGGCCAAATCGCACAAGACTTCCAAATAAGTCTCAGGGAACAGGGCATCCCACCTGACAGAAGTTTAGGAGCAGCTGAATGCTTAACTAGAGCAGGCACTTTGGAAAAGTGTCAGTTTTTCAGTTATGCCAACGACTGGCTCTGCTACATTCCCCTGGTAGCTGGGGTGAAGCAAGCATCACGCTGCCACTGGGTGCCAACGTTACCAACAGAGCCTCTTAAAGGATGAAGATGCAGGCAATAACAGTGGCACACCGTTGTGAACACCTGTAACACAAGCTGCGTGGAAGAGCTGGCCAGGAGGGAGGGTCTGATTCACCACCTACCTGAGCAAATGCTAAGATCTGCCTTATCTCCTAGAGGCATCGGAGAAGGCTAAACATAAGCATACATAACAAGAGCACAATTTATGTCCCGCCTCCTAAGCACAGCTGATTTCTGCAAAGATGAAATTAAACTTCCTTATGCGAGTATGGATGAAAAGAATCTTTAGAGCTGAAGTCATCTACTAATTAAAAAAGATCTTTCTCCAGGGTTAGCAAGTTAAAAAATAGCAAGTGCTATGTTGTCTCAAATCTACTAGGAGTTGTGAGGGAGACAAAAGATGTACAACCAACATGTCCTCAAATCTCTTGCTGAATCTCCTTTAATCCCCTGCATTCCACATATCAGAGCAATCACGCTGGCATGGGGATCCGCTTCCAATTGGTCAATAGCAACAGGAAAGACTTTAAACCTCCTTTTGATCCAGACATAAGTCATACAGGATCTGCATCTCACAGACCAGCCCTCAATTCTCCCAAGACTACCTGCTGGAAACCAGAGATACCATGCACAGAGCCAGCGGGGCTGTGTGCTACAGGAAGTATTCTCACACCTGGAAACACCACTGACTCTCAGCTCCCATAACTTATTAATGAGTTCTTATTATTCATTGTTGAAATGCTGCCAATTTGTATTATACAGGCAGTCAGGCAAGATGATCATATTGGGCCACAGCAGCTTTAGCCTGTGAGTGAATCACTGAGCATACGCCACCCTGATTTCCACAGGGTGAAGCATCTAGGAGAGTTCCTTCTAATCTTCAGGCATAATTGTACGCGCTGACAAAAGAAATGTGACTTTGTATAACTCTCCCCTCAAACATTATGTGAACGCAAGGTCCATAACACCCCGTCTCCAGGCTGGTAGCTTTTGTGGCACACATTAAGTCTCTCACAAGGCAAGTCAAAGAGAAGAATGGGAAATAGCTTTGTATAGTGCATTTGCTCCTCTTCTGCTGAATGGGAGAGGCAGGCTGTACCTCTTCTCTGGAGATTTACAGTTTTTTCCAGAAACATTTAATTTAGGAGGATGTCTGAGACATGGGAGGTGAGGGATATTTAGCCCCTACCCAGCTGTACGCCCCAGGTACTCACTGATCAGCACATACATGCAGCCTTTACACTGCAGTGCAGATGTGCTCATTCTCCGTTTTCCTGAAAGGGTTCTGACAGTCTCTCTCAAGCCACTGCAATTGAGCTCCCCTGAGCTGAGACCAGGTAAAGACATTTTAAGGAGAAAAAAAAAAAAAGTGTGTGTATGTGGGATTGTGAAAAAGCACCGCTTTAACAAAAAGCAACCCCACATTGTAATTAGATGAAGGTACTTCTCATGATGATCCAGACTCTGCTTTTTGCTGCTACTTTGAAAGCCTGGTATGATTACAATTGGATATATTGCAAGATTGGCACAGTTTGTGTTTCATAAATATATGTAAAATACGTACTCTGCTCTATCCCAATCCAGAATTGCATCCCAGATATGTTCTTGCAACATCCAAAGTAAAAAAAAAAAAAAAAAAAAAAAAAAAGTAATGATACCCAAAGGCTTCAAAGAAATGTGAGAGGCCTGTGGGCATGCAAGAATTTATGTGCATATAGCAACACACATTAACAGTGATGGGTGTTAAAGCACATCCATCTTTTGTACACCCAGACAAAAACACCACGAACCAACTCTTCCCTGACTTGTATACAATATTGATGCAGGTGACATAAGGCTGCAAAAGGTGCATAATGGGGAAGACTCCAAACCTTTGGCTACTACTTTATTTAATCCTTTTAAATCTGCTCTGCCACCACCACCAAAAATAGTCTGAGCTCATTGCACTGACATTCAGAGGATGGGATGGAAACAGGATCTGTCTTATTGTTTGGTAAAATGTCTGCAAAGCAGAGGACTCTGAATAATCAGACCTTAAAACAGACTGTTCATCCCTTCTCTGAGGGCCAATGCGAAGTATAAATATGACAGTGTCAGACAAGGGTGACAAACTAGTATTTAGGAGGTAGCAGGAGGGATATTTGAAGGAATAAAAGTATTTTCTTCCTCTTTCACCTGTTTCATAGTTCTGATAATTTTAAAGCCTGGGTACGGCCCAATGCCACACAGGCCCACATTCTTTGTTATATATTGTTTTAAGATAGAGTAAATTAATAAACCACAGAGCTCACTACTGTTACTGCTGTAGCTAAACTGCTTTTGACACGAGCTAGCCTCATACATTGTAATAGTGTTGATTTACCCTATAAATGTTTCCAGTGAAATATATGAGAGTTCAGATGTTTTCCCTTCCAGCCAGAAGCCTCTATTCTTCAGAGCCTGTCTCCTAGAGGTGTTTAAAAATAAAAGATGCTGCACTGCCAGTTGGGACTGGCCTTTAAGAAGTTACACCCCCAGCATAGACTGAATCCTGCCCTTTGCAAAGCTCTTTTCAGCTCTTCCAGAGACAAAAACTGAGCAGCTTTGACAGTGTAACTCCATTAAAAGAGCTTATTTGATCAGCCTGGTTTCATGCTTAAAATGCTTTTGGTCTCACTACCCCAACCATCTGCTCTCTTGTGACAGCAGCTCTGCCACCCTGCTGGGATCTGCCTTCACTGCTGGGTCAACAGCAGCTTCTCTACAGACAGAAGAGCCAGCCTTCTTGCAGAGGTCTGCCAGGGAAGCACAGGTCAGCAAGAGACATGAATTTCCCATAAATGCTGGGGCTACGCAGACTCCCAGCTCTGACACAGCTGCTCTGTGAAATTTGCCAGTCCCTTCCCTACCCAATGGCCCAGTTTCCACTGCTGTAAACTACGCTGGGAGAGACCGTTTGTCCCTGTGGAGTACACGGGAAGTATGACGCAGGACTAAAACACCACCAAAGCGTGGTAAGATCCCACCAGTATTTCTGATTTCACATTGCATTTCACTGTTGAGAGCCTCTCTTCTTGCTGTTTGGCTTTAGACAGCTGGAGAAAACACATGCATTCAGAACTGCAGAGATAAGCAACGCACATATAAAGCACATGCAAGCGGCGGAAATACAAAATCAAATGACATTCCTTAAGAGCAAGCTGAGGAATCAGCCTCAGACAAGCTGCCAAAATGTCCTGACATAACTGGAGAAACCTCTTAGTTGATCCTGGCATTTATTTATACATTGGGGCTTACACACGTCATAAAAGCTCTGGGCATCCGAGATACTACTGTATTTGCACAATCAGAAGTAAACTCAGCCTAAAAGCCTTATTTTGTGTGTGATCCGATTTTCTGTTACTGAGTTTCACAGGGAGGAAGCATAACTCTATATCAAATTGTCTGTGGACCACATTTGACCAATGGCAATATAAATCTATAGGCAACTACAAACTCCCTGCTACCAGCAGAAATTGAACATGTTCTTAAGCATACCCTAGCTCAGCCATAATGGCCATGCATTTTATAACAATTCTGTGGGTTTAATCCCTATCCTAGATTATATTCCTGCCTACCTTTAAATCAAACTTTGGTGGACTTCACATGCCCATTGCCATTTTGAAATTCACGTACTTTGAATGATGTCGGAAAGAAGACGTGACTTCAGTGTCAGCTGGCCTTAAAATGCTTAGCTCTTACGGGTTTAACTTTTCAAACTGACCTTTCAAACTTTCCAATTGCCAGCCCTGTGTTACAGCTTTCCATCACTCCCCTATATTGGCAGGGTGACGATGCTTTGAACACTCCTGAGCCAGCCTCTAAAAGCCGAGAAACTGTCTTGTCAGAAGGCCAACCCCTTACTACAAGAACAGTAATTAAAGTGCATAAATCAGCACTTAAAGAGTTACAAAGCACAAACATTCAACTGCTGTTATTAAAGTACATCTACTGTTCCAATCTTTAGAAAGAACAATATACTGAATTAACACCCAACAAATTTTACCGTGACAATTTTTACAATGAAACAACTGATTTAAAGTTCTTTTTACTTTTGCCTTCAAAATTAACATATTTGACTAACGTCAAGGAAATACCCCACTGTAATGTCAGTTGGAGACAATGCAGACAGGTAATCCTGGAATCACACACACACAAAAAAAAAAACAAACCACCAAAACAAACACATTACACTGGTTTTGTTCTGGTGGACTCATGGGATCACAAAGGCTAACAACATTAAGTTTCCTGTTAGTTAAAGCTAGCTGATTAAAAAAAAAAAAAATCCTTGAGAGAATCTCTCCTAATTTTAGTCCTAGGCATAAACTACAGGAAACGTACTCCAGACAATAAAACGAGGGGAGATTTTTCTCTCTCAGTTGTTTTACCCTTTGAACTACCCTGAGCGATTTCCTTCTGCACAGTGACTGTTTGTAAGCGGCTGTCATGTCGCCCACAAGAGCCCAAGTTGTACATACTCGGCAAAACCGTAAATCAAGTGTAGGGACAGTACAAAGCTGCGCTCCCCCCGCCACATCTCCTGCACCTGCTTCTTCAGAGCAGCACCACCGGTGATGGATGCAGACCTCGCTGAGCTAGACCCTGTACAAACAGGGAACAAAGTCTTCGCCCCCAAAGAGATTACAACTGAAGCCTAAGACTTAAAAGAACAGCTGAATCCACAGAGGCAGGCACAGGCTGGTTTTGTTCTCTCTGTGCTTTCACACAGGCAAGAGGCAGGCAGAGCCGCCTGGCTGCATTTGAACTTTTTCATGAGAGAAAAATGGCTGTAATTTTGCACTCATTTTAAAAAGCCGGCCTATTTTATTTCCTTTGTTGTGGTGCCGAAAAGCACTGCAATTCCCCCACCTGTTGTTTTTCCTTATTGCTCACTCGAGCGCTGAGCTCTCTCCCCTCCACACACACCCTGCTCGCACACGGAAGTCGCCGGGATCATGGCTGGTGACTTCACCTTGCTGGCTGCTGTCTCCCTCCTGTCTGCCTTCCAGCAATGTAAGATCTGCGGGGCTGCAGGGCTGGGGCTCGGGGAGGTTTCCGCCGATTCTGCAGTTCTGGATGTTATGTGATGGCAAACTGGTTGTCCTGTAACTTTAATTTCTGGTGCCTCCTGAGTCGTTTCTCACTGGAGCATTGTTTGCCCTCTCTGTAGCCCGAGAGGGAGTTGGCTCAGTGGGACAGATTACTTCTCCCCGTGGGAGAAACTAATTTATTTTCAATTCTGTTTTGTTTGCTGACTCTTTTGAATCGTACTATTGTGAGAGCTCACAACTCGCTGTAAAGTTACCCAACGGCCGCATTGTCTCTTGGTTTCGATTCTTATTTAGGCAGCTATGCAACCCAAAACCTCAAAAAGTGAGAGTAAATTTGTCAAATCAAATACACCAGTGCTGGACTGAAAGCACTGTACTAACTGTTTCCTGAAATAGCCAGACGCACGCTAAGTATCTGAAAGGGAAGAGGAAAGCAAACTTTTACACCAGGCAGCAAGAACAGAAGGTATTCTGCAGTACATCCTCCTCATTACAAATCTATTTGGATCTTAAAGAAATATTTTATTCCCTGCTGATGTACCTCTGAGAATCAAGGACCAGGAAAAGAAGTGGGCAAATCTGCAGCACTCTTTTTGATTTGCATCTCTCACGTAACTGTGGTAGCGTTTTTACTTCTTGTAATTATTTTCTTCTATATACATTGATTCATATAGTTGTGTTTACATCAAGAAACACGATGCTCTTTGAAGGCATTTGCAGTATACTAGGATGAGATTAAGAGCAAGTTAAAAGTAATTGCTTCATCTTTTTTCCAAATATCTATAGCACTGCAACTTAACAAATGTGATGCAATTGTTTGTTCTGAAAGCCTCAGCTGCTGAAGTAACACTTGTACCTAGCAGGAAAAAAAAAAAAGCCTGAGAATGTAACCCTTCCAGGTTAAAAAAAAGCCCAACACAACAGAAAGCAAATAGAAAGCACTTAAAATTTACATTCTTTTTCTGTCATCAGATCAGCTGCAACATACTCTTGTGATCTGCACAAAACATTGCTATTTCTGGCTGGTGGCAATATTTACCATCAATTTCTGTGAAAGTTCAACTTGCCTGCCTTGCCTTTTAGCACAGAAATGTTAAGAGTTAAAAACAAAAACACACATCTGGAAACCTAGTGCCTTTTGAAAACACAATGAATTGTGCAGATACCAAAAAGGGGAAGGGAGGTAAAAATACACACTTCCTTGTGGTGTTTGGTCCATATCAGTTATTCTAGTTAAAATCACTGAAAAGTCAGGATAACCTGTATTTTAATTTACACATTGGGCAGTCCAACATCAAGCCCAGAGAGAAACCTTGGTAAGAACCTGATCTGTTAATCTGATTTAAATCACAGCGTGGTTTACTTTTAGCATGGGTAAACCAACACAGATCAACTATTGTGAGTTCAGCTGAACATTGTGAAGCTGGTAGTGTAAGCATGTGCTATAACCAGCTCGTGTAAGGGATGCAGTGCAGAGTGTGACCAATTGCTGTGAACAAAATACAACACACACAGCACTTAGTGCTCTGTTTGCTCTTCTGTTTATTATGCTGAGCCTCTGGTCCTGAGCTAGAAAGCTGCTAACGGGCAAGACAACCTCTCTGAAGCAGTGCTGGAAGTCAGGTTTCACTTAACCATCATCAGAGATACAGAAAGACAAGGTTTTGTGTCTCAGAATCGTGAGTTATTCAAAGATTTATTTATTGTTAAGTTGCAAATTAGCATGCACTATCATATACTGTGATAGAAGAATCAGCCTCTCTACAGGCTTTTTTAAACACAAAATACTTGAGCAATGTTCCTTGAAAGCCTGATTTGTCCTGCATTTTTAGTGTAAAGATATTAACACAGTAACTATAAATGCCAACTGAAAATGAAAGCCCAGAAAAAAGAAAAGGCCAGCAAAGGCAAGTGGCACATACTTTGTAACTACCGCAGTCACGTCATTTAGCCTGCTAGAATTGAACACGTCGATACAGGGGAAGGAAAAGGCTGGGGAAATCTTTACTTCCTCCTGCTGCAATGCTTTCTGGCGTGCTCACAACAGCACCTCCAGTGGGTGGGCAGCAGAGCTCTCCCATTGCTTTGTTATTTATTTCGGCCCTTGTTAAACCATCATCACAGAACTTACACTTGGAGCTACATCACTGCTTTCCATTCACCAGAATAGAACTGAAAGGCAAGTTGCATTCAGTTAACAAAAAATACAGCAATTATTTCTCTCCTCAGCTCTTTTTAAGTCCCTGGCTGGCACCTGTCCTGTTCTGCACACGGGGTTCACCTTTTCTTCTAAGGTGACAGGCATGACCCTGGTCCCCCACACGGTGCCACAGCTTGGTTTTCACTGGCACGTGAGAACCCACTCGCCCCTCACTGAAGCAGGCTCCCTCCTCTCTGAGCCCAGTGGAAACTGCTTCAGGAGCAGGTTTTACACCGGGTGGCCGCACTGCCACAGCCTGGCCACAAACCCAGTGCCACACGTGGTTAACCAGAGCCTCCCACGTGCGATCTCTGCCCCTCAGCGAGATCCTTGCTCAGCAGGCAACACCAAGGGCAACCCGCGGTACGGCTGAGGCCAGGGTTGCACCATGGCCTTGGGGATTTGCTTCGGTTAGTCGTGCTGAACAAACAAGAACGATTTGGCCCCTACACTGCCTTAATCTCCTTGTTTTCCTCAGTAGGCTTAGTTCATCCAGCACCCTTTCAAGGCTTTTTTTCTCAGCTAATTTGGATGCAAGGAGTCGCCTTGGTTTGCCTTAGCTCCTCAGCAGAAAAAAAAATGGTCCCAGACTGGTCGTAAGACTTGTAGGGCTCAGTGCAGGCAAAAAACAAGGAATGCATTGCTGGGTACAAATGCCTTTGCTGCAAAACA
The DNA here is from genome assembly GCF_009769625.2 of Cygnus olor. Taxonomy (NCBI): domain Eukaryota; kingdom Metazoa; phylum Chordata; class Aves; order Anseriformes; family Anatidae; genus Cygnus; species Cygnus olor. The sequence goes on along the minus strand of NC_049172.1, from coordinate 37,433,687 downwards.
CTAGGGCTCACCTACCACGTCTGGCTGATGAGCCAGGCAGCATTTGCCAGACAAAAATAATAATAATACTTTTGAAAGTGGCAGAAGCCAAAAAGCAACTTCAGTGTTTTCCAGGAAAACACTTCTAAAAGGAACTCCTGTGCTCCTATGAGTCTCGGTCTCCACGAAGCATGTTCCCCCACCTCCCCACTACCACTCTTCCCTCCTGAAAGTGCCGCAAGGTAGCACGTTCGGATGAATCACCAGGCACAACAAGGAGCGTGGGTGGGAGCGGAGGAGGTCTCGCTGGATACAAATACAATGAGAGGTCCTGTAGCGAGGTGCTCTGGAGGGAAAGGTTAAAAGTAATTACTTACATGTGGAGAAGACAGATGGAAAGCTTCATTTTTGGGACAAGGCTTTAGCCAGGAGGCAAAGACGTAAGATGTGCACGGGGCAGCACCACTGATATCCCTAGCTGTGTTTTAATGCCACTGTTCTCTGAAGGGAAGACAGAAGGCATGCTCTAGGCTTGCCTGTTAGTCTTTTTAGTGAACTCAGGTGGGTGTCTTGTTTCTGGATTCAAATAAAGTTAGGATAAAAGTAGAGCACGAGTTTCTTACACAGGGTGGCTATGACATGGCTTGGAAAACAACTCCAGGTACCCAGAAAGCTTTGAAGTTAAACAGGTGAGCTCTTTCACTAGCTCTGAAATGGCAATTTTTCCCCTTCCTCATAAGTAAGTTACTCCTGAAGGCAAGAACAGAACTTCTGTAGGGGAAAAATAGTTTATCTATCATTGGTCTATTTCCATCAGATAAAGCAGAAAGAACAAAAGAACAATGATTGCTATTAAAAAAATAAAACAGATGAGTTAGAAACTCAGCTAAGCTGCCTTTAAAAAAAAAAAAAGAGGAAATATGTGATCCTTGAGCCTTTATTTTTGCTTACAGGTCATTTTGCTTGGCTGGTGGGAAAATCAAGAATGAAGCACAAGGTCATGCCCCCAGCTGTCACTGGAGCTCCAGAATTTGACAGAACATTTCGTGCACAGTAAGTCCTGACATCATAAAGATGATGGTAATGAATAACAATTCCGTCCAGAAGATAAGCAAAAACATTATCTTAAGATATTACCTTTTTCATTGCATCCTTTGCTCAGAAAATGAAAAAATAATGAAGAGAACACTTTCCAAATGGTTCAGCTATTATCTTAATGATAACAGGGTACATTCAGCTCATTTAAAACAGTCCATGTTCAAGTGCTGATGAAACTAGGCAATCGGATTATCCAAACCTAAGTAAAGGCTAGGAACTAATTGACTGTAACTTACAGAATTCAGATGTTCTGGATCTAGCAAGCCGTGCTGTGAGCTCTCGGCCTGTGGCTATCACCAAACACATGGAAGACATCAGCACAGAAAGCCTCCGCCTTCACAGCAGATAACTGTCAGACAGCCTGTTCAAAATGACAACATTTTCCTAAAAGGCTTCAGTTGGTGATTAGTTAATGACCATAGACAAATATATGTAACATGGTGTTATTTCAGACCATTCCTCCCGATGCAACTGTAGTTGTACTGGCTAACAATAACAACAAGATGACATAGAATATATTAAATTTTATATCAGATAACAGAACGACAGACACAGAATGTTGACTAATTCATTAAAAAGAAGCTCATTCAGAACAACCAAGAAAAGATATCCCAACAAAATACTGGCATGAAAACTGATGATGTTGACAAATAAAAATGCTATTGTCCTAACCATAAGATCCATCACATGCTGCCTACGCCTGGTAGCACTTCATAAAGACATTGGCCTCAGCAGAGCAATCCGCGCTGCCCACACACAGCTCCATGCTTCCTCTTACAGCCCCGGGAACGCTGACCCACAAAAGTTGCATGCAGAACATGGAGGTAAGCAATTAACATTGCATCCATGTGCTTGAAATCCTGCCTGCCCTTGCTGCACAGGCACTTGAGTTAGGATACCTGGTAAGCGTTTCCGTATAGCCAGGATACAGATCCTTGCTTAGGTTTAAATATACGGAAAATATTTGAAATAGTTTATATTTGTATTGAGATTACAAAGAAGGGAATTTTTAAGAGTGCCTAAGTCCAGCTTGACTGTGCTCCCACTAAATTCAATAGCATTAACTTTATTGAGAAGAAAATCATATCAAAGCTGATTCCCCGTGAAAAATCCCACCCATAGTTCTTTTCCAGAGTAATGTTTTTTCAAATTATTCTGCAGACAAAACTGTGTGGAGTTTTATCCAGCATTCCTGACTGTCCTCTGGATCACCGGGTGGTTTTTTAACCAAGGTAAACAGTTCTTGTTTTTCTCTTGGACTGAGAAGTTTTACCTAAGTTTCTAAAATTAGTTTTATCAGGAGGTACATTACTTGTAGACATCTTTTTGCCTTCCTTTCACTTCTTACCTTACTCTAGGCTTCCTGAAGGAATGCTCAGTGCACTGAAATCCCCAATTAGTCATGCCTTTTCACACAGCCCCACCAGCTTTTACTGTTCTCTGCAAACCAAGGAGCCATGGAACATGGCATATTTTTCATTCACAGAAAATCCACTGAAGATTTTCTGGGTGAAACATTCAGAAAAGCAGCTCCCAGATGTTTCCCACTAACGCTTATTTGCGCATTATGGGACAATCCTCACAGGACATCAAGCACAGCTATCATCCCTTGGGAGGACGCAGCCTGAGAAGGCTCAGGTCAGAGCACTCAGCCCTGTGGCTGGACCCCTGACCGAAGGAGATGGAGCTCGAGCCAGCAAATGGGTGGGATTTTACATCCCAGATGAGCAACACCACCGCTGGGCTGTGACTTGTTCATTTGTCCTGTGACTTAGCACTGAAGCACAGTCATAACAGCAGCATCACCAGCCATAGTTACTGTACTTCAGCTATGCAAGGAGACTCATGAAAACCTATTTTGCTTTCTCAAGCACCTAAGCAGGCTAGCATTTTTGTCCGAGTGTTCTTAACTCTTGTTTTGGTGCAGTGGCAATGGGAATGTGGCTATATGGGATTCCCAATGTAAATCCAGAGTAGCTCCACTTAGGTCAACAAATGGGATGCGAGGTGGTACACGTGCTCCTAGAAAGAGACTTGAATTAAGGAAGACACACGTTGCCATATGTAAGTAGAGGACTGCATTAATCGCCCTTTTAAGTAATTTTTTCAGCTGAGCATCTCCCATAGGTACACTAAGAGGAGCTAATCCAGAACAGAGTAACAGCTGTCCTCTGTAACACTTAGGCAGTTTGAAAGGACATAAGCAGCCTCACCAGCACTGCTTAGTCCTGGATAATACAAGTGACCCGCACACCCCGCTCCATCTATCAAACGGAGGTAACTTTATACTTTTCCCACAGGGAGGTCAGAAAGCTAACATTCACTACAGCTTTCTCTCATGTCCTTGGATAAAAGCTGCTATATAAATGCAAAGCAGGTTATTAACAACATAAATAAGAAACTCTTTCCAAAACAAATACTCCCCTTAAACATGAACTGCCATAACAATGCAAAATGACAGCTGGGTCAAGCCACAGTGCTCCAACCCACTGTTCTGCCCCTGGGATAGCCACTGAGCTGGGCTGGGGATAAGATTCCTGTCAGGTCTTGAGAGCTCTTTTTTAGGGAATGCTGTTAGATTTTTTGGACAGGCCTGCAGCCCACCCCTACAAGCAACCCCATAACAAAAGCCTCCTGCAGTGAATGTTTAATACTCGTATCTCCTTCAAATGATTTTCCTCAGTGTAATTTCCCAGGGTATGAAAAGCTATGAAAAGTCCCCAGAGACACACAACTAGAAAACATAAGCAAAGCAACTCTCTACGATCCTCATTTTCTTTCCCATTAATCTTTTCTTTCTTAGAAATAGCTGCAATTCTGGGTCTGTTGTACGTGTTTGCCCGCTACAAGTACTTCCACGGTTACGTGCAGTCTGTGAAAGGAAGGTAAGGAGTTACCCTCTCTGAATGCAGGTTAAAAGCTCCAGGCTGTGGTCTGAAGCTGGGCGGAGAGCCAAGGACTGGCAGAGAAAAGTGACTGTAATTGAATGCAACACGTGTAAAGTGCCAGCAAGAGGTCTGAAGCACAAACCCTCGGGGAAGCAGGCTGGCTGTTACAGCGGGAGCCTAGGTTAAGAGGTGCATGTGCTACAGGTCACAAGGGGGGAAAGGTTTGATGCTCACCTTGTGGGCGCCTGCTTTGTACTGAGCGTACTGGCAGCTGGGCTCAGAGAAGGCTGAAGACAGAAGCAGTTTTGCAGCTCAGGACGGATGTGGGATGGGAGACTGCTTGGGCAAGGCATACACAGTAGCAGCCTGTCTGCTGTTTTCATTTTTCCTCAAGCTGTCACATTAAGACCTTTACTCTAGCCACACAAATGCACTAAAAGAAGCAAACATGTGTCCTTGTAGGCTGATGAACTTTCACCAAACAGATAAGAGACACAGCTCCAGATAAGTATAAGTTAATGAATGTAAGTGTACAGCACCTGGTACCATGAATCCTGCTACAACAAACGCACATTGGCAAAACACCCCTCCAGTGCACAAGTACATGCACAAACACACAGTTTATTTCTTGTCTCACTGAAGCCGCTGTACTACCTTAGGTGTTCTGACCTAAGGCTCCTCCTACCACACGTACAGCAATCATAAAAAGAGGCTAGCACAATACACGCTTGTCATAAAATTAAGAGTCTTGGGATCTATACTTCTAGGACACAAAATAATCAGACTATAAACAGCACTTTTTTTTTTTTTTGTAGTGAGTAGTCCTGCAGCAGCAAAGGCTGGGCTCTGGGGCTATTTTCCATAGTTTGTATACAAATGTTGTCATTCTCTTCACTGCAATCTCTACCAATCCCCTATTCTCTTTTGAGGAGCTGTTGCTTAAGAGAACGAAGAGGCTGTTTTCCAGAGCCTCTCTCCTTTTTTTTCCTTAAATATAGAGGTAACTGTATCTCCCAGTAAGAGATGCAGTGAGCACCAACCAGAAGGCTAGCAACTATTTAGGAAGTCTGGGGAGCAGAGCCCTCAACATAAGTGAAAAAAAGAGATCATAAGGGATTAAATAAACCAAGAAGTTAAGAAGTCCTTTGTTTAAAAAAACTTTAAGAAATCTTTCCTATGATTTATTTCATCGCTCTCGGGCCTAAAGATTCAGCCTGACAAGAAAGCCTAAGAACAGTGGTTGGCTTCATTATTAGACAGACCTTTACGCTTTGGTGAAACCCTACTTTCTTTGCATTGGACAGAGGGTGCTGAAAGTCAGCGTGGCAGCCACGGGAAATGGCTTTGCTTGTGCTAACCCTCAGCAGGTGTTTCTGCTAGCAATGGGTCCGCACCAGTCAGGCATGCAGGGCCGTGTCCCAGCACATACAACGTGCCTCCAGCAGGCATTGTAGCACAAAGGTAATTAGTCTGCACGCCAATTTTCAACTGCAATCGCTAACTACAGGCGTGGCAGTTAAAGACAAACCTGCCCACGTGGCCTGTGCTCAAAGAGCTGGTTACGACACATGTAAGTGCACTGGGCTACAGGAATTGCAGTTCAGTTTTGCCAAGGCTAGGTTTCTAAGCACACAAGAGCTAGGTGCACCTCCTACTTGGTTTCTGTGCTGGAGAGCCTTCACAAGTGAGCTGCATCCCTTTCCTTCCCTCCAGCTGGCTCCGACAGATGACAGGAAGGTTAAGCTCAAGACTTTTTTCATGCTCTTCTGACACTGAGAAAGTCTCATACTTCACCATTTTCTCATTCGTATTTAGACATTGCGTGTGCAGAAAAGCTACATATGTCAAGTCTTTAGGCACCAGTGAGGTTCTGCAGGTATGGGTACAGTGAGCTATAAACAGAAGGCTGGCAAGTTCCTCTGACCTCTCTCCAACACTTACGTGATGGGATTGTCAGGACAGACCTTTCCTTGCCTGCAGAGATCAGTCCAGCAGCAACTCCCAGAATACGCCTCCTTGACCAGAGCCTACACCGAGGCAGCTAAAACCAAGCCCAGAAGAGTGTGCAGAGGAAGGTTCCTGTTGTCATGTGCCTGTCAAGACCTCTGTGTTTCAGGGCTGAGGTGTTCCCCCAGACTACTTTGGGGTAATTTTACATTTCAGAGTCACAGAATGCTTTGGGTTGGAAGGGACCTTAAAGCCCACCCAGTTCCAACCCCCACCACGTGCAGGGACACCTCCCACCAGACCAGGTTGCTCACCCACCAGACCAGGTTGCTCAAAGCCCCATCCAGCCTGGCCTTGAACACCTCCAGGGATGGGGCATCCACAGCTTCTCTGGGAAACCTGCTCCAGTGCCTCACCACCCTCACAGTAAAGAATTTCCCCCTTATATCTAATCTAAATCCACGATCATTCAGTTTAAAACCCTTACATACACCTTGTCCTATCATTACAAGCCCTTTTAAGAGTCCCATCTTGTAATGCACCTTGAAGTATCAGAAGGCCACAGAAAGGTCTCCCCAGAACCTTCTCCTCTCCAGGCTGAACAACCCCAACTCCCTCAGCCTGTCTTTGTAGGAGAGGTGCTCTAGCCCTCTGATCACCTTTGTGGCCCTAATCTGGACCTGCTGTAACAGGTCCGCATCTTTCTTGTGCTGGGGGTCTCAGACCTGGATGCAGTACTCCAGGTGGGATGGGAGGGTGTGTCAATAGCGGAACAGAGTAGGGGAATCACCTCCCTCAAACTGCTGGCCAGGCTTCTTTTGATGAAGCTATTTTGGTACAGATAAAATAATGTGACCCCCAACCCCAATGAGTGTCTTAATAGCCAAGTTACAGGATCACACTCTTCCTTCCCAGTTCAAAAATCCATCTTCAAGACAGAGTGATAACCAAACCAGACCTGCCAGCTCAGTGGAGATTACCTCACCAACAGGTGCTGATACAAGAGACACGCACACCTCTCCTTCAGGCCTAACATCTTCCCTCCCACACTCCTAAATGTGAAGCTGCAGTGAGGTGCTCATGTTTGCTTGTGGATCTACCTGTAGGTGTTCACGTTGTGTGATGAGGTAGTTGTCATGGATCAAGATCCCAACTTCACGTGAATATGTAGAAACACTAGGGAAGAGTTACCCCCATAGAAAGGATATTAGGAATCACTCCCCCCCTAGCAAAAGTCATGTGTGGAAAGGGTTTATTACCAAAACAGTTGCTTGGACAAAACTTGCTTGGGCAAGCAGCAAGTTTCACTGCAAACACACCACGTACAGTTTGTAACAGTATTTTTCTACTTTCTACTTCCAGGTTAACAGGTTTTTATTTGAATTTGATAGTTCTGACTTGCTTGGTAACCCTGGGTGCAGCTGGGATTGTCAACAGCTTTCTGGATGAATACCTGAACTTCAGAATCATGAAGAAATTAAATAAGTTGTTCTGAAGACTTTAAAAAAAAAAAAAGACAAGTAAATAATGCAGATGGTTTCCCTGGACACAAAGAAGAAAAGTTGCATGTGAATAAAGTATCACAACTCTGTACCAGCATCGCATTGCAGTGTAAAATGTATGCTTTTCCTGAGCTGTTTATGCTTGCTTTCTTTTTGTCCTGTTGAAAAAGAGTCGTAAAGAGAGAATGGCATGTCACATCTGCATTTTCAATTAAATGTTCTGTTTTCCCGTACACTGTTGTAAACCCTAAACAAATTACATAGGGAATTTATGGTTTTAGTTCTAAGTAATTTAGTTCCAACTGGCACTGCAAGCAACAGCCCATCTTACCCAGCATCCTTCGGCCTTCTCAATGCCTCCAGTGTAGTCCTCCTTCACTCCTCTTCATTTTCACCAGTGGTGACGTCTGTTCTGTACAAATGTAAGAAAACGATTTGATGCACTATGCTGCTGCAAGGTCCCCGTTTTGCAAGTATATCCAATCCCACTGCAGGAGGCTGTTTAAGCATATACTGAAACAGTGCTTTCTTCAGTAAGACATTGAAAGCTGCACTTGACCCTACACTTCTGTGAAGGCCTTTGATTTTATACACACATTTACAGTTCAGCACATGCTCAAACACTGTTCTTGCAGAAGTGGGGCCCTCCTGTAGGCAGATCCCAGCTCTCACACAAAGCCTCTCAAGACGGGCTATCCCCACAATGTGCCACTTGCAGGAGGGAGACCCAGCCCAGACAAAGAGAAGGCACAGATGCTCAGCTAACAATTGGGTCTCCTTCATTGTCTCCCAGGAAGGCACAGATGGCTGGGGTGTGGGAAAGATTAGACAAATGTCCCAGCATGGCCAAAGCCCTAGGAAACAAAGTGACAATGAAAAGCAAACTGACTATGAAAACAGTTTTCTGCTAAGAGAGGGGGGGAAGTCATGGCTTAGCACCACGGGCTTAAAGTATACTGATGGCAAATTTAAACTGCGTAGAAGAACAGAGATGCAAAGACCATAACTGACTATCTTGGTAGCTCCTGATAACCCAAACTACACAGGGAATGCTGAATATACTCATGCCAGCTACAACCAGCAAGCAGAATCCTTCCCCGTTATGCCTCTGAATACAGAATTTGACCAAAAATGCCAAACATTTTTATAGTTCTGTTCAGCCAGGTCTATATGGAGAACACACAGCCTTTTTCTAAAAGTCTGCTAGCGTTGATAACCTGAGCACAAAATAATTGAGTGCTGGATCAGGTTCCTAATAAACTTTCACATAAAAAAAGCAGACACATTGCATGTGCAGAAGCTAGCACTTCACAGTCACTCTAACATGATTAAGGGGCATAATTTAGTACCTGTACGCGGTGAAGGCTGAAGTAGCATTAGAAACAATAAATGAAACAAGTACATAGGTGTAAGACTGGGGGCCAATAATGGCTGTTAAGGGAAGAACAGATCACGGTGGTGAACTGACTAGAGCTGACAAAGCTGCAGAAGAGGCAGCTCTTTGGCACTTGGTTGCAGGGAAAAAGCAAAACAGGACCAGGTTTAACAGCCACAGTGATCACTGGGAATTCTTCCACTAACTGTCCTCCCACGGGTGGAAAGGCAGCAAACCCACCTGCCAGTGAGGCCTTCAGACAGCCACAGGCAGCAGGAAGCGCTGCCACCTTAAGGAAAACCAAGACAAAGCTCTAAGTCACATAACAGGCCTGAAACACACATTATAAGAGGCCCAAAGGTTGCTGATAGTTTCAGAAGCAAAGGCATTTGAGAACTATTCCATCCTAAACTTACCTGGTATAATGGCCTGTCATGTTTATAGATAGCTTCCCATAACCCATCTACGCCACGGAAAGGAATAAGCTGTTGTCACACAGAGACAATTTCACATGCCAAAAACCACGGGGGTGAGGCCACAAGGAATCATCTAGCAGCACAAAGCTAGAGTGCAACATGATCAACAGGAGCCTCAGCTGTTAGGACATGCATTTAAAACAGCAAAGGACTGACAGGAAGGAGAAAACAAGAACCTCACCTTGAAGTTTGTACTTGGAGCTGAGCCATACAGACTGCCCAAACCAGCCCGTTTTCTGCGAGCTGCGCGTAGAGGCCCAGCACCTCATCTGCCATTACGCTCCAGTAGGGTGGAAACATGGAGATACTGGTGTTGAGTCTTGAAGCCCACCTGGGTTTACCTTGAACAGCTCACCTCACCTTTCCAGATCGCAGCCACAGGATTCTATATCCTGTGTCCTCCCCAAAAGCGCTTCCTTACCACATGGCATGGACTGAGCAAAGACAGGAACCTGGCAAGGTTTCTGAGGAAACTAGAGGGTACCCTCATAGCAATTGCCCAACTATAGGCCTTGCCTCGCCCCACCCATTGGCTTTTATAGCATACTTTGCTCTTAGAAAGAGGTAAAATACCTCAAAGAAATGGCACACACCTGGCTGTGTAATTAACCACCCGGCAGCTAACTGCAGTCACCTGTGGCTGTTGCCTCCAGCATGCCCGGTGGGGGCCCACCAACCTTCAGGGAAATAGGGCTGCCACTGAGGTGCCGCAGCTCCACTGCTAGCACAGCCTTTGGGGGCCTCTTTTCTTCTCCCCAAGGCAGCCTGCAGGACCACCAGGGCAGAGATAATCCCACAAACCAGCCTTATATAAGACTCAGATAACCATCTTTTATTTGTTTGTTGTTGTTTTTTTTTTTCCTTTTTCTTTTTTCTTTAAAAGTGGTATGTTAACATCAGGTTTTTTCTACATTTTCAGAGCTCTGTACAGGTCTTAAAAGGAAATAAGCAATGCTTAATGTACAAAGTAAAAACAGAAAACTAGAAAAATCTGAATAAAATGGAGCAAGTTGCCATCAGGGATACAGTACAAATTAGTAATTAGACGTCATCTGAAGTGCAATACCACTGCAGTAAGGATGAGTTAAGGAATGAAATAAAAATACTCTATTTTAAACAAACAGTATATATATATATTTTTATATGTATATATTTTACAGATAGTAGACCCAGTGATATCTGTAGAATTGTAAAAACATATTTACAAATAACTTTTTTTTTAACATTACATATACATCAGCACCATAGTAAGAAAAAAAAAAGAAACAAAACCCCAAATCTATTAAAATCTACCTCTCTAGTACTTGGTCCCAGTACGGAGTATTTGGAGGAAGCTTTACAACAACAGAGGCTCGGCATTCACCAGCGTTCATTCACCAAAGCCTGCATCTTCCTAACGCATGTGAATGGCCGGGGGCTGTGGGGTGGTGGTTGTGCGTCTCCAAACCCCTGGCCCCGGGGCAATTCGCTGTGTGTCCGCTTCGCTGCTTGCTGCCTCTTCCTTCAGGCTAGTCCTGCTAAGAGCCGTTTGCCCACGAGGTGGTTGTGGACTGCAAACTGTGGCTGGTGCTCTCCTTCACTGCGTTAGGGCCCGGCCTGGCTCTGGCTGAAGCAGCGGGCAGGCAAAGCCCTGTCATCTTCAGCAGGAACTGGAATGGGGCCTTGTGTTGTCTTCTAAAAAAAGGTGTTAGCTAAAAGAATGCTAACTAAAGCATTATTTTGAAAAAATGAGTGGTCAAGGCAAGCTGAACTGACAGCTCACCTTGGCCAGCTAGTCCAAGTTAAAAACACAGCTTGTCCTGTCTACAGTACAGCATTTAAACCCGTGTCTGGGTAGGCCCTGCGAGGGATCGCAGCACAGCAGGGAACGTATCTGGGTGCTGGGGTGGCCCCAGGCCCGCCTGGCCCCAGCCTCCAAGCGATACACAGCAATACCCCGCAGGGGAAGGGAGGACCCAGAAATGCCAGGTACCAAGCCTCTTGCTCCTGCGGCCTTGGCATGTGTACGCTGGAGACATTCTCACCACAGAGCACATAATGTGCTCTTGGAGGCCAGCATCAGTTCCCAAACGTTTTGGACTGCGGATTGCTGTTACGATTTTTTATGCACCCCTACATATCCTGGTGGCCAGCTCTCAGCTGAAAAGGTGGCAGGTTTCTGAGGACAGCTTGCCTCGCCCTCGGACCGCGGCTTGGGAACCGCTGCCTTAGGCATTCAAAATGGCTGACATCTCAGTGAGACTATCACCGCTTCACCGCAGTGCTGCTCAGCACCGATCCACACAGTGGAGATAGATGGTGGAGACAGTGATACACCTCTGTTACTTAAAAGCATATTTGGGTGGACCTGATGTTTTTGATACCTAAATCAACTATTTTACCCATTCATGAATGCTCTTTGCTGTAGTCCTTCCTTAGTTCCCATTTTTCAAATACCGCACTGAATTTTATTCCAGCAAACCAGGGAGATTAGGCCAAACGCCTGCTTAAAACAGAAGACCAGGTAGCACATAATGTCAAATCAAGAGCCCAGACACCCCACGGTAACACTACCTGCCAATCTTGCACTTTTCAAGAGGAGAGAAGAAACTCATTTCTGCCTGCCAGACCATCCCTGTACGTTCCCTCCTTCCTGTCTTCTCCTCTCCTTCCTGCCCCTTTGTGGTGTTTGTCGCTCACCTGAAAAGGAGCGCAGTGAGCTTACCTTCTTTTACACTGAAGGACAGGAGGGGAATACATGAAAACATACGGGAGAGGGAGGAGAGAGACAGGGACCTGCTTAAGACCTTCGCTGGTACCTTGTAGCCCTTTAACACCACTCTGGGCTGCTGTTCTGCTCTCCCAAGCAGCAGATACAGCAGATACAGCAGAGCAAAGTGCTCTGACAGGGACGTGCTACTGCAAGTCCTGTGGGGACTAAATAGCTCGTTATGTTAACCCACCCACCGAAGCTGTCTCCAGCCTATAATCAAACTGTCCTCACTGTACTGCCAAGTTTATGTTCTGCTACACTTTTACTGGATTTTTATCACTCTGCAGTGAAAATGGTGACCTCTCTGTGACTGTTTCGGTCTGTCACCTGTGTGCTGCGTGTCCTCTCTGACAGCCCAGAGCCTGTCCGTGGCTCTCTGAGGCCTGTTATACCCAGGGCTAAGCCCGTTTCCGACCAGGGCCTGCGCAATCGCCTGTGGGCTTCTTTAGGCTTTGCTCCTGGCCGTTTTCAACTGCTACTCTGAAAGTTGCGGCCTTTACAGCTACATGAGGTGGGAGATATTGGGACCACCCCACACCATTGTGCAATGAAGCCTCACTTCAGTTGGGAAAGACCAAATTTTCCCAACCCGAGGCATCAACTGGCTTTTCCAGTTTCCCCATCCTGCCCCACACCCATGCAGCGGGTGCTGCCGTGCAATGGAGATTGCTCGTGGAAGTCTTGTGATACCGATGTTTTCATCGTCACCCGAATCTTCCAAAGTTGGCTACAGATCAGCTCGGTTTGCACGATTAAAAACAAAAGAAAACAAACAAAATAACCCCAAACCAATTCAAACAAAAAAAAAAAACAACAATCCAAGGATGGGGAGCACATCCGACTCTCTGTGTTTTTTTTCAAACGTAACAACCAAAGCTCCAGACTATACAAGCCCACTCACTGGGGGTTCCCAAACAACTCATCAAGTTCTTGTATCCACTCATCCCCTGGTCCACTCTTAATGATGGAGTCCACGAGGTCTGCACCCTCTGCTAAACTGGAGAATGACCCCCCCGCTCCTTCATTACTGTAATTGTAAGATATGTCCTGAGTGGGATTCCTCTCGTAGGCCTGGCCTTGGCCGCTCTGAGCGAAGTTACCACCTGGCAATTGCTGCGTCGGAGGCTGACTAAAACCAGACATCGTGGGGACCCCTTGGCTTATTGCAGGCATTACCATCGGCCTGGCCTGGCCAGCTCCTTGTTGCCCTGGTAGTGGTTGCAGCAGCTGTCTCCCCATTGCTGGGTTCAGGGCTCTCACTGTTCCACTCGTGTCCACAACTGTCTGGTTAAGTCCCTGCGGGAAATGCTGCTTGGACAGCCTTGGCTGTCCGGGCTGCATTGGGTATGTTGTGCCATTATTGAAAGGCCCAATTTCGCTGCTAGTCCTTCCAGGTATGCCTTGCAAGCCTCGCTGCTGCCAGTTTTGTGTTCCTTGTGGGACAGTCCCCATCAGGTTTTGAAGTCGTGGTGCCTGTGGCCTGGGTAAGACCTGGCCCACCGGTCCTTTCATCTGCTGCTGATGCTGGGGAAGAGCAGAGTTTACCAGCATGTTCTGACCAAAATTGCTGACCATTCCCACCGCTTGTCCAGAGGCAGGCTGCCTTGTTCCCTGGCCTGCGTTATGTGCCATGTTCATGCCACTTTGGTTTGGGTGCTGCAACATTTGGCTCATCCCTGTGCTCATACTGTACATTCCTGGCTGGCTGGAAGAGGCGTTGCTGTAAGGAGCCATGCTCATGTCTGACTGGCCTGCTGTGGTGGGCAGTGTGCTCGGGTTCTGGGAAGGACCCATCGCCATCATGCTCGCATTCTGGGCCATCATTCGGGACGTCCTCATGCTCTGGAGTGCTGCTTGGTTTCTCACAGCTGCTATATCCTGGGGAGAACCTACACCAAAAAGGGAGGAAGGTAAGTAAAACCCACAGTCCCGTAAATCTTACACAAATCAACACGCCTTTGCATAAGAGAGAATCTGTAGGAGCCTCCTGCATCACAGTAGCATTTCAGGTTGCTGTGCTTTTGGAGTGAATATTGTTTCATGTGAAGGTTAGGAGAGAACTAGGTTAACTGTCCTTGGGAGACATACTTGCCACCTAATGTTAGCTGCATTTTGGAGATTATGTGTTCTCTGCATCAGTGTGGCTGCAGCCTCAGTGCTGACCTACCAAGTCCCTTCTCCTTCAAAGTGAGAGGCAACACAGCTTGAGTGCTACCCTAAACAGGAATCACCGATGGTGTCATGTATTCAGTGCGTTAAGTGGGACGCTGCCCGGCAGAGAGTACTGTCGATACAGACCGGCAGCCTAATTTCCTGTAAGGCTGGCAAGGTCAAAAGGCCGATGATTTACTCACTGAATAATTCTCAGTTATGACTGTTTTGGGATTTGTACCCAAAGGGATTCATGGCTTTGAATTCTAGAAGAATCAAGGCAACGTGATTCCATATGTGATACGTGACTACAGCCATCGTTGCTCCCCTGATAATAAGCTGCTCAGGTACCTAAACTATACAGACACTGGTGCTGAAGGGGTAAAATAGGCCTGTCTTTCTGTTACTTTACTGTGACCAAAAATTTTTTTTTTTGGAGTGACCTAGGCGTAGAAGTTCTCTTTCAAAAGTAAATATGAGTCTTTCTTTTTTCATGGTGTTTTTCTTTTCCTCAGGGTGAGTGACAACACACACACTCCTCTGTGCAAAAATTAGTCCCTAAGACTTTTGAAAGTTGCATGCACGCTGTCATTTGGTAGCACTCAATCTTCCTCAGATAAACCTAAATCAGCTTCTACTGAGCAAATGCGACAACTTCCATTGGCCTTCAATGGAAGCAAAACAGCTGAACTTCAGTTAACTGTTTGAAGCTCTCTTTTAAATATATCCATTGTCTTTCAGAAGTAAGCCTTGAAAATGGAAATGTCAGACTCAGAAGGCCAATCAATTTTTTAATAGCTCAGGAGGCATAAATGAATGGATTTTCTATATCATTGTTACTGATTAAATCTATGGAAAGAAGAAAAATTGTTTTTTGTGGACATTTAAAGCAGGGAAAGTGTATTAGTGAATCGATATTATAAGCACATTTTAGTCCACCTTCAGCCAGTGATGGGAAACCAGAAAATCCTAACCTTGTTAAATTCCACACCATGGCAGATAACTGAACCATGCCTGTGTCTTCCTTTGAGGGGTGAGGGAAGCTATCGATTTCTGGGAAGCCAATATGCTTCTGTATTTACTACCTTTATTTAAAAACAATTACCGGAGCTCTGATGATGCCATGGGTTCATTGTGGTTTTGAGTCAATACCATACTGAACTAAATAAAATACTCTGCAGGTATACTCCAACAGCATGATGCACACAATTACTCCCGGCTCAAATATTAGTACATGCAAAACGTAGATGTAAAAAAGTTGCTGTAAGAGTCATAAACTGTACAAAAAATCAGGATGCTCTCAAATCAGCCCCTACCTGCTGTAGCAGACAATATACCTGAATGTCTGTGGAGAGCAGAGAATACTAGGCCCTGCTATTTATGTTGGCTGGGTTACCATGAGAAATGGGTACAAAGAAAGGAAGTGTCATTCCCAGAGTTTCGCACACGTCATGCAGTGGATGGCTACACCTCCTTTTTCTTGCAGCAGTACAAGCTTCTGGAGGATGTTGTTAGCTCAACTCTCCAACATACAGATAAACAAACCTTTTTTAGCATGAAGAGAGTCCATCTTGATCTCACTTGCACAGGGCAAATGTATTGGCAGCTTTTACTTTATCTATGCTACAGGTAAACTGTTTTTTTAATGATTGGCACTGGGGTCCCCTTGATTTTTTTTAAATTTAGATCACCTCCTTCCTCCATGATTAGAAGATGTCTCTTTTTGCAGTGATTCCATCAAGTGCCGAAGTGTACAGATAATGGTAAAAATTTATTTAATGTCTCTGTGGCTATTTTTGAATTGAAATTGGTGTTGAAAACCTCCAAAGGACTCACTACCAGCAGGTGGTTCACGTTATACTACTGTGCTCTGCTAAGAGGCAGGAGTTCACACAAGAAGCAGTTAAAAGAGAGATGCAACAGATTTTAAGATTTTGGGCTACCTTCTGGTCTCACACATAACCTACTGCACTGGATTACGTCCTTGTGACTAAACAGAAAAAACGGTGAAATATTTGTATTTCAATGAGTTCATTTATGAAAATGAATTCCTTGCTCTGTCACACATTAGCCTAAACTCCTTTCTGCATTTCTTTTAAATAATACATATGAAGGCAAGGTTTCAAAGAAGCATTAGTATAGAAAGATGTTACATATGCTTCTCAAATAATGCATGATGGTGCACACACATACACTTTGATTTTGCAAATTAATTATTGGGGAAAAAAAATCATTTCATATAGAATTTATGCTGCCAAAGACAAGAATCAGAAGGCAATTAGAAAGAGCCACCCTGTTATATATCAGCAGAGGATTTGGCTGCCTGTTCACTTCCTGAATACTAGAACTGCAATATGCTTGCCTCCCATGTTTTCTGTTGCAGTTAAGTGAAACTGTCATGAACACACAGCACTGAACATGTTACTTGCATGTCTATTTAGAATCCATGGTTAGTGAAGACATTCAGCTGATGTTTTGCACTTAAGAAGCTCAGAATTATTTTTTTTTCCCTAAACCAAAACGATTGTCCTTGCATCATTCAATTACTTGTGAGCACACTGAAATAATACTTGCTTCTTTGTGTTCACTACAAAAATCTCCATTTTCATCTCAGATATGTCTCTGTTTTTTCCACACCTGACGTTTATCAGACATTTCTTTTTGGTCATTCTCTAGATAAAGACGACCTCTCTGAAAGTCCCTGCTCATCAAATTAAACAAAGTGGGAAATGAAGAGGAGTAAAACCAGGATACAGGGAGAGACAATAGCTGAAAAAAAAATGTAGGATGAGTGAAGTCAAACAAGATGAATCCATAGAATACAGGAATCAAGGAGACAAAACTGATGTCAAATAAAAAATGCAGCTTTTGCTGAGTGGAGCAGAAAGGAAATTAGAAACATAACTAAATATTCAAAACTGGTCATTTCCCTTTTGTAAAATATGCAGTATGTGCAAGTGTGCAACAGCCCGCCTTCCTGTTCTGGCACACTGCTTAACCCCTTGTCCTCACAAAACACATGAACTTTCAAATGCCCGCTGCAGGGACATACTTTGTCTCCAATCTAGGAAAAAGAGTGTGACTTTTACCTTGGAACTGATTGACCTGTTGCACTGGATACGGGCTCCGCTGTTGCTGCAGGTGCTGCCGAGGCAAATGTGACTGCTGCTGCAACTGCTGAAAATGAATGAGGGAAAGAAAGCAGAAGAGGAAAAGATGATTAATTAATTAGAGAGCTGGAAAGGGGCTGGTGACAAGAGTACTGCAGCAGAACTGCAGTGTTTCTTATCTAGCAAGCTGTTCTGGAGACAAGCAGAGTCAACTGAAGAGCGCTCCTGAGAGTACTTGGGCTGCTCAGCACATGGACTCCTTCTGGTTCAGAAAGGAATAAGCACTGAGGCTAACATCAACTCTCCTTGCTTACAAGCACTTCATCTTGACCTCTAAAGTGCAAATAGGACTGACTGTCTTCAGGCTGAAAAGAGAGGGAGGGATATGAGATATCTTTGCTCACCTAGGTCTAACTGCAGCTGTATTCACACACCTCTTCCTTTCCCCAGCCCTGACAAGGTCTTGATGTATTTATTCCTGGCATCAGACTGCAGTCCACCTGCACTCAGCTGCAAGGAATACTGCATCCTGATCTGAGAACCATGTTCTATGACCATTACCTAGCCAAAACAGAAATGGCTACTAAGGCACATTTCTTCTTGAATTTTAGTGAATGATATTTGGGGAGCTGGCAATTGCAAAATGCCTCCATCCCTTGATCCAGATCACACTGGTCCTCTGGGGTTATTTTCTATGAATACTCATGCATCTAAAACAGA
Organism: Cygnus olor; assembly: GCF_009769625.2. Taxonomy (NCBI): domain Eukaryota; kingdom Metazoa; phylum Chordata; class Aves; order Anseriformes; family Anatidae; genus Cygnus; species Cygnus olor. The sequence goes on along the minus strand of NC_049172.1, from coordinate 37,415,689 downwards.
ATTAAGGGCTATTGATAAAAACTGAGCTTTCAGAGCTTTCAAAGCCTAGAGTATACTTGACTAAGCAGTTACTAGAATGGCGTATCTTTTTGCTTCATCTAAAGCTGTACAAACGCTTTGTTCAAAACCAAAGCTGAGTAACAAAGGTAAGAGAATGGCAAAGATGGGAAAGCAAGTACTAATCCCTGTGTTCATAAACATGTGCTACAAATGATCAAAAAGATAAAGGAAATCTCATTGGGCACACACCTAAATGCCAAGAGCTTAAGGACTGACTTTTAGACTTCTCAGTGACTGGCTCTTGGATGTGTGCACCTGAATTGGCCCGATCCATGTGGGGGGGATCATTACTGCATCCTCACTCTGCATTTGTTCACCCCTGAACCAATTCATGCATCTTCAACCTGAACATTTCTAGGACCATCCTTCCTGTTCACTGGGGGAGAATTTTTCTTTCTCATATGGACCATGCAACGAGGGGAAGACTATCAGTACTTCTGCAGTTATACAACATGTGCAACTTCTAACTCCAATTAAAGCAGAGCCCGGGTCTTAAGCTAGAAATATCCCTGAGCAAGAGAGATGCTGCTGAGCTTAAAGCAGCGACTGACCTATCAGAACACTTTCTAGGTAACGCTAGGGGACTGCAAGTTCAAACTTAGGTATGAGCTTACAGTAACTGAACAGCGTGACTTTCCACTGACTTTCTCCTGAGTTGCTTTTAAACTGCAGCTGAGTTAAACGCGCATAAGATGTTACCATTCAGGCGGGGTAATTTAACATGCGAGAGTCTGGGAGCTCCAGGAGCTGGGTGGCAGGCAGTGCAGCAGTTTTACGCTGCCACTGCCAGAGGTAGGTGCACTGTTTTTCCACTTCAGCCCCCAGTTTCCACCTTGATTCTGCCTCTCCCTCACACTAACATGATTGCTTGTGCTCTTTGTATGATTAACCAGATTAAGGAATTGACATGTAATCGATCTGAGTAAATTTTTTTTTGGTAGGTTACTTTTTACTCCCACCAGTTCGTTGTCCCAGATCACTGCACAGCTGTACATTGTTTTTGACAGTGCAAGACCACAGTTTGACGTAGCAGGGGAGAGCACCAGCAACTGTCACTGTACCAGAGCCTGCTTCTGCCAGACTAAACACATCATGAGATAGCAGGTTAAGAGCTAGCTTTCCCAGTGTCTAAAACCACATGCAACTGCCATGTCCACTGCTGGGAAAAGGCGTAATATTTGCCAAGGTCATGGCAGGACTGAGGCAGATGCCTCTTCTTTGATAACCACTGCTGAAAAAAAACATGATGTAAGCCACAGAGAGAGAATTACTGAATGTAAAAGGAAGGGCTGGTGCTGTTCTGTCTGTAGTGCTCATGCCCTCATACTAGCACGTGCTGCAGAGCTCGAGACAAACAGATGTTGTACCTGCTCTGCTAGGATCTGCTGCTGCTGCTGCCTCTGCTCTCTGAGAAACTGTTGTTTCTGCTGCTCTATCACATGGAGCTGGGCTCTCTGCTCAATCAGCATCTGCTTCATGATGGCTGCTTGCGGTTGGTTTCCCAGGAAGGGACCCCCAGAGCTCGTGCCTGTGACCACGCTGCTGGAGCCCGGTGGGACTGAAGGCTGCATAGGTGCTGTGGTCCGAGACAATCCCACTTGGTGCTGCTCCTGCACAAACACAGAGAGAAGGTCTCGTTACTGAGGGCGCTCACGGGCTGGGGAAATTATAGTTGATTAACAATATGCCTTGAGTCTGTGGGCGAGGACTGGAGCTGGAAGCAAGTAAGAGTCCTTGCTTGGGGCCTGTGGCAGTGCCACATGCTGCCTGCTGCAGGTGGCAGGTTCCTCTGCTCTCACGTCGTAACCCAGAGTTCAAAGGCCCCTAGGATAAAGCAAGAGCACTTGACAATTTACTAATAATAAGATACCAGAATTGGGCACTAGGTTTATTTTCACTCAGGGTAAGTAACTTGAGAGAGATGTTTTTCCAGGGTTTTCCTCCATCATCATGGAGATAATAAACCTCATTTCTCTCCCTTCCCACTTCCTTCCCTTTTCCCACACTGACATTACCATGAAGGCCTCTGGGTTCAGGAGCTGAGGTTGTAGGCAGGCACAGCGAACAGCCCTAATTCCCCCTATATTGCACCAGAATCTCAGGATTTACCCACACAATGTGTTTATTTAAGATTTCCACCCCACAGCTGAGGACCAAAAGCTTGTCACTGGAAGGAAGGCCATGAGCATCTGTGATGCCACAGATACCTTCTCCTAAACCCCCCCTGCTTTCTCTTTGTGCTCCCAATGCAATGTGCTGCCTCTTAGGGCTGGGAAAAGAAAATAAAAGGGAGCAAAGAAAGCCAGAGTCACTGCGGAAGCCCTCTCTTTCCGATCTTCCTCCCCCAGCCCGCGTTTCCCCGGCATCTCCCCGTGAGGCTGCCCGGGACGGCTCGGCTCGGCTCGGCTCGCCGCCAGGGGCCGCTGCCGGACCGGGGCAGCACGGCTCGGCTCGGCTCGGCGCGGAGCCAGCCTCGCTAATTGTCCCCTAGGGGTGGCCGCTCGTTAAAGCACCCACCGCATGGGATGGGGTGGGGATGGGATGAAAAGGGCCTGCACCACTGCGGGACCCGCTGTGGAAGGCATTCCCGGGGCCAGGGGCAGGCTCTTCTGCCTGGCTGTGGGCCTGAGGTGCGCCACAGCTGCGTGAATGCACACAGAAGTCGTCTTTATGGCCCGTGCCACCCAGCCCAGTCAGCGGAAGGGTTAAAATGGAGCGCGGCTTGGGAAATGAGGATCGGCCTTCCCGCACGAAGGTCAGGTTTTCAAGGACCCTTTTGAGGTAATAACAAGAAAATACAATTTGTCCGCATCTCTACTTTGCGCCGCTAATTCCCGAAGGGCTCCCCGCTGACAGGCAGCTCTCCGGTATTCGGCTGCTTTCCCTTCCCAACGTACGCGTCCCCCGGTCTGAAAGTTTCCTCCCCACCCCAACAGTCTTCCCACATCTCCCCCCTTTCCTTCCTCACACCACACTTTGTGGGCTCGTGGCCCCGACGCTCCCCCCGCTGCCCTCACCCTGCCACGGGCCCCGGGGGACGCGCACCGCCCGCAGGCTGCCCGCTGAGGATCCTTCCTACCCCCGTCCCCCCCCGGCTCCTGATGAAGTCATCAGGCTGGGGATTGCATAACCGCTGCACAGGACTATCTTGTGTTATACTGGGAGACCGGCCAACTGCTTCCATTTATAGACAGCAGCGAGGCCGCGCTGCCAAGTAATGGAGCCTTTGCTGCAGCTACTACAAGGGAAAGGAACCGGGGGGTGGAACGGGAGCCGGAGGTGGCACCCGCAGGGGCTCCCCCAAGCCTCCGTGCTCAGCTGCCACCGGGGCTGCAGCCCCAAACCGGGCTGAATCTGCCTCAAAAGAGCCTTACTGCAGAACTTGTGTCCTGGCTTGCTGTGCACACACGCGGAAACAGCGCAGGCACAAACTCGTCCCGCGATACCGCCGCAGCTCGGTCCTGCATGGCGTTACGCCACACGCTGTTAGCTCCCGGGTCGGAAAGGGAAGAAAGCCCCGAAGGAAGCCCCACCAGCTGACAAGAACCTGCGCGCCGTGCAGCAGCTGGAGGAAATATGGAGATTAGCACGGAGGTGTTACTTCCAGAGCGGCGCGTTCAGCCATTTCTGGGTACAAGAGTTTGCCTATGCCCAGCAAAAGCTTCCTGTTTCCAGTTCTAATAACAGATTTAAGGCCAGGCGTTCTTCATCAAGCCAGAACACCACCCTCCTGCCCGGAATATTTCTGCTCCTTTCCATTTTTTTTGGCCAAAGCTCTTCCCAAACAATGATGAAAGGCCCCACTGACATCACCAGCAGCAGCCCTGGGTTGTGTGTCCCCAAAACAGGAGTGCAGCCCGGGCAGAAAGCCCCTGCCAGCAGGAAAACGCTCCCTTGTGTCCAGGAGCAGAGCTCCTCACCAAGAGCACCTCTGCAGCGGGCACTGCTGCTGCGCGGTGGCCGTGCCTGGTTCCAAACCCGCAGGGATCCCCGTGCTCCCCGCAGTCTCGGCGAACCCCTTCCAACACAGCCCAGGGACAGGATCGAGTGCTCTGCACCTGGGAGTAAGACCGGATTTAGAAAGAGTCGAGCTTCCATTCGTGGAGCCAAGAAAGAGGCAGAATTTCCAACTGGTCTGTGTGACACGTCTGTGCAGGTTTTTGTAGCTGTAGAGCGCCCAGTAAGGAGCACTTCTGTAGGGACCTAGCTGCTTCATCAGCACCTCTGTCCACATTATTTCTAAGGATCTGCTGGAGTGAGGGGTCCTCCTCAGAGTTCAGGGTGGTGTGTGTGTACAGTTACGCACACCAAACGCAAGTGACCTCAAAAAGGGCACAAAGGGGAGGGAAAAAAGGTATTTTCCTCTGTCTCAAATCTTACACATGCCTCTTCCTTATCATTCAGCAATTTGCTCCTTCTGCATGACATCCATTCTCCCAACCACAGCTAAAAGCAGTCACACCGTTTTCTGCCAGGACCAGCAGAAGGACCGCCAGATGATGCCCTCCAGCCCTCAGATATTGCCAGCTCACACCACTTCTGCTGGAGGCCCAGGGAGCAGAGCGGGACACCCCAGGGACCAGAAATCAACAGGGGTGGGTATGCCACCTCGAGGGACAAGGTGTTCTCCAAAAAACAAGGACTTTAAAGTGGCATCTTAACATGCAAAACAGACAATCGAACATGAGCTCGCTGTGCCATTCTGTGGTATGTGAAATAATGCAATCCCTGAATATACAAAGAGCAGAAGAGCAAACAGAAGCAAGGGGGTGGCTTATCCTGCATACTGCATTAGTAGAATGATACCATAAAAATGTGTACAGTCAGGCACCTACATTTTAGAGCCAGAGCAGAAAAAGAAGACAAAAATGATTTGAGGCAGAAAGTGTCTTCCAGTGAGAGACTTAAAGAGCTCAATCATTTAGCTTACCTCAAAGAAAACTGAGAGATGCTTTGACCATGGCATATAAAAATACCTTCACGAGGGAAGAAATCCTTTAAAGAGTTCTTTTATCTAGTGAAGAAGGCAAAACCAGATACAAGGGCTGGAAGCCAAAGACTGATTCAAATCAGAAAGAAGAATCACATTTTTACACCATGATTTCATTACCCACCAGAAATGGCAGATCTCCACTCTCTGATGTCTTCAAAGATGACAGCCTTTCTGAATAAATGCAACTTAGTGGTGCAGCCAACTGGCCTGTGATGTACGAGACATCGCAGAGCTACCTGACCTCACCTCTGTGCAGCTCTGAGCTGCTGCTCCCTGGCACCGCAGAGGCAGCTGGCACTGCTGCACTGCGCTGGTGCCACCCTGGCAGTCACTGCTCCTTCCTCGCGGGGCTCTCGTTACAGCTTGTGCATGCGTATATCTACAGATGTAGAATCACAGAATTGATAGGGTTGAAAGAGACCTCCAAGTTCATCAGGTCCAACCATCCCCCTTCCACCAATGTCACCCACTAAACCATGTCCCTAAGCACCACGTCCAACCTTTCCTTGAACACCCCCAGGGACGGTGACGCCACCACCTCCCTGGGCAACCCGTCCCAATGCCTGACTGCTCTTTCTGAGAAGAAATGTCTCCTCATTTCCAACCTGAACCTCACCTGGCGCAACTAGAGGCCATTCCCTGTAGTCGTATCACTAGTTACCTGTGAGAAGAGGCCGACCCCCACCTCCCCACACCTTCCTTTCAGGCAGTTGCAGAGAGCAGTAAGGTCTCCCCAAGCCTCCTCTTCTCCAGACTAAACAACCCCAGTGCCCTCAGCCGCTCCTCACAGGACTTGTGTTCCAGGCCCTTCACCAGCTTTGTAGCCCTTCTCTGGGCACGTTCCAGGGCCTCGATGTCCTTCTTGTAGTGAGGGGCCCAAAGCTGAACACAGCACTCGAGGTGTAAAAAAAAGGGGGGCACCAATCTATTACCGGGATCAAAAATATTACTGCATTTCCATGTATAGTGAAACATAATCTCACCCGGTGTTTTCAGAGCGACATAAACACGCCCTCCTGTATTCCCCTAAAAATATTTCCCATAAACTCCTTGTGATGTTGCTACTTATTGTGTCCAGCAGGGATCTTAATCCCTCTCTCTAAATTTGGCTGCCCACAGCAAAGCCACCTTCAGCAGAATGGGATTTGTAACTCAGTCAGACAGTACCTTCACTTCAGACTTTTTTTTTTTTTGCCTGGAATGAGCCAGTGTACAGGATGAAGGGACAGCTAGGCTGTTTTACGACTCTGCATCCACCAGCGGGCTTTGCAGGGTGGATTGCTTCACCTATTTCCTCTGTCATCCAGTCCGGGGAGCAGCTACAAATCTCTCCTCTCTCTGGGCCCCCGGTTGCCATGGTCTTTCATATAGTATCTGAGCGAACAAGATCCCTCTGACGTTTGACGCTAAACCTCTGCATGCGGCCAATTTGTTTTCCTTTGCCCTCCCTTCCCCTGCATCTCTCCTCCCTATCTTTTCGATGCAGTTTATTCTTCCCGCAGAACAAACAGTATCTGTCAGACTGTTACTTCTGGGGTTGTGTGGGCTCATCAGAGGGACTAATTTCTTTACTTCTGTGGACAAAGTACGTAAGAAAGGATTTGAAAATGAGCAAGTGTTTTCATGACACCATTTAGGAGCTAAAGACTGTCCGGAGTTGATCTCACAGCACGCAAGGCCGAGCGGCTTGTCACTCCACCTCTGCTGTTTGGTAGCACTGACTTCTGCCCCAAAAAGGTATCTGCATCCCGCAAATCCTGGCAGGACTCAGAAATGCAGGACTTCAGCGGAGTGCTACCAAACTTCAAGCAGCGTAATTAAAATGGGCTCATTTCCTCTTTCACAAATAACGGCCCTGGTGTTTTCTCCCCTTTGCAGATGAAATCACTCCTGCTTTCCAGTTTTGTTTATCCTTGGTTTCTCCGGCCGGTTCCAATGTACAGAGCACAGTGATACATTGCTTGGGTTTGTGCGCTGAGGAAGAAGTGTTCATTTACCTCAAATAACTAGTTTGCTCCTAACTGACATTTCTTATTGGCCTTATTTTTAGAAAAAAAAAAAAGAAGAATCAGTCCAAATCAAACCCTGCACAGTCTCTTTATATACATCTCTTAAAAAAAATGGAGGGGAGAGGATTAAGTATACAAATAGAAAAATATTTGCACGGTGCAAAGTTAAGATGAGCTGTTGAGGAGGGTGAGGCCCATAGGGACAGAGCACCCCGCTCTGCCCTGCGAGCTGGCCCTCGTGCCCACGGAGCTGGCCCCTCGGCACATGGGGAGGAGAGGAGGTAAGGGTTTGGAGGCACACTAGCTCACCCAACCGGGTATTTTATGTGTATGGTGAAGGCTGTAATTACTCCCCTCAGAGCTCGCTGCGTGCAGCCGTGCCATCATGGCATTTCGCAGAGCGCCCTGCCCCTCCGCCAGACAGCGGCAGCCTTCACGGGGCGAAACGCAGGAGGAGATGGGGAAAAACAGCCCACGGGAGAGCTCTCCCACACCCTGTCCCACTGCCTTCCACCACAGGCCTAGCCACAGGCTCTCAAAGGGACAAAAAGGCCTCTCCAGAGGCACTGCCGTGTCCCTGGGGCACCAGAGCCGATCCCGATCCCTCAGCATGTTTCCCCGGCCTTCACAAGGTGCTCCAGCAGCAGCACCAAGTGAGGGCCGAGCCAGCAGAGGCACGAGGCCCTGAGGCCGGTGCCTGCTGGAAATGGCAGTGCTAAAGGTTGTAGTTTTAATCAGTGCCTCCTCTGAGTCCATATGGCAGAGGAAGGGAGGAAAGCTAATGTGAAGCGCAAGGATAATCGTGGCGAGAGAGCCCCCAAGAAGGGGGAGAGAAGAAAAACAGAAGATGAAAGCAGGCAAATGGTTTAAATAAACAGTCACACGGGGCCAGTGAAAAGGGGGAACGGAGGGGAAAAGACACTAAAAATAAATGCTGTGAGAGAAAGAAAAACTTCTACCACATACAGGGAAAAACGTGGGGCCTGGGGAAAGCACAGGTATGAGGAAAAGATACTCCAGCAGCAAACACCAGGCCATCCCTTTCCCTCTGATGGCCTGGGCCCACACCATGGCTGTCTGACTGACATCTCCTGCCGGTGGCTGCAGAGGTTTGGTTTGTGTGGTGGTTTTTTTCTTTTTTTTTTTTTTTTACTCTCAGTGAAATTTTTGTTCAATTTTCCCTTGGGTGTTTTGTTTGAGGATAAACAAAAGGTATTTTTCGCGTTTTTCAGATCCTTTTCTCTGTGCTGTGATAAATAAATCCCTTTCATTTTTAGAAAAACCAAACTTGGCACTTGTGTTGATCCTCAGCGAGAAGCGTGTAATTTGCCAAGCCCGAAAGAATCCTGGCTGAGAAATAAACACACTGGGCCATATGCTCTCCTTCCCATATGCAGAAGGCGACTTACCTCAAAAATTGGTACGAGGCTGCAATTGCCCCGTATCGCTGCTTCTGCCAAGGCAAAATAAAAAATCCACAGAAAAATTCAGCGCAAAGGTTTGGGGCTCTCGCAAAGTAGCTGTGCCTCTGCACGCCGGTGGGGACCTTCCCTGCCCTGTCAGTGACTCTGTCTCTGGCTTCTGTCCTGGCACAGACGGGGTCAGGGAGTCCATGTGCCACGTCCCTAGCGCTCGCAGTACCGCTGCGGTATCTTTATCGCCATTTCCTGGCACAGCTCGCTTTGCAAGTGAGCAATCTGCACAGCACAACCGCTCCTTTCCTACCACCCTCCCCTACCTCGTTCACGTCGTACCCTCATGGGAGGAAGATGGCACACCACAGAGACCTGGATGAAGTGAGGGCTCCTTTCTGCCCCCCTCGCCTCGCTGACTCTGTAAGGGAAGGGCCAGGCCCACAACAAACACGGGGAGAGCGTGCCACACAGATGCAGTACCTCACTTTTCTGGTGGGCTCAAGCAAACGAGGCAGTGTGTGACTGCTGAAAGCACCAAAGCAGACCCATTAGTGCTTGTGATGAGCGATCGCCTCTACAAATTCATGCACAAATTCCATGATCTTCCCCTGTCAGACACCAACTTCAAAGAACCGGAATAACTCCCTTGTCGCTGGTTGCAGGCACTTGTCTGTGCAGCCTCTCTGCAGGTGCTATTTCAGCCTAAAACCGAGAGCCAAATGTTTCCAAAAGGTAGCTGGCAAGGCCAAGGGAAGCGGTCTTCCGCTGCAGCTGCCCAGCGATGCCTCACTGTCTTTGCTGTGGTTTCAGAAAACTAGCTGCTGATAAGCCGAGGTGGCTGGGATGGCGCGCCAGGCCTGTGATTTCACGAGCTCATGCTTTCAACGTCCTTGAATCGAAGCTACCCATCACCCAGTGCCAGCACTTGAAACCCTTTTGATTTCTCTTCCACCTTGGATGTGCTCTTTGTGCTTCCACTAGCCACCTGGCCCCTGTTTTGACACGCAATCTCGCTCGCCCTCATGAAAACTGAGACGAGGAGTTCTGATTTGGGCTGTGCCTGGGCTGGCTTCAGCCTTCACATGCTCTTCACTGCACGGTTCCTCCCTTCTCTCTGAGGTCTCCTTCACGTATACGGCAAAGGAAACCCCTACTCTAGAATTAATTTCTTTTGCAAGCTCTGACTCAGCTTGGCTTTAGGCGGTCCCCAGACTTCTAGGTCTCTAAGGCATGGCTTCCTTTGCTGATTAAGCCCTTATTCACTACTTCTGAGGCTTTCTGAATATCCTTAATACCTCTTCTGAGACAATTACCTATTTGTTAAGCTTTAAACTTCTTTTTTTAAAAACTTCCTGCACACCATGAATGCTTTTTCCCCTCCCCAGTTCTGTCATCTTCCTAATGCTTACTCACGTTTCCCAGCCCAGCTAGCCCTCACAGCCGCAGTCCCAGCTGCCTTTCTGCAGCCCTCAAATCGCTCCTCAGGCCTTGCTTTCCCTGCCTTTGCCGAAGTTACATCTCTGCACAGGATTGTGCTGATTTCTCCCATGAGAAACTAAGCATCAAGACATGATCTCCCTCCTTCCCTCCCCTTCGCTTGCTTTCTTCCACCTCCTGCCCAGCTCTCCCCTCCTTCCAGCAGCCTGGCTGCTGCTCTCCAGCCCTCCTGCTTCTCCTGTCTTCTCATCTCCCCTGCCCCCATCTGCCTCTTTATTCTTTAAGATTTCACTCTCCTCTGCCTCCTTCCCCTCACCATACAAGCATGCTGTATCTTTGTGCTTTAAAAAAAAAAAAAAAAGAAATATCTAAACTATGCTTGACTCCAAGTGCCTCTCCAGCTCCCACCCTATCTGTCTTCTCACTGTCATCTCTAAGCCTATCGAATGTGCTGTCTATGATTTATATGATTTGGACTGAATTTAGTCTCCATCTCCAACATAGATTCTTTTCCAAAGAGGCTTTTGCTTCTTGCCTGTCACAGAAACCAGTATCACAGAGTCTCTAATAGCCTTTGTCTGGCTGAAGCTCTGTGCAATTACTCCAGGCTGGCTGCCATCGCCTGTCAACTCCTTCCAGCGCTGCTGACCAAGCCCCACCTGAAACCTGCTCCTTCCCCAGCACTTCCACTTGTCTCCCACACCTTCCGGCACTTACTCAGCGTTACTCGGACCAGTCGGTCGCTGCTCACCCTCCCACCACCGCTCTGCAGGTCTGTGTCCTCATCCCTCTTCTCCCCTCCTTCTTGCCAGTATCTCTGAGCAAGCCCACTCTCCAAGCAGACTCAAATCCTACTCCCTCCGTCTCCTCTCCTTTCCTCAGTCCCCGTGGACAACACCATCACTCGCCTGTCATCCAGCCCATAACCTGGTTGTCATCTTTGCCTCAAACCTCCCTGCCGAGCCCCACAGCCAGGCTCCCATCACCTCGCACCCTGGTGGTTGCAATCCTACCCTGCTTGCAGCCAGACTGATGCTGCCCAGGGCATTTTCTTTGCCTGTTGTCCTGGCTGTGCCATCCCTCTCTTTGCAAGCCTCTCTTGGCTTCCCTTCCTTTTGTATTTTAGCCCCCTCCCGGGCTTTCAAAATCCAGTTGCAGCTTATCCCATCTCACACACTTATTTGCTGCTCAGAGTTTGAGCCCACCTCATCACAGCCACCTCTTTTCCACGTGTTATGTTTTAGATAGAAGTGCCTTCACACTTTCCTCTTCATTTCTGGGAGATTCTCAAAATCACACACATCTGACCCCGACCTCTGCCCCCAGCATAGTCAGATTTGTAGGCGTTTTGTAGAAGTTCCTGTCTCCACGATGCCCGCCGGCCTCTTCTGTTTCCTTGTGCTCCCTGGCGTGTTTGTCTCCCTGCGTTATCTCCCGTCTTGCACTCAGGTTGGAAGTACTTGGGGGGGAAGGAAATATATTTACATCCTGCATCTGCAGGGAGCCCCGCACAATGGGGCTCCTAGACTCAGGGGTGTCAGCACCACAGCACAAGCAGTTACCAACACAGCTTAAAGTCTGCGTACAGCTAGGTATGCTATTTTATATTCTGTGGATGTGAGAACACCAAAATTTCAATGTGCCCTTGCTCCACTTCTCCTTTTGAAGGATGCAATATTAGGATGAGATATTGTATACTGAAAAAGTCAGGAAATGCTAAGTTACTGTTCCCACGGCAATTGTAACTCAGCCTCATGTGGCAAGGCACAAAGGTTATCACCATACACAACAACAGAGGATGCTGAACTCATGCAAAGTGACCAAATTACCGCTGTGGCAGGCACCAGGTCTTTGAACTTCTGGGCAGGTAAAATCTTGGGCATTTAACGAGCTTTTAGCACTTAATTGTAGAAATTCGAAGTCCAATGCCTTATAAATAAAAGTCAAAATTATGCTGTGCTGCAAGTAGCCAGTCCCAGCAGTAGCTTGTAACCCTCTTTGCAGAAACACAGCTAATGGCAACAAGAAATATTTCCATTGCTTTATGAGCTCTGGTAGCTGTCAGCAGAGAGAGGGATCTGCCGATCAGAGAAATCTGGGAAGACATCAGTGTGTCAGAACAAGTGAAAAGACTTGACACAGAGGGCACATTTTTGTTGAGCAATTTGCATTAGCACTTCTGGACAAATTCTACATTTCACATGCAATTCACAAACCAACAGCAGCGGTGCTAATTGGTGCAGTTGCCACTCAAATGCGGTGCCTTGTTTGAGCTATCAGTAACGTGAATGAAGACTACAGACTCTTTTTTTGAAAAAATGCAGCAATTATTTCACAGGCTTTGGGTTGGGCTTCCCCCACCCCCACTTTCATCCTTATAATTTCATTATCTCGATACCTTAAAAAAAAAAAAAAAAAAAAAAGAATGGAGAAACGCAAACCTCAGAGAAGCTCGGCTGAAGTCCTTAAGAAAAAGCTGTTTGCAAAGAACGATGCCCTTCGTTAACACAACCGTTAGCCCTCCCATCGCAGTGAATTTGACCGTGTCCCAGAGTGCCAAAGCTAAATGTTGATCTGAAAAAACAGCAGTAAGTGGCAGAGCACTGGGGACTCTGAAAATCCCAGCCACCAAACCAGGGCTGTGCTCTGCACGTATCTGAAATGTTGATGGGGTGACAGAATCTCTCTGCTTCCTCTGAGGTGGTAATCGAAGTTATTTAACTTAAAACAGGGCAGATCTCTCATCCATCACTCTTTATCCTTTGTAAAATCAAGCCTCCCGAGAAAAGAAAAGTGCTTCCATGCTGCAGCTTTCTATTACCGCTGCTCACAGCGCTCAGGCAGCTGCGGCTCAGCTGAAGGAAGGTTTGCCTGATTCCTTTTCATAAAGTTGGACTGCTATTTTTAGGCCATATTTCCTCTAGGCCCCCACAGTGCAAACTCCAAAGGAGCTAATGGGATTGGCAGGTGCATAGGTTATTGGTGACCTCCTCTAGTCCAACATTCACATGCTCTTACTATATTTTTTCATAATGTACAGTGAGAAAGGGAGAAACCTACAATTAAAGACCTTCCTAGCCAGCCCCAGTAACAAATGCTCCATGAGAGACCGAAGTACAATAGCTGGAGATGGAACAGAACCAAAAAACCCAACCCTGTATAGATGCATGCCTAGATCTAAATAAATCTACATCTGAAAAATGTGATCTTAATTTGGTTGCATCTCTGCAGACCAGTAGGTATCTGCACTGTACGTTCACTTGCACCCCAATCTTTCTGCAGCTCCAAGACTCCCATCCCTTCTTCCTTCCCTTTAGATCTTCTCGGCCCAATCCTACCAAGGGTCCAACCTCACAGCTGTAGAAACCATTAGCAAAAGCCACACCTTTCCCTCAGCTCCCTGCTCTGCTCTGCTCAGAGAGCACCAGAGAAACTCCCAGGCACGGATGCCATCACATTTTCGACAGTGGAGCATGAACCAGACTGTTGGGCAAACTCACACAACCCCTTTTTTAATGACAGTAACTCAGCTTGGGCTTCCTACTGCCACACCCTGGGTTACAGGCACAGCGGCCACGTTCCCGTGACTGAATTCAGTAATTGCCCAATTATTTTGGGTATGACTGCACGTTTTTCTCCTTCTTTGGAAGCTGCTGCTGTTCACACCCCGTCTCCTGCTGATTCAGTGCTACCCAGCGAGGCAAGGGCTGGCTGCTGGCTCTGCGTGCCGCGCATCCCCGCTGCTCCAGAGGGCACATTGGCCCTGCTCCAAGCGCCCGGAAAGGGGGAGAGCTGTGCTGGTGTGACACGACGCATCGCTGCAGCCTCTTGCCCCCCCCCCCAGAACGCACGCAGAACAAAGAGTAAGGTGGGTAACAGTCATGGGTGTGAGCAATCTTGAAACCTCCAAGCTTTTCTCTGTTAAGCAACGCTCCCCTGGTTTCACAGCTTGCAGGCTGTTCTAGACCTGAAGCTGGGTTAGAGACCTCTGGGTACCGAACGTGAATTTTGGGTCACCACTGCCATGCTCACTGATACGCAGCATTAAAACGGAGAGCTCCTGAAATCTCCAGGGACACCGGTTGCCTCCTTCCTCCCACCTACTTTGTTCTCTGCCTGCGTTCAGGAGCTTTGGCCCAGATAGCTGATAGCTCAAACCCTCCGCAAAGAAAGGCGAGCGGTGCCTCTGTGAAACCACAGGCTGTGCTTCCTGATGGCAGAGCAGGGCTCCAATTTGCCAACGCACGGTATGGCCATCAGCTGCGATGCTACAAAACCCGCAGAAGATATCTTTGGACCTCTTAATATCTTATTTCTGACATATGGAGAGACTGGGGAGTTTGCAGTTTCCCACCTGCTTGACTATAATTCACTACAAAACATCAAACAGATACATTCAGCCCTTTGTAGACATATCATTACCTTATGTGTTCATGTAATGCACATCTGTAGCACATTGGCAGTACACCTAGTTAATGTGTGGGAGACTCCTAGGTTCAAAGCCTCCAGTGTTTCTTTTGTTCTCTAATGAATCCTTCTTTTGTTTGCCTCCCCCTCCCCTTAGGTTGTAGCTGTAATTCTGTCATTAGCATCTTAAAACTCTTTTCCTCCAAAACCACCTACAACACTACAATAAGCTGGGAACATACTAGGAAGCACCTAATGAATCACGATTCTTTCTTAAGACGAGTTTAACAGGTCTGGGGCACTGTTTGCAGCAGCACAGTTGCTTAGTTAGCAAACTCAGTAACCAAATATTCCCCTAAAAACCAGGAGAGGGGGGATTCCCGTGTCACACTCCAGCTGGTAAGCCGGGTTCACAACATTTCAAACAAAAGATGCATCTGTGACCACTGGGAGTGCCGCAATTTTTGTGAGTCTCTGCAGACCAGTCAGTGTCTGCTTCTCAGTGTCCAACACCCGAAGTGTTTGGGCACCTCCAGGAAGGCCCCAAAAATGGTGAGCTGTACCTTTTGGGTGGCAACATTTTGCTGAATTTTCATTGGACTTGAACCTAACGATGCCAAACCTGATTTCCTAGATATTATGCATGAGAACATGTGTAACACTGAGATATCACCTGCAATGCAGACCGGAAACTGCAGTGCACACCAGACCAACACTCACTGTCCCCCCCAGTACTGGCATCTTCCTGGACTTCACCAAAAGGGACCAGCTACCAACAAGTGCTGGGAAACGGGTAGCAGAAGATGCTGATAAGAAAGCGTTACCGCAGATAGGCACAAAGTCAGAAAGACTCTACGTGTGCTCCACCAATCATTTATCTGTACTTTACATGCACGGGGTTTTGTATTTACAAAAACGCAAACCTACTGTTCAACGATTTACTGGGCATTCAGCAGGCTAACTCCCGTGCCTTCCAAAATCGTCAGACCTCTTCTCCGAGACGGCTTAGGGACTGCTAGAGAGGGCCAGCAGTCAGGGTGTGATCTGGGGAATTTCCTTTGTGGGAAACCCAGAGCCATAGCAGGAAGGCCACACCACTGGCAGAAGTGTCAGGACTCCCGAGTGCTGCGCGGCTTACACGCCACGGACATCTCCAGCAGCGTCACTGCAGTGCTCATGCGTCCCTGTACCGTTATCTGACTGCCTGTGCACCCTAACAAAGACAGCTCAGCTTTATAAAGAGGCTTGTGATTCTTAGCCAGCGTGGCGATACATGCGTAACTTTGTCAAACAACTTTGAATTGTAGCAGAATCTGCAGATCTCAGCATTTGGTTTGTCACCACGAAAAACAACTCAGTTCCTTAGCAGGCACAACACATTAGTGATGCGTATTGTTGCCTTACATTTATCAATTAGCATTATTATCTTTATTTAACTGTAAGTGGCATGTTTTCTTTGCTGGCTTTCTTCCAAAATAATCTGTGACTCTGAGCTGAGGTAGTGTGTTTTCTCGCTGCTTCTGATGAGACATTTCTCTCTTCAAAAGCATAAACACACCGCCACCTGAAAAATGATGTGGTAATGATGCCCAGGAAGAAACAGACCACCATAAATAAAACCCATTCTTCCTCTCTGTGACTTTTCAGCAGCGATCCTGCAGCAAACTCCAGCTCCTTTGACTAGCCACTAAAATCAGCGGAGACACAAGGCAGAGCCCCACGTCTTCAAAGCTTCTCCTTTGTCCCTGCCCTCCCGTTGCTGCTCCTCACCGCAGCGCTGGGCACCCCAGTCCCATGGCTCTCAGCAGAGAGCTGCAAGAGGCAGCAGCAGCCCAGGTTCATCTCACCCAATAGCCAGAGCCCTTCCGAAAACAAAGCAGCACCAAGTTTGCTCAGACCGACAACAAAATGCAGCTGCAGAAGAGGAAGGCCTGCTGCGTCTTCATCAGGTGCTGGGCATGGACACACGTGCTTACAAGGGGAAATGACCGAGGATTTACAATGGCAAAAGCAAGGTATACAAGCTGAAGGACTAATTAACTTTTTCCCTCCCCTCAAAACAATCTCTTAGGGCCTAAAAATACATCCTATATCTTAGGCAAAACAAAGAGGAATATGTAGACTGTTAATAGCCACATTATAATAAAATCACCTCTAAAAATCCAGGAACCAAAGACATTCCTTTTCCCAAGGCTTTACTCAAAAGCAATCCAGTGTTGTGGCCCTCCTTCTCCATGTTTTCTCTGTTATTTTCCCTCGCCAATATCAGACAGCTTCAGAATCAATTTCCTCTTCTTTCTTAAAGGCTGTGGCCATGCTGGCTAGTGCAGGTAGCAAGCTACTGCATTTTCCTGAAGCCACAGTTGTCCCCTTAAAAGATGAAAGCTTTCCTCCATCATTGACTCAATAGTTAAAGCTCAGTGCTGCAGCATCAGTTTTACCATCTTTTCTAGGAGGATACAAATCATATCAGTGCAAAAAAGAGATCCAAAGATCATTTAAATGCCAAAACAAACTGAATTGCCTAATTAATCGAGTGAGGCCCCCACCTCTTTGAGCATAACTCGACCCGTTCAGCACTGGAAAAAACTCGTGTTGACACTGCCCTTGTTTATTTGGCTGCGTGTCAGCCCAAGAGGGTATATTTAGCCTCAGTGTGCTTGCAGGACTGCATCTTGCAGCTCAACAGGAAATCTCTGGAGTCGAAGCTAAAGATATCGCCGCGCGCTCGGAAATTTACGGCCAGCTGTAAAAGTGGAGCCGCGGCGGTCAGAGCGCTCAACAGCCTGCTTTCAAACGGGTGGGGAGGCCGAATTAAACACTTCTCTGTGCCGACTTCATGGCAGGCAGGGTGCACCCGACAGGCTAAGAATAGCAGCAGAGGCGGCTCTTCTCTTGCTCGGATAGTACCGGACCGATACAGCCCCTTCCCATTCCCAGGCGGGTCCTCGAGAGGAGCGGGCAGGGGGAGAAGCCAGGGCCAGGAGAGCTGGAACATGCACGTGGCAGGGCGCTGAAGGAGCGCAGGGACCTCCTCCTCCTCCTCAGCTTTAGGACATGTTAGCAGTTGGCCGATGTGTTTCAAAAAGGTAAATCACAGCAGAGAATAGGCATTCAACACAGGCTTTGTTTTTTGTTAAAAAAAATCTAGACGCAGGCTGTGGTGCCAGATCTAGGGCACGTGAACAGAAGGAGCACCCTTTGCTCCTGGTCTTGCCCATCCTCAGTGTTTTCATGGTGCCCTCGTGGCTTTTGAGCCTCACCTCGTGACTGGGTCCCACGGAAATACTTTGCTCGAGGGAAGCATTCTCTGAGGTGACTTTTGTGCTACAAGTTTAAGCGTTCTCTGAATGGCTAAAACTAACCACCCCCGCCTGAGCTCAGCGAAGGACAAGGCCTCAGAGCAAACTGTGGTTCGTGGGGAGTTGTTGTGCATCCTCTTGTCAGTACAGCCCTGACACACAACATTTGTATGGCGCTTTGTAAGGCACTGTGCTGTGTCAACCCGGGGGGCTCTGTGCTCAAGGATCGGGCCTTCCTACCCTACCGCAGCTATGGAACGAACGCAACCCAAGACCGTTTTCTGCAGAGATAAAGAAGAGACAGGATGTAAAGCCAGCTCTTGCTCTCTGTTAATAAGTGCTTTCTTTCTCTACCTTATCGTTTTCCCTCGAGTAAAGGCTGGCTGGCTGTTTGCATTTCATCTTGGCTTGGGGAACGCTTTGCGCGGTCCAAGTAACGCGAGCAACCCGGAGCACACCTCTCTTTGCTCAGTGACAGGACAGCCACGTATGTTTATGAAGCAAAATCAAAAAGGAGGAAATGTAAACAAGCAGTCCCTCTTGGACCAGCTCCTCAGGATACAAAGTGTTCTGTCAACAGCTGCTGAAGGAAGTACCGGGGTCCTTGGAGTCCTGCAGGCTGCTGATACCAAAAAAAGCAACTCTGCTAATCTAAATAAGATTAACCTGTTTTCTTGTAAGCTAAAAGTGGCTGATGCCACGCTGCCTGCAGCTGACCTGTCCCACAAGAACAGGCTAATTTCTTCGCCTCCAGACAGGTCATTAACTCGAGGACAGGGAGTAGATGGGTGGGCTTAGTCTTACAAAGTGTGCAGGAATTGTTTTTATTAACCCTACATGGGAGAAGGCTAGTTGAAAAGATGGGGTTCGGTGGTCTGAGGCATTCGCAATCCCATTTGGGTATTTTGGACAAGTCACCCCCTGCCTCAGTAGCCCAAACCATATTTTGCCTGAGTGCCGACACCAACACAGCACCCGGGGATCCGGCGAGCTATCATGACAACGTCTGCTAACCATGTGCTCCAAGAATATGTTTTCTTATAAAATAAACAACAACAGAATTGTATTCATTCTCTGCAAGCACTCAAACAAACCAACAGGCAAAACTCTGGTTCAGGACCAAGCCAGGTAGAAAAGAAAGAAGTTTATCCCCTCTATTTAACTCCCGCTTCCTTGGAGCTGTGTTCCTGAAAACATACAGTGAGGACCAGGCCGGAGAAGGCGGTCAGGCCGCCTGGCCTGCGAGGAGGGATTTGCTGTGGCCCAGGCAGCGCCAGTTCCCTGGATCCTGACACGAGCCCGTCCCTATCTCCAGAGCTCGGTGAGACCGAGCAGCAGAGCCCCGCGAATCTGTCACGGCTGTCGGGAGCTGACAGCTGCGCGCTCCCCCTCCGACAATCTGTTTCCTCTTTGTCAGGTGTAATTTGAGTGCTGCACACCACCAGGCGCACGTTCGGCCCCTCGTTACAGCCGCCTGTGCAAGGCTCTGTGCCACCAGGAGATTTAAGGCACGATGCTGAGGCGGAGGCTCGCCGGGGGCGGCACGGTGCCTGCCGGGCTGCACCGGCGTGTGGCACAGTGCTATCAACACTGAACCCCTGCAGGGATCAAAGCTCTGCCATGAGACCTCTTGAAGAGAGAAGCACGAGCCCATGTGGAGCCCTCTGCTTGCAGGCGCTGCTCCAGGAGCATGAATGCTCCTGGCCCAGTAGCCCTCTCCTGGGGCGGCTCTTTGGGACGGTGGCAGCTGCCAAAACTCACTGGGCCCAGTCATGACCTGGCTGGCAGATGATGGGAATCAAGCTGCGGTCCCTGGAGTACACGCCAGATGCTTAGGTTAAACTGCTGCTTTGGTTGAAGTGCCTGCACTTTCTGTTACATGATGCATGTCGAGCTAAAAAGGCTCTCCTCGAATAATCCCCGCGTTTTGAGCTTTGCCTGATGCCAGGAGTGCTCTCTGAGGGCACTGCTTGGAGGGGCATCACGTACAGCAGAGAGCACAATCACAGGAGGCAGAGATGGAGGCAATCACCCAGCCCGTCTCTCAGCCTGCACAGGATTGCTCCCTGGAGGACTTTTTTAGCCCAACGCGCAGGAATTGCTGTGACGAGGGGATCTCAGAGCACATCAGTGCTCCTTAACAAACAATGAAAGGCCTGGAAGAGGAGGTGATCAAGAACTTTGTGATATATGCCTGTTAGCAGACAGGTCCTCCTAGAGACGGCCCGGAGAGCCTTCTTGTTAAAAGCTAATTGGATGAGTGACATTTAAAAAAAAAAAAAAAAAAAAAGACGTGTGTCACTTCTCACCAGCTTCCCCCTGGCTCAGTTCAGACAATTACAGCTTAACTACCGGGGTTAAGCTAAAGCCTTCCACGGTGTCAGGATGGTACAGAGGGACACTGTCAGCTATTTCAGGTATTGAAATATCGTTTACAAGAAGGGAAAGCATTCCGTGTCAGCTCTTTCTTTTGCATCTGAAAGAAGTAAAAGTAGTTAAAAAGGAAAAACGTGGTGGGTGTTTTTCACCGTAGGCTTTACCTGTGGTCTTTCGTTTGCACAGCTGCTGTGAGAGGAGCCTAATCTGGGGTTAAATTGCTCTGTCATTTGACAATGGGGGACTGTGCGCCGAAAGTCTCATCACCAAACCACATCCTTTAGTGCCCCGTCCACACTTACCTACCACTAGGGATGGGGACTCCATCACTTCCCTGGGCAGCCCGTCAGTGGATAAAACAGTGGATAAAATCCCAAGATGTGACAACATTACCACTATGCTTATACATGGCTAGGGTCAGCAAGGGAGACCTTGCTGTTCCAGAGAGACACCATTTTCAGTAACAAAGCCTTGAAATGCAGAAATGTAAAGTAAATTGATGTAGAAAGCTATTAAAACTTCGTTTCTAGTGTTGCCAACATAACTAAATATTTAGTTATGATGGTATTTAGCTATGTTTAGAAATGAAAGATAGGATTTGCAGTTTGTTTAATACTGTATCTTAAGATATTTTTTTTCCAGTGTTAAAGTAACTACCTGGTGCACTGGAAGTCAGGAAATATATGCAGCCCTTCAGTGGCTGCTAACCCACTACTGGATCCTGAACTTATCTGTACAATGGGCTAACACTTACATCGTGCTGAGACCCTCAGGGCATATGTGTGCAAGGCACTAGTACTTCTTCCACATACATTTCACCGTGTTCAGGGTCAAATTTGTTCTTGGATGCCTGCACAACGACCGTGCCAAAAGCAATGGATGTGCACGTACGCTTTCGAAAAAAAGAGGCTCTGGCTTTCTGACGAGAAGGTTTTTGTTGTTGCTTGGTTTTCAGCAAAGGCCTCTTTCCAAGGGCACAGGGAACCACCCTGCTGCCACACGACAAAGGGTGAGCGTTTCCCTCAACCACACGCACGCTCTGTGGAAACTCTAGAGGACTCACTTGGGAGAACAGGGAGGCTTGGCACCAAGCTCCAGGAGAAAGGTTTAATTTCTTTTTTCTTATGTTTCTCTGCTACAGAAACTGCTCTTTTCGGGGATGTAACATGCAGTCACACGTGTGGACCTCTCCTTTGTGCCTGGCATCTTGTCCACAGACCCAAATGAAATTTGTCCTGTAGGACAAAATGCCCAGTCAGGACAAAAAGCTGTCAAACTCGTCCATTTTAGACAACAGAGATCTCAACCAGAATGAAGTTGGCAAATGACCCAGTAACACACAACCAGTGCCGTCACCAAAACATCTGTACCCTCACCAAAAAGACCTCTCAGGAAACCTCGTCATTTCAATACTGTGAACATTACTTGAGTAGGTTTTTGATGCTCAGCATTTGTTACTCTTTTACACCAACAACTAACGCATTTTTCTCTAGTTTCCCAGAAGAAGCCATTTCAGAATTTGGGGGTGCCTGGAGGGACAGGACAGCTCAAAACCCTGTGTACAGTACGGGGCCGCCTCTGACCTGCCCGTTTTGAAACAGAAGTCTCACTCATTACTCATGTTTGTGCATGTCCCTAGCCACTGGTTTTGGTGTCGGGGCCTTGCAGCCAGTACGTGTGTCAGGGGATGGACCTGTACAGCACGGCAGTCAGGCCAAGGTTACCAAAGGTGCAGCAGCCAGCGTGGTTATGAAAAAAAAAAAAAAAAAAAGCACCAGCATTTATTTACAGATCCGCATACCTGCTGGTTTGATTTGATTTTCGTCTGCAGTGGGATCTTCCATCACTATCCTCTGAAATGTGGATTTGTAACTTTATTTTGGGGGGCAGTCTTCAAAATCATCTGTTATCAGATGTCACATTCTTGAGTTCATTTCAACTACTGCTCCTTCGCTGTGCTAAAATAATGAATAATAAATAACGGTGGCAGCAGCAGCAATAGCGGCAGCTGCAGGGAGACATCCAAAACCAATCCACAGCACAAAAGGAAACAAGTCATATCTATTTCTCTCCTTCTCTTCTAATATCTTGTCCCATTTTTTACCAGGGGTTTTGCTGCTGTTGTTGTCCACTTAATCTTTTGTTTCCCTTCTTTCTTTCTACCAAGGAATGTGGAGGTCTCTAAAGGGTCAGAGGATTTCACCGTGCCAGCCCTCCGCTTATTTTAGGTACTGACTGTTACTGGAATACATAATTAAATCCTAAAGACCGGGTAAGGAGAAGGTGCCCCAACCAACCTCTGCTCTTGCTTTTCTGCAGATCTGAGGCCTTTCGAGCCCATCCTGGATAGGGATGATAAATTCCTACTCAGATAAATGTTATTCAGCATACCAACACCCCCGGACACCGATTTAGTTTATTATTCTTCTCTCTATCACCCCTGACGTTGCAGGGCCAAGCAGCTCAAGTAAAACAGTGCCTGAAGGAAGAATGCACATGATGATACCATCCGATTCCTCCTCCAGCACCCCCAGCCTGCTGACAAGTCGCTTTTCCTTGGCCAGTCCCCCGGGACGTCGGGAAGGTCGTGCTGCGGTGTGCTCTGGCTGGCTCACCCCTCACACCACGGTAGGACCAGCCAAGCCAACAAACATCCCCCTGTATATGCACCCTGCAGCTCCGAGAGAATTACGGCCCGTGGAGGCAGGACAAAATACTTAATCGGTCTGAAAACGTTACTGAAAGAGCAAAGGAAAGCATAAGGGAAAGATGCATCTGTCCGCGATCAGAGGCTGCTCCTGTCCTGAAAAGCAGCCATCTTTCTGCTTGCCCCCTCACCAAATTTGACTTGAAAAGTGAGTTTCAAGAGAACGGCTCAGCAGGGGCCTTCAGCGACTGAAATACTGTATCTGTGACTTTTGTACACGACACGGGAACAGTTCTCTGTGATCTATGCTCAGGGCTGATTGCCGGATCTTTGTTCCCCAAAACAGCCACGGTAAGGAGCGGTACAAAGGCTGTGAGCTCACATCTTGAGGGAAAATGAGCGATTCACTCTGACCACCTCTGGCCACTGAAGGGACGCCACTTGTGGCACTGGAAAGGCAACATGCGGTCTTGTTGGCTGGGGAAACGGTGACATTATTTCTGAACTGTGGCCTCACAAAGTGCTTTCTGCTCTGAACACAGAGTTTAACTTAAATACTGGGGCTGGGTAAAAAGTTTCTTTTGAGTCTTTTCCCCAGAAAATCACCGTATCAACTGCATAGCAGTCATCACAACAGGTTCCTGTTTTCAGGGAAAAAAGTAATAGTTTTGCCAAATACTTAGGGAGAAAAGTGCTTATAAAACTGAACATGTCAGACATCTTCCTACATTCAGCAAAAATGTTTTGTATTTTTCAAGATGAGACAATATTTTCTAGAGAAGAAAAACCTATGTTCTCTTTCCAGCAACACTCGACACCATTTTTTGTCCAGTGACGCTCTTCTGAAGGCAGCTGTCTGACCAGAGTCAGAGGCTTTGCTGATGGCTCACCATTGCACTTGGCAGATCAATGTATGCACAACCAACCAACCAAAGTACCCCTACGCAAACTAAACAGCATGTGCTGACCACTTCTAGAAGGCAACCTCCAGAGCTTCTTTGCGAAAGTTGATTCATTTTGAGACAGCAGTGGAGCAGCTCTTATAATATTTGTTCTTATAGTATTTATGAATACTATATGTTGATCTGGTTATTGTAATGGCTACTGTACAAATGTACTGATTTAATTTCATCAAAGGGGACAAAAAAAGCAGCCAGGAAGGAAGGAAGAAGTCAGGACACGGTCAGTAATTGTGGGTCTGCTGAGAGACAATACCTGCAATATTAACGTCACAGATCCTGCCTCTAGCCAGCTTACAAATGGTTTAGAAATGACTCCACACAACCCAGGTGAGAACAAGAACAAAAACTAAGTGAATTCAGAAAGGGATGACTTTGAAAGAGAAAAGAAATTGCTGGGGGAAGACAGCTGGGAAAGATACCTGCTGGAATGTCCTAAAGAGTCTACCTACGGTACTATCTGGTACCAAGTCAGGGAGATGTGCAGATGCAGTGCTGATTTATGGTCTGTTAAAATAAAAGAAACTTTGTTCGCCACTGGCCATGTCTTTCTACAAGGAAGAGCCAGGCTTGTCCAAACTCACCCCGCTCCAGTTGACCACAAGACACTAGGTAGCCTAGAGGCCATTGCAAGAGCGGGAGGATTTCAGACCCAAGCCTTGGGAAAGCTCGGAGCTCAAGCCTTGCAAGACAGGCTTGAAGAGTCCAGGAGGAGTTACTAGCTCTGTCACTGTGCCGAGTCTAGCCCTAAGGTCTGGAAGCCTCAAAGAACTGAATTTCATGACAGCATCCCACTTGACAATTGCACAGAAGTGGTCTGAAGGACCTGGAGGAAGGGGACACCAGCCACCCTCTGGGGCAGCTCTGGGGACCAGAGTCCTACCTCTGCTGCCATGCGTGTTTTTCTTTGCACAGTAAGAAGGAAAACATGGCTGGTTCATTTTCTAGATATAGAATAGCATTATTTGTGAACCACATATTTTACAACATCAGTCTGGAATTGAGGTACAGTGTTGGTAATTTACAAATTTACATTTACCAATTTACATATTGGCAATTTACCTTTTCAAGCCACTGAAAACACATTACACTGCCCCTTACTCTCCTGGAAGAGTTTTTTCTCTATAGACACGTGTAAAAAAAAAAAAAAAAAGCAACAAAAGTGCTCCTGAACTTGATTTTTTTTTAAACCATAGAGCTAGGGAACTTGTCCAAGGGCATTCTGTATATCAGATCTAGATTCCTGACAGGAAGATGCTGTAGCTGTTTATATTTAAAAAAAAAAAAAAAAAAAAAGAAAAAAGAAGGAAAGAAAGAAAAGTAGCACGCCTGTGCAGCAGAAAGTATAAAGACAGTAGCTCAGAGCAGACAAGGAGAGACCTGGCAGTTCTCTGGCGGCGTAGCTCAGTGTGACTAACGCGACCAAATGCCAACACGCGCTCTCTAAACCCTCGCCCGGTCTGATCTAGCAGCAGCTGTCCCCGTGGACGGGGAGTTTCTTGAATCCAAGTTCCAGCAGCAACATGATGGATGCGCTGCTCCAGGCGGCTCAGAACACGGCCACACCGGGCGAGCTGATGAGATCTGCCCGCTCCTCTCCCCCTCTGGACGCAGCGTTGCACAGAGACACGCCACGGAGCACATGGAGCAGGAGGTCTGTAAAAGCCACTGTGTGTCCTCGTTTGCAGACAGGCTCTGCTTTCCAGTGCTAAACACCTACGTGCCTCCCTCCTGGCCTTCCACTGCGGGACATCCAGAGTTGACAGGCGCCTTTGCAAGAGGCACAGGGGGGAGCAGGCTCTCAGCTGCCACTAGCTACAATGGTCGGGGAGTGTTTGTCAGGGTGGCTGGTGGCAGACCGCTATATGGCTGGCTGTGAATGGGGTTTCTGTGCGCCTTTCATGCCATTGTGCGAGGCTGAAGTGCAGGACAATGAGAATGGAAACATTTCGCCTGTTGTTGACATCTAACTGCCTCCTGGAGGATACAGTCTCCACCAGACAGATGGCTAATTTCTTTACCTTCACCTCCTCCTGCAGCACTCCAGCGTTAGTCTGATGGTCTGCCCCTGGAGTGAAGCCCTAATTGCTGTCAAACGTTCACAGACAAAAGCGGTGTCTACATATCATTCATGCAAGTGTTGTTAACGGGCTGTGAATTAAACAGCAGAAGCCACTTGTCAACTGACTCCAGCGTGATCCGTTTTGCTCAGACACCGGCTCACGTTTTACAGGATCAAGGCTGACAATTTCCACCGCGGCGCAGGCAGGGACCGCCCGCACGGGAGGATGCGGCGCCTGCCCCTGAAACACCTGGGCCGCTCGGCCTCCGTCGGGCTTACACGTGGGGTGTGCTTCCCCCCTGCTGCTCGGAAATCCTCCCAATGAAGAAAAACGTTCATTTTCCTTTGTCCTCGCTGGCGAAAGCCAAGTGGCCGCTCAGGATGAGGTGGGTGCGGAGTTCCTCATTTGTCTTGCTCGCACACGAGACGTATTTTGGGACCGACGAACTTCGTGCTTCCTGGAGCCGCCGCCGCTGAACAGGCAGGTAGTGCTAATGGCCAGACAGTGACAGTCAGCCACCGGTGGGCTGATTGGATGCACATTCATCTTCAAATTATGTTGTGTGACAGCACAGGCTGCTGAACACCATTTTAACATGCAGAGTAACTCCTCGGGAGGCTCTTCATTATGCATTCGGCGGGCTATTTTCAGACTAAACAGCATGTCAGTGGCTGTGTTTATCCCTTTCCACCTGGGCAGAGGAAACAGTTCAATGTCCCCCCGGGGAATTAATACATATTACAACCCACACGTCGATTCCCCTCAACAGAGGAAAATGGCCAGACACATTACACATTCCCAGAAAAATATCAAAGCCCCGACTATGAGGGACTGCTAGGGGGAAAAACGCGTTCGAGCAGCGACCCCCAGCTTCACAGAAGCCCATTTCCACGGGGCCAACACAAAACCCTACACACATGAAGGCACACGCATGCACACAGGGCAGCACGCTGCTGCCCCACAGGCGGTGCCACAAGCATCGCCTTGGTCCCCGCATCGCTGTTGGCCCCGGCGCAGAGCAGGCAGCATCTGTGCGGGGGCTCAGGGGGCCCTTCCCTCTCCTCCTGTCTCCTTCCCAGCGTGATTTACTTGCGCTTGCTGGGAATACTTCATCTCTTGCCCTTTTACAGATTCGACTGGTGGCTTCCTGGGAATGGATTCGTGCCCGTAACTCCACAGCAGCGACTGAAGCGTGTAAAGATCAGTGTTATTCCTCTTCTGCCTTTAACCCACCCATCTTCAACAGAAAATGCACCTCCAAGAAGCTACTTTCCCCAAGCCTTGGGCTACACCTAGGGGTTCTCCTGGCAAGACCAACAAAGAGAAATGAAAATGTGATAGGGACGCCTGTGGTTTTCTCACCAGCAGTGCAGAGGCTTACATGACCATGCCACACAAGCCACCTCAGTGCCCTATGCAGCACAGCCCACCTCTGCCACCACCTACCTGAACCCAAGGGTTGGCTCGAGGCCTTCCCGAGCACTTGGCAGAGACCCCACGGCCGGGCGAGGCTTTCCCACACTGCCTGCGAGCTGGCAGGGGTGGCAGGACTGCAGGAGCCAGGCTCCCCGCGGGATCCCAGCCAGGACACAGGCCCCCTGCTTATTCCCAAAGCGGCTGCACTACAGCCCTGACCTTTCCAGATATTGCCTCGGAGTGGGGTATGATCCAAACTGACCCACTGCTAATTGAATGCCTCTAATTAAACGCGGGTAGTTCTGGAAGTCCCTGAGCTGAAAAGCTTGGAGAACCTCCTGGGGGAGAGGTCCGCAGTCCTGTCCCCCCAGGCACTGGGGATGCTCACCATGCAGGACGGGACGCTGGCTCCCACCCAGGCAGGTCACCAGTGGGTCCCTAAAGGCCCCCCCACTTCCAGCAGCACACACATGGGTGGGCAGCAAGAGGAAGGCGCCCGCCTGCGGCGGGGGGCCGTGACAGGGGAGCTCACCAAGTCGGAAGCCCCCCTCACCGCGTGTAAAACACACATCCAATTTGAAATGAAAGCCTGTTTATTAAAATTGACACTTCTATGGTGCCTGCCCAGCTGATTAGAAGTAACAGCTGTGAAGCCGGCAGTGAAGAGGCCTGACGTCCCAGAAGCTGCAGCAGCGCTTTATATCCTGCTTCATTACTGACTTAACAGCCACGGGAAAAGATTTAGAGCCAAGCTCCTGCAGCCTGCGAGGGTTGCTCAGCTCCGCGCAGCCACCTGCGGTGCCAGCTGCCCGGCCCCGGCAGAGGGGAGCTTTGGCACCCCCTGCCCACGCTGGGGGATGCTCGTGGGGCACCCACCTGTGTGGGGTCCGGCGAGGGTCTGCCGGAGCAGGAGGGAGGCGCTGCGAGCCGCTCCTCGCGAGCGGGGCCGTTCCTCCTAACAACGACAGCAAAGCTCATTCGGGATGGCTTTCCATGGCAGAGGAATAGTGAATTCATTACACTGCAGGGAAAAACTGAGAGGTTAAAATAAAATGGCAGCAGGTGCATCTAATAAGATTACAAAGTCCCCCTGGGATGTACTTGGAGAGCGGTTTCACTGTGTATTTTAAACCAGACTACACTGTTGAAATCAACAGGATTTTAGTTGCAAAAGGCAGGCTAATTGGGAATTCAGTTCATGATTATTCAGGTATAAGGCATAACGTAGCCAGAGATGTGTTGAAATAAAGTCTGCTTGATCTAAGCGAGGGAGAACAAAGTGGATGCACCTCGTGAGTACAAATGCATGAGACCGGAGTATGGAGATACGGGTGGAAGTACACCTTGCAGAGATTTCTGTACTGTCATTAAAAAGACATTCCAGGGAAAATAGAATGAAATATATTGTGCTGAAATACCATTTAGATTCCAAGGCTTTCTGCTTTAATACCTCACACAGCCTCAGAGGAGGGGCTAGAAATGCCAGTATATCATCCTGAACTAACCAAGCTGCTCTCAGATCTGTAGCTTATAGATGACCTTACATAATGAATTGAAACAAACCTTAAACTTTATTCTAATGTAACTGCGAAAGAAAAGAAAAAAAAAAAAAAACCTGCAATTCTGCCACGTTCCATCTAAGCATACCTGTACCACCACCTTCCAGACGTGCTCATAAGGCATAGCTGACAGCCTGAACTGAAGAGATGCTCTGAAGAGCCCACACGACCCTTCAGATACATCTCTGCGTTCCTATTCGAGCCAATCAATCCGGCTCCCCGAGTGTCAGCTGGTAACACACACATCGGTCAACATCCCGGCACCGCAGTCACAGGGTAAGCTGTATTCACAGCTGGAAACTTAGCTTAGCAACTGCTTACATTTAACTAAAAGATAACCCTGGATTATGCATTTCGCACAGCAGAGGTTAAAAACCAGACTAGGGCTCGGGTTAATGGCAGTACAACATCTCTGCCTGACCCCGCGCACACATAATGTTATCTTCTGTAATGCTTCCTCTCTGTTCCTCCCTTCTGTGCTGTCCAGGAAAAATCAGGGAGCCCCCCCCAGCTGGGACTTACCTGTATAGGCTCTCTGTAGGGTCAAAAGGTGCCAGCTTTTGCTATCACAAATCCCACCCTGTGCTCTGTGGGTGGCTTCCAGCTTCTGCCTAGGAGCATTAGCTTGCTCGCCTTAATATCATTACGCTAGGCGTGGTTACCCCTATGGGATGCCACCAGCCGTTGCAAATCTGTACCTCTAGGGCTCAGGAGCAGAAAGCATCTCTACCCGTTTCACCCCAAAAGCTGGCAGCAAGGTAGATGTTTCAGATGGCTAAGTGGAAACAAATGTGTTTCGCAGACAAGCCCCACCTGCGCCATTGCAAAAAGCCTGTAATGTCAACAGCTGACTGGTAACAGGCCTCTTAATGGTAATGGGATCTGCCTGGAAGAAGCCACTGGAGGCAAATGTCTTTCCCAGTGAGGTGGAAAAAAGCCTCTGGGGAGTGACAGGTTTTAAGGCAAAATGGGCCAGCCTGCACGGGACGGCTCCTCACCGCCCTGCAGCCGCAAAAGGCAGCGAGCTCCAAGCCTCTCCATCATCTCGGTGCCCGTGTTTCTGCCTCCTCATGGAAAGCTGGGGACAGTGGCTGTCCTGGGTGTCCTCTCAACATGTCCATCTCAGCAGGGTGCAGCTGCAGCACAGGCAGTGCCGGAAAGGAGCTGTGCTCCTGTGCCTGTCCGTTAGCAGAAAACATCCATCAGCACCCAGTGGCTCAGTAGAATACCTCTACAAGGGCTGGAGGTTGTCACACAAGGTGGCCGATGCTGTCCCCTTCTTTGCTCAGCTCGTACCCTGCACCGAGCCGTGCTGACTGTAAGGATTTCAGCTCTTTGGGCTTAGAGAACGCGACCAGCTGGCAGAAAGGGGCTGCAGCCTCCTCTCAGCAGCTCGTACATGAGCAGAGCTCACGTCGGAGAGCAGGGCACGCATCCTGCCCTCTGCCAGCAAGCAGGTGTCTCCCTCCAAATCCAGCTGCTCTGGCTGAGCGGTGACACCTCAGTCAAGCCTCCTGGTGCAGTAAGGGCTTTCTACTCCACCCCCGTCAAAAAGGAAAGGGTTAAGTAGCATAAAGAGCAACTCCTCACAAACCTGCTCTTTATAGCTGAGGCAGATCAGGGAATGTTCACCGGAGCAGCAACGCTGGCACACTTGAGGAGCAGAGCAGTGAACTCCTCCAGTAACGGCAGCACAGCCATTTGCAGCCTGAGCTGCGAGCTGCAGCCTCCCGGGGAACAGCAGGATTCAGCTACGCCAAGCCATCTGAACTTTTAGTGCCAGCTACGACGTGTAAGAAAGAGAGCTCAGCTTAATTTTAGATCTGGGGTAGAGTAAGAGGAGTTGCAATGAGAGAAATGTGCATATTTCTAATTGTTTGGAGCGTATTTGATGGAGAAGGCGAAGAAACCACCAGCACCACCGCCTTTTCTGAGCTGTTTCTCAGGCAGGAGCAGTACGTGAGGCACCAGCGAGACCAGCACTTGACTACACGTGCTTCCCAGCAGTTTTTAATCCCAGCTTCTCAGTCCCAACAGAAACAAAAGCAGAAGGCGAATTGCTCCTGGCACCCCAAAAACGTCCCCGATCACACGAGGCTACGCATTACACCCGACATGTGTACACCACTGCATTAACCCCTGTAGTGCCAGCCGCCCATGCCACCCGCATGCTGCAATTATCTACTCATGCTTGACTGAAATCTCTCTACTCTTCCCATCCATTCCCTAGTGCCACCCTCCCAGAAGTGTTTAGGAGCAAACCAGATCCCTAGTACTTCTACAGGAAGATTTGGAGGTAATTTTAGAATCACACAATTAAGGGAACAACTTTACTGTGAGTCAGAAGCACTTCAAGGAGCCACAATCAACCAGTTAACAGAAAAATGACAACGCATTTGATGGCAAAAAAGGTTACCGACACTGAAATACTGTCAGCCAAGGTCTGCTGGAGTTGTGTCGACACGTGACCGCCCGTTTAGGTCCCCAAGAGGCCCCAGGAACACCAACTTGAGCCCTGACATGGTCTCACGTGGGAGGCTGGTCCCATTTTCTGGACAGCCACCCTGTGAGGCAGCATGCGTGTATTC
Organism: Cygnus olor; assembly: GCF_009769625.2. Lineage (NCBI taxonomy): Eukaryota > Metazoa > Chordata > Aves > Anseriformes > Anatidae > Cygnus > Cygnus olor. The sequence goes on along the minus strand of NC_049172.1, from coordinate 37,384,458 downwards.
AGCAGATGCAACTAACCAAAAAAGAAACTCAGCAGTTGGCCCTGGGGGTTGCTGTTTGGGCCGGGAGCTGGCTCTGCCAGGAGGAAGAGCTGGGCCCCTTCTCCAGCCCATGTTCCTCTGCTCCCCGGCTGGGGACTCCTGCGGTCCCGCACCCTCCGGCTGTCCCTCTGCCCAGGACAGACCCGCTCCAGAGCTGTCACTCGGAGCCAGGGGGATGCCGATGGCTGACGGGTGCAGGAGGTAACTCAGCGGGGCCATACGAGCTGCTGCTGCTTTAGGGAGGGCGACAGCTCACCTTCCCCGTCCGACTGGGGGGCTGCTCTCCCGTGCCAGCCCCAGCACCACGAGCCACTCGGCAGAGTGGGAGGGCAGCTGGCGAGATGGCAGCCCTGGCCGTGCCACCCAAGGGCTCCATCACCTCTTCTGGCCAGCGTTTCAGTGCAGGAGATCAGCCCTCCCCTACCAGCCCACATGGGAACTGCAGGTTTTTCCACCAAGTCAGCGGCTTCCTTAGAACTGAGGCCCTCTGCGCAACAGGGCGCGGATGCAGATACGTTAATTCTGTTTCATGATTTTAGCACCTTCGTCTCACAGGCAAGGCGCTTCTAAACCCCTGGTTCGATTTTAAACAGCGGGAAATGTAGTTTAATATGTTTTTCAGTAGTGGTAAGAACAGAAAGGGAAAAATAAAGGGAATTGGGAGAATAAATGGCACAGAAAACTGAATGCCGTATCCACAAAACAGTACGCAGTTTTCACACAGAGCTGATTAGCATGAACCGAAGGGTTTAAGAAAGCGAGAAGGATGGTGCTAGGGGGAGAGCAGAACACCGCTGCTAACACAAAGGCCTTCATCCCTAGCACTTAACGTCCCTTCCTCCCCTGGCTGTTTCCCTCTTTGTGTCTGTTTTCCTAAATGGGAAATCACAACAGCCTCCTTACTCATAATTAGGAGGATAACCCTCAACCCTAAGGGGCACGGTCAGCACACCTACTGCGGCCCCCAGCGAGAGGTCTGGGCCAGGAGGGCTCCCAGAGCTCGGCCCCGCTGTGTGTGAGCGTGCTGAAACCCTCGTGCTTCCCTGCACCGTGCCAGCTCAATCTTCTTCAGTCTGACAGCAAGCTCCCGAGTCACTTCCACAGCGGCCACCTGCGTGGCGGGGGAGCTTCGCTGCTGGAAAACCCTCTCTGGAACGGCTGCAGTCTATTAAGGCGAGCCCAAGCCTGTGCCAGCTCACCTTCACGTGCCGGGCCGTGAGCTCTGGCAGCTCAGGAGCCAGCTCAGAAACGATGAAGCTGTTCTCGCTGCACGGGGAGCTGCTTCTGGAGCAGGGGCAGGGACAGCTGGGCACAGCGACCTCCTCGACCGCAGCACAGCAGCTCACGGACACCTGCAGGCGAGGGCCCTGAGAAGGAAGCAGCAGTACCGGCGGATGCCGTGGGCCGTGGTCGACGTTAGCACAGGCTCCATCGGGCGCACACGTGTGCGGGGCACACAAACGTGTGGCTGCGCGCCATCCCCTCGGGGTTCTGTTTACACGCGCCTTATCCCATCCCATCCACGTGCAGGGCTTTCAGCCCATACCGCCTTTTCTCCTCGCTGTTCCAAATTCTTCTGTGTTCACCCCAACTTTTTACGGAGGGGGGTGCCTGTATAGCAAGTAATGGGCAAACCAGGGAGGGAAGGCTTCTGCCAGCTGTGCCATGCCCAGGCCTGGCATTTCGGCGCCTGGGAGGCAGCAGCAGCGGGGTGCGTGGTGGGCACACGCTCGTCCCCTCTTCTCACCCCGGAGGCTCTGCTGGGGACGGTGCAAGCGACTTGTCCGGGAGCAGCCGGCTGCCAGCCGGCCACGCTGGCCGTGCTCCTTTGTTTCTCGGTCTTTCTCTCAGGGCAGCGCACAGAGGGAGGCTGAGGCGTGTGCTCAGCAGCTGGGCTCTGTGCCCACAAAGCAAGCAGGGAAGGAGGTGGCTGAAATACCGGCAGAGCAGCTTGCTTGCAGCGAGGGGAAGAGGCAGCGTCAGCGCTGGCGCTGCACTGGAGATGGAAGCGGGCTTCCCTGGGGAGACCGGGGTGCCCGAGTGAGTACCGCAGGATCAAGTAGTTCGGCTTGTACTTCGAACCTCAAAGCTGTCGCTGCTGAACGGTGCCTCTCTGGGGAGGCACAGGGCTGTGGTAGGACTGCCGGCAAAGCAACAGGCACAGGTGTACCCGGAGAGCCAGCAGCACCCCTGCGAGGGGTCCCGCGGCAGCGGCTCTCAGGCAGCCCTGCTGCTGCCCACCTCCAGCACCCTGTAAGTAACCCCTGGGGCAGGGGGCTCAGGAGAGGGGAGCCCGGCCCACAGAGGCCCAGGTGTGGAGCAGCACAAGCCAGGGTCCCTGGCCAGCGCTCCGGTGCTGTTCGCCCTCACCTTTATCCCCCTTGTTCATCCGCACTGATTTTCTTCTGTCCAGAGTTTACGTATTTATGCTTAGCTGTGACTATGCCCCCCAGACTACGTGGGTCACTGGGGCTCAACAACCAGTTAAGAAGGGGTCGTGCTGACAGCAGCGCTCAGACATATATTAACCACAATAACAACTGGAGCCCGCTATTTGTACCGCGGAAGGGAAGGAGCAAATTACAAAGCGCCCTCTCCGTTCGGCTGGTGGCCGGCAGCTGCTCCTGCAGCGCTGCCTCGGAGCCCTGTTATTTTATTGCCACCATCTTTACGAGTGCCCAGGGAAAGAGCAGTGGCAGCTTTGCAGGCTGCAGGAGCAGCTGTCCTCCTGCTCCGCCGCAGCCGGCGAGCTGACACCAGCGCCCGGCGCTGGGCTTTCCACGGCCCCTCCGCTTCCAAGCGGGGCGGCGAGCGGCACGCGGAGCCACGCGCTGACCCAGGGAGAAATTAGCTAATTGAAACTGTGCCGCCAGTGCGCTGAACGCCGGTCACTTAAATCAACCTCCCGCTCCTTCCCCTCACCTCCATCCCCTTCTCGCCACCTTCCTCGTGCCTCTGTCCCCCGTTCTCCCCCCGCCGCCTCCTCCTCAGCCCCCCTTTTCCCAAACTGTCTGACTTCTAATCCCTCCGGGGTGATAAAAGCGGGACCGACAACAAAGGGAAGGCGACAGGAAGCCCCGTTATTTATCTTCTGCGTCGTGCCTCCCTCCCTCGGCCCCAGGTAGCTCCCCGGGCAGGGGCCAGGTCCCCCCGGCAGCGGGGTGCCGGCGCTGGATGGGGTGGGAGCGGGCTTCTCCCCCTCCCCGCGCCCACGAGGTGCTCGTCTTTCTCCTAGCAATTACCGCGGATGATTTATGTGGCCAGTCGAGAGGGCCTGCCAGGGTTCTTATTTCATCTCTGAAAAAAAGGGACTCTGCTGGAATTTTATCAGGGAGCCCGGATTACATTGACAGCTGCCTTTTGTTTTGTTTTTAAAGACCTTCCCTTCGGAGCGCCGCGCGCCGCCTGGAACGAAGGGGGGATGCGACACCGAGCAGAGGGTGTCCTCGGCCCCTCCTGTAAGAGAAAAACCCATTTCCCTCTCTCCGCGCACGTTTTAAGCGAGGCCATTTTTAAGGAGCTGACGGACATCTGAGAACGCTGCCCGCTCCCGTCAGCTCCAAGCAGCGTTTTATTTCACTTGACTGCAGCCACCAAGGCGACAGCTTTTCCTCCCCGGTGCCAGCTGACGGAGGGCAGCGCCGAGCCTCCATCCCCACACCACAGCAGGCACCGAATGCAGCTCAAAGCACAGCAGCACACGTGGGCACGGACAGACACACAGACAGGACTGACTGAACCATCAACCTGCCAGCAGCAAGGGGCACGAGCGAGTATTTAACCAAGTCTCTGCCTCCTGCTGTTGTTTCCATTAGTGGCCGGCTCCTGCACACCCACCAAAGACATCTGAAAGCGTTGGTTCTTTTCTTGCACGACTTGGGCTCCCTGTAGGTGCTTGCAGGGCCCCGTGTAGCACGGGGACGTACGATTTCTGAAGGTGCAGCTCTGGTCCTGAGAGGGCTCGACCTACACGCTGTGCCTGGAAAGCAGCTCGGGGTTTGGTACAGAGCGGGGGGCTTTCTCTGCACCACGGGGTGGGTGCGGGGAGGAGAAGAGCACGGTAACTGCGTGTAAAGAAGTGACCAGGATCACAAAAGGGAGCCGAGCAGCCCAGTGCCGGCACCGGGAAGGTGACAGGAGCGGCGCAGGGCTCACACAAAGGAGAGGCGTGTCTCACCGCACAGGGCTCTGTCAGCCTGCAGCCCCGTCATTTCCCCGGCACACGCTCAAAGTGTTTCCCACACATTCGCCTCCCCAGATGCAGGCTCCAGCTTCCGCTGTGCTTTTCTACTGACACCGCCGTCTCTGCGGGTGGTTCTCTGCCTGCCCTCACTGTGCGGAAGGGCTGGACGTGCATTTGGGGGGAACAAACCAACAGACAGGGTAAATAGTTTTCTTGCTTACTCCTTCCTGCCCCCCATCGCATCGCCACTTCTCCCCTCGCTGAGCCTCAGAGCTCCCAGCTCCCCTGCCCTCTCACCTCACTCTCCCAGGCTTTTTGCCTGTCCCCAGGCATAGCCGGCACTGCAGAAGCGGTACAGAAAACGGGCTGAGAAAGGAAAAGGGAGCACAGCCCCCCCGCAAAGCGGCGTTGTGCCTTCGCCAAGCCCCTGACCCAGCTTCGCGGGCTTCTGCAGCTTGCTAGCGGCGCAGCTACAGCCATACGGCATGCTGGGTGACACGCAGATGTGTCCTCTTTGGCTGGAGCTGCAGGAAAGTGAAGACTGACAGAGCCAGGATGTTCTTTGCGCTTAGAGGGAGAAGAGGAAAATAAAATCAATGTCGGAAACCGGCGGAAGTTGACCGCTGCGGACCCATCCTCAGCACAGCCTCAGTAAAAGCGTTCGACTGCACCAGGACCTTTTTTTGTAGGTGCTGTGAGATGCTGGCTTGTTCAGAGCGCTGTTATCTTGGTCAAAGCAGCACCCTCAGCACCAGTGCCTGAATCCCAGCCCCACTTTCAGAGCTAATACAAGAGCAGTCACATCTCCGGGGCTGCAATTAAGCACCTGAGGAAAACTGGTGGATTTTTCTGAGGTCTTAGCGCCTCTGACTGATAAAGATACTGCTGCTCTTGGGACTCGCATCCCTGAAAAACCAAGGCTACTCCTAGGGAGCTACCCAATGCTGGAGGCTGCTGTTTGGGAACACGAGCAGCAGCCACCAAGGTGTGCCAGCTGGTGGGGGCACCGTGCCCCGTGCCCTCCTCCTAGCATCAAGGGCGAGTGCTCTGGCATTCAAAGACCAAGGCAGTGCCTTCACCACCAGCCTGGTAAAGATTTCACCAAGACCAGTCGCTCCTCCCCATCCCCAGCCACGTGTCGCTTCGATAAACGAGAAGAGCTGGATGCTCTCTGTTAGATGAAGAGGGTTATGCTAATGTTATGCTAATTCGGCGCATCCACACGGCCCTGTTGTAGGGCTGCTTGCCGGTGCCCAGGCCTTCCCCACGCTGCAGGAAGCGTGACGGGGAGGTGGCACGGGGAGCACGGCGAGGATGATGGGTGTAATGCGGGGAGTCCAGCATCGCTGAGAGAAGGAGCGAGCCCTGGTTCCCCTGGGCGGGCTTTGTTTCCCCTCCAGGTCAGTTTCCCCCGGTGCAAGCCTTCGCAAGGCTGCCAAGCTCTCAGCCCCAGAAATAGCGCGTCAGGCAGCCGAAAAAACCAGCGGGGAGGGGGAGATGCAGATAAAAATAGCGAGAAATGTTGATTGCATTGTTACTGCTTCAATTAAGCTCAGACACTTCAGCCTGATGAGTCAACAGCAAAGACAAGAGGGCACGGCAAACAGGAGCGACTGCAGGGCAAAACGGGTTTACCAGTCCCATCAGCGCGGAAGGCAGCAAGGTCCCCAAGCAGTAACCCCCCCACGAGCGGGGCTGGTGCCGCACCCCCCGGCTCTTGCTTTCCTGCCGTGAGCTGGCAGAGCAGGGATTGTGGTCGGGGCAGAGGCACAAGCACAGCGTGTGCTGGGCGAGAGGGAGGCCAGGAAGAGGTTTCCCTGCGGCGGGGTGGGAGCAGCCACCGGCTGCCCTGGTCGTCCCCTCTTTGCGGCTCTGAGCGGCAGAGGGCAGGCTGGCAGGCAGCTGGGTGGAAGGCAGGAAAAACTCTCCGGTGACCTTTGGACTCAGAAATTACTGCTGCGGCTGTCTGTGTCGCCCACTAGCTAAAGAGGTCTCTGAAAAGAAAGGCAGAGAAGCAGTTGGTCACAACTTCAAACAGCCCGTCTCGCCGCCTTGCCGCGCCGCGCCCTGGAAAATGTTCACCTCCCTTTGCGAAGCGGTTTACAACGCGCACCGCCGGCGTTAATTTCATGGCCTTGCAGCTCGTGTCCCAGCTGCACGGCACGACAGGCTCGCAGGTAAAGGCTTCCTTAGCTCAGGATCTTCTCTCTGGCAGCAGCCAGCCACGAGCGCTTAGGCAAAGCGTAAAAGGAACAAGGGGAAGAGTACAGCGAGCCTTCCCCTGGGAGCCCTCCCAGCTTCTAGCAATCAGAGGATTAGGAGCCTCCCGTGCTGGAGACTGCATCTGCCTAGCACGCTCTCACTGTCGGCTGCAAACCTCTCCTTCGTGCATTTATCCCGTGCCTTTTACGCACAGCCCTTCCAACAGTGTGCGGCGGGGAATTCTGCGCATTAAGGTGGGAGACAAAACAAAGCAAAGCAAAGCAAAGCAAAACTTCCTTTTGCTTTAAAGCTGCTGCCCACTCCTGTGCTGCTGGAGTGCTCCAGAGACACTACAAATCTTGTGCTCTTTTTTTCTTGATGCTGGGGAGACCTCACGTTTGCTGCAGTTCCCTGCGCACCCGGCCCCTCCTGGAGTTCCACCTGTGCCTCCTGTGCTGAGCCACTCTTCACGCGATTCCCCCCTGCCCGCAGCTGGCTAGACATCCACCGACTGGGGCAGGGATAGACGATTATACCACCACGTTCTGGTTAGCTTAAAGAGGTCCCTTCTGAGCCTAGAGGCCCGTCCTTTGCAGGGCTCAGGATTCCCGTGCCCACCAGCAAGGCACAAGCAGCGCTGCCGGCTGCCTTCGGCTCCTTTTCCGAGGCAGGAGGAGCCCTGCCGGGTGTGGGGCTGACTGGGGTGGGATTCAAGGCACCAAGAGCCATCCCCCACCAAGCACCCCTACCCCAAATGAGTGCACCTGAGCCTGTCCCACAGCACCGGGGGGACAAACCGCACGGCCGGCTGCACCGCGGGGACGCAGCTACCTGCTGCTGGGACACGAACCTGCCAGGGAGGAAGGGAGCTGGCACGGGATCAGAGCGAGTCGAGTTCAAAAGTCCTCGGACCGTGTGTTTGCACATGCACGGGGCCAGATCCAAGGCTCGCAGTCCTTCTGGTAGCTGTTCATCAAAACATTTGCATTGCCAATGCGGACAGCGTTCATTAAAATCTATGTTTAGTTTGCGAGGATCACGCCAGACTGTTCAAATAAATGACCCACCGAATTAATCTCTTTTCCTAATGCTATCTCCTGATATTTGGGATGACTTCATGCCAGATATCCTGCTGAAGAAAAGCGCGGCGGGCTGGGGGAGGAGCAGAGAGGGGCTGCTCGGGGGAAGAGCCCAGCCTGCATTCATTCCTCCTCGCTCCCTTGCGAGTCCCTTTCCATCACACTACTGAGCGCAACACAATTAGTGAAAAGGGCCCGTTTTTCCTCCAGGAGCCGAGGTCCCAAAAAGGTACGGCTTCAACATCATTAGCAGTTCATCTTCTTAAACCTCCGGGCAGCCCCTAGGCAGATCCCCTCACGCAAGCCCCGCACCCCTCCCCCTTTTTGGTGTCTGCTTATCAAACTAATGAAGCGCATCCAGACTGAAAGGTCTTGGGGCAGAAGACAGCAGCTTAACCATGATTCAGTACATGTCCCTTCCCCTCCTCCTCTTTATCAAATAAAGCAAGCAGAATTTCCTACACTTAAATGGAAGGGAGGAGGAAGGAAGGAGGCTGAGGGGAGGGAGACGTTTGTCTAGTAATTCCCTGCAGAAGGAGATGTCTGTTTACCTTCTTTGACTGAGCACTTGCATATTAAAAAGCCCCAGCTCCTTAGCGGGCAGGATTTAGCAGCGCCGCGGCTTCCACCGACAGGGCAGAGCCGGCGATGCCTGCTCCAGGTAGCCGGGGGATAACACCTCGTCCTGCGGCCTTCCCCTCGTCCTCCTCCGGGGCTGCTGGGTGCAGGCAGCCAGCCGGAGGGTGCTGTGAGCTCAGCACCACATGGTGGGAAGGATGCTGCACGTGCTCCAGCCCCAAAATGAGAACAGCCCCAGCAAAAGCGATGAAAGCACAAGGAGGCTCCATTAGTGTCCTGCCATTCGGTGGGAGCCGGAAAGGCGATTTCCAGCTTTAGGTAAAAACACATAAACATCTTTCATCGTGTCGCCCACCTAAATATAGGTGATTACTTCAAGGCAAGTGGAAAAGAAAAAAAGAGAGGAGGAAAAAGGAGCCCTGTTCTCATACCCCTCGGGCTTAGAGGCACGCTTTTAAACGTGTTTGCAAAGACATTTGTGCATGTTGGTGGTAACCTGCTGTTCGTCTGAAATCGAGGAACGCGAACGCTAGGTGCTGTGAGTCAGCTCCTGTCACGGTGTCAGCTCTCTTCCTTCTCCTGGGTCAGCAGGAAAGGGCTTTGGCAGTAAAAGTCCTTCTTCACGCTGCAAAATATGACTTCTCATCAAATGAACTGGATATACTTTAAAGAGAGTTTACTGGGGATAACCCGTTGTCACCAGCGCTTGTTGCAGTGTGAGTGCCTGCTGCCGAGGGACCAACACGCCGCCTCCAGTTCAGGCTGCCAGAGAGCGCCTTCGTTTAGGCCCCAACAGGAACTCCCCCTGACACGAGCCCATCCTGCACTTGCAGCACCAGGCTTGTTTCTGCTGCGACAAGGCAAAGGCAAAGCTCAATCGATCTACCGCATCTGCTTTGAAATCTTACTGTGTTGGAGAGACTTAAAACCCCCTAAGTTTTGTCTCTAGAAAGGCAGGGACCAGATGAAAACAGCCGAAAATCCCAGGCACGTATCAACCTCAACACAGAACAACCACGCAGACTGCAAGGTTGACCGAAACCCAAGGAACATACAAGATCATTTTTTAAACAAATTTAAAAAAAAATCTTACAAATGACAGGTTTTGATTTCCCACTAATGTAGATTAATGGTCATTTCCATCCACGCATGTGGGATCAGCGTTGGACTAGAGCAGCAAAAAGAAAAATAAACCAACAAACTGGACACGGGTGGCGTGGGGAAGTCCTCCCTTGTGGGCATGAGGTTTGCAGGGAGCCAGCCCTGACACTGCTCAGTGGAAATCCACCTGCAGGCATCAGCAGCTCCACCAGAGAGTGACACCCGTGCGCTCGGTCCTGTTTGCAGGTCCGTGGGTCAGCCGGCTTAGCGAGGTCGCAGGCCTGGGCCGTGCCCTCCTGCCTTCTTCTCTCGGCTGTTTGCTATGCAGAAATAAGCAGCGACCAAAAATAACAGCACAACAAAAGCAAGGTGGCGTCAGACAGCAAGGCACCCGTGGAACCTGCACAAATCTTTCTCCGGTTCAAACCTGGGCTGTGCCACATGTGAAATTGAAGCCAGTGCCTTATTCTGGCCTTGGTTTGTCCAAAACACTCCAGAATTGGTCCAGCTGGGACTGGCATCCTCTCAAGGGCCTGTGGCCAAAAGCAGACGTAGGTGTCTCCTGCTGGGACCCCCGGGTTTTCTGGGACCCCAGAGCCAGTGAGAACAAGACCAAGCAGCTGCTCACATTTTAGCTGCCCAGAGCCATCCTTGCCCCTCGCTTTCCCTAAGCACCGTATACAAGAACAGAAACACTTAAAACGGTTTTGCGGAACTCCACAGTACCTGTGCAGACCAAAAAAGACACCTCCTTGTAACTGCTGGGAAGTCCTGGAAACCACTCTGCCTCTTCCACAGAGGACCCACGTCTAGCAAAGAGTCTCCCAGTATCGTTTCTCTCCGTGATGCCACTTCCAACCACTATTTCAATTAACCGGTAACTCCTGAGGGCTACGCACAGTGTCAAAACCCCATACTCCTTGTCTCACTAAGTACCTACTGTTTAAACCATCAGAAGAAATACCCCGCTTTCAGCTCCATAACAAAATTTGCTTTTTTTTTTTTTTTTCCTCAGAAACCCTCAGATATTCTTGCACTATAGGCTACCTCTCATGCTTCATAACACAGTATTAGACACAGAGGAATCTGCACAGCAGTGTTTGTAAAAATTGCTGAAACTTTACAGTCTGAAAAGACTTCTCCAACGCCATCCTAGCCCCGTGGATGTACCCAGCTGACCTCGTGCATGTAAAGGCTGCTAAGGTAGCTCTGGTGCCCTCCACGATGGGAGCTTGCCGGGCTGGCAGGTGCTGTGCTCGCTGATCTTCAAGGAAGCACAGGAGTTGCTCGGTGCACGTGCCTGCACCGGTGAGAACAGCTTTATGAACAGAACAGCTTTATGAACACGTGGCAGGTAGAGAAACCCACTGCAGGAGGGATTTGCTTCTCAGGGCAGGCACCACCTGGACTGATAGTTCTCTCTGACGTTCCTTTATGGCTCTTCTTTTTAAGATGTATACACGAAGCTCCAGACCAAACCCAAATGTCTATGTGCTTTGAAATCTCTTCTCAACCACTCCACAGCTTGAAGGGAAAAGCTGAAGAAGACATGGAGCCAATTCTTAGTCCACAGTGTAAAGCATTGCAGAGGATTCTTCTGAGTTACAACGCTGTTCTCGGAGGTTTAACACACCCAGCGTGTTTACACTCCGCTCTCCATTACCATGCTGCTTAGCCTCTTTAGCATTTTAGCTCAAGGTAAAAGCTTACTCCTCCCTGCACAGAAGACCTGCTTCTTACCATCGTTACTGCGTGTGCCTCACCGCTGTTAACGCTCAGAAGACGTGCACCCTGAAGTTAAGCCTGCTGAGTCAAAACCGGGGGAACTAATGGGAACTTTGTCATCAAGGCTACCCTGGGGAAACACTGCAGTTTTTCAGGAAATCTGTGTGAAAATAAACTGCAAATACACGCAAGCACAAAACACACACACACAGGGATTGTATAAACAATTTGACTGTGAGCACACCGACACACAAACGTATTTGTACAAAGAAAACACCCAGAGGCACCAGGACCACAAGCATCTCTCAATGCTCTCCCTGTTTGTGCTGTCATTAAGTTTCTCCCCCTGGTAGCTGCTGCCTGGTGGTGGTGTTTCGTCCCTCCGTGGCCTGGCTGAGCTGTGAGCGGAGCTGTAATTGGCTTGGAGGCCAAGAGGAGCCTGGCCTAGCATCTCCCTTTGTTCCCCGCCATGGCGCGGGGTGCTGGCAGGTGGCAGGTAAAATACAGAGGGGTCAGGAGCTGCATGGACATGGTGAGCTAAAGGAATGAAAACCTGCACAAATATGGCCTGAAAACGTGTCTCAGAAATCTTAAGGGGAAAAACCACCACGAACTGGAGAGTTATCCAGCGTCCAACACAGATGAGCTTGCGCTAGAAAATGAGAACCTGGAAACGAGGTCCAGGATTTGCCCCCTTTTAAGTTTAGTGAGGCTGTTTGGATTGCAGTGCCTCGCTGAGTCAGACAGGCATCTCTCTGAGACTGCCTGCTTTGTCATCAGCTTGTGTGCATTATCACATTGTAATCAGTCCAATATCCCATCTCTTATCTAAAATGTAAATACTAATTTGAGGGTTCAGGGAGAACACAGCTATTTTATTTTCGGTTTTTAAAAAAAAAAAAAAAGAGAGAGAGGAGGAGGCCGGCATCATAACAGTAATTTATGATTTTCCTGGTGTATTATCATCGGGTAATAAGAGCAACTTGAAACTGCCAATTATCTCATAAGAGGGGTATCACCTTTTCTATTTTGAATGACTCCATCGATAAATGCAGGCTCTGCTTGCTAACACTCCGTCACATAATCAGTGGCCTTCCAGCGGGAGATACGAGAGCACGAGAAGGAGAGAAAAACAAGCAGCAAAGAGACGAGCGCTTCGTGTGAGCTGAGCCCGGGGCTCAGCAGCAGCAGCAGCAGCGTGGAGCAGGGGAGGAGGAGGAGGAGGAGGAGGAGGGGGCTGGGAGGAATCGCCCCGAGCAGCCGGCAGGTCACACACACACAGTGCGCAACAGCAAACGGGGTTTACAAAGAGACATCTGTTCCATTACTTCGATGCATTGTGGCTAATTACATCCTGGCCCGTCTGTGAAATGACAGCCACTTATTCTCCAGTGAACCGTAAAATCTGTACATGTTCGGTGCGGGCAGTGGGGAGTAAGAGGAGTGCTGGGAGTGGGGAAGGGGGGGGAAGGATGGAGAAGGGACTGGGAGAAAGGTGCAGGAGGAGCACCAAGGACATACCCAGCGCCTCTGCGGCCATGGTGGTGTTGGTCGGGAAGCAGCAAGAGAAGGAAAGCCACTCCAGAAGGCAGGCCCTAACGCAGCACTGCCATTCTGATGCCATTTTGATGCAGGGCCGCGATGCCTGCTCTGCCCCCAAACTCCTCTCCCCAGCTTTGCCTTTGCTGAGGGAGCGTGACGGTGCCAGCAGAACCGTCCTGCAGGTTTCTGCAGCCTTTCTGCCATTGCTGTTTCTATCTCCCTTACCTGCTGGTCTGACAGCTTTGTTAGAGGCTATTATCCCCTACACCAATTTAATTTTAGCCTTGGATGAATTGAAAACAAGGACTTCTCATCTCCCACCGCCTCCCACAGATTTTTTAGAAATCTGAAGGAAGCTGCAAGAAAATAAATCTCGTCTCTACTTTTCCACATACCAAAATGGGCCGTGTGCTCAAGCACGATTGTAAACCACTCAGTCAGATAACACAACGCAAATCAGATTTCGAGACTGAGTATGCAACCCAAGGTACAGCATTCAGCACCATTCTAGCTAATAAGGGTTAAATCCCGATCATAGTAGGTCCTGGCAAAAAAACTACAAACTTTTCAGTAAAGCTGGGCCAAACGTCCAATGAGACAAAGGCTGCAAAGGTTTGAAAGGGTTTTTTGCTAGGGGAGCAGTGGCTTGGCTTGACACTAGAGCAGAGCTCTTGTGAGAGCATCTCTACCTGCAGCTACTTCTGATCCCGCATCCTGCCATACCCCCGCTGCGCAGACTTCTCAGAGACGTGATGTTTTGGTGGCTCAGCTGAACAGAGCACCGAGGTGGTGTAAGCAGCCTGCCGAACTGTTAAGGTGGCAATTAAAAGAAATGGCTACATGGTTAAGAGAGAAGGGCAGACTAGAAACAGACTGGCTGCTCAATGACAGCTGATCAGCTCTATAACCAGAGGCACTGCTTTTGTTCCAGGACTTCCCTGTGAAAGCCTCACCTTTCCGCTAATGCAATTAAAGCTTGTGGATTAGGGCAGAATTTGCTCAGTGTGATGAATTGCTCACTCTCAAAATTGAAGTAAAACTAAGTGCCGTGCACAGGGAAGGAAAGTAAGGAGGACTGCTCGTATCACCTACAAGCTGAAGCTGTAGAAATCCGATGAGGTCTAGAAACGGAATTGCAGCAGCCAAACTAAAGAGAGCTAGGATGCTTTGGGATGGGATTTCTTCCTGCATTTGGTTACAGGCTAAGAGGGACATATTAATCCATCTAAATCCCTGACCGCACCATATCCTGCAGGTGTTACGGCCATTCAAGGTGGTCAGATCTAGAGGGGAAGAAAAATACAATTAATCTCCGTTCACTTGCACGATACACAAACAGATGCAGAAAAAGGGAAGCACTGTAGGCAGCTGGTTTGTGTTCACAGCTTAAAGCAAAGCCACCTGAGGCTGAAACACCAGGAAAAGTAGCACAAGCATGATGTTTTTGCTTCAACTTTAAAACTAGCCTCTGTAGATGTTGGCAAACCAACATAACAGGGAAAAAAAGCATTGGGACCTAGTGTTCCTGCCAGGTTGGGAGTAAAAGTAACTGGAAAATTTAATGGATTTTTCATTAAAATGCTCACCACTTCCTCCAATTTTTGGTCTGCATTCTGTGGTTTCTGTTTTAATCCTCCTTTCCTGACAAAGGCTTCAGTACTTCTTAGGGCCAGAATGAATATTTATAGTCACCTCATTCGCTAAACGCAGGTCACAGCCTCTCTGGCAGTAACCTGTGCACAGGGCTTGTAACATCTGGTTGTGGTCAAGCAGGGACCCTCTGGCAGGGCCTCGCAGAGAGCCCCGAGCTTTGCCTGGGGCAGCTCTGGCTGTGGGAGGCGAGCAGTGCCTCCGGACCTCCCTCCCTTTCCTCCACGAAGGCAGCAGCAGCAGCACCTTAGCCCTGTGCTGAGCAGAGCAGTGTCTTCAGAGTGGCCAGGGCAGCTGGCCGGGGTTTTGAAGGGTTTCTCCGCGGGTAGATGCAGAATCCCCTCTGAGCCCTGCTAGCAGTTGGCACGTGCCCCGGTTGGCAAAACTCCGTAAAGCTCTTCAGAAGCACCCGATTTGACTGATAGATTTAAAGCAAGGGGCTTGATATCCCTGTACTTGACAAAACCTGGAAAGCAATTAAAATGCATCTGGGGAACTGAATGGTGTCAGTCTAACTCAGAATGGATGATACATCCATCTTACCAATTTCACTGCACAACAGGCAACCGGAGAAGGCAAACCAAGGGGAAGGAGAGGGCTGAGTGAGCTGAATTCAATCTTGCGGTGGGTTCTTCTGCCATAACAGCTGGCGCTTAGTCTATGGATAAATACAGGATTTCATTTTCCATGGACATCAGGCTGCCTCTCCTCACCAGCCCTAAACTCACCCTCACAAAAGAAAAGCTTAACAGAAAAAGAAGCTCACAGTGTGTAACTCTACAAAGAGCTTACAAGGAAGGATTTATAGTAAATTAATATCACCAGCAACCACATAGCTCACAGAAGCTCGCAGCCTTTTGGTGTAAACTGTGATTTAGTTGGCTAACACATTAGGTGTAAGATCCAGAGACCTCAATTACAGTCTTCCTTCCCTGCCTGTGCAGCTGGAACCTCCTCCCCACACTGCCTTAATGATGAACTTAGCTTCAGCCTTGTTTTTGTTGTATGTATTGACCTATAGCTTCTGATCATTCATCTGCACATGATCTTCTTATCTTCTTCACAGCGTCTTAGCCTGCTCTGGTGTCTGAAGCACTAAATGTTTTACGGTAGGTTATCACAAGTTCAACTTAATGAGAATCAAGAAAGCGCATTGGGTGCAGGCCCGGGGTTGATCCTGAGTTCATTCTGATCTGAAAAGATTAAAAGGTATATCCCCCTCCTCTATTTTATTTTTCACTTGCCTTTCACATTGTATATGGACACCCAAGGTGAGCTTTTCCTCTCTTCTCCGGCAAAAGCTACAACAACTGGAGGAGAGCACATGGGTGACATCACAGGAGTCAAAAGTGAAAAATGAAGCAATGGGAGAAGGAAGGGTTTTTAATCATTCCATTTAAAATGCTGCTTCCCCCTGAGTTTGTGTAGTGTGAATTCTTGCTCATATCTATTTCAATAAGGAATGAAAAATTTGTAACAAAGGACATCTGTTCTGTAAATGCAAAGCTTCCAGCTCTTCAATAAAGATGAAAAAATGTCTCTGAGACTTTCAGGAGCTTCTCTGTCAGAAAGCAGAGATATTCTTGAGACCTATAAGGCAAAGTAAAATACACCTGCTCTCTTTGAGAATCCATCCTTCTCACCCTACAGTTGCCTGATGTGAAAGCTTTTCAAGCCATTTTTCCCAACCATAAAATAAAGGTGACCAGCAAAGGGTATTAAAGACACAGCTCTATGCTTCCTCTTAGGTAAATTCTTCAAAGACAAGGGAGGTATGACTGTGCAAAAGCTGAAAGCATTCCCAACAGGCAGCTGTAAAGACCAAAGTGCTAAATTCCTCCCCTGAGAACATCCATTTCTTACAGGGAGGTGCCGCCGTTACGAGGCTTCCCGGTTACACCCTCCTCAGAGCTCCTGAGCTGGTGACACTTGTCCCCGAAGTAGGGCAGATGTATGCTCTGATCTTTTCTTGGGGGAGAAGGCAGTAAACCAACTGCTACTTCTTCCCTGTTGCCTGGCTGTAGTGTTGCTACCAAGGTGATCGGAGAGCAGTGCATTAAGAAACTGGATGGAAAGAGGAAAACAATCACTTTGCCTTAAAGAAAAGGACTGGAGGGGGTATTTGTCTTTAAATTTGAAGGTTGACACAAGCAGCATTTGAACTGCCTTTTAAATACTAGTCCCTCACCCAACAGAGTAATGCTGGTAGAGAACTGGTTAACTTGGGCCTTTGGAAGTTTGGTATAAAAAGGACAGGGAAGAAAAGCAAACTCTGGGAATAGCTATCAGTTAACAAGCCAAAAGAGGAACAGTTTTAGGTACATGAATGTGATGCTAACTAAGAAAAACAAAACCTGTAAGAGGCATTAAGAATATGCGTGCACATACACAAAATATACAGGGCTGCTACTTGCTAACAGCTCGGATCTCTGCAGTCAAGTGCTAGGCCTTCTGTGCACAAATGCTACCTGCAAGTAAATCTGAATTGAAAACACGGAGCAAGGCAAATTGCACATACTTCACAGATACATGCAAAAGCGACAAGTTCCAGAAGCTTCAGAAAAGCTATCCCAGGAAACAAATGAAATGCACATGCAAAGCTGTAGCAGAAATAACACCTCATGTGTGAGCCTGCGGGCCCTGAGCTGGGGCTGAGGGGAGCAGGGAAGAAGCGGGGCTGTAGTCTGACAGAGGACAGGCTGAGCCTTCCTCTTCTGAAGTACCCATAAAAACACACCATAAATACCACAGACGGCATGCCATCTGACGTGGGCCTGCCACCACACAGCACCAAGTGATGCCACGTACTTGGATTTATTTGGTCAGTGGCAGGGGCGCTAAGTGGGCTAACAGGAAGCCCATTGGGAAGGTCTGTCCTTAGAAAGCATGTTTCAAGGAATTCAACGTGCCCCTGAGGTGGCTTGGAGAAATGGCTTGTGCT
The DNA here is from genome assembly GCF_009769625.2 of Cygnus olor. Classification (NCBI taxonomy): domain Eukaryota; kingdom Metazoa; phylum Chordata; class Aves; order Anseriformes; family Anatidae; genus Cygnus; species Cygnus olor. Next base: position 37,367,417 of record NC_049172.1, on the reverse strand, counting down.
TAGTTCTGATCTGTACACCAGGAGATGGTGGCACAGCTGGGCTGCCCGGGGCCTCCGAGGTGGCACCGACAGGAAGGGACGGGAGCTCTGCCTCCAGCCCTTGGCCACTGGCCTTGGTGCTCAGGCTTCCAGGGTGTAACGCTTGATTACCAAAACGCGTGCTGACAGAATAAAAATCATGGGTTTGGGTCCCTCCATGAGGCCGGTTTCCAGGAGCTGCAAGCTCCCCTTCCCGGAGGTGCAGCACACACAGGGCTGGACTGCGAGTGCCCTGGGCCTGCTCCACGCCTCCTCTAGTGGTTCACAATTAGCATCACTCTGGCCACAATTAGCATCTCTTGCTTGTGAGAGACCCAAGTCATTAGGCAGCATGGAAAGTTAATCACCTGTCCACCATTACAAAAGGGACGGTCCCTTCAGGAGGAAGGTCACTGGCTGGGATCACTGGGGGACAATGTCTGCTCTCTAAACGGTGCCCCCTGAATAAATCAACCTCCAAATCCCAGGGCTTCTAAACCTTTACAAACACAAACGCAAAAGAATAAATATGTCTCCCTCTGAGCCCCAGCTTTGGGATGCCATCTCTCTGGTTAACCCCTCCCTGCCCAGGTTCCCTGCCTGCCTCACGGAGCGCGTTTTGTTGTTCCCATAGTACATTATTTGCTGAAATAAATATGGAAATAAGGCAGAGCAAGACAGCCAGACTGAAATAAATTCATCACTCATGGGCTCTCAAGGGAAGGAAACCGCGCATTTTTTCTAAATGATTATTTCTGAAGCACTGAAGGAATGGCTATATCACTAATGAGGCCAGTGCTCCATGACTGCTGATTATAAATGACCTAAAAAGAGACAAGGGGATGGTGTATGTATGTATAGGGGGATGGGGAAAGAGATGAATTGTTCTTCCTCAGGATCTGGAATCATCTCCCCAGGCTCCTCAAAAGTCTGAGAGCATCTGTGGTTCACCACAAAGACAGGCCTGGCATATTTACAGCCGCACGAGGAAGTTTGGGCTGCAGCATTGTGCTATGCTAACAAGTAAGCACACGATTCCTCTCCTCCCTTGATAGGTCACTATCTGTTCGCTGCAATAATAATTAAAAAGGAGAACGAGCCCTCTCAGTTGCCCCAGGGTCTAAATTATAGGTCCTGCAGGTTGATGCAGTCCGACTGGAGGCAACAGAAGGCTAAAGCCAGGAATAAGATTCACTTGTGTCTTCTCTCACTTGCTAATTCCCATGGAAACAAGCAACTCGCGACAAATGACTAAAGGATGCTTGCAAAAATCTTACTCATATGTTTTGCTGGCTACCTTCCCCCACACCTTCAGGCTGAATGATTACAGATGCATCGCGCATGCAGCAATCCTAGAGCATGGCTGATTTCTGAACAGGACAGGATGGCCACATGCAAAGGTGGTCAGGATGCAAGCCAAAAGCAGCAAAACCGGCAGAGTGAATTCAGAGAATAATACAGCAATTTTCCTATAGAGAGCTGCCGCTTTCAGATTCCTCGTGGTATTATTTATATCACACGGTATGTAGAAGTGACAGCATCCAGAAGCAAAAGATAAACTAAGGGACAGCTTCTAACACATAATGTGACCTACTACCCAAATCTGAGGGTACTGAGAAGATGGGATTATGCTTCTTTATCTAGTGGGGTTTTATTTCAGTTTGTTTTATGAACAGAAATTGCCCAGGACACCTTGAAGAACAGAGATCCGAAAATGGGCTTCTGCAGGAACTCAGACAAAGGAGCCCTGACAGATATTAGATAGATTATAGTCATGCACCACCGCCAGAGATTTTCCAACACTTTTTAAAGACTGACCCTTTCCTTTTTGCAGGCAGCAATGTCCTCTTGCAAAAGCTGGTGGGGTCTGGGAGAGGCAGCTTTGCTTCTATCCAAACCCTTCCAGCTTGCACATTCACCTATGGTAGCAAAGAGACACACTTGCAGAACTGCAGCTCAGGCCAGGGCTCCTATCTCACTTCTATTCTCTATTTTAGCTAACTGGAGGGGCTCATCACATAATAGTTACTGCAGCCTCAGTGGGGAGTTGCAGATGATTTTCTCCCCCTCAGGAGAGGGACCATTTCGTTGGAGCCTGGGAGCACTCTGTGAGCTCTGTGGGGTCCTGCATCTTTACAAAAGCCTAGAGCACGCTGGCCAGAAAGGTGAGACTTGGCACAGCTGCTAAATCCAGGGGGAGGGGAAGAAAAGTTGAACCAAGTTTCTCTCTTTCTCCCAGGTCATTTGTCACAAGCCTTTATAGCTAATAACCTCTCTGTAAAATTTATAAGCCAAGTTAGAGAATTACAGAATAGGGAAATAATTCACTAATAGCCTGTATAAGGTGGTTTAGAAATTGGTAGGAAAGAACCACAATATATTAAATTTTCCAGGTTTCAGAAGTTACTGCTGTAGCTGCAACTCTTTTTAACCCTGTCAAATTCAGCTGGCTGACGTCTACATAAGAGTTGAGCCACTTCTCTCAGAGATATTCATGCTGTGACATGGACCTGCCAACCAGTTCTGTATTATGGATGCTGGAGCCAGTTTCCAGTTCCTCCCTCGAGGTGTTACAGATGGGGTCCCTTTCCCTCTCATCACGCAAGCACCCCACTACAGGCAAGCAGACCTCATTTGCTTTTCCAAAAGCCTTGGGCTATTCCCCCACAGAAGGTAACTCCGACAGGAAAGCGAAGATCATACTGTAGGTTACACTACTTCTGTCCCCCTTGCTTGACGCAGGGAGCACGAAGAAATCAGAGCAGATGCTGTATCGGTAACATTTCTGAAGTACTCTAATGAATCTGACCTCACGGTGAAGCTTTAAAAGTGTAGTGGCGTGTCAACGTAAACAGCTAAAACTAGTGTCAAGTCAAGTGGTAACACGGCCACCGCTGTTTTTACAAGCATCGTGTACTTAGCAGATAAAAATGAGCATCCTATCAAAGCCTTCCGCCAGGCGCCCTTATCACCAGCGAGAGGAAACAAAGCCCCCGTATGATCGGTGTGACTCCGTGCCAGTGATAGGGAGCCCAATTTCTTACAAGCTGTCCATTAGGATGATGAAGAGACTAATAACCACCACACACGGGTTTTTATCTTTTCTTTTTCTTCTTGTTGGTCCAATGGCAACTGCTAATAGCTTTCCAGGGCTCCTTTAAATACACAGAACTAATTACTCTGCACAATGACACCACGGCTTACAGACAACTAATTATGTCATGGAGGGGTTTCTTAACATGCACATTTATTTGCACAGGGCCACGTCTAACGTGCGGCAAATTTATTCAGTCTTTATGCTATCAGCTGGTACCAAAATAACGCTGAACACACAGCAGATCCAGATTGCAGAACTTTAGCAGGCAAGCTCTCCCAGGAGGCTAAAAAGCAACACATGGAGCACGCATATTACCGAACATGTGTAGCGGTGCCGCTGCTAGCCTCCTGCGCATTTAATATAGCACCATGGCACAGACTGAAACTGTTGTGTAAATAAAGCGCGGCTTTTCTTCGCCCGTGTTTGCTATATGTTGAGCAGGCAATCACTACTTGCTATGCCTTATGCCCTGACAACATGCCTTGATAGAGGAATAATGGAAATCCTTGTCCAAAAAAGCACAGAAGCGAACAGATGGACAACATAAAAGACAAGATACACTGGGAAACTGTTCCACCACTATGAGAAGAAGAAAGAGAGAAGTTAAGTGGCTCGCTGCGTGCCGTGCGACCAGCTGTGTTACCGGCTGGAAGCAAACTTAGGGTTTCCGGACACCTACTCCCTTACTAGACAGAGGACAGTGTCAAACTGAGACCAACTTTTTTGTTTTAAATACACTTTGCAGACAGATATCTAACCGACAAGACAGGATTATACCGAATTATTCGAAGTGGATGTGATTGAATGCCTTTTTGAGCTCCTGAAAATCTAAAAGGGCTTTGTTCTTTAAAGCAAGATGCTGGGTGACATAAATTTTTAAGGTGTGCGGCCCTTCTTCCCACCCCCTACATAAAAAGCAATTTAAAGCATTAGATTTGCAAGCATTTCTGGACAGCCACGTTATATGGGCAGCAACTTTCTCTCCTCAGAGAGGATATCCTGAAAGGATGTAGCAAGGACACCTCTCCACATACACTCATAATGATCCTTAGCATTAAGCAGAGTTATATGCATAACAAGCAGCATATATCTTGTTAAGCATGTCTGAGTGACAGATGAACTGATGTAAGAGGGCACAGTATCGTATTTGGAGCTATTAGCTGACTGTCTGGTCAAAATATCTGTGTAGAAATGTGTGCCTAATTATACCTGTATTCAACTCTCATTCACCTATCAAGCACACCTACACCTGTACAAAGAACTTTAAACTTGCTGTTTCAAGCAACTGAGTCATAAGAAAATGGGAGCCTTTACAAAACAGGCTTCAGAACTTCATTTAGGATGCAGGCCGCTGTTTTCTGCAATTCCCCTCTACCTCCCCTCTAAACAAGAGGATGTTTTTACAGAAAGAGAGCTGAATCACGGATGGCAAGCCCGCTGCAAAACCGCAGCAGGAAGAGGAGACAGGTAGTTTCCTCAGTGACCAGGCTGACCTTGACTCGCAACACCAAGACAAAAGCTGCAGTGCTTGGTCTCCCGCTACGATCTTATAGAGGAAGGTCACTTGGTTAGGTCTCTCACTGCAGAAGCAGACAGCTTTAGCAGTCACACACACACAAAGAGGGCTCCCCCCTTTACAAGAACCATTAGAAGATGACAAGATACGCACAAAGATCTCCAACACAGAAACTGAGGGGAAAATGGTATGAAAGAGCTGAAGGACAAGCACGTGCGATGCCCTCTGTCCCTCCCGTAGCCCTGCAGCACAGTACCACAGAGAGGGCCTCACGCCACAGCTCACGTCAGCAGAGCAAAGGCTTTTGGACTGTCGGCTGAGCAGTCCTGCAGCAGGTTTTGGATTTATTAATTAGGCAGGAGGCTCCTCAACAAACCTGTTGAGAATTGTTTTGTGTTAGGCATAAAGAGGCCACGTGGGGTCCGCACTGAGGGTATCATTGCTCACCTTGGTGTTGTACTGCTCAGCTTCGGGTCAGTGCCAGGTGACAACAGGAAAGGAACAGAAGCAGCACAAATGGTTCATTTCCCTTAAGGGTGGACAAACAACTTCATTAAAGTGAGGATAAACATACCAACCCTGAAAAAGAGCTTCTGCTCAGAACCACCTCCTCTTTAAGCCTCTGATTTTCAGCTCAATTTAAAGGAAACTATATGTACCTCCATGCCAAGCGTGCCCATGACCTAGTTACCATTTCCCATGGGAAACCCTGAGGTCTCTCATAGCATTTTTCTTACCCTTATGTTAGGGTATAGCATCATTTAGTATCATGAGTTTTAAGTTTTGTGTTTTTTCCCATCTGCCTATTGTTGCAGGTGCCAGGTTCAAGCTTTCACTTGCTAAATAACACTTATCTTTAAACACAAAAAATAAGATTCTTACAGAAGTTGGGACGCTAGGACCTGAGGCCTTCCAAAGAAGACACCAGATATCCATGCTAAAATGTGGGCTGGAAAACCTGGATTGTGCCCTGCAGCTCAAACCACGGTGCCCACTCATCAGCCCTTCTGAGCCCCAGGAGCAAGCAGAAGCCACCTGGAGGTTTAGCACTTAAGTCAAATGAAAGTTTCAAATGAAACCATGTTGCCTGCGTTCCCAAAACCAACGGCACCACACAGAATAAAAACGAGGAGAATTAGCGGTTTCACAGTCTGGTGTCAGACCCCGTTCTCAGTTTTACGGTGTTGGTAGCAAGAAGGCATACATCCCTTCTGGCCTTTCCTGTTGAGGTCACTCAGGTAGCAATTCGTACAATGTTGATTTTCAGTTCTCTGGGGTGAATACAGGATTCACACATGTATTTCTCCCTCCAAGAAAGCAAATGTAGAGGACACAGTCCAAGTGGTCCATAACGAAAATGAAAAGCTTTTGCTTTCTGGCATGTTGAAGGCTGAAAGGAGGACGGGCTGGCGGTGCCTCCACATGTGCAGGTGCCCCAAATGGGTGCAGGGACCCACGTTCGGGTCACAAGGCAGCACTGAGGGATGTCAAAACTGCCCAAGAACCCCAGGCAAACATGCCTGCAGGTGAGCAGTGATTTGCCTCTGCCTTTAGGACGCATGTCTTCAAATTTATTGCCCGTGCAAGAGTCCAAAGATAGGTGACACACAACTGCCTCCCTCAAGGAGGAGGGAGGCATCTGTTCACAAAGGCTGCCTGTATCCGAGCCACAGGTCATCTCCTGGGTGCAGCTGGAGCAGGGAAACCAAATCCCCCACAGGATGCAGTTCCACATGGGTGATCAACTTATGTGGTGACTATTGACAGATGGCCCGAAACTTTGGGATTTGTTCCACGTTGTGACTCCTCAGGCTTCAGTACTGCTGGATGCAGACTTGGAGGCTGTGCCTTGTGGGGGCAGCATACGATTTACACAGGGGTGACGAGCCTCTCCTCTCCTCTCCTCTCCTCTCCTCTCACCATCTCTTCAGGGCATTTATGCAGGATTTTTTTTTTTTTTTAAACAGACCGCTTGCAATTGATACAGGAGAAAGTAGAGGTCACAGGAAGAGTAAAGACACATAATCTAATTTTCATTTTGTCCATTAATCATGCCCAATTTCAGCCAGCCATTTAACAAGGTGGAATTCAAACACGATCTCTCCACAGATGAGGGGAAATTCACTCTAATTCATGCTGCTGCTCTGTTCTCCTGATCAGACCACACAGAGCAGCCTCTCTTCCTTACACTGAAAAATGGAATCCCTGTGTCCAGGAAAGCCTACACTCTCCCAAAATCTTTAAGCTAAATTTAAAGCTGTCCAGCTCAAGCTGTTGGTGCTTTGTTTGTGGGGATAGTGTTGTTTTTTTGGGGGGGTGGATTGATGCAAGCCCAAAAGGAAGCTCTGAATTTCAATCCATTTTGATATGAAGTTGTCAATAATGCTACATTTGAGAATATCCTAGCTCACAAATAAGAAAGCCTAGAAATTCCCTGTGTCTGCAGAAGTATAAATTTGAAGACACCTCCTACATGCTCTCAGCTATTTACCAGTCTCCCAGCTTGTCAGGACCAAATTTCCTCTTCCCTATAGCAAGATGATTCTGGAAGTGAAAAAGACATGCAATCATCATGGGCAAGGCCAAGGAGACTGGAGGCATCAGGCCTTGGACATCCACAGATGAGGCAGCAAAAGGCATCTTCCTTCTCAGCTAGGGTTTGATGAGTACTGCAGTATTTGCCACCTCAGAAGACGATGAATTCTAGTCCTTGGCTCATTTATCTATCTCATTTTCATTTAGTTCTTTGCAAAAATTAGCCAGTGTGGAGAGGAAGGAATCAGATCGCTAAGATTTAAGAACGAGCCAAAGCAGCTGCATTGGAAATGAGGGCTAAGGAATCAAAAGGGACTGCAGCAAGACACACATCTCAATCCTCACCTCTTTGCTCAACGAGAGGGGAACTGACTTCCACTCTTCATCAGCATGAGAATAATGGAGAGCACAGTAACTCCATATTCAATATTTCATAAGGTTTCCATGTCAGCTGTGCACTCCTCGGTCTCCCATCCATTCGCTGTGCTTTTGTCAGGCAGAGTAAAGGAGCAAAGGCTTAGCCTGGGCTGAGAGGCAAGAAGTCAAGGACATGCACTAACCTGGAGGAAAACCTCCAAACCAAAGAGGGGACATGTCTGAGAAACGCCATCTCTCTCTCTCAAGATGCTCAAGGGCATCATTCAGCAGCAAGTAACATTTAACACAATTCCTTCACCCCTTCAAGATTTCAAAGAAACAGTGGGATGTTTAAGGAAAGAGGAGTGCCTAAGCACAAAAGTAGCATAAGATCTGAGTATGTCAAAGACTGAGTTGCTGACAAACACTTGATCTATTTCAGAAGGTTCCCGAGCAGTTCTGCTCTGTGACTGACAACACATTTGCTAAGACAGCACTGCTACTCGGGAGCCTTCCTGCTCTACTCAGATGACCAAAAACTGCTGATCTGTTCCAGGGAAAAAAAAACAACCATGTTCTCCAGCTGCAACCCTCTGCTGGTTGCCAATCTTTCTCTAAAAAGTTACACCTTCATTTCCAAGCATATCTAGGTTTCTCTAGTAAGACCACTGATTTAAGCCGAAGTGCCATGGTTCCTAGGTCTCGTCTTTAAGACCCCAGAGGCACAGGAATTTTCCAATACGCCAGTGCTACATCAAGTCCTGATGCAGGCCATGGAGAGGCAGCATTAGGAGCAAAAGCCCCTTTGGCACAACTGTGAGAGAAACAAGGTGACAAGTAGGTGAAATGAAACATTTATTATGTTGGTGTTTTTTTTTTTTTTTTTTCCATATTCTGACTTTGTCACTGATAATCTCAGAGGCTAACAGACAGTGTCTATGAAAGCAGAAATACGAGAAGAGCAGCAGGGATTATATTTATCTGTCGGTGCTTCTGATGAGACTGACCATGAAGATTCCTTAAGCAAACTGAACGCCTGCTGAAGGTCTTCACAAAATATCTTTATGTGATTTAGAACCTGTTTATGAGAACTTATCTTTACATATAAACTCTCCTTGTGGACAAAGCTCAGATGCTGTTGTTGCCACTGCAAATTTGGACTAGATTTAATAAAGCTGTGTTTTAGGAAAAATCTTGTACAGTGTTTGGAATGGGGAAGGAATTAAATAACGCAGTGATAGTGGAGTTTCCAGAAACTGGCCTACCGGGAAATGTTAAAAATATGTAGATATCCAAGTGTCTGATCAGTGCAACAGGAATACTGTCCCAAGTACCACACTAAACAACAAGGCAAGACCACTGGACAGAGGCCAGTTGTGGTACAACGTTCAGTACAATTGTCCTAAATACTTCATTCTGCTGCTTCTCCTTTCCATCTGAATTGGTCGGATAATGGTTATAATCTTATTTGCTAATTGGTGATTTCTGGTTATCTAGCCATACCCTTTTGCTCCCCGCATCAACAACGAGACTGCAGTTTCCTAAGAAACCTGTTGTCTGTCACAGATATCTACAAATGAGCAAGTGCAGGGCTACAGGAGTCAGCTAGGACTCAAAAACGGCTACGCACTCAAGAAAAAAGGGAATATTACTTTAGCTAGTGCTGTTTCCCTTCTGCAGAAGGGAAGTCTTCTGCTCCCACGACTGCTAAGAAAATCCGAACAAACCAACATAAGGCAAACCCAGGTGACACTCCCAATTTTCAGATATGGTGCTTTACAGCATTTCTGAAGCAGTGGGGGAAAGGAAGTTTCCCTTTGCATGGGGCAAAAAGAGGATGGAAAGCTGACATACCTTTGTCAGGAAGTGGTTTTGTAGCAAGGACCAAAAGCTCCAGCCACTGCAGCAGCTGTACCTGCCTGCCTGGGCTGAGGTAGGAATAAAGCTGCCCCAGAGCACACCCTCTGCACACAACAGCATGCAGCCAGCAGTGATCACACAGTGGAAGGCGAGGCAGCAGACACCGCCCTATGCATTGTCCCTTCAGCATCACCATCCTCTTCGGCTACGCCAACGCAGCCACTTGCGGGGCCGATGCTGGGGAGAGGAGAGAGCGCTCTTGTCTGGATAGGTTTTGAAAGAGCAAAGTGATGGACACGCAGAGAAACACTTTTTAAAAGATGAAGTGGGAATGAGGGCTCCAACCTGCACTTTCTGTAGGATTTGGGGGCATCACTGCCCTTTAGGGAACTTCCCTTGGAGAACACAGTAGTGTGCACCGAGATGCTGTACCCAGGGCCCAGAGAATGGGATGAGAACAGATGGATTGGCTCCACTCTTACGACTCTATTAAAATTCATTTTTAGCACTCCAACCAGAAGTACTGTGAAGTACTGTCAAAGACCTTCTTCGACATGAACATCGATAAACAATTACATACAACAATTATTTTCACAACGCCATTACTGAGCAACCTGTCCATATTACAAACAGCTTTGTCAGGAGCTGAAACAAAATACATTTCACAAAGGAAAAACCTGTTCAGAGATCACAAGGGCAGGGCAAGTATCATGTAGTGGTTTTTGTTCACGTGCTTGATCCAAAAGAAGCAACAGAGAGCTAAAATCTTGGCTGTTTGGTCTGATTTTTGCCACGTGTGTGTGTTTAGTGAATTGGATATTGCAAGGAACCCTAGGGTGTGCAACACCTTCTCTGCTAATACACTTTTATATTCTGACAGGAATTCTCAACAACATGAAATAGTCCTCTTCAATCTGCAATAGAAGCTCCCAATCTCTGAGTTTTAAACTGCTAGTGATCGATCACTTGCAACAAATATAATGTGGCTACTCTGCTAACAGACTGGATTTTAAATATCCACAATGGCTGTTCGCCTGTGTGTGGAGAAATTACCATCTCTGTGCTCCTGCTTCCAGCGACAATGTCAAAAACAAAGTACAAGTGGACTGATTCCTAGTTAAGTATTTTAATGAGTTTCGTCTTTTCTCCCATCATACATTATTCTAAGTAAGAGAATGTAACTCTAGGTACAAGGGTAAAAAAAAAGCAGCAGATTACGCAACACAAAAGCAGAGAAAGATATAAATTTAATACCACCACCATTTGAATGCAAAATGCAAAGAGAAACAACAAGAAACACTCAAGCTCGTTTCTAAAAGAAGGAATAAAATCCAAATCGTTTCCAAAAACTTACATAAAAAAAAAAAATATGATGTGTGCCTTTTAAGTAAATAAAAGAGTTCACTTTTGGAGTGATTGAGATACCTTAATTTTGTCCTAATCTTATTTTTGTAGATTAAATCCAGATACTACGGTGACAAGTGCTTTAGATGTTATTGTATATGCAATAGAAAAAATAGGACAGAGCCCCATTCCTGACCACTAATCATCCAATACAAAACATGTGCATACACTTTGAAGAATAACAACAAGAAATTCTTCAGACCCCTGTCTACCTTCTGCAACTGAGCCAGGAGATTTCCATCCAAAATAAGCTTTTTTTTTTGTTCTTCTTAACTCATATGTTGCTTTTAGACCAAGATATGTGCTTTTTTCTGTACCCAAATCCTTCCTTTGTAGTAAAATAAAAGTAAATATAAAAAGAAACATTATAAAAATGCTCAAAATGTCTTCTGTTGACACTTGTTATAACCAGGATTGTCTTGCTGTGTAAAAAAAATCAAGCCCACCCGAATGCCACCAAGACATCCAAAACTGCACCCCAAAAAACGACGGTCCTGTCCTAGTGATTTCTGTGTCCATTTTTCCAAGCACTGATATCGATATTGAGTACATCTGAAGACGTGACCTACTTTCCTTCAGAAAATGACTAAGAAAGATCACATTGCTAAATATCTTTTAAAACCCTAAGAAAGAGGGAAAAATAAAAATTACATACAGTAGGGCAGAGAGGTGAGCTGGGGCAAGGTAGAGGCAGTTTGTGAGAAAACGCAAAAAACCCTTGGTTTTTATTACTGCCTGACTGCAACTTCGTGTTTTTAAGGAGGGCACAGCATTTATGTAACAAGCGGTTCGCTCGCTTGATGCCAAGCCGTGCCTGCGTGCTACTAGGCAGGGAAATAGTTATGTCACATGTTTCTCCCTGGAAGACAAATGTGCCTTTGCACTGCGCTCGACCCCATGAAATGGTCCCGCGCTGCTCCTAGCGGAGTCACACCTTATCCCTGAGCCCACCCAACCGCCCAAGCCTTGCTAAACGTGCTCGGTTCCCCGGTCAGACTCCGTGGGTCGGATTCTCCTGCACAGGATAGGGCAGGATCTCGCTGCTGCCAAGACTGCAAGCCCCAAACGCAACACGAGGAAGAAGCAAACTGCCCTGTTTCCAGAGCTAAGGCAAGCTCCACATGCTAATTCTCTGCTAAGCCAAAGCATGGGGCTTTGATTTCCTAACCTCAGGATGTTATCTGGCTCCAGTATAGGATTACCATTAGCTCCGTACGTCTGTCCTTACAGCAGGGTCACTGTCATGCCATATGCCACTTGGACAACCTTTATTCTTTCTAGATTTTTTTTTTTAAATCACAGTGTTCATCTGGAAAGGCTTGGACTCCCTTGACTTTCAAAATCTGCTTTGCATTGCTAACACATGGGGCTGTAGGCAAAGTTGCATTAGAGAGACGGGGAAAGACAGAAAGATATACTAAAAACCTGTTAAGATATAAAATGCCTTCGGGGTGCTCTTCTCTTAAATATTAACAAACAGAGAAGGTTTATTCAACATCCATTTACCAAACAGAAGACCCAGTTCTTTTCTGAAGTGACTTCTGCAAAACTTTGCTGACTTCAGCGAGTGTGCCTGAGTTACACCAGCGTAACCAGAGAGAAGCAGACCTTGAAGGAGCACATCAGGCTCTGCAGGGAAGTCAGAGCAGGGCGGACAGTCGCAGCGTTAGGACACACAAGGTGTCCCGGTAGGTTGGTACAGCAGGAAAAAGCTCCCGCAAAAGTCACGGACAATTAATTCTGCCTCTCTCCCCTCCAGTGCTGCGGTACAAGGAAGGGTCATCAGTCTCCAAATTGTCACACTCTCAGCAGAGCAACAAAAAGAAGAAGATCAGGAATCTGAAGGAATGACTGAAATGGCTGTCCCATGATTGATGGCCAGCCTCCTGGGACATTAAAATGGTTTTATACTCATACAGTACCTTTTGTCCCAGAAGAACCCGAGCAGCTTTCTGAACGATACACCGATCTTGCATGAAGTCCTCTGAAGGAAGACAGAGAAAACCCCATCCACAAGCATGACAGAGTGACAGCGAGGGGCAGCAGCGGTGCTGCAGGGGCCAGAAGAGCAGGGAGCACTGATGGGAGGTTCGGGTCCCTTCCCAGGGGTTCAACCAGCCTGGGGCCTGACTGTATAGCCACAGGGTTGGGAATCTCAGGAGAAAAGAGATGGAGCCTGATAATGCAGCCAGTGAGGACAGATACGGTTCTTCCCCATGCCCAGACGAGCAACCCAGCCCAAGTAGCTGATCAGAAGCTATCTGATGACACCCCCCCAAAAAGCAACTTTTTGGTTCACGAAATGGAAAATTCCAAGCATGAAGGGCGGTAAGAAAAAACGCTCAATGACTTAAGGGGTTGACTTAAGCATAGAGAAACCGCCAAAAGAGAAAAGCATGAAAAAAGCCCTTCGTGGCCTGCTTCAAAAATCAAACCACACACATGAAACAAGTAGAAACTCTCCACAGCCCTTCAGAGAAAATAAGCAAGAACAGCAGCATTGCATTGAAACTGCAAGGGGGATTCAGGGCACTTTCCTTCTGCAGCTCAACACAACAGGACTTCTTCCACCAGCTGGAGAACGAGCAAGCCTCAGCAGAAGGTAGAGTTTGGACTCAAGACGAAGATGCCAAGGCAAAGAGCCCATCTCTCAGAAAACCCCCACGGTTCCAGGCCTCACATCCACACTGCACGAGCACCTGGGGTAAATGCTCAGCTAAGCATCAGCTGCTTGAAACCACTCTTAAGAGCTCATCCTCCTGAGCCTCCTGGATTTCCCCGTCTCCCCCCAGCCTGGTACTGAGAGGTCTTTTCCAGCCTAAATGATCCTTACGGCCTGGCTACGGCCACACACTTCTCCCTGCCGGGAGGGTAAGATACAAATGGCAGAGGCTACCGGTTGACCTCATTGCCAGATAAAATCCATTATGCGTGATTAAAACTTAACAAAATGCAATCACATTAAAAATGACTATCATGAAGTGCACCATGATTTACTGACTAAATGAATGAGAAATTTATCTGAATAAAATAGTCCCAGCCCTGCTGCATTGGCAAGGCATGATAAATTGCTGATTGTGAGGGGATCGGCGCTTGCTGTTGGATGACATGCACGCATTGATTGTTCCTAACAACGCTAATTAGCATAATGGCATCTCCACATGTATTACAGAAAGTTTCTTCTTAGCAAGCAAAAATTATTTCAAGCCTTCAGGTCCCAAACTGCAAGGCATAAAGATGGAAAAAAAGGATTTACAAGCTGCCTCGCTGGCCTTTATTATGCAGATGAAAGGTCCAGCCCACTGGATCTTACTTAATCTTGAAGAGATGGGAACAACATTCAAGAGAGCTCTGGCATTGTGCTATTAAGCCGTGATCACAGTGGGCTGTTTTTTACGTAGCAGTGATCTAATTTTGTGAGGCCAGAAAAAGCCTTTGAAAAAGATGAATCTAATCCTAAAGAACTAGAAAAAAAACCACACATTTCTTCAATTTCATTAACACAGGGGGCAGGCCGTGCAATCCTTGCGTAAGCGCTCCCATTGACTAGGGCTGTGTAGGTGAGAAAGCGCTCGCCAAGTTGAAAAGGCAACGCACGGTCTATTAATAGGAAAATAAAAGGGGTGCAAGAGGTAAAGAAAATGAGGGCGAGAGAGAGACCACGTGATTCTCAATTAATTGAAAATCAATCGCAATAACCTGCATTTTTGGCTTTGAAAAAAATCTGTGAGGTGATAAAAGACCGCCTTAAAAACAACGCGGTGCCCCGCGGCTCAGCATCCTCAGCAGGACTTGGATGTCAGGGCTGCTTAGGAGGATTTTCCAAACGGCCGCGCTTCATCCAGAGGAACGTGCTCTTCGGGAGCGTGAACGAAAGCTCATTTGTCTACATCAATGCTCTGCATTTTGTTGACACAGTACGCTGTGCCCAGAGCAGAGGTCCTGAGCAGGAGGAGAGGAAAGCAGAGCCCTAACCTGCAATGCTGGAGCACGCACAAAGGTCTTGGTCACAGTGCTGGGAGGTCTCTCGAGGTCTCCTGACATTCCAGCAAACTGTGAGCCCGTCTGTAGGTGACACCCGTGTCCCTTCAGCAGTACCCTTGCAGCACACCCTGTATGCAACCAGAGTCAGGGACTGCTTTTTTTGTGGTTTTAGCTCCCATTGGAGCACTGGGAAGCACCAAGGATGCCAACCCCGTGCAAACCAGGTGCAGGAACTGGGCGAGTGCAAACAGAAACTTCTGCTCCAGCAAACCCAGAGACCTCTCTCATCTCTGAAATCTCCAGGTGAAATTCAGAGCTTCCTCTGCCCGAGGCATGCAGGCTGCCTGGTACCGTCCTGCACACCTGCCTAATGACCCCCACATGGTAACATGAAATGAAGGAGGTAAATACCACCCCAGAACAACCACGTACATTAAATTTTACTATACATCCATATGCACGCTATGTACTTTGTGACATACATATTAACTATACCAGAAATGTCTTGAAAGGCCTTAAATATTTCTGTTTTACACATCACTTTGTGGGAGCAGTGAAGCTATCTTCAAACGATGAGAACAGTTTCACGCCACGTGAAGGGCGAGAGAAGGTATCATTAACACAACTTAAAAGTCACAACAAAAATCACTTGAAATTACTTTTCCATCTATAAGAATATTAGGGCTTATAAAACTAATTTACTGCCAGAAGCAAAACCTCAGGGTGTGGGAAACTACATGCCACTAGCGATTCAACAATAGAAAACTCCTACGCACATTTTTTTTTTTGTTTCAGCCATCTACAATAAGGGTATACTACAAGCAATCTTAACCCAGCAGGGCTGCTCCATAGTTTTGAACGTTGAAGTCCTGGTTGAGATGGATTAGTGGGCAGATTGAAGGTGGAGCGGCCAGATTTATCACATGGATGGTGCCACCACATTAGCGAGATTATATCTGAGATCCCCCAGTCCTTCATCTGTCTCATGACTGGTTAAAAAAACATTTAATATGACAACAAATATTTCATCCTATTTCCATCAGCCAGAGGTACACAGGCCACACAAAGCCATGGTGTCTTCAGTTATTTCCTGTACGCTATGACAATACCAAAAAACAGCGCCGTGCTATTAAGCAGACAAGAAGGGGAGGCAGAGAAGCAGAAGCTGAATGAGGGGAAACAGAGGGCAAGCTTGAGGGGGGAGGTTAGAGGGAGAGAGAGAAAAATGGCTCGTGGAGTAGCAGGGGAAGAGAAAAGGAACAAATGTAATATAGGGCAGATCTTAAAAAAAAACCTGCCGGACTCAGAGGGAGAGAAGTACACACTGGAAAAATAATTCCCTAGACCGTGCCTATTGGGCAATCTCGTGAATTTTCCTTTCTCTAGGCAATACTATGTACCAAAAGCAATTTAAAATGCAGATTCTTTTGAGAACGTTAACTCTCAAGCCTGTAAGGAAAGTCACAGCAGATGAGGAGGTATCTTCTCAGGGCAGACCTTAAACGCTTTCTAGGCTGACCCTTTGAAAATCTTTTTGCTTCTCTTTTTTCTCTCCAAAATAGCATAAGTTTCTCCAAATAGCATAAGGAAACAAACGACAGGTTACAGGTATGCCACTACTTTTAAAAACCTGAGATTTTAGCTAGTGGGGAAGAACTTGGCAGAGCAGATTTTACAGAAGGCTGCTAGCATGAGCAGCCAAAGCGAGGATTAGACTTTAATATTGCACAAGTGTGAAACAGAAGTGAAAAAGAGAGAGGTAAAACATTAAAACATGATTTTGTGACAGTGCTGCTGGACGTGGGCTTGCTTTCTTACGAGATACTTGACCTTGCCTCGACAGCTCCCACTCTTACTGCAGAGCAAGAGTTGCTAACAAGCTCCCACTGGGTGTAAATGAGCAAGCCACCTGTTGGCAAGATGTGTTGACACAGGATGGGTGCTTTCTTCACAACGTGTAAGATAGGCTTGCAGGCTGGTACATGCAAAGTGTTCTTCACACACAGGGAAAGAAGCTAACTAAGGGCAGGAGGACCCAAGAATACATGTATGCAAGCACGACACGAGGACGAAGAACCGAGGAGCCAACAGACTGGCTTCTCTCCATAGTAACAAAGTTGGCTGTCCCCGACTTAATGCTGAGCTGCTGAACAATAACATAGCAAGGGCAGGTTTCCCACTGCCCATGAGGAATGAAATCTTTGCTGAGAGCGCAGAAGCCACATTCTTTAGCAAATGAGATGCATCAGCTGGGATTTGGCAGAACCTCCTGAACGCAGGCCTCCAAATCTGCACTCTTAACCACTTACTGGGACTATCTTTCAAGAGGTATTACACAATTTCGGACTGCTAACAGGCTGAAAGCCATGAATTGCAGTAAACAAAGATGAGTGACAATGAGCCACCAAAGCTCAGCCGATTACTTTTCTTCTCAAAAGTATTATTTGGACCTAAGCTCCTAGCTGGAACATTAATCGGTATTTACTGATGTCCTCCTCCTCAGGCAAAAGAGCTGAACTTTATTCATGTGTTTGGATAAACAGCCTGCTTCGGCATCACTGGGAACACTTAAGGAGCCCGGGGATTATGGTACAGCAGGGAGCTGTATCTTTCCGGCAGCGCTCAGCCTCCCGTACAATATCCGTATGTTTTAGCTTTTCTTCCTGCATCCTTTTTCACCTTCTGCCACTTCTTGCAGCTTCCAGAGTAGCACAGATAGTTGTGGACAACTTCAATTGTGGCATTTCTGATTTTTGAGCACTTCACTGCGTTACCCAAAACGAAGCTGTCAGCGCGTGTAATCGGGAGGGATGGCAGTGGTGTCATCCCCTGCTCCCCAGCCGGCCTGATGCTTAGCCTCAGGAGCTCCCCAGCCCTCCTCGCAGCGCCTTTCCTGAGAGCAGAGCTATGGGCAAAGGGAAGGAGCCTACACAGCATGGAAAAAAACAAGGCAGGCTGAAACGTGGAGAGAAAAAAAAAAAAAAAAAAGAACAGGATGGAGCTTGTTTTTAAGGTAACCACAATCTATTAATAGTTCAAAATAGGCTTTTTAATTACAGGATACCCTGTAACCTCTGAACCCTTATTGATCCATCGTCTGATAAACAGTTTTGCTTGCTGCAAGCTCCTTAAGACGCAGGCACTGCCACAGAGTCAGACAGCAGGGACAGGGGTCCCTGAAAAAAAAAGCAGGCTGGGAGACCACCACTGTCTGTGGCAGGGAGCAGAAACCAAAGGAAACGCACGCGGCAGAGTCCTCCCATCCCTCCTGCAGCAAAGGGAGCGCAGGGGACGGTACTGCTTACTCGAGAGCCATTCTGGTCAGAAGAATCTCTCTGTGTGCAAAGTGAATCTCTTCTTCTGATACTAATAAAAAATCTACAAGTTTGCTTGGACTAAAAGCTCAGTTCATATAGACCCCTACTGTGGGATGGAGATGGAGAGATGGAAAGAGAAAGAAAGAGAGAGTTAATTTTAAATCCAGTTTCCAGTTTTCTTTACAAAGGCTGGGAAAGACGAGGACAATATACTCACACTGAAGAACAAACTCCAGACTATCTGGAAGAGGCTTTCCTATAGCAAAGGAATTTACCAACAGTTTGTTCCCGGCCAGACAGCGGAGTCCAAAGGCAGTTTTGAATTTAACAACAGCGGAGAGACACAAAATGACCCTCGGGCGTGGAAGCATGGGTCAGGGTGGAAATGCAGGCTGAAGGCAGTGCAGGTAACCCCTTACAATCAGAGCAGCGAGCTCTAAGCGTCCAGCTCTCACCGATGTAAAACTCGCCGCCACATGCCTAATGAAGACCGATCACTTCTTTATTTATAAATGGATCTTTACAGATGGTAGTGGGGAAGAAAAAAAAGACACTTTAAATGGTTCTTCTGTGGAAAGATGGTAGGTTTCGGTACCTTCAGAGCCCAAACACGACAGCCAAAGCAAGCAGAAGGCCATTGTGAAGCACAGTACAGCGTGTTTGCTGCCGCTCACAGCTGGCTTACTTGCAAGGTATCGCCCTCCTGAATTACCCGCTGCACAGGAAATGGGCGGACAGCTGTGAACGGCCCCTGGCCTTCCAGCAAAGCCCTTTCTATTCCCAAATTAGTGACGAGGCTTGTCTGCCTGCCACTACCGGCGAGGGAAAGCCAGCCACCCACCTCAGCGGCGGTTAGTGTTAGAAGGAAGAAGAGATCTTCCTCGTGCTCCTGGCATGGAGACGAAGTGGAGGCCTCCCTAGACCCGCGGCTGTACTGTTAAATCTGGCCAGGAGCTGGTGATGATTTTATTACTCCTGTTAACTGCAACGTCTAATAAAGCCACTACACACAGAAACGCGTGCACAGCTTCCTTGTTGGTGGCAGATGAAGCCGTTTATAAACACGCTCTTCTTTGTGCCGAGCAATTACTTCACCCTCGTCCTCGCTGTCGACAGCCGCTTGGAACCAATGTGATTTGTTCCTGCGAGGTGTCTTTTCTAAAAGGGCTGCGTGACACGTGCTAGAAATACAAACACAGCTAAGGAGAAGCTTCCAAGAAAGAGGTTTAGACCGGTGGATCGTGGGGGAGGACAAAAAGAGCAGGGGAGGGGGAGAAGGGGTGGAGAAGAGATGGACACCATAACCTTAGCTGTCTGGCTGGGCAGCATGAGAACAGGTGACACTGAACCAAGGGTAAGGAAAATTGTAAGTATTACATTACCTTGCAATGTTACTGTAAGATTTTACATATTTTCCTTTAAGTTTCACTTCCTTGAGTCAAGGTGGTATAGGAGAACTAAGGCTTTACTTTAAAAAGTGTATCTGTCCTGTATGGGTAAAGAACAGTAGGAAAACAAGAATCCTAACAGTTTGGAAAACTGGAAGACAATTGCTACAACCACCCTCAATATGTATTATTTGAAAGAGCTCATGATTTTAAAGCAATTTTAGAATTTCTGAATAGGTCGGACCAGCAGTGTTATAGGGCACAAACCGACTTTTTAGAGACATTTGGATTTATATATTCATGAAAGTAAACATAGGAATACAGACTCCTCTAAAATAAAGGTCTAGTAAATATTTCTGAGATGTTGAGAAGCTAGCTGGCAAACCTGGGAATTATGGAAGGAAAATAAAAATAAATGAACGAGAAGTACTCTGTAAGTCTAGTCTCCAGGAAAACGTAAAGTTAGGGACCGTCACAGTCTTAGAGAAATGACACAAGGACAAATATTGTTTAACAAAGTAGACACTTTTGTATTGTTTAACACTAAGTAGACAACGTGACCTGCGCAGGATGGAAACCTAACTCTTTAGACTTTGGATGAAAGAGATGAAGAGTTAGAGAGGCTTGTGAGCAGCAAGAAATGGATTGTGGCTGGTATTGCTGAAAGCATGTGGAATGGGTTACAAGACTGGAAAACTTAAATCGATGATGACAACTTGCCCTCTAAGAAAAAAGTAGCAAAAAAGAAGCAGGAGGGGGTAGCACGTTAAGTAAAAATAATACTGGCTATCGACATTTCAAAATCACTATGCTTTGACATTACAGTTGTAGCTAATGAAACTTATGGAGTGTTGGTTGGCACATGTTGTATCATCAGACTTACAGGCCTAGCTGAACAACAGCGCAAACTGCTCTTTAGCTGCAATCCAGATTGTGTAGGAGTAAGTAATATGCTATTCTGCTAACTTCAAAGTAGAGGACATTAAATATACTCCTTGTACAGTCAGAAATACACAATTTCTTCTTCTAGAAGTAAGGTAGGACAACTTATTTATGGACAAGAATAACTCATGCTCTCAGTCTTCAAGAAACTAGACCAGAAGCCAATCACACAGCAACGTATTTTAACAAATCTTGGAAAAGTGTAGAAATTTTTAAGAATTGAAGACTTGCCACTACAATTGTGATATTCAAAATGAGGAAAAGGTTGGTTATTCTGACACGTCTCCAGCAAAAACAATGGAACAATTTCTTTCAGCTCTCTATCAGCAGTGACTCAGAGGATAAAATAGGAATACCAGTCAGCATGGTTTCAGGAAAGTAGGTTTCACCAGAGAGAGCCATGGTTTTCTTACGGTAAGATTATTAATTCAGTTGGGACATGGGAGCAGTGCAGTTATACTGTGATTTTACAAGGCTTAGACTAGAGAAAAACTTGTTATTAGAGAAAAACACTAGGTATACGGAATCAACAAACCATGTATTAGGTTAAAAAGTACATACTCACAGGTCTCGAAAGACAGTTAATGAGGAAATATCAGCAAGCTAAAGGTTTTTTGTTTGCTTGTTTGTTTTTAGGATTGTGCTGTGGAGATCTGATCTTAGTCAAATACTGTCCAACATTTGTTTCTTGTGATTTCTGCTAATATGACCTCCTTCACAAGAAGATGGGCAAATGATACTGGAAAGCTAAGTACTAGAAGGCCAGGCTAGCCTTTATAAATTGCCTGGTGAGATGGCAAGAATCCACTTGCTCTCATTTCCATTACCCTTCTGTCCTTAAGAATCTATGGGAGACTGACTTCTAGGGAGCAAATTTTGGCATTTATAAAAGGCAGGCACTGCATTTGAACTCCAGTGCAAATCTTTTGAAGAAAACAATGTTTATAAGTCAAACACAGCAAAGACAGGCATTCACTGTGTCTCTGTTAGTTCTTCAGGAAGTGATCCTCAAAGTGTCAGTCATTATTTCCATTCCAGCCTGTTTCCCCTAAAATCTAGTAAGACAGTTCTGTTTCTGCTACACTTTCATACAGTGAATACAGATCTGTAGACTTTCTTCTTTACTTTCAGGTAGGCTTAAAAAAAACAACACAAAACCCAGAACATCAACAATCTCTTTTTCTCACTATCCCAAAGATAACCTTCAGGAAAGCAGAAAATCTCTTTTACTATTCCAGCAAGAAACACACCTTTTCACTTGGAAAAGACAAAGACTATTACATTTCAGAAATGTTCTCTGGACACAGATCTCCCTTTATCCTTCACATGCAAAAACAGACTGAGCAGATGACACTTCTTCAATTTATAAGACTAAAACAAAAGACAGAAAAGAGAATTTGAAGGTAGTTCTACCAGTATGGTGTCATTTCTCCTCTTCATTCACATCCCTCCAATTTCAAACAACATAACTAGTGGTTTCAATAAGAACGATAATTGCAGCATCCTCACAGTCGCATGCAGGCAAAGAGCTGCAGTCTAGTTTTATTTTTCTTACACCCACAGAGAATTCTGTTTTGTTTTGACCTCTCATTACTCTCCCTCCCTCACTTGGCTCCAAACATCAAATTCTCTCTCAGCCATTCAACATCTATTCCATTTGGCTCTTACCATTATGCATACATATTGAACAGCAGGAACCAAGAACATGCACAATTAATGATTCTGATTTTTTCCAAAGAAAATGTTTTCACTTTTCCCCAATTTGAAATTACTTTTGGTTTAAGAAAGAAAGAAAGAAAAAAGACTACCATTAAACCTTACAAATACCTTCAAAAACTAAATGGAACATTTTAGGTTAAACAAAGGTCTAAATTTTTAGAGAGAAGGTTGTTTTAGGCTTGCTTTTATTTCTTAAATCACATACAAGTCTAAGAAAGCCCCTGTTCCATCTTGGTGTGAATCCAGTTTCTTTCACTATCACACAGGAAGCACAGAACAGCAGAAGACCTCTAGTCCTCAGACACCTTAGAAGTTACCAGCCCCAGGGAAAATCTGTGCTGATGCCTGTAGCCCCAGCTAAGCAAGAATGCAAGAAGCACCCAGGAAAAGGATGAGGCTAAGGGGCAACACCTGCCGCCTCCTCACAAGCTAATATCCAGTTCTAGGGCAGATTAGGGTATGTGGGGCAGGGCTAGGAGTGGGGATTTCCAAGCACAAGCCTGACCAAGTGGAGAAAAGTAGGGCACGAGGGAACACCGGTAGCAGGACGGAGACCTGCTGAGCGCAGATGGGTCAGGACCTGAATACGGATTTTACGGTCAGTCCCACAAAAGTGGTCTGAATTACCTTCTGCCTAACGCTGTAAAAATCCCCTCCTTAAAAATCCAAACCAGTATCTGTTTTGTGGCAAAAGAGAAGAATACCCCACCCAGTGCTCCTTTGAGGAGAACAGCCTGTAGGATAAAATCGAGGCGCTCGCATTGCGGGGCGTATGCTTTGATCAGCTTCGGCGCAGAGGAGGTACAAGCACCAGCACCGGTCCTGGTTCATGTGGTGAAGCGAAGGACTACCACCTCTGACAGGAATAGTTTCAGTGCTGGCATTGCAGAAAGCCTTCAGAGAAATTCCACTTTTACTGGACGCTGGTTTTGCCTATGAGGCTGGTCAGTGAGCACTCTGCCTGTCCAGACACCGAGCTAAATGGCTTCCTCTCCAGCTGCTCACCTTTCCTTACAAGAGCACCTGGCTCAGCAACCCCAGGACACAAACCCCACCACCAGTCACTCACGGACACTTTCACAGGACAGCCACAGGCTAGTGACCTCCACAGCGTGTCTGCAAGGTCCCAGCTGAACTAACAAAATGGCGTCTCTCTAAAGTATGCTACGTGATCGTAGCCATGACTGCGCTCTGCTCATTAACAGCAGAACGGCCAAAATGGATGCAGGTTTAATTAATGTATGTTGTGCGTGTGCATACAAACACACACGGCCAGCCATGCTCGGATTTTGCAGAACACAGAAAATAAGACCAGGCACTGTCTTTCATACATGCCTGATGTTCCCTAAATCACCTTTTGGGTCCTGAGCATTTCCCTGCAGTAGTCACCTGACAGAAACACACAGTCAGTGCTAACCATACCATAGAATAGCTGGAACTTTTTTTCCCCTTGAATGCCATTTGTTAAACCCTCATGATTATTTAACACACACACTCTTTTACAATTCTATGTCAAAGACCAAAACTACAATGAAAGCAGAAACGATAAACTCACTGAAAGATACATTCCCCTTACGCTCAGAAATGTGTTTTAAACTGAAGGGTTCAATCTCCTTCTTTTCCATACACGATCTGGCAACTCTGACCGTCCACATCCTGCAGCTAGTAGTGGAATCAGATAATCTGCATCAGTCTGGATTCAATGCAAGAATATCAACACATCTTTTTACCACCTTTGCAAAACCAATCAGTTTCTACCAAGCACATCTCGCAACAATAAAGCATTCCAATTTTCCAGAGAAATGCTTTTCGGGGAAGCAGGAAGGGAAGGAATGAAGAAATGCTTTATAGTTAGAAATCCATTTTTTCAACTTTCCTTACCAAACAAAATGCCTTCTGGGTAGACAAGTGGGTTTCACAAGTAGTGAAGGGAC
This sequence comes from Cygnus olor, assembly GCF_009769625.2. NCBI lineage: Eukaryota > Metazoa > Chordata > Aves > Anseriformes > Anatidae > Cygnus > Cygnus olor. Next base: position 37,343,346 of record NC_049172.1, on the reverse strand, counting down.
CTTACTACATCTACATGCAAGCAAGAGGCTCCTTCATCCCAACTGGGTCACTAAATGTGAACTGCACATATTATATAACAAAATGGGGTTTTGTCTTATATTTCTTCTTTACGAGAAAGAGAAATGACTTAATATCTGGTCTTGGCTTTGGAAGAAAGTCTAGTTTTATCCAAACATCTAGTTTTTTTCTACATTAAAAAAAAGGAACTGAGTGAGATTAGATATATGAAATCTCAACTTCCTGTTCACTCTGCAGAACTGCAGGGAGATAGTAACATGAATTTCTCAACTTATGAAATGGAGGGGATGAGATTAACTCTTTCACATAAGCAGTTCCTCCTCTCAACTGTTTGATGATCTTTGACTTCAACAGATTTAACAAAAACAAAGAAAAGAAACTATAAAGCATTAGACAGCCTGGCCAAACATTACATGCCTCTCAATTACAACCTGACAAATCTGTAGCTCAGATTACAGTGAGTTTTATGTCATTATCACAGCATTTCTCTAGATAAGTCGTCACAAAAGGAAGAGGCTTCAGACTGGCGATTTCTAAAGCAGTAGGCAAGCCGAATTAAAATAGAAGTATGAACCTTTGAGCTGTCACAACACATCCTGAACCATAAACAGAAGGGTTTTGCAATTCATTTCAAATAATATGAGATGGCCTCTGACCTGGCAAAGCTCCTGCTCCTCCTATTGGTAGATTCCCAAGCTCTATGGCCTGAAGAAATGACATTTTTTTTCTGTATTTCTACATGCATTACAGCGTGAGTCACAGTTAAACCATGCTCAGAAGGAAGTACTCCTTGTAGGTGGCGTGGAAACAGCTGAATTCGTAAAATGATGTTACACTAAAACTATCAACCAACAACTCTATTAGTGTACTATTATATCAGAATTCCTGACATGTTTTGGTGGCACATAACTTCTGCGAAGGCATCACCTACTTTGTGAACTGATTATTAACTTTAATTCTTTTTAAAAAACCTTAAAACAACATTCAGAAGATTTATTCTCTAGCTTCTGCATTACGCCAGCGTGCAGATCTTTACAGAGCCTGCTCAAGTAAGAATACCCAGATGACCTAGGTGGCGATAGGGCTGCTTGGTGTTACTATAACCATTATTCAAACCAATTATTAACTCATTCCAAACTATTCCACAAGCCTAGCAGCTGCTACACCAGAGGTTACCATGGAATACAAGCGAGACAGATGCCAAGTTAGCTTCTTGATGAAAGTAAGTCAGAAGACTCTACAGATTTACAACATTATAATACTCGAGGTTGCTGAAGACTTCTTGAAAGTCCTGAAATAAATCATCTAATTTCAGGCATGGTTCAAGAACCACTAAAAGCATTCAGTTATGTTTACTTCTTCCAATGGAAACCAAAGACATTAAGCACCCAAAATGCCCTTCCCTTTGTCACCTGAGCCAAAATGCCAAATACACTGTTTAAAGCCAGCTAGATCCTCACCCCGAGAGGAAAGGGCCAACCACTCCATCTTTGTGTTATAATGGTAACTATACTGTGGAAACTAAGCTATACAGTGGTTTGGGATCCAAAATCATCAAATCTTATGTAACAAGAAAAGGAAGCAAACTCCCCAAGGAGGAAAGTAACTTCAGAACCAAAGCTTTCCAAAGTGGCCCTATGCACTCATCAGTAGAAGCACAGGGAAAGAGTGCCGGTTCAGAAAAACGGTCATTTAACATTTCTTAAATATAAAGCAACATCATTTCAGTCATTTCACAAAAATGATCAAGCTCCAATATCACATGAAAATCCAAGAAGCACCTGCAATGACATTCCATACTTTCCAGAAGAAAGAAGATGAGGAGACCATACAAAGAGTTATTAAACCTTAATATTAGACAGTTTTTGGTTCTCCGCATATCGCATATTCACACTTACCTGACCGAGGGAAGGAAGTGTTGCATATGCCATGGGCTGGTTCATCATTCCTTTCTGCTTCATGATGAGCATGCGTTTCTGTTCCTCACTCAGGTGTGCCATCTGAGCTTGCATCTGGGGCTGCTGGGACTGCTGCTGCTGTATGTATGGCATCATGGGGTTCTTGCTGGGATTTGCCATTGGCGGGGTCATCCTCTGGCTCAGCTCAGCATTGAAGTGGGTCAGAGGTTTGGTGTTGCCATAAGAAAGCATATTGGGCTGTTTGCTTAACGAGTTTGTGCCCAGGTTATTTGGCTGCTGATTGATCATATTCATGTGATTCTGAGGGAGGTAGTTATTAATTGTGGTCTTCTGTGGATTGTTTGCCATAGGAGGCACTATTGGGTTTTGGTTGTTAAAGGCTTGGGGATACATCATTGGACTATTTGGTTTGTCTGCACTGAAAGGTCCTCCATACGGACTAGATGGAGGGCCGACAGGTGACCAGCTTGAGGCTTGATTTGGATGCTGCTGCTGCTGTTTCTGCTGCATGAGCTTGGCTCTTTGCTGCTGCTGTGCAGCCATTTGCTTGAGCTGCTCAGCTGGAGACAAGTCCGTAGTTGGCATATTCACAGGCCCAGGCCCTGATCCTGCCACAGTTGCTGCTGCTGGATTCATAAGATAGCCATTTCCAGATCGCGTCTGAGTTTGGCCTGGCGTGAGGGCCTGGTTGGGAGTTTGAGGTGATTGAACAACACAGTTTGCTGGTGAGCCTGCCTGGATTGGAGCTGGTGGAGCGCTGGATACGGAAGTTATACTAGAGGCTGTGGAAACATTTGAGAACGGAGGACCAGAAGACGAAGGCCTCACCTGGGGAGATCCTAATGGAACATGAGCAAATGGGGAATGAGATGGATCACTTTTAACACTTGCACTCTCTTGAGTCTCTGTGGCAGGCCTGGGGAATTCTGGCTCCTTCTTCTCTTCGAAGTCTTCATTGAACAAATCCTGTATGTCATCTTCTGGAACAGTGTTCGCTAGTTCATCTATTAGCTCCTGCCACTCCTGATCATTCAGATTAATGTCCGAGAAAAGCTTATTCTGATTTGAAAGAGATGTTTCTGAAGTATCTATGCAGGTAGGGTCATCCAAAGGCTCTTGCTTTAGCTCCTTGTTCTGCAGGATGTTAAAACCATCGTCTAGCTCATTGCAACCATTAACGGGGAGCTTTATCTCCGAAAGCCCGCCGTTTTTACCCAAGTCTTCTAGCCCACTACCGTGAGTTCCACTGTTCTGCAAGGGCAGGGACGCTTTCATGTCAAGCTGGTGAAGAGGAGAAGCAGCAGGCAAAGGCAAATTATTAGGCAAGCTGTTGATTGCCTCGATGCCTGGTACATCCTTCCGTATCCGCTTGCTGGTTGGAGAAAAGCTGCCATCACAAACTCCATTCTGCTGCTCTCCATTGATAGGTGAACGTGCGCCTTCCAACTTCCTTTTCACTGTCTCTTGAAGCTTAAAAGAAAACAAGAGAAAAAAATATTAACCAGTTGCAGAGACAAAAAATACTGCTGATGAGCCTTGTGACAGGTGCTTGTCACTAAGACGACTAGAGACAGCAAATTTTAAAAACTAATTAGGAAGTTTCTTTGATTTCATTTTTATGCCTTGATCAATTTGAGAAGACAGATTAAAACAAAACAAACGAACAAAAAAACAACAAACCAACCCCCCCCCCCAAACCCCAACACAACCTGGCCTTGAACAGGGGAGCACAGACCCACAGTCACAGAACTGTAAAACATGTCTGTACACTCCAAACTACCCAAATTTTAGAGAACAAATGGAGTATTCCAACTCTTTGGTGCCTAATACAGTCATGAAACTTTTGCTTTCACAAAACACCCAGTAATGTCTTCTGACAGTTTGACTCCTTTAAAGAGTCTTAAATTAGATGTTTAAAAAATTAATCACTAGAATTTACTATTTACTCTGAAAATCTTTTTTTTTTTTTTAAATTTCTATAAGTTTTTTGAAAAATACCTGCAATACAACTGATTGACTACTCGTATTGAAACGTGTTGTTGACACTAAAATTTTTGGAGAAAATTCATTAACATCGTTTCATTTGATTAGCTCTCTGTTCTTTGGCTGCAAACATATTGAGAATCAGTTTTAAATGAGGAAAAAATATATCTACTCTAAAAAATAGCAGGCAGTTTGCATGATGCTAACACAATCAAATCACAAAAAAAGGCTAACAAAGAAGAGAAGCTAGGAGCTAACATACAAGAAAAATAACTAATAGAAATGATAGCAAAGCAAGACAAGTCCCAGAAAGCAACCAAATTAGCTGTATGAATATTATAAAAAATAATGTGTTAATACAAGCTAGGTTAAAAGAAGAACATAATTTAGGTTAAAAGAAGAATACCAAAGCAATGTTACAATCTTCTCCTACCACACCAAAAGTTAAGTCCTCTGCTTATGTACCAGGCTAAAAAAAGCAGTCCTCTTTAGCTAAGGCAAGAAACAATAGTGGGGAGGAGAGGAAGCAAAGAGGTCATAGCTCTAGTGAACTCCTTCAGGACACACTTGCATCCTTGATACTAGAACAATAGAGGACAAAAAAAATGAAAGATTTTATCAATTTTTAAAGTATTTTTACTGGTATGAAAATCCCAGACACTCAGCTCCCACCCCTGCCCTAACCTAGGGGTCCTCAACCTTCTTTCTTCCCACAACCCAGATCCCATTTATTTCTCCCATCCCAGAGGGCCTGCTCCCCCCCTTTCATCCCGTGAGTAGAACAAGCAAGCAAATCTCTATCTCGTCATCTCATCCCCATTCAGAGGGGGAGTCTGTGAGAAGGCTGCACCCTTCTCTTTCCTCTCGGTCCTGTGTGCACTGTTTGGTGTACGATGCAGAAGGACATGGCCTGTGCACACGTGGCTATGGTCCCAGCTGCGCACGCGCGGGATGCTAAGCTCTGTGCTGGCCCTCTGCAGAGATGTGGCCTTCTTAACAAAGCCACCTTAATCAGAAACTGTGCGAGCACACCGGGCTGCACAGCATGGAGCCTCACAGGCAGAGGCATCACTTTCCCTTCTCTCCATCCCACTGGAGCAGCAACCTCACAGGGCAATTACCACCCGTGGGTAGTCTGTGCCAGCTAACAGTGATGTGGAAGGTAAGGCAACACCCGAAGACCAGTGTGAAGGAGAAACATCAAATCCCACATGGAGGCACATAATACTGCTCTCACCTCCTCCGTCCCCTCCCCTAAAGATCTGTGCTAAGCTGAACACCGCTGTACAGCACTGCAGCTCCCTGCTGCTTTTTAACCAGTATCACTGGCGTGTGGCAGAAAACTTCCACCAAGCCCCCGAGCTTGTTTTACTGATCTGTGCCTGGCCCTGGCTCACACCCTGGGGACAAGGAGAGGATGGTGTGGGTGTGGAGCAGTACCACTTCGTGGACAGGAGAGCAGAGTCGCTTCCGAGTTACCTTTCTGCAGAACAAGGGAAGAAAATCTGTCTTCAGGTGCAGGTGTGCGGTAACGCAGTTGATATAATGGCTTACAATAGCATATCTAAGTGATGTCCCTCATGGGCCACTCACCCAGTTAACAGTTCTCTACTGTCCTCACTCCAGTCCCAAGCAGTCTTACGAAAAAGGCGCTATCCCTCTTTGCTTCCATGTCAGAAAAGCAGCCACTGAATGGCTGCTGAGTTCAGTGGCTGAACTTACAGGGTTCAAAGAAACATCCAAAGCTTGGCTCCGAGACCATACTGGCAAAATGGTAAATGCTCATACCAAAGGACGCGGAATAGACTTCTGGTCACGAAGAACAGTCCACGTAAGAAAGAAAAGCCTTCACTTGTCTTAATAACACACCAGGGATTAGTAAGACTGATTATTTCCTGAGAAATATAACAAAATTGACTCTGTGCGTTTCACATCAGTTTGAAGGTATCCCTTACAAAGCATGGGTAAGAGTGATACATTTTCAGGTTTTATATCTTTTGTTAATTTATCCTGAATCCATCACTTTATTTGTACATGAATGTTTATCAAGAGAATCAGAACTATCTAGTGGCAAACAACCAGCCCTAAAAATACCAGCTCCTAAAGATTTAGTCATACTCTGAAACTTGGATATCCCCCTGTACAAATATACAAGGACTTTAGCAAAAGTAAAAGCAGGCCTAGTATATAAATATTAGTAACTGTGTTTATTATGTATTACAACAAAAAGCAGCTTTAAGATGGAAACTATTTTCCATCAAATATCAGATGTACAGAAATCTTGCCGTGTTGCAAATGAAAACAAAATAAAGCCTATTCTAAGTTTCTAGCTCCGCGTTGTTCTCCTTCAGATCTTTTAGGATTTGGGGGCTAACAAACACTAGAAAAATCTAATCTCTTTCTTCACCAAACAACTGTAGGTAGGCAGAAACATAATACAAAGGTTTATTTGAAGGGAACAGGCTGTAAACAAACTTTGCGGCTGGGGAAGCATCTTAGCTCCAGCATTTTGGAGGGGTTGGGGGCCTTAACAAAAAATGCATCTCTTTTAGGTACCACACAAACATTCTCATCAACTTCGTTCAATGCAAGTGTTCATTTTCACATCCTGATTTCATTCCTGACAACCATGTCAACTAGTGGCTGGCTTGAATATTGTACGCTGACCATACACTGGCAAACAGCTTACTGCATCAGGATTCCAGTGTCTTGGAAAAAAATCCCAGCACTTCCCCTTCCCTCTGTAAAAACAAAACCTGAAGTAAAATATTCTCCTGTAAAGCGTCTTCCACTTCCTTCTAAGAAGTAGCATACGGCTCGTGCAAGTAATTGACGGTATGCATCGTGAAGATATTAGCAGCACCTTAGAGATCTATAGGATCTCTTGATGAATAAAATAAAATACAAATAAAAAGCTTGCCAGGTTCATAGGCCTTTAGCTTTATTTACACAAAATATTTGGCCGATGGAACCGCATTTCAAAGCAGGTTTCTGTCCCAAAGCGGAAGACAGGGTGAAGCAGGACTCGCTGTTATTTATATGCCTTTGGAGAAACTCCTGTTGCAGAGCAGGAAAAGGTCAAACTTTAGTGTGTTGACTTGTTAAATGACTCGACTGGGGGGGATGGAGGAGGACAGAGGCTGTGCACGCAAACACACAGACGCACGTGGACCCAAAAGGTCTCATCTAACCTGTCCTGAAGTTTTGGGCAGAGCCGCTCGGACATGCCACAGCATACCCAACACATAAACAACGGAGCGGTGAGGCTGTCGGCAGAGCTTTCGTCTGCTGGGAGAAGCTGCTTTGCTTCATCCCACCAGCAGCAATTCATTTTTCAAAAGAAATTAGACCAAGGTGCTGTTGTTATAGCAACAGTCAGAGCCACTTACCCGGCCCCATCCCCCTGCTCACGCTGACTTCAGTGGGCAGCTATTTCAATTATGTATGGGGAGTGACCAGGACGGCGGCTGTTTAGTCCTTTTATTGCTCTTTCAAAAATTAAAAAAAAAAAAAAAAAAGGGAAAAAAAGGCGCAGAGACTAAATCCTGTCTGCTTGTCGAGGTTGAGCACAGCTAGCAGCGCCTAGCACAGCTCCACATCCAGCCGATGGCCAGAGGATCTGCGAGCCCACAGACCAGGAGGCTGGGGCTGCTTTTGCAGATGCTCTCACCTGGCAGCTGGGCAGTGGTGCTGAGAGCTGAGACCCAACCCAGGCCCTCCCAGCAGGACTTCTGCTTTCCCTCCCATCAGTCTGCCTGCCTCAGCACCTCTTCTCCCAGGTTTTCCTGAGCTTGCCCCACCTTTCTGCTCCCTTCCTCCCCTCGAGCTCGCCAGGGGCTCTGCCAAGCACCCCACCTCAGCCACCTCCAGCCCGCACCCCAAAAGCTGCAGCAATTCACCCCTGAGCATCTTGTGCTGCACTCAGACAGCACTGGCAGCTTAGTGTGTGTCCCAGGGGTTGCTGGCAAGTGACACTAAGCAATTTGATTTGACCTGACAGCTCTCCTAAGCAGAGACATAACCACCTCACCTGAGATCAATAAGGAACAAGCAGCACCGCCGTTTGCACGCCCCAGATCCAGCTTCAGCACCTGAAAGCATTCCTCATCTCCTGCTCACCTGCCCCTGCTGGGCCACTTCAGAGGGACATTAAGGAGTCATCAGTGCCAAAGGGCACCACAGCCACCTCTCCTGACCACCTTCTGAGGTCCTTCAGCTCCATAGTGGCCTCTTAATAACCTTAATTAATCTTGCTGCAGGTGTCATGCTGGGGAGAGCAATACAGCCTTTCAAAAGCCAGAGCTGACCTCAGACAAATGGCTGGGCGAAGCAGAGGCGGGGGACAGGGCACTGCTTCCAACCTTTGGAAATGCTTTGTGCACCCAGCCACTCCCGTACTACTCGAGCTTCCTCACTGCACCGAGGCCTGCTAACTCACAGGGTGAAGCCTGACAGAGCAGATTGATTTCGGATTGCAATTGCTCACTTACGGCACATGTTGTGCTCTTCCACGCTGGGCCTGCCCAGCTCCTGTTGGCCACTGAAATGTCTCAAACACAGGGGAAGCTCCCATCGTGAAATCCGTTTGAAGCTGGTACAACCTTGATCTGCCAACCTCGCTGGTAACCTGTGCAGCTCGGCAGGTTCACTGAGGAACCTCTGCTGCGTGAATGAGGTCAGGCCTCTGCCTGTTATCCAGGTGGCTTGGGGCTGCTGGAAATGCCATCGCCCTTGGTTTCACAAGCAGTCATCGGGAGAACAAATCACTCGCAGTAAGAGTAAGGAGCACAAGCGTGCTCAGGGCACTGGTTAAGCCTGAACGAACGAGCCAGCAGTGAGGAAAACAATCCGTCTCCTCGCTTGGTAGCCGGGTGTCTGGGACAGGAGGAGTTCCTATTGCCAGCGGCTGCCTGGATGGGAAGCAGGTAGCACGCAGGGCCCTCGCCAGAGCTGCCCACCCGGCTGTCAGGGATCACGCTGGGAGGTCAAGCACAGGACGGGGAGGAACAGCAGCAAAAAAGATCCCGGATTGGAGCAACGCGGTGACAGCAGCGGTGAAGTCAAAGCAGGCCAACGCCGTGACTCTGCCCACCCTCAGTCAGCGAGGTGGGGATGCTCGCAGGGGCTGGAACAGGCAGAGAAAAGCAAGAAGCAGCAGGCGCTTTCATCAGCGCTTCCAGAGAGGGAAGGGCAAGAGAAGGAAAGGAGACATGTTTCTGTGGAGGTGGGAGAGAGAAAGAGGGAGGCCTGCATCTGTGCCTCCCCCTGGACTCCACCATTCTGCCCGATCGCAGTGCAAAGTTTTGTACTTCCATTGCTCGAGTCGTGGGATAACAGAAGACTTCCAGCCCTGTGCATATTAATTTCACCAAAATAATCAAGACAAACATCTTTACTGGTGTTTACTGCACTCTTCTAAACCACCCCATTGCACTGCTGCAAGACAGACATTTTTTGCTGTAGGAATTAACAGAGTGGAGAGTGCCTCACTAACGAGGCATGCAGGGGTGGAGAAATATATACAAGAAGTAGTGGAGAAATATATACAAAACATTCAGCTTCGCTGCTCGAATTGTGTACGTCTACAACAGGCTGGGAAAAAACAGCTGTGCTCTTTCTGAAGACATATGTGCACGTATCTTATGTATCAATTCCGGTTTGCCTTTAAAATATTTTCCTTTTGTAATTTCTGTCTCTCCCACCACATAACTCCAACTTAAATATGAATGCAGAGACGCTAAATGACACGCTTTGAGGAGATTTGGAGTGCAGGGTCCCCAGGGAGGCTGTTGAGTAAAACACAGGCAATGGATGCAATTAATTTTCTCAATGTGGAATTATTGGCAAGTTTAACTGGACTTCAGAGCACAAATTATTTCATGGATGAAATGCTGTCATCATTGTCAGCAGCCTTCCAGCCTGAGTGCACGATCTGCATGGCTTGCTCCTCTTCAGGTCCGTCCAATCTAATCCTGCTTTAGCCCAACTGGGTAAACACTGGCAAAGCAGTAACCTCATCACGTACGGAGTGCCAGCACTCCTCTGTTTGTGCAAAAGTCTTAATGAAGGTGCTAAGAGCCTGAGTGCTAAACTACTTAGCTGGCAGTGCCTGCTCCCATCTCTCACACAGCACAGCTGAGCTGCGCTCTCCCCGCAACTGTCCTCGCAGACGGCAGGAGCTATGCTTTCAAAGCGTGTTATGAGGATTTAGCCAGGCAGCCTCTAATTGACTTGTCTGGGAGTTGTGCTGATAAATCTCCACCCTTTGAAAACATACCCAATCTGCTTTGTATCTGGACAGGAGAAAAACTAATGATAAAAAGCAGACCCTGCGGATTATTAAAGCTATACCTCCTGAAGATCTGCAAATGAAGGTACAAAAGAAATGCAGGAAGCTCATATTTAAAAGCAAGCAGCAGCAAAGCACCACGACCAGCAGCGTTGCACGTGCTTGGTTTTGCACCATGGCTACTGATTCCCTACTCACTAGTTCTTTAACCTGCTATGTGACACTACAAACTGTCTCCTGGGGAAAATCTTGCCCCAAATCATCCTGGGATGGGCACAAGTCCTAGCCAGCTTGCTCAGTGCACTTGTGCCACCTTGCCTGCCTAGTGAAGGGGCATTCGGGACATTGTACTCTGTGAAGGAGCAGCAGCTCTCTGCCCCTGCCTCTGCTTCCCTTTGTCATTAAGGCAGTGATAGATACGAGCTCTGTTTATGACTTCAGCATCAAGAGACTGAAATCTTGTCTAGGCACTGTGAGGAAAGAGCACCTTCTATGTTTAGAGCAAGCAATTTACCTTCCAGTTGCATGCAAAGTACCGCCATGGTGCAATCTACATGCGTAATATAATTATTAAGAATATTCTCAGAGAAATGCCAAGGAAGTAAAGAGATGAGGGATGCTGGAGGGAGGCATGCCACCACTCCTCCGATCACCCTGTTGGTTTCTGAGGACTGTGAGCTCCTATTCAACCTCTAGTATCACAGAAGCCAGTCTAGCGTATGATCTGCAGAAGACTCTCAGCAAGCTATCAGAAGGCTGAACTCGCACCGTACAGTTGTCTCCCATTCATTTTGCTGGTATGTTAACTCCCAACAAGCACCACCTCACCTCGACATGGTTACTTATTCCGTAGTTGCATGATGTAGCATCAGGGGTTCCTCAAAACAACATGGGCTAAGTAATTTCAGGGATTCTTCCACACGACTAAGTTCAATTCATGGTTTTCTAAGCAAAATGTTCGATACCATCAGAAAAGAATGGGAATGAATGCCAAGTAGTCTACATACTGTACCTGTTCAAGCCCACACGTTAGTCACCTTTTTGGGTTCCACCACTGTAGAAGAAACTTCCAGTGGAAAATACATTAGGATCAGAACTAACAGATTTCCACAACTGACACATAAAAAAGAAAAATCTTGTGAATCAACAACAGGACAAGTTACACTACTACGCTGCAAACAAAATGGTTAATTTATCCCAGAATTTCTCTCCATAAGCCCGTCTCCTCTACCCCAGCCATCCCCTGTCCTGGCTTGTGCAGCTTGTCTGAGGACATAGGTGACCTGATGACTTCTTTGCAAGGAGAAATACTTTTGAAGGACTGTAGGTTATCTATGTACAAGTTAAAGAAGTTAACAGAGCAGTAGGCCTTGCAAAGGAGATCCAACCATGATGGGGGACCAGGGAGAGAATCTTTGCTATGCTGATGAGGTAATACTGCAATTCTTCCAAGTCCTAATTCCCATTATGCTCCTGAGCCATGTCTTTCAGGAAACAGAAAAAAAAAAAAGAAGAAACATGGGACAGATGGGCCTGAAAGCAGAAGCGTGCTAAGGTACAGGCCATTAAACAACAACAACAAACTAACTGAAAATGCTAAAATAGAAAAGGCATTGGAAAAATCCAAAATGCATTTCTTTTTTTTTCCCCTTCATGCAAACACTTCCCTCATCAGTACAATCAGCTTGATCCATCTCTAGGAAAGAGTAATGCTAGACCAGCTTGTTTGCCTTGCCTTTGCATATCTGTTTAGAAGACTGCATGCAGCAGCAGCTTTGTAAGACTCCTTTACAAAACCTATGGGGTCTTATATAGCCCAATCATACAAGGCGCTGAAGCCCTCAGCTCCTGTGAAGTTCACTGGGAACTAAGGGTCCAGTTGGTAAGATTATTTCTTCTGCACCAAAATTTCTTCAGAGCTGGACACTAGCTCTGATGAAACAAATCTTCTTTACATTCCCTTTTCCGTTCAGTACAAGTTATAGACAGCACTGTAAAAAAATTTGCAGGATCCTTGAAGACCTGTGAAGACTAAAGGAGTCAGAGGATTGTACAAGATGCCCTAGACACGTTGTGAATTATTCTGAGCACTGTTTGAGAGCTATTTGCCACGGGCTAAAGGCCAGAAAAAAAACATGAATAGCAGTTTTGCCCTAAATATGGCCAAGCAAACCACACAAAGTTTAATTCTTTGTTGCCTCAATGCCTTCACCTCAAGCTGACCTTGAGTCTCACAAAGGCACGCAAGAACAACTAATGGAAAAGTACTCGTCTGGTCTCCCAGATCCCGGCGATTATCAGTCACAGACTCCCAAGGCTGGACCTGCTGTGCAGGGTGAACTGCAAATGCACCATTTAAGTCTACTGAAGAAGTATAAAGAAGAAGAAAAGAGATTTTAAACACATCAAGGCTCTGATTCAGCAAAGCATTTAAGTGCATGCTTCACCTTGCACACCCTAAGCAGTCTAAAATATAAAGAACAATTTATGCAACCAACAATGCCATCTGAGACCTTTGCTTGGGTCTTATCATCCTTATTTCCTCTATAACAGCCATCTTCACCCCAGTATAAATCCCGTCCCACCCCAGCATAAATTCCATCCCCTTTCTAGGCTGAAAATACATGCACAGTGCAGTTGATTTGCATATATGCACTGGCTTCGTGCTTCCCAAAGGGCAGATGCTGAAAAGGATGCACAGCGTGGTGTATCTCTCCTCTCCCTGCATGCACCTGGAGCACGTAGGGAAGAGAGCAGCTGCAGGAAATCTGCCCAAGTAATTCAGTGTTTGCTCCTGGCCGTTCTTGCCCTTCCAGTGAGCAGTGTGGACCACTTCTCCCAGTGCCCCCAGCAGTTTCCTCAGCAGCGTGAATGCACATTGGCTTGCCACATGATAATGATGCCCCGCGTGGGCACAGATGTGGTGGTACATGCCCAGTGTTGGGGAATGGGCTGTGAGGCATCCAGAAAAGACGTCTGCCTGCAACAAATACCAGCAGTGCTGTAAAATCATCTGGCCTAGAGCACGCTTCTCTGTTGATGTCTGAAGGACATCAAGAAAAAAGGTGCCTGTGCTCAATCTAAATAAACTACTCTGACAGGCGGGGAAGAGCCCACAGGCTGGATGTGACCTGTCACTTGATGTTGATCACCTCAGCGGGAACCAGTCTTGTGAAGAGGAGTCTCACGTTTGCTGCTCTGCCCTCCTCCTAAAGCTGTTCTGTGAAGTTTTGCAGGTACCACATCACCAGAGTATCTTATCACTGAACGTTTCCGAAAAAAATGTTAGCTACCGTTAAGGGGAAACCACATCTCTACCTTCTTAAGCCATACAGGTACGTCTATATATATAGGTGCTCAGTTCTACTCAGAGCTTGTCCAAAGCAACACAGTGTCACTACGCACAGCAGCAACCTGCCTGCAGGGCAATTCCCCAAGCTGCTCGCTGTTCTGAAGCTGAACTCAGCTGTAGCAATGGCAGGAAAAGTTTGCAAAAATCCCGAGGGTGTACAGTGCTTCAAGATGCCTCCTCACAAACATAAACGCTGACAAAGAGAGAGGTGGTCAGTGTTCTGCTAAACAGGACAAATTCCCAGTTACTTGTGGCCATGCACCAACATACCAACAGATAACCTTTTTTTTTTTTTTTATCTATTTGTGTGTTTTGAAAACAGCCCTCCAGAGGAAGAAACTGCAGCTATGTGCATGGCCATTGTGCACAATGCTTTTTTTTTTTTTAACCTTTTTCATCTGATGGCCGAGAAAAATAATCCCTGTATTTTCCACACATGCACATGTAGTTGCTGCCATGACATTCATATGGTTTTGTGTCTCGGCCATCTAGGCCTACTAAGCACTTATTAGCAGTTAATCCAAACAAAAGTTAGATTTCAAGTCCTGTTCACCTCTGAGAGCTTGTGTCTTTAACAGTGTCAAATAAACAAAGACAAAGGAATATTTTCTATTGTTAGATGCTCTAGGTAAACAAGATCCAAGGCTGAGTCACAGAGAACACCACAGTTCTTTACTAAACCCCTCAGAGGTACGAACACAAGACATTACAGTTTGTTGTTGGATAAGCCACAGAAACGCACCATAAACCAGCTGTGCATTCACCTACTGGGCATCTTATTTTTCCTTCTTAAAAGACTTTGCATTCCCACCTTTTTCTTCTGTCCTAGCAGTGACAAGCCACCTAGGATCAAGGCACTTCCAATTTGTTAGTGCTCTTGAAAGTGCTCTTGGGCTACTACCAGAATTAAGTGGATTTGGGTCTCAGAGAAGAACACGGGTGGGCTAAATCTAAAATAGAAAAAAATATTGGTATGCCTAAAGAAATACAAACCATCACTTAGCACTTAAATGGTGTCTGCCATTCAGATGTAAACCCAGATTAAACCTCTGCATTTGACTTCAGAGAGCAGGGAGTTTGCCTAAAGTTGTATATGAACTCAGCAGCACGGTTAGAATTGAATTAAAATCTCTCAAATTCTCCGCCCAGCCAATAGGAGTATAAAATGTCTTACATTTTCTCAAAGCACAAACAAAACAAAAAAAACATACTACAACCAGGACAGCAAGAGCCCGCAAACTCCTGTAGGCACCATAAGAAAGCTGCAGGCAAGAACGAGTTGATTCCTTGGAGTCTTAAGGCCACAATTCATATCCCCTACACCAGGCTGGGATAGGGATGACATAAGTCACACTCTAGAATTGTCTTTCTTTTCACCGACCTTAAAGGCAGCCTCGGTAACTAGCTCAAAGGGAGGCATCCACAGTCAGATGCCTGCATCTGGATCCTCCCCAAGCCACCAACATTACTTGCCCAGTCACAGTTAGGGCACTAATTACATGCTACTGCTGTTGACATCTGTGTTTAATTAAGATTTCTGTCTGTGTGGTGTCAAGTCCTCCCTCCAGCTTCGTTTCCAGAGGCTTCAGTTTTGTCCCACCAAACTCTAAGAAAAAAAATAATGAAATCTTCATAGTTTGGCCTATAATTATGGTATTACATGTGCTCTTGGAAAGATGCTTATTTTCTTGCAATGCGAAGGGGAGAAAAAAAGTTGTGCAGGTCCAAGTTCTTGCTTCGCTATCTACATGCTTAATCACTTTTGGACTATTTAAAAGAGGCAGGGATAAAGGGAGAGGTAGTAGGAGGCACTGTGAGTTTAAATTACAGATAAATAGCAGCATTATAACCATGATGGTCTAAGCACAGTCTGGAGAGAGAGAAAAAGTATGCTTAATTAGACACACAGATAGCAGGGAAATATATACAAGCTTTGGGGTAAGCAAGCACTTCTTCCTTATTAAATAACAGTAGTAGTAACCTTAGTAACAACTTCAACAACGAGCAGGCATGCTCAAGAGAAGATGGAAAATCGACTAGGTATCAGGCATACAGAATTGTGCACAAATCTGCTGGGTGATAAAGCTTCCCTAGTATGAGAGTTTGTTTATAAAGGAAATTACATGGGCAGCAGGTTGAGGTTTTTCCTAGGGCTATTTACAATACTCTTTTATTTTTCCTCCTTTCTTCTAAGCTTTTCAAAACTGTCAGATGAAAACAAAAGGCTGGCAATTAGCATATTTCAGAATTACATTAAGGGCCCAGCTTTAAAATGCACAGCTGCCCCAGAGTGACTTTTTTCAAGGCCAGGTGGAAGACACCAAGCCGAGAACCGACCCTGAATATTCTGGGTCCTGGTGGCTGCAGCAAGGATTTGCAGGAGACCATGGTCTCGGTATGCCCGGGGACAGAAGTCACATTTTATTTTATTTTTTTGCCAAACCCAAAGCTTCCTGGTACTGCCAGACCCCGAGTTCAGAACCACAATAATCGTATCAGAAGCACACACCACTGCAGGCGGAGTGGATTTCCCTGACTCATCAGTAAAGTGGTGGCAGCCTTCTCCTCTCCCTGCTAATGAGAAAGCACTGCCATGCCTGAACCTACAGCAGATATTCTTCCCCCTCCAGTGTTCCCTACAGCAGCACAAACCACCCAAGGTTGTTCTCTCAGTACAGGACCTGGAAACCTTACCAGGCAGCGAGATAACAGACGGACGGTGGGCGAGAGGCTCCCTAAGGAGATGCAGGGTACAGGACACATCCTGCAGCAGTGCACGGTGCCCTCCTTGGGAACGCCGCCTCCCGAAGCGGCCACTGTCTAGCAGAAGTTCAAACCACAGAGCTCCAGACTAAACCACAGCACCGTGCAGACGGGCCTCTCGGTCCCAGCACAGCAGGGCTGCCAGACACAGCCCGTGCACTCCGGCTTCCCCAGCTCCCACACAGCGCCTCTCCGTAAAGGCACGCACGGGCGGGAGCCCCTGGGGATAAAGCTGCTCTAGAGCTGCTGCCCCATGAGGAGCTAAGAGCTACGACGGCTGCCTGCCTCCTCTGCTTTCCCGCAGCTCTGCCGGACCCCTGAAGCTCTCGTCTGGGTGGTGGAAGCCATCAGAGGAGGCTACAAAAAGCAAGTGGTAAGCTAGCACCGGCGGCAGCAGCTCCAGGTGGTAATGGGAGGCTTTGGAGATGGGTATGACAGGTGCACCAGGCAGGTGGGGGAACGCTTGCTCCCACCGCTCTTCCCCTCCTGTCACCGTTTCCCATATTTTCACAGTTTGTGCCTCACACATAAGCTACATGACTGCAGAAAGCACAGCGGCTCCGGAGCATTAGCCTCCTTCCTACAGCTACAAGGCCACTTCTTGCTGCCACCCTCAGCGTGTGCTCTGCACTTGGCCTCTCCCCATCTATCCGACTGCTTTCTTCCCTGCTCTGCTGGTGCTCACAGGTCCTGGAAAAGCCATGAGAAAAACTGACCTCATTAGCAGCTCCCTCAAAAAGTCAGTTGGAGCTGGGCAACCATCTCCTGCAGCAGTTCTCAGACTCGCACACAAAACATGGAAGGCAAAACGGTGCCGCAAGTTGCTCCAGGAATCCCAGCAACTGCCAGCCAGAGGAATTTGCACAACCTGCCCCTATCTGCAGCGTAAGCAACAAGTTCCTGCTGCAGCTCACTCAGTTTCTTGGCTTCCCTCATTTTCACCCCACCCTGTAAGAATAAGAAGAAACCTTTGATTGTACAGGGAGCTGCAAAAGCAAACTGCTGACAGCTGGGCTCACCCCGTGGGTTTTACAGTGGTGCTGGGGGAAGAGGGGCAGGCGTGCCGGGGAAGGCTGACACCGTGCATGCTCTGCTCCTTACACTCTGCCTCCTGACTTGGGTTGCAGGGAGGATATTGGGCTAAATGCTCCGCTACAATTGTTCTTGTATCTGCAGTGCCTGCAGAAGAAAACCCACTTAGAAGCTTTTCACTAAACAACAAACAAACAGAAACCCCTTTCTGCCAGCTCTTGAGTGTTCTCATCCTGAAGCATTTCGGTGGTAATACATGATTTTATAAAGCTGCAGCTCTGTAACACCAAGTGGTACAATTCCATTTCCAGTGACCCCTGAATAAAGATGAGGCAGTGCAGGAATAACAACCTCGAGCGCTCGCTTAACTGCTTTTTGGACGTGGACTCAGTGTCAGACCCTGGTCATCCTAGCGAAAGACAAACAAATGAACACGCTTTCTCCTCATCCCCTGGTCACCTCTCGCTTCCTCCCCAAACTCCAACATTACCGTGACCTACCTATCCGATTTGGGGTTCCCAGGGAGCATCACTGGGTGCTCCGTGTTGGAAAGGAAGAGTTGTGATAACCGTCACACCAAATGAGAGGAGGCACGCGCGGGCAATCTTAGCTGTCAGCTTTTCCAGGGGACCTCAACATTCTTTACAAGGAGAACTCATAATATAGCCCTCTTGCTAGTGTCCGTGGCATACAGTATAAATAAAATCTATTATTTCACACGTACAGTGGGTATCACGGGCAGAAAGTGAACGGGAGCAGCCAACAAGGGAGCCTTAAAGCCAAACTCTTCATCCTGCTGCAGCCCCTCATAGGAATGACAATGTCGTGCACAGAAAACAGACCGTGCTGGGGAGCAGACCTGCCGCACCGCAGATTGAAAGTCACAGCACAGAGAGAAAAGGAAATGTGAATTGTCATGCTACCCCAAACGTGTTTTCTCTGCTTTATATGCGCAAAGGAACCCTCTCAGAAAATGTAATCTAACTGAATTTATTTAAACAATCAGCTCATTAAATTCCTGAAAATATGTAAGAATAAATACATGGAGATCCTAGCTATGCAAAGAGACTACTCATACTTTCTCCTAGCTTTCCTCACTCTTCACATAAGACGCTGTGACTTGAATAAGCTCTCTGTAAATTTTGCATACAAAAACATCCCAATATTAATTTTTTAATAGAGAAAAATAATCGACCTCCCTGGCAGAACTTGAACTCCATTCCTCAGAATGATTAGTTTGGCCACTGGAGGGCTCCAATATTGTTCCATAAAAGTACAAGAAAGTTTACCAAGAAGGATAAACACATAACAAATAGCCTGGGCAATGAAGTTCAAACACAATATGCAGTCTGAACCAAGATCTATAGGCTTGCAAGCATTTTGTAAGAGTCAGAGCTAATTTAACCGTTGCTTTGCTCTTGTAGCACAAAAGGAATTGAATGAGAATGATTTTCTTACAGTTTGGCTATAAATGTCTCCTCAAATAGAGCACCTATTAAAATGATTTTTGTATGCAATAGTAGAATGATTATCTGTCTGCAGAAGAGCAAAAAACATAGATTTCATTGGTACATGTCAGTAAAACAGCCTCCTGCCTGAAAGCCCAGTGCTGCAGAGCACAACAGCACTTCATTTTCTGTCCCTCTCCTGCCTAGAGTCTTCTCAATGAAAGTTTCCTGAGATAAATCAGGCAATTAGTAACTGTGAGCACAGGGAGGAGAGCCTGCTATAAAAAGTCCCCGAATGCTTTTTCTTCCTCGGGGAAGCCGTTGTTGGGAGCTGTCTTTCATTTTCTAGGAGGATTTATAGGTTCAGGTCTATAGAATCAAGGAATAACTGGCCTGAAAACTAATGGTTATTTGCCTGGTAACATGGCAGCCAAGATTTTATCAGAAAAATGTATGTGGTCTGCAGAAGCCAGTATGGGCACTGATGTCAGCTGATAAGCTAATGACTGCAGCTTATCAGCTGATAAGCTAATGACTGCAATGCTCCAGCTAAGGATAAAACAAAAGCTATTTCAGTATAAGAGCATGAGAAAAAAAGTATCTCTAACATCATTCTCTCTACGAACTTACAGAGGGAAGCAAAATGTCACAGCACCCCCAGCACTCCCAATCCGTCCGGTTGGGGTAGGGGGAATTAATCCTGGGCTTAGTTCCTGAATGCTGGAAGTTTCACGCTGAGCCAAATTTTACAGCTGAGTTAAGCACTCCTGAAAAGAAAGGAGGTTTATTAGAAATACTGCGTGATGCTGGTGGGTACTACGATAAGCCCAGCGGAGCACCGTTCTTGTTTGGTGGAGCGTACTGTGTTGGGCTGATGCACAAAACATCGTGGTTTGCTGGCACCTTGCCTCCCGCGCACTATTTTTTCCGCTTCTTCAATGTAAAGGGAAAAAGAAAAAAAAATAAAATAGCTTGCTTAAAATACCCCTGCCGCTCTCCTGTAGCCCCTTCCTCCAGCACATCACATGTTAATGCCAATCTGCTGGGAGACTGCGATTCAAACATAATGAGATATTAATGAGCTTTGCACATGTCCCCAGTCGCAACAGTTCCTCTCCCCCCTCGCAGACTTCTCACAGCCCTACAGAGATGCTCTGCTTGTTTTCCTGACGCTGCACTCGGTGCACTCGTGTCTCCCCCATCCTGCCCCCGCCCCGCAAGCCCTGCTGCACCGCTCACCTTAAGCTGCCAGCACTAAAGAGCACCAAATGGGCTGGCACTGTCTTGTTTCCTGGCCTAATGGATGCTTGTTTAAACACTGGAGCTGTTTGCATTGCTGCGGCTCACTGCATGTTAAACACAGTCCTCTGAAACCCTACGCCAATCCAATAAAGGTATCAGCAGTTCAGCGTGGGGAGGCAATTACTATGAAGTCCCAAGTCTGCCTTCTAAGCTCAAGGAAGGAAAATTTGATCGAACAACTAAAAGCAGAATCTGATTCGGTTCAGCATCACGTGGAGGACACAAGGTTTAACTGCAGCCAGGCCTGTGGAGGGCAGGAGGAAATCAATGGGCGAGTCGGGGAGAGCGACTGCACATTGTTAAGAGGGCTTTAAGCTGGCCTCTTAGCAATGCTCTCTGCTGCCTTCAGAGCCACCTCCCTCCCCCTTCTTCTATATGCCAAGGTGCGCCGTCTTTCTTTCAGCTTTTTTAATGATATGCTGCCAATTTCTTTTCACCCTTCATCAGTTCTTGAAACAATTCTTCTTCTGGGAAAGGTCCTTTCCCTGTGCAAAGTCATTGTCATATCAAAGGGGAAGTGTTACACGGGAACAGCCATGATAGAAGGTTGACGGTAACCAAAAAAAGATCTGTGCTTCATCGAGAGATGAAAAAAACCCAAACCTCAGACTAATGATAGTCAATATTTCAATGGATCAGCTCTTTACCTGGGTGAGGGCAGAAAATCAAGGGAGGAAGCGGCTGTATTTCAATTCATTTAATCCATAGAAACAAAGCCTCTTTAAAATGTTCTACTTCCTTTGCTTTTAAGTGAGAGATAAGGAGATGGGGGAGGAAGGGAATGTTTCCATTTTATCCTTTTTTTTTTATTATTATTTTTTAATTTTAAGCAGACTCTGTAAGATGGCCTTGCTCCAAGGGCAGCTTTATGAGTGCTGTGGAAAGTTTTCTAAGCACTTGCCATGGCCACAGCCACTGTCAGGAACCTAGGGAAAGGCGGTTTGCCATGCCAGGTCAGACCACTGAGCCATCCGGCTCAGCCTCATGCCCATGGCTGTGCCCAAAAACCTTGAGGGGGCTGAAGTCCTCGTCCTACCTCCACAGCACAGGCACTGTGCGTGCAGCTGGGAACTGGGGAAGCATCTGGGAAGAGGAACCTGCCCTCCCAGCTCATCCATCTCAGCAAAGCTGAGACCTGCCTGCGCACAGAGCCACCCGTCACTGCAGCGCCGAGGCCCAGCCCTTGGCTAATGGGCTTAGGGGTCAAGCTGTCCCTTCCAAGCGAAGCTCTGGCAGGTCAGAAATCTGGTGTGATCCTAAGCAGTGCAGGCTGAAAGGTGGAGGGCCGCGCCAGCTAGCTGATTACGGGCGGATAAATGTCACCCGGCTGCCGTCACTCCTGCCTGGACACGCTGCCACTCTCACCGC
Organism: Cygnus olor; assembly: GCF_009769625.2. Classification (NCBI taxonomy): domain Eukaryota; kingdom Metazoa; phylum Chordata; class Aves; order Anseriformes; family Anatidae; genus Cygnus; species Cygnus olor. The sequence goes on along the minus strand of NC_049172.1, from coordinate 37,321,871 downwards.
TAAAATAAGGGGGGCAGCGAGAGGAAGCGCCATCTAATTTTATAAAAGGACACGTGGGGGGAGAGGTTGTTTCCTTAGCTGTTTTCACAATGCAAGAAAACAACTCACGGGGAGAGGATGGAGTTAATCGCAGGATCTCTCCTCCTGCACTCTGCGAGCTGCAAACCCCCTGTGGATCCCAGCACCAGGCAGGCAACAGGATGCCACCAGCCTGAGTACGGCTAGTTAGAGTGACTACCTGGAGGGTTGCTTTGACAGAAATTTGGGGCTTTCAACCCAGAGGAAAAATTGTTGGGAAACAGCTGTTTTGTTACTTAAAAAAATAAAAGGAGAGGGGGCACAGTAACTTTCCTATTTTCAGTGTTGTAGCAAAAGACAAACAGGCAGGCAGGCAAACAGCAGTTGTTTTTGTTGGCATTCCTTCCCAGATCTGGGGGAGGACGAGCTGGAGACATAATGTCTAGGTAAAGGGGGAATCCCTCCACGCACTGTGCTTCAGCTGGGGCTTTGACCCTGAAGATTTTATTTCCACAGGAAAGCACCTTACAGCAAGGATTGCTGCTAAGACGGGGCAAAGAGCATCACCCTCATGGGAGGAGCAATGCAGCAGTCATGGCCAGCCAGTACCAAAACAAGAACCAGGCTGGCCTGAAAGCATTATACCCAGAGGTCCCCGAGAGACCCTTGTCACATTACGACTCCTTTCCTCTCTCGAAGCTGAGAGCGCTGCTTCTTTGAGGGCTTGAGAAGCCCACTCACCTACTCACCAGTGGTAAGTGGAATGATTTCCTGATGCGACTGGGGAAGGATGTGGCTCTTGAAATCATCAGCTTCTGTAGAACCTAGCCTTTAATTTGAACTAAACAAAACAGAAAAAAAATCCAGCCCTTGCGATTGCAGAGATAACTTTCCAAACACGACCTACTGGCATGCTGTGTTTCTGAGTCTGCAGGCAGGCTGCTCCTGTTGTTCCCAAGAAGCTGCACAGTGAAATCAATAAGACTCATTAATGATAATCAGTACCCTATGGGCAGCAGCAAAACTGACAAGAATCCTGCCAATTTTGTCCTTCTGCTGCTGCTTGGGGGGCTTTGACTGACAGGAAAGGTAGACTTCCCACTTGCCTGCTTGCATGCAGTACCGGGAGGAAGTTGCAGACCGAGTCCTGCAGGAAGGGGCAGAGACAGCACCCCACAAGGATCAGCTCTTGCTCCAGCCAGAGAAGAGCTTTGCACTCTCAACGTCCCCTATACATGGGACACGGTTCTTCTCTTTCTTGTTTTAGATCGTGATTTACCACCCTTCCCTGAACACCACAACCAGCTTTCCTGCCTCCTGATGCCACCGAGCTGGTGGCCCAACAAGCTGCAAGTCCTGACACAAGCCATGCCCTCAGCTCTGAGACAAATGGGGAGCTGTGGCACAAAAGACAGACTGACTAGGTTTTAAATTAGGCAAGGTGTCCAAGGTGCTATTTTCACACTCTTAACTCTGGCACAGCGACTAGAGAACCTGCCACCCTTTGTCCTCCCACCTGTTGGTGGTGAACCACTCGGCTCTGAGGAGGTATTTGGGGATTCTAGAAAGGGACCCAATGGTACCTTCAGCTTCTTCAAGGTCTGCTTCTCCCCAGCTCTCTTCCCACTCTGGGGACTTGCAATTTCTGCTTGTTCCCTTCAGACCAGAATCTCCTTGGGCACCAAGCCCTGGCCGGCACCACACATGCTCTGGGACACGGACCAGCGCAATCAACAAAACAGATGTGTGGACAGGGCCGCTGCAGATGAACTCTCATGGAAAGCTCCATTTCAGGATGAAATTGTTACCTAACTTTGGAGGTTCAGTTACCTGAAGGCATACACAGCATACTTCTTACATGCCTAAAATGTATTTCCCCCTTTGATTTAAAATGATCCCTCAGAAAGGACTGACTGCTTTCCATCTTTGAGATCTGGCCCACGGAGATATGCAAAAGAAACCACAGTGAGGTTTAGAGCAGCAAGTATTTCCTCCTTCCCATCCCCTTTGAATAAAATGTGCCATGATAGCATAGCTATACGCTTACAGTACGAGTGAATCATTCCCAAGAATAAAATAGACTTTTCCAGAAGGTAGGCCTACACAGCACAGAAAATTTCCCATTAATCAATATTATGGAAGAAAAATGTAATAAATTGATGTCTGTACATCCAGTGCCTGTAATCTGCTTAGATTAAAAACCCTGAACATCGTTATAACTCACACTTTCAAGGGAAATGGAAGGATCGACAGAGTCTACATTTGTCAGGGAAAAAAAAAAGCGTCGGGAAAAAAATCCCCTAAGTGTTTCTCAAGCATAGTATCTGCTCATCAGGTGATGCACAGGGTGACACCGAGGTAAAGGAAACGGAGAAAATACCATTTCCTCCTTCATTTCCTCCAGAGAGGAATCTGGAGCAAGGTTTCATCAGATTAGAAATCCAAGCAGCCAGACACAGGCTAAACGTTAGGTCTGCCATTCCCAAACTCCCAGGGAAGTACCCTACAGCAGGTGGGCAGTGAGTCAGCTCGGCCTCCATGGAGGAGCAGCAGGACGTGGAAGAGGAGCAAGGGACAGCGGTGAGGAGAGGAGAGGAGTGACAGCGGTGGCTGTCACCTCCACTCCAGGTTTCTAGGCCCTCAGGGGGCAAGTGCAGGCCCCACAGCAGAAGACAAGGTTGCTGGCCAAGGAGGGCGAATTTCAGGTTGTCAGTCAGAGAAGCAGGAGAGAAAAAAAATGCCCAAACCCCTACCTTTTCGTTTCCAGAATAATTCATATACTAAGGCTGCCTCACACATATCAAGGAGTCAGATTTTGAAAAATGCCAAGTATCAGATCTCTAAGCATCAGACCTTTGAACATACAGGTACCTCAAAGCTGAAAGACACTTTGGGAAATGCTTTCTGTTCCTGCCGGTTCACATCAATAGTTACTGCCTTGAAATCAGCAATGTTAGACTGGCATTTACTGTCACTAACCACACGAATCTACCACATAATGGTGCACAGAAATGGCAGAGCAGTCAGCAGTTGCACTTTATTCCAAAGAAGATATCTAATGGGAATGTTATTCTATGCCCGAACATTAATAAACTCACAGCAGAAGCTGCTGACTACATTTGTTTTCGGATGGGCTTTAAGAAGTCTGAAGAATAGAGGCAAATTGGATGCTATTCATATCCAACAAACAGCACTTCGCACAACACCCCGATAGTGGCCCAGGGAGCAGAATTTGGAGAGGCACACAAGCGATCGAGGAGCTTCACTGACACACAGGGAGGATTAGTTTTGCTTCAAACAGCTGAAACCATGCCCACTGTTGGTCATTTGGTTCCACACTCGTGCTGCACTGCAGTCATCTCCCTAAAATTCCTGCAACTCATGGCACAGTGTTTAACACACACTGGAAACTGTCTAGGTTTACTTTAGAAAGCTTCAATGAGATGATGCTGAAAGTTGTTGAAAACTTTTTTTGTTTTGTTGAAAAGTTGTTGAAAATGCTGAAAGTAGTGCAGGGCCTGTGATAGCCCTGTCAGCCATTTCAAACCAAGAGACCCTGGCTTGAACTGCTCCAAGTAATGCAATTCTGGGAAGTGGCAACGGGAGCTTTGTAGGGACCAAAACTCAGATGTCAGCCTGGAACTCAGATCTCAGACCATTTCAGAGGCTGCACTATTCACATACAACTAATACCAATGCTCACAAGAAGCCTCACCCAGCCTTGACATGGGTACCCAGCTTCTCTCCAGGTCATTCAGGCCCCATGTGGCTACATAAAGCCCCACTCTGATCCAGAGATCAGCATCAAAATCAGCTTATGCTTCCTTGAACATGCTGCTGGGATGCTCTTTTTATACAGGAAACACCACCACATTACTTCTTTGCTCCTAACAGTCTCCTCCCTCCCTCTCAATACGTGGTGAAGCATATGGATGTGTGAGAAAGTTCACTACACGTTTTAGATCTTTCCAAGTTACCTGATTTGCAACTGTTCAGCTGTACTTTTGCCTTGCATGTCTTCTGCACAAGGAGATGTTGTAGGAAGTTCCAAACAAAAAACAAAATCAGGGAAATACAATGCTCCTCTTGGCACTTTTGTACCAGCAGCCAGGCTGACAGCTCTACCTATGGAAATGACAAGTTTTGCATTGTATGCATGTGCTCTGTTTTCTGCTGTTCTCCTTCAGAAGCATGCACAGATCCTAGCAGCAGTAGTGTTGTCCAGATTGAAAGAGACTGTATAAATTTGTTCAAGACCTTCACTGCAAGCCCTTCCAACACAAGTCAAGGGATTATTTGCTTTGCACTTTGGACAAGTGGCCGCTCTGAACCAGAGCTCCCAGAACTGAACTACTCCCGGGCTGGACGTAATTCTACATTCTGATCTACACTCCACATAAATCCTCTACCTGGGTAACAGCTGCTAATCAAAACCAGGACAAATATCATGGGTAGGCCAAGCTGGCAGCCTCTGGGGCTGCCTGATTTTGGCTTCTAACTCCTGCGGCAGCTCCTGCCTGCCCACTCCTTGCAGGCCAGAATGCCCTCAGGAAGCTGGCAGGTTTTGCAAGCAACACGCGGCGGTGAAGGCTGAGATCCACCAGGAACCCGTTGTCTTGTGTCAGCCATGACCACAACCCAGCCGGGAATGCCACGAAATTAGAGAAAACTTGAGTTGTGCTTTGTGGGCAGACCCTCTCATTTTGATTTCTTGGTCTTCCGGGACTTTGTCTTCATTCTGGCTCACAAAGCATCCCTGCTGGTGGGCTGACACAAACAGAGCCAGTAGCAGAGGAGCCTGCTATTGTTTTAGTCATAGAAGTCTCCTCCGAAGAATAATTGACAGGAGGGGAGAGGAAACCCCATGGTGCAAACGTACACACAGACTGTGCTGCTGCCAGCTCTGCTTCTCTAGCTCTTGTTGATGTTTATTTCTGGGAGGTTTCAGAAATAACAGAAACGTTGCCCAGCACTCATTTTAAGAAAGCAGGGAAAGGGGAATGTTCTCTTCTGCTCTTGCCTGTGTCGCTTGCAAGGCCAGTCAAACGTGAGGTCTGATAAATGTACTGTAGTGACACACAGCTCTTGACCTTTCGTGTGCTGCTGCTTCCCGAGGTCCCTCTGGGTGTGTTTTGAAACCAGAACCTTGCTGTCACTGTGCCAGGGTCTGGGCAGAGAAAGCAACAGAAGTGACCTTCAGCTTGGATCTGGTACGGTTTTGGTCTGTGATGGAAAGACTTAATCCCTACTGTTTACAGGAGGAAGGAGGCAGACAGAACATAGTTCTCTCTAACGCTTCCCTGCTCTTCCTTTCCACACACCTGCACTTCCCCAGGGAGCTGGAGGTCGGAAGGTCTCAGGGTGCCCACGGTCCGCTTGGCCACCCTGCCACACCAAGCTCTGAGGTGCCAGCAGGAGCCATGCAATGAAGCAGCAATATATTAAAGAGACAACGAATACCATTAATACAGCTGTCCTTGAAGTAACATACTTCGTACTGGGACTAGGAGTAAGGAGATTTAATTTTCAGGACAAAAAACAAAAAACACTACAGCTTTCTCACTTAAAATTACCTCTTCTGTAGAGATGTTCTTAACAGAGGGGATGGAGAGAGACCAACAGTAGGTAAAACTGCTCTACTTACTAAACCCTCTGCGCAGTCTGCCTGAGTAAGTCAGTATTTCTCAGTATCAGCCAGCAAAATTCATAGAGGAAAAGACCTTTGTGCAAACAGAATGGCATTTAGCAAAGAAATGTTCTGCTTTGCCATTTCCACAATGTCCTGAGCAAGGTACTAGTCAAAACATTTGTTCTGTGAAGGTATGTTAAATCACCAATTCAGCCCCTTCTCTTCCAAAAGCTTTGTGCCTCCATGGAAGAGCTTTTCTGTACGCAGCCTATGGAAAGACAAGACTCTCACTTTCTCTCTTTTCCCATCCAAACATTCATCCTCACTCGTTTATTATTTTGACTCCTAACAATCAGATTGTTATGTAATTCTTAATTGCAGTAAGAATTGTCTAGAGACTACTGCTTAGATCTCAGTGACAGAAAGGTTCTTTTTAATGTCTTAGATTACGTTTAAAGAAACAGATAAATATACCAAAGTTGTTCTAGGCAAAATATTCATTACACTTTCCCACACGATGCCACTTTTGCTCTGGCATACTGTCAATAAAACAAAAAGGGAATTATAAAGGTCTTGGCTCTGTTTTTGTATTGTCTTAGAATAGGTAAGCACAGAATTAAAATGTCAATATTTGGCCCATAATTAATAAATTCAGCCCAACAAATTCTTTCCTGTACTGTGAGAAACACCATTTGAGCCAGCAGCCCGAAATCCCAGAGAAGCTAAGGACAAGCGAGGTTTATTTGCTCGACTCACAGACAGCAGTGCTACTTGAGAAAGTTTCTGGAAACAGAGAGACATGCAGTGCTTCAGAAAACGAGGGAGCTTCTCATCCTGCACGTCGGAAATGAGCATCCTTCTCAGGAGAGGGCTGCCATGCTGATGTTAAACAAAGCCACGAGACACAGAGCACAGACAAAACACCACCTCATGATCTTGGATTATTTCACCCACCCCCAGCCATCGGCATTGTTTATTACTCTGGCAGTACGGCTATTTTCTAGTGAGATGCTGGAATGGCTTTGAGCATGGTCCTGTCGAAATTAAAAATGCTTTCAATTATTATTTTATGCAACCAGCGTCTCTCTCTGTTGGGATTTTGCAAATGCCACTTGTGTAGATTCCTGCTCATCAGGTGAGCAGTCTCAATAGCATCCTTGCACCATGCTAATAGGGGAAATTTGTGCAAATCCCATGGGGGCAGGAAAACAGTTTACCTGAGATACATGAATTTATATTGTTACATTATAAAAGCTTTGCAGAAAGGAGAATTTCTACCGGGTGTCAAGCTTCTGCACTGCATAATCTATCATCAAATCTCAAAGACATCTGGCCAATTATTTTATTTTCCTTTTAAAAACCAATGGGGAAAAAGAAAAGCGGATTCAACATTTACATTACTATTTGCAAAACTGAAAATAATGTTTTTTCCAGTAAGTTATGTCATATTTACTTTTTAGTGTAACGTGTTGACAAATTAAATATTTTGCAGAAAACTTCTCCACTACCATTATTTAAAAAAAAAAAAAAAAAAAAAAAGACAGGTCCAATCAACATAAAAAAATAAAAATAACAGAAGAGCAAAGCAGTCACTGCTTTCTTTGAATTATGCTGTTTCTTTAAGGGCTCATTTCCTAGGTGCAGACTGTGGACTTGCAAACTCCTTTGTCTGACAACACTCCGAAGCACCCAGTGGCCCAGTTCCTTGAGGCCTGCCTGCTCAGCACCCTGCGGCCTTGCCTGGGAATTTCCCTCTCACTGCCTCCATGCCACCCCAGCATGCTAGCAGGAGAAACGTGTACACATCTCTTCTTCAAAGAAGTCCCTCTGAGACCCCACCATCCACGCATGGCCGTGTGGCTCCCCGCACCACGGGTCAATGTGTTTCACGTGCTTGGCTGCGGCGTGTCTTGCTGCTTCAGTACGAGATGGCCACATGAGAGAAAAACCAACCAACCCTCTCCCCACAACATTCACAGTGACTGGAGCAACCCATACTGAGACAAGGGAAGATGAAGGTTTCTCACACACACGTACACACACTATCTTTGGCATTTCCTGATGTTTAAGCATCTTCCTTTGCTGCTCTGGTGCAACACACACACACCTCAGGAGCCCCCTCCCAGCACACCTCAGGTGCAAGAGCTCTGCTGTTATATGGAGCAGAGCGTGCCAGCCTCTGCAAAACTTGCCATGATTCTGTGATAAGGACGAAAGTCTCCCTACAGCTTGGCAATCGTTGGAATTAGCAGTTCTCTCTTTAACGCAGGGGGTCTGAATCACATGTACCTTTTCAATGGCTTTGGCTAGAAAACTTGCTAACTTACCAGTTTTATTTTTTCTGCTGTAATCCTCTAGCAGTTACCCAATCACAAACACAGCAGCAGAAGTGGATCCATATCAAAATCCTAACAGATAATTTTGGGGTGTAATAGAAAAGTGAATTGCGAGTTACAGGAGGAAAAAAAAACAAAACATTAACTGGCTACGCCTTCCTCCTGCCATTGATTCATTTCAGCTGGTGAGAAGTTACGAGCTGGGAACTGTACGACTGCTATCACTGGTGGTGTGTCAGAGGATCCTTCTCCAGTTTCACCGAACCCATTTCAACTCCTGCTGCTGTTACAAAAGCATCATAAAAATAGCAGCAAAACTGTGCTTTTTGAAGCAAGCAGTGCAGAAAAATATCCTTCACAAAAGCAAAGTTTGCAGCATGCTGTAATTAAGCTCACATCCTGACAGTGGGAGCATGAAGTTTTGTTCTAAATATAGCAGAAGCCTCTCCAATGTACAGCCCCCTTTTTAATGCAAGATTTACAAAATTAGTCATTATATGCCAGCAGCCTCCTAGGAATTCTTGAAAAAATATTGGGGGTTTTAATGTAGGGAGCTTTACAGCAGGGATTGAGGGCAATCTCTAGTGTCAGGAAACAAATTATTTGGGTTTGCTACTACCTACACAGCTCTTGCAGGAGGGCAGGCACTACACAAGGGCAGGAAGATGCAGCCCCTGCCAGGACTGACGGTGTGAGCAGACAGAAGCGCACACTGAGCATCGCAGGCAGACAAATCCCTTGGCTTTTCCCCCAGCATCGATCTCCCCTCCCAGCTTTCAGGAGCTGTTTCACATGGCATTTTCCCTTTAGCTGGCAACCCAGCTAAGACTCCATCAGCTTTGGGTTGTCTTTGTTTAATTCAGTCTAAAGCAGAGATTTAAGCCAGCTCAAGCTAGCTCATCCTAAAATGCAGTGTGAGACCAAGTTTAAACTGAGTTTGGAAACCGTGTTCTTAGACAGAAGTTGTTGAAATCACAGAATCATCTAGGTTGGAAGAGACCTCCAAGATCATCTAGTCCAACCTCTGACCTAACACTAACAAGACCTCCACTAAACCATATCACTGAGGGCTACATCTAAACGTCTTTTAAAGACCTCCAGGGATGGTGACTCAACCACTTCCCTGGGCAGCCCATTCCAATGCCTAACAACCCTTTCAGTAAAGAAGTTCTTCCTAATATCCAACCTAAACCTCCCCTGGCGCAACTTTAGCCCATTCCCCCTTGTCCTGTCACCAGGCACGTGGGAGAATAGACCAACCCCCACCTCCCTACAGCCTCCTTTAAGGTACCTATAGAGAGCGATGAGGTCTCCCCTGAGCCTCCTCTTCTGCCTGTTCTAAACAACCGCAGCTCCCTCAGCTGCTCCTCGTAAGACTTGTTCTCCAGACCCCACACCAGCTTCGTTGCCCTTCTCTGGACTCTCTCGAGCATCTCCATGTCCTTCTTGTAGCGAGGGGCCCAAAACTGAACACAGTACTCGAGGTGCGGCCTCACCAGAGACGAGTACAGGGGGACAATCACCTCCTTAGACCTGCTGGCCACACTGCTTCTTATGCAAGCCAGGATGCTGTTGGCCTTCTTGGCCACCTGAGCACACTGCTGGCTCATATTCAGCTGCCTATCAACCAGTACTCCCAGGTCCTTCTCGGCCAGGCAGCTTTCCAACCGCTCATCTCCCAGCCTGTAGCTCTGCTTGAGGTTGTTGCGCCCCAGATGCAGGACCGGGCACTTGGCCTTGTTGAACTTCATACAGTTGACCTCAGCCCATCGGTCCAGCCTATCCAGATCCTCCTGCAGAGCCTTCTTTCCCTCGAGCAGATCGACACACGCACCTAACTTGGTGTCATCTGCAAACTTACTGAGGGTGCACTCGATCCCCTCATCCAGGTCATCAATAAAGATATTAAAGAGGACCGGCCCCAGCACTGAGCCCTGGGGGACTCCACTAGTAACCGGCCTCCAACTGGATTTGGCTCCATTCACCACAACTCTTTGGGCCCGGCCATCCAGCCAGTTTTTAACCCAACGAAGCGTACGCCAGTCCAAGCCACGAGCAGCCAGTTTCTCGAGGAGAATGTTGTGGGAAACGGTGTCAAAAGCCTTACTGAAGTCAAGGTAGATCACATCCACAGCCTTCCCCTCATCCACCAAGCGCGTCACTTGGTCATAGAAGGAGATCAGGTTCGTCAAGCAGGACCTACCTTTCATAAACCCATGCTGACTGGGCCTGATCGCCTGGTTGCCCTTCAAGTGCCGCGTGATGACATTCAAGACAATCTGCTCCATGAGCTTCCCTGGCACTGATGTCAAACTAACAGGCCTATAGTTCCCCGGGTCTACCCTCCGGCCCTTCTTGTAGATGGGCGTCACATTTGCTAGCCGCCATAGATCAGGCCCAAATCCTGATCCTAACTGCATCAGCTGATAGCAGAATAATTACTGATTTCCACAAAGAAACCATCCTGCAATTCCAGAGAAAGGAGACTGTGGCCTGTGTTTTATCTCTGTTTTTCTGGTTCATCTGCAGACCTCATCCTGAATCCTGCACCACCTCTGCAGTGGGAAGGGAAGAGGACAGAAGCTCCCGGCTCACCCTCCACGGCGATGGCCGTGCTGCAGGAGCTCCTTGGGCATGAGCTGTTACAGAGGTGGACTTGGCTTGCAGGTAACATGGCACAAGGCAGAGCAAGCGTTTCCAGCAAGGTGTGCACTGCAGCTACTTCAGACAGCTGCAGCGGCTCCGAAGCAGCTGGGTAAACTCCTATAAAAATAGAAACAGGCTCCCAGCAAAATCCATTTTTGATTGAGTCCAGCCTACCCTTTCTCTGCACTCTGTAAGCTGAGCTGAGCCTCTGGCAGCTCCAAGAAGGGCTCGGGGGGCTGTGTGCAGTTCCACGTACTGGTGCAGCACCTAGTTGAGCTCGACACGGGCAGAAGCCAGCATTTCAGCTGGGAACGTCTCGGAGCCCCTCGACTCCAGGCGCACTGACCAGCCAGGCCACGCTGAACCTAAAGGTGGGTGGAGGAACGTGGGGATAGCACGGTGCTACCACCGAGGGCTGGTGCACAAGAGAAGCCTCGTGCCGCAGTCCGCACTGCCCCAGACAATCCCAAACACAGCTGTACCTCCCTTTCTACCCTCTCCTGCCTAGTATTTAATCTGTATAAACCTCTCCCCTACTGCATGCACCAAAACTCACACGGAAAAGCAAGCTACTTCATAGTCTGTATCAACTCCCTTTAAAAATTAGGACTAAAACCTTCCAAACACTGTTTTGCAAGAGGCTCCAGACTGTGCCTGGAAGCTGTGAACATGTAAGAGGGAGCAAATCCACCATTTACCCAAGGCTGTTTTCCTTGTGGTTTTTTCAGTAGCATGCATGCATGCCTTCACTGTTTACTGTCAGCAATTTCCAACATGCTGACACGGCTAAAAGTGACCACAAAGCCAATGCGAGCAGGCGAAGGGAAGAAACACACATAGAAACGTCAGGAGGTGCAGGCTCAAACTTTGCGCTTCAGCCGCAGTAACTACCAAGGTAACCTGGCTATCGCAGGGAGGAACGTGATTAGCACGACTTGGAGCAGCCTCACCTTTTTCCTCCTTTTTCATTAGCCAATGGAGCTTTGTTCCTGAGGTTTCTATTTTTGTGGCTGACGCATGCAAAGAGCGAAGGAGAGCGCCTTTCGCACTACAAGTGTTATATTTCTTTCCCTGCTATTGGCTCGCTCAGGGTGCCTGGGTTGTTTTCCCAGCAGCTTCATGAACTTCTCCTCCCCGGTTTAACTCCAAGAGCAACTTTTGTTTTCTATTTGCTTATTTTTAGGCAGCAATTGAATGCTAGGTGAACAATGCAGTGCCTGGGAATGATCAATAAAGACTTTATAAACCACCACAAAGTTGAGCTTGCCATGCCTTTGAGGTACTGGAACCTAAAATAACACATTCAGATATGTAAATACCTCTACCTGAATTTTAAAACACCCTGTGCAAAAGTAAAAATATTAATGAACCAGCCCAGGCACTAAATGCACCTCTTAAAACTGAGCTTATGTAACAACTTGCTCCTGGTTTCACATGCAGAACTTGTCAAGCCCTTCTCCCCAGGATGCTCTTTCTTCTAGAACAGCAGATGGAAGAAACAGAACAAAGCCACATGGGCTGTTGTTCCCTGTAATTCCCAAGCTGATGCAGAGCTGTTGTTTTTTTTGATTGTTTTTGTATTTTTTTTCAGAAAATGGAAAGAACCAAATGAAGATTTTCTTACCATTCCACTGGAAATTGCCCATCTGTGTGGAAAAGCTTCTCTATAGTAACTTGTAACAATACACACAACAAGCTGCCCATTTAACAGAAGTTTCCATTTCTCCTTAAATTTGGACTTTCTCCATTGTTACATATGGGTAATGTTACAGGTGATGGATGCTGAGTACCCCAAATTCAAGGAAAACCTAAGAAACAAGCTGTTGATTGTACTTTAAAGCACTGCTTGGAATTAAACTTCCCTGTTTTTCCCTACGTTGGTAGTATTTCCAACACTAATAGGCACATATGCACCAGAACCAGAAGTCCTGGGGTCGGTTTATCTAAGACGAATGCACATACCACCAAGCATCCAAACAAAAAGCACTGAAGAAGCACTGGCACCTGAGCGTGTCTTTAAATGCTGCAGCCAATTACAGATTTAATCTATATATTATGGCAGTGATATACTTAAGGACCAGCATTTTTGCAAGAGGTCCAGCATTTTGCTGGAGAAGAGAGAGCGCTGAAGAAGACTACAAGGGAAGCTCATTCCTCTATATGGTGAGCACATTGCTCCATCTCTTTGGGGGTTACTGGCTGGATCCTCCTCACCCGGAAAGTTTGCCCCTGCCTATGCCAAGAGCCGGGTAACACAGCCAACGATGATGAAGCACTTGATGTCACGGAGCTGCTGGATGCCGGCATCGTGGTGGTCGTAACTTGCAGGTGAGGAAGCAGCACGACGGCATAGATCATGCTGCCTGCCCGTCCTGCGCGGCTGTTTGGCTGGGATCAATACCTTCCCTGGCCGGGGGCCGACATCGCAGCCCACAGGATCAATCCGGAGGCAGGGTTTGATGGCTGTGCTGCTGCGAACTGCCTGCAGATCCCAGCGGTGATTTAAGGGCTGTGCTAAGAGCAGAGCTGTGACTCTGCTGACTGGGGGCAAGGCCCGCGCTGCCCGCAGTGACAGCCAGCCCAAGCCTTCCCTGGGCTGTGCACAGCCACCTCTGTCTGCTTACAAACACACAACCCAGACCATGACAAAGCAAGCACGGCTGCGGGGCCCTGCCCCGATGTCCCAGGTGAGCCCCTGGCCCCAGAAAGGCCCCAGCCCACGCAGCACCCTGACACAAGCGCTGGGCAGTTAGAGAGAAGGCCCCCCGGATTCATTCCTTAAAATATCTTTTTCAAGGCCAGTAATTGCATGAGATTTGTCAGGTTTCGATTTTTTTTCCCCCTCCTCACAGCTGTTTTCAGTCCAAGAAACCAGAAAGACAGCAATAAAAATAACTGACCCTGATCATTTTCCTTTGTCCAAATCCCAATAATTGCAAATTTGGACTAGCTTCAATGCAAATACATATCACAGTAGAAAAATCACCATTTTTATTAATGTCCTCTGTAATTACGGGAGGTAAAATTATTTATGTAGCAAAATCTACCCAGAAGCCCTAATAAAATACATTATGAATCTTTTCCTTTGCCATGGATGCAGACAGTTTTTAAAGAGAAAGATGAGAATTTATGGCTTCGGGATGAGCACCCACACCCCGGGTACTGCTGTGGCAAGGCGCACACCCTGTGCAGCGGATGGGGATGGGTGAGCTCTCTGGGGAGGTGCTCGGATCCTCCAGCTTGGCTCCTGCCCCAGATGTGCCTTGGAGGATGCTAGCCTCTGAACCCTGGCCCCTTGGGCGTGAGAAGGAAGGTATTTTGCTTCGTATGCCTACCAGTAGCACACACAGAAGCAAGCAGGATCTACATGGCTTCGATTCATCAGTGTAGCTAGAACGCAGTCGTGCTCTTCCCATTTCTTCTTCTAGGACTAAAGGCACAACCAAAATGCCACATCAGCTGCAGTGGTGAGATGTTAGCCGGCTGTGGGCTGTTTTCTTGCTGAGCCTCTTCATAACCCCTGCTAAATTGCAGCACAAACATTCCCCCAAACTGAAGGCAGACGGGGCAACACGATTATGGTAAGAGTCACAAAATGCAGTCATTTGCATAGCCGTGACTGACACAGAAGATCATTAATTACGCATTCTGAGTATAAGTATATATGTATAAATTAGCATCTATTCATCATTTAAACTGTAATAGTTTTGCGTTTTTTTTTTTTTATATCTGAATATTAACTATGTAGGAAAATTACTAAGTTTTCTGTGGAAGGGCATCCAACAAAAGTTCTATCAGCAAAAATAAAATAAGAATTACAGAAGTAATCAAAATACTAGAGGGAACAGTGAAGAGTCAGCCATCGGCTACACCTCCCCTCGCTCTGTTCGGCATCACTTGTTGCAAGCTCTCTGCTACAACCCTCAGCATCTCTCTCGGTATGGACACGTACACATCCCCAACAACTCTTTACAGTAGGACCACTTCAGGAATGCAATTTTTCACCAAATTTAAAAGGCAGTGTAAAAACCTTCAGGATTTCACACGGTTGCTCTCCAGGCAATCCCTACACCTCATTAATATTAGAAGTGACACAAGCTGAGAGCAGGATGCTGAACTGCACCTCTCCTTAGCAGAGCTCCCAAGGACGTGCAGCTTTACACATCAGTACAGACTAATTCAGACAGGGGGGAATAATTAGGAGGAAAAATGAGTTTGAAGTTTTTAAAAAAGCTCATTGTAACCTCCTTGCCAGGAAGTACAAGACACTTCAAAGACTGTACTTTCACAAACGAAAGAAATCTGGTGATTTTGGAAGCTTAAGATGACAACTTGGAAAATTACCAAAGCTCGCAGCTTTTGAGCAGAAGTAAACAAGACAGGAATGCTGGAAAAATGATAGGCGAGACAGAAACTAATGAAGATACAATTGCCAATAATGATATTAGCAAAGTTTGCTTGGAGCTACAAAATGCACAAAAGGTAGATTTAAAAAAAAATAAAATTAAAAAGAGGGGTCCTCGGGTGGCGTAAGTGGAAGCAGCTGCTTGCTGTGCTAACTTACCCTCCCAAGCATCTGGTCTGTAATCTAAGAACCTATGCCTACAGTCAAGCACCAAGAGAAATAGCATCCTCCAAAGGGTGGGTGTTTATCTAGTAGGGAATGGAGATGCACTTAATGACATGGAAGCTGTTTCAGGGCTACCCATGTGCAGCAGAACTGGTAAGACACAGAAAACGAAAAGCACACTAGCAAAAGAGCACAGAGCAAAGCCTCTGTTTACTTCAGATACTTTCCCCTTAGGAATTGGGAACTCTGACTGTTCCCTATCCATCAAAATCGTGGCTTTCCTGTGCAATGGTTTGGCAGCTGCTGTCCCAGCATCTGTGTTGGTAGGGATGGAAAGCATGTAACATAGTTCTGTGTGATATCATTCAGAGCAATACAACTGCGACTGGTATCGAAGCTATTTTAGTTGGACAATAAAATCCAGTAGCTGGAAAAGGAAAGGAAAAAAAAAAAGGAAAATCTGATATTAAAAAAAAAAAAGAAGAGCAGATTCCTTTGTGATTAAGGTTTCCTGAATTCAGTTAAATTTAGACTCAAGGGTAGCGAGCACAAAGAACACTCAGAATACAGGCCCTCCTCAGTCCTCCCACTCTTTGGCCTCATCAATACACGAGCCCACTGACCTCGCTTGGCATCTCTGCCTTACCCTGCTATTACGTTATTAGCTTATCTGTATCTTTAACTGACCCACATCCAGAGCCCACTAAGACTGAAAATTCATTGAAACACATACACACACACATCCGGAAGCAGCAGAACACCAAAGCATTTCATTGTCTGAGCTCCTCCTCTTCAACTTGGGAAAAAAAAAAAAAGAAGAAAGCTCCGGATTACCTTTTTTTTTTGCCTTTCTACAAATGTAAATCTACCTATCATACACCTTCTGGGGTTGTTTTTAGCTCTCAGACTCCAGGTCTGATCTGGAGAGTTGTAGAGTGCTGACAGCTCCCACTGAACACATGCACGACGGACTCCAGCTTTGCCAGAACTACGCAGGAGGTGGGTACAACTTTCTGAAGGTCCTTCAGAGCAAACAGAAGGGGCTTGGGATTTTCTGCCTACCACCTTTTGAGCTCATGCCTGCTGAGCATGACCCCTAAAATACAGGCTCCACAGGGGCAGGGAGAAGATCGGCCATAGCTATATCTTGGGGTCAAGCAAAGCCGGATTGAACAGCATGTGAACAAAGCTAAGAGAGGATCACAGATAAGGTAACAATATTCAGACAAGCATAGGTTGTGATATGAGGGCAAGAACTGTAACCACCAAAGCTAAGAAGATCAGTTTTAAAGTAAGGCAGGGTTCTTAGTGCCAAGCATATCCATCCACCAATCCAGCCTAGTGACTGTCATGCAACAAGCTATAGGAACCACACAAATGAAACATAAAATTCAGATAGCCCTGAATGAAAACTGATGAGGTGAACAAGCACAACTTGGGAGAGGTGGGTCTTTTCAGATGCCCTGATCAAGTACGAACAGGACAGGGAAGGGCAGTCTACATAACACAGTACTCAAAAGCAGCCTTGGAGAGGTACAAGATTACCATTCCCTTGGTTAATGAAAGAGCAAAGGCAAGTCCAGGTCATGGTCTTGCAGATTTTATCACAAGGACCTGTTCTCCTGTGCCTAAGAAGCTGCTAATGATCTGGTTGAATGGGCGTGAATCCCTGAAGGAAGGTTCCTTCAAAGATAGAGCAAAAATCTTTGATTGAGGCTTTGATGTAAATAAAGTGGCTCTTGATAGTTTGGGACAAATTCAGCTGTCAAAGCAGAACGTAATTCAAGCATTCACCCCAGACCCCTTCTCTTGTAACATCCACTGGCTATAGAGAGGCACTGATTTCTTGAAAAAGATCGTTCTGGCAAGAGGGACAGAAGCAAAAAAGCTCTAGCATTTACACGGAAGAAAAAGACCACCTTTGGTGTGCTAGGCCACAGCTTTTTTTGTGAGGAAAATTTGGACTGCCTTGTGCTTCATGCTGCTCCTGGAGCCTGGGACAGACGTCCCTCTGGGACACAGCGGTTGTCCCCATGGCACAACACCACAGCCCAGACCTCACACCTTGTGCCTGGGGTGGGCTGGGGAAAGGGGTCGCAGTACAAAGCCTACAGCGCGTGGGCTCTGCTGCAGGACATCAGCCTGAGAAAGAAACCAGGCTGAAAAAAAATAATAAAAGAGAACCACCTACAAGGCTCCAGTAGCATCAATAGAGGAGAAGGTTACTCAAACTCTGAAAAAAATCCAGCTGTCAGTTTGCTTGCGGGCTCTTGCCAATGAGAGGCTCTTGCCCTTTTGTGAGCCTCAAAAATCCGAATTTGCCAGAATTCTGCTCTAGCTAGAGCAACACTAGTTATACAACTTGATCTTAATTGAAATATTTGGTGCCTGCTGATATGTTCAAACAAATTCACCAGATCTTGATTATGCGCTGGCAATTAAAGCCATTAAGTCAGTAGACAGACAGCGGGTTATTTCATTGCTATTTGACAAAGCCAGCCGTCGTTCTTTCCCCCTGTCTATGTGACAGCACTGTAATTAGCAGTAATCAAATACTATTTGTGCTAGGTGTTGGGAGTTTGCTTCTTTAGCTAGCAAGATACCTCTGCCAATTGCAGAACACAGACATCTACCTCCAGTCAGATGATACACAAGATACAAAGAGGAGAAGAAAACAATGAAACGTGAGGAATGAAGGATCCTTGCTTATTTCAGGCTGAAAGAGTTTGCTGTTGAAAGCAAGATTAAGAACGTTTTTTATTTCTGCAAGTTATATATTAAAAAAATTAAGTTAAATTACAAAAGGCTGATCAAGTAATATTGTGAAATACAATAATAATTACAATTATATTTAGCATTTATGTATTCCCTGCTTGAGAAATGCATGCAACCTCCATTAGCATTAATGGCTGTTCTACTCATGCATCAAGCAGAGACTGGAGCCTAATAGTGCATTACATCTTTAAAGTGCTGTACAAACATTAACTAATTAATCCTTATAACCACCCTGCGTGGTAGGTAAGTGATATATGAAATGTATATCCGAGCAAGCCCGAGAGCAAGCCAGCACCACTCTGTGCCCTTCAAGACAGAGCAGGAATTCATCCCATTTATACCGCTACCCAATTCAGATGCATTTTACAAGTACAAGAGAGGGACCCATGGTGAGCCAAGTTCACTGAAGCCTGTAAGAAAAGAAGTAAATTACACCTCCCTCTCTCTTCCCTCCTCCCTGGGCTCTGGTGGGCTGCTCACATCTTGATGGAGCAGGAAGCATTAATGCCTGCTGCTTTGCCTTCGGATTTCTACTGGGGGAAGACAGCTCTTGAATCCTGGCAAGGAGAAAGGAAAAGATCCATGGGAGCTTCAGCACTGCAGACCTCTCCTCAGTCAGTACCACTCCCTTTGATATCTTGATCTTCCCCCACTTCCTGCTGCTCGTCTTCCCCTGGCAGGCTTCCTGCCTTCAAAACCTTTTGACAAGGTCTGTGTATCAAAGTTGCACCAGGACCCTGGGAGGAAGAGCTCAGCCTATGATTTGGGTATTCCAATTATGGCATCTGACTGATTTCTCTTCAAGTAGCAATCCACCATTAAACATGGTTCATCTTTTCCTGATAAAAATAAAAAGGAACTGCCTTCCAAACACCCAGCGAGCAACAGGCCATAGGCAGGACCTTTGATGATGACTTTAAGCACAGCACACTACTTCAGTACCACGCAGTGAGGTCCCAGGACACGCCAATCTGTAACACTGGTTCAGAGAGCATCTTAGAAAAGTAACGAGAAAACGCAGTAGCACATCATGAAAGAGAGGGTGCTCTTGGAGGAAAAAAAGAGGGGAGGAAGAGAGAAAAGGCTCAGAATTATATCAGACAGGAGAAAGGGAAAGCAGATGTAATGAAAACATGACACTGCAATGTTTCCATCACTACCCTGCTTTCCAAAGTTCACTCGGTGTGGTACATGCTACAGTGAAATGGCGAGGCAGCAGGTGCTCTGGCAAACCAACACACATATATTAATGGTGTTTAGGTTTTCCCCAAAGCCTCAGAAATTCAATGTCAGAGTCAAGGCCACAGCTGAAATCCACGGGTCTCTGACAAGCTGGTCTTTTCCATGGAGAGGGACCAAGCCCAGCCTTCCTCTCTGCACGTGTACTCATCTCACCATCAGCCACGGGCTCTTTTCCCTGGCTGCCACTCACTTGCAAAGGGATTTGTGCAGTTACAAGCCCCACAGCAGATGGGTGCACAGGAAGGAGCGAGAGCAGGAACAAAACTGCACACTTGAGAGAAAGATGCTTGTAAAAGTGTGTTGCATTACCTTCTGGTGTCGTATCAAACACAAGAACAGCCGGTATGAAATGACAGAAACTTTCTTTGAAGAATGCAGAGAGTTTGGCTTAAAAGTAGCCCACGCAACATAAATTACACTTCATATGCCAACCCTTCAGCTAAAGGTGGTGCTCAAACCCGTCTCGCCCCAACTCATTGAGCATGCAGAGTTTGGGGCTTGGATGGCAGCGGGAGCTGTAGATGGCTCAGCTGGTGTGTTTGGTCTTTACAGACAGAAACACATTTGAAACATTCTGTTTTCATTTGCCACAGGCTGCATAGAAAGTTTACAGACACATACCCTAAATACATATGTACTTACTTACATGAATCCACAATATCAATTAAGTTTCAGCAAGACTACGTATAAATCTTCCCAGAAGATGAACTTTCGCATGCCCTGCTGTTTCCTGGTCAATAAGTCAACACAGTGTACCGTGGTATAGAGAGGCAAGTGGTGACAACTGTGTAGCTTCTGGTGTTTGAGAAGGAAAAATCTATCTGAATTCTGGCTGGTACAAATTAAAACAGAAAGCAGCTTCCTTGGTAGTGCTTTTCACTGTGCAAAATCACAGACTCAAGATTGGCTGTCCATAAACTAGAGGCAGCCCAAACCAACAGGTGTTAGAGTTTCCCCTTTAGTTATGCGATCCAAGAAGCCCACACCTAATGCAGCCTTTGCCCAGGATGGGTGCCCCTGCTGCCACTGCATCAGGTGACAGAGCAGTGCCTCTCCTAACAGGATGCAAGCACGCGTCTGCGGAAGGGAACGGTAATTTTTTTTCCCCTGCATCAGAACAGAGAGGTTGTGTTTGTGGGTAATGTGTGTCCTGGAACAGTACTTGCCCACAACTCCCGCAGCACGACCTTCACGCTGCCCGGTCATCCCAAAATGAAGACAACTAAAGGAAATGTCTTTCATGCCTTCCCTAATCCTGTCACTCGATATGGAGAGACAGAGAGCAGCACAGAGAAATGAGATTGTGAGAAACTGGTCTCACTTCAGAGGAGCCCTCCCTCTCCACCAGTAAATATTCAGCAAATGTTGTGACCATTTAATTTCTATCCTCTCTCTCCCCCTCAGTCAATGACTATATAATTTCCAAAGATGTTGAGGAAATATTCCCCAATCGGCTGAAACTCAGCACAGACAAACGCAAGGTAATGCACATAAAAAGCGGCAGTTTACTCGTATGCACCAATGGATGTTAGCTTAACTCTAACTGCTCTGGAAAATACTTGTGCAGCACTGCAGACAGTTCAGCAACAACACCTGCTCTGTGCAGAATGACAAAGAACTAGCAAAGCAACGAGACAACAGGGTGAGAGAATGTGTTAACACAGGAAAAGAAAACAATTTAAAGCCCTATGTAAAGCCTTTGTGCACTCTTGAGCTCAAGTGCTTACTAACTCATTTCAAAAAGGATACAGAAGGACAAAACTTGTTACAGCCATAGAGAAGTTCCCATCTGAGGAAGGATTTAAAAGATTGTAACTATTAAGTTTAGAGAGAACTGAGGTCAGGACTGACACAATAAAAAGTATGTCAAATAACACATGGTTTAAGGAAGGTCCCTGAAACATGTACACGTCCTTTTATCTTTTTTTCCTTAACCAGAAGAAAATGAGGACCCAGCCATTTCATGGGAAATGCATTAAAGGGCAGCATGCTTAAAAAAAAAAAAAAAAAAAAGCAGCTCAGTGCCTTGTTGAGACAAAGGTCTCTGAAAGATTTTAAAAAAATATATCACTTTCATAGCTAGAGAGATTTATCGTTTTGCTGTGAGTTTTTATGAGTTATCAGTCCTGCTTTGGCCAAAAGATAACTGTGATAACTAGGTAGGGGAAAAAAATTCCTCCTTGGAGACCTCACTAAATCATCCTTCAGGACCTCAGAAGCACCTATGCTAGCAGAGCAAACGGCTCCTCCCCAAATCCATGGAGCCAGATACCCAGAGCACTGCTGTGAGCTCTGGTAATAGTGACACCAGCTGGCAGGGCGGGCAGCCCCATGCAGGGCAAGGGTGTCTCCAAACCCCTGCACAGCGTGGGTCGCCTCGTGAAATCCTGTGCCTGGGCTCCAGCCTCTGCTCTCGGGGTGGCTGGGTTACCGAGGGCCCCTCTCCTTGGGTACGTGGCAGAGCTACTGCTCAGGATGAAGCCAAAGTGGCCACGAGCAACGCGACAGCTCCCAGCGCGGAGCTGAGGCTGAGCTGTATCAGATGCGATTCCAGCTCGATTCTCAAACAGGCCTCATTCTGCTCTTGCTTTGACTTTTTCACTAATGCAAATGAATTAACTACAGCTATATGCTAATGCATCTAAGAATACAATTCAGAAATTGCAGAAGGCTATTTTTGGGATTTTCTTTTATTTCATGAAAGACCCTTAACTCTCCTAGTCTTTCAAAGGAAGCCAAAGCATTCAGATGTTGCTGGTACAAACTGCATCACGCAAAACACAGAAATAAAGCGTAAAACAAGTGTTATAATTTAACATTCAGGCAAGGCAACTCAGCACTGCAAAGACCCTACGTATTGTTGCAAGGGAACAAAAGTGTAGAGTCGACTCCTCTTTCCAGAGCAGTAAAGAAGCCCCCCGCTGGCTTTTTGTTTTGTTTTTGTTTTTTAAATTATAGTCTCGTGGTTTGTGCAATTACAATGAGAATGTATAAATGAAGCTGCTTGGCCTGAGGAATTTCTCATAACACAAAACAATCCAAAACACTATGATGCTTGCCTGTTTGTTTGCTTTTAATGTTACTGATCGCTTCCCATCACAAATCCTTCATATCCTTTGCCCAAGTGCTTGCTGCCGTAGTTTATCACTTCCCCTCTGCCCAACTTGAGTGCTTTCAGGCCCGAGTTGATTGCATCAAGGCAGGAGGGCCTTGTCCTGCAAAAAGCCTGGCATGGCCACGCTCCGGGGCTCCTGCTGCCTGCTCTCGAGCAGTCAGGGCTGCCCCAGCCACGCTGGCAGGTGACAGGCCTGCCCTCTTGGCCTGTGTTTCAGTCAGCCAGCACCTCCCCTTGTTTCACAAAGGGCTCCAGAAAGATGGCAGTCAACACCTAAACTTCTGTGGACAGCAGCCAGCTGGCTTGGCCTTCCTGCGCGCAGAGAGGCAACTCAGCCCTGCAACAAGGCTAAGAGACCAGGAGTGGAGGGTCTTGCACTTTGGCCACAACAATCCCAGGCAGTGCTACAGGCTTGGGGGAGAGCGGCTTGAAAGCTGTGCAGAGGAAAAGGATGTGGGGGTGCTGATTGATGCTCCCCTGAACATGAGCCAGCAGTGTGCCCAGGTGGCCAAGAAGGCCAACAGCATCCTGGCTTGTATCAGGAATAGTGTAGCCAGCAGGACCAGGAAGGTGGTCTTCCCTTTGTATTTTGCTCTGGTGAGGCTGCCCCTCGAGTACTGGGTTCAGTTTTGGGCCCCTCACTACAAGAAGGACATCGAGGCCCTGGAACGTGCCCAGAGAAGGGCTACAAAGCTGGTGAAGGGCCTGGAACACAAGTCCTGTGAGGGGCGGCTGAGGGAACTGGGGTTGTTTAGTCTGGAGAAGAGGAGGCTCGGGGAGACCTTACTGCTCTCTGCAACTGCCTGAAAGGAAGGTGTGGGGAGGTGGGGGTCAGCCTCTTCTCAGAGGTAACTAGTGATAGGACTAGAGGGAATGGCCTCTAGTTGCGCCAGGGGAGGTTCAGGTTGGAAATTAGGAGACATTTCTTCTCAGAAAGAGCAGTCAGGCATTGGGACGGGTTGCCTAGGGAGGTGGTGGAGTCACCATCCCTGGGGGTGTTTAAGGAAAGGTTGGACGTGGTGCTTAGGGACATGGTTTAGTGGGTGATATCGGTGGTAGGGGGTGGTTGGACGAGATGAACTTGGAGGTCTTTTCCAACCTTAATGACTTGCAGCCAGAAAGGTGCAGCCCATGGGTGGGAGGTGAGGGGAGGCCTGAGAAACACCCAGCAGGGGAACAGGAGCAACATGAGCCGTACTGTGTAAATCAGGGTATTGCTTTGGTGTCTTTCTGCTGCTCACACCAGCTAAAAGCAACAAACCAGAGCATAAACAAGCCACCTCCCCCGGCACAAGTTGCATTAAGACAGGAGCTGACTGATGCTGGGGCTGTGTAGGGAATTACATTACTTTAATGCCGAGTTGCAAAATTTTACTCATCCGCTCAAGGCAAATCATATTTTGATGGACAAGAGAAATAAATAGATTTTTCATTATATGCATGCTACTAAAAGGCTGACAAATAAATCTTCCCAGAGTAGTATTACCGTCCATAGTAGTTTTGGTGCTCTGAATGCCAGGAATATGTAACATGTAATTAAGTGCATTTGTTCATATTCGTGTAGAATTGCTTTTTTCTGTAACAATAAAAGCCCAAGTTTTTGTTTCTTCCATCCTGGTGTAAACCCAACTAAATCTACTGATGCTTCCTATTTAGGAAGAGCAAGCTTATTCCAAGGATATATAAGGGCCTAGTAACAGTCGGCCCACTAGCATTTCACAGTACACTCTGATTTTTATCTGCTCTTCTGCTGGAAATAAAATGAAAAAAGGAAAAGGGAACCACTGCTAAGAACAAGAGGCAACATTGCTGCTTCACCATTTTCTGGGTACCTTTGGAATTCATTGGGATCACTGTAGTTCAACAGGGACTTTGAAAGGTGAGCTCACTATTTACATGAATAAATTTGCCATTTCTAGCAAAATTTATCCTAATGATAGAATTTCTTTCCTAGTCATGCTGTAGAACAAAAATATTTCAGAAAGGTTCCTCGGGTTTCTGTGCGTTCCTGTTCATATACAGGCAAAACTTTTTCAGAACCGCAGTGCGGTGAATTACTGCCTCGGAGACCCGGGACTTTGCTCTGCCCCCCGTTACGCACATTAATAGCAACTGCAAACCAGGTGTACTCCAACTGTGAAGGCCTACACGCTTTTAGAAGCCTAAATGCCTCTTTCTGTTCAATTTAGGTATTTCTGCACTCCTGTCATCTGAGTACCTACCCGGCTACCTAAAGAGAATTACACAAAACAAAAATCTGCTCCAGTGGGTAGCTACCATCCCAGGATTGTTTTTATGCAGCCTCTGCTCCCTTGGCTTGCTGTTTTGGCTGGCCACGAGCCCACCGGCGCCCCGTGGACCCCTTCCAGCGCAGCACAGCTCTGCAGAAGGAAACCCTTCACACCCCGGCGTTATTTACAGCTGGGTCGCCTGGACAGCCCGCGTGGCCAAATTTAACCTGCTTACATCGCATGCTTGGAAAAGGAGCAAAAATAAGACAGGGTTGTGCTGCCTCCATTTCGAGAGCACAGTGTCAGGCGCTGAACTTCAGGAAAACTCCCCTGGGACTGTTCAGATGAGGGAAAAAATGCTGTTTCCAGTGAACTGCCTTAACTCGATTGATTATCCCACTTTAGTGCCAATATAGACGCACATTAGCCCCTCTCACACAATACTATCAGGCCAAGTAAATGTTACAGACTGACATGCCATTGCCAACAGCTTCACTAAGGAGGCCTCAAAAAAGGCTGAATAAAAGGAGCTCTATTTTGTTACCAGACTCAGGCCGAAAGCTATTTGTAGGCACATAAACTGTCTTTAATGTCACCTTTTATTACTCATTTACATGGATCGTACAAACAGCCAGCCTCTGACTTGCGTGCTAAGATATGAGTTTCAATGCTTAACCGCGGGCATGCCTACAACACGTTAAAAACATCCTCTTCCCTTAGTTTTAAAGTCAATGGCAATTGCTGGAATTCAAACACAGGCAGAAAATTGCCATCAGCCGATGGACCATAGTAACAGGAGTTACAGGTCTATGCCAAACTCCACATCGCTTCAGTTGCCTACAATTTTAACTGCAATTACTACACACAGACTCAACCAATATCTTCCCTACCTCTCAATCTTTTTTTATTTTTTTTTCCCTTGGAAGACCCCTGGTGTATATGATGGACCCAGGCACCTCACAATAGACAAGTTTAGCCAATAAATCAACAGCCATAATCATAAACCCCAAGTGAACTTACAGGAAGGAAAACGAAACTATTTTTATGCTGTCAGGACAGACAGCAAATAAATTGGGAGGCTGAATCAATGAAGAAAGGCCTTCTCCTCCTCAGAGCACGGCCAGCTGAAGCAAAGGAAGACACACCGCTTAAGGCTCCCTTCTTCCTCCTAGCTCCCAACATCTACCTTCCTTTCTCTACAGCTCATGAGACTTGATGACCATGCTCAAGCAACAAAGCCTGCACACATTTCTTTGTAGCAAGCACTTCCCAGGAACCACAGTGGACTTCAGCAATGTGCACCTACAGCAGCCTTTGGAATGAGAAGTCGGATTCTCATGAAAAATTTCAGCCAGGAAGGATGCCAGTGCTGCTGGGTCTGTGCTCACGCAGTTATGCTGCTGCCACAGCCTCCAGAGCAGAGGGCACACAAGGGTTGCTCACGTGGCCAGCTCACCCAAAGGAAGCGAAGCTGGGACTAGCGCCAGTGCAGTAAGTCAGCTCTAGGGCCCCTGAACCTTAGTTGAGTGCAGTAATGCTAGCAACAGGCAGAACTCTAGAAAAAAATACTCTGAAGTCCTGCAAGACTGATATAATGTCCATCAGGTGTCAGGAAGCAGCCAGCAGAGTTCAATGGCCATGTGAAATCATTAACACTGTGCAAAAACTGAGCTGTTGCAGTGGCTGATGTCATTCAAATCAGCTGGAACTTCAGCTAAGTTCAGAAGATCACAGACAAACTGTAGGCTTCTGCAAAACTGCGCATGAGAAGAATATTCTGCATCTGCATGACATATTGATTGATGATACATGTATATTTGTATGTGTGAAGTGATTCAGAGAGACTTTACAGAAAGGTGCCTACTACTGTTTGTTCAATGAGAGTCTCAGCTTTGGGCAGAGAGCAGAAGTTATTCATAAAAATGCCTCTGGAGCAGAAAAGTTCATTTAAAATGGAAATTTTTCTAAGATGACTCCTCAGTTTCTCAGGCATAAACACTCGTATGCCCACACATCAACATACTCCACCTATTTCTACCTGGCCATTTGATATGCACCCTCCGCCTCTTCCAGCAGCTCTTTCCTGTACCCTTCCTTGCATCAGGAGCAATGTTCACCCAGTTACACAACAGACCGCACCAGAGAGCCCCCCGATTCCTTCCTGCTCCCCCCAAAACAGCAGTCCTCAGCTGCCTCGTTTCCCAGCCAGCTCTCACAAATGCCACTGCCGGCACATCCACTGCGAGAGCACGGCGCGAAGGGCAGCAGACGGACAGAGCCGCCAGTTTTGCTTCACCAAAGCCTCGTGCCGGACATAAGTGACTGGAATAACCTTGGCCGTAGGGTACACTTTGCCCCAGTACTCGAAGTACTAAATACAACTAATTTCCACCATTAGCTTTATTTAGAAACCACACTGCTTGCGGCTGAAAGAGGAACCTCATCATCATGCCCACACCGAGCTGTGTTCTGTGGTATTATCTAAGGACAAAATGCACAAACTGGCAGCTCAGCTGTATGTCAAGTGACAAAACCGGGCTCCTGAATTTTTATTGTATTTATTTATTTATTTTTGGCAATGGGCATCAGCAGAGCCTCCCTGAAGGCACTGAAATGCATACAAGCACCTCACCAACCTAGGCCAGTTTCTTCTCTTGCCTTCCTCCCACACACAGCCTCACTGGCATCAGTGAAATTATTTGCTCAACTGCAGAGAACGCACTTCGATTAAGAACGTGCCCTTCAGTGTCAGAAAAACAAACGAAAAAAGTAAAAGCAGCAATGCATGACATGAAGGCTGGGTAGGAAATTCTCTCCTTCAAGACTCCAGCACGTGGCATAAACACAGAGAGCTGACGTGAAGCAGTCTGCCCTTCATTTCAGAGGCATTCTTTAAACATGCTTTTAAAGATGAAGGTTGTCACTACCCTGGTTCCAGCATGGATCATTTTTGCCTGAGCTTCCAGTTGAAGAAAACCTGATGCATTTCAGGTTCATTCCTATTCCAGACAGTAAATTCAGAACCCTGTTAAATATAAACATGCACATCAGCAAAGGACTGGCTGGATGCAGCAAGAGATTTGCTGTGCCCTCTCGTCTTTAAGAAGTAACCTTGACCAAGGTCAAAAATATTGGAAACGGAGAGAAAAATGCACTGCCAACGCCCCCGTGGTGCCAGTTCTGTGAATAAAGGACGCCAGTGTTCACTGCTGTCATTTTTTATAACCGTTGTGAATGCAGAAAAACCCAACTTAGAAATAAAAAGGCCCGAAGATGCCCTAACAAGCCTCAAATCTCTCAACAGCTCGAGCAATTAAATACTATCCTAACTTTAAAGGCTGCAATTGGCAACTGGTTATTTAAAATTAACCTTTAGGCACTGCTTTAACGAAAATGGTTTTTCCTGTGAAAAAAATCAAGAACTCCATCCAAGTCAAACACTTGTTAAGAGATCTTGCCACCCTCCGCTGCAGCACTGAAAAAATGCATTAGCAGAGCGAGAGCTTGGCTTCCTCCCCCTTTTCTGCTCATTACCATCAGTTTTGAGAACTGATTAGCTGTGGTTGTTATTCATTAGTCACATCTCTAAAATCTGAATTATAAACACCTCTGTGAGGTCTTATTCTAATCAACCTATTTTGAGTCTTGCAATTAATACTAACACCAGAAAAATAATTGAACAGTGTACATTTAAAGACCACCCCTCTTCCCACAAAAACCCAAGCTCAGATTTGCATGAAAAGGAAGACTGAAGCAAGATCTACAAACTCTGCCATCCCCAGCACACATTCCTTTCCTGCATACGCTGCAGCCAGTTCAGGTGGTTAATCCCAGAGACATAATGGGCACACTGCAGGCTGTAAATACAAAGCAGCCATCAATGATTTTCCTGATGGGGTCAGATGCTACACAGCTGATAGATCTCGGGAGGACAAGAACATGCAGGCATGACAGATTAAGTGACTGCCATTGGTTGTGCGCTCACTCTGAATCCTCAGCTATGGACAATAATCAATTACTTGGGGCTGCTAATGATACTGATCAAATGCACTTAGCACTCGGCAGCTCGAGGGCTACAATCCTGACACTGTGAAAACATCGGAGCTCCCCACAGGCGAGATGAGATGAGAGGCTAGCACCTGCAAAATCCGCAAAGTCAACATGGAAGTTCACCCTGGACCCCTTCAGCTCCTCCTGCCCGGTAATAAAAAAAACCACTTGCTTAGCAATAAGCATGATCCTTCCTATAAGACAATTTACAGAAGCTACATCCATCTGTGAAAGGCTGGGGCCAGACGTTCACCTGGAGGGGCCACACTGCTGCCTGTAGACCACCTTGGAACTGGAAGGAAAAAATGTATTGCCACCACAGGAGCTTGCTCCCAGAGGGCTGCGTGACAGGCCACCCAGCTCCCGACATGACTTCCCAGGCTTGACCTATGATCCAGGGTGGTTTGCCTTCCTCATCGCTACCATTAGCTCTAGACAGTGACCTCTTTCCAGCTTTTACAAGCAAAAATTTTGTCCCTGCTTTCGGAGAGTGCGGGATCAGGGCAAACATTTCTATCTCAGACAGCCTAAACCTTGTTGTTGTTGTTTGTTTTAAAATAACTACTGCCTTGTTCATACGCACACACAAATCTACTGCATTAACTTTGCAGGGTATTTATTCCCTATTCCTGTGCAGAATTAAAAAAAAAAGATTAATTGATACGAGGCAGTTACACATACCTGCGATTATACCCTTTCTTTAAGAAGATTATACCCTTTCCTTAAGGGGGTGAAAAAGTATTGCTCTATCTGACAGAGGAAATCACTTCTCTAAGTGGTAAGCAGGGAGCTAGCACAGGCCTATGCCCCAGCTGGTGCTTTGCTCTCAGCCCCCAGAACTGGGAGTCCGAGCACCTAACCCCAGCTCTTCTTCCCTTGGGAATCCCCCTTCCTCGTGCCGCATGGCAGGCAGGCCCTGAGCAGCACTTGGACTGACCACGGGGATCAGTTGAAAAAATGGAACGCACTCAGAAATGCCTTTACACCAATACCACGCTTAATCACCGAACGAAAAATAAATTCTGAAGAAATCACCTAACAGAGCTGTCTGAAGGGAACTGTCTGCAGTCCTGCAGATGACTGTATGTTCCCTGGCAGCCCTTTATCCGAATGCAGGAAATTAACAGCAGAAAATCCCTCATTCTCAAACAACAATAAACCAGCAAATGGCTGCCCTGCAGACCTGTGCCACCCAGACGTTCCTGCAAGCCGTGTGCTGGGCTTGCTCCTTGTCCGTCCTGGGGCTACCTTACCAGCACGCGGCAGTGCCGTACCTGCTCCAACGGGCAGAAGGCAGTCACTCTGGGGATTTTTAGCCAAAACTTGCTCGTTGCATAGAATAAGAAGAACCATCCCCATAAAGCGGGGTCGGGATTCGGTAAACTGTTAAGAAAGGGGTCCGTACTAAGGCCAAGTACAAGTGCCATAAACCAAGACTGCTAGGGGCGAATGCACCTTGGTCTGCACAAAATGACCTTGTGCAGCATCAGGTACAGCACGAGTGCCTACAGCTCCAACTGTTACCTCTTCCTCCCCATTGCTGCCTACAGTAAGGAGACAGAAAGAGCTCGTTCAGCCCTAAAAATAGCAGGCTTTCTTGCTGTCTTCAGCTAGTGGGAGGGTGTAGCCCGTCTCCTCGTAGACTGTATAATAGTAGACAGAGGGGCAACAGACACGAACTGCAAAACAGGAAGCTGCAGTTACGTATCAGGAAAGATTTTCAATGTGAGTGGAGTCCAGCCCTGTAGCAGGCTGCCCAGAGAAGCCGTGGGTTTTCCATCCTCAGAGATATCCAAGGCCTGACAGAGAGTGGCCCTCAACAACCTGGCGCAGCCTACCGTCCTTTGAGCCTCCAGAGCTTCAGCTAAATCCTCCCTATCCCACAATGCCAGCTCTAGGAGAAAGACCTACACAACCCTGGGGGTTTCTTCTCCAGCCCTGCTGTTTAGCCCTGGAATACAGCACAACAGAGGAGCACTGGAAGGTGAGAACAGAAAAACAGGTACCTTCATTACCGATATTCAACTAATTCAGTTGTGAATACTAAAGGATTCAAGCGTTGTAGTGGATCCTGACATGTGGCTAGGGCTTGCAAGCACTTTCACAAGCACTAGTAGCTTGTTGCCAGCTTGGAGGATGTTAGTCAGGTGCTTTTTTCTAGCATGAAATGCACTCCAATGCTTACCGTAAAACACACAAGGAAAAAAAACAACCCTATGTTCAATTAAAGTGGAATAAGAGGCAGAAAACAGGGGAGCGAATCCTATCCTCCTTGCGAACAGACGCGAAAGCAGAGAGGTTCGCATTCTGCAAGCTGGAATGATTTCCCAGCGAGTCTGTTGGCCACGAACTTCTGAGAAGACACCAGAGAGCTCGCTGCTTTAATGCGACTTGCTATTGCCATGCATTATTCCCAGTCTTATCGCCTGCTCCATCTAAGGACTGCTTTGAGGCAATTACTAGTAACTCATTATTCCATCCCATTATACAGTTCAAATCTCTAAAAATGCAATAAACTAATTCTTTCCTGTAACACTCTCAGCCTACCCATTCTCCCGGCTACTCCACATACCCATCCAAAGTACAATACCAAAACCATCGGCGTTTATTCCACTGTACCAGGCATCAGCCACCTAGGATGCATACGAAAGTGCCTGAAATGCCACAAAGAGATTATCCTTGATAAA
Source organism: Cygnus olor (assembly GCF_009769625.2). Lineage (NCBI taxonomy): Eukaryota > Metazoa > Chordata > Aves > Anseriformes > Anatidae > Cygnus > Cygnus olor. The sequence continues at coordinate 37,290,572 of NC_049172.1, read as the reverse complement.
CTGGTATTTTAAGCAAACATTTCGGAAATAAAATAATTCCTATCTTTTTAAGTCCTCCAGAATATTTAATTCACCGTGTCATTCCCTATTCTCCCTGCCCTCATTCATCTGAATGCTCAGTGCCACTCTCAGACACATGCCTCTCCTACCTTTCACGGGGACTAGAAAACTAGTTTTGCATATTGAATCATTATTTATTTCCATGAATGTCTCCGGGTTCCTTTGACAGTTTTATCTTTCTGATGAGGATAAATGTTCGTTCAAAAGGTACTGACAGACTGCCCTCATTCTCAGATGTCAAAGGATGCAGTTGGCAGGATCTGTCAAAAATAACTCACATGGTAATTTTCAAGCCCTCGCTCCCATGGATAGTTTTAAAAATACAGTTGGTACACGGTGGCTTTGGGTAGGTGCACTTTACCACTAGCATCCAGCACCTTCTCACCTTTTCATTTCTCCTGGTCACAATGGGAATTATTTATCTGAAGAAAACAAATTAGAAATCAGCAGCGATATAACTTCAGTGTTTCTGAAAAACTGGATGGCTTTTGCTCTTAGGCTTCTGCAGGTGCTCATGTCTGGAAACTTTTTTAAGCGTAAAAGAAGCAAACTAAAGGGAATTAAGCTTGAACCAGAATCCCGTACTGGTTTGGGGCTCCTGTAGTGACTGTCGTGACATCCAAATTTGACTCTGGAAGCTGCTGTTCAGTTCTCCAAGCTAAATGCAGGACACGGTAGCCAAAAAGGACTCGCAGAGGCAACCTGCCTCACTCCAGGAGCACTTCTCAGCCCAAGCTCCTAGGAAGAGCTGAGAGAAAAAGCACAGCTTGAAAGAGAGCTCCCTGGAAAGCGGCTCCTTCCCTGATGCTTCAGACCTGAGGCACATCGGGCTTGGCATCAGGCTTTCAGCTGGCTGCCATCAGCTGATGGTCAGGGAGCGTGACACCCAGCAGCGCCTGCTAACAACGCACTTCACGTTTCTGCATCCCTACCAAGGAGGATGGCACTCTGGGTCGGGGTTTATACAAATCAGGACGAGTTGTTTAGCTCTTACCAGCCCCCAGCCCCTGTGTTTGTGTGTATGCACAGGCACGTACACACAGTCGCTAAGCTTTGCTTCAACGTTTTGTCTTCACAAGTGAGAAAACCAAGTGGGTATGGCACCTGAGGATTAGTCAGTGCCTCCTTCCTAGTGAGGATAAATACGATGCTCATATCAGGCCTGAGACATTATGACCTGCACGCTGCCTGACAGCAGTACATTTAGCCTGTGCGCTCCCAAGACACTGTCTCAGCAATCTGCCTTTTTTAAAAGAAATTCAACAAAATGATTCAGAATATCCTTTCTTATTTTTTTTTTTCAAGAACTGCCATGCTATACTCGATCAGATCCACTTAACCTGGTACCTCTCCTTTGACAGTGCCCAGCAGCGAGTGCCTGAAGACTGCAAGCAGCAAGGCAAATACAGAGGATGCCTTCCCAGCTGCTGCAGGACTCGGGAGCCCCGCAGCAGCTAGGGCAAGCACTAGGGCAGCCCTGAATCCCTGCAGGAGGCTCAAATGGCCAGCTGAGCGAGCAGCATCTCCGTGTGTCACTGTCAGGGCAGGACAGCTGAGATCCAAGCCAGATCTCCAGCTGTCTCTGAGGCTTTGCCAGCGTCCCAGGTCTAACTGGATGCTTCACCCACCTCATTGCCACGGGTCCGGCTAGGAGACTGCGGGCAGCACACACGTGTATGCCTGCCTGCATCTCCTGAGGACCCTGCTGGAGAGACACTAAGCTACGCACTGTCCGTGCAAATCAGCAAGCGCTGCTTGCTGCCAGCGATACCTTGAGACCTTTGTCTGCAGCAGGTTGCTTGGCACGGCCGCAGCTTCAGAGGTATTTTTCAAGAGGCCATTTTGGGACCGCAGCCAGATCTTCACAAGGCCCTGTAACTTCAATAATGAAATTAAACCCAGAATTTAGCACTTGTGGGACCGAACGAAACAAAACATGTGGCTAAGTAGTGCCTGCTGATATTTTTTCTTTACGACATCTCTCAAGCTGCTTAATAAAAATCATGCAATTCTTCACGGTCAAGAATGCAAATCATAAAAACAGGTTCTCTACAAGGCAGCAAGCGCGAGGCTGGGAGGCTTAAAGGTATAAGGCTGAAAAGAAACTACGATTTGTTTCAGACAAATGTCAGAATGGACTTGGATGTAGTTACTGCTGTGCTTAGTGGATCTGGACCGATGTATTTAAACAAACTAGATTCCACTGCATTTTTTAATTTTTTTTTTAACAAAAATAATCAACAGGAAAAAGCTGCTTAAATACCAGAGAGAGAGAACATTTTGGTCCCAGACAGGAGCAGGATCCTTTCGGGAGATGAGGGAAACACAGTGGTTTGGACCTCACTTTCACTGAAAAACATCCTGCCCTATGTGCTGCTCCAAAACCACCCCTGGAACTACAGATGGATACCTTCAATGCAGACCACACCTTCAAGGGACGGCTTTCGTGCAGGGGATTTCTCTGGAGCGCAGATTCTACATACACCAGTTCAGCGACACGTACAGCCAAGCTCTGAAAGCTGAGGCTCACAGGAGAGCAGAGCACACCCGGCCCCAACCCCGTTTGCTGTCAGCCACAGTCCGAACATCAATGCCGATGGTCACAATTACTTCTTAATCCCTAAATTCCAGCTAAGACAAATTGTAGCTACCAATTTATAATCCCTTGTGTCCCTGCAATGAAAAGGAGAGAGGAATCAAAACTGAATCTGCGACAGCCCCTTAAGTAGAAAAAGCTGGAAATGGCTGCTGTACAAACCCCAATTATATTACTAATGTGATCTGGCAGTTTTACTTGAGTCCCATTGCTGCAGCTTAATCATATCTCTGACACAGCCAAATTGCTAGGATACAACAGGACCTGGAGCTAATAACACTGCTTTAAAAATAAACAAACTCCTGTTTTTCTGAAGTGATTACAAGGAACTCCCTATATTTTAGATGAACTGCATCTGCTTAACCAGCCTGTTCTGAGACGTCCCCGCAAGCAGCCGGCCCGGTGCGTGTCATCGTGGTGGAGAGGGATCAGACAGCAGCCTGCGACAGGCACGCTTGCTACTGCTCTCAGATGGCCTCTGGTTCACACTGACACTTAACACAGCCCTGATGGAGAGTGGAAAGGGTCTGCTCTTATTTTTAAAGAGGGAAAACAAGGCAGGGAAGATAGCAAAATCACAATTGATAATGAGGATACAGGGCAGATATATATTAAAAAAATAATGTAGGTTTAACCACTGTGCCTAGCTTCCAAGCTGATAGGATGGCACAGAAACTCACTGCTCGGTCCTGGAAAACACTGCACCAAGAAGGGATGGGCTCGGCGAGGCACCGGGGGCTGGCAGCCCCTCTGGCACCAGCAGCAAGCTTGCTGCAGGGCTCCCTAACCTTTCTGCAGTTAAAGCCACTCCGTGCTTAGCAAATAGCAAACACTTTGCTCAGCTGACTGAAGCCAGCTGCTTTGGACTGAAGTGGATAAAGAACCATTCACGTGAGCAGTGCCAGCACGGCCTGGCAGAGGAGCTCATCTCCTGTAAGGCTTAGCGAGAGCCGTGCCTGCCAGTCAGCAGGGAGCAACTTGTCCATCAATATGTTTCTTTGATGAACCTACCCCGACCTTGAGCTTGCAACATGCCGGGTCTGAATACGGCTCCAAATTTCTTTCATTCATCTATCACATGGATTGGAAAAGGTTTGTATAGTTTGTATAAAGACAACGTGAACCATACGCCAACCCTCTGCCTCTTTACCATCCCCGAATTTACATGCAGAGCTGTGCATATGAAAGACAAGATGGTACAAAAACAGCCTGCTTGGCCCATCTTTGTAGAAAGCACACCCGTAGAGTAAGACAAGACTATTCTGAGTGCTTGGCTGTTTCTTCTGGAAATGCAACCAGTTCCTTTTCAAGCCTTTGCTGATATTTGCTCTTAAAACCTTGCCGCCACCACGAAGGCTATGCGATGTGCCTGAAGTTGCAAGCACTACTTTAACCATTTCCTAGATGGGCAAAGTAAGTCTTATTTCATCTTACTCACTTCTGGTTGGCACACAAAAGGACCTTGTCTAATCATCCACCCTGCAAAAAATCACGCTAGACACTGAGGGCAAACTCCTGGCACTTAAAGTCACATCAGTCCTGCAGCTATCCTAGGTGGGATCAGGATTTTCCTCAAGTTTGACCATTTCTCTCTGTCTTAAATCATAACCTGTACTGAAATACTTCTGATGGCAAACTGATACTTCGGTTTCATCTCTTATAACGGTGATTCTTCTTACTTTCAGGTGATACCACTTTTCTGTTTGTGAATTTTTGATTTAAAACGCTTTTTCTTTCTCAAACTGAGTCAATTTGACTGAACTGGTGTCAGGATAAGCCTAGAACCTCTTCCCCATGTTTAGCGCCTATTCACATAGGAACCGGACTTCACATGTGCGTCAAAAAGAGCTCATTTCAACACGTTTCAGATGATACAGGTACTTCACAATGGGTTTACGGTTGTGCTCTTTTCTTTATTAACCAGAGCACCTGAAGTAAAAGCACAAAGGCAGTTCTCAGAGCCAGAAATCCCAGGATGCTGTGGGAAAAATATCTAAACAACCATTCTGCCGTTCTCTAATGCGTTACTAAAGACACCATCATCCCTCATCCCTCCAGAAGTGTTCTTAATTAAATAAGAATCTATTAAAAAATACAGTGCCCCTCAGTGTAAACCCCCACCCCCATCCTTCTCTTTCAATTTTAAAAGTGATCTGTCTTGCCTTCTCCCTGCCTGGGAGCTCATTAGGAACAGCCCCTTCTGCACACATGCATCACCTAACACAGACTTGGAGGGAGACAGGCAGAAGAAAGGGAGAGAAAGAAATTAGAAAGTGAATGAAAATAGCAGGTCTGCACGACAAGAAAGCAACTGCAGACAAAGAACACCGAGCACTCACCAGGGAACAACGAAGGCTGGGAGACGAACGCTGGTACCATGGGATTAAACCAGAAGCTACCGCTTAACTTTGCAGCAGGGCTGCGGCATTGCTCTAAATTGAATTGTCAGCAATAAAACCAAGGCAAACCAGATCTATCACGTCTGTTTCTTTGGGTGGCCAGCAAGCACACCTGGAGCTTCAAAACATGAAGTACCCACCACACGCAGATTGCAACGCAAAGCCCCAGGGACCGATCCTTGGGGCCTTCCCCTTCCCCAGCTCGCCTCTGGGCTGAGAAGCCCAAACCAAGACGGGCACAGAACAGTCACCACGTCCCTCCTGTTGAGCTGCAGAGGTGACAAAACCTGCAGTCTGGGAGAGGATGATTCGTCTGTCCATCTTGTGTAACAGAGCTTTACGCGAGGAATTAGCTCCTAAAAGTTCACCTTAAAAACATTTTTCCGTCCTGCAAGGGCTTCTCCCACGTTGAGCCACACACCCCAAGAACAGTATGGCATTTGCTGCCTGGCAAGCCACTCCAAATACAAAGTTCCCTTTCAGCTTCACACTTCAGACACGCGACAGGATGAAGTACTGAGCACCTCCTCAACCTCTCCAACACCAGGAAGGACGAGGGAGCAGGCATGACAGGAGTCCTGGGACAGAGGCGAGTTCAAAGTGCCGTCAATCTGCCTGCTGGGGAGGGACCAAATTCACACCTGAGCTTTGACCATTATTTAAAACGCATGCAAAGCACGATTTGAACTCCTGGTTCAGCCAGTGCCTTTTACCTGACTTACACCTTACACCTGAAAGGTGGCTTTGCCCTCCAGACACTCGCAGCTTGCCCCGTGCTGACCTCTGAACACCAAGCTGCACCTCTAGATGCTCGAGCTGTAAAATTACAAGAGCTGCACAACTTCACTGCATTTTTGTAAGTAAATTGTTTCTACAATGGATTTTCAATAACCCCATGCAGCTGCCTGGCAATCCCTTCAGGACTGAGGTGGCAAGATCCTCCCATCCCTGCAGAAAAGCTTCTCTCTGCCTTGGAAAGCTGTGCTGGAAGGGCCTAGAAGGGAGAATCCAAAATCAGGCCCATCACTAAGTCTGACTGCAGGGCTATTTGGTTTTGCAGCGTTTTGCTAGGTTTCCTCCTCCACATGCGATGGGTCTGTTCACCTAAACTGCAGTGGAATTTGTTCCAAGCCCGATTTTAATTAAAGAAGTACCAGGCATCCTTCCTCAAGACCAGTGCTTTCAGAAGAACGTGCAGCGTTCCAGGAGATTCCTAGGAATTTCTTTGCTTATGTAGGTGCAAACAAAGGGATGCAGCCTGACAAAATGTCTTACTGAACTGAATGAAGAAAGATTTGGCCTTTCCAGAATAAACAAACGGCTGATCAGTTCACCTTGTCCTTCCTTCCTCAAGTTGCACAGTCAGCCCCTTGCTAGAACTCGAAGGCATTTCCATCTGATGGCTCTTTTCCAGTAAACTCTCTTGTGAGAGTTTTGTTCTTCATGATTGCAAAGCTCGTGCTCGTGAGAGAGGACAGACAGAAAAAGCTGTAAACCAGACTGAGGAAACCGCAACCCTACAGAGTTGCAGGCTTGATTAGATTGTTAATAATGCCAAGGCATTAAGCAGAGCAGCAACAAGAAGAGCAGACTCCAAGAAGCCGAGGAGGTAGCTATCGCTTCAATAAATCCTTGCCAGTCTGGGAAGTAGGAGGGTGAGAGAGCACTGATCTCAGCTTGTAAAACTGAGGTGGGAGCTTAGACATGAGACCTGGCAGTAGCTTAGAAATTAGGCCTGGTATGTTACTCAACCGCTGCTGGGAAATCACTTGGAAAGGCACAGCTTCAATTTCGAAAAGTTAGAGTAGTCAGCTCTTGGTTCCTACTATCTCTTCCTGAAAAGCACTTAAAAAATAAAATTAAGAAACATCTCAGATCATTTCAGGAACAAACCCAAACATTACATGCAGATCTACGGAATGGAAGTGGAGGTTATTTCAAGAGAAACTTCCCTGCAGTCCTGTGGCCTCTGCCAGGCTGCAGGCAGAGCACCACGTGCTGGCAGCTGGCTGTTCGCAAGCCACCCCGGCGGACAATGTGCCCGAGCACCTTGTCCAGGCCTGCAGGTGCTCAGCCTGAGCCCTGGCTTTCCTTCCACATCCTCCCTTCTCAGCTGCTAAGCCACGCTGCTCTGCCTGCCCTCCCTCTTGCTTGTCCCAGGTCCTACTCCCTCCCTACGTGGACTCCCTGCTTCCCAACGTGTGGACACACCGCCAAATATCATCTTGCCTTGTGCTACCATTTTATTTTATTAGCAGCTTAAAACGAAGGAGACTGTTTCCAATGATGAATCTTACCACCATCTTCAACAGAAATTTAAAACAAAAAAACACACAAAAAAACAACCAACCAGACAAGCACACTGAGCTTTAAAAGCAAGTTCTGCCCTTTAACACGCAGGCCTGCCACTGTATCACGGGAGTTTTGAGCTGACCACTACCTGGGTAAAAAGTGCATCAGGACTTCAGGTCCCAGTGGATGCTCCAAGCACCAAGAGTCTGAGATGCTGTTCACGCCGTCTCTCACGCATACAAACCTTGCCTTTCACATGAAGAAATATTAACAGCCATCCAGCTCACCGCCATCAAGTCACTGCCCCAGGACAGACCTGCTCCTTCTCAGAAATACATCTGGGTAATTGTGTGTATTTCAGAATGACAATACCAGAAACCATCTTGTCCAGCTGCAGAACAATCCTGCTCCTAACCCACTGAGGTTGTTAATGAATACAAGCAGTGACATCCTCCCCAGCTATCAAGGCGGGGGGGTGTCACTGCAGTTACTGCTTGGGGCTGTAGGAAAGGAAAATAAAATGGCAGTGCAGGGGCTACACGTAGCCAGGCTCCCGGCCAAAGCAAAGGCAGAACAGTTAGGCACAGCCTGGGTATGCACCAAGTCCAATATTAATGTGCATGATAGTTACTGGAACCTTTACTATTTAAATTACTTGTTTTTATGTAATAGTGAAGGCCATCCGACAGAAATAAAGCATTGCTTCTCTTGGTACTCTCCACTTAAATTGCAGCAGTAAATATTTTTAAGAGTAGTGTTGTCAAATCTCAAGTACAGGTTCATCCCTCCAGATTGTACATCATGCTAGCTTGTTATCTACCATTTCATTATGAGCTTCCATAAATAAACTGGGAGCTACCTCTCTCCTGGGCCGGCCATCTCCAGAATTTGTTTCAGTAAAAATTCCTGCCCTTCAAATCTTCCCACACAAGAAACAACTTTTCTTTCTGCTCCAAGCAAACTAACTCTCTATACCTGCTTTAGCTGCCTGCAAGGAACCATTCAGCAACTATGGGGATCCAACTTTCTTGTGTATATTAACTTTAAACAAAACACAAGGATTGTTTCTGACGTAATTAAGGAAACATGAAAGATACACAACCCACCTTTCTAATAAATTCCTATCGGCTTTCTCCAAAAGAGAAATAAAATTAACAACAGATGGAAAAACACAAATTTAACATTTCTTAGGTAAAACAGAATGAAATAAACCCAATTTTCGTCCAAGTCTGAAAAAGGAGGAAAGAGCAGTAGCAGAAAAACATGCCTTCCCTGATGTGGTAAGGCTGTGATTACCTAAGACAACTTCCCTTCAGAACTCTCAACTCCTGTGAGTCACAAATGTCTCTGATAGTGGTTCGCTGACAGTCTCCCATATGCTGGTTGTCTCACAAATGTGCACAGCTTGTCCAGTGAAGTGCTAAACCTCAGCATTTTGCAACCCCCAAGTTCATCTAGCAATTACATTTGCTACAAAAAAAAAAAAAAGCTTCTGTTTGCTGAAACACATTTATAATCACTTCTGAGCACGTATACAAGAACAGAATGCCCTGGCATGTATGGTAACTAAAAGCTAGGGACGTGTCTATTTTGTTGTTAGATGTGCTGCTGACAAAGGAGATGCTGTTTGGTAAATACATATATAAAAGATTGATATTGGCTCTTATTTCCATTTCTTGATTTAACTTTCATTTAAGAGCATTCCTGCTTTGGCTTGCACACGCTGTCTTCCAGTAAATCACAGCACGGACTTACAAACGCAGAGGAGGCCTCCAGCTTTTCCCATGCACTCAGACGGTGATTAGAGGATCCTCCAGTACCATAAACTACAGGTCTGAGGCTGATGAGTGACACACAGTCTGCAGAAAGAAGCAGCCGAGGGTGGAAAAGGGAACTGTTGCACGGAGCGCAGGTAGATTTATTGTCTGTTTAATTACTTTGGGTGGTTTGCACTGGCAAAACAGAGACTTTAACTGAAATTATTACAGGTTTTTGAGTACGCAGGACTCCATAAACATGCAAATGTCCAGGCGGAGACATAAACTCAAATCATACTGCAGGGACTGACTGGCTTGTGAAGTTTTGCATTAGATGCTGCGTGCTCACGGCACAAAGGTACAGAAGAGCGTAGACGCTAACTTGGCAGTGCTGCAGAACAGCTCGGTCCTGTATCCCTCTGCTTCAGCAACAGAGGACAAAAATAGATGCAACTTTTACAACTTGCAAACCCAGCTCCTCATTCTTTTCCTCCAAACCTCTTCCTACACCTTTAGATCTTTCTAAGATGTTTACCCGTCTCCCCCACCCCCAAGACCTCGCCTGCAGCACAGCAGTACAAGAATTTGCCTGGCAACCTGACATAAATATCCAACCAACCAGCAAATAAAGCCTGGCACGCTCCTAGCTGCAACGTTTCTGTGCACAGCCTTACGACAAATCAGAGCTGTCCACCAGACAAGGAATTAACTCATTTTCTTTAGTTCGATTTTTAACCTAAAGTTTGAGGAGGGGTGGACATTTGCCTGCCTTTATTTCACTGGGCTGGATAGGTAACATTCAGAGCTCTGCTATAGACATGGCTTTCCCCCTTTGTTCAGAAAATATAAAGTACTCTATCTTCTCTACTCATTTTTTAACTGGCTAGGTACGCAACTCTACCAATTACAACTCGTTTCAGAAGCAGCACATCACAGGCAGGCTTGTTGTGGGGCATGAATCTGTGCCAAAAATCCCAGACAACCTTCTGCAAGATTTCAGCTAACGGCAGTCCTTGTGGAGCCCCGAGCTGCCCCAGAGGGAAAGAGGACTGCCTGCTTTGGGCAGCTCCTCGTGTCCCAGCTGCTCCCTGAGCAGCTCCAGCAGCCTGCGGGAGCTGCACCCTGCAGAGAACAGTGCTGAGCCCAAGCTTGGTACCAGGAGAAGGGATGGACACTGAGCACTGCAGAGGTCAACGCGTCCTCTGGGCTTCGAGGCAGCAAACTCAAGATAAGGATGTAGCAAGAAATCCCTGACGTGTTTCTTCCAACTTATAAACATGGAAAAAATAAGTAAGAGAGGCCCGTACACCAGCCATGAGCAGAGCTGAAGGGAAGGGAAGGCAGCGTGACCGTAATCAAACTACTAAATTCCACCCTGCCCCACAAAACGGGTCCCTTGCGACTGAAAACCAAAACGCAGGACCAAGTAAAATCAGAAATAAGGTTTCATTCTGCCCTCGCCACTGTGACTGCACCAGCTCCTGCAAAGTCCCAGGTCACTGATCAGCAGCCGGGAGCCCACCCACTGCTGCTGCCCCTTCTACACCTGATAAAGGGGCCAAGTAAAACAGCCCCTAGGAAAGGAGCAGCCAAGGAAGGCTGACATGAAGTGCCGCACTTTGACACATCATAAAAGTCTTTTCTATCCTTTGTTTAAGATAAAGCATTGCTAATGCAAATAATTTTCAATAATAATGCAGTGTGATAATACGAGGACCTGGTTTGTGTGGGATGGAGGTAAATTTAAATGACATGCCTGGTAAAAAGGAACAAATGGAGATTAGCACCCAGCAGGCTGTTCCACACGTACCGTGCTGCAGAGCGCCATGGCTCGAGTGAGAAGCGAACTGGAAGCCTTAACCCCTAGAGGGATGCTGCTCCCCCAGCCCGTGCGCCAACTAAATGGTTAGCAAGAGTGCACATCGGGAGAGTGAGGCTGAGGAGCACAGAGCACCCCTTCCTTCCTGCATTTTTTAATTTATTTTTCTGCACAATTTCCCAGAGCAAACCAGTCTCTATTTCTCAAACCGACTGAGCGCACGCCCCTTGGGTGAAGTCTCCCAGACACCCAGCTTTGCCCACCTGAAGCAATGAGTTTCGGAAAGGCTGGGGATGGCTAGAAACTCACCTAGCACCCCATTTCCACAGCCTGACAGTAACTTTGAAGGCAAGCCCTCTCCCTCTGTTCTCCAAAACTGAATTTCATCCAGCATGAGTCAGGCACTGTGTGACCTCTGCTCCTTGCGAAGGCACATGCTGCATGTTTAGGAAAAATCAGCGCGGCAACTGACATTTAGATTCTTGTTTTCATAACCAAAGGAATATAAACTCTATTTCCCATTTTTATTTTACTTTCTAAAACAAAAGCTTGCATTGAGAGAGATCCTGGAAAAGGGGCTGGTGACACAAAGCGGTCCTGAGGTACAAAAAGGGGGTAGCTTTATTTATTCTTCTAAGAAAAAGAGAGGAAAAGCTAATCCAAACAAACCATGTGTTCTGCCTTGCTGGTCAGTTGTGGAGAAGTCACATGCCAGACATCCAAAACGAGAGGCATGCCTTCTGAAAGCTGAAACACAAGCTAACGTGGCTGAATAACCTAAAGAAAGGAGCGTGTCAGGCAGTTACTCAACACTGGTAGTTGCCCAGCCTCCCATAACTAAAATCCCGTTGTGAAATCAGGTAACAGAAAGCCCTGTGCTGATCACACCCCACGCAGAGGCACTGCTCGCCACCAGCCTGCACGGCCACGCACCACGGCCAGGCTCAGCTTTGTCTCTGCCACTGCCTGTTCCTCCGAGGTGAGGTGCAGCCACGCTCCCCCAAGCCACAGATAAGATGTGGCACCATAGCTGAGGGCTGAAAGGCAGTGCCAGGCAGACAATTCAGTGAAGCCAGCCCATTTTAACCCAGCCTGCTACACAGCCATTCCAAAAGGTGCTTTAAAATATTCAAATAAAATCAAAACGTTCGTTAACACCATGACAAAGAGGAGCACGTGAATCTCATTCTGCTTATTGCGGCAATCCGCTCACCCTACAGGGAAAGTTCTCCCTCCAGGTACTTGGAGAACGCATCCTTGTTCAAGCTATTCACAGCTCGTGTCGTGGTGCTGCTGCAGTGATAGATATCTGCACCTCTCTATGTATTTAATGCACATGTCAGATATTTTCCCCCAGAGGTAAACAGAAGTGGCACGTTTAAAGCAAAGGCAAGAAACACAAGGTTTCTGAAGTGGCAACAGCGACAGCAGCAGCAGCGATGGCAGCAGGTTAGCATTTGGCTAATTGAGCCATTCAGGTTAATGAGCTCCACAATCGTGAGGATCCACTGGAAGAAAAAAAAATCATTTCTTTAACATCATAAGCATGGAGAGCCTGCTAACACAGGTTTCCAGAAGTCCTATTTGTATCAAAAGAGGAACGAGAAGGACACAGGTGAGGGACTGAGGAGACCCCCTCCCCAAGGCAGCAGGGCTCGCCCAGGCACCTCCTATTCGAGATGCCGAACTGGAACGCCGAAACAAGACCCTTCCCGACAGCAAATTGTGCAGGCTCTCCAGCTCCTTCCTTCCAGTGGAATAATTAACAATGCTGGCAAGTACATTATCATAAACTTCAGAGTTAACACCCCCACTGCAAAGAACAAAGGCAGTTCACATCGCTCCCGAGAGCTCCTGCTGCAGACTGGGTGCAGACTCTGACAAGTTGCTCTGCGCCAATTTAGATTCCACACACACTGGGAAGATTATGTTCATAACCACGAGCTAGGGAGCGCTTTTTAAACGATGCCGAAAAACACAGAAAGCAGCTTGCTGAAAACCTGCAAGCCAGCCCAGACCACCTCCTGGTTACGGTGTCGCTTTAGCTGTATTTGGGCAGAACTCAAACAAATCAGCATCATCACGCATGGCATCCTTTATCTCAAAGGACCCTACAGTGCTGCTAGACTGAGGCTGCATCCAGCACACACCTATTGCCAGGCACCCTCTCCCTTGATAGTCCTGCAAGTTGGAAAAAGCAGCACGCCTATAAGAGTAGGTCCTGAATACCTACACAAAGAGTATTTCCACCTTGGATAGGCAGCCAGCAGTTGACAGCAGAGAGCAGGGCTTCAGCCCTGGGCACAGGTGAGGCCCTGGTGAAGGTGACGTGGCTGATACCTGCTCTGCACCAGGCACTTTCAAGACTGGAAATGCTGGCAGGTGTTGCAGCTCAAAAAGGACATGCAGGTAAAGTCTCTGTGCTCCCATGAGCTCACCTCAGGTCACTGGATCTTTCTAGTTTATAAACTCCATCTGGCTGGGGTCCCGCCTTAACATAACCTTCGTATTTCTGCAGGTGTTGCACTCCTCCTCCGTGACCGGGGAGGTTTACAATAGAGGAGAGGTTTCTGTAAGGGGCTTGGTGATGGGACTTCTTTTTCTCACTGGTCTTCCCCATAGGCAGGACAAAATTTCTGGTTGAGGGGCTGGTGCTTGGTTTCTTTTGGGATGGTTTGGCATGGTGGAGCGAGCAGATGCTTTGTATTTTTAGTGGGTTCTGCTGCGCGAGGCTGGATGGCTAACGGAAACCCAGGATACGTACAGCTTCAGAGAGACATGTTTTTCCACGTGCCAAGCTGAATAACACAGCAAACAATTCAAGGTGCTTCACTAGAGATACTTTAAGTTCTTGCAGCTGTTTTAGTTTATTCTGCAAAGTTCTCTTTCAACCAGCTGTCACAAACTCTGCGAGTGTGAAAACAAAGGGCTGACATTTCCAGGAGGCAAGTGACGTCGAAGTGCAGCAACCTTATCCAAGAGGTAACAAAATAAAGGAAAATAATGCCATGCACTGGGAAAATGGATGGCCTGTAAAGAAGCAACTGCACTGTAAAAATAAGACAAGACTCCAAACGACTCTAATCAGGCCACCCCTTACTTCTCCCCCTCCCAAATACCTCTGGGTTTAGGCTCCAGAAGGAACGGTTGCACCTGGGGTTCTCAGTTTAACAGGGATTTAGTTCATCCAGCCTCCCTGCAAGGCAACGTGCTCTGCTCAGCCAAAAAACGACCCTCAACAGTTTGGGAATCTTGGGTTTCTGCCTCTTTTACAGCAAAAAAATAGTCCTCTCCCAGACAGCAGACCTGTTTTCACCTGACCTCTGTCAGCTAAAGATGCTGGCGCCAGCTTTGCGGAGCGTGCGTAACAGTGCTGGGTACGACCTGCCGTGTTTACTCCACGTTAAGTATTAACGAGGCCTGGGCTATCTCAGCCAAAGCCCTACTTCAACAGGCAAGATCTGCCCACAGAAGTGGCTTTCTACAAACACCAGCCCGGCCTCTGGGAAGAATAATGTATCCCAGGAACAGGGAAAGGGGGACAAAGGTATTTTCACAGTGCTTAGAAGAACCAAGCCGTAAAACAAAGGAGGAAAAAGAAAAATCAGTGTTTGTAGAAAACTCAGCTGTTTGTCAGTCACAGAATGCTTATATCCATCTTCAAGAAATACAGAAGATTTTGCCTTTGGAGAGGACTTGTGGATTTCTCTCACAAATAACTAACAACTGCTTCTCAGCAGACAAAGGGAACAATGGTTCTCACTCGATTCTGCAGGGATTCATCTTTTCGGTTTCTTATACACAGTGGAAATGTAAATTTTGTTATCTGCTGCTACGGGGAAGGGAACCTGGTCAAAGTTTATTACGGCACATCCTCGGGATTCAAAACGTACCGTATCCCATGCACGCCGTAATGAGTTTCATTTTAACTGCTTTTGGAGATTGCTTTAGTGGACACTGGAACCGAATAACTAGCTCTGCAAGCAGAATGGAAGCAGCCACGCTGCTGCACAGGCAAGGTCTTGTCAGGCTGCAGGGGGGCTTGGACGTCACCCATAAGGGAGGAGTGGAGTGGACAGCTATTCCCCTTATTGGGTATTTTTTATAAAATCTAAAAAAACACACCACAGAGCCATTTTTTTCAGGTAGGCATGCTTCACCAGGGGTATACAAAGGTGCCACAGTTGCAGGCAGGCGAGTCATGCCTCAGGACTAAGGTGTTTCCCCTGGATAACACTACAATATCCTTGTGGCCAGACATCTGCCCCTAACATTTACATTTTCACCTTCCTGCCATTTAAAATGCTGTATTTTACCCTCCTTTCCCACCTATAACCTCTCACTGACAATTTTGGTCTGGGGGACATCAGGAAACCTATTCAGCTTGCTCTGAAGCCAAAAGAAGAAGGGATTTTCTTCCCAGCTTGAGGGAAACAAGTCACACTGTCTGCACTGACTGTACCCGATTAGTTGGACCTCAAATGCTGACCTGTCCCCAACAACCTCTTTTGGTAGGTACATGTATGCACATACATATATATATATATATATATATGTATGTATATATATGCACGCCTCAGAAGCAAAACCACATAGGAGAAAGTAAAAACTAGTGAAAGAGAGAATGAAAGAACTGCTCATTATTACATTAGCAAACCTAAACTATTTATAAGCACCACATCTATCTATCACTTCAATTATATGTTTCTAAATGAGGCTGAAGCAAGATATCCATAATTATTACTGAAATGCCATTTTTACATTAGCCCAACAGTTGTGTGCGTTCTTCACAAAATGCAATAAGCAAACCACCAATTTATTATTTTCTGTAAATTACAGACAGAGAAATCAATCTAAATACCTTTTTTACAACAGATTTGTTTTTTAACCCAGAATTCCTATTTCCTTCAAATAGCACGAGCATCCATTTCCCCTTCTCTCCCTTCTTTTCAGGAGCTTTTCCTCCCTCATTCTGGTTATTCTAAGGATGCTCAGAGAGAGAAGGGACGTTAAAAAGGCTTGTTTAACTTGCTTGGTAAGACCATGTTATTCCTCGCTTCTCTTCCCCCCTTTTCCTCCACTTGTCCTTTTGTGAAGCTCTTTCATAAAACCCCTTAATGCTATCCGCTGCACTCTCCTCTTCCCCGTGACGCTGCCCTTTGCCTCATGCTTCCTTAGCTTTGGGAAGCTCTGCAGGTGATGTTTGCAGCCAGGGATGCTCTTCCCTCATTTTGACAGAGGTTGATGGCTAACACCTGCACCTTACTTGAACCTGGGTGTGCTGCATGTGTGCAGGCTTGCCCTGACTTGGTGTGCACAGTGGCTAGGGACACATCCATATTATACTCTTATGCCCCATCTATTCTCCCGTCCGTGCACCCCTTTGTTATCCTTCTCCTCATTCTGTCCTTCCCTTGCTGGTAAGATCAGCTTTCTTTCCTTTTCTATCTCATCGCTGCTGGAAACACGCTTCCATTCCCCTAGAAGCGTCAGGGAGCTTTACAAACCACTGACTTTGTCTTCAGACAACACGGAGAAGGAGATGGAGGCGTGGAGCGGCAAGATACCTTTTCCAAGTCAAGCGCACCACGCTGAGCAGCCCGAGCACAGATCCTTAGAGGTCCTGTTTTGCTTCCATATATTTCAGTTTGCCAGAGATGTGGTCTAAGTATTCTCTCTTACCACATATAATTTTGCTGTCTGTGCTTTTAAAAGTTTAAGCCACGTACAAAGTATAGTCTACTCTAGAGCAAACTTTTAAAACAACTGGTACAGCAGCTGAAATTGTTGGAAATGGCTGTGCAGAAGCCCCCCCAGACACTCAAATACTTCTTTCCCATTACTCTCCACACAAAGAGCAGCAACAAATCCCTATATCAGACGATGACTTTTTAACAAAAACTGTATTAAAACTAATTATAGAAGTTGATGAAAATGTAAGCACTCAAAATAAAGACTAAAATCTGCACCTGAGCTGAGACGCCACTGTGATTTCCTTGTAGTTTAACACACAGCACCAGCTCCAGTCGCAGAAATGCAGAGAAACGTGCAATGACCCCCTGGTAAGGCTCCTGCAAGCAGCCCACAGCCCACGAGTAACCCAGCAGTGTGCTGTGTTACTCCCTGTGCTGGAGGTGCACCATCTGGGGAGAAGGACAAGCCTGGCGTTGTGCTCCCATGGGGATGCACGCAAAGCCCTGAGGCCAGGGGAGAGCAGTCCCGTGCTGGCGGCAGCCTCCTGCTCCCCAAACAGCATTTCGTTCTCAACGCCACGCTTAAACAGAGAATCAACCCGTGATTCCCCTGAAAGAGAGAGCCTGGTAACCAAGCAGGGGCAGCATTCAAGGCACGGTGTCACTATGTCTTTGAAAACATCTGAGCACACAAGTGACTAAACCTCCCACAGAGGAGCTGCTGAGAACGGGAGTCCTCTTCTGCTGACAAATGATTGTTTATCAATTGATAAATGTTGTATTTTTGGCTACAGTCTAAGTCCTGCCTTCCTTTCCACCTCCATCCCTTGCTGTCTTCTACCTCAAAAACAGTTCTGAAGATCTACCCATGCTTTTTGTCCTGTTGCCAAAATCCTGCTCGAATCTTTCTCACCCCCAACTCTGAAGACCTTGTCTGGACTCCAAGGTGTGTTCCACTGCAGCCACAAACACGTCCATACCCCCTCCTGCACCCACTTTGAACTGTAGACGTTGCTTTAACTCTCCCAAGCTACAGGCTGCATTGCCAGAGGGGTGCCTGCACCACAACGCTGTCCTCATTTTGGGTTTACCTACATTGCTGCCTGTTCCATACAGCATCCTTCTTCAGCTCACGACGGCACAGCGTTGTGCTTGGCGTCTCACGACTAGAAAAGTCTTTGCAAGTTAAGATACATGACCACACTCTCCCTGCATGCGAAGCCATATAATAATAATCTGCTGTTCCCTTGATTATATTTCCATAGCCATCCATTCTCTTCTCACCTCTTACCTACAAGGAAACGCATACCATAACTTAAAAGAAGCCATTATTAAAGCGAAATAAGAAAGCCCCGTGTTTACACAAGCGTTATCTCCGTATTTGCATGGCCTTTGACTACGTCCAATCACCCACACTTTTTGCCTGGATGCAATTCACATTGTCAGCTCTCTGGGGAAGGGAACTTGCCACCTTGGAGTTACTTGCAGAATACAATGCCAACCCTTGATTTAAGTTTTCAAAAACAAAGACCAGGATCCAGACACAGAACTCAGTTTCCACAGCAAACAGGTGTCAGCCCACTGTCGTTTAACCCATCGTAAGACCACGTTGCTACGAGAAGGGTAAGAGTCTGCATTTTGTTTTTATCGGTTCATTTACTGCTGGATCGGCTCTACCAGCCAGCTTACTATGTGGCTGTAGGAAATTTGGAAGCAGCAGGAACGAATGTCCGTATGTGGGACCCCCACTATTGGCAGCAGTGCAGCTTTGCTCTAGACGAAAGGGAGACAGCAACTGCAGCCCAAAGCCAGAGGAACTTGCCTCGTGGTTAAGGATGCCGTTGTAAATTTCTGCAGAAGGACAGCAAAGTCTGACTGCAAATGTGACGGGAGGGTAATCTAATTCTTACCTAAACATTTTGAAACAGAGAATTATTTTAAAGTCATTTCTTGTGCTGGTATGTTTTAGCTCTCTGTGTGCCTACGTCTGCTGGGTCTTTTTTCACCTGATTTGACTGAATAATCAAGGCTGATATTTGCTCATGGTGAGACTACTGAAGACGTGAGCTGTGCATCCCAAGGACAGGCGTTTGCACATTACTCCAAGAGCGTTCAGTATTTGGCACAGGCACCCAGAGCACAGGACCCCGTCCTATGGCACCTGCAAGTCCTATAGCTGTTCTGGTAAAAGTAAACACATCAAAATCAAGTCACTGATGAACTTACTTTAACAGGAAGGCTTGATCCAGTACAAGCTGGACACGGTGAAATAAATGGTAGAGTTAACAGGTGTGAATCAGACCCCAAATGTCTCAAAGAGGACACGGACAGAAAGTGCACACACTTAACTGCAAGGCACACGCAAAGTGAAAACAGTTATATTCCCATTAGGGCAAGCAGAAAGTATGCAGCGATAGCTACCTCTGCCTCAGCACTACAGCCCTTAACACGTGGGAAAATCACACGTTACTAGCAGGTGAATGAAGCAAATGTATACTTCTTTGCTGACTATAATTTCAGCCTTGGCCCAGAAGGTCCTTTTTCCTTGCCCCAGAGTGCATTTATTGTGTCTTGGTTGCATCCCTTACTAAAGCACAACTTTTAAAAAGACAGCTCATTCCTTTACCTTTAGGGAACGCCTGGGAAGTCTTTCCATTAAAATGCTAATAGAACAATAAAGTTACACCAAATGTCCCCCGTTTGAGTTTGAAAGCAAATGCTTTGGTCTAATTCTGATCAGAACGCTATCTATTTTTTTCATTAAAGTTTTATTCTGATGTATTTATTACTGAGGAGCCTATGAGGAGCCGCATTATATTCAAGAATGAACTGAAATGAACTTTGAAGCAAGAAACAAAGCCCGTCTATGCAAGGGAACGAACTGCATAAGAAATTATGAGATGAGGCTTACTGCATTGCTAAGAGGTTTGTCACCGTGATAGAGCAGTATTTGGTTGGTCTTGGGGCTACCAACTGCACCTACCCGTCGGTCTACTTGATTTGGTGTATTCATTAAATAACAAAGCATCAACACTTGGCATGCACATTCATGGTGTTTCCTAGACTGGCCCGCGATTAATCTACATACTAATGCAGGAGGACACATTCCGCAATACAAACAAGCCCTGTGTCACGTCGAGTTACATGTTCCCTGGCTTTCACCAGCCTGTGGGAGGGTGCAGGCTCGCCACGACGCTAGTGCTGCCCAAAAAACGGGGCAAGAATGCTTACAGCTTCCATCAGCCTTGTCAGCCGGTAACAAACGAGGACAAAAGAAGTGCTTAGCTTCAAACTTGTCTTGCTCAAAATAGCTGCGGATCAGCACTGCCCGGTGCTTCTTTTGCTTCGCCATTGCAGCAGCCCAAAGATATAATTTGTGGGCCAGCCAGGCAGAGCCAGAGTACATGAGGAGATTTAAAGCAGATTCACTGCTCCGGCACTTTTTCCCTTAACTCCACTCAGCCCTCTTGGAGTGCTCTGGAAGAGCATCGGGTTATACGCTCTCACTAACTAAACACTTACCAAAACCGCAATCCACGTGTTTGCACGCACACAGCCACCTGATTATCAGACGGGGGCCCTCTCCTTTCTTTCCCTCTGCCCTTTCACCCATTTCCCTTTCCTCCCAGTCCCTTCAGATTACCAGCTCCTGGGGACAGAGCCCAAACTCTCCACCTGATCTCCTTTGTGACACTTTGTGAAGGCACAAGAATATAAGTTAGGGGACAAGGGGGAGGATGGCACACGTGTGCTTTCTGGTCTGTGTAAGAAAGGGAAGCCAAACCCTCCTTAATGTGTCAAATGCCCTTATTTGAGAAGTTTCTTTTTCTTCCGGTCCTCATTATAGTTTTAATGAAGCTTATTTTAAATCATTCTACTACAAACGAGCAGCAGCGTGGCACTGGGGGGCTGCAGGGCTGGACAGGACAGGACGAGGAGCGGAGAGGGGCTCGACACGGCTGCTCTGCCAGGAGGTCTGTCCTGGCTGTCCATGCCCAAGCAGTCCTCACGCTCTCCTCTTCAGCCTTTTCAATCAAAATTCCTGCAGAAGCGGCCAAAAGGAGACCAGGTGAGGGATGGCTCCGCGCCGTGCTGCCCGTCCTGCTGAGGGGCACCGGCTGGCTGCGGAGCCGAGGCGACGTCCAGAGCCCTGGTGGAAAGCCAGGGGATGCCAGGCTTGCTGCGGGTGCTGGAAATGCTGTCAGCGTTCCCAAAGCCCTGGAAGGGAATTGCACAGCGTGTCCTTCCCTTTCCCCAGAAAGCTGCCTTCTCGTTTCAAGGAAAGGCTTCAGAAACAAAAGCGCTAACTACAAAGAAAACACTTTCCATCTCAATTACTGCACAAACATTCCTTCAAAACTGTTAGAGCTACATGAAAGGAAAAATAAGCACAAGAAGAATTTGAATAATGCCCCGTGTCTAAGGGTTGCTATCTAACTGGCGCATACCCGGCAGGGTGGGAATCGCAAGGCTCCTTCAGGCACAAATCCCGCTGTCTGCTAGCACCTCGCGCTGCCTCTGTCCGCGTTTAACCCTACACACCCGCCTCACGCCAGGTCACCACGGCAAAGCGCCGCCAGCAACCCCAAACCAGCACGGGGCTCGCCTGGCTTGCAGAAGTTTCAAGGCGTTCTCAATTGTGCTTTTCAGAAAAAAAAAAATAAAAATCATTTAATAGTTTAACAAAATCCCAGCTGGCACTGACTAGACATAATCTTATAAGGGCCTTTTGTCTCTGCCTGAACTCTTGGGGTATATGGCAGTCTTTGCTGTGATAATTGGTTTGGCTGTCCATTCCACCCATCAGGTGATAGAAAACTATCAATCAGACTAAATGCAATGCGCGAGAAATCTCTTTAGCCAATTAGCTGGTAATGAGGACATTAGCCACAGTATCTTCTGCAGAGGGCACCTTAGCAATTCTGGAGGAGCCCACGGAGCTGACAGCCCTATCTGCGTGATTGATGGAGATCCTGTGGCACTACAGGAATCCTGCGCACTTGTGTAAAGTCGGGGGGGGGGGGGGAATGATCCACTTCACACTGCTAAATATTTCAAGAGCCACAGACCATTTTATATTACATTATATTACGTACACTTATTTTGTGCCTTGAAATTCTCTCTCCTGCAGCAAGGGCAGTTTTTCAGGCACTGGAATTCGCCAGACGAGAGGAATTGTATAAATTCAAGTAACCCCGAGCAGCGGTTACAGAGCGACAGACTCCTCTTAGACACAGGAGGGCAAAACCAAGCGAGCCCATTTCTTCACCTCCTTTCACCTCAAGTGTATTCTTTTGAACCTACAGAAAGAGGCTTAACTTCCAGCCTGGCAGGTCAGAAACAAACACCTGTGTAACGCGCGAGGCAAGGGGACGTCAATATTTGTTCTTCCCAGAAGGATTTTAGGGACAGGGAGTACTTTCAGCGCGAACGCACGCACGTGTGCAAGGATATATTCAGATGTGCTCTGCTCTCCGTGGGATCACACCCTGAGCCCTCCGTATCCATTGCGAAGCAAAGGCATAACCTCAGATCAGCTGGAGCATGGCACCAGCAAGGAGGGGACATGGGGACACCTGTGCACAAACTGTCCCAGCAGCCACCCCGAGCTGCTACTTGTCCTCTGAGCTCCAGGACAGCCACCGCCAAACTCCTGTGTCCCAAGCTCACCCAGCAAGTGATCTGACACCGCATTTCAAAGCCCACATCTCCGTACTGCTGCATTGCACAACAGCTTATCGATGCTACAGAAAGCGGGAAAAAAATAAAATACGGGTATCTGAATTGATTTAGTTATTTTAGTCGCACTACAGAAAATCTTTAAATTGGCACGTTGCAAGGTTGTATTCCAGATTAGCTGAATTTGAGTTAATAGCCAAATCAACTTAAACAATTTGAGCTTCCTGGTGTGCCAGAGCAGCGCTCGCAGGAGACGACTACAATGGGGCAGCTATTGATACGGCAATTTATTTACGCTCACACTTGCCTAACACAAACAAAACCCAAGCGAGCTGTGTTGGAGGGGGAAACGGAGGGGAAAGGCAGAAGAGATTAGCAGATGGTGCAGTCATGGGAAGTGACAGGGCAATCGATAAGTTCCAGGTTCAGAGGGTAAATTGAACGGGCAAAAAGTCAGCCTCAGTTTGCATACCAAAATTTCATTGGCGTAAGTCCTCTGTGCAGAAGGAAGGCCAGCAGTAACATAACCACGCTGGTGTCTAAACCTATTTTTCTTCTCTAACTACCATTCCAGACCTCAGTCCTTCCTCATACTCAAGCTTTGTTAAGCTGGAGCCTGAAACATGTGGCAAATTTCAGACGGAATGTATTAAAAAGCGCTTCGATACCATGGTGATAGGCACGTTGGGAACGGCACACAACACGACAGCTGAGACAGACAAATGGATCTGAACACAGAGAATTTTGTACAAGAGAATTAAAACAAATCTGCAAAGTTGGGGAGGGGTCTTCATGGGAATTTTACACAGAGTAAAACCTAACAGGTCTGTTATGCAAACTTGCACCTTTGGTGAGTGAGCAAGGCAAAGTAATAAGAAATATCCTCGCGCTGCATCACACAGAGATCTACATGACTTACAGCAAGAAAAGTGACCCCTCAAAATCACATGGACTTCCCTGGCAGAGCCCTACACCTCCGTTGATGTTTGCCTTGGGACAGGGCACCAGCAATGCCCTGCCAGGCAAGGGAAGGAGCCCCTGCATGGAGCCAGCCCCCACCAGGGCTGCAGGCTCAGGGAGCTACAACACCCTTGGTGGTTTGCTGAGGCTTTGCATGAGGGGCAGAAGGTGCCTCGGAGAGCAAGTCACTGAGCAGACGCACCGACGAGAATTTATCCAGAGGCCTTTTGTTCGTTTTCGTGGAACTTGCAGATCAGAACTGTTTTTCAAATGAAGTACGCTTCCCTGTGCCTTTCTGTAAGTTATTTTTTATGTAAGGGCAGTTAATCTGGTAATGTTGCAAAGGGAGGTGTGCAAAACTGGGAATTAAAACTGGATTGACAATTGTGGATTGACAATGTGTCATCTGCTAATTAAAGGTAAGTGACAGCTGTAATATTATATTTCATCGCACAATGCAAAATTATTGACTGTGGCAAGATCTTCAAAGTTTTATCACTCCTTTACGGTAGTCAGCGGGGTTAAAGAGGCAAGCACGGTATTAGCTCTGCAAAGCACTAAACAAATTTGCCAGGTACTTTCTTACAGACAGCTTCTGCAGGCTTGAAAAGGCCAGTGTCACGCTGGTCACGTTGGTGCTCAACGGCAGCACAAGAGACCCAAGTGGTTCACGCAGTACCTGGCTGCAGCACAGCCACCTCTGCTTTGAAGAACGCCCAGCAAAGCACCGCTGGCCTCTTGTGAAACCGCTGCATCACATGGACTGATTCACATTTCAGGCTTCTCTTCCTTAGCAGACAGGAGACCAGCCTGCTCCAGGTGGAGATGCCTGAGCAGAGCCACTCCAGCACCACGTGGAAATCTCAACCCTCCTGTGGCCCAGTCCACGTGTTTTATTACATTACCTACAACCTAGAGGTTACTTTATGTACTGTGACATGTTGCGGAATTCGCTCTCTGCTCATCTTTCACTGGCAGACGAAGAAAAGAGAAGCCTGAGCTCATCCTTTTAGGCTATCGGGAAGCCCTTCACTGCTACTGATCAGAGCCATCAATGAGCCGTCCATTAATGGTCACGACGTGGCTTAAACGGATCAATTTAAGGGTGAATCTTTGTGAAAGATCCCCTTTCTTAATGGCACATATGAGTTGCACAGGCTTACGCTGCACACCGGCTGC
This sequence comes from Cygnus olor, assembly GCF_009769625.2. Classification (NCBI taxonomy): domain Eukaryota; kingdom Metazoa; phylum Chordata; class Aves; order Anseriformes; family Anatidae; genus Cygnus; species Cygnus olor. The sequence goes on along the minus strand of NC_049172.1, from coordinate 37,266,138 downwards.
AACCACCGGCTCTGGGGGGCACCCAGCCCGTGCGGTCCGTCTGCCCACCGTTTCCCCTGGGTTTCACAGCCAGGGAAACTCGGTGGCTGCGGCACCCAAACGAGAGTCACGCTGCCTCTCATTTGCACCTTAACACAAGGGTTACCTCCTTCCCTTTCAGGCCCAGAGATAGCTGCAGTCACTCGCCTGAACTCAGCAAGCACCTCTCACCAGCCCTTTGTCACTGGCACTGTCGGCTTACAGATAAGATGTGCTCACTTCTTTGCTGTGCCTAGAGAGCTGCGATCAAGATGCAAATGTATTTAAATAGGGAGAACTTCAAATACAAGAAAAATAACCTACAAGGAGACTACACAGCAGGTTAACACTGAACGTTAAGCTACCAAGCACATGCTTTAGCTTGCCACTTGAATCACAAAAATCCTGTGCTCTATTTGTAAGCAAGTGAGCCATAACCTATTTCTTTTTTCACAAAATATGACTACAGGGTGGTCAATTCCTATAGCTACTCACCGTGAGGCTGTCTGCTCAGTGGGACTGCAACAACCTCACAAGTGCCTGCAGGGTGCTGTACAACCCCCCCCACCCCAACGAGTCATAAAGGAGAGCAGGGAAGCAAGAGTTGTTATGTGATAAACGTGTCATAATTAGCGAGGGGAAGGACGAAGCCCCGTCGGTGTTTCTCTGGCTGAGGGAGAGACGAGTCTCACAAAATATTCCGGTATCAGTGATTAGTAGAAGATTAACAGCAACGAAGACCACAGCAAAATAACTTCGCTGTGTTAACTCATTGCTTAATCACAGCTTGGAGCTCGCAGCGCACGGAAAAACATTTTTGTCTGTGTGTGCCTATAAATACATAGGAGCATCATATTCTCTTCCTTTCCCCAGGTATTGCTGCATTTATCTCCAGAACATGAATGGCTATTATGAATTATCTCCATCATCCTGTGTTCTCCCTCCCCCTTCCCGGCGAAAGGGGGGGGCAGGCGGAGGAGCAAAGAAAAGACAGCACCCTTGGATTCCCTTTCTCCAGCTTTTACCAGCCTGCGGAGGTCAGGATGCTATTGGCTCCGCTCCGTGTGCGAGCTAGAGCTGTTCACTTAGCAACAGAAAGCAGAGGAGGCAGACAGCAAAACTATCCAGCGACGCGTGCGTGCGCCCGAGCGAGACGGCGAGCGAGCAAGGTGTGCGGGATGTGCTCTGCTGCTGCCGCCGCCGCCGAGGGTCCCTGCGGGAAGCGCTGCGTGCCCCCAGGGATGGCAGCGATGGCACAGGGGCTCCGTGTCCCACCGGCTCCCACAAGCAGCTTCAGCTCCGCACGCTGCGTTTCTAATATAGGGGCTTAATTAGAGCCTCCTAACGGCAACAGGCGATCTCAATAAAACCCGGATTTAATGCGAGTTGTAAAGAGCGTCTTCTGTGCTTGAAATAATAAGGGTATAAAACGTGATGTGTTAGAAGGAAAAAAAGGACGGGATAGGAATGAAGCCATTCTAAGGTTACATGGAAAGGACAAATGAGTTGTTTACTTTCACCTCCCTTTTCTCCTAATGGCTATTAGGGAAAAAAAATCCAAAGCTTAACCAAGTCCAGTAGGACACTACCTGTAGTGTTACTCAGCCTCCTGAAGGATGAGCTTGTGTCCCAGCTACTTCTAAACAGCAGCTTTCTTCCTGAGAAGGGAAAGCAGCAGCAGAGAAAGGTGCAGACGAGAGAAATATGTATTTCACAGATCTTAGTCCCTTTATGAAACCCAAGAGACCCGTGAGCCCCTGCACTGGGAAATTACTGAGCAGAGAGATTATTTCAGGCTGCCGTTCAGAGCGATGTAGGACACTTTGTGTAGATCCATCCACTGGGAACACCCAGCCCACAGTCCTCCCATGGCACTGGGTGTTTTTTTCCTTCCTGCCTATGCTATGGAAGAGCTCTGAGCACACGCTGGGGAAAGCAGCATTCTCTTATACATAAGGCATATCTCCTTCTTCCCCATCCCATCCCCAAATAAATTAGTTCTGGAGCCAATGTAACTGACCCAGTTCTTCTTCCCAACTTTACAGCATTTCTGTTCAACTTGACTTTTAAAACTAAATTTAACTTCTTCTATGGGTGGAAGAGATCACTGTTAAGTCTTTCCAAATCTGAACACCCAACCTCTCAGATCAAAACCACTCTGCAAAGTGCCACTGTCTGCTGAAACGCAGCAGCTGAAAAGCTTCTTCAGTTTTCTACAGCTCTAAAAAGACAAGGTAAAAAAACAACTGGGAGCCTCTTGCTATTGAGAATGGGGGGCTTAAAAGCAACCAAGTATGTTGTTTTATCCTTTTCACCTCTTTTGTGTGACAATTCTATTATGTTTTCCTTATATTCAACAATACAATGGATATGTAATAAAGGAGAGGAAACGGTACTTCCTTAGATTCAATATATCCAAAATGTATATGCAATTGTTAAAGGGGAACCTATATTTTTCAAGGAACAGAACTACAACGTGAGTTGCAGGCACCGTTCTCCTTTTATTTCCTCTGTAGGACTTCACCTTGCCAGCAAAACCTAGAGCTTGCAGGAAATGGGCAGAGCTGGGACAAGCTGGCTAGCAGGACCAGCCCTTTGGTACTAGGAGAAGCAGGCTGGTGTCAAGACACAAACAAACAAGAAACAGATGTTGGAGCAGCTTACCCAGGAGGGGCACAGCCGCTGCTCCCTGCATCATGGCACGGCCAGCGCTCGCCTTCCTCTCCACACCACCCATAAAAACAAACGAGTAGCAAAGTAGTTGTTTTTCAGGGTGCCAGAAGATGTTCTGTGCGTCTAAAACTCGCTTTGTGTTGGTCTGCCATCACATGAATGCGATGACCTGCATGCAAAGGACACCTGGAGAATTATCCCTTTTCCTCAAACTCTCCTGGGGCAGTTCTCCTCCTCAGTTCTGCAGCACCACCTACACCTAGGACTGCAGCCTGTCATTGCCTCACGGATGACAGTGGTAGCTGCTGATTTCACCAGGGGTTTGCCTGGCTTGCTCTCTGCAGAACTGCTCTGGGCATGTAAGGGAAAGCTGCCCAGCTCCAGGAAAAGGAGCAGGGATCTGAGGACTGAAAAAAAAGTCTATCTGGAAGTTGGATGTACTTTTCAGAAGGTGCTTTTCAACACTTTTTGACAGGGAAGTTACTTGAAGCATTTGAATTCAGTCTTCTACTAGTGCTTAAAGAACTGACTGAGGATGTAAACTTAGGTATTAGATGCTTTGAGGATTTCTAGTGGGATACATTCATGAAGTCAAGGTCATCACTACCATCATCTCACGAGCACACAATCTGTTCAGGAGATCAATGCAGTTAACAGAGATGAAGGCACGGACCCAATAATACCTTTAGGCTTCCAACATCCCATTTTCATTTCTGCACACTGTGCTTTAGGCAGAGGAGACAACAAAAGGAGCTGAGATACTAGGGGTCCCAGCTCTGCAGCACTGGGACGCTCAGCCTGTCAGCATGTCTGAGGTCTTTTCCCTCTGCGTTTGACTCCCAAATGTATTTCAAACGTCGTGAGTCATTCTCCCCCACTGGCCTCCAGCCCTCTCTTCTACCTCTTTCAAAATAAAGAGAGGGTCTGGCTGAACATCCTGCAGGCTTTGCTCCCTCCGAACTGACTGAAGTCAGGCAGCTTGCTCAGAGAGGCACTGAGAGCCCATCTGCTGGGCCTGGGCACGGCTGGCAGAGCTCCACGCAGGCGTGCAGCAGGCGCTCCCTCGCCCACCTGCACAGGAAGCTGCAAATACCACTATCCCATGGTGCCCGCGCAGACCCAGAGGTGTCTCACAACTTCCACATGCACAGGCACCATTTAAAAGCTTGTACTTTGAGGATTGAGTTGCATGTCTGGCTCTGAATTGGCATGACCTGAGGAAGAACTGTGTCTGCTAACAGCCCACCTGTTAATTTGTACTTTAAGTTACCGGAATAAGTAGGGGGGAAGGGAGTCATTAAGTGATTTTTTTATTATTACTTTTTTTTTTTTAAACAACACAAACATCACATTTCCTATAAGCTTCAGCAATTTCACTCTAGGAGGCAAATCAATACCCTTTCTCTTTGGAGTTAAAGATTCTCATTTGGTAAGGGAGAGTAAGGGATTTGCCTTAATGAAAACAATATATACTTCTTTAGAAGAAAAACACCTTCCTTTTGTCTAGTTTCTGTTGTGTTGATAAAGCTAAGCACACTAGAGGGAAGGATTTTTCTTCATAGACAACATTTTCATAAAGAAACTTGCTCCTTTCAACACATTCAAGGAAAAACAGAAATACATGCTGAGAGCAAGAAGAAACTGCATGACAAAAGCATTTGGAAATAGCCTGGATTTCTCTGCAAAAACCCAGCTCCACAGCTTCTCTCCTTCCTGAGCAGCAATGAAGGAACTCAACTCAAGCCAACAAGATGTCACACTGAAAGAAGTGAAGTATGCATCCTCCCTCTGCATATGATTTCAGTTGTGTGGGTTTATTTGTTTGTTGTTGTTTTTTTGCCTTGTAGTTTGTGTTTGTTTTTGGTGGGGCAGGAGTAAGAACCTACCTACCAGCAGCCCCTAGTCTGGTTCATGCCCATATCATACCGCCAATATCACCTTTCTCTCTGTCTATACATAACAGCTAGCTCTAAACTCCCACCTTTCCATGCCACTCATTTTAGCAACTGTTTTCGTAAACTAAATGGAAAGGTTTACATAAAGATTTTCATAGTGTTAATAACAGGGAATTCCTAGCAGTCAAAGGAATTTCCCACTGCTTCTACAACTGAGGTCTGCTTATTACTTACGTTTTATACAGATTCTCTTCAAGCGACAGCCTGCTTTTAAAATGTCCATACTGTTTTTGATAACAGAAATTAAGCCAATACACAGAATGACTGTATTTTGCTGAAAGACACAGCTGGTAGGCAAAACATCACCATGCGATCTTGCTAACTGGCACGCCCTATACACTACCACTGAGGACTTACATACGTAAATATGACCTGGCACCAAAACAGTGCATTCTGACTTACTGCTTCTGTAATGGACCTCTTGGCTTCTTTATTTGAGCCTTTTCTCTGCCTCATTGTATCCGAACAGCTCTCTAAGTTTCAGTGGGGTCACACCCTTCTTTGGGTGTAGGTCACCAGGCCCTATGTACTCCAAAGTGTTTTACTGTGACTAATCCTCACGGCACATTCATGGCACATGTAGGGCAGAGGACCTGGAGGGATACTCCCTTTTCTCCTAGATATGAAATCCAAGGCAGCTGAGATAACTCTGCTAAATCAGACAGTATGTAAATAGCAGCGTGGCAATGAAAAGCTCCACCAGTCGACCTCTAGCCTAAAACTCATTCTAATTACACCATGATTTTTTTAATTTTATTTTTTAAAGTTACATAAATTTATCATAAAAATCCATTTGCAAACAATTCTGAACCATTTGGTAAAACTGCTGCTTTGTGTCACTCCCGTCACCGGTAACAGACCGCAAGCTGTGAAACTCGCTGCTGGTGTCAAGTGGCTCCACCAAAACCCAGACTTTTCATTTCTTTTTCAAAGCCTCAGTGGAACGATGGCTCTTATCACGGCAAGAGAATTTCACAAGGCAGAAGAATAATGGCAAAATGCTCTGTGACTGGCAGAGTGAAATCCAGTCCCACAGACAGTCAGTAAGGCAGCAACAGTAGGTGGTTATCAAGACAGTTTCATCAGACAGTCGAAGGCCATGCAAAGCTTTATAAATCACTATGAAGAGTTTACAACTGACACACCGCTGAACAGAGAGCGCTAAAGACTTTCCCTGCTCTGAAAAGCTGATTTTTGGCATCAGCCTTCCTGCGCCTTTTAGACTTTGCTTACAGGAGTGAAAGAGTAAAAGCAGACAGAACGAAATAACCCCGTCTCGAGCCCAAGAAAGCATGAATTAAAAGCCGTCTCCATGACTGAAGGAAATTATCTGTTGCTGATAATAATCCTCAGATAATAAAAGTCAGGATGTGAAACAGCCTGAGGACTGCCGGGGAGCCGGAGCAGTCAATCAGGGCCCTAGACAAGCGTGACGTCCTCTGCCACCCGAGAGGCGGCTGTGCCCACATGAGCTTGGGGCAGGCTGCCAGGGTCCTGCCCCGGTGGGAAACCAGTCACAGACCCCAGCCAGCCCCACGTCCTGGCACCCACAGCAGCAGCGTGTGGACAGACGTGCCCCAAAATCAGCTTCCAGTGGAGCAAAACGATGGCTGCTGATGGCTAACAGCTGCTAAGAGATAAAGGCTTACAAGCAGGCAGACGGGGTATCTTCCTGTGAGCCCTACATGTGATTCTCGTGACAATTAGAAGTCAAATTCCAGCAATTCAGTAGTCCCCCTTTTAAGTTTGGAAAGGCAGGCACGGACAAGGGCATCCAAAAAGAGCATTTACAACTGCACATTGCACTAGTCTAGGTCTAGCATTGCTGAGCAGCAGTTGAAACGGGGATACCTAAAACAAATAATACATACCAAAGTATGCAGAACAGCCGTATTCATAAATACAAAAAAAAAAATCAACTTTAATCCCCCCGCCCCCTACTACCTAACAGTATCATAGTCACAGCAGCTTACTGAAGGAGAAAGCTTCCTCTCCACTGTTTACAATCAAACGGAGACAACAGAGGCACAAGCAAGAAATCCACATTGCCCAGGGGTGCAGGAACTACTGATGGGCTCAAAGACCTTGCACATGTATCATTAGCTGAGAACTGCCCCAGGTATGGAGAGGACTTCACTCTCCAGCAAAAACAAAATGAAGCAAGAGGAAAAAAAAAAAATCCAGATAAGACTCTTATATCCATTTTAGCTATATGGGTAAAAACTTTTGTTTAAACTCCCCACAGAGAAATTCACTCAGTATTTTTTGTACCTATGATCAAAAACTGTTCTTCTACTTCCAACAATATACCAGATTTTTCATGCCCTGTGCAGTTTTTTTCTAAGGGGAAAAAAATGTGTGTGTGTGAGAGAGAGATATCTCATTTTAATAACCTGATTCTTGGAAAGACTGACCCTCCAGAGGAGATAATTAGCAGCCAGGCCTGTAATTCTTGTTAGCCACACAAGTACAGCTGTTAACCCTTTCTCTAAAACACCAAGATAAAGGAGAAGTATGACTGCAGTGTGGATGCTGCATGTGAGAGTCAAACAACCCAATGTTTTCTTATCAAGGTCCTGAGAACCTTCTGCATTAAGCAGAAGATGCGATGGAGGAGTTTAAAATGTCATCTGCAAATACAGATGTCCAAATAAAGAAAAAAATGCAGTAATTAAGAACAATAAAAGTTTGTAAAGTGTTTAGAAGGAGGAACGTTCTCCCCATATAACAAATCCTTAGGACAGTTTGAAAGTAAATCACGACAGATATCCACCTTAATGTGCTAATCACTTGGCACCAAGAAACAGAGCCATCCCAGCAACAAATCTGTGATTAAAACCATGAAAAATCTGAAAAAAAAAATCTGAAACAGGATTGGGAAGGCAACAAATGGCCAGAATTAAAAAAGGATTTATGGTGTCACAAGAAACGGTAATGTGTTCAAGAGAATTATTGTGAACTGCGTGCCAAACGGAACAATTTAAAGAACAGAGAGACATAACAGAAGTGTTACCGTTGTACCTAGGAAGCGGAGATTTATGGGCAGCATAGGCATCAGTGGGAGGATGTTTTGGCTGTTATAAATCACTGCCTCTTCACCATTTAAGAAGCGTTCTGGATTTCACAGTGGTCTAAAACACTCTCAGGGCCAAGGGAGCTCTGCTGATTTACATCTCTGAGGATAAGGGCGTATGATGTTGATGAAGCTTGAGCTGCTTGTGCCAGCAAAGGGCATGCTCCAGTGACTTCGGAGACGCTCTGTTAAGTCTAGGCCACTCAAGGGACTCCCTTTCCATTCCACCCTCCCCATTCCATTTGGGGATTTGGACCCTGGGACTTCCCAAATATCGAGCAGTTCATTGTCCTGCAGGAAGCCATACAACCATACCACTTACAGGGGGAAGAAATCAACAGAACCTTTTTTCCACAGTCAAACTGATCGCCACCCTCCATCGGGGTCCACATTTTGTCCAGTAAATAGAGGCTTCCAGCAAGAAGAATCATTTCCACTAGACTCGAAGGAAACAACTCTTAAAACACACTGACAAAAGTAGCAGCAAGCCAATGACACAAGCTCTTACCAATTTAACCAGGGTGTGTTTGCCCAAGGTGCCCATGGCATTTCTCCATATCCAATTTTCTACCAGAAACAAACATACTGACCCATCCTAAGTTACTCAGACGCTAGCAACTTTTTGGTCTTAACTTTTATGGACAGCTTCCTCGTCATGCAGCAGCTCCCATTAACAACTGGATGGTGAAACCATTTGTTTCCAAGTGGTTGTTTTAGATCCTGGCACCTGGTTAACCTTCAGTGACAATACTCATTCCACATGGGAGTTTTGTGGTTCATTAACAAACCTCTTTATTTGGATTCCTTTGAGGGCTAAATGTCCCTTGTAGTGCTGTTTTGCTAGCAAAGAGCATCCCTTATACACTGCTGGATCCCATCCAGAAAAAACGCACAGTGACTGAAAGCCATTGCCATCTGCTGACTGCTCAACATCCTGCGTGGATGCCAGCCTGCACCCAGCACTGGGGGAACAGGTGTCCCCGGAACAACAGCCACCACAGTTGTCACTGGCTTGTAATCCCATTTGCAGCCTTGACACTTGGTCAGCATGCTGAAAGCCCGTCCGCCTTCAGCTGATCCCTCGCAGCACGTTCGTGAGCCAGCTTCCTCGCTGCTCCCCCGCCTCGTGCCACCGAGCGCCTGGTGGCGGTGGATTCTGTTCTGGATGCTGTTCTCCCATCCCTCTGTTCTTGTTCATTTAAAAAAGATGATCAAACAGCAACAACAGAAAGGAACACCCTTGGAAATACAGTGCTGTGCAAATATACAGGGGTTAAGACTCCTCTCTCTGCCATTTCGACTCCAGAAACACGAACACTCCCCATGGAATGGGACTCCTCTGTGCAAGCAGTAGTGAAACCAGCTATTATTTATGCCCAGTAGAAAAAGCATTTGCTACCTATGACTTCAGAGAAAAAAGAAATAACAGACTCCTTCCCTAGGTTCAGCGAGTATCTAAGAAAAATAATAATTTTCTCTGAAAACAGCTAATCCAACAGTAAAGTGTTCTCGCCAACCTAAAAAAAATATCCATTTGATTAACAGGCAGATGTCAAATCAGTTAAAATAAATAATAATAATAAAGAAATACAGAATAAGGCAGGCTGTGGATTTCACTAGTCTGCAAGCTCACAAAAGTAGCCAAGTTTACAAGCATAACGAATTACCGGGACTCAGGTGAGCCACGGTAAGTAATTGTTTGTGCATTCCTAGATCATTGCAAATATGAGGTAAAGCCTCATTAACTCACAACTTTCCCACCAAGGTATAATCTAACAACACTGTACCTGGTATTTCCTAAGCGCGTGCACATAGTCATTTCACTGTTTGGCTGAGGCCAGATAATGTGCGAAGCCCCAGATTTCCCTGAGGTACAGGACCCCTGAGTGCTAATAACTAACCCCACGTCTGCAGGCAAAAGCATCCGCCATGTGAAAATCCCTCACTGGTAGCTACCATCACGCAGCGTGGCAGAGAGTTCACATGGACTCACTTTGCGGGGTGGGTGCTGGTGTTCCCCAACAATTTGGCAGCGGCAGCTGCCCAGTTTCTAACCAGTTTCGTCTGCTCTCTCAAGAGCCTGCAGAGAACAAGAGCAATGAGGAAACTACACTCCAAAACACGCGTTGGGCTCTTTGTAACCAGCAAAAGCAACCACAAATACTACAGACTTAAATCATTAACCTGCTCCACTATCAGCAAGTCAGGAACACCCCTCAGATCCTGGCAAGTTTCCAAAGCAGCCTTTTCTGCGCAAAGGATGGGCACCCAGAATCACACTTCTTTTTGGCAAGTGATCCACAATGTCTAAATATTTGCCAGCTACCATGCCAATTACTCCCTCTTCCTTTTTATTTATTTCAAACCACCACCATAAAGACTAGCTACTTTCCTTGGTCTATATAAAGTTGACCAGCCTTCCCATGCCCAGAAAAGCAAAGCCACTCTATACAATGATCATAGTGAAACCGTCTAGTTAACAAAAAAGCATTGTGAAGCTTGCCGGAGCTAAAATATGGTTACATACTAAATGCCAAGAGGAAACCAGCTTCAGAAGCACTTTGTAAGGTCTAGAAAGTGAGATTCCTAAAGTGAGTTTGGAATGACCAAAGTTAGCAATACACATACATATACTGTAGTCTCTGTGCAAACAGATGGGGCTTTGCCATGCTATTACTCCAACCGTACAAAAATGATTCTGTTTACATCATGAAAGTTAATTACACCAACACCCAACTACAGAAATAGGGTAGAATATCCACATCATTTTTTTATCCTGCGTCTGTCTGCTCATGTTAACGTATGGCTGCATGTACACACACCCATGCACACCAAGATGAAAGTTACACTGAGATAGAACATGAACAGAACAATGAGGATTTTGTCTTCTTCAATAGAGTCCTGTTATATATAGCCTTTCGGCTTAAATATAACCTTAAACACGAACATCACACACACAAAGATACGTACTTATTTATAGCTATAGCAATAGGGAGGCTGCTGAGCGAAGCAGAACATCTTTGGAAACAGTGGGTGGTGATGCTGCTAAACAGAGCCCCCACTTTTCATCTTCAGGGGCAACTCTGGTCTATGAAAGCCGTGAACTTGGGCCTGCTCTTTCTGCCCACTGTGATTTCTATGAATCACCTACCATAATCCTATCGTAGGGAGTTCCTATCTGCCCTACCCCCTCAATTGCACTTCAGGAGATTGGGTGCATTTTGGCCAGCAGAGAATTGTGGAACTGATGGAAATGGACTCTTTACACGTTGTATAAAGAAGAGCAACAGAAAGCCAGCAGCGCTGGGCATGAAGACAAGTGAAGTTCAAAGTTACCTTGCCCCACACTGAGTGGAGGTCTCCGAACTCTGCTCTCACTGTTGGAAATACTGGGGCACCATCTCTGAGCCATGGGTGCGTTACAAAACTGACCTGCTCACCCTCCTCCACTCCTTGGTATTTGTGTCACAAACTTTGCTCGTTTCATAATTCAGGGGAAGAGAACATGTTCACTACTGGAAAAGTCAGTCACTTGAAAGACTGGCGACTCAGTTATTACTCACCGAAAGCAGAGTAAGTGCTTCAGAACAGCTCACGTGTTGCTGGGCTGTACGTAGAAGCTGTGCCGTGTGTACCAGCATGGCAGTATCAGACAGAGCACAGGACATGGTCTGCCTGCAATAAAGCTACACTTGACTGGAATTGGGTACAGCTGGACAGCAAATGCAGTGTGGTGTGTGGCCTATTCAGCTCCATCTTCATCCCTCTCTTTTTTCCTCCCCTCTCTAACCTTTAGCTTGCAAAGGTCTTCAAGGAAACTTCACATACTCTGTCTTACAAGCTTTAGCAAAAACTGATTGAAGATGTTTATGTTACACACATAGTTTTCACTAGCTGGTAACCCATCACAGGTTGTGGTCTAATGTGTAAATCATGTGTCTGTAATGGTTATCTTGCATGTTATGTCATATTGCTACACATAACTGCACAGACTATCACAGGCTCCTTTTCCACATCCCCAGCCCTCTGTTGTTCCTTTTGGCTGACAGTAACTACAATAAAAATGAAGCTGCATCTGCCCATCTGCCTCCTCATAATGAAGGAGACAGGGAGGGGGAAGCAATGAAGGGTACAGGCCTGCATCTCCACTCGTTGAATGATGCAGGTGAATGGCAGCACGAGGCCTGCCACTTGCACCGGGAACACCAGCACTTCACCTACACGCACACACTGCCTTGGCTTTACCCAAGCACCTGCATCACACCAGCACTGCTAGTGTCAAGCACAGGTTTAAAACACAAAGCTGATTTCAGAGTTTAACACTACGTTAGCAAGGTTCATGTTATGAACGTGGCCCAGGCCTCCTGTGCCTACAGAGATGTGGTAAGGACAGCACACAGTGGACAGGCCGCAACGGCTGGTCCACTACGAACCACTGGCCTGTTCAGAAGTGCTGCTGCTCTCTTCTTTAAGCCCACTGCAGACATATGGGGAGGTTTGTAAAATATCACTGCTTCTGATATGTTCAGCTGATATTTGAATAACTTGTTCCATGCCCAACTGATTTGGGTGAGCTACAAACGTTTCTGCAGACAAAGCAGTGGCTCCCACTCCCTGCCCCTGGCTGGGCTGTTGGGATTTTGCACATTGAGCAGGTCGAGAGCACACTGGAGGACTGGGGCTTAAACGAAGCCAGCCCTTCCTCAGTGATTTTGGATCCATTCCAGCCTCTGCTGCTGTCAGCCCCACACAGACCCATGGTGGGGTCTGCTTCCCTCTGCCTCCTGTGTCACAGTCACTGCCCAGGACTGTGCCATGCTAGGACCTTCTGACAATTTGGGCAGAAGAGATTCAGCCTTGTTGCTCCAATGTAGCAATGCTAACGGGAGAAATATCTTGGTTGTGTCACTGAAATGCGTAGTAAGGACTTGCCAGACGTGCCAGGAAAAGACCTCTTGAACCAGACGGAATTGATGAGACGGTTTCACCTCAGGAGCAGCTGTATGCCAGACTGGAAACCTTGCATATTGCTCTGACGTAAGGATCTGTGGTGCTTTGGATACATACAGGAGAATAAAAGGGGCCCTAAACAAAGACAGCACAACAACCGTTGGCTTTTTCCACAGCAAATACAGGAAGAGGTGCTCCCACAGCCTCTGGAAGAAGCAGGGGGCCCAGAGGAGCACCCTGTGCTCCCTCAGTCTTCCCTATGACACTGGTGCTATGAGTGCGAGCCTCCCTCCAGCCCCATCCAACCCACTAAATACTAAAAACTGGATCAATTAAAACAAAACAGAATACAGAGTGAAATGGAAGCAGCAAAATGCTTGCCAGGCATCACCAGGTGTTTAATGTACATTCTGTACCTTGTCTTCAGTTTGTCTATGGCAGCCCCATTCAACAAAGCATCCTTGTTAGGATACAGTCCAAACATGTCCTTAAATGCCTACTTAAATGCTGTCGTTAATACAGATGGTTTAAATACTTTTCTGAATGAAACCCTTTAACTGTAAGCTTTCAGGACAGAAAGCATGCTTTAGTTTTGGCTTAGGCAGAATTGAAAAACCAGATAAAAGAATGCTCTTCACGGCTGCATTCGCGGCTTGCTGACAGCACACACAAAAAGGAAACATCCTCTTGCTTCCTCTAAACTTTGTGCTTTGGATGTTAAGGAAGGAGCACGCACCAGAAAACACTTACAAATCTCATCAGACAGACCCTTGAGCACATGCACAGAGAAAATCCATGGAGCTGCCACTTCTGGAGCAGAGCTACAATCATTCAACATCAGCGTCTTCACTTGGAGAACAGGAAAAGTACCACTCAATCCAGTCAGAAAGACATCAGTATGATTTCTGGCTTGCCCAGTGCTTTGGGATAGAGTTCTCTATATGCCTATACTAAAATTACCAGGGCCATTTTTTTTCCTGAGTCTCCCGGTGCTGTTCATGGCCTCCTGCTGTGGGTGGACCACCTCTTCCTGACAACAGCAACTTGTACCACCAGCCTGTGAGCTGCAGTCCTACAGAAGGCAAAGGGCTCACCACGAAGCGACTACAGATGAGACAGGAGGACTGTATGGACCCTGCAGCATGTCTGAGCCTTGCTGCCCTTAAAGGGGAGGGTGCTCAAGTCAGCAGTTCTTGAATTAGGAATTGCAGTCTCACTCCTCTTCCTTTCAATCACTTAATTAAATGGGTTGTAAAACAACAACAAACAGCACAAAGCACCCCCCCAACTGCTGCTTCCATGGCAGAAAGCGGAGCCCACATTTTGATTAGGCTGCCTCCCTCCCGGCTCTGAAGTGAGCCAACTGAAATTCATGAACGCCGCAAGGACGCGAAGGATACGTGCACATTGTACAGGCTGAAGCACAGGCAGGACTCTGATCACGGTGGCATGTTTTGTGTCATTTTAATGATGCACGGCCCTGCTAGCTTCCCCCCCTCTAAAGCTTTATGTAGGAGGCGTAATTATGTAATAAAATTCCTGTTCCTGCAGCATTCTCCCTGTACCAACACAGAAATGCAGGCTTTATTATTCTTCCCAGCTGGTAGGCACTGAATTACTGGTGTTTTAACCCTCTTTGCACTAAACCCTCAGTTTGATTTCTGACTCCCAACAGCAGGAGAAACAGCCACTGATCATTTCTGTTCTCTCTGCTTGCGAGCTTGATTCCTGGCCTTTGAGATCATTTTTATCAGCTCATAAAACACCTGCTTGCTAAGGATCCAATCTGTTTCCTGGGGAAACTTTTAGTCACTGTGGTTGAGTTGTTTCCAGGGCTGGTCTACCACAGCCTCAGGACAGAACTACTCGACCCGCTTCTCTGCATTGCCGGCACCGAGGACAGCACGCATCCTGCAGAAGGGCAAAGGCACACCCGCTGGGGACGTTATGCTGCTCTGCACATTACCAGGCCTCCTCAAAGGCGAGGCCCTGGGCTTGTGGTTGATACCAAAAGGGCAGCTTCCTTTGACATCTCAGTCTCATTCCATGAAAGAGCATGGGCCACGTGCTTGCACGGCACTCCTCCTCGCTGTGAGAAGCCTGGTTGTGAAGTGGGCTCTGCTTTTCAGTACCTGTTTGCTGATCTCAGGGGTGCAGTAGCTTTGAGAGAGCTGTTAACTGGTCCGAAATCTCACCAAAATATGATCTGGTGGCCAATCTTATTGTCTTTTCGAGAAAACAGACCGCCCTCTGTATTGTAGAGTAGGCATTCATGCACAGACAGGGTGGCCATCACCCAGAAAGAGAAGGCCTGTTACAGTCCCTGAGTTCTGTCCTTACAGCCAAAACGTTAAAAACGCTTGATAATGAAGGTTTCCGAGCCAGACGCTGCCAAGCTTATGTCTGAACAGGCAAGCGTTCACAGTTAATTATCAAATGACCCCTCGCGTGCTACTGGAACTCCCAGGGATGGTTTGGCAGGGGATTCCCAGGTCCCTGGGCAGGTGCGCGAGATCACATCTTCACATCTCCCTCTAGTGCCTAGCTCCAGAGAGCAAGGCAGCCATGGGATGGCCTGCCACAGGTGGTGGCGCTGCCCTGGAGCCCCCATCCTCATGGGCCTGCAAAAGCAAGCTGCCAGCTGAGCTGCACCACATCAGGCCCTGTCCCGCCATCCCTCCTCCCTGATAAGGTGCTTGTCACAGAGAAAACAGGCATGCCCAGGAGCAGAACCTGCTTTCCACAGGCTTCGGAGCAGAGCGCTGCCCCAGCGCTGCCCTCAGCTCTGACTCGCAGCAGCTGTCTCGCTAGGGAACGTGGCTGTCTCCACTTAACAGCACCTGTTCATCAGCCCTGCCTGACCTTCACTCGCAATCTCCCTCAGCAAGTATTTCCTGCTACCTGTGTGTGGCTGGCTTGGAACACCCAGCAGCCGAATTCTAGGACACAGATGCCTCCCCAGCAGCTTATTCCCATGGAGCTGCGAACATGATACATAATCTCCCCAATAATCTGTGCCGAGTAAGGCCTGCTGAGTTACTACTTTTCTGTATGCATACATTTTCAGAAGCCATCATGGACAGAGGGTAAGCAGTTGCACGGGAACACACACCAAAAGAATAACCTTTGCACGGAGGAAGGAGGGGAGATTTTTCATTATATTAATGCCCCAAAACAACAAGAAGTTAAGGACAAGACCACCTTGCACCAGTCCTGGCCCACAACACACTGACTGACCTGGTCAGCCTTACCTTCTCCACCAACTCTTTTCCAGAGGGCTCACAAGGAAGACAACCTTGTTGGTTAGGGCTGTCATGGGCCATTTATGCTGCCAGTTAACAGGGCTGTCATCTGCTTAACCTGGATCAGGTGCTGTAAATGCACTTCCATCAGCAACCCCAGTTAGCAAAGTTCTCCACAGCATGAAACTCCAAAGAAATTCTGCATTTGGGAATGAAGTTATAGAGATTGAGTTGCACAGTCTTCAGCTTGCCTCTTCTTCCATTCCTACAACCATTTGTTTTTGTTGTGTAAAAATGTTTAATTTGAGCAGGAGAGAAAGGAAGGGAAATGCTTTTTTTTTTTAAATAAAGTTTGGAAGACAAATTCTGCCCTGTCTCATTCCACAGCTTCTCCTATAAACACACTGTAGGTTTATACACTTAAATAAAAGGGTGGAGTTTTTTGTTGTTTTTGTTTCTTCTTCTCCCTGAGTTGTATCAGAAGAGAGAGACTGAAACCAGGGAACAGGCAAGAGAAGAAAAGATGATCTGACCTTTCCCCATGCACAGCTTGGGGAGGCGGGGGAAGCTCAAGAAGGTTTTTCCTCCTGTGAAGCTTCAGGCAGCCACAGGAATGTATCTCTAGGAAAAGGCTGGCTGGGTAAACTGGCCAGAACAAGTTCAGAGCAGCGTTGCAGCTTGCTCAGATGCTATTACAAGGGGGAGAGGGAGAGAGAATTTCAGCTAGAGGCGAGCAGCTGCTGCAGTGGGACCACTTGCACCCTCAATGACAGCAAGGCACAGGGCAAATTTTGGTGGAGTGAGCAGCGGAAAGGGGGGCGGCTATGGGAGCAGAATCACAGGCTGTTGTGCCTCTAGCCGCTGCGTCCAGAAGTGATGCACTGGTGCCACGCTTGTTGCCAAGGTTTGGCTGTGGTCACGAAGGAGGGTAGGGCTGGGATCAGGCTGAGACACGAAGCTCTGTCCCTCCATAAGGAGGGCTGGGATGGCAACGTTTCCACTTTCTAATGATACGTCTTAAGAGCTTTGTATAACAGGAAGATCCATGTGTGGGTGTATTTATGTTGAAATTAATTTAAGTTTAATCACATACAGCAAATAGTCAGTTTTCTGTCTACTTTAACACACTCTGTTTCCTACAACAAAAGAACCTGCCTGAACTTGAACATTAATTCAGATTAAGGTAGGACGTGAAACTAAAGCACAACTGTGGATCCTGAAGAACAGCAGTTGTGGGTAGCCCTCCACTGTGGAACAAGAATATCCTGATCCAGCTCGATTTAGCTTCGCTAATCTGGATAATAGTTCAAGTCACACTACTGAGAAGTTTCCCCAAACCATCAGTTCCTTGCACGGCTAACCTCTTATTAGCAGATGTAACTTCCATTATGTTCAGTTACTGACATAGGAATATGTATTTTTTTTTGCTTTTGAAGCGGTAAAGAAAAATGAGATTTTACTACTCTAATATTTTACTTCAGAAGTCTACGTTTACTTTGTTGGTTTTCATTTTTTCCTTGGTGTGGGCTATTTTTTGGCTGGAGAACTGCCCACACTTGCGAGTGCAGTTGAACCTGCTAGGAGGACGCCGCTTGCACCGGGTTTGGTCAGGGCTGGGACAGCAGCACAAGGGCGGACGCTGACATCCCGGCTCTGCTCTGGCTCGCCTAACCTCAGCGCTGGGGGGCCAGCCCGGAGCGCACATACATACTGCCAGGCAGCAGCATGGCACACAGCTCCTCTTGCAACACTGCCTTCACACTGGCATTACTTGGCTAACTTGCATGGAGGCAAGTCATAAAAGCTCTCGTGCTTGGAGAAACGACACCAGCAGAGCCCAGCAGATCGGCTTTTCCTCTGCCACGCTGCAGTAGCTCCAGAGCACCTCTGTGCATGCCCCTGAGGACAAGGACACATGATAAATCTATATTCATTCTACAGATCGCATTGACCATACGACCCGATGCGCCAAGAACCTAACTGACACACCCAAGCCTTTAAAAGCCAGTAGAGAGATGCCAAATCTCTTAGGGAAGACAGAAGTTATCTGAACTTCTCACCATCAGTTCCATGCATATTCCACACAAAAATCCCAAACCAACCCACCAGATTATTTCTATTATTTCTTCCCTATTTGGAAAGCAAATTTAGCAATCCAAATTTTTCCTTTCAATTTACAAGTGTTAAAGATCTGATTAAATAGTATACAACTGTAGTTGTAAGCAATGTTTAGCTTTTTCATTAAACAAGAGTATAATCAAAATTTTTATACTGTAAGTATATTTATGTGCAAATACTGCAATGGCTAACTTGCAAGGAAGAAGAAGGGAACATGTGTAATTAACACAAATATAATCAGCATAAAATGATGGGAAGGGAATACAAATAAAAATGCTTCAGAAAGGCTGCTGGTGTGCTATTTCAGATATTTTTCCATGCTTCCCTTCCCAATTAGACTGATTTTTCTCTCAGTAAGTACAGAAAGCCTGGGCCAAATTCATCCTCGGCATGATTCTGCTAGCATTCTATCAGGGTGAATTTAGCCTAGTGCTTCAAAATCACGCTTCATTTACTTCCCAGGTAAATCTGAATATGAATTATAAAGCTGAAGAATGAGATACAGCAGAGCTAAGTAACTTGGAAAACAATGCTCCTCGGCGTTCTAGCTTTAATCAGGCAAAACTCTGACATGAGTTGTACCTAATTAGAGGTAGGCTTTTCTTCCCCTTTGAAGAGCCATGAGCCATGTCCCCTTGTTTCTTTTTTCTATTTCACACTTGCTATTCGTACAATTAATGTGTATAAGCACCATAATGGAAATACATTAGAGATGGGGAAAAAACACTTTTTTTTCAGAATGCCTTTTTGTTTCGAGAACTGCCAGTTTCATGGTGGTAACACAGTCAACTTCTACCATTACTGCAGACTCACCGCACAGAAAGAGCCAGCTATAACATAGTGACACTGTCGTTACCAAACGCTAAATGGCAGGCAAGTTTGGGCAAAGCGCAGTCTCCAGAACAGCTTTTACTACTTAATATTACCTTTTTTTTTTTTTTTTTTAATTTAATTCACAAGATTTCACATCAACGCTGTCCTCTTGAGGGCCGTGGTTGTCAGCTTGTTTGTCTTCTGGCTTAACAATTTCTACATCGACCACTTAAGTAGCTGGAGCCTACTTTGTTACTAGAATTGCAAAAAAAAAAATCAAAAGGCTTTAAGCATTAGGACTGAATTTTTAGTACTGACTTTTCTTCCCAGTTGTGTGAAGAGATCCTAGTGAGAGGCATGTGTTAAAACAAACAAAACCAACTTACACCCCCTCCCCCCCAAAAAAAACCAACATACAAATATAACAAGAAAAACACCCACAACTCATTAAAACATTTATAGACTGAAAAAGAACTGTTCCGACCTGAAGGGTGCACCACCCCGCTCTGAGGCCATGTTTTGGTGCTTGGACCAAGGCAGACTGAGCCACTGAGGGACAGGGATTGAGTCAACCCTGCTTCTGCCACATAGCCTGACACACCAAATCCACACAGACCGGATTACATCACTACCCTAATAAGCAGAGTCTGTATTTGCCAATTCACCCGAACAGAAGCCTAAAATATGGGAACTATATTCTGCAGTCCCAGGGACGCATGGTGTGTGCCCTTCTCCACCTCGACAAACTGGGCATAGCATCATCAAAGCTCCTTGGGAACGGGGCTGAAGTTGTTTAAACTCCTGCTATCAGATTTATGCTTCCCATGCTAGCCCTCACCTAATTTATTGCCAGGTGCCTTTCTCCAAAACGGCAAGTTTTGCTTTGAAGGCCGACTCCGACAAATCGAGAGGGGCAGTAAAATTAAAGCAGAAGCCATGGCAACAAAGGGATAAGCTGAAGTGACTGCTCCCAGAGGGAAAAAAACACAGCCTGAGAGCCGCTGGCCAATGGGATTTGCTGCGCAAGTGTAAGGAGCAGGATGGGGAGCTGCAGCAGATAAAGAATTCCTGCTGTGTTTCCCCCAACGTGTCTCCTTTATATTCAAGTGTTCACTAAAACAGTTTCTGAATGCATTAGCTTTTCACATCTGGAGGCATGGGTTCAGTCGCGCGTTGTTAGCCTCTAAGTCCCCATTTCTTGCCTAACGAAAAAAGCAGATCCACAGACAGGCAGGTATCCAGAGGCGCCCCGCTGTAAGAGGCAGGGAAAGCCACACGGCTGAAGTGCCAAACGGAGAGACTCTTACTATGGGCTTTCAGCACCTCTCGTGTTCTCTTATGAGCCACACGCAAGCTTTAGAAATCCTCGAGTTTTTGGAATACATCTCTTGAGTGTGACAGTTTACAACCATAGAGAGTGGTTCCCCCAAAAAGGGTGGAAAGCTGAGCAAAGTGTTTTAGGGAGTTTAAGAAAATACTCTTAAAAGCAGTGGAAGAAAAGCTCCTGAGATGGCCTAATGATAGACAAAAAGGCAGGGATGCAGAGAGCAGGCAAGGGAGAAGCTGGAAGCGGTGGAAAGAGAAACTCGCACGCAGAAAAAAAATAAAAAAACTATTCTTGCCACATTTTTCAGCAAGCCATCTCTGAGCCTTTCAGAGGTTTGAAGACAACAGAAAAGGCTGCTTACTGTGCAACTTCACAGCTGTGGAAAACTGGGCAATTGCGGGTGCAGACCAAAACTAGAAGTGGGCTCAGGAAGCGGTTAAAACAAGTTAGTAGGCGTTAATAGACAGCAAATCCATCCATGGGTTTTTTTGTTTTGTTTTTATTTAAGAAAAAAGGAAGAAAAAAACCCAGCAACCTTGACCACTGACTATCAGAAACCGGAAGGTTTTAAGACGGGATGTAAAGAGGATCACTCCCTGGCCCCTTCTGGCAGATACTCATCTGCCCAAGGCTGCTACTGAAATCATAAGGCTGGACTAAATGCAACTTCAGCCTGAAGCAACATGGCACAAAATAACTCCAGAAGACACTGTTTTTAACCTGTTGTGTCCTCCCAGGAAGGCCAAGGGACCTGCCCTCACTGGAGCTGTTTTCAGAACAAGGCTATTTTCCGAGCCCAGATCAGATCCAGACATAACCACTGCTGACTTTTTCACGCAAAGGTGACAGTTCCACCACTGAGCCGCCTCCTGAAAAGACTTTCACACAACTGTACCACAAATACCTGCACATATTGCCCGATATTTATAATATGTCTGGTTTTACTTTATCTTTGGGCACCGCTGTCAGAGTCTTTACACTTGGGTGGGAGTTTCCCCAGGCTGAGGGTTCAGCAGGACTCACTCAGTTCTTCGGCAACTCTTGGAAGGTTTCTCAGCTCTTCTATACAGGACTGACAAAAACAATGCTGTATCCCTTTGAAGTGCTGGTAGCCCCCCTTGCAGATGATTAGTGTTGTTGTCATTCAGTACAGGAGCCCCCCAAGGTGCTCTGCTCTTTTTCCCAGGATGTCAAACAAGCCTTTTCCCCTGGTATAAATTTGCACTTTTTGTTTCCCATCTGAAATAGCATTTAAACTTGCAATATGACTGCAAGACTCGCCTCACCTCACGATCACCAGCTTTCCCTGACAGCCTCTTTGGAGAAACTTTACCAAAACCATTCTAGGAGTCTCAGTTACCGTGGCTCTAACATTTCTTTCATTATTCGCTATTTTAATTTTTTCAAAGAATTCTAATACATTAGCCAAAGTTTACAGTTACTTAAAGCTACGGTGGCTTGTGCCTCGGGTACTTTTTAATGGCAGCTGTACTGACTTTCTCAACAATTTTCTTAGGTACTTAAATGAGGGTCGTGAGTTTATAATTCTCTGGACCACCCTTATCATCTTTCCCACCTCCATAAGAACATTGGCAATCTTCCAGATTCTTCTCATCATAGCTGTAGTGGTAAATTAAATCACATTTATTTATGGCTTGCTTTTTTTCCCGCCCCCCCGGGAGGTAATCCAACTAATGCTAAAGAAATTAACTACCAACTTCATACATTAATACAGTCCAAATATTAAAGATACTAATAATCTCTACATTTACTTATACGAATTGCCCAATCTCGAAAAGGAAGCCATTAAAAAGAAACTCCATTTTGAAGACAGGGAAAAAGAAGCATAGGCCAGGGCATAAAGGGGCAAAACTACCAGCAGAGTTCAATTTTCCGTATTTTTATTATTGCCTGCTAAATCGTGTGATTCAAGAAGATATTACGGTATATCCACTCCTGCCAACTCTTTACCTGTACCAAAAGTAATGTTAAGCTCAAGAGGTATCCTCTGTGTGGAAGACCAGCGTAAAAAAATATTTTACATTCTAATTTGCTCTTCTTGATTGTCCCTTGAGCCTCCTGAGCTATTCAGGCTCATCAGCTCTCCAGTGGATTTCCTAATATAACTCTGGAAGAAACTGCTCTCTTCTTGGAGAGAAAAAAAAAAAAAAAAAAGAGAGAGAAATTGTCCTTAACTTCTTTTCATCCATCTTGGTCTCTAGCTTTCCTTCAAAACCACGTACTTCACTGTACTAGCATGACTTGTGCTGAGTTTACTCCCCCCTCTGCAAGTGATTTCTCTAGGCTGAATATTTGTCCCTTATCATTTAAGCATTTTTTATTATTATTTTCTTTACTTGTCCCTTCTCTTCTATTCACTATAAAGATGTGTCATCATTCTGCATGAGGCTTTTCTTCATACAAACTTCTAATCACATTTAGTAATACCAAACCAATGGATGCAGAGATGTCCTGCAACCACGGAGTTAACAATTAGGTGCTTAATTTTATTTATTTATTTATTTTCCCCAGGACAGATCCTCAGAATGGGATAAAGCAGAGCTGTTCAGCGTAGCCAAACACTAAGAGAGAAGCTGGTCTTCCTTGTATTAATAGTCAAAGGATTACTTCGTCTTAACTTCTTGTTTCAAGGTCTTTTCAATTAGTTTCTGCAGTTTTCTATTCTGGTAGAGGCAACTTGATATACTGTCATTTTTTTCTTGAAAAAAACCCTTCCTGATGCTAAGCATCATATTGAGGTTAATAACATTTATATAAAAGATGCTATGTACACTGAAGGATCCCAAAGAGCTTTGGAAACTATACACAGTTTCATTCACTGAAGTGAATCAGCCATGAACAGGAGGAGCATACGGAAACACGGTGCCCAATAGAAAGGGAGTCACACACTGACAGCATGGAGAGAATTTACTTGAACAAAATGCAATTATTGCACCTGGAATTGGGCCGGACATCATTGTCAACATCCTTTTTCTAGAAAAAGCACCATGGGCTAGCTACTACTTCAGCCATCCGTGCAGAAGAAGCGTAGCAAACAGGCCAGGTAGGACAGGATAGCTCAGGGTCTTGACCAGTTATCCTAATGGAAGTCATCTCTACATGCACATCGTGCCACTCGGCTGTATAAACAATGCTGAAGTTGCTTCAAGCTACAGATCAACCCAAGATCAGCAGCATGCAAGAGCAGTTTTATTCCACCCTGTACCTTTCTTAAAAACAGAAGCTCTGTATAAACTACCCTTTTCCTCTGTTCTTCATATTGAAGTTAATGCTACGACACTTGGACACCGACGCAACGTGTTTAAGCCATACGTACCCAAGTGTTAAGCTTTGTAACAGTGTCATGTTTTTCAGTAAAATTGTCACTCTCCCCCTACAGTTAGTCATATTAGCAGTCTCCCACCAAACAGTGACCCGCCCAACCTAGCAATTAAAAGATCAGACAAGACGGGACAGTGTAACCACATCCCTTTCTGAAGATAGCTCCTGGAAGACATAAAACAAGCCATAGAAATGGGCCAGCCATGCTAACTTCTAGGATGAAATTCCGCATTAAAACTCAAGGCAGCCTTTCCTTTGAATACCTCAGAAAACAAAAACAACCCCAATCCTAAAGGTCACTGCTTGGAGTCCTCACAGATTCCTTACCCACCCCTACAAGCTATGTCCTGGGTCATTTACAACCTGTTTATGTTAGGAGGCGGATGGAGCCATTATTGCCCTTCTGGCTGGTTTTGCTGGCTCTTTACACTCCTCTTGAGATGCTGTACTTGCTGTCACCACTTTGATCCAGAGACTGACAGCACACTACTTACTGCTGCAGCTTTATTGTCTGTCCTGGAACTTTTATCCCTGCCATTTCTCTGCTTTATGGCCCTTCACGCTGAAACTCTCCTGCAAGGGAGCTCCTGGAATCTTTTATGCAACACATCACTTTTCCACGTGTAAATCCAACCTGTGTTTTCTATAGAGTTTGTTATGAGCCAGTATTACAGCACTGACTGCTCACACTGCCTGTGTCTCAGACACGCCAGCTCAGCCTACCCTGCAATAGTATCAGTCTCTTGCTCATGGACTCTCTTCTTTAGCCTCAGTCTTTAAAACCTAGTCAAAAAAGTTTTGGTTGTCACTCATGACCACAGCGAACCAAGCATTTTCACTTGTTCTTACTGCAAGTCAGGATGGAAACACACCAAGGAAACCCAGTCAGTCTTCCACACTATACCTCGTGTTAAGCAACACTATAGAAATCTACTGAATCTCGAGCAACAAAAATAATTGGCAAATCAAGGATACATTGTAATACACAAGAAAATAAAAGATATACATGTTTAGTCTGAGTGGTCTATCAATGTAACTTATCACTGCCACAAGTTCTCTTCAGATATTCAGAAAATACATCATTCCCTGTACATTTCACAAAGACCAGTGTATTTTTAATTTGAAAGCATCAGGATCTACAGCTTATCAGGAATACTAAAACCTATTTCTAACTTGCAGCTAATACTACATCTACCTTGTGTTATTTCTCTCCTAACAGCTCCTATATTTAAGAGGAGGAAAAAAAAAAAAAGCAGCTAGTCAATCTTAGGAGAAGACAAGACAAATGACACACATTTCAATAGGATTTAACAATAAACAGCCACCTCAACAAAGAGGAGCCTTCCCCCACCTCCCCACTAACACAGAATCAGACAAGAAGCTAAGTGAGACATGTTAACAGAGAAGCACTCCAATTACCGTGCTACAGCTCCTTTAAAGCGGAGACCAAAGGGGGCTGCTGCTCAGGACACTGGAGGATGCCTGCAGTAATTGTCCCTTAGGCACTTCGCTCCCCGCCACCCAGTCTCTCTATCTGTCACCAATTACTGCTGCCATTTGTGTCGCCCCGTGTGCCATCGGCAGCCCGGGCAGAGGCGGCGGCCCCTGAGCCCACCGCTGCTGGGGGAAGGCCTAGGCCACGCTGGGGGCCCAGGATGCCTGGCAGCACCAGCACGGTGTGCTTGAGGGTGGCTCTGGTGGACTGGTGGCTGCCACCGTGCCCACACCAGGCTGACGGCAAGACCCCACGCTGCACCAGGCCACTGAGGAAGCCTTCTGAAGGAGTTTCAACATGCAGGATGCGAGCCGAGCACAAACAAAGCGAGCCTTGCTCACACTGGGCCTCTCCTGATGTTTTGCGGAATTTCTACTCAAGATTCACTCGCACTGCAAGGCCACACAACAGGCAGGATACGGACATTTCAGTGCCAATATCCTCTGGTACCTGTGCTCTTGCAGTGCCTATGGGCACCAGCCGTGCTTTATGGCCCTGTGACACCAGGCACTGCACAGAAGAGGAGCAGAAGCAGCCCAGATCACAGCCCTTGGTATAACAGTGACAGCAGAGGCATACTTGTAATGGTCCAACGGCACTCTCCACCAAGGAGAGCACCAAGTTGGCTTTGCCACTATGAGAAAGATCCCAGAGGATGACAACAAAAGGCCCTTTCCTGGAAATGCAACAAGCGAGGAGCAGAGCCTGCAACATGGGCCCAGTAGATGCAGGACACAGCCTTGAAAATGACAAGGACATGGCTGGGAAGGACCTTAGCTATAAAAGCAATTATTCTGTGCCAGATGCAAACAGCACAGGGAGCACCTGGTGAAGGTATTCAAACATGAGTTGCATGTTCAAAGAAACAGGATGAAAACCCAAACGTATCTATTCTTGCTGCTGCATTCTGCATGGGAAGAGGCAACGGCAGGAAAGAAAGTATGTCACAGAAATTTAGAATTGACATTGTAAGAGACTCAGCAACAGCTTTTTGAGATGTCCAGACACTGGGTGTGTTTCTTCAGGACGTGATAATACGTCAGCTCAGTTGTCTTAAAGGGAAACTACAGGCTGTGCCTAAGCCAGTGCCATGAAAGACGCCAGAATTAAAGGCCAAAATTTTAACTTGGAAGAAAAGGATGCAGATCTATCACAAACAAGCAGACATGCAAGTCATGCTCTAGGGACACTGGCTGAGTTTTGTTTTCCTGCACACGTTATTGCCCTGACACAAAGTGCAGAGAGAGATAAAGGATAGCTCCACGGGAAGCTCAAGTGGAATGAAGAGGTTTTGCTAAAGCACAGATTCAAAAAAATGCAGTCACAGAGGGAGAAAGAACAAGGAGTAGACAGAGTCATGGGAGACAAAGGAAGCCCTGCTGGGAAATGAAAAGCACACGTTGGCACGTTGGAGGTATTTGCTTGGTCAAGGAGGAAAGAGGATGGAACAACGGGTCTAGGGTGCAACCGGTGAGGCTGGAAATCCAGAGGGCAACAGCTGACTGCACACTCAGCGGAGGAGATGAAAGCACAGCACTTCCACCTTCCACACCCGTTGCTTTGCTTCCCAGACTGTGCAGCTTAAGCTAGTATCACAGTTCATCAGTACTTAATGGATCCCCTTCCCGAAAGGTTTAACCCTGCCTATTTGCAAAGCGTCACAACTGCAACTTGCCACCCGGTTTTAGAGGAGCCTCGGCACTTCAAACAGCCCATGCTCTTACTAGTATTTGAGCTCAGGGATCAGTCTTCCGAGCTGACAGGGAAGTCAGCGCTGCCTCCATCTGTCAGCCCACTCCGTGACATCTCATCACCGCATGCGACACAGCAGCTACCCCTGAGGAGAGGGAAGAACCACCCTAGCTAGATCCAATTCAACATGGCCTCTGTAACTGAAATAGGATTTTTTCAGATTTCTGCAGATGGAAAGAATCTGGTGTACAGAACCATCGGTTTTATTTGCTGACAAGATGCATTTCCATGGGTTTTCCCATGAGTGAGAGAGAGAATAATTCCGTGGGCAACTCAGACTGTCCACCCACTGCCCAAATGGAGTGGGATACAAATAGCCAGCAAGTGCAGAACAAATGCTACCTCCTACTTGAGACTGTGTTAAGGCAGGGTTGTTTGTCACCGATGAGCTGCAATCAGGGCTATGAACTCTCCACAGTGGAGCTGAGGAGCATTCTACTCAATGCTAACTTAAGGAAATCAGAAATAAAAACAGACCAAAACAAAAATACACCGTGTGTCTTTTCTTCTTAACTAGACACCAGAAAAGCAATGGAAGACAGATTTGCTGGCACCTAGGTTGCTGCTCCCAATTAGGAAAAGCACACGCATGTAAGGCTTGCATAGACACACAGCTTACTTTCCACTACCATCAGGACCTCTCTCCTTGGAGAAAAAGGAAAGGATACTTAAATAAGCCAAAGCAGCTTCTACACTCTAAGCAGCCAGAGCATAACTATACTTCTGTGTTGGCCTTCAGTTAAGCAATTTGCCCTTTCTTTTGTTTCTTTTTAAGTGTTTTTAAATGCTTTTTTTTTTTTTTGACAGACTGTATTATTTGAAACCCTCTGTATTAATAAGCTGATCAGTTACTGGCTCCCTATCTGCTAAATTGAGCCAGCAAACTGCTCTTTTTTCCTTTTGGCTTGGAGACAAAAGAAACTTTTAGGGGAATAAGTTCTCCCCTCCCCCTGCGCTAACTCCCAACACAATGGTGATTTGGAACCTTCCATTTATCACCAGGAACAAAAATGTTAAGCCAGACGGCAAATCAGGCTTTGAAACAGGGTCCCTGGAACAAACCCTCCCACCACCGCGGCCCGCACAACTCCTGACTCAGGCGTTCTTTTTCGGAGCGCCACCGCCACGCAGAGCACGCTCCTCCACGTTGGCTTGGCTGACCTCACGGTCTTCTGCAATTCTATGTTATTAAAGTATAGCTTCTTCTGCTGCAAAATGTAACACAGCCTTTTGTTTCTTCATCTACCAGTCTGGTTCTACCCAAGTCTAAATCTGCACTTGAGACACACGCATTTTCTCTGCTCTTTGAAAAACTGAACTGTGGTCCGATCCAGGCAGCAAAGCTCTTAGGTGTAGGAGAAGTCCCACAGAGGGAATTTCTTCAGACAGGTTGAATGACAGCTGGGGAAGAAATGCCTGCTGGAATCACCTGGGATGAATTCACTGACTGCCACTGCTTCTCAAAGTGGCACAGCAAGACAATTTGGACAGGAGCTGAAGACCAAGGCTGGCTCCAGGTGACTCTACCCATATGCTTCACTCCAGGCTTACCCTATTAACCCTGCCTCTAGCTACTGGCCCAGCCAGCTCTCAGATAGCTATAAGTTTTTGGCTGTGGAGTGCTCAGCACCCATCAGCAGAGCACCTGAATTCATGTACATTTGGGGCAGCCTCCATCGCATCTTCTGGAGCTTTGACTAAAGCCTGTGGCTGCTGCTCTCCCTTGCCAGCATCCCTGCCGTACAACCGGAGGGACGTAAGTGCTCCCATCCTAGCCGGAGACGACTGCTCCCTTAACAACACACAGTATCTGCCCGTCACGTACCAACAGACACAGAACACCCTCCGCTTGTAGTTTTCTGGAAGGACGTTAGGTCTTCTCTAAGCCAGCCTAATTAATTGTTTTAGTATCTAGCACTACCATCTTCACATACACAATCCCCCTTTATACTGCATTCTCAGAGAATTATGCTATCTGAACAGCAGACAGCATGAACAATAGACAAAACAATTGCTTCACTGGTTAGGTTATGAGGGCTGTGCTGGGTACTCCCAACTGAGATAGACTATGGCCTTGGCTGAGTGGCACTAATTATTTGAATGCTAAACTAGAAAAAGCAAGACAAACAGCGCTGAAATCCTGGACCACGGAATACACAACAAATACAGCCGGTTTCCTTTCTGCCTGCCCCATGTCCCTGAACAAATACGAGTCAGACAGCATGAAACTCCCAGCTCTGGGGTGAATAATGAATATAGTCTTCTAGAAGTCCAAAATAAGAAAAACATAGGCAGAATTGAAACAAAAAAATACAGGTTTTGTTTGTTTATTTTTGTTCAATTCACACAGGACAAAACACTGTTCTTTTGGGACTATAATTTAGTGTTGCATCAGAGGCAGAGCCCTTTCTCATGCATGCACATATCATCTGAAACAGCTGAGAAGGCATACATTTCAGTTTCCCTCCCACCGGTCAGTTAATTTAATTAACAGTAATCAGTAATTGTTCCAGCAGGCAGAAGTAACCTGCCTATAACTTACATCTTGACAGCAATCAATTAGATTTCCAGAGGCAGACAGCACTCGCCTATCTTGGAACCTAATTGAAGCTTGGGTACCTGGCACCTACTGGGCTATATTTCAGTTTCAGACTTAGCCTCTCTTCCAAGAGAGCCCTCCCCCCCATCAGTCTCTTATTTTGTGGGTTACCAGCTTCTTTTGCTTCAAGTTCCACACCACCATTTTCTGCTCTTGTATGTCTGCTCTTCGTCTCCCACTTACCGTCTACTGTTGAAACCTTAAGCTACGCTACAATGAAGATAAGCTGTAGGATATAACTAACACAGATTGATTGATGTAGGACTCTAGCTTGAGAAAAGTGCTCTCTTTACCCAAGCTATCTGGACTAAAGTCGCAGGCATAAGTGTCTGTTACAAACACAGACTAAACGTGCAATGACGATCTAGCTGTCCAGTGCTATTACTCTATACACTTCAATGGACTGGAATAATATTTTGCAACGTAGCACTGACAAGAACTAGGCCACCCTCAGAGGAGTCAGCAACCGAGAATACAAGTAATGGTGACCTCCGCTGCAATGAAGACAGTCTGAATATTGGTCTCTAATTAAAGCTTCTTTCACCTGTTACTCTAGTTCTGCAGAAAGAGGATTAGGTGCAGGTGGAAGATGTTGATGCTTAGGGATCACACTAAGGCTGTGAAGGCAAAAGAGGCACCAAACAGAAGTCTCTGCTACATGCTTCAACTCCCTCACTGCCAACGTGTTCCACTCAAGCAGTGCTTATTACACGTAGCAGATAAAGCATTTCTTAAGTCCCAATAGTTCATGCATACTGACAAACGAAGAAGAGATGCCTTAACAACTCCAATTCCCAAAAGCAAAGAAGCACTAAACTGTACATTGTAAACTCTATTAAAAGAAAATTAAGGATGTAAAGTCAAACCTTGGCTCAATGCAATTTTTCACCTTCCCATACAAATTGGTTGCTGTATCTGTGATGCTGTAAATGCACCAAGACACCTCTTTAAAGATTCTCATTTTTGTTGTCCCAAAACATATAATTCAGAGACAATGCTCCTGGTTTTCATCATCTACTGTCTCAAAGAAACTCAGGAAAATTATCTTTTCCTAGCAGATAAAAGTCTGTAAGTACTTCCAAATCTACCATATATGGTACATCAACCATTGTGGAAGAACAATTCCAGCACTGTTATTCTGCTTTAAAATACTTCATTCATTTTCAGACCTGGTGCCTAAAAGTCAGACTCCAGAAGTTCCCAGAAGTGCACGTGGACGCTTAAACAAAAAAAAGTATTTGCCTGGAGAAGCGTCCGTCCCACCTTTGGCAACGGAGAGGCAACAAAGTTCAGCATTCTTTTCTCTTGCCTTGCCAAGCAGTCTGGCTCCGCAACAACCATCACAAATGCTCTCCAAAGTGGCACTGTGCTTTTGTTTGGTTGGTTTGACTGTATCGCAGATCACATTCACTCTTCTCCAGCTCTCCTCTGTCTAGGAAGCTACTTCTCTTCATATCGAAGACTATTTCATAGCCTCTCTCTTCCTCCCGTCTCCCATTCAGGCTCTTACCTCTGATCTGCGCGTGGCAGACACCAACCCCTCTCCGCTTGCTATACTGTCAAACAAATCTCTTCAAGCCCTTTCACACGCTCTCCTTCGTGCCTGTCAGAGTCTCCCTGCAAACTTTTGTAATTTTCCTTCCAGTTCCTGCAGCGTTGAGACGGCCCTGAAAGCTACGCTGCCAACGCACCAAGACCACTGCTGTAACGTTGTTCCATGTCCTGTCACCGCCGCTTCGCTCTCCGCCTGCTATCCATCTGTTGCCTCTTTTCATACCTGCAACAACTGTCTTTCCGTACTGCTCCTATAACACAAGAGTCCAGGGCTTTGGCTAAGCTCTTAGTGCTCTAATAATACAAGAAAGTCAAGAGCAGCAGCAACAGGGAAACTGCAGAAAGGTTTAATAGGTTTGAACAGTTTCAGCATTAGCTTGTGGGAGCATATGTGAGCCCTGTTATCTGTGTGGGCCTTCATCAAAAGATAGCTGCACAAAAGCTTCAGAACTCATCACCATCACCTCCTGTACCACCTGGGCAGAGGCCGTTTTACCTTTCTTCCGTTACTGCTAGAAGGAACAGGAAAACTCTGCTGCTGGATTTCTTCCGCCTGCTCCCTGAGGCCAGGTTTGTTTTCTTCTTCAGCATATTTATTATTTCCTGGACTGTGCAAGGCTTATTCCCAAACAGACGGGAACGAAGAGCTGCTGACCCCAGCAGATGATAACCCAAAGGCATGCGGAGGACCCCTCGAGCTAGCGAGACCACTGCCCGCTGAAGCCCAAGCCTCAGTTTGCACACCTGAAGAGAGCAGAAACTCTCAGAGACGCAGAACGGTGTCAGCCCCGGCAACGGACTCTGTGACTGCTGCATCTTCATTGCAATTTTTACCTTTGCTAGCTATATTGAAGCCAGAATAAATCACGCTAGCCTGTACCGCAATGACAGCTTCTTGTTAACATGCGAATAGCTCTGGCTTTCCTCTGGCTGGCCCTACGCCTGCACTGACCAGCAGGAGCACGCACTTGGAAGCGCACGCGCCGATCCCCTTTGTCTCGTGGCACGGCCGCGCTCAGGCTGACAGCGTGTCCACGTTGGCATCGCTGGCAGAACAAAGGAGACAAAGGCTGACACAGGAGAGGGAGACCTGGCTGGGCTTCTGAAGACGCAGAGTGGAAAAAAATAAAAATCAAACTTTGGGAAAGGATGCAACTGGACCAGGAGTACCTTTGAAAGAAGGCTGCCCACCTGGCATCCATGAAATTGAGGGCTCACCATTCCTAAAAAGCAGTCTTTCCTCACTGTTTTGTGCAAGAGAGCATGGCTCTGGTTAGTGGAGGCAGACCAGGGGCTCCTTTCCCATGTCAGTGCAGCCAGAGCAACCGACGTGCGCATTGCATTGCCTTATCTCTTGCAAACAAGCTAAACTAGGCTGAGCTAAGTGCGCAGGGAAGTGCACTAACCAGGAGGGGATTTAAGGCTCCTGGCACCAGGCACAGTCACTTGGTTTAAGTGGCACATGTCTTAGCACTAAGGCTCATGCTAAGCAGCTGCGAGCAGACAGGAAGGCACACTGCATATGACCCTGCATTTAACACAGGGTATCACATCTGCTCCAATACAGCCATATACTAAATTATCTCAGAGGCTAAAAATGCACATTAGGGAATTAAATATCCCATCTTGTCCTCCTCACCCCATCCCCAAGTGCCCAGAACGGCCTTTGTAAAGCCTCATCCTCAGACACACCTGACGTGCCCTTATTTCCAGCACTATCTAACACACAAGGAGCATTTCCTGGCAGACAAAAGGCTGCATCTTCACTCCAAGCCGTGCACAAACGGAGGAGACGCAGAGAGCAGACTGATGTGCCACTTCGGTCTCTGTCTGCACAACATCAGAGCCGAAACTTACTTCTATCCACCCCATTAAAACAGGTATCACGCCGCATTCATCCGGGTGCTACTACAGCGAGAGACATCTTCATCAGCTGAACTAAAACTGCACCAATGACTCCTGCAAATGCCATTGTTCTTCGGCACATGATTTCATTACATAAAGCCTGCCCACTGAGCAGCGTGTTTGGGGGTGGCAGGAAGGAGGGGGAGGGAGGCTTTAAGCAGAGCAGGGAGGGGAAGAAACCCTCCGAGATCCAAAATAAATGATTCTTGATTCCCAGGGAGGCAGGAAACGCAGCTCACACCCAAACACAGACACTCCTCCATGGCAGACAAGCATCCTGATGACTGCTGGCTTTGTTGTTGCCACAGGAAGCTCCCCCACCCCGCTCCACAGCGGGGACTGCGAGCGGCAGCCACCCATGCTCTCCTTGCCGGCTTCCCTCGCCCAGCCAGCGGCTGCCGGACGCGCTGCAACGCAGCTGGCGCAGGAAACATCTCAGGGATGCTTAGCGAGTCGAAAGGTGCTGCAAGTACCTTTTTTTTAATCCACGGCACTGACAGTGAACAAAGTATTGCACAGAATATTTCCTGTGGGTTAACACAGCAAGCAGGATAGCACGAGACTTACGATGCTCCACCGCACAGGTCCTGGTTTCTTTCTACTAATAATGTAAAAACAACGTGTACTGTTGTAAGCGCGACAACCACAGCGCTGCTACAGCTTGTTTGTGCTGGGATTGATGGTAAAGTGGTTTCCTATTAATTATTTACATCCAGCATTGTATCCCAAAACCTGAGGATGGAATAATAGTATTTTTGTTTAGTTATTTTGACCTAGAGTATGATTAAATTGTTTTCGAGAACCAGGACTCTGATTTTTCAGAAAAACTGTGATATGAAAACACTGCTGACTTTCAAAATAGAAAGCAACCCTATCCAATGCCTTTTACAAGGCACGTTCTCTACCAAGCACTAGCTGCAGCCACTATTCTGAGCGGAAAAGACGACAGAAAACCAGGAGGAATCTGTCATTCCGCAATGAACAGCAAACTTGATCAGGATCCCTATCAGACTGAAATCTGTAATCTGTATTGTCCATTTCCCTCCTCCTCTCTGCATGAGCACAGATGGTCAAAACCTTACAGCTAACCCTGAGCAATGGATAATGAGGTAATAACTCTGCCCAGCCTACAGCCTCCGTGGTTACTTCCAAATTAACATCCAAACTGCATTATCAGATTCACAATGCCAGAAACAAGACTCTAGCTCAGCAGCCAGACCATCTTGTTTGTCAGGAAATGGTTATAGCAGCTACATTTCTGCACTTATTTTTGTTCTTTAAAGTTGTGTGCAGCTACTGTAAACATACACATCAAACCATCTCTATGTTCCAGCTTCAAGAGAAAAAGAACAACGAAAACCACTGAAAAGAAACAAAAACAACCTCCTCCTACCCAGACTTTTCCTGAATACTAATGCTAAAACTATTACAAATGCTAATTTGGTACCAACAACCTATGATTAAAAAAACAATGAAGCACCTCAAGCACATGAATTAAGGCATCATCTTAAAATACGCTCTTTTCTTCTCAAGCTAGAAAACCCTGGTATATACATCTGGGGCTTTTTTGCTCTCGATGATCTCAAAACTATATTAAAGATGCAGGTCTTTATACAGGATAATCTAATGCATTTGGGGCATGAATGAAAGTTAAAGACACCGGGATACTTTTGAAGAGAACCACAGATGAAGCCAAAATCTCAGTTAAAATGCTCTCTATCAGCAAACCTATGCTGAAGGCAATCTCATGGATTACTGGGGATGCCTATCGAGTTACTCAAGTACCATTACCTAACATTCGGCACTTGATAAAGTACATCACTGCTTTAAATATGCTTTCGGTCCTTAAAGTACTTAAGTAGTGGCAAGGATGTACCTCCGCAATGCTTCTGAAGCAAAGATCTTAACATTTATTAACACTAATTTATCTTTACAGTCCTCGTTTCATCTCAGTTTTAAAGTGCAGGAAACCAAAGCTCAAAGGGCTTCATGTTCTCCATGTTGCACTGCTCATCAGTGGCAAAGCTGGGAACAGAAACCTTAGTGCTCAAGTCCTTTTCACGTGCTTGAGAGTGCTCCCTTAATTCTGTACTTAAAAAACAAACAAACACCTCTCCTCTTGCAAATATAGTAGCCAAGATTAGAGAGAAGGAAGAACACGTTGCTTGCCCAGAGCCATGCATTGAACTGAAGGACCTCCTTTTAACACCCCATCCTTCACTTTAATCTAAAACACTGAAACCTTAGAACAGAGGCACAGACCTAACCTTGGTCAAGTCACACGCATGGTGAAAAAATCAGTTACCAAAAAGGGAAAGAACCCAGGAGGTCCTCCACTTTCCTTTATACAATGTGTCTTTGCCAAACCTTGTTTTCCTTTTTTGCAGATTCATTTTAAGTATTAAAAAAAAAAAAAAAGCACCAAGCCAGGAAGTTTTAAAATACTTTATTCTTTAAAACCTGAAAATTATAGCCACATCAGATTGATCATGCTTTCCAACTGATAAAACCAAGGTATTTACAATGGTTGGCTGATGTTTTCTGATTCACAATTCCACACCTCAGCAATGCCAACCTCACTGCTGACCACTAGGCTTACCCTAAAACCTGTTCATCTCAATTATGATGTTTTTTGTGCTTTTCTGTTCATGATATTGCGAAAGGTTATGTGATTCCAAGGGTGGTGATAGAAAAAAAAACACAACGCTTAGCCACGTGCATAATCAGAAGCATTCCTCCAAATGCTTGCCTTACTTTTCAACTTTACTTTTTCAAGCAGTTTTAAACTTCAGTACTTCCAGTTTCTGAGAGGTTTGGGTTCTTTTTCCTCAAAAATGCTTCCTGCTGCATTGGAGATCATGAGGCATACCTTTTCGGGGCAGGATGAGTAGAAGAGTGGGGCTTGTCAAGCGTTTGCTACCTCAGAGAAGAAGCCGCTTTCCTCCTCGCTGTGTTAGACTGCCAAACAGCAGCTGGTATCAGAGTAAATGACAAGTAGGATATAATGCTGGAGACCAAATTCTATTCTGTGTGCTCTCTGAAGCACTGCTGATTTTTCCATGTACAGTTTAGCCAAAAGAGAGAAGACAGCACAAATTTATGCTTCAGATAGACCACCAGTAGCGTATCTGAAGTAATACATAGCAGACTTCAAACAACGGAGGCAGGCAAATCTTCCATAGGATCTCCCGTAACTCCTGACAAAGTAGTATTTCTACCTCAGATCAGAATAAACTAGCAAGACCAAAATCACCTCAGAGGCACCCAACTAAGATCCCATGGACCCAGTATTACAGTAAACAAGTACTTCACACTTCATTAGAGTTTACCTTTTTTTTTTTAAACCACCATTTTCATTATTCTCTTTGCAAAGACTTTGTCTCCATTAAAGAATGGAGGCAGGTCAATATCTAGAACAAGGCAGAGACACTTAGCAAAATTACACAGATTAACTAATTTTAATGTCAGGAACTACTACAGATCTCGGCACTTGGAGAGGCACTATCAGCTGGAAAGGGAAAGGGGTGAGAGTCACAAGGTATCTGCAACTTCACGGAACAAGACTACAAACCCATTAGACAGATAACTGCTCTGAGAAAGAAATTACTTCACTGCAAATCTAATAGACAATTTCTGTAAGACATCTCGAGTTTAAGATGCTATTTCTCAGTTTAAGTTTTCATATCCCTTTAATCTCTCTCCACCTGGGCAGCCTTCCGCCAGCAGTTGCGGCGCATTTCCCTCCGTTACCGCCCGGGTCCTGGCGTCTCATCCAGCTGTCAGCTGGAAGCATTTGCCTTTCTGCCCATTTCTTTTCCATCTAAGCCTAACGCTACCATCATCTCGACTTTGAGAAAGAGGCAGAGACATAACGAAGACATACATTTGTACATATTTTCCCCTTCGAAATTGTTTTTGCTCATGAGAAGGCATAAACACTCCAAAGAACCGTCCCCGAGCCATCTCCAGCGCTCACAAAAAGCTGCTTTTAAAGCTGCCTAGCTGCCTTCCACCTGATCCTATAAACACTGCCGGCAATTTCCGCCCCCCCCCCCGCCCCGTGCCTCCAACATATTTTCACTTAGCACCAGTTTGATGTATAAGATCTGACAGCCAGGCAGTTATAGGCCACCTGCATCACTGTCGCCATGACAACAGTGAAAGACAATCCATGATCCCATGCCCTGGTCACACGTTTCAATACGGCTTATCTGTCCAAAGCCACTGAGTCTAATGGAAGAGAGTAATTACAATCTTCCACTCATTGTCAAAATTCTCGCCATATAACGCTCTTCAAAATTATTTCATTCCTCTCACATGGCTGCTTCGCAAAAATAATAATAAAAACTAAACCACACCCAAACCGTAACGAAAGAAGCCGTAAGTGGGTTTGGGAGGGAGGGAGGGGTGGAGGGAGAGGAGGAGAGAAGAGAGAGGCTGTGACTGATACAAAAATGTAGCAGTGTGAGCAAACTGTCTCTCTGCAGTGTTAAGGACTAATCAGAAGGAGAGGAACGAACCAACCACCGAGAGGGATAAATGAAAATCTCTCTTCTATTCGTAGAGCATCACTTAAGATCCTCTCGGCTTTGCACCAAAGGTGAAGAGAAGGTATCAGCTGCCCTCTTTTTCCCCTCCCCTTCCTGGGAAACTTCTTCCTATCAAAACGAACGTGCCCCATAGTGCACCGTGCAGCAGCCCAGCTTCGCTGAGCAGCATGGCTCCTCAGATGAGCGCCACTATCAGTGGGACAGGGAACCCTGTGCCAGGGACAGCGAGTGGCAGCTCCTCCTCCCCATTTCACCTCTTCGACAAAGTTCCCAGCTATCCCCACATTTTCATTTTAAAAGCAGAGATGCAGGGAATAGCCTCACAGTTGCGTGCCTCCTGATCGCCGTCCCTAAAAGATCACCGTGTGCTTTCCATTTCCAGTGGAGAATGCCAAAACGTTATTCCTTTGTCCACGGCCACAGCCATGATTAGGATGGACTGATCAAGCACTTTGCCCCGGCATAGGAGGTCAGAGGAAAATGAGACTCAGTTTGCACCTGCAGAAGGGGGACATTACTGCCCTGCCTCGTAGGGAACTGAGAGGACTGCCACGTTACAGACTGCAATGTGGCAATGGCAAATGCCAGCAGCACCTACTTTGAACCATGGCAAATGTCAGGCAGCACGTGTCCTGGCCCCTCATCCCATGCTGGATATGAATGCAATACCTTCTGGCAGAGTTTATTCCTGGAGGACCAGGTCACAACTGTAATAAATGAGAGAAGGTTTGCCTTGTGCTTGATGCTCCGTGTCCCAATCCTTCCTGCTCCTCCAAGCACCTTCACACAAATCGGTCAAAATGTCAAAGCCCCAGTTCAGTTGGCATGCAATGACTCTCGGGTTAGTAAATTACTACAAATCAGAGACAGACAGACAAAAAGATGCAGTAATTTATTAGAAAGTTTCATCCACCGGTGTCCAAACCACACTAGTAAACAGAAACGTCAGCTGACCGCCCATTTTAGAGCCATATTTTTAGCTGGATGCTTTAGGCCGCAGTGTCAGCGTCGGGACCTGAATGCTCCATTCACAGCCCTACGTGCGCCCGCCATAGGCTGTTGCCATGGGTCGGCCGGCACACAGTAACGCGACTGTGTGCTTGGGCCCCCGGCTCCTAACTCTCAGCGCCCGAGCCACAAGGTAAATAAAAAGCCAGTCTTTTTTGGTCTGTACTTACAAGAACACAAAGAGGTCTGAGGACCCTCAGCCCCAGTGCAGTCCAAGCATGCCCCTGGATACTGGTGTTACCTCCAGCAGTCATGGCAAACTTAAGGAGAAGCAACACTGAGATCTCACCAGCACCTTTTTAACACGTGATCCAAACCAAATGCTGTAACTGAGGCATGCAATAGCATCTCTACACTTCTGTGGAGCTGTGCCTCCCTTCCCAAGCACGAAAGGAAGGCTGCACCAGCATGCACCCTCTACCCACCCAGAAGGGCGGCCATCCTGCGGCCGAGCATGAGAGCCAATGCTGCCCATGCCAACCACGGGGTCGCTTTGGAAGGGGCAGCAGATCTGGCCTGCCAGGAGGCTGAGCCTACAGAGCAGAGCCCACAGAGCATGGGCCGTGCGGTCTCTGCTGACGACAAGTAGCCAGAGCCTCGCTTTCACCCCGCACTCTTCAGACAGCGGGACAGACTTTTCCACTGGCGTAAAGCAGGCACCTCGGCGGACTTGCACCAGCAGAGCCTCTGGGCCAGGGCTGCTATCGGCAGTGCCCCCTACCCCTTCCTTCTGGCACTGGTTCAGCACTATCTCAAAGGGAAGGGTGCCACCTACAGCACTGCGAACAACTCTTCCTCCAGCACCATGGCTTTTCTTGGATGTCTCCCAACGAAGAATTAAGCAGGTCCAGCCACCTGAAATGGAAGCTGGCCGATTCTTCCAAGACCAAGAGGTAGAACTTGTCCTCAAACTGTTTTTTACTTTACAGATACAGAGGTATGGTGTCTCAGACAGATTCCTCATCTATATCCCCTTCATGTCTTACTGAGTATTTTCCTCTACTACTACACTTGCATGTCAGTACTATCAGGAACACCGCATTAGCTTAAAAAACAGTAGTTAGGCAGAGCATCAAACATGCTTTACTTCAGAACTTCTTCAAAGAAGATTTGACCCCAGCCCCTCAAGCTTATGAGCCAAATTCCTTTTCCTCCCTTCCATGGGAAGGATCAAGGCAAGTAACAGATTTTCACTCTTGTACGAGCCACAGATTCGTGTCTTTTGGAGTTCCTGCATGTATGACATCTGACCTCTGAAGAGGTATTAGAAGCGAGGCGCCGCTTCCTGTTTTTAATCTTGCTAAAGCCCTATTAATTCATACGGGGATGCATAACCAATAGGCTAGAGCCTGAAAACCAATTCTCTCTCTCACAGAAGCACGCCGGCTCTATCCGTCAATGCTAATCTGAGATAAATATCCCTGTGCAGAATACACAACAGGCACGCTGTCCAGAAGGAAGACAAAGAAGTTGAATTCGTCTGACAGAACCCACCTGCCATTGTTAATGAAACGGTCAGCAAATTAATAGGTATCCATAGCCATTGCAAAAACTAAAAGAATAATCCAGTAAACCACAGCAACAGTTCAGCTAAATATAAGGAT
The DNA here is from genome assembly GCF_009769625.2 of Cygnus olor. Lineage (NCBI taxonomy): Eukaryota > Metazoa > Chordata > Aves > Anseriformes > Anatidae > Cygnus > Cygnus olor. The sequence goes on along the minus strand of NC_049172.1, from coordinate 37,226,160 downwards.
TAGGTTCCCTTTTCTTCATGCTCCAATTTTTATTATGCAAGAATTTTTCTAATTATTACAAATTTGCAATGAAATGTAAGCTCTGGTCACAGTCAAGAATCTACAGTCAGAAAACAGGAAAAAAAATCAGAGTTAATGATCTTTTTAATAGCTTGAAAGAATAAACTGTTCCATTCATAACTACCCAAGTGTTCTCCCTATGAGGAGTTGAGGAATGGCCAGTGAGCCAAGGACCACACCAGCATGCTTCACTGAAGCTTGATGTGGTCAGCAGACATCTCGTCTAGCAAGTTCTAGCAGAGTCTGAAAACCAAGGATACCACGAGGCAAAAGGCAGTGCCTAAGCGCCAGGCAGGCAGCACATCTCCATACTTACAGGCCTGTGCTTGGGGACAGGCCAGGAGGCAGCGGGATAGACACACGCTGCCACCAGCCAGGACCTCTGCCAGCACTGCATACAACTGGCCCGGAGCAAGAAGTCGCACGGGGAACAGGCCAGGAAAGGTCCCAAGCCTACCTCTGCACCAACCCTGCCATCCCGGCGCCCCGTGCCCCTGCCGTGGCCTGGCAGGAGCAGCAGCTGGGAAGGCCTGCCTCCCTCCTCCTCGCCCGCCGTCAGACACGGGGCCTCTGCGTGGCAATGGGGCTCTCATTCCCTAGGGCTCGCTCATGCCTGTAGCTGCCACGAGGATCCTGAGGATCCCAATCCTTGTAATGTGTGGCACAGGGGGAGGGGAGGGCAGGGGGACCGCCACAGGCGCTGCTTTGGCTGGGATCTCATGCGTGCACACCAGAGACGCCGTCCTCGCTAACGGTTTCACGCTGCGGCTCGCTGGCGAGGAGCCAGCGGGAAAGGCCAGATGGAGAAGAAAGTCTGGTGGCCTGGCAGCGGCGACCCAGCGCAAAAACACCAGGGCAGAAAAACAAACGCCCGACAGCAAAACTGCTCCTCTTGTACTCTTCTGAGGCATTTGGCCTGTTTTCACCCTCCCTCTTACTCTCGCAGCTAACAGCCAAAGACTTTAAACCCATGAGGAAACCGCTCAAGGAGCCTCTAGCCTTCACAAGAGCAACATCCCACCAGCCAAACTGGGGGGACACATTGCTCTGAAAATTTTATATAACCTCTCATCTATGTGGCTTCACATATATACATACATATAATATTTATAGCTATTTATGTATTTTGGCTTCCTAGCCTTTATATGATGAACGCAGTAAGCAGGAGAAAAAGAAAAAAAACAGAAATGTGAATCATACTCAAAAATGGGGGGAAACACCAGAGAAACACCATCAGTGACCAAAGAGACCCACACCTATACATCGTGCACTTCCTCATCTACCACGTTGCTCCTCCGTCAGCATGGGCATCTTCAGCAGGCAGTTCAAGGCAGCTGCAGGCCACTGTTGTAGCTGGCAGCATGCTGAAGAGGAGGGATGGTACTCGGCACCTGCTTTGCCAAATGAGGTGCTTTCAGGCAAGAAAAATACCAGATACGGATGTATCTGCACATTTAGTACTTGCATACAGTGACTGGTTCTGTATTAACAAGCCACCATGCTCATAAACATCAAGTCAGATGTTCAACTGAACAATCACGTTCAACTGGACATGTCAGTTAGCCATCTCCAGCCTCATTGTCAATGCACGTGTTAATGAGTACCTAACTGCATTTTTGTTCTGGTATTTATTTATTAGCCTCCCAGGCTTAATTTATTCAGATTCATTTCCATACAGATGCAACATCCTGTGCTCATAACCGCACTGGTCTGCTAGGCTTTACATCAACCCAACATCAACCTTAGTCTGAGGGACTTTGTTTTTTAAATTAAACAATAGGACTAAGTTTAACCTCTTACCCTGTAGATTTCTGTATATATCAAAACCTCACGAGTCCAGGGGTGTGTGGGCTTGCCAGCTTGATGCAGCATGCAGAACCAGTGCTTTGCAGCAGCTGGGACTAATCCCACCAACACTTTCCTAGTTCATTTCACCATAAGCATGTGCTTCTCACACTGCTGGCCTCCTGCTGAGACCAAGAAACTTACCTACTTCAATGAGACCTGTCCTAAGAAGGCTTCTTTTGCAGTATGACTGATAGATAAGGACTTAGAGGAATTAAATCCCCTTTACTACTTCTTTCTCAGATGTGTATGAAGGATGGTTTTGCCGACTGCAGTATAAAAAGTGTATTCATTAACCTACTGTTTTGGACATCTGGTACTTGTACACAGTCTGGTGAGCCTCCAACCCCCACGTAACTTTAAATCAACGCTCAGTCTTTCCTCAGAAATAAACAAAAGAAATCCCCTAACAGATCTTCACCTTCCTGAAAGGCAAGCCACAGCATTCCTTCCCTATCTCCCTACGGCAGACATCAGACCAATCCTAAAGAATATACGTGAGAAGGATTAATAAAAATGCTTCCTTTTCTAAGATAGAACAATTAACAGATCTGACCGATGAAAGCAGACTATTTCACAATCAAAAATTCTCAGCAGTGACCATTCCTGTATGTCAACAAGTAAACTAATATTAGTTCTAAAGAAAGCCACAAATCACAATCAACCGTGTCTTTTGAAGTGAAGCCTGTCTAAAGGGAAACACCTACAATGTGAACCTGGATGCCTTTGCTAATGAGTAATGAGAGGTATTAAATTACAGGTTGCCACAGACACCTCCCCTGGAAAAGCCCAGCTTTTACCGAAGGTGAAGACTTACGCAACAAGCTACTAGCTCTGAAGAAACCAACAAAGCATTCTCTGTAAATCAGTACTACTTCAAACTCCTCTAGAAATATACCGTGTTTTATTCTTTCTTAGTGAGCCACAGTTTGTAAGGCTATGACCCTAAATGTTCATAACTAAGTCTACTTGTTTAATTTCTCTTTCCACCCTGATTTAATGAACGGTTAGATACCACAGTCGCAGGAGCCATTGCTTTCCTCCTCTCCTTCTGCTTCCTTAATAGATTGCCCTCGTAGTGAATTTTCATATTCCTCATTAACACTTCTCATGTTAAACTCTAATCCTGCAGAGGTGAGAGTACCGAATCTAATCTCTGCCTGGAACACCTTCTGCTGGCCCACAAAACCTGCTCCAGGTCTTTGCTGGATCAGGCCCTCAGACCAGATTAGCTGGGAGTTATCATGCCTACCAGTGCCGAGAGAAAACTCTACGTTTAACTGAAGTTGAAGTGTTTTCTAGCAAATATGGAAGTAATTTTTCACTGGGGGTGGGGGAGTTTGAAATTTTTTTCTATTACTGTCTCTTTCAGTTACAGCATCTAAATAAAGTAATTAATATTAGATAGCTAGAGCATAGATTTACTCCACCACAACTGAGGTAGAAAAGATCTGGTCCAGACTTCATAGAAAGGCAAGATCTTTTGAACCAACTGTGAATACCAGTTGGATTTGGGTCACAGGAGGACTGCAAGTGTTCCAGATGTCATTAAATACAGAAATAAAACCTACAGGTATTTCTTAACAACCGTGATGCTTGGCAGATCATTTCTTATGCTACTCCATTACACACACATTTTTATTCCTACAAAAAAAATCCAATGGCAACTCATTTTTCTAGACTTCATTTTATGTAGAATATTGATGCAATGCGAGCCTGCAAAGAAAAGGTCTGGATCTGGCTACATTACAAATGTAACCAGGAAAAGGAGACCAGGCCACACACGTTTCTACATTAATCTGTTGCATGTCATCATTTTCCCATTTTTCCCACAGTCCCATTTTAGAAATTCTATATTTAGTCTACTAGATTTTAATCTTTTTCCATGGTCAGAAAGGAAAGGTTGGTCACTGAGATTTGCTAATTTTTTCCTAACCATAGATTCTGGGGGCCAGGGGAAACATATGCAAAGATATTTTATTGTTTTACACTTAATATCTAACTCCAAAGAGCAAAAGAGAAAAAAAAATGTTCTCATGTATGCATTTACAAATTAAAAGTGGGCCTGGCATTCCAGCAACCTCCAGCTAAGCACTTTCCAATATGGTCCATGACATTACATTGTGCAAACCACCCTGAAATTACTCCCAAAATACAAAGGTTGGTTCTGTCCATAGAAAATAGCATTTGCTAGATGATCTCTACTGAGTGCTGAACTGGCAACAGTACCAATTACATTTTCATTAGATAAACATAGATTTACATTAGCATTTTTGGCAAAACTGCATATCGTGCTATATATTATTACATAACCTTTAAACTATCTGATCATTTCAGTCAGTTCTTTTAACTGCAACCTCAAATTTTATGTTTTGTTGTTGCCTCTGCACACCTCCTTGCAGCACAGTGAAAATCTCATTAATTAAAACCACAACAAACCATGCTTCTTATTCACTCTGATCAATGTTGCATCCCAGGTGTGCAAGGTGCTTCCCAAACATAGTCACAGACCCCCTGTACAAGAACTTTCTAGGAAAGGTTAAAACCTCACCACTGCCCCTCTGCTTTCTAGTGCAGCAAGAACTATACCATCAGAAAAGCAAGATATCCGCCAAATATCTTCTTTCTTTTAATCCCCACATATATGCATTTCCACAAGGAGTTTTACTTCCAAACACACTCATATTTCCCACCCATGTCCATCTAAGGATAGACAGCTATCAGCAAAAAGTTTCCAGCAAATCCAACGCAGATTTTACACTTACTGGTGAACAAAAAATATCTCGATCTGTACTGATAGTTTTATTGTAATACACAGCTGAATAGAGACGATAATAATGAAGACACAAGGAAAAAAAGATGTATTTCAATGAAACAGGCTAACAGATACCGAACTGCAGCTGAACAATGCAACTTGGAAGCTCGAACTCACCTCTACTAGTACTTTAACCTTTCCTGATTACATTTGATTTTTTTCCTCTTTAAATGGCTAGTTTTCATGCCCTTAACAGTCTTGGCACTGAAACCAAGACTCTGGAGAAGATACCAGCATTTCACAACCCTCAAACCCACCTGCTAATTAACTCTAAACTGAACATTGTGGAATGAAATCTGGGGCATTATTTTTGAATTTAAACACAAATATATATATTTTTGCCACGATGTCTGCACAGTAGTTATTCAGCAGGAAGAAAAAAAAAGAAGTGCTTTCCAGAATCCTCCACCAAAGCAAGTTTGCACTCTAACACCTACTAAAACAGCAGACCACCACTTCACAATTCACATTTCAACTGCTGTATTTTACTTCACCATTTTATCTTTCTTACATGTTTTTGATATGTAAAACAACAAATGATTCTGAACTTGCAGCTGGCAAGTAATTTTTTTTCATTATGATAGCTCACAAAACACAGCTAACTTAGCTAAATAAAACTAATCAATTTACCCTGGTTAGCAGAACAGAGCATTCATTAAGTCTGTTTGCTCTAAAGACTGCTATGCACACCTTCACCACCTGGCATCTGAGCATGGACAAAGCCTATCTGATCTGGAGGACGGAGTATGAAAAGCACCATTTGCTCCTATGATTTCATGCTGAGGGAAACGGGACAGTGGGGGCCAGATCTTGATGTCCTTAGTTAGGAAAAAAATAATCTCAGCAAGGTCTCCCTGAATTTTAGCCCAGTAAAAATTAAAAGAACAGAACTGAAAACAGTAAAAACTTAAAAGAAATAAACTATACAGAAATAAGTTTCCTTGCGACACAAAATATTTACATCTGCATAAATTACATCTTTGTGCTTCATTACAATCTGAATTATACTGTTAAACTCCTTATTCTGATATAAGATTCACCAAAAAAAAATTTAAAGGTAGATATCTGAACTGATGAGCACAGCAAAGGAAGCACGTATAGATATTATATAGGCAGGGTAAATGACTCAAGATAGGAGGATGGAATAAGTGCAGCACTAAATGGTAGAGGCTTTAAAGCCCCATCCTGTTCCCACTTAGTTTGAAGACAGAATGCCTGATATAAATCAAGGTGATTTAAATTGCTGATTTTAATCAGGATTGAAATTACCAGGCAGGAAACCCTGAACGGAATAAATCAGTCTTTTGGCTTTTTTTTTTTTAATATATAATTATTTTTCTAGGGAACGGTCAATACCAACTGGTTGGTAACTATTAAAACATGTAACTTGACAACCCCATATGTCCTTTGTATTAAGTATGATACATTTTCTGGAAACATGGAAGGACTATGCAGCTGTACAAAGGCTATAGTACTTGCAAGACAGTTCCTCTCTCTCTTGAACTTTCTGCTGGTGATTGCTACAAAGTGAAATTCTATTAAAGCACAGCAAGCCACCTTTTCTTTTTTAAATTAATTTTAAAAAAATACCTTCAGTGTACCTGTTATGTAAGAAGAGAAGTTTATCAACTGGCTTTTCTCTGTATTTAAAGAAATTTAAAATTAGTAGATGCCTTGTATTTTGCCCTATTCCTATACACAGATGGGAAGCAGAAGTCTCCTCCTGCTCTCCCAAGAATCAGTTTTCAGGCTTAAAGGCACTAACTGAACAGAGTAAGCTCAAAGACACCATATCAGCCCAGAAGGTTCCTATTTTCTTGCTTAGGTATTTTAAAACAACTTTGTTCCAGATTTCTTCCTAAATGTTAGCCTTTGCTGATTTGATTTCCTTTAAGATTTCAGTACAAATATAGCATTTAGCTGCTTTTTTATGCTCGAATCATTTTAACAGGTGACAGTAAGTTTACACATAAGCCCTCTTATTTACACATCTAAATCGTGTTATTTTTATTTATTTTTTAATGTATTAACTGACTTCACAAATCTGAGTTATTAAGAACTGGATGCTTCAGGTTTCTGATTTTTATCCACCCTCATTTGAGGGGTGGGATAAAAAACAAAAACCAAACTCCAACCACCCCCCCCACACACACACGTCAAACAAGGGCCTGTGCAGAGAAGTAGAAATGAAGCCCTTTGCAGATGAGCATAAACATGACAACTCACAAAGGAGTAACTGCAGTTGACATAAGAAATAATAATCCCTATCCATCAGTTTATTCTGGTCAGTTCTGAACTATCCCTTTGGAATGCAAAAGAGCGACAACAGCATGACCTCAAAAACTGGGGGAGGAAGAGTGCTGTATGGACCTGAGGAAAAGCAGCGTTAGGGTACGATACTCCACATCTCAGTCTTATTTCAGAAGGAATTAGAGCAGTAAGACAAGACATTTTAAGTAGGTGCACTGCATGAAAATCCAGACAGAAAGCACATGCGAGGGGCAGCGATGCTGCCGGGACTGCTTCTTCACCGTGACAGGGACGATGCTACTGGAAATAGGAAAGAAACCCTTCAGACAGCTCTGTAGTGATCAACAGATATGACTCAATTTTAGCCTCCTTGTCTCCTCCTTCAGCTTGCAAGGAACAGGATCGTTTGTGACTGTAGAAAAAGAAGGCAGATTCTTCCTTTATCTGGGCTAATCTATTTTACTAAGTATGGCAGCAGTTCTTCGGAAAAAGACACAGAGTAATTGCTACTATTACCAGCATAATCCCTTCCTCTGTCTTAGATGAGAATTCTTCGCTCACTGCTTCTGTCAGTCTACTTTCTGGAGCAGAGGCTGAGTGAACAGGGCATAGTACAGCGTGGTCAGTTAACGTGCATACAGAAGCGGCCAAAGGCTACAGCACACAGGGAATCTGCAAGCCTTTGTCACAGGTCAGTCTGTGCCAAAACATAAAAAAACAAACACACAAATACTACATTATGTTGTTTGGTTTACAGCTGTTGTTGAAGCTCTCTCACTGCACGAAGTGCTGCCCACTGAAAGAAGCCAACCCGGAAAATTATGGAGTGAAAAAAATAAAATCAGAATATCAAAGGTGGAATACAAAAGGGACATGCATTTTGTACCAGCGTTTTAGCCCCAGAAAGAATTAGTACTTTGGCCATTGCTGTGATTTTACAAATCACATTTAAACATCTGGAACAGCTCTCAGCTTGATGGTCACCAACAGCACGTTATTTTATGAAATAACAATAATAAAGACTAATTCCAATCACTAATCCCAAGTTCGAAAAGTTACGCGTTACAAACCATCTTAGGCCCTACAGAAGCAGACAAAAGCAAGGCAATTCGCACAAAACCATCACACTATTGACGTGACAGCAGAGCTGGAAGGCACGTCAAGGCTCAGTCCCAGCAGGACCGTCCTGAGCCCTGCCAGCAGCGCCCCTGGATGCAGCCGGGCTCCCTCCTGCAGCTCCCGTGACACAACTGCGTGGGTACAAAGGAAAGGGGCCCGGGCCGAAGCGAAACAGATCTGCCTGGCGGCCATCAGTGCTGGTGGTTACACAACCCCGCGTGTTACCGGTAGCTTCACAGGACTCCCACAGGCTGGACGGCAGCCAGGACGACCTCTCAGCTATTTTCTGTTTCCTTTAGCTTTCAGAGAAGTTTGCGCTCTCTCTCTCGACTGACTGGATTTCTACCAGCGGGTAAAAGCTAAATAAATACCCAAGCTAGAGAACAAAAAAGAGTTAATATAAAACGTCCCTTCAAATTAAAGGGACTTCCTTTTACGTAAAGCCCATCTCTCGCTCAGGGCTGCCGACAGCACAGCAAGCAAGGGGTAGCACGGGCAGCACACACCTCCCACCTCCCGCTGCCCGAGCCCCCGCAGCCTGGGCAGAGCATGGCACACGAGCCCAGGGCTTCTTGCCAAGGCTTCCCCCTGCTCACAGTAGCGATCCCAAGGATATATATATATTTTTTAACTTGTGGGAACGGGCTCCAAGTATTATCCATTACAGTCTTGCACCTTGCAAGAGTTTTAATTCCAGACCAGTAACTCCGGGTCAGATTTCCCTGAGCCTGGATCATAGCAGCAATATTTTAAGAATAGACTTTTAATTTTCAGTTTTCGTAGCTGTTTTGGTTAATTCTTCAAGGCACCTAAAGTACTCACTCATACCAATGTACTGAACTAGTATGTGCTAGTATGGCAGATAAATGCTCTTTTTCCCAGCGCTTAATCACTCGCTAACTAACACAAACAGGTGTTACTGCCCCAAAACCACACAGCTGGCACTGCTGTGCCCAAGGATGCCCGAGGTGACCGAGATCAGCAGGCAGCTCTGCAGAAATGAGCTGGGCCAAAACTCACCCACAAACGGGGGCCCTTAAACAACTCCTCGAGCCCTTCAGCACCAGTTCTGACAGAGCAGCCTCTTTGGACTCGCCCTCACAGCAAGACGGAGCTGAATTATGCAATGAATGACAAACTCTCTGGAATCCATACTAAAGTTGGCTGGAAAAAAAAAATCCCCTCAGGTGTTCTGGCTCAGGTTCATCAACCATTATAGGATCAAATCACTTTATGGAAGAGGGCTCTGTCACCTCTACTAAGTAGTCAAGTCTGAATCCTCTTCCAGAGAGATGTCCTCTCCCAGAGAGCTCACTGAAAATGTCCATTACCTTGAGAAAAGACAGTCAAACAAGAAAGCCTCCTGTTTTTTTCCCCATTATGGTCTCCAGTCCATGACACACCTTGCTGAATTAGCCCTCCAAAGTCAGTGGCTATTTGCTCAAAAAATTCACGATTTACATTTTTGGGTTGTCTTAAAGAAATCCCATGGCCTTCATAGCTGCATGGTTCAGAATATACTTCTAACATCGCACCGAGTGAAAAAAGCTTCAGGAACCACCACTGGAAAGAGATTGCCATTCCTCCCTTCCCACACATCCTGCTCAATAAGATGTCTCAATCGCAGCCCAGTATTCACAAAAGCAGTGGTCCACCTCGCAGCCAGAGAGAAGAAAGCCATTGCTAAAAATATTTAAAATACGGCCTAGTTCTGAAATTTCATCTGCCATATGCAATTGAGCCATTATTGAGACAAACCCATGCGGTGGTAATAGGGGATACTGAACTGAAGCAGCCAGAAAAAACATGTTGCATAAACAGTGAGAGCTGTGCTGTGTTTTTTTGTTGTTGTTGTTCTTTTTTGTTCCACCACCACCTTCGGAAGAATTAAACTAACTTAGTCGTGCCAGGATGAAAGGCCTCTGCAGAAAAATGATTTTGGAGGAAATGAAGACTTTTTCCAATCACATAATTTTCTTGAAGTGACAGGGCCCTCCAATTCTTCAAACTTCCACCTTACAAATGGAAATTAAAAATATGGTCCCAGTTGTCAAAACACACATTTACCATAAATAAACCCATTAGTCACTGCAAGGTTCTCTCTATATGAATTATACTGTCTTATGAGCAATTTTAGTTTGAGGCTACCACACTGTAGAGACTAGCTGTACGTCTCTTCTCTGATACTTAAAAAACAAATACAACATCCTCTGCTACAAAGAACGATAGCCTTTGAGCAATGTGACATTTATTATTATAAAGCACTTGTGAAAATATGTTTTCTTAATAAAAATTGAACCATCAGTGGACATCATCTGAGCCCAATGAAACCCGTCAGATAGCGGCTGCACATAAATACACACACATTTATGAAATGTACGTACAGATTCACTGTGAGGAATTAGAAATGCAGTATTTATGTGGTGTTTTTTTTTTTTTTTTTTGGGCTTTTCCACCACCCAGACATAAAATTCACACACGAACACTGACAACCGTGAAGATTTGGGTCTCCCCTTGCAGGACAGCCACAGGTCTCTGCCACAGGAGCCAAAAGCGGTGCTCTAGTTTGCATTCCTAAAGCCTTTATCCTCTTTCTTTCAGTCAGAGCTCAGTCCACACACCTCAACAATTATTTGAATCCAATCTTTCCCAAACTTGCAATATCATCTTACATTTGCCATGCAGCTTTTAATGCCTGTGTCAGGAGTTCTGAAAAGCGTACAATTTGTGGATCCTTAGCACTCAGAGAGGGAGCAGGGGGTTTCCCAGCAAAGATGCAGATAATTTTCAGAAATTTCCCTTACTCAAATTGCTTTTCTTAACTGCCACTCAGTGTCACACGATCCCAGAAGTGTGCAGGCTATACGATAGAAATGACAGCTCTAGATTTCTAAATTCTAAAATAAAAGCTACAGATAGGGAGTTTGGGAACGCAGAGCCAGCACTTGTTGACATCAGATCAGGAAAAACTGTTACAAATAAAATCATCTTTATAAACACTCAAATATAAGCAATTAACTTTTTTTTTTTAAGCTTGCCAAAAAAAATCAATTTATTACAAGAACTAGCATAGTTCTCTATGCAAGTATTGGACTGGGCCTGTTAGTAGTAACTTCCTAAGACATCCCCCAAAATTTGTTCCAAATATTACCACCATGCTTGCACTCCTGTAATCTTCTCTGGACTGAACATCTCCATGGATATCTTTTACTCTCTCCTCACAAGCTCTGTCTCTCAGAGATGAGCTAAATGAAGTTAAATGGCCCTTTTAATACCCCATTATACAAACAATCCCTTCACAACACCACGAAGAATAAGAGATTGATTTATATCGATATTTACAGAACAACAAAAGGAACAGAAGCAATACATAAAAACACTGCTGTCAATAACGAGAGGAAAACAAGTATACTATTACTTACTATTACCAAAATACATGAGACCCTCTGTTCTCTCTGGGGGAAAGAAATGGGTCTCACTGGTGGGACGGTGCATCCTACATCCTAGGTAGGAAACTCAATGTATTCTCCTGTTCTCTTGCACCACTAAGCATCTGCAGCTTTCTTTGTTTTTACCTCAAGGCCAAACTCAAATTCTTGTGATGAAAGCAAATCAAATTTACCTAATCTGAGTACAGATACTTCCTGTACAGGTAACACATTGACATACAAAGCCTAATATGTATCTTCAGCACATTCTGGCACCCTCTGGGATGAGGAAAGGTAGCTCTGTGACATAAGGTCCCTTACTGAAGTTTCACCATTATGTAGTTCAGTAATTAAGTAAAGTTGTCAGCTCAGTATTATGGCTGAAACATTCAAGTACTGCATACAGAACTTATTTTTGTCATCTATCCAAATGCTAATAAAGTTTTCTCTAAAGCTGGAAAAGGCACCTTTTTGGATCATACAAATCCTATTACAAAGCACTCTCTAAAGAGCTTTTAAGGCATTCTTATGGAAAAATTTCAGTTGCTTTGCCTGAGATGGTAATGGCCCAAGTTGTGCAGGTCCAAGTAGGTCTGATGAAACATGGTATTAATTTTCAAGCTCACCTGTTTAACAGTATGCATCTAAATTAACCACCCCGATGACACGAAGTGCTAACCACCTGCTTCACACACCATGGCACAGACAGGATAGCTCAGCCAACGACAGGATACGATTATGTCTATGGCTTATTGCCCTGTCAAATCTGTAAATCTTCCTGAAAACCCTTGCTGCTTGGTAGCGTTGTCTGACCTCAGGGACAGAAGCTCATCCTCTCCCTTCCAAAAACAAGAGGCACTACCACCCAAGGGAAAGGAAATCTCTCATAGCCGTTCAGTAAAATAAGGCCTGCGGTGCACTCCTCAGCATTTCTCTCCAGATCCACCAGAAAACAGGAACACAGCCAGCCTCTGAACCACTGTGAACTACCTGAAATACTTTCCACTTGTTCCACTGGTTTGAGAAACATGCATTGCCTCCTACCTCCCACGGCAATCAAGTTTGGAAACTGGTTTACATTAGCAATGAATGGATACATCTAGGGAGAAAAAAATATATATATATTGAAATGTAGCTTGTTTTACCATGACAAAGTGAATCCATCAGGAGAAAAAAAAATACCACACCACTTAACCAACTTTAGAAGTGTGCAAATAGGATTTGGACATAAAGGACTTAAAATACACACATCTGTTTGTTACTAACGTGTAAGAAGTTACTTGGGCAATACCTTTCACGTGAACTGCTGCAGTCTGTTGGCAGCCTCCAAGACATACACAACAGGTAACTACGAAAAGCAACCCTGCTGTCTGCAGGTTTACATCTGCTGAGTAACTTTGTCATACAAATTCGTTATCCGTGCCACTGGAAACTGTTCCAAATTCCTCAGATCAGAGCAAAACCAAAACATCCGTCACCACCTAATTTAACTACAGTGCAGAAAATCATGTAGCACAACGCACTGTAATGCCCTCGCGGATTTAAGACCCACTTCCTCGGGTCTCTGCATTTCTGGTGCAGCTCCTTCCTGCTTCTCCTTGCAAATGGGAAGCACGTGGCAGCACAGCGGGGGCAAACTTTTGTACCTACCACTCCCACGACTGCTGTCCTACGATGAACAGGACAGCAGTCCTGGGAACACGGGAGCAGAGACATGCCACATGTCCCCATCAACGTGCTCCTGTCAGCATAGCAGGCTACAGGGATGCAGACCGTGCTCAGTGAGGATGAAACCTTCAGCACACGGCAGCAAGACACGACTAAGCACGTGGGAAGTGCACTGTTTTCCACAGGTAATAAAGCACTTAATTTCCCTATCCTCCCCATTCCCACTGCTGCTAGAGAGACCACGAATGGCAGATCTCGATGTGTAATTCAAATGCACTGAAGTTCCTCATTGCAATGGCTTCAAGAACTTCCAAGAAAAAAAAGCAGAGCGATCAGTGTATTTTTCCCTAATTTCATCCTCAGATTAAGAATGTAAATCCTTTTTAGGCAAATTTCTCCACAAGTTTCTAACTAAGCGAAACTGGCTTTGAAAATACGATATAAGCAACTAAGAACAGGATGGATATATATACATACAGGATATATACACACACACATTTTTTTTGTTTGTTTTTGAAAGCACAATATGGCCTTTACGAAAGACAGCCTCACCATGATCCACCTGTGAGCACAACGGCTGCATTAGTATCCAGAGAGCTGCAGAGCTCTGTGATAAACTGCAGCACTGTATATTTTTGACTTGCTCATCTGCACTCAGGCTACTAATCCATCTCTGCTAGGACAACTGTAAGACAACTATACTGGATGTTACACCTTTTTAAGCAGAAACAGGCAGCTCTGCTAAAATACACTCACACACAAAAAAACAACCACAATTAAACCAAAAGCAAGAAGATCCTGCCTAAATTATTGCAAGATTTCTGTCCTTGTGTATTAGGATATTAAGTGTATATGGATCTTGTCTAAGAAAAAAATCATATTTGATATCAAACTGATACAGCTCTAATAAAACTGATTATATTTTTAAACAGCTGCAAGCATTTAGTTTCCTACCTTCACAACAGGAAAGACATTTGATTTTCAGCTTAAATCTTGAGTCTTAAAACATGTAAGAACTGTATATTTTTTAAAAATGCATCTCTGAAATAATATGGATTTTTTCAATCAAGTTTGTTTATGCTACTTTCCTCTACAGAGGCCCATCCATATGACAATCCCTGTTTTTACTTATTGGCCATCTTCCTGCCTTTACAAACATCTAAGTTTGTAAATGAAGAGCTCAGAAGAGCTTCTCTTACCTTAAAAAAAAAAAAAAATAAATTAAAAGCATTCCAAAAGCAGGGGGGGGAATTCTGAGGTGAAGTACTTTGGTGGAATTTCTGACATATCCTACCGTTACTTGAGCTGCCCAGCACAACTCACTCCTGCCACGACCTTTCTGAGCAAGCGAGCCAGCGCAAGTTAACTCCTTACGTGGCGTTATGACGTATGCTCATTATGAGATCACCATCCACAACACACGTCACAGATCTGGGGAGGAAACAGTTTTGAAACCAGAAGCAATGTCTTCTCAAGTAACTACTGGTGAAACCCAACATTTGAAACACACTGCGTCAGAAATACCACTATCCCTAATGCTGTTGTCTACCTGCTGTGCTAACGGGTTGGGTTCTGATGAGCGAGTTAATTCTGAAATAAAACATCCAAGAAAGGGGGGGGGAATGAACAGAAGCACACCTCGAATCACCCATCCCTAACTTACTGTAAAACCAAATAACCTCTTCCAATCAGCATTCAGACTAAAGTTTCATGAAAAAATCCATTCAGAGAATTATAATTTATGTTATCTTTACTAATTTTCATATGAGAAAGCTACAGAAGTTGCTCTGTGATTTTTTTCTCCTGGAGCACTTGAATAAAAACCTTTGTCATATTGTCCAGAACTGGACTCTGACAGAAGGCAGATAAACTATGCACGAGACGAGATGCTCTACCTTGGACTTGCCAGCTCACCTAAATATCATCTTAATCCCCTAAGTATGTCAAGACACCACATCCTGCGAATGGCAATACCATCTACGCAGGCCCTTCATAATTATTTTACCCTGTTTATTATTCTATGTGGAACTCAAATGAGCATAAGTGCATCTGAGCAGCCTGTATCACACTGCAAAGGTAACCAACAGCAAAGTTGGTCAGTTTTACAGAAGAAAACCAGGAAATGAAATACAAACACTACTTTTTTCCTCACAGGAAGAAGAGGGACGACCTACCCGATGCAAGTGCCGTGGCCAGCGCATGGACGCCTGCTTCGGAGACAGGCCGTTCCCCTCAGCCCCCTCAAGGCTCCAGGTCACCACCCCACCTTTGCAGGCACCAGCACCCCCAAAAACCTTCTGCAAGCACCCTGCCAGATGCTGCTGAAGCCTTTCACTCCCAGAATAACCACAGCCGCACACAACCACCAGGTTTTCAACAGGTAATACACGCAGCCTCACCACCGGCTTTAAGCAGCACAGAATTTCACAGCAAAAAGGCAATACGAGACAGATTCGCCATCCCCGAGGAATCACTTTCTCAAGATAGCCGGTATTTGGACCCCAAATGAAGGAACAAAACAGTGTATTTCATGTGTTCAAATATCCATAGCAACTTTGGAGAGAGAGGGCCTGTTCCAGCTTCTTAGAGCCCTCTCCGGCGGTAAG
Source organism: Cygnus olor (assembly GCF_009769625.2). Classification (NCBI taxonomy): domain Eukaryota; kingdom Metazoa; phylum Chordata; class Aves; order Anseriformes; family Anatidae; genus Cygnus; species Cygnus olor. The sequence goes on along the minus strand of NC_049172.1, from coordinate 37,210,369 downwards.
GCTGTCACGCACTTCACCACAGTAACTGGTGAGGGGAAGCTTGTAACTTCGCTCCTCAAAATCAGTTTTGGTTTTGCTACTCCACACTCACAAGTCTCCATTGTCAGTACCCACTGCCGGCATTTCTCACAACAGAAGTGTTACTGAGAAGGGCAGCGAACCCTGGTGTAAATATCAAGGTAGAAAATGTTTAAGAAATGAAAAGAAGGAGAGAAAATAAATGGATTTTTCTTCCTGTTTTGCATTATGTAGAATACACATTAAAACGTGTTAGAGAAAGTAAGCCCAAGACAACTCCTCCAAGTGAAAAAACATAAAGTCAGTTTTTCTGAGGGTAATTTTCAAAACTGCAGCAATCCAGACCTTAAATAATCTCATGCTAACAAGTTTGTAGGCTAAAAGTTACTTATGCCATCAAAGAATGAAAACAGATAGCACTGTAACCTCTGCATGGCATCTCCACTTTCACTGGAATGCAAAGATCACAAGCTCAGCCCAGAAATTCGCTGTAATGCAAGGATCCACAGATGATTTTGAACCATTACTTCACATCCAGTGAAGGATTACACGCCAGAGCACTCCAGCCCATTTGGAGCTCAGGATGGCTGCCATTCAGTCACAGAAGCCTACAGCAAAAGTATGAGTTCGCTAAAGTCTTCAAGGCTACCTGCTTCAATGAGAACCAAAGCTATGTTGAACAAATAAGGATAATGTTTGCCAAAAACATCATTAAAAATTGGTTGTTCAACGTTTGCAGCAGTTTTCCCTGTGCTGCCTCACTTATGCTCTGGAACGCAACCCAGAGCAATCAGAACAACAGCCACCAGCTTCTGGGACCGAAACGAACGACAGCAAAAATCACATCTGAAATGTAACAATCTTTTTAGCAGTCCAAAGACAACTACTGCCAGCTAAGATATAGTTTAAAGTCATTTTCCTCAAATACTAGAGCATCTGTAACCACAATATTCTGCATAATCAGAAGTGATAGGAAATGCTACGATTTCTCTCTTGGCTAAGTGCTGCTCTATCCTCCTTAAGGAAATGTCTTAAATGATTAAAAAAAAAAAACTCCAATACTTTTCATAACTCTTCCACTCTCTCATCTGCCATAACCAACTCCCTTCCTCCCTTCAATTAAACCCAATGAACAAGTGCCATAATATCACCGTGGATTAGATATGAGCCAAAGCAAAAAGGAAGCTGAAAATATTGAAAATGGATACATATCTGTGGATCTTAAACTTATCATTCCAGTACATCCCCTTCCACCACCAGCACTGATCACTGGTCTCCCTCCAACCTCACAAATCCTTACAGCACAAATCCTTCACTCTGTCATTTAGAGCACGGTATAAAAGCCAGTCTACATGCACGTGTACTGGTCTGTACAAATACAGCTACATGGGCACGTTGGCTGCTTGTTGTGATAAGGCCCAGGGCCAGAGTCAAGCCGGGGACCAATTCTCTGTTCCTTACCTAGGCATGCAGCATCCCAGGGCTCTCTGTACAGGCTGGAGATTTTTCAGAAGCAGCATGAAGACAGAGCAGGAAAGGTACCCCTGCGCTGAGGTATTTATGGCTGCTTGTCCGAATCCCCTGGCCTGAGGAAAATGAAGCTGTAATTGCCTTATTCAACCCCCTGCACAGCACAAAGTTAAAGCAATGCAGGGAGGAGCCCCTAGTGTGAAGAAGGGAGGAGGAGGGCACGAGGCAGAACCCAGCAGCCCCACCTGCAACCAGTGGGGCAGAAATCAACTCCACCAAGCTTCAATCGCTGAGCACCGAGGACCTTACAGAACAGAGCCCAACATGAACACCTTATAGAAAACGGCCCTGGTAAAAAAAAAATATGGGAAAGAAAACGTGGGAACTGTTGGTCTTTCTGTTTATTAGCTTACTTATTCTGAAAGTCATAACTTCAACCCTCTTTTGTGCTCCATGCATGCTATGGTTGTGCAAAACTGACAAGCAAACAGCAACCGATCATCTCCGCTGCCAACAGCCTGCACAGTTACAGACATCTACAGAAAATGCACGGAGACTACGGGTGGACTTGTCTCTTCCCTCAGGTCAACTAAACAATAAAGTATTCATATCTTCTTACCAATTACACTGTATGTGGTGGCAAACAAAATCGATGTGAAAGAGGGAAGCCTCGAAAGAAAGCAGCTCAGCCCCTTCCTGTAGGCAAAAGAAAAAAATCAGCCGCTGCTATCTCATTAGCCACTGCGAGTTTAAAAAGACATTTTCTCTTACCCCCTGTGAAAGTGGGTTTCCAGCATTCAAAAAGCAAACAACAGCAGACTACAAACATTGTGGAACTGAAGCACGTGAGGGGGAAGCAAAAGAGTGATCAAAATTATATGATTTTATGATTCACCATCTTAGACAAACTAGGAAAATAAATACTTCAGATAGCTAAGCCTCCCCAATTCCCACTGCACATACAAGTATGTTGCTTATCTGAACAGCCTGCGAGATCCCTGACTAGAAAACTGATTGCAGGTTCAAAACTTCAGCCTGAGACTGTACTTCACATTTCAATGCAGAAAACAGTGTACTTGAAGGATTCCAGTCAGCAGTTCCTGGCTGTCAGACCTGTCCTTAAACCCCTGCTAATCCAAGCACATCTCTCCCATGAATTATACGTACTGGAGTAACATGCAAGCAAATGGCATGTACACGCGAGTGTTTAAGGAAAAATGAACTCTGACTTTTGCTGCTTCTCGCAGTCTTTCCCGTGCCAGTGCCTGAATTAAGGGACAGAACAATCACGTCCACCTACCCCGGCGTTACTTAGCCTGGTTAAAAAAACGTATGCTAGCAGGTAAGCATGTTTCAGCTAACACATCCGATACGTCTGTCCTGGTATAAGGGCGAAGTTTCACAACAGGATTAAGGTGTTGTAAGACTGTGCTGCCCATGGGAGGGACAGTCAAACAAACCATGGCTCTGACCCAGCTGAACAGTAACCCAGAAGAAAAGGAAAAAAAAACGTTTCCGTCCTCCCTACCCACTCGGTAGGTCGAGCCAGCTGACAGCGGAGCGACACGAGCAAAGGCTAGCACTGGCAAAGGGAGGCGGCAAGAAAACACGGCCACTGACAAGAGCATGAAAGATGAGACTTCCTCGGTGGCGGCAGCTCAGATTTACACCAGCTTAAGCCACTTGTGAAACCTTAAGCTTTAGGTCAAGTTACCACAAATTTAGGTTAACCTAAATGCTACCAATTGTCCCAACACAATCACGTGTTAATATTTTTGGCTCTGCGTTAGCAGAATGAGTTTTGGACACGTTCCAGCTAGAGTCATTCTTCCTGAACTTCACAATGCCTAAAACTTCACTCCGGGACTTCTAACACGTGCTGTTTGTCAGGCTGAAGCGTGGATTTCACCATGGCTGGCTACAGTATGTCAAAACACAACTTTTCCTGCTCCAGCTACGGCTCGTAATGACCCAGCCCACTATCTTTTAGAGAGACACTTTCAGTCGGAGCACACGAAGGTCATGAGGGACTAGTAGTGCTTGAAGCGAAGAGTCTCTCCATTCCTTTCCATTTGCTAAGCTGGAATCTATTGTGCTGACGAGCTGCAAAAGGAGGTCAACGCAAGAACTCCTTGTCCTAGAGGACAGCAATCGCACGGGAGAATCAAGCATGAGTTGATATGAAAAGGAGAAGAAAAATGGGAGAGGCTGTGGAATAAGAAAGATCCACCCTTAGAGGAAGAGCAAAATAAAAAGGGTTGCACGATGACTCCTTCCATGAGGCGTATGAAAAATAAGAAGTGTTGTTGGCCTGGGATTTAATTCTGGTATCATCCCAGTTTTGCATTAACTATTGACTTTACCCCAGCGCGAACAAGATCAGACATAGCTTACAAACGAAGAGATGTTTCAGCCTATTTAGTCATCAGGCATCAGTAAGGACTGCAGCATTTGACCTCTTCTGGAAAATAAGAATTAGCCAAAATACGATTTTTCCTTTTCATCTTTGCAATCCTAGAGAAATAGACCTTTCCTACCACGTAACCGATAAACTCCTGAGCGTGCAGAGCGAGTCACACCACGACACCGCCTGAGGAAGAGCACAAGAGCTGCGCTCAGGTGTATGAAGGCACATGATAACTACAGCAAGGTGCACCATCAGTACAGCAGGTGTAAGGTTTAAAAAACCGCTCGCAAGACCAACGGCGTTATTCAACATTCGATATCTTGAATAAAATTAGCCATGAGTCACTGAGAGAAACCAAGAAGTTATGCATTCCACTGGGGATACCTTTTACAAGAAAAAGGAGAAAGGAAGGGGGAAACTACTTCCCTGTGCTGCAGTATCCGCCAACGGGGAGGAGACACAGCCAGATTTCTGTAGTTCTGAGCGTGCCATTCTGTCCCGAGGCAAAGCAGGCTGAAGGGACCGGCCTGCCCATCTCCCTTCCCTCAGGTAGAAGAGCAACGTGACCATTGACTTCCACGAGGCAGCGCGTTAGCCCAGGATGGGTAAAAAGCAGTATTGGAAAATACTGTGTTTGCCAGCCGTGTTTTCTCTAACTCTAAACTAATTCCGAATTGGCATAGTTATGCCTTGGCAGGGGAACAGAAAAGATGATCTAATAGGTCATTTGACTTCCGTCACTAATTTCTATGATCTAAATAACATTTTATGGTGTTTAAAACTCAGTTTCCTAAAGGCTGCTTTTAGGGTTAGGAATGGTCGGTTTGACAGTGGCTATCAAGCCCATAACGATGCTAAATCAGAAAAGAGTTTAAGAGCTTTTAAAATAGGAAAAAGTAGCTCCAGACCCTTTTTATGTTACAGTAGAGCTCAGATGCAAATCAACGTGCATCGGAAGGTCAATGTGGTAATTACAGAAGCAGCGTTTCACTGGGCAAAAAAATGACAAGAACACCCAATAAGAAGAGCAGCGTCAGGGATAAGACAGAGAGGCGACTTCACTTGGCAATATATATATTATATCCACTATTATACACTAAATATTTATTATTTATATTATACAGACACACATATATCACCTCTGAACCATGCTCACACAATACCAGGGATGCAGAGCCAGAAAACTCTTGCACTTAAAGCAGGAACTGAGAAGGCAGATTAGCTCACAAAGAACCAAAGCACTGAAATAATGCGCTGATGTTTCCTGGAACCAGTCCGAAGATGAGCAGCAGAGTTTTGGATGGCCTGCAAATTTTCCCCATACTTCTTTCAAAAGCCTAGCTGGTACAGCATTCTAATAATCCAACTCAAAAGCACGGAAAACAACTTTGGCTTTTGCCAGGTTGGACTGGGGAAAAAAAAAAATGTTCTCCCTGCTATTTATAAAGAATTTTAATTTTTGTGCACATCGCAATCGATGCCTGCATGGAAGCAAACTAGTGTTGAAACCCACTGTTCTCCTCAAATAGGATAGGCTAAAATAGCTATAAATTGAGATACTCCAAAATTCAGCCAGTGAAAGCTCAGTCTGTATCAAGACACAAATTCAGCGTAGATCAGCACTTTACAAAATACAGGCGAGCCTATGCTCCTACGTGCCTTTTCAAAAAAAGGCTCCCATTGATAACTGCCTGTCAGTTGACACAGAGTCCTAAACAGTGGAAAATGCATAATCCCTTTCATGAACTCAGGGAGCGAGGGTGCACCCCGTGGGGGTGGTGACAAGGAGCATTGTACGCGCCAGAGAGTTCCTACTCCGTCCAATGAAGAAAATCAGAGCGCGTCTTTCAACGACGATCGCCTTCTACATATGCCTTTTACCCACCTTCTGGGAGGGTCTGCCGGGCACCTCGCTGCCCGGCCCCCTGTCTCTGAGTTTGGAGGGGGGCACGCACACACTCCAGTAATACTTTCCTTGGATTTGCCTTGCCCTCCTGATGAAAAAGCATTGCAGACGGTGTTTCTCACTGCGTTTGTCGTCGTTGAGTCCTAACTGACTGCCTCAGCTCCAGAATGTGCACTTTAATAATGGGAGGGAAGGATTTAACGATGGTTTTGTGCGAGGAGTAACGCGCTAGCAGACCCGTAGGATTGTGTCACTGTGAACCTCTCAGCTGGAGGTCACCAGAGAATAGAGAAAGGGAGAAAACCCCAACGTGTTGTTTTGTGTTTTCTCAAGCCGGAATGAAGTATTATATAAAGTTGAACTGTTTCGGTAAATGGAAATCACGATGCATTTAAACTGTGAAACTTAGCAAACTTGTGATTGCCAGAAGTGAAGAACTTTCTTTGTACCATAAAAGTCTCAAGGAGAATACCTTCCAGTTGCTTTGAAAGGAGCAGTTTCCCAGGTTTTAAGTACAACTTCCACGTGCCTACGAAGGTACCCTCATGTTCTCAGGTGTTAAGACAGAAATCGTAATCGACACTCTACAGGTGAAACGAAGCAGATTATACTTCCAATTTTTGCTACAACGCTTCTTGCAAATGCTCTTAAAAACCCAGCGGTTGGTGGGAAAGGGTCCTCTCCGATAAAGTGCCGGGGTTTCTCTTTAAGCTCAGAGCGCCGTGCACACCAAGCAGAGATAAATGGCGTGCGGGCTGCCAGCTCAGACACAGCCACAGCTCCAGCCCCGCCGCTTGCGTGCCCTCCCCTGCAGCCGGGCTTCCCCCACCGCGCCGCAGGTCCCTCGCGGCGGCAGCCGGGGCCGCCTGCCCTCCTCCGCCCGCTTTGCTTCCCCAACTTTCGCACCTTGCGCATCCCCCCCCCGGCCCCCGGAGGGGAAGGGGGGAGCAGCGACTCGCTCGGCTCGCTCGGGGCCGCCCGGCTCTTCCCCGGGGGGGGGCCGGGAGAGCCCAGAGGAGGCGGAGGAGCCGCCAGGAAGGCGGCGAGATGTCAGGGAGGCTGCTCCGCTTCCTGCTGGCCAGGCTCCCCCCCGGGCGGCTCCCGGGCGGCGGGGCGGGATGCTGGGGGGGGATGAGGGGCGCACCCACGCACAGACACACGCGCACGGCGCCCAGCTTTTGTCTGCCGCCGGCCGGCCCCGTCCCCACCTCCCCGCCCGGGGCGGACAAAGCGGCCGGCAGCGGGCCGGGGGTGAAGGGGACGCGGAGGGACGGGACGGGGATGGGACGGGACGGGACGGAAAGGGGACGGGATGGAAGTGGGATGGGGAGGCCGCCCCCCGCCGCTCCGTCACGGTTCCCCCCGCGGGGGCCGGCGGCAGCTGCCGCCCTGCGGGACCCCCCCGCGCGGCAGGGGAGGGAGCGAGGGAGGGACGTGCGGGGCTTGTAAACCACACGCCTCCTCTCCTCTCCTCCTCCGCCTCCTCCTCCTCCTCCCCGCCGGGCTCCGCCGCCCATTGTGCGCCCTGCAGACGGCGCGGCCGCGGCTGCCCCCTGCCCGGGAGAGGACGGGGGGGGGGGCTCCGGGACACCCGGGCGCTGCCCCCCCGGAGCCGTGCCGAGCCGTGCCGCCGGCTGCCGGCCGCGACCTGCTATAAATAAGGCCGGCCCTGGCAGCGGGTCGCGGCTCCCCCCGCGCCGCCTTTGATTATTCATCATGGGAGCGGGCTGGGAGTGGGAAACTCCGCTTCCTACTCGCGGCTCCGCTCCGTGAGGCTCAGCCCCCGCCCCCTGCCACCCCCCCCACCCCCCCCCCGCCGCTCGCCGAGCTCCTTAAAACCCGAGCAAACTTTAGGAAGCGGCTCAGCGCAGCCTGCTCTCGCCCGGGGCGCCGGCTGCCGGCCTCCCCCGGCGGCGGGGAGCGGAGCCCCGCGCCCCAAAACACGCACCCCCCGGCCCCACTCCCCCCACCCCCCCAAAAAAAAAAATATAAAGACACAACAAAAAGTTTGCTCGCTCCATGCAAGTTGCGCGAACGCCCCCCCTACACACACACACTCCGTGCCCGAGGCCGAGCCTCCCTCCCCTCCGGTGGGGGGCCCGGGCCGCCCCCTGCCCTTACCATGATCAGCGTGTGGTTCCTCTGCTCCGCCGCGGCGGGCTCGGCATCCTGCTGCTGCTTGCCCTGCTGCTGCTGCTGCTGCTGCTGCTTGGCGCCCGTCTTCTTGGCCCTCTGCTCCAGCGTCCTCTGGTAGAGGCTCACCGTGTCCCTGCGCTCCAGCTCCAGCTGCTCCGCCTGGGCTTGCTGGTACCTGCTCTCGCAGCTGACATGGTGCCGCCGGCAGCCCTCGATGCGCTGCCGCAGCCGCTCCACCACCGTGCTGTGCTTGGGGACGCCGCCGCCGGCAGCATTGTTCCCGGGGGCGGCGGCGGGCGGGCCGTGGGGGGCGCCGCCGACCCCGAGAGCGGCCCCGCCGAGCCCGCCGCCCAGGTTATTGTTGATGCAGATGCCCCCGCCGTTGGAGGCGGCGGCGGGGGCCGCGAAATCCCCCATCGCCTGCCCCGCGCGCACTATTTTGGAAGAAGTTTGGAGCCTGCCCCCGCCGCGCACGCAGTCCCCTCCGGGGTCCCGGCGGGATACTTTTCAGAGGGCCGCCGGGGGGAGGAGGGGGCGCCGGCATGTAGCGGGCGAGCGGCGAGCCCCGGCGAGCGTCCCTCCTCGCCCCCAGCCAATCCCCCTCGAGGCTCTCCAAAACATGAAGCGGGGAGCGAGCGGCGGCGGGGGGGGAGAGGAGGAGGAGGAGGAGGAGAAGGAGGAGGAGGAGGAGGAGGGAGAGAGAGAGGGAGGGAGGGAGGAAGGCGGCGAGCGGAGGTGCCGGGAGGTTATCGCCGGCGGCGCGGCCACCCGCACGGCCAGCTGTGCTGCTGCTGCTGCTCCTGCTGCTGCTGCTGCTGCTGGTGCTGCTGCTGCTGGGGCGGCCGCCCCCGGGCGCTACGGGGCCGCTGCCTGCCCCCCATCGCCCATCGCCGCGGGACCGCCTCCTGCCCCCGGACACCGCTCCGCCGCCGGGGAGCGAGCCGCATGCACGCGCGCGGGGACGCGGGGACGCGCGCCCCCCCCAGCCCCGGTTCTCCGCCGGGCACGCGCCGCGCGCCCCCCCGGCATGGAGCGGGGCGGGGGGGCCGGCGCCGGGGCTCCCCGCCTAGAGAAAAGTTTTGGGGCCGCCGCCGCGCCGCGCCCGCTGCCCGCCCGGCCGCATACCGGCGGGGGGGAGCCCGGCGAGCGGCCGCGGGGCCGGGGCCGAGGCCGGGGTCGGGGGGGGCAGCAGCAGCAGCGAGGCTCCGGGGCGCTGCCCCAGCGCCGAGCCCGTGCCGCTCCGCTCCGCTCCGCGCGCTGCTGCTGCTGCTGCTGCTCCTGCCGCCGCTCCTGCCACCATCACAATGATCGAGCGCCCTCCTCCTCCTCCTCCTCCTCCTCCTCCCGCCGTGCCCGCGCAGCGCTAGCAGGACGGCGGCGGCTCCCCCGGGCCGGCGGGGAGGCAGACCCGGGGACGCGGTGCAAAACCCGGCGCGGAGCCGCCCGGCAGGAGCGGACGGCTCCCCCCGCACGGCTCCCCGCGGCCGGAGGGGGCCCGCACCCCCCGGAGGGCTCCCCCGGGCCGCGGGGCTCCTGCCCGCGGGGACACCCGCCCCGTTCTCCGAAGGGGGGTCGGGGACTGGGGAGCGCGCCGTGCAGGGCGCGGGGCACTGCTCCGCAGCCGGCTTTGTCTGCTCCAGCCGCTCGGCGGGTGACATTTGCTTTTCGCCTCGTCCCCATCGCGACGGCGACAGCACCGGCCGTCCGCACCTTGCGAGGCCCCCCGGCACCAACGGGCCTGCCTGCCCCCCTACCAACTTTCCTTCAGCAGCAGCCCGAGGAGCGCAGCTGCCGGCTGCTCCTGGCGCTCGCCCCTCGCTCAGCACGCGGGGAGCAGTCCCAGCTGTGCTCGGGGGGGGGGCTGCGAGCCCTGCCTCGCTTGCGGGGGACCTCTTCAGTCCTCCCTCCGGCCCCAAAACGCCCCTGCGTTGCTCTCACGCAGACAAACGCGTGTAAAAAGGCCGAATGCGAGGGCCGGCGGGGAGACCCGGGGGCTGTCTCGCTCGTTTTTGTGGAAACGGAGTGCCGGCAGGCCAGCGCCTCGGCCGGCTCCGCTCAGGTTGAACTTCCCCGTACTTTTTGGGCTCCTCCGCAGTGCCCCCTGCAGCCCGCAGCCGGCACGCAGACAGCTCGCTGCAACGCTGCTCCGAGCCCAGCTCCGCCAGGACACCGAAACACGCCGGAAGGCTGCCGGTTATCCCTTTACTGTTACCGCTATTTGTAGGGGCTGCTCCCTGGGGCACGTCCCAGCCGTTGTCTTGTTTTCCTTACGACTAACAGTACGCATCACTTCTCAGGCCACACGGAGTAACACACCCCAAACTTTCAGCGTTCCGCTTGGGCAGCGAGCACACGACATGCTATATCAAGTGCATGCTGCATTGCTAGAGAATTAAATTCCAGCATATTTCAAATTTAGACTTTTTTTTTTTAGTCTCTCATCTACCTATTTTGCTTCCGCCAGGGGACGATGATTTGAGCAACAGGTTGGTAGTAACCAAAGCGCTTAATGTTTGAAGTCTTGCAAACAGATGCATCATCAGGTCTGTGAAAAACATCTGAATGCGTTCCAAAAACAGTTGATTCTGATCAAAAGACACGTTTGAACTGGCTGAGGTTGAAACAAAGCCGAGCAAACTTGTAGCCCTCTGTTTCCCCATTCATGTTAACAGCAAAAGTGGTGACACTTGCATTAGTCTATGGCACAACCTTGTAGAAGACAGAGCACTATCCCCTGCGTCTAAAGACAATCAACAGAATTAGCACTTCATAAAAACATCCATTACCTGTGTCATTTTGCAGTCGTCATTCAGAACCCAGGAGCTACAAGTAATAATTTTCATCCAACAGGAGAGTTTTCTGTTTAAAACCAAGTCCTGAATGGCAATTGTAAAGCAGCATAATAGAGATGAGATTTCACAGTTCATTTTTGCATTGCTTTTATTTTAAGGATACTTACACAAACAATTACCGGCTTCTGAAGAAACAGGGCCAAAAACTGCTATTTAGGGAACTATTTAAATTCAATTTTTGCAAAGGACAGCGTTTCTGCTAAGCCAGCGAGTCTGAATAAATACAAGCTGAAAAGAAAACGTCAGGTTGGAGCTTGGACAAGGCAAGGAAGAGAGAAGCTTCAGTGCTGTTCTGCTACCGCCTGTCGTCATCCAAACAGATGTTCCTCGCAGCCTTGACCAAACAACTCTGTAATCAGACACAAGCACAGACTCACTCGTGATAGATGTGTGCACTTATATCCGTGACCATGGTCTTGTGAGCACTCACCTTTTCATGCAGTAGTTCACCTTGCACACGGAAATATTTGCGTTTGCTCTACGCTCTTTTCTTCCCGAGCATCAGCTTCAGAAAACTACCGTCACGACTGGCATTTTAAAGGAATCAAATACATCGGAGTTCCAAGTGATATAAGATGAACTTGCTGATGCCAGCAGTTGAACACTAATGCCTACCAGTATCAGCTGACAGGACGCTAATTGCTGGTTACAGGAGATGATTGCTTGGTAAAGGATCTATTCAGTGAGTTACGATTTTGAAAAATTATAAAGTGCAGGCCCTATCTGTGAAAAGATACGCAGTATGAAAATACAGCATACGTTCTCAAGATGATTATCATGACAGAGATCTGTCTAATTAGGAAGAATCTATTTTAATGCTAAGATATGAAAGAGCCCAGCTGGGAGAGGAATTTAGAGGAAGACACAGAAACATGACTGTTAAGCTGACAGCAAATGCAGCCTAAGCATGTTCCAATGACAGCTTCTAAAAAAAATTCATCTCAGCATTTAATCAATAGTGGCTTCAGAACAAGTACAGCCTTACAGATAATCTAGCTAGTCATATTAGTGGGAGGAGCTCCAGAAGTAATATAGAAAATAAGTCTTTGCAGAGCAACACACTGAAACCACTTCCCCTTTGTCAGCTGAGCTAGTGGTTATCCAGTAGATAGGCAACATTAAAAATACCAGGAGGATAAACACGGATCACACTGTATCAGGAACCAGAGATTTAATTCCTGGTGCTGCCACTCAGGTTGGAAGCTGCAGGTTTCGTGGCAGCAAGTTTCAAACCATCTCGGGCAGCAGATTAACCTTCTGAGTGGCCACCTGGGTAGAAACCTTTCCGAAAGCTCCAACTATAATTAAACAGTTTATGTCTAAATCGATGCACAGCACGGTGACACGGGTATCTGCTGGAAGCCTAACCTGGCGTCCACAGCTCAGCGTGTTCACTGAATGTAACTTTGAAAGCCAGCTGACAGACACCTCTTGGGTCTGGACGACGCATCCTTACACAATAAAAAGGGTTTCAAAAGATTTCTGCTGAAGGTTCTCTTGGGTACAGTGCTATGTAAGCGAGCAAATCAGGTGTACTTCAGTTACTCCTATAAGCTACTTATGTGCATGTTGCCTAATACACCTGTAGTCAAAAGAGAGTAACACTGTCGTCTCCAGAGTAGTTAAAAGAAAAGCCACATAGTAGCGGGCTGATTCAAAACACAACAAAACCAAACACAACACAACCTCCACGAATGCATCTGTGAAATCCAGCTACAGCATAGCAGCATGGCTAAAATTCTCTTGACAGAAGGGGTGGCCACGAGCTACAGTTGTCAGAAGATCCACAGCTGCAGGAATTCTCCAAGTGATGAACCACGTCTGGAGCAAAAGAAGTCTCTCTAAATAGTTAAGGAAAAAGTCATCAAGGTTGAAAAGGAACAGAAGAGCAAAACAATGAAGGGAGGAAGGGGAAGCAACAAAGAAAATCAGAAAGCCAGTTAAAATTGCAGAAGTCAGAACTCTAAGATAGACTGCAGGAAGTGGAATGATCACTATGTGTAAATACAAAAAAAAAAAAAAAAAACCACCCTCAAAACTATGTGCCTGCCAGCCTATACATTTCAAGTTGTAGAACAGGGGGAATCCAAGTCAGAATTTTTACAAAGTCCTTCAAGCTGTAAACATAAGTGAAAACTCCGATTCAGCAAGGTATTACAGCAAGACAGTCACATGGATTGAGACACACACACGCTCCGCTGAATCTGGGCTGAAACATGGGGAAAGGAAACCACCTGTGCGCTCCTTCTCTCCCGTTATGATTACAGATAGATCACAAGAATGTAAAAACAGTAAGTTTAAGATTAAACACCTATGTTTTGCTTAAAGGAAGCGTCTTACCTCAATTCTCTTCTGTTTTGCATCATGTGCAACTCTTGCAAGGGAAGTGCAAGAAAAATTCTAGAAGTTGGCACTTGGCAAGATCATTTGTTCCCCAAGTACCTCAGTATCTAACCCTTTACAGCGGGGGCTACGCCTGCATAATGTTGCCCCAGCTTTTGGGGAACCTAGTATTAGATTATCCAATTATAATGTAACACATGATTACGTGATTATAAATATGCATGCAAAATTCAGCAAAACAACTTGCATTGTGATTCATTCCACGTATGTTATCACTAGCTATATGAACAAATTTACATACTCAAGCAAGTTTCCAGAACACCAGTAAGAAAAAGCCAAGACATAAACAAGTAGACGTCTCCTCCAGCCAGGGGAGAAACGACCCGTCATGGCAAGGCTTTCGCACGTGCTTTAAGAGGAGAGAACTCTGAATGAGGTTCCAGACTGTAAATGCCTCTAAGTCCAGAAAGTTAATCAGTGCTAACAGACCTTCCCGAAGCTTTGAGAAGGCAGAGCTTAACTGTAAATTTTTCTCTTTGATAAATCTCTCTGATTTGGTAGCTATAGTCTCAGCAGACAGCCTCACACAAAATAAAAGAGAATTTTCCTCTCAACCTTCTAGCCCAAGTTCAAAAACTACTTTTGACTTTATATTGACGGTAATAGTCCTACAAAGAATATAAACTATGGGTCTGCGCTTAAGGCACATGAACAGAAATATCAAGGGTTGTGTTCTGTCCATTATTCGTGCACAGAGAGCAGCCCATAGGTTTTCACTTGTCATTAACAGCAGAGCTAAATAGGCATATACAAAATCTTGAGGGACACTCCATCCCTTTTGCACCTATTTCTCACCCAGCCTCTTGGCAGCTACCCTACATACAATCCATGCAGAAATTCGCAACTATTGTTATTTTAATAATAAGTTATTTTCAAGAAAGAGAAATGCTTTACATTCCTCCCCATGCCAATGTGCTGGCTGGTATTGCCATTGTTTCACTGCAACTGCTAGAGTTTACAATCTACAAACATACATGATTTTTAATATTTTTAAATGTCTCTGATGCAAGAGATGTGGCCACAGGGTGCTATGTAATGTTTTGGACCACTTTAGATGGCTCCCCAGCCAGTGCAACAACTATAGTTTACAATCTACAAATATACATGGCGTACATAAAATACTGTATTAAAAGTACATCACCGAGGTTGCAGTTTTGCAGTCAATGAGCTTAAAACCACCAAAATCAAAGTGCTTGTGCAATCTTTATTTGGCTTCCTTGCGTAATCCACAGTATGATGAAGTTTTCAAATACACCCTTACAAACTATTTTTCCACAGGATGTTTGCTTCATTCTGTACACAGAATTGTCAGCGCTCACCAGTGAACAGCTATTTAGTACATTTTTTTTCCCCTTTTTGTTCTGCATATGACCTCATGTCTATTTACTAATTCAAACCCCTGTTCGCAGACATTCATTTCCTCAGAATGACCACCACTATTACTCCACCACCACTATTGCTCCTGAGTGCTTCACATACCGATAAACTGATTTTCACAATTTAGTGCAAGTGAGAGGACAGTGCTCTTACTCATATTCGACACTGGAAACTGAAACAAAGAAATCAAGCTTAAATCGTTTGCTAAAATGCCTAATTTGAGCTGATTTTTTTAAAAGACTTAAACAACTTAAAGTACACTGTGTATTGTAAGAGCAGCCCACGTCAACTTCAGTTGGATTTGTAGATGCCTAGCACTTCTGTTAGTCAAAACCCCCTTCTCAAGTCAGGTACCTAGAAGATGAGGAACAGAGTAAGTGATCACCTGCAAGAAGGCGAGTTTAAGTGAACTGAGCAGCATCGCATAGGACAGTTCAAACATTCCATCTCAAACACACAAGTTCAGTAAATTTATTGGCAAAACCAGAAATCAAGGCCTTACAGGGAAAAAAATAAAATAATACATGCTGTTTTTCAGTAATCTTTTAAAAGAAGTCTTTTTGTCCCACTCTTTCTGCAGACACACCTTTCAAAACAGCCTTTTCTGAAGTTAAGTCAAAACATGCTGTGTTTAGAAAGCACTGCTCAGAGAAAGTTTCCTTGAAGCCAGAAAAATGCTAAAGAGGTAAGACGTTAAAATAACCTGAAAATCCCTAAAAGCATACAGAAGGGATTCCCATTCACGCTTGGTCATATTAACCAAAGCACAATAAACCAGTAACTACTAGCTACACTGAAAACCAAGCCTGCGTCCAGGCTATTTCCAGAGCCACTAAAGTCACTAGACAACATTCATCAGAAGTCTAGGACGCCTCCCATCTTAGCTCAGGCTTGCAGTTAACTAATGGTTTACATTCAGCAAACAACAGCTGATTAGATTCCAGTTAGACAGGAGAAAAATCCCTCTCATAGTATGAATAGTGAGACTTTAAATAGAAGGCTTATGGAGGCTGTTGAGTCTCCATCACTGAAAACTGTAGGAGCAGGGTAGACAAATTTGTCAGTAAGGACACAGATGTAATCGATTTTGCCGTCCATGGAACAGGGGAAGGGATTAGGTGACTCCTTAGGTCTCTTCCAGCCCTAACTTTTTGAAACGTTTTGATTACTTAGGGAGCTTGAAAGTTATACATGTATTTAAGCTGTTAATAACTTTATTTACTGAATCCTGACTTCGGTGTAAGGAGGTTACGTATGAACTTCTGTGTGGGTTCATCCCACAGGTGCATCTATCACAGAACTCTGAATGAACGCTCAGGAAAAATAAGCACAGGGTAAGCACATGCTGCCTCCCAGCCTTCAAACATTTTCAGGTTATGTTATGTGATTATCTAGTTAGTAGCCTCTTCAGCGTCTCTTCCAAGGTTCTACCCAGTCTCCTTGTATTCCCATAAACTCCTCGATGCAGAAGGTTCTTTGAAGAGTACCACCACTGACCCACACAGGTTGTCTGAAGAACCGGTTCCTTCGGTTTGTTCTGAATAAAACTCCCACAAGCTTCTTTTGATATCCCTCATTCTCGTATTATAAGAGAGGGTGAAAAGCCAAGCCCCTTCCACTGCTATCCAGACCTCTCAGTTCTGTATGTCTTCTTATATCCCCCCTATCACGTCTCTTCAGAACGAAGATTCTTGGCTATTCCACGTACGGAGTTCCTTAAGAGTTGCACGGACATCATGGTATACGTCTGATCATCCTTGCCATCTCTGAATATTTTTCAGTTCTAGTATGTTCTTTCCATGACAAAACTTCACGCAGTATTCAAGTGTACAAACCCTGGATTTCTATAGTAGCACAATGACTTCAACAGCAGCATAATGATCCTCTCTGGTTTGTTCTCTATTTGCTTCCTAATAATTCCTTACCTATAACTTTTTTTCTTCTTTTTCTTTTTTCTACTAAGTCAATATTTTCATTGAATTGTCTATAGTAAGCCAAAGGTCTGGTTCCTGAAGAAATTTGGTCCATCTTAGAAATGACCCAAAATCTGAAGATAGGATTATTATTCCCCAAGTGTATCACTATATTCATCTATGCTGAGTTGCACCCATCGTTTATTGTACAGTCTTTCAACATCTTTCTACTTTCCACGTAATCTGTCCTTGTATAGCCTCCTATCATCAGCAAAGCTTTGCCACCTCACTGATCACTTCCTTTCTCCTGGTCATTAATAGCACAAGGGGTAACTGTTTTAAACTGAAAAAGGGTAGGCTTAGATTAGATATAAGGAAGAAATTCTTCACAATGAAGGTGGTGAGACACTGGAACAGGTTACACAGAGAGGCTGTGGATGCCCCATCCCTGGAAGTGTTCAATGCCAGGCTGAATGGCGCTTTGAGCAACCTCATCTGGTGGGAGTTGTCCCTGCCGACTGCAGGGCAGTTGGATCTGGGTGATCTTTTAGGTCCCTTCCAATCCAAGCCATTCTGTGATTCTACGGTTTAAGACTATACTGAGCAATACAGGTCCCAACACGTACACCATATGAAACTTCATATGTGATCTCCTTCCTGTGGAAAAAGTGACCATTTACTTCCATCCAGTGATGGTCTACCCAGTGTTCAAGTCTTTTAAATTACATTGTCATCCATTCCAGGGCCTTCTTTCTTACGCAAGCAACAGCCTTATGTTGCCTGGTTTTCCTGAAACACTTTGATTCTGTTCAAAAGTTCTGTCGAAAGTCTTTTGTAAATTCAAGTTGACTCTACATTCATGTCAGCGACCCCTTCAAAGAAATTCGAGTTTTGTTAACTCTCACTAATTGGATCGTATTTATTCAAGTAGATACTAATTCAAACTCTTATTACCATATCTACTCATTCACCTGAAACAGATGTCAAATGTAGGTTTGCTGGACACCCGTGGAACCTTTCTTAATGACTGACACCACATTTGACACCTGATTTTCATGTACAGAGGGATATTGACGTGACAGGTTACATGCTGCTGTTAGGTATTTCACGCCTGAGTTCTTTAAGAATTCTTGGGTGAATTCTTCTGATCCTGAAGACTCCTCTGTCTTTGGTATCATTACCTCTTTTTAGAGGAACTCTCTGCTGAGTTCCCTGAATGCCCTGAAAGGGCTGCAGAATTCTAGTTGGAGAATTTCTCCAATTTCTTCCACAGTGAACAAGCATGCAGAGAGTTTATCTTCTCTCCAGCGACTTTGTCCTCCCTAAGAGTTCACTTTATACCACTATCATATCCAGACTCACTGACAATGTTTTCCCCTCCTGATGCACTGGAAGAATGACACTGAACTACTTTGGATTCTTTAAGCAAGTTAGGTCTTGGCCTCATCTGTAGGCTGCCTAATACTATTGTTAATATTGTATCTGTCATTGCTTATGATCCTTTCAGTCTTCTTCATTTAGTTGTGTCTTCAGCTTTTCACCTTCTTTCTAATAACCTCTCTTTGCTGTTTGGCCACGATGGCTTCTTTTTACTCTCTCATGGATGTCCAGTAAATCATGTGCATTAGCACTGTGCTTCCTGTTCGGTGTCCTGTTCGTAGTCTTCGTGATCCTTTACAGATTTAATTGCCTTGGGCGCCACTCTTTGTTTATTCTTGGTAAGTCTCCTCATATTGAAATGAACACAACAGCAGTAGATATTTTGGCCTCTGTAGCTCCCGAAAGATACTACATCCAAGAGTGTTACAGGTATTCTTAAAGAGTGAACTTAATATTCAGCAATACACATATATGGATATATATGCATTTACATATGTGCATGCATGTATATATATGTATGTGTTCATTATATATAATCACGCAAATTGCAATATAGGGCAGATGTGGCTGTTAAATGGGGAAGTGACTGTGAAAGGACTTCTGGTTCTTCATGGATATAACTAGACATGAGCAAGGATTCATTTGGATTTGATCTCATTTCAGATTTTGCCTAAAATGAACGCTGATAATAATTAGCATTTATTGCATGCAGCTCTCAAATCCTTCTAAGCATTATTATCCTTCTTTGCAGAGCAATTATGAGCCACAGAACAAAGAACTGGCAAAGACAAGACAGTACCTATGATTCTTCATTTCAATCTGCTACCTATATTGGCATCTCCTTTATTTAATAGGAACTACTAACTTTGCAAACTACTGGAAGTATTGCTTTGAAATCATGCTATCATAATCATAGTTAATTTTACAATAGTAAGCATGCCCAGATGAGGTGTTTACATGTTTGTTTTCAGCCTTTTTTGTCTACATGTAACCAGTATTTGTGTTGTAACAATATAACAAGCATGATTTTCACGCAATAGATAATTTATACTCACTTTTAAGTTGCTTCAGCTTGGTTTACATTTCTTAGCTCAACACAGCACTCTGATCAAATAAGGTAATGCAGACACAAAGCCCGATGCTCCCATGATGTATGTGGCAAATACCCTGGAGAAATCTAGCACCACAGATGAAGAATACCGAAGCACCATCTTTGCATAAATACACAGTCTATAAACAACACAGTCTATAAACAACAGCCCTTAAAAGAAGAAGCAAATTTTTAACTTTTAACCTTTCCATGGTGTAACATGGAAACCTATTATACATATTTTTTTTTTTGGCCTATTCTTTATCCTATGAGACGTGCAGTCATTCCTCTCCCACTTCACCTGTGCTTCCTGACTCCCATTTCTTCTGTTAATCTGTTACCCATCCAGAACTTAGTACAAAAGTGTCTTAGTTTTGCATGTCCCATTCACAAGGGGATAACCTGTTAGCATAGTCATTTTGCGTATTGATCTATGCTGACCTAGGTTCTCCGTGATTTTTTCACAGTAACTTGCATATTAGTTCTAGGGGAGTTTAAGTTCTAGGTCAGTTCACTGATAACTGTTTAATTTAAGGGGTAGAGTTACTTACTTCACTAGCCAAGTAATTTTCTTATCAAGACCTGCAAATGACAGTATATAGGATAGTAGTTCCTTTCATTACTTTTTTTTTTTTTTTTTAAATTTACATATCCTTTCTGGAGAATGAAACACATACTACCTCAGCTAGTCTGGCACCAGAAGCTTGATGCTTCTTTCTCTAAATTGACCAATATCAGACATTGCTAATTGTCAGGTAAGGCAGGGTCACAGACTTTACCTCCATACAGAAGAAAGAGTTGTACTACAGACTACCCAGTAGGTCATATTTTGTCAGCTTTTCCAGCACTCACACACACTAAATGGAGCTTTATTTAGTAATGCTTTGATACTAAGTCAAGCTTCACGATGCATATCATCTCAAGCTGGTATACCCCAAAGTTACTCCATTTAATTCCATCTTACCTGTTTTGTCCCAAAATAGGGGTTTCTTTGGTGTTTAATAGTGTGATTCCTCTTCAATTGCTATGTTAGTTTCACAGCATTCAGTTACAGTATGGATTAGGTACCTTTATATGCATAAAGACATCTCATGACCCGTGAAGATTAATGAAATTGAATACTGTAATTAGGAAAGCATCTAACTTTATGCAGACAGGAAAAAGCCAGGAAGCCACCTGAAGACGACTCTCATTCCATAAACAGCAAAGATACTGAATCAGCAGAGTGGATTATTCTTTGGGAGTCTACATCATTGTGTTACTAACTGAACAGCCCACTATAATGTATACTAGCTATATAGACTTAGTTATTCTTTCATGGTCCTTCAACATAGTTTTATAGCAGTGACACTGAGAAGCCAAAAACTGGATACAGTTTCCCCACTTTTCTGCATCCTGACTCAAAAAGAGAACTGTCATCTCTCCCACATTGCCTGGTACAGTAACTTAATTGGAGTTAGATGTCCAAGACACTGTAACAATAGAAGTTTGGTACTCTACCAATATTTAAAATTCCCTTACAGACATTGCTAATTTACTGATTCTTAGCTCTGCTGAATCAGCATCTCTGAAAGCAACGTCTCCCCTTAATTACTGCCAGAAAGCAGTGCCTCCGCAAGGGCAAATTCAACAAAGAACAGGATTATGGTAGACTGACAGTAGCTATATCAACTCCTATACAATCGTTTTAAAATTATCTAAAATCACTAACCTTTCACTTCTGGAGCACAAGGTTCAATTCTCTGTTTAGCCATGCACGAAAATGAGTTCAGCAATCTTGTGTCAGCCTCCACAGAATCATTCATGTAATTTGCCATGATTGGCAGATTTTGCTGTGAAGAAAGAATGGACGTGAATTAAAAAATAAAAGTGAGTTTTTGCCAGGTTGAAAAATCAAATGTCAATAAATCTGAATGTTAGAATCATGGAACGCAAATTCAGATTTGAAAGTCTGGATCTCTGTGCAACCCGCACATAGACAGAACCAAACAAGAACAGAATGTAGGATCTACTGTAAGCACAGTGTAGGTAAGCATGGCATCAATGGAGCGAGCACTCACTTAAACAGTCCTGTGAAGTAGGATGGTTGCATACCAATGGACTGACTGCTCCTGACCTCTGCTTCTCAGACTTAATGATGTCTTCTTATCCACAGGAGGTGCTCTCATTACTGTCCACACAGTATAGGTAATACTACCTGGTGGACTGCTTTGTGTCTCAAAACATGCCCTATGTTTTCGGAATTGTTATTCATTGCTATGAATTCTGGAGCGCTGCTCAGAATCAAAAAGCTAACAGTCTGTTTCTGGACAGTGAGGAAGACCCTGAGTCCCTTTGCCATGAAGGAACACTTCCCAAACAATAGGGAATACAAATAAAAACCTATAAATAAACATGAAAGGGAAAAAAATAGAAAAGGATAAAAACAAGAGTGAGAGAAAGGTAAGAATGGCAACCCCTTGTCTGTCAATTCTCTCCTCACTTGCTTTGGGTGGCTACTCTTAGACCCAAAATCGAGCCTCCCATATGAAATGAACCAAGGTGAAATTCAAAGGACTTCCTCATTAGGGAAAATGGATAGGACTCCGTTTGTACATATAACTGCTCTGTCATTAACTTTTTCACCTTATGCGTCATTCAGTTTCTTTTCTTTCCTTTGACAAATACTGACCTTTGCATAGTTAGAAGTCTTTGAAAGTAACTATACAATGATGCACTGTCACTTCAAAGTGTAAACAAATCTGAAAAAAGATGGTATCTGTTCTCTCATTACCCAAATAATGACACATGCCTGATGAAGATGTTTCTTGCATTGTACACACTTTCAAGAAGAAATCACGTCCATGTATCTGTGCATAACATCTACTACAAAGGGATACCAATCCTGGCTGGAGCCCTGTGCATTACTGTAATATAAATACTGTAAAACTCACTTATACCTATCACCTACTGCTGTCTAAACTAAAGAGCCGAAGTGAAGAAGAAGAGGGGGAAACACAAGAGGTTGACTGGTTTCACATAAATATTAACCACAACCCTTTCTGTAAGATTTAACTGGCTTACTTTAATGAAAGCAGTAACAGCACGCATGCAGCAGACATTAACAAAGGTGAAGTCTAAACACGCATCACCTCTGCAGCTCTTCAGATTATATTTAGCCCTCCACGGTCACGTTAAGAACCCTGCAAACAAAACTCCATCAAAGCTAACCATCCTTGTTACTCAGCAAGGAAACCGCTTCTGTTTCCAACAAATGAGTGGCAAAACCTTGCATGAAATCCTGTCAGATTCATAGCATAAATCAACCTGTTGTATACCAAATCTAATGCACAGCAACTTGCATAATGGTACTCTACATTTAGATCTCTAAAAAGGACACTCTGAGCTGTATTTTAAAAAGATGTTAATTACACTTTTCCCTCCTCTTGGATGTGCTTCCCACATCCCAGGCTATGGAGTTAGGCTGGTGTTGGTGTATGTTTCCCTCACTGGGCTCTTGGATGACGCAGTCTGCTTTTGGGAAAAGACGGTGCCACTACCACCACGAATGAAATGCCTGGCCATACCCCTACGTTGTAACATAAATACAATCTCTTAGCCCACTTCTCATTTTTCTCAACACTACTTCTCAAACACTCATTTAACAAAAAAGGAAATAAACAAAGCAAAAATAATGGCAGCAAAACCTAAGTTAACCATCCTCTGGCTAAGTCTGCCAGGCACATTAGAACTTGATCCACCAGAGTCTTATTTAAAAATGGGTGGCTGGAAGGTGCCTCAGGATTTATAAAAAGAAAACAGATTGTCTCTGAGGCTGATGCCAAATAACTCATTGCCTGAGTTATCACTCTTCAATCAAAAAGTATATGAAGAAACTACATAAGTCATTTAGACAGCAATCACCATGGAGTTATGCTGGCCTCTCATGTCAGTGATGAAACAGCCAAATTCCCTGACAGTGGTGAGTTATTCCTTTTATCGCTGGCAGAGCTGCCAAAAGAATCATCAAGGGTACAGGCATGGAAAACATGAGGCCTCTCCAAATTCAAGCGATAAAAACACAGTGTGCTTTATTACTTTATTTTAATCTTTATCATTTCAGTTTTAAAGAAATTATAACAGTGTTAAACATAGTTAGGCAATGACACGATTACTTTAAACTCAGTCTTTAATTTCTCTAAGTAGGTCTCTTCCAGACCATGGCCTTTGGGACTCCGTCCCCACTGCTGCCTGCCCCAATCTCTCTCATAACTAAGCACGTATCTTTTAGCCCTGACAAAGCCAGTATAAAATACTGAGTGTTTCATTATTAATTATAATTCGGTCACTTTGGAGGTGGATTTTCTCTCTCTAGCTACAGTAATGACTTAGTACAGGAAATCAATAAATTTTTGTTGCACTTTGACATTGCTGGAAAGAAGTGACATAGCAGAAGCGAGAGTACAGGTGTTTAGAAATATATCTCCACCTACCCTGATTGCCTTTACAAATCCTAAATGAAGAACACACTAATTCTCTTGTATAGTTTTAAATACTTGTTTTAAAACCCAAGCAAGTACTGAAAGAAAGCAAGGTTTGTGGGCCTGATTTCAATTTGAGCAGAATTTCAGTTAATAACATTGCACACATAAACCCTCTTTTAACAGTCCATAATATTAAACTGAAGACAGGATTGCTAAAGAACTTCGTTATTTTTTCTCCCTATTAAATCAGCATTACAGACTTTCAACAGATGTCTTTAATAGACATTGTTATTAAAAAAAGTATTACATAAAATAAATTCAGACCATTTCTCCAGTATTACTTCTCCTGCCATTAAGAGAATCTCTCCTGTATCTTCAATTATTACATTTGCCCCTAAACAAAACTCATCCCCAGACATTATAAACCTCTGTCAGCATTCATACTACTCCTTATACTTAAAAATCTGTCACTGCTTCCATTTAGAGTAACTTTTTTTTTTCAGTTTTAAAAGCTCCAAGAATGTGTTCTAGTAGAAAAGTTTCAGCCCAGAAGCACTTTTTTTTTTTTTTTTTTTTTTTTTAAGTGGCAAAAAATCCCACTTCTTTTTAAGCTCTTGGGTGCCAAAGAGGTTTTGTAGTTTCAGGTATTTTTTCTGCACTTTAACTCAAAAAGAATGTAAGTTGTGTGTAAATTACTTTCAGCGTATCAGCTAATAAATATGTACCTTTGCATATTTACTGCCTGGGAAATGTTATCAAAAGTAATTTTTCCACGGCAAAACCAAAAACAAACAAACAAAGTCCACCACCAAACAGGTGATGCCTCTGGGTCAAACTGTCAGTAATACCATATGCTTGAGCTAAGTACCAAGAAGGCACACGCATGGTCCTCCCGTAAAATAACGCTTGTTGCTCTGATATGCAGATACAGTTATCTCCAACAATTAGAAAACTTATTCAGCTAAGTAAATACAGATTTATGAGCTACAGATTTTCTCTCTTTACCTCTCATCTGCACAGGTAACCTTGACTACACGTAAACTGGGAGATGTTTGAGTATTTCTGAGTTCCCAGGTCTTGACCAAATCCAGACTCCACACTGATGTCAGCCTGCTCCCTCTACAGGCTGGTTTCCACAGAAACCTAACGCATGGTCAGATGGGAATAGCAGCAAGTTCTTGGTCTGGCTAATTAGGAGACAGGATCTAGCACAACCTTAAGAAACATCTAGGGACACGATGGGCTTTGGAGTTAGGCTTCTGGAAGCCTACTTCTCTGGAGCAATTCTACTGAAAGCTGTGAAGTTACTCTTACGTGCTGACACATACATATAAAATATAAATATATATATAAACTGAGTAAATTAAAGCAGACTTTGGTCCCTCAGCAGTACATAACACTCATTCTTACATATTCTATGAGCGAGAGAAAGTGCAAAACAATGTCACAATAGTTAGACACTACTAGTTCAGTCCACCTCCTGACCACAGATCCCTGCACTCACCACAAACCTCTAAACTCAGCTCAAGTTGTCACTCCCCACTTGCCTCAGCAAGTGTCCAGCAAGGCTCAGTGCATTAAAAACTGAGGCATGCAACAACTGTGAACTAGAAATACCACAACACACAGTTTTGTGTATTTGCTCGATGGCGGAATACAGAGAGATGCCTGAAAGCACATCCACAAATACTTAGAGCTTTGCCTTAAAGGTCTGCGGACACCTTAACTAGCTTTGAAGAGCATCATGGCTCTATGAATCTGGTCTCAGGTGTCGTGTGAATTGCTCGTGCAATACAGGACCTTTTAGAAGGTTGGTCGCTGTCTGTCTGTTGCGCAGATCTTTACAGAGATGTTCACAATACCTTTAGTATCACAACTTTTTTCCAGCAGAGGACTCTTTCACAGCTACTGAAAAGAACAGTTTAAGGCGATCACTAAGGGTTGTAGGATGAAACTGTAGCAGTGGAACTTGTTTCATAGATACAGGTACTCCCTCACAAGCAGCACCTTAGCTCTGTGTGTGATGGGTCACCAACTCAAAGTCAAAACTGCACAGCAGTCATTGTTTTTAGTCAAGCTACTAGAGTTACATGCTTCAGAAAAACAGCCTTTTTATGGTAATCATTACTTATGTTTAAAATGTCAAGGTCTTTAAAAACTGGCAAGAAATTTTAAAGAATCAAAAAGCTATTTTCTTTAACCTCGTAATTCTGTTTGGGGAAAATATCAGTGAGAACTTACAATAAATTACGGAATAAAACAATAAAGTTACCCAATACCTCTGTATAAGGCAGCTGTATGAAAACGTCTCCGCAGCAAGATGTGGCTGCTCCTACCTTCACCTGTTACAGGTGGTCCTCTAGGAAGTTTTGGGACCATCAGAACACCCCAAACTGTTACTAACAGGCCTCCTACGCTGCTACGTGTGGGGAAGAATTCCCAGGAGTTAATCTTTTCAGATTCTTTTCTGTTGGTGTTTTCTACTGGCTTTTTGGATTATTTGGTCTTTCTTCAACACCTGGACAACACAAACACAGAAAAATGGTACAGGAAAATCCATTCCACTTACTGTACAGAACAGGCACAACGGACACAAAGCACCTGCAAACAACACGTTAGCTGATCACTACAGCCCTGCCTTGCTGCCTCCATGCAGCTGCCCAGCCACACGTAGCATCTACACGCAACACTCTGAAGAATGAGGTATGAAGAACAGCACAAGCTCATCACAGAAATTAAGAACTGCTGGTGCAATTATGTAGCACCTGAAACAGTCAGACACTTCAAGAGGTAAGATCATTCAGCTGGGTGGCACCAGGAAGCATCTACATCTGGGAAACAGAAGAGAAAATTACTGGTCCGAGCTCAGACGTAGCCCCAAATATAATCTGGCACAGCAGAAAACCTTGCCCACCTTTACATCTTTTCTCTACTATGCACCTTGGCTGCTTCATCTGCTAACAACATAAATCACGGCTGCCTGGAGGGGCCAACATTTAGAAGGATGCAGCCACAGGCCGGGGAGTTGATGACTGACTCTGACATCTGAGAATAGCTCCGAGTAAGCTGCTGCTTTTCTATCAAGAGCGGGATCAGTTTTTCCCCCCTCTAGGTATACACTTTTCATAGCAACACGTTCTGTTGCTATTTAGGATTCACTGGCCACTTCCATTACAAATGTTCTTTTCCTGAGATTTATAACCACAGCTTTTGTTACAAAGCCCAACGCCAGACAAAACTCGCCTCATTGTGGGTTTCATTGCAAAACCAGGACTATAGCCAGCCTCACACAAATTTTTGCAGTTCTTCTGGCGAGCTTGAGACAATTACTAGGTGGCGTTAGAACAATACATACCTTAAGGTCTGGGGCCTGCAAACACTGCTCAACTCCAAATTTATCTGGCTGTTTAAAAATTAAAAGTAAGGAATCCTCTGTATTCAAAGCAGAATCGGCACTGAATGGAGGGCTGAATCCAATGATTGAAACCAAAGACAATGTTTGTGTGAACCCCAGTGAGAATCAAAATAGCTGCATTTTGCACAGCTCTATTTATAACTCTATAATTTTAAATGGTAAGACCAAAAATAGTCATTGCAATATGTCAGCTCAATGTAATTTTTCTTTCCAAGAGATGTAAATCAGTCTAAACTTTTTTTTTTTGGTAGAGTAGTAAAAATAAATAATAAATCATTTTCCAGATAGTTTTAGAGGGTTTTGTGTTATTAAAGTTTTAGTCCTTTGTGACAGGAGTTCCTGGCACGCGAATGTGGCCATTCCCTCATCTGACTTCACTTAGGGTCTACATCTACCAAGGGACTTCCACAAATATGTATTGATTCAAAAAGGCAGCTAGTTCAAGTGGGGGATAATTAGGCTTTCGCCCTCCCCTTCGCTCTGTGCCACTGTTTTCACTCTCTCTACCTCCATTGTATCCTTAAAAGCAGCGGATCTGCAGCCAAGCACTGCACACTCCCCACAGCCAGCAACTTCCTCCGAAGCTGCAGTGCATAATTACAACCAGCTGCTGGGGCTGCTCCCAGCAGCACAGGCAGCACCTTCCTGCCCAGCCAGCAGCCCCCAGGCTCTGCTGGGTGGACACCCTGAAGGAGGCTCCCACCCTCCCGTAGTAAAATTCAGAGAGAGCAGCAGTCCCCCTCCTTTCCTGCACCAAGGGAGATGCTGGAAGCACAGGCTATTTCAGCCTCCCTCCTGCTTCCCTCCTTCCACCAAGTCCCTGTGCTTAAAGGGGAGAAGTCCTCCCTCTCCGGCCCCTGCTGCTGCTCTGTCTGACCCACCAGGCTGCCCGCCACGCTGCTCCTTCCCCCTGAGTGACAGGAGGCACGGCCGTGCTGCGTGGGTAACCCACAGGGACAACAACCCCAGATTAAGACTCTGAGCAGCACTTGGTAGCTCCTGGCGTTTCAGCAGCAGCACAGCATTTTATCCGTGGAAAGGAGAGTCCTTGCTCCAGTGTCAAAGTTCCTGGTAAGGAGTCACAAATGTCACAGACGGTAATTTCTGCAAAAGGAGCTCCATAAACCCATGCCGTATGTGATCAGGGCTCTTGGGTAGCACATCAGTATCAGCCCCATCCATGTACAATGGCTGACAGCAGCACATGGAAGTATGACCAGTGCCCAAGTGATTTAGGGGCGCGGCGCAGTCTCAGAATGCATTTCACACTCTGGAAATGTAAAAATTAGATAAGAGCATTTTAATTTTCCTCCAGGGTAGAGGAGCAAAGCCAGCACAGTAAATGAAATTGTCATTCCAAAGTCATGATGTTTTTTTATGCCACAATAAAGTTACGTAGCTGTATGGGAATCCTGTCAGGTTCGCTGTTTGCACTTTCCCTATGGGTGTAAGCACACCTCAGACACTCCAGCTTTCATGCTGTATTTTGCTTTAGCACTAGTGTTGCCTGTACAGCACACACATTGACCTTTCTCTGCTTATTATTGCAGCACCGCGGCGGCAGGCAGCAAGAGCTGTGCATCCTCCCAACTTCTCTGACCATAGTTTTGCATGTTGGCTTTGGCACTAAAACAGACTTAAGAAATCGCCCTCCTCTGTTTGTCGGGCTGAACGGCTGCGGGTTAAAAAAAGTGTGTTTATCCTGATTCATTTCACTGATCCCATTCCAGCTGATCCAAATAACACTGGCAAAAGAGGGAAGCAAACGGTGGTAAACTGTGGTAAAAAGAGGAATGAATGAGCAGAAATGAGCAGATGGAAGGAGAGGAGAGTGGTAAACATGAAACCATCTTTACTGTTGGAAAATGCACAAGGAAAAAATGCTCTCAGAGAGCTCAGTTATTGGTAAATCAACTCTTCTCCCGCAAATGCTTCTCTCTATTATACATATTCCACTTCACATGATTTCCAAGTGGCAACAAGAACCCTGGAGTTGCGTGTCAGAGCCTTAAGCAGAGAACATTGACTGGAAGGACTCATTTACCAAATACAACGTATGCACTACAGTTCTTTACGCTGGTGTAACACTTGGTAGAAGAGCTCCAGGTGGCTGCCTGGAGCAGGAGAGATGCTCTGAAGGGAGGCCGACGCTGCTGCTCATTCTCTGACAGCACAAACTCCACTGTAAGCAATGACAACCGTTTTGTTGAATGCTGTGACGTAGTCCAAGACGCTGTTGAAACGTGTGAGGTCAGAACCTGCTGTGAACTTTAAGCAGTGGAAACTGGTCATTTTTCAGCCAGGGAGACAAAACTCTTCTCATATCACACATGCAAAGTACAACATTTGGGGGAGAAAGAGTCACGAACCCACTGCTGGAGGAGAAATGTTGTACTGGCTGTATGGTAGCTATACTACCATACTGGCTGAAAGTGGGATGAGCCTACCTGCCAAAGAAAAAGAAACAAAGCATTTATGCGAAAAGCAAAGTAAATCAGGGTAAAGATCTGTTACTACTAACTGATGTTTCCTCTCCCTCCTTGCTGGGCAATGGACAAGTAAGACTTGTGTCTTTGTGACTGAGCTTCAGAGTAAAGACCAGCAGCAAAAGGACCACGAAGCTCAGGAGTGATGACAAGCTGATAATGAAGATGGTCTTTCATCTACCAGAAAACCCACGATGAGATTCCCCACGTATGCTCTGCAGTACTAAAAACAAGAATGGTTTTCTTCAGAGGGATTCAGTTGAACCAGGAAATTTAGAGACCATATATGCCCTACACCCCAGGATTTGAAGTAAAACTTTAAAATTTACATGAGATGAACTGATCTAAGGCCTAACTTAAGTTCACTTTTTGGCTAAGAAATCTAAAAGCTGGCCACTGATGTGCCTTCCCGGGGCCTTAAGAGTTAGCTGTGGAGATGCCTGGCATGCTTGTTTGTCCCGTGCCAAGACAAACACAGGTCAAATCCAGGTGGCTGAGAGAGGGAAAAGGAAGAATATTACTTAACTATAGCTACTGCACAAGCCAGGTCAAAGATCCTCAGGTCTCATTTAAGACAAAGTACAAAACGACAGCACTAAAACACTGGAAAGGGGAGTGTAGGAAAGTCAGTTCACCAAAAAAGGGATGAAAAACAAAGTGGGCTTTGAAAGAGTTGCAGTCCAGACTCCGTAAGCTCCTTTTTAAGTAAAGGCAACTGGGAGAGGAAAAAAGAATGGAGGAAAGAGAAATGCACACCACAGTAGGCAGGGCACATACACATTCTACAGCAATAGGGGAAGAATAAAATACAAACCCAAGGGACTGAGGTATGCAAAGGTGTACACAAGGAAGCACACTTGAAAGAACTGGAGGAAGAGGTGCTCTCTGCTGCACAAGAGCCTGCTTCTTACTGCTGTAAAGGCTGTTGTAATTTATGAAAGGCACAGGGTAGGTAAGGGGAAAGTGCATGCGCGAACAATGCCACTTTGGCAGCATTTTGTACTCATTGTGACCTGGTGTCAATGATAAGTAAGGGAAGTGGTGAAGCAGCAGGAGAGGCCATATAGGCATAAACATACACAGCTGGAGTGCCCACTTCTTTGTTCTGCCTTCTCAATTTCTGATAGCCTCATGAAACTTAATTACTTATTAGCGTTCTGTAAGATTAATCCACATTTCCATTCTTTCCACCTTCAAGGCTGGGCTCATACATCTCAAATAAAATTCTAATCCTGATTTTTCATTCTGAATGTTATCTTCAGCAAGAAAGGGCTCAGCTGACCTTTTAATTTGTGGCAATTTGCAGCTCTCAGTGCCTTGGCTATAGGATTTGCTATGGGAAAATTTTTAGGCTCTTAACTATGAATAAGCGTAAGATATAAACAAAAATGTTTAGGTTATCATGTCTAGACTCTCACACCACTAAAATAAAGCACTGAGTGCGCAAACTCAGAGGATCTTGTCACATAATTATCATTCTGTTGGTATCACATCGGTACCTTTCCAATCAAATCACAGAATCACAGACTAGTTGAGGTCAGGGAGAACCTCTGGAGATTATCCACCCCAAGCCCCTGCTCTGAGCCACGAGCTCAGAGCTGTGTTCAGTGGGGTTTTGAAAACCTACAAGGATGGAAACTCCACAACGGGTCTATGAATACAAGCCTGAAACACAAAAGGCCTCCATTTCAGTTTTTCACACACGAAAATACGCCCCATTTCCATTTTGCTTTCAATACATTTAAAGTTGCAAATCCATCCTATAGCTGCTTCAGCCAGGATTCTCTTTATGTTTTACCTGTATATTCTGTATGTTCCTCTGCTCTGTAATCACTGGGATTATTTGATAGCAACTAAGTTGTTTTCCAGTTACAAATACACCAACCAAAAACTCTTTCTCCTGTTTTATTTTAGTGTGTGAAACAAGAGAGTCCAACCCCAGCTAACGTCAAGCTGCAAACCTCTCAGGAACATGAATCAGCCAGCAAACTATCTTTTGAGAATTTGGTAAAAGCAGGAAAAATGTTATTTTATTTTAAGTGTGATACGAACTAGGGAGTTTCTCGTTTATAGCAAAGGAACAAAAGGTAAATTTCTATCAAGATTTATACATGTACCAGCAAGTCTCTCCAGACAGTCTAGCAATAATTGTCAACAGTGTTGTCAGACTTCAGAAAAATAACGAGTATCTTATTTCAACGAATGTGATTTGATCACTAAATCCAGCCTTCATAAAAAAGAAATGCAATTGCAGGTTTGGGGCCTCTTACCCTTTCCCCCAAAAACCTGACAATTAAAAGCTTGTAAAGGCTGATAGAGTGTTAAAAGTCAGAACTTCGCAACTTACAAAACTACCCCCATCTCTCATATCCCCACTCCCCTTCCTTCAAATTAATTTCTAGAGAAAACGTCCCAGTGGTGATCATGACAAGGATTTCTACTTGAAAGCATGTTTTCCTTTGCTACCTTCAAACTCTACAGAACTGTTTACCACACGTTCACTGAGAATTTGGTCTCTTTGCTAAGAGCAAAAGCTAGCAGAGAAAAGTAAAACTGCTATCATAGTTTTGGCACAGCAGAGTAGGAAAGATTTTTTTATGCTCTTTTTGCATCATGAGCCATTATTAACTTACCCTGAAATCAGAATGTATTAGTGTGATGCAGGAGACAGTTTCTGGCTAAATTTGCAGGCCTGGTAATTAGAGATAATCTTTTATTTCTATCTGTACATCTTCAGAAGATAATAACCTAGTGCCCAATGACAGCATTTTTACAATTTTCTTTCAGAGAAAAACTGCAATTTCAGGCATGTTAATCATGAAAAAGTCACTGTCATAAAAGTCAGCCTCGAGAAAATGAACATAAGATGGAAGTGCAATGAATATAGAAAAAATCCTTACTAGCCCACAGGCTAAAGTAGAGGCAGTGTAAGTCTGTAAAGACAGGCTAAGCATGGAGAGCTGTTCTGATTAAGGGACAAAGCATTAAGAAAGAACACAGCCTGTTAGAGATATCAATATCAAAGAGTGACTGGAATTACTTAGAATGGTTCAAGGTAATAAATCTTCAGCAAATGGAATGTACTTAAGAAAGGAGAAATTTAGGTCAAATCTCAGGAAAAGATTTCTAACGGTGAAGTGCAGAAGGTTATGGAATATTTGCCTGAAGGAAGAGACACAAGGCACATCCCTGGAGACTTTTAAAACTACACTGGAAAAAGCACTGAAGTATCTGGTACACAATAATCTTATACCAGGAAGGAGAAAGGCTAGATGATCTAATTGGGCTTTTCCATCTCTGCTTTCAGTGATTCAGTGGTAATTCCACTGGCCAGTTCTAGTATACAATACAACAATCCAGCATCAACTGTAAGAATCCCCTACTAAATGCAAATGCTCTAGAATAACTTACCTCTTTACCACAGCACAGAATGCAAATGCTCTTCAGAAATGAAAACAGATAGGTTCTTTTTATTTGAATATATATACACTATAATGAGAATAAAAACCATTCAAAATGTGAACAGGCATTGTGTATGTACTTCTAGCAAGGATCAGATGTGCTCAACGTGGGTACTCACATTAAAATTTCCAAATACTGAATGGAAATTGTACAGATACTGTTTAATTGAGGTAGATTTTGTAGATACTGTTACAATATTGCTCAGCATGAATAAGAGGGATGGAATGAGGTTCTGTGAACTTTCAAAGGCGGGCTTACACCTTACTTTTTTTTTTCTAGCTGACACTGAGGGAATAAAGAAAAAAAAAGTGGTATATGTTACATACAGACATCTGAAAAATCTTATTCTTTTCACTTAAAATAACCACTACCTGGTCTTGATCTCAGGTTTGGAAAGAAAGCTGCAGTTATCTGCCCTTCTGAAATCCACGAAGACATACTGTTCTTCGAAAGCTCTTGTTCCATCGCAGCTGATCACAGCTGAGTTCCAAGGATTGGGCCAGCAGTCCCTCTAAACTTCATGGAATAGGTGAATTACATAAATAGTACTAGAAATGAGTAAGGGTTGTAGGACTGGAGGACAAAATGTTCAGAAAAACATGCACAGGGTGCATCTGTGTTACCATTTCATATCATGAATGTGTTTTTTAAAGAGATTTCTCCTGATCATTCTGTCATGGCTGGTTCATGTCACAGAGCAGTCTGACACTGGATTATTTTTGAATGAAGCTAAACTGGAAGGTGTGTTCCAGACACAACCAAGTATTCAGTCCACTGCTCCTGATCAGCGCCAGTACAACGTAAAGCATCTTGAAACGCATGCAGCATTGTCCTCAGCACCAACTAGATTCCCTGTACAGCCCGTGGCCCAGGGAGGCTGTGCCAAGGCAGCTCCAGCAGTGGAACAAACCTCACTGGGAGCAGGCCAAAGGCTGCCTGTGAAGGGTTCAGCACCTCAGCCAAGAGGCCACCGCAGAGGGAGCACCCTCCTGGCTGCAGGCAGCCTGTGCCATGCCACTACAGTGAGCACCCATGCTGCTGCCCCAAGTCCAAGTGTCGTTTAAACACACGTGTCGCTTCTGAGTTGGCATGATACCTCAACACACTTTAAACCCTAAAAATACACGGAGAAATAGGATGTCGGAGAACACGCACACGCCAAGCACTGCATCTAACCTGAGGAGCAGAGCACATGGAATCCACGTATGTGTTACGCTCCCCATGGCACCCCAGCACCAGACACTGGCTGTGCCAGCTCCTGCAGGGAAACAGCTGCTTGGTTGCTTAATCTAGCAATCAATGCCACCAGCCTGCACCTGTAGCTGTTTTTTTTTTTTTTAAAGGGAAAGTTGTCTGTAAAGATATCTGAATTTCATATCCCCGCTTTCGAACTTTGAAGTTTACAGGTAGATCAGCGAACTGCAGCGCTCTCGCAGCTCCAGCTCTCACCTACCCCGCTACAAGCTCTGTGTGGAAACTCTCTTATCTTTCTGCAGCCTTTGTGGTGTGCTGCTCCTGCCTTACAGGCAGGATCCTCGGAGCAAGAAGCAGCACACTGGCAATGTCAGGAAAATTCTGTCAAAGGCTGCATTTCTTCGCGGTGCAGCACCTAGCCTGGGAGCTCACACACCAAATAACCACCGCTTAGTTTTCCACAGCCTCGGCCTGTGAGGGGGGACACAGCGCTGAACGCAGCTCTTCGAGCCCCCTTCGCCTCGCCTCACCGCCAGGCCCCGGCCCCGGCCCCGGCCCCGGCCGCCACCTGGGGGCCGAGCGGCGGCACTGCGCCACCGAGCCGGCCCCAAGTCGGCTCCGACCTGGGCAAGGCTTTCCAGAGAGCATGTTTTGAGAGAAACAGACACAGTTTTTCTTTTTGTAGGGCCTCACAAGGCAAGAGAGGACAGGACTGCTCTTTGCACAAGTGTCAACAGCAGAGAGGGAAAAGGTTCTGTCCTGAGACCAAGTAAATATGGTTAAAGCAGACACTGAAGCAAATATTTTAACCACCTGATTGCTGTCCTGGAGCAATCTCACACAATCAAGACAGAGTAGACAAGACGATGACTTACACTTGAGATGGAAGAATTTATAAAATGAATTATTTTATGACAGTGTCTCCAGTAGTAATGGCCCATCTCTCCATTTTGCATTCTCCTCATCTCTACACACCCAACCTAGAACAGACGAGACAGTCTAGCTGTAAACCACCAAACCAAGGGTCTTTTGAGTGCTCTCCACTGATGGATGAGAAGCACAAAGCAGTAATGAGATGGGAAGAGCCCCTACTCAGGTGTGTGACAAACACCAGGCTGCCACACAGGGTGGGTAACCCTTCTGCAGGAAAAGGGGCTTCCACCACAGGACGAGCAACACGAATAAGCAATGTCATTCTCCGGGGAAAGCACAACCAGCATGGTTGGTTTGAGATAGCTGGAGAGAGCAGCGGAGAACAATGAGCATGATCAAAGGGCTAGAAAACATGACTTACAGTGAAAGATCGAAAGAACTGCAATTGGTTAATCTCAAGGTGCGAAGACTCATGAGTATGGTCACAGTTTTCAAAAGAAAGGAGTAATTTGTTCTCCATGCCCATCATGAACAAAAAGTAATAGATTTAAATTGCAGCAAACTTTTTAAATGATAAACACAGAGAGATGTCGGAAGACTGCCAGGAGAGGTTGTGGTATATTTGTCACAAGAGAAGAGGTTAAACAAATATTTCAAGACTGACATAAACACAGTGGAACTCTTAATGGGGATGAACTTTTATGACTGCCAGAGATCCTTTCCATTTTTTTCCTACTATTTTATGACAGAAAAAAAATGCTGTTTTGCTTAAAACACAGTTAGGAATCAGAAGGGGGTAGGGAGGTACTATTTCCAGTTTTCTTACTGGCTTACTGCATGAATTAAGAAACCACAAGTATTTTTGCATCTCAGCTCCCCATCAATAAAACGGAGGTAGCAATACACAATTTATGAGGGTACCGTGAGTCTGTAATGCATTATTGCAACCTTGTGGATGCTGGGAAAGGAGGTGGTATGCAAATGTAAAATATTTCCAGACCTTCACTTTCTTTTTCATACTTGCACTGCTTTGACTAGTGTGATTTGTTTTTCCTTTCTTCTCAAAGTTATAGGCCAAACACACTGTGATCTCTGCTTGGAAGAGAAGTACAGCTCTTTCCAATGAGGAACACAACAGAGTTGTAGTTTAACAGAACACTGAGGTTGAAAAATGTCCCTGGGTTTAAAATAAATAAATAAATAAAAGTCTAACCATTACATTTTGTCCTACTGTAAGTTTCTTTTATTGTGTGAAATTTACCAGGAGAAACTTCTACTTCAGAAACAATGATCCTGCTGGCTCACTTACACACATTGAAAGATCTCCTGAAAAAAAAAAAAATCTAGCTCCTCAAAACAATTATTGAACACACACAGTCAACAGGAGCAGTGAATATTTGTAAGACCTGTCCAGCTAAAGCATAGCTGAAGTACCTCATTATCTACTTTCCTTCTGAAATGCAACAATGGCTTATATTCACTAGGACTTTAAAACATTATTTTTTGTTAAAATGGTTATATTTAAAGAAAAAAAATCTGGTAAACATGGTATACTGTATAATCCAGACAGATACCTGCAGTTCAGGTCCACTAAAAACACTGATCCCAAATTAAAATAATTTTTAAAAGCCTTATTCAAACACTTCGTCTTAATCATCTTAATACAAACACTTCCTTGCTGCAGATTTCTGCAGCAACATGCAAAACAAATCCTGCCCCTTCTTGCCATAGCAGGGTCCTGCTCTCCCATCCACCTGGCATCTCCAGCAACCAGTGCTGTCTCTCACAGCCCAACTTCCCTCTCATAAGAGGATGGTGAGTGTGTTGGAGAGAAACCCTACACAGGGAAAACAAAGAGGGCCAGTGCTGGAGGCACAAGCGTGGCTATGGTACACATCAGTGCCTATGAAAAGATGCTGGAAAACCCTCCCTGGCCCTCAGCAGGAACTTGCTCATGCCTGCTGTTTGCACTATCAAATAGCACTTTCAGGTACAGTTTGACATATATTTTTCCTGAGCACACGTATACATGTATCACTTAACTAAAGTGACTGCCATTATTTACATGTACATTGTTCCTCATGTGTGCATCTGCATTTGAATGTTTAAGAACACAATCCTGGAAAAGTAATTTGAAAAATAATTTCCTTTTAGCATACCAGCTGCTGAGACAATTAAGTCACTAATACTTTGCAAGTTCTCGCTCCCAGGAGACCTCTTGCATTTGGTAGCATTTGTAGAAGCACAAAATCCCTAATTCTTACCTAGCTTAAGTCAAAACCCATTGCAATCAACATTCTCTCCTAAAAAAATATCATTACAAAGACATCACATCAGATCTGCTGCTACATTCCATTGCTCCTTTTCATAAAGCACTGCTTTTAAAGTGATTACTTCTCGTTTATTAAAGCTAAAGACAAACATTACAGAAGACAATTAAAAGCATATTTATATTATTTTAACAACTAGAGTCCTACACAGAATTGGAATTACTTTGCTCTCTATGCTATACCAGTCTATTTGAAGATGTAGAGAAAAGTTCTGCAAAAACATCATCAGATATGTGCAGAATGCTTATAGCACGGAGGAATTCAAAGGAAGTTAGGCACTTAACTCACTTGAGTTTAGCAAAAACCTCCTCTGCAAGATATATCATATATAGCCTTTGATACTGAAAGAAAAAAACAAAGCAAAAAACACACACCAGTCACAACAATGAGCAAAAGCTGGGGAGACAATCATATATATTAGTAGTAGGGTTGCTGAATATTTAGTAATAATTATTTTCAACTTCTATCTCATGCGAAATTTTTAACAAATTAGACTGAAGATTTCTGAATGTGTAACAAGACTTTTTTGAAAGTTTCACACACACCCCCCCCAGCACAGCCATTCCAAAACCAAGGCTAACAAAAACTACAGCCCTCTGCCCGTGTTATGGAATTCTGAGTCTCCGTAGATACCCTCTAAATCTTCCCTGTCTCCAGAATAAGAATTTAATATTTGATAGAGTTGCTGGAATCTGTATTCAGAAGAGACTCTGAGCAAGTCTCTAAGATTTCAAGTGGCAGCACTATCACTGCCTTATCTCTTCTGTTCCTGGGGAAATGCTTCAACCTTCCTCAAAATCCCTCAGAGGGAAAATTTGTGGGAGTCAGTTCTCCTTGACTTCTGTTAACTTATTGTTCAATAACATTCTTTGCTTTGCAAAGCCCTTTGCATCAACAGTTCCTCATTTGCTCACAGTTAGAGCTTGTGATACTTTCTTGCATGTTAACACCACGTAACAGTACAATTCAACAATAAAACAAGTTTGTAAGTTCTACCAAAAATTTGTAATTTGCACCTAATCGAAGTCTTCAGATCACAAACATACAATATGGAGTTAGGCTTATTTCTTCAATCAGCTACAGATAAATTAAGAACAAGGCAAGAATGACTGCAATTTTGAAAAAGGAGCTTGTCTGGGGGTAGGCTCTGTCTGAAAACTGGAGTAGGGAAGAAAACAGACAAGGACTATCCTGACAAGCAGTTTCCAGAGATGGAAATTAAATGTGAGCATGGAACTGGTTCATTAGGGTAACTGCACTAGGTGAAGGAACAGTGCACCTGTAAACCAGCAGGAAGAGCTGTGTTTAGACGTGATGGGATGCTAGAATATCTATGAGAGTTGCTCTGATGGAGGGAGAGGGAGAAACCAAAACTGTAGAAAATGTCTAAAGGAAGGAGATGGCATCCAAGAGCAGTAAGTATTAGGAAGTGGGCAAAGACTGAATGCACACCCCTTGGCATGTACCATAACAAATTCAAGTTCTTGTAAAAGGTCTAAAGTTAAAAAAAATTGTGGATGATGTGTATATATGATAGTATAATAATACTATGTGATGAGTACAGAATAGCATCATCCAAAGACAATGAGCAGCTTTGCCATATTATGTGCTCAAATATTATCAAACGCCAGAACTACAGTTACCATGCAGCCTTTTTTTTTGGGTATGCATTATGACACTAATTATATGATCATGTGCTAATTTTCCACAATCCTCTTGTTTAAATAGAGCAGCTCTGGTGATAAACTAAGCTCTACAGCACAAATAGCTATTCTCCATTTCCCTTCTGCTTCATTTGTCACTGGAAATAGAAAACAGCATGTGGAACAGGAAGAGAAAGGAGTATCTGCCAATTAAGACACCTGAAGAATACCCTGGTAAACCCTATGCTTTTCCTCCTGCCCCACATATTCCCCGTAATTCCAGTTTCAGTTGGCTGTCATCTGTTTTGCTGACACACTGTGCATTCATTCCCGGTTTGGTGCAGCCAGTGGCACTTGGGCATTCAACTTATTGAAGTGCTATATATTAAGTACTCTAAATCTCAGACCTTTTGCACATTAAATTAGGTGCTTGCAATTAATGGGTAGTTTTAGCATTTTTACACCTCATTTTTTCTCCATAAAACCGTGTTACTTCATTCACACATGGGAATCCTGCCCAGCAAGCGTCCCTCAAAAGCAACCTCCCTAACATCCTCTCTTACAAACTCCTATGCTCCATAACACTCAGGCGTGCTACGGATGCATACCTGTAAGGAAGGCCTCAGGCCACACACCGAACCCATAAACAGGCAAAACATTTTTAAAACACTTAATAAGTCTCTGTAGCAAAAGGAGTAAGTGGCTGTATGACAGATGAGCACTTCCGTAACCCTGATGGATAGGTTCTGTAGCCAGGAAAGCGTGGCAGAGGGTTCAGTGCTGGATTGTACAAACCCTGTAGGGATGCTGGGCACACAGCTGCGCCGTGCTGTATCAGAACTGGAACACTACACCGCTGGCAGTGTTACCTGTACCTTCCAGGTTATAAACTTATATTTTGATGGACAGATTTATTTCTGTGTAACACTGTCCATTCTAGACAATGAGACAATTGGAGGGGAGGAGGGGAATACGGTGATATTCAAATTGCATACCACAATGAAAACACAAAACTGATAAAATTAATATAAGGTATTGATTATGATGCTCCTCAATTCTGTATACTTGACTTTGCAATCATAGTAGGGTTAATCCAACACAGTTGTGTGCGGATAGAGTATGGACAGACATAAAAATTCTCATACATGAGTGTCAATAGAAAATGTATGTTCAATGTACTTGTTTTTAAGAATGTTTTTCAATAATAAATTAATTTCATTAGTCAGTATCCTTACATCTTTATATTGCATTATGAGAAAAATACTTTTAGTTTGAATAACTGTTAGAATTGTTAATGATAATTTACTAAATATTGACCATTCTCAAAGCTGAAAATGATTCAGAAGCAACCGACTGTTTTATTTGTCAGCGAGACATATTAGGGCAAAAAAGCCTCCTTAAAACAGGCCATTAATCCTCATTAAGATGAAGAACTGTCAGCAAGTATCACACAAAATACAGGGCTGTTGTTACTAGAATATTTAACAGGTTCAAGTTCTTGTTGTCCCAAATTTGGTCACACGAGAAGGTACTCTGTTCAATTAGTGAAAGATGAAGACGTCTGGAAGCACGAGTATGTAATGATGCAAACACACTTAAAAGGATGCAGTTTTTTTGATATAACACATCAGAACAGCCATAAAAGATCTAAAAAGAAGTCAATTCAGCCCAGTATCCGATCTCCAACTGCAGCCACGAAGTGTGCAGAGGGTGAGTATCACTATCGACTTGCCATGTTCATAAACTGTTTGTAGTTCAGGGATTTCCAAGAGTCACTGTTAAAGGCTTACTAGTTCTCAGTCTCCCGTCTTTCAATAATGCGCCCAGTAACTTTTATGTGCACACTAACCTTCCTGTCACACTTTCTGAAGAATACAGCGTGATAATGCAAATAAGTTGTGCATAGTTCCATGCCAAGTTTCAAGATTAGCTGTGATGCAGAACAGATGAACTTTTGAAGCAAAATTAGATAAGCTACTTAATTAAATGAGTGAATTTAGATTCCTTAGAAAAGCTTAGGAGGTTGTTTAAAACCAAGTAACGAGTTCTGCAATAGGAGAAGTAGACATGCACAGTGTTGAGTCAATGCTAAAATTAGAAGGAAAGGTGAAAAGAATCTCTCTTGTGATAACAGAAAAAAAACATTTAGAATTAGTAAATTATGATTAATTTCAGTAAGATACAGAAAGGTCAACAACTTTTGATAAAAGCAACTAAAAAGTTCCAAAATCATTTCATACTTCTGAGAGCTACAGACATCCAATGCAAATACAACTGCTGTAATTTCCGTCCCCCACCCCAATACAAATTACTTTTTAGACAACACAAGGAAGTTTCTATGATACACGACTCTACAATACCTGTGCAAAACCAGAAATGAGAACTATAGATCCTTTTTAATACATCAAGGCTGTTGCCTCCATTGTCTAGTAGCACGGACTGATAGGAACACATAAAATTAAAGATTTGGCACCGAGAATCTGACAGCTACATCACATATACTTCAGAATATTTTTTTACTTTCGACTAGCTGTACTGGGAGCCTTGCAGAAGACACTGTACTCAAGGAGTAATTGACCTTGCGCTGTGTCTGCTCCTCTGGGCCTTGTACTTGAGGCTCGAGAGGCCTGTACATTAGCATGGAGTAGCCTCCGTAAGGATGGTGGGCTCCGGGCCAGCCTGTGCTGTGTGCTGGTGGATGTTATAACAGAGGTAACGTTTCCAGCCTGTCAGGAGAAGACATGTGATTGCTGGAACCATGATTTGAACAAAATGGTAGGCACCGTGACGCAGGTGGGAAGAGGAACCCCTCTACACAGACAGATCTGCTCAGCCTGCCATAGGAAAAATCCATCCAAGGTCCGTCCAGATGCACAAATGTGGGATGCCCAGCATCTGAAGGGACCTAAGATGTACTCACTATCTTATTAAAACAGTATTTCAGCACACCGTTTGTTGACAGGCCTTTCTTATTGCAATCCGGAAGGAACCCTGCACCAGCTCGCTCTCTCCCCTGCCAGTGCAGGACACGAGCTTCTATGGACCAAATGCCCATTAGTGTCTGGAGTACACTGAAGTCCCAGTGCACAGCTGGTTTCATTTCATCCCAGAGGAAGTGAGTTTGTACACTCCGAGTGCACCATGCATGACTTGAACAAAAAGCCCAGCAAGTGGGGGCGATCGGCGCATTCATGGTCTGAACAACACAAATATAAATGCAGCCCTGATTTAAGATCATCATGGAAATAGAATATCTATACTTTATGCACAAATATTGTGGAAAAAGTTATAAGGAAAAAATGGTAAACGAGACAGAATATGGGAAGTTAAAGGGAAAGTGCACTTTATTTTTCAAAGGGCACTTTACAAGGTTAGGTTAGCTTAAGACAAAACACAAAAGGGGAGTAAAAATATGATAAATAAGAACTAGAAAGTAACTTTATCAGAGAGCACCAATTGTTTTGTGCAAGACTTGTATTATAAAAGCTGTAGGACAATTTTTGGTTCAGCTTGCACCTACATAAAATCATACATAGGTGCAACTTCTCTGGCAACCTGTCTCCTCAGTCCTATCCCAGCAATTTCCCTCCAGAGAAGTTATCTCACAAAACTGCCGCTACTGTTAGCTGCTGGAGACTTTGAGCATGGAATACTCTTCTTTTGTTGATTAAGGAATCCTGTAGGAAACCCACTGTTGCTGAATCTAAATGTGTTTGAATGTTAGGTCATTCTAAGTTATAGATGCTAGATTATTTTAAGTTAAAGGACCACATGCACACTGCTCCAGCCATGTCAGGCCCTGCTACTGCACGTAAGGGCTGACTCTGAGGCTGAGTGCTGCTGGCTTTAAAGAATGAATGCTTTTGAACTGGGAGACGCATACTAGTTTTATTACCCAATTAACTGAGCTCCACAAGTACACACTTGACTGTCTACAAACAGCACCGTGCTGTCACAATGCAGGGCTCAGAACTGTTAGGATGAAAATCAAGAGGGGATATCAGTTATTTTGTTTGTATAATCTGTCACTTAAGTAGTTTAGAGAATGGACCGTATCACATATATTCAAAACAAGAGTCACTGCCAATTGTAGTACTGTTTCGAGTAAATCTTTAAAGTTACATTCCTTGAGAAACATAAGAAAAGGAAATGTGTGGCCACAGGTAACTCTGGGGCAAGACAGAGCAGTGAAGATGATAAAAACAGTAGAATCTTTCAGACCAGATGAAAGTAATTTTCTGTGAAAAAAATTCCTTGGTAAGCAGCTGTAATGCAAGACAATGAAATCAAAAGGAAAGGAAAGACTGATTTCTCCAGAAAGATGACTGTCAGTTCAGATGCATGAATTTATGGCATGTAGTGAGGCTGAGCAGTAACAAAAGCCACAAACTGCAGTGAGTTGTCAAGATGAGTCTGCGGGAAGGGACTTTTGTGATTTAATTCAATGAAAAGTGAGAGGGAAGGGAAGAAGTTACACATGAAGCAAATTTAAAATGCCTGAACAAGTATTGAGTTTGTTAACAGAAAGAAAGAAGAATTTAAAGAACTGTCAGTAAAATAATTTCCATGTACTCAATCACAACCCAAATATTTTCTTCCTTCATCTAAATATTCAAGGGCCTTGAAAGAAATGTGGAAAGGCCTTGAAGAAGATAAAATTGAACCCTGAAATAATCAGTAATTAGTTGTCTTCATATACACTCCATTGCTTTAATTGTTGAAGGTTAATCAAACTGTAAAATAGAAATGAGTAGCTCAAACTCTGTAAAGATGATGTAAGAAGAGTTTATGAACAGGCTTTTGAAGGGAGGTGTTCCATCTGGTTTTGACTTTCTACCTCGATCAGGGAGTTAGGTGGCTGAGGAAAGGACAGTGGACAGGAAATTCTTCATTATATAATAACTTGTTAACATGGGTTTCAGTTACTTGTGAAGAGTGAGAAGTCCAGGGAGACCTTTTCACCCAGGAATTTTACAGACTGTCTTTAAAGTGAATTGAAATATAGATAGGAAAGAAATTAGAAGGAACGGCCAAACTTTATTGATTGAAGCTTTTAGCAATCCTGTGATAAATCTTGAAGAAATCTTGCTCTCCACGCTTACACCAGGCTGTCCTTGCTATGTGATGGTGTTAGGAAAGCAAAGTCAAGATTACTGCAAATCCAGGAGAATAAACCAGAGGAGACTGATTGATTAAACACATCATTGCCCCTTCAGGGAGGGCCAAACTGCAGTAAGATCACTGCAAGAGCAATGTGCTAACTTGAATACTTCTATGGGAGGACAGATTTCTCTGCTAAAAAATGAAGTTGCAATTCTGTGAATGCACCAGAATCGTATTAAAAAAATAAAAAATCTAGCAGTCTTGTTCAGAAATCCTAGCCTGCCTTTTAATCAATCTTGTGCTCTAATGAGCTGTCTCTCTTACCTCTCACAAATAGCATGCACTTCACTGGTGTTCTCACTTTCCGCTTCTGAAGTACAGTCACTCACATCTGTCATTCAGTGCCTTAGACTCAACACCAGCAGTCAGCAACAGGTAAATCTCTCATCTCCCGTGCCGTCTTTTTTCCACAGGTCTTTGCCATGAGGACCATGCTACCACAGGTTGCAGCCTCTAGTATTTCAATCCTCATAATGCTAAAAGAAACTTGTTCCATAAGGTCAAGGAAAACATCGTTTTGCATGCCCAGTGATTTACCTACAACTGGCTGGGATTTCAGACACACTCCCTGGTGAGGTCCCCAAAAGCCGGTTCTGAGAGTGACTTATCCCCACAAGATAAAATAAAACAATTCAACAACTGACTTGTAGAACTCATATACCTAATTTTATCAGAACATTTTCACAATCCAAACCCAAGCAGATTTCCGCCATATCCAAGCCTCTCTACAGCTTCCCCCCCCCCCCCCCCCCGAGTTTTCTTTCAGCAGCTCGGGGGAGGGTATTTCTCATTCATTCCTAATGTGGACTGGCTAGACTAGAACACGAACATTTTGTTCTGATTCATTACTAGAAACTAAGTTTGCAAATCATACATTATTCTGCTATCAT
Source organism: Cygnus olor (assembly GCF_009769625.2). Classification (NCBI taxonomy): domain Eukaryota; kingdom Metazoa; phylum Chordata; class Aves; order Anseriformes; family Anatidae; genus Cygnus; species Cygnus olor. Next base: position 37,165,498 of record NC_049172.1, on the reverse strand, counting down.
GGAAACTTTTAACTGCCCTAGAGACTAATTGTGATCTCCATGTTCCTCCTTCCAGGGGATGAGGATATTTCTAGTTCTGAAAAGCAAGAAGGAAATATGACAACCATGCTTTCATCAGCAGCTATACTTCACTGAACAGCCATTTCCCTGCTCTCCTACATGGAAAGATAACAAAGCACTCACAACGCTGTTTGCAGACACCACGAGCATTATTTTGCTTAAGCCCAGAGTTAATCACAGCAGCTCATCACACCCCTGATGTTCCCAGTCACACGATGGTATGTCCTGAGAGTTCCTGAATCCAGAGGACCCCACCACGGTGATGGCACCTCATCTCCTGCCTACTGACTTTCCTTCACACAGCTACAGCTGAAAACTGGCTGCTGTAAACTTCAGATAGTGCAACTAATTTCACCATGGAGAGTTCAGATCTCTCTTGTAGCAAGCTGGCAACATCGCTGTGTCCAATGTCAGCCTGTAAGTTGTACAGGTGGAGTCCAGGATCAAAAGGGCTCTGAAGTACGAGTGAGCTGAAAGAGCCACAAATTCCCTTTTCAGTGCTGAAAAATGTTAAATCATGCTGTTGACTCCTGGAATGGTTTCCCTTTTTCATCTAGCCTGTGCAGTCGTTTTGAAATATGGGTAAGCTTACAGATAAACCTTCTGTAATGGGAATGAAGCCCTTTAAAAAAGTCTGCAGACCTGTGAGTTTGGGGGGAGTTAGTTCTGCAGAATTTCAGACCCCTGCAACCCCTTTTCATCCAAGTGAATTCTTGTCGCGTTGGTTATGCGTAGGGTAGTTTCTCTCTTACAGAATAACTGCCATTTATTTTGTTTTCATTTCAGATTGGTAGCCTTCAGGTTATCCTAAATCATCATCTGTCAGAGTACGGATTCCTTTTCAGAGGTGTGCTGAGCACCAAGACATCTCCTAGCTGTAAAAAGGCTCCTTCCAAGTCTCTATGAACCTCTGAAGCATGGCCAAACCCCAAAAAAAAAAATTAATATTGCCACAGGCCATATCCTGCTGTGAAAGAATCTATTTCTTCATCCTTTAAAATGATTTGATCTTCAATGGTCCACAGAGAATCTAAGGCTGATAATTTTTCCCAAAGATGTGCAAGACTCCAGAAACGTCCGACAGCGCAGTTACATTATTCTGACAGATTTCCCCAGTGACCTGAAAAGCTTATACCCTCTTTGCAGCTGTGTAATTAGACAGCCCCTGCTCCACATACCCAGTTCGTGCAGGCCCTGCGTAACAACTCACATCTTTGTTGTGTTGGGGAAAAATCATTCTGATTCCCAAGCAGAGGGTCCTGGACCATTGTGTTGCACCTCACTTGAGCATTCAGCACGGTGCTGAAGTACGCTGAACAGGACCATGACTGTCCACAGATGAGCATTTTTCTGCCAGCTGGTACTAGCTCTGCTGGCTCACATTTCCTGAAGTCAGCCATCACAGTTACTTCTTGCAGGGCAGGGATATTCAGCAACTGAACACAATCCTGGTGCTGCTCAGACCTACACAAACTTCAGCAGGTGCAGTCCCCTGAGGAATTTTCCTCTTAAATCTTTTCTCACTATGAATCTGTTGTAACTTCTGAGCCTTGAGTTTTCACCCATCAGATCACCCACCCTAGCAATCAAAACCTCTACCATGGGCAGCCCTGTATATTTAAGAGTTCTCCTTCTCCCCTTCTTTCCTTCATCCTTCAGTTTTCAACATTTATTCTGCTTCACTTCATTTTTTCACATTACTGTACATTCTCATCTTTAAGAACAAATCCCTATCTGCACAATTTTCAAAACTAACAGGAATCAGATGAAAATCTGCTTCTGCCTTTCCCTACAACTGCACTTACAAGGTTTACAGCAGTCTAACTCCCTCCTCCCCAGCAGCAGCTCCTGCCTCAGCTGGTGCCAGCCCATGGTGAACTTGCCAGCCCCTGTGGACTGGCACAGTCCTCCTTTCATTGACCTCAGCCAAGCACAGCCCAAGGACCGTGTCCTTCAAGCTGTGTTCAGCAAAGCATTCCTTAACTCTCAGTCCCCTAAGTAAGAGTTGATACGCACTGAAGGAGATGTACTAGCTTTGGGTTCTAACCCAGGAGACACTGAGCTGATCATATAAATGCTTAGAACCACGGAGACTCTCAGTGTTTTGTTAAACTGGACCCAGAGTAGTAAAACATTTATTCCAAGTGCATTCTCATACACAAACACATGCTGCACTCCTCTGCTCTTTTAGAGACTTCTCTAATACCATGTTTTAGTTCTTGTGTTCTTAAATAGAGCTTTCCTTAATTTTAGCATAAAGATTTTGAGAATCCTTCTTCTGGCTTTAGAGAGGGCATTACATAATTTTTTTCAAGTTTAAAGAACGGCACTGTTCAGTAAATTCTGCTCTTCATACTCCAAAATTACAAGGATAAGTGAAGTTACATCATGTGAATTATGAAGTGATAATGTCTTTAGTTCTGCCCCAATCAGAAGTGTAACTGTTTAAGGCTTGTAATAATCATGTTCAAACATATTCAGATTATAATTACTTTTCTTCTGATAATGATAGCCCGTCTGATTGGATGATTACCTATTTGACTTTGATAAGTCTCGAAGGTCAAAGAAGATAATTACAGACATCTGTTTTCTAAGAAAAATAAACTCTTGGAAAATAATATTTAAAGTGACTTCTGCAAATAAGTGTTTTAGAAGCATGCTGCTCATGCAAAAGTCACAGGCAGGCAAATAACAAAAGCAAATTGTCAAGATACCAAGTTATCACACATCCTTCGTAAATAATGTGCAAGTTTTCTTTGGTTACTTATATAAGCATAAATAACTCGTCTGATCAGAATATATTTGAGCAGGCATTAAGAATAAAAATAAATGAAAGAAAAATAATGCATGTTCTATATATCTTTAAACCATTCTTGTAGGCATCATTTGTTTGAAAAATACAATTGTTAAACAAGAAAGCATCCGATTATGTATATTGCCTCTCATTATTTATAAGGAAAGAAGAGGAATACTGTTCAGAAGAAATAAGCCAAAGTATTTTAATGTCCTAACATACGATTAGAATCAACTCACTTCTTTAATTTGAGCTGTCACGCTCTCCAGTGGCCAAAGATGTACTGATTACCTGTTAGTACCAAGGCTACTACTGCCTGCTGAAGCATTAATAATTGCTAAATGAGCAGATCTAGAGCAAATGTCGCATACATTTGTCTCCAGAAGAGGTGAGAAAAGAGCTGTAGGACCCAACACAAGTTTTCTAGAAAACAAATGCTCTTCGCTCAGAGAGGTGCTTTTCCTTTGCCGTGTATTGTCTACAGTAAGTTCCTCTCCTGTCACGTGATCGTAAAAATGCCATCAAACCAAAATTTTCTACTCAAACTAACAGTAAGTTTTTCATTGCCAATCTTCATCTGGTATTGTCTACATCAACAAAATCCTGCTTTTAAATAACTTTCCTCCTCAGCAGGCACTCAAATAGACACTTTAACAGAAACTTCTGTACTGCTTTCCTTGCTTGGCTGGAAGCCTCTACAGAATGTGGATTTCAATTTTTTGTTTTTTATTTTGTAAATATAAACAACCTACTTAACTTTCTGGATGTTCTCCAGCCACGAAGTGCTGCTTTATGTTGTCCAACAAAAAAAAAAAAAAAAAAAAAAGAAAAAACACCAAAACTTCCTAGAGCCAACTGTTGACATTAGACACCTCCTATTCTTCATAAGAAAGCCATAATAAGATCAGTTTCAGTAGTTATTGTAAAAAATCCAATAGATTGGTACACACCATCATCCATTTAAATTCATCTGTAACCCTTGTTGTTTTGTGAAACTTCACCTTGAGGTGAAATTCCTAAATTCTTATGCTTAGAACATAAACAGTAGAAAGAAACCAAGATATCATAACTTATCTGCCAAACTAGTCTCCAGAGATAGGCTGAAGTCAAGTTAGAATCACCGTATCTTGAACAATGCAGTCAGCTGGGTTAGATGATTGCATGGAGATAAGGATCTCATAGACTGAGAAACATCCATTTTTAAAGAAATCATACGGAGGAAGAAAAAAAAAAAAGACTATGCAACAGAATGAGGAAGAACACAAAACATTGCATGGTGAAAATGCACCGATGAGCATTCTGTCTTAGGAGGAAATGCAGAAGATAATGACGAAAGCTACTGGCAATATTAAACTGAGGATGCAGGCAGCTGGCTTCAGACGGCTTGCATCTTTGGAAAAGCAGCTAGATGGGTTTATATTTTGTATGTTGAAATAACAAAACAAAAGATCGATGGTCTAAACATTTACAATCTATTTCCAAAAGAATAACCACACAGTTGAATTTAGCTTTAAAGCACCAAAAATGCCATAATCTGAAGATAAACAAGTAGAAAACATGGGCAAGTAGGTGGCTTTTTTCTTTTTTTCTTTACTTTTTTTAAAATTTCTTGAAAATCTGAAGGTCTAAAAATCCTGGCAGCCACACAACCATAGGATAAAGCCTTTTCAGCTAAAGTCTGATTTACAGTATTGTGCTATAGCCCTCCAAATTATAAGACACCTGTTTTTTAAAATAAAAGACTACCTGTTGTCAAGGAAATGAGATGCTGAAGAAAAGTGTACTCAAACTTTGTTAATATATGATAATCAAACAGATATTCTCTTGCAAGTGGGAAGATTTTTTAAACAAATGCAAATGAGTATTTGATAATGTTTAGATGCTCTTCCTGTTTCAGTACTTAAACGAGAACAAACACAGATGAGTAATGGGATGGATTAACCCCAAATAAAATTGGTATTGTACAAATGTACAATAACAAACAGATCTACAGAGAGGTCTGAACAGATGCACCAGACACATGATAGGAGAAAGCATGTTCCCAAATTAGAGAAAGAGAAAAGAGGACAAGATCCATTAATGACCTTGCCCAAACTCATACAAAACATAATTTTTATTATTATTATTTTTAATCAGGGAAGCAGTTTGAATTTGTCTTCTGATTTTCTAATCTCTCAATCTCTAAGAAGCATTCCCATTCTCCTGCTCCCAAAATAGCACTGATCAAAAGAAATAAATAACAAAGAATATTATTTTTGCCACCACAACTGTACTATGGCAAGACAACAATGACCTGTAATGCAGTCAGCAGCAGGCTAATACTACAGTTTACATCAGCAGAGGTACTAAAATTATACCAGACATCTTGGCGTGCAGTGGCGCTTCTCATTGTATCTGCCCATTTTCTGATCTCACCAGCTTTCATTTAACTAGATCATGACTTTGAGGGGTTTAAAAGAGCACCCAAGGGGCTGGCAGACAGCAGACTGGGGGGAAATCTTGTGCTGTTCCTCAGCTGCCAGGATGAAAGCAGGAGAGAGAAAGAGAATGAGAGAGAGAAGCCTAGGATGTCATACATCTTCCTCCCTGCCCAAAGCAAGTCTTAAAGCAAATCATTACCTTATTACATAATTAGTCATATTACTGTTATGCCAAACAGTGCAAGACACAAATAGAAAGCATTCATCTGGTATACCCATGTTTACAGAAGGTTACCAGCTGTGACAATGTCCCCAGGCACACATGTGCACTTTAAAAAATAAAATTAAAAAAAACAGCAACAAAAAAACCTCGAGGAGCATATCAACAAACAAGCACACTGATGTTTTTGTTTCTTTGAACTAGTTCTCAAAATGTTCCATCTGGGCAAAGCATTCCAGCACTCCAGCCATGACATGAAAGTAATAGACACGAGATACATCCAGAGATCCATACTGAGTGTATCTACCTAAAGTCGTACCCAAACCATCATTTTGTCACTGTCGGTGTTACTCTGTCCTATGACTGTATTGAAAAAAAAAACACAAACAAACAAAAACAAACACAGAACTACTAATGCACCTCTTCAAATCACAGATCAATACTGACCGTAAAAAAGTCACCTTCTAATGGGTTAAATGTCACTCAGGGCGAAAGGCCTGCTCACGTCTTCAAGCAGACTTTGAGCTGGCTTTTCAACTCAGGGAGGGGAAAGGAGTTATTTTACAACCAAACTGTATTGAGCATAATCCAGGCAGTGGAAGGGAGACTCCTAAACCTGTTTTCACACTTCCTGTGCAAAAGAAGCAAATACTGCAGAAACGAGCAAGAAAATTTAGTTCAAACCAGATTTGCAGAAGCACTCAACACTGGTCCACTTTATGTTCTGATACACAGACATAACTATATAGTCAGTAAAAATGATCACATTTTTATACTATCTATCTGTAGGCAAACAATTGTGCTTCAACAATATAAACAACGTATTTTAGCTGGCAATAAAACAACACACTTAAAATATACATATGGGAAAGTTTTGAATCGCTTTTGGTCAAAGAGGAATGGCTCTCTGGTAATGAGCAACAAATGGCAAATCCTTGGTCCTGAGGCAGATGTCCATGGCAGTAACTTCACAGAGAAAAAAGTGTAATTCATGTACACTTGGACATTGCTATTCCTATTATGATTTTTATTGAAATATGAAAACCAGGTATAAAATAACTCCAACGTAACTCAAGAGTCAAATGTTAGTGAAGTCTCTCAATTAATGTTGGAACTATGGGTGAAATGTGCCACTCAAGAAGCAATGATTTATTTTAACTAACCAAACATTATTTCACCTCATGAATGATTGTTTTTTTCCATGAGCTGTCTAAGCAACGTATAGGAACCTGAGATCCTTGGAAATATTTGAGAACAGCACGTTAGTCTATTGTAACACATCTGACAGGGAAGGAATTGCTCCTTCTCTAATGACTGCAGGAGACCTCATCTGATTCCTTGGATTGCAAAAACTTAATCAGGTAACAGAAAAGAGGTTATCATTTAATCTGTAACCTTGCTTGGCAGGTTAGATGATTTTTGAACATCCAAATGAGAGCAAAAGTTACAAAGCTCTGAGCAGGACACACGTTATTGCAGTACGTATACACTGCAAGAGCCAAGAAGTGTTCTGCAGACAGTGACTGGGTAGGCCAGGTCCTCCAGGGCAAAGTCTTTCCTCACTTGAAGTCATGTGTGTCCTGGCTTTCCTGACTGCCATGAACAACAGGAAAATGGACACAATGCAAAAGGCTGTTTGTTCTACAGTTGCTGGGAATGAGGGAATTAAATGCCATGATTTTACTCCGCTTAGCCTAAATGACAAAGGTGCTTCCATCAATCTCTTTTAAAAATTATTCATCTACATTTGGGGAGCAGTGTGTATATACAGGGCTCCTCATAAAGGCAGCACTACAGGCAGAAAATTTTCATGAGGCAGTCACAGGCATTTATTGAAGCTAGTTTTCAAGACCTGTATCTTTACTTCCCTGAGCTAATTTGTTTTAGCAACAGGTGCTGGACATGATAACAGTCAGCAAAGTCAAACCTTCCCTGAGAAATGGGAAATTTCCTACAAAAAGACACAGGACTGCTAGTCTCAGTGATACTTCCCGCTGTTAAACTATTTCCTGAAGACAGGACCGTGAGAGACCAGGTGTGACGCAGAGCGCCACAGAAGACAGAAACAACACCGCTGGGACAACATCGCAGCTGTGCTGCAGTGGCTGACCCAGAGAGAAGTAACTCAGCCAAACACAACTGGCATCACTGCCTTCCACCCCTAACTGCTCTGTGTCCCACAGAGCATCTCCCTGTCTGCTCCTCCTTCTGCTTACATCACCCAGTGCTCTTCAAGTACAGAGTGAGCCACGCTTTTAAGCTAGCCGTTTTATTGTAAAAAGATCTTTCAAAGAGCAGCTGCTTCTCTGCTACAAACACAACCTGCCCATTTCGATTCCCGAGGTTTCCCAGCTCTCTTCCTGCCTCCTCTTCTCGTGCCTCACCAAGGTGCTCCGTTCTGGTCACACTGCGATGCAAGACTGCCTGCCTAGTCATTAAATTCCTGAGCTTGCTTCCCCTGGTGACTAGGAGATCTCCAAAGATAGCTGCAACGTACCAGCAATATTACCCCACTACCTTTCTCCACAATTCCCTTCAAGAAGGCTCTCCCCCTTGGTGACCAGAAGAAAAGCTTTGACAATGGTCAGACTATCAGCGTGCTGCAAATACCCCCTGGCATGTTGTCAGCATTATCCCACTGCTTCCTCAAGCACCCTCCTCTTTTTAGTTTGCCTTACCTGCACCCTGTTTGGAGCCGTGACCTTTTTGTTCCGTATTTGTACGGCAGCAAACACTGAAATCCCTATCTGCAGCTAAGGATCAGGTACACAACATAAATATCAACAATAACAAATCCACAAAGGTTGAGAGGTTCTTTGAGAAACTACTGTAGGGGAGAGCCTGAGGAGCTGCCAGCAAGCTCAAGTCATATCTGTAAGGTGGGCTACATTTACGTAAATGGTGCTAGCGCACTCCGTCATTTCTAAAGGACATCAAAATACTAGCTCAAATCCAGAGGTAAATTTTACTCTGAAGGCAAATATGGTAGTGGGAAACTTTTAGAAAAAAAAAGTTTTTAACATTGTCCCATGAGCTGAAGTATTTGAGATAAAGAGCTCACCTGTCCATCTGCAGAACTCTTTATTCTTTGTTCCACATGACTTAATTTAATAGATCCAATTATGCAACCCAGTCTAATGCTCACCAACAACACATTTCCTAGCATTTCATTGTCTGGGTTCTGTGAGTTTCTAGTGATGTAGCAGATTTACATACTTGTTAAAACCTGACTACAGTTGTTCTGTTGTCAAAACAGCCTGATCTGAATTAAATTTTACTCCTTTAAATTTCCTCCCTTTACTTCCAGCATACCACTCCACATTACTCTCCTCCATCCTTGCTACTTACCTAGTACAAATACCCAGAAGGTAGAGCTGTAAAATCCCTCTAATCACTGCTCATAAATAACATTTCTTCTGAAAATGTATTTCTTATCATACATAGTACTGAATAGAACATGGGAAAATGTTCTAGTTGTGAAGCACTTTCCATTCTACTCCAGACTTCAGCTTAAGAAGTTATTCTCTGCATCCCTTTCTGTCAAATGCTGACAACAGTATCAGTTTGTTTTGTAAAGCACCTTGTACTGAATGATGGCATTTGAAGAAAACCTGTAGTTTGAGGTATGGGAAAATATGACTGAAATTAATACTGCTTCTCTTTTCTATAATCTTTAACTCTAGTTTGGGCACATTATTAGAAAAATATCGAAATAGAAGAAAATAAATAAAATCTCTGAAGCTATTTTTTTTAAAACATTCCTATTGAATTTGCTTCTCATTATTACTTCCATAATTCCACTCAAAAGCCCAGCCTGGAAAGGACCATTTTGTACAAAGAAGTAATGATCATCTCTATTTATGCTTGAAAGAAAGCATGCGGAACAACTACAATTTCTTGCATGTTTCTAGTTTCTTTAAATTTTAAACAACTTTAAAGTATCCTAAGTGTTCTTTATTCATTTGTTTGACCTTTTTGCTACAAGAATAAACTAGTTAGTTACTAAGCATATCCCTTTGCCATGAATTTAAATCTTATCTACTAAGGCATATTAGCTCAGAAAACAATTCAAAGTCAACTGAATGTATCTCTCAATAAGCTTTGGAAGACACAGAAATCAGAGAAAGCATTCAAAAATTTTATAAATCCAAATATCTTCCTTCAAAATCCCTTGCTAATTTCAGCAGTTTTCTTTCTTATATGCAATACTGTGGGGCTTTCCACGATGTATCATGGCTCTTCTCCTTACCTCTCACTAGTCTGCATTCCTATTTCCCCACACACACACCTTGTCACTGCCTGTTTTCATGCAACAGAACAAATGTAAGTACCCAAAATTCTTTAGAATGCCTTTCTCTGACTGAGCTACCGTGCTGAGTTAGAAAGTGTGGCTCTCTAACAAGAGCAGCTCATCAGCCAGGTTACTGAGCTCTGTTCTCATCCCACTCTTAACAGGTGCAATGTTAACTTCTTTATACTGCTGTTTTTTTTTCAGGAAAGGAAGAAAATTGTGAAAATCACCCTTTTAATTATACTGTCCCAAATAACTTACGACTCCAAACACCACTAAAATTGTTTCCAAAACATAAATTAAGTCCTATTGCCACATTACATGCAATACTTAGCTAGTGAAGCTGCATACAATACAACTTCCAACATATAGAGAAGAAAGCGCATGCCCTCCTAAAAAGAGCTCATGGGAAAACTATGTTAAAGACATGGCATTTATGAGATTTTTGCATTAGTTATCCCCATATTTAATGAATGCCCACATGCTTGAGCTACTGGAAAATAACTGCAAGGATTGCCTCAGGTCTGCAATACACTAAGAGCCCTGAACATGGTGACCCCATATGACTGAACAGCGACTGACCTATCTCCAAATACAACAATCTTATGCTGAATATGGATATAAAGACAATGAACTGTCGGATGTTGATGGTTTTGCCTCAATATACATACTGAGACACAAGGAGGGAGAAAGTGAGCGTGTGCATCTGAGACCGCTTGTGAATAATCCATGCTTTTGGTGGGACTCAATGACATTAGTTGCACTACAGCAAGTGAATTATCACAGCTTTGCAAAGAAACTCAGCTTCCTGTGTTCTACCATCTTTATATTAATACCTTCTTAATGCCATGCTCTTGCTTAGCCACCACAACAGATCAAATTTCTATTATTTATTCATCTATCCCAAGGCCTAACTTTTCAAATCTGGTGTACAGATGACAAATGCATTGCTTACTTGAGCCTCATCGCCAAAATTGATTTAAATTAGAGATGCATGCTATAGATATTAAGTTCATAAGATAAAAATGCTAAAATTAAATAGGGGTAAACAACAACAAAAAGCAGAGCTAGAAATGCTGAGGTTTGCCTTTCTTGACACCGCATAAGTAAGAATTCATTGCTGAGTCTTATTACTCTGGCACTCCTGGAACCAACCAAACATTCCCTCCAAAATCAGGAACTTTTATCAATTTGTTTAGTTCCACTTTCTATTCTGCTCAGAAATACATTCTCTTAAAACAAAACAAACAAACAAACAAAGTGGTTTAATAATACCTACAAAAACTTTATATAAATATTAGGTGTGTTACCAGGACGAAAAGCAACTGAACTACACTTGACCTTCGCTGACTCATCTGCAGTAATTGATCATAGAATGGCTCAGGTTGGAAGGGACCTTAAAGCCCATCCAGTTCCAACCCCCTGCCATGGGCAGGGACACCTCCCACCAGGCCAGGTTGCCCAAAGGCCCATCCAGCCTGGCCTTGAACACCTCCAGGGATGGGGCATCCACTGTGCCTCTGGGAAACCCAGTCCAGTGCCTCGCCACCCTCATTGTAAAAAATTTCTTTTTAATATCTAATATAAATCTACCTTCTTTTAGTTTAATACTGTTAACCTTTGCCCTATCACTACATTCCCTAATAAAGAGTCCCTCATCACCTTTCCTGGAGGCCCCCCTTAAGTACTGGGTGCTGACAGATGCATTCCTAGTGTGCCATGACTACACCGCAGAACGTGTTCGCTTAACTCACCTTTGTGAACTACCCTCTGAACGTATGGAAATACTCATTGCCTCATTCATAATTTAAAATCAATGACATAATATCAGGGCAACAGATTAGTAAAACATACTTCTCCATTTACTGCTGGTAATTGGAGCTAACCATGCTCTCTGATGACCCAAGCAAGAACTGTCACAGCACCTTCGATTTACAAAAAAAAAAAAACAAAAACAAACAAACAAAAAAAAGGAGTAGAACAGTCTCTCAATCAGACTTCTTTTCCAAACGAACTGCTAGAAACACTTCGCCTTTTAAAAAAATGAAAACACTGCCCTCCTTTGGACCAGACATCAACACTCTTCAGCTAGCTCAGAATATAACAGCAAAATCTGCTTCTGGAGGGTCAAAGTCTGACAGCAAGGCATCGCATCCTTTAGCTGATTCCTATATAAGGTCCATCTTGCAAACGCCTTACAAACTATGCACCATGCTTTGGTTTAATATACCAGAGTACAACTGTAGTGTTAATCAAAAGGTGAAAGAGCTTGCTGGTTTGCTTCTGTAAGATACAGAAAAACATTTTAATAACCCTCACAAAGCTGCAGAGATACTGAAAGAAAAAAACAATAAGTAGATTTACAAAACAGTATAAAAGTTTTGCCTACTATTTCTAGATGTATATAAACACAACTTATGTAAGGTGTAAAAATCAGGTGAAAGCTGGAAGCTAGATAAACCATAATTAATCAAATGAGAAGTCAGAGCACCATCGGTGATCAAAATTTAGCAAAAAAACCACAATGGTTTAAAATCTAATCTAAAAGATAACACCCTCTATAAAATAAAATAATCTCATGCAAAGTTTGCCATTGGACCTGTAGACAGAATTATTTATTGAATTCAACACTATGCAGTAGTCTTTGGAACCAGCCCCAAACTGAAAGAATGGGCACACTTCTAGACTTGGGAATTACAAAAAAAAGCTTGGCTACGTCTTCCCTACTTGAAATAGAAAGGATAATTTGCAATGGACTTTAGAAAACACGTAGGTATCCCTCTCAGCTAACAAAACAAAATAGCTGTAGAGATCTGGTTTCCATACACATGTGAAGTATACAACACACAGAGCATGAATAATTAGCATAAATGAATGTTAAACTCATCACTGAGGACAGGCTGTTGATTTGGAACGCTGCTGGAGGAGCGTGGGAGTCACTCCACCGGGAACTAATACACGGAAAGGGACTGAAGTCTAGTGGGAAAGTCAAAGATGAAGGGGACCTTCTGTGAAAAAAAGTATTAAGAGAAAAAATATGTTTCTTTTTCCCTTTGTCAGGCAAAGACACCCTCTGACAGTTTGATCTGACTAATGAGGAAAAAGTGCTGTTAGAGTCACATTCTGAGAAACTGCTTCATTTTTGCACAGTTCTTCCTCAGAGTTTGTCAAAGGCAAAATTGAGTAGGCACCTCAAGATCTGGCTCTTCATCCAGGGGCTGGATGTAGAGAACTAACAAACCCTCCTTATAAACATTCCACAGAGCTTATGGAACTTGCTTATCCATTAATTTCTTACAAAGGCAGGCTCAATCTTCACTTTCTGTCTGAAATTGTTTTGCTGGATGCCATCTCTAAAGTTACTGCATTTCATTACCAAAGGACAGAACTCCTAATATAATTATAAAGCAATTCTTTATCTTCCACTACAAGGGCAGCATTTCACGTTAAGTTGTTCGGTATAATTTCCCTAAATATACAGCCAAATTCTCCTTTCTCTCCCCCAGGAGCAAGTACCAGACTCCTGCCTTGTATTTATGATCAAAGAGTAGGGAGCTGTGAACCACGGCACAAAGGCGAGCTACTGCCCATCGAATGATAATAATTTGCCCCCATGGGAAGCAGACTACTACACTGTGCCTGCCAGAACTCGGCAGGAGTCAGGACTTGCACTAAGTGACTGATGACAGAAACAGGGTCAGGTAAAGAGGGCTGAGAGGGAAAGAAAAGGTAAAGGTACTCAGAAGGAGAGATCGAGCAGAAGCACAGGTGGGGGTAAGCATGGAACTGGGATACAGAGAAGTGAGTGTGCAATATAACGAGGCAAGGAGGGGAGAAACCGATGTCACAGCTCTGCTTTAGTCTACAGAAATATTCTTCCCTAAGACACACAAAACCAGGGGTGTTTAGGGCTGCTCTGTATTCGGCTAGGTAAAAAGTTCTGTGACTAATCCTGTGAAACTGCATCAAAGGTCTGATCCCCCTCAGCGGCTAAAACTGCATCTCCTCAAGTGAAACAGAGCAGACCCAACTCCGCAGGAACAGCTGTATTATTGCCATGTTCCCTGGCTCTTTACTGTGAGAGAACAGCTTTCAGGTCCATCCCACGTTACAGAGAAGCTTCAGCTGGGGCACAGAACAAGCAAGATTTTTTGCTGCTGCTGCTTCACCCGGTAAACTTTTTGGTCCATAATTCCACCCCTAGATGTGCAACGTCTGAAAACAACTATTCCATCTCTTGGCTTTTGGTGAATGTTTTGATAACAAGACGTTTGCATACAGCATGTAGTTACTATTGCACAGGCCTTGCAGCTAGCTCTCAGTAAATGACACATTACAATTTCATCTTGGACCGCGTTAATACAATGGGGCATTTCTTCCAGTATCCAGTCTTGATCTGGTATGCTTTCATAATATCTTTGCTTTGACTCTCTATAAAAAAGGATTTGCTCGGGTCTGAAGAGATCTTAGAAGCATTAATGCTCATAGTTGAAGAATGCAAAGGCTAATAAAACAATCCCAATATTTATTATTTTTTGAAGCTAAATCATTTACAGAATAGCATTTTTGAATCTTTGGGTTTGGCAATACTGTCACAGCTTCATTCTTTCCTCCTTAAATAATTTACTTGGCATGGAAATTGAGTTTATTCATACACACTGTTTTCTCCTTCCCCCTTCTACTTCCAGCTTTCCCAAATCAAAACTGGAAACCTTCATTCCACTGTGACAGGCTCCCCACCCAGGAAAGCTCACAAAGGAACCCCCCCGAAACATACATATAAAAGTCACTACCTCGTAACAACCTCTTCCACAGTCTCAAAAGAATTAACTTTCAAATAAAAGAAAGAACCTTAATAAAGTAGTTTTCAAACACTGAGGAACGAAGTAAGCCCGCAGCCATTTAAGTGTTATGACTCATGAAATATGGCTTAAAATAACAGATTTTTCCTTAATACTTCCTGATATTTCTCAGTTGTGTTCAGATTCTGCCAGGGTTTACAGTTTTAAAGTTTTTTATCACAAGTCTTGCATTTTTTAAAATGAAATATAAGATTCTTATAATTTCAGGAGCTGAACTTTTTAAGAAAACACCAACTATTGCAAGACTTGCAATAAAACTAAGATCTGGCAATAATGCTGAATGACACTGAGCACAACTCTGTTAAAGTCACTGGGATATAGCCCATTTTATAGGGGCTAAAATGTATCAAAAGACCTCTTCTAGAAACTGTGTTTTTTCTCCCATGCATGAGGTCTCTCTCTGCTGTGATTTCTCTGCTATTGTATTATTATAAGCATTATTGATCATCAAGTCCATTAAAAGCATTTGTCACTTTAAATAATTCATCTCTCTAGCCTAGCTTCTGCCACAGTTGCCATCAGCAATAACCTTCCAGGAGGCTTGTACTAAAGAAAAACCAGCATAGCTGCAGCTTAAATAGACAACATTCAGGAACAAGCAAGACAAAAATGGTTGAGCAACCGTGTCACATGATTGCAGTATACTGGAGATTTCTGTGAAGAGCATTAAATAATCTCAGAGTTTTGAAGACATTATGTTATGCAACAACAGGAAATGAGAGACCTTCAAATGAGGCATCAGTATGAGAATGTCAATAACATTGGTAAAACATGTGACTTCGCAAAACAACAACAACAAAAAAGATATACACATGAAAGAATTTGTCCTTCTCATTGTCTCTCTTAGTATCTGATTGCTGAATGACCAAATCTGACTGCTGAATGACTGACACCTCACTCTGCAGTGCTCCGCTGGCAGCTCTGCAGGCAAAGTGTGGCAGCCTATTTACTTGCCTCGGCAAGTGTTTCAGGTATGTGACAGGCCAGGAAGCAGACAGCAGCAGAAAAACTGACAAATGACAAAATTCCCTTGGTGCACAAAGTCAGCAAGGCCAACATATGCTGTTCCACATGACCCTCTCTTTAAAAGCCTGCAGCAACAGCAGGCATCCCAGTTAGAGTACTTGCAGCGCAGCTGATCAAGCCCCAGGCAGACAGAATTTAGGCCACAGACCACAGCTGGATTTTTCAAAGTAAGTTTGAAATGGAAAAATACTTCAAACTCCCTTATTTTTCCCCCCTAAGTGCTAAGATTCAAGGAGGAGATATAGAGGACCCTATGATGTGCTGACACCCTGTTGGAATGCAAACTGGTATGTCTTGCCACTGCAGCACAGGGCTTAGTAAAAGCCAACTTCTTGTGCTCCTGTAGCTAGCAGTACTTCTGAAGCCAGGACTGAAATGTGTTGCTAGAGCTTCTGTATCGAGATCCACCCAATTTTGTAATTCTCTTGCATAGTAAAAGCTGTTATTAGTTTGTTGTTTAACCAACAATTAAATTCATGAACTGATTAGGTCTCCCTCACCCATTTAATGATGACAATTTTAATGGCTACACATTTAAAATCTGAAGTATTTTCCATTTAACTGCACTGTGGAACAGAGGAAGTGCACAGGTTACCTGGTTACAGACCTGGAGGACTCCAGGAAGGACTGAGAAGAGGGAAAAGTTACTACGTTCTGACTGGCCACATTCGCTTCAGAAGGATTGTAAGGGTCAACCACATCAGAGAAAAGCATAAGGAACCATCAAAAGCATAAGGAACAGATACCCTGGAACAGCGTTATGTGCTGCCCAATTTTCTGCATCAATGTATTTCAAGGTGGTAGAGGAAACATTTAGCATGACTGTAGAGTGATGAAAGAAAAAAAAATGCTTATTGTCAGTTTCTAAACTGGTACTCTCCAGTGAGCTAACTAATAATTTCCTAGTATCTTTAATGAACACAATGAAACAATTATTACATATGGAGAATTTACCTGAGCCAGCTCTGTTCCTGAATTAGTTCTATCTCCAGAACTGCAGATCAATGGAGTGAAGCAGAATGGGCCTTCATTCAGAGAAGAGCAGAATGATGATCCCTAGTTGTTCCCAAAGTCCAATGAAAAGTCCTGTTCTGCTGCATGTTGCACGTGCCGAGTCACCTAGTTAAGAATTATGAAAAGATGTATCAAATGAAAGAGAAAGGAGAGGGAAATGGAACACACAATTATAATTCACACACCAGCAAAATATAGATCGGCTCAATAATTGCCCATTCACTGTCTAGTTTTACAGGAATTGTAATAGATTAAAACTTCAAGGAGTATTTGAAGTACTCTGGAGCAGTACTTTTTTATTTTTATTTTTAATTTAGTGGGCAAATGTTCTCCAAGTCTAGACAGACGCATGACAGGAAATCTGAGAGTAGAATGGACAAGTGTTAAGGAAAGTGGGTCTATTTTAAGACACACATACCAGATGTTATGAACAAGTCACTCATTTTCAGACAGCAGAGGTTCAGATCCAACTTTAAAAAAAAAACTACTCAGGCAGAAAACATCATGTACGCGTTTATCAAAATGAAATGTAATAAGTGAGTGGGTCTGAATGCAAGTGGGCAGTTGTCATGGATGGTTTCCAGGTAGCCAACTGTCAGTGCAGCTTCAGAAGCAGCATTTGCAAATGCTAATACTCACTTGCATAGCATGCCCTCAGAGTGCATCTCTAAATTTGCAAGACTCTGACACAACATAGCTCGTAAGTATCTTAAACTGGGGTAAGTGCTGAGGCAGGAGGGAAAGGGGGGAAGAGCATACACAACTAGGAGACTTGCCGACAAGTATTAATACACCTCAGCTTACTGGTTAAATCTGCAAATGACACATTTAATACACTTCTGTCACCACCCTAGTAAACTGTTGTTCTGCAAGTAGGTTACTGTCACACAGTGTCAGTCAGACTAGCTTGGAACATGCTGTGAATTTACTAGCACTGCTTTATTAGCATGCACTAAACACGTGCCACGGTTCCTTTCTAAGTTCATCAAGACAGAAACACACTGGCAGCTGTCATTTCCTAACAAGGCACATATTTTTAAAATGTTGTGTTTTATATAGTGTAACTGATAAAGTGGATGCATTTTTAGAATGTTTTGTGTAAGAAAAACAACTCCAAACACTTTGTTGTATGCTGGAAAATACTGGCAAATTTATACAAACGTGTATTACACATAATAAAATCAGAGCTGGGTTCTACTCCCCTTTACTCACAAATTCTTAACAGAAACAAATACGTTTTTAAACATGCCAGCTAAAAGCAGGATACTCTATCTCCTAAGGATACAAAAATCAGTTTTCCTACTTCAGAATCCCCTACTAGCTTACTCCATACACTGTGCTGCTTACATCAGACACATCCACGTTTGCAAAACTTATTTTTATATTGGACTCTTGATCAAATCAGCACAGCCCGACAGAACATCAGCCACAAGCTGCGTTACAACACGGATCTCCCCTGCCCAGAGGTTACGTCCCACTATTCTCTGAAATTAACATAAACCCATTCCTTCAGTGTTCCTGCAACTTCACAAAAAAAAATATTTTCTATTACTGACAGTGAAAAAGCATTAGAGCAACACCAGGCATCTCTATACAATTACACCTTTGGAACAAGGGGTCGGGGAGGTCTTGCTGAGTGGTACAGACAGCAAAAATGTCTCTCGGCTGACTAACCTCCTGTCTCTGACCCCACTCTTTCCTCTTGCCTTTCCAAGCTAGAAAAATATTTGAAATAGAAGCCCTGAGAAGTGTTTCCGAAAGGTACCCCAGCTGTGGACTCCCAGAGATAACAAATCAGCACTGTAACAGGAAACAACTGATGGAGGCGGAGGGGGTTTTTGAAAGTTGCAATGTTATAGCTCAGTTCATAAGAGCAAATTAGTGCTGGGCCCTACATAAAGTAAGCTCTATTGAAATCTACCTCAACCGAGATATAAGCACTGTTACACTCTTAGTAGAAATAGGGGACACGGCACATGCTGCGTTTCAGCTCAACGTTCACACATCTGTACTTAACTCTGAGCCAGCTTCCTTTTCAGGTCACCATTAAATGATTTTAATTAGCAAATTAGTTACATGCCACTTACAGAATTAAAAATGTGAACAAGCTATGACCAGGCACATTTAGCCGCAGGTTTTACAAGGAAGGACCAGAACCCTCCTGTAATTTTACACAGGGGGCCTTACCGACTACACAATCCTGAGCTCGGAGAATCATTGCAGTGCCAAACCCGAAGGCGTCCTTGGGCATTGATCTGTTGCTTTCACAACCACCCTACCCAGACAGCAACCTGCTCGTGTGCTTGCTATCGATACTCACCATGACAGACCCAGCACGGAGCTATGCCGGCGCTGATGCCGTTGCTGCTACGTCACACCAAAGGCTCGGAGGACTGGCTGTCCCTGTCCCGCTCCAGCCCTCAGCTTCCTCTGACAGAAGGCAGCCACACAGCCGCCAGGTACTCCCCAGCCTCTGTTCAACATGGTAATGACACCCCCAGAAAGAGGAGCTGATATTTTATAACCAAAGTAACTTTCACATTAACGTCCATCACTCCAGTGAAGGTGGAAATGGCCAAACTCACGGTGCTGACAGCGAACCCCACCACAGAGCTCTAAGTTGGTCAGCCCCTCTGCCTGCAGCTGCTCCCTTCTGCTGCTCCTCGTGAAACAAGCATGAGGACAGCAAGGAAGGGGTACTTCTACCTCACGTTTGCATGGCTTCTCCTATCCAAAGACCTTATTTCACTAAACAGCAGGCCCCCACCAAAGAAACTGTTCCTGACCACAGCACTCACGGAACCGAACAAGCCATAGCTGTAACTGGGCAGTGCCTTTAAAATCACAGAACAGGCAGGTGTATGTGTGAAACATGAAAAACCTTGTGGGCAAGACAGAAACTAGACAAAATCTGAGGAGCCCTTCGCCAAACCCCATCGCTCCCTGTCAGTAAACACGTCTCCACTACCAGAACAAGCTGTGGCAGTCTCTCCCAGCCCCAGCTGATGGCCCAGGCCCTCGTGAAAGGCCTTCTGCAGAACGACACAGCTCTACAAACAGCACCAGAGCCTTTGGTACACACACACGTGTGCAACTACACTCATGCAGCCAAGCACACATACTTTCTGCACTCTCCTCCTGCAGAGGCACCAGTGGAGGAAAGGAAGCGAGAAATCATCGAAAGGCCTTTCAAAGAGAGCTTTAAAGAGCTCCAAGATGCTTGCAGGGCAGCCTGGTTTCCAAACCTTGGGGCCAAGAGCCCGTAGGCGTGGAAGACTCCTGAGGCAAGCTGCTCTTCAGTGCCACACGGAGCAGGATGCCCAAGAGCAAGAGCTTGGCTCCAGAAGCTGCAGGGATCAGAGCAGCCCACACGAGGCAGCCAAACCGCTCCATGAATCGTACCCACCTTCACCCTGAGGAGCCTTTCTTACTCGCTCCTGTTAAAATACAGCTCTTACCCTGCATCACTGTTACTAATGACTTTGATCTAGGCACAAATAACAGCTGCACAACATCCATATTCACTGTGTCCAAAACCAGCTAATGATTTACCTGGAAATTGCACCTACCAGAGGGAGGCCGTATGGCCAATACAATAGAACAATATTGACACAGGCAAGAGAAGTTAATTAAACATTTTAGATGAGAGCTACACAGTTCAGACAAGATACAACACGTTTAGTTCCACAGGCGTATGATTTTACAAAATTCAGAGGTACAGATAGTATAATTGCTGGAGCTTTTAGGACATGCCCTTCCAAGCTGAGTTGTTGAAATGCTTCAACCATACATAACATGTCTGAGAAGAATAAAGGACAAAGACAAAAGATGAAAATGCTTCCTAGTTTTAATGGGAGGGCTCTGAAGCATGCTATTGCATCACAGAGAAGGAGAAAAAATGATATGGAATCCTTTCCACCAGAGCAAAAACAATCAAATTTCAACGTGACAGCAAACAAGGATTAAAGCAGCTACAACCAGCAGCGGCCAAGAGAAGAGCAGCGAACAACAGCTGAACCTCCACAGGACCTGTGGAAGATTGCATTAACTGACCGTTTTCTCCTTTCTCCCCTTCTTCTCTTCTTTTGTCATTCAGGATTTACAAGTTAATTTAAAACCGTATACAAGATCATACAGGGAAGGACCATTCACTCCATCTTTTACCAACGGAACAGATTGAGCACACAACATGCAGACTGTTCAAGACCAGTAAGGCAAATTTTCAGCTTCACTTGGATAAGAACTAAGTTTGAATAACACTCAACACTATTCTGAAAATGCAAGACTCACTCCATTTTCAGTCATCTCTGAAATCAGTTGTCAGTGCCTTCACTGACACCAACAGAAAAGCATTATCAAAACTAAAACCACACACACAAGCAGTTAAAGGATCAGAAGAAAAACCAAATAGCATTACATTTACCATTTCTGTAAGTTGGGCAATGCTTCACAAAACTAAGTTCAATTTTCAGCAAGACTTCAGAGATGTTCCTAATTAAGAAAAATTTGTCAACATCCTAAACTTGGTCTTTTTCTGAATACAAATTTTGATTAAAAAAGATCCAAGTCAGGTGGACTCTGAACATGCAACCCCCTGAGCAGGAAGTGGTTCCACCGTTCATTACACTCTTTAATCAAGACCAGGGCCATTTATAGTTTTAAATTAATTGCAAACAAATATTCTATTCCATGAGTGCAAAAGAAAGCTATTTATATGTATATGTATTTCTCCTTTTTTTTTTTTTTAAATACATGTTCAAACCATGTTCAGTTTTCTTTAAGAAGCGAAAACAAACTGCCCTCAGAAGCGGGGTTTTCTTTGATCTCATTTTCTCTTCCTTCCTCCCACCTACTATCACAGAACACCACATGCTCACATATATCTTACTTGTACACTTTAGCCAATTGGTTTTGATGTGACTGTTCAAGTAAAATTACTCACATTCCTAAGTATTTGAAGATTATATTTTAAAATTGTGGCTCCAAAATCTGTTCATTGCATTTGCTTGGGCTATGAGTAACATTTTTGAACATCTAACGTTAAGACTTTCTGTCTTTTCCTATCAAAGGATTAAAAAAAAAAAAAAAAAAAAAAGCAAACCACCACACGCAGCCCTAGGAAAAGAAAAAAAAAAAAAAAAAACAACAAAAACCCGGTTCAGGTGAACGCACAGTTCTTTCACAGAAAGAGCGTGCAATAATAGCGTTTGCTCAGCACATATCTGACGAAGCTGCTACAGCTCTTCAACCTTCTAGCTTAACAATTTCCGGAAAGGAGCTCAAGGTTCAGCCGAGATATCACACAGCACGACGTGTGTAGTTGCCAACAGGATCGGGTAACACCTCTGTGGTGGACTCATTAAGGATTTAACAGGAGAAGTCACGTGCACACTGAAAAATGGCTGCAAACGGCCATGCTTAATGCACTTCCCAGAAAACTTCGAAAGAAGGAAGCAAAATGGATTTACCCTTAGACGAGGAGGATGGCACTTTCACCAACATTTCTTTGGCAGATGATTCAGGTAAGAAACTCTGGTTACCTACTGATACAATACAAATTCCATGGTCCAAATAATACTGTGTGAGCACACGAACCTGTAGATCCCAGTTATGAGGTACAACGTATCTTTAGAAAATACTCTCATGTAAACTTCTCTAATTCTGCCATGGAATAAGCCTTGTGATTAATTAAGATTTGAGATTTCGGGGGAGGTGGGGCCTACCAGAGTTTTGCTATAATAACGTATGGTAATATACACTCACCATCTGACAATATATAGCCTTTCATGGTTTATAAAGAAAGTTCCAGAAATGTTAACTCAGTAGTTACCTCTTTCAAAGAAAATACAGATAATGCTGGCCCTTCCGTCTGAACATGGAGTGATGATCTCTGACATACTCTAGAGAGAGTTCACAAGAAGTGATGCAAATTAAGTGGTAACTGAAATGAGCAGATCCACTTAAATCCCAACTATTAAGCAGTAACCGTTTTAAAAGAAACTACAAAAAGCAAAGATTGCCTCCCCTTGTCCTTCCAGTTTGTGGAACAGAAATGATTTGGAATGGGAAATAGGATAGTTCTACATACTAGAAAAATTGAGTTAATTGACAATAATTTACTTAGAAAGGTGTGGCCAGAGTATCAACTTGATCATATCAGCTTGGCCGTCATACAGCTGTGCTAATTTACACCAGCTAGAAATTTGGATTGCTGATTAATGAATGCTAAAAGTCCTTTATTTTATTTTTTTTTTTAAACAGAAGACTGTTTTGCTTTGTCTTGTCGTTTTAGCTTAAAGAATTCAGTGTACTTGCTGCCTTTAGCACGTATTTTAAAAAAAACTCGGAGTTGATCTTTTAAATGCAATAAGCTTATACAGTACATAGCCATGTGCTGATGTCATGAGGCTAGCCATTCACAATCAGACAAGTCTGCAGACGCAGGCACAAGCTGTGCTGTCGGGAGAACCCTCTGTTACTGCAGGTCTGACTCTTTCTCTGTGAGAAGGAGCAGAACGGTAAGGGAAAGCTGTCCTATGACACGGCTTCATGACTCGCTGCACAGCCGGTAACGTGGCAGGAAGAGATGAGGGGCAGCACACGAGTTTGTCTAGTCTTTGCGTGGCAGCCACAACACTGCATGAGCTTGAATCTGCCTGGTCTCAGCTGGGTCTTTTTGCAGTGTTGCTTGCTTGGTCTCTCACCCGAGCCTCGTCTCTTCTCTAACCTCAGCACCCTTGCAGGTTGGAAAATGTTAACACGCATGAGAAAACAGGCAGAAAGTTAAAACCTCTCTCGTTAGGACACAAACAAAGCTTCTTTATGCAAGATCTGATACCAAAACCAGAGCTTCCACCACCCCCAAGAGTAAAGACGTGGGGAGAGTCACTCACTAGTACAGAAAGAAATTCAGGGTAATTGAGAATAAGTGGCATTTTCAGGCAAGCTTTTAACGTGATGGCATATAGAGAGAATACAGTAAGATAGGGGCTGAATATGATAGCCCTGGTCCATTTTTTCTGCCAGAGGGCAACACCTAGAGGCCAGAAAGACAGGTGTAAGAAAATTTTCAATCAATATCAGGAAGAGACTGTTATATGCTTTGCAGCAAACAGTCTTCCTTTCCTCTCCCAGCTGAAGTCACAACCAATTACCATGACCAGAGCACAGAAGCTAACAAACAGGATGGGTCTCACTGCTGTAACTGTCAGCCTGGAGAAGGACATCGATTCCACAAGAGCAGGGAGGACAACAAAAAGTTTTACACAGTGAGAGAAAATGATTCCTTAAGATGGACAACAGAATCTCAAACAAGGAATAAAGAAACGGGGCTAACAATATGTAGACCTTGAACCAAATCATCAGCAAGTGGACTTTGCCTGAGGATGACCTGAGGTTTTAGAAGCAAGTGTTCCATAATTAAATCTTAACTAGGATCACAAAGATGCACTGGTTTTAACGAACTTAGTATGTCTGTAATTACATAAGGCTTTCCCCCATCTCTTGGAGTGTACTGACAAAAATACTAAACAAGGACAAGTAGAGCAACACACTATGTATGTACGGTCCGATAACCTAATCGGAAAAGAGCCTTAATATCAAAGATCCTTTAGTACACTGAAAAGCTGTTGTGGAAAAGCAACAGGGGTTACTGAGCCTGATTAACTGAGTGCAATCCATGAATGTTTAATAGCTATTGTTCTTCCAAAACAGCAGCATTTTTCTAGTTGTTAAGTACGCAGGTATTTAAAAAAAAAAGAAATCATTCTCATGTAAATCAAGATGAACATAAAATGGTAGCAAGACAGAAACTTCTCAATCAATATTTGAATAGCAATATCAAAAGCACTTGAAACAAGGGAAAGCATTCATTAACAGCATTTGTTAAAAGGTGAAAATATTTTAATCTTTAGTGAAAGTAATACCTTTTCAGTAAGAAACTCAGCACTTGATAAAGTTCCCTCAAAAAAAACGTATAGCAACAGAGGAAATTAAACCAGAAATAAAACAAAACAGGGAGATGACACCCAACAGCTGCAAAGATTTCTGCATTGCTCTTCTCACCAATGCTCAGTAAGTCAAGTTTCTGTTCATTGCAAAGAATCCAAAAATTATCTTACTTTTTTCTTCTTTTTTCCCCTCCAAATACAGTTTCCAGAAAGCCAGCATTAATGACCGCATTTCTTACACATAACCCTCTTCTTAAAAAGCAGAAACAACCCCCTAAACATTTAGGCCTAACTTAAAGAAATGCAAAATAGTTTTTCATCTCCAAGTTACCAGTAAAGCTTTGTGGGACCTCACTAAAAAGTCCTTCCACAAACATTTGTGACAAACCTGCAGCTGATGATTACAAGGAAGATCAACCAGTTAACAGGCCAACATTATGTCATGTATGTTGGTATTCGCAGCCTAACACTGCAAGGAGTTCAGTTCTCCGTTCTGTTTAGAAATGCATTTTGGTGGAGTTAGCGTAAAAATGGAAACATCTGCACTCCTGCACAACCATGAAGAAGTCAGGATGCAGTTTCATTGGAAGGAGGACCCCTTCAGCATTAAAGAGAAAATAAGGCTTTCTAAGGCTTCCTTTCTGTAGGCTTTCTAAAGAAAACAGATTTTTCCCCCCAACTGAATGCACACAGGTTACCTCACCTGGTGAGGAACCATTCTCATAAGGGGCCTAAAGAACTGCTGAAACCTGGCCGATAAGTAAGGACAGAGATGATACTTAGACCAATGTAAGTCAAAATAGCTGTTCTTTTTTTATAATTTGATTTGGTTGGAAAAAGCGCAAACTAAGAACTACTCAGATTCTGCATCTGACAGAAGTCTTTCTTCAAGCTGTAAATGTAAATTTGTACAAGGATCTTCTGTACTACAAAAGCCTTTTGAGGGTGCTGGGAAAAAGTAACAATAACTGCACAGAATTCTAGCATAGAGCAAGACGAAAAAAAATCCTCAGAGGCTGTCATTTCTGCAGAGAAACAAAATGAAGATTTGACGCAAAGGGTGCGGCAGGGAAAAAGTATGAAGCCAATTGTCATCCTTTTCATCTTTTTCTTTGTGGAAATATTAAAGGAGAAAAAAGTACAGCTCAAATAGAAAACATCTTAGAAATATGTACAATAACTTCTTCTGTTAATGAAAAGGAGAATATGTTTCTATTCTAATGGTGAACAGTGAAGCCTCTGTCATCAGCCAGTTTACGCAGGCGCCTTTGGTGCATGTAACGGTGCCAAAAAGGAAGTGAAAGGCTTGTTGGTTTGCACTGTGTACCATGGAAAAACAGGACATACACAAGACTTTTAGAAACGAAACATCTGAAAAACGTTTGTCATTAGCAGCAAGGACTATTAGAATTGGAGTCCAGGGCAATGAGACTGACGGTGTGAATGAAATCTCCTATAGTTTTGTAACTGTGCAGATATATGCGTTCAGGCTAACGATTAATGATGCCTTATATCCTAGGGAGACTGTTGCTATTTTAAACAAAAAAAGGTCTTACAGTGAAATTGAGTAAATTAATTCCTTTTGCCAGCAATGTCAACTAGTTTTTGGAAATCTTAATTGGAACTTAGGATATGTATAAGTATAGATAATTGCATTTGTAAAGTGAGAGGTGCTGTTCTTCTAAATTGAATATAACATAAGCAACAATATCATGAATGCCCCCTGGCTTTGACAAAATGCCTTAGAGAATATGAAATGAATTAGTAAGACAGAAAGGGATTAGCACTGGCTCTTGGTTCAGATTTGACTTCAAGAGCTCTGACACACTGGTAAAAATTACAAGCTTTCTTTTTAACTCTTCAGTCAGCAACCCACTTACCTGAAGCAAGTGATCTAGTGTGTAAGTGTACAAACAGTTTAATAAACTGAACAGCAGAACATTACTTAGGGCAGTGTTCAGATGTTCCACCAATAAAGAGAATCCTCTTATTTCTCCTTTAAACCGCACACTGGATGTTACTATCGAATTATGTTGCTCCACAAGAGAAAACAATTAATTTCCAGAATATGTTAATATCATTTCATTTTCTTTAGACCATACATTTCATCTGAAGTAGAAAGCAGTAAGTTCATAAACAAAAACAAAGCAGAAAAGCTCTGTGAACACAGGTTATGCCAAATCAGTTTGCCAAGCAAAGTGAACCGATTTGCACAAACCTGCACGTAATTAGTATTTACCCCATTACTGCTGCCCTTCCTAGTGAGTGGGGAAACCATAGAGAAGCAAACCCTGACGGATCCCTGCCAAGGTGGTTTTTAGAAAAAACAAACCTGATTGTTTCTGGAGGCAGTAAATGACTTCCTGTGCGCTTGTGAGCTCTGACACTAATGGCACATTCGAATCGCTATAACTGCTTATGAGCAAAACTACCTAGCTATTCTGCTGTAGCTTGACTTACACGTAACACCCAGCAGAACGCCATCCTAGTGTTTAAGATTGTGTTTTATGTGAGGGCATAGATAAGAGCCCTGCTTTTCTGGCAAATTAATCAACGGAAGGGGTAAATACAGTTCTCCTACGAAGTGTATGAAGTCTCTAGGCAAGGCTTGCCATGCTGACAGCTTCAAGAACAAGTAAGTTGTTCTTTGTAATGCAAAAAGGGTTAACAATCTACTAGAGGCTGATAAAGGCAGCATGGTTATACAGGGGCTTGAACCAGCCTCCTGCCGCTAAGGGGGACACGGAGCACACCCTAACGTGTAAGATACTATCAGGTTACTCCGTGTGCGTTCGGGACTTGGGAGCTGTAGGATTTAGAGCATGCCCTGAGCAACCACCTCAAAGGGCAGGATGTTTGGTGGCAATCCGTTACCGAGCAGCGTGCGAGGCAGGCAGATAAGCCTGGCGGCAGGCTGCTTTACTTGGCCGCTCATCAAAGCGCCTCTGGCTGCGGGCTTTTCTTCGCTTGGCTTCGCACCTGGTACCTCAAAACGCGGGGTCTTCGTGCTGGAAAACAGAGAGGGGCTGGGAGGAGGGGAACCTTCCCGGTGAGGGCCGGGACGGGCAGGACACGGAGCCACCTGCGGCCGGGCCCGGCTCCGCCGTCACCCCACCCACAGCCCGCCCCCGGCCCCGCTGAGGCGGCTCGCCCCGCCCCGCCGCCGGGCCGTGCGCAGGCGCGTTGCGGAGCTCGGCGCAGGGCTGCGGCCGGGCCGGGCCAGGGGCTGTGGGCGCGGGGCGGCCCGCGGGGAGCCGGCGGCGGCGGCCTGAGGTGGGGCGCGGCCGTTGGGCGGCGGGGGGAGGCTGCGGGGCCCCTGGGGGCTGCGGCCGCCGAGCCCGGAGGGGGGGGGAGAAGGGGTCGAAGCGGGCCCGGGGGGCCGTGATTAAAAGGGGGGCCCCCGGTGCCCGCGGGAGGCGCTTCCAGAAGGATCCGTGGGGAGCGCCCGCGGCCGGAGCGAGACCTCGCTGCGCGGGCTCAACCCGGAGCGGGGTCCCCAAGCCCAAGCGTGGCTCCTCGGGGAGCCGCTTTTGTGACACGGAGCGACGCGGGGCCTAAGGCAGAACAGCGTTTGTCGAGTGCTTTTTAACGCCAGTTAGCGAAACGCACCTGGAAGCCAGGTGCTCGCCGCTGTGATGCTTACCTCAGTTGTCTGTTTCTCCCTTACGCAGACCGTCTCTCAGGACTACGCCGTTCAAAAGCGGGAAGAGCCCGTTCTCCAATGATGAATGCTGACATGGATGGTATAAGTTCTCTATGTGCTTGTTCTTCGTTGTTACTTTTTCTGCTTAGTGTAATTTCCAGCTGTTTCAGAGGTTGCATTAAAGCTCGTATGATTTGTTGCAGCTGTTGAGGCTGAGAATCAGGTGGAATTAGAAGAGAAAACACGGCTTATTAATCAAGTTTTGGAACTGCAGCACACACTTGAAGGTTAGCAGTTTGGCACCTCAGATTTTTCATAAGCACGATATTAAGCAAAAGAGGAGAACCTTACTGTTCTGCCCTGTCTTAGGCTGAAAGTGCTGCTGTCTGGATATGTGTCATTTGTGTATTTGGAGGTACATAAACAAGGTCTCAGAAATTTTAGTGATGCCAGCCACTTTTTCCCCCCCTCTTTCTGCAATATATTACTTGCTTGATTCTCTTAATACACATTGTCTTTGTGTCTGCTCGTCGCTGGACGTAGGTTTCCAGACAGTTCAGTTTGCAATAACTTAATTCAAAAAGTCAAGAAAAGAACACAGATTAACAATTAGTTTGTGTGACACACTTGTCATAAAATACTATACTACAACATAATTTAGGTAAAATGGGTTTTAGATAAAACCTGGGAGTAACACAGTGGGAATACCTTAAGGTAGTCAAGGTAATACCTTAAAGCAGTGTTTCACATATGTGAAACAGAGATGTGAATGGTTTGATGTAGGGACATAAAATATATTTGTTATTATATGCAATACTTTCTAATTTTTTTCTTACAATATCACCTTTGCAGATCTCTCAGCACGAGTAGATGCTGTTAAGGAAGAAAACTTGAAACTGAAATCAGAAAACCAAGTTCTTGGACAGTATATAGAAAATCTGATGTCAGCATCTAGTGTTTTCCAAACCACTGACACAAAAAGCAAAAGGAAGTAAGGGTTGACTCACAAATGATGTCATTGTATTGCTGCTGTCTTTTTTTGTTTTAATTGGCATAGGCTTCGTGAGCTAAAATACCTTATTTTGTGGCTTTACTGGATACCTGAAAACTATAAACTTCAATGATAAGCAGAATTAAGAACATTATCATGAACAGGAGACATAAGTTTGTATATTGTTAAGATTAAGCAATGTGCAAATATAGTATAGAGACTTACTAGATTTTCATATTTGTTTTAAATGAACATATCTTGTTAAAAACTGGATTAAGTTTGTCAGGTTAAACGTGTATGTTGGCTCTCTTTGAGGTCTTAGGGTAGTGTTCTTGACTAGCAAAATAATAGTTATAAAATGGTGTTGAAAACTTACTTGATAAAACTATTCCAAGTCTAATGGCATCACCTTTTTCACCTCGAGTATAGTTAGATTACTGTATAGTACTGTCCGTATCTCTGCAAAGCAACTTCAAACAGAAGCCTATAAACCAGTTAGGAATTTTCGTGAAGTAGAAACAATATGACATTATTTGCAGGGTTTGTATACAGAATTACAGGATATTTTTGGAAGGAGGAGGGTAAGGGAAGGCGAACAAGGATAAGCAATGAGCATCAGGGAAATACCAAATTGATGCAATATTAATGTGTCTCATTTGCAAGATCTACCCTTCAAACCATTTTTACTTTCTTGTTTCATCAAAGAATGATCATCTGCATCATAATGTACGATCCTCCAGAAGTTTTTCAGTTGTGTAGTTAACAGTTACAAAAAAAAATACTAAGTAATAAGCTTGACAGAAATAGAAAGCCAGCAGTGTTCTTCCTCGTGCTCATTGTGAGTAATGTGCAGAGAGGTAGTAAGAACAAGTCTTTCCTTGCCACCTTTTTACTTTGTTCCTGAAGTGCCAAACTTGTCCTCGCTTCAGGCCTTAAAGCAGCTGTTTACCTGACGCAGAGGTGGAGCCTGTGAAGCGCCTCTTGAGGCACAGCACGAAAACATCCAAGGCAGAAGAGGCAGCAGTGGCTGTTGCCTCAAATTTGTGCTGCTCTGAGCAATGCCTAGCATCCAGGTATCCTGTTTTTCACTGGCTTGGTTTTGCTAGAAGGTTTTGGAAAGGAGCTCAGCCCAGATTCTGGGCACCAGCACTTCCCATAGAGGGGTATGTCTAGCATAATCAGTATTAAGGAAGAGCAGAAGCTGAAATACAAAACGTAAGTTTTAGGTCAGTACTCAGTTGCATGTTTCACCTTGCCATATAGCACCACAGCAGACCTGTTTACGGATGTTACCTAAAGCTGAGGTCTGTCTCGTAACGAAGCTGTTTTACTTTACCTTTTAACAAGAG
The DNA here is from genome assembly GCF_009769625.2 of Cygnus olor. Classification (NCBI taxonomy): domain Eukaryota; kingdom Metazoa; phylum Chordata; class Aves; order Anseriformes; family Anatidae; genus Cygnus; species Cygnus olor. The sequence goes on along the minus strand of NC_049172.1, from coordinate 37,134,879 downwards.
GAAACCATTCAACTTTGTTGTGATGGATTCTGTAAAATAAAGCTGCAGGAAGTGAATCAGTGGATGTCACGGCAGAATAGATCCATCTCAAAACACACTTCTTGGCAGCTAAGTGCTGCTATTTCTCAGCTGTAAGCTGATAGTGTGAGGTTTCCCCCTCCCAAAGGAGAGTCCTCCCATACAGGTCGGTATAGCACTCATTGGAGTGTCAGCAGAGTCAAATGACTGCAAACAAAGCACTAACAGTTTGTCTCAAAAGCTGCTTATGAGTCTATGTCAAGAAATCAGATTATGAAGAAAGTTTTACCTGCCAAGGCACAAGTGGCTGATACTGTTTTTGTCACAGGGTCCTATAACCATCTAACCTTACTTGTTACTTGTAAATGTCTCTGGACTGCTTTGTCACTTTACTGCCTATCTGAAAATCTGAATACATCCAAGAATTCCTAGCAGGTAGAATAAATTGCATGGCTAGTCCAGGCTTCAAGCATTAAAAAAATAAAAAAACACCCAAGCACTTGACTTCTAAAAATTATATTTCATTATAGCCATCCTAGCTTTAAAGCTGTGTCACTTCCACATCTCCATCTGCACTGTAGGAGATACCCACAAACACCAAGTGGCGACAGAGCATGCACTTTGTTAGACTTCAGCAATTCTCCCAAGATCACGTAATCTTAAAATCACAGTTGTGTATTGTAAGATTGGATAGTGATATTTTATCTATCGGTCTGTATATAGTAGTCATTTCATCTATATACCATTTTACATCCCACTGCTGTGGCCTTCATTTAACTTATGAGCATTTTAAAGATGTTGTATTTCTGACTTTACACTAAATAAAAACTTGATTTGTCTCACTTTGGTTTAATATTTATAAACCCTAAAACTTCCTGCAACTATCTGTAGTCAAAAGGTGGAAAAGGAGTAGGTTTGCTGTTATCTTAATTGTTTCTACACAGTTGAAGTGTCTGAAAGACTAGATGTCATTATCAAGACTTGAGATTAAAACTGGGTTAATTACCATTTCCAGTAAGCTTCCAGTTCCTGACTCACTTGCTATTTCCACCTGTGAATCTTAGTATACTTTGCTGTTCAAGCTAAAAGAAAACAAACAAAAAGGCTTGGCAGACAGCATCCACTGTTTTCAAAGCTAAAACTTGCCCATCTATGTGGGTTGACTTTAAGTTGGAAGATTTTCCCTTTTCCTATACAGCTAGCTAGCTCTAACATGAGACAGAAACTGGAATTCTTATTTCAGCATATCTTTATGACAGTGGAAGCTAACAGGAGGAAATCAAGTTGGAAGAAACCAAGCTCACATGTTCCGCCAGTCCTACATAGCCTCCCCTGAATGTAAAAGATTCTCCATCTGGGCCTTGCTGTTGTCAGTAAGGCCGCCTTACTCAGCTGCAACATAGCTGCTGGGAATGCAGGCTGTGGAGGTCGGCTACTCATGTGGTTACAAAGATGACTGACAGCTTTAATAGCAAGGCACCCTGTAAGAGGGTTATCATTAGTTGACTAATTTCAAAGCACTTTCAAGCAACCAGGATCAAGGATTTTTCTTGAAATGTGTTTGGTGATAAATGAACTACACACACGAACTACAGGATGAAATCTCAGTGTTAAAAGAATCAGAGGGGTTCCCCTTTTGCCTTTTTTCTCATCTAGAGCCTCAAGTACCCTAAGCTCTGATATTTCTCCCTTAATTGTTAGCGTAAGACTAGATCCAAGTAAACTGATATGCATGAAGATGTCTTTTATCTGCAGGTTCCAGGTAATGGAAGTCATTAAGCCAGTATTAAAGAGCGAGATAGGCCTTACAAAGCCAGTACTATTGCAAACAGCACTCTTGAGTAATGACCTCCTAAAACAATTTTACCTGTAATAAAGGAGTCTGTCCTTACTGAAATAAGATACAAAGATGCTGATACTACATTAATGAAGACAAATCCAAGTTCAAGAACTTAAGGGAAGACTAGCATCCCCTATAAGGTGACTGATCCCTGAAGTAACTATATCATTACTAAGAAATCAATGTGCAGTGATTTAAAAACAAAAACAACCCAACCAACCCCAAAGCCCAAACCCAAATGCTGTAACAATGCCACAGGCCTTTTACCAGGCTCAGACAGGATTCAATCAAATTCAGTGCTGAAATGCTCCCTGACAGGTCACAGTAATCAGCAGTCCATACTCATACTCACTGCTCAGGGTCCTTTTGTTGCCAACAGGACACCTCACTGGTAACAGCTTCTATTTATTATTGAAAAGTCACAGGTAGAAGGGGGAATCTGGAGTCACTACGTACCTTTTGCATGTAGACCATAAATGAAGGAGATTAAAGTGTTGCACTTTGACATGTCCCTCCATGTATTTCTCCACACAAAACAGAATCCAATATTCCTGGCTTTTGAACGCTTCAACACAAGTACTTGTGTTGGCTGGCTTCTTCATTTGGGTTCGTTAAAAAGCATTCATTTGTTAAAGATATCTTATAAAGTAATATCAGAGTAAACAAAACTGTGAAATTGTCGTTGACTTCATATGCTGAGAAAATATTTCTTTTATAAGTGAACGGACTTCTTGCCAGTCACAAGAAAATTTGTCAGGTTGTATATAAACTAATGTATTTCTCCGGTTTTAGCATATGACTGCTTTTGCTAGCAGTTTACATACCACCACTATAGGCAGCTGCCAAGCAGCAAGAGGATTCCAGTAACTGGTTTTATTGTTTGTTTGTTTTAATATACAGTTGAACTATTTCAATGTACAGTTGAACACAGTAACAAAACAAAATTTCTCTTACGCAGTTTATTTAAACTATATTAAGAGAATGCCCAGGTACTCACATCTGTAAAAAAAAAAAACAAAAACTTAATCCATCAAAAATTTGTATCTATGTTAATAAATTTCATGTTAAGCAAGAATTATTAAATATTTTCAGGATGTAATGTACACTTAGCAAGTATTCTCTAAACAAAGCCTATACTGTTCTGGCTTGGAACATGAGAGCTATAAAAGTTTGAAAAAAATCATTTGTATTTCACTTCTGTAGATTTGATATCTGCATTCAAAAAAGCAAAACAAGTCATCAATTAACCACTTGTTCTATGAGTATTCTGTTTTGAAATAGCTCTTAAAATATTGTAACCAATGTTTAAAGTGAACAGATGACTATCCATGTAACAGTATCAACGGAAATAAATAATGTACGATAAAAATTGTTACTAGCACTAAATCATCATACAAAAACAATTATTGCATTTAGCTCTGCACAGGAAAAAAAACACCTTTTCTCTCAACAGTGTGAACTGCTGTAGATGCTACATCTATACCACAATCCTCTTTTAGCTGAAATGTGTCAACAGCTAAAATGTGTGCTAGAGCTGCAAAAATATTATAATTTATTCATGTTTTTAAAAATATTTAGAGTAAAAGTTTATCTCCAACTAATACTAATCTCTAAGAATCCTCAAATCTTAAGAATCTTCATTTTTAAATCAGTTGGCCAACTTGCAATTTCACTTTTATTCTAGATTTGAAGCATCAGCTAACTCATCACAGATGGTATTTCTTCTTAAAAAAGGGAATCGACGTTTGGGAAGGTTAAAAGAGATTAGGGCTTTAAAAGAGGTTAAGTCGCAATGAGTCTCACTTCTCCCTTCAAATCTCAGGAACCTGCATGCTGTCAGGCCCACTGCAGTGACATGCCAAAAGTTACTATTATCTAGACCTAAAAATACTAACTGGAAATAACTCAGTCCTTTCGTACTCTTCTTTTGCGCACTGATTTCAGTGGACCATCTCCAGAACTTGTGCTTTCATCATCTTCTTTCATCTGAAGAAAAAAAAAGAGAGACCATTTCAGCACTAACATTTTAAAGCAATTTGAATTTAATTATTGAAACTGGCATATTACTTTATTCCTCCCTCCCCCCCCCAAATCATAGTATCACCCGCTACTACACTTAAATGATGGATTTTTTTTCCCGCAATATTACTCTAATGATAAATAAAGTGGGTAAAAGGCTTTTCCTTGCTATATTCAGAATGAAGAGAATAGCGCATCTAAACTGACATCAGAAATTTGGTTTTGTCCATTTACTCAACAGTTTAAAAGCACAGACTTTTTAATGACTATAGCAATTTCCTTGAAGCGCTAATCTTATGCTAATTTTAATTTTCACTTCTTAAGCAAGAAGCATTTAAAACATTCTAACTGCCTGCCTTGGAAGGTACAAATAGAACAAACTGTTCTTAAGAACAGACACCTGATTTAGGAGTGACTGGCTTACAAAGGTCCACAAAAAGCCCTTCCTACAGGAGCTCCATTCAGAGACAATGCATTGATTCCTCACTTTCCTGCATCTCCTGAGGGCAAGCGCCTCATTCAGAAGGCAGCACTTCCCGAGTGACAACATGGCACACATGACATCTCCAGAGTAGGTCACTAGCTAAGTGATAGAAACTTGTACACCCTGCAAATGCCCAGATAAGAGCAAGCCATAAGCTCACCGTGACTGATACTGTGTAATGGAATATACATGTTCAGATTGTGTTACTACTTTCATAAAGAATCACACGCATCTTAATGGGTTCATCAGACACTGTATTCCTAGGTAGTGTACAAGAAAAAGGAGTTTCCTATGGGAACAAGAGGAAGTACTGAGTAATGGCTAATTAATGAAGAATTTCAGTGCTGAAGCAATGCCATCTCATACAAGGTACACTCTCAGAGAAGTTTTATATGAAAAAAGAGTTAACATTACATTAAGCAGCTCCCCTCATCCGGGAAGAGAATCATCTAGGGAGTGAAAAGCACAAGATGACCAACAGAAATACTGTGGGTGGATATAAAGTGTTTTAGACATACTATAGTTTCTAAATTCTAAATAGAAGGACGATGAGTGTCTGATTAGCAAAAAAAAAAAAAAAAAAAAAAAGGACACAAACTCCATTCTGTAATTTTATTTTCTGAAAAAAAAAATCATAGACTATCTGGTCACTGAATTAACCTGCACAAGAAAAATGAAACTGCAGGTGCTGAATTCAAAACCACTTAGCTTTTTTAGCTTAAAACCTTTTTTTGGAATAATAATGATGATTAAAAAAAGATAACTGAAGGCTTATGGCTTTTCTAGATCTCACAGAAGGGCTATTCTGTTGGAAGCAAATGTTCAAGCAATTAACTAGCGTGATAAAGACCAGACACTTACCCTGGCATCTGATTTTTCAAACTTTACAATTCAGTTACTAACCTCTTAAAAACCACAATCTTGTAAAAACTACATGCTTGTAGCAATAGTTCAAGTTTAGAGACCTGCAAGATCACTCCTATACTATACCTGTATTTGAGAATAAATACCACCTCCTGGCCAAAATGACATGGAAAGAGACTTACTTCATAAGCCTATACAAACAGAGTACAGGAGGTGTGAAATTCAAGTAAGAACACATTCCCATCTCATAATATCTTATATGGCTCAACAGACAAAAAACTTCTTGTAGGTTAACTGTGCTTTGTTAGAATTGTGATGATGGAAAGAGGCAAGAAGAAAATAGGGGAAAAGAACTCACCTCATCTTCTGAACCAGATTTATTTGACTTATCAGCTTCTTCTTGACTTCCATCTGCAACTTCATTTTCTTCCTCTTCATAAATATCTTCACCACCTTCACCCTCATCTTCTGCAGGAGAAATTAATTTTACTTTGTAAACAGAACTATATAAAAATGCACTGCAGACACACTAGTAAGAAAAAGAATCATGGAATCATAGAATGATCACTGCAGACACACTAGTAAGAAAAAGAAGACAGTTTCAGTCTCAGAATGAACTGCTTGTTTGCAATAAGGCATAAAAACATGAGTGATACAGAGAATAGAATTCTTATGAATTGGTATAAATTGATCACTGTCAAATTTAATCTCTAAATCTAAAATTTTCAGCCTAGTCTCTTTTCACAATAGTATATACCCTGCTCGTACAGTTGATTTCCTTTAGGGAAGTCCTTCTAAGTGTCACATTAGACAGTCCTAAGAGCAGACATAGGACCAGATGAAATAGGACAACATGAATATCCCAAATCTGACTTAATTCTGACTCAAATAGCCGAGTACATACTACAGCCATCAGTCACCCACCTCAAGGCATACCCACATCCTAAGGGATCTTCCTTGTCAGCATGGAGTTCCTTTGGCATACTGTTTTGTACGGCTGTTGAGGGCTAAGCAGCCTAGTGCTTACTCCAAATTTATGCATTATTCCAAAGCAAAAACTAGCCAGAAAAGCACCGTACTCCCCCTTAGCTCAAGTATGTCCAGCTTGTACTACTAGGACAAAACCATTGACAAAAAGCTGTCAGCTTCCTGCGAGACCTGCGGTCAAGTAGATCTACGAATTGAAGAGGACTGGGGCGGGGAGGAGGGGAGTAGCTTTCTACTCTCCAACAATTCCCTGGATAAACTATAGGCTAAAACAAAGCAAAACTGCCTTCTACTTTCTTACTGAATCTGCGTCACTACACTGAACTAAAGGGAGCAATGAATGCACCACACAGTGCAAATTCTAAGCCGCTCTCTGATCAACACAGGTTACTCTTCTGGGGTATCTATATTCCATACATTTTGAGAAGGCAACCAGGCACCCAACTGTTCTGATTTCCACTTTGGGCCTCAGTACTTACAAGCTGACACTCCCACGCCTGCATTTTATCTATCTATGTTTGTTACAAGAACTGGAACTCAGCAACCACAGCACGATTCAAAGAAACGTTACGTGGGTTTGGCATTTCTCTTCCTTTACTTCAAACTGAGAATTCAAAATGAGAATTTCCAGAAACTGAGACTCGTTTGCAATACGTTCTATCAAAGAGTAAACAAGAAATCACAGCTACACCTGACAACAAGGATATGAAATGGCATATTACAACGGAACAGGCTCAATTAAAAACAGTAATAAAACAGCTGTAAAGGACGACTACCCCAAACATCGCTCAATTCTACCTTTCTCATGTCATGCCCCATCTCATAAAGACTACACTTCAATGTAAAAAAAAAAATATCTGAACTGTTTAGCTCAGTAGTGACCAAACAAAAGCGTACAGATACCAAAAACCTTTGCTCACAGCATACTAGTAAATTGAGCCAAACAGTTGAGCACAATTAGTTAAGGTCTAAGAGTTTTTCCACCTTTAAGAATACCTGATACATGTCTACACTAATGTGTCTCAACTATTGGCATGAAAAGTAGAAATATGACCAAAAAACGGAGTCCACAGTCTAAGAGAAATGTAGACAAAGATTTCTGTTCTAAAAATAAATTCTTAAGGGAAAAAAATCACAAAACCTTTGCTCATATTATGGTCAAGCAGTTAGAAATTTTAAGTGATACAAATCTAGAACCTCCTGTAAGCATTCATTTCAGTAGAGTAGAAAAAGAAAAAATGTTCAGACATCAAAAGTACTAAAAGCCCAAATGGGATAACTATAGTATTTACAATTATATATTCTAATTTATTCTAATTTAATCAGTATTTTATATAAATTCATGTCTGTAACTTAATAAATAAGGTTCAGACTATGCCCCTGAAATTCCTTTTCCTGGCAAGATTCTTTTACTCCCTGGGATGTTTTTCTAGAGAGTAAGGAATGCCAGGAGAATAATACGGATGACTGGACAAGTCAAGAGCAGATCATCTTTTAGCTATGCCACAAAAATTAACATAGAACACAATAAAGAATTCAGTCCCATGGACAGTGCCCTTCAAGAAGCACTCTGCCAGCAATTCATTCTCACTGGAGCCAAAGAAATCTACAAGTGTTTCTGAAATTTGCAATTGTGCCATGCTGTTAAAGTCCCTGTGATAAAATGTGTCTCTCAAATCATCCAGTGTTTCACGGCTCAAAGCCAGTTACCTTCAACCACAGGAAACAAAGCAGCAGATGACTACAAAGGAACTGCAAAAGTGATTAGGATCCAAACGTAGAAACTAGTACAAAAATATTGATGACTACAGATACCATGTTAAGAGATCTCACAGGAAACTCACATCCATATCTGATGGAGACTGGCATCCACCAGCTTGAAGTTCTACCATCAGCAATGAAGCAGAGAAAAAAGAGAACGGACAGACCATTCTCAAGTCCTGGCCCAAACTACTTCCCTTTCCCAGTACCTGAAGGAGAAGCCTCCCCTTCCATCTTCTGTGTATCCTTTACCAACTCTCCTTTTGTCTCCTCTGGTTCTCTTCTCTCTGTAGCAAAAAGAATCATAGGAAGACAGAAGACAAATACTCTATGCTTTGAGATATGAGGAGGCAAAAGAGTGATGGAAAGAAAAAAAGGAAGATTTCAACCTGCAAATGTAAAAGGAGGCAGAAAGCTAAGGGAAGCTAAGCAATTCTTTTTGAAGACACAAAAACCCAGAAAGTCACCTGACAGCAAAGTAGAACCCTTTCCTCTTTGAAGCCTGGAATTTATTTGAAAACCTTGGAAGAGTCATACAAAAGCTAGCTATGCTAGTTTTGCTCTGTATTCAGGTTAGTAACCAGAAGTAAAGCTCTAAAATGGAACCTACTTCTGAAATAACATGAACACTGTTCCAGGTGGAATTTTAAAAATGTGGGAGCTGAAGTTTTCCTCTCCGATTGCCTAGACCTTATATCTAACTTTCAAATGTACCCTTTAGCATACTACATGACGTGCACTGATTTTACTCAAATAGGTAAGTGGAGATATAAGAACTAAGTCTCCACTCCCCCCCCCAACAATTTGAAGTTCCCCTCCTTCTCAAGTCAAACTCTATATTAAAAACTAACGGAAAAAATGGTAATCTAGTCATCTTCTTGCGTAAAGAAATTTTGTCTGTAGCTTAAGGAATGTATGATGCTCTCAGATGACTTGGACTGCTAGATGCTTGAGACCAGTCATTTCTACAGGTTACAACGGAAACCGGCTATTCTAACATGAATACTATGGCAGGTGACATTTTGAGGGGATAACTGATGTATAAAACTTCCTTCTGCTCTCACTTTACACCAGAACACTGGTTAAGAATGAAGACTATGATGTTAGAGGCCTGTAAGTTTGCGGCCATATTTTGACATAAGAATGATCCTTTCTCCTATCCTTCCATTAATGCAAAAGCAAAAGTTAGCTTGAAGAAAAATCAAGGAAATGAGGAAGTTAGGAAATACACAGCACAGAATAAGATGCATATGTACCCACATTTAAAAAAAAACACCTCAGCACAAATAATAACAATAATAAAAAACCACATCTAACTGGAAGTTCTTAAAAGCTTAAAAAAGGCAGGCAAATACTTAATGCAATAAAAGTGAGTGTCAAATACCCAGCAGGATACAGGATAAAGGATACAGAAAGGGCTACGATGAGATGGGATGAGAGCCAACAGCATCTTCTGAAGTGGACTGACAGAATAATTTTGGAATACAGCTATCTCATACAGCCTTGCTGACAGTAGTACATTAAGCACAAAAAGTACCTATCAAGCCATCAAGACTGGGCAAAAGAAAAGAGATTCTTTAATTCACAGGCAAAGAGCATGTAAAGTAGAACAAGATCAAAAGGAAAATGTAGGAAGATAACAATGCTGGAGTGCTGTCCCTGCAATTCGTGATTCATGTAAAAAATAAATTTAGCATAACTATAATAGTTAACGCTTAGGTAAGGCTCTCTAATGGTAAGGCAGATGAGCTAAATTTGGTGTGGTAAAGCATTATGCCAAAGCACTCAATTCCTTAAGTAAAGGAACATTTGATGCTATGTTAAATATTAAGTCATACAGGCAAAAGCCATCAATACTCATGACACACAGTGCAGAGATGGACAAAGATCGCCAAGTTCCAATCAATAATACAAAATGAGGTCTCTACTAACAAAAAAGCAAGAATGTCTGCCAGGTTACTAACTTTTGATGCCAGTCACTTACAACTTTTTTTGTTTTAACAAAGAAGAGTGAGATAAGAGGCTGAACCTTGCAGAGGTCTGAGGCTAAGGATTTTCTCATAGAAGTCAAAATAATACACTATAAGTTACGTGATTCACTTTCCATTCATTAACTAGAGACTTTGGGAAATGCTAACACAACATCAAAGCCATAGCTGAATAGTACCAGTTGTATTTGATACAGTAATGAAAGATGATTTTGTCAATCTTTGAATGCCAAAGTGCATCTTAACCTACTAATCATTCATTTCTCCCTTGGAACAGCAGGACAGGCCTCTGCAGGCTAGCAATGCATTCCTAGATAGCAATACAAAACAAGCAGCAGACATTAGTATTTCACATCCACTGTATTTTCAGACTTTAACAAGGGTTACTAAAAACAGTGGCCAACAAAATAGTTCAGGGCACAACACCCCCACAGAGGAGTAAGTGAAAAGACTTATGTTAAAACTATTCTAGACACGTTATAAAAACAACAGTGATTTTAACCACTTCAGGTACAGGTATCTGAACTGCTCAAAAAGTGATCAATGTATGAAATATTTAGAAGGCAGAAATTATACATCCTTGTTTACAAACAGGAAAAGACTGCCAAAAGCACTATAACTTCTTGAGAGTGAAGAAATACTGAGGAGAACCTTACTTTCTGCTTGTATTTACCAAAACACTATTACCACGGAATGCCAATTGCTAAAGAGAAGACGACAGATTTTGCATACTCTTAAGATAACTTGTTGCAATTATTGCAATATAATCCATGACCTACTCCTATTCACATCTTGATATTTATTGAACTGCAAATTGGCTTGCTCATCTTACCATCTTCAACAATATCTTCATTTTCTTTTTCTTCTTCTAAATCTATTTCATCATCTTCTAACTCTTCTCTCTCTTGTTTTATTTCTCCTTTTGTAATTGCCTCAGATATAGCAGTTTTTTTGAACTCAATATCTTCATCTGTTTTCTACAAGAAATTAAGAATCAATTTACACTGAAACTCAGATTAAGAATTAAACACAATAGCCACTGTAAGCTAACTAATATCAATCGCACAGTAAAAGAGCATACTGTTGCCCAAGTATTAGGAGTTTTAAATAAAGTATAAGAATGAAAATGAATAAAAATGCGCTGAGTTTCTCTAACCTTTGCTGGCCAGCAGAACAACACACCTAGACCAATGGGGAGTGCTAAAGTCAAGATGTAAAGAACCCAGAGCCATGGGTGGTCTTCTGCAGCTGTCACCAGTTGACTAAACATTCCAGGCTACATTAAAAAAAAAAAAAAAAAAGGCATTTACATCCCTCTGAACACCTTGGTAAGCTTATAAAGTATATATTTTAAATTTTATGTTGTCTAAAGAAAAATATTTTTTCCTTTTGTTTTTTTAATTACAAAGTATTGGATTCCAACATAAGAAAGCAACCACTTGTCAGATTGCCCATATGCACTTAATAGCAAGTGCTAGCAAACAGCATACAGTAAGAAAGAACGAACAAAGCTGGTACGCCAAAACTACTAGACTGCCCCCTACTCAATTCTGTGAAGTAACACTTGGAGTCTCCACAACCTCACACTTTCCACCCTCCCCAGCTATTCTGCTCTTTCCCCATGCTGTGCTAACTCAGCTGAAATCTCCCAAAGCATCAAGAACCTCACAGGAGCTGCACGCAACCTGAAAAGCAATGCCTTGCTCCGTGTGTACTACCACATTGTCTCCTCCAACAGCCAAGACAGCCAAGAGTAAAGTGTCCAACAGCCAGAGTAAAGTGTCTTCCCAAACAAGTTCTGACTTATGTAGTAGAAGAAGTTAGGGAGGTAGAGTGTCTAGTCCAGTTAGACTCTGAAAAGGGTACATCTATCTATATATTAGTATAGCTTCTTATATTTATATATAAAATAAATATATATATTTATATTTATATTTAAGCCTTATATATATATAAGGCTATGGAGGCACAGTTGAGTGAGGGGTCTCAACGATTATCTTTTGCTATTGCGAGTACAGGTATAGGTGCAACTCCAGACCTAAAAATAAGGATTTCAAAAGGGCAAGGCTGTGGAATATGGTGGCTTTTCTAAATCGCATTGGCAAATAGGCTACTGCTGCTTTCTCATCCTTTCCATGAGGAACAGCTGCTGCCAGGGACTGGCCATATTTGCAACCAGCCCATCATTTCTTACCCACACACAGATGCCTGCTCTTGCCCCTCAATCAAAGTAAATATAGGACTGTTAGAAGAAACCACCTGTGAGGGTGGTCAAACACTGGAACAGGCTTCCTAGACAGGTGGTTCATGCCCCTTGACTGTCTGAGTTCAAGAGATATTTGGACAATGCCCTCATTGATAGGCTTTAACTTTTAGTGGCTGTGGTCAGACAGTTGGACTAGATGATCTGTCTAGGTCCCTTCCAACTGAACTACTCTCTCTAAACTGCAGTCAGTGAAGGCAGCCACTAGAGGGGCTCATGATCCCATATGTTAGGACAAATTCATCCTACGACACAGGGAAGAGATCTAGAAAAGCTGGTGGCTGGCTAACTGCAGTATACAAAAAAAAAAGTGGATACACACACAGAAACGAAAGAACACACGCAGCTCCATAAACATATGCATATTACTGTCATAGCTGCATAATATACATCTGAGCAGCCAAGACCCTAAGAGTATTAAACACAAAAAACATGACTATCATCCATTCCTGATAATAGGGAAACACATCTAAAGAACGTATATAAAGGAGTTGTCCAAAAGTGAAAAGTTAAAAAATAAAAATAAAAGGTCTTTTAGTGCAAATAATTCAGCTTTCATTTGCTGACATACTGAATTCTAGCACCACCATTAACAGTGGAAAACTCATTAAGATCAAGTTACAGACACTTGCTAGATGCTTGAGCAAAATATTGTACCCTTTTAACTTCAGGAGAATATAGATCTGTGAAAGCTAAACCAGCCAAACTAGAAAAAAAAACATCATGGCTATTCAGTAAGATTACTAATTGCCAATAAATTCTATTGTGTCAGCATTAACTGATAGAAAATTCTTCCAACAGCACTCCTTGGTAGGCATAAGTAGTGACGAACGTACTGAAGTTTATACCTCATTAGCACTTGCTACTAATTTCTTCAAGCCCCAGCCATCTGCTGCCCAACGATCAGCTACTTCTTTTTCTGAACATATAATGAAGTTATCGAAGTAGATATCAGATGTCATAGACCAGAGTTCTAAACCAATAGCACTGACAGCTGTCATCTCAAATGGGTGAGGATCTTCAAAATAGTCTGGGTTAGGTATTTTCCGAGGACTCCAGATTCCCTTTTAAGAAAAAAAGTACAATCACATTATCTATACCCCAAAAACATTAAAAAAAACAACACCAACACCGTGAAATACATTTTAAAGTAATTAAGGCTTTCTGGTTCTTTTAAATGCATGATTTTAAAAAGAGATGGGGTAGTCTCTGACCTTCAGGAAAACTCAACTGAAAACAGCCTATAGGATTTTGGCAGATAGGTCTCTGATTTCTGGCTTAGGGCAGACTGATTACTTCTTGAATTCAAAACTTTTTATCCGTATGCGGTTACAGTAGTTAACTGACTGCACAAAGCACCTCTGTTCTACCTTGTACTGGAAATGCCAAGCATAGTCTTTGTGAACTTCCAAGAATAAATCTATTAATTTCCTAATACTGCAGGAAAATAAGACACTGGTATTACTTCTTCCTCTAGCATCTCCTCGTGTAATATAATTTTGGCTTTTGTTCATCAATACAGCATATACATTTTTCTAAGTGCACTCACTGGTCAACATTTTGTGGCCAGAAAAGGGCTCTTCTGAACTAAGTCTCTATTGTCTGGTTACCTAAGAGTGCAGAGGAACTATATCCTGTGATCCACACAGTCCCTTCAGGTATGTATAAATAAATAAGTTTATTGCACTAGTATACTCATATAAATATAAATTGACAACTACTGTAACCAGAAGCATTAGGGAAAATTTTAGGGAAGAAAAACTCAGCCTTATGATACCTGTGCAAATTAGTTAAAGCCCTATGCTTTTTGGTTTACAAACCTGCTTAAGATCTTAAGCTAAAATAAACCAGATTCAAGTTCTCCCCAGCTGTAATTAATACAAAGTAACTCCTTCTAATACCCAGCTTTGCTCTTATATCTGGAGGGGATAATTTAATTACCCAAAATTGATGCTTCCACTAAAACAGAACTAATAAGTTAATCTGCTTACTGCAGGGTTTCATTTTTATTTTATCAAATAAAATGTATTAATTTATAACTTTCACACTTAAAACCCAGTAAAAAATAAACTAGTCCATTACATGACAACTTTATTCTAAATGAAATGCTATAGAGCATACTAAATGTGTGGTATCTGTGATACCAACTTTTAAAAGAGATTGTATTAATACAGGAAGTATTTCTGTCTAACAGTATACTTAAACAAAAAAAATATTATAAGTAAATACATTAAAAGCTGAAAATGTTTAGTGAGGGTGTTCAGACACACCGTAAAAAATAAATACACTGTATGAAATACCAAATAAATACACTACTTTGATTTGCCTGCTTGGTTGAAGTCTGTACCTCCTTAGCAATAACCTACAACATTGCTAGTACCTGATAATTAGGATTATCTATCATAGGTGCTTTCCATTTTCCTTTATACTTTGGGTTATTCTTCATGGGACGCACCCAGATTCCGCAACCAGGTGCGGTCTCACACTTTGGATTAGGGATCTGAGGGGCTTCCCACTCCCCATCCATTTCTTCATCCCTACAGAAAGAAAGTTACAAACAACTGATTTCAGACTGATCTGAACACTAACTTTCAGTCTAAAGTTAGGTTCCATACATTTTGCTCTAACAACCTCTGAATTTATTAGATCTGCCCATAGAACTTTACCCAACAGCACAATATTTCTATAAAAAAAATAAAATTTTTTCCAGAGCACTGAAAATAAAATGTGCTAAAGCCACACGTTCATAAATACAGCATGACTGTATGTAATTATACTCCTGCAGGTGCAAACAGCTTGCAACACTTCACTGCAACATGCTTTCAGACTACAATACAACTTCATGTATCAACTTATAATGATAGGCCATGAAACAGTTTCAGTCCTTTCATCAGGTTCCTTAATATTTTGTTTTTGTTTACAGATCTTCAGAATACAAGGCAATTATTGACATCTGTGTATTTTTCTAAAAGCAGCTCCCCAGAACAATAAATATTTGGCCATACCTTGTATGTTCCAACTTACTACATTAAAATACAATGACATTTGAGTTAAGCTCTAATCAACTCATAATTTGCCAGAGAATAGGTGGGCTTATCTACAAAATACATTAACAGACCTGCACTTATTGAATCAAGTTCTTACCAGTCCTTTGGTTTTTTTGCATTAGGGTCTGGAACATATTGTGGTTCATCATCAAGCCATCCCTCAGGCTTAACAGCATCAAGATCTTCTATTTTGGAAGGCTCATCTTCATCCCTTCAATTACAGATTAATGTTAGAAAATATATCAGCTTTACTTTAAAACTGTATTCTGTTCAGAGGACTGCAACTGGCATGAAAGGGATGATATTCAATGGCACAACAGAATTAGACACACCTATGATGAGAATTAGGCATTGATTATTTGTTTATAAATTTTGAAACTATATTTCATTTGTTTCAAGGCATTAGTTAGCCCAGAAATTGCTACCATCAACTAGCAGGTGTCAATCAGGTCTCCCCCTTTAAATTTTTCCCTCCTCTGAGATGCTATATGAACACTACTTGACACAGGAGGAAGTATGTATATAATAGTGGAAAAAAAACAAAAACACAACTCTTTCTAATCTTTCAAGTATTGTAATCTTTGTTATTAACTACAACAACAGAGGGTACAAATCAGCAAAAAGCATAGTTTTTATTTCTTTCCTTAAAAGAAGACCAGATCCTTGTACCCCCATCTCAATTACATTTTTTGAATTATTAGTACTTTTAGCAGTGAAACATATCCCAACTGCCATTAACAAAAACAGCCAGTCAAGTCTTTCAAAACAATAACCTGCTGTACAGATAAAATTTTGTCTCTACCAGTCATCCGGTTTGACAGCGTTGGGATCAGGTATTTTTGGTCTTTCATCCCAGTCATCAGGCTTCTTGTCAGCAGGATCCTCTATTTCTCTGGGAGGGTTTACTGGGGGAACCATATCCTCAAGGAGACTTCCTTTACCGACAACTGTTTGGTCGATTAACATTTCAAATGTATCATCTGGTTTTAGCACTAAATTAAGAAAAAATGTATTTAAGAAATAAGTGAAACATTAATTTAACAAATTCATTTACCTTTAACCAATACCTATATAATATGCATAGACAAATAAGAGCAGACAGATCCTCACTAGCAGAGCAGGAGACAGACTCCTCACTCCATTCAGGCACTGGATCTGGACACAATAAAGTTCCCACTGTAGCGATGTCATGACCAGCATAAGGACTAGAAAAATGATACCTTCTGCAAATCAATTGTTGAAGCACCTCAAAACACACGCTAACAGTTTTTCAAACACCTACCACTTAGTCAAAATTCTGCTTTTTTTTTTTCTTCCCCCCAAGGACAATAAAAGACAAACCTTCAACCTCAAAAGCATCTCTGCTAACAAATTACAAGTCCACACTTGAAAGTGTGAAAACACCAGAACTGTGTAAATATCACAGCTGAAGGATCATGAAAACAGTATTTTCTTTTAGATTCAAATCTCTGACAGCCAGTTCCCTCAACTGCCAGATGGTGAATGGATAAATTTCTCTTCGAATTTTTAAAAATTTTAGCAAGTACCTGATAAATAAGGGTCATAGAATTGAGCAGTGTCAGACTCAATAACAGAAATTGGATCCAGATCCATCTCTAATAACTGGTGAGCACATTATTAGCGCTTAACAAGAATATTTAAATGCCCATTCAACACAAGCAAGATTACTAATTTGAAGTAAATACTATTCCAGCTTTATGAAGATGGGCGATGAAAACCAGAGTAACAGACCTATAATGACGGTTTGTTAATACCTAATTAAGCTCTTGCAGCTTAAAATTTTTAATTGTATTAAAACATCAACAAATGCAAAAATTAACCCCCCGTATGATTTTAGATACAATAAAATTAATTGATTTTTCTACTTATGTTATCAGTCACAAATGCATTAGATGGTACAAAGCTGTACGGAGGTCTAGCTGAGCAATTATAATAGAATAAATGCAATTTAAGTATCTTTAATCATCATCTCTAATGAACAGCCCAAATACAGGAACACATTCGCTCCTTTACTGTAAGGACAGGATGGTGGGAAGGATTTTTGTGTTTTCTTTGGTTCTATTGCTTTGTTTCACTTATTCTTATGATCTAAAAGTGACGGTTTGTTGTAGCACACTACTGTAAGTTATTTTAAGAACAATACATTTTTCCATGGCACAGCAGTTGAGCACATCTTCCATTATTATTCCATTACTATTATTCAATGGAAGTTCTAAAGTATAGTCAATTTGGCTGGATTTGCAGTATGCCACAGATTAGCCCATTTTCTCTGACTGCTTGTTCTTTTTCAGAAATTAGAACAAGGAAAAAAAAGGAACTGAGAAATTAAACTTTCATTGCTGCTATACTGTTCATTAGAACAGAAACAGATGTCACATGGATTAAAACCAGACCAAATTTCATCTCCAGTGAAAGCAGCAACCTATCTGTTCACGCACACCTCTGCTGATGCAGGCATTAGTGGGAACTCAATGCGCAAAGGAGAGTGGTGTTCAATATGCTGTAGATCTCACTGAACTCCAGTAAACTCTTGATCCCTTCCTAGAATACTGGACTTATATATATATATATATATATATATATATATATGCACACACACATACACCTTTCTTAAGAGATTTTTTTTATCATAGTATGTACCGAAAGTATTAATCAGTTCTTCACGTTAAAGGCTAGCCAAGGCTGGTAATGCTTTTTCCCGTGATTGAATATTAAACGGCAGCATTTGAAAGCCACTTATGCCCTGCAGTTAAGCTGAGTCATTAAATCATTTAAGCCCAAATCATTAAGCAACCATCCCCCAGAATTAACAGACTATTACAAACAAAAAGCAGAGTCAAATACAAAGCTTCAGCGAACTAAGTTCAGAAACTAATTTTTAATCTGTTTTCTAATTTAAACTTGTAAGAATTAAACAATACCAAGTGTGTACAGATGAGTCTTCTTGTCCAAATAGAACTTTTTTAGGTCTACATCAGGGCGTTTTGCATGTTTTTCATCATACTCTCCAGTTTTAGGATTCTTGTGTCTGAAGATAAAGTGTAGTTTGTAATCTTCTCCACATTTATCTGGTCCAAACATAATAGTATAAGGTGTTTTGTCAAAAAAGTATTCCTGTAGAAGCAAAAAAGCTGAGCATGCGTTATACCGTACATTTTACAAAGTCATATTAGGTACTACTTTTCCTCCATACTGTGGCATATACACAGCATAATTCCCCTTTTCTAAAAGGTGTTTCATGAAGTATCGGCTCTAACACTGAAAACTGGTAGGGTAAATCATGAAAGGAAATGAACAGTCCCCGCGTGTTGTTGGATGCTTTCCATTCTCAGGGAGCAGTCTAACCACAGAGATCACTTAAGCTTCTTCAGGGAAGAAGAATATGCTTACTTAGACCTTATTCTTACACATTATGTGGAAATTCCTCCACAAATCAAGGCATCCAAATATCTATACCCTTCTGCACACACTACACTAAAAGATGGAAGGGAACTAGTTACTGCGCTTCAGAGCAATTTAAATTTCAATAAAGACTGTAAACAGGGTATTATCCAGCATTTCAGCACTGTCTTCTTGTTCCATACTAACAATAAACAACCCTGAAAACACCAGATACAGTTTCCTTCAGAGTATGATGCATTAAGCTGTTCAGATTTTTTTTTTTAACTAGATGATTTTTGTAGTTGGTATACGCAGTATCATGCTATATTCTTACTCAACTGCTTGAAGAAAGATCACTTGATTTCTGAAACTTTTCGTCTTTCAAGAAATATTCTAACAGAGATGTACTGTTTGATATGAGTCTGTATTTCCAAGTATGCAGCAGTTTTTGAATACAAAGTAAAACATTTTCAGTTTAGATTTAAGCACTACAGAAATGAATGCATTTTAAGTTCGGTCCTTATAACTTTATTCCTCATTTGAAAATGTCACTGTTAAGAATTAACAAGAATTAATTGATTATTCCAATATGTTCAATTTTAAAGTTAAAAGGATACAAAAGAGAAAATGTTGACTCAAACCTACCAAAACAAAAAATAAAAAAAAAAATGTATAGGATGAACAATGAGCCAGGTCATAAAAAGATAAAATTTGCATTTGCAGTCTTTTGGTTCACTTTCTAGAATAAGACAACAGATGTCGGAGAATTTCAGTTTCATGTGTAACTGAGCAGAGTATCTTGGTCTCACAACTTCTTTTACAAAGTAAGATTTTTCAGTTTTAGTATCATTTACATATCTTTCCATCATGAAAGATGCCATACCTTTACTAGTTTTCCTACCATCTGTATTTTTAATACAGATCTATTAGTACTTAAGTTTGAGTACAACACACGCTGGCATACAAATTTGAGGAAAAAGGAAAAGCATTTGGAGGTTGCATTAAAGCTTTTACTTAGATATTTCATGAATGCTTACAAGAAACTTCTTACACATGCCACCATCTCTTAGACTCCTGCAGGCATACATATTATCCCTTAAAAATCACAAAAAATCTGTGTCAAGAGGTTCCTTCTGACTGCTGATTGCAGGTGAGGACAAGCAATGCCTTGAGCCTGTCCGAGCAACTTTCCCTTCCCTTTGCACATAAACAAGGCCTCACACTTCACTGCAATACAGTATTGGGTAATCCAGCATCCAAACAGGTCGCTGATGATGCCACCTCCCCTCAAGCTAGCAATTCTATCATTTTAAGTTTGCGCAATAAACAACTACAATGCTGTTCTGCTCAGTACTTACAATGTTGTAGCTTCATGGGTCAAGGCAGCGATGGTAGATATGTTCAGACATCTCAGGAATAAAAGCACAGATGGAAAATCTCACCCAGGGAGAAAATTATGAGTTCTGCCCACACTTGTGTTTCCAAGTTTTTTTTTAAGACTAGTCTCTATTGCTTTTCCCGTTAACTTGCCTTTCCACCTTACCAAATCTTATTGAGCAAACAGGATAGCTTGATGCACCTCAAAACCAACAATTTCTAAAGCCGATACTAGCTGTAACTGTGATTGCCTCATCAACTTCTGTCTGAATGTTGTCTAGTACTGAATGTTGGGTCAACACCACCAACTAGCTTCAAAACTGTAGCGTAGGAGCTACGGTAGTCAGCTTTTGAATGGCCAGAGCAATCTGCTTCATGATTGGAAGTACCCTTACCATTTTTGAATCCTGACAATATTTTGAATCCAGACTGGTCATTCCAAGTCTATCCAAATACGTAAAACTATTCTGTAACTGCTGCTATGTACGTAAAGCATCAACTTTACACCTGATTATTGAGAGCGTCCCTGGTAAGAGAAATTTTTCCCCACATGGAGACACTTCATTACTTGCAGTTCCTAAATCCACATTCTATCCCTCTCTGAGGTGACATGCTGTATGCCATGCAGTAAAAAAAATTGTTTCACAAGTTATGAGTTGAAATTCTATGGCTTGTGTTATTGCAAAAAGGCAGACTCAACAGACACAAAACTCCATTGTCCTAGATATAAGACTAATAGTTAACATAATATCACTCGTACAGAACTAGGAGGAGTATGTTAATCTGTACACTGCTCGCTCTGACCTATGGAAATTCACATTTTGAGATTTGTGTGAACATAGATTTTAACAGTGTACTTTAAGTTTCAGACTACCTGCATTTTTCATTAAAATAAATGGTAATTTTAACAAGAATAATGTTATCAAATATTCCAGTAAAATGCACAACTATGAAGGCTTTGTATATATATAAACTATAATATATATATGATTATCTTGCCTAATCTTCTGATTAAACATTCAGGAAGCTTTTTAGAACTTAGAATACACTAAGAATTAATCTCCTAATGACACTGCACAAGAACAATTATGCATTCCTCAAATGAGCAACCAACAGTAAACATTAAGTAAGAGGACATACCAGATTCAAGTCATTACTACTGGAGAGAAGTTTAATATATGCACCACCACAGTCAATGCCTTCTTGAAAATTCACTTCATATCTGAGCAAAGAGCAAGTTAAAAAAACATTCCACATCAGACAAATTCAATTCTGATCTCCAGAATGAGAAGAATACATTAATATCATCAATTAGTCACTATTTTTATTATTAGTCATTACTGTCAAAACGTTTCTACATGACCAAACAGGTTTTAGTTGCCACACAAACTAATACAGCAATGACGTCAGCCAAAAAAAAGCCACAGTAACATTTGATACTGTTGGTATCACCAGTAAGAAAAGTTTCAAAGCGGTATTGATCAACATGCAAAACACCAAAGAGAAGCAGAAATCAGGAATAGTTCTAAAATGTTTGTGCTGTCTTTGAAATGGCCCATATAACACGCTGAATTTAGCTGGAGGAGTTACCTGGATGTGTCTGTAAGTACAACAAATCAAGTCTGTTATCAGAAAAAAAAGTCCTATTGCCATGACACTCATCATCACGAATACTGGTATAATACTTGCAAGATTCAGGTTTTACCGATCTACACAGAAATACTCTGCAAATGTAAAAACACTGTACTCAAATTACATGATTTAGATCTTTTAGATCTAAGACCAAAAACTGATTAGCTTTTTAAGAAATTTTATAAAGTATTAATTTCTGTCCAAAATATTTTACAAGAGTTTAAATACCACTTCTTAACACCTGTATTACAATTTTTCTTGATTATTATATCATTCATACTTACAGTTCTGGTAGCTCTGGATATGAAGCCAATGCTACATGAAAGACAGTATTTTTTACAAAGATTTACATTTTCTTGACTTAATGAATAATAAAAATTAAGTAAAAAATCTGAGAGAATACTTACTGAACAATCAAAGGTTTATTATCAAAAATAAATGCCTTTGTTAGCATAGTTGATATTGCATGATGCTTTGCCACCGATTTTAACACTAATCCTCTGTCTCCAGGTACTGTGTTTTCTTTCAGCTCTTCTACTTCCCATCTTCCTAAAACAAACCAACATACAATCTTTGAAAACAAAATTAGGCAGAAGTCAAGAAACTGTACGCTTGTAGAAAGTAAAGAGTTAACAGTATATTATAATTGCCAAAGTAGAGAAGTCACCTTGACATTTGATGTCAAAGTTAGAAGTTAAATAATAATCATCCAATTCAATACCAATAATTCTACTCTGGATACAAACAATTATACATGCTCAGCCTACACTTCTCCATACTTTAACTGCTCTAAACATTAACAGCACTAAAAAAAAGAATGTTCATGGCACACAAATCTGCTGCTCACACCTTTCTATTGATACACTGATCCAGTGTTTTAGGCAGTACTTTTCAAGAATTAGAAACCATTAGAATTCCAATTCACAGTTAAGACCGTAAAATAAAATCCATCTAATGTAACGGTTTGGCTCAGCCAGCAAGGAAGGAAGAAAGCTTAGGGAAAAAGACTGTAAGGAATATGGCAAGTAGAACAAGCAACAAGAAATCACAAGGTTCTGCTTTCAAGTAGACGTTTCTAGCACAGAGAACAAAACACCCTTCCATAACTGTTATAACCAAATGAAAGAAAGTTATCAAAACCTCAACTTCACGCATAATAAAAAAAATTTGATTAAAAAAAGCTGGCCATGTACCCCTAAGTAGGAAAGAACCATGTTCTTACCATAATCCACCATGTAACAATGAAATTAAATAGAACAACTTATACATTTAACATAGGATATTTTTACATCCCGATTTTTTTTTATTATACAATCCTGTAGCATGCGTGAATATCCACTGAATTTCTGATTAATTGCAATACTGTACAAAGGAATCAAGAATACAGTTTAGATAGAGAGGGACCTATATTTTGAATATGCATAGCTCTACACAGAAAAGCCCACTCTCTCATTTCACCAAAAAGGTATTGGTTCTAGCCAGTTAAGATAATGCCCGCTTTCAGTATTTTAAAGATAGCAAATGTGTAGCGCGCACATTCCTTGCTACTTCCAGCCTAGGAATGTATGAGTCAAATACAAGCCCAAATGACAAAAATCATCCAAACAACTTTTTCATTTTCACTTTCCAATTATTTTTTATTTTCTTTAGAAAACTATACGAATAAACTGTACAAGAACCACTGGAGAATCCTACACTCAAGCACAGACAATCTGACAAAAGTATTCAAAAAAACCAACACTCATTCAGTTTCAATTTTTTTTTTTGTTTCAGAGGCTAAGCTTTGAGATCAACAGCTGCATCAGTAGGAGATGCAAAGACATAGAACAGGCTGCTTTAGAAACGTGCTTAACAACTGAAATTGAAGTGGTAAATATCTGACAATTTTGGGAAAATGTAGTTCTCAAGAGGCACTGTTCATAAACAATTAATACTGAATATTCAGATGTCAGAATGTATCCTAGTACATCAGAATAAAATTACTGCGATGACAGAAATATTTATCTCCATGGTAAGTAACCAAACAAGCAACCTTTCATATCTCAGTTTCAGGGTAACAGTCATTATACAAAGTAAGATATTGTTGATCTATGTCATCTAGGTTTTCAAAGGTAAGTTCAGTGCAAGGGATAGTTATTTCTCAAAAAGCAATAGAACATCAGAAACTATAGTGAAAGTAAACACCAAAAAGGCTTACCATCATATTTAGCAATGTTATCATCCGTGTCTTCTTTCTTGGTTTTAGACAATATCCACCTAAAACAAAAAGTGTACTAGTCATTTAACTACACATGCAAAGCTGTATTATTTAGCAAGCACAGGAAAAATGGATTTAGCTGCTAGGATGTCAATCTGTGACACTGATTTTGACAGTCAGCATCACGGAACTTTGTGTAATTTAAGGAATGTGAAACAAAAAATTGAAGCGTCAGTCTAATACAACATTGATTTTGAAATATTTCCTAAGAATCTAAATGAATATACAATTATAACTCTAAAGTAATTCACATTTACTCTGAATAATCTTCAGTTTTATCTACAAGCTGAGGCTGACAATGTAACGCTATTACGTGAGCATGTAACTTGAAATAATACTTGAAGTAACACTGGAAAATAGCAAAGTTGACGTGTAAAGCCTTCAATGTGATAAAGAAGAGCAAAAAATCACTCAAACAAACCTTAACTCTATCTGATATTAAGAGTATCAGTGCACAGCAGAGGAGGGAGGGAACAAACAAAAGTATCCAAACGACAAGTGCAATTATGCACTAAGCAGATTTGAATTTTATCGCACACGGGGATTATAACAGAGCAAACAAACTCCTGATCTCCTTGACAGATCTCCTTGAACAAGGCGGATGCAGCTTACCAAAATCAGCTCACCAAAAATGAAGATATGCGCACACCCTGTACAAAATGCTCATTTGGAGAAAAAAGAAAAGGCAATCCAGCCTCATCCAGTCATACAGTGGTTCTATCCCGAGCCATGCACAGGAATGTCTTAAGCCAACAGTGTTGCTGAACTCTTCCTTGTATCAACTACAATGCTATATTCTCATAATGACTTCTGTAAAGAACTAATTTCATTCATTCTGAACGACTCTCTGCATGGAGTATGTCAGGGTTGAAGTGCTGCCTCCTTCTTGCACATATCTAAGTGTACATGAAGAAGAAATAGTTTGCTAACAATTTCTGACTTTTTAAGCTACTGCAGTGTAATGCATCTCACCTTGTAGTTCACTTTTAATTCAACTGGCATTGCATTATTTTTTTTAACATCCATAAATCCAGAGTCTATTACAGGTTTCGTTATATCACAAAATACAGCTACATGCCTGAAACATCAACTGTTCAGCTTAACCTTATGAAGAAATTGGAGCAAGTATGACCACCCTTCTCAATTCTAAACCCTGTACTTTTTTTTTTTGAATGTACTAGCAGAAAAATGAATATAAAATAAGTCCTGCCACTGTAAGTTAAATTGCTGAAATTAGAAGTTTGTAAGTTTAAGATGCAGCTTACCCTGTCAATACTCCATCAAAGGTTTCTGTAAAATACACTTCCCCAGTTGGCTTTGGCGTCTGGTATACAATCTAAAAGACATTTACAGATATATCATAAACTACAATTTTTCAGTTGAAATACACTATCATACCTCTGGAAGCAGTCCACCCAGCCAGACCACCAGAGTTACAACTAACAGAATAAAACACGCTTTCCCTGGGGCCCTCTCATTTCTACAGTTCGGGTGCATTCCTCTAACAGTGCGCAATTTCATATCCGTGAAGCTTTGTGCGACCAGGAGACAGCGATGAATAGCACAGAAACAAATCAAGACTCTGAGCAAGGACTCTTAAAAGGCAGGAGGGTCTCACGGTTTCTTTTCTAGTGATATGTTTATGATGGTTAAAGAGGCTGCTAGGTTAGTTTTAGACTCACTCTCAGGTATCAGAAAAACACTTTTCCCCAGTTTTTGAAAACTAAATGGTGGTCCTCCTCCTAAACACAGTACAGAGCTCAAATGCACACAGGGTTATCAGCAGTTGTTTCATCTCTGTTTTTGTGCCCTAGCAGCTTAACATCTTCGAAAGCACCTGCAGAAAGTTTCAGATACTATGATAAAAGCATAGACACAGCTTAAAAATTTGCTTTCTGTGGTCAAAGCTCATAACTGAAGTACCGTTACACACCTTGTGCATAACATAAAAACACAGAAAATTTACACAACTTGCTCCAGTTTTCTGCTTCCTATTTTTTAATTCACATGGTTCCATTATTTTTTTTGGTTTTCCTATCTACTTGGCACATTACAGTTGGGCTATACAGTTAAAAAAAATAGAAAAAAAACAGTCTATGACTGTTGTGCAAACCTATTATGAAGTACAACATAACAAATGCAGAAAGATTTTTTTGGAACAAAGACCATCTTAAAAGGCAGATGTGACTGATGAAATTAAGAAACCAATCTAAATGAAAAATGTCAATAAGGCCAAGGTGCTTTCTTCTCTAGTAATGACACGTTAGGCTGCAGGGTATATTATCCATCAAGGAGGACTTCAGACACCAGGTTCCATACCTAGAGTGAAAGACCAGCAAGACCTTCTTCGTGACTATCGACCACAGGTGGGAGATCTGATTTTGCATTTGGCATAGTAGGATCCTTAAGGCATACACAACAAATGAAAAACTCACTCTGGTGAGTTTGACACTCATCGAGTTGTCAGCTGTATATTGACTTGCTCTTTTTAAAATAAATTTGTGCACTGATTCTTCTACTAGTTACAACTACGTAGCTTAAAATTAAACAAGCTTTAGCTAAAAGCATCTATAATCTTACCCCTAAGGAAGATTCATCTTTGTCAACATCAGCTTCTTGAGATTGTTTGTCAAAATCCTCCACTTCAACATCTGCTCCCAAAATTTCTTCGTTTTCCATTTCTGCAGTTACTGAGCTAATTATCAGGAGACCCAAGCACAGCCAGTCCCACTGAAAATGCATCCTGGTTATCTGAAGAATTGAAAGTTTTAAATGACAAGTATTGTTGGGGGGATATTATCAATATTAGTTCAATTTTACCCAAGATTTTATCTAGAAGAGAAAAAAAACTAGGCAGGTAACTAACTCAACCTCTCAATCTGTACTGCTATGAAAAAGAGAAGATTGTTGTCCAGATGCGTTTGCTTCACATCCGTAAGCTAAAATACATGCAAATGCCGTTTTACATTGAAGTACGCAATGGTTTGGAGCAGTGCAATTCCAAGCATGTGCCTATGCAAGTTTTCTTAAAGGTCTTGCCAAAAGTGCTTCTTTCTGAACTTGCTTTTGTCTGCATTTGGAAACAGAAGGAAGACAGACTCCAGATACCATTGCGTAGGTGTTTATCCTTTGATTGTTAATTTCTATCCACAGAGAGCTTAAAAAGAAAGACAAATACTGACATTTAGTCAGTTACTGTAAGGCATTTTCAAACCTTGCATTATTTGGCCATCAGTGCTCACGCTAAATATTCTGCTACTCACATGCTTTCTGTGCCTTAAAAAGCAGTCACCCTTTTAAGCTGGATCATCGCTCTTCAGAGATTGCTTGTTTACTACTACAAACCCTAAGTACCACAGCAACTCCAGATACTGTCTTATATTCTGGAAATCTTAGTTCCTCTCTTTCTTCCTGGCTTTATCAGATTTGCTAAGCAATGCAAACATTAGAAGCGCCCTAGTAATTATTTATCTATTTACAACATCTGCTAGTTCTATCAAGCAATGCATATAGAGATCAAATAGTGTCAAGGCAAAAAAATCCACATCCCAATAGAGACGTCCAAAAAAGAAAACTAATTCTTTTTTCCTTATTCATTTTAAGATCTATTCATTTAATATTGACTGTACTGATTACATCTAAAGCTAAAAGTAAACTGTTTCAGGCACTAGTACTAGACACTATGTCAACATCACTTTGAACATAAAAAGCCTCACCTCTTGGGACAGACACCTATTTTCCACAAAACTGTATCAAATTATGTTACCTTTTTTTTTTTTTTTTTCCAACTAATCTGTGCCATTCTTTGCTTTGGATCCTTTCCATCTGTTTTGTTTAAGAATAGCAAGTCTATGGTTTGCATCATTATGTTAATAGCTGAGAAATCTTAAGTCTTCCGCAAATTTTACTATTTTTTAAAGAAAATCTTAGTTAAAAAACTACAGAGATTGTTGATTCATAGACCTCTCTTGCCAGTTCTAGAACTTGAAATATTCTTGCCCTATTCTTGACTTAAAGTCATTCAGCTTGTCACATGCGAACGTTCAACTTCACGGTGTGTTTTTGAAGACCTCTGTCTGGAGGCTATCGCACTCAGTTTTACCATGCCCATTTTATTGCTCTTAATCATCACAGTAAGAAAAACAGTTAAACAATGTCACATCACACGTTACTCCTTCGCTCCACTACAGCTGCATGTATTAATTAGGTATTAGAATCAACTTTTCGCATGAACTTGCCTACCTTACTTAAGGTAGTTTGTCATGCAGTTCTGCTCCTTTTCTCCTAAAGCAGATGAAGATAAAAAGCAGACACACGTTCATCAACACAATTCAGTTGCGTCTTATGTATGATACAAAATGCCTACTTTCACTTCAATAGCTGTAATTTATTATAACTAGCCTCTATCCATTATTTTCATACACGGACAAGCAAGAGCATCCAAGAAATTGCCTTTCCACACAGTCCCCTTCCAAAACTCCTGATGCCTTCAACATGCTGTGCTTTTTCATGTCACTCAAGCCTAACTATATAGCAAATCACCGATCCTAGCCAAGGACATTCCTAATGTCATTCAGTCTTCAATCACATCTCTTAGTTTCCCTTCAACAAGGGAAAGTATACTTTTTTGACTCACCCCAAATTAAGATATTCCAGAAACACTGAAATCCGATACCATGAACAATTAAGTTATCACTTAATTGCCAGATAGGGACAAACCCAAACAAAACCATTAAATCTTTTAATTTTTGTGAATTTTTCATAACCACAGTCTTACAACGATAAATCTTTAAGCCAAAGAGCTTATGGACTCAAAATATTATACATTTAATAAGAAAGTCCACTAGATTTTAAAGATTAATTAGCATATGAACATCCATGAAAATCTTCAGACCTGTAATTTTAAGCTATTTTGTATAGCTTGGTTTCCTTACTATGGGAACACGGGTAACTACAGCGCTTCTACACATCATAAGAGACACTCGAGCCAAGGGTACTGCTGTAGAGCAGGCTCTTGGGACCCAGCAGTGCTGCAACACTGGCATATTATTGCCGCTGAAGTAATAAGCCACTGTCTGTGGGACGTGTGCTAGACAACAGTACAAGACAGCAGGCATAAATTGAAGGAAGGAAAGTTCTGTTTGGGTATTAGCAATTTTTTCCCAACGATAGCAGCCAAGCAGTGGGTCAGGCTGCCTAGGGTGCAGCCTCAGCCCTTGGTACTCTCCAGCACAGAGGGGATAAAGCCCTACGTGTTCAGCCTGAGGGTCCGGCCTCGGAGTTGGCCGTGCCGTGAGCAGTGGGCTGGAGCCATTCCCACCTGGTTTGATTTCTACAGCAGGCTGTGGAGCACAAGTACGGCAATTCGGACCTCTGTGCCATGGCCTTTAGTGTACTCTACACGTGCCATGAAATTAATGGCATCACAGTTGTTATCCCACTCGATGCGGAACTAAATAAAAGTCAGGATCTTTAACGTGACTGGTAACTCGTACTTAGAAGAGGGTCAAGCCTTCCTGAAACCACCTCCTCAAGCAGAGGGCAGCAAGGCTGCCATTAACATCCTTCCTCGCCCAATACCTTAAAGCTCCCGCAGCCACCAGCAGCACAGGGGGGGGCAAATACCAACTCCACCCAGGGCAATGGAAAGGGTGGGTTTGTGCGCCTGTAACCGTGTGCCGCTGCCTTATCCCTCCCCGATACAGTTACGTGGGCATCAGCCGGACCCAGTGGGAACTGCTCCACGAAAACCACTCAGGAGCTCTCCCCCAAAGTTCTATTTCCCCATACGCTGGGGGCACATGGCACCTTCCTGTCTCTTGCCGGAGCGTTAAAGATGCTGCGTGAGAACAGCGACAGCGGGATTCAGTTCGGCTATTTCCACGGGTGACCTTCCGCGCTATTTCACCGCTCCCGCTGGCTCGAGTAAAACCTCTAGGAAGAGGCTTTCGATTAAAAACGAATAAAAACAAGGAGGGAGCCACCCCGCTCCCCGCAGGCTGCGGGCACACGGCCGTCACAAGACCACGAAGGGCCGCCCGCACCCGGGGGGCCCCGACACTCCCCTCAGGACTCCCCTCAGGACGCCGCGGGGAGGGGGGAGGGGGGGGGGAGCCCAACGGCCGCCAGCGGCCGGCGCGCGAGGAGCCCCCCCACTCACCACTCGCGCGCCCTCCCCTAACGGCCGCCACAGCCCCCCCCCCCCCCCCCGCCCCAGTTACAAAGCGCGTCCCCGCGCAGCGCGCGCGCCCCCCGCCGCCGGGCCCTGCCGGTGAGCGCGGTGAGCTCGTGCCCGCGGCCGGCCGGTTACCGCATCCCCTCCGAGCCCGGCCGCTGTCCCCCAGCGCATCCCCGTCCGCGCATGCGCCCTCCTGGGCTCCCCTCGCGGGCGCCCGGCAGCAGGTGCCGCGGCTCGCGGCGCCGACGCCAAGCGGCGGCCGGGTCGCGGGGCGGGGCCACCGACGGCGGGGGGAGGGGGGTGGCAGGTATAAAAGCCCGACAAGATGGCGGCACCGAGCGTGAAGCGGCTGAGCGGAGAGTGAGACTTGCGTTAAATGCTCTGCCCTGGCTGGGGGAAAATTGTTAGGAGAAATGGCGCATTTTGTCAAATTGGCATTTAAAATTGTAAATGCGTGCTCCAGTGTGGACTTTTCAAGATCAACCGCCGTCATAGTCACTGGGATTTTAAACGTACTCACTGTGGTAACTGTCATGCTCCACACACCTTTGATCATTTACCAGGCTATTCAAAGCCAAGGTCTTTTTTCATTGCTAATTGAAACGATTTAGGTCAAATTAACAAAACCCTTTACTGAAATGGAGATAGTCAAGCAATCTAACCTAGGTTCCAGGAGCAGAGGGACCGCCCTGTGATTCTATGATTCTGGACACTGTACAAGTTGAGAGAATTTAGAACACGACACATAGCAGCAATGTGTAAAATGTGGAGATGGCACAGGGAAAAGCAGTTCCTTGAAGGACCACTAGGAACTTCTTGGCACCAGAGCTGTGCAGCTGGTGACAAACCAGATCAGGGTTCGTAGTGTTTTCATGTAACATTGCGTCATTCAATTCACATCATCAAAGAAGGCCTCCTCCCCAAAAGCTGTACCGGTTCCGTTTTACATTATTTGATTCTTACCACGTCCAGGAAACAGTCTTATGGACGTAATGGCTATGTCCCATACAAAATACTTTATAACTTGAGGTAATTTTTATAGATGTCTCCATTTGGTTTTTCTACCACATACTAGTTTGCTAACTAGCCTAAATAACTCAAATAACTCAGAACTGTTTGGAATTAACATTAGAACATGTAATTTCAACTGTCAATCCAAATGCTTTTTTTGCCCTCCCCCCTCCCGCCCCTTTGGTGATATTCCACCTTTCAAGCATTATAAGGTCAGTGTAAACTAATGCAGAAGCTTCAAACTTGGTTATATTTCTTGACAGCATCATCAAAACTTATGACTGCTACAGATCATTTCAATTATGAGCTCTAAAGATCAATGTAAATATCACAACTTAAACAGTGTATATTTATGTCGTAGAAAAGCCACACCATTTCTTCTCTTGTTAAGGTGTAGCTAATACTGATCAGAAGGATCTTTTAAGCCTTAATTCAAATCCTTATTAAATGTATTTTTCTGAAATGGTACCATACTCCTACAGAATCTTCAATCTTCAGACACCTCTAGCTAAAAAGGAAGGGGGGAATGTTCTTATGCATTCCATCATGAAAAAAGACAGATGAAAACTATCCTTGCAGCTTGAAATACACATATATCCTTTTAGAAGTAAATGGAGAATTCAAGAATTCTGCTCACTGCAGAATTCATTGTTAATATTCCTACTGTTCATTGTAAGGCATCTATGAAAGATACATCTGCAATCTTCCATTCATGAAAATAAATAATATTCGTTAAAAAAAAACAAGCTGAAACACAGGAATCTCAGAGAAGACAGTTTGTGTAACCAATAGGACAGCTAACAGATGTATGACAGAGCAATGCAAAAAGTAAATGTTGGGGAAAATTAAGATCTTTGTGTATGGGATGCTATCCCAAATATCCAATATCCAATGGGATGCAAATGGGAGAGAGAATTTCAAATTCAGTAAGCAAATCCATCTTCAACTTTAGATTAAATCTCTCCTAATTAATTTTAATAGATATTCCTTCTGAGTCTAGTCTCTTCCCAGTGTAAATCTATCCTCCATTTGCATTTAGAGGAGATGTGTACTTGTATTTAGCTGCACAAAGAGTCACAGTAACACTGATGAGATTAGGGCTCACATAATTAATGGAAATAAAAACATTTAAAAAAATCAGTAAAGCCAAGTTCATAATTGCCTTTTGTATCAGAAACAAATGTTACCAGTTCCCTTTCAAAAGTCCCTCAAAGGATTTAAGACAAGAATAGAGTCATACTGCTCAGAGAAACAAATAACTGCACTTCAGTGGAAATCAAAATGGGTACAATAAACCATCATTAGTATTGAATTAGCTTGCAAAATGGGCTTTCTTCCCACATATGCATTTAACCTGATTACGAACGTGTAAAATGAGGTAGCCAATATTTTGGAGACCGTCTATTAAACCACATGAAAATACTGAAGTAGAATATCCTAATGAAAGAGGTCAGTGATCTGGTATGGAACCTGAAATGCCTCTTAAGAGAGTTGTCTTTTTAACTTACTGTCTTTGTTTTGTAAGTTAATCACAATGTCTATGGTATAAAAACAGTCATCTGCAAAGTTAAAGGATGTTCTGTATCCCCTAGGTCAGTTACCTGAACTGAAAATTCTCTTGAGGAGCCCTTAATCTGGCCTTAGGGACGTGGTGTGTGAAGGTGCGTGCAGGTTCAGTACAGCTTATTAAATGGAAAACCACAGGTAGGAACTTCCTTTCAGGATCAAAAGGCTACATAAATATACAAATATTCTGTAACCATTCCATGCATAACAGAGATTGTTATGAACACACAGCTAATTGTTGACATTAACATGCAAAAGAACATAAGTATACTTCTATTACACTGTTCTCTTAAACTTACTAGGGCTGTAGCACTCATAACTTAGTTATCAATTCTTCAGTGAAAATCCAGAGTTCATCTCACAAGGTTCCTTCGATTTTGTAGAGAAGCTGAGGTTCTACAGACTGGGCAAAAAACCTCTGCACTCCATAAAGCACAGGGAAGAATGGGGACTAAGCAAAATTTTACTCAACAGCGCACAAGCAAGCATTTGTTACTCTTTCAACATCTGCAAATCTCATTTACATCAAAGCGTATTCGATGATTGCAATGGTTAGGTAAAATATGTAAAACCTGAAACAGCATAAATGAAGTACATAGCTGGATGTACAGAATGAAAAAAAAAAATACGTATACAAAAGTCCAGTCACTTCCTAATATAATTTCAGGTACTCTGATAAGCTCTTTGGAATTACCCTTCAACAGTTAGAAATTTCATTTCACTGTGAAAATAAAAGGCTTTGGTAACAAAATCTTTTACCTCTGTACTTTGTGTTTTCTTGATTAATAATTGACCTGAAATTTCATCCTATACAATGTCTCTTACCTGTAATGACTGGCCGCTAGACAGTCCAAATGCAGACATTGCTCCCAGCCTATGACTGTTCCAGTGAAAGCAATAGCAAAAAAGATTTAAGTTTCTACTTAAGAACTTAAGTTCTTCCCCAAAGATGCTAAAGCATTTCAGGTTAAGACAAGAATGACTTCCAAAAAATCATTTTTCCCCCCCTTAGCGTAATGTAAGTTGTGTTTTACTCCCTAATATAACTTTTCATGATTATATGTCATTCTGACTCCTCTATCAGCAGAGGAAAAAAAAAAAAAAAAGAGAGAGATCTGAAAGGCTATTTTGATCTGGGTCAGAGGGAGGAAGCTCTGCCCTTCGTATGCCACATAGCCCTACGCAGAGCCACCCAGTTTCCCTTCAATCCCTAGCTGTAGTTTTAGCTACTGCATTTTAATGATACAGTGCTTTCAGTCTTATCCAACCTTTCTTTTTACTGTAAATGCTTACCGATAATAAAGGTGTCCCTCTGTGCATCTTTAAGCACCTCACATTACTTCAATAATTCTTAACCTGCATTAAATTCTTAACCTAGTGAAGGCTGCAATATTTGGTCCAAGAAATAACACATGTATTTACACACACACATATATATAGCACCACAGTGTATATTTTAAGTACTGTAAATTATCAAACTATTATTGGAGATGGTTTTTAGAAAAACTTCCCCTCTGAACTGTTTTAACGTATGCAAGAAAACTCATTTTATATTATTCTAAATAAAATACTCTAATATTAAGAATACTGTTATGCATTATTTTTACCCATTTAACACAAATCCATACAAAACTGTACAGTGCAGTTTGTAACATTAAGGATGCAATGCTTGTGCCGGCGAATGAGGGCGCACTCGTGCTTCAAGTGCTAAGGAAGCAATACCGGAATTCTGCACATCACAGGTAGATATCCAAGGTGCAATTTCCCAGCAACACTTCAAATGAGGCTACAGTGGTTTAGCTGTTTTTTCAAACTTGTACTGAGTTTTGACTTGTGACCAGGATTGAAGTATCAGGACAGACTGATTATCAAATAACAGGATCCAAAATTTTATTTAAATAGATTTTCTTTCTACAAAAATATAGTTACATGTGATACCCTGATTATTTCCTTTAGTTAATTCAATGCACGATTCACAGAAAAGTTTTACATTCCTCTCAACAATACATTTGATTTTCAAGTTATTCAAATGGTAACTTGTAGGCACTTTTCATTTAAAAAAATATATTAAGCATCTGTTATGCTACATTAAGGCTGAAACACATGGTAAGTTTGAGATCCATTTTCATGTTGTTAAATTGTTCCTTTCTCCGGTGGACTGCTCTAAGTACTTGCAAGGAATATTGAAAACTTTTCCTTCAGTTCTGTTTTCCCTCCAAAACTGACTAGTGTTCTTCCTGGAGTTACAAACAATGTCCTTAATATTTTCCCCAAATGCCCATATGTTTAGTTCTAGTGAAACCTGTCCTACTTTTGTGTTTTAGTCCCTGAGATAACCTGTAATGCCTTATCAATTGTTTATAGTAATATATAATCAATGTTGCTAAACTAAGATGAGATTTATTTTTTTTATGTATATATATTAACAGCTTATTCAATAACAGTTTATGGAAATTTCTAATGTGATCAGTTTTTTCATAGCTTTTAATATTCTTTATATTATATAAATATTTAACAGTTATCGCCACTCTTTCCCAATACACAGTATTAAGAATGGAATGGGTCTGGATTTGTTCTTTGTGCCCACTCAGGTTTTTGTTGCTGTTAGCCTGGTTTCAAACAAGCCCGTTAACAAGTGACATGTCAAAAATATATTTTTTTCCAGTTTTCAGTTTTCAGATGTCTTGATAAGTACCTGGAAAAAAAAATACCAAAAAAATATTATTTTCTGAAATGTGCAGAAGTGTCTCCTAAGACATCAGCTTTTCCTTCCTTCCAAGTATGACTACAGTAATTGTCTTCAGTGATTTCTGCTGAATGTTTTCTATTTATGGGTTCACACACATTCAGACATTTCATTCATACTTGAAAGAAAAAAAATCATCTGTTTGCATATAGTAATTAATATTCAAGATGGTGACTGAAAAATGCTACAAAATCCTCCTTCAGTTGGTTGATTTATCATGACCCAAATTCTACTGGCCATATCTACAGCATTGCAAAAACTGGAGAATTATCTCATTTAAGCGTTTTCAGCACTTTTTCTATGAAGTAAATAAGTAAATTCTCCTCCCTTTAGTAATTAATATCCTTCTCCACTTGTGTACTTTTTTCCCCACACAGAATCCCACTCAAAATTAGATAAAGAAAATTATAACCATCAATTCCTGTATGATAGGAGGAACTAAAACCGATTTAATAAAGCTTTTATTAAAATTCTTTTATTAACATGCTTACCTCACTAAGTATTGCCCACACAGGGGAATCAGAATTGACTGACAAACGAATAGCTTGTATTTTTTCTGACAGACTGATGTTGCCTTCTGCAATTCCATTTTCAAAAGCCCCTAAATGAAAAATAAAACAACATCAATGCAAGCCTATATTAGGATGAAATATAGTTCCAGGTGAACTTAGTGAAAGTTCTAAATTACAAATTATAAATTAACACTAGGAATGCAACAGTAGAGGAAAAAATCATTTGAAAAAGTTCAAACTGTAGCTGCTGAAAAATAAAGCTATAAACAAGACGATTTCTGCTGTACATGAGGATTCATTTATTCAGCTAAAACAATAAGGAACTGGAGAAGAACACAAGTAAATAAGGAACCTGCAGCTACAAATGTTAGAAAATAAATACATTAGTACTGACAGTATACATATGACCGACAGGGTCATTTTAAAGAATCTAGAAGAGCTTTTCTGATACATACAACTATTTCAAAAAGAGATAGAAGGGACCATGGATCAATTCTAATATATTCCTTCACTAGTTCTACACTTGTTAGGTACCCTGGTCAAACTGGCATAAAATCAGCGCAGACAAATGAAAAACACTCATTCCATCTGATATTAATTTCCTGTGAACTTGCACATACAACTCGGAGTTGACAACATTTGGTTTTCGATCTCTAATTAGAATAAAACAGCCAAGAGGAGGTGGGGGGAGAGGTGCAAATTAAAGCAAGCAAGAAATGATGGTAAGCTGAAAGTGGCTCATTCGGGTAAAAAGAGCAATTATGTGATAGAAGAGACAGAATAAAAGTGGCAAGCAAAGCAGATCTCCCAGTAGTCCATTTTTATTCACATAAGGATATTTTAATTTAGGTAACAGTAGACAACAAGTTTTGGCAGGTTTGTGGAGAATCTGCAGTTCCTTTACAGAAGTCAATTGCTACCCTGAGGAAGGAAGAAGGGGAAGCTAGGGTTGGGAAAAAATGCATTGTGTTATGCTTTATCTCTTGATTTCAGGTGGGAGCACAAGTCTGTCATAATCAATAAGGAATCCTTTCCTTCAGCTAAGGCTGCAAAATCTAAACCAGAATCAATTACCCTATTAAAACCTTGCAGAGGCCAAATTTTTCCTGTCATAAGATGCCCTGACTTTTGCCACCAGCGTTGGGGTTTTTCATTATTTAAAACAAAATAGGATCATCAACGGTTAAACCACATACTAGAACAAGCAGAAGTGCAAAATGTTTGTTTTCCTTACTAGTTACTACCTTGAAACAGTGCATTTATTACAGAGTTAATGAAATTCTCAAACACAGAAGCATTTTACATGGAAAATCAAAATTTCTGGTTTTGAAGTGACAATAAACAATTTACCTATTTTTAAATATCCATCTTTGGTTGCTGGGTAGTTAAGTTTACTTCCATTGTCAAGCAATTCTTTTCTTTCAGCTTCCTGTAACAAACAAAACAATACTCAGCAGTGTTTTCTAGGACACGACTTTTCATGCCAAATATCATTCTTAAACTGAAATAGCATTGCGTTGCAGGTAGAAATAAGAGACTTACATCAGCTAGCAAAACTTCCACAGTGGTGTTATATAGTATATCACCAGGGTGCTCTATGTTTCCACTTCTAAAGTAGTACCTGATGAAAAAAGGTATGTTATTTACAGGTATTTCCTTTTCTGAAGGAAACTTTTAAACATCTTCACTTTAATCAGTTGTGTGCTACAGAGAACAGAAGTAGGCATTGATGTGTGTGACCAAACCATATTAAAACCTTTTTGTTTTAAATAAAACAAGCATTAAAATCATCTTTCTCTGGAACTGTGGATATAAGCATTCCTCCCTTTCAGTGCTCAAAATCCAAAACAATTCTTTTGTCCAGGTTTACATGGCTACGGAAGATCCACTCTGTAACCCATTCCTATCATCCTAAGGCCTAGGTAAGATGGGCTTCTGAAATACAATGACAGAAAAAATCCCTGTCTTTAGAAGAGTATATACTACACGCCAAGAGCATCCCTCTCCTTATCAATACTGATCAGTTCAGGAGCTCTAAATAATTTCCAGTTGTTACCAATGAGCAACAGCAATGTCAAAGAATGACTTCAATTATCAACATTAAGCAAAAACACCTGTGAGATTAAAAAATCAATTTGGTTTTGATTTTCTGGCATTAGAGTTCTCAGTTTTTATATCTGAAAAGAGCTGCAGAAATGTAAAGCATTAACCTTCCTCCTCCGGTATGAATCAAACAATGGAGACCTAAGAAATCCACTAAGTATTATAAGATTAGCTGTACATTTTCACAGGTTAGTCATGGGGGTAGATCTCTTTGAATGAGAAATATGTTTAAGGTGGAACTTAGCTACAGATACAAATAACTAACTCAAAGTTAGATGTCTGGCTGTGACCCAAATATTTATGTGTTCATAGGCAATACAAATACACT
Source organism: Cygnus olor (assembly GCF_009769625.2). Lineage (NCBI taxonomy): Eukaryota > Metazoa > Chordata > Aves > Anseriformes > Anatidae > Cygnus > Cygnus olor. The sequence goes on along the minus strand of NC_049172.1, from coordinate 37,096,496 downwards.
CAAAATAGTCAGTGAAGTCTAGCAAATGACTCAGATGACCAAATGGATGATGAGATGAATATCTGTCTTGCTTCCACTGGCTGTATCAAGCAGACTGCTCTCTGTCACGTACAGTGGGAGCTTATGCACAGACCTTATGTAGACATCTCTGATGTAGATACTACATTCATGTTTCTGAATCTGCAACTGAATTCCACCTTTATTAATTTACTCTTCACTATTTCCCCACGCTTGCTCTGTGCTTTCACCTGGACTGGGAAGTGCCTGGGACGTGACCTTTGAGCTAACATTATGCCAACAGCCTTTCTGTTGGCAACTATACAAACAAAGCTTTCACTGACTTCATTGATGAAACTCGTTAGTTAAAACCAAATTCATTTGAGAGCTATTGTAAGAGAATGTAGAGTATTTAATATTTTAATGAAGAAATAAAAGGAGAAAAAAAAAAAAGTTCTCTAATTACCGTGGAAGAAATGTATTTGAGGAGTGGAATTCAAGAAGGGGAGTAGGTACATAGCAAATCATAGCAACTCCTCAGTAACCAGGCCATGCTTTATGCAAACAGTTGAGCACTAGTGATTTTGAACAGACTCCGTCATTTCCAAAGTGGATACATGTAAGCTACCATATTCCATACCAAGCAATACTTACTTTTCTACCTTTAGTGGCTTTAAAAAGGTGAATCTGATATAGTCCCCAGTCACTGGAGCTGAAGCCCAAAAATAATCTTTTCCTTCATAAACTTTTTCCAAGGTATATTGCTGGTATACTTTTAGGCTTGTATACACTTTTGCAGGTGGATTATTATGTGCTTTATATAGCACATTACTGCCAAAATCTTTATCCTGTTGGATACAAAGAAAAGTAAGTGCACTCATAAAAATACAATGAAAAGAAGTGCTCCAATATCTTGAATTATTACGGGTAACTATTCCAGAAAACACTTACTTGTCAAAAGTGTCAAAAAATATACCATCTATTTCTGATAGAAATAGGATATTCATTTCAGTGTTACCACTGAGATTCAGTGTTACAGTTTGTACACTGAGCTGTACTGATTATTTCTCAGCTGTCTAGACTGAAAAAGAAACATCTCCAGGGTAGACTATTTTGTGGTTGTCTCCTATACCTTCTGCCAGAACATCCAATATTGGCCTCTGCTAGAGGCTACTTGAACATCTAGTCTGATCCAATGGTGCATTTCTAATTATCTCATGAGTGGTCTAAATGGCACTAACAGAACATCCCTGAAATCTGGTGCTTCACAGCTCTTTAACTTATCAGATACCTGGCAGATCTACTATTTGCCCCCCAAACTCTCCCTAACAACCTACTGCCATCAGCAGAGCCACGCTCTTATCTTACCAGTATCCTTTTCTTATTAATAATCCTCTGTGTTGGTATTGTGGACTATTTAGCCAAAAGATACCATCATAACCCTTTGTGTTTGTACGGCGCATAGCGCATGAAACCTTGCGCTGTGCAGAGGATTCCTACATGCCACAAAATGCTACTGCTACTAGTGTAATTGTTCAGATTAGAGATTCAAAGATGTTTCTGCAGAAGCAGTATGTCCTATCTGTAATTCAGATGTTAGATCGATACTACACACACACACACACCAATCTGTAAGCCAGCATTTCTTGGAAATGGAAGTGCCATCAAATGCCAAAGATGAAATGCTTGATACCAATATGAGAAACAAGCCAGAACATAAGCATGTAATTTAGAAATACGGCAGTAATTTCTTATCCATACTTTCAAATTCTGTATCTTCCCAGACAATGATGAATGAATTCCCATATGCTGAAAGAGAGATGGTTTAGCACGGATACGTATCTTTGCCTTTTCCTTTTCACAATGTACCTGGAAAGAAAGTAAAGAGGGTGAAGTCTTATTAAAATAAAGGAGATGAAAACCAATCAGGTGATTTCATTATGTCATTGAGGGTATGGGTCCAGGTTTTTTACCCATATTTACACGAGTAATCCTTAGATTAACAGACACCTTATTTCACATACAGTTTCCAGATATAAACTCGTAATTCCACTCATGGTGCTATGTAGACTTTCAGGCTCAACCACCACTAATTCAGGGATTTCTGCACTGTATACACTGCCCATCATCAATCGCATTTGGAACAACAAAAACGCACCTCAGATCTGAAAGTGATTTTTTTGTGTTTGTGTTTTGTTTTTTCTGTTTCTGGCAAATATAATTTCAAGTTTTGGCCTTGCCATATCATTCTATTTTGACCAAAACTGACCATCTTGAGATAGAAGTGTAGCCAGAATCCATCTTTATCATTTGGCTCTTTCTGCTATGTTTGAGAAGGTTATAATGTAATATACAGTACCATACTATGTGTTACATATATTTTACCCTAAAACTAAGTAAAGGCCCTAGATACTGTATTTATATCCCCATTTTCTGGTTTAGATACACTTTGTGACATGATATATACACCAAAGAATTAAATAACTATACTTGGTACTAATTTGGGGGTTTCCTTCTTTTTGTATGATAGCAAATAATTTCTTTAAATGTAATTTTTGCTCTATATGCATAGAGCATCAACGTTAGATACAATGAAGCAAACACATTACAATAATATACAATATTATGTCTTATTTACATAAGACATAACAAGACATAATGGCATAGAAGACTGCAGAGTAAAAATTAGACTCCCTGAGACTCTTGGTTCTGCCACAGAACAATTGTATGAGTTTGAAAGATCATCTAACCTCTCTATATCACAGGTTTCACATCTTTAGATTTGAGAGGGTAATGTGTTTACCTCTTCAATAATATGCTTCCAGTTCTATAAAGAAAAATGTCACGTAATTATATCAAAGCCTTCTAAAGCTAGAAGTGATAGTCTTCACTCAGCTGGCTTAAATAGCAAAATTCATAGGGGATTTATGGTTCTCACAGAAGTACTAACTAAAAGTACAAAACCACCTGGAAGAAGGCTCTCAGCAGAACTAAGTATTTTTATGTTTGTCCACAGCAGATGTTCAGCAAAACAACATAAGAACACGACACACGAAGATTGATTTACTGGCAGCTTTTTCTTTGAAAAAAGTGCTGTCTGTCTGCTATGGAAAAAAGTAAAATTAAAAAAAGCACTTTAAGAAAATAAATTTTTAGCCTTTTCTCCTGACTGGGTTGGCGGTTCATCCTCTGAAATAACGTAGTCTCTAATACATCTCCTTTCATGCCACGGCAGCAGCTGAGCACACTTAGTACAGTGGGATGACCCATTGCAGTCAGTTGCACAGAAACTGAAACAAGGCTCCTGGATGAGCCACGGCTCCCATCTTTGCAGCCTGCTAGTCCCTGTGCTACGCTGGATAGAGATATGCCACTGCTAGTCAAACTAGCAGATGATGGTTCACAGGAGGTAAACAGGATAAAGTTGTTGAACCACACAGAGATCTGACGAATCATCTTCCAACTTGGTGGACAGAAGTAGCTGGATCTTGAGATGTTAATACTCAGTCCAGGCTGAAAACATGCCAGACACCCATCATCACAGAATGGCACATAAAAGCCGTGAACAGGTACCCACTGACCCTCCCATGAGGCATATTGTGCAATCACTCAGTGACACACTCAGTTGCTTGGAAGAGGGAAAGCATGAGGACTTCTGTCATCTTGCCTTTTCTATAGGAAACTCCAGCTTTCAAATCATTTCTTTAATCAATAGGGGAAGATCAGCAGGGATCCTTGTCCTTCTCCCAGCCTCCGTTTTCTGTACCCTTATGAGCAGTTCCAGTAGGTGTCTGTCCCTGGTCATTCTTTCCCAGTGGAAAACACAAGGCTGGCTTGACTTAATGTTTATTTACTACCCACAGCAATTGAAATTGCAATTGCAGAAGTGAAACTCACTAGAAACTTGCTGGTACTAGTCTGCTTTGGTTTGGCCAGGGCAGGCTCGCACAATCCACCTGCCTGCCTTTCAGGAACACCACATTGTTTTAGATATGATTCAGATATGATTTATATATGAAATAAACTAGCACAGTCATTTAGAAATGCAAGTAGAATGTTTAATATATAGGAGTTGAGGTTGGCACATGTGAGACAGATCTGGAAGGGGTGATATTAACACCTTTTTTTTTTTTTTTTTTTTAAGTTATTGCAGGTGGGCAAGAGCATAAATTAGAGGTACTTATGGATCACTAACTCCTATAAGCCAGCCTCAGAAAAGTATAATTTCAAAGCTTAATCCTATCTGCATGAACTGGGAATGGAGACTCTTCAGTGGCGTTACTGAAGTGTAAAACCAGGCAACTTCTGTGGTCCCCAGGAGTTACCTCTGCTACACAGTTGTAGCAGAGGAGGCCCATTTGTTCAACTCTCCTCAGTCTCCTGCTCTGCACAATTCCTATCTATCTCTTCCTCCTTATCAACACAAAAATAACACATATGCAAACAACTGGTGTGGGAACTCACTACGCTAATCAAACAAAACTCTTGAACCTTAAAAAAAAAAAACGAGGAGAGAAACTCTGGTCGTTCCATTGTGGCACAGCCTGTTATACAGGAAGACTGTGAGTAGTGACCATCACCAAAAGCTAGTTAAAGAAGTCAAAGGGATATAAAGTAATCCTTAAGATGTCAACATGTCATTGGGTTCACCTGCAATGCTACAAATGGCTTTTTTTTTTTTTAATTCAACATAAGTGTCTCTTTCATTTTCAGTGAAAAGTATCATTTCATCCTTTCAGTCTACACATTTCCCTTTTTTCTCTTTTAGGCAAAGAGTCAAGCTTTTTTCCCAGACAGTAAATGATTTAAAACAAAACACAAGTTCTGCTTCCTGAAAGAAAGGAAATGGTATGTAAAATTTGTAACTGTGATCTTAAGATTGTATGCTTTACAAGCTTTCATATTAGAAGGTCAGTAAAAGGTTATGAAAAGTGCCAGTCCCATAAAGGTTTATATAATCAAAATTTCCTTTGATGCTTCAGGATTGCCTAAATGACTAGTTGCAGGAAGATGAGCACTTGCACTTGACCTTGTTCTGAGCTGACAGATGTAAAACAGCTCTGATGTGGAAATCTAAATTTCTGTGAGTCAGACCTCTCCATACGTCCCATTGGGCTCCAACAAAGTTACACACTATGAAGGTCTATATCAGCTCTTGAGTCATCCAAGAGATTTTGATTCTGCTTTTTCAAAATGTTGTGGGGTTTTTTTTTGGTCACAGAGACTGCTTGAATGTTATCTGTATTCATAAATTCATAGACATACTTACTGCATCTTTTTCTGGATTGCACACTTTGACCCAGAGCAGGTGGTCCAGAAGCCAGTCTATGGGCTTATCTTTATAGAACATTAGAAAAAATTCCACTATGGGTGGCAAGTCTTCTGATTTAAACAATTTTCCTGAAGGCAAGACAAGAAGGTGCATATTCAAATATGTTTATTGCTGCACAGTAATCACCATTTTATCTTTATTTCAGCCTTAAATACACAGATGCAATTCTGATATTGAGTGGAAATTTTACACAGACTCCAGCTTTGGTACTTAGTTGCTTGTCCTCCAACTTGTAATTTTGAAAAGATTTCTATCCCATGCTTGGAGATATTCTCACAAAGTCAACCAGCTGAGTAATCAAGCATGCAGTTATGTCCTAGTTCAAACACAAGTCTGCCCATCGCTTGTATCAGTGTGTCAGATAAAACAAAGTCTGAACAATCTCTCAAAATGCTAAGCATACAATTTCAATGGTAATAGTATACTGAATATATTTAAATTCAGATCTAGATATAAAAAACATTGCTTTTATAATACTACCACTTTCATTTAGCTCTCTTGCTATTTTTATTAGCAGATCTTGTTAGAGTTTTTGTTTGACCTAACAGTTATAAGGTGTTATCACAAGTCAATATCACAAGTAAATTGCGTTATAACCTAAGAAAAAATATAATAGGAAACTGACTATTATAAAAATAGTAAAACAAACAAACAAAAACTATACTACAATATGGGATGCATGTTCTTCTCCAGAAAGGAAACAGATATTTTATAAACTGTGGAAATTCCATTCTTGAAAGGAAGGCTACGTGTTGCAGGAGCATGTAGTGCCTTGATGTGGAAGAATTTGCTTCTTACGGGAACCCAACTATAGATCCTATACTCCATTAAAAAGACAGTGCCAAAGAGCACAGAAAGTAAAAGGCTTGCAGTGGGAGTTTTCCTGAAGAGCCAGGGAAGTTTTGATATGCAAGTCTTTCCATATATGAACTGTAATTCTGAATGAGACCTACTCTACTTACATAGCTCCAAATCAATTGACCCTGCTGAGGCCTTAGTACTTACCAATAAATCCAAGCTGGGAAAACTCAAGAATCATCCACTCTTGGGACTGTTCAGCCGCAAAGTTTTTTATACTTTGAATATAATCAGGTTTGGCTATAATATCATCTTCCAACTGGGAAAAACAACAACAACAAAAGGCAACTGGTGGTTTTATTGCTTGCAGAAGAGGTGGTGATATTGCTACGTGAGTGATAACCGCACTGTGCGTGACTGCTGCACAGTTTGTACTGAAGCTGTGCCAAACTACAGTGGATTGCTATTTAGCTTCTACATATCTCTCTGTTCTAGTATCATTCATTAAATATTTATTTACAGGATTGACTGCAACACCATGAGTGCTTCTCATTTTTTCTCCCTACCTTATAGGGCTACCACGTAAAAGAAAACTTTAAGCAAAAAGACAGAGGTTAAGGAAGACAATAGACAGTTTGTACTGAAGTTGTATAAGCACTGATAAGCAGCAGGAGCTAATTCTTTGGAAAGAAAGACGCCTAAAGCAGATGGTCAGAGGCTCTGCAGATTAGCCTGGGCAGACTCTGTCGTACCTAAAAGGTGACAGAGGAGAAGAACTGGGGATGATTACTGAGAGGGGCTAGCAGAAAGCAAGACATTTCAGGGAATACTAGTCGTGAAAGAAGAAACGCTGTGAAACACTGAAGAAGAGAAATACATAGAGCTCAACATGTTGTAAAGGCTGAAACCAAACACGACAGTAAAGCCAACTAAAGGACAGTCAGAGAAGGAGAGTGATATCCATCAAGGAAATGGGAAAGGACTTGGCAGCATTTTTGCACAGTTTTCAGAGAAGAATGGGAGATATGAAAAGCCAGAAGCTATGCCAGTTACTAAAACTGTGGGTAACGATTCCAAACAAGGAGTTTAAAGTCAATCACACAAATAAAATAAACAGATTCCAGAAATAACTAAGGAGCAAGTAATACAGGGTTTGAATTTGGTATGGAGGTGAAAAACACAGGAAGAGGAGTCTAAGCCTTCAGAAAATGTTGTTGGGGTGCAGCGAAACAATACAGTTAATTTGATCTAACTGCTGTACTTTATTGGCCCTGGTGCTTGTCTTATGGCATTGGGATCTAGTTTAGAGAGCTAAATAGGTAGAAAACAAATGCTATGGGGAAAAAATGCATGGCTTTCCGCAAGTTTTACACCCTCAACAGATTCAGTGCAGTGTCAGCAAGAGCAGTTTGAGGGAGCAGGCCTACAACTTTTAGCCGAATTTGGCCATTACAAGCATGTAAGTGTAAGGCTGGTGGGGGAGAAATGTCAACACTGAGACAAGGAGGAAGTAGAACAAAATTCAAAGACGTGATTAAGAGATTTGTTTTGATCCTGTCAGCTTATGCTGATGGTAAGATATCAAAAAACAGAGATGAACTGATATCAAGATGAACTGTTATTAACAGACTCTGAGATCTGAGGTTTGAGTTGAGAAGACAGTTAAGCAAAAGAGAACAGCAAAATAAACAAACAAAAACAAAGAAAACAGCCCAACAACTTACAAGAAGTCTTGTATAGAATTAAATGAGCTAAGAGGATTATCCAGGGGCTACATGTAAAGGGAGAAGGCAAAGAATCAAAAAGATTTTCGGAGAACCCTCAGAGAAGTTGAGGGGACACCCAAAAAAGGAGGAAAAACAGAGTGCGCAGTATCTTAAATATCTAGTGAGACTACAGTACAAAAAAACACTAGAAGAAAGCATACAAAGGTTCTAAGGATGAAAAACATAGAGGTTCTGATGGCTGTGAATGTGGCTCTGAACTGTACGTAGTTCTAACTAGGGAGAAGTCTGAAATGGTCTCTTCTGGAGCAGACACGGCCATGGCAACAAGGCCATGAAAAGTAATTTAATGAACCCTGTGCTGAGCCTCATGATTTGCATTCAGCTAAAGCATATCTTCTTGAAGAACATTTGCCATCACTTGGGGATTTCAGTATTGGGTATTTTTCAGCAAGTTACACTGTGTGCAGCTACCATTAACATTCAATACACTGTACCCACTTGGATTTTTTCTGGTTTCAGCTTACAGCCACTTGTTCTTTATATGCTCTTATCTGCTGAAGGAAGTTATGCAGTGGCTGTACACAGCTTGCTCAGGAAATTTACGATAAGAACTGTCTAGTCCATTAGCCCAATTGCCTTCTAAAGACCAGCAGAACATGTGGCCACAGCTAATTTCCCTTTACTCATCAGTGCTTTGTCATGAAAAAAAGATACATACACAATAGCAAGCCGTGTCAGTTTCCTAAAAGACAGGCAACTAATGTCTTTCCCTTTTTTTTTTGTGTATACTATCTGCCTAAGAGAAGGCAGAATGAAGAAGTGACAAAAAAGTGGTAGCATACAATGGAAGTGCAGGCATCAGACAGGAATAGATCTTCCTTTCTAAACTATACTAGAGTATTTTTCTGTTTTGAATTAGTGTTTGACAAATCTGTGAGGGCTATTAAACTGAAAAATCTTATTCTCTCATTTTCCACAGACAACAAACCTCTACTAGTTCATTCCATTAAAATCCTTCTTATTTTTTGTTGTATATAAAGAAATTTTCAGATAAAAATGCACTTCCATGAAAGTTATTCCTTCTAGAATTCTACTAAATAGAAGGCTTAACTTACAGTCTACTGGAAAAAAAATTCAATAAAAAGAGTCCTAATGACTTAATTGAGCTTTTGCTCAGGCCTTAAAACCATTAGAGAGAGACACAAAAAATTACAATAAAGGTGACGAGATAATTGCTATTGGTTATATGTATTACCAGTATATATAACAATATATGTTGTATATAAATACACAATGCAGCTCCCTCAACTTGCACAGGGAAAAAAAAACGATGTTTTTTCAAAGTTCTTGTTCGATCAGTAGGTAAGGTTCATCCATACTGTAACCCCATTAGCTTCAATGCACTCCACAAAGCTACTTTTTAAAATCCTGATTCAGCACTATCCTAGCATGGGGTGTTTACATGTTTATTCATCTAAGATTTTGCCTGGCTCATGATATCAACTGCTCTGTAGACATCAAGACTGACTACGTAAGTTTGAGTATCAGTCACTCAAATGATACTATTCCTGACAAAACATTAAATTACATCTATCATTGCTCAAGTTTTTCCCTTTAATTACTGAAATGAATCTTACTACCAGGCTGAGGAAAGGGATTTTTAGATTGTTTTCGACTAGTACACAGCTTCCAAACGGGGAGAATATAACTAACTTTATGGCAGCATGTACTCCATCTTTTTAGCTGTACTCTACAGAGAATTTTCTGAGCAGGTCAGAATCTGTGCTAGAGAAGCAGTTGCAGACTGGACACACATGAAGAAGTGGATTTACTAGGTAAGGATAAGAGGAAAGCATAGTTTCTAAGAAAATTCTGAATGCAGCAATAACTATCACCAGACCATTACAATCCAGGCTTTACTCCAAATGACATACTTCAGTCCTTATATGATGTCCCAGGTAAGAAAACACACATTTTTTTTTTATTATTTTTAAAGGAATTTGAGAATACAGGAGTCATTTCCAGTCAAATATGAATGCTTGGAAACTTTATAATTCTACATCGGTAATAGAGATAATACGTGTCTGCCAGCACGCTTAACATTTGTCTTCACCATGTTGCCCAGGCCTTAATACTCTAGGTGCACTTACAAAACTTGGGTAGGGTTCTTAAATATACCACAATCCCAGGAAAATACCTCACCTTCTAGTAACTCTCAAGTGTTTAGTAGACAACACCTCTCTTTGCTTTTTGTCTGTCTTCTTAGTGCCTGTACCTAATTTGAAAGTGGACCATAGACTCTCGAGTAGCCCAGCCCAAATATGTTTGTGCTAAATTCTGAAAAGAATTGTACGAGATGCCTGCTCTTGCGGTTTCCTCTTCTGCTTCTGGGAATCTTGTGAGGTACTTATGTGATACAGAGCCTGAGGACTGTCTGAGCTGCAGAAGACTCAGGAAAAATTTAAGAACTAAGCAAAATGCTGTTCTGAGCTTTTTAAAAACTGTTGACATTCACGAGCTATGAGAAATGGTACGGATCTGTTCTATTGTTAAACAATCATGATAATTTTTGAAAATTCTGATGAAAGAAAAATTCCATATTCTGATTCAAATTTCATCTCAGTTCAGGAGAAAAAACTTAACATTGTCAGATTTCTGCACCAGGTCCCTTCTGGTTTAAATTATACTGAAACCGAACTAGAGATTTCTTTACCTGATTTTCTTGAAAATGAGTTGAAAACTCATTTCCCAGAATTGCCACTGTTCCTGTTTCTTTTATCACATGGGTTCTACAAAGCCGCCCAAGTCACGATAGTGTTCTAAAACTTCGTCATTATGGAATGCAAATTAGCACAAATCTAGAACGATGGCTAAACCTAACCCTGAATGCTTGGGGATCTTCTTAAAATCTTAAATCATGCAGAGAATTTAGGATCTGTACCAATCTGCAGTATAACCTTGACTCCAGTGTCACTATACTGGTACATTTCCCTATCTGGAAAAGTCCTTTATGGTATTTTGCTTCATGATGATCTGGGCTATAACATGGACCTACCATCACTATTCTGTCTTTATGCACCAAGTGAAAACACGCTGACCTCTGACTCACATAACCTAAAGAAATAAGGGCTTAATGCTTCAGTTACCTTTGGTATCACAAATGTCAGGAATGAACACAGATTTATTCAAATATACCTAGGTGCAAGATATGTATAAACACAGAAATAGTATGGATGCTTGTAAAGAGCACAGGCAAAATACACAGAAAATTATTTTTTTTTTTTTTTAATTGAGGCCTTAGGAGCAAATTAAAATTGCCAAAGCTAATAATCAGTACAGATGTATTGCAGCAACTTAATGATAATGTGAACATACCTGTAAATAAAATGTTCCCTTAGGATGGGCATATAGCATTAAAAAGCTATAATCCAAATTCTGTTTCGTTCTCCACCTAAATACAAGCGGCAAATTCTGAAAATCTTCTTGGGTGGATTCCAAGAGTTATTTTTATAATAAAAGCATTAGAACAGTAAAATCATAAAGTTGAGTATTCTAACTCCTTGTTAAGAGAAGAAATCAAGAGGTACTCAAGAGGTATTTTTGATGTAAAATTTCCTCTATAATCAGTGTAAACATTAGTAAATAATTTGACTTTCCCATAAAAGTTAATGTTAACTAAGCAAGACGTTCCAATCTGTATCAACTCAGCCTGAAACGAAATGTTTAACAAGTATATTCATGTCAAATTATTAAAAGAGTCTACTCATTACATTACGAACAGTAGAGACCAAAACACAATAATTATTTAAAGGTGATTCACAACATTATAAAGCCGAATGCTTTTACCGATCAACAACACAGAAACTAGTCGATAGACTTCATTTTCTTGTTTAAATGTAAGCATAGATTTTTCTCTATGAAGTACAATATCGCATTTTACCAAAGGATGAAGGTGACCTTTAATACTCAATGCTAAGACTTGAGCTAGAGAGTTATTTATCAGTATATAAAACAATTAACGTAAGATTGTATTCATAGTGTATCTGATTCAAATCAAATCATATCTTAAGTATACGGTACGTATGCATGTTTATGCTCTGGAAGATACAAGGTTGATCTATAAATTATACATGCATAAATACACTTTCTGATTTCACTCAACCTAAGCTCTAAGTACTTCAGCTCTCTTGATGGCACTGTTTGTGTAGCTCCCAGAGACACTTTTTTTTTCTGATAAATTACAGTTATTGTTGGTCAAAATATTTTTTTTTTCTCCAATAAATTTATTTTCCTCCAAATAAATTTATTTTCCTCCAATAATCAATTTTGTTAAGGTATAACCTCTGTCTTTGTGAATTTGAATGAAATCACCACAAGTTAGGATATACCATTTACAGCACTATGACATGTCCATAATCGCCACAAGTTAGGTCATTAAACCCACATTAGTTGACTAGTTAGTTAAGGAGGCACATAGGACTTCCTTTGTGTGTTCTCAAAGCTTCTCCCTTGTCTGTTAGATAAAACGTTTTCCTATTTTTCCTTTCTCACCAGATCATGTTAGGCATTGGAATAGGCTGCCCAGGGAAGTGGTTGAGTCACCATCCCTGGAGGTCTTTAAAAGATGTTCAGATTTAGAGCTTAGTGATATGGTTTAGTGGAGGACTTGTTAGTGTTAGGTCAGAGGTTGGACTAGATGATCTTGGACGTCTCTTCCAACCTAGATGATTCTGTGATTCTGTGATCTAGTCTATCACCTCTACGCATTATCCATCTGGTTTAAAACCTGTGAGATGCCCAGAGACAACTTGAAGCTGATGTGCAGCATATCTTTTCTCAAGAACTCCTTGCGTAATAGTCATAAATAAATAAATAAGAGTACACTTGAAGTCCATTAGCTCTGAAATGCAAAAACCATTATCACCTCAAACAACGTTGACTTCCACAGAATTTTCCATTTTTATACTCTCAGAAAAGAGTTCTTCGGTTTTATGCAGCTATCTTACCTTACTCTGTCCTCCGAATCTCCTAATGTTTTCCTCAGATTGGAAAGATCTGGATAATAAGAAGCAGGAGGAGAAATGATCTCTAGGACTCCAGACTGGATTTCTTTGGGGAAACTGTGAAGAAAAGTTTAGTGAGACCCCATTTCTCAAAAAGATGTTTGACTGCAACCACAGACAGCAGCTCCCAAAAATTAGGTCTGCTCCTCCAGAAGTAGAATTTACTACTAGAAAAGAACATTTTCACAAGTATTGCCAATTAGGGACATTTGGAACCAAGAAGAGATCTTTGACAAGCATCAGAACAGGCAAGACAGTAACTCATACAAGTCACAGAAACACTAGAGAAGTGAATCAGAAATCCTGCCAAAATACAGCAGTAATTCATGATAGCGAATCCACTATCTAGAATTATACACAACTGTGTGAGAGCCACCATATTCCTTCCTCTTGCTCTAACTCTAATTCTACCTTCCAGCCAAAATGATGCTGTCTTGGAATGAGGGGGATTGGTATAGGGAGTCTGGGTCTCAGCTCCAAATGGTACATTTTCCATTTTGTAAGTAATTGAAAAAACATGTAATTTAGGGAGCCAGACCTGGAAATCAAGTATACCTTTCCTCTATAATATGCTAAAAACCAAATACTCTTTAGTTTTTAATTGTTATAGGATTGCTGAAATAAGGAGTTCTCAGAACTGAGTTCCCCATTCTCTGTAATGAATTTTAACAGGCTAACATTAAAAAAATAAGTGCATCACAGTACAAGCATGTTTATGAAAAGCAATCTCAATCATACCATATAACACTGACAAAGCATCTACTTTGCAAAAACATTTTTAATAACCGTAAGGACAGCATAAAAATGATGCAAGTGCTGAAGTTGCTGTACATATTTTACCTTGTGGTCCTAAACAGTACTGAGGAGGACTGCATCTTGATCTTGTCCAAATTGCAGTACTCCTAGCTTAGCTAAACCCTCTAGAGGGGGGAAGCTAATGCTACTACTTAGCCAGTAGGCTCAGCGTGGGGAGAAAACTACATGGTCAATACAGTCTAGGAAACCCAGGTTGAGCAGGAGGAGCAAAGCCCCAAAAGTGAAGGAAAAGGGCAACCTCTCTGGGGAGTTTGTTCAACTGTTTGTTTTCTTGTTAGTATTCTACGAAGGCATTGATAGATTGAGAGCTCTGTTGCAGTCATTTTAAAGGACAGAGGGGAAAAGACTGTTTAACTTCAAATGCTGGCCAACTTGGGCCTCTGCCAGAGTACCTAACTCACAAAGAATCTTGTGCACCACAGAAACTAGCAACACGAGTGCTGCAACACAATGCAGATATCATCTTGCTTTCTATCACTCAATTGCGCTTCAGGGCCTTAGCCTTATCTGTTTTGTGACTGTTAGCTACATACACTATACCACTTCTTAGAAAGCAGCTGTCATAAGACCAAATGAATGTACCAACAAATGTATTCTTTTACCTCAGCACTTTAATTTAGAAGTGTTCTTCTCAAGGTACTTTAAGGGTTTTCACATGCACATGATGTTGTAAATATCTATGTGAAAGAACGGTAATAACAAGCAAAACTGCATTGGGATCCAAACCTTCATTTGATAACTCTGACATTAATTTTGCATGGCAAAGAATATCCATCTCGTGTTACCCATCATTTAATAGTGTTTCACATTATAATATAATCTGATTACTGCCCAGTCTGTTGCCTTCATGAAAGAGAGGCAAACAAGGAAAAAAAAAACCACAGAAAACATGATAAACATCAGAATACATTGTAGGGCTGTGAAGTCAGGGGAGACCTAATACATGCATGTAGCCCCAGGTGCTTTACATTGCATCATTAATTTCACAGAGAAAAGATTTAGGTTCAAGTAAATATTTATCAGATGCTTAAGCTGAAACCTCATCTGATTAGCTGAAGCATATGTACGAAAAGAAAAAGGCAAATAAACTGATAAATATAGTTGAGTTCTGAATCCTTGTGTTCACCCATACTAAGAGAGCATCTCTGCCTCATTTCTTAGCAGTTCCATTTCAGTATGGTGGAGTTGTTATTTATTGCTGAAATGCTCTAATTCTTTCTGTAAAAGCTCAAAATGTGTTTATTAGCTGTTGAAAGTTACACTGTATAGGACTTACCTGCTTTTAACACTTTCTGCAACACTGTTAACATATTCTTCATTGACCTAAAGAAAAGAAGCGAGTTTTCATTTCAAGTCACCCGTATCTGTATTAAGCATTAAGCAACATTTTGTAGAAAATGTTTACATGCAAATACTTCATTTTTATTTTCTAATTCATTTCATTCCAGGCAAGAGGAATATGTTACAGTAGCATTTCTATTACAGGACAGTATGACATTTTGCTTTTTCATTACTTCTGCAGGTGGCCAAGCCATTTCCTGCATAAACTGTTCTACAGCTTTCACTTATGCCAGAAAAGCACAGTTATATAATTGTAACTAAAATGAACTGTTTTGGGTTAATCATCCAAAAAGTCACAAAAGAGGCCTGTGACTGTTGAGAAAAGTCACCTAAGCAAAATTTTCTAAAGCTAACAATACCTAAAATGTTTACAGAGAGTTTCTTCCTAAGGTAACAAACCTAGGACTCCTTGTCTGGAAATTTTGAGGACATACTTACTCATTGCTGCTGTTTCATAAATTTAATGGCTTTAGTGTGGAAAACGCTTCTGTTAACTACATTAAGCAGTTGTGAGTTTAATGGATGTGATTTCCAAAGCAATATAATACCTGTCTTGGAAGTTAAGATTTATTTATTTATTTTTTAATACGCAAGTAATCATTACCAACTATACAATAAAATTGTAATGTAATATATATAAATTTAAAAAAAGTGATGTGACACGTAAAGAACCGTGACAAGAAAAAATACCAGCAACTTTGTTAATCACTTCCAGCCAATAAATTACTCTGACTTAACTCACGATGTAAACAATTACCTTGATCTTCTAAAGCTTTGTGGGAAAAAGAAAGGTGTGCCATCATGATCAGTGAACATGCCTGCACTTTTCCCATAACTACATGTTCTTATCACTTCTCATAACAGCACAATCAACCTGTTCTAATTTTACTGCATGGCTGAAAAATGAAAGCTGCATGAACGTGACTTTGAGGATGATGGAAAGGGCAGAGACCAACTCTTACAGCAGCATTTTAATCCTGAATTGACTGAATTGGACTGCTAATAAAAACTTAGGCTACTGTTTGTTAAAAGTGCACTTTAGAACTGTCCACAGTGGGAAACCATACGATTTCAGAAGTTAACCCCCAGAAATTCAAAGAACTCTCTAAAGGACTATAATAGAAGGTTTATCCAAATGGCAGCTAGGCAAAGCTCAAAGTGCCAGGACTCTTCACTGGGAAATAAACAATGATAATGTAAGTTCAGCTCCTGAAAATTATACCTAGGAGGAAGCATAGCCAGTTAAAATCAGACCTAATTATCATGTTATCCAAACAGAAACGTGAAAGTCATGACCCAATTTAATAAAGTGAACTATGTTCCGTTTGATAGTATTAAGAGTTGCAAAAGCTGTTTTAAGCAGTGATTCAACTAAAAAAGCAAGCTTTAACTCCTAATAAATATCGTCATATTTTCACTAAGAATATGTTCATTAAGAATACATTCAATTCATTGGTGAAATTTAATGTTGTTTATGGAAGCACAAGGAAATATGAAGAATAAACATGAGTTTTGAATAATTGCACAGTCTTTCACCTGCAAGTAAGTATCAACAGCTAATTCTCTTCTGTAGCTTTTTCCAATGTGCTCAAGACATTTTGGAATGAGGAAAATTTAATTTACCGCTAATATTCTACCCTGAGAAATGTTTACTTTTCCAAACATGGAATATTCATATTTCTGAATGATTTAAAGCAATTTTCTTTTTCACAAGAGAGTCTCCAATACGTCAAGGTACTTTGCAAGATATATGATGTCAAAACAGCAAATAAACAATCCATATTTTTGTTAGACAAAATAAGTTTACTTTTTTCAGGTTCTATGAAACTTTTCTGTGAAGGACTTACTTTTCATTCTTTCAGTAAAGCACAACTTTCAGAGATAGTAAGATCATATGATTTTATATCAAAATCCTACTGCAACAACTGTGTTTATACATGTAATATGACTTTTTCCCCCCCTTCAGCCATCTGAGCTGCAGAGTTTTCTCCACATACGAAGACCAAGACACTAAGTGGTGTCTCCTCCAGCACTGAAGAAACCCCTCCCAAAGGCCTGGTATTTTGCAGCATCTCCTATGCTATTGTACTAAGACATGAATTTCCATGTTGTATTTCTATTAGTATACTGTACCTTTCCACACAAACTTACCTCTGCTATAAAGATGATTATTACACAGTCATTCTTTTGCTCTTCAGAAAGTTCATAGAACAGGGAATGCAGTGTGGTCATCAGGTAACTTTGTTTTTCCCTTTTCACAGTAGGAATACCCATCACCAATGAGACTGCAAAGAAAGAAATGAAAAGCCACATTGTCTTAAGTCAGGTAAAGGGAAACTTTAATTCCATTTTAATTTTGATTTGACATGACCATTGTCTCATCTGAATGGGACTATCACGTTAGGAGATAATTACTACCATGAACATTCATTAATTAGTTTACTTGGTGACAGTTAATATTCCTATAAGAACATAGAAAAATTAGTCAGCATATTCCTACATTCTGACTATGACAGCATTTGACTTACTACCTGGAAGAAGAGAGACGTTCAGGCAAGTTTAGGTTACAGATACCAGTGTCTTTCTTACAAGCACCAGTCTACACTAGGTAGATTGTAAATATCTGGGAACTCAGACATACTACTACTTCTGGTAAACACATGTATCTGCTACTGAGTTTCAGAAGTGGGTATTGCAAAACAAATACTAGCTCTTGGTATGGAGCTGGAGATCTGAATATTAAGAGTTAAAACAGCACTGCTGAAGTGAGGAAGTTCTCACAGGATGTGAGTCCAGAGTATCTCAGAAAGGAATCCAACTCAAAAATCCTTCTGAGTAGTTAAACTGATAGGAACCAATGGCTTTAACACAGTCAATAAGAACAAAGGAACGTGTGCATAATCATTATTAAGAAGAAACGAACTTAAATTGACTCTGGCGAAGACAGTGCTACTGTTGACATCGTTAGCTGGTAAGCAGGACCACTCTTTTTTCATTGGTGAGGACATTACTGAAGTCAGTGACCTCATATGACTCAATAAACCTATGCAATACTTAGTCCTTACAGAATATTCCCATTCACAACAACCTTAGGAGGCTGGTAAGGAAGCAAAAGGTTTTGAAGAATAGGCACAGTTAGTGACTTGCTCCAGACTTTATCATCAGTGCCAGCGTCAACTTGAAAATACAGAAGTTCCAACGTTCTTTTCCAGCACGTAACTTGCTAAACCACCGGGGTTTTCTTTGTTCTTACATGCTGAAGGTCAACCTGTACTTTTTAAAGTGTGGTCTTGCTATTGTGATTTCCATTTACCAATACATTACAAATTAAACATGGAGTGTTCTTTCAGTACTTATTACTTTTCTTCCAACTTTTTTTTTTTTTTGCTTGCTTATGTGCACATCCGGTTTTCTGAAGGTTGTTTGCAAATCATTTTGCTGACTACCTGGGGTCTTTTGCAGACTCACACTAATCTAAGAGCACTCCAGTGAGAACCACTGCACTAGATCACATTGCTCTAACTACATCTACTAATGAGAAGGCTGTAGAAAGTTATTCATTGTCACAGGCACTGCCAAGATATTTTTAATCAAATCAAAAGTGCTGCCAATGTTTCTTTACATAAAATCACCCCCAGAGAAAAATTAAAATTTCAACAAATTACAAAACCCAGCAAATGCTTGCTTAGTGCTTTTGACTGTTCTTTTTACCTATGGTTGGGAGAAGATGCAGCTTAATCATTTGTATTGCAGTTCACTGGAATTCATTATTATTTGTGCAGGTGTCAGGTCATTTCTCATATGGTGAAAGAGTTACACTGAAGATTTATAAACATATTTCAAATCATCACATCACCTCTCAGTTTGTTTCAGCTTTAGCAAGCTGAATGCATTGTAAATTGTCCATGGCTTCCTTACTTATACTAGTTTTGTGAGGAAAAATTGCCAACCAATGCTTCTTCGCCATGTAAATAGATGACTGAATATTGAAAGAATGTTGCTTTTCAATTGTGACTATTCTTGTTGATATTTAAAAAGGTTTATCAGAACACTCAGGGGTAGGGACCTGAACTGGGATGGGAGTGGTGGACGGCTTTTGCTATCCCCATTAACATTTGTTCAATTTGGCAACATTGTAAAAATTATGGAGAAAAAACCCTCCCAACTTTGAACATGCTAGAGCTTAATACAAAACAAAAATATGTATAAAATATAAATTTAACTTTATTTCCTACCTCCAGTTCTCTGTTGCCCAACAATAACATTTGGAAAAATGGCATCTTCATATTCTCGAAGATGAGGTAGGTAGTAGTACATGTTTGTAAGGTGCAGGGGGAGTTTCCTGGTGAGGTTTAATACTTTCTCATCATCTTAAAGAAACAACAAATCCACACATAAACATAAAATAAAAAGCTGTTAGCTATTATTTTACCTATTTTAACTAGCTATTACTATAGCTAGTTTCCTCAATTCAATGTTAGCAGATTACCACAAAGTTATTCAATCAGAACCATTCATCAAAAATGATTAAATGCCACGTAGTTCATAACAATTAATAATTACCCTGCCTGGTGGTCAAGTCCTGTTTCAGCCTAATGCCACTTTCCCAGTTTCTCCAGTCTATCTCAGAAATGGGCCTGACAAGATCTCACAGGTGAGTTTATGGTAATGCTGGAGCACAGACATGCTGCGGTCAGCCTGAGCCCCTCCCGTGGAACATAAGCTGAGAATTGCACAGTACGAACCCCCCATGCAGGAGATCATGCAAAGCTTCATGCCTGAACGTCCTGGGAGCTCTGCCTGCATTTCTCTGTGCCTAAACAGTTGTAGAACTGGGCCATCTTAAAATAAAATGAACAGTTATTTTAAAAGCAGTGGGGAAATTAAAAAATATCAAATTTTTGCTCTTTTTACAAGTTGCTTACCAAAGTTTTAAACAAATATAGATTCTAATTAATAACTTTCTTAATTGCTTAAGAAAGTTAAGTGTTTTCCCCAGAATTTAATGCACAGTGGTTTTCAGGGCTCAATCAGAAGTTCCCAGGTTATAAAAGGTCCTATGGTATAAAAGAGAAAACAAGATCCAGGCCTTTAAAAAAATATGTGGGAAACAAAAGACTGTTGTGGCTTGGAGAAAAATAAGGAATATTTATTTTGCTTTACTAAAGTAAAACAAAGATGAAAATAATTGGAATATTTATTCATGTTGAAATAACTGAAGTGTGATCTCATATAAATAATATATATATATTTTTAAAAAGCCATATGAAAACCAGACACCGTTCATTTACTAGTTTCTCTTCCTTGATATACGCATTCCCAAATGCTCCAGTAGTAGTGAAAATTCTTTAAAATAAATTTATTGAAAACTTGAACTACTTGATTCTTAAATCAATAAAAATTCAATTATAGAGTTATATATTCAATTACATTTTCAATTTTAAAAAAGCAAAAAACATAATGTAAGATACCCATACGAACGGAAAAGATATGCACAAGGCAATTAAAAAAAAAAATATATATATATATATACACACATATATATATATTTGAATGGATTAAAATGAAGACTACATTTCATTGTAGGAAGAATAGAAAATGGCCTTTCTAATCTTTAAGAAAACTTCCTGGAAACAGAACCGAAGGTCACTCCAGGCTTTATTCTACCAGTTGCCTCAAGGCTGAAATCTCTCTTTCATGACATATGGCTCCCAAACTAGAATTCTGGCTGTCATTGTCTGCTACTCACTTTACTAATATCCTACTAGCTACCTACAATGTGCATGAAAATACAGAAAAACTGAAAGAAAATACAGCTCCTGTGAATTTATCTAGGGAGGCATTCCTACTTCAGTGGCTGCCTCCTCCAGATATTTTATCAGTTGTGCAAAGAGGCTGGTGCACTACATGGTATCAGAACACCACCTCAATTAGTTTCGGCCAACAAAATCATGTTAACAGCCTTTCAGCGTGCTTTGGCATTAAATGTACTGGAATTTTGCTGCACAGAGGTATTTTTTCCCTGTTTAAACACCTCTGCAACTTTCTAGGGACTTTCCATTTTTATTAGTAAGTAGTATCTATCAAGGGCTGGGCTTTATTGTGGAGGACTTAGGCTTTATTGTGTACAATAACAATAAAAATATAAAAAATAAATTTAGTAAAAAGAAGAAATATTCAGCAATTTTAACAAATTTCTGCTTTGAACCCTATGAAGCGACAACTTAAACACTTCCTCATATTCAGCTGTTTTCAGTAAGGGTAAAGAGCAGAGAGGAGAGACTTGCATTCTCCTCTGCTGCTATTGTGTGCATTAGGCAATAACTCTTCGTCCACAGCATGCGACACTACTGGTGGCTGACAATGCAGTCTCCAGTCTAACACTTAGAAGGCCTATCCCACAGTTAAACATTTGCTTGTATGTATCTGAACAGTCCCACTGAATATTGAGTAAACAAACAAAGAGAGGCAGGGAAGAACAGGATTAAAAAAAAAAAAAAGCTAACTACCCCAAACAGGAATGCACCTTGTTCTTTTTTCCCCCTCTAACAGTCCTGGTTAATTCTCTATTCTAATCAGATACCAGCCTGCTGTACTGAATGCAAACAAGGTTTTTAAAGTAGCAGTTTTCAGTAGCATCCAGACTCTTTTTTAAGTCTGCGTGTGCTGTGGAATGCTTCCAGGTCAGAGACACCCCCCTTCTGGGTTTCCTTCTCTCCCCAGGGAAGTAGGTCTTGCAGTCTGAACAGGGAGGAAGGCAGATCCTGCACTACTACATCATTTCTTTTAGGGAACAGAATTGAATTGTCTAATCTGTTGTATGCAATTTACCAGGGTGCAGATAGACAAAAATGCACAATAGCCTGTAAGGCAAAGATATATGTTTTTTAAATAAATGTGAACTTTTAATTAAACAATGGGAAGAAGCCAGATCACTACAGTAAATTTGATTGCATTTTGGTGTTCCTCTTACAAAAAAAAAAAAAAAAAAGCACAGAAACTCCCGTTCACAGGTTTGTGTTTCTTCTCTTAAACAGGCTTCACTTATAAGCAGTAGCCTTCCTTATTCACTTAAAAAAAAAAAAAAAAAGGAAAAGGAAAAAAAAGTCATGCATTTGCATTTTCCTTCATATCGCTAACAAACTACTTGCAAGATAAACATAATTTCTAGAAGGAAGATTCCTAGGCTATACCTAGCCAGCAGGACCTCACAGGACTTCTCAGCCTCTGGGTTCAGGCAAGAACCCAGCTGCATGCAGTCTGCCAGCCGGGATGAGACTGTACATCCTCCATGCACGCCGCTGTGCCTTGGGTTTACCAGAAGTAAACCCAGCACAAGGGAGGATGGCAAAGTACTCATGGCAAAAACATCCCTCACCTGAAGAGGAAGGGACCAGGATTGTGCAACACACGAGGAAGTGTACCTGCCTTCCAGATTAGGTCCTAGTATTATCAGCGTGTAGTGGCATAGCAAAAGCTAGAAAAAATAGCTTATTCAGTGCTCTGTAGTTGGCAGCAACAGAGTTCAAACACCGTAAAAAGCTGGATTAACAATATTACAGGTTTGATTTGTGCTTGCCCCTATGACATCACTGCAGTCAGTTCCTTTTATTTTTTTCCCCTTATTTTTAAATTATCAGCTGATACTATTTAAAGATGGGTTACAGGTTCCCTTGCCACCTTTTTGGTTTCATTCCATGGAAACTTT
The DNA here is from genome assembly GCF_009769625.2 of Cygnus olor. NCBI lineage: Eukaryota > Metazoa > Chordata > Aves > Anseriformes > Anatidae > Cygnus > Cygnus olor. Next base: position 37,073,714 of record NC_049172.1, on the reverse strand, counting down.
TACCTAATGTTGGTATCTGCAAAGCAATAATTTTTCTCCCCACACCAATGATGAAGAAACGCGAGCACACAAAACTTCAAATTTTTAACACAGTAGATTTTCATGCATACAAACCTGTATGATTTGTTGTCAAGTTCATTCTTTTCGCAACTATGCGTTTAATTTCATCTAGGGCACTACTCAGTTCATGGGATCTTTTTTTATTTTCTTTTTCAGCATACAGTAGTCTTTGACGGAGTTCCAGAAACTGGCTTTGATACATGGCTAGGTCATTGTCTGCAATGAGAACATAACTTCTTTTCAGAGAGGTGAACATATAATATATATGATGGTATAAAGTGAAAGCTGAAGAACAGGAGACAGTTCAAAAGAACACATGACCAAGGCTGTATGAGACCACTCAAAGTTTACTCACAGAATGAAGAAGCCTGGATGAGCATTTGAAGTAGGGAGCTTAGGCACCACTGCTGGGTAAAGGCTTGGAATTGAACTCAAGAACTAGAGTATGACATTAATAATAAGAAAAAATAATAAATGCAAGACTATGAGTTTCAAGGAAAGGCACTATCCAGTAAACCCAACATTTTTTGGTAAGCGTCTAATGCAGAGGACCCCTTGTCACACTTAAGAGTGTAATTATGTAGTGTCTTATTTTGTATAAAACACTAGTAAGATTGAAAAAATATATTAAGGTATTCAGTCTTCATTTATGATTTAAAAAGTGTCTGGAGTATACAAACTGTTAGTAGAGATGGTTATATGAACTCCTGGATATATTTAATTCTCTAGGTAACAACTGAAGTTGTGCTCTGGATTGAAAGATGTCTTCATAATTTATAGCCCACCTCTAACTAAATACCCTCAAATCATACTGATATTAGAAACCCTTTACTCTCTGTAACAGTTATCAGATGCCTCTGGTGTTCTCCGTAATATTCTCAGATGATGTCAAGGTTATGTTTAGGCAAGATCCACTTTCATAAGAAGCAAGTACTGTTAATTTCATACACAGGACTTCTCAGTTATCACAGATGACATACAAAACTCATAACCCTCCATAACCCTTCACTGCCTCATTGCCATGTAAACGAAGATTGTAAGACTTGTTAAAATTAATGTACTGAAACATTTCAATAAAGCCACTCACTTAGAAATAGAAAGTGAAGAAAGTAGAGGGCATGGTTAACATCGGGAGAGGAAGAAAGCAGTTACTGTCTTTAGCAAATGACAAAAATAAAACAGATATTGCTGTCATACAATTGGCAGGCTACGTAAACCAAATTTTCAAACTGGGGTTAGTTTAGGTCCGCCTGAAAAAAACACGCTTGTGTACTCAGCTGAGGAACTGAACCCCATGAAAAAACAGTATCAAAAGAATTGGTGAAATTTCAGAACATTGCTATTCAAAGCTATGTTATTTCTGCAGGGATGCTCGCATGCAAATCAAACGTCATGGTAATAACCAAAAAGTTATTTTACTGTTTGATAATATAATGACACGTAACTTAATATGAAGAGATTGTCCCTGCTGCCAGAAACAACTTCCCAAGGTCAACTATTTAAAAATATTTTTTTTCTACCGATACGCACCAGAAAAAGCACTGAAATTTCAGACAAATTAAGGATTTTGCGAGAGTTTTAATAGGGGAAAAAAAAAGAGCTTTGAACAAAATAGTGAAGAATAGGACCTCTACTTCACTCTACAATGTTTTATAATTAATGCTGTTTTTTTGTTGGTGGTGGTTTTAAGTTAAATGTTTTTATACAGACACTTCCATTCTATTCATGGACTGTGCTGAGTCTGAACCTTGGCAGGAGTGTCTTTCTAGGACCCACTCTTGTCTCCAAGCAAAGTGAGTTCCCAGGGAGTCTAGCCTGCTGAAGGGACTAAGAGCAAAATGTGCACGTAATACAAATTGGTGAGTGTTTGCAGAAGCCTTTCAAACAGAAATTATTTTGATTTTTGGCTAAATAGTAATTCCACTTGCAGTAAACTCAAATAATTAATTTAATAAATAAATGTGTGATTAGAAGACAAAATCTGAAAAGATATAGGAAGAAAGCAGTTAGGGAAAGTATTTTAATAGTAATTGTGATCTGCATTATTGTTATTATTATTTTCATTAGTGGTCTCAGTGAAAAAGTCAACATTAATTTAAGTATGTAAATTAAAGACACAGTAACTAACGTGATTTTTCTTTAAATTCCTATTGTCTTTATAGGAGTTAGTTAAGTGCCAAGAAAAAGTGGAAGTTTAACCTGCAGTAAAAGTTCTACGTGTTCCTTCTGGAAAGATGCAAGCAACCGAGAAAGAGCCCACAATCTTAGGATAAATACATGTTATCACAAGATGCGGCCTACTGCTTTTGACAAAGGGAATCGATCATCTTGCAATGGAAGTGTTTCACAATTAAATGCTGGAAACCGTTATTCTATTGGTATTTCTAGAGCTGTAATAATGTAAACTAAATCTCCCCTTGGTACAACTATATTAGAAGAGGAATGGTATGGAAACTACAGATGAATAAAAAATGTTATAGTCCTGCTCTCTCTTTACAATTCTCCCAGCTGTCTAGTGTCAGGGTGACTCAAAATTAGCAACCTCACTTCTGAGCTGTCATTTTGGCAAGCACCAAGTAACTGCATTTTCATTTGCTTACTTACAGGTGAGACTGCCAAAATACCCTAGATGCCTCCAGCAAAGGAAAGGTCAAGACTCAGCTATAACTGAGTGCAGCCAATGAAATCGACATTTGTAATTGGCCTTACCTATTTCTTCAGGCCAGAAGAGGGAAAGCACATTTATGAGTTTTTCAGAACTGAAACCTCTCTTAAGTTTAGCAATTACTAAGAGTCTCCCCCTACTTATGCAATTTGAAAAGCTGGGGAAGCATGGGTTTGACAAATGGAATGTAGTATTCATTCCCCCTTGGTGAGAATAAGTTTACTATAAACATATGTAGTTCTGTACTTTGAAATAGAACAGGAAGTATGGTGTCATTATAGTATATATAAATGAGCAATGTTACCTACTAGTAAACCTTTGGCAAAAAATAAAATGTATGTTTGGAACGCAGTACTGAACTTTTTGTATTTTGCTTTGTAAGAAGAAACCGTCATAATCAGTATTTATTACTGACATAATTTTAGCAAACTAAGAAGATAAAATTAGAAGCATTTACAAAGCTCAATACCCTAAATATTTAAATGGTCATTAAGCTTACATGGATTTTAGTATGTGTGTGGAAAGTGTTGCTCCTTAAGTTTCTACAGATGTACACAGAACCAAAACAATGTCTTCCAATAGCTTGCTTGGAAAGAACCAGACAGAGCATTTCCACAAATATAACTCTAGCAAAGCAGGGAGAGCCAGGAGGAAGGAGCCTCAGATGTATCACAAAGCACTCTGTCTGTCCTCAGTGATAGCCTTACTTAGCAACACCTCTTGGAAGGCTTCTATCTGCAACCGGGACTGTCAGGAGAAAGAGAGACAGATGAAGACCCGTGGCAAAACCACAAAAAATAACTGAAAGTAAAGGCTTTATTTCCCCTCGGAGAGCTGAGGATTAGTCACTGCGATGGGCTATGGAAATCCTACCAGGAAATTTCAATGGGGTTATACTAGCTAAAAGCCGGGGGGGAAAAGCAACCAGAATCAGAGGCAGCATTCAAAGCTTTTGCAATGAATCTTCAGCTCTGCTACAGCATTTCTTCTGACCGTTTACCATATTGTCATATACATTTTTGGGTGCTGTAGTTCTAAAATGGTAATCCTTGAAGTGGTTTTAACTGCAATCTTGTGTTATCTCCTCATATATACAGAAATATAACTTTCTGCAGTGGAAACTGAAATTGTTTAGAAACAATACTAATCTCTGAAACAAATACTCATTCTGAAATTCAGGCAATTATTTCTCTCAGCTCCACACACACATACTTCCTATTACCATACTGCTTCCAGTTTTATTAACAATAGATTTCCAGGAATACATAAGGAGCTCTGGAACAATCATCAAAACCCCCTTCTAATATTCAAGGAGGAAAAAAAAAAAAAAAAAAAGGAAAACTGGGGGTGACATAAAGGGTGGAAGAACTACCCCCCCATAGTCTAGCAGTAACCCTTGCTCCTATTTCTTGATTACAAGCTACATTCTTTACCATACCTATGGACACTTCCTTCTGGAAACTGAATTTTGGTTAACGCTCTCTTTAAAGAAAACTATATAAAGCAACTGCAAAAGATCTTGTTGTACACTGCACTTGGAACCACTGCTCGGGTTAATGAAGCATATTAAACCACTGAGGCATGCGTTGCGTTAATAACTGTGGTGGTTTATTGTCTTCCTGTAACCGATCTAAAATAGAATAGAATAACAAGACTTCTAAATCTCTTAAGACATATAACAAGCTGAGTGTTGTTCTTTCAGAATGAGGAGAAAAAATCCCCCAAACAACGCGTCTGTCTTGGTTCCGAACAGCCAGTTCTTACACAAACACTTCGATTCAACAATGTGTTAAAGTCTAAGGGTATTTAAGCACCCTTCCAGGTAAGGACACCTCCCTGAACTTGTGTATGACAGTTAAATATCTTGTTTATAGCATTACAGCACAGGTACTTGTCTCTACCAGTAGGCTAGAGATAACCAAGAAAAACTACCATGAAGCCAGAAGCAGTGTCACCTGCACTAGGTACATTTATCCCTTAAGAATATTATGAGCCAAAACTGGGGTAGCCTCAATTGCTGAGCCTTAACTAGAGGATACAGCAGATCTTAATGTGTATCTTAAATCTTCAGGAGCCTCTGAAGTCAGTCAGAGTTCAGGTTGGTTTATTTTATGCAGTTGAAAAGTGAAGGTTAAATGAGCGTAAGAAGTCTCTAATCGTTTCCACTCATGTTTTGACCGCCCCGATAGCAAGTGGGCTACAGAGGCTATTGCTACAGTGTATGGAAGGGTCCAGAAGTAGGAGAAGGAGAAAAATTAAGGCACACGTCTCAGCTGGCTGGTTGAAACCTTTGCCCCACTATGATGCAGCAGCGTCAAACATGCAAGCTTGGCAGGCCAAACTATGGGGCTTAACATGCAGTGAGGGGTCTCTCACCGTGTTTTTACAGCTCGCTCTACAGGCGTTTAGCTAGGCTGAGTAACCAGGCAGCAGTATGCTCTCCCAGTGAGTCTACTTGTCTTTGACAGTATCCACGTCAAGAGCTTCAGGAGAGTGGAGGCCAGCAGAGGAACATTTTATTAACACAGTGACATCCCATAAAGACCGTGCCAGCAGTTTTTGGTGGGAAGCTAGGGTTCCTCCATACAGCAACTAGGAAGAGAATCAGAATCACTTTCCAATATTAAAATGAACAAACAAGACAAAACAAACAGAAACTTCATAAAGTTAAAAGCAGGTTAAAGTTAATCACTGAATTTTAAAAATACATGAAATTCCATGAAGAGCAATGAGTCATTACTGGTTTTAGCATAGAATAAATTTTACTAACCCCATTTACATACTGTATCTAACTGAAAATAGAGATGGAAATAAACGTATCTTAGAGAAAACACAACTAGAGTTCTGATAATATTTTCTAAAACACTGGCAAACAGTCCTTGTTTTATAGCTAAGTCTTTTCCTGTATTAGAACCTAGTGAACAGGGATTTTAAAACATTCAGTCAAAACATTTCTATGTAGAAAGCATTATTAAAATAAGTGGAGAAATGTATGAATTGAATAGATATACTTTGGTGTTTGCCCATAATTAGTATCCTTTGGTTTTATCATAGCAATGTTAGGGACACAATAAAGGTTCTTATTAGCAGTGGAAAATTCTGATTTGAATATAGTCTTTATCAGATAAATAAGAAGTACTCGTTCACTTTGGACAATTAAATGGTTATTGCTTCGTTGTGGTTAGCATTTTATATATTTTTACTGTTCTGCCTGATGTAGCAACAATTACACATTTATACACACATTTAATTAAATGCCTATCAACTAACTAAATTATTTCTGGATAAAACAGTGTTTCTCAAGACTGAGTGTACAATGTTAGGAAAGCATGAAGGTCATATGTTTACATTTGTTTAAGTAGAGGTTGTGATAATACACTGCGCAGCAAACAAAGAGTGGTCAGAAATTTTCCTTATTCGTTCCTCAACAAAAAACAACAGTAACTAGTTTCGTTTTTTTACCTGAATCTTTTTAGAATTTATGACTCAATTCCTCTACTTCTGAAGACAAGGCAGCCACTATTCCACCTAAACTGACTGCAAAAAGCAGCAGTCTCTTAGTTCAGTAAATTACACATTTAGAAGCCAGTAAAGCCATACAGCTTTTGTAAGTCTTGGATACAAATTTTGGTATAAAAATTGGGATCAGTAAATACTCAGTCTCAAGTTCCATCTGAAGCTGTTGCAGTTTTTTTTTTTTTTTTTTTTTAAAAAAAAAAAGACTGAATTGGAGAACCATGTAAAGAAACCAAATAATGTCCACTGTGCACTTTGGTCACATCCCGACTGCGTGCTGGGGCGATACCTGGCTTTGCATTAACTTCTATATGCTTTCAGTTCCACTGGAAGGAAACGGATGCATGAAAGCAAGAGCGATGATGTAGACCATCATTCAAGCCCCTGGTCTGGACAACTGGGTGCCCAGGCTTGGTGGCTGGAAACTGCCTAACAGGCCTAGAGAAGACAGGAAAACTCTTTTCTATTTGTTCATAAAACCGAATAAGCTGTATTGGCTGAAATGAGATTGGTGTAATTCAAGACTCCTTATCAGCCCGTCAATTTGCCACTACTTAATTGAAGCTTTAGGCCAGAGCGTGCCAGTTGGGTCTGGATAGGAAACCCGCAAAGAGCTCCGTCACAAATGACAATCACACAGGGAGCTCCACTTGGGTGCACAGCAGGGGCTGGCCAGTGGCAACAATGTGTCACACCATGTACAGAAGGTTATTGGAAATAAAAGGAAGAAACATGTAGCCTGCTGTTTGTACTGGCGTGTACATTGCATTATTTCAACTGCAAACACCTGACATTCATCAGAAACTTTTGTAACCCTTTGCACCCCTTCTTTCTGATATGTTAAGCTTTGTGAAATAATGAAACATTTATTATATTGAACAATTTGATAAACCTTAAGTATACTTCTGTGAGTGTGATTAAGCATGAACAGTTCCCTTTTTCTTTCCCCAATCTTAAAGAAATAAACAAACACAGGTTTCACAATGTTTGTCTCAATACATACATATTAAGATGCTTAGACATTTATATTAACATGCTTACATGCGACATCATATTTTAGCGTTGCAGTCTCCTAACTTCCAGACAAACCTTAATCTTAATTTACTTGGATTAAGCATCCCACAGATTTAGGTGAAGAGGGCATCAACACCATATAAAACAATTCTAAGGTATCTAATCCTGTTACCTTTACAGGCAACATTAAGAAGCGCTGCCCCATGAGATGATTCTATTTACCTCACTGCTGTGATAAATAAATAAATAAATCACCGTTATTCGGTCGAGTCACTGAAGTTGACTAGAGTAGGACTAGAGCGAATGGCCTCAAGTTGTGCCAGGGGAGGTTGAGGTTGGAAATTAGGAGACATTTCTTCTCAGAAAGAGCAGTCAGGCATTGGAACGGGTTGCCCATGGAGGTGGTGGAGTCACCGTCCCTGAGGCTGTTCAAGGAAAGGTTGGACGTGGTGCTTTGGGACATGGTTTAGTGGGTGACATTGGTGGTAGGGGGATGGTTGGACCAGATGATCTTGGAGGGCTTTTTCAACCTTAATGATTCTAAGTTACTTTTTATCTGGGAATAGTCCTTCCAGAGAAGAAACTTCATGTAAATTCATAATGAGAATGCATTCTTGCCTTCTCACTGTTTTAAAAGTGAAGGAAAAAAAAAAAAAAAAAAAAAAAACAGATTTGCTACCTCCTTACTACTTTTGTATACCTGTGATATTTTGTGTTGATTAATACCTCCATGGATCCACGGAAAACCCTAGATAAAACCGCGTGAGAAAATCACTACACAAATTACAATTTGTTTACTAGTTGCCATAACTTCAAATTTATATAAAGAGTATTTACATGAGAGCAAATACTTTTGGTCAGGTGAACTAACAAGTGGATTGTAATTCAGTTGCATAACAGTAGGAACATCTGCATCATCCTGATAACAGCCTTTCCTATCCTCAGTTGCAAAGTGCTTGCTTCAGACAGGTTTTGCTTAGGGCCTGGGGAGGGACAAAAAAGCTCATGGCAAAACCATGCAGGATGTGGAACAGGTATTGCTACACCAGTCAAACCGATTTCTGGCTAACAGCAGCCTGCGTTTGCAAGCACTCTAGTGGATGCTGAAGGAATCACCATACAAGCTTAGATGCAGTATCAAGATTTGCTGAAGATGTGGTGACTACCAATTGTCTCTAATTACTTTTTCTGCCACAAAATACTGTCAGCCTATTGAAACTGAAACCTCTGCTCATACATACTTATAAAGCAACGGAAACAATGAATACAAAGCTTTTTAAGGATAGTTAAAACATTTATAATAAGACAGTATCAAAGTCCACAATAGCTGAAGTTTAATGACTGTCAGATTCTGAACTTCCATTTAAAGTGCATAAATTAGGCATGAACATCTTCCTTGCTGTGCCAGTTCAAATTACCTGTAGTTGAATTAAGTCTCAAAATTTCAATTAGAATCTCTCAAGCTAGCTAGCCCCTTACTATAAGGCATTTAAAGGTCTCTGTGTGTTTTTCCCCTCCCCCCCCCCCTGAAATCAGGGCAGAGCTAATATGTGGTTTAAACTTCAAGCTAACACTGAAGGGCTGAAAGGCTCTAAGACAGCAGGCAAACCGAACACTGGTTTACAGGGCTATTACATACTTCTCATATTAAAGTACGTAGCTAAGATGCCCTGTCCTAGCTGTAAAACAAATTAAAAGGTTATTTACAATCCCAGTATCAACGCGATCCAAGTAACAATAAACGGCTAGAAACCAAAGTGCACACTACAGACTGCAACTGCTGAGTGTGAAACACTGATTTCAAAGATCAAGACCAGCTGGCACAATTTGATAGGTAAGTCAGAGAAGCAAACTGAAGTAACTGCAGATCTAACAAATGTGCAGAGGAAAATGAGCCAGAGAAGAACTTCCGACAAACAGGTAAAAGAAGTGGGAGCTGACAAGCAATCAGAGACAGTACTTGACCTCTCAGTAACAGGTGAGATAAGTGAAAAGGGCTTTAGAAAAGAAAACAAACAGATCACCTTTGAGGTGTGAGAAAAGTAGGAACTCCAGCGCTGCTCTAGGCATGTTGCTAGAGAGGTAAGTTCAGCAGGGACTACGGGAAGAAGAAGAGAGGTTTAACAATACCTAAGCAGAGCTATATGCCTGCTGTGAGGGAAAGAGATTTGTTCCAAACCAGCTCCTTAGATATTGTCCTTAGTCACAACGATGGAGCAGTATTTGGTTTGCTTCCAATTCTCCTCTTTGTGGAAAAAAGTAACAACACATGGTGGTTCTTGGGGGTTTTCTTGGTATAGGTAGGACATTTCTGTATTCTAGCACCCCTCAGGAGCAAAAATTGCACCTTTCCAGTGAAATAAACTTAATATGAAGTAATTTACCACATGCACCTTTACTTACAATTATCTACTCTTTGTTGAACACTGTAAATTAACATTAATAATGGTTAAAAGTTTGTAAATAAAAAAGGTGCTAAAATAATTAGAAAAATACATCATTTGAGAAGAATTAGTTACTCTGTTGTGGAGAAGGAGACATCTGTGGAAAGACAAAAATTAAATCAATACACAGAGAGAAGGAAGCACCAGCACCACCACCTCCAACCCCACCCCCCGCCCAAAAAAAAAAAAAAAAAGGAACAAACAAACAAAACCATAGACATGGAACACCAGCAGAGAAAGGTCAAAAAGAAAGGTGAATGAAAATGGTACTTCAGCAAAGTAGCCACAAAATAGAAGTCACGAAAGGACATAGTGATACATGGATGTAGGCTGCGGCTGGGACAAACCCTCTCTTTCTAATATCTTTTGGATCTTAGTTTCTTAAGACACACCCTATTTTTTCTTTGCTTATCATTCCCTGCTCCTAGCAGAATTGCCACTAAAGTGGCAAGTGCTGTAAGATCGACAACTGTCTAGCTGACAAGAAACAACAAAGGCAGGAGGATCAGCATTGCCTCGACTCCATTCAGCGCTGCATTACGAGGCCAAGGTCTCTACCGGCACTTCAATCGGTCACAAAACCAATCAATATAAGCAAAATCTAACAGCTATTATCAGTTCTGTCTTCATCCCGGAAATTATTAATTGACTTAATTCTTCTGCATCCATAAAGCAAGACCTTCTTGAATGCGTATATAGGAAACTCTTCAAAATCCATTCTTTCTGCCCCATCCCGAACAAACTGTCACATTAGCAAGCTGTCTGCAAGCCTTGAAGGTGTTACTAGGAGAGACTATCAATTTATTTTTGGAAAATAACATCAGCTTTATCTTTCCTGTGTCGGCTCAGAAAACCTTAAGACGTCGCTTTCTGTAGACCCACCCGGCACGTGCCACCTACGTAGTCCATTAAAAAGATGCATCATTTATAAATAAAAACAGAAAGGGTCAGACGTTTCTCTGCAGACTGAACATTCCCTTCTAGTGCTGGAAGCACACACGAGGAGAAGCGCCTGCAGGTGAGGCACAAACACAACTGCAGAACGGGTAGCGCTGCTTTGTCCTCCTTGAGTAACACCAACAACAACACCACGTAAAAGCGACAACCACGGCGATCGCCTCCTTCCCATCCTTGGAGAAGGGAGCCATTGGTATCCCATTAGGGATACTTACTAGAACAGGACCTCGGGGTTGATTTTTGGTACCGGGGGGTCCGAGGCACCCCTGTCACCTGCTGGGTGCGCGCACACGCCCGGCCGTGGGGACGCAGAGCCCCGGCAGCGCCCTCCTCGCCTCTCCCGCAGCCCCCCGCGGGCAGCCCCCGGCTCTCACCTCGGCTCCCCGGACACGCCGCGTACCACAGCAGGGGGCAGGCAACGCCCAGGCACAGCACGGCCAGCAGCTGGCCCTGCCGGAGCCGCATCTCCCGGCGGGGAGCTCCCGCACCCCGAGCCCAGCCGAGCCGAGCCCGGGCAGCTGCCGGGCGGGGCCGCGCCGCCCTCAGCGCCCACGGGGCCGGGCAGCGCCGGGGAGGGGCCGCGACGGGACCGGGGCCGGGGCAAGGGGCTTCTGGGTTCCTCCTGGAGGTAACGCAGCTGCGGCACCGAACCTAACGAAACTCCTGCGTGCACCGGCTGAATCTTAACGTGTTTTACTGCTGCCGTCGTGCTGTGCTCCGTTATGGCAGACGCCTCGGCAGGTGCCTGCTGCTCCGCGTGGGAACAAGCAACCGGCCACAGGACGTCTTCTGTGATGCTGAGGGGAATGTTGGCCGCAGAGCTCCCCAGCACCTGCTGCGGGAGGCAGCTTTCATAGGCACGTCCAAACTTCATAAGAAAAAAGCCCGCCTCTCCCTGCCTTTCCTACACTTCCGTCAGCAGGCAGGGGTCTTCGCTGTGACACGTGCACCAACTGCTCGCAAATCCATTCAAATTCGTGATTAAAAAAAAAAAAAGTAACTTCCAGTTTGGTATCACAAAGATATAAAGGACCAATTCAGAAATCATACTGGACTTTGTTAGCTGATAAGAGCAGTCTTTTACTAGCTGTTACCTATCTCCTTATTGCCACCATATATTACTTATTACCTTTTTTTTACCCAAATGATGTAGTATTTTCTATCATTTGCGTTATAAAAATATGCTTGTATTATTAACACAATATCTCCTTTTCTCTATGCTTACTTAACAACTGCATCTCAAACCAAAACAATGAATCATTTGGAACAGTGTTGTGTAAAGCAAACCCAAAACCTACAGCACTGTTTGGTGTCCAGACACAACTACGCTGGAGTCCTAACCTGAACACTGCCTTTATGCTCCGCTCTTTATTACTACACTAGCAGTATAACTACACCCTCTTTTGAAATATAATCTTAGACTATCAAAATTTCCTGTTGCTGCTCTTGGTAGTTAGTGTAATCTTCCCATGTTTGAACTTTTATGCAGATAGGTTTACTTCTCCATTTAACAATTACTTTGAATTGTGAATGTTATTCATTAATAACGCAGGAGAGTGCTAAGTAGCCTGCATCAGTATACAAATGGAGAGCTGCAAATCTCAGCAAAGCTCTTTGAATCACCAGGAAACCTGGAGTTAGGCTTCACTATTCCTGATCTGTCCTCATTCACTAAACTAAACTTTCCCCTTTCCTTCTGTTACTGACTGTATCTTGCTTTGATATTTTTACTGAGAAATCTCCTTTAAACTACACTTACTTTAAAAATGTTTACAGTTCTTGTTATTAACCAACGCGATTACGACTCAGTGCTCTTATGCTCTATTGCCTCCTCATCAGCATTTCTCTCTCCAAGTTAACACATTAAAAGCCCAAGACAATACTCTTAAAGGAAGATCAATGTAGGTTTTGGCACATTTTTAGTAAAATAGAGATTTAGACCTAAGAGGAACAAGTAAACATTAAGTATGTCGTATGTAATGAATTAAATACCTATTAATTGATTGGCCAGTGTGTATTTGTTACAGAGCCAGTATATGATGTTGTCAAGCAGGAGGGATACCGAAGATATGAATAATATAAAGCTAACACACACTTAATTTTAGTCTATTTTCAGAGCCAGTAAGAAAAATATTTTTATCACACACTTGCAGAAACTACATACTGTACAGGGTACGTCTGTGGAGACTGGCACCGAATGCACTTGATGTTATTTATTGAGGCTGACTCTAAAGCAGACCCAGTTACTCAGCCATGCTGAATTGTAGTGATCATTTACTTAATGCTGACTTAGACTGCTGTATTAACTTTTGATGAGGTAGTACATTAACTGTTCCTCTAAAAAATCAAAATACCAGATCACTGGAAACATAATGAACTTCCACTGCCTTGGGACTTACTTGCAAAGAGGCCCTCTTACTTGCCTCATGTTTTCCTAAAATCTTCCTCCCAGTGCTCTCATCATACATTATTTTATATACTTAAGAACTAACTAAGACAGGAATGAAATGTGCAGTATTTTTGTTTGTTTGTTTGTTTTTGGAGGGGGCTAAACAGTTCAGACCAGTTTTACCTCCCAGCAGCATTTCTGGCAAACTAATAACCTTGAAAAAGTAAACAACTGTATAGAACATAACACTGGGGAACCCCTACCACCTGCTAAGCAAATCATTCAGTGGGCTAGTTCCATCAAGACGGCTTACCTGCGAGACAGGGTTTTTACACTTGTCCTCATGCTTTTTAACTGAAAGTCCTTTCTTGTAAGTTGCTACGTAACTTGATTGTCTTGCATTTTCAGTGCTGTTTTCACACATCTCTGTGTATGCAAAAGTACAGATAAGAAAGATTAAAATAACTATTTGACAAAATACAGACTCATGGGTGAAACAACTATTGGATTATTCTGCATGTAAGTTGCAGCTGTCCTTCATCTACAGGGTACATGAACAAAGCATAACTACTGGTAACAATAGGTGATAGTCACTGCCATGGAAAGTTTTCTGATAGTGCAGAGATCCAGCTGATATTGCTGGTTAAAGTCCCCTTTTATTTGCCCTGCTGTCATTTAAGAAATGTAATTTTAAAAGGTAAACAGTAGGCCATTATATTTCCCTAAGCCAAAGTCTCTGCAAAGGTAGCCTTGGGAGGCAACCACTGAACACAAAAGGAATAAGCTAGAACTTTTTTTTTTTTTTTTAAGCTACCCCCTTATATTTTTGAATGTCCTAATATAATTTATAAATTGACTGAACATGATGATACAGAAGGGTCTCACATGATTCAGGTAGTAACATTTGTGTAAAGTTTACCACATTCTTTACTGGATCACTCAGTCGTGTAAAGAACCAAATGAAGGTTTAAGTCAAGAGTTTACACTTGCTTGTTATACACTGAAAAGATGATCAAGTTTGGAACCCAAAGTCAAATTAATGTACCCCAAATCACTGATTTATATATAAACACCTTTATCTCCTGTCATATTTACAGTAATTAGGCTTTGTATCCTTTTAATAACTTATACAAAGCTGTGAAAAAAAATGTCAAAAATGTTAGCTTTATTTTTGAAGTAATAAATGGTTATGGAATTGAGATTTCAAAAATACAGATTTAAGTATATCGTATGAGTGAGAAAGTTATAAACTAGATTAAAACTTGCCTCTAGGAAGTTCTTGCATTTCAGAAGCACTTTAAGTAAAACAAGACCTACAAATTTTTCAAGCTTACCCCAGCAAGTTTAATTACAACTCAAGAAGTATTTTACAATGTATTGTCAATGCCAAATACTTTTCACATCCATCCTGGAGACTGGAAGCAGTAAGAATCAACTGAGAAGACAACAAAAGTGTACTGTGTGTATTTGTTGTTAAAGATTATTGTAAAACAAAGTGGAACAACTTCCAGAACCTGTGGTACAAAAAGATGTTGCTTTGGTTCTTAACAATCCATGCAAAAAGAAATTTGTATTTAAGTGTAAAAAAAAAAAAAAAAAAGCATCCATATTGATAAAAAGCTATTTAATTAACTAAAAGATGCAACAGAAAGCTGAATGCCTGAATGAGACCATACGAAGGCTTTATTTTGGTAGCCATCAGCTAGAAACTTCCCTCAGTGTTGTTTGCACAGCCCCCCACTTGAAGGATGCACCTGTGGGACTTTCCAAGCAATTCTGGTAGCTAGAGCTCCTCGTCAGCTATCTTGGAGCAATCAGCGTGTGGGCACAAAGACTGACCAGAAGGACCTGACTGCCCTTTGATTTCTTACCAGCGTTTCCTCATGTTGTCACAACTCCTCCATCTTCCCAAAATCAAGCCGTAACACCCCACTGCTGCTGACGCCAGGAATCTCCTGACAATAGCCATCACACCCTCCTGTCACCCAGTGAAGTTTACTTTTTAATAAAGAGAAATACTTCTTAGTTTATTTTTATCCTGTAGCACACCAATGTTTTATGACTCAGATTGCTCATTTACGAAGCCACACTGGAAAGAGTGATTGAGCGCATGCTGCCTGTTAACACACACCACCTGTCCCCACAGTTTTCAGGAGCAGGAATCGGATCTGAGGTCAAACGCCTGAATTTCTCAAATCAGCAACTCCCTCAAGTGAAGCTCCTCACACCTGTGAGTGCACAGATCTGAATGGGAAAACGCCAGATGTATTTGGCCCACCCTCTGAAATCCCGTGGGATGCAGGTCACCAGGCCTTTCATGCTGTGTGAAAGGTACTTCCATTTCCTCCCTTCAGAGAGGTACCTGCCCATGGCCCAGCAAGCCTGCCAGCTCCCTTCCCGCCCCTCAAACTCTGCGTGCAGCACAGAGGAAAAGGAATTCTACCTGCTGCCCTCCACAGAACTGCTTGAGCCAAGCGTGTCTAAAATAATCACTAATTATCATACGAACAAGGTGCCTACCGGGACTAACTGAAACACTTGGGCTGCACTTATGTGCAAAAGCAGCAGAGCAGGATCCATGGCCAGCACCCTCCTCACAAGCACCTCGCCTAAGCCCACAACGCCTCCTTCCCAATTACATTTCAGAACATAACCCTAACCGGAGGGACAAGCACACTGCTCACTGTGTCCTCAGACACAGACAAGTGGCCCCAAGCGGCACTAGGTTGGAAATGAGGAGACATTTCTTCTCAGAGAGCAGTCAGGTGTTGGAACGGGTTGCCCAGGGAGGTGGTGGCGTCACCATCCCTGGGGGTGTTCAAGGAGAGGTTGGACGTGGTGCTTAAGGACATGGCTTAGTGGGTGATACTGGTGGTAGGTGGCTGGAACTGATGATCTTGGAGGTCTATTTCCAACCTTAATGGTTCTATGATTCTGTGACCAGGCACGGTCTGAGGGTGCCAGCAGCCCGCCCCAGCGCCCTGCCTTGCACTGTGGGAGCTCGCCTCGCCTCACGACCCCGGCCAGGCCGCTGCCAGCAGGCACCCGGCCGGTGGCGGCATGTGCCCGGCCGGTAACGGCAGGGACGCTGACGGTAACGGCAAGGGCACGGCCAACAGCCGCTTCCGTCGTCCCCCGCCATCACTTCCAGGTCAGGGAAGGCGGTGGGCGGCTTCCGGCGAGCGGCCGCACGGTGGGCGCAGCGGCCGGGGGCCGGCGGGGAGCGGGGGCCGGCGGGCGGCCCCGGCGGGTAACGCGGAGCTTTCTCCACGCAGATGTTGTTGCAGCTGTGGGGGCTCCTGTACAGCAGCTGCGTGCGGTTCTGGCTGAAGTGGGTCGTGAGGCTGCTCACCGGCAAGTGCGAGCTGCAGCGCGTCCTGCACGGCCAGAAGGAGGGGGCGCGGAGGACGCTCGGCATCGGTAACGGGGGGCGCCCGCCGAGCCCGGGGGCTGGGGGCTGCACGGCCGTGACCTTAAAACTCTCATAATGCAGCTTTTCTCATATAAAAGTAGCTCTTTTTCTAAAAAAAAAAAAAAAAAGAAAAAAAAAGAAACTTGCTTTGCTTCCTTATTCCTCAGTCATAAACAAGAAGGCGTTTCGAGGAATGGAAAAATGTGAAGAGATATTTCTGTATTGACACCTTTTCTTTTTTAGTAAATCTTGCTGACCGCTGTTTTGAATAATGAGCCTGTTTTCGGCATTGCTCTCAAGGATGATCGAAAATCTACGTAAATTAAGCCTTTCAGTTGCTTGATACGGGTTAAGTATTTGATACATGTAATCAAAAAGTTACTCAGCATTTTATACTTACAAGAACACTTCTCGTCAATTATTTAAAAAAACCCGCTTCCATTGGACTTTGCTTTTAATTTTCTTTAAATTATTGTTATTGCAGAGCATTCACTGGGATCATCAAAGAACAAGGTAAAAGATAAAGATTCAGCTGTATGATAAACTATTTCAGAGGCAGGTGCCTGAAAAGAATACGTGCTTATTGAGGGAAGGAAAAAGCAGAGGAATAAGAGACAGAAAGAACAACATCTTGGGCTCTGCATGCTAGGATTATTCAGGGTTTTTCAAGAATAACCCTATATCACTTCAAACATTTGTTCACTTTTTTTTCCTCTGAAAGATTACCTGCTCTGTAGCAGTGACTCAGACAAGTCATGGTACTGAGTTTCTGTTCTTGGAGAGAGTCAGTTCTCCCTGTCACAGCTGTCTCCTTTGCTGGCTTTGTAGAAACCAGAAATGCAATACAGGTAAATGATACAGATAAAGCAGTTATATGGAGTATATACAATAGCATCTCAATTCACTGAGGGAAAAAACATGTAATGCGTGTTTGCAGGTAGACTTCTAACTAACAAACTCCTGCTGATTGTTCCGTAGCAGTTAGACATTGTAGTTAAAGCTTTAAGCCCTCAAATCTGTGCGTCTTGAACGGAACTTTTCCATTCTAGGTAGTGAGGTGACTGAGCATTCTTCCTTTTCTAGCTAATCACTGCAACGTGATTTTTAGAGAGAATTAGTAACTGCCACAAGTATTTTTGTTACAGTAGAGCACAGCATGCATTTGTTTCAATTAGGTTAGGAAAAACATCTTTCAATTCAGCATTTGAAAGCAAAGAAGAATCTAACTTGAGCTTTTTTTTTTTTTAAAGTGGGTCTTTTGCAGCAAAAAATTATTTACAGTTGACAGTTACAAATTATGCATTTATCTAATTACGCAGATTTTTAATAAGTGATTTGAGCATAATTATTATAAGCATTAAAAAAGCTATAAAAAGGAGAACAGTTAATTTATTGAAAGAGTACACATGGGGCAGGCATCCAGAGAATGAGAAATAGCAAGAGTAAAGTAGGCAACAGGTTTCTGCATTCATCATGAGGACTTGTACTGTGTTAACTTGTTAGGTTTTAAGAAATGCTCTACACGTTGATGAAGCTGAAGTGGAGAAGTGTGTCAGAGATGTAATGAAAGAAAAGAAAATTGAACATAAGGATATCAGGTATGTTTGGAACTCTAACAAAGGTTCTTCAAGGCAGATAATTCTCACTTCTTGGCATGTGTTTGCTGTTGTTTAGTCAGATACAATATTTGAGCAATTCAAGTCTTTAGAATGAAGCTAGAAAATAAGGTCTGGCTATGTCCTCTTCAGTTCTAGAAAATGCATTGCAAAGTTTAAATTGCAATGGATTTGAGATAACTGCCTCTGTATCTCACAGGTCACTTTTGTTATTCCTTGCTTTTAAGAAGTATCACAGAAGTTGAGACATGAACTATGTAGTTGTTTAGATATACTTGGGAGAGTATAGTGATGGCAGATTAAAGTTTGCATTTCTCTGCAGAAGTAATTATGAGCGACTGAGAGGAAAAACTATGAATCATCAAAATTTTAGTTCAGTGAAACACTTTGAAGGTATAAAATTTCTGACAAAGTTTGGTTTTGAGGCTTACGAAAAGTTTGTGGCAGATGTTTGTGGGTACGATAGTCAGAATGACACATGGAGTTTTTCTGTGTCACCACAGATTTTAGTGAGGGTATGTTCCTCCATATATTTAAGTGGATAGGGCCTGCCTGCGCAGCTCTAAAATCAGAAGTAGAAGTAAGATCTCTATAGCAGTATGCTTAACCAATATGGTGAAGTTTAAGATGTAATCATAAAGCACTTCCTAATTCTAATGATTATATTGTGTTTACCTGATAGAACTTAACTTATTCAAGCAAGAAATTATAGCTAACGAAGCCTCAATACCTTCTGTTATTTGTTATTATTTCAGGTTTAAGACAAATCTGCATATATCCTTACTGCAGATAACAGGTTACAAAAAACTTTACTTGAATGTGGAAAATCTGAGGAAGGTCCCGTATGATTCAGATAATGAAGAACATGAGGAACAGTTAATTGAGGTAAAAGCAATCTTTTAAATACAAAAGCTGTTCCCCGTTCCCCACTGTCAAGTCCAATAGTTATTACTGATAAATGAAGTTCTTTGCATTATTAATGGATGCCCTAGTTAAAGCTCTTTTCCACTTGTGAACCGCCAAGTCATTATAGAAGTGGCTGATTAAAATAAAATGTCAAAGCAAAACCAATTAGTAAAATAGTGTTGCTTGTACTGGGATTATGTTATGTAAAATCAGACCTAACAGTCAGCAAAATATTTTTTATAACAGGTCACTGAAGGATTTTAACTAAAAAGATATTTAACCTTGTGCAGACTTCTGTAAGTTTCTCAATTAATAATTACTTAAAAAAAAAACACTCATGTTTTCTTATTACTACATCCCAGTCAATGTCAAAGAGGATAGTTTCAATCTGTCAGTATTCAGTTATCAGTATAAATAACAGCAAACATAATTCTGCTCGAGTCTATTTAAAATAACTTCTGCTTTGCAAATATATTAGCATGTTATTTTCTTAGCATTTCATAACTCCTCCAACTTGCCATACAAATCCCCACATTGCATTGTTGTCCGTAGGTGTCAAATCCCTACGGACAACAGCATGATGGGCAAGTAAACATTTGTCATGAATTTGTATTTCAGTTTACAGCTGTCCTATTGGAATACGATGCATCAATTATTTTCTGAAATGAAACAAGTCTTGGCTTCTATAGTGTCAGTATAGCAGCTTTGCCTACGAATGGAAATTATCACTTGTAATGTTAGATGTAATCATTTTCATAACCTGTTGACTAAGCTATTGTAGCATGACTCCAGATTGCCACTGACAGAAAACAGCGTGCAGGCTGTATCCTATTCCGTGGTGAATGGTTTCTAGTGTGCAGCAGCAAGTGCTCTGAATTATGTGTCTTAGAATACTTCAGCAGCTATGCATGACATGGTAGTATATTTGTGCAGCTTTGGAATTTGCTGATGCCTCATGAAAATCTGAAGGCCAGAATCACCAAGCAGTGGTGTGACATCGGCTTCCAAGGTGATGACCCCAAAACAGACTTCAGAGGGATGGGCCTGCTGGGATTAGTGAATCTGGTGTAAGTGAAAAGAACTATGGCGGTTCTGCTGTAACTAATGTTCAGTATCTATGAATTCTCATTAGTTAATGCTATTTTTAATAAAGACTGAATAAAAACAAATAGAAATGGTGGCATATGTGCAGTGAAAAACAGGATTTGTTAATAAGTCAAGCGTTTCTAGCAGCTACGCTTCTGTAAGTGTGTAGTTGGGTAGAGACAAGAGGTGAGGGGAGAAATAAAGTTGCCCCAGACACCTTATTTTTTGTCACCATATGATCTATTTGATAAGCTATGACTTGGAGAGTAACTTGTTGAAACCTTTTAAAATATCTGAATTTATTACTGCAATGAAAAATAAACACGTTTGCATACCTCTGCTAAGCTAATTTGTAGACTTAGGTGAACTTCCTGTTTGATGTTCAGATTTTTTTTTCTGCATTGGCTGAAGCTGAGTATAATTTTTTTTTTTTAAATACTTTTCTTTTGTTTTCATGTTGTTACCTTTTTAGTACAGAGTAGTATTCAGCTCTAGTTTATAGCTACATGTTTTGATATGGACAATTTTTTTTATATGAACTTAAAAATAATGAAAGGTCTTGTTTCACACTGACAGGTATTTTAGTAAGCATTACACCAATGAAGCTCGTCAGATTCTCTCTCATTCAAATCACCCTAAGCTGGGGTAAGTCATTATGACTCTTTTTCACTTGTTCTGCAGAAGAGCACATGAGAATTGTCAAGTACTGTTTCTGAAAATAAAGAGGAAAATATTCATGTTTCTTCCACTTAAGGGTGGAAAAAAAAAAAGGTAGAAAGGCTTGAGAAACGGAACAAATCATTTTCAGGTTGCTAACTTTGTAATTTTTTTCCGAACAGACTTGTTGGGACAAAAATGTTGCAAAATATTGACTCTGGTTAACACAATAAACACATAACATCATAGCTGTATTTTTAACAGATTTTGAAGTGAATACATATTTTTCACTTTCTTATCGATCCTGTGTAGGGATGATATAGATTACCTCTTAATCTAATATTTTTTCTAGACTTCTGTAGTAAGTAAATACAAGTAGATGTTTTGCTCGTTTCAGCATTTTACTTCATCTTTGAACACTGTGTATTAAAATGCTTCGCTGATTTTACAGGAAAATATATTTTAAAACAAGTCAGATACAAAAGAGAGACAGTAAATCTGTATGTGTCATCTGATCCATCTAGTCCCCAGTTAGCTCAATCACCTACCAAGAATAGGAAAATTCCTTGACTTCAGCTCTAAAGAATATTATCTTATGCAACTAGATCATGAATAAGATACCCAAGATACTTCCATCAATTAAATACATATATCATTGAAATAAATTCATCTGTTTTAAACACTTGTTTTAATAGTCCTTTAAGAATCTGTGGTGTGATGCTTTCTAACTGTGCAGCAGAAAAACAGATTTTTGATATGAAGAAATAAGTTGAGACGACCGTTCTATTGATACTTCAATAGTTTTTTTAATGTCCTATTTTTGATGTTCCAGAAGATGCAACGATTTCAATTGAGCAATATGAGGTCAATATTGATTACCCTTCCCATCTCATCATTGCTAATGGAGGCATTTACCATACTATTGTATAGGAAATTAGAGTTTTTTTTAAATAACTAACTTTCACATGGTTAGCTGCACCAGGGAACTGAAAAAGGGGTCTGTAGGCCAGAGTTGGCTTGTTAACAAGTATTATAGGAAAAATTGATTCTTACAGTTATCCTAATGCCAACTGTTTCTGGGAAGCTTTCAAGTCCTTCAATCCATAAGGTAAAAACATGAACTATGATCACTGTTGCAGATATTCTTATGCAATTGTTGGAATTAATCTGACCGAAATGGCATACAGCTTACTTAAGAGTGGTGATTTAAAGTCTCATCTGTACAACGTGGTCTCTGGATTGCCACAAATGGAACATTTCCATCAATTTTACTGTAAGTATCTGTAGATTTTCTAGTACAGATTACTGGGGGTAGGCCTACAACATAGAGTGTTATTTGGTTGGTTGATTTATTTTTGGAGTGCACCTCCACTTTTTTCTCTTTAGCCCCAGCAAGCTGTTTACCTTCAGGACCAGATATTTGAAATGTAACCAATATTTAATCACTGTGCTACAGAAATGTACGTTTCAGGAATAAATTTAGGTGAATTTCTGTATCTGCAGTCTGAAAATACAGTACTTGCAGATTTTTCTTTTATTCATTATTATACTGTGCAAAAGGTTGCTGCTGACCAGGATAAAACACTTCCTATTTTAGGGAATTGGACAAAGTCTAAAGGATCATTGTAGGTTTAACTAGCTCAAGGCAGAAAATTGTCGAGCTCATTTTTGTAGATCTGTATTTTATTTTCTTTCTAGGTTATTTGGTTTATGAGTTTGACAAGTTCTGGTTTGAAGAAGAACCAGAAAGTATTATGCACTTCAACCAGTACAGAGAAAAATTCCATGAAAAAATTAAGGGTCTTCTACTGGATTATGATGCGATATTAACCTTGGGAGATAAAAAGAAACCTTAACTCCTCTGCAATATATCAGGTTCTGCATCAACAATGGAATTACTCATTTGGCTGAAAGTTTTGTAAGTTTCACCAAAAACTGTATAACAATAGAACTTTTTTACATAAAAAAATAATCTAAGTTCAGTTAAGAAAGCTCGGACAATCAACCTCTGTTTACAGCTCTTTATATGCTACTCTCCAAAGGACAGGGTTATTGTGTTTATTTTTGTTGTTTTGTTTGTTTTTTAACCCAGAAGTCTGAAGATCCCTGGATCACTTATCATTTTTTTATACTTCTTGGTGCAGGAACACAAAGCAGATATTTATTCTGCATAGTGCATTTCATTAATAGGTTTATCTGTTAATTGTCTTTTAAAACTTTTTTTAGTTGAAATGTCCCTGGTTTTAAGCTTTTTGCGTTCTCATTCTGTATGCGTAGTCAATAGTCCACTTGTCAATGTTAAATTTCTACAATGAAGAGGTTGATGATGGGGATGTATTAGTCACAATTTTGGAAAGAGGCTTAATCCATCAACATACTGATGTACTTACTACAAATTACTTCTGGCTAAGGAAGTTTTTTGTGTGTGGATTTGTACCAGCAAGTTGCTATGCCTGGAAAAAGCTTAATTTGCAAACAAATAAACAACAACAAAGAAAGAACCACAAGTCAACGGTGTGAGGATCTGATCCTCAGAGTAAAGCTACTCTTTCTAAAAATACTGCCGCTATAAAAGTTTTCCGTTCTTTCTGATCTGACTTCAGCTGCTCAGACTGCTTGACTTTGTTGTCAGCCCTTTCTTTTAGCAGCTAATGAGAAATTCCCATTGGGAAGTACAAGAGTTGAGTTCACTCATTTAACAAAAAAAAAAAAATATTGCAGATGCAGCCCCTATTTTTTGAAAATTAATACTAGCCTCTAATAAAAATGCATTTTGCATGGATAAGTGCAACTGTGACACATTCCTTAATCATGGCATCCTCAGACAATCTAGTCAATAGGACTTCATATCTATATTTTGTCTAATTATTGCTTAAAGCAGCTTTAAACGGATTTGGTACAACCATCACTTCATTTTCCAAAACCTACTATTAAAGAAGTGCCTTCTGCTTTTTTCAATCAGTGTTTTATTTTGATTCTGTAACCAGATCATAGCCTTAGAAGCTCAAGTTATTTGGGAAAAACTCTTTCAGTATATAAATAGCACACTGGCGCAAAACCTGTATGCTAATACAAGCTTTCATGGTTCATCTTTTATTTTTAAATCATCGCAGGTAAATTAGTTAACTTACAGTCAGTGACTAATCATGAAGAGGGTCCTGAAGAATACAAACACTGAACAGGAGAGGAAAGGGATGAACCCCTTTTTTGTAATGAGTGATGTTACACTACATAAATAATACATTTCTTAATATAATATGAAATATTACGTCTCCCTGGAGAGATTAAAAGCCCAACTGGACAAGGTCCTGCGCAGCCTGCTCTAGGTAACCCTGCTTTGAGCAGGGTTTGGACCACGTGGTCTCCAGAGGTGCCTTCCCACCTCGGTAATTCTGTCTTGTATAAATAGTGACTTCTTGCACTGCGTGCACCCAATTACTCTTGGTCCCTTAAATGTTGGTGATCTCTTTATTTGTGGGAAAGCACCTGGTCACTGTATACTATATATATATATATATATATATATAGTATATGCAGGAGGTAGTGCAGCTCTGTTTACTTTTTATGATGCCTTAGGTATAGTAACAAACAGGTTTTGAGCTTACCACACACAGGGTGGAGAGAGGTTCATCTCATCTATGTTGGACTGACACTATTCTACTAAAAAAAAAAAAAAGGTAATGTGAAGATGCTTGTAGGGTATATTTATGGTTATGCTTTGGCTTTAAAGCAGATAGATTTCCACAAGGGTGATCAAGGGACTGGAGCATTTCTCCTTTGAAGACAGACTAAGGGAGCTGGGTTTGTTCAGCCTGGAGAAGAGAAGGAGGATCTGGGGACACCTTACAGCAACCTTCCAGTACCTAAAGGGGGGCTTACAGGAAAGCTGGGGAGGGACCCTTTGTCCAGGAGCGTAGTGATAGGAGAAGGGGTAACAGCTTTCAACTAGAAGAGGCTGGACTGAGATCAGATATTAGAAAATTCTTCACTCAGAGGGTGGTGAGGCACTGGAACAGGTTGCCCAGTGAAGCTGTTGATGTCCCATCCTTCTAAGTGTTCAAGGCCAGGCTGGATGGGACTTTGGGCAACCTGGTCTGGTGGGAGGTGTCCCTGCCCATTGCAGAGGGTTGGAACTGGGTGGTTTATACAGTCCCTTCCAACCCAAACCACTCTGTGATTCTCAGGTAACAGAATTGTCCACAAGAAGCCTGGTTCTTTTGCTGTTCCTGCGAACTTGGAGTTCTGTAATTCTTACCAATGGAAGAGCTGAGATGCTGTGGAGAGCAATCTGGGATTCAGATACTGTGTTGCTGCTCTGTTTCTCTGACCCCCTGCAGAAACTGAACATTCCTAACAGCTGGCTGAGGAAGGGAGTGGAAAGGAAACTCTTTCTCAGCAGCTAGAAAGTTAGTTATTTACTACTTCCTAGCCCCAGCTTCCTTTGTGTTTATCTTTAATAATTTTGATATTGCTTGTAAATCTCCTTTGCAAGCAACATGAGACTAATCTTTTGAATTTCGGAAGGGACCCCAGGATGTCTAGCAGCAGCAGGAAGGGAATCCCAGAATCACATTTACTTCCCTCTACCGCTTGCTAACAATTAAAAAAAAAACGATTGAGCCATCTCCAGAAAAAACACAACCCACTCCGGTGGAGTCTGCAATTTTTTTTTTTTTTTTTTTTTTTTTTGCAACGGTTGCTAACAATCTCCACACCAGTCTTTCCAGCCTTGAAACTTGCATTCAGCTCCTTGGTCATAAGGAGACTACCACGTAACTACTGCTGAGGCTTTTTGAGCATCAAGTTTTAGGTTTCCTGTCACACAGCTAAGACATCTTAGTGTAGAACATAAATTGAGCCCTACATGAAATGTATCTTCATTAGCTTTTCATTTTTTAAATCAAAAAGTGACCTGGGATTAAACTCCATCAGCTTACGAAGGAAAAAAAAGTAAATAAAATGAGTGAGATATATGGGAATGTATTAGCTTGTACGTAGTAATCGTTTAAGATGAGTATTTGTTAGGCTCCACTACACTTCCCCAGTAAACGGTTAGAATTTGCATGTAGTTTTTGTGATCAAATACCCCAGTCCTTCTGTTTAAGTCACTCTATGTAGAATAGTACCAGGTCTCCCCGTTTTGCACCAGTGGTAGGGTAATTGTATTATGGTGGTAACTAGAATATGGGAGGGGAGGGGGGATGGTGAAGCTGTGTTTAGGGAAGGGAAAGAGAGTGTTTAGAACAGTATTTTACTTGTCAGTGGTATTTTGTACTAACTCTCTTACAGAATGACAATCCTAAGGTTATGGAAGATTCAAAATGGAGGTAGGCCACCTTTCTGCAAGTTGATAGAATCAATTTGTTGAACATCAGAACTTACTGCTTGTAGTTTATTCTAAGACTCTTGTAAATTAAAACCTTGTTAAATTCTCTTGCTGTTATTTATTAACTGTCGTGTTTTACTTATTAGAACTTGTAAGTATTGTTACTTTAACATGCTGCATCGTCAAAGCATTCACTACACTGTTTATATGCAACAGTAATATTTTAGAAAAAATTAAAACTGAAGACAAGGCAGTTCTCTATTTTTTTTTGTTCCTGTAGCAACTGTTTAACAGACTACCTCCCTTCCTGTTGTTCCAGCGTATGTTTGAAATGTGGTGCCACTCCATGAATAAATTAATCTGAAGATAAGTAGAAACTTATTATAAATAACAATAGAATATAGTCTTTCAATAAACAAGCACGTTGCTTCTTAAGTAACCAACTTAATTGGAAAGCATGATTTGAAGACAACGCTACTTAGGAAGAAACAAGAATATTTTTAAACTGGTTGTGCTTCTGTCATTTGATACTGTAAAAATATGACATTTTGCCTAAAGAAAAGGGGCCAATTTAAGCACCTCACATAAATAGTTTTGGATTTTCACTCTTTGAGAAAAAATGTTTTTCAACTAGGATGGAAAACAAAAATCCCATTGGTTAACCTTGTCTTAGGAATTATTGTAATAGAAACATTTGTATTTAGTTATGTGGGAGTTCAGTAGTCAGTATTGAAAATATGGCTAGTAATTTTTTTTTGGTCATACCTGTTTTGTGTTGCTGTAGTAGAAAGGCAATCGGTCTTTGGACTGATGTTTCTTGTGCCAGTCTATATGTTGTTTTTTGGGGGGGGGGGGGGAGAGGAAGACAACAAGACTGCTTGTGGGCAGTTTCTTCTTATCACACTGTGCTTAGATAGCTGTATACTAATTGGAATTTCTGTTTACCACAATATAAAAGCAATAATGTAAACGGTGATGTCTGTGTAATGGAAAGATGTTTACAATGGTAGCAAATAAAGAATGAGTTATTCTATAACATCGTCAACGTTTGCGTGTTACGGCGTATTAGAGTTGTTAGAAAACTAGCAGTTTACAGTTAGCCATGCCTTCCCTCATATCGCAATATGTGCTGAGAGCTTTATCATGCTCTTCTAATTCCCTCCTCAGTTCTGAGAACTCATTTTAGAGTTCTCTAAGGTTCTTCTACTGGGTTTGCATTTTTGTCTTTCCTAGTAGCCTTGTATCACAAGTTGTAGAAGTGGTATGCAGTGGAACATTTACGTGTGTGGAAGTTGAACTGGCAAAAAACAACAGCAAGAACAAATGCTTGTTGCCTCACATTTTCTAGTTTCAAAATCAGAATCCAAGATAGGCATTTAAAAATCAAACACCAGAAGAAAGAAAGTGGAAACATGTAAATCTGAGAGATCTGCACAAACTCTCAAGATCCTTCTGGTGCTATAGCGAAATTCTTACATACAAGATTTCAAGCAGACTTGCATCTGTTTTAACAGAAAATTGTGAAATAGACAAGTCAGTTTGACACATCTGATAAATTTTTGTGTATTGTGACCTTTAACACTTCCTCCCTCCCTCTTCATGACCATGAAACATGTTTTCCTTAACCAAAGTCACAGCTACAGCATATTGCTGGGACTGATGATGTTGAGCTGAAAGGAAATGCTTTCTGCTTTATTAGCTGAGGGGCTTCTCCAGGTCCTTCCTTCACTTTGTTCTACATCTGACCCAAAAGACCCGCATCCCTTTATCTCTTTTGAAATTCTTTTGGTCCACACCAATAAAAGCAGGCCTCACTTCCTTGATATATAGTATACACAAAAAACATATTGGGTTGGGAGGAGGCAAAGAATTGTTTTGCTGAGCCTCTGTAGCTACAGGACTACATTGGTAGCTTTAGGGGTATATCACAAATAAGGTTATAGAATATAAGACAATATTACACAGGTAGACTGCCATGCACTGCCATGTTCCGCTGCGAGTAGTAGGTAGTTATTATAGCTCCTAACCGTCACCAGGTATCTCCAGTACCATTTGATAAACATGTGCAAAACAAAACAAAAATAAAAAAGTTACACAACAGGGTTTTATTTGAATGGCTAGGACAAGCTCTCTCTGCATTAAGTGTGCAAGGATTTTTGTTCAGGAGAGCAAAGTTCAGGAACAAACTTTGACGGCTGGAACTCTGGCAAACTTTTCCAGAGAAAAAGGGAAACCTTGGTTTATTTTGGTTGTCTGGCTGTTCCCTCTCCCCAAACCAAGAAAGGATCTTTTACTTCCTTTACCCCCTTCCACCATGCACTCATCTTCATACAGGCTACGTTAAATTATTTGCTTAGTTTTCAAATTCTATTTGTATTTCTCAGGTGGCCTTTGTTTCTACTCGCAAGTTTTGGAGACCACGTGCTTCTACTAATGTACAAAAGTGCCACTACATAAGAATTACAAGATTTTACCTGTAGGACTCCCCCCACCCCCCACCTTCCTTCAGAAGCATAGAACAAGCCTTGCACTGCAGAAAGATCCCACTCCCCCAACCCCAAGACGAACAAAACCCCAAATGTCGAGTTGGTCAGTTATGTAAATACCAGTTGTTTTAGAAAAAGGGATGAGGAAGCACGCATTCAGGAAGCTTAAACAGATAGAGCATGCCAGAAAAGAAGAACCTGTGGTACATTCTCTTCTAATGGGACATGCTTTGGGAGATTACCTTCCACCACTTTTTGAGAGCATCTTTCACTGCACTTAAAAATAACTTACTTTCCATATTTCATTGCTTCTATTTCCGGCACTGAAACACTTATGCAATGACACTGCTGGTACAAGCATGTAACACATTTTTTATTACTAGCCATATTCCAATTTAATGTTTACTGCTATATTTTGTTCTAATTGTTTGCCATCATGCTAATCTATGTTTTCACTGAATCTGTCATGCTGATCTATTATTTTTTTTATATACTGAATAAACCAGCATTTAAACTGACCATTAAAAAGTTACAATTGTTGGACTTGTAGCACTATTTTCTAGTGGAAAGAAAAATCTTTTCTTTGAACTACAGGCTAAGGCTCAGTAATAAATGCAACTGCTTCAGTTTCATTCTTGCTACAAACTTACGCCTCCACAAGTATCTGAACTGGCAAGCTTTAGTTCCGGACCAGCCTTACACGTTTATGTCTGAGACCAAAGGCAGGCCCAGCATGCTGGAGTACAATGCAAAAAGCCAGGAGACTGAGGCATTCTCCACCATAGGTGAGCTAGCCTACCAACTCCTACATTATTCCTTCGTATTTTCTCAGTTTCAAGAGGTTTTAGTCTAAGCCCGACTACTCAAATTTTTCTTACAAAAACGGATGCAACAGCATCAAGGTGGTGGTTGGTTTGCTTTTTTTAAATACAGTTAATACGTCATTTCTGATAAAGGCATCTTCTAATTACAGTGTATATTCATATTACTGAATTACCAAGAACAGACGAGAATAAACTGTCAGGGATAGCAGCAGAGTAACACCATTGGAGCCCATCAACATGACTACAAGCTAAATGGGAAGAGAACTGGTGAGCTGTGCTCCCTACCTGTCAGGCACGGATACACAGCTACAGGTGCCTTCTCTGATCTATTGCTTCTTCATCTAGGCAGGGTGTAGGCTCACAGAGCTTGTGTACTGCCTTAATTTTGTTTCTTGTTTGTTTCTGTACTGCACCTACTGCCGGGAGGCCTGATTACCATAGTCTCAAAATGCTGCTGCAAAACTACAAATAACAGAAGATCTGTGATAGGAGGGATCCAGAAGCTTAGAGAATACCAAGCATAGCACACAGCTTACCAAACAAAAGCATTCTCTCTTAGTTTGACCAACTGCACCCTTTTGCTCCCAGAGCCCTCATACACACCACACATCCTCTGCTATCTTCATTAACAATGCAGTGCCTGACACGTAACATCCACTGCAATACAAGCTCCAGTGCCACTGTATTGGCCCCCTGAAGGTGCTTTTCTCTTTTGAGTTGCTTAGACATCAAATTTTCAGTAGGTTTAAATACAACACACAAGCTTTCCATCTGCTTGCTAAGAAGTTACATGACACAAACCTTTACACACCCCAACAAACACAACCTTTACCTCTAATGTCCAGAATTCAGGTACTGTAAAATACTGTGATAAAGGAAAGAGGTATCATTCAACTTTCATACACCATGATTAAGTAACACGAAGGGTAGATTAGAATAACACATTTCTTAGTGGCTTTTTTCCCCTCCTCCATTTAAAGTAGAGCTTTATAAAACAACCTCCCACTCCCCCATCACTTGCTGTCTCTTTGCAGGCAGCACCCCCCTGACCACCAGGCTCCCCCAGATCAGACAAGCAGAGCTTATCAGCATCCGGTCACAAGTTTCAGTTCCAAAGAGGAAGGAGATCTTATCTTCCCTCTTTTCTTCTATCTACAAGATTAACAACCTTAACTAAACTCTACAGTTCACAGACTAAAAACAGTCTCTATCTCAGAGCATATCAATCAGCTGATTTACTTGCACAGCATGCCCACGCATACAAGTAAGACTTTAAATGTTCACTCACATTTTCTTGAAGGTCTTCATGTGACTGTGTGCTGGTCAGACAAACTCTAGCAACTTTCTTCTCACCATCTTGCAGCAGATCTTGCCATCAAATAGCCAACTGCCAGGTGGCCATTGGGTGTGGTCTTGGCCAGGTGAGCAGCCTTACAAAGTATCTGGAGAAAATCAGCTCATCCGGCTGCTTCCTCTAGCAAAGCAACACTTAGATGATGATGTGGCTTACATTTAAAAACTTTGTTGGGACAGTTGTGCTAGCATGGCAAGGAAATCTTGCACAAAAGAATCACCTTGTAACACCAGAGATCTTTGTGGATGCCTCTCCTTATTAACAGGAGTTGTAACAGCAACATAACTTCTAGGATAAAAGCTCCACTGCCAGCCCCTTCCAGTAGAGCAAAA
Organism: Cygnus olor; assembly: GCF_009769625.2. Taxonomy (NCBI): domain Eukaryota; kingdom Metazoa; phylum Chordata; class Aves; order Anseriformes; family Anatidae; genus Cygnus; species Cygnus olor. The sequence continues at coordinate 37,042,670 of NC_049172.1, read as the reverse complement.
CTGGCAAACCCTTTCAGGATGAAATGTTCTTCAGCTGTGATCTGTGCACCTCTAGGGCTGTGTGGGAGATTGCTGATTTATTTTGGGGGTCTGCAAACTGAAAAAGGTCCAGTCTGCTTAAGGAAGTGTTGAAGATTTCTGTGATAACTTACTTAGCTGCCAGGCATTTACAATAAAACACCCTGTTCTGGCCTTGGCATGTGAAGTTAAAACACTCAAAGTCATATTCTTCAGAACAGTGACTGCAGCTTCAAATGAACGTCACGATTTGATATGCATGTAAACCAACTTACTCGCAAGAAATGAAAAGTAAAAAGATCGAGACAAGGATATGTGAGCACAGCCATTAACTCAAAGTGCTCAGAAGTTAACAGATTAACAGCTTTTTTTTTTTTTCCAAATTAACTTTATATACATACAGAGAATGAGATGGTAAATTTCAAAAATTTATGTTTACTGAATAGATATATATTATCAGTTCTGTAACCATCATGGTTGAGAGGTTGAAAGCTTACCCTGTGAAAAACATTCTAATATATAAAAACTTAAAGGCATGTCTAGTAAGCTACAGCAAAACACAGGTGGTTTACAGAATACCTGTGGGTCTTAAAAAGTATTAACAACTGTTTTCACCAAATGTGAGCATAACACAAAAATGTTTCAAGAAGCTGGGCAGTGTGAGAGGCCTACATGGGTTGCTTGTTGCAGATGGAATTAAACACGTTCAAGTGTTAAACAAACAAACCAAGGCATGGAAACAGCAAATGTTTTTGTTCTGAAAACTGGTGTTGAAGATTCAAAATCATTTGCCTCTGTAATAAAACCCAATCACCTACTTTCCCTCTAGCATGACTTTAATAGTTAAAAATCACATCTGTGCAGTGTATTTTATTTGTTCACATTACCCTATTTGTGGTTAAAAACCACTTTATCTGACAGTTTAAAAGCATTCTTTTAAAACAAAAGAATTAAACACAGCTTCAGCTAAAAATCTGCAAGTTACATGGATGCAATATACAGGAGTATAAAAAAATCAACAGTATTCTACAGCAAATATTCTCAAAGCAGCAAACAAAGATTAGGCATATAGGCATGATCCTGAACTGAACAAATATGAATTATAAAACAGCTAACAAAATAATAATTAAAAAAAATCCTCAATATCTGTATAAAAGAAGCAAGGATTCAAAGTGCAGGTGCTCCCGTTTTCATTTTAACATATTATTCAGTAAGCTGATACAGGATACTATTTATTTTATATAAAGTGACAGTGTTCTCAGTAAGACTTAAACATTCAGTTACATTATCTTGCAGATTTTTTTCATTATTTCTACTTTACACTGTTGTAAATGAAGACTTATGCAATACAGGTTTTTAACTTCTTAATCTAACAAGGATATAATAGGTTGGTGGTAAAGGTTAGTTTTAAGAGCTAAGCTATATATGCTGTAGATCCAGCTATAGATTTATTTATTTTTAAACATCTTTCATTTTTTTAAAAGGGACTCCACCGATCTGTTCAGGTACCTGCATACACTGTATTTGGAGCACAACAGCAAGGCTTCCAAGTCTACTTGTTAGGAATACAGCTCCAGGCATGGTCATGCTGGAGAATTTCCCTTGGTGGCCACTGCTGGGGAAGGACTTTCCCTCTGCTCAGATTGGTAAAACTGGAGGTGGCTGAACCCAGAGAAAGGCAAATGGGCTGTGCGTCCTGTTGGAGCAGAAATCATCACATTTAACCACATTTGCCTGACATGCCAGCTGGACTTGGAATGCACTTCTCATTTCTGAGTGTACCATTCTCAAGCAGGGGAAATTATGATCCAGGCAGGTATCAGTGAAGTGTTTCTTCATGTATTCAAAAAATAAAATTGAAGCATGCATTAAAAAATGTTATCCTCTTTAAAAAAAAAAAAAAAAGTTGTATGAAATAAAGTTATACTTCTGGAATGCTGCCTGGAACTTTATTTCACCCCGAAGTCCTATTCAGGTTGACAGTGTCCCTTTAAATTTTAGGTACTGTTTTGTTTTTTTTTTTTTCCTCCCAATAATCAGATCTCTGTATATGTGTATTTTAAAAATGCACACAAATATCGGCATTAAGTTTATATTTAGAAGTTAAGAACTAATCTTTACCATTTTATATTGACAGCAAGGTTAATAATACACACACTTCACTGACAACTGTTATTTTTTTTTCTGTACTTTGAATAAAATTTGCATTCGTGTAACATTTCCCACAGAAAGAGTGATTATATTTCAAGATAATTAAGTTTGCACCCCAACATTTTCACATTAGTGAAAACAATCATATTTTGAAAATACCAGGGCCTGTGCCAGGTACTAATAAATACATAATAAAAAAAATAAATAAAAAACCCAACTGCCTTTTATCCCGACATAGTAGAGATTTCATAGTCACTGGCCGAGGTTATTGGTTTACCCATCATCCTTACATTTTTAGCATTAGTAATCCTAGCCATCATGGACACAGGCTTGTCAAAGTACCTAACCAGCGCTGGCTCAGTCAAAAGGGAGGCTAAAAATTGTTCAAAGGTGATAGCCCAGTCTCTGTCAATGCTAGTGCTTCTATGAAGAGAAGTGGTGTGGTTGCTCCGTACTAAAACGGTGTCTTCACCGATGTCCTCGCAATGCAGCTTTTCTTCTTCATGTGAACCTGCACTCAGTACCGAGTAGGAGGACATCGAACTATCATCTTTTGTATCGTCATCGGAAATGAGCATGGAAGAACAGGCTCCGTTGTCCCTGGGAGAAGAGTCTTCGAGCTTAATGTCTTCCATCTGCATGCCCAGGGTGCTGTCGGTGCAAACTGCCTCCTCATCGTTGGTGGCAAGGCTGCCTTGGAACGGCTTGTGCTGTTCAAGGGGGTACTGCTGGCTGTCTTTTTTCTGAAACAGCTCGCTCTGAATAGTTTTACTGCAATTGTTACTGCTGCTGTCTGTCTCTTTTGTGGGCTGCACCGTGAAGAGCTTACCAACTTCACCTATCTCCAAAAGCAAGCTTGTCACAGCAGCGGTAGCGTGGTACAGATCTTGCTCATTGGGGTCTTCACTGAACATATTATACATTGTCTTGCACAGTTCAATGAACTGTCCCTAAGCACAGAGGGAGGAAACATTAATGAGAGCAGAAAACAAATTCAGCTTTTGAGATCTAGTATATCAGTTTAAAAGAAGTTTGGAATGGAGGCAAGACACAATTGTTTATATGATTAAACTGAAATTGAAAATACTCTGTGTATACTCTAGAAAGCATTTTCTATGATTAGACAGCCAGATGTGCTGCTGCCTGCCTGTCTCAGCTATTTACAATAAACTGCTGGTTGTTCCTTACAATATATGATAAATATATCTCTCTGCAGCCACAGGAGGGCAACAGAGGATGAGCAGTGAGACACAGCAGTAATTTTGGTGGCTTTTCTTGTTGGAAGAATGCTAAGTATAACTAGTGGCTTGATAAAACTAATGAGAAGTAATGAGAATTGAAGGAAGTGACTGGCAGTACTCTCTTAATTGGCAGTGGTAACTCAGTTCAACGCAAGCCTTTCAAAATTCAAAACTGACTAATAGGAAGGAGATTTGCTTAGGGCTACCTAAAGTACGAAGTATTGTTCTAAAAGGAGTACACCTTCCCTATATGCTCTGTAAGGAATGGCTGTCCCAATGGGTCTTTATCCTCCTTCACTGCAATAAATCTAAGGCAAATAAGACTGATAGTATAAATTACAAAATGCAAAATGCTTCTTGCATGTAATGTGTATTAGACATTATGTGGTAGCTGGTAATACTCTGTGTCCTATCACCCTTTGTCTAGAGATCTAAATAAAAAAATATCATTCCTATCTGTGCATCTCACTTTTAGGATGTTTTGGGAGCTGAATGCCAGTATGTTGAAGACAACTAACTTCTATATTCAGCTGACTGCTGTGTTGGTTAAAAAAAAAAAAAAAAAAAAAAAAAAGCATCTGCCTCAAAATAAAACCTTTAATTAGCATGAATGTATGAATATTTGTAAGTATGCAAAAAAAAAAGTTTAAAGTTCATTAAAAATACGTGTCAGCAGAAGTACCTGATTCAGCCTGGGCAAGTCCTTTGAGTTTTTTGCTTTGGATTTATTCTCTTGGCTCCACATTCTCAGGTAGTTTCGATTCTCTTGTGAACTCTTCTTGCCTACTGTCAACAAAGTAACCAGAGATGCAGAAAAAGTCCACGAAGAAACTCTACATTAATACTTTTTTCCATTTTCAAAAGGAGCGTTTTGTCAAGAAATGAAAGATGTGTGCATACCTTTGTCTGTTTTCAGACTCACTGTAACAAACCCATCGTCTACTCCCTGTTTGTTCCTGCTGTCTAGGCCAACAACTAGGAAGCAGAGGGGTGGGGAGAGAGAAAGATTAGTGTAGTCTTAGCTGCATATATACATTTCATGTGTACAGTGCAAAATAAAGAAAACGTTCACACTACAGAAAATGCAGAGTAAAAATGGTAAGACTAAACCATGATTTCTGCTTATTCTTAAATGTGCTCATAAATCCCTTATAATAATATAAATACTAACACAGGGACCATCTTGGGTTTTGTTTATGTAGTACAACGATTATTAGCTTGTGTTACCACAACCCAAACAGCATCTAAAGAGATTCAACTGAACTACATTTTGGTATATCTGTTGGCTCCAGTTTTTAGAACTTCCTAAGTTCTGTGATCCAAATATATCATGAAAGCCGATATATTTACTGCCATTCTCCACCAAGAAATATTATGCAGCAGTTATCACAAAATTAATTCCATAGTAACACACTGATGACATTATTCTGAGAGCATTTCTCCAAAGCACAATCCAGGGGACCCCTTAGCATACACACACACCTCTAAGGATACCAAACTACATACAAAGGCCACATACTTCTTTTTACAGAAAATAGTTCGCTTACAGTGTATAACCCAATAAAAAAGTAGCTTTTTAAGAAGGCATGGTGTTTGAAATGCATTTTGTTCTTTTCAGACCCAAGACAAAAGATGCCTACCGTGCGTACATTCTGGTGTAATGTCTTCAAAAAAGTACTGTGTGGCTTCAAAAGCAGAGTCTGGCTCTTCTTGCTCAGGGGATGGATCTAAACGATATCATAAAACTCTATTTCATCAAAAACTCAACACTTTAATCAAAAACTAGAACATATTCCCATTGATAAGAGTTTAGAATTTCATTTTTTAGAAGTAATAGAGTGAGGATGTGAAAGGTTGGGGATCATCTGTATTCAACTCATGGGAAACGAATCAACTGGATCTACTACTACCTTGTTATCGTCGTTCCACTACCCAAAAATCCATCTCTGTCTGACTCTTTGCCTTCAGAGGCTGGCTTGCCTGTCTTCCCAAGTCTAACTTCCATTACATTTTTCTGTGCAGCTCAGCATGTCCTAAAAAGGACAGGAACCCCTTCCTAGCTGGAAACAGTCTATCATGATTGGGTATGAGCTTACCAGTTCCTGAATACCAGAACAGACATTCTTAGAACTGGATCTCTTCTGCTTAATAAATTTTTGTTTGTTTCTTTCTTTCTTTCTAGTTAAGCTAGTGAATCACTCAAGCCTACCTCCAGCAAACCCAGCCGTGAGCAATCAAAGCACAAGGAGTGAACGCACCTGTGATACAATCTGGATTTTAAAACAAACAGTCTCTTTCTGAAAACATTTGGACCAGCTCAGTGGGAAATGCTAGAAGGGCTGGGGACAGAAACAAGTAACCAGGGCACACAGGAATGCTTCAAGCTAGCTTCACTGTTAAAAAAAACGTATTATGGTAACAAACCCTAAAGAACACTGTATTTATTGTGCAGGGTGGAAGTCACCAGCCCCAGGTAAACTTGCAAGAAACCCATACAAACGGCCTTTTTGTGACAGGAGCAATAGAGGACTGCATGGTGCTTTCAGACTTTCTAAATCCATTTCTGACTAAGGTAACGGCTCTCTTATTTTACTACTGCATAAACAAATAAAATAATTTGTACAAATTAATTTTAATTGGGACAGCTATTTGTTTACAACTCTGCTCCAAATGTCAGTTCTCACCAAAAAGCAAGCTATTTTAATATAGTTTACTTACCAGGCAAAACATGCATTTTGTACAGCAGCTTTAGCTTCTCTGTAAGATCTCCATGGCATGCTGCACCTAAGCAGTATTATATACAATATGTTAGCACTCAACATTCAATACCATTCTATTTACTATTGCTACAATATTGCATTTAGAAGCTACTACATTCACTCTGGCAAGTACTATACTCCCTTTACAGCCCAAGACAGATCATAAAACAATCATTTGAAATTCTAAGATCATACAGCCTGTGGTAGAAATACCAAAAAAACACAGACCAACTTACTCTAAATTTTGCACTTCAACCTTAGGTTCTTTATTAAATGTCTATTTTGTAACTCTTAAAAATATCCTGTGATCATCATGTTGCCACTAAGAAAGGCCTCCAGCTAAAAGTTAAGAAGACATTTTTGTGTGGACTTATCTTCCTGATATGAGGATCCAAAAACATCACATGACTTAATAAGATGTTTATGAGGAAAAAAAAAAAGAAATTCAAGCAAACACTACTCATCAGCCACAAGCTAAACTGATGTTTACGCAATACCCTATATCCACTTCAAACCCTTTCTTTGTGGCCTACAATAAAATTAGCTATATGAAATCCAAGCAGTCTGTTGCAGACTATTGTATTAATTAAGCTGATGTTAGTTAATTTGAAAGTACTGAAATGACCTATAATCAGACTTCTTCATAAATCATACTTTTTATGACATACAAGTCATAAATAAACGAATTAACATTCATTAACAAGGTTAAGCAAAGACTTATTTCACCTTACAGTGTCAACCTACCTCTGCTACGCAAACTACAACAAAGTATGGACTGTACAATCATAGTCTATAGAAAAGCTTATGATTGCAATAAATACACGTTAGGCTGAAAAAATAGGTGCATCTACATTAGCCATTTTGCTTGTAACCTGGTGCCTTTTTTAAGTGCAAAACCTCCTTATGTTCATATCTGGTATACCACATTGTGCAGATGATGTTTTCTCTTCTGGTGAAACGATGTCTTAGGTTATGCACGCAGGTACCATGTGATGTGTTGCACTGGTAAAGGTGACATGAAATAACCCAGGTACAGAACAGGCTGCAGTTCTGCGTCCTACAGCAATGGTTAGGGATGCATTCACCAAAATAGCATTCAGGGCACAGGGTATCTTGTGACATCTGTTGGCTTCTTCTCGCTGTCCCCAGGTGTGATGAGAATTGAAAAAGCTTAAGTGTCATTGCTTTTTCCTTTTGTCCTGAAATGGATCCATGTGTGCTTCCTAATGCCAGGCCCTTTTTCTCCTCAAAATGTACATGAATGAAGACAACACAATGCAGGACAAGATGCCATCTAGGTCTCTCCTGGGAATAGGTCAGAAAATTTTTGCAAAGGGAAGAACAGCCAACTGGCTGGTCTCCTTCTGTTACACTATGCAGGTGCCAAGTCCTTTCTGCGCATAAAGTCATATGTGCACAGTTTTTCAGTCTTCTTTGAGACCATTAACAAAGTAATTAAACAGGTTAGAACTTTATTCTGTTAATATAAAAATGAGTAGCAACATACAAGTGTTGGCCTCAGTTGTCCCTCTCATGAACACATGTAGAGGGCGCAGAGTACTTGTACAGCAGTTAGCTCACAAAAGGATCATTGGAGGAGTGGTGAGGTTAACACATTGCTTTCTCAACATTCTCCTGCCACAAGTACTTCAAGAAAAGCTTTTCAGAAAAAAAAATACTCCGATACTCCTTGAGACACACATTCTTCTTGGTGCTGACTTCTTCGTGAGACCAGCAAGAGCTGCAAACACTAGCAGTCACTGAAATGGTGGAATGGCCACATGCTCCAAGAAGGGAGTATTGCACAGAACCAAACACTTGATGGGAGGTAGGGGGCCACTTTGAGTCCACATGGAAATCTCCCTAGTTTACTGGGATCCTGAGTCAACAACAGATGTGTTTCAATCCAGTGTGGTATGGGGTTGCAGGTGAGCTTCCTCCTGAGTGAATATCCCAAATAGCTCGTAACTAAGGATGACAGCTGTTTCTGAGCAGCACAACTCCTACAGCAAACTGATCAAGACACCTTTTTTGTTTGAACTTCCAATAACATGATACAGGGTAAACATACAGCAAGAAATGCCAGGTTTTTCTATCTTTGCTCAGCTGAGGCCTTAGAAGCACCTAAAGTAGGAGGTTCTTGAGCTGTTCACTGCAAGGTTTATGAAAAGGATTCCCAGTTATAATTACATCTCTCTCATATCCCAAGGATTTCACGCTGATGTGAAAGAGGGAACCATGTGCCTGTGCTGGCACACAGAACAGCCCTTCTTATTTATGTTTCATGTAGCTGCTGGAAGGAGTCAGCAGCACCAAAGAGAGGCTTTGAGGGAACAAATCCTTGTGGCTACACGGATTAAAGCCATTGAAAAATAGTAGCGAAAAGGAAATGCGTCAGAAGCCAGGGTTGCGTCAGCAGGCAATAAGCATCCTCCAGCATGGTCCAGGACTAGGAGGCACATGAATAGGATGTTTGTTTAGGAAGGAGGAACTCAACTAAGCAGTGCCAGAGTCCAACAGTGCTGTTTGGACAAAACAGTAAGAGAGGACACTGCCACAGGTCACCTTTAGAATACCCATCCCTCTGACCACACTCTCCATCCAGGGCAGTGACAAAGAAAGGCCACAGAGTCCTCTATTGAGCAGGTGGGTCTTTCTCCAGCAGATGCTACTCTGTGTTTGGGTAACTCTCCTACCCAAGGCATATAGGGTGGATGAGGCAGACTGAAGCAGCTGCTGTTTGTAGAAGTTTAAGTCCCTGGACGTGGAAAAGTAAACTCAAACAAATCCCATGCTGTTTTTGTTGACTGCTTTCTTTGTTACCATGAATGTGCTGCTTTACGGAAAAAAAGGGGTGGGGTTGAAGTCGATTTTTAAATTTCAACACATGCCACACTGGGCTTGATTTCTGAAAACTGTGTTTTTGTTAAATGAGCAGTTTTGTCTGCTTTGCCTATCAAAGGTTTTAGTTCAGTCATGTTGGCTTATAGAGGCACACATTAGCACAGTTCATGTTTATTTCTGTTCACAATGTTCAATATTGTTCCTTGTTCTCATTGCTCATTATTTGTTCAAAAAAATTCTGTCTGAACCAGTAACAGGCTGATTGTTACTAACAGCATCCTGCAAGCAGTAACCATGGGTCATGTCTCAGAAGGCCATTAGGGTTACCTAGCTAACAGTCTCTCAAATACAATTCAGAAGTGCATCACAGCGCATTGTTTTTTGTGTACAATCAGTTTTACTGTCACGTAGCTATTCTGCAGCCACAAAAGAACAGGTATTACCACGCCTGTAAAGAGATTTTAATGCAGCCCTGATGCTTAAATGTTCTCACACTTAAAAAAAAAAAAAAAAAAAGTAAAGCTAGGGCAAATAATAGGCTGCCATGAAATCACCCAGAGGACTGGGCTGAGATGTTAGTTACAGGGAGTAAGGCCTCCTGCTTTATTCAAAAAAAAAAAAAAAAGTAGCAAGTGTTTGATGGGCAACTGAGATCATGGTGTGCAGTTTTCTGACAAAAAGCTGTTCTCCTCGTACAGCTGCAGGCATGCATGACCACTGCTCAGAAGCAACCTACTCTCCTCAAGGCAGCTCTTCTTGCTTTCTGATGCCAGAGACAAAGAAAGTCAAGGCTTCCAGGGATTTTTCTGCCTTACAGACAGGAGGAAAAAAAAGTAAGCTTTCTCCTATCTGCTGACAGGACTGCTTTCACCACATGGTCACCTCTTTCCCTTATGCCTAGCTGGGACAAGGTTTCCAAACCCTGTTCTATTATCATGTCAGCTTCTGCTTTACAAAATGGGGGTGTGGTTTTGTTTTTGAATTTAATGCCCATCTCTCCCCCTCTCCTGTCCTGTTTCCAGTTTTCCTACTACATAGAACGTAAATTCTTTCCTGTTTCTCTCTGTCTGCCAACACTGCTTCTTTCTTACGGGGCAAGCAAAGCCAACATCCTCACTCTGTCCTCCCCCTGGCCCGCATATGTGCGTATAAACTTCTCAAAATTCATATTGTTTCTGAACAGTCAGGGGAACAAGTGCTGCCTCTCTCCCTTTTATAAAGCTGGCAGCACTGATAAAAGGTACGCACTCCCAGATTTCTGAAAAAGTTTAAGGAGCAGATGACAGAATGCAATATAACTCAAAGATGAACAGAAAAATGTTTTTTTTTTTTTTTAAAGAAAAAAAGACTTCCCAAAAGGAAATACTTGGACTAGAAGTAACCACACCATTAAGCACACAAGCTGCAGGACGTTTTTGTGAGTCAGTCATCAGGAAAATCCAGGCAGGTGTGCACAGAAAATATATGACAGCAGCGTTTTGTGAAGTAGTGTTTTTTTTCATTTAATCTTTAACTATAAAATGCAACCAAAAGTGAAATTCTAGAAGGTTACAAGTTCCCTCTGAGAATTCATCCTTCATACAGCACCACTTCCTTCAGATGGTATCTTGAATTGCTGGCCCTTCTTCAGAACCAAGCCCACCTACAAAAGGTTGCATCAAGGTGGAATACAGCTACAGCAAAAACAAGTCAGTTGCAGACTGGACGTAGGCTGTAAAGGGCTCCAATTAAGCCACAAAGCACTTTGGTATGTTGGCACTGATGATGTCCCACAAACATCCTCTTCTGGGATTAAGTCTTTTAGATGCACATGCACTTCAGTGGCAAGCAAAAAGAACACAGCTGAAATGGTCATGTAAGGTATCGCTTTCCACCAGAAGCTGAGGAATTAAGTGGAAAAGTAGGCAAGTCTTACCAATAACAATAGAGAAAGACACCACCATCCTTTTTGAAGTTTTTGTTTTCTGACTGTTCTTGCCAGCACCCACTGAGTATAGAAAAATCACAAAAGAAGCAGCTACTCATTTTCTTTACATCCTTCTTAGGTTATCCTGAGAAATATTCTGTGGTTAACAGCCTAGAGATACCTCCACAACAGAAAGGAGGTTTCAGACCTCCTAATGACAAATTGTTTAGCTGCTGATTCATATGAATTAGGTGCTTTTAGAATCCAGAGAGAGACACTCTTTGTTACAGGCGCAGACTCCCAGAATTTTCTTCTTTGGATTCATAAGGTTTTAAGTGAAGCACTCCCTTAGGACTTTAAGGGAGACCTACAGCTGAGCTCTCAGCTGGGCTTCCTGGGAGAGCTGTGAACATCGCTTCAACCACATACGGGGTACAGGCATGAGGCCATGACCATCACACTGTGGGTGTGCAGAGAACCACAGTGAAATGCACAGTGCGGGCATTGGGTCCTAATGGGTATGTAGTTCTTGTTCACATGTGGTCCTTCTCCCAGTGCAACACACCACTGCCTAATTTAGATGCACCTACTGAGTCCAGCCTGAACCTCTGTGGGAACCACTGCCACAGGCACGATCAAGTTAACTCCACAGTAGCATGTACAGTTCTTAAAACAAAGGTGACTGACTTATGAAAACAGGCATATGTCAAACAAACTCATTATCTGATGACTAATAAAACATCTGTTTGTGACAGATTGGATCCCCTTTAGAAACAAACTGATTTGGTCAGATTATTTCAAGAGTGCTATGAATTCTCCTTACTTAGCCCAGACACGAATTCACGGAAGTTGATGAGTAAGTCTCCATTTTCATCCAGAAGCCTGAATAAGCGTGCAGCTAATACATCTGAATGGGTTCCACATGCCCAAGGAAAGAGAAGAGCAAACATCCCCTTGAACTGTTCAAAATCAATACGGTACTGCTCCAGATAAGGCAGGCTGGGATCATGCCGGTCAATAGCATTGCTGTTTCCTCCCCAGTAGCAGCTAGTCAGATGTTCTGCCTGAACACAAGGCAAATGCTGTGAGATTGTCATCACCTCTGTAAACAACTCATCACTTAGCAATGATAAAAGATCAAATCTCTTACATGCACCCTCTTAACACAAGACTAGCAGATGTATTTCCATCTACCTAGCCCTTGCAATTCTGCAAGGGATTTCTCCTCTAAACAGCACAAAGTCACTTCCCTCTACAAAAAGAAAAAAAGGAAAAAAGATAAAGCAAAACTTTTTCTGCCTCACATATGGATGAAACATGAAATACCTGTTTTGAACTGAGCAGTAAGCAACTGTGACTTATGCATATACACAGGCAGGTCATGCTCAGTCACCCCTCTCAACCTCACCACACAAAGTCAGAAAGAGGGGAAGTCTCATGAAGTCTTTACTTCCAGAGTGTATGTAAACCAGTATGTACAACCAATTACTAAGATATCACTATATGCCACTATATCTCCATACAATATGTTAAAGCATTAACAATGGCAAAAATCAGCTAGTGTGACATGAAAGTATCAGTAGTAGAATAAAATGATTCCATGATCAATTCTAAAACTTAGGCATAGAGAGACATACTTAAGTTTCTAAAGAGTGATCAAAAACCTCTATATTCACTTTTTTGTAGTATTAGTTTACATCAGCATATTCCTTTTTCTCCCCTCAGACAAATCACTTAGTGCATTACTTCTTTCCTGAGCTTTTAAAAACCTTTTTTTTTTTTTTTTTGTATATTCAGCAATCTAGCAGCTAACTCAAGTTTGCATTAAGATATCTGATGGTAACTCAAACCCTCAGCCTGGCCTTGAGAAAACTACAATACCCAATCCCATATCAGATTTAAACATTTGCTTTTCCTGCAAGCACAGGATCACTTCAGCTTTACCTTGAAAAGAGCATACAGTTCCTCCAATTCATCGATAGTAAAAGAAGTCTCCGTCACAATAGTTCGTACCTTTTGAAACATAACATTAACAGATACAGATTTGAAACCCCTGTATCATGAAAAGCTAATTTAATTTCAGAAACTGTCAGACCTTAATATTTGTAAAGAACGTTAATTCTGTACTTACCACATTGCGCTTTGTAGTATCTTCAAGGGTTTGAATAACTTTCAGTCTTTGTTTGAATCTCATTTGTTCAATCAAATCTGCTCGGATACTTCCAAATTTCTTACGACAAAAAAAAAAAAAAAAAGAAAAGGAGGACAGGATAGTGTGGGTATTAGTACTAGGCTTTACTTTGATGTATTCAATATATGAATTTAATTTTGTGAAGGATCATAAGTGGTACAGTTCAAACTGCTGCTAAGGCACTAAGCCATTTATTTTTCTAACACACGATGAAGTTATGAAGACTTTAGAAATTTGTCCCTAGATTCTATTTTTCCCAAATAACTTATTTTATTTTGAAAGTACTTTATTAAGTTATAAATCCTCACATTTCAATCTCAGTAGTTAGAAATTTCCATGGCAAATCTCTGTGAACAGATTGTTTCACAACTCCTTCTGAAGGGTTTTATTTCAGCTTCTCCTGGAATATCTTTTATTTGCCACAACACAAAGAAGATATTCAGACTAACTGGATCTGTAACAGCTGATACAGGACAGTATAGCAGTCCTTACATTCCTAAGTATCTGAAACCAACCAACAGGAATGCAACTTCCATTAGGAAGAAGATTCTCAAAAGTGCCTAAGTCTTATTTTCAGGTTTCCCCCCTGCCCCCACAATGCACGTAAGTCTCAGGGAGCTCCTAGATACACTACAGAAGCATCCTAGAGGAAAGCCTACTGGGAATAACATTTCATGCTCTCATATGTAGAGAAATGACTACTGTCTAACATTTCTTTTTATGAACTATAAGTAAACGTTTTTTGCCATCAAGAAAACACCTGTAACGTACTTAGAAATGCACAGAAGAGCACCAAAACCAATAATGCTACCTGTAAAACTAAGAGGGGGTGTGGCAAGATGGATTTATACTGCCAATTCAATTGCATCTAGCACATTCTTGTGTGGCCAAGTTAGCACTAAAGTTGTGATGCTACTTGCACCTTTATCATGTACCTTAGGAGTAAAAAGATGTTTATGTGCTTGGAATATTTTTAAAATAAAAAAGTCTTCTGAAAAAAAAAAGTAATCTAGATAAACATCCAAGAACATCAAGTACCACAGAGGTCACAAAAGTCTTGAAAAGAGAGGCTTTTTGTGCCTCTGAAATCACATCTATTCCAGTAATCAGGGACAATTCTCTGGTTTGGAGGAATAAAAGGAATTAAGCACGTGACAACTCTGAAAATCCGAATTTACAGTCCATTGACAGCTAGTGAACAACGCACAGGCTTCTAACTCTGCAGTGATTTTGCATTATTTCAGTCGCTTCTACTGTAATCATCACAATACCAGGCTCCTGAATTGATTACCAAATTCAAAGAAAACATAGAAGATCGCTTACAAAAAAAGTATTTTCAATAAATAAATAAATCACTGGCATAGTAGATTGTATTTGTTACTTATATTCTCGTCAAACGTTTGTTCTTGTTTGACTCAAAAGAGTCAAACGTTCCTCAGTATATTCTATGCTGAAGGACAAACTGAACCACGTTAATAAGGCATGGAAGGTTTAGGGGCATAGGAAGTGCTTCTGAAACAGCTGTCATATTGTTAACATATACCTACATCTTGAGCCGAAAATACTAGTTAAGTCTGTATGTCAATACAGGAAAGGAAAAAAGGAAATTAAGAATTAGTCCTTTAAGTTACTTTTTTTTTTTTAATAAAAAATATCATCAGTGTAATCATCAGGGATATTTTAATTGTTTTTGTTTTTGTTTTTTTGTTTTTTTTTTTTTTTAAATTTAAGGACAATGAAACTCATTTACAAGTTTTAGTTTTCTTGTAGGCTTTGTTCTGTGCTTTACAGATATTGGTTATTACCAGCTCATTTCACTTGAAAATATTTTACCTTTGTGACCCTGGGTCACTAATTTCTCTATTATCACCAATCAGCACTAGCTGAAAACTTAAAAAGAACAAAGTTCCACTGATAATGGCAAGGTCTCGTGAAATCCCATTGATTTCACTAACATTGCAGTTGGGAAAGGCATGAAAATCTTACAATAAAATTAACAGTTTGTGAATTACAAGTTCAGCCTTTTGTTTGTAAGCTACTTTTTGGTCGCGAGCTGCTCTCCTGTGATGTGGCATGCTTCTTTGCAAGACAGCTGCAAAAGTTTAAGTTAAAAGAAAAAGAGACTAACCCCCTAGCCCATTTTGGCCTTCTGAGATGAATACTTCTTCCATGTCCTTCCAATTCCAAGCAAAGCCAAACTACAAAGAACCAAAATCCTCTATAAAGAAGAACTGTTGCAGGTTGGCAAGTTCCCTTGAGAAATCCTATCCTACCTCATAGGAAGATCGGATTAGTCTGAAGATATCCACCTCGGGATAAGGCTCTACATCATCACTGAGCAACGAGTGAAGGTGAGGAATGGGTGGAAGAGTGCTGTCCTTATTAGTTACGCTGTCCAAATACCTGGTGAGAAAAAGAAAATTAAATGAGAAACCCAGGATTCATTTGTACTCCTTCCCTTCTGAGGGCTAGTAGAATAAGGGTTACATATAAATTAATTAAATGTAAAAACAATCATGTAAATTGAATGAATTTACATGATTTTTGACATCAGTGCATGTCAAGAAATTGGAGGTTACATACAGCAGTAGCAGATCGTATTAAATGACTCAACCTAGTCTATTGGCCTCCTGTTCCACCAAAATGCATTTGTCTACCTAACGTGTCTGAGTTCTATCTGAGTTCATTCTCAAAACAATTTCCCTTGAGATCAATCTTTTTTCTTAGCAGCATTTATGTGATAGCAAGTAAAAGATGATGTAATAAAAACTATGCAATCAACCAAAATAAGTTTCTATAACTAGGTTTGGGAAGTTTATTTGAACGTCTTGACAGAAGAATTTATTTTATTGGTCACTAAACATTATTTTAAGATGATATAAAGGGCACTGTATATGGGTGGAAAAGGACTTCAAACATGTAAAAGATTTACATTTAGTGCACTGGTTTGAGTATTTCAACGCAGCAGAACACAAATCAGAAAAGGAAGCAAAAAAAAAGAAGAAACTTTATTTTCTGTAATATATACCTTCCCAAAACTGTCATGGCTTCTCCATCATCTTTACAGTTGAGCAGCTTATCTACATTAGCATCGAGGACAGCAAGTGCCAACTGAAATATCACCTTTATTCCTTCACAGAAGAAACAATCCACAACCACCACAGCACTCTCAAACGGCATTACACTGAGGAAAAGAGTGAGGAACCAGGACAGGGAAATAGTGGATATTACACCCAAATCCTGCATGCAGTCATAAAGCTGTGGAACATAGTCACGAGCTAACTCTTCAAAGACACCCTGATCCACCAACGCTCCTGTTGAAAATAAATAAGGTTAGATGTCCATTAATTTGGGAGCAACTGAACACATCATCATTTAGGGGAAAAAATATATATTTTTTCCCCATCTCTAGATACAAAAAAGAATATTCTACATGATTCTTATATGAATTTCTTGCTTTCAGGTAAGTATCAGTAATAATTTCACTATTAAGCTGTACATACAAATTGAACTGTAATAAGTTTTTTTTTTTTTTTATTGTTTTAATTACACACTTTCTAAGAGCCAACGAATTGTCAAATATGCTCTAGGACCTATAGAAGTTACATTATGGCTTAGTATTTAATACTACCAACAGAATAATACTTTTCAGCATTACCTATCTGAGGCAGCCAACGTGACATGCCTGTGAGGGTATGGATTTATCTTTAAAAAAGAACCGTCTATGAAACATATCTAAGCCATAACATAAGTATCTTAAGCAGGCCAAGACAAGTAATTTCTAAAACTGTATGAGTATCTCAAACATTTGTAAGCTACAGTAAAGACAGCTTCTACTTTCACATACGCAAGGAATCTGCTATCTGAGAGCAAAAGCTTTCAGATACTGTCGCTCTTTCGAATCAGATGTGAACAGACACAAAGGTTTCTACTGTAACTTGTCAAAGCTCCTGTTTCCACCTTAGTTAGATATCTGGATCATCTAGAAGTCCAATTTTAGCCTCTCATCTCTTTTGGATTTACCCTATTAAGCCCATTTTAGAATTGCATCTAATCCTAAGTAGGTGAAAAATTTAACTATCACAGTATCTTTTTAGGAAATTGCTTCTACCCTCCTCACTGAGCACACTGTTTTACCATGAGCGTTCAAAATTGTTTCTATGCCACAAATGGATCTACACACATGCTTGTTTCAATAGGAGCAATATCAACTCAGGTAATTTTGTACTGCCATTTTAGAAGATTTCTTCATAACATACCAACAACTCTCGTGTTGTAGTAGTCAGGTAGCATACGTTCACACAAAGCCACCAGCAACCAGAAAGCTTCCTCTTCCTTTGCATAAAGGAGAAGTACTGAAGTGACAATATTCATAGCCTAAAAGGAAAGAAATATAATTTGCTAGACCCCTTTCTTCAATATCTAACACAGTAAGTGGGCAGATAAGTGCTTACTGTAGTTAGGAAATTAGCTAAACATCCCCATGCAGACCCCAAACTTTTCCCAGTGCTCACAGAACAGCTTGAGAAAGCATCAAATAAACCACAAAAATTAGTTTTAAAAAATAACAAAAAACAAACAAAAACCACACGAGATTTCTTTGCATAATTAGGGCCCTACTGAGGTCTGCAAGCATCCAGTTCCACTGCTACTGATATTCTGCTAATCGGTGCTCTTAGGGAATCTGAGTCCGATACTGACAAAACGCCTCCTAGAGCACTGATGATGATCACTGAACTCCTTGCAGAGGTAGGTTACGTTCCCCATGCTTTTTGCCAGTACAAAGCACATAAAAACTATGGACTGAGACAATTGTCTGTTAATAGTGTTAGTCACAAACAACTACAGCGTAGTGAAACAGAAGTCTCTCATTGTTGCTCACTCTCAGTGTTCGACTGTTCACCTGACAGCTTTTTCTATGACGTTTCCCTCCATTTCCAACATCACAACATTGTACAATGACCTCTGAATTGTTTGCTCAGATCCTTTGACTAGACTTCTGTTAGTCTGACAAAATCGAAGTATTTCAGTACCATTTTCTTCTCAGTTTGCCTCATTTCAGATCCTGACTCATTAACATTTTAGGACTCCAGTTTGATCATTACCTATTTCGAAACAGCAATTAATGTTCAACTGAGATTCAGAACAACATTACAACTCTGTCAAAGTCTGTTACTTCCTTTTATCTTGTCTACTATGTATGAAACACTTCAGTGCCTGAATTCTCACTGTAACCACGAATCAGCATTCTGAATGCCATGGACCAAGTCTCAAGGCTCTTAACAATTATCATGGCAGCTTTAGGAACTAGAATCAGTGTCTTTCTACTGATCCTCTGTTAAGCAACCTTTAAAAAAAGGTTACTGTATTGTATTAGTGTTATATTTGCTATTAAGTAATTTATGATGGTATCTGTTAGAATTGCTTATACTTTCACTCACTCATGTTGCATCTGGCAGTATTAACAGTCAGACATTAAGTAGGCTTCTTAACACTTATGAATTCAGGTTTCTTTTATACAAAAATAGGTAAAATTTGCAAAAAAAGACAAAAAAGGGCCCAGGTGACTACTGAAAGTTACGTAGAAAGAAAGAATGATTTGGGACTGGAAACTTGACTTGCATCACAGGCATAAAAACTCTAAAACAATGTACTGTTCAGCATTATCTGTACCAGTACATGGTTGCAATGTACACTGATATGCTCTAGAGTGTTCTTTTACGTTTGTTTTGTTTTGCCTGACTGAATTGCATCATTGAAAAAAGTAGAGGAGGTTTTGGAGGGTTGTTTTAACTAATTCATTAAGAAGGCCAAAACTTAAGGCTGAGCAATTAGAAAGTTTTTTTTTTTTCCTGCTTAAAAGAGTTCCTGAAGAACCCTTTCTTTGGGGTTCATTTTTTGTGCATCTGTAGATGCACTACAGGACAGTTCTGTAGTTATCTTCTGCCCAGCTTCTAGATTTAGAGGCAGAAAATATGCCTACAGAATGCTATGTAGGCCCTTGTGTTAAATCCCTCTGACCTCAGCACTACTGTAATTCTGCAGTGCTGAGGCTTCTCTTCACAACATTTTACCAGTATCAGTGTACTTACATGGCCAAATACCCAAATGTGTACAGCTGAAGAAGCAGGAATAAGAGGAAAGAACTGGAATTCCAGAAATCGAAAGAGTGCCAAGGTATTTCAATTACCTGACAATATCCTATGTTTGGATTTCTAAAAGCATAAGCTGTCAACACTCTCCTTAGAGCAGCAATACCCATCTCATTCTGGAAAGCAGGGTGTTCTGGGAGGGAGCGATGCAGATCCCTCTCTATCTCTTCTGTAGCAAGGTTATACTTCCCCATCGATCTCTCCACTAGGTCCTCATAATAGCCAGGATGAGTGGCCATTTCATTAATGGCTCCTGGGAGTGGGAGAATGGTATTAAAACCACAAGAAAAAGCAAGGCTTAACAGATACAATATCTCAACATGATGATGATCTTCTGCTCTCCTTTCATTTTGAACATCAGTTTTAAAATCCAATACACGCTTCGAAACAAATGTGAAACACTAGTTTTGTAAAGGTGATTTAAAAAAGTATAATGCTTAGATGATCTTATCTTCTCCTCTAGAGAGATTTTATATTAAGGTTTTGAAAAATAAAAAAAGAGAAAATAATAAAGCCTCTCTTTTTCATCCAGGATGACAAAGGAGGCATGAAGAACAAAAAAAGCTGTGCAATCACATGGTATCATGAGCTTCCTCTGCAGCTGGCTGTGGGTTTGATTACCCTAAATAACTCAGAACATGCCTCTGAGAAAGCTACTTGCCCTGAGGAGGGAGTAGATTATGTTTGGTTGCAGAAAGTACAGTATCTCAGCCAAAAGTGAGAGACGGGAACTCCTGAGGTCTATTCCTGCTTCTGAAAATGACTCTGTCATCTTGGGCATGTTTTAGGGTTACTATCACACACTCACAGGGTTGCTATGAGATTTCACTGGTGACTTCAAAACTTACCTGGAAATGACAGTCTCAGCAACAAAAGAAATCAAGTGCCAGCACACAGTAACGCACATTGAAAAAGACTGATTATAACTATACCATGAAAACTAGTCCAAACTATTAGCCAGATGCAGGACAGATCTGTGCATCTTGTGTATATTGTCTGAAAACATCTGTTTAAAGCCAAACACCAAAAAGATGACTTAAGATCAAGCATTTTTAGCAAAGAAATGGAAAACAAAACAAGAAGTATCCTTATGTCATCATACAAAGTCCTTGGTGTGCTCATATCTTAAGTGTTGTAGGTAGCTGTGGTAAGTATCTCATGAAGGTATGGAGCTAGAGAAAGCATACAGAAAGCAAAAATGTAAGAAGAAAATCTGATTTCCATTTAAGTTGTAACAAAATGAATAAAATCCTTCAGCTTTGAAAAAAGGCCTAAGGGGACACAGATGTAGAGAATCCTCAACAGCATAGAAAATATGGATGGACAGAGAATATTTTCTCACTGTTTTTCACATACTGGGAGCACAGCAGCATGCTTAAATTTTGGAATTGCCTGCAAGAAATTATTGTGAAGGCCAAAACATTAACTGGATTCAGAAACGATTAAATGAATGCAAAGTAGGCCTGCTGGTGGTTTTTGAACATCTAGAAGCCCCTACGCTGCTGACTTCTGTTAACAGAATATACACTGTGCTTTTTTTTTTTTTTTTTTTTTTAATATTCTTCCCTAGGTATCTGAGCCTTGTTTGAGAAAGGATGTTTTCTCATCTAGACAGAACTTGTCTAAACCAGTCTTGTGCCTGTTAACGCACAGCCTTACTTGCTCCAAATATTTTTGCATGCTTATTAACTACACCCTTAAATACTTTTGAAATCCTCTCTCCCCTCATGCTTTTGCTTATATCCCACAGTCATATTCTGAATGAATATTTACCTGAAAACAGTAGCCAAAGTTCCCCCCTCATGCTTTCTGGAATGCCCTTCAGCACAAGGTCTCTCGTCTTCTCGGTACGATACATACAGACTCCTTGGCCATATTCAGCAAAGTGAATCTTCCACGCTTGTTCTTTCAAAAACTCTTTAGCCTAACAGCAATGAAAGAAATGCATAAAGATGGGGCTTAACATTTTTAATAGTGTTAGAAAGAGAAGTGCTAAAAGCCTGTAATGTTCTAACTTTCCAAGGGAGCAAGAAATAACATGGCTACAGTCCAATTCTCTTCTTAATGGGTTGCCTCCTCCCATTTCTTAATTTCTATTCCAGTAGACCTTACTGTTAAAAGAAGACTATTGGAGCAGTTGTACTTCAGAAGAGGCATACAAACTCTCACATGTGAAATGTTTTGTTTTTGAAAAAAATATTGCCACTCGTAGAGACAAGTCTGTGGCAGAATGAAACTTTGCTGGGTCAACAGGATGTATTTTAAAGAAAACAATTTTAACAACTTTTTTCAGTCAGGTACCGCACTCAGACATATTTTTACCAGCTTGGGGTTGAACTCCTCAGGTGACCTCCGTCGATACATAGTCATTAAAGCTTGAGTTGCTGTTGGAATGCCATTGCCATTGAGATTGAACTGTCGCTCTCCTTCCGACTCAGAGCTGAGGCTTTTGTGTGTGCTGGCAGAAATGATACTATTTGATCTTGTAAACACCTGCAGAAATCGGTCATGAACAACACAGGCATAGGACTGAACCAGTCTGGACTTTTTTACTTTCTTTTACTTCAAAGTTTCTGTATGCTAACAGCTAACTCAGACTGAGCAAATTAAATCACCCACATACAATCAGAGTAAGAACAAAACATAATTTAAACCAGTATAAAATAATAACACTATCTGCAGTTTCCTCAATAATTTCCTCAATTATTTTGCTCCCCTCACTTGAAAAAAAAAATTATTCTAAAGAAAATTGAACACTGTCAGACTGTGATTAGGAAGAAAAATACTTTGGAGAAAAAGGACTCTGACTTCTCAAACAGCTTTGAAAACTTTTACTACAGTTAAGATCTCATACAGCAATTCACACTATATGCCTAAAATTGAAATTAGCAGTCATGTATGTCTACATATATAATCATATTACTAACTGTAATAGTGATGGCAATCATTAATTTGTGCTTATAATTCCATAGGTAGAAAAAGAAGTTCCATTTAGGGAAAAGGTAAGAAGTTTCAGCATTATGCATACATGCATATGTGCTCTGGAATGCAACTACAACACACCGATTATACCTTACCACCAATAAAGCAAGTCAAAAACTGACTTTTAAGATTTATATGGCCAGCAGGGTAGGGCCATTCAGCGCAATACTAAGGTATGGTTTAGTACATAGTTGGAACATGAGGTCTACCTACATAAAACCAAAATGATACAGCACAAAAGCCTTGTCTGCTTTGAGACCTGAACTGCTAAGCTTTGCTGGGTTAAACAGATCTGATGAGGCTGTGATATGGAGCACCTAAATTCACACAAAACTTAAGAATTCAAACAGAAGCCTTGATATTCATAGTGTCTGAGAAACATTCATCTAACTACATCTTTTAAAAACTATTTACTTTGCACAGGTAAATAGCAAAGAAGTTCAGAACAGGACCACCTGTTTTTAGTTCAAACCTTCTGAAGTTCAAAAACAGTGTATTTATAATCTCATACGTCCTTCTCTGAAGGATCGAAGTATCCAATTCAGCAGTTTGACTTGCATTAAAATAGCTTTATATTAACTGATCTTTTCAAAATACTAAAATTCAACAATTATATTTTGACTTGGGTAAGTCATATTAAACAGTATTATTCAATTAACCAGATAGTTAACCATGCTACTTTTCACAAAAGATGCACTTTGATGTTAGAATGTGGCAGCAGGAGTTAAAGTAGCTCTTCCACTTCAACAGTGATTTCTCTTACTTCTAACATGAAAAAGATATTCTAGTCATAACATTTTAACTGTACAGCTTAGGGGAAGCTAAAGGCTTTACATCTAGAAGGTAAGGTTTCTGTGTACAAAGGTATAGCACTTAAAGGTTTTTGTCTTCTCTCTTATCGCAACAATTGAAACTCCCTTTTAGTAAACGATACCTGTTCCCCTCCACATACCTCATCGTCAGAGCTCATACAACTTCCAGAAATATTTTTTTCCAAGTATATTTTTGAAGTTGTTTGTTGCAGAAAATCTGAGATCCTCTGTACAAGAAAGTCTCGGTCTTTCAAGTTGGCAAACAGGAACGTCATTCTGTTTTTAGTGCTGATTGATAACGGGCTGGGCAACACACTGGAGCTGTCTGCTTTTTCCACTATTGTCACCTAGGAAGAAACAGTTAGCAACAGATTAAGATCTTTAATTAATCAAGTTGCCTGGTTTAAGAAACTAAGTACAATAAACTCTTGTCCCTTCCTCTCCTATATCAAATCATCATGAACATCCCTCTACTGGAAAACAGGGTATGGATTCAACTGCTCACAAGTCTGAGGATGAAGACTGTCATCCCCCTACAACTGGCTTCTGCACATTCTCCAGCAAAACTCCTTTGCACTGCTTAGTTTATTTTACTCAGGCTTTGTTTTAAAAGTAGCAGTAGAACAAAATTTCTTCTGTGGGATGCAGATCTATGAGCTTTTTGTAGGACCTCCAAATCCCTCTCTTGGTCTTCAATGCTAAAATAGGCTGAAAATCTTGCTTACTTTTTACTGCTAACACATGTGAATAATTATTATTTTTTTAGTAACTCTCCTGTTCTACTATCTTATAGCTGCATACTGTAATAACAACTGTTAATGCAACTCCATTTTCATGACACACAGAAACCTGCAACTAAGGGAAACTAACCCCATACTTTTCCTTACAAAGGAAGGCATCCAATCCGTGACGTGAAAGTTTCTGTTTGACCTTCAGTTGTTAGTGGTCTGGTCACTAATCTAACTGAACTCCAGCCTGTAAACAGTACTCACACTACAATCTACCGAACACAGGGCACAAGTTCCCTGAACTTTTAGTGAAGTGTTTACACCAAGAAATCTCAAGGATAAGTCATACATGATGGATGAATTCTTTAACAGCTGTGTGTTCTAAGCATTACCAATTATTAGCCTTAAAAACAAATTAATCCAGTTCGTGCAGTTCATACTTTGAAGAAAACACAAAGCATAATTCAAAGCACTTTTAACTTCTATGACTTTAAACAATTTCCTAGGTAACAATAACTGTCTTACTGCCTTTGGAATAGAAGAGGGCACATTTTGGCTTACCCGAAGTATCTTTTCTTTTTCTTTTTCTTTTTTTTTAAATTTAAAGTAGGGATCAATGGTGAGACATTAGTGTGTAATATTCACGTTTCTCTAGCTAAAAGGATAACTGTTTTTCACATATTTCCTGTGAAGATATATTTAAAGACCTCAATGAACAGCTCAGGTCCTAAATCGCCTTTCTGTCCTGTGAACTTCCGTTTATTTTTCTGTTTGCTACAAACGTGTTAGTTCTTCATTGACTTCAAGGACCTTCACCAACAGCATAATTAGCTAAAGAGTGTTCCTATGTTGTTTTCCTATTCCACTTAAAAACTGTTTGAGCATAATCAGCACAAAAAGAAGAATTTATAGAGGCACGGGACAAGCATTATGGCAAGCGTGCTCTGCTCTAACGAGAGCTGAAAACTGCTTATTGCCTATTGAAGTAGAGACACAAGTATCTGAAGTGCTGATCTTGGAGCCTGCACGTACTAGGAGCAGCGAACAGTGCAGGCAGCTGCTGAAAATCTTTTCCAATCATCATTTCTGAATCAATGCTTTGTTATTGCCTTATCTGTCAAAACATCTCCAGAATGTTCCAGAACACTGGAATTAGGGTCTGAACCAATGCTTTAATTAAATAGAAAGCTTCCCTTTTCACTATCAAGGGTACTGATCTGTTGATCCAATGGCTGGCGTTATCCTGCGTGTTACCATTCTCCTTGTTGGTGCTGGAGACTTTACCTGTTCAGAATAAAAACACTTATTCCTTCAACTATTTCTTAAAGCTTTGAACCCCATGCTACTGCAGCTGTGATTATCAAAAACAGTTGTTCAATTTGTATCTAGGAAAAGAGGTCCAGTTAAATGCAAACCTTATTCCCCTTCTCTAACACTTTACTCAGAGGACTGTTGCTCCCTCTGAATTCCAGACAACTAGCACAATCGTAACTGAATGTCTCTGCTCAAGTAACCAAGGTCATTGCAACACACCATGGAGAAGCTGTACTTCAAGGTTTCCAAACAAATACTATTTGTTTTTACTCCTAATGACATATGGGAAAAAAAGTGCTTTAAATATGCCATGGTTCTTCAGATAAGCTAAACTGTCCTTGTTTACATGAGCTCTGCAACTGTTCCCAAGACTTGACACATTTTTCCATCAACCCACAAAGCAAATCAATCATACAAAATCTCCCCAATACATCTTATTTCGTTGCCTCAAACTTTAATTATTTTTTACTGAACACGTATTTTAAGCAACCAACTTTAAAAAGGGCAGCACAAAAGCACTTGTTAAATGCTGGCAAATATTTTCCATATACAGGAATAAATAATTGCAAGTTTGTCTGCATGAAGAGACAATTCAATTCATTAGTATTACAAGTCTTTTTACATCTGACAGAAGCAAATTATCTGACAGATTCTTTAATAGAAGTTCCACTCATCTATCTAGGAAGTCTTATCGTCCCTCTCTATGAGACAAAAAATATACCATGAAAATGTAAATCAGAATAACAAATTATGTGAGAGAAAGAAGTCTTTAAGGTTGTAAAAACTGACAGGGAATTCCACGTGAATTTTAGTAGCAGGAACTTAGTTCTAAGACACACACTCATCAAATATTACTTAGAACACATCAGAATAGTATGCTCAAAAGAGGTTAAAGGGATGAAAAGAGGTTTTCTCCAACAATGGGGAAAAAAATTAGGACGCAATTTCCAATACAGTATTGCTTTATTTTTTGCCCTATCAATCTACATATATAAGTATTTACCTCTCGAAGAGGGATAATAAGGCTGCACAAGTTCTCTTCCTTACTAGTAAAGCAAATGTAGTTTGTAGAAACAAACATCTGACCCAAAATATGCATTTTGTTGAATGGAGTCCACAGAGTACAGTCTGTATGTCCATCTAACTTCTCATCCTTAGGAAGTCGAAACAACGCACGGTATCTCTCACTCTTTGCTCTGGCATCAAGATCCCTAAACAAACAAACAAAAAAAACCACCACAAAAAGCTGCCTTTTGTTTAAAGGCACCTGTACATAATACATTTTAAGGTATATTTTATACAAGCCATTGCAAGTTACCTACAACATACAACTCCGTTAAACACGTTAAACACAGCATGCAGTGGAAATAGTTTGCTTGTAAAAGATGTATAATCTCCCCTGCTGGAAGATTCCAAGACTACATAAAAAAACATCTGCCACAAATGACTTGGATACAATGACGCTGAATACTCAGAGGGAACAGGCTAGGTGATTTTTTGGCATTTGGCCCTATTTTCTGGGAGTGCGCGCAGTGAATCCAGTGATGGGACGCAAGGCAATGGCCTTAAGTTGCGTCAGGAGACGTTTAGACTGGGTATCAGGAAGAATTTATTATTGGAACAGGAGGTTAGGAATTAGAATGGGCTGCGCTGGTAGATTGTGGAGTCGCCATCCCTGGAGTTATTTAAGAGACACGTGGATGTGCTGTTCAGGGAAATGATCTAGCAGTAGATTTGAGTGTTAGGTGGATAGTTGATGATCTTAAGAGTCTTTTCCAACCTAAATGATTTTATGATTATTAAAAAAAATAAATGAGACCACATAATATTATGCCAAAAATGTTTCTTTGATGTTGATTTATTAACACAATGGAATCCTTAGGGCTAGAGTCTGTTAATAATTTCAGGATCTAGTCTTGCTAATGCAATCAATGTAAAACACTGAACAGTAACGGGCCTGTACTACAAAAGATTAGACAAACCTAAGGGATCAAATGCATGTCAGATGTCACCAAGTAATGAGAACTATCGACAAAAACTGACTAGTCTGTTATATGTCAATCATGTTAGTGAATGATAGAAGGAAAAAATTAAAAAGAAACTATTAAATTGCAGTGTGATATCCATAGAAAGATGTAAATTCCAGACTTTATTTCATGCCTTGGAACTTCATTTCATTGCTTGTAGCTCTACTACTTTAAATAAGTTCTAGATGGAATTCATTATCTAGAGTCATTTTTTAATTCCAGTTATAGGACCAAGTATGAATGCTAGACATGTTTCTTGAAGAGGCCTTACAACAGATATCTAATGCAGCCAGTGTCAAGAGATGCATAAAAGCTTCTGAACAAGTGAGAATGTGACTCTAATGTGTCTCATTTTGCATATTTGCATATTTTTCTGCTCCTATTTCAACAGGAGACTAACTAATTATACCTAAATAATTCCTCACCTTTTGCCATCACCTAGAATCAATCATTCTTTTTTGGAATAACACTATATAGCAACATCATTAGAAAACTTCTAAACAAAACGCTGTAAGTAAAAGGAATGAGGAGAAGCAAATGACTAAGAGCCAGTGCTACCTACCGTTTCAGTGCAGATACTTTTTTGGGGGATTTCTTTTTCAGCTTGGGTAATGACCTGTCTTGTTCAAACCCTTCATTGTCCAAAAGTTGTCGCATAGCTATATTGGCAAGCTGTTCCATTAGTTTAAATGTCTCATTGATATTAAGGAATACTGAGAAGAAGTGTTCACTGGACCTTGTGCTCACTTTGATCATATCAGGGAAGAGTAATGTAGCATTCTTCTCAAGTTGAGTAATATCAACCCAGCGGATAACTAACTTTGCTGTACAGAAGTAAACAAAAAGATTCAGTGAAAAAAATAGCACATTCAAAAGCATTTATCTTCCATTTTCTATAAAATGTATTCAACTGAAATTTTCTTGCATCTTGAAAAGCTGGGAGGACAGCATAAATAGCTAGCTGGGCTAACATAACTTATCACTGTTACAGCACTTGCTCAGACTCTGATATCCTCTTTCCTAAGAAAGCAAGGAAATGTAATGTAGTCTGAACACACCAGACAGGCTTCTCACTACTCCACAACAGCTAAAGCAATACAATTAACTGTTTCACAGTTTATTTATCACTTGTAAAAGTATTTTGTAAAAGCCCTAATTTAATCAAAATATTGCATCCCACTTCATTAAAAAAAATCAAGAACTTGAGCAACTAGACAAGAATCATAAAAGAGCTTCTGTATATAAGATCAGTCTGTTCAGGGATGATGGATTTAATACTGCCACTGTCTAGGTATTTAGTCAGACTCTCCTACTACACAGACTGCTCAAGCAAATGCTGTCCAATGCTGTTTCATGGGTATTTGTCTTTTATAGTATTGCACAGATGTCATACTCAATTTGTTTGGGAGACAATTAAGTTTTTATTTCATGTCACAGTGTACAACCACAAGCATTTAGGAATCCTTCCGCCAATACTACAACAATCAGGATAGCATGTAGTATTAAAAAAAGCTTCTTGCACAGATATTTGAACAAAGTATTTCTCCTATGTGCATCTCCACTTGTCAAAACACTGGCTGAAGTTAAAAAGATTTGTACAGTTCATCACCAGGATACTCTAGTGTTTTATTTTTATACATCAAAATATTTCAAACATTACAGCAATGACATCCTGTTGACATGGGTCAACAGGCTAACAGTAACAAACTACGGAAGACTTCCTAACAATTCTTAGATGCACAAACAGACATTTCACTGCAAAACATACCTTCTCTTCCCATGAGGAAAGAATAAAAGCAAAGGTGATTAATGCTGAGATACACCCAGCCCTGACGGGGCACTTTCCCCTTCCAGTAACTGCAGGAGTAGTAGTTCACTAGTTTCTCTTCTTCTGGCATCCCAAATAGCTTATGAAACTTCACTATGGCTTCCTTAAATTTTTCTGTATCATCATCCTCCTTGATGCCATTGATTTTGTTGTACTCAGCAATGATGCCCTAGAAAGGAGCGAAAGAAGTACATAGCACGCTAGGTGCTACAGAGTATCAGACATCCTTATTACCATCACTGTCAGGGGCAAAGGCCACAAGAGTTAACTGTGATGTCAAAGTATTTCACTTATCCTTCTGCCTATATAGATATTTACCTTATTCAAGGCTGTCTTCTGATTACCTTGCTCCCCACCATGCCTATGCCAAAAGTAATCAAACGTCAACCACTTAACTGCTTTGCTAGGATCCTGTTTAAAATTAACAAATTTATCTCTAATCCTAACTACTCTTTAAAGTACCCATGATTTGTAAACTTTTTCCCTTTCACATAAACATGTTCCTTGAGGAGACAAGGATAGGATTTCACTAGAAATTTTTTTCTAAAAAGAAGGAAAAAAAGAATCTGTTTTAAAAGTTATTTTATGTTTTTCCTAATGAATGATTCCTTTTAGGATCTTGAGCAGAAGAAAGTAGGAGAAAAGAAATATTAGATTCGGATAACTGTCAGGATGGAAAACCATTCACACTTGTAGGTGCAGAAGTTCTCAATCAGATCTGAAGTGGCAGCAGTCCAGTGAAAAGCTGCTTTTTGATACCTCAAAGACTACAGTTGTTTCTGTTCTATATTGAAGTTCCGCTCTACTCACTTATTTTCCAATTATTTTTTTTAAATGTCCTCTATGTTAGAGATAAAAAGATACTGCTTGCCTTCAAATAGGTCCATTTACATGGAAAGTATAATACAAGACAGCGAATCATCATTCATTTGTCGGACAAATTTTTAATGCTCTATAAAGTATGAAAATATTCTAAAGTCTAAAAAGTAACAATTTCCTTAAAGGATTACATTTCACAAATTACTTCTAGCATAAGTTGTTTCCATGAGCATCTATAGCCCTCATATCTGATCATGTAGTAAAACAAACTACCAACTACGGAATTCTTAAAGCAGTTGACCTACTACCTGAAATTATAAAAGAGGAATTTAACAAAGCCAATGCTTAAAAATACACAGAAATTAAGTACAGTAATTTTGCTTACAATCAATCTTTTACCAAACTACTTATTTTTATGTAGTTCTTAGTGTGGATGAAGTACATTTATCAGCATAGCTATTTTCTCTCCTATAAGGAGGGAAAGATGTACTGGTAAAACCAAAACAATTGACATCTCCCAACACCATCACAAATGTCAACACTAAGGGATTTAACCGCACAGAAAAGTAAGAAGGTATTATACAATACACGTTAAAAAAAGTCAAAGCTTTGCAATGAAAGTTACTCAGAAAACTTAAGACAGAAACAACAGTGCGATTAATTTTTTAGAATGCTTTAATGTTCACAGCCCTGCATATAATACTGTTTTTATTGCACTGCTGTAGTAATGTGCACTAATGCCACTTTCCTTTATATTTACAAACATGTTGCTATTTGGAATGTTTTTCCTTTCAAAAATATGGAGCAGCCGTGGGAATACTAGGTCAAATTTCTTTAGAACTCATAATAGTCTTACATCCACAATCACATCTATCATTATCAATATTTACAATAATATAACTACCTGTATTTTTCCTCTGACAAATGTATTTATGTCATTCTCATTCTCAAAGATAGAAAGAGTTTGCAACAAATTCTGTTCAAGCCATTCCCAGTGTTCAGTGATTTCCTTCCTTGAGCAACCTGTATATAAAACAAAGAAACAAACAAAAAAATCACAAAATAAGAAATCAGCGTCTATGTCCTCTTAATAAATAAATAAATGGCCTACATAAAACTTGCCAGTAACTACAGTTGCCATATAACAGATGCTGTATCCTTGGAAATTACAAAATTCTCCCCCACGGTCCTCTAACTTCATAGTAAGTAGATGGCAATCTTCAAGATATTCTGACAAGCACAAACTGACTATGTCAGTATCACGAGCAAGAAAATCCTAAATTTAGAATTCCAAACATAGTAATGACACTGTGCTGTGCAGCATCACACTGAAGAGTTGGCAAAGGTATTACTCACATCTATTGGGAACTGACAAAAAACAACTGTTGTATATTCTACAATTGGTTCTTAATTCCTCAACACTACATACAAACACAAGCTACAAACCAATGATGAAATCACAAGAGCAACGCTGTAAAGGACCATTTTTCTATTATTTTTCCATTTTAAGTCTATTGTGATGGCTCTTCCTCAAAAGAAGGGTGCTGAAAGACCTCCAAGAAAGCTATTTCTTTCTAGGGGTGGGAGAATTGTCAGAGGTTGCTTATTTTTCAAAGTGAAAGAATAAACTAAACTTCAAGTTTTCTTAGCAAACCAAAAGGGGCCAAATGAGATCTCTTTGATACTGAGGAAGCAACATACATGCAATCTGTAAAGTAGTTCCGAAGAAGAATGAAAAAGCTTCGGGTATGAGCTAGAGCTAAGACATGCAAATTTTCACTTTTTTTTCTTGAGATGGGATTTTAATAAATGTAACTTCCATTTTGTCCCTCTGTTCTCAACAACTTGCAGAATGAAGTTGTTGGTGCTCTTCAGTATCTCTCTGTGACCATCCCGAATTAAAAATAAATTCAAGCACTCAAAAAAAAAAAAAAAAAATACTCCACCAAAAGAGGAGGTTGAGGGAATTGTGTCAAAATAGGGACTTTTAAGTATTTTCAGAAAAACAAACATTACGTGTTCACATCTATATACGAAGCTTGATAAAAACATGTCAATCCAACTAGGAAATCAGATCAATACCTCATCGGTTTTGTTCAATCACAGTCTCAGTTTGTTTTACTCAGAACTAACAAGTAAATGTATCTACATGCTACCTAACACCTACAGAATACAGGAAAGCATAGCTGTTCACATGGAACAACCGTTAGAGAGTGGTGACACTACAACTAGCTGTTGCTGATAAACTCTCCAACTTAACTACAGGCACAAATCGTCCACGCTAGTGCTATACTATTTTAACATAAATGTTTCTGCTGTTTATAGAAGAATTCAATGTAATCCTCTTGAATACAAAACAATTGTTTTCCATGTTGCTCAGCAACAAGTAATGAAGAAAAAATAGTATTTCTATGGAATACAATCAGAGGGTGAGTCCAGAGGAGGGCCACAAAAATGATCAAGGGGCTGGAGCACCTCTCCTATGAGGACAGGTTGAGGGAGCTGGGGTTGTTCAGCCTGCAAATGAGAAGGCTCTGGGGAGACCTTATAGTGGCCTTTCCATACCTAAAGGGGGCCTACAGGAAAGCAGGAGAGAGACTTTTTGTCAGGGAGCGAAGTGACAAGGAGTAATGGTTTTAAACTAGAAGAGGGCAGATTTAGATTAGATATTCAGAAGAAATTCTTTACTCTGAGGGCAGTGAGGCACTGGCAGAGGCTGCCCAGAGAAGCTGTGGATGCCCCATCCCTGGAAGCGTTCAAGGCCAGGCTGGATGGGGCTTTGAGCAACCTGGTCTGGTGGGAGGCGTCCCTGCCCATGGCAGGGGTTGGAACTGGGTGGGCTTTAAGGTCCCTTCAATCCAAACCATTCTATGATTAAATAGCTATGGTTAACATCCTCAACCTGTAACCTCCCATCTCATTGTCTGCATTTCTCATCTCCATTTCAATTTTTGACTCCATAACTCTCCCAGACAGTTTCATCTACAGCAGATCATGCAAGCAGGCCAAAATCAAGATATGATATAGAACATTTCTAGCCAAGTTCTCCTCACAGTCTAGATCTTTTCCTTGCTTTATTTACTAAGGATTAAAGAAATATTTTCACTGCAATATTTTAAACTATAGGTCTATTAACTCTGCTACTGGCAAGCCTTTGCCCATCTTAGCATGTTAGAAGCATTCACTACTTTACCATCACTGGCCTTTTAGGTAAATCAAGGAATACCTCTAAATCTGAGGGAAAGAAAAAGAGAAAAAAAATTCAACAGTTAAACTACTTTGGAATAGAGCCCTTCAAAGTTAAGATACGAAGGTACAGAGGGAACATGACTGTGTTCAGGACTGAGAAGAAAATTAACATGTTATGTCCAGTCTTCTCTCCCAAGTACATACTTACCTGAAATGCTTATTAGTCAACCTGAACTGCTGCAATTTACAGAAGGCACTACAAGAGAAACTGTAACACTTCGGGGAGCCTAAAATTGTTCTTGCCAGTAACAGCAGGCTCAGGAATGGAATGGCAGAAACCTCACTTTGTGCAGAGCAGGAGGAGAAAACATTTAAAGCTCAATATACAGAGACAATACGCATATATATATATATATATGTGCGTGTATATATGTATATGCACTGTAAAACTCATAACTCTTTGTTAACCAGAACACGGGGGCTTTTCTCAAAACCTTTTCCAATGCATATAATACAATTTCAAGATTGGTGCTTTAAAATAATCCATGTTCTTTTTTTCACATATGGAATACGGATTTAGAAACTTGTATGGAAATGCACATAAAATACCACTACCGTGAAAAACCTACGGCAATGATTCTACACCTGAAACACACAAAGCCATAGTAAGGATGACTGATTTTACAGTTGGAATTGGAACTAAAGAGTTGTTTGTTTCCAAACAGGGTATACGTATATACCATCACTCTTTCCCTGAAATTAAGGGCTCTCAGATTTGGAATGGGGACGTAGCACAGAAAGGCTATTAAAATATACAAGGCTGATCACGTACAACATTTTGAATTTCTAGACCATTACAAAATTTATATGCCTTAAACTGTTCTTGCAAAGTCACCAATAACATCTTTCATATTATCTTTCCAGTCTAGTTCAACAGACAGAACTGTAACCTGTAGCAGACATGTTCAACATCACACTGCACTGGAAGAGGTGCTGTAAACAAGCCCACTTACAGAGCTACAAAGCCTCAGATCTAACCAGCTTGCATTCTCATACAGCCTACATACATAGAGTTAATACCAAAGCAAATTCCTATCCTTATCCAAAATGAACTATAAATAAATCTAGGTTCCAAACATAACTTTAAGTCACTTTAGAGCAAACAAAACCCCTTGAATTATTTTTTGCCCAGAAGAGTCTTGTACAGAACAAGATCAAATGTCATGCAGCATGAATGAACCAGGAAGCAATCACATTTGTTCCAGTTATTCCGTACAGCTACTCACTGAAGGCAGAGATTATTGCTTTGTGGAAGGCATAGGAGAATAGGACAAATCTCCGTAAAAATAAGAGATTACAAGTACCAAATAAATGGCAGTCTACCCCTAGGGAACAGGGAGGGACAGTTATACAATGTAGGACAAATCACTCGCATAGGTAAATTCAACAAAATCCCTTAATACCCTGTATAATGGTAACAACCCTTGATCAGTTCAGAAGGAATTGCTGTAGTTGTGAGTTCATAAAATAATCACAGTGCAGAGCCTTAGGCAACGCTGGGCCGCTCAGCTTCAAGGCTGCAGAGATAAATGATTTGCTCTGTAAAATTTTATCTCCCATTAAGAGTCACGCTATTCCCTTCAGGGGATAAGCCTGAGCTACTGCAGTCTTACAAAAATACAAAACAAAAATAATGAAGCCAATCACCCAGCCTGATATTATAAGATTAAAAATTCAAGAAACAGTCCACAAAAAATGGAAGCAGATATATTAACTACTTGGTTAGCAATTTCAGTTAGGGTTCAGATTCAAAATTGAAGAGCATGTTTATTAAAAACAGCTTAAATGTTAACTGAGTACCATATTTCTACATTCAAAACTGCAAGATCTGTCACAGAAAAGGAATGAAAATCCCTCGCAGTTCAGTAGCAGCATAAGTTTCCACATGTATGGTACATTTGTTTATTCTGAGGCCATAACTCATCCACCTTCCATTCTGTGCCCCTGGTTACCTGAGGACAAACATTGTTAATAAAATAATTATCTGTAGGTGTCACGCAACAAAACATACAAATGCGCTTAAAGAAAAAGTTACATGGTCTATTTCCAAAATCTCAAAAATTAATTTTTGAATGTGTGCACAGTATGAACACCTTTGAAGAACAACTCCTTTGAGAGCTTTGTGACGCATTTTCTTTGGAGGGGAGCCTGCAAACAGCGAGAAAATTTCTGTCCTCAGTTGTTCCCTTTCAAGGTTCTGGGACAGAGGTGCTTACTCACAGCTGTGCAGTGATACTCTGGTGAAAGGAAGATGAAATCTCACATGGATCTGCAACTAGCTCTGCTTGTGCACAAGTAGTGTAAAAGACTTACAGAGACAAGCACTTTTACCCTTCTTTCTCATGACTGGCATCCAAGGAAAGCTGAACTGCAATGTCTCATCACTTACTGTCACAGCAAAGTAGCTGACAGTACATAGCAAACAGTTAAATGAAGATTCAGAACCAACCTTCGTAATAGACTATTTCATTAATATCTGCTTTTACTATTAGCTGCCATTAAAGGCAAATTACTTTATACAAATTAAAATCATCACGGAGTTGATACTGGTAGGTGTATAGGGAAAAACATCTGTTTAAATTGATGCCCTCTGCCAGGTCTTATACTATTGAAAGTTGCAAGAAATAATTGTGTTAAGACAAGCTATTCAAAAATTTCCTACCGGATACAGAATATAACACAGCTCTGATACCACCTTTGTCAGATACATGAGTCTCATGCTTCCAAGAGCAGACTCTGCTTTGATCTGCTATCATTATTAGATCTATGGCAAGCCTTCACCCATTCCTCTTCTTCCTTTCCCAAGAGAGAGGGTTTGTCTGGAGGAATAGTCACATAGAGTACGTCCACATCACATTTTATTGAGAGAATAGGCACAAAGGAGAGGTCAGTGTTAGGCCAGAACTCTACGGCCTCATTAACCAGTATTTTGAATGTCAGGCAGCACATTGATTTACCAGCTATGATAATGACAGAAGAAATGGTCTTAAGGTTAGATATGTCAAAGTTTGAGCCTCAACTACCAAAAACTCTTAAGAGTTTTTGCATCCTTCTAAGAATATACACTTCCGTATTTAACTCTGATCTAGCTACTGCCTGGCTGAAATTAAATGCATAACTAGAAGGACAACATTGTCTGAACTAACTGTCCAGAAGGTCAGCATCCCTGGGATCTGGATGGTATTTATCCTGAAGGAGACTGAGTCTGTGATCCAGGAAATGTCATACCCATATTCAGTATTCAGGTGAGAGCTGGGTTTTTACTACCTTCCTAGTTTCCATTTCAAGGGAAGCCAGGTGCCCAGCTAATTTGGGGGCCACAGCCCAGGCACTCCTCCTGTTGTACATTTTAGAGACACCCACCACCCAGGAACGCTGTATTTCAGAAGTGCTGCAGGACTGAGCCATGGGCATGGAGGCATGGACACTAGACTGCTTCCCTGAGAATGTATTTGGGAGATGAAGGGTGGGAAATAACAGAGAACTCTCTCCCTGCTCCATGACCATTTCTGTTTTTACTCAGTCAGCGTCGAGCATAACAGATACATACATGCTGGCAATCAAGGTCTGAATATTAGACGCTCTGGAACTTCTTAATTTAACCACTAGAGCAGGTTTTCATCCTGACCTATTTCTTTGTCCTAAAATGACTGTGCACAGCAGGCAGGATGCTCTGTTAGTTATGTGGCACAGTACCCAGGAAGAATGAAAATCCACATGTCACTATGTTTGTCCTTACCACAGGCAATAGTCCAATAGACCAGGGAGTCTGGTGCTTGATAGAGGATTCGATACGGTGCCACTCTGGCGCTGGAGTCCAACACGACATCAAGAGTACCCACAAGGAGACCTACGGAAAGGGAAATTCTGATAAATACACAGTGATGAATCACCTGAGACCCCAAAGGAAGGGGCTTCATATGCTCCTAACCCCTTGATTCACCCTTCACAACAAAAGGCAGACCTATGTATTCATCCCCACACTTGTTCCCTCACATTATAAAGAAGAGTGACTCAACAGAGAAAATATCTTCAGTTTCAACAAGATTTCATCTTCTAAACATACATCAATCCTAGCATGATGGCAGACAACTTGAAGCAAAGATAGCTGTTTTATAAAACTGTATTTAAAAGTTATTTAGGTCTTTTCTGCTTCATATACTTTTGGACCCCTGGAGAGGGAAAAAAAAAAAAAAAAAGGAAAAGAAAAACCCAGATAATACACCCTAGAAGAGTTCAAAATTCAGATGTCAGCTAGAAAAAACTAAGACTTCCAGCAAAGATAATTATGCTATTTAATGGTCTGATCTTTTTTAGGGTAGAAAGGATCAAAATGCCTAACAGTCAAGCTGGTTTTCAGCTGAAAGGATACCGATGAAAGACAAAGCCATACTGTTTTCCAAAAGTAGATTTGAAAATTCTTTGCTAGTGAGGGACAATCAACAGTTGCATACTGAGAGCTACAATAACTCCTGACTATATTTCTGCAAATTCTAAATGGTATTTTAATAAGAAATCACATACAAAACATAATTCTAACCCCACCAAAACCCTCTCCCACCAGATGCCCTATTTATTCTTGAAAGATGCAAAAGATTTCTCCCTTTTCACCTTCACATAGAATTTTCATCTTCCCTGCAGAGATGTGGGTTGTAAATTCTCAGCAAATTCACATCTTAAAAACAGATGGATGAACTTTCAAAGATTTTTTTCTGCAAGTATTTATTAGGGCAGAAAATATTTTCAATAGCTGAAATAAACTGCACATACCAAAATCATTTTAAAAC
Source organism: Cygnus olor (assembly GCF_009769625.2). Lineage (NCBI taxonomy): Eukaryota > Metazoa > Chordata > Aves > Anseriformes > Anatidae > Cygnus > Cygnus olor. The sequence continues at coordinate 37,004,862 of NC_049172.1, read as the reverse complement.
ATTGATGCTCAAATCCTCTTTTCATTTCAACTGCTTTCATCTTTTCCCATCATAGTTGTACTAGTTCCCCATTCTGTATTGTCATGACTGGAATAGAAGACTGCTTCCCTAGCTATTCTTCTTTCAGTTTTGTTTTATGCATTATAAATATATAAAAGCACTACCTATTTTCCATTTTAGCAAATCCAAAAAATTAGAACTGCAACTGACATTTGGAAATACCCCACCTATCAGTGACCTTGGATTCCCCCATTTTATGTTTTTTATTTGTTTAGGACAATGAAGCTTATACATTGATCTTCACAGGCCAGATCAACTATAACCTATTCCTGCCCGATGCACTGATGCTCACCACGTTTTAATTCACAAATTCTGTAATAATGAGAAACAAGCCTGGACGTGCTATTGGTCATTAGCAAGCAATACTAGAAAGTTGTGTGCTGGTTACAGGATATGAATACAACACATTAACGTAAAATATCCCAGTGTTCATTACTCAAGCTAGCTTTGTTGTTACTATTGTATCTCTCATGTCTTTTGATTACTGGTGTACACTGACAAGCTGCCTTTGATCAATCTGCCACCAGCCCTCCTAGTTGCATCTTGACTCCTTTCAAACTCAGCAGACCGAAGCAGGTTAAAACATTTCTTTCACCTTCCAGCATTTCGCAATTTTTTGTTACATTCACCCTCTCCATTCAGCCTTCACAGACATAGTATGGCTCTGCTCCAGAAAGCACGTGCATACACACTTTCAACTACAAGCAAATATCTCAAATGCTTAAAGCTACTAGTGAACTTAAGAGCATTTCTCAACTGGATCGCAGACCAAGCCAGACACTACACTGAATGTATCCGCTGGGTTTGCTGCAAACTCATAGCAGGACTTGTGCCAAAGATTCTTCACACTTTGCAGCTTCACGTGTCTGCTGACGGTACTGAACACACAAAAAGCATGATGAAGTATCTACATAAAGTTGTCTGCTGGCCAAATGTAATCTTCTCTGAGGTACAGATACACTATTAAGTCACTGTGATCTTTAAAAATATGGTTGTTTCTTTCCTTGTAGTGTATTTCCAAACAAGTTGGTCTGAGGGTGGCCCTACTGATTCCATCGCTAGATCTCTTGGGGTGCTACGGTTGTAAAAACTGGGATACAAAGCTGAGGTTAGAGCTAGAATAAACCTACTGTTGCGCAGCAACAACAAGTTAAAAGAAGTGCCCCATCCTGTCTCCTCCTCCCTCATTACTGGAGATAGAAGGACAGGAACACTCCCCTGCCCCACCAAACAGAAACCATGTGAGATAGAGCTACGTATTCAAGAAAGGTGGAGAGAGCCATACAAACAAAAATAGGGCTAGGCAGCACTGAAACAGAGAGATGTTATGCGTTAAAAAAAGGCTGCAATATGTAAGAGTTGCCCAGTCCCTTTTCAGGAATAGAAACCGGCTGTAGAAATATCCCTGAGGTACGGTTAAAGGAAGAAAATTCACTGAACTCCAAAAGACCCTGTGGAAAATTCGAAGTCTAGCTTACCAAGTCAATCGCAACAGTTTATCAGTAAAACCTTACTTGCATAATAAAATAGTTATTTTGATAGATGATACATGTGATACTTCAAAATAATTTATGCATTCTTATATATTAAAGTCAATTAATATTTATTGTTGTCATTATACAATTATCCCTGATTGTTTTCCTTCAGGAACTGTTCCACTTTGCACTGTAGGACAGGTTTTTGTTTGTTTTCAAGGCAGACACATGACACAACCAAACTAAAAGAAACAGCAGTTCAAATAATCAGAGGAATTTCTACTTGAAGTGATCATCATTATAATAAAAAGAATATGAATTTATTTTAATATTGCTCAGTAACTCTCCATACAGAAAGTACCTTTTGAAATATGATTAATAACTGGAAGTTCACATAAAAATGAAACAAGCAACAAAGAATCATATTCTTTAGATTAGACTGGTCCTTGGGCATGAGCCAGTGAATTATGCAGGCATCACATCGTGTGACTACACTGATTGCAAGGTTTTTCCCCATGGTTTCATCAGGTTTCTGACTACAGTGAAATAAGGGAAGGAATTTCCAATGTAATAATATTGAACCTGCAAGCCCTTGTTCAAGCAAGCAGTTTCATCAGCAATGATCTAAAGCCCATGTTAAAGTTTGTGGGATTAGCGCCTGACTGACTGGTGACAGCCCCGATCCTGAAGGCACTCAAGCACAAGTAACCTTATATCGAGCAACAGTCCCATCACACATGCCGCATTTCTAGAGTAGCTATACCTAGACATGGGGGCAGAAGGGGAAGAAAAGGGAGGGATAATGTCTTCATTTTGTTTGGTAGAGCTTTTTGAATAAAATCAGCTTTGTCTTTTGCATACTTGTACTCTCCACAAAAGACCAGAAGACCACTCAATATTTTCTTCCTTTTCTGTAAAACATGAAGCAGTGACATGTCACATCTGAAACCAGGGAAGCCACAACTGGCTAGGAAGCCTGGGCAATTGCTCTTGCGTCACGTTACTGGAAGGACATACAATGCACTAGAGGGTGTTACTGAAAAGTGGTTTGGTTACCCCATGCAACTTACTCCGAAGGAAGAAATTGTACCGTATTTTATTTATCTGACCACTGTACCTCACATTTAGTCTTGAGCTGTCCAAGGATTATAACTCCACCTCAAAGTGCAAAGATTAGTTGTCTGTATTCTGCATTACGTTATGACTTACTGTGCTTGTATCCTTACACGGGCAACCACTTTTTGAAGTGTTTTTCACTAGAAGCATTTATTACCACATGAAGCCTGACCTCCTGTATAACATGGACCCCTTTAAGCCAAATGATTCCTATCTGACCAAACTATTTCCCAGAAAGGTAAGTTATCTTCATTTCAAGACCAGCACAATTGATTCAGACAGACTCTTCCAAGCACCACTGCACTGCACTCTCCTCTCTTTGGGAACCAACATCCCAGACAGCTTACAGTCCAGACTGCTTACAAATTACCAGTAAACTGTCATGAAATCAATGGATGTTCTGCAGTAGAAACTTGGTACACTGTAAACCACCACCGTGGAAAACACACACACTTTATAGTATATGAACACAAACAGCTGTCTAAGTCACAATGAATCACAGAACATCCTGAACTGGAAGGGACCCACAGGGAACGTTGAGTCCAACCCCTGGCTCTACACAGGACCACACAAAAGTCAGACCCTGTGTCTGAGAGCACTGTCCAAATGCTTCTTGAACTCCGGCAGCTCAGTGCCGTGACGAGCCTGTCCCAGTGCCCGACCACCCTCTGGGTGCAGAACCTTTCCCTAACGCCCAGCCTGACCCTCCCCTGTCCCAGCTCCATGCCGTTCCCTCGGGTCCTGTCGCTGTCCCCAGAGAGCAGAGCACAGCGCCTGCCCCTCCGCTCCCCTCGTGAGGGAGCTGCAGGCCGCCATGAGGCCTCCCCTCAGCCTGCTCTGCTGTGGTTTGAGCAAACCAAGGGGCCTCAGCCACTCATGTCTTCTCCTCTACAGCTTTCACTATCTTTGTAGCTCTCCTTTTGGGGTTCTCTAATAGTTTTATGTCCTTCTTACATCATGGTACCCAAACCGTACACAGCAATGTGTTTTCAGTTGCTTGAATATTTGCATATTGCTGTGCTTGATGACTATAGCACAGATATTTGCTGCAGGTATGTTTCTCCTCCTTTTTATGTCTAAAAATTTAACTAGTGATTACCTTCTTTTTTTAACCTCTCACAAGAATCTGCAAGGGGTTTTGTTGTTTTTTTTTCTATTACTGGTGTTTTTACATTAAAAGGAAAAGCAAGTTTATGCACCTTAAACATAAACATTTTTTTTGCTGCTGTTACAGCAGGATTGTCTTCCTGACAAACAGTAGCCCTGTATTACCAAAAGTTATGCTTTATTTTAAATAAAACACACAAATCAAGTAGTCTTTATCACCTTTCTACCACTCCTCCAACACCAATCTAATAATTGTTTGTGCCCCCACATTTTACCTGCTAAAAACAAGGTTCTCAAAGTAAATCAGGTTATATATTCAAGAGTGAAGACCTAGATTATGTATCACTTCTAGTGCACCTTATTAAAACACCAAAACCAATTTAGCTACTGTTTATGAACAACAATATATAGTGACCATTCAGACCATAAAAATCACTAGCAGCCGTGGCTTTCTTGCCCAGAAAGCACTACCTATCAAAAAGCTCGGGACAATAACCAACAGTGACGCTTCCCATTCAGCTTTAACCTTGCAGTCCTCAAATTTGAGGTGCTTTCAGCGCACAGCAGAAATCTGCAACACCTCCACTCTTCAGTGTCACAGGCAACCTGCAACAAATCTTGCCTAGAGCTGGAATGAGGTCACTCTGCAGTTGGTGCAACTGCTGTGCCTGCTACTGCCACCCAGGAAAACACCCTCCTCTCCTCCAGTTAGCCAGATGATGAGCATGTGTCATCCCCTGGCTCCCAAAACTGAGCCCAGCCCTGTCCCCATTGCTGCTACATCCTTCTCCCTGCACTACTACTAGCCACAAACGGTGTAAAAAAAATCCAAGAATCCAGCAGATGCAAAGATGCTTGAAAGGGGTTAGTCAATAGCTCTTAGGAGTCTCAGTGGAGGCAAAATGGGAGGTTGAAGAACTATGCAGTCGCAGCAGTAAGCATGTATGCAGGGCAGAGGAGCACCAGCTGCTTCCTACTTATTCCCTGCTCCCCTTTTTGTACCCTTTCAGCTGCCGCTGCTATGGACTGAGCCAGGGATGGGGACAGCAGAAATCAAGGCAGACTTGCTGCCATTTGACTTCTCACAGAGATATCCTGTGTGTCGCCCTTACTGAGTCTGTCAGAGGTCTGAATTTTATCACCTTGCCAGGCTATTTTCCTTTGTTTGCGGAAGCAGCCTGAAATGATACATTTTCACTTAATGCATCTCTATTTGCTGCGCTAGTAACACCACCACATAGCCTAAAACAATAAAAAAAGCATCACATCACTCATCATCATTATTACGGAAAATTTTACACAAATTGTTTGCAAGAGAAGACTGCTGACAAACCATTACTATCAACAGCCTGACAGTCTCTCAAGACATCTTCTGTTAAAAATAAACACTTCTTAAAACACCTAAACAAACAGCACACGTTCATCTTTTTCGCACCTAGAGAAAAACAGGAGTGTACAGAACAGAACTAAGACTTCTTACAGGTCACCCAGTGACTCTCGGAGTCACGCTCACGGGTTATTACTCAGTTAGCCCCACGGATGTTAGCAGCCTATTCGTATGTGAGCTCAACACCGCAAGTAGGAAAGCTGGCAAAGTCACGTGTCATTAGTAAGTAGTTTTCAAAACAGGCATAGTGACATTCCAGGAGAATGAAAGAAATACCGGTTATATGATTCCCTTACTTGCTGTGTGCTGATGACCCCTTCTCTTTCCACTAATGTCAGATGGACACATAATGAGCTCTGGCCATAATCCTGAAACATCCAAGGGACCTATTTGGATTGCAGACGTCTGACCATTTCTGAGAAAGCCCAATTCAGCCCTGCGTCAGCCATATTTTCACCCAGAGCATTCAGTTTCATATCGAAATCATGGACAACAGAAAAACTCGTCCTCAAGTTTAAATATTACTTCCTGGACTATAAAAACAATTACTCATGACAATACATAACTAAGATGTACAGTACAAGCTATTGTGTTTTGCCTAGGCACTATATGAATCATTTCTTTTCTTTTTCTTTCAAGACGGTCCACGTGTTTACATAATTAGCTCACTCATTTGTTATTATGGGAGGAGGTCATCCAATTACTTGACAGTCGAAACTCAACCTAGAGCAACAATGTGAACTCCACAAGTAATATTATGGACAAATCCTGTTAAATGGGGTGGGACAAAGCTATTTGATTCCATTTCATGGGATAGACTACATGAATAGTAAGTATTATATATACACCACTCAAAAGTAACTACAGTATTAAGCTTCCCATCCGAGTAATAGTATCCTCAAAAGTAAGCAAATATCTTCACTGCAAACACCACACTTGAAACTTCATGAAGGTTTATACAGTTTTGCATTATATGCATAAAATTCATACAAACTAAAGCAAAACAGTACCTAAATACTTGGCTACTGTCTTCCATATGGGTTATATAGCATTGACTTATATGAACATGTAACGTATAACAAAGAATACCCAAAACACTCTTCCTCTGGAACCAAAGCCTACGATCCGTTAAGTTTTCCTCAACTCCTGCCTTTGTTGCTCTTTCCTTCTACCACTGAACTTCACAGAAGTTTTCAAATATCAGTGAAACAGACACTGAGGAAGTTCTGTCACTCCAGTGACATTTAGCAAGACAAGCAGCAAACACAGTACTTGCTTCTGTCTTCAGGATGATGAACACAAATGAGACAAGACTGAAAACATCACCTTTTTTTAAAAAGCTTGGGTAGGGCCAACGTGGTGATCTAGCTTGACTACCGCAGTTTAAGACAGTAACAAAGGATAAAGCTTTCATTCTCCTTTCAAGTTTAACAATTGTGATCGCAACAGATTTTCTTCTAGCTATCTTAATTTTAAAGTGATCAGCAATTGGGTGCCCAGTTCAGTACTTGTCAAGGTGTCTAAACAACTGATGACCATCCCTGCAAAAATCTGAATCTTGCTTCTAATCCAAGTTTGACTGGGTTTTCGACTTTCTGCTTTCAGAATTTTTTGTAAATTTGGATAGTAAGCTGAAGCACCCTAAATCATTCTCAGATATAATTACATATATCACTGTTATCTACTAAGCATCGTTTAAAATATTTTAGCATTGTAGAACTTGGCTGCTTTTCTCCTCACCGGAGAAAATAAAACAGAATATGCATTTGCTACATATAGATATGGATGCATATACACACAGGGAAATAATTGCCTTTATTTACACTGAAGCCAAGTTTACAAACGATGAAAGGTCCAAGTACAGTAACTCACTCAAAATACATCCAATGAAGAAGTTCCCAGAAACAAACCCACTAGATTTGAACTGAAAGGAAATCCTAGCACAAGCGTAGACAGGCTGGGTAGAGACATGAGCAGGAACAGGCCATGCGTGACAGCTTCAGGTGTGTGATGGCTTACTGCTCTGAGGAAACTGACATTTGCACTAAAACAAAATCTCACACACCTGAAGAAGTTTGTTATTACTTGTCAATCACACCAGGCTATGAAGTGATGGAGAAACTTTGAGAATACAGATAGATTCAACAATTGCTTTCAAGGTATGATTAACAAAATAACAAAATTTACTCCTTATGAATTTGTTTTAACAAGCAAAATAAACAAAAATAACTTAGGAAGAGCATGACCAACAACCATTGACCAAAACAGCACAGAAGTCATTGAATTCCACTAAAAACTAGCTCTTACATAGCACCCCACTCTCTGAGTAGCATAAGCAAATTAAACAGATTTCACCCGACAGCAAAACTTAAATCAGCTGCATCTGCACCAACATAAGCCTCAAGAACAAATCAACTAAGTACAAGCAAATAAATACTGTCAAACTAAGAAGAAAAAACATTGTAAACTGAATCTAGCCAACAAAATCAATGGTATAAATCAACAACTGATGTGTGCACAGTAAACTCACCTTGAACTAAGGAACAATCCTGAAACAAGCATGATCAAATACATGTTAAATCTAAAGAGAAACAAGTTTTGCCAAAAGTAAAAAACAAGACCTAATGCTCTGACTGAGTACCCACGAGAAAAGAACCAAAATAATTTTAAGAACTTGATTTTAATAAGCTTAAATTAAGGCTGCTGCTGTGGTGCAGACCTCTATATAGGAACTTTGGAAAAACTTCAGAAAAAAAATGGAGTAATTGTGACATCTAGAAATACTTACAACCTTTATTTTGAAAGGAAAGTAACAGACAGAAGATTTCTAAGAAGCGCTCCAGAATCTAAACCCACCTCAGCACCAGATTTGAAAGCCAAATGCAAATGTAGTTTATTGAATGTCAACATTGACGAGACATCAGAAGTATGACGGGTAATCAGAAAGCTGGAGAAAACATCAATGGGATGCTTAAAGGCCTTTACATACCTTGTATCTTTATACTATAGCAAAGTCAGTGACAGCAACAACCCCTGCCTATTACAAGTCAAAGCTATCCTACAGCGTGATGTTATGAAGGACTGAAAAAAGTAGAGGCTGCAAGCATTAAGAACATAGAAAGCTGAGCAGATTCTGCATATAGCAAATACATGCATATAGATTCTGCATCTAAACAATACAAACTTTGGTATAATGCAGAAAATTTACTAAAAGACCTAGACATTGCTTATTACATTGAGGTCCTGTGTGACATTTCCAACAGGGTTTCACACAAACAGATCTCAGGAGAAACAGCAGGTCCAGAAAACATTACTGACTTTGTTTGTCAAGAAAAAAACATGATGTCAGAAGGCAAAAATGGCAAGTTACAGCTCAGAGGCCTTGATGGCCTAATGGAGTAATGTGACACATTACTCAAAGTGTAAAAGATGAAGTGACATCAGGGAAAGTCTTGGGCCAAGAAGCATTTTGGTACAGAAACCTGAGCTGCACAAGCACCAAGGAACACCAAGAATTTTCATCCCAGGCGCTGTATCTGTGCAAAGAGCGCATCATCTATAAGAACGGGAGATCAACGGAAGCATTAGACAGGAAATGAGACACCTTCCAATTAAGCACCTGTGAAAACGCCTGGGGATTCCGCAGAAAGCCCAGTGAGTCAATCCAGAGAACCAAAAGGAGTTCAGCTCTTTGACATCTGGATTCCTTGAAGTGGAAATCTGCTAGTGTGAAGAAGCAGATATACCCATGGCAAATCCTTGTAAGAAACCTCAACAGTGGGAGAGGAGATTTGATGCAACACTAGATGACAGAGCCAAACAGACATGGAAAGCTAATGGACAGGCTGACCACCTACATAAGTGATGCTAATTGTGTGTATTTTGATAGCCATTTCAAGCATCAGAAAGCATATTTTCTACTGAATTGTATCAAGTTTGACATGTAAAATCCTAACTGCTTGAGTCAATGAGGACAGTAAGCAACGTGTTTGTTACAGTACGTACCATCTTCTCATCACACAGATGATACGCTGGTCAAAAGCTTTTCTAATGTCAGGCATAAACGATTTTTAAAGTAATTCCTTCCTCAAACCTCTGAGTTGGAAGGCTGAGAGCATGACAGAATTTCTTTTCCAAATTTGAGCTACTAATTGCCATGTCTGGCGAGGGTGCAACTCTCTTAGAAAACTGACTTAGAAAACTGCACAGGATTAAAAATTACATCAGATTCAACGTTGACGCCTTGTGCTAGTCAGCTGAGCTCAGAACCTCTCCTTTCTGACTTTCCAACAAGGAAATTATACGATAACCCATTCTGCAAAAATAGCTGGTGAGAAAGATAGTGCTTCATCAATTTCTTTTACCACCAGCAGTCAGCAAATTTCCATCTGCTCTCTTCTGCTTAAGCATTTGAATCATCTTTGGCAACATCTCACAGACTTACAAACTTGTACTGAATCTCTCACACATGCACTGTCCCAGCTGTAAGCATAAATGCCGTATCTGCAAAATAATTCATTCCTAAAAACAGTTCTTGCAAACTAAGACGAACAATTTATTTGCCTTTGGATTCAAAGGGATTTTACAGTAACTAGATGTTAAAAGAAAATTAATGAGAATTTCATGTCCATTTCACACAGAAACGTACACATGCAAAAAGCACACAGCAGTTCCACGAATTAACCATACCACACCCTCAGTCTCTTCCTGTAAGCTGTGAACACATTGCTTTGCTGTCAATTATTAGTTGCACTAATTCCTTGCAATGTTGTTCCCAAATAAAAGCCTTCGGCAAGCATTACCACATGATAGCAGAAAGCAGATAGAGGAATTTTTAACCTGTTTGTTGTATCAGTACGCAACATGCACTTAATGTACAAAAAAATGAGCCTTTTAGTTATTCATAAAGTTTATGACCTGTTCAAGACCCTTACATCCACGACATTAGCATGGTCATACAGTGCACAATGCCCAAACGATGGCAGGGAGGTGGCTTCACGTTCTGCCCAGCTGATACAGGCTGCCCTACAACATGCTAGATCCTCTCGATAGGGAAATATTTCACACAGGCCATACCACGTGCCTGCATGGGGAAGGTAGCTGACCATCAGGAAGTAAAATAGTTATGAAGAAGAGAGGGTTAAAAACAGCTGGCACCTTTGAGAAAACTCGAAAGAGGAAACAAAAGAATTTTTCGCCTTCCTTTTGTTGACCGACAGGGAAACTCTTAAGTGAGCGTCACCCAGAAGCAAGATAAAGGAACTACTTGCAAGGCACGAAACAATTTCATGATGGAGAGCGCTCATCAACCATCAAATATTTTTAAAGTAGGGAAGTACATTTTTCAGTCTTGTCCTGGAAGATTAATGCAGCATGCAAGATAATTGCAGAACAGCAATGAAAAAAGGAAATAAAAATTAAAACCGATTTACAAGTCTTTCCCATAGTTCTTAGATCAAAAAATTAAAACAAAACCTAACCAGCCCTTCACTTAAGGCATGCTGACATGTACACAATCATTTAAAAGCGTCCAGGCCCTAATTCAGTCTAAAATGGCTTAACACAGCTTAGTAAAAAAGCTGTAGCTCTTAAGCAGACTGACTATTCAGACATTTTGTTAGCAGAGATGACTTCTTCAGACTCACTAATTAGGCACTGCCCTGACACAGAACAAGATGATCATCATGCTTCTAACATGCTACAATCCAATATTAAAATAAGTGCAGAAAATGCTTCTAACGTCCAGATGAGTGTTGAAGTAAGATGGCTTTCTCTGTTCTACTAGTTTAGGTAAATTGAGGCCAAGAAGAAAGAATCTGTGCAGAAAGGGCTGAGATCTCCCCACGTATCCCTGAGTGACGGATACTACCTTTCCAGCAAAGGATTGCTGCACTCAGAGTGGATCCAGAAGAACAGGTAATGTGAGTACTGCTCTTCTTCAAAGTCATACGAATTACTTTCACCCACCCCCCAGGCTATATAAACTACTTGTTTTTAGACTACAGTGTGTGAAAAGACCTGAAAGATGCGTTCCTCTGGACTTAGCTCTGGTGACGGTAACCTCCCTGCACAGGAGGAGGGGTAACACTGAGACCTGGCAGCCTTCAAACACATTTTTGCAGTCACAGCATCCAACCACAGCACAGTCTCAAGAAGTCTGTACTGGCTTCCCCCCCATTCCCAGCCACCTCGGAAAGCACTCCACCTCTTCCTTCAGCCTTACCTACACAATGGCACCGCAGTGCAGCCCCAATTTACGTTCTTTGAAGTCAGACAGATGGAGAGAAGGGTGTTACACTTAGTCCAGCTCAGTCTGCCTACTGGCTAGTTTCACAGCAACCCTGGACTTGAAGGCAATGCCAGAAAATCAATGCTTCTCGTTGCTGAACCATGGTTTAAGTTACATAGCGAAGCCATCTCATGTCATCGAGCCCACATTCTCATCAATTTGAAAGTCAATTATCATTCTACAATTTAAGACAAATGCCTTTAGTCAATAATGAGGGAGCACAAGTCAGCAGAACTTAGATTACAAGGAAAAAAAAAAAGGTGACAGCTGTACCTGCATCTTCTCTTGAATACATAAATTCAGACCGCTCTCAACCACAATGAAAATCTTACATATAATATTTTTAATCAAATTCAGGGACACGTGATCTTGTTTCCCACAGAGCAATGAGCCAAATTTTACACAACATTCATGGGTGGATACCTTTTTAGGCTATTATCTGAGCAAATTTCAGCACCGTATCACTACGGAATGGAAAATTAAGGAAAAAAATGAAAAGGTCCTTTTTTTCCCCATTTCTCTAACATAGACTTGATAACCTCAAAAATCCATCACTAGAGTTGTATCATTATCTACAGAATTTCCCACAGTGCGACCCTAAATGCTATCATTATTAGAAACTACATACCCCATTAACTGTTTCAGCAGGGTTTGTTGTTGTTTTGAACTTTCAGGATCAGTTAGGCTCCCCTACACTTTGCCTTTAGCCAGTTCTGCCTATCAAGAGTGGGCCACTGGCTTTCTTTGCCTGCACTGGCCCTCAATGGTCCAACCACAGTCGTTAGAGCAACCAGCACAAAATTCCAGGATTGGTATTTCCAGGGAAAACAACTAACCATAAGTTCCTCTTCATACTGTGCCTACTAAGCTGGGAGTAGTCTGGCTACTCTACAGCCCTTTCTTTCTTCTTCACCCACCTTTTGTCCACCACTGCATCACAAACCCATGCACTAACATGGCGAGGTCTGACAAGGTCCCATAGAGGCTTTTGATACTGCCAGCACTGATAACTCCTACAGATTAGTGCTGGGTGCTTGTTTAGCTATGGTTCTGGCAACATACAAAAAAAAGCTCCAGCTCTTCCCCCCAGGCATCATATAAAACAAGCAAACAAAATCCATAGAAATTATTTAGCTACTTGTTGCCATTACCTCAATCCCACCGCAGCTGCAATTCCATGCAGATAGACACTAATAAAAGCTACATGAAAAGCAATTCTCAAACTATGCTTAGAACTTGTGCATTCTAAATCAATATTCGCTACACAGAGAGCATTCACATGCTAAAATAACAGATGCGGTGGACAAAAACCGAAATATCAAGGGGGAAAAAATGCAGAAACAAAGATAGAACTGTTTCTATATTCTGAACTGCTGCTAAATGCTGTCGGCTTATTTGAGCTTCACAAAACAAGGAGCATGCATTTATGAATCTTGTTCTCACTCAAAGGAGAAAATCTTCAAAGTGATCTCTGTCTGTACAGTGGTATCATCTATCACACTACACGTACTGCTGCAAGAAGGCCTTGATATACACGCACTCTGCAAATAAGTTGAAGAGAAAATAAAATTCTCAAAATGCTTCCCAGGAACTTAAGTGTTTGGAAGATTGTCTGGGTTTCTCAAACAATCTCTAATTCAGAGGTGACAAAGTCAGAGAAGTACAGGAGCGCCTACTCAAACCACTAAAACAGAAAAAAAAGACCTTGGAGGCCAGTGGGTAATCCAAGGAAGGAGTGTCTGCAAACAATTCCTCAGTAAACACAGCAAGGGTAAAGTTTTGAGGCAAGAAATATTTTAAGTGGATTTGTCAACGATGCCCGTAATTGCGAAGATTAAAAAAAAAATTACAGGAAAACAACAGTAATCTACAGCCAACACAAAACAACTGCTGGTCACTTTCTACACAAGGTGGGCTTGATTAACCTTTAACACTGAAGATCTCAAGGGCCTACATGAAAAAACACTTTGGAGTGGCGCATTAGTTTAGATTGTAAATTGTTTGCAGGTCCATAGAGTATTCAGAGGTTGAAGAAACAGTTAATCTTCTGGTAAATATACCCAGAACCTTGAACCAAACATCGATGCAGTCCATGTGCTTATTTTGATTAGCCTAAGTAACTGGTTTCAATGCAAGTGGGGAAGGAAGAAACCAGTTTTCAGAGAATGAGCTTGAGCATTTCCTACCAAGTCAAGAAGGACCAATGGTAACACCATTGGGTTCCATCTCTCAAGTTTTATAAAAACGTATACGCATTACCTGAAAATGATTAAAGGTCTACAATACTGGGTGCATGCAGTTGTCATGTATGCAGTTGTCAGGAGACCAACATATGTTCAACCCAGACACCTACAAAAGTGTTTCCAGTTGACAGAGGCTGAAAACAAAGCGTTCGTGGAACAGGCTTTACAAGGGCATCCTGAAGAATAGAGAGAAGCCAAAGCAAATGTGTTCTGGTAGCATGTACCTATGAATTACAGCTCGGTCTCATTTTAAGGAGCATGCGTTACAGGTTCGAGCACAAAATCCACCAAGAACCTCAGCAAGTCGCACCCTCATGTACCAGGGCATGGACCGCGCTGACCACCCGCACAACGCCTTCGCAGCAGCTCTAAGCCCATAAACCCTAAGGAAAGCCTCAGGGCATCCCCTCGGAGCTGAGGGACGCCGCAGGAGGCCTAAGGGCCGCCGGCACAGCTCGGAGGCCGCCGGGGGGGCCGTGCGGGGCGCTGCCAGCCCGCAGCCCCGGGTCGCGAAGGCAGCTCGCCCCCCAGCACCTCCTGAGGGTCCCCACGTCGCACAGCCGCCCCCGGGGGACCCCAGGCGAGGCGGACCCGTCTCCGCGGGCGGCCCTGCCCTGCCCTCCCCCCAGCCTTACCCGCCAGTCCCCCGCCGCCTCCATCGCCGCCGTGCCCCTTCCTCCTCTGGAGGATGAAGTAGGGGTTGGCCCGCTCCGTCACCCACAGCGCGTTCGCCAGCAGCACCTCCTCGGGGTTCACCCACATGCTCCCGCCGCGGACAAAGGGCGTGCGCCCCGCGGGGCCTCACGCACGCACCGGCCGCCTCAGACGCCACCATGCCCGGCCGCCGAGGAACGGCGGCGGCGGCAGCGGGGAAGAGGAGGAGGAGGCAGCCGCATGCCCTCGGCGCTGCCGCCGCCGGGCGCGGAGGGGCGGCCCCGGCAGCAGCCGCCGCAGCGCCCAGGGCAGCGGTGACATCAACGGCCGCCGCCGCGCACCGCCCCCAACCCAACGGCCCGCCCAACCGCCGCTCCCCTCAGCACAACGAGAAAGCCTGCCACCAACCAGCCGCGCGGTGTTCTGTACCTTAGCAGCTCAGGTTACTGAATAAGTTCAGTCTCAAAATCATGAAAGCGCGTGTTCCGAGCACAAACTTTTTACAGAGTCCTTAGTTTTACGGTAGGGTCATCCTGCAGCTGGTGCCGACTCATGGTGGCGTGGAACTCGACCGCCGACGTTCCTCATAGAGAGGCTGACGCCTTGTCATGGGAGAGGTGACTCCCCACCTGAGGTGGCAGTCACACCTCTGTCGCTGCGTGGGCAAAAAGTCCGGGAGAGGAAGCGACAACCCGAGGAACACTCCTCACATTCGCACTGGGCCATGGTAAACATTTGCTGTTGTCACTAAGGCAGGGGAATGTAATCCCAATGGGAGTGCAAAAGGCCTTCTTCACCCTTCCAGAATTTATCGTAGAATGGTATTAGTTGGAATTCTAACATTGCTGAAACGACCTCACCCTTTTAACTGGATGATTAGAGGGGGAGAGAGGGAGAGTATTTTTAAAGAAAAACTCTGAACAATCAAATTTCTTATAACTTCAGAAAGAAATTTCAATTTTTGCTTTGGTTTTGTTTTGACCAACTCTATTTAAGACATATTTCTTCTCAGAAAGAGCAGTCAGGCATTGGAATAGGTTGTCCAGGGAGGTGGTGGAGTCACTGTCCCTCAGGGTGTTTAAGGAAAGGTTGGACCTGGTGCTTAGGGACATAGTTTAGCAGGTGATGTCGGTGGTAGGGGGATGATTGGACCAGATGATCTTAGAGGTCTTTTCCAACCGTAATGATTCTATGATACAGCAAGTAGACTGAAAGTTAAATTTTAACCTGGCAAAAAGTAGTAGCAAAAATTCTTAATAACTTCCTTTACTAAAGGCAGGGTGTCACACACAAATGGCTTGTAAAAGTTTGTGTTGTCACAGAAGCACGGATGGCATTACGTTCTTGTACTTTTATCACTGCCAACAACTTGTAGTAGAATTGCTACGGCAGCACTGATATTTTAGGTCAGTGAATAACCAAACCTGAAGAATAACTGAATAATCCTGCCGCAGTCAGAGCCAGTGATGAAGTTAATCTTGTGGTCCCTTGAGAATGAAAAGATCACTTACAGGTGTTAGGAAGCCCTTCTGTCTCCCACACCTAACTTGGGCACAGTTATGTTTGCAGAACTGTAAGCACTGAAAACAGCTGCCAGGCCTTAATAGCACCAATTAGTCTGTTTTATATCTGAGTACAATGACATACATTAATGGCATAAAGAGCACCAAAAACATAGTTTTTAATGTCCTTTGTATTTCTGTTAAGCGCTCTGCAATATTTTAATAGATTTGGAAAGAAGCAAGATGTCATCCCTCAGGCAATGACATTTAAAATTAGGCTATATTGTGTCTTTTTGTTGCTTTGTTGCTGTGTTGCACATAGCATCAAGGCATTTTTAAATAGAAATCCGATCCGCTTTCACAGTAATGAAAAAACAGGTGTTGTGCTATCATGGCTAACCTTTCTCTTAAAGCTAATGCAAATATTATCTCCTATATGCCAAACATGCATTTTTTTTTTATCCCTCATGTAAAATACTTATCTACATGTATTTTTTTCTGGATTTTAGTTGCCCATTAACAAGTTTCTTTTCTATCCGGTACTCTGGGAACAAAAAGAATTAGAATAGGATTTTTTTTAAAAAAATCTTAAATGCAAAATAGAAAAATCAGTATTGGAATAATTGACCCAGCTTGTATTGCAATATTTTGTTAGAAACAAACAAAACTGTATCAGGTTGGAACCTCAGTGTGGATTTAATATTAATTGGGAGTATTTGAAAGTCTCTGTGCCATTAGATTTAAAACTTCAACACATGCCCTTCAATTTGGAAGAATGTATTAAAGAAATGGTTAAATCAGGAACAGATATTAATACAAACCAATTAGTTACTTCTTATGTTATATTATAAACACCTTGGAGAAGAAAATAAACATGATTCTAACCCTTATGTGCATTGTCATCAGATTAATGGAGAATAACAGTACCCAAGTAGGAAAAAGATTAAATAAAGCAGGCATTTTACCATTTATTCCCCCAAACACCTCCTTACAATTGGCCTCTTTTTTAAATGCAGCTAACTGGCATTTGTGAGTGGTACAAGACAGCCATTTAGCTGGCTAGGGGCAAAGATAAAACATCATGTAAAAATTTACCTTTGATAAATGTACACACTGTTCAGCTTAGAACAATAGCCATACAGGTCCTGCACAAGGGCATACCTAAGCATAGGAAAGCACCTAGTCATCACTATCTAGAAGCTTAGATCCTTGGACTGCTATAAATCAACACCTTATTTGTACAGGGAGAGAGCTGGTGTTGAGCTTCTTGTGACAAGTGTTTTACTTTATAAATGTTGCCAAAGCTTTAAAAAGCCAGAGGACATTGTGTTAGTTACGATGTGGAATGAAACAGGACGTAAAGAAAAGGATCTGAGATTTCTTAGTGCATGGTCAACTCACCTGCCACAAAACTTAGTGTTTATATGCCTGTAACACTGTTTATTGAAGCAACTAGAAGCATTCAAAAAATAATGATGGCACTTTTACCGTGCTCCTGCAAGTACATATTACAGGCACTTCTACAGATGACACTGAATCATAGGAAATAATTCTTGCTTCGGGTCATCCAGGAAGTCTGTTGCAAGGATGCAAGTAAAGGTACTCAAATCCCAGCATCCGCTACCTGCAGTTTTCCACTTCTCAGCTCTGATAACGATGTCCTTCAGACTCAGAACCAGGGCCACTCACTCTCAAGCCCTTTATCACTCCAAAATAATTTTATAATCCTTGGGTCTAGTCTCAAGAGCCATTAACGGACTGATTGAATTGCTGAGCACCTGCTGTAAGACGTACCTTTTTTATGAAGTATAACACTCAGCACATGTGAAATATTGCACCCAACTGGAACACAACCTGCTTGATAGGAAAGAGTTACTTTCTGTAGGATTTTGGCATTTATTCAGTACCAGGCCACCAAAAGTACCATTTGCTATCCCACACCAGGGTTGGGCAGGTAGTACACCAAGAAGACGGCATCAATAAATCTCCCAAGGAAATCTGGAAACAAAGTACTTCAAGGTGAAATAGAGCAAAGGAATTAGAAAGTAACCCAAAAAAGTCCCAGGAGTTTTTCAACAAAAAGAGAGTGTACGCTCACCAGCATGAAAGCAGTCTGGGAAGGCAACATATACCCTCACTACAGAGGCTAGATAAACATCTGCATCTCATTAAAGGATGCTGAAAAGGATTTTTGATTTGTTACTTTGCTGAAGAACAAGGACACTTTTTTTTTTTAAATACCATTGTCCTCTCTGTAACCTTTCTTACCTGGCCTTGTATGCCGTAAACAAAAACATTTATTGGATTCCCCATTTATTTTGCTCAAGTTGAAAGTGATTTCAAATTAGCAGGCTAGCAGCAGGGTATTCTGTTCTTATTGATGTGGTGATTCTTACAAAGGAAACATCCAGCATTTCTTCCAGGTACCCAAAGAGTGTCAGGGTGGATCTTCACCGAGCTGTAGTGGTTCATTTTGAATTTGTGACAACAGAGGTTGAACAGAAAAGCAGTGTTGACTTCAGAGGGTCTCAGGCACGCAGCAAGGCAGCAGGGAGAGTACCTGACCCTCTCTCAGGAGATTTGGACAGTGACTATTTTTTTCTTTGACTAAATATGCCTTCGTAAAGGCATCACATCAGGAGGTCTGTTACAGCTGGGTTCTTCTATGTTTGCACATCTGACAGGAACCATCAACTCTGAAGATAATACCCAGCTGTCTGTTTTCTCTTCCCAGCATATTTTCATTGCCTGGAAAGACTGTCAAATTCAGGACAAACTTACCAGCTTTCAGTCTGAATGAGGAATCTAGATTTCCAAGGAAGGTCAATTAAAGCAGTTTCATATTCTGTGATGCATTTTTACACTTCCCTATAACCATAACAACTATTCTTGCGTATGCCACTCACTACTTTTTGCTCTCATTATGAATGAAAGCTTTTTATTAGGCCAGTTTTTTGTTAGATTCTGCCAGTCTCCCACAGTAAAGGTACAGCTTACTGATAAAAAGCAGTTCCCTTCTTTTTGGCAAGGCATTATATTTAACTCCGCTGTTAGGTACAATAACAACTGCTTTACTCTTTGTAAAGCACTGCTGTATACTACGCTCTTCACAGCTGAGGTAGCCATGTGCCCACAACCCACACGTCGGATTGTGGCCTACCTCGCTTGGTGATGTGCATCAGATAAGACTTACCAGCTCTCCTGCCATGTCTATTATATCCTTTGAACTCTGACAATTTCTGAAGAGTAGGTATCAGAATTGGACACAGTATTTTAACAAAGCTTTACCTTTTTTTTTTTTAAATGAAATAAGATCCTTGCTGCTTTTGAGAAATTCTTTCTGAAATGCTTTGCTTTGACATAACACTGCACTGGGAACACGTGAAGTGCTTTATCCTAAGTCTTCACCCAGGAAGAGCTTTCTAAAGCAACCACCCATATTTTGGATATAACTGGCACTCTTTGCCTTACACTTGGTTTATGGACTTTAGCGCAGGACTGTAGTAGAATGATCTGTGACTTGTTATAGCAATGACCTTACACCAGTATTTATTATCCTGCTTATCCCTATGTCATTCATAAGCATTGTCAGTAAAAATCCTTTAGTACAATCCTAATCATTTAGATTATTAAAGTGATACATGGACTGCTACAAACCATCCCACTCAGTATTATCCCCTTGTTCTAAAATCTGTGGATTCATTTTGTACCCAGTTGTTCAGACTGGGTTAATTGCATATATCATGTCTTTACAATTAGAATTGCTTTGGAAAAATCCAGACATTTTTCAGCTCTATCTATATTGGCCAAAGATTTTACCCTGCCAAAAAAGAAACAAGCTTTATTTGACTGGACCTAATTCCATGAGACCATGCATCTACTGTTCAAAATAAAATAGTTATATTCTCTTTCTGTAAATATTTCTTAATATTATCCCAGATAAATCATTCTCTCATTACAACAAAGTTCAGTGATAGACTACCTAGTCCATGGTTTGTTAGGTCTAACACACTAACCAAAGCTTGTTCTTTTTAAATGTGGGAGCTACCTCAGTATACAGATGAGTGTATCAAAATTTCAACATCAGCCATCTTCCAGTGGAATGCAAATAGATTAAATAAACCCAACAACTAAAATTCCGAAGACATTATTAAAGTTTACTACAACCAAATAAAGCTGACAATCAAAGTTGAGAAGGAAAACAGCCTATTTGAATAGGCCTTAGGAGGTTACACACGGTTGAGCTAATGTTACTAAGCTAAGAGGAAAGCCAACAAAAGTTTGACAGCAGCTGATATTTTTAAAAGCAACTGCCCCTAAAAAAGGCACTCTTATACTTTAGTGAGATGCTAGAAAAAAGGGTGGGACACTTTTTGGTAACAGCACAACCTACCTCTTTGTTTCAGGTTCAGCAATCCAACTTCATTTTGCACCTTCCTGTTAGCAGCTTTAGGAGCAAGCAGTCAGTCACTGAACCAGCTCAGCAAGAAGCTTCATTGGCGCTCTTTCTTCAGAGCGATAGGAGTGAGAAAGCTTGAAACAACACTGGTAATGAATTAGATTTATTCTGAAAATTTTGGTGGTATAATCGCATACTCTTGTAATTCGTAACTTACTCCTGGTGGAGATGATAGATTTCCTGAGGGACAATTCAAGTTATATTGGACAACAGAGAAACTGCTGGGCTTCATTTGGTTTTAAGAGTGTTAATGCTCAGTGATTACTTACCTTAAACCTTTTCATGAGCTACTTATGCTAAGCACGTGAATTTGAATACTTTATGTCATAAGACTTAATTTTGCTCAGTCATAAACTGGTTAGGTTTGTTTATCCTTACATTCAATGTAAATTTTGTTTACCCTCCAACGACATTCCTTGCTTTTCTGTGCATTTTGTTATTTGAGTTATGCTAAAATAGATTGCAAATTATTTAGAGAAACAACTTTCCATAAGAAATAAGAACTGAACCGAACCTGAGTTAGATCTGTAGAAAACCAGGAGGCTGAGGTGCTAGTCAATCCATTTGCTCATTTGTGTAGTGAATAACTTGCAGAGTTGATTTAATTTGTAGTTAGTTTACTCTAGAGCTTTCCTCAGCATTAGTCTGGGATCTTCAGCAATTGCTTTGGTTGCTGAAAGCAGAAACCTGAAAAGTGACTCAGGAATCTCATAAGCATAGCTGGGTAGGGAGACATCATGGAACAGACTGTAGAATTTTCCCCTCTGGTTTAGCTTGGAAACTGAGTCAATAAATAAGAATCATAATAATGTATTACAATGATTGCATTTCTTGTGTTTAATTGTAATGCCTTTTACTCCTTAGCAAATAATCCCATGTGGTTATGGAGTCACCAACATGTTCATTTGTCAAGTGCTGGCATAGAGGTGGTGACAATTTGTGGGTGGGGATTAGCCTGTACAGAGACTGTGTGTAAACAGCTGGGGTGTGCGTGTTTTTGTGCTTTAACTGTTTACCAGTTATTTGCCTGGTAATTGAAAATAACAGACAACACCAATGTGAGTTAAGATACTAAAATTTGAAGAGCTGACTTGCTTTGAAAATTTCACATCAGTTCCAGCTGAACATACTCAAGTCCCCTGCAAATAATATCATACTCTGGGTAACCCAGGAGGACAGGTTTGCCATAGCAGTTGATCCACATAACCTCATAAAACCAAACTGAAAGTTGTTTGTGCTAATTTCCTGAATAGACTGCGTAAATAAATACTGACTTGGATCACATTGTGATATTTCTTAGTTTCACAGATTACCTAGTCTTATAAACCCATGATTATATGTAGGCAATAGTAGTGTATTTAGCTCTGAAACATAGAAAAATGCATGCACATATACATAGATATTTTTTAATCCAAAAAGAAAATGAACATACCAAAACACCATGACAAACATATTAGAAAACAGTAGTCAGGAATAAAAGCTTTATTCAGATTTTTTTTTGGTAGAAGTCGATGTTGGAGTTAATTCAACTTGAACTTAATTCAAATTGCACTTTAGTGATGCAGTTTAGTTGCAGTTTTAAATGTCTCAGAAAAATGAGGTGAACAGGAGAGTCAAGTTCATATGTAAGAACTAAAAGATTTGGGGAGTTCCAAGCCTTATATGCCACTGAGATACCTCAAAGGTAAAATTAAGTATCTCATTTTAGGGTAGTATCCAATTAAAAGGCTAACATCTGTTATTTTGTTCTGTTTACATCCATCACATTAGTTTTTGCTACCTTACCCTGCCACCCCAGGAAAAGCCAGCTCCCACTATTGTTTCTCATGATGGAGAAGGTTAGTTGACGTGACTCAGATGCCACATGGGCACAGCTACAGAGAGCCTGTCTTCATCTTTGTTTCCTTGTTAATTAAGCTGCAGTAAGTCACACACAAATATAGCACTGAAGACAAAAGCATCTCTTTGGCAGGCTCCCGGCTGCTGCTCTTCCTCCATCCCACTCCTGGCTGCCCACCAAGCAGCTGCTTAGAATCTGGGATCAGAGTTTGTCTCTGCACAAGATGCCTGGTTTTACTGACTGCAGAGCTATTCTGGGAAACTGGCCAGCTTCTAAACCAGTCTCCTCACCATCACACAGCCTCTGATTTGAGAAGTATTTTGAGCTAGAGCTAGCCTAAATAACTGTAAGCTGTGATGTGACCTAGGCTCCAGGTTAATCCAACTTAGTACTTGCCTGCTTTTCAGGCATCCTAACATCTTCCCACAGTCCCCCCTCAAGCAAAGAGGAGCTTCCCTGTATTTGTGGCTTTAGATGAAAGCACATCAGTACAAAGCGCCATGTTACGTACTCCCATACACACATGCAGAAACAGCAAACACTTAAAACCAACACAACTGTGCTTGGTGGAGGCTTGTACCCTGTTTGGATGCAAGTAAGAAAGAATTTTTGCTGCTGCTGGTGACATCCTCATATATCATTACTTGAGTTCAGGGCAAAACTTTGCCTTTGAGCCATTCCAGTATCTTTGCAAGAGGCTAAGAGGAAGATGCATCATTCTTCAGCCCATTCTTGGATATGGACAAATGAAAGTGAAACAAAGATGAAAGAAATAGAAGGGGGAGAACAGAGACTGAAGTAGTCTAAGGACAAAAGAGATGTAAATATAAATAAAAGCAGAGAAGCTGAAAAGCACCTAATGAAAGTATATGGAAGAAAGAATGGAGAAGAACTGGAAAGGATTTGGAAGAAATCAGAGTGAAGCAACACACAAAGGGTACTTTCTCTCTACAGCAACCAGGAAACAGTTTTTAGTGGTACATAACCACAACAGGAAACCACTTGCACCACTTTCATTCATTTTTCTAGGTATGACTAAGCACAAAACTATTTTACAACAGGTAAAGCAACTTGTTACTTAGTCTTCAGCTATGCTGAGTAGTTAAGCATATCTTTGGGCTATAATCTTTGTGTAGAAGTATTAGTCCATAAATTATCACATGCCAACATAGGAAAAGGTAAGTCTCCTTTCTAATTAATTTATAAATCTAGCTTAGACTAACTCCAAGCTGAAATAAATATGGGTGCAAAACATAAAAGTTTTCTATTAAAAACAGTCCACAGCTTTTAATTAATAATATTTTTTTACCACAAACTCTGAAATTCTGAAATAACTATTACATCCTAAAATCCCCTACTGATAAAATCCATTGATTTACAAATAATATAAAACTAATTCTGTAGAGAAATATATATGTAAGCATTATTAACAGCTTTGTAGAACAGATGCTGTTATTGTCACCTTCTGGGAGATGCCAAATGTTAGCGAAATATCTGCTGACCATGGACTTTTTTCCTTAAGTAGCTTATGCAGTCCTTTAACTAGACACCGTGAATAACCTAGAGGCACTCCTGTCCCCATTTTGTGTTCTGGGAGTGAAAGGACAGATGGTGTCACCAAGAGAGCAGTGACAGTGCAGGTGATGTACACTGATGATCCCCAGATTCCACAGGAGGGCCAGGAGGCCACAACACAATATCCTTTTGGCCCACTTGTAGGGGTGGGAGGTTGGCCTTTGCACTCCCAGTTAATGGAGCTTGCACAGCTGGCTCAGTCTATTCCTCTGTGATTAAATGAAGAGCACCATTCAAAGGCAGGTTTTAAGAAATAAATCACTAACATGACTGACGCACAGCCCCTACATTCAGTTTTGTTTCTAGAGCATCTTAACCTTCTCTGTAACTCTGACCCTCACACATATCTGTGGGGTTGCTTGTAACCCAGTCTATATAAACAGCCTGGTGTTTGCAAAGGTCAGGAAGAGGAAAGACAATGCCTCTCCCCCACTCTGTACTGTTCACATGCAGCAAACACCTCAGAAAATGGCAAATCCACTTCACAACAGAAAATATTGATTCATTTTTTCATAAGATAATCATTAAACTAGGTACAATCCTAGCAGATATTTCAAAAGGTGCATATATAATCTCAAAAGATTTTATTTATACTGAATATAAATTTTCAATATATTTATATATTGGAAAAAACCTCAGAAGTAAGTTTGTTGTGATCTGAGAGAAGAAGCCACCAGGAATACGTTTGATTCTTGGTATGGCCTTGTGACTTATTTTGTGTTTTGCTCTGAGAAGATGAATTGTAATTGCTCTACGCGAGAACAGACATGGAAAGTCACTTGTGTCTTGATCAGACTTTCTTTTTAAACCGCACGAAAAAATAAGAAAACTTGAAACTGAAGCGAGTTTCTATAGAAGATGAACACTGGCTCACACACATGCACACAGTAACTTTGTGTAGCTGAATGTCCTGTTCTTGCACATAAGTTTCAGCAAAGCAATCACAGTCCTTCTTCCATGTTATTTTTTTCAGAGTGTTTTCTTGTCCTATATATTTTTGTAAAGACTGATGGTATCATCTGAAGTTCCTTTCTATAACCTTCTGTCTGTAATGCTAAATGCACTATCTATGCTGGACATGGTTTTGGCCTTGCTTTAGGTCTGAATCTATGAGAGTATTAAGTGTCCCAAGAAACACAAAGTGAACTTCTCATGTTTTGAGACAGAAGACAAACACAAGATAGGGCAATAACATGAATGATCACCACCCTTGTTGGTCATTTCCTGTAATAGGTGATCATCAACGGGGTAAATTCAGTTTAAACTTAGTTGTCTCACTTGGTCTGGCAGATGCAGAACTGCACAGTCCTAATGCAGAGGGACCCCAAGAGTGCTCTTCCATATGGGCCCTCATCAGGGTAATGAGAGGGTACTATAGGCAATCCATGACATTTAATGTAAACAACAGTTCCAATCACAGCTAGAGAACATTCAAAATATTCACACACCTCACATACCCATTTCCTCTACTTTTCCTGTAAGAAAAAAAATGCTGATTTGTAGAGTCCTTTACCTTCAGATAGTCTTGATAATAAAATACCACTACTAATCAAAAAAAGCAAAGGAAGCAGTGCTAACAAAAAAATGTTATGACCTAGTGAGCTTTTCACAGGCTGGCAGCCAGCTGTAAGTTAATGTCTCAGTATTTCCTGTGTGCTCTTTAGCAGCTCAGTATAAGAGTAATTGGAGAAAGAAAGAGCAATATAGGGGAGGAAAAAAAAATTCAGAGGATCTGAGTAATCTGTTAAAAGAAACAGAAATGTAATGAATAACCTGTGTAATCATTCCAAAATAAGTCTGTGTTCAAAAATGCATTTAATAATAATAATTTTACTTGCATAAATTTGAAAGTAAATTATATTGATCTGGTTTAAGGAACTCTTTTTCCCCTCAGAATAAGATTATGCTGCAAGGAACCATTCACATACAATATCACGCTATAAATTCATAGCCTATGTTAATTTTCATGTGTGGACCTGTACTTTGTAGGAGGACAAAATTAAAAATGATTGCTGTTATGCTTCCAAGTGATTCTGTAGTTGCTGTGTCTTAGTTAATGACCATGGCAACACTGATAATTTGGAGGCTTGGGCCCGATACATCAGTCCATCTTCCATTGTTCACTAATTGTCACTTAGTTCAACAGAAGCAGACCAGGGTAAGACAGGAGTGAAGACACGAAGGCAACCTCAGCTTTTGCCTGGTGCAAATCAGCATATCAGACACTGTTGTATTTCAGATGCTTCTCTGGATTACTCTGATATATATATAATTACTTGATATTTTGCTTCCATGCATCCCAGCTTGGCCAGTCTGCCTTCATGCAGACAGCCTGGGTAGCCAGTTGCCCCCCTCACGTTCATTTCTAGATGTTCACCAGCATAGCTTTGCTGTAAATTAGTCCAAGAGCAGACAGGACAGCAAAGCCCAACACAGGGGTGATTTCCTCTCCCTCCTCCTCTCTTCTCTGTGACCATGAAATATTTATTTGATGAAGCAGCACTGCCCGCTTAACCAATCAAATCTTTCAGAGTTATTTATGAGGGATGAGAGAGGGTTACATTGGAGAGGAAAACTGATAGACGGTGAAAGTATATTACCATACCAAGATGGCATGCAAAATTATTCTTTGATTATTGAGAAGGGACAGGCCTCTCCTGGCATACATAAACACACTCCGTTATCTGCCGCACCTTCATGGTCCTCCATGCAAGACTAAGGACTGCTGAAGCAGGGAAATAATATTGCTAATTTGCATTTATTCGGCTTATAAAAGTGCATCTACTAAAGCTCAGAGGTCACAGAAGAATACTTATTTACAAGTCCCTTGGCAGAAATATTTTCTCTCTCATAGTATGCACTTCAGTGGTAAGCAGTAACAACAGAAGATTTAAACATTTCATCACTTTGAGCATTTAAACCTCTTCCTAATAATTACATTAGCTCAGATACCAGCCAGGTCACTTCTATGGGCTTTCTTGTACTGCTAGGTCCAGATCCCCAGCCTTGCCTTGCTCCAGCAGCATCTAGATTTCAGAGGGCATCAAGCAGTCCCCTCCCTCCCCACTTGTCTCCTCTGTGTAGTACATAGCTGCTCTCTGGCCCTTCCACCTCTCATAGCCTCTAGGCCTGGATAGGAGTTCAAAAAGTTGGGGTTGCTGCAGCTATCTCTGAAATGGCACTGCAAGTGATGGGTACAGATATAAAGCCTCAGAATGGGCTCCGCTGAGCCCTGCTGGGGCACAGAAAGCTTTTCATAGTTTGCCAAGAGAGGTACTTTTGGATAGGAGTCAGGCTTCCTCTACAAGAAATTGAAACAATCAGCTGGGAAAGGAGAGGCCCAGGAGTGCAAGTCTCTCATCCCCACTGTCTCACACGGGGAACACACTGAGCATCAGCCTTGGAGGCTGTGCTGGTCCACCCATGGGTCTTAGAAAGCCAACACCAACAAGCAGGTAGCTCCTCCATGAGTCAGTGCCCATAAGTCAGAGGAGCAAGGCAACACGAAGCTCAGGACAACATGAAGCTCCTGAGGGACAGTGGCACTTGGGTAAGGGCTGGTAGCCCAATTGCTCTGGCCTTGCCAGGACACCTCTGCAACACCAGGAGGTAGTAAGCCTGTCCCTGCTCTCTGTGGGTACAACCCAACCCTCCCAACCACTGTCTCAGGCAACACTGCAGGTCCATCCCTAAAGAGCAAGTGCTGGGACTGATGCTGGGGGCATCAGCAGCTCTCCCCCCCCTGCAACTTCTTGGCTGCAGGCACCAGGGCCTCAGAGGGGGGTCACCCAGCATGGTTTCTTCTCCATGGTTTCAAGCTCATTGGCCTGCCAGACCTGTGATGTGCAAGGGAAAGGTGATAATGTATGAGGTGGAAAAGCTATTTGCAGTGTGCATCTGCAGAGAGCATCCTGCTGTGCTGCATCAGGCATGAAAAAGTCTGGTGGGGAGTTGCATCTCCTTCCTCCTCTGAAGAAAAGCTCCTTGGAAATAGCAGGTTAAAAGATTTTTGTTTTTCCTTCCTGCCATTAATGGCTATTTTGTTTAGCTATTCACCCGAGGTAGATATCTTTCTTGTAACTGAACATACTGCCTAAAAATAATCTGCAGCAAAGCCCATTTACTTGATGGGTTGACTTAAGGACCACATTCAGGGGCAGAGCGTGCCTGATCATACTTTCACTGCTACAGGCAGTATATGCTCCCAGGACAACTGGCTTGGGCACAGCACTGCTGACGGGCTTGCTGGGAAGGACGTGCCACACTTCCAGCCGGCCAGCCCCTCTAGCTCTTTTCCACCCGACCACCCTGTCACTCATACCTTCCTGGCTGCACCAGACGTCATGCAGGCATACCCTTGGACAACACAGTACCAACCAGTTCTGAAACGATCGCTTCAGACTAAGCAGCCAGTAGCTGTTCGCTTCGGTTGTGTCCTAGGGACGCAGTGACAGCCTTCACTGCACATGCTGCTGGAGGGACCCCGGTGATGGATGGACCGAGTCAGGAAATCTGCAGCCACCACCTCAACATGGTTTGCAATAACGCAAGTCAGTTTACCTCTGTGCCCCTGCTTCCGCCTCTGCAAAATGGGAAAGCTCATCCAAGAAGCACAGCAGTTTCCCCAGTTCATACACGGAAAGCACCCCGGATTCACCAAGAAGCAGCGTGATAGCGTTAAGTACGGCTGCTCTGTGATGATAGGCAAATCTATTTCTGCATTACCTCCCCCTTAATTTATAATCTTTTAAATATAAAGCACCTACCTATATATTTATATTTAGAACAGCTCAAATATATGGTTAATATCAGGAGTGTATCTGGAGGTAGCTGGGATCACGAATCTCCGTTGTTAATCAGCCGATGACTTCGGCGAGGCTGACATTTTCCTGGCTATTTTTAGAGCATGACTCAGACGCTGTAGCTGTACTACCGAGCCTGCAGAATCCCTGGAGGCTGATACCAGAGCCTCATTCAGAGCTGTACCAAAGCATCGGTGCAAGAAGGGAAAGGAAGTCAAAGAGGGCAAAGGCTTTGTTCACACACCTTCAGGGCTTTCTTGGGGAAAAGTAAACATGGAAAGCAAGGCGTTATGGCAACATAGTGGGGTACTAGCAACTGGAAGGGAAACCCTTCTACGTGGCTGTCACAGGAATGTTTTCATAATGCATCAGTGACCTGGTAGAAGCAAAATGGAGCCTTGTGAATGCTGTTTCCAGAAGTGACTGAAAACCCAGAAGAGAAAACGGTCAATTTTCAGCCAGTCCTATGGGTAATTGAATCCCCTGCTTCCCTGTGTGTATGAGAGTCCACTGCTTGTCTCGTCTCATTCCTCACGTGGCCTCCCTGAGCGCTGCTGCCATGGAGAGAAGACCACCACACTGTGTTCAGCAGGGTCCAAGAACAGAGGAGATATTGGGTATGGGGAGGAGGAAAGCAGGTGCTGGAGAAGGCAGTCTGGTGGAGTGGCTTGTTCTCATGCACAGCTTTGGTATGCATCACTTCAGAAAGGGCTGATTGGGATGCCCTTAGCAGGTAGATTTTGTGCAGGTTGACATCACTGTGCAGTCTCCAGGACCTGCCTGTTGGAGCAGCACACAGCTGGAGCAGAAGCAGTTCCTTTGCATGGGGTTTCTCTCTGGAAAAAATGATCAGTACCTGAGCCTCCATCAATCAGCTTTAATGAGCTGAAAGTAGTCAAAAACTTCCCAAGAATCCAGTCCCTGCCTCCTGAAGTTCCTGGGTTTTATTCTTAGTTATTTTCCTTTCTGATAGCAGACAGGAGATGTATATTTGGTCTGAAGTACAATGGAAACTCTGGCTGTGTACTGGGAAGAAGTCATCTGAGCAGTCACCCATTGCTTGGCACAAAGGGCCCTGAGCATGTGTCTGTCACCTTCCTGTCTCTCCTCCCCCAGCTCTCATACTTGCTCAGCCTGCTGATCTCTCATCTGGGTTTTGCTGGGCTGGTTATTACACATCAGTGTATTAACTGGGGTTTGAAATTAAGAAAAATGCTTTTAACTACAGCTCTGTAGCACATCATAATTAAAATTAGTCATTTACTTAGTGCCATGGTGCCACCAGTTGCCCTGACTGCCTGCAAATTGGTGACACCTGCACAAGCAGAGGCAGCTGTGCAGCTCTGAGCTGTCACAGCCATCCTGCCTGCTGGGAGTGGAGGCACCAGCAGGAGGAGGGCTGCTAAAAACCCCATCCCTCCTGCTGCCCTGCCAGAGACCTTCCAGCCTGCCCTGACATTTTATGGGAGTTGAGTCTTCAGGGCCAGCTCCCCTATTGCTTTGAGATGCCCATCTGGTCTATCCCCCCTATCAGAAGCAGTTTTCCTCCACTTACTACCCCATTTCTTAGAAGTCTTTCAATCTTACTGCCTGCACAAGATCCCTGCCTGTGCTCCTGCCCCAAACATGGGTCCGAGAACACGGGTGGGAGCTGGCTGAGTCCACAGCAGGGGCAGCCCACCTCTGAAGTCAATGGTACTACATCGATTTACATCAGAGTGAGACATAAAACATTCATAATGCATGTAACCGGGCACCGCAGTAAAGTGCATGGATCACAGAAAGCATTTCTTCAGGAACCCATCAGCCAAGAAACAAGCAGTAGAAAGATTTAAGTGTAAGGAGCTTGTGTTTTAGTTTGTTTGTTTTCATCTTAGGAAGATTTTAGTTCTAATTAGTAAAGCTACAATATTATTTGTGGCCCAGTCATCCTAAGCAGCAGTGAAATCCACAGATCGATAGGGCGCTGCATTATAGTATTGCCTTTCATTGCTCTTAGGTTTCATCTCTTTCATGCCCTTATTTCAGACAGGAGTGAATAACTACATGAGTGCTTTCTACAACAGGATTTTACACATCTCCTGTGCAAGCTTCCTGTACAAACCGTAAAACAAGTTTTCATATCCATCCTTAATGGCAGTGGTAGGGTGGGGGAAGTTCTTTGTGTCCTACAAAGCTTGCAGCTCTCTGGGTGTTTCTAACAGAAAATTTCAGGTTTTCTGAGTTCTGACAAGAAGTTCCCAAAGCGCTGCAGACACAGGACTTGACACCAGCTAACGTGAATCCTGGTGTGATTTCCAGCACGAGGGGCTCCCAAAAACGGGCCAGAGGAGGCACAGCCATGCACGTATAGTGATCGTCCTCCCTTGCTAACATGCATTGCCAGCATGCCTTTTGTGTAACACTTACTGTGTAGAGCAAACTTCCCCTGCCATCACATTGCCCAGTAACCTTGATTTCTAGCACTTTGAGCAAGCACACAAGGAGATGATAAATGGAGCTGGATGACAACCATTAGTGCAGGAGACAGGTGGCTGCCAGGTCTGAACTTCTGTAGACATGAACTGAAAAGAGATTACAGACTTGCCATGGCCAAAAAAAAGAAAGCTGTCCTGTCAAAGAAAGCCATAAACCAAGAAAAACAACTCATGCACAGGTTATGCCCGATGCACTTCAAGCTCATTCATATATGAGCTCCAAACACAGCATAATCATCTCTCCTGCTTCCTTTTTTTTTTGTAATGAGCAGAAAACAGGACAGAGTTGCGAGCATAACCAACACAGAAAGGTATTGCTATGGAAAATAACCTCATTTATGACCAGAAAAAGAACATCTGAAAGCTTACACTAGACAGAGAGACAAAAACCACAGCAAAATGCACCAAGGTAACTGTGCTGCTGACTTGCTGCAAGCTCTTCGATAGGAGACCTCAGAGGGACAGGGCAGGGAGGGCTCCTGCCCTCAGGTTTGATGTACCACCTGAAATGCTTTCAGATGACTGCTCCCTGTAGACTAAAAGGGACTGGGAAAGGCTTTGGGAGGCCCACACAGTGCCCGACAAGCCCTGTTGGACAGGTTTGAATGAGGCTTGTGGCAGAGGAGACAAGCAGAACACTCCTGCACCCACCCCATCCCAGCTCGCACCAGCAGCCCCAGGTCATTAATTCCCAGCTCCATTGGTTTCCATAAAAAAACACACACAAAACCAAACAGGCACACAAGCCCCCACAAAGCCACATACAGCATGCACAGCACTGAATCCTCCTCCAGCAAGCTCAGTCCCAAAGAACTTGTTAAGAAAACAAGTATTTTAACATTTTGCCTTCAAAAGGGGGCTTTTTTAAAAAAAATAAAAAAAGATAAGGAGCATCAATGTCACCTTTCTGAAAATGGTTAAGTAGAAGCAGGAATGCTGTTTGAGCTTGAACAACCTTCATACAAACTCTGAACTACAGTTTCTGCATGTCCTATTTGGCAGCAGAGGACCACAGACCTTACAAAGGATGCAACAAAGCAAGGGAGAAAGGAGAAACAAGAATGACCATATTTACTGCAAAGTATTTTAAGGCAAAAGGAAAGCATTCAAGTCCCTGGCTACCACCAAGCTTTACAAAAATCTGAAGAGCAAGACTAATCTCTATTTCCATCCAAAGAAGAGAATAAACAGAAAAGATAATAACCACAAGAATAATGGTATTTAGGAAGGTTTCTGGTGTTACAATCAAGGGCTGACAAGAGCAAGCTGACACGGTATTGCTAGAAAGAAAAAAAATTCATATTTACACACCGCACTGTCTGCATTTAGTGTGCCTTTTGTGCAAAGTCAGGCTTCACATCCTGGAGACGGCCAAGTGCATTTCTGAATTGCTCTGCTTAACCTCTCTGACACATGAGGAGCGAGATTCAGTAGCGTGGATTTGCTCCTTTGCTGGCCAGACCTACTCTCCAGGGATATGATCTCACAGCTGCATAAAATTATCTCCAGCACAAAAGAGAGAATCTCTCACGGTCAGATGGAGCTGCTTCACCACTTATGAAGCCTAGCTGCTGACAAAACAGGCGTGCAATGCTTAAGCAATAGCTATCAAAACACCAGGCAATTTACTGCTTACGTGCCCTTCAACTGAGGATGCTCTTAGTCAGTGACAACTTCTCTTGAGTGAACAAACAGAAATAATATATTTGTCTGAGGTCCTGCAGACCACAAATTGAGGTGGATTTGACATCCTCAGGGCCTTAAAATGCTGCTGTGCCCATGACAAGCGGTGTCCTGGCTCTCGCACCTGCACCCCAGGACCCTTCCTCTGCAGGGGCTCCCAGGGACAAGGCAGCCAGCAGGGAGTCCCCACCCTGAGGTAGTTGGGAAAAAAGTCATTTTTTAGTAAGTAGCACGCCTTGAGCCCAGGTGAGGCCAAGGGCGCTAGGTAGCAGGACACCAGAAGTGCACAAAGAGCAACTTGGGCTGATTGCTCCAACAGGTGACAACCTACCAAGGAAAAAAAGCACATCTTCCTACCAGCCAAAGCACAAGTGAGTCCTTCATTGTCATCCAGGAGAACATCTCCCTGGTGCTGCGCTGAGTCCTTTTCTCCCCCCCAAAACAGAGGCAAATGGAGCCCCTACAACAAGCAGCTTCCTTCTATAGTGTCGCTGGGGCTGCTTTATACCTTCAGCCCACAGGTCCTGCAGTCACCTTCCCAGCATGCTGGCCTTCCCCCTCCACACACCCCGGCAGCACAGCTGACCCGTGTTGGCCATTGCTAATGATGCCTTGCATGCATCTGCATCCGGGAGCCCTGCCATCTGCTTCTGTTTAGGACTTCACTGAGCGTAGGCAAGGAGAAATGTTTTTTTCCTAGTACTGATGAGCTTTTTCAGAGCAGTTTTCTAGCTGAAAGGCTGTGAAATTCAGTGTCAGTCCTCCGTAAGAAAATCCCCCTTCTCTTTATTACAAACAAACCAACAAACAAATCCCAAACCACCACCCTCATCGTAATAACACAGCCTTGTGTGATTTTTCTCATCCATTTTTTGGTATTTTTCTGACTCTCAGACCCAAATCACACTGAGGGCAGCACACCAGAGGAGATGAATGAAGTACTCCACATGTTGAGGCTGCGCTGCCAGCTTGTATTTTACCTCACGGGCCTGAAACCTGGCCTGAGCGTGGGGCAGACACTGGGTGAAGGTGCTGGGTAGCACTGAAGTGCGCCTGAATTTCGGCTGGGTTGTGCCCAGGTGAAGGTGTCTGCGTACAGCCTGGGGTTTCTGATGGTGGGGCTGGAGTGGGACGTGAGGCATGGACCCCCACAAAGCGCATCACACTTGGATATGATTTTTTTTCCCCACCCAAATCCCTGCTCAGGTCTGAGTGGGATTCCCTGTACATGGCAGCCCTGGCAATTCTTGTGAGCCTCAGTCAGCCAAAGCCATGCCAAAATAACCCACTCCTACATGGATATGAGTACGTGCACCGACAGAGGTTCAACCGATTTGCTTCTTAAACACGCCTTTGGCTAAAGCCTGGTCAAAACGTGGCATTTTTGTGCATTCAGGCAGCCAGGCTGGGATGCCGACTGAGGGCAAAAGCCCATCGGAGTCCCAGCGGACAGGAGCACCGAGACCCACCACCACCACCACGGGACTGCGGCCGAGGCGATGGCTGCGGCTCCGGCACACGGTGCACAGGGCTGGGAGATGCATTTGCGGGGCGAGGGAGCCTCCTGTTGGGGAAGACGAATCCTGTCTCGCATGGTCGGGAACGTGTCTGTGAGGAGCTCCACGCAGAGAGAACAGGGATGAGCGAGGCCTTATGTGTTTTGGGCCTTTACCACCCATTTTTTTCAACGCTTCTCAGTCGCTAAGGCTGCAGCCCCACACGGCCCTGCCTCCCCTCTGCCTCCCCCATTTGCCTCCAGAAGCTGTGGGCTTGCAGGAAACATCAAATACCACAGGCGTTGCCCCCAGCCCGTGTACACTGCAGCCCCGGGCACCATCAGGCGGTGAGACTGCTGTGCCAGCACCCCGAGCCTTCCTCTTTCTGGCCACGCTGTGCAATTCCAGAGAGGCCCCTGGGGCCTGGAGAAAGGCGACGAGGATGTGCTGGCACTGTGTCCACACGAAATGTGACCGAGTGAGCCTGGCCCCTGCAGCTGGGACGTGTGGGACATCTGGAAAGCCAGAAGCAATGCGGAGGGGGCGACCACCTTGGTGCTGTGCCTTCACAGGCGTCTGCTCCCCGCCTCGGCTAAGTCAGACGCGGGCCAGGGCTGTGGGCCAGAGCCAGCACGGCTGCCCCAAGCAGGGCAGGGGAACAACCTCGCCTGAGCTCTGGGCTCTGACAGACGAGCTCCAGGGCTTGGCCAACACGTCTGAGGCATTGCCACTCCCAGATGTCTGCTCTGTCTCTCTGCCAGGAGCTACCATGCTCCTAGCTAAGGCAGGAGGACATCTGACTGGGCTTCAGCTGCTGCTGCTGGCCTCCTTGTGCAAGCCTCTCCTTGTGACCTCTCAGGGGGCAGGCCAGACTATGAGGCCAGGGTGCTGAGGTGCAGATGTCCAGCAGCACGGACAGAGGAGCATGGTGGTGGCCTGCAGCAGAGGGTGGCCCAGGCACGTGAGGGTGGCGATGCGTCCCCTGCTTCAGCTGTGGCCAGGGCTTGCCCTCTGCTTGTTTTGCATGGGGAGCAGAGGCTGAGGAAGGAGTGTGCTGCAAAATTGCACCCTCACTTATTGAGCACTGGTTTCTTGCGGCTGATCTATGGCAGATACGAATGCACCAACCCATTTGATTTCTTTTGGACTGTAAGTCCTCTTATTACCCATGGGCCTCCCCCAGACCTGCTCACCCCGTGTGGCAGTGCTGCCTTCTCAGAGCTGTTTTCCTGGGAGGGGTCCCCAAGACTTGGTGCAGGCAAATGCAGCTTCCCTTAGGGCACCCTCAGATGTGCAGCACAAAGCATGTGCGCTTTCCTAGCACGTTTTGGGTATCACGGGACAGAAGGGACCCTGGGTTGGCTGGCACAGTGCAAATCTGGACAATTCCTTTTGAGTCCTGAGTCCTCTCCACTGGCTGTGACAGGTCTGAAGGTCACCTCCTAGAGTCACAGGAGCGAGAACAATTTGACTTTGGAGGGGAAAAAAAAAAGAAAAAAGCACAGAGCAGCATAGCTTTATTGCTGTACTTTGACTAGAGGTGGAGCCCATACGCAGTGGAGAAGAGTGATGTCACCCCAGCCATAAGTTATGTGCTTGCATCCTGGAATTAATTGCCTTACACCCCTCGTTATTTATAGCCCTGATGCCATTCCCAGCAGCCGCACATTGGGTTACTTCTGCTGCGATACCCGAGCACGCTGTGCCCATACGATCTGCAGCACTGGCAGCCGCTGTGTTGTGTGTGCAGATCCCACAGCAACTCGCACCGCTGCCTGCCGACGGAACCGGGCCTGCTCCCTCCTGTGGCCGCCCAGCAAGTACACGGTCATCGGGAACAAAGCAGGGACCAGGATCCTGGGCTGGTGATACCTCAAATCTCCCTCCGCAGCCAGCCCAGGGTTTATTCTGGTGAGGAAGGCTCCTGCCCGTGGAGCAGGGCTGTGCAGGCCGGGTTGGATGGGCAGAAGTGATTCCCGGTGTTGCTGACAAAGCCACATTAAACCTCAGCTGATTTTCCTGCTCGGAGCCAGCTTGCTGGCCACCACTGTGAGCAGCTAGAGCAAGGCCCAGTGGGAGCGAGCAGGGCCAGGAGGCAGGGTGATGTGGGGAGCCGGGTCTGACCTAGCCCCCGGCTGCTGCCTCCCTCGCTGCTGGGGCAGACCCGAGCCAGGCCCCAGCCGATGTGCTTCGTCCGTGCCTTGAACTCAGCGCTGCGGCTGGCCAGAAGCACCCCTGCTGCTGGCACCAGCTGGCAAGCCAAGATTGTGGGCCAGGACTGGGAGTGAGCTGCGTGCCTGCAGAGGGGCTGCAGTTTTGGAGATCTTCTTTTTCACATCTACTGGAAAACTTGTCTTAAATTTCTTTTAGGCAGGATATTTACTGTGTCCGGAACCTCCTGTAAGCAGCATGGGCAGTATGGCTGGGGCTGCTCCCCCGCGTCCCTCTGCTCCCAGGGACAACACCTGTGGGGATGAGTGGGACAGGGAAGAGCAGCCAGACAACTCCTCACACGGGCAGTTCAATGCTTACTGTGGCATGGCCGAGCCGTCGCACCTTAGAGCTATTTTAGCACATGCTGCCTGGGGCCAAGGGTGACCGCAGCTCTTCCTCCGGGATGCGGAGGTGTTCACCTTCTGCCCAGCCGCCGCTTTCTGACCAAAAGCAGCTGAAGGACAGTGAGAGCGAGGGCAGCAGCTGGGGCTGGAGGCCGGGCTGCAGCTCGGGTCCCTCCTGGCCGGAGCTTCTGCTTTGCATCAGTGCCAAAGTCAGCAGCAGCCATGTTCAATGAGAAACAATCAGCGACTTTCACACATCAGGAAACGCCAGCTTTACTGTCTGTTAGAAAATATGTATGACACAGTAATCAGATTCGTTTTATTAAAAAACTTGCAATAAAATTCCTCAGAATTCACAATCTTAACTTTGATAGTTGCAATATTTTACTAGTACATAGTAACACAGTCTCACATATTTACATTATAATCTTCTATATAACAAAAATAGCCGTGTTGTACTACTGAATAACGCTTCAAATATTAGCCTTGACA
Source organism: Cygnus olor (assembly GCF_009769625.2). NCBI lineage: Eukaryota > Metazoa > Chordata > Aves > Anseriformes > Anatidae > Cygnus > Cygnus olor. The sequence continues at coordinate 36,967,647 of NC_049172.1, read as the reverse complement.
TTTTGGTACTTCCCCCAGCTGAGTCACTGTCCATGCTCTTTAGCATTTACAGTATATAACAAAGCAAGATGAAACAAAAAAGTGTGTGCCCCATGATTTCAGGCAAATCCCTTTAAGGTGGTAGCTTTCTGACTCCCACATTTTTCAAGAGATAAAGTGCATTGAAAGGGAAGATGTACACATTACAAAGTATCAGCAGAGAGTTAAACTATATGTGCAGTGCTGTACAGAAAGTAATGCTAGGAAAAAAGGCTTGCTTCACAAACTGCTACTGCTCTTTTTTGGCAGCAAATTCACAGGTAGCAGGAAAAAAAGCTAACTAAGGAAAAGAACTGCCTATGCAAGTGCTACAGTATGATTTTGCTGTGGTCTTTCTCTAGGTGTTTCCTACACCAAAGTGTAACAACCTGAAGAAAGGAACTTTATCTTATTTGTGGAGCTGAAGGGCAGTTCCCACCGTCAAAAAGAGCATAACACGGTCAGGCTACGGAAAGCGCCTGCAGTACCAGCAAGAGCTTCAGCCAAGAATAGGCCCCGGTCCTGACGGACCTGCAGACAACAGAAGATGCGGCGTGCAAGTGAGTTCACACGTGTGTGTGTGTGCATGTGTGCAACAACCCTGCCACATCCCCCCAGCTTCCTCGGGCTGTCAGCCCCGCCAAGCAGGGCCAGGGCTGAAGCAGAGCCGCTCTCGGTGTCCGCAGCAGGACCGACAGCAGCCTGTGAGAATTTCACTGATACAGAACATTGTCTCCTAACTGGAAATTATTTTGGTAAGCTGTGTGCTGATGCATGTGGTATTTATTTTGTTCTTTTTTTTTGCCTTCCCTTTTTAACATTGGCATTTGCTGGTATGGCTGTGCAGTGTGTGAGAGAAGACATTGTTGGAAAAACTTTGGAGCCATCACTGGAAAACAGAATACTTCTGCTCTGTTCATGAACTGTGTACAAATGGGACATTGTATTTTATTATTTATTTTTTTTTGGTTTGCTTATAAACTACTCTAAATAAAAATAATTCTCTTCTGGAAATGGATGGAATGTATATTTGGACAAGTACAAAACCATTTTAAATGCTCACTAAATACAAGGAACATCTTGCTATAAAAGTAACAGACCCTCCCACCCACTGTCCCCTCTTTACATTTCTAATTACAAAATGGTACAGTCATTTCAGGTTCCTAAACATGAAACAAGAAGTGAGGGTGGTATTACGTAAATACAAAACATTTAGATATTGACATCTGTAATAACCGTATACATTCAGAGCAACCAAGCGCCTTGATCTTATTATTTTTAACACTACACAGGACTGAAAAATCAGGAAATAAAAAGAGAAAACACTATTTCTTCTTTTTGTCTTTTTTTTTTTTTTTTTTGCATTCACTCCAGAAAGAATGAACTTTCACCAATTCACAATTAAAATAGTTGGGAGGGGCAAGATTAATTTCAGATGGAAAACTCATCCGTTGGCTTTCCAAACTCCACAAGGCATTTAATTCCTCTCATCTTCTCTGTTTCTCTCTTTGAAATACAGCTTGTGCTCAGAAAGCTTTTTTTTTTTTTCTTTTTTTCTTTTTTTTTTTTTTTTTTTCCCACAGAACAGAAGTGCCAGGGAAGAGAAAGCACTGGGAGCAGCTCCTGCCTGGCGGGTGTCAGCTGCGCAGCAGAGGGCACCCTTGGCCCTCGCTCGTCGCCCCCAGCCCGCAGCTGCCAGCTGCTGCACCCGCACCCGAAAGCCCACCTGGCTCCCCTGCCAGCTGCAGAGCGATCAATTAGTGCAGGTAAGGGCTTGTCTGAAGGAAAGGACTGCTTGCCTTGGATCAGTTGTCCCTGTTCAAAAAGTCTGCTAAAACAACACCTCCACCCTCATTTTCCCTTTCCCCTAAAATATTTCCTTATGCTGTTTTTTGCTGCTGCTTTAACTGACTTGATTTATATCTGTCAGACCGGTTGCCCCGTATATGCTCAAACACTGCATCTGTAAACCAAATGAGCCTGTTTGCACTCAGTGCTCCTCAGTGAAGCAGCAATCCAGCAGCAGCTAACAGGCAGCAGCCCCGCTTACGAAGCGGTCGGGTTCCCCTGAATCTGCCCAAGGCCCAGGGCCTGCCTCTTCTTCAGCCCCCACGCTGAGCCGTATCACAGGACATTTATCTGTGAGCCCTTCTACGCTACCAGGACAATGCACAGGGCACACCCGAAGGCGCTGACCCTCTGCACTGTGGCTGCCTCCCTCTGGCTGGGCGCTACATGAGGTTAACTAACTGCTTCTGTTTGGACTCGCCCTGGCCCACAGCTCTATCAGACCAGTAACTTTCACCCTACAACCGGGCTCTACAAGAACAACGGGTAAAAAAAATCTCCATTATTGCTAGTGAAATAGAAGGCCATAAATGACTATCAGTTTTCTCGGTTTGCACAGACTGTAAACTCACACTCCTGGCTTATTTCACACTATATACTCATCAGCTTTTCTATGGACAATGACCAGGAAGGAACAAGCCTCTTACAAACACAGCCTGGGAGCTGCCCGCTGCCCAGCCCGAAAGGCATCTCCCGCTGTTGAACATAACCTGTGTCGTCATTTCAGTACAGACCAATCGTCACAACAAGGGCTTGCAGCCTCGAGATTATCCATGAAGGCTCGTGCCCTGATCTTTGCCCATTAATCACTGAATCCCCTCAAGAGGCTGCAGCGTACATTCAAAGGAAAAAGTTGGTAAGGCAAAAAACTGGAAAATTCATATGATGACTGCACTCCAGGTTTAACCAGAATGGGAAATGTAACATGTTTTACAGAAAATCTGTCACTGTGTACTGATGACTGAAAGTAGAGGTGTTAAGTGATCTGCAGATACCTGCCATGGCAATCCTTCTGTATGCAAACATCTTCTGAGCTCAACGTTTTTCAAGTTGGACAAGCGTTTCTTTTTATTTAGCAAAGGGGAAAAGAGGGTGGATTAACAGGTGCAACAAGAAAGACTTCGAATCACAAAATGCATATTCCTTGTGAAACATTGAATTCTGAGCTAGATCTGTCTCCAGTGCTTGGGTTCATTTTGTTAACAAAGTCAGAACGTATCACAAACTGGTCATTCAACAAGAGACGAAGTATGGACTTTCTTGCAACAGCATCTTCTGGATCTGATCCAGACGTCATTAAATTAAAGCAGTGAGATCCTAGGGACCTCTCATAGTATGCGATCTCAGTTTTTTTTTCAAGTTGCTTCTGTAAAGCCTTTTTCTTTATTGCCAGGTTCTTTCACATATGGAAACGCTCTAAAAATGGCAGCAGCTTCTGTTTTCACTACAATGCAGTTTCCATAGCTGCATCAATGTACTTGTATATGCATATGTGGAATTTTAATTCTATAGATTGCTTAAAGAACAAACTGCAGCACTACCATTGTCCCTGTCCTGTTTTTGAGGCTCTGAAGCAGTTGGGAAAAAACAAACCTCAAACTCTCAGCAAGTGCCAGACCTGTGCCCGCAGCAGAATGGGTGAGCTGAGGAAGGGATGCAGCAGAGCTGGTGCCTTGCACACCCACATGCACGCATTAGGTTGGGTCCGAGCACAAAACTCTGCCCATGCAACTTTTTACATCTTCTACCTATTGAACGGGCCTTTGGGAAAGCAGTTCAGTGAAACCCATGAAAACCAAAGGGAACTTGGAGCACGGGCTCTGCCTGTCCAGGTTTCCTCCTGCAACCCAGCCGGAGTGAAGACAAGCTGGTGAACGCTTTTCCCACACTGTGCTCACCAATGGGAAATAAGAGAAAAGAGCCTCAGGTGACAGGAACAGGAAGAGTTTACAGAGACACACAATGAGCCTAGTGACAAGAACATTTTCTCAGAGCTGTGCTGCCTTCTGGCCACCGGCCCTGTGCAGGACCGACCCCCGGTCCCAGCCGTGCTGTCCAGACAGCAACAGCTGCAGCAAAGCCATCCGCACCACGGCACGAGTGTGCAGAATTACACACCTGAGCACTTTTTTTTTTTTTCCCCTCCTGGCTGCAGGCTAAAGGCTGCTCTCTGTTCTGAGCAGGCAGGGCCGTGCCCCCAGCATCCGAATCCCACCTATTTAATGCCAGAGCCCTGGTGTGGCGGGCAGCAGTACCGAGGAATCACAAAATGCTCAGGAAGGGACCGATCGCACCCAAACCTGCCAATGAGGAGATTTAGTTTTACCCTATGAGGAATCACAGGGGAGGGATTCACATAGGCAAAACTGTGCACGGGCATGAGGATCTACAGAATTAAGGCTTTCGCATGTGTTACAAACATACCTCTGGGCTCTTAATATTTATGAAGCACCTCAAATTGCCAAGGCATTTCCCAGGTTATATATACAAAGGACATTTGAGCCAGGACCTGCTTTAGGAAAACATTTCCATTTGACCCAGGGTCTTAAGTATACTATAGAAGACCTGTTGAAAATACTGTGATTTCAGAGCAAGTCCAACATTAGCCTTAAGTGCTTTTCTGAACAAGGACGGATTAAAACATTTACTTAAGTGCTTTCCTAAGTTCTGCCTTCAGTGCTGTGTAACCTGGCCTTGCACTTGTTATCACGTAACAGCGCTCAGAGCTACACAATACCTGAGGAGAGAGATGGAGAAACATCCTTCCTGAGCAAAACTGCAGAATTTGGAAAACAAAAGCGGAAAGTCTCCTGACCAGATTTGCTAGGATGATTCTTCTGAAAGACCATAATATGGTGGTGCACAAAATCATCTCACCTAGCCTAGCACCCTATCCCTGATGGTGGCCAGCCCTGGCCCCTGAAGGACCAGGTCTAGGATGGGATACTTACAGAAAGAGCATGCAGAGTGTGATCCCTCTCCAAAATCCTTTCCCAGCTTCTAGAGGTATGGGCAGGGTCTCAGTTACAGTCTGTGTGCTGTCCTGTTGAGCACAGCTCCCTTTAAGGATTTTGCCTGCAAATGACCCACTTCAGCATCACCTGCCTTGCTTTTTTTTTTTTTCCAGCCTCTTGTGCAAACACAGACCTCGCTTGCTCTGCTGTGCTGTGGGGGACTCCATTACAGCAACAGACAATTGGTCAGTTTGTCCATTAAGTTAATTCAGCTTGTAAAATAAAATGAAGACTTTGTGACAGGTCCTCTGAAACCCACATGACACAGCCAGGAGTTCTGTTTGCGTGCTGGGTGCCGCGGGCGGATGTTAGAGGATCACTGACAACTTGGACATCGTGTTCGTGATGTTCCTGTGACATATAGCACTCAGGCTCCAGCACTAGGGAAGAAACTGTACCAGTGTGTGTTCTTTCCATAGGGAGCCCTGACTGGGTATATAACCAGCTTCTCTTTCCCCTGAAGTCACTCACAATGAATTTCACTCCTATGTGAAGGGCCGGTATGAGGTATAAGCACCACTTAAATCCTACTTCATTACTTCCAGAGCTTAAGTGGAGCTGATGTGATTGGTACCTTGTGTGAACTCTTGTGAAGGGGTGAATTTCAGCATCGGCTCCCCTGATAGTGTGGGCCTTTCCCAGAGTGGCAGGGAACAGAGGAGATATTAAAGAATAAGGAAAATGTGATAACAGAACCACAACTATTGGCAAGAGTGACTCAGCCGCACCCTCCGGAACAGTCTCTAACTTCCTTTTTACAACAAACAGATTCCCAACTGCTTGCATCTCTTTAATTAAAAAGAGATGTTCTTTTGAATGGCATATAAAAATGTAACAGCACATATCTGGATCATGGTTTTGAAGCCTCAAACATACCCTGCAATTTAGGGACTAAGAACATCACAAAAAATAAGCTATAAAATGAACAAAACCAAAAGTATGGAGGATAATTCTTCCTTCTTCCTGTAATAAAAAAGCAAGTTGTCCAAAATTTTAGGGATAGTTCTAACCACATTTGTTCCTGAATAAGCTCTGATAAAATGAATTTTGGGTGGGAGCTGTTTTCCACAGCTAGTGAATAAATCCACAAGGAAGATTAAATATAGCAAGAATGCTAACAGTTGCGTTTTGAGATGCTGCTGTGACACAAGTGAAGATGTTTGACCTCTCCATGAAATTTCGATGTAAGACGAATCATTGATTCTGCTGACCTACTTGGGAGCCAGTAATGTGATTCAAATCATCTGACTGTCAACAGAAAGCATTTACTCTTGTAAAACAGTTAGCTAAGAGGGCTTTTTCACAGTTGAATATTTTGAAAAATGAAATCATAGATTGAACAAGTAAAAATAAGCTTTTTTTCCTGGAAAGCATAATTCAGTATGGACTAATAATAATCACAGGTCATTATTATTTAGATATTTTGATTTGTGTTGCTTCTTATTTACAAATTCCTTCCTCCCTACCCAAAATGTTTTGGTATATATACTTATATAAATTGCAAGTATTCCGTTATGCTTGCAGCAGTGTTAACAGGGACTCTGGAGGGCAGTGAACCACCTGAACTCTTGTGTTGGGTAACAAGCTGGCAAAAACTGCAGTAAAAAAAAAAAAAAGAGAGAGAAAAAAAGGAGAAATGCAGAAAGAAAAAAAAATAAAACAAAAAACAAAGCGGTAAGTAAACATTTCATCCAGCTGCCTCCTGCCTCATTAACAATTTCTGACACTGATATCAGCATCTCCGGACCCCTTCTAAGAACATCTTTTTTTGTCTGCATAATGCACAGCTGTTAACAAGCACCCTCTGGAAATCCCTCAGACACTCTTTCAGCCTACTGGTCAGATTCTGCTCTGTAAAGTTAAGCAAAGATGCAATGTTACACTAGATCTTTTCCAGCTATAGCCCTGTAACTTGAAGGAAGGCTGTCAATGTACTGACCACTACTGATAGCATAAATCTAGCAAAGGACCAGACGGACAGGGTGAAGCTTAATGCTTTTCTTTCTCTCCCTCAACACTGTACCATACTTGTCTCAAATAGAGCTCTACGTAAAAGTCAACATAATGCTGTTTTAAACCAAATCTCTGCAATCTTTTTTAATTCAGAGCTCTCTTACAAATAAAGCCCTTCAGAATACACAGTTTCCAAGGCTCCACTTAATGAAAGCAGGCTTCACATTATTACAGGGTGCTGGTGCACCATCCTTCTGAAGCCCTGTGTGCTTCATAAAGAAGCAACAGGCAATGATACATCCTGGAGTTGGATCACAAAGTGACCAGTGAACAGGAATTCAGGTTTCTGGATTGAACTCTTGAAAAAGCTGGGCGTCAGTCAACAAAAATAGCGTGTCTATCCATAACTATAAACAAACAAATGTAACAAACATACGTCTTTTCCAAAAGAAAAAAAGAAAAGAAACAAAAACCCAATCGAACAAGTGTAGAAAACACTCAAGCTGTCATTTCAGTTGCGTATTTATGAGCCATGAAGAGTTACATGACTGCTCTCAAGCACGTGGGTAAACTGGAAGTGTTCATCTCCCGTGTGAACAAACCAAACGTATGTAAGTTGATGAAACTGCATCCAGGCAGACACAACTGTTGCTATTGCTTTTCGTGACCATCTCAGAATGGAGTGTGCAGGAGTGACAGTGCTCTGGAGGCATGTGCATGACTGGTCCAAATCCTAGAAAGCTGACTCGGTCCCTCCCTGTGACCCTCCCCTGTAGTTTAGTGTCGGAGCTCTGTTTGTTTTTCAAGACTTCACCTCTTCGCAGTCTTGATCAGTGGAAAGCTCCACATCGGAGAGTCCAACCTCCATTGCCATAATCAATGAAATATCTGAATCACTGCTGACTGCTGGCTCCTGTTCATCTGTGAGGGCGGAAAAGACAGGAAAAAGGCATTATGTTCACATCTTTCTTACATGTCAAAGGATTACTATTTTTCAGGTTTGCAGATAGGACCCAAAGGCAGATCCAGGTTTCTTCACAGCTGAGGTTGTGCTCTGTTTCCAAACTTTGCTCTTATTCAATATCTGTCTAAAATATTTCGAAAACATCACAAATTCAACCCCATCTGTAGAGAGAAACATGATGACAAGGAGCCTGGATGAGTAGTACTTTCTTCCCTTCCTCATCCTCCCAGGGCTCTCTGTTCAGGCCTTTCATCCCCATGACCTTCCTCTCACACACCTGAGCACGTCCCTCACCTTCTTCCCCTTCCCCGACCTGCCATCATCCTACTCTCTCCCCCAAAGGCAACAAGGTAAGGATAAAATCATGGGCACATGGTGGAATGGCTTGGTCATCAGGAAAACATCTCTAACAGGAAAAAAAATCTGCCCAGACCCTCACTAGGTGATAGACTCTCTGTTCCCAGAGGCTTTCATAATGTTGCTAGGCAAATTCCTGGAAGGAGCAACATGGGGGTCATTAGTTCTGCCCCAGCACATGGGACGAGGCTACTTGCCCCCTCTGGTGCCTTCTCTCTCATTTTCAGGCCTCTTTTCTGCCCACCCTCTGCTTTGATCTGCAGGCACCTTGCAGGTTCCTGATCCAGTCCAAAGGGACCTACCGTAATCCACCACGATCCCGAATACAGAAAGAATCAGATTATTGACTTTTGCAAACTGCAAATCCCATCAAAACTACAAGTGTGGGAGGAATAACTTATTTTTGTTTTGATCCTGCAGCGCTTACTCTGTATGTATTTAGTAGCAGATAAAAGCAACAGATTTTAAAGGACTAAAAGCTAATTTTATTTCAAGAACAATCAGGAGAAGCAGAGTGCATTGGATCTCTGGGGAGATTTTCAAAGGCACAAAAATTACTTGGGTGGCTGAGTCCCTGAGAGAAGAAGTTGATGGTTTGTATGTTCAAGCGGTTTAATTACAACGATGGTACTTACACTGTAACAATACAATGTATTAAAATCTGTAGCAGTTTTTCCTTTACACATTTATTTTTCAGACAATAGAAGCAGAGCTTGACTGATGCTAAAAAGTCTAGAAGTTGAATATCTAAAAAATAACAAATATGAAAGATTACAGGGAAGCCAGGAAAACAATAACTTCTCACAGTTTAATTATTCACTTGAAGCTAAGTGAGCACAATTAGTCTCCTCTCAAGAGCTACATGATTTTTAAGTCAGTTCCAGAGAAAAAACATTTATTTATTTGTGCTGTGATTAGACCTCATGTTCTGGAGAGAAAGCTTCAGTGAGGTCTGCATTATTCAAACTGAAAGAACCGGTGTGTTCCTTTAGAACCCTCCCTATTTTTCACCCTGGATTATTTTTATACTTTCTTGATTGCAAGATAAATAATTAATACACACAGCCTCTCTATAACTGCATTTTTTTCCCCATCAATATGACAGTAGTAAAACGTTTCAAGGCATTGCTTCAGACTATAAATATTTCTCCTGGGGGAGGAGTAGGTACTTACAAACTGAATGGTACGTCACGTAGACTTCAATGGGCTCCAATGACATGGAACCGTTGGGTGAACTGCTAGACGCAGGAGTGCAGAAGTGCAACACCATGGCCTAGAGCACTGTCTGTAGTGGTGACAGCTCCCTGAGCCAGAACCATGTGGTTCCAGACCACTGGAACCAGTGGTGATGAACTGGAATTCGTCAGTATAACTAATACAATTCTTAAAAAACAAGGACAATAGTGGTTTAAATGTTGACCCAAGAGAAAGTTTACATTCTCCTGACAGAGTCCCCAAGGCACAGCCGTGTTAAATAGCCAGTTGGAGCGTTTTGAGAGCAAGGTGACTTTCACCTGAATGAGAGCTGTGCAGGAAAGAATGGGCTGAATGGTGGGAGTGAGCCACGTGCATGCTGAATGGGCCGTCCAAGTGGCCAACACCAAGTGTCAGAGAGCCAAAGGAAAAGTGTTTGTGGTGCTGAAATGTTATTACAAGATCTGCCATTCCTTCCAGGGCTGCACAGCAGAGAAAGATCTCAACTGCCTTCAAACTGGACAGAACAAAGCAGATCTACAGCTCACCTACCGACTTTCTAACCCATTTAGGTACAGAAGCACAAGCTTCTCAAAATAGCAAACTTGAATTTTACATTAAGAACTTTATGTAATTACAGCAACTCTTCCTTCTTAGTCCTTACAAACTACAGGCTCTGCAGTTTGTTTTCTTTGGGACTGAAGTGCAGGTCAGTAAGAAAAATGAACAAAGGATCCTAAAAATGTCCACGTGCTGGCACTGCTTCTCCAGTTCTGCAGAAGTGCCCAGGAACATGGATGCTCCATCTCCCTTGCTTGCTAACAGTACAGTTGTTCAAAATCCTAAAGCTGCAGCCCGCTGCTTCAGCAGAGTGAGGAGAAAAACTTGGACATCACCACTCCTTACTCCTTTCCCTTCTGCAGAATCAACACTGACATTTCTTTGGCAGATGCAGGCAACACAAGGAAATTAATGCATCCCTCAGCATTACGTGCTTGATCCCGTAAATAGGAGTCCTACTACTGACCGCAACACGCACATGATGGATCTCAGGGAGGCTGCTGAGGTTACACCATCTGCTGGTATCTTTGGGTGCAGACCTGGCTGTAAGTCTTCAAACTGCTTTGCTTTGCCTCCCCCACACAGCACAGGCTTTCTAGACCAGTGGGAGGGTTTTTGTTGGCCAGCTGCTCAATAACATGAGCCAGCGCAATTAGGGACCTTTGTTAAAGGTAAGCAAACTGCAAGTGCCAGGAGCTTGGCCTGCATTTTGCATCCCTGACTTTTAGATCCCATTTACAGTGACAAAGCTTACACAGTCACACAGTTCTCCAGAGCATGCCTGATTCACTGTTGAGAATTTTTATGACATTTTTGCAAGTTTTGTAAAATTTATTGTCTGTCTTAAAGCTCTGAAATAAGGTGAGGACCTCAACTTTTTCAGTCAAGATCTCAGCTTTCACTTAAAAATAATTAAATCTTCAGAAGCAAAAAGGAAATAGTTTGTTGTTTCTTTTTAATTTAAAATATTTACACAGTTTTTATTCTGTATCACTTGTGATTTTGGATGTTTGATATTGACAGCCCTGCCTAACAACAAATACTATAATACTTTCACCGTGCTTTATAGCATTTCATGCCACAGGCATAAAGCCTTTTGCTTAATGAAGCAAAAGGCACATCCCAATCTGCTTTTCAGCCTGAGCGCTAGCGCCTACAGCCAGCAACTGTAGACCTCACTGCCACATTCCTCTCATGTCAGTGAAACGCAATACACCACAGCATGCTGCCTACTTCCAGACAGACTTTTTCCATTTACTTACATTCCTTGACACACATTCATTTGAGAGAGGCACAATAAAACAAACTCTTTCTCTAGTCAATGTTACCTTAAACTTACTTACACAGGAACAATATTACCCCACAGATACGGAACTGTCCTACACAACAGTAGTAAAGCCTTACTTGTTGCAAAGTTCATAAAGCAATGTTTATATTGGAGTATAATTGCAATCAAACAAGGATGAAAATAGCTAATTACTCTGGTGCTTTAAAACAGTAAGACTGCACTCTACTAATGGTTATCTACTGCTGCTGCTGCTCCTAACACTGAGTAAGTGTGTAGCTGCCACAGACTAATGAATATTCCAAAACAAAAAAGTTAGGCTACAGTTTCTAAGAATTTGACACTGTGTGCAAGAGTCTTGGGAAGGACTTAAGCGTTCAGCACTGAGTGAAAAGTGCATTTACAAAAATGCCACGTGCTGCATGTAAACATACAGGCATTAGCACAAACCAATGTAATTGTAATGACCTAAGCAAGGATGAGGAGCAAATCAATGCAACTGTGGTGGGTTTTGCACTCATAGAGGCCTCACTCCTGCTCCCTTCTGTGCTCCTTCCAAGGAGGCTGCACCAGATGCTGAGATTCCCTACACGTTCACAGGGCTGGAAAAGCTGCAGAACCCGCTGGCTGGGCTAAGAGGTCTGCAATCAATCTGCACCCAGGAAATCAGCAGAAAAAGAATACAGTAAAATGTTATTCAGCTAAAGCTGCTCAGCATTGAACACGTGTAAAGTTTGCCTAAGATGATAGACTTCTTTCCCCCTCTGGACCTCCAGGTAGCTCTCTGCTATTACATCCTTCTGGGAGTAAGTAGGGAAGTATTGATTATTACATGTCAAATGAGAGCTGTCACCAAATGTGTAATTCATCTACTGAAAGTGTAACTAAAGGCAGCAATCTCCTATTCTTGTGGATTAAAAACATGGGCCACAGCAATAAACTATTCAGCTGGGAGACAGTCTCCCTTCCCTCATCTATTATCAGCGCTCCATGAACTAATTCAGCATACTAAGAACTCAGTCTTGCACTCCATGCAATTAAACCACTGCACGGAGCTGTGCAGCTGCTAATGATTTTCTTCATCTTATGTCAGGAATCAGAGAGCAAGAAAAAGCTGCTATCGTGCTACTGACTTAGGTGTAACCTATTTGCCTATCTTTAAAGCTGAGCATTTAGCACAAGTCATTTTTCTTTCCAGACTTTCCATTCTTGACAGTAGATGCCCAGCTTTGAGGAGAAATGAACAATTATTGATTTCTTCATCTAATTAAATACTTAGAAAAAAATATTATTAGTTATTACCCCTTCTCTAGGTGGCAGAAATTGTAGAGCAGACAATGGGACTCCAAAACCTGGTTCTGACAATAAATATATGGCAAAAAATGGGCTTTATTTCATTACTCATTTCACACTTTCACTACTGTGAAATATATCCAATTTCATACCACTTCATCTTCTGAAGGTAGAACCAAGCCGATTCACACAATCTCAGGTGACAGGTATGCCCTCAGGTATAGAAAAATATCTAAAATTTATATGGTGGCATAAACCTTATTCTAATCTGGTGCTCACTTCTATTAAAAAAACATTGTCCCCAGTCAGATGTGTCTCAAAGCATTTTGCTCCAGAAGAAAACAGAAATGTGACCATCAGCTGGAGCTCTGAGGACACGAGAAGAAAATACATCCAGGGTCATTAGAGGCATCAGTATGGGACCTTTACAAAAACAGATTCTGGTCAGGACAAAGCCACAGTGACCCGCTGAGGCAAGCAGTGTTTTTCAGACTTTGCTTCCAGTGTAACAACCTGAACACGCTATCCATCACATTTGATTTATGACAGGGAGAGAGGAGACATTTCTAGAGCCCTCCATTTTTCTTTGCCCAAGCACGCACTTTACTATTACAGAGCTTATTGCTCCCTCTCAGCGCAACCTTGCCACAGCATCGCTTTGCTGCTTATGATCCACAAAAAAAAAGAGCACAGTCCTATTAAGTTAGTACTTCAAATGGCAACTAGTTCCACAACAGTACCAATCATATTTCTTTTATTGCTACGACCGTCTTCTGTAAAAACACTATTGATTCTTAAAATTATTCTCGAATTAATCATCCAACACTTTTTATTGGATCATTTGATAAAATAAGTGCCAAATTCCTTCCATATCATCTTGATAATCATAACACTTTAGATCAGGCCATAATAGCACCAACAAAACAACTGAAATAAAAGGCACTAAAAAATGCCTATAAAATCTCTAATGCAAAAGAAGCAGTGGGAATATGTTTGAGTGGAGAGGGTTATAAAAAACCTGTTACTAACACGGTTCTTTTGTACACAGAGGCTAATAAAATGGATGAAGAAGTCTGGCTGGCTGCAATTGAGAACATAGTCCTGGGGAAGTGTTTTATTGGTATTCCCTAGCATTTCAGACAAACTTATCTGCACAGCAAGGGGAAAAAGTACTTGAGCATAGTAAGTCTTTTTGGAAGAAAAAGTTGGAGTCTTTTCTACAGACAACAAGCCAGAGTTCTGTGAATGCACTAATGGCAACATTGCTTCATCCTGAGGATAATGCAGACAGCATCTGAAACACATTGCAAAGACTATCCAAACATCAGCACACCAGAAAGAACCAAATGCTGTGACCTGACAAGGTTCAGTTAAGAAATCATTTCAAAAATGCGTTTAACTGGATCTAAGTGGCCAAGGGACTTCATAGGTGGGCCCGGACATGACATAAAACACAAGTATCATTTGCAAAGCCAACTTGTGTTATGTTAGTGAGTGAAAGGGTAACAAGCTTTCTTTAATCTTTCTGTAGGAGGTATATCTTTGGAGAATATACAGCATCTTTTCATGGGAAATAGCCAAAGATGCAGTTCCTCATCTTCAAACGCCCTGCGGTATGAAGGGGTAGCATCACCATCATTCTAGAGATGAGCTACTGAGAGGGAGAGACATGACTGTTCAAAGTATTCACTAACTCTGGGTGTCCAAAGAAGAAATCCTACAACTCATTTTTCAGCTACAGCATTAACCTACACATTGTATGCCCCACGCATATCTTCTGCTACCTTCAGGTACAGCTGTAAGTACTCAGTACTTCTGGAAATCATATCTCAGTATCTCAGATTAAACATCAAAAAAAAAGGTGGGGGGACACACATTAGTAATGCAACCAATTTTCTGAAGCCTAAATTTGGGCAATAAACTTTAATACCAGTTACCTGAGAAGACATCTTGTGTTTTGGCAAGACCAATAAACAGCATGGAAAGTATCACCACCCAAATGTTCTATCCAAAAAGGGAAAACAAAAACAAAAACAAACAAACAAACAAAACAACAACAACAAAAAAAAAACCACAAATAAAGACATATGATATAAAACACATGGAATAGATAGCAAACACATTCGCAGAAAGTTGAGCAAAAGGGGCAGAACACATACCAGATGTTATTGCATGGAGACACTTGGACCTGATTGGCTGGAAAAGCAAATTTTTTTTTTCCACTTATATATGTATATACATTTTAATGAGCACATACTACCTCTCTGGAATTCTGTCCATGAACCAATATACAAGTCTTTGATATTCACAGCACGTAGTAAAATCATTTTAGGAGTCAACACTTTGGTGATTTGTCTTCTGCCTATAAGAAGCTGGCTGACATTTTGGGAACTCTTGATCAGCTGTCTCAGAGGGGAGCTGCCAGCCCTCTTTGTGATACAATGAACATGCCTCTGCCAAGTATGACACAAGAAAACCTAGAATTTTTGCTTCTGATATGCTTTCCTCTTTCTCCTTACTCTTATGGGTCATGCTCATTATGTTCCTGCCCTTGGACCAGCACGAAAACTCCTTCTGTGGCCTAGTTACTGCAATATCATTTTCTCCTCTCCCCATGCCTAGGGTCTTTCCTCTTGTCGCTTGGAAACTCAGTCAAAATATACTAAGAGAAATTATCTGAACAGTTGATGCAGTCATCGCACTAAGGTCTCTTGCACTGACCTCCATTCTCTCGTACCAGCTAATCCCCATGTTTGATTGCCAGACAAGAACCATGCTGCTTCCTTTGCAGCAGGGTGTCCAGCCTCTTAAACCTTTTTCAAAGCTGCTTTTCCCTTCCTCTTCGAAGCCCTCCCACTGTCTGGAAGATGAGAGCAGCAGTGGGATGATGCTGCACGCCCTTCTTACCATTTGCCACTAGACACAGTCAGTGCCAACATGCCACACCAGCTGTAACTCTGGTCAGGAGAGCATGTTCATTTGATGACCACGGTAAATTTTAGAAATAAACGTTAAAAATTATTGTTATTTAGAACACATGAAATTATTCATGCATTCGATTCAAAATCAGAAAATAAGATCTCTCATAAAAAGGGAAAAGATTCAGAAATACCAAAGAACTGTGCTGCAACCACATGGCAGTTTTGATCTTAAGGACCTTAGTGACTTAAAGATTTTCAATTGTGAAAGATTTTAGCTTCTTTTGGTAACATCCTGACATTTCCTACACTTCTCTAAGAATCTTAAGAAACATTAAATTAAATTTTCCATTTCACGTTGAACAAACCCTCCTGATACCTACCCTGAAGTCAGCCCTGCCATTCCTGTGGTTGGCCAGGAAGTTGAGTTAATTTACAAAAATGACTGAAAATTAACTTAAAGAAAGGTTTTCTAGGTTAGCAGCTGAACAGGCTGGCTCAGTCACAGGGCAAGTATTGCAGCTAACTTCAGGAGAGAAGCATACTGAAAGCATACTGAAAGTAGAGAAAGGAAGAGGTGCTCCCTTCTTTTCAACATCTGCAGGCTGTCCCTGCTGCACCACGATGCTAAACCTATAAACTGTCAGGTGAGCTCTGGAGGCTGCTTTTTTACTTTGTTTTCTTGGCAGCTGCTGAATGACCAGGACTCCTCGGTGATGCTGCAAAACAAATAGCATTAAGTGATGAAGTTAAAAATGATCATGCTTGTTCATGTCAACAGTACGTAAGGAATATTGCAAGGACTTCTCCAGTAGCCGAGGTGAGAAGTGAGCACGTGTTATATGCTCTACGGCCTACTGGCAGGCTGGCATAATAAAGGGACTTTACATACAAGAAGTATAACCACACAATGTAACTGTGTATATCACAGCTTCCATGGGCTATATACTGGTGACTGCTGCTGTCACTGAACTTTTCTGTTTATATTTTAAGAACACATGTCAGCAGTGCGCTCTGCTTCCTGCAAGCCTGAAAGCAGAAGGAAATTACAGTCTGACTCAGACGCATAATGCACTAGATTCAATGAACAAGTACCTAATGGTAAGAGAAACTTCAGTTCTGTTCTTTTCTTAATGAGCACAAGGAAGAAGCATCCCTTCAGAGTGATATAGAGACGCCCTGGCCAACACCACACAAATCTACACCACAGAGGTATTGAAATCCCCCCAGGTATGATACAACATCAAACCAGAAGGCTCAATGTAAGCTAGGGGTTTCAAAAACCTTTTTCTTGGTCTGATCGTGACCTCTCCTTGGGGGACTCCTTCGCAGCTGCGGCTGCACAAAGCTGAGGTCGTTCTTTCTCATTGCTGGTCCCTACTGACCACACCTGCACAGCAGCTCTGTTGTGCTCTGCTGCTCTGTGCCCTGCTCCTGGCTGGAAGGAGTGAGAAAAGGGATGCTCGCCCCACAGGCACCCTCCTCCCTGCTGCAGCAGCTGAAGAGCCTGTCCCAGAGCGCCTGTGGCTGGGTGGTGGCTGGGGCTCCGCAGCATCTGCTGGTCCAGAGCGGGGCCTGGGGGAAACTGCAGCCTACCGCTACGATCTGTGCCTAATGGTTTCGGCACTGTTGGATCCTGCAAAGGCAGCCAGAGCCATGGCATGCCTGGGAATGCCACCTCTGGCACTCAGGGGAAGACGAGAAGTGGGGTTTAGTGCTTGGAGAAGCAGACCAAAGGCACAAGACTACGACATCAAAGGGGGGCCTGCAGAGCCAGATCTGGTGAGGCTGTTTTAAGAGAGATCAGGTTATTGCAGCTTTTATTCAAGGACGCCAGAAGCTTCTCACTCTTACTTCAGCTCATGTACACGTGGCTACTAGCCAGCAAAAATCTGCATGGGGGCAATTAATTGTGAGAACTTGTTGTCAAACGTAGGCTGCTGTGACAAGCAGAAAAAAACATTTCTGCTTAATCACCATGAACTGCTTCCTCAACTACAAGTATGCACACAGCTGTAAGAGAAAACAACAGCTTGCTTTAAAGTGAACTCCTGTTAATTCTTGAATGAGGGGGTTGAACAAGCTCATGCTAGTCTGGCTGAGCTTGCTCATCATGGCAGCATGTGCACGATTTTCAAATCTGCCTCTTTAAATACCACTTACTGCATAAGCTCTCAAAAACCCGAGGTCACTAGCAAACCATCACACTGATGAATCATAGACTGAACTTTCAAGAGCAGTTACAACAAACAGCCCTATGCAAAGGCATCACAAAAATGGTTGTGCATGTATATTAGAGGATTTAATGAGAAAACACACACAAGGAGATTGCTGAAAAGCCCAACAGTGGTGGGACTACTTGAATAAAATGCATGCACATCATCTTTCCTACTATCTTTCCCACAGGTTCCACCTAGGTTCTCAGGACATTTCCAGGATAAAGGGACAAGTCATTAGCCCAGCGCTTTCTGGGCTGTTGAATTTTGTGCGTGTCACTAGAAGTAACTTTCTCACCATCCATGCTGGTGATGATGATCCTTGGCTGAAATTTCAATCCATTAGAAACATCCATAATAAAAATTTCACCCAGGGATGTCTTCTTATTAAATATGAAAAAAATGCACATGCTAATGAAGCCAAAAGAGAAATAAAAAGCACCAACAAATCACAGTCGTGGTGGAAGAACCGATGTATGGGATGTCATCTTTACTATGAAGCAAAATACAGCTTTTAACAGTGTAAATTCTACCTTAAGGGGAAACAGTCTTCCTAGTATAAGGGAACAACACGCCTGAGAATGGGGCTGGCTCTGCTGTACCAACAGCTCCAGTGCCTAAGGCAGGGCACAGCTGTGGGACTGCTGTGCCTGCCAAGTGTGGGCAGATTAGGATGGCATTCAGTGGTCATCCGCCCACAAGGTCCAGCACCTCTGCACTACCCAAGGGCTGCCCACAAACAGCAGACATACACAGAGACTGTAATGTTTTGTGTCACGATTCCTCTGCTGCCGCCTTTTCCTCTGACACCACGCAGTGAAAGCAGTGTTTTGCCTTCTGCCAGCCACACGTGGCCTTCCAGGATTTGACCATCTCCAGTCTCCCACCATATGCTCATGCCCCTGTAGGACCGTCAGATACATGCCCCCAAAACACTGGGACACATTTGACCAAAGTGGTTTGCTCAGGTTAAAGATCAATTCTTTAAGTCCATAAAAATGGAGAATACATCACAGAAACAGCACAACAACCCAGTGAAAATATGTTCTTGAACTCTACAGGACAGTCTAACCTGATTTGAATTGGACAGCTCAATTATATATTTTGTTAGAGGCCATGGCTTATCTACTTACTGTAGCTCAAAAGATAAATATTGATTTAAGTGCACTTTGGCTGTGGAAGAAATCTCTTGAGAAAAAAACAGAACAGAACCATGAAGCCTCAACTGCACAGTGTCTTGGTGACTCTGTAAGGGGTCCCCTGTGTAAAAGCAATGAGAGTGCTTTTCAGTCTCACCAGCTTCAGAGAGTGGTTGAGGTTGGGAGGGACCTCTGGAGGGTGTCTGGTCCAGCCCCCTGCTCCACCTTGTACTGGAAGACGTAGTCATTTCTGAAGACATGGCATCAGCCACAATGCCACGTCCTGCAGCTAGCTCTGACGCAGGCATTGGAATGAAGTAAGAACTTGAAGATGACTACAGCCATACCCTATATCTGTACTATTTCTGCAATGCTGAGATGGGCACGCAGGTAAACAGACGTTCTTCTGAATACATGGAGAGGCCAGTCCAATTGATTAACCGAGTGCTTTTGCCTGCACAGAACACTAAAGAATTAATAGGATGATTGATTAAATAAAACATGAACATTCAGCCTTCCATACAGAAGAAACAATTTCATCCATTTATATGTGCATTCTTAATGAAGAAAAATAACGTGACAAGCAAAAGTGTCAGCCCTTAATTTCATTTAAATTGCAGTAGTTTTTAAAAAATAAATTCTAGATGTTTTCAAAGTAACATATTCTTCTAATTTGAATTTCCTTCCTACAAGTTTCTTACAGTCTTTATACACTTTTGAGGCCACTAGGACTACTTAAAAACTCTACAAGAAAGCTTTAATATTCAGTTTCACAGAATCCTTAGATAAGGAAATTTTACCCTAACTGAGAACAGTCTAAACTTCATTTCTAGTGTGCTGTGTTCAGATGCATTCTTGATAGGTACATGTATCCCATCCACCCTCGTGCACACATGGAGAGCACAGCCCTGTCCTTCACTGAACACTGGCAAATACCGAAGATGCGTCAGTACCAACTGCTGGAGCTTCCATAAATGTCTCCTTTAAAGTAATGTGAAATGCTTCACTGTTTTCAGATTTTTCATCTTCTCTGGAGTCTAAGTGACACTGTTGTTTTAAGACAATAATAGCAAGAAAGGGCAGATAGCACAGAAATCAAGCTTCAAAACAGCTTCAGCAGAACAACTTATTTTTTTTTTAAATGTGGAATATTTCTCTTTACTTAAAGACAAAGCCTTAGGAGACTTACTCTGCAAGGGACATCCTGGGTAGTTGAGCCTACTCTCCACTATTGTAGTGGCTGCACAATATAATCCCTTTCAGATTTGCTAGAAATTAGTATCATTCACTGTATGAGCTCCCAGCCTCTTACTTCATCTCTTTGTCAGTGCAGAACTGCAGCCAGATGTCAGTTAAAAGCTATCACACCTACTTTTCAAAAGAACCCGTCATGTAACATCAACCCACAGAGATTAAACTTTTTTTTTTTACATCCTCTGATGACAGATGAGTTCAGCTACTAACACTCCTTTCTTTTAAACCTCACAAACCTATCAAACCTTGCAACACGTATTAGATTCTGGTGTAATTATACAGTTTTTGAACAGAAATTATTCCAGCTCTGATCTTTCCTGCAGCCTACTCAATAGTTTTGCTATCAGCAAGAGTTTCCACCCATGGCTGTGGCCACCTCTGCTCCGATTGAGGACTGAATTTGCCCCCGGTCACAACCTGCATTCTCCCTATCAAAACGTGAACTTTTGCACTCCATACTTCCTAAAATGAGAGCTTTCCACTATTCAGATGGCTTACATACCATGAAGGTCCCTGTGTGCCACAGGGCATTTGTAGCAGAACGTGACTTGTGCCAGGCTGTGGGCTGGCATTTAGCACGGGATGCAAAATGGCTCAAGTTGCTGTGGACATCTATGGACTGACAGGCGGGGTATGACACTCTCAGCGGTGGTTTAATCTATAAATCTTGTATAACTGAGATTGAGTACTAGTAGGATGAGAACAGTAGACTTATACAGCTGAAAACAGTCCAGAGTATCCAGCAGAAATGCTTGCCAGGACTGCCTGTAAGCCTAAATAATTGAATCTCATTTAATTCGTATATACAGAGCTGTCTTTGGGAGAAATGTGGCTCTTTCCATTAGTTTAGGAATCAGAAAAAAAAGGTATGGAGACTGCATCAAACCTACTATTTTTGGAAAAGTAAAAACTAAGGTCCTTTGTGTCTCCTTTAAGGTGCTTTCATAGTTTGCTTAAAGGACCTAGCAGTATTTTTGATGTAACCAAAAGCATTCTATAAGGAAAGAAAACCAAGTATATTTAAACTCATCACAGGCACATGAAGCGTGGATTAAAATATGGCTAAGAGATGTACAGAACCACCATCTACTTGGAACAGAAATGTCCAAAATGTTCTCTTCTCTTAGCAGGGCTAGTGTACTAGATAACATCCTGACAAGCTAGGCTGTGTATATTAATGCACTTTCATATAAAAGCATACGAGTACAGAACAACAACTGAGAAAAGTGTTCATAAAGAAAAAGGTCAACAGTTTCATTTCTTTGACAACGCTGCAGCAGCTCAACATGTTTGTTTTTTCCTATTAAAAAATATAAATCTTTGATCTGCCAGGCCAGGCCTGCTACATTCGAATCTTGTCTGAAAATGCATTCACAAAAATCACTTATTTAAAGAAAAAAGTCAGCCTTTACATAAACTGAAACCACTCTAACAAGCATATTAAGTTAAAGATTTTTAATTAATTTAATTAACCCCCTTTCTCCTTCCTGCCCATCTCCCTTTCCTCACTAAAATGAGTCTTTATGAACAAGGATATGGCACAATTTAACTTGATCTGACTCCCTGACATGTGTGGCCAACTGTTTTGTCTCATCACCCTAAAGCAAGTGTACAAGCAAACTCTCTCTCCTTATTCGACCAGCTCCTCTTTGCTTTCCTTGCTCTCAGTTCACACAAGTAACATCACAACAAAGCTAGCTCTGCTTAGCTGCTTCCAAAATGCAAGATGTGACAATTAAAACCCAGAGAGAGGCAACCATGACAATAAGCTGCAAGACTAACACAATCTCACCTAAATGCCACTAGATCCAGCCTGAAGGGCACCTCAGTCCTAGCACCCAGGTTGACTTGTCCTTGAGGGCCTGTGGCTGGCTGGTAGGAAACCCAGTAGGAACATCAATAGGAAACTGGTCTTGGGTTACATAAACCTAGGGCCGTTTAAAATTTCCCTACGAATAAGCTTGCAGTCACAATGTAGTTTCAGGTGAACAGCTTCTGGCATCAGAATCCCCCCTCCAAGCTATTGATTTCACTATGTATTTTTGCCGAAATGCTCAAGAGAACGAGAAGAAGGCCAAGACAGATACATCCATTTCCGGAGTTTCTTCTCAGACCAGCGGAAGGGAAGGTCAATTTAAGTTCTGACAAATTGCAGCTGGAATATTACAATAAAATATGGTCATCAGGTCACTTGGACATCAAGACCTCCCTAACTCTCCACAAGTACATCTTCAAATTGCAACAGAGCAATTTTCAAACACTGTTTCTCTGTATAAAATGATTCTGTCCATTTCAATCTTGCTGTGAATATATACTCCTATTCCAACTTCTTTTGAGTTGTGAGTGTTCACACTCTTCAGAGTTGTAGAAGAGATATGCACTGATAGGAACCTGGAAAAGTTAAAATATCAAAAGCTGTCTCGAAACCTGGAAACCAACCATATAACTTCAAAAAATGAAAATGCCTCTGCACTGATTCATTAGTTCTCCTGGGAACACTACTGCAGTCAGAGTCAACATTTTATGAAATTAAGTTCAGTTTTAACCCCTTCTGCCCTTCTTTTCTATCCAAATTCTTCAATTTCAACTCTACTCTTCAAGCAGTGGTAGTTCCAGAAGACTATTTAGACCTTGGGAGTTTTGTTTTGTAAACTAAAGGTAAAATATTGTTACATTATTTATGTAGTCTGAAAAGAGGGCTCTTAGAAGCTGAATATAAATTTACAGTGTATTTTCTGTTTTTCCAAGGAAAGTGAACTTGCATGTTTCAATCATAATCACAAAGAAACTTTAGGATTAATTTTAAAAAGACAGAAGAAACAATTACTACAAACAAATGTAATTGTTTCCACCCTGTGGAATATGCAGCCATTACGGCAGTTTAACAAGGCACTTTTGAGGGTGAACAACTGAAAATATAGTCTTCCTATCACAGCTTTTCTTAAAAAGTGTTTCTTTTAAAGTGTACCTTTAGGCTGCAAGCTGCTCAGCATCTGGGAATGCACATTACATCTCCCAGAGCAGGTTGCAGAGGGTCATTTTTCTAAAGTATCCTACTCTGAGACTATTTTGGCCTTACAGACTGATAGCTTTTCATGTGCAGAAAGACAATTTTCTGGTGCCACTACCTTTTCAAAAAGCAATTATAAAGAAGTAATAAAGTTTAGCAATGTCTCATCTTCAATATTGCCTGCACATGAGGCAAAACCTGAAGCAAGGTTTGTCATATGTACCTGACATCACATTTGGAGGCTGCCTTCCAAAGTAATATTAGCAGCTGAAGATATTGCCGTATTTACCTAACTGCAAAAGGAACTGGCAGATCTGAAATCTTTTTCCGGTGATTTATTTTTTTTTTCACTGAGATGTTACAATCTAATAAAGCTATTTTAGCTAAGTGCTTTTCATATTCTGCTATGCTTCTCTGACTTTGCTAGTAGTATCTTTGTTCAATACATTTTCAATGCATTTTCCCTGAAGGAATATGGCTCTTCACTGTCTTACAGCACTATGCTACCGAGATAGTGGCAAACATAACAGAAATTCGTCACAGAGATCTCCAGGTAAGTTGTTTTGCACATTAATATCTGTATTAACATAGGGTTTAATTACTGTCAAAACAGACTGTATGTTCTTGTCTGCTCTCTGAGTGCCTCAGATAGATATGTTTCATATGAATTACAATGAAAAGAACAGTCACAGGTCTGCACTTGCAAAAGACAGTCACAATAACATACCGAGTTGAGTGGATATTCCATCATATATTCCGTGGGCACTCTGGAAGCCCAGATACTCATTAATGCAGCTCTGATGCCACTGTGCACTATGCTGAGTACAGCCTCAGTGTATTCCTCAGGATATTGACCTTGTCACTAGAATGGCAAAGATGGCATCTAGTTGGGCTGGAAAACAACTGTGTGGTCCTATTTTCAGCATCTACGAATATCAGGACCTACCCACCTCTCTCTTCCCCCCAGACCCCGAGGCAGGAGAAAATCCTTTCCTAATACTCAGGTCAGCAGCTGGGATATTTCCTTTCGGATGTTGGGCTTGACCTGTTACCTACATTTCTTCTGGTCATTCATGTTTTCCATAGGCACCCAAAGCCAGTTTCTCCACCTGGCCTATCAGTTTCAAAGCATCAGCTTCAGGAGCTATCTTCACTTAAAATTGCCCACACCCAGCACAAGGAGATGAGTCCAGTTCCTAAAGATTTACTGAGAACTCTCACATCTAGGTGAACTGACCTGGCTGCTGGGGTCACCCTCAAGCATCCCTGAAGCACCCTGAATTCAGTTGGAGTTGGAGGTAAGTAACAAAAGAAAGAGCTGTCTCAAAAACACGCTAGGACATGACTGGTCTCCTTCCATGAGCAAATACGATTACCATTTTTTTAATATTTTTTTTTTGCTGCCCCTACGAGAATCTGGAGAAAACTTAAAGAACATCACTTTTGGATGCTTCTTACAGGCCAAATATCTCCTGAAACACTATTTATCTGTCAAACAAAACCACACAGGCATGCACACGCACAGCTCTTTCACTTACTCTGTTTCTAAAGGAAACTCAGACCTGCTGGTTACAACACACGAAATGTACGTGCAAGCACACTTGTGATCCCTTAAATGCTTGTGAGAAACCAGATGGTTTCCAGGTGCAAAGTGATTTTCTTCCATGTTCACAGACTAGCCTCGATGAATAAGGAGAAAAACACAATGACTAGAAACAGCACATCAGTAGAGCTTTTGCCTGGCTTACTTCTTCATTTGAGTCACCTTCAAACTTGTCGTGACACTATGAGAGCACTGGAGCAAATGTATGTTCCATTATGAAGCGATGCAAGCAGCATCAAAGATGACTGTGGCAAATACGGCACTACTTTCTCTGAGCCACTCCAGTATCTCAGCCTCATGCTGTCACCCTCCCGTAGGCACAGCTGGCTTTTCACTGTCGTTTCTTTCCCCACTAAATTTATTAGATTTGTTTGCTTTCTGTATGCGCAATTTAATGTATGCAATGTAACCCATGAATTTTTCAGAAGTGGCTCCATCCATTACTATCTGTATATATAATGACTGCTACAGTAGACCCTGACAGCGGTTTCTGGGGTCTGTGCAGTACGTTCAAGCATTAATTTTGCTTTGCTTATCTGCTTGAAACAACGGCAGCAACCAGCAGGACTGACCCTGGAAGCCTGCCTTTTCTCTGCCTGCCCAGCTACAGGGCTGCTGCTTGGTCTGACTTCTTAATTCTTACTTTCAGGTACTGATCCCAGCTGGTCCCTTGTGTCTTCCATTTGTCTTTGTTCCTGAATTGATCAGAAAAAAGATTGAGAATCTCTGTAGCACATTGTAACTTAACAAGCTCTTCCTGATGACTTCAGTGGAGGCTTTTGTGTAAAAACTGATGAGAACAAAAACTCCACAGACATTAGAGACTGAGATTGAATCCCAAATAATCAAGCAGATTGCATGTAAAATGCTGAACATCTCTTGCAAGGCAAGGCTTTCATTCTCCAAGAATAAATCAAAGAGAACAACTAGTATTAAGTTATCTCCCTGCAGTTCAGATTTGTGTTTGACTCTACATTGTTTGTTGATTTTTCTTTAAACACGTTGTTGTTCAATGTTTTATCTAGATGCCTGCCTGAGACAGTGAAGTATAAATAAAGATGTAAGTTACCTCACCCCGATCCCAGTCCTCAGATCCCGTTCCCCCCGTACACATATAATGCATGAGCAGAACAATTGGAAATGGTATTTCTAGGGACATATTTGTGTGCCATCACAATTTTTACAATGGCACTTTTCCTTACTAATTGAGTTTCATCATAATAGATAATAAATCCCTTATGTCTTTCATATTCAGACACCATTAACAAGATGCTTGTATACTCTGGTGTGACAATTCAAATGAAATTTGAAACTTCTTGTTTACTTTGCCTATTTGTTTATTCTGATTTCTGTGCAAAACAGACAGCTGTGTAGGGTCTAGCTGTACTTCTGAGATACTGAGCTTGTTTTTGGCAATAGCATTGTTATAGCTGGCTTATTCGGTCCTCTCTTCTCTTGTACTCCACATTTCTTTCCTCCCATTGTACTGGCACAACTACTTTTGCATCAGGGAACTGATCCAAATGGAAAATAACCCAGGAAAAAATGGTTAGCTTCTGGATTGGGCTCGCAACATAACTGCACAGTAGAAGGGTAACACAGAGGCAGGAATAAGTAATCTGTGACAGAGGCAAGCTGGTAGCTGCCACAGCAATGGTATGCAGAGACATATAAATGGGAGCCTTCACTACTGAAGTACGTTATTTACTTCTTAGCCTCCCCAGCCCTGGCTGCACGGCTGCCACAGAACTGTTTTTGCAATGATTTAAAAACTTGTTGCCCCAGCATTTCACAGACCTCATGATGGGATGCTGATTTTTCTCACAATTATGTCTAAACCACTGGGCAAAGACCATCACCCTCTTCCAGAAACCAAGTCTGGGCCAGCATCTTCCTCTACCACTGCCCCGTGGCTTTCTGCAGGAGAGAAGCACAAGTCTTGTAGGCTGAGATGGAGTCACTACCACATGTACCTACTCTGCACCCTGACAACGCCACAGGGACAGCTCAGCGTGTCTAAGGGGAATAAAAGACATTTGGAAAAAAACATAGTTTCCTGCTTGCTCTATATCCAGTGACAATGTACATAACAGATGTGAAACAGAAAACCAAACCAAAAAAAAAAAAAGATTTTAAATTGGTCCTTGTTTCGCTGCATTTTGAACATCTTTCTGCTATTTGCTGTACAGAAACGCTTTGAATTTCATGTCTCAACTTATGGAAAGGAAGAGTAGTTTTATAACCAAAAAACTTCACTATCCACTCACATAGCCTGGCAGGAGTCTTTAAGGTATACATAACAATGCAGAAAACATTTTTAGTGCCAGCTATGTTTCACCTGGTGACCCTTTCAAACCACTGCTGGCCTTCCAAACCACCAGTGCTATGTTGGCACTGGTGTGAGTCTCAAAATAAATGTAGGACCTCAGCTCACCGGAATTTTCAGTCCATGATAACTATTTGGTGCAACACCTGCACGAGCTTTTAATAGAGTCACCAGGATTTATGTCATACCCCAGGCACATGGGACCCAATCTGCTCAGTCTTTAACTAGGTCCCACCAGTATTCTGTCTCCAGGATTGTGTTAGGTGCTAATGCAAGTGTTAATAACTTTCAGTATTAACTACTGTCTAGGGACTTTTCCCACCTTTTCCTCCCCCTTTACTTCTGCTTAATAAAACCCTATTAATAGCAAAGAAGAACAGTCAAGTGGTGGCAAGACAACAGTGGATCAGACTCTTATCATGCACTTTCATCCTCTTCCAAAGGCTGATTATTCTTCACAAAGACATTTTAGACATACACAGATCAAAATAATTACGTGAGAAGTTATATTAATAGATTTAATGAAAAGCTATCGAAGACACTTTAAAGTGTCCTAACAGTCATGACAAGCTACTTGTCGGCAGGGTTTTATGGAAGGAACAAAATGGGAGGCAGAAAAGGAACTGCTGATATTCCCTGGACTGCCAATGCTGCTCTACAGCCTGCCAAACTCAGCAGACTTTGCAGGTAATGAGACACCTTTGGGGAGAGTTTGTGGTTTTTCATATTAAAACCTCTGCCCATCTTTGCAGTAGAATTATTTATGAATTTTATTCCAACTACAGAGACAGTGCTGGTGGGATTTCTGAGGCCTCACGCAGTAATGACAGGACATCACACTGAAGAGAGGATAAAAGCTTGTCTAAATTGAAAATCTAGGGGTATTTACCAACACAGAGCAAAGACTCAGTCAGTGCTTATTATCTACTGCAGAGATTATCAAATACTACATGGGTTGAGGGACATTAATGATCATAGATGCTATAAAAGATGAAAAAAAAAATCTACTTTTTCTCTTGTAAGTGTCACACAACTTTTAAAGCATTTAGATGCTACTTTCCCAGTGAACTACATTTTTAAACCATATCATTCAATCCTGGCTGAGCCTGACCCAAATAATATTGCTAAGTATCAAATCCCAAATCCACCTTCCACTCCTCCAAAGCTGGTGCAGCTCATAACCTCTTCAAGTTCAGACCTTAGCCAAGTTAAGCCTTTGTCTAGCTCACACTCACAATGTCTGTAAAGCAGGAAATTCCACCCATGCTGGATTTTTCAAAGATGTTATACTGACATTTTGTATAACTCAGTACTAAAAAATCGGGCAGCACAAATTGCTATGATGCATTACTGGGGAAAAATATCTTTAGATTATCTTCTTTCATACCGTCTTGAAAGTTGAAAATTAATAGAGTCATAGAATCATCAAATGGTTTGAGTTGGAAGGGACCTTACAGACCATCTAGTTCTACCTCCCCTGCCATGGGCAGGGACACCTCCCGCCAGACCAGGTTGCCCAAAGCCCCATCCAGCCTGGCCTTGAACACCTCCAGGGATGGGGCATCCACAGCTTCTCTGGGCAGCCTGTGCCAGTGCCTCACCCTCACAGTAAAGAACTTCTTCCTTATACATAATCTAAGTCTACCTTCTTTTAGTTTAAAACCATTATCCCTTGTCCTGTTACTACATACCCAAGAGTCTCTCTCCATCTTCCTTGTAGGTGGCCTTTATATAGTGAAAGGCTGCAGTAAGTTCTCCCCAGTCTTCTCTTCTCTAGGCCAACCATAACTCTCAGCCTCTCTCCATAGGAGAGGTGTTCCAGCCCTCTGGTAATTTTCATTGCCCTCCTCTGGACCTGCTCTATTAGGTCAAAGCAGGAAACTCTGCTGAGATGAACTCTTATGTATTTCACTCATTTTTTCATGCTCCTTTTTTTCCCCCAATTCCAGTTTTTCATTTTTTCCATCCATCCATTTTCAGCAACTGATTACAGAAATACCACATTTTAAGACGCTATCCCAGCATCCTGCATGAAATCCCACCACAAAGCAGTCACTAAGACTACATACTGAACAGTCTTTGGCCTGTAGACATGCCCACGGGACTTGATGAGGGCTTGGATCTCGGTAGAAGCCAGCTGAGAGGTACTGCTCATCCATTTTTTTAGTGCTCAGTGCTACTACACAGAAGAAGCTTGGTTTAGCAAGGAACCCTAGGGACAGGCCCCCCCATGTGAAGACCATCCAGATGTTTGCAGCACACCACATTGCCAAGGGTCCTTTGGAAGCCATTATCTGTTCAGGAGCATGGGGAGAAAAAGGGAGGGAGAGAAGAGGAAATGTCTGCTGAGCACACTCACAGAAATAAAAAGAAAAGCACCGTCCGAGTTCCAGAAATGAAAAACCGTTCTCACTGAAGTAGGTGGGAGCTTTGCCACCAGATTTCAATGGAGACAGAATTTCACCCGATGTGAACAGTACTCTGGAAATATCCTCCCTCCAGACACACTGTGGGAGCCCTTCTGGCTCTGAATGCTCGCTGGAAAGGGAAATTAAAACCAAACCAAGAAAACAATACCAGAATGATTAATCAACAAACCAAAAGGATGCAACAGCAATTAAGCAAAAAGTATTGCAGAAATGGGTGGGAAGAAGCAGCAAGTCCCTTATGTCATGGACCACTGAACATTGCCAGGAAAAAGAAGGGATGCAAAGATGGGTGCTTGTGGTGCTGGGTACAGGCTGCCATGTCAAGTCTGCATTGGAGGCAGTCTACAGAGACTCAGTAACAAGAGGAAGAAAAACTTCTAGCACAGATTCAGCCTCGGAGTATGTTCCTGTCACCAATGCTGTGTAAAGAGGCCAGAATCTAGTAACTTCAGCAAAAATTCCTAGGAGCAATCAGTGTCAGCACATATAAATTCCCAGGCAGGATAGTTCACAGAAAGGGCATGCTTAGCCTTGTGTAACTATGAGGATTCTGGAAATAAGAAATACAAAGCATGAATACAATATGCAGTTGCAATGCCTATTAAATCCCAACTATATGACAGCTATGACCCAGCTATTTAGCCTACAGTTGGCCTCTGATTTAGTTAGCATTTGGTTTCATACCACAATTGTACGGTGGTTCTGGATGCTCCCTTTCACTGGCTTAGAGTTCAGGCTGCCTGAGATGCTAAGCTCTACTTTTCAGAGTGCCTGAACAGCCTCAAAGCCACATATGCCAGCTAGAGGTACAAATTCCCAGCACTGATGGTTGGAAGCTGGGGCTGATTCCAAGGAGCTCATCTTTGCTGTGAGCTCCACTACAAAAAGAGACCAAATGGCTCTGCTTCTGGGAACTACTGCAAATTGCACCACTTTGGATGTGGTGATGACAGCATGTAAACTTCCACACCTACAACTGACTAATATTCAAGTTCTGTATTCCACTGTGAGATGAGAAATCCAGATGAAGATTCCTGGCTACAACATATCAATGATGTGTGAGTGAGCTCTGGGAGCTCTGTGGTTTGTTGCCTCATTACCTGAGTGTTGGGACAGACTCACTGGCCTTGGTGCAAGTTTCTCATCCATGGACTCTGCTGTCAGCCCTCAGGATTGCCAGGTGTTAGGGACTGTTGCCCAATGTCATCACAGGCAAGGGAAAAAAGGGAAGGCATAAAGGCAAAATAAAGCATCTGCAGCCCTGTTGTGCTCCTCTGACTCAAAGCAACTTTTTCAACCAGTTACTTAGCTGGGAACGTGGAAAATGAAGAACAAATGTGTTTGGATGGACACTAATGCTTTTGCAAACTCTCAAAACAAACCTGGAGGGGGAGAGCGTGGCTGGAGAGTTACAGCTCTTGTGCTCCCTGGCTGCCTCTACACCATTGTTACCACTGACGACAAACCAAAAGAACTGCTTCTTGGCATGCCAAGATCCTGGGATGAAAAGCATGAACTGCCCCTAACGCTGGGCTTTACACCGGACTGCTGGCTTTTCTCAATTTGGGCCACACAGCTGCGGGTGTAAAGGACACATCATGGCCTTTCTTCCCTACCTCAGTACTGAACCTTGTAAAGAGCAGTGGGACAAGGGTAGTTATGTACCAGGGGAGCTGCTGGCTTCAGGAGCATTCAGAGGGTACAGCTGAGACCAGAGTCTATCTCAGCCTTCAGTAGCATTGTGGCAAAATCTTTCCGTCACAGTTTAAATCAGCCTCAAATGTATTTAAAAACAATTACTGGAAGGAACAAAATAACATCTTGTTTTGAACAGCCCTTGCCAGCACCCAAGGAGGCTTGAGAAAGTCATATCCCACCAGCTGACAGGCTGGCCATGGATCACAGCTGGGTCTATAACCTTGCTGCTCACACCCCTTGCTGGATCCAGTATTTTGACCATAAAAGGACCCAAACTGAAACAAGTACCTAATCCACAAAAGATGAGTTTAAAAATCCACTTCTGGGTCATTTATGGCTAAGGTCACAAGTCCAGTATTTCCAGAAGTTATTTTCACTGCCATGACAGTGGCTGCAACATGAAGGAAAATATGATCATTTCAGCCTAGACCTCTCATGTCTCTCCCATTTTTTACACATCACATTTTTTTGGCGTCACACCCAGGGTCAGAGTAGTATGTAAAAATGCTTGAAAATATTTTTTTTCCAGGACCTGTGTTGGCTACATATACAAGCCTTTATTTTATCACATTCTTCTACCTCCCCTCAAGTATATCTGATGATTTTCTACAATATTCTTGTCAATACTAATGCACCAACTGGTATCAAACAGATATGTACTTTCTACTGATCTGCTATTTTATCTAAAAGTGAGAATTTTAAACAATCCTCACTCAAAACAGCTGACAACCATTCTTTACAAACTGTCAGAAGTAGATTTTCAACAATGAACATCAGAAACATTAGAAACAGAGCCATGCAGACATTTTGAGGGTTACTAGCTCAAATGGCACCTCTTGAACAAGCAAAAACTACACTGAAACCCTCCAAATTTCTCCTTTTTAGTACAAATCGGCAGCATTATTTCACCATGCTCAAGTTTTCAAGTGCAAGACCATCAATCCTTATGAAATGAGAAATTCAAGTATGAATAAATAATCAGACAAGCTTCAGTTGGCATAAGAAGATAAAAAGAAAGGCAAAAACAGAATTCAACATTCTTTTTTTCTTGTCCAAAGGCAGCGGAAGTGATTGCTGCATTTACTATATATCTTATGATACGCAGGTAATAACTTCCACATGGTCACATAGGCCGGTGAAGAAAGGCAGGCCAAAGGACATGTAAACAATATCTGAAGATGACCATAAATTTGTATTTCTTTGTATTGACTGAAATAGCTTGTTCTTCTGTCCATGTGGGGGACTCCAACTAGAGGTCGTTATCCTATGCACAGATTTGCACACAGGCTGGGAGTGTTTGCACTGCAGCAGAATGACATGATAGTTACACCTGCTTACCCTGTAGATTTCCACTTGGCTTAAAGTAAGGTCACTGCTCCAGTAAAAAAGGCCTCAAAGGCCATTTTCCCCCATTAAATATCGGTTTGTGATTCAGGTTTCTAATAATTTCTTTCAGTGCAAATTCTGCCAGAAAGAGGAACTTACTGCTTGTTGTGAAGTTACCCTCCCCAGCCTGGGGAAAGGAGTCTACATCTTGGATGACTTGTAGCACTCCCACAGTCCGCACCGGGGGATCCAGAGCAACAGAGCTCTCGTTCACTGTTGTATCGCTGGCTCCTGTTATCTGGTTGGTTGGAGGTCCTCCTATGGACGCTTCCAAGTCCGGAGGTATATCATCCATGCAATCCGCGTTTGGCTAATGGGAAGAAAAAGAAGAAAACTGAGCTTTGATTTTATAAAAACATTTAATTTACTTGCTCCTACTTTTTTAGGCTTTTTCATTTTCTCTTAAACCCACTGCTCCTATTGTCATTTTCTTGATTCCCATGGAACTGCTTATGAACAAGCACTGAAAATGGCAACATAAGATGAATAAACATGCACAGTTTGCTTGCTTAAAACCTATTAATGCAATCTGTTGGAAGAAAGATCCAAAGCATGCATTGGAAATATTCAGTGCTAGACTGTCACTTACAATCTCTAAATATCCTTATTTATACTTCTTAAAGGCTTTGGGAGCATGTAAATTGAAAAAATAGTTCACTTATTGATATGATCTGCTCAACACAGGCAGATTGCTGAGTCAGATTACGAATGTAAACACAGACAGTAGCTGAAGGGGGATGATTATCGTTTCTCTAAATATACATTTTATTGAGCTGATATCAGAGATTTCAGGAATAGGAATTCATGGAACTGCCTGTGGGCGCATCTATGTGTGGGGTGCGAAAATAGAAGCTAAAACTGTTGATAAGACAGTATTTTAACATGAAAAGATCTTTTTCTTTGCTAATGCTGTATTTTCTGCATAAATAAAATGATGAGAAAAGAAACAAACAAACAATATTGGAAAATTGAAGAGTTTTATTTAGATCAGACTCCTTCTTGGTTTGCGATTCAGACAGCATGGATGGAAGTTCTCTGTAATTTCTTCTTTCTTGCAGTTTTATAGTGAACATGACTACCCCTACAGAACGAGCCAAGCTTTTCAAGTCAGGTGCCTGCCTTTCTATTGAGCTTACAGGGAAGCAATGAGAGGGTGTTTTGGTGTGCACCTTTTGCACTGCATCCTTAACCTTAAAGCACGTATTTGGGGAGAACACTGAGCATTCAAGTGGGCAGGGAGGACTGTTTGTCCAGCAAGAAGACCACATCCAAGCTGGGCAACTAAGAAGTCAACTAATTCCTACCCCTGATTTCTCTAGGCCTGTTTAAAAGTCTGATGCTCCCCTTCACACAGCAGTGACTTCTATGGAGCTCCCCATAAACACTGGCGTAAAACATAGGAGTAAAAGGTTCTTTTTGCTCTCAGAGGAAACAGATTCTTGTGCCATTATCCCACACAGCTGGGTCTAGTTCTCCCCAAGGCATGGAGAAAACTTTTTTGCATAATTATTTCAAGATCTGGACTTGAAGTTTTAACGTACCATAACAAAAAGCAAGGATAATTCAGAAACGAGGATACTGTTTGGCAGGCCCAAAATGACAGAGGGGCAATTCAAGGTTGAGCTGCAATTACGTAGATACATTGTTAAGCTAGGAAACATAAATTTATGTATATCATTACTGTCCAGGAGTCAGAAGGCTAATCTGGATCAGTCAGTTGGGCTTCCTCTAATTTCAATAGCCTGAGATAATTTTGCTGTGTGATTCATCCCACCCTACAGTAAGTGCTATGAATTGCCCTTTCTACCTTCCTACTGCTCACCACTAAACAGAGAGGGGGCTTAAGCTGCTAGACTGGAAATCCAGCATCTGGATGGCTAAAGTCAAGAGGTGATGAACCTGCTCCATGGATCTGATTTTTGCTATGCTTAGGTGTCTCACTTACTGAGGCATTTCTGAAAATTCTCAGAACCTGTCTGTCTCCAACAGCAGCCATCTAGAAAGTAAGTAAAATATACAGCAAAGACATAAACAGAGGCTTAGCTTTAAGCACAAGAGTAATCCCTTTGAACTCTGGAGGTTACCATATGCTTGCATTTTTTGCAGAAGTAGGACCTTACTATGTTTTCTCTTTTCCCATATATTCCCTGTCTGACTGTTGCCATCTCCTGAGTATTTTTTCACAAATGTTCCTAATGAAAAAGACGTGAACTTTACACAATCCTCAGATGACTTGTATCCACAAGCCGAAGTTTGGGATAAAAATTACAATTGCCATTGTCTAGCTCCAACCTAATCCACAGGCAGCGAGCGCTCCTCACAACTGGGATAAAGGCACATTCAGCTACACGTGACTTTAATGAAACCCACCAAACTTGTACTTTTCTGAGTGAAACACCAATTATTCATCTGTAAGCCTTGGATCCAAATCATTCATTAGATTTACCATTCTTTCCCTCACCCTCAGCTGTTACAACAAATGCCTTCAGAATTTCATTTTAAAATTACATTTGACTTTGAGGGCAGTATATCTTAAAGAAAAAAGACCTGCTTTTTTATTTTGTACTCTAAGAAAAATTATTTCAAAATTTTTTCAGGGGATCAGTTGTCTGTCCTTTGCTCTGATTCCAGTTATTCCTAGAATGGGGCTTTATCACTAACTTTTAAACGTTTAAAAATAATTGAAAGCCAAATCAAACATAAAAAAGATGCTAAAATAACATTGCTCGATATAATTAATCCCTTTACTCCTGAATCATTTTAGTTGGAAAAATAGTGCAAATTAAGCAGCATACTATAAAACTAACGATATAAAATACTGATCGAAAAAACTACATTAAGTTTTTTGCTGTCAGGGTGACCCAGATACATTTTCTAAGTTTAATGATATTGGTTTCACTCATTCCCTGCATGTAAGTGCTTTGAGGGCACAATTCCACTAAAGTCAAGGGAAGACTTTGTATTGACTTCTGAGCGCTTGGCTAAGGCTCTTAGTGAATAGCTTCAAGTCATCCAATCTGCTGCCAAAAATGCAGCTGTCTGCTTATCCAGCAGATATTTGCAGAAAAGAGGGAGAAGCAGAAGGAAACTATTTTATGTGATATGATCATCCCAAAAGCAATGTAGGTCTTTGAAAGTGAAAGTCACTTGCACTGATAATTCACTTCAAATATTACAGCCAAAAGAGGTAAAGTCTGTGAGCTGGATTCACCAGCACAGCGACGGTGGAAAAGGTTACTCCAAACGTTTGCTGATAGATATTCAGTTAATTATCCTCTGGAGCTGCAGAGTGCCACAGTGAAAAGCTGGGATGTTAGGGTGCTCAGCTACCATGAAAATCAGTGCAGTCAGTTTAGTGCCTCACTG
The DNA here is from genome assembly GCF_009769625.2 of Cygnus olor. Lineage (NCBI taxonomy): Eukaryota > Metazoa > Chordata > Aves > Anseriformes > Anatidae > Cygnus > Cygnus olor. Next base: position 36,931,815 of record NC_049172.1, on the reverse strand, counting down.
CAGCCTGAAGATCCTGGTTTTAGGGCAGATAATCTGAAGTCATTGTTACAAATTAAATGGAGAGTTTGGATGTGAAGTGAATTGAAATATTTAGAAATTTCTTTTTTAACCAATCATTTCCTGGAAAATCCCAGGTCTTCCTGCTAAATGAAGCACAATCTATCCACAGTTGCACAAGCCAGCTCTTTAACAACAACCATAGGACAAACATTCAGCTGGCAGTAGAAAAACTAATAGTCCTGCCTATGGTAAGATTTCCTCATTCCTCCTATTGTGAAGTCTGCAAAGGTCCTTGGCAAATTGGTGCTCAAGCCTCCCATCAGAGACTGCTGCCTGCCTAAGGCTTCTTTTCTCTGTATGGAAATTTCAGCTAAGATGGCTCAGCAAGGCTCAAGAACGTGGTTAGGGAATGGCATTTTGCTTTATCCACTCTACAGAAGCGTTTGCCACCTCTTGCTGAGAAGCCCTAGAGCTTTACAGCTTCTTCCCGGGAAATGTCTTTTCCCACAACAGCCTACTGACATCTGGCTAAATTATGAGCCCCTGAAAAAATCAGTTCATGTGTGCTGATGGAGCCTGGTGGCTTATTAGGGACTGACAACTGCAGGCTCCAAAGAGAACAGGGCTTTGTGTGGTGCCAGGAAGCTGGCTGTGCCACCAGAAACCACTGCACAGGACCAACACCCTCCCGAGCTGCCCCAAGCTGCTGCCATGGGGCAAGGAGAAGGGTGAGGATGCTCAGTGTCTGTGCAGGTGGAGAAGAGGTCCTGTGAGATGAGGAGGGAGGAGAAGCATGGGCAGTGACACCAGGCAGGAGGGGGCTATGCAGAGAAGAAGCAGGGACAGGAGACAAGGTAGGAGAAGCAGCAGCAGAAGTTAAGGCAGATTTTAAAAAGAGAAAGCAGAGAGAACAGAGCAGGAACTGATAGCAGTACAAGAATTTTTAACCCCCAAGCTACCAGATGCTCTCAGACTCCTGTTCCCTTTGCTGTCAGCCAGAGGAAACCCTTGACATGAAGGCTACCATATGTTCCCAGTTCCCATGGACAACCGTTCCTACTGTAATTCACCTCAAGGGGTAAAGCTAACATGCAGTTCTTCCCTCTCCCTCCCTAACTTTAACCAATGCCTCATGCACGTGGCAGCCAGTATGCTTTCTCCAAATGATGGAGCGGGCTGTTTTCAGTTTGTCATCTTAGAACATGCTAGGAAAATTTTTACAGAAATTAATAAAATAAAATCCTTTGAACAAACTTGGCTAGTGGAACATTAACACTAAAAATCAAACACTTGGATGTTAAGACAGACCAGTGCTGAGGCTGACTCTGAAATCTTAATTTGACCCAGTTGTGTATGTGGGTTACAACAGTATCCATAATTACAAGATCAGTACAGCTATTTCCACAGAATCTCCATGTGGAAAGTTCTCACTGATGACGCAGAATGGATCCCCCTTCTGCCACACAGTACAGAGACAACACGACCAGAGGCTGTGAGAGCTAAAACAAAGGCTGAGGAAACTGAACGGTGCTTTTAACTCCTAATTGTGGCAATTAGATTCTATACCTGCTGCTACAGAGCTGTTCATGTATAGTAATGCCAGTCTTGTAAATCAAAACTTTTGCAAAAGGTCTGCAGGCATGTTTTTCCTCCCCTTGATGTACCCAGCCTCAGACAACCTGTCTGATTTGCACATATGCTTAGCCTTCGGCAGCTGCCAGTGAAGTCTGAGAGCCATATTCTGGATGTAAATACTGACAGATGGTACTAAACTTTCTGGGAAGACCTTAACATCTAGACTAGATGATCTCCAGAGGTTCCTTCCAACCTCAGCCATTCTGTAATTCTGCGATCTATTTTATTTTATACAGCTCTCTTGTATGTGAGCTAGCATGTAACTGGGGAGGGTGTTTACAGCACCTGTTCATGTACTGACCAGTGCTTCAGTATTGAACCTCACTATCACATGGCACGCCTCACATGCTGTGAGAAATGACTCGCTTCTTCCTGGAGAAGCCCCTGATCTCTGTGATAACTGCAGTTAGGAAACTGGCAGATAGGACATGTACTATCTGGATAGAAACAAGCAACCTAAAAAGATTTATTTTTTTAACAAGTTCTAACCACACCTAATTGTACCAAGTAGCAAAGAGCTTAACCATTTCTTTTTTAGCATGGGGTCTGCCACGTGCTTAGTTACTGGTAGACATCTTCCTAATTGGAATTAGCAATACAGAGCTTGCTACAGATAGACTTTAAGAGAAATCTGACAGAAAAGAGATTTGGCTCCCTCGAATGAGCGATTAGCTGTTCTTAACTGGTATATCAGGGAAATTTTTATTTGTAGACCTTCTGCTTTGAGATTTGAATTGCGTGTGGACTTAAAAACAAAAAACAAAAAAACACAGCCCTGGTTTAAAACACAAACAAAAGCTGTACAAAACAATGCATAAATCCACTGAAACACCAGTAAGCAATCCCCTGCTCGATAAGCTGGGCTGGGCAGTCACAGACACACAAACCCCAACACTCAACACGCATTCTTTCTTGCTGATAGAAGTGGGATGCAGGAGAGAGGTAGTCACACATTTCAGCTTGTATTACCTTTAGCAAATTAACAAACAAATCAATAATGTGGCAGGAAGAGCAGAACGGGAACAGACAGGCAAAGGACTGGGGATGCAACCAAGTGGCTGGTGTTTCCCATCTGCCCCAACCAGCTCCTCTGCAACATGCTTACCGGGATCCCTAGAGCTTTTAAAATATTCATTTTACACATAGGGCAGGTACGATGATCTAGCAGCCAGGGGTCTACACAGGACTTGTGAAAAAGATGCCTGCAATGAGAAACAAGACATTTTAATTCAAATCCACCACAGCACAATTTATCACTTAGTACCAGACACTTCTTCTGTATTCAGTGAAGCGCAAGCACTTCAAACGGTGCGGTTTGTGACCTCTGCAAGGACTGCAAGTCTATATCCTATGCAGACAAAGCTTTAAAATGATTTCTGCAGCATGTTAAGCACATATGCACAGTATTACTCAATTGAGTTTGGAAAAGAAGACGTACACAAACAGAGAATTAGGAAAAATACACAAAGTGCAGAAGCAAACCCATATTCTTTAAATGTTAAAGGCTGTCAGTAAACAAAACCTACTTGCTGGTGAAATCGCATTACTGTTTCCTGAGGGTTCTGCAGACAAACCTGATTACACAAAGGTGAAGCCATTGGAGTTCTAGTATTATTTTTAAGGATGCACACATAAGGAAAGCAAGTAAAAAAAAAAAAAAAAAAGCTACTCTTCATTTAAATGGAAAAATCAGGGTGATGTTTTTCAAGGGTTCTCCCTGACTTTTCCTTCTTTAGAATTTGCCCATCAAAGTGAGCTCCTACACAATTCCAGCCCTTAAGAGGTTGTTGCTAATCCCATGCTCCATCTGAAGTGACCACCAATTAACTACCTGAGCCATGTAGCTGCTGGGCCACTTTTCTTACACATTGTCCAGGCAGAGGAACTGAAAACTTACCTACCTTGGCCTGACACAAACTGAGGCTGAACATGGAAGTATTTAGTGTACAAACCTGACTGACAGCTGTATTTTCTCTTGTGAGCATATTCTGTTATCCTATGGTTGTAGAGGGTGAATGTTGCAAAAATGCAGGAATGTGGGGCTCAGGATTTAAGAAACGCTGGTGAAGAGGTCAAATAAAGCACCTAAGGCTCAGCCTAAGGCGGAGAAGTTCCTCTCTCTTGCTTCTTTCTCTTTTCCTTAATCCACAGGTGGCATATTTGGGCTGACAGTAGTGCACCATTGGCTTATCTTGTAGGCAATGCACCTGCTCTCTACTTCTGTGTTCTGTGGCTTGGGATAGTTTGCTTTTGGCTGGCTCCCTTCCTTCTGAAGAAAAGGGAAATTTTCCTACTATACTCATAGCCTCAGAAACTATATTAATATGTAGGAAAATTAGTAAAAAAAAAAAAAAAAAAAGTAATATTTTAAAACGTTTTTTTAAATAAATCTTTTCTAAACAATGAATAACCTAAGCAAAATGGAAATAGGGTATTGTATTCTGAAATATGAGGGTTTATACATACAAACTTGCCCCAAAACATCTACACTAAGACTTGTTTTGAAACAACATATAGATCAGCTCTGACTTTCCTAAGGCAACAGGTGTCCCACATTTTACTTGGCAGAGCCTGAAAGTCACATTTCTGTCTGCTTGAACTTTCACATTTGAGCACTCTCCAGCCTCCGTTTCCCTGTGCTGTCACTGACCCATTCGCACCGCTTGCACAGCCAAGCCATGCAAACCCAGCAGGTAACAGCAGGTGGGCACAGCTCACAGCGGCCCAATGCTCCACCTGGAGCGGGCATATCGCAGCATATGCCAGCCTCCACTAGGAAATGCAATCTCTGAGCAAGCCAGAATCACAGTTAATGTACCAAAATAAGTTTAAATATTTAAGTGGTACATATTCAGCTGAATGGGCTGGCTGCTGTACTCTGTCACAGCGTCTCTCACATAACACGATACACATAGCCTTTCAACTTTGGATGGAAGATACTGAGGTGCACTTTTATCAATATCGATTTGCAACCCTGGCTCTTACTAATGTGGTATCGGCCCACGTACTAGCTGGCTGGCATACTAGCTGGCTTCAGTCCTAAATAACATTAGAAATTCAAAGCCAAAACTAAGTGAAATCTCAGAATTTTATTCTTTTCACTTGAATATTTTTCTCACTACTTCTAGAAGAAACAGAATCTTTGAGAAACAAAGCTACGTGGCGAATTGTCACATTGCTGTATTTGGTCTGACTTCACACAACTATGGGAAAGGGCAGATCTGTTCTTGGAAGTTTGACCTACTCTAATTATATCGGCTGGCTGTGATACCAAACTGTGTCACACCACATCTGATCCTGCATGTCAATATGATTGATGCAAATGAAGTATTGTGATATTTTAAGTTCAAACCACTACTCTACTAAGGCTACTACAGTTCACAACCCTCCTCAAAACAAGGCTTGTCTGACCTGATAAAAACATAGTGCACTAAATTTCCTTTACCAAAATCTGTTTCAGATAAAATATGTAACTTCTATCGAGCCAGGTTACTGTACATTGGAAAGTCCCCTCTTGTTTTCAAGTTCTAGCTTTGCAAGCCTCAGTCAAGTTGTGGTTCATATTACAGCATTTCATCATGCTTGTTAATCACCAAAAGCTTGGAATTTTCATGGCTTAAAGACTTCAAAAACTGAAGGTTAGCATTTTTAAAGTTGGCTTCAAAAAACAATCCTGTAAAGAAACCCTACCAATGCTGAGTAATTTAAACACATGACAGATCACATCACTTGGCACTTCCCAATACTACCCTGTCACAGTGTATTACGGCTCTATTAATTTTAGATTTAATACGTACAATGAAAGGATGTTGATTATTAGACAAAAATCAACACAAAAATGGAATGCTACTGAAATCAGATAAAGATTTCAATTTTAAAATTTTTGTACCACATTATACATTTAGAGAGCTCATATTATCTATTTCCATACATGTAAGCATTTTGTATGGAAAAGCAGTGTTGCAGGCTTTGCAGATTAGGATTTGAAGGTTTATTTTACTCTTTATTAGCTATAACACTGTATATATACTTATGGCTTTCAACAAATCCTTGATTGATCAATGTTCTGATAAGTTTATCGTCTAAATTCAGTTAAAATAAGGGTCAGCACAAAATAAGATGAGAGCGTAACAATATTTCAGTCACACACTAAGACAAAGATGTAAAAAGATCAACTGAAAAAAAAAATCCTTCTCTCTCTACATTTACGACTGATTCAAGTTTTAAAAAGAAGGAGAGGGTAGAAGCACCATGGATGAGTTCAGAAGTAATGATCCATACAGGGAGACAGCAAGAGAGATGTTTCAGACACAAGCCTGGAACATGGCTTTGACGATGAAAGTCATAGCTGAAGAAAATATGTGCTTTTTTTTTCCTGTTGTGTGCAACCACATGCATTGCAAAACTATGTTGATTTAGATGGGTTGAAAAGTTTCTCAAAACAACTGTAATTGATTAGTTGAGAAAGAGGAAGGCAAGAAGAGAAATGTTGTAACAATCCTCATACAAGACAAAGTTTTCCATAAGCAGAAAGGAAACAAACTGTTCTTCACCTCTCCTAGGGATGGATAACAGGCACGATGATGTGTTCAAACTGCAGCAAGTGAGATTCAGGTTACACAATAGGAAAAGCTTCACCGCTGTCAGGGTGGCAAAGCACTGCAATAAATTATCAGGGGAATTTGCAAAGTCTCCATCCTCAGAGGCTGCAGTGTGTTGGAAAAATAACTCCCAAGAATGACACGTGCACAGCCAATGCCCCCGCACCATGGGGGTGGTGGCCTCCTGGGATCCCTCCTGCACTGCTCTGTGACTCTGTGACTGCACAGGGCTGTGTAAAGCACAGAGAGTCACAAAGTAAGGAAAAGAATCTCAAAATCCCAGAGCATTTCATTTAGTGTTATCTAATTAGCACTTAATATTTTTTAACAGGAGAGTACTTTTGTCTGAAATGCATTTCAATTTTCTTTAAAGCTGCAATTTCGAACATACAACAAAAAAGATTTATTTTGGGCTCAGCCCAAAAATAATAATAATAATATTATCTTTGTAAAACTCTTGTAGAACTTTTGACTTGCCAACAATTATGAGAAGCTTTTTTTTTCCAGGGTAAGGGGAACTGCTCTCCTCCCACCTTCCAGTCCTAGTTCCAACTTTCTGAACTGCACGCAAACAAACCTAGCAGTCACACTTTTTTTTTTTTTTCCAAAAGAAAAATGCAAGCTTAGACAAAAGGAGGCAAAAGCAGAAAGAAAAATACATTCCCAGGGACTCAGACTAAAAGCATCAGTTGCTTGGATTAGAGATGGGACAGCAGCATAGGACTGAGAAGAGTTTTGGTATGAGGCTGAGCAGCACTGTAGTACCTTACAAGAAGGTTTGGGCTTCAGAGGATGCGTATGTGCTACTATTTGTTTGTTCTTAAGGCAGAAGAAGGAAGGACAAAGGAACACGATGATGAGGGTAAGTGGGAAAATGGAATAAAAGGGAAGAAGTGTTGTGATGAAATGACTTTCACAGGAGGCCAATGAAAAGAGAGGGAAGGAGTGGATCACTCTGTGAGATCACGGTTGTTCAGTGGAGGTTCAGAGAAGCTGTGCAAGCTCGAACAGAGTCAGAACGACCATTTGTTGGTGACAGAAATGGAACAATCTGAAAAAGAAGTTATGAAGAAACAAAGTTCTCAGTAGAGATGACATTGAAAGAATTGTCTTGCCTCTCTGTGGATGTTTAGTAAAGTTAGGAGAAGTTTAGTAAAAGGCAGACAAAGGGTCTGCCACTATCAGTAACTTCTCCAAAAAATGTGCAGAAAAGATGAAGGAGTTTTGAAGCTGGAGATGGAAGACAAGCAGAAGGAAGTAGGGCTATGACAAGATGTGTCACTATGGGAACAGTGAACTTGTTTGCATTTGATGTTGTGTCAGCACTCTCATAGATAACTTCAGTGATACTTGCTACCATTAAACATAAAAACAGCTGCAAGCCAACACTTTCCTCACCATCAAGTGTCAGTATATGTTTATTTAATACACTCTGTAGAGTGAAGTAGAGTGAAGTTTATTAATATGGTCAGTTGGGGGAGATGGCTTCCAAGGAGGAAAGAGCTGAAGAAGCACAAGTTAACTAGAATTCTCCTCCCAGCTCTCCAGTGTGGGCTACATTCACAACAGGCTATCCCAGTGTCAGCTCTCTGCCAACTGTAAAAAGAGGAGCTTTGGGGAAACAGCTTAAGTGCTAGTAAACATCTGTCTATATGACTTCAGAGCTCATATGCTGAAATACTGGCCGGTGGATTCTGGTACCAGTTTCTTAGTAGACACAGGACTCAGCAGCCTTAAAAAACAACAACAACAACAATAAAAAAAATCTGAAGATATACAGGGCTTCATACTGAGTGTGTCTGCTAGCAGTGGTTTTCCCAGCACAGCCTGCAGGATAAAGCATCCTCTTTCATTTGCAGATCTTGGGTCACATTTGGCTATGCAGGTAAAAAGTTCTACATCTTGAGCAGCTCCTGGATAGACGACAGACTAAGGTCAGCCAGCACTGGTGTCATGGTATTGGCTTCTCTAAGGCTCAGTGAAATGCCAGCCTCTCATTAAAGAGGGCTGACTAATGCAGTTCGCTTACTAGAAACTACAAACGGTTTAACTGAGGATGCTGGAGGAAGAAACCTACAGTGTCTGTAGGTCTTTACCAAGATATAACGATATAACTCTCTCCTACTCACTTAACAGAGACGGAAAGTTTTCTTTTTTTTTTTTTTTTTTGTTTTGAGGAGAAAAGTCTGACAGCAGCAGAAAGAATCATGACTAGCATTTTCCTGTTTTGGAAGTCCAAGCCCATGTGAATTAATGTTTAAGATACTGCCCTCACAATCTGGGCAACAGGAAAGCCAGGGTCTGTGAAGTAGCGGCTTGAGAAAGATCTTTTAGTTTTTATAATTCAAAACTGCTTAGGCTCAAACTGTGAGTATTTTACAAGACAGATCTGCTGCTGCTAACCTTTTAGCATGAGTCATTTTCTAGGCGACCTTTTAAGTCAGCCAAGAACTGAACATCACCTGTTAACTATGTGTTTCCTATTCACTCTGCTTGACTCAACACTGTGCATGACAAAATCTGACTGGAGCCTCACTGAATTATGAGGCGAGACACAAATGAAAGCTAGAGAGTAGACTTTTTTTTGCTGTTTTATAACTACCTCTGAAAACTGCCTGTCTCTACCATGTACAATTTCCAAACTTTATTATGCTTGTATGAAAACAGGCTTGATGCCAATGCAAGGTCCACATTTTCTGGTAATTTCGCATTTTTGTCTGTATTTCTGCTTCATGAAGTGTGTGTTTGCAGAAAAAGAGAGTTCCTATGCAATTTGTCATTGTGGGGGATTTACAGTAGGTCAAATTTATGATTAATCTGTTGCTTTTTGTTTGCCATTTAGTGATGGCAGTAAACAGATTAATGAGTCATATGAATGAACAGAAATGGACAGCTTGTAACATTCAAATATCTACTAGGGAAAAACACAGCAGGAAAAGAAACAAATATTTCAGCTTCTCAAGCCAATGAACATGTATCCAACAGAAGAAACTCCATAAAAATCGATGCTCTATATACATTGCACTTGAGATCACTCTTTCTAGGGTAAAAAGCACTTGCCCTTGCTCTCTTGGGAGAACCACTGTTCCTAGGAAATTTCCTAAGAAATTGATTTATTTAGAGAAATCTTTTGTTAGCTAACACTTCATGGATGATAATAAAATGACACAGAGAGGTGACTACAGCTGTTTATAGGTGGCAAAAGGCTGCACTCCTGCGTCACATCACTGTGAGTGTGCGTGCAGCACCAGGCATGGTCATGTGAAGGGAAGAAATGAGAAAGAACAACTGTAAAAAACTCTTGTCACCTCTATGTCCTCTATGTCCTACATGCCTATGAATATTTTCATGGCAGCAATAGATAACATGTTCTTTTTCACATTCCCTTTTGGTTTATTACTTCTACTCAACTTTTTTTTTTTTTTTTTTGATAGAAGTCATCCCTCTCCTGACACCTGATCACGACACAGAACAGCAAAAGTAGTGCTAGTTTCTTTCCATCCGGAGCAGTTAGCCTGCTCTATCTCTGGCTGCTCAGCCCAGGACTCACCTTGAAGTCAGTGGCAAGTTCTTCTAAAGGAGTTATTTTAGATTAATATTAAACTGTTGAGAAAAATAGAAGAATCAAACTCTTTAGTTTAAAAATCTTACTGAAAACTTTGTTAGATATCCAGATCAGACAAAAATTCTGACCATCATGCTAAACTCAGGTTTTCACCACCACTAATGCTACCTTCATTTCAAGTAGAATAAATAGGCATTTCAGGTGTCTTTACAGAATAGATTTGGAATAAATCAAAACAATAAACTCTCCTTTTTTCCACCAAGCTCTCAGACAATCTCAGAGCGATACTCTGAGAACAGAGCCTATCTTTTGAAGTAGAGACACTATCAGAGCTTAAAGCATCGTCAGCCTTTAACTTACCTGCAAGGTAAAATTCTGACAACATCATTGGGTTTGTAGCCTTCAATACAAACAGCACAGTTATCAAAGTCTGGCTCAGTTTCCTACAGGAAAGAGAACATTCATCATTTTCATTTTTTTATTTTGTTAGCTAATCTCTTCATACAAGAGCTTATGCGACAAAGTAAAACAGTCACTGACGCATGCTGCAAAATCAATCATGCATTTCAAGAAAAGCAAGTCAGACTTTCAACACGCATCCAGTTTGAAATGTGGAAAGCACACAGATTTAGGCAGCATGTTTGCACTTTCAGGATTTTCTGCATCTTCAGATAATTTCACCTCTTCCTCTCCCTACTCCATTCCATCCATAAATTGCTTACCAGTATTGCTCCACCACCTGAAGGACACACACAAGTTTAATAAGCAATTGCCATTTCTTTTCTGCCTCTTTGTCCCAGTGGTCTGAAGGAATACTCCATGCAGACATTCATTTGGTAATGAGCAATTTGAAAAATTACCTTATCACCTTTCCTGATTGTTCTGACTTGCAGCTTGCTGATTGCTTTCTTTGCAGCATCTCCAAGCCGGCGCTGTAATAGAAAATTGGTTCTTAAGCAAAGAGCATCTCTTCATGCAGAATTCATCGCTTTTTTTCCACTAGATTTCTTAATAATCTGAAGCAACTGCACATGAAACAGGACAGTGCTGTATAAATGTAAACAGATGAGGTCAGTCACGCTGTTATTCAGAGTAAGCGCACAGTAGGTATTCTAGGCTTGTTGGTAACCCATGGCTGATGAGGCAAAGCTATGCTAATGGAGTTCCAGAGGAGATTGCATGAGCCCATTGCGATGGTTATGGCACCTATTCTATTTAAGTCAGTAGAAGTGTATGTAACAAGTCTGCTGCTTGGGAATCCTACTTCTTCCCTCTCCTTTTTTTTAATTATACTTGTAAAAAACACATTAATAAACAAGGCCTCGGCTGGTAAGCAGAACGAACGCTACACTTAAGATTCAGGAGGTCTTTATACCAGGTCTGGCTCATGATCCCCAGCAAAATTTAAGTGCTGCAACTGAGGTGATAACTTGTTAACCATGAAAAACATGAATCATCATCTCTGCTGTTCCGTTTTCCTGCAATATGGAACTTGCTTACTTTATAGGAGTAATGCAAGGAAAAAAAGGAGGCTAAAGCATCTGCAGTTTCTTACACGTAAATCACTAGGTAGTCCTGCAGTAACATCCTATCCATACATAACCATTCACTTCTTCTTTTCCTTTCTATCTTCCCCTCCAGCAGCCTGTGAATTACTTACCATGTGACATTTCCAATTGTTCTCACGTATTTCCCAAACACTGTTACTGTGCTGACAGGGTCACTGCCACTCAGGATTAAAGCACGTAACAACAGCCTGATGTAAAACACCCTGTCCTCCACCCTGTGGAGCTACCTCTGCAGCCTGTGCTATTGAGCTTGTGCCTGTATCAGAGCACTCCCAGGACTTGGCTGCTCACTTGTGCTAACACAACAAGGAGAGCTGGATACAGACTCACAGGCCGTAAAGGTCTCCTAGAGGTTATGTGCTTCCACCCCGTGCTCAAGGCTGGGTCAATTTCAAAGTCAGAGCTGTGTCCAGTCAAGTCCTGACTATCTACAGGAAGGGAGATTTCACAACGTCTGGGGATAATTTGTTCCAGTGCTTCACTGCTCTCACAGCCTTTTTAATTATTATCAGATAAAGGGAATTTCCCTTGTTGCAGTTTGTGACTGTTACACTTTCTCTGTGCACCTCCGAGAAGAGCCCGACGCTGCCTCATGCATCATGCTGCCAAAGGCCACAGGCAGAGCCCCTCTGCCTCCTCTCTGCCCAGCTTAGTAAGCCCAGTTCCCTCCACCTCTCCTCGTTCACTGCATGCTCCTGTCCCCAGACCATATTGGTGACCTCCCCCATTTCTTCTTATCTTACACAGGATCACACAGCAACACCTACTCTGATGCCTTCCTGTTTTATAACAGTTTATGACACAGTGCACCCCGAGGTGCTACCGATGACAAACTCTTCTTTTTCACCTCCCCTGCCCCCCGTCCATGTTTCCAGCCATGTGCTGTTAGTTAGGAGGGAGATTCGGGAGCTCTGGTGACTCAGAAGACATTCAACTTTTCGGGCCGGGAACACTGCCTGTGCCGGAGTTCAGAGGAGCCTGTCAGCGGGAAGGGTTTCCAGCTGGAGGCGGGGAGAGCACGGAGCCAAAACTGGAAGGAAGCTGGATGCTGCTTGTAAATTGGGAGCTAATCATCACCCAGATATGATTAATAAATTACCACGTTGTTCTTTGGATTCAATTAAAATCGCCAAATTTAATTTAGAGGCTAAGCTTATTAGATTGGAGACGTGGAAGATTGACAAAATGCGTGCAATACTGAAAGCAGTGAGCAATTTCAGGGCTGGCTAAAGAGGTGAAAATGATCTTGGCTATCATATGAGATTTACATACGAGCATGCCGGCACAGCTAATTATTACATGTAAGGGAGTTTTTTGTAGCTGCACAACATCTTTTCTGTGGTACATTTTTGCTCACAGTCTCCCTTCAATAAACAGATCAGACGAGAGTTGGAAACATTTCTTGCCAGCTATTTGTTTCTTTAATGTAAATCAAAGAAAGACTGATAACATGCAGCAAGACAAGAGCCATTGCGTCCTCCTTCAGGAATTGCTTGTGATTCCTTTTTATCATTATTATTACTTAAACTAATGAAATGTCTCAGCTCTTTTTTTTTGCACATTCTTCAAGGGCATAGGACAAGATTAAAGACTCATGTACATCTTTGATCTGCTTGTTTTCATGTTTGTTTTCTCTTGTCTATCTTAAATAGACAAGTTCATGACTTAAATGCAAATGAGAATTATTTAATTTTTGAAAGAACAGGAATATCTTGGAGTAAAGTCATACTTTCAAAGGATTCTTCTATCCAAATGAAAGGCATGCTATCACTAACCAATCATTGTCCCTAGAAGATAAGAGGCATTACAATAGTTTATGGGTTTAAAGTGAAGCTTAGAGATTTATAATCATAAATCCCATAATCTCATTACCAAGGCTGCAACATTCAATACTGGACTGGAAGGAGTTAAGCATATCAGATGCAGTGGTCTTGTGGAGATGGCATTACTATTTAAAAAAAAAGGACAGTAGCATGGAAAGCATCACTTGTCTATTCCTGACGAAGGAAATGACAATAGGTGCTGTGGAAGAGAAATTACAAGTGCTCCTCTCTTAATGGCCTTACTAAACTATTACCTTTGGAGGAAGGAGATCACCTTGTGCCTCGAGAAGAATGAGCTATACCGTCAGGATGAGGTATCAGACACATTTCCTGTACCGCAGATCAAGCTAGCAGACTTCATCATGGGAAGCATCTTCCCAAGCCTGCTTCAAAGATTTCATCTCTCTCTTCAATGACCCAAAACCCTGATGCAAAGCCATGACCACCAGTCTTCTTTCTCAGAGAACTGCTTGACCCGCCATACAATGCCTGTCATATACTAAACTAGATCCTTCCCTGGAGGTTATTGTTACCCTAACCCAGGATGCACAGGACCTTCCACAGCCCTAGTGGGACACTTCCTGCTTTGGCTTTTGCCATCCTGCAAAGAGCACGAAGCCCACCTGGTTTCAAAATGATTTTAGAGGAAACAAGAAGCTAATGGGAAGAAACAACATGGAAGAAATCCTGCCAACAGGTCTGGACCTTAAACATCTCCCTCTTGCTGTCTTCCTATCTCGTGGTTCACTGACAACAGAAAGAGATTTTTTTTTTAAAGTCTATGTCCTGGCTGTTACAAGGCTGAGACAGCAAGTCACAGTTTGCTGAATTACCTCCAGGAATTAACCTGTCATGTAATTCCAAAGCACCTTCAATTAGCTCTGTAACCTGATGTTGCTTGATGCAAACAAGTCCCACAGCCTTTCATGGACATACTCTCGCTTTTTCAGGAGGGCTCCAGGAACATGCTGCTGAGGAAGCAGGTTGACTATGCTTTCCTTTCACAAATTCATCATCATAATATCAAAAGGGCGTAACATCAGGGCAGCCACCTACTTGCTGGCCATCTTCTCAGGTGGGAAAAGAGGAGAAAAAGTTGTTTTTTTTTCAGCCATGTGAATATTACTACCTACCTTTCACTTTCATATGTAACCATAGAGTTGTCTGTGCTAAAGACACTCCTAAAATTGAAGACATTAAAATCAAAATTGAAATGTAACCATATTTTCTATGACTGTAGGAAGTGTGACTGTATCTGTAGCTGACACGCTAGCTACAGGTGCACAAGCCCATAATGGAAGATAGTTTTGGAATCCACTGCAGAAATTCCCCACTAAGTTTACATCTACATGAACAGATCAGGGCGTGTCGTGGGAAGCCTTGCAGACCTGGTTCTCCATTCAGTTAAACCAAGCACCTAGCTGAAGTGAGCTGGGTCTCCCTTCTGGCGCATGAACCTGGATTTTGCACATGTGGTGAAGGAGTGATGGGTGAAGACGTACAAGGTGTGTGTCCAGGTTTCATCTCACTGGGGAATCACAGGAGGAATCCAGGAGATTCTTCAGTCTTTCTAGCTGCCTGTCTCATTAGCAGGACCTATCACTTTCTAGATGGACAATTATGTTAGCTCCTTCTGGAATTACTGCCTGATCAGCAACTTAAGCTGTGTATAAGATGGGAAGTGGACCTAGAAAGGAGGGTGACCATATAGGAAAAGACAAGGAAGCAGATGTGGTTATGAGGCTTGACCAAAGGATGCACCATATTTTGCAGGAAAGCAAGACATCGTTAAAGTGGGTCAGCTTGGAAGAGGCTTGGAAGATGACTTAGGGAGAGGCTTGGAATGATCAATGAAAGATGTTCAGAAACCTTGCTAGCAATGCTGCAACACCCCTCCTACTTGCAGATAATGACTTTTTCTGCAGATTGTATTTAGCAGTCAGCCACCCTGTCCCATTCCCTCAGCACAGCGCCAAGACTACAAATTCAGAGGAGCCTGAACTGCTCTGGGTAGCAGCCTGGCTATCAGCCAGCCCCAGGAAGGGCATGCATGATGGAGGTAAACAAAGAGGTAAGCATAGGTTCTGCTTTGACACAGAAAACACTGACCCTCACAAGACCTTGCTTTAAAACTGTAGGATTTAAAATCATTCAGATGTCAAAATGAATTTAACCTCCTTTTTTATTTTTAAAACAGAAATCTAATAAATCACAGTTTTTTGCAGTTAGAGAGATGGGCAGTAAGTGCAGTAAGATTTTATTGCACTGTGGGGTAGCAACTGATGGCACTACTTTCACTAAATAGGCCAGCTGGGTCCCTGTTCATTTGAAGCTGTTTGTACAAACATTTCAACCTCACCCATCAAATAAACGTTATCCAGAGTTTATCAAATATAAATAGAAGGAAGCATCTTTCCTAAAGTTGGCCAGCAATGAAGGTCCTTAAAACACCTGCAAGGCTTTCCAGCAAGTAAGCTCAATACCTTTCCTTAGACACATGCAAGTTAGAATGGCAAAAGCTTTTGAGCAAAATGACAAAAGAACCATGTTCTAAATTATATCCCCCAAAAGCAACAAAAAACATTTCTCTTGTATTTATCTGAATATCCAAGGACTTTGTGCTCCCATCCTTGCGCTACAAGAAAATGTGTCAAAGGAAAAAAGCAGAACTTTAGAGGAAGCAGAGAGAACCCTCATGGAAAAGGCAAGAGCAAGTTGAGCTCTTCTGACAGCTACTTACATTACTCTAGTCCATAGCCAGGACTAAAAAGCTCACTAGCACAAATGGTTGAGATTTATCCGTATGTATCATACGCCACTTTTCTTAACAAAAGTAAGAGCTAATTAGAGGAGATGTCAGGCAAAATCAAGTGAAGAAACTGCATAAAGAAATCCTGGTTTGCCCTGTATTGTTAATACAGCTTTGGCAAAAAATGACTAATAAATAATTGCTTAGGAGGCCTATTTTCTTATTCTTCTCCAGAACAGAATTAGTATTAATTACAAAGTTATTAAAATCTCCGCACAGGACAACTGGTTGTGCACAAATTAGTCTCATTCAAACCTTGGAAAGAAAAGACTGAATAGGAAGTCTGCTTGAACACATAAACCAGTCCATTCCAAACTACCACACATTACCTGAAGAGAGCTTCTTATTTTGCTGGGTTTCATGTTTATGTATGTCTATTTACACTGCTAATCTGCCTGTACAATTACTTGATTGAAAGCACACTTACGGTACTCACGTACATAAATTACGCACACATGTGCTTTTGCAGCCAAAGCATCTACAAATTATCACAGCCGCTACAGTCACAGTGATTCTGCTGCCAGTGATGTTCAAATTCCAGCTGGGATAGTCTCGTTCTTACTATCCAAAATTTCATGGTGTACATTTAAAAGTAAAATATATTCTTTCTGTGTGTAAATACAGAGCAGCTGCTCTCTATCTCAGAAGACGCCTGAATTTCAATGGGGGTAGTGAGGGATCCCTATACGTTCAGTATATTTTAGAGTGCAGCAGTACTTTCTTCCACAAGATGATTAACACTCTGTTTTACTTTTTTCTGCAGAGCAAGCAAGGCAGCCCTCCCCCTGCCCCAACAGGAATTTATTAAGGGTCCAGAAACATCTCTGAATTACAGCGCATTATTTTTCCTGCAGTAAAATGGTTATCTCCTCAGATTTCATACACTGATAATATTTTCTACTGTACCATTAGAATGAAATGTAGGAGCCTCAGCTTCACAGTTCTGCTGATGCCAAGATAGTTGGATCCAGTCAAGAAAAGATTAAATTTGTTATTAACATTGCTATTATTATTCATTGCTGAACAACCATAAAGATGCATGGTGCTTTATAAATCCAGAGGGCCTCAGGACCTAGCACCCATTCCTACACAATGCTGCTGACTTCTCTCCAGCTCTGTAAGTTTCTATCTCTTCTGTGGAGTGGGGGGCACACGGACAAGATGCCAAAACCAAAAAGCAAAGCTTTACTAATATTGGGCTATCACTACAGCACTTACACATTCAGGGACAATTGTCAAATGAACAGGAACATTCCCTTTCAAGCTCAAGGCCCTTCTGAAGAAGCATGAAAATGAAAACACTTCCTGTTCTTTTAAATCTCTTTGCTTACTGTGAGCCCTTGTTTCCCACACAGACATTCACATACCACACTATATTTTTCACATAATTTTGATCTTAAGGATTGTTACTTAATTTATATACATTTCTATGTCACTTGGCCGTGTGTACCAAAGGAATCTTTTTGGTAATAAACATCATGATTCTTTCTGGCTGTTTCCCGTGTGTTTTGTGCAAGCAAAAAAAAAAAAACCCAACCCATAACACATACACTTTATAGTCATTAATTTCTTTTTTCCTCAGTCCCATCTATATTGATAGAAGTCTTGGCTTTTCCCATACACAGGCATTTTTAAATCCCCCTTCTTTTCACTATTTCTTCTTCTTTTTTTTCTTTTTCTTTTAAAACCACACTTTTATTTTCCCCAAATTTTACTTCAAAGTTATTTAAAGCCGAATCCCATGGTGAATTTTTTGGAAACAAGAGCCATTCCAGCCCTTCTTACCTGATTTCTGTCTCTGGCATTTGCGTAGCGGAATCGCTGGATGTAATAGAAGACCAGCCATGCCAGCGAAATGATCATCAGCACAATGAAGGAGATGGAGACGAACACCACGGAGGTCCGGCTGACGTACTTCTGCAAGTTGCGTGTCCCGATGGTTATGTACATCATCACAGTGATGTTCCTCTCCAGGAGGCTCACTATCTCTTTTCCTTTGGGTTCAGGAATCATTATTGCTACAACATCATCTAGGCCTGTCGTATAGGAGAGAGAAAAGAAACTTTAATTAGAACAGGTGAGTATAATAAAAGAAAATGGTAAGATGATGAGGCAAGTGGAAAAAAGAAAGCAAATCAGTATCAAAAAGCTCATTTTTCTCCTCCTGATTTTCATCCAAAGGTAAGTTGGATGAATCTGGTGAAGTTTTCAACTGGAACCAGTTACACAGTCTGTTTCTATAAACTCACCTCTGTGAGATAATTAAAACGTGTTTCACGGTTTGACAAACACAGATTCCCAGTTCTGCTGAGGCTCACATAGAAGAATAGTGCTGTAACCACTGCAGAAAGGGAGATGTGTTGTAGCCAGCATCCTTCCCTCCAACACCCCATGCACTTATCATAGCCCATTTTGCATGGCCACGACTCTGACAAGAGTCAGAGAAGCCCCTCCAAACCCCTGCTCAGTCCAGGAACTCTTTCAATCACATATCCCCACGTGGTTTCATGCTAAATGCACCAAAGCATTGCGGTTTTCACCCAGGACCAGTGATGGGAGAAGGCTGCAGGGACAAGAGCTGAGTCCACGCTGAAAGTCAACAGCATCATTTTAATTCACAAAAAAAAAAATGTTACTGCAGCACAGATCAGCCCCTGGCATAGTTGAGGTGGCAAACAGCCATATACATATCAGCCCCATACAGCTGAGGTGGCAAAGGAGTGCCCATCAATAGGATGGGGCAGGGACTTCCTACCATCCTGTTACCCCTTCTGAAGCCATAGCCTGAGAAATCAGGCCCCTCAGTGATCTATCAAGCCTTGACTCCGCATCAATTTTTCTTTGTGTACAGTGCTGTTTCCATTTCATTTGCATTACATGGTATTGAAACTATTTTTCTTTCTTTTATGTGCCCTATGTAAACAACAAATACAGTCTGAAATTCTCTGGGATGGGGCAGCTTATTAGATGTCTCTTCTGGCTTTATATATAAGCTCACTCCTTTGTGGTTTAATATTAGGGATATTTTTCTTTCACTTTAAAAAAAAGCGTATATTGTTTTTACAGCTAACCCATGTTTTGCAGTGGTCAAATCCTCAATTGTACTAAGCAGCTAAGGACAAAGAAGATATACTTCAACGTAGAAACACGCCAGATATGATAGCATACACAACGATCACGAACCAGAATTTAGAAAAGACAGTACAAACTGAGGGTGTTTGAAGTCAGAGAGATGATGCTAAGGTGGGTGTTTCATCAGCTGAAATCCCAGGAGATCAGTTGGCATGTTATAAACCCCAGTGCTACCTGCATTTTGACAGTGGCAGGAGGACAAAAAGCTGCCTGCATTGCCACACTCACTGAGGTGGGAAGGGATTGCCCGGCCATGAATGGAGACCGCATTTCTGACAGCATCCTCCCCCAGGCTGAGACCCAATCCAGCCTCCACCAGAGCAGCACTGTGCCCCAGGTCCTGTGGTCTGGCTCAGATGTTTCTCCACCAAATCCCCCTGGGATGTATAAACCAGGTTTTCAAAGGCATTTAGGTACCAAAAGCTTGCAGGAGTCTAAGAATTTCAGACTTACTGAAGTGGACAGGCGGGTGGCATTCAGTGGAAAATGCTAACTGTGCTGGAATTTCTTTCCAGTTCTGCTGGGTGCCTGGATTGCTTGGAAGTACTGAAATAGCTGTGACAGACTGTTGCTACTCACACACAAAATATGCCGCAAAGCTGGGAACCAAACCCTCCTTTCTCAAGTCTTGGAGCAGCAGTGCAAATTGCACCACATTTATGATGGGAAGTCTCCTGAGAGGAATACTTCCGTGATTATGAACAGACCGGTCAATGAACTGGGTGAAATCAATAGTTTAGCTGCGTCAAAAGAATTTTAGATAGCTGTGATAGGAAATTTAACCCTCCTGGAGATATTTGTCTGTAAAGCTTTTATCATTTTCAGATTTATTTTTTGGGGGGGGTCTAAGTAAGGGTTCACCTTCAGCAGGGAGAATAAGCCTGCCTTTGCAACACTTCTGATTATTACCAAGGGCTAATGCAAACATTACCCTAACAGCCTAGGGAGAATCTGCCAAGTCTCAAAGTGGCTGAGAAGGGCACTGATGATGTGCCATGCCAGTCAATTTACTAGAGTCAATAAGATAAATTGTCTGGAGCAGTGCTTATGTTTTTCACAACTGTTCACATGCCTTATTTTGTTCTCTTTCCCTCCTTAAAGAAAAATAACAATTTCAAGTCACTCTACAAGAAAACCAAAGCAACCACCTCACACACAACCACAAAGAACCCACAGTGAAAAATCTCACAACAAAATATACTGAAATGAATTCCATCACTCCTCTCAAAAGCCACCACTCTAATCACTCACTTGTCCAGTATGGCCACCTAACATTATCTGCAGTATGGTCTGGGACACTGTATGAAAGATGTTACCTGAAAGCCCCTACAAATGGGAGAGACAGAGAAAATGTCCACTAGACAATTTCCAGTAGAAAATACAGCTACTATCTTAACTGCTTACTTATCTTTAATTTAAAATGTCTTTAAAAACATGCTTTTAGTATCTTTAATTATGTCTAATACAAATGAATATAGCTCAGTATGTTTCTGGACAACCATATATAATGAACAAAGGCCAGATATGACATGCTTGAAGAATTGAAAAATGAAAGAAAATGAAGAATTACATTCAACTGATTATGGAATTAATATTTTTGTTATAATAAAACATGGATCCCACAATGTCTCATCTTCTTTCTTTAATATTAAAGTAATGAAAAAGAGGGAGAAAAAAATTATCATCTCCTGGATAAATTTAACCTCATTCCTGTTCTTCATCACCTGCCCTTTCTGATCAAGCTATAGTGCAGCTTTCTGTCTTCAGCTCATGACGGAAGCATCACTGGGGTTGAACAGGAGTGCAACCACATGCCTACCTTCTCTCTCCCTCCTCCTCCCATCTCACTGCCAGGATGATCTACTGACACCTTTGGCCTAGGGCCTTTTACAAGATATTACAAAACACAAGATACTAAGAAAGTACATGGCCAAGTGTATATGCTAAACAAAAACGCGTTTAGAAATGCAAAGTCAGAAGACAGCTATTGCAAGAGGCAAGCAGCTGCTTTTATTTATTCAAACACTTAATATATTCAAATTGCAGGCTATCTGGTTATTTTCTTGGAAAACATTACCATTTGTAATGAAGCATTCTTGGAAAAAAATAACCAAATCAGCAACAAATAATAATCTGGATGGTATTTTTTTTTAGCCCTTTAGTAAGTTTATGATAATTTCTCCAAGGCATTATAGAGAGTGTTATTTGATCAATCAAGCCATTAATCTAATTTTTTAATCTCAAATATGACCAATATTGTGAAAAAAAAAAAAAAGAGAGATAAAGTAATTTATTTCCCTTTCTTCCCTCACATAACAAAATGTCTGTACCACCTTGGTTTCAGTATCTAATGACACACGGGATGCTCCAACATAGAGGAAAACTACACATATTAAAGAGAAGAAATAATGTTAGAGATGCATTTCTATGCCCATGTACGCATTTATTCAATGGACTTCAGAAAAGAAAAAGTAGCTGGTAACATGTGCTAATGCTTCTCTTGTGAGTTAAATGCTAACTATTCCTTTCATTGCACACATCCACAATGGTAACTACACTTTGTGGCACTCGTTACCTAACGCATTTCTTTTCTTTTTCTGGCCAAGATTAATGCAGAGGTTGAAATTAATTTTTAAATAGTTGTCAGGATGAATCAGAGGTTTATAAACCAGAGGTATTCAGGCTGTAGTGAATGGATTTTCTTCTTCTTTGGCTTAAGAAACATTAAACATATCAATGCTCTCTCCTTACGTGCCAATAACAAAACAAATAAAATAGAACTTGCCAGCATTTGGGATGTTTTAACTCACCTCAACTTGCTGAAGCACATTCACCTAACCAAATGTTTCTGGCTGGAGAAAATGTGCAGCTATTCAGGTTCCATGCTCAGAATCCCATGGCACTCGGCAGGACCACTGTTGGCACGATATCCGTAGGGGTCTGACGGGCCTGGGCACTGCTGGCACCAGAGGGACGGTGCTGAAGTGCCATGTACAGGCTCAGCTTGTTTCCCTGTCACCGGGACAAACTGGTAACCCTGTGACTAATCCATCAGTGGCAGAACAGCCCTACCAAGCCGTGTCTGCTTTGTTCACTTAACAAGAGTTGCTCTGGCAATGACACTGAATCACCCAGGCACTACACCATCCTGCGTGGCTCATCCTGAACTCTTCCTCACCCCAGCCTGCAGGCCAAGGAGAACCAGCTTGCCATGGCCCAACGACAGGAGGAACCGCACAGCAAGGAGAGAGGGAGAGGGAGCCTGCAGCAAGCTCCAGCCATCCTCTGCCACCTGCACATGGCGGTGCACAGCAGAGTAGCAAGGCAGTGATCAAGTCAGACAGCATTTTCAATGGCAAGATGTGCAGTTAAGAAAAATACCTGGAAGAGCCTTTCCAAACCTTCTTCTTCCCCACAGCACTTGGCTGTGAAATACGGTTCAGCTGGGATGCTCTTTATGCCAAGTTGCAAACTTTTTTCAAGTGTAAGAATCTATTCAGTGGCGACAGGGGTAAAAGAAAGACCTCAGTTCTGTAACAGTGGCTTCTGTAGCACTTCCATCTCAAGAAATGAACAGATTTTATTGCCAGAAGATGCATGTAAGATTTTCTACCATGGCCACAGGCTTTGCTGACAAACCTATGACATTTCTTGATTCTGTTCTGGGGCTTCAGGGTGATACAAAAACCAGTCCTCTAGTTGCCTAATTAGCAGTCAGGCCCAGCTGTGGACGGGTGCTTCTTTAATGCTTTGTCAAGTTTTGACTGAAGCTCTGAAAAGTGGTATGTTTCTGACACATCCTGGAAGATATAATTCTTCATGCTTGGCAACAGCCAGAAGTCAGTTAGAAAAGTAATTAATTGAGTTATTTGAATAGAATTCCAATTTGGGAGGGACACAGGTCTTCTCCAAGATATCCTATCAAGATGCAAATATGGGTTTCTCTTTATGTTGTATGTCAAAATTTAAATATCTAAATACTAAAGTATTTCCTTTCACAGATTTTGTACCTGCAAACCTAAACAACGTGACAGCCTGGAAGTGCCCAGCTCTGGAGCACCCTCCCAGGGCTCAGCAAAGGGTCTGGGGGTCCTGGCAGCCCCATGCAGCTCGAGCCACTTCGGCCGTTGTGCTTCCAGCGAGCTCAGCAGCACTTGCTCTCTGCTCAAGGACTTCATGTGCTGCCAGCCTTGTGCTTGCTTTCCTGCCATGCCCCTGCTGCCGGCAGCGTCTGTGTAAATGGATTTTATGATACAATCTGGATTATGCGTAACATTTTAAAGCAAATTTAAAGCAAAGCATGGACTTTATGTTTTAAAGAATAATATTGTTTTTTTCTCCAGAACAATAAACAGCTCAGCTTAGTATCAAAGAGAATGAGTAGGAACCCATGGTAACAGTGCTGTAGTTGTGACTGTCTGAGCATATAACCAAGACTGGTCTGTTGGACTAATAGAAGACACTACCTTTTGCTACTGACTTTGTTCTCTTTGAAAATAACATTGCTTTATAATCTTGTTTCATTTCTTCACAGTTAAATTACACAGGAAATAGTATACAGGTTAATCGGATGGCATTCCAATGGAATGTTAACACTAAATAAATTTTACTAATATTTTCATAGTTGCAACAAGAGTAACAAGTCTCAGAGACCATCCAACAAGAATTCAATCTTAGCTCTTCTGTTCTTTACGGTACGATTATAAGTTGACCAGAATATTAGCTGATCCTTGTTTTCATTTTCCATGAAAAATAAACATAGGCTGAAATTACATTTTTGTCAGCTCAAAAATTACTTTTGGAAACCAAAGCAATATTTTGGGGAAAAAAAAAAACTCATTTCTGAGCTTCAGCTGTTTCAGAAAAGCAGCAGCACAGATACCATTTAGACAACGTCCTGGAATTTTACGACGGCTAACCGTAAAGCATTACCTGTAAGAAATCAAACTGGGTAAAAGGATAATCCCCTGCAGGAACTCTCTTTTATGGGGCATTCAAGGCATTGGTCTCTAATTGAAGTATCAGAAAATGGGACTATAGAAAAAAATGGCAAAGAGAAGAGCAAGACACAGTAAGTAACAGTAATATCCAGGCAATACATCGTATATCATAGGTGGAATGACTACAACTATGATCTACAACCTCTTGCATAAAGCTGTCTCAGTGCCAGAGGACTAGAAAGGACACCAATTTCTAATGAGGTTTCATAACAGAAATGGACAACTACAGACCAAGTACTGCAAAGTTATTCAGTGAGGTTTCTCACCAAAGACTCTTAAAGAAGAAAGGCAGCTCTGAATAAAATGGGAAGGCCCTCACACGCAAAAATAAGGGGTTAAAAGACAGTGTCTTGGTGTTGCAAAATGGAGAGCTACCAAATAGCAGAGACACCCGGGAACCACATATTACTGGAGGCTGGGGAGACAGGACTAAACGTTCACCCTGCTTATACTCTTCTCCAGGCAGCTACTGTTTTCTTTTATTAGAAACAGGACCATGGGCCAGGTGGACCTTTGGTCTTAACCAGTAGATGTGCTTTTATGTTAACTGGGCACTGAAATTTACATCTCCCTTGGACAGAAGAAAGATTAACTCAAGTCTTGAAACCGAAACTACATGCCCAAAGCCAGAGGTCTGATTAAGCCAAGAAGCCCCTCTGAGTGGGGAAGGTATACCTGTTTCTGCGGCCAGGGATGAACGGGAAAAGGACTGGGGCTGAGGCAGTCGGTGCCTCTTGCTTCTCAAAGCCCCAGCTGGGGCCAGACGCTGGGAAAAGGGTGTGTTTCAGGTATGGAAGCAGCGGGGTGGGCTGGCAGCTGGGCACCACGTGAGCATTAAGTGTTAAGCTGCTGCCAGGGTGCAGGAACGCCAGAGCGAAGCAGAGGGAAGCAGCAGCAAGGCAGGACACACCCGCTGGCCTGGGGCTGCATCACGTCTTATGCTGCATGCTCCCCCATTTTGGTGGACAGGCATGAAAACATGAGTTTTCACCCTATACTCTATTTTCCTAATTACTCTAGAGCCTTTGCTTTGCAGTGACGTGGGTGCTTTCATCTCCTCCCGCCCCTATTTCTACATTGGTTTCCTATCTCTCTGTTTAAAAGCAGATGGATATTTCGTTCAACTTATCCTCTGCCTCATTTCCCGCTTCTTCTTGGCAACGCTTGGGCCCTTCTTGGTCCCTCGCCCATCTCCCGAAACATTTAACTGTAAATCAGGGCTCTTTATAAGCCTAAGGAAAAGGCAGCGCCCGCTGGAAAGAGGAGTGACACCTTTTCCCTCCAGCCTTTCCTTTTCCCTGTTTTCAGACGAAGGAAGTTTGACACAAACTCCTCTTTTTTTCCTTAGACAATCTTGTCACGAATCACTTTTCACTGCAGAAGTACATGTATCTAACAGGATGGTTAAGTGACCTGTAAAGAAAAAAGACCCGCTGATGTTAATGACTGGCTACAGTATTTAAATAACTGATAGGAAAGTTTTCTCTTTCATCCTGAGGTGAACAACAATAACCTCCAGCAGAGCTGCTCTCGCTTCATTTCTTTTGATGCTAAAACCAGGAGAGGCAAGATGCTGCTGGCTGTGATCTTCCCAGCAAAAAGCAGTCGCAGCCACTGTTTATTACTGTTTAGGGACAAAGAAATTTCTGTTCATGTTTTTGTAATCAATGCTGATCTTGCCAAGGCTGTAAGAGCTCAGAATATATTGACTTCCTCTAATTTTATGCAGAAACTGCAGCAAAGGAAAAAGAAGTAAAGAGCTATAAAACTCAAAACTCAAATCAAACTCAGCATGATAGTTGCATTTTTCCTGGGCTCAGTTCCCACAGCGTCAGCTCATCAGTCTGCTGAACTAACCAATGCTAATGAATCAACGTGTTGTTATTTATTCACACTTAATTACAGAAAATGGGTGGTTCCCTGAGAGGTTTCCCCAGACCCCAGCCCAAATCAAGGCACATGCTTTCAAGACTTTGCTATCATGGCCAGGAAAGTGTTTCATTATAGCTGCTAATCATTTGTACTGAAGATGTCTCTAGAAATCCCCGTTGTTTTCCAAACAATGTATAGCTTTAATGACACATGTCACTTGCTATAAGTTCTCTGTTCTGGGACTTGCCTTGCAATGCTTTGTGATTTTTTCATGTGCAAGGTGGCCAGATAGAATCCTTCAGGCTAGGTCTTACAGCTAGGATAGGCTCCAACTCATAGCAAAACATGCTACAGGGATTATTTATTAGCAAAACACAACCTTTTCAGGGTTGTTGCAAAACACGCCCACTACCAAAGCAGAATCTACTTCGCTATCTCCGGTGGAATTATGCCAAAAGCAAATATGTCTTAAATAGCATCTGAAGTAGTCAGGCTGGAGTGCAGTGCAAACACAAGCCAGTCACTGTGCCTGGCGCTCTTAGAGCAGGTATAAATATACAGATGGGGAAGCTAGAGCAAACACGTCGAGTGACTTGCCAAAGGCTCACTGAAGATTAGCGCAGAGCATCTAAATCCCAGCCACATCCCTGACACTCTGCCAGGAAGGAAAGACGAGTTAGCCGAACAGCTGGAGCTGCTCCCATCCTCCTGGGCACAGCCCTGCCTGCCCCTTCTGCCCCCTCCTCCAACAGCAGGGCACTTCGACAAGAGCTGCTGGATGCTGCCGTTATCCTGCCCCTTCATAGGGACACTCATGCTGAGTTTGTTGCTGTACCCTGCATTTGTGACCGCTCAAGGCCACATCACACTGCACAGGGACGTGCCTGCAGCTGGGAGGGGTGTGAGTTGGTGAAACACGGCAAGAAGCACAGCTTCCCACTGCAAACACTCGGCCAAGCCACCTCCAGCACAGCTAGCTGCAGCACAGACCTGGAACTCCTCCTTCCGAACTTTAACCCCATACCTTGACAGTACGTGAGCACATTCAGTAAAAAATGAAACCTATGGGCATGCAAAGATCCGTGGAGTACTGAGATAAAATGGGAGAAACAAATTAATGGTGCTGGAAGTAACTGGAGCTGCTGATAGCATAATTAACTGATCTATGTGGAATTATGTCCTGCTAATAGAGTTAAGTTCTGCTTGTGCTTTCCGAACTTCATGAGCAAAGACTATTGAAAACAGATGTAAAATTGGGAAATAACCATGAGACTATACACAGACAAAAGTAGCCATTACTATGCAGATTAATAACAGCTTTTCTTCTAAATTTAGAGACAGAATCAGTGATTTTTTTGATGCAGTGACAAATCCTGCTCATTTACAACTAACATCAGAGAGGTTAAAAAAATTACTAGTGCCATATGCAAAATAAACAAAATTTGACCCTGGAGAGTAAAATATCATTAGAAACTTTCTAAACCATGAAAAAGAGGAAAAGAGCGAGAGGGAAAAAGGGGGAAGGAAGGGGGGAGAGGGAGAGAGACATGTCTGCAAAAAATCTCATTTCAGCTGAAATGCCTGAGTTCTAAAATGATGTTTCAAGCAATTTTAACATGTCTGAAAATACCTCTTGAGTCCATGAGGCCTCATCTACAACTCTGGCCGAAAACTATTCATTATATAACATAGATGGGGGGACCAGATGAGTGTTTTTTAATCACTGTCTCTCATCACTGGTGCCCACGACCAGGACTACATCAGCTCCCAGTTGAAGTCCAGCACATCTTCTGTTTGCACTGTGAAACCTGACCATCGGAGCAGCTTTACAGGATGCCCCTCCTTTTCCAGAGAAGACAAAATTTCACAAAAGCAGCCCTCAGACTCCCTTGCCTACTAATCCAACACAGAAAACCCCGAAGTCAAGAGACTGAGACAACTCTGATTGAAGCCACATGCTACAGCTCTGTTAGCTCCAAGTGGGCTGGAACTGTTTGCCATTTTAAAAGCACAGGTGACTGAAAGAGTAAAGAGCTAGAAAACAACACTGTAAATTTGGTGTGGTTTTGAGCATCACTGCTGGGCAAGTTCCAGTTCAAGTGACCCCTAATCAGCTGGGCAAGGAGCAGGTTTGTAGCAGCAATCCTGGAACTTTGTGAAATTGCCGCAGGGGATTTTCTCTCTCCTTACTCAGATAAAAGTTCCCCAGAGGTGTAAAAGCACTAACTGCTTTTATCACTCTGTGCAGGGTGATGGGATTAAAAAAAAACTGATAAGAACAGTGAATGAAAATGGAGCAGAAGAAGAAAATGTTGGAAGTGACTGGTAAAAGTGGAACAAAAGGACAAATAAGCCAAATCTGAGCCAGACTATCGTTGACACATTGCCAAAGCCTCCAAAAGCAGTTGAACATCCCTCAGTATCATTGGATTTTTATGGGAGTTTTGTAGACTTCTGTGATAGGAGCCCTTAGTCACCCCTTTGAATGAGCCCCGTCTCACTCATTCGCTCCTCATATGGAAGCCATTCCATACCTTCGAACATACTTTTCCATATAGGGGATGGATAGGTTTGATTTATAGCGGCAGGTTTGCCAACACTTTTTCTAGTTGCTGCCATCTCAAAGACAAACTTTCCCAGGAAGAAAAAGTCTTCAGTCATTATGCTCAGTGTAAGTCACAGCCACAAGCCTGAGCCTTCATCTTTGTCACCTCACGTTAGTGTCACTGGGATGACCGATGCCACGAGTCTTTGTGCCTTCTGCAAAGGCGGGAGTCTAGCTTTCATGTAGAATTAGCCCACATTTGTTTTTAATCAGTGTCAACAAAATAATTCTGAAAACTACAAAGTAACATTGAGGCTGCCTTATTTCTCAGTTCAAGTACTCCTTCCCCACCCTTGGCCAAACATGTGCTCCTAGGGACCCAGTAAGTTTGACATGGGACCTGCACGGTGACCTTCCTGCAGGCCAGCTGAGGGAGGCAGACCAGCAGGGCACCAGGTACCAAGTCAGGCCCCCCTGTGCGCTGTGCCCTGTCGAATCTTAGCTCACTGGGCTGCTGTGGCCCCGGACACTTCCCAAAACATAGCTGTATTGCACCGCTGATGTGGCAGCCAGTGCACTCTCCCATCAAATCTCCTGAAGGCTGGACAGAAGTCGAAAAACCCCTCAGAGTTCAATATTACCACGGAGGAAGATCTCCTCCCAGACCCTGTGTTGACGCCATGGGTGGCAAGGAGCCACACTGAGAAAGGACCCCAACAAGGAGCCAGCTGCAAGTCCTCATGCCAGCAAGGCAGACTCCCGGCACCATACCTCTTCCAGGTCTGTAGCGAACAGGAAAGAAGTCACCCTGTGTGTACCGAGGGAAGCAGAGCAGAGAAAGGAAAGGAGGGGAAACGTGCAATGC
Organism: Cygnus olor; assembly: GCF_009769625.2. NCBI lineage: Eukaryota > Metazoa > Chordata > Aves > Anseriformes > Anatidae > Cygnus > Cygnus olor. The sequence goes on along the minus strand of NC_049172.1, from coordinate 36,902,400 downwards.
TGTCAGCTGCCTCTCTTGAAATGTCCTCTGACACAGTCTCTGGTTTCTCCACTGGTCCCAGGCCAGTCAAGGCCATAAACCAATTAGTGGGGAATTTGTAACCTCTGGCTGTTTATGAGCTATTAAAAAAAGTCTGCAAATTTTTGGATTAAGTAAACAAACAAAAATCAAACAAACACCTCAAAATAGAGAGGGACACGTCTTATTTTGTTTTACGTCAGATAGAAACAAGAATAATAAAGTCTGCCTTGTTTTTGCTGGAGAGATCTTGTTTGCTCAAGAGCCTTGCGAAAGAAACCTGCCACCCTGCTGAATCTTTGGACCTTTCTTTTTGGGTGTTATGATTAAAGGCCTCTTAAAACAAGGGACCTGTTCCATATACTGAAATCAGAAAGGTAGAACTAGTAAAAGTAAGACAAAAATCATGGCAAAGACATATTATTCAGGCTGAATGAAATTCACATCCCTTCTCAAGAAATCAATTTTTATTTCATTAGTCCCCCTAATACCATTAGTTTTGCAATTCTCCAGCTGTCCATACAATCCCTTAGGTAAACACCGCTTAAAATGTCTAATGTAAAAAGGAAAAAAAATCAAGCAGAAGATAAATGTTAGGTCTTTCCTGCATTATGAACAGGCATAAGCTTAAATAAAATTGGATTTCGAATTGATATAGTTAAATTCTCTAGGGCAAACCAGTTTAAAATCATTTGTAAGAATATCAACTTCTGAGAACGTAAGAGTACAACAAACTTCCAGTGCTGCTTCATACATCAGGGATAAGGTCTCACAGGCAACAAACTCCATTTTTAACTATGGTATCGGGGTATTCTAAAGACAAAATTGATTTGGTTTGGTTTACATGATAAAAGAGACAGAACAAGAATAGAGAAGTAATTGAGAACAACTGACACAAAACTGAGAACAAGACATCTAAAAACATTGATGGGGGAAGGCGATGTTTGCTTAAATGGACTCCTAGATTATTTTTACTGGTTGTTGTTTGTTTATTCCTACCCCAACTAAGCTATCTGGAAGTTGCTAATACTTCTCTGACTGATTCAACTGCCAGCTCTGTAGTCTAGCATAGGGCTGATTTAACCATGTCTGTGTCTGTTCAATCTAAATAAGTAACCAACCCGAGCCCTGCCTCACATAGCCAAAGAACATGAAGCAGCAGCTAAAACTCTCTTATTACCACCTTGTCTGCTGAGCTCTCTCTATGCCAGTCTTTAGCAGTACACTGATGAGTTGAACTAAATTGTCTGGTGCCACGGATTCTGCTCTTCTGCATTTGACCCTGTCTAGAAATGATCTTCTGATTCCACCAGAAGGCTGGATGTCATTCCCTGTAGCTGTAACACTGTGGTCTTCTCCAGCGGCTGTAATGCAGCGGGTAAACTTTATCAGCTTAGAGTAGGGCAAGGTGTCCAAGTCACAGGGAAAGTCAACAGCAGATCTGGGAACACGGATCTGGCTTCCCAGCTCACCCACGTGCAGGTCTGCAAGTCCTCCTTTCTGGTTCCACATAAGTACACGGCTGAGCAGCCCAACCTACAAAGGACTTACACTGCAAAATAAGGAACATTTTCTGATACCTCAGCTCCTGCGTTTACCTTGTATAATTCCCAGAACATAGCTATCAATGTTCCTGAGGAAAACCCAGCCCAGCCACAAGCCACACAGAGCTTGTTTCTGATAGGAAATAGCGTAACAAAGCAGACTGACTGCAGGGGAAATGTGCCACAGCTCACCTGATGGTCTAGGCGATACACACTGCCAGCAACCAAGGTGGTGTTTCTAGGAACCAGGAAGCCAGGGTAGGCAAACAATTGAGAGGGGGGAAAATAGAAAAAGAAAAAAACAATAACAAAAAAATAGGTTGAAACACGGAAAGCGGTTATTCTGACCGGACAGCCAACCAAAAAAATAAAAGCACCATATCAGGATGGAGTTCAAGGGTAACCTTGTGGCAAAGAAGTATGATCCTGGGATTTATAAACAGGAAATAGTAAGCAGAAGCAAAGAGCCACTGAGAGTAAAATAAGAATAATGTGACTGTTCACAGCTGCAGGGAAGGCATCTCAGGGAGGCCTGAGGCATGTGACAGCTCCGTTTATTGAAAACAGGACCAGGAGGTGACTTGATTATATGTATCCATTAACATATCTGTGCATGTGCCCTCAGTGACAGAAAATAATGGGTAGCAATAGGGCCTTTGTCTACCCAGAAAAAAGGCTTAGAGTCAACAGCTGTAGTCTTAAGGCATGCTTTTCAAATCATAAATAAATCACAAAATGTCAACTGTGAGAGTGATTAAACAGGGAGAAATGATTTATTTATTTACTGAGCATGTCCTCCAAGCTGAATAATGTACTTAGCTAGTACAGGAGAAACTGACTGCAACTTGATGATCTGTACTAAACAGATCAGATTCTAAAAATCTAAAAATTCCTCTGTATTTTTTTTAATGTGCATCCCAGCTTCTCAGAAGGTTGGCAACCTTGGAGTGGTAAGCTTATCAGGTCTAGTTTCAAACGCAATCAGCTACTATAAGAAGAAAATTCGACAAAATATGAACACTACTGGGTTTCTCTCCCCATGGACAAAAGTCCAAGGAAGCGTTCAGGAAGTACTTGGATTCAGGACAGTCACCGACACCTGCCATTGGAACTGTAACCCCAATTGCTTTCAGGCTTAAAGTAACCTGAGAGCTGAAATGAGGCTATTTGATAGGAAGTTGAAGTTCACCAAAGATTGCCATTCTCATGCAGCAGTCTCACTACAGAATTCCTTAATACTCATAGAGCTGGTCTTCCTTGGCTCCGGAGGCAAGACCAGAGGCATGACAAGCAGCGTGCTACCAAACACGTACACCCTCTTGTAAGGTGATGTTCCAACTCCCGCACAGAGCAGAAATCCTGATTCAGAACAAGAAACAAAACAAACAAAAACAAACTGAAAAGAGAAAAAACTCTACAACTGAAATACAGGAGAAGTGTTTTTTCAGGCTTGAACTAGACAAATGAACCATGTGAACCGGGGAATAGTTGGCAGTGGTAACGAAACCTCAAGCTCTGCAAGATACACCCGCCCTTAGCTAAAACTACACATCAGGCCTGAAAATGTTTGGAATAAGCAGGCTTCCTCACAGGAGAAAAAAGAAAAACAACCCTCAACAGCATGTGAAAGTCTAAATGTCTCAGAGAAAAATATTTATCCTTCTATAGAGGCAAAATGTTTCTCTATCCTGATTTCACGTGGAGAAAGTTGTGGGAATTCTTTCCAATGCAATACAGAGAAACAATTATGCTCTGGGACCTTATGCTTATTAAATTTACTTGGAGCTTGCATACACAGCTTCTTTTAAAAATTTTTATAATGCACCCCTTGCTATGACAGTAATATAAACATCTCAAAAGCACACTTATAATACATGAAAAGCAAACACCTTAGAAACCTTGTTCTCCCCCATTACAACCAGGGAAGAAGGCTATGTATTACCATTCAGAAGTCACGCACCTTTTCCCCACAATGAAACGAAAGTTAAATCCCCCATTGGCTTATAATGATGCAGGACCAGACCTTTAGTATGCAAGGCCAATTATGTCAGGTACTGAAGAGACGGAAAAACATACATTGCTACTGAAAAAAAGCCGGGTATTATTATTTATGCACTGCCCTTTAGACAACAGGTTTTAACAGACTGGCTTACAGGCCTTATTTTCCTAGCACAGGATATGAGCAATTCCTATTGATTATGTATGGAAGTCACAGACATCCTGGAGAAAGGGAACAGGGCCCCAAATGTCCTGGCAGGTGCAAGAGCAAAACATTTTCTTAACATGCTACAGAACGTCTCGGCATTTTACAGCTTGTCACTGTCAGCAAAGCAGAGCTGCAGGCTTCACGAAATGCCATTTTAAACAGTGGCTGAATGCATCACTACCAGATATATACCCTGGCTAAAACAACTCCACAATCTCATTTCAGAGATGTTATTCCCAAAGGGTTACTTAGAAGAAGTTATAATTATTGAAGAATAAACCCCCCACAGACAAAGAAATCCCTCTTCATCTGCTCAGCGTATTATCCTTTTTCCGCTGTCAAACACAGGCATGATGAGAAGAAAAGGGTTATAGCTCTGATGTGCCTTTCAGATACAACGTCTCTATTTCTCTTTAAAGACACCATTATTTTTATGTCACCATTATCAAATCCTACAGAAGTGTATGTTTCGTAACTGGATGATACAGAGAAATTAATCTTCTTCATGCTTATACGCAATGCTTCTTAGCCTTTCAAGTATCCTGACTGGAAATGCAGGCTTAAGAAAACACACGATTCACATCGAGAGAGATCTCTGACCATGCCAGGTTATGCAGCATATACACACAACTGCATGTTTCTGTTGGTATGTGCCACATTAGGCAATGAAAATCTTGTGTTTCTTAAACACAATATTTATATTTATATTATAACATTATAACATTAAATATATTTATATTTATATTTATAACATGAGGGTAGTTAAGAGTAATCTCCCTCATATCAGCCAACAATTTTATTTCAGGCATTTTTCTTTGCAAACAGCTTTAGTACATTTCTTCTGGAATTGTCTTTATACATCTATATTCTCGAGATATTTACTGCAATAAGGTTGGAAACAATATAGAGAAATAAAGCAGCATTTCCTGCCCCATGGGGAGTACTCTGGACTAACCAGGCAGTTGTATCACCCCTATCTGCTCTCCAGGGAGTATCCTGGTTTAGTGAGGAGAGTCACCATCACACAAAGGGAAGGCCTGCACCTCACGTCGTACTTGAAAAGCCGTAAGATTCCCAAAGAACATAGACATTTTGTCTGTACTTGATCTGGAAATGTAAAACAAAGTTCTGCAGTAATCCTCTGGGCCCAGGAAAAACCTCAGCATTATTCTTACAGTGAATGCAGAAGGCTCAGAAATATGGGTCTGGGGCTTTTATGACACACAGGAGCACAGCATGAATGCAAAGCAGGCAGAACTGGGTAACACATATGCAAGGAATGACAGAAGGAAAGGGCAGCAGAAACAAAGAGCACGCAGGCTCTTACCATCAAAGCTGCGCCTGCATCAGGTGCCAAAGCTCATGGAAGGGAAAAATGATTTCCCAAGAGACCATGTTCCCAAAGGATGGTAATTCTGAGAATACAATGACGTACATTTCTTTTTTTTTTTTTTTTATGCAAACTCACTGCATTCTGTACACATTTAACAATAATGATGCTGCTGTCTTTGTGCTTGGGTGTTTAAATTTCTGTGTCATGAGACAGCAGCACTGTTATCCCATGGTCTTTCCTGCTAAATCTTCTGATTCTGCTTATGTTCAGCACGGCTTTGAAGTAGCACATCAGTTCTTTATTTCTTGTAAATGTTTCTGAAGTCTTAGCATTTAGGGCAGTGCCTCACAGTGCCACTTGCTTTCATTTGAGTTAAGTTTGAATAAATCCCCTCTCACTTCTCTTTTTGTTTCTGCTCACCCTGTCTTGAAGTAATTCAAGGGCAGCAATTCAGCAAATTTAATGTTATTTATGACACAAAATGAAGGAAGTTCAGAAATAAAAGAGGGAAACACCAAAATTTGAAAAGAATATAGTCAGTAAGTAACACACTATGTAAAGCTACAATTTATATAAAATTTCCCCTAGAAGGTGAGCCTGGTAGCCTCAGACATTGGTACGTTAAATGTCAACATGTATAGCTCTTCTACTCCAAAAATATACTTGAAACATTGAAATTTGGACAGCCACTTCCAGAAGTCAGAATAGAAAGAACAAAAGGACCCCCAAATGAATGAAGGCCTTCTCCAATCCAGACTTCTTTTTTTTTTTAACACTTTAACACACACAGCACTGAAATAACCAACAAAGTGCATGCACAAAGACTTCAGATTTGTTAGTAAATTCTTCTAGACTTCCTTTCCTCCTTGCTGACAGACTACTGTTTAGCTATATGAAGCACTGTCAGGTTACTAACAACATAAGATGGAGTACCATGCATATGGAGCAATGGTCTCAGACAGTTTTTTATCACATGTGCAAGCAAAACAAAGTACACCTAGCTCAATAAGTGCCTTGCCTTTTTAAAATCCTGGTGCATTTTGAAAAGCATTTAAACCACTACAGAAAGGGCACTGGGGTGGTGAGGAAGAGCACTCATGTTAACAGAAACACAAACCAACCTTGTGCCCTGTAAGGACAACAGTTATAGTCACTTCTGCCTTAAAATGTAGAGAGAGAGATAGCCTAAATGACTTTTTGAGGTCTACTTTCAATGCTATTTTTACAAGATTCTCTCAGTTACTACTTTGTAGCACTTACAGGCATCATGGTAATTCCTAAAAATATTCAGCTGGTATGTACTTGCAAAAAAAAAAAAAGTAGAAAACCATAGAAACAATGCATTCTGCCTTTTACGGATCAGTTGCTTGTGAGTTTCATCTCAAAATCTGAACATGGCAATTTAAGTCTTAGAAGAAAGACAAGAAAAACACGGATAAGTTAAATCTAATACTCTAAACATAGGTTGGATGAGTCCATGCCCAGAAACAGAATTAAAAGGGTGCTCAAGTGTGCTCCCACTGAAATCAATGAGTAGTCTGATTTAAAATCTTAACATGGAATTAATGTCACCTCAATTCAGTTGGTAACAAGCTAGCCATCTCAAGGCTCTTCTTGCGGTTCAAAAAGATGAAATATTCGCCCTTTGCAGATACCCTGCTCTCTTCTTCAACAACAAATGGATCCCACCTGACTCATTCAGATTTGTGGCCTTGCTTTCAGGCAAACTGGGTTTAAAAAAAAAAAAAAAAAAAAAGGGATGAATCCCCTCCAAGGCAATTCATACACTTTCATTAACCAAAAACTGCATAAGACAGAGGAACTCGATCTCCACACACCAAAGGCTGCTCCTAACCACAAAGCTGTTCATTTCAGTTTACAGTAATTTGTAAAAAGTGGTTATAGAAAGCCCTTAGGGAAGAATGACCACCCTAGTCAGCAACATACTTGTTTACAAGGAATGAGAGAAAGACCAAGAGTGGAATATTTTTCTTTTTTCTTCTTTTTCTTTCTTTCTTTTTTTTTTTTTTAATCTCCTTAATCAGAGGTCATAGCAGAAGTGCATGTTGTTAAAAAGACAGTCTTTGTCAAGGATCCAAATGGGAGGTCACTAGGCAATTATCTCAGTAAGCTGCACTGACCTGGAGGTTTGAAATCTGTCAGTCCTTTATATTTTCATTCCCCATATGTGTGGAGGTTCAGAGACATCCAGAAACACCAAGAAAACGCTTGCAAAAATTTAAGGTACTCTTCAGTTGACTCTGTGTGGTATCTCCAGACTTGTTCAAGTAGAACATACTGTGGGTAGCTTTTAGATCAGTTCTGTGTCAGGCAGATTAGCACAAAACAGAGCACAAAGAGACAAACAAAGCTCACTTCCACCTAACCCCTGAGAAAGGGACAGAAGAGTTATCCTGAAACAGAGTCCTGTTTCTGACTGGAAGCAGTAGCCTATGCAAGTTGATGATAGCTGCTGCATAAAGCATGACTGAGAGTACTACCGAAAATGCTAAAGAGCAGTATGACCCTCAAAAAAAAAAAAAAAAAAGAAATCAGTTCACCTACCACATTGAAGATCTACATCTAGTGACTGGTTATTCCCACGTGTGATTTAGCTATGGAAAAAAACAAAAGTAACACCTGGGCCAAATAATGCAAAGCAACTTCCTTGGATCAATGGCATTACTTCAGATTACTGCCTCTTTAACTTGGAGCAACCTGTGGTTCACTACAGCTTTTATTACAATGTAAAGTTTGTAGAAATGTCCATTCCTCCAAGCTCTTGAGAAGAAGTCGTCACAGAATGAATTGAAATTCTCATATTGCTATTATTATGTGGGGGTTCTACAGTGTCAGTTGAAAATACGGCAAACACCAGCAGGTTGTACAAAGGCAAGGCCTTCTGTAGTTATTAACACACTACTCAGCTGGAGCGCAGGGAGTTAAGACATTCAGTTCTGAAATTCTCTTATCACTACTCCTGAGTGGAAAAGCAAATCCAAAAAGGTTGCGTAGGTTTGATAAAGTTTTTTTGTGTTTTAGGAACAGAGGACTGGTGTATTATTAACGTGCTTAACCACTGAGATATTACTGATTCCCCGTCTTGTTTCTCACTCAACTATACTTCAGCATTAATGCAGCATTCTTCACTTGGCTGTAAATACCTGTGTGCAATAACAAGACATCTGGATTACAGCAAATGCTGCCCTTTTCAGTTTCGTTGTTTATTAAACCCTCAACAGTTTATGTATGTTATGTGAACTCTTCTTAGGGGATTTGGTCTTGAATTATGCATGACTTAACATTTCTAGTCACTAACACAATGCTTTCTACATCTTGCAGTAGTTGCTTAATTCCGTAACTCCCCTAAAACCAACTTGGTTACATTAGAAAGTATCATTTCTACCCTTGCTGCCCTATATTTTCTTCATTTTTAGAAAGAAACAGTTGGAAAATTGAACTGTATGTGTCAAAAGCCACCACTTAAAAAAACTGTTATGTAAGCAAATAATAAGTATTTACATACTCATGACATGCAGATCATTAATCTTCAAAATGTCTTTGCTTGGTGTACAGTATTAGCCAAATGCCCCGTTGGCAAAACCTTACTGGTTTTATTGGAGTTACACGAGTCAGTTTGAAGAAGTTGGAGAAACTGACCCAAAAAAGGCACAAATCTGGAACTGTAAAGAAAGAAGACTTTTGTAGTCCTGTATCTTGGGCCAAGGGAGACTGATGGTGGGCTTCAAAACGAAACAAAATTGCTGCCTGAACTGCACATGGCCAAGCAGGCACTTTGTTTCAGTGGGGTTTTCAGAACAGCTTGCTGAATCAGAGGCAATGAGGGCTGGGGGTGCAGCTGGAGACCTCATGGAAAAGAAAAAAAAATAAGATGGAATAAAGTGAACTCAGGACAAAAAAAAGAAAAAAGATTGAAGAACCTCGACTGCTCTAGCTGCCACTGTCTGCCATCTTTTGGAAATGGACTGGAGAGGAGATGGAGGACCATTGCCTTTGAGAACAGACAGAGAAAGCTTAGTTGTGACACTCCTAGCTACTTACCTAGAAGCTAAAAATCTACCTCCATCAAGTCAGTTTCCCAAGGGGCCTCTTTAGTGACTGTGGCAGCTTCCAGATTACTCAGAGCCCTAGAAAATCCCTGAAGCCATCACATTCATAATTGGACAACCTGCCTTCTCCTTCCCCACCAGAATCACAGCTGCTCCCAGTGTTTTGTGCTACCAAGTCCTTTCAAAAGGCCACCTGGCATCTCTCAATCTGTTGCCTTCAGGATCTTCTAAACACCATGGTGAGAAGTACCATGCAATTTATACACTCACCAGGGGCAGAAATACCCAGACGCAAGTTACACAGGTGTGTGAGACAGGCCAATTCCCTACAGCAGTTAGGACAAGTTTGGCAGGTCCAGCTAAGTAAACACAGCACTCCCAAATAAAGTACATGCACTGTGACCCTGTGACTCCATGCTGAGGTTTCCTGTTATCCTGGCGTGATTGTCTAGTCCCTGGCTTGTCCTCTGCACTGTTATTAGTTCAGCCCTGTCTCTACTGGCTGAAACTTCAACTCTGTGATGGCAAAATACATTCTTACACCACTTACTCAGAGACTACAGTGAAAGGCAGCTCCGGAAAAGGCAAGGTATCTATAGTTTTAATGCTTATTACCAGGCTTTGACTATCTCTCAGTTTCCCCATAGCGCTTGCTGCAGCCTGTGGGAGCTGCACGCTGTCTTAATTTCGTTATGCTTTTACCTCCTGACACTTGCTACGTGTTAGCTAACATAATTTGTTTTCCCCTTGTGAGGAGGCTTTCTGAAAGCTGAAGCTGCAGTCTGGCTTCACCCTGTACAAATAGGCTGCAGTAATCTATATAGATAAAGCACTCAGGGTCTGCACCAGGGTGCCCTTGTGATGTGCTCCTCAGCTGCGGCAGTAATATGGATAAGAGACAGCAAAGCCTCTGACAACGCACAGATTCATTCACTCTAATTAGACTTAGATCTTCCCTGCCCTCCTTTATATCTTGAAAAGAAAGACGGACAACTACAGGAGGCTTCAGTATTCACATTACACAAACTATCAGCACCACATACACTGCTACTCAGGACTCATAACAAGACCTCCAGACCAATGGACTTAACTGAAACAAGGGAAAGCTGATGTAATAAACATGTTTTCATTACAAGATGTATTCCCACCTTTCCCCTAAGTCAGGATGAAATAGACTTGTTACATAGCTTCCATGTGCATGGTTACATAGCCTGACAAATAATAATCGTTTATGGAGAAAGAAAGGAAGTCAAAAGTAGCACACAAGCTCATTTCAGAAGAAACACACATACAAGACAGGTGACGGAACTGTGAATTTAAATACATAGGTTTTGGTCAGCATTAAAAGGTAATGAAAAAGAGTAATCACAGAATTATAAACTGGTCAAAGGAGGAGTGTCATAGTGATAAAGTATGGCTCTTTTTTTTTCTTTTTCTTTTTCTTTTTCCTTTTCTTTTTTTTTTTTTCAGAAGAGAAATTAAGGAGAAAAGCTAATGGGATGAATGTGTTGGCTGCTCTTGCCAAATTCCATAGACATCAGCCTGAAATTTAATCCCACAAATCGCTAAAAGGAAAATGTTTGCTTCAAACAGCTTGCTCTTATAAGTGCTCCCCCCTCCTGCCCTGAGCCTGCTCCTGAATGAGCTGCTGTCGCTCAGCCCCCTCCCGGAACCAACAAAACAGATTAACTGCTAGATAATCTGATTTGGGGAGGGGGGGGAAGGCTACCCAGCAGCCATGCCACATGCTGCTAAGAGCACACGGTGTAAAAAGTCACAAATACAAGGCTGCACCCCCGATCCTTCTATTGCCTTGCACCAAGTTTGGAAGCATTTCTTCTCCAGCCAAAAAAGGCAAAAGGATTTCACATGGTCACAGCTCTTTGCCTGAGATACCCACGTAGCACACGGATGCTGCTCTCTGATTTATGAGATTCTCCTAGAACGATAAGCACTGCAAGTTAAAAAAAACAGCCGTTTTTCTTTTAATTACATAAAACAACTGATTGTATGCTTTTTATGTCCTAAAGTAGACTGCTAAACCCCAGCATGTCGTCTTTTTTATTTTACCTTCAGCAGTTTTTTATTAATTAAGTCTATTCTTCTCTATCCTTGCAGTGATCCTTTCCATTTGGTTTTACTTCTTGGTGTCAAGTCAATGTAAACGGCTGTTGCTGAATTAGAGATTTGCTTTTCTCCATCTAAAGAAGTGATTTAAATCATAAAGCACCTTCCAGGAAAGAAACAGGCAACAGAGCATAGCAGCTGCTTCTTTTCCAGAGCAGCTGGACAGCAACAAGCTGAAAACATCACAGCATTACATTGGCTTTTCAAAATTAGGACATGAATTTGCTTTTCGTAATTTATCCCTTTACACACTACACTGGTGCAAAGAATTTTGATTTGCTTTGTCTGGGCTTCCGAAACAAAACCATTATTTTGTGTGACTAAGTGTTTTATAAGTATTGTAAAGGACTGTAAGGTTTATGCTCTTAAGTGCGAAAGGGAAAGGAGATGTGTGCAGAGGTACGAGAAAATACATGATTCTGAAAGTCATATCCCAGACTATCCCATGCCACCTTTCAGGACAGGGGAAGTTTTTATGGATTTAAGCAGTCATTAGAGAACTATTTAAATCAAACTTTTACCCTACTGACTTTTCTTTTAACAACTTGTTTTTCATAATACTGAACTGAGGGTAAGGACCACTACTTTTAGCTCCCCAGATGTCCTATTTATCACTTTCCCTTACCTGTAGGCAATTTCTTTCTAGGCTTTCTTTTCTAGGTTGTTCTGTTTCACTTTTAACTGTGTGGAGTATCTGCATTATAATATTGAATCCAAAAATTTTCAAAGAACTGCCTTCATTGCTACTTTGCACTTGAAGAAAGCTGTCACTAAGATTCTGCCCAATTTTATCTCTGTCCTGGGAACTCAAGCACTGATGTCTTCACAGTCCTATATCCTGGTCCTCCAGCTTTAGGAGATCCCTATAACCAGGAGATATATTGCTATGCAGGTGCACAGGAGCCTGTGCTGCATGTGCAGGGTGACACTCACCTCAGTCTGTACAGCAACATTCACTTGCGTATGTGACGTAGGTTCTCCATGCAACAAACCTGTGTGCTTGCTCAAAGTCTCCCAAACACCCAGGAAGGCCCTAAATTGGACCATAGGGACTGTGCAGGTGAGGGAATTTCACTCTGTAAGCATGTTTATCACCCTGGGAACAAAGACACTGCTTAGCACAGCTACCTTAGCAATTAGTGCAAGTTAAAAGAATGAGATCTGCTCTCAGTGGGCTTGGAAGGGGTATTTGAGGCCTATTCTTTGCAAATTTCATTGCTACACAAGGACTGTGGTTTGTAGAGCACCTTCTCCCCAAGTGTACTTCCTTGCAGTGGCATAAAATCCATTTAAAACAAGAAAAGAACCCAGACCTTAAATCTTCAGTGCAAACTCTTTCCTTTGTTTAGGCTGTAATGTTACATGCTGGATGGTATGGAAAGCATCTCTGAATGGAATCACTGAAGTTCTGAAAAACTGACAAAACGATTGGCTACATTGTCTAGTACAGAGGAATTTCTAAGTACAGCCTAAGGAATTGATTTAGTGTATATGTAGGGCCACTATACTACAGCTGAACAACAGCACTGGTATCCCGTTCTGTTCATGATGAGCCCAGGTGTGTGAAATAAGATAAAATGGAGCTGCAGGAGAAATGACCTTCAAGCTGCAGTACAAAACAACTGCCCGCCAGCACATCATCCGTGCAACATATGTATGGAGAGCTTAGAGAGGGAGGTGAACAGGTGCACATTTGGCACTCATTAAGAGTTAGTGCCTGCAATTAGTCAGAATCCTTGACCATTAATCCCAGAAAGACCCTGTTACAGAAGATGTTCAGTCATTTGGCCAGATGTTTCTTACACAGCCTTTAAGAGGAACTGCTCTATGTCTGTATCATAAATATTTGACTGTCTTAGTCATTCAACAATGGAACTTTATTTAGCCAACAGCTTGTTAACAAAAAGACAAACAAACATACAGCTTCCTAGGGATGTTTTGGTTCTTTGCCATACGAAAATTACAGGCAACATTCAACGAAACAATACTGTTTCAGAATTTTTTATTTTTTTTTTGAAAGCCATGAATTTATACTGCCATAAAACAGCTCTGAAATCATAGTAATGTTCTCTTTAATTCTTTTTAGTTCTAGCTAAAGTTGCGTGAATCATTTTCAGTCTGATGCCTTCACTGATTTAGAAATGTACTCTTGCAATTATGTTAGGCAACTAAACAGCTCTTTAAGAATTAACACAATATTCCCCCAACCCATGTAGCATATATTTTTGCTAACAATATCACTAACCATTTCAAACAAGCAAAGAAAAAGATTCAGAAAGTGGAAGCAGAGATTATACTAAATGGAAAAAAGTCTCTAACAATGCTTCACAGAGTTCAAAGTCTGTGAGAGACTCGTTTCCAATGTTGAAAGGAAAAACAAAGCAGATCCCATTCTTTTTGGAATGAATGCATCAACCTCAATGGAAACAGAATCAAGTTCCACGTGTACAAATTTCTTCCAGTGCAGTTCAGCAAGCAGAAGCCTGGCTGTTTTCTCCGTAAGTATGCACTTCAGTTGTTCCTGGCTGCAAACAACTTTCAGAAATTCAAGCACTTCTGTGTTGTTAATACACAAAATCCAAAGCCAAATCTAAAACAGTCTTTCTTATGGTCAAATGTCATCTGTAGTAAAGATGTTCTTAGGTCATTTTAGGCTTATCTGTAGATCCCCAAAATTTTAGCTGGGTTTCTGATCCAACCTTTTCTTGGTTATGAGAGATTTTTATGCTAATTTCAGGAGAAAACCTGCATAAACCTCTATTGCATATCTACCATTTCACATATCACGCCTCAGGCATGCATGTTCAGGCATTCTGTATTTTATGATCCATGTGTATGTTGCCATTGCCAAAAATCAGAAGTTGCGATTTGACTCCCCTGCTTGTGTGTGTCTATGTGTGTGGCCTTCAAGGTTTCCCACAGTAGTTTTTCTTCAAAACATTAGCATACAACTTCTCAGATACTGGTTAAGGAACTGCATTTTTTTTCTGTTTGTAAAGTGGTAAATCAGCCAAAACATTCACAACAAAAAAATTAGCACTGCCACAGATAAAAAACTGCAATCCTCCTTTTTTTTAAGCTACTGAGATTTACTGCATGTGATTCTTCATTCCTCATATAAAGTTACCTTTCCTTTCTAACACGCTATAAAAATCATTTCAATGCAGAGGCTCCTTGTACATAATGTAAACCAATGGAAGAGGCAAAACCAGATAGCAAAGAAGTGTGTCCCTTTAACGAGCTCTCAGGGAAAAGTGTTCAAGGCCCTCACTCTGAGGGCACAGGTTCAGCAGAACAGAGAATTTGGGAGCAGCCTGGTCAGCTTCTCAACCTAATTCTTCAGTTTCCTCCTCCTGTCTATACTGAAGGCAGCTGGACTAAAGGATTTGGACAGCACATTGTACCAAACGTCTTACCATCATCTTTTGTGGATCCTCCTCATAATGTACTTCAATTAATAAATGCATGGGGCAGGAGAAAAAAAAAAGAGGGGGGTGTTGTTGCTTGTGTGCCCAGTAAATCTACAGAGTGTGTGTCAATAAATTACATTTTGTTAAAGTCAGGAAATGGAAGGGTGACAGAAGTTCTAAGGTAGAAAAGCTGTATTTTGTGACAGTCTTGCAAGAGATGCATTCAATGACATTTTTCATCACACCGTACTGCACTGTATTACACTATGCTCTCTAAAAACAGCCACTGAAAATATTCTATGGTTTTCTGTGTTTCACTTTTTGAAGCTTCTTACCGCGCTATTTAGGAATATAGTATTTAGTAGGCCCACCATTCCCTACAGTGTGAAAAGCCAAAGCACTATACCCAGGAAAGCCTTTCCCAACTTCTGCTAAGTTGGTTTGATAGATGACCTTGACGTCAGGTCAATTTGGCCGCTATCGATAGACCTGTTCTGCTCCATAACTGCACATGTATTTGGTGCAGTTTTCAATTGCAATCCTGTACTAGACAGTCTAATTATTCTTTCCCATAACAAACAGTTTTCAAGGAAAAGCTTCTGATGTAGGCTGAAAATACCAAACCAATCAGCTTCCATTTAAATCATAATGTTGCAGCTAAACAGAGCATGAGGTTGTCACTCAAATTTGGGGCCTAATCCTGCCACCTCTGCTGTGCTCTGTGAAGAACCTGACAGGATGAATAACCATGGAGCATGAAGCAGGTGGCAAAATATGACATTTTATGACTAATAAGTAAGAATTTCTTCTACCTTTGTGCTTCTCAGTCTGCCACGCTATTGTTAACTAGAAATGGAAGATAGCTCTGTACGCTTTTATTTTCTTGGATTTACTACAGAAACAACAGAAATCAGCTTTCCAACGTTCAGTAAACAATGAACAAAGAGAAGCTGTACAGTTCCCATTTCTCCACCTACGTTCATCCCTCCATCCTGTTATGAGCAAGGTCGATTTAATAGGCCTGTTTTCTCTGCTGGGACTAAGCATAAACCAAACGTTTCTGTGCTGTCCAGGCCTGTAGTCCATTTACAAACCAAGGCTGCTTGGTAGGGATACAGCTTACTGCATCTGTGAAAGAGTACGGGAGAAAGAAAAGCTTCAAACATTTGGTGGGCATTACTGTACCAACAAGCTGACAGCACGCAATCCCTAACCCAGCTACTGGTACAAATTACACTGTATTAGCATTACCTTACATCAGAATGACATTCCATATTAATGGAAAATACAGGCATATTCAAGTGAAAACAGGAATTTTTCTCCTAAACAATTTTCAAGTATTGGTAATTTTGCTTTTGTTTGATGTTAATGTGCGTACTGCATTTAGACACAAGTAACTTCGTTACAGCTCATCTCAGAAAACTGGTCAGAACTTTTATCACCATCATTAGAGTTGTCTGCTCAGAACACTACTTTGCACACTTCTCTAACTAAAAAGTAGCAGAAATCTAGGCACAGAAACAACTGGTACAAAGATTCATGGATCTGATAAAGAAAATCAGAGACATCAACCACAAATTTGTTTCCTGTAGAGTAAATCACCCACATTAATATAGAATTAAAAAAATCTGTATCTTTATTTATGTTAAAATATTAACTAAATATTGCTGGAGAATAAAAAATGGGACCTTCTTTGAAAATTTTGACAGTGTTCTGCCATATCCATGCATTTTCCTATAGAAACCAATCCACATCTGTTGTATGTGAAAGAAAACAATTATGGGAACTGTACTATAATTCTAATGATAACTACTCACAATTGCCATATTATACTCCATATTAAATATAAAAAAATATAATGGTTCAACACAGAATAAGGGTTCTCTGAAGGCAGAATATCTCGCTTGAATCTTGAATCACAATTTATTTTGTTTTCAGTTATGACTTTCCTTCCATGATCACTCTTTAGACTAATAGATAAGTCAGGTTACCATCAGAAATGCTACCTTAAAGCAAGAAATGAAAACCTTTCAGGTCATTTTTTTTCCAGTTGCCCTATTTTTTCTCATTTTAACATAGCATAAAAATACAAGGCATCATAGTGACAAAGCAAAGCGCAAAGTCTCTTAAGAAATTTTCTAAAAGACTTCTGTATCATAAAGGAAGCTTTTTTGAAATGAATGCTGTGTTGGAAAGGTTGGTCCCAGCAGCACAACAGAGATTTGAAGTATGCATAGTTATTGGCTTTCTCTCTATTACCATCATTAAATATCACAGGTTTCTATATGCAGGCACACAAAGCAGGGAATGAGGAAAAAATGAAGACAAATAAGGGAATAAATCAAGGGAAAGGAGAACTATAGGCTGTTAAAAAAAAAAAAAAAGCCCAGCTTCTTTCCATGGAACCTTGCTCTTTTATATTCACCATGTGCATGTATTCACATGAAGAATTCACCATCCTTCATGTAGAATGCTTATTACCAGTAACTGTGCTTTTGGAGTCAATGGCTTCTGCACTTAAAGTACACTTAAAGATCTTTCCAGGATCACGTATTGTATAGCCGGTAGCGCTTGTTCCCAGGTCTGGATGTATGCAACACTTCAGGACTTTTCTTAGTGAAAAGCAGTGCAAAAGGAAAGTCTTGGTGAATTCAGGAACTCTTCCTTTTTCTGTGTTTTTTTAATGAGAGCTATGGATGAATAATTCATTAATATTCCACTGGGGAAGAAGAGGAAGAGAAGAAAAAATCTTGTACCTTTTCTCTAACAAGTACAAAGTGTGAAAGAGTAAGTTTGCAGAGCAAAAACAACAGCTCATCTTTCAAAGAACACATCCATCCATAGCACGGCAGAACTGTAATAAGTTATTGGTTGACAAAGAGACTATTTCACACTTAATTTGGAAGTTTCATTTCCACAGTGTAAGAAATGGCTTAAAAAAGAAAAGCTTCAAAGAAACACATGAAATGACTGAGAGGAAAATGACAAGGCTGACAATACAGTACAGCTAGTCTTAAATTTCTGTTAAGACTCTGTAACAAGTATAGTTAATTTTTTGAGCTGGAATCACATTGTGGAAAAATAATGAAAAACCTGACTGTACCCGCAATTTCCATGTACTGGGCTTCATTAACTTCTCATATACATAGCTGGAAAACCTGACTGCAATGGGAGGCCTGATCGGGGTTGAAAAACTCATGAAAATATTTAACAAGTAGGTGGTTTTGCTTTCTCCCTCTTCACTTTTGTTCGTGCCCATGCCTTCCACCTGCAAACATCACTACAAAGTAAGCTGGAAGATACACAGCTCTGCAAGTCCTCCCTGAAATACAGCATCATCTTTTTAGCATCCTGCTTCAGAAGCTGTGCATTCTTGCACCTTGTTGAAGCTCTGTGTGGTGCCTGTAGGACAGCTGACAAAGCACTCAGTGGGCGCAGGACACTGCTGGTGTGGGATGCTGCAGCAACCTCTTATAGTGCCAAGGGTATTGGATTGGTCCAGAGGTAGTGATGGGGCAGGGGGGAAGCCATCCATCTTTCCCCTGAAAACAGGTCCTCACATTAAAGTTGATCTGAATGTCAGGCAGCTAAATGGAAGTGCCTAAGGGCTGAGAGGACACTGTGTTCAGGAGGGAAAAAATTAAGTGATTATGTACGAACCTCATCTTTCTTTAAAAGATGTTTCTGGAGTGCAGAGTTTTTTCTGGGCAGAAAGAAGAAAATAGGCCTTAAGAAAAAATGAGAAAGCTTAAATGACCGCACTTTCAAGTCTCGCACAAGAAAGTGATAAAGAAAGAACCTATAACACTTTTTTCTCTCAGCTTGTGGGTGGGAAAGAGAAGCTTAACTGATAGAACTTGAATGCTGAGTGCTGAAAACACTGCTCTTTCAAAGACCTGGAGGCCTGAAGTCAAATATGTGAGGACGGAGTAGGTAATACAGGTAAAAGAATGTAGGTAAAAGAATATTTTGAAAAGGATACTTACAATAAAATTCATACCAGGGGACTGAAATACTGTGTGTAGGCAAGAGAGGAACATCAAAGAAAAGGCTTTTCACTTTTTCTCCTTTTACTTTCTGACATCCTACAGTCGTTTTCCATGCATAAGCAATGCTATGTACACAGATACATATTTAGACAAATAAGAGTAATAATCTCACTCAAATTTATGTAAAAATTGTATCTATTCACTCTTTTTTATTCAAATAAACTTAACTATATGGGAATCAGAACTCTTAATGTATTTCAAGGAGGATTATGTAGCATCACAACTATTTCTTCTGTTTTGGGAGATTTTTCAGCCCTAAAAACTCAGAAGACTGACTGTCCCAACAGTTTTGTCCTCTGCAACACAAATGTTAGTTTACGAAAGTCATATTACAGTAGTTTCCCTCAGCAGTGATGAGGATGAAAAGAGGCTTCTGTAAAGCACTGAAATGGAAAGTTCAAAACTGGTGTGAACAGAGTAAGAAAACTATTTAAAAATATATTAACCAAAATAACAAAACAACAACAAAATAGAAGGAAAACAGAAGGAAAACATCCTCTAAGCACCACTTAAATTTCTCAACACTTATATTTCTCCATGTGGAAACTGGACAGATGAATGTTTACTTAACCTATCTGCATGCTTCCCTACCATTAGTATTCACGGCTTGTTTTTTCTTTCATATGTCTAATTGCAACATAAACTTCTCAGGCATGTCTTTGTTCTGTCTCTCTCCTCCTTTCAGCTCAGACTAATGCTGGTAAAACTCATGTGAATAAATTCTTAGATGATGGGATAGGAACATATATCACAGGTCTTCTCACCCGACAGCACTGATCAGCAGCAAGCAGACAGATGATACTAATGTTTTAGTAGTGCTAGACTTCATCTCCAGATTATCTCCTTTTACGGGCTGTAAATGAGTCTTAATAACTTCACCTTGTCAAGGACAGGCACAGGATTTGTAAATGATATTTACCCATGACTGAAATATTAGCCAAGGAAAAGAACTTGAACTTTAGAAACGACACAGTGGAGAGGCAGTGGCTGTGGCACAGAGCTCCTCTGCAAGTGTTTCTCAAAGCAGGGAAGCAAAGGTAACCAGCAAAAAGGATATGCACGGATATAGACCTAGGAAAAGAAAAAAGATGACACCAGGGCCTTGCACAAGCACTGGCTTCAGCCAGAATGATTGATATTTTTGACAAGAGCCAACAAAGATGCTGGCTGCAGAGGGCTGGACCCAAATGCAGACTTGGGGAGACCTGGAGAGCTCCCAGCTGCTCAGCAACCTCCCGTGCAGCTGCCCTGTGCCTGCTCACCTCCTAGGTGTGTGGCTGCTAGCCCGCGCCGGTGCTGGATGTGGCACTTCGTGAGGCACCTGCTCCTGGGCATATCCTGCAGCACCTGGCTGCAAACAGCTGGGGCCACTCACAGAACAAAATGGGCCTATTTTCTTCCTCACTTCTAGATGCCAGAGTAGGAGGACTCTGCTCTTCGTGTGATGGCAGCCCTTGGTGACAGAAATCACTGTTTTTGTGAAAAAGCCGCAAAACTTCAGGTATGTTATTTTGTAATCAGTGGAACAACTAGAAAAAAATACCAAAGGGGTAAAGGGGGACATTAAGGGATATGGCAGTGCTGAGCAGGAAATTTCTTTTTACCACCAGCAGAAACACAACTTAAACAACATATTCAATGGTCATCTTTCTTTACAAAGCTTAAAACAATAACTCAGATGTACTGACCACATGCTGCTGGCTAAGATCTGGGCTACCTCAGCTGTTGACAACACACAAAGCGTAGCAGTCCTTCACTCGGTACCTGGGAGCCGGCTCGCGGCACACTGACAGCATGACAGAGACAGAGCCAGGCCAGGGCAGGGCAGAGCCCGGCGAGCCGCTGGTGCTGCGGCAGCCCACAGGGAGGTGCAGCCAAGCACGGGACCTCCCGTCGTGGCAGCTCCGCACCACACAGCTGCTGGCCAGCAAGCTGACGTGCTCCCAAACCGTTCTGCCTACGGCCAGTAGTTTAAATGCATGAACTTTTTATTGAAATTCACGATCCTGGCACTTGCTTCTTGGTAGTTTATGCAGATCTTGCTTCCCACTGCAGCATACATATGCTAGATTTCTTCCCATTTGGATTTTGTTTTTTTTTTTTAAGCGTGGCCTAGTTAGTGACATCATTGCTAATGACTCTCCAGTCATGGCTCTGCCGCATCTATTTTCTTTACCTCTATTTTTGGCTTTATATTTTCTTGAAAATATCTCCTTATGCCAAGACCAATCTACTTCAAAACAGTTTCGAACCATCAACTCGGTTCATATAAGCCACATACGGTATTGACAAATATGTGAGTTTACAGACTGCAAACCCTTTGGAGGAGATGAATTTTGTCAACAAACCTTCCCCACGGAACAGCATGCTGTACACAGGAGAAGAGCTCCTGCAAGACAAAGCCAGCCTGAACTACTTCTCTGTTGCTGCAGGAGGAGAGCAGTTAATGTGACTCTGTCAAGAAACACGTCAATTCCTAAAAAACCAGGCTACTATATTTTAAGTTTCTTTAATTATCTGCCTGTTCCTCAGCACCTACACTCTTCTCTTTATTTGCCTCACACGCGCTCTCCTTGTCACGTGCTCCGGCTGCGCTCTCCGCTCTGCCCAGTACTCCTGGCATTTCTTCCAACAGCTCCCCGCTAGAAACTTCCTTTTGCCACCAAATTCAAGGGCCCAAAGAGAGGTGCCCTGTGCCACTTTAGACTCCTCAGGGTGTATGAAAAACTCACAAAGGGTCGGCAGGCTTGAGCCCCAAGTACCACTGGGCAGCAGGATACACTACAATACCTAAAATGGTACTGGAGATCTACGTTGAAGTGACTGAATCCTGCTCCAAAATTTTTCTGGTTTTATTCTAGACAGCGAACACTTAAGTCACATTACTGGCATACTTTGCATCTGAGAGTGCATGCACGTAACCCATGTTTTCTGGAAGTACCATGGCCTTCTAATGGTTTGGCACCTGTTTTTTTAAAACAGTGCCTTTACGATACTAAGGAATCATACCTCAAGTAAAGGCTTAAATGCCAGCTTTGATATGAAGTGGCAAAGCAAAGTCTGGCAGAGCACAAAAGCAGGTCCTCTTGGTTCCATGAACAGATGCTGTCCCATCCCACTCGGATCTCTTTTTCAGATACGTATTGCACAGTCATGCCTAACTCTGGATATACATCTGGAACCTTGGGTCTGTATCTCTAAACTAGTTTTGTGTTTCTGTCTAAAGCACGCCAACTGCAAAACACTTGTAATTATTTCAAACTTACTGATTAAAGTGCAGCATTTCCAGATCTGAAGCCTCCTAATTTTCACTCGAGAACATAAATTAGCAAACAAATAGACACGAATCCAAGACAGAGTGCTAGGAAACAGGAGTATATTGGAGTTTTGCTATTAGTTACCAGTAGATATTATTCTCTTAAGAACTGCATTAAAAAATGCTCATCAAAACACATCTGTTTGTGTTAGACCCTAGGACTGTGGTGAGGACAAAACGCTCACTGACTGGCAGGGTATGACAGACTCTTTCCCTCATGAGTGGACTGCTGCGATCCTAACGTTTTCTGAGGTAATAGTGACTGTGAGCAGAGACACACTGCTTTGTGGGATTCTTGTCTGGGACAAGAAATGGAAAGATGGAAATAGAGGCAAAAGAGGAAGCAGAAATCCTACGGATCTTCTCATCTTCCTGGCCCTCTGAAAGGGAATGATGGAGTTCTGGAACGTAAGCATTTCACAACAGTCTTATGAGAAGTGTCTGCGCGTGTGTGTATGCACGTGTGTGCGAGGAGGGGACGACTTTACAAGCAAAGCACAAAGACTCAGAGAATTCAGACAGCAGAAAAATAAAAGAGAAGGAGAAAAAAAGAATACCTGATAATCTTCAAACAAAATAGAACAGTAAAGTCTGCTTTCAACCAGTAATCTCACTGGTCCCAGGTAATGCATTATTCAGCTTAGCCTCCTTCTCACTTATTTTTCAAATACCAGTACTGTGGCTTGGCACAACTGCAAAACAGCCTGATTCTTCCAGTCACACAGCTATGAACCTCATTCTTTCTTCTGACCTTCATGGACTTCATCAGCACATCGACCTGTCTGTGAGATCAGGGCCCAAGTTCCTACTTAAGCATGAGATGAAGGAAACAATTTCTTCGCAAAGGCATAATGAGAACTTGGTTACAAAAGCAATGAGGAAATACCTGTAAATAAACATAATGACTCCCGCTGGAGCAGAGAGGAGAATCACCGTGTGCACAACAGGACTTTAATTTTCTGTTTGTACCAACTTCCATTGCCATCCTTCCCCGAATGGGGAGTGGCAGATAGCATGGCCCAGAAACCAGCAAGAAACAGTGAACACTGCCTAGAAGAGCTGTGTTTCATTTCCAAAAGGCTCCAGGCATATTCCTCATGGAGCTGTTTATCTAAATCTTACACATTGAACAGGAGACCAAATTCTGGGAGTGAGACCTGCCTCATTAGTGGAGCTATATATCAAACCACAGAAAAAGCAACCTCACAGACAAGCACATCAATTATATAAGCAACCTCCTGGCAGCAGTTCACCCTTTGCTGCTTCCGCTGTATTTATATTTGGTTTATTTAAAAACTTCCTGTATATCTATGTATATGAGTCCATGCATTCCTTGTGCGTAACTGTTGTTTGCTTTAGGTTTTTTTAGCTTTTGCACTCTCTCGCCCATGACCTGTTTGTTGTTTAAAATGAAATACTTGCAGAGTGTTTAAAGGAGAAACATCTATTTGTGGAAGGGGGGAAACTGCCACGTATGCAAAACAGTGCATGACAAATACCTGAAATTATCAGGTGTTCATATTCTTTCCTGTAACTATCTCTGTCTCTAGCTTTTGAAGAAGAGAAACAAAAAAGAAAGATGACCATTCTAAAGATCACTCCCATCAAGCATAAAAATGAAACAAAACCAGCTTTAGTAGCCAGGTTTTTCTTACCAAATCTTCTTCTGCTAGCTTTGCCATGCCAATACACAGCACACACATCTCTTTCTAAGACTCCAGGCAGAGGGCATGAAGTCTCTCCACAGCATTCAGGTATGGCTGGGAATGGTGAAGAACTAGCACCTCTCTGCCCCTTCATTCCCACCACGCTGCATCTGAGCAGATTATGCATTCGGTGGATGGTTTTAGATAGTCTTTTCCTGCAGTGCTTTTCCTGGTGGAGGCAGCGATTGGTGCCTTCGAGTGCCAAGAAATGGACCAGCAGTTAGGCAAAAATGTGATTGCAGCTGGCAGAGAGCAGCAAACAAAGCAGGCTCATAGCATGCTGTTTGGAAGGCAGTTCTCACAGCTTATGCTACTGTCATATTTAGATTAATGATGCATTTTATTTTCTAAACAAGCTAAAATCCCTCCCTCCTTCCTGTCGTACTCGTACGCACGTACAGATGCTTCCATCATGCAACTCTGTCTCATTATGTACGATTTAGCTACGACTCACTGCAAGCCCATCTTTAACACCGAACTGGAGGAGCTGGATCTGAAATAGGTTTCCAGAGAAAGGACCAGTACTGTGCCTTTACACCTGCCCAACCAACCTTTGATCATTAAGCAGTACTAAATAATCTCTGCTGAATTCCATCAACTCAGACTAAACATTCATTCAAAGAGAATGCCTTTTTGACGGAAAAGCAGCGCCTTCTTCTACCAAACACACCTTTACAAGAATTCAAAAGCCAGGCATGGTTTAAAATATCTTATCTGTTTCATAGAACGGGTGAAGGGAAGACTGAAAAGAAGGTCTTTAAAGGGTGGTTTAATAAATATTCCATCTACTACCTAATTGCTGAATAGACAATGAAATTCAAACGTTTCCCAACCACACTGAAGCCCTGGCACAGACATGGAGACCAACCACAGCCAACATTTAAGTCTGATGTCCCAGTTCCACATCACAATCTGCTAGGAAAGACTCCTGACTGCATCAGAAACTCTGTGGAAGTCTGTGAGCAGTCACATGAAAGCAAAGGTCCAGTATGAGAGCTGCCACTTTACAAATGTTACCCAAATTGGATTTTTGGACTGCAAACCTGCATAATTCCTGAAACTACAGCTGCAATCTCTTGTTTGTCTGTGTGTGCATCCTCCCAAAATATTCAGATCCCATGAGCTAAGCAGCACTTAGCTCCAACTGATTCATATGCAGCATTATTTGTCAATAATACAAACAAGAGTGATTTTCTTTTAAACTTAAATGTTAATTAAACCAACCAACCAAACAAAAAACTCAAAGCAATACAGAATGCCTCTGGTTTTCCTCCCATTGGCCACTGCCACTCCTGCACACTCACCCCTAGCACCTGGAGAGTGGATGGAGCACATCTGGAAACAGGGAATACCAGCTGCCCTCAGTGCTCCCCTGAGTCTGCACCTCCCTGATTTCTGGTGCTCTGTAAGCTACTGATTACAGGCCACTGCTGTACTGCCCAAACTTGTCAGAGGAAATACCACCATGCAAAATGAATGGGTATCAAAGAACCTTACGAGGTTTTAATTTTATCCCACTGTGGCTTGTAGTCACTTAGGCACTTTACATTTAACTCAAGTCCTCAGTATGTCCCATTTTAGAGTACTTTTTGCTGCAAAGCTATCACACTGGAAATTCTCCAAAACCAAATCAATAAGTATTGAGAAGCTCCTGGTGTTCAGTCCACCCTGAACGGAGGGCAGATCAATTCATTACCACTGCTAGGATGTTACAAGTGTTCTTAGTATCTAGGTCTCCAGGTCTCCATACTAACAAGCCTTGTCACGCCCTAAAAAAACACACAAACAAACAAACAAAAAAAAACCATACACAACTCTCAGAAATAATAAGGACTTCATGTTCTTTGGAACTGCTAGAGGTCATTTGGTCAATGTTACAATTTTAACAAGGGACAATCCAAAGATGCAGAGAGTCCAAAACTTGGTGACTACAGCAACTTTCCACCAATGACATGCAACTAGTCATGTTCCTTTTCCAACTTTCTACGCCCAAGCTGGTCTTCTGCTAACTCCACTCTTTTTTTTAAAGTTTTTTTTTTTTTTTAATCGTCCATGTTCTGTGGAGCAGAATCTCATGACTTGGCGTAAACAAAAACATCTTTTGTCTGCATATCATCATCCACTTTTGTTTGTATCTTTGGCTTTTAAGTGCCTCTGCAATGATAGATGAACTTTGCTTATTTATAGGTATTTGTATTCTTCTCTGAGCAAGCTGAAATGAAAACTATTCCATTGCTGTAATAATCTCCTTAATAGGCCTGAATCACTGAGCACATCATTATAAATAAGTAGTGCTAAGGAAAATATACTCAGGGATGGGAAAAAGGAGCCATTCAATACAAATGGTGCAAAGGACTAGCTAGAAAAAACTTTCAGTTTAAAATGCTTTTGTTGCTCAAGGTTTGACATTATTAAGTTGAAGGTGATGCTTTCTGGGAGAAAGCAGTCTGGGGGTGTGCTATAGCTTTTTCCATGGTCGCTATCATTCTGATTGTTGAAGCACTCAAAACTCTATGCTCCTAATTGTACACTGGAGAATTTGCATGGAGATAATCACCTTTATTTTGTCAATAGTTCTGAATTATGGCAAGAAATTGGCTTCTGAGGATCACAGCTACTTTTGATTAATCTGTGAACTGCCTTTCAAAAGGCTTGAATATCCACTGTTTCCACTAAAAAAAAAAAAAAAAAAAAAGGTTGCAAGTGCTTAGCATCTCAAAAAAAAAATCATGCTCATAGAGAAAGTTAAATCATGAAAGGACATAGCTGTTACAACTTTCAATCAAATTACAGCATGCATAATAATGTCAATCGTCTCATTAAAATTGAAACATAACCTGGAGCAGCGGTATGCAGGAGAACAAATTTACTATGGCTCAACGTGCTTACAGCAAGCGAATGAAGATTCACACCTATGCAAAAGAACACACACTTAAAACGTGGATTCATGTTTATTTGTCTTTTAGACAATGCTGGAAACACAACACAGAGAAAACTGCCAAAATTTTAATCTGAACTTGGCCACAGCAAAAACAAACTAATCCAAAGACCTCATTACTAAATTTCTGCTCCATAGGACAGAGCAGTTTGGCAAAAGAGAGTATTCCTGATGACTGAGTTCAGCGCCGAACAAAAATAGCATCTATTATCAGTATAAGCAGGTTCAGCCCCCCAAATGTGCCATTTTGTCACCTGCGGTGAGAGGCTGTGCTGCATGCATCTTACTGCATATTCTAAGTGATGAGAGACGAGCACTGCAGCATCCATTCAGAACAGCATGTCCTGTCTGACTCACCACACTCTGTAAGATTCACGAGTAGGCTGCTGCTTCAATGAGAGTTGGTGCGAAATGGCATCTACAAAAACCTACTGCATAACTAGAAAAAATACTCACATTTATGGCACAAAGCAAAGTATACGGTACAGATCCTTTTTTTTTTTTTCCTCCTCTTGAAGCTATCTGTGCTGAGATAACTCACTATATTTCAAATGTTCCAAAAAGACAGCATTGGTTTTCTCAACCTACTCTGTGACACACACAGTATTTGCTTGGCTTTTACTTTAAGATAATTTCTTGTTCAAATTTTCCAAGTCTGTTCATTCCTCAACTTAAGAGCTGCAGTGGCGGGTGGAAGGAAGAGGGCAAGTATGCAAAAGTTTCTGCTGTCAGCTCCACTTGCATTTCTCCTGATAATTTTAGACTGGATGCGAGCACAACACAGTCACATCAGCCATCAATTACTGGGGGATAAGTTAAGCACTCATTTTGTGGGAAAACAAACCTTGCTCTCAAATATATCTCTCTATCAATAAAGAGAATACAGTGATTAAAACAAACAAGTAAACAGACAAAACCTCTATGCCCCAAACACAATTTTAATGCATAAAGGAATCATTTCTCAGAGGGAGAAGTCATCAGGCATTCCACATTCTGACTGCTCTAATCTGCAACACTATTTTCCATCTTACTCCATCAGTGGGCATTTTCTCTACATTACAGCAATCAAAAGCAAAGAGACAGACAGGATCTTTTTATGGTAAGGAAGTGAGCGCACTGGCATTCAGACAGTAAAGCTTAATCCGGAATTAAGTCTCTGAGCGTGCTGTAAATGCCACTTCTGCTGTTCATCCACATTATTTTCTCTGATTTTTTTTCCTCTGAAGCAAATATAACGTGATTTTGAATTGTCTACCAGCATGTCAGTGCTGGAGTTAACTGTACTTGTTTTAGGTCAGGTTTTTTGTTGCCGTTAAGATGTGTTCCAATCATTCCAGAGCTAACTAGTGAAACTATCCCAAAATAGCAGTGTCAAGAGCTTACAAGGGCAGACAGTCATCTCAGCAATAAAAAGGACTTGTTGAAGAGCATTTCTGATTGAAGCAGAATTCTCAATTTATGCTAGACAAGGCACTTACAGTTTGATTTGGAGCCACAGGTGCTTAGCACCTGAAAAATTATTCCTGTTAAGCATGGGAGAAAAAAAAGATACTGTGTCTTTCATTACCAGATTAAATGGCATTCAGAAATATATCAACAGTGTTGACAGACTGCTGAATTTCGTTTTAGTTCATGATCAAAATATATCCCACTGTTATTTTTATCACAAAGCCCAGATATGGATTATTTTTTCAAGTCTGAATTTGATGAAATGACTGATAGATTAAAAAATGTGAGTGTATTATTTAAGTTACTCTAGAGGTATATTATTTTATAGGTATTGCATTTCATGTATTTTAAAAAAAGTTATTAGATCATGAAACAGATACCGTATGCAATAAACAATGCTGACCTTTTTTAAAAAAATAAATGAACAAAAAAAAGAACCACCACTGACCAACACAAACACACAAGACTGCTAAGGCTTTACAAAACACAAGCCCATAGTAGGCACACAGTTTTTTTTTTTTTTTTTTAAACAAATTGCTTTCTGTTGCTGCCACAAGAGCAGTATATAATAATGCTCATATTATCACTGCTAACTGCAGTAACAGGCTCTTTTTAATAGACAGTTTTATTCTGCAAAGAATTTTAGAGAATTGAGACCTGTGAAATTTTAACTTGTGCTTTTCAGTAACTTGCATATTAAATGTTCTTAATCAACAGGTCAAAATAGATCTTATATTTAGAAAATAAACAAACATACGAGTCAAGCTATGTTCTAACCATTAACCACTGGTAAGCTTTCAGTACTCTCCAGTCTTCATGTGGGGCTCTAAAGGACAACCATTCACCACCACTAAAATAGGGACAGGCTTAAGCACAGAGGAGCTGCAGGTGAATTTATTACTAACACGTAGTAATCATCAGCTATCTTGACCTTCCAAAATCTTAGAGAAAATTACCAAAAGTATGAATTCCATTGGTTCCATACGGGGTGGATGTCTGTGGTATAAGATGATACACGCCAAAGTTACTTCTCACGATAAGAGGCTCCCCTTGAAAAGTAAAATTGCGTACTTTTTCCTCCCATCTTGTCTCAGACACCTACTGTTCCACTCCAGTCACCTGCGTATTTCCAGGGCCTATTGTCACTTTCTAAATTTTGGGACTATGTGCCAATGGAGACATAAATAGTATCTTAAAATTGCACAGATTTTAATGCAAAAAATTAGTCCATCTTGCTACAAGACAACGTTGTTTTTACACAAGTAGTACAGAAATTTGCAGCAGGTTGTAAATACAAATTTATAACCAATGTTAATTGTGATGTCAAACTATCACAAAAAGGAATTAAAATGCAAATGATTTGTTTTTAAAAAACAAATTATTTACAATTTTGAACTGTGATTTTTATCTCTATATGCAATGAGATCCATAAAGCCAGGGAAGAGTTTTATTAGCTTCAATATATGAATGTTCTCTTGTGAGGACCTATTTCCAAAACAGATTTTTCAGGATCCCATCTACAATTTAGGAAACAGTTTGCTGACCCTGCTACCAATTAAATCATTTTTTCAGCAAAGCAATTGCCTTCAGAAATAAAAATGCCAGCTGAAGTTTTATGCTTGCAACTATGGATATCAAAATTCTTTCATGATTTCAAGTGCTCTAATCCCCCAAATTTCAGGCGTGTTAAAACATGGAACGCGGCTATTTTTCTTTAGCTAATGATAAGCCTCCATTTTGTAAAAAATAGGGGAGCTGTCAATTAGCTGGGTAGGACTTCGACCAGTTGTCAATGAGAAATTGACTGGACTAAGAATAAGAGTGACAAATTGAACCTTAAAAAACACATTAAAAAAAAAGTTATAAAAACTAACTACAGGGTGGCTAACGGAAGGGTCTTTTCTGCCCTTTCGCACAGCTAGCATGATGTTGTATTTAGCACTGTAATTCTACCCCAAATTCAGAGGAGCTTTTTTTGTGCCACATACCCAATTGCTGTTAAACACATTCACCCAGAGTACAGTAACTGGAATGGTGAGAGGTTATAACTGGAGTTCTTGTTCACCTAAAATGAGAACCTATTTCACCCTATTAAATTCAGACAGTGTGGTATTTGCGTGCACAGAGAGGGTGACAGCTGTAGCATTAGAACACATCTCAGAGCCCCGCATCTCTGAAGCACTGTGTGATTACCTTCTTTTCATATTTCACAGGGAAATTCAAACTCATTTTCTTTTTATTAACAAATGGACAACGCTGTATCTACAAGCACTGCAGAAAACGAGGAGTCTGTGAGTGGCTTTGCCTTGCTCTGGCTTTACTGCCTACCTGAGGGACCATTTCCTGGCGTGAAGCAACAGCGTGAGGATCAGGGAGCATGGAGGGTGGCTAAGGGAGACATCCGCCCTCCGGCTCTCCTTGGCTGCTGGAGCGGCTGCCTTCAGCCACCCACACTGGGGTGAGCTGCAGTGGGGCTACGCCTCTGCAGTGACATGATGACATGATGCCACCTGCTCGTCAGGCTTGGCTCCAGCTGGCACCCCTCTTTTCCAGGTGAGCATGTCCTAAGCTGGCTCACGGGACAAAGCTCGGTCCCAATTTATCATCCTGCATTCATTATGTTAGCCTTGTGGCCACATGTGCAGAGCGGGACTTTACTCTCCAAGGGAAGAACAGATGCTTCTTTTCAGAATATTGATAAAAACAAACATTTTAAATACTTTTTGTGTTTCAAATACTCTGGACTACCAGCTTTCCTTTTCTACTGAGTGCTACCAAATATTACAGTAAGATAATCGTATATAAGGCTATAAACCTGTGACACTTTTGCTAGCTTATGAGCATTTAGCTGGGAAAATGAGTATAAACAGGAAGTAAAAATCACCTTATCAAATATAATCAAATCACCAAACATCGGAGGAACAGAAATGACCTTAGGAAACGCCATAACCCACTCACGGCCTGGTGACAATTCTTACCTTGACTAATATTTCAAACCTTCTTTTTCCTTCTTAAGGATTTTCTACAACTGCACACCCCCACGTATTTCTCTTCTACTTATTTTTGCTGTTATCTGGTCTTTCTTTGGCATCCTGCATTAGTCTTCTGGTTCTCCAAACATCTGCAGCTTTTTGTCATTTCTATTTCCTCCTCCTCAGCACTCCTCCTGTTTGGAGCTCTGAATAGCCCCGTAGCATACACGCCTGCCTTTTCACAAGATCGTTCTCCTGGCAGTAACAGATGAAGCACAGTGTTGGCAACCAGCCTCTGATGAGTCAATGAAACTGTGTGAAACGATGGCACAGCACATGTAATTTGGAGACAATGTGCAACACAAGAAGGAAACCTGGAAATCTGTTATCAGCCTCTTTCAGAAGGCTCCTTGTCATAGACCCTGGTACACCAGGGCGCTTGACTACATGCCCAACCTTAGAAACAAGCTGTTTCCTCTGACTTCAGACAGGACAGCTGAGGTGCTCAAAGTTTGCTGCTCCATAGGTAGCCTTACTGAGGTGAGGTATGCATTGGACACTCAGCTGTGTTACTGATTATGTTTAATCACACAAGATAAACAAATGCCTGAGGTCATAAACTGCTCTCCTGCCAGCAGTTATCAGCACTACTAGCACTGTACATAATGCCTTTGGTGCATATGGCACTTAGAAAACTAATACTGGAAGCAGAAGGGGAGTAAGATCACACTAAATTTTAATTACACTCACCTGTTGTCTTTTAATGTGGTAACTAATTCTTTTTCTTCTAGAACCAAAAACAAAGAGTGCATTCTTCTTGCATTCAGATATAATTATTGCAGGCTGGTTATATGCTTCATAACAAGATTTTGTGATAGTTGGTATTTTTTACTAGCACTGATTTCTAGCTGGTGATGAAAAGCCTAACAATAAGCCTATGCTGACATAGTTCATAGTTCAGTACCAGCTTTTTAACCCCTCATCTATCCTCACTGACCTAAAAGGTAAAGTATTTTTCTCCTAATCTGTACCTAATCTGCAGCATCTAATGTATTAAAAACAATATTTAATGAAGGCAGCTGCTGGTCTCTACTGTCTACCAGAAACCTTTTGGTAAATGAAAAAATACCTAGGTTCCTTTTCCCTAATAAACAAAGAGCCCCTCTCAAGTGCAGCACAGGCACATATTTTAAATCTAAAGTATGTCCTGGACTCTGTGGGAGACCAAAAGAGCCAAAAAATAATAATCCATGTTTACACAATACTGAGGCCAAGTACATTGATGCTGTACAGATCTTCTGCTTTGCTTGATGTCTCTTCAAAAGAGATGTGGAAGCACTTTAAGCTGCATTTTTAGTATATTACATATCCCCCTCTGTAGAATAAAACAAAATCTTTTTCATTTGCTGTGAAAAATGTTACCCACTCTTTGTTGTGGTCAGTGAAAACCTTCATTTTTTGTCTGCTCTTTTCAATCACCACAAATTTTCACCTTTGCCAAGCTTGCTAACAAAATTACAGAGAAAATCACGTTAATGAATCAATAGTACATCTGTGACAGGGAGACATCAGAGCAGTAAAGATACGGCCTAAAAAAGATTTTAATCATTTAAAATGCATTCTAAGTGTGTCCAGAATCTTAAAGACAGATTTATTCACTGTCTTATTCGAAATTGGATGTTGCTTTAGAACAAGATTTATTTTTCATTTGTGAACATTTAATATTAGTTCTGTAAATTTACAAGTAAACTCATAAATAGAGATGTGAAAAAAGGAGAGAAGCTGTGTACTACCAAGCCACTGTAATATGGACAAAAATGTAATCAGATAATTCACTGCCATCAGCAAGAGGTGCGCAGCTGGCTACTCATGTTTGAGGCTGATCAGACGTACCCCCATAAAATAAGGTCTACCTTGATTTTAAAGACAGCCTGCACTGTACCCATGCCAGTTCAGGTCTGTGCAATACAGACAGCCATCAATGCCAGGTCACGACTGACCTGGACTCGGAGTTTCAGGCAGCTTTTCAAGATCGTGACTTGATTTGCAAAGTTCAGTTTCTCCTACCTAAGCAAAATTCTGGTAGGTCTGAAGAGCATCTGATGATCTATAAATAAAGGCTGGTGACTATAGGAGGTTGGAGCAAAAAAACATAATGGTTCCCTGAAGCTTCATAGAGGAAGCAAGTTGTTATGTACACACAAGAAACATTGAAGACAACTGTTCCTGATTTTTCACTGAAGTCATAAGGAGCAGAAGGAAGGTGCATACAGGGCAAGATACAACACTTTTTACTTTGATGGGAAAAGCTTACTTTGGAAGAGTTGTGCTTACTGTACAGCTCATTCATAGCTCCTCCACATCTGACCGGGGTATGGATAGGAGATAAACTGACACGCGACCATGTCACGTGAAACGTGAGCATGAACGCGTCATTTCTACACAGTATCAGGAACTAACACCACCACCACCAAGAAGAGATGGACAGATTTACCTTGGATGCATTCATACATTTTCCAGCGTAACTGCCCTTCCCTGAGCTAAACTACCTTTCTTTGAAAATAGATCTCCATCCCCCCAATGTTTTGGATAGAAAGGTAGACAAGTTTACATATAGCTCTACTGTATGTCAGAATATTATAGCTGTTTCAACAAGCTGCGGCTACTAAAACTGTTTAAGATGATTAGAAACCACCCTTAGGAAAAACATCGATTAAGCATCATCAGGCATGCACACAGCTAAGAAAAAGCAAATTCATGCCCAGCAACAGTGTGGCACACGACAAAATCACAGTCAGGAAAAAGAGGAAAGAGACTGGAAGCAAGGATGAACTGGTAACAGGACAGGAGGCCATCAAGGGTATGATAAATGTTCTAGAGGAAGAGATGGCTCTGCTGCTGTAGGGAATATCATCAAGCTAGCCAAACTGCAGGGCATGCCAAGATCTGGGGAGAGGGAAGCTGCAACTGGTGTGATAGAAGTGCCGTCAGACAAAAACAGCATGAACAGCCTAAGGGTGTATATACAGTAGGGAAGGACTATGCCAGCTGCCTGACATTGGGAAGCTGGGGCATATACCCTAAATGGACAGTCCTACACCCACACGTGACGTGTGAGTTATTTACACAAATTCCCCTCCCCTGTTCCTCTAACAAAGCTATCAGCTGTTTTTCTGTAGCCCAAAGCACTTCCAGTGACATCTGAATATACAGCAGATTTATGCAGGGGCCTTCCTCTAAGCTGGAAGTAGAAACCAGAAACAGGGGAATCCTTTCTCAACTGACCTCAGATTAGGAAGCCGCGAAGGGGCTTTTGAGCTTTGCCTGCACATTACTGCTCTATTTTGTAGGCAGTGTAATAAACACAGCTGCACTTGATGCTCAACTCAAGATGTAATCCATATGCAGTTCCACTATGCATTTGTTTTGGGAACAAAGCCATTTTTTGAAGTTCCTGGCCCTCCTCACCAGCAGCTGTTTGTTTCTGCTGCAGCGATACCACTCACCTATTGTTCAGGGCCAACACAGGACTAACAGACTGCAAGTCTGATGTGACCTAAAAACATTTTTTTTTTTTTAAGCCATGCTCATTTTGGAACAGCTGAAAGGGCAGAAAACTGCAATATGGGAGTGGGAAATATATCGCTTAGAGAAAGACAAGCAAGGAAGTGAGTAAGAGAGGATGGGGAGAGACTGCTAAGGCATCTATGCTTCTGAAGAAATTTAATTACACTGGGTAATTAATTCTCCTGTTGTCTCAGTCCTTCCACAGACAATCTGCAGATCTGCCTATCTGAAGTGTTCATAAACACAATAAAGCAGACAGTGCCATGGACAGAAGAGCAAGAAAGGCTGAGTAGACTGGTGTAAAACTTCTAACATTCTTAAAGCCCATAATCTATATGAATGTCTTGGAAAAATTAAAAAGTCCATTAAAATGATCTCGCAGAATTTTTTCAAAGGATATTTTCCATTTCCACTGTCTTCTCAGAACAGCGGAAAAGCATTTTATAAAATAAAGGTTATATGACAAATGTAAAGACAGTAAAGACAAAGCCACTGCCGTGAGTGTTATGACTAAAGAGGAATTATTCCATTCTCCTCTGGTTCCTGGTAGCTTTTAACAACTCCTGAGTTACAGCTAGTAAGTTACTGTTAGCAAGTTACTGTTAGCTTACAATTGGCACCTCATCTGGCTACTTATGGAGTCAAGTTCTACGCAGTGCACAAGATGCTGCATTAAAACCTGAGATGTTCGTTCACTCTACAGAAATATATTCACCTCATCACCATAAACGTGATATGCTGAATTGACGTGCTGAATACTTCTGATCAAGAAGCAGATTTGTAATGCTAATAAATCTTACAGTTCCTTTGATGTAATCCTAATCTAGTAATTTGTCCTGTTAAAAGTAATAGAAAATTCAAAATCACCGTGCCCAAATAAATCATTACATTGACATTTTCAAACATTTTTAAAAGTGACAAACTGCACAGGGGAAGCTAGCCTCCTATCACTTGCTGCACAGGAGGGGAAAAAAAAAAAAAAAAGCACAAACCCAAAACACTTTTAGCCTGGACTCAGGGAGGGTTTTCATTTGTAACCCTCCCAAGACAGCTGCAGACATCCTTACACACATTCATAGTATCTGTCTATGTAAGTTTTAAAATTAGCCACCCTAGGTGTGTTCATATGTACCAGATACCCTTTGCAAGTATCAGGATATCAGCAGATGAAATGCCACTCATTAGCTAAAAGCATCTACGAAAAGTGTATTAGTCAAATTCTAGATTTAACATGAAATCTATTACTTCAGTGGGACTGGAGATGCATGAGGAAATGCATTTGGTCCAACTATAGCTTAATATAAGCATTATTTGCCTGGCTTATGTTTCCCTTTCACAGCTACAGTGGGATTTTTAGGAGACTTATAGACCTATAAGGTGGTAGCTTGAAAATAATCCTTAGCAGAATTACAGAATATACATTAAAATGATATATATATGTTTTAAATAGAATCACAAGAATAGCTCATGGAAGAAATGAATACAAATGGACTCCAGTTAAGCACCAAGGAAAATTTCAGAGAATCTTGCCTGTAAAAGAAATCAAAACCAACCCTGGTGTGAGTTCAAGCATACGGAAAGAGTAAGCAAAGCGAACCAAAACTGGCAGAGAAAAGGCTTGGAGAAACAAGGTGCTGCAGGGACAAGAATGATCTATTACTACTGAGAGAAGGGGAATCTGGAAAGTTGGATTCTGCTCCTGATCCACCACATGATTTGGCCACTCCACCCTTTGGGTCTGTTTCTCCATTATTAAAAATAGAGGCTATTTAGTTGTCCTTGTAAAGAAAGATATACAGCATTTTTAAAATGTAATTATATATTATTTTTCAAGTTATATCAGTTACAGAGCTTTCTTGCAGAGAGACACCAGTAAAAAAATATCGTAAGTACTACATTAACTAATTGTGGACACCTATTTAATTAAGTACATTTGTTTGCTACCTGCTCTCTTGTCCTACATTGTGATCCGCAGTGTGAACTGCTGCTCATACACACAGCCCACTGAAATTTAAGGAGCACCATCTGGGTACAAACACACACTGAGTAAAGGTATAAATAGATCAAGCAAGTTCATTACATGCATGAGGTACTTGCCTGCATTAGCATTTTCAGCATGAGGGCCTAAGATTGTAAAACTGATCTCTACAGATTTCCTACAATCATGTCTTTCGAGTTGAGAAGCTAAGCACTTTAACAGAATTTTTACATTTTATATCTGAGCTTTGTGATGGAATACATATATCCAGATGGAGAAGAACACAGAGACCACTCTGACTCATTTCTAATCAAGCAGTTGGAACAATACGGTAGCAACATTTATTTCATTTTTGTACCCAGAAATTATGAAAAACTCATCTCCAGATGGAGTCTCTTGCTTCTAGTACTCTGAAATGCTAATAGAAGGCAAATTTCCATCCCCATTCTGTGACACCTCTGTATGTACAAGCTGCAGGTCTGGATAGCATTGTAAGTTGACTGCATAACACTTTTTATTGAAATTCTAAGACATGCAAGGTTAAGGACTACAGATGATTGAGACAGTTTTTCTTCCTCTCTCCCCCCTCCCTGCCCCCAAACCCAGAAAAGAGCACAGAAAAGCAGCTTTGAGAAAGCAATTTAGAAAATTATTTTTTTTCTCATGTTCTACGCAACTGCAGCTGAAATGAACCCCAAAGCAACCAGCAGGAGTATTGCCACCATCCCATATGGATGTGCAATAGGGCTAGTTTTGTCTACACTGATCACTCATTGGCAAAATAACTACATCAGATATCCACATACCTTGGCTCATCTGTGAGTTTAAGATCAGGTGCATGTTATCTATTGTAGTCAATCTCCCTGGAAGAAGCTACTATTTATAAATACAAGTGGGTGTGTGAATAAGGACACCTAGATTTACACTCTCACCTGCATCTATGGACAAAGGTTTCATGCTACTGACTCCCAGAAATGGTATTTAGATGCCTAAATGGAAGTTATAGGCTTAAATGAGTCAAAATCTGTTTTAAGCAGGCAGAGTTCTTCCCCTGTACTCTTCCTTTTATAGGAACATGGCAATACCATTCAGCCACAAATAAATCCCTCTTAGCACATACTTCTCAAGCAAATTCCTGATGCTCTACTGAAATGATCTCTCCGGAGCATGCTGCAGGTGCTCATATTTCTAAAAGAAAGCATTTGTCAGTTACCTCTCAACATTTGCAGGCTTCACAGAAAAGTCCATTTCTGCCCACGTTATATTTTGTACAACTGTGACCGATGGTGTTACATGGTTCATTATACCATCTCCACCATTTCTCTTTGAGATTTAGGCGGGCTCTGAGGAGGATGAAAACAACTGTACTTAACATAATGCTGATATCACAGTGCATTGCTAATTAGATCCCTTATTTTTAATATTCGAATGCCAGGGCAGGTCTCTTTATAGTACCTGCTGATCTTAAGGGTTTTCCATGCTGCATCTATCTATAACAGATAGGGTAAGCGCTGTATTCCTCTACCAAAAACTGATTATCTGAAGATGTACCAGAGCCAGAAATTTCCAATTAGAATTTTAGATCAAATGGGAATTTCATATCTCTTTACATGGCTTGAAACAAGAATTTGGTATGAAACATTTCAGATCTAAGATGTTCAGAAACCAAATCTTGCAGCAAATGTATCAAACTGTATTACAGAGACACAGCTGAGGATGTGAAGGGGATGTCATTAAGTTATGCAGGTGAGTCCAAGGCTTATTTTAAGCTGTTAACACAATTTCTAGTTATTCTCTGAATACGTAACTCAGACGCAGTACCATACTATTTCAGACATTTACATGCTAATTTTTATGCCTATTTGCCCCCCTTTAAGAAAACAAGAACAACAACAACAACAACAAAAAACCTTCCTCTCCACCCCCCAAATAAACAAACAAAAAACCACATATAGCCTCCCAGGGACAAATCCTAGTGGTAGCTATTGGCAATTTCCTTCTGCCGGCAATATTCCTGCTGCCCATATATTTCTATGCTCAGACTGCAGCGGAGACCAATTCTTCCCATACGTGAGAGGACAGGAAAGGAGGGTAAGTTCTTGCACCACAGCTTATGCTCCCTCTCTCTTCGTTTCGCTTTTGTGCCTTAGATGACTCAGTGCCTGAGTATCAGCAGATCAGAGCTACCAGCTTAAATCATGAACAGCTACCCTGTTATTTCCATGCTGAATCACCTATCAGGATCTCTCCTTTGATTTCTAATACTTTTATGTAATAGTTACATTTCTCTTAGGCATAGCTGTGCATTTGATATCTCCGTCTGCATTTAGCCACCTACAATTAATTTGTATCAAAGAGATCAAAAGGCAAAGCGTGTTTAGGATACAGCAAAGCCTATATTAACTGAGAGACAGAGCTTTTTGCATTAGCAAACATCTCTATTAGCAGATTCACCATAAGGCATGCTGAAGACTTGCAAAGGGGT
Organism: Cygnus olor; assembly: GCF_009769625.2. Taxonomy (NCBI): domain Eukaryota; kingdom Metazoa; phylum Chordata; class Aves; order Anseriformes; family Anatidae; genus Cygnus; species Cygnus olor. The sequence continues at coordinate 36,863,232 of NC_049172.1, read as the reverse complement.
TAAATAACCACAGACTTCCAAAACGAAGATATAGGGAAAACTGAAAATAAACCATTTACAGTACAAATCACACCATTCAATATTTTGTCATCAGACCCTGAAAACAGAGAGTGATCTGAAGCATGTTATAGGAGCCAAATGAGATTAACATAGCAGTGGTTTTGAAAATCCCACAAGCTCTCAAAACAGATCAGCATCACTCGAAACACAATATGCATGTTAGAACAAAGACACAGAAAGTGCCACGCAGTATTTCCTGCATTGTGGCATCCGCAGCTGAACATTATTTCCAGGAAAATTAAGAAAAAAAGAAAAAAAGTCACCAACCAACCAGTCACATATTCTGAGATCTTACAGCTACTCTAATCTTCTGTTTGGAACAAATTCGGCCTGCATTAAATGCCATATTAACGTGGTCAGATTGGAAACAAGTAAGGAATTGCTTACTTTGCTCGGCTTAATGTGGATAGACTTTGTTTCTCTATTTCTGTGGCAACAGTCCACATTTATTCGGCATACAGACGGGTGACATAAAATGTGGATTCTATTCCTTCCCTGGAGACTGCAAATACTAATTTTGAGCATTCTCCTAACAACCTAACAATCACTGAAGCATTCCTCCCGTGACAAAACTGTCACCATTCCCATTCCTCCTTAGCATACCAGTTAGTGAAGAAAGGTGTGAAAACTATACTGCTCTCACCCTCCTGGTATAGAACAGGTCTTTTTGCAGTGCATCCAGCCAGTATCTGCTTGCAATTCAGAAGCTTTTATTTGAACTATGACCTTCGGCAAGCAGTAACATCTCTTGCAGCTGTTAGGAGCTTGGCTGATCCCTTCTCTTGGAGATCAGCTAGCAGGCATCTGAATACTGCTACCAGGATTGCAAACCAAGCTTTTCAGCCTCTTCCAGCAGCACAGCTCTAACACACACACACACACACCCTCCCTCCCTTGATTCCTTCCATTTCATGCAAAAGCCCTAAGACTTGCAAGAACTAAATGTTAGTTGTCAGTAGGTTTCAAAAAAAAAAAATAGTTTTGAAGTTCACTGTCAGAAATATATGTAAGATATTCTCAAGCACTTCAGAAGGTAAGAAAATTAACTTCTACCTATGCCATAAATGTAACAATAGCTAGGTAATTTACACAATCACTCAAGGGTAGGTGGACATTTTATTAAATGAGCTGGAGCATTCAAATTAATACTTCCAGCTTCAAGACACTCACAGGCTGGCCCACAATCTTACTCAATTACAAGATGACCTTAATGAAACCCCAGTATTGTTTGCTGGGTTACTGGAATCCGACTGATGTGTGCAGATCATATGAAGTGCAGAGCGTTTCTACCTAACCCAGGCTGCTGCTGAAAGACTGGTATTATTTCAGTCGGGTCATGATGAAAGGGGTTTTACTGCACTTGACAACAATGTGTTAAACACTATGGAGGCAGCAGAAGATACATCATGAGTTCAGACATTTATTTTCTTGCTTTAACTACTTAGAAATGAAATCCTTTAGAAGTTTTGGCGCTGACTTCAGCAGGGTTAGGATTTCAGAAGTAGAGGTTACAAATTAATGGCATAGGTAAGTGCATTGCTGGCGATCAGCTAACTTACAATGCTTTTTCTAAAGGAAATATTTGGGGGTTGGAATTTTACAGGGTGGCTATTGGCTTTCTCTTCATAACATTTTAAAAAAGTAATAAAATGGAACGGAGACTTGAGAGACTTTTAAAGGGATAGTAGCTAACCTAAAAGTTCAGAAATCCACATCTGAGCTGGCCTAAAAGTAGTCTGCATACAGAAAACACGGCTTGTAAAAATTCAGTTTGAAGCCCAATCTAATCCCAAAACCCCAACTAAGAATTATAGAAACCATCATATTGATGTTGGAGATTTTTTTTCCTGTGAGCTTCCTGTAACTTTTCCAGTCAAGCTGTCTGTGTGCTTTTTCAAAGTAGTTAGAGAAGTAGTTATAAACTTCATACATTATTGCAGTTTGAATGACACCGAGTCTGCACAGCATAACATCTTTCCATAAGAAAAAGGCACAATCTCTTTACTGCTACAGCCTGCATGTGCTTAAATGCTGTGTATATTATTCCTTTAATAATGATAATGACCCTATTATTAAAAGATGGAAAACAAAAAATGATTTTTTTTCAGCTGTATGAATATTGTGCACTTGACTAAAAACCTAACACATTCTCAGATCCTGAAAGCTTGCCTGTGCCATTAGGTGGAGATGACTGTTGGATAACAGCATCAACATCAGCCTTATTTTAAAATTAATCAAGCCTGCAATAACTCTCTGCTGGATGGATTACAATTCTGTTGTATTAGACAAGGAGAAGCATGAGAAGTTAAACTAAGGCCCAGGCCAGTGAAAAGCATAGCACCCTCAGACAGATACAACCAGCCCCACTGCTACTGATGTCCATTCACATTGAGATAACCAAGTATGTTTGAGGCTTGTGCCGATGAATACAGATTTGCAGAGCACTGAAGACGCTACTGAGTCACCTCAGGTATTCATTAATACCTGTATACTATACATGAATATCTATCTGGTCCGGCAAGCCTTACACTGCTGTTAACATGGTTGTCTTGGAGCACCCTTACTTATTTAGAGGCTATTAAGAATTATTAAGTTATTAAGATTGTATTATTTCAAGACAAATCTCTGTAACTAAAAATGGCAGTTAACTTGTTAGGAATATCTGTTAATTTTACACTTTCTTCCTCAGAAGTTACAGTTTCTCATCCTCTCACCATATGCCAAACAATTGTGCAAATGGCTGTGAGTGCTGTTCAAAACTGACATGTACCATCGGGAACACTAAGAAACCTCTCCTGAGTTTCTCAAAACAAAATGAAGCTGACAGACTGATAAGGCCACAAGGGAGAATGAAAAACTTTATCTACTGGAACCAAATCTGTAAAACATTACAATAATTATTGCCAAACTGGAATAGGCGTAGGGTATGGAGCTGTGGTGTATCTGATAGGACTCAGATATGTATGTAGTTCCAAATTAAGCAACTCCCTGATTCGCAAGAAATACGTGTGGCTATTCTAAATTACACAAACTTCTCTCTCTAGTTCAACTAGCCAGTAGAATTGACTGGTTAATGTAAATCTCTAAGCAATCTGCAAATAACTAACAAGCTGTCCACACTTCTCACAACTATGACTGTTCCTCTGCATGCACTGGTAACAGACATCAAATAAAAATAGAGTTAAGAAGAGACAGCAACCAGGTTCTGAAGAGTTTGGGTGGCCAACTCTTCCCCAGTCGGAAGGGAAAGAGTGTCACTGGAAGCTGAGAGGCACCTCCGCTCCTCAGGGTGATGGAGACATCTGATAACCCAGAAAGCAGAAGCTAATCAATGTGGAGAAATGAAAAGTAATTAAAACATCTGTTTTATTAGGCGTTTATAAAACACCTGCTTCATATATATTTCACACGTACGTATTATAAACAAAAACATTCTGTTGTAAGGACGTTGACTATTCACAATGCAGTGTTACAGGAGGCAATAAGAACCACAAGATTACCCCAGTATTGCTCTTAGTAATAAACCTCTGGGCTACATCAGACACTTCTGCCAATTTCATAGGTGACATTTTCCCATAAAACCACTTTCAGCCACACTTAGTCAAGGTGCTCAACTTCTGGCCTATTCTTTGCAAGAACTAAATGCAAGCTTAGTGATAAGCATTTATGTAAACCTTGTCCTCAACTGGGACATGAAGCATTCTCCAAATTACCTTAATGTAATGTAGATATCAGAAATAATGTCTATGCTAAATTTTAAAATAGCTACCAGTGAGTTTTATGACAGCAAAATCACCATCTTAGCAAAGTGAGAAGTGATTTTTAAGTATGTCTCATTTGTGAATAAGAGATTTTAGAAGTTGTCATATTGATCTATGCACGGGGTGAGACACAGTTACACTTTCCGCCCTGCTAACATTACTACCAAAGTGTCCATTGTTTTACATATGCACAGTATCTCATGTTCTGCAGGCTAATCCAAATATAGATCTGGCTAGTCAATACCAAAGCCAACAGCTTTGTGATAAAACTAGCAGTTAATACCGGAATTGATGACAAATATTTCTGAACTATTGACATAAAGTAAATTGTCCAGAAAGGACCAACATCGTTGTGCTGATCCAGCACTTTACTGCTTTAAAACTAAGAACAAATTTGTGTCAAATGTACAAGATAATCAAAAATCTATACTAAAAATTCAGTGCTTGCTTCATTAGTTTTTGTAAGTCTCATAGCAGAAAGAAGGCTACATAAATCAGCTAATGGGAATGAAACCCTTAATTAAAGGTTTCATGTCCCTTAACTAGAGAAAGAACTGAAAGGTCATGCATATTTAGAGACAATATCAATTCTCTGTTACCAAAAATTTTCTTGAACTACCAACCATTAGAAATTATAAATTCAGAAAAAAATAATTATACAGTCCCATTTTTCTCTTAAGAAAAGGTCATGGCCTCCCTCATAATTTCCATTTCAGTAGGTTCTAGTTAGTAGAGTAGGACTGCAAAAAAAACAACCAACCAACCAAAAAGGCTGTCTGGGACTTAGGTAGATAAAGACAAGAGAATGTCTCTAGAGAAAAAGAAAACGGAAAAAAAAAATTTCTTATGTGGTTTCCTAAGCAGGGGTTAGCAGGCCCTGAGTGGAAAGGACAGATGAGTTCCCTGAAGAATCAGCAGGCACTAGCAGATCCTGCCTGCCTTAGGTGGAGCTTATTACTTTCCCATACTGTCAAGCTCTTTGGTAGCTTTCTCCAACTTACTTATGGATCCAGCTGGGCAATAGTCTGTGATCAATAAAATCCCCAATCCTCAAACACCAGGCAACAAGCAAAACTGTGAATAGCAACTAGAAGATATGCAAGCACAAGGCAACCGAGATCCTCATCATCTCAGGGACCATTCACAGCACCTGTCAAGGCAGCAGGGACAAACAGCAACAAGGCAGCAAACAAGAACATTTCAAAGATTGGGGCAGTACCAGTGAGAAATGGGAATCGGTGCAGAGCTGAAAAGGGGATGAAGATACACTGATTAGTCAAATAAGTTTCATGCCCTCTGAGAGGAAGAATATCTCACCTCTGAAGATCTTACAGAGGTGACAAGCTACTTGGATGGCTATTTTCCCCATCAACCTGACTTCTTCTCTGAGAAAAGCTGGTTAAAATGTAACATATCATCAAAAAAGGGAAGGAAAACCAAACCATATCCGAACCTGAATTTCTTAGACACCAAGTATTTACTAAAATGAAATCTTTCTTCAAATTTAGAACTGTAAGATCTTTTTTGGAGAGCAAGATCTTTCCAAAACATTTGTTCTTTGAAAGTCCATTTCACTACTAAAGAAAAAACATTCTGACAGAAAAAGTCGCAGTCAGTTTTCCTAGCACCCAACAAGAGAAACTTAATCTTCTTCTGTAAAAGCATGAAAGAGCAGGATCTGCCTCCTCTGTTCATAAAGGAGAATAATTTAGTCTTTTAAGAATTCATGAAAAAGACTTACGAGTGTTCAGCACAAAGCCATTCTATGCATAGCAAATGTGCTGTGTTCTTACTGGTATTCTTCCATTCCGAAGCAGCACTGCCACACCTCCTGACCGCTGGTGTCCCACTCCTCCAGGCCAACCCTGAGCAGCAGCCAGCAGATGCTCTTTAAACCCAGTCAGCTGCAAAGCAAAAGCAACTGAAAGTGCATAGTCCTGCTCCGCTTTCCTTTACAGCCTTTGGGTATTTTTGTCGACCTGGGAGAGTGGGGTAAAAAGGTAAGGTTGGAAAAAAAGAAAAGGGGGAGATGTAAAACACAACAAAACAGTTAAAAAAAAAAAAAAGGTAAGAAAGAAAAAAAAGGTAAAAAAAAAAATACAAGAGAAGACCAAGGGAAAGACTTATCGTAACCGGGGAAAGTAAAGAAAAAAAAAACACACACACACACAAAGGAAAAATAAGCAGAAAATGAAGAGGACTGAAGGAAAAATAAGACAAAAGAAAGACTTCAAAGACAATATCATAGCAAGACATAAGTGATTTCACTCAGCTCCTCGAATTCCAGCATGAAGAGTCTTGGTACAATATTTATTAAAGGTACAGATTTCAGGGACAACCAGATGGTGCTTTAAACACATGGACATATAAAGAGCGATAACAGACCAGGCACAGAGATTATACAATCTTGCAAAAGCTGCCTCAGTCAAGGAACATGAAACTGGCAGGTAAAGCTAGGAGACAGCAAACGCATCATAAAAGCTTAAAAATTCACAAGAGGGGAAAGCATATTCTGTACAAGTATAAGCAGCAATCATGAATTCATGAATGACACTGCAGCCTCTGACTGTTCTGTTTCAAAGATTTATTTATTTATTTATTTGAGTACCAACAGACATGCCCCAGAGACATGGCCACAGATTTAACGTTCTCTAACACAGAGATTGCTGAAAGGCCAAGGGAGAAGCAGAAGTACATTTCCATCTTTTAACAGAAAATACTGAAATGGAAAAGGAATACTAACGTTTTAGCCAGCTTTGCAGGACGTAAAGCCAGAAAGATCTTTATCAGATATTGTTATCGAACTCTTGTATAACTGGAAAATCCAAGAAATCTTTTACAGTGAAGCTTGTTAGACATCCTAGGCTTTGATCATGAGGAAATAGAATTACTTCGCTAAAATGAGAGTAAAAACTAGATGCAAAAGCTTCTTATGTGAACAAACCAATTTAAGCAAAAGAATAAAACCATAAAGCTTATTGTACTTGGTCTGAACCCAGGCAACCCACAACACTTGTTAAACTGACGTCTATATATTTTACAGTAATCTCAAGATGAGAAGTGTTAACTGAAGATGAATCCGTCTACTAGGCTCGAGTCCAGTCTTAGGGCTGCTGTATAACATCAGACACATTCAACACAATATAGCAGTGACTGCACTAGAAATGAATACTTTGACTAGGATTGCAAGATCAAGCAGTAAATGGAAGAGCACAGTTTAATGATGTGTGATTTACAACGAAGGAAGCTACAGATTAATGTGATGCATAATTCTCCTTAAAATACATCATCTAGAGAGATTCTTACAATGACTTGCAAAAAAGAAGTGCCTTGCAAGGAGAGATGTACACAGTAAGAGCCAAACCAAAGAACATATTAAAAGGGAGGAAGCCCAAGGTATAAAACAAATCATGAGAAAAAATAATATTCCGTATCATTAAACCAATGTTCAGGGACAAACGGTGATGGTTCGTAGACAAGTACATCAGTAGCAAGGAGCTGACTTGGTAGAAAAGGATACAGAGAACTGCTTCGTTATGGAGTGCTGGTACCGCTGCCTGCTATGCTAAGCTGTGCTGTCTCTTTGCTTCTCCCTCACTCTGAATTCACTTGCTGTATGATCTCAGATTGCAAACTGACACGTTACCCAGTGCCAGGGGTCTTCTCTCATGATAAAGGCTTCTAGACACTAAGGATTATAAATTCAGTTTTAAAAGCTATGTCTCATTAAGTGTGTAGCACAAGGGAGCACTCACCAACCTATTCCACATATCCCTGGAGAAATTATATTCCGATGCAGATGTAATGCTTCCATCCATGCTTAAGAAGTACACAAGAAACTCAAACCAGGTCAGAAGTTATGTTTCTGTGTTTTGGGAATCAGAAAGACAAACATTTCTTCCTTCAGTTTTGTCTTCAACTGAAAATAAATTGTAAGTTAAAACAAATGGGCTACCTTCCCAATTTACAGCAGGGAATATTAGATACACAAACACGGTTAAACATCGAATTGGAGATCAAAACTCTGACAGACCCTTAGGTCTAGCAGTATAATTGAATATCACTATAATTATACTGTCAGAAATAAATGAACGGGCACTTCAACTTATTGATGTTATTTGTTAGTTGCTCTTGAGAAGGGAAAGAAATGAATAATTATTTGAAAAAGCTATTTTATCTGTAAGTAGCAAAGAATAAAAGATGCTAGCTTTTCATATTTCCGTGTAAAATAGCAGTAAAACAAACAGGTTAATCTTTTCATCATCTCCTTCAGCTCTCCTCAGTTCAGTTTCCTAAGGTTTATCTCTTAGAATTTATTGAAGAGGAGCCAAAATATAAATAATGCCCTTGTTAAGCCTCTCTTGTAAAACACAGCTGCACAGTGTTACTGTTTCATAGGAAAACCAACCTTCACAACCTTCCTCCATCTACTAGAGCTGTTGTAAGAAGAGGTGTTTCCACATACTCATTTCTGAACTAAAAACTATTATTTCCATCAGGATGGTAAGTTCACCTAAGTCAGTGATTTTCACTCTCTCCCAGCTGGAGATTTATTTCTAATGGGTCCACAAAATGTGTTGAAGAATGGTAAGTCTATTGCTGATGGGCTTAATTTCACACCAACTTCATTAGCCAACACGTAGGTTTATAATGCGTGGGAACCACTAATATAGACAGTCAGTCAGATGGAAGATACAAAGCTGGTAGATTTAATACAGTAAATTTTAAAAGCTGAGATTTCATCTGAGTGATTTGAGTTTTCTCCTCCAGAAAACAGATAATGTACTTCTCAATAGAATTACCTTTTGAGACATGACATCTAAAAGCACTCGTGAGCAAGCAGGGTAGCCAGAGAACTCGTTGACCCCTGCTCATTCACATTCAAGACCCAGTCAAACTGTGCAGTGGCTGACATGCTCTGTCCATCTAGATATCTTTCTCGGAAAAAAACAAAATAGTATGGAGTGAAATGAGGAGAGAATTGGCCACTAGTGAAGTCCTGGGTCACTTCCCTCTGTGAAATCAAGACACAGCAGAATTAGCCTGCCTGGACATACCCAGTTACAAAATATTTTGTCTTTCTTCATGCAATTGCCACGTACTTCCCTGAAATTGTGAGGTACAATGGTTAAGGTTGGCCTTAAACCTTATGTTATAGCTGTTATGCCTCAATTTCCACAGTCATCTCAGCAGTGAGAATTAAATATTATTGCAAGATACAGCACTGCTATTTAATATCTTCCTACATGTTACTTCTCTTGCCTCAGCACCATGCAGCTGCTCAGAGACCGCATTTGGTTCTGGTGCATCCCAAGACTCCTTTAGCAAGATACTATGCAAAAAAAAACACTGTGGCAGTCAGTACTATCTGTAAATACTGCAGAAAGCTGTCCTGCATTAGTAAGGTGACAGATTACATGGACTACTCAGTCTCTTCCATATCCAATTTCTACGAGTCAATGATTGTATTGTTTCCTCCCTTCCGTATCAAAGAAGTCATCAAGTGACTAGTACTCAAATGCAACTGAAAGGGCAGAAGTGGGGCTTGTCTTGAAATGAATGCTGTTTCTGTGCAGGCTAGTTATGCAGAAGTTACTGGGAAGTGGAGATGTCATTGGGCTATCCCTTCATAAAGATCTGACTCTTCATCAGCCCAGCTTGCGGTGCTAGGAGGCAGAGGTTATTTGAAACTTGGTCATCTCACATGACAATGCGCTATGAGTTCCAACAAATAAGTCTGGCATAATAATGGGTTCTTTTAGTCCTTTGCTTACATGAGAAAAGTAGAAAGCTGTTCCCTTCTCTAACCAGGAAAAGACAGGCCTGAACTAACTGCAGGTTTCTCTCTCCTTTTGCTGCAAGTGGCCATGTGCTCTGTGACATATCATGGAGGGTGACAGCACAGAAATATATCTGCATCAATCAGTGAGCTGCAATAGAGTTAACGCACTAGCCACAGACTGCCACAGTACCCTAATAACGCAAGTTAACAAATACCATTTTAAAGCCCAAACACGTAGCAAACAGAGACAAACCATTACTTCATCAAGGGTAAACTGTTCTCTTGAGGACAATATACCAAAAGGAGATGCTCCAGATTAACAGTCAGCAGTTAGAATCAATGCTGATACAGATCCTTTTCTAAGGAAGATTTTCTTCTTGCCATGTCACTTCACTGCAGAGAGCTCAAGGCAACTCTTATATGAAAATCACTGCGAGCAAACGCTGCAGGTAACCAAATGGCATGCAGAAATCTAACTGTTTTTGCAATCAGTAAGCTTGAAGGATCAATACGATTTCAATGAACCAATACTTCAACAGCTTGGAGGGAAAGCTGTATCTTACAACTTGACCCAAAGCTCAGTGGATTTGCTGTGTTCCCACTGACTGCAACTGGCTCTGAAGCAGATTTATAAGCCAGCCATAAGGTTGAAAGAAGATGCAAGATTCAACAAAGCAAAAGGTGTATCATCTAGTGACCAAAATCAGTGCCCTAGCACTGAAGTGGCTGCCCCACATAGTATTTTGTTCCTCTAGTCCTTGTCTAGTCTCCCCACATTCATCCTTTTGAACTCATTTAAAGCTAAACTAGTTACCTAACATCACAAAGCCCCCCACAGCTTGGCGTATATGAAGACATCTGCAAAAGAGAGGTCCACAGAACCATACGATATCCCAAGTTGGAAGGGACCCACAAGGACCACCAGGTCCAACTCCTGGCTCCATGCAGAACCACCCAAAAATCAGACCCTATGTCTGAGATCGTTGTCCAAATGCTTCTTGAACTCCAGAAGACTTGGTGCCATGACCACTGCCCTGGGGAGCCTGTCCCAGTGCCCGACCACCCTCTGGATGCAGAACCTTTCCCTAACACCCAGCCTGACCCTCCCCTGTCCCAGCTCCATGCTGTTCCCTTGGGTCCTCATGCTGGTCACGAGAGAGCAGATATTGGTGCCTGTCCCTCTTCTCCCCCTTGTGAGGAAACTGTAGGCTGCGATGAGGTGTTTCCTCTTCTCTGGGCTGAACAATCCAAGTAACTTCAGCCACTCCTCATACGTCTTCCCCTCTAGAGCCTTCACCATCTTTGTAGCCCTCCTTTGGACACTCTCTACTAGTTTTACGTCGTTTTTATACTGTGGCGCCCAGAACTGCACACAGTACTCAAAGTGAGGCCGCACCAGCATAGAGCAGAGCAGGACAATCCCTTCCCTCAGCACCCAGGGTATGGTTGGCCCTTCTGGCTGCCAGGACACACCGCTGGCTCGCATTTGACTTGCCATCAACCGGAACACCCAGGTCCCTTTCTGCAGGGCAGCCCTCTGGCCTCTCATCCCTCAGTCTGTATATACAGCCAGGGTTGCCCTGTCCCTGGTGCAGAATCTGTCGCTTACTCTTGTTAAACTTCATATTGCTGACGATTGCCCAGACCTCTAGCCTGTCAAGATCTCTCTGCAAGACCTCTCTACCCTTGAGGGAGTCAACAGCTCCTCCCAGTTTAGCACTGGTCCAGCACTAAAGCACAGCAGAACTAGTAGGCAGAAGCGTGACTCACTAGCGTACGCAGTGGGACAGCTTGTCGGCACTACTGCTGACTCTAGCCAACATTATAAAACTCCAATTTTGATAAGTATCAAGAAGCAGATATACAAAACCTAAAAAACAGGCTTACGTGATGGATCCAGGAGATCCTCCGAGTCCCTAGGGATGGCAGCACACCTCAGCCATGCCCTAATCGATAGACATCAGTACATCTCTGAGACTTACCTCCCTCCCTGATTAAGTTAGTTTCTATTAGGAATGAATCCTGGCGCCTGAACAGAAGATTATGGCAGGCCCTGGAAGCCCAAAATCTCCAACCCTCGATTAATTCACAATTATCCATAAATAAATTCAGTGTGAATGCTATCAGCACATTCTCCTCCTTAGAATCCAACAAAAGTTTAGGAAAGCAATTGTTTTAGTAAAAGAACAAATGAGGTAACTACAGTATTGGATTATGCCCGTAAAGAGAGAAATCTTCAACTTCAGTGTTTAATTTGCACGAGTACAAGTTGTACAGCTACAAAGGAGCCCAAAGCCAAAACTACTAACACCAAATCCCAAAATATGTAAAAAGCAAGACTAGTCATTGATCGGGGAACAAAAGTCTGAGTACAAAGGAAGAAGCTGTTATTGAACTGAACAGGCATGGACCAAGGCTGGCCATGTGTGGAAGGACACTCCGGGTTTTGCAATGGGATGGCCATGCTCTCCTCATGCAATCTGGTACACACATGCTGAACTTCAGGGCCAAGGAGGAAGGGAAGAAGTCAGAATCATCTTAGACCACACAGGAGATTCATGTCTCAAAGATGCACTTGACAGTTGCTGACAGTATGTATGAGCCATTACAAAAAAACAGCGAGGCATCTGCCTCTCATTGAAAACAGGCTGCCATACATGCAGCATGCGACTGCAAATTTATGACGGCACGCACTGCAAAAGCAGAATACAGAGAACGCAGAACTGCCTGACTTGCATCTGACTGTGGTCCAAAGTACTTAAGATGCAATTTACTTCATATAATAATCATATCCATTTTGTGAGATACTCTGATGCACTCCAGAATTCAAACTGAATGTTACATGTGGTATTGATTAACGCGGATTTGACTTTTACCCACATATGAACTGTGCACCAGGCACAGCTAACATCCCTCCCTAGACTCAAGCACCTGACTTAGGTGCCTAAGTTAGAAGTGGTCAGCCTAGGTTCCCTCAGTAGGTAATGACAGCTGCAGAGATGGGATTTCCCACCTTCAACTACCTTCTGAAATTGCCCCCCCTTAGTGTCTCCATAGAGCACAGAGGGCATCTGCTAAGACAGGCAGTGAGAACACTTCCAATTAATACGTTATTAAATGTAGACACAGTTGCTAGAGCCTTTTCAGACCTAAATGACAGCTAATTTGTTCCAAATAAGAAAAAATGCCAATCAGAGCCCTGAATGACATTATGGATTATTTTCCTGGAATAAAAAGAGCATCTCCTCTTTATTATTGGAAAAATTGATGCAGGAGAAACAAAAAAGGATCTGAAAGAGAAATTCTAGATGTTTTTGTTCCTCCTCTGGTTAAAACCTACTTAGTCAAAAAGCAAACACAGTTGAACCCAAAGCTCCTATACCATACTTCAAGCCTGTAAAAATAAAGATTCACAAAGCCTATAATCTTATGATGCAGAACCTAAGTGTGTCCGAGCATGAAAACCAGAGAGCTCTGCACTTCCTGTGAACACAGACGTTACAGCTCTACCTCCTTCGTCTGGATGTGCAAGCAGTGACCTAAGAGGCTCCAAGAGAGCAAAGACTTTCAACACGGTGAATGAACTGTTTCAAATTGAGCACTTGGTTTGTTCCATCTGGTGCACTATAAATTAATCCTGGAAAGTTGTAGCTAAAGATCTGCACGACGGACTTGCGAATAATACCACCTTGGTTTCCATTAGAGGAGGTGAGGGGTTTAAGGGGCAAAGGGACAACCACCTACAATCCTTCAAATTGAAGAAAAGTATCTTGCTGCAGATTCCTACAGATTTTAAGATCAGAAGGTACGTTTTAGCAAAGATTCATTGTAACTGAAAACAGGAAACATAATTGAAGATACAGCCATTAAGTAAAAATCTTTGGCAGAAAAAGAGAGCTTTGGGGAAAAGGCAGCAAGGGCAATAGCTTACGAAATAATAGGTGAATGTGGTCAAAAAGGGGAATGAAGCATAGCAGTAGATATGAAGAAATAAGAGTGGGGAGAGAGAAAGAGAAACAGAAAGAGATAAAATGACGGTAAAAGAAGGAAGGCAGAACATATAAAAGAGAAAGATGCACATGAGGAAAAGAGATGTCTCAGGAGGACCAACAGTTCTTCATGAGAATGGGAGCCACGTTGTTACGCAACAGGACATAGCATTTTCTATATAAGAAGGAGTTTATTAAAGCTTACTTGAAGCCTCAATAAAAAAATCTGTGGGAGGAAAAAAAAAAAAGAGTAACATATTTCTTTCAACCTTTAAATCGCTTTTTAGGTCATATTTCACCCCCCTCCCCTACAAGTATTTTCCAGGATGGAATTTTCTTCTTCCCACTCCAGGATTTGGCGTGGGCAGAGCACCACAGATGCTGCTGAACTCAGAAACCAAGAACCTGATTCATTCTTTCCTTGAATCCTGTGCTATCATTTAGACTGGGACTGAGCAAACGTCAAAGGCTGCAAGTCAGAAAGACAATTTTACGCAGCTTGTATGTTAAATTTGCCCCAGCACAATGGTGGTACAAAAAGAAGAGTAAAGGTAAATCCAGCTCTGAATCTTTGTATGTTTGTCCAATATTTGTTCAAGAATACTTATTTTTCCTTCTGTTCCAGTAGACTTAAACTCTAAAATTCCCCTCAGTTTTGACTGCATGCAGAGGGCAGGTTTTCCCTAACACAAGACCAACAACTGTTTTTCCAGCTTCACAGAACAAAAATCCTTAAAATGAAGACAAACTCCTACAATCAATCAGCAAAGCCCTTCAGTCTGATAGCGTTCAACAAGTCCAGATTATTTTCCGTTCAGTTTCCGTTCATTTCAGCCTCAGCAACTGTACAATCACACTGCTGGGTATCAATTCGGTACTCAAAAAGGATTCTCAGCATAAGCTGTAAGCAGTCATATGATATAAAAGAAGCTGCCCCCAAGACAAGTGACACAGCAGTTGGATTTTTGAAAGCTGAGGCCACTTTCACTAAGAAAGATTCCTTGCTTACTTCATTTTAGACTTTAAAATAAACAAAAGCTCTAGCATTTTAAAAGGTTAGACATTTTTTACTCCCACTGTTCCTTAATAAAACACCATTTGTGTGGGAAAACAGCTTAGCGCATACTTTAAAAACAGGCAAATCATTAATTGATCCAACATGTTGGCAGTTTTAGAGAAATTTACTGGACAAGCACAAGCGACGCATCTGAAGTTTTGAAACAGCCCGAGCTTTACTTTAAGGGTGCGAAAGTATGCCAAGTTCCTACTATGTTATACTGCCTAGTAAATAATCTGTCATACTTAAAGTAGCAAGAAGTATTATCTGAACAGCTACTAAACCACATGCAGGTTATAAAGCACAGTTTTAAGAAGCTCAAGAGGTTAGGAGTTCCTTGTCTTACAAAACCAATGGAAAATACTAAAGAAAATCTTCCACCGATCTCATCAAAGAAATAAGAACATGCCCAAATAAACAGTTAATCTCTTAAGGAGGCGGCATGCAAGGGGTTCCTTCCAAAAGCACTGCTTTTGCATCAGCAGTATTGTAGCGTTAGTCAGGCAACAAATTGTTTTTCAGCACATCCGTGCTAGCTACTTTACTGACAGACTTTAAAATGTCATTAGAATAAGAGCCTGTTTTGCAGCCTTTCTGCGTTTCAATTTACCCCCAACTCTGCTAAGATTCAACTGGCATGAAGCAGCTGGGCATGATTAGTTACTGGATGCAAACCAAAATGAAATTTCACAATAGGTGGCATTTTAGTCCTTACAGAGCAGGCTGTTGGTATAAAAGAGCAGTGACCCCTGGCACAAAACACCATCCCTAAATATAAATCCGGTGATCTGTTTTTAAATCTATGCTATTTCAGCTCAAATGCTGTTACAAAAACAGTGGGTTTGTTTGTGGACATAACCAGAGGTTTGTGTTGTTTCTGAGAACTGGATTTCTGCTGCGTTAGTTGAGGAGCACACGTTGGGACCCAAGTACCTGTGTGCTGGCACTGTGAGCACCCCATCAGAGGGTTCACCCGGCGAGTGAAGCCCCCCGAATCCTGGACAAAACGTCCCATGTTCTCACCAAATCAAATACTTGGCTTTCCTGCCTGATCCCATGCCTTTTATGCTATCACAGGTGAGACAGTGGACATCGTGCCCCTACTTTATTGCACCTCCTGATACGCGCACATCACAAACACCACCCATCTCCTCTTGAGCAGGTCTCGCTCCCACAGGGCACCTGCCAGAGGACCCAACAAATAACGGGAGCCCCGTGGTGGGCTCGGGGTCCCATCTGTCCCTCCGATCAACCCAAACTTCGCATCTCCCAAACTTTTTGCCCCTAGAGCACTGCCGGCAGCACACCCATCGCTTGCCATGGGCACCCACCGCCCGGCGAGGCCTGCAGCCCTGCGTGCCGCCATCCGGGAGGTGCGAGGCCACCTTCCCTCCGGCTGGGGCAAAGCGGGGCGCCCAGCGGGGAGCAGGGCGTCTCACCTGCGTAGGGCATGGTGATGGTCTCGTTGGCGTTGCTGGAGCCCACGTTGTAGATGACGACGGCCGAGGCGTTCTGGGCGGCGGCGTGGCGGATCTTGTCCTTGTAGGTGCAGTTGCCCCGCGGGATGAGGGCCACCCAGCTCTTGCCCGGCGCCGGGGCGTTGAAGCGGGTGCCGGGGTCGCAGGCGTAGCGGTCGGCGGGCGAGGCGGAGAGGGCCACCTGCCCGCGGGCGTCCTGCTTGGGCGACTGGTCGCCGTAGCGCCCGCACTCGCTCTTCTCGCTGCGGAGCTCGGCGCTGCCGCCCGCCGGGTCGGCGTAGGTGATGTTGACGAAGGCCGTGTACCACTCCTCCTTCTCGGCCACGGTGAAGTCCAGGCACAGCAGATGCACGAAACAAAAGGACAGCAGCCATGTTGAGAGAGCCAGGCTGCGGCACGCTTGGATCACAGACATTGCCATCTTCATCTGCCGGCCCCCCCACCCGCCCCCCCGCAGCCGGCCGGCCCGCCCCCGCTGCCTGCGCCGTGTGTGTGTGTGTGTGTGTGTGTGTGCGCGGGTGTGTGTGTGCGTGTGCCCCGAGCGGGGCGGTGCTGCTCCCGCCGGGCGCCGTGCGGGGGAGGGCGGGGGGCCCTCCCTCCCCTCCGCAGCCCGCTGCCTAATTCATAGCGGGGCCGTTTGATTTCCTCGGGCTGGCCCCGGACGCGGCGGCGCCGCCCCCCCTCCTTCCCTCCCCGCTTCCTCCCGCCGCCCTGCCCGCACCACGCGGCCGCCTCCCCCCGCTGCGGGCAGGAGAGGAGCGGAGCGATGCTGTGGCGGCGGTGGGGGAGCGGAGGGTTTCCACCCGGCGCCGGGCCCGGCCCCCCGGGGAACGGGGCGCCGGGGGCCGAGGAGCGGCCCGGTGGCGGCGGCGCGGCAGCGGCACCTGGCGGGGGCCGGGCGCAGCGCGGCCGCTGGGGACGGGGCCAACGCACGGCGGCGGGGTCTGGGGGGGGGGAGCGCGGGCCCCCGAGGAGGCGGCGGTCGGGGCGCCTCGCCGTTAGGCCGGCCTGCCTCTGGGTCTTCCTTCGGGCCTGGCCTGGGTTGGGTTTGGCTTTTTGACTGCTGTACGACCGGGCAAACCAATTAGAAATCTTGCTGCCTCTGTTGCCCAAACGTCTGTCCGCTTTCCTGGCCACCGGCAGCACGGAGGGGTAGGTGGTCTAGGGCCAGAGCTAGATTCCTCATAAAAACAGGTCTGTGAAACATCTTAAGAATAGTGCTGTTGCTCTTGCAAACATGAACGTTGTAATGTACAGCTGTAGTCCCGAGCAGCAAAAGCCAGCAGGGAAAAATCCACACAGGGATAGTCACTTGTGTCTCTTCCAAAGTTACGTATATTTAAACGCATGTGTACAGGTTTTAAAGTACAGACAGAGTAACTTCCTATACAGCTGTGAATGTCACTGTCAAGCACGTTTACCAAAATCAGGTGAGCTCTGGCATGAGCACAACGTCTAAAGCAAAAGCTTCCAAAAATGACAAAGCAGCTCTCTGGAAACGCTCAGACTCAACAGACACAGGCAGAAAAGAATAGCCTAATCCTAGCTCAGTGAAAGCCCAGATTTGTGTATTTTAACATATAAAACACCCAAAAAGAGTTTTGGCCAAGACTTTCATACCAAGATAAAACAAGGTCAGATAGCAACTGACTCTGTCCATCTTAGTGCAAGTGAGCAGCAAAAATTCTGCTTTTCCATAAGTATGTTCAGTAACAGAAGGACATCTCACAAGATTAACACATATTGCCTATTTTAGCCACCTTGTTTTTAAAATGTGATGCTAAAAATGGCATACTCTTTGGCTGAGATGAGATGCATAAGTATCTCACTAGTGGCAATATTTTCCCGTTTCCAGTTGATATTCATAGCTGCCATTGATCTAAGCTGTCTTCTGTCAACAGCCTTAACCATGTTTTACACACACATGCTGCTTTGAATAGTTTTTTTTTTTTTTTTTTTAAACTTTGGGGAAATAAAGTGATTTTCTGAGGAAGAGTTACAAATATGGGAAAAAAATAGAGAAATGTATATGGAAGTATAGTGGGTTACCAAAAAGCTGCAAATCTACCAGGAATCAAGAGGACAATTTTGCTTGAAAGCCCATTCCTAGAGAAGTGAAGTCAGCAATTAAGATGAAAAACTTACCATGTAAAACTAATGTTGAGAAAGGAAAGTAGAGGGCAATCAACATTAATTAAAAAGTGTTGAGATTTTATAGAGGCAGCAAAATCCAGCAGGGAAAAATCCATGTCTGGCAGGGCTAGGGGCAATAAAGCATTTGTGTATTTGGAAGAGTAAGAAGTATTATTAGAAGAGAAGGCAGAAGAGGTATAAATGGGTGATAAATATTTCAGTTTTATATCTGGAAAGAAAAGGAGAATGTATTTCTCAGATCATTGACTCATAAAATAGAGATTAAGAAGCAACTCCTAAGAACATACAAAAACCAGCCAACCCAGAAAACTGGTACAAATGAATCCCAAAAGAGTGGGCTGGGGGTGGAGAAAATACCCAGCTCTCTGACACTACTTGAAGTAAATCTTGTCATAACAGGAAAATCTTGAAAGATTGACTGCTCAGTTTCCTGAAAAGATCCAGAAAACCAAATTATGGTGGCCACTTAGTTACAGACTGGTCAGTCTGGTGTTAACAAACCCCAACGAAAAGACAATAGAAAAAAAATCAGTTGTGTAGATGCCAGACAGTGTATATTTGTTTGTTTTAAGGGATGTAAGAAAACATGATTTATGTTTTTGAGAGGAAATTATCTGTGTGGTTAGTAAAGTTACACAGCCATGGTCATAACAGATTTTTGAAAGGTGTGTTATATAACGACACATGGCATTCTCATTACATATGTAACACATGAAGAACCAGGTAAGATGAGCTTAGTTGAAGTATAACTCAATGCAAAAATATGAATGAAACCACCACCCTCTCAGGAGCAGAATGGTATGTATGTATGTTATCCTGCACACAAAGGCAGAGTGGGAAGGAATTGTGCTATACTCCTAAGGAAAGGAAAGAAAGGGCCCGAAGAGGATGCAGCGATCCTCAGATGTTCCAGAGGAGTAACAAGTAGGAGTAGAGAAGCAATTTTCTCTCTGCATGAAGCATCACCGAGACAGATACTAGAAGCTGCCCAGTCTTGGTATCTGCATTTTTCAAAGGATATTGAAATACCGGAGAAGGTTAAGAAAGGAAACCTAAAAATGATTTTAAATAATTCCTCTCCGGGGAGAGATTTCAGGTGCCCAATCTATTCAGCCTTTCAAGAAAAGAGGCAATATGATCACATTATGGAAGTACCATCACAGGGATATAACAGCAGGTACTAACATGCTCTTTAAGCTAGGGGATAAAGGCATAACAAGAACCCAAATTTTAAACTAGACAATGCAACTTACAGCAAAGGTCACCGATTAAAGTGGTTGTCCATTGGAGAAAACTGAAGTGAACCTGCCCTGGGAAGTGAAACACAAGTTCATGTCAAACAAAAGATACCTCTGGTAAGTATACTTGATTGAAGTATAAGTATGAAATTCTTCACAGTGACTCTATAATCTAGTGGTTGCTTCTCACCTTAAAATGAATGAAAACAACAGACTATTTAATTAGTTTTGTTGCCAAAAGCCAAAGTACAATTAACTAGGTTAACCTGTTGATTTCCAGTCACCCATACAGCCGACGATGGTCCTTCCCTATTTTTTGTTTCTGTTCATAGGAACATCTGAGGTTCTCCCTTTGCTTTGCTCCTCAGAGAGCCAGTCTGGCCCAACACAACAACACCATACTTTGAATAAACATCCAAGCAGCCGTAACGTTTCCTCTTAGTCCCCTATGACTTTTGGCACCACCTTACCCTAGTCTATGCTCTCTCCTTCAGGAGAACAAACAAAAAACAAAACAAAACAAACACAAACCCTGTGACTTTTGTTCCCCCCGGCCTCTGCAGACACATACAAGGCACTCATCCAGCAGCATCACACATCACCTTGCCTGGATTACAGTGAAAAGCACAATCTCTATGTTTATGCACTATTGAAAAACATTTTACAGGATCTGTAACACTTTTTTTTTTTTTTTTTTTAAGCTCAGGATTTGTAGATATTTCAAGGAATCACCACTTGACTGAAATACTGACACTAAGCTGCTCACCTCTGCCTGAGCCTTCCTTCTGAATGGGCCCAACTAATTTGGAATTTAGCAATGTGTGATTAGCTGCTTTTCTGTGTGCTCTCCACGCCTTGGTTACAGTGAATTACATTTGCTGTGTTGTTAGATATCTTTCTATCTTGTTTGGTTCCTCTGATGTTCTTCCAGTTTCCTATGAATAATCTGGACAGTTCTTGCAATGTTATTTCTATTATTTTTTCACATGTATGTAAGGGTATCAATTGTATGCAGAAGGGCAGAGAGAAAGGATTGTTTCCAGGAGAACTCCAGATTCATGACATACAGAACACAGAAGATGGATTTAGGTAACAGCTGATTACGAGTAAATGACAAACTGAAATTCACTATATGACTACCTCTATTATGTACCAAAATAAATACATTGTTAATTTACCTTTTCACAAGGTAAAATTCATTACTTTATACCTCTTTTTGGTTTAAAAGTTTACTTGTTACGTTTACATTGTGCTAGACTGTGTCTGTTACGCACAAAAATTTTGAGCTGTCAGCTAGAAATTGCTTCTGTTAAAGGAGAGGAATCTCCTCCAGGCTGTTACGCTGTCGCCCCTCTGTTAGGGGATCCCATGGAGTTTTGTGGACCTCTGTCTGAGCCTGTTTGGACAATCATTGTCAAGAGTTAAAATGGTGAAGGTTTAAAGTAAGGTTAGGTTGTCTAAATTCTGACGAAGTAGGGATTTACCTGGAATTTCAGCATCTTAATGCAGAAGAATGACTGGGCTATACCTGAGATAGCATTGCCAGCTATTTTTAAAAGCGTGCTGGCACCTAAATTAGGTGTTTTGGCTCCCTTTATCATTAATGGCAAGCATCTTCAGCAAGCAATTCAGAGCATGCAAATGTGGTGTCTTATTGAATACAGAACCTAGGTGCACCCAAATGTTGACGATTCTGTGTTGATCTGGACACAGGCAAAAGCAAACCCACAGAAAATAGACACTGCAGGGTAGGTGGGAAGGCCCATCAGGGGGGCAGCTCTGTTCCCCCTGCATTCAACACAGTGAGCCCTCACAGGGGTAGGACCCCAACAGGTGTGGGCTCAGAGAGACTTGGGGTTAGAGCTAACTCCCAGGCAGCCTGAAGGCGTTTTGATGCTGATGGACAGCTGGAAGAGTTGACTGAAATATGATCTCTACAGGTGCTCAGGAAAATGAGGGCTTTCTCCTTCCCTAGCTATGAAACTGAAATTGATTCTTGCTTACAGCTGGAGAAGAACAGAAGAGATGTTAACACTGGGAAGCCACACAAAGGGTAAAGTGATACCTTCGCGTCACCCATTTGCTGCTAATACTATACTTTGCATTACAGAAAACAACACATTTGTTCATTAAGAGAGTTAATTGAGCAATACATCTTTTCATGACCTAATTAACACTGTTAATACTCCATCCATCTTCCGATTCATATGCTAATAGCTATATTGCTTGTCACAGAATTCTGCCTCATATTTGAATACTCCTTCATTCTTCTGCAAAATCGTTTTAATTACTATACTAGCTACTGTAGTTCTGGTTTCATTTACTTAGGTCAATTTAATATTTTTCATAACATTCTGATGCTCTAAAGAAATATTCAAAGTAAAGCTCCAGAGGGGGGGGAAAAAAAAAAAGTATTCCAGACAGATAAACTCACTGCTGCTATAGGAAAGGTTTAGTAGAATTTATAGGGAAGGTGACATTTTCATTTAAAAATTATGAAAAGTGTTGAAGGGAGCTTTATCTTGTTTGATCCTTATTAAGTTTTCATAGTGAGATGGTGCTCCTTGTGTCCCAGAGGCAAAATTGCCATGTCTTATCATATTTGTTTAGCATCTGCTTTTGTTATAGATATTTTTTGTAAAGTACAAGAACCCAGGAGATTGCTGCTGATGAACACCATTCTGCCTGTTCCTTCTTCAGTTATAGCCTCTTAAAAATAAAAAACATTTGAAAGAAACATGTCTCTTTTGTGCCATTTCTTTCTCTTCCATGATAGCTCACTCAGCTCCCTTAAACTTTCAGTATTTTTCTTGTTTATCATTAATTTAATGCACAGGCTTACTCAGCCCTCAGACAAAATACTGTCTTTTCCTTTACAATGTGAAAATATCAAAAGGTTAGCTTTCTTCATCTACTAGGTTATTTTCCTTGCTCTCCTTGAAAGGGAGTCATTTCAGCAAATCACTCAGAGAAAAAGTGAACTGACATAACCCAGCCCCAGCTTTGCAGAGTAGCCCAGGTGTTAGCACTGGGCTGGGATTTCCTGCCATCCCAAACTGGCTGGTTACTCCTGCACTACACCAGAAACCTCTTGATTTCAAGTGTTCGTACTACTGCTCCTTTTCTTCTAAAAAGCTACTGTTATTAAGCTTACCACCTTCCATAGCCCTCCAGCATAGGCAGATGGGCCCGGACTGCACTAGATCCATGTACCTTCATCTTCTTTCTTGAATAGTCAGCCACGTTGACTGGAGGCAGCCTTTAGCTTGTCTGGGGATAAGGATCACATTTTTATCTGCATCTGTGCTAACTGCTCTAGCGCTGACAGGTGCACAGAGAGTGAAATGCAGTCCTGCAGAGGCAGAATTTCTTCACACACACAAATTCAGGCTCCAAAATGGTGCCAGTTCCTAGTGTTTTAATAATCTTCCAGGGGAAATAATGCAAAGAACCTATAAGAAGGTGTAATTTATAATACAGATTCTTTCCAAAAAAATCCTCCCAAAAAATCAGACTGGAAATGTATTAGCCAAAACTGTGTAAAGAGCAGAATTTGCTGTAGAAGATGCATAGAAATGTGTGATTAGAGATTATCTGTGCCTCTGAATATCTGAATGAAGAGAGTCATTCTAAGTGTTAATTAGGTGGCTCATAACTTGCACTGTATAATGATAAATCTTGGAAGTACAAGTTGCCAGCTATATGCCATCCTCTAACGACTAAAAGAAATACTCAGTTCAGTCTCTGTGCAGGAAAACACTGATCTTGCCTACTGTGGACAGCATATATTAAATATTAAGGCATTTTGCAATTAATAGCAGATTTCTGCTTAACGTTTTAGAAACTTTCACAAACATTTCAGTGAATGTGCTGCAGAAGAAGTAATATGTACTCAAACAGTCAAAGTTATTCTCACAGACATCTTGCTCCTTTGGCAATCTGCAGTGAAGAGCGTGCAGAGCTACAGCACGCAACGTTCATCTCAGCAAGGCCACACCACAAGCTCTGGGTGGCATAGTCACAGTGAAAGATTCTTCTAGTAAGAGGCTCAGCTTTTGAAAGGACACTTCTAAAATTTTTCTACCTTTGCTGAAATGAAGCTTTTAATTGCCAGCACTGAGGGGACAGGCTACACGTGCACATCCTAGCTATGACTCAGAGATCGCTCTTACAAGCGACACTTCTTTTAGGTTTACATTTCCATAAAGTTAGCCCACTTAGACCAAAAGTTGAGCGTACCCAGTGACATCGAGTAGTTACTGTTTGTTAAGACTCCCACCTACAAACCTCTGAATGGAATAATGAAGAATAGATATACCCAGTATAACTGTGGGAATGTTTATGTCATAGTTCAGACATACGCAGACATTCCCAATCTCACTTGAAAGCAAGGTGGCACACATCTGGATTAATTGGGCATGTTTCCATACTAACACACCTCGCTGCTGAACTTATAGAGAGCATTTACACAATGCCACACAGGTCACTGCTAGGGGAAGAAGAAAAGATTTTTTGAGCAAATAGAGCAAAGAAAAAGATTTTTAGAGCAAATATAGATATTTGGCTAAATCGAAGATAGTAATATGCTGTGCTGAAAAAGATGCGTGGGGTTACTAATGGCGTTTTTTTCAAGAGTGAGTCCTGGGATTGATCATCTTTAATATTATCACTAATGGCTGTGGTGCATACAAACAAAATAGGAAAATGCTAATGAAATTCATGGATGACATAAAATAAGATGACATTGGTGATAAAGTCATGTGTGGAACACAGAATAATTATATTGATTGTACAGAGAGAAAAATGCGATGAAATTCAATAATGTGTAATGCCAGGTCATGAATTTACAGACTAAAAGTACATATTTCTGGTCTTAAATGGAAGCTCGGTGGTTGGAATACTGGTTCATTAGGACAGCAATGTCACAAAGACTCCACTAAAAAAAAAACAAAAAACTCAAATGTCTTAAAGGCCTTAAAATGCATTAGGAGACAGTCTGAGCAGTGACGGGGGGATACAAATCTCCTCACACGTGGCCCTCTCAAAAGCTTACCTGATGTCACCCGTGCAGGTCTGCCTAAGAGGAATTGCAGTTGGAAAAGATGCATAAAAGGGTGACTAGGAAAGCAAGGGAATGAAAAATTGTTTTCGAAAGGAAGTTTAAAACTTCACAGCAAGGGGAAGACTGAAGGGACTATAGTTGCTCTCTGATAGTACATCCAGAGGGCTAAACACAGCGGAGGGAGAACAGCCTGTAAATTGATCATATATAAATGAATACAAAAAAAAAAAGGAAGAAAATTTCTAATTACCTTTACTAAATACTAATCCTATACTAACTCTATTTACTAATTACTAAATCTATAACAGTGGAATTATTAAATGATTGCATGCAATAGCAGGGTTTGCTCTAGATGATCCAGGACTTTTGACTCTGACTATATCCAAACTTAATTCAAAAGTTGACAAGATTTTTTTTTCTTTTTTTTTTTTTTTTTTTTTTTCCCTAAAAGCAGCCTAAATAATACTGGAAGACACCAGATGGTGCTGTCACAGTTTTATACATGCAGTATGCCCAGACTTTCATCTTTACAGGTTATGGCCGAAATGCTGTGTAGCTGTGTCACATTTAGTATATTTTACTACGTTCCTGCATATGCCATTAACGTTTGCTGCTCAAATCTGCAGGTAAACAGGTTCTTAGAAGTGTTCAGAGGAAGCATTTTCAAATGTAGATATTAAAATCCTTCTTGAAATGGTATTTTTGTCACTGGCTTGAATGAAAGTTGAGCTGAATCCTAAGGATGCCAAACACATGAAAAGGATGAAAGCCTGGAATTTTGCCATCTTTTCTCATTTTCTTTCTAGTTTTTCTTTAAATTCAGTGGAAGTTATTCCTTACCTAGATTGTGAGTTGAGATGCAGCCCGTGAATGCTTTGAGCACACAGTTAAAGAAAAAAGTACATATAGATGTTATTTAAAATTTGATAGAGCTGAGGTGGGTTTTATTAATTTCAGGCTACCACCACTTCTCATCCCCTTTGTACTTTAGATATTTTTCCTCCTATAAGACTGGTCTTTAAAAACTGAGTGTTCTGAATTCAACACTCATAGTTCAGACATTTCATTTAGAGTTTAGATAATAGCCCTAGCCATTGTATCATGTCCTCTTATCTCATACATTTATAGGCTGTTTATCACTACAATTAGAATGACAGAGAAGTGGTCCACGTAGGGTAAGAACTGATGAATGATTTATAAGTACTTTTAGCAAAGAAGTAGTTCAAGGAAGTTTGCTCATCAAGTTCTAGTTCTTTCTTTTTTTTTAATATAAAATTGAGCACAACAGTTTGAAATTATACTGCCTGTTTTGTGACACAATTTAAACTCAAATTGCTCAAATCCCCTTATTACATTGCACCTTTATTTGGCATATGCCTTAGTCAATATCTGGTCTAAAAGCTTCTTTTTGCAGAGAGACTAAAAGTTTTGTTGTCATACAAGTCAATGTAATGGTTCGTTATAACATCGTCTTGGGAGAATAAAAGGCTTTTCTGGAGTCAGTATGGGTTTGTTTGTTTTTGTTGCAGACTGCAAAGTCTAATTAGGATTCCTGTAAGAGGGTCCATTATGATCACCTAATCTGCTTTTCTACAACACTAATGATATCGTTAACCTTTTGAATTGTTAATATTGTTTTTAATATTAAATATCATTCCTAGGTCCATGTTTTATAAGCCATTAAAAAATAAAAACAAATTTTCAACTTTTTAGCACTTCACAAATTTGCATTGGAGTTCTACCCCATTATACTTCTAAAACTTTGAAAAATATTTTTTGGTCTTCAAAGTAGTTTTGTAGGCATTCATTAGTTCACTCCAAAGCTCCCCATGAACATAGGCAAATATTACTTCAGTTACAAATCATTTTCCTCTTACTATCCAATCTATCAATAAAAATTAGCAAAATGTTTCAATAGGTGGTAAGGCTGTTCTGCTGAGGTTGTAGCTGACAAAAACATATATGAATGCAAAATACACATTTACAGAAGAACCCTAGTCCTTTCATAGGCACAGCCTTATTCTATTTTCTTTACCTTGAATGCTTTTGTCCTAAACAGAGTGTTTCGTTTAGTAATTGATTGGAACTACCAGTTGGTGAGTCTGACACACATAAGCCAAACAACAGAACAATTTTTCTCCCCAAATGCCTGTTTGCTTCCAAATGGTCTGGAGAGATCTAGGAGAAATATTTTATTATATTCATCTGATAGCAAGATTTTCACAGTCCAGGTTATAGAAACTCAGCTATTAGAAAATCATCCTTTAGACAAGTTTTTGAAAGACAAAAGGCTGAAATGATTTGTCAAGTAGCCCCCAACCCTTCAGCCTGTAAGGACCTCCAAATTCCTCAGAGAAAGCAGAGAGACCTTCTCTCCAGCCTGAGGCAGGAGAAACCTCACAGCCTCTCCTCAACTCTCAGGAGCAAAGGAAAGCAAAGCAAGTCCATGGCCAAGAAAAATTACTTTACACTCTTAAGAGTGGTAGAAGACTGTATGCCTGGTGATCTGTGTGTAATTTTCCATAGAGGTAGCTATACTTGTGAGTTTTCTGCCAGTGTTCTACCATTTGTTTAGTTATTTTCTTTTTATTCCAATCTCTTAGGATCAGGAGGTTCATGTGGCAGTATTTACGTTACTGAAAGGTCATCTGGATGTGTCCTCTCTGAGCAGGAATCACCTTTATATCCCCTCTATTTTTTAAAGCAGAAGGAAAAGTCTAACAACACGAAAATGCTTCACTTCCTCTGTAGATATATTTAACACTTCCAGGGCAATTACGTGGTACCTGGTAGCTAGCCAATCCCTCTGTACAAGGAAGCATTTGATAGACATCCTCAGAGCTAATCTATGGCTGCAGGTCAGCCCCCTGAAGAACTGACTGTTCACAGAAGTTGTTTCAGGCTGCTTTACCTGGTCCCAGAGATTTGACCAATATCTGTTTGCTCACAACATTTTAAAGTAAGCTGGGAGCTTACAAGAACTAACCACAGAACAGCATTTCTCTGCCTTTCTGAACTGGAGGGCTACTGACCCCTGGGAGGAAAAAGAAAAAGAAAGAAACAAACAAGAGAGGAAACTCCATCATTTGTGCTCTATGTCTGTTGAGCACCTGAAAGTCAGGACAATGGACAAGTGCCCGGCCTTGACATGGGTTAGGAATAGACTGTGACCACACTTTCATGTAACCACTGCTTCATCCCTCGTTGACTGTATAGTAATGTGCATGTGTCGTTGTTTTACAAATTCATTTTTCTTGCAGACCTTCTGGTGTCCTGTGTACCCTAATTAGGCCTGGACAGCAGGCTGGGTAATACCGCTAGATCATTGTGCCCACTAGACATGGAAATACAGCCACGAGGGTAGGTGGAAAATAAACATATGGTGTGCTGCAATGCTATAGATAGTACCAACATTTCCATATTATCTGAGAAGTATCTGTGCTGACTTAATGCACAGCAGAGTGATTTGTACAGAAAGAAGACGTGGTTTTAGTTTGTTTGTTTGTTTGTTTTGTTGTTGTTTTGTTTTGTTTTTCCCTTTGGTGTTCATTTTTTTCTGATACTCAACCTAGTGGTTTATTCAAGGGACCTTGGAAATGGATGCATTTTAGCAGCCATACAGTCTATGTGGAACACCATCCCACTTGTGAATGGTAACACACTGGAAGATGCAAAAAGCCCTACTATAAGACAATGTGAGGGTGACTTTTCCTGTCTTTGTTGCCTCTGGTTTATATTATACTGCCTTCCATATGGGAAGGCTTAAATCTTCAAGCCCAAGATCTTTGTTTTGTGCTAGCATCAGCCACCAGAAAGAGGTGTCTTGAAATACCTCACAGTCCACTCTGTGTTTTGCAATACCCACAGTTACAGTGACATCTCATGGTAATGAAGTCTGGATGTGTGCTTCTAACCAAGAGTTTCTTCCCAAGATTATTGAGAGGTTTAGATGTGCTCCTTTACCGATATACTGAGATTAGAATTTTTTGCTATTAGAATTTTTCTGCCTAGCAGAGGCAGAAAGGAATTCTAGCTATGATTTTGATACTATACAAAAGTTTCCTTCCTGAAACCCACTGAGAGTTTAAACCACAATTCTGACTTCCAGTTGAACACAATTTCAACTTAAATAATACAAGCTTTTTATATGATTAAAGATGATTTTGTAACTCTAAGGGAACATTCTAACCATGAAGTTTTGTTAAAAATGCTAGCCAGTGTGAATTAGATTATTTACAAGAGAGTATTTTAGAAATACATTTTTCACCAACCAACTAATGCAGAATGTTTAGTCCCTGTACTTCAGTCGGCATAGACAGTGAAAATACGGCACTTTTCTGTAGACTAACACAGTGTCACAATTTTTGGGTTGCACAAATTCAGTAAAAATTCGAACTCCTTCATATGCAGGACAAATGTGAAGTTTAACCATGCGACCACAAGAGGTCATCGTTGCTCCATGAGAACAGTTTTTGAGCAGTCTAGGATGAAAAACATTGTTTGTACACGTGCATTTGATTTACTCGATGCTTAAAGGAGTGAAAGAGCTAAACACAACACCGAGATTATTTTGTCTTTTTTTTTTTTCAAAAAGAAAAGATGGTAAAATCACAGCACACACCCTTCTTTAAGACCTTTTGACCACTGTCCTTTGTCCCATTCTCAACTTAAAAACAAACAATACCAATAAAAATAATAATAATAATAATAAACAGGTAAAATATTACAGAAGTGTTTCTCTCTACTTTGTTATTGGATACAAGCCTGTGTCACTAGCATAAGGATGCAGAAAAGTTTGAAAACTGTTTTATAATCGGAACCCTGCACAGATTCTCTTACCCTGATTACATCTAAATCTTGCCAATTACATTTTGCATAACATTTTGAAAGTTATAGACTTTCTTACCCACACCTGCACCTAAAAATTCTTATCTAGGCACACACCTCATGTCATAACAGGAGCCTTGCCCATTTCATGTCTTTACAGGAGCTTCCTTTTGTCTTGTCCTGGCAAATGCAATCTTGCCACATTTAGGTCAGTTTAGAGAACTGTTACAAGAAGGATCATCATCTTATCTTGTCCCTTTCTCCCCTTTTTTCTTATATCCCTCTGCCAGGTCTCCCTTCCTGGTTACACCAAACTGTACAACTTCTCCTTGAGGGGCATCTCAGGTTCGCCTCTGCAGCATCCTCAGCCACCTTGCCACCCCTCTGCCCATGCTGCCAGCCTGTGCTGTCCACTCGGTCTCCAAAAGGCACTGACATGCTTTTTTTCCACCTGCTTCACGCAGAAGAGTGTATCACTTTGTTTTTACTCAAAAGCCTCCTTAAACCCGATGGTAGGTATTAAAATTGCAAAATATCCAACTTGACGTAGTAAGGCAACCAATATGCTCTGGCCACTGCCAGTTCTTACCACATTCTTTCCCACTCCTTCTCGTAAGGTCACATGTATCCAGCTGCAAGCTCTTTTAAAGGGAACCATCTTCCATACTGTTATGATCCCTCCTGCAGCAGGGTCCAACTCCATTCTAAGGGCTCCTATGCAATGAAATCAAATAGGCATGGATTAAGTGTCTGAGTTATGAGGGAAATGGCTTGTATAACTTATTTATCGTGGAGACATGGTAAGTCTGGGAATGGGTCTGAATGTCAGCAAAGTCCATCTGGGACCTACATGGCTCCAGAGCATGCTTCCAAATCCAGTCATGATAGAGACAACATCAAATTCACTGAAACCAACATCAAACTCCCATTCATTTTCAGTAAAGCTGGGATTTTATCCTCAGCAAGGTAGGCAGTTCAGAATCACATCAGCACAAAGAAATTGTTGTAGTGGCCATAGTCTCATCTGGTGATATCACCATGGAAACCTCATCACAGATCAAAGCTAAGAATCCAGTACCATTCAATTAGCACCAGTGTCATGCTACTCTCATGAGCAGCTAGGAAAATTTACAGGTTATTGAAACACTAAAAGCTTGCAGCACAGATGCCCTGAAAGGGAAGAAAGCTACTTCATTAGTTTCATGGATATATTTCTACATGCAAAGTTTCTAAGTATAGAGTGCATTTGTTGTTGTACTTTAAGATGATTTTTAAATAAAGAATTCCCAAATTAATATTTATTTCTGATTTTATCCATAATAGCCCACAATTTTTCCAACTAGTATTGCTCTCAACTAACATTTGAGAAATAGAGATTCAAATTGAAAAAGAATTATGTCGGAGAAATATACGTACTGCTGATGATATACATTTAAGTTGCAATGCAGACAAAATGTGTTAGATATTTTGAATGCTTTTATACAATTAATATATAAGTACAGTATTTTTGGATTTCATTTGAAATCTGCAATGCAGTGACTAGCTCTATCAAACAGATGACTTTCTCCTCATTTAGAGTGTTGGCTATTTTTCACACTGTGATTCATAGTCTAATGTTCACGTACTCTGAATACTCTGACTACATTACTAGACCTAATGAAATATATTTTTGTTACATCAAGAGGACTACGATAAAAAGTATAGCATCTATAATTTTCTAACTTTTTAGAGCTACTTCTTGTAGTGTAACAAAAACAGCTCCAATTGTTTACATCTGAATTGTATTTCACATGAAAACTTCAACATACTTTGAACAGGCAAAATTCTCTCAATTCTTATATGTAATATTAGCTTTAACGTAAGGTTTCATATCTTTCACTTACCATCAAATGAACACTGTCTGCTAAGTAGTATTCATATCACAGATATTGTTAATTAATGCTGGAGTATTACAAAGCTACACTAGCTTTCTTAACTCTGCTAAATCAGTTATTTTATGCCCAAATGACTCCCACACAGCTCTGCAATCAGTAGTGAATCCAGGCCCTTGTAGGTAGTTCAAAGTTCATTATCATTCACTTCATGATATGAGGACAAGTTTGTTTGCTCGAGATGACAGGAGATTGCACACCTCACCCTCTTCTCTCACACAGTTCCTCCTTAGGGAAGCACCCACGCACCCACCATATTCTGTGGCCTTCCTTCTCTCTCACCCACAGACCTGCTTTTGCTCAGTTTTGTTGAACGAGTTACTGCTTCAAAGCAAACAAATAATAATATGACATATTTAGCAACTGGAATTTCTTGCATAGGAAGAATTGCCATTTTACTTTTTCTCCTGTTTGCAGGAATCATCTCTGAGATCAGCATGGAAGGCATGAAAAGCTGCAAGGCAAACACAGCTAAGAGCTGGAAATGCAGAAAATCGACAAGTCTCACAGAGCAACAAGTGACTGGTGATTTCCAGGGCCACTGCAATGCTGTAACTCTGTGGGCTGAGAGGAGGTGGGAGGGCCACCCTTAGGCCATGCAAGCAACCTTGCCCACTCGTTCCGGCCAAGGGCTGGAGCAAGGTTATACCACCATGGACCCACAGCCAGAAGCAGAGACTGAGCTAATGTCCAAGTCCCACGAGCTCAGGACAGAAGCCGGGATGCCAGCCGACAGCATGGTACAGCCACCACAAGCTCAAGCCGCTGCCTAGCCAGAGGAGGCCCCGCAGGAGGAAAGACTCCCGGGTGCCAGCCACTGCAGGGACACCCCCAGATGACACCCCTGGGCTGGCTGAGAGGTTTTGCTCATCAGTCAACCGCCAACAAGCCTCAGCTAGGGAAAACCTCACAGCCCTGTCAGTCAGCAAGGATGGTATCTTTCAGTCAATAACAAACAAAAGCTTTTGAGTGCTGCTGATGCGCATTAGGCTATAGGAGGTGACATCTTCTGTCAGAGGATGGAAGTGGAAGGCCTGTTTCAGTAAGATTCCCAAAATGGAAGGAAAAAAAAATGTTGTAACCCATTTCCAAGCTGGGTAATTGTATTTCATGTTTATCTGCATATATCTCTGCATCCTTATTTTCCAAGGATGCCTGTAGTATTCCCACACGCTATTTGTTAGCCGCAACTGCGTCACAAGAGAGAGAGCTGCACGACAGAGATAGGGTAGCAAACTCTCTCCTGATAGTATTTGACTAGCTTTCAATAACTGCTTTGTTCTTAGATGGGCTGTATTACATAGAGTTCTCTGTAAGCCTCTAATGTACTTTGCTACACAGCAAGGATAAAATATCAGCAATAAGAAAATGACTCCAAACTTTACATCAGCTTCACCTCTGATGCAAACAATGCCACCTGCCAGCCCCAAAACGTGTGGATGAGATCAGCACCAGGCTGAAAAGCAACTGTTGAAGTTGAATCCAAGGAAGTCTGATGTAATGGCAGACTGAGATTACTGAAAAGAAAGAATTTATCATTTCTTTAACTTTCAGGACCACCTCCCAGTGCTCTTTAAGTGGCTACCTAATTATTAATGGGAAAAAAAAAAGAGCATCATTCTCTAATGAGTGCTGCTTCAAAAACTGTGCCTTGCCTTCTTGGGGTGAAACTCAGACTCACTCCTTACCTTTGTGACACCCGTGGTGAAAGAAACAGCATTTTAGCAAAGCTCTGGTAAGCTCCCAGCAGAGGTCCAGGTACTCAGAGCTCAGCCTGATGCAAGCACACTGCTCAAGCGGGGACTGCAGAGCTCTGCGTCCCCTTGTGAAAGCCCCCCATGGGAAAGGCCTGTGACAGAAAGGACCCTGCACCTAGCAGGTTCTGCTGACTTTGTACTGTTCCTGTATCGTGATAATTTGTGTTTCAAGATCACTACACCAAGCTTTAGGACATTCATGTCTTCCTAGCTGAATTTCTGAGGAAAGCTCTCAAGTGTCTTAATTCTTTGTATTTTATTCACTCCCGAATGCCTCTCTACTCATCTGCAGAATGGCCCACTCACTTCATGCCAGACCATTACAGGTGGGAGTGATCACATCCAAGAAAAGGAGAAGAAAGGACAGACCTGCATGTGAGGGGACAGTGACACAAATGAACCCCTGAGTCCCGGTAGGATGCAGGGGCAGACCCTAGGAACATCTTGCTGGAAGTGCCAGACTCGGCAGGGCTGCATGAAAATGCAGCTAGGTGGAGCGTAATGTTAACACATGCTCAACGAGTGAACTCTCACCCTTGTATTCTCCCAGTGCCTTCAGCAAATATTTGCAGGCTGTCACTCATATCTTACACGTACTGTCCTCATTGCCAAGCGCCTCCAATCCCCACCCCAGCAGCGGCTGAACGTTACAGCCAGTGCCCGATGCAGTGCGAAGCTAGTTAAGTCCACCAGTGGCCACAGAGACACTTGCTGAGCTTCAGAGCACCCACAATAGGGATATGTGCGCAGGACTCCGAGTGCATCGCTTCTACCTTTCACACAGCTGATCCCATTTTTGTGTCATGTTTTTAAGGATCTTAATTAGGGGTCTCTTTGGTCTTCCTGGGAACTTTAAAAGACCTGTGAGAAGCTGTTGGGACACTGAATTTACTTCAGTCCCTGAAGTCTCATGAATAAATTCAGCGAGCTATGTTTTTTTGATAATCCAGTTATTTGATAGCCTTAATTAAACCTTTTTAGAATGACTGCAGGCTCTGGATGTTATTTATTCATATTGAAGCACAGAAACAGTCACTCACGCGTAGAGATCCTCAGCGACTCACAAAATGACGTGTTTACTTATGCATAGCAATCCTCAGGAACTCACACACTGCCACACTCCTGCCCGGACACACTCGGTAACATGCACAGCGACAGGCTGGCCCAGAGCACTTATTTTAGAAATCCTCAAGGGCTCCCACAAGGGCCTCCTCTTCCTCAGAGCTGAAAGCAAGACTCCCCAGTGGCTCCAGCCCATGCTGCCAAACACACTCACCCACCTCCTTCTCTTAGCCCAGCCTTTTCTCACCACTGTGGCATTTCCCCGTTGAGGGTTTCCTGAGGTCACTAATGCTCTTACAAAAGATCTCATTTTCACTACCTTCACATTTTAACGTCTCAGTGCCAAGGAGCTGCTATTCTGCTTTTTGATTTTTATTCTGTTTTGGTTTATATGGAAATTTTACATTAAACAAACATTACATGACAGTCAGAGGGATGAGAGGGCTCAGGGGATTGGTAATGGGCTGTGAAGCCTTTCCTTTCTAGGCCAGTGCTCCAATTTATTCTAGGCTGTTTTAGCTGGATTTAATATTGGAAAAAAGGTGTGCTCACTTAAACGGTCTGAGTTCTCTGAAACTAATTAGATTTAAAATGAACTGACCAGTAACAAAAATACCACTATGCAAATAAATTTCACCAAGCAGCCACTTGAAAAAAAAACAAAACAAACAAACAAACAAAAAAACCACCAAACAGAAAGAACATTTTACTTCAGCCGGCTAATGATACAAATGGAAGTGGTCTAGAAACATACTGACTGCCAGGGGCAACTCATCCATCTTCCAGCCCGAATCTGTTACACAACTAGCTTTTGTGGTATGCCTGGAAGGTCTTCAAGCTGGAGTGGGTCAGACCAAGAGAAGCTGGCAGTGACCAAAAGTTATTGCTATCTAACTTCACTCGCTCGTCATCAGGCAAACAGCAAACTCAGCCCAAAGGCCCCATTCCTTGTAGACAAATATTTAACTTCACATAAAACACAGAACCACATCTCGGCTGAAGATGGCATCATCATTTGGTACTTGCCCAGATTCCCAGGCTGGCCAGTGGCATGAGAGTAGCAAGAGGGATAATAAAACAACAACCCCTCAGACACCCTGATGATACTTCCACTGCCCCGTCAGACATGCACTCAGCGCAAGGAATGCACAGGTACAATGAGTTAGAGGGAATTTCCTTTTGTCAAAAAGAACAATAACCTAGGAGAAACTGGTAAAGAAAATAGATGCCAATCCAAGATGTTATTTTCAGAAACCGCTTGTTTTTCTTTATAGTCCTTCTGTAGTTTTACCTCAGGTACATCACTGTTGCCGTTTTCCACCAGTGTTTTCAATAATACATAAATACAGTAAAATACTTGAGACAAACCCTTCAATTCCCCCTTATGCTCCATCAAACAGGCTTTGTGATGAATTGTAGCATGATGCTGTTGAAAACACTGGGTGCAATTCTGTCCTTTATCTATAATGCTTTTCAAAAACACAGCAAAGAAAAATAAGAAAGGACCTTGTTAAGTTTATGAAAGCAATTATAGGAGCTCCCTATCATATCAGGGAATTGAACTGGTGATGCAAAGGGTCTCTTTCAGTCCCATAAATCAACAGCTAAACCACCCGTGTTGTATACCATAAAGCGAACAATCAGTCCTTCAGTTTTCATTAGCTGAATATATTCAGTATTTAATTCAGCCAGTGCTCAGTACCACTGATATTAGACTCATCTAAATGGAGCTATAATTAGACAGCAAAACTATTCAGTTCATATTTGCATAAGTTTTCTACAACTGAACGCTGCTGAACGAGGAAAAGGCACAATTAAAGGAGAAAGACTGCCATCTGGTAGGAAGTGACATGAGAGGGGAACATGTCATGCAGCTTGATAACTGAGGAAAAACGTGGAACAGCTGAAATGCTGATTTTTTTTACCACCAGTATTTCAGAAATATGGCAACAAATGGCAAAAAAATACTCTGCCTCATCTAGGCCATAGTCAAACTGCCCTTGAAGTCAGCAGGATCCTCCTATTCAGTGGACACTGGGTCCTTGCAAGGAGAATTGTTAAGCCTGGGAAAAGGCTGCCCAAGGCGGTTGTACAATCTCCACCCTTAACAACATTTAAGACTCAGCAAGACAAGGCCTGGCCAGCCTTATTTGATGTGGAAATTTTCAGCAGGACAGTTGAGTGGGTGACTTCCAGAGGTCCTTTCCAATCTTATTTCATCTATTATTCTAATAACATCCATTCTAAACGAGAAGAGAGTTTCTTGTCATCAACGTGTGAGGCTAGAGCACAGGTTTTCTAACGCTTAACCACCATCACTCCGAGCAATTTTTTTCCATACACCAGTTATAACTTCCCATGCTGCAGCTTGTGACCACTGCCTCACAGCTTACCCTTGAGAAGAGTCTGTCTTATCTACAAATTCTCTTTAGATCCTTGAAGACAGCAATTAGATATTTTCAGCCTTCCCTTCCCCAGATTAAACAACCTCCAATGTCTTCATACATCACACTCTACAGCCCTTGAATCTTGACACTCTCCCATTGTTGTTCTGTCTCTTGTACTGTGTGGTCCCAGGCTGTAAAGTTTCATACCCATTTGTTCTCGTGACAGAACAGGCTCTTTGCTCCCTCCCCCTTACTTGGGGCATTTATCGATTGATTACAAGCCACCCTACCCCATTTTGACCTTGCATTTTGCAAGGTACAGGACATTTTTTTAGCCTCCTCTCATGTGACAGGCTTCTTAACTGCCTGATCGCCTTGGCAAAGGTTCCTTCCACTTGTCCATATGAATTCTTTTTCTTGAACAAGGATAAATGGATATCAGCTGGTACACACACATAGTGGGACTTACGGGAGGCCTACAGAATCTTGAGCCCCTCTTTCTTCTCTGCTTCAGCATCCAACAGTGCAACACATCCTTTTAACTTATCTGGTATGACTGCAGCTGCCCAGCCTCCATTTTAGATCAGGGCTGAACAACGGTACTTAACAGTACCAGATATTATAGAAAATGTCTTCTGAGATCTTTTTAATACCATTAACTCTTCCCTAGGTCTGCTGGAAACACCACCTTCAGCACACCCTAGGACCTTACCTTCTTTGGCACCAGCAGCCAGTAGGCACCCTGGACAGGCTTCATAGGCCCTAGCTTTAGCAGTCTGAACAGAGCCATCATCCCATCCTGAGAGAAATAACTGACCTCCTTCAGGTGCCCATCTCTCTGTTGATTAGCGGGAGAGCCTGGGCAACAAGCTCAGACTGGCGAGCTCATCATTAGACAGCTGAAGCTAGGTGAATTAATCTCATATCCTGTGACCAATTAAAACATTCACATCTTTCATTTTGCTCTGTCACTTCCATCTTACAAGCCTCCAGCACTGCAACAGAAATTCTTGTCATTAGTCATCCAGCCTGACCTTGATTTTTTATTTCACTTCTCCCATTTCTGTCACACAGGTGCTGTTTATTTCTAACAGGTATCTCCCTCCTCTTCTTCACTCCCAAAGCCTCCTAGAATCATATATGCAGAAAATTCATCATCGTGTGCCAGCCTTTTGATGGGGTCAGATGGAAGAGGAGCAAGATTATTTATGGCGTTACAATCTCATCACAGAGAAACAATACTAATAACTTGCCACCAGCCAAGTTCATATTCCATCACAAATGATTATTGCTTACCCCTTTTGTTAGAAAATGGGTAACTGATTAGTATTGCACTATTCCCTGACCCCAATGTTAATTAACCTATGACAATTAACATATGATACCACATTAAATGCTTTACAGAAATCCCAGCAAGTTAAGCTTTACTTCATTGCTTTCATATTAAAAAAAGAAAAAAAAAAAAAGGAAAAAAGAAACCAACAAACTACCATGACAAAATGCTGCTCAGTTCTTTGTTGAAGTGATCTGAGAAATGTGAAAGTGTGCAACTTGACTATCATAGGAAAGATTAATAGATTTTAATAAAGTGACAGCTGAGTGGGCTCCCTGAACAAGGACTCTAATCATTTAACAGCAAAGTCTTTGTCTTTTCTCTCCTGTTTTTTTTTTTTCTTCCTTTTTTCTCCCCACTAAATTTCACATTTGACCAGACAAAATAACCGTTTAGAAAACTTCTTGGGAAATAATTTTGCAGGGGTAAGATTAATGATTATAAGCATCAGGTACAATGGAAGGGGCAGGGGAGTGGAACACACACAAAAAAATCTTTCCTGCACCCGAATCAAGAAGGCCTGTTTTAAAATATTGTATTTGAACATGCCAATTCATTCTACATCAGTAAAAAATTTTGCCTAAAGCTCTTTTATTTGTTTCCTTTTCCTTTATATAGTTAAATCAGCATGGATACATATCTACAGACAAAACTATCTTAAATCAAACAAATATTGACATGACTTTTAAGGTCAGTTGCTGTGAGGCCAGGCTTTAAAAACAAATTAAATTTGATGTATGCTGTTTCAAAGGTCAGTTAGAAAGGTATAGGCTGCACCCATTTTGCAATGCAACCCCCAGGGAGGCAAACATATTGAATACTGCAAGGAGACATTGTGATAATGAAGATAATTAAGGTAATAGGTAGGTAGGTAATAGGGGCTTAATTAGATCACAACAAGCATGTTATTTACAGGCAAAAGAAATCACAGTGCATTAAAGTAAAAGTAAATTACAACAATTCAGGTCAGTATTTATTTCAAGTCGATAGTTAACACGCATTATTGTATCTTTAAAGGAACTGAAATATTACAGCAAAATGCAGTAAAAATCTTTCATTCTCACCAAGCCACAGTCCAGTGTCATTGCATACAAAGGCCCTATCTCTCCCAGAATATCGTTGCTCTGATACAGGCTGTACAAACACTTCATTTCCTGATTTTCCTCACTGATCTCAATAACTTTCAATAGTAGAAGCGAGACGGCAGGAACCCTTTGTTATTACCTGAGTAGCTTACAGAATAAATAAATGTCCATCCCCAAAACCAACTCTCACTGGAGAGACACAAGTTCTATGAGATGAGCAGACGAAGGAGTGAGAAGGGCAGTTCTGAAGACAGTACACCATCACCACGTTGCAATAGCGCTACCCAGTTTTGTCCCTGCAAAAGCAACTCCCACCTTCCCCCAGACAACAGTTCCCAACACTTTTTTTCGTTTTGCTGAATTATTCCAGTTTGAAATTTGTGATTTTACTGCCTAAAAACCATCAGTCTGACCAACAGTCAGTATGTAAACCACATTTTGCTCTGCCCTGCCAGACCCTGAAAAGGTGAATGAAAAAGGGAGTGAGACAGGAAGAGATTGTCTAAAATCTGGCTGTTCTGCACTCTGGACAGAAATTTTTCTTGCAGGTATTCTGATTTGCTAGCATCCTGTGGCCTTTTATATAGGGTAAACTATCTTTTTGAGATGCATGGCACTGTAGTAGAGTAAAACAGGAGTGAAAAACAATGGGTGCTGCCGGGACACCTTTAACATGTGAGTACCAACCAGGACCAGCTGTGCTGCCCCTGCATCATTTAGTTTACCACAGTGACTTCCTCTGCACATTTTCACTAGCTTTTACTCTGCAGGTAGCACAGCTTAGGGTTAAGGAAGTCACCACTGCTTGTGTTGTCCCGCAAGCTCTTAACTGCAGAAATACCTGTGTCAGGCAATGCAGGGAGGCCCTCACAGAGTCTTGTCCTATTTTCTCAGCTAGACAGGCAGTGGCTGCTAACTGATGGACGACAAGGTAATCTACATATTTTGATTCTCTGTAGGATAACAGGGAATGAAGATGTTCAGTTCAGAGAGATGCACACACTCCTTCTGTGGCTGCTCTCACAGCAGTCACTGAAAACATCTTTTAATAGGGGGGTGACTCTCACTACTTTCTGCACATATATTTGAAAAAAAAAAAAAAAGTCTGCAATAATCTCACATATTATTTCATTACATGCATGTTCCCCAGAGAGTAGTCCAGTATTGCTAATGGAAATTGCGTGAGCTCTAAATGGGCTATCCTCGTCTCATTTTCTCTTATTCACTTGTATTACAGCCCTGGGCCACTTTTACCTGTTCTGAAAATAAGATGTTTTACCATTCAGGATTGAAGTGACCGACTCCTGCCATCTAGAGGGTGGTTCGTGAAACATAAGCAAGGCAGATACAGTTTCCCAGGATAAAATAAAGCTACTTGAAAACCACTTACATGAGACTAACATAGAAATCTTAGTGGCAGCATACCTCCCTGTTATGTTTCCTTTTTTTTTTTTCCTAGCTTTTTCCCTCTTTTTCATTCATATGTTTGCTTATGTAAAAAATGCACGTTCAAATGGAAGGACAATTGTAATTTCCATGGATGTATCTGCAAGTCCTTTCTTCAGCAGCTCCACTCATTCATGAAAGTGGATTAGCAGCCTAGAATAGTTATTCTAAAAGAGATTAAAACTTTGTCTGCCCCCCCCTCCCCCCCAATGCTTTATCAGTTATTCTCACTGTGTTCTTGCATCCATGGCTGCTTAAAACAAACTGGAATGGTCACAACCAGAATGAAAGTATACTAATGATTCATGGCATTCATTAAGAAAAATGAGGGCATTCATTAGAAAACTGAGAATGACATGAAAAGCTTTAAGGTCTTACGAAAGATCACATTTTCTACTTAAGGTGTTAGTTAAATAGTATGTAGCCATGGTTACTGACAGTAATTAAAAATTATTTCTCCACACACTTTCTTATAATGAGAAACGTCCAGTTAAGCGATCATCATGAATTTTTATCTTAAACAATAACACATTTTTCTGTGCATCCCAATAACCTGGTGTGAAGGTCACATCTTGAAGGAAAAGCAAGACAAGCACGTAAATTGTTACGAGATACAACCCTGAACTCCCAAAAGTTACGAGAATCTCGATGGAAAGACAGTGGTGCCCGTTGAATACCTGTCTCCCTCTTTAAGCCAAGATCACACACCTAACTAGCAGCCAACTTCCAGTAAGAAATGCATGACCAAGCGCAGTGTGGAGCAATACAACTAACCCACCTGAATGGATGATCAAAGAACACTAGAAATACAACAGTGCCCTAAGACTAATATGTATGAAATATATATCATACGCTTCTCATCCTAGGCAAAAGACTATAAATGAATTATATTGCAACGTAACTGCTCTCTGATCCTTCCACTCGTCTTTATTTAAATAACTATCAGATACATTGTCTAATTATTTCCACAAGGGATTTCTAGGCAAAATGCACAAGAACAATAAATATGCATGTAGGAAGAACTTACAATATTAAAAGGAATCAAAGACATCCTTGGTCCTTTCTGTTTCTGCTTGTGTCGTATACAGTTTACAATGAGGAGTTAAGCAAAGCCTCACTGTACATAAAAAGAAAGGGGAGCAGGAAGCCCACAGAGCCATCCTCATCCCAAACTTTGTACCCTTCTCACCTCAGGCAGATATCTTCCAGGCGCTCCAGCCAAAGCAAGCTCCAGAGCTGGCCGTGGTGGCAGAAGTCAAGCAGGCACCAGAAGGTCACAGGCCTCCAGGCGGCTCAGTGAGGACAGGAGTGGAAAATGCTGAGAAACAGACCTGGATCCAGACCCCAAAGGCAGGTTGGTCTGCGGCAAGGGCTTTGGTGGTAATGGGAGCAATCGCTTCCCTGCTTGCTGTGTTGTATGCCTACTGTTAAGATTAGAGAAGACGTTATTTTGGAAAAATACGGAGCTACTGATAAAAGTTTTCAGAGAGACCTTTTCAGGTGCCAACCTTAATGGGTTACAGTCACAACTAGTTGTTGCAATTAGTGCATCCTAACAGCTGGTCTTTCCTCAGTGAAGGCGTGAGGGCAATTGCCATGAAAGCACACAGGGATTAGGGGTGGAATGACCACCGAACACTGTCATCCACACAAATGCTTTGTAAGAACTTTTTCAGTGAGGACAAAGCTGCAGTTACACCAGGAGCACATCCTCAGTGAGGGGAAAGCCGCAGTAACGCCAAGGGAACGTTCTCAGTGAGGAGAAAGATTACTTTAAATAGGATCAGCAAAAAAAGTAACCCTCTTTTAAGAGGTGGGTTTTTTTTTCCCTCATTTCAGGACACAAACACTCATGTGGAGGCAGCAGCTTTTTGTGTGCATGTGCGTGTGTCCGAGAAGACGCAAGCGGACAAAAGCGGCGTTACACGGCCCACCGCGGCCCCTTCTCCCCGGCCCTGGGGCAGGCTGGGCCCCAACGGCCCCGACCAACGGCCCTAACGGCCCCAGCGGCGGTTGGAGCGGAACCTTCGTGCCTCGGCGCGGGGCCGGGCCGGGCCGAGGAGCGCTGCCGGCTTCCTCCCGCTGCCGGAGCCCGGCGGGCGCTGAGGGGCGGCGGGGGCTGCCGCCGGGAGCCGGGGGAGCTGCGGGGGAGCGGATGCCGCGCAGCGCCGAGGTCCAGGTGGGGAGCGGGCGGTGCGGCGCGGCCTGGGGGCTGGAGGCCTCCGCTGGGTGCGTGGCGGTGCGGGGAAGGCAGCCGGTTTGTGTGGCTTCGGGCCGGCGGCTGGGCCCGGCTGCGTGCCCCGGGCCGAGGCGTGCTGCCGGGGGGCGGCCGCCGCCCTCCAGACCGTGCTGGGGGCACCGCGGTGCCCTGCCCGGCCAGGGGCCTGCTGCCGCCGCCGGGCGTTTCGCTAAAAGACGGAGTAACGCCTTCAAATCACGCTTCCCTGAAAATTACTTCGTTATTAGGTAGGGAGGAATATCAGCGCGGAATACTGTTAGCACAGATCTTATTTTAATCGGTGTTCGAGTCCTGTACAACGCTTGCCAAGTGGTGAAGCAGGTTTCTGTGACTCCAGCATGGAAGCAGACGTGACCCAGCGACCCCCATTGGTCTTCTGGTAAAGAATCTAGAAGCTGTCTGATGGTCACAGACGAGAAGTGCTGGAAGGCAGAAGGCTGCTTCTCTCCATATTTGTGTGGTGGGACAGGGGTATCCCAACTGTCTCCCAGCTGAATGTCTTGTTACAGCTGTTCATTACGTTTGTGACAGTAGGGAGGTCAGCGTGGCACCCAAGTCAGAATAATATGACACGAGGGAATGTCCTGCTCAGCACACAAGATCCAGATGTGTGCTGGTGCAGTCTGCTTCCCTGTCTGCTGCAAACTGACCACGCGTCTTCAACGACTCACGAAAAATAATTGCAAAGAGGGGGAAAAAAAAAGCCATAGGCATGGTATAACCCCAATGGAATTTAAATGCCAAACATAATTTATGTATTTTAAATAGCACAGTTTGTGTCAGGTGAAATACACTAACAGTCTTTGGCGCTGTGGTGGGAACCCTGATGTCTATGCCTGTGTTTACCATAGCAAGCAGCGCAGCCCATGAGGAACAGTAGTGGGACTTTTACAGAATGATGCACAGTGCTGAGGACACAGTACGCAGCCACTCACCTCTTACGTGCCCTCCTGATGACAGGACTCAGCTTTCTCTACCACACCTCAGCTGTTACGCTAGGAAGTCACGCTCACCCCTACTGCTGCTCCAACCCAGTCAATCTGGAACATTTTGCTCCAGAGTAGAAAATTTCAAATGGTAGAAAAACCCTCATGCAGAGCTGGTTGTGGTTCAGGAGTTCAGGTGCTCTGTAGGTCAGCAGGTTCATACCTTCTTGGGCTGAGGAGGGATCCAGGTATGGACCTACTACATCCTGGGTGGTTTCTCTGGCAGCACTGTAGATGGAAAGAAGCAGGGTACAAGGGTACACAAACACACACAGTGTGACAGATAGTATTGTGAATTTCTCATTTCCTGTCTGAACATTTGGTAACAGTGCTGTGGTGCCTAAATACATTTTTGGGTCACCCACCAGCCTCAGATTACAGAAGGATTGTCAAAACTGTAGGCAGAACATACTGTATAGGAACATTAAATACAGATCAACACTTCTGA
The DNA here is from genome assembly GCF_009769625.2 of Cygnus olor. Taxonomy (NCBI): domain Eukaryota; kingdom Metazoa; phylum Chordata; class Aves; order Anseriformes; family Anatidae; genus Cygnus; species Cygnus olor. The sequence goes on along the minus strand of NC_049172.1, from coordinate 36,819,150 downwards.
AAGGTACAATACCCTGATTTGAAAGGAATTGCAGGTAAACAACTTTTTTACTATCGTAATTTTTGACATCATAACACTATTGTGCTATAGTCAGAAAATTAAAAGATGGCCAGTTCCCTGAAAATCTATAATTTAGGGCAAAGACAAACATCTTACATGGAAGCTCAGAGGGAAAGAGTGATAGAATATTGATCTGTAGGGCGGTGGTGTTTATTGTTTGGTGTTTGAGAGCCTGGATTAATTTAATAGCTTTGTTAAAAGAACCTGACATTGCATTTTTGTTGTTGATAGCACAGCTTTCTAAAGAACTCCTGTCTTCGACATTTCTCATAATCTGTGTCCTCAGTAGTCATTGAGAGAGCGTTTCTTATGAAGGTGGTTTGTCTTCTCAGTGCTTTCGTTTATGAGGTAATGTGAAGAAGTCAAGGTATAAATACTAACAATTCAATTCTATTGTTAAATCAGCATTCAAGCAGCTGGAAAATTAGCGTGCAACCTCATATTGGACTCCCAGTGTCAGAAATGTCATGCTCTAGAATAATGACAGTTGCCAGCAGGGAGCTTAGCAATACTATTTTGACTACATAATGTGACACTAATAGAACATAAACGGGGCGCGGAATGCTACAGCTGAGCAAACTGATTTATGTGTGTGATCAAATACAAATTTTAATATGTGGTCAGGACAATATTTTTTCTGTGTTTCTGTGTAATTTTCTTTGTTCTGGAAAGTTAGGATCAGTGGGTTTATTTCATAAGACCTTTTGAAAAGATACCAAGTTTTCTTCTGCGTTTAAGCTGCTACAGTTCACTGCCTGTTGATGCTGCAGCTGTCCTTGCAGATGCCAGCACACGTGCCTACAAGTCAGCTGGGAGTTAGGGACGAGGCTGGGGAGAGCAGGTACCTCCTGTTCCTTCTCTCACACCAGTGGCCCCTGTAGCCACCTGGAGACCTACTGGAATCAGCAGAACTTTGCTTTGGCAGACCTGTGCCATCATGCGGGCCAATTTCTGCCAAGCCCAAAGTCTGTAGCGATTTTCTTAAAATTCCAGAACTGGAAATGGAGGTTTTGAGATGACAATTTGGAGTTGCCTCTCCTTGTATCACTGTGAGTTCACAGAGTTCACTGTGGAGATGAGATGACGAGCACAGTGGTCTGATCGATTTACCAACAGTCTCACCACTGCATTGCCTTGGCTGCCTCCTGGAAAGTTAAAATAGACACATCCAACCAGATGCAATTAAATTAGCATAAACCCTTCTTGGGAAACAGTGGCATCTTTAGAGCAGTGCATGCTCATCTCATTATTACTAGTGTGCTAGAATGATAAACCTGCAGTTCAAACATCCCTTTGTCACAGCTCTTAAGTCTAGAATAGTGACGTTTTGCTTTCTAAGCTTTCACAAAGCGTGAAATTTGCATGTTTGCAGTACACCATGACTCACTCACCTGAAGAATGCTTTTTAACTGATTTAAGTAGTTAGTGAGTATGAGAAGAGAGAAGCGAGAATGAGCTGAATATTGTCCTTATTAAACAGGCAACAAGGTGATCTTAAAACAGAGGCCCATCACAAACAATTATACAAAGCATAACATTATTCCAAAGGCAAAACACTTCAAAGACAGTTAAGCACAAAGGGGAGGACAGCAAAAGTTCTTTTCAGATCATAAGATTCTTCATGGTTCAACACATGATTCTTCTAAGAGACTGGACCCTTATTCTACATTTGAAAAAAAAACTCAGAAAAGGAAGCAAATGGAGATGAAAGATAGTTAACAGATGGCAACTCCAAGATCCAGTTTTTGTGCTGGATGTGTCATCTGTATCTGTGCATTTACATGTATTGTAAAGTGTACATGTTTTGTGTGTGTTCACTACATACCTTTTTCTATCCCACAGACGGTGAAAAATGCCTAAAAAGAAGACCGGTGCGCGTAAGAAAGCTGAGAACCGCCGTGAACGTGAAAAGCAGATAAGGGCTTCAAAAGCCAACATAGATTTAGCCAAACATCCTTGTAATGCTTCAATGGTAAAATAACTTAAAATTTTGTATTAAAATACTTGATTTTATATTATGTAAAACCAGTGATAGTACCTTAACTGTATTTAATACCCCTAGAATACCATTCTTCCTCTACATTTAAGGTTACATTTGCATCAGAGGTATAATACTTGAATAAAAAGTTTGGTTCCTAATCAGAATTTAATTCAGAGTCCCTGTGGGGTCTATACATTTTATGCTCATACAGAATAAAAATAATTATTAGCATTTTGTTTCTTTTTTTTTTTTTTTAGGAATGTGATAAGTGCCAAAGGTAAATATTATTCCCCTTCTAAAATTATCAGTTTAACATTAATTGGTTTCAAACATTTTGCAAGTCTTGTTTAATGTTCTGTTTTTTTTTTCCATGTGCCTAGACGACAGAAGAATAGAGCTTTTTGCTACTTCTGTAACTCTGTTCAAAAATTACCCATTTGTGCACAGTGTGGTAAGTGGAAATAATGATGGTAAACATACTATTTCACATTCCCTTTTGTGTTTTTAAACTCTCAGCAGTTATAGTACCTTTGTCTTAAAGTACCTTTGCAATTTTTGGAGCAGGTTCTTTTAAATCTGTTGTGAATATCCTCCTTGAGAAGAGGTTCTTGCTTCGTCATGCAGACGAATGCATATACCTCTGACCCTCCAGGGTTTGCAAGTCTGGGCCATGGGCTTGTCTTCAGTATTTGATATTTAGAAGAACTTGTCTCACTGCCTTTTGGGACTGAGAACATCTGACTTTTTCCCTAGATTTACTATATGCAGTATTGTTTCCTAGTGACAACAAAGATTAAAAAGAGCTGACTGCCACAAAGGCACTAATACATACTGCATTTGGGGGATGATATCATTAATATCAATTAAAGCATCAGTACATTATTGTCCTTACATGGTTTTGTAACATAAGCTGTTTGTGTTAACTCTGTGCGCTAGAGGGCTGGTGCTTTCGAAGAGGTCTCCTAGTGATAGAACTGGGTTCTGAATCAGGCTAAACTGCCCGTTTATGTAAACAACTGTTTGCTTGCAGGGGAGGTTAATAATCATTTTAGACTTTGAAGTGATTTTTGTTGTTTTACTGTTTCAACACATCCTCAGAGATTTTCAGTTTGTCATTAAGCTATTTGGCTGTTTTGTAGTCTGATGCTCAGAGCTGCTGACATTTGCAGCTTCCAGTGCCTTTTTTGGGACCTGCAGATACTGAGCATTTCTGGAAGCCAGGCTGACTGTGTGCAATGGCAGCGCACCATCCTTCATAAGTCTTCCTTCTGTCATCATGTAGTGAAGTACTAAAAACACGTTGTGTATTTTACAGTCTATTATACCTCTGAAGTTGACTCCCATATGTTGAATTTATCTTAATCTGCAGGATGTTTCTGAAACAAAAGCATTTCTAATAACCACAAAACAATGCTGAGTCCCCTAGGGTTTGCCAGGACAAAGACCATTAGAACTGTTTGGTGCTTAATCAAGTGTTGTTGACAGGCCTCATAAACAAACATCATCTTTCCTAGAGAAGTCCCTGAGGGATGGGAGCACGGCAGCTATATTGCAGTGGCCCAGACCCAGCAATATCCCCACCACCTCATGTTGCCCAGATCAGATCACCAGTGGTCATTCCTCAGTGCCATTTGGCATCTGAGGCATGATTAAATCAAAACTCTGCTGCTGATGCTGCATACTGGGATTTAATTGCATTTGCAGAGTAGAATTTGGTTTTGTTAGCTCTTCAGTAGGTTTGCAGGGAACATCCTTTTGTTGATTTCTCTAAGGAGGAAATAACACAGACACCAAAGGGGTCTGCAGCAGCTCAGCTTAAACCTGTAATAAAAATCCCAGTGCAATAACCTGGGCTAATTACAAATTTTTTTTGCTTGCGTAACTACATACAGAGTATGGATCTTTGTGGTAGAGCTACTTACATCAGAAGCAAGGATTAAGGGAAAGTTGTCACCCTAGTCGCTTGTGTGTATCAGAATGACTTTGAAGTACAGACTGTGGCTTCTAGTCCCATCCAATTCCTGCATGTAAAGAGAATTATTTTGCCTAGGAAGTCATCTCATATGGTTCAAAAACAAAAAATCACACAGAACACACAAAAAAGCAAGGATCTAAGTACTCAAGTAATTAAACCATCAGGTACACGTGTCTTTTTTCAGAGGACATCAGCCTTGGCCACATCACTATTATGGAGGGATAGAACTGGCAGCAATTTTAAATGTAACTTTTCGAGATGTTGTTGCTTGACTTGCACCGTAATTACTTTGTTTTGACATTTGAAATTCTTGCCAATATATTCAGCATGGCTCAAAACATACAGCAAGACAACTGATTGCCTCATCTTAGCACTGGGGCAAGAGATTTTGGCTGAAAACAAAACATAATTAATTTGATCTAAGGGTGATATAAGGTTAGGTTACAGTTTGCAAACGTTTGCATTATTTTTTACCTAGATATAGAACTAAGTACTGGTGTTTGATTGAATTGCTGCTCTTATATCAACATTCTTTCTTTTTGAATTTTTATATACTTCTGTTGTGGTTGTTTACCACTTGTTTTTTTTTAAACAGGAAAAACCAAATGCATGATGAAGTCTTCAGACTGTGTCATAAAACATGCTGGTGTCTACAGTACTGGACTAGCAATGGTGGTACGTATATAAGATGACAGCCTTTGTTTTGCAGTGAGGGGTTATTTATGCAAATCTTTCTAAAATAAGATAGAACAAACTTATGCAATGATAGTATGTACCATGTGAAGATTTTTCTTTCATCTTACCATTGCAAGCTGATTTTTCAATGATACTGGAAACTCAAATTTTGCCTTTTTTTTTTTGATTCATCTCCCGCAAACCCTGACATATGTCCTGGATGTCAACAGATCTGTGTTGGTGGCAGGTCTTAAGCACATGCATTCACAGTACAGGGGCTTATATACCCCATAGCCAATTTCTAGTCTTCATTAAAGTCTAGAATCATTTTGTAGAAACTAGTGGACTTGATTTACTTACTGTTATCTTAGTATTTTGCAGAGAGCAACCTGTCCCATGGCATTAGTGGGGATTTTATTTAAAAACAAACAAAACCCCACATTTGGGCTCTTTGCAGAGATGGTCATAACTTCTAGCTGTTGGATTTCTGATTCTTAGAAGAAAGTTAATTAGTCCTGAGAAGCAAGATATGGCATGTCATAGCCTGTGGATTAAATGCTGTACAGACTGAGCCTCTGTCCTGTTTCTGTATCCATTCGGCAATCAGCTTTTCTCAGTAACACAGGTGGCCTTTCCAGTCTGAAGTTCCTAAGCTCATTCCATGCCTTAACAGACACAACCTCATCAACAATTAATTTGGATTCACTATTGTTTTATTAGTTTTGTGTGTGTGCACGTACATGGTAGTTCGTTACATATGGGCTGATGAGGCTTCTTCAACTATACAAAATTGTAGTATTTATTTGTAGATCTTACTGTTTAATTAAAATGAAAAAGTATGATTTTATTTCTGATGAGTAATTTGAACTTTGTCTGTGGAGCTTGTGTTCTAATATAGCATGGTTTAAAATCTGAACGAGTGATTTCAGCTGTCAGAATATAGGGCTTTATTCTTGAAATTGCATTTTTGCCAGAATATTGCTATCATTTATGAATCTCAGGGTTCAGCTAGAAGACAATTTTCATGCGTAAGATTTAAGTTAGGAAATTTAAAAAGCAAAAACAAATGGGGAAAAAAGTGTTATCGCTTGTTATATTTAATTTTGCAAAAAATGAGCGTCAAACAAAAAAAGATGAAACCTGGAGTGGCTTGATTGGAATACTGATTGTTTCATACTCTCTTGCTCACCTGAAACGAACCCACTGAGAGAACAGATACTTGGATGCATTCAGGGCTATAGAATAAGAGTTTCTCTAGATATTGTAAAAAGTCCCAAGATGATATCTTTCTGTAATTGCAGGGTGCAATCTGTGATTTCTGTGAGGCTTGGGTGTGTCACGGGAGGAAGTGTCTCAGCACACACGCGTGCATCTGCCCTCTTGCAGATGCAGAATGTATTGAGTGTGAAAGAACTGTCTGGGATCATGGTAGGTTGCTTACACTTAATGAACTAAACTATACTTTTCCCTCACATTGCTTAAGTTATTGTACCCGTATCCCTAATGTAGCATTTTTAATCTTCACTGCTGAGTACATTTGATCAAAGCAAGGCATTCTCAGTTGAAAAACAGACCTCATGCAGTGGGGAATATAAATAATGTGCCCAAGAACACACAGTGCTTAAATCAGGGACACTTATGTAATTAACTGTCCTATCAGCTGAATGCTTCACGTAATTAAGCACTGCATCTGGTTGTCAACATGCAATTTGCTGCCATTCTCAATCCTTTCATCTGCACTAGTTCAGGTATTTGGATTCCCAGGTATTTGGATTTGGGTTAGCTTGGCAAACCATACTAACCTTGATTTGTGGAATCCTTTAAAATGTGTATTTTAGTGGGCACTGGAGGTGAGGGGGTGGGATGGAAGGAGACTGTAGATGAGAGAAGGTCTGATACCATTTGAAAATACTCAAATGTCATAGTTGAATTAAAAAGTCTAGGAGTAATACTTGTTTTGTATTTATGCTATCCTGTCTTGTAGGAAACATAGTATTTTTCAGTTTAGTAATGGATGCTAGTGTCTAATTTAGAAGTTTTTGTTGAAGCCCGTGATGGAGGGGAGTACTAGTCTTCAGTCAAAACTACATAGCTACATAGAACTGCCTAAATTGTTTGTGGAGGAGAACTTGAAGCCTATGCCTGTTGCTGATTAATTTGCCTTGATAAATCTTTTAGGAGGGAGAATGTTTGCCTGTTCTTTTTGCCACAATTTCCTCTGTGAAGATGATCAGTTTGAACATCAAGCCAGCTGCCAAGTTTTGGAAGCAGAGACATTTAAATGTAAGTTAGTTGTTTGTAGTCCCTTTCTTCCAAGCTAAACAGACTCCCAAATCACTTCCTCTGTGCTCCAGAATGCTCTCCAGAGCCTTTTCTAAATAGCCTGCTTTTTGCTCTGGAGGAAACAGCTTTCATTTCCTAAGTGCTTGCTCACGATATCTAGACTAGACCCTTTTTGTGTGATCTTTCTCACTGCCAGATCATAGGTGGCAGTCTAAAGTGACCCTCATAGCAGTGGCCAGGACTACATCTGAGCATCTGGACCAGATAATGCTGCTTTTTTAGTCCTCAAAGCTCTGCAGGCAAGAAGGAGCTCTTTTCCACAATTCTCACTGTATGGTTAGCTACTTCTAGATACCCGTTCCTCAAAAAAAGCAGCTGTCCTAATGTCCTACCATCTGTATCTAGCCTGGCTAAATTGTCCCAGGTTGCTCTGGATGTACAAAGGATGGTCTGTATGTTGGTGAAGGGTTAGCACCTGTTGATTTTGCAAAAGCAGCGAGTCCTGAGGCAGGCCATGACTCAGGAGGTGTTGATCACCATGTTTACTGAGACAAAATGAGCATGGAAGAAGGGACAAAATCGTGTTTATCCAAAGCCTGAACTCACTGCTAGTTTCTTCTCTGACCTGTGGACATGTATGTCAGCAGATGCATCAAATGTTGACACATGAACACTTCTGAGTAAAAAACAGGTAATTTAAGGCTTCTTGTCCACCCAAAGTGCAAAAGGACAAATGAAAAACTTCAACTGGTATCTGTATGGCCCTCTTGTTTTCTTACTGGACATTGCTAGTCCACTACCCATCTTTGGCTGAAATAAAGAACTTCAAAGGAAGTGAAAAAAGTACACATCTGAAATAACCTGTTGTAGAAGTATTTCTTTTCTATCCCCATTAATTACTATTTGGTTTCTCCTATGAGACAAGTGTTTGTCCCTTCCAAAATTTTTATGTATTTTGACTATTAAAATATTCTCAATCTTTTTAAAAGAAATTCAGGGTGCTTTTTATCACGTATAAAGTGGTCTTCTTCAAAAGTGGCTTAATCTCTTGGCCTAATTGATTCTCCCAATTCAGGATATTTGTTAATTTCAGTTTTACAGTCTGTCTTCAGAAATTTCTTATCTCCTTTTTCTCTCATCTTCTTTTGCCTGCCAACTGTTTTCTTGATTGATTTCCTTGATGTATTCTGCTAGAATGTCTTCCTGCATAGCAATATTGAAGCAACAACAGCTGTTCCACAAGAACATTTTTTCACTGATTGTTAGAAGCTTTTAATTCACAGAGGTGATGTCATACCCTGAATGGAGAAAGTCCTTTTTGAGGGTTTTCACTGTGTTCTGCATCTTGTGGCACCGTGCAGTCTTGGTAGAGGCAGAATTATAAGACATGACCTTTCATAAAATATGTGAACTTTAAATGTTGTCATACAATTGTAGTCTAAAACCCATTCTGGCTATGAAAAAAATCTTTTACTTTACAACACAAGTTTTTTAATGCAGAGATGCTCTAGAAATTTTTAAATATATATGCATTAGCATTTGCAATTCTATCTTTAAATGCATGACAGAGTGCTAACTCCCACGGCTATCCTGCTCACGTGGAGAACTCAATTCTTTTACCTGAGATTCAAAAGCTTTGTGATCATAGGTGTAAGGTGAGGTGGAGAGATTGAGTATGTGCGCAGAGACTCATGACAAGATATGTATTGGTGCTTCTTACGGAGTAACTTTTCCCCAGCCTCATGCTGCTAGCAATTCCTGTGTAGTTGCCTGTACTATACTCCCTCTAGTGGAATGAAGAAACCAGTTTGAAGCTTTAAGACAAGTTAGATTTTGCAAATGCTGATTCCTGTCTTTACAATTCATGTACCAGCTGTCATTCTTTAACACAGATACATATTTTTGTTATATAAAGTTGTATGCAATAAAGTGGATGAGTCCATATAAAGTCCCTGGGGATGTGACTGAAAATACAGACCAAAATAACTCTTCTAGGTTTGAAATTTGCAAGCTTTAAGTGCCCTCAAATTCCATTTAAATGAGATAAAGGCTACTGGAGCATTTTTTTTTTTTTTAAAGGAACTATAACATGCTAGTGCTCCTCCTCTTGACACTGTGGTACAAGAAAAAGTAAGAAAATCTCTTAACATCAAACTGAATCTGGAACTTCTGTTTTTAAAAATGTGAAAACTCAAGAGCGATTACACTTTCTCTCTCTTCAGCTTGTACTTTGTGTCAAATTGCTTTATTGCACGGAGGCTTAGATTTGAAAGATCTAGTAAAATAGAGTCAAGAAGGTATTGGATGGTAAAATGACTGATTCATGTTTCCAAAGTGTAGTTTTTCAGGGAATTAAAAACAAATGCCTCAAATTGTTGCATTGTTACATACTTTTTTCTACAGGATGTTAACAAAAATTACAGATCTGCAGTTTCCAAGTGATGAGTTTTACATATTGATTTTCTCCTGCAGGTGTTTCCTGTAACAGGCTTGGGCAGCATTCATGCCTGCGTTGTAAGGTAAAGAATAAAGACAGTTGCAAGTAGCTATGATTGTAGACTTGTTCTCCTTAGCTTCCAAGGCTGGTACCAAATCTTGTCATGCTTTCCTCTGGATTGTTCAAAAACATTCATAATTTTTGTATTAGTTTCTGAAGCTTGGGCATAGACTTATGCAAGTCTTTTATTTGTTTGCCTGTTACCACAAGCCGCTGTTGTGCATCCTCATACCAGGTGAGGTGATCTTGACTCGGCTCTGTGTTTAAATTGGGGCTGTACCATGTTTGGACCTTTTCAAAAAGGCAAATCCATGGTCTTAAACAGAATCCAAGGCTTGGAATATGTTTTGATCTATCATAAAGCTACGAGCATTTTAAAAGTTTTTGCAAACAGTCAAGTGATGATCTGACCAGAAAACACTGCAGCATGGATCCAAAAAAAATTATCTCCAGTTTTACACATGCACAGGCTAATTTGTTAAAACCAGGCTTTTGTTTTTACACAGTCAGGAGTAATGTTGTATAAAAAGTACCACCTGCTTCACCATCAGCATTGCCCAGATTTCTCCAGGTACTGGTTCATTGCCTGCTCTTATTTTTCTTGTCCTTCATTTTTTCTTTTTCCTCCAGTGTCTCCATGGCATCAATTTTGTATTCAAATTATTTCTTTCTCCATATATCTTCACTGGCACCCTGGTGCTCAACACATGAAGTTTCAATTTAATTCTTGCCTTTGGGTCGCTGCATATTTACGTCCTGGCATGCGTATCTGATAGTATTTTATTTAAGCTTGCCAAGGTAAACCAAGAAGTGCCAGGCTCCTTGTGGGCAGCAATGTAATCCAGTCCTTGAATATGTTACTTTTTCTACCTGTTTATCAGCACCTTTTTGCAGTCTCTACCCCAGGTAACCATGAAACGACATTTAACACAGCAGTTCAGCTCTTAAGTAGTGTGCAGATTCCAGTTCCACTGCAGATAAGAGCTCATTAAAGTTTAATCCCGACCAGAAAATCTTGCTGCTGTTAGACACATTTTTGCTTGCTTCTTGCTGAAGATTCTATGGTTAAAACATTTAGCCTTTTCATTCTCTTTTCACCCCCCAGGCTTGTTTTTGTGACGATCATGTGCGAAGTAAGGTTTTTAAGCAGGAAAAGGGAAAAGAGCCTCCTTGCCCTAAATGCGGCCATGAAACTCAGCAGACAAAGGACCTGAGCATGTCAAGTAAGCCCGCTTCTCTAGCTAACAAGCTGTACAGGTATCACTGGTGACTACTTTTCTGCATGGAAACACTGAGAAAAGTCTGGTTACTTTCAGCTGTTTTACAAAGTTTTGTTGTATTTGTTATGAGAAAAAAAAATTGTTTCGAGAATTGAGCAGTCATTCTTAATTGTTAGTCGATTCTAACACAGTAAAAGTTCCTGTTTAGCTTGAGATTTTAGGTCCCCACTTAAGCCTTTATTTCACTTATAAAAAACAGGCTAATGAATTTAGAAGTGTCATTTGATGGCATGCTTAGAATCTATTCCTTAACTACTCTTTAATAAATCAGAATATGTACTACGTTCGTGGAGCACATCCCATTACAGGTTTTCTTGGCTAGAGTACTGAAGGTATATCCTAAAATCTAAATTGTACTCTGGAAGCAGTTATTGATTATACAAACATGGCTGCGTGGGGAGAGACTGCATGTAGTGGAAAGGTTCTGTCAGAGGATGGATTTAATCTGAAAATGTCAGATTTAGAAAAAGGTTGACAGGCATTGTGTACTCTTAGCTGAGTAGTAAACAAGGACGGAAAAGAAGCGTCAAGATACTCTGCTCAAATTGGTATTGAGGAGTGAGAGCATGATGGTTTTTCTCTGCCTGCAGCACGCTCTTTGAAGTTTGGCCGCCAGACTGGAGGTGAAGATGTAGATGGAGCTTCTGGTTATGATGCCTACTGGAAGAACCTCTCCTCCAACAAGGCTGGAGATGCAGGTGATCATGAGGATGAATATGATGAATATGAAGCAGAAGAGGACGATGAAGATGACAATGATGAGGGAGGGAAGGATTCTGATACAGAGACCATGGATGTATTCAGCAACTTGAGTTTAGGAAGGACTTATGCTAGTGGGTATGCACATTATGAGGAACCTGAAGATTAATCTTAGTATGCTAGTAGGCTAAAAAGATTGGGAAGGAGCCAAGCAGGTGTTTCACTTATGAGTTGTATACATGCCAGTAGGATAGCTTTATCAGGTACTTACATATCACAGTTTGAGAATGAAGAGTGTGAGACGTCTGTAGTAACTCCAAGAGAGATTTGTTAGTATAAACCATTATTGGGTTTGTGACTTGGGGGAGAAAATGGGAATATTTTTATTCCCCTAACCAGCTGAAGTGGTATTGTCCTTCAGTTACTGAGTGTAACAGTTTAATGCCTTTTTCCTCTATCAATATAGGAATGTGGGAGGGCTGTACAACTTGTTTCCATTTGCTCATCAGAAATTAAGTTATTTTTACAATAATTGTTAACTGATTTCATAAGATTAATGTATTGGTGGGTTGTAGACTATTTTTTTTTCTGCACAATAAAGGTCAACTGCATTCTCAAATGAATTGTCATAACTATTGATGACTTTTGAATAGTTGGAAAGCAGCTTGCACACAGTGTAAATTGGCATTAAAATAACTTCTTATTGTATGTAGGTAATGCAGATCAATGTAGTTCTCTCTGTACTTGAACATTATCTTTCTGGCAATTTTTAGTACAAGATAATAATTGGGGCTATATGTAATCATTACAAATGCACCCCAGATAGTCAGAATTATTTCAACACAAATGTTGGTGTATCTTCTCTCCCACTAAAATCTATCAATTTCTCATTAGATCAAAAGAAGACAGGTTTATTCCATGCCAAGCATTCAACTCTTCTCTTTGCATATAATATAAAAATAATTTAAAAAAATGTTAGGAAACAAACCCTGTGTATGAATTGATAAGGTAAGGAAAATACAGGTATGCTGGGTTCAGATACTGTTCTGTGTAAGTGCACTGGTACAAGGCAAGTCATCAGCACACCTGAGCAAAGGTGGTGATGCTTGCAGAAGTGTAAGAAGTGATTCTTGATTTGAAACAACGTATTCATTACCAATCTACAAATGTAGGTAATAGCATTTAGTTTCCTTCTGTAGGGGAACATTGAAAAGATAGTGACTAACAGCAGACAGATCAAGATATAAGGACAATCACCTGAAGTATTACTCCAGTTTTCTAAATTCCATGTTTAAATGCAAGAGAGCTATTTCTTGTAATCCATCAAATACCTGAACTGATTATAGAATTATGTACTTTTGTAGTGCTTTCTCTATTGTTGCTCATGCAGATTAGGGTCATATGTTGGCAGAGCATATCCCATTTGAGGATAATTTTTAATGATGCTAGGACTGCCAAACAAGTATTCACTAACAAAACAGGAGCGAGGAACCTGGCCTTGATAGTTCTCTCCTAAATGCCTCTCATACCAAATGCATAAAAGACATGAGCTGGAATGCATTCAAGACAAAAACAAATTGACAAACTGGGCAACTTGGTTATGACAACTGCAGGAAACAAACTGCACTGGAGAATAAGATGACCTGATGAGTCCATTTTAAGTGCTCGCCTTCCAAATCAGAAAGGAAATCAGTTAAAAGTGTCTGAAAGTCAAATCCCTTTCAAAAAACAAAACTCTAAGGACAACTAGCTTTAAATGCTAAAAGACCTATCCATCTTAAATTCTGTACCTGACAGATGTCTTGATTAGTCTTTTGCATAACCAAACTTGAAGTGAGGGAAGTAGGATGCCTGCCAGTCCAACAGTGATTACTGACTTGTGAAATTGGCACCTGTGATAGAATTTGTGCTGAGCTTCACATGGTCCTAAAACTTCTACAGTTGAGTCCATCTGTCAGTGGTCAATTCCAGAAACAATCAGTTTTTATCTCGGTTAATATATCGAGCACGAAACAATTATATGTCATTACAAAGTCTTATATAGGATTGAGAAAAGAATGTGCTATTCTGGACATACTTAAATTACAGCTGCTTGTGTCATTTGTTAATATTACTTAACTGCACAAAATTCCCCTTTAAGGTTCTTGGCTCTTGAATTAGATTTTTTTCCCCATATGAAATCTGCTGCTGTCACTGACTGTGCCAAAGGCTGCTGACGTAACAGAATTAATCATTATAATCAGAGGAAAGAATTATTCATTTTCTCATTGAAGTGTCCTTGCACTGATGGTTTGGTTGCACGATCAATCCTCCAGAGCTAATACATGTTTCTAGCATACTGTAGTAGAAGGCCACAGCACTGCCTACACAGATGCTCAGGATATCAGCTGTAATTTAGAGGGTCACTGCTCAGTGGACAGAGGCATTTATTTGCTTTTTTTCTTTGTTCTGGTCTTCATACCACTGAACTATGAACCTGGCCGGAAACAGGGCCAAGGTATTAGACTTGTGATGGCTGGCCTTTGAAGGGTCAGAACAAACAAGTCTAAGCTGCTTTGAAGTAATCTGGCAGACTCAAGCTGGAAAAGACAAACATGACCATGCTTTCTACTAATGGGGTTGGTAAATCTGTGATGACAGGCAGGATATGCTGCTACAGGTTGCACTTTCTCATCCTCCTTCACTTAGTTATTGAAGTTAAAAGCATGGGGATAGTAACTCAGAGCTTGCTCTCACAGGAACTGCACCATTTTAGTTGTCTTATGGTAAAACACAGGTAAAGGACGAAACAAAGAATGAACATGCCTTTCTTCGTTGCGATTACTTTGAAGTACCTTGGAGGAATGCTAGTAGGGCACTGATGGGACTGTAAGCCATCTCCACACCTAATGTATAAATCAGTGCTCCATTTATTTGTTCTTTCAAAGTCAGTGGCCAAGTTAGCTGTTGCTAAATCTGAAGGTGAGGATGCTGTGGTACTGGTAGCATACATTTTACAGCTCACAGGATCTCAAGCTAGTTCAGGCACTGTCACAATTCACCAAGTGTTTTCAGACTACTGCTGAGCTGCTTCTGTCGAAGAGATGATTTCTTCAAGTGACTTCAGTCCAGAACTTGGTGCCTGGGCACACACAGCCAACCACTCATGACTGCACATTTTTTGGACTGCAGTAGTGTAGAATGTGCTTCCTGGTGGGGCAAGACGCAGGTAAATACAGTCCTGAGATTGTACGAGACATTGACTTTTCCTTTGAAAACGCTGTCACTGGTCAAGGGAAATCCTGAGCTGAGAGGAGGGTAGTATTTAAACATGCAATCAGGAATACTTGAGAGTTACTTATGCTACTCCAGAAAACCAACAGCTTCATGAAGTCTTACACTTTAGTTTTCTCCTCCTCAATGACCATTTAAACGAAGCATAACTAGACTTTCAGCCAAAAGATATAGTAATATTTATTGTGCCTATGGACCTAAAAAACAAGCGCTCTGGCCACATCTGTAAGCTCTTTCCTGGCTTTACACTCTGCTGTAATGGTGACAGCTTCAGCTCATTATGAATTCATTGGGTACTTATGTGGATTTAATGCATTTCCATTTGTACTCAGGTGTGATTTAGTACCTGTGACTGGGAGTCATTTGGTGAATCCCATTGCAGGGATGCTGTTTTTGTTTCCAGCAAATTAATGTGCAGATCATTTTATGTACTGAACAATTTCAAATGCCAGCTGATAGGGTAGTAGCATGTATGCTGCAGAGAACCAGATGACAAGCTTCAGAAGTGCTTAGAGTCTTATTTGTTGAGGCAGAAAGCATATTAGCATGTCTTACAAGACATTGCATGCATCTATCAAGGTCCTGATCCTATCTCCAGAGGAACCAATAGCAAAGCTCTCATTTATCCAAGTGGGAGCAATTCAGTGCTCTTTAATATCTGCAGTTCATCTTAAATTGTCAAGAGGTGGTATGGAACAAAACACGAGGATAAGCTTAAATGAGGAAGACAGAACAACACTTAACATGAGGATAATGTGGTATCATTAGCATAAAAATGTTAGCCCTAAACTTCAACAATTCTTATATAAGGTGTTTTCAAGATTGAAAGAGAAAGCTGTTTGAAGCAGGAAGAGATACAATTCTGCAAAGCATTTCACAAGATGTAGAAATTTAATTACTCGTCTGAAAGTCTACATGTAGTCCATAAGTATTTGCTAAAAGCTCAAGGCAATTAGGGGACAAATTTTATCATCTCTGCTTTGTAGGTATGCAAAGAAAAAAACACACCACAGTAATTAACAAAATCACAGCCTGAGTGATCCAGTTGGCAATAGTCCTCTGCAGCTTGGCCTCTCCATCTCCCACCCGGCAAACACTAGACTAAAGATATTTTACAACTAATGACACCTCTTTATTAAGTTTGTGTGTACTACAATTAGCTACCACGCATCTGAATTTTGAAGCAGGGCTTAGTTTTCTTTTAGCTTTCATAGCCAGAATAGACCAAAAAAAGTCAGCAAGATAATGTCATAAACATCAGAATCATTCCATGAAAAAGCCATTAGTTTCCCTTTGTTGAACAAATGATAGGCTCACAAGCCTGTACTTTATCTTCTGCAGTGATTTACTTGATTAGATACTGATGCAATATGGAGGGAAAAAATAAAATCACATTTCAGCCTCTCAACAAATGAAGCTACCAATAAGCACGCAGTTTTGCTGTTAGTTTACAATCATCTCATTTTTGAGTACCACACTGAATGTTTTCCGAAGAGAAACAACTATGAAGCAAGAGAAAGCCTTTTGTATCTATGTACACCCATCCTTCCTTAATGTGAATGCACACTAAAATGTTTGCTGCGTTCTTCTTAACCCCTGTTTGGAAACCATAGTGATTCTTCCACACTATTCACAAACTTACCAGGAATTGGAAATTCACTTCTGTTTCTTTCTGAAATAAGAAGTACTGAGTGCCTACAGGGCCTAAGTAATGTCTCAACTTCATCATGATGTTATATGACATCTACCATAAGTTTTCAGATTGATTTTTCACCTTACAAAACCACTGAGTAAATTTTATTTTAATTTTTTATTGGTGGGTTAGAATGTCAGAGACCCACAAAATTTCTTCAGCAGGTACTACAAACATTTTCCTGCTATAGTTGCCCAATGCTCTTCCCACTGTTTTATTTTTGGCATAAAGAAGTTAATTCTTTTGAAAGCGAATCACTGTTAGTCCGGCACATAACCCTTGGACCGCTTCTGGCCTGATTTAAATTCAGCACCTTATTCTGACAGCAGAGACAAGGATGAGCCCCTTTGAGATTTTCCCACCAGCAGGGAAGATGCGCAAAGGACCTCACCCTTGATGGCAGCATCAATTCAAAACACTGTGCTCTCCTGCTGGTTCAAGGCGGTACGTGACCTTTCACTAGACTGCTCTGGAAGCCAGCAGAAACCCAAGTGCTGCAGCCTCTACCTGCCTTGTAATGTCTTGGCTGGAAAAACAGTTCCTAGGGAGCTGAATCCCACAAAAATGGTATTTTTCACTCTACTTCTGCCTTAGGGACAACAGACTGCATCCACAGGTTTATAAAGAAGTCATTATCAATGCTTTTTCCTTATTGAAAAAAAAATAAAAATCTGTTGAGTGTGGATTTATGTGAGAAAAAGAAACAGCAACAAGAAGGTAAATAAAGATGTTACAATATCAACAGCTGAAAACCAAAGCGGTGCTGAGCGCTTTGGAACAGAGGGATGCAGAGACAATACCATATGCTTGCAATTGGCTTCTCCTGCACCATCCTCTTAAGTCTGGAAGCAGAGGCCAAGGGAGCATTACACAGAGCTTAACCTCGGGGCTTTTGTTTGCCAAAGCACTAACAGTTCCATGGGAAATTCACAAGGAGCATTATACAGTTTCTTATGAGACACTTAACGCAGACAAGCACTGCAACTGGATTTGGAACATAAATAATAATTTTGAAGCCAAATGATAAATTGCATTCCTTGCATATTTTCCCCACTTGCTTGACATTACAAATATTTCTAAGTAAGATCTCATCATGACATTTACCGCTAATGCTGCGCAAAAACACTCCTCTGATCTGCCATCAGAACTGGTTTCTAACCAGATAGTGCCAGCATAAATCATAGCAGGTACCATCTATGCTTATCACACGTTCAGAGGGACGCAGCTCTTCTTTTATCAAAGAATTCACAAAGCCATCAGCAAATTAACAGTTAAAGAAACCTTTCCAGCAAGCAGCACTTCTGACCATGGTTTAAGGTAGGAAGCTTTAAGCAACTGAGGGTGGCCCCACAGCCACAGCAGCGCTGATACCAGAGTGTAGATGTAAGCCCGCCATTCCTGGGCTCCTCCAGGGCTGCTGCACCACAGGATGTTCAAACCTCACCCCGAGCTCAGCTCTGGGATGCCAGACGCAGAAACAGTAACCTCACACAGCCCTGCGTAGCTATCCTCAGAGCACAGAGCTCACAGCCAAGGGAGAGTACTCTCCACCGCTGGCTTTCCCCTTCCTCTCCATGCCTGTGAAACACCTCCACTCATTGCCACCAGCTGCACCTGACCATCACACTGCCCCTGTAGAGGAAGCTAAAACAGCACTCACCAAGGGAAAAACGGCTCTGGAGCAGGATCCCAGCCCATACCCCTCTGCACCAGAGGGCTAGTGGCTCCCCTACTGCCCACTCCCCTGTTTATAACCTCCCCCTCCGCCTGTGGCCCTTTAGCAGGTCCCCACCAGCCCTGCTCTAATGGGCCAGGTGAGCATGGCTGCTCTGCAGCTTGCCTTCAGCATCAGCAAGCACCATAATTACTGCAGCCTTTGCCTGTTGCTGTCAGATGAGCTGCTGTGGCCCCCTGCACATTTGCAGATGCTGTGTGATCAAATAAGAGTCCTGCTGCACCTTCCTGCTGCTTCTTACCTCAGAAGAATAAGTGTTGCAGCATGAAGTATAATTAATGTTTGTCCTATTTAAAATGTAACAGACCCCTTATGCTATGCTATTTCATTGTATCTAAAATGAATTTGCAGATTACTTATATTTTCTACTGATCCTAGGTGTTTTATCATTAAAATACTAGCACTCTTGATACAATACCTTCATAATATATTAATATGACTATCTCAGCTTTTAGAAAACTAAAATGTAACCCTGGTCTTTTTAGATACTGTAATTTGTCTTTGGGTATTATTAAAATAAATGTTACAGCTGTATCAAATTATTAACAGCAAAAAATGAGCCATAGCCCCTATAGTGACATTTAAACATATCTGAAAATCTTTGCCCTGTTGGAGATTTTTGGTTCTCACATAATCAGCTTGCTTCCAGCTTCATCCAGAAAGTTAAGAGGTCTTCCCACTCGCTCTGTTGCTGGTCTTGTAAGCTGCAGCCCAGTAGGAGAGCACATCCTGGGGCAACAGGCACTGCAGGAGCTGACAGAGAAGTGCCGTTCGTACCAATCAGGGATCTGACCCGCGAAGCCACAGGGCATGGTATTCTTTTTCCAACCAGGCTTAGGTCCTTTGGTGAAATATCCTAAAGAGAAAACAAAAGCCAGATGATCTGTCGTGTTCTTTACTGGACTAATTGTAGCGTCTGCATTTTGAGTTACAAGAAATACTGTTAAACCACATTTAATAAATTTGCAGGACGGGTATTGCGTAGGTTTTCATGAACCTGTCTGTTGCAGCCTGCCAGCTCCCTGCCCTGTGGGGCTCCTTGGACTCCAGTCCTCATCCCATCCCTGCACTTTCACCTGCTGCCAAAGACCCCACTGCTGCCTATTCCCTGTCAGGTTCAGCCGAACAGCTACCTGCTTCCCAGTAAGCCTTGGCTGTGTTCAGATGAGCTGGGTGTCAATGAAATGCAGCCTGTGGACTGGGTGAACATGGTCTTTGGGCAACCTCCTCTTCGGCTGGGCCATCGGGACCTGCTGGGGTGTCTGCTGGCTCCCAGCTGGGGCTTGGACACCTCTCAGCTGCAGCAGGGGCCGCACTGTTGCGTTCCCCTTTCTGGCATGTCAGTGCTCCTTCTGGCACCAACAGCAATCACTTAGCGCGTGAGATCCAAAATGTGAAGCCCCGTAAGTTGATTTTGTGCTGCGGTTAAGTGACGCAGAGTCCAAGTACAGCTTACTTTTATTTACACATTGCTGGCAGCTGGGAACAGCAGAAGGCGATTCCTATCTCGGCAATCTCAGCCCAGCACCAGTGGCTGGTTTCCAGGAGCCATTTCTGCCTGAAGGATGGGGTTTAATCAGGGACCGAGGCAGAGAGCACACGCTCCTGCTGCTCACAGAGCTTGCACTCCCTCAAGCAGCACCTCTGCACAGAGCCTCACGCACCAAAGCAAACGGCACACCGTGTTTCTCTCTGAAGCTGAACAGAAAGACCAGCACAGAAAGCCATTTGCATGCTTTGGGTTTCTTCTAACAAAAAGCAGGACTTGTCACCTCCTGAGATTCAAAATCACTGAATATGCACACAGATAGAATTAGCGGGCTAAGGTTTAAAAAAACCTCGCTTAGGTTTCTGGTCAGATCGCCTCCGTGTTTAGTGCGGGGAATAAGTAAATGACAACCACCTGTCCCTTAAATTAAGGAAATTGTGTAATTAATGTGGGAAAGTTTGAAATGTGATCAAGATATCAAGTATCATCTTCCAACAGCTATTTCACGAACAACAAAATATATCAGTTCTAAGCACCCAATCTGGAAGCAGTTCTTCCACACTCAGCTGCCCTCTATTGTCATCTTAATTGGACATTTCTGGCACCCTGGCTGAGCTGTCTGCTGTTGCAGCCATTTTCTGCAGGGAAGAGGGAACTGATACAAGACTTGGTAGAAAGAATGCCTTTTAGTGATGTGGGAGATTAAGGAGGGGTGCCAGGGGAAGGATTTCCCAGGTCTACTGTATAGTGCGATACATGTTGAGGTATGGGAAGTGTGTGCTTTCCACAGTCATTTGGATTAATCCTGAAATATGACTGCACCAGAGATCCCTGGTCTTCATTCTTATTCCTGCCATGGACAGAGTCTTTCATTTCACTCTTGCATTCTGTTAGCCACCATGAAATGTTTCATCATGGCCGAAAGGGTGAAAGCTGTTTTTCCATCTGTGCTTGTAAGCCATGAAAGCACTAGGTTTTGATATAAATAAGCCTGATTTCAAGATCCAGCAGATTCGCAGAATTTTCTGCTTTTACCAATGCCACTAATCCAGACAAGAGGTTTCCAGGCTTATCCCACTGCACCTTAATCAGCAGATTTATGATTTATGCTCCTAAATATTACAGAACTTACACTGTGAGGAAAAGAGTCGCTTCTGTCACTTGTCCAGTTTTCAGGGCAAGCAGTTACTTGGTACATAAACCGTGTCTCTGGGCAGTTGAAAGAGCAAGCACAGCTTTAATCTAGTTTCAGATGCACCCAAGCGATTACATGATAACTCAGGTATTAAGCTACCTTTGTGATTTCAATTACCCACTTTTTATATGCCTGGAAAGTAACTATGAAGTTATCAGCATAAAACTAATAAAGCAGAGAGTTCTATAAAAGTGGCAAGTGAGTTACTGCAGTTGCTCTAGGCAATGTAACCCACTTCTGCATACAGTCACAGATGGGAAAGGTTTACTCATTGTCTCCATTTTACGTGCCCACAAAGGAAGGCAAAACACAAAAGCAATCCTGCTTCCTCTCCAAACAGTTTCTCCTCTCCCTCACCCCCAGCAGCCAAAAAATCAAATCATTTTCTTTTAAAGGAGAGGGATCTCAATGAGACTGCACTGTAAGGTGAAAGAGAGGTTTATTAACTAAAATTATATTTTGCAGCTTAGGGCAGAATAACAGTCTGAAGACGTAGTGAATTTCAGAAAAACAAAATATAGACATTTTAAGATGTATTTTTATATTTGATAGAACAGGCAAATGTGTTTCTTTAGAGGTAAGGCGAAGGTTTTCATAACAAGAGATGTTTTCTAGCCGCCCTCTGATCTGGTTTAAAAGATGCAGCACCCAAGGGCTCTGCCTGTTTATTAAAAGCATCTATTTTATTTCCAGAAGAGAAATGAAAACAAAATCACCTCAAAACACACAGGACAAAATTGGGAAAACAGGGTTACTTTAAGCCTGTGGAACAGCAGGGGGCCCGGCTCTCCCCTCACTGAAGGGGCTGCTGCTCATGCCCTGCTGCACCCAACAGCTCCCTTACTGCATGAGAGGCACAACTGGAGACCATCAACCACGCAGCTCACGCATGTGGTTTCCACTTGTGCAAACCTGGTCGAGCTGTAAAGTAAGAACAAGACCCCCTGTGGCCAGCAGATGAGCCCCTGGCTTCCCAAGCCCCTGGTACCTCAGCAGCAGGCAGCAGCAGGCCGGGTGGCTGGATGACCCTTTAGGTATGTCTTGTAGGGGCCTGGGGTACCCAAAGCTGACAGGCTCCTGACTCATGTCTCTGCAGTGTTTGCTGCAGTAAGGGCATCTTACCCTTGCATGTGGCAAGCTGAGATCGAGCCCTGACGTGGCAAGGGGCCCGCTAGTCTCCTCACCATGCTGCTGCTTCTCCAGATTCTGAAGAAGAGGTGATGGGCAGGGCCGAGCCTCTGTGTAGAGCACTTGGAGACCTGTGCAGGAGAAATTACTGTAAAAGAGCTGCCTATGGCTGTTTAGTGATCAGATGTGGTGCTTTCCAATGGCATACCTGAATAGACAGCATCCTTCCTGGATTTCACAGGGGTGGGGGGACAGAAGTAGAGTCCATTTTATCCCCAGGTATGTTCTTTCTTTCTGCCCCAAACCTTATCCAGCTGGACTCTGAGGAATTGCTTTATTTGCCTGGGATTTCTGAATACCCGGTAAGTCTGTTGCTGATAGAGGGCGCAGTACTTCTGCACACAGACTGTGTTGTGCACAGCAAGGCCAACATCATCTCTCAACATCTGGCCTGATGTTGTAAGTGTGGCACCTATTGACAGCTGGATCCAATGCCTCCCCCAAAAAAGCCCAGTCTGTGCTGGGCCTGCTGGGCCTCAGTCCCAGTGGGAGAGGAGGCAGGATGCTGCACCCCAGAACGTCGGTCTTTGAGCAGGACCCGTATGACTGCCTTCCAGGAGTGCCTTGCATGCATCAGTTTTTGGAAGCCTCAGACTTGCTGCACCTCTAACATGGTGGTCACCTGGGTCACTGCCAGGCTGAAGCACACCAATCTACAGGCTCCTTGCTGGGCTTGGGTAAGACTCCTCAGTACGGTAAAACTCCTGCTCCATCGCATCTTTTCTTGAACTGGCAATGAGGAGAGAGCCCATACCATGGGCAACTGTTGCTTAATAATTCATCTGCTTTTTAGATCCCACTATGCCCAGTGTGGAGGGAAAGGCGGAGGGGTACCTAACTGTCTTCAGATGTGTTTCATCTCCCCTGCCATTTTACAAAATGTGAAGACAGGATACTACAAAAAGCATATTTGAGGATTGAGTTGCCTTCCTTTTCAACAGCTTACTGTCCGCTTTTATTGTTTACCAAGCTTTCATCTGTAAAAAATGTATCTGCAGCACATGGCTGAGAGGTTTCTCTTGGTCTGTAGTCACTGTCACAAAGGAATTTCTCCTCCAGGCTCCTTTACCTTCCCTTCTGAGCTCCTCAGAGACCTCTTCTGTGGTCCCTGGCAGCAGACCAAGGGGAAAGAGCTTTAGTGAAATCTCCCGTTGTAGCAACAAAACACCATTGATCAGCCATGCTCAGTGCCAACAGCTTTTTGAACCTGGCATTTTCTAATGCTCAGTTTCTCTTTGCATTCAGGATTCAGGTATCCAGTGTAAAGAAACACCCGTGAGAGTTATTCCTCTTTGTTCCATCCTCTGAGTTGAAACACAAACCTGCAGCTGAGCAGCCCCAAGAACAGCCGTCCAGACCCATCTCGGGCCAAGCCTGGCAGGTTTTTTCCTGCCCTTCAGGTCTGTAGGCAAGGCAGAAGCAAATACACTGGAACACCAGCTGAATAGCTAAATGCCTGGCAGAGAGAGCAGGAACCGCTGAGCAGTGCAGCTACCACACAGGCAGTCAGCAGCTGTAGGAGAAAGGCAGCAACATCAAGATGCATCCCAGGGAAAACTGGTAATTGATCTGTTCTGCCAGGACAGACTGAAATGCTGTCCTTCAGTGCTGGAGCTGCAGGCAGAGCGTTAATGACTGTTACGAACGCTGTTTGCAGAATAATAATGCAGTGCCCTTTCTCCAGTATATAGATATCTCTTTTTGTTCAGAGGGTGCAGTCAGAATTAAACAAAACCCACTCAGAAAACTGCAGTAAACTCTAATGCTGAGCAAGGCAACCGTCACCTGAGATCAGGCAGCCGTTCAGAAGTCCCTGACTTCCTGCATTGCCCCTGTACCTCACTGACATTCTGGGTAAAGAGGCCAGAGAGATGCCATACACTGCTTCAGAGCATTTGGCACATGGGCCCACAGACATCCAAACTGGTGGGACAGGCCCTGGGTTTGTCCTTGATTACACCCATGTAAAGTCAGGGCAATCCCTTTAACTAAAATGGATCTATTCTGGATTTGTACCTGTGTGCTTACTGGCAGAGTTTGGCCTATTGCTGTGAAAGATCCTAATCTTGCTTTCATCCCCATGGGACATTGACTTCAGCAAAATACTCCATGCTTCATTTCTCAGTGTTGCAAAACAACTTAATGGATCATATACTTAGGGGAGCACTTCCATTAATTTCTAACTTACATTTTCACTCTAACAACACCAAAATGTCAGTGGCTTTAGCCTTTCAAAACATTTCCTCCAAGAGCACATAAGGAAAAAAGAAAGCAACCCCCTGACTTTTATTTATATAAACCCAACCACGTATTACCTTTGAGCATGGAGGAAGAGCTCCACCAAGCCCTTTTCACTTACCTTTTTTCTGAGCACTTACTCCTTGATGACTGACATTTGTTTGTTTAATATGGCCCTGATTCTCTTCTTACTTGCACGTATATCAAGCATGAAGGTTTGCTGTAGCTGACGTCAGTGGCATTTTATCAGCATAAAAGCAGACAAAAGTGTAAGTACAACTGACAGAAGAGGCAGGTTCTGCAAGCAAAAATATGCATTTGCTGTTACCAAAATGAAACATATACTTGTCTATTTGCAGCTATATTCCTTTGAAGCATTACAAAACCCCGTGAAAACCTAGATGTGAGACTGTATAATCACTTAGAGAGTTAATGTGCATAAACACATATAAAATGATTGTTTGCATTTTTCTTGCACAGTCTTTTTACTGTATTACTGTATAAATCAGACCTATTTTATTTTCACTTGCTAAGCCTTGTACTCTTTTTGAAGCATCTCAGTGAATGAATACATATTTCTAGACTCTTACAGCTTTAAACAAATTTACTTGTATTTTCACAGAAATGCCTTCAAGAATTTTTTTCTACAAAGCATATTATTCAAGATAGGACTGGAGGATTTAATGGCTCAGGATATGATTTTCAACCTGTATGATGCATGACAAATCTGAGTGCAAAAGGGCATGTCATAGAAGAACATGAGTCTTAACAGGAAAACTCAAAGCTCTTATAGGCCCCATACTGTTTCGGTGGCAGATGCAGTTCTCTGAAGATCATAATCTGTTCTGTCTTGCTCCTGCTGGTACTCAAGAGCATATGGCTTTCCTTGCATGGATGAGACAGCCACAAGTTATACCCATGCAGAAACCAGGAGAAAAATCAGCCTGATCATTCAAAGCATATGGATCCAACGAGGCTTGAAAGCCAGGCTGAGAGGAGCGGTAAGGCATGCTCAGCTGGTAGCAGATGACCATGTTTCTGAGAGGGTGATCCTGAAGAACGTGGGCTGGAAATGGTGACTTCCTCATGCTAGTTGCAAGTGAAGGCTGGTTTATTGCTAGAGGACAAACCAGAGGGAGTGGTATGGGAGATGCTGCCTCAGTATTGAGGTCTGAAGTTAGCAGCCACCCATGGGTTAAAATCACAGGCACTTCAGGGAGAAGTTGCACAGCAAAGAAGAGACCTGCTTACTAATCTTTTTCATTTAATTACAGATGCTTCCTGCAAAGCCTTGCTGTACTTCATATTGGGCATCAGAGCAGACAAACACTGCCCCGAAGACTTTACAAAGCTCTAAAAGGGGCAAAAAGCAGACACAGAAGTTCCTTGTGCAAGGCCAAAGACCAATGGCAAAAGTGGAATATGCACACAGTTTTTGTTCTTGACAGCAAAGCCCTGGCCATGCTGGGTGTTGTGCATGCAGAGAGCTGCTTTGCAGGCATGCTGTGTCTTTTTTCCACAGTGATGCCTTTGACTGCATTTAGCACGTGGGACTGATTCTGGCTGGGTAGGTGAGCTAGAGGTACCACCTCTCTCCATGTACAATGGGGTCTGACAGTTTTTATTTGCTGCATTTTGGGCAGCTGTGGCTCCCCCGTTTGGCCCATGAGCGTTTGCATTTTATTACTGGCCCAGCAGCCCCACAGATGGATGTCCTGCCCTCAAAGATCACGTATGGCATGAGAACCAGCCGTGTCAGGGAGAAAGGACCCTGCGGTGTCCAAAAGTGATTAGCTCTGCTTCCAAAAGGGGAATTCAGAGAGAAAACGCATTACAGCCCTTGGTCCCTGCCAATGACACAAAAGCGCTGGCTCTAATGTAGATGTCTGTCTAATGGGCTCTGGTCTAAGACCAACAAAATACGATTCATACAGGCCACTGAGCAGCTTCTGATGTTAATGACTTTCGATTACCACTGGCCTGAGTTGCATCTGTATTTTATTAACACTGTTTACAGAGTGAGTAGAATTCCAGATGGAGTATAAAGTACCTTTTTTCTTGTTTTGCCCATAATTGCAAATGCTTAAATTGCACTTGTAGCTGTTTTATAACTTGACATTGACCTTAAACTCTGTGCATCTGCTACAGTGGAACATCGCAATTTCTAGGGAGTAGAAAGGTTATACAGAACTGGTCAATGCTCTGTGTGATGCAAATAAAAATAATGTCATGAGTGTTTAAATAAATATTTCTTTCTATTTTGTCTTCAAATATTTATTGCTTCCCCACGTTGCTTGGAATTGTCCTTTACAGTTCAGGCTATGGTTGCTTTACAGACAGCATAAAGACAGTGCTTTAAGATCATTAGAGCCCCAAAGACGTTAGAGCAGTCCAGATGATTTGCATTTCTAAGGGAAAGGCTTTCATTTCTGAACTGTTCAACTAATACTGGTCTAAAAATGTACCCCCCCCCCCTTTATTTTTTTTTTGCATGAAAATGCCTGTCCCCAGGATGAGAAACAGACCTCCTTTCAGCCCTGAAGTGTCACCTCTCCACCAGCTCCCTGACCAGCTGCACTTCGGGTGGAAATGATGGCCAAGAAGGAAAGGAGCACTTTGGGACACAGGGCTGTCATCTCTGTTTGTGGATAAGGTGGGGGGCAGGAGGTGGGCAGCTCAGGCCCAGCTCAGGGCCAGCTGCACCATCAGCTCCACACTACACTTTCCTGAGGGGAAGGCAGCCATTGACAACTCCACAGCCACGAAGCTTGCTTTCAGCTTTCAGCTTGCTGCTGGGGGCGAACACTCAGAAGCCTTGTGCAAGACTGAGTCTGAGCCAGGCATTTCAATGAGGATCCCTCGCGTCCCCGCCAGACAGAAGACGCGGTGCCTCTACACCTTCACTCCCCTCTGCATCCTCCCCTCAGCCGCGACATGGTGAGGGGGCAGGACGGATGCTCAGCCCACAGGCACTGCAGGACTGCAGCTGCTGGGCTGGTACTGTACTGTAGGAAGTGGCTGCTGGGGCTGGGGTGTGCCAGCCCTTCCTCCTGTGTGCGGGGAATCCGCCCAGCACTTCTCAGAAATGGCCTTTCGCTGTCACACTGGGCTTACTTTTGCTGAACAGGGACACTTGCCTCAGTCAAGCCGGTGGCTGAGCTCCAACATAGCCGTGTGCCTGTAGGACCCAGGGTGCCATTAGACGTCTCCCTTCCTCACCTGATGGCAGCCACCCCCACAGGCACCTTCTGTGGGGCCAGGCCGAGCACCAGCCTGGGGGCCACGGGTGAAGCGGGGCACAGTCCTGAGGGACAAATGAGGGTGTGTGAAAGCAGCACACAGCAAAAGTTGATGGAAAAGACTGCCTCGTCGCTCGCGGATACTTTATTACTTCCTAAGGTGTTTACGAGCAAATAAAATGCATCTACTACTGGGGAAAAAAGAGTTTTTCCCCCGTGCCACACGCTCCCCTTCCCACCTCCAAGCAATTGTCTTACTGACTAGAATTTCAACACCGCTTCTCTTTGAAGTACGACCTGTACTTTAGTTATATTATTTCCATTCAAGCTGTGGAAATAAAACTTATGACAGCGTTGATTTCTCAGATCTGCTCTCAGTCTTTGAAATTTGCATTAGATTATTCTAATCACTTAGCCTCGTTGTATATATTTACACAAGCACTTTTGATGTTTAAACAGAGCAGGCTGTAATGAGATGTGTAGGGGGAAATATATAACCCCAAAGAAAAGGAATGTTCTTTTTTTCTCAGACCACATCTTAAACTAGAAGTTTTCAGATAAAACAGTGGGTCAGTGCCTCTGGGACCTGAGGGGAATGACGATAAGTCTGAAGGCATGGAGGGATCAATCTGCTTTCAGCTGCAGAGGGCAGAGGGGAGAGGGGCTGGGTCCCTGCGAGTGCGAGGAAGGTGGCAAGGAGCTGTCTTGCTGTGCCCTTCATCACTACTGTAACCCATGCTCCTGACCATCCTGATGCAAGAAACTGTCCCAGCTGAACCCTTGGTGTCAATATCTACAGACACAAGTTTCTGGGGACTGAGCGGAAAGAGCATCTGCCAGCTCCACTGAATGCAGTGGCAATACCTGCAGAGACAGCAAAAAAAGTGCTGGGACTGTGACGCAGTCATGCCAACTCCGACCCAGGCCGCACACTCAAGTTAATTCAGTCTCAGGGCTGGCTCCATTAGATCCAGAACAAGAGGCAACAGTGGAAACAGAAGCAGCCCTTACATTGCAAACATGCAGGAAAAGGCAGTGGGGCAGACCAGTCAAGGGAGAGACAGATCTGTCAAGGATTGAAGAAGAAAAGGAATTTTTCTGTAAGATGCAGGACATTGCCAGTTATCACATCCAGCATTTAGCTTCACAAAGGTCAGGGCTTATATTCATATTTGCATGTTAGTACACAAAGAATATTTGCAATTCTTGATATAGCGTAAAGGACGAATATTCTGGATGACCCTGTTGTTAACATAATCTTAGAGTGAAATCTACAGCAAATCAGCCATTGCCCAACATACTACTCTAAAGACTGTAAAAAACATGCTAAACTGTGTCAACAGAGTATTGATTTTTTAACTGGAGATGGAGAAATTTGTGTGTAAGGATCTTAAAAAAAAGAAAAAAGATGCCTGTTCCAAGAAGATACACTTCCATAAACTCAGAGACAGATGAGAGCAGACTTTCTAACTCACACACTGAAACTGATCTATCCACTTAGACATGCAAATGTCATTTTGAGTAAGTCTAACATTTTGAATTGCCACCAGTGAAAACAGGCTTCTCTAAAGTTGGATTTTTCAGCTACCCTAAGCATGCAAACCATGTAGCATCAAGAAAAAAAATAAACAAAACTGAAAGATTATGCTCTACTAGGATTTGGTGAACTAACGAGCTTATTAAGATCACATTTTCCACTTTATAACCTTTTCACTACCAAATATTTCTGGTAGCACAGCTGCCTCCCTTCCTCCCTTGGACGGGACAGCGAGGGCCTTTAGCCCGGGCTAGCTGAGGAGCAGGCTCATTGCCAGTGACGCCCGGCTGGGCACCAAGCACGCTCCTCCTTCCCTCCATGGCTTCAGCAGGAGAAACACTCCAGGGCTTTCATTCTGGCTGATTTATTTTGTGCATATTCCTAACTTGCAAGTTACATGCCTCACTGCACTGTTAACTTCTCGAGAGTCTGTGACCCACATGAGGTATGGTCAGAAACTAATGGTCCTTCCTCACCTTAAAGGACATAAATTTGTGAAGCAATCAGAAACACCAGGAGATTCATAACTTTTCTCCCTCACAAAAGTATGACAAGACATAGATATCGCACACAGTAAGAATCTTGTTTTTTTTCTCTCAGCAGAAACAGCTTTCAACAGCACCATCTTGACTTACGCCAGAAAGTGCTTCAGCTCCTTGTCTGTAGAAGGTGAGGGACAAATGTATTTTGTTAGCTATCCAACATGAGCAGAAATCTCCAGTGGTGGACACGTTTGTAGTACACTGGTGTTAATGTCTCTTGCTATAGCTATCCAAAGCTAACTGGGAGCTCCTCTCAGTTCTACCCTGAGGTCTCATGGATGCTTACTGTAGGCTTGCAGCTTCCTTGTAACATTAGATCCATTTTCTATTATGACCACATTGACCCTACTCAGATATTCTAGGTGGTGCCTCCTCCCCTCCCCTAAGGGATAGGTATGTAGCTGTGCATTTGGGACAACAAGGGTGAGGTACTCCAAGGCTCACGTCCAAGAGTAAAAGCAGATTTCAAAGATATTCCTGATTTAAATCCAGAAAATCTGACTAAGATTTCTGTGAACTCACACTCCTGATTATTAGCAGAGACCAACAGAACTCTGTACATCAGGGAGGGGAACTAAACATTCATTCGCAACTTCTTATAACCTAAAGGAGTAGGAAGA
Organism: Cygnus olor; assembly: GCF_009769625.2. Classification (NCBI taxonomy): domain Eukaryota; kingdom Metazoa; phylum Chordata; class Aves; order Anseriformes; family Anatidae; genus Cygnus; species Cygnus olor. The sequence goes on along the minus strand of NC_049172.1, from coordinate 36,788,951 downwards.
CTGCTTTATGTTTTTGTTCAATAGCGTACACAAAGTGTACAGAGAAATCTCACCTCACCTTGCAACTTTATCACACAGTTATTCTTCTGGGAGATGTTACAGCTTTTTTCTACAGTTAAAACCTACAAGTTGCTAAAATTGCACCCATTGCTGTATGCTACTCAGACATAGAACATGACTATAGTAATCAAAACTGTGCTGTTCAGCCAATGGGTGCAACAGACGTAACTGTGAAGCTCTGGCTCCAGGTTACTGTCTGTAGATGGTCATGGAGAGGATGAAAGAAACATTTATATTAGCTGTACTGGCCTAACCTAGACACGTTAAAATTGAGAATCATTTTCATGTAAAGACGTGATAATTAAGCTTTGAGTTCTAATTGACTTTTGTAAGCAAGTTCTGAAAACAAGAAATATTTATGGTGAGGAATAAAAGATGTAGTGAATGGAAAAGTGCCTTGAAACAGCTCCCAAAGTTAGCATCGCTCACCTTGCTGCTTCCTGATGATGTCTGGGCTAAGGAAGAGTGAACTGAGTGATTTGCTTGAGAAATTTCCAAAAGCATTGGTACCTTTTCCTAAATCAACCTGAAATGTTAAAAAAAAATAAATCCCTTTCTTCTTAAAAAGAAACATATAAAATGTGCACATTTCAGCATGCTTTCTCCCTGAGGATTTCTCAGTCTAGAAAAAAATGGATGTTTTTTCCAGTTGCTTTCAAAAGGATCGCATCTCTGCCAGGTGGTTTGCATCTGACAGTCAAACACCACTGATGAGAACCATCAATTCCTTCAAGGACTTGACACCACATCCAATTTGTATCGCAAGTGACTATAAAAGGAGATGACTGCAGCTATTATTTTGTTAGATTTAGTCAAAACATCCCCAGACAAGGCAGGAGGGCATGCTGGGAGCTGTTTGATGAGTCTGCTGGGAAAATAATTACGTGGCCTGCAGTTTGTTCACTTTATCTTCTGTAGCACTTTCTTAGTGCCTTTTGTGTGGTTTGAGCACTCAGCTTTTGGAATTAAAGCATCTTTACTTCTATTGTCTTTCCACCTAATTCCCGTATTATGCAGTCTCAGATGTGCATTCTAGGCTGCTTCTCTGTTACATGAAGTATTATAAAATTAAAATATTTTCTTCAATATTCCCTTTCTTACTTGAGATGAAATTTTCTGCACTGTAACTGTGATTGAACTACAAAGAACTGCCTGTTCTGATCGTGATGCTTAACACAGACCTTAGTTACATTCATGCTGTAATCCTGCTGCTTTGAGCAGGATGAATGTCAAAGCTTGCAACTTCAACAACTTTTTTTTTTTTGTTAAAATTGCACATTAAAACTTTTTATTTATTTATTTTAATGTGATGTGTTACAGGTTAAAGTTTTCAAGAACAACCTAGGTACCAGGGAACCAAAAATCTGTTTCAGTTTGTTTCAATAGCTTTTGAAAAAATAAATGGGTATGAACCCCTGGCAGACAGCATGTGAAAGTATTACCAAAATAGTAATTCTGAGTTGACAGGAAAAATCAAAAGCTATGAAAGGAATCATTAAAAACTAGAAGCTGTGCTTATTCATCTGACTACAAGGGGTCCATGGCAGCTGTTGGTGCCTTTTATAAGGCAAGGATGTGATAAAAAAGGTGGTAACAGCAAACCTGATCCAGCAATCCCCCCTGCCAAGAGCAGCCTGACTGCTCCTCTCTCAATGAATGGGTTCCCTTCTTAGCCGCTGTTCCCAATCCAGCAGACTGGCCTGTGTGTATCGTAAGCCAGCCTCAGCCTCCAGTGTTCTCTGGTGGGTGCAGTATATTGCCTTTTGGCACTCCAGTAGAAAAGCACATACACAGCTGCACATCCCTTGTTTTAAATAAATTGAGGTGAATACAAAGGAAGGAGGAGAAGAGGACTTAAAGGATGTAAAAAATTACCATATCGGAGACTTTTGCTGCTGGATATATGGATAAAAAAGTATTGCTTGTGACTCCAGCGAAATGAGAGTCTGCTGTTAGTCTTCTACAATCTATCTTGTTTGTGCTCGTGGGGACTTCAGAAGAACTAACTTTATTGGAATGGAACTGAAAAAAACTGGATCATTGGCCAAGGCTTGAAAAAATCATTTCCTGGCTATAAAAAGAACATTAGCATTCTCACAAAGAAGGTGCCATAGGAACAAGAAACATATTTTTAAAGCAAAACTTCCTTTGATGTGAATCCTGTGCAAAGCACAAAAAATATAAAAGAGCCTGTGGGATCCTATTTCCTTTTTTTTTTTTTTTTTTGCTAATGGGTCACCTGGGACATGTCTTCTTTCTGGTGACTGAACTACGACACCTTTACAGGGTGGCAGGGATACAAAGGTTTTCTCAAAGGCATGCATGTGCTGTAACCAGTTTCTCAGAGGGGGAAATATTTCTGCTTTCTTTACCCCTCTCTTCTCTTTCTGCACCATTTCTGCTTCACCTTGCACTTACTCGCACAGCAGAAGTGTGACTTGAATTACCGGCCAGAATCAGCTCCAGCAATCTGCTCCTGACAGAAGCTAGTGCAGGAGAAAAACCCCAAGAAATTAACTTATTGGCAACAAAGAAATGTCAGGTACATCCAGGAGAAGTTTCTCTTTGTCCCATTCATTAGAAATTGGACTTAACTCTGAAGCAAGGGAGTTTAAGTATTTAGTAAACTAAGTTAATCCATATCTTTTTGAACACTGAACATATGTCAGAGGTCAATTACGTACTTTTTGTTTCCTATAAGATTATTTCCTCCTACATTTTTAACTCATCTTTTGAGCTCTTTTTTATTTTCCATTAAAAAGCCACTATAGCTCAGGATTACATTATTTAAAATTCTAAATTTAATTATCGTTGTATCTAACTCATTTTATTATGAAGCAAGGCTCACTGATCTTCAATTTACAGTGACTAATGAAATCTCAACAAAAAAACTCTCTAAATACTTCAGCAAATAATATATAACTGTAGCAGGATTGCAAATAAAGCTTTTGCTTTGTTCTGTTAGCAAGTTGGACATTTCATCCTTAACCTTTCCTCTGAATCCTGTTATTCACCACTGTCCAATTTACCAGGTTGTTTTAGTATGTTTTGTACTGATATGCCACTAGCTGCCTTTACCTTAGTTTTATTGCCTAACAGTCAGCTCTAATTTTAGTTATACCTTTTAATGTGCTTTGGAACACATCTTTAGAAATTGGGAAACTCTTTGTATACAGAAATGTGCCTTCAAGTCAATGTTACATACATAAGTTACCGGTAGTTGGAACTTTATCTTCATTTTTAAGCTCACATACTTATGAATTATGAGTACTCTTTTTATACAGTTCAGAATTGTTACTACTGAAAAATAACAAATGGCAAAATTTTCCCTGGCAGAAGGAGCATGTTAGATAGAAATTGGCTAAATACCTTGTCAGCTGTTCATATCAGCAGTTTCTCAATATTCTGCAAGAATTTCTGTGCGAGAACTGTCTTTCATAGTCATACTGCTTCACCTGAGCTTTTTCCCTTTTACAGTCTTTTAAGGTTATTACTGCACTTCAGTATTTTTAAGGTTTTTAGACCTCTCTCAAAAAGTCAACCTTCAATTTTCAAGCTTCAAAATTAAGTATACTTTTGCGATATTTCGAGAATTGGGGTTCATAAGGTTCTTTCCTTGAGTTTCCTTTAGACTCAGTAATGCATTTTTCTAAACTATAGCCATGAAAGCCAGAAATGGAGAGAAAACATGCTGGGACTTCACTGAGAGAAGAACATTTTGAAGTCCCAGCTCTGATATTTCAATGAGAGTGTCTTGAAACTTAGGAGCGGCTCAAACAGGTCGGTAGTGTGTTAAGTCCTCTTTACATTGCCCATAGCTCACCTGTGTAGTCAATGGATGCTTACATGTCTAAGCTTTGTTTAGTTAAAAGGCTCTTGCAGTCCATCTTGACTCATTATTTCACAAATCTCTCTGTAGTTAGCTGCATTGGCTGTTTTATGTTTTAATGGTCTAGAAACAACAATTTGAAAATACTCAGTGGCACAAAGTTGAGAAAAAACAACAAAAAGAAGCATTTGGGGCAGAATGAGCCTCATTAAAATTCTTCAAAATCCTGCTTTTCTGCATATCTCTGTCCTGCTGTTCACTGAAAAGCAGGCCTTGGCTCAAATTTTAAGGAAACATCTTCGATATCTGAGAAATAATATATTTGTCATTTACCATTTTTCTGTGTCATTTTTGGAAGGTCAAGTGTGGTAGAAGAAGTATGTGACAAATAAATCCCCTAGTGTGCAAGAATGGTGTTTGATCCAACAGCACTGGAGTAAAAATTGCCCCCTGCCAATAGCATTTTGGAATTCAATTGAGATTTATTTTGCAAGCAATGAAGATGTATGCAAGCTGGAATCATTTAAATACAAGAAAATTTGGAGACAAATCAACCAATGAAATGCCCTAAGACCTTTTTTCCATTGTAAATGATATTACAGCAATGAGAATAAAACACTCTCTCTGACCTTGTGTTTTTTCTTGTTACCAAGAAGAAACACAAAAGCCTTGCAGTTATGTTTGAAAACATGCGCCAAAATCTTAAAGATTTAAGGCAGAAATCTTAAGTTTATTCAAGGTTAGTTTTAAACAAAAGGACATCTATTTTCTAACAAAAAACAGCCTCTGAGTAAGTAAGTCAGAGATGATGATTTTTTCATTGAGGTAGAACTTTCACATCTTTGTCCTTCATTGTTTTCTTGATTATTCTCACATCTGCAGTGAAAGTAGAGGAGCACAAGGTCTTTCTCTAGGTATTTCCAAGAAGTCTGAGGACACAAACAAGAGGGCATTTGGCCTGGCATGCAGTACTTGAGAAAAAAAATTGGTAGCAAAGGCTAGCTGCAAAAGTTAACTTCTCCAAGGAAAAACACCTCATTTATCATCACAGTCTAATAGTGATATCACAGTAGACGAAAGCTAGACCCTGTCAACCTTGTAAATTTTCAGCTCAGTGAAGCCAACATGAGAAAAAGGCAAAGAAAAAGAATGGTACAATGGATTTTGCTGTTCCTAACTCAAATGAGATCTCCTTGGAAGGGCCCTACATGGGGCAGCCGGGCTAAACCACAACACTTGCACTGCAGAACGTGCTGATGCCAGACCTGCTTCTACAGCCTGATGCCACAGAAGAACCCAGGGGTCTGTTTGGGCTGTCTTCAGTAAGTGGTGATGAAGGATCCAGAGACTCAGCTTGAAGTGCTTGGCTCTGTAACCCCTTTTTACTCCCACCTGACAAGGAGGCGACTCTTCAATGGCTGATGCATTCTCTTCAGCAATAGAGGAAGCAGAACCCAGACAGGGTGCACACAGCTTTCTTTTGTTCAAGCAGCCTCCAAAGTGCACAGGGAGGCAACCTGATCTGAATTAAGCAGCCCTGAGCATGGTGCTTCACACTCCCCAGGGAAGTAAGTGCCTGTGGGAGTCAGAAAGCAAAGCTGGCATGGAGAGGTGGGATTTTCCTCTGGGATTTTCTGGGAGGTACCTCCATCCTTCTTCTCAAGGGGAAAGGTGGCAGTCCCTTTCTTTCAAAAACTGAGCAGAGAACAAGTCCTCTTTTCGCTGGGGGCAGAGAATCCCAGAGTGCTGTTCCTATCAGGGCTGGGTGAGACAATGCCCTCAGGGTCGAGGAGACCCTCGTTTAATCCTGCCTTCTCTACCACAGGGGGACCTGAGCCCACACATTCTCCTCTGTTATCCCTGCCAGGCAAGTTTCTCCACTGAGCAAAACGAAAATGAAAAGGAAAAAGGGTCAGAGTGAGAAATCAAGACAGGGAAATGACTTTCCTGCCTAGTGGTGGGGAGACTCTACAGTAAGACTGTTTTTACTGGCGTTAAACTATAATTGCATAAGCAGAACAAGGAAAAAGAACAAGAGGTCCCCAGAGAAAGGCCCCTAGCCTTTTGAGGAAATACATTCTCTTTGTTTTTCTTTCTGATCAAACCCAGTTGGACAATGTTATGAGGATGGTGTGAGAAAGTGTGTGCTGTTGGTTCCCATGCAGTTTTTCTCACACATCTATAGAACCACAGGTCCTATAAATCTATAAATCTATTTAGGTCTATGGGGTGCCAATATTCAAAAGTATTCAAATGATGTAAAAATAGAAGAAAGAAGAATTGCTGTAGAAAAGTGCCAGTTACCTACGGGCAATAACTGGATACCACTAAATCAAACTTATGTCATACTGTAACTAGGATATGGTTCACTTTGATAGGCAACCTTTTTATTTATTTATTTATTTTGGTTGGTTGGTTTTGTTTGTTTGTTTCTAGGTAGTGGATTTTTTCTTCCTGGTTACTAGAAAAAAATTTATAATAGAAGCTTTATCCATCTTCATTTCAGTCTGAATTAATGCTCTGTGAAGCTTCCCAAGAGCTATCTTTATATGGTGGGTTACAACAGAAAGCTTGATTTAGACTTCATATATGATTAAACACAACACTCATAAGCAAAGCAACACATCTTCATTAAAAACTATTAATAATGAAATTCTATGATGGAAAACAATTCACATTGGCAGAAAAATCAGATCTTATTGCCACCTAACAAGGATTTGCACTGCTGAAATTCTTTCTTCATTTAACGACAGAAAAGATCACATCTCCTTTCTTGCAAACATAGTCTTGAAAACAATACCATAGAAATCACTGCATCCTCCAGGATAAAGAATCACACTGCATCCATGGGATGAAATTCTATCCATGTAGCAAAGAGAAATATGTTTAGTCAGAGGTCAAATCAAAAGGAATAGGATGGAAAGATTTCCCACTTGCTAGCAGGAGGTAAGTTTAATTATTCCACACCATTGCTCATCTCATTGGAGGTAATGAGCTCCTTGAAAATTCAGTGGCGAGCAAGTGGAGATTCTTTCTTCCAAACAAAAAATTCAGATAAGTTAAAAAATGAAATTACATGGAAAAAATAGCAGTCTAATAACTCCATATTTAATGGAAACAGTATTTACTATTTCTTTTGAGATATTATAAATAGAGATCAAGTTATGTCAGACTAAAAATATTAGCAAAGTAATTCCCAAAATCATAAACTTGCCAAAAATCTCTGCATCAGAAACTAAACTATAAATTGACTTTCTCTAAACTGACATAAGTGGGGATGTGAACTCAAGTCTGTGAGCATGGGACCATGCCCAAGTTCAGGTATAGCCTGGTCCTGTAGTCTGTGAATAACAGCCACACAGAAGGTGTGAAAAGGTGGTTTCAGGTGAAATGAACTGTGAAGTGTGAAATAAGCTTCACAAAAAGAAATGTCTGCTTCTAGAGAGTTTGTTTTCAAAATTAGTTTCAACACACACAGGCACATAAATGTCTGTTTATACAGATGTTTATCTTGGCGTATTCCAATATTGGAGACTTAATCGTGATGTCAAAACCAGGAGGCTGGTCTCTTGGTAGGTATGAAAGAGTTCCTCTGAAAGGCAATTCAGAAGAGGCGTTTAACCTGGGTGGTTTCTATTCTTTACAAAAGGCCCTCTCTCTTTTAATTAAAAAAGGGAGCTTTGCTCACAAAGGAGAGAAAAATACTTTCATAAATGCTCATTTATGGAATCTCACTATTCATTACCGCCGAGTCATCACATACCCATTACTGCCTAGCCCAATACCATACAAATTTATGTATATATAAAAAAACATAATATATGTTAAATATGTAAAATATACATATGTATACATTTGTATGGTATTGGGCTAGGCAGTAATTGGTACATGTGAGATACACACACACTCTCTCCATAAAATAGACCTTGAAAAGAAGATACGCAGCAAGAGAATTTTGTACGGCAAGTTGCAGCTGAAAACACATTCATCAAATGGCTTCTCTATTCCTGAGTTCTGCCATTCTTCTCAACAGGACTTCCTAAGTACTTGGGACTGTATTACCTTCTTGCCTTTATATTTCCTAGTAACATGTCCAGACACTACTAACCAGAGAATGTCATTTTCACAACTTTGATTTTTGACAGGATTTACATTTTTGTGGAGGTTTGCCTACATAATTTGGAAATATGACCTCCAAGAATTATTTAAAAAGAAAGAAAAGAAACTGTGCTTTCAAATGGAAGAGGTTCTTTTGAAATGGAAACCTACCTGAAATAGGTTGCGCAGAGAAAATAAAGGCAGTGGTGTAAAGTCACACAGAAACACAGTGTAAAGCACACACAAAATTGGAAGAACTTGTAGCATTAAGTAGAGATTTTAAGCCCTTTGCAGCTCCTACAGGAATATACTTCTTGAAGAAGGTAAGAAAGCCAGATGCTTTTTTTTTCTGATGAGGATAAAAAGAAGTCAAAAACAAGGGCACAATATAAAAGCACTGGAAACAAATTTTAGGACCTTTAAAAGGTCAATGCTCTTTTTCTCTCACGTTCTCAAAAGAGAACAGCATAAAAGAACACATTCTAAATTTCCCCCCAAATTAATTTCCATATGGCTGTGATATATGAGACAAGAGTCAAGATAACATCATAATTGCGAGGCAAACAGACATTCTATTTTTATAGCAGAAAAATCTAGTATCTTGAGACTTTTTTATTACAGCATTGAATCTTTGCTGTGGGACCAAGCTCTTTCTACCAGTGGACAGCTGATTCAGAGACTATCCAGGCCTTTCCTGCATCCTTTAAATCAAAGGTAAAGCAACTTTCAGGATTATTGTTGAAATTTGATCTATTTAAGGAAAGCAATACTGAATACTTTCCATTTCTTTTATAGAATAAGTTTTATAGGCAATTAAATTGAAGTACAATTTTTGACACATTTATGTTACAGTGCTGCTGGCTGCTGTTGCTGCATACACTGCAACTGCTGTAGAGGGAAAAGAGCTGCGGTTGCTGTCGGCAGAAGCACTGCAGTAGTGATGACAAATGTGATTCTCTCATCCAGTGTGCAGAATGTGAATAGCAGTGGCTGCTCTGCACTTAAAGAGGGATTATGCTCAGATGCTTTCTAGGTAATGTTTACCAAATCCAAAACCATCTACAAAGATTAAAAAATGCTATTGCTATTTTTTACCTGATTGGCTATCCCATCACCAGTTAGTCAGCCAGAAACCACAAAATGCTGGCCTGTCTCCCCCTCATTTGCTCAGTCAGCATTGCAGACTAAGAGGCAGCTTGACTTTTTCCCCCCATCTCTGCATGAAGAACCTGAAGCACATTTTCATGAAGCAAAGCAAATTCTTCAGCAACTTCCAATACCAGGTTTTATATTACTGAAATTATTCTCTTCTGATAGAACTATTTCTGAGAAGCTAGAAAAAAAAATGGAGACGGTGAGATCACATTTTTTTTCTCCTCTATATTTTTCTTCCAGGGAACTCAGTATGAAGACAGTGACTTGGTGTGGATTGAAGCAGGTTTTTGTGAGGACTGTGATTTTAGATATCTTGATCACAGATTTGGCTACACATACTTTAAGATTTTATATGAAGCATGAGAATTCCAGGAACATAGACCTGACTTAGCATGATGAAGCAAATGGGAAATAACTTGAATTAGTACTTACAGAACAGTAAGTTTCATAGGTGCATGTTCACTTTGCTACATTCCCCTCTGTAGGCAGATATGCATTATATAATGCATTACTGGCAATGCATTACACTGCACAGGAAAGCTGAAAAGGTGCCCACATCCTAGGACTAAAAAAAAAATTCCAACAGTCACGATCCCAGCACTCATAAAAATGAAGTCACACACCTCAGGACAGTGTTAAACTTACAGCCTAGTAAGACAGCCTTATTCTTGCTCTGTGGCCTGTTGTGCACTGGTGCTGCATGCTGCTTGCCATGGTGTCATCCCAGTTCTGCTTTTCCTTAATTGAAAATAAGGGAGCCCAATTTTAGTCTGGCTGATCTTAAGGTAAAACACAAGTCATTGTTCTGGCATTTCTCAGTTCCTACCTTTGTCATTCTGAACCTCTGGCTATCTGCAATCCAGTTTGACAGAGAAAGAAAGGTCTCTAGTATGTTATCTTTCAACATGGTTCATGAAAGTAAGTAGTCAGGAAGAAAAGAGAAATGCTATTTGTGCACCTGTTGAGTGACAGACTTCTTTAGACACTGGGGAAAATATGTAGTAACTGACAGTGGGGACATGATTCCACAAAAAACTGCTCAAGAAACTTCATGTTATTTTTAATGAGTTTGATAACTAGAGCTGGTCACAGATCAAAGCCGTACTCTGCTGGGTTTTGTACACAGACAATCTCTACTTCACATATTTTATAAAACACAAATCAACAGATGGTGAGAATGAGAGACAGCGCTGATCAGTAAGGTAGGCAGTACCACAGTACGTGGCCTACTATCAGTGTTTTTTCAAGCATCACCACAAAAGAAAATGTTGAAGGGGTATGAAATCATTTTATTTTCCTTTGTAGGTGGAAAGCCATAATCACCTAATAAAGCAGAGCTAAAGAGACAGAAAATTGCTGCCTTCCTTCTTGTTGAAACCTCACCAAGTCAACAACCATGATTGGGGATCACTTAAGTACATACAGTTCTCCTGTGTATTGTATTTGCAAATCTGGGGTGGTTTTGCCTGGTTTCTCTAGATTTGTACCTCTCTTCTGATAACTACAGATTAATTATTTTCTGCACCTGTCCTGAAGTCTGCATCTGACTAAATTGGCAGCCCCATTTCCACCAAGAGGCGACCTTTAGAGGCAGCACAGTGACAGCACATACCCTGAGAGGCAGCAGCAGTGAAGCGGAGCTGAGACTCCGCATCCCTGCTGCAACCAAGGCAAGAAAGGCTGGAGCCTGTCAGACAGCTGGATCCTACTGAGAACTAAGGAAGCTGTGGACACGTCTGTGCCAGCCCCTGTATGCGGCCTGCACCTCAGCTGTATGCACGCTGCGCCTCAGGACCTTATCTCCCTGCAGCCCCACAAGTGGGATGTCTCAGAACAAGTCACAGAGCACAGAGGTTGTTTCCAGCTACACCTCCAAATGAATCTGAATTCACTGAAGCCGTAACTTTCTCATTGCCCTGAGCAAACGTAAGAGGAGACTATTGTTAAACCTCCAGCTCTGTCCCTTTGGCAGCAGTGTGTGCTTGTGCCAGGACAGAGTGACTGCAGAACCACAGCCTCAGCCTTGTTCACGTTCTCCAGACTTGTATCACCTTGTAAAGATGAGGGAAATTGCAGACTGTAGCTTGAAGGCATGCCCTTACATGTTACCCTGACTTCCACAGCCCCATGTGTCATTAAAAACTTCTATGACTAGCATCATATCATCATATGTTGGATCTTCAGTCTCAGGCCCGGCAGCAAGAGGAGGAGCAGGGCTGTCTCGTAATATCTGTACCTTCCTCCCTTTTCCCCCATGGTCATGTTTCCACCTCTGTACTTTCCATCAACAAAAGCATTAACACAGCCTGTAAAGTTTTCTTTCTGTCTGAGAATAAAAAGCAATACAAAATGTTCCTTTTTCTTCTGGCCCAAAGCTGACTTCTGTTCTCATCTTGCTAAGAAAACAAACTGCTAAACCAAAGAAAAGCCAAAGGCTTCATACCTTTCTTCCCTAAGGCAACTGGGGTGTCAGCTCCTCTTAGACTGATGTCCACCAGGAGAGACAACTGGCTTTGGTGTTAACAGTTCCTCTGGCTAATCATCTCCCTCTGGTGTGGTGTGTCCTCTCACCTCTCTTGTGCTTTCAGACCTGGGGTCATTTCTTTCACTGTAAGTTACATATATAGTAAAGATGAATCCAACAGCTTATGTGAAACAAAGATCACAAAAACTACACTTGGAAAATCCTCAGTAACATATTCTGTAACTGAAATCTCTCTTCCATACTACACGGTAATATTGAGGTTCTATAGTTGAGAGTTTAAGCAGTTTCTCATGGTTCCAGAGAGAAATCTTTTCCAGCAAACCTTGATATTAGCTGGAGGAACATAAACACTATTTTTTGTTTATTTATTTTAAAGAGTGTCCCTTACCAAAATCATCATCATGGCTCACAAGAAGAATTGGTCTTTGCTCACATTATGACAATTTTTAAGATTCTTGAAGTAAGCTCAGTACTATCAAGGCATTAACTTTACTCAAATCAGTCTCACTGACATTAACCAAACTATTCCTAGGGTTGATTTTAAAAGGCAAAGAGTTGTGTGAGCTTTTGATTTTAGTAGTGAAATAAACAAGAGGACAATTAAGGAACACAGTTTAGGCAGTCTTAAAGTTTTGAGTTCTTGAACAAAAATCTTCTCACAGGATTTCAGTTTATATGGCCTAAGACTGAACTATAGAGAAATACTGTGCAAGCTGGGAGGACATTCATGCTGGCATAATGATTACTTGGGTATAATGACTGAAACAAAAGTTGCAAAAGTTTGCAGATTCTAGCAGAGGAACTAATTCCAACAGCAAGAGGAACCAAAACAGAGGGAACTGAAATAATTAGATTAGCTTAATTGTAATCATGTCTAAATAACCGCAGGCATTGAAATGTTCAGTAATTTTGTAAGAGGAGTAACCTGTGAATGGCAAAAAGCATTCTCATCAACATGCACAGCTGGCAAGAGAAGAAGCAACTGTTCAGCACGAAGCTGATTCATTCTTCCTGCATACTACCTTCAACATCCAGCCCATTTTTCTTTGCTAAAGCTTTGGTTCAGGTCTTCACTGGCATGCATGTCGACAGCTGAAGCTTCCTCTTTCTGGTTTCAACAGATCTACTTGCTCTCCCTGCTAAACCATTTAACACATTACAATAAAATTTATCGTGCTGACTTACCACTTCTATTGTATTTTTACCTACTATGCATCCCTCATCTACCTTTTTCTTCTACTGCATCAGACAAGCTCTGCACCTTGTATTGCCCACCTCTCTCAAAGCATACACTGGTCATTACTTGCTTGCAGCTGACCAAGAAGCACCAGCTGCTGGTGCTGCCCCAGCACAGCCCCTTCCTCTTTTATCATGTTCCTTTTGTAAAGGAAAAGCCTCCCATAAAGAAAATCTGCAAAGTCATTTCAACTTCCTCCTTAAGACTTACTGATGCCTGCCCACGCACGTGACACCTGACAGTGACTCATTTCCCTGTTCAGTGGTCACTCCCTTTCTGCTTATTCCAAACTGTCATTCTCAGCTGGACACTACCTTTGGCTTTGCACCTGCTCATGTTCTTATCAGGTGCTCAGGTTACAAGATCTACAAGGTGTGGGCTGGGCTTTGTTTCCTAAAGTGTGTGACCACTCTAGAAACACTCCACTACAAGATGAAAGGTTAAGCTTCTCAGAGGTTTGTGCCCAAGACCTCAGTTCATGTGAAGCCTGGGACATAAGTGGGTGAAACCCGGCTTTCTCATGCACCCAAGAGACTACTGAGACTATATGCAGTTTTGAAAACATCCCTGGCTTTTCCCTTCAACTGGGATAAAGTGGTTTGCTGCCTGGCCAGCTGCCTCAGGGACATGAGGAATGGATCACTGCGATACCCTAGGTTATCTCTTGTGATACTCTGGGTTAGCTCTGTAAGCAGTCACCCTCTGATATGCTTCTGGGCTGTTCTGCAAGAAAGAAATAAAAGTCCTTAAAAGGACCAGGGAGAAAAAGCAACAGTGCTGCCTTACCTTGTGCTTTATTAGGCAGACACACCCAAGGTTTGGTTCCTTTTGACTGCCTGCAGCCATAAGCTGTGAAAACACTGCCAAAGCATTGCAGGGTTTGTTGCAGTGAGAACCTGCTCATTGCGCTTTTTTATTCATGAAGAATTGTCATGGAACAAGAACTTGTGTAGCTGTACACAGAACAGAGTCTGTGCAGCTGGTTTCTTCTCCAGAGCCAAACTGCAGTCTTGCAATGAGGGAGATGGCCATGCTGTGCAGTGTGACAGCAGGAGCAAAGAACAGCTTCTGTAGGGTAGGAAGGACTGGACTTCTGGGTAGCCTTGATTCCTCCCATTGCTGTCTTTCCAGTCTTTTGGGACACACATTAAGGGCTGATTGTAAATATGTAGGAAAATCTGCCACCACATGAAAGTTGTCACCTGACCAGGGCAGGCTTTCTAATAACATTCCAGGTTTTTACTTCAGCCATTCTGATCATTATTTGGGGAAGACTCAGCATAACTGCACAGAAAATCACTACTCATACATCGTTCACTGACGTCATTAATTTTCAAAGAAAGCGCCTTCGAAAGCAGCCTGATGTCTTTTAGAAACGTAATACTAAATACATGCTACTGAAGACAAAAATACTAGAAAGTGTGTGTGCACATTGCTCAGATATCAGCATTATTGTAACTAGTCAGGGACTGAGAGCAGGCCATGCAGCACTGAAATCAGGGAGGAATCAGTTGGGTAAATGACAATGTCTGTAGGTGCCTACTGGAAGAATGCAGATCATAAAATACAGACTACTTATATTCTGTGTGCGCACACGCATGAAAAGCCATATCCTGTGAAGAAAGGAAGAGTTAAGCAGAGGAGGAAAAAAAAAAGGAAAAAAAAAAGGAAAAAAAGGCAGGAGAATGAGTGGAGCAAAGGATTGTTGCTAAAACGAAAAAGAGGTTCAGAAGTAAGAACACGGAAGTCCAGCAAGAAAGGACTTGGCCATCAGGCACCTAAGGCCACTTCTCAAGAAGCAGTGACAAAATGCTCAATCCCAGCCTGCCTAGAGCTGATCTCCTTTCAGACTGAAAAGAACTGATGGCAGGGAGCATTCACCCATGTTCACCCACTGCATGTCAGCAGGAGATGCAGCCTGCATGGATTTGGCAGAGGCCACAAGGCCCAGAACACTTACACACCCAGGTCGCTGCACAGGGGCATGCTACTGACAGTCAACAAAAAGAAAACCATTTACTTCAGAGATTAGCCCTGGAGAATGGGAATGACCATCCAGGACCCTATGGCCTGGACAAAAGCAACTTCATTTTTCATTACTGGGCTCTTTCATGTAGTAATTGATCTTTTCAGAAGACTTCTAGGCGGTGGACCCTTAGATTCATTTCCCCTTTTCCCTGCTGAACAGTCTTTCACCAGGTGAGCAGCCCGAGTCACCCGAAAGAGTGCTGCCTCTTGGAAACCTGGGGCTGCTCAGGGTGAGCAACGGTGGCAGAAATAAGCCCTTGGAGTGCCAAATCCTGCCTGAGCTCCAAGGGGACATTTCATTTACAATAGCCTCCTCTTCATTTTCTGAGGCTTAAATGATCAAAGAGCATTTCTTTTTTACGATCATTTTAACACTGACATTATATTGCAACGTTAAAATTGGATGTCGTTTCAGGAAAACCATAGCCACCCATGAAAGCAAAACATAAACTACAACAAATAAAGAAGTCAACATAAAAAAACTTCTTGGGAATAATACAAAGGCATCTGTAAGTAATACAAATATAGGTTTAATCAAAAATAGTCGCACAGAGAGATCACTGAAAGTAACTATGAGAAAACTGATAAAGGAAAAAATGTGAGGATGCACATGATATTGAGGAAGAACAAAGACCTTGTAATGTGACATGCTCAGAAAATATGGATTCTAAGTATACCTCTGTAGTATTGAATTTGGAAACACATTTAGTAACTCATTACAAGTTTCCCTCTTTCCAAATGTCTGGCCTGGTAGTTATTATCACTTCCCACAAATCTGCTGCTTTCAAAGATCCAAATACTAATCAAATCACAACACTATGGCACTTCATGAAATTGGCCCAAATGTTGTGAACAGGTAGTATATGGAAAAGCATTTCATTTCAGAAAGCTCCTTTCCCACATAAGCAGTTTTTCCTTTCATGTTTAACTGGAATTTCTGAAGATACTTCTTTCATTTTATGTTAAAATAAACAACAAAATATTGCCTGGAAATTTTCCAAAGCCTTTACCAAAGGATATTTCAGGCTTTATTTATGTATTTATTTATTTATTTTAAAAGTGCAGTCTTTTCCTCACTCCCTGAAAAGCTGGGTGGCTTGGAAAATAGAGCTGAACACCCAGGGCCTGGTCAGTGCAAGCACTTACATTTTCAGAGCAGGTTATGATGATGATGCTCTAAGGTTAACACCAAGCACAGAAAGCATCCACATATGCTTTGTAGTGCAGTCCAAGGGGCAGCTCACGGCAGCTCATCGGCTCATGCAGAGCTGCCCGAGGCACAGCCCGAGAGCTGTAGCCAGGGCAGGCTGAGGGTCGGTGCCTGGGTGCACACCGTGGGTCCCAGGCAGGCTGTGAGTGTTGGGCTCTGCGTAGCAAGTAGATTTACTCCTTTATCTTCCACAGAGAGCAGAATCTGCAGCTGTGCTTCTGAAGTGTTCCACATAAAATAAGGAGCCATGCTTGGGCAAATTTTGGTGTCACTGGGGTCAAGCCCACCTTTTCTCAACTGTTCAGTTAGCTAGAGGAGACCTCCAGCACCCTCTCTGCATGACCCAGCCTGAGGACTCCAGCATTACTGACAGTTAATCCGACTTTTATCTGGTACCTTGAATGACTCCATTAACCCTGACATACCTTTCTCACAATTAGAGCTCTTTTTTTTTTTTCCGTTTTTTTTCTTTTTAAACAGCTGAGCTGCAGAGAGGGCTCTATTTCAAAATGTGGCTACCATTAGGGTGGTGTTTTGGTACAGGAAGATATAATATGCCTCTGTAATGCACTACTGTGTGCTCTTTAATTCTCTGAATAGCCAAAAGGCAGACGGCAGTAAAAAAGATCAGCTGCACAAACCCAGTAGTGACACAAACTGCTTAAATGAAGCCCATCTGAGCAATGTTTTCCTCATGCTTTGTGATTTTGCCTGTCACCCAGGACAGGTGTCTTAATAGTACAGATGCACTCTAATATGGTATAACCCATGCAGTCCAAATTGTCCCCTGGAGCTATCAAGGAGGTTGTTAAGGGATACAATGATTAAAGGCGAGTGTCAGTCTCATACAAGACTGAGCATTGGGGAATATCAAGACTGTCTGAGAGTCTTTCCTGACCCAAAAAGTGCAACAGCAAGTGAATGTAGAAATGAAATTAAAGAACATCACTTCTGCCCCACTTCTTACTCACCCCTTTGACCATGGGCCTGACCTGATAAACAAATGAGGTTCCTTCTTTATGCACACAAATGGGAATTCAGTGGCTAAAGAAGAGCCCAGAAGCATGTTCTGGCTTGCACAATGCCAGAAAAAAAAAAAAAAGCCTGCACTACTGTCTGCAGCACTTAATGCAACAAGGGTGAAGCACCAATAAACAGCCCACGGAGAACTAAACAGCCTCTTCAATTTGCTCAGGATGTAGGTTTTAACTGTCTGTCGTGGTTTCATCTGGGGTAGCATTAATTTTCTTCGTAGTAGCTGGTATGGTGCTGTGCTTTGGATTTAGGATGAGAATACTGCTGATAACACACTGATGTTTTAGTTGTTGCAAAGCAGTGCTTAGACAGAGCCAAGGACTTCTCAGCCTCTCGTGCTGCCCAGCCAGTGAGGAGGCTGGGGATGCACCAGGAGCTGGGAGGGGATGCAGTCAGGACAGCTGGCCCAGGCTGGCCAAAGGGATGTCCCACACTGTGTGGCATCGTGCTCAGCAATAAAACTAGGGGAGCTGGCCAGGGGGTCTTCTGCTGCTCAAGGACTGGCTGGGCATCAGTTGGCTAGTAGTGAGTGATTGCAATGTGCGTCACTTGCTTTGTACATTCTTTTTGTTGTTGCTTGTGTTTGTTTCTTTTTCTTCTTTCTTAGTAAACTGTCCTTACCTCAACCCACGAGTTCTTGCACTTTCCAATTTTCTCCCCTAACCCACTGCATGGGGGTTGGTAAGCCAACAGCTGCACGGTGTTCAGCTGTCTGCCTGGTTAAGCCACAAAACTGTTCTGGGGGATTCAAAGCTTTACTGGCAGACAACTGTGTCCCAGACAGATTCTTTTTAACTGCTTGTATTGGCAGATCCAACACAAAATGTTCCCATGCTTCATGATGTACAGAACTGGATCCAAAGAAAAGGCAGAGTTGGAAAGTGTTTGAGACAGGTCCACCCTAAATAAAATGAGATGAATCATATCCATTGCTCATGCAATTGTTCTCCTACTACAAGAGCAGCTTTCAACTCAAAGGCCATCCTTTCTGAGCCTCTAAAAGGTACTGAGAGCACCTCTAGACAGATCTCTGTTCCTTGGAGTGCCTAGAGAAAGACAAGGACATGGCTCTGTAGGAGACAGCCCAGCTCAATATGCAGCAGGGATCTCAGGCAGCTTTCCAGTATTGACCTAGGGTTCCTCCCTTTCTCCTTCAGTCAGTGGGACTCACCCAGCAGACCTGCTCTGACACTGCCCCGTGGCATTTGAACTGCATGAGAGAAACACAATAGTGTGCTCTGATCAGGGAATAGTCCAAATCAGTTTCAATGTACACAACAAGTTACAAGCAGATGTGCAGAGAAATAATACTTAATAATGCAGAGCCTAAACTATGGGGTTTGTGACATTAACTGAACAAGGTGGCTAAATCCTGTGGATTCAAATATCTCTTACCAACACCTCAGTGCTTGCTAAACGGAGGAAGAGGCAGAAAAGGGATGGTGCCTACATTTTCATTCTGCAGTGGCATTCTAATTATAACTCCCATCAATAATGTCCAATAATTACTACTAGCCCATGCAAAACAGAATTTTGACCAGAGAACAGGTTGTAGGGTATGGTTTGTCTTTAAAAGAAACAAACAAAAATTCAGTTCCCCAGACTGAGCTACTCTGAGTGATAACCCCATCCAAGCTGGCAATTTATCAGAAAAAAAACACCTTTTCTCCTCAAAGGATATGGTCAGAGGACATCTACCCTTGAGAAATATAGCTCTTCGTTTTTGTAACAGATCCGGCAGCACACAAGCAGTCAAAAGGGAATTCTGTAATGTGTGGATGAGAAATGGCAATGCCTAAGCAATTTTGCCTCTCACTATTTCGTCTTAAGATATTCTGCATTGCCACATGGATAGGGTAAGAATCTCAGTATAACTTTGGTCTTCTTACATGTCCATAAAGTGCTGCAGGGGAAAGAGCCTTACAACAGGAATCTACCATGGGCATCCTCATGACTTGGGGTGAACTCCTTGCCTTTGAATGCTGGAAGCAAAGCTACAGAAACATCAAAAAAAAAAACGTGTGGGAACTATTTCCCACGAAGGCCAAAGCCAAAACAGTCTTCTGGCTAAGGCTGAAGAAGAAAGATGCTAATTCTGTGGGCTTGAAGGTTTTTGTGGTTCTCCAGCTTCCCTACATGACGTTAGATATGGCTCTGGAGAATTGAATAGGCACACCTACATCACGAGCTCTGCCAAGAGCTCAAGTGTACTTAGTATTATTTGTCACTGCTGGTCCGCTGTCATTAGGGGCAGGGTTGTGCACAATCACCCAGCAGTATTAATTAATATTGATCAGCCATAGTATATCTGGCACATTAGCCAGAGTATACACCACAGAGTGTGTTTTATAGTGGCTTTGTGAGAATATGCAATACCCAATCTGACATAGAACATGCTAATACAACATTAATTTGTTAAACCTACTGCTTTTAAACAAATCCGAATTGCCCATGTGAGTTTGCATTGGATCACTGCTGTGTGCCATGTGGCCAAAACCTCTTTGATCCCATCCTAGAAACTCTGAAGTTGGATTTACTATATAGTCAACAGATGGCCTCAGCTGAACTCCTAAAAATGAATCTGCTCAGTGCATTGCACACCACCTGGTACCCTGCCACTAACTACATCAGTAGAGAAGTGTATTTCAATGTCAGCTGGAATTTCCCTAGCCCTTCTCCCTCTTTCTTCAGCAGTAGACAATATCCCAGTAGGGTGAAAAAAGGATGAGCATATGGCTAAACCCATTACTGATGTTCTTATAGCATTTAACTTCTGTCCCTGGGCTTGTTTAGATGCTATTTGTGATGCATCTTCTCTTTTTTCTAGCAAGGACCACTGAGATGGAACATGTACACAGGCTGAAGCTAAAATAAATCTAGTAAAAAACATGGACACAGTGATGAGAAAAGTGTTGAGGGCCAGGAAATATTCTGTGGAAACATCATGCCACGTAGGAAGATAAATATGCAGCTAAGAGGCAATGATGAAAGAGTTATGAGAAACAGCAGTTCTAGAACCTGTTGCCACAGCTACCTCAAGAAAAGAAAGCAGTAATTCATGTCATGACGCAATGCTAATGAAGGGGAGGTTTTCTGGGGTGTGACAAATGCTCGTAAAGATACTCAATTCACACACTCACAGGCTACAGAAGCTGGCTGCCATCCTTGCAGCCATAAACAATGGGCAGTTGATTGCAGCTGATGTGTAATCTCAGGAGCACCGATAAAGCAGCAATATTAGACTTAATAATTAGATGGAAAAATTAGCCTCATTTTGAAGCTAAAGAACAAATGCAGTTTCCAATAAGAAGAGTCAAGACAGCAAGTCATGCCGTCATTTAAAACATGTTATGGCTGATGTACAGAATATCAAATGTGGCTGGAGTGCAGGGCAGGGCAAACTATGAGCTTAAATATTGCATTAGGTAGCATATTTCATTTGACAGACAAGGTGGGGAAGAATAGTTATCAGGAAGTTTCTCTATTCTCTCAAAGTAGATCTCCTTCTAAATAGCTACTATAATTTCACGGAGATGGTCTCCAGGAGAGGAAATTGAGTTTAGAAGCAGACCCCTCTGTACATATATCGGTCAGCCCATCCTAGCCTGCCCAAGCACAGGATTCACAGCATGGAAGTTGGTTAAACCCAAGCTGCGAAGAAGAGCCGTGGAAACGAGCAGCAAATGCATTGTAACATCTTCTTCAAAACTGATGTCAACCCAAAGCCTCTGAGCAGAGTACCGTAAATAGCTGAGATCACTAGGCATGCTCAAACAAGCATTCCTACTTTATACACCTGGGCCTTCTGTGATAACAATCAGGGTTTCTACTGTGACAGAAGATAGAAATCAGACATTCAAACCTCTGCCGCATCACCAGGTACAATTATTAATGGAAGACAGGACCTTAGTTGGCTGCCAAAGGACTCCATGTCAACTGAATGGGATCCAGACAGACTCATTGTCTTAAACATCACAACCCTCCCACCTGAAATTAGGAGAGGACAAGAGAGAAATCACCATGGTGTGACAAATATTAAAAGTGCTGGGAATGGAAAGTTAAACCAAGTATTTACAGGTTGTAGCTGAGGAAGACAGATGTCCCTTAAATATCAGATATCCTTTGAGGAACTAAGAACCATTAGAGGTATACTCACAAGACTTCAGCTGCTGTATAAGACTCCCAGAACTTGTGAAGCTTAAAACAAATAAATTGGTTTACAATGAATGTTGTGAGAATAGTTAGACTCAAGAAATGAAATCTGAAAACCAATGTAAAACCATTGTGAACAACACACCAATTCTGAAGTATTACATCTTTGTACAAATGTTACAGCAACAGTTTTGTACCCCAAAAGGCAGCCTGGGAACAGCGGAACTGATGTAAAACTAATGATTTATACGATAAGTGAGTAGACACATGCACACAAATGTGCGTGGATGGAAAACGAGGTATAGTCTCTGCTCTTGTCCATGAAGCAAATTTTTTGCAACACAAAGTGGATCCATGGTCTGCTCACAACAAAACATACTGGCGCTTATCGTAGCACTGGATATAGCACAATGATGATCAGTCAATTCACTAACTGTGGCAGATGTGCATAGCAGGCACAGTTTGCAGGGGCAGGCAGTACACCTAGATGCACTGCTAAAGTCTCTGTAGACCTGTAAATGTTCTGTCAGCATACAACAATCTTCCTCCATCGGGCTTTCACTGAGCCAAAACAATCACACTCTAGAGCTGCCCATGCTTGTCAGGAAAAAAAGTGCCATAGAGACTGTTCTCTAAGGAGTAAGTAGTTGTCTAAGCAAGGTAAGATTTACTTTAAAAGAATAAAGAATAGTCCAGCAAATTATGGCTTGGTTACTTTCCATCTGGGACATCAGCCCCTTTTAGGAATGTCACCAGCAACACTAGACTCCAAACTAGCTAGTAATTCTTCTCAAATGAGCAAAATATTTAGATAGTACTGCTGTATTGCCAGTTCTTTGCTGTTTTAAGTTCAGTGTTATCTCAAACATAATTTACTACACGAGGTACACCCATTTACCTCCTGTATTTATTGTGACCTATCTACAAAAGAGTATTTCAATTTTAGCAGTTGTGGATAGGCATTATCTCATCTGAAAGAGGACTAAATCCAAGACAAACTTTCTACCGTCCTTTCAGGTCACTTACATGATTTCTGAAGTACATTTGTCCCAGTTGATCCTGACTATGTATGACACTAAGGTTTTTAAAAAGCTTTCCCAATAACATTTTATAGCAGAGCTGTCCAAGACATGAAATGGCTCATTAGTGATGCAAAAAGCTTCTAATTCAGTAAAATGATTCTACAAAACATTTATTCCCTGCCCCTCCCCCCCCCAAAAAAAAAGCCTCTGCATACTTTCTGACTCTTTATTGATCTTTTCTATTTTAAAGTCAATTTATGCACAATACTTGTCAAAGATTGTTTGTTCGCAATCCATGGAAATATTATGTATGTGCTATTAAAATCAGGTCAACACTGATTTAATAGTCTCTCTGGAAACTTTTATGTTTAGTATGAATCTCTGCCACTATCTTGTAATAGTAGCCTTGTTTAAGCTTGGTGCCCGAGGCCAAAAATGAAAGCAAAGCTCTTTGCCCTTGAGACATCTGAAGTGTGGAGCCTCCCCACCACCTCCAGAGTGCTTTGCAGTGATGGAGAGAGAGAGAGAGAGAGAGAGAGAGGGATGAATGGAAAGAACTAATGATATAGTAGAGAAACAGATCTTTTGCTTACATAGTCTGGGCAGTCCTGCAATTCAAGCCAGAGCAAACTATCTATACCCAAACTGGGCACAAAGGCAAGAGCACTTGCTTTCAGAACAGCAGTTTCTAGGCTTGGGGTGCAACGGCTGCCTAGAAAAGAAAAGAAAATTAAGAGAGTGTTAAAACGTCTCTTGTAATTGTCTAGCGTGTTATGAAAATCTCATGTCCTGGAGACTCTCACATCCATGAGAATCTCATCTGCTGGAAACCCTGGTATGATGCAGTACCAAGTGGACCTCTGGGCAGAGCATTGCAGGCTGTGCAGGTCCCAGATGTGGTGATGCTCACTCCCTCCAAGTTCAAAGGTATTCTGATAGTGTCTTGCTTGCAAAACAGATTCACCAGTCACTAATAGCAATGACATCTGGGATGGGGACTTAGCTTTAAGGAGTCCCTTGAACAATGTGTTCTAATATTTTTAGCTCTTTAATAAAAATCTAGTTTCTGAACAGGTGTGTATAATATTTCAAATGGACAAGACAATACACTGTGTATTGACTACATGTACATTGACTGATTATGCAAATATACATACACTTATTAATTATACTATTGTTAGAAACTTTCCTATGATATAAATGCATACACTTGCATTACCTGTTATGTGGATCTGCTTGTACAACAGACTAACAGCAGGCTGCCACTACTTCTGAGGAAGGGTGTGTAGAAACTACAGTTGCCTTTATGGGTTGCCTCAAAAGGGAAAAGATTTATGAAATAATGCTTAATTAATGAATTGTAGCTATGTATTATCCTGGTTGTCAAATTTGTGGGTGTTTTTCTTATCAATATTTTACGGAAGTTGATGTTGAAAACATGAACACATTGCACACCAGAAAACTGGGTTTAATACCACAAAGCTTTATGGGTGGAGTGGTTCCAAATGATTTTTTTTTCTGTTCTTCCTTTATAATGTATCACCTGTTATTGCGAAGTGACTTGTTGTTCCAAGTGAAGAAAATCAGCTGTGTTTCAGTAGTGACCCATTTAAATTTTTTACTGGTTGCTGTTACAGCCAGGCCAGTCATGGAAGAACAGTTTTTCCTTCAGACATCATTTACCCATGCCCTTGGAAGAGAGAACAGAATCATGTTTCCCAACACAACAACAAGGCTACATAAGCTTCAATGGCCTGGCAACAAAAGTCAGGATCCTGTACAGAACTGTCCACAAAATGTCCATCCCAGCAAGGAAAGGCATAAATGGTACAAGGAAAAAAATATAAAAATCAGGCAAACTTGTCAACAAAGAAGCTACAAAGACAGGGGCAACAGGAGGTGGAGAAAGAAAGGGTAAAGATTCAGAAGAAATCTCAATAAATTATACACTACTTACTTGGACCTACAAACTATGTCTGAAGCACCTTTGTAAACAGGCATGTAGTACACAGTGAACTCCTATGTTCATTCAGATCATTTGTATAAATGATTGAGACCCTCAGATGGAAAGCTCAGCATATGTTCAACACACGCACAGGCTTCAATTTGGTTTAAGTATATCCATTCTTAACTTCTATCATAGCTGGTTTTGGCTATCACTCCTAGTCTTACAGAACTGTTGAATTCTCCCCTCCTTCCATTTTCCCTGTTTTCTTTATAGTTTTGGTCAAATGTAGTGGGTAATAAAACGAATAGTGGAATAAGTGAAATACAGATATCCAAAGAAGTCCTAGCTAGCTATGCTTCAGCAGCTGAATTGTAATTTGTTGAACACCTGCTGAATTTAGTATAAGGGTATGAAGAAAGCATGCTTCCTTGCTGATTAAGGAATGTATCACGTAAACCACATTAACCATTTGCAACACAAAGCAACCAGCAGCAGCAACACTTGGAAACATTCGGTTTCTAATACATCTTGAAAGAAAACGGTTTGAGCTTCAACTGTGAAATCTATAAGCAAAGCCTTTACAGACACTGTCAGTTACAGCTTCATCAGGAATACAGCTAAATACTTTGGAAGTGAACAAAAAAATTGTGCATCTGTAATAGGATTCTTAGGAGGCTCTGACCATTTGGCTGCTATGAGGCAACATTTGGAAAACATTAGGAAAACGCCCCAGGAAAAGGCTTCCTCTCTGAATGGCTTAATTTTCAAAGGGCACGAAAAGATCCAGTGACTGCAAGAATCTATCTTAAGTCTTATCTGTGTTCCTCTTATACACCTTGGACAGCTGCTGGTTTCTGAAGATTATTTTAAAATAAAGACCCTTTTGGGGAAACATCTAAATACTTCAGAGCTTTAAGCAAATACACTGCAGGGCCTCCCTTGGTAGGAAGGGTGTTAGCTGACAGCTGATATACAATTAGAAAGTAGCTTATTGAAATACACAGCACAGTAGACTGCCGAAAGTTCCAGTTCAGGAAAATAAACCATTATCTACTTGATTAGCCTTTTTACACTAAAGAACAAGAGAAATGCTGTCCTAATATAGAATACTTATATTTCAAAAAAAAAAAATCCAAAGAAACAAAAAACAGTTTTGAAAGCCAGGCCCTATGTTGATTTGTGTGGGTGTGGGTGTGGGCGTGTGTGTTTGTTTGTTTGTTTTACCTGGAATGAGATTAAAGAGAGTAACATTTGTAGGGCTCACATGCCAGGAGTTCTGTTGTTATGAGTCAGTGAATGTTGAGACTTTTTCTTGTTGTTTACAGTTTTTCATTGGATGTTTTTCTCTTTTAGGGATCACTTCTTACTGAGACATCAAACCAGTTTTGACACCTGCATTATTGCCAGATTCTTAAGATGGTTACAGATATAGTAGACTGACCGGGAAAGTGAAAGAGCTCTTTTGTTAAGCAGGAAAAAATTGCAAGAAAATGTTCTTACATTGTTTCTACTCTCTTTGAGATCACATTAGCAGTGACTCTATTAGTCTTTGAAAAACATAAAAAGATTGGTAGTAATATAAGGTCTTTAGAGCACAGTAGATTTTCTGCAGAAATGAATATTCTCTCTCATACTATCACAGTGCTTCTTCTCCAGCTCCTGTCTTCAGACAACAAGCTACATTGCACTGATTAGGAAAAAAATCAAAATTTTCCATATTTGTGCTCTGAAAAAATGTGAGTAAAAGTGTTGTTACTTTACTTAACTCATCAACCTTCATACCATGACAGTTTTATTAACAAATTGCAATACAACAGCAACAGTTGTAAAACAGCAACTCACAGCTCAGGAAATATCAGAAAGATAAGTCCATGTGCTTCAGAAAACCACCACAAAGTCTTTAAGATGATTGTTAAGAACCTGATGGCAGCAGACCACCTGACATATTTGATTGTCAAGAGACAGAGTTCTCATAATGTGATAGTCACAACAGTCACAAAAAAAAAAAAAAGCCTGAAGTTCTTCATAACTAGAATGAATAGGTCCTCAAAAAAGGCAGGCATCTCATCAAGCAGAAAGAGTGACATGCATTTAACTATTAACCAGTTGTCGAGCAATTCTGCTGCTCTTACTAACCTCAGAGGCACAGCATCAGGACTAATTTTGGCTTCATACCATCTGCAAGGCAGCCTAACACTTAGCTTCCATTCTGGCCTGTACAGCATAAAACAACAGATTACCCATTAAATAGTGTGCTAAATGTGCTAAAAACATTGTGGAAAACCTACTGTAATATTGGTTTCTTGGAGGTCATTAGAGAATGATGTTTGATTCTGCAGATGCATTGAAATAACTGGGCTGCTAATGCCAGCCAAGGATCTGGTTGTATGTGTGAGGAATACATCCAACACTGATTTCAGTGAGGGCTGATTTCTCCTTGATCACTCCCACAAGGACTAAAGTTTGCATTTAGTTCTGACAGTAGAAGTAAAAGAAACTGTCACCAGTACTCTTGGTAATAACGGTTCTACTCACATACTGGGTCAAGTTACCAGCTACCTCATGTCACTGTTTTTCTTATAAGCACTGAGAAATACTCATAAAGCTCACCTTGTCCATCTAAAGGGAGGTCAATGAGAACTCTGCTCTGGAGGATGAATGAGCCTTTGAAAAAGTCATTTGACTACTGCAGAAAAACTTTAAATGATGCAAAAGATAAACTGGCACTAAATATTTATCTGATTGCCATATTCTACCCTAAACTGAAAGTAAAGTGAAGAAAAAAAAAAAAGACTTAAGTATTACAGTGTCATCATATTTTGCAAGAACTTTGCCCAGGAACCTCTCTCCTAGCTTTTACGTAAACTTCAGAGATGTGGCTTACTTGATCACCAGTAGCAAATTTCCTTTAGATCACCGTACATCATGAGAATCAGATCACTCTGAGGTAAAAATGCTCAATTTGTCAACATATTTCCCGCAGTAAAGGCTACAGAAGAATCAAGTTGTAAGACATTTCATCCAGCGCATCAACTGTTCTCATAGGAACTACCCATGGGAAATTAGAGAACCAGAATGCACTAAACTGAACTCTCCTGGGCAACAGAGGTCACACCCCACCACGCTATTTTCGCAGTTTTTGTGAAACACCACCACCATCTCTGCTTAGTCAGATCCTCCATGGCAACCTGCAAACAACCTGCAGAGTGAGTGTAGGGGTTAGCCAGTAACCCTATCCAGAATAAGAGCTGTGGAGCTAAGAGATGTTGGCTTTCCAGGACAATACTAGGTTCCTCCTTCCGTCCTCCTGTTAGCCTCCCACTATTCTATTGCCGATAATTACCCATATCCTTACCTCATGGGGCATAATGAACTTATTTCCAGTGCCCTAGGAGATTCCCTTCTTTCCATAAAGCTAGGCACTTCCCTCTCCCACACCATTCCCCTTAAATCACCTTAACCAGGGAGACAATTAACTTAAATACACAGCAACAGTTTTCAGTCTATTTCCTTGATGTTTTCGTCTGTCCTGGGCTTGAAAAGGTTTCCCCCAGATTGGCATTTTTTTGCTTCCACAGTAGCTCAACATATAAAAGAAACAGTCAAGACTGCCTCTCTTTAGAAATCTTTTTCTTAGGCTATCATGGCCACAGCAAATCTGTCCTCTTGGTTCTTAAATGTGGATACTCTCATTACAAGCAGCGCAGCAAATAAATAAATAAACAAAATTAAAGAAGGAAACTGTACTCTTTGAGGGACTGGCATGCTGAAATTTTCTCAATTTATTTTCTTCTCCCAGTAGTTCATAACCAAACCTATAGACTCTGGCTTACTCCTGTGGTAAGCCTGTAGTTCATTGTGATACACAGTTCGGTATAACCAGCTGACAGAAGTGTTACAGAGAACCCTCTGTTGTACATCAGAACCCCTCATTTGCAGAGCTTTAACAATTATCTTTTGTTTGAGTTTCTAAACTGTTGCTGTTGTCTTGTAACTCTGCCAGGGTGGCTACAGCCTAGTGAGTTGTACTCACTTGTACTACACCAACAAGAGCAGTTAGTACTGCTAACAACAAGAACTGCTAGTACTGAGGAGGAGTACTAGCAGTACCTGCTAGTACTAGCTGGAGGAGGGGCAGAGAGCTCTGAGGTCAGGACACGGCAGTGGGCCACCAAAAAGAACAAAGGGTTCTTATTATCTGCTTTGAGCATTTGTAAAATAGAATCATTGAATCATACAATGATTTGGGTTGGAAGGGACCTTAAAGATCATATAATTCCAACCCCCTTGCTATTTTTGGCAGGGGCACCTTCCATTAGAGCAGGCTGCCCAAGCCCTATCCAGCTTTGCCTTGAACACTTCCAGGGATGGGGCATCCAACGCTTCTCTGGGAAACCTGTTCCAGTGTCTCACCACCCTCTGAGTACAGAATTTCTTCCTCATATCTAATCTAACCCTACTTTCTTTTAGTTTAAAGCCATTACTCCTTGTCCTGTCACTACACTACCCAACAAAGAGTCTCTCCCCAGCTGTCCTGTAGGCCCCCTTTAGGTACTGAAAGGCCACTGTAAGGTCTCCCCCAAGCCTTCTCTTCTCCAGGCTGAACAACCCCAACTCCCTCAACCTGTCTTCATAAGAAAAAATGCTCCAGCCCTCTGATCATCTAAATCTGTAAATTCAGAGCAGCTGGCAATGTAATATACACTCTCAGAACTCCTTAGGTACCTGAAAATGAAGATCAGCTTTTTTTTTTTTTTTTTCCATAAAAATAAACCATATTATACTTCAGTTCTGTTTTGAAGGTACAGATATTTAATCTCTTGATTCATTCAGCTAACCCTTTCCTTGTTGGCATTTGCTCAGCACATGCACTTGGCGTTTATTATATTCTGTTAAAGTGTTTATTATAGTCTAACACTTACAGTTCTAGTACTTGTGTTTGAAGTGCTTTTTACAGATATAGAAGTATCTCTTGTGCTTTTAATCAAAGACATTTTTATGGCATGACCCACTTGGATCTGCAGCTAATTCTGTAAAGTATTTTATTTTTTCAACTATTCAGGCTATGCAATTAGTGAATGGCAAGACCACCTATACCACAAAACACCTACAAAGAAGGATACTGCTGAATCATCTTCCCTCAAAACACTTAAGCCAGGCTGAAGAAAGCAGTAGTAAATATGCAGCATGAAACTGCCTGAAAAAACAGTAAGTAAGATAGATTATAGATGGAAATGCTGATACTTGGAATATTGCTGAAATTCAAATTCTGAGATGCAGACCTACTGATCACTGGAGCTATACAGGCTGCACCAGCTTAGCATCTATTCATTTCTAACATCTTTTGCATCTTCTGAAATCTTGCTAAGGGATTGCTATCTAAGGAAAACTAACTCTCAGACCTCTTTAAGCTATGCATGAACAACAAAATAGCAAAAGAGCGAAATAACATCCAAAAAAAAGATTCCAGGTCATTAGCTGAGAATGGCTGGAAATAGCACGAACTGTACCTTGCCATATTAGTCATTTCAAAGCCTATACCCAGAAACATTGTCACTTTGATAGCCTGAAGGCTATCAAACGGGACGTTAGGGGACTGGGACGGTTAGTGGATGGAGCAGGAGTACAGGTGGTGTTTTCATCTATTCCTGCAGAGGCAGGGAGGGGTCCCGAGAGGACACGGAAAGCCCACCTGATTAACACGTGGCTCAGAGGCTGGTGCCAACACAGAAATTTTGTTTTTTTTGACCATGGGGCGCTTTACTCGGCACCCGGCCTGGTGACCGCAGACAGGTCCCTATCTCCAAGAGGAAAACGGATCCTAGCCCAGGAGCTGGCAGGGCTTGTTGAGAGGGCTTTAAACTAGGAAAGAAGGGGGATGGGGCTGAAATTAGGCTTGTTGGAGCTGTACCAGGGGAAACAATGGCAAAGCCGGGGAAGAAGGCAATGGCCCAACTGAAGTGCATCTACACTAACGCACGCAGCATGGGTAACAAACAAGAGGAGCTGGAAGCCGTCGTGCAGCAGGCAGGCTATGACTTGGCTGCCATCACGGAAATGTGGTGGGACCACTCTCATGACTGGAGTGCTGCAATGCCTGGCTATAGGCTCTTCAGAAGGGACAGGCAGCACAGAAGGGGTGGTGGTGTGGCTCTCTATATTAGAGAGTGTTTTGATGTTGAGGAACTTGAGGCTGGGAATGATAAGGTTGAGTCTCTTTGGGTTAGGATCAGAGGGAAGGCTAACAAGGCAAGCATCCTGGTGGGGGTCTGTTATAGACCACCGAACCAGGATGAGGAGACAGATGAGGAGTTCTACAGGCAGCTGGCAGAAGCCTCGAAATCGTCAGCGCTTGTTCTCGTGGGGGACTTCAACTTCCCAGACATATCCTGGAAGCACAACACAGCCCAGAGAAAGCAGTCTAAGAGGTTTCTGGAGAGCGTGGAAGATAGCTTCCTGACGCAGCTGGTTAGAGAGCCTACCAGGGGAGGTGCCCCGCTAGACCTTCTGTTCACAAACAGTGACGGACTGGTGGGAGATGTGGTGGTCGAGAGCTGTCTTGGCCAGAGTGACCACGAAATGGTTCAGTTCTCTATTCTTGCCGAAGTCAGGAAGGGGACCAGTAAAACCGCTATCTTGGACTTCCGGAGGGCTGACTTTGAGCTGTTCAGGACACTGGTTGGCAGAGTCCCTTGGGAGGAGGTTCTGAAGGGCAAAGGAGTCCAGGAAGGCTGGGCACTCTTCAAGAAGGAAATCTTAATGGCTCAGGAGCGGTCTGTCCCCACGTGCCCAAAGACGAGCCGGAGCGGAACTAGACCGGCCTGGCTTAACAGAGAGTTGTGGCTCAAGCTTAGGAGAAAAAGGAGGGTTTATAATCTTTGGAAAAGAGGGCGGGCTACTCAAGAGGACTATAAGGATGTTGCGAGGCTGTGCAGGGACAAAATTAGAAAGGCCAAAGCTCATCTGGAGCTCAATCTGGCTACTGCCGTTAAAGATAATAAAAAAAGTTTTTACAAATACATCAACACAAAAAGGAGGACTAAGGAGAATCTCCATCCTTTACTGGATGCGGGGGGAAACTTAGTTACAAAAGATGAGGAAAAGGCTGAGGTACTCAATGCCTTCTTTGCCTCAGTCTTTAGCGGCAAGACCAGTTGTTCTCTGGATACCCAGTACCCTGAGCTGGTGGAAGGAGATGGGGAACAGGATGTGGCCCTCACTATCCACGAGGAAATGGTTGGCGACCTGCTACAGCACTTGGATGTACGCAAGTCGATGGGGCTGGATGGGATCCACCCGAGGGTACTGAGCGAACTGGCGGAGGAGCTGGCCAAGCCGCTTTCCATCATTTATTGGCAGTCCTGGCTATCAGGAGAGGTCCCAGTCGACTGGCGGCTAGCAAATGTGACGCCCATCTACAAGAAGGGCCGGAGGGTAGACCCGGGGAACTATAGGCCTGTTAGTTTGACCTCAGTGCCAGGGAAGCTCATGGAGCAGATTATCTTGAGTGTCATCACGCGGCACTTGAAGGGCAACCAGGCGATCAGGCCCAGTCAGCATGGGTTTATGAAAGGTAGGTCCTGCTTGACGAACCTGATCTCCTTCTATGACCAAGTGACGCGCTTGGTGGATGAGGGGAAGGCTGTGGATGTGAACTACCTTGACTTCAGTAAGGCTTTTGACACCGTTTCCCACAACATTCTCCTCGAGAAACTGGCTGCTCGTGGCTTGGACTGGCGTACGCTTTGTTGGGTTAAAAACTGGCTGGATGGCCGGGCCCAAAGAGTTGTGGTGAATGGAGCCAAATCCAGTTGGAGGCCAGTTACTAGTGGAGTCCCCCAGGGCTCAGTGCTGGGGCCAGTCCTCTTTAATATCTTTATCGATGACCTGGATGAGGGGATCAAGTGCACCCTCAGTAAGTTTGCAGATGACACCAAGTTAGGTGCGTGTGTCGATCTGCTCGAGGGAAGGAAGGCTCTGCAGGAGGATCTGGATAGGCTGGACCGATGGGCTGAGGTCAACTGTATGAAGTTCAACAAGGCCAAGTGCCGGGTCCTGCATCTGGGGCGCAACAACCTCAAGCAGCGCTACAGGCTGGGAGATGAGTGGTTGGAAAGCTGCCTGGCCGAGAAGGACCTTGGAGTACTGGTTGATAGGCAGCTGAATATGAGCCAGCAGCGTGCTCAGGTGGCCAAGAAGGCCAACAGCATCCTGGCTTGCATAAGAAGCAGTGTGGCCAGCAGGTCTAGGGAGGTGATTGTCCCCCTGTACTCAGCTCTGGTGAGGCCGCACCTCGAGTACTGTGTTCAGTTTTGGGCCCCTCGCTACAAGAAGGACATGGAGATGCTCGAGAGAGTCCAGAGAAGGGCAACGAAGCTGGTGTGGGGTCTGGAGAACAAGTCTTACGAGGAGTGGCTGAGGGAGCTGCGGTTGTTTAGAACACGCAGAAGAGGAGGCTCAGGGGAGACCTCATCGCTCTCTATAGGTACCTTAAAGGAGGCTGTAGGGAGGTGGGGGTTGGTCTATTCTCCCACGTGCCTGGTGACAGGACAAGGGGGAATGGGCTAAAGTTGCGCCAGGGGAGGTTTAGGTTGGATATTAGGAAGAACTTCTTTACTGAAAGGGTTGTTAGGCATTGGAATGGGCTGCCCAGGGAGGTGTTTGAGTCGCCTTCCCTGGAGGTCTTTAAAAGACGTTTAGATGTAGCCCTTAGTGATATGGTTTAGTGGAGGTCTTGTTAGTGTTAGGTCAGAGGTTGGACTAGATGATCTTGGAGGTCTCTTCCAACCTAGACGATTCTGTGATTCTGTGATTGATTGCAAGAGACTGTTTAGCTTTGTCAGATCTTGGTAAACTTAACGCAATCACAAAAAATCCATCAGTAGGATGAAGTAAATGAAGGACAAAAACTAGAAGAAGAAACAAACTCTATTCTGTGCTAAATACAGAGGGACAGAAATTCTGATCCCATTTTCTTTCCTTTTTAATAGCCTTATGTCATCCACTTCCACCATGCGTGCCTTTGCTGGGGAGATTGCATGATCAAAATTAATCTACTTCTGGTCTACACGGTCTTTTCAGTAATGAGTCATTGGAAAGTCTCATTTTGATGATTTATTGTTTTAATGTATCATCACTGAACTGCCATGCCATACAGTTCTGTGCTTTCTTATTGCCAGGTACTTTGGTGAGACAGTCTTCCTGA
Organism: Cygnus olor; assembly: GCF_009769625.2. NCBI lineage: Eukaryota > Metazoa > Chordata > Aves > Anseriformes > Anatidae > Cygnus > Cygnus olor. The sequence continues at coordinate 36,755,487 of NC_049172.1, read as the reverse complement.
GCATGTTTCTGGCCAGCAGATGAGTTCTAGAAACGTGTTCAATGCAACAAATAACAAAGATAGGATGAGAGATGGCTTCTTGGTGCAAAAATGAAATCTGATGTTAAAAGTGGGGTTCTGACACTATTTCCAGTGCAATATTTTCTCTGTTCTGCTGCTGGCTCTCATTGTTTCTGAGAAAGTAACGGAAGTGCTTTAGGATCAAGACTCTAATCAAGAAACGCTGTAGCAGTAGAATTGTTAGAGCCAAGGTGTCCTAGCACTATATTCCTTACTTCCTTTCTATTATCCCCCTCTTCTCCACAAGTGCAAAGTACACTTTTCTCATAAAGGGCTTCCTCTTCAGCAACTCAGGACAGCTGTTTCTAATCTCTACTAGACTGCAGTTTGCCTCTGCTTCAGAAGTGAGTGCCTGGAAGCTTGCCCATTCCTTTTGCCTGTACCAGCTGGTCTAAGAGGGGATTTTGCTTTTCATTCTGTGACAGAAGTTTCGAACAGAGAGGGAAAATGGTAAGAAAAGGCATGTTTCACAGTACCCAGGAAGTTAAAATTATTAAAAGGAATATTTAACATTATTGATTCATATATGCAAATTTAAATAATTTTTAATAAGTGTTTTGGCATCAGTTATACAATAAAATTGAACAACTGCTATCACTCATTTAAGCACGTAAGCTCATTACATAGTTTTTAATCACAGTCTGTTTTAGCAGGCCATGATTACAGAATCAAAGGGACAACTAGTTTTGATCTAATCAAAATAAATAAAATAAAACCTTCTAAATACCAGGAAAGTAGTATTGTGATATTGAAGCATGTTTAGAATAGATCACCTTGAAATCTGGTTGACTAACCCCCATACTATTTGTAGCAATCTCAGCAATTAGATCCAATTGTAGAAAAAATGTTAAATATTTTTTCATTTTACTTTTTCATTTTTACTTTTTCAATAATGAAAATGCAAGATAAAAGTTTTCAAATGACTAAGTATTTCCTGTGAAACAGCACAGACTGCAAAAAGTCTTCCAGAAATTGTTCAGAGAAGAAATAATTGGGTCAGCATTCATAATTTTCTTTTCTGAAACAAACAAACAAACCATAGAACCATTACCCTGTAAATAGGACTCCATAAGTCAGGCTGTAATTGCCTAGAAATCATCAAAAAGAAGAAATATTGATTGTCAAGATTTTGATGAGTGCTTGACAGCTATCATTCAAAACCATTAAATTAGCATCCATTTTGAGAAAGCAGAAGGAATATCTCCTATGGGAAGCTTATTTAGTAGAAGTAATATGTTATGTGTGGAATTGTTAAAACCCCACCTCAGGACTCCCAGATGAAGGCTGCATTGCAAAGAACTGCTTGGGTCACTAATCTGCAACAGCAGCAGTTCTAGGCTAGGTATGGTGACAGAAGTAAGGATGCTAAGCCAAAACTTGCTGAGAAGTCTCTGCTACCATTATTCTGTCTCAAACAAGCAGGTTGTCAAGTGACACTGGAATGTCATTGCACAGAAATTTATGACCAGTCAGCTGGTAAGACTACAGGAAAAATAAATAAATAAATCAAGATGGCATTTGTTGTAGCCAGAAGATAACTTGCAGGTTTATCAGTGACAGAGGCAGTTTCTGTGCCTATATTTAGAAAAAAAGGGTTCTAATTTTCCATGTAATCAAAAAGCATATGCAGATATTGCTGTACACCTTGTAGGTAGAAAAGGATCTAGAACCACTAAAAATAATTTGTCTTATAAAAAAAAATCAAAACACACACACACACCTCATATGGCTGCATTCAGTGAGTGTTCTGAAAAAAAAATCCCTTAGGATTTCCAAGGATATATGGAATATTAAGCAACAAATCAAATAGGACTTCATATCAAGATCACTAAAGATAATAAAAGAAAACAAACAAACAAAAAAACAGTTAACTTCAATGACCCCAGGATCATTAACAAAATACCTAGATTTGATTAGTGTTAAAATCAGGTATTTGGCTCAGATAACAGCTGGGAATCACAGACTGATATAAGCAATGATTTTTATTTTTAATATCTGAATTTGTTTTTAATTCTTTCAAATACTTGCCATTAAGCATTTTTTTTTTTTTTTCTCCAAGCCAAAAGATATGTTTCCTAAAATCTTTTTAGCCAGCTGGCTTCATACTGCCCAAAGTTGTCTCCATATGTTTTATTGCTCTGGCTTAGTAGCACATCACTTTTTGGAGGTTTCAAAGGTAGCAGAAATAAGTTCTGTGAAGAACCTCAGATAATTAAAGGAATAGGAAAGAAAGTTTATTACAAAAATTCTCACAACACATCAAAGAACAGTAGCAGTAAGTGCAGTGATAGAAGTGCTGCAGTCAGTGTCACTGGGCAGTTTTCCCTGCTGGCTCCAAAAACTAAAGGTAAAATTTGTCCTCTGGCAAGTTCCAGAATTATTGGATTTGAACTGCAATTATTGTTTTGAAAAGTTCGAATAAGCCCATCTGAATCTTTAGCAAATAGCTTCATAACTGAAAGAAATGTAAAGATAGGAGATATAAAACAGCAAAATTAACAAAACAGAGAAAGTCAGTGGAAGCAGACTGTGAGAAACGGACAGGCACAGAGTGCTGCCAAGAAGAGGAATCCAAATGGCCAGAAACGCCAGGGGGTTAAAATCCTGTTACGAATAACAACAACAACAGAATAATGACACATACAAAAACATTCCTCTCATTTTCAGAAGTTATACAAACATGGACGGACTTATTTATACTTTAAGAATGAAGGACAAGTTACTAGTGGAAAGTTTTATTAGAAACTGCACAGAGTGCCAACACAAATTTTGGTGCACTTGTTTCCCCCAAACCAGCACCAGAGCTTTGAGGACAACCTTGTTATGCACTCCCGACACAGGAAGAAATTCAGAAGAAATGGTAAGTTATTCACAAGGCAATTAGATGCTTTCACACAGTTTCTTCAGTTTATTGATCCTTTAAGCTTCCCAATTAATTGCATTTTGCATCTGAAATGAATATAATTTATCTACCAGTTAGAAAGATCTTGCAGTATATAGTAAAATTCACGTTTAAAAAAAAGAAAAAAAAAGAGATTTTGGAGAGGAAGTTTTCTTCTGATTCATTCTGCTAGTTATGCTTAGAAGTCAAAAGGAGCAGAGAAAAATCTCTTCTAGTTGTGTTAAAAGAGCTGTCTTTGTAGTAGCAACAGCGTATAGAAACCATGTTCATGGTCAGTGGCATTTCTCCATGCCAATATTCATTCAGAAGAGAGAATAAGAACAAAAAGCTGTGCTCATGAGAAGGGCGGATGTGAGCCTGTATTTAGTTACGTTCATTTCTATATCCTTAAACATATTTAAGCTATTTCCATGTCCTCAGTATTCCTGTTGGAAACCAAGGAAATTCTCCATAAGAGAGACAGAAAACCCTACTGTTAGGTGCCTAGTTAGTTAGAATGCCACTACAGGGCATCACATCACTAAGGGAGGAAAACAGATGTCGTGTTGCATGGTCCTCACTGTCCTTGGCTATCACGTCATTAAATGGAATTTAGGGTGCTTAACACCTTGAAATACCTGGTTTTCCAAGTATCAATTCCCTTAATGAGTTCCTCTGAAAGAGAGCATATAATCTATGTCACCTTCAAATTACACTCTAAATACCTAGTTAAGTGATCAGTTAAATAATGCTCCTTCTGGGGACACTCCACGTTAAGGAACAATAAGGGAAGAGGCACTACAATAAATTTCACAAATGCAGGCAAATTATCCAGGAAGGATTTCCCACATTAAGCATGTACCCTCCAAATCTCTGCCTGCTTGCTTCCCATGACTGTAGCTGGTTTATGCTTCAGTGTTCTGCACACCAACTAGATAATGTTTGAATGTCTACTGCACACTGTCACAACTCTAGTTGTTATTTCTGGGGCACATTATGTTAATTTACATCTGTTACTTCCAACTCCTTTAACTCTGTTCACTCTCAAGCTATGTTTCCTGTACATTCCCTTTTCATTTTGGTAATAAAAAAAATTCCATCTGAAAAGCTATTCTGACAGGTGGACAACAAATACCCCAGGATTCCTAAACTGGACAAAAAACACCTTAGACTATACACAAGGCACAGATTTAACATCACCAGACATGCAAGTGATCCATCTTCACCTTTTGTTTTAGAAGTTTTGAGCAATAAAACTGGTTTGTAAAACTGGCGTGGATCAAACTACTCTATTTTTTGCTACTGAATTCAGACAGGTTTAATAGATACATATATATCAAACAGACATCAGCTTGCAGGGTTTTTCTTACCTGCCCTCCTTTTTACCAATCCACCTTTCTTCCTATATGTCATTTGTAATCCTGAAGTATCCTTTTTATTTGCTTTTGAGCCACACTGAGGATTATTTTTATTGCTTTTATATTATTTAAATTTCATCCAAACTCCTATCTGCCTTTAACTTTCACCTTCTCTCTTCATTTCAATGTGCCTCAAAGCACATTCTTGTCATCTGATCCCAGGGAAGCCTTCTGCAATTCTATTTGCCTCTCGAGAGAACTCAGCTTTTCAAGATACCAACAGCACCTACAAGAACGCTGAGAAATGGCTGCAGACACAAAGCTATTCCTCATGAGCTTTCGCTCAGGAGTTAACTCTTTCCCACTTCTTAAAATTGCCCGCCCCCCCCCCCCCCCCTTCTTTGGCAATGTATGAATCCCAGGTAATGTGGCAAATGGGCACAAGACACATATAATCATTTAGCATACTTTTTAATGCATCCCTTGAAGATGATGTGGAAATTCTTTGCTAGGCTGTTCATTACCCACACGATCTGCTGCAGATACACGTTGTCTTCATTACAATGCCTAAAGTCAAGACAAAGCTTAATGCCATAACATGAGAGACCTACTGGGAGGAGGCACTGGGGTGAGACAGGTATTTCCATAAATAAAATTCAGACTTTTTAATATTAGATCAAAAATTAATAAACCAAGAGTTTGGGGAGAAAATCTGCTGAAATGGAAACTGATTAATAGAATGAAGAGAAAACACTGAGTAAGAGGAGGGAAGAAAAAAAAACACGGAAATACCTATTTAAGGATAGGCATGGAAGTGTGGGAGTGATGATCTGTCTTTTGATATTGCAGTCCTGCTGCAGCTACACAGGCAAGCACACAAAGGATATTCATTCACACTCTTAGCTCTGGACAGCTAGGTTACATGCAACTCTGGCTACTAATTTTCACCCTCTCAGATCCCTGTACAGTCACCTGCAGAGGGATAAGGACACAGATGAATGCTCAGCTTGGCTGAAAGTAAAAGTAGACAGAAAGCGATGAGGAAAACTCCCTGTAGAAAAGAATATGGAGCAATGATACTTCAGCTGGCCTTCAAAATCTAACAGGAATGATGTAGCTGTGCTAACTTCCCAGCCAGATAAAATGAGCCTAGGGAGAGCTCCAGGATAATTGTGTCTGGTACGAGTTAACTTTTTAAGCTCAGGGATCTGCATTTGCACCACACAGCCATATTCTTCTCTGCCTTACTGTCAAAGTTAATAAATAGCACCCTTTGTGTAACAGCCGGTAACACTAGTACTGAGGATACCTCTTCTCTCAGCCCTTTTCCATTTGCCTGTTTGCAGGCACATATAAAGGAAACTTTAAAAATTGCAAGCTAGGACTGCAAGGTATCAAACTTAGAAGACACTCTTCCCATTATCTACATTTAATTTTCAGGTCATGTTATTTTAAGGTATCCTTATTATTTCAGCATCTATAACACTATTCATTCTTTCATGGTAGTCATTCAGATGAACCCAATTGTTACATGTACTCTATAAAGAGCAAAGATGTGGCTACTACTTAAAAAAATGTCTTATCTAATAACTGTATCAGTGTGTGTTAGTAGTAAATGAGGAGCTGGTGACCAGACGGAGCATTGTTCTCTAAGGTATCTACTGAAATTACTGTATGGACCATATTCACAAAATGTTTTGCTGGGTGGTGCAGGATGGTCTCTTCTTTGCCTCTGGACACTCCTGTGTAACCTGATAATGTAACAGAATCTCCTGTACGACATCCAACCCTTTCTCCACATGATGCTGTAGCTCGAGCTAGCAAGACCTATGGCCCTGACATGGCTTTGCTACTTCAGTGTAAGGAAGCCTCCCCAGAGATCACCTGCATTCCAGGTGGGCCTATGCAGTGCAAAATACTATGATGTTAGCACAAATTATTCCTTTAGCTTCAATTTTATTAAAGACAAAAAACAGTAAATCAATTTTCCTGTGGTTTTCTGCAAGTTACTAATAAAAAAAATCAGGTGGGAACATTTTATTTTATAAAAGACAAAGTATATATCCTGCATGCAGACACACATGGCGAAAAAATCTTGTTATCCCCACTAAGTTGCATCTATTATTAATGGGAATTCTTCGTGTTCTCAAGAAGAAATGTAGATCTAGCTGAAACCAGAGTAGCAGCAAAGCACTTGTTCCAATTCAGTGAGTGCAAACAGCAAGCTCCTTTCTGTAACAGAAGCAGCTGTAAACAATGGAACACAGGTGCGAGGTACTTAACCCATCACAGCTAAGATACACAAGCTGCAAACCCAAGGGTAAGCTATCATTTTTCATCCAAGCAGGAAATTAATTAAATGTGTAAAGCTGAGAAGCTGGACCTGTGGCAGTACCTGTAAGACAGGGGGTTTGTGGCATGGCATATCAGGAAAGCAAGAGAAGCTATTAGGTATGTTCAGAGAAATAGGACTGGATGTAAATTGGTTTATCCAACAAAAATACACCCCAGATAAAGCCTACCTTTGAGTCATCTGTCTTCATCCCAGAAGCAATCCTAGGAGACTACTAATACTAATCACTTAGGTCAAAGGGAGACAAGTGTTTTTTTGTTATTATTGTTTGTTTTTTAATGCAGCCACTAAAGTTACTTTAAATTACCTTCAGGAAATACTAGAACATATACTACCCTTGTATTGTTTATATCTGGTACTAAGGAGACCCAGTCAGGACTTTAACATCCTTGAAACTGTTGGTCAGATCTAGGGGTGGCTTATGAGCCTAACAGCAGGATTTATAGAGTTCATCAGGCTGAGCAGAAAGCTGCCTATTACACCACTGTGGTGTGTAATAAAAGAGAGGCAAGCAAGACCTAAACAGTGCTCTGGGAAGGAAATATAAATTTTCCTCTTCCTTCTCCTGAAATCTCCAAGAGTTGTGCTTGCTACAGAGAAGGAAGCCCCTAGAGACAAGTTTCTGCCTCTGTCTTCTTACCATCTTGGAGTTTTCTTATTTTACTTACCAGTTGGGACATAATGGTCCTATGATGCTGTCAAGGATTTTGCTCCTTCAGCCTCTCAGTCACAGATTTTTTCCATTACAATCATCATCCCTGCCTTTGTCTCATCTTGTAGTTACAGCTGGGTTTTCCCTCTCACCTCTAACTGAGGAATTGCATCCCTCCTTGGCTTTGCTGTATCTCACAAGTTCAAAATGCCAAGCTGGCAGCTACCGTCTTTGACAGATCACTGAAATACTTCCACTTTCTTCTTTATCATACTCTTTATCATACTCTGCACACAAAGTATGAGCTCTAGGCAACACCCTGGGAGGACCATAGGATTTTTCCAGAGCATGGTCAAGCTTAACGCCTCTCTACAGTCAAATAATATTCTAGGGTAAAGGTGCCTGCAATCATCTCCAAATTCAGAGACAGTCAGTATTGGAGCAGTCTTCATAACAGCATTTGACTGTATCAATCAGAGCCCATCACAGAAGGTGCAAAATCTTTCTGAAAGTAGAACTGTAAGGTCTAACAAACTTTTCTTCAGGAATGGTGTTGGTTTAAACAACCTGCTTGAGGAAGAGGATGGACTAGCTGACCTCTACTTTCTCTTTCGATCTTACTTTTCCGTGATTTCCTACCAGTTCATGGACAAATTTATGCAAAGGACTTTAAATATGTACAGATTATTATTATTAAAGATTATTTTTAATAAGAGCCACAATTGTGGTCTCACTGTATAACTTCAAGGGTGCCTCATAATGTTAAGCGTATCATTCAGATCCTGTGGAGCAATCCCATGTTTAAACAAAGAAAACAAAACTGCAAACTGGTTCGTACTTAAAGTATGGCCTGAATGGCAGCATTGAGTTATTACTGACACTGACAGCTTTTTCATCCTTTTCTTCTGCTATTGAAAAAAGGAAAAAAATATGCGCTCCTTCTTTCTGTTGTTGATTTTTAACTTTATCTTCAGTGTACTTAGAAAATACTCTGATTTTTCTACATATTTGCACAGGTAGCAAGTTTGACCTTTTGTGGGGATTTTGCCTATAATAAAATCATCTGACACAAGTGAAGTCTGCTCATTTTCAAAGTAATTGGATTAATGCAAACGTTTTCAGTGCCTACTTCAAACTAGTATAAATGGTCTGACATAAAATGAGGTTAAAAAGTCCCCTATAAACTACCACTGCTGTTATTAAATTTAATTAAGATAGAACAGCAGGCAGTTTAAATGGGAAAGTGTTGTGCAAAAATGGCAGCACAGAAAAATGACTCTGATGTTGTCATTAAAGCTAATTGGAAGCAAGGGTTTCTAAATGACAATGTAATTAACAGGCTAATGAATACCATATTAGGATTGTTATTAACAATGAAATTTGCAAACATACATGGAAAACTAGTTAGAGATATCACACAATTAGAGATATTACAAGGTAAAACTCTACAAACAAATTATACAGCACTTTAGCTGCTGATGATACAATGCTCCAACCACACAGCAGTAATAAAGCCTCTTGCCCTCTCACCCTCTTCTTCGATTAAATTAAGTGACGATTACCAAAGATTAGCTATAAAATGTGTCCTTTGAGAAATTTTGCCATACTAAAATTCTGCATAGAGTTCACAAAAGTAGCATTGTTTGATAAGACGGTGATCAAAGCTGGGGGAAGGCCCATGACTGCAGGCAGACGATGCACTGCAGCTATAAAGACACCTTTGGGATTCATCATTATTAAAAAAAAAATAAAATAAAATTCCATACTGTTGGACAATAAAAGTCCTGCTAAGTCCGGCTAATGCAGTTTTATGCATAAATGAAATGATTTCTCAGAAATAGATGACATAACCAGCTTTTAATAAGAATATTTGGCCCAGCTACTTTTCCACGAACCCTTGCTAAACCGCAGATGGAGTGGTGCTGGCTCAGATCTAGGAGACTGTCCCTTGCATAGCAGTTTGTTATCGCTTCAGGGCAGGAAGGTTGAAGAGCTCTCAGTAACAGGAAGATCATAACGAAAAACATAAAAGAAGCTAAAAGGAATGAAGTACAGGAGTGTCTCATGGTGGTCTAAGATGCCTTGTTCCAGAAGACCTTGGATTTGTCCACAGTGACTGTAAGTAACCTAGTATTCTTACTGGCTTCAAAGTGAGAGTCTTATTAGAAGATATTAGAGCTGAACAGGTATTAGATATAACATACCCTTCTCACTGGGCATGGTTTATGTTTCATTCTGTTGCCAAAAAATTAGCATTTTTTGAACGTGAAAACTACATTTTCAGGTTTGGGTTTAAGCATGTAACCAGCAGTCCCCTTTGTCCTGAGTCCAATTGTTAATAACTGATATTACTTTCAGTGAGAAAGGCTCTACAGAGCAGCACTTTGATATTACAGACTCTTCCATAATGCGAAGATAATTGGTTAGTAAGACAATTAATTAAGTAGACTTGTGACAGATCTTGCTTCTGGCTGGTTTCTGAAACATTACAAGACAGGTTGATCTGTTAAACTAGTCAACTTGAAGGACTGAGTAAAAAGACCAGTCTTTCAAAAAGATAGAGAAATATAATCTCAAAAGGCTTAGCATATTCAAATAAATTAATGTTGTTTTACCAGAGACTGCAAATAGACAAACATATAGGCCTGAAAAGAATATGAAGTACACCACATAACAACACAGACTGCTAGAATGGAATTGTAGAGGCAACATATGCCTAAATTTCAGGAGATCATAAGAAATCTAAGAGGGAAAGTGACGATTGAAAACTTAAGACCAAAACTGAAGAGAATTTTTTTACTTAACCAGCAAATACTAGATGAGAAAATATGATATGAAAATAAAGGTGTGATTACAAAAAGGAAAGAAGAAAATAATAATAAGCATTTCCCTGGAATTGCACTGAACTGATTTGCTGAGAAGACCTTGCAAAGAATTCCAGTTTACAAGCATTTTACAGAGAGGCTCAGTTTTCATCTAGAAAAAGAAGTTTGGGTGGTCAGATCTGACAATTCAGACTTCTAAATTATGATATAAAACAGTACCATAAACAACAGGCAATCTACTGAATATACACATGAAAAATTACACAATTTCCTCTGCCTCTACAAATAAACATTTCTAGATAAATATATATTTCATCCTTAATTGATCCATCCAAACAAATCATCAAAACACATCTTCAAACCAACACAAGTATATATAGTGGGAAACAAGAAAAGCAAAAACATCCTGAAGAGACAGCAAGAGAAACAAACTAAGATAAAGGCAATTTGGAGGGAAAGATGGTTTAAATAAACCCAAGGTTCATTTTGTATTTGTTGACTCAGAAATTTAAATTTCTTCATATTCAAATCTTTTCTTCACAGTAATCATTGTGGCCAAAAGAAAATGTTACAGCAACTACTCCTTTGCCAAGATCGAAAACATTAACATCCTTCAACTAAAAATCTCTTTATGCAATCCTTGCTTCACTATTTTTGGTAAAGCCAGAATTTTACACTTTGTCCATAGTCAGTTATGTGGACAGAATGAAAGTGTTAAAATAGCAACAAAACAATCATATTGAACTATGAAAGTCACTGCACTTTGCAGGATAAGAATTATATTATTTCAGCAGTTCCCACAATGACATCCCATCAAAAGGTGAAAACCTGTGGCTGGTATATACATTTCTTACCTGCAATCTCCTAGAATGGAAATGTATACCTTTACTCTTAGATTACTGCTCAAGTCATTTGAGCTAAAGTAACTTAATTCCCAAATGGGAAGCCACAGGTGTTTTAAACTTTTCACTTTTGCATATTGCTATAATTGCTTTGTCTTAGTTTTCTCAATCTCCCTGGGTAGAGAAGTTTTTACATGGGTTAACATCAAAGTTGTTATGACCTGTTCAAACTTACCTAAGACACTTTTTGGTTGTTGATGGAAATACAAATATATATGTATGTATATATATAACAAAACCTCAAAATCATATTCATGCTAGTATGTATAGCCTAAATAAATCTTCCTAAAACTGATAGCAAAAGCAGAACATGCAATTCAAACAAGTATGTTTTGCAATTGAGTCTTGATGCTCCTCAAAGCCAGTGGGGAAAAAACACTGCTTGTTTCAACAGACTAGAAATCAAATACTTCTCATCTATACCTCAAAGTGAAGTATCAGTTCAGTTATGCTATTGATAGTAACAAGATAAGGTTTTATTTGAAGTAATCAATCCTGTTTCTTTTCTGCTGCAGGTTGCTTTAGTTGTCTGAAAGTAGTTGACTTCTGTACAGTCCGGAAAATACGTGCAGTACACACTTAGCTACAGTAGTAGCAAAGATTATGTCCAGCTAGCTTTCTGTCAGACAAGGCACTTTTCAGCAAGTTTAGGGCTACGCGGGGTTATAAGCATTATGTCACGTGTTCGCTGACACAGGGTAGTCAAATAAGTAAATTCTTCAACTGTGCACCTTTTTGGTTTAGTATTCATTAAGATCCTTCATTCAACAATGGTTTCCTTTACAGACAAAGGGAAACCGAACTGTAAGATTTGTTTAGTCAAGAACAGGAAGCTTATACTGGTCAGCTCATGTAAACAAAGAACAGACATTACCACATAGTTTCACATACTACTTACTAGGAATAGCATACTGCAAATAAATATTAATTTCTGGACTTTATATTGTACTTTTCAATTCCACATGAGACAAAGAAAACACCTGAATTTGCAGTACTAATTCTAAATACATAAAAGAAAGAAATCTTAACAAAGTCAAGATTTGTTCACAAATAGCAAAATAATTTATGACATATGACTTCTGTACCAACTGCAAAATAACTTGTCGGATAAAGCTTACAGACACTGGAGTTCTCCATCTCTTTAGCTTCTAAGGTGTGTGAAAAAAAAATAGGATGAGAAAAAATAAACACTTGACTATTTTAATTGCTAAAAAACCTACATCCCACCTGAAAATCCATTGCAACTGGGATACCAGATACTGGACTATCTGGCTAAGAGAAGTTAAGATAACCTTTATTGAACTGGGGCTTTATTGAACTGGATCTTGTCTAAAAACTTACAAACTTTAGTGAACTATGCTGAAACATGAAATTACTACTGAGCTCCTCTCAGTGTTTATCTTTTTTTTCAATTTTGAAATAATCTGTTTCTACTTCTTTTCAACATGTTCCTTTGACCTCTCTTCTATTTTGCAATAATGCTCATATACTTTACTAGAACAGTCTATTATTTCACACTGTCCCACACTGAACAGAGTCAAAGGTTCTAGAAAACCAATTAAGTTGGTTGTATCTTTTGGAACACAAATCTTTTTAAAGCCTTAAAGCATATCTGCATATCTGCTAACCCCCACTGCCAATCTGCCACATGGAATTGTCTAATCTTTAAAGTCAGTGCTTTCTTCTGTCCTTGTAATTCTTAGATATGAAGATCTTCCATAAATCCTCCTCAAGAATTCCGTGCTGATGGTTTCACCCACAGGGTCATTATTTCTAATCCTGACATTCACGCTTTAAAATATGTTTATCTTTCTACATGACAGTAATGCAAAAGTGAACTTTTTCCAAATGAAAAATTATCTTAGAAAACTGACCTTTCCTATAAATATCTATTCCATAGATGCCAATTAGCATTCTATTGTTTATTTGTTATAGCACCATAAGCCACTGTATCAGCTGAAAAGAAAGCCATATAACATTTTTCTTTGGGTAGAATTTGGGGTAATTTCCATGGAAGTGAAAATTTCAAAATTGTCTGTACTGGAAGACAGTGATCATGTAGCAGCAAAACTAGAGGAAATATCAGTTTATACTAGCTGATGTTTCCTTGCTTGACACATGGATCATAGAAACCATAGAAGAAAGCTTAAAGTCGAGAATACAAAAATGTGCTGAAATTTTTTCAAAGCTTAATTAAAAAAACTCCTGAAGTTGCATACACTTAATAGTATCCAGTATAGACTCAGATACGTATACAAACAAATTACTATTGCCTCTTATTTCTTTTGAACATCTATTTAGGATACAAAGTGAAGGGTATACTGCATCATTAGACAACACTTTCTATTTTGTCTCCATTTAATTTTTTTCTAGACATCTAATCTACAAATTTATAGCAATAGACCACGTCAAGTCCTGAAGCGTGAACAAATGATTGAAGACATGAGGGTAAATGAAACATAGACATTTACTGCAACACCTTACACGACTAGACTAGCCAGTTTGTCAAGCAATGTCCTACACCTTATTGAAAAATCCAGGTCCCAAATCTCCAAATATTTACACAGAAAGGTTTGTTTTTTTCTGAAGAAGAACCATAGATTAACCTAACTCAGGGCTCATGAGCCAAATGTACCCTCACCTGAGGCCAAACTGGGCCCTGATATAACAAAACAGTTGTATTTTCCAACCCCATGGAAGTATTGTAAAAGAGACATAATGCATTTACTACCAGACACAAAAAGAGGCATTATCATATTTTTAGGTACAATAATATTTCAAAAACAATACACATTTGACTTGTCAAGATGCCACAACTGAAAATCACTCATAGCTTCTGTGATAAAATTTTAAAGTTTAAGTTTATGACAAAGAATGGATCGTATCACCAAAAAAATTTCAGGTGCACATTCTTATTAGCAGAAAAAATGTAGAGAACAAGTAGTGAACTAATAGGAACTACAAACCATGCAGAGCCCATATTTAAGATCTGATGCTTAACAGTGTGACAGCTTGCAGAATTTTACTGCCTGAAAGAAGGCCTGAAAGACCTCTGGAGGACACAAGGGTACCACCTGAGAAGGGTTCCATTATCCTTGGTCTCCTCTCCTGCTCTCCCTTGGTGCTTCTGGCCAGTGCACAGTAAGCAGGTTGAATTCTGGGCTAACAGACCACTGGTTTGGCTGAGTGTGGGCTTCCCATCTCCTTCTCTTCAAGAAACTCTGACTGATCTGCTAAGGTCCAGACTGGTAGAAAAATAGGCACAGAGTGCCTATCTAGATTATGTCTAGACATAATCTCCCACTCTTGAAAAACTACCAGAAGAAATACTCGGAGAAAATGGCAACACAATGAGTAAGAACCCAACACATTTTGCTGTGGAGAAATTATGCCAAATTATCCTTCCTTTTGTGACAGGATAACAAGTCTAAATGACAGAGGAGAAGCAATAGCTGTCATGTCGCCTTGACTCCAGTAAGACTTCTGACATGCTGTCATATGAAATTAATATAAGCAAGTAAGGAATTTGCCAGCATGAGTGGGCACTACGGGTTGGAAGGCTGGACTTGGAAGTGCTGCTCACAGAGAAACTACTGTAGTATAAAGAAATGAATACAGGTGGCTCACCCAATACTATTTAAGCATTTTCTCTCACAACGCAACAATCAAATGAATGTTGTGCTGATGAAATCTCAGACAGTATGAAACAAAAGGAATGTAACATTTTTGGAGGGGAAGAGCAGACTGCAAAATAACCTTGAAAAAATGAAGAAGTGGCCCAAACTACAAGACAGAAAGGCTGAATGCAAAATCTGCACACTCAGGCGCTCAAATATTGCATGGGGATAACCAGCCATAGACCACCTTCTGGAGAGGGCAGCCATTGCTGAGGTGGGAGGAGAGCAAGTAAATAATCAAATCCTTGGTAAAAGCTCAGTTCCTAACAAACACTTTTGGACAGAGACAATATGAATATCCAGCATTACCTCTTGAATTACTATTTGCTTGCACAGGAAGCTTTCTGCTCCTGATAAAAGTTTATGGAGAGTGAAGTTGCCTCCTTAAGGCGGCAGCACTCTTCTTCAAAAGACACAGTATGGGTCAACAGGACCATGAAATCTAATATTTTCTTCAGTAGGGAAAAAGTAGGTGGAGACTAGTGCTATAAGAGTTGAGCTTCCTATTAATGTGAACAGGTCTTTGGTAATCACCAGAAACAAAACAAAGCATAAGAAAACAAAACAAAGTAGAGAGCCCCCCCCAACCCACCCCTTAACACGCAAACAGAAATCACAGCGTGAATGAGCACAGCAAGTCAGCTTTTCTTCTCAGGTGAGGAAGTAGCTATTTTTAAATGAACACGAATTATATCTATGTTCCCATTATTTCTCAACCCTCAAGTTACACTTCCCGTCCTTCAGCAGTCACACAGTGGACATTTACATTCCCTAGTCAGCCTTGAGGTCACCAGTTTCATAGATTTGCCCTGTACAAATCAGCAAAAAAAACCACAACAAAGTCATTTTAAGCTAAAATTTACATTTCTAAGCTAAAGTAAAGCACACAGGTTTTCAAACAATGCTGGTCAATACAGCCAAAGGCTTACTTGGGTGACTGATGATGGGAAAGGCTTTCAAGACCTTGTGGTTTAGGGTACTATGAATTTGCACCATCAGCAAAACTTCAAATCACTTTTTCATACATTCATTGCAAAGACTTAGTCCTTCCCTTTGCCAAAGATTAAATGGATCTCTTGCTGCTCTGGGATGCAAAAAGGCAACTGTGTTTATCAGTATCTTAGGCCTAAGCTTCTGTTGATACGTGTATCAGAGTAGATTAAAACTGATTTGATACAGGCACCCATGGATGAATAAAGTAGTACATGCAATCTGTATGTACCACCTGTATGTAGTGTAAATCTAGGTAATCACAGAGACTC
Organism: Cygnus olor; assembly: GCF_009769625.2. Lineage (NCBI taxonomy): Eukaryota > Metazoa > Chordata > Aves > Anseriformes > Anatidae > Cygnus > Cygnus olor. The sequence goes on along the minus strand of NC_049172.1, from coordinate 36,739,517 downwards.
CACTGGTATAAGCACATGGAAGGGTTTAAAGAAAGTAGTTTGCACTAGCAGCAGGACCCCAGTTCTATCCCTCCGCTAAGCCACACAACATACATTTTGAAGAAAGGAAATCAGTTACAGTGGGAGCTACACGAAAGTAGCTGGTCTTTGGTAAATCCAGTGGGATTCAGAAGGAATCCTGTGGTAAAACAAGTAAATGACAAGTTGCCAGTAATTTATATATCCATAAAGTGACAAGAAATGTCACAGTGTTGCATCTCTAAGATATTGGAGAGATTTTTATTAGCCTTTCTCATGTGACAAGTCCATTGTTCTTCCAGCATATACTTACACTGACTACATTTACGTGCCTTGCAAGCTCACTGCTTAGTAGCTTCATTACATAGGACTTATGGACTAGCATTATGATGTTTGGTTGCACTCTCACAAGCTGAAATCTTTTTGAGGTAGTGCATTTTCCTGAGGTTAAGTTTGATTTGTTTGTTAAATGAATACATACATGAATTCTAATGGCCACATATCACTACTGAGTATGGAACTCCCTTCCATAGTGGTAAAGTCTCAACTTTGTTCCAGTGAAAAAACATCTTTACCTGTACTGATAAAGATGTGTTCATTCAGTATATATGAATTTTATTTATACTTTAGATATTTTTGGATACTACTATTTGGTTATATTTGACAAAGTGTGCTGCAAATAGTTTCTGGAGACACACCAAAGTAGGCTAAATTAACAATAATGAATTTTGAGTGGTTTGGCTCTCATCTCTTCAATAATCTTTTTTTTTTTTTTTTATTTAACAAGGATTCTCTTTTTTCCCCCATATTTTCACCTCTGCAGAGAATACCATAATCTGTTGACTAACTTTCATTTTTTATTTTAATACACAGAAACTTTGATCCAAATATACTGACGAGTGTTGGCTCATTGTCAGTTTCCCCAGTTTAAAAGCACTTTGTTGCAGCTGCAATGTAAAGGCTGCTGCTCCGTTACACTCTGTGCTAAGACACAAAGCAGAAGTCAGTCTTTGGTCTTTCTGTATTTTGCCGATCTCTACAGCTTGAGTATCCCCTTGGACAGTAATCAAAAATGGAAGTATTAAATCAGAGGTAGGGAACATCCTGAAATTTTCACACAGTTAAAAGTCACTTCATACATTTCTGAGAACTGTGGACCTTTCTACTTCCCTCCGGATGGGCCTGGCCCGGCCATGGGTCTGAGCAGCAGCCATGTCACCCTCACAGTCTCTGCTTACATGGACCACTGTTTGAATCTGTGAGTCAATCCCATTATGGATGTTGATATAGAAGATTCATCTGAACTGCACACTAGACAAAGAGTTCAATGGCCCAATACTGGAAATTGTTTCCATAAATATCCTTTCTTTTGCTATTTTCAGGATGCATGAAATATACACTTCATGCATCCTGAGACTAGAAATTCCCTGCACATTTCATTTCTACACGTGATTCTATGATTTCCTACAAGGAAATTCTGTGACTTTGGCTAGACAGTCCTAAGGCAGAGGACAGAAGAGTTCAGAGTGAGCAGTAGAAGTTAAAAATGGTGAATCTCTATTCTTGTGCATATTGAGCATTTCTGCGTCCCATGCATTGCCAGTGAAAACAATGGCATGCCATTGAGAGGGAGCTGTTTCTTCTGAATAACAGATGCTCTGGGGAAATATAAGAAATAAAAGACAGGAAAAATTGCTGATCTGAGAACAATAAGCTATCAAAAAAAACAACAAACCAAACCAAACCAAACCAACAAAAAGAAAACAACCAGGACTGAAATGATAAATGACTAACTATCGGTAGTAAATTTCACAACACTGTCTTTTCATTAGCAAGCCAGGGTTTTGATAACTCCCATTGCATGCATCCTTTCTTTTCATAGTATGCCACGTATTAAGATCCCCTAGAGAAAGCATTTTTTTTTCCTCATGTAAAAGAGTGAGCACTCTATTGTGGTGATGCAGGAGTTCAATTGTATAGAAGCATGACATAATATATGAAAAGGCTCTTCATATACCCTAGTAACCTTGATGCAATATGACAAAACTAAAGATAACCTTGAATTTGGGACAACCAATTTTAAGTTAAACTACTTTGAGAAAACTCTTTCCCTTCTTTTGTGTAATTACAGGATGTTACACAGAGTTTGTTTTTGTTTTTTTTTTTTAAGTTTCCAGTCTGTCCACATGGAAGCTAAACATCTTGTTCCCTCCATTTATATAGCAACTGCTTTCCACTGAGTGATTTCTACCTTTGTCACAAAAGCTATAGGCATTAAAGAGGCTGATATATTACAGTACAATGAAACTATAAAACAGTATTATTAAATGAGAAATATGGTACACGTGTCATGGTTATTTCATTTTAATGTTAATGAGGAAAAAGGAGAACATGGCCATGACTATTTGGCTACATTTCTTTTTATTAGAACTTACTTATTTGCATCATCATATGGGTTAGAATCTAATTTCCTTGCATGTCTAAATGACCTAATAACAAATGGCAAAGCAGGCTGTTAACCTCAGAGAGGTTGTCTTCACACAGACTAAGACTGATAGACCTGAGCAAATTGTTTTGCCAAACTGTTTGCTCTGAAGACAAGAATTCCTCCCACCCTGCTCCCAAATCATCAAAGTGATTCAGTTTCATTCTTGTAATGTTTGATTCTTCAATTCACTGTTCTGGAATTTCTGATGAGAAACATTTATAAATTGCTTGTCTTGTAAAAACAAATGAAAAAACAACCACACTTTGACTGGTGTGCTTTAAACTTAAGAACGACATTGCTTTCAGTGGAGGACGCTGAGATAGGGATCCTGGCTGGAGGCATGTCCAGTGCAGCCAGACATACTTAAACCCAAAAAAGGCTTTTCTGAGCTCTGTTAATTAGCTCATTTAGAAAGTACCAAACTCAGGATGTCTCTCAAGGTGCTGCATGGAACTACAGCTACCCAGATCAGAAAACGCCTAGTCCTCTAAAGTCCGGTGGCACACCACCTCCCTTCAAAAAAGCATTTAAGTAGAGAATTATTTCTATGCTAACTAGCTGAGAGCTTAAATAAGGAATAGATTCTCTAACAGTTTTATGTGTTTGGCATGTAGTATTTCTACATCAGTGACCACAGAGGCAGTGTGGACCATGAGATTTTTGTGGTCTAGTTGCTGTACTTAGTGTTGCTTAACTCAAGAGAAAGAAACACAAGTGTAACTTCAGAGAACCACTACAATGAAGATATGCCTTTTGGGATGTTAGGCAGCTTTTTTATTCATATACTTGCTTTATTCGAGAAGGATTTTCTATATCTGTCATGCAATTTAAGGAGCAACTCTTAATCCTGGATCCTGGAAAACTTTTAGGCTGCAATACTGCAAGCATGCAGTCTAAATAGAATTGTGTCTGTTTGCAGGGCACTACACATAACGCTTAAGATCAGAGGTTCCACACACAAATCCAAAAAAAAAAAAGCTAAAAAAAGCTAAAAGCTGAAACTCCACTGTGCATTTCTCTATGATAGCTTTATTCACAGATTCAGAAACATATTCCTACTCATCTTTAAACTTTAAATGTCTTTTATTTTGTTTTAGTTTTGCTAACTTAGCAATTGATATGATTTTGTGTGGAAACACTATCTCGTCAAATAGGAATAGCTCATACTTAATGGCAATAGTTGATAAATTATAACTTGCCCAAAATACTATGCATGCTTCTGAAAGCTGGAATATTAATCTTTCTCCAGATGTGTCTAGAAATTAAATAGCATTTGTGAGATGCTAGATTTTTTTTAATAACTAAACTGAAGAGTCTATAATTTAGGACACATTATAATGTAATGCAATGTAATGCAATGTACCACACTGTACTATATTATAATAAAAAAGAGACAGATTATCTAAAGTGCTATACCAACCATGAAGCAGAAATGCCTAAATTTTCAGAAGGCACACAATGCCCACCTAGTAACATGTTTAGTATATAACGTGTTCTGTTACAGCAATAACCCTGCCATATAGTTATTTCAGACTTGCATGTTGGTTTATGTGTTGTTACAGAACTGGGGCAGGACAGTTCCCAAATTCAGTTTTGTGTCTGATTTGTTGAAAAGATTGTAATTTACAGAAATGCACCTTCCTAGCATATACCAGAGAGATTTACGTAAGTCCCTCATCACACAAGTTCCCCACTGTCCTCTCTTATTCAGAAATTATGCACTTTGTTACTAGCTACTATCACTACAATCAAAACTCACCTTGGCTCAAATGCCCCAGCTCTTGGTATACAGCAATGATGAATGCCAGCAATACAACTGGGATGTGACTCCTCAGAGGCAGAAGGCTGTTTTCTCCTTAGTTAGCTCCACTGGCTGCCACAGTGGGAGTGGGGGGAGCTAAAGTTGCACCTGTTTATCAGCTCCTTATATCCATTCTTTCACCTAGAGGAAGAAAACAATAGATCTCTCATTTTCCTGTGCAGTAATTTATGAGGCTGATAACTGAAGGAATGGTAGTTCAGCCCTCCAGGAAAAAATCGAGCACAGCAGGAAGAGACACTATTCAAATTGAAAATATTGTCCTCTGTATCTGCCTGTATATTTGCTTTCAGAGATTCTAAACATTTTTGAATTCAGTTTAAAAAATAATTGTTATGCTTTGATAAGTCTTATCAAAGCAGATTTCTTATCAGAAGGCTTTCATTTCAAGACTGTTCTTTGAAAAGAGCTGATACCGAGACAGTATGTGAGAAAAGAAAGGTGCAGTCTCATCTTTAACCATTTGGAAATTTACAAAAGAAAGCTGGGTATAAGATGAGTTGGTTGGGCACCTTGCTGAAGTGATTCGGCTCAGCAAGAACAGCCTTTTTTCAAGACTACCTCCAAAAAATCCAGCATTCCTGTGTTACCACAACACCTCATTGCTCTAGAAGTCTTCTTCCTTCCCACTTCACTTTTTCTCCTGCAGTGATTCTTGGTGCTCCATTTTGCTCCCCGGGTGTACAGTGACAGAAGTAACATCAATTTCAAAGGAATTCATTTTGTGAGACTATGGGCAAACTTTTAAGAATACAACAAAACCAAACCTGTTGTTGGCTATTGTGAAGCAACAAAAAATTTTGACTATGTTGCTTCAAATCAGGATTGTCATGTTTGAATTTTCAGTTACCTCATTGAATTTTCAAAATTACATTCATATATGTTTTCACTTTACTGTTCACATGATGTAAGTTATTCACATTCTTCGTCACTTTGTCCACCATAAATGAAAGTTGCATAAATTAGAAGGGGATATTTTGCTTGTAGGACAGTATAATAATTATTTATGCTATAAATAAACACCTTGATATGGCTAGCAATATTTAGATGGCTATAAAATATCCCGTGTATAATTAGGAAGTGCACTTTTGTGTATTTAAGAAAACAAACGAAAAAAAGTTGAGGGACTACAGGTGGTATTGCCACCCTATTGCAGCATAATATATACTGACACTTGCATTATTTATATATATAACTACTGTAATGTTTAGGAACAGCTTTTATATTAATCTAGAAAAGTATATATTTTAAGTGCAGTGAGTTGGAACGATTAGGCACTCCCTAACTGTACCAGGAACTTGTGCTAGCTGGATAGCAGACCTGTACAACCTGGAAGGTACTGGAGTTGTACAGTTGGTGGGCAACATGAGAATCACCCAACATGAATTGTGGCCAGGGAAAATACTGACTGAAGCCAATCATCTTGCGGTCCTATAAATACTGGTCCTAAGTGAAGAGCCCCTTTGAGTTCTCCAGGACCACAGCAGGCTGTGACCTAGGATCTCCCCCTGAGGTGGGATGCTTCTCAGGGCAAGACTCCCCAGGGTTCAATGGTCAACCTCTGTATGCACTGATGTAGAAAAAAGTGAGGAGTTCACTTGAGGCCTGACATTAAAGGCAGAGGACGGTAAGTAATTCACCAAAAGAAAAAAAGTTCTTGAACGTGCAGCTGCATTTATAAATCCCCAATACTGTGTTGTACAGAAATACCTAATCCCTTGCCCTATAGAAACCCCCCTATCCCTTGCTATATAAAAACTGCTAATATCTTGTCGTAAGTCGTGTGAATCCTGCCATTTACAAATCTTTAACTAAGCCACTGTTTTGATTGTAGCAAACACTACTGAATTACTGTGTTAAATAGGCTAATGATTAACTGATGATTAAGTGCTACTAAAGTAAAAATCATACAGTCTAATTTAATTTGTGATTTACCATAAAGGAATTAATTAATCTTATATCGCTGATGCATCAGATCTGTGCAAATATTTCATCCACAACAAATCTTTATGACTACTTTTGAAGTAGTGAAGAAGAAGTGCCTAGTGCCCTTAATCACAGGACAGTCAAAATAAACGAGTATGTTACTTTGGTTTAAATACTCATGTAGGCTGGTGGTTTTGTTCCTCCAATGCTGGTACCTCCTTTTCACATGTATTTTTGTACTCTTACAGCAAGAATTGCAGCCAAGTCTGTACGTTAATTTTCTGTTTCAAACGTTGCCCAGGTTTCAACAGCTGCCAGTGGTGGTAGATTTCACCTCCCATGTCTGCCAAACTGCTTATAAAGTAATGTTAACCCTCTATACTGAGATATACTGAGACAGAAAACAAGGACCATGATACAGTGACCACATCGATGCAGTGTTGTGTGACAGAGACAAGGGTCTGGGAAGAACGTGAAATTGTGAGTTCTAATTTTTTGTCTTCTGTTAAAGTACTGTAAGATCCTTTGCAGTGGTAGTGACTCTGAATCAGATCCTATACATGAGCTAATCAGTGTGGCTGCATTTCATTTCACTGCCTTCTCTGCAGAATGGATGCTGGACCCAAGTGTTGTACCACAGGATACAGTGTGGACAGGACATGGACCTATTGGAACAAGTCCAGAGGAGGGCCACAAAGATGATCAAGGGGTTGGCTGGAGCATTGATCCTATAAAGACAGGCTGAGGGAGTTGGGGTTGTTCAGTCTGGAGAAAGCTCGGGGGAGACCTTACAGTGGCCTTTCAGTACCTAAAGGGGGCCTGCTAGAAGGCTGGGGAGGGACTCTTTGTCAGGGAGTGCAGTGATAGGACAAGGGGTAATAGCTTTAAACTAAAAAAAAAAGTAGGGTTAGATTAGATATGAGGAAGAAATTCTATACTCAGAGGGTGGTGAGGCACTGGAACAGGTTTCCCAGAGAAGCATTGGATGCCCCATCCCTGGAGGTGTTCAAGGCCAGGTTAATGGCGCTTTGAGCAAACAGGTCCAGTGTCCTTGGCCACAGCAGGGGGGTTGGAATTATATGATCTTTAAGGTCCCTTTCAAGCCAAATCTTTCTAAGATTCTATGATTCCATTTAGGTCCTTAAGTATGTCTTCTGAATCTGGCTGCAACAGAATGTCCTAGCACAGGAAACTAACTGTTATTGTTTACCAAGTTTTATAAATACTGTTCCTGAAAAAAATGTAATTTCCCTGAGAAACAGGAAGGAAAAGCCCAACTCTAGCTTATATTTTCTTCAGTTAGGTGATAGGTCCATTGCTAAAACTCTCTCATTTAGCCGCAGAATATTCTCACCACCTCACAGTGTGTTACACATACAGAATACTAACCAGCACCCAGAATAATGCAGAAGGGGACAAAAAGAAGATTGCACAGATGGGAAGTACCATTTTCACTGTTGCCTCTGGAGTGCATGACCTTTACATAGCTAAGTGATGGTGCCTGGAAACCTGAGAGCACTCTGAAAGCTACTAGGCCTCATCTTCAGAACTTTAACTTAAGTTTAATTCACAGTAGAAAGGCTTTTCCTTGTGAGGTGTCTATGTAGGACTTCAGGATTACAGCTGCCATGCCCTATGGCTATCATAGACACTAAACCCACACTTACCTTCATGGCTAAAATCCACATTTTTTTTTAGTTCTGTGCAATTCACAGAGTATTTTTTCAGCTCCTTTATAAGGATATACTTTTGATGTCACCTGTGCCTAGTACACCTCTCTGCCCTGTCATCTCGCAGCAAACTAGATCTTGCCCCTTTTAGAGATCTTTTCTGTCCTGCCAGCCTTTTTCCACGGCCATTCTCTTTCTTGCTGTTGCCTCAAAAGGCAACTTCTCTTTCCCTCCTGTGTAAAATACTGTTCAGGCTGCTGAGAAGAGGAGGAATTACACCAAAAAAGCTACAGTTTTTTGCTTCCAAATTAAGCAAGTCTTTGGAGTTCTGGTTGGGAGGATACACTTAAGCTACGAAGGTGGAGGGGACTGTGTAAAGATAAGGGCACAAACTGTGTGCTTCCTTCCCTATATGGAATTAGAGGTATCAGCGTAACTGTTGCTGCTCAGGACCGCAAGCAGCTGCTGTTCGTACTTGTCAGCTGTTTGCCTGCCTCCTAAATGGAGACATGTGCTTTTCCCCATGTTGTTCCCACCCTCCCTCTCCCTCCCCCCGCGTCTGAGTATTGCTCAGAAGTGGGCGAGAGAAATCCCTCTTTGTGGTGTGAGTAATTTCCACAGTGTATTATGTACAAATATAGTCCCAAATTATTATATAACAACTGAAAGTAAAAGAGAATGGAGAAGGGGGTGGAGCATTTGGTGCTGTCACTAGTGCAAACTTTATTCTAACTACTGTGCCAACTTGCTCCACAGCTTTTCCGAGGCTTGTGAGTATATTACAAATTTTAACATCCTCTTGCTTTTTTTCTTCCTTTCTTTAAAAGGATGAGGGAATTCGTACTGTTTGGTTTCCAATTATTTAACATTTCTTAAAATTGTCTTGTAATATTTGTTAGAAATGTAAAATATATACTTTAAGTATTATACTTAACCTCCTACCTAGCGCCTGTTTCACTGTTTCTGCTGTATGAGAGACATTAGCAAGCATGGAAAATTGGTGCTAGCCTGTGAGATTTTGTCATGGTTTTCTAACAAACTCACAAAGCAAAAATGAGGAGAAAACAAAGGCACTTCTGTAAGACTAGTGAACAAAGCAAGGACAAAGATAAAAGGCTGGGAGATAAGTTATTTACCATCTTACTGTATACCTTGAAAGAACATTAAATGTAGATAGGGAGCTGAAAATTGCAGTCAAGTGGAATCCTACTGAAAACGGTGATACAGACACAACAGCTGATAGTAGTACACTGGGGAGGCGTTAGTTAGTAAGCCAACTAAGTAAATGCATTCATGAGTCTGCTGTTAAAATAACTCCTTCTGCCTAATGAAATCAAAAGGAAGGAGGAAATGGACATTTGGAGAGGAACTTGTGAAGGACTATGTTTTTAAGACCTGCAAAATTACCTCTGTGAAACCCATCAATAGGAAATCCTCCTCAGTGTGCACAAACACAGTGATGATTTCTTCTGTATACAGCAAGTATATTTGTGCTACTTACCCTTAAAAGAGTTTGATATTGCAGAACAAGCTCCTGATTATAATTACTATAGCATGTTTTGCTATATTTTCCAAATAGTCAATAGCATAGCAATTCCTTTGCCCATTATGAATGTTTTTACTTCTATTTACATTTACCCATTAATTTGACATGTGCTAGACAAATGGAAAAATTTCACTCAACTATTTTATCTTGGAACAAGATACATAATTATAGATCAACTTAGTATAAACAAATTATACTTTTAAACAAATGTAGGCATCAAATTAAATCCTTTGGAGCCTATTGTACTGTTCTAAACTCTAAGAACGTGTATGACTTTATAGCCTATCACAATTACTTTAGCTCTGCAAACTCAATAAAGGTCACCTTTGCCAGCTCTTTGGAGTGTAAGATTCTGTATCCTACTGCCTTTAGAACTTTTTGAATTCCTTTGGGAAAAAAATATTATGGTCAGATCCATTCTAAGGCATTCCAGACCTTCACTGAAAATAGAGAGGGATTGCAGAGGACAGAGATACAAGCTGATGTGGAGTAATTAGGTAGTATGAATAATATAATGCTAGATTTGTTCTGAGGAGTGAAAAGTCCCATCTCACGTCAGCTTGCTTCAGAAAAATCCCAAAAATACAGAATCCCAAAATTGTGTATTTTAGTAAATGACAGCAGCTTTTCAGGTTGCTTTCTTAAAAACAACAATATTCTAACTATCAGGTCTTTTAGGACAAATTGGAATTATATTTAGGAGCTGTAGTATTCTGAGTCTCTTAATGTGGACAAGGCAAACCTAGCTTTTTTCTATTACAACTTTATGATATATTATCTCTAAAGATAATTTAACATTTTAAAGATAATGTTAACATTTTAACAAAGTTGTTCAATATCACTGTCATAGATACATTATAACCAGTGATGATGTTCTTTCCATTGTCCATCAGGACATGATAAAACATACTGTGCCTGAAAATAGAAATCCAAGGTGTTGTCATTAATCTGTATGTTTGAAAATTGCTCAGAAATGGAGAGGGGACGACTCTACTCTCTGTTATTTATTATCTGCTATTTATTACTCAGAGAAATGTATATGAGGCAGCATCTTAGTTTTTGTTAGTATTTCCCACACTCCTTTATTCTTTATTCTTTATTCTTTATTCTTTATTCTTTATTCTTTATTCTTTATTCTCATTCAGTCTAGATTTCTGATTCCCATTCTACAGACTTTTTTAGGACAGGACTCTGGGAATAAATATTGACATATTTGCAAACAAGTGACTGTTTTTCCCCACAAAGACCAAACCTTGGTAGAAAGGACTATTAGCAGGTCCTCATGGGAATATCTGCTCAAAAGTCCATTTTGAGCAGGAGTTCAAAGGGATAGAACTATATTGCAAGTCCCCAGTACCTAACACACAGATTATTCTTTCATAGGCAAAAGGACCTCCAATTCTGTATCATTAATCCCAGAACAATTTACCTTCTCACTGTTTCGGTGCCAAACAATGAACCTTAGCTGCTTGCATCCATTCTCGAAGGTTCCTCAGTACTGAAGGTTCTTCTGCTCTTGCTGGGTCAGTGCTGTTCCCAAGACTGGTCCTACAATACCATGCTTAGAATGAATCTGAAGGAAGAAATATTGCAGAAAGACATAATCTCATCTAAGCTGTCTGAATAGTTTCACTGTAAGCAGAGATCCCACCTACACAGGGCTGAGGGCTTTTAGATAATATTCTGCATATCTCTGTGAGAGGTCTGGGCTGAGAATTGTTCCACATCCTGTAGCTGATCAGTGCTATAGGTCTTGTTGTTCCCCATCCATCAGGGTTCATGTACAGATGGGGCTAGTTTTTTATACTGTGGTGACAGCACAAAGAATTCAGGCACCTCAGCAACAATACAAGATTTCTGTCTTCCATTCATAAATTAACGTACCAGTGTAAAATCAAGACACTGATTCTTTTTTTATTGAAGAAATTAGCGAAGAGCAACAAAAATATTTGGAAGCCAGTTATTTGCCAGCAGGAGATGTACTATATAATTAACTGTTGTTCTTGCTGATAGGTTATTATCAGCAGGTAACAAGCATTGTTACAAACCATCTTACAGTATTTCATGATATAACGGATGAGGTATGTCTATAATGGTAGCAAAGGGCAATCACTCAGACACTGTTTCTACTATAGCTGCTATAAATTAAAAACTATAGTTTAATAGCTTAACAATTAACTCTAGTGCTAATGCTCAAAAACTACCAGAAAAAGTCTATTTCCTGCCCACTGATGAACTGTTTTTAAAAGCCTGCATTATAAAAATACCTGTAGACTAGAAGGTTTGACCCTACGACAGTTAAAAATCTTATATCAAAGTTGCACAATTAATCCACTGATGACTAGAAATTATCATATATTTAAGGTGCCACTTTTAAATAAAAATACAAGTGAAACAAATTTGCTGGCTGCAATTTATTTTTGAGTAGAGGGATATTATGAATAGCTTAGCCAAAAATGGCTCCCACTGTACCTTTCCCTGGTTGCAGTCTCTGCTGGAAGTCTGAGAATGTCAAGTGCTTAGTAATTTTCTTCCCTACAGTTTTAAAAACAGATCTGGATGGTGTGGAGAAATTTGTTGTCTATGCTGGGACAAGGACTTGAACTCATTGGTAATTTCAGGTTATCATTTCCCACAAATCCTGTATGTGCAGATACAAAATACGACAATGCTGTTTTTGAGGTAATGGTCTTGCAAACAACTCATTCAGTAGAAAGCCCATTTTATGTAAAGGAATAAACAACACTGACAGGATTTCACTCCACATATTTTAAATGCCATATTAACAGTTAATATGCTGTTAACTATTAATAACATACTACCAATTCTGTATGCAACATGATGAAAAATCTCAGTGGCCTTCCTTGATACTGCTAGTTAAGAATTATAGCACCTATACCAGTGGTGCCTACTTGTACCTCTGGCAAGTGACAAAGTGTCATTGTTTTCATAGAAGGAGAAGTAGGAACCTTACCTGCCCTTCCAGGACTAGGGAGAGGTATTGCAGGAAAATGGAAATCTATGCTCCTGACATCTGAAAGTTGCAGCTGGTTATTGCCACCAACCTGCATGTAAGAAAAAAAAAGTATCAGCAGAAGAACACTTTCAAAAATAACTGTATCTGTCTGTATAAGCCCTATATCTCTCTCCTGAAGAGATTCTCTCTCCTGAATCTCACACGGCACATACGACACAGCTGAGTTATAAGAAGCAGACTGTGTGAGTTTATGAAAGGCCGATCCTGCCAAGCTAACCTGATCTCTTTCTATGTATGACAAAATGACCTGCTTAGTAAATGAGGAAAAGGTTATGGATGTTGTTTACCTGGAGTTTAGTAAGGCAGTTGATACTGTTTCTCACAGTATTCTGGAGAAACTGGCTGCTCATAGCTTGGAGAGGTATACAGTTTGCTGGGTGAAGAACTGTTTGGATGGCTGGGCTTAAAGAGTTGTCATGAATGGAGTTCAATCCAGTTGGTGGCTGGTCACCAGTGGCATTTCTCAGGGCTTAGTCTTAGGAACAGTTTTGTTTAATGTTTTTATCTGTGACCTGAATGAGGGTATTGAGTGCACCCTCAGTAAGTCTGCAGACGATACCATGTTAGGAGGTACGGCCGATCTGCTCGAGGGTAGAAGGCTTTGCAGAGGGATCTGGATATGTTAGATCGATGGGCCGAGTCCAGTTGCCTGATATTCAACAAGACTAAATGCCGGGTGCTGCACTTGGGTGCTGGTCAACAACTAGCTCAACATGAGCCAACAGTGTGCCCAGGTGGCCAAGAAGGCCAATGGCATCCCAGTCTGCATCAGAAATAGTGTGTCTGGCAAGACTGGAGATGTGATTGTCCACTTGTAAGCAGCACTGGTGAGACTGCACTTTGAGTACCATGTTCAGTTTTGGGCCCCTCACTACAAGAAGGACATTGAGCATGTCCAAGCATGTGCAGAGAAGAACAATAAAGCTGGTGAAGGACTAGAAAACAAGATTATGAGGAGCGACTGAGGGAACTATGTTTGTTTAGTCTGGAGAAGAAGAAGCTGAGGGGAGATCTCATCGCTCTTTACAACTTCCTGAAAGGAGGTTGAAGATTGGAGGGTGTCTGTCCATTTTCTCAGGTGACACGTGATAGAACACAAGGAAATGGTCTCAAGTTGTGCCAGGGCAGGTTTAGACTGGACAGTAGGAATAATTTCTTCACGGAGAGGATGGTCAAGCATTGAAACAGGTTGCAGTGGGAAGTGGTGGAGTCTCCTTCCCTGGAGGTATTTGAGATGCGTGGACATAGCACTAAGGGACGTGGTTCAGTGATGGGACTCAGTAGGTCAGGCTGATGGTTGGACTTGATAATCTTGAAGGTCTTTTCTAACCTAGATGATTCTATCATTCCATGAATGATGTATTCCCAGCTTGAATGTCATACTAGGCTGCATCAAACTTGATTTATTTTTTTTTTTTTTTGATGGACATCTGCATGCTTATTATAACAGAGTGCTTGTAATATTCTTTTTAAGAACACAGGAATGGGAGTCACAGTAATCTTTTGCAGGCTCATCTATCGTAGCCTGTGGTGGAAAACAGAAAGCATGGTTTGTCTCCTTGCTTGAGTGTACTTTGGTAATGCTGTAGTTGCTAGATGGAGTTTCCCTTTATGCTGCTTCTTGGCAGGGTAAATAGATCAAACAGTGTTTCATGCTCCTGAGGCTAGATGAGTTCTGATACTACAGCTACCGTAATTAACTGCACTCAGGGCTGCTACATGCAGCATAGATCACCAACGTGCAGCAAAGGGGATGAGATGGAAGGCAACACTGGGAGCCATCTGGGATTGCACTGCTCCCTGTCCTCAGTCAGCCTGGGGATTCCAGGAGTTGAGCTGGCCCTGCAATGACCAACACCAAACACTGGTGATGGCAAAAATCAAATGGATTGGGGTTTACATGCTGCCTGGGTGCTTACAGCTTTCTTTTTCTTGTTTTATTTATTTTTAATTCTTTTAAAATGATTTTTAAAAAGTGTATAGCCTAAGTCCCACTGTATCTTATAATACAGTAATTAATTGCATGGGAACAGAAAAATGTAATTGTACCCTGACTATAATATATATATATAATGAGAAAAATCAGATATTCTTCTTTTGTATGCCTCCATGTCTGATTTACTGCACATTCCTTGCAATGTGCTGTAAATGCAGAATAATTAATTTTAGCTTTTTTTTGCTCACCCTTTATGGCACTCAGCAGCACAGTATCAAGTGGCTTTTTGAATGTGAATTAGTTCATTTTCTCAAAAACCCCAAAGTAAGAGTTTTATTTTATAAATGGGAAAACAAAATAGATGAACCTAAAGATTTAGGGTCTGGTATGTGATACCTGGAGTTGATTTTTTTAAGAGATTGTTTAGCATGCCCTAGGATTCTCTATGTTTATATACAGCCCCAAGTGTGTTCTGTTGTAGCTGTGATAATTCAATGTTTTTTTGAATTAAGTTCTGTGGATGGCACTCATTTCTTCAAACTGTAGCCATCTGCACTGGAAAAAAACTCCATCTGAGCTAGCTGACTATAACGACTAGAAATATATGCCTGGGGAGCATGAGGCATCTCATCCTAAGGCCAGATACACAAAGCAACTTAAAATCAAGATTTTGTATAGGAAGGAACTCAGAAAATTGTTGGCACTTGTGAAAAATCTGGGTTAAAAAACTTGCCCAAATCACATGGAGATGGAGAGATGAAGTCAGGGACAGGACTCAGTTCTTTGGGGCTACATTCAACTGCTCTTGTCATCAAACCCATGCTTTTCTTCCTGTAATCTGACTCCTTTTGTACACATCTTTTTTCAAATGAAGACATTGATACAGTCTCTTTCAGGTGCTTGGTCTGTTCAGTAAACAGAATCCAATCTTTTCAGAAATCCTGTGAGGGAAAACAGAAATTGTTACATCATAGTGTAATTAAAGATTTAATACCTTTTTAAAGTTATGAACTCATGGGAAGGCAATGAGCAAAAGATTCGGTTTCAATTTCTGGAGAACAATATACTTTAGAGTTCATAAATCCTCCCACTTCATTTACAATGTGAGTAAGGACTCCTTCCTTTCACCTCCACCCTGCCTTAATTCTTATCTGTGCCTCCATTCAGTCATGTTACTCAAACTCCAGTGTTGCGTTACATGCAGCATCAATGATTTTTGTTCCTTTACCACATTGTTCCTGCAGGAAGCCTTTTTGTATACCAAAATTTCTGCTTGCCTCTCTGAAGCTCTGAGATAGAGTACATTGATTGTAAAAAGACTGCTGGAGACCAAATACTCAGTGCCAACAAATCTCTTCTGTAATTACATAAACTAAGCCACTCATGACTTGGCCAACTTTGTGCAGATTTTCTAAGCTGCCAAACTTGAACACATTACTAAAAAGCACAGCTTTAATTAAATCGTTATAAACATTTTCTTTAATATCAGAGAAAAAATGCACATTTCTGCTCATTTGTTTTTGGAAGTGACTGAATTAACTCTTGATGGGACTTAAAAGAAAATCACTAGCCTGAAGAAGTAGTTCAGCATAGGAAATTCCAGCTTTAACAATTTTGGCTTGATCAAAGAAAAAAACAACTGAAACAGTCTTACTGTTTGAGACCCAGTTGCAGAAGGCCCTGACAAAACTGTAGGCAACAGCCCGTTTACACAAACAGAAATATTTTAATTCAAGGCCTAATCTTGTATATTGTGCATTGGAAGAGGCATCTGCGGGTCATCTCTTCCAACCTCCCACCTAAAGCAGGGCTAACTTCAACATTAGAGCAGGTTGCTCCAAGGATACCTCAGAGCTTCCACAACTTCTCTAAGCAGCTTCCTTCACTGTGTAACTGCCCTCACTGTGATTTTTTTCCTCATATCCAGTCAGATTTCCTTTGCTGTGTATAAGGGGAAACTGTAGTTGTTTCCTTCAGTTCTTTCACTGTGCACCTCTGGGAACAGTTTAAGTCTATCTTCTCTATAATCTCTATTTACGTAGTGGAAAAAACAAACAAACAAACAATTAGATCCTTTCTTTCCCTTCTCTTCTCCACAATGCACAAACCCAAGTCCCTCAGGCTGTGTGTTCAACCCCCAAACCATTTTAGTGTCTGAGTTTTCAGTTTGTCAATCTCTCTTGTACAGTAGGGCCGAAGTTGCACCCAGAACTCCAGACACACAGCCTTTCTCATGTGGAGCACCACTCCAGAAACATCATGTTTGTGCCTTTCATCTTGACTTTCCATTAGATGCTGGGTAGTTTAAGTATCTTAACAGGATCAGATCTGCAACTGGGAGACATCTTCCTTTGTTTAAAGACAGCTTCATCCAATTCCTTGATCAGGCATCTTGTAGCAGGTACTCACCATCATGTCTGCATGTTGAGTTCCTTCTCTTGTCAGGTCTCACCCTCCTTGTACATCACAGCTCCTTGTCCTTGATCCATTCCTATGCACAGTATACTGTAAGCCCTTTGCTCTTCTCTGCTCATCTTTCCTTACGAGCCTATATCCAGTCATTGCAGCACTCTGGTGATGTGAGCTGTTCCACTACATCTCCTTCATGCCAGCAAGGCCATCATCCTGTGGCTGCGTGTGGATGTCCAGTTCCTCCTGGTTCTTTCCCAAGGCTGCATGCAGAAGTGTACAGGTACTTCAGGTGATCTCTTGACTGCCCTGTTTACACAAGTGGAGTTTAAGAGCCTTCCTCATCACTCTGTCCCATAAATTCCCAGTCTGGAAAAGCTTAAATCAAATTTAAATCTCAGGAACTAAGTTCAATTACGAGACAAATGAGCATAAAATCAGATTTTGTTATTTCACAGGCTATTTGTACAATATGGAAAACAGTACTAAAAGAGTAGCTTTGGAGACATTTTCTTGCAGATTATGTTGGGACTGCTTTTATCAAAAATACAAATACTAATGTCCAGATAAATTGTACTTTCAAAGTATCTTCATCCTTTTCTGCTGTATGCCTGTGAATTCAAAATCCATTGTCTGAACAACAGAAATTACTCATTTCTCTAACACCAATACCTGCAAGACTTGAAAGTGAATCTAGAAAAAAGAAAGTTCTAAAAGAGAAGGAAAATGTTCTAGTAAATTTTGTTTTGTCTGTAAAAAAGGTAATAAAAAGGCAAATGAGCTAATTCACTGCCATGATACCTACTACAAAAACACTGTTTAAAAGAAGGTGCATAGTGGATTGCTGCTGACCTGCTCTTGTTTCCATATGGTTTGCTTCATTTATTCTCTTACAATTCACCATATAAAATAAGGAGAATGAAAGTAAAATTGCATAGCTAGGCTGTATTGTATCTACATAAAAGGCAACAATTAAAAGCAATTGTCATGCTGTACTGAAGTAATCAGGGGAGCTCTTCCAGCCTTTTATAAAACATAGAATTATAGCAATGTTAATGGCTTTAACACTAGCTAATTTGGCTATAACTCCTGTTCTGATTGTCATCAGAAGTTAGAAAAAATTATCTTTTGATATCCCCCTCCTTAATATTGCAGCATTCAAAGATGTCAGTGTAAGATGGGTCCCTAGTATGTAGAGAAAAATAACTCTTTTTGAAAAGACACGTCTTGTGTTTTTCATTCATTTCAAAGATTTAAAGGGGACTTGAAAAAGTTGCGAAATTTCAGCAGCTTCCTGGTTTCAATGCTCTTAACAGACAGTCTGAGAGCCACTCAAACCTTTACTGCAACATTAAATATGCTTATTTTTCCACCTCAAGGTCCCACGATGTACTTGCCTGATTCAGATTCTGTGCTATTCTGAGTAATGTCCCAGGAGGCAAGATGCTGGAGATGGCATGGCCAACACAGAAATCTGCTGGAATGTGGAGCAGGCTGGAGAGTCAAGTAGGTGCCGTTTAAAAAACATGACATTTTATGAACTCTCAGCAAAGCTTTTAGTGTTATTTTTATAGCCCTACAAGAAAAACAGGTAATTCAGAAAATTTAAAGCTTGGAAACATTTCCATGATTTTAGATGAGGCCACTAGAACACTATAACTTTCTGTTGTGCTTTTTCCATTCCCTGTTGTCTACTTGTACCAGAATTAACTAGTAAATAGCCTTAAGTCTAATTTTTTTTAGATTTGTGGGATGTTTTTCTTTCTTTCTTCCCCCCTATTTTATTCTTTGCAGAGCAAGTTCTAGCAGACCTTCTCTCTTGCCTGGACTTAATGATTGTGTCTGTAGCTGACCTTCTACAACATGTGACGCCATAACCACTGACCCTCAAGCATGTTCAGTATGGGAGGAAAATCCTGTCAAGAGTCCAGGCTTTGTAGTGCTCTTCAGAATTTCTCAAAACACTTTCTGGATGATTCTGTGTCAGTTGTGTTTCCAGTATGCAACGTGGCCAGATGACCATAGTATCAGGAGATAATAGCATCTTTCTCCTGTAGGCTGAATTTAGGTGTACTCTGAGCTAGAATACTGCATTGACCTGCTTGTCATGAGGCCTTTCAAAATTATACCTTGTTATAGTGCTCCCATTTCTGTATCTCCTTATTTTTGGTCTGCGCTTCTACCATCTCCTCAACATATTCCACCTCTCCATGCCAGACAATAACTCCCTGCATCTTTGCCTACATTTTCAGTCTCTTGCCCATGATCTCATACAAAAATGCAGCTCCTAGCACTTCTCAGATGTTGCTGAAGATACTATACGATAATGATGGAGCAGGTCACTTGCCAGTCATTAGCAGGTGCAAGTTACTGCATGTTAGCTTTTCTACAATGATTGCCTGTGGCACATGTGAGTCAAATTAAGGTTATTTACTGTTCTAGGCCTGTAAACAACTTCAAATGCATTACAAGCAAATAATTCCTTATTGATGCAGATAATTTCAAATACAAATACACACAGTGTTATTTTGACAATAGTATTTTCCCTCCTGCTCTTCGAGAATATAAAAAATTATACTGGGTCTGGCTGGGATGGAGTTAGCTTTCCCCACAGCAGCCCATACAGTGCTGTGCTCTGCACTTGTAGCTAGAACAACTTTGATATTGTGCCAATGTTTTGGCTATTACTGAACAGCGCTGGCACAGCATCGAGGCTGGCTCTCCATGCCACATGCCAAAAGCCAGTAGGCTGGGTGTGGGCAAGAGGTGTGGAGGGGAAACAGCCAGGACTGCTGACCTAAACTGACCAAAGGGATATTCCATACCATCTGACATCACACTCAGCTACAACGGTCGTGGAAGGGGAAGGAGAAAGGGGGGGGGGCCTCTCATTAGGAAAGTGTTGGTCTTCCTGAGCCATCACTACACATATTGAGGCCCTGCTTCCCAAGACGTGGCTGAACATCACTTGCTGATGGCAAACAAAGAATAATTGTTTTCTCTGGTTGCTTTTGCAGGAGCTATTTTTTCTTGCATGAGCTTTAATTAAAAAGCTCTTTATCTCAACCCGCAAGCTTTCCTGGTTTTCAGTGCATTTTCTTCCCCTGTCCTTCTGTGGAGGGAGAGTGAGAGAGCAGTGTGGTAGAGCTTAGCTGCCTGTTTTCCATAGGTTAGTGCCTGGTGTACCTTGACAATATGCACACAGAGTTGGAATCCACACGAAGGTCCTTCAATTATATAATTAATTATATAACTCTGCAGAGGCAGGTGCTTGACAATCTCTCACAAAGCAAGCACTCCTCTGACTTGAATCACCATTTTTTATAGACAGCAAACTTGTGAAACTATCTCTCTGGCTACTTTTGGTCTAACTTATTTTTACTGAGTTTGCACATTCAGAGGACCAGCATGGGGGTGTGGGGGGAGAAGACACCAAATTCTGCATTTGCATATATTAGCGTTTTGGTGTGTGTGCTTTTTAAATATGCTAATGACCCTTAATGAGCAAAAGGTTACCATAGGTCAGTCTGGAATTTTCCTTCAGCTGTTTTTCTCCTTGTTGTCTTTTAGCTTTCGTCCCTTATCTCCCTTGCTTCTGCTAGCTCAAGGCTACCAGTTTCCCTGTTTTCTTCAAGGTTTCCTTGTTTTCTTCAGCCTAAGACTACATGCCCATTGGTTGTTAAACCACCACAAAAGCCATTACTCATGTAGCAAGATATGGAAATAGGATTGCAAGATTATCTCAGCAATCACACTTATTTTGCCCTTTGGACATCATAATGTTGCCTCTGTTGTAACTTACCAATTTCATCTCTGATCCTTCATGATAACTTCAGAGGCCTCCTGTCTTCTCGAAGTGATTTTGTTTGCTTCCAAAGCCAGCGAACATTTTAAAATATAATTATACCACTGCCCTCTTTTAAAGATATGTTTGTTCGTTCCTATAACATTTATGTTGTTACTTTATCATCTCTTGAGTTAATCATTTTATGCTATTATTCATATTTATACACAGTGAGTGATGTAGCTATGTAGGTAAAAACAAAATACCAGCACCTTTCCCAATAGTGTGCTATCTAAAAACAGATGTAACATTTTGCATTAATATTTACATTGTGCCTGTTAAAATTGAAAGACAATATGTGTATGAGTTGAAAACAGTTAAATCATAGTAGAATAATCTACTATGAGGAAAAAAGTTGAGTGGATTACACCCACTAAGGATATATTATTGTGTACTCTGTAATAGTTTAAGGATTTTTTTTGCTTTAGATTTTGAGATGATTAAGATATGAACTGGATGATGCTTTTGTAGTTAATCTATCTTCTCACTTAAAATACTCTTAGAAGCTACTACACAAAATCTAATGAAAAGTATTCTGATGATGTTAGAAGTTTCAAAACAGTTTTCAATGAACAGTTCAGAGAGTTATTAGTCATTAGTTATCAGTTATAAGAACAAGCAGGTCATTACAACGTTACCAGAAATTTAGGAACCAAGGTCTGTTTTCCAGAAATCAGGCCAACTTTCCATTACCAAAATGGCTTTGAATAAATGAATCTCTGTCTGTTGGCTAGTTTGCTGAGTTACCTCTATATGCTAGAAGAAAAGATACCATGAAGTTAGTATTGAGTAGCTGATCTTTGGGAACTTTACAGAGAAGCAGGCAAAAAAGATATTTACCTACAGGCTCACAATTAATTACTTACCCTGAGTGTACTAAAGGGTGCTTCTGCATACAAATGAACTAGCTTCGGTCTGTGGCTGGCCAGTAGGCTGTATGATACTGTTAAATATTGTTGAAGAAAGTGGTTGTTGTTGAGCAGATTTCTGACAAAGACTTTAGTCCTAAAACTAATTGTTAATATAAACAGTTAAATTAATGTAAAAATGAGAACAAAGTAAATAAAGTACATTTCATCCAGTGTTTTGTTCCACTGATTCTAACTAGTAGCTCTAGTGGAAACAGAATTTTCCAATCTCTTAAAAGTTTCTACAATAGTTTACCATATAATTTGAAACTATGACTTGATATTAAATTAAGCATTAGCTGATTCATTATTTCTACTGTAACATTCTCTGGTTGAATTTCAAAGCTCAAAGCCCGTGATTAGAGGATTCCTTCCCTCACTTTCACTGGGGGACTTCAGGAAAATTTCATGTTTTCATTTTCTACACCATTCAGAGAAAAGGAAGTTGTATAGGCATTTCCCTAAAATGTTATTATCAGGTATACTTGAAGAGTTACATGTGCATTTACTTTATCTTCATGTTTATTTTTGCACTGTAATTATACTAAAAATTCAGTGAAAAAGATCACCGAAATTCCACCAGTATATACAATACATTCACTCACTTACAAAAACAAAATACACCAGTCCCGATTTGTTAATTTTTCTTTTATCTGAAATAATGCCTGTTCCTTATTCATATGAGTCTATTTGTCTACTGAAGGAATAGAACTCAGTGCACACAACTCTTGACTTCTGCTGGTCAGGAAACACACTTCAGTGAAAGACATCAAAATATGATTGAGAGTGCAGACTTTTCAGTTTCTACTATTGTCTCCTGTCTCCCTTTGACTCCCTTTCCATCATTAGTACATTAAGCACCATCCTTTTTCTTTTTAAACACAATCAACTTTATGTCTGTAACTGAAAAATTCTTATTTTTTTAGCTAATTCATGCTCATATTTGAATGAAGTTTCATATGTACTATTTTGTTATATATTTGTAATCATCTAGCTAGTAAACTAAATTTATTCTACTGTACTGTAAGACTACCAAAGCTGGTTAGGAGATGAAAGCCTTCAGAAAAGCTCCCAGCATATTCTCTCCCCTTATTTTCCCCCCAGCATTATTTGTAAGACAAACATCAACCATGTAATTCTTTAGTGTAAGAGCTAAAATTTATAAATGTTCAAAAAAGAAAGAAACTAGAGGTGAGCATGGAAATTAGCCTGCAAC
Source organism: Cygnus olor (assembly GCF_009769625.2). Classification (NCBI taxonomy): domain Eukaryota; kingdom Metazoa; phylum Chordata; class Aves; order Anseriformes; family Anatidae; genus Cygnus; species Cygnus olor. The sequence continues at coordinate 36,716,700 of NC_049172.1, read as the reverse complement.
TTAAATGGGCATTTCTATGACCTACTACATGTTTTTAATGATACAGTCTTGGGAAGTGACATAGGCTCTAACAGTGCAGGGGAGTGTTGCTCTGTTTCCTTTCTGAACAAGCTGTCTCTTGGAAACATGCCTCTAAGTTGTAGCTTTCCTCCAGTGTTAGGGTAGGCTACAGGCTTTCCTTATTTTATTATGTGCTCCAGGATCCTCAGTCCTTCACAATTCAGCAGCCTAAGCCTCAATCAGGTCTTTTTTTTTCTTTTTTTCTCTGCAAAGGTGAATTAAGATGCACTCTCTCTCCAAGCTATCCAGGTCATGGAAGGAAGAAAGGTGATAACCATGGAACAGACATTCCAAACCTGATGAAAACACAACTTTCATCACTGTTGCCACGGAGAAATGGACATTATACTATTATTTTCTGTTTCCTAGCTCCTGAGTGAGGATAACAAACAAACTCCCTTCCTGTGAGGAACATTTTCAATTTCAGAACAGGAAAGTCTCTATAAAAAAAATAATATTCCTTTTCTTACTTGCCTTTTCTTATTTATTTGAAAGAAGAAAGGAGCCTCTATGAAAAAAGGGATGTGCGTAGGACACAGACAGTACTGAGAAACACAGGAATATGTAGAAACAGTGTCTGGAATAACTGCAGAAATGGATGGTCCTGTGGGAGAATATTCTGATAAAAACTCCGGCCTAGAAAAGCCCTACAGTCTAAAATTAATGGTACATACTGAGAACTGCTGTGCATGGCTCTCCACTCAGGCCACAAGATGATGAGTCACTGGCAGCCCCACCTCTTTTCCTGCTACTTGCCTTTCTGCACATATGTCAAGGACAGCAGGTAGAGCTACTATCTTTATAAGTAACGTAGACTAACTAAAAAACATGGCTTCAGTACTTGCAGGCAGACCCACTATGTTGGCATTGTTGCATTTGATGAAGTTTGAAATATTTATTCTTACAGGCTGATCTTCATGGTGCAAGGTTTGCATTGTGGGAAAAATAATCCATCTTGTCAGGATACTGGATCTTAGGGGCAGGGGTGTGGGATATAGCAGATTCTTGAGCCTTGGAGAACAATGCAGATGGACTGTGAGACCTGATGGTGTATGCAGACAGAAATCCCAATGTCCTAATATAGATTGATGATCCTGTACGAATCCATCTATCACCACAAGCATTGTAAATTTTTTTTAAGCGAAGATTTCAGCACCTGCTTAACTGCAGTAAGTAATTACACAACTACAGCCTTGGTGTTCGATCTGTCAGCAGCAAAATGGCTACCTAGGGATTAATAGTAAACTATGCCCTTGAGTTGGAGCTATCTCCTTGGTATACTGCTTTAATTTCTAGATTGTCTCTGAGCAGATTTTTATTATAATGAGCTCCATTTCCTTGCCACGTAGTCATTTCATTATAATATCACTACGCAGCACAGCCTTGTGAATCACAGATCTTTCCCGGTGTTCACTGGTAGTTTCCTGAGCCAAGAAATAATGCTCTCCTGAATGAAGTTGCTCCAGGAAAAGTTCATTCACAGCTCTTTAGTTGGAGGAAAGAGAAGAAAATGCCAGCATGGTAACTTACTTGCAAACCAAAGAAGCCTCAAGTGGAAGTGTATCAGAACTTAATTTATTTTGAAGAAAACTAAAGCTTCCTCCCTAAATACAATCCAAGAAGTTTCCCTTCAGTCCCAGAGAGGAGATTCTTGAATTCTTTTTGAAGTGAAAATGGGATTTTCTTGGATCGACTTCAATCTCAAAAAGCCTAATGGTTTCTAATAGATAACCTGCAATGAGTGAGAGGGGAAAAATAAAAAAAGACCATTCGGTATCATTTGCATGTACTGATTTAAAGAGAAACAGCTATGGAAATGCAGTTATTTGAAAAGAATTATGTTATTTATACAAAAAATTAAATACATCTCTATATAAAAAGACATTGTCCCTGCAGGTATCAACAGCTCTCTTGGCTATGCTATCAGACAATTTTCAACTAAACTCATAAAGCACAGGTTGCTTTGAAAGTAATTGTTTCTACTGCAACATAATACTACGCACCAGACTGTTAACGTCTCATGATACTCTTTGCAAAAGTAGAATTGGTAGCTTTAATGCCTTGACTAAATCCTAAATGCCTTGACTAAATTTATATGGTCAAGTAATTTCTCTCTCTCTTAAATCCCAAGTATGTGCTTCTTCTTGTCTCCTTCTCACACCTTCAAGCAAAATTTTCTGCAGACAGAAACCTTTATTTATACGCTTTGTACACTTCTGTGACCCTCAGTCTGAAATTTTGCTTATTTAACCAGTTGTTAGTATTCCCCACAAACAGCTGACCACATAAAAATCAGGAGATAACTCCCATGACTTTGGATTTCCTCCAGAAGCTATGTGGGTAACTACGTGATCTTAATTTTCTGTATTTTTTTTTAATAATATGTCCAGACAAATGCAATATTATTTAATTGACTAAAGCTTTGAGCCTGCCATTGTGCTCATTTCATTTCCTACAAAGAAATGTTTCTCACCACATACCGTTCCACATCATTAGAGACGTACACCATTTTTCTGCTCTCTTGCTTCTATTCAGAATGCTGAAGTGCTGTGCAATAATTAGGCTGATCTTAGACTTTTGCAGCATATTTCACTGGATTTAATCTTTCCAAGATACACCTCTCTGTGATATTACAGAGGTCTGATTTTGATGTCCCCTGTAACGAATACTGTGAATTTCATTTTGCAATATGATACTAATGTAAGGAAGAAATGACCAAGTAATACATGAAAATTAGGATCCCGAATCATATTAATCATCTACAGTCTTCTCATCTCATCAGCTGTTGACTTGCAGATAAATTTGTCAATTTAATTTGAGAGGTATGCACTAACATTTTGAGGTTCTTATTTTTTCCTGTAAAGAAGCAGTCTTTATTCGCATTATGGCTGAATAAGCCTTTCACTTCACTTAATATCATTACACTGTTAATTAGAAATCATCTGTGCTTTCACCTTCTGAGCTACCATTCTTATTTCAGACATGAAGATCTGGAATGCATGTTTTTTTTATTCCACTGTAGATATCCCATGACTCTTTTTCTCAGCTTTCAATGTCCCCTCCAAAAAATTAAGTTTCCCAAAAATGCAGATGATATTTAAAAAAGAAAAATTCCATACACCCAAAATAGTCTCCCCTTTTCTTCTAAAAATGAGTTCCACACAGAGGCGCACACAGTTTGTTTCAACTGAGCTATTATCTGATAGTAATTGCACTGATACTCAAGTAAATAATTAGCATATAAAATTACCAAAATTGATTCCTATTATTCATTTGACTTTAAAAATGACAAAAATCAGACAGAGCTGGCTGTGCATGAGTGAAATTTTGTTAGTGAAAATTTAATGACAGTTTGGAAATGACTCAATAAGTATCCACTAGCTTAGTTTATCTAGAGGAGGATAATCAGTTAATCAGTTTTTGATGTAAAGTAAAATAAACAAACACAGCTCTGGGAAAACTGCTGAAGATTCCTGGTATTTTGTTTCAATCACTTTGAAGTCCTGTGCCTGCCTTTTCTCACTCATGTTTAGCTCCTGCAGACCCATGGAGGACAAGTAAAAGCAGGTCGGAAAGCTAGAGAAATGTACCTCTGATACATCACATAAGAGATGGTTACAAGGGATGGACTTTGTGTCATCTGTGTCACCCCCCCCCCAATCCCAAAATATTCAACCCCCTTAATATCCTACTGAAATTTTGATAGTATGCTGCTACCAAATCAGGCTGCTGAAGATAATTTACCCAGACCCAAAACATAGCTAGCAAACAGCTAAATAGATCTCATAGCTCTGTAAATTCTATAGAGTTTTAGATTAGTAAAGGGATACATTAAGCTATTCTACTTTGTTTGGTACATGAATCAAAGCGCTTAGTTCTCTCTGCTAAATTATATAGTTAAAATGTTCTTTTTTGCTGTATTAACCCTTTCGAAAAATACAAGACTGTATATATACAACAGTTAACAACGTAACATGGAAAGAGTCCATTTCAGAGTAAAAGACACGTACCTTCATGAAGACTGTGTAGATACCTTTGAGATTAAAAAGATTTTAAGGAGTCAGTTCAGCAGTCATTTTCTGCAGAAGTTGAAACACAAGCTTATCACAGTATACTACAATAAAACTTGAAGAAAATACAATGAAAATATGAAATTTGGCCTGATTCTGGGAGAAATCTTCACTAACAACTTTATCTCAGGAACACCCTCATCCTTCCAGAAAAGCTGGAATTTTTCGATGTAAAGTTTTTCAAGATGTGATGAAGCATTTGGGGTCTAGCGCTCCTGAATGATGAGAGAGACGGGGGAAGTCTCTGCCCTCACACTCCTGTTCAATGAGGGGGACTGGCTTATTCCTCTCACCAGAAACATAGTGTATGTATATATGTGATGTACATGCTGGGGCTGACAAAGATGGGAGCTTTGTTCTGATCGGTTCTCTCTAGCTGACCAGAACACAAAGCGAAGCTATTCTTTCTAATATACACATTTAACTTTAGCTTTGTGAAACCAGTTTTCAGCTGTTGGATACCTGAAGATATGTACTCCAGACAGCTTTACTCATTTTTCTACTCTCTTTCTTCTACTATTCCATACTCAAATACACTTGACTTGTGTATTGTGTTCAAGAAACCCTATGCTACTAACATTTATTATGTTGGCTAGGGGTTGTCAAACAGTGCCTGAACATATTATAAATGTATGGTGATACAATAGGAAGGTCTAGAGCATATTTACTACTAATACACATATTCTCCAAGCGTCTATGTGACATTTTTTGCAAGGGAATCTTTGTAAAACTTTTCCAATGTTCTACTTTTAAAACAATTCCTTCTTTTCTCTCTCTCTCTCTCTCTCTTTCTTAAGGACAAACCCCCACTCATCTTCTGCCCTTGTGTAACTGAAAATGACTCTCAGATTTGTGACATTTTATGGATGCCTGTAGATTATTTTGCTTAATTTAAATGACATAAATATTTCAGGTCTTATTTTAAAATGTGTGTGATTTCAAGACAATTGGGTCATCATAAGGACAAAGTAGTTTTCTAGTAGGTTTCATACAGGTAAAAATGAACGACTTCACTATAATGCAAATTTATGTGCTGTGCATATATGACAACTTTAACAAAAACACAATAATCACTACATTGAATGCAAACTAATGTATAAACGTTGAGAAAGCTAACTCAAGCTCTGTATTACACTTAGTCAAAGTGACTTTTCAACAATAACATGACTCATTGAGATGGAGGGCTAGTAGCTATCTTCTGCGCTTTCTAGGATCTGAACGCTTTTGCCAGTACCTATCCTAACAGCTCAGTGCTCATATCGAAGGTATGCTGGCGTCCAAGAACTGGGACAGAATAATTTATCTCAAAGAAATTTAAGTCACATTTTGTCCTGAATTAAATATCAGTGAGTGAAAAAAACACCGATTTAAATCAAGGACCTTTATTTTATTTCAGTTTATATCTCAGTTATTTTCTTAAGAAAAGGTAATTTTTTCTAGTTCACATTACCACTAAAAAAAAAACAACACAAAAATTCAAGTGACGGAAACCCTAACATTAAACATACGTTTTCATATTTCTAAGCAGGAAAATATATAATGTACTTATAGACTCAGATTCTTAACTGATAGTCTAGGAGATTGTGAATGATGATTATTTTTGCTTGCCGGTTTTTGTTTTGTATTTTGCTTACAATTCTTGTCAGTCTCCATTCTGAAGGAAAGAGAATGGAATAACATGCTTTAAGAGTATTTGAATCTTGTTTTACATGACTTAAATGAGTATCTAAAATACTTCTGATACAGATGAAAAAAGTATAACTCTCAAAGTAGTGGGTTATTCTTTTTGCTCAATATTCCTCAGATTTTCTGCAAGACATGGAAGCACCTTTTGAAAAATCAGTTTAGGCATCCGAGTAGGATAAACACCTCACTCTTACTGAAATCAATAGGATAAATTAATATTTATCATCCCTTCAACTGACTGCAAGCTTGGGTCTATGGGATGTGACTTTGCTCTGCTCTATGAAGAATTCTGTATGTACTTGGTGTCAAAAACAATCTTGAAAGTATGGTACATTTTCCCATGTATTTAGAGTTGTTAAATGATAGCCCTTCCAGTCATTTTTTACTCATAGTTTGCAATTAAGAGAGACGAAACTTTGCTTCTCTTTTCCAAATAGGTTGCTCAATTTTGAAATAACTATTTCAAATGATGAAAATGTTCTAACAGTGCCTGGTGAACTGAAGCAAAAATAAACTAGAGCAAAACCACAAAGAAATGAAATACTTCTTTTTGGGAAGAGGGTAACTAGCAGCATTTGTTCCATTTTAATGGCTGAAAATAATACGTACATTTACTCAAAGTACTGACATTGTAACTTTTAGAAAGCTCAATCTGGCCTAAAAAAAGGAAAGATCTGTTCCCTTAGGTTATACGTGTTTCTAAAAAAGCAGTCCTCTTCAGAAAATTACATTATGAAGAGGACTCAATAATGTAACATTATGCATTTTTAAATTACTTACCATCTCCTATTATGTTTAGAACTTAATACTGTAAGTCAAAAGTTGAAATATAAGCTGAAAAAATGCTTAGGTATAAGGAACTGATAGTTCCTTAGCTGATAATTGAAATTCAAAAAATCCATTACAAAGCAAATACTTATCTATACTGATTAACTACAGGGAAGAAACAGTAGAGATGTTATAAACATGAAAATACTCACCTCAGATCTGACAAGCTTTATATGCATTCTCCTTTGCTGAAGACAGAAGAATTTATCAGGGAGGTAGCAGTGTACTCTTGGCATTCACAACTGGCTGTAGTTGAAGACAGCAAGTCTAGAGAGACTTTTAGTCAGAGCCAACTTCGTTTTTCCTAAATTCTGTGTGCTTCTCTAAATCATTTCAAGAGCATGTATCTAATTTTTAACCTCTAAGGACTATAATCCTTTCTGATCTGCACGTTACAACCTACCAATAAGTTACATACTGCCTGGAGACCAGCAGGGGTTAAAGAAAAGTCATTATGTTGGCTGTGAAATACCCCTTAGAACGGGATTTTCTGCAGCCCATTGGGTGTACAGAAGTTGTATAAGAAACTTTAATATAAACCCAGATCCATGTTTTCACAAGACGACTCCTGAATGCCTCAGAACAGGTTCTGATGCAAAACTGTTATTGACTGCCTATACAGGTTTACAACAACGATCGATAAGGTCAGACAGACTATCTGAGATGGTACACAGCAGGGTTAGAGTGGAAGGAACGGACAGTGTGCTTTAGAAAAATCTAAAGGAGGAGCGGGGCAAGAGGCCGAGGCCCAGCCCCGGGAGGCAGTGCCCAGCCCCAGCAGCCCCTCCAGAATCACCCCCAAGCCCCCTGGGCCTTACCGTGAGCTCCCTGCGCTGCCTGGCCTCCAGCCTCGTCGGGGGCCCGCTCCCGAGGCAAAACCCTGGTCCTCAGCGCAGCAGGAGCACCTTGGGCACAAGTCCCACGCTGGGCCGCGTGGCTGGTCCACACCTCCTCATGCCCCACACGGAGAAACCTAGCAAGGCCCACTGAAATGGTGCTAGGCATGTTCTTGCACAAGTGTCAAAAACTTGTGTTTCTTCTTGGAGGAAGAGTCTGTTTCAGTAGTCCAGGTGCTCTACTTCTGGAGAAGAGAATTGGAGGAAAAATCAGTGAGCTCAGTTAGAACTGTGGATGTTCCTGATTTTACAGGAGGGAAGTGTAAAACTTTTCGGTATACATTTCTCAGCCATACTCTCTGCTATGCTGATTCTCTAGCTTACAAGTCTTACAGAAGGACAGCAGGAAGCACGGTGGAAGAGACTTTTATGCTATCTTGATCCTTGGAAACAAGTGTCTGCATAGACAACAACTGGTTTTGGTTTGGGAGTTGCTCTAATCTTTGAAAGTGGCAAGAGTGTGCAGATGGGCTAGTTCTGACCTGGGATGGCTGTAACACAGCCACACTTTGTTCTGATTTTGTTCTGGGTCCTTCCAGTGTGTAAAAAAGGCACCCAATGCAATCATTAAAGCTTTAAAAAAATGACAGGAATGCTTAGTTAGACAGAGTTGACTAGCTCCTTGGCTTCTTGAGGTCACACACTGAAATGCCTTTATTATTAGATATCATAAATTATATAGAATGTAATCACAAGACCTCAGCAAAGGCCTTCAAGCATTTACTTAAGGAAGTTTTGGAAGGCAGGTGGCAGCTTAGGATTCATCTGTGAGAATTCACATGAATTTTCCTTACTAGTTTCATTTCTTTTTCACCTTGCAATCGGCCAGATGTCCCTTAACTGCAGTAGGTATGATGCCTGTTTTGGCCATAAGACCGGAAGGCGCCATGTTTTTGTGAATGGATATATTACTAGTGACTTCTAAATTTGATTCTAGCTATACCAACTATGTGGACCTTACATAGCATTTGGGTGAATTTTTGCCAAAATTAAACTCAGCTTTTCTTAAAAAGACAAAAATGTAAATTAGTTTGCAATGCTGTTCTTCTATTCAGGACAAATAAATACCTTCTTCTGGGGGCAAGCAAGCAGTCCCGATTGGAGATGCGAAGAAGAGACTATATAAGACAGCAGAACTATGTTGCCTCCAACAAACTAACAAACTGAGTATTTGCTCAGGCAAGCAGTTATTAATATATATATATTTATTTTTTTAAGAAAGACTTTGATTGTGAGGCAGACAAAATACTATATTAGCCCTTGCTTAGAATGACATAGAACTTATTTCTAGCTTTATAATTCAAAAGCGATAGAAAAAACTTGCTTGAAAAGAAGACTATGAGGAAATATTATCTTCAACTTATCCACCTCTTATGCCCTCCCACAAGGTGGATATAGCACACTTATGAGATACCTACAGCTGAAATGGCCATTTATTTCATTGGGAACTGCTGAAGGCAGTTGAAAATCAGATGAAAAGAAAACAAATTATATTTTTTAACTAATGTGAATGTGAAGGTGTGCAGTTTAAAATTTGCAAGAAGTATTAATTTTTCTGATAGACTGCATTATCTGCCAAAATGTTTCTTTTATTTAGAAAGAGTAACCATTAGTCTGTAAATGATATATATGGTTTTTGTTTTAACAGATTTGACAGACTTTTTGCAATATGGTCATAGGTTAAACTTACAACATGTATTTCATCTTAGAGTTTTATTTTGTGTCTTATATGAGTATATCAGAAACATATTATTAATTAGTGTCAACATCTTGCTGTTACTTTTGGCACAACATCTTACTTCATTGATTTAACATAAAAGCAATCCAAGAGTGGAGACGTATAATTTTATCCAAGAGTTTACTCCTTTTCAATAATACTGTTTCACAGAGATATATAATATAAAGGCAACCAGTGATTTATTTGTGCTTTGCAGGATTGCCCATTATTTTATATTCAACTGATTTTAACATCCCTATGAACTTCTTTGTTCAGTCTTTTTTAAAAACACTTTTGTTTAAATGAACATACTGGCTAGTAGACTCATCTTACCCTGTATGAAAAAAAATTCCATGTTTTCTGGATGAGTGCTGGACAGCACTGTTAAGAGCTATGACTACCATTTCCAAATTTTTAGGAGCTCTGATACAGAAACCAGATTAACAGAATTTAGTATTGCTTCAGCTCTTATTAGCTTGTACACACACACAACATCTTTCATTCCTCTCTATATATTCTGGGCTCGGCTGCCAAGAAATGAAGAAAAACTATCACCCATGCAAATTTAAGAAACCTCAAATAATGACAACTACTGTTTGTGTTGCATCTCCACTGGCAAAGTGGTTCAGTCTGCAATTTCACGGTTTGTTACATTCCACAAAATATATTCAAAATTTACATGAAAAGGGGAGGTTCCTGTGGCACATGCTAGAGCTTTTCCAATAATCAACTTTCCTGTATCCTAACACAAGAAACTAAGGATGATTGTTCCTTTGCTGTAAGTCTTTCTGGTATGTTATTTATAAATGATTTAGAGTAATCTAAAGCAGAAATAATTTCCTTTCCAAATTTGTTTGCTTTTCCTATGCAGAAATACGAAACAAATCTATAACAGACATATTTTGTTCTTTCTTTCAATCCTGACACTATCTTGTTTTGCCTACTGATCTGTTTACAATATTCCTTTCGGATGGTTATGTGCTGCTTTCCTCATTTTTTGATAAATTTGTTTTTCCCAGTTTAATGTTTTGTTAAGTTCTCAGCATCTCTGGAAAAGGAAATAACTTCTTCACTGGTTTCAATAGAGCTAAGGCAATTGACACACATTAGGATTTCATTCTGCTCTTTGAAGAATAAAAGCAAAGGAAAACAGTACAATATGTTCAACTACATCCTGCTTGCTTATCTCAGGATCCAGTACTGTCCAGTAATAGTATCATAAGACAGGAACATATAACTTTTTTTTTTTTTTTTTTAAAAAAAAAAGGTCTCAAAATACTGCCTCACTTTACAATTTTGAGAATTGCAATTACCATTTTCAATCTTCTTTCTGTTCCAGGTATATTACAGATCCCTATTAGTATATGATATAATTCACAGTCTCTGAGCTAAGCAGTTTGCTAAGTCTGAGATCTTATTTGTCCAGCAGCTGCTCCTTTGGTGACTATTTTATTGCCTCAGGATTTTTAACTTCTCTACATCAGTATGACAGCCTTTAATTTTTTTTACTTTTAAAGTTTTTTTCTTCAGTACTGTTTTTGATTTTAACGTCCTACCCTCTAATTCCAAAAAACCCCACCAACTTTATACCTAATTGCATTTTATTTCCATGTTGATTATTAGTTGCCATGGCATAAAAATATAACAAAAAATATTTACAGGGTCTGCCTAGTAACATATATAGATCTGTACATATTTTGTTAAACAAGCTTCAGCACTCACTAGTTCTGCTGGCTCTTTATTTTGTTGTTGTTTTATGCATGTGCTTTACAATCTCTTGTGATGCTACTGCTTACTTATGCAGGAAAGTATATCCTGAACAAAATATCACTACTTTTTGTATATTGCATCCCGAAGGGGTGGGAAGCGTGGGGGGTGGGGGTGGGAGGGGGTGGAGTTGAATGGTCATACTAACAACCAGTGCCCTAAAAATCTGTTTTGTGCTGTGCCTTTTACTGACTATGGCATTAGCTCAGTCATTTTGACACTATCAATACTTGGGGCTTCTCAATTTAGTAATCACACTGCTTATCACAGAAACCTAGCATTAATGTCCTATATGCTTGCACCAGGACAACATTAAGTTGATCTTTCATTACTGAGTGATTAGTACCTTAAGAAGACAGACATTCCATGGAGCAATTTAAAAAGAAAGATGTAATAACTTTCTTTTCTGGCTGGATTTTACCAGCTGGCAAAATATGCTCAAGAGAGATCCTGAATTGGTCAGCAAGGAGTAGGTCAAACCCATGGACTAAGTGACATGTTTGGTGTTCTGGTCCCTGAATCATGTAAATGGGCACATGGAACCCCTATTTCAAGCAGAGATATAACTTGAGGAGGCCTGTGGTCATGGCTTAGGCATTGTTCTGAAACGGATTGACAAATTAGTGAAAGCAGACAAGCAAAAAGGAAAGCTCTTAATTTACATTATTCATACTTAGATTCATCTAGCAATATTTAGCCCTAAATACTAGAGCACTTCTATTGGGTTGCATTGCTGCTGTAACTGTAAGGCTCCTCGTAAAGGTATAAAATCATTCTCTGCACCAAGGACAAACTTCCTCTCAGGCCATTAGCTAAGCATAAGACGCATCTTCATAAGACTATGATATAAGCCCCAGGCCTCAAGCATGTTTTGGAAAAAAAAAAGGTCAAAGGAACATATAACTTCTATTTAACTTCTTACATTTCAAATTCTAACGTTAAAGTTATTGAGTAGAATAGCAAAGACTCTGTGACCTTTTGGGAAGGTTTTCAAGCAGGCATTGCAAACTTTACTTTCTGATTTCTTCACCCGGCATAAGTCCCAGTTAGCAAGAGCATATAGGAGAAGGAAATCTTACTGGATGACTGTCAAAAGCAAATGAACAAGTATTCCAGCAAACCAAGAACACATAAATGCATAATTGGTTAAACTGAAAGAGTTTCCTGCCATGCTGATTACTGAGAATACTTCATTTTCCTTTGAAAGTCAGTTTGGGCACATTACTCACACTTTAGCAGAATAAACTAGATAGAATATTACTCCATCCATGGAAAAGTAAGAAGCTATGCATTACGAACAAGAAAGCTATAGTTCTTGGGGAAGGAGGGGGAAAAGAGAAGGAATCAAATAACAATAATTTTTAAAGAATGCTCAATTTTAAAACAGGAGCTGAAAAAATGCCTTAGTCTGTCTAATTCTAGGTAAATACAAAATTTCTGAGAAAGCACTTTAGCTTTGTGAAATAAAGACTTGAAGATGTAGCAATCTAAGGAATGTTCTGGCTATCATCCAGACAAGCATTCATGCAAGTGATTCAGTTTACCACTTAGTAGTTCCACTGACTTCCTTTCTGGATCAGTAAATACAATCTAGACAAAAAGCCAAAGAGGAAGAGTTGAAGACATCCCTGCAGAACAGCACAGAAGTAGAGACTGACTAAAATAGGCTAAACAGCATGCAAGAAGATGTCTATTGCAGTAGAGAATGAAGATGAGAAATGAGCACAAACAAAACATTGTGTGGCAACAAATAAGACAAAAGCAATACATCGTACACACACAAAAAAAAGAGGCAGTGACATGAAAAACCAAGAAGTTAAGGATGAACAATAATGCAATAGGTTGTCAGCAGAGAGGACAGACTGGGGAAGATGATGTGACTACAGGGGTAAAGAATGCTGAGTCCAGCCAGAAAGCCTAGAAGCAAAGGGGAAAAGGAATGATTAGGAAAAAAACAGCTGTGTGCCAGAGGTCAAGAAGTTATGGATAAATTGAGAGTAGCCAAAAATCAGGTAGGCTAGAATTTGTTGCAATTTTTTTCTCTTTGGGCGTGTGTGTGTGTGCGCGTAAGTAGTGAAACATTCTTCAAACATTCCAGAATTTTTAAAGAACTGGACATAAAATTGTGGCAGGAGAACATATTGTGGAAGGATGAGCCGCCGGCATCATAGGAAAGAAAAAAAGCTGATGAACACTGCTAGGAAGATCATGGAAGTGGAGGGAGCGTCTCTATTGCACAGTATAGCTCTGGTAAGATGACCTTGGATGACAGCTAAGTTCCCACCCAGCTGATTGCTCATTCTCTCCACAGCCAGATGTACAGAGGAGAAAAGTGTAAGGACAGAAGAGAGGAAAACTCACCCCACCCCTGCTTTTACATGACTTTTTTTAAAGTGTGAATTTATATGGTATGGAATATCTATTTGGATATGCTGTCCCAGCTGTGTCCTCTCCCAAAATCTTGCCAACCCTAATGTGCTTGCTAGAAGGGAGAGTGGGGTGAGAAACATAGAAACATGATCACAGCTCTACAGTACAGCATCATACAAACTACTATGAAGAAAATTAAATCCATCCCAACCAGATCCAATGCAACAGTCTAGCAAAATGGAGTCTGAGAGACAACTGTCTACTTACTTATCAAAGAAGGATCCCACTGAAAAAAAAAGAGCTGTTGTAGACTGAGGATCAGTACTGAAAGCATGTGCACAAATAAAGATGTTTGAGGGCTTGTAGGTTCAGAATATAAATTCTCTAACTAAGAATAAAAATGCATAGTTCTGCCCTACAAAGAACAACCTCGTGAGTCCCACAGTTCTATGAATATGATAAGGTGACTCAGCAGGACAATCTTACTTTATAGCAATAAAGTATGAGCATAAGCAATAAAAAATAGTGGACCAGTGTAGATAAAACCAGTTTGCACAGGAACTAAATTTTCCTAATTATAAATATCATATCTCAAGGAATCACTAAGAAATTTACAAGCAACTCTTAATAAAGATATTCAGATATGTGGTATGTAAGGAAAGACATAATTTTAACTTTCAGTAAGTTCCTTTGCTTGTAATTTAAATATTGTATAGAGCTACAAATATTTTCTTTTGACTAATGTATAGTTTTTATGACAGACAAAATGGCGGAATCAGCAGCTGATTTTGCCTTGATAAAGAAAAGTTGTCATTTGCTTATATGTTCATTTCTTTAGGAGAGAAAATAGTACTACCGTGGCTTACATTTTACTCACATTAATGATAAGTACTTCGTTGTAACTTCATGATGGGAAAATAACATATATATATTTTTCCAAACAGATTATTTCTGTGCATTATAATTCTCAATTGCATCTTGAAACAAAATATATTCATGTACAAAGGCTTTAATACTTATTCTGGCATAGCAGGTTATCAGAATGCAAGCCATAGAAACAAAAACAAAAAATGAACTGCTGCTTCTGCTTTTCAAAGTCCAGAGTTCATGCCTGTGTAAAAAAAGGGCAAGTATTAGTGGTGTAATAAAGTTGGTTAATAAGTAAACAGAGTAAGAAATTAAAAATAAACACTAGCATAGGGAAAGTTACAACAATGTATATTCAAGGCAGAAGAATAATTTGTCAAAGCAAGTAAGTGAGCTAACAATTCATATGTTGTTGAATAGTAGTGGATGAAACATTTAAGAAATTCGGTTAGAATATTGCTCTGAATTGTAGAAATGAATGGATTAGGTGATCTACTGGACCTTAAAAACCTCTTTCTCTATAAACAAACAAAATTCCCTTTAAAGTATGCATCTATTTTACATATATATATATCTTTCAATTAGTAAAAGTTCTCTTCTGAAAACTAAGTTTATATTTCAAAAGAGCAACAATTATTTCATTATGATAATATGGTTATCTACTATATTGAAGAAAAATAAAGATCAAGAGATCTACACTAATCATTAGAAACTCAGTTTCCCATTGTCATCATAGTGAGCAAAAGTTATTTAAAAAAAAAAGGAAATAAATGACAAACTAATGATAACCTTGGCTTATTATTCATTAGACAGTATAATGGATGATTTTCCTTGAACACTTTGTTCTACAGCATAAATTTGACAATGCATTTGGCCTGGAACTCCCACTGAAATTAGCTTTTAAGGCCCGATATTACTAATTATGAAACACAAAGCTAATAAGCAAGTAAATACAAATTATGGAACCATCATAAGTCCTTCACATTTTCATTTATAGCCACCTTATCTATTTTGAGGAAAACTGGCTTGTAAAATAATCAGAATGTTTAACTATTGCAAATTGTCTCTAATACATTTTAAATAATTTTCTTTAAAACTTTCTTAAATATAAAAAATGTTTTCTTCAGCTGTAGCCAAGAAATCCGATTTTATATTTCTTTATATGTACCTGGAGATTCCTGATAATACTGTTTTTTCAATTTAAAAAAAAAAAAAAAAAAAAAAAAAACAGGATATATTTTAAGGACTGTCAAATCAAATCAAAACAAATAGCATGCAGATAAAAAAAATAAAAAGGTTTTGTTTTGTTATATTTACAGGAACCATGACAAACATCACATCAAACAATACTAACTGCAGAAAGGTTTCATCTTTTCTGTCATACTGTAACAAAATCACTTAGTGTTTTTGATAACAGTGAAGTGGCGTGTACTTGTTTAATATTGCAGTCATATATTTGTTGTATTATTACTTAATATTTTGGTTTTAATATTCACATATTTTAGATTTGCATTTGATGTGGAAATATTAACAGGTTGAGCTTTGTTTTTAGACATACTTTGTTTAAAGATAACTGAAATAGTTCAGAAGATGGATGTGGTATTACTTGATCTGGACATACTTTAATTTAAATCATCTATTTATCTTTCATTTACATTTTTTTACATAACAGATTTTGAACACAACAGTGATAAAAGAGTCTGGTACTGTTTTCCATTACTGAGTGGAAATTTATGTGATGACTAGGTAACTATGCTATTTCTGTGAAACCTGTGGGTTTTGGAAGCAAAATAATTGAAATGTTTTAAGAATATTTTCTATTTAAAACAGTAACAAATATTTGTTACAGAGACTCTTCAGAAGTGCCCTGGGACACACAATATTGTTTTCCTAATTTTGCCACTATATGCTTTTATAAGTTAAACAGCTTGCAGCAAGGTGACTGGTCATAAGTGGTGTTCCCCAGCGGTTAGTGTTGTCCTCTTTAATATTTTTATTGATAACTTGGACAAGGGAATTGAGTGCACCCTCAGTAAGTTTGCAGATGACACCAAGCTGGAGGGAAATGTCAGTCTGCCAGAGGGTAGGAAGGCCCTGCAGAGGAACCTGGACAGGTTGGGTCGATGGGCAGAGGCCAATGGGATGAGGTTCAACATGGCTAAGTGCCACGTCCTGCACTTTGGCTACAACAATCCCATGCAGTGCTACAGGCTTGTGGGAGAGCGGCTCGAAAGCTATACAGAGGAAAAGGATGTGGGGGTGCTGATTGATGCTCCCCTGAACATGAGCTGGCAGTGTGCCCAGGTGGCCAAGAAGGCCAACAGCATCCTGGCTTGTATCAGGAATAGTGTAGCCAGCAGGAGCAGGGAGGTGATCGTCCCTTTGTATTCTGCCCTGGTGAGGCCACACCTCGAGTACTGGGTTCAGCTTTGGGCCCCTCACTATAAGAAGGACATCGAGGCCCTGGAGCGTGTCCAGAGAAGAGCTATGAGGCCGGTGAAGGGCCTGGAACACAAGTCCTACGAGGAGCAGCTGAGGGAGCTGGGGTTGTTTAGTCTGGAGAAGAGGAGGCTCAGGGGAGACCTTATTGCTCTACCCGAAAGGAAGGTGTGGGGAGCTGGGGTTCAGCCTCTTCTCACAGATAACTAGTGACAAGACTAGAGGGAATGGCCTCAAGTTGCACCAGGGGAGGTTCAGGTTGGAAATTAGGAGACATTTCTTCTCAGAAAGAGCAGTCAGGCATTGGAACAGGTTGCCTAGGGAAGTGGTGGAGTCACCGTCCCTGGGGGTGTTTAAGGAAAGGTTGGATGTGGTCCTTAGGGACATGGTTAAGTGAATGACAGTGGTAGTAGGGTGATGGTTGGACCAGATGATCTTGAAGGTCTTTTCCAACCTTAATGATTCTATGATTCTAAGTTAGCTGCAAACCTGACAATAGATTTTTCTTTTCTTTTTTTTTTAAACTACGTTCAGTTTTCAAATATGCACTTGTAAATTACTGTGTAAATAAACCACAGGTAAAGAAACATAATTTGAGCTAGTTAATATAAAAGTATTGCACATATGATAAGAAATTAAACTTTGGACAAAAAAGTGTAGTTGCAGATAATTAACCTAGCTCTGTGAAGGAGCTGTATCAGCTTAAATCAAAGGGCTTGTGATTCTGGAACAAAGTTTCCTAGGCTGTGCACAACGAGACAAGTCAATGCACAGCTCACACCTCCTCATTTCCAGTTGTCTAACTCCACTGAAAGAATTCATAACTGCATAAATCACTTCCCAGTATTAGAGGTACATATATGTTGTGGTTTAGCCCGGCTGGCAGCCAAACACCACACAGCCGTTCGCTCACCCTCCCCCCTCCCTCTCCGGGATGGGGGAGAGAAATGGGAAAGTGAAGTCTGTGAGTTGAGATAAAGACAGTTTATTAAGACAGGGAAAAGAATAACAACAACAACAACAATAATAATAATAGTATTAATAGTAATAATGTGTATGAAATAAGTGATGCACAATGCAATTGCTCACCACCCGTTGACCGATGCCCAGCCTATCCCCGAGCAGCCGGCCCCCCCTCCACCCCGGCTAGCCACCCCTATATATTGTTCAGCATGACGTCAGATGGTATGGAATACCCCTTTGGCCAGTTTGGGTCAGCTGTCCTGGGTCTGTCCCCTCCCAGCTCCTGCTGCATCCCTAGCCTGCTCGCTAGCAGGACAGAGAGAGGCTGAAAAGTCCTTGGCTTGGTGTAAGCACTGCTCTACAACAATTAAAACATCAGCATGTTATCAGCGCTCTTCTCATTCTAATCCAAAACATAGCACCCTGCCAGCTACTAGGAGGAAAATTAACTCTGTCCTACCTGAAACCAGGACAATATAGTATGTATAACAGTATAAATATATACTGTATATGAACAGTTTATTTAATATCTATACGTATAAGTACAGCCATTGGTGTATGTATATGTAGCATTTCATATACACACAACCACAATTTTGTAGGTAATGTTATTACTGTAGGTAATTTATCAAATTTGGGTGGAAATAGGTAGCCAGGGGAAAGATCTGCAGGACAGAAAACAAAACGAGATCTTTAATATCATCCCTACATTAAAATGCAGCCTGCAGTATGGACGGATAGGGAAACATGAAGCCCAGGATGAGTTAGGGTTTTTGTACTTTGACTTCAGTATCTGATTTTATACTGACTGTTTTGTAAACTGATTACACACATCTGCAAGCTATGAATCAGTTGCTCTTCAATCTACACTCAACAGGTAGTCTTGTCTTGATTGGATGTCTTGTCAAATTGGCTAATTGAGTCAGCAGTAAACAAACTCCTGTGAAATCAAATTGTGATGAGCTATCTTCCTGGTTATATCTTTCAGAAAACACACCTGAAAAGTATTTGTCTGCAATACCATATGTATCTTCTTCTGAACAGCCATTTCTTTTTCCTTTTGAAGAATAAGACTGGACTGACCATCTTCTTCCTATGGTAACTACAAAGTTAATTTAAATTAGATAGTAAACACAAATGATCTATTTTTACTATTACAGCTACTATTTGCAATTGCCTCCAGTTGCTTTCGAAAGTGGATTCTCTCCTGCCATGTTATGCAGTCCTGCAGTGCTTTTTAGGCCATGGTCCCTTACCTTATTCTTTCTTTCTCTGATTAGGTTTAATCCAGTCAAGAATGCACCTTGGTCCTTATCTCCATCATAACCCTCAAGCTGTTCAAATTGTTGCAATTGAAGACCTCTACCAATTGCCATAGGTCTTTGCAATGAAAAAAAACAAACAAAAAAAGCAAACAAACAAACAAACAAAAACACCACAAGTGAACATGTTCAAATGTGTATGCTGGTTTATGTATATTAGATGCTTCCTTCCATTCTCACTGTTTCCTGTGTTAGAAAACCAGCCCTGATTCTACTGCCTACATGTCCTCCTCACTGTGCCCCTTCAGTCAAATCTCTTTGCTAAGGTCTGATATTAAGAAAAAAAGCAGCAAATGTCCTCTGATTCTTGTTATTTTTTTTTTCTCAAAAATCTTGCAATTTTTGAGCCTTTGTTTAAGGCTTAAGTGTTTAATAGCTGCTTGTTTCAAACTAAATTCCCAAAACAATTAGTTGACTTACTTTCTCTATACCGCCTTACATTACTTACAGTACAGCAGTATTAAATGGGATCCAAGTCAAGGATCCAAATAGGAAAATATTAAAACCACAGTTCACAGTCCAAAAATCTTCCAAAGGAGAAGAAAATTTTCCTTCCACCCTTTAGTGGTTCACTTCCTGTAAAATTTTATCTATAGCAGGAGAAAGCTTTCCTGTACACACACACAACAAACAAACAAAACACATATAAAAGGACACACAATATTTCTACAGTGCTAAAGATACAAGTTCCATAGTAGTAGAGGGGGAAAAAGTCAGTATTAGAGACTTAGAAATTTGTAATTTTGGAGGATATTTTGAAAGAATTGTAGATATTTTGCAAAAAATAGTTGAACATTTCTCTTGCATTATGTCCTATAGAACTAGCCTTTGAAAAAAATTGCTGACTGTTTATAGAGTGCGGCTCTGTGATATATATTTTATACATCAGTAGATTTTAAGATTTATCAAATGTACTTGACCCACACATTACCATATATATAACAACATATCTTTAGTATATGAATAATCTGTTACTCTTTTTTCAGCAGAAACAATGTGTGTACCTACTGCTTAGCCTAGTGGTCACTGTTTTTCTTCTGGTCTAGTGCTTATATACCAAAGACAGAGGCAGATCACTGCAAGTGGACAGATGTTCTGAAAGATTTGGAGCAGATCAAGACATCCAAAGTAAGTTCATTAAAAAGTCAACATTTTATATAAACATAGGAGCAGACATAATTAAACATTTAGCACAGTACTCCATTAAGAGTGTCAGTAACAAAAAGTATGAAATGGGATGTTTGTATAGTCCTGTTTTGTGGGTGGAAGTGAGGGGGAGTAGAAGATTGAAGGGAACTGGAGGTGAACAAATACGGTAGACTCTAGAATTAAATATTATTTTCATTCTCTCTTTTTTGAATATTTTATTTGATTTTTAAAAAATTTATTTTAGTTGGGTAGAGCAAGAACCACCATCTCCTAAGGAAAGGGGTAGAGGGCATGGGAGTTAGTTCCTTCTGAAAAAGTACTTGCAGAACTCAATTCTGATGAGCTTCCTCACAGTGAAGCCCATTCTGCAGGTTACTAGATGACTAAGATGCCTGACTTACTGACTCCCAGTACCTGGCTTGATTGACCCTTTCAACTTGGAGCTAATCCATGTCTCTAATATTTGCTTTATTACCTCTAAAGTCTGTTAGTTATTGCTCATAATTCTAACTTTCATATTCTTTTAGGACATTGATGTCAGTTTATATACTGCAAACACAGATGAGGATGTAAGTAAAATTAAAATTTAACCCAAACTGGTCTAATATGGTAGCTTCATTTCTTTACTAGCAATTTTCTCCTAAGGTAGCCTTGGTCTAATTTGAGAAAAGTTTCAGAAACCAGATCATTTGCCTTGGAAGTAGTTCTATTACCTAAATTATTTATGATAAACTGTGTAAGCTCGTATTATTTTTACTGAACTACCTGCTATTAAAATTAATCAACTAAAAGGGATGATGGAAAAGGAACTTACCAAAACAAACACTGAACAATAATGTTGGTATTTGTTTGTAATTTGAAAAGGGAAAAAAAGTGACAAAGAAAATAGTTCCTGAGATTATTATTTAACACCATGCACTACAATATTACAAGAAGAAAATATGGGAAAAGTGTCATATGGAAAGTAACTGTCAACATCTACTAGTATGTTTCTCTGCTTTTGCAATTCCTTAGCTTAGCAGCAAATAATAGGTAATATCAAGGATTTGGCTTTCTAATAGCTGGAAATTATAATTTATCCTGGAACCAATAAACTTTGTTATTTTTTAAAAAATATAATTCTTAGCCCAATCCTAGAAATCTGCCTAAAATATGATCATATTAAATGCAGTTTCCGTAAATTAATTCTTGACGAGACTATTTCATAATCCTTTATTGTGGAACTCAGTCAGCACTCCAGGGGACACATACAGTCCACTAAGAAAATGCATCAAATCAATACCCCACTTCTAGCAGTCATTTTTGGTATAGCCCTGCTGGAACATAAGCTGAATTCTTTGCTGTGGCAATGCTGGTAGCCTCCTCCTGAGAAACTGCCTTTCCTGGCAGCATAAAAGTTCACACAATGGCTATGCTAACTACACACTATACATGACTTCCTGTACATAAGAAGTTAACAAGAGTTTTCCTAGAAATAATAGACTTACTTACTACATCAGCACAGGATAGTCTCAGTGTGCATGTGGAATACAGTAAATATGATGTGTTCAGTGGACCTGGCAAGCCTGAGAAGGCACAGAGTCTAATGTATCTGTGCAGTTAGCTCTGTACAGTACAGGAAAAAAGGTCACAAAACATGCATGTCCACACCTGCACACCCATTCCCTTAACTGAAATGAAGTTAATTCCCTTAACTGAACACAGAAGTTAATGCACTGTAAAAGTGAATTTATTAGCTGGTAATGTCAGGAAGATTTTCTTAAAGTGGGAAGGCCTGATGTGAAAGTCATACTACCTGGGGCTTGTTCTTGGCAATGGAGAAATCAGTTCTTTTTTTCTTTTTTTTTTGTGTGTGTGTGTGTGTAATAATTGTTTCTCTCCTCCTCCATTCTTCATTATTTTGAATTAAGATCTCTGAATGAAAGTGCTAGAACTACTAAGAACAATATTAATTTAATTCCATTACTGTTAATTGTATTCCAAATTCCTAGCCTAATTAATTATATTCCTATTTTCTTCGTCAAGACACAAAGTTTTACTTCATCCTAGGAAACTGACTGGCTTATATGTTAGCTCTCTGAATCTATCTTTGCAGATACTTGAAGGTATTTGAACAGTAAGAAGAGATATCCAGTAAATAAAAATCAGCTACTTCTTGGTAAATTATATCCTACACTCAGGTATTCCATTTTAACCTTAAAACTACTAAAACTTTTTTTTTTCCAGAAAGAATGCCAAGAACCTATAATGAGATGCTTTTTCTTAGAGATGAAAGTGATTCTTCACGAATGTTATATCAAAAATTGTAGTAAAACACAGGATGTATTCAACATATTGAAAAATGGAAATGCAAGATTTAAAAATAATGAGGTAAGTAGTACCAACAGTCTGTGGAAAAGAAGTGTTTCTGCTACTGAAGAGTAGCAGAAATTTTGTTTTTCATAGATATGCAAAAGGTGAGATGGTACATATGAAAGCAAATGGGGAATCAGTAACCCAAACATATAATAATGAAAAGGCTACACATATAAAAATGAAAGAACGGAATTCAGTGATTTTTATAAAACCACTTCTAGGATTCCTATCAATGAAAATACTTGTGACTGGGCACACATGCATACGTCAAAGTGTTTGAATATGTATGCATAAATAATAGTTTGTAGCTTCGGTATCTAAAGTCACTTATGTTGAGACACATACAGAAAAGTGTCCTAATTTTCAAAGAGATAGGCCACTTGGATCTCTCACTGAGGCGCTGTGTCTTTGAAAGATGATGCTATACAGGAAGCAAGCCAGGAACAGAACATGAGTACCTTGGAAGACTCCAGCCGTGCTTTCTGTAGTAATTGACTGCATTGGAATTATTCACAAAAGTTCTCTATCTGAACAAATAGATCAGGTATCCTGCTTTACTACTATCGCATTTTCTTTTTCAGTTGAGTTCCACAACATCAAAAAAATGTAAAGAATGTGAAGAATATGAAGAAAAAAGTTTTACAGAGTTTATACAGAATTTTGTAAAGGTTATACAGAAGGAATGCAAATAATACACTGACCAAAAGAGACAAGCCGGGAACCAAGATTGTTCAAGAAACGTGCCTCAGAGAAATTAGATTGTCACCAACAATAAACTGAAAAGAACTTCACTTCTAGTGCTATTTACATACAATAAAAAAACAAAGAATAATAAAATCTCTGTAATGCATGTGTTCATAATTGAATACGTTCAAATAATATCACTTATGAAATATATATGGAAGGAATTTAACAAGTTTTTTTTTTTTTTTTTTAATCTGTATGTAACGTGTGTTTATTTCTTGCTAAGTCCCCTGGAGAAAAAAACCTTGCCTAACTTACCAGCCTTTCAGTGAAATTTTCTAAAATGATCTTAGGATATCTGTAGTGGGAATCTTCCTGTGAACATCAGATGACTGAACGGAGTTTCAGAGGAAAGCTCTTCTTTTATTATTAGTAGTATAAAATGATCCTATCCTATTAAAGCAATTGGCCATAGTTATTTCTGTTAGCTGAAATTTATAATTTTACTATCTGGGTTCCCCAGAAGATCTTAGCTCATCTCTCGTTTTTGTTGTTAGTCCTGTCTGACAGTTTTCCTTGCCTTTTTTTTTTCTTTTTCTTTTCCTATTAGTGCTCCTTCAGTGAACTAGTGTCAAAAAACAAGCTGAGGCCCATTTTTCCTACAGGTCTATTGGCTCTCTCATAATATTTTTATTCCTATTATGGTTTTCAGTTAAACCCACTTAGTTGCTTTACCTAAGACTTCAAAGTCAAAAACTTTAAGCAACCTGGTCTAGTGGGAGATGTCCCTGGCCATGGAAGGGGGGTTGGAATTAGATGATCTTTAAGGTCCCTTCCAACCCAAACCAATCTATGATTCTATGAAAGAGAAGGATAGTAGAGTACTGCAAGTCTATAGCTGATGGTGTGGTTTGTTCAGGCAGAAACAGCTAACTCATTAGACTTGAGTGATGGTGTGTCTCCATTCAAAATCCCCTTTTAAAGGGTTAGTAGAAGTGTTCACTGATGATAGTTCAATATAGAAATGAGATCTTTGTGAAAGCCAGAATCATGAATGGTAGTGGAAAAAGGCAAATTTTGAAATGCAGTTACCTCTTTTATTGGGAGATTTTCTGTTCTGGGGCAAATGTAACTCTGAAAGGGGGATTCTTTGTCCATGGTGAAGTAGCTACTGTGGGCTCAGCAGCAATTTTACATTATCCATTTTAGTTCATATAGCTATGTGAGAAAAAGAACAGCTAGAAACATACTTCAGGATCCATTCAAAGTCCATGAGCAAAAGCTCGGAGACACAACGAACATTTGAGTGAGTCAGCACAATGTGCAGTGGTAACACTTAAGAAGGAATGCAAATAGAGTATTCACTATATGTACTAACAGTCATTTTATGTAGCTATAGCAGTGTCTCAGCTGCTTCAACCAAGTTCCAAAGTTTAACGGAAGCCAAGAGTAGCTAGTGTATGTCGACTTAATCTCAAAGTAACAGTCACTGTTCTTTGCATTTTTCCTGCTGCAGCTTTCTGAAGAAGACAGAGATTTCAACATTCTGCTTTTTTCTTTTTTTTTTTAGCTAAGTTTAGTACAGCACCTGGTAAATAATGATAGTTACATACTTTAACAGAAAATGTGGCTGAGTTACCACTGTGTACATGTTTTGCCAGTTACATTTTTAAGTACTAAGGAGCTGTTCCATTGTTCAGTACTAGTGACTCTAAGAAGTAGGAATTATAGACATGAAGGTGCAGCAGATCATAGGGATTCAAGTGGCTACACTGGAACAAAACATAAACCTCCTATGACACAACAGCATCAGCGAATATTTCTGGAAGTATTATCTTCTTTATTAGCAAGATAAAAGACTTTTAAACATAAAATGATTGCCTAGTAGGTTATGGACTCCAGGTAAACTCACTTGTAAAGAGGTATGCTACAAACTGGCTCTCCTACACCACATAGCACTAGATTATCAAATAGCTACACATTCAGAGAACCTAGATTGTATGTACAATTGTTAATCAATTCATTTGTCTAAACACCTGCATCACAAATATTGTGCTTCTACTGTCAACCCACACTAAGTACCCTCCCATTCTTGTGAAACTTTTCTGCTTCCCATCCTTTCCCATTTTAATGTGGGCAACACCACAACAGGATGGCTATTAATGTTTTGTTGCATTTCTCACAGGAATAATATGGAGTAAATATATAGGAACAATATGACGATAATACAATATTTTATCATAGCAGTTTGCTATCTGTGCCATAGGTAAAACTGAGAAGCTATTCTATTTAAAAGTTGCCTTTCCTAGCTCTTCTAAGATCCATATACTTCCTTCAGTTCGCTTGAAATCTGTATTCTTGGAGTAAGACAGGACATATTAGTCCTGCCAACTTGGGATATTTTGCATCATCATTTTTGCAACAAGTAAAAGTTTTCTCTCCAGCCCAAAAAATCCCTAATATTTCTCATAATTGATAGAATCTACTATTTTTGAACAGTATACAGACAAATCAAATCATCCTTTTGGTCAATCTCCAAACATTAGTCACTAATATTTATCCAGTTAGTACTACATGGAACTCCCCAGTCCTCTAAGGCCACAGTACTGAACAGCAGGTGTTCATCATCATCGATTATGACAGCCAGGAATTTCTCCTCCTCTTTAACCTTGTGACTTTTTACATCACATTTTGCAAGAATCTTGTATACTCACAAGATAAGAAATGATTGATCTGGGTTTTCTTTGGCAAGCTTGCTACAATTAATTCAAAGATAATTACATCATCATGGATAATATCTGTAACTTTTTTCTGTTACAAGTTTCCCGTTTACGTGTATTATTTGACTTTTTACTTTTCTAACTGATGTCTTCAGACAGTGTTTCTCTTAGATTTGACAGTCTTCTTAGCTGTAGGTATGAGACATTTGGATAAAGTAGCTTATCCAAAATCCCTTGGATGTACTGTATTTTTATCACTGACATAATTCATTTTTAGGACCTCAGTCTCTAGTATTTTATATCACTAATAAATTATGAAGATCTACCTTGGGAAACTTAGAATTCGTAGCATTTCCTAAGTTGCTTTGAAGTTTTAAGTTATCCAGCTATGACATATAAAGTAGTGATGTTAACTAACTGTTGCCTTAAAGACGTAAGTTGTTTTTTTTTTGTGGTTGGGTGGTGGGGTTTTTTTTGTTTTTTTTTTGGTCATTTTAATGTTGTGTCCTGTCTTCCCCCCTTGCCCCCCCCCCCCCCCCCCCCCCCCCCCCAATCTTCTGGGATATCCTGAAAGCAGTGATAATTCTGGACAGTCAATGTTTTGTTTCAATGTTGGTGAAGCAATCCCAAGCAGATAAACTTACACAAAGCAAGCATTAATTATTTCAGTGGGTGGAACACAAGCTTTTCCAGCAGAGTACCTGTAACAGTACCTCCGTGGTCAAGAGACTGACAGTAGGACCAAGCTATTGAAATGATGCCTTGTCCTCATTAATGCAGGAAAAAGGACAATCACAAACAGCCAAGGACTCCTGAAACAGTTCTTTGGAAGTCATAATTTCTGACTCTGGGAAGTGGAGCGTCTAGTAGCTCCTTAGCAGTTGAGTAAGACGGTGATGATAGCTGTCAGGCTACCATAGAACATGGTAAATGAAATAGTAATTTCCAAAGTCCTGCTCTGATGACTTATCAAAGACCTCTATGACTTCACAAATAAAAATAAAGGGTAAGTAATTATTCCCTGGCCCTAAGACCAACTGGCACAGCACAGCTTACTTGGGGGCGGCCACATAACTGAATGAATTTGCTGCTATTGCCAGAAAGCAAGGAATATTTTTAAGCTCCAGTGATGTAAAGGGACAGAAAAATGATAGCAAGGATATGCTATAAGGAGTAACAAGGAAAGGGTGAAGGTATAGAAAGTATCACATCCCTTCCACCACCATCACCCTGGTCCTGGTCCTGTAAGTTATTGTATCACTGAATATTAAAGCTGACAATATTTGGGACTTAGACACAAATATCTGTGACTCCTCTCATTAAACTGTTAGCTACATCCTTCCAAGCCTGCAAATCATGACTGAAATGCACATTCCACTATTACAAGGTGTACCATATGTTGAAACGAGAGCCTCTTTTCTTCCTGCCTACATACGAATAGCATTTCAACAGCAAATTATCTTGGTAACTGATCTGTAACTACTAAAGGTACTCTATAACCACCACAACTGACAAAACCTTAAGAAATTTAGAAATAAGAGAGTAACACAGAGCTATTTCCTTGACTGAATATCATGTCAATGAATGCAGAAATTAGCAAATCTCAAGCTTCTCAGAAGTAGGGAGTAAGAATTAAGGAGCATATACACTCAGACACTGCTTTTAATAGCAACCCATGCCATGAATACCTTTGTTTATAAGAAATATAGAAGATATGGCTGTACCCTTGCCCCATAGTCAAATGTTTTCTTGCTTCATGGAAAAAAAACCTCTGTATGTGCTTTATTTTACAGCCCTCTTCTACTTAAGGGTGTTACACTTCATTTTGCTCTCATTAAACACCCAGACTACACTCATCTCCAACCTAACTGATTTCAACAGCAAGTCTACCCTAGGTTCTGCAGCTGAAACAGGACTGAAGAGACATACTAAATCTCTTGAGATACGTGTCCATTCCTTTGTTCTTATCATGTGCATCCCCATGCAAGAAAGAAATTCACACTATTCCAGCACAGTGTAGTTCTTCTAGACTGCGTCATTCTCTCTCTGCTGAACTGCTCTAATTAAGTTCTCCAACATTCACAGCAGCTACAGCTGAGACAACTTCAGTGTAAATATTTGTCTTGTGAAAGCTATAGTACTTGAAGTTGTCTGCATATTTTTGGTCATCAGAGTTTGAGTTTTGCTGAACCAGTCATTCCAGAAGGGTATGATTATACCTCCAAGCAACCCTAACTCTGCATCAAATTTTTCTTTTAATAAACTACAGTGTGAGATCAATTGTAAATACAGTTATATGAAATAGATCTTACAATTATTTGGAAGAGCAAAACAAAAAGCCTTACAAAAATATTTTATCCTCCAAAAAGGCAAAATAATGCTCACCTATTTTTTAACTCCTCAGATGCTGCCAGAAAGTCTTCCAGACCAGTTTTTGCACAACATTTGGGACTCTGAGACAGATGCTGGAATTTGAACAGTACAGCTGGACAACATTTCTGCAAGGAAAAGATGTTTACTTCATGAACATCATGAAAAAAAAGATGTTTTACTCACAGCTGCTGCTATGACACAAACATATCCAAGAGAGCTCAGAAGTCTATTCATGCTAGAGATCCCTGTTAGCTGTTTCCTCGTTGTAAGCAGACTTGCAAGTCAAATTATTTTTTACTTGAAAATAGTTTCTAACAGAGATTTATTTTTATTACATCTTTAGATACAATCTTTTAAAAAACTTAAGTTACAGCTTTATTGTAAGACTACTGATATCTTGTGAAAAGTATTCATTTGACAAATGAATGTCAAAAAATGTGTAATGAAGTAGTCTGAATTTTTCTTATGTCCCAGGATAATACTGTGTGGGGATACTAGTACACACAAAGAGTATATAGATTACATTCTCACGCTTTCTCAGTACTTCAGGGAAATTTATTGTGTTTTTTTTCTGCATTCCAAAAACAATTACTGGAATTTTCAAGTTTCACTATGTAAAAAAATACCACCAACTTAAAGTTAGTCTGAAATGTCTCTCTGTTAATTAACCCAGCAAAATCAGCTCAACATCATAAATCTTGGCTATGTCTAAAGTGACTAAGAATTTTACAGAACACATTCTCTGTAACGTAAAACTACAGACTTTTAAATACAGGGCAGTCTTTCTATGTAATTTTCTTTTCAAGATTGCTCAAACACTATCTGATATGTACCTTTAGCAATAATTTTACAAACAAATGTACAAACTCATTCTTTCTTTGCAAATAAAACCAAGTTTAGGTTTGAGATTGCTTATTTTTTCCTTGATGAAGAACTGAAAGCTTCTTTTGCCTGAAGTCAGAGAGCTGAGTCAAAACATACACACGTGATTTTAGAACTGAGGGAGATTTTTACCTCATTTTTAGCCCATCTAAAATAATGAAAACTTCCTCAGAATATATTCTAACAGGGAATGTTATTGTAAATCTTAGGCCAGAATTTCCGTAACTTCCCTGTAAGGATCCCGATTGTTAGCAATTTCCTTTCTAGGAAGAAATCCTACAACGTTCTGGCAGTCATTGCCTAAAATATCTCCACCTAAACTAGCCTTTTTGTCATCACAGTCATTCCAGACTCTTATGTTAGTTAACATGTAGCATTATTTATTATGGTTCTAATTTTCAAGCACATCATAGAGATTTTCTTTTCTTTTCTGCAACAGACCCACCACAGGCTGAGCCCATCAGTCAAGCATGCAGTTGCCTCTGTGAAAACATATTTAAGAAAGGAAGAACAAATGTCAGAGTGAGGAGGTGGGAACAAAGAGAGTAAGAAACAGCAGAGGGAACACCAAGGTCAAAGAAGAAGGTGCTTTATGGTGCTGAAGAGGAGGAGCTTTATGTCACTTGAGCAGATATCCCCTACAACTCATGGAAGATGCTCCAGTGGAGCAGTTGGATACTTCCTGAAGGAACTTTGGCCCATGCAGAGGCCATGCTGGAGCAGGTTCTTCCTGAAGGACTGCAGCCCACGTTGAGAGCCCATGCCTGAGCAGGGGAAAAGTGTGAGGGGGAAGGAACAGAAGAGAGAAGTCACTATGACAATCCCCCTCACCAATACCACCTCCTCAGTACTACTCAGGGGTGGGTGTAAGGGACCTCGAGTGAAGAAATGAAGTTGTGCATGAGAAAAGGGTGAGGAAAGGAGTTTTTTTTAAAGTTTGTCTTTATTTCTAACTTGCAAAATCTATTATCATTAGCAATAAATTTAGTTTTATCCAATTCAAGTCTCCTTTGCCCTCTACAGTAATAAGTAAGCAATCTGACTGTCTTTATCTTGATCCACAAGCATTCTCATCCTATTCTCTCCCCCTGTCCTGCCGAGAAGAGGGAGTGAGGAATCATCTGGGTAGGAGTTCAGAGCCTCGGAGCCCCCATCTTTAGCCAAGGCTGATCCAGCACACGCGTACAACAGGTTTTCAGTATAGAACTGCTGCCAGCATGTATCCGAGTTCAGAGGAGTGCAAATTACAGAGATCCCTAATCATATTTCACTGAACACAAATGACCTTTTAATTTATTATTCCAGCCTCAACACGTACTACTCAATATATTCAGCACACTAAATACATTTGGGAGTTGCTGTGGATTAAAGATTAGCTGGGACAAACTGAACTTTTCAACTAAGTAAGCAAGGGTAAAATACCAATTAAGCAATACTGCAGTACCACAAAGACAAAGCATGCACCTAAACAACAACCGAAAATACTTGGCCAGAAGTAATTTGTAAACTCTAGGTCTGCTTACTGCTAAGGTTAACACACAAAGTATGGATTCTCCTGTGCCCCCACTTCTACGTGTACGTAGTCCCAAAGAGGGTTTCTTACCACAGCCAGCAAACCAGGGTTAATGAACAAATTTGTGCAGAACTTTCCTCCCAACAAAGCCATCACTCTACCACAGAAGAAAACAGAAATGAATTATGACTGTGAATATCCTCTATCAAATAAACAAACAAACAAAAAACCCCACACCCTATTCTGAAAGATTAGTCAGTTCTAGCTCTCAACAGTAGTTGAGGCTAAAGAAATTGCACATAAGAGTTTTATATTTAGAGGGACAGTTATTAACAGTTATTTATATGTTTACACACACACACACACACACATATATATATATATATATATAAAGTAAAATACATTCTGACTATTCATGTGCCGGAGGATTTCCCAAATAATTTAAAGGATATTGAAGGGGATAGGCAAAATTAACAGTAGCAGTAAATAGGATCACAGTCTAGCTCTGTGTATCAGAAAGAAGAGAAAGGAAGAAGAGGAAGACAAAAGGAGAGAAGAAAGAAGAAAAGAAAGCAGAAAGAAAATGAAAAAGAAGGAAGAAGGAAGAAAAGAGAAGGAAGAAGAGGAAAGAAAACAAAGACAGAAAGAAAAAAAAAAGTAGCACTAACAAAAATAAACAAGAAAGCATGCTTCTAAACAAGAAAGCATGTTCCTGATCTAGGAACATGATGGACTAAAGAAACAAGCAATAAAAAAGCCATCTTTCAAAACTACTGCTTTTAGTGAGCTTGCAATATATCCAGCCCATAAATTGCAGGTTGATTTGGAGGCATACTCTTGGTCAGACAATGGGAAATGGATGAGCACTGGCAAAAATCTCCATGAAACTTATATATAGAGAGAGAGGTCAAATGGGATAGTCCTGCAACTTCTTGTTTTCTAAGCTTTAAAAGCTGCTATCTAAACTTAGCTAGACTTCAAGAGCACAAACTTAACAACAACAACAAAAAACCCAACAACAATCTTCAGTCCTTAAAATATCCTTTTTGCCTATTGGGTCATATACCATACTTGGGTATGGAAACAGATTCTTGCAAGTGGACAATTAAGGAAATAAGTAAGTTCCCACACACTGAGACCCTGAAACATCCCACAATCAAATACTTCAGTGATGAGCACAGAAGGCAAACAGAGAATGTGTGTTAAAATTATCACTGTATTTGTATTGAAAAAGTATTCCTGGGGATTGAAAAGTTTTGGAAAAAAATATTAAAACATTAGGAATCAGTGTTCACCATATATAAAACAGGGGCAATATCAGGCAGATAATGCTCGATAATAAACAGTGATTAATACTTTTCTGGAATATCATATTTTTTAACAAGAATTCTTCACTGAATACTGTGAGAATTGAATCCTCTCTGCTGTACAAAAGGGTTAAACCCTGCATTAGAGTGTTATTGGTATGCATTTACACTAACACAGCCAAGACAAAAATAAAGCTCAGTGACTTAGCAGTCAACTATAAAGGCCCATTTTACATCAAAAAGAATAATTTTATGAAAAATTATTTACAACTTAAAATCAATGCTAGTGCCTATCAAAGAGACAGATGTTTAATTTTGCATCTACTGTAAGACATGATGAATAAAATAATTGGAAGGTGCATTACTTTTGTCCAATATGCTTAGTGTCTTTTCAGAAATGACCCACCACAAATACACCTTTGAACTTAGGGCACTTCAAGTTTGAAAGACCTCCCTACTTGCTTCTCTCATGGGTGGGCAGCAAACTAGAGAAAACAGTATGACTACCAAACAGTTTACCTACGTTATGTCAATGGTTGTATCATAAGGGAGAGTTTAAGAACATGTCATAGACGACCTAAATTTTTACCAGATCACAGGATGAAGATGAAAGTGCTCACAATTCATGTGCTTAGGATAATTTCATATACTAAGCCTGAGCTAAACACAAATTTGTTAAGCTTCTTTTCCTGGAAAGAGACAAGACAGAGAAAACAGCAGTTAACAAAGCACCTCCCCATCTTCCACTCCACTCCCCATTCTGGAATTATTAATTACTGTAAATACACAAAATGGATATGTAAAATTGAGGTGGGCCCTCAAAGTTGATCCGAGGGCTGGAGCACCTCTCCTATGAAGACAAGCTATGAAGAGGGAGTTGGTGTTGTTTAGTCTAGTGAAGGCTGCTGGGAGACCTTGTTAGTGGCCTTCCAGTACTTAAAGGGGACCTTCAGGAAAGAAGAGGAGAGATCATACATCAGGGAGTGTAGCGATAGGACAAGGGGTAATGACATTAAACTAAAAGAGAGTAGATTTTGATTAGATATTAGGAGGAAATTCTTCACTCAGAGGGTGGTGAGGCACTGGAAGAGGTTGCCCAGAGAAGCTGTGGAAGCCCCATCCCTGGAGGTGTTCAAGGCCAGGCTGGATGGGGCTTTGTGCAAGCTGGTCTAGAGGGAGGTGTCCCTGCCCAGGGCAGCGGGTTGGAACTGGGTGGTCTTCAAGGTCGCTTCCAACCCAAACCATTTAATGATAATCTACCACATGATTACCCTCTAGAAAAGGTAATTTGGGAATATAATCAGAGTTTGATATTTTCCTATGCTTGATGTGTCAACAGGGTTGTGTTTCACCCAGCCCCAAATTAACATCTTGGGGTAGGGCAGAGTGGCCAGCAGCATAGCGCTCTGGTGACATGAACACCATCAAAAGCAAGGAAGAGATTCTTCATTTCAGGGTTTAAACAGAAAATGGTGCTATGTGTGCTGCTGTGTTCATGCCACGTCTGTGAAAGGAAAAGGTAAGGCCTTCTAAGACACATGATGTGCAAGCACTGGCCTGTGGCACTGCTTAAATTAGGGTGCAGTTCATTTGCCTGTGTAGTGGCAATGCCTCACACCAAGCCAGACAATCCTAAATACAAATTATTCTCTCTGTCCTGACCATAGCAGAAAGGTGGCTACTTTGACCAATGCTTTTTCTCCACTCACATGGAGAAAATGCAAGGATAGACATTTCTCCTGTAGATCTTCTCCGCATCTTCTCCTCTGTATTTTAAAAGTGATTAAACAGAATAGCATAAATTAACAGTTTTCTTTAGCTGCAGCTACAAAATAATCAGAGCTGCCGGTGGACAGTATCCTGGTTTTGTTCTGTGGTAATTACCAAGAAATAATTCCCTTCATGCAGGACAGGAAAGCAAATAGTTACATTTTGTGTAAAATATGTCTTGCTTCCTATGTGGAAATAGAATTCTGACTCAGTGTGTTCTTTTAGCATGGCCTGCTAACTATGCCAACATTAGTATGACTGCAGACCCAAAAGTACGTGTTTATGTACGATCCGTGTTCTCAGTCTTAAGGAACAATTTTAGAGAGAGCTAATGTGTGCATGTTGTATCCTATGCATTTTAAGTAGATTGCACATCTCCTTGATGGTTATCTAAAAACCAATATACAGATTTTCTGCTTTTAATGGTCACACCTGGATTAATATTTTGATAGAAGACTGCAACATTTTAAATGTAAGGATAGAGTAGAAATTCTGTATTTAATTGCTCAGTGTAGTCTTTCCAGGTTCAGCCAAAACCCCTTGACTCTCTTTGGTACTTAACAACAGTATGGGCAATTAAGCAAAACTGAGTAGTACAGGGAAAATAGCTCACTGTGCATTAAAACACAGCATAGGAATCAGCAACAGACTGATCTATAATTTCAAGATGGTTCATTACTGGAATGTAATCAACCAATACTTGATATTTTGTATCTGATAATGGAATATTTCACCTTGCCATATGTCCCTCTAGCCTGGCACTGGAAAGAGTTTCGTTTGGGATCACACAGAGACCGATCCCTTTTTGCAAGTACTTCGAACAAGCTGTACTTGAAAATACTAGAGTATATTTGATCATAAGATTACTTTCCAATCACACTCCAATAAAGAAATATTTATTGTTCAGCAAACACTCACTGAGCAAACAAGAATAACCCTTACCCTTCACTAACACTCTGTTTCCCTGAATTTTCTAATTTAAAGAATGCTGATGGAATGGACACTTCTGTGCAGCACTGAAGTATTTTCTCAAGATCCCTATTTATCACTTCAGCATTGAAGGAAACTCTATAGGTTACTTTCACTATGATTATACTTATTTTCTATCATGAAGTCATTTTGTAACCCTTATTTTTTCCTATTAGAATGTTTCTACAGTGGGAAAGAAGTTTGTAGAGTACTTTAAGTATCTTGCACATTAACCACATGATGATTCCCCATTAAGCTATTGGACTACCTTATAGCTGAGAAGACTCAAAGCTGCACAGCTACAAAAGCAAAAATGAATGGTGCTGTCCCAAGGCAGAAAAATGATTGCATTTTTCAAGGGTGGAAGAGGCGGTATGGGAAACTGGGGGACAGAAAAGGCTGGCAGAAGTAGGACAAGAATTAGGAGAGTACTCAGATTTAACTGAGTAGGACTGGGAGCAAGCAGTCAGGTACAGGGAAAGTATGTAAGTACAAATAGAGGCAGGGGTCTTGGGCCTGAGGGACACTTTGAAAGCTGCAGAAAGAGACAAGGATCTTTCCCTTTCCTTTTCTTAAGCCTGCCCCTCTTCTGGCATGTTCTTGTCCCTCCACTCCACCTACTCTCCCTTTAAGATACCTACTTCCCAACATCCCCTGGACACATAACTCTCCCCTCTTCCCCGCCTCCAAAAGCATCTTCTTAGCTTCACACCCACATCCCATTCCCCCCTCAGGTAAACTAGTTTTCCTTCCCCTTCCTTCCCAGCAGCTTCCCCAACAAAAAAAGGGCAAAGATAAGACTCTTGATCATATGGGTTAAAGGTAGGGCAGGATCAAAAGCAGAACTCAAATGATATTGGGGCTCCCAGAGAATGAAGCTTTCTGCCCCTTTCCTGGCAGGCCTGAGGCAGATGTGAAGGTAGGAAAAATGTCTGCTTTGGGCTGAGGCTACATACAAGGGCCGCTGTTCCCTTCCTCATTCTCTCATAAGCTGATCTTCTCTAAGCAGCAGCAGGTGGAGTGATGATGGATTGTTCAGACTGTAGCAGTCCATCTCAGCCACCTTAGGCACAAGCTAAACAGGCAGTTTGCAGCACCCAACAGGCTGACATTGTAGACAAATTATGATATATCCTTGCTTGGGCAAGCTGTACCTATATACAATATGCTGTTTTCATCCTGAAATACTGTTAACTGTCCTCCTTTTATCTTGGAAGAGGCTGACTGTTGAAAAGCAGTAGAGCATGGAAATTTGCTAGCAGCTGTATCACATTTCAGACCTTGAAGGCAAACATGCATACAAGTGCTGCTATTATTAGAGTGAGTGTGTTATCACAAAGAGTTCACCTAAGACAGACACCGACAGATGTCATACTTGCTTCATCAGGAATAAATAAAGAACATCAAAAACCATTAACAATCATACAAACAGACAATCCTTAGTGCTCATGATAAATGTCCTTGGCAAACGCAGATTCTTAAGGCTTGAAGTTCAGCTGTGTTATTCACTTAATGCTTTGATAGCCATCGAGGCTCTCTACCCTGGATTCTCTATCCTGGCTATTCCCTTTGATACTTGAGTTTGTGTCTGAGCCTGAATTCACAGCTGCAAAGAGCTCAGGCTGAATATAACCTCGGAGTCAGTTTTTGCCCTGTTCCTTAAGTTTTACTACCTAGGGGATCAACTGATTTACCCCAAGCCAGAGACAGAGATGAAGCTAACCCATAAATGGCAGAAGTGGCAAAGGCTGTGACCTGAGAAACAAGTCTACATGACAGCAGAAGCACAGCCTCAATGTCAGTACCAACTCCCTTTCCTGCAGAGTGTATCACTGCGCTTTGTTTTTCTCTAGTGACTGAAAGATGGAGCTACATCATTCACTTCAGAAAGGATGTTTCTGTATTGCACTGGAGGGTCTTTCCAAGCTTGGCTGATTTCCTCTCTCACTCCTGAACGCTCAACAGTATCAAACTTCTTTCCTAGCATTTTGAAAATGCTCTGTGA
Organism: Cygnus olor; assembly: GCF_009769625.2. Lineage (NCBI taxonomy): Eukaryota > Metazoa > Chordata > Aves > Anseriformes > Anatidae > Cygnus > Cygnus olor. The sequence goes on along the minus strand of NC_049172.1, from coordinate 36,679,988 downwards.
GTGGCTGCTAAAGCACCTCCTCGGGTGTGGAGAAACCATCAAATTCCCATTACGGTAACTTCAGATTTCTTTATGTTCATCGTTTCATTAGGACCAAGATTACCGCAACAAGTAACAGAGTTACTTGTTAACAGAGTTACTTCAGTCAACAGAGAAGTTGGTTTCAGGAGGGTGAATAGGTTTCACGCTTTTGTTCCTAATTCTCACAGCCATTGTTTCCTGGTTGTTCAGCTGTAAATCTTGCCCTCCTGCCTCCAGCACTTACAGCTCAGCTCTGACATACCATTCTCAAGACTGTCCAAGCACACTTTCAGGGTTTCAGGACAGGCAGAGAAAGATCTCATCAAATGTGAAGCAGGAGTTAATCTGACATCTAATTTGGGAAGCTCTACAAATTCTCAAAGTTCAGCACAAATTATATTTCACTGAAGGGTGTGGGGGAGGGGAGGGGAAGACAGTGAGGAGTAAAACATCATTCTTTTGTTCAGGAATGAGAGAGACAAAATTAACATTAATGTCTCTACAGTACTTTGAATATTTAAAATGCTATATGCTTTATGCTTTTATGAGATTGATTAAAAAAAGATATTCCAGATTATGTGCACAAGAGCAAGTAGTGGGAATAGCAGTCAAATCTTAAAACTTGGAAGTCAAAGTCTGAGTGTCTACAAATCATAGTCTGAGTCTTGATTTCATCTTAGTTTCCTATGAACTTTCTCACCATAGTACCAAGAAGAAAAATTAAATAGGGAAACGTACTCTCATTTAATAACTATTACATATTATGTATTGCTATTATTGCTGCTCTTACTGCTATAATTATGGAAGTATGTTCATGAATTTAGGATTTACGATTTATAGTGATGATGCATCTATTTTTTTTTAGCAGTCTTATTTCAAATATATCTGTGTCCAGACTTCCGCAATAACCTTCTAAACTTTCCTATCAGTAGAACTCATAGTTCATTACCTGGTTTGTTAATGCCCACAACTCCTCTTACTCACTTAAGTGATATAAATGTTAGACGTTACTCTCTTATACTTTAAGACTGTACTACCTGCCACAGAGCCACAACAACTATAAATAGTAAATGGCCTTTCAAAGGTCTTAAATTTGACTTTTACCAGGGGATTACATTTCAGAAAAAAGAACCATGCTACTTGTTGCTGTCAATTCTCATATTATGGATAAGGCAGTGATAATTCTGAGTCATTTTGTGAATTGTGACAAAACCTTTTACAAGAAGAAATATGACAGAATCATAATGATGTTACTTACTTCGTATTGAGATAGCACTGAAAAGGCAAACAAAAGCAGAGGCACGTTATGTTATGCATTATACAAAAACAACACAGTAGACAGTGACTGCCCTGAAGAGATTAGTCTCAGTAATTTAAAAAGTTTGGTGAGTAACTGATATTGAGTACCATGATTTTCTTTCTAAATATATTAATACAGGATGACCACATCTCTCACCTGAATTATTTTAATGGAAGAAGAAATACTTCAAATTACTTATGCAAAGGAAGGAACTTTTGGTAATCCAGCAAGGCCTTAATGTCAAGCTGCAGCCAACACCTATTAGGAAAATGCTGTTTCTCATACAGAACAGTTAACTGCACATTCCACCTTCCATTCAACGGTGAATACCTGGGAGCTGTGCTTAAAATAACTTGTCTAACACCACCAGTTACACTTCATGCTTTTTGCATTTAGAAGACCATGAAGAAGCTAATAGCCCATTTCACACATTCCTGTCCTAAAGGAAGACAAAATCAGTCAAAGGAATACTGCTAGTCCCATCAACCCACTTATGTCTGTAAAAAGTTCTCTCTTTTTTTCTCTCAGTGTTATAGACAGTATTATTTGAAATGCAGATAGAAAAGGGTCAGGAATGTTTTGCACAGGGACATTTATCAATGTCCTTTGCGTAAAGGGAAACAGAAAACAGTGCAGCTGCACTGCAGTCAGATTACAATCTAATTAGACTTCTTCGAAATCATAGTCACTCCTATTAAACCTTTTTGTTGCCTGTTTCCTACCTCACTGTTTTCCACAAAAAGGAAGCGATGATGTGAGCAGTTGAGCCTGAGTGGAATTTTATAGTCAGTGGGAACTTTGCCACTGACATTAGTGGGCCCAGCATGAATAAGTTTAATGCTCAAGTGATTTCTGTTACTTTTCACACCGCATCACTGGACCTACTGATATTCCTTTAAATGTTGTACAAACATGAAACACTGATATCCTTCAGTTCCTCAGTCAGCTTACATAATGACTTCATTACAAACCTACTCTCTGAGGAGTCTTCAGTGGGTTTTCTTACCCTCTCACTCCATTATTCTTCTCATTTCTTGAGTTGCATAGCGATCACATCAATTCAGTTACTGTAGAAACCTAAAGAAAGTAATAAATAGCAGACAGACTTTAAAAACATAATTATCTACTTATTTCATTATTTTCTATTGTATTTAACCTAACTTTCTGCAGATGTTGCCTTACCTCAGATGGTCCAAGTCAAATGCCAGTCATCCTGAATCTACTGATTAAGATTCTCTTCCTTTGACTGGGAGCTAACTGAACATGCTTCTGTTGCATACACACAGCTTGGTCACCATTTAAGGGTAATAGTTACTAATATCCCTATCTTAACCTGTTGAAATATGCATTTAGTGAAATAACTGAAAAAAGAAAATTTTCCATTTGTGCTGTTTCTAAAATAGTCATGAGGGATAGATCTAGTGAAAATAAGAATGCTCATATTGGAGGCAAATTGGTCAGAAATTTTCTGACTTAGAAGAATAGATCATTGCTCCTTTATCCCATGCCTTGTCTGCTCTGGGAAGAAGCAAAATATTTTAGGGGAGAAAGAGTCCTTGGAATAAAGTTGGAAGACTTCTGTGAGTGCCTTCTCAAACATTTTGCCGTTTTATAACAGTAAGAACAGAACACAATTAAAAACCGGATCATTGGTCAAGCAAGCAAGCAAGTACAAAAGTAGAGCTGAAGAGTAAGAGCAGGAAGTGATTTAAGTCACTTCCAACTTCCCTGAAGAGAGAACCTAAAGAACGCAGCTATAGCAGAAGGAAAATGTTCAAAAGTTGGCTTTGGCCTGTCCCCCAAATACTTAAGAAGATCCCAGAAAAGCCTGCTTCCTAGGCAGCTGTTATTTCCTTCTTTCTTCAGTGCCAAGAATGTGATTCAGAGCAGAAGCTACTGCAATTATTGGGAACAGGAATAGCAAATAGGTCATAGAGACATAGACAAAGAAATTTAGATCCTTTGGTTTCTTCTAGCATTTTTGTTACAAATTAAGCAACAATGAAGGCTCACAAGTCTCAGTCTGAGTATTTTTTAGGCTGACATTTGAAACTTTAAGATCTGGTATTGTTTTACCAGAAACAATACATTGAAAAAAAAAGTTTTTATGTGTTTTCTTCAATTTGTTTACAATTTTCAGTGCATGAAATCACATTATGCAACTGAAATTTGTGAGAAACACTCCGTAGCCAATAACTTAGGCTCAGGCGAGGATCTCAGTGAAGTAGTAATTTATTCGCGATTGCAATGGCAGGCGTCCCACAAGCAGGAGCGCACCTACTGGTTCCAAAACACAGTTTATATACTTTTTGATGACAGGACCCTCCCCTGTTTCCCCACTGAGTGGGTAATCCAGGCTCACAATCTATCCGATGCTTCACAGACAATGCATGGCCTTCAATTGCTGGCCTGTTAAATTTCAAATTTCTTTTGACTTTTTTACTGTTTGAAGTGGTAATGTTTCTTCACTTATCTGACTTAACACCGTGATTTTCACCTAATTGTTCTAAGGAGTCTGGTTGTCTGCATTTTACAAGGTCGCCTGCTAAGTTTTCTTATCACTGCAAGCATATCTCAATACCCCATTCCTTACCTTTAAACAATGTAACTCTGCAAAAACAACATTTTTATTCCCACAAATTGAAATACCTTAATTGAAAACCTCAAAACACACATATGCCAGGACCATATTAGATGAAATCAAGATTGCTTTTTAGTATTTTGTCATCTAACTCCATTCAAAACAAATTCTGGTTGCTCAAATCCTTAACGTGACAGAATCTGCTTTGAGACTCACTGAAATTAGTGGATCTGTTCCAAACTATTTCAGTGAAGCTTCCACCAGCTCTCATGTACTACAAAATTATGAGCTGCCTTAGTTGCTCAAACTTAAAAAGAAGAATTTTTGCTTTTTGAAACAGACTGAAGGATTCACTTGCTGCCAGGGACAACTCAAAGCATAGCCTAATTTCAGCTGTTCTTCAACTGAATAAAAGTCCTAATTTTGTTATTTATGTATTGTACACCTTCTAAGTACAGCCCTCATAGACATAATCACAAATTCCTTGACTTCTTCCTATTGATATTTATAAAACTATAATTTTTGCATTGCATGTACATGAATATAACTATTTATGCATACTAATAATTTGATTTCTAAAGAAGAATTCCCTCTGCTTCTAGAACAAATCTGACTCTCACTGATGTCCTGTAAAACAAACAAACAAACAAAAAAAAAAACAACATATAAAACATATATAAAAATCCATCAATATATGAGCAGGAAGGAGCTGCTGAAATAGCTCCCATTATCCCTGAACTGATGTGGTAACGGTACTGTTGTGGTAGTGGTACTCACCTAGCTGCAACTCCATATCAAGATATCTGCAGTCTGAAAAAGTGAGTTCTAAACTGCAGTAATCCTCTATTTCCTCTTCTCCATAACAGAGAGGAGCAAGAAAGTTTTCAGCAAATCAGTCCTTCACTTTCCCACCCCTCACCAGTAGGAAACCTGTCTTCAGGCATATGGCTAGTATTCATCCAAATGTCTTACTCCTAAAATATACATTGGAATGCCTATTTTCTCTGGGTAAGGGGAAAGCAGAACACCTGCTGTAGAGGACTCTCCATTTTGCTCCCAGATACTGCTGTTCTTTACGCTCTCTCTTGAGGATCACAGTGTGTTTAAGGTTAAGGTTCTCAAACTCATAGCAAATCCTTTGTCTCTTCTTTGTCCAGACATAGGAAAACATACCATGTTACAGAGAAGTCTGATGCTGTACAGAAGACTGTTGCAGGTCATAAAATAACTCTATAAATATACTTCTTGCTTTTAGTTATGACTACAGTGATTCTGTGCTACCTTTCAAGTAGAAGAGTGATGATATTCTTTAAATAATGTATTTTTGTGGTCCCTAAATGAATGACAGGAAAAAGACCTCTAAGAAACCAGAGGCCTTAGAACAATCAAGGTGATCTGAATTTTATGCAAGCAAGTTTTATCCTTTGCAACTCCAAGTTAAAGATAGTACAAGTAAGATCTATCCAGCTACAGACACTGTATCCTTTTTCCCTGATCTTTCATGCTTCCAAGAATCTGAAGCCCTATCTCTTTAAACTGCCTTTAAAAATAAAACACAATTATTGATTTTAACTCAAATAGGAAATACGTATGCTTATTTACATCCTCTAGGGATCTAGCCCAACACATTGTCTAAAAAGTTCACTTCATTCTGCCTTCTTGAAAGACTATGTCAATCTAAATTAACTATTTTTTTTTTGCTTGTTTGTTATTTCACTGCTTAGTATTTTCCTATGAACAATACTTTTTTGAGTATGGATTATTTTTTCTTATTCATTCAACTGAATTCTTGCTACTAGCGAAGTATGTTTTCCACCCAGTGAGAACCTCTGACAAGTTTAAACAGTGGTAAAGATGAGGGTCACAAGTTTATGCTCTGATTTTATTTTTAAGTCAACAGTTCTTCTGAAGCTGTCTTCTAAAAAAATAATACATCTCAAATATGATAGTTAAGGGAAATAAGGAACATTTCTTGAAAAACACCAGTTTCTCTTCATTTCTCTTTTACACATAGATGCGATGCTGTCTGACAGCGTGTTGAACACAACACCATTGACTAAGCAGTACTTCTATCATATTTTATAGAAAAGTCATTTAACGTTGAAAGTTTAAGTTGCCTTGTGGAAAAACAGTAGTGTCAAGAGAGTGGAAGGGGTTCTTCAGAAAGGAAGGTTAAAAGGGAAGTGTGTTATGCTCCAGAATAACATTAATTTTTACCATCTTAGTGCAGGTCTTGAAATTCTTACACTTTCTTCTCCAACCTCTCTTCTCAGAATTATTCCTTCCTGTGAGTTTCAGAATCCTGCTGTGTTTTATCTACTGAAATATCCCATTTTTCTCAAAATTCTGTGTCACAGTATTGGCTTTAAATAGATAAGTGTATTTTCAGAGCTTAATTAATAATAGAATCAGGATAACAACTATACAGATCTCAGCAAGACAGATATTCTACCAGAACTGCCCTTCAGAAACCTGATCTAAAGCTTTACAAATCATCTTTTCCTTTACTTTCCATAAAAGTAAAAACCACGATACCCTGTGGATATGACAACTCTGACTGGAGTTTCACTCCCAGAAACTCTCAAGTTGAATGGCACAAGCCCTACTTCAAGTCATTCTTTAAAGGAACTCAGCTTTTATCTACACCAGACAGATCCTTTCCTAGTATAACTACCACATACACATTATAAATGCTAACCAGAGTAGTTATGGTTTTAATTTAACATGAAATTCACAAACCTCCCATGTGAAGCCATTACAAAAAAAGAGTAACTGATCAACTGATTTTTTTTTTTCACTCACTAAAAGGAACAAATGTTACACCTCTTAACAGGAATCCTTTTGTTTTTATTATTATTATTTTTAATTAATTTATTTAATGTATTCTTCCAAGAGCAATAATGGCTTTTCTATCCTGAGCTGCAACTATTCCATACAGGAAACAAGAAGAATTTAGGCTAGATAGGTGTTTTGTCCTTGTCATGCCCAGCTGCCAGGTGCTGTCTCAGTACCGTGACCCACACAGCCAGTTAACATCAGTCACCCTATCTCCAAAATACTCAGCTGGGAATGCAAAGGGAAGGTATTGCAAAATCACTTCCTCCCTGCTATTTGTTTTCCCTGCTCAGTATTATTTCACTCTTCTTTGTCTGTTTCCCAACGTGCTTGAGCTAACAAAATATAATTGGTGCCTTACACCAACTTACCAAAACAATCTGCTTTCTTCTGCTTCATGGACTGGTCCCCCAGTGTGATGAAGATTTTAGAAAGGGACACACATTCTTGAAGAGCACAGGAAGCAAGGATGGCCCATATTCCATGCAGGAAGAGGACCTGGGCACACTTCTGCCAGTTCTCTTTGGAAGAAAGTATTTCCTTTAGCCTTTGAAATTTCAGAAGGCAAGGAGCAACATATCTAAAAGTTTCCTGTAAGATCTCTCTGTTGTCCCCGAGTAGCAGTTTTTGGTTTGGTTTGGTTTGGTTGTTTTTCAGAATTTTAAAGTTTCAGGAATTGTGTTGCCAGCAGTGGAAAGCTGAGTAAGTCTGAACCTGCACCAAAGACAATTTCAGTGTACCTGAAGAAAATTCCTCTCAGATACAAAACCTGGGAAACAATGGCTTAAACTGCCAGGTAAATGCAGAATCAGGTAAAAGGCAAAATCCCAACTCAGTGTTAATTACAGCGCTATGAGCGATAATTCAAGCATTCTGAGGACCCTACAGGAAGTACTGTGGGATTACTTTCCTACCTAGATGGCACAGGAATCTAATAATAAAATAAAAAATTTACAAACTGTCACATATCGGAAGCCACAATCATATAGAGAGGTTATTGGCACTGTAACATTTTCGCATAACAAAAAAAATCAAAATGAATCACCTGCTAATTAATTTATATTACAGCTGGCTGTGTTAGCCTTCCAGAAAAGACCAAGGGGTTTTGTTGTTGTTGTTGTTTCCCCACTTTCTTTGTTTACAATTTTCAAAGATGCTAATGGAACTGCTACATGCAATCTCACAACTCCTGTCCCATTGTTCAAAATTGGTGGCAGTCAATTCTAAGAAAAACTTCAACATGTGGCTAAAAGCCTACTACCACTCTCCTGTCATTTGTGGGAAGTCCATGCTCTTTTGGGTTGTCTCAACTTCTAACCTCCTACCTTACAATTTACAATTCTAACTGGAGCAGTCATTGTTACCTTTCTGGACAAGAGGTCCGTGGAGCCAGTAAAACATTCTTTGGTGACCTACATAGAAAACCTGCAGAGCCAGCACAAGGCCACAGTCTCGGTGCTTTGAAATGCCTGTGTCAGTTCTTGTAAACGAATTCTTGGTGGCACCACTTCACATGGAGTTAGTGTTTTGCAGAAGCAAAGGTGCACGTACCATGCAGACCCTGGAACAATCTTCATGGAGAATTATTATTCAACTTTGCTTACTTTAACTGAAAATCCTTGCCTGCTGACCTGCTTGAGCCTACACAGGAAAAAGAATATAGGGTAAGACCTCATTCAGCCATCCCTTTTCAAAATCAGGCACGCTTAAGATCATAGGGAAGCGCAGGTCTCCATTGACAGTTACAAAAAACTAAAATGATTTTTCAGTGAACCTTTTCTTTTCACTTTTTGACAGGGACAAAACTTGAAAGGAATGCTAGTGCAGGCTATTCTCTTGTGAGGAAGTTATTTGTGTGACACTCCTTTTCCAGTTGTCAGCTTCTCATGTGTCAGGCCGTGCCATATATAGAGGAAGCACGGGCTGTACATTTGTGGGGGATACAGGCAGCCCTCTTTGCTTTGGTGGTTAGCAAGAATGTGTATCTTTCTTTAGACTCTTCATCAGACTAGGTGTAAATCAAAAACTATTTTGCTGTACCCTCAACAAGGTGTTTTTATTGAAATATTCCTTTTTCTCTGTACTCCCAGTTTTTATATGAAAATGTTACATGAAACTGAAAAAATAAAACCCTGAAAGCATAAAGCAAGCCCTGAAACACATTACGAACTGAAAGGAGAAAGTTTTCTTCAGTATACCTTTACTGATTGTTGAATTTATCTATTAGTTTGCTTCATTCGATTCTTATTTAACTCTGAAAAGCAAACAGCAGAAATTTTTGTGCATTGGTCAGTCACACCTACTCTTGGAAATACTTGGTGAAATCATGCAGGGAAAAGAGGTCATCCACAAAGTAAAAATGTTTTACTTATTACCGTAGGTAAATGAAAATAGAATTCTATGCCATCTACTCAGAATTCTTTCTAAAATCAGAGGGGTGTCAGAGAAAGACACTGATTTAGTTGTACAGAGGTGTAACAAAATGGAGCCCAAGGTTACCAAGCAGAAGAAAGATAAAAACCACTCTTTTCTGGGACTCAATGTTGAGTCTTTATTAATCAGTAAGGCAAAATACAATACTTTTCATATATTTTTCACTAAAAATTGTAATTAACGAAAGTTTTTGTATTGCTGGGATCATATGTTCTTTTTTCTATTACATTAGTAGCTTTTGTAGCCCCTGTGTTATACTGTTTTTTTTTTTTTTTTTTTTTTTTTTTCCTGAGAATATATGGTATGTTTGGTATGCCATTTCATTACCAAGATGAATTTAAAAGATAAAGATATAAAGTATAATTGAAGATAAAGTATAAATGAATGGACAATTATATATTTTGCCAATGAACTAAGTTTAAATGACATATCAGTCTTCCTAGAATCCAGAGGAGATTTGATATAAAGTGTTAGGTGATGCTTTTCTGGAACACATTTACTGATATTTCTCACCCATACTCTTGTCTGAAAAGGAAAAAAAAAAATCCAAACAGTGAAAATTAGATGTTCTGTATTGGCTTAGCATGTTTTGTGAAAACAGATATTTTTGCTATGAGATTACAAAGTTATCTGTCTAGTAAGCCATAATAATCAAATGGATTAATTTCATGCAGGAAGATAAATGGTAGCTTTCACATAGCGATTAATGTAGTAGATTTTTTTAAATAGTCATTAAAATAACCCCAACTGCCATCACAGAATTTGCTGGGGGAAAAAAAAAAAAAGACAAATGAGCAAAATTAATGTGTTTCAAATAAAATAGTACCAGGGAGTAAATTTATAAACTGGATTGAAATGCTAGTGAAATACTCACAGCCAGTGGTTAGGACAACTAAATTTTACATGATGCTGCTTCTTTCTACTTGGGTTTTGCACATGAAGATCATAGCTCCTCAACAGATTAATTTTCATTTTTTGATCAAAAGCAGCACCTTGTATGAATATTACAGTTCTTTTGTCCCCTCACTTGCAGACATGGTACTAAACAAGGTTTTTAGCTACCATTAGGGAATTTGCCTTGATAAATACAAATCTCTCTAGAATATAGCACATTTTTCTCTTAAGTGCCACAACATTTAAGACACGATAGAGAAATATCCATTTTAAAAGCTAAATCCTGATGAATCCAGGCGTCCTTTCTCATTGGGAAAATAAATTTTTATCAGGCATTGCTAACTACGTGAGAAAGTTCCACTGTATAACCAATGGTGCAGAGTCAGTACAAACTGCACGGGAGAGCTCTCGCTTCAAATCAAATAAAGCCTGAGGACAATGCCAGATAATCAGACCTAATCCCTTCACAAGCTTTCACAAGCACAGTGAATCACATACTACTGAAACGGCCCGTAACAGGTCTAAAGCTTCCAGTTAAAGCAAGAATGTTAGTCCTTAAAAAGGAGAACTTGTCATGGTGTTGGTAAAGAACAGGAAAGATAATACCTGAAAGCCTTGCAAGATTAGGAATTTGTCTGAGATACACCAAGATAAGCCCAGAAACTATACTGTATGAAAAAAAATAAAAATAAAAAGAGAAGCAAGTGAGTAAGCTCCATGGATCATGGCTCTAAAGAATTTTTACAGATATGTATGTCCTCCTACTGCAACGTGTGCCATAGTGAAGTTCTCACTGGGGAACACACCTTCTGCCTCTGCATTAACCCAGTTCCCAAATCCTGCAGAAACTTAATATCTCTGACACTACGACTTTCCTGTCATTTCACTAAAATCAGCCAACAATTTATGAGCTTATTGGATGCCAAAACTGGATATGACTACATAAACCTTGTTTTCTTAGGCAAATGGATTAAAACATTTGTAATGGTGCCTGGCAGTCTGACCTCTGGAAAAAAAGAAAGGGAAAAAAACTAACAAACAAAAAACAACTTAGCTCAGGCATTCAAGATCACTGTGAACATATAAGTAAGGCATACAGGCAGGGCATTTGAGAGGGATCACTGTACCACCTTTCCTAGTTTGCTTGCCTACTCACTATGCTGTCTACAACTCTGACTCATCGGGGATGTTTCAGATAGATGAAAAAAAGAAAAAGAAAAGAAGACCAGGAACCAAATTAAAGCATGAGAGAAAGAAGGATTGCTTCAGGCACTTGACAAGTCCTGAAACATGACAATTAATTGCAGTCATTATTTCAGTATGGAGACAGAAGAATTTCATCCATGGTCAGGACTTGTGAAGACAGGGAATGAAGCAGCACGATTACTCAGCTCCTCCATACATACCAATGCAAGGAGAACCATCTTACCATCTTCCCAACACAAGGAATAAAATTGTCTAAGAGATTTCAATAGCCAGCAAGATCACCACTTTTCTCCACAGCCCCAGGATACTGCTAGGCTCCCGCTGAGATCTAGAAGCCAATCTTTCTTCTTTGCACTCTTTAATATGTCTCATATCTCCATATTCAAACACATCTACATGTAGTAGAAGTTTATTCAGACTTGTTGAAAGATTTGTTGAGAAATAAAGCATACTGAATTCTGTAAGTTTCACACAGCTACTCATATCCATATTATCCAGACACCAGAACTGAACACTGTATTTTAACTGCAGGGGTATGCTGTACATACAGGCAACGCATTTCCCCTGTTTCTGCCTAGCAATATCTGCTGTGTTTGTTCCGTAACTGTAACTGATATTTTGCCAGGACTGCACAGAAAGCAAACATGGAGAGGACTACCTACAATGATGGGTAAACAAACAAGCAAACGAACAAAAACCAAAAAGAAAACAAATATTCCCACAGCCTTTTGCGCAGTTTAACACTGCAGGTTTGTAAGCTGTTTCAAGTAACTCAACTTGTTCAGACAAGGCCCTCTCAAGTCTATGACTTCAGAACAACACAAGCCAGGGAAGGCAAATAAACTTAAGTGTGATTCAAACGTGTAAAGTATACCTGGCAGAAACAACCCATTTATCATCACCAGCTGCCCCACCAAGCCAACACATCTGATTTTAGGTTAGGGGATACTATCATCTTCACAGCAGTTACCAGAGTCAAGGTCCCGCTGCACTGGAGAACCTGGACTGTACTGAGCTATGTGCTACGCTGAAATCAGACCATTTCTAGGATGCATGCTTTCAAGAAGACAATGTATTGAACTGAAATGCATGAAAAGGATGTTAAGTGCTTTGGGTAGGTATTTGGAGGTGAAAGGGGAAAACGTGTTAAACATTTTGAATCTAGCCCCGCTACTGACATACCATTCATTATGTTAGTATCAGGGAGCTTCACAACCCCAAGAGCGTTCACCTTAAAACCTACTCTGAGAGTAGCAGAAAAGTCATGCCAATGGGAACGCTAGCACAGGAAAAGCGACCTGATTTACATGCCCTGACAGACAGCAGCTTGCACCTTGTAGCCTAACACCTGAGGAGGGATCAGGCTTGCTGGACAAAGTAAGAGAGGCAGGAAAACAAGAAAATCAAGGCAATCTGTACAGCAGCACCACAGATGGGTAAGTCAAGGAGCTGTGTATGGAGGGTAATGCTGTTCTGCAGTTTTCTTCTGCCTTTGGAGACAAGACATTGGAAAAAATTGTTCCTTTTAGCTCAGAGCAACACTGAATGGTTTGTCTGAGCTGTAGCGCAGCCCTTTTGTCAAAACCACTTCTCACTAATGACTTGCCTTCCAAAAATACATCGTTCATTCCATTCTTTGTCAGATGTAATTGATGCAAATTCAGTTTTATACCAAAGTATTGGTTATATATACTTTGTGACATCTCAGTTTGACAGTGTACAATTAAGTGACAAATGCTGTGGTGTAAAAAGGAATAGCTATGACAAGCATTCATAACTTTTGTATAAACCTGGCATTTTAGAAGACATGAAAGTCTTCTTCTTTCACCTTCCTCCTGGCAAACAGAAGCCTGAGCCAGGTAAGCAGCCAGAGTCACTGCCATGATTTGTCATGCAAAGGTGAATGGACTCAAGGGCACAGGAAGCCTTGTTGCACACAGCTAAATCCTGCTATGAAGGTTGTCATTGGGAAGCATTCTGTGATGATCTCCAAGCTTTTTTTTTTTATTATTATTATTATTTTTGTTTCAGAGTGTCATTACAATGTATCCATTCCTGCTTGGCTATGGCTCACAGTACCGCTCATGGCATCCTGGGCATGTTTCTTTCAGAGCGCCCTGCCTTCCTTTCAGCTCAGTGATTAACCTGGGGCTTGCCTGCCCTTATTTTTTCCTAAGCCTGTTCCTAATCCCTCTGTAGCTATTCCTGTCCCATGATTTCAGACCTTAATCTTTTTCTAACACCCACATTTGATTTTAAATTGTTCCACTTGGCACTTGCCATCTTTTGAAGAGTTCTTACCTGCAGTGCCTACAGCCTTCTCATGTCTATTTTATTTTATGCATCACCTTCCAATCCAGAAAGTAATACTATTACTGCACTGTCTGGATAAAGTTTCACTTTGATATCAAATGTGGTGTTTTATTAGACTGTAATTTTGTCAATTTGTCTGCAGCACTTAACAGCTAAAGTATATCTCTTTTAAATCTCTGCATTAGTTTAAGAATCAGAGCTTATCAGCTCCCCTGGGTGCAGCCATGGATCTCACTAATTCTGTTACTTTTTGGCTGAGGCATTTCAATATTCTCCTTTTCTTTTTCCTAGATGCAACCACTTATAGTAAGTAGAGTAAGCCAACTACATGTATTTAATGTCTAAGTTGAAACATATCTTCTAATTATCACAATCAATTAAATGTGTTTTCCAGTTATACTCAGGGATTTTTCTGCTTTGTGAACTGGAATAGAAAGCTAGAAAGAGAGAAGAGTATGAAGCAGAGTTGCTAGCTGGTGGAAGGATTTTCTGCAGTGAGAGGGGGAGAACGTGGTACAACAAGGAATTGTATTTTTGTTTTGTTTTAGAAAGTGAGAGGGTACACCTTTCCAATAACATGATGATAATTTTCATTGCTTTTTTTCACAGTATTAATACCGAGCTGTAAAGACGGATCAGTCAGATAGTAAATAGGTGGATAGTACAGTTTGCATCAGCAGAAATGTTTTCCACAGTTAGTATAAACATTGTCTTTATCTAGTCATTCACTACTTCTTCCTGTTCTCTTTTTTTTTTTAAACTGCCTGAATACTTTATGCCCCCCCCTTTTTTTTCAAAGGTGTTGTATTCACTATACTCTAGTAGTGAGGTTCCATTCTTACATTAAAAGATTGATAATGGAGAAAATGATAATTAAAGACCAAATGGAAATAACGTAGGCTTCTGACTTTCTCACAAGAAGCAGTAGGCTTTGAGGAGCAAGATTAAAAATAAATAAGTGGGCAGGTACATACAATCCAATGCTTTGCTGATGTTTATCTACCTGGATTTTAACAATTCAGCTATTGTGTTCTTCCCTGGTTTTAACTTCTTCCTTGCTCTTTCTATTCTTTCTTCTGATAGGGGAGCAGCAGTGACAGCTGTTCAGGCTGCTCTGTTCATCTACCTGCATGGGAGTAATTCCCCTTCACCTCACAGAAAGCTCCCGCTTTTTGTCAAAATAGCAACTCCTTCAGTATTCTTAGGAAGTCTCTCTCATCTGCTTGCATCACTGACCGACAAATGTTTGCATACAATCTAACTTTTTGTACAATATCTTTAAATCTTGATTTTTTGCTGTGTCCTCTAGTCTGTTGAGCAACAGCTTCCCAGCATCAGCTGTGGTGGACAAAACTTTTTCATTTCTTTGCAGCTTTGTACAATGTTTGCACTAATGTTTTTGGCTTATTTTCACTTCCTCGGGAATGTTCTGTGCTCATAACTTATGTGCTTTCTTCCTGCTTATTTTATCCCTTCCAATTGTTTTCTCTGCTATATTTTGTGTTGGACTGTGCATATTTATAGCAATGCACATGTTGAGGGCAATGATTTGGGCTTTAACAAGTGAGTTCTGAAAATAGCTGTGTGATGCTAGTCGTTAAGCAGACCTTACTCTACCCTCACTGGGTAGCGAGGCAGTGCTGATGTTGCACTAAGGCAGGAAGGTTTTGAGCCAGACCCTACACAGAGCAAATCGCAGAAGCAGAAACAGAATTTGGAACCTCCTGGCTGCCAGCTGCCTGATTGTTCTGACAAGCCACACTGCTTTCCAGCTATCCTGGATTACCCTAGGGAGACTGAATGGCATTGCTAAACCATGTACAGTTGAATCAGCTATGGGCCAATTACCCTCAACTGCTGAATCTTCCAGTTCAGCACTCTCTATCAACATCGGTGTACAAGTTAGCAAGTTCCCAGGAGAGCAATAGAGAGAGATCTCTTAGCATGCTAGCCTCTAAAAAAGGAAAGGGTAGGGGGCATGGGGAGTTAGCACACTCTGAGTACCCCTTGTCCCCAGACAAGAAAAAAACACCTCAATCTGAAAAGGAGCCTAACAGAGAGAAATGTTCCTTAAAGTCATTTTGACCCTGGCAAATACAAACATAATACATGCTGTCAGTGCAGTCACTTCTAGCTGATAGCATCGAATACAGTTTATACTAGAGATTGTGATTCCATTTCACAGCCACCTTTCTCTCTCACTGATGCAAAGTGGGCAACTAATTAAGCTGTCATTTTTCAAATTAGAAGATATTTACTAGGCAGTTGCTTCATTAAATAAAATACCACATGTCAAAAAAATTAAAGAAAAGAATTAGTCTTAAAGGTATGAAGTTATTTGCTGAACACCTGTTTCCCAAAGAGGGGAAAAAAAAAGGTGAAAATCCGATTAAATCAACCAATATTTTGATTTGCAATGTTAATAAGTTGAATGTTCTCACACAGTTCTCGGAAAAACAATAGATCATTTGTAAGCAAAGACTCAATAGGCAAAAGTGATACACACAACAGAAAATATAAAATAGATTCCTTTACTCCCTGGCTGCATGTGTTCGTGCCGCAGACTGGAAAACCACAGCTAGCTTTTAATCTGCTGTCTTGTGTAAATCCAGAAGTGGCTGGTCATATCCCTGGGTAGATTTCTGAAGCCAAAACCTGTAGTCTACCACATGAAATACATTTGCAAATCGACAGGTCAGCCTCTGAGAAAGACGATCCAGTATTAAATAATTTGTTAGCAGGTTACTTGGAAAACTGGGTAATGAAACAGTAGGATCAGAAGAAAAAGCAATGCATTAGAAGTGTCTTCCTCCCAACACAGAAAGCCTTCAAAACTTCCTATAAATAGAAATACTCTCTTCACCCTATCCTCTCATGCAGACTATGGCACAAGGGAGTAGAACAGCAAAGTGAATGATCAATGACCTTGCATGCCCAAGTTCTCCAGCCTGCATTGAGAAAGGCTGTCACCTCGTTAGGTGTTCAGCTGATCTGATAAATGAGGCCTGAAAATAATCTGGTAGAGTCACCTCTAGAATCTGTGAAGTCCTTAATTCAATATCCAGTTTCAATCATTAAGCGACTAAGATAAGTGTGTCAGTGACATAGGCAGATCCTCAGAAGGGAGGTTGTAGACTGTCTCCTGGGGAAGGTAAAGGACTGGCATTCCTAAAAGCTCAGAAAGCACTGATCTTGAACCTCAGACTACTGAAAAATGCACTTACTTACTAGCATCTTTGAAGACGTTTCAGTATGAACAATTGGTAAGGGATTTCCTGTTTTACATATAACCCACAGAAGTATGTCCTATTCCAATGAGAAACTAGCATAACCATTTGTTCCAGATTTGTTGTGCAGAAAGTCTACTACAAGCACAAACATTATTGCTCTCTCCAACATCATCTCCGGGGATACTTGGAAACAAATGTCCTGACTCATCTGTTGTGAATTCTATATGAAATTTAATAGTGACAGGAACCTGAAAGATTCCTGCTCATTTTGAGGATGGCATTTGGACCAAACCCCATGTTGAGGCATAACTGGGAGGAAAAGGCAAACTATTTACCTCAAGAACATTACAGCCTTTCTTATCTCTCATGATAAATCAAAGAAAGAGTTATCCGACTCCTACTTTGAGACCTCTGTACCCAGGAGTACTTACAAATATGTCAAAAGGTAAGTATGCTTGACAGAAAAGGAGCTTCAGGGAAAGCAGTCAGCTGTATCCTGACATATGTCAGATCCTTTATAAACCTCCAGGGCATGCGAGTTCCTTGCATTAATTACCTGCAATGGACATCCTCTCACATCTGCTTCTCAGAGGTTCCAGCCTCCTTCCCTATCACTCCCTCCACAGATTTTTCATCAAGCCAAGTGAAGGAAAATAGAAATAATTGTGCCTGCTCTTATGCTGTTTCTCACCGTAAGGGTCCAATGAGGAACATGAGTTTTCCTATGAACGCAACAGCAGCCATAAAAAGGATAAGGTGCTGAGCTGACACAGCTTGCCTGAGGGAGTGACAATGTCAGCAAATCAAAAGGAATATAAAATGTCTAGACTTACACATGGTCTGGCTGCCACTGAATCTCTCCAAGTACTTCATTCAGAGGAAACACTTGCTTATAATACTGTCCTGGCTTATTATTTTATGCAGGGAAGCCAGCCAGAAAGTCCAAAGAGCTACATATCTCATTAGGAAAAATCCACCTCTTCTATCCTTACACTTCAAAGCTCTGCTTCCCTTTCAGTTTGGATAGACTGGGTTAAGATTGTGGAAATCGCATATGGAGTTTCACAGACGGGCTTTGAAGATGGTTTTGTAGGCCTTCAAGGAGATATATTCTCAGCTGGCACTTGTTAAGAGTCAGACTGGTTCTGCGTCAAACAGCATTATGGTACTGAGAAGTTTCTGAGGTGTGGAGCAAGACCTTGTAAGCTTTCTGCCCATTTAACTCATGAGAAAAACAATTCCCGCTGCTGGAAAGAAGATAGGCTACTGCTTCTCACAGTGCTGCAAAGAAGATAGGCTGCTGCGTTTACAACTCTGACTGGGTAAAAAAGGCCACTGCTTGCAGCAGCTAATCTACTGTCAGTCCTACTTTGTCCAAGAAGATGGAAAACGTCATCCCAGGAATCTTCATTTCCCTAAGAGACTTTTTTGAAAAATATTTCTAAATGTTACTATGCGAGGAAGTGAAATGGTAGAGTAATGCATTACGGAGCATCTTCCAATGTGGGAACAAAGCATAATAAGGGAAAAATTCCAAATAGCTAAATGAAAGTTTGTGACAGATCCAGTCCATGTCTGACAATCATTCTAAAATTGCAAGATTGGTGTTGACAACCAAAGGCACGGCTCCTTTCTTTGCTTCTGAGAAGATGTTCAGCCTATGAAGGTAGAGCTAGACTCGAGTGGCTCGGTGTTTCAAAATACTAGATCTCAGGGAAACGGCTGCTGATTTACACCAGTTAAGAATAAATGACCCATGGATTCATTCACTGCTCTGTCCCTCATACGCTATGGTTTGCAAGTGGTTCTTTGAAAGGTCACTTAATCCTCCTACCTTTTAAAGTGCAACCGACTTCACAGAGCAGTTGAGAGAGGGGTTAATTAAGAAGGGCTAGGCAAGCATTCAGCTGTTTTATAAGACTCTTAAAAGCACATTTACCTTTGGACTTACTTCACATGCAGGAATATCCTGAGCTGGAAGTTAAGCAGAATTTCTTGATAAACCATCGCCTCCTTTTTTCTGGCATCATTCATGCAGAGAAAGAGCAATTATTATTTTGTACCCTCTGTGGAAGGGCAGTGTTGCTCGAGTGTCAGACACCGCTTATTGTCAGCTAGACACGGGGCAATGCTCAGCCCTGAGAAATTTGCCCTCTGACACTTTCAAAGCCTGTAACCCCTGTATGTGTTCCTCAGATCTCAAGAAAGGTCTCAAGCTGCACTCAGGCAGAGTTTTCGTGCCCAGTGCTGGTGTCAGAGTAAGCTTGTTATTTCAAGAGGATTAACTTGGTTAATCCTAACTTGGCATTAGCATTGTGGTTACTCCTTAAATAATCTTCCTTTTCAGTACGATGAGCTTCTGCTTGCCGATTAGTCCGATTCTTTGTTGTTGTTATGGATGGCACTTTTTAATTATTTTTATTAAGTCTCCATCTCAAAGGACCAGAGAACACAATAAACAAATAACCCAATAATAGTAATTCCATATAATATTGGGAACACGTGCTACAGATTCGGTTTATATTAGAACACAAACCAGCATGATACTAGCAACAATTAAATTCTGGTATTTTTTTCTAGATTCTTCAACATACATTAGCAACAGGGAAAATTTTACACATGAAATTAAATCTAGAAGTACAATTCTCTCAGAGTCTGGATATTACAGTGAATGCAAGCTACATCTCACATGACAGCTGTGGATTTAACAGACGAGGAATAGTGAAATGTAGTCCCATTTGCTGCCTTCCACCACTAAGCACAATACAAACCTGGTTACGAGATGTGGCCAAGTAGTCCGAGATGAAAACGGTTACAGATATAACCAAATTCACAGAAGACATTGACTAACTCATTTCATGAGATTTAGTTTGCTCTCTTCCCTTCCTGTTAAAATTCAGGACTAGTGAAAAAAAATCCCCATCCATAAAATTTAAACTACAAAACCCCTTATATTCAAGTACTGAAAACCTATACCCAAAGTTGGCAAATTCAGCATAATGTGTATTTATTAATCAATAATAAATAAATCAACTGTAAATTCTTATACAAGCTTCTGGATAATGCTATAAGACATTTTGTAAAAGCCGACATATATCTGAACTTTCCACCCTTCATTCCCCTAACTTTTAAAGGAGGGCATCAACTTTAGCACAACATATTTTCCACATTAATTCCTCTATCCTGAGACTTCATATTCACTCTGTTTTATGAGACACAGTGATAACTCTCCTATCATAACATCATTTGAGAGGAGGTGAATAAAAACATGAATGCCAGGAAATTAGGAGGCCAGAGTTTGACAGAAAAACACTAACTACAACAAAATACATGCTAAATGGCAAGCACTCTTTATGCTTGGTCTTTAACAAATGCTACATTAAATACAGAAAGAAAGCCAGATTAGCAGAACTGTGCTCAACTGCCCACAGACCATACCTGCTCTGTGCAATTCTGTGCTTTGATGGAGAGTCTTAAATCATTCTACAAACATGCTTCCATGCGAGGAACAGAAAATCATTATAGCACTTTGATAAAAGGAGTCCTGAATTAAGAACTTGTAATTGTGTCACATCACTTCTAGGTATGATGCTCCCTTCAGCTTTCTCTGCCACTTAATTCTGGGGGCTGGGGAACCAGCAATCTTATTTGCTTTAGTTACACTGCTTCTGGGAGTTAGTACACCTGGTCAGTCTCTTCAGCGTCTTACCAATCCTGTAAATGCTGAACAAAGAAGTGGAGAGGAGTGAGGTATTGAAAATGTGCCTGTTAAACCATGGTCTAGTTAAACAATAATACATAGGCAAGGCAATAGGTCTTTATATTATTCAGTCTAAAGTGTATGATTATAAAAACAACAATGTCTTCAGCAACTCAGAGCAAGGGAAGTAGTTTTAGAGGTTAAAGCTGTTATGCATCAGTTTCAAAATAATACTTAAAAAAATCCACAAAGAGGTAGACAATTTCTTTCCATTATTAGACATCAACGTACACTGAACAAGGGGAAAACTTCATAGCAGTGCTGGACACTATGACCACTGAAGTCAGTTAGAACCTGGCCTTGCAACCTCATTTGTTTCAGCATCATTTCTGCAGGCTTCCTGGAATAAGAGCTCTCTTCATTATACATGTTTAAAGTGTCAGGAAAAGAACAATTTTAATTTCTGAGCAGGGTCAGGAGGAGTTATCACAACACAAATAAAAGCAGCTGCAATATCCTGGAGGAAGAATGGTGGTGTATTCTCTGGAGTTCACTTGATGATTTAGTTATGCTTTGTTTCATGCTGGCACATCTGAAACTCAGAAGCTAAGAATGTTAAACTGGAAACTGCTCTGATGTGCCTACAAATACAGGGCTTTTTTAATGAGTCATTTTCTAGTCCCCTTATCTGGATTCAACAGACACTTAGATCAGACTTGACTGGCTGTCATGTAGCCAGTGTAACATCCACACAGCTCTGGAGGTTTTAGATGCCTATGGCTTATTTTAGCAGAACCTTGATGCCCACAGGTTCTGTGAATTCTGAATTTACTTATTTGATGGCTACTAAGCAACTACACCATACTGTAAATAAAAACCCTAGTCCAAGGGGAAAAAAAAAAAAAGTTCTATAAAGGACGTGAAAAGCCAGGCTTTAGAGTTAAGAATAGACTAATAGGAAATGCTGCCTGAAGGAGAGCAGCAGTTGATACAGAATACTAGAGACTCTGGAAACAAAGTGGAGTAAAAGGACCCAAAGATAGCACTGATGTTACAAACTATCAAAACTCAGCAGCTTCAGTGCACAAAGATGGTAGTGCTGAAGTGAGTAACTGTCTCCAGTGACAGGTGACTTCCTGAAGAATGCGTTACCGTTTCATAAGGACAGCTTTCTTTTCCAATCTCCTTTTTTTTTTTTTTTCCTTCCACCTTCCACTCCTTCTTACTAGAACTCTGCTAAATAATCAGGTCAAGTGGCAGAGGAATAAAATAGTAGAGAGAATAAACTAGTCACATGAGTTCTTACATTTCTTCTTTGCCCTTGTAGAGCATTTATGTTAAAGGTCATGGAAAGTAAGTTTCTATTTGTTCCCATAATTTTATTATATGCAGTAAAGGCATACAATGGTTCTTCTTTGTCAAATGCAGTGTAATGCGTTCCTGTTCTAGAAGGCTGTTTGCTTAGTTCTCCAGTCTTTTCCAATGCTATCAATCTCATACCATGAACAATTTTTCATAGAGAAGCTTCAAAGGTAGTGTTTGTTATTAATTAAGAATAATGTTTAGCAGCTTATTCTGTGTTTCTGTTTACATGGGTCAATTTTTTACATCCTTACTCATAAGATAACTCATTAAAAGCAATGATAAAATTACATTCCAGCTTTCTCGTTAAGAGGTCAAATCTTGATGCCCCAAGTAATTTTTTATTTGGACTGTATTCAATAAAGACACCCACACATACACGTAAAAACAACTGAACAAAAACAATTGCTGTGCAGAAAATCCTATTTTGTTGAAAACTGATCTAACGTAAGTCAGCTTTTATTTAATTATCTGAAAGCCAAATAAGCCTGGCTTAAAATGAGAGTCCAAACAACCTTTTACAAAGGCTTAACTATATTGGTTAAAACACAACTCACGTTGAGCAATACAGTTTGGGCAGGAATAAATACTCAGGAGGGCTTGTAGCCTGTTCAGGAAATTTACTATTTGAAGGTGAACATAATACCCAACAAAAAGGAAGTATTGGCTGCCCAATTTGTGCAACATCAGGAACTAGTCTGCTCAATCAGTGAGCATATTGAAGTTTACAATGACAATAACAGTATAACTCAGGAATGAGTTACAACTCACACGTGACTGACACAACTCACCTCTCCTCTGACTAGGTAGGCACCACTCTTATCCTATCCTGAAATATTATTTTTATCCCCAGCCTGTTTAGGTCCTAAAAGTGACTTCATTGCTCTGTGCTGTGCTAGAAAGTTCGTGCATTGATCTTTCTTTGTGTAGGCTAGCAGTGAGAGTGAATCAGGTGCTACCATAGAAAAAAAACTGTATTTGCATTTTACAAGGAAACATAACCATTAGAAGGTGATTGGGGCTTATGCACTGAGGAGTAATAAAAAGCATATACAGCATTTTGGACCACACTGAGAACAGTCTAGTTAGTGTAAAGAGATCCAGCTTAAATTGTTCAGGCAAAGTTTTCAGGAAGGAAACTGTTTAATTATATACACCATTACCAAATATTCTTGAACCAACTTCAGTTGACAGCCGCTATGGAATACGAGGGATATTTTTGTTGCCATCCTTTGAAGGAAGTGATAAGCTCAGAAGGCATCCTGTACCAGACTTTTCTCCTTTTAACACCCTGAAGGCAAGCTCTTCCTCAGAAGTGAACTTAGTTTCTTGTTTTAGCTTGTGGCAGCTGAGTAGGAACACGGAACATGACCTCCCATGCTGTATCTTTCCTCCAAGCAACCTACTCAAGCTATTTCTGCTGCAGTCCGTTTGTTTCCCAAAAGATCCACTATAATTAGTTGGACACGAGGAAAATCTAGTCAAGATTAAAGAGAGGAAGTCACTGGGACAAATTTGTCTGTTTGTTCAGTTGGCTCATGGTTGGTGGTTTTTTGAGGGGAGGGCAGTGGAGGTTAAGGAGTGAGGGTGCATTGTCTTTTCTTCCTTCTGGAAAGTTATGAAGTGACTGAGAACAAGTTAAACATCACTCAGGAGTGAAAAAGGGAGGGAGATGGGCTCTACTGCCCCAGTTTTCATCTCATTAGGAAGGATAAAAATAGGTCCAATCTGCAAACCTCAAATCCATAATCCACATATGGCAAGAGCTACAGCACACCAAGATTCAGAAATCTGGATTCAGGGATCCAGCCCTAAGAAATCGGTACCATTATATAATATTAAGTCCTACAAATACTAAAAGCAATTCAGTGGAAAATATGAAAGTTGCAGGTAACGGGCATATTTTTATGGCCTCCAACTGCATAGTTAGAAAATCAAGCAGTCCCTAGTGGCCATAGATATAAACAATGAATGAGCTCTACTAATTAGCTTTAACTTACAAGTGCAAATCAGGTTAATTAAAAATAAACTTCACTACATTGCAGCACTGAACACATCCCTTTTCTTAATTCAAGTACAGATGAATGGATACAGAAAATTTGATCTATATGTGTTCGCTGGGTTAATTAAAAGTCAGGCATACATCTGCAGTACCAGACAGAATTTTTCATTTCTATGAGGGCTGTTGGAAACTTGAGATTAAGAAAGATGAAGGAAAAAAGCATCTGATCTCTGTTAAAGTGAAAATGTTCTTTACACCAGGAAATCTACAACACAGCTGACTCACAAAGGAAGTATTAATGACTGCCACACCCTGTCCCCAGCATTGTCTTTCTCTGCAGACCACCGAGTCTTTGGCATGAACAAGTTTAATTCAAGCACCTTACAGTAGTCCAATACCAGAGCAATTTCACCTTTAATGCACTGAGCTACAAACTGCAGAGGTTCAGCCGTGTCACGCAATTAAGAGAGCCTGGTCACAGTAAGCTCAGGGCACAGACAGGGCAGACAGCTGAACACAGCGCCCTTGTCACCACTTCTGCATTCATGGGCTGTTGCTGGGACAAGCCAGTACTGTCTGCCCAAGAACAATCTACGCCCAAACCCAGCCTGTGTTAGCTGTGAGCAGTGCTCTTGCCAGGATGCTGCAACTTGCCTTTGCAGGGATTCCAGCGTGCCGCTGAAGCAGGTGTGCTAGACTTTGCTCTTGTTCCTGCACCATGGGCGTTTGCTTGCAGGCACGAACTCCTTCTTGAATTAGTTTATAATCAACTTCCTGCTTGGGAGAGTAAGCAGCACTGGACGCAAAATGGCTAAGCAAATCTGCACCTCAGTTTTTGAAAATCTTGTTGGCAGAGGTTTTAAATATACCTTCAGGTGTACTGGATTCTCTTTCACCTTTCCAAGAATATGTTTTTTAAGAGACTACAAATGATGCATTCCCCAACATGCTGCATAATCTGTTCATAACAGAGGTGTGCCAGCAAAGGCAGGCAGACCTCCTCCACTGGGGAAGCCCCTAAATCACCTTTCTTAGCACAAATTCAAATATGACCATGTCTTAACTAGCTGGCATCCACAGCTTCACTGGACAACCTCTTCCAGTGCCTCACCACCCTCAGAGTAAACAATTTAATCCTCGTATCTATCTAAATTTCCCCCCTTTTAGTTTAAAACTATTCTCTCTTGTCACCCTTAAAAACTAATCTCTACCTGCTATTTTCCAATATAAAGAAATCTTAGCTAAGAGAAAGACATCTATGATGTGGGACAGCCTATTGGTCTGTCAGTAACCATGCCCAGTTCTGTTTCAGCACTACAGAAGTGTGTGACAGAGCAGATGCAACCAGCTTGATGGTTTTAAAATAGCACTATACAATTTCACTAGGCTAAGAGCTCGAATAGCATTTAACACACACATTCCCATTTATTTCTTAAAGTATTTCCTTGCCAGGTGAGTTTTTCTCAACTCTAATGAGGACTTCAGAAGCAGTTACACAGTCTTTATGTATGCTTTAAGCAGAGGAGAAATGCCAAGAAAGGTAAAGTAATTAGGTCCTTGGTGTGAAATTAGCTGCTAGACTGCAGGCATGGAACGAAGGAGAAAGCAAAGGTTCTGGAGAAAATTAATTCTCATATGCAGTGATCAAGGATATAAACTCCATAGCATCAGGTGATAAAAAAATGTTCCAGCTAGTGGGAGTTAAATAAAAAAAAAAAAAGATAGTAACAGCTAATGACATGTCCACTTCTGCACATGAAACTGAAGGCAGGAAAGTCATTGTCTTAATACCACCTCCCTCTACAGAGGAACAGTCTATATCAAACTACTGTGTGTGTCAATTATCTGCTTAATTGCCCTTATGTGTTACCATATCCAGCTTTTAAAGGGTTGCAATCACATTTTTGCCAGTTGTTTTCCTCAGCAAACAGATCTGTCTATGCTTGTGATGCATTTTTCCCAGCTTTTCACTGTCTTACTCTACAATGCAGTATTTACATTTCATGGCTTGGGTGACTGCTTAATTTCTGTCACTCCTCCACAGCTAACAGAAAATTCCTCATTGCTTACGCATTATAGTTGAAACAAGCATCTCCACACTACTGTCTGTTAAGTACATCAACACAGACTGATCCATAATTGAATTAAATGAGAGTCATTTTTGCTTTGTTTGTAAGGGTAAGTAGAAGCAAAAACTCTTCTGAGAAAACCAGAAAAGATTTTCAAGGTCTATGAGAAAAACAGAGTTAAAGTGGCCCCTTAGGACACATTGCAGCCCAATTACACTGCTATTCTTCAGAAAATATTCGTGCACTGATAGACTCAATAGGATGTTTTAATAGATCTCTGCGCAGGATTGAACTTATAGCTGCACAGGCTCAAACTATTCTGTGCATGGAGCACGGGCAGTGAACAGAAACAATGCTGCACCTGGAGGAGAATCCAGGACTACACAAAACATGCACAATATATTTTGTGGAAGCAACATTACAGAGGCTTATTCTGAACTTCAACGCACAGAACATGTTAATATGCATAATACTTTCCTCCTTCCCAACACGTCTGCATGCCCACTTGAAAATACTGTCCATTTCAAATTTCTGTGTTTGGTTTGGATCTCTGGACCCACGCTTGCTCTATCCTTGATTAAAGGTCCTGATGCTACAGTCTCAGTGCTGTACAGTAACTGTATATGTATCTATTAATGTTGGACACATCAAGAACTTTATATATTTTGAAGGACCTGCTTGTCTGCAGCTCACCTGCACTATTTAAGTACAGGCACACAGAGTAAGTCACACACTTTGGGCACATACTGCTTTCATTGCACGTATATAATAAAATTGTTTTATTTGACAGGCTGGCTGAGCACATCACAGTGTGGTCAAAGGATGAAAATGACTGTCAAACTCTAACTCTAAAATGCATTGAATTTGGCACTATAAGCCTGGTGGCATTATGGGACCGTTTCATGCCCATAGAAAGTTGTGGCGTTATACTGAATCCCCCAGGCCCAGAGCACCTGAGGAATCCTCTCCTTCTCTGGTGAGCTCTGGTGACAACACCAGAACCCTGTAGTACATACGTAAAAGCCATTTCAGAATCTTGGGCCAAAAGTACCGTCATGCATCAACTGATCCTAGCTAACTGCAGAACAAGAAGTTTTCAAGTGTGTCTCTTCTTTTTCTGCAGCCTCAATTTCCTCTGCTGCTACCATCATGGAATACACAACATCATTATTATATCAAAGTTCTTGGTACAAAATTAAGAGAAGGTCTAGATCAGCCAAGGTTTATAGAATATTCAAGGGAGAAGAAAAGGATAGACAACACCATTCTGCAAAATACAACACCACACTTCAAGTTCATTTTTATCACATAGACCAACAATCATTTGAAACACATGAATATGAACTTGTGAGCGTACCTAACTTGTATGGCAACTGCTACCTCACTACTATGAAGTATTTCCTCTTATGCAGTCATGACTCATGGCCTGTGAACTACAAGAATCAATAGTCAGTGTAAGAAACTTTCAGTGCTTTGCTATATCGGGCACTAGAATACAGCCTGTGGCCTCAAGCCCTGGCAAAAGTTCAACAAGTTTCAAGAAAACAGAAATTAATCCTTAAGAATGTCTTTTAGATCCCGTATATGCCAGGACATTACAGCTTGTATGTCATACATTAATTTAATAGACTGTGTATGTGAAAGAAAAGGCACTGCTATGCACAAGTTAACATTTACTAGATTCTAGAACCTGAACATGTATTTTTTTTTTTTTACAGGTTTTATATTTGATATGTCAGATGTGTATTCAGCTGAGGCACATGTCCAGTAAATGTGAAAAAATGCCACCACAGTGTTCAAAATCCACATACCTTGTTTATTTTTTAACCGTTGTTAATTGTGTAACAAGGCTTAGATGGAACTGAAATCTGAGGACCACTATCGCCTGAAGAGATGAATACAGCTGTTTACATTCATGGTACAGACCAAAAGGACATGATTTTGTTTTCTTTGAAGTATCAGGAAGGTTGCAATAAGGTGATACTGTCCTCTACAGAGTTTCCTGAAATGTGACACTGTACTGTTAAGCTACAGAATAGATGGTTCTGAACAGCAACAAAAGAAAATATGCAACACTTTGATCCAGAAAAAAATCTTTGCCTAACATTAACTATTCATTACCTTGATGTGTAAATGCTAAGTGAACCCCCACACCATGCTCAAAGGAAAAATGGTTCATTCAGATGACATACTTAATAAGTGGCTCTTGCAAACTCGAGAAACTCCAAGAATATAAAATCAGGGTAGAAAACATATTATAAAATCTGTAGATTTTAAAGCATTCATTAATTTTTAACAATAGCTTCCTTTGCTATTTGGTATCTAATATTTGTTGAGAAAGACAAATGTTTGAAAAGTGTGCACACAATGCCAAAGAGAGAACCTTTTCAGGTTTTACTGCCTGATGCAGCATATTTGCAGCCTCTGGAAGAACAAGCTGACAGGTTGGGCTGCAAGAGCCAGCAGAATGTATTTCAGCAGTTCAAGGAATTTAATAAATGCTGTTGGTTTTGTAGCTGAAACAACTATCCACATATATATCCTTGAATCTATACCAGGCAGATTGTTCTTTTCCATTCTATATGAGGTTTAAAAAAAAAAAAAAGAGAGAGAGAGAGAATTAAAATGTGCTCAACTTTTACATGCCATTAGGCTACAAAGTGGACAAAATGGAGGCCTCCGAAGTCACGAAGCTCTTAAGTTTTCCTGGCAGCATTGCCAACAAAGAAGTTTGATGCAGTCCCCCTTGGAAATGCTAACTGCCTACAAAAATGGCATGTCCTCTGCCACCACAGGTGAGGCATCGTTCCCTACGGGGAGCCACTCCTGCGCACCCCGTCCCGCAGGCAGCTGTTTGTGCAGCACCCCCTGACCCTTTGGATCTGAAGGGCAGCCGTCCGCGCCTTCCCTCAAAACAAACACACCAAAGGAGGAGCAGAAAGAGCATGCATCACAAGTCTAATTAGAACAAGATTTCTATCTAGAACAAGGGAGTATTTAAAGCTCTGATTTTTAAGGCAAAAGGAGAAAAAGCATTAAAAATAGATCTCACCTTCCTGTGAACTGGCTCCTGACAAGACGAAACCATTGCTTCTGGAGTCTTCTCGATTCCCCAGCGGCCAGCAGTTTCCAGGCGGCTGAATCCCACAGAGCCCCACCGGCCCCTTGGGGTGACAGCCTGGTTCCTGGTTCTGTCACAGCTTCGGAGGTACTGGCTGTGGACACCTGGAGCCTCCCTGCAGCCCACTGCATCTCAGACCTTGTTTGGAGGTGTTGCCTCTCCCCACACGAAGATTCCAGAAGGTTCTTTTCCCTCCCTTGCCAAGCCTTCCAGAAGGTTCTCTACCCCGCCCGGCCTTCTAGAAGGTTCTCTCCACACACCCCTCAGCACAGGGAAACAGCGCTGAGGACCAGCCTTCAGCAGGAGGGTCACAGCTCACCATTTGCACCTGCAGGCCGCCTCCCTATGGAAAAGAGCAAGTGCAATGTGGAAACCTGTCCCCATTAGTCCCTAATACACACCGTGAGCCCTTGAGGAAGGCAGGTCAGAGAGCTCCTTATGTAATGGCTGCCGTGTGCAGACCGGCAGAGGCACAGAGGAACGAGAGATGTCGAATCTCACCAGAAGCTTTTGCTTTCTGCCTATCTAACTGCCTTTCAAGCCACAAATTAATTTACTGAGGTATATCTTACAGACACCACTTCTCTAGATGTTAATGATGCTCCTGCCTGCCTGCCTATGTGTGCTGTCAATGATAAAGCGTCTCTCTGTGAGGCACTGAGCTGGTGGGCAGTGAAAGCGTCTGGATCGATGGCTTCCTCTGCTTTGCTGCCTCCTCTGGTGCTGGACCCAGCATTCTCTGCTTCATTTGGCATCAGAGGGATTAAAGTCAAGGCTGCTTTCATTAGTGATTACATCTGAAATATATCTGGAAGAAAAAAATCCTCTATGTTCAGTCCCAAGATGTTTAATGTTCCTGGGAGGCATCAGTTGGGATGGTTGCTAAAAACCTACATTTAAATAGCTGTATCAATTCTGTTCCATCCTTTGCTCTTAAATGACTGAAAAGTGGAGGTCATTAAGAACAGGCTTCTCAGAAGTGCTGAAGATTCACTATTTCACTGCCTCTGAAGAGTGAATCCCCTCTTCCTGCAAAGCCAAAGGAGGCCATTTTGGAAGAGGACAGGCCAGGGGAGATTTAGGGCAGCCAGCTGACAGCCATATATTTGGTTGCCATTGCTTTTTATGTAACCGCAGATGTGAAAGCACCCACCTAACTCCTTGTCGGCACTGCAGTGAATACTCTTTAATTTCAGAGCAAGTCTAGGCAACTCCTCATGCTTCTTTGAGGCTCTGAGAAGTAGGTCCCTGAGGAATTCTGTACATGGTATTCATGCTGCTGCTTTATTTGACAGTTTAATCTGGATGTTTAATGTATTTTGTCTGTTTGTTCTTTCTCTTGAAATGGCAGCCTGGCATTCCCTCTCACTGCTGCTCTGAGTCACAGGGCTTGCAGGTGTATGACTGATGGCCATACCTACCGTGTTGTCTGTGTAGCTTTCAAAAACAATGTGTTTTTAGCTATTAGAATACATTATAGCTTGGCACACTCTTTGCTATTGATTTAGCATGTGGAGAAGGAGTCAATAGAGTCCCTATATGAAATTGAATACCACACATTTTATTTACCTTTCATCTTGAACCACCTTTCCCAGAGTAAAAATTTAAAGTGCATATACAGCGTGGCAAATAGCCAGCTTTCAAAATTACTGTCTTGTCTGCAAGTGGATTAAGGATTCCAACTGTAAATTACTTTTTTTTTTTTTTTTTAAAGTCACTCCAGAGTGCAAGAAGTTCTTCCTGATTATTAAAAAGTATTTTTGGTACTGAATATTTGGAGACTGGCAACACAAAGCAGACAAGAATTTTTATCCAGACAACACTATGTTTGCTTGCTTAAAACATAAAAATTGCTTTTGCATACTTAGAAAATTCTTAGAAATACTTATTCTAATACATCTTAGGTTCCCCTTGCTTTAACAGCACCCTTTTTTTCCACAGCTGAACAACACTGACAGCTGGCTACTACTGTGGTTAGGATTCAGACAACATAACTTTGGCTGCAGGTATCTAATCTAAACTATTTTTCAGAAATCCTGATCTAGTTCCTTCCTAACTAAGAGAGAGATTAGTATATTTATAGGATAGTTCACGCACTTGTGAAACAGTTGGACTTAAGGTATCTCTGGTTGTGGCCATTTATCTCCCAGGAATGTAAATGACAACTAGACAACAAAAGTTTGGTGACATGAACCTACACCTCAGTTCTCTGCTTTCACATAAAAACCCTGAATATGTATTTCAACTTGCTGGTTTCAAATTGCCTACCCTAAACTACGGATAACCTCACATGAACCTTATGAACCTGTGCTATTTCCTTTATCCAAAGATAATCAAGCCTCAGCTTGTATCTCTAATGCTAAATGATTTGGGTTGGTGCTCTGAGGAAGCTCACAGATTAGATGTGACACTAAATGTCACACTAATGGGGCTTTATACATGCATAGGATCTCACTCATAGATCAGCTGGAAATTTCCCTGAGACAAATTGGAAATGGCTTTAGGATTTTTCTTGATCTCAACTATGTGGGATTATCCAGGTATATTTTACCTGCTCCATAGCATATCATAACAAGGGTCCAAGGTACTTAAGATAACTGCTGGATTCTGCAAGTAATTAAGTGTATATTTCTGAAGAGTAAAGTCCTTCAGTCTAACTGAAGTGTTTGGTTTTGAAGTAGAGGTACTTTATTATAATATAAGGCACAGAGGACTCGATCATTTCTTCTGGTCTTAAACCCCAGGAAACACTGTAGAATAAAGCTCATTTTCTTGAGTGGAAATTTGTACTCAGATAACCAGATCAGCATTAGGGAGATTGGGATTAATTCAACAATTTGTTTTATGATTTAACCTTAGTCTACCATTGAGATATTTTGAAAGTGATTTGATAGTGGTATTGTTTTTAGCTTACTGTAGTAACAGTACAGTAG
Source organism: Cygnus olor (assembly GCF_009769625.2). Taxonomy (NCBI): domain Eukaryota; kingdom Metazoa; phylum Chordata; class Aves; order Anseriformes; family Anatidae; genus Cygnus; species Cygnus olor. Next base: position 36,647,988 of record NC_049172.1, on the reverse strand, counting down.
CTTTACAAATATGCTTTCTTGATTTTATCATCGCTTAATAACAACCATCTCCTTCCAAACAGATATGGTTGGATTCTATGTATTTACTTCAACCTTTCTGACTTAGAGACGTAATAGGAATCTCCCTGTTTTGCCTAGGGTAGCCACTGGGTTTATGTAAAACTAAATACTTTACTTTTCATTTATGTTCTTTCATCTGTTGTGATAAGATTGTACGTGACATAGAACAAGCGCAGGTTTTTTTTTCTTATTTCCATCTTTTTGGGCTATCATTTCTCTTGTTCTTTGTTATGATAAGTTCAGACATAACTTGCTATAAAACTATTTGTAGGGAAAATAAATGAATTATCAACTACCTACTGACACAACTAAAAAACATTGAAGTGGAATAAAGAAATGATCCATCTTAAACTCAGTAATTTTTAAATTTAGTAGTCTTAATACCTATTTGTGAAAGAAATGCAAACATCCAACTTCCTATTGGAAAACATATACTGATGCATGGAATTTATCACAATTCTTTCAGCTAATCAAATGAAATAAAGTATTAAATTTAGATTGCAGTCTCAGAACTGATAGCAATGTATTAGATCTTGTATCATTTGCAAAATCTCAATACAGTTAGCAACTTGGAAAACTGTGATCAGTAGTCTTTTCACTGCTGAGGTCTACTTCTCAACCTCAGGAATATATTATTGCAACGATGGTAATTTGCTGTAGAATAAGGCACAGAGAAAAATGTGTGAGGTCTCTCTATTCCCACTGGTGCACAATATATATACATAGTTATGAAGAAAAATATATATTACTGTGCACTACACTGATTGCCTTATACTTTTGCCCTTTTGCTTTATGTCCTTTTCCAGACAGTGGAGGAGGATGAAAATTATCAGCCAATAAAAACTGTAGCAAATACCAGACAAAGTAATAGAGGAGTTCAGCATACCTGCCGGCATTCCAAGGTCAAGCTCTTGTGACTCAGATTGCTATTGGAAAACAAAGTTGCATAGGTACGAACCTCCAGCTGCTTAAAATATGGGTAGATATAACACATTTCTATCTAGTTTGTGTGCTGAACTGGAATTTAAGTTGCCTTAATTGCTATTCATCTTTATTTTGGTGTTTCAATAATGCATTACATTAATAGCAGATATTATTACACATTTCCTTCTCATACATGGTCATGTACTGAGCAGTGCAGTGGGATAAAATGATTGAAGAAACTGTTGAAGTGGAAAAAAAAACTTCACTAGCATACAAGAGGGCTGAGGTTGCATAATTATATTGCTATTATAGTTTCTAAGTTTTAAGCATGCTGATATCAAGGATACTTAAAGTTTTCCCGATAGATTTAGTTAATTTTCCTATTTTTTTCATTTGCTTAATATTCATTTTCAGATAGAATGAGAAGTGTTTTTCACTTCCCATATAAGTGTAGATTGTATACCTAAGGTATTTCTGACCTATGTATCTAACAAAAGTTGAAAATAAGGAGAATACCAAAATAAACAAAACAGACCTTTCAAAATGAAATCTAGGACAAAAGTAGAATAACACAGAGTAACATATCTTGTATTCCAAATTAATCATTTATTTGCTTAACTATTATGAAAATTTCCATAAAGACTTCACCAAAATCCTGGATTGTGTATTTATCTAAGAATGTCATTTACAAAGCACATTTCTGGTTATCTTGTTGCCAAATGTATTGTTCCATTTGTATTCCATAAGCATAAATTAACTTGATATTTGTTGGGAGCACAGTTTATTTTTACAGCATGTATTACTTCAAAATTTTATCGGAGGGCTTGGTAATTTCCCACTAAAGGGTAGGTAAAGAGTGCGCCCACAATTGTGAAGCTTATTTATGTTCATCCTGCCTTGGATGTAAGAAGTAAGACTGAGTTAAAGAAATGGAACAGAACCATCAGAACAAAACGTGCTCTGTAACTGATGAATAAAACCAATGTGCATTTTGAAGAAGGAAAGTGACAATTACACCTGACATTTCCTGAACTGCATTTGATTATCCTGCAGAACATTAGGTGGGTAGATTCTGATCTTTTTGGCTCATGTTTAGTACAATTTTGTTACAGGTTCCAGGCTTTGCTTATCTCACTGGAATTCATGACATAACCTCGCCTTCTCAAACTTTCATGAAACCTCATTTTAAAACAACCTTTTCAAGCCTCAGAACAGCAGTTGTTCTACTTAACATAGCCTCCATCTGAAAAGGCTAATCTGCCGTATTATCCCTACTGTGTAATAAAAGCAGATATAATTCCTGATAGGCACGGCTGATGAGCCCAATTCAGAGAGCCTACATTTTACTGAAATGCGTTATATTAAAATTGGCTAAGCCCACCAAAAGCAAAGCTGTCATGCAGAATTTCCTCTTGGTGAATCTGATCCCTGCTTTGGAGGTTTCATCTAGTAGCTTGACTTGTACACAATATTCACTGAGCCCACATTTACTTAATTTTTAAAGAGCACTCTATTGAGCAGTTCTGCACGTGCTTGAAGAAGTTTGTACAACAGTTCTCCTAGCCCATCCAGATTTCCAAGTTATTATACACACATGAAACAAAAGCAAGAAGCTACATTATCAAAAATTCTGATGGGGGGGAGAATAAGGTACAAAAAGATTCATGTGGCATCATACCTATATTCCTTCACAATAGAATATAAACCCTGCTGCAACCAAAGCACCATAATCAGGGAGAGCTCTGTGAGAAGGCTCATCCAGTACAGGCCCTTACATTGTTCCCTAAGTATCAGCTTCCTGTCACTGTTGGAACCATGGTGAATGTAGAAGAATGTTTGGCCCTGTTCTTACCTCAATTTTCTTGTTATGACTCTCATAACAGGCTGTATATAAAGTCCAGAAGCCAAGAGGAGGGTAGAACAAGACAAAAGGTCACTACTCTTAGTAGACTGAAGGATTATGACAGCTTTTATAATCCACAGAGTTGCGATTACAAACTGAAAATTTCTACGTAGGATTATTAGATGCACACAGTTCCAGGCCCAGCAAACATGCAACTACACTTCATCCAAACCAGCCTCCCTGACTGAGGCATGCAGAGCTATTAGTTAATCTGCATTTCAGCAGACAATCTCATTTATTGTGATTGCTAAGGCTCCATAACATCAGTAGCTCAAGGGCCTTATGCAATCCATCGGCCTTTGGAAGTATTTAAGCCCTTGGTGCCCAAGTGGGCTGATACAAGGTTCCAAATGTGGATCTGGCTGCTGCAAGTAGAGCACACCCAGCACTAGAGAGCATTAAAATACCAGTTTCCTAACTAAAAATAAAACAAAACAAACCAAGATGCAATCACAGCAATTGAAATACTTGAAATAGTTTATATTTCTCAAAACAGAAAAAAAAAAAGCATGAAAATCCTAGTCCTGGATATGTGCATTACTCGTATAGAAAATATCCTAGAGTATTTTCCAGCTCTAAGTAGTAGCCAGGTGGAAAAAGAATCCATAATTAGTAAATGTGCCCTTCAGGGCACTAAGCATAGTGAAGAATAATTTTGTGTCAACATCACTGTAATTATAAGACAAATTCATTGACTCAGTCACAAGAGCTTCTCTTCAAAAACCTGTCACTTCATAACAGCTTCTTTCTCTAGATGCCTAACAGCCATGGTAACTGGAAGTTGGACGTAGAGCACAGAAATTGGTGAGAGTTATCTATCTGCAATGCTGGCTTTGCATAAGTTGGTATCAGGTATGTATTCTGCTTCACGTTCTTTAACAGAACAATTGGGAGAATTTTTTGTTTTTGTTTTTAACTCTAAAATTCCTCTTTGTGCTCTTGGTTATTTTGGTGTGTGTGTGTATGCAGACTTGACAGGCAGTGTAGTGCCTGCCTTATTACTGCTAGAAGTTGTAGTATTTTCTTTTTAATGATGTCCAAACAAATTATCTGTTAAAAATAGACTGCATGGTAGCTCAGTGGGAAACAGAATTTAGCAGGCAGAAGATCAAAAGGAATTAAGTGCCAGAGCTCTGGCCTATGTGCTCATAAAAATTGATTTGACTTAATAAGTTTAATGCAAAAGGGAATTGCATTCTGTGCACTGCTTTCCTGTTGATTTTTAAAGAGTGTGGGAGCACATCTTCCCTGCTGATGTCCATTAACTACGTCCATGAATACATAAATATAAATTGGGTTCTTCACTTCTTTTTCTTTCTTTTTTTTTTTTTTTTAAACTCTTATCAGCATTTTATAGCTAGGCAAACTAACTGGATTTACGCAAAAAAACTGCTAACAGCTGCTATTTTCCATGCTCACTTTTTTCATTATTGATATTAAAACAGTAAAAGCCCTCAATGTTACTGACTTATATTTTGCAATATCTGTTTCAACAAAGTATGAAGGTATTGTATCATAAGTAGGTAAAAGCAGCCACGTTTATCAGCAAGTAATCTTACTGATATTTTGGTTTTATATATTTATTTACTTGTTGTTTTTCAGTGTGATAATTAGTTTGTTTTGCATCAAAAGTTCCTATGGAAGAGTATAAAACCTAAACCCGAAAGTTCTACCTGTTCATATTTGGTCTTCTAATCAACTTCTAAAAGATTGTTCTGTCTTTAGATATGAAATGGAGAGACACAATGCTTATAAACCACAAAAAAAGATTGCCCCAATGCATTCTTGCACTCAATTCTTACTTTCCTGGTTAAGTGCTGTCCTGCTACCTTGCTTTTGTGAGAGCATACAAAGCATTATGACCAGTTTTCTGCAAAATCATTTTGCTTGTATGAGAATGTGTGTACCCAGTACCTGCTTGGCCAAACAGCCACTGCTTTTAAACAATCCTGTTACTTATTCATTGCAATAGGACTGTAGCTGCTACCATTGTAGCTGCTACCACAGTCATGAAGAAATTAAATATTCCAACTTCGGTAGTATTGGAAGCGAGGACAAAGGTTTAATGTAGTCTAAACCCCATAGCTTAGGTTAAGACATGACTTTTTTATCTTCCCTATCTGTCTGTGACTAGACTCTCTGCTCCTTGATTTTCTTACATTTCTGTATCTGGTGAGTGTTTGATATAGATCCCATAGCCTTAACTCTGAATTCCGTCATGTAACCACTTAGCCACAGAGCTGCTATACTCACGAGAGTCCAGGCACCACAGTGTGGTATCCAGGGCCGGGGTGAGAGGATGGTTGTTACCTGCCTCTTGCTCCCCAACACCGAAACATCACGCATGGAACAGACTGGTATGAAGAGTGGGATTTACTGAGAAGTTTACTGAGTTTCAGACACTGAACTGTAGTACTGAACCCCAGCTGAGGCTGGTTGAGAGCATTGTAATAGTACAGATCAGGCTGCAGAATATGGCTGTTGGAGTCCAGTCACAAGTCTGTTGTACTTTAACATGAGTACAATCTTTGTCACAAAGACTTAAGTCTGCATATGGAAACAGAACCAAGTCATATTACCAAATTTATGAACATCTTTCTAACACGTCCTTTGTCATTATTTCCTGATATTCTGGTCTCGTGTGGAAAACACAAAGAGCCAAACAATGATTAACTTGGGCTTCTACAGCCTTCCCCTTAACACCCGCTACACCAGGCATTAAATTCAAACAAAGGGCTGAGAATCTACCTTGGTTTATCCTTCTGCAATTTAAGTAGCACCAGAGAAAACAATGTCTTAGTTATGTGATGTACTTTCATTTCATAAGTGCCCAAACAGGTTGGAAACCTACATCTTACAAACAAATGCAGCTCCCAAGTAGCTTGTAGGTTTTTGAATATTTTACTGCACATGCCCCTTCTAAAGAGAACATGATAAAGGCATATATTCTCTTCTAAGTACAAGTTCATCAGACAGTTAACTATTAATCGCAATCATTTACAGGAAACCACCATCAAGTTTTATGTGTACTGAAGCAGAATTCACAGAACACTAACATGAGCAAGCCCTTGTGTGGTGTCTTCTAAAAAAAAAAAATGTATTTGCCATTCACATTTGTGAACCAACCAAAGCCCAGGAAGACGAATGCTTCTGAACCCTCTCTAAGAATCTAGTATTTGGTGTTAACTTCCTATGTGAAGTGCCCCGTTTCTGATTCCTCTCTTGTGAATGACGACTCGAGGATCAGATCTTAAACTTTTCTCTATTTCAAAATCTGTTAAGCTTTACCCTGAAAGAAAATCTCTAAGGAAGGATATCATCCAAAAGGAGAATTCTGCTCTGACCATCAGTGCATATGTATGACAGTCCTAATTCTGTTCAACTCAGCAGTTTAAACTGTTTTGTCCTGTAAATCACAGCAATCACAATTTATTCTTACATCAAAAGGATGCCCATGTGGATTTTGCTGGAGAAAGGTGAAACAAAGAAACATTGGGCATACTACAGGTCCCGCTAAAGCTTTGTTCATGTGCACCTTTGTGCAACACCTCCAATGGCAAAAAAGTATTCAACTGCTAGAAATATCAACAAGTTCAATTTTAAACTGATCTTACCAAACTACCATTTCCCATTCTGCAGTTTTACTATCAAAATTAAGTGTATATATATGCATGTATACATATATATGCATACACATAAAAGTATGTGTACACATGTATATGTATACACATATATATACGTGTGTATATATATATATATACACACACATTAAAAAGACTTAACTGCTCTTTAAATTCAACTTCTTATCCCAGTTCATTCAGAAACTATTTATGTTTTCTCCACTAACAATACCAAAATCTTTCCTGCAGCAGAGCAAGTGTACATCTTGTTCACTTACTGGGTTAGGACAGTACTTGGACAGCCTACATAGAAATGCATAGGGTTGATTTACGTGGGTAAAGCAAGCAGAGCACAACCCAGTTATTGTCTAGAATATTATTGCTCTTAATTCAATTAATAGTAGTTGTCACAGAACTACTAAAGGCTGAGATCCACAGAAGACTCAACAGGAAGTACACAGCAGAGCTCTCACTGACTTGACTAGAAGAAGTATTTGCGTTAGAAATTCAGGGCCAACAATGGATGGCCCAGTGCAGATTGCTGCAGACTATGGTTCCAAAAATATCACATCATACTTCTACTCAAACACGTCCCAAAAATACCTTCGGAAAGTGAGGTGGCAAAAGTATATTTTTACTATCATGCTACTCCACTCTCTCATTAGAGTTGTAGGTTTTTTTCTGTTATATTGTCATGAGAAAAAAAGTGCTTCCTAGTTGACATAGAAGATGAAATCTGTAAGCATGCAAAGTGAGACAAATTATTATTATTATTTTTAAAGATTGTCACTTTTATTAGTAAGAGACAAATTTTTTAGGCTGAATACTAACAGGTACCTTATAACTTATTACCATAATAATCATTAGTTCCTGGTGCTTTCTAAAGATAATCAAGAACCCTGCAGGTAATTAGCACCTCACTGGATTTATCAGTGTAAAACAACTGAACATACAAACATAAATACAAAAAGTAAATGATGCAACAAGCTTCTAACCATAGTACTAATAATACAGAAAGTGAGCCACATTTTCTATATGCCCCAAAGAAGATTTCTCTGCTACATTTCAGCCAGGCATGGAGAACTTACTTACCTGTTATGGAGTAGACAAATCATATAAATCTAGTTATCAACAACAGATCAATCTTTCCCAAGGTCTGGAATTGCCACATCACCTTTTTAATGGTCTTCATTTTGAAAGATGTTGATTCCACCCGTACTACACTGAATACATCTAAATAGATGAGTAGCTATGTGAAAGAGGTTGCCTTGCAAGCATGTGGATGTTTTGTTTCGCTTTAACCTACCTGGTGTTGAGATGAAAGTTGTAGTGAGGCTAGAAATAATAAGAAGAAATAATTTATGGCCATCTCAGACTTTTTACTGTGGGCTTTGACTAATTGAGAAGGGAATCCACCCTCAAAATCATGCACAAGCTGCCCTCCCTCTAGGCAACAACACTATCATGAAAATGAAAAATGAATAACAAAAAAAGTCAGAAACATAAAAAATAAACATCACATTTATTTAAATAAAAATATACACATAGTGTACAATGGGCATGACTTACAGACAGCAACGAAACAAAAATGCTAAATCCTGAAGTATAAAAAGAGTTGAATTGCTTAGTTGTGCTTCATTTCTCTGAACAATCACAAAACATAAAGTCCAATTAATGTTACTTATACATAGCCCCACATGCTCCAGAGTGAGACAGGAACATTACAAGGAATAGCTACACCAATGAAAACAAGTACCAAAGTAACTCGGGATTTTAGAATTTTTGACATCAGACCTTTCATAAACAAAAGAGAATTGCTGAAAACTTTTAAAGCACTTTGCATGACAGATAGAAAGTGTACACAACACCACTGTGAATAGTTAGAGATATAAGTTACAGCAGCATCACCCAAATCCCACCACTCCAAACCCCACAGATTCTGAGCAATCAACCATTACACTCCAATTTCTACCATAACTCATGCTCCTTGTCAGCACACAAACTCTAAGCTTTATGCTTCAGCTCTTTGGAATATGGATATATTGGTTCACAAATTCCTTCTTCACAAATTCCTTCTATCTATTTCACCTATTCTGAACTTTTTTTTTTTTTGAGCAAATGGAAGTTTTTAATCTTGGATCATGAGCATTATGCTGAAATTTATTGTTATGGTGTGTTATTATTCAGATAACAGAGTGGGAAAAACATTTGAGTGCTGCAGAGTGTAAGCTGACTGTTCTGGCAACAGAACTGAAAATGTGATGCATAACTAGGGAAAAAAACGATGTTCTAGAGACTGAAGTCTAGGAGCTTTTTTTAAAAAACGCAGTTCTGTGATTTTTTACTTTTTAACATGCAATTTACAAGGTAAGTTCATGTTTTAAAGAACAGTAAATTATGTTAAGAGCTTTGATTGTAAACATCTGCTTTTAAGCTGCAAATAAGTGAGATGCAAATTCACAGATGGGGCACTGCCTGTACAGCACAATTCCTCTTTACAATAAAAAAAGCATAAATAGAGACATCATTGGTTTCAAGTTTACAACGTAGCCAACTGACACAATATATGTTTAAGTTCATTAACTGATTACATACATTAATTCATACAAGTAATTTTGCTGCATGGTCATTAATGCAATTTATCACATCTGTTGCTGTTCAGTGCATTTCCTGCTTGTTATAAGCTGACCATAAGATTTCCTGAAACTTGTGTTAAAGCTAGAAATAACATTAAGCTTATTTTCTGAAAATCATAATAGGCATATTAAACAGTGGGCTTCAAAATGCTATGTTCCATTTCGCACCTAAATATTTAGAGATGATTTAAAATACCATTACATTTTAAACCACTTAAAATAGGTGAATTTTCATCCAATTTGATTGTTTTAGACACAAAGTGTTTGTTAATTTCCTTATTTAAATTACAAAAAAGCAAGAATTTGGACAGTGCAAAATTAACATTGCAAAGGATTTCATTAAGGCTCCTTTCCAGTTAATACTTAGTTTCAGCTGTCCTCATATTTTTTCCTTGTAACACATATTGCTACCATTCCAGCAAAATATGCAAGTTCACACAGACGAAATCAGATAACAATTAAAAATTTGTTTCCTAATTGCTCCATAAAAGCTAAAATATAAACATTAGTAAGAACATATTTCAAATTCCCCAAAAGAAAAGTTCAGAAGAAAAAAGACCTGCCTGCTTAGTAAAGTCAGGCCTGTACATGCTACATATTAATTATAGCAGTATTGTCATTATCTCTGAGAAAAAAAAAAAACTTGAACTTTCCATTTCTCATTTTTTTTCAGACATTTTATACCAGCACTCTGTTTAGATGCTATCCTGTGGTACAAAAGCAATAAGTATGTAATGCATTGTACAAATATTCAAAGTTGGTAGCTCTCATTTCAGGTTTCTTTGAGGCAGTTCCTGATGACCTTAGTTCTACAAGTAATATCTTCCATGAGTAAGACAAGATTTGGCTTTAGATGCAGATATATTTTTGATTGTTCATCTTCTAGCCCTTGAAAATTGCTCTCCCATCAGAACAGATTATTTATCTTACAAATCTTTAAAATGGAGCTGATATGGAACACTTTCCATGCATATGCTGCTAAGATCGGTACGTTTCCCCTAACCCTGTGCAAACAAATGGTGCATATTGCTAATAAAAATTTGCTTAATTCTACTCCACTGATACTCACAGTGATCTACAAGGACATATGCAAGACCTCAGCTGTTCAACTCCTCTGTTGGGCATTCAAATGATAGACAGGGGTTGAAGTGTCTTCTACACAGGGTGCTTATACTTGAATTAAAGTAGCTATCAACCCTCAGCAAAAACAAAAACAAATCTTTGTTTCTCTATAATAGGCAAACCAGAAAAAAAAAAGGTTTTGAATCCATGATTAACTGACAACTCAGTTTTGGTGAGAAAACCTCTGCCTGCATAAAGTGATATAGGCCCATGGCAGGCGATGATAGAACAAAGGAATATTTGAGCCTGTTTCAGTACTGAAGCAACAAAACTCTTCGAGTACAGTTGGAACTGTGTTAGGTTTTAAAAAGGTGTTTGTGACCTACAAAAAGACATTCCAATGAAAAAACTGTCATGAAAAAGTTCAGTCTTATTTAACACAAAATTCAACCTACTCTTCTGTAATGGTCCAAGCCCAATGGAATTTTACTGCAGTACACTGATTTCATTTTTTTCCTAATCATCTTTAACAAATAACAGATCTAATTTCACAAGAATATGCTGGGTGTTACTGTTAAAAAGGACAGCAATCTAATGCGTTTTTTTCTTTGTTTTCCCTTTTTTTTTTTTTTAAATGTGGCTCTACTACTGAAAACATTTTAAATATAAAGGTAACATGAGAGTCACAATGGCAATTTATAACCCTAGTGTGGTTTAAAGGCTAAGGTTAAATCTTGAAAGACTGTTTTCCTAGTAAAAGGAAATCTATAGAACTTCATATTTTTGAACTTGACAGAATGCCCATGGGGCTGAGATAAAGAACTATAAGAACCTATAGTACCCACCAGTGAATACTGTTCCCACATAGAACTTTACAGATTATTTTGGAATTACTGTAAGAAAGGCCAGCATTCTCGATTATATATCTTTGGGATTATTTCAGAGGTGTGTAAGGAATTTACCACTATTTCTAAACTGTACATGTAAAGTTTCCCTAAATTAATAATAATAATAAACATGGCAGAAAGGAAAGTGAGGGCTAGTGCAGCAATCAGACTGACAGAACAGAACATTACTTTCCTAGGAAGACTTATGTTCCATAAACCTGCAAATAAAATTTCATACAGATAAGCTGTGTAACATTGAAACGCACACAAATTTATACACACATCCATCCACCCACTGAGTAGTTACTACTTCTACTGATACATGACCGGAAAAATCAAGGCATTATATTCTCATCTGCCTGAGAATATCTATGATGCAATGCCAACTCTTCTGACATCTACTGCTGAAGTAATACATTTTAAAAGAACAAAGTCAATCATGACAGAACGTTATAAAAATGGAGACATACAATACAAATAAACAAATGCAACAAACCACTGTTTAAATGACCTACTTCACTTTGGAAAAGTATTCCAATTAGTTAAGTATGCTGGTATAGTTGAATTCCTGTCTTCGCTAAAATCAATGACTATTGAAATGAGGATCTCTTCCTGAGGTTCTCCTACATGCCCCAAAGCCTTATCTTAAAGGTACATAAAGATGGGTTTTTATCTTAAAAATATATAAGATGGGTTTAATTCTATTCACATGAAAGATCATTTCTAAGTAACCACCCAATTAGAGTTTGCAAGATCAGGTGCTTAAGTAAGCATTTTTACTAGTACAGTTACAGATTTATACCCAATAATGGGTATTAATAGGTTAAAAAGAACAAATTATATTTCACTGTGCATCAATGTTTCTTTGTCTTCTGTAGGAGCAAATAAACATTAACACCTCTTTATCCATAGCAACTACAATTTCCTACAGATATCCAAGTTCCCAATGCAGTTTCATTTGGGTAAAATTCTCATATTTCTGCTTTAGATATTTTTTTCTCAAAACGAATGCATTACATAAAGGTCAGTAACCAGTGAAAACTTGTTTTTTTGTTAACTGTATTTCTCTCTGGGGGGCAAAAGGCAGCAATAAATAGATACAATTAGAAAACACAAATGTTCTTTGCAAGACAAATTTCAGGACTAACACAAGCTAGCAGAAGCATTAACATTCTTTTTTAAAGCTGATAGTTGTTCTTTATCCTGGAGTGTCTACACACAGCATTACAAATTTTATATAAATCAGTGGTAGCTAACTAGTCCTAATACAGCAGGTTACTCTAATTATAACATTTATCTCAGGCTACATAAAAACATGCATGTTTTTTATAGCCTAGAGATACATGAACTCCTATATATACAAATCATTTTACCTACCACTACAGAAAATACAGTTTTAAGAGTTTACTGTAAGCAGGAACATGATAGGTCATATTCAGGTCACCTTACGTGAAGAATTATTCCCCCTGATTTCAACGTGATTTATGTGCAAGAAAAAGTGAAATAAGTGGTATTTGGCTCAGGTGCAGAAAGCCGAGAATGATACATTCAAATGAACTGCAGGGAATGAGAACAGAATTACCAAAATTACAGTCTGTAATTACTGAAAATATATTGTGAAGTTACCATACTTACGTAAGGAAGCTAAATGTAATGACTAAAATTATATTTAGGCCAGGTATTAATATTTGCATCTTTCATAAACAATTCTAGGAGGATTTAATTATTCATGATCAAGACCTCAGTGCTGCACTGGTTCCAAAAAACACTATTTCTGGCAGGAAGAGACCCCTTAACTCAAATCTCGGGTTTTGGTTCAGAGACAGAATGCCACCCTCCAGACTGATAACATCAGTTCATAATGCAAATGGCATTTCCCTTTTCAGTCTGCTGTCAAACTATCCAACAACCTAATTCCAGCTGGTTGATGAATCATACTAAGCTTCAACTTCAGAAGGAAAAGTTGAATATATTAGGTTTTGAGAATATTCAGTCCACTAATATTTCATATTTTATTTCATGATGACTAACTCTAGTTATTTTCATGTAAAATGTTAAACCTGATAAAAATAACACCTCAACTGGTTACACATTCCCAAGTAATAAGTCATAAACAGCAATTTTTTATATTCACTAATGAGCATCAATGTATGTTCCTGATTACATATTTGTTAAACTTAGGTGTCAGCTTTTCCATATGTCCCTTCTGGAGGTCTGTAGTACTTTGGGAAAGCCATCAGCTGTATCATGTTGAATGCATACTTTCTGCATTTGACATTCTTCAGTACATTCTCTATGCGGCATCCTTCTCTAGTGAAAGGGGGGAAAAAGTACAACTTCATGAAACACAGAATAAATAAATAAGCTTTATTTGTTCATTGCAGAGTTTCAGCAACAGTTGAAGTAAAAATAACAAAGATTCAACTCTACATTTTTGTTTTCCACAAGTGATGATACATCTTACAAAATTAAATCTAAGGCCAGGCCCAGTACAGTTATTGCCCTCAGAAATAGGTGATAAGATTTTTTCCCCTAATATATTTGCCCTTGAGGTTTAAGGTTCAGTTAAAAAAAATTAAATAATGATACATTTTAATTCCAGAAATATATTTGCCTTTTATACCTTCTAATACTTTTTCAAATTGTTTACTGTATACGTGAGAGTACATGTTGCCATAAAAATGCGTATTCTAGGAATAAGGCATTTTATTAAAGTCTGGCCCTATAGATTTCTGAAGGAAAGTTTTGTCTCTGCTTCATTTCTCCTATGTTCAGCTTTGCAATGAAAAAAAGAGAGAATGGCTTTTCAAACAGCCCAATCCAACTCTCTGCTTTATAAAGGAAGGATGTTTGTTCACGTACAGTACAAAAGTCACAAGTGCCAAAGTGGTGCATCAAGACATAAACAGGACTTAGTTAAAAAGAATATAAAAGTATCTTGAAAGCAAAAGCAACTAAAGCAACAATTACAAACAGGTTAATTTAATTACAAAACAGAACTTGCTCTATTCCAGTTGGTTACTTGACAGAAAAGGGTTAGTTGTAGCAAATAAATAACCATTTCTTGAACAAAAAATATCCCATCAGCTGATAATAACAATGAAAATAACACAATGAAATTAAGTCTTACAAACCACCACCCTGTAATATTGGTCTGGGGGTTAGTCTGCATTGTGCAAATCCATTTTTAATTTTGTCATACTAGTTACTCTGGAAAGAGGGGTTCAAGCATTCAGGATTCCACATCTTCTTGTATACACAGTGACAGCATTGTTAAGTGGGCTTTCTTTGAGCTAATTACAGTGGGAAAGCTTTACCATGGACAGAAAGAGCAAATCAATTCACTCAATGCATAGTATACTTCTCAGAGTTCAGAAAAAAATAACAAAAACAGTACATTTCAGACATTTGTATCTTAAAGATGAATCCTTGGGGTCTGAAATTGTAGAAATATTACAGCATAATTTCTTTTTCTAAAGTTAGCTTGTTGCTGTTTGTAGAAAAGAAAGGAACACAAATGAAGTTTATTGATATTTGGCTAATAGCAAAGCAAGACTTAAAATAAGCCACACAACCAGCAAGTGTGAGCTGACAAGCAGCAAGGCGACAGGATAGAAGTGTCGAGAAGTTGGCTTGTTATCAGTTAGACAGCCTGTTTCGGGATCATCCGATTCATTCAGTGCTCCCTGGGTTTGTCTGCTGTTAAACAGGGGAAGTTAGGAACAAATAGAACAGCATTTAAACAGCAAAGAAAGCCAACATGTAGGCATTTTGACAACAAAGCGAAACTACATAGCCATTCTGATGAAATAGATTTATGCTAAGTACTTGCATATATTTAGATTGTTCTACAGCTGACAAGGGATGCACAATGACTAGGTGGATAACATTTCTTTAAGCCTACTAAGTGCCTTAGGGTAGCATCCACAAGTTAACATTAAATAACTTATGAGATGAACAATACTATCACTACAATGAACACACACACCAAATGTAAATGAAATAAGGAAGTAAAAAAAAATAGCTAAGGAAGCAAAGAAAAGAAAGATCACAAATATGTCACAACGTGGCATTGACAAAATAATGTCTCCATGGTTTTCACAGATTTTTCAGTCCTGCTTTACTAACTACTAAGAAATATATAGACAGAAATAGAGAAGCCACATGCTCTTTTTTGAGAGAGTTACAACTATTCTGAAATAGTTTTAAATGACAGTAAATTGACTTCAAAATTTATCAGTTCTGGTGGCTCAGCTTTGAAAAATGCAGTTATTTTTATTTAAAGGCTCACACCTGTATTACCATAAGAAATTTACCTTGTACCTTGTTCAGTTGACTCAGCTAAGAACTAATCTGCTTACAATGAAGTTGTACCAAATCTCTATAAGTTGTGCAGTCACTTCCCTACCAGAGCAGCAGGGATACTTTCAAATCACCACCAATCTTTTCTATTGCAGTCTTGATAGCTTCTATACAAGTAGAATTATACATACTTCAACTATACCTCTTCAGTCCCTCTGAACTGATCTTTATTTGCATACGCTCAGGATTCCTGTTCATGGACTTCCTTTAGGCACTAAGGAATGATGAGAATTTTAATTTTTCTAG
This sequence comes from Cygnus olor, assembly GCF_009769625.2. Taxonomy (NCBI): domain Eukaryota; kingdom Metazoa; phylum Chordata; class Aves; order Anseriformes; family Anatidae; genus Cygnus; species Cygnus olor. The sequence goes on along the minus strand of NC_049172.1, from coordinate 36,632,288 downwards.
TTACTATGAATATTCTGTGATGAAAAGGTAACTCTTCTTTTTTTCCTTTGTGGATGTAAGAATATCCAAATACATCAGATAGCAAGAATTCTCTTTCAAAAGCACATGTCCCAGGTATGTTGTTTGTCAAGAAAAAGTACCAGCAGACCGTAAAGAGACTGTAGGCCAGTAGAATCGCACAGCCCCATGTAAAATGAACTCAGAACTTCCTTCCTCTTCTGCTCTCATGATAATGTAATAATTTGTGATCAAATATGAGGACTCAATGTATTTCTTTTCATTAATTTTCTGCTTTATCTTATATTTCTGTGTACTTCTAAAAACATACTGCTTACTATTTTTCCTTTTCCTTTCTTAATCTTAAGGCAATCCTACAAGTTGGCCTCTGACCCTTTTCCACTCTCCCTCCCACCTTTTCCACTCTTCGAGGTGAGCATGAGAGTTTCAGCTTACTCCCTTTATGCCCGTGATTGGGAGCTCTAGCTCAGCCCAGTCTTATCTATCCCTTCCTGGTCTCACATCCCCAGTGCTTTTGGACAGTTCTGGATGTCCTCCACATCACAAACTTCACGTGCATTTATGGCAGAGCAGACGCAGAGACTGAACTCTTCCATCCAGGCAGCGACAAAGCTCAGCATTCAGCAAGTTTGCACAGCCTCTGCATTAGCCACTGGTTAGGTATTTCATTCAGAAGAGCGTTAGTTTTGCATGCCAATAGTTTATTCTAAGCAGAGTGAGTTACATGCTTGCAGACTGCCTCTCCAGGGATGCAAACCTCCTACTTCTGTAGCTTGCCCTGCTCTGTTTTGCTCCGTATCTCATTGACAATACAGTCTTTTATCTGTTTCTACAACTCCAATTAGCATCACTACAATTTGTGCACTTATAATGATGGAAATACAGATAAAAGCCATTTGTTCTATTATTTTTTTTCAATAGAAAAGCCTACAGTACATTTGTTCTTTGATACGCTGAAAAGAATGATCAGTGTCTTTCAACATAATTAGTTCTATCTTACCCCCAGGAAAACCAGTGTGAACAGCTGATGCATGGGGACCTCTGTTCCACATATCAGTTGCATCATTCTATGCATGATTCAGTAAGACATCCTCAAAATAGAGCAAGGGGATCCAACTCCATTACTAGCTACCCAAGAACAAGGCTGAGTGGAATATCTAAACATGCTTTTAATTTAAGAGGAATATTTCATCACAGACAGGTGCTTTGCTAAGCACTGCAAATAGTTTTCAATGCATTTCAGTGACATCTTGTAACAAACCTTGAAGTGTTCTCCATAGTGACTGAAGTATCCCAAGTTAAACAAAGTGGGGACCTACATACACTTGGCTGCCTGTAGTGTGACAACACTGCTTCCCCTGGCCCACCTAAATCTGGTGGAAGTTTTACTGCATCAGAAAGCACGCACCCAGTTGGTGCCACATCAGCTGGATTTATTCAGCTTCTGACTGACAAAGCACAACCAGAACAGAGTATTATCTGACCCTATAATGGCGTGAAGGCATAGCCATAGCTTTTGATGTTCTCCCCATCACAAACCACATTCTAAGAGCTCTTAAGTTTCAGCAAAGGGGAAGGAAGAAAGCTTCCAAAATATTAAACAAGCTTGTATTGCACATGCACACATAAAGGGACTAGTGAAAATTTCTGAATTCATAACATCTGGGGTCATGAACACCTCTCTAACCTATAGTACTAATTTAATTCATTTACTTTCAAATTGTTTATTTGAGGCTTACAGCAAAGTACAAATAACAAAATGACAGCCAAGGGTGCTGTAACTTTAATGATGATATAACCATTTCAATCTGCCTTCTATCTCAGTTGGTGTTTTATCATCTTAAGCTCCTATTGAGATAATGTTGCATGCCTATCAAATGAGAGAGAGCAAAACAGCAAGTATTTTCTGCTGTCTTTTAACTTGGATGACAAATTGTTTGAAACTCCGAGCAGTGGAGCAGAGACTGAAAATGCTGTGAGGAAAAAAAAGAAGCCTCTGAAGAATCCTTATAAAGTCAAGCATACCTACCAGGGCACACTCCAGCTTTTCATTATCACACTGCTTGGCCATCCCTGCACAGTGTTTTTGGAAGAGACACATTTTTATGCCTTGGGATACAGCCTTCTCCTAGTAGGACTTTTCCAGATCCAGCTACTAATGATACTGGAAATGCTAAATTGTCCTAAAGCAGTGCTTCAGGAAGAATAGTTAGGCAGCTTTCTATCAACACAAGGATCCCCACATGTGCTAGCAGTGACTTCAGTCTGAATTCATTGTTTTATATACCACAGATACTTTGGGGAATCTGCCTTTTTTGAAAATAGACTCAAGTAAGCAGTTTCTGAGCCTTCTGGGTTTTTCTCGTCAAACTCCAGTGCTGACACAGAAAAATGGCAAAAGCGAGATGCTTCTCTTTAATCCCTTCCAACAATGGCAGCAAAGACATTTCTTCAAATAGAAGTGATTGCAAATGGTTCTCAATCTTACACAATTTTGCTAACTTACCTCCTGTTTTTATTTAAGACTAGCACAATCCAGAACTTTTAAAGAAGCAGCTTCTCCGAAGAGTTTCAGCCCTCTCAAGGTTTTTAAATGGAACACTGTCTGCTTGCTTTTTTTTTTTTTTAATAAAATTGTTGGAGTGAAAGCTACTTAGTTTTTGCATTATTCATGTTACTGCAATTCACTGAAATGCTCCAGTTGTATGAAGAGGAAAAAAACAGTGTTTTTAATGCACAGCAGTACAGTTCTAGGAATGCATCCTTAACTTTTTCAAAGTGGGGAGATGGGATCCTTGTGAGCATCTCTTGGACATTATCAAGATGCTGCACCACAACATCTGAAATAATAAAATGAGATTCAGAAGGAAACAGATCTCAGCCCAGTCCTGGAGGACTGCTGAATCAGCAGAACTCACATAAAACAGAGGAATATTGGGAAAAACCCCTTTATGTTCGAAGATAAAGTTGATAAAATAAGACCTCCAACAATCTGTAAAAAAAAAAAAAAAAGTAAAAAAATGTTTCTGCATCATTTTAAATGGAAGACATAGGAAGGAAGCTATCAGAAATTTTCTGTATAAACAATCTTTTCAATAGTTTTCTGCTGTGTACTGTTGTCAATAACTTCAAAAAATTCCTCAAATCGAGACACTATTAAATAAAGTAAAAAAAAGCTATAAATCAATTTTTGCTGCTTATGTGATCCTATAATCTCCATTCAGGTTCAAAACTGACATTACTGAAACTGAACAGCAGTCGTATATCTAAGAATACTGATGAATTCAGTCAGCAATTTGGAGACAGCTGGTACTAAACATACATCAGCAATATAAACATATATAAAATGTGCATCAAATTGCCACACTAAAACCACTCTTCTTGTTTTATGTTCTATAAAAGAACAAAACAAAATTGGAAGTTCAGTTGGAAGAGACATTCAGAGTTCATTTAGTTCAACTGCCTGGTCACTTGAGGGTTAGCCAAAAGTTAAAGTTGTTGAGGGCATTGTCCAAATGCCTCTTGAACTCCGACAGGCCTGGGGCATCAACCATGTCACCAGGAAGCTTGCTCCAGTGTTTGACCACCCACACAATAAACAATTTTTTCCCAATGGCCAGTTTGAACCTCTGCTGGGGGAGCTTTGTGCTGTCCTGTACTGTAACTTCTTTGCCTATTCTTTTCTCTTTTGCCAGTATCCTCTATTCCGTTAATCGTTTCTTCACTCCCCCATTTAAAATACTTAGTTATATTTTAATAATTATATATTTTAAATATTTAACATATATATTTTACAATTTCATCATTTAATGTGCTCTCCTTACCATTTCTACTCCCTAAATAACCAGAGACTTGTCCACTGAGTTTGTCCAGGCAGCAGATTCATGATGGAGTCATAATAACATGACATCTAGATCTTCAAAAATATAATGAATGCATCGTAATTTGTTTTGCACTCAGACCTCTAGAGCTATGGGGTTTCTCAATTTGTCCAAAGAAAAAGATTCAATCTGAGGTGCTGGTTAGAAACAGCAGAGTACTGGAAGCTCAGCTATGGTCACAGCACAGATTTTAACCACTGTTACGGACAGCTCGTAACGGATCAGTAAAGCAACAGATTAATTAGCACACTCTCTTGCAGCAGTAGTTAAGAGGCCAGGAGACACCTGGTTTCTGTGCACACAACCACATCCTGCTAAACCCTGTTGTTGTACGTGATCACACTGAAAAAGTACTCTGGACTCTTCGGAGGGAATGCTGGAGTCAAAATTCAATTTATTCGATTGCTCTCCTCCCTTTCCTGTCTACATGTTCTCATTCAAGTCCAACTAACTACAGATGTCCAAATTTCCCACCAGGTTTCATCAACAGATGTTTTTAAATTTCCCAGGGCAAGTGAATGGGAGGCACTTCCCACACTTGCAACCAGTAAAACAGCACAACTCACTCCCATTTTGGGGTATGGAAACTTCCTCCTGCCATCCTGCTGTGCAACATCCTTCCCAAATTAATGGTGTGGAGTCTTGCAGATTAAAGCAGATAGTCACAACTTATTATCTGATCATATGTCTTCTCTAAATTAAGAGAGAGACATTATCTCAATTCTGATATAAAACTCAGGAAAATAACCATATATTAAAAAAAAAACAAAACGAAAACAAAAAAAAAAACAGAAGTGTTCATCCATTCTTTACAAACGTGCATCAAAGAAAGCATCATTTGTTGGTTCACGAGTCCAGTTTAATAATATTGAAGACAGTTCATGAGTTAGGTATTTTGTCATTTAACAAAATTAAATGGTATAGCAGTGTAAAACTGCTCTCAGCAGTTCCCTGCTGCTGAAGCAAAATAGCAAAACCAAGTTCACGTTACATTCCCTGCATCCCCCTTTCTCTGCCAAAAGACTGCTGAGCACTGGCCGCCATGTGGGAACAGCCCCTTGGTTGTGCCAACCCCCAAACCTAGGAGAGCACTGGTCCCTGTTGGCCAACACTGTGCCAAGAGACACTTAATAATTTCACTGAATAATATCACTGAGAAATCACTGAGATCATGTCCTAGAAACATTCCCCAGTAACTTGTAAGTGTGGACACAGGCTTTAAGTCCTGCAAAGCTGTTCTGGTAGCATGAGGGATTAGCTTCAGAACTGAAAGGCGAGGGGTTTGCAGGAGAGCTGCTGCTTTACCTGTCAGAACAGCTGAGTGGTTTTTGAAACATGATTTTCACCTCTTATTATACTTCAAGTAAAGGATTTGCTGTTTGATCCTACTATTTACTAATACCATTGTGCAGCATTACACGTCAATTCTACAAAGGTTTCTCTTCGTATCCAAAAAAATATTATTCTAATAATCTTCCCAGACATTCTTCCATAAAGTATTAGGATCACATGCAAGCAAAATTCTCAGGACAGAACTGCAAAATCTTTCCTGAGAAACTTCTCTCGGAAAGTTTAAATTCAATCCAACGTGCAACCAAAATTAAAGCAAATGTGATCTATGGCCTAGTGCGGGAAAAAAGAACACAAAAAGAAACAAACCAGGCACAACCAACCCCTCCAGACCACAGCTCTGGTATCACAGTGACCTGAGTGTGGGAAGTGATGACGACGACTTCCTTTGAATAAATTCTGAACATACGAAACGTTTTCCTTCCATAAGGTTATGGCACCAGTATTATTGGCTAGTGAGTCACACTTATTTCCAGTATGTTTCTGACATAGAAAGGGGAGTTTTACCAAGGATGTGATTATACGTTTAGCTCACAGAGCACAGTGAAACATAAAACCGTGATAAATTCTCTCTTGTATATCTAATCGTGTCTTAAATACTTCCTGTTGACCATGAAGAAACTTCATGAATCATTCCTTAACTTTCAAAGATTTTTTTTTTAAGCCTTTTTACTCCATGGTGAAGAACAGCTGAAAAACTGATTTAAGAGGCCGAAGAGGCTTGTTGTACAGCCATGTATGAAGGCTGGCGCTTAAAATCTGACATTAATTTCTAGATGTTCAAGTCTATGTGTAGGATGACAAAATTAAGGTCAGAGGGAACTATTGGTGTAAAATGAGGATCAATTATTCTGTGTTGCAGTTGTAATTCAGGTCATTTTAAGTGAGGAAAGCGTTGAACAGCAATAGGTATAAATTTGATTGTTCTTAGTATTTTCTACCTGTAATTTCAAATAGAGATACAAAGTGGAACGTCACTGATTCTGATTAGTAACACCAATTCATATAATCTCTTCATGGGATTAACCAATGCGTGAGTCGTGCGATAAATCACAGGAACGATCTGTGAACTGCTCTTCCATCTCAAGTAAATAGTATCAGTTGCTTTCTACCAACATACTGAAACAGGTGTTTTCTGAAAAACATATTAATGGTTTGAGAGCTGATCTGTTCTGTGCCCAGACTTTCTCTGAGTGCTAGTACATGGGTGTACTTAAGCAGGGGGGAGGTTAGTGCTCATGTAGATTTGTCAAACATGAAAAACGCACCTGAACCACAATTTCAACCAGTGCACAAGTGCTGGTACCAGCAGCACTAAATGCAGCAAAGAAAGCTCCGTACTTAATCTATAACTGAAACCACCACCCTAAAAATGCTCAGATCAGGACACAGACTAGTAATCTGGAGATGTCATCCCAACCATCCTATCGAATAAACCACCTTCGCTTTAGTGGTGACTAAAACCAACCTGCTGAGTTTTATAAATTGTAAGCGATGCCCCAACTGAACCCCAAATGCACTACTTTTTCTTCCTACTCCCTTCAGAACAAATGATAAGGATGGGCTGAAGTACCTGAAATTAGGTATTTACACTAATTTTGATAATTGCCATTACTGACAAATAAGCAGAATATATACTATTTTAAAAATACATATACTAGGAGAAAAGAGGGGTTTTACTACTAAAATTCTAAAGCATATAACATAAAATTGGAATCTTCCAAGATTTTGTAGAAAACTTACTCATCTATAATCTATTATTCTGAAGAAGCATTACACCAGAAGCAGTGTTTGAGTACTTCCTTCCTTCCTCAGGAAGAAACATGTAAAGCAGCAGGACGGTGTAAATCTTCCCTCACTGAGATATCGGATAGTTATCTCTGTCTGCAGAGGTCTTTCCTACTGTTGTGGAAGCTGGTTATTTTGTATGCTGGAAGGAAAACAGTTTAAGAAACGTTTCAGTGAGACATCATCTCATGGTGCTCCTACTTTAGATAAACACTGCACCAATTTTCTAGATAAAGCTCTTCTTTTGAAATATCTTGAATGTCCCTAAAATCCAGCACTGCATGATATTGTGCTGGAGGCAATTCCAGCATCTCCTATTTTATACTCTTTTTTTTTTTTTTTTTTTTTTTTTTTTTACAGGAATGCAGCTCCCAACCTAGTCAAGTCTGAGTGATATTAATCCAGGTATTGCCTGTGTTTCTGGTCATGCTTTTCTTTAATTACTCTAAGAAAAACAGTAACTCACATACTCTAAGTATCTGAGTAACTATGAGCCAAAGGCAAGGTGGACAAACAAAAATCTACAGTGCAGCCAAAAGGCACACGGGTCCTTAATTAGAAACCCTTTGTTCCCCCAAATGCCCATTACAATGGCAGGCCTTAAGGAATTCTGCTTCCCTTTTAATATCTAATAAATGCTAATGCTCTTCAAGCACCTTGTAACATATCCCGCAAGAACCTTTCTGCAAATGACACTGCCTTGACTGGCCCTGTGAGCTACACCAGCATTCACAGCTCTCTCTGGTGTCTGCCAGGGGTCGCTGAGCCAGGAAAAAGCACAGCCCCTACTCCAGCCTGAGCAGGTTGCTGCTCTCCTCGACTTTTGGTTAGTGCCGCCTTTCTGTGGCTGTTGCACAGCACTTAGAGGCTTCTAGTAATGAAACAAATTTCCCTTTAGAGCATGCATCCACTGCACGGGTAAGAATACAGCAGAGACCAAGAATTTTAAACTGCTGACGTTATCTCCTGCCACAAACACAAATATATATGGACGAGTATGCAAGAGTTGAGAGATCTCCACTATTCCCAGTTTTACTCCCAATTAACCTTTACAAAAAGCTAAATCAGCTTCACATCATCTCACCAGAGTGCAGCCAACGCATGGAAAGGGTGCTGGAATCACGCTTGTCTCATTTTATTAGTATTTCATCCTGTGTTAGTTAAAAATAAATTCTGTAATGTGCTATTAATGTGCTGCTACTAACAGCTTAAATACAATCAATAAAACACAAAAGCTGCAATTAAACAACAAAAGTAATTTTTAGAAATTATCGCTGCCTAGCTACAGGCTTCACTTGTTATCTCGTTAATATACACAGGGGGCAGAGTTGGCTTGTGCACTGTTTATGTACTACTAGATTAATGATATCCTTCCTACTCTTACAGCATGGCTAAAGCAAACAACTAGCAAAACTTCTCTAAACTATTTTGGTTCAATTTTGCTCCTTGCATGAATATTTCAAGACAGCAGATAGGAGATTCAAACACAGCTAAAAGGCATGTGAGTGCAGGCCAGCAACCGCACTTGTCAGACAAGTATGTGTACTAATGCAGACAGAATATTTTGCTGCATGAAATAATAAATTACATTTTCTCAGGTATGGAACACAGCAATGAAACATCTGCAGAATACTGTAAAAAAAAATAAAATGTGATAACCCACGGTAAGATAAAATTACTCACAGCTAATGGAATGAAACTGGAAAAAATGACAGTTTTACATTGGTCCAATAATGTTCTGTCATGTTCAGGAGAGTTAACAATTAAAGAAGTAACAGACAACCCAAGGGCAAGGAAAGAGTTATCTGCCAAACATTTGTTTCCTTAAAGAGGAGTTATTTTATTCACAAAGTTTCCTCTCTCTCCCTTTCATTCAAATGATTAGCTGCATATTTGTACTAAGGAATACTAGCTATACATAACACATTTTTAAAAGTAAACGTCAGATCACAGTAGAAGGATTAGAACATCATTCACTAAAACACTGAATAGTTTTTTTTTTTTTTTAATTCTATACGTGTATCTACTGAAAAAAAAACTTAAGTATTTGCAGAATTCAGAGTGTTCCAAAAATTATTTAAGCTCTAGTAACTTTGTGTCTGAAACAGGTGTCAAATTTAAGTTAGCCACCAACATATATAAATAGCAGTTTAGGAGAACAGCATTTTAAGTTCATTGCTTAATCGCTACTGCCGTCTATATAAACAAGGAAACTAACAAAAAGGGACTTTTACCTTCAAAATAGCAAAGCTCGCAGTCAGTATTTTATCACAGGAAACGAGTAGAAAATAAAGGAAGCAGCCTGAATATAGCAGTGGGTGCAGGTTAATCAGCTATTTAGTGGTGCACTTTTCACCTTTTTTTTTTTTTTTTTTAATAACTTTCTTGTGTTTGCTGAGCCTATGATAAATGCATTGGTGTCTAGTGCTAAATGGAGATTTAAACCACATTGGGTAGTGTGCTGATGCCAGAAAAATCTCTCCCGTGCTAAGTTTTGCCCTCCTCATTTTATTTTACCTTCAGTTGCTTTGGAGGATAACTACAACATGCACCAAGCTGAGTCCTTTAAAAGGCAACGTGCCATATGCTCCCTGACCTGCAGTGTCAAGCATCCGGGTGCCAAACTTCACAGCCCAGGCTTCCTGTAAGCATAGAGAGCATCCCCAGGATGATTCAGCGCCCCTATATTAGGTAGTTACCTGTCCTCCAAGATGTGTACTAGGAACACAAATTCTTAATCCAGATATTCATATGAAAGACACCTGTAGTTTTACGATAAAAACAGCTTGATTATGAGTGTTTACACGGAGTTCAAAAAGCTTTGTAAAAGACTTCTCCAACAGCTAATTGCCAACTTAGCCATTCCCCACCCTTACAAAGCTTTAAAATCTGCAGCTCATACATGGGGCTACCACTACATCGTTTACAAAATGGAATCTGAGGTTTGTGTGGTTCTTTTCCACACCATAAATACTGTCAAACACGATGCCTAACAGCATAAGCTTTCAAGCTTGCTTGACTACAGACTATTTTTAAAGGACAGTCTTGATTTTTTCTGTAATGTGAATAAAGGAAAAAAAAAAGATTTATGACGAAGCAATTATCTGTTTTGGGCTACGTTACAATGTGGTACAGAACATTAAGTTCTGCAACAAGACTAAATATCTTTTTATTTCTATTTTAGCATTCCATAGCCAATGGAGTATGGATAGCAAGTTTAAAGTTTTTATTTTTTCCATAAAAGATCATTTGACTTTTTCTCTCCATTGCAACATGTATTTCATTTAATGAACTTTATAATAAAAAAACTACTAAAACACTGCTCTATTCGAGGATACAATTCAGAGGGGGTTCATTTAGTTCCATTAGTTTTAGCATCTGTGTTTTAAGTTGCAGATTGTTTCAAAAATGGCTATTGAGGTAATGCACTGCTTCATTTACAGAGGAAATTGGATGCTTAATATATTTTGTAATGCAATAGGAACAAAGTGGTAGCATTTGCATAAAGCAGCCCACTGTAATACCCGGTTTTGATCCTGTCTGGGAAAAGGTCTTTTGACTTGTGCTGAGCCAGCGTGTCGTTATTCCATCTGGCTGTCTTGTCATGCAGTGAAGTGCACACAACAGAAAGCCACATTTGGGAAGGGTTGTTACTGTATCTGTGCCTAAAAAAGCCAAATTCATCAAGAGAGGATGCTTATTAATTTAACTAATTACACAGATTGTTTGTGGAGAACAGGCTGGCCCAAGCGAACTGAGCACAGCATCACAAACCTGCACTCCCTTACGTGCTGTTGATACAGCCACTTGGAGAGGGGGGACAGATGGGCCCACCAGAGACCTCGCCCTGATGGCCCTAGACAATATTTGTTGGTGTTGACTCTGCTAGAGCCATCCCAGTTCTATTTCAGGGGAAAGACGTGTCAGAAAGTATATGAGATGCGTGTGGCACAAGGCAGTATTTCAGAAAAGACACACGTCCAAATTCTTTGAATTTGAAGGAGATGGTAGCAGTTATCACCACAGCACCCATCGGGCTGTGCAGCTGCACTTGTGAAACACTTTCATGAGTTTTGCTTTGCAAATGCTTTTAACTGGTTTAATCATTCTCTGCTTCAAATAATCAGTCTCTGTCTTACTAACTTGTTATTTCCTAGAATTATCACATCGTGTTAGTCACAATGCTTATCTTTTCTTCGTCTAAGTACGTATTTGGGTTGGTTTGATTCAATCCTAAGATACACAACCAAATTAAAAATGCTTTTGTTATATTAACTGCAACAGCAGGCAAAGAAGAAAATGACAGTTTTTCATCTGCTTAAGAGGCAGTCTCAGAATATGCCCAGGTCTTGGAGATACCTGTACTGTGTCTGAGCACTATTATAAGCATGAAGGAGAGAATCAAAACTGTGAGTTCAAGTTCATTACCACCTCATTGCAAGTTTTACCTTAGAATTAAACTTAAATTGAGACTGAAATGAGTTTTGTTATCCCTGTTGTGCTGCACAAAGGATGATTCTTTCTGACAGCAGGAAGAATGATTGCCTTCAGGACTGAAAACAGAATTTCAGATACCACTGTGCAAAATAAATTCAAAAAAATCAGCTTATACTACAAATACTTTTATGGACTGCTGTGCTATGTGTTTGCTCAGCATCCTCTTACCAGTGAATAGCTGTTGTCTGAAAGTGAGGAAAAACTGTCTGATTTGAAAAGTGCTCATGCACTGAGGTTTCGTTATCCTTCCTGAAACACCAAGAACAATAGCTGTATCACATTATAGTAACAAGTGGCTGAATTTTCCCAGTAATTCTACCTCAGTCAAATCTTCATCTACAAACAAGCATCTGCATCTGAAGACAGTAAAGCTGTGGGGCGACACAGAACTTGAATGTCTGAAGTCTTTTATCTAACTTCTAACGGCCAGTCAAAGCACGCAAAACAATCAGAAAACAGCGAAACAGGAAAAAAAGTTCTCTAAAAACTGTTTCTTGTCTTGTACTAATATTTTAAAAGTTTGTAAGCCATATTTGAAAATTCATTAAGTCACCTAGGAAAGCAGCAACATGTGACAAAATGCACCACTTCCTACATTTTCTTGGAGTATTTATGTCTGCGTGTTATGTGCTATACCATACAGACCACTGTACTTCAGAAGCAAAACTCTGCTGTATGCAATGTTACCTTGTTAAGCACCACGAAAAGGTGATTTCAATCCTTTTCAACGAGAAAAATCTCACAGGTTTTCAATCTACCAGATTACACATGTTATGGCCAGCCTGACAATTAATGGCTTTTGTTACAGAGATACTCTAATTTATCTATAAAGCAAAGAAAGCATGAAGCACAAAGACATATCCACCCTAGAGGCTTCATGAAATAACAATTTTTCCTTCAAGAAACATCAACTTGCAATTAAAATGCAAGACGGTACCTTACAGAGTGCAGCATGGCAGGTTAACTGGGAAAACAATCCTACAGGAATAAAAATGAATACCCATCTAACTAGGCAGCACCTCTTGGCTATTTCCACTGCGCAAGAGGGAAAAGAGTAGTAGAAGTCTTAGATATGCAAGTTCACTTCAGGAATGAATTCAAGTAGCATCTACATGGCCAGCTATACTAGTCTGCATAACAGAAATGTCAAACTATATTTAAAGCAATTGTCTATAAATTTGCTGATAATGCCACTGTAGCAGCAAATGTTTACAGAGAAAGAGGACAGGGAGCAAGTTTCTCCCCTAGGCAGCAGCAGCAGAGTAAGAAAGACAGACAGGACATTCTTCAGTGTGGTGCTGAGGAAAGACCAGCACCAACACTCGGGCAGTACACAGCACGATTTGGCAGCACCAGCACCGCCACATGCAGGACTGCCGCGTGAACACGAAACACAAAAGGGAATGCAAAAAGTTATTAACGCGCACAGCAGTGAATGTCAGTAAAGCAATGAACCTTATAAGCATTTCTATTGCATGTTTGGGGCAGCAACACAACTTCTGTTTTAAATAAGGGAGACAATGAGAAGAGTCTGTGTTTAATAAAAAGTAGATCCAAATCAAATGTCCAACAAAGGAAAGGGCTGTGTGGTCACAAGTAGATGATTTGACATCTCTACTCCATCATCTTCCCACAGAAAGATACCGGTGCATTTCTTTATCTCACCTTTTGCTGGTCAATTAGAAACTTTTCTCTTTTTTCTTTTTCTAGAAACTTTTCAAGTCAAGAATGTTTGACAGAAAGAAGTGTCTTCACATCTGCTCACACCTAAGCTCTTGGCCTATTCCTGTTACATTTAACCAGTGATTGTTAAATGAAAGGCAGTTAGTATGTATGAAACTTGCCACATTAGCAATTGCTACATTGGTGGGAAAATTGAGAATACAATACAAACTGATAAGAATAAAGTATTAGAAAGTGTCTCTCTTCCTTCAGGAAACAATCTCACATCTTTCTGGTTATAAGCTCTTAAATGAGAGAAATGAGATCTTTGAAATATCTAGCAACACAAAGAAGTAGCAACGTGAAAGTAGGAAAGAACATAATCTTAAGTGCACATTGATGACAAGAAAAGGTGAAACAGCAAACACTGAACATGTCAAAGATTTAGAAAGACCCCACGAATAAGTGTTCAGAACTGTTAGAGTCAGTGTTATCAAAACAGAGACTTCTAGAATTCAAGTCTATCCATGGATTGTTGAATTATTATTGTAAATGTTCATCTTTTAAACACTACTTTAGTCATTTTGAAACCAGCCAGTAATGCTTCTGACATAGTGCCAGCTTAGCCCTTTTTGTTAGTTTTCTTGAGGCATTCAATGCAACTGCCATTTTATTACATAAAATAAACTTAGAAAACAGATTGTGTGAGTTTTGGTTAAACTAAGCAAACAGCAACAATAACCACCACCAGGCTAAAAGCACTGTTTTTTATTTCCTGGCTGAAACGTGTTATGAAAAAATTTGCTCAACCACTTATTGCGGACATTCCCATCTTCTGCTTATCACAACAAGACAAGGCATTTTATTGGAAGCTGTTCAGCAACCCTTTCTGTTGCTGGATTACTTTGCATTCTGTAGAAGCTCCACTGTCAACAATTACTTATGAGTTATAAATGGATTTAAATAAAAATTGACAACTTTAGAGCAGTGATTTTCGCAAAACGCATATGAAACAAAACATTATTTTGACAAGAATGATACATTTCCATTGGACCTACCAGTTTACTCAAAAACACAAACTGGTAATCAGATGGTCCTAAGCCAAGATCTATCTTATAAAATATGTGACCACATTGCTCCTTAACCCATTTTTTGAAGAATCTAAACAAGTTCTTCATATCTGACAGTGCTGACTGTTGTGTGGAGAGGGCTTGTGACTGATGAGATTTTTTTATATTTTTAAAACAAGGTGCAAGGTCACTGTTCTGTTGCTGCTAATTAGCTGCTGCCTTTTTAGCCTCTCTTGCTACAGAAACAAAGGTCACATGCTAGTGGTTCGTGTGAGGGGAAGGATCCCAGCAGCCTTTGGGCACATTGACTGAGGTCAGCAGAAGTCAGATGAGGGATAAGAAACCTCAAAGATGACTACATTCTCACCAGTGTTAAGAAATACACAGCCAAGATACAGAGACACTGTCATGCAGAGAGTCTGTAGCACGAGTTTGAAGCTGCTTATAAATCTGAAAACCCATACAATCAATGAGAAGAGCAGAAAGAAGAGATTCCTTATAAACGCCTGACTGTGAAAAGGCTTCAGTTGGGCCTCAAACACCTGTTTCCTAAAAAAAGCCTACAGACCATGAAAGAATAAAGAAAACTACCCTTCTTCCCCCTCTCCCCCCAACAAGAGATCCAAATCTGACCTCCTACTCCTTCACGGAGCTAACCGTATCAGTGCAGCATGCTTGATTCAGCCCTGTTGATAACAGTATTTACTTAAAAATTACAGATGCAATAATTCAAGAGTTATCAAATTACCACCAGATGTGCTATTTTCTTCAAAAAAGAGAAAGACTACAAATAACTGATTCAAAAAAGAATTGCAACGCCACTCGTATCACAATACTATGGAATCTTTTTGATAAGGATAACTGAAGCCTTGGAGCACCACAGATGGGT
The DNA here is from genome assembly GCF_009769625.2 of Cygnus olor. Taxonomy (NCBI): domain Eukaryota; kingdom Metazoa; phylum Chordata; class Aves; order Anseriformes; family Anatidae; genus Cygnus; species Cygnus olor. The sequence goes on along the minus strand of NC_049172.1, from coordinate 36,617,133 downwards.
GGAATCTCCCTCCTGCCTCCCTAACAGTGATCTAATTAGCATGCTGGGTCCTACACCCTAAATATTTCATCCCTGTTGCAGGGAAAAGCGACTTTCTTCCCACCCTCTGACCTTCCCAGTTAATGGGGCTTTACCCTCAGCTAACTCTGGCCTGGGATCCCAGGGCCTTGCACGGGTAGGAACTCGGCTTTGGCACCTTCCCAGGGTGCTGGGAGCACAGCCATGCCAGTGATCTTGGCATCAGGTATGTTTAGAGTCACAATACCACTACAGCATCGCTAAGTCCCAGGACAGCAGAAACCACCGCTAAAAGGAGTCAGCTGCCGAGTGATTTGGCAGTGCAGCAGACCAAAAGGAAAAAAAAAAGCATGGAAGAAAACTGGAACAGGGATTGTGGATGAGAAGAAGAAGATGATTGATTGAGCGGGGAGTATTCCTAAAGAAGAAACTAAGTTGGATGATGGGATTAAGGAGCCTAAAACAAGAGTAAAAATAGACCTGCTACCTGCTTTCCGCATAAGCCAACTACAGCTGTAGCCTGACACTGCATCATCTTTGCCCTGATGAAACGCAGTCGTCTTTTACAAAACACCCTATCCAGAACAGCAGCTAGTTGCTGCTCTTTTCTGCATCCCCTCCAACTTCTCCACAGCCCATACTGGCCGGGACTGCAGGAAGGATACCAGCTCTCCGTGCCAATATTATATTATTCTGAGAATAATACAGTTTCAGAGACAGATAAATTCTTGAAGAGATTGAATCCATGATAATTTTAACTAGCTATTGTATGCTATTACTACCCACTTATTCTCCTCATTTCCTGCTCCTTTCTTATCTGAATTTTAGTTTTGGCAGTGCTGCTTTTCCTCAGAGCTTTAGCTGTATATGGTCAAAGCCAGGGTAATTCAGCTGCGGCTCATGGAGATTTAACAGGTAATAAATATGCATGCAGGACTTCTCCTACACAATTCCTCAGAAAATGTTAACAGACATGAAATATAATAGGAAAAAAAAAAGTAGTATTACTAACTCTGGTGAGTAAAATGCATCTGTTTTCTGATTTCAGGTAAGGGAGTCCTTCATTGAGGTTCTGAATAAGGAACAGCATAAGCACTCAAGTACAGTACTAAATGAGAAAGCAAAGTTATTGGAAAAGGCTTTTTTGACTATTTTTTTTAATTAAAAAAAAAGAGTGAGCATAATGTGTACCTGGTAATTAATTATGCACCTTTTTCACTCTTTGTGCTGAATAATTAAAATACTAAGGCATAGCTCAATCCCCCACACTCATTTGGGTCAAGATATGGTAAACACTAATATGGGCTAGGTAAGAGAACATTACTATGTCAATGTTTCAGTGAGGAAAAAAAGTACAAATTAGAGCAGAACAACTCAGAGTAGTTTTTGATTGGAATTCCATTAAATCTGGTTCTCCTTTGAAGAAAGGTGTCATCATACACACATGCTCAGCCAAGGGCCAAGGACTCCCTTCAATTAAAAAAAAAATCATAGAAAAATCAAACCTTCTTTCTTGCTGCCACAAAGCTAAAAAACAAATATAGCCAAACATTTTCTTTTTCAATGGAAAAGGAGGTTGTTTTATTTATATTTTTTTGGTGTAATACACTGCAATTAATATATGCACATGTTTTGCTACTCAGTAGTTTTACCTTCTGGTCCCTGAGTCTTCCTGAAGGACCCACCTTCCCTATGTTAGCAATGAAGGAGAAGCAGGTGCATTTCAACAGCTTACCCACCTGACTCTGGTGTCAAAATTTAGAGACAATATGCATTGCTTTTGGTATTACCTTCCCTCCATGGTCTGACAGGAAAATTAAGCATATACTTCTACCTACTGAAAATTTAAGTGCTTCAGTGAGGTAGCCTAGGTCACATCTTTAAATATTCCTGGCAAAGACTGGCAAAGGTTTTTACTGTTGTCCCTTGAACACTCACTCCCTCCCCTGTGATTAGCTCAATATTAGAATATAATTACAGGTTCCAGGGGAAGGGCATCTATAATTCCCGTTACACAATGCTTTCCATTAATGTTACACTTCCAATTGTTAATTCATTTTGAAAGGTGAAAATTCGAGCTTACAATGTCATGTAAAGAAGAAAAAAATAGTGTTTTTTTCCCCCCCCTCCTTGATATGATTACTGGAGCGGGATTTGGTATTCTGCACAAAGGTAATAAAGGTATGAGAGATCTAACTATTGTAAGAGCCTGCTCTGGCAAGAATCTCAAATCACCTCTTCCTAACAAGGACTTGTTAAAATTCAGCAGGTACATATTTTGAGGATTCAATCTATGCTAAATGCTTGCCAAGTCAAGGGGTCAGACAAGGCTTTTCCTTGCTGTTCTTCTCCCTGGCAGATGGTGACTGCTGCAACATGAAGCAAAGGCAGTGAGGCAGGGGGACTGTCTCTGCTGCCCTCCCAATAGTTGTTACTGCAGCCAGTGTCCGAGCTCTGAAGAGGAGGAGAAAGACAAAGATAGCCACACGTGCAGAGGAAGAAGGAGCAACCAGAGGGAAATACTTCAGCAATAGTCTGGTGAAAATGAGGAAGGAACATGAGAAAAGCCTCACAAGAGGGTTCTCAGGACTCTGACTGGGGTGTTGATCAGAGAGGCTGAAATTAGTGCTTGTAAGAAGCCAGAAAAATCAACTACAGGAGAAATGAAACTTCTGTAGTTAGCTAGAGAATATTCCCCTGCAGAACGTGGACTTGAACATCTGGACCCAATATATGAAATATAAACAAAATGTGTGAGACTACATTATAAAGCAACCACTAATTTTACTTAATTTTCCCATGTAGAAGTCTGAACTTCACTGAAAACTTTCATGAGGCTTTTGTAGTATTTGGGTTTCCTTTCCTTTTTTTTTTTTCCCCTTTGCTATTTTCCCTCTCAAGTCTTAAAAAAATAGATTTTTTTTTTTTAAACACCATAAAGATTAAATTTCTGAAATTAAGTACTTGTATTATAAAGCCTTAGAATTAATAAGGCCTGCTCAAGCTACTGCTTGACACTCTGTAATGGTTGTCTGTAACTCTCTTTCTCTTTCCAGCAGGATGTTCAGAACTAGACATTCATTCTAGAGGGGTACAACACGGTGCCGATGGCATTGATTCTTTTTTACATCTTGTTGCCTACTTCTTTCTATTTTATTTTCTTTCCTCTGTCAGATGCAATGCACACACTTGCTGTGGAAAACAAATAGTAATTTGGTTTTAGAAAAAAATTTGATGGTTGATTCAATGCATCAAAAATTGGACCTTCCTGTTACTTAATGCCAGGCCCTTTTCAATACTTTAGGTAATGTAAATTTTTCCATCTAAAGTTTGTACCTCAAAATAAAAATGTTGCCTTTCTCAAGAACCGTAGACTGATGGAAAAAATCTACTTTGGAAGCTAGGCTCTCCCTTAAAAGTTTTGTTTATACTAAGACAAGATTCTCAGGAAAAAAAAAATGTTGGAGAAGGCCTGATGGGCTACGGAACGAAAAGGTTAGAGGAGAACACATGCTTCTTCTTCTGCATAACCACTCACACACTGCATCTCCTGCTACAAGCTCACAGGGGCTGGGGAAAGGCTGGGAGAAAGGTCAAGGAAGGTCTGCATGTGGATCCCAGCCTCTCATCCTGTCACTTTGCTCCTGCTTCCTAGACCACAGGAGTCATGATGCTGTTTGGCATACACCCTTGCATAGCAAAGGTCTCTCAGCTTGGACCTATGGCTTCCACCCAGCTCATGTGGAAGCTGTTACAGCTATCCCTCCTTCTCAACTCACACATCTTTAATATGATCTTTAAGAAAAGATGCCCTCGAACACCTGTTTAAAAAGGAGCAATTTGCTTCATAACTAGGCCATCAAAAGCCCATACCTCGTGGCCCAGACCATTCATTCTTTGTATTTGCACTTCAATCAGATTTTTGATTGGCAATTTATCTGAAATAATCTGAAATATCCTTGGCTGGCATTTTAGATGAAAACAGTGTGTCCTACGTTGAGTCAAATTTTGTATTCAATGCCTGACAGGTATCGTGCCCTGCTAAGAATTATGACAGGGATGGATGAAAGCTTGGAGACTTCACCGTACACAGGGGATTTGTCACATCATTTGCGTGGTTTTACTTTTGAGGCATTATTGGAAATGCGCTCAAAAACCCAGAAGATTCTGAGCTTATTTACTACCCAAGGACTTCAGCACAGACCCTGTCACCAAGACATTAACATTCAATAGGTTTGGAAAAGAAAATAAAGAGTTTTATGAAACTGCTTTGTAACGTGCTGCCTACCAGGGTCCAAGGCTCCTTAAGCAGTAGCCAGCTCTAAGGAAGAAAAGTAGAATTGTGTGACAGATACTGCAGTGAACTCTGGTCCATCTGTTTTGTCTCTGCTGTCTTCTGGAATACAGTTGACATTAAATGACAGGAAATATTTGTACATTGGTGAATGGAAAAACAAAATATTGACTGCAAAAAATGATGATTATAAGTGGCAGCAACATTAAAAATATGATTTCAGTATGACATGAATTGCAAGCATTTGATAAAGAAGGAATAACATATATTGATCTCCCTCATTCCGTGCTATGAATGTCACTAAGATCAATGAAAGTCACAAACATACACAAAGGAAACTGTAGCATGTACCACTATGGAATAGCTGCTTCTGTTTTTACTCACACTGTAACTGCAGCATCATAACGGTTACAGATGCACCCAGAAGACAAAACCATATTTCAGATATTGTAAGTGATAAAGCCTGAATTCCTAGCATCATTTCACATTTTTCATAAGCTAAAGGGACAACTATTGGAACGATTTTTGCACCTTTTTTTTTTTTCCTTTCTTAAAAAGCAATAAACTCCATACAGTTTATCAGTACAAGACATTAACTGTGCTAATGAATTCGTTCACTAAATAAGAGGTACTGGCAGTATTTTCCTAAACAGCATCATACAACGGGTGTGAAAACAAACAAACTGAAATATCTTAAATTGCTTCTGGTTTACTCAAAATTCACAGGCTTACAGGGACAACAGCAAAGCCAAAAAGCAGCAGCACATGAGTCCAGCATCACCAAACTTCTCCTGATGGCAAGAATGCACAAAACCAGCAGCACAGGCTTCCCCTTTTACAACAGCCCCCAAAGCTGTGCCCAGCACTGGCAGGAAAAAAGAAAAGCTTTACAGTTACACAGGCACCTTTATAATTTTCATACCTCAAAATTATGGCATTTCCAATAAAGGCTGCTTTTGAATCTCCATTTGCTTTTACAACTCACTTTGTTTCACAGTACTCTCTATCTCCTACTGTTAATTCTTGAAAGAAGCCTTTCAAAGATCAATCCAGTCTGTTAGGATTCTGGATGTTAAAATTGATTTTTTCTTGTCTACTTGTTCTTTTGAAAGGCTTAAAAGTGATTTGCAGCAATCAGCATAAAGGAAGTTGATTGACAGAGTTGAACAAAGTGATCTAGAGGAGATTCATCAGGGGAAAACTGCATACATTAGAAACTAAAAGGTGACCACAGTTTTTCTCCATCTCCTCTTAAAACAAAATGCATTCTTTTAGATGTGAAAAATCATCCTAAAAGCTTCTACAAATAGTCAATGAAAAGCTTAGAAAAAAAAGTTTTAAATAAGAGTCTGCAATGGTAATCAAACAAAAGAAAGGTTAAAAAGGCAAGCATTACAACAAGTAACAAACAAATCCATTGACCTTATTCACACACACCTCAGAATCATAGCTGCCAAACTTCCCTCAAATAAAATACAGGAGATTTAGCTGAAATGCCATTATATCTCTTCCTGTGGAAATTACGGCCTTTTTCCTCCTTGTTGCCTGACTGTTCTTTCCTTCCCAGTTTGCTCTCTCAAATTGCTTTTCCCTGCCACTCACCTTCCTTTACCTGCAACAAGAGAGCACAGCTGGAGGGTCCTCGCTGCACTCTCTAGTCAGTGGTAGAGAGGGAGAAACAGAAAGGAAAGCCTGTGGCACTTCAAGGGCTGCTCCATAAGCACCTCCAGCCACAGATGAGCAGCGGGAAGGCACAAAGAGCCCTCCTGAAGATACAGTAACTACTGCATTCCTTAAACATTTCTAAAAAATAATTTTAAAAAGCCCAAAGACAGCTCCTTAAAACTGTCCAACCAACTCTCAATGGTAATACAATGGAGTTAAATATTGCGTATCCCCACCTGACATTTTCAGTCTTCTGTTCTGAACATTTTTTTTAACCTATGGTTATGTGCACAGTACAATACGGACAGAAACTAGAATAGGCAAAGGATTTGCTTATTTGGTTTCCTGATGGTGCGGGATAAATTTTTGCGCCACCGCCGCTACTTGCAAGGCCCTTCCTTTAAATCCCAGACAAGCCTACCACCCAAGTCAAAATTATTGACTTTCATTCAACACTGCAGCTACTTCAGTTCAAGGCTGTTTTAAATTCATTTGCAGGTTATTAACAGGATAAAGCTTTTATCTGCCTAAAACTAGAGCAGAACCCCAAAATAAACGTTTTTGTGACGTTGCTTCAGACTCATATCTTTTCATTTACTTTTTAAGTTTCTCCAGATTTTCTGGACTTTTCACCATTCTTCTGAGACTCCAATTTATTCTTACCTGCAAATATAACTAATGTGTTAATCATCTCGGCTTTCAAATCAGTTGTGTGATAAAAAAGCATGTAAAGTCCCTAACATTTTAGTCTGCAAAAACCTACTATGCTTCTGTACTAACAAGTTAATTTGCATATATCATCAAATCACAGAATGGTTTGGGTTGGAAGGGACCCTAAAGCCCATCCAGTTCCAACCTCCTGCCATGGGCAGGGACACCTCCCACCAGACCAGGTTGCCCAAAGCCCCATCCAGCCTGGCCTTGAACACCTCCAGGGATGGGGCATCCACAGCTTCTCTGGGCAGCCTCTTCCAGTGCCTCACCACCCTCTGAGTAAACGATTTCTCCCTAATATCTAATCTAAAACTACTCTTTCTTAGTTCAAAACCATTATCCCTTGTCCTACCACTACAATCACTACAAAGTCCCTCTCCTGCTTCTTGTAGTCCCCCTTTAGGTACCGGAATACGTCAGGGTCTTTTTTATTTATTTTTTAATCAGGTTTATATCTGTGGAATTTTTCCAGTGCTATTCTACATAATAAAGTATTTCATATAATTAGTTTGCTTCTATCTGGTAATTTACTGTAACTTACACACTGTTGTATTTATTGGAGACATAAAAGAAAAAAACATATTTGAAATGCCAACAAAAATGGAACTCAACACAGAAAACTAAGAAATTTTTCATTAATGATAAAACTTGTAGTTATGAAAGGCGGCACACAGAAGTCATTCACTCACTGAAATACTGCAGAGACTAAGGGATTTATGCAAGCTAATGATACATACAAAATGATACTTCAGTTTAATACATCACACTGCACTAGCAGCTTGCAAACCAACTACACTTCGAAACCATCTCAGTCTTCTGCTCAATTACTCATTGCAAAAATTACATTTTTTTTCTTTAGAATACCTATCTTCGTTAAGAGTCAAAAGGATTCTGTATGTGTAAACCTAAAGATTAATCTGATAATGCCAAATATTAAGGTCAAGAACTATCAATTACAGACATTAAACATGATTGGTACTTAGATACGATCTTTACAAATCCAACTCACAATCACATTATGTATTTCACAGAAGTGCAAGAAATAATTCAATTACTTCTTTGCAGGCTGACCAGAATATTTTCTGTTAGCCTTGTAGAGACTTTTGTTATATATTACTTGAATCTTGTGGATAAATTTCTTGAACTCTTATATAATATATAATGCAGCATTCATTAATGCCGATAATGAAACAGTTTCTTTAGAGAATATAGCACCTGGATTTATTTTATGATAAAAACTCATTTGCTCAGTTGTTTTTCTATTCGAAGGCTCACATAACCAAAAATCTTTACATCTTCTAATTACACAGTCCTGACTGTATCAGCCTTAGTTTCTGCATAGTTGTAATTTAGAATGAAACATATTTTTTAGCACAGTAAAGATTTTTATCAAATAATAGTAGCAATTTAGAATGAATCCAAACTTGCTTTTATTTTTAATAACATGACCTAATGAGAATTGCCATCTGTAACAAAAGCTAATTCAGCTTCCCCATTGTTGTCTAAATTTTATGTGAATGTTTTAATGAGCATACAAACATTTCAAAAATATTCTAAAAAACAGAAAATAACTTTTTATATAGAGTTACAGAACGTTGTTAAAATTTTAAGCTTTGTGAAAGTCTAAGAAATCGTTAAATGATGGCTATTTACCTTGGTCAAATTCTACAGTCAGTGGAGTGGCACTTCATAGGGTTTCACGTATAAATCTCAGAAACTGTTCATTAGTGTTAAAACAAAAGACCTTGCATGCAGAAGTGAATCAGTAGCTGGCACACTGCTGGTTGATTCTCTGCTAAACCAGGACTGGGGCCTATCACACACTTGCAACTACCTTCAGCCAGCTCTGCAGAGTAGTTCCTGGCTCAGCTCAAAACGCAAGGGATGTGAAATAATCTCCACATACCTTCTCATGCAATCCAGCGCCCGAATAAAGAAATCTTTGTGAAGCTGATGCTCGTCCCTCAAGATGGAGCACTGCTCCAGTGTCACTGACATGGATGTCCGGTCTTTGGCACTTTTGCAACAGGTGAAACGGACACCATTCAGCTTGCGGCAAATCTGAAACACAAGCAGATGTCAAAGGATTGCTCTTCTCACTCCTCAGGTTCTCTACACACCTGCAGACTGTCAAGATCCCACAATTCTACAAGCACAGACAACTAATACAAAAAACGATATTTCTCAAGAAGAAAACTGGTATGAAAAGGTGGTAACTCAATCCTGAATCATGTGTCCGCTTACATATGATTTAACTGTCATTATAGTTAAATTATTTATTAGTGCTGCCTTCCGGATTTTCATATTCTAAGGACTATGGACATGCTGGCCTGACACAGTGGCACAAAAAGGTGAAAATGTTGCACTGAAAGGGACTGTAAATTTCTCTTTTGTTTTATAAATTTTATAGCCATAACACTTAAAAAAAAAAAGGACCAAAAGATGATAGCTACTGATCGATAGCCCATTTCCAATTTGTCCAAATTAAACATCTTAAAAACAGATCTTAACGGTCTCCATTAGGAGGACAAGCGTGAAAATAACCTGCCCACTGAGGAAAAAGAAAGCCTTATTGGTTTGAGGAGAGAGCTGCACGCAACCTTGCACTACAGTTGCCGTCTATGTATTGTTTTTGCTCCCTTGATATTTACTGTAGCACACATAACGCTCGATCCCTCAAACACGTGCTTGAACTTTATGCATAGGTACCACACAAAAATTTCTTCATAACAAACTGTGGAGTTATCATCTTTTGTCTTCTTTTGTTTCAATAGAAAGCCTTGCCTCCTGTTTTATCACCAAAAGTCAATTAAGACAGCACTGCGACACGTGCACCATGTTTTATATTTGGACTGATGAGGAACAGGTTCTGTACAAAGCAGGAGAGACGTCCAGCACCCAAGTGGTCTGGTTCGGATACAAAACACAGTTCACGGAGGATGGCCTGGTTCTCCAAGCCAGAGAAGCAATCTAGTCTCAATCCTGTCCCCATGTACACAGCAACAACCACCTACTATTCCTAGCTCTTATCACGGTTAAGCAAGTTACTAAAACATCTACACTTATTTACAGGTTACCAAACCACTGCATCCAATTTCCTGAACTTGAAATATAAAGCGCTTATGTTAGTCTAGACTATAAAAGAAAAAGTTGCTTGAATTTTTTCTCGCTTTCTGTGACAACCACACTATTCAATTAAAGCTTAATTGTCTCAACACCTAATGAACATTGAAAGAAAATAAAGAAAAACTTTGACAAGGCTTTTTTTTTTAACTCAGACTTGAGAACACAGAGAACTAATTCCTCATGAGGGTATGGATGCAGACAAATCCATCTTTATACTGAAATTAAAACTAGTCCTTAATTTCAACAGCTAAACTGTTCAGTGTGTGACCCAGAACAATTAAAACTTAACATGAATGACTGCCATGGAGTGCTTGCTTTCACCTGACACTGACAAAATTCTAAGAGATAAGGGAACTATGACATATTTGAAGGATACTTCCTCACTTTAAGAAGCAACTGGTTGTTGTACCAGCCCATTAGGATATACATCGGGTTCAAACAGGAGTTTACTAGAAAAAAATGACAGAGAGCTGATGTGCCCAATTATGGGTCTATTTTTCCCCTGATATGATTTGTCTTAAGAAAAGGTAATACCCTCTCAACCAAGCTTTGCTTGCTTCTGTCCCTGGACAGTACCAAAAGTAAACAGTTACAAGAATAAGGCAAGGTTACAAATTACAGTGTTCACACCTCAGCCTGAGGAAACATTTCAGCTAGGCCACGCATGGAGCACTGACTTAGGATCTTTCAGGATAGAATTGGAGCGTGATCTTCATAACATTACTTCAGCAAATAAGCACTTGTAAAAAAAAATCCATTAACGGCATTCCCAGAAATTCCTCTTAAAATAAATGGCCTAGACAATACGTGCAGCCTTTTAAGGTCTTTGTGAGGATGAGTAACATCTCAGAAGTTAAGTCCAGGAAATTAACTGAACCGAACTTTGAACCCAAAGAAGTACATGCTAGTAAAGGAGAATCTGCGTTTTCTTCTACAATTCAAAACTGTAAAACATATTTGCTTAAAAAAATTGGGAATTTGTATTGCAATTTAAATAATGTACTATAAGACTTTTTTATTTTAATTTTTTTAAGAAAGTGTCAAGTAGAGCTGATAATGCTGTGTAAAGAGTTAACAGCTTAGTTGAAGACATTAATTCTCTTTACACTCATGTCTTTTGAAGTCCATGAGTCACCACGGCTACTTGAATCAAACAAGCCCTACGCAAAAACCAGGTAATCATTCTGGATGGGTGACAGCCTCTGGTGCAAGGAGGGGAGACTAAACCCCAAATCCGGGCTGACAACACCCGATTGAAGTGCTGGAGTTGGTTTTGAACTGAGAAACACTCTAGGCACAACATGCAAATGGCCATAACCACAATCTGGAGGTCTTATTTTGCATATAAATTGAATCCAAATGGCTCAATCATTTATAGTGGATTAAGCAGAAAACAATCCATTAAATTAAATAAGCAGATAAAAAAATCCTTAGCTTCTGATTTAAAGAGAAATCTAGGTCAACATGATAGTCCAGCACAGATAAGCCCTCAGAATAATTCTGTTCACTAAGCAGCAGCAGTTAAAATAAATAATTAAAATGGGCAAACAGTGATCAGATGCTCAAGTAATCTAATAAGGTACAATACAACAATCTATGGTAATATCATAATATCAGAACACACAGCTATTGGTATGTGTCCAGCTTGATTTTTATCCTCACTTGTGCTCACTTCATCATATTGGGGATGTAGGAAATGTCTGTTTTTCATTAATAAGCTTTATTATTAAATATTTTTATTCATGTTCCACATGAACACAGATTTAAATTATTATCTGTGATTAAATTTAAGAAGGGGATGATAAAAGAATGTAAAACAATGAAAACTAAAACAAGGATAAATCAATACGCTGATTTCTCCTGATATAAGACAAGAAAAGGGGTCTAGCTTACGAAATATAAATATACATTTAAATCTGTCCCATTATATTTTGGATAAGAAATGTTTGCGGTATCAACTGGCAAAAGCTTTTTGCTGTTTTTTTTTTTAAATGCAGATGTGTTCTCACCAGACTACATGCAGGTGCAGATACATATCCATATCCATGTAGAAACTCACATCTCATATACTATAACAGTGGTACCCTTACAGCTGGAAATCTGACTTTCCCATGTATAAATGTAATATAGTGTAACAGTGTGTATATCAGCGGGTCCAGAAATACCCTTTTCAGAAAGTTATGTAAAGTAATGTAAGAGAAATACAATACAGGGAAGGAAAAACTTGAAGCACTTATGTCCAAAGAACGTTTTTCACCCATAAAATTACTTTCAGGAAATCCTGAATAGATCATAGAAGACAACTTTCTATATACAAAGATTAAATAAATTCTATCATATGCTTTGTAGCTCAGTTTATATTATCCCGGACTATTTATCTTTTACTTCTTTGCAAAGCAACATTTCACAGTAATTGCAGAACAGACACTGAAAAAAAAACAGCTTACATTTTTATGCACAATGGATTTATGCTACAATAGCATGTGATAATATTGATTAACCCAAAGAAAAATTTTATTAGCTATATAAAAAATTATACCAGTGTTATTGATATAGACATAATTAATATTGTCATATTCCTATTGTTAATGAAAAATCATACAAAATATTACGGAATATAATAATATAATAAATGACACTTTGCATCAAATATTTACTTCCCTTGAAGGATACATGCATTTGAAAGTTCCCCAAATCACATGGTCTTACTTTTCACTTTCAGTGGACACCAAAGGCTAAAGACTCTGCTTGTACAAATGGGCAGAGCCATCAAGGGTACTTTTCTAAATCTAAAACAATTACCTATTTAAATTTCAGACTCCTGAAAAGCCTGAGGTCTTTATATGTATCTGTTTGGGTTTGTTTGTTTGTTTTTAACATACATGTGCAAAATCACAGAATCGAGGAGGGAGGGGAATCTAATGATAAAGCAGTTTTATTGATATATATTTAAGAACCATATCCTGCATCATACCTCAGGGCTTTCTGACACTAAAGAATAAAAGCAATGTTTATTAAATAATATAAACCTTGGTTATTAAAAACATGATTTTACACAAAAAAAAGTTAGATACTGTAACTGAATACTGTATAGCTCATATGAGGTGATATATTTACAGCTATGCACAATCATCCAGGGAAGAGATTCCGCTTGCCCATACAGGAGATGAATGGATCTCTGAAGAAAAGGCCCTGGGGTTGTGAAGCATTGGAACAGGCTGCCCAGAGAAGTAGTTGAGTCACCCATCTCTGGAGTACTCAAAAGATGTGTAGATGCAGTGCTTAGGGACATGGTTTAGTGGTAGACTTGGCAGTGCTAGGTTAATGGTTGGACTTGATGAACTTAAAGGTCTTTTCCAACCTAAATGATTCTATGATGGGGACCCGGTGACCAAGACCACCTCCCTGTTCCAATTCTGGCTAGGTCTACCAGTAAATGTAGGAAGAAGAGGGATATTCAGGAGTGGGATGAGAAGCCAACAAAACAGAAGGGTTAGAGCACTATTTCAGCATACCTACTTGAATAATTAAGTTTTCCAATCAAATCCTTGAAATTGATTGCATTTACTACATCAGAAAGCATGTGAAAATTAATACATCATGTGAATGTATTTGAAACAAAAGATCTTACCGTCGCAGCCAGCCACATAATTTCTACATTCTTTCTCCTCTTGGCCTGGATATTTTGATGAAGATTTTCTAGTAATCCCTTTAAATCATTTTGTTCTTGAAAATGCGGGAGGCCTAAAGAAAAAGAATGGTAGGGTTGATCATCATGGTAAGGTTGATGATAGTGCTGTGCTGACTGAAGGATGTCCTTATTAAAGAAGAGGTATATAATTTACAGCCTCATTTGGGAATGCAGGATGGAAAGCACTGGCGAAATATTTAGAGAACAAACAAATCTTACTTCTAAGTATGGGGTTATCCTCCCTGAGGGCTTCACATTGGTAAATTAAAATATCTTCAACTTTCATCTTAAAAATGGAAGGTGAAAACATTCAAATCTTTGTTATAGCCCTGTTCGTCAACTATTACAGACATTCATTGGAAATGGATAGAGAAGTAACTGAGTGTATTTAGAGCAGCTTTGATGTTTTTTAAAAATTTATTTATTTATTTTGAGGTGAAAATATTTTGCTTTTGTTTTCAAAAGGATACATCTCATTTTTATTTTAAAATGATGCTTTAGTTCCTAATATGACCTACATTTACAGGGGTTAAACAGGACTTAACACCCTCATAAATCTAACAAATGATATTGCTCAGTCTGCAACGAAATTAGAATTTCATTTTGAAGTACAAAGTAATTTCAAGGTTTACCTAAAACATGAAGTTTTACCTACTTTCCCTAGTTGTGCCAAACAGGATGATGTTTTGTTAATCATACACACCTATAGGGAATTCAAGAGTAAACAATTTAATTCGCTCTTCTGTGTTGTGTATTATATAGAAGGGTTTTGTTTTAGGTGTTACCTTTATCTTTAGTAGTTTTGAAAACAACCAAAAACTGTTTTTCTAAATGATTTCTTTTTATGTTAGGGAAATAGAAAAAAAAAATCAGTAATAGTATCACCAAAATAAGTCTTAGAATCAATTGAAACAAAATTAAACCAAATCTATTAAATCAGTCTTTTTCTGCAAATACATTGACTTCCCCCACTCAAGAAAAAGCAGGATGTTCCACCTAAGGGAAAAAAGCAAAACAAAACCCCTATGATTTATATGCAATTTCAGGGAGTAAAAATGATGCAACTACTATAATTCAGGTCAAAATCCACTCTCCCAATCTGGTCATAGCTGGAATGATCTCTCTTCTATCAACAGGCTTTTAACTTTCATCTCTAATGAATCCCATGGTTTTTCTTTTTCATAATTTATAGTGAGAAGTAATTGAAAAAAACTATTCTAAAAATGTTTAAGGTGTGCTATATATACTGCCCACACTGAAAAAAGAAACAGCACCAAAACTCAAACAAAAACACCATACAGGAAAGATACATTAAAACCAGCTTTGTAATAATTTTACTGATGATTGTTTGATCTGAACATTACGATTCCTGACCATAGAATTAGATGATGCAGAACATATAAAAATACATCAGAACCTCCTAGACTATTATACTTACCCTGCATCTGTTCCTTGAAAACATACAGCATACAAAGAGTACGCTAAAAAGATGCTTCCAGATTATGAGACTACATCTCTAGGTAAACATTTTGTTGCCTCAAAGTAGTTTTCCTTTGATTCACAGCAGAAAATTCATCATCTCAGAGAGATGACTTCACCACAAATAAAGCAAGATTATCCTAATTTACAATATTGTCAAATGAGTTGCATCTTGACTGGATGTGACTGATAGCTTAAATTCTTTGTATCACAAAGCAGTATTAAACTGTCAAATCATTCTCATAGATTATAAAGTGGAGAAGCCTAGAAGTATGAAACAGACTCATAGACTGTGTGTTGAAATATACACGCACTACTATGTGCATTACGATGCTAAGGAAGAAAACCTTTATTTGCTTGCAGGATTTCAAAACCTTGTATGCATCTCTCTTCTCACATAGGATACCACCTTCAAACAGTGATGTTGCTGTGGGTGTTAGGTATCAAACTAGCAATACCGAGTACCAGTTGTGACACAGCTTTATCTCGTTTTATGCTCTCAGCTGCTCAATTGAGTACTAAGGCATCGTTTCAATTACATATGTGCTACTAAACAAAAATCATATTTCTGTATTCTTACTATCATTAACTATTCAATAGAAGTGTGCTATTTTGGTGCCTAAACAATTATATTTAGTTGGCATTTTTGACAGGAATTTTTCTTGGGGCACATCATTATTTATTGTTTTCAGAATTTCCTATTAGGAGAGAATTAAAAAGGCTAAGGAACAGGAGACTGACAGAGTGCATGTTCATCTAAAATTAAGTAGAAAGTTGATGTTTGACATATGCAGGTTTATGCTACTAAAAACTTGCAACAATTAGGAATAGAGAGAAGACTAGAACAGACAATGGAAACTACTGGGGTGAGAGAAAAACTAATACCAAGGATGTCAATGCCTTTACAGGAGTGCAAAGCTTAATTCTTTGAAATGGAATATATGAAGCGAGGCTGCCTAAGAATGGTGGATGCAACAGCCTGGCCAACAGGGCTGCCAGTCTTCAAATTCTGTCTGGGTTCATGAGCTCTATTTGTAGCTAACAGCTTTGTGACATGGGTCCCGCATTTATTTTGTAGCACAGATTTGGCACTATAGGAAACTATCTGGAAAGGTGTGACAAAGCCATCAAGGAGCCATCAATACTGAATGGCTCTCACATGGCTACAAAATCAGGGCTGCTGCTAGCTTGGATGGAGGTTTATCTTCCTAAGGGGGAGGAACTAAAGTCCTGTGGCAGAACACCTTGGAGAATGTGTGTTCCTGCCCCTCTACTCCCCCCCAGCCCTTCACCCTGCTTCTTAAAAAACACCCCTACCCCAAAAAAAGAAAAAAAAAATCACTGAAAAGAGGTATGGGGATAGTGTAGGTGAGAGAGCTGGTTTAAAACACATTCCTCCAAGCCAAAAGAGTGATACCATATAATGGCACAGAGCAACCAGGAAGTGCAGTGGAACCAGAAGGTACTTCATGTTATGTAAAAATTTGGACAAAAACCAGACTCAGTTCTCAGAGGTAGAGAAAATGCAAGAAGGGAATAATAACCAGAATAGACATGATCAGTTAGACAAGCATGGTTCCTGCAAGTCTGTACAGTCTGGAAGAAGTCCAGGAAGACTGTGCAGCACACTAATAATCCTTCTAGAAGGCAGTACAAGGTTAGTTCCTGTCATTGAAAAGGAGCAAATACTATATGCATGCAAATTTTACTTTTATGTAATCAGATCCGCTTATGAAGTCACAGATCTACCTTACACCTAATTCCAGATGGTTAGTTTTTCAGGAAGCTTTCTTGGCAGGATTCACCTAAACTAATTGCTAGCTTATTGTATGAGATTTTCTGTAAAAATTTTCAAAATATTAGAGATGTGAGCGGACTGATGGTCATACTGCTTACCCCTTAGGAAAAAAGCTTTCACTTCTGCCAGAATCATTAAAAAATGAAAATTTTTGCCGATATAAAAGACAAGCGCATATGTATATAGAGTAGCACATCAGATAAAACTACAAGTACATACATTTAATGGATAATTAGCAAAAAAAACACAACAGAAGCTATTCTGTAAGAGGGCACAAGCTTTGCATAGGATTTTAAGCAGCAGTATTCACCATGAGGAATTACAAACTCGTCCTGTAGGACAACAGGTTCTTTAGGTTCAAACATAGTTACCCAAGTGGAACAGGCAGAGACCTAAATCCAAGCTATTTAAAGTCAGCCTGCACAATTTGTAAGTTTTAGGAATATAATTTAGGCATTAAGACTGCTTTAACAGGGTTATATTGATACAAATGGTCCTTGCAGTGTTTCTTTTCAGCATAGTAACAGAACACTATGTTTATGATGCCACATTTCTATAAAATTTGAATGTAGGACCCATTCTAATAGAACCATGCTATTAATATCAGTGACATTATGATGTGGCTCATTACCGAGAAATCTGTAGATACAGATGGAAGCAGTCTGCCATACCTTAACACATACTCGGGAAGAAGAGTAGAGGCAATGAGTGAAACTGATGAAAATTCCCACCGAGTACTTATGTACAAATATAGTAAGTATGGAGTGTCCTCCACTTGAATTATTAAAGAGTGTATCGTATTAATAATTTAAGAGAGCTGTTTGGTTCATCATTACTGCATTTCAACCTTTCTGTTGTTTTCGCTATGGCCTTGGGCCTGCAATCACTGCTGACATCAACAGGGATGTGAACAGGCCCAAAGTGCTTAACTTGATGGAACAAATTATGGGATAGAGGCCTACATCTAAACACAGCACATTAACATTGCGCTAATACTACTTTCTTATAATCTTTCATCTATTAAACCTTTTAAAAGCCATTTGGATATTGTATTATCTTATACTCACAATCAGGAGGCATTTTTTCTGTAAACAGGTTGTAATATTCTTTTAGAAGTTCTAGGTTTTCCTGGTTAATGTTTTCTTGCAAAGTGGTATCTCCAAACCTACAAAATCACAGTAAAATGATGAAAAGTCTAAAACATAAAGTCAAATCATCCTTCAGAATGCTTTCTTTGTATAAAGAATTTGATTTTTTTTTCTAGTGTTGAATGTATTAAATTTTGCCAAATGTACAGCTGCTAATCTCCCATGTGCTTTGGAACTAATATTTGGGAATGAGGTAAACAACCATTGATAAGTCTTCCCAAAACATATGGACAAAGTAATTCGTTTACATACAATCATTCAGTAAAGCACAAGTTCTGATTCTCTTCACAAATCCTGAATAAATGCAAGGGTTCTCTGTGAGAATTCCAAATCAGAAGAGTACAACTCCTAAATCCCTTAATATACCTGAGCAACAGCAGTAGCAGTAATTTCTACCAGAGCTAGATGATATTGAAGCCACACAAGATGGAATAGAGGTAAGCGTCAGGAGAAAAACCTCCTGAAGGACTAATTTCTGCCACTGGAGTACTCTGGTCTGAGAGTATTTGCTATAGTCAAACTGATTAATCCTCCAGACCTTCTCAGCCCTATGCTGCTCCTGAACTGTTAGTTATTTTGTTTTCTCGTGCCTGAAACTAACGAGAAAACTCTTTCCCTGCTGTTGAACAGTGATTTCTCCATTAAGCTTCACAGAACCGCAAACCACAAGCTAGCTCACTTCAGCTGCCTGTGTTTAAGCTTGCTGCAGCACACAGACATCACTGGTCACACTACAGTGCTGCAGCTGGGTAATGCAAGTGTTCTGGGGTTTCTTGCAGCAATTTAGTCTGCTGGGAACACATCGTCCAAGTCCCCATTAACCTGCTCCTCACAGAAAACCCAGACTGCATCAGGATGCCATTACAGTTATCCACAAACTGACTATTGCTATATGCAAAAGTACCTTTTTTCCTGAGACCAAAATTTCTACAACTGTCAAGTTTCACATAGGTTAAAAAAAGTCTCCTGCTACTTATACTCTGATGGATATGAATGTAAGGACAGGAGTGTCCCTTAGGCAGTTAGGACCAAGTTTCTGTGCCTCATCTTTAAAATAACGTTGAAACGAAGAAAAGGAAGACAGTAGAAAATGGTGGAAAACAAAAAAAGAGGGGCATGGATAGGTAAATGAGAAATTCAGGCAGACACAAGGGGATGCAAATCAGAAGATTCCAAATGTACTGTTATATCACATGGAAAGTAATCAAATATTTTAAAGGGCCAAAAAAGGAAATGACTCAGCTACTTCCCTCAAGAGCCATTGCTGCACTGTCACACAAGAGCATTTCTTTTAAAACAGGCACAGTATCAACTGTGCTTTATTGAAAGTAGATGTTTACATCTAATTAAGTACCATCTTGTAACAATTTATCACAAAATTTCTATTCTTATGTTATTTCTCCCACTAAAACACCTTTTAACAAAAACCATGTGCAGCGTTTCCAGTCTCAAAGACAAGCACACAGTCAAGTTGAGCAATATTTTGAACAAAGACTAATGTTAACACCTGTAACCACAAGCATAAAATGTTTCTGCATGGAATAAACCAACTTGGTTTACTTGAAAGATAATTCATTAATTTTTCATTTATGGCTTTCTTTTCTTTGGGGACAATGTAGAATCACCACGGAGAAAAATGTTACCACTCTTCCTGTCACTCCACTTGCAACCCAGCTGACATCTTTTCAAACTGACTCCTCTGCTTTCTACTGACTCCTTCCCTCCCCAGATGCAGACTATTTCTAAATCTTGTCAACTCTTTCTTCAGGACATTTGTAATATATAGTCTGTCTTTCCCCACCCTACACGAGCTCTCACAACCTTGGTTACTGCACGCTCCTTTTTTTCAAATTTCGGAAAAATGTGAAGCATCACACCTTTTGTCATTACTGACTTTGCTGTTTTTGTATGTTACTACATAGGTTGTGTTACTCTTCCCTTAAAATCACTTTTCCTTTTTTTATGGCATCAAGAATAAACTATTTTCATTTTCAAGAGCATTGCAAGCTCTCTAGAGAACTACTCACCTCTTTTTCCTCTAGTAAAATGCTAACTTTTACCTTTGTCTTCTGATTCAGCCTTCATCTCCCATTCAAATTTTATACTTAAGTTTTCCCACGCAGCACCACTCACAACTAAGAGAAGTCTCCTCAAGATACCCACACAGCTACCTGATTGCATTCCTTAGAAATCTTCCTTAAATGTCTTCTTCTACTCCTCTGTCTACAAAGGACATGATGTCAAACTCCAGTAGTGCTTAACTTCTTGCCTGTTGCCCAGGTTAACAAATTTTCTGTCTCCATGTATTTCCCCACCTACGCATAGAGTGCTTTTGGTTTTGAGTTAGTAGTTTTTTGAGTTTGTTTGAATACAGCCTAAAAGAACATATTATGCTCTGTTAAAAAAAAAACAGTTAAAGAGAAAATGATGTCCACCTTGCAATTTTAGCATTGTACAAGCTTTGTAATTTAACATGACCAACAGCTAACCTTCTCTTGGGACAGAAAATTAGTAGGTTGGTGAAACTTTGACTAACATTGCACTGATAAGTTAGTTTCTAGCAATCCCTTCAGAGGACTGGTATTAGTATATTAGAATTTTAACATCAGCCTTCATGTTTCCAGAGGCATATTACTAACATATTCTATATAAATAAATAACACCCCTCAACCCTGTTTAAAAAAAAAATCAAACCTAAGAAGTTGAGAAAAATGTTCTCTTTATGGTTTACGATTTGTTCAACTCCACCTCTAAAATGATAAGAACTTGGAACTTCAAACTTCTGTTTGAAAAGGCCAAAGTACTGCACATTAAGATTTACCCCTGTGAACTAGAAATCAATTTCCTATCTGTATCCAAGGAAAACTTGGTGTTGATTGTGTGAAATAAACAGACTAAGTCCCACATACAGCCATATCTTTACTTGGCCTTTTTCATTATTTTGCATTGCTACATAGCTTGTACTTATTTCCTTTAATACTTTCAAAAATACACACAAAGTCAAGCTGAAATGGTCCAAGAGCAAACAACAAAAAGATTTCTTTGTAATCCTATGAGAGATATCTTGTACTAACACAGCATACTCAGATAGAAAATGAAACATTTTTCCAAAAGTGTCTTTTTACCTTTCTGCAAGTGTTTGCTGTTCATTGATTCCAACATTAAAGAGTACTGGATACATGCGAAGTAGCTTTCCTTCTTTAATCTCTTGTGGCAGCAGCTCAAACATCTTTGCTGGAAGCTGGACCTCTATAACATAATGTTCACTAGGAAAAGTAAAAGGAAGAATAAGGATAGGAATACTGATGGGTTTGCTTGAAATTATAACCTTCCTAAGTTATAGAGAACATTTAGACATAAAAATCAGTGTCTTTTTTTCCCCTTGTGTTAAAGCACAAAATGTGCTCAGACTCAGCTCAGCTGGCTTCTTTTAAGAAGCACAAACTTTTATGGAAATATAAGGTGTATACGATTATATGCTCTTGATACTGACTCCCTTACTGAAGTGAAAATAGGACTAAAAGTGGAATCAGCAGAAAAAAAGTCTTCTGCTACCACACTATCAGTGTGAACACCTCAACTGTTAAAGTACATCTCACTGAATTAAAAAAACAACTTCCTTTCAGAAGCCACAACTTGAACCCTGTATCCAGTCTAAATGTAAGATGGCCTATACAGAGCAAAAACTCTTCACAAAAGCCCAAAGCAAAATTTCCATTTCCTTCAGTGTCTGGATTTTTTCCCTAGGGATAGAAAGCATCACGAACTACAAAATCGACTCTGTGAAGATGATAATTAAACGCTCATTACGCAAATATGGATCCTGTTTTAGGAGAAGGGATATGATATAACAGTTTTGTTTTTGTGTTGTGTTTGGTTTGACTTTACTAAAAATATGCTACTTTGGCTGCCAGTCCAGTTTCTGATCATGTCCTTCATTGTGGAACCCTCAAGTTGAATTTCACCTGTTTTGATGATTGATGCCTGAACTAACATGATAGAAACAATAGCATGCTGCTAGCTTTCTTTCTATTATTAGAGCAATTGGTGTAATAAAAAAGAAAAGACTAGGAGCAGATCCATTTGTCTCACAGACTTGGAAATTTTAATCATTTGAAGAGGGCAAACTGATATCAAAAACTTAAACTTTCTCTCCTGCAGAGCACACTTTGGTACAGCATCAAAAAGGAAAATTAGTACAGAGGTAGTAGGGAAGGAGGATCTATATCCTACCTACAGAAACCAGGCCTACGATGTCACACAATGTGTGCATGCAAACTTAAGATGGAAAAGGATGGGGTTTGTTCTTTTGACTTTATCTAGTTATCTTTTTAAATAATACTGTTTTGCTCATAGTAAAATAATCACAAAATCCCTCAAACCCTTATTTTAACCTATCATGTGCTTGCTAAAGAATTAAAATACAATCTTGAGTAGCCATGTGTAGAACTTTGGGGAGAAAAGGCAGAAAACCCTGAAGAACAATGGCAGTTTCTTCAATGGCTCTGACATCCTCAGCAAGTTGGATGGATGAGTGGCACTATCTTAGAACAGGTGCTGGGATAAACAGCTTCAGCTTAGGAAAGGTAGAGCTTGTGTTTGAACCTCTATCCTGCTCAACAAAATAAAACAGGTCCAGTACAGACTTGTGACTGAAGTGTAATTGCTTGTGGCTAGAATATTGTCATGTGCTTTGGTATGGGCTAGAACTAGCGTATAGTCTGAGCAAATGCCAGATGCTTCCAGCTGGGGTGGTTATCAACAGTTATGAATGGAGGATATGTCTCAGAGGAGGGAAACAACAACAAACCTACGTGGGGAGTAGAACTATATTTGGTTTGAGTTTTATTTAATTAATTAATCCACGTGAAGGAAATACAGAGTTAGCAAGGATGACAGTAAAGAACTCTGTACAAATGATCTTTGTATAGCAACATTCATTCTCAGCCCGCATACTTATCATTCCTAGCTGCTGTGAAGTGTTACCAGAACATTTTCCTGTCATAGAGCGCTTTCAGGAGGTTGAGAAGAAATGTTGGTTTAGTCAAATTTAAAGAATGTACGTTACTAAACCAAAAATGTCATCAAGTCACTGCATTGCCACATTTCGCACCTCCAAAGATCACTACAAATCTTTCAATGTGTCAAAGAACATCGAGAAATGTTGACCTTTAGGCATGACAAATTAACATCAGTAGCATTTAAGAGCCTACCCTCCCCTTACTTTTCTTTTTATTTAAATTTACACATTTTTTTTGAAGTCCCAGATAGAATCCTTGGTAAACTTTAAAAATCTTTCACCAGTTGTGCAATAAGAACAACCCAATTCTCATCATTTAAGAAGAACACTACTAGACTGTGACAGAGAGCTGTCTGGCAGGTCTGGGAATGGTTCTGAAGTCAGGTAGAAAAAAAATTGAAGTACTGAAAACTGGAGGACTTGTTTGACATTAATTTCCCAACATTTTACAGGTCCAATGATTCTACTGAAGTAAGAAACAGTAATAAAATAATAAATCTTATTGTCAGGTAGTATCTCTCTCTTATGGCTAGTTTCAGAGCAGAGATACTAGTTAGTTTTGGCATGTGATGGATAATAAGGCCACTACATTTTCCAATGAGAAGGTAACTAACCAAGGAATTGTTACATGATTTTTTAACATTTAAAGATCTCCGGGAAAAAAAGTAAAAAACAGGAGTAGAGAAACCCAGTGTGCTTACGAGGGTAAAAAAAATAAATTTTCTATTTCAGGACTGATTATATAAGTTCAGGTATTCTGTATTTGTTTATCACTAAAACATGACTGTTTAAGAGTAACCCCCTTCTCTGACTATTTGCCTTATACTCTAATATTTGTTATCATCACATATAAGGATAGACAACCACTTCAGTTCTGTAAGAAAGCTTCTAACAACTACCCCCACACAGGTGACGGCCATGGACTCTGCAGCTATTTGCGGTCAGCTCCAAGAGCACACTTAGCTCTGTCCATAAATACAGAACAGGTCATTTACACGATCTTTGCACGATCTTTTCAACAGGAAAAAAAAAAACAAAACACACAGTCATTGCATTTCAGCAGGGAGGTGCTTTATCCAGGAAAGCGACAACTATTTAGACTACTTCAGTGTGGCTGTAAGTGCCAGTCTGATCATGCACTTAGTTGAAAGCATTTGTTGTTTTTTGTTTTTTGTTTTGTTTTTTTTTAAAATCAAACCCTGTGATGACTCAAAAGTTCATGCACACAGTCAAATACTTCTATAAAATTCTTTAATACAATCTAAGTGTTAACTATATAAGAACTCAACTGCCTGAACTTAATTCCACCTGGATGGCCAGGGTCAGCCACCCACATTGGCAGGTTAGCACATTACTACTCAATGCCACACTCTTTGGATTGATTTGTTTTGATATGTCAGTCCTCAGCATTTCCCTCAAAAAACAATTACAAGTGAATACTCCGACTCTGCAAATTAAGAACTGGTAGTTTTATGTTGTCTTGCATTTCTACAGTATTTAAGTCTAATTAAGCCACACAATATAAAATTCATCTCCAAACACAACTACTGGAACAATCCAAAAATTGTGGATTCTCTAAATGTTAATTAGAAAATACTTAGTTTTTCCACTATCTCCTCTTTTTATGTATGACTTTCCATGCTGTCTCATCACAGCTCTAAGAGAATAGGGCTCCAAACAAGTCTTAAAACTTTTTTTTTTTTTTTTAAAGTCTGCTACCAATTCCATCAAGTGAACACCTGCCAGTAAGTACAGTACAGCAATCATAGGCAGTAACTCTTCTTCCTAAAGACTGACTACTCTATCAATCCAGAATGCCTGAGGCAGCTTAAAGCTCGAGTCTTTCAAAAGCAGGACCTCCTGGTGTGACAGTTCAGTGTACCGCAGTAATGGCAGCAAGCCAGTAAACGTAGCTGCTAGATTTTTCAAGATGTTTGACTGGTGTGATTTACAAAGGATGTATTTCTTCTGTTTTATCTACACACCATAATTATTCTTAATTACTCCCGATGTGTTGCCTATCATACTCCGGCCTTCCTATTTATTTCAATCCCTTCTCGGAAGGCCCATAGGATGAGAGTGAATCATCCAGAATAATTAAGTAAATCAGTTGTGAAAGCCCCCTTCAGAGAAAAAATATCTTCTCTAAAAGTCGCTGCTTTTAGCTGAATTTAATTTACAGTCAACTCAAGAATAATGATACTATTAAGGAAGTGATTTCTGCAAAAGTAAAAACATTTGGAGCTTCAGACTGGAATAATAATGAAGATGAAAACCCCATTCCTCATGTGTAACAATCTTTTTAACCCTCTTGTAGCCACAATTAATGAACTATTTCAGTTTATGCCTTGATATTCAGCATTGCTTATGTGAGATGCATGATGTATTAGTGGCTTTGTGTAAGGACTTCTGATGTTGCATACGTTCTGAACGATCTTCAGCAAATAAAATTGGCATCTGAGTTTTTCGGTTTCCATCTCAAGACAATCAAGGTTTAGCTCTTAGAAATGTAATTTAATTTATCACACTGAAAAATAAGGTTCAATAACCTCAGAAACAAGGTATGTTCAGTTAGAGGACACTTTTGTAAATATTTACCTTGCCACTTCTCTTTGATTCAGCGTCTGGATACAAGATAGATACAACAGAAACTCAACATGCAATTCAGACACTTGCGATTAATTTGTGTTATATATTTGGAACTTTAAGGTGCTCATCAGGAAAGTAACCCAGAGCCCATAGTACTACTAGCTTTACAAATCCCTACTACCTCATTACCTCTCCATTTGCCTCATGAAGAGGCAAATTATTGCACTTTCCATATAATAGAACTCAGCAACAAAAAAAACATTATCTGCATTTTCATGTGCTTACGGTTAAAGCTACCTGCCATTTGCTCCAGGAAACAAAGTTCTTACCGCCTTCCAGTTATAATAGGCAAAAAATCTTCGGATTTGGCTTCAATGACTTTAAACATTACTTTCTGCAAATCTGAAATTCCCACAGCCATGTCTTCTAGCATCCCCGCTTCTTCACCTATATGGAAAGATTACAGGGTTATTAACAGAGAAGACAGATCAGTCACTGAATAGGTTATAGTAAGGCAATATATGGATTACATTTTCCAGTCTGTCCATCTAAAAATCACAGCCCTAAACCCACATTAAAGTAGCCTTCATAAAAGCAGACTGATTTTTAGAACTGCTGACAATTCTCTGTGGCCTAGATAACTGAGTATTAAGCACCTCTGTAAATCAGTCTGCTTTACATGTGCATTGAGAAAAATGGCCTTTCTGACATTATTCTATTTGAAAGTGTTTTTAAAGACTGTCCTGCTGGTGGAGGACAAAGGTTTTAAGCATAAGTGACCATCATGCAGAAAGGAGTCTGACAGCAATCTCCAAACGAGGAGCTGCAATTGCCTATGCAGCAAAGAACTGCACAAATGCTAAATCCCTCTACTTTTTTCAAAATCTCTATTTTGGGGAAGTATTCCAACACATCTAGTTCAAGGCTTTTTGAAGCAAACTGCAATTACTCTCTCCAAACGTCCTCAGAAATAGATATAAAATGATGGCACCTATAACAAATCAGGTGTTAAACAATTTTCAGGGTATCTTCACCAGTACTGACATGGTCAGGGCACAAGAGAGAGAGTGAGTAACTGTGCTGTTTGGGTTAGCTTTATAAACCTGCTTTTTTTGGGTCAGACCAAGTGCCTATACAAATGAAAACAGTACGTATTAAAATCAAAAGTTTCCCTAGCTGCATTGATGAAGCCAGTCTCCTGTATTTAAGGCAATGTAGATCCGCACTCTGTGCAAAAGAATTAGCAGCTAGCGTTCCCTGAGAGATTGAAAATAACCCAAGTAATTTGTGATGTATAATTGACAACACTGTCAATTGGCTTCAACGGTGCTATTATATAGAAGCCTACTGTCTCCTAAGGGTAATATTTTCTGATTCAATAAGGCAAATTCCTGGAGTGGAACAGAAGTTAAAATCTAAAACTCCTGGGTAAGCGTCTGGTGTGTATGCATAAAGAATTCTGTCCAAGAACAATACTTACTATATGTGCTAAGGAGTCCTTCATATTGCACAAGTAACCCAACAGTATGAAGCTGTTGTAAAAATCCTTGATCATGTAAACTCGTGTGCAATTTGATTATAAACCCACAGACCAATCCAGCGAGCTATAAAGACAATAAAAAAAAATGTGAAATTACAAATGTTTTGCAATCACAGTGAAAACAAGGCTTGCTATCATTGTACACTACAGAAGTAATATTTATATATCTCTGAAAATAACTTGGATATTTCTATTTAGTAACAATATACATAATTTCGTATTAGTATATTGCTGAGGCTTTTTACACCAAATATTCCCTTATTTTATATTACAGAAATTTCACTTGTTTTATTGGGTTGTATTATTTACAATGAAATAAATAAGACCAGGACCTCTCTTAGCAGACTATAAACATGCAAGCATGTGAATTATGATAGATTTCCAAGTAGTTAGGCACCTAATGCAAACATATCTCCTTGGCCATCATTCCCTAACTCCTTAATTATGTTAGGAAAAACATATAACTTGAGGACCAATTGTACCAATTATTTAGAGACAATCTATATGGAAAACAACATCTACAGGAGAGGATCGAAAGAACTTGAGTTTTTTACCAAGAGAAGACTAGTCTGAGAAGAGGCAGGCTGACAGTCTTTAAACACATAAAATACTGATAGAAATGGAAAACCAATGGTCTGTTATTCATTTCCACAGTGACCAGGAGAAAAAATACCTAGCTTGAACAGCAGCAAGGAATGTTCAGGCTAGACTTGAGGTCCTTACTTCCACATGAGGATACTGGCATATATAACCTGGGAAGACTATAAAAAATAGCTTTACAGATCCCTTCTTTGGGCGAAGCAGAGAGATTACATAATGTCTTCCAGTTCACAGCAGACCTATTTCTGTGACTCGGTGATTCAGTTACTATGGATTTCCATTTACTATTCCTTTCTTTATCACATTATAAAATATTTAGGTGGATGTAATGGAAAATACATGAAAAAGTTGTGATGAACTGTGCAAAAGAACAACACACACATAGTACGTTCAATTATAGCAGCATCATCAAAATAGCCACTACAGTAGGATATAAGAGACATAAGACAACCTACTGCTTGACTAAAGACAATGTCTCTCCTCAGGGTCAGCATCAAACATTGTGGCAAACCGCAGGCAAGCTCCTGAAGCAGGACAAATGCCATTGACTGCTTCGCTCTGGTCACCACCTCTCCCATGCAGTCCTTCAGCGTAATCACCAGGGGATAAAGTTGTTCATACCAGTCACCTAGAATAAGACAGATCATTAGCTCCAAAGCAGAAAAGTTGTAGTAAAAATCCTTTTCAGATTGGAGAGAGGCCTGCAGTGGCTGTCTAGCTTGTCCTAGAGTTTAAGCTAACACTGAAGCTCTATCCTAACCATTGTAGTGTTGCAGACATCACCAGAGGATATGCTTAAAGGAAGGATTCTAGCTTAGCACCAAGACTGGGGTTATATCCTTGGCCTGAATCCAGCTGTATCCTGAAACAACAACTTTTTAACAGACCTAACTTCTCGGTAAAACTTGTATTAAAGTGTTGTACATAAAACTTAGAGATACAAGCAAAAAGTCATTTAGCGCAAGATGAATATGATTAAGAATCTCCTGTTCTTTACTACCTTGTTCTTTGACAACCTTGTATCTAAGCAAACGAAATACAGTCAAAAAAAAAAAAACACCACCGAAAAACAGGGAGATCCTGTATTTAAGAAAAAAAAATACGTTCTGGGAGGCAAAATAGAAGAACAAATAGATATCTAGGAAGGATATTGTCTGCTTAACGTACAGGCTTGAAAGATGCTAACACCTTCAAGTCACATTTCTTTCTAGCTTATCTCTGTATTCTTCTCTTTAAATAGAGATATTGAACTCATTTTTTGAGTTACTCTGAGCAGACAGATTTCTAACTATTCTGTAATATGTTTTGCTCTGTTAAAATGTATTTGAGGAGTATCAGAAAAAAACAGGCTGATGAAACACATGAAAAAACACTACTCCTTAATATATTAGAAATTAAAGAAAGTGATAATAAGGAATGGAGAAAAAACAGAATAGCTTACTCAAACTTGCCCAATTACCCAAGCTGTTCCTGAATTTTTCAAAATTTAATAAAAACAGACCTGCCTTGTAGTTGCCTATGGTTTTGCCTACCCCTCTGCATTGAGCAAATAAAAAAATTACCCTCCTTCAGAATTTACATACCAGTTTCATTGTTACAGTTTGAAAAGAAAGAATCTGACATTCCAGAAAAACTTATCCAAAAATAGCGAGTGCAACTGACTTAATAGTGTCCATCACTAAGTTTTTTGTTTGTTTGTTTGTTTTGTGTGTAGGTTAGTGTAATTAAGAATCATTGATAATCAAACCTGTTCCACTTAAATTGCAATT
This sequence comes from Cygnus olor, assembly GCF_009769625.2. NCBI lineage: Eukaryota > Metazoa > Chordata > Aves > Anseriformes > Anatidae > Cygnus > Cygnus olor. The sequence continues at coordinate 36,587,682 of NC_049172.1, read as the reverse complement.
AGGTGGAAGATAACAGCACATTGTTTCAGATAACATTCTGAGCCAGGCCAGCAAGAGACTCATTAGTACTAAAGAAGTTCTTTAGACAGGAACACAGAGCTGTCTGCTGCAAAGTTAATTTGGCTATGCTATGGAAAAATATGGAAATGAATAAAACTGTAGCCAAGACAACTGGAGAGGACTTTGAAAGCCAGGAGGAACTGCAAAATAAGTAAGGTGTAGGAAGGAAGAAATAAGAATAAGGACAGAGCAGTCAGAACAACTTGGATTGCTTTGCAAACAGTGTCTATATGGTGAGACAAAATGTGTTTTAATACAGGCATACATATTTCAGCGTAAGAAATACAGACTGAAGAACCGTTCCCTGGAAAAGAGCAGTTATGAAGTTAGAGCCATCATGAAGAAAACAGAACATAAGCCATCCGCAGTTCCATGCTGCAACAAAAAGTTGATTTTGTATGTCACTGACAAAAACAGTATTGATACAATACATGCCAAAATCTGGTGTATCCATTTTAAAGACTGCTGGAAAAATAGAGAGCTTGCAGAGGAGAGCTACCAAGATTTAGGGTTTGAACTTCTTAAACCTATCAAAAAGACTAAGCAGAAACTTGATTTCTGCTCTTTATGAAGAGAAAATAAAGAGTACTAAAGGGAATAAAAGCAAAAGAACAACCAAAGGCTGGAGGCTGCTGTAAGACACAGTCTAATTGAATTTAAAAATAAGGTAGACAACATACTGGAATTCAGACTAGGCTGATCAGGTGATCTAAATTTTCCTTTGAAGCCTTAAATTATAGTAATTTACTAAATTGATCAATAAATAAATGCTATGGAAAGCAATTGCAGCAGAATGAGATTAAAAGGCAACGTATACTAAACCAGTGAACAAATCTGTAACTGATAAGAAAAGAATTTGTCTCCTTCTTACTTGAGCAAATAATAAAAAAGATCGCATCTAGCCACTTTAAAAAATATTTAAAAAGTAGACCTGAAGGCCCAGCCAACAGACACACGTCCCACTCTTATGGGAAAACATAGCTGGATGCAGACACAGCCAAGGATCTTCCAAGTACACTGATGGCTAGGGCAAGAGAAAAGAAGAATTTGTTGATCTAGGCACACTTCATGAACCTGCTTTTACAACTCAGATTACATGGATAGTACTAAGAAGCTTTACCAACTCTTTTCATAGAAGAGGTGGTCATATAGTGGCCACAAAATTCAGGTAACACTTAGAACTTTTTCTACTGAGTCGCCACTTAACCAGGCAATCCATGTCATGTATTTCTGCTTTTTTAAAAACATAACTTTGTACTTGTTCTTACTGAACTGCATCCTAATATTTTAGCATTCCATTTCAACATCCATTCTAATCCTAGTCCCATGGTGCTTAAAGCCTCTCCCAGCCTTAAGCATTTGCAAATTTTATAAGCATCATCGATATTTCATAAGCCAAGTCAGTAATGAAAATATTGAATAATACTGGACCCAGAACAAACGTAAATGGATTCTACTTCACACAGCCTTCCAGGTTGGCAGTAAACCACTGATAACTATTATGATTTCTATTACGATTTTTGCACGTACCTAGTGCTACAAAGCTTCAAGATCAGATTTTTATTCTTTATTTTTTTTGCTAAGATTATGATTGAAATGTAGCGCTTTACAAAGACAAAAATGGGACTTATTTGATCATATTACTAGTATAAGTAATTTTTGTCAATGACAGCTGCATTAAGAAGGAATTCAAATATTTGGAATTCTCAAGGCCAATTTTTTTTGAAGAACAGTCATGCTAATTGTATTAAAAATAAATCCTACTGAATATTTAATTTCCCCAAGAAAACCATGCAGTGACAATTCTCTATAGAGAGCTTTACTTTCATATGTGCTTTGCTTTGTAGAATACAATAAAAACCATAAATTTGGAGGAAATCTTACCCTATTGGTTAAATAAAGAGAAATTATTTTATTTTATAATATAAAATAGAATTGTACTTTCCATCAAGACAGGAGAAAATACAATACCCCCAGATAATTATCTAAAACAATCCATTTAGTGCATGTTTTCACTGAAAATTTCTATTCACAACTATTAAGGATGTCCAGTCCCCAGAAGGTGGAGCTAGTTAGCAAATCTAAGAGGGATTGCATTGTTACTTGAGAATAGAACATACATGAATGGGCAAATATATTCTCATTTCTGTCCTTTTATTTTAAAGCAAAGTTAGTGTTAAGATCAAAGCAAGTTTATGACAGACCAAGGTCTTGGAAAGGACAAAAGCGTAGGAGAAATCTTCATAGATGCTCCATATCTTTGGTCTGCGTTAAAAATCACTGTATGTCAGTTATGATGTTTATCCTATTCCAAATACTCCAGGCAGGATATAAAACATGGTTATCCACTAACAACGCACAAGTCTCTAAATATCTATCAGAAACACTTATAGCAAATACTACAGCTTATAAGTTGTGCCTTGAATCAGAGAATCACATTTATTAAACCAAAAAAAGCACTGTATTTTGAAGCTTATGAGTAAACTCAATAAACTGGAAAATTGTCTTGTACGCAAGGGATAAATACGGAATATTAATAAAATTCATCAAGAGATAATGTGTGTAAAAAGAGCTTTAAAATCCTGATCTAAATTCATGTTTAGATTATCCTGATTTACCTTACTCTGACATTGCTCATGTGTGAGGGTACTGCTTGGTTACCAGACACTGCTTACACATCTAAGAGTCTGGGAGAGGTGCAAGATGCCCACTTGAATTCCTTCTTCATGAGAAAGCCTGCAATCAGCTCAGAATCAGTTGTTGCTCTGAAGATGCAAGGCTAACCACAGCACAGGACTTCTGAGACTGATGATAGTTTGGCAGAATCACGTAAAGAAGCAAATGGTACAAATTATTGCTTTTGTGTCTAACACATTCAAGTACTTACAGAAGCATTGATGCTTCAGATGTCATATTTATTTTAACTTGAACTTGCAAGACTTGCATCCTCAAAAAAGTGGAAATAAGTCTTTCAAAAACACTTCAGAATTAACTGAATGAGTAAACACTTCAGAAAGGACATTAGGAGCAAGAACATAAGCTACAAGGAGACCACAGGGTAACTGTCAAGTTGCTAAGATGACACGGGCAGCCTGTCCTGTACGGAAAATTTAGCATCCAAACAAAGAGTAAGAGCCTGGTGATGAAGCAAGGAAACTCATTTCAAAAACAAAGCTAGTCAGTTTCTGGATAGGAGAGTAAAACAAGGCAGACACATTAAAATGGAAAATGAAAGGATGAAATTGAAAGAAGAAATACTGTCACTATACAGTTAGTGTGAGACTAAAACATGAGTAAGTGCAGCTGAATTACTAGTCTGCTTCCATCGCCGGACAGTTGTGGAAGTTCAATTTATGAGAGGATTTGCTCTATGGTTGCTGGAAAACATCTTTCAGTCCCACATTCTAACATGCCTGCACAGGCAAATAACCTGCTGAGCTCCCAACTAGTCATTTTTACATGCTAATATTCAAGTTGCAATGTGTCAAACTGCATGTGAAATTTCATAAAGTTTGGCAGAAAAGCAAGGCATTTTCAAAATCAGACCTGCTGAACTGTTCATTAAAAAGTGCTGGTAATCAAATTGGAAAAGCCCTAGGGCTTTGCAATAGCACTCCTATCTCAGTTTACACTGGCAACAGAGTAAAAAAGCCAATTCTATCATTCCTGTCTGCACCACCTAAAAATCTGTGGAAATCTTTGATGGCCTCAAGTGACCTCAAAATTTAAATGGTATGAAGTTAAAAACTAAATATGGAATTAAAAGCAGAAGAAAACATATCACCACGCTTTTAAAAGGACAAAGGGACCTACACACTTCCCGTAATCGAGGTAACAGCAGCTATTGAAGACTTCACCATTTACAGTATCTAATCACTTATTCCCTTAATACCTGAATATGCAAAGCCCGTGATAGGATTGAAATAACAGAGGTCAAACGATATAAGTGAGTTGACATGTCAACATCACAAATTGAACGTGTGATACAAAATCTAATGGCTTAAGAAAAAAGGCAAGCAAAAAAAAAAAGAATCAACCAACCCAAAATAGTAACAATCCCCTCAAAAACAGATGGTGCAAACAGAATGAACTATGTAACCCACACGGTTTGAATTTATTCTTCCAGGATAGTAGCACACTTCCTATTTGTTTCTTTTCCCATCCAGCTCTTTGAGCCCAGTTAACTCAAGAATGAGGGCTATGCCCTGTGAGAAGGGATGAGGTTTTATCCTTGTAATTCTGCCACATTTCTTACCAGAACATCGCAAACCTGAATAAGTCTTCCTGGTGTTTCTGCAGTTAGTGTCATAGCAGTCTACTTCGACCACATAATTCTGGTGTCATGGGGAACGATTTTGAATTCTTGTAGATTTCTCTCTCCATTCTAATCATCTGAGACTTTCTACACCGTCACATAGACTAATAGTGAAAGTTGAAACCATCTAACCATGCATATACTAGTGTCTCAGCAGCTTTTGTCACACTGAAAACAGGAAAAGAAGGCGACGGCAACAATAGACAATGTTAAAGCTAATCTAATGTACTCAAAACATAAACCTTCCTATGGAAGTGTTGTACAACCAGATGTTCTGATGTCTTGTTTAAGAAAATACTTTGTTCATTCAGTTAAACAGGTAAAGGAAAGGAAGACTTCTAAAGCTTTTGTCAGTAGCTGAATTACTGATAGAAAGTATTGCTGAAGTGGTTATCTTACATTCTGGGCTCCATATAGTCCAATTATTCAACCTATCAAAAAGAGAAGGAATATACAGGAGTGAGAGGGAAAAGAAAAATAGTGGAAAACCAGAAGTAGTACATTAAATTTTGGAATCAGAGTTGATTCAAAGACTATTTTATAAGATTAAGAAAAAAAAATCTAAGGAAAAGGAATGGAAGAGTAAGTTTCTGAGAACTGTTCATTTCCTCAAAACACAGTTTGCTAGTTAAGGAGCAGACTAAAGGAGAATTTTACATCTTCCCAACTCAATGACATTTTTAAGTAAATACCCTTCTTCCTGAAGATGCCATCAAAACTAGACAGTTTTGTTTCACATTTCTATTGCATTTGGATGGATGTGATTCCCTAGGGCACTAAAAGACAGAAGAGTAATCTAGAATTACAGAGTCCCCAGCAGGTACCAGATTACTCAAAAAAAAAAAAAACAACATATACCCATAGCAATATGGCTATGAACATCCTTCATTTGAGCTAGGAAACATGGCACCATTTCCCAAATGCTCTTGGTTACCTACAGTGAAGATTACCCTTGACCAATTCATCTGCCCAGCAGCATAGCTTATGACTCCTTAATTAACTTCAGGCAAAATCCATGTGCAACCACAATGTTAGTTTAAATTCTTTGAGACAACTTGGTGGATTTTGTATGTAGCAGGTTAGGGAGTACTCACACAAACAGCCAGTGGAGGAGCAGCTGGGTTTGATAGTACTGATGGAGAGTTACAAAGAGCAGCTGGAAACAGCAGCCTTTTCTACCAGTACAGCTAGATGTGGAGATCCATTAGGGACTGTATAAGCCTAGGAGCAAACTACTGCATTTTATTGGCATCTAATTCTCCTGGACAGGCTTTCACATTCAAACTCAAAAAAAAAAAAAAAAAACAACAACAAGGCAAAGGTAAAGAGAGAATTCAATGTTGTCAAGTAATTCTCCAAAGCAAGCCAGTCTCAAGTTAAAAAAGGTAAAAAACCTTTCCTTTATAATCCATCTACTCTTCCTGATTTATCCTGCAGAGAAATCATAATCCTGCAAGTGATGAAACCATAGAATGTTACCTTGGTAACTGATAACTCAAATTCAGTCTTAAGAATACACTTAAAGGTCAGACTGCATGAAAAGTTATGCTAAGGAATGTACAACTCATGTTGAAAGATAAGTACAAGAAAATGGTGCCACCAATATTTCACATTACAAAGATTCCATAAAATAAATATAAGCATGTTGGGAAAAAAAGAATAAGATCATAGAATGTCAGCATTGAGATTGCAAATATAAGCCTACATTCACAAACTCTAAATATAGGTTATGGTAACATCTGTAGTAGCAGGAATATGCTATTGCTCAAAAACATCAAATTACTGTCATACCTTTTTCTACCATCTAAAATGAATGCGATGCATTCTTTGCAATCTTTTCATTGTTATATGTATATAAAAATTTTCTATTGTAACAGGCAGGTTCAACTAATATAAGCAAACATTTTATCCCATACTTTAAGGCATACTTCTCAATGATTTCATCAAATCCCTGTGTATTGCTTATTTTTCTTACAAACAGCAGCACAACTTTTCTTAGGATCAGCTCCAGCACTGAAGCAGTTTCAGACTCAAAGATCCATGCCCATACACTTGCAGTACTACTCAAGTAGGTTATGCTCATATTATTGTATAATATTTAAGCGCAACATATTGCAACTTTTCATGTATGTGATTTTTGTGCATTTTACGTGCTAAAAATTCTAAAATTTTAGAAACGTATCTGCACGCATAAGCATACCATTACTTCGTATCTAAGAAAAAGTTATGAACCAACGCATCCAGGCTTCAAATATAAAACGGAGGAGAGTTAAGGCAGAATTTATAGCCCCAAACAGTATCTCAACTCTGTGTAGGTGCTTCATAATGAATCTTCAGAGGTTCACATCAAACTTGAGAGAAAGACACAGAGAGAAATAAAACACTGTCACACAGAAGTTAAGCATGCAAAATTCTGGACCCAAAGGCAATGGTTTTTAAAACTATCAGGCAATCAAGTTTGGTACACCCTTGGATAGTCCTTCAAAAAGCTTTTAAGCAAGTCCTACACAAGAAAGCAATTTTAAAACAACTCCATTTTTACATGACTTCAGAACTCCTATAAACTGTCAAGGTCATGCCATGATGCTCTCATGAAAACACCATTAGGATGATGCTTTCCTCAAACAGCAGAACATGAAATCAGTCATCTCCCCCATAAATCTTCTGCATTTTGCACTTGATCAGGTGTTGCAGAACACTCAGCACAACTCAACAAATACACTGACCCTACTCTCACAGAAAAGCATTTGCACTGATTCCAGAGTCACAGAGAGGATCCTGAAGTGGGGGATACATCTAAGAGAAGAATCTATTCCAGCACCACAGGCCTGTCATCTCCAGAAGGCAGCTTCTCAGCTGAACAAAATAAGTCTATAATTTTCTGACCATTACAATTGTCGTTATTGCTTACCAAGAGGTACTTCTCATTCCATTTGATAACTTACTATAATACTCAAAGGGAAACTTAAGGGGTTTTTGATTTTGTGAGCCAAAAGCTCTAATCAGTATTTAGTTTGCCTGTGTAGGATGTGAGCCTGAATCAGAGCTAAGACTTAAAGCTTTTTTTTTTTTTTTTTTAAACAACTACAATGAAAGACTCAAATAGACTGATGATTCTGGTTAAACACATTTTATGGCTTATACAGGACAACAGAGGAGATATGCAGAGGGTTGAACAGATTGAGAGAAAAAACTGTAAACGTTCATGTTGCTAAACATGTCTATCTCTTGTTTTTATGGAGAGCAAGCATCCAAAACAAAGAATAATCCTAAATCATGACTTTTCCAGGCTGGGTTAAAAACAAAAGTCTCAGATTTTCTTCTTTAACTTGAAGACCTTTTGACAATTGGAATACAGATAAAAACAGCACATGCGACTCTAAATTCCCACACAATTGCACTGTAGTAACATTGGGGAAGTTTGGATGAAAGTGTACTACTGCTTTATCTGCAAAACATTTTTAATAGACATACTGGATTTTAGTTTTTCTCTATTACTACCTAGTTAACAGCATGGGAAAGAGAAGGGAGTTAAGCACAAGAACAAATATTCAATTCAGTTCTTTTAAACAAAATCGGTATGGTTTGGTTCAATTTCTAAAAACTGTTTCAAGCTGACAGCTACATCTACCTCACTTAAGATTTTTTTTGAATCTTCCTATCTGAAGGTCTGAAAAAATGTGGAGAATTTCTCCAAAAAAAGCTAGCTGTGTTGATATTTTGCACATGTAAGTCTTCACTACAAAACAAAGATGATGGTATCTCTAACATTACAGAGATACTTGCCTATTAGACAAGCTCACAAAAGCAAACGTGAGAAATACTCTGCTCTCTGGACTATTCATACAAAAACTTTTAAAACAAGTCCAACATATCTGGCACTGAAAAATAAGAATTCCAAGATGCCAGAAGAAATCTCTCATACTGGTAAGAAATGCTGACTTTGCAGCTGCTTTATATATCAAGATTACAACCAAAATACACTGCACAAAGCAACAGAACTGCACAAACAATATGCAGATGAAAAAACAAGTTTAAATTCTTGTTATGTAAGAAAAAATTACAAAAGAATTCTAATAACATTAAAATCCTTGATATAATATTAAGTCATTAAAATATGGGGAAAAGAAAATGTAAAGGAAAATATAGGATAAAATAGAAGGTATTTTCGTTTGTTTCTTTTTTTAACGAGCCAGTTATGTAAAACTTCATAAAAAGTGTTTTGTTTTGGTGGGGGGGTCATTTATTGAATAATAGCACAAGAGTCTGCTTTCCTTACATCTGGTATATCACTAAACAGCTGCTTCATTTGTTGCAGCACGCACTCACACTACAAAGTCGCTTGTCAGACTTCCAAAGCAGATCTTGACTAATGAGGAACGTAGCCATAGGAAAAGATCAGAAGATTGGTGCCAAGGTCCTGCTGCAAAGTCATCTTAGCAGCATCTCATAGAATCACTCTCTACGTAGCATTCAGTATTGACAAAGATGAACTTCTGCATTCATGGAAAAACTAATTTTAGCAAATGAGAAAACGTATCTGTATCTCACTTCAGAAAAGCAGATGGGTTTACAAGAGAATGACACTCAAATACAATGTTCAACTTTCCTTTCGAGTTTCCTATGGGTTAAGGTACATCCCATTTTTTTCCTCAAAGTGGTATTCAAGAAAAACCTAAAATAAATTAATCTGCATCAGCCTTCAAAGCAAAACATTGTGGTTTCAAAAGGTTTTCATGTAGCACAAAAAATTGAGCATGGCAAGCAGTTTGAGTGCACAACTGAGATGCAATTTGATAAAGACTTCCATCATTCAAGGTTATGGCTGTGCAAAACCTTTCTATCAGCACTCTCATCAAAGATACTATTGACTCCTCTATCTCTTTTTTTTCTGTGGCTTTTTCTATTTGTATTTACTCTAGTCAATGATTAAAAAAAAAAAAGGTTGCTTACCACCTGCATGCAACACCTTGCAATCTGCTGCAGAGGGGTCGCTTTCACCTTCTTTAATTTTGCTGCTGTTGTCTTTTTCAAGCAGTCTGTCCACCATGGCAATAACACAGTTTAAACTCTTCCCAACGTTGGCCCACACCCTGTCCTGAAAAGAGCATAATTATTGCTGCACATTACCAAAAGATAGAGAGACAGTATCAACTTCTTATTAAGACCTCAAAATATAGACAGAGGTGTGAAAATTACACAAATATTAGGTATTAGCATATTACTGATTTTCTCATTCTACAGCTTTTTAATGGACTTTTTTCTTGCAGTGTAAATTAAATATCTGAACTGTAACTGTGTTACCTTATTTATTTTTTTGACACCAGAAAAAACATGTACTTGAAACTTTATATATACATGCAAAGTTATCTGTTTTAGGTCCAAACACGGGGACGGGGAACTGAGCGGTTTGTCTATTTGACTTCATACAGTAATAGTATAGACATTTAAGACCTTGCTAAACGAAATCTTGTGCGCAACTACGTTTTGCCATTGTACTTGGCAACCTGGCAACCTCTTTTAGATATTTAACATATCCTCTATTTTACCACATGACTTAGTCTGCTAAAGATGTAAAAATTAAAGTATTAGTTTTAGCAACTTGCCGTCATAACACATTTGAGGTAACACTATTCAATTTTGTCCTGCATCTCACACACAGTCTGCAACCATGAGTTAATCCACTGAGTTTATAATAAATATGAGAATTACATAAATAATAGAGCAGTAGAAGAAAACCTGTACAAGCAGAGGAAAAAAAAAGGGAGGGGGGGAGAATGTGGAGTGAAAGACCTGCTACAGATCTCTATCCCAGTCAAAACCAGGACACAGAGACACAGGAAGGGTCCCCCTTCATGTGCTGGATGTTGCAGGGATCAACATACTTGCACCTACTCTTGTGGGGCTGAATAAGAAAAAGGAATAAAAAATAATAAAAGAAAAGCCATAACAGAAACGAGGCAGTACATAAGACTAGTAATCAAAGCTTCAAAAACCCCTACATGTACATGCTTTAACACTGAGTCATTCTGACACTAATGCAGAGCAACCATAGCTTGCTTTAGGGTTAAAAATGGAAAGATAAGATCACTGATCTTCTTTTGACTTTATAATAGCCAAAAGCATTACATACACATCAGGCCTTGAGGAGTAAAATGGAGTTTGCAAAAAGACAGAATGAGAGAAGGTCAAGGAATGCAACTGAAAACTCAAAGAAATACCATAATTCCATATAAGTGGTTACACTTGTAAACCTGGAAATTGGGTGAGGGCAAAGAAGAACTGCTACTAAGGCAAACTTTTAACATAAAATTTACATTCAATTTCATGCCACAGTTCTTAAGCCATTCTCCTGACTAGAGGGATCTCATTTTTCCCTGTTCCCTCCACCTGAGGGCACATACCCTGGGACAAGTGGACATCCTGCCCTGAGGGAAATGACACAGGTCTGCAGAATCTGTAACAGCACAGATCGTCTTCTCCAACTTTCCAAACCTGGAACTGGAAGGAATTTGTTGGGCTGCTGTAAGGGCATCTAGGGTTGCAGGTGGATGTAGAAATCAGGGACAAGTATGGTCTCTCCCCCTTCCTGGGTAAAGACATGCCTTGCATGTACTAGGAAAAAGGTATTGGTGATTTACAAGAGGAAGAAGCTTGCAGCTCTCACACAGAATAGCATTTTGTCCAAAAACCTATTTTTAAAAGTACTGAGCATATAATGCAGTAACTGGAAATATCTGCACCCATACACATGAAATAAAGCCTTAAATCCAACTACCTGAAACTCACAGGCATAGATACAATTTAAAGCCAAAAAAAATTGCACAGGTACAGATTCCTTCACAAGTTAAATCCTATGCATACCTCAAATGTTCCTAAAACATTCAGAATATGGAAGAAATGATTGATTTCCACCACCCACAAGCAATAGTTTGGTGAAAATGATTATATGAAGAGCAATGAGGTGCTGCAAAAAGTAAAAATCCTGGCCGCAAAGAGCTGCAAATTTTACTGGAGAGTGGCAGAGAACTTCAGCCTCTTTCATCACTGAAGTTGCTGAGCTATATGAACTCAAGTTGTTCAGCGTGGCTGCAGCAACATAATTTCCCTTTCCTCCCTCTGCTGGAGCAGTTGGATCCCAACACAGACAGTTTAGTTCTTAACGAGCGTCTGGAGTTATTGCACAAGGAACACAAATATGAGCTCTTGTTCATTTAGGAAAGAACACTTCCCTTTGTAAGCCAACTAACTATTAACCCAGCATTAAGATGATGTCTGTAGAATATTCACACAACCATTCCCTGAGGGTTTAGAAGCAAAATTCATAAACATCTGTTGACAGAAAGCTCACTTTTATTTATCCTACATCTGGCCATTTTACATACAGGCAAGTGAGACACAGGGAGCAAGGGCCTGTTCCAGAGCTTTCTCAAGATACATGGTTCTTAGGATTCAAAGCCATCATTACAGGCAGACACAATAAGTAGGTGTGTGTATCATTCATGATGTTCTTCTGCCTCCAATTATCGAAAAACAACTGCTTCCTGTTATTCTCCATGGGAAGAAATACATTCCTTTTACATTCTTTCTTGTACCTTTCTATTCCCGTGTTTTCCTGAACCCTAGCACACCTTCTGCGGCAATCTGCCTAACTTATGTCACAAGTGATAATCTTGCAGCATGTGTCAGGTTAAACGACAAAATGCACACACAGCCTCTCAAGTAGACATTCTAATAAGCCATCTGTGTGACGTGAGAGATGAGAAGAAAATAAGTATTATTTCTTGATAAACCAAAGTGCCAAGACCCTAGGCTCCACAGCAGGATGCTTATCCCCTGACACCAGTTCTCCCAGCAGTTGCGATAGGGCTAATTGGGTGGTACTACTGTGGTGTGAAGGATCAAGAGAAAAAAGGTTTCTGGCTCACTCTCATCACTTCTTTAAGCTCTAAAGTCAAACTAATGACAAGAAAAATGGAAATCTGCAACAGGGCTTGACCTTGTTGGGATAAAGCAGACTGAGACAAGTCAATGGCACCTTGGCCTCTCCTACTTCCAAACTGTCCCTTTCACATACATCAATACACTTACATGCTTTACTTGGGCAAGTCTGACACAGCAACTACAACCCCCATTGCTACAGAGACACTGTGCTTCTTTCAAGATGTAATGTGGGTTCATAGCCACATAGTACCTTAAGGCCCTTTCGAGGTATGCTCACAGACAAAGCAAATATTTTAACTAATGTGCATGATAAACACCCTCTTGTGGTATGACAGTGTTTTGGAACATATCATATGTGGATCAGTATTTCAGAAGCATGTCTAAATACCATGTCAGTATTTGCACATAACTTATTGGAAACACCATTTGATGTTCTTTGCAACTTCAACCATGTTAAGTAGTCAGTCAGAAACGTAGAGCAGAAACAGCTCCAAGTGGCAATGTGCCTACATTTTCTTGTGTTATGCATGACAAAATGCTTTGTTCCCTCCTGCAAGGAGGTTCTAGGAGAGCAGAAGCAGCTGGCAAGAGAAGACGAGAGTATCTATCCAGAGGCAATCTAATACCCAAGTTAAATATTTCCATCAACAGCAACGCTTTTACTACTGCCTACGTATAGTGCACCGATATAAACAGCTCAATCCATACTGCTGTCAGCTAAAGTGGGATCAATATTTGTACTTGATATCAAAGCTGATATCATAGCAACACAGCATTGTTATGGAGAAGAGGAAGGCTTTTAGGGAAACTGCTCTCTCAATGAAAGGGCACCCTGCACAGTTAAGAAGCTGGACGCTATTCCTTACAGATAAATTTGGATGCCAGGGAAGGGGGAATCTTGTCAAGTTGTTTTAACACTCTGCCTTGAATTCACTTTTGTGATGCAGTCTTCGGAAGTGAATGGAACAGGGTCAGTCTAAATAGTTGTTGGACATCATTGATTTAGAGTTTGGGTAAAACTAAAACTGAAATTTCAATCACCAAAAGCAACTCTAGTGCTTGATAATAATAGAAAAAAATCAAGAAAGGAAAACATAGTAACCTGCATACAAAGCAAAATTTGCTTCTTTAATTAGTTGTCTTTCAGAGTAGATAAAGTATTTTTTAATTTTACGTGTACTTACTCTTACTATTTCCATCACACTAATGACTGTTTGATCATTAAAACTCACATTATCCATTACGTTCATTGTCAGAAAGAGCTGAAAATCAGTGGAAGCCTAATGATTCAAATTTAGAGTAAAAAAATTTCTCCAAGATTTATACTGTCTCAAGTTTGACACTGATTCAGACTCAGTTTATTAACTCAGAAAAAAATAGACAAGAGATATACTTAATTTTAGCCAAGCAGGTAATCTTACTAATTCATCAAGAAAAGAAAAAAAAAAAACACATATACTGCAGACTAATGCATTTCTATATTTTAGTATTAGGAGCAAACACCTGGCAGAAAACAATCAATAAGAAACAAATAGAGTAAAGCTAGCTTCTCTGCAGTGACAGAAGTACTAAATGAAAATACAACTTGCACAAAAATGCTAATTCTCCCATCTGTCAAATCTATTGCGATATTTATTTTTCTGAGTGTCTCAGCAGCTGGAATAAAACACTTTGGTTATCATTTTAAGGAAAGAAGGAATGCTCTAGACCATCAGGTTGCAGAGGAAACACAAAAAAGTGATTCAAGGCTCTAAAGCCGGAAGACAAATAAAAGAAAGAATTATTTATTGTTTAAATTTCATGACTTCTTAATGCATGGGCTTAAAGATAATTCTTTTCTCTAGAAGAAATAAATTCCTCCTCCTTTATTTTACGGTATGGATAAAAATTACAGTTCAGGTGTAGATACTGCAGCTCAAAGACATTAATTATTTACAATACAGATTAATATGCTAGAATCCTTTACATTTATGAGCATACAGTGAAGAACTGAGCATATGAACCTGAACTGAATAAAAATAGCTTGAATAAAAACAGGGTGTATATATAACAGAAGCAGACCTATAATCAACACATCCAGCAAAAAAATTAATTTACAAAAAGTTCAGCCACAAGTAATACAGATCTTTGTAAAATATGCTAAGAATGTTAAAATCTAAAAGCCATATTTGATTCTTTTATATAATCTCAGACATCCTCTAAGAATACGGTCTCAGGGAAAACAACTCTGTTTCTCTGTGAGTTAACTCATGCATGTTTAAACTACTTAAGTTCATTTTTGGAAAAAAACAAAAACGACATCGGTATATGCTTTTTCAGTCTCCTTAAGTCTGCCTAGCCAGCAAAACCAACTCAAATAATAGTGAAGTACAACTACTTTCCTGTCTGGTCAAGAAGATTCCCATCATCCTCACTGTTATACACTGCACAGAAGCACACTGTAGTAAGGAAAGTTTTTCAAGTTAGTTTTAGGAAGATGCATCTCTTAGAAATTCCAGTAACTCAAGATATATATGAAAAATGCTATTTAAAGGTTTTGAACTAATTTTTCCCCAACAAAATGTGACAAGGATGGTAGGGCTTGCATTTGTTTATGTTGATTTTTAGGTTTCAGGATTCAATGCCAACCAAAAGTTTTCCAACTACTTACCCACTCTTCCTCGTCATACTCTGAATGATGGGGTATAGAGTCCTGTCTTTTAATCTGAGAAGGATGATCCTGATGCTTTAGGTCATCACCCTCTTCTGCACTGTTTCTAGGCACAGCTGGTTTCTTGAGGACACAGCCGGGCCGGGCTGTGTATAGTGCTAAAAGGGCACTTCTGACCAGCTGATCCTTAAATGCGTGCACAAATAACTCTGTCTAGAGAAAAAACACACACATACACTGAATGCAAGGTTAGGTCAAAGAATGTAATAGAGCAGCAAAGCTATTACAACACGGAATTACCCTTAGAGGCAGGGATATTTGTGTTTCAGGTCAGCCTAAGGGGCAGAAAACAAAGTAAACCAGCAAACAATAAGGAACAATTCAAGAGTTTGGGGGACATCATCGCATTCTACAATCCCATTGTTGCACAGATTAACACAAAAGAACTGTACCTGTCAGAGGTCACCACCTTTTCACACAATCCTCTCATTTGAGCTCTAAATTGTGCCTGCAGAGACAAGCCTCTACAAGGACCAGTTCCAAGAGCACCCAACCACTGCTCAATCATATCCAAGTAAGTGTTAGAAAAAAACATAATTAACAAATAGAAGAATCTCCTTGAATAAAAACACTCCACTACACCGACAAAACTGAAGTATCTGTAAAAGCAGTGTTTCCAGGTATAAACTGTGGTACCTGCAGGTACTAACCTAAGTATCAGGACAGGTGATGGCTCACAATTTCCACCTTTAATTAATTTATTTTTTAAGAAAGGAACCCTTGAAGTAATTTTTCCAGGCTCTCTGAGGATGTTACTCAATTGACCACCACTATCATTTTTAAGTTCTTGTTGACTATGACAGATGGAAAATCACCTTATTTTTAAAAGCCTCCCATCTCCCTGCATTATTTACTTCTACCATAAGAAGAAAAGCAAAAATGTTAATGCCCCTGCTTTCTGCATATGGTCTTTAGCATCTCCAGCCTCTGTCTCTAAATAACTGCATAAAATTCTCAACTGATATTTTCATAGTCATTCTCAAGTTACCATCAAGTTGCAATATGAAGTATGATACTGCAAACAGATGAATTCAGGGATGAGAATATAAATTAGCATTTTATTAGTTCCACTGCATCTCAGTGCAAAAGGCTTTTGGAGCCCCCATAAGAAAAAGTCAAAAAATTAACCGAGGACTAGATAATTTTCCTAACAGTATGCCAGTGCTCCATAATTAGACTTGCTTCAATGAGTATGGGAAATCCTCACTTCCCAAGGTTTTACAAATCCTCAGTATAACGAAGGCATGCAGAAAACCATGAAACAGATCTTATCCTTACAAGCCACTAGATGTGCTCTGTCAACTTTTTCTATCCTGGTAGAAGATTGTTCCTCCCAACTCTTTATTTTAATTTGGGCTATTATATCCTTCAAGCACTGTCTTTCAAGGAGCTCTGGTTCTCCATACTTGCTCTTGTTACCCATGTGCCATGCACACCCGTCACACACAACATGGGGCCCTATCTCTGCTGACCTGTCCACTTCATCAGCTGACACAAACAGCTGAGCTGCAGAGGATGAGGCACAAGCACACAACCCTTTTCACTACATGGCAGCAACCACTAGCAAAGCAGCGGAGACAGACAGCTGGGGAGAGTCACAATTTTGGTTATTTCACAACAACGCTCATCAGGGTTCATCTGTCAGAGACGGGAGAGCATACACCCCGTCAATACACCATAGCCCACCCACGCTGCTCTAGCTCCTCTCCCTGGGCATATGCCCTGGTTCACAGGTTGACGAAACACTTTCTCATTCCTTTCATACCTTAATAACACCCACCAAGTTTTAAGTATCAGCCTCTAGCTTCCTGGAAATCTTTCTCCCAGTTTCTGCACTCCTTCCTTCTGTTCCTCTCCAATCCCTTTTTGCTAGTACTTGCTTTACTTTTATAAGCCTCCACTCATACTCAACTTACTTCTTTCCATGGTTTCTTCCTTCCATACCCCCTCAAAAGCTGACACTTAGACCACAATGCTCCAAAGAATTGTGGTTTTCCTTTAAGACCCAGCTGCTGAGGTTGGGAACCTGCATGAGAAGTGTCTGTTCTTTACAGGTTTCGTAATGTTTTGGGGAAAAAAAAGAAAACTATTTTGATCCTTAATGGTTGCACAGAGAAAGCCTGAGAATTTGCTACACATAAAACTCACAAGGCTCAAGAGAACAACCATAGGAATATCTAAGCTAAGTCATTATTATTATTATTATTTTAATTAAGACTTGTTTTTGACCTGATTTGGGATTCTTTAGTGATTGGGCTTGAGAAACACTGCTTAATTCTCTCAATTTATCAGACCCATTCTGCCACCTTCTTACTAACTTAGTGCCTTAACTTAGGGAAACTAACTTAGGGAAAGGGTACTTAGAGATAATGATCTTATTTGTAGCCCTTCAGTACTGCCTCACTGCAGTCCTGAGCTGCACTGTAAGACTATTTCAGTTTTCTACATTTCCAGCCTCTACATGGTGCATGCTCAGAAAACAGTCTTTGGGTAATATTGCCACCAAACCCTATCAAAATCTCCTATAAAGACAAGACAAATTTTGATTCCCACAGTTGTCTTGTCTCGCACGGTAACAGCGAAGCTTCTCTTCAAGGCTGTCCTGCAATTCCTATTAGAATAGCCCAAACTATTTATCTGTCCTTACAAAGGGCAATACCACGGTTTTGCTGAGGTTTGAGGTACCTCTCTCCCCCCTCAAGATTTGCTTGAGATCATATCGGGTCTCCGCATGAGGAATGGTAAATTCAAAAAAAAAAAAAAAAGCTTTGAGTTTTAAAAGTATTGGACAACTTAAAGTCAGAAATGTCCACTATGACTGAGATGTATATTAGGTAACTATCTGAAAAGTTTAAGTTTATTGAATTTAATTTCAATGTAAATATGTTATAGGGAAAATGTATTTTAAAAAAGCAAGTTGGCATGGAAGTGAATCTCTGTTTTTTCATAGAGAGACTAAAATTCTTCTGTAATGAAATTCCATTCAACGATTCCATTGGTTTAACAACAACCTACATTTAACTACAGTTTTTTACAGCTAAATACAGCTAAATTTGCAGAACATCACTATTTATAAAATTTTATAGAAGGCACAAAACAAGTATATACAAAGAAATGCAAACTTTGCAAGTTCTTTTGAATACTTGACTAAAGAGTATTTCTGCAAATAAAGATAGGCATAGCTGGAAAATGAATTTATCTTCTGCAAGCTGCAAATGCTGATACACTTGTCGACAGCTAAAGGCTTCTTTAATCAATTAACAGAAAACATTGATAAAAGATTAGTCTCAGGAAAACTGTACAGTAAATTGCAAATCATACACAGAGAAGTAAAACCATGCTTAATATGAGAAAATAAGCTCTATATAAGAAAATAAGCAGCAGTGGAATTATTTAATTTTCACTTCCAACATGTGCAGCCAGTACCTCCATTTCTAACAAAAATACCTAACTGTAATTCACGTTTTTCATAGCTCAGGTTTATTTACTGCTACCTAATATTTTAGAAGGAATCATTCTCTATATGAATTTTAGTATCATCTTAAGGTTAAAAACAATATGCTTTTAAATAAACTCCAGAAATTTAATCACCAGCCAAATCGTTTTTCCCAACTTCTTCAAACATCTGTTTAATTTCTAAATGTGTATCAAGTTAAGTCATAGAACATTACTTTCTTACATGTAAAAGGTACACAAAAGGTGGGAGAGCAACAGCATCTGATGTGCCTCAAAAACACAGGTAGGCATCACATAATTCTCACCAGAAAAGTATGCCAAGCTCTCTTAATTATCAGGGACACTCTCCTAAGCCGTGACCCTCTCATACTCTACCAGATGATATAGATGGAGAAGTAAGTTATCTTACAATATTGAGATACTGCTTTGTGTTAACCATAAGGGATCTAATTGTAGCACCAAGTGGGTTTGGTCAATAGGAGTTTTTGAAGCTCAGCCTTGTGCTTCCCTAAGTTGTTCCTTGGTCCTTCCTTTCCTCCCCAGCTCTCATTCCTTCTCTATAAGCAGCTGTCCTTCCATACCAGCTTCCTCAGTAATAATCCCAACCCCTTTTTCACTTGTCCTCTTCTCCTCAGACTAAACGTGGGAATATACCTGCACATACATTTTTCTTTGAACTAACTCCTAATAGAGCAGCTGTACCTTTTCCATGAGCAGCTAAAAAAGGCCTCCTTCGATACTACATTGAAAGGTAGGCTACAATTGCCACAAAATGAAACTATATTCCTCCCTTTTGTTTCCAGGCTGAATTCTACTTTCCTATGTATCCCTTACATTTGCAGCTACTCAACTATTTCTAAAGTTACTGTGGATTTACACATCTTTAACCGAGAACAACATTTGTCTCCCCCTGTGGCTCTAACATAATGCCTTCACAGTATGTGACTGAGCTCAGTATTGAGATTTGAAACTCTCACATTGAATGATGTACCGCTGGGATAATAGTGCTCAACAGACCGTAGGGGTTGCAACTTCCAATAGCTGAAGATATATTGAAATGATTACTGATAGTGCTATTAAGTCATATTGAGATCACGTTACAGAAGGTATGGCCCATGAAGCGATGGGAAACTTTTTTAAACCCCTTTGACTATAGCTATAGTGCTTAATATTTTCACAGGATAACATATGCTTAAAAGTACTTCACAGACTTTAGCTAATCTCCAAAATCACTCAGAGACAGGTGGAAAATATTATCTTCCTTAATTTAGGGCTAAAGAAACTAAGATGAGGAGGTGCCTACAGCTACAGAAGGAAATAATAGAAGAAAGAGGATTAAAATTTGAGACCTCCTGGTTCCAACTTATCCTTCCAAACCGCATCGCCATTTCTGGTCATGCTATTATTCTAAACCTTAAGCACTGGCTTGAGCTACCTCCCATAGACAGTAGTTTGAAGTATCACAGAAAGAGAAATAACAGTTTATCCTACCACATATCCTCCAAATTACTTACAATAACCTATTTTTGAAAAACCTCAGTATGTGGCCACTAGAGGATAACAAAGACATATGAAATTAAGTTAATTATACTTTCAAATAAAGACAACCCTTATAAACGTCATTAATTTTCTACATGGAAAGCCTACAGAAATGCAAAATATTTTTTTTTCTTTTTTTTTTTTTTTTTCCTGATGGCAACATTTTGAAGCTTATTTTAACAGAGCTTATATAACATTTCTTGATGCTATGAAAGGCAACTTATGCAGGAAAAAAAACCCAGCAGCTAGAGACTTGGTTATTCCATTTTCCATTGCAGTGAAGATTTGAATCTTACTTTTTCTGAAAGCATCTTTAAAGAGTTCTTCAAGCTGTCCGGAGAATGCTGGCTTGCAGAATTAAGCAGCAGGTCTGCATGGCTTGATATGAGAGGTTGTAGATGATTGATGTTGCTGAGAACTTCTTTTGCCTTGGCTGTGTTTTCAGGTGAATAGTAAATACACTGGTATCCAGTACTGTAACAACACAGAAAGAGAGACAATGTCAAAATGATTTCTGCTATTACTAACCATGCTTAATGTGCTAAAAATATTAACATTAATGTTGTAAGAATGACGGATACCCAAACTTGACTGATATGATTGAAATGCTCCTTCCTGTAAGGGTAAAAACAAACCCTTATTTGAACATTAGAGGATAATGGACTGCCCACCACCAAACATCCAGGTAGTACTGTTCAACCTATTTTTGACTAAAATAAACAAAAATCTATTTTCCTTATTTTTTTTTTTTTTTTTTTTACATGTGATTCTGGAGAAAAGAAAGGTTTGACCAGGTCAGATGATGATCACAAAGAGCTAAAGGCTCCTTTACTTTTCCATCTCAATTCCCCTTTCATATTAATAACTACATTATTTCCAATAAAGTTATTTCTAAGAAAAGCAATGTGTCTAGTTTGACAATGTGTCTAGTTTGCAAGAAGAGACACAGAAATGGGGGATCAAAGGGAAATATGAAGTTAATTACCACAAAAACACACAAGCGCATACTGCTAACTTTAACTGTTTAAAAACTACTGCACTTTATTTGCATGATTTTTTTCCTTCTGAAAATTTATCCCCTCTTCCCCAACACTTACTAATTATACAATAGCCTTTTATCCCATTATTCCAAAAGACCATTTTTAAGCACTGTGCAGTCTTACTAGTATTTTGCTGTACCATACATCTTCCCACCCAGAAGTCCTGCACACAATCCTTCCTTTTATAAAGCCCTGCTGCAGTCCTTCAGAGAAACCAGTGTTTTGCACATTGAGACTAACTTGTAACATTAACACAGGAAGAAAAAAAAAAAAAGAGGGCAGCATACAAAACATGGGCGCCCAGTCTACTTTACTCCTCTGTACCCTGTGCACAACATGAAGTTTATGCATTGTTTTCAACAGCTTTCACTTGATTAACCACTCAATGGAGACCTCAAGGAACAGGTATGACAGGACCTAATGACTTCTGGGACAAAAAACACAGTAATCAGGCAGTTCTAAAAGCCTGTACATGAAATGCCCAGTTGGCTACCTCATGTAATTATTAATATGTATTTAGTTGTCACCAAGCAGCTCCTGGAACATCAACAATGACAGAGCATTGCACACACTCCCCAGCTGCCCTTGTATGCATCTCCTCTTTCCCCTTGCGTCTTTTCTTCATTCATCCTTGCCTCTCTTCTGCCCTTCTGACTCTTCTGCCCGCCCCCAAGTTTTATATCTTAACTTCAAGATCAAGACCTGAATTTTGACACTCAAGCAGTTCTTTGAACTTCAATGATAGTTGCTTTTCGTTTCAGTCTCTTTTTTTTCAGACCCCTTCACTCCCATTTTCTCTTTATTATCTCTTCCAGTTCCCACTCATTAGCTTTCTATAAATAAGAAATTAAATTTAATTGGATATAAGACAGACATACACACATTCAGAAGTCCAAATGAAGTGTCTCCTGCAAAATCTAGAAGGCTTAAATCTTTTTGCAAATAAGAATAGATTGAAGCAGTCTTAAAGTTAAGCATCTTGCTTAGGTACTTGGCAGAGTTACTGTCCCAAATCACACAATACCTCATGCTAATTTTCTTTCGCTAATGCCTCCATTTTTAGATATAATTCTTTGTAGAAGCGGTCAGGATGAATGACATCTGATTCAGTGAGGCATTGCCATGCTGTCAACCACACCAAAATTACGATGTCTCCAATTCACAGTCCACTAAATGAGGTACTGGCTACTAAGTGCAGAGGGCAGAATTCTGAATATTTCAACAAAACAAATTGTTGAAACCATCTCTCCTAATGAATCGTGAAAAAAAAACTTGCCCCTCTAAGAAATGAGGAAATGGTCACAGCTCTGCCTTCAAGGTGGCAACACTGCCAGTCAGATTAGATCTATTGCTACATCTACTGCAACTCTCAAGCTGACAGACTCAGTAGAGAGGGCACAGACAAAGATTAATAGTCTATATTAATTGTAGGGAAGACAGTCTTAGCACTGAATAATCCATAATTCCCCTTCAGTCTTCTTCCTCCCTTTATCAGACAGCCTTTTTGCAGGCTGAATTTCGCTAACACTGTTATCAAGCTCACCATGCACATACTCCATTCTGGGATTCCCCTCAGCCCTTAATTCCCAGATCTTTTTCACTGATCTCCCAACTCTAAGCTTCAGTGAATATTGCAGCAGAAAAGCTACAGACAATGAATGCTATAAGACAGACAGAGAGATGCTAACCCTGTGGGTAGTTCTCATTCTAATAAAGTCAGTTATAGCTTTTAAATAAAGGAAATTGTGAAGAGATAATTAATCTTTCTTTAGAATAAAATTTCCTACCAAGCCTCATGATTTAGCTAATTTTAACCTTTCCCCCGAGCCCCGGAAAACACAAAACAACTCCAAACATTCAGTTTCTTTTAAGAACTTGAAGGTACCTTTTTTTTTTTTTTTTTTTTTTTTTTTTGAGTACAAGTCCAGAGAAAGTGAGCTATTGTTTTTCAGGTACAACATGCTTGGGGGGATATCTGACGTTTATAATTGCTGTTTCTCAACACTGTTGCATCTAAGATTAGCCTGAGATTTTCTGTGGCCTTACCATTCATGAAAAGGCATTTATGCTTCCAATTCTCTGAAATGAGCCTCCTTATAAATAAGTACTATTAGACCTTGCTGCTAGATATAGTTAATGCACATCAGTAATACTACTTGAAAGAAGCTGCTGCCCATAGAATACACACAGAATACAGAGAAACCTTCTACAGGTGTTCTAATGTAGAAACCAGATGAAAGGAATAACAGGTAAGAAGAAACTTCTGCATTAGGTAAAAGACACATGGGTAGGCCCAGTGCAGGAAATCAGCAACACAATGAAAAACTATCCTTGATATATATATTATTGATTATGTATCTTTTGAAAGTCTATAACAACGTCTTCTGGGTTAAGTTTCAGAGGTTTCACTTAGCACAGAAAATGACTTCTGCATCTTGGCACCATCATTAACTACACACACGAGTGTCAGTGGTCACTTAAGTTTTAGAATTGCTTTAATAACAATATTATGTAATTGGATAAGGACTATATTGACTAAATCTGCAATTTTAACTTTAAGTTAACAAAGTTTTTGTCTGAGAATAAATATTGCAATATGCTAAACATCTAATTTTTTAATGACACTCAGAGTAACTCTACTCCTGCTGTTAACTAAGTCATTTGTGTAACTGAGTTAAATTGTCACCATCTGGGACTGGGTTAAAATCTTTTTAACAATGAACATTTGACCTTACATTTTTCACAGTAAAAACTGCAGACATCAATATCCAGAATACAGTTAAGGAACATAAAAAAAAAAAACCTCTTCCCAGGTAATGTTGAGCTTATGTATGTTACTGAAACTACCAGCACAGTGGCTTGTTTTTAAAGGATCTCACGTATCCTGTATGAAGTGGAAAGTTATGATCAAAAGCCAGTTGATTACATAAAAAACAGGACAATTCACCATATCAGGAAATAAAACCAAGCTATGTGATCAGGGCTGAGAGTTTGAAAACAGGAGAAGTCAGATGTTCCAATGGATTTTTATAATTTCTAAGATTCCTTTGAAAACTGAAATTTGTTTTGAATACTAAGGAAAATGAAGATATATTACTGGTTCTAATTCATCTTTACTTATGAAGTCTGAATCCCCATCTTGAAGTGATGATCTAGGTTGTATGCATAGAGCTTCTCTTGATTTTCTTCTATTGCCTCTTAATTCCTAGCTGACTCTTGGAGAAACACTACATCAATATCTTCAACTGGCAATGGGACATGAGTTCTAGTAACGACAAAAGTCAGGATGCCCTCCATCTGCCCCACATTGACCTAGTTATAATGGATGCCATAGTGGCAAAGAGTCTTCCTAGAAAGACTCACCCCAGGAAGCTTGAATGCCTATGGAAAGCCTTCTGTAGTTCTTCAAATTAATTTTTGGGTATCTTTGCATTGGTGGAAAGATGCAAGTAACCTTTAACATAGGGGAGAAGCTCATCCAGAGTAACTGAGCAAGGTTCTTAGCAGATGAGACAAGCTTTCATGCCTTACCACAAAACTGAGGGTAAATGACACCTTTCAATTTAACCATTTCCTGGCAGCCTGCTGAGGTGTACATTACATCAGGAAGACAACACATACCCCTAAATTGTTTAAAATGTAGAAGTGCTGCCCTACTCTTTCATTACACAGAGAAAGGTTGGCAAAGTCATGGATAGACTTTCTTCTCATCACTCCTGCAGCCCACACAGAAGAAATAGTTTCTTGTTCTCCAAAGGACGATCCTTTCTAACCTTTGTATGTGAAGCACCCCTAAACCCCTTCTTCCCTTTCTTTGCCAGTCCCAGTAACCTTTCTTTCAGGCTTGTTTAAGGAAAAGCTTCAGGCAATTTTGTCTAGAGAGCCCAGTGGCTGAAAAATACTGTGATGAGATTTTTATATCAATAAATAGCACACAAACTGTGGCAGTTTCTCAGTAAAACTTCCAACAACCTTAAACATTGATTTTATGGTCTGTCAAAAAACATTCATTTCCATGAAGTCTGTCTCTCTCTCATATATATATACATATATATATAATTATAGACATACACGCACACATGAAAAGAGAGAGAGTGAGCAAAGAACGTCTCTGTGAAAAGTACTCTGCATAACAGTCTGTGATCTCCCTGTAGAATTAAGGTTCCAATCACATCAAACACAAATCATTATTGTTTCAACATGTCTATGCTTTTCCTTGAAACAGTACCGTTTCAGATTCCTCATAGAATAGAAATAGGTGAAAAATATGAAAATCAGGTATAGGAACCCTGAAGATCTCAGTTTTAATAAAACCTCTGTTAATGAGTATGCTAATGAAGAAGCATACCTCACACCTTGACCAAAGATCTAGGCCTTATCAAATGAAAAAGGGGCCTTTTAGAAAATTCATACTCAAATCAAATAATGATGATTCCCACCCCCCCCACACACACACAAAAAAATCAACCTTCCAGTACTCTCTTAGCTTGAAGTTTGCACTAATTTAAAGCAGGATTCTTTTTAAAAAACCCGCTTTTTAAAGGATCTGCTAAAAATGGTATTAAAAAACAATAGTGAATCATAAAATCTAGTGCAGCTTCTGGGACACCTCTGTTCTTCCTGATGATTAGTACTTGGGCATTAAAATGCTTGTAATTATAAGTTTAAGAAAATAAGATAAAACAGCTATTAGAGTAGCTTGAAAGTGATTTATGAACACTTAAAACAGTGAGGCATAATATGGGTATAACTTACAGAATGCCTACCTGCACAACTGAACTCTACAAATAAAGATTTGCTGTGCCATCTAGACTGATGAGAAGATGAGCTCTTTCATTTGCTGGTTGGAGAAGTAATCTATACTAGCAGGCCAACAGAAGACTGAATCTGAAAAACTGATTTATTTTCTCTTTTAGGTACAAATAAGGAAGAAAGTAAGTAATAAGAACCAATATCGTATAATGAAAAAAATAGGATAAATGTATTTCATACACATATAATTAATTGCATTACTCTGCAATGATTTGACATACTTTAATCAGCATATTTCAGTTATTTAAATGGCGCCATGCCTAAACGATTAAGAAAAGCATCTTTTTTCTTACTTATGAAGTTCTTGTGAAGTTCACTACTAGCTACTACAGGGACAAACACAATACAGTTATGCCTTATAGACATGCTTGATGTTTGTAGTGCTGAGGCAGTTTATTTGCCACTTTGCTGCAGATGAAGAACTGTAAAGATTATGAATGGGTTGTAAAGCAATGCGCCTCACTTCAGATCATATATGGCCAAGTGCTGTTTTTTACTTGAAAAACTTGTTTCATCTCTTACTCAAGACCATGTTTTTCAATTTATTTTTACTTTTTAGGATTACTTGCTTGGGGATAAGCAAAAGAAAGTTAAGTAAATATACTGCGTTTTTAATAAATATTACAAAAACTTCCCCTCTTTGGTCTGTACAAAAATCTATATTCCATGTCATAGAAAATATGCCACACATCTTCAAACAATATACTTATTACACATTCCTCTGATAAACTTTCATGAAACATATGTTTAATTGTTGTTTTGGTTTGGCAACTGCAAATGCAATTACATCTTGCGAAGTGAGATATAACCTTGCTACCAGTTAACACTTCCTCTTGTCTGTTAATTCCACAAGCACAGGTTTGAGCAAGGAATATTTTGTGATATGCTGACACTGTTGAATATTTCAGTAAACTGTTCTACTAATCAGCCTGAAGGTCAAATGCATGCAAGACATTCTGTCATATGCATCGATAATGATGTCTTGAAAGCTACCGGGACTGGATTGAGAAATAATCTCTTCCCACATCTTTCTCCAGGTCTTTAGCTCAGTTAGCCTAGAGGAAATGGCAGCTAAATCTGCATTTTTTTTTCCTGCTCATTTCATATTCTGATTGATATCTCAAGGTGTCATTTCTTCCTTCAACCAAAGCTTCAGAAGAGCTGCTCCAATTGTAAAACAGAAAATTTAAATTGTAAAAGCTGCCCCCAGAAATGCCAAGTGTCCTCAAAGCATCCTCATGCAGTTAAATAAACAGGTGCACATAAAATAAAGTTGTCATTGCCATAGCAAAAGAAATTTCTCCATGGTAAGAATGAGAACAGCCCTTTCAAGTACCTATTTAAAGCACTTCCACTCCTGAATTTTCAAAGAAGTGAGATCCCGTTCAGAGCATGCTTTCTCCGATCTTTTGACCCACCCAAGTTCTTCCAACTCAAGACCAAAAAAAGTGTGGAATTTCCTTGAAACTCTTCTCAGCAACAGAAGAGAAGATGACTTCTGGAGGTTCCCTTCTTTCTACTTCGTGGGAATTCATACACTGAGCAACCTTTTCTTAAGGAGTGGTAAGTGATTCACTAAAAACTGCAGTCCCCTATTGTCAGTGCTCAAACTTAAGTCTGTTATCCTGATTCCAGTTTTTTGTTTTTCCTACAAATCATCTGAAAGGATAGCGACAGAGTTTCCCTTGCTAGTCCTAAAGACAGACTTTTGCTCTTCCAGGGGAAGAGAGAAACAAAGAAAACTGGACTGCCAGAATAACAGTCCAGTCTGATGTCCTTGAAAGTCACCAAAATAGAGGTGCTTCTGAGAGATGCAGAAAAGTCTCAGAAGCAGGGCAAATATATGAGGATGTGTAGGCACTCTGAAATAGGTATGAAATGCCTTAATAAAACCTGCTCCTGAACACAATCCTCTATGAACTCAGAGATCTATATAGTTTAGGTCAGTGAAATCAAGATGAATGAATATAAACGAGAAGAAGCTGTGCTGCAATGAGTACCCATTGCCATCCTAGCCTTTTGACACTTAACACTGCACTGGATCCAAAGGTCTAGCCAATGTTCTTCTCTCCTGTTACAGGCAACTATGAAACAAGGGCATTGGCTATTCATTCCTAAGAGATGCTGCAGGTCTTTTCCAGAAAGACCTCAATAAAGACTATGACTCTTTGCTACGAGGCATTTTCCCTTTTTTTCTCCAATTAACATAAATCACAGATAATCATTTCAAGTTTACCTCGCAGCTATCCTCCAGTTTGGGAAATCATATTCTGTCAGTGTGGATAAGTTCCAAGACAACGCAAGTGAGAGACGGTTCATTTTCTGAAAGCTGAATATTTTGAGGGCTAGAACTGCAGAATTCTTCATGTTATTTAGAACTTTAATCGCTTTTAATAAAAGATAATAAAGAGTGGGTTCTTATCCATCTTATTAAAATAGTTGAAATAGTACTTAAATATGATGTTTGTATTTAACGCATCAGATGAATAGAGCTTTGGAGATTATTTTGAAACACTGAAAACAGATACTTCATGAAAAGTCTTCAGACATTTTCTTCGTAAGGAAGCAGGAAATTTATAGGCCTCCTGTTCACGGTAATAAGGCTGCCTGCACCAGTCTGCTGGCAGGAGATTAGGTACCTACTGTCAACACAAAGTCCATCCACAGGTCTCTAATGATAAACAGTATTTATATTTCATTGGCAAGTTTTGTCACCAGAAGTGGCCACAGAATAAGGTTTTTATGCCCATGCAGTGCAAAACAGTAAAATAAAATTAAAAAATACAGTTTTCATTACAGTTTTCAAAGCAAATGCATCTGCTGGTGTTTTTTTTTTTTTTAACAGTAATGTCAACTTGCAGTCAACTTCGCTTCTAGCCAACTTCAAAGTTAGCAGTAGATTTTTATAATTTATCCTTTCATTCCTTATGATATGGTATCTATTAAATATTTTGGAACACCAAATATGAATCGAATGAAATTAATTTTCTATGAAGAATTGTGACGATTTAGATTAGCATACACATGTACCTCCTTTCAAATGCTGTGCCATTGATTGTACAGTGTGGCACAGTTTGTCCAAGTGCAGAGCAGTTACAACTATGGGTGCTACCAGTGACAGCTTGTCAAGCTGGAAAGATTTTTTTGCAGACATGCCCAGGGTTGTCAAAAATGAAGATGCCACTGCAAACC
Organism: Cygnus olor; assembly: GCF_009769625.2. Lineage (NCBI taxonomy): Eukaryota > Metazoa > Chordata > Aves > Anseriformes > Anatidae > Cygnus > Cygnus olor. Next base: position 36,558,614 of record NC_049172.1, on the reverse strand, counting down.
ATTTTTTTTTAATTGAAAAGTTGTCTATAGCTGCTTCCTACTTGGTCACAAGTATTACAGAAGAGATCACTCATTCTGAGGAGCATGTTTTCAAGTATAGGTACTCCTCAGGCTTCCTGAAATATGGGAAGAAAACTTCACAATTGTGTGTTCATGTCCAAAATAAATCTTGGCATTACAAGTAAATTTTGCTTCAATTTTGCCGTCTAGCAAAGCAGGGAAGATGAAGTTATTTTATGAATGAATCATTGTCCAGTCGTACTAGATTTTCATCTTCCATGCATCCAGCAGGGGGAAACTGTTCTGTAACTCAACGAGCTCCTAATATTATAATGCAGCTTTAATGATCTTTTCCTAGCTATTACAGAAATACTTACTTTCGCCTTTCTGCCTCAAATTTACTCAGCAGTTTTCGGAGACCACCATTCTTAAACCCCTGGAAATGTGCTGCTGGGGCTCCCACGGTGATTACATCATACAAAGCATCTGAAACAGGAAGAGACAAGCACAGAGATTTGTATGCACCTATGCCCAAAACATGGCAATGCTATAGCAATGCTACTCTACAAGACATTAGGAGAACAAGTCTTCATTATTTTCAAGGAATAATTGAGAATCAGTCTCAAGAAGGCCCAGGAGCTAGTTAATATTTTTACACTTGCACACCTCAGAAAGTTTACCTGACTTATTACTACATCTATTATATGCCACAATGTAGAAAAATACTCTAGCTCTGAGGTTTACAAAGTTGTAAAGTAAATTGGTCCTTTGTGTATTTCACTTTATTACTTCTTTCATTATTTAACTTGAAATCATACTGAAACACACTGATTCATGCATTTTAGAGTTAAGAAACCATTATGATGACGTAGTCTGACTACTTGAATAATACAAGTTACAGAATTGCAGCTAATGATTACTGCATCAAGCTAATGTCTTCTGGTTGAGTGAGGGCATTTTTTTTTTCTTAAGTTGATTTAAAGACTTTAGGTGACAATGAATTCCTTGCACTCCCAGAGAAGGGGCTCCTGACTAGTAAAAGTTTCCACTTCATTGCTAGTTTGAATTTGTTTAGCTTCTGCCTTCAGGTATGACTACCTGCTTAAAGCTAAGTTGAAGAGCCCTTCTCTACCACATATATTTACTTTCTATATATGATTATAAACACAGAACAAGTCGCTTATTTTCAACTGAAAGGTTACCAAAATGGGAAATAAACTATGCTATTGAAGTTCTTGCTGATGTGACAAACTGTTGTTAATCTGTGCGCAATGACATGCATGATGGATATTTTCTATGGACATCTGCTTACAGAACTGGAGATTGAACATCTTTTTAAAAACGGCCTCTCATTTTGTGCTTGTGATTGTCAGTACAGAAACGGAGACAGTTACACCCAAAACCACAATCACTCTGTCAAAAGTTTAAATTTACTTGTGTAGAATTTCCATCTGCATTAAGCAGCACCTATGTTGTGCTCACTGGAATTATAAAAATACAGGTCAAACTGAGGCATTTTTAAGATGTTCTTCTAAAGGAAACAGGATTTTTTTAATTGAGAGAGAGTTGTTTTATTCATCAAGGAAGCTTTCCATGTAAATTAAAATCTCATCCTCCCCTAAAATAGAGCTTTTATTGCATTCTGATGATAAATATCCCTAGAAGCAAGAACACTGTACAAACGATTCACAGCTAATGAACTACATTTTACTTTCAGAGCTGAATCTCAAAGCATATTTGCTCAAATTGATTTGAACTCTAATGAATTGGTGGCTCTTCAATTCCCACTTGAGGAGAAGCAACATAATTTCATTAGCCTCATGTGAGCCTCAAGATTCGTAAACAGCCCATTCTTTCAGGTCTTCAGCAAGTTTATCCATAACACAATCTTCTGCTACTAGACCTCCGCTGCTGACAATAGTTCTATCGCTTAAAACAACAGCGGTTTGAGACTAAAATGAGAGAAACTCGTCAGATTAACTGGACAGTGGCATCCAGATATGTTTCCAGATAACTCATAAAACTATAGGAAAACGTATACAAGACTAAATCCTGCTGCTTTTGCTGACTTTGTCTTAAAAATAGTGGTGCTGTTTACAGCTATCCCAGGGGATTTACCCAGAAGGCAACTTTCATTCAGCCTGGGGCCTTCCTTGCACGAAGAGCAACTGTTTCAGATCCAAACATACCCAGACCAGCTGAGCACCTCCTGCATGCAAGAGAACAATGGAGAGTGAGGGCAGCAAAAAAGAAAACAACTATGACCCTGGTGACGGGCACAGGGCTGTCTCTCTCTCACCTTCCAGAGCATGCTATACTGGAAAGTACTGCAAGGCTTGGGAGGAATTCCTTGTGATGTGCTCCACTTACACATCAATGCAGCTCCTCATGAAGGACAAACAGTGTCAGCATGAGTGTGCTGGTACAGAAATGTTCCAGTAACTCATAACCATTACCCATGTCAAGAACAGACTATCACTGACAACACTCCACAGTGGAGACAAAGCTTAAAATGCAGCTGAGAGTAGTAGGAGCTGTGCCGTATTGTCAGCATGCTCCACAAAAATTAATAATTAATACAAAAGAAAGGGGGAAAAGAAGGGGAGAATGAGCCCTCCCTCAAATAATTAGTTCATAATTTGAAGGAGAAAAAAGGCATCAGAATACAAGAAAACTGACCTTGAAATAAAGCATTTCACTCTAATTATTCTGACTCAAAAGGTACATGCACCTCCTACTTACACAAGTGAAACACTAACACTGGTTATACAGTTGCCAAAAAACAGTCCCTTCACCATTCAGCACTTCCTGCTCAGCACTCCTTCCTGAATAAACCAGGTGCAACATGGTGACAACCACAGCAACACAGTTCCATAAACCTGAGCTTTACCCAGTCAATATAAAGACTAAAGGGATTTTTATGCCAAGCACAGCTCAACCTAGAACTTGAACCAACCTGCTCACCTTCACAGGAGGCCATCATTGTCTTGCACTGACATAGAAGCAAAATGAAAATCTCTTCATTTTAAACAAGTGTGCTTATTGTATAAACAGGGGCAAAAGCAAAGCTATGACAATATATAAATTTAACTTCTGTAGTACGATGAACAGAGAAAAATGCAATGTTTATCAAACGGATAGGGATGAAGTTATTCCATAAAGAAACAGTATTTTTCTCAAAGCTGTTCCTACTGGAAGGTTAGATGCACAGGCATTTTCCATTTCACATCAGTACCATATAATAACCTGAATCACAGTTCAATAAAAACAAACCTGTTACTTGACACATTGAACAAAGAACACATCCATATGTATACATATGACAGATGTCATTAAAACCTATCTTGCATTCACAAACTGAAAGTATCTGACAGCGTAAGGGTAAATGACAACACTGTTGCTCATCAGCTTCTTTAATCACAATCCCTATGAATATTTGTAGGCTTTTCTATTTTTCCCTTCAGTTTCCCTGTTATACTCCGGTTGCCCTTTGATATATGGCAAGCATAGCACATGTTGAGAAAGAGCAACTTGACATCAAAGTGCTGCTTATGACAGAATGACCAGCAATTGCTACAATATCAGATTATAAGTATACATCTAATAGAAGATGTAGCTTTTTGGTGCTCATAAAATGAAACTTATTTCAATAAATTAAACAGACAGGACATTGAGTAATAGATACAGAAATCATTTATCCAACTAAAGACAAGTACATTCATCTTCATAAACTTTTTTTGTTATAGTTACTGAATGACAGAAAATGACATTACAGAAAATGATTCCCTCTTTCCAGAAGATGTAAATTCTCTATTTTCAGCACAATTAGTAAGATATTTGCATTTTAAGACTAAGCAAATGCTTATGTGACATAGGGTATCACTGAAAAAGCTGATTTAGACACAAGCAGCACTGGGTTCATTTAAGCTTCCTGAGAAATAGGATATATTAAGTTTAGAAGTTACATTGTCCTTAGTGGAACCATGCTACTTACATCACCTAGGCTGGTGAGTTCATCCAGGCAATCTCTGGGAGAAAATTTAATGTGCTCTACCATTATCTCTGGTGGCACAGTGAAAAAAACACCTTAGAAACAAGACAGGTAAGATTGGCTTTTACACTACTATTGGCACTATGGATCACAGCGAAAAATTAAGTCAATACCCTAGAAGCCGTGAATCTTACTGAACATTGTGCAGCATGTCAGTGTGAAACATGACAGTATTAGTTCTGCACTGTTACATGATAATATTTTGAACTATGCATAGGGTTACAAATGTATTTCAATGCACATATATTCTGCATTTGCTTATTTGTTTTAAGTGTCATCAAAACAAAAAGAGCACAAACTCCTTGGAACTTATTAATAAAGAATTCAAAAGAAATTTAGTTAACCACTCCTTAGTTTTCCAAGATCTGCAGTCAGTATCCAAAGTTTGTGGCTTCAGAAGCCAAGACAAATTGCTTGCATAGCTGAAACACAGGACCTGATTTCTCGGTTTTTATAACTTCTCATCCATTTCAAACAGCAGTATGTGTGGGTGCAGATTTCAGAATTTGTAGAGAAAAGTGAGGGAAGGGCTAGCTGGTCATTTCTTTGTTTACATGATTTACTTCAGGGTTGTCCTCTAAGGACAGTACATACTCAGTTGCTCTAGAAATATTTCCAAAGCAATTTCCAAAACAGGAAGTTTGGGGTGTAGAAGCAGGTGCACAAACCTGAGAGAATGAAATCAAACCATGAGCGAAAATGGGCAGGTTCCAGATTGGGACACAAAACAAAGACAGGAAATGTCCACTTGCAGAGCTTGTAGGGCCCATTAAAAAAATAAAGTGAGAAATTTAAACACTGAATATCTACAGGAGTATAAGTTATTAAATACTGAATTTGGAAACTTAATTTTTTTAAAAAGAAAAAAGCAACCATCTAGTCATATAAGGAACTTTCTATATCAAGCCATGTTTCAGAAATCTTAGACAAGCTAATACCATAGAAAATTCAGTGGTTAGCCAAAAAAACACGAAACTAATCTCCTTTGTTTTGTTTTTAAGTCAAAGTATTTCCTGTGAAATTATTTCCTTCTCAGCATTATTCCAAACTCATCTGAAGTCTAAATAGCACATAAATTTACCAAAAAAATCAACTTACTACTACTACTATTTTCTGTGCTTTTTTTTCTGAAGCATCTTTATGCTCTATCCATGAAATTTTATAACACTGCTGCCAGTATCCTTCAAGTAAGTGAAAAGTTAAAGAAGACCAAGATTCAACTCTACAAACAGCATAACTTTCAGACCTACTGTGGTTGTAACGTTTCATTTGAAAACTTTATGTCCATCTGATGATGATTCTTGAAACCAGATATGTAAGTTAAGATACTTATATCTTTGAAAGGGCTAAAATGGAAACTGCCTCTCTCAGCTGTAAGTTTAATTGTATTTCACAGTATACTTTCTCATACTCAGAGGATTTCTCTGCAGAACATGCTTTACCTTTCAATCGAGGACTATGCACGTGCATTCTTTGCAAATGGAGATTTATTGGGATGAATTCCAATGTTTTTTCTCCTTTGCTACAGCTTGATTTGAAGGAAGAACCTGAAAAACAAAAGTTTAAAGAATCATTATCTTAAGCACCCAGCAGATGTTTTGTCGTTTTTTTAATGTGAGGACAATACTTGTACGTTAGCAGCCTTCCTTAATTTACTTTTAATGTGTAATTGTATATTAGGAGAAGAATGGTTCACTAACTGGGTCTCAGCATGTATCCATACTGCATGCAACAAAACAGCTTTTAATTCACAGAACAATCTAATTTTTTATTCTAGGTGATAGACGTTTTTTCCCTGCTGTCTGAAGTAGGTCTGCAGCCTGCTGGAAACATTGCCACAGTTAATGGGTATTACGTTTATTCTGTTCAATAAACACAGGGGTGCAGAACTATGATGGCACTATATTTTCACTGAATAACCTTTGTTTCTTAAAACAAAAATATGTTGACTGGGCTACATACTTTTCCTGGAAAGTTCAAAGTAAACTGGTTTAAGGAAAGCTGTAAATTATTTTTATTCTAAAAAATCCAGCACCACAAGAAGCACAAAGCTCCAAAAAAAATATCTGGCTATATACTTCAAAAGTGTGAGTTTATGAGCAACTCTATTGTATAGGAATATAATTATAGGCATATAGGAATACAATTAAAATCTGACTAATAAAATATTTTTTGGGGAGATATTTGATAGGGCATATATACATAAAGCAAAAGGGTGTAGATGAAGAAAGAAAGGTGATCCTACCTTCTCACTTAGGTAGCATAACTAACTTAGACCATTTTGTCAGTATCCTGTCATTTAGCCATCTGCTAATTGTTTGGACTAAAATTTCTCTGATTCAGATAGGATTCTCTCCTCTACCCCCATGGTCTCTCTCAAAAAGTTTTTCTTCTTCTTGTGGAATGAGGGGGAAGGTTAAAAAATTTTTTTGAAATTCTTTTTTGATTTACTCAGTCAAAATTTGCAAGACATTATCTACTGAAAGTGCCATAAATTCCAAGACAACTGCTTTAGCCTTCCATTGCAAACCATATTGCCAGACAGCACCAATGACCCCCCAGACCAAGGCTACAGAGGTACTACCAAACTTACACAAAGCCAAGCCAGGTACTTCACCTAAAATAGTTGTAGGCCTGTGGAGGCTGCTATCTAAGGTTAGCAACTTCAAGTAATAATAATTTGAATGGAGAATTGAAGCAAAGGTAATGAGAAAAGCGATTGGTAAGGAGTCAATTATATTTAGATTTGATAGGGAAACTCAGGTACAGGTTGAAAACAGGAGTAATTCATGAGGATGAATAGGAATGAGAAAACATGCATCAGGAAAGCACAGGAGGACCAAATTATGAGCAGTGAAGGGAACGTGAATTGTGTCACAAACAAAATGGAGTAGCCCAGGTGAGGAGACAAATTATTAGGGAAGAAAACAGAATGGGAGCAGATGATTTATGAGAATTCAGCTGAGACCAGGGTCAAAGTCTGAGGGATGATAACCATCTGAGACAAGGAAACACTGACGGACTAAAAAGAGAGTGAGATGAGAGACGATTAAAAGGGACAAGCAAAAAAAGTGTAGGAGGGAGTAGAAAAGAGCCTGCACGTCATGGAGTACACTTCTGTCCTGAGCTGAAGTAGAACACACACAGTATTGCTGAGTCTTGTTACACCTCTTTTCAGGGAATACCTGTGAAGCAAGAAACCCTTCCGCTCCAGTGCCAGTAACGTGTGAGTAAAATCCACTGCTATTAGTAACTCTGTTTACCCAGGTATGAGAAACCTATGCAGTGGAATTAGAGATTTCCATCCACATTTGCCAGTATCACCCATGTGATAAAACTCATTTTCAGGTTTGTGGGATGTTTTGTTTGGATGGTTGTTTTTTCTAAATAATTATGGTTGTTTCACTATGCTGGGCAGCTGAACTCCACCACAACCGCTCTCACTCCCACACCTCAAAGGAAAAGGAAAGAAAATACAATGGAAATGGCTCAAGGAGAACAGGGAGATCACTCACCACTTATTGTCACAGGCAAAACAGACTCAGCATAAAGAGATTAATATAATGTATTGCCTACCACTAGCAGGCTAGCACAGTGAGAAACTAAAAGCTAACTAAAAAACACCTTCCTTCCCCCCTGCAGCCTCTTCTCCCTCCTCCCCCCAAGCAGCACAGGGGAACAGGGAATGGGGGCTGTGGTCAGTCTCTAACGCTTTATCTCCGCCGCTCCCTCACGGTCACTCTCTGCCCCTGCTTCACGTGGGGTCCCTCCCACGGGATGCCGTCCTTCCCAAACTGATCCTGTGGGGGCTGCCCACAAGCAGCAGCTCTCCAAGAACTGCTCCCACATGGCTCCGTAGCACGGGCTCCATCCCCCAGGAGCAAACTGCTCCAGCACGGGTCCCCCATGGGCGGCAGCTCCCCCCAGACCCCCTGCTCCTGTGTGGGCTCCTCTCCACGGGCTGCAGCTCCGGCCCGGGGCCTGCTCCTGGGGGGGCTCTCCATGGGCCGCAACCTCCTCCGGGCCACATCCACCTGCTCTACTGGGGGCTCCTCCACAGGCTGCAGCATGGAGACCTGCTCCATGTGGGACCCATGGGCTGCAGGGGCACAGCCTGCTCCACCAGGGGCCTCTCCCTGCACAGGCCGCAGGGGAACTGCTGCTGCGTGCCTGGAGCACCTCCTGCCCTCCTGCTGCACTCACCTTGGGCGCTGCAGGGCTGGTTCTCACTCCGCTCTCCCAGCTGCTGTTGCACAGCAGTTGTTTCCCTTTCTTAAATCTGCTCTCCCAGAGGCCCAACCAGCATCGTTCCCTGGCTCAGCTCTGGACAGCAGCAGATCCCTTTTGGGGCCATCTGGAGCTGGCTCTGATCTGACATGGGCAAGCTGCTGGGCTCTGCTCACAGAGGCCACCCCTGCAGCCCCCTGCTACCAAACTCTTGACACATAAACCCAATACAATAATGTCTTAAGCTGTATTTAAGACTAGGAAAACTACAATTTCCCTATTAAAATAATTATTATAATTGTTGCAAGATCAAACTTCAAAGTTAGAAAATATGAGCTCATAGATGTAAGCTTCCTCTGACGTTCACCTTAACAGGAAACTCTGAAGCAGACTTGAATTCCACATCACTTACTAGCTTTTTCCAATTCATTGAGCACTTAGGATCTTCGGTGCTTACGTTAGAAGCAGCAATTCAATATTTTGTTTCCAACTTTTACTCTAGTATCTACATACATGTATACTGCTCAAGCCTTCTATAAAGACAGAATTATTAATTTCTTCAGTGTCTACTGCATGCAGCACTACAGTTTCTAAGGGCTTTACAAATATTTAGAGGACAAATTTAACTGGATGCATAAAATCATTATAATTTCATCTATTCTAATCACAGAGACTAACTTAAGGTTGAGGCATTTAAGAAACAGTGCATTAATATGAGACATGGAGGATCTGATTCTGTCAAATATGAAACGTTATACATGCTGCATTTCAGAAGCACCGCTCCCACTGATGTGATTTATATACATAAGCAGTGAATACTCCTACAAAACAGCCTGTGTATATTGCCAGACTTCCAGAAAATAAGAACAAACTAATGACTTCTGAAAAGTCTGACTTGCCTAGCGTCACACTGGAACTTTGTGACAGAGGCAGGCATAATATCCAATTCCCCAGAGCAATATTCAGTTGCCCTAACCTTGATCATATCTTTCTCTCTCCTTCTACAGCTGGACAAACAACAGAATTTTCATTTTGATCACTGAGAAAAAGAACACCAGGAAAAAAAAAATCATTTCAGGTCAAAATTAAAACAAGCAAATAACATTCCCGAAGTTCAACTCCCTTTTTTGTCTACGCTACGAAGTCCTACTTGGTGTGGATATGTTAGCTTTATGTTAATTCTCACTTGCTGTAAAATCCAACAGCGAATGAGAAATATTCACAGGGAATACCTTGCCTCCAGTTTTCAAGCAAGGCAGATTGAGTGGTTGTGCACAGGGCATAAATGCTTGGTGGAAGTTAATCAGCATGTTACAGTATCATAATCCAGAACAAACCAATTTTCAAGTAAATAATTCATAGAAATCAACTAAAACTCAAGTTTTCTAAGATGGATTTGAACCACAATTAAATTTTTGATGGAATACATTGTAGAGAGGTAAATGGATATACAGTTAATCGAGAAGCAGACTACTCAGAGCTAACAATAAGTGTATACAAAAACATTTTTAAAATTGGGATCAAGCTGCAAACTAAAAAGTTAAGCTGAAAATATTCAGTCACATATCCATTATTTTCAAGATTTGCAGAATATTATTCTCCTTCATGCCGGATTACTATTTTTTTCGATTACAGTACTTCAGACTGAAGAAAATTGTATGATATTATATTATGTTAAAAGAGCAGTAAAGGTTATCTCATGAGCTCAAGGGAAACCTGTACCAAAAGGTACATCTTCTCTACAGTGAGAGGACTAAAGGTTGGACTTAAAAGGTTGGACTAGATAATCTTAGAGGTCTTTTCCAACCTAAATAATTCTATCATTCTAAGATCCAAGATCAAGATAGATGCAAAAATGACTTAATGCTCCCTCTTTCTGGCTGCAAATCTTGTAATCTAATCCCAGGCACGTCTTCAACAACAGATTAACCATGTCTCTTACTTAGCTATGCCTTCTTTATTCCTACTCCTCAAACACAAAAACATCTGTGACCCCAATTTCCATGTCCCTAAAAGACTACAACACACTGGAATGTCAGATAACTCTTCAAGTCAAGTTTCACTCAATCTGGTCAGTTGTCAGGGTTAACACTCTGCCTGCACTACCCTTATTTTTCATCCTTGTGCCCAGTGGGAGAAGATAGCTTTCCTTCAGCACAACAAGAACGAACCAGAAGACACCTATGCAAATTCAGTACACCGAAGTGAGGAATGTGCCCTCAGATGTAGTATTTTTAGAGCTCATCATGCAGCTATAGCTGCACAGAAGATCAGACCTGGGTGCAGGCCATATATGTTAAGACTGCAGCACAAATGAAAGCTGAAAGCAAACAAACTCTTAGCCACCTTTACATCATGAAAACACCAGTCAGGCAAAGCATGGATTTACACCAACAGCTTTAAATGAAGCATTCCAAACAGAGAGAAATAAAAATAATAATAAAAAAAATCTTTGAGCAGCCTGTTCTAGATTTTACTTTAATTTTGGACAGCAAAGTCTTTCATTGTCTATAGAATCAAAATGTAGATCTGGTGTTTTAGTCTGGCTGCGTATACACACGTGTAACACAGTACAATCCCCTTCACACACACTTATATAAGGCATATAGCATACATAAAAAGTGTGAAGACCTCCGTGGAACAACTCTGAAGGAACATTCATTACCCAGAGGATTTATCATCTAATTTGTCATTTAATAAGAACAAAAACACTACAGTGCAGGACTTAAAGTAAATATTGTCTTCTTTAGAACTACTGGTTTTAAAACACACGCATATGCCACTGATCACAATAAAATAAGCTTTCTAATGTGAATGCAAATTTTCACACAATGAAAATTAGGGTTTTGGCAAATATAAACATGTATAAAACATGTTTAAAACATGTAAACAGCACCATCATGCTGACGAAAAACAATGTTGTTCAAGAAATGAGATTTAGTTATGTACCCGAGCATTGACCTCCAAATTAACTCCTCATTTATTTTAAATCTTTAGTACAATTATTACTCTTCGATAATCTTGGGTTCCCTGGTCCAATGCAGCTATCTCAAATCATAGTTAATTTAGTATCATTTAATATCACCAGCCATTTTCAAATTCACTTGTCACAATACAGTCCCTTGCAGGATTTAAATTTAATAGATTACATTGTCTTTTTTCATTTTTTAAAAAAATATGAAAAGGTCATTTCAATATTTTGCTGAAAGTGTTAATTATTACATTGATTCCTTCACCATCTGTATTTATTTCCTTGCATATAATATTTTATGGAGTCTTTTCAAAATGTAATTAACAAAGCATTTAAAAAAATATGTATTAGTTACAACACGGAAACATAAGGAGTGTCATACTGGATCAGGCAGTAGTCTGCCAAAATCAGAATTGGAATATTCTGATGATGGTAAACAATCATAAATACAAGAAATTACAGTTGTGCAACCAAAATGCAAATGATTACACAACATTCAGTATAACAGATGAGCTTCCCCCCAGTGATCAACTGCTGCCAAAATGTTTGGTTTCAGTTAGCGGCTGTTTTTTTTTTGTTCATGGACTAACACAGGATTTCTCTTTTCCTGTGACCAAGAAAGAAATCCCAGAGCAACCTGGAATGACAAATGCCATGCTCAATCTTCTGCTAGAAGATAATGTATAAAGGACAGAAGTACAGTTTTAGTGATTATTTTGGAAGAGAAAGATTTGTGTCTCACCTACTAAAAGCAGCAGATCCATTATTAGAAAAGTGTTCCATTCTGTATAGGAAGAAATTGCTATGCATTTTAGTTGTATGTTGGACTAAAATCTGGTTGCTCGATTTCTCAGTAAATAAAAATGGCTTGTTTGTTTTTACAGGACTGTAAAAAGCTAGAAATAAAGTACTGCAAATTGTCCCTATTATTTGATATTTCAAAAGATGTTATCTTTTGCAAGCTTGTTATATTTGCAACACAATGCACAAAGCCCTGTTTACCTCTGGCAAGCCTATGCCTCCACGCACAAAGCTGTGGGAGTAAGGCCCTACTGGGAGCAGCTAGTGGTGAGAATATAGAGTGAAACAGCATATCCAAGAAATAATGGCAGCACAGTCACAGAGAACACACATTGAGATGGTGACTGTGAGGACTGGCATTAGAAAACTGACACCAGCAAGAAAGCAGCAACAACAAGGCCTATGTAGTCATTCAGAACAAAAGTGTTTATTTCCTTCCAGAAAAATCTCAAAAACTACAGGGGGTAGGGGTGAAAGGCATGCTATGGACAGAAAGAAAAATTGGTTTTCTCAAAATAGTGTTATTTGTTATTCAGGAAATAATTCCAGTAGTCTTGCAAAACAGAAAAGAATTACCATATTTTTGAACGATTTGTGAACCACCAAAAGAAAAGTAATTCAAAAGAAGAAATACTTAGTTCTGCAGTCCTTTCTTGTTCTTTTTTACAAGTAAGAATTACTACAGGAGAAAAAGATCAGCTGTCTTTTCAGCACATTTTTCACTGATGCTGTCTTATTCAACTGGCATGCAGACACTGCAGTACATTACAGTCCTTGACCACAGGACCCTGACAAATATTACCCAAACAACCAACCAGTGCACATCAGAATATAAGACAAAACTATCTTCATGTGAAAAAAAACAAGCACAGTACATACTGCTTCCTCTGGAATTTGGACAGACTGCCCATCCTATATAAATTGCATGCTTTTCTGGCACAACCTGGCCAATGACAAATGCTACACTAAGGATACGTAGAGCATGTCACTTTTATCCTGTCTACTGTTAAATGCAACTTAAGTTAGGTTTCAAGAAAAACTCAGAACTACCTCTAAGGTAGTTCTAGTAGCTGTTTTCAGCTGGCAGATGGTACTCAGTACTAGAAAAGCAGCAAAATCAAGGGAACATGCAATTAAAACAGGCACACCCACCTTCTCAAATCTTTTGGCTGCTGCATAACTACATACTACATTAATTGTGAAAACGTGTTGGAATGCATGATAAATTTTAGGAGAAGTAATGAAGTACTTCTGAATATCTCAGAAATACAACAATTAAATTATTATGATTTTTTTTACATGTTTTATTACTGCTGAATACTTGAACACTCCAGCATATAATTAGAATTAACTAGGTTGACTGTTAAGTGCTCCAGGAGAGGGGAGGCAACTTTCATACCTGTATGCTTCCCAAGCTCTGCAAGAGTATCCTGATACATGCTCAACATCTGATCACAGTGTGCAATAACACTTTTACGCATATTGTCCCAGTGAGGAGCAAGTTCTCCTAAGTCTTTAAGTTCCTGATTCCTGTATCAAAAGGCAAGAAGAGATGGCATTAATTCATTAATCCATTAACATTCACATTCAACCAAATGAATCCAATTAATCCCAAACCAGTTTGTTATAAAACATCAAAAGCACTTCCCATATGAAATAAAATCTTGGGTCTGCTTTCATGGCACTTGTGAAGTTTGGCGATATCAGCTCTGTTTTTCAACCATGCAATAAAGAATGCCAAATGAGTGAATAATACAGTACTTTGCATTCAGAACTCATCTGGTACAAACGTAAGCTGAAATATTGTTTCTTCCCTGGAGGCAAGGCGGCTTCCAGGCTTCAAAGAGCTGTGTTCACAGTAAGCAACATTATGTGAGGAAATGGTAAGCACCATTGTAAAGTATACAAAGTTCACTCCTTCTCCAATGATTGCAGTATAGCTGTTTTATAAACTCTACTCTTTGGATACTTTCTTACACACCACTATAGCAGTATTTCTACAAATGTCAGTTTATCCAACACACTACCAGACATGCCCAGTATTCCTCCTGCCCCCCCCCCCCCCCCCCCCCCTTTTGTACTATATTCACCACAAGACACACAAAATAAAGCAGAAAGCCACTATTTCCCTAAAACTTAATCTTCAGCCTTACAGCTGTGTTCATCAGGTCAAAACAGCAGCGTTATGGTAACCAAACATGTCACTGAAAATCCAAAAGGAAATCCGTTAGCAAATTATCAGTTTTCCTGTATGCTCTTTTGAGAGTTGACCTGAGTGAAATAGAGATCCCTAGTTTCCTGCACAAACAAGCATGGTTACCATGCTTTTGGCTTCCTTTTTTTTTTTTTTTTTTCTTTCCAACTTCACAAGTAAATTCAGCCCCAAATCCACTTCGGGTGTTCTGCTTTTAAAGAAGCTGAAATATCTCAAGCCTTCAGAGACTTGGAATTATTTGGAAGAAATCTTATGTAAACCAACCAACTAGTTTTCCTAACGTTCCTCAAAGCATCAAGCAGACTATTTCACTGCAATTCTTGGAAGTCTCAGAAAAGAATTCCAGAGGACACGTCCTAGATATATGAAAATTACTGAAGAAGAAAAGAGGTAGGGGGTGGGAAAAGAGGAGAAAAAATAAAAAAGGTGAAAACAACACCAATGAGACTGCAGCCCAGGAACATACCTATACTTAAAGCAACAGTTCTGACCACTGGCCAAAGATTCTTAAAATTATTTCTTAAAGAAAAAAACCCACGCCAATACATTGTTTTCCCCATCATTATTGGCTTTGCATTACAGTGAACGGTACTAGAAAAAGCTACACAGGCATAATTCTGCTCCTACCTAAGGCAATGAGCAAAATAAAAAGCAAATTCAGGCATTTTGCTTGGTTTACATGTCTTTGAGAGTATCAAAATGGAAACAAACACTACAATACGTTAACATGTTTGGAGTTTACTAATGACATATGATTAGTTTTCCATTTTGTTCGACCTAAAAGAACAGAAGCAGATGACATGGTTTAATCTTCCTCCATTGATATAAACTGGCAATGGTGTAGCATAAGAATCATCAGCAGTAAGAGGTCAGCCCCACTATTTCCCGTCATCATTTTCCTTATAAATCTTCATCAGCTTAAAATGGGACACTGAGTCAAAATCTCATGGCTTCCAACTAAGAAACACCCCTTCAAGATCTGGCAGAGCATATAAATCTATTTGTTTGCAGTGAAGGTAATTTGGCCCTTAATATTTCAAATGTGATCTTTAATAGTTTTAGAAACAACGCTTGGACCTGACTGAGTCTAAACTTGTCTTTTCCTCCTACACAGCAGTACACTACTCTGCAGAGACTGAAGAAATACTACACAGTGAGCGATGGATACATAATTGCATAACATTCAGAACCCTCTATCCCATGGAAAACCCAGTGCTTGGCTTTGCTCTCCTGCCTCCATCTAAGTCCACCCCTGGAGCTGCTGGTCCCATACTTACGCCAAGCAACAGCAGGAGCAAAAAAATCTTATCTCAGACTAAAATATCACTTGTGAACCAAAACTAGTTTAACTGGCTGACTTCAGTTACACCAAAAGCAATGGGAAAGGCAAGCTAAAATTCCACCACATCAACTTTAACGTGTTTTCAAGGAATGAAAAATCCTGCTCTTATCACTGTTGACAAGGCTTGCATTTATTTCATCTCAGAAACACACACCACTGAAGTCAAAACACAGCCGCTAGTATCTCACAAAAAATGCATCTCATCTGCAATGTTTTAATAAAACTAGCCATTTTAAACTAATCTATAATAAAAATCAAAAACATCAGATAATAGCATTATATGGCATATATACTATCCCTCCAACAACAGCCCTCTTGCACATTTTTCATTTTTTTTTCTTCCGAATGCAATAATCAATCCAAGACATTTTGGATTTGGATACTATTTGTGTGTTGTGAATTCTTACCGTTTGTCACACTGCTGTTGGTGACTCAGTGCAACTCTGTTCTGAGACATGGCTGAAAACAGAATTATCTTTTCTGTAACTAAGTTCCACCAAGAATATTTCATAGTACCAAGCTTTATTAGCATTACTGGGAATGCCCCCCTCATAAACAAACAAAATGTATAAACGGTGTTTTTTAAATTATGACTCTTACAGTCCACAGTAATAACCCATAACATTCTATCTAAAAAAGGTGTTTTAATAATATTGTAGTACTTCATACCCGAACTTATTTCACTGAACAACTTGACAATACATTTCAAACAGTAAATACGTCTAAAAACAACTGTGCAATAAATGGAAATCAGTATTTTTGCATTGGTTCTCCATAAGGGCACATCGGTTAGTGATTCACCTTTTCAATTCAAGCATGGAATTTCAAATAATTTGTCAACAGAGCAGTAAGATCAGTGCAAACTCAGTATTGTAAAATAGAGCTATTTGTCACGATCTTCCCCCATTCCAAATCTTCCAAATCCCCTCTCAAAGTCTTTTCCAGGTAATTGCACTCACCACCATGACACATCCTGTGCTTAGCATCAACTTCAACCCTTCTTACACAATCAAATCCAAGTTTTGTTTCCTACATCTTGCTGCTTAGCTCCACAAACCACCTCCAAGACAGTCTTTTCTATCACAACATAATGGAAAATATCAGCCAGGACAGTCTCAACTTCCATTGTCTCCTGCCTTAACTACTTTAATATCTTCCTCTGAGACCTTGGCACAAGCTTGCTCCATTTTGTATCTAATCAGCGAGAGGATGTAAACAGTCTGTCCCATTCCTCCTCCTCCTCAAATGTAAGCTAACTTATTTTTAAGCCTTTCTAGGGCACTTTATCTTTTTCACATCCATTCTTTTCCTTTAGTACACAAAGTATGCCAAGCTTTCATTAAGCACTTGACATTATGGTTGGAAGAAGTTCCACATTTCAAAATTGCAAATCTACCTTTTACCCTTTCTTCAAAACTTTTCTGCCATTATGGCAGAAAAATTAAATACTAGATCCTAATCTGCTGAAAGCACTCTATACTATGATGATCATTAGTACAAAGATTAATGGTCATTGGTGCTAACACAATACAATTTTAAATAGACAAAAATTTATAAGAGTAAATTATGAGACTCCTCAGGATCCCACAGCACTATTAGAGCTCTCATGAATCTTCATTTCAGGCTCCTACTTAAAACCAACAACAGCTTATATCTTCCTGATTTACAGAGCTACAATTCATGGACACCTGGCTCTTTAGGGGACTTGAGCTTTATCCAACCTTCCCCTGCTGATGGAAAGTATGGCTGTGCAGCAGGCTGTTGATACACAAGATTGTTTGGCAAGATTGGTCCCTAGGTAAAAACATCTGTGCTTCTCTTTACAAACAACTGCATTGGGGCACCCAGCGATTTGTGAAGACTGCATGACATTTCCAAGACTACAAGCAATTAAATACCATTACCGTCAGAATCGTAACTTAAAACTACACATGATTTTTGATTCCAAGCAAATGTTCAATGAAGCCTATTATCAATGGAAGTTTGAGCACCTAAGGCTCAGATTAACATTCTCTCTTTTGATTTACCAACTCAAGCTTTGCTTACTGAAGGACACATTAGCTGTGGGATTATAGCAAACTACTGCAAGTACCTGAAAGAGGCACAAAGAATTTCTTCTATTATTCATGTTGATAGTTTCTACTTAAACAGTTTGGTTTGTGTCATGCACTGTAACAGAAAAAGTCACTTCCTTATCACACTGAATATAAGGATATAGGAACAGGATAAAGGTAACAAAGTTCTGAATACTTATCAAATGGGAGCTTTAGAGTAAATATAAACCATAAGCTTTGGGGCATGAGTCAATCTCTCAAGTAATGGAAACTTAAAAGTTTCCTTCTAAGGAAAGGAACACAGGAATTAGTTTTCCTAACAAATTTTACTTTAAAGTGTACATATTTATAGGTAACCATTACATCTTATTGGAGAAGAGAAGCAAATAAAATTACTCTCATTTTTCTTTATAACAAGTTACGGTCCCTGTGATATACAGGCAATAACCCATCAAAACAATATAACATCCTCTCCAGAAATAAAAAAATCATAGCCTTTTTACTATATTGTTTCTAAAGCAGACAAATAATTACTAAGGAGGATTTAATCCCTTCTGGGGAAACTACCATGAAAATGAATAAAATGACACTCTTCTTCCTTTCCTGATGTTTTTCATCGAGAACCTCTCGAAAACAGAAGATGTTTTTCCTCTTCTTACAGAATTTCTAAAAACTGTTGCAGCTTCTGCTAAGACCAACCTGCCAGATAACTAAAAATTGAGATGGTGCTTACCTGTTTCATTCCTCAAACATTTGTCCAAAAAAAAAAAAAGTAGATATACACACACAAAAAACATCTTAAAAATATTTTACAACTTGTTTTCTCCATGTATATGTGGAGAATAAACTGGGATTTGCAGTCTTGAGAATATTTTGAACTGTCCCTGACAGCCAGAGTTTTAAAGTTCATTTTGCATTTCTATCCACCCCACTTTTTCTTATTCAAAAGCATAGGCAACAGATGAGCTAAATTAAACCCATTCCTTTCTTTCTGCCTGGAAACTCTTTCCCTTCCTGGGATATTTTATTACCTGTGTTTATTTCAAAGACTCAAATCTTCAAATAGCATAACCATTTGAAGTTAGGTCTATGATTTATTTTAAAAGCAAAGAATAATTTTCCTGAATCACGTGACCGCAAAGAGTCTCAAATTCAGTAACACTCAGAATGGCATCTGTAGAATTTACATTTTATACCTAAATTCTATTTTTAGTAATTATCAATTGTGAAAATATATATATATATATATATATATATATATATATAACATTTTCCTGCTGTATCAGGATATAGTAGAATCAGCTTAGGTCAAATTAAGACAATCGTTTCGCTTATATCATAGAGCTGAAACAACATTTTACTCTGACAGTTATTTATTTATCACTTCACTTCTTTCAGCTTGGAATCATATATGTGGGAAAATTAATCATATAATTAATTGCATAATTACTCAGGCATCTAAATACTTCTGTGGGTGTTTTTTTCCCCTAATTTATTAATCAGTGTCTCATTCAAAATAAACTGTGCTGTCTTTATGACATCAGTAACAATAAAATTGTACAGGGCCTTTTTTTTTTAAATCATGTTTAAACATTAATGTCTCTAAATTTATACTCTCTGCATCAAGTGACATGAAAAGACCAAATTACACCTAACTTAGTGCTATTAGAACCACAGGTAACTACAGGTAAGTGCAAAATCTAGTTAACCACATACAAGTTAAAATTTCTTTCAGTGAAGACAGAATTTGTATTCAAATAATTACAGCCTTGAAAACAAGATGATTTTTACTTCGGTTTTGTATTGTTCTGTTCTTCACTACCACATTGGAGACTCAACAAGACTTACAAGTTAGATCATTTGCTTGATATTGAATTCTTGGATTCCAGGGCATGCTGTGCACAAACAACCAGAAATTTTACCAACCGATCTCTGAGAAGCATTGCTGATTGGTACAGAATTACTTTCCGGAGTCTTAAAATCTATGTGGACTTCACATAGAACAGCAACAGAAAGCCTTCTCTGACAGGGTAGTCAGTACGTTAACATTTTATAACAACTTTCAGCACTGCTGAATAATAATGTTATCTATAGGTAACTACCACAGAACAAATCAGGAAATATTACTCCATTCCAAAGTACTACAGCTTTAAACATCCAGTGTAGAAAGCAGAGCCCAGCAAATTTGACTTCATTAAGTCTGACGAAAATTCCTCTTAGACTTTAACAGAGGCCATCTTTTCCAAATTTAGTTATGAACAGTGAAATCAAGAGTACGGAGAATTATATAGTATTCACACATGAAAGTAACTTCTATTCATTTATAAATGCATGGTAATAAAATGAATCATGTTGCAGGCAGGCAATTGTCCACAATCTACTCACAAAAATTTAAGTTACACTTGCATTTGTCCATTTGTATTCCTATATGCAGCATCGGATGGTGAAAGAGATGTTTTGTATCCTTTCTGATGCACAGCACGGTAAATACTTTCACATGCATGTAGTTGAGCTACATTTTACTGCTGCATTTTTTTTTTCAAGTGTTCAAAAAATTACTTCCATGAAAAATCATGCCAGGTAGTTACCTGAATTAAGGTTTTAGAAGTCTTCACGTGGATGCCAGATCATATTAACAGTGTCCATATAAATGTGGTGAGTTCCAACAGCTTAAAAAGTTGTGGTAAGTTTACTTGGTGTAGCTTTTTCACACTACATCCATCAACACAATGTTTTTGCAGTGCCATTGTTCAAAAACAAGTAATTTAAAAACTCATGCACAAAGGTCCACAAAATCAATGCCCATTGCCAATATAGAGCATTTCTGCCTGTGTCTCCATTCCTCTAGTGAAGTTTTATATTAAAAGAAAAGAGTAAAACATTTATCTTTCAAACGATCTAAAATTTGTCCCCATTCTGGAATGTTGCAAGAAAGAATTCAAAAAACAGATCATGAAATCTATACTATACTGACCACAGCATAAATTTGCATGAGAAAAGGCTACTGGAGTTGGGACGGGACAGCCATTCCTGATGCAGCAGGAAAGTTGGAATGTGCTTTGTACTCTGGAAAGATGGGTCAAGGAAAGTTGAGCAATTTATCCTTGAAATTTGTTTACGGGCTGTGACCACAAATGCCATTGGCCAAATTCAGCCGTAAGAAGGTGAAATTTCCCTTTAGCCAAAACTGAATTTGGCCCTAAGGGACTCAAAAAGAGCTTTAGCAACAAATTTGAAAGATACGTATGGTGGGTTCTACTGTATTTTCCTAATTCTCTTGCTATCACAGAATCATCTAGGTTGGAAGAGACCTCCAAGATCACCTAGTCCAACCTCTGGCCTAATACTAACAAGTCCTCCACTAAACCACATCACTAAGCTCTACATCTAAACATCTTTTAAACACCTCCAGGGATGGTGACTCAACCACTTCCCTGGGCAGCCCATTCCAATGCCTAACAACCCCTTCTATGCTGATCTAGTACAACAAAAACTAGATCTACAACTACAAGCTTAGATTATACAGGCTGGCAAAAATTCTGAACAATTTATAAACTAAGGTATAAAAGATAGGTATAAAAAATCTGGACAAGATCAGTGTAGAGAAACAGGGGAAAGGACCCACTGGAAACCCTTGAAGAAACTTTTTTTGTTTTAATAAAAAGCAGCAAAGTAGACTATATGACCCTTGTTAGAACAAAAAAAAAATGACCATATAACTCATTAAAACTTCTTCCAAGGAGGTTTGAAGGATTTGACAATATCTTTAATGCACGAATATCTTTAAAACTTTACTCCATGTTGAAAAACAAAGTTAAACATCCTCAGTGGTTACGTATTACAGAGTATCAAGTCCAAAAATGAAAAAAGTTTGGTTAACAATGAACATTGTAGTTTTATGAAGTGATAAACAATCTTAAGAAATATGAGAAGAGAATTTAAATTACAGTTTAAAATACAATACTGAATAGGATTAACATTGAACTTGGATATCTTTTATACGTAATTGCTTCAGACTATATGGAATCCACAATAGGAATGAAACTAAACAAGCTGAGCATAATAAGTGGCCTCTGAGAAAAAAATATTTATTCACTGGGGAAAAAAACATGCAGGGAAGAATACTTCAGAAGGAAAGAGCCTCAAGATGGTACACCATAATATTTATAAGAGTTCAAGAACTAGCATAGCAATAACTTCCTTACATTAATTTACTACTTCACGAATGTAAGGAGCACACATCTTTGTAATTATTTCAGACAGCAGAGCATGTGCAAAGCTGAAGCTTCAACCTACACGCTTATACACTGATAGGCAAACAGATGCCCTTATTCCTTCCATCTGCTTATATCCTACCTAAAGGTGTTGCTCCCCTTGATCTTACCTCCTCCTTCAGACAGCCCCCCTAATCTTCTACCAGACACTGGTATCACACTGGCAGTCAGGAAAACCATGAGCACTTGCCTCAATCTTCAAGCCACTTTTACTTACATTTCTTCCTCAAAGCTTTTCTTTATTTCAGTGCGTATTTAAAGATCATTTAACAGAAATAATCAATAACACGTGTTTTTTGTTTCTTTTTCTTTTTTTTAAACTATGACTTTATCCAAAGAGATGAATGCTATTATTTGAAATAACAACAAGCACTGTTACTTCCATTATGGCTTTGGAGATGATAATACATAAGAAGTAAAAGTGGTTAAAGTAGTCCCCTAACACTTAAAAGACATTTACCCATGGGGCAAATGCAAATTTGGGCAGTGAATGAGCTGTGTATTCAGTATAATCTATTTTTATTGCTTACTAAAAAACCTTACACATTAGTATTCTCAAAAAAAGATTTGGCCCATAAACACCTAAACATGGCGTTAATGAATAAAATAAATATAACGATTCACATATGATTTTATAACCCATTATCATCACTATACCTAAGTATGTACCAGTCCACTGACTTTATTAAATGCAAGATTCTGGCCTGACACCTACTGTTGTATTGGCACAAAGAAATCACAGAGAAGCAGTAGATGGGGTGAATAAAAACAGATAGGAACTCCTACTGCAGGACCAACCACCACCATAAACAACCCCAGGTAAACCCCTCCGATGTGCTGCAGAAGAGGGAATGCCTGAAAATACACAGGATGACTTGGGGATGCAGAATTAGCTTACAGTGCTGCTCTTAGACATTAGACGAGATGACAACTTAGGCAAGATTCATGGGGAAAGAGACAACATCTTTTACTACACCATCCAGTATCATTGGAAAAAGCAGGTAAGATTTTAGGGAAGCCTTGGACAACTTGAAACATTAACTTTTGTCCCAGTTGTATCAGCAGAATTTATTCAAAGGCAGATCACAATTTTAGTCCCTACAGTGGGAATTCGGGCAAACAAGTTTTAGGCCACTGGTGATCCTTATCCTCTTTTTTCCTCACACCATACATACTGTGATGATCCTAAGTCTTTCCTGATTAAAAGGCCCAACATGAGGAAAGGTTTCAAAATTATATTACTTCAGTACCTTTTTCTCATGTCAAATAATGTAAATTAGTTAAAAGAAAGTGATTTATATTATCATTACTTCTTTACTAACTATGAACATGTTATTTTCCATTGCTTTCATAACATTTATCAATGGTTTAAGTGCTACTAAGGCACAAAGCCAAACGTTCTACAATGCAGTTCACGCTCTTGTTGTGTGTTGTTTCTGTATACAATATTAGCTTTTCAGAAAATGTATATTGTTAACCAAATTTTGATTCTTGCACATCTCAAGTCACGACAGCATTCTAGCACAGTTCACTGCTCAGAACTAACGAACTCACACTGGAGTCTTATAAAATTACAAGCAATCAATTCTGTTGTTCAGTTACAGCTGCAAATTCTTAACAGCCCAAGAGCACTATATTTTGCCTATTTTATTGTTTAAATTATTATTTTTTAAGCTCATCACATACCTTTTTCTAAGAAAAATATAGTACTGACTATTGCTACTTCCTCATCCTTACCTTCTCATATCCTCCTTTATGTGCAGATTGATCAGTTCTTTAGGAACATGGAAAGAGAGAGTGGTCTCAGCCATCTGTTCCCGGATCCTCATCCACTTGTTGTCAGAAGTAGGGAATCTATATAACTTACAGATTGGATTTTTTAACACTGCAAAAAAAAATTATATCATTGCTTTCCTGTGGTTATATGACTGAAAAATTTTGACAACAAACTTAATCTAAAAACAATATGCTATTTCCCCCTCCAGCTTGTACAATTACTTTAAAAACCATTAAAATTCTGTTATGTACATCAATATTTTATTTATTATAGCAGCATGAGGAGGACATATTGCTAGTACAATAAGTAATTCATATTTTGCTGTAGCAGGTATTCTGTGAATTTAGCATTTCAGTGTAGTAAGAACATAAATTATACTCTTTATTCTTATACTTACAGTGCAATTAGGGAAAATGGAATGCAAAAAGTAAACAATGAACTTGCATACAGTCAATACTACCACATGCCATCTGCTAGAATCACTCACATTAGTAATAAATTGCACTGGACAAGTGAAGCATGCCTCACAGTTTAGCTGTATCTGACGCATCTTCTCCATGACATGCACATATAGAAATCATTAACACAAATAGATGTTGTGCATCTACATTAATGGAAACTCAATCAGCGACATGGTCAAGAAAATGGTACTTGATAAAAATAAAGATAACAATCCTGTAAACATGTTACACACTGTTCCCAGAACACTACTGTAACTTGACATGGGAAAAAAAATATCAAGGTACTTAGTAACTTGGAAGGCTATCCTTAAAACCCACCATGGTTTCCACCTTAAAGCTCTTGCATGTTGGCTGTTTCCACTCTGACCTTACAATGATGCTCTGTAATAGAGATAGGAAATTTCTATTCCCTCCCTGCTCCCACCCCGCCATTCTTAACTGATAGGGTAAAAAGCTAGGAAAGGAAAGTTTTGTTTGACTACTTCAATAAACTTTGTGGGGGACCAATTTTTGTCATTAAATATACGCATCTGCTGCTTCCTAACACAAAATGACTTTGGACAGACATCCAAATCCTCCAACAGTACTTTCCTACCAGACTTCTGGGAAAAAAAAAAAAAAAGCCTTAGACCAGGGTCCCATTGATCTGCCAGTGAACGGTCTATAACTCAAACAAATATATTTCCCATGTGCGCTGCAAGGTAACTGCTGCTGTCAAAGTGACGGCTACTAGTAGAAATTTCAGCTTCTTTTACAACTCACTGCCACTATTATTGCCTACACAGGCTGACTTAAATAGAACAAAAAACACAGGCCAAGTTATCAAAGATACACAAATGGTCTTGTATATCTAATCAAGCTTGCTTTTTTTTTTTTTATAAACATAATTCATTAAGAAAGGAATGTTGCAAATATTCACATTTAAGAAATTGCTCATTTAATGTTTTCTATTCCTGCCATTGAGATCTCTTTAATCAGTCTTAGAGAAATTGGAAGCATTCAGTCTTTTTGCCTTTATGATTGATTTTACATATAAAAGTCAGAACTTATTTTTTTTTAAATAAACATAATAGATGATTGATGGCAATGGCCTATGAACAACAGCAGTTTTTGTTCATCACTAGCACCTGAAATACCTCAATGCCCAAGTGTCATTGCACACATTTTACAGCTTGAGAATCCTCACTACAAAAAAAAAATTCAAAGAATTCTCCAAGCCCTGTAACCTCAACTTACATCCAGTGTCTGGGCTTTGCTATATTACTTCATTAAAATATGCTGTAATGTTTTCCTATGCTCCTTGTCTTCTGTTGAGATTCTTTCTTGGAAAGTCAGTTTTCCAATAATGTTGACAGCCTCTACCAATCCATACAGTAGATATACGGCACCCATCATTAAGAGGACATGGAATGACAATCTTCAGATATCAGAGGGAGCTCAATAAACTTGGTTAAATCAAGTCTGGCCTTAAACAAAAACCTAAAGCAGTTTTAGGATTTAGATTAGGTGTAGTACCACCTGTTTACTATGAAGCAGGCTAATAACTTTCACCAGGAGTTTCCAAATGATGATGACCAAGACAAATATAAAAAGGTGTAGAAGAGAGAAGAGCATTTTACTTTCCAAGAAGTTTTTAAAGAAAGTTTTTCCAAGAAAAACGTTTGAATTTGTACTCAATCTATTACATTCAAAAAATTCGCCTTTGTCTGTGAGAACCTAATGCACATGCACAGAACGATTAGTTGATCAGTGTATGTACGCATCAGAGCTCCACAACCTCTTTCCTCCCATCGTTACCAGTAATAAAAACTACCGTCAACCAAAAAACAAAACAAACAAACAAAAATAAACAGAAGAGTAAAACTACTGCAGCATGATATCAAGGAGACTAGGTATCACTTCAGAAACATGGATCCAAAGTTGTTGCTTCTACCATTGTTAGAATTATTAAAGCTATTTGTTGGGTACTATCTGAAGGTAATACCTCTGATGCTGAACTTTCAGAATGGAATAATCTCAAGTGTTTCTAGTTCTTTAAAAAAAATAAAAATAGATTTTTAGAATGGCCAAAAAACATCTATCTTGCCATGGGTTTATGAAGAAAAATTCGTTTACAAACTCAAAAAAAAGCCTTGGAATTTTGTTTTTATAAGGAAATCAATTAATTCTAATTTGCACTGTTACTAGAGTTCAAGGTTGTCAAAACGAGCTGCACAATACTGTTTTTCTTATAAACAGAGCTACTGAAGTCATGTGATTCCACAGAAGTCTCAGATACATTTTTCTTTCTAATCACACCAAGTCGTCAAAAAAAAGAAATCCAGAAGGCACGTACAAGCACCTGAATGGTAAAGATGGCAAGACTAGATTTAGCTTTTATAAACAGTAGTTATTAAAATGGAAGTTTCATAAATGTAATCCTTCCTGTATTTAGACAGTGATCATGAAAGGTACTGAAAAAAGCAATTCCAGATGAACTCCTGTGGTTAGAAAGAGAAAGATTTATTTTAAAAACACTTCTTTATAGCGTGAAGCCTAGAAGCCAATGTCATATATTTAACCATCCATATTTTTGGACATTCTCATTTTTAAATTTAAAGACCTCTGTGCTTTTTATTCCATGCAATATACTTCACACTGCTTACCCTACAAGTAAAATAAAAAAATTAATAAAAGATTCAATACTCTGTTTTCATTTTTGTTGCCTGTTCAACATAGATCAAAGCATACCACTGCCACACACTAATTCACTAACAGTGTTTCTAGTTATATTTTCCTTTTTTGGACAGATGTTTTATACTAGGATAGGATAATTTCAACATCCTAAATTTTTGCTTAATTGCTATTACTTTTATTCTCTTTTTCATTGCAAAGGGCAATACATTTTCTTGCAAACAATTGGCAAACACTCCTGTGTTAGAAACAAACAACTGAATTTTGTGACACAAATTCAATCTCTTGGGGTATAAACAGAATACTAATAGGTGTTTGTGAAATATATTCATTCCCTCCTCACTCAATAAGTGCCTTGTAACTCACTTGAGGGCTCTGAGTTCTATATATTAAGATTTAAGTTTCAGAAGAATGCCAGCATGCACTTATGCCTACAGGCTTTAAGAACCACACAGGTTTTCTTCTTTTTTTTCTTCTCAATTTCATAGGTTTGAAGGCCTGATAAACAACATGAAGCAGAGCGAAACAGCAATGTTTACAACAGCATACACGTGTACTAAACACCTATGTTTGTGGAATATATGCTGTACCGTAGATAGCTCTGTATGTACGCAGCAGGGAAAGTAGTACAGGCAATATATACTACAGGCCGGCTGATAACCTCAACTTCTATCATATTACTGCTGTTGTTCTTCTTTTTCCTTCACTCTTTGTTGTTGATTGCCTCCAATTTTGCCACACTGAAATTTGTCTAGCTTAAGCTGATTATTTTTGGAAATTGTCAGTTAAAATGGTCCAGCTGCCTTGAAAATGAGGCTAAAAAACATAGGATGGTCTATGATGTTCAAGCTATGAAATCTATAATGGAAAGTTCTGTGCTTTATAAACTTGAATCCTGATGGTAAATCTTTTATAGATATGTATGTTTTTCACAGAATCATTTAGGTTAGAAAAGACCTCTAAGATCATCTAGTCCAACTTTTCAGGTCCAACCTTTAGACCAACCTTTTTACCCCATCTATGGCATTCCTCCCAGATCTGACAATGATGTGAAGCGTAAAGCTTTAGGAAAGAATGTAAAAATTCAAAACAGATTGACTTGAACTTAGCATCTTATACTTGCACCGATTGTCTACCTCTATTGAAAATGCTTGCCTCCTTCCTAGTTTCTAATGCTAGCAAGACTGTGGATGTCTTATTCTTACAGGGTGGATGAATACCTTTTTCGGCAGAGCTAACGTGTGGTACAACATGCTTAAGGGCAGCACTGCTACCCATATGAGAAAACCGATCTCCAGGCAACGCAGACAGCTTTAATCTACATGAATCCCAGTCATGGAGACATGCTGGGGAAAAAGTCTGACTGGTTGGGACAAGAGGCTGTGAATAAAAAAGGAAAGCAAAAGTCTCCTAAGAAAAGAAATTGGGAATTCACTAAGAACAAGGAGAAAAGAATGGGACTGACAAAACCTATTACTGGTGCCAGGTGTCTGTAGGGAAGTGCAGGCAACGCTGGGGTGAGAAGAGGAAGTCACAAGTACAGGAAGCAAAGTGAAGAATAAGTACTTATTAGAACAAACTTCCTGCATCTGAAAGCCATTTCCAGTATACTGTATACTGTCATTTCTCATATGTGCGTCTGCAATTCTGCTCTATCTGCAATTCTGCTATTTCCCCTCACCTCTTTTTTAAAAAGAAAACCAAACCAACAAAAAAGACTTTTGCATGTTTGACTTTGTAAACCCTGGCAATGCTCGGTGAGTTGGGGGTTTGCATTTGGATACAAGACCAACAAACAAAGATGTGTTAAGTGCTGTCTACGTACACTATAGAATCGCATGCAAACAATCATGACAGAGTGACCTAAACTTGATTATTCCTAAAGCTGACATCTATGGTGTAAGTTCCAACAATCTAACACAACTCACTCCCCAAACTACAGCATTTCCCCACCAAAAATAAATTAAAAAAATTAAACCCGGCCAGTGGCAAATTAAAGGAATTCAGTTGCAATCAGTGACATTTTCTCTGAACAGAAAGTTCTTTGAGACCCACTTAGCTGGATGACATACAGAGTCAGAATCAAAGAGCTGTACTGAGTTTGACCAAATGAAGCAACTGGCTCTGTATCTCATCTTCAAGAAGAGCCATAAATAGATACCTAAAGATATAAGACACTCTCCCTGTCTCTAGCTATTTTCAGTTAAGGAATCTCCAGAATGAGATGTAGTTCAATCAATTAAAAGCTTCTACACACACATTTCTAGTCTCTCATTGAAGCAGTAAAAAGAAATGGCCATTCTGAAAAAGGAGTTTTGCCCTGGTTCTGATCTAGTCTCAACAAATCACAGGAAAATACAGCTTTTACACATGCATAAGAAAACTAATTCTGTAAGTTTCTAGTGCTTCCTTCAGACTGCAAATCTTGACTACTAAGTCTCCAGTCCTACCAATGAAGTAATATGAAGAAGTTTCAATAAAGGTTTTAAAAGGTTTTAAAACTTCAGTAACATTTCTCTTCAACTGCATGCAGCAAACACACAGAATACTTGACAGCGCAGTGGTTTCTGATGACCCATATAACTTATCTGCGACATTCTTACTGTAGAGCAATGGAGATTCATAAACTTGGGCTAATAAAACTTTTACGGTGCAGCATATCAGCATGTAATATTTCTCAGTATATTGAAAGAGAAATTGTTCTAGTTCAGCACTGTACACTCAAGCCCAGAGCTGACCTAGAATTGAGAATGACTTGCCAACAACTTCCTTAGTTTTAGGACATACAGCTTTCAGATCGAACTGAAATTGCCATGGCATCAACTATGAGAAAGATTAATTCTCCTGGGTATTCAATTGCAAATAGCACATAATTATTTTAACAGCATATCATGCAATGACATGACAAACTTATGAGGTTAATTCCATGCCCACTGAAGTCACAGACAGTCTTGAAAAATTACTGAATTGTAAAGATGCTGGAGTGGGAAATTTCAGTAGCATTTCAGAAAGCATAATTGACATACTGAAAAAAAAAGTTTTCTTCACATTTCTTAACAAAATGATACTGTCAAAAATGTATAAAATATTAAAATTAAGTATCTCTACATGATTTGAAGAGCTTTTTAAGAGCTCTGCTACAAATTTTTGCAACTTCTTCAGGACCTGATAGAGCATTCCAACAGCCATATCTAATTGAAGTTAGAATACTTACCTGCATTTAAAGAAGGCAAGTTGTCTTTGCCACTTAGGCCTTCAGGGGCTGTACACTCATGAACCAATGCACACTACAAGTGAAACACAACCACATCCATAACACATTCTGGCATAACAAGGAAATTTAAAGCAGTTCATAAATGACAGACTAAAAAACAACACTGATAATTTCCCAGCTTTACCAGTAATTGTCATTTACATTTTTATTTTTACATTTGTGTTCCAATATATTGTACCAGCATCAGAACTACTGCAGAGAAAGTGAGAAAATATGATCAGCTATTACATAACAAAATAAAAAGGTTTCGTACCAGAACAATGGCAGAGGCTACAATAATTTTTGACTTGTTTTGTGGTTTCAGAGGGATTTCTTTCAACAAGACATTTTTCACATGCACAGTGCCAGAAAGCACTCCATGAATTTTTAAACAAGGGAAAAGTAGGAACCAGAAGAAAACTTTAAAATGTGGTTGTGGTTTACAATTAAAGTCCTCTGTTATACAAGTGAATTAGAAGAAGATTCCTTTGATTAGCTTAGTGTATAAAGTAGAAGTAGTTAAAGTTTTTGGAGAAATCAACTGGTATGAAGACATGTTAAATATACTATGATGACTATTTTGTGTTCCTCCCCCAGTAAGAAAAAAAAGTTTATGAAGGTGATAGGAAAATCCAGTAGCAGGACTCTTTCTAGATGTTCTGCTGCAGAGCTTGAAGCAAAGAGAAGACATGATGTGCTCCCTACCAGCTGACATCTCAAGTAGAACTGACTTACCAGCTTACTCCTCCCTGAGCAATCCCTTTGGCATAGTGTGTCTAATGAGTTCACAAACCTAATGCAGAACTTATCTCTTTGAAGTAATACAGCAACTCTACCTTCTCACAATTGCTTCTTGGGAATATACTCATAGACTGCATCCTCACTATGAACATACAAACTAGGGCTCCATGATGCAACACCATGACAACTAATTCCTAAAAATTGAATCCTTTAAAGACTACAATAAATACAGCTGTCACAAGGTTACTCTTTCATGCAAGTATTAGAACCCCTTAGAAAGGTGCTATTAAAAGCATTAGAAAGGTGTTATTAAAAGCCTTCTGGCTACCCCAGAACAGACACAGACCATTAATAACATCTGAAATTATTGTGTGAAGTCTCATTCCACATTTTGAAATAGAAGAAAAACGAAAGAGAAGGCTAGAAAAAGTTAGTCTTGCATATCTTACCGAAGCTGTACATTACAAAACCAGAAAGACTTCACAGTGTTTTTTGGCTGCTTTGGAATTGGTCCCCCTAGTCCATGGCTTTAAAAAGGCTTTGGGACCCCTTTGACAAGGATGGTTACAATACAATAAAGTGTAAAATATATCCTTAGAGTTTGGCCCAAAAGCAGACTGTTTTGGCTGAGCAGGAAAGATATTGAGAACAATGCCCTTCTCTTCAAATATACATTATTTAAAACATAATAATATTTTTTGTTACCTCAAAAAATAAAAAAATAAGGAGTATTTAATTTTGCATCTCCTGCAGCATTATCTGAACTGAGTTGATTTTTTTCTCCTCCATCAAGAGCAGAATAAGGGAAGCATCTGAAGTACATCATAGTATTAGTGTCGCAAAAATTCTGTCAGTGAAAATGAGACTGCAGAGACAGCTATCAAGTGGCAGCAGCTGTATTTCAGTTGTCATCATACTAGGGCCTCAGTAAAAGACCTTATTAACCACAAACCATTCAAACCCCAATTACGTCATTCAGAGTGGTCATTTCTGAATCCTTCCCCAGCCCAAGCCTCGTCATCCATCTTTTCCACCCCTCCTTTGGTTCTCCCATTCCTCCCAAAACCATTCCCACATATCTCCAAATCCCAGATATCATCCCCATCTCCACCACTTCTGGCTGCAAGACCTGCCAATTGGAGACCATTTTTTCCCTTTCCAACACCTTTTGTCCCTCCTCTTACCCCTCACCACGAGTCCCCCAGCTCCAAATACCTACATACACCCCCTGCTCAACACTACCCTGTTCTAGCACTCTGAAGCACCATTGCTGCCACCCTCCACCCCTCTAGATTTTCCCCACCACTACGTGCTCCCATAAAATGCAGCTGAACCTGCCCCTTCACAAGGGGATTCACCTCTTCTTTGGCTCGCCTGTCTGTCATTCTTTCCAGGTTTTCAGTATTGTGGGCACAGGTTGCACTTAGAAATCCACATGAACAGGACTTCAAGGGCAGAAAACAGAGGAACTGTCCAAGGGAAAAAAGAAATCAGATTTATGGTGTCTCTATGGACAGTTGTTGATCAGGAGTGGTTAAATAGGGTCAACTGAGGTCAAAATCAACTTTTTTTTTTCCTAAAAAAGGGGAGGGACTAGTAAACTGATAACAGAATATTACTCTCCACATTTTCATGAAAAAGTATTTTTACTTTATAGAGATTAAGTGTACACAGGACTTTATTCCAGAAATTATTGAATAACCATTTAACCCAATGTGGTATGAGTAATTTCATCATCTGGTACCTCTACTCATTTTAATTAATTCTGCACAATGAACTGAGTGGCTACCTTTTGATCCTGTGCATCTGTTGTGATGTGGCCCATTTCCCCATCTTCGAACTCTCCCATCTTCACAAGGTTGACTTCAATGGTACCAACTGTTTTCCCACCATCAGAAGTTCTGAAAAGAAATCCCATGACATTAGGTCATCTGCAGCATCTCATTCCTTTGACAAAAATATATTCAGTAAACATTTAGTTCCCTCTTCGTTCTGTATAGCTGCTGTTCTGTATTTAACTCATTATTTACATCCATAAAGCAAACGTTAACAGTAAGACTTATTATGTTTACTGCACATTGCTTAAAACAAGGGAAGTTTTCATCATAAAACTGAGGATTGGACACTTAGAAATGGTGGCAGAAAATGCTCAGAAGAGGGACTAGGAAGCTGGCAAATAAGAAAAAACTTTCAGAAAGAGTAATGTTAGACATGTATTTCCATCAGTAACTGCCACATTCTTGAGACAACTCTCACTGCAGGAAAATAAACCCCACTCACACAGATACCCTTACTGACCTTCAGAAAACAATCCTTGTGTCATGTGAGTAAAGAAAAATCCCCCAACCGCTGTTCTCCACGCTTCACCCAGCAAAATGGTGAAACCCCCAGGTTGCAGCCCTGCTGCTGGCATAGCACAGCTGGGATGGGGCACACAAGCTGACACCCACTGCCCCTCAGCTTTGCCCTCCTGTTATGCACGGGCTGTCCTGCAGCACATGCTCCTAACACCGCCCCAGGTGGCAGAGCCCTGTCTCTGGGCTGGGCTCCCACAGTTTTACATCACCTTTATTTTTGTGTGCTGTAATAAAGTCTAAATTAGGTCAGAGGAAGCCAGTTCTTTATGCTGATTAAAGTTAAGCACATACATCTGTCTTTCCGGGCATGGACACATTTATGATGCCAACTCAAACCTTGCTTTTTCTACACGAAAATCTCCAAGCATGGCTACTCCAAGCTTCAAATTTAAACATTTATATTTCGTTACAAGCCACTATACTTCAGTGTGTGGCTCAGTAACATATACTCATCTTGCAACTACACAGCTTAAATATGTTCTTACATAAAAGCTTGAAAATTACACACAATTCTCCATACTTTACATGTCACTATTTCATTTGCTGTAAGCTAAATTCATTAGTGACAATAAAATGAAACAATTAAAAATGAACCAATTCCAGATAGCCCTGCAACCCAAGAAGCCTATGTTAATTAACAAAGTATACAAAAGAAAAATAATGAAGAAAGGTTCAATGTCCAAAGGGTGTTTATGAGCAAAGGTACATATTAACCCTGAAGTATATGAAATGCAATTTAAGTGTCTTCTGATTTCAGAATGTTCCCCTGAATTACTACATAGAAGTTTCACTTCATTTTTTTCCTTCCTAGGTCACAACCACCACGCAAACTGGACTACAGCATTTCTAAGGAAAAAGAGAATACAAGAGATGTTAGCATATCACACATACTTTTAAAAATCAGAGCAAATGCTTGGCTACAAGCCTGACAATTTTTCAGTAGCTTAATGTGCCCTGATCGAAGTGTCAAGTGGATGATCTCATTGCCAGACTGCCTTAAATATGCAACAGCACTTGGCTGTTTCCTGAAAGGAAAAAGGTTGCATTCACTTGACCATGAGAAGTAAAATTTTGCCCTTCCATTTTTTAGGAATCATGATTTCTAAGGCTGAAGAGACCTGAAAGTCTGGCCTTGAACTAGATAAAACAGACCTGATTCAAAGTCACACCAGCATAAATTAAGAGTATAAGTGAATATTTAGCAAAAAGGTATTCAATTTGCAAATAAACTGATAAAAGCCAATGAGGTAAGTTGTTTGAGTTAAATAAAAATGGAAATGCCAGTCACACTTTCTCGGTCATCTCATTTACTTTAGAAAACTGAATATTCCCTCCTTGCTCTTACTAGAAGCATGCCCCCAGCATGGCAGTGAGCACTGCATTGCTTGCCTGCACAAGCAGCACACGACGGAAAGCTTTCTCCATACATGTTGAAAGAAATACAATGGATGTAATTTCACTTTATATCAATTTTTTCAATTATTTTCTTCTCAAAATCACTCACGTTCTGTTCTAATACATCTGTAATATTACAATCTGAAACATTCAGCAACTACAAGAGCAGACAATGGAAAAGAATAAAACTGAACAGTGGGACTGTTGCATTTTAATTGTACTCCTTCCTTCATTTCTCTCAACTTTCCACATGGAAATACAAAATCACAATTAAAAAAAATCCACAAAGTTTCTTTTTGATGCTAGAGGCACACAAATCAACAAAAAGCTCTATAAATGTCCAGGGAGAAGCCATCATTAGCTGTGTCACACACTGAATTTAAAATATCACCGGTGCATGAGTCTTCAAACAACAGACATGTCACACATTTAAAACTTCCAAGCAACATCATGAGGTTAAAAATTTGCTTAAAAGAAAATGGAAAGTGAGAAACAGAATTGATGCAGTGGGAAAAATAAAAAAGCCCACTGACCACATTGAAATAAGATAGAAAATTGTATTATTTTACTTTGTACTAAAACAAACAGTATTAGACATTAGATATACATATTTCATACCATTTGCTTGGACATACAGGAAAAGAGACACACACACACTCAAGCAGAGCATCAGGAAAATAGTTAACTGGCTTTAGGATACTTCATAACATATTAGGCTAGAAAAAGCTTATTTGCTGTTGTATAATAAAGCTGAGAAGTGCACTCTGCACTGACGTGCTGCAGTGAAGACTGTCCCTGCAGCAAAATGCTTATAGGCACAAGACAAGATTCAGTACAGACCCACAGGAGTTCAGTACTACACAACAAGGATCGCACCTTGACAAATCTGCATCACGACTTTGCTAACACACACAGTGGGGATGGGGAACAGAACAGTAAGAATAAATATGTGTCAATGTCAAGAAGCCCATATTCGGCTGTAACTCTAGCTGGCCTTTGGATTTGGAAAATTCCCGATGACTTTTATTTCTTTTAAAGCAGCTTGGGACAACTGCCCCATGTTTGTCCAGACCATCTGCATTTGGAATATTATCAATAAAAACGGAGACAAGGTGGTAGAAAAGTGATTTCTAAACCAGACTTGGAATGCAACACCAGAGGATGCAGGCTTCAGCAGCAAAGCTGGCAATGTTTCAGTCTATCAGTAACCATTCGGTCCAACCTGCCTGCATCCCCCATTGCTCACTCCACATGCCACAGTCCTGTGACAATCTACACCAGAGGCTCTGCAGTCCCAGCCTGGAGGAAGTGGTTCTGAGTGAAACTGTAGGTTTTGAACTTAAAGAAATCCTTTCATCAGAGTGAAATGCAACGCTGCTATTCAGCTCACTGAGTCAAATCCAAACATTTGTGAAGTTGTCCTGAAATCAGCTCAGGTTTAAAGCTACAACTACTTACTAACGCTTCTAATATTCAAGTTTATCATATGCATGGATTTGCTTACTATCCCAAGTCCTTAAGGACCTCCAGGTTAATAACAGCTCCCTCAAATACAAGACAAAGAGCTACCCAGTACCATCCTGAGCAACAAAAATGCACGCCCACCTTACTGATGATAAAAGGTTCGTGTGGGCATCCAGAGGGGAATAAACTAACAAGCTAGCAGTGGAAAAGCAGGTGAGTTAGATGGACCGAGAACAGCAGTCGTTTGCCTCCAATGCAGTACTCATTGAGTGTCATTACTGTGTATTGAGCATGTAAATTTAGGCCTGCTAATTGGTTCCCATGGCTATACCTTTCTTCCCAAAAAAATGGCTTAAGAACACAAAGAAAAAGAGAAGCAGACTGTGTATTTGCATAACAGTGTTAATTATAGATGACAAAGTGACTGCCTGAAAAGGAAACGGCATGATTTTCAGTCTATCAGGCAGCCCCATTCTCCAGTGCATAATACACAACAAATGAAATTAGCACAAACTAACATACATACTGCCATAAAATCCATTTTCTCCACTGATGCAATGTATTTTGCAATACGTAAGCACCAAATTGCTGTTCTTGTATAGAAATGTTGCTGCTTTTGTTTATTCTGCAAAACCACAGTAAAGCCTATCTCAACCAATATTGATTTAAACAAGTCCACTGGTAAAAGACATTTTGTAAAATGCTGAGATAAATAAAGTTTTGTGATGTTCAATCCGTTCTCCATTTTCATGATTTCAGTGAAATGTTGATTAAGCTTCGTGTCAAAACAAGTTTCCCCTCAACTCTCTGGGAGATTTGCCTGGCTTATAAAAGCCGAGTTGTTGTTCATCTGCTTCCTGGGGTGGATTTCGTGACACAAAGCAGCCAAGAAACAGTTTCAGAAAGGAGACCAGGTAGGACTAGTTGTAGACAGACTCATACCGAATTTTAATAGAGAAAAGTAGCTAAATATATAGTATTCTATAGTAATTATTTCCGAACAAAGTTATATATACTTAAACCACTGCAAAAATGACAGCGCTGCTTTCAAATCTTATTTAGTTAATCCAACATAGTGAATATAACTCCTCTTCAAGTGTAGTTAAATGTCTGCTGGCCCACTGAACTACAGGTTGTTTGAGGGGCAGTGTTATGAGGAGAAGGAAAAGCTGGGGAGACTTGGTTTTTTATTTTTAAATGATGTGTCAGGATTATTTTTTTCCCAACTTTTCAGAAAACAACTTAACTCCTTTATTGAAAAGAAATAGGTTTAGTCCTTCTCAAGATGAACCAAAATACAACAGCTAAGATAAAGCAGATTGAAATAAATAGACATTGTCCAAGAGGTCACAGCAACACAGAACAAATAAACAAACATTTTGATTGCCTGACAAACACAATTACAACCAAAAAAAGAGTTCTGGACAAACAACAAAGCACAAGACACTTCTACACATCTGCTGGATCAATACTTTCATTAATTCAACAGAAATCCCAGAGGCCTGGATGCTGTTCCTGTCAGGAGACAAGTCAGAAAAGTGGCTGGTGGCGGGATGGAGAACAAGAGAACAAGAAGACACTGCCCCTTGTTTTTTTCATTTCAACTTGCACACCACTGAAAGGTTTGGAACTTTTGAAAGCTACCACAGCATAGACAGAAAAGAACCTCCAAAAAAGCACAATCAGTTACATGTGTAAGGAAAGGCTAGAGAATACAGGACTGACAGACATCCATGGCCACATTCGCTCAGATATTTTGTGTAACTGATGCACCCCATCCTAGTTCTTGGTTTTGTAGAGTTGAAATCATTGCTATAAAGCTCTGCTTACAGGATGGAAAGGATTACCCCAATTTCACAGTGAAGTGGCCTACTTCTCCTTTCACACTGCCTAGTACGAGGAACATCTCAGATGGACCTTAATTTCACAGAACATAAAAGAACACTATCATCTTTTGCCAAGCTTGCTGCTTCTTACATATTAATTTACTGGAAATCATACCAAATTCACCTGAGCTAAAATTGACTTTGCTGAAAGCAGGACAAACTACCACCACGTGGGAAGCGGCTCATGGACATACTAATCACTAGCCCTATACAAAAGGCCATACACCCCAGCCAAACAGGACAAGACAACCTACACCACACACACCATCACACAATTACGTTGTATATAGAAATAAATATATAACATACTGTGTATATAAATATCCTATATGATTCTATGATATCCTATATAGAATTATAGATCTATGCCAGCCTTCCACAAAAAGTCTCCACAAAATAACTACCAAAATACAAGAATATTCCTTTAAAAACACTTCTATACTGTACCTCAGAAAGACAAATGGAAGACAATAAATGAATAAAAACAAATGCATGACACAATAAATGAATAAAACCAGTGAAAATATAACCAGATTCTCTAATTAGACCAATATCTACAGGATACAGTTATTTCCAGATCCTTAAATCTCTATTTCAGATCTAACAAAGTTGCAACAAAGTAGCACAGGCACTCCCTGGCAAACTCCCATCCAAAGTATATCAACAAAAAATAAATAAAATTGCATTCTCTGACAAGGCGATATACATATATATATATATATATATATATATATATATATATCTCCCATCCTGCTAATGGATACTAATACAAGAGAACAATGGGAGAAAAACAAGTTTTGATTACTAAACTGCTCTGGATAAAATGTCATTGAAGAGAGGCAGATGATTTGCATATTTTGTGCTGTTGAATAGTCATAACCAGGAAACAATCCAACATTTCAAAGGTTAGGAACATTTTTCTTAACTTAAATAAATAAATAAAGCCAACTGAAGACTATCACATAATGTATCCACAAATTAATTAGAGTTGTTATAACATTTGTCTTTTAGTATTAGCTGCACAAAGTGGACAAACAAGACAAAAAATATTAATTAAAAGCAAACCTGAAAAGGCTCAGAAGTTCAACTGAAACTAAGCTGGCAAGCTGTCATTTATTGTTCATCAGTTACCTCAACTTTTGGTTTACGTATTAGATGGGTAGGATATAAAATACTCTCAGCTTCCTGAAACTTTACATTCTTTTGATTTTATATTTGACTACATAGTCACTTATTATGGCACCTGTCCAAGGCATTCTTTCATATCAAGGTTTCAACATACCAATTACAGAGATAAGCAAATTTGTCCCCCCCCCCAAACTTGAGAATTTGAAATTCTCTAAGAATATGCTCTTACAACATGAACTTGGTATTTATCTACCCAAACATTTCCACAGAGAGTAGTCAGTTCATATTGTATCTGATCCTGTTTTCTACATTAGAAAACAAAGTTATCCTCTTGTTAAGCATGGCATTTTCTGTGTTTGGGTGAAACTAAAATAAAGGCATTTTGTTAACTTTGTCTCTAAGCTATATACATGTATGTGATTACTACTGTTATAGTAGAAGAACTGCTATAGCAGGTTGAAGGCTGTTACAGTAATAAAACCAAAATATTTCAAAAGGTTTCCCTTCAAAAAAAACGTAGTGTCCTTGAGATAATGGAAGTACATCACCATCACCGTACAGGTCATAATTTAGACTTCCAGCCAAATCAAGGCTTGCTTCATGTTCAATTTGTGCATGTAGGATGAAGAACTTTTTTTTTTTTTTAACAGTACCCATGTGCGTTATCCCAGGCAGAACATACACCAAAAGATGCCAGATCATCATCTACCACATGTTGCAGTTTTCCTAGTCACAACTTCTCACCCTGAAAATTTTGCTCATTTAGAAACACTGAGTTTGGGCATTAGCTCTGCGAGTTTTAGCTCTGCCATACCTAGTAATCCCAAATAAACCTCCAGCAGGTTTGCAAAAATCAGCTCAACATCATCTCTGCATTTTACACAGTCCAATGAATTGATTAGGAAAAATCACAACCTAACAGGTTTCCTCTAACCTTAAAAGGGTTTTGATTTACATCTTGATTTATCTTATAGCCATAAATCAGTATCAGAGGTGAACTCTTCAGTGCAGAGCTTTAATAAATACCTGTTCAGCACAAAACTAGGTTTCAAACACTGTACCTGACTCTCCTACAGATCTGTGCCCTGTGTCACTGAACAGAGTTGTACACCAACCCCCATTCACATTTGAGTTGGGCTGCACATAATGATGAGGTTAGGAGACAGCACTGATTTCACGAGAGAAGTCTTAACTCGTTATGTCCACTGTCTTTAAATATGCTTAGAAGCCAAACCAGCCAACTGTACAATGTTAATTCTTTAATACACATGAAACTGAGAACCTTACACTCCTTTCTAATAGAGATTTCGAAACAAACCCACTACTTCAAGTTCCCTGCGATTCTTCCATAAGTTATACCACAGAATTATTAACCTTCTCTAATCTGACATGCGGCAAGCTCCAGTTTCAATAACTGGTATTTCATTTTGACTTTGTGCATGGTAGAAACAGAAGCACTTCAAGCTGATATCTAATATACCTGGGGTAATATGGAATTTCAAACACAGTCAAGCAGGAATCAACAAATGCCTTGGATTATTAACTTGACGTGGTTTACTACAGATGAAAACACTTACCTGAGGGTAAGGGTCAGCTGTTGCTCCTTTGACTTCACCAAGTCTCCTACTGTAAAAGTTGTATAGCCCAGGAAGCTTCGCTACAAAACAAAGCATAAAGAAAAGACAAGATCTCTATTAATTTTTGAAGTTTTATTTGTTATTTTTTTGGCCGTGCACCTGGAAATCTTACTTGCTACCTAGAAAAAATACTACATTCCAACATACTAATTTGACACATTATCTGGTAGAAATTTGGTATGCATCTGTAACGCTATTATCAGTAAGTTGTTCAATACTGGTTTTATGGGCAGGAACCTCTCTCTTTTGTTACAACCTGTCTGACAACCTTAAAAATAATAGGCTGCAAAGTGTACAGCTGCAATAAAGTTTTCATTCAGTACCAGCATTTGCATTTTGCACCCTCTTTCTCTATTCCTATATTTCAAATTTCTACATTACAAGGAATGATAAATTTTCAGTGTTTTACCAACGTCGCTCTTGCTATGTTTTTTTTTTCCCCAAGGCACTACCATCTATATGTTCCAAATGCAGATGTATTTTGCTATGAAGCTACTTTTACACCAAGTTCAGGGCAAGGTTATTAATAGAAACACTGTATTGCTGTAGTTCATAGCAGCATTTCTGTGTGCTTGTTTCCTTTATTTCCATTCTAAGGTAGACCCTATTCATTGCAGTATGAGTGTAGAGAAATGTGCTAATGCAATTAGAATTTCTAAAGATAAGTTAAGCTGCTACACTATGTCTATTCCTTGCATCAAAATTACCTTCACACACCATCAAGAATATGGTGCAAGGAAGAAAACGAACCCATCTTTTGCTTTTATTACTTTTCATCCTCTGCTCATACTGCACTGCATATTGCTAAAATCTCATTTGGTCATTTTGTCCAACAGTATTCTTCTTGCCCTGGGAAAATTGGGAAAAACTGTCCACAGCCACCTTCTAGGCATTTATTTTTGAATATACAACTCATTATAATCTATTCACAGCAAATAATACTAAGATCATAAGATTATATTGAATTTTTGCAAGGGAACATCAAGAAACAAAGTTTGTGTTTATTATGTTATTCTGATTTTACTCTACTGTTGGAATGGCAATCAAAATAAAATTCCATGGTAGTTTACATATAGTCTTGGATATTCCAAATTCAAGCAGAATAAAGTTGTGCTCATGTGAAATCAACATGCTGCATGCAGAAAACAACTGCTACCTTTGG
The DNA here is from genome assembly GCF_009769625.2 of Cygnus olor. Taxonomy (NCBI): domain Eukaryota; kingdom Metazoa; phylum Chordata; class Aves; order Anseriformes; family Anatidae; genus Cygnus; species Cygnus olor. The sequence continues at coordinate 36,516,745 of NC_049172.1, read as the reverse complement.
CAAAAAAGAACAGAATTTGTTGCTACTAAGAAACAACATCTTTTGGTAAAACAAAACAAAACAAACAAACCTGCAGCTGCTTTCTTTCAGGAAGGCCAGCTAGATATTGTATACTTGCATACTGGCAATAAAGCTCTACAGCAAGATAGGTTTTTGTGTATATAAAATGTATAGTTCACACCACAATCCTCAATTTAGGTAAGCCACAACACTGGTCTTCAACTTGGTAAGCTAGGTTATCAGTTATGGCTCATTCCTAACAAAAATGCAGGTTTAAAAATAGATAATTGATTTCCTGTGTTTTGGTTGGCACTTAGGCAGCTGAGGAAAAAAAAAAAAAAAGCAAGCTGAGAGCCTAGGGAAGCCTGGGAAAGCAGCAGATTTGGGAAGTACTAAACAGGAACTAAGGAAACAAAAAAGCCTATACAAAATATACAGAGATAAACAAGTCATACAAGCAAAGACCATGGTTAGTTTTCACTGCCAAAGTGAAGCATGTACTTGTCTAGGTGTGACTCATGCTGAGACGCACACTTGCTAGAGTGAACACACAAACATCTTCCTTTAGATCAGTCAACATGACAGCTTTTTTTTTTTTTTTTAACACTGAAACTCTACAGGGGCATGGTTAGCTCAGGTTATTCACGTTACAAGAGAACATCCTTCTTAGTCCAAAGAGAACATATTCTGCAGCACAACTTCTACATAGCAGCCTTTATTGGATATTTCAAAGCAGTTGAGTGCTCGCAGCAGTGACCTTATCACTTGGAAAGAGGAAGACGGATATTTGGAACAAAACTGATATAGGCTTGGGGCTTCTTTCCGCAGTAAAATAGAACTATACACCCATTTCAGAACCCAAAGTAGGAGTCCTCACATGATCAGGGCTAAGAGGTGATGACACAGCTCTTTTCTACAATCTGGAAGCTTTGGTCACTGTACCCACTAACCATCTCTGAGAGTTGCATGTAGTTCTCCAGGGGCACAAAATTAAAGGTGAATAATTTTATGAGCCTTAAAAATTCCACTTATTTGCTTGTTTCATATTCTTCTGCTCATTTAAAATAAAACTTTCTTAACCTGACAATGCAATTAGGAATTATTTGCAAAATTAAATACAATTGAGACTGATCCCGTGACCTAAATGCACACAGTCATGCTAATGTTCAAGGGTTCTAATTTCAAATGATGCTGGAGATTACTTTTTCTGAACTGATTTACAGATAGATAGTATACCCTAGGGCCTGAACTGGCAGTCTACAAACCAATCAAACTTTGCATGTGTAACTTGGAAAGGCTTTAAAATTTGACTTAAAATAGAATGGCTGCTGTAATGCTAATTACAGAGCAATGTTCCTCTGTAATTTTGCTAGTAGAGTACTTATGATTATAAATGTGAGGATATGAGCCTTGACTAGTTTGGTGAATAATCTCGCCTAGCCAAAGAGAAAAGTCCCTATAATAGCTCATTGATTATTTCATTAAGATTGAACACCGCCAACTTACAGACTTCTCAAACACTAGCTGAAATGCTGGAAACTATGCCAAGGAAGCCCTGGTAATGCAGGAAAGTCAGAACCTTATATTAATATTTTCAAAATCCCAGATCCTGTTTAGTCTTTTATTCAGCTGTAGCAGGACTAATGTTTCACTGTCCCATGCAGCCTCCATATTACTTGGGAGGCTCTAGCCTTCTAAGACCCAGAAAAGACATCCCAATACCTTCGCCAAAAATAGCCCAGACGCATAGAAAATTGATCTCACTATCTACCATCAGTGCCATTTCTTCATCTGAACCCAAAGGCAACTCCTACAGCAGAACTATTTATACTCTGCACGTGAAAATGAGAAAGCAACGGATCAGCCTCATTGAGATAATGTAACTCCCTGCTCTCAATCCAGATTACTTGCATGGCAGTAGCAAGAAGTCTAGATAGTTGTGTTTCCCTCAGGTATATTTCAGTTGAAAATGGCTTTCAAGACATAAATGAATGGGATGATAGCAATCCCCAAGCCTGTTAACTCTTGCCTTGACTCTTCATTCACTTAACCCAACTTGTGCTATTAAAAAGAAAACAAAAAACTAGTTGCCAGCTCCTGTTTAGGCAGAATGTTGTTTCTCTTTGGTGTCTATGTCTGCTGATAAGGTGGAAAAAAAATCTATCAATGAAAAAAATGGCTTACTCCAACATCTGCTCTTGGCTCCTTGTGATCAGGTAGGACACTGGTGCGGACCTGAAAGGAAAGAAAAAAGGCAAAGCAAACAATTTTTTTTTTGTTGTCACTTTCCTATAATGAGAGATGTGCCCATATACTTTTTCCTTATATTTGTCTATATTTAAGAGCTGATTTTAGAGGGAAATTATATATATATATCTGCATGTGTAATTGAATAACAATTAATAATTTAACCACATTTTCTGGTTTCTTTGGAGAAAGAGTACAGTCTCTCATCATTACCCATTTATCATTTTGAACTTTCCTTTTTTTTGACTTCAATCTCAGACATCCATTTTTCTACTACGACTTCTGTTTTTTCATTATGTGCTCTAGGTTTTCCTGAGCAAAACACAAACCTTTGAATGCTGCATATATTCAGAAACAGGTGAAGACTGAACTTCCCTGGAGTAACATATGTTCTAGTCTTACCTTGGGAGACATGAGATATATGAAGAGATCAAAAATCTAGCAAGAAATAGTTTGTAACCTAGGTCAAATTCATAACATTTATGAGTATTTATACTAGTGATTTATTTTGTAAAATAGCATAACTGGTGTATATACCACAGCTTGTAACACCAGGAAAAACACTCGTGTACTAGAGTGGACGCTTATTTCACATATTCATTTTTATAAAAATTATATGTAGAACAACGAATATGTATCTTATAGTTTCTAGTGTTCTTAAAGACATATCTAAGTGTCAAATTTCTCTAGGCATAAATGGTAAATTCAGCTTTAATTAACTGTCCTTTTTAATCATATAAAGCAGCTTTATCTAAAGAACATTTCTTTTGGTCATTCACAGCAGTGTCACATCTACTACACACACCGCCAAGCATTCAAAAGACTGAATCATTATCATTTGTGAAACTTTTGCATCCGTCCTTAATTAAAGCCTCTGCATTTCAGTTTGTGATTGAAGGCCACGTTCACAAGGCACATCAGTTTTGTTGAGAAATAATGCTAGATCCTCTTCTCAGTTACACTAGGTTTACCACACCAAATCCCCTTTGACTTTCAATGAGTTCCCCGTACCTACTGCCACGGGCTGCTCAAACGCCCTCTTCTGACACCACCATTACATGTCCAGCCATCTCACAATGCCCAGGTATTTTCCACGTGAGGCAAAACATACGGTAAGAGGCTACTTAAAGCAGTCACAGAAAAATTGACTTGAACTCCTTCAAACTAGAGCTTTTCAAGAAGGCATTCACAATTTCACTCCCTCAGTACAACTCTGGCAGTGGTATAAGAACACACATGCAGACAATTTTACCCTTGTGTCACCTGGCAGTGACCATCAGCACCCTTCTTTTCCCCCACAGTCCCTTTTGCACAGAAGGCAAGCACTAAACTCTTCTAACACAACTACCACAACTCCACAGAAAGCTGGTATGATTTGCTCTATACCAAGGGACAATTTCAGCTGTTTGTTCATCTGGAAGGGTCAAGCAGAAGGGCCGGCGTACCTGCATGCAGTTGGACGCTTTTCCCAAGCAAGGTTAGACAATGACTCTGCTTTGCAGAGCATGGAATCAGAAGCATTTGTTTATGCAGCAGCAAGACTACGTACTACCTCTGGGCACACTTTACAAAAAAGAATGAGGATAGTAGAAAATTAAGATCTTAGTCTCTAAGAGTCATCTGCTTTTCCTCCCAACTTCTCTGCAACTGAGTATCTTCCCGCTTCTCTGTGTAGGCTGCATCTTATACTCTTTCTAGGGAAGTGTAGGTGTACTTCATTTGCCAACACATGGCACAAAATAAGCATTGGGAGATGCCTCCTCTGGGACAACTGAGGTTACCGAGATTTAACAGCTTATGCAGGTGCCTAACTAGGTGTATGAATAAAAAGCAGCAATCAGATACTTGATAACAAATACATTTTTTTTTTTTTTAACTTATTTACTTACAGCTAGGGCACATGATCAAAACTGCCTTCAAAAAAAATTGAAATCCACAGTTCAGAAATCATGTATTACTTATGAACCTGCCCCATAACAAGTGTATTGCAACAAACACACCACCTCTGCAATATCCAAGCAGGAGCTGGAACACGCCAACAGACAGAAAGATCTGTACATTAGGAGTGCTTTGAGACACGCTAGAAAGAATCAGATCAGCCCCACCAAGGCTTATTGACTCGACATAATTGCCAGCCATACCGGAGCTGTACTGTCTTGCACCGTGCCTCTATGGAAATGATACAGGCCATATCTACATAATGGTCTGTTGCAGCTCCAATTCCAGAAGGATTTTACAGCTTGGGTACAGGGCCAGACTCAGCACAGCTCACAGCTTCAGCTGCTGACATTAGTCTGCAAATTACCACACACACAAATGGAGAACTGACTGCACTGAAGTTACACTAGGAGGAAAAAAAGACAGCTCTTGTTATTGCATTTTCTCCCACAAAGCTCTGAGATCACATATGCCCCAAAACTGAAACACAGAAAAATTAAAGTCACACTTCTGAAATACAGTTACAGCAACCTCACCTTATCTAGGTCTGCTCATTTCCACAGCTACTCATAAGATAAATAACTAATCCTTGAAGGCAAAATCCCACATTTTGGAGTCAAAGTAAATAAGAAAAAGCTGTAATATCTATCCATATAAATCTAAATAATCTTAGTGTTTTCACAAAATAGATTGAAAAACAGAAGGAGGAGGAAGTTTATTTGCCTTGTTAACATGGTATATAGAATGAGCAGTATTCGTTTCTCTAACCTATTTCAATCAACTTTTTTTCTCCACAGAGAAAAGGATCTGTCAACTGCAAGGATATGTGAGAGATTAGAAGTGACAAAATGGTCTTTATAAATTGGAGACAACTTGTATTTGAGTCCTAGCAACACTGAAAATAGATGCTCTACTGCTACTACTAATTTGCTCTTTATTGAGACTTGGGCTACAGATACTCTGGCAATATCAGTTTCTATTGCACATTGCATTGAATTGAGAAGGAAAACTCATGTATTGCAGCACCTAGTTAACTCTCAGCAAAGAGTTAACACAGACCCATGCTGCAAGGCATCTTTTGCATGATGACATCACCAGCACACCCTTGTGAACAGCTGCTGGCAAGCCATGACCTTTACACTGTGGTTTCAGCACACACAGTTTGCACCCATGAAGAAACACCTGCAAGTGATGGTTTGACCCTTGCAGGGGCCTGAAACACCATCTCTTCACAGAGCTCTCAGCTGCAACACATCCAGCCAAGTTGGGGAAACAACAACACATTCAGCCACTAGCAGAACCCCCCTGAATGCTCAGCACTGTCTGGCAGGGGCAGCAACACAGTGCACTTCAGTTAACCTCCCCACCAACCTCGAGTCAAAATTTTGAAATTACTACAATGACTGCTAATACATTATTAATATAATAATGCAATAATTAAATCATTATAATGACCTGTTATATTAATAAAAATATACATGCATTTTCTCCATCTCATTTTTTTTGTTGTTGTTTTTGTTTCTTAAAGCCCAACCATGTGAAAAAAACCTGTAGTCTTATATAAGTACTGGATATTCTAGGCAATTATCGTCTTAATATAAAAGAACATTCTCTTTGAAGTATTTAGTCATTACAATCAGGCAGTAAGCCAGTTGCTTTCTTGCCTTTGATGATTTCAGGGAATCACTCCACGTACAGTTTTTGAAGTCTGTTGTATACCAGGAACAATCTGCAAAGTCTGAAGAGTAAAAACCCTGTTCAGGATGCTCGTGATGCCCTTCTTCCCTCTGCGTTTGCAGTGTGAAAAGTCACAGAAGGCACATTTGAGCTTCTGTGCGCAAGCTACTGATGGAGCATTGCAAAGCTTTTTTGGCTATTCATTTATATGGACCAGCCAACAGGGAGCTGTTACTTGCTCAAGTCTGAGTACCTCAGGCAGTTATTACAGTTCCACTACCCAAAGATCACCAACACAGACTGCACAGTCCAAAAAAAATAAAAGTAGCAGTTAACTGCAGCCAGGGATAGCCAGCTGTTCGAGAAATGCATCCCAAAAACGCTCATTGCAGAGTAATGAAGAAAATGGGACATGAAAATAAAAAAAAGAGAAGGTAATATATGCAGTTGGTCTGTTTGTTTGTTTCACCTAACTGTGCATTTTGCTTGAACAAGATTTTACTGATGTGTCCTGCTCTGTTTCTGTCTCCAAGTCTGTCTGAGCATCTTGCTTCCCTGAAGCAGCAGACTAACCCTAGTTTTCAAGCTGGAATTTCAGGGAAAAATGCCCTGCTAGCATGATAACATTCAGCACTGCTCACAGGGCCTGAGGCAACTGGACAGAAAAATAATAAAAATTCCTTGCAAATATCAGAGAACCTGTGCCAAAAAACCATGCTAGAAACACCAAGGAAAGAACTCGCACTCTAACCACTTATTTCAGGGGACACTCAGAGGATGCAAGCCAACGGTGGTGAGAAGCATATACTGCTCTCTGATCAACAGCCAGCCAACTCAGTCTCACTTCAGTATACGATTCACAGCATAAATTAACGCAAATATTGCTGGACTGATCAGATGAAGAGCACAACAGCACAATATTACTAGAACACAAACTTCAGCAAAATTTGTAAAAATTACACTGTGACTCTGGAGACCTTGACAAAATTGAAATGAACTTTTTTCTCTGCTGAATAAACAGTCTATTTTTGAGTATGCTAAAAGCTGCATTTCATAATTTGTATTTATTTCCTTAAAAGTCACATTAAGTTCTTCAGAAACCTTACTATAAATTAAACATGACACCATTTACACTGATGAGCCAGTTATTTGCGAGATACAAAGTTTCTATTTGCATTTCCTATAGGTATTTCCAACACTCCCAGTGTGGTCTGACTCATCTGAGCAGCTGAAAACAAGAACCCAGGATTTAAAACTCTCTACAGCTGGAGCAATTCTGTCCCCAGTACACATCTTCTACCCAAGGTCCCTCTAGGAGTTACTATTATCCCTCTGTCAACACCTGGGGACATTGCTGGGGGGGACAGGAGGGCTTAAGCTCAGTATTTTGAATGAGTTCTTTTTATGTAAGGGACAGAATTAACCAACTCTCTGCTCCCCTTCAAGTCAGAGGCAGGGAATTGTTGTAAAATTATGCAAAGAGAAAGTTCAAGACTTGATTCCCCTGCCACTCCTTTAAGTTGACTTTTTTTTTCTTTTAAATGTGAATTTATAAAGTTTAAAGCGAACATTTCACAGGAATTCTGCTCAGCCAGTCAGTCTCCACCTCCTGCATTTTCCAGTTGGCGTCTCTGTCAGGGCACTCCAGCAGTGGATTTTCACTGGAGTTACCTCTACACACAGTCACAGATGTATCACCACCTGAAAGAACTTCTGCTGACATTTAAAACCAGCAGCATTGTTTCCCTCAAGTCTGTGCCATGTTTACAGGCAGTGCCCATCAGTCAGTATTCTGGATATCAGCAGAAGGCATTTGGAGAAGCAGAGCAAGATGCTTCAGCTCTGTTTTACTAAAGAATGCAGTCACAATACACATTTTCTGATTAATCCCACTCCCCTCAAAAGTGGTCAAAAAAGCTTGAAAAAGCAATCAACAACAGATAGTTTAATAAAACTCATTAGCAACACACGACTCTAAGCACCTCCACATCATTTGTTTTAATATTTTGCTATCAGACAACAAATAATAAAATCCCCTTCACAAATTTCTGAGCTCCTCTTCTGACTGGAAAGTCATTTAAGAAGCTGATTGCCATAATAGATCAGAATCATTTTCTAATTTGCAGCTGAGCATTATTTGTGGAGAGTTTATACTCATTTGCTCTTCAGGTAAGTAATTTTTTTCTCTTCCTCACACTGGTCTCCTGATGTATTCATAAGAAGGGAATCATACGCCCTCTTGTACTTCATTTTATTAGGATAATAAGCCAAGCTTTTCCAATACATGATGATACAATAGGCTTCCATTCCCCAGATCTTCCTATCTGTTCCAGTCCTAATTTATCTTTCTTGAACGTAAGTGATCACATTATTCACAGGTTTCCAGAAAAGGCCTAATTTCTCTATATTGAACACAGTTCCCTTGATTCATCTCTGCTGTATTACATCTGCTGCTCAGAGACACTTAATCAACTAACCTGCTTTGTCCTTTATCTCAATTGTTGCCAATGCATGAAGTCTTAGTTCATCCAAAAAGCTTCTGTTAGGAGAAAACGCAGTACTGTACTTGGACACTACTGTATTTCATCCTATTTCTATTACTCCTGACTCTGAGTTCCTCAAAACAGCTTGGTGGGCAAAGAGTTCCCTCACCTGACAACACTTTTTCTTTAGGAGATCAGGAATCTTCTTCACATGCCAAACTTCACTTTAGCAAGCAGAAGAACTCTTGCAAGCCTTTTCAGAAGAGCAGGGAAATGTCAGATTTTATCAATGAGGCTTTTTCTTTTGTTCCTATGACACTCTGTAATAATATTTAAAAGAACTGTAAGCCATAGGGAGGCTAAGGTCTGGTGCCCATATTACCTAATGGATGGCCATCACTTCTGATTTGAGGAACTCAGGGTAAAATTTATCATCGGATTTACTGTGCTAAAAGGGATAAATATAGGTTAGAGAAATGAGTGTGTTTTTTTTTCCCCCTTTTTTTTTTTTTAAGGCTTGCTAAGAGTTCTGATTTCTTTGCCTTACTAGGCAAGACATATCTATTAATGAAAGACTATTTTAGCAAATCTATAACTGTTCTTCCCTAGATAATGGCTCTTCCATCCTGAAGAACCACAGTACTGTCATGCAACTGAATATTGTGTCCAGGGCCCCCCAGTGCTTCAGCTGCACTGCTGACAACCCACCCTTGAGGGGAGAGAGGAATTTTCTCACAGGAACCTTGGGGAGCTCCTGGGAAGAGGCAGCAGATGTCTATTCTGACTTATCAGAAACTGTACAGATACAAACATTTCCAACTACCCAAATACAAACATTTCCAAAATTATCTACAAAGAAAAACGTACAAATTCATTTCTTTCATTTAAGAAAGTATTTTGTTCTTTGACTAGAACAGCTGAACCCGCATAACTGGAATTTTGCTCCTAAGGATATAAATACCCAAACAAACAGCCTACTTGCCAGCCATCTTTAAACAAACAAACAATCTTTGATGGTGCTTTGACCTTTGCACAAACCTCTCTCTCTCCTGAGATGAGAAACTGAAGGTTTATTTATTATTTAAAGAAATTCACTGCTAGCTTCAAAAGCTATTTCAAGATAGAAGTCTTATCCCTCCCATAAGCTACACTGTCTCCTGTACAGGCAGGAAGAAGATGTCACCGTGGTCATATTTAACATTCTGCAGCAACCTAAATGTGCTTCTGTACTTAAAACACAAGGCCCAAAGCACACATCTCACAGTTCCTTTACTTCTCAATACTAGGTTGTAACAGAGAAAAGTTTGAGAGCATTTCATTGATTTTGATCAGTGGAATTATATTCACAGTCACTTCCATACAAAACGCACATGATTTTGATCTCAAAACCATTTTACAGTCATAATGGTTTTCCTCACCTGTATGTGTCACTGTGCTTAATTTCCATATTAAGATAACCCCCCCTATTTTCCATATCATCTTTTTTTTTTTAAAAAAAAAAAAAAACAACACATAACTAATTGCAATCTGCAAGGCACAGCAATCCTCTCCTATAAGCAAGATCAAGCTGCTGCATGGCTGCAGTTAAAACCGAATCATCTGTGAGCACCCTGCTTCCAGACTGATTAGCAGGCTCAGGAAAGTGATAGCCATGGCTGACAGGGGTAAGCAATTAAATGCTGATTCTTACGAATCTTTACGAGTGGGAATAAAGACATGCAGTAAATACTTTTAAATTGCTTGTTTCTTGCAAAATATACATCATGATCATGAAAAAAAGATCCTAAGGTTCAGAGTGAACATTTAATACATTTAAAAATCTGCACTACTCGGGGAAAAAAAAAAAAAACAACTTATTCTTAAGCTGAGAAGTAGTAATTTTCCAGGACTGTTTCAATCACACCTTGTCAGCAAATAACATACTTCCACAAACAGTAGGAGCATCGTTCCTAGCAAAGATGCTTTGGTCTGAAATTTGACTGCGTTTATAATTCTTGCTTGTGTCTTCTAACTTCCTATTTGGAAATTCAGCAAGGTAACATTTGCTGGGAAAGACAGTATCTGTTATTAGATGAGGTGACAAAACAGAAAGGAACAGACAACTTGGTTTTTGGCACATGACAGCAGTGGATTCAAGGAAACTCAAGAAAATCTCCTTCATGGACTCAAGGAAACTCGTGTGCCTGAAACCTTGTTTGCTTTCTCTATCATATCTGCTCATCTAATAAGAGACTGCTTACTCCTATAGATCCTGACTTGGACCACCCCAAAACTGCTGTAAGTTAACTAAGAAAACAAACACTCACAACAAGATCTTCTCTAACATTTCAAAAAAAAAGCCATCTCCATTCTAGCCCACCAGACAGATATTTTCTGTGAGGTATCCAGCTGTCAGCCACAACACTACAGCTTATTAAGCTGCCACAACCAGGAGACGGGAAAGTTATAGCACAAATTCCTGTGACAGCTTTTTCCCCCCCTTGCTCTTTCATATTTCACGCACTGCTCCTTCACCTCTGATACACAGGATAATTTTTCAGCATCGCATCCTTTGTTGCTTCCAACAGTGCTCTGCTAAGATGACAGCACTTGCTGACTCACCCTTTACTTCCTCAGCAAATGACATGAAATGCTGTAGGGTGAAGAGATTTAAAGTCAGTATCGTTTCTCAGGATCCACAGAAATTGACACCAGAAGAGTGAATTGGAAATTTTTAAAAGGTGTGTATTTCAATGCCACTGAACAGAAATTCTACTTCTAAAAGAAATACTGTCACTAAATATCCTTAGCTAGTCTTCTCCCAACACAAGTCAAGTCGTTAAAAAAAAAAAAAGCTGGTTTGAGAAAGGGTATAAACTGTATTGAACTCGGTCCAGATCTAGGTAAACTGCCTGATGGAGCATGCTTGTGTTTCAAACGGGTAACAGCTCTTGGATCAAAATAAATACTAGAAATTCACTAGAACATTACTGTAGAACAATAGAGGATAAAAAAAATTAGCAGTAATGTTTTACTGTTATGCAGATGAAATAACAGAATTTGTTTCTAAGTAAGTCGAAGGAACAGATCTAACTTCCTACAGATGATGAGAATTTGCAGAATGTTTAATGGCTGACTACAGGTATTGCAACATCTTGAGGACTTTTGAAAACAAGTAGGACCTTCTACTTAATAAACAGCACATAGGCTATACTTCTGAAAAAGTGGTAGCAGCCTTACCTACCAAAAAAATTTTGTCAAGTTCACAGTTGACAGTCTGCAAAACCTACAGTTTCTCCTCACTTCTTCCCCCACACACAGTACTCCCATAATCTGGCACAACAAGTAATTATTTATAAAAGAACAGCATTTCAAAACAAGATGAATTATATCATTTGTAGTTAAACATGTTAAAATATGGTAATCTGTTCAGCTTGAGGACAGGTTGCAGTGTAGTGCCCTGAACAGGGCATCATCCCGTACGCTGACAGGATGGTGGTAATTGTAGAAAATCCATGTTCAGAGGTTTCCTCTTTACAATTATATCTAAAAGTGAAAAAGATAAATGCAACACAGAACGGCTTATATGTAAAATAAGTTGTATTCACAAGCCATCTTCCAACTCATACAATAAATTCTGTATAATTACAGACCCTCTGCCTCCACCCTGATTATTACAGCAGTTGCCAGAAGTCTTCTTGCAGATGCACCCCTTAAACTTCACTAAGAATCAACGCAGAGCCCTCTGGATAAAATGCATGAGTCTTTAAGTCCTGTAAGCATTTCAAGACATGAATTAACTTAGCACGAATGTCAAGGCTCATGTACCCACTTTCCTAATAAGACCAATGAAATTTCCGATGTCAAAAAAGGCCACATCCAGTAGCTCACTGGCACACTTCCATTCAGAAGGAAACCACACACACACAAAAAAAAAACAAGCAAAAACAACAAGAAACCCCACACCCATTTATCACTTATTTCTTATGCTACAGTTAACCAATCAAGATGTTGATCTAAAACAGTAACAGCCACATTTACAAAGGACAAGAAGAAAAGATGAGAATGTAATGAGAGAAATGAATCCAGGAGGTGTTTGGATGAACTCTGCTTAATGCCAGTAATTTATTCCACCTGTGAGTGGAACAAATGAAAAGAGGATAAAACAGCTGGCAAGAAAGCAGATGCATAGAAAACAAAATTCAGAATCAGTCACATTAGAGCAGTTATAAGATTTCAGTGTCATACATGCTCTTCTAACATCAACAACTTGAAATATGCATACATATAGTTGGGACTAGTTTGACTGAATTGGCAAATAAAATAGTCAAATAGTCACACCAACTGATGGGGTATTTTTAAGTAATACTCTCAATTTTACTTATTGCTCTTGTGCCACATCATTTTAAATTACTAGTAAAAACTCAAGAACAAATAGATAATTCTGTTGGATGGACTGTGGTAAATGTTGCATCAGTTAGCGTCTTTTTCCAACAATACAAGAAAAAAATTTTTAACTGAAGATCACAAAGAAATCTGCATATAAGATAGTTAAAATGACTAGAGAAATAGGCTACAAAAGAGCTGTTTGAATTCCAAACTCAAGTTTAGGAGCATGAGAAATGGGATAAAAAAGAGAGACAAAGGTCCTTCAAGAAAGCATTCTATTCTGAGGCATCATTTAAGCTGTTCTCTAAATGTCACTGCTATCCCACGTGAATACAAAAGAGAACTTGAAAGAAAAAATTCAAAAAAAAATTCAGCTGTACATGCAATGGACTCATTTGAGGAAAAAAGCTGCCTAATGATAAATAATACTTTATAAAAATATGCGTAATATAGTGGAAAGAGATGATAAAGACATATGCATGATTAGAAACTGCCTGTAACAAGGTTATTACACCTTTCCAAAGAGTGAAAAATCTCATTCACACGTATTCACCAAACTTGGTGATTATTTTCTACAGCACTAGTATCTTGGGTATTTGTAAGAAATGAGTATAGAAACCTCCATCGCAACAAACTTAAAATTCTCCACAAAACATACCTGGATTATTCTATTTATACACAGTTAATTTCTGAACAGGAAGAAAGAATCAAAAGGATCAGAATGCTTTCAAGTACTTGGACTAACAAAGCTGTATTATTATTTAAAATATCCTAAGGATTAAGAATTTAACTGCCAGATCAACAAAAACAAAACCAAATTGAACATTCCCATACAGATTTACTACTTAAATTTCGCATGTATACATAGGAGTCATTAAAATGTGGGCTTTACTCAAAGATAGAAGACTGAAAATGAGAAGTTAATCCGAAGTACATGGGTTGCTTATTCATACACCTTCAGTGGAAACAGTCTAGAAGAGGATGCTTTCTATTACATTCTATGATTTCATGAAGTCAATCTGCTCAATTTTAAGCATGAAAAGATCTTAGAATAATATCTAATTTAATACTATTGCAAAAACTTCAACTCTAAACTTGTCAACGTAAGCATCATCACGGTCTCAGAATCAGCACAACGAGCACTATTAAATTACTCTTCTCTTGCTTTTGAAAGGAACAGAATGGAGTAAAACCAAAGTTCATGTTGTTCAGTACATCACTCCCTACAAAAACTAAAACATACCTAAACTTACTTGAAAATCCACATTAAAAATAATAGCTGAACATTCTTTTTTAAAGGTCTTGATTCAAATTGCATGCAAGGTTTCAGCTCAAGATAGTATTTGAACTAACAAAATATGCATGACAGGTCTGATTTAAACACTGCAGCTTAAAATTCTCATCCTCCTACACAGAGATCATGGCACAGAAAGGCAGTGAATTACGCACCACTCTACCCACCATCAACGGTCCACAAACCTGCAGGCAATTCACAATTGCATATATCTCAAGAGGGACAGTTTAAGGACTTATCTTATGAAGGTCCCCCAAAATCCAAAGAAATCTCAAGGTTGCTCTGAGTTAAATATATTTACATTCCTCCTCATCTGTGAGATAAGAAACAAAGATCCCTTGAATGAATTTCAGGAATTCATGAACACAAAAATGCCAAAACGTCAGGCCTCTGTCAGAAGAGAAGCCTACTCATTTTAAGTAATAACAAGTACTTAAAAATGTAAAAGCCTTTTATCTGTGAAGTCACGAAAACTCTGTCCTGATCTACTTTTCTACGTACCATGTAACACACCATGTGGAATGTACCATCTAACATCAATTTTAAATTAAATACCTTTGCCCTCCAGAACTGAGTGCCTAGGCTATTGGACTCGCCATCCCGTAAGTCCAGGATGCCAGCACCCTGTTTCCCAGTGCCCTTCTCATTTCTGACACTGTGGCTATTGATTCTACCACAGTTGAATTCAGCTGTTGTTTTATTCCCATAAGTAGCATCCTTGTTCTTCACATGCACCCATTTCTTCCCATAGTAACTGTGTATAGGAAGTGCTAACACAGTGAAGCATACAATTCCAGAAACTGCATCTCACCTTGTACACCACCACCACCACTCATTAGGAGAGGCAAGGAATGGCATTTTCAGCCTCTGTTAGAGAGAAATGATTCAGATTACATGATACCCAGAAAACACCCAGACCCTGCTTTTCTTCCCAATTTATATGCCTACAGCACCATACCTCAAAGAGAGGATGGTTTTGCTTCCCTCAACAACCAGAGGAATGCAGAGCACTGCAAGCCCCTGCAGAGGGATATTTACATCTCATCCTTGGCAGTGCTAGCAAGGATCACACAGCAGAAGCAATTTTCCAGGATTTATGCAGTCCCCCAGACAAAAAGTTTACTGAGCTGGTACGCCAAGCTTGCACTCTTTTCCATTCTTCACTACCAAGAATTTAACACTCAAGTTTGCAGCAGTTTTCATTTCATGTAATTTATTATGAAATTTTACAACTAACGTGCAAAACCAAAGTAAAATGTATTACCTTATTTTACATTATAAGTATCAAAAGGAAACATATGTAAAGAAATCCCATTATAAGAAAAAAAGCAATATTATTTCCGCCTTTTGGAGTTTTATTTGTAAACACAACTGTTAGAAGCCTTTTGAGAAGACCCACTGCTGCTGATGGACATGCATCAGGACTACTTCTTGGTACCCCAGGTTGTTACTTTCACAGATTATTCAAACAACAGAGCCTACTTGAAACTTGAATTTGTACTTAAAAATACTAGTGCTGCACAATCCATATTTAAATAAACTTGGCTCTTCCCAAAGACAGCATTAAGAAGCAATAGCTGCAACTGTCACCGTCACCATTCATATCATCAAATCTATGAATCCTTCTGTGTTTCTATGTAGATTGAAAATCCTTTTATAATGATGCACTTCACTTTACAAATGCCTATACTCAGGAGATCTCCTGCCAGTACTACAGCTACCAACAACCACCTAAGCAAGCAGAATTCAGAAAAAATGGTTCAAAAAAGTCAAGTCTGGCAGACACCTCCCCCCCCAAAAAAAACAGCTTTTTAAAATGACAAAGAATTATTCATGTTTTTAATCTTTCATTAATCTATTGCGTTACAGAAGCTAAACATTTCTCAGGAGCATAGCTATTGTTTGTGATTTGTTTCACTGGAGGAATGAAGAGTGTCATCTCAGAAAACTCTTCTTTCCAAGAAATAAAATCTGCTGACTGACCATCATTTTGCTTGACAAGATTTCTCTGTGAAGATAAGCACCTGTACCAAATGGATACCCTTTAAGAAAACCAATGCTTCCTGAGCAGAGGCTCAGTGTGCTTCTAGCAGTGCCTCTGTACAGAAGAGCAACAACAAAAGCCACTCCCAGTTACGCAGTTTAATTATATTAACAGCAATATTTTTTCCTCTCACTTTTTCTCCCTTAAATTTCCCACGTCCTCCACTAATAACGAACAGTTCCAACACATTCTTTACAAATCCTGCTCCACTGGCAACCCATGAATCATCTGGCAAAACAATTCCTCTTGTGTGAAGGGTACCGCTAAAGGTTGCCCTGTGCCACAGGGCCAACCAAGCACAAACACCTGATTCTGAGACACCAGGAATTAGCATGGTTATGCTGAACCTATGCTCAGAAAACAACTTTACACCTTTCTACATATATATTTTTTTCCTTTTTTAGCAACTAGAAATTGAGCTAGGCACTAGAGAGCTGCCAGTCCTTGGTCATAAAGTTCACATGATAAAGTCCCCTCTTTACTGAACTTACACATCTGCAGCCTTTCTCTATTGAGGCCTTTGTGAACTGGATCTGCAGAGTTTCAAGTTCACAACCGTGCCCTTCAGCTTTCTTTTAACATCAGCCACAACAAGTGGTCAAACACATGCCTGAACATTACAGACCTGCATCCACAATAGAGCTTCATATAAATTCTTTGTTGTAGTAACATTTAATTGTTGTACTTGCACTAGATTGGCCATTTTCCTGGAAAATGCACAGCAGCCTGAGTTCAGTGATTGTTCTGTAACCCAGTCCTCACTTTCCTGCTTTTTACTTGCAGAGAATAAGTTCTGTTCTCTGCATGTATGAAGAACATTTTCTAACAAATGGCTTTGTGCTCCAGCAAATTACAGGAATTCCTGTGCAATACATCAGGAGAGTCTGACACACACATTTCATGTTGAAATAAACCAAAACCACCAACACCAAACCTAAAACATGCCACAGAACATCTCCACATGTTTCTATGTTAAAACAAGCAATAGCAACACAAAAATTAAAAATATGCATCCCTAGGGAGCAACAAGAAAACTGGTCAACACAGTATTTCAGTGTAGGTTACACACAGGAACACTTAAATTAAAGGTAGCTATAATAGCCAGCTCAAATCGCATTGCTTTTTTCTCGTCATCCATAGTAATACCCAGTGAAACTCACACCTCAAAATATCCCTTCCTGCAACAAAGGGTTAATAAACCCAGGACTTGCAGCACAGCTTTGCGCACCAATTCTCTGTGACACATCCTAATTCATCGCTGGTAGAGGATGAATTCTGGCTACAAGACCATGAAAAGAATAGTTCTGCTTCTACTACCTTCATTACCATGTGCTTTTAAACCTTTGACTGGGAAAAAGAAATGCCATACACTCCTGTTACTTGGTTTAGCTGCTGAGAAACTGTTTTTCAATTCTTGCTCCATCCCGATCATTACTCTGCCCTTGGAAGGGGTGGGGGAAAACTTCTCCCACCATAGGCCCCAAGACTAGCAGAGATGGGGACAAACGACTTCGGGGGAATTTAGCTGGAGAACTAAAAATTCTCCTCTCCGTGACTGATATATTTACAAGGGACACAAACAGTGTCACTTCAAAGCTCCTCAGTGGTCAACACAGAAAGCCTCCTTGTCCCTGTACCATGCATACAGGTCTTTCTGGAAGAAGTTAAAAAAAAAAAAAGATGCCCAGTCAAGTGCAAATAAGTTGTTGCACTTGGATGAAATCTCAATTTTAATGCCTCTGGTAGCCCACCAGCACCTTAACTGAGGAAGAAAGAAGAAATATCGAATTTTTCCCCTCAGAATGGCGATACTTACTATCAGAGTAGCTATCTCAGAGCAGGGACCCTCCACTAACCAAGAACAAAGGACTCACACTGAAGCTTTGGAAACACCCATGCAACAACTGTATCTGTGAACAACAAAATCTACGGACTTGTGTATTAAAGACTCCAACTTATTCTCAGCTTCTTGGTGTTCTTCTGCTTAAAACCATTAATAACGATGAAAATGACAGAATTTTGTTAGGTAAAAGAACTTCCTCGCAACCAAGTATTGTTGGAACATGTAAAAGGATGCACAGACGGAAGAAGCTTGGCATTTGTTTTTTTTACATTACCTTCTATTAAAAAGAAAAGTTAAGTACATACCATCCCATGCACTTCTCTTTAGAACACCAGGTGCTTTCCCCCATTTTGTTAAGGCAGAAGCTTCTTTACCTTACCACTACATCAGTGCTTAGCATCTTCAGACATGAAGCTTTGTTACCCAACACACAGATCCTAGCCATGCACGCAAACATACTTAATCTCATGCGCTAAGGTCGTTCCATAAAAATCAAAGCCTCTGCAAAATGAAAGTATTTGTGACTTGCCTTTGATAACACAGTAAGCCTGCAGCAAAATTAAGACCATCAGCTCATGTCTCCCATTCCACATACCACAGGATTACTCAGCTTCCTTCCTCTGTACACAGTTGGGGGTATCCCCCTAACAAACTTAGTTATGTATTCCAAAACACTGTGCTATTTAAATACCTCTTCAAAGCCCAAGACCTAATTGAAACCATCCCAAAATAGCATGTCTCAGCCACGCAATCCAGAGCTACACCAAGAGCCAGGCCATTCAGAGACTTCTGATGTGCAGCTCCCATGCTGCCGCTCATCCAGCACGCCATTCAAGTGATTTATTTCCTCAGTAGATTTAGAAGCATGGCTTGCAAAACACAATGGGAACCACAAATCTATAAGCATCTTTTTGTTCTGAAAAAGGATTTGGATGCTGACTTCAGAGAAGATAGATTACATATGAAATATATATATGAAGATATACAAAGAGCCATGGTTGCTTAAAGAATTTTCTTTGAAAATCTCAGATCCTGTTGGTACATTATTAATACCAGTTACTGTAGTTTAGTATTTTGAAATGCCAAATTTTAAATTATTTGGAAAACAAAAACATTGAAGTCGGATGCGATAAAAACAAACTGTTATTTTGTACATTAAGTTTTCAAAGTTTTCTCATTCGGGTTATAAAAAACAGATGTTTTCAAGGAAAATGGAAGTATTATTTTTTCCACTCACAGTCTAAAATTTTTGGATTTCAAACACAGGTCCAATGCCTAATGGCATCAGTCGAAGTTCTTGCACAAGCTCCATACTTCATTTCTGTTCTCAGGCAAAGGAAGCAGGAAAAAGCTTCAACACTTTAAGAAGTGAAAATGTACTCATTGCTCATATTCAGCAAGGCACCTTTTGATGTCTTTTCTATAGTAATGCCTCTTCCACATATCCACACTAAACTGATTGTCTAAAAGAACTCTTTCTTTCACTTCCACCTCCCCACTTCCCTACACTCAATACCCAAACACTAAATGCAGTAATAGCACCATCTTTGAAACAAACTCTAGTTATTTGAATGCTCACGTACTAAACCTGGTTTTCCAGTGTTGCACACTCTCAGCATGCCAACATACGGGCACAGCATTTCCACCCTAACAACATCAAAGCTGCTAATGGATTTTTTTTTTTTCCCCCCAACACCAGGAAAACAAGGAGAAAGTAGGAAAATACACAAGAATTAACACAAACACTTTGGAACTTCTAGACCATGAAGAAAGAACGAAATTACAGTATAATTTGAACTACCTGTGATACCCTAGCCCTTTCACCAAGATACCTCACAGGAAAAAATGGATTCAACTAAATGCAGATTTATATATCCATATACTTAACAGGGAAACAGTCAGCAAGTACCACAAGAAATATAACGTTTAACAGGTATTTTTAAAACACAAAGACCTCTTTTTTTTTTTTTTGGTAACAGATAATGCTTGAAACAAGGCTATGGTGAAGCTCCTAGCTGTGCCCACGTGAATTAAGAGGCAAACTCACATCAGTCAAGTCATACCATTATAAAAACAGGGGATTCATTTCTAAAAGAAAATCTAGTGTAAAAAGGAATTTGATTTCATTCAAATCTTAAACTTGGACTTCAACAGCTAAAAATAAAGGCATTTTCATGGCTTTAAAAAAAATCTGCATTACTTTTTTTTTTTTTTTTTTAACTATCCAGTACATCTACTCATCTACTACATATTAATTCTGTGTTGCGAAATCATGCCAGAAATTAATGTCATCAATCGATGGCCTGTATTTTCCAACTCACCTTAGAAGTTTTGTACTTCAATGCTGTTTCTTAGACAACATTCCCTCAACAAAGCAGGCAAAGGAGAGGATGTGGTCTGAGGACCCATGATGAACGTTCAAGAGCTTTAACACACTTGTACCTCTGAAAAAACCCTGACCTGTTCTTCCCTTTAGGCAAAAGCCCTGGACAGAACCCTTATCTTTGAGTTCCGAAACTGTGAAGGAGAAATAAATGCTTCATGGCAGAAAACTGCATAAAGCTCCAAATCCTATTTTCTCTATAGAAAATCAATTACTTCACAAACAAGAGAAAATCACGTAACAAACTAAATAAATTAAAAAATAAAATGTATTTTTTCTGCAGATGCAGAAACTGATGCCTCAGTTTCTTCTGCTACTTTCCTAATTCGAAGTTCAAAACAAATGTGACCCTGTCTACAGTTCTTCACTTGTTGCCTACTCTATCATATCCTCCCTTATATCTTAACTCGTTTTTTCATATTCTTACCCATTATATGCATAAAGCTTTTCCTTTTTCCTCTGTAATTTCACCAAATGCTATATCATTTCATGCCCTTAACTTTCTTTCATTGCTATCCTAACACTCTACATATGCTCTCTACTTTTACTTCAGTTACATCTGACTTAAACCATTAAAATAATCCCATATTAAACAAAGCATCAACCAAATAAATATATACATTTTATATGTGTTCTGTTGTCCTTAGACCATTTTATGACCCCTGATTTTTTTTTCCTTCATGGATTTTCAGCTGCTCCAGACTTCCTGTTATCCTTTTTCTAGGTGTCCTTCAATCCCCTTGTGTAGCTCTTCTGTAGAAGACCAGGTACACTACAGAAGCCATAACAGAACAGAGGAACTAATTCTCTTCTGCTGCATTGATATTGAGCCACCATAAGTTAATAAAAAAAAAAAAGACATGATAGTGAAGAGTAAGTCTGAAAGTAAAAAGTTAACCCTGATATTCAACCAAAAAAAAGCATAGATAATTTAATTGATACCATTCCTAGGGTTTGACTGTAGTATTATCTCAGGTAACAAGTTGTTAAAACCCAAAGTTATCTTTCTACGTTTTAGTACTTATAGATTTCAAAACTTTGTCCAGATTAGTCCATTAGCAGAGTTGCACATATCTTATGCAGAAACTCTTCTTTAACTTAAGTTATACTTCCACTGAACAGGTGGACACATGCATGAAATCCAGTAGTATGGGAATCATCTAACAAATAGTAACTGTCAAACTCACATTAGAAAAATACACATGTTCATTAAATGGAGATCAAGCCAGACTTATTTCTTATTTTTCTTCAGTAAGATAACTGATTGTCTCGACAAAGGAAATGCACTAGCTCTTATCTTCTGGACTTCAATAAAGAATTTGATATAGTGCCTTTTCAAAAATTATTAGTCAGCTGAAAAGAAATTAGAGAGATTAACAGACTGGCTAATCAGGAAATGGAAGGTTTCAAACAGTAATGAGTTCCTTGAGACTCAGTCAAAAGGCTAATTTTATTTCGTACTTTCACTGAACACTACACAAAAATCATAGCAGCTTTATAATGAAATTTAAAAGGCAGAACCTATAATGAGCAAAGCCTCAATATGATACAGAAAGAATTACACACAGAGGATCTGAGTAACAAAAACATAACCATATTAAGTACTAGGTGATACATTCAATTAGTAACAACTAGCAATTCCTCTATAAGCTAGATGCACATTTGTTCAGAAAATATAACAGCAGAAAGACTTAAGTATATCATTAATAAACAGGCGGAGTATGAGGCATGAACAACTTCAAAAAGTAAATAAGCTTTTTCAGATGCATCAGGAATGGTATTTCCACTCTATCAGCAATACTATGTACATTTGCCATTCGTATTCAAGAAGCAGGATTAGGATGTTGTAAAGAATGGTGAACCTAATTTTAGGTAAGAAGATTGAAATAGTTAAACTTATTTAGCATCAGAATACGAAAGGTAAAAGAAGGGATAAATATTCCAAAGAAATGCAACTGTGCATTAACATAAAAGCAAGGAGAAGAGCTATTTAAACAAAGGTAGCATTCCCCAGACTTTAAAACCAGGGATGTTGGAAATAAGATAGGCAAGGGCAATGGACCTTCTAATTTCACTTTCTCACATATATTTGACAAAAGACATTCTTAGCATACACAGATGAAATAGATAAAAGTCACTATCTGGACACCGGATAATACTAAAGCCATTCAAGGACAGATCACCTTGTGACTCAGCGTAATTCTCTCCCTCTTTCAGAAAAAGATAAGTTTTTAGCTTAAGTGAACTCCCCTCAGAAAGACTGTATTTTTGAATTTAATTGAAAAAATGTAAATCCCCTTTGAGCTTTACTCCTCTTGAATTCTTTTGAGTACTGCTTGACCGCAGTTATGCTCGCATTGCCCCGAGGGCAGTGACTACTATTCCCTAACAGAGCAGACACTCAGCTACCAAGCCTGCATCGTTTTTAACCATACAGCCTACAGAGACCCAGCATTCACCAGGCACCACAAACTGGAATACCTAAAAATGACTGCATATTTTTATTCGCTGTGATGTATATTCAAACTGTCATCATAAGAGATTCCTACACCGAAGTCCCCATATAAATGTAAGAGTTTAGTGTTAAATCTTTCAACATTTAGCCTAAAGCAAGTTTTTATGCCCAACTTACAAAACTCTGAAAAGAGAAATTTATAAAGGAGATGCTGACAGAGCTGAATTTTCATAAATGTATTCTCATTGCAGTCATCATAATTTCCTTTCCAGTGGTCATGTATAACAATGATTTACAAGTACAGGATCAAAGTCTTGACAGACTTTTCTGTAACTAAGAGTAGGAGTAACAAAGACATCATTTGCACCACAGTTGAGAAGTTTAACTGCTAAGTTGCTCATTAAAAAACCGGGGGCACAGGTTGAATCCGAATTTCCTAATTGTCTTGAACAATTTTATTTATTACAATCTCCCTTTGTCACATATCTACTATTGCTTTGCCTCTTTTAAAACAAAGATCTTCAGCCTTATTCAAAAAAAATGCCATTCAGATTTAGTGTACCTGTTCTGACTGGTCAGTTAAATTTTAAGATGGGTTCAACCACTTAAATAACCAACATAAATCTTCACCCTCTCTAGGATACAAAAGCAAACTCTGCATGGATCAACAAACTTTATCGTGTAGTAAAAAAAAAAAAGAAAAAGAAAAAAGAAGGCTCTTCAATTGAATGTTTGGTTTACAAAACAAAGCAGACATTATGTAACAACTGTGAAATTAGAACCAAATTCAACAGCGTACTTCTCTCCAAATATATGACAAATTATATTATAGGAACCATCTGTGTGCTGAAGTACAAAGAAAGGCGAACAGAATTTTAGGATGACTGAGACTAGACAGAGTGAGATCTACTCAGCTTCCCTATATAAATGTTAGGAAAGCATCGTGTCACATTAATAGTATTTTGGAATTCAGTACAAAACATTTCAATGGAAATAGCTTGTTCTGCTGAATTACACCTCTCCCCCAAGACACTCAGCTGGGCCGCGTCATATGATCAGCCCAATAGTTGGCACAAAAACAGCATGCCCCAAATCTCCTGAAAACATGCACCACTGCATAGGCTGATCTATAACCCCCCTCTCATTGTAGAAGAGCTGTAATCCATCTTCCTATAAGTGACAGCAGCTAGGAGTGGCTCTGCGGAGCTGCCTGATAGCCATGTACTTAAGAGTTTGAAAAAGCTGCCAACAGATTTCTTCAGGCATCCTTAAAAGTGCCTAAGTATACAAAGGAAGACTAAAAGTACCTGAGTAGCTAAAAATAAATAAAATAGGAAATTGGATGACTAACTTAATCACAATCCAGACAGCAGCCCATTGGCATCTTTAGATCTGAGAGGTATGGTAAGTATGGTAAGTATGTAAGTATGGTAAGTATGGTAAGTATGGTAAGTATGGTATGGAGTATGGTAAGTAACTTGCCGTAACTCAACCCATAACTCTCATCATCATCTTAGGTGAAATGAAAGTTCTAACACAGAAAAAGATATACAAACTCATGTCTGATTCCTTAAAAACACCTTAGTCAACCCAGTACCATTCCGGGCCTTTCAGTTTTTTTCCAGTCTAATGTACAAACTATGATGTCCTCGATGACTACTCATGTAGCAACAGCACATAGATTAGCTGCATACTCTATTAAGGGAATATTGTTGTTATATCAGAAGAATTTTATTTTATTTTTTTACACTGTTGTGGTCTATCTAGGTTAAGAGAAAACGTAACAGAAAGTGACAGGAAACACAGCCTGTCACAAATGACATAAAGCTAGCTCTAAAGGTGAACAAAAATTATATAAGAATCAAATCTCATTCTTTGCAGCTGCCACCTGAACAAAACACACTCAATAAAAACCATGCCAGAAATTCTCTTTTGTTCAAGGTAACGTGCCTCATGCTTTAAAAATAGGCCTAACAAGGTAGGGCCATGCAACAGAGGCTGTCACAAACTATCAAGCCACTGAAAGGTGAGAAGAAATTGTTATTTTTAAAGCACTTTCCAGAAATCTAGACATTTGCTAGCAGACCAGCCAAAGCTGACTAAAACCCTGGAGGCAAAGCTTCTCTGTCCAAGCCTGTAGAGGTACTGCTGCTGCACCTCCAGCTCCTGGCCCCGTGCTGCTCAGGCGGGAACCTTTCACCACCCATGCGTGCTGGAGAGGATGTGGTAAATCCGGTTTGATCCCCTCCCGCAGTGACTCACTGAAGTCTCCAGAACTGATAGGTAGGAACTTCAACAGTAAATGTGAGTGTATCAAAAGTTAATAGGGAATTAACAATTTCCATGAAGAACAGTTAGGCATTCATCCTTCCTTTCTCCTCCCTGCTTTTTTCCAATAGACTCCCTTTCAGTCCCAAATAAGGACAGATAACTGATTAAGCATTTCTGAAAATACTGGATTTAAATATTATTATTGGAAATAATTAGGTAAATTTTCATATACATTTACAGTACAGAAAATTTTCATTGCAAAGCAATTTTCTAAGTTAAATTACATCCAGAATTCAATTCAAACCCTAAAAAATACTAACAGCTGTAGGGGGAAAGCATGGCTTGTACTAATGTCCAGCAACATCATTTTCCATTGTAAGAGCTGCTGCAATTCACACTATCTGTACTGAAGATTGCCAACAGAATTCAGTTACAATGTCACTACTCATCCTAGATGTGCTTGACTTCGTACATCCTCACTCATCACAAAGCCTTACTCCCAAAGCAGGTTGTGTCAGAGCTAGGTTCTTGATGTGACTAGCTACAGCTGCCTCTCTAAAGCTTCCCAGTACCTTCAACAAGGTATTTCTTCAGCTCTTATCTTCAAGTAGCACTTAGTGTTGCCATATCTCAGTCAAACAGCTGTTAACTCCACAGATGAGTACATTTAACTTCATCTTAAGCATCTTTCTCTTTTCCATATAAAAGCTATATCCAGAAAACACTTGAGGATCCATATTCCCACTGCAATACTGCAGTGCACATGCACTTTCTGCTGGAGGTCTGACAGTGTACCAAAGGCACTGATTCAGTTTTCAAACTACTCCTCTGAGTTTTCCTAAAAATAACAAGCACTGCACTAGTCAAATTCACTGATGTATGTGCAGATGTGGCTACGTCTCTCCAACAGAAATTCTTCCACTGGCTTTCCCAGCGTCAGCACACTACCCCATCCTGCTGACAGACCTGCCCAAGCTCCAAAGCTGTTCCAACAGCTCAAACAGAGGTGAAGGGAGAAGCACTACGGCCTTTTCTCCGGATACCCCTCTTGCTGAACAACTGTGCCACATGGCAGCTTTGAAGCTGAGCAAGAGCTTGACTGTCAAAAGCATAATGGGCAAGAGCTGGAGGGCTGTGCAGATCATTGGTTGAGCACCCAGCTTACTCCAAGGACCTCTCATTCTCTTCCAGCCCACAATTTAGATACGGGGATTTATGCAAAAGTGAGGACAGACAGCTTACCATCAGGAG
Source organism: Cygnus olor (assembly GCF_009769625.2). NCBI lineage: Eukaryota > Metazoa > Chordata > Aves > Anseriformes > Anatidae > Cygnus > Cygnus olor. The sequence goes on along the minus strand of NC_049172.1, from coordinate 36,490,491 downwards.
GCATACACAGAGACTGTGGACTTGCCAAAACTTTGCAAGGATGCCACCATTATAGAATGTAACAAGGAAGAACAACCAGTCACAAATAACTAACACGTAGTTAAAATTTTTTCCAACATAAAAATAATTATTTGCTGACACCAGGCTTTTATTTTAAAAACAACAGGATATGGAATTCTTCAGACTAACAGGACAGTCACTCTGCTTCCCTGTTTTTGAGGACTTCTCCCTGTTTTTGAAGACTCCTTTTTGAAGACTTGCCTGCTTCTTCTGTTTTTGAAGAAAAACTTCACACAACTACACACACCTTTCAGAATTTCTGCCTTCTCTCTTGCAAACACTATTATTGCTCGGAAACTAACCTCTATTCCAGGCTGCAAGCAGCGCCCTGCCATCAGATTCCCTGACAGCCTGATCTCTAGAAATTATGCCACACAGAACTTCTGACTCTCCCAGTCAGCTACACCTGGCAAGTTCAATGAATAATCAGGCCAAGGATACTACCAGATAGAAGTACAGAAAAGTAGGAAAGTTCCCTTTCCTCCTCTCCCTAAGGCATCCCAAAATGACAAAACCCTAAAACCACACCAAGAGAAGACCAATGCACAGGTGAACACGCCTGGGGCAGGTTTACCAAACACTTGTAGGCTGCTTTGTCTAACACCACCTTCTAAAAGAGGATACATGTCATAGAAGAAAATAGGTGAACTACAACTCAATATCCTCTAAAATTCAAATATATTAGGGGAGGGGGGAAACAAACCAAAACCGAGACCAACAATAGCTTACTTACTAGACTGAGTGTTTTCCCTTCACTTCTTGTTTCTCTCTAATTGATTCAATAAATAGCTCGTTTTTTTTTTTTTTTTTTTTTTTGGGGGGGGGGGCGGTGCTAACATACTAGTTATGAGAGATGCTAAAACGCTGTTTTCCTTTTCCTGGGGAGCTTAATGCTGCTGGAGCAAACAGGCTTTTAGTCTAGTTCATACTGACTGCACTGCTGATTACGGTGGTTTGGGTGTCTGAAAACAGAAGAAAACACTTGGGCTCCCTGGTCCCTCCCACAGGAGGCTGCTCCTGGGTCCTACCTTAGGACCACTCAAATAAAGGAGTACGGGAAAAGAATGCACCACTGCACTGCGACAAAATACTCCATGCTGTGGCCATCTCTAAATCAACACAGATTTATCCACCAGGAGACGAATGCTAACTGACAAGGCCAAGGTTGTTTTAATGGATAGCAAGACTCTGGACAGAAGACTTGCACAACGTTGCACATACACAGAAAAACTCTTATAGGATGCTTCTCAATGGAAAGGGGTGTATGTACCTATGCTTTAACTTATACTGCAAGACCAGTCTTTCTTCTGTCACACCCAAGCCTGAAAGCCATTTGGGCACAGGTAATTATTCAGAAACCTCCCTGTCACAGGGGTGATGTTATTTCAGAACAGGGTAGCAATAATTGGGCAGTAACTGTCCAGAGCTTCCACATTCAAAGATAATTTCTTGAGTGAGAGCCTTGCAATTACTTCTTTTTGAAAAGCTGCCAAGTTATTCCCCAGGAACAGAGGCAGTGAGAATCTATAGCTATAACAAATCAAGGACCTCCATGCTCGATTTCACTAAGGCTGCTGTGTGTCAAAATCCAAGCCTTCCAAGCATCTCAAAGACACAGCGACTGCTGCCTTCTACAGGAAATAAATCACGTTTGTCCCACATGGCAGTTTTTCCGTAAGGAAGCAGACAATCCTCTCTGAAGTAATCTCAGAAATAGTTTTCTCCCATCCCCAAATTTACAAATCTGCATTTTAAGAAAAAATGATCCATACAACTGCTCATGGTGCAGATGTTGCAATCAAATGACTTAGCTTTTATCTCTTCGTGTATATATGGGGATAAAAAGTGCTACTGACTGCTTCTGACACTCCCAGTCTAGTGTCTGAAGAGCAGCAGGGAACATAAAGCTGAGATTCAGTGATACCTCTGGGTCCTGCTCACAGATTTTGGTGAAACAGGTACAGGCAGAAACTTGCAGAACACATTTGTTCGAATAGATCCACAAAAAATACTGTGCTACACTCCGCCGTACTTCTGCTCTACAGAAATACCATTTTTCTTTGCATTGCCTAAAAACAATTTAATAATAAATGCCTGTATTGCTGTTACACAAACAAATCCAAAGCAATGCAGAGAAACAGGAGATATATAAAAACTTCAGCCTCCACCTGAAATGACTGTGCATATCAAACTAGATCAACGTTATACACACATCCTCAATAAACCACCTTTCCACACAGCAATATATACACATTTGGTGCAAACGTACAGCTCTTTGGTGTGTATGACAGCATGCCTGCTCGTCTGCTTTTAGACAAAACACACTCCTCTAATTTCTCCCCAGAGAAAATCTCTGAATTGCACTTGGAGACGGCTCAGGTATTAAAACTTTACTGTCAAAACTGACAGGACAGTCTTTGCTAATTGGTGTGTCTGCGTTTGCTCTATACTAGGTTCCTGTGATAGCTCTAAGAGCCACTAGACCAGTCATGTTTAAAATGCTGTGCCTTACTGAAACATGCTCAAATCTGCAGGAAAAGCTGGCAAAGAAAAACAAAACTAGGGAACATAATAGACTATGATATCCTTTAAAATTCAAATAAAATAGGAAGCCACAGTGTGCCCTACTCTGAATTAAAAAAAAAAATCTTGAAGTACTTCGGATAATCATGACTTGCAGCTTTTTCATTTCACATTAGTGAGAATGCATACATGACAAAGAATTTACGGATAATAATATTGCCAGAATAAACATCAACAGCTGCACAATACTATAAAAATCTTCATCTATTCTTGCTTTAAAAATATTATGACTGTGATAAAAAGAACTCCAAAAGGAGGAAAAAAACAAGCCGTAACAACAGGTTTCCGTAACACCAGAGTCTGTGCCGCACAGTACACTTACCTGCTTTGTTTTCACTGTAATGTACAAAATCAATACAGCTGCATATTAAGAGGAAGGCAGAAGGACTGAAGAACAGCTTACTGGTACCATCACAGCATGTTGTTAACTGTTTTAAAGCAACATCATAAGACATCAGACAGCTGCCTTTCTGCTCTGAAGCCTGGCTACGGGGAAAAGGAAACTAGTTTGAGATACCCACACAAAAATGCACAGGAGGGCCATTTAAACCATCAGCTTCTGAACACTATGTCCATCCCTGCTGTAGTGCCCTAGGCTACAACAGCACCCCACATACTTCATCAGGACTCAAATACCTTCACCTCTTCAGTAAGCACAGTGCCCATGATTTTACGCCACAAGTCAGTTTACTCCTCAGTGAAAGGAAATCTCTCCCGAAGTCCCAAAACCCTATAAAGCAGCTGATACTTGGTTCAATGGGGTTACTGCTTTGTAAACTGACAGCTAAGCTCAAATGCTGAAGTTCTATCAGATTTATACTGTTAGGATTTTTAGTCAAACACCCACCCCCAAGAATTTGGGTCAGCTAGACGCTAGAACTGAACACACTAAGCTTTGACCATGCTATGGATCAAATTTCTCCTTCCTTCTCCTGTCTCTCTAGCCATCACTACGCAAACAGCACAGTTTCTTAAAACACAGCAGAACACATGTTGCAAAGTGAGAGGCTTTTTTCCTCCCTGTGTGATCACACAGTCCCTGTTGAACAGGACAAAACAAAGAGGACATGAGCAGAATTCTCATTTCTGGCATGAAGAAAACCAAGCATGGAGAACTACAGCCATATGGGAATTTGTTTCTGTAATATCATTGAATCATAGAATGGTTTGGGTTGGAAAGGACCTTAAAGCCCACACAGTTCTACCCCCCTGCCATGGGCAGGGACACCTCCCACCAGACCAGGTTGCCCAAAGCCCCATCCAGCCTGGCCTTGAGCACCTCCAGGGATGGGGCATCCACAGCTTCTCTGGGCAGCCTAGTCCAGTGCCAAGTAATACACTGTCTAATAATTATGTAAAGAGGCTTTGATTACAGTAAAATTCAATGATACACACATTTCTAAAGGCACTGGAATTCCTAAATGATTACACAAGCCTTTCATGTTTATTCATCGAGTATTTAAAATACAGCAGAATATAAAATACAGCAGAATACAAAACATTTAACTAGTTTACTGGGAACAATCTGCTATTCTCTTCTAACAAAACTGCTCAAGAAATGTCTCAAGTTATGTCCAGTGCCTATGATTCTTTGTTTTTAAATAGTTATTTGCTCAGCTTTACAAGTACAAAGTTTCAAATGCAAACATTTACTGTTTCTACTATATCCATTAACAGTAAAGAAAACTTCTGTTAGACACATGGTGGAGGGAGAAAATCTGTGCTAATGGATTAAATTTGTTCTGTTCTCAATTTCCAAGAGCACTTGCAACAAAACTTTAATAGAAAAGTCTATTTTCTGTTTTCAACTGCCTACGTTCATAACACAAAAATGCAAGCAGACTTAGCGCTGTTTCAAATACATTTCTTTTCATTCCATCAATTCTTGTTGTATTTAAAGATAGTAAATATCGCGCAGAAATATTTTTGCACTGAAGGATCAGATTTCAAATATACCGTACCTTCTATTTTATCTCAGTATTGCTAAGTGCCTTTCTACGAACTGAGATGCCTGAAAATTTGCAATGAATATGATTTTCAAGATGCTAAAAATTCGAGATAAAAAACCACAAACTTCGAGGAAGTCTTTTCATTATTTTCATTAGTCCTAAACAAGGTTTTGAGAAAAAAAATATGAAGTGTCTTAGTGAAGATTAAGACGCAAAAGCTACACTATAAATGTGGATTTTTCTTCCTTTTTCAACATTTACTGCAATTTCTACAGGTAACTCATTTCCACTAATATACAATTTCAACAGCAAGGAAAAAAGAGGGCACGAATTTATTTATTTTTTTTTTTTTACTGTGGTATAAAAACAATTACATGTAACAAAGTATTCTAAAGCCTTATTTGGAGAAAAAAGTGCCACAAATACAAAACATGAAAAATGAAACACGAGGAGCTCACAGTTGATTTTTCAAGGAGTTCAACACATCCACTCAAAGTTAAAGTGCTTCTATGTCAACAAGAGAGGCATCTATGCCTGATGTGAGACAACAGCAGCATTTGATTGACATAGTAAGTAAAAAAACAAAGAGGAAAATTACCGAACTGTAGATCTCAACTTTCCCTGAAGACACAGCAATAAGGAAGAGTTTGCTTCAATTGGAAAAAAAATATAAAAGAGTAAAGGAAAAAAGTAGGAAGAGAAATGGGATACTTTTGAGGAGATAGATTTTTCAAAACCCCTCCCCACTGAATTTTCAAGGTCTTGGCACAAAGAGCAGTTAAAGCTACAAATGGACAAATTTCAACACACCTGTAGTTCTGGTCTTGACACTTATCCCCAATTCTCTTAGAGATTCACTAAAGTGTAAGAAACCTTTTTTCCTTACAACTCAGCCACTTCAAATAAATATTTTATTTCACTCTCAAACCAAATAAAAGTCAGTTTTGAATTTAATTAAAAGTCAGCTTGAACTTCCCTTTATGCTTCCAGGCTTTTAAGAAATACTGAGAAAGACAGACAACAATGCTTAGGTGCATTCCACCCGCACACAACCAGAAGAATAGAAACAAATCTCCTCCCCCTGTATTTCGATTACTGGCATTTGGTAACAGTACAGAATTTGAAACAAAAGGAAAACTGAATCTATCAAGTACATATTCATGAAAAAAAAAAATCACAATTTCGAAAAGAAGCATGAATAAAGCATTATTACAAGTATTTCTGTGGGTAAGACAGTGGTACAGTGCAATATTGCTCTATTAAAAATAATGAAATAAGTTTCTAATATAAGGCAATATTTCTCCACAAATCCTGCAGACATGACAGCGAACAGAACTGAGAAAAGGAAGAATTTGAAGTGCTTTTTCTTTAAACCAAGAGCAGCACTTTCAACGCTACTTCGAGTTTTAAAGAAAAAAGAAGCCTCGCTTCAGAAGTTTTAGCGTTCACAAGAGCGAGACACTAAGAGCACTCTGGTGCAGGCAGAGTGCAGGGAGATGATGTGCAAGCTTCCACATTTATCTCTGCTAATGCATTTCACATACCGCTCTGCAGCACTACTAATATTCAAGCTGTGAGCATCTTCAGCAGAAATGGCAAGTCACACCAAGCTGCGTGGTGGGTCTATCATACAGATCGATGCCCACGAGGGTACCCGGAAGACTGTCACTTCAGATTTGGCTTCAAATCCAACTTAAAATGCCTTTCTCATGACAGACACTCTTCATTTCCAACTCAACCCAGTGTGATTCAATTTTAACAGGGATACTTGCAGTACCAAGAAACACAAAAAGCAAAACCGTTTGTGAATTTTCCATTCACTGTCAGCAAGTTTAGAAGAAGATACAAAACTGAACAGTCAAAGATAAGTAATTTGAAGACTAAATAAATTAGAACTTGTCGCTTCATAATGCTTGTTACCACATATAAAATTGCATTTCTATTTCTATTACTCTTTAAATAACCAAATTACAATTTCTGTAATTAAGAGGACCAATTGGGAAGTAAAAAATGCAAGACCAGACTATATAATGTGTAATCTTTCAATTGCCTTTTATGTATCAAGTTTCTCCTTGCTCTCAGTAGGCAGTATTAGTGGTTACTCATATCTTGAACATCACATGTGAATTCCAGTACTTACATCTATCCAAAGTAGATTGTCTTTACCTGCTGATATTTAAGATTAAAAAAAATGAAGTCATCAACTAAGTCTCTAACCATAACTGTACAGAAATTCTCTGCTTTTGAAGCAGACTCTCAAGCTTCTGGATTCATTTCTTCCTCCTTCTGGAAGGGAAATCTGCAAAGGAGCACTGCAGAGACCAGACACAGAAAGTGATCACAGAGACCTCTGTCCCTTGCTTCCAACACTTCTCCACATGTGCATCAAGAAGAGGCAGCGCAACTCATTGTGTGCCACGCCAGAATGTGACAACAGCATTTACCTGAACATCTCGCTGCATTTAAATGAACACAATTCTAGATTGTGTTAAGATGATAAAAGACAAGAATGTTTTCAAGCCTGCTTTACGGATAGAGAAGCCTGTGTAGGAAGAATTTAAGCTGCGTCTCTACCTGCATTAAGTCAACACAAATCAGATGCAGAAACAGAAGAACCAACTGCAAAAAACAAGCAAACAAAAACCTCGCTATCACTCGATGTTAAAGCACTTGCGTAAAAATAGTCACACTGTTCCACACAATGAAGTTCAGAACGCTTGCTGCAGGACATAAACATATGTATTTTAATACAGAATAGAAAGACTGCTGCCTCCCAAACCAGTCACTTGGCACTCCCTCCCTTAATGTAACATGAATTCATCTATCTCACATCTTCTGCAGATCTGTCATGCAGCAGTGTTACCCGACTTGCACTACGCAGTATTTTCAAAAGAGAATTAATCCTGCTTCAGCATTAAAACTTGCTAGACCAAACTGAGCAAACCTGCATGCTTATCAAAAAGCTAAGAATAGCGTGCCTGTGCAAAAGCACTACAGTGGTGATATTTCAACAGCATACAAGCCTCTAATCCAAATTTCCTTGGACAACGATTTAAAGAACAGGTGCAGCCCAAGCATTTAGACAAAACCCTACTATCAAAAAATCTCAAAGGCAGTGCAACTCAAGCCAGTGAAACAAACTCGCTTATGGCAACACAGGAAGAAAATCTTTCTGATGTTGAAACAGATGTCACTGTACATTTTTCAGAACATGGCATTATCCACTGCTTTGCATGCATGGCCTCACTGGATTTACATTATGTTTCGTGAACACACTATTAACTTCTTTATTCCAGCTATATCAAAGTTAAGTAGGAATAGCACCATCCTTCTTAGAAACTTCTATTTACATGAGAATTTACAGTAACCAATCCCCCTAATGTTCTGTTTTCTCCATAACAAAAAGTAGTCTCATTCTATTAAAAAGTCTCAATTACAGACAACCTGATACAGCCAAGATATAATTACGATCAACATCAAACAGACATGCAAAGAAAGGGAATAGTGCAGCTAGTACATCCAGTGTGTAAAGCACAGTGAAGGTGATACCAGCTGCACAGTACTTAAATATAGTTAAGTTGCTCTTCTGATATAAATGCAAGTTAAATGACAGACAAGACTGAAGCTAACTACCTGTTTTGTGGTATAAGCATTGCAAGGTTATTTTCTTTTATTTTTTTGAAGGGCAGCATAAATAGCATATCAGCAATGCAAAAAAAATCTGGTTGTCTGTCACTAGGGAGCATACCCTTTCACTTTACATTATGACCTGTGTGTACAAGCTGAACAGTATCCAATTATTTCTGTGTTACAGCAAAGATCCAATTGGATTGAAAATAAGGTCTAATCGTTTTCTGTATAGACAAAAGCAGGTTTAGGCAAAACACAAGAAAATTCTTTATCCTGTGAGGTACCTACTGCCCTTACCCCACTTTCTCTACAATCCTCTGTTTGTGGCAGTAACATCCTGCTCAAAGTTTAACTAACACACAGAATTCACTTCCTTTAGTTCCATTTAAATTACAAGAGAAATAAGAAATGAATAAGTAAATTGCTGAACTGCAGTGTGGTGAGTGGTATCAGCTACTTTGAAATGGTTAACTGAAGTACTAGGAGTAGAATAACTCTGATATTGTCAGAGTTCGTTTTACTGTGGCTTTTTGTCCAATTTCTGCAAAATATTCAGCAGTCAAATCCAAGGTTTATTCTGCCATAAATGATCACTTAGATGAGCTGGAGACAAATATGACCAGCCTTGAAGCACAGCTGAGCATAGAACAGAACACCCAGCAACCTTGGATTTTCTTCGCCCCATGGGGATTGCCTGTGTTGGAGTTTGCAGGGATTGCAGGGCTACATGTTGTGGTCACAAGCTGTGGCAGCAATTTGCGTAAACCGAAGAATCCAACTTTGTTGTAGCCTGGATAATCATAACTGTAAAGTCACAACGCTTGAAACAAGCTCTCTGCAAAACAGATGCATCCCACTTCTTGAATCATAAAACAAGCGCTGAGCTCTGTACCACTGCAGCCACGCTAGTGGTAGTATCAAGTTAGCTCACTTAAAGCTGACTTTTATCAATGTAGATACATCTCCAGACTCAAAAAAGCCACCTGAACTAACAGAAAAGTGTGACAGCTTCCAGTCATAGGAAAGAAAGTCAAGCCATTAGTTTTATCCTTGCTCATATTCCAGGAAGTAAACAGAAGTCCAAATATTGCCACAAATCAAGTCTCAACCTGGGTGGCCCAGGGTCATTCACACATGCTGCAATATACCCTGATTTTGATCTCAGAGCTCATTTAATATTTTCTTACCTATATCCAGTTTTAAGAAAGCTGACTATTAAAAAAGGCTAAATGCATGTAAAACAGATGGCATTAACATTTTCCAATTTTAAAAGGAAAATATTAAGTCTCCAGAGTCTTATGAGCTATGCTAATATGATTCCCTGGGACAGACTCTAGTCCTATACTCAATTATAAGGAACTGTTGTAAAAGTTTCTTTAAAGTTCCTAAAAGCTACCAAATTATATTCATGCTCTAGACTAGATCTTTCATATGTAATTTGTCCTGTAGAATAGGCAGTAAATGCGTAGAAGAAAAGTACAGGGATAGGTCTACAAATCAAGTCCACTTTTTTGCCCTTAGAGATAGGATATTATTATCCATCATGCTGTCAGTCATAATAGCTTAAGAACTAGAAGGGATGGGACAAAGTCATACTCCTCTCACTTAACTCCTGTATCGGTCCATAGGTGACAATTCTATTGAAGAAACAGCAGATACAATTTTTAGCCCCTATAGTCTAAACCATAACCAAAAATTAAATCACACTCACTCTGAAAAGTGTACACTCCCCTCCCCAGTTACTTCTAACAGAAAAAATACCTTCGTCTATAAGTTGAAAGAAATCCACATTCTACAGCTAAAATACTCCGCAGACTCCCATTAAAGAGAAGAGCGAGGAGACAGAGCGAACCTGTTTGCTCGTGAATCTAAAATTTAAACATATCAACTGTTTTCTATCCTAAAAAAAAATAGAGGTCCTCTAAACATAACTTCACTCACATAAGCAGTTCAAAGACAGTCAGAAGTTAAGTTACGCCTTCAATTTCCTTCTTATGGATAATGAATGCATACAGGCATGACATGAGCTCATATAGTCTTTAATCAAATTGGGGGACAATTACAGATACATTAACAGCAATTCAGCTAATTAAATACAGGTTTCAAGGGCTGCTTCTAACTCCTATCAGCTGGAGTCCAGCTGTCAGACAAAAACCACAATTCTCTCATAGGTCCTATCATATCTTCGAGCTCTTTAAGTCTGTCCTAGATCACCCGGAGCACATAAAATGGCACAAGGTCTATGTCTGACACTTAAATCACTCAAATAGTCTCACTGACCTCCACATATCATCTGAAGTAACTGTTTCTCAGTGTAAGAAGCTGACATTGAAACTGAAAATGTATTACATTGGAATCCAAATGATTCACCCTTGATAGTGGACACAGATAATTTTGGACCCTTAAGAATCAGTAATAGCAGGAGTCATAGTAGAGTTGCAGGTATCACCACCCAAGAGGTTAAAAGCAAAAATGACCATCCCCCTCAAACATCAAGTTACAGGCTCTATTATTAACCTGGTTTTGTCATAAAAGTAAAATATGATCAAGAAAGATATTTCTGAAAACTTGGTATTATCTCAATCTATTCCGTATATTCTCTGCCATCAAAAACCACACAGAAGTAATCTTTCATTTGCCAGAAACATGTTCTGATTCATGTAACCAATTAAACAATAGCAAAGGGTCCGTTTTAAGCGCATGGTCCTCTTTCTCTATTCTCTAACATGGTAACAAAAAGTACGTTTTAGGTACAAGAGAAGAGCAAAACCAGTTCTACATATGCTCATTTCTCCAGTATTCAAGCCTGCTAAAGAAAGCCAAAGAACACCACAGTGAGAAACGTAAATCCTCAATAAGATTTCGCAAAAAATGAAGTAAAATACTCACCGTGCCTTGAGATTTATCTTTGACATCATAGACTGTTAGTTTTATTTTAGTCTCCTCATAGATGGGGTACTCCGGTGGGAATGTCACACCAGTCAAAAACAGTGGATCTCTTGTTCCCTGCGTAACACAAGTATATTCAGTAAGGTAACAGCTGTGCAATATATAGCATGCCATTAGGGATGCACATACAGAAACGGTGAGCTCCTTAAAAGTAGTTAGTTGTTCATCTCTCTCTGCTGTAGAAATCCCAGCATTACCCAAAACGAATAACACACTGGACAACTTCAAAATTTTTTCACAGTGGAAAAGAATTAAAGTGCTTCTGAAACAGAGTTCAGCAGCACGCCATCAAACAGTTCAGTCTGCAGGTATCAATATCTGAAATAATAAGCAGTGTCCTGTGATACTTTCAGAAAGTATTTCAAGATATACATTAATTTAAACTCATAAATAACATTTCTTAATTGTTTTTGTGTAAATTAAGTCACAATAAAATGTTTATAGAAATGCTACAGAAACCGTGTATTACATTAAGGATACTGATTTTTTGGAGGGGTTACAATTCCTTTCTTTGGATAGTAATAGACTAAGACAATGTTCCTACGTTTCGTAACATTAGGATCACATCTGAAGGCTGTACAAAGAAGTTACTGTATCATAATTTCAAATATACAAACAATTAAATTGATCACGTAAAATCTTTGCCTGTAGCTTCTTCACATTCAATTATAACCAAAAAAACCCTCCCAAAGGTTGCTAGACTAGTATCCTTAAATTCTCTAATAAGTGAAATAAAGTTTTTAGCATGATGAACATAACTTCACTTGCCAAAAATAGCTTTCCTGTGCCCCTGCCTCCTCCTCCCCCAAAGCTTGACTATGAAAGAAGCCAAGAGCCTTGACAGAAATTGATGGGTTTACTCATGCCCTCAAATGCGTCCTGTATCAGGAGATCGTGTTAGGAAATGCATGCACTTCTATAAAAAAACACAAAACTATTCTATCTTCCACACAACATCATTCCAGACAGTCTGCAATGAAACGTACTGATCATATACAAGATATTTGAATTAAGCAGTTTCAGGACGGTTGGTGGCTGCAGCTATAACCATTTAATTAGTAGTTAGGTGGAATGAAGATTACAGAGAGCTCATGAAATATTCTCACTGTGTTTAAGTTAAAACAAGTCTTTGGTAAAGTAAGTTCAGGTGTGTATTTACAATAAGACTTCTCTGTTCTTAATGAATCTCTCCAGTAAATCAAGCAAGTTACACCTACATTGTCTGCTCAGACTTAAATAATTTTCCATGTAAACAGTTTTTGCTGTTTGTGACACTGATGAAACAGCCTGAGACAACTTGTGCTGTAATATGCAATTCAAGTTACTAATTATTTTATATGAATTCAGACGTAACATACACACTTTTCTAATAGTAGGCTAATATTTTTCAAGTTGCAAAAATGTCAACTTTCCAAAAGAGAAAAAATAAACCAAAAAACAAAGTATAAGACTACATAACGTGCCTACATTCTTCTGTAATTTAAAAATACTTTCCATACACTTCACACTTCATTTAGCTTTATTTTGCAGTCTTGCTCTTTCAAGAGCAACTACTCCCTGTTCAGTCTAGACCCATGCGTGAAGAAGCGGAGTATTTTCTGTGTCTCTGCTTGGAAAAACAGAGCTTTCATGAAAAGGCAAGTTCATTTCTAACTGTTTGTCCTGGTCAAATGCCAAGAACTACAGAACACTCCTAGGTATGCCCTGTTAATGGCCAGAGCGTGCTTGCCTTACTTAAGACTATGCACTAACTTGCTTTATTTCTCATTCACTTTCTAAAGGAAAAAGTGAGCAATTCATTAATCAACATGTTAATTGGATAAGAAAGACTCTCACCTCCACGATTTCAGTGCTTGAATACCTCGTCAAAATGTGCTCTGCTGGATGTACCACTGAGACTTGTATAAACGTATTCAGCTTCCGATCACGGGTAGCAGCCACTAGACCCTTGCATGCTGGAGACAGTACAAAAGAAAAATAAAATACTCAGAAGAAAACCCTGGGAAAACTCTGCCACAGGCACAGGACAAAGCAGACCACACTAGCTCCAGATCAAATCTCCAGAGACAAGCCGATTTAACAGAGGAAGTACCTTGGAAGTAACTTACAGAAATAGGAAGTCACATGCTGCAGAACTCAACTGAGATTTCGTTTCCACTAAAAATACTCACAGCTTCTGCAAAGCTCCCTGCCAGAGGCTCATCAGCTCCAGTATATGAATGCGCGCGCACATACCCAGACACTCGCACACGTTGGGATAGTGGGTAATTTTACATAAGCATTCATTTGATTTGCCTCAAAATCTTAGCAGCCTGAAATGATCATCTCTTTTCTGTCAATTCTCACAGTATATGGCCACTTGAAAGACATTCTAAACCAGTTAAATGCTATCAGTCATTAGACTGGTTTATATAGTCTGACACCGCATTACCAAGTTTTTACTAGAACTAAAAGAGAAAAAAATCTACATACCTAAAAGCAGACAGCAAAATAACCAACTCGTCAGTGACTGGCATACACACGAAAAATGTAATTGTACTCTGGCTATATGACATCATTGTTAAAACTCATTTTACTTGATAAATATGGAGCAATCCCATTCTTGTTTAATAATTCGTTCTTAACCTGGGCTTATAGTCATGCAGATGGTTAAGTTCACTCAGACTAAAATACCTCAAAGCCTTCTGGAAGAAAAAAAAAGGGGGGGGGGGAAGGGAGGACGGTGAAAGCACCAAGGAAGAAAAAAGGAGGGAGAAGAAACAAAAGCACAATTAATTGCTTTGCATAGAGGACATGTACTAACAGGGCATTGGCTCAAAAGCAAAACCCATCCACCTTACATTCGGTAACGAACACACAACAGTGAATACTGCAACAAGATTTATCCAGTGTTTTCTGTATTGCTTAAAACTACTCTAGGATCCTAGAATCCTGGGGGAAGAAAAGAAAAGCCTATGGCTTCGGAGAGGCTAATTGTCAAGAAATAGCTAGGGACATTTTCTAGTAGTCACTGCCAACCAGGGGCTTCCTCAAGTGCAGCTGACCTTTAACTTTCTAAAGGTGAGGCAGATTATCCTCACAGTAAGCAAACCTGGTCTGATGAGAAGGCAAGGAAAGCTCTGATGCACACAAAAGGCCAACTCAGCTTGGTTTGTACTTTTTTCTCCCCCTTTGGGCTTGCACCTGCTGATTGAGAATTAAATAAAAAAAACTGTCCAAAGGTGTTTTTTTTTTTTTTTCCCTACTCTTCCATAATGGTTTAAAAGAGAACAAGAAAACAGTTAAGTCCAACCTTCCACTTAAATCTAACCCTCATGGAATATTTTGAAGTTTCTGCTTTTGCACAAATTTCCAATGAAATCTGTCGAGTCTCAAACTAACCTTATCATAATTTGGCGGTAAAAGTAGGATAACAATAAAGGTTTGTGCACGATGGAGTCTTCATGAGGTAGCACCAGACTTGAATAGCAAGCGATTCTTTACCTCTAAGGCTCACCATATTATTGAAAATACTCTAAATATCAGTCACATCTGATAGGACCAGCAGAATTATTTCAGTATATTTACTAAAAAGCACTTAAAGCACAAAAGGTTGGGCAGACACCTGCCACTTTGAACAATAACCTTTCTAAAGCTCATCGCAAGACCCTGAAATAACAGTCTGCCAGCAAACACACGTGGCATAATGAATTGGTACCAAATCACCAGAACTTCCACCTACAGCCATTGACACCCAAAAACCTGGTCTTACGCCACCATCCAATCCTTAAATGGCTGTTCCACTCTGTAATCCTGCTTTCAGAAGGCAGCACATTAGGACGTGCTGTTTCAAAGGAACAACAAGAGAGCTGATGTTCACTACCAGAACCTGGAACACCAACAAACATTCAGTGAAATTTTCCACGGCCATCACAAACAAAGGCTAGCAAGCGCACATTTCAGTGGACCTCCAAAGATGACAGGAATATATAAGAAGATAAACACAGAAAAAGCCAAACTTTGTGGGGAAAAAAATAAAATAAAATACAGAGGCTCTAGCAAGAACCCTACAGCTGAAGTCTTGTAGAAAGTACTAGTGCATGGTGAACAAAGGTAAATCCCTCAATAAATGAAAGCTTGATTTACCTGTGGGATATCTCAAAAACATTAACCAGATAGGACTAAGTTTTCTATCAGCCTATTTGTACAAGCTTTTATGCTATTGAAAAACTTTAAAAGATAGGAAGAAGACTGTACTAAGTGGTCACCATCTTGGTGATATCTGAGCACAGGAGACCATTCATTTCTATGACTGTAAGGAAACCCAATCAGTAAATCATTTCCTCGTAAACAGGCAGCCTAGCAACATGATCTGGAATTTTACTGGATACAGTTGACGTGAAAATAATTCATCTGCATACCTCCAGTTGGGAGGATCAGCACAAAGTACCACAAGCCTCTGGGAGCCCCCAGTGCAGAAAGATAAATGAAATAAAAATGAAACACTCATTTACTGTGCTGACAGTTATTTGTGCCTACTGTGACATGGGGCTACTGCTGCTCACAGCCACCCTTCAGTCAGAGAAGATCCTCAATAAGATGATCACTGGCAGAGAATAGAAGATTTGGAGTGACACAGAATGTGTCAGTTTGGGCACTACAGCACATCACTTCCCTTAAAAATGCCCCGAATGACATGTTAGAAAGAAGCCCTTACGTTTTGTTAAGCTGATACCAAAGAATAGGAGAAGTTTGTTGTATCTTACTCACATCCTGGTTAGTTATACAGCCCCGCTTGGGATTACTGCCCCTTGAACTATTTTACAGGCAGCACCTCTGACAATCTTAAGTCTTCCCAAAGAAACAGGCAACACTCTTTGGACAGGTTTAACATTACATGGCGGTGCAATAAAACACAAGCTGGATGCTCTGAATTTAAATAGATCTGTTGAATGTGACTGACAAGTTATTCAAAAATAAACGGATGAAAACACAAATACGAAATGCAGAGCAAGGCTGTTTTCTTAACACAGTGAAAGCAGGTAACCTAACATTAATATACTTCACACTATAACCTACATCCAAACAGACCATATACTAAGGTCACACTACTTCTCAATACTTCACTATGCTTGAATTAATTCTGGAAAAACTCATCAACAAAACTCAGGGAACCGAAGTGACAGCTTGTACTTACATGCCAAAGTTATATGAATCTACTCATTGTGACTGTTGACTCAGTGTGTAAAAGCCTGAGTCATCCATTCCTCTGGTGATCCCATCTCGGCTGAGCCTACCAGTGTACAATGAATGTTTAAGGAAGAACTGCATTAGGAATAATTTATGTTTCCGTATCAACAAAGAACAAGTTAAGATAGCAGGAAGAAACCATTCCTCTATGTAACAAACAAAGAAAAAGAAGGAAAAAGACAGCAAGGGAATCACTACGTGTGAACAAGATAAAAGGCTAAATGGAAACAGCATTTTGGAATACGTTTTCAAATATACGTTTATGTATTGTGCAAAATGCTATGGTCTACGTATAAAATACCATTTAAAATACCTTAAATCATAAAACATTTAATCATTGGTATCATTCAACACTTATTTCTAAAGAATAAAAGCAAAGTGAATATTAATTACTGTTAATTACTGTTTCATTTTCACTGCTGTAGCTGTTCTATGATTAAAGCTACAAAATTATTCACAAATCCCAGTAAACAAGTGCTCCTTCTCTACCAGTCATGCCTATACATTGTCACACACGCTCTGTTACCACGCACACAAGCTGTGTGTGCAGGAAACACAAGCTGGGTAAGAAGATGTTTGCTTCCTGACTTCTACCCCGTGCAATATTTCCCTGATATCCCTCACACAAGTACTTCATGATGCACACTGCATGCTGCTGGCTGCATTCTTCATCCTTCTCCACCTGTGTGCACAACGCATGCAAAGACAACACGAGGGAATGACTGGTTACTGCTTGGCCAGAACCAAACTATGCTGCAAGCAGCAGAACCTTGCTTCATGTTTTTAGTGACAGAGACATGGTAGAGGGAGAATTTTCTGAAAACGTTACTGGTATAGAACAGAGAACAGGAAGAAAGTCTAAAAAATATACACTAAAGGAGAAAGGGAGCACTAAAGGAGAAATAGTCTGGAAATTACTCAACTACCTTCCCTGGAACTACAATTATTCTGACCAGGTGTTCAACACGGCTCCAAGCCGTGAGTCCACTGGAGCCAGAAGAAATGAATCTGGCAGAGAAATGCGCAGATGCAGCATCTCCCAGAACTGAAAAAGCTCCAGCAGCTGCAACAAGCTACATGGGCAGAGACCAAGACAGATATCCTCTGCTCAGAGTTGTTTGGGAGAGAAGCCAAGGACTAGACCAAAAATTGGAAAATAGCATTGACTTTGCTATGTTTGTACATGTTGGACAGTGTGGGAAATAACACATTGGTGAACGTCTTACCAATCTAAGGATTCACAGAGTCCATGTATTAGCCAACATTGTAATTAGTGAGGCAGCTTTTTCTCTAACCAGTGGCAGAAACAACCCAATTTCCCATGACTTCATTCCTTCCCATTTTCCAAACCCAGACAGATGCCAAGGGGCTGCCAAGGGAGAGGCATTAACCACTATCCCCGTTTTCTCCACAGCATGCTATTTTGTATGCACTTAGAACAGAAGATCAGCAGGATCTGAAGATAAGTGGCATGGGAGAAGCCTGTGTCTCACATAGACATATATATGTGAACATCATGTTCAATTATTTTTTTTCCATTTGATTGGTATTACAGCCGCATTACTATCCCAAAGCAACTTAGTTTATAAATAGTAACATACAGCCTGTCTTTATAGGCTAATTAACTGAGACGCAGCGACTCCTTAGTGGGCAAAAGGACACATTAACTAAGAGCACTGCACAATCAGACTTGTGCAACGTGTAACAGTGAAGCGTACATTTTATTTTCCTCCACCCCGGGGGTGGTATAAGAGGAGAATGCGCGCAAAGCTGCTGCTCCAGCCTCCACTGAACACACACCGCTAACCAAGGTTGGTGACAAGATAACTCCAGCCAGGCACACAAAGGCTTCAGAATAATCCCAGAATAATCCAATTTCTGAATCTACAAGAAAACTTTGGCCATATTTGATGTAGGATTGTAAAGGCAACTGCAAGAGGGAAAAGAACAGGAGAGAAATGCTTCCTCTGTACCTCAAAACACGCCTGAAAGCAACCGAGGCAAGTGTTTGAGGACTGCTATTAACTCAGAATGGTGTTAATGACCACCTCATCAGCTAGTGTCCCACAATTAGTTTTGTTTTGTTTTTCTTAATCATAAATACTACTAACTGGTTATCCTGTTTATGTGCTGGCAACAATGCTTCAGTTTACTGGTGGGTAAGAACACCTCTACCTAGGGATTAGAAAGAACAGACACCCACACTACAATGAAGTTACTCCCCCAGCAATTTGCCATGGGGACTCCCAGTGAAATTCACAGCATAACCCTGAGTATTAAGGAAGGAGCGTCTATAGAAATGAAGATGGTATTTGGATCATGCATCCAAGTAGAGCTCCATTGATTTTTACCTAAAAAGAAAAGCTCTAAGATCACATTTCCTGTCTCTGAGAATGAGAGCCTTGTGTATGAAAATAAAACACCTATCTGTTCTCTGCAATGTACAGCTGGTTCCTAAAGTAACCTAGCTGTATCACAAGGAAATGCACATACATAATACAGCTAAGTATCCTTCAGGGATGCTTGTAATTAACAGTGGGAATAAAATTTCTACCAACAGTCCAAGGAAAAAAATGAGATGTATTAGACAAAACAAAGATATCTATGAAATTTCTACAAATACAGGTTTAAAAAAAGCAAAACAATATTAGCAATACTTACTGTAAGTAATATCTCACTATGCTATGTAGAAAAACATCAACCATTACCCACCTAATTTGCAGCTTATTTAATACAATTATTCAGGAATTATTGAAATAAGATAGAAACACGGGCTGCTGGGAGAAAGCGCTGTACGCTGATGGGATAAGTGATCATGCCCAGGAGTCAAGATGCAAGCTGTACTCAAGCCATTTGCATAGGAAATGATAAGACTGGTTGGAATTATCACTGAATATCTGAAGTGTTGAATTTCAGGACAAGTTCTGCCCACTCTGGGTTTTGCAGTACTAAAGAAATGTCAGTTTGCATTTTGTGTTTTACTCTAAGTTTCATGGTGGAATAGAGCATCAAGTAAGGAACTTATGAACCGTATCCTACTTTCTCCAAAAAGCTAAAATAAATGCCAAGGCTTAGACCATAACTTCACACTGCTGATACCAGCAGCAATAATAGTCATTTCCTGAGCGTGGGTTTCAATTCTTCTGACGTGTTAGAGCAGGCCTTTTTCATACTCCTTCCTTACCATTCAGCCTAGACAACTCCAGTTATTTATAGAGCATAATTATGATAGATGCAAGAAACTCAGGAAACTGGCTGACTGGATCAATGTACAGCTCACAGGCGTTGTATTGTCACTGAAGAAGGGAGTGTGTGATTACTTGTGTTAACCACCCATTCTGTGCGACTTACATTTGGGTTGTGCAGTTAATCCGTTACTAACTTGTTAGATGATCTGCTCCAACACATACATTGCTAGCAATCGCACACCTCCAGCTACATTTACAGTCATTTGTAACTGACTTCTGCTACCTCTATGTTCTAGACTCATCTACACAATGGCAAGGTCACAGAAGTCATTTTCTAGCTTTGCTCAGAACAGCTGGTTTCTTAAGTCATGAAGCAGAGAATAAACTGCTCTGGATCTGTATTTTTCATCACCTTTAACTTTGGAAACTCAAGAGTACCTTTTTCATACAGTGCCATATTCAGTTATAAAAGCGTAATTGTTTGAAAAATATTACATTTCCTTATTAAGCACACTGTGCATATAATAGTACAGTTCTCAAATGCTGTAGTAGTCTAGAGCCAGCAAAGCAGAGCTTTTGCTCATGTTTTCGGTTTTTAGTTATCATCTATACCTTCTGTCCAAAGCTACTCTGATTGTGGCACTGCCTATTAACAGTATTTTTGCTCTGCCCTGAAGGTGACTTCAGTTCTGTGGTGATAGCAATGAGGAAAGGGAAAAAAAAATGCTTGAAAACAAAAAAAATTGGTATGCATAACTACATTCCGAAGTATATTTCATATCAAAATCAATTTTGATAAGAATCCACTGCTATTCTAAGGCTGAAATTTATTTTGGCATTGTTGGCATTTTAGAATGCCACAGAAATGTTCAAATGTCTGGGAAACAGAGTTAAATACCACTTCCCCTTTCACCTTTTCCCAATATTGTCATATCAAGTATCTAATTAAGTTAAAAAAAAAAGTAAACTTGCTGTAATTTCATATTTCCCACTATCCTAAAAATAGTGATTACAAGTTTAAGCACCAGCTAAAGCATTAGAAGAACAGCAAATAATAGAGACTTCCTTTTTTATTTTAACTATGAATTTCTTTATACTGTAAGCTCACAGCAAGTGTCTCTAACCCGTTACAACTTCTCCCAGATTTTGTAAATAGATTCTGCTCATTCCTAACTTTCTCCATCTTTGCAGAAATTTATAAATTCACAAAAATATATCAGCAACACTACCAGAATATTAAAAGAAACAAAGTACCAAATCTCTTCCATGGGAAGTTTTCAGTCAGCCCCATCTCTTTTTATTATAGCAGCGTACATGGCTTACTTTGACATAAGCATTATTACAGTGCTATACCAGTTGTCAAATGAAACATTGTGCGGTTTTGATCCTCAGTGCACGGTATTACTTTACAATGCTGTAGAGAGAATCTTTTCCCCCTAATATATAAAGAAAATGCAGCTGTTCTTTGTCCTTACTCTAAATCCATGCCTTCACATGCATCCTTATGATGTATGTTCATGCTTGGTGAATAAAGAAGCTTCCCTTCCAAAATAAAGCACTGCAATCAAGCAACACAGAGTCCAGTGACTATGGCAGACAACAACCTTCAAAAAGGTACTTGGAAAACAACATGAAGTCTTTTAGTGAGCTTCTTCACTACAGTACAGAACACAACTGCTCAAAGGAGCTTTAATTAACTGAGACACACTCGATTCTAAATAGAAATCAAGCTACAGGAAACCGGACTTCAGCACAGACTGATCCACCCTGCTTCCTAAGGACATTGTACAGCCTGTGCAAGACTTTAGGATCCCACAAGTACACTACTGTGATCACCCAAGGTAAATGACGTTGACATGGACTTGAGTACACCTAAGCAATAGTGCACTTTCAGTGGCTACCATAAAGGATGCCTCTTTCCTGAAGCCAGCTCTCTCATGAATTATCTGGAAGCCAGCTATGCAGCCATAGCCCTTTAGCCCACAAGAAACCGCTAGTGAATACCATATTCATTTCTTCTTCAAATAATAATGTTACATAATAAATGTATGAAGAAATATTAATTAAGGGGTAAAAGAAATCTTCATTTATATCTGTAGAGTTATCTCCTGTGGATCTGAAATTTTAATCCAGAATGAAGTAGGTATTGCTGCTCTTCACCACAATGGGAGCACACTCATCTTAAAGTTGAGAAGACTGCTAACCCATTTTAGTTTTAAAATAAGTTCATTCAGAGTCTCTACAGGCAACAATCCTAACCTTACCAAGTGTTAAGAATTCTAGTGTTCAAACAATGTTAGGACCAAATTCCTCTGAGTTCATCAAAATGAAAACCCGTTCTCATCCAAACCCTCAGAAATCAATCTTAAATGAAACAGAGAGTATGTCTGATTGAGTTGTCAGCTCTAACTTGTTTTGAGCATCTAAACCATATTTCACAAGATATTCAGGCTTTTTTTTTTTCATTTAGTTCAATTTATCTCATTTCAGCTTTATACTTCACATAGCTGGGAAGAACCACACTTAAAACATGGCTAATCACAAAAATTTAAGTGTTCATAACAGTACTAGAAACTTTATTATCAGAGGGTGCGAGCAAAACCATGAAGAAAAACATTTTTTTAAGTATTTTGTTTGTTTTGAACCAAGTCCTTCCAAGCACCTCAGATAGCCTGGTGTGCTTGTAACAGCCACAGCAGCCATGCTGCATCCAGCTTCATATGGGATTTTGCAGCGCTTCAAATATAAATCCAATTCTACCAAGGCCCACAGGGGGACTTCATTTTCAAGTCAAATCTCACTGTAGAACATGCATTTCAAAACCTCCAAAAATAAGTACATCTATAACTAATGTGTTCAAAAGGAGAGGATGACTTCAGTCTTTGATTAATTAGATATTTTTCTTTTCATAGAACTTCTGTTCCCACATATGAGGATTAAAAAAAAGTCCACTGGGAGATGTTTTATAACATGAAAGTATTATCACAATTATTTCTATAGGCATATTTAGAGATGTATTTAACAACTGCCATTTGAAAGACAAATGTTCAGTTAACACAGTGCAGTACCATTAAGAACCATAGAAGAGCTATCGTGCTTTGAGTAATTTTAAAAGGTTCTGTTAATAATTATTGGCCTAGCAAAACCCAATTGTTTCATGGCTGTTTAGTTATTACCATTCTGCACAACAAGAGGCATGAACTACACAACTACTGTAATCTGTAAATGATTTCTTTGCTATTTGTCTCCTTAATTATCTAAACCCTTTTGGAATTATAAGGTGACTATCTTCAAACAGAAAGACACACGAGGAAAGAGATAGGAGGAAATCTCCAGAGAACTCTTCACTAAGTGTTTTGCAGACTGGGCTACAGATTAGAAAACACCAACTGCAAAAAGCAACAGCAAGAAGTCAAGAGAAAACTCACAAAAAGCCAGACAGCCACAAGTGGGTTTTCAACAGAGTACTCTAAGCCTTCACACACCTGAGCCCATCTCAGGCCCTGTCACAATTTGCAAACCCCACACCTATCTTGACAGTCTCAGGCTGGCAGGTAGTGGCAGGACACAGCTGCTAGTCCACACTCCACAAAAACATCACTACTGATTTCTTTCACAACACACCCAGCGGGAAGGCTGAAGGAGAAATGGTGCCAGTGTCCCCTTTTAATTCAGTAAAAGTACTGGACCAGAAAGAGGTCAGATGCAGGTCAGATCCAGGTTTATTGTTCTGCATACCTCTACTTTAGCAGCTACAAACAACAGAAATTCATCAATTATCACTCAAGAGAAAGCGCATACAAGTAGACCTTCAAATCTTCCTCTTGAAGACATCCCACCTTGATTAGAAAAACAAACACACACACAGAAAGAAAGGAAGAGTTACTGCCAGCAGGGGTAGAGGGAACCCAAGTAGGAATCTGAAAGCCAATTTCTGTATTTTACATTAAATTGTCACTCACTTTGGGTCAAGGGCACAGCCACTGTTCCCTGAAGAGACTCCAGAACTCGGGGCCAGCCTACCCAGGAAAGGACTTTAATCATTAAGCAGTCATCCTCAGCTTATTTCTCTTGCACTCAAACTCATCCTCAACCCTTATGAGTGGAAAAAGGGGGAAGAGTTTCGGTTGAGAGTAAGAAGTGTCCATTTGAATTTTACTCCTGGCCAACACTGCTGTAAATACATCGAGTAAACATTTTTTGCTCTGTTTGCATTTTACAAGCATTCCCACTAGTAAGTCTCATCTGTGAGAACATACAGGAAAAAAAAAAAATCTTCACATGCAAATATACAAAACAAGCATTAGAATGAACACTGATCAGCTAGTATCCCAGGCCACACCCAAAGAACTTTTAATTTCACATTTGCTCAACTACCTCTGGTTCCAACTTGCTCCTTGCCCAAGAAGCAAAATCATTCATGCTGGTGTCATACCCTTATCTGAAGCACACTAAACGTACCATAAAATATTTATTAACAAAGCAAGAGTTAAAATTTAAAACTGCTAAAGTTCAGATGGATTACAATTTTTGAAGCTTAATTTCAACATAATTATAAGAGGTGGTTTAGAGATCCTGAATAATTTCTAGATCAAGGCAACAGATACCTTAGTATCACCATATGGTACAGAACATTGTGATAGTCAATTGCAAACCAGTCAACTAACAGCAAGCTCTGAAGAGCACCCAAAATCCTATCTCCAAGTTACATGACAAACGTCTGTCACAGAGATCCCACAAATATTTTCGTTAAAAAGGACCTCTTGAGCTCCAGTCCAACATCCATGTCTACGCAGGGTGATCTACAGCAGGTTGCCTAGGACCACAGTCAGTGAGGTTTTGACCATCTTCAAGGATGGAGACTCAACAGCCTCTCTATGCATCCTATGTTATGCTGGGTCAACCTCACAGTAAACAAACAAAAAAGTGGTGTTTTTGTTTTGTTTGTTTTTTTATTATGATTGATTTTTTTGTGTGTTTTAACTTGCATCCATTGTCTCTTCTTCACTGAGCAGAAGAATCAGGCTCCCTCATCTCCACTGTCTCCTTCCAGTTATTTATACACCTTGATAAGATCCCCTAGACCTCTCTTCTCCAGGTTGAAAAGTCCCAGCTCATGGGATATGATGCTCCAGCTCCCTTAATCATGAATGTTACGTCTTGCTTCCTAAATTATTCCAATAATTCTGTCCAATTATTCAAAAACAATCTCTTTCTTGTACCTACCCAGCAGAACTCCCAGAATCATAAGGGGCATTGGACATCAGCAGAGAAAGCTAACATTTCAGCCACTGAAGCACTAAGAAAAAAAAATTGTATACATAGCAAAGATTGCTTAAGAGCCATTTTTATTAAGTAGAACTACAGTTCAAAATTTTACAGCTACCTGATTTTGTAGTTTGATGCAAAAAAAAAGCCCTTGGTACCAGTAAGAAAAGTGTAGTTTTAAAGGATTTTTAAAAAATGTAGATTATTCTTAGTAATGCAAACTGCAGAGTAGACTAACATTCATCACTGAAAATATTCTGCAAGCACTCTGTGCCTTCTAAGCTTCTCTGACAACAGCAGAATAGTTAAAAAAACAAAAACAAAAAAAAACAATTATGTCCTAAACAGTTAAAAAGAGGTTGGGAAAGGTTGGAAGAAGACAGAAGTGTCAGGACTGCCATCCAAAACTCTGTTGTGGGTAAGCAAGTCTTACAGAGCTTTCTGTAAGAACAAAGAACACCTCATCCTGAGTTGGCTCATTGCTCTCCGTGTATAAATGTCTGCAAAACAAATTATTCCCAGTAAGGATCTAAATAGCCCTCTGCATTCAGATCTGTTTCCTGCAACCACAATCCAACCAGTTATGGACCTACCCCTTGTTATGTGTCAGAAAGGGCACATCACCATCAGGTCATAATAAGAGCTGTACCTTGCAGACATGCTGGTCACACCACGGGAGAGTGGGCTGACTGCCAGCCTCAGCTAGGAAGATGTTGCCCAGGAATGTTGTTTCCACAGCAGAGAACTACTAGGCAAGCTGTCATCGTCCCCTGCCCAGCTCAGCCACCCGACCACACGCACTTCTTCCACTCACTCTACTCCATCAGTCCAGCACCCTAAAGGTGTAACAGACCCCATGCATGCACACCCACACCTCTCCCAAACCAAGGCTCAGTGCATGAGATCTCAGTGGCCCAAGTGGAAGTCATCCTAGAAAGTCTGAAGAGAGTCACTTGAGAGAACGGGGTTCAGAAACTGAACTGGGAAGAGTGCATAAATTGGCAAGACAAACAGGAGAAAAGTACGCACAGTAGGTGATGTATTTTGGGGAAAAAGCAGGAAGAGAAAAATATTAAGGAAAAAAGAACAGCATATGCCTAAAATAACTTCTCTTTAGCTTAATGATCTTTAATCGTACATTGTAACGAAGTAGTTTAAAAATACCCTGGAAACACAAGTTTTCAGTTACATCGGAATAATTTAAAAGTTTATGTCACGTTCACTAGAACGCCTAATACTTTAGAAATCAAGCATTAAGCCTGTAAAAATACTAAGGGACAAATTAAGGTACCTACTGAGCTTTTTTTTTTTTTTAAATACCTAAGTGACAAATTAATAAGCCCAATTTTGACTGAATCACATCAAATGTCTACCTATATCAATAAATTCTTAAATAACTTACTCTTTTCCTAAGTAACTTTCAATAAGCTTCACAAGTTACCATAAAGGTTTCTGATTCTTCGAGTATTTTAGCTGAGAAGCTAGAAGTAGGTCAGGAGAACAACATGAGTATCCACATAAGGGTAAGAAGTGGGGTAGATAAACCCATGCTAAGACTGAGCTGTTGTAGTTCCTCTGTTTCCAGCACCCAGCCTCACTGTGGCACTGAGCTAGTATTCAGCCTCACCGAAAACTTTAGAGCAGCAATTCAGCCTTACTCCTTAGAAATTCTGGATAGAAAAAAAATTTGAAATACAGGAATCAACATTTTTCACATCTACAAGAATGTGTGAGGTAGACAAATGTACCATTTTCAATACCAAGAAGAAACATTTTACTGAGAAAGCTATCAGTTTTATTAAAGGTCTGAAAAAGAAAGGTCCTCCGTACTCTTATCCTCCTCATTCCATGGCCATATAAGTTCAACAATTTTCTATCTCTGGCACAATTTCAGAATTTGTACATTTCTGACAGAATTTAATCCTATTATCTGTTGCATCACTTGAGCATGGTTGATAAAATCCTGTCTCTCAGAACAGTTAAAATCCACAAAAACCTTTCAAGTGTTAAATAGCTTTTAAAATTCAGGTATCTACAAACTCCTCTCTAAGCAGATTAGCCGTAACTACTCAAAATTTATCTCTAGATACATTTATGTCACAACATGTGAGAGTCACTGTGGTATAAACTTTATTCTATTAGATTTAAAAGAAAATGCTTCTCTTAGTCACATCCCTGATTGGTACACGTTCGTATTTACACGACTGTCATCTCCTTTTGCCTGGTAGCTCAAGGAAAAAAAAAAATATGAAAAGCAAAAGCTTCCAGAAACAGGAGATACTTAAACATCATAGAACAGAACAAAACTGCCTGAATACAGTTTGCACCTGGGTTTACTTATATCAATACCCCAAAACATCCTCACACTAATTATGACTCCTATTAGGATGTTAGTGGTTGCTCTGCTCCATCACACCAAATGTGCTGAATCAGTATGATCTACCTGACATTAGTGGCTCATCACGTGCTCTGACCCACTGCAGAGCAAGTACACATCCCTGCACCTAACCCACCACGGTGAATAAGTGCCACATAGCACGAAGTAATACAGAATTTTAATCTCTCTAACCTGCACAAACTGAATTTAAAGAAGTCGTAAGTGCTTCGCAAGTATCATTAAGTAGCAGTGGATATCATCAAGTTGGAAGCATATCCATGACCACTTCTATAAAGAATTACTTATTAACACAAACTAAGTAGACAGAGTTAGCAAAAATGACTAATGCTATACTAAACATAATGGGTTGTCAGCCATGAAACATTTCCATGTATGGAATAGATATCTTTCTCTAATCATATTCTACACAGAAATATATATAATATATATTCTCCCTATACAATATATATTTTATATATTTATTTCTATATATAAATACTAATGTTATAAGGGAAAACTTTTCAGATTTTCTCAACATGTGAGGAACAGGCAGACCCATAGCTGAACAGCTTCCCAAGTTTCACTACTGAAAATTTCAGAGTCTCTGCATAATCAGCAATATAATTGAGATTAATCTTTAAAGACTGTGACAGCACTCTGTTCTCTGGCTGCAATGCAAATTAAGACAATCCCCACCCCAAAGAGCTAAAAGTCTAGATTTCCAAAATTACAGCAGTGCCTAAAGATACAGATTTGAAAAACTGGCCTCATTCTCCAGAACTCAAACGCAGCATTATCCAGAAAAACTGAATAAGGATATGAGTTTTTGAAAGGAGTATGGTTTGCAGTTTCACGGTGTTGTTTTATTTTTTTTATTATTATTTGTTTGGTTGGTGTTTTCCCCCCCCCCTTCACTTTCTGATTTTTTTAATTTTAAATTTCCAGTATAGAGAACATATTCTTGAAAGATGGTTTAATGTAGTGAACACTGTATACTGGTACTGTACGTTACGTGGGGGTGGGAGGGAAGGGTGGCAGAACATAATGAATGAACTAATACGACAGAGAAATGGAGAATGCAGGTTGGCACTGCCAAGTGGACTGGGACAACGTTCTACTGGAATGAGACCGAATATGTTCATAACAGATGAGTCAGACAAGACTAAAAGGTGGCAGTGTTTTAAAGGGAAAACATCAATACTTTTTTTTTCTTTTAATACTTCAACAGTGACATTATGATTACCTCACTACATCAAAACTGTCTAAAATTACCAAGTCATACTGGTAAGATTCAGCCAGTGTTGGCAACACCATTGATAAAGATATCCCTTTTTCTTGGACAGGGTAGGAGGCATGTAAAATTCAGGAGTGTTGCTGTACTTTTAAAGAGACTTAAAATGACAAAGGAGCAGAGCTTGAGAAAGCTGTCTATAAAAAAAACAGTTCTTTCAGTTGGGCAAGGGCTATGACAACCCCAAAAGCTTTGTCAAAAGCTGACAAAGTACTGTGGGAGGACAGGTGGATAAGGAGGATGTGGTATCTTGGCAAATCCATCCTCAAATCACTTTTCAGCAGTGCTCACAGAATGCCCGCATATCATATAGAAAGCTTGTTTTGAGTTCCACAGAATGAAAGAAAACACTAAGGAGTTTACTCTCCTCCCTAAGTGACTGAACATCACTTAGCTCTAGGCGACACCGCTTATTCATTTGATCAACGCACATCATCCTGCTCTATCACGAAACACTGCTGAAAAGGAGAGGACAGCATGACATGAAAGGTGAAAGGCATTCACTTGCTTGGAACTCTTCTGGTTGCACTTCTTGCCTCAACAGCACACAAGTCTCTTATCTCAAGTTCACCTGTGTAAGGTGGGAAAAAACCTCCAAGGAGTTACTTTTAAAACATGGCAACTCCTAGTGACAAAACCACTCAAAACATGCCCATTATACTAGGCCTGAAATTGGTACCTCTTTGGAAAGGGTCTTTTGTGTCTAAGTTCATTGTAGCAATTAGGACTTGCTAAGAATAAAATGCATTTTCAGCATCTTATGATGTAGTGCAAAAGCCCCAAAACAGCCTGAAACCCAAACAAGCAGTTCCCAGAAGAAAAGAGAGGATTCCTTCCAATCATATGACATCTTTGCTACTTAGTTGTTCTGTGCAAATTAACTCATTCTTCATCTATTTTGTTACTGGGATGAAGCAGAATCCCAATACTGAGTTTTACAGTAACCAGGAAAAAAACAGGAAAACACACCTGAGTAGGTCATTGGGTAGAAAGAAATTGTATAAGATCAGAACAAATTTGTATTAAATTCAGAATAAATTTGTATTAAATTTAAACTTTTAACCAAAAAAATCAAGTTTTAAGACAGCAAAAGCATAAACCTGCTCTTCATGTGACTATTAAACTAATTCGATTCACATGGCCTTTAAAACAAAAAGGAATAAAAAACCTAGAGCATACAGTGACACTTGGATTCATAGAAAAAAAGATCACTTCTCTTTTTACATTTTCTCAGAATGTGATGGTTTTCTTTTTCATTTGACTAATAAGAAACTATTAGTCACTTAACTGAAAAACCGAAAGCTGAGTTACGTGGGAAATTCTGCTAGAATCAGGAGTCTGATTCCAAGCTTATGGTGTTGATAAAACTAGTATTTTTGCTCATTACTCTTCTAGGAACAGCTGCTGCCAAAAAAACTCCAGATTATGTTTCTGAATTGGAAAACAACGTTTGGTCATGGTCTTTGAGCAGCACTGATGTACCATTTAGGTTCAGTATGCAGAGTTTAATCTGCTTCAAGACCTTTTCCAAGAGATGCCGTCACACTACTACCCTGGGAAAAGGAAAAAGACAGTAAAGAATTAAAAAAAAATAGTTATCTGTGTTCACAGGTAGACAGCTCATGTATCAACACAACACTTGGTAAAATGGAAATATAAATGCCCTAGAAAATTTATGTTTTTATCCTTTCAGCTCCTTGGTTATGTTTTCTATGAATTGTGTGCTATTTAATGAGATTTTGAAAAAGGACATAACCAAGACTTACATACTTTGAAAAGTACATAGAGGTTACACAACAACAGGACAGTCCATCAAATTTCACTGCCCTAACATAGCTCCCAAGAGAGGGAAAGCTTTTGGAAATGCTGGACAGGTGCTCTCATTAAAATGAGTACCTGACTATGACTGCAACATGTGCAGAGATATTACTTTCTAGGCAGCTATCTAGACAATTATACTACACCCATAACGGTAATATCCTAAGCTATCTCCACACCTCTAATCAATTAGAGAAATTCAAGAACACTGAAATGCATCCAGAGAAATTCTACTGGACATTAAAGTGGTAATGACCTTTCCATTTAGATTTTATTTCCTCCAATGTATTTCTCCATATTAACGTCACATTCATTACTGAGCTCAGCTCTGAGCACTTTTACTACCAACTGAGCCTTCTGCCTTACTCCCTCCTTTTTCTTGAGTTTTCCTGTGCTGCTTTGTCAGTTCATCATGAAGTAAATGCGAATACCTTTAGAGATAAAAGTTCTTAGAAACTTCACAAGTGCTCACCTGTATGCATAATATAATTTATATCCCATAACCATTATATCAATGTAAGTAAGTAAGCTCATACTACAAAGTAGCTACACTGAAATCAGCATGAAGTCAGGAACCTACACCGTACGTAGTTAGATCCAGGACTCAGACTTGGATATTTTCAAAATCAGAACAGTAACTAGCAACCAAAAACAGTTAAGTCCAGAACAAACAGTATTAAAAAAAAAAACACAGTAAAAAGAGCTAACTCTGTGCACTTCAGCATCACAGGGAAGATCTTCATCAGCCTCAGTGTTTGTTAGATTGGCTTGTTACTTAGGCTCAGTATCTGTTTTTCCTCCCATTGTCCTGTTCCACCCCTCTACTCAGCACCGTGCACAAAACAAGATACAGCACCTTCCTGGTGCTTCATAAAACAGCAGACCAGACAGAAGAGAAAGAAATGACTTGAAAAGACAAACAAGTTTGAAAAAGAAAGCATCCCAACAGTTATAAGATTCAAAAAGCAGCTGTATTCCAGAAGAGTCCTCAGGAATATTAAAACAACTGAAATAGTAGCAACAAAAAATTCTTAGAAGATTTTTTTTTAACATCTACATGAAGATGGGACTCCAAAATAAAAAAAGAAATTATCAAAATCAAGTTCACTGTAAAAAATGTTGCGTGTACTGTGGTGTAATGCTCTAGTTCAGAAGAATTTTATCCTAGTAAACACCTCAGCAAAAAAAAATTTTTTTTCTTTGGTTGTTGGTTTTCATGGTGGTTTTCTTGGTGGTGGTGTTTTTTTGTTCTGTTTTGACATTTTATCAAGAAAATACTTGGCAGGGTGTTATGGATAATAAATGTAGAAAGTGAGCTACTATACCAGAACACAGGCCCTAGAAGAATTTGTACGTAATGACATGATTTCAAAATTTAGCTATCAGAACCTCAAACATTAAAGAACATTTAGATATACTGTCACTAAATAAATCTGGTGCGTTAAGACAGTATGCAAGCATTAATGAAAAGCCACATTCTATTTTAATTACTGGTGAGCTCCATTTATGAAAGTTATTTATTGATTAACTATGACAGCTCCATCCACCATGAGCGTAAAAACCCCTGAAAATAGTTGCACAACTTTTTTTTTTTTACACTTCTTCCTGCCAGGGCACATTTATCACAGATAAAAACTTTTTCTGAAGTACAGCTTATCTAATTGCCAGTCACTGTCTGTAGCACCTTCCTCCCTTCTCCAATCCCACATCAGGGTCATTCTGGGAGTTTGTTATGGCTGGAGCATTGCAATTTTACTAGCCATGCCTAAATACTCCAGTCACATCATCTACAAAAATGCTTATGGAAAGAAACAGGAAAGTTACCTTTCTAACAGAAAGGTTACAATAGCTTTTAATCATCATTATAGCATGGTAATTTCCTGAGAGAACTAGGCCTTTCTTTTGTGCCAACTTTTAAAGATTTCAGAAGTAGTCCCTACAGAAGAAAAAACACTATTCTACAACATTTTTGTACAACTGTAACCATCTAGTTTTTAAAAAAACATACAGGTAAAACTACCCAGGTATAGTTACAAGAATCTAGAAATTACTGCATCAAATAGAACGGCATCTGCCCAAAAGGGTACAGCTTTAGGGTATCTGCTTTTAAATCAGAGTTGTTACTGCCATACAAAAGCCGAGCATTACCCAGTTCAAAGGACAAGGCCACAAGAGGCAAAAGTGACAGGATGAACAAGGTGAGCGCCTGCAGTCACGCCACTGATGCCATTGTGTTTGCTGTACTGGGAGGGTTGCAGAAGGAGACATGTTTTTTGGTTAAGTTCTCCAAAGAGTGGAGTTCAATGGATTTTTATATAAAACCCTTCTTACTGTACTCTTGTTCTTTTGCTCTCTTGCACACACAGAGTGATGCAAGGGGAAAGACCAACCTGGTATGGTAAATAAACAGGAAGGAAAAAAAGATGGAAACAAAAGAAAGACTGAAGTCATGATTTCCACAACTAGAACATCCACTGCTACAACAGATCGCCCTTGCCCCCCTTACAGTTGGGCCGAACACATTTAACAGAAGTGATAGCATGGTGGTAGTAGTAGAAATTGTCCCCTCTCTCCCTCCCGAAGATTTTTACGTAGAAGATTTTTCACATTCTTGTAGAATCTTTTCAATTGTTTCTATCAGAGAAAATATAACAGATACTGAACAGCTCTAAAAGTTTCTCAGTGTACGACTATAAAACAAGATGCATATTAACAGCTTATAGGAATGCAAAAATAAGAAATTTGCCAAGCATATTTATATATTTCAGAAAATACGCAGCATATAGCATGAGATATTTCAGAAGATCTGTTATTGCCAACTGTGATTTTACTGTATACAGGAAGAGACAATAAGCAAGAAGCCTATCTATTAGTCTTATTTCTGACCAGGAATTATTGTATTTAATTCTTCAACAGCAAACGATCTCCATATTTACCAAATTTGAAATTTCAAGTTTTTGCTCTGAAAGACCAATGACAAAGTTAATAATTCACTTTTCTAAATGGTACATGCTTCACGAAGCAAATACTGTGGACCTTTACATCATACTACAACTACATCATTATTTTACTAGCTTTCTTGATTTACTCAGCCATCTTCATCATGCTGTATACCCCTGTACAGGGGGGGTGGCTGGAGCTGACGGAATACCTCCTGAAATTAAGTTATTTTACTAACTCAAAGTATAAAAAGGGAAAATTAGGCAAACATTTATATAAATTTCTGTCTCTAAAAAAAGATCAAGGCTTTTAAATAAAGGTTTGTTCTAAGGGGACGGCACTGCCATCTAAATGAAAGGTCTTTTTTAAAAGTGCATCTTAAACACACTTCAAATCAGTAACATTTCATAAACAACGTCGACAGAACTACTGGGCAGATTTTCAGCACAGTAGAGAAGTAGAGCATTTCAGAAGTCAGCAGATCTTCATACCTTTTAACCAAACAGGAATACCAAGACAGCTTTTCAAAGACACATACACAGGCAGGTCTCCTGCCTATCTTGCCTAAATGAACCAGAGTTCTTACGTTCTTTCTTTTGAAAGAGGCAATATGCTGCATTACATAACACTACACATATGCACACACACTGCAAGGAGAAAAAAAATGGTATCTTACCAA
Organism: Cygnus olor; assembly: GCF_009769625.2. Classification (NCBI taxonomy): domain Eukaryota; kingdom Metazoa; phylum Chordata; class Aves; order Anseriformes; family Anatidae; genus Cygnus; species Cygnus olor. The sequence continues at coordinate 36,456,530 of NC_049172.1, read as the reverse complement.
GGCTGAACTCCAACTTTGGCTCATTTGCAATCCTCTGAATACCTTTTAACATTAAGAAAAAAAATTATTAGAAATAATTTGATTTTGATATATGTTTTTAATACAGCTTAAAAGTTTCACATGCCTTATTCATGCCTCATTAATTACCTGCCACTGCCAACAGAGTAACATTTTATAATTAAAAACTTGTAGTGAAAGAGGTCTTTGCATGAAGTACTTGTCCAGAAAAAAATATAACTGCTACTAAGACAGAAGTCATCTTTAGAAGAAACTTTTCATTGATGGGAAAAGAAAATAAGAAAAAAATCATGTATTGTTATGTGTAAGATTTTCGATCACAATTATCTACAAATGTAATGTTTTCCTGACAGATACTAGAACTCTTTTTTTTTAATGGGTACACTATCACATTAAAAATAAAAACAAAAAGTATGTCCTGTGAAAGTATATAAATGAGGTTAATCTAGCAAAATATATCACAAAGTTGTTGTCTTCCAATTTACATGTAGGTCAATAAAATAACCCTGCTCTTTATTGGAAAACAGTACTTGAATTCGTTTTTTCATATACTGAAAACAAGAACATTTTAGTTCCCTCCACTTTGGAGTTAAGTTCTAGTGCATATTTACTGCTAAGGGCTATATATTCTACCTACATAGGACAAAGAAGTGAACCACAGAACCACAAGAAGAGAAACACCAGATGAATGGTTAAATAATAGTGAGTTGTTCACCCTCTGCAGGAAGTAATTGAATCCCAACTACGGTATCAATTGAACTTGTAGAAAAGAAACTGTCTCATGGCAACATTTATGTATCATCTCCAATAAGCATTATTATTAAGTAGTTTAAAGTACTGAAGTATTGAAGAAATTGGTCCAACTTGGGCGAACCAAGTTGGTAAAAAATCTAGAAAGTAAGATTTTTGTTACAAATATAAGAAGAAAATAGCTGTTCACGTTCCATGAAAATTTGATGTTGCAGAATAGGTCTGGGTTTCAGATTGTTCTCATTACTGTAGCTAATCATTCAAGTCTGGCCAGAAAAAAAAATTACAGCTGCAGAGCTTGGAAAGGTCTTGGTCAATAAGAAATAATAAATAAGATTTTTTTTTTTTTAATAGAGTTATAAAAATTTCTCTGACCACAAATTTCTCAGAGTCCAACCTCACCACTAGCAGAGTCAGCATGTTGGCCTGGAACATTTTTATGAGCGTGCTGGACACAGACTTGATTAAGTAACTGGGCAACTGAAATACAATGCACAGCAATACAGCATAATTCAGGCCCCCGTGCACCCAACGTGACTCAATGTATCGCTACATGCTTTCATACCCCCAGTGCTTTTATATTACAAAGTACACTTGCGTGATACTAAATTAAGTATGACTAAATCCTTCTTTGCAAATAAATGGAAATTATCAGGTATTATCTTACATAGTAATCCGTATATTCATGTAGTACAAAAAAACAAGAACAGGATATTTAGGTCTCATGAAGAAAACACATGGGAGAAAAAGGCCAGAAACATAGTGATCACACATTTGTTCCTCTGAAGATAATCTGCATAAATCTAAGTATAATCGGTAATGATATTTGCAGATAATTTTGATCGGTTTACTCCTTCTACGACTGCATTTTGTCAAGTAACAAGTAAAAGAGCATTACGTACACAGTCTATAACACTAACCGTATTGCTATATTCTGTGGCATTTTTATTTTACCACTAAAAAAAAATGAATATATGCACTTACTCGTAAACTGTGGCTCTCTTAAACTGTCTACTTGTGACGAAGGGAGAAACTGACGGGCTTCATCTGCTGCTCTCTCCTCTTTGATTTCCATGATCAGTCTCTGGAGCTGCTGAATTTTATTCCTCAAACCTTCCGAGTTCGCCTCTCCCAGTGCCACAGCCCAAGCTTCACAGTCTGGCTTAGATGCAGCTTCAAGGTAAAGATCTGGTTCTCCACTCTGAAACTCTGCACTCAGAAAACATCAACACCGTTGTTAGGAACTCTTATTCAGACTGGAGATCACAACAAAATTGTTATCACACAACATTAATGCCACCACACGTACTTCTTCCATCACAGAGCCATGCAGCCCATCCAACTCGAATCAATGCCCTGTACTTTTGTACTTGGTGCAGTACAAAGTCTGTCCACAGAGTGGTTCCAAAAGCAATTAACATATTGCTAAACCAGGTGGATGAATCAAACTGAAATGTGAAACCCTTTTTCAGGACAGATTCTGCAGCTTAGCAGGTAGCTATCAGAATTGCTAACTTAAACAAGAATTTAGCAAGAGCAGCAGAGAGAGACAACCTGATTTCACCAGAATCGATGTGTTCATCAGTTCTTCTATTAGACCTGCACTTTCTGCTCCACATTTTACCCATCCTTGGCAGAATACTGCTCATCAATACACGCAGATAATTTAGCATGACATAACTCCTCTGTTAAGGCCCAACAGGTTGTGCATAGGAGCTTCTGACCTCATTACTATCTACGTGTCTTTTGCTGTTCTGCCTGAAGTCTAATTGTTTAATGATCACATTTTCTAACGACAAAAGAGAAAAGGCATTTAAAAAAAATGCCAAAGCTCCCAAGAAAATGCAGGTAAGTAGCAAGGGTCAGTCGTTTGATTAGAATTAGCACAGAAAGAAAAAACACCTCTTAAGCATTTAAAATTCTGTGGCACGGACAGCTTCACAGAGCCGCAAATTCAGTGTGACATGGTGTGTGATAAACACAATGAAGAATGAACTGCGAAAGAAAAAAAATCAATGCTTCTCGGAATATGTTACCAACTGATTCAGAAACGTAAAACCCGCTCAAGCACCTGTGTTAATAAGGATTGAAGGATTTGGTAGGACATGAAAATCATTTTGACCTAAATGAGCCATAGATAATATTACTAAATATAATAATGTTAATAAACAGAAAACTTGCATGCTTTCATAACCAGTTCAAAAATCCAAACAACATATAGAACTTTTCTATATACGAAGTGAACTTGAATTCCTTTTTCCTAACTTTAGTATCTAACCTTGGGCACTTACCCACATATGTTATTCTAAACCCATTTGCACTTCATAAACTGAGCATCTGCCACTTACAATTAACTATGCCTTTATTGTTATGGGGGACAAAAGATGCAAACCCTCAAGTCTGGAAGTCTCTTAAAATTGTGTTGGCACAAATCCCAGTAGAGGTGGAACAAGTTATTTGTCTGGTAGTGGATCTAAGGAAATGTAAATATCTGCCTGCAGCTGCTGATAAGAATTCAGAACAAGATTTCACAGACCAGTTGAACTAAAGAATCCACGAAGAATGAGGGAGAAGAAGAGCAGAAAGTGGGGAATCGTCCTTCTGGCTTCACAGGTACTTTAAGAAGTGCTAATAAGGATTTAAACTCTTGCCTCTGGCCCCAGCTCAGTCTGGGAAATAAGATATTCAATTCATGTGACAAGAATATTCAAAATCAGAGGGAGATGCAGATGTTCATCTGATCCTTATTTGCACACAATATATATTTGCCTTGAGCGACCAAACCTGATCAAGCTGAATTTGACTGTTTGTGAAAATGAACTCAAACAAAAATTTCACCTGTAAGCTCTCATGTGATCTGCTACCGCACCTGGGGTGGACAAGGGGGCAGTAACCTTCAAGAGGACTGGTAATTAGAAGAGCTGATAACTTCTCTTATGCTCCAGTAAGACCTGTGACAGCACAATTATCTACTCCCTTCTGTCACTCAGCCCAGTAATTCAGAAGTTTGGTTTTACTTCATTGTATTTTGGAACTACCAGTGGGGAAGAAAAAAAAAGAAAAAAGAGAAAGGAAAGGAAAAGAGGCATGTAGTCAACCACCATCAAGACTGAAATTAACCATCAGTCATCCAGATATTTACAGGCATGCAAAACACCTGCTTGTACCATTCAGTCTTTAAAAGCTCTGAATTTTTAATAGAAGCAGCTTGGATTTCCAAGATGCCTTAGCTAATGAAAGACTGTCACACAAACAAGCCAACAGTTGACAATCAAAATTCAGATATGCCAAGGTGTTTTTTTTTCCTCTTTATTTTTAAACATAAACAGGAACAGTGATCTTGCCTTGAAATATTCTGCCACTAGCTAAATAAAAAACATCTGCTTTGGGAGGAAATCAACATTTTGCAATTGAAATCGTGCTATTTATATTTACCTCTCAGCTGTGGAAATCAGACTGCTGAGCACAAAAGACATACTGAATCATACTTAATATGCATAGAACCAGAAACACAGAGTGAAATGCAGTGTGAGTGGACGTAATTCACTGTATTCTGATCTAACAGGTGCCAGTTTTGAAGTCTGGAAATTTATTCCAAACTATCACTTCAAAACTATAGTCTGCTATATTTAGGTCTTTGGGGTACTCAGAACAACTAAGTTCAATTCTGAAACGCATACGAAACTGCGACAAAAATACTAATTTCTGCAAACATAGGAAGTTTTATTCTGCAGATTGAACAGTTGGCAATATATTTCACATGCTGTTTCAATGCATGTAATGTTTACATACAACCAGTTCACATATTATAATAAAAACTGTCTTAACCATTTTCAAAATGCGCATTGGCAAAATGTCTGTTGCAATAAAGGAACACAGGTTTATTCATGTAATAAATCACTATCATGTTCTTCTCTTTCATATTGTCATGTTGACTATTATTTTAAATCATATGCAAATAGATAATCCTATCGTGCTCAGATACTTAATTCCAGGTTTCAGTATGGAGGCAAAACTTAGCTCCCACAAGCATTTCTGAAAACAAAACTGTATATTGACAAACCCTCAAACGTAATGAATGCCTCCAATGAGTGGTGGACATATTGGTAGAATTATATTTGTCCTGAAACATCCTACATAGGAGCATTTCATGGGTAAGCAAAAAAACTTTGTACTCACAATTACAGTTACTGTAGAAAACACAAGTAGTCAGTCAAAAATGAATTAACTGTCACAAATACCAGCCTCAGGGGAAAAGAAAAAGGAGGAAACAAACATTACTAACGCTAGTGCATGGACTTGATACCAAGTGTTAGCACTGACACTTGGATAAAGCAGTGCAAGCAAGCCAACCCCAGTGCACCATTTGTGAAGTCTGCATTTGCTCTACAGCAGGTGGATGAAGCACTCAGGACTATTCGGGACATCCACTTGGCCTGCAGTGTTGCTGTACTCATATTTTGAAGGAGATTTTTCTTGTCCAGAAACTGCCCACCTTACATAATGTATAATTAACTGCATTCACACTTCTGTTGACTTCCTGTCCACTGAAACACTAACAGGGCAGAAATAGAGACACCGCTTACATTGACATAATGAAAAAGTAATCCAGTCCTGTGGCTACAGTACTTCTCTTCCTTATTTCAGTATCAGCACTTCAACTAGGGGCAACTGCTGAGGAAACAGATATTCGAAAGCAAACATGTCTGTTTAGAGAGTTTTTTCTGATCAGGACTCTATGAACCAACAAGTCTTTTCCTGAAGCTTCATCTCAACAGAGTTTCTCCCACTGAAGCCAGCATATAATTTAGGACTCCTGCAGCTCACATAAAGAAACCACCAGCACCCCCTGTCCCCCAATCAAACAGAACTGCTGTCAAATAATGAAATGGCACAAGCTACGGTATCCCCAACAACACTGGAAAGCCTCTCCTACTCTAACCCAGACATCTAAAGTCATAAGTGTATTTTGGTATTAGTTCCATCATCTTAAAATAACTTCTTGTTGTCATAGTTACTTTGTAATAATACTTACATTTAAAAGGTTTTTCACCTCAACAGTACCAACTGCCTCTTTCCTCCACAACTACTTCGATATTTCAGTTGTTTTAAAAACACTAACAACTCTCTTGTTAAAAATCTTACTTGAGTCCCTTTTCATTTTAATAAAACCTTCAACAAAAACCTGGATTTCTCTGAAACCTGAAGTAAATAACTGTCTCAAAAAAAGCATAGACAGTTACTGGAATCAACCCTTGTCTTTCAGAAGACTGCAGTTTAATAGACAGACTTCTAAAAATAATACATATATATACACACACTTCTAAGGGGTAGGGAGAAACGCTCTTCACTGAAGCTTTTTCATTTGGCTTTTTTTTTTTCTTTCTCTTAGGAAGGCCTTATTGACTTAAGTTATTAAATATGTAAAAGTGACAGGAAGATACAGTATGGTTTGCTTTATTTTCATTAAGGAGAGCTGTAAGCATAAAATCATGTTGAACAGTACAACAGAAATTGCTGGCAGTATTTGAGTAAAAAAAAAAAAGATGTAAAAAGCACATGGTCAGTGTTCGTGATAACAGCCCCTCATCTTCTAGGGAATCACTTTTTTCCCCCTCCTACACCAATATGCAAAGTTGGAGAGTTCAAAAAAGGTTAAAGGTTCTCTCTCCGTTCACACATACTACTAAAAACCGATTCTCAACTGCTACCTCAGCATTGGTAAATGGTTGGAAATATCAATGAACCACTGTCACTCTAAAATATAAAGCACCATCGCAGCTAACCACCATAATTCTGTAAAAAAAGCAGAATGAAGCTTTGATACCTAAATTATATCTGCAGGATATTTCTAATACAGACATCAGAGGCTTTTAATTCACAAAGCTGACTGAATTCTATATGCTGATGCATTTCATGTTCAAATTAGTATTGATGAAATCATCCCACGGTTACTCGTGATTCTACATTAATCTTCCTTTGAAAGTTCAATTCTCAATCAAAGATAAAGAATTTAATTAAGAATTTTATCTTCAGTGGTTGGGTTTATTTAATTTTTTTATTTTGCGAATCTGGAATAAACTTTTGTAAGTTACCATTATAATCTTCATTTAAGTCCCCATAGAAGTTCACAAAAACGACTGAGGTATTTGATATAAATACAACATGATAGAAAACTTTGTTTTCCCAGGTTGACTACCGCACTATAATACTTCCTTTCTTTCAGTTCCAGCAGGCTTTCACACATGCCCTTTCCTTGAATTAATTAACCACCACACCTACACTGAAAGCCAGGCAGGCCACACAAATATTTAAGCACCCCAATGGTATCCTTAACAGCACTGAACAGAAGTCCTGCAGCATACACTACAGCCTTTGCTTAGTAGTAGACTACTTTTGAAAAATAGGGTGTATCACACCCCTGGCTGAACCATCAATCCACCTTCAATACGGCAGGATTCAAGGACCTTCATTCTCTACCCAAGTCTGCAAGAGTAACTAATGTATTCCTCAGTTACCACATCTCAAAACAATGGAGTGATACTGACCTGCCTTTCCAAACCACTACCACTGAAAGAAGCAAAAAATTCCAGGCTTTTTGGGTTACATACTACTCACAAAGGGAATGCTTGCCATCTAGGGGTTATTCCTACACGTGGACCTTTCACCTGACACCCTGCAAAACATTGTAGGTACCTATGACCTTGCATCAAGAACTCGGTCATCTTCCTATCTTCCCTCCTTCCTCACCATGCCTCACCAGCCCTACCTGCACGTCAGAGCTCTTGCTTCCCTAGTTCTCACCAAGAAAGCGCACACAACAATAAAATTGATACAGTCCTAGAGAAAGTTCTTACCCTGAAAAACTGAAGAGATTGACAGATCAAGAAAATGCAGTCCCTGAATGTAGTCTCTCACATCCAATTTCATTTCCTTGTGCCTGTGTCTCTTGGGTTCATTCCCAAATTTTTATTGTACCACATGAAGGGAAGGAGGCCCACAGAGACGGCTCACATCCACACCATGTAAGTAACATGAGGCTCCATACAACAACAGCTCAACTTCAGATTGCTCTTGGGAGAGATTCAAGCATCCAGCCACACAGCTCCAGTCACCCTATTCAAGAGAAATATAAGTGTGACCAAAAACTACCAACATTTTCCTCACTACAGCCTGGTCTCTCCATGGGCTGCAGGGAAATACCTCCTCCACCCTGTGGTGCTGCCACTGGAGCAGGCTGGAACTGTCACAGGGTAGGCCCAGCCCCTCCTCACAAGGACCACCTCTGCAGCCCCCTGCTGCTGCCAGCACCTTGCCACATAAGCCACCTTTAACAGGGCTTCCAAGGTCCAGAGGAAGAAAGGAATATGTAATTGTAATAATTTAGAGAAATATTTCAGTGTTGGATGAGGCTATGATGCTTCTCTGTATTGTCAGATGTGACCGCTGCGGTTATTCAGGAGAACTGGAGCTGAGGAAGTTAACGATGCATTGCTCAAACCTTTCAGTTCACAGCAGCAGTTTCCAGGTTTAAGACCTTTTTGAATAAAATTGCTGAAATACTCTGCCTATCGCACTTTTCTGGATTTCAGAACTGAATCACACTCATGTGAACCCTCGTGAGCTTTAAAATCAGATGCACCTAATGTCAGTCTGACCTGCTCCGTTAATAGCAGCTAGTCAATGTTATAAGGGCATACGAGAAACCAGCCAATACAGAATGATGTTTCACCTAACAAATCTTTGTTTCCTTGAATGTTTCACTTAAAAATGTTTTTAGTTAGACAGCTTTGGGAGCACTATGCTTAAAGTGCTTACACAGATCTATCCACTACAACTGCCTGACCTCCTTTGTACTCTACTTACATTTCAGTGAACACAACACTGAGGCAATCAGCTCCACAGCATAACTGAATATTGCATGAAAATTTCCTTCTTTTTCCCTCTTGTGTTTACACTGCTGTCATATATTACGTTATCTTCTTACATATCTGATTCAGACTCCATTTCTCACTATCCAGTGAGGATTTAGCCTACTACTCAGAGAAAGATGGAGACAGTCAGCCGGAAGCTCATTCCAAAACACCCCTCACAGTTTGAAGCCTGAACCTGAACCACCCACTGATTTTCTTTATCTTGCAATCTGTCCCTTCCTCGCTGCAAAAGTTATGTTTCATGGATGAACTCAGCCACCTTTATCTTGAGCTTTGGTTGTGTACTGCCATAGCTGCCCTTGGCCTTTTCCAACAGGAATTTGTCATAGTGAGCAGGTAAGTTCTCCTATCCTGCTTCTACCCAAAACGTTTCAAGCCCCACATACACATTTTACAGCTTGTTTTATTTGGCTCTCAGTAGTCAACTGATATCTCAATGATCAGGTAGTAACAAGGCAGCTAGTTTTTCCATGACAAAAGCCCCGTAGTGATGAAGACCTCTTCATTCTTGAGTATCTTTTCCCCCCTTTTGTCTTGTGAATTGTGTTTTTGCCCTACTGTACACAGAATATTATTTCACTTCCTTTAGTACGCTACTCTTACTCAGTACACAGTACACTATCTTCATTCCTCTTCAGTTTTGTTGAAATACCTCACATACCTTGCTTGCTTTCTCTTTTCCAATTGAATCAATCATCTGCCAGCCTCTTGCCGATGTTCTCCAACACATGAAACTGCCAAGTTTGAAATCTGTTTCTTCTCTACCTGTCTCTTGCTCTATCTTTTGTTGTATTCCTTTAGTCACACTCCAGGTATTCACCATCATTTCACAGCTCTGCACACCTTTAGTTTTCCGTGCTTTTTCCTCTTTTCTCCTTTAAAACATTTTTTAAACACTGGTTTGATATGCCACCCTTACTTCTAGCTACACTACTGACCCTCAAACTCTCACTGGAGACACAGACTTTCTAATAAAGATAACTTCTGTTCCTAACTATGGAAGTACATTTCTTCCTCCATACATATTCCCAGTCACATTTTCTTCCACAGGCAGTCTCAAGTGCTTACTCAGTACAGAGTTGTCTGCTTCTCCTGTGTTTGGACTTAAAATCTGCCAGTCTCACTGCCATAGAAACCAGCCTGTTTGCAGGCTTCAAAGCCAATTAAAAGAACCTTGTCAGTAATTAAAACTGAGTTCTTGGTATAACAACATTATGTTAAAGCACTGTAAAAAAAGCACCAAAAGGGAACCGACATGACTGTATTCATACCCAAATTGTAACATCACCACCTCATAAAGTCAATGATTCCAATTAATGACTTAGAATCAATAAACGCAGAATTAGAAAAGCCTCGATTTGAGAGTCAGCAGTAATCATTCAGCTATTGATTAGGCAAAGTAGTGCTTCCAAATCTAGAAAGACCTAAGACTTAATTCCATTACTCAAGATGCAGAACTGGACCTATTCCTCAAAACACTATCTGTTTTTTATAGTCTTATAGTTTTTATATTTTTTTACACTGTCTTTTTATAGGATAAAAGACAATGAGCACACTTTATGTCACTGCCTTCTCAAACATAACCAAGCACTAAGAATCACTTCAGTAGGTGACTGTTTCAACTGTAAGAAAACATATTCGGTGCAATTCAAAAAACAAGAACAACGGAAAAACACCCCTTGACATTTAGATTTGGGTAGGGAAAACTTGCTTGTTTTTGTAAACCTCTTAAATCAAAGCTAAGTGAAAATACCAAATTCATCTAAAGAGTTATACTCTGTAGTGGTATTGGAAAGATTCCACTTCATGAAAAAATTTTATACACAATGGTTATTTCAGTTGTTCCTGCAGAGAAAACCCTACGTCAGCATTTTCTCCAAATGAAAATCTTCACACTGAAATTATGATTGTGATTTCTATGAAATAATATTTTTTTCCTGTTTCAATTCAACGAATGAAAGCTTGATAGGAGATTAGAAAAAAAGGAAACCGTAAATTAATAGGGAAGTTAGCAATAACAAATCATTTAGGAATACAATGAATTAAACGTGTATCAACATAAAATCCATGTTCTACATAATACCTAATAAACCAAAACATCAAACTTCTTGTCAGAGGAAGACTATTACTTTCACTTTATTTTAGAAAAAGTAAAAATACAGCTTTTAGAATTTTCTTGTCAGGCATGAATTCAGAGACAAGCAATATTTAGATGTACACATCATTAACAGACAATGGGACAGATTTCAGCTAAGTTTATGGCAAAGTTTCAGTGTCTGGGTGGTTGCTTTTTCATTGGTTTTGTTGACAAAAATAAAAAATCCACACTGAACATACTGAGCTGTGTCTTACTTACTGAGAATTATTGAAACATCTGTTTTACTTCTGAACTCCACAACCCAGCACCGCTCCAGGATTACCACTTCGGAGGCTTCAGAACTCTGTGAGACATAAAGATGACAAAACATTAGGATTTGGAACCTGACAGGGAAGTCCTTCTGTTTGGCTGTTTGCCGCCAGCACAGCGTGTCGATAAAAAAGCAACGAAGCAGAATAGTCACTAGGCAGATGGATACAGGCTTGCTTTAATTACGTACCTGTGCTACCCTACTTCAGTTCAATGAGCTTTAACAGGAATGAACTGCTGGAAAAGGCCACAACGGAAACTAAGAAAAAAGACCTTGACAGTTTTTTTTCATTGCATAGGTTTAGGTGCCACCTCATTCCTAAGCAAATCAGGTAAACCCATCTAATCCCGACTTCCATATTTACTACTAATGCTGAATGAAAAGTTGGCTTCTATAGTAGAATATTTTCAAGCAAAGAAAACGTGATCTTCCAATAGGCATTTCTACTTAATTTTCATTTTAAAAGGATTTCTTTATCATAATTTAAAACTTTGAATGTTATGTCTGGCTATGCAATTCAAATTGCATTAAGTGATACGGGCCTACTGCAGACTGTAATACGACACAAGTCACCAGTATCAGTTCTGGTAAGTGCTCTGCAGACAAGACGAAGCCTCTTCTTTTAGTTTAGTGAGACTGACTCATTTTTCAAGAAGAATGAAGCAATCCATCACTCCCTCAGAATTAATCTTTTCTTTCCCTTAAAATTTTTATTATCCATTTTTTTTTTTATCCCTAACATCTGGTAATAAATAACCACTAGAACATGCACCCACTCGCTTTCTCACTGCAGGATGCCAACAAGTCACAGAGCTCATTGTCTAATTCAGTGAGATTCTACAGGAACAAACTTAGGTTTTCCTTTAACATTCCTTCTTCGAGTATTTCTTTACTCCAGCTGTCTCTAACAATGAAAAATTTCTCATTCTACACTGATTTCACCAGAAGCCTGAATTTGAGTTCCACACATTTGATGCCTAACGAATGACTTTGTAAAAAAAAAAAAGTTCATTAGATGAACTTTAGTCTTAATAGATCATTTAGAGGAAAAAAAGAGGGGAAAGTAATCAAACAGGCATAGTGAGTTTTTGAAGACACACAAGTGCTGTGTTGAGAACTTTTTTTATTTATAGAATCCAAAAAATTGAGCATATATGGTAACGCAGACATGATTTTCAAGTGCTGTCAAATGAGGTATTCTTCAAGCTTCTTATCAGGGAAAGTAAAATACAAGATCAACATCTTAAAGCCCTTATGAGAAGCAGCTAAATCCATCCTGAGAAAATAAGCAATAATAGTTCTAAAACAGAACAGCAAACTAACTAGGAATAGCTTTCCACCACAAGAATGCTGATGACTATTTCAACTCTTCAGATTTTGAAGCGAGATATGAAGACCAATATTGTCTCCACTCTGATTGTCCCTAGATAAGTGGATAACGCAGCCCAATTCCTTTAAGAGGTGGCAATCTTTTAGCAAAAAACAACCTAAAGAAAGGTTTTATTTCAGAAGCTAACAGAGGTCTGAGTCAATTTAACACTCAACTGTAAACATAGTAAAGACTTGTACCCAGTTTCTATCCAAAAAAAATATTCACATCAACTCTAACAGCTTTGCCCCACTACATACCTAGAGAAAATGGTTCCTCTGCTAATATTCACGTCCCACAGCTCAAACAAGCAAACGTGATAACTCCCTAGATTTCACATTTCCTCCAAACCATAGATCTGCAGTAATCTGCAGTAAATTGAAGACTCTCGCTATATAAAGAAAAGCAACTCCCTGTTGCATGGCTCTCAGAGGAGTCAGGTATACAAAAAGGCCTGGAATAAAGCAACTGCACCTTCCCTGTAGCTGGCTCTAGTTGCTAAAACTAACAGAGCTGATTTTTGGATTTGTAAAGAAAAGTGTACATAGGAAAAAAATGGCATCTGGGTAGCAAGAAGAAGTATCAAATAATTAACAAGAGTTTCAATCAGCAGCGTTTGTCTCACACTGCAGCGCAAGAAGACGGTTCAGATGACATACAACAAGAGCTACAAACACAAGAAAGGAAGGTGCAGAGTATTTCAAGCTTCCTGCATTTTGAGATGGCAGATACTGCAGTACAAAGGCCTTTTCAGAGACGAATTACTCCATGCCATACACCAATGCAAGCTGGAATGAAATAACACTGCAACTTCAAATGAATTTATATGCTCTTCCAAGATACACAATTGAGTACTGTGATCAGAGGATGTGCTGTTACTTTTTCTATACATGTAAGGGAACAAGAAGGGAAACAAGAAAAGATGAAAAGAGCATAAGACTGCCAGAAGAGAAAGCACATGCTGCTGCAAAACATCTCCCACATCTTGACACAAAGCTGAAGAAAAAGATCTTCAGAATTACTATTATTACAGACTTTTTTTTTATCATTTAGATAAGTTATACTCTATCTGGCACACAAAAGCCAATGGGAAATTTATCTATAAATGAAATGAAAAATTGCAATCAAGGGATCCATTATGCATATCTCAGAGATCAGCTTTGTTTATCAGTATCTAAAGGGACCCCAAATTTCTCTTGCTCTAAGTACATAATATGAGTTTATTTGGACTAACTGTTAATTCACTTTTCCTTTTTTGGGATACATACCAAGTCCACAGGCAGCAAAAACAATCAGTAAATTGTTTTAAAACAGTGACTTGAATAGGAAAAGAAATGATTCATAAATATAAGTAGAAATATCCTAGTTTAAAATATCCAAGTAATGTTGCTACAGTAGAACAGTGCCCAAACCCTAGAATGAGCAGAGACCATATCTTTCTATTCGCTTAGCTAAATGACGGGCCAAGCTTTGCTATCAGGATGCTGTTGTAAATCCAAAGTAATACCTCCGCTATCAGCTGTGTCTGCTGTGAGTTTTGAATCAGACCAGTGAAGACACCTGACCATTTCCACAGCTAGTACTGAAATAAAAGATAACCATACTGAAACATATGAGCAGGTGTTTGCTAACTGCATATTCATATCTAGAGCATTTTTGCAGTTAAAAAGCACAAAACTGAAAATATATTCTTGAAGTAGCAAAGACGACACACAGTAGTTGAAGCTACAACAGTACAGCTTCCAATTGCTTCCAACTATGCACACTGAATTTGCAATGTACATTGTAACTTGCATTTGTAACTATGTCATTGCAGATTTCCATTTTTTCTCTGAATTGGGGGTGAAAAAGCTTTCCAAAAAAAATGAAAGCACTAGGAGACTTGTAACTGTCAAACAGTGGCAAGTCTGAGCTCTGTCTGTGTTCCTGTACATTTGTCTCGATGCATCATGGAGGGGGAGCGGAAGCGTGTTAATATGAAAGGGTTCTACAATAGGAGATTTTACAATAGGAGATTTGTTGCTGCAGGGAAAAAGAAAACCTGTTTGCTATATTGAGTAGAGAACTGAAACAATGGTTAAAATTAGAAGTGACATCCCAAGCATTTGCTCCGTGTCAAACAGCAAGTAGAAAAGTAAAACGACAACACTGTGGGACAGAAACAAACACTACAGAAAGTACAAACCCTTCTAATAATACATTTTGAAAAGCCTCCATTATCAAGGGTGGAGAAGAGAAGGTTGTGGGGTAAGGAGGGAATGAGAAGAAATCATACAAAAAATACAAGGATCTCTACTTAAAACTTCAGACTTTCGGATAAACCGAACTATTTTTTGCCAACTTCAAAACAGTTATTTTCTACCCTCGTTTATTAATGGTCCTGTGATGAAAACAAGTTTAGGTCTAAGTTTTATGGAAAAGTAACAAAATTAAAATGGATACAGTTGCTGTCACTCAGAAGTAACACAAGAGACAATATTAGGGACAAAAAATTAAAAACCTAAATGCTGATAATTGTTTTTAATTCTTACTAGTTATTTAAGAAAGTATTTTCAAGAGAGGAATCGGTAGCAGCAGGTGAAGTTTCTGAAATTCATTTTGAACCCTTACCGTGTCTTCCCCCAAGCTGCAGTCATCACTGTCCACCAGACACTGGCTGTCTGCAAAGCTCAGTGAAACCTTAACTGCACAGGACTGACCACCAGTACTCTACCACACCTAATGCTTTCACTGGAAGCCACAGAGGAAGAGCTGCTCTCTGAGGGGACCTGAAAGACCAGGCATTCAGGCACCCACAAGGCTGCTTACAGTGATTTACAGGCTAAGTGATGAACTTGCAGGAGGAAGAGCAAAGTGAAGCACCCACTCCTCATTAGGGACTCTCCCCAGGTTCCATCACGGACCTACACAGCTGCCTGCGCAAACCCAGCTCCGAAAATCTCAGTGTCCTCAGATGCTTAACGAAGGCTGACTTTGCAGGAGGAGAACTAGAAGACGGCTAACAGGGATGATGACACAGCCTCTATCTCTTGGCACACCTGCAGTGCACCAAAGGTCTGACTGCAACCCAATGGCAATCATGACCTAACGTTCAATGAACCAACTCCGATACAACAGCAACAAATTTGTAACAGCATTAGGTGTACAACTTGCCTCTGATCCTCAGGTTTTGTAACTTCAGTGTTGGCAAATAAACTAGTCAGGTTGATACTAGCTCACTAACATGAATGCACTCAGGTCAGGCTTTTGACTAAGTATTACCTCCTGCATTTGCTGTTTCAGTGTCAGCACAAATAAGGTTCATCATTCTGCAGTTAAAGCATAGCTTATATACATGAACTAGCAGAAAAAAGCAACGAGCTTTACCAGGGTAATTTCATTCACAAATAGAAAAGCTAATCGTCTTAAAATAGACAGGTACAATTTAATTCTACAGTGATATGCCCATTACCAAAAAGACTAAAATTCAGTGTTCGAGCTTTGAGGTATTAACAAATGACTGTAAAACACAAGCAAGCATATAACTTGTAAAATTAAAAATCCCCCTTTATATGCTAGCAAACAGTATTCACTGCAACACTCCAACAATCTGAAATCTTTTGTGTTACATCTTCTTCTGCCACATTAACATTCCCAGCCCATTACAAAGCCCATGACCCAAGCTGTGTGATAAGGTAAGATGCAGCCATCTTTACAAACTGTCAGTTCATTGAAAGACTCAAATCATCATTTTCAAAAAATGCCCTAACCACTGTGATTAATCCATCATGTAATGCCACTAGACACTAACTTCATGCTGACAATAACAGCACTAATCTACATTCACTCCAGAAAATGCTGCTGACTTACGTCACTAAACGAATCCTGCAGAACAAACAAGTACTTTTAATAATCTATTACCTGTAACAAACATGAATAGTTCACCTTTTTTTTTTTTGTTTTGAAATGCGTTAATAATGTACAAACACATTGCCTCCATTTACACCCCTTATTCACTGTTTATTATGCATATGCTTAATTAAAAAAAAGAAATCAAAGCTAAACACTTTCTACATTCTACACACAGCTTGAAAGAATCTCAAATTACCCTTCTTACCTAACAGTTAATTATATACAACTCAGATGAGAATTAGTTATGTTTTCCAAAAAGTTCTATTTTGGTGCAAGACTCCAGGGCCATATCACAACACACACCTCAGATAACACACTTAAAAAAAAATTTGTTTCCCCCTTTGTTTTACACTTTTTGGCTGTCTTTGAAAGAAAGAAAGAAAAGTGTTATTAATCACTGGCTCAGTTCCCAATATAATATCTTTTACTTCAAAAATAGCCTAGAATAAGAATGTTAACTGTACTTTAAAATAAGGTATTGACAGCTTAATTACAGCTTTTACCAGTTTTAGCAGTACCAGAAGGGTAAGGAAGGCAGAATACCAAAACGTTACTGCTACAAGTATTGTGCATTTGTAAAAGGCATTAACTTAGCATATTTAAAGGTCAACAGTAAAGGATGTTTCTTGCCACATCTGCCAACTCTCACCATTTTATTGTAAGTTCACAGTATCTGCCATAACTTTCAGTACTTCCCAGTTCCTGAAGGCACAATATCACAAGCTTTTATTATCAATCTCAGCCTTCCTGCAGGAGGAGAGCTTGAGGCAGAACCTAACCATTCAAAGCCACAAGGTTCCCAAAGAAGATTTTTCCTCTTGGTGGTGTTTTTTTTTTTGTGTGTGTGTGTTTTTTTTTGTTTTGTTTTTGTTTTTTAAGATGTGTGATTTTAACCCAAACTCCTATTTTTTAAGGGTCAAAACTAGTTAAATCTTGAAGTGGTAAGACTGCATGCTTCAAAGAGATACAAGTGAAGCCTCCTGGTCCATTTGACCCATGGGTCCATCTCTCCCATTAAAAAAAAAAAAAGCTCAGATGAAACAGCTAATGAGATGAATCACACCCTTCCTTCAGGGAGCCCAAGGAGTGGGAAAGATTAAAGATCCCCAACCCCTCCACAGGGAGGAATTTTCTGATAGAGGCAAAAAATTAACTCAGGTGTTCAAGAACTGACGTGTTTTACTCATTTCGGTACAACGGAATAACAGAGGATGACATTGTCTTGATACATAACATGCATAAGTTTCCTAGCACTACCTTTATTGACAGCCACCATATTATGATTACACCCTTAAATAACAACTTCCAGCCGTGAGTAAACTATATAAAAACATTTTAAAAATAGCAGTGGATGCATTCGTAGCATTCCCTACATGAGAACAGAACTCCTACCTGAATGGTTAACAACCTTTATTTAGTCATTTCTATTCAGTACCAAGTTCAGCCTAAACAATACTGTGCTGACAAGACCCAGTGAAAAGAAACATCATATTTAATGTTAGGACATTTCTGGCTATTTGACTTGAGCATACAGTAAGTGCAAAAATACAGATGTTTCAAGCATCAGCAGCCAGGCCTGACCTGATCTCAGCGGAAAATGGACCACTAATATAGATCTGTTATTCCTCCAGCAAACCCTGCCAAGCAAGATTTTAAGAACATTGATACAGACCTTGATGAATAAAACAATTGGTAATAGTTTTGTATCTTTACTATTAAGGACAAAGAAGGGATCATCATCTTCTACAATGACTCTCCCCACCCAAAAACCAAGTTCCAGGTACCCATTTGAAAGGTTTGGATGTACTCTCTTTTCACACCAGTGTTTTTTACCCTCTCAGATGTGTTCTCTACTTGCTAACTCTCAATGGCACACCTCTGTCTTCAAAGAGCCCCATATATTTTCAAACGCATGCCTACTTGTACTACCCACAGCATCTCGTGGTAAGGAACTCCAGTACTTCCACTACCTGTTCCATGAAAAATCACTTTCTTTTGCTTGCAAACTGGTTCCTACTGACTTCTCTTAACATCCCAAGTTCTTGCACTAGAATAGCCGATAAACCATTAATGCTCATCTCCTTCAAGTTGTTCATGATTTTGGATATTGCTATCACAGACCATCTTCCTTACCTCTTCTCCAGGCTGAAGAATTGCATCTTGATCATTCCTTGTACTGATGACCCTAATAGCCCTTCTCTGAAACTTCCCCATCTACTTTATGTGCTATGAGTGGAACTGAACTACATGGTAGATCTTCAGTGTTCATAGAGACTGAGTGACGATTTCTTCTCTTTTCCCAACAACTCTCAACACCCGACTTAAGCAGAACCACAGCTGATCATCTAAGGCCATCTTCCCAATTTATAGACAAGGATGTCATGGAGAACAGTGTCAAATGCTTTGCACAAGCACAGTTAGATGATGTCAGTTGTTCTTCCCCTATCCGCCAATGCTGTAATGCCATTGTAGAAGGCCACCAGATTTGTCAGGTGCTATCTGCCTTTATTGAAGCCATGTTGGCTGTTGCCAATCACCTTATTTTCCATGTACCCTAGCATAGTTTTCACAAGGATATGCTATCAGCTTTTCTTTTTTGTGTTAGAATAAACAAAATAAAACCAATTGCAAAAATTTAAGGTTTTGAATACTGTAACTTATAAGTGCTAATATATCCAATATATGTATTATTAAGATAAACCCTGCTCCTCTTATTCTTTGGATCCATCATAATGATGCTCACTTCTATTTGAAAGCGAGCTATCATTTTTACCCCCAAGCTTTAGACTTCTGAGCACAGTACTTCTGAAAGAAGCAAACACTATTTTTCAAGATGCTCATGACTCAGTGTGCTAAGAGACTGGTGCTGTGTGACTAGCTATAGTCCCTACAAGGACCAAAAGAATTACAAGGAGGCCTAAAAATCGTCTCCAGGTAGTCCTTGCCCAACTGCAATAAATTCCAACTTCTACACAGACAACCAAGTAAAATAAGCCCTTTCAATGCCTTTTATTTTAAACCATCTATTTTACTTCCTCCTTTTCTCCATGTTCTCTCAGGCTGAAAGGGCCATAAGCAGGAACGCCAAAACACTGCTCTGCCTTTACGCTGACCCAGTACACCTCTGTTCTTTACAATAGCAACATTAAGCCCTTGATATTTCAAATGCATACATTCTGTATTTTGTGTGTGAGGACAAGCAAAACAACCAACAGCAGAAAACTACACCACACAGAAGCCCAAACCTGTTAAGGCCACGGGAAATACAAAAAAAAATTCTCCCAGAGCAACTTTCCTTCTCATCTTCTCTGACAACCAATAAGTCACTGGACATAAAAGGCAAAGTGAGCAATTCGTGTGTGAGCACCCAAAGGCATCAAACCATCTAGGTTACAAGCGCTTAAAATTTGGAAAGCTCTTATATCATACACCATAAAATGAAAGCTTTCATAACCTTACCACTGCAAGTTGAAAAAAAAAGGAAAAGCCACCTGCCTTCTCTACTGATTAACAAGATAGTTTTATTTCAAACATGGTATTGACTTTCTGATCTTCAGGATTATGTCTTAAGAACTCTCTAACTAAAGAGGAGCTAGTGAAGTATTCAGGTGACAAATTGTTGAAGTTAAGTGCTTAGAAACTAGAAGACAAACCTTGTAAGCATCAAGAAAATTATTTTTATTCAGTTAAGCATCAAATTAAAAGGTGGCATTTCACAAGTATCATGTCCATCCCACTTTTAATACACAATGAAATTGGCTTTAAAATGTTAGAAAAAAATAGTTCAAAGAAGCATCTAGATTTATTTGAACATCATGTATTTGTATTTTAAGGTTATTTGAAAGAACAGTAACTAAGCACAGAGAAACATGAAGAAAGAAGTAAATTCACGCAGACAATCGATTCAGGACAAAAATAGCCAGATATCACTGGAGAAACACTTCTCATAAAACAGTTGCTTCATCTCTAATCTCTCAGGCCATCCTCAAGGGAAACCAACAAACCACTTCCCAAACAGGAGCTCTGGAACAGAGACTGCAGTTTTACAGGCAACTAAACTGACATAACAGCTAAAATTCATAACTCTGCTAGATACCAAATGCATCTAATGGGCCATAAAATAAAAATTACGGGCTCTGTATGATCTCTCCCTCCACAGCCAGCTCCTCACGTTCCATCAGCTCTGAATGGCGCGTCTCTTTCTCTCTCACCCCTTCCCCTCCACCAAGAGCACTCCACCTATTCTCACCCCTCTCCTCCTGGGAGCTACCTTTTCTTTCCAAGATGGTGAAATTAATCCATATTTACCTGAACTCTGTGCAACTGTACTCACCTTTTATTTAGGTTGGAATACTGCTCGTTTGATTTCAGACCTTAACAAAGGCATTTGTGGATCAAGAGTTTGTCACTTGACAGCTGCAGCAGTCAGTCTAATAGACTGCATAGCCTCTAACTACCCATCTTCTCTTACTTATGCTGTCACATCACCACAGATGCAACAGCACTATTCTTGTTGAGAATAACACGCACAGAAAAAAAAGGAATGATGAGCCCACAGACAGAATTTTTCTAAAAGGCGTTTTTAGCAGGTAGGAAAGAGAAATCAATAGGTAAGTATGTGAGAGCAAGAAGCATGCTAACTTGTTGGAGCAGGTACACCGTGGCACATTTCAATGCAAACTAAATTTAGTGACTTTATATACAGTGCAAATAATGTTTTCAAAGACACCCATCTAAGAAGTGTCATTTTCATATAGCAATCAGTCAATACATTAGAGCAAACTTTTATCTGTTTAAAGACCCAGCCACCCTCTCTCTGCAAATACAATCTTGTCTTTTTACACTTCACAAAAATCCAAGTATATTGAAAAAGCAGCACAAAATTTAACCCCAGCCCATAACTGCAAACTACAGCTATGCACTCCTTATTTGAAGATAAGATCATGAAAACAGAAAAGATCCATCTACACAGGCTACTATAAGCCTTCCAGAGTCTCAAATATTTAAGTGGCATACTCTACATGCAAAGCAGATGCAAAAAGAAATTAAGGCATTTTAAGATTAATTTACAGAAATGCACTTATCTAGAAACTACCTGTTGATTACGTGATCAACAGGCACTGAATATTTATTTACACCTCAATACTATTTCTGCACAATTTATGACTCTCAATATAGTGACAAAATTGGTGTCTTGAGTACCATGCGCTGGCTATAAACAAGCATCAAATAGATCATTAAAATTAATCACAAGTAGCACACTCTACCATGCCTTAAAACACCCTCCATGGACTCCTAACACAAATATTCAAGGCATTGTTTCAAAACGCAGGTAGTCTCACTCCTAACAAAAAAGAAATCATGCCATCTGTCTTCTTAAAGCATTCAACTTCATACATGCAAACTTTAATTAGTAGATCACTTTGAATGAAGTAATTCAGGTTTTTATACCCAATATCAAGCTTCTGTTGGACAACTGCCCACCGACCTGGTTATTTCGCTTGAATCTCACAATCAAGAAGTCTGTCCTGCCCCACAGGTAAAAACACTACCAGTCTTCACAGTAGCTCGTTTTCACCAGTCTGTTTAAAGGTCACTTACACTGAACAGTCTTTTATATAAGTAACAGATGAGGGCAGTAAGTCTTACCCACTAAAGGATACAGAAGGAAAAAACATGAAAAGGAGTCACAGAGGTATAAGCCAAAATCAACTCAAAAGGCTATAAGAAGTTTGGTCTTCAGAAGTGGATTTGGCCTGTTAGGAATTTGTTTTTAAAACATGGTTTTCTATAACTTCCATCGTGTGGAATTGAGGAAAAAGTCAGGCTATTTCACAAGGCTAACTATATTTAGCTACTATTTATGGAATGAATGTCAGAATTTTATCATCACTGAAGAGATAATTGTCTCAGTTTGCTTCTAAATTTGTTCGAATTGTACACACATACTCAAAATATTCCCTAGTAAAGAAAGCAGGCAAGGACAAATATTTCGGAATCTTAGCTACCTTCCAGAGAAAAACATTTTTCATCGCTCCAATTATGTTAGCGTCTTAGAAAAATTCAAACTGTTGTTTTCCTAACTGGATTACTTAAACAGAAGAACGATGTTTACATCAAGTTAGAACTCACCCATCTAAATTAAAAAAGAAAAAGCTTGAATACAGCAATAAACTAGACTATCTGTACAAAAGCCCATCTCATACAGTATCTGTTTAGGACAGCAAACAAACACCTAACTGGGGAATTCTTTAAGAACATGGCAGCGATGCCACCATGCTACGCTACACCACCTCCAAGCTTCAAACGGTCTGGTTCAGGGACCTTTCGGAGCAAATGAGTCATTCTGTTTAATTAATGTGTAGATTTCTTCAGCATATTGCATTCACCAGTATGTCTGCTTCTACAATTTATTACAATTTTTAATTACTTTAAATAAACATCTACAACAGCCCATCTTCTAGATTGCTCTATGCCCACAACTACCATCGAAGAAAACCGAAGCGAAAGCTCCAGTAAAACCATTTGAAGACATTTGTAAATACTCAAAGTATACAACCCATCTATATTGAATGTGCAAAAAGGGCCCTATAGAACACTAAAGATTTCCTGCACAGAACTATTCCTACATTTTTGTCTGTGAAAATGTGAGGTTGGATACAAACCATAAATCCAACTACTACAATTACCCTCTCCTAATTTGTAGGTAATGTTTTTACCTAGCAAATGTGTCAAAAGTTTATGTTGCGCAACCATATTCAGAGACACCATTTCTAGCAGACTTTATAGTAGATCTTCCTCAAGGAAAACTTTATTTACAACATAATGATACATAAACAGTCTCAAAAGAGTCTATGCATTTGAGTAGCCTAAACAAGAAATCACAGCTGGCTTATAAAACCGTGTGTCTATATACACATACATACAAACATTCACTGAAAATTTGATGAAATGCTATGCAGATTTAGGTAAAAGTTATCTCACCACAAGTGAGACGTGATTTCAAGAAAAACCAGTAATTTATGTTTCCTGGGAAAAAAGTAACGAATCAACAACTTGAATATGGTTTTAGAGCAAAGACCGGCTAAAGAGACAGATGAATAAATTCAATACCCTTTCATGCTTCTTTTTTCCCCCCTTTTTTTTTTCTTCTCACATTGCAGTTCATATTGCACTTGCAAGTCTGTACATTAAGTATTCTAAAAGCTTACTGGCATCCCACTATGATTTTACTGCATGCTTACTGAGCAGACGTAGGATATAATAACCTCTATCTTGCCCTTCTGCATTTTCATTCTTCTTTGGTCATAAAAAGACAGCTTCAAGTTTCTGAAACAATTATTTCAAATACTCAATTACAGATAACAGTAATTAACTTTCCCAAAAGCATTTTCAGAGCAAAATTAAAATACATTCATGGATGTTATTAAAAGAAAGGTGCAGCTGAAAGCACTGGATTAAAGATGATGAAACTGCACAGCGTTCTGGAAATGTCAATGCTTATTGCAACATAACAGCTTTGAAACAGTTTTCAGAGTCAAGTTCAATCCTCATTTGGTTTTCACATTCTGACTTGAAGCTGTAAATTACTGGTCTCAGTAAGGGGAAGAGGGAAAAGCCCTAGACGTTAATGTTTTTAGCACTGATCATAAACAGCAAATCAAAAGCTTTCCAATACACATTACAAATGCCTAGAGTGTAATTGCAGCTATGGTACTCACCCCTCACCCCCCCAAATTCAAGACAACCAATTGCATTTTTTCCTTACAGACTGAAATAAGCAATAACCCCATTTGTCTCTTTAACACTTCCAATTGCATGCCAACACATGTAAATACGTGCACAGAATACTGCAATTACACGAAGTGTCCACCTGCAAATATACGTATACCCATTGCTAAGACATACCATTACACGTTTGATCCTTTGTGGTTTCAATAACATTCCTCCTTTTCCATGCTGCCAAATTTCTTCAAAAAGGAGTTTCAGCAGCAGCCCACAGGCAAACTAGAGACTAAGCAAGCAGCAAAGGGAAGTAGTCTCAGAGTGAAATAAGTTGTATATGATTTTTCATGTTTCTACTCACTTGCTTCACTTTCTATCTAGACCAAAACAGAAAAAAGCTCCCCAAGAAACTTATACAAGCAGTTCACTTTTTCAGTAGGTCTCATCACTGCTTTGGCATTTCATCACCCTCAAAAGCGATTTATTGCTTCATATATCAGCTCACTGTAATTGCTGTGCCTTAAACACTGAATGAATGATTTGATACTCCCCAGGAAACTGATCAAAATGACATAACATGAAGGGCAACCAACAATCTACAGGATGATAAAATAAAAGCACGTTAAAAAATAGCACTCTCTTACACTCTGCTGCATAGAAACCCTATGAAACCACTTAAAACATTGACTTCAGTACCCAAAACATCCATCATTACTACTACTACTGTAAACGTCACAGCAGCTAACAACAACTTTTAAGAAGCATTACAGAAGATGTATGTTTATCATACTGAGATGCTATGGTCACATTCTACAAGGCATGAGGAGAACATACCAGCTAATTGTTTAGAAGTGAATACACACCATTAATGAAACCATTCTGCTTTGTCTCCTTCCCTAGCAACACTTGACTACCTCCTGAGTTCGTGAACAACCTGGTAAAATATGGTACAAACAGCAACAGCACTGCATGTGTCTTTTCAGTCATCTTGGCTGAACACCACTAAAAGCCCACCAAGCAGTATCCAGACATGAGTGCTCTCACATCTGTAATGGCAAGGGACCAGAGGAATGAGATTCCCAGCTCTGGTCTGGTATTCCCTCTTTGAACTCAGCTCAGAGTAGGAGTCACAGAATGGTTTGGGTTGGAAGGGACCTTAAAGACCACACAGTTCCAACCCCCTGCCATGGGCACGGACACCTCCCACCAGACCAGGTTGCCCAAAGCCCCATCCAGCCTGGCCTTGAACACCTCCAGGGATGGGGAATCCACAGCTTCTCTGGGAAACCTGTGCCAGGACCTCACCACCCTGTGAGTGAAAGAATTTCCTGCTAACCTCTAATCGAAGTCTCCCCTCTTTTAGTTTAAAACTATTCCCTCTTGTCCTAGCACTGTCTGCATGAATAAAAAGATGCTCCATCTTTTTTTTTTATAAGCCCCCTTTAAGTATTGAAAAGCTTAAATGAGGTCTCCCCAGAGTCTTTTCCAGGCCAAACATCCCCAGGTCTCTCAGGCTTTCTTCATAGGAAAGCTGTTCTGGCCTTCTGATCATCTTTGGGGGAATACAAGCTATTTCATCCCCTTTGGGAATTTTGAGGGGAAGAGAGGAGGAAAAAAAAACAACAAAAAAAAAACAACAATCAGCTACTTTTTCTCCCCTTACTGTTAACTCTGCAGTCTTGTTCCAAATCCCTGTAGAGGAGGAAGCCTGGAGCCACCAGCTCCCTACCCACTGAGCACTTGACCTCTGGAGACCTGTTTCTAGACATCTTCTCAAGTAACTCCTCAGACAGCATTTTTTCAGAGTTTGGGGCAAAAAGGTGGATAAAGCTTAGTGAGCAGCATTACACTTGCCAACAAAGTCCTCAACCCAAAAGTTTTGTATGAAGCTTTGACTGACTTGATTGTTACTTTTGTCACATTGCCATGGACTCAAATCCAAACTGAACCATCGAATAGTTAGATAACCATGTCTGATGTCTGGAAACAACGTGTGGAAGGGTGGAGAAAGATACCTGCAATTCTGTTTAGATGCTGTCATCATTAACAGCTTTCCTCCTGCTTGAGTCTTGTTATTAATACTTAACAAGTAAGGAAGAAACTTGATAGTGACATGAATCCCATCTTCTTCCATGAAGCAAGCTTATCATCACCCTGGGTGGTGGCATAGCAAGTACAGATCAATACACCCAAGTGTTGCAGACCTTGGGAAAGGTGAGGTTCGGTGACCACGCAGCCAAACTAAATTTTGACTTCCTCAGCATATCAAGAGCCACAGACAATGACCCTGGGCATAGATGTTCATGAAAAGACCAGCAGCAAAGGAAGGAGTAGACACAGCCACGATAAGGAGAAAGCTCATCACACCTTGCCAAAATTGAGCACTGGTACTGTGGTTGGCAGTAGCATTTGTAGGCAGGGGTGGGGTTGGGTGTACACTCACACTTATTCATTGTTAAGCCACAGGAGTTCAGTTACTTTAGATAGAAATGAAGAAACTTCAAACCAGTAAGCATGAAACCATATATAAAAATGGAAACAAAAAAAATCAAGCAAAGGATCTAAGAAATTTTTAAGAACAAATTTAAAGAAATCAATAATCAAATGAGAAGAAACTAACTTTAGAAATTTAGGCATTTTTAACCTCCTAGATGTAATTAGTCAGTTTAAGGATCTGATAAAACTGCAGCAATTTCTGAGAAAAGAAATGGAGAAAGAACTTAGACTCACTTCATCTAATCTTTCTTGTAACTATAGCCAGGGATACACAAAATCTGTCTTCAAGCCTTTACCATAGAACATCTACAGAGAAAATTTTCACACAAGCAAGAAGTAAAAGAGAAGCAGCTTTCAGTAACATCTTACCCTATGCAATATATCAGAAAGGAGAACTAGAGCTAACTTTTAACCTCTTGTGCTGTTCCTAAACTGACACACACTAAATACTTTCTTAAAACGCATCCAGAGTTTAATCCATGCAAGCGGCAAAGAACATTAAGCAGCAATATCATATCCATTATTTCAAGTGTTTTGCTAGTAGTTGCTGGCTATGCTATAGTAATTACCCCAAATATATTAATCCCAAATGATGTTACTTGTGCCAATAGAAAGCTTCTTGCATCAGTCTTTGAATTTAGATTACCTGTAATTAAAACTCCATGCTATATTCTGATTCTACCTCTTTTTAAAAATAATCAGCTTTCAAAAAACCTTTTTTCTTGTCAGAATGTAGCATGCTGAAAAAGGATTTCACACAGTTTATCCGTCCTCAGACACTGCCAACCATCATGCCTGTAGACCTTAAATAACTGAACTCTGACAGAGACTACAGTGAAGCCCACCTTGCATCCAAAATGGCACTGATGTTCTCACGCCACCAGGCTGCTAAGATCCTCCAGCCACATTCTTACATTGACTACCTTACATTTTAACTTAAGATTGCCATAAAAGCTGAACAAACTTTACAAGTGTTTCTACAAATATGAATCACTAACATCAAGTGATGTTAATGCAATACCATACTAGATTATGAAGAAATAAAGACTGGATTCAGCCTTCAGCTATCTTGCCCTATTTCATTTCCTGTGTGCATTTTCATCTTCTGAAAAGCCTACTATATTAGTGAGGGAATATACTGAAATTACACTGTAATTATCATGAAATGAGTTTTCCCAGCAAGAACACTGTAATAGACAGAAATAATGCTGAGTGATTATTTAGGTGTTTTTTTTTTCCTTTTGTTTTATTTGGTTTTGCGTATATGTTTTGTTGTTGTTATTGTTCTGTTCGGTTATTTATTTATTTATTGGGTTTTTGTTTTGTTTTTTCCTTTTTTTTTGCTCTTGTTTTTGCTAGAGTCTGCGTAGCTATACAGATACATAAAGCACAGTCAAAAGCCAAAACAGTTTCCCAGACATTCACAGCTCCGAGCACAATTGTAATTCCTGTACTCTGCTGAAGGAGACATGCATAAAGGACGCAGTGAAAGGAAACGTAAAAGAATGGAGTGAGTTTGCTAGATGACGGTGCTTCGTAATCCCTCCCATTCATAGAGAAGCTGCAGCACCCTGCTCTCCATGGGGCACTACCAGAAGCCTGCAAACTTGCAGTATTGGAGAGCAGCAGCCAGCTGCTGGGAGTTGGTAACAGCACGGCTTACGGCCACTGCTACTTCCATTTCAGCCTGACAGCCTTCCAGTGCATCAGGCTGAAGAAACAAAACAGCACATATTCATTAATACAACACAACATACAACAGTTACTTTGGGCTCCCTTTGGTAGCCACGGCTAACAGTTAGTTAACTACTTGCCCCATTTGGCCCTAATGCAAAACGTAATGCAGAAAATTAGTACGATCATCTTGCCATTTGTGAAGGCATCAAGATTACTTGTCAAAGTTGGCTTAATAATTGATAATACAGTAGATGTTGTGAAATGTGATTTCTATAAGAAGCTCATCAAGAAAACATACAGCCACCCACACTTCACATGTAAAATTAAAACACCTGTTACACAAATACAGGAGAGTGAAGGCTGAAGGCAAGCATTTTAATCTGTGAGCTGCTTTAGGAAACTTTCATTTTAAACTGCTGAACAACAGAGCCAACAGGCTCCTTGGACAGAACTGAAGGATCTCTGACAGCAGGCAACCACAATACAAATCACAAGAAAATGGCAAAAGCCTCAGCAACGTCTCAGTACGATGCTTTAGCCTCATAACCATGTAACCCCAGGAAAGGGCAAACCCTACCTCCGCAAGCACGGCAGAAGTAAAAGCAGAGCCACTCTGTTGGGTGGGGGGTGAGGAGAGCAGGTCGCCTGTGCCGGGGCGCCTGGGCCACGCTCAGCAGCAAGCGTCACCTCCAGCAGCAGCAGCAATGCTGCCCCAGCACTGTCTGGGATGAGCTGACAATAGGGCGCAGCTAAGTCCAAGTAGAAACATCCCCTTAGAAGATGCATGTTACAGGCATGTGTGTAAACAAATAGAAGTGTACACACTCCAGATTCTCAGCTGAAATCATGCTACCTAACAAGGAACAAATTCTCTTCAGCCTCTCACAGCAATTTTGTGGCTGGTCAGCTTTCCAGCAAGTATAGGACAGCCCTAGAACCAGCACCATCTGTACAACTAAGGGGGACAGCAAGCACTCGCAAAGGGCAATAGTTTGCATTAGCAGCACCACTTCTGTGCACAAATACGTGGAACTGCACCCTTAATAGCAGATGAGGGCAGAAAATATGGCATCAGACAACCTGCATCGGTACTTTTCTGAATTAGGGTCATCTTTCAGATAAAGCTCAGGAGCTGCACAGTAGCATTGCAGCCAGTTAAATGTAACACCGCATCTATGCACTACTGTCTTCTATTACAATTACTCGCCAGCATGTCAACACTGAATGCCTGCAGTTCTCCCCGGATTAAAATAGTCTACGTATCTTAAGTTTCTCAAATTCTCAACAGACAGAACTTAGCATCACAACTGCAGACGGGCTGTCGCACCCAAGGCCAAGCAACTGCAGGCAGCTGTGCTGTGCTCCTTCCAGCTGCTCCTCTGGCTCTTCGCAGAATTCCTTCGCTGAGAAACTCCTCTGACACCTCAGGAGGTCATTCATTGCCAAGTCTTTGGGTGTACCAGAAACCCAGCCTCCACCAAAGCCATGCTGACCTACATAAACCCTGTCCAGCATCACGGCTCTGAGTTACCCAACATATGGATATATTCTAATGCTTTTTGTTATGCCAGGAAAAAAAAATGGCATGTTTTACAGAGTAACTCCCACTGGGGATTTATTTTTTCTTCAGTACATAATTGTCCAAAACACAACTTCAGTAATGTAATATTAATTCTTTAACAGAGTCACAACTGTAATACCAAAACTGTTTTCCTGGTTTGTAAAAGCCATGAAAAGACAGTATCATTTACAAAAATGATTTATTATACATAACACTCATATAAGAAGGTGGTAAGAAAATACTACAGCAATTCTGTATTACTGACTTATGTCCATTTTATGTACAAATAAAAGGTTGGTGGGAATAAAAATCTGAACCTAAGATCTATAACAGAATTTGCTGCTGCTAAGCACTTACCAAAGACTATGTCAGAAGTGTGGAAAAATAAGTGAGAGGTCCAATCTGATTTTATACTTCCAGTAGGGAAACCTGACGTGATTTGGCACACATAATACAGTTCTGTCGCATTGAAGTCACTGCTTTTGCATCACTAGGTACAAACACCACAGTTAAGCCTTTACGCTTCCTCCATTCTAGGTGTTAATTTTGACACAGCTCTGGCCTCATTAAATACAAATCTTCAAACACCTTTTCCTACGAAGAAATTCCTCATGTAGGAGAACAAGAAACAAGCTCTTTTTCATTTTCAGATTAGTAAGAAGTCAGGCAGGCTACATTTCAGTACAGCGCGGTGATGCAAGCATTTCTAGGATGAGCCTCTACTTCTACTCCACACAAGTTTGGTTATTCTGTCCTGTGATCTGTCTTCTCTTGTGCAAGCTATTTCCATATTTCTTCAAAACTTTCTTTGTTAAGCCAGAGTGATTTACCGGCTGTTGAACTGGGGAAGCCAGAGATTTATTTGGAATGAAGGATTTTGGAGAAGCCTGCCACAAATCCCACAAAATTTAGGGTGAAGGGAACAACATAGTTGGGTCAGTCTAATGAGTGTCCGTAAGTACATGTAGAATGGTATCTAGATTTTCTGTCCTCCTAAATGGTACTCCCCTCCCTCCATACTGCTTTCTTCACTGCCACATGCTCCTTATGCTTGCTCTGATATTTCCGCTGTGAGATTCTCTGTAAGCAATATCCAATACTACCCTGAAGAAAACGGACCATGACAGACAGGAAGGTAAATATTTTTCTGTCAGCTTTGCGAATTGGATCAATTCAAGAACTATGATCAGAAACACAACAGAGGGCATAGAATTATACAGCTGGGACCAAGGGAGAATCCAAGGACTTGCCTTTAACAGCAACACATTGTAAATCCATTCACCTGTGCTGCACAGCTTTACACCACTAGTTAAAAGGATTGACAATATCTCTAATCACTGTTATTTCACAGTTACTACAGGGTTAGGGAAAAAAAAGTTATTTACATTCCCTGTTTATATACTAATTGTTCTCACATCTCTTAGAAGGGTACTTATTTGAAAATGAAAACACAAGCTCAGGAACACGATGTTTCAGCAAGGTATAAAAAAGGAGCAGATTCCTTAATGAAAAGCACTGCACAGGCACAAACCATACAGGATTCTTAATTTAATCCATATCAGAACTTCAATTCTTAATTTCCTGAATTCTTTCCCATTAAAATTTCAATTTGGTATTCCAGTAAACTGTCTTTTCAACTTAGATACGATAAGCTTTAAAGCTATGCGTTTCAAGTTCAGTAAAGATTAAAACATCACATTAAAAGATCACCATCAATTAACCGATTCCCTTGAAGTAGTTTGAGCAAACTTTTCTGGGTAAAACAAAGTGAAAAATAAATAGATGAGCAAGACAAACAAAACAGAAGCTCTGTAATGCACATAAACCCTTGACCAACCCCCTTGTGCTCCCGGCTGGAAACACCACTGCCCCTGTTCCTCCACAGCTGCCAGCAGCTCCTGAATACACAAAGCACTCAGCTGCTTCAGTGACATTTGAGGCCCTGCAAAAAAGCACATCTTGATCCTCATTGCTGGGAGATGTCACTGTAAATCCTAAAAACATCTGCCACACTGCTAGCTGAACAGATCTAGTTTCATTGTGGTGTAAGGTACCGTGAGCTTGTAATCTGCTTTTGCAGATTATTTCTTCAGGAAATAATCACTGTGTTAACACAATGCATTGCCAAAATATTTGCATAAAACAACAATTAGCTTTAAGAGAGCACACATGCCCATGTGTGTTGCTAAACTTGATGATTACAAGGTTTCACTGTGTTGCAGTGATAAGACCTTGTTTGGGATATGGAAAAAGCCATGTATGATTAAAGATAAAGATCACAAACACATTCTTAGTAGGACTAAACCCCAGATAGTATGTTGAAATATTACCTACAGTAGTGAAGTACTTAACTGATTTTTGTAATAATTCAAAATGATGCGTTATTTGCCATGACAACTCACCAGATCCGCTAGGGCTAACTTTGCCTTACTCCTGCTTAGAAATTCTCCACAAGAATCAAACCTAAAGTTCTTTCAATGTTTACACCAAGGCATTACCCGTTTCATTTCACTTAATCTGTAGATGGCAGAATAAAGCCAGCATGTTCCCATTAAAAAATCCAGAGCTTTAAATGGCGTAATCAATAGAGAGGCTTCAAACCCCAGCTCAGTCACAACGAACACACTGCCGACCGGAACCTCATTTCAGCCCAGAGATTGCCCTCTGGAACCCTGCCCGTGCAACTGATGATGTCCAAAAATGAAGAGGCAGCCTAGCATACCAGAACTGCACCGCAGGCCTTCCCCAAACCCACACAGAAAGAACTCGGGGTTATCCTATTATTTCACGAGAACAGCTACTGAGATAATGAACAGACTTTTCTAGAGACCAAAATGGTGATAAGTCGCTGCTCTGAGTGAACTAGTTACACACCAAGACTCCACTTCACTAGATAACCACTTAGAGACACCAGCTGATTTTCAGAGTACCTGAAGCTTTTCTTCTTAAATACTCGACAACTCAAGCTTGAGACAGCAGTCACTACAGGCAATA
The DNA here is from genome assembly GCF_009769625.2 of Cygnus olor. Taxonomy (NCBI): domain Eukaryota; kingdom Metazoa; phylum Chordata; class Aves; order Anseriformes; family Anatidae; genus Cygnus; species Cygnus olor. The sequence goes on along the minus strand of NC_049172.1, from coordinate 36,423,707 downwards.
CAAGCATCACAGCCCAGGGCAGGTAAGTAGCTAGTTACAGCAGCATTTCGGTACAACAGCTGCTATCGTGTTGTTGCAGACCTCATCCAAATATTTCAACAAATTTGCAAAAGCAGGTTCACAGCACAACCACATGTTAGGCTTATAGCACAGCAGAACCCAGCTGTACCTGAAAATAGAGACACGTCTCCAAACATTTTCCACAAAGTTCTTCTCAGGCCATGTCCCCCACTTAACAGGAACACTGCCACAGATCTCCCACTACATAATACCAACCAGATGCAACTTCATCAAGTACCTCACGTCTTTCACTACTCAGCCCCCATGAAGTCATCAAACCGCAGACTACTAGGCCACAGTCAAGCAGCCTCGCCTTACTATTGATCTTTCTCCCTGTTAGCTCAAAGACATCTACAGACCTACTTACAAAATAGTCAGATTAGTCCTTCAAATAAATCAAAATAAGTACATCTTACAAGCAACATGAAATAACTGTTCCAAGTAAAGCAGGTACAATATTTAAGCCTAGTTTTTGTCTTACAATACATTGATTCTCACTGCTGACTTCATCAGTCCTGCATCATTCAAGTGTTTTGCTTTCCTATCCATCCATATCCTGCTGTCTGACGCATACCTACTTTCCTCTATTCCACCACCACTTGATAATACATTTGTGTGCATTTGTTTTCTGTTTATTTTTGAAGTGCTCCCATTACTTTGCTAAATAACCATCAAACTTCTTAATATAAACATAATATTCGTTTCACTTGATGATGTGCAGAGTAAAGGTACTGAACTATACGGCACATTTTTTGACTCAACGGCCAAAAAGAAGTACAGCTGTTATTTCCTTTACACTGTAAGTCAGAAATTCATAATAAAGTTACATAGCCTCAGACAAAGATAGAAATTTCAGAAAGGCCTACTTGCACATACAAGAAAAAAAATACTAAAACATCTCTCTATAGAAATATCTGGTTCTTTTTCTTTTTAGTTATTATTTTGACAGGTTCAGAAGTGGGAAAAACTTTCCCTGCACAACTCAAGTTCCAATCAGAATGCAGTATTCGGAAACACAGTATCTTGCTTTAAAATTCAAAAAGCAAGACTTATTTTAGAAATTCCTTGGGTGCTTTCAAATGAGTAAAGTATTTCCAGCTTCCCAATACAAATGCTTTTCAGTCCAAAGCAACCAGAACTACTTTTCCCACAAACGGGGCTGTTCTTTTTGCGTAAGAGGAGAAAATTCTGCAAGATTTCCACAATTCTCCTAATTCACAGAGCACAGTTAAGAGACCACACTCCAAAATACAGAGTATTTGAACAATACTAGCCCGCAGTAGCCCACAACAAGCACACAATGGAAAGCAAATCTGAATAAACTTCAGGTGTCTCAGCAGTTCACAAAGTTAGTTCAGCTCTACTATGCACATTCCTCACCTTCCTCAGGCTTTCTTCTACTTACTTTCAGCCTTTCAAATGACTTGAACCGATACCTGTGTGAACTTTAGCAAAAAGTATCTTTCGAATCTAATAAGAGAGAAAATCCTTTCCCAGTTTCAGTGTGACCTCAGCCAACATGAAGCATATGCTAGCTGGTGGTAATGCTACTAACAAATTGCCACTGCAAATGGGCCTGAAAAAAAAAAACAACTATGACCTACTTTTGAAAATAAATACCTAATGTTTTCAAATATCCCAGCTTAACAAGTCAATAATATTTCTGGTTGTACTTTAGTAGAGTAGCATTTGAGAGGCTTCTCTGAAATATATCCTATAATCCCTAACAAAACATGTGAAGCCAGCCAATTCGATTTTTCTTTCTTCCAGGAAGCACAACATTTCTCAGACGAATATGGACCTTTGAAAAAATCAAGAGCATGGTCACGTCCTGCAACTCAAAATTTAAAAAGTTAATCCTGAATATAAATTGCTGTGAAAACATACTCCAAACACTCAGTCCTAAGGTCTGCTCTACTACAATGAATTCTATCATGAAGGTTTAGCCAACTCGGTTCACTGTTTTATGTTACAATACCGCACTTTTCAGACAAGACTTCTGTTTCTCCTCTCCACACACCAACTGATGAGAAGTAGTCAAGATATGCAGAACTGAAGATTTAAATTTACTAATAACGAATACATAAACACATTGATTTACAACAAGACAAAAATGTTTGCTTTGTATCTTACTATTAATATATCCAGTTAGCTCGTAAGACTACCGTAACTAGTGGTGTTTTTGATTTTTTTTTCCCCCTTTTACTGCCTGCTTCATCAGATAAAATGCTGTTTAGACTGAGTGGACATCATAAATCTGAAATTCAATGTACTTTCCCCATCTGCATGTATTTATAACATGTATATATTGTTCTTGCACTAGTATGCAAGAACATTCATCCACTGTTGTCAACTATTTCCAGATTCCTTTTTTTTTTTTTTTGAAGGCTGGTGAGTGGGTTGCTGAAGAATTCAAATAGTTTTATGTAACATAATTCATAGAATTTTCTGTGCTATCTAGCCAAAATTCTCTCATCTTGCAAGGGAATCTAACGAAGAATGCCACAGACATGAAAATAATACTGAGAATTTTGAGAAAGGGATAATCTCCATTTAGACCCAGAATTTGGAGAAGCTGCATTGATCTAGGAATGTACCCAACTACAGTCACAGATTAACATATGAAGTAGAAGATATTATCCAACAAATAGCTAGCAAATAAATTCTAAAAGCATACAAAAATCAATCATTACTTAGGAAAGTAAATATTTATACATCTTACAAATTTATTTGCATTCAATTTGAACAGGACAGTAACAGACATACACTAAAAATGCAAGGGTTCTAGGATAGTTTTTTTCTTAGACCAAACTGTGGGTGCACACGTGAAGGTGAAGTTTGGAACTACCTTCTTGCTCATTTCAAACATATGAAAACATAAAAAAATGAGATGTACTGTGGTGAAATGTACCATGGTGTTTTTTTTTTTTTTTATTAAAACTCATCATTTTCTACACCAGCAGACAAACACAAGCTGCACACCGTGCATATGTAGTCTCTGAAGCATCAAACTCTAAAAACAATATGCCTGCTGTGGCATATTGTGACCACTGAGTTTCCTGCATAGCTTGACAACGTAAACATGATCATTATGCTCTTCCCGAGTAAGGTTTATGTGCTTCTGTGAACATACTGCAGGGAGGTTACACGTTCCATACCTCTGCAATCCTCTGCAACCAAAACAAACTTCAGAACTGCATTACGATCATTATTGCATTTGGAGCTTTGCCATAAGAATTTTATTATTTCATATTTCTTGAAGCAAGCAACTTTAACCTGAAATTTAAATGGTAGGAGATGCTCTGCAAAGTTCTGCTCCTCAGTAGAACACTGCCTTGTATTGCTCACAATGGACTAAGGCAGCAGAATAAGGCCTTGCATGGAGGACAGAAGAACAGATGATCCAATTCTACTCAAATTGCTATGTTAGAACTACTTCATGAAGTATTGCCTACATTTTTTATTACACATGCAGTGCTGGGTCACACAGATTTACTAAGCAGATGACCACTATTTCTATACATGGATACAGGCTTACAAGTTGTTAATATTCTATTAGCTCCTTTGGTGTAAAGAGTTGGAAAAGACTAGACAAAATCCTCCAAGAATCATGTGCTCAAATCTTGCAGGACACTGAGCGTACAATGGCTTTTTCTGGCACTCAGTCCCCCAAAATAGCATTGCCCCTGAGAAAAACAAACTTAATAAAGATTCGTTGTATTGACAGACTTAAAACCGTGAAATGTGATGTCTGTGTCCTACCTCCCTAGAAAGTAAAGGAAGCTCCCTTTACTTTCCTCCACTGTCAACACCTGGCTCGTAAATGTCTTTAACATTTCAGGTTACAATCTCACCTTGACAGATAAGTTTATCTTGGAATACAAAGATGATAATGGGATTTGTGAAGTTTTCAGCTCTGAAGTGAGGAAACTATGACAGGTCTTAGAGAAATATATTTTTCATTCATAGCCATAAGAAAGCTAATATTGAATGCTAGCGGGAACACTATTACCAATAAAAGAGTCTGAGAACAAAAGTTCAGTGGAATTTCAAGGGATAAGATGACTGGACCTTAAATAAAATAAAATCCAGCATGAATGAAATACAAGAAAACTTGCCTGTGGGAAAAGAGCCCTAAATATGATCGTACTTGCTAAGAACTGTTGCTTAAAGATTATGAAGAATGACAAATTCAAATACAACTATTAAATGCCCTGTGCTATTTTGGAAGCCAAATGATTTGTGCAATAGGTAAATGGGACATTCAACAGTCTTTGGGGGCTGTAACAACGGTACAACTTTACTTTCATGCCCCTTAAAACAGTTCTCCGGCCTGGAGAAATCATTTTCAACCCTTCATAAAATGTTCAGTTTTATTCCTTTTACTTTTCTCCTACCATTAAATGTGATCTTTTCACTTCATCTCCCTTTTTCTCTTGGTCCAAAATATACTGTTCTTTCCCCCAGAGGATATACGATTTCTCTTAAAGGATCGTCAGCCCATCAGAGCTGAGATGAGAATTATTTTAAAAACCATCATGACCTTCGATGATAAGATGATAAAGGAGAATAGAATATCTATGAATGAATGAATGGTAGATGATAATCTAGTGACTCACATGAGCATGATCAGGCAGAAAAAAATTTCAAACGATGTAAAAAGTTATAATCCTTCTGAAACATTTAAAGTTTTAGACACGATACTTATCTCCGGGGAAAAAATGGTCTTGTGATTACATTTGAACATTCTATATAGAATTTTCATAGAAATTGTAGAGAAATGATCTGAAGACTATATCTAAAAAAACTTGAAGCTATTCTCAACTACTTGTTTCTTGGCTGCATATAGTCTTTTAAATAATATCAAAAATATTTTCACTACTTTATATGAAGGATTTAAGCTACTTTTTAAAGATTCTCTTTTTATCTTGGAAAAAAGCTCTAAATGTGAAAAGTATTCTGCAACTATTTCTGAAAATATAATTGGAAAATCACCCCTAAGGTCAGGGTGAGTGGACTTCACCCTCCCTTCCTTCAGAAGTGGAAAACAATCAGACATATTGGGATGTACAGCATAACACTTCAAAAAAAAAAAATCAAACGCAAGGTAAAATACTGGTGCTAAAAACACAGCACATGTAGAACAATCTAAAGCAAAAGCACAAGAATCAAAAATGGAAAGAATACATCCAACTGGAAGAGTCAAGCTTTGTAATTCTCTCGTTTCAAGATTTCTGCATACAAAGTACTAACCGATGAAGCGCACTGCTCCAGCAGCAACACAGTGCCAAAAAGCTTCAGCTTCCTGGTACCATACCACTGCTTTCACATTGTAAAACAGGAGCCGTTCTTGCAATAAAGTTACTTAAAAGAGCAGAAAATCTTTGAAAACTCAAGATGTTGAAGAGATGCAACTGCAGATGAAAGGTCTTGAAATCTTCCTCACCTTTCTCAGGATAGCAACATCTTGCCATTGGACCCAGCTTTTTCACTTGACTAAATTGAAGTGTTACCCACTTGAAAACTTCAAAGTTACTTTGAGAAACAAGCCCAAAGAGACAAAGTTAAAAATGGTTATTTCAAGCCAGAAGTAGAAAAATCTGGGAAGCACACAAGTCTGCATGCCTGCTTCTCTACTTAAATGCATTGGCTGGACTCCCACACAACTGTGCTGAAGTTAACAAATACAGGAAATCAAAATTTAATTTTTCATCTCTTTCGTGAAGGCTACATTCAAGGAGATGAGAAAAAATGGATTTTTTATTCTTTTTTAAAGCACAGTTTAAGCACTTCTGTAATAACTTGCTTCAAAATATAACTCGGTACCACATTTGCTTGAGAATATAAATTATTTCTCTTAGGCATTAGACACAGTATTTATATAGGCATCCTGCTTATAAAACCAACAATGAAGTGGTAATACAGCCTACTAGGTTTAATTATACACTGACAGCGCTTTGGAAACCCTGAAAATTCAAAAGAAGGTACATTAAGAAACACACAGCCTTATCGCTCACTGAGAAATGCTGATTTGCACTTCAATCTAGCCAGGTTTTCCAGGCAATGACTCCATACATGATTTCATCTCAAGGTACTGACAATAAGTAGTATATAATCATCTAGGGGTCAAATATATCCCTTGCATTTCTCCAATGGCTCAAGAATTATAGTAAGAGAATATCATTTCAGAGTTCATATTTTGGATCAAATTACCATCTGCGCATTCAGTATAATCACTGTTACAGCACAGGCTGCTATTCTGTTGTAGAAGTTCTTCTAGGATGGAGACAGAAAGACAAAATTATCTTATAATACTATTAGTCATTTTACACCTCACAATACATAAAACAATTTTTCTTCATTTTGTAACTTCAGTTGACGTAAAATAATAGCTATTAACAGAGCCCCCTCTTGCCAACAAAGGTATCTACTAGACTTTTATGAACATCTAGTAGACTTGAGTGGTGAAAACTAAGCCCATAAGCCTTTGTGAGGCTATGTGTAATACCTACTGAAATCCATTACTCCGCCTCAGCAAGTTGTCTGTAGCATATCCCTTATTACAGAGTTACTGTCATGCCATCCTTCAAGACATCAGCACATTTCTATCCCTCCAGCTGTGCAATTCTGAGGGAGAAAATTTAAATCTACAAAACTTGATCACACCACTCTCAAATGGAGTCCATCTTGTTCCTTTTTCTTTCCACATACAGCATTTGATTTCTGTCCCTCTGCAGTTGTGAGCAGCCTGGTTAAAGTGGGTTCTTTAGAAAGCCCCTGCATTTTAAGTTACACTTATGGACATGAACCAAGCTGCAATTCCTCCAGAGGTCTGAAGAGTGGTTCTGACCAGATTTGCATAGTTTAGGTTCCCTGTGGCTATGACTGCAAATCTAAACAGAGCACTTCAGCAATCTGACGGCACAGTGCAGCGTGGGCTGGCACCGCAATAAAGACAACTTCCAGTGGCTGAACCAACAGGCTGCAAGGAAAGCTTCTTGTTTAGGGGAGGAGACAGTTGTTTCTGAGAGAAATGTTAACCAAATGACTCCTAGGTTTCAGGACCGCATTTCCACTAACACATGGTATTCTAGTAGGGGTTCAAGTGGGTCTGAAATCCTCAAATCTCAGTAAAAACTGTAGCCACATCAAAAAGGGGTATCTGACTGCATTGACTTGCCTTATGAGAAGACTTCCAGTTCCAAAATTGAAGATTAAATACAAGCAAGAGGGAGAATGGGAGCAACCCTATATAAGCCTGCAGTTTTTGGTCCCCACACTGCAATGGTTACTGTGCCAAGTTCTGAAGGGCCCGTAGAGATCCATTTTTAATTACTACAGCCAATAACAAAAGTACCAAACAAGAAGCAGCAAGCAAGATCATAAAATACAGCCATCCATTCCTTATGATGTTTCCATGTCACTGAGTCAGATGCAAATTTGTTTTTTTACATAATTTTAACTCAAAAGGTATAATAGCAGACTGATTCAAATTTCAAAATTACTAAAATATATGAAAATATCTTGAAAATTTGAGGTGAAATTTTCTAGGATTCCACATTTTGTCACAAGTTTATGCCACACCTTCCAAAAAAAGGAAAAAAAGTCCTGTAGTAGGCAATATTTTCATTGGAAGTTGGCAATTGATCCCCAATGCTTTGCACAAGCATACCCTATAGTCCCTTAAATATCTTGATTATTTTTTAATCAGGAAACTCAACCAATAAAGCTATTAATCTTACCTAGTGTTTCTGTCTCTGAAGAATTTCTTTATTTTAAAGGTGTTAATTCATTCACATACACACAAAGCATCTTTGAACATTTCAACAAAAATAGTTTCAATTAGCTACTACACAGCTGACCAATCCCATCACATTAATTACCTCATGATAAGAATCTTTAATTCACTTAAGTGCCAATTCTGTGGCCACTTTACCTTAATTATACATGTTACAGCCAAGGGGGAAAAAAGCATCCATAAAAGGTTGCTAGAAAAACTTAAAGCTTCTTAGATATTAAAATTGAAGTGTTTAACCTAAGTAACAAAATACTTTTTTCCCCTCTCATTCGAAGAGTGTGGAACTGATAAAGTTAAAGGACAAAGCATAATTCAGTATGTTAGTTGAACGTGGGATGTTGCCAACTGTACAGAAGGATCTGCAATCTTAACAGAAGCAACAGCTTTGGAAATCCAAATCATGCACTGATGCCATACATACTGTTTTTCAAAGGCCATCATGGCACTCAACGATGTCACTCAGCTTCTGCCTTCGTGGAAATTGAGGACAAGCAAGCCGAATACTATAGTTACAGTCAAATTAACAGGTTATTGACCAGCATCACCTATCTCGGATCAGCAATCTCCTCATGTACCATTTCACAGTGAACTTGAGGTTACAGGGAAAGAGGACTCCTCTCTCTTATAACCTCTGTCACTGCTTCTAATGATTTAACCTCAGACTTGATTAGTTCATGTGAAACATGACCTTCAGAATTGCCTGGTCAGAGACGAAAGTGAGAGAGGCTTTGGTCTAAAACAGCCATAATTTCTCCCCAGCCCGTGCTACTTGTTGGTTAGCACAGTGCTGTCACGGAGCAGTCTACCAAGCACTCCATGGTCACCATGAACATTACAGACCTGGGTTGATACCTTTTTAAGACTTCTCTGGGATGTCTCTTCTACAAAGAGGCATCTCCCTCTGTATAAGTGTACATATATATGTATAAATGAAAACAGAACGAGCAATATCCTACTCATAATATGCTCTTCAACTATCCTTTATTATGAGTTGCTAATATCCTACTCAGTAGCATTCCAAGAAACACACACTTGTCCTCTAATCTAGAACTAGGTTATTCTGTTGAAATGGCACCACAGAAAGCAGCACAGCAATGGACTGTGCCTAATACACAAGCACGAGAGATGAAAATAGCCAGCTCTTCACAGCTGTTCCCCTCACCTTCACAGTAGCGAAAAACTAAACCAGCATTAATTCCAGCTCAGAAGCTCTGAAAAGCCAAAGATCACTATTGTACTAGTTACAGCTGTCTGGTCGGTGGAGCATGGATTCAAGAATTGGTGTGGTATGTCCCGTAATTCAAAGTTCATGCATTTCTGTGGCAGCACAGTTGAGCTTTTTCTCCTCTACAATATTCCAGGGGTTGAGTCCCAACCATTTGGAGTCAGTGATTTGCTAAACATGAAGCAGAGATGTAGGCACAAAGGGGCTGAAACAACAGTTGCTTCTGCCAACAAAAACCTTACTGACAATTTAAGACACTCCTGAATGAAGGTGTTGGTCTTGAAAAATCAAAGCCCCATGAGAACAAAAAGACTTGAAAATAAAGCTTCACTGTCATTAAAAACGTGAAGTGCATTCAACCAGTAATATCCTTAAAGCCACTCATGATATAAAAAAAAGCTGCCAGCAATTTGGCATTATTCCATGGTTTAATATTTAAAACTTTTTTTTTTTTTTTAAGTCTCAGTTGGAATAATATATTCCTACTGTGTTTAATGAATGAAATTTCTCAAAACCAGCGACTGCGTGTCTGCCTGTCTTTTAAGGCTCTCAGCTGAAGTTCCTTCCAGTCATCTATTCTGTAACTTTGATCTGGGGAATAACACAATCATAACACAAATGCACCTCTATAGACTCAAAAAGTTGTTTAATACCAGTCCCAGTCATCTAGCATGTGTTATTAAAAGAACTTGAGGTTACGTTTTCTAATTACAGGAAAATTGACATTATCAAGTAGGTTATGTTTTGCTCTCTTCCGTATAGCAATTCTAATTTTCACTTGTGTTATTTTGTTCCCACCTCACTTTAAGTCTTGGAGAAAACGCTGTTACAGAAGAGTCAAAATAGCAAATATCAGTGTGTGGTGTCAGGGACATACCATTTAGACCACAGGCAGTCACAACTAGAATCCCTCAAAAAAAAATTCTGAAGATACATTAGGCAGCTACATATTCATTTATCCAGAGGCTGAAAAATGAGACTTTCAGTGAGCAACTCCATATACTACTGACTTTTAAATTACAAAGTGTACTTTTTAAAATACAGAATAACTGACCTAAGAACAAATAAAATTTCAAATAAGAATAGCAATTAAAAACCAGCCTACAAACAACAACCTATTATTAGTGTTTAAATCCTACTAGAGACCACCAAGTAAAATCAGAAGAGTTTTGATGGCCCCTCATCTCAGCAGCCAGCCCCATATACACTGTTCAAGACATCCAACTGTTTCCAGTCAGATGCACTATAGACCTCTCAGACATCAGAAAGCTAAAACCTAATATAAATAGTATCTTCCAACCAAGTCTCAGGAGCAGCCTCAGTGTCTCCAACTGTTTTTCAGGGCTCAATTATAAAATGGGTTAGAAATCCTTTTCTTCTGCTTGTTATTCTTCTGTTAAATAGAATTTTGTGAGGAATAACTGTGACAGCAGCATCTGGTCCCTTCTTTTCAGCCCGAAGATTACCATTGCAGTGCATATGTGAAATGACATCTAACCTAACAGGGCAGTTTCACCACTTAAGACAGTAACAGAAAAACTTATCAGAACTTTTGAAAACCATGAGGAAGTGATCACAGCTTTGTTTATCTGGAGTTGGTCTTCTGAACTCTCCAGTAACAGAGGTACAAAGAAATACAGTATTTTATACACAAGGGTATCCTTTCTTTAAAATGAAAACACACATTCAAACTAACTGTGAGCAATCCATCATTTCTGAGAAGTCCATGCAATTCACAAGTTCATGTTTCACTTGGACTGCCCTTAATGGGCTGAATTACTGCTGAATCCAATGAAGTCACCTTTCGGATTTCCCTGCCTTACATGGAATGTGTGGGGACAACCTCTTACATCCACTTACCTGACAGACATTGTCCTCATGCCATGTCCACCCATCAGTGGCATGGGAGTTCCTCAGTTCTGGAGACTGTCTTTACTCCTAACGCACCAGCTGTGCATATGCTCAAAGAAGAGCATCACCATTTTCTTCAAATTGTTCTTCTTAGATATATAAATGCCAGCTTTGAATTGCTTTGATCAAATAAACTGATTAAGGTCTCCATTCCTTAGTTCTGAGACCAATCCTACCCCATATAAAATAAATACCATGCAAATATCAATAGCGATTCTACAAAACTAGCTATAAATACACACTGTACAAAGACAGTCTCCAGAATTTGCACTGCTCAGCAAACTGCTCACAAATCAGGAGAAATTCTATGCTTGTCACCTTACAAGTAGCTACTGCAGTGGTAAGAACAAAGCTGTCAAGGGTGATGAGACTGGTAGAGAACAACCTTAGAGAACAGACCAGCACATCATGATTTTCGAGCAAAAATCAAGGATGTCTTCCAGCTGCAGATTCAAAGTCAGCCAGGAGTCAGAGAAAGTAAACAATTCCTCCCACCTGCTCTGCTGAAATCATGCTCCAGGTCTGCTCAATCAACTCTTTCCTCATTCATTAAAGTTGGGCAAAGTCATACTCGGAGCTCTCCGCCCTATATACCGTGCTTACAGGGGAAATATGAGAAAAAAAGATTTTCAAATTAGTTTTGCATTTTGGAAATTTTTCAGTCAACCAACGCAGCACTGTTAAATGCAAGCCAGACCGGCAGTTTGCCCTTGAAAGTAAGCTTTGTGGTGCAAGTTAAAAAACAAGTCTACATTAGCTTAAAACAAACAAACAAAAAAAACATATAATCCAAAATTGATGTTCTTTTCTGGCCCAAAATTTGAACAAAAGTACAATTCATACCACCCTTGGACAAGTCATTTTGAATCACAGCATTTTTCTCCAATAGAATATAGCTTTTGTTCTACTCTAATTAGCTGTTCTCTGATTCTGGGACTTCATAAATGTCAAGTGCATTACAGTGAAAAACATTCAAAGATTACTGCATACATTGGCGACTTGGTGGGGACTTCTCACAAGATTTTGGGCCGCTGCACGTTGTCATTACATTTGGAATTACAATTGCTACTCATCCACAGAGGGGGCACAAGGGATGAAGCCGTGTCAGGCTGGCAGCTTGGCTGCGTTGAGCCAGGGGAGCGCAGAGAGAGGAAGGAAAGTCTTCTATTCCTCTGGGGCACACGTCTTGCCATCATGCCTGGATTTGCTGGTTTGTTATTAAATCTGAAAGAACTAGCCCTGACATCAGGGATTCATTTCCAGGTTCCAGTGTATTATTCCACTTGCCCATGCAGACTGCCAGGGCTGATTTCCCAGACACTCTCAAGGCCATTAGAAATGGTCTTCCTTCACTACAGTTTAGGTCTATTAGCATAGCAATATTCATATGAATTCAAAGAGACCAACTATGTGGAAAGCTGACTCCTAGCATTATTTCCATTATCCCTTTACCAAAAAGAAAGATCTTATTGCATCCTAGATGAACCTGTAACTACTAGGATTGTTCTCAGTTTCATTTCGTTTTAAATATACCCATCTCTTTGTCACAAGCAAAGCCCACACCTACACAAGTAATTACTCAGTATCCTTTTAAAGTATGCTGAAGAAAACAAACCTGCTTGCACATTGCGAGCCTGACCATTAGTGAACATAAGTAGATTGGCCCTCTTCCAATACTCCGGTGTTAACCGAAAGCTTGGAGAATAATATTCCCCCTGAAAATAAATGGTTACCAAACATGTGCCTGGGAAACCGCCTGGGCAAGTTTTCCATTTTCATGTGGTCACTTCCAGAATCAATATTTAACAGATTTTTCGCCTAGAAAACTAGAAGGGTTAAAAAAAAAGAAAAAAAGAAAAACACCTCTTTGAAGGTAAATTAAGGTAAAATTACCAGACTAACAAAACAACCTAGCTACTTTAGAAGTCTTTTCTATTGCTTTTCCATTTTACAGTCCAATGAACATGATAGAAAACATTCAAGTGCACACATGTATTTAGAGAATCCTTAACCACCTCCCCTCAATCCTTCACACAGCCCTTACTAATAGACTGTTTCTTGACTCAGATACTCTCTCTTCTGTTCACCTGCTGTAATGTAGGAGGAAAATTTGGAAAGACATAGGACTCCGTCACCACATACACGCATGTTATGGTGAAATTCATTAGCTTCACTGAAATTACTTGAATTCCATGCCAGTATAGCACAGAAAATTATTAGACATAGAGCTGTAGAGGAACACTAGGCAAGACTAGATTGTCCATTGATCAGTTCTGTACAGAAAAGAGCTGGTAGCATCTTCCTGATCTGTTGCCCAGCTTCACAGAAAGCAAAACACTGCTCTTTAAAATGCTACAGGGGAGAGACGTATCTGAGCAAAGCCCCACCCTTGACACAATTCGCTCCTTTTTCTCCCCAGTACATAACCTCATTTACCTCAAGGAGGAAAGGCTGATACTTTCATTTGTTTGTCCACTTGTCCTAAAACAAGCAAACAAGAAGCAGCAGCATCTGGCAGAAGAATTTTCCTTAGTGCAAGGGAAACAGCACTGCTGTCATATAGCCAGAACCCTAGTGTCCTTTCTCAGAGGAAAGAGCACAAGAAGGGAATACATGTTATTTCAAGAAATGAATGATTACTTCAACAGTATGCACCTCTGCTATTCAGCATGACCCAAAACATTTATATGTTTTGTTTAAATAAATACTTCAGGCAGTTTTTAGGGGAAAATATTCAGGTGAAACTGTTCACAGCATAAACATATTTTGAGAATTTCAGTTACCTTCCAGAAGGAAAAGAGGCAGGATAACTATTTGGGTTAAAGCAATTAACTTTGGCAGTAGATTATGAGGGTGTACCAAAAAAAAAAAAAAATAGGGCAAACTAAAAATGCTTTAAAAAAAAGGAAAAAATGAAAATCACTACTCCGACCTCAGTCAATTATAAAGAACAGATTTAAAAATACTGTCTCCAAGCAGCACTTAGCATCACCATTAAAAGCCTCAGCAGAACAACAGAATCCCATATTTCAAAATACCTTGAAAACTTCAATGACTGTAGTTTAACTGAACAGCACTTTGAGGAACGTGCTAACTTTAAAAAATTCATACTGGAGCACAAAAAAGCTCGCGGTTTGTAGCATATATTAACATCCTTGACCTTAATCTGATTATTTGAGGCTATTTATGAATCTGGAGTGAAAAAAAACAGTGAATTACTTTTTAGAACATGTTTTGAAAAACACTAAAATACTGGCTGGCATAAGATAAGATACCTGCTGGGCTTGCGTGCTTTGCAGCTCTCCCCTTGAGATTACATACTGGATCCCCATTCTGTCACTCAGATATAAGACAGTAAAATGGGGAGCTCTGTGGCATTTCTCACGTACCTAAGGAGAAGGACAGAAACAACCTGTGCTATAAATTGTGCACTATCTACTGTTCTCCTGTAGCAAGATCATTTACTCATAACAACTTTGGAAATTTGGATGTTCAGTTTGTAATGCCCTTTCAAGGTGCCCATCACTACTTCCCTCGTATCACTGTCTGGTTGGTACACGCATGCACTTGCACGCATACGTATAAATTCAAACACCTGACTTGAAAAAGCAAGATGTTCAAATGCCACATCTATTTTCCCAGGCAACCATTTCACACCCAAAGGGAGAACAGCCTGTTTCATGCTTGCAGAACCTCATGGACTAGCTGATGTAGGCAAAATAACCTCAAGCCACTCAGAGCAAACATAATGACAGTCTTACTAATGTAATCAGCATGCTGCCTAGATGACAAATTTAGTGTGGTACTTGCAGCAGACAAGGCAAACCTGATCCCTAGTAGTATATACCCATACCATCTTTTCAATTTCAAACAATGATTTTGCCAAAGAAATTTACCAAGTTCCAAGAAAAAATCCAAATTTTTTTTTTTTTTAGATTATTGGGATGTATAACACCTTTTTATTTACAAGACCCAGTTACCAAGAAGACTGAAGCTATGTTCATTTGATTATATTGAGCAGTACAAGGTGAAAATACTAAGTTGATTTAATTAGATATCCAGTGATTCTTCTATGTTTTCAATCTCTAGATCCTGCTTATTTGCAGACAATGGCATGTAAATCCTGTGCAAAGAGAGGCAGAGTGGAACAACACCAGTCTAAAGGCAGGGTATGCCTAGAGCAACTCCTTGGGACTATAAATTAGCAGGTACAATACAGAGCAGAACAGAGACTGTACTAAGTTATACAGCTAGTTTGACTTGCTTGTGAGTTTTATATTATCACTTGCAGTATTTTTAAAGCTACTTTCATTGCCCTGTCTCTCCTGCAGAAAACGCTTGTCAACCAAGCCCTGACACTAATAGTTTAAAAAAGTCCTTGAAGAAAACACGTGACAACTCCACCTATCCTCACCACCACCAGATTAATATCTTTTTTCTCTTGTAAAAATGCCCATATTAGAAACGTGCAAATGACAAGTTTCAAATAGGAGAGATGGGGAAGCGGTCAACAGATTAAAAACTAAAATGAGCATGAGAAAGCTGATATAATTTCCTGTCAGCCCCTGAAAACTTGACATATTACAGTGAAACCACCTTTGCCTACTATGCCAGAACCTCATGCGGCATTAACAGATGCAGATTTGCGAGCTGAAGTGCAACTGACCCAACTGAAAACCAACCAAGGTTCAAGACCCTTTTGTCCCTATGACCCTTTTTGAGCATTCGAAGCCTTCTGCAGAATGGTGCTTAAAACAATGTGACGGAGAGCACCATTCTACTACTGATAAGTCTAGAAAACGGTAAAGTAAAATAAACTAAGTATAAAACATTAGAAAATGGTTAGAATCCATGGCAAATTACATGAATGGATTTGTTAAAAATATTACTACTAGTAACAAACATCATCTCAATGAACAAGTAGTTTTCACCTGGAATAACAGCTGGCAAACCAACCTGTCATAACAACATATTTGGGCCAAACCTGACATTTGATACAACAACTGTAAAAAATACTACTGAGAATTCAGCAGTCAGCCTTTTGCTTTAATCTTTCACTATTGTTTTTTAATATGGAATATACTAAGTAGATAAACTGTATCTTCATGACCAAAGATTGCTCATTTGCTTTTACTTAGCAGTAACAAAGTCACACGTAACAAATATCTACATAGCCAGATTAGAGGATGAATTTTGCTTCCCCCAGCAGATTCCCAAATCACTTGGTACCTCAATTTTGACAACTAAAACTAAAAACAGTACAAGCGTTTGGAAGATAGCTAAAGCTTCCAAATGATAATTGAAAATTGTTGCCAGTTTTTCCATATTGCAAACAACCCATGCTTCTGTCTTAGATGGATCAATGACAAAATACAGTAAGTCACTTTAAAAAAAAAAAAAAGAAAACACAGTCCCTCCAACAAACAGAAGGGGAAGTTGGGTAACAAAAGCATGAAACAGCATTTCTTAATTCATTAAATGTGTACACAGTTTCTAGTAACAGACTTGTTGAGGAGGGTTGAAGTTGGCTTTTTCCCCCCAGAGTTTCTTTTGCAACAAATAGCTCAGCTATACAAGTCCTGGTCAGGCATGACTACATGCTGTCTGCCAGGGCTCAGCATTGACTACCTGCAGCCCCACAAATTCCTTCTCTTTTCACTTATTCACATTCTTCACATTCTAAAGTATATCAGTTCTTAACAGATCGATTTTTTACTCCAAAACTGTAGACAAAAGCATGGATAGTTTTGGTTTGTGATTCATTATTCCAACAGGCGTTTGTGTGACAGCTGATTTGCATCATGCTATTTCTAATATTTAGCTGGAAACTTATTTACTGTATTTCTTTCAAAGGGTACTGAAAAAGAACTGATGAAGACAAGAAAACTCACGCTTCAGCAAAGGCACAAGCCCTGGAGAGGATGCCAAGTTATTCTCAGAGTGATCTTTGGAAAACAGGTCAACATGGAGCCTTCATGCAACTATGCAATTGCTATTCCATAGGCTTCCTACTTCAGGGAGCACAGCCCTGGGCTCAGGAGCAAGGCTGAGGAAGGCTGGTGAGGCCAAGGCCTCCCATCTACCCCAGGCACGTTTAGCCTGGCCGCACCCACCCCAGGCTCGAGGGATGGCCCCAAGGCAAATATTTGCCTTTTTTTCCCTGATAGCGAAAGCCAAACAGCACTCCTCCAGCACTACCTGCTTGGCTTAATCTTGGTCTGAAAAGATCTTTTGGGTGACATCTCTCAAACTTTTAATTATGGGACTAATTGAACAAGATGGGCAAGCCTGATACAATATGTATATTTAAAATTTTTGGCGGGGGAGCTAAAAAAAAACAAAGAGGAAAAAACACTTTCTACTTGTAATCCTTGCCTTCTGGTCATAAACCAAGCATGACTATAGCCCTCTGTGATTTCCACCCAGCCTCTACAGAAGTGAAACAAATGAGCACAGAGGACAAACACAGCTCAACTGTATTTCCACCGCAGAACGCTTTAGCACCTTGAATTTTGTGGCAAGCATGAGCAGAAATGTAACAGCATGCCGTTTTGCTTTGAAATAGCAATGACTTCACATTTTTGAATAAGTTTCCTTTATTAAAAATGAAATCTAGGAGTCCACTAAATTTAAAGTCTACCAGCGTTTCAGTTATTCGGTACAGATTTAAATCTATGCCCTGTATTTAAACTCAAGGAAACCTGCTGTCAGTGCATCAATACAAGTCACAGCAGGCTCTAGTAGTGAGCTCACTGCCAGTGAGCTTAGAACTACATGCAAAAACATCACATCCTTTTAGCAATACAAGAAACTGCACTGTTCTTCTAGCTGTAGCCCAAGGTATCTTCAGTTCCAAGCATTAAAAAATGTTCTGCTTCAGAGGTGAAAATTGACTAGCATTATAAAATAGGTTACAGATTTAGCTAGATTACTGAAAAATAATTAGGCTTAAAAGGTTAAATGGGTGTTAAATTGGTAGCAGGTTGTTAAAGTTTTTCATAGGAATCATAATATTTCTTATTGCACAGTGAAGGATGAGTGAGTGGTGAAGTCATTCAACCCCTTGAATAACTAGAATTTTCAGTAGACAGAAAAGCAATGGCAGTTTATTAACTGAACCATTTTCATGTTTTCAATTCTTACAACATCCTTTCCAACATACTTGAAATACCACCCACAACGTAAATAGTAATTGTCCTGCAGCAAGGAATTAGTTCATTGAATTAGTTAATAGTCTTTCTGTCTCTATTAATGGTTAGGGATTATTATTATATAATACAACAGTAGAAGTCACAAAATGCCAAGTTTAACAGCTTCTTGAAAAACTGCAACGTAATAGTGATGCATCCACTAACATGGAAAATCTATGGAATCTGAAACATGGACCACATGAAAATAAGAAGTTGGTACAAGATGAGAAGAATGTTGGTAATCCAGAAAATGATGTTTGGATGGGAGGAAAGAAGAAAAAATAAGAAAAAGAACAAAAACGGGGGAAAAAAAGAGCTGTAAGGGAAAATAAAACTAGAAGGCAGATAGAGAACTGGGCATTACACAAAAGTGGAAGAAGTGACAGCCTCTCATAGAGAAAGAGTCAGAGAAAGATTATGAAAGTGGAAGAAAGAATAAGACCTTGGAACTATATCGAGTTCCAAGATGAGGCAAAAAGATTAGAATAACAGCTAAAACAGATAATATCCCTGCTAGAATTTGACAAGAAGGAAGCCAAAGGAAGGAGCTGAATAATTTATATACCTGGGTAGAAATATCCAGTTTGAAGTGTTCAGGAGATAAATGACCCTGGCATCTGAGGGGAAGGACCATCAGCTTCTACACTGCACACATTGCCAAGTGATAACCTCGTGAAGCACACGTACCCTCAGAAGCTCTTCAGGCTTAGGGCCTTGGATACAGGAGGTCAGGACCAAGACACTTCATAAGCATCTCTTTCTCTCCATCTCTATAACGGAAAAAAGCCCACACACAGTTCCTAGCTCTCATTTATAGAAGTCAGGAAGAAAACAACACCCAATGCTATACAGAGGAATGTAAAGAAGGAGCAACCTGAACATACGCTACAATGAAGCATTAATTACAGCAGTCATTGCTCTGAAGGCCTGATGTCATGAAATTCTGGACAGCAGAATCTAACCAGTGCAGAAAGCATGATCCATTCATCAAATCAGGCCAAACTCACTGCAGTTTCTATAGTTCCTTAAGAATAAAAGGTCAACTCCCTCCTACTGTGACAAGTCAGTATGCAAGAAACAGCAGGCGGCCCTGCTATTGGTGAGTGAAAAAACAGAAGGTAAAAGTGTAACAGAAACAGAAAAAAAACAGAAGGTAAAAGTGTTCGAAGTGTACATGTTGTGTACACTTCGAAAAAGCATTCTAGGACGTAATTCCACATATATTCAAACACAGCAAGAAAGGAATCCATAAAAAGGAGTTAGACATTTTCTTTTTTACTCATCACCTTTAAAGCTGCCGTTTCTCTCATTGTTCTTGTTCACTGAATCTTACTCTTCTCTTATCCTACATTTTACACGAACCAACGCTATTTCATCCATGTTCCTATATACAAATTATTTTCTAACACAGGCAACAGTCATGATTATTGAAGCGTAATTTAACAGAGTTCTCATATCCTATTTCTCATCAGCTGCTTCTATTACAGTGTCTCCATATCACTGTATCAAAACCTTAGAAACACAGGATCAGTATCAGCTTTTAGTTCCTGGAACACAAACCACACATGGATATTCTCTTGGTTGACTTTCAGTGACTTGCAGCAGCAAAACAGGAGCTTGCATAGCTCAGCTGAGCCTACTGGTGACCAGGAAGAACAGAATAATACTGTGATATGAATACCTATAAGGTGGGCTCAGTCCTTGCTAAGGTTAAACAAGATGTTAACAGAACATACATTCCTTTACTTGGTAATCCTTAATTAGTCCATAAGAGAGATCTACACAGAAACAAGCATTTAAAAAAAAAAAGTTTGCCACTAGTGTAATTAATATGCCTAAAAACTCTTCCTGTGGATTTATAGGTTGTCTGGGTAGATTAGGAACATCTCCAAGGACCGAAATATCAGATTCCTGGCTTAAAACAGAAAAAAAAAAAAGCCTTTTCAGTAATTTCAGTATTCATGTTTTCCTAGCTTATTTAGATTAGTCATGTTTCTCATATATCCTTGATATACACATGGTAATAAAGTACATCGCATTTTATCTTCCTGTTCAGTATACATTTTTAATCTTTATAAATATATTCAGCACATAGTTCATTCTCCACTTTTCACTGCTTTACAATTTCTTTATAATTTACTCTTATCTTGGAAAAAACAACCTCAATCCCATTATAGTATCAATTGTATAACATTTGAAAACAAGTGTTTCAATGAAAGCAAACTGTCTTTCATCCAATTAAGTCCATCTGTGATTTTAACATGTTTTGTACTATTTGGACATTTTTCCCACTGGAGAGAATTAATGTAATTAGTCTGCATACAGTATATGCACATCTCACTCATCTAAGAAATCAATGCAGTACTACATCGCAATGCTGAGATTAACTTTGAATTATCTCATCTCACGTGTTTCATATATTAAGGACATAACCCTAAAAAATTGAAGCCCACACTCCTCACAGTGAAGTCAAAATGAATGGCATACAGAAACAGTTTGGGGAGCCTTATACCTTATCTGCCTCTCAGTTATTGTAACCTCTATTACCAGTAGACAAACATAAAATTACACACGAAGTAAAAGCTGACACATTGCTGACACCAAGTTATTAAATAAAACCAATAGATTTTCTTTGGTATAGAATTTTAACTAGTAAAGCAAGACCAACTGTGCTACAAAGCTTTCATCTTATATCAGAAGACAAGCAATCACAACTGCACGTTAAAATACATCTCAACCACAAAATCCAATGTTGAAAAAAAAAGACAAGAAGCACGTGTTGCAGTCATCTGTAATAACATGAAGGAATGCTGTTTTTGGCACTGTGCAGTATTACAAATAAGTTCCTGATCTATGCTGAACTTGGCTCTCATTCAGCTCTGTATTTTGAAAAAATATCACTAACACTACTCCTTTATAAAAACTTTCCCAGAGAAAGTGTATTGACACTGATTGCAAGATAAAGATGACTAAATTATGCCTTTGGAGGGCTCTGCTTAAGTATAAACGGTTTTTAAATGAAGTATACCTAAAAGACACTTTTCTGAAATAATGTTTAGTTACAACTACTCTTTAAGCCTATGGATTTTGCAATCTCACTCTACCTACTCTCAGCATCTAAGGGTTTTACTAGTTGCATGCAAGTTTCCAAATATCATTCCTGGTCAACTTTCCAAGGCATCCGGAGCAATCAATTAAGAAAACCAGAATAACACAAATCTTAAACAGATGATTGCATTGGAGGGACATATCACTGCCTTCTCTTGCTGGGAGCCTGAAAGAGTTCTAGGAACTTAACTGACATGTCTGCTCCAAAGCACAAGCTGCAGTCCTGCCATAGGGACCTCAATAATTAAATGGCTAAATTTAGATTGAAAATAAGGAAGTAAATTTATATGACTAGCTAGTACTTGACAAGCCATATGTCAGAGTGCTGTAGGTCAGGCAGCCTCTACTGTGAATGTGGATGCGGGGGAAATGGTGTAAGGAAGATACAAACACCGTTCCCTTTTTCCACACCACTGTCTTGCTCCTCCTCCACCCCCTTACCTGCAGATGATACAAAAGAGCCAAGCCTCTGTTCAAGGCTTCAGTAAGGGAGCCCTAAGCAGACAGTTACGAAGACCTGGCTCCAGATCCTTGTACCCAGTGGTATCAACAAGTCCAAGAAACTAAGGGATTTGCACTGCAAGCATATAAGACACCTACCTGCACATTAGAAACATAAATACAAGCTAGTAGTAACAAAAAAAGACAGATGGAGAAGACATAGAGAAGGAAGACTTGCTTACAAATCATCTTTAACTTAAAAAAAAAAAAAACATTTAATAAATAAATCCAGACTTGCTTCAGTGCAAGTTCAGGCACTTCAGTGCCATGGTCTCAAGCAGAGAATTACAAAATAATCACACCTGGGAAAATTGCATGTGGAAAAAATAGATTTTAATGGTATTAGATATTCGACTATGTTCTGTATTCTGGAAATTCTGATCAAGAAAACACAAACCGTTTAATACTCAATTGATGGAATCAGCAGTTAGGGCTTAGCCACAAAGAGCTAAAATAAAGCACTTTTTAATACTAATCTTCTTGTTAACACTAATGGCTAAGTCCTATCTCACACTCTTTTGCTGGTATGCAAAAAGAACTTGCAAGAAAATGTGACTCTAGGCCCAGTTTCCACCTTCTAATTTTTAACGTTTGCATAGTTGCACCTAACCACGCACTGAAATGGCCACTGAGCCATTTTGTTAGCGAGCAGTTTACCTTAATCTCCTCCTAGAAGTAGGGGTGGTTTAGGTTATGCTTCAGCAGGGCTGATATGAATTAAGGTTTTGTTACCATCTGCCAATCTCAAGAGAACAAAAAGTCTGGCAAGTTCTAACTGCAACCCATGGCTTTCTGCAAAGGGGTCTTGGAAGGCGGCTGGTGGAGGGACAGCCTAAGGCCAGCAATATCCATGGCCTTCAGGCCTCACAACCCCCACACACAGGCAGTAATGTGGGAAGAACTGCCTGGAGTGGGGGGAACCAAACAATAACCAATGATCCTCAATCTTTTATTAAAAGAAAAAGTTTCATTCTGTTACCACTTTTTGCTTAAGTTCTATGGAAGACTTCAGTCTCTAAAAAATTATACTCCTTCCTCATTTGTAAATGCTTGCTTACTTATTGGACTAGAAAATATTCTTATTTCTGGGCTGGGAAGAGAAAAGCAGCTTGGCTTCTCTAATTTGCATCTTTTTTTTTTTTTTTTAAGAAAAAGGTCATCACAACACAGAATGCCAGGAATATATTGATGCAAGGGAATGAATCAAAATGGGAACACCTGACTTTGAACATCTCTAGAGTTTAATTTATTTTAAACCACTGCCAAAAAGCAACATTTTTTCCCTTGACACTATTTTCTGATTCACACTTAAGTATGTCTCTTATAATTCTGAGAGGCATAACAGCCAGCAATATATCAAAATGAAAGCTGTAGTTTCAAATATTCCACTCCCCATTTTACAAGCTACAACAATACTACTTAATAGGCAAGAGCTGGCTTCGTTCAACAGTCTTCTGTTCACTTCAGAAAGGAAAATTTATATTCCTTTACAAGTAGAACATCTGAATATTTACTGTTTTGGAACTCCTGCATGACTGGAAAGAAAGGAGAAAGGGTCAGCAATGTTTCAGAACAATACTTTATTGAGGAGACACTTCACACTGTTCCATATATCACTGGTTGTTCTAAGGAGAAAAAACATGTCCCCCCCCGCGCACACTTTTTTTTTTTTGAAAAGTAATCAACTGAACATTAAGCAGTAAACACAGATGTATACAGACTTCATACCAGGTTTTCTTTTCCTTTTTTAAACTGTACAGCTCTTAAAACTGTGCTTATTTAAAAATAAGAGAACATTCTGTCAGTTCTGTCTAATACACCTTAAAAAGAGAAAGCAATTTATTTTTTTAAACAAAAACTCCCCCATAGAAATGGGAAGAGGTTTAGAAAGTCAAGTTTAGAGATAACTTAAACAGTAAGATGTCATCATTCTACCATTCCATCAGAAAGTTATTTTGCTGTTGCAGGCAGGTTTCAGTATGTATCTTCAGGACTGTCCTAGAATGCAGTTGTCATGATTTAGGTAACTCTGCACAGCATCCAGCACCAGGGAGAACCTATAACTTTTGTTCAGGGATGGGAACTGCTTGCTGACAATTGTTCTTGCAAGAAAGTTAGAGGTAGGGATAATAACCTTAAGGGGAAGAAATGCAGAATTCAGCCCCGAACTGCCCTCTCTTTAGCAACCTCTTCCATGAAGCAGAGTGATAGAAACACGAAGCCACAAACCTATTAGAGCAGGGTCATCTAGACAATCCTGACTCATGATGAGCACAGAGATAAAGAAACAACCAGAAAGCAGCTACCAGAAGGTTGTGGAAGCGTGGTTCATATTTTTTTGATCAGAATTTCTAGAATACAGAAGCTCATTCCTGTCGATAACATATTTTAACCTGCAAAGTTTACACGAATTATGCTACTTTATTCGTAAGATGTAGGACCCCATTTTCAGGCTACATTTTTCTAGACAGTGAGCAGGAAGGACTGTTTAAGATGCACTGCTCCAAATGCCTGCTTTATGAATACAGCTGAACAGTGAAGTGACTGCTATAAAGATTCTCTCAACTGTGAACTTCATACTCATAGATAAACACCTAAAAGGAACATGGGGAATAAAGCATATAATAAAAAAACACAGAGTATGCAATTAAGGAATCAAGTAACAAATTAATTACATTCAACCTCATCCTCAGTTTATCTAATTTGTAGGAATTAGATTATGTACTCAAAACCTCATTTGAAGAATAATTATTTTTTTTTCCTTCATTCAATAGAAAAACATTTCTCTGCAGAGTACTGTTGAACAGGAATGAAAGCATTCAAATTAGCTTGCATGTCTGTACAGAAGGTTTAGATCCCTGTTATTTAAAAGTGACGGCTGACAAAAAGCACCACCACAAAAAGCTCAAACAATACTCTCAGATTCTTCCAAGTTTTGGACGAAGATAAAATTGTCGGTACTAGGAGGTCAGACTTAGATCCAAATTATATCGAACACCAAGCAGGAAGAAATCAAAGACGTTTTTCTCCCAACAGCTGTCTGAACTGAGTTATCAAATGCAAAACTAGTGATATAGAGGCTAAAAGCAGAGACCATGTGCAGATTTAGACAAGATATTTACATCTACTACAGATATTGGGGTGGAGAGGGCTGGAGGAGGAAGGGAAGAAATAAAATATAGAAATGACAATCTCTATGAATAAACACCAGAAGCTTCCATTTTCTCCAGGCTGTTCTACAGTAAGAACAGAAATGCACTACTGAATGACATGAGAGCCCCATTCTTGCCGAATGAGTAATTCAGAACATCTCAGATATGACCTTACTTGAAGGACCAGCATGAGACCCCGTATCATGGAAAAGCAAGAAGTCCAAAACTACCAATAAGGAAAGAAATGAGAACAAAATGAGAACAGTTACAGCTACAGTGCACCTCCACAGCATCAACACACAGTCCAGCTGGTGCCATCTCCTGAAAGCCTTACTGAAAACCAAACACAGTAAGACTATAGACAACTTCTGTTGTGGAAAACCAGCCATGCTCTCATTTCTCAAGATATCATATGAAATCTTTCTCAAGTTTAAACGCTTGTCAACAATAGCCTGAAATAAACAGATTGGCATCTACCTGTATGAGGTCAAGGGGAATTTATTCAGTTGAGATAGACAGTTTTTATGTCAGTCTTAAATTTTAGTCCAAATTCAGATTCAGATCGTTTTTTCCTTTTGCCATTTCTGCCATTAGTGGCTTATCAATGCTTTTTATTAGTCCGTCACTCATTCATGACACATATGCACAAATGATCTTCAGTGATTCCCCCCCAACTTTTTGCTAATAGGATGGAAAAAAATATTCTTTGTTCTAGAAAATAAACTATTAATTTTGTTAACCATAGTAGATTTACCTGAACAGTTTAATTATTTTTGAAAAAAAGGTACAGGAGTAGCTTAATTATAAGTAGAATAAATTATGGTAGAGAGGTTTTCAAGTGTGCCAAGTGTGAATAAGCATCAAGCTTAAACTCAAACCAGAAGTCTGTTATACCAGTAAATGACAACATGAATTGTGCTGCCCAGACTGGATCAAGCACTACCACATCAGTCCACAAGCTCTGACCACAGCCACAGGAGTCTACAGCATGAAGGGGACCCACCTAAGAAAACCATCTAAGAAGTTAGAAGATAGTAACGCAAAGTGTTTGCTTTTGTCCCCATGGACTCAAGTATACTGTCATGGTGAGCTAATATAGTCTGTCTTGTTAGTGACAGATATGCTGCATCTCTACAGATTCAAAGGCAGAAACCTTCACCAGATGTTTTACTCTCAACTCCCTACAGAGTTTCCAGAAGTGGTAGGAAGCTATACTGACATAACTTGTCTTAGAGTAGAGAGAGAGATGACTAGGTGTTCACTTCTCACATAACATGTGAGGATGAGAAATTCTCAACTTTCTTACAGGTCGTTTATTTTTGTGTCTGTGACACTATTTGGATATATCTTGTCATTTCAAAATGACCAGACTCTCAGTTCAGTAATCCTAGATCCACTACTTGTGTTGTGTTTTTTTTTTGTTGAAAAAGACAAAAATAGAAATACAAAATAAAATGCTTTAGTCTTTATTAGCAAGATGAGGTAAGGAAAAAAGCTGTATTTTCTTCCTGGTTTAAAATCTGCCAGATAAAACTTAGCATATTTATTTGTATTGCCTTTCCTAGGAATAATCCTTTCTCAGTAGCAAATAGCTTGAACAGAAATAATTTTTATTTCACAACTAAGCAACATGTCAAATAAAAGCATATATATGTGCGTATATATATATATACACACACACAGCTTCTCCCCAGGCCGCAGACTGCATAAGTTTCCTAGCAGAGGCTATCAAGCTTCCTTACAAAGGTCAAACTTCAGTGGTATTTAAACCCTCTGATTATTATTAATAGCCTGTGACTTGGCCCATGGTGCCTTTTCCATGACGTACCAGCCTTTTGCAATGCTAGCACAGAGCCCCATACATCTGCACAGCAGCCCAGGCAGAGCACTCAGCTGGCTTTCATCCCCGAACCCACAGCCTTGCCCAGGACCCTGGGCCAAGCCCTGGCAGCTGGGGGACCAGCCTGCCACAGCTATGCTGCAACCACATCAAGCCAATTAGCTACACTTACACTCACAAAAGCAACAACAACATACCTTTGGGTTTTAGAGTACACAGAATGTCACAGGATTTGAAGCTTTTGTTGCCTCGTATTTAATTCCCACCTACAATTTTCCCCAACCTACATTATTAAAGAATTAATTGAAATGTTTAAAGTGTTTAGTGTTAACACAGGTAAAAATAGACTTTTTCCATTTCCACATGGCCATCTTTTTGATTAGGCTAGACAAACACCTAAGTTTTAATCATGTCTGTTGAAGTGTTAATTATTTCATCGCCACAGGAATTCTGTTTGTCTCCTAATTAGTTTGTGAGCACAGTTCTCAATCTTAAAATTACTTCAAAAAAAAAAATTTGTAACTTACAGAATTGAGCTTTTTTCATAAGCTAGCTAACAAACTCTGATAACCAGCACCAGAAAGCCTCAGATCCTGTGCTCTTTGTGCGATTATACTATGATCATGGGTGAATAGAAATAGAAAGATTCCAAGACAAAATGCAGCAAATACCAATCCCTTAACACCATATGAAAAAATATAGGATTGGTCTTAAAAGTGGTCAGTGAGATCTGCAGGACCAATCAGTATTTTCAAGGTACTAGAAACAAACTTGGCTCCATCTACATCTGCACCGTAGATGAAAAAAAGAAAGTCTGATAGAAAAAAAACTTCAGGAACACAAATGAGCTTCCATGAGCCTAACAACAGCTGCCATATTTGTTCATTAAGGAGAAATGCACAGGAAGTCTGAAATATTCCAGTCAGTAACTTGGTTTCCGGTAGCTGCCACATGTTCAGCAATTCAGACATAATCCTTACTCCTTAAATTCTGTATAAAATTTCCTAAAAGAAAAAAAAGACAGGGTTGACACATGTAAAAGAGGAAGCAGATACCCAAGAATACCTATGCCATCATAATGCTTCCTCCTCTGCTTTTTATTCCCTTTCTTCAGCCATCTTCACATAAGGAGAAAAAAAAAAAGATGTGTTACCTAATAAGTCTCAGAGCAAACTAATCAACTTGATAATAAACTTGGGGGTTGCTTGAGACTGCCATACCTGGCTATTCAAGTCAGGTTGAGCAGAGCAGAATCTGTCAAAGCATTAATAAAACGCAGCCCAAATAACCCTGATTACTCACCACACTTGATAAAATAGCCTTGCTCCTCAAAACACCGAAACTTCCACCAGTAAAAACAGATTGTATATTGCATTTATTTCTCTAAAACACCAGTTAGTTGGCCACTAACTGAATCCCATTACACCCTTGAACTGCATTGACATTAAAACTCAAAATGTCCCATTAGATTTTAAGGCTGTTTGTTTAACTTTCCTATGTATCTTGGAGATATACATAAGAAGGACTGGGTCAGCTAAAAGCAGTTCCACCTACTGATTCCAAAATGGTGTGTTGCTAGGTGTTTTAGGAGAAGGTTTTTGTTTGTTTTGTCTTTTTAAGGGAACAAATGCGTTACTTCCCTTTCACCTCAACTTGGTATCATATCAGCAAGGCGCTATCATCAAAATGACTCCTGCAAAAAGGAGACAGAGGGAACAGCTGCAGATTCTTCATAATCACTGGTAAATCTGCTCAAAGCAGTAGCAGCACCGCATCCCCTGATCCCCACTCCAATGAAATCAAACCACCCGATACTGGTAGGACACAGGAGCTTGTCACTCAGGTACCACGCTGTGGTAGTATCTGCAATGCACTTAGCAGAAATAGAATTAATTGTCATCCTCTAAAGAGTTGATCCATTAGCACTCGTGTGTTAAGCTGTGATAAAACGGAGACATCACTGGCAATGCTGAGGCATATCTTCTCTCATGGGAATACTTCAGAACGGTTCTCATATTAGGAAAGCTTTTATACCCTTCTGAAACAGTACAGAGAGATCCATTTTTGTTTCATGAGCCTGTGTGTTCCACATCTGTTCTACTCTTTATAAATATTGCTCTAAAGAAAAGGTCACTGGCAGAACTCTAAGGATGCATTCAATATCAAGCAGACTTTTTAAATAGTCAAGACGAGACAAAGTCTGAAACTTGGGGAAGTCAAGAGCAAACAAAAGGCCAGATGCATGTGATTAAAGAAACACACACCCAGGGTGTTAGCTGGAATTTTTATTGAGAGTTCAAGGAAAATCTTAAAGGGGGGAGGGGGAGAAGACAACCCTCTCCCAAACCCAGCAATTCTTTTTAATGCATCAAATATGCCATTGATTCCTTCTTTCTATAAAGACAACATGTAGTGTGCATGACGTCAGCTACAAGTTTCCAACACACACACACACCTCTTATTTCTTCTAAACGTCTGTCAGGTGGGATAAAGCTCTAAGTATCATCAAGTGCAAGTTTGACTAATGCAGGTAAAATTTTCAGCTTTAAAAAAAGCATACAATAACCTAAATAAAAATTAAATGAAGTTAGTAATGTAACCAATCCTGTAATTTGCCTGTTATTAGTTTTACCAACATTCTACAAAAGCAGGCATGTAATAGCACATGTTAAATCTTTCTCTGACAAAACTCTTCTGCATTGACCAAATGAGTAGAAATTTATAATACAGAATAAAATAAAAAGAGAAAGCTCTAAAAGTAAATAATAGGAAGGTAAAGAGTTAACAGGTTTTACAGAGGAAGCCACATGTCACGAGTTTATTAGAGTTATCTGAACCATTCAGCAAGTTTTACAAGGTCCTTCACCAATTGTTTGGAAAAACTACCCTGCAAAGGCATAAAGCGCAGAAGTCCTGCATTAACAGATGTCCAGGAATAAGGATGTGTATAGTGAGGTGATAACATTTGCTAATGCAACAAAAGAGACCCAAATCTGAAACTGAAGGCAGAGCTGTAGGGTCTCGCTACCCTCACAAACCAAGTGAAAATGTATTAAATAAAACTCAGCGCTGAGAAGTGC
Source organism: Cygnus olor (assembly GCF_009769625.2). Taxonomy (NCBI): domain Eukaryota; kingdom Metazoa; phylum Chordata; class Aves; order Anseriformes; family Anatidae; genus Cygnus; species Cygnus olor. Next base: position 36,393,842 of record NC_049172.1, on the reverse strand, counting down.
AAGCTGTGCACATGTGACAAAACACAACCACTTTTATAACCTGGACTTAAAATTAGCTATCACCACACAGGAAATAAGTTCTGGTGGCACTGTGAAGAGCTCAATTCTCAGAGTTGATGAGGAAAAAAAAAATAATAATAAATAGTAGTGAGTAATAGAGATAGTGAAGGAGAAAGCACTATTTTATCCTCAACACTCATTAGTTGCTACTGATAAACTAAATTTAAGGCTAGAATACAAAATTAACTTATAATTTAGAGACACTCAACTTATTCAAAGCAGAAGTCCCATTAAAATTCAGAGTAAGAGAGAGGTTTAGAAAACAAGGGCTTTTTTCCTTCTTGGTACAGCCAGGAGCCCATGGAAGCATGGCTACCCTTTGCTGCAATTTAGCTGAGCTCCTCTTTCCCTCAGTTTTCATGTCACCTTCCTAAAAAGACTTCTAGTCCCAGTGTAACCAAGACCATGTCCTCACCACCTTTGTCCCCACGCCAATAAAAAAACAACCCATAGAAGTCACCTCTCATCCCCACCAAGTCATGGCAGCTGGCTTACAGTTAGGTTCTCCAGAAGAAGAAAATGGCCCCTTGCCTGAAGCATTTTTCAGCAGCCATAGTATATCCTCCTAACTCAGTCCAGCTCAGCGGAAAGAAAAGAAAGGGCGTGGGCAAAGCAAAACCACCCTTCATGCTTCACTTTTCAAAGGCAAGTAGCATAGATCAGGCTGCACTCAAACTTCAGAGCCACTGCAGTAGAAAGTACCACAGAAATTAAAAAAATAAAAATAAAAGCAAAAGAAAAGATGTTAGGATCATCTGGAATACAATTCAAAGAGCAGCACACTGATGTATATATGTACATACAGCTCCCCTCCTCTCTTCTTCTAAAAACAGCCTTCACTAATGAGTAATTATGTGGTGCAGCAAGCACTGACTAGCCAGAAGAGTCTTTGATGGTAGAAGTAAGATGCATCTACCACCAAGTTTCTCAGGCCGGCCGGTATCAATCGCTGTGCCGCTGTGAGATGATTCAAGCTTCTCTGCTTTCCCTTCTCTCACCATCCAGCTCAAAGAAGTCTAAACTGAGGTTAATCAGCAGTCCCTGCCTTCAAAATCCTGTTTTAGACAAAAAATAAAAGCAAGCTTTGTCCTCAGTGAATTACTGCAGTAGAGTGGGTTTTCTTAGGATTAGTTAACATTAGCATAATGCTCATTTGGCTGGTAAACTACAACTTACTTGAAGAGATTGCTGCTGCCATCTACTGACAATTTATAAACAGGAGTACACAGTAATTTAAGCAGTTATATTCTGAAAAGAGACAAATTTTTAAGTAGAGAAGCCCAGCATGCACAAGCTGGTAGCCAGACTACATTATTTGTCCAGCAGGATATAGAATCATGAACAATATTTCACAATTCTATGATTCATATCACACACAGGTTGCTTTCAGTGAAGAAACGGTTTAGCAACAGTGTCCTGACAACCTAGTTCCTGGTTTACTGCTTAATAAAAAAAAAAAAGACTCAACCCATGTGTTTTGATTTTAGAAAGAGTTGGGGGGGGGGAGGAAATGTGTGTGTTCCTTTAACTGCTATTCACTCAACACTAAAAAAAAAATTAAGTATTCTATTTCAGAGCTCTAACTTCACATTTTCCTCTTAGAAATAATAACCCAGTTCTGATGAACATAATCTGAAATGTCATAATCAAGCGCTCTGATTGATAGTTTTATCTTCCTACCATCTCTGTCACTGGAACATGTTGTGAAGTGAAACAGTTCTGCAGGCCAAGCAGCTCTTCCACTTCTATTCAATACCACAATACGAGAACTTGTACTTCAAAACACAAAATAAAGTGTTTTCATGATTCTCTTCAGTGCAAGAGAGTGGAAGATTGATGGATTATAGCAAGAGTCGTCACTTAGTGTAGCATGCCAGTCCACACATGTTGTTAGTCTTTCTCCTTCCCTAGGTTTCTTTCATGTGTTAAGAAGTAATTCACTGAGATAACTGCAAACTATTCTGGTTGCAACCTACTCAGAGACTGCTACGTGTTGTCCACTCAGCGCTTGCCCACAGAGCTTCAAAAGTCTTTCTTGTCTCCAATAACACACCCATCAGGTTTCTATTAGCAAAACCAGACAGGAAAGTTACTTTTGCAAGAACTAATTGATACAACCACATCTTATCTCTCCCAAGATCAGGAAAACAATCTTCCAGTAACTGAAAACACAAAGTTAGATGAACCCAGTTCAGAGTTTCAGGTGACAAAGAGATAGAAAGGAAATGTTCCTTCTCTAAAAGAATCTGCAGAACAGACAGCGAAAACACGAATACTTAGAAACATATACCGATTAAAAGTGAGATGCTGAAGTCAATGGAACAAGTTACAGGAAGTGAAATGATGTTCACTTCAGCCATCAAAAGCAATGGGAGGAAGAACTTGACAAGAAAGATTAAGCAGCTGTTTGATTCACGCTGAAATTGAATTCACGGACAAATGCACAGGAAGAGATCTCTGAAAGGCAAGGTGAAAGCATAGTTTGGGCAAGCCAGTATTGAGGCAGATCTAGATGCAATTTAGCACTGAAGAACATGCAGTTTTATCTTAAATTTTTTCCTCATATATACTTCAACTCTGGATACAGCACGCCATGAATCCTCCAAAGTAATAAATTTGAAGGAAGTAGTTGAAAATGACTGAGAGAAAGCAGAACAACAGAAATCAGTAGTGTCAGTCGGATGCGGGAACAAGAGAGACGCTTCTTAGCTCTTGTTGGAAAAGGTCATTCGAAGGAGATCATTAAAACCCAGGATGCAACTGCAAAAGATGTTACTGTAAACAAAGTAGTAATAAACTCCAGATATCAAAGAGAGTAACAGGCAAAGCAAGTGAGTTGAGGACAGGTAGGCACACAACAGGGAGGATTAAAGTATGCTTATGCCATAAAAGAGCTAGAGGAAAGAAAGATTAAGGAACAAGTTAAACAAGGGGTCAAAGTAGACACTAAAGAAAGGGAAGAGACGGAAAAGAATTATCAAAGCAGACACAGGTTAAAAGGTCTGCCTCTGACAGCAGTGGAAGGGAAAGGAGGGCTTCGCTATCTGGAGAGTAAGTCTGTAATATCTGGTGGCAGGAAGGAGAAGCAGAAAGAGAAATGAAGGAATCAAATACAGCAGGAAGGCAGTAGGGATTGCCAGGATCGTATTAAGCTGGGAGAAAAAGAGAAAGTCTTTCAGTTCATAGTAAAAATAGGAGTAAATACTCTCATAACACAGTAGTTATAAACTCCATTTCCAAGTACTGTTGGAAACGCAAGTGCCACAAATCAGCTCGTATACCTCAGTGGCACTGCGCATGCCCTCAGTAACAAAAGCTCAGTGAGCACTCGCCATACCAAGGAAAAATAGCGTTCTGGTGCCACCGAGATGCAGTGGTCTGTGCGAGTGCTAAAACACATGGGTCTGGGATAGCACTACAACCACTTCAGAGCAATGACTACTAAGGAAATCAAGGATTATGTTTGTCTACTCTGTGTTCTGCCCAGTTGTTTCAGACAACTTCGTGATCCCTGCATTATCTCTTCATGAGCAGTGTCAAGACAGCAGCTTCCTCCCTCCAGACACTGCATTAGCATTATCTACATCATGGTGTTTTAAGTGGCAATATGGGTATCACAACTGTCAACACTTAAACTAAAAAGTTATAGCATGGAGTTCTCTGCATAACATTCTTCTAATCCAGTGTGGCTAAAAACCTTGAACAGCCTTAAAAAACAACAACAAAACCCACTAATGACTATTTAAATTAAGGCATGCGAACAGACATTCTCAAGTGCCTTTACAACACAACATCAGAGATCCCACAACTAGTTATTTAAAAATAGGCCCAGCTTAAGTAAGGGACTTAAAACATACCAAGACATCTCAGTGATCTGCACACGTGACTACAGTTACAGGATTCAATATGATATGAAGGTAGAATAAGAAGCCTACAATGCAAGATCCCTTCTCTCAACAGAACCCAATTCATCTGAGTTCCTCACTGAACACTGCCTGATATTTAACTTACGTACAAATGCATGTGCTTTTATATACATATAAAAACCTCATTCCAACAGTATGACAACAATCCACATCTCAGTTAAGTGCAGGCACAAGTACGCATGTAGCTGGGGCTGAGAATGCTCCAAAACACACAAAAGCTTTTGGGCTATGGAAGGGGTGATACAGTTTTCAGATCTGACTGGGCCACGCTTCCGCCATTTTCTACTTCCTACTTCAAATCCAAGTCTTTCCAGACCAGCAACAACATATTTCACTGAAGCTTACCGGAGATATGTTACGTTACAGACATCGAATCACTTGGCTGCTTCTTATCTTACAGACATCGCAAAACGTGGCCACAAACAATATCATACGTGCAATATTTAGCCAAAAAACACATCAGCAATGACATTAAATCTCAAAGCAACGCTACACTGCACAGCAACCCTGACTCTGGCTGCTCAGACCTGAATACTTCAACTGATACAGAGCACGCTCTAGAACACTGAAACCACTACTGAAAAACGGTTTCGAAGAAGTACATCCTTAGCCAAGAGAGTCACTTTTATTTCAATACTCCCTGGAGAGATGACTAACTTACAGAATGCTAAGTCACATGTGCACTCATGCACGCACACACAGAAAACTCCATAGTCCAACGGAACAGAAGAGACTCCAAAGCTTCAATAGAAATACAGCAGCAATCTCACACTGTAAGAATACTTGAAAGGTAACAAATTGGAAAGGAGTATACTAAACCTATATGGCTAAGCTGAAATGCTGGAGATACCTTGTGAATACCCATCCGAATGCAGAAAAGATTGACATACATTCCCACACCTTTACAGCCAAACTTACATATACTAATGCCATGAGAACTTGAGTAACGTTTTCACAGCTGCATTACAATGTAGTTCACATCTGAACCTCAGAAGTGTGTCATTATCCTATTGTTTCTACCTTGCACATGGTTCTCTGGTTACTGATTTATGAGCCAACCTGCAATCTTTGAGGCTTTTCTGCCAACTGTTAATAATACATTAGAGTTGTGATAAATGCTCTAACAACATAATTTATTTTAAGCTTTGACAAACATTGCAAGAAAGCTTGTGATTATTGACAGCACCACCATTTAGATTTGCTCATTACTCTCTTCTGCAAAATCTTAAGCCCAACAACGCATTCAATTTAAGGCAATTCATTACAAAGGCAGTCTCAAAACATTCACCACTGTTTACCTAATACATTAACACCTCAGACATCAGGTGTATTATCATATTCCAATTTACACCTGTGCAGTTGTCTGCTATTTCTTCAGAGCACATCCCATGTTTTCAGGGGGTTCGGAACCAAGCACAGAGATTCACTACAGCATGAACACGTCATGCAAGTTTGCTACCACAACAACTTCTAGATTAGAGAAAAAAGACAGGTTCATGATTATATACGTGTAATATGATGACTACCAATTTACGGTACTTTCAGCACTCGTAACAGCTTTTATTTTAAATATTGTCAACCATATAACTAGGCTTCTTTCCTTCTACATGATTTTTTTAAATCAATACATTATAGAAGTCTTAAAAGGCAAGCGTTCACACACACACAAAAAAAGTGTCCAAAGTATCAAAAAATCAGCATGAGATTATTGAGCTAGCGCATGGACACAGTGGCCTAATAGACTGGAATGGTTACTTCTATATAATCACCAAACTGGAAACCAAGGAAGATTTACACAACAGACACTAATGACTCTGATAGAGAACCCACTAGACAGTATTGATCACAATTCCACTTTTAAATTCCTAAATACATATTCAAAACTAAGTAGGAATGTCAAAATGTTTACTCACTAGAACATAATGGACCCTCTGGAGCTATTACTGAAGAGCAAAACCATAATTGCCCTTTTTAGTATATCTTTTTATGTGTAGATTTGCAAACTAATTTGCAAAACCAGCTAACTATCAGCACCACGATTTGGGAATATCAGCATATGGGAAAATTAACCATAGATGGGTTAAGTGTTTTTTTTTTTTTTCCTTTACCTCAGCAACAATCATTCCAAATTCATACAACATTTTCTTAGCAAACAGGTTTTTGTGGGTTTCTTTTGTTTTGTTGGTTGTTTGTTATTTTTCCCCTCATCCACAGGTGCGAGAGGAAAAAATAGCAAAAAATACCACTGAATTGGGGTGAGGACTAGACAAGACTGAGAAAGGTTAAAATAATCTGTTTGCTTCTTTCTTAGAAAAAAAATATTCTAAAGGACCTGTGAAAAGAAAAGAGCAAGGAAATGACACAGCATGACATTTAGTAAGAAACAAGTTGCAGTGTTCTTGAAAAATTAGATATAAAAGAATATCATTGCTATAAATTCTCATCTGCAATTGAAAACACGTAAAGCCAGTACATAATACTGCCATTCTCAAAGAGGCTTGAAACTTGTAATCAAAAGTCCCCTATGTCAATGAAAAAAGGCCAATAGATCTACAATACTTATTATAGGCATTAGCTACTGTTACACAGCTGTCTTCATCCCTGTTTCCCACTTGCATGACCTCTAAAATAAAAGCACCACCCAGACTGGAACTGTCTAAAATTTAAGTAAATTAAACCCATCCCACAGGCTTTCAATGAGGTACAGTATTTTGGACTCCCACTTGGAGTCCAAAATAACCAACTCCATTGTTAAACCAAGGGAAATAAGTAGCTTTATCATGCCCAATAGGTTATTCTATTGCATGCAGATATGATAAAGTGAAAGAATAAACCACATATTTTCCCTGCACTGAAAATGTACTGCTGCGCTACTTAAGATTTACAGCACCCAGAAGTCGGGAGGCCTCCTTGGCAATTTTATAGCCCCGATTCCTCATATACAAGTAGTATAATTTATGTACATTTGAACTAGAATGAGAGTCTGTCATTAAACTATAAGCATTTGTGTATGCAGACACGCACGTGCCTCTGACAGCAATTAATGAATATCAGCAAATCAGTCTTCATTTCATGACAGCAACTTCTGAAAGTAACTGCTCAGCATTCAGATGAGCTTCCAGAACAGAGTTACTTTTCTTCCGTGTCGAGCCATAAGAAGCCAAATCAGGTTCCAGTAACAAAAATAGGAGTGCAGCTTCAACAGTGCTGTTCTGGGCACATCGTTCATGCACCATATCTCCTGAGTGTAGCAGAGGTTTCAGTAGGATATTTAAAAACATAAAATTGGCAGCTATGCCTATTATTTAAGATGCCTAACTTTTATGAGACAAGACTATTTTCAGTTGTTTATTATACTAGCAAACTACATTCCTAAACTCCAAAACTGATTTTGTGTGTCAAATATTGCTTCAGATGGGATCCCCTCTTCGTTTCTAAAATGAAATAAGGAAAAAATATAGGGTACACTCCCATCTGTTCCTGCAGCAAATTACTTCATTTTTATTTAGTATGACTATAAATTGCATTCTTTCAAGTAGGGATTTGAGATTTGACAGAGATCTTAGTCACAGAAACTATCCTTTATGGTATCCAACAGCAGAAACTTCTGAAAGTGACTATTCAACAAATTCCTAGAATGTAAGTCCACTCGGAAGTGCTGTATCATTTAGTTTGATATATTTCATGTCCCTGTCCTTCAATCACTCAGTAGTCTCTGTACCAAGTCTAGTAAATTCTGACATTTTTATGATGAGATACAGTGGGTGCTCAATGTACTGTTTTTCCTTTTTTTTTTTTTTTCCTTTTTTTCAGCAACCAGTCATCCTGTGGTAATTATTTGAATTTGTCCAACTTCACTTCCAGGTTTCACCCTTATTGTGACCTTCTTAAAAGTACCTGATAAAACAACCCTGTGAAAACACTTGGATATTCAATGAGTCACCACTCATCTTTTTGATAAGCTTATACTTGTCACATCTCCTGCTAAAGGTATTTAATCTTATTTGTAGCTTCCTTCCATACATAACCTTTGCAAATTTTGAAACTTGTTTAAACCAGGCAACCAGAGAGAGATGCAGTTTTCTAATGCTGACCTAGACATAAAGATCACCCACATTAGGTATGTAATTGATTCAGTCAAACCACAGCATTTCAACAGGAATTTCCTTTTGTTCACTGCAAGCCTAAACCATTTCAGTAACAAACCATTAGTTTCTCTCTCCCCGGGTTTCTCAACACGGTTTTGCATTTGAACATTGAGTGGACCTAGTTTGATCAGCAAATTAACCAGCCCTCTGAGATCAGCAGATATTCATCATTACATCCATATGCACCTCATCTGCATATTTAAAAAACACAACCACACAACGCATGAAGCTGAGTACCAATCCACACTAAACCCTCTAGTATAGTTAAATTGGCTCTGGAAATTTAAGTAGCAAACTGGTAGCTACATTAGCTTTCAGCAAAACTCTTATCCCTCTCTTCACAGCTGCAGAGTTGATCAAAGTATTTCTAGAAACTGTTTTTACAAAATGCCAGAGGCTCCCACAAAATTAGGGCACTTGAAGGAACATGGGGCAAGACGCAGTCTCAAACTCAAAGCCCTTTGCTAAAAATAGTTTCTGCAAGTCATACAGCAGAGTAAGATATGAGGGTATGACAAAGGGATGTCACGGCCTTGAGTTTACTTTCACCTACAGAAAACTTGCATGCCCTTTCACCATCCAAGGGAATGCAGCCACATGGCACTCGAGCCACAGAAATCTGTGTCATTTTGTTTGCATACATGCAGAAACCTATCACATGCTCCTTAACAGTGCTTTGAAAGCAAATACTCCTTTAAAATTAGACCACATGTACAGTTACCAGTATATTAAAAATAAGTCACTACATCATGTTGAAAGCCTTTCAAACAGAATATACAATCTCTGTCAAGCTGTATTATTGTTTCAATTCAATAGCTGATCCATACAGCACAGAAATATCTTAAGAGACAACCATAAAATACTTAGTTAACAACAGGTAAGCGTCTCAAGCCTTGTACAGTCCCCTAATTCTTCACAATTCCACGCTATTTTCACCCAAGTACAGAAGCAGTGTTCAGAATATCAGACAGAAAGGCTAAGAAAGTAGTTCCACTCTTAGTACTTGTTCCTTACAGAGGATGAGTTGCCTCAACTTCTATTAAACCCAAAGGCAAACGAGGGCACTCGGCATCTCCTGCAAGACTTCCATTATGTGTCAGGGTCAGACCCTATTTTAATAGGCTCTTCATTCTAGGTAAATAATTGCTCTTTACATCAAAGCAAAGTACTTGTGCATAAAGGAGGAGAGAATAATCCAACACTTCATAGCAAATTCAGTTACAAAACAACACTAAAAACTGTATTGGACTCTCAAACTGCATCTTGAACACTAGCACAATACCTCATTGAAGCTGTGAAATTTTTGCTTTCATTATTCCAGCAGATCTGATGGAGAAATTCTGGATTTAAAGCTGTGTACGTTATGAGCAAAACGTGGCTATAGACTATTTATGATTCAGCCAAAGAATGTTGATATCATGAAGAATACCTGGTGTTATAGAAGACAAACAGATTTTTTTTAATCTCCACTATTCTAATAATAGGAATTTTTGTCTCTAAAAGCATAATGCCAATAGCTATCATGAAAAAGGATTACTCAAGTTCATACAGATTAAACTAACACATCAAGAAAAGCAGTAGGAAAATGAATTACCTTATTTTTCATTAGAAAGAGCAGATTTCCTTTCAGTCGGCACCATCTCTCTCTCGGTTCTGTATGCAAAGAAGTAAGAGATTAATAAAAACAACCTTTTGTCTTCACACATTAAATGCTTCTTAAAGAAAATGCATTAGTAATAAAGGTCAGAAAAGAAAATCATTAACAACCAAAAAAAGCCAGCTTCACTCAGCAGCTGCCTATGTACAACACGCTGCTAAATGCCAAATAACTTCCCAGAAGGTTTCTTCTACTCTGCAGCTGAAAGAATTGGTGACTGCAGCAGACACTCCACTGTGTTTTCTCTGCTTCTCTGCTTTTTCCTCACACGGCAGCAGAAACAGCCACTTAAGCATAGTACAGCTTTTGCTTCCATCATTGGAAGAGATGAAGTATAATCTTTTTTAAGGCACAAAAAAATTTACTGTTTACTTAGATTAAGACATGCTCATCTGGATTTCCAGTTTTTAGAAAGTAGCAAGTAAGCAAATGCGACCTAAATATTTACAGTCAGTTCACTATTACTATTTTACTGCACTTCTTAAAAAGTTGAAGTGAAAACAACATATTTCTGCTTATACACAAATAGATGCATGTAATCCAACTTTTAAGAGAAGGGAATGTTTCAGAACTTTGGTGTGGGTGAAAAAAAGCTATTCTTACCAGCCTTTTTTTTTATTACATCTTTTTTTCTTGTTTTGAAAAAAAGAAAAAGCACTTCTTTATCCAGCTATAGGTATAGACAGCTAGATATAGCTATTATAAACATCTCATATGCAAATATAATATCTTTCAACAAACCCTGCATCATTTTAGCATTTCCTAGAAAATAAAGAATATTTAGCATAAGGGTTTTTTTTTGTTGTGGCCATGACATTTTTGGTAGTGAGCTGGTGGGTGTTGTAGGGTGGTTTGTGTGGGTATTTTTTTTGTTTGTTTGGTTTGTTGTTTTTTTTGAGAAAGAGGACATCTGAAACCTCATGTCTCCAGACAGCAGCCAACCATTAACTGATGGAAAGCCGGAAAAACAGCAGTACCCCAAGGACATGGTTGTTCCACAGCTGCCTCCAAGGAACTCTTGCACTTCCCTCTATGCTGGCCACCACTAGAGACTTATTACTGACCAGGGAGGTGTCTTGTTACAGCAAATAAATAAAATTCTTGTTTCCTCTTGGTAATTTTAATTAAGATGTTTCAATAGGGAACACTTCAAAGTCAGAACAGCTTTCTCCCACAAGTGGAAGACTTAATCCCAGACACTGGGACTTAAAGTAACTGATTTCAGCTGTATGCCAGGTTCGGTGGTTTTGTGTTGTTTTTAGGTGGGGGATGAGATTATTAATAATAGTTATTTTAGAAAGATTCATGTTGATGGATCTTCCCAAACCTACTGAAGTACAAAACCAAAAGTAATATACATTAATGCTCATCCACCAACTAAAATCTAAACCAAGTTATCACAGCTGCATCTGATGTTTTACAGCAGAAGTATGGGACCCTGCTTAGACTACATGCCACCCTCCAGAACCCTGCAAACATCAGCAGAAGAAAGGTATCTTATCACAGACACACTACAGATGCCTCTAGTAAAAGGTATATTTAAATAAGAATTGTGAAGTCACTACCTCGTAACAGCATGAAAAATAGGCCCCAAGATTAGTCATATTTAGCAATGACAAGTCTCTCAATGGATAGTACATACAGTGACTTAAACCCTTCTCTCAAGAGGTCCTAATCTGAATGCTGGGAGCTAGAAGGATTTACTGGGCAGTAGGATCATTCCATGCATGCCTAGTTTCTTAAAGATCTTCCTAAAAATCAACTAGCACTGACAACACTAGCAACAGGAGACCAGGCTACATGAATGCTTGGTCTATCTGTGATCAAAAGGTTTTTAGCAGCAATGCTAGCACTCAGTGTATGACTCAGTACATAAAAACGCAGCACATCAAAAACATCAGATATTCATTGGACACAGTCTGATAATGCTGCCTGCAATGAGAACACAGGGACAGAACCCCACTGAGAAACCCCAAAGCAGCCAGAAGAGGATGCTCACCCAGTACTCTGTCCAGAAAGCTTGCTGAATCCTCCATAGGAGACTGGTTATCAACTTACCTCATCATTACAAAACGTATAGAGTACTCTGAAAGCATAGCACAACATTTTTTGGCCCCTTATCATAACCAAGTCTATGCCTTTTTTTCCCCTAATAAAATCAAAGTAAATGCATCTCAGTGAAGATCAGTTCAGACAAGAGAAAATAAAACATTTACTGTTGCTGAAATTATTGTATTAGAAATGATTTTACAGCTAAATAGGAACTATTTCCTAACAACCACCAAGAGAACAGACATTTGTTCAAGCTTACTGGAAATAGAAAGACATTTAAAACATGATCATAAAAGCCAGAAGAAACCTGCAAAGGAGGTGGAAAGTGAGCAATAAAAAAATCTTATGACAAAAGAAAATGCAGTTTTTGCAGGGTAGGACCTGAAGAGCTGGATAACACTACGTACAGCAACTAATAACTGGTGACTTGAAGCCACTAGTTAGTAAAATTCTTTTCACTGAAGAAAAAGTAGTTTTAAGGCTCGAGTACTGTTTGTCGGTTATATAACAAAGGATACTTGAAAACTTGAGTAAACTAAGGAGTTGCTTTTTAAATGTCCTTATTTAGAATGGTATTTAGCATCACTCAAGCATCAGTAATGAAGAAAACTGAAGACACTGAGACGTATGTGATTAGTGAAACTGTAAGCTGACAGCTGCAGCAAACATGCACATCAACCACAGGTAGTTTTCAACTCAAGTAATTTTTACCTATTAATTTTTCATCCCCGACCACTCTGCAGATCTTCAGTTTTCCTTCCTTGTCAAAACAACCTGATGGTCGCTTGGCCAGCAAAGCCAGATCTTTAGCATTGAACCTCATTGAGTTGGCAGGGAAGAAGATGAAGACAGCAAATGATGGAGGACAATAACGGTGCTAGTTAGTTTGTTGAAGAAGAGCAAAATCTAAGCAGCAGATATGAAGACCAACTGAAATATTAAAAAAAAAATGTTGCTGTTTATTGTGATTTCATTTGTGTTATGCACTGCAAACACTGATTTCTTCCATAGTATGGAATCTGTACAAGAAATAAGGAAAAAGCCCTAGGTCAAAAAATAAGCCATCTTTTCCCCATACACATGCTTGTTTGTGTTTGTTTGGTGGTGTTTTTATTTTTTCAAAAAAAATTAAACTTGAGTTTAGCTTTCCAGTGCCCCTATAATGTCATGCTGAAATTGTAGTTTGATGCATTAATTCCACAATTTAACAAGACCACTAATATATTTTGGCTATAGGCACGTAATAAATAGAAAGTTCAAATATGCCATCACGTGGCATTGTAAAGGGGAAGACTGCCTTGCTCTTCCATCTCCTTCACAGGAACGGTAACTCTAAAAGAATACCAAGTGTAAACTATTGAAACTTATCACTTACGTATTCATGTTGTATTATACTGTGACTCAATTGTGCACTAAGTACTTCTGTTTCGATCATGGTATATATTTATAGTTTTCAACTACTTTAGAACATTTTCTTCTGTTCTCAAGAACAGAGTTGTGCCAAAGTAACCAAAACAATTTTTATCGGAAATATATCTGTTGAACTTAGCAGAAAAAGTTACACGATACCAATCTGAGATCATCAACTCCCTCATAGCCCTCTGTTCATCTGAAATTATTTTTAAATTAGGTTCAGTAGCTGTAATTTTCACCAGTGGAAGTTGTATGGGGAACAAATATTTTTGTCTAAATTGCAGCTACTACAGCACCATTTCACACTGCTGCAAGGAGAAGAAAATAAAGCCAGAAAAGTACTTTTAGAGATCTTTTTAATCTCCAAGACATCCTATGCTCTTAATATCCAACCCTTTTTTTTTTTTTTTTGAGAAAGGCCCTTACAAAAGTTGGAAAAACCATATAAAATCAAGTAACATAAGCTTCTCAGATAACTTTTAATACTCCTGCACATTTTAAAAGCCTAAACTTCACCATGTGTGGACCTTAGGGATGGGAACTGGCCTCGCAGATGGGAGCCTTTGTTCTTTATATTCTTTCTTGGATCTAGTTATCCCTTACAATCGATGACTTCTGCCATTATTTTTCCCTCCAATCAACAAGCCACAGCTAATTCCAGTATCACTACATGACTGAAAGCAGGCCAAGCCTTACTTTGTACATCATGAAATATGGACAAGTCATAAATATGATGTTCAGAAAACAAATCTCCAAATACATTTTTTCCTCCTAGAAAGGTTCCACAATTCCATGGAGAACTCCTATAAAGCTATTTGAAGTTTGCCTTTCATTACAAAAGGCCCTTGCAAGCAAGAAACCAAAATACATGCAAGCAGTCCCACCATGTATATAAGCATCAGAAAATTGCAGCATCCACTCCTCCAGGAATTCTTCCTCCTTACTTGTCTTTCTTGTTTTCCCTTTACTGTCAACAGCTATACTTATTTTCCAAGCCCATCTTCAAGCCTTGGACTCCATCTCATAATACTGTTGAGATGATCACCTCATAACCTTATGGTCATCACAGAGTAACCTGCAGTTTACAGCATACAAGCACGCTGCTGTCACCAAAATGAAGTACTGCCTCCAAATGAGGCTCCATGCAGGTGCACCTGCTCTCAAGTTTTCTAAATTGATGGGCTACAAGTGGGGAAAGATGAGTCATACAGAAATCACAAAAAGGATATTTATCAAGACTATTCTAATGCTACAGTCATATTTAATGTTAAAAAGCTCATCCATCAGAGATGGAAAAAAAGTTGAGAAAGGACACTGGCTTGGCCAGCACTATAAACAAAATCCAGTCCTAATGTCCTGGTCAGCCTGTTGCAAAGGGCATATAATCTGCAGGAACTTTGGGACTGGGGTGTGCACACTCCCAGTAGTCTCTCTGTGCTGAGTGGAGTTCATTGTCAGTTTTGTTTTATGGACACAGATTGTATTTTGAACACCAGTGCACACAGTACTTACAATGGACCTGTTTGATAAAAAAAAAGCACTCAACAAGGTGCATATTTGTCACCTCCAAATGTGCATTTGCTCTTGGCCAATCCCCCTCCCAAGTAGATACCTCGTGCACCATTCTGATAGCTCACTGGCAGCCACCTTCTTTCAGAAAAGAGTTTTAGCAATTCAGCCACAGCTTAATTAGCTGTTTTTGAACTGATTTGTTCAAATGCATCTTATATAGACCTCATAAATCCACCCTAAACAGCATCTTCAGCTATATACAGTTAGCTTAGATTGCTTCCATCCTTTTGGATAACGTAGAGAAAGCCAGACCCTAGGAGTCTAGTCCCAGATGGAAAAGTCACTGAAAACCATCAATAACCAAATAAAACCTACAGTAAGAAAGCAATGAAGGTTACTGGCTAAACTCTAATTATGCTTAAATGCACTAATTACTGTAAAGCACAGACATCTGTGCTCCATATAGAACCGCAAAGCACAGAAGACCATGGGAAGACACAAGCCACAAACCACTATTTAAGAAAGCTTTTGCTTTCCACCAAAGAGAAAACAGAACAATATTTTGGGTTTCCAGAAAGGCTATTAGAAGGAACAAAGAATCTCCACAAGGAGATGTGCAGATCGATTTTTTTTTTTTTATCCCCCCACCCCCCCCCACCCCCACCCCGGGGGGATGGTATCTCTCTGCACTCATCTGTTGGTCAAGTGGTAACTCTCTAGAAATTTCTTACATTTCATATCCCTTACTGTGAGTAAGAGCCAGAACATGTAAATCATATGGGATAGGAAGACTGGTACACTGCAGTTAAAGCCCTCAAGACAGTGTGCTTCAGTACATATGACACACCAACGCCAGTCTTGAAACGCAAGGCAGCTGGGCCAGCAACCAAGGGGCCTGTTCCTTGGAAGCTCACCACACAAGCAAAACCCATCTGACAACATCTGCATATTATTCACACCTAAAAGACACAATAGACTGTGGGACTCAAACTTGGGTTTAACTGAGTAACCTGATGACCAAAGACAATCACAGTTAGTGTTGTGACAGCAATAAAATTAAAGGTAAAAACCCTGATGGAAGCGTCTGTCTTCAGCTGCAGCATTGGTTCTCCTTGGAAAAAAACTCGTTAAGAACTCGTTAACTTGATCATCAACTTCCCTTCCGGCTCCATTTCAGAACAAAGCTGTCAGACAGAAAAACTACTTAGTCATGCAGTGCCTTTCAATGTTTCTTCTGGCTCATCTCTTTCCTAGCATGAACTCGGAGAAGATATCTTCAGTTGTTTAACACCCATGGTTTGAGAGACAGGCATAATTTAATATGTGTTTAAGAGAGACAGCGACACTGAATCCAAAGTCCATCTCAACATTTCTACCAACACAATCACCACAGCCATAATTTAGAGGGAAATCAGACCAGTCAAGTACATAGCATCCAGAAGAGAAAAAGCATAGCAGAAACTGTTATAAATTAGTTCCGGTAGAAATCATTCCCGACACATGGTGGGTAAGGTAGACCGAATTTCAATTTATTCGAGCAATTCAGCAAGCAGCGATAAGTAAAACAGCGCTGGGCGGCTGGGGAGTCTCCTGCTCCACCAATGGCGCACACCTAAGCCTTCCAGAGTCTCAATTTATAGCCTAGTAGTTCTGGGTTTAGTAGCACATCCTGGTGTCTTCTACGACTGCACGGCCTGTTGCTAGGGGGTCTTCATCAGTCCTCTGGTGGTCGTAGGGATGAAGATCGTCATCTTCCTCTGCGTTGGGGTCATGTCTTTGCTGCAGTATGTGTGTTCCCATGCAAGGAGGAATGCCATTTTGCCCTTATTTGGAGCTGGTTTCTATTGCAATTGTTAACTTAACAGGAAGTTCCCATACTTTTTTTCCTTCAACAGGATATTGGGGGTATAAGCAGTCAACCGTTGAAACCCCCCTATCAGCAACATTTAATGAACAAACAAGGCTTTACCCATTACAGAAACCAAGTCTTGGAATTGCAGACCAGCTTCTAAGATTGATTTTACTAGCTTAGGATAACCACCAAGCTGCAGCTGTTCAAAGCAGTAACTAAAGGAGGTCCCCAGTGCCATTATGAAATAGGAAAACCACCTTCGTGCCAGTACATGCTATCCTGAAACACCACCTGCAACACTGCCTTTTACATTACAAGTTTCCTTATACATCTTAGGTGCCGATCAGCATTGAAGAGATTAGCGCATAATACCGTGCAGCTTTCCTCAGTGCTGCATTTAGTGCCACACAAAAAAAAAAATCACATTCATTGATAAAAGTGTTAGAACGCAAGCTTTTTAATGATGCAATCTCCTTAATATCTAGAACAAAGTCAATACAAATGGCTGCCTGATTGCACTGGTTTAGCAACTTCAAAAAGAAAAATGCAAGAACTTAATTCATACAACTCCTCAGAGACCCTGCCAAATATATTTTACATTTTCCTTCTCTTCCTTTGAAAAGGTACAATATTTTTAGTTCACATCATTTTGTATTAAGAACTTCTTTAATCTCTGGAACACACACAGTGCTGGAAACAGCCTTCAAAAAGAAAGCTTCAAAATTAGCCCATAATTTTGTCTTCAATACTGATACAAACTTTCAGCAGAGAGTTATTGCCAATTTCACATACTGTCTCTGTATTTCACCCTTCATGTGATTTTTAGGCCATAAAATATGGATAAGAAACGCTGTGTCCCCAACCTTTGTCAAAATCTCCCGTCTGTGACTGATCCCTGCGCAGTGTAATGCAAAACTAGGTTTTTCTGTCTTGGAATGAGGAAATAAGAGAGCAACACAGAGTTAAGCAAAACACATATGACACGAATTTCAAATATGCAGGTATGGATACATCTAGATGTAAAAATTCAAAATCTAAACATGTATTTAAGTTTTATCTTGGAAATCAGTAACAGGTGATGAGCTGCTTAGGAAAGAAAACTGCCTGGGCTTACGTAAATTCAGAGTCTATATTCCAGAGGAAGTTTCAAGGGATCTGCAGATGGTAACCTTATGTTCCTGTACTGTTTTATCCCTTTCTGTGTGTCTTAAAACAGAATCTTCCTTCCAGTATTTTTTCTATTGGGGTAAAATAGGTAAGATCTATATACCAGGTATTACTAAATACCAGGTTATCTACAGAAACGATCTATCGGTAATAGGAAATCATCTCTTTCTAATGTAAAAGATGCCTACCAGCTGCCTGACTTCACCCATGGAAATTTTCTGTTTAATTCTCCATGTCCTTGCTTCTGTCTCCTGGCTATCTTACTTCCTATAGCAAAACCAAAGCTAGTCCGATCATACGTTGTTTGTAGTTCTCACTTATACTTTTGGTATGTTGTAATATTGCAATCTACTTAAATAAACTATCATTGTAAATTCTATCAAATTTTACTTAGTAATATTTGTCAATCGTTGTGATCTTGCATAAATAAATCAAATCAGAATCCAAGGAACAGGTTTGTGATATTCAGCAAGTTAGGGTGTCATGACACTTTCTAGGACACCCTTTTATCAAGCTTTCCTACTTCAGATAAAGCCACAGTAACCTAGAAAAAAAAGAAAAAAACTTAAAGCTGCTCTAAAATAGTTTTGTGTATGGAAGCAAGGTAACAGAAATGCTAGTTACCTGTTTTTCCCCCAATAGTACTGGTAGTCATTTCAGTTTCACTTTATGCTGAAATACATGCCCTTGCGTAGTAACTATGTCCTTATCCTCCCTAAATTCTCAGGGCACCCTGCAAAGTAACCCGGGATCTCCAGCCACCACCTCTCCCCAGCCAGCTCCAGCCTTGTGCCAGTAGATCCGTGCCCCTGCAGTGGCCCAGCCCAGCACCACACAAGCCAACCGCCATCTTTGCATCAGTATCCCTGCTGCCTCCTAGTCCCTTTAAAAGTGTGAATACTAACAAGACTTTAAAAGGAAAGTATCCAAAAAAGCTTTGGTAGGTGAGCCATTGTATCTGGAGGGAGATAATGAAAAATAAAATGCCGGCCTAACTTGAAGGTATTCCCTTCAGCTGAGGAGAAAGGAGAAAAAAAGCTTTTTGTTTCCTTCAGCTGACTGAGTCCCCTATCAAGCAAATTCCTAAATAATTTATTTGGCTCACCAGATGTGACCTTTCAGGAAAACAAAGCACTCTGCTTCCCCTAAAATGGGTAATACAAATAAAGACCTACCACAGAGACAGGCATCACTTGGCACACCCGCCGAATGGTACACTTCTAGCTCCTGATACCGATCTGACTCAACAGCATTTCTGGGCAAGAGAGGCCATTTTTCAGCTCTGGGACTTGTCCTGTGCGGTTCACAGCCTGCCAGGCTCTACCCTGTAAGGTGCAGGCTTGAAGAAGAACAAGACTGCTGCTTTCAGCAGCACTGCCAGCTCACAGCGGCATCCAGTGTTGAAGCTACAGCTTCCCTCGTGCTGGAGCAGCCACTGAGGTGATGCAGGTGCAGGCTCCTGGGAAAAGGGAGCCCAGCCTGCCTTACCATGGCAGCGCTGCTGCTCATGAACCCTGCAGCCAGCTCAACTTTCCTTGGGGACAGCCAACCCCATCAAGCTGTGCCCTCATCAGACTGGCTACCTGGCTGCAGAAGTGCACTGAGGACAAGAATGTTAAGTCCTCTTATGGTCCTCCTCCTCCACTGAGGTGCTGATGGCCTGCTCAGCCCTGCTGCCTTCTTCCCACCATTGCAAAGCCCAGCCCCTCTCAACTGCCCTGGCTATGCCTTTCTTTGGGCTAAGAAAGCTGTGTTATTGACAACACTTGTAAACAAATACCACAAGGTTAAGCCAGTCTTCCAAAACTCTTTTCAAAAGTGACTGCATCAATTAATGTTTCAAAGACATCAGCTGCACTCAGGTAAAATGGCCAATACAAGTTTGGGCAGTACTACAACAATGTGGTTTCAGAACAGACTCCAGCTAAATGTTAGCATTTCATTCACTATTCGTTTACAAATTTACACACTGGCTTCCTTTCTGTACTCACCAGGAATACAAGCACACAAACCTATTGTAACCTGCCACTTCAAACAAGAGGAAAAAAAGGAATAACTAGGGTATATATAGCTCTATTCAGTAGAAGTTCCTATACACACTAAAGCAGGCAAGACAGCCTGGAGGAGGCAGGGTGTTCGGACCAGTGACCCCCTAAAGGAATGGGCTGGAAAGGAAGACACAGCAAGTGGTTTCAGAGAGAGCACAATACATTAAGGATGGCAGTGCTCCACTCTTCAAGAAGCGGTATTCCTCCAGAGGAATTCCCTGGAACTTCTGCCTACAGCAGACTTGTTTCCTGTCTTTTCCAGGGTCTATGTAGGTGTTTACAGGTGTTAAATGTAGAGACAACTTGTAGATACAACACTGCTACTACATCAGTTTTACTGTCCATCTTTACTATACCAGAAATTACCATACTAAGACTGCATCTTATACTCTTAAGATACAGGATTTTTATTATTTGTTTCTTCATCTTGAAACACTTGCAGACCCAGACAACTTTGAGTTTCTCAACCTTTGTTGCTTTGCTTCATGTCCTAGGACTAAACAACTTCTACACTTTTGGTATCTGATAGCAAAAAAAAAAAAAAGCTAACTATCACACTGCTGAGAAATCATAGTGATGAGGAAGTTGCTTTCTACTCCCCCCACGCGCACACCAAATTTGAGATATCAGAGCATTATCTGAGCTATAAGTAGATTTCTTACCACGTATTTGAGACATTTAGGCATTCATTTGAGCTCTAAAAAGATTTTAGCCATAAGCAGACTGAGTCAAATCACCTACATAAATTAAAATACAACATTATACCTCTATTTTTATATCTGGTATTAAGTACTTGGCACAAAATTCCTTCAGTAAGCTTCACACAGCTCTGGAGTTCACAACTATATTTGTTTTGGCATTAACAGGAAGAAATCCTTTCCTCTTTTCTTAGCAGTATCAAGTTCTGCTTTGGCTGTCTTTTCCCCACGTGGCCTTCAGGACAGAAACTGAAGCATCTTTCCGTACAGAAACTCCGTCTGAAGACCCAGCAGAGGCTCTGATGTTACTACCCCACAGTTACGGACAGACCATGAGCTCCTCTGCTCCTGCATTTTCCAAGGCAAAGAGATTACTGGGTTTCTCCAAATTACCTCTAACTTGGCAGAAGGAAAGCACGGAAAACAAGGGAATTTGATGATGACACTCAAATTGAATAATTAAGACTCAACTAACATACAAAGAAAAAAAAACTTTGTGAAGTACATTCTCTATTTAAATATATTGCTTCTGAAAGTTCACAAGTACTTGATTACCTACTTTTCTAGTTATTATTAATATAATATATATAATATGTATATATATATATATAAAACATACACACGCTATCTCAGCTGAGAATGTAATTGCTAAACAAATATCTGGTGTTGTTATATTAAGGAAGAGCAATAAATCACTTCAACTGCATCTCAGTAATAATGGTTCAATTTTTACATTCCCTGAAAGTCTCAATTCAGCAGAAACTATTGTGTGTATCATCCGGGGAAGAGAATATTCAGGCTAAGATGCAAAACAGGACAGTTAACAGGGGAAGGGTTAGAAATGCAACAGAAGATGAAAATCACTACAGAAGTTACTGCTTTATACCCATCTGGCAACTGCAGCAATAACAAGATGCTTATTGATCTTTTGTGTTAAGATCAACAACATTCTCAATTAGTAAATAGCAATAAAGTTTATTTATTAAAAAAAAATAATGGAATATCTCACTGTAAACTTGGACTTACTGTTGAACATCCATCGCTATGCTACCTGTTTTCACTAACATACAATTTTTCCCTAGCTGAAAGTATGAAGGAAACAAAGAAATCACAAATTTTTTTTTTCATATCATAAGCCGTTAACTGGGCAATAGAGCTTCATTTTTAACTGGTTTTTGCATACATTTACCTACTCTTTAACATAAGCCATCCTACTCTCTTAAGCTAGGAGGAGTCACACCAAACATTTCACAAACATTTTTAAACAGCCTTAGTCTAAGAAGTTGGAACTGACAAACAGCCTAGCTAAATAAGATACATTTTTTCATATTAAAAACCTTACATGAAGATAAAGAGTTCACAGCAGTAACAAAGAAGAAAAAAGACTGGCAGTTATAAGATTGGAAATTCATGTTGCTTAGGTACAGAATTATTTGGGTAAATAGCCCACAACTTCAGTGCTGTGATGCAAGAATACTTGTTGCAGAATGGGTATGTCTGAATTAAATCATTTTCTATTAAAAACAAAACATAACGATTTTTACTAGAGGCACTCCACTTTGCTAGGGCTGAATGTTTCCGTGATGAAAACGGCAGATGCATAGTACTATAACCCAAGCCTCTTGACACAGCAACTGATTTTGCCTCAGGATGGGAATGGTTGTTAACAGCCTCTTTTCCATCTCTACTGAAACCACACCTCATTGACCAGCCTGGAAAAGCTGCTCAACATCTAACTGAAGGATTTTCACTTACATTTTATTCAGACCTACATACTCTGAAGGATTCCCAGCTTCAGCCTCTGGCCAAGAATAAATGGAGAAACCAGCCTGAAGCAGAAAAACAGAACTTAAAGGGAAACCAACAAACCCAAAGTACAAAAAAAGTCTGATTCTGTAAAGGTTAAAGAAAATTCCTGTCCCTCAGAACTCCAGCTTTCAAACCTCCCCAGTACAGGAACTTTAAGAGCCAGGTTTCTGTGGTTATGAACAAGCTGTTCCCTGGTCAAACCTGCATTCTTGGCTTCCTTGTTATCCTGTCAAGGAGGGAGAGCAGAACACCTTCAGCCCCTCTCACTAATAAAAGTCACTTCAAGGGGGGCAAGTGGAAGTGTCAGGGTTGATATTTAGAGTTCAAATTGACTGGGGCTGGCCTTGGAAGAGTGAAGTAATTAGAGTTGGTGTGAACACGAAGGAGAGAACATATAGGATGGAAAAGACATATGTGAAGGAGTGTGGAAGAAGAGCCCTGTGTGGGAGCTGCTGGCAGATCTAGAAGGATAACAGGTAGGTAAGGAGGCAGCACACCTGAACCTCAGGAGCCAGGCCAGCCGGTTTTATGATGCATACACTGCCTCTTCCAGCTCTCTGAAGAGACCCAAGTAAGGTGGCTGCTCTGTGGACCGGCAGCTCTACTGCAGCTGCTGGACAGATAGGGGTACCTTCTGCAGTCAATGCATAACAGCCTTAAAACTGATTTCAAGCAGAACATCAATGGTTTGAGGTGTGTTTTTTTTTCCCCCCCCAATCCCTGTTGATGCAAATTCAGACATTAGCCTCAACTACTTTGGGAACTGAGGTTATTCTGACCACCTTCTTCAAGGCAGAAACAGAACTTGTACAGGAATTTAGACAGAGAAGGTTAAGAAATTTCAATTCTGCTAATAAGCAGACTTCACCTTTGCTCAAGAACAATATTTTAGGACTTGCAGATTGCACGCACAAACACAAAATACAAATATTTACAAAAACATTCTACTCAATTCACTTAGTCAAGTTTGTTGCTCCCTACCACTGCCAGTTCACTATGGTGCATCAGCACCTCACAAGAAAGGCAAAAACAGAAATCCATAAATGGCTCAAAAACTGACTTCTTCCTTAATTTCCTCAAGGCAGCCAGGCAATTAGGATGTTAGTTGGAAGATATGAACAGTGGCAGGTCATTCTCGTTGTTTCTCAAAAACTTGTTCCTTCCCTTCCCAGCATACAGATTTAAGAAGAGGGGGGAAAAGAAGTTTTACATTTTGTTTGGAAAGCCATGAAGTTGGCACTCTCTTTGCACTTTCTCAGTAAATATGACCGAAGTTTTAACTTCTGGCTAACATCTGCCTTCGGTTTCACAATTTCATCTTTTCTTATTTTCTTCCTATAAGCAGTAACAGAGACCCACAGGGCTTCTTTATTAAGACATTTACTATTTGCTAGAAAAATTTCGCACTACATTTTATTAGTCTATAGATACATCAACTGATTTCTCCGGCTGTAGCAAAATAGCGTAACATTAATTGAAAATCATTATGAAAATCCTACTTTGGGAGTAGCACAGCAAACGTACATCTAGCCATTAGCACAGGCACAGACCAGTCACATCAGACTTCTACAAGCAGATGAAAAACTGTGAAACCTGGAGTTGTAGTGGGTGGGGGGTATTAGTATCGTTGCCTTTTTTCTGCTGCTGGTCTTGAAATGTGCAAGAACAAAAGACTGTTCTTACAATCATCCTTCAAGGAAAAAAATTATCAAGGGTCAGACATCTGTCAGTTACAAGAGCATCCATTTTCAAGGCCTCGAGTCCTATAAAACACTTCTCTTGATGTGGAAATAAAAGGTTTAGAGCAACTCTTTAAGTGTTTTAGTGGCATCAATAAGTTACTCCTCCTAAGCACTGTGGAAGTAATTCAAAGAGAAGCCGACTGCAGCCAGTGGCTTAATGGTTTGTACCAAACAGTCAGTGGAACCCACGGTGCTCACATTGAGCACACAGGATCCAACCATACATATTAAAAACACAGAAGAGAATATCTGACTTCTCAAAACAACTACTAAATGTAACGACAGAACCTAATCCTCTTTGCAACATATATTATTGAGCTCAAACCTAAAAGCAGCTAGACAGCTCCTTCTCAATATCCCCAAAGGAATGCTGTTCTAGCACCTGGCTACTTTAATGGCAAAAACCTTTTTGATTTCCCAGCTAAGCATCTTAATGTTCAAATTATCCCCATTATTATGCCAACAGTGACCTTCAACTTATATTTAGGTTTTCTTCAACTTTACTGTAAAAGTCAAAGTAAGCCAAGTAGTTGAATTTTTTCATTCTTTCCCTGTAGGCTATGCTTTCCAGTCCTCCTGATCCTTCCCTGAACCAGTCCCACTTCAACTCTCCTCTCAGGGAAACACAAATGACCAAAACCACATGAAATACTCAAACTATACAAAGTCTGAGTTGAAACCACAGTATTCAAAACCTACCTCACCCATTCTTAGCTTCAACATTTATTTATTAGACCTTGCAGCAACAATATCATGGCCCTACCCACCATTATCACAAACATTTGTTCTCCAGTTGATATTTGTGAAGTTAGTCTCCCACAATACACCCTGTAATTTTAATCTTCACATTCTAGCTTTCTCTCCCCAGATCCAGCTCTGCATCTATCACAGAAATCTAGTAATACCTCCACCACTTCTCACTAAACTTCTATCAGTCTAAGCAGCTTCTGTTTCACTTAGACCGTCTCTGAATTAGAGTAATGCATCACATATTATAGTGCTATTCAATAACCTCTATTTCTAGCTTTCCTAAAAAGGTCATAGCCTTCAATATTCATGTTCCATCATGACTGCTAAGCTATGATCTTATAGCTGTGATATCGAGTTTATATTCTGCAATTCAAATTACTCCATTTTATACCCCAAGCTCCTGGTATTTGCACAAAAGTGTTTCAGCTTTGTTTGTACTTCAGCTGACACAGCCTTAACTGCAAAGCTGGCATAGCTGTAGCTGCTCGCTATATTACCCAACAATGATTTTCATAAGTATTTATTGAACTTAACTTTTATTCTAGTAATTGTCTGCTGTTCTACACAGCTACACCACTATTTGCTGTGCTATCCTGGGTTGCCTAACTCTTTTAATATAGACTTTAAAGAAAAAACATCATGGGCATTATGCAAATCTCTATCATATTGCACAGTTCAAACTTCTACAGCAATGGCACAGACTCCCAACACCAAAAAGCTGTTTCTCTAGGGATTACAATTTGAGCTACTCTTTTAAAAGACATCTCTTGCGGTAGATGCCTTTTAAATGGTCAAAATTGCCAAATCCTTTCTGTAGAACTAGTTCTGGAGTAATCCACGACTTGCTTATCCTGCTGCCCCACTGCCCTTGTCCTCCAAGGCTGGAAAAACTCTTTTCATAACCAAGTGAGCCTCCACACAGCTAAGCATCTTCTGCAGCCCAGTGGACCCTTCCAAAAAGGATCTGCACTGTCTGCAGGGTTACTAAAATGCATCTCCTAATTATCTCCCATTAGCTGGACTTCTCTTCTGCCTTTTAGAGCGATGAGCTTCCACTGATATACTAACCACACGTTACATTGACGTGGCTTTACCATGCAAGTCTTTTTCCAGCACATCTATAAACTTGCAAATGTAAGCAACCTCATCTCCCCACTCCTCCAAAACATCAAAGTTACGTGACCTCCAGCCCGTATGTTTTTTGTCAACCCATGACAAAGTGATGCATTGAACAAAATAGGTTAGCAGATGTCACTATTTTGGCTGAGGCAGAGTTAATTTTCTTTGTACAGGCTCTCACAATGCTGTGTTTTGGATTTTTGATGAGAATGGGGGTGATAACCCACGGCTGTTTCAGCTGTTGCAGAGCAGCGCTCACGCAGAGCCAAGGACTTCGCTGCCTCTCGTGCTGCCCGGCCAGCGAGGAGGCACCGGGAGCCGGGAGGGGACGCAGCCGGGACAGCTGGGCCAGGCTGCCCAGAGGGATGTCCCACGCCGTGTGCCATTGTGCTCAGCAACAGCAGCTGGGGTAGGGGAGGAGGAAGGGGGACGTTGGGAGTGACGGTGTTTGTCTTCCCAAGGAACCGTTAGCTGTGATGTTGAGCCCTGCTGGCCTGGACCTGTCTGAACACCTCCTGCCGATGGGAAGCGGCGAGCGGACTCCTTGCTTTGCTTGCATGTGCAGCTTTTGCTCTACCTAGTAAGCTGTCTTTATCTCAACCCCTGACTTCTGGCACTTCTACCTTTCTGATTCTCTCCCACCTGGGGAGAGTGAACGAGCAGCTGTGTGGGGCTCAGCTGCCTGCTGGGTTAAGCCATGACAGCAGGCTTTGAGAAGAGACTCAATGTTTCTTTCACCTTTCCTCCATTAAGATGAAGTACGTTATTACCTTCACCACCTCCTGTTATATGGAATTTCCAGTGACTGGTCTTCTAACCATAAGCAAAAAGGACAATCTCACAGAAATAAACCTGCCTTGCGTTTTCCTAAATATTCTCTTTTTAAAGTTACTAAACATACTCCTCTAGAAACAGAAAAACCAAGTGTCCTGTTAGAAACCGAAGTCAGAAAACATTCGAGCTTGAAACAGGGTTTAGTCACTCAGAAGTGCAAGAGATTTTCGTTATACATTCACAGCAAAACAACACAGTTAACTTAAAGAGCTGCAAGGGTACTACCATGGTAAGAAAGCTCTGAGTCTCAAATAGTAGCTTGTCACTTTTCTTAAGCAACGATAAAGAAAATCATGACAAAGAGTGAAAGCAGCAGCCACAAATCTATACTTCCATACTCCTCACATGTGAAATGAAGTCAGAAGTTATTTAGAAGAAGAAACAATAGCTAGCACCATCTCTGTCACTTGGAGATGCTCATATTGAGAGAAAAACAAGCTCTACTTACTGAAAGAGAGTGTGAAATAAGCACACACAGCAAATAGGCTGCAAAGACCAAACGCTGCAGTTTCTTATGGCAGGAAACAGAAAAAAGTTAATGCAAGTAGACACTATCGTTCAGTATACTTGACAGATTTCTAACCAGTTCATGTGACACTTAATTCTTTGAGATTAAACTATCTGCAAGATGCTTTGCTTAAAGCGCAGAAAGTTATGACAGGACACTAACTTCCTAAGAACTATTCAGGAGATGATAACGTTTTCTTCTATGAGAAGAACAGTAAATCTTATAAGCATGCATTTTCTGAAGATATTTAATCTTCGTGTTTTTATTAGGAAGAACAAAGGTTACTTGCACATATTTCAAGTACAAATGTTTTCCTTCATTTTACATGCTCCTCCCATAACCTCAGTACTAAGAGTTTAAAAGTCAAATGCTGTTAAACAAGGAAAAGTGGCATCTCCCCTTGCAATCTTTTCCTTTATTGCATTACAGCAATGGGAGAACAGACAAAACAGCAGCTGGTACAGTTTTCTTCTTTCTATTACTGTATGATTTGTTAAAAACATAGGGGAGAGCAAGTAAGGAAGTGGTTATACAGAACCATAACAGTTCAAGTTTGGTTTTACCAGCAATGGGCATCACATACAGAGAAGATGCAAATGGCTACACTACCAAAATACTATGTGGATCCAATACCAAAGTACATCTGGTGGTCCATAAATCAGAGTTTATGGACATTTTATTACTTGATCATTTTCCCGGTTCAAGCTTCATATTCATGCTGGAAAGTCAAATATAAGCAGACTGCTTTATCACAAAGCTTCAAGCCAGACTATTTAAAACAGTGAGCCTGGTCTCTGGGTCCAGACTGTATCACAGAAGGTTAAAACTATAAAACCAAAATTACAGTTGCATCTTTTGAAGTGTGGCAGGAAAAAAGGCACTTAACCTTATAAAACTGAAATGAAACTCAGTCACTACTTCACCCGGCAGTACAGAAATGCTATATTGACTACTAACTGAAGAGGGAACACAGCTTGTACCACACCTGCTGAAAGGTTTCACCATAAATTGTCCTAGGGCACTTCTCTGCCATCAACCCACTCCTTCAAGGAAGTCTGACCCTACCACAAGCATTGACCTAACCCCATTTCTTGCCTACTCAACCTCACTTTTTCCTGCACAGTTATTTAAAGTCAGGCACGATCTAAGCCATAGATATTTCACCTTGACAAAGCCTAAATAATTTACCTGTAACAGAATCAGACATGTCTAGTACTAGATTTTTTAAAAAGTTAAAACAATAATCCTACAGTAATTTACATTTGGCTTCCAATTTTTTTTTTTTTTACAGCAAACGACAGCTTGGTTAGTCTTGCCACATCTGCTTGAATGTATATATGCTTATTCAACTTCTTACAAGCAACCTTGCCTCTTGTCATTCTTAAGCATCTTAGTATTTTCAATACAGCTTGATTAGCCCACATACTGACTATATTTTTAATACAGAGGCAAGCAAACTACTAGTCATAACTATTTTCACTGATTCCTTTTTATTCAATATTCAATTAACTACTTTTTTTTTTTTTTTTTTTTTTTTTAAATCTAGCTGCAATTTTGGGATTACGTTGCAGACCAAGTCGGTACCCTGTATTTCACAAAAATCAAAACGTGATGGAAGTTGGCTAAAGTTCCACCCAGACATTGTGCTCAAGCTGCTACCAATTCGCTATCCATATTTGTTATGTACTCAAATTTAGTTCACTGATGCAGGTATAGGACATGTTAAGTGACAGTCAGCACAGAACTTCCATACACAGATTCAAAGGGTTAAAGAAAGTTCTACTGAAAACCTGAAGTAGTATTGATCATATGAAGGATTAGCAGGATATATAAACACGTGATATATAAATTAATCCACCTGGGATTAAAAGACCAACTCACTGATAGGACTTTTGGGTAGTACTAGATGAATGACTGAAAAAATCCTTCTGGATTTAGCTAGGGATTAGACAGCAGGTATCTCTCAGTATGCCTCATTGCGTCTGTATTTTTTCAGACACAATAGGAACCTACAAACCTGCTTTTTATCAATTGTATGTATTTTTAAAAACACCGACCAAACTACTCAAGTACAAATGGTCCTTGCGCAAGGAGATTAAGTCTGAAATGTAAATGTGTAGAAGCTAATGAGGATTACATGTAAAGTGTTCCATTTCCTAATGACTTCAGCAGTTTTTTAAATATGTATTACGGCATTTTCTACCACAGCCTACAGAGAATAAGAGATTGGTATATCCTCAGCAAAGGAGAGGAAATACTAAGGCATCAACTTCTGCTGTTAAAAAGGAGAAGAAAAAGACAAGCTAGTCCAAAATAAAAGAATAGGTAAGAAGAGATATTAGCTCAGTGCTGTCATCATACTACCAAAGAGCTCCTAGGAAAAATTAATAAACAGAAAGAATGGAGGGGTTATTTTTGCAAATCCAATATGTACAAATCCATACGTTCTACGTTTTGAGAATCAGAAAGCAATGAACAGACAACTCCAGATTTCCTTTGCAGCAGATGTCCAATTACGTATGTACTCATCACAAAACCTCTAAAGGACCAAGCTAAACCAACATATTCCTATGTGACTACAAGGAGTCTTAACATCCTAGCATTCTATGAGATGTAAAAACCAACGTTGAGTCTTGCATCAATTGGACTCCAATATGTCAGAAATAAATATTACCACTGCTGTCTGTGACCCAAGAACACACACTCCAAAAAAAAAAAAAAAAAGCTATTTATCACTGTACCATATTAAGTGAAATTTTATTTGGAAAGAAACACAGGCTTTTGTTATTCAGTGCTAGTATGCAAGCTATAAAACTCAATCAAAACAGAAAAGAATTATCAGTAAGTAACAAAGCTTGTATGCTATTACTGGATCTTTGACAATACAAAGCAGTTTTAATGGTTTCAACAATACAATACACTTCAAAGTGGAAAAAACATAAGCCATAAACAAATATTACTAGAAGGGTAACAAACTACTTCACAGAAAGAGTTCTTGTTAGAGTAGGAAGTGAGCACAGCATTACGTCCAAGTTAATTCATTAATGTATCTTAAGTTACTAGAAATACAGAATAATTCATCTTGTAGTACACTGTTAGGTATTTTGCATATTTAGGAGAAAGCCTGCAAACTTTCGGCAAACTGGGGAAGAATAAGATTAGAAGGAAACCTGGAAAAGCCAGAGACCAAGAGAGGATTGGGTTTTCTTTTGGATTCTTTTTTGTTTCATTTTAAATAAACCCCAATCAAATACATATACAATTTGACGACTCCCCTAAAATAAAAACCACCCATGTTTTCTCTGCTGCTGCAACTATGCTGTTTCCAGACTTGCGCTATCTTCAAGAAGAAGTGTAAATCAACAGAAAAGACTGACATAACTTGTTAATTACTTACTCTACTACATGACTTAAAAGGGAATATAGTAAACAGAGGACAACTATCATGGTCTGGATTGCAGATACATAGCTCCCTATTCCCTTTAAGGCTAGTTGATGATGCCCTTTAACAGTCTGGAAAAAAACCACTGGCAATTCCCAACAGTAACCAGTAGATGCTGAACCAACACCCAGTTAGGTGAACTGCTGAAAGCAGTGACTCTGACCTCCCACAGTAGAATTCTTCCCTTAAACAGGTATGCCTCAACAGTACTAAAAGGGTCTTCAAACAACAACAGAAGCCAGGTCATCTTAAAACAAGTGGTGGTGAGCTACTACTGTTTGCATGTCTTTACTTCTCTAGACAGTAGTAAAAGGCAAAACCAGAACAAGAAGCTATAAGGCACTACATAAGAGCAGCACAGCAAAAATAGCTATGGCACTCTTCACATTACCCTCACCTGGTTACAACACAAAGGGCAAATAAATGTGAGTGCCCCAACGCATACTTATTTTCCTTTGCCATAATCACAAATAATATTTTTCACTTACTGCTACAATGCCAGAACTCTGAGCCAAAATGTTTTCACTCTTCTATAGATGACATTAATATAGTGATGTTGACTAACGAGGTTGTGGTCTCCTCTACTTAAAATAAGTTACAGCTAAGACAACAGTGGTCATAAGTTCATGAAACATGCCTTAAAAGGCTTGAAAAACCCTTCATTTCAGAAAATCTGATTCAAGTGAGGACCTCCAAACAATGCTCTCCTTCCCAGAGCTCTGTAGATGTAGAAAAGGCCAAAACTTGTATATTGTGGGACTTTTTGATTTGTGGGGAAGTAAGAAAGAAGGAAAAAAGTGAGAAAAAAAAAAAAAAAGGCACAGGGAAAACACAAAGCTACCAGGCATTGTGTAACCAGAAGCATGTACCAAACAAATCTAACAAGCAGCGGTAATGGACACCTACAGTTATTTTCACAGGATTTGTATTGATGAAAAATGAACATCCACACTATTAACAGTCTTTTTATAGTTACCTTAAACTAAATCAGATTTCTCACTCTATAGGAAACCTCACTGATACTGACAACACATTTGCTATAGTCCTCTTTAGGCTGCTACATGACATAGAACCTATATTCTAATCATGGCCACTCCATAAGGCCAAATGGCTTTTGGATACCTCTCAAAGCTTCCCTTCTATGAGTCAGGACCAGCCTGAGCACAGAAACAAGGCAAACAGTAGCGCGACTTACTACATAATAGACAAGAATTACTTTTAAAGGCAAAGCAACTACTCCCAACTACCTTACCTGAATTCAGTATGCCACAACACTGACTTGAAGAAAGCAGTGCTGAGTTGATCACTTCTTCTCTTTCCCTCTTCCCTATAACTTATTTTCTGCTAAGCACAGAACACATGCTCGTTCTGTCCTGCCACTCTAACAGGGAACAGCATCAGCACCCCTAGCTAAACCTCCTCCCTGCTTACAGACTGCAGCACCCCCACAGCAAGCTGGGGGCAGAAATCAAGATCTGCTGATCCTCAATATCTGCAATTCGACACAAATGAGCCCTGTTACCGACACAAACTAGAACACCTGGCTGAGACCAGCAGCAGCTGAAGAGCCAGATCATCATTTGCCTCTGCTGCCCTACACCAACAACCCAACAAACCCAGGCAGTAACTTCTCCAGTCACTTTCACACGACACAGCAGAGCTCATTGCCTGCTCTCTACTGCTGTTTCATATCCCCCTGTACTAAGCCAGGGGGCAGGGATCTCAGGATGTTCAGTAATAAAACTTGGGTTTAATGCCTGAATGTTTTTTTTAAACACGGATGAATCATAATCCCTGAAGGTTATGGTTCTCCATACTTGAAAGACCACTCCTGATGGGATTAATTCTTGTAATAGCATAGCTGATCACCACCATTAAGCAAATCGAAAACACATAATCAAGTAGATAAATGTATGCAAATAAGCCATTGCCTAAAATCTGAAAGGAATCAGTGCCATGTCTAGAGGACAGTTTTGTTTTACTTCTTAGCCTAAAATTTAATCAAAGCATTCAAGAACAAAACACATTCCTCTGTCCAATTGGAATACTGATTTTCTAAGCCCAGTCACATCGGTATCTGTGTTGTTTTTTCCTGCCAATCTTCTCCAGTCATGTTCCCTCTATGAGAACACCTAATCTGCCCCACCGAGTCTGATTACAGACTAGACGTGGCTAACCACAGCCTGCTGCCATCCTGTTGTGCTTTCCATTCCTCAGCAGAAGTCTTTACAAGGTGGCTCTGCATTTCCCATTTCTCTATTATTTCTCATCACCTTGGTAGATAAAAGAAGCCCTGGCAGACAGACAGATGGGTACTACTGATCTTGCAAATGCTTTGCTTTTCAGTGACTGATAACTCGACTAATCAATGGCTGTACAACTTCAGTCCAGGTCTGCTTCTCTTACACCACAGATTTCCACTGTACACATTTTGGTTAACTGGGAAGAGGCAGGGGGGGCTCCTGAAAGCGAAAACTGAAATAGGATTTAATCAGCCACTTCATAGCATATTTGTGGAGCAAACATTTGATATATTAGAAAGGTCGATTATATACTTAATCAATTTTTAAACAAGAGACCTCTGCTTACTCACAGTACTTCTTTTCAAATGGACAAATTTCTGATTCTACATGCTGGGCCTGAGAACAATCACTGAGTTCTTGGACAGCGATTACAGGTTTGAAAGCTTGGCGCATTTATTTTCTTAGAGTTGCAAAGACATTAGGAATGAGTCTGAATGCTAGTGCCTTCCCCAGAAGTAATTTTCCATTTCCTGGATGAAAATGACACTATAAATGGTATATTCGCTCACTTTGAAGAGATTCATTTCTGCACAGACTGCCCTGACTGGAAGGAAAAGAAGAATGGAATAACTAACGAACAAACACTTTGGTCAGGAGACATGCAGAACCGGCAATTTATTTCCCTGCTCCGTCCATTCTACTGCTGCTACCAGCACAAATCAAACTGAGCTGAATGGACAAAGGAGCAAAAAGCAACTACTGATCAATTCCCTGATTTTTTTTTCCCCCAGATTAAAACTTGCATCTAAGTATTGTTGATAGAGAACATAAAAACCACTATGGAGAATCAGTCAGAAATTTTATTAAAAGCTTCCGTTTACAGAAAAACTGAAGTTAACTTTGAGAAAATTTCTTAATTAAATTCACATTCTCAGTAGAGCACCTCATGCTGAGGTGAGCTACCATTTCACTTACGTTTCAAGAAATAATTAAAACTCAAATTGTGAGTTAAGTATTCTTTCAGTGCTGACGCAAACTCTGGGGAGTACATTGAATTGTGTATTACGTATTCTCAGCAGTAAGGAGATCAAAAATACATATACACAATGCAAGCAGCCTAAGAGCTTTCATGGAGTCATCACCATGCCAAGAAAGAAAAGGCTTCTGCATATCTACAGCTCAAAATAAAGGATGAAAACTTGACAGTATAAGGGCTACTCCTTTAAAGAAGCTATAACTTGGAGAGTAGTAAACCAAACCCTCTTCTCAACAAGAAAATGGTCCTACATCCCCCTTTACACCAGGGAGAGGGGTGCTGGAAGCCGGTCTGAGCACAACAGAAGCAATTTACCCAAAGTACCTTACAGCTTGACTAATCCGGGCAGCACAGAGACTGTGAGGCAGCAGCACAAAACAAATATAAATTTGAACAATCCCAACTGAGCCCAGAGAAATATAACAGCCCCATCCTCCACGTTCCCCAAATCCAGCACTGTACTTCAGATCTATTTAGTTAACAGAAAAAGAGCCCTGAGGACAAAACATCTCTCAGGTTCCTCAATAGCCCTGCTCTGGCTTCAGCAGTGCCAGACTGACTTGTCACACCAAGACAGCTGTGTCATCAGCTGCCATACAACAGAGATGGGGGAAAAACTGTTCTAGGACATTTCAGACATTCAAAGACACATCAGCAGTATTCATTGCTGCCTAATTCATCTAAACCAGTACATTCAAAATGCAAAAACACTGAAATGATAGCTTGCCAACTAATATGTATTTACAGTAATCATGTTATACTACAACATACCTGGCCTTAGCTGAGGTTGTCTCCCCTAGGTCTGATGATGTTTGCCACAGTTATGGCAGTCAGTTTGCTGTTTTCCCACATGACAGGCATCATTCAAGATGACTTCACCAAACGCTTTGTTCATTTGTTTTGTTTGCATTTATAAGTCTTCAGGTTAAGTGAAAGGCTAAGTACAGATCCAAGCATGTAGTCCATATCTATTTAAATAGATGTCAAAATTCTGAAATGTTACCATACTAAAATGCTTCCATCAAATCTATTACCCATAGGAAAGGAAATATAAAGAGTCCTTGCTTGAGGTCAGATTTTACAGTCATTATCTGAACACAGCTCCAACTGACAGCTGCATTTTCTCCCATTTAATTTCATTTCCATGGATGCTGATAAAACAATTAATAGACTTGACTGGTAATTTGCATACTAAAACTAAACAACGAAAAAATCACAGTAAAAAGTGGTTAAAAAATACAACAGTAAGTTTTGGCCCCTAGCCTGCTGGCCCAGAAAACTATAATTTGCGTCTTTTTCTGTCAGCAGGGGACTGAGTTCCACAGAACCAATTCTGCCCCCTTCCTTTGCTGGAAATTAAAGAGCAGGAAGGGAAGAGCACCAGTGGCTGCTGGCAGGAGCACGCAGACTCCAGCCCAGTGCTGTACTCTGTACTGCCTTGTATCAGGTGATTACAGAATACTCTTACCACTCTTCGTCCATATGAGGGAACCCAATACTACCTGGGAAGGCTTTGCTTGCTCCTTCGTCTTACTTTTTGTCTCCCTGGTAAGAAGAGATAAAAGAATATTAACCGTACAAACGAGGAACTTTTTAGCACCTTTTCATGACACTGGATTACTGGATCCACTAGGTGGATACAGGGCAACCAACCTGCATTTAAGAATAATAATTTAAAAAAAAAAAGTCTGACATTGGATTTGTTGCTCTATAAGCCTATAAAGGAAGAAAAATCTGAAAGCACTCCACTTCTACTTTTATCCATTAGCCTTTTATTTCTTGCCTGTCTACAGCATACATTTCCAAGACTTCTGATGGCCTGTTGATGATCCAATTTTCATCTGTTGAAAGAACAGAGCACTCTTTCCATCTAGCATATAATATACCGATAAGCATTCCTACTGTTCAAGTGCCTTCTCATCAATCATCCTGTTCCAGCAGGATAAGGGATCACTCTTAGTTTCATAGATTAAGGTTACATAATTAATTTTACTTATTCCTGCGGTGGATTGAGAAATTACAATCACTTCCTGTTCTCTTCCAGGCAACTGGATTTTTTTTCTTGTAACTAGCATTTTGATTATGGCTTGCAAAAGGTTTTTGATAGTCATGAGGCAACTTATTCGTGGACTATCCAAATAAAAAATTCTATTTGAAAACTTATTTTTATAATGTTTTATTTTACATTTATTTGAATGTCACATCTACACATGCATGTGAATGTAATGTGAAAACAAAGACTACTTTAGAGATGCAGTTGAGGGTTTTTTTTTGCTTGGTCATGCACGTCTGGACTTCATGTTTTTAAAAGGAAATAAAAAAAAAAGATAGCAGCTATCTGCCATGCCCTGAAGTAAGCTGAACTTAAGTGTTACAAGGAAAACCAAAGAGACTAGGAGAAATACAGAAATGTCATCTTTTCGACTGTTCTCCCAGCATTCCTGTCATTTCTAATTTTTCTGGTCTCAGAGTTTCTCAAACTGCCCAAAGATTTCTGCTAT
This sequence comes from Cygnus olor, assembly GCF_009769625.2. Classification (NCBI taxonomy): domain Eukaryota; kingdom Metazoa; phylum Chordata; class Aves; order Anseriformes; family Anatidae; genus Cygnus; species Cygnus olor. The sequence goes on along the minus strand of NC_049172.1, from coordinate 36,357,325 downwards.
CAATTTTTTTTATTTTTTAATCATCACCACCTTCAAAACAGGAGACAAAGACATATGATAAGACTGTTTAGATAAACTTTGTTACTTTTCATACTATTTCCTCAAACAGCATACACAACTACACTTCAAAATTTTCAGTTTCCTTTTCTCCGGACTGAATGAATAAGGTTTGTCAGAAAAACAGGCTCAAAAACTGAGGAAGAAAAAGAAGACAACAAAAGGAGCAAAGGGACTATCACTTAACCTCCAGCTTTCCAAGCTGTTAGCGCCCACTCTTGCCATCCTTAGTAACAACTCTCATCCTGATCCTTCATACTTACCTGTAAATTCAATTATCTCTGGCTGTCATTAAAGCACTATCTAATCTTCCTTTCCATGAGGCCAGATTTCCACCATTCCCGATACAAGATTTCTCTAGAACAATGACTCTATCCATGCTATTCCCAAAACTTTCCCAGGTGAACATAGCATTTTCTTCCATATGAAGATAGAAACTCTCTAAAAGGCTGTATCTAAAGCAAGGTTTTACTTATTCCACTAAATGTTTTCCAGCCAGAAACTCTGTATTTCTGTGTTGAAAGGAAAGTAATTAACCTTCCTGTATTTAGTGTGAAGAACAACACTGCATTAGTGTGAAGAACAACATTCAGACAAAAAACACCACTTTTAAAGAAACAAGGAAGAAAGAAGAAATGCAGGTTAGCACAGCTGAACATATGATTTCACGATATGGTAATACATAGTTTTAACCACATCATTAAATAATTCTTAGTGATGCTGTGTCTCGACTAAGCTAAAGAATAGCAAAGTGGACTGGTAAGAAGCTAAGAGCACAAATAGGAGAGCCCCTGCACCTCAGTAAGGGAACAAGAAACCTTGCCAGAAATCTTTTTTAAACACAGATATTTAAACAATAACAGCAAGACTTGGTCTGAAAACCACCAACCTGTTCTGTTCTTAATATGGATAAAGATTTAAAACTGAAGACCTTAATCAGGGTCAATTTCTTGGTCTGATCTGAACCTTCTGTTCTAGTTTGGTCACCAGTTGGTTGACCAGCAAACTGCTCTGCAGCGTGAGGTTCTTAGGAACATACATTGAACAAGATGACTGTCACCCGATGTCCTGCTTCTACAAATGATGAACAGAGCTGTAAAACATCAAGTGCCAGGGACACACTAGTGCAGAATTAAGAACCGTGCCAGTCCAGAGCTCACTGTAGCACTGACACAGATGAGAACTTTCAATTTTCTCAGGATTAAGGTAATTTAAAAATCAACAAATATGGGTCTCAATCTGAATTCACTGTGATTTAGTGTTTATTTAGTTCCAATGTAATCTAACTTCTGGCAGACACATAAAAAGGAAGACGTCATGCTCTACTCATTAAGCAGGGAGCAATCAATAAGCACCAAAATTATGGCATTATGAGAGATTTCTTACCTACCTCATTTGCAAAAATGATCATATGCTATTTCTTATAACACTGAATTAAATATTAATGGTCCTTAATATTACTCTTAACATTAAGAATATTCACATTTTAAGTGCTAAATTCCCAACTGAAAGTAATATTGTAAAATTACTTGCAAAAATAAAAAATGGATTAAATAACTTCCTTGTAATAACATGAAATGGAAGCTGAATCTAGCCGCTATTATCAAAAATCACTGCCCCACTGATAAACACCTGCACACAATCCAATTCAAAGCATTTACAATATCATGTCAGAGGCACAAGGCCGTAGTACAACTAGACAAAACAGGAAAACTCATTACATACTGTTAATTTATTGTAAGCGGTACGCGTTTCTCATGAGAACGTTGATTTCTTCCTTTTGGTTTCACAGGTATCCCTGGCATGCCTGCGTTTTCTCCCTTGGTGCCCTTTAAATACATTCATTTATACATGAACACTCCATATGAGCCTGGACAGCTCAGCTCTAACTTCTTCCCAACTATAGTAAAAGTCAGTGACTAATGCATCTAAATATACCAGTAACAGTAATTTTTTAAAGTAACGCTACTATTTGCAAATATCACATCATACATTCAGTAACAAATTAGGAAGCCAAGCACAAGTAGAAATATTTCAGAATGAAGGCTTAAAGTATTACATTGATGCATTTTGATTTTAGGTTAATGGTGATTTTAAAGTTTTAGATTTAGCAGCCCTAGTTCCAGCCCAGCCTCACAAACTTGCACCAACACTCATCTTCACTCAAGCAACTGAGGGTTTCCATGGACAATCCAGGCATTGCCATCTGCACAGGCTTCTCATGGGCTAATGAATACGTTCGAGTGGCAGCGCAATAACTGACAGGGCAAGGCTTGCAGCCAAGGCAGCATCCACACCATCATGAATTGGGTAACCCAGTGCGAACCGTTTGCACGAGATGATGTACTGCTCCAGCTCACTCAGACATTATCCAGAGGCCAGCCCCCCAAAAAACAGGTTTTTAATAATCTGTGAATTTCTTTGAATATTTTCAGTGTTAAACAGCCCTGGACCTGGAATCATACCTACTGAGACTACACTCTGCATACAGAGCTTCAAAACCCCCCCTGCCTCTCCTCCCTGCTCTCCTTTCCTGCATTTAAAACCACAGGAGCAGTATATAAACAAACACACACTCCACTGGCTGCTGTAACTAGATAAATCAATTAATACAAAAGAGTTTTGAGGGTTTTTCCCCCCCTTCATTTTTAAATAGCTAAACATATTTTCTAACAGTCCCTATTTCATTACATCTATCATTATCCATAAATGAGATAAGGCTTTTTTCTTCAAGAAAAATGTATTCTGTTAGACATACTGGTAGAACTGAGAAAAAAACAAAGTTTAATTAGCTATATATCATCAAGAGCAACTGAGAGAAAAGGTAGTTTTTCACCTGCGGACTACCTAGTAAGTACTAGTAGACACATCATAAGTTATTTATCTTCCAGTAAACAACACTGCTATCTCCAGAATCAAAAAGAGAACGCAGTCCTTGCTATGGGTCTCCACTTTCTCCTTATTTAGAAAAGGACAAGTAAGTTAAATATTTTATGATGAAAAAAGGAACAAAGCACCAGCTAGTTAAGATAAAAAATAACTTTTGAGTAACATACTGTTTATACATTTTTAAAGTAATGCCAAAGAACGTCCAGAACATTCCCTTTCTAAACTCTGTTGCACTCGTAGGCAGTGTTAATCTCTGTAGAAAGACTAATGGTTTTCCAACATATTTCATTGAGAAAAGGGTTGACTAAATTAGATTTTTTTTCCTTTCTTTTTTTTTTTTTTTAATTAAGTCGGTCCCTTGCCTGGAGCAGCCAGAGTTGTTTACCCACAATGGCCGTGAAATTCCCTGTGTTTGATGGTTTAATTATCTCCTCCTTGCCTGGTAATTCTTTTAAGGCATTTCTTTTTTGTGTGGCATAGCAAACAAAGTATTATCTGTCTGTCTATCTCTGTCAGGTACTTGCACTTTCTATCCCCCTCACGTATGATCATATTTAGGTCAATGGATTACAGCAGTCTTAATTTCAAGTATATAGTTTAAATTTATTTATACTGTGTTTACCTGGTCCACTGCAGTCTATGACCTACACTTATATACAGACACTTCCCACCTATAGATACTACAAGATCTGAATTTTAATTTACTGGTTTGATTCTATCAACTGTCAGATGCAGACAATCCTACCACGAAGAGCAGGGCAAGTTGCACTCAACTCCCACCTCAACTCCAGGTCCTTGCCTACACTGTCTGGTCCTGTAAGCAGCTTGGGCATGATGACAACTAGGTCTGAAAGCTATGAGTATCCTTCACTGGGATAGAATGGAGACAACATTACTTGAACAGAAATAGAACTAGCTGAAAGATCAGCACGTGAAAAAACAGCAAAAAACAGTATCACTGACTGTATTAAGAGAACAAGTTAACTCAAAGTCTGTGACATACCACAGCTTTCTTCACTAATGAACACAGACACACTGAATAGTTCTTATTAAATTCCAAAAATAACCATGTGCACCTTTCATTAAAAAAATAAATAAAATCTGAGAGCTGAACAGTACACGGGAATAGATTTCAAATTAGTCCAAGGTCCACTTGACCAACAGTAGTTCTAAATACAACTTACATTGCATCTTCCTTCAGACTTGAAACGAACGAGTTATTATGAACAAATTAGAACTAACCTGAATCTTTTCATCTCCCAGATAACCACCAGGACTACCACTGCAGAATAATTTCAAAGTCCTGATCTGAAAGCTTCCCATTAGGTGTCCAGGAAGGAGGCATTAGAGACCTTGCAAAGCCAGGACACCTCCCTGGGCAGGCAAAAGAAGCCAACAGATAAGAACGCCTGATTTCCGTGTTTCACGTTGTACGAACAATGCAAAACACAAAGAATATGGAACATTGTTGTCACTAACGTAAACAGTAAGAGAGAACCAAAAATGTTTTTTGCCAGATCTTCACAAATCCAAACTAAAGACACCAGAGACCCTCCATGACCCAAACGCACCCTGTCGCGTTCCCTCCTCACCAAGGGAATCGGTCTCACAAGCAAACATGAGGAGGCAGTAAGCTCGTCATCCCCTGGGACGCACTGAAGTTCTCTCAACACACACAGGGACTAAACAACCTTTTTACGGCTCCCCAGAGGTTGCCTGCTCTGCAGACACAAGCTCTCCTCCAGTTCCTCACTGTCATTCCCACAGAGAGTCATCTTACCTCTCCTGTCAAAGTGTCAGTACGTTTGACCTACACACGAGTCTGAGCCTCAGCCCAAAGAGGGTTTTCAAGATGGGATCCCATGCTTGCTTCCAAGGTACCAGCACTGCTGTCTCCCTCTGACTATCCTGTCCCTTCTGTGCATTCCCAGAATCAACACCAGAGGGGTGACATTATTAGTAATTTTTTAAACTAACCTAAGAAACTGAAAACTGTTTTGGAAAACAAAACCAAAGGCCAAGATCTCAGAGTGCTTCCACAAGCTTCAGTGAACTTACAGCACCGCAAACGGGGTCAAAACCAGCTCCCATCACTTCGGGGAGGTGAGAGATGTGTGACATTGCTGACTGTACAACAAAGGCTCTTTTGAGTTATTTCCCACAGCAGAACCAACAAATCATCCGGATGTAAAGCTAAAATGCTGCTCCAAATACAGAGATGAAAAACTGGAGTCATAACTGACTGGCTGGTATTGTCTTTTAAAATTGCCTAAAAATACATCTTCTGCTATATTTTCAGTATTCTTGCACTTCATAATTGGATTTCAATATTTCTGCCTTAACCTTCAAACTATAGTGGGAGACATTGGTCTTTCAGAACACAAAAATAAACCCTCAAAGCTGATGTTTTTCAGAACTGAAAAGGTATCTGACAAGAACACAAATTCCCACAGGCGTGGGCTAGATCTTCACCAGTATTTTAAATAAAACAGTAATTTAAATAAAATAGTCCAAAGTCACATATGTTTGTGTTGTTGTTTTTGCTTTTCCCCTGAACTGGAACAGTTCATGAGGACAGAGCTATGCATTTTTTATTATTATTAACAAAAAAGATGTAGCCACAAACCTCAAGTAAAATCCCACTTTACCTGAACTATGTTTTTTTTGATGAAGTGGATCAGATAGAGGAGAAAAAAGTAGATCACTGCTTCAGGAAAAATGCTCAAGTATGTCATTCCACTGTAATGTACCAAAATTGACTGGTAAGGTTATTTCAGCGAACTGGAAACGAGTAACCATAATTTTTCCTTTGAAAAAAGAGCACAACTGTTTTGTGTTTACTTGTTGTTGTTGATATGAATCTTAATAAATATCATAGATAACTCTAGGACAATCTGCTCAAGAAGATGAGCACATGCTGAATTAGGTATTTTAAATAATTATTATAAATGTATCCTCTCCTAGTAACATGGAAACAGTTGTAACATGTTCCTTAACAACCCTCAGATCTGTTTAAATGAAATAGCTGACCTGTGCAAGGTTTGGCTGTACTAGAAGCACAGGTGCAGAACTCGAGGTGGGTTGGCTTCCCTTCTTCCCCTCTCCTCAGGAGAGAAGGGACTTGTTCCCCGGAGTTCCTGAGCCTCTGCTTGCTTACATTAATCTGGGACTTGGCCCCTCCTTTGCAGGATTAGTATTTCCTCCACTTTGCACCAATGACCACGGGTAACAGAGAAGAAAGATGTACCTACAGTCACACAGACAAAAAGTGGACATTAAAAAAAAAAATCTACCTCCCTCGTAACATCACTTTAGCAAGAAGAATAAACTTAAAGGGGTACTTTGGCAGCCTCATGTATTTTTGATCACACAGCATGCTAATGGGCAGGACACGCGGTAGCATCTACAGCACTTCAACAGCCATGAGGCTCGCTCTCGGGAGCAACATTTTAGAGAATAAATGGGTAGACCTCAAACTATAGCCCAGTGCTAGCCCAGAATAAATATACCTGCAATCCTGATGACAGTCCTTCAGGCTAAAATATATTTTTAAAAATTACATTACACACACCAGAAAAAAGCAACCAGGACTGAGACCGTCACACCTGCACAGATCAAGCCTCCTCAGTCTTTATAGCAAACGGGACAAAGGGATTTCAGTTTCCCATGATCACGGTTGGAGGTGAGAGCATTGGACACGGCATCAGACAGTTTATTTCTGGAATACTTTTTATACGGGTTTAAAATAAATTTCAAAGACTGTCATTTAATCTTGCATCAGCGTCTGTATTCCTTTCACCCTGTGAGTCAGTTGATAACTTCACAGAATGCTTTTGTCAGGTTCCCGTGCTTCTTTAGACCAGTCTTCAGCTGCAAATTGTAGGAAAACTCCTATTCACATTAATATAAGCACCCACAACTTTTTTTTTATTATTATTATTTTGAATACCCTGATGTTTATCGTGCTTTTTCATTTGTGCAAGTTTGCCACAGCTTGCCATTCCATTAAGAATGTTGATGAAAAACAACCGAAAAAAAAAATTCTGTTTGCTGAGCCAAACAGATCAGAACTGAGGTTTGGTACCTACGCTTACACTTGGAGTTCAAGCGACAACTAAGAATCCAAGCTGCCAAGCAGACATTACACAAAGTTTCCTTCACCGCAACGAATGAAAGATGCAAGTTAAAGTTGAATTTTAAAAAGACTACATAAAAGTTTGGGGGCACTACTCCCTGTGTCACCCAAAGACCCATATACACATATGCAGTATGACTCCAAGCACGGGGTTATTGGAACATCTGCTTTTTCTGCTGGTGAATCCTGCACATCATCTACAAAATACTGATAATACAGGTACGGGTGGTACCTGATGTTTTCTTGTGTGAAAAGCATTATAGTAGCAGCAGAAAAGCAAGAAAAGGGAAGCGTTACTGTTTTATAGTACTTTTCCATCTTCTACTTAAAATGAGGCGCTATTTCACTAAATTCCCACTTCTGATAATACTTCCTCAAACATATTCAGCATCTCATGAATTATATTTACAGTCTGCCTAATTTGCCACCAGATCAATTACTGATTAATTTTAGTGCAAAGTGCTACATATGTTTACATGTATATTTTGACAGCCAGAGTATACTGAATAATCCCAGCACGTGGACAGCTTTGCTTTTTCCAGTACGCAGTTACAAAGACACTATTGTGACTAGGCTTCTCTTTTTTGGTCAGAGAAAGAAAATCCAATTTATTAAAATGTAAAGCTTTGATGGTGTTACATCAGACTGCTTTCTGATTTTACTTGCAAATATATAACAAAGAAGTTGAACAGTTGCACAGAACCTTTACAGGTTGGGTCCTCTGATCCCTCTTGCTTTCTATGCTTCAGTGGGGAAACCTATCTCTAGGCTACCACATCTTGACAGTACAAAAACGGACTTAAAAGTTTCTTGTAAACATTCTTTTCTCCATCTTGATCCGAATTTATCAGACACTGCTTAAGGAAACTTGGAAAGCACTCTAAGGTACACTAACAGAGGATGCATTTTGCTCCGAAGCATCAGTCCTAACCCCCATTCTCACTGAAAACCCCCTGTAATGCTTGAATAACATTAAGAGACATTTCGGCTTTTTGAGTCAAATACATCATACCATTTAAAGATGACTGACATCATGGTGATTGATTTTATATATGTAATTTCACACACATGCAGATACTTCCTGTACAGGATAGGCAATAACCTGTAATAGTACCTGCAATTAGCCATCAGTAATTCACCCTGGAGATTATGGACAATTCAATTTGTTTTATGAAAAAATAATTAAAAAAATATATCCTTGCTAGGTTTTTCTATGTAAATGATAAATAGCTCTAACAGAGATACCAAATATCAAAATGAAGTCTCATCTATTGAACAGTTTCATCAGTTGATGCTTTTGCCCTACTTTTAAAATACTAGACACTTTCAAATTATACACCTGATTTGCCTAAGCAATAAATAACGCACAAGCAAGTTAACAAAGATTAAACTCTAGACTGCATTTACAATATGCCAGTGCGCTTACGGCAGCTGCATAAACATTTTCTTAGTTGAACAAAGTAAACTCAAGACAAATTTAGATAGTGAAAAATAAGTGACTTTATATTTTACAAGAGTACATGCAGCAAAAACATGCAGAGCTACAAAGTGAGCCACGCGAGGGGTAGCTTCTGCTGGGTTTAAGAATCGAAATGACTTGTAGCTTCTTCGTATTTTGCACTGCCACCTAGCGTAGACTGTCCTCGTATGTTCCAAGCTTCCAGCAGACCATCAGCACCTGAGGTACTGAAAACCAAGTAACTTCCATAAAAATAGCAGACACCGTTTTTGTTTTTATTACTTGGAAACTATCAATTGCTGGAAGGATAAGACTACAATAACCAGCTTAAACAACACGTGTCTAGGACCAAAACCTAAAAAGATATCTGACACCAGCAGCAGAAAAGAAAGAAAAAAAAAAAAAAGCCTAGAAATGCAACAAAGTAAAATTATATACTTATATTTTCAACTCGGTGGCTAAATAATCATCAGATATGATTCATTTGGAAAAACATTTCATGTAGATTCCCCAAATGAAAACTAAATTAACACAGGTTTGGCATCTGTGCTTTTATAGAAACTACAGATGAAATTAAACAGTATTTCTCAATAGCAGGTCTAGATTTAGAGTGATTATTTCAACGTATTTTTTTAAACCAGGTGTTGCTTCATCATTTACTCCCTGTACCTTTACTCCAAGGTTTAATCACTGGATCACTGCCAGATGAGGTCGATCACACTGCTCTTGCGGAACGGGCTGCTGTGCAGGACTGCAGGGAAGTTGGCTTGATGATCAGCTTCCCCCACCGAGCCAACAGTGCCATTTCCAGCTAACACAGCGAGGCTACATCACGCAGCCGTCCTACAGAAGCCACACGAATGGTATCGTGACAGACAGCAACACACAAGTTCCAGAGGTGGTGTCGTGCTCTAGCTGCATTTGGTGGGGGGGCTCACTTGGCTAAAGCTGGAGGGCACTTCTCATACGCACTCCAACTTCCTGATTATTAATTAGAAAATTTATGATAATTCTCATCAATCAGAAAGGTTTGGTTTTTTGGTTTGGTTTTTTAACTACTAAAAGAGGAAACCTTATTCTCAACATCTAATAGAGTAGCTCCTATTCTGTTTAACAAATTCTGTTTTCATCCAAGGTGTAAACTGGACCAACTCATTAAAAAGACTTACTCCAACTACGTCACTACAGCAGAGAAAATCATTTTATCCTATAAAACTCAGTTCCTACTTGCCTTTAACTGTATACACATACACGACGCAAACAAAACCCAGGCAAAGTCGCGCTGTTACTGCTGCAATAGAAACGCTGTACAATACCAGCGCGTTGATGCGCTCTGATTAATGCTCCATTTGCACAGCAGTAAATACACAAGATACCAAGTCACATTTAGCTCATAGACATTTATACCCATTTTCATGTTTCTGAGTCATTTTCTTAACAGAAATAAGCACCTTAAGTACAGTGCATCCTACTAGCATTGCTGTAATGTGCCAAGATCACAGATAATGAATAACTAAACAATACAAAAACCTGATGGTACATGAGAAACTGTCAAAATACAATAAAAGCTTATTTCCCACAAGAGTTTCTCTCTCTTAATTTTCCATTATACATCTACCCCTTATAATTACAAGAAAAGCTGGTCTTCTTAAGGCCTCTTATTAAGATTTTTCACTCTATTTGCCAAATTCACATTCTTGCAGCAAGCAAGAAACTCTCATTGGCAGGTGTACAGCTAATAGAATTAAGCAAAACAATAAAAATGAAAGTGTTTTTGTTTTATATATATGAAAAGGTCAGGAGAAAAACGCTGTTAAATAATTCTGCTCCCCAGTCAGACAAAGCAGTTTGACTTTACTACCATACTCAGAACAAGTTTTCTCTGAGGTCACAGCACAGGGTAAAATTTCACAGAAAAAAAAGATATACAATGAGCAGAAAAAAAGTCCAAGAAAACACAGTTTTCATTTCTAATGCTACAGCACATACTAACAGAGTACTAATTCAGCCTGTCAAAGAAACGAACTTGATAAACAGCATCCTGTTTACCATGCTTGACACATACTATGTTGAGTAAGCACCTTTAGCTTATGTTGTCTTCGGAATTCTCATTAAACAGAGCCTTCTTCAACACTAAAAACAATCCAAATGAACCTGCGAGGCAAACTCACGGACCAACAAGAGGAAGAGGCTTAGCTTGTTAGGCTGAGGCAAAAAGCCTATTAGGATCCCTATCTATGGAAATCAATATTAACCTCCCCTGCAGCTACAGACTTGAAACTACTGTAAATGAAAGGAACATCCCCTGCCCCATCTCTTCTGGATTCAGGACAATGGCAAGTTCTGTAGAACTTGAATGTTAAACACCGTGGAAGCAGAAACTGCTCTACATTTTTAAGCTGTACCTCTGCAGATATTGACATCTAACATTTGAAAACTCATTGCTGAAAGGCGTAAGAATGATAAAGTGTGAAGTTATCATTGTAAACTTGAAAAATCTACAGAGTAAGGGAAAACAATTTGTTCTATTCAATCCCTCCTGAAACAAATTAATAAACATACCATGTGTAGCGCAATATGCCCACTTCACTTGTCAGTATGTTATCTTGGTATACCTTGCCAAAAAGGTACACAAGACTTGGAAGAAATGCACTGTATCCTGTCTCCTAACAGCAATTTTTATTGCACTGTGCATTGTATGAATCTTGTTTGCTGTTTGAGATTGCACCTGTCTTCGGTTAATTTATGATGATAGAAGAAATGGGGAAAAAAACTCCTCCCTGAATTGATCTGCAATGGAACTGGACAAATTATCTGAATGTACCTTTGCACATTATGGGGAAAAAAATAAAGAATCCTCCATCATTCATTTATACTTCTTCCTCTTCTTAACATTCAGCTTGCAAGCATTTAACATAGGCTTCCAAACAGCAAGAAACCAAAATTCAAACCTCAGCTCCTTTTTCGTATTGCCACCTTGGATTTTGTATCAAGGCAAGCAAGTCTTTCTAATTAAAGTCCTCTATCACCGCAAAGACATTTATGAGCTAAAGTCCACACACAAACCTTGCGCAATCCAGCCAGCCTTTTCAGGGTTGGATTAGGTTCTCTGTAACCAATCAACTACAAACTCCAGAACAGCCTGATAAACTAACTGACCAGATCCTTATCTAGCAAAGTTAAGGAAGAATTAGGCATCCCTTAAGAAAAAAACTCCTTCAGGGCAGGAACAGCAAAGTCAACTGTGACTGCTCCTGAAGGACGAGACATAGAATCCGGGACAAAACTGGAGAGAGACTGACAGGTCTGTAAGTGAAATCAAGAAGCTGGGGAGGGCTCGAAAGCCTGGACAAGCAGCAAGCAAAACCAAGAGCTTGGTGAGGCCAGGGCCGCCAGCTCTCCCTGATGAAACTTCAGCGCTGCTCCCTCCCTCACTCCATTTTGGTGTCTTGAATTTCCAAGTTCTTTTTAAGAGCCAAGGAAGAGGATCTCATTGAATGTGATTTATATCAATCCAGGTGATTTTACAAGAAGGTATCCTTCCTCAAAAGTGTGATTAACAACAATTGTCATTCATCACCAGTAACAACAAAATATTAACGTAACACAAAAAAATAATCAATAGGTAGTTATTTGAACCAGACTAGTCATTCCCAAAAATTTTCATCAGTCACAGAGCATATGGCGTGCTGCAAAGCTTGTGAAAATTTAAATTACTGAAGGGAAAAATATCTAACTGCCCAAGAGTTAAGGAACACTAATACAAGTTATCATAAATTGTGAAGAGATGTCAGTGCTGGGAGTAATTGCCCACCTTCCCGCTTGCCTCTCTTTGCAAGTTATCTTTTATACAGGTCCAAAAGGTATTTTTTTTCGTATTTCTGTGCAGAAGTCCTACACTAAAAATACGAATCTGTAACAACCTAAATAATTCATCAGACATATCAATCCCACTACTTTTCGTCAAAACCCTTAGGGAATATAGGCCTAGGCCTATTCAAACAGTTATTTCACCTGCCAACTACCTTCCAGCCTCCTATGTCCAGGAGGCAACAGTCAAACCAATAGGCAACAGTCAAACCACTCAGAGCAGTATCCCTTACCCCTAGGAAGGCAGAACTCTTTGGTCTGAAAACTAAGGCAGCCTCACAGATATGGCTCTGCAGAGAGGCCAGGGCAAAAGAGATCGGCAGCACTAACAAGGTTGGAAGAACCCACGGAGAATTGGAACTCTAAGACTTAGGAAGACCAAAATAACCAGCAAAAGAAAAGCTTGATTTTTAAAAGACTCAATCTTCAGCACTGTAGAAACTCTGTCAGAAAGCAGAGGAAAAAAATGAAGAGAAACAAAATGAAGAAAAAAAAAGGCAAGAACAGGAACTGTAAAGTAGTAACACTGCCCCATGCTCCCACTAATGTCATCAGAGCTGTAAAAATCTCACAGGACTAATTTCTGCTCATATTAACCTTGTGACTAGTATTTTAATATTCGTGTAATTATCAGAACGTGGGAAGCAAACAGCATTCAGTGCTGCTTGGATAGTTCCAGTAATGAGGACTCGCATGCACAAACCCCACTGAATATACAGGTGCACAGGACAAAAACCTAGGATATCCACAGTTCTTTAAATCTAGTTCAGAATTAATAACAAAAAATAAAACATCACAGAATAAAAATCGAATGAAACACTGCCCTTTCAAAGGCTACCACGCTTGTAAAATACTTATCTGAATATAAGGCTTTATTAATAGCCAATTCTTTACATAAACTCCTGCCTTGATGCAGGCTGAGAAATACAGACGCTTTCCCTTATCATTTTTGCTATGTAGACATCTCTTAAATATAGATAGAGGGTGCCTGTAAACCAGTGAAGACTGAAAATTAGTCTCATTTTTGAGAATCAAAGCTGGATTCAAAATGCGTACATATGGCCTGATTTTGGTATATATATTTTAACACATCATTAATGGACAAGTAGACAATTCCTCTGGTGAAAAAGAATGGAAGCATTAGATAAATTAATTTCACAACAGATAAAAACATAGCTCCACAAAGATTTGGTGCTGTTATTATTTATCTCTTTATTATTATTTTTGAATTAGGCACTGGGTTAGCTTTAGGCACCTGGCAAACAGCTAAGCACAAGCTCTGCCGTTCACGCTTCAAAAATCCGTGTATTATTTTGGGGGAAAGAGCAAGCACCCTGCTCGATCGCAGCTCAGAAATTACATGCCGTTCCTTCCCACCCCTCGGTCCCTTTCTTTTCAGGCCGACAGCATTTCAAGTTCCAACTCTGCCCAACTTATTCCCCCGCAATACCTTCCCTGTGGTTTCCATCACACCTCGGTAGATGCTGTTATTCGCAAGATGGGGATGGGTACCCTGTAGCTCAATCACTCGACCAAAATTAACCCCTTAGAGGCTCCTACGGCGCCTGTCCCTCGCCCAGCACCCCGACCGCGACGGACAACCCTCCCGAATTACGCCCGCGGAGCCCCCCAACGCCTCCCCGGAGGACCGGGGCTGCCGGTCCAGGCCAGGCACGGCGGCACCGGGCGGGCAGAGCCGCCCGCAGCAGCAGGAGGAGGAGGCGCGGAGCTCCCCGGCGGCGCTCCCCGGGAAGTTACCGCCAGCCCCGGCTCCGCACCCTGCCCCAGCCCCCGGTGCCCCCCGCCCAGCCCGGCGGCCACCCCCGACGAGCGCTCCCTCGCCCTCCGCCGGCTCCCCGCACGCCTGGCGGGCTGTAACCTTAAGAAACTTGCAAAGGGAGGGACTTCGGCGGCACGGAGCCCGGCTCCGGAGCTCTCCCTGCACCCCAGAAGCCGGCGGGGAGAGGAGGAAACAGCGCCCGCGCCCCGCCCGCGCCCAGCCCGGCCCGGCCTGCCCCCGGCGGCGTTACCTGGCTGGCGGCGGGCGGCAGGGGGGGTGGCGCCCGGCGGGGCACTTTCCGCCGCTGCCTGCGCGCGTGTGGCGGCCGGCGGCCGGCAGCCCGCTATTTATAGCCCGCAGCCTCCAGCGCGGCGGCAGCGGGAGGAAACCGAGGGCTCGGCGCCTCGGCACCGGGAGCCCGGCTCGCCCGCCCCGCCGCCGCCACAGCGAGGGCGGGTCGCGGCTCCCGCCCGCCGCGGGCACCGGCGCTCCTGCCCCGCGGCGCCGCCTTCGGGCGAGTCTCCTCCTCCCAATGTCACCGCTGCACGCCGCCGGCTTCCCGGCCGGCTGACCCGCCTCTGCCGCTGCCTGGGTGGCTCGGTAGCGGCGCGGCAGGGCACGGCCGCGCAGAGGTGACCCGCTGCTGCCGCCGCCGCCGCTGTCGCTGCTGGAGGAGGCGAGCCCGGCGCTGGGCTGTGGGAGGGAGAAGCCGCCGCTTGCCGTTCACCTCCCGCCGCCCAGAGGGAGCCCGGCCTCCGCGGCCGCCTCCGCTGAGGGGCGGTGGTGGAAGCCCGCTGGGCCCGGGGGGACGGTGGGGAGAGGCGGGGGTCGGTGGGGGACAGGGCTGGCAGGCGGCTGAGTGCCCCCCCTCCTCCTCCACCTCCTCCTCCTCCCCCGGGCTGGGCAGCCCTCGCACGGGCACTGAGGGGAGCCGAGGGGCCGCGTCAGGCACTGCCCCTGCCACAGCTGGAAAGGGGGACACCCCTCAGGGCCAGCGAGCGGATCCCCCAGCCCCTCAAGTTTGGGGTGGAGGGACGGGGTTCGCCCCTTTCTGACAGCCAGGGGGTCCCACAAAGTGCCCACGGCCTCCGTGCCCCGGGGGCAGCCCACCCGCGGCCCTTGGGACCGTTGGCAATGTGCGGCAAGGCAGGAGTCTTAGTAAACAATCATTTTCATATAATGAATGTTTTTTGCTTGTTTCTTTTGTAGCTAGATGATAAATTCCAGTATTTCAAACTTCAGGTAATCCTGCTGGAACTCTCTCTGCATTGTAGCCGGGCACAGTTAGGGATTTGAGCTGCAAAAGCAACTCCCATACAGTCATATCAAAAATTTTGTCAAGTTAACACAGAATAGATTGTTACTTTAGCCTACTTAATAGCATTTTTTTACAGGGTTAATTTTTAGGGTTTCCTATATTACAACATCTGTACTCACCTCCTATACTCATCTACAGATGGCTACTAGGACAAAGCCTGGTGATGATCTGTGCAAAGCAAGGTGGATTTAGTTTCAAAAGTTTCAAGTCAAAACAAAGTTACACAGAGAGACAAAATTGGGAGCAAAGGGGAGCTAACCAAATATTTGCATTTTAAGCTACATAAAAATAGAAAGAAAAACCCTGAGAAGGCACATGAGAGAGATCTTGCCTTGTCCAAACACTTAAACATTAAAAAGTAATACATAAAAATCTTGTATATTGATGGAACTACACGTTTAGGTAAAGCTATTCCTCCTACAGAAGTGTTTGCAGAATTGTACTCATATTGAGCAAGCTATTGAAATGAAACTGTCTTTTAAATTCAGAGATGAGCCTCTGGAGTATCTCTCATGAACAAAATTTTACTTTTCACAACAGGAATTATTTCATAATATTCTTTGTTGTTCAATTTTTAAATGTTCTGTAGTATAATAAGTAGCAGAAAGATCCTGCTGGTGTATGAATTGATACTGGCAGACTCAGAGTGCCACCAATTGAAACCTATGTTTTAAGAAGGAAACTTGGAAAAGTTAGCCAGATTTAGTTCAACTACAGGTAAGTTTCCTTCTCTGCTCCCTTAAGGGCTGAGTACTGTTCAGGTTTAGTCTGCAGTTAGGTTTCACATGAAAGCAATCCCATGCTCTTACAGTACACAGTACATAAAATGAGCTGTTATCAAAAGGTCTCCAAGTACACTTCTTTCTTAAGTGAGGCTTTGTCATGCAGCAGGTCATACTGCAGAGTACAGGAAGGAAAGCCTGATTTCTAGATTAGACTTCTATGTTAAGTTGCAAGATGTCACTAGAAGATGCCTGTTCAGAAAATCTAACATATGCTTCTCAGTGTGGGGAAAAAAATATATCAGATTTTTATTGCCCCTTGGAAATGTTTTAAAACGGATATATAGTCTAAAGCCCTCTTGCATCGCACAGAGTTTTCAGAGCTCAAAACTACACTTTAGCGTAAAAAGTGTCATCTGATGTTCAAAAGTATTGACCTCAAAATTATTTTAAATGTGTTTCGGTGCTCACTATCTCCGGAAAAAAAAAAAAAAAAAAAAAAAAAAACATATTTCAAGTGCCTAAATATGGATTTAGGGTGTCTGACTGCATCCATTTGGGCTTGAAAATTTTAGCCTGGATGTACCTGTGCTTCGTAAGAAATGCATCAGAAAGCTTCAGACATGCTATAAAAGCTTTCTCAAAAAAGCAATGCAGACTTGCACTAGTAGAGCACAAGACACAACCCTAACAAAGCTACTTGGCTGTATAATTGAACTCATTCAGGTATAAATAACACCTGAAGCCCAGCCTTTAACAAATAACTGTAGTAGCAGGAGAAATAAATAAAATTAAACATCTGCAGGAACAGTTTTCCTGTTACTTGTTCACTACTATTTTCCCAACAACATTTTCCAAATCTAAATGTTTTTCTTTAAAATCGCTCCCTTTCTGCTAGCCAGTTACTACCCCAACTCTCACACATGACCTCCTGCGTTACACCGTACAAACGTGAAGTCTGTGTGAGCTTCCTGACTTGATACCATTCTGTTTCACAGTAGAGTCCAATACAGAGTCTCTTTCTCACTGAAAAAGGTGAGGACAAGGAGGCGAGGGAGGAAGGGAGGAAACGAGAAATTAAACTGTGACAGACCGAGAACTTCTGAAAGGAACAGCATGTGGAGCTACTGGAGAATTTCCCTGCTCTTCTCCAGTCCCACTAGTAAGGTTTACTATTTGCAGGTCAAGGCCTGGGATCAAAGAGAACACTAAATCACCAAAAAACTCCAGGATGAAAAAAAAGAGGTAGGATGTAACGGTCTGTCAGCAGCCATAGTGGAGTCTCTCTGCTGGAGAAGCTGTAGCAAGCAATCTCAGTCTCCCAGTGCGCAGGGGGAAATAACAGGGTTGGTAGGAATTTTCAGAATTTTCAAGGAACAGCAAACGACTAAGCAAGAGAAAATGCAAATCTTTATTGTTATAGGCCTTTGCTCAGAGTGCATTTGGATGGATAAAATGGTTTGTTTCCAAGAAGCATTTTCTGATATATTTGATCCATGTTTTGTATAATTGTTTACCAAGGGAAAGTGGTTAACATACACCAAACGCAATTGGGTATGTCATGCTAACCTTGTTAGAATGCGGAGTAGTAAGATATAGGCTTCGTAGCAAAATGGGAGAGGTTTGGGGAGGGTAACTATGAAGGATTTAAACTATTCTGTATTCCTGACTGCCCAACCTCCTTTTAAGGCACAGCCAGGGTAAAAATGCAAGCCTGCTTGTTCTCAGGACAGTCAGTATGACTGACTGCATAGCATAATTGCATCGCTTCTCCATAATAGCTACAACACAGCAAAGAATATTGAATTCATACCTGCTTTTTAACTGCAAAGAAGTAGTGATTCAAGAATTAAATCATAACAAAAGCATAAACCATTCCCTTATCAGTGGCTGAACACTCCCACCCCTTAAAGCCACTATCCTCCTCACAGTACAGCCAACAACCCTGCCTGAAAACAAAGGATGCTTCTGGCACTGAACCGAAGCCTAAAGCACCGAATGAAAATCACCAAAAACACATCCTAAGCAAGACTGAACTTTGCTAGTACAGCTTCCTGCTTAAGTGTCACTGTAGATTACTGCACAAAATTGAAATCTGTGAACTATGTCAGGCTCTTAACAAACAGCGAATCAGTGACCGTGAACTACAGTTCGGCCCTCAGTGCCTCACACCTTGTTACTTACACTGATGATTTATGTGTACAAAAAAGTTACCCTGCTGATCTAATGGTGATTTATACCCAATCTATGTGTTGCCATGCAGCTACAGAACAACTGCAAAAGAAGCAAGAAGATGGTGAACTAGGTTCTGCAAGGGAACTGGGAAACATGAAGCACTGAAAGAAACCAAGTCTTGTCTGTACAGGTTCCTCTGTGAGGGCAATCCCTTGTGCTGGTGACTCCAGGGAGGCCAACGCAGACCACTGCCAACATGGAACAACTTGCAGGATCAACACGCAAAAAAGGAGCAGCTGTACAGCTGATCTAACAGAGGTGAAACTGAAAGTGAGACATAGCATACTACAAAAGGCTGAAGAAAACAGTATTGAAGGAACATACTTCCTCAGTTATCCCAAGTGATTGCAGACGTTTCATCAAAAGACAATGATGAAAAACAATAAAGAAGCACTGGAGAAAAGACTGCAGAGATAGTATCACACTGTGTACCAAATGAGAAATGGGTGGTAATGCAAATAATAATAAAAAAAAATGAAGTCTTGTGCTGAGTAGATTGCACCTCCTGCTGAAAGATAGATAGATTTGCTTCCTTTACACTTTGGGAATATTTATTGTGTTTGCTGTACCAGTAGGGAATTATTGTAACAAAGTTACCTAACTCAAATGTTGTTCTACGCATCAGATATAAGACGCAAATTTATATCATCAACATCCATCTGGACAGTGATTTCACTTCTTTTCCTGCTGTTAGGAAAAAGTCAGTCTTAAAAATCCAAGAAGGAAAACTATCGCACTGCTATTGTATTCTTATTCAGTGGCATTTTCTCCAAGTTTCTTCATTTATTGCCATGCAATTTTTGCCTTTTCTTAGAAAAAAAAAAAAGTAGCGACTAAAGTTCCATAGGACAACAAACGTGAGCTTATCACTAATATGCCCTTGAAAACATCATATTCATATGACATAAAGTGCTAAACAACAAACTTATTCAACTGTTCAAAACACAATCATGGAGTGGCTTTTTTTAAACAGACTTTATGTCAGATGGCCTATTTTAAAGCTTACATACATCAAGTGGTCTAACCAATATAACGATAATTCCCAGGCCTAATTTGAATCAATTTACCAAGCAAGACACGTGTTCACATCTTGTACTAAAGGCAGTGGGGGCTGCAGCATAAAAGAGTTTTCATTTTCTGCTCCCTTTGCACCAACATTAAAGCCTCGTATGCTGTATAGTCATTTAAGACTCCAGATCAGCAATTAAGTTGGCAGTTCAGTTCCACAAATACAAACTCCACAAATTTTAAGGGTCTTTTTACTGACCTTTGCACAAGGCAAAAGTCATGGTTTTTAATCAGGACTACTCTTGTTGTAGGACATCTCTGTAGGCCAAAAACCCTCTTACTGGATGTTAGGGACTTAACCTCTACCTAAATAAATAAATAAAATCACCCTGCTTTATTTTATCTCAGAAGACAAAAATACTTCAGTATCTTTCGGCAATACTTGTTTGGGACAGAAGGTGGAAGGCCAAGCCAGCAGTTAGTTTACTGTCTAAAAAAATAAAGTCATCAGACAGCTGAAACGCAGGCAATACACAGCTCCCTGCTTACTGACAAGATACTGTTATTGTTTTCTTTCCATGTTCCCTCCATGTACTAAATTTCAAGGAATAAAAGAATAAGCTTAGTTTAAAGCATTATATTGATAGCCACCAACAAATATATATATAAACTGTCAAGAAAATCTCTCTCTCAGAAAAGAAATCTTACAGTCTAGAAAGCAGTTTCATGACACTTAGTCTTTCATGACTATCTCCTAAAAGTACAACTCAAACTATGGGCTTAATTCTTAAAAGTTAATCAATTCTCTACTTACAAACAGATTATCAATCTTATCTATTTAAGACTCTTCCAAAAACACCAAGAAATTTGATTTTACCCTGCATTTAATCCCCTATTCCCTTTACTTTACTATCCATAATGAAAACTGTGTCTTCCAGGACAGCAATGCCTACAAAAAGAATATCCCTGCCAATGGCCAGCTGTTCCAAATTTTCTCATTTTCCAAAGGGAAGAATTGGCAGAAAGCAGCTGAGTTCACATTTTCATTGCCCTCCACTGGTGTAATTACTTATATCACTTTATATTGGAAACAACTTTCCCTCAAACCACAACAGCATTTTATTTACATCACATGATGAAAATTAAAAGGTCTGATGCAATAGAAAATGAAGTCCTTAGAGCTTTGCAGTGCTTTATGGTGTAGTTCACACAGTAGTTCACACCCTCCTTTGAAATAGATTTTGGCTCCGTTTGCAGCAGCTGGTTGAAGACGAGCAACTTCTAAAAAACTGAAAATTCAGCAATGCCTGCCAGATTGGAGCAGCAAGATGATGTGATACCTTATCATTGGTAGCTTGATAAAATGATTATGTGAAATCCATTCTCATTTAGTATGCATTTCCTTTTACAGCTGCATACATATATCCTCTAATGCATGCCCTGCAAATTCACAGCAAGAGGAGCTCAATGAGTTACCACACTTGTCTGAAGAAAACTAAACACTTGGAAACTAAAGAAAATAATTTAAGCTGGAGCTTTAGCAGATACTCTCTTCCATAGAAAAGCAGGTTTTTTGAGCTTGAAAAGAATGTTCAGAAATAAGATGTGAATGCCAGTAGAAAAATATCTTTTAGACATCTCATTTTCTTCCATTTACTGGCCATTTCCTTTCGCACTGGAAGGGGGCCAGGCCTGTGTGACAGGTGGGGCTGATAATTGAGGGAGCGCTTTGTGCAAGCCCATTTTTGTGTTCAGTAGCACATCTCTGAAGCAATTTTTGACTTTAACTTAGACCTAGAATGGTCTAATTTATGCACCAGGAAATAGTATGTGTGTGTAAAAAAGAAGTGTGGTACGGGAAATCTCACAGCACCTGGGTGGATTTCTGACACGCATGCTAACAAAATGTTAGAACTCTGGAAGCTGGTGTCCTGTGCCGTGGCATTTCAGGTCTCTCACAGTCCTGCAGGGCAACCACCAGGTTGCTAACTCAGATAAACTGACTTAAGGCTTCCAGAACACCTTTGTCTTTCACCATATGTCATCCAGTCATCCACACATCCAGAGGAATGTTATACTAGCAAAAGTAGATTAACCACATCAGATACCGACTGGCAAAATCAAGGAGTGATAAGATAAAGCCACTGCTTAAGACAGCAAACAAGCAGGTGTGAATAGCATGTGTGGGTGCTATTTAGAAAGGGGTAGCAGGTCAGTGGAAGTATCTGAAGGTGGGGTTGGTTCATGGCTCTATGTGAATATCAGCAGCAGTAGGAGTATGGAGCTGCTACTTGCTATAGAGTTAAAATGCTATTTGTTATCTAAAAGGCAACATCCCCTTTCATGAAAGGAAAGCTTTTTGGTTTTGCTGAGTTCTTGGTGTCGTTTCTTTTCTCTAATTTAATAAAAAAAATAATTTTTTGGCATTCGTTGTTTGAAAACTCATGACCCCTGTGCTAATAGCTAACGTTTCAAATCACAGCCACCTTGATTTCAGAGTTTTACTCAGAGGATGGCTTCTTATCTGTGTCTTGTATTGGCTTATTCACATACCTGTAACATAATCAGGCCTATGCTGGACAAGGATTTTTTCTTCTGTTTCCTAGATGTTACCAGACCACATGCAGGCTTTCACCCCTGATCTTTTTATCTTGGTCACAGCAGGACTTCAAAAAGGATATATTTTACTACACAGATGAGCAATCACTTTCAAAACCCTTTGCAGCATTTTCCTACCCACTGTGCTTCAATTCACAATTTGATGCCATTCAAAAAATAGCAGTCTCTTGTCTGTATATGATATTGCAGGCTGGCTTAGGGTAAATGCTTAATCTGAAATCATCATTGCTTAATGGTATATTCTTTTCCTTGTATTGCAATTTAAAAGAGTATTACAAAGAATATTTTGGAGGGCTTGGTACATGCTTCACTGATTCTGTCCCTCTCTTCTCATCTTTAATATATTCTGAATTTTGACCCAATCTGTCCTGCAGAAACTTGCATGTAACATGAATAAGCTAGTTAAGAATTAATGATGTTCACTGCTTAAAATGAGTTGCATGTTCTGCTGGTCAAGGGCTGTGTTTGGAAAGAGTATCTGCCTTGTATTGTGAAGTAAATGAAATAAAAGAAGTGAAATCAAATTAAAAAAAAAAAAAACAACCTAGTGATTGGTCATGAGGCCAGTGGATTTTTAGTTGCAGATTTGTCACTGACCTGTTACATGATTTTGAGAACATCACTTACTTTGTATGGATCTGACCTGCTTGTAAAATACCTGTAATCCCCCTTGCTGGCTTCACAAGGTAGTTAGATTTGGGCCCAGGCTATAGCTGGCCTTTGAGCACCTGTGTGCCATTCTAGCCGTGAAAGAGAATTTTGCCTTATGTGCCCTACTTTGACCAAGGACAATTAATATGAGGGGATCTCTGGGGAATTTCTTTCCTTTTGTGAGCTATAGATTTACTTAAGAGTCTGGGAGAAACTGGAATCATAGGCAACTGTAGGCCTGAAAAAGGTCACAAAGCTTAGGAAGGAACCATGTTTTCTTCAAGTATTTCTCAGACTATTGCCTGCTTTACTCCCTGTGTCTATGACAGACTGTCCTTTAATTGAGATGTTTAGCACAAACTAAAATCCTCACCCAATAGTATTGTTCATTTTAGGAGGAACATACTTAAATTACTTTAAGTCATGTGTCAGGTCATACGTGAAGTCAAGCCCATTTTTACCAGCTATTAATCTCTTAGCTTCTCTGGGTAGCAGTAGGTTAGTTTCAGAGCTATGCTCTGCTCCTTCCTGAGTTGTATCTGGGTCTTCTAGGTCAATTCACTGGAATATTTTCATCTAATGGTATTACTCTTACGAAGCTTCAGGACCTCCTTTTGTAGCTCAACACTTAGAACATTTAGCACCATGTTTTACGTATTTGTCTGTATGTGTTATAATGTTTTGCTGCTATCATGCCATTTCCATATATTGGAGCAGAACCACATGTGGCAAATGGCTGTATAGGTATAGCACATGTAGATGGGAGAGAATCATGTTTGTTTTGAAAAAAATATTTCATAGGTATGCTACAGTAACTCCAGAGTGTATTAGTTTTCTTGGTTGACTGCTTATAGATAAATTTCTAATGAATATAACAGTCTTCAGAGTAAATACTATTTCAGCTATTTCAGGGTTAATTAACCTATGCAATTGCCATTATTTTTGTAGAGAATACTTAATATAAGGTAAATTGCTTCCACAGTCAAAGTATAAATCCCTTACAATGTAATGTCTGGCATTCATGCATTAATTTCTTTGCCTCTGTATTATTTTAACTAACATTAGTGGCGAAGTAGATGCTAATTTAAGTTATACAAACAGTCTCCAGGAAAAATGTTTTAGCAAGTATAGATGGTGTTAATATGTAAAATCACCCTAACCACTTCCTCCCTGTTATTTTTAGGGATGAAGTGAGGTTAGGTGGTGAACATTTATTGCTAGTAAATTAATCAAGAGAAGAAATATAAAATAAATCATCTTGAAGTATGAAGTTATCTCCATTTCATGTGTTTGGACAGATTCTGTTTACCTTTTTCTTCCTGTGACAAGTCCAAAGAAATTATGTTGGATCCAGCTGAGCTGTTCTGAAACTATAGCATTTGCCTAAAACCAGAAGAGAATTCATCCACTCTGTAGGAGATGTATATTTGGCTGCCTGCCAGCCAATCACAGGTAGGATTTACCTTGCACAAATTTCTTAAAATTACTCATCAGAATCTCAAAATGTGAAACCTAAACCTAAGTCTGTGCTTGGCAAAGTCTGCTGGGGAAGGAGTAAGAGAAGAGCTGAGAAGGAAGGATGGGAGTGGAAACCAAGCCAGAGGTTTGCTGGGGAGCTCCTCAGAGCTCTTAGGGAGCAGGCCCTGTTAGACGGCTTCGTGTTGCTAAGATGTTGGGGGAAAGGGAAGAGAAAAGCTGCCACGTGCCTGGCATGGGCTGTTTTGTGGAAGGATAGACATCCTTCACATCACTCTCAAAACATTTTGTGGGGAAAAAAGTTAAGAGTAGAAGAGATGAAGCAAACACTAGCTTCCACAAGGCTGTTGTCCAGTGACCTTTGTTAAGGGAGTCTGGGGGATATTTCTTTCTGCTGTGGAAAGCAATTCAGGTTCTCAGAGAGATGTTATATCCCTCTCCCAGTGAATATTGGGACAAATACTGATTTTTTTTTCTTCCACATTTCCTGAAAATAGCACTGGAGAATACAACTAGATTTTTTACCATTCCTGCCTCTTGTGTCCAAATAGAAGTCTGCCTGAGGAGGCTGCTTTCAAATTTGTTTTAAACAAAGAAGGAAAAAAAATGGAGAAATAAAGGCAAAGAAAAAACTACCTGGGAAGTCTGAAATTTTAAGTTTGTATTAAAAATTATTGGAGACCAACTCTTTTAGGTGAAAATAGTCCACCAGAGGATAATACTTTCTTTTTTTCTTAATTTTATTGGATGGAAGAAATAATGGATGTAGATTAAACACGTTCCTTCAGTCAGAGCTGGTTTGCTTCAGCCATGCTCAGAGGACATGCAGAATGAGCTCCAGTTTGCCTGCAAAAGCCTGGGTGAATATATGACTTTTGTGGCTTAAACAGAATTAACCTGCATGTGACACTGGCTAGGGAGGAAACATCTCTACTGGACAATACTTAAAGCACAATGCTAATTCTAAGTTGGCCATTCATTTTCTCCTTTTTCATTGGTGCAGGGGTTAAAACATTAAGAAGGATCAAGTATTTCTCAATCAGAGGTGAGGATAGGTTGGTAGCATACAAGAGACACGCCTGTGAAATTGCTACTGGTAAGATTCTCCAAGGACTTGAGTCTATTGAGTGCTTTCACTAGTGCTTTACTTTCTGAAGAAGCTGCTGATTGTCATCTTTCTTGATTAAACTTGCAGAAATATATTTCTTTTTGAACTCGTTTTCATGTTATTAAATCTTAGCAGGGGGAGCTGAAATATAAGACATTGGACTTCATGCAGGAAGGTACAAGTATTTCAGGGCTTCTTGCCATTCATTTGCCAGGTGCTCATTTTCCTCGTACAATGAATCTTTGTATAACTGACACTAAGATGATCAAAATTTGGCCCAGTGATATGATTGCAGAGATAATACAACCAAAGTGTGAGCTAAGACAGAAGCACAATAAGATGTGATGCTCTTCACAGTGTCACAGTCCTTCATTTAGCTTTGACATTTATTACCTCCAAAGCTATTGGTAATAGCATCTTCACTTGCTTTCCAGAAACATTCTGGTGCATTATGTTTTCCTTTTGGAAACAAAACAAAGAACAAGCTTTAATCTTCCATCACCTTTCTTTATAACAGTGACCATAGTCTTATCAAGGAATTCCTCCATCTGATGTAGGCTAATAGTTACTGTGCTGTTATGCATAGTATAAAATGTAGTAGGATGCTTTAAATCTCTGAGTAAAATTTCTGTAAATATGTTGGTTGGAAAGGGGGATAGAAAAAGATATCATAAGATAGTATCAAAACCAGGGTAGTGTTGATTTAGATGCCTGGTTTATGTTTTTCAGCACAGACGTAACTTACTCTGATCAGCACTGAGACATTTATTTCCCCTTACTTTAGAATTTCTAGGAGGAATGGTGTAGAGAAGCTTAGTACAACACAAATCTGCTGTTTGGAAATGGTACTCATATAAATCCATGTACCACTGGAGTAATGATAACAAAGATAATAATATAATAATAAAAAAAACTTTAAATGTCAGGAAACTTGTCAAAATGTTTCTTTAAAATTCAATCTATAATTGCTGATCAGGCATACAATCCAGCTTTTTTTCCTCATCTGACATTTTGTTTATAACATTTTCTAGTCCGTAAGATGAGGTAGTATGCATATAAAAAATATTTGTGTTCTGTGATACCATACAGGCAATCAAATTGCTGTGTACATATCAATAAAACAAGAAATGCATTCCTCAAGTTCCTCTATTTACTGATCAAGCAAAACTCTTAACACCAAAAGAAAAACAAACCTGCTCCAGACAATGTAGTTGTCTGAATTCTCTGATATGCAGGTATAAAACAATATATTTTTTTAGTGAGTATGTTGGATTTGGAAATAATATTCTCCTGCACCTGGTGGCTGGACCAAAATACATTTAATTGTATTTGGGAATGTTCAGAAATATTGATGAGCTTTTAAAATACCCATAATGGGGCAGAAACGCTACCTTTGATGGCTCAATTTTGGGCCATATAAAGTGACAGCACAATGGCTGTAGGAAATACTTAGTTTGCATTTTAGACATCTGAAATAACATGAAACCTGTCCTGGTTTCCTTGCATTACCGTGTAATCCAAGTCCATCAAAATGTTCAGTCTGTGTATTTATTGCTTCACAACATAGGCATGCAGAATTTACTGTTTTAAGATGAAATGCACTGATTGTGTGTCACTTTGACTGCTCTCATTTTCTCCTCTTTGGATTTTCAAACAAAATCCAAAAAGAAGCTCAGAGAGAAGCTGAGAGAGAAAGCAACAGATCTTCTGTCCCCCATGAGTGAGCAACGCAGCAGCTTGTTCAGCTTTAGCTGGAGCTTTAATGTAATGGAGGTGTCCATCCCTTCTGTGTGCTCTCCAAGCCATTAGTTGCTATAAACAACATGGTGGTATTGTCCTGCTGCAAGCACGCTAATCATATCACACATTTGGATGATAGCATAAACAGCGTAAGTGTCTGTTATTGCCATAATAACAGTTCCTGCATAGGAGAAAAGACAAGGAAGAATAGGGACCGAAGAAAATAAGGTTGTTATGCTGAGATCATCTCCAGTTAGCTGCTCTTTCCCTTTGCAACAGCTTAGTCAAACCTTCACTCCCTCTTGCTGGGGGCTGTTTTCACAGCACTGTTTTTTAGTTCTGCTCTAAATCAATGATTTCATGGATTTATCTGTTGGGTTTTGTTTTTTTTTTGTGTGTTTTTTGTTATTTTTTTTTAATATGACTGTCATTCGTTACAACAGGGAAGAGACAGGGAAGTAGATCGAGCTACTGAAAGGAAATGTTTTAAAATATATATTTTTATGGAAAAGATCCATGGAATAATAAGCTATTATAAAATTCTCAGGGGTATTGTTTTTATACTTACTGTACAGTTTAATAGGGAACTCTGGTGCAAAATTTAATACCAGTCAAAAATCTAATAGGAATAACATGACTTTTTAGTGGAAATAAATGTTATGCTGGGGTAATTTTTAGGACATTCTATTTTCTTTTCTTTAGAAAGGAAATTCATTTTCACTAATGAAGAAATAAAACAGAATAAATATGCAGCCAGCCATCTTAAATTATATATTCACTAAGGTGCTAAGCCGACCACTTTTAGTTGATTATATAATTTTGACTAAAACTTAGTACATTTCTTGATTTCAACTACCCTTACAGACGACAGATATGAAATAAACAGACATAGCTCCAGAAAGTTGTGTGGTCAAGGAAAAATGCAAGTCAACAGTGAACTTTGCTCTAATTTGGCAAAACAGAGATTACTTACTTCTCCCTGCCTTATATCAAGACACCGAAATTCAAGTATAGACATCATTTTACCACTCCCTCACTCACCATAATTTGTAGATGTAGCCATACGAAAAGTTATCCTTGTCTCTTTAGCATAAAAACTAGGCCAATAATCTATCTCAAACATCTCTGGTTGTTCCTGGTCCAATCCAAACAAACAAGTTAAGTTTGCTATGGAGTATTCCTTCGATTTGCTCTTCAGCTAAAGACGTATCAGTATGTTGTAACTTGACCATGCCTAAACATAATGACATGGATGATAACAAGAAGACTAATTTGTTCCACCTTTTTGTTGGAGGTGAGGTCATAGCACAAAGAGGTAACTTTTGCCATTGTTTGCTATGCTGTGCAGTGCCTCGCCTTGGTCATCCTCCCTGGACATGCAGGGGATTGGTGGCACTGTACAAAGGAGCAATGGCCAGGAGCAGCAGCAGGACACAGCTCCGTGCTGTGGCTTTTGGAGAAGCCCTATGAAGGGAGAGGAGCTGCATTGTTGAAGAAGGAGGCTGGGAAGGAATTGTAGTAACTGTAACAGTAATGCTTCTTTTCCTATTTCCCCCTTGCACCGAAGGTATAAAATGCTCTTTTTCAGACAAGCCAGCTCTTCCATCTGGAGCAATGTTTGCAAGCTGGGTGTCACAGTCTCCTTCCTCACCTGCAGGAAGGGGTGCCCTATGGAGCCTGTCCTCCCAACACACTTCCAGCGAAATCCAGACTTCATTTAAATAATTTTTGCAAGATTTCCCATGACATAGTCATATATATTGTCTCTGATGGACAGCTTTGCAACCCAGTGCTAGATGGGTAGGTGCAAATGGATAGGGAGTTCAAGTAGTGTTAATAAAAAAAAACTGATTAAGATCAAAATACCTTCCACAAGGTTAACATAAAAAGTGATGTGTTGAGTTAAATTACACTAAGGAATAAATGGCAAATGCCTACTTATATACGTAAGTGAGGCTTTCATGAATAATCCAGCATGCTTGTTAATGATAATGAAAGTGCCTGTGTCTGATATATTAGAATTACTTCCCCTTAGTCTCTGCAGGCTAAAAGCTTTGCCTATTGTTGCACACCATGCTAGGATGAAGAGCTGCTAAGGCAAGGCTTGATTTTTATGTTGCTAATCTACTGCAGTTATAGGTGAGTTTATGTTATTTGCTTTTCCAGAAGCCCACAAAAAATGGTAGTGGAGACCTGTGTCATAATAAAGAAGATATTTTTATATTGCTTATCTGATGATTATCTTTCAAAAATATATATCTAAAAATTAAAGCCAGCTAAAAATCTGTAAAAAGCAAGTCTACCTGCTACATTTATGATGCTGAACTGGCAAATTTATTAAGGGGGGAGGTAGAGGGATCAACGTTGTCAAGCCTGGCTTTAAATGCAGAATTTGGGTGATGGATGTCACACCCATTTTAAAATTTGCATCAGGAGGGGCGAGGTCAGATACAGAGCTTGTGGAGAATAATCAACTCTTTTTCTAGAAAAATTATACCGACAGGAATAACGCCCTGAGATTACAAACATGAAAGCTGCATGGCATTGGGAATGGATTACTGGTTAGCCAGTTTATTAGGGCATCTAGAATTTGTATCTTACTCGAGAGACATTTTAGTTACAGGTTAATCAACTGGAAAAGATACTTGAAGAAAAAGGATATCCTAGTTGATATAGTTCACAAAGCATTAGTTAAGCTTCATGAGTCTGATGGACAACAAATTATTGTTTAAACAGCTCAAACCTAAAGAACATTTTTCTGTGTCATTTGTTTCAACTTGTTCTTCTGTGTCACCTGAAATCAAGAAAGTAGCTCTGCAGCATGCACTTACAGTCTGCATCAGCGACAAGTTTATTCTCCTACCATTTGTCTCGTATTTTTTTCTATCTGAAATCAAATGGGCAGGGACTACATCTCTCTAACAACAGCAGATTTAAACTGGAACAGCCTGCTGCTCGCTGCTGTAAGACCAATTTACTTTGCTTTGGCAGCATAAAAGAGGCTAAATGGATGTAAAAGAATAACTTACACTCACTTTAATTTCCCTGTTACAATGTCAGTGACGTATAAAGCAGTTTCAGAGTACCCAACAATCCAGCCCTTAAATGTGAACTGTTAAGATTTTACGCCATGCATGGTATTGCTACAAATTTATAATTTGCAATAGTTGGTCTCATTGCCATGACATAGGATGATGTACAAATTATAACATGGTCTCTAAAGTATTATCTGTATCTCTTGTACTCATGTGGGGTCAAAGTACACAAACTTGGTATGTTTAGCAGATTGCGATTAAGCCTTTTAATTCAATATCATCCTGCCAGACAATTCTCCAGGGCACAAGATGAGATGCCAGGGTTTATTTGCTTCATTTGCTAGAAAAAGATTTCTCTGCAAACTCATCTGGGTATGTTTTATCCAGAGGATCTTGACAAAGACTGTGAGATTGATACCGTTCTCAGTGAAGGTTTGCCTTGGACCTCCAAGCACAGCAAGCCCTGTAATTAGAAACTGCTTCGTCCTGTTAGTGATATAATGTTACAGAAGAACAGAGGCAAACCAGACCTGACTGGACAAAAGATCCAGTTAACTTCTATTCTGTTTCCACCAATGCACTAAGGCAGGTGCCTGAGGAGCAGGACAAATGTGTGATAATCCAAAGTCTCTGCCAGCTTTCAACCCTTTGCAGTTGAGGGTACTGCTGAGCCAGACTTGGTCTCCGGGCACTGAGCACCCCTCATTGATCAGAGTTCATGCCATCCTCACCCAGAGGCATGGAAACCGTTCTCCTTTTCTTTATTCTAAATTTGGTGTCTACTACCTCTATTTGATGTCTTTTTCTTCTT
The DNA here is from genome assembly GCF_009769625.2 of Cygnus olor. Lineage (NCBI taxonomy): Eukaryota > Metazoa > Chordata > Aves > Anseriformes > Anatidae > Cygnus > Cygnus olor. Next base: position 36,326,412 of record NC_049172.1, on the reverse strand, counting down.
GTAGTGGAAGAAACTGTGAACAATTGATTGCTATCCACTATCTCCATGTCACTCATTGTTTTACAGCCTCAGGCATCTCTTTTTCAATCTGAAGGATTCCAGCCTATTTAATCTTGCCTCTAACAGGAACTGTTCTGATAACTTTGATGAGCTTGTTGCCATCTTCTGAACTTTGCCAGTTCTTTTATAACCTTTGAAATGCTGGGACCACAGCAGGATTCAGTATTCAAAGATAGCTGGTGGGAAATGGTTCTCTGTGTTCTCTGTTCTTTTCCTCATAATTTCTAATGCTAGACTTTTTTTCTCTCTGCAGTTGGGCACTGATCAGAAAGTTTCATAAAGCTATCTATTACAACCTCAAGATCTTACTCCTGAGTGCCAGAGTTTGTGTAAACTTAATCTTTTTTGTCCCCCTTTAGGTCTGAGTTACACTGAATTTCAACTGTCTTTGTATTATCGAGATCATGGGGTCTTTCCCCTTAACTGTTTTGTTATTGTTTTTGTTTTTACTCTCCTGGATCAATTTCATTTATTCATGTTGAAACAGCTCAAATCCAGAGAACATTTTTCTGTGTCATTTGTTTCAACTTGTTCTTCCCCTTATGCTGTTGCTGCAAAGTTTCCTTATGAGACTTTACACCTAATTGCAAGTCTGGAAATGGAGGTCAACTATTTCAACTCCCTAAAGTGAATACTTTCTGACCCTTAGAGATCTCCAAAAGGCTTGTGAGACACAGTTTCTCTTTGCAAGAGGGACATCAGTTCCTCACCAAGGTGCTGTATTTGTCCACTGTTTCTCATACAGCTCCTCACTAGTCACTACTTCCCCAAATCTAGTATGGAAGGCTTTAATTTTTCCCATTATGAATACAAAGGAATGACTGTATCTGAGTTATTAGTCTTTTATAGCCTACTTCCTTTGTAAGTCTCTTCTGTTATAATGGAAAGGTTATTCAGTTGTGCCTAGAGGATTAGGACACTGAATATTCCTGTCATAACAGTTGTCACTTGTTCATGTTGGGCTGAATTCAATGCCATTGAAACTAAGGTGATCTTAGCCACCTGATTTGATATAGCAAGTACCAAATTAATTCCTGTCCCATATTACCGTAAAGGCTCAGTGCTTTTTATATAGCTTTTCCCAGATTATAATTTTTATCAGTTTGTGCAGCTAATAGTGGATTTATCCATGTTGAACGAAAAACAGCCTTAATTTGAGATATACTTAACTTACTGTTATGTTTCATCTCCTGCAGTCCTGATGAATAACCTCATTCACCTGAAACCTGGTCCCACCACATCTATACCTAACTCTGCTATTCTCTGCTTCACTGCTTAAATCAGTCCTTGCTGCAAGGCTGACTGTCTGTTCTTGCCATGTCTACAGCCTTCTGATTCCAGGGTGCCTGGGTTTGCCTTATGTGCCTGAGCAGAGCAATGTTTGTAAATTCCCAAGGCAAACAGATCCTCAAAAGGACTATTCTTGTTCTCAGTAGGGTTTTTTTTTCTTTTCTTCATTTCTCAGTGACAGATCTCTTCATAATTAGCAATCAGCTTTCAGAGAAACAGGTAAATGGTATTTATTTGAATTGACATGACAGAAATCTAAGGATTTACATAGTATCTGTGCATGTCCCTCGAATGAACGTTAATAACATGCAGATGTGGAGTGCCGACAGGCCTCTATGCACCACAAGCTATTCCCACAGTTTTCTTGCTGTCTTCTCATTAATTAATGTTGGGCTCTCTGAAAGTCCAGAAATGCATTAAAAAGAAGAATCTGCCTAGAAACGCAAAGGACCGGAAAAGCCAGTAAAATCAAATGCCCTTTACCTTCCCTTCAGTACTCCTTGGAGACCAGTGGGCCCCCTAGAGGGCTGCAAGGCCAGCTGTGGTGCCAGGCAACTGGACAAGTATCCCAAGGGTGGTAAAAAGCCTCCATCAGGCTCCCTCCCTGGGCTGCCATCTCACCCTACTCCCCAGCCTCCTCCCAGTGCTTTTGAGCACTGATCATTGAGCTGAGCCTGCCCCCACAGAAACCAGCCTGCTGAGGAGCATTTTTGGAAATGTCGCCCTGCAGGCCTCTTTGCCTCAGGCAGGCAGTGGGAGCTGGGCGTAAAATTCCCGAAATTTCCCTTCCCTGTAGGGAAGTCAGCAAACCCCATCTTTCCAATTGCAGCGATGGGCAGCTCTCACCTCCTGTCCTTGTTATCACACCCTGATTAGAATTCAGTGTAAAGACGAGCGATAGCAGGCCTGGTACTGGTTGCACACTTTTAGGCCGCAAATACACTGTTACATAATCAGCTGATTTAATCTTTTCATAAAGATGCATTTCTTTATCATAAGAAGATACAGGGTTTGTTTGGTGCAAGAAGTAATTGCTATACTTCAATAATAGAAGACTGGGTTGTTTATTCAGTCAAGGTTTTTATGACTCCTGAGCCAGTGATGCCCAGTAATTAGATCTGTAGCTTTTGGCTCCTCATTATTCACTGCTGCTGTAGTAGACGGATTACATTTATATATTGGTGAACCCAAGAAGATTTTTCTTTTATGAATACTGATCTTCTGAGAGGTTTTTTTTTCTTTGAGTTAATAACAGTGGAATTAATGTTTTGAAGGTATTTTTTATTAAAATGGTGATCTCGGTGGACACTATGCAGTAGCAGTGGTTGAAATGTGGAACATATGTTGGAGAGGAAATTCATAGATTTTTTACATTTTTTTTTTAATCACAAGTCAAGGCAGGATGTCAAAAATCTCCCAATTGTCCATAAAGCAACATTTTAAAATATTTACATTTGGTATGGCTCAAACTTCTCTTTTACGGTGCAAAAGAGACAGTGGTAAATTTGAAGGAAATCTTTTTGTCCCTTCCACAACAAAAGGTTTTCATAAGACACCTTAAAGAATGAGATGAGGTTGATGCATTCTCATGAAGTGTTTTAATTCACTTCAGTCAGCTCTTTCCAATGGAAAAATCTTCACCTCAAAAACTTCTGAGCAGTTGTATTGTGCAGTGAAACTGAGACACACCGTTGCAAAAACATGTTTAGCTCGGTTTCTGCCAAGGTGTTAAGCATTACTATTGCACCACAATACCACAGGACTGAGCCCTCAAGAACTAGGCACCTCTCTGCAGAAGACAAAGATAGCCCCATCCCAAGCAGAGTGCAATTTAGATGCTATCAGTCTCAGTACATAAAAAAAGAAAGAAAAGCACAGAAACAGCAGATGTAAAGACAGGAAGTTTGCACCAGAGCAAAGACACGAACCAGTACTTGCTCTCAGGTCAGTGCCTTGATCAAAAGACTATTCTTCCACCTTCAATTTGCTTTCAAGTCATGCAGCTTTGAGTTTCTGCTGAACTTCAGTTTTGGACAAAGCTCCCCTCATTTTTAACTGTGACTCTATCAGAAAAAAAATATTTCCCCAGAGTTTATTTTGGTTTGTTTTTCCTAGACCACTGGAAACTATCATTCAACTTCTCAAGCTTGTGAAGGATCATAAAATGGTCCAGATCCCCTTAAGTGCTGAAGGTTTTAACTTTGAAATGCTTTCGAGTCTTTCCACATAAAAGATGACCAGAAAACTTCTAATGGACATCTAAACCACAGGGAATCAGGTGCCTTGAGATATTGTTATGGACACATCAGACACCTTTGATTTATAGATGGTTTCAACATTAGATCACACCACGTAATAAATATCCGTTTATTATTCCTTAAAAGTCTTGCTATCATATGCACAGTCCAAGTGCTTAATAATGGTTTTAATCGGGTACAAAAATGCTTCTTGGGGTCAATATTTATGAACTTACAGATATTTCTTCTTTCTACAAATATTGCTACAGTTCAATTTTTTTGAGTTTTTGTGATCCTATTCTTTACAGAGAATGTGCATTCTTGCACAAAAGAGATTTCCCTAAGGGCAGGATAACATCTAAATGAAATGTAAATGCAAGGACTGCATTCAGATATCATACAGCACAATACTATAAATATTTTAAGTCACTCCACCTTCTGTTATGATGTACACGTGAGTGAAAGTGACCCAAATTTAGCCTATGTTTTAATGCAGAATTATGTTATTTAGATGCTTAACAAATACCACACAATTCCAGTACACACACAAGACCCAGTGAGATAACATTATTTTGGGATAGCATTTCTAAACCAAATGGCAAATTTGATGATTTTCTTCTGCATCCTCCAAGTACAGAAATAAGGAAACTGTTGTCACTTACTAGTCTTGCTTTCTAATGGTGCATCCTTGGCCACAGCCCTTAGCTCAACTTAAGAAATACTGTTATTTAATTAATATTTTCACTTGAAAGCAATGAAAAATGAGCCAATAATTGCAGCCACAGCCAACCAGGGACTCCGTGAAATCTAGTAGCAAGGATATTAGTCAGTATGCCCAAGTAAGAGAATAGTGCTTAAAAACTTCTCCTTTTGGTTGTGTAAACTTTGAATATGTAGACCATACCCCACATCTGCTGGACCTCCAAGCCTGTGTCTTCCTTCATGCCTATCAAGGGCAATCAGCAAAACAGACTTAGTATACCTGTTGCCAGCTTCTGCTATTCCATCTCACTGCTGTTCTTCTCCTGTGCTTACACCCAGGAAAAAAAAAAGACTATAATTTTTTTGTGTGTGTGTTGTAAGAAACAACCATGTGTACCATATATTGTGCAACAAAATGTTCAAATCCATGACATTTCCCTGCATTATTTAGGGATTTTTTTTCTGCATTAAATTTTCATCCCTAAGACCCTGATTTCATTTTGCTAGCTTCATGTATTTCAAAAAAACTCAGTTCTTTTCAATGAAGCTTCAGATAAGTTGTCCTTTTAAAAATCCAGGACACACATCATCTGAAACAGTCCACTTTTCATGTTTGCCAGGGCTAAAGGCTTTTTTGCAACTACTAAACCTCTTCTCCTGATTTACATAAAAAGCTTATATGCCACCATCTAATTCCATGGCAATTTATTTTTCCTTCTATACAGAAGTAAAGTAGCAATTTTTTTCCATTTTCCTTTTCCTCTTTTTTTTTTAAAGGAATAACAAACCCATGTTTCTGTACTATGAAGTGAATAATCTGGCTGATTGAAAAAGGCTCAGAGTGATTCCTTAAGAAGTTTAGTATTCTTTTTTTTTTTTTTTTTAAAGAAATCTCCCTTTTCTACAAAATGGTCCCTCCAGATTAAAGTAGTACTGCTGCAGTGGTTTTGGACATTGATTTACAATAGGGCTGTATATTGTTTGAAAGAAGTAGGTCTAGAGGGCAGTACTCAGAACAAAGCTGCTATGGCTTTTATAAAGTCAATAACACATTTCAGAAAGCGCTGCACTACAGAATGGCTCGAGTTCCCTAATGGGAAACCCAGTGGCCTTCAGTCTTGCGCCTTAATGTACCTGATGTTTGAAATTCTCTCTCCCCACTGTAATCATGAAGGTGTTTTAAGCCAACTCATAATACCTTGCAGCAGATCAGTGAGGAGCACGTTAAGACAGTGAGCTACTGCGGCTGAGCCATGGTAAACCAGTCGCTCTGAATCATCAGTCCAGACCCTGTATATTCGAGCTGTGAAGGAAGGATGCAGGAGAGCTGACATTCCGCACAGGATTTGCTTCCTATTCCTTTCAACACAATCTTTTTTTTTTCCCCTTGTAATCACCACATCAGATTACAGCCTGAAATAGTAAATCTAAATCTATTCATCATCTGAGTAGGTCTTAAACCAATTCATTCCTCATACCTGCAGAAACCTGCGTGCATAGATCATACTGAGGAGGGAAGACGCAATAAGACCTACAACATCAACACCCCCTTCCAGCTCCATCCCTGCTTGCCATCTTCTGCACACAGTAGCATTCCCCATCACTTCAGAATGCTCTGGTGTTCTCAACATATTAAAAGGCTACAAATGACTGTGGAGGTTACTTTAATTGGAGCAAAAGGCTTTCACCTACCTATCAAAAGGAAAGGAAGGAGAAGAACTTTTGCTTCTTCTGTAATAAGCCTTTGTAAAAATCCTGGAGGCGATCAGCAGCCAGGAAGAAGCAAGTCCAGGACCTTCACCTAGCAGCTCTCTCTTTAATGTCCCATCTTCTTCTCTGTGCTGCTGTTTATGAAGTGTAATGATAGCAGTAAAACAAATGCAAATAAATAATGGATGGATGAATACATCTTGGGATGAATAAATTATGTGACTCATACTGACTTTCAAGACTAAGAGTTGTTACAGTTCATGCTTGAGAGGGGCTGTAAAAGGATTTTCTCCTGGATCCTCCAGAACTTTTGGTTCAGTGCTGGAGACCCTTGGAGCAGGGCATGCAAGGAGGGAGGCAGCCCTGTCACAGAGGCAGAGGCTTGCTGCAGGAGTACATGGTGAGCAGGGTGGTGTGAAAAGTCTTCTCCTGCAGCTAGGGCTCTCAGGGTAGTCAGGAATCCTGACTGGAAGAAAATATGTATTTCAAGGAAAAAATAAAACTGTAGTCCACATAAGTCCAAAATATCCCTTCAGTTGCTGCTGACATCCAGAAGAAGGCTGAGCAAGGCTTCTGAAATCAGCACCTTCCCAGCCACCCCAGTAGCCCTTCTCCCAGCCCTATGCCAAACCTCACAAATTAATTACTTCACTCTCCCTTTTCCCCTATGGGGTTTTCCACTTCTTTTCTTGTAGCCAAAGGAGAAAAATAAAGATTCCCTGCTAATGTAAACTGGCATAACTCCACAGGCTTCAGTTTTTCCTAGCAGAGGATCAGATGTTGATACACTGACATCAGAGAAAGAGGATCAGATTTATCCTGTAGTCAGAGAAGGGGAAACTGTAGGAGGTCTCTGATAAGGGAGTTGAATGAAGTCCAAGCCTCAAAGCACTCTGGACTATCTTTTTTTTTTTGCCTCAAAATGGGACTGAGTCTGAAGCAGTGTCTGAGTTAAAGAGCAATCAGATATGAACTAGAACAACTTCAGTGATGTCACCTGTAGTTTCACCATAAGGAACTGTGACATTAACCAGTTCAACTCCCTGCCTGTGGTAGACAGTCCAGTGAGGAGGTTTGTGCCACTGGGGGTGGATAGCTACATAGACAGTGTCTGGAAGGGTGTAAAGCTCACAGATTTTCCTGAGAGATGCTGCAGGTATCTTTGGTGTCAAGGTACAGCTCTACCTCTCTCTGCCAGCCTGGTGTTTAGGGAAGATGTTGCATGACTGATGGACCAAGTCCATTCACCTACACTGGGGCCTAGTCCAAAGTCTAGATCGATGGGCTTACTCCGATTGCATGACATTCAACAAGCCTAAATGCTGGTAGCTGCACTTGGGTCATAACCCCAGGCAGTCCTGTATGCTTGGGGGAATAGTGTCTGGAAAGTGGTCTGGCAGAAAAGGACCAGGGGGTGCTGGTTGACAGCCAGCAGTGTGCCCAGGTGGCCTAGAAGGCCAATGGCATCCCGGCCTGCATCAGGAATAGTGTGGCCGGCAGGACTGGGGAGTCATGGTCCCTTTGTAAGAGGCATCGGTGAGGCTGCACCTTGAGTACTGTGTTCAGATTTGGGCCCCTCACTACAAGAAGGATACTGAGTTGCTCGAGTGTGTACAGAGAAGAACAACAAAGCTGTTGAAGGACTAGAAAACAAGATTTACGAGGAGTGGCTGCGGGAATTTAGTCTGGAGAAGTCTGAGGGGGGAGACCTTATTGCTCTCTACAGCTACCTGAATGGAGATGCAGCCAAGACACTGGGCTGTTTTCTCAGGTGACAAGTGATAGAACATGAAGAAACAGTCTCAAGTTGTGCCAGGGATTTGTGTGTTTAGATTGGACAGTAGGAAGAATTTCTTTATGGAGAGGGTGGTCAAGCAATGGAACAGGCTGTCCAGGAAAGTGGTGGTAGATTTCTCATACCTGAAGGTATTTGAGAGATGTGTGGACATGGCACTACCAGACAAGATAATCCACTATTTAAAACAACATATTTGACAAAGCCTAAACATGGAATATTGTGCTTTCTGCAGAATCATAAAAGAATCATTGATCTTCCAAAGCAGATTTCTCATAAAAGTCACAGAAATCTCTCTAAAGTGTGCAATATAATATACCATAAAAAATCCAAATGCAACGAAGCTGGAATATTAAATAAGATATTAAATTTATTGTAAGGGAACTCAACATAAAAATATTAACAATATTGCTATCACAAAAAAAGAATTTCTAGCCAAAATGTAATTATTAAAATAGGGCACAGAGGCAAGAATGTTTTTCAAGAAAATGTATTACTCTGTAAATTCAACTTTTTCTTTTCCTAGCTGATCTCAACCTTAGGTTCTAAGGCCTTCATAATTGCTAGAGGTTATTATGTTTTATTATTGCCTGATAACAAACATTTAATTACCTTGGTGATAATTTCAGCACAAAATGCTCTAGAAATGCAAACTGAATGAATCATCATTAACTCGGGCTGTAAAATAACTAGCTTAAAAATTGTATTGCCTTAAAATATAAAAAAGCAAGTTGGAAGTCTCTTTCAAAGTCAAACCAAAGAGAATTTTCAATACGCCAACAATAGCTTAAGTTCAACTTACAGTAGGCAGGCAACCTTCATTCTACATAATGCAAAAAAGCTGCAGCAGGTTTCATATCCTACTGTGGTGTACGCTGTTCCTGTGGTGATCGTTCCATTTTTAGAGGGAAAATATGCTGCTAAACTATATGCTGCTAAACCTGAGGCTTTGGATGTGTCTCCCACAGCTGACCACAACCCAGCCACTTCTAGACTCCTCTTTGTTGAGCCATGACTCCTTTACACCCCAGATCTCTTGCTGTGGCCAGGTTTTGGGGGAATGAAACTTAGGCACCTGAGCCAAAGGGAAGAACTGTTATACTTTAGCTAAGTGAGTCCCCACTTTAGCCAACTGAACAATCGTAATTTCTCAACGTGCATAATTCCTCATGGTCTAGAGAAAGCTGAGGTTTGTATCACAATGTCCCATCACATCTACCAGATGAGATTCATAGAACCATAGAACAGCCCAGGCTGAAGGAACCTTGAAAGATCATCAAGTTCAGCCTTTTTTCGGGAAAAGGGAGCCAAGACGAGATTATCTAGCACCCTATCCGATTGCATCTTGAAAATGTCCAGTGATGGGGATCCTACCAAGTCCCTCCGGAGGATGTTCAGTGACTGAGTGTTCTCACTATAAAATAAAAAAAAAGAAAAAAAGTTTCATCTGTAATCTCTGCAGACATGCTATTGTGCACAAACTATAGACCTATGGACATTATTCTTTCTCACTTCCTTGTACCCTCCCTTGTACCCAATGCATATGTTGAGATTTATCTTTTATTAACATTTTTTTAAATTTAAAATAATTTCTGTGGAAATGGTCTTCAAGTGCAAGCTGTGTGTACGTACTTGTATGTGTATTTCCATACCATTCCTTCAGTATTTTTTTCATATTCTGGCCACACAATTTAATTTGAACAGGCCCCAACACTGGGCTTCTAAAATATTTGTTAATATAGACAGTCAAGAAGAAAAGACACCCTACTCAAAGCAAAAGGTGACAACACATGCTTTCACATTATTAGTCACTGGAGAATCTATGTCAGGGACCAAGAGACAGAGACACTTCTGAATGACACTATAATGGGTAAAACATCCCATGAAATGCTCACCTTCTGAGATGCTAAAATCAAGCAATTATGACTGAAAACCAGAACTCGTTAGTTTCAGTGCATTGAGAAATCATTGGGACCCTCCAATAGGGGCTCCCAGAGAGGATAAGTTTCACACACAGATTATAAATCAAGATCAGTGAAATTATTTAATGAAGAGCAGTTAGACTATGTACAACATCTATGTAATCTACTAGCTTACTCATGAGCTTTTTCCTATTTAGGCTTCTACTCAGAAGACACGTTGCTTTAAAACTGAATCACAAATTATCTTCCTGGAATTACTAAAACAAACAATGATCAGAACTACAGATGATGGTCTCAGTACCTTGTCTATCTTCCATGTTCACCTTAAAATTTTTGGTTTATTTCTACTGTGTCATCATATTCGGAATGAAAGAGGCAAACTAATATTTTCCCTCTGTAACAGAAGTGTCTCCATTCTCTGCAGTATCTAAGTTAAAATTTATGAGCTTTGACATTGAACTCAGAAAGATTTACCTCTTAGCTACTTGTAAACTCTCCAGTGAAGTAAGGAAATAATTTTGTCTTGAGAAAACCTGAAGGACTTTAAGCTACTCAGTGTATTCCAAGATGCTTGTTTAGTTTCTCCTGGTGACTTCTTTGAGAAAAAGATGTCGAATTTCAAGAAGTGATCTAAAAATTGCTGATATTTTTGGTGAGAATAAAGAATGCGTGTTGCTATTTTAGTTTTACATCTTTGAAGCTTTTATCTTTAGCATCATAAAATCCCTCAGCTAAATTATTTTTTAAAAAGTTCAGTCTTTAAGGTCCAGAATTCACCCAATAAAGATTCACACTGAATATAACCTCTTCTCATGCTATATGTGTTAATATGTAAACAATATTATTTGTAAATATATTATAACAAGAATAATAATGTTAGAGGGATGTTCTTCAATAATTAAAAAAAAAATCAAATAGGTTACTTTTTGCTGCTGAAATAAGTGATACCAAAACAGGCTTCAAGTAAATCTCCAATGTAATTCTGATTACTTCAGTTGAATTGTGTCAGGGATAATGTCTCTTATTCTGCAATTTCTAAGTCCTTAACTCCAAAAACATTGCATAAGGCTAAACTTAGAAAAAATATATGCCAGTACTTTTGAACAATTGAAGTTAGTTTTGAAAAGGGAAAAAGATAAAATTATTTATAAATATTACTCAATATACAATATGCAAATCTCACAGGTCTGAAAATAATACTCCTTAAACATCATAAGAAGCTGATATAATCTCATCCCAACTAAAAAATTAATACAAAAGGTGATTTGCTGTTAGAATGGCTGTTAGGATTTGCTGTTCGGATGACTGTGACCTGATGTATGTGCAATGCTACATTTTAAATACTTAAAGAATTTTTCTGGGCATACCGGATGGATGACCTAAGGACAGCTCATCAAGTTTTAGAGAGAGAGAGCAAGTTTTAAGACAGTGATGACTGACTGCCTGCTCCAACACCAAAATACAATAATAATAAAAAAATTGAGTTGATCCAGAATATTTCAAATGGTGATATGGTTTAACCATGGTTAAAGCACCACCCAGCCGCTTGCTCACTCTCCCCAGGTGGAATGGGGGAGAGAATCAGAAAGGTAGAAGTGCGAGAACTCAGGGGTTGAGATCAAGACAGCTTACTAGGTAGAGCAAAAGCTGCACATGCAAGCAAAGCAAGGAATCCGCTCGCCGCTTCCCATCGGCAGGAGGTGTTCAGACAGGTCCAGGCCAGCAGGGCTCAACATCACAGCTAACGGTTCCTTGGGAAGACAAACACCGTCACTCCCAACGTCCCCCTTCCTCCTCCCCTACCCCAGCTGCTGTTGCTGAGCACGATGGCACACGGTGTGGGACATCCCTCTGGGCAGCCTGGCCCAGCTGTCCCGGCTGCGTCCCCTCCCGGCTCCCGGTGCCTCCTCGCTGGCCGGGCAGCACGAGAGGCAGCGAAGTCCTTGGCTCTGCGTGAGCGCTGCTCTGCAACAGCTGAAACAGCCGTGGGTTATCACCCCTATTCTCATCAAAAATCCAAAACACAGCATTGTGAGAGCCTGTACAAAGAAAATTAACTCTGCCTCAGCCAAAACCATGACAAATAGTTAAGTATTAAACAAAAAAGGAGAACAGAACAGGCCACGTTTGATGTACTGTTACACTCGTAAGGATTGCAGCAAAAAACACTCAGCTTATTTTTTTATTTAAAAGGTATCTTACTGCTTGTCTGTTATCTGATGGCAGAGCCTACCTGGTCTAGAAGCGTTTCATTTGTTTCACTCAAGGGCACTAGGTGGTTTCTAAGATAAAACTGAGAAGCTGGACTGCTTGCTTTTGGGTGTAAATCTGTCCCTGCTATCATTTGGTGGATCAGGAATGAGGTGGGGCATGCAGCAGCAATACATGCTCCCCTCCCCAGACACACAGTGCTCCTTCAGCCCTGCCCGAGACCCTGATGGGTGCGACAGAGGCTGGGACCCTCTTCTTTGCCATCCCACCTGCTGTCAGCAGCGTCAGATTGAAGTGGCAGCCGCAGGCTGCTTCTGCTCCCTACAGAACCGAAACACAAACGCCTCATTTTCTTGTATTGTATGTCATTCAGGATGTGCTTCCTTTAAGAGTAATCTAGGATTTGAAACACAAATACAGATTTTTACACATTTGCTGCAGTTTCTGGCTATAAAAATGGCTAAGTGGAGTCCAGCAGCCTCTAGGCTGGCTTGAACTAGAAGCTCACACATGAGGACTGCTTAATGATGCGTCAAAATCATTTAAAAACAGATGCAAGATTGGCAGCCAAGTGTGTTAGTGATTTTGGGTGTGGGTATAGGTAGATGAACAAGATTATTCATCTTGTCTGATACCTCCCTTCTGCCTCACTTATATATTGATTTTTGCCTGAGCTGTTTCTGAACTAAAACAGCTACGATGTTTGCATTTGCACCCCACATCATAGGAGCTGTCGTCGCTTATTGTCAGATTTTTAGAGACCACTCAGACTGAGAATGCATTTTAGTTAAACCAGCCATTAATGCAGACGGAGAACGAACTTACGATGGTATCTGGCATGGTGGAAAGTAGACTCAGTGATAAATGCATCCAGCACTTTAGACACTTTAGATTCCTCTGGGGCAACTGCAACATCTTTGAGTGATCACTGCATCATCAAGCTGGAGATCATAGGTTAATTGGAAAGTTTGCTAATTCAAGAGTTTTACTGGAACTATGAAGAACAATACTGCTTCTTTGCACCATTTTAATTCAGATGCTCTATCGGTTATTAGCAGGAGGTAAGAAAACCCAATGGTATCCAAAAGCTAAAACAAAATACCCCACGTGCTGGTCTGTTCTGAGATCTGTGAGGAACTGGCTCCCAAAAGTGGCTACAGACTTCCGAAGTCTTTTATCCTTTAAAGTCACTGGACTAAATCCTGCCTACCTTATTCAAATTGATTAAACAGGTCAAATGCCCATCAAATTAAGTAGGAATTAAACATGAGTTTCTCCTCGACAAGGAAAGAACAGACTATAGGACTGAGCTCAATGGAAATTCAAATCATAGGCAAAAACTAAGATGTTTTCCTTAGGGGATTTTCCTTACGTATTAAGCAGGCAAACTGTTTAACACGTTCTGACATGTATGTTAGTGCCAGATACCAGCACAGCTGGCACACTTGCCCAACATTCGGATGTTTTTCTTTTATTGGGCTCAGTGTATGAGGAAAGAAATGTGTATACTTGAAGGCTGGAGCTTTGGAGGTGCAAAGGACCTGCAAGCTCTGATGACCGTGTTGCAGGAGGGTTTCTACAATTCCCCGTGGTGCACTGGATTTCAATTGCCGTCAAAGAGCACAAGTTCTTCCAGCCAGCACAGCACAGCAGTGCTGAATGCTGTTTTCTAGCTAGACTGGAGCTACAGTTTTTGTCCTGCCCATTCCAACCACAGTCAACAGCAACCAAGTTTAAATGCTACCAAAATTGACCAGTATTCAAGCAAGGAAGAGTATATACATGTATGATTCAGCCTTTACTTAGATCCACCTTTACCACAAAAGTGATTAACCTGAGCATGAAACAGATAATTTTCTGGGCTCTGCAAGATATGGCAAATCTTACAGAGACTGGAAAATGCACGGCACATTGAAAAAAAAATAAATATTAAAAGACCACATAATAGTAACCCCGTTTTCATTCTAATGTTACAAAGTGTTTGAAAGCAAAGGGCACACATTTCAGTATCTACTTGACTTATTGTAGTCTCTTTTGCCATTACTTGCAGCTGTGAATCCTTATATGTCTTCTGTGAAGGACAAAAAAGCTGAAATGTGTGCAGGTATCAAAAACCTTCTACTGTAGGAAAGCAAGATTTATCCTGAAAAGATTGCTGTGTCAAATGTGACTGATAACATACCAAATATGCATAGAGTGTTTGAAAAAAAAAAAAAAAGTGAAAATTAAAAAGCAATCCTCCCTGTGAGTGGTTTGCAATAGGCTACTCTCTACTTCCATTCCTACGCAGTAACCCAGGATGCTGGTTAGCAAGAAGTTTTGAATTCTATGGCAAATTCATAGTGGAAGGCTTCTACTGTGGGTTATAAGAAAGAAGAAAAATGATAGCTTGTACAATGGAATATCCCTTTCACAGTAATGCTTTTCTTGCAGACCTGCTACAACCTAAAAGCGTTTGCAACAAAAGCAGATCAAAGGCTGCTGGCCACACAGATTGCTAGGGAAGGGGAGAGATTGGGTCCAGAGGCTCCTTCTCCATGGCTGTGAACAGACCGTGAAAACAACACAACTGGACATACCCAGCCAGCCTACGTACCCCAGCCTTGTTTTTTTTTTTTTTTCGCATCGCTTCAGTGTACATGACAGCCGATCAGAAGGAAACCCCAGGTACATGTTCAGTACAGGGCTTTGTTTCTAACAGCACTTGCAAACCCTGGAGGTTTCTCAGAGGTGTGTGGTCAGGGCTGGGGGACAGATCCTGCTGCAGGCAGCTGAGAAACCCTGAGGCAGGAACCTGCCTACCCATGCAGCAAGGTTTCACATGTGGGAAAAGCTCTTTTCTCATCTGTCACTCCTGAAGTTGCACATATGTAAAGGAATGAGTTTTTAATTGCAATCTCTCACAGCTGTCAAAACGTCTGGCCAATTAAATCTAGGGTCCCTGCTGTATGTCAATGTAGGATCTTTATGTGACTCTTTCTTCTTGAAATATCTAAAATTACAATCCAGACTCTGACCTGCTTCCATCCCCATTGGGCTGCTCATGCAAAGAACAGAAACAGAAGAACAAACCAGCTCCTCTAGAGACGAATCTCACCACCGGCAGCCTTCACTAGCCATAGAGGTAGTGTAGCTTTTCTGCAGCATGGTATCTGTACAGAAGATGGGGAAAAGTGGGATGGGGCTGGGCTGCACACCACAAAAACCTCACTGGCATTAGATTTGAGCAGAACTCTTTCTGTTTTATACCTGAAACTAGTCCTGCATCCTGCAGACAGAAAGATTGATAGCCAGTCAGAAAAATACAGTGCTGCCTAGTTTTCTAGATCAATTTCTTGTTGGAAATTAAATAAAAATGCAACTATTGCAATTATTTCATTACACTAATTATAGCTCATGGTTTATTTTATTTTATTAATTATTTTGTTACAGTAAAAGTTTATTTCTATGAATGTCCTTGATTGGTCATTTTTGCATTTAGAGCTTTTAAAAAAGTAATAAAACCATTAAAATAGGGTTTGTATTTATTCTTTCCACAGCCTTCTATCTAAGGCAATAAATTAATGATTTTGAGTGGCAAAATATATAATATGTATACATGTGCAAACATAAATCATTTCAGCAACCATATAACTGTATTATTATTTTTTACTACTCTAGTGGTAAAAATGATGCTGAAAATTTATTACAAGAATCCATATGAAAGCAATAAAATAAAGTAAAATGATCATAAAACCAATCACATATTTTATAGAAAATAGGAGTATAAAATCACTTTGTGTGAGGTTTCTCTGCTGCAAAACAATTTGTCATTTAAGAAAAGACAACTTTTCTGCTGTGTTTAAGCATCTAAAGTGTTCAACTTCTTACGACCCATGCAGGAATGGGAATAGGTTTTATTATTTTCAATTTCAAAAAGCTTTACTCATCACTGGTCATGCTAGCGCAATCTTTCAGTGCCAGAGGTAGAGTAATTTGCCAGTTCTGGTAAGTTTGTAGGAGTTATCCCTTCCCTTTTACATTCCAAAGTTTCAGGCCTTTTGCACACACTCTCCTTTAGCTGCAAAATATCTCAATTTCCTAATACCCTAGGACTATTTCATTGGCCAAACTTCTGGGATGTGCTCATACTTAATACATAAAACCTGAAATCTGGGGAAGTAAAAACAAATTTAATGCTACAATGCTTTAGAGAGACTTTCAATTGATTCAACTGAGGTAATATTTCTAATTTTGCTCTTTAAGAAGCAACTCGGAGCTGACATACACTTCACAAAACATTGATGTGTGACCAGAGCTCTTTTATTCACTTTTATAGTCCCTGACATATAGCATGATTTAATTTACATTACAGGAAAGATCTATGAACATCTGTGAGCAGTAAATTCAAATTATATCAGCCATGTTATTCCAGTTTATTTCTCTTATTTTATTATAGGATACTAAACAATTCAAACATTCTTACTTAGCAGACCTACACTTTATCCTGTAACTCTGTTCCTAAAAATATGTTTGCTCTCCAAAGGGAAATTCTCCTCCAGCCATCTCTGTAAGCTGTGTGAAATATAGTGTTGCATCTTCAGAGGACACTATACCCTTCTGAGTCATTTTTATGCAATACAGTTGAGGGTTTTTTTCTGTCTGAGTTCTGCTCTTGTAATGACACGTGTTGTTATTCAAAAAAACGCATATAACCATTCATCTTGGCAGGCTAATAAGGTGTAGAACTAAAACTCTGTAGAAATTTATAACTACAGTATTTAGTGGCCTACAGTTCTGGTTATTGCTAAGCTAATTGTAAAGTATTCTCTACAATTAGAGAATAACTTAGTAATAAACAACACGGCAGACCACCAAATCTACATTTCCTTTTTAAAGATGTGCTCAGCAGAAGGAAGGAAGGACCTGTAACTTTTAACTTTAATTCCGTAGTCTCAAACTCTGCTGTAAAAGCATTAGTATAACCTGTTATCTGGGGTGGCAAGAGGAGAAGGAAGAAAGGGAGGAAATAAAGTGAAAGGAAACAAGTGGAAAATCTTTCACTTCTCATCAAGAAGTAAGTGTTGTTCACATAAAAGTGTACCGCTTTATGGGTATGAATGTCAGTCCCAAGGAAATTGTAAAAATATCAGGCTACAGCATACCTTCTTTGAAGCTCAACATTTATGGAACATGTTTTCTCCCTCCACTAATTTTCTTAGCTCTTGGCTTTCTTCCCGGGCAGTAGTTTCTCAGGCTAGTGTGTTGTGATCTAAATAATAGGCTGGGCTGGAAGCTAACTTAAAATTCAAAGTCAGTGATTCCTACCTGTTACATTTACTGTTATTCCCAAATAACTTGTGAATTCACTCACAGCAGTCACCCTGTTTCCCTGTACAATTATTCTTTTAGTGTTGTAACAACAGACCTATACATAGTATTGAAATCCCTCTTCCTTTGCCAAATTCCCTGTTGGGGTTTCTGGAAGTTTTGCTTCATTAACAAATGCTGGTTCAAAACCTTCATAGTCTGTTTTTCCTTCTTCCTAAGCTATGACTTCTGATAACCTCAATGCAATTTCTTCCAGACTCTCTCAGGAGATCTTATGCAAATGCTTGTTTGTGTTTTTTTGTTGTTGTTTGTTTTTGTTGTTGTTTGTTTTGTTTTGTTTTGACAGAACTAGTCATAATAATGTTTGTGACCTGGTTACACCACTATAAATCTGGACTTATTCCATTGCCTTTGAAGGAGCTAATCTGCATTTACCCCTGTATTACTAAGCTGAAATCCAGCTCAGTGGGGCTACTTGTATGGAGGATTTGGGTTTTGTAAAATCTCATAACATTGTTTAACAGCTATCACATAAATAGGAAAGAAAACGTAATACTGAGATGAAATATAAGCAATTGACTTTTTTTTTTTTTTTTGCCATCATGCTGTACAGCAGGAAAAGGAAAGGATTTCATAATAATAGCTGGGCCAACTGTCAAAATGATAGGATGCACTTGATTTTAAGCTTTGGTTTCAGACACTAATCAAGCAGTATTAGCACGACTGCTTGTCTTTCTTCTTTTCTCCAGGTCTAGTATATTGATGGGGCAATAAGAGATAATGAATTTGGATGTCTGGTATAAACAAACCAAATAACAAATACTTCTTCAAAGCGTTGTAAGAGACATTGCTTCATCTTCCTCAGCTGAGAGACCACAACTCCAAAAGAAGATCAAAGAATTTGGTGAAAGGTTCAAAGGGAAAAGATGATTATTTTCTGTTTATTTTTCTCTAATCCTTTCTTCTTTCTTTTTACTGCAGTCTCTCTTTTATCCCTATCTGTGATTTTGTTCTGGAAAAAGTGGCCTTCTGTGGAGGTCTTAACTGAAGGACAAAACCTGAAGAATTCAGGGGTCAAAACACATTGAACTCTCCTCTTGTCAGGTCTTCTGTTTGGCACCGAAAAGATTACTCCTCCACTATCTGAGAGTTTAACTGTTGCCTTTTCCAGCAGTTTCTGGAGCATTTGTATTTTAGATGCTTGTCAATACCTGCTCATTTCTCTTGCAGTTGAGATCGTGGCAATCCCCAACTCCTGCAGATGGGGGCATATTTTCAATTTGATCTGCAAAATTTCAGGTAGGTAGGAGAGTTCCTAAATTATTGCTGCAGTGTGTTCAGAGCAACACCAGGTAAAAAGCACAGGGAACTAATGACAATGCAAACTGGGAATGGCAGTTAGATATCTAAGAAAAGAAACATGAGACAGCAGTAAATACAGGTCAAAAATGGACTCCCTTAACCACCCTAACAATTACATCCCTGACTGTAAACAAGAAACAGGAGTTATGCACAGCAGTCTTTTATAAAAGAACAGCTAAAAGCTGAAAACACACTGAAGAGAGCAGAGGATGATAAACTGTTTTGGTCTTGGAAAGCAGACCAGACTTCTCTTTATTTCAATACCAGTCAGACTTACTACTCTGCTCACAGAATACTGAAAACAAGACAAAAGACAACTTCTTGACCAAGAGCTACTCATGTTACAATATATAAAAGGAGATTAAATTGCTACAAAGCAGCAAGAGAAAGCCTTTCTTTTTTCCTTTTTTTTTTTTGTTTTTTTTTTTTGTTTGTTTTTTGTTTTTAAATCCATGTAATACTATAATAGAGCTAAAAAGAAGGAAAAGGCTTAGCTGGCATAACAGGCTGAGCCCTGGATGTTTAAGGGCAGCTCCAAGTGAAGAGCTGTCTGCCTCGCATCCCTTGTTCCATAGGCTGTAAGCCCTGGTCCTTAAGGCGAGCCTTGCAGGGATGCTGGAGGGACTTCAGGGAAAGCAGCCCAGTGGTTACCTGGTTATCAGAGACAGAACTACAAAGGAAAGGCTCTGAGCAGCAAGTAGCCATGAAACGGGGCAGTCTGAGGTTTCAGGCGTCCTGTGTGGCATTTGGGGTGGGTTGAGGGACCATTTCCTTACGGAGAGTCATAGTGGCAGCCTGAATCTCTTCCTAACAGAATGAGGAAGATTTAGGGTAAGTCTCACCACAAGTATTTAGGCCAGTCCCAGCATGCTTGCCTATATTTCTAGCTGAAGGGATGCAGTCTGGCTCTGTCCTGGAAGCCATGGGCTCACGGTAACATGGCCAGGCCCAGTCTAGCAGGTTGCTCTTCGGGTCAGCACTGAGTCCCTTGTGGTGGCAGGTGCTAGTCACCACAGGGTCACCGGTTCCTCCCAGAATTGCTGTGCCTCAGTGCTCTCTTTGGTTGCTGGTTTCCCTCAATGGAGAAGTGATTTTTTGCCTCAGATTCACTGTGGTAAAGTGGTTAGACAGGCTTAGGGTTCAACATTGTGGGGGACTTAAAGATGTCTTTAACTATGGCTGTAAAAATAAAAACAGCACAACACCAAAGATGCCGCAGCCTCTGTCACTTTCAGAAAACAGTAAGTGCAGCTTTTTCTACTAATTCTAAACTGGTGCAGAGCACATTAAAAAAAAACTCTATTATATCTAAATGCTCTTAGTAGCCACTGTGCCCTATCTAAAAAAGAGTTGAGCAATGATGACCTGGATCTTTCCTGACTTTTTCTCCACACAGACTGTAGGGAATGAAACAGACTCGCACCTTCACCATTCACCTCAGATCCCTCATAAGATAGCAGCTAATATAAGCCCTCAAAATTTTGTGTTGTCATTTATTTTTTAATGTTCTCTAAAATCTCACAATTTGTGGAATATAAACCTGCACTTGGCACATATCTTCTCCGATGTGCTCTGCACATGGCCATTTCAGTTATTAGTACAGAAATGAGAAGAAAAGATCCCTTCCACTTCATGGCTGTTTGGCCCCAGGTTGACTGTGTGGAACATTAAAACCAACCACAGAAAATGAAATCTAGTCAGAAATAGGCTGGCTCTCCCTGATTTCTAGTGATTTCCCTCTACAGTTGATTTCTAAAGAGCAGTAAGCTGTTCAAATTAAAGTCTTGTTCCTTAGCAGGAAAAAAAACAACATAACATTTCTCTGCCATTGCCAAATAATGAACACCTCAGAACAAAACTGAAGTATACCAAGACGTTAAATATAGAGATAATCTTGACAGACTACTATACATTCTCCTTACTAAAATTAACTGCTAAGAATGAAATGATGGTCTAAGTACCTGGCTAGTTTCAGGAACAGAAATATTGTTGCTTGTGAGCTATGAAAGACAGGATTTTTATGCTTCACAAAGGTAAATGCTACTGACTAACGTAGCAACTGAGCAGAGGTAAATGAGTCAGCATGTCGGAGGAACGGAGCTCTACTCCATTTCAGCTCCTCAGTTCTTTCCTCTACAGGGGAGGCAGTCCTGTGGCCCACTTGGTAGCTCTTCCTAATAAAAACACGGCTCTAAAATAGCAAAAAGTATTTGGTCACAACAATCTATACTTTAGCATAATATGGAAATTAGTGTAGTACTGAAAGCTTTAAATATAATGAAAAACCTTATGAGAAATCATAGTTAGCATTTTTTTGGAAAAAAAAAAAAAAAAGGTGCTCAAAAAGCAGTCCTTATTGTTTACTTCACAAAAAGACAATTAATTGCCTTCCCTGTAGGCAACTTAAGTAGAAAGGGCAAGGAATCAGGAAACATTGTGACTGATCTGCCCTTTAACGTCTCGGAGATGGTGACAGAGCATAAAGGCACGTTGAAAGAACTGTCTAGGGGAAGTGAGCATTGTCACTGCCTCTGCTGAATCTCCTCTGTGAATAAAGAAATTCAGTCTCCAAGCCTGCTCATCCACTACCTTTTATAAACTTCGGTGAATAACTGAATGCAATATTTATCAATCTGAAATTTAAAATAAAAATAAAAATAAAGCATGTAAATGTATATTATGCTGGCACTATTTACTGACACATTCAGACACTGTGGTCCAGTTTCAGTGCCTGCATGTGCACTGTCCTACAATTTTATTCCTTCTTTTTAGATCAGCCAGCCTTGTAACATGTTTGTCATGAGAAGTCACCTCGTATGTAGACAAAAACTCCTGGAACCACATGTTCCTATGATCTGGGATCTAGCATGCAAATCTGATTATGATTTTACAGCTTAATTTCAACGAACTTTAACTGATTCACTTTTCACCCCATTCATCTCTTTTCCATGTACCAATTTAAAAGTTAAACAGTGTCATCCTCTTGATATTCACAGGATCACCTACAACCGAAGAGCTGTGAAGTAATGGAAATGTGTACAAAAACCACTTGACAATATTCAAGTGTTAGGTGCTAGGTTGTGCCACCTCCTCTCTCTCCCATCTAAAGCAATGCTGGTTGCATCCACTGGGGCAGGGTGCACCCTCCCAGAGCACGTAGTGCCTGCCTTGGAGAAGGCAACAGTGCTACAACCCTGATCTGCAACGCAATGCTGATGAGGGTTAGACCAGTGGAGGAAAGACACGCCAAGATTGTCCAGCACCTATCTGAGGAAGTCAGTTCCTTTAGATTTGAATGCTAGTAACGATTCTTCCATAAGAAATTACTAATGCTTAAAATATTTTAGTTTGCTGTTTTTTAGTTTGTTGGGAGTATACCCTAGTGGCAAGGGTGGAGAATACCCAGAAGAGGAAAACATTGCAGGTGAGTTGATCATGAAATAAGAGTCTGATACAACTCTGTGTTTTTCCAGAAGTCTCTAAAAGCAAGACCAAAAATTTGACTTTAGGTACTTGTCTCCAAAATGAAAGTAGTAAAAACAATAGTCAAATTTGACATTATCTGGTTCTTCAGAAATACTACCATACAACTATATACTTTTCCAAAGTGTCAAATTATAAATGGATAAACTTCTATATGGTGGAACATGTAAGCTTGACCCCAGCTGATACAAGCTGTATTATGGCCAGCTTGTAAGCACCCCTTCTGAACTGCATTATCCAGCTGCAAATGTTGGAAGCTTCCTTTGGAAGTGCCAATCCAAATTCTTTCATGTTTTTTACCCACTTCACTCATGGAAGGCTTTTACATCAGTTGGTAAAGAAGATCATACCTACTTCTGCATTTAAAAAATAAGTAAATTCCAGTAGCTACTCAGCCAGTGCTCCCAGCCATGCTGCTGCCTCCCAATAAGGCACCTTGCTTTGCCATTTTTCCCTTAGCCTTTTCACAGTGAGAAAGAGTAGCAACCAGCAACAGTCATGGCAATGGTCTCTGTCATTTAATTGGAACAGGAAAGGGACCCTGAAACTACTAATTTGATTTAGGCTGATGACCAATGACATCTCTTCACCAGATTCTCTTTTTCAGCTGATTAGAAGAAAATGGCATTATATCTCAATTCCTCATTCAGTTAGTTCTCCATACCCAGAGAATTTTTGATCCCTCATATCTGCCTACCTGGTAAGAAGCCGACAGCTTCAAAATCAGAGCTTCCCTTGCCTCATACTTCGCTACTTCTTGGTATACAAACTCTGAAACCTTGACTACCGCAGAAGAAAATCAGTATCATTCTGAATCAGATAAACTGGGGGGTGGTGGGGACAAGTGAAAAGCACATTTTACATACTCCTGTCAATGTTTAAAGGGCTCTTTTTTAATTTACACTTCCTGATTACAGTGACCTCAGCAATAACTTACATTCCATTTCTTTCAATTTCAGCAGGAGTGAGACACCTCAAAAGAAAAGGAGGTTTCAGGAAGTGATTCAGAATTTGGTATTATCACTTGTATCTGTTAAGGCTTGTTCTTTCAGCTATATATTTGTTTTTGCAATGTGACTTGTGGTCTGCTAAGTACCATTTCACTTTACCACAAGGGAGGGGAGAGGGGTGAGCTAGTAGTACTGCATCTCCAAACAGTAACAAGGGAGATCATTTTACACCAGATGTTTTCTGCAGTGTGCATACTGCTCCGTGCAGAGGACATAATCCAGATGATTGTCCTCACAGTCAAATAGCAAACTCCCAGGTTTTGAAAAATAAAACCTTCTTCCTCTTTATTGTTTAAATCCTTTGTAAATCTCCTGGTTATCTAGTTACAGTAGATGTCTGCCAGCCTCTCCAGAATTCTTGACGTTCCTCCAGAATGACCTTTATCTTACACTAAACAAAAATCTTCAGAGAGTAAATATAAGTCTTCCTCACCATCTCTATGTTTATTTTGCTGCAAGCTATGTCTGATCTCAAAATTGATACCACCTCCACTTCACAAGAATTTTTCCTATTAGAAAAAAAGCAAATAAAATGGCACGTAGAAATCAAGTCACAACAGATACCAATTGCACACTGTCTTCTCTGCCATGTAAGTAATGAATCACTTCCTCAGCGCTGTGAGAAGGGGGCATCAAGTCACTGAAGGTGCTTGATTTCAAAAGAAACCAAAAGACATGATGCTGAGCTGTACTTGCTGGAGAGGATGCAGAAAATCAAAAGATACAGGAATTTCTGTGGTTAGTAGCTACTTTTGTTTTTTGCCCTACAGAGTCTAGGCCATTTTAGAGGTTAAAAATTAAACCTAGAATTAATGAGGGCAAATATCCAACCTGCAGACTGTGGTATACTTCAGAAATGCTGCAGAGCCATGCACAAGGACTTCACTTCTACTCCGGTCCACTTCTTTGTGACTCCCTTGGCACACAGGTGTTGATAGGGGCACTCCTCCAGGTTGCTTAGGTTGGGCTCATGCCCCAAAAAGTGTATTCTCAGCTGATCCCTCTGGCCCTGATGTGAAAACATCTGTCCTAAGGTCTTGAAACCATCTACTATTCATTATTTTACATTTCTTATTCAATGTGAGCAGCCAAGCACAGGTACTCAGATAGAGCTGTAGCTGGACTGCCTGTTTCCTCTACAGACTGAAGTGGCTTTGATGTTCCTCACTCCTGTCTCACATGGTTATGTAGTGAGGCCATGAACTATTGGATTTTGCAATGCAATTTTGCATTTTGTTGTTGTTTTTTTTTTCAAACAGGTAATGGCTGCAGCTTTGTGTTAGATTAATTGTGCCATGCCCATAGTTTGTACACCAGTTCTATAAGCAGCCTGTTCTTACATTAGCTAAAGTGATGACTCTTTCACCATTGGTATCACTGTGACAGAGATCAGACTCTATATTTGCAACTTCTGGATTCTTCTTGCTGAAATAGGCCACATACAGGCAGTGTTGTCATTTTTTATTAATCACAGGTAACATAATTCTGGTCACTGCCATAGGCTGTTTTGTCGCTATATATAACCTTGCAACTTTCACACAATTTTTGCAAAGCAAAATGAGAATGAGGAACTAATCCCCCTCAAAATGTCTTATGGCTTTGAGGAAGAGAGCTTTAACTCTGTGTCTAGAGGCTAATTGTTCAAGTCCCAGCTGTTCTGCCAACTGTGGTTAATATTTTTCTGCCCTTCACAACCCAAGACATTACGTTCAATTGCACAGTAACTATTATTCCCCAGTTTTGCAGACAAAAGAAGCCAAATGTTGTCTAAAAGTGATTTGGACAGCACTGAAACCAGGACTGACAGGCCAGCAAGGGTTCTCACAGAGACTAAAGATAAATCAAATCAGATGCTTCTAGAATAATTTTCTTCCCACATATTGAATTAACGTATGGCTTCAAAATTTGTGTTAATGTATCTTTTATTGCTGTACGTTTGTTCCTCTGACTAACTACATCCAGCCCTCTGGGGACGAGCTGTGGCAGCCTCCATGCTGGGAGTGTGAAGGGCCCACAGGCTGGTGCGGCTCAGGCTGCAGCACGCTCCACAGCGCAAGGCCGGCCGCCCCAGGCCAGCACACAGACTGGGGTCCCGACCAGCGCTACCCACAATGTTTGCACCCAACAAAAACAAAGAAATAATGCTGAGCACCCATTATCCTGGGCAGCTGTGCTTGTATTCCCAGAAACAAGGTGACTAGGTCTGTGCAAGCTCCCGAAAGATTAGGCCTTAATATAATAAGCCTCTTCCCAGAACACAAAGTGTGGCAAATGAACGATACAGCCTGTCACCTCTTGATACCGAATGAAATCCTGCCCGGCTCAAGCAGGGATTCAAATTTGTTCCCAGCTAATTGATGTTTGGAGTCGCAACACTAGATTAATTAGTCTCAGCTCCAGCTTCTGCTTCACATATTTGCCTCTGCAGCTTTGAGGTAGCTTTTTAGGTCAGGCACTAACTCTCACTGTGTGCTCGAGCAGTGCCAAGCACAAGAGGGTGCCGAGGCCCCTTTGGACTGGTTCAGTCTGAATTTGGAAACACTGGCTAAAGTATAATAATCTCCCAGGGCCAGGCTGGTGGGACTGCACAGCGGAGTGGACAGACAAAAAAGACAGGCGTGATTATCTTTCATGTCGTGGGCTGTGGTCTAATTTTGGGATAGACAACATTTTGCTGGTTTGGGGATTGTACATGTAAAATAGTGACCTGCCATGATCAGGTATGTCCTTTGTCCCAAAGTACAAGAAAACCAATTGTAACCACCATTGATGGAAACTCTAGAAAATGAAATATACTTTAGGAGCTGCTCCAGAGAGTTTCAGCAGCTGTTATGCCTACCCATTTTGACATTTTATCTCTCTAGCATAAGAGTGCATAGCAGTGACAGGAATATGAAGAGGTTTAATTCCAAGATGGGAGAAAACGGCAAATTATCATGATTTTTTTTGCAATTAATCAAATTTTTAGCAACATAAGCTCACAGTCAAAACATGCCAATAAATTATAAATGTTTTGGTTCTGCTAATTTATGCAAAGACATTTTAAATAAGAGCAAAACCCAAGACACTTCATTCTGCAGCTGTTCAACCAGACATCTCAATGTTTTCCAAAATATTTCTTCTCACTTTAAAATAAAGTTTCTTCAAAGTAAAAGATATAATGGAGGCAAAGAACTACCAGCCAGCAACTTGTTTCTTTATAAAAACTGTTTCAATAAAATGTTTTTGATTAGCTTTTAGTACATGTGCTTCTTTAAAATTATCTGGAGAAAAAAAAAAAAAAAAAGATGGAAGCCGGAAGGATTGAAAGATATTAGAATAAAATTCCAGTTAAAGGAGGACAACTGGCAATTCTTTCTGATTTAGAGCTAGGAACATGTTAGTACCATTTTTCCCTTTGGGGGACTGTTTACCCTCAACCAAAACAGCCCTGTCTCAGTTTACGAGAAATTCAGGACAAGCTGCTATAACAAACTGCCAATTGCAATTCATTCGGGATTTCATCCTACTCCAAAAAACAGACATCATAAAATTTTTACATTACAAAATACATCCCGTTACTGTACTTTAGGGTTTCATATTATTCCATCTATTTCTTCCATTACTAGGCCTCAGTCCACCAATTCTGCCTTAGCAGCCTGCAAGCAACATCTCTCTCAGAACATCTCCATATAGTACCTAAAGCGTTTCCAGAGTAAAAATGATGTTGTTCTGAGCCCTGTATGGAATCAGTAAAGTGTTTCTTTTTGCACATTCCAACATTATGGCCACTACTCATATCCACTCCTACCATTTCTTTAATATGATAAAAGAAAAAACAAAAGGGGCATGGTAGAAGAGAGAAATGGTGGTACCGTTTGAAGCTAGCTTTCCACATCCTAAGAATATCACTGTATTCATGAGCTGTACACTTGAGCAGTGTCTTCAGAGATATTCTTTGTACTCACAAGGATGATTTGTATCCACGAATGTTTCCTAAGTGCATGTTAATTTTATCTCACTGTACAACTTCACAAGACAAGACTGTAACCATGCATCTGTACCACCTGTGCTGTAATCCTGCAATCAGTTTTACATAAAGGTGGTCACATCGCAGCTGGTAATGTGAAGAAGGGTTGGTAGGAAAGTATGCAGTGTGATTTCAGTTGTCTCAACTGGAAGCAGGAAAATGCGACTGTAGGCAACTGCAGATTAGCAGGACCGTAGGGGTCACAGACTAAGAATAACTGATAGAGTCCACAAATAGTAGATTTGATCCAGTAATACTCAAAGGTTTCCCAGATGCCTCACAAAACCTTGATTTTTAGAGCCACTGTCTTCACCACACTCAAAAGCATAAAAAGGACAAGAAGAAAAAGTGAATTTTCACTGCAGTCTCTCACATCTTGAAATCTCTGGGCAACTGTGCAAATATTTCTGCTGCTACCTTTCGGAGAAGCCCAAGAAAGGGAGAAAGGGATATTCATACAAAGCTGCATTCTCACTCCAGTACCAGCTTCTCTAACAGCTAATACATAATACAAAGTTTATCCTGACAAGTCGTTTGAATATTGGGCTCTGAAAGCATGAAGTACTGCAGTTAAACCTACAGGACTGATAACATTGCGGTGCACACTGGAGCCAATTCGCAGCTGCCAGGAGCTCTTCCAGGAGGTGCTCCTTCAGAGTATTTGTAAACACCTACACACACCACTGAAGAGGATTACAGAGATTTGCGAAAGGCAGAAATAAAATGCCTATAAAAAGAAGCATTTTCTTATTAGATATGTTTTTTTCCTTCTGGGGTTTTCTCTTCTGGTTAGCAGAAATAGAAATATGGTAAATGTGGTTTCTTCATTAATTGACTTGTGCCTGCAGGCAGATAAACTCAGCTTATTTTATCCATCTATTCAACAATTATGATTACTATAGCTATGTTCCATGTGATTTAAGAAAATTTCGATATATTTCCTTATACTGAATTTCTATACTTTACATTTTACTAGTAGGCAACATGGGAAATAATTAATAAACATTGTATAATACACAGACACATTCAGTAAATAACCATGCTTCTGCTTAGACTTTCATCAGACATATAAATAGAAACAAGGGAATCTACATGTATCATCTGTAATAAAATAATCAAAATTAATATGCTTTTAAATGTTTATATAACATTAATACAATGTGTGATCATGAGAGATGAGGAAAAATAAATTGCACAAAGTTAAAAAAAACACACAGAAAATCATAGAAACGAGCCTTCACGTATGAAACCCTAACCACATCACACAAAAAATGATTGCAGTGATAAAAAAAAAAAGCATCACAGATGATTTGTTCCATATGTATTTTATTTGCCACTAAGCACTCTATCAACATCATGTGGCAATATCAAACTGCCGCAGGATTATGACTTAACTCTGCAAGATGTTTACAGCAAGAGAACAAAAAGCAGTCACCATCTCATCACACAGCCTTGCCCTTTGGCCAACTAGTAAAGGCTTGGAGGACTCTGATGTAGGGTCTAGATTTTCTTGTTGGAGGAGAGATTGCTGTAACTAAGGTATTTTGCAATTGTTATTAGGTATGTTGTAGCTGGACTTGATAAATAACAGGGTTTCACTATTTATTTTAAGGGAAAAACAAAAACAAAAACAAAACAAAAAGAAATAAAGAAAGCCAGAACCTTAAGTTTGGGGAAAAAAAAATAAAAGTTGTAGATCTCCCTGTCCCTATCTTGTGTTCAGTTACCTGGGAACCTGCTGTCATAAATCATCAACTCAGGGCCCAAGCTCATAGGAACCACTTGAAACAACACACTGAGAGTTAAACACATCAGCACCAAGCTCCTCTGTAGTATAAAGACCTCAATACAGGTACAACATGGCAATTATTCACAAGAACCTATAAATCATGTGCATCTCCAGCTGATTTCAATAGCAACGCAGCCTATTTTCTTTAAAAAGTTCCTATCAGATGTGTTAGTTTGTAAATTCAAAATTTCTCCTCTTCTACCTCCCCTTCTCTCCTGCAAGCCAAATTATAGACCCTTTGGGCAGGATTATGAAACTTCGGATTGGTTATCTTCTTCTTAAGCACCATCACCAACACATGGGCTTTGAAGGACAAGCCATGCTTCATGGGAAGCTGACCAAACTGGGAGAAACAAGTGCACAGCCCTTTTCCCTACTGCAATTCAAATAAGATGTGAATTGCACTCTTAGAAACAGCTGATGACATAAGCAGCGTTTGATCTGGTTTCTTTTTAATGGAAGATACGATACCAAGTTATCCATGTAGTTATAAAAATGCACATATTCCCTTTTGACTTCATTCAGCTTGCTATGATATGGTAAAAGGAATTCATTTTTAGTATCAAATGCACAAAACCAATATCTTTGGGTTTGTTACCACCAAGAACCGCAGGAACATGGGCTCTTTCCTACCATAAACATATGTCTACTTTGCCAATGTTAAATAATTTCTAGCTTGGTTCTCTGAAAAAGTGATCGGCCACATCTGCTGAATTTTAGTGATAAAAGCAAGTTGTCTTCATGTCACACTCTAGAGCTATAATAGGTAAGAGCACATGCTCTGGAATTCAAGGAGAGGACGCTGATATATTGTTAAATGAAATATTTACTAAAGACCAGAGCCTGCAGGGTACCGAGTGCCCTGAGTTCCTGGCTCACATCAGACTGCTCAGCAGCGCAGGAGTGTCACTTTTCATAGACTTTACATCTCTGTCTGCAATTTGTTATCTAGCAGAGATGTATGCAGTAGAGACTTTGTTAATGAGGTATAAAGGCTACTTCTCCACACAGACTCAGGATGAAAGTATGCTTATTTACCTCTGGTTTTATGTATTCTTTTTTGTGTGCCAGTCATAGCTGTTAATTAAACACAGCAGCTCTTGTAAATGCAAAGATGGGAACTAGGGCTCCAGGGCTACAGACGCAGGCATTTTAGTAGCATCTTAAAAAACGATGTAAGAACTTCACTGAGGAAGCCAACAATTTCAGTGGAGGACTGCAGGGCCTTTCTGAAACAACCTTGAGCTGTGAGGGAGGAGGGAGCCCTCTTCAGCAAGAGGGAACTCCAGAGGGACAGCAGGCGTAGCAGCTCTTCCTTTCACAGCTTCTTAGCTTCCCTACCTCCAGAAATTCCCTTAATTAACAAACTCAGGGAAAATGAAAGCAAATTATAGAGCTACAGTCAATCTTCCCACCCCTAGGCTCTAATCCTTTTACTCTTCAGTCAGTGAGAGAAAATATTTGCCGTTATGTGTAAAATCAGAGTCCTCCTAAACGCAGAGGTCTCACTGCCTTTGTTGGGATCAGGGCTAATTCTTGACCAGAAATCTCAGTATCTGGCTTTGGGATGATCAGAAGCCATCCATTCAACTTGGAAAAACATAGAAACCAGGACAGCTCTTGACTTGCTTGAGTCACCATGAACCAGCCACCATTATCAATACCCAAACGAAAACAGAGCCCTCGGTTCCTGCGCAAAAACAGCGAAATAAATGTTTCTGCATGCCACCATCCTGCAGGGACTTTCCTGCAGCACGTGCCCAGCCCAGCATGGCCGGGAGCCCTGCCTGGAGAGGGTTCCCTGGGAGAATCCTTCAGATCCCACAGGAAGACCAAAGGGCACCATGATCTCAGCGAGCACACCCCCACCTTTCCACAGCACTTCTGCTGATACTGAAAATCGGGCATCACCCCGAGGAGTGAAAAAGCTCCACTTCACTGCCTCTGCAGGGATGGTGGTATTTACTGGTTTAACCATTAAGCCATAAACATACATAGAAACATAACCATCTACTGGAAATACTACACTGGAGTTTCATTTTAGTGACTGTTGTTCGGCTGTGTTCAATTAAGTAGATTAAAATGACTTCTCAGCAGTCATTTCCCATTGCTTCCAATGCCTTTGTCCCTCATTCAGGACCGGAGAAATCGTAACTGCCTTGACGGTAATGCTCTCACAGTTTGTATGGAATAGAGAGCTTTCAGATGAGGGAGAAAGGAATTATACATGAATAAGATAGTAAAGGCACAAGGGAAGGGAAAGTGATTTAGCAGAGCATTTCAAATGCATAAATAAATCATAAATTTACACTGAAATGTCACTGTAGTAAGTTTCCCTTACACTGATCACTGAATGACAATATATTCTTTGTATGTGGATACGTGAAAGGCTATAATGTGCTGCTATGTTTGCCCCACGTTTCTGAGGAAAAACGCTGATTGGAGCATAAATATTTTCAATTTTTAGTACCACAGGTCTTTTCATAGAAGCACTAGCATAGCCTTTCTTGGTTCAGCATAGGAGTACTGTAGAAAGGAAAATGAAATATTACAAATGTACAATATAAGCAATGGATCTCATTCAGAGTCCCCAAAAATATAAAATCCAGAAAAAAATGGATTCTTATTATGTTGAAAATGGAACAACTTTATGCTCTACTGATTTCTTAATGCAGCAGATCTTGGAGAGATGTAAGATGATGCCACGCAGAGATGCAAGGAAATATTTTTTGAAGTGGAAGAATCAGATAAATCATGAATAACCAGTGCCACTGCTAAATCTGCGCATGCTCTCACTGCTATTTTTAGATCACTGACCACCATCCTACCATCCTTGCCCAAGGACCTTAAGCACTGTTTTCAAAGACTCACAAACAAACAAGAGACAATCAAACATGAGAAATCAGCATAATCACCACAGTACTTTCTGACTTTCTCTTCTGCTCTGAGCTGCGATTTTCCACCTAAAATAACTATTCGAGCCCCAAATTCAGAGTTTTAAGACAGAAACTACTTGCAGATTCAGTTGCAAAACTATTGATGGATGAATCGAAAAATCAATATGAATGCATGTAAGTCACCAGGGATATGCATGCAACCAAAGATATTGAAAATCTTGTCTAATTTTGCTTCCACAGAAAAGATTCAACCATGCCAATAGTAGATATTGTAATTTGATGCTGTTTCACAGATAACTCTCAAGAAGATCAGCTCTCAATAATATCAGTTCCAAATGGTGTATCTTTATGCATATTCCCATTACAAGATTGTATTGCTACAGATCTAGCTTTTAATGGTGCTAAATTCAACAAGATTCAAGAAAATACACACTACAGAGAGCACATAAAACCTAATTTTTTGAAATGTGCTACCTCTGTACTACTGTAAACATTTTGAATCTGAGTCGTCTGGACATAGCATAACTTTCTTAAACTTTCTGTAATAGCTCAAGACAGAATAAAAACATAAGAAAAATATTTACAGCAGGCAGCAGAATTAGCCTTCTCTTTTCCTCTTCATGCTCTCTCAATTTCTACTTTCTCATTCCAACCCATCTTATCAGATATTTTATAACCACAGGAATGGAATGATTTAGGTTAGAAGTGACCACCGCAGTGTTTTTTTTTAACAATAGTCTATCTGGAATTTCTCTTGCTGCAACTTGTAACTGTTGTTGCTTTCCCTTTCACTGCGCATGTGAGAAGGCTCTGGTTTCATAGCCTTCTCACTAAGCCTTCTTCATGATGATCTAAAGTTAAAAAGGCAGCTAAATAACAACAACCAACCAACAAAACAAACAAAACAGAAGAATTCACATCCTTGTCCTCTAGAGTTTATCTTTCCTTGAGTCCATGCACTCTTCTGGCTTCCTTTTACAGACAGAGGCAAAAACTGGGTACACAATCACTTCTGCTGCTTTTGAAAACCAAGGCATTGCAATAGTCCTTGCCACTTGCTTCCTAAATTTTGTCCAAAATGTGTTTGTGAAGTACATAAACTTCCAAGTACAGATTACATGATTGCATACTGGTATCTTTGATCAACCTATTGCAAGACACATACCTGGTTGGCAGGGAAGCTGATTTTCACTGTTAATACCGAGACCTACATCATTTAGTCTGAATGTTTTAGCAAAAAGAAGATTTGAAAAGATATCTTAATCAGTCTGAAATCCCTGGAAAGGAGTTCTCAAAAGAATGTCTCCTGCAGAAAATGAGGAGAAAATCCACTGAGGGATGCTAAGTTATTTTCTACAGAAAGCTCGTATAGCCCAAGGGAGAATGACAGCAAAAAGGAAGAGCTGTTTTTAACAGAGAGCATTGCTGAAGCAATATTTCATATAACTGAGCTACCAGCTGAGAGTGGGTAACTACAAACTTCTCAGATGTTACTGTGTCGAAGAAGCATTTAGAAAATTAAGGGAGAGCCTAGGAAAACTCATAGTGCAAAGATGTGGGGCAATTGTCACTTGGTTTGTACAGCAATATGAATGACAGCTGAATGTGAGTTGTCTTCTCCATACCATATTAACATTCTTTATTTCTGCTGAATGCTTGGCTTGTTATTTCTACAAGTTAAAAAAAAATGGGTTATAAGTATTGACAGTTTGACATAATAGTTTAGATTAGCCATTGCACCTTGTAAAATAATTAGCCTGGAAGTGAAGAATCAAGCTCAAGAATGTGCTAAATGGAGCAATCATCCAGCACAGTGAACAGGGAAGGCATTTTGCAGTTACAGTGGAAGAGTCACTGAAACATTCGGTCATCCAGTGCATATCTGCAATAAAGAAGTGGGCAAATGAAATACTGTTTCTCCGTAATCTGCTGTGTGACCAGAAGAAAAACAAGAGATGATAGAGGATTTACTGTACAAGTCCCACTGTCTGCTGTATGGGACACCATGACTTTTGAGAGCTATATTAAAGCAATAAAAATAATACCAGGTCTCAACACTATAGGGCAATTGCTGTGAAGCTGGAGATGTACTTGTGTGAAAAAAGACTTCAGTGTGGCCTACCAGAATTGGAAGTTGTGAAAGGTACAAGTAAAATTGATAGAAACGGAGTTTTAATGCTAGCAAGACGTTACAAGATAGGGGAGATAGCTCCTGCTAGACTACTCTGTGTTTGACTAATGAACTCAGACAGCTATTTCATTCAAACACCAGCAATCATACAGAATTAATGACTGAGTAACTGAAACAAACGTAAAATGAATTCAGTCAGCACAAGTGATGGTTTGTTTATTTTGGTGGGAAGGTAGAAAACGCACCTAATAAAAAAGCAACCTGCACGTGCAGACCTCTGGCTGTATCCAATACTTCCTGGGGCTGCACCGAAAATGCTCAGTTTCATAGTCATGCTTCATTGGCAAGCTGATCAGAATGAGACAAAGGTGGTATTTAAACAAAGAATGGCTTATTGATTTCTGATCAATCTCTTGACGGTCTTGTCTCAAGGATACTAAGCAAGCCTTTTTTTTTTTTTTGCTCGTGGCTCCTTGATGTAACACTGTGCTCCGAAAGTCAGTAGAAATGTCCCAACCCATCCCCTCAGGGTCACACAGGACTGTCCTTCCCTCTGCCCTGTTTGCAGGGACACTGGGAGGGGATTTGCTTCAAATGTGCACTGCTGATCTGAAGCAATGTAGTGCTTGTGCTAATGTGGATGCACACAGCGTGTCTAAACAAGCTCCTGTTAGGTGGTACAGCTCCATCTACTGATACCAGCAGTCCCCAGGTAACAGACAACTCTGCAGCCTGAGCTTAAGCAAACATTTCTGGTTCTGTAGGACTGCCAGCATCACCAGAAGACACTCAAGGACAGTAACACGAGGAGCAGGGATATACAGGGACATGATGTTAAGAAGCCTGAAAAGTTATAGATCAGCTTTACACCACTGACGAAAGAGGGTGCTCAGAGCTTCTTTAGAAGAAGCACACCAAAAACTTCTGAGTGGCCCTCATTAAAGGCAAAAATACATCTGTTAAAACTCCACTGAACTCTCTTCGAGTCACACCAGGGACGAATTTGACCCCTGACAGAATGGGAACATAATCAAATGACATTAAAAGAAAGAGTTTTAATCAAGTAACACTTAACTTTGGTTATATTATTTTTATTGTATTAATCTATTTTTGTATGTAAGACTTATTCTCCATTCAGTGTTATTACAGTAGTATTCCCTAAGTTGTATAAAATTTTATTAGCACTTTGTCTTATTTGACAGTTTTATTCGTGCACGAACTCAAGAGATTTTGTAATTGTATATATACACTTGAGGAAGGAGTTATAACAGTATAATTGAAGGAAAAGGAACTTAATTTCTTTTTATAGTGCAGAGGTGATTCTGCTTCCACTGAGTAATGAAGAGTATCACAACTCAGTACCTAAAGAAAGAGGATAACTTTTTCAGTGGTCTGCTTAGCCCCACATATCAGACTACCCTGAGAGAGGAGGATGACCTTTACTGATTTTGATGATGATGATAAGGTCCATAGGTATTCCCTGGGGAATGATATTCAGCTGCCCTGAGGAACCACCTGAAAGACCCAAGTTATCTGCACCCTCCTCCATCTCCTCTCTCAGAGTAAGGCTCACATATAGTGTCTGATGTTGCGAACCACTATTTCGGCATCAAACATTTAAGCTGGCAGATACTAACTTCACAATATAAAAGCCTCTATCTTCAAACCTTCTGTGCTGAAGCATTCACCAGAGGAGATGGGACTACCATTTTTAGCAGAACCACCACAAGCAAGCAGCCAGGTGACTGAACAAATAGAGGTCTTGCTGAAGGTAGACAGTTGAGAAGCAAAAACTTCCAGTCATCTTTTTTTCCAGGTGGAATTACACTGACACCTATGCGTGGGCACAGGGATGGAAGAGGAAACCATGCTGCATGCCTCAGCTTTGGCTACAGCAGTTCTTTTACCAAACAGAGGCATGAGTAGACCCTATGCTGAGAAGCTCCAGATGTACTGTGAAACATTCTCCCTCTTCTCCATGTTTGCAGAGAACAAACTGTCTTGCAAATGCTCAGACACCATTCATTCATTCCACAACACACTGAAAGCGTTTAAGCCCAGATCACTCATTTTACATTTTCCATCATTCTAAAAGATTTTCATAAATTCTTCAAGAAGCAATCATTCCAGTCTTGCCTAAAAGTCCCCCTCCTTCTTCATCCTAAGGAGATATTTTACTTTTCTACAAGAAAGGAATTTATACTTTTATACAGTTCACTTTTTAACCTGGAAAAGACAGCAGGAACCTCTTCACCTCATGTTTCATCTTCCCTGCTCGTGTGTTCTGGCATGACAGGCTGGCATTTAAACCCCTATGAGGTCTCTTGGTCATGACCCTGCCAAGCAGATAAGCCTCCTGGAAAACCCTCCCTACACTCACCCCCAGCAGATTAAACCACTTGGAGCTTTCTCCAGTTATTTCCTGCACAGCCTCTCTCATGGCTTCTAGGTCCAACTTTTTTCTCCTGTTTTCACCACTCCATAAGTCCATAATGGGCTTATTTTACTCAGATAAGTCAGACAGGAAGGAAGGAAGGAAGGAAGGAAGGAAGGAAGGAAGGAAGGAAGACCTCTTTTTCTACTTGGGGAAATTAGGTATGGAAAATCCTCACCCCAAACTCAAACTGGGATGGCAAAGTGCTCAGCCTGACAAATTAAATGTCATCATTGCTTCAGGTAAAGATGCATTAATCACCAAGGCACGTTTCTGCCAGCTGCTTGCACATCAGACTTCAGAGGAAAGCAAGGGAAACCAAAGAGACAAATATGAAAAAGAGTGGTTTTTCCATGGCTTTGAAGTGGTGGCAACAGGTAGTCTGACTGCAGAACTGGCCACACCACCAAATGACAGCTGTTACCTCCAGAGCCATTAGGTTTACAAACTAGCATCGTGGTACCTCTTGATTTGCAACTTTAAAATGTGCTACTGGTGTACTGATGCCATTCTGGACAATGTTATTTTCCTACTGAACAGACCTGCAATAGAAAATCCTGGATTTTCGGACCTGCTCTGCTATTCCTCAGCCACAGCGGGGAGTGACCGCACGTATGCGCCGGTTCCTGCTGCAGCCTCTGTGCGCTGCATCAAAACGAGAGGAGCTTAACTAACTGAAAAAGGTCACAGCTCCATGGCTAGAGCGAGCAGATGACAGGAAGTATGCTATTAAGTAACGACTTCATACATTACACCGGCTAACGTCTAAATTTATTCCCCCTCAGACAGGCAAGTACCTGCATTAGCAAAAAGCTCAGTGAAGGCATTAAATACTGGAAATAATACACTAATATTATTATTTTAAGATGGCAGTGGCTTTTCCACTAAAAACTTCATGACTATTACAATTTCTAATTCTCATACTATCTCTGAGCTAAATTATCATGAGCCTCAAAATCTCATAAAATTAATTGGAAGGACTGACAGCATCAAAAACGTGTTTTACATGTCTAGACAAATCTGATTAACATCATGCCCTTCAGAAATATGTTATATATTCCCAGCATGTCAGATTTTACATAGCATTACCATTAAATGTGGTTTAACTTCAGCTGACAAATCAGAGAATAATGATTGGGATGAATCTGGTAATTTATTTGAGATTTAAGAGACTAATTATGTTAATGACAAGCAAGATAAGGTATTTGGACAATAGCATTAAATGGCTCTTTGACCAAAACCTATTCACTTTATGTTAAATATACTTCTAAAAAGTATTTTCAGTATCATAAATAAGTATGGTAAAATAAAAACCAAATAAAATGAATAGTTTTCATTGCATACAGTTTGCTTAACTGGTAGTAGAGTATTGTAAGATTAAATGGATTTTCTACTTAGCTGAAAGTAATTGGGGGCACAAAATTCATAGCAAAGGTGCAGTCCCAGAATCCACAGAATTGCAAATTTGTCACATTAATGGAGAAGCCTGGGGACATTAAAGGAAAAAGAGGCTCTAATTTTGCTTCCTGAAGATGCTACAAATTTTGCCAGTGGTTGCTGTGAACAAGACAGATCTCACTAAATACACACAGTTAGAAACTCAGATTTTCACTTGCCATTTCTGTTTTGCATCTAAAACCAGGATGGCTGGATTGTTATTGTCTTCCCCACAAGGTAAATATGGTTTCATGGTTACTATAATGCCTGTTTGGGCCTGTTGTCAAAGCAGGTTCTCTGTATCTCTACTGCTCCAGATCCAGAAGTGCGATTGTAGAGCTCAGTTAAGAAATATCTCAATTTAATCCATCCAAGACTGGGCACCTTGTTTTCAGAGGGGGGGGATATGAGGTGAGACACTGCATTCCTTTGTGTGGTGTTGACAAAATAAACGCATGTCCCTTAATCACACTTGATGATGCAGCTAGACTAAGGTGGATTTCTGGCCTCTTCACAGCAGTACCTTTTATAAACAAAATCTCATTGGGAGCATGCTGTCCTCTCAATAACATTCAGTTCAGAAATGGGATTTACAGAGTGTGG
This sequence comes from Cygnus olor, assembly GCF_009769625.2. Classification (NCBI taxonomy): domain Eukaryota; kingdom Metazoa; phylum Chordata; class Aves; order Anseriformes; family Anatidae; genus Cygnus; species Cygnus olor. The sequence continues at coordinate 36,288,020 of NC_049172.1, read as the reverse complement.
GAGCTGACGGATGGCAAAGCATGAAGGTGATCTGAACAGCCTTCATTGCTGTCGGGCAGGGATGCCTGGATCTGAGCCAACAACAGGAGGCATGACAGGCAGCATGTGCTAAGCTGAGCACTGAATAAGCAGCTTCCAGGGAAAGGCCCAGCAGGCACTCAGAGCAGAGGGCAGGCTGAGACCTGGATCCCACTCAATCAGCCCAGACCAGGATCCAATTGAGTTAGCTGAAAGCTCCTGCCAGTAGGACAGTCTCATTATCTAGATAAATATGATGTGCAAAGCCACACCAGAAGTATCATATTTCATAACTCTCAATTTCATGTGAAAAACTAAAGCATAAAGGGCTTAAATATTATGCTAATGGTTACACAAAATGAGACTCAAATGTACATTTCCTGTCTGCAGTGAGCTCCTGCACCGTGTCATCCAGCATGCAGAGAGGACAATGTACACCAACAGCTGGGATATGAACACTTTATACAGGTGACCTCTTATGTACAATGCAAGGTGCTCTGCAATTAGTAATTCTTCCAGGTGCTGTGCAGTATCACACTCACCCACCACTCACCTGTGCTGGTCAATGACATTCAGAGGATACTTTGTTGGCTGCGTGAATCTGAAAGGAGTTGTGTTCCACACGGCATGAGTTGGGCTGTTATTCATGTCCTAAACATTGTCCTATCTCAGTTTTAATTAATACTAATCTCTGCTTTGCAAGGGCAGAAGTAAGTCTGCTCTTCTTCTAGATGTCTTCTTTCTTTAAATCTTTCCTGCCCAAATTAAACTAATCAATATTCCTACAATGCCTTTTCATATGAAACTGTCACCATTCCTTAAGTATGTTACTATTTACCAATTACCGCTTTCTGCCTCTCATAACACTTCTTTCTTTTTCATTAGCACTTCAAAATATTCTCATGCTCCGCAACATCTCATTAAATTGGAATGCTGATTATTTCTATTGTGCTAGCAAGTATGTCACTGGCACTGTAATGATTATCTTTTCCCTACCTTAACTACTCAAATGAAGCAAAAATCAGTTCCATTTCATTGTTTCCAGATGAATCCCAAATCCTTTTATTTATGCATCCCTATCTGTATCTTTATTTCCACTGCTACACTATCCCACTGTAATGGATAATGGGCTCCAATGACTGGATTGTCATTGCTGGAAATGTTTGCTGTAGAGCAAGCAATGTCCTAGAACTTCTTGTAGAAGCACAAAATGAAAAACTTACTCCAGCTTTTGAACACTGCTAATATAAATATGAACCAAGAGAGATGAGATAACCAATAGTGAGAGCATGAAGGTAATAGGGAGACAGTCAAGGCCAGTAAAACAAGGAGGGATTACACAAGGCCAACAGGAGCTCTTCTATATCTTCAAGAGGCAGAGAGTCATCAAAAGAGAGTGAGGTGGTTTTATAGATGTTTATGAGGGTATGTGAGATGGATATTCATCAAGGAAAATGTCAAGGTGTTTACAGAGGAGGATTTTTCAAAGCACCGAACACATCTTAGAACATGCACCCTATTGGCTTTTAGTAGGACTGATATTCATAAAGCACTTGGACAGTTCAGGATGTAATTTCTTGTTCTCTTGATCCATTTTAAAAATGCAGATACGGTACAATGTAAACAAGTAAACAGAATCAAATTCATCTACCAGATAATGTCAAGCATAATTCTCTGAGAGTCCCAGGTGACATAAAATCATTTTGAGGCCTTTCATGAATCATTTAGACTTGTCTACAGCAGAATCTATTTCACAAGCAAGTTGTGAGCCACAGCTAATCTCTCACAGGGGTTTTATGAGACACTGGAAAAGACACACTTTAAATGACCAAGCATTAAAGAAGGCGTTTTACCTTCAAAAGCATTGGTATCTGTGGAGTATTGGCAGGAAGGGGGACTCACAAGATCCCAACAGAACACATTTAGGCAGGGATGTATGGTTTGACAGCACTGCTTCAATACACACATGTCAGGCACCTTCACTGTAACTTTATTTTCATGGGCTGCAGGGACAAGATGCACATTAGTCATGGTTCAGTTGCGCGGTTTGGAAAGGCAGTTGTCTAATACTGATAGGAAACAAAAGTCTGTACTGACAGGAAAAAATCAGACATTGGCCTCGAAGGTGGAGGTAGTTCAGCAATCCCTTCCAGCCTGCCCTCTTCTACTCTGAGAGGAAGATAATTCTTCCGCACTAGCAGAAATATGGACACACATCAGGTAGATACTAAACGGACACTCCAGCTAGGAGGCTGTTTCTCTTACGGTGATAATACGCAGTACAAGAAACAACACGAGACAAAAATCCTTGTGTAGGAACTGAAGTTCTGTCTGGTGAGAGGCTGAAGAGAATGAGGCTAGGCTCAGGGGACAAGGGGAACAAGCCATCCCCAGGGGACCTACCTCAGGCAGACATTTGCTGAAAAACTGAAATGGCAATTCTTTTCATAGAATAGAACACTCCATCTATTGTCAGATGTCTGATTTAAATTAAACTAAACAAGCATTCACAAACCAAAAGCAATTTATAGCCACTTAAATAAAAATTAATTTTCCTCTCCGTTATCCAGGGTTTCCTACAGTAGTTTATGACACTATAAACTTTCTGTGATACTCTTGTTGCTTTTAAATCATTCTAGGAGAACAAAGATACTCAACCACACACATAACAACCATGGGAAAAAATGTACTTCTCCTTTTCTTTTTATTTGGATAATTTGTATATCAAGCTGTCAGTATATATCACGTAAATTTAAAAAAGAGGGGCTGGATACATCTAATATTTTAAAAACATTTTTGGCCACCAATAATGGCCTAAATAGAGATTCATTTTTTCATGTTGTACATAATAGGTAGTAGAGAATTTTGAATTCGGTAAAGAAAACAGTTAATTTTCTATATGTATTTATGCTACATTTAAACTAGTATGTTTTACTTTAAATATATGCTGTCCCAGAAGAATGAGATCATTGGAATCAGGGCACAAAAGTCCATAGTACATCCTGACACAATTCAACACAAATAAGCTCTATGAGCTTAGTGTATTTGTCTAATCACATGTTATTTATAACATGGAACATTTGCTTCCACATTGCATTGCTAAAAGCATTTTCTTCCCAAACAATTTCAGTGCATTCAGAGCATCTGAGAAACACTGTACTTCTCTCTGATTAAAAGAAATCTGATACTGAAACTGGAACTGATTGAGACTGTGCCCAACTGTTCAAAGAACCAATTATTATACACATTAACCTAAGCTCCCTTCAGCAGCTACTGTAAGCAGAGAACGTCAGATCCCGGTTGAAGATGAAGACAAAATACCACCACTTTTGAATTATCACAGGCTCCATCTGTGCTTAAATTTGAAAAGAAATCCAAATAAAAATGTGTTTACACAATTTCACATTTCAGAGTACATATCTGACCCCACATCATTTTTGTATATCCACACAATTCCTTTTTTTTCATAGATCTTAAGCCTGAGGTAAAGAAAATTTTCTTACTCATCCACATTTATCCTCAAGAATTCAGCTATTCAAAGAAACAAACAAAAAATGGTTATCATTCCTTTTGCTGTTATGCATATAAATTAGCGCATGCAACACTGCACAGAGTGTCAAAATATGAACAGACTGGCTTATTTTGCTAGATTATCACAGACTCCAAATCAAAATAATCTGAATTTGATATATTACTCTGTTGCTAAGAATTCCTCTGGGAATTCAAATACTGGAGCTGAACCCAAAAAGCTAAAAATCTACGATATAATAGATGAATGAAAGAGTAGTTGGGCAAACTTTTCAAAGAAATCACTGAATTGCACTGACATTTCTGGCAGAAGACAGAAACTAATTGTATATTCTGATTACCGATATGACTACACTGTGTCTTAGGGCTAAATCACTCCTTAAGTGATCTGCTCACTTCAGGGTGAAATCTTCGAGGATGTCTGTACAAGACCAACATAATGCACTTGTTATATTACCCCTGATTATAGACAATATATGCTAGTGGGTCTGCATCTGATTTTTTTTGTTAAACGTGCTTGCATATTTGCATAAGATACTCTTTCTGTCCTTTTTTATTGTCCAGAGCTACTGCATTCCTTGTTCCACGGTATTTCATTGCTGGGCGAAGTAATTCAGTGTACGCTATGTGTATGATCTCTATAGTGTTTTGAGATTCCTTGAGCTGGGAGTCAGACACCTTCACTCGGTGTTGCAAAGAAATGAAGTGTAGGTGGCCACTTTCATGTCCTGCAATGCTTCCACATTTTTAATAACATTTTCCTCCACCCCCATGTCTACAGACCCACATATTTGTTAATTGCAGGTGAGCTTCCTGTCACTTCGTGATTTTTTTGCTCCAAAATCCAATTTGACCTGTTTGAATAGACTTTTTTTGGGTAACAAAGGACCTCTCTACCCCATAGCAAAGCATAGTGCAGAGATACTTGAACTGGTAGCAACCAGCCTGCAGTGTCAGAAGCTGCACCAGCTCAGCTGCGCTCCTATTAATACAAAGATTGCATTGCTTATTACTTGTGGCAGGGTGCAGACATACCTGCTGAGGCTGGAACTAAGCTGGGTGTCTCTACCATGCAATGTGGGTTAGATGTAGTCAAAATGATGACAGAGGATGAAAGGGACCATTGCCAGACATTTTTGACACAGGGTGTTTACTGAATAATTCAGAGTATTCTGAGCATAACTAAAGAAATACCGAGTTGGCAGTCATCAGCACTGATGCTCCTTAAAAAAAAAAAAAAAAGAAATATTATAAATTAAGTAATGACTTCCTTCACAACAGTAAGCAACAAGCTGCCAGAAAGGAGGTAAGAGTCAGAAGGGAGCTTTGTACCTGGTTTAGAACCAGCAGAAGTTTTAAATTATTCCAGTTAACACAGAGGAAGCTAATGGTGAAACTGTAGACACCAGACATACTAACTTTGCCTTCGGGTCCAAGAAACATGTATCTAAACAGAGAACACAAAATGATACTATGAAAAGTTTGTGCCTGCTTTACTACTGAAGAATCAACCCTTCTTGGATTTCTGATGACATAAGTGGAAAAAAATCACAATTATGACCAAGGCTAAAACTCTCAGACTCTGGATAAACCAAGGCTTAATCTTTGACAAAATAATTAGAACAAAATCATACAGACCATGAAATGTATGAAGGCTGGACAGGAGTAATGACAGTACTATGGAAGTAAGAGAAAATTCAAACTATATGTATGGTACGCAAAACAAAACAAACAAACAAACAAACAAAACCATAACCAACCAACCAAAATAAAACTGATATGGTACTTTTTTATACAATGGTGCACTATTTTATACATGTATATATACATATATATATAACAGAGAGTCAAGACCTCAATTTGAGTTAAAAAATAGTGCATGGATCTTATGTGCTGTAGCAAATGCGAGACAAAACAAGACACAAAGAAAGGTGTGAGACACAGTGGATTACTTCATGTAGGAGTTGTCTGCACATGTCAGTAGAAGAGAACACTCCCAGGCAGTGAGGACCACTTTGAGCAGTACAGTAGTCCCACTGAAAACAATGAGACGTATTTGTGCCATGTGATCAGGCTTATCAGTACAAAAAAACATTTTGTTTTGTTAGCTCAAGGACAAGGATTTCGTACAAGCCAAAATGCTGGCTTAGTAGAAGTGTTATAAATGTAAGGGAACAACTGGAAAATGTATACAGAGATACTGACCTCATCACAGGACGTATATATCTTCTAATACTGACAAATCCCCAGGCTCAGGCAAGGTGAAACATCTATTTTAAGGCACACCCCAATAAAGCCATGGTCATAGGTATCAGGCATAAACTTTTTGTTCTGTGAAACTTAACTTTCTAGTTTTCTTTTTTCCTGGATTCACCCCTCCCCAACTTTGGATTTGTCTTTAATGACAATTTACATTTGGTCCTCAGTTATTCCTTCAAATGTTATGTACAAAATATATCCAGATCTGATAGCATGAACGTCTTTGGTATTTGATAAGTGTCTATTCTTGAACAAATTACATTCTTTTATGGGTACCCTTTACAAGACACATGGATGATATAGGAAGAAGGAGGCAGCAGAAACCCTTAAGTTTGAAAGGTGATTTCTACCCCTCATATAAAGAAACTGCAATAAAAATAGGAGATTTATGATTCAATTTACTCCTTCATTAAGCAGCAGACATTGTAAGTGTCAGCCAATGGCTGTAAGAATTTCAGTATTGGTTTTGCCTAGTGTCTCATTAAAAACAGATAAAAACCAGCACTCTAGCTTAAGCTAAACCTGTTATTTTTAAAAATGAAGTATGCTGTCATATTCTTACAAATTAGAATACGTACCTACTTGGATGAATGTGCAACTACTGAGAATTGTAAAAATATCATAGTGAAAAACCTGTTAAGTCAGGTGTGCGTAATATGCAGTGAAGTACAATGCTTAATATTTTCATCACCTGGTGAATCTTTTCTCTCCTGAGAAAGGTGTGATATTTGACACATCTCTGGGGGCAGATTCAACGAAGTATGCATTGTCCTCTGCCATAGCCTCACAGCTGATTTCCACAGTCCATATTCTGTCTAATTTCTGAGTCACAAATGACCTTGCAGCCAATCTACTTTTATTATTTTGTCACATAACTGGGCTGATGTATAACTCTGTTTCTACAAACAGGCTATTTCCTCATCAGGAATCTGAACTTTATCAAATGTAGCATTTATCAAAGGAAGTTCTTCATACAGACGTGGCTTTTTTGTTTTGTTTTGTTTTGTTTTAAGAGCGGTTTGTACTTGAAAAAGAAGTTCACCATTGCGATTTTTTCCCCTGAAAATAGTATACATCATTGCACATAAATTCCTACATAATGCCACATTTTCATATGAACACACTCAAGTTGCATTTGTATTGCAAATGTATGCAGGCAAGATAGTCATTTGCACAAGTGAAATAGATAAAGGATTGCACAAATTCATGTCTTCTGGCATAACTTATTTTGATTCTCTGTATTTAAGCATTTAGCCTCACACATCCTAAATATAATGCAGTTTATGCTGACTTTAAAATCTGGGACACTTACTGTGAACCTTCTGTGCCATACAAAAGGAAAAAAAAGAGATATGTAGCCCCCAAAAGTTCACTTTTCAGACTGTCAAAAGGGCTTTGAAAATTTTTGCACATCTTACCAGCGAAACGTGAGGTTTTGGCATACACGTTGCCTCTGGGTACTTGCTGTGAGAGTCTAGGTACAGTAAACCCTTCTGACCTCTGTGGGACTTTACTGACACAGTTCTAAATTTCACAGAGACGCAAGTGAAGAAGAATCAAGGGGTGTCTAATGCACAGCTAAGTTTTCAGTTGTCCAAATATCAATCTAACTACCATTGGCACTTTCTTTAGGGTATGCAATGAGATAAACATCAGCAGAAATAGTAAATGTAGTAACAATAATCTGTTGTTCATTCACATAATTGAGACTGGACAGAAAGAGTGTATGAAGATTTGCCAGTTATGCTTTTGAATAAAAGTACTGAAAAAAAATAAATATATTCATCACAGTCAACCAGCTGAACCCCTTACTGAGAGTATTTAATAAAGAAGGCAGTTTTACCTTGCAAAGAAGCCTGAGTCTATGTACAGTATTTCAGACAAACTAACCCCAAACCATACAAAACCACAAAGATTTCTTACTCCTGGAAACTTCCAGTGGCAGATACGGTCTATCAGTTTACCTCATACCTCTCTCTTTTAATGCATTAACTTTCTGGCCCTGCAGTCCATGCTTTTGTCTTGTAATCCCAACAGAGGCCTGATTCTCCCTAAACTTTTCAGCGTCTTGGCCCAATACTCAGGCAGCTTATTGCCAGATTACTGATGAGGAACTACCTAGGTCTCCCAGAGGCCATTGCTGAACTGCAGCCTTTAATGACAGTTGTTAATAGCCACTTATTTGGCTGAAACTAAGGTTACCACTCATATTCAAGATGGTTACTACACAAGTTTTCTGAATCCCTATCATGATCTCTGCAAGCGCTTCTGTTACAGCAATGGAAAACTAATACTGAATTAGTAATAAAGTCACGTTCAGTCAAATGTTGCTCCTTGCATTGGTGAATATATATGTTATATATGTAAAACTGAATCGTGACAGATTATACCCACAGAAGAGAAAACAGCTCTTTCAAATCAGAGCTTCTCTCCTCAAAAATAAATAATTGCATTGTGATAACAGGTTTTACCATCAGTAAGACACTGAGGCCACATGCTGTGCTGTCTTGATTTCTGGATAAATAAACCTGTGCCCTGTTGTTTTTTCGATGAATAAGCCTTTGGGACATGTGACAGTGTACGACTGGAACACAGTGATTCAACATTCAGGCATTTTTAATCAACGCTTTGAAAATTAAAATAATTAATACTTGGTAAACATTATGTAATTGAACCTTACAGCACCTAGCTACTACTATGCATACTTCGCAGATACCAGCCCTGCAGTTAAACAAGCTGCTTGCTGCCACCAGTGGACTTGATATCAGAGCCACGATTAGCACTCCAAAGTTCGTGACTCACGGTGCAGTTTCATGTTACAGTGAAACTAATCTAACAGCAAGCTGTGACTGAAAACGGAGGCCTGTCCGCCAACTCCCCCGTGCCTCTGCTGCCCATCTTAAACTAGATTTAGCAGACTTGCAGCCACACAGCCACACCACATGCTCAGCACCAGATGCCTCGAACCTACTGCAGTTATACGGGGATCCTACCTCTCAGGGAGACTAAATTCACCATACGTGCTATGTGGCTATCTCCATACATCAGCAGCAAGTCCAACATGTTAGACCTGTTCATATGGGTGGAATAAGGAATGGGCAGACGTTGTGTCTAGAGCCTTGCCAGCCTTTAGGGAGGCCCTGCAGGAGAGCCACATTTTCCTTACCTAGAAAAGGTTCTGCTAGAAAGCAGCCATCTCAAACATAAGGTGTAAAATGTCTGTAGGCTGACAGGATATCTTTAGCCCAGGGTTCTTAGTAACAGGTTTCCTTTCTGTCTTACTTTTGTTAAGATTTTTGAGTTATTAAGCCATTGTTTACCTTACTCTGTTACTTGTGCTGTTTTACAGAAAGAGTAATTATTATTCAGAACTGTTAATAATCTTTGTTTGATGAAACATAACTGTTTTTTTCCATTACTTTTTCAGAGTAAACATTTTAAAACATTTTATTGACTGAAGAATTCACTTATTTTCATTTGGTCATGACCTAGTAATATATTAATATATTGAAGTTAAATTTCATTGAGAACAGAGGAACAGTTTGTGTTCCAAAATTTAGCTCATATGTATATATTGGTAATTGCATATTTAATGGTCAGGCTGTAATTAGGATCATTCCCACAGTTCAGGTTATTTTTAGCTCTGAAGTCATAAACATACGCAGTGACTCAACCAGCCATTGTAACTCTTAACCACTTGTTTGTCATTACTAGTTCTATTACTGGAAATAAGTTAATTAAATGAAGAGTATGTATACTTGGTCATCTGGATGCATCCAAGAGTCTCCATGTTCCTACACCAGTTACCTTTCCCTCTCTCCAATTATATCACTCTGGCTATCAATTTTAGCTCTTCTTGGGTCAGTAGATTTTCAGACCTTTCTGTGGCTATCTTTGGAGAAATCACGTCATCTACCTGGTGATCCCTTAGCCCAAGCAGCAGGCAGAGTTCTCCCACTCGTGGCCATCATGTAAACCAAAGAGAAAGCACTGAAGACCTGCTCAGACCTTTGGACTCCTAGCTCACAGAAACAACTGATCCTGCTGATCTGTAGCTGCTCGTGTTTTCTGCTTTCCCCATCTCTGGGGAGATCTCTGGACCTGCAAGCCATCCACATTTCCAGATTTTCAGAAGGCCATCCCAGCTCTTTCACATTGGTTTCTGCTAGTCACGGCAACTGCCCCTCTCATCATCATCCCTCCATGGTGTGCCCCATGAGCCTGCCATACCACCTTGCCTTTCTCCACTTCTTTTTGTTTCTCTTTCTCATACATCCTGACACATCTGAGCAACTCTAGAGCTACCCCCAAACTTTCTCCTTCTGTTCTGTATATGATCCTCCCTCCACATGATGTCTCACTTTACCCTTCGTCTATATATATCTCTGGCATCTTGATTTCAAGCCCTCTTACTTTCAGAGTTCTGGCTGCACTCCTGACTGGACTGCTCTCCCATTCTGGCTTCAGAAGATACCATCGGTAATTCTAGAGGAAAACAAAAAAGAGATTGCATGACTGGACTTGAGAAAAACTAAAAAATCCTGGTGTAGACCAAGTATTGTGCTCCACAGGTATACAAGCTACGTAATCCAGCACCTTCTTTGAGGTCAAGTTTTTATGAATATTAAGTGCAAAGTCCTTTAAAAAAAAAAAAAGTTGAGAGATGCGAATACAGGAAACATTAAAAAGATAATTTAGGTAATTAATAAATCGATGGTAATATTATCTGATACGTTTAACTACCTCAGAAAAATCCCTAGGCCAACAACTTGTACAGAAACGCAATGACTCTGCCATTGCAATTTTTCTCGTCTGTTGCGATTTCTAGAACTGTTATAGGTACGAGGAGCAAACAGAAAACTGGAGCGCAGAGGAGCAAAGTTATGGCTGTGTGAGCAGTTTAACGGCACGTTTGGAATATTTTATAAACGGTGGAGTCGATCTTGAAGTTAACTCTGAACTTCCAGGCTCGGTGTTTATGGCAGCTGTGGTACTTCAGGCTTTGTGCTGGCGTTTCTTTGAGGCTGCGGGGCGCTCCACTCCCCTCCGCTACCACAACAGCACCGGACTCCCCTCAGCCCAACGGCCGCCATCACTGCCGCGCCGCCATTCCCCCCGCCTCTCCCGAAGCCCCGCCCCCGATCGCCATCACGGCCGCCCCGCCGCCGCGCAGCCCCGCCCCTCCCGCCGCGCCGCCCCGCCCCCTGCCGCCCGCCATTGGCCGGTGCGGCGGGGGGGGAGGCGGGGCGGCACGGCCTTTGCGCCGCGTCCTGCCGCCGTCGTTGTCGCCGCCGCTTCCCGTTTGCGCTGCTCCGCTTCCGGGTCGGAGGGGGGGGGGGGGCGGGGGGCAGCGTTCGGCGGCCTCCGTTGGGGCCGCGGCGCCGGCCGGGCGAGCGGCGGGGGGGCGCGGCGGGCGGGCGGCGGCGGCAACCGGCGGGGCGGCATAGCGCGCCGGGGCGGCGGCAGGGCCGCGGGGAGGCGGCGGCGGCGGCCCCCGCCGAGGCCCGGTGCCGAGCCGGTCCTCCCATCCGTCCGCCGCCGCCGCCGCCTCTCGGCCGATGCGTTGGCGGCGTCCGCCATGGACAAGATCCTGGAGGGGCTGGTGAGCTCGGCGCACCCGCTGCCGCTGAAGCGAGTGATCGTGCAGCGGGTGGTGGAGCTGGCCGAGACGCCGCTGAGCCGGGCGCAGTGCCGCGCCATGTTCGCGCTGGGCACCCGGCTGGTGCTGCAGGGCCCCGACCGCTTCCAGCGGCAGGTGGGCCGGCAGGTGCTGGAGGCCTACGGCCGTTACCACCGCGCCGAGTTCGAGGCGTTCTTCGACCGCGGGCTCGTCCTCGGCCTCCTGCAGCGCGGCTACGGCGAGCTGAGCAACCGCGACCCGGCCATCCTGGACTACATCCAGGCCGGGCTGCGCCTCATCATGAGCTGCCCCTCGGTGCTGGAGCTCTTCGAGCTGCTGCAGGTGGAGGCGCTGCGCCTGGTGTGCGAGCGGCCGGCGCCGCCGCTCTGCGCCCGCCTCTGCCAGCTGCTGGGAGACTTCCCGCAGTGCCTGCCCCGCGGCAGGAAGCTCTCGCTCGCCTTCTGCCAGCAGCTGGTGCGCAGCATCGCCCACTTCCAGAGCCAGGGCAGCCGGGAGGCCGAGCTGCGCCTCTACGTCTCGCAGGTGACGCAGGTGAGCGGGCTGCTGCGCAGCGTCTGGAAGGCCGAGCCCGACACGCTGCTGCCCTCCCTGCAGGAGCTCTTCGCCGTCATCTCGGCTGCCGGTGAGCCCCGGGCCCGGGTGGGGCGGAGCGGAGGGAAGGGGTCGTGGAGGTCCCGCAGGGGGTGCCTCTGGCACCCAGAGAGCGCTAGGATGCGGTGTCTGGCCAAAGGCACTCCGGCTAGCCAGAGGTTGCTGAGAAAGAGCATGCGAAATAGCTGTGCAGGGCTCACGTTAACATCCAGCACACCAAGCAGTCGTATGGCACCGCAGTTTGCAGCAAAATGCACCTCTCCCCCACGGAGGGAGAGGGGGAGGAAGTCGGCAGGTTGTCACTGTCTTGTGCAGATACTGAATGAACAAAGGGCGCTGTAATTCAGCGCTCTTCATGTGCTTAACCCATTGAAACTTCACTCATTCCACCCTGTGTCAATATAACGTTAGGTTTAGGCTAGAGTTGTTTCAAAACTTTACAGCTGCAGTCAAGCTGTTGTGAAAATCAAGTGTAGTTTTCCTGCAGGCATTTCTGTTCGTTTCTTACAATATGGCCTGTTGAACTATTGCAGATACTTCATTTGAACCATCGGTTGCGCTGGCAAGTCTTGTGCAGCACATACCATTACAGATGATAACAGTACTCATCATGAGCCTTACTACAGATCCGAATGTGAAAGATGCAAGTATGACTCAAGCTCTGTGCAGGTACCGTATTTCACTGGGAAGGGGGAACACTCTTGACTTTGCATTTTTTGAAGTTATTTCTCGCTTCAGTTAAAAAAAAAAAAGGTATGAGGACACTTTTAAGATGGCATTCAAAGTTACACTGTTTGTCATGTTAAACCTGTTTATATTGCTGATACCATGGATGTTACCAGTAAGGTTCCAGTTTAAGGTTACTGCCTTCATTGCTAGTATGGCTTTTTTGTCACACTTTGTTAGGACAGAATGAAGAGGAAGTATGAACAGAAACTAAGAGGAAGCCGGCTGTGTTGCTTTTAAATGATATTTTCTTTTTAGATGTTCCACTTGATGGGAGACAGCTTAAACTAGGAAACTTGATGGGTCTTACTGTCAAGCTTGTTTTCTGAAGATTAGCCTTTCCACTTTTCCAAGATGTAGATTGTCTCTCTCACCTTTTCTCCATCTGTAAAGAGAGGAATCAGAAATGAGATTTACTCATTTCTGCTTAGATATCTTCATGACTTTTCAGTAGGATTTTTAGGTGACAGCCTCTGTTTACATCTTTGCTCAAGTCTCCGCAAGCTTGACTGTTGTCAAAATGATGGAGGAATGGCAGCGATGTAAAAACAATTGCACAGTGTACTTCCTGTCATTAATATAGACGTGAGTGCACATCAAGTTTAATAGCACTGTGAACATTGATTCGGATTGCTGTCTTGGCTAGTATCTTTAGAAATGTGAGTTCTACTAATATAGAAAGGTGACAACTGGAGAAAAATTAAGACCTTGACAATCTTTACTGTCTTCCTAAAGTCTATGGAGGAAGCTTGTGTTGAGTCCAGACAGAAAAATGAGTAAAGCAGTGTAATAGGAAGCTTTTAGAAATTTGTATTGTATTGTCTTTTAATACTGTATAAGTATCCTGTTTTCAAACTACATCCATGTGAATGTAGTATAATACTTATATTCCTACAGTATAGTACTTATGTGTATCTTAGTGAAATACTGAGGTTGTTTCTGAAAATAGTCATTGTGTTGACTTGAAATTGGGAAGCTGTACGTCATTTGAAAGCATAATGTTAATACTGGTGTTGAGAGACTTCAGAAGATTCATCTTGACTGAACAGACTTCTACAAAGGCACATGCCCAGTCTAAAATTCAAAGCTGAGAAATTCAGAAGGTTTTGTGCATACTAATAACTTGCCAGTAATATACTGGTGATTAATTTTCATGTTTGTGTAATTTTAATACTTAGTTTTATTACCCACTTCAACACAACGGGATTGTATAATTGTACTTCTAGAATGGCTTCTCTGTATGCCTCTGCTTAGGGAAGTAAGGCAGTGCTGAGCTTTGGGTATAATAGGAGCTGCTATTATCAAGTAAGAGCTGCCTCGTAATACTAGCTCTGGTTTTCGTCTTGCTTTTGAAAGGGCTGTGCGGTCTTACTTGCCTTATTCATGGAACAAATGCTTGACATTTAAGAGTCTCATTCTACAGTCACAGGACTGACTGTTTGGGAACCCCTTGTTACTGTTGGTTTTTAGATACTGTTGTGTCAATGCTGTATCCAGTTTTGTTTTCTACCTCTGGCTACCCTTTGCAGTAATTACTTGCTCCCTTCTGCTTTAAAGGAGTGCTCTTACAAAGGAGGTAATGCTGCTGGAATGTCTGGAGCACTGAATGGCCATGTTGTCATAAGGCTTGCATCATTCCCAGGAGGTGCAGAACTCAAGGCATCTCAAAGCCTGTGTTGAGAGTCACCAGGGCTTTGAGACTGCAAATTAGAGGCCTGTCTATTTGGTTCCTAAGGGTAACTTTCATGAAACTGCATAGCCTGTCTAAAATTGAGTACAGATTAGTAAATAATGGGTAATCAGCAGATAAATTCAGTTGGGGTGAGGAGTGTTATATCATGTACAGATGAGTATAACAAAGGGTGCTGTTTTTTGGCACTGAGGTGTTCATAATTGACTCAGCTGCCTCATTAAATCTTACCTGAAGCATCAGTGCAGAGAAGCAGGAAGTTGTTGAGTGTCTTCTGGGATGTATGACTGCTTTGAGGGTTTACTTCAGAGGTTTCAGAGGAAGTTTGCTAGCCGCATTCGGAAGCATAACAAGAATCATGCTTCTTGTTTGCACTGTGCCCCAAATATCTTTAAGAGAAACTGAATTTTGTTAGAGTGAAAATGTCCAGGTATGACCAGGCCCTTTGTCCCATTGGTCAAGATGTAAGAGATGTAAATTTTTTTTTTTTTTTTGGGGGGGGGGGGGGGGGAAGATGCCGAGTAATTTGAGTGTTGTTGTTTTGTGTTTTGTTTTTTTTCTAATGTGAGAGATTTGCACCATTGAGTCTTCGTCTGATAGTGCTAAGAAGATACCTTTGCAAAAAAAAGTTACTGTTTAAGGATGCAGAGATCAACATTTTTTCCAGAGATATCAAATACTGTTGTGGTTAGGCACACATGGGTAACAGGCCTGTTCATCATAGGGTGATATGAGGCAGAAGGATCTCTCAGGGCTTTGAGGATGTTGTTTTGGTCAAACAAAACATCTTCCATGTTCATGCATGATCACCGTGTCCCATATTAGTACCTGCCTTTGTGTTAAAATGCAGTAGCAACTGAGGAAGTGCAGCAGAGACTATCTAGTAACCTGAGAGTCTATCATAACCTACCAGATCTCAGGTTTTGTTTTTAAGGACAGTCCTAAGCATGTCTGCAGGCTTACCCATGTCCTCTTTCGGCTTTTGTTTCTTGTCTTAAGAACATCAACTCAACTTTTAATAGCAGAAACAGATTTTAAGGATGGGAGTTCAATTTGTTCAAAATTGATGTGTATCAATTACATGGACAATGAGCCTTTCCTTCACAAGGTTAGTCATACTCAAATGGTAGCTATTGACCTATTAGTAATAGTGGTGAATAGCTTAATAGTTAATTATACTGAATAGAGGTGACACAACATGGCAAGTCTTGTGACCAGAGTGTTGGGATGAAACACAAGGAGCCCCAGCTACCTCCCAAAAGCGGTATCTTTCATTTGGAGTTGGAGAATAAGTGTGGCTGAAACTGCGTATATTAGCAGGATGGTAACCAGAATACATTATAACCACTGTTCTGAAACAGGGCTCTATCAAAACACACTTTAGTTACCTAAAAAGTTAAATAAGAAAATTGAATATACTGTCTTTCGTCTTTAATTGACCTTGCAGGTCTTTGTGTCGCTGTTGAAAAGTACCAAGTCTACAAATGGAAGGGTGGGTGCTGAAGAGCACGATGGTATGAGATGTAGGGATCTGTTTTTAGGTGAAGGTAAATTCTTTGCAGGCCAAAGGAGTTCTGGCCTACATTGGATTCCTCATTTTATAAAGCGTATGAAAAGGCTGCTCACAAAAAACATTTGAATATAACATCCTGAGGAAATGGGAGCTTTATGTAAATTCAGAGCAAAGAAGATTGTTGGCATGTTTCTTCCAACTGTTTTGTAGTGATATTGAAGAAATACAGGTAGATCTGTACTTGATTCTTAAAAAGTAAACAAAAAAAAACACAACAAGAGAGTCTTAATGATTATGTTAGAGAAGTCTTCCAATGTCATGTATATGAGTAGTTCCTAATTGCAAGATATATGGATTTTGGGATGTTTGTATGCTACACGTTTTTCAGATGTAACTTACAAACTAGATGTAAAATTTATTTTTTTTTTATGGTAATACAGCATGCCTGCAATACATGTCTGGTATTGCTAAACACCACTCTTTTAGCTTGCAATCTTAGGACTGAAACCCTGATTTCAGTTTGGAGTACTTCATTTCCTAGGAATACCATAGGATGTGATTGTTTTCTTTCAGATTGATCACCGCAAGCCATGTGGCATGTGCAGCAGATGATTTGCAGACTCCTTGTGTCGATAAATTCTCTTACAAAGCCTTGCATGCAATTCTTCACCATAAAATTCATCTGTCTGAGTTTCAGATGACTGAAACTGAGTTCAAACTAAATGCGAGAAGTTCTAAGGTCTTACGTAATTGGATATTGGTTCCCCTGTCAGTAGTTTACCTTGTCTGAGTTTGCTACAACTTTGTACTTGGAGCAAAAAAGAAAAGCAGCTTGTACTCCCTTTCTGCATAGTGCTTATGAGATACCTCTTATCCAAAAGAAGCTATGCATCTGTGCCATGTTAGCATTCTTCTACATTGCAAATCAAAATAGGGAAGATAGGACTGCTTAAAACTGTTAGGTTCTCTTTGTTCCTTTTGGCTGCTGATGACAGGAGACAGTAATACGTAAAACCTTTTGGATATGTAGTGTGTGGCAGGATACATTCATATAGTATCCATGTCTTTTCAGTGCTTTCTTCTTTCTGTTAAATAGGCTAGAAGCCTGCTAAATGAACCTATTCATAGTGATGCTGACTGCTAGACTGGTTACTTGTAATCTGTTCATCTCTGCTTAGAATTTGAACTCCTAAAAAAAATTAATATTTGAGGAGCTTTTTCTGTGAAAACAAAGAAATAGACTTGTAACTTCCCTTTTTCACTGAATTATAGAACAGAATTGTAGCCTTCTTTAGATTGAAAGCAGCCTTTGGAGGTCATCTGGTCCAATCCTGCTTCAGAGTCAGACCTTGTTGCTCAGGGCCCTTTTCCAGTTAAGAGCTTTCTGCACAGATGGAGGTGCTACAGCCTTGCTGCAGACCTTGCTTCAATGTCTGGTCTTGGTCATGGTGAAAGAACTTTTTCCTACAAGTCTGTTAGTGCTACTTTCCTAGTTTGAAGAAGGAGGTCTTGTGGAAAACTAAAGATAATCCAAAATTTTTTGGAGTTCAGTCTTTGGAGAGGGGACTAGGGAAAAAATAAAGTTTTGGCTGGCATTGCATTATGATAGCGTCTGTGTCTTAGACTTGCTTCAAGTAACATGCCTGTCTGCCTTGAGTATCGGTGTAAATTGTCTGCTAATTTAAAAGGATAGGAGGACGTTATTTTCAGCCCTTTGTTGCATATGTTTCATTGTATTTCCTAGGCACAGCTAAATTCCTTTCACACTTCCTTGTTTCTTAGCTGTATCGAAATTCTTCCTTTTGGGGCATGTGTAGACCATAGGCTGCTGATAGCTATTATAAGGTCTTTGTAACGTCTGCAGTACTTAATGTTACTAGATTTTTGCCTTTTTTAACTTAGTAGTCAGTTTTGTTCTGGTTTGTGTGGTAAATGCTGTAGGAGGGCTGGTTGCCAATTTCAGGCACTTATCATTTTCAGTTGTTTCGGCCACAAAATAAAAATTTTATCTTAATGTCTGTAAAAACTGAGTTCATTTTTTTGAATACAAAAAATATGTAATACTTAACTTTATGTTTATGTATTTTTAATTATCTATTTAATGTATTAGATAGTTGTTTATATAGCAATAAATTTGTGGAAGTGTAACCCAAATTATCTTAGGACTTCCTTATACCTTTCCGTTATTTCTTGTGAGCGTGTGTGTATAGAATGTTTTTGTTGAGGTCAAAATCAAGTGGCATGTTGTTTGTTTTGTTGGTTTATTTTACTAAATTATTTTTCATTGTCTTTCAGGATGATTGACTGGTTGTCTTGGCCTCTGGCTCAGCACGTAGAAACTTGGGTGATTGCACTGCTGAAAGGACTAGCTGCAGTCCAGAAATTTACTATCCTTATTGATGTCACTCTGCTAAAGATTGAGTTGGTATGTTGGAAAAGAACAAACTGAAGGAGAAGGAAAGGAATTTGTAACAGAAGCAACAACAGGCAATTGCATAGCTGTTATAACATACACTATTTATTGTCCTGCATAGGTTATGTAAACTTGTAGCTGATGGTTACATGTAACTTGTTTCAAATGGTTGAGGATTTGGAAGTCTGTTTACATTTTTACTAGAATTTCACTTTCTAGATTTACTGAAAATAAATGTCTTGTTTTTTTAGGTATTTAATCGACTTTGGTTTCCTCTAGTGAGGCCTGGTGCCCTTGCTGTCCTTTCCCACATGTTACTTAGTTTCCAACATTCTCCAGAAGCTTTTCATTTGGTAAGTTACTGATCAAATGATTTTCAGTTGTTTTGAAATGTAATTCATATGGGCTTTTTAAATTGGGCGCGAAGAGAAACAGAATTGAAGTGCTCGGATTTCATCTTTGTTTCAAGGTTCCAGAATCAGATTTCTGTGGGTTACAGCCCACTAGGCTTTTTAGCTGCCAGGTTCAGCAACTCAATCTGTAACTGGAAACAATGCTTTGTTCTTCCTTGTACGTGCATATTTCTGGCAGTAACATCTGGGGACCACATTGTGTCTTTAATTATGTACTTCTAGAATGACGTTTCACGTGGTGTGAAGTCTACAGGTAAAGTTGGGCTGTGGGTTGGTCTTTCAGGCACAACCGTTTGGAGAAAACAGATAACCAGTTACATTGCCTGCTATATATGACCTAGTTGCCCTGGATAGATGTGCAAGAGCAAGTAGTTCAGTTTAAGAAAGCTGCGTGGTTGTGACATACATCTGTGTAACCTGAAGGGTCCTATTTTTAATGGCCACTTCTCAAAATAAAAGTCACCAGTTAAAGCAGTAGGTATTAGGTTATGATAATGACTGTTTACATTCGTACAGCAAGATGTATAACACCTTCCCTTTCCTCAAATTCAGTGCCTAGCTGCAAGTTGCTTTTAAGTGAAATATAGGTCTGTCAGACGTGATGATAATAACATCATGGCACACAGTTTCTTCAAGCTGTCCCCAGGGCTCTTAGGCTTGAAGTGATCTCAAATGCTTTGCTTTCATTGGTGTCAGAGTAATTGTCTTAATGCCTGTTAAACTTGTTTTAATAACCAAAGTTTCTCTCTACTCCCTCCCCTGCTCTACTCTGGATGTACCATAGAAAACTGAGTGACAAATGAAATAGACAAGTTGCTTTGAACGTGCTCAAAAACAAATATTTTATGTAGTTGCCATCCTGCTTTTCTTTGTTCTTGGGAGACAAAACATCCATGTGAAAAACGTAAAATAAGATGGACAGTTAAAGCAAAATACCTATTTCCAGAATTACAAGGAAAACTTCTACCATGTAATATATGCAGCTTTGCGTAAGCATGTCTTCAGGACTTCACCATTGCCAATTTCCCTCAGTTTGAAACAACCTTTTTCACTTTGATTTTTTGATACACTACTGTCATTCAGTATCCCATCATATTCTCCTGCACTTAAACTACCTGTTTAGTATTTTAAAATTATCTGAAAGTAAAGTGGTTAAATAAACATTTTATAAAGGCTGCTGAATGTATTTTGCAGTGTATCTGAGTTAACATTCCTTGTCGCTGTTTTTGAGCATCATTACTTGAATGACTTGCTTTTGAAGTCCTCGAAGAATGTTCTCTTGTACTTAAAATATGTAACTCAACCACAGTTTGTACTGGAGTATGACATTTCAGTTCAACTTCAGCCAGAAGTGATGCTTCTGTATATATACCAAGTATAACTTTGACTATTATGCAGTGTGCCATAAGAAAGATTTTGATTTTCAATTAGACCTTTGGACTTGTACATTCGGCTCTTCCCACATGGCTTGTCTGTACAAAATTATCACATCTTTGGTTTTATCTATGCAAGTCTCATTCTTGGAAGTTGACGCGTAGTCGTTGCTGTGTATGTGCGTTTGTGAAATGAGAAACTTTTAATTGCAGCTTTCACTGGTGACTATATGGTTCATACAATCATTTATCTTGGTATTTTTGTTTTCAAAGAGTAGATAACTTGCTTGCAAAAAGAGTAGAGTTTGTTTCTGAGATAGAAAAATATTTATACTTACAAAACAACTGCTATTTGAGAAAGCGACAAATGAGTATTGTGCACCTGGCCCCTCTTAGTTTGGTGTTTTCAAGTACACTGGTTCATGTAACTTATGTACTTGCCTAAAATGATGGCGTTCTTGCTTTTTTTGTGTACTTTCCGTCTTTACTGCAGAACAGTTTTAGCTGTTTGTGATGGGAAATGATTGCATCCGTTTTTTTCCACAGTTAATCCCATTTGATCACTTAGAAACAAAGTGTCCAAAATATTTTGGTTCAATGGTAAGTCCCTACTCCTAGGGCCCACACTAAAATAACTTTCTACTTCTTATGTTTTAAGACTAATGAATAAGACTTCTTACATTAAAAATACAGACAAAACTGCATTGAAGAAGGGGAAAGAGTTAGACTAAACATGCTTTTTATAATGAATTTAAAGCAGTAATGAATTTGAACTAATTCCCAAATAGGTTACTACTCCTATGCTAGTTTTTTCAGCTTGTGATAAATTATCTTGGTTTGAGCCCAGCTCTATCACTAGGTGGAGCTGCAAACCAGTTTCCGTCTCCTTAAATAAAATCAGATGAACGCCTTACCTGCTTCAGATACCAAGCATTAGATTCTGTTAAAGAAAAATTGAGACATTTAGTTTTAAAAACTCTATGTATGAAATTAGGACAGGATACTGAGCTGTTAGTGGTGGCACAAAAGCAAAATGTTTGTTCTATTATCATTAATAAAAAGAGTACTTTGAACATATGACTGTTTAAAGACTTGACATGCATCTTCTGAGTTCATGGAGTTCCAAAATCTGGTATATGAGCGGAAGACAGCACTGAATGATTAATTGTGCTGTTTGAAAATTGTCATGGGTAAAGAATAATGCATGCGTTTTTCTGGTCACTGTTTCTCAATCGCTTGTAACCTTAAGAACAAAATGTTCCCTGCCATTTAGAGTGTGGAAACAGTAAAGTTGTCTGTAGAACAAAATTAGAAAATGGAATTGCTGTTTAATACTTTCTTTTTCCCTCCACTAGGTTGTGCCACACGTGGTCAGCTTGGTTCACTCCTTCAAAAGTGATGGTTTACCTTCCAGTACAGCATTTTTGATGCAGTTGACTGAGTTGATACACTGTATGATGTATCATTATTCAGGTTTTCCAGAGCTCTATGAACCCATTCTGGAAGCTATTAAGGTACATTAGGAATGCAAAGATGGTGGGATGTTTCTGTTTTGTTTTCCCAAACATGAAAGCTATAATCTGACAGATCTAAATTGTTAAGAACATTCACTAGAAAAAAATAAGTTAACCACATAATCTATTGTTGATTCTAACTATTTGAAATAAAAAAAAAGTCCTGATTGTCCAGGAGATGATTATAATAGCCTTTAAGAAAAGTCTGTAAGTAGAGCCTTTATTAAAAACGCAATCTGATTTCTTCAGCCTCGTGTACCTAACAATGTCTTTGCAAGGTTTACTCTAGACAGTGCATTTCAACTCAAACTAGAAACTGTAACTATTCAAATATAAGTTCAGGTTGAGGGGTACTTGGAATGGCATATTTCACTGGCTATTTCCAAAATACCAAGTAAACACTACATCTTAATAGTGCAGTCAGTATTGCATGCCTCTGTGGGTAAAGGACACTGGCCTATACTGTTTCAAAGCCAAGTTTTGCTTTTTTGAGACTATATTTAATTTACATAATACATATTTTTAATTACTTAAAAGAAAAACTCATAAACTAGGGTGTTACTGCCTGATTTTATAACAGTGGTATTTCACTTAAATGTTCTGAAGCCTAAAAAGCCCCCTATCAACTTCACCTCAACTATTTTGGACTTTTTTATTGTTAATTTTTTTTCTGATTTGACAGCAGGAATGTATCTCCAGAAAGGGTTACGGATGTTTTGAGGTTCTATTAATGCATGGAATTTGCAAAGTAGTTTAGAGGGGCAGGAAGGATTGTGTGTTTATGCAGATCAAAGGTGTCTACCAGACCCTTATTCGTGTCATTTGCTAGTTGACAAAAGAAGCCCTGAAGAAGAGGATTCAAGGATTTTGTTGTTGTTGTTTGTAATAGGACACTTTATTAGCTTTTTGACTTGCCAGACATTTGTGCTGTCAGTATTTTCAAAGGCAATAGCAGCATGTATACCCTAGGCCAGCAGGGGTGGCAAAAGCCTGAAGGAGAAGTTAAGAGCAAAGGAAGATAAAGGAGACTTCTGGGTGGCAGTACCTACTATAAAAGCAAATATACAAGTCTATTAAATGTGTGTGTTTCTTTTGTAGGATATGCCCAAACCCAGTGAGGAGAAGATTAAGTTGATTCTCAGTCAGAGCGCCTGGACTTCTCAATCCAGTTCTTTGCCATCTTGTTTATCTAGACTTTCTGGAAAATCTGAAACTGGGAAGACAGGTCTAATTAATCTGGGAAATACTTGCTACATGAACAGTGTTATTCAGGCACTTTTTATGGCTACAGAGTAAGCCCTTTTTTACCGGCTCTTTTCATTGCAAATTGACTATTGCAGTTTTCTTGCCTTTCATTGAATATAAACATGTCCTGGGTTAGTCAGCTGCTTAGGGCTGGGTGGCTTTGTTTGCACTTAGATGCTTATTGCTTTTCTAAAATCCATCTCTGTGGAACTGCAGTTTTAGCTGTTAAAATCCTGATCTTTTCTGTCCATTGTCAAAAATGCATATGCAATGAACTAACAAAAGCATTTTAACGCTGACTCAATGCGTTTCTTCAGTGTCTAAAATGAGAATTAAATGTCTGTCTTCCAGGTCCCAGACAAATAATCTTTTCTTTGCTCTCCTTAATATTTTAAAAGTTGCATGGTGATGCTTTTTTTACAGTCTGGAAGCTGTTGGGGGGGAGGGTGTTGGGGAGTCCTATCTTACACACTTAAATATTTGGAGAAATGACTTTATGCAATGAGCTCCTACTGTACAGTAGTTTCACACTTCTGCACTGGAGCAGAATCCAGGGATTGAAGGGAAGTGTTCAACTGTTCTATGTTTTGCTGTCTTTCAAACTGAAGTAATTTGAGATGGAATGATGCCTGCATTGCTGTTAGAAAGCTATGAGGGAAACTAACATCTACTTCTTATTTCAGTTTCAGAAGACATGTTTTATCTCTGAATCTAAATGGGTGTAATTCACTAATGAGAAAATTGCAGCATCTTTTTGCATTTTTGGCCCATACCCAGGTATGACAGCTTTCAATCTTTTTTTAAGCTTAGATTTGTATACCAAAATTTAGGAAGTGGCATCATGCCATGGGAGTACACTACAGTACATTAAAAATAAAATGTGGTAGATTTGTAGGGGAATGAGTCTGCCTCCAAGTGTTTAGATGACATTAATGGAATTAGAGGAATCGATTTCGTAAGTGGAACATCCACTTATGAACAACCAAATGACAAAGTAAGTTCTGTTTTTATAGATGGGTTGTAATGTGTTTCCTTTCAGGAGGCAAAATGGAAAAAAAAATGAACTAAGACCTGAATTGATATACCAGTTCATTTTATGCAACTTCATGGGATAAAGTTCTACAGTGAATTCTAAGTTAAATTTTAATGTCGTTCAACTTCTGATTTGACCTTTATTAAATGAAACAAAGTGTTTTCCTAGTAATAGGAAGACAAAATACATGGATTAATACCAACGAACTCGTTGCAAAAGTCATGAGGATGGATCACCTTAAAAATAAATTTGTACTAATGAAATACTGGTGTTCTTCTGAAGTATGTCTCTTTCAAGCTTGCCAGCAAGAACATTAACTTGCTCTTAAACTTAATGTCTGGCTTATGCTCCCTACACATAGAATATTTGCAGGAACCACTACTTTTCTCTGTATTAGCGGTGATCGCTACAAAACTAATGGCTAATAATTGTCTTTCTCCTCCTATGATTAAATTGTTTAAATGTGTAAATGTACCATGTTTCATACAATTTCTTCAGCATAAAGTGGTTCAGAGTCCAGTTGTTCGTATCAAAATGATAAAACGAAATGTTTTAGTTTTTATTTATCATTGTCTATTTCATACACTAACAGAGGGAGGCATATGCTCCTAGAATTTTCTTCGAGGCTTCCAGGCCACCATGGTTCACTCCTCGATCCCAGCAGGATTGCTCAGAATATCTCCGGTTCCTTCTAGACAGGTACAGTTATCATGCCATTAATGAGTAGGAATCTGCAGCCCTATCACATAATGCTGAGCTTCTTATTAGGAGCAGTCATCTAATAGTTCCATTGCATGAGTGAAAATCAGGAATTTTGGGTCTGTCTCCTGAGTGTTGGTCATAAATGATCTCTGAAAAACTTTTCTTCATGAGTTTAATCCATGGTAAAGTCCAAATACAGTCTTCTCTCCACATCATCTAAAGCAGGTTGTGTTGGTGATGTTCTTTTTTTTAAACGTGAACTTAAGCTTGGGTGTTAGTTATGTTAGCTGTGGTCCTGTTGTAAAATTCATGTGGTTGCTGAAAGCTGTTTAGTCACAGATCTGGAATTTTATCTTAGTGTAGGCAGCTATACTTCATATAGGTTAGATAAGTAATAAAGAGATGTACATGCCTTTATAACTAGCTGTTTATAAACAAGTGAATTAACTGTGACACAGATAATACCCACAATTTATTTGTAACTTTCCTTAATTTCAGCATGCTGAGTATTTTTACTGAGTTTTGGCTTAAGCAATATGCTTAGACACGTGCTTCTGGAGAACTTTATCTCAGTTGTGAAAGTGTCCTTTTTTCCCTGTCTTGGATTACTTTTATTACAGTTTCTGACTTTCTTGGGTGCAAAATCTTGACCTTTTCTTTTCCTTAGAAGTAGTCTGGTGCTATATAAATAGCTACTTTTTCTCTTACAAAACCTGACATGAAGAACAAGTCAAATGGAGACTTGATTTAGGATGATAAACTAGTAAACAACATTTTTATTAAATGCATACTGGTTCTCACAGTGTATTCATTGTGTTCAGTTATGTATAAAATTTGCACAAAAATCTTTATGGTTTCACTTTATAGTTCACTTTATAGTCTACTGGATAGTACTGAACTGTATGGTTTGGCTTGCTTATATGAACGATAACAGATTTTTTAATATAAGATGTTTCTATTCACTTAACTGTTGATTTTTTTAGCATAACTTGAAAGAAGTCTCAGATGTTGTAGCTGTATTTCTTTGAACAACAGTACCACTACTTGGACTTTTTTCTGTGTCTTTAGGCTGCATGAAGAAGAGAAAACCTTGAAAGCATTGTCTTCAGCAAAGGCTCCTGAAAGTAGGAAGAATGATGAGTCCCAGACACAAGAAACTGTCCATAAAGCACAGGTATTTGTTGAAGCACCTTGTATGGGAAGTGAAGAAAAAACTCTCATAGAGAAAATGTTTGGAGGAAAACTGAAGACTACTATATGCTGTTTGAACTGCAAAAGCACATCTCAAAAGGAAGAAGCTTTCACAGATCTCTCTCTGGCTTTCTGTCCTCCAGCATCCTTGGAGAATGTTGGTTCAAAATGTGTGGACTGTTCTGAAATGAAAGATGACTGTGGGGTGGAAACAAGTACTTCAGCAACTATTCCTGCTGGAGAAACGTCTCTCAATAGCTTGGAAATAAATGGTGGATGCGATGCAGTTACGATTGAAGGAACCACAAAAGATTTTTCTGCTGAGCCAAACTCTGAGACCAATTCTGAACTCAACAGAAGTCAAGAAAACAGGGACATGTCTCAGAGGCTAGTAGGGAAAAACACCCCATCAGTTACAGACTTACTGAATTATTTTCTGGCACCTGAGATCCTCAGTGGAGACAATAAATACTATTGTGAAAAGTGTGCCTCTCTACAGAACGCTGAGAAAACTATGCAAATCATTGAGGAACCTGAATACCTCATTCTCACTCTTCTGAGATTTTCATATGATCCAAAGTGTCATATAAGACGTAAGATCTTGGACAATGTTTCTCTGCCACTTGTTTTGGAACTGCCAGTCAAAAGAGCAACATCGCCTCTACCTGTAGTTTCAGGAGGTTGGTCTGTTGATGCTGAGGTTTCTGATATTGGAGAAAATCTTGCTAAAAAACTTAAGCCCTCTGGTGCTGATGAAGTGTCCTGTCCACAGCTGGTGCCCTATACGCTAAGCTCTGTGGTGGTGCACTCTGGTGTATCCTCTGAAAGTGGACATTACTATTCATATGCTAGGAATGTTACTGGTTCAGGGCCTTCAGGACTGCGTCATCAGTCTAAAGCTCTCTCTTTAGTTTGTCCTCAAAATAAGTTGTTGGCAGAGGAGAGTCCTTGTACTGTTATAGAAAATGAGCTGGACACTGAGATGTCAAAAGAATGGTTTCTGTTCAATGACAGTAGAGTGACATTTACCTCATTTCAGTCAGTCCAGAAAATTACCAGTAGATTTCCAAAGGACACTGCTTATGTTCTCTTTTACAAAAAACAAAATAACACCTGTGGCTTCAACACCAATTCAGCAAATGGACTCTGGGTAAATGGAGACCCTCCCTTGCAAAAAGACCTCATGGATGCAATTACGAAAGATAACAAACTATACTTGCAGGTAAGTTTCAAGTAGTATGCCAAGAGTGGTCTCCTTAACACTCACAAGAAGCAGTTCAAACAAAAAGAAAAAAAGTAGCTTATGAGTATTCTGGTACGTGAACTTGGTAAATCACAAATCCGTCTTCCATCTTGACCTGTACTATGAAATCTGTCTAGCAACTTGAACAGCTGTCACCATTAGGCAGGAAGCACAAGGGAAAATAGTTTAAACTGGTCCTGTAACCACTTGTAACAGTGTTCAGGAAGAGCTTGTCAAACAGTACTAAGTTGCATTGCCTTTCATAAATTGCAAGAATGGCTGAAGTATAGTAACTCCTAGTGTTCTTAAGCGTGTTTTCATTTCAAGTGACATTTATACAACTGTGATTGCCTAAATGGTCTAACAATTAAAATGAAGACCAAGTGTTAGTGACTAAATTCTGCTTTCCTTTTGCTTTTTTTCCTCTGGGAACTCTTCCTTTTTGTAGTAGCTGTGTTTTAGATAGCTGTTATTTAAAAAATGCTGTGCTCCACATTAAAATGTGGTTTGTTTTGAGCACCACTGCTATGTGTAGGCTGTCTAGTAGTAAGTGTTTTATTTTGTGTTCCTTGTGTTAAGCTGTTCCTGGGAGTTACAGGCCTACTCAAATTAGGAAAATTAGTCAAGTTCAAATTGGGAAAGAACAGATGAATCTTGCTGTGAGAATCTTTTATAATAGTCACAGGTATTTGATAAACTTTCAGCTGGAAGCTTCAGTAGCAATTGTGGTGCAATTTTCTGACTATTTAAAACACTTGTGTGCTAACCATCATTGTTTATATGCTATCTCTCTTCTTGCCTATACAGGGTGGCATAAGGCTTAGCTTCTTCAGCAGCAGTTTCAAATAATATTTTTGGTCAGAATTGCTTTCATTTCTTTCCATTTAAGTATGGCTGTGTTCATCACCAAACTTCAAACTCAAAACTTAAATGGGGTTGTCTAAGTTAATATTTTAAAGACCATTTTGAGTCAATTTCTGGAACATAGTAAAAAGTTAAATTGGTCTTTTTGAATACTGCTGTACACTTGGAAGTGGAGGAAAATCAATGTGACTTTGTGAAACTTAGTCACTTGACAGACACACAAATATTGTTTTGAATAGTCTTCCAGAGTAAAGCTTTCTCCATAGAGCATGTAGCTTAAATTACGTACAGCATTGTCATCATCTCATGTAAGCTGGCTTTCGCTTCTAAGCTATTAGTGTCCTGAAAACCTTTCCCTTAAAACTCAAGTGTCCTTAAATTGAAAAAGAGTTGATATTTTCCACATATATTGTGTTTTTTGTTACTTTTTAAAATTTAGTCTTTTACACACATTGAAGTGCTGAATTCTTCCATATTAGCTTCTTAGTTCTTGAGATCCTGTCCTTTCCTCAGTTTAAATGAGACTGTTTAAAAATGCTTAGTTAATTTCTTCCGCAAATTAGGTCTAGTGTTGTGATCCTCTGAATTAGGTTATTGTACTTTTGAGAAGTCTAATTTCACTGTTTGGAGTTCCAAACAAGTATTCTGTTAAGAATATACTTTGCTATTGAGGAAGCCTTCACTTTTTTGAAACAAGGTGTTCTTTAAAATCCTCTATCCTAGTGCTTTAGTTTTATTATTGCATACCAGTTGACCACAAGATAAACTAAAATATTTTCATTTCAAGTATTATAACCTGCAGCATGAGTAGCTCCAACTCCCATTAAAACAAATGAAAAATTGCTTTCTGAGAACAAGTGGAAGGTTTTGGGGTGGGGGAGGAGGGGAATGCTCTGCATTGTTCTCAGTCCGCAGAACTATGGTGACCATTGAGATTTGCTTAACTGATCTGTGTCTTTTTCAGGAAAGATATGTAATTGGTTTAAAAACGTTAAGCATTTGCTTTGTATGGAAACAAGGATATTTCTTGTGGAAGTTGTAGTGGTGTTTGCTATACTAGAACAGCTAATACAGGCTAATATTAAGTCAGCATATGCCTTGAGAAGGAAGAGATCGGCTCAGTTAGCACCAACTATTAAACATGAATAAAGCATGAAAGATCTTAAATTGGTAGACATTTAGACATAGTAGGCATCAGTTGTTTTAGCACTGAATGCAATGATAGGGAGCAGTTATTAATACTGTCAAGAAGCTTTAATTGGTAATTTGATCACTGCTCTGTATTTCTCATGTGTATGCATGCGTAGAGATGCCTCCTGTCTATAATAGGAAATGGCTTTATACACTCTAGCAAGGAATTTAGATCATGAGTGAAGCTTATCCTATTCTCAGTGCGTTGTGGCTGCTTCTGCATGTTCTCTTCAGCAATTGATTAAAAAGCTCTGCTTGTTGCTTGTTTGTGTTCTGCACCCAGTGTGATGCAGTGATGTGGGGCTCCAGAGCTGGGAGTCATCCCTTGCATGTAAGTTATGTGTAAGATATGGTGGTGTTGCTGTTAGTGACTGTCACTGCTGGTAGTAGTGAAAACAGGATTCATCTCCTCTGCAAGGAAGTCTCATAATAGATGGTTGTGATCTGTATTGTGAAAGGTGCATAATCCAAAATAAGCATGAAATAACCTAGTAACTGCAGAAAAGGAAGTTCCATTGCAGCTAAATCTGACAAAAAAAAAAACACCAAAAACTCAGATTTAAGATCTGAGTTGAATTGGTAGCCAAAAATCTGAGTTGAAAATGTTAGCCAAAAATAACACTTGTATTTAATATCAGGTAATCTGCAGACCTATTGCTGATGCTTATATTCTTTTTTAATCCAGTTTGCTAGGTAAAACTCAACTACCTTGTTTTAAGGAGTGTGAAGTTGCCAAGAGTTCTGTGGAGGAGGGAGTAAGGAGAACTCTTTTTTTGGTTCGGTTTCTTGCTGCATTAAAACAAACATGTTACTAACATTTCAGCAAAAAAGAAAAACCAGCCAAGGTGCAGTGTAGCAGTTTTCCCTCTGTTAGGCTTTGAGGAGACATTCTGTCCAAAGTTAAACAGCTTTTCTCAACTAACCAGGCAATTTACACAAATCCTGCTACTAAAATCAAAATTCCTGTTGGTTTCTGGTATTAAAAGTTTTGTATTCCCTAGGTATTAAGTAGTCTTTCTTTGGTATAGTTAAGAGATGAATAAGAATCCACATACTGTTGGAGACTGTGTAATACTGTCTTTCAAGGACAGTGGCCAGCATATCTGTTTTGACAGCTTTTTAAAAATCTTTTATATGGTTCTGGAAATTAGTATGGTTTTTGGTAGTGCAAAATAGTTTCATACTTAAGCTGTGTTTTTGTAAGAGGACAGAAAACTGTCCCACAGTTTAAATCTATACATGCTATTTTTAGCACTTGCAAAAGTGCATGGATAAGTCTGTTCAGCGCTTTCATGGTAGTGTAACAGTCTTTTAGGTTCTTGGCTCCATTCCTTGCTTTCACCAGGAGGTGGTGGAGAAGAAAAGGAACAACTGAAGGTGATCACCATGGTTATGAAAATCCTGTGAAAATTGCTTGCTATCGCCTGAAGATGGTGGTGTGGAATGACCAGCTGTCACATGAAGGCTGTCAGTGTGATCCTTAGCACCTAAATGCTCTCTTTTTGTTTCTGAAATAAGTAGGGCTTTTGCTTTTAATCTTTATTGTTAGTCTTCAAGAACCCTACCCCTGACTTCCCTCCCTTGACTTTTGAGGCTCTTGGCCAATTTGAGAAAGGGATAGTTAAGCACAGGCTACTGCAAGGTTTGTGAAACTAGCTGGAGAGAGAAAATGTATGATATCTCTGAGGGAAGAGCAGATGCTCATCCTCTTATTAGACATCCCAGAAGCCATGGAGGTGCGCACCTGTAAAACAAGCTGGCAGGAAGCTATGCTTTCTTACCTCTCCTTCTAATGCAGGTAGTTCTTCCTTGGGTTTTCCTGCAGCTGATTCTCATTTGTTTTCTGGAGTATGTGAGAGTTGTGAAGACCTACTCATGTTAATACAGGGTTAGCATCACAGTAACTGTTGGAAGTTAAAAGTCCACACTGAATTGAAAGTGAACACTTGTTGGTCTTGTTGCATTTTATCTGAGTATGTTGCTCAGTCATGCAATTGATTAAGTGGAATGAAATTGTGGGCTTAAAATAAATAACATTGATTTAAAGGTTTTGCATTTCAGTTTGGCAACCGAGAACAAGGGCATCCTAAAAATTCTGGGATGAAAATTCATGGGAAGTGTGTATCAATTTAATGTTCCGTTAGCTTTTGATCAGCAATCTAATCCTTTAGAAGCATCCCATGTAACTTTACAATGTTTCTAGCTTAAACTTAAATGGATTTAATTATGATTCACATACACTTAATCATGTTCAGAAAAATTGTACCTGTGGGAATGGCTGTGGATGTCGCCTTCAACTTGGATTTCAACAAGGTAACCATTCAGCCTTTAGAGTCCAGAAGCTAGTGGATGTTGCTTTTAAAGCTGTTTTTACTAATTTACTAGAAATTAAATGCCTCTAGGATTTTTTATAGTCTGTTTTCTTTCATTACAGGAGCAAGAGCTTAGTGCTCGAACACAAGCACTTCAAGCTGCTTCAGCCTCGTGCTCTTTCCGCCCCAATGGATTTGATGACAACGATCCCCCGGGAAGCTGTGGACCAGCAGGTGGAGGAGGAGGGGGTGGGTTCAGTACTGTTGGTAGATTAGTCTTTTGACTACGAAGACGACCTGGAATACACTGGTTCCGAAGCAGCCCAGTAATGCTGAGGACAATTAAAATTTTGGAACGTTGTCATATATTGTACCAAGTTTTGCGACTTGATTCCTGTTCAAAAGCAAATGTTGGGGTTTTTTTTGCTTGTGTTTTATTTGAAATAAATAAGCGCATAATCAAAAAAAACTACCTCTTAAAAATTCAGTTGCTTTTATGGTGAGAAACACTTGCCCAAAAGACAAAGTGGAGATTTTTAAGTAGTTTTTAATGACAGTGCACTAAACTCAACAAGTGCACGTACATCATTTTCTATTATCCTTATCCACTGAATGAGGAAAGTTCCTTTTGACTCTGATGGTGTCGCTTTATGTGGAAATGATTTTGGATGGGTTATACTGCATACATAGTTTCCCACCCCACCTTATTAACAAATCCGATACCTTTATGACATGTAAATATGATGCAATCTTATAATGAAGGCAATAACTTAAGATGTGACATGCTACAATACTTTAAAAAATATTCATTTCCAGCATAAATGTAAAGAAGAAAAACATATAAATATTTATGATGTTTTCCAAAAGTGCATGTTCTGTAGGAACAATGTTTTTAAATAGAAGTTAACTTTGTAGTGTTTCTAATTTTTTGAGAATTTTGAAATTATTTCAGGGAATATATCTGCTGTGTATTTGAAAGAAAGAAATTCTGTATGTGCCTTGCAGTACTGTAACTTAAAAACAACTTTCTGAGGCTGCAGAAAAGGGACAATATGTTAGTCATTTTTTTTCAGTATTAGAAATCAATCTGGGTTTAGAAAGCTATTAGGCTTCCAGAAATTAAAAAAAAAAAAAATCCAGTAGTTTGAAATGCAGTAAGTTTTTTCCATTATTTTTGATTCAAAAGGCTAAACCTAGTGATTTAATTGGTTAAGATGGTCATAATTATTGAGCTATACTTCTGAAATAGCAGGAAGGCTACCTGTATTGATCCTTCATGAGGATCCGTGCTTCTAAGAGTCCTTTCAAGTTTGGCCTTCTGATTTTGCTTGTAGAGAAATTTCTGGTGAGTTCAGGTTTTAAGTGTATGCAGAAGACCAAAATGGCATTGTCTGTGGAGCAATGTTTGCTGGCTTGTTCTGTTAGTCTTGGCAGAAACAGAAGCTTTGTTTTTAATGTGCAATGAGGATAACAGAAGTAAATGAATTACACTGAATATGGTGATTAATTCTTAACTTGAATAATCTTATAGTGAAGTGTAAATTTATTTAAAGTATTTTTACAAGATTCTGCACTGTTTTGCTGTGTTTTTATATTAAGTGACAAAGCGTATCCTTAAAAAGCATGCAAACCTGGCAGGTGTTAGCTTAACTGTATAATTTTTTTCAGAAAATGCCTTTAAAAAGCATTAAATGAGTTTAAAACAAATTGTTCATATAATATCAAATATTTGGATTTTAGTCCATAGTAAGGTATCTTAGCTTGCAAACTATTTTTATATTATCACTAAAACTGTGTTACTTGCTCTGCTATAGGTTCATGTTACTGCTCAAGAAGGCTAGAGCAGGTCACGCTCATTTTTTTAGTAGGTTTCAAGCTTTGACTGTAGTACCTCAGCTTTGACCTGTGCTTTCATTGCTGCCTCAGTTGTAGGTCTCTGAATTAGGGGATTGAGCTGCAGAAAGGGGGGATATTATGAGACCAGTGTGAGTAATGTTCTCATTCAGTTTGGGTGAGGTTGTCTTGAAAGCTTCCTCTATCTTATAATCCTGTAGCTTTCAGTCCGAGAAGGTTTTTTATTTCCTTTTGGGTTTCTTTGCCAGTTGGCTCTGGCTTTAAAATGTTCTTATGACAGGTAAATTGTTTTGGTCTTCCAAATTATGGAAAGGACACTATAAAAAGCTGTTTATTTGTGTTACAGTGGGAGCATTTTCTCTCTACTTATCACTTTACTGTTCATTTTAAGACACTAGAAGTTAAAAGCAGGAGCAAGTGTTTTTACTCTATATGAAATCAGTTTTGTAAAGGTCAATCTTGTTTTTACTTTCTCAAAGCAAAAATGCAAATTATGTATCCCACCAAAAAAAAAAGTCTGGTATGACTCTTGTATACCTATTGTACTATATCTATTTCATGAGCTCTTAGAAGGCTTTCTATGCTCTTGTTAGCCTATTCTAACTTAGATGTTAAATATGGAAACTTTGTCGGAGGAATGCCGTAGGGTTGGATCTCCCTTAAGTGTAAAATGATGGTATGTCTGAAACTGAAAATCTCCTTTTTTTACTTGACTTCTGTTGATGCAGTTACTTTGGTTTTACAAATAGATTTTTAAACTCAAAATACCTATTTGAGAGTCTGCCTGTTGACCTGTCAACCCTCATAGGCAGATGGATACCTTAATGTGGAAGGCTTCAATAAAGCTAGTGAAAGTGGAGTGTTTCTCACTTTGAACTGTGCAGATCTTCATTGTTTACAGTAATGGCACTGCATGTTCTGGACATTGTTCTTTCATTCTATGTACATATGGTACTTCAGTTTGTCTGTGACTGAATGCGGGATGGTTTGTTTATTAACCTTTTTGGCTCCATTCTTAATTTGCTTTCCATCTGAGTTCAATAAGTAGAAAGATACAAAATACATAATGCTATTTCTGAAGCTTACTTTTTTTGTTGTTTCCTTTTTTGAAGGATATATTATTGTACCAAACTCAAGGATGTTATGTCTTTTAAAAATCGTATTTCCTTATACTAAGAGATTGTGTTTTGGTCTTTGTTTTAATGGTCAGTGAAGTTGTATCAACTTTCTTCCATGCAGTTCATCTTCTATAGTTTTTCATGTGGAACATTATAGTGGATTCCTGTGAGTGTCACCAGCATAACAAGTGATTACAGTATCTCTGAATCTGTTTATTCAGAATGAGGAGAGAAAAGCTTTATTTGGATAGCTAAAAGAATCACAACTTCTGGCCAGCTCTTGTTCTTTTTTTCCCCCTCGTTTGCCTACTCAGGAAAGTTAGATATCTCATCTTCTGTGTCCTCTGGAAGTTTGATTTCATGGGTAAGCCTTTTCTTTTTTAACTCTGCATCAGTAAAAATTGTTCATGAAGTGAGGATACTTGTTTATACAAATAATAAGTGAAGAGTAGAAGCATTGTGGGCCAAATGTTTCTTAGAACAAAAGCAAGTATAAACTTTGTGTGAATAAGTCTTAGATTAGAAATTTCCTAATTGCTGGGACTAATTCTGGAACAGCCTTACAGGCAGAGACCTGCTTTGAAGGAAGAGCCAAGTATATCTGTGTAAGAAATTAAATGCAAAGCAGTGTCTGAATAGTAGGCAACTAGACTTGATAAACCAGAGGCCCCTAGAGCTTTTCTCTTCTCTTGGCCTTCCGGTCTTCATGTTACCAATCTTGCTTTTAACTCTCAGAGTAGAGGCAAGTGTAAACCAAGGGAGTACTGAAGCACAGCGTAACAGTAGCAATAAAAAGGGTTGAGTGCTTAATGTTGGCTGTACTTGGTTTCTGATAAAGTGGAATGAGGCATAAAAGTGAAGTAATAAAGTGGAATCTAGGCAGGCCCGTGATCCAGAGATGTGTTCAGTTTCTAATGCAAGATTGATTATCCTGGTAATAACCTACAGTAGGATGTAATGGGTTGTAGCACTTGATGGCCTCAGTAGGCTGTGATCAAATATAAAGTTAGTAATATTATTGCACTTCTTCAATGAGTGAAGGAAAGATCTATGATATAAACAAGAGTTTGGAACAGATGAACTTTAAAGCTTTCATGTTCTTTACAGATGCTTGTCATATGTACACCTTAAACTAAATCCGTAGCTAGAGTATAATGCTTTAAAAATCATATAGGTGGCAGGTCAAATGTAACGGTTAAGAACCAAAAATAGTGGGAAGCTACTTGGGGCTTCTGTAAAACATGAAGCTTATTGGGACTTCAGAACTAATGAGTATCCATGTTTCAGCAAGTGATTTAAAGGGACTTGGCCCTTGAGCTGAGCTCCAGCTGTGACCTATATGTCAGCTGTGATGTGATGCACCACTGGATTACCACACATGGCTTCTTTATTTTTTTATAATGCGTGCTGCCTCCCATTTCACTCCATCTTACTTTTGCTTGAATGAAAGTATCCAAGGGAAAACAAACTCAGCCAGAGTGAAGCACAGGTAATAAAGAACTCTTTTAAATACAAGCTCCTGCTTTCTTAGTTCAAACAGAATTATTTCTAAGTTTGGATTCTAAGCAAGTATGTGGGTTCAGGTTATGCAGTTCTTATTCCTTTTTTTTCCCAGTGCAAGTAATAAGATGTAGTGGATTATTAGGAACCAGTTGTACTGGAATCAGACATGTCAAAACACACAGTCTGCTGCTGCTCTCTGGGTGAGCAGCACGCTACCACATGGTGTGAAACACTGGCCTGGCTGCTGGGTGTTTGCCTCAGCCACCAAGGGGAAGAGCAGCTGCTCTTTGCCTTGCTGGTGGCCACTTGGGACCTTCACCATCCTCTCTGCACTCTGAGCAGCCAGAGGCAGCCAGCCCTATGGCACTTGCTCAGTGTGCCTGAGGGGCTAGGCCTGCCCTTGGGCCTACAGCAGGAGGAGCCTGAGGTGGGGCTGTACTGCGTGTCCTGTCCCCAGCCCCCTCAGGGACACTTCCACACGTGGAACAGGTAAATCAGGACCCTGTCCTTGCTGACAGGCTGGCACCTGTGGGGAGCAGCCCCCAGGGGTAGCGTGGCTGTACATGGAGGTGGCGTGTTGGAAGTGAGGCAGGAGCAGTGAGGGAGAAGTGTTTTAGCCTGGCCCCAGCACTACCACACTACCAAAAAGAAAGGATGGCTCCTAACTAATTTAGCAGTCGCATATGTTTTGATGTCAGTTTCACAAGTATCTGCCATAACATTGTAACTTCAGTGTAATCTCACCAAAGGGTAGATACTGTCAATAGTGTGTTGTTATCTGAGCCTAATCCTTCTACAGTTTATATATATTGCTTATATATTTTGTGTGTGGACATTTTATAATGTATATAAGAGCAGACACTGAAAAATGATGAAAGATGAAAAAATATTTTCAAGTACTTATTAATGGCACAAAACCCTTTTTCCTGCTCCCAAGTGGATTTTGTGCATCCCCTGAGCTGCATGCACCTGAACTTGGAGACTACAGCTCAAAGTTACAGTCTGAAAATGTCTTTTAATTTGATGTGAACAGGCATCAAAACTGACCTGATCATAATAATTTCTTTTAGTCTGTGAGCATAGACTCCTGTCATTACATTACACTGCTTGACCATGTTTTTGATTTGGCTTTATTCTGAGCTATAAAATTTGATGCAAGGCCTGTTAACAGTTTCACAATCTATTTTCCTACAGTGTGCATTAAATGACGTAAAAAGAGGTGTCAGTCTTAAGTGCTTTGCAGAGATGCCAAGCCATTCCAGTTCTGAGGAGAGGGCATCTCCCTTGCCAGACAAAGGACAGTGTTAGTACTTGGCTTTAAAGGTTAGTATCATTTTTCAACTGATTCATTCGTTTTCAAGTGTACTTAAAAGAATTGCAGTACTTAACGATTAACTTCATAAAAGAATGTTATTTAATTCTCTTGCTGTTTTTCATGGTGTTTTCTCTGCTGAACTACAGTGTATGTCTTGGGTTTATTTTCGCAGTGTGCCTGTTCTTAAATTTTGTTGTAAATTGGCACAAATATTTAATGCTATTTCTTATCCATTTAAGAAATGGATGGGGCAAGTGAGTGTTTTATTGTACATGTATTGGATTGTGTAAACAAGTCAGAACGTTTTTTAGCCTCTCAGAGGGTATCTCAAAGTATCTTAATTTTTCATGGGTTTCAATTGAGAGCAAAGATCAATATTCTAGTAAACTTTAAGTGGAACTTTTTTCTAGAATGGTAAATCTATAAATCTCAGTTTGAAGAAGCACACAAATATGGAAAATAAGTAAAAAGTGGACAGGTCCTATTAATCCTATTTTTGAGTACACCTGTGTGATGCCAGGAGTTGGACTCGATGATCCTTATGGGTCCCTTCCAACTTGGGATGTTATATGATTCTATGAAGCCAAACAGACCTGGAGAAACAGGTACTGGCATTAGCTGAATTTCACATGTATTTTAGTTGCGATGATATAACCGTGTTTCATTTGAGTTGTCTTAATTCATGTTAGCAATGCATACTATGCTTGTCCTGTTTGAGGAAAGGGTCAGCCTTTGTATTTTTTCAGGTGGTATCAACATGTAACGCAAACCATTATTGTTAAGTACTTGTTGAATTCAGATCAAACATCACTTGTAGCTGAACTCCAACTGAGGACAAACTGTAGATTGCACTGGTTTGTGTTCTTAGTGGAGAGGAAGAACAAACTAAACTTGGGAGGAGGCTTTTTTGGCTTGTGGGTGTTTCATTACGTGTCTGCCAGAATTGTTCATTGGGTCAAGAACATCATCTAAATCTGCAGATATGTTCAAATCATTTTCCACTTGAGCATTTACTGAAGAGCATTATTATTGGCTGAAATGCAGCAGTTCTCAATGAAGATCAAAATTACGGCACAAATGTTTAGGCTGCCTATAAAGACAAGGTTTAGAGACGGCTTTCAACTTCTTATGTATTTCTCCTCAAGTTTCCTGAGACTGCAAGTTGAAAGAAGGCTTTGGTTTTTTCCTAACTGAAAGAATACCTAGGAAACTCAAACAATTAACAGGCTAGTTAATAGTCTGTAAATTACTCCTGGGTGGTGAATTGTGTGGGAGGGAAGGGAAAGGTTTGGGCTACCCTTGCAAGGCTTATTATGAAGCTGAGTCTCCTCTAGTTGGCTGCCCACACCTCCCTCTGGCATTAGAAACACATGCCTTTATGTGGTCTCAAGATGAAGCTTGGTACTGGTGTGTGAGGATAAAATCGTGGGAACCTCCCCTTCATTCATGCAAGACCAATTCAGGCTAATTGAAGAATTATCCTTGACCTGAGCTGTCTCAGTTTTGCTTTGAGTAACTTGAATCTGCTACCTGCTAAAGTAAAGGACAGATCAAGCTTTAATGTAACAAAGGACCTAATTGTAATTTAAAAAAAAAAAAAATTGGCTTCAGTGGGAATTGCTAGTTTTTTGCTGAGCTGCAAAATCCCGGGGCTGCAAGGTGTTTTGTATTGATGAAACAATGGAAACAGCAGCTATGCAGAATTCACTGGGGAAAGGAGTTGGCCATAGTATTGAGAGGAACTATGGGGATGATTTCATCATTTGGGTTTGTCATCTGTATTCCGCATTTGGCGATTGATGTGACTAAAGGCATGTGTGAGGATAATAAGCAATTTGAGGAAGTGGAATAGAAAGCAAACAGTAGTTAACTTCTTCAAAGCAGTTATTAACCTTTCTGAGGAAGTAAGATCTGTTCCTGAAATGGGGATCCAAGGTCCTGTCAGTATGACCCTACATGACAGCCTACAAGAGCACATGTACTGCTCCTATGGTCTCACAGGGTGTGTTAAGAGATGGAAGGGATATATGGAAAGACTGCAACATTTTTAGTACACTTGGTCTGAGATGTACCCTCTGTTCATATGCTGCAGATGTTAGCGTACTCATAGGTGAAGATGATTTTCTTTGACCACAGGCTTGGAGGAACACTTTTTGGAACTTCTGATTTTCCTGGATATTAGTCTAATACAGTTAATACATAGTGATCAGTCCTTCTTCTCCAGTTGTGAATGATTAGTGAGGCTACAAGTTGAAACAAACATCAAGATTGTGACTGGTTATTTGACAAGGCTGCTTTGGAACTCAGCTGATCTCCTTAATCTTTCTCTTGGTGCTATGGATCTGTTGAGCTGGGTAGACCGGGACAAACTGAAGAGCAGCAGCTCTTTCACATTCCCCAGCCCACGCTATGGGAATGGGCATAAATCTCCAGCTTTGGAGAGGATTTGATGAAAGGAAAACAAGCAAATGATTTTTAAAAAGGGGAGGGTGAAGCTGGAAAGAAGTGTAAGCAAGAGCTTCAGAGAGTGTGGGTATGCAAAGTTGTGGATTTCCTACTCTTTGAGACCAAAGAGAAGATGTTTAAGCAAAAACTTACCAACTTCAGATGTCCTGTATACATTAAAAAAAAAAAAAAACACGTGGGAAAAATGTGTAGCAGCCATTTGGTCAAGTTAATTGTGACCTTGCTTGTATTTTCATCATTATTTGAGCCAAACTAATGCCTGGCCTTCTGTCCATCTGCACTCTGCATTCAGGCAAATTTGTTTGGATAAAAGTAAGTATTTTGGGGTTGGTCTTAATCTCTCTTGGAAATAGCTACCGATTTTTTTCGAAGCAACTCTTCTGCCTGAATATGCTACCCATTTTTTAAAGGATGATATGTACTCTTAAATGAAAAGGTGTGTGTAATACAAATTACTCAAATCCAGTGTATTATATAAGAGGAAGGCTGACAAATGGTGAACAAAACACTGGTAGAAAGGTTAAAATGAAACC
The DNA here is from genome assembly GCF_009769625.2 of Cygnus olor. Taxonomy (NCBI): domain Eukaryota; kingdom Metazoa; phylum Chordata; class Aves; order Anseriformes; family Anatidae; genus Cygnus; species Cygnus olor. The sequence goes on along the minus strand of NC_049172.1, from coordinate 36,247,771 downwards.
GAGAGGGTAAATGACCTTGTCTTCAAATCCTCCTGAATCCCAGCATTCTTAGGATGGATATTCAACAGATTACTAGGACCTAACAAGAGTGTTGCTCTTTACTCCCTTACCCATTTAAGTACTGTCATGGAAAACTGAGGGAGTGCAGCCAGAGACTTCCTGCATAAGAGAAATGGCATAATCACCAAACGGTGATATTATGACAGCTTCAGCAGTGGTGTTCAGTAATGTTTTTTGTTTTTTTTAGCAGTTGGGCCATGTATGTCAGGTAACTCTAATCTTACTCTCCCTCAAACAATATCTGGGTGAATAAGTTAGAATATTTCAGAAATGCTTCCTGTTAGGACTCCATCAGTGATGACTTTACTCATTCCATCCCCCCGTCGTTTCCCTTCCAGCTGCCTTGTCTTCTCCTATGCTAAACTCTGCAGGATGCAGACTATGCTGCATATGTGTCAGTACAGGGCTGTGCATAATGGTGTTTCATTCTTGGTTAGCTTTTAAAGGTTATTGTAAGGAATAAACTTAATTCCTGAATGTATCTGAAACACGGGATAACAGAAATGGAATTAAAATGAACTGTTTTATCTGCATAACCTGACGTGACTTTGTGTAAAGCCTCTGTTTTGCATGTGAAAATTCAGGCAAGTGGCAGTGAAAGTAAGAGCAGTTTTGTGTTTCTTTAGCCCTTTGTTAAGAGCTCCTGCTAAAAAAAATCTGTAAGCCCACTGGTAGAAGGAAGTAATGTAGTGGTAGGTATGCTTTGGGTATTTGTAGGGAATTGCATTATTAAGAGGTTCTCACAAAGGCCAATCACTTCTCCCTTTTATGCAAAGTCTTGTGGTTGCAGGTGCTTGAACCATCAACACTTCAATGCCAAATTAAGTATTTTGTGTTTGGCTCTAAGTAATACTGAACCACAGGGCAGTGCAATTGTTCTGCTGCTGGTGTGGCTAAGTGCTGGCTGTAGGGAAGGCCAAATAATGGGTTGTCTTATTCAGAGGGAGCCATGGGCACCAGTGTGTTAGGATAACAGGGCTTAATTTTCTTCACCTGGAAGTCACAATGAACTACATGATGCCACTTAATGTAGTGGTCTGACCACCAAGTAAAGCTTGCTAAGTGTGTGCAGGGTATGAGAAGTGATGAAGATAGCTATTCTGTGACTTCCAAATGTACCACTATACCACTATTTTTCAGGGCATAGGAGCTCTTGAAATCTAACTTCAGTTGTTAGTTGTGTACAAACCTGTGCATACTGGTATAGTTTGAAGAGTAGGAAGGAGAACTTAAAATTAAAACTACCCTGACCTGAGTATTTGTGCAATTTTTTGCAGATGTTTCTACATCCCTTTGTAATTGGGATACATGATGCTATATTATTTTTGAAGTAATTATGTGTTTATCCAGTAGAGAGCACTAATGATACTACTATCTTTTAGATGACATTGCCATAAAAGTATTCAGTGTTCTGTGCTTTGGAGCACTTGCTCGGATTCGGACTGAAGCTTTTTCTAGTGTAGTGCATGGCTGAAACTCTGCTAAATAGTTACAGAGGAAGGCATGTAAAAACAGTCTGCTGGAACTCCTATACTATTAGGAACTATTACTGTTAACTATATACTATTACAGCTCAAAAATGTAGCAGTACTCAAGTGTCTCCTTTGCATGAAGTAGCTAAGTGAAGGTTACCTTTGAAGTCAGCCAGCATCCTTCTTTGGCTCACTACAGACTGAGTCAGGATAAACAGCTGGTAGTTGATGCAGCAGGCATCTTAAAGGCCTTGGGGAAGTCTATGGTATAAACACGGTGGTCATTGCCTCTTTGCAGGTGAGACCTTCTACACTGATGTGGCAAAAAAGGCTTTTATTTTACTAATAATGTTTTGGTGGCTCGTTTCCTTCAGAGGCAGGACAGCTGAGCTAGACATGAGATAGCTTACTGAAGTTAAAATGTTGGTCTTGATGCGTGATGTAGCATGAGAAAGAGACCAAGTTATCTTAGAGATGTCAAATCGGGTTTGTGGCCAGAAGTTTAAAAATAACAATCCCTTTACTTAGTTTGTGAGAAAGCTAGATGGAGTCAATGAGAGAATGTAAGCATAGACCCATAATAATGGCTTCAAAATAACTTTGGAAGAGTATCTTAAATTCACATCTTGAGTAAAACCTCTCGCCATGCAGTCCAACTGAATTTGTTATAATAGCTCAGTGCTTGTGTTACCTTAGTTTCAGAGCATGAAGATGCTGCCCAGAGGAGAAGGTGTAAGAATTCTCCCTTAGGGTAATAAAATAATTTTAATTATATGACCAGTATAAATTAATCTTCCTAAACGTACAGGCAATGTGCAACATTCATGCTGGGAGAAGTATGAGTTACAGGAGTTCATTCAGTCTTGAATGAATTTAAGAATAACTGTCTGGAGGCAATATCTTTATTACCTTATTTTTAAGGACTTAAAGAAAAAAGCAACAGCTGTGCTATGGAGCTGCGCATGGACTCTTAATGTTACCTCTGGGCTTGCTGTATTCACTGATGTGTGGTTTGAACTCTGAGGCTGCAGTATTATCTCAAACAACTTCTAATTTTGTTTGCTGCTTCTAATAGAGGAGATTCTGTTCAACATATGGGGGAAAAGGATCTGAGCGTGACTAAGATACCATCTTCTGTAAATCAGGGCTAACATGCGCATTTCATTGCTCGAGTGGGAAAAATTTGTGTTACAAAAGATTGATTTAAAATTCTTAATTGTAAGCTGTTCTAGCTATAGCTGGTATACTGCTCTTGGGAACTGGGCAGCTAGCATGTGTCATTCCAGTACACCTCCAACAAAACATGGGCTGATTGTTACACATTGAGGAAAACGACATGTTTCTATGTTAAAGTCAAATTGGTATGCAAAGTCTGCTCAGGTAAATCTGTTCAGAAGAATTTTAGACTTGGCTAAATGAAGTGTACTTTTAAGAAGGTGGTCGTAGCTGTTGCTGAGATGGATTTGCTTTGTGTATTGCTTTTTGACAACGTGAATGCGATTTAACACAGCTATCACACCAGTTAATGCTTTTTTTTCTGCTTCTATTTGTCCATGGGTCCTCAAATCTACCATCTGGTAACAATCTGCATTAAAATACTGGCCTGCCTGAAATTAATGGGAGTCCTGCCATGGACTTCAGTAAGTCCAGGATTTCACCCTGGTCTTCATCTTGCATGACTATTGCTATTTAGGGTGTGGCAAATAAGCTATATTCTGAACGTTGATTTATGTGAGCATTTGCTGAGCAGATGTTAGGGAGCTAAACTTGTTCGTTTCAATCCATCTCTCTTATAGCAAGTGAAAAAAGGAGGCCAAATTGGTCTCAGGTGTGGTTCTGTTCACGTGGGATGCTTACAGTGATTATACTCTGTGATGAGTCAGAAATGTCAGGCTGCATTTAAGAAACCACAGCTATAAATTAAACAAGTATTTATTACTTCTGTTGGGAGCTAGTTGCCCGAGCCAACACTCGTGCCATGTGAGTGGCTTGGGGAAGGGGTGGGCAGAGGCAGGGTTAACAGAGCGGCGGCTCCCTTTGTGTGCTCTGCTTCCAGGTCAGCTGCTGATGTAGTGGGCTTCCTTTTCCAAGTCTTGGCCTCTCTCTGAAGTGAGGTTACCACCTCTGCACCTGTGGCAGGGACAAGGCCTTCATATGTACAAAGCACTTGAGTTTGCATTTCCCAGGAGAAGTGTTGGTCTGCAGATACAAAACATTAGCCCTTACTCATTAGCTTAAAAGCACAGTAAGGAAAAACCCCCTTGTCCATCTCTACTTCTATCAGCTGCAAAATACGTTGTGCTTCTTCGGTTCAGTAACCCTCAGAGGAGGGGTTGGAAATCCAGCTTATGATGGAGATGAAATAAGAACACAACTGGCACATCTTTGCCAGAACCCACTGCAGCTCCCACAGTGGGAGTAACTCCCACAGTTATGTCTGGTGCTCACCACCTCCCACTGAGCCTGGTATTTTCCCACTGCATTGTTTTTACTGATAGCTTCTGTTGAATAATAACAAGAATCTCTGAAAGGGTGTAAGAGATTAACGCTCTTTATAATTGATTAAAGAAGTGTTAGCGTGCAGCCACTGAAGACTGTGTAGCCTGTATGATAAAGGCACCTCATGGTTTTATCTTTTCTTTCCTAAAAATGATGAGTATTTGATACCAGTGTTCAGATACAGGACCTTTCCTGTTTTCAATCTCTTTCGGGGAGGAGTGGTAAATGAGGGCAGAAGGCTGCCACAGATAATTACTAAAATAACCAGCTCATAGATGTAGTCACAAGACTAAGCTGTACAGGATTTCATGTATAAAAACACAGAATAATTAGCAGTAATAGTAAGGGAACAAAGCAGTTATAGATGAATAAGAACATCCTTTTTTCAAGGAAGCCTAGTATGTGACAAACATTGTTTAAATACTATTGCTGCTTAGCTGGGAATTGACATAACAGCAATGAACAAAAACCAAGCTAGATTGCTTGCTGGAGAAGTATCCTTGAGAGAGCTTGCCTGCTATGTTACATCTCCTACTGAAGAGATGCTGTCAGCCCACGGCGTTCAGACCCACTAGACCCCCCCACACACCGTTCTGTGAGTGCAAAAGAGCCACAATAATGTTTCCATCTGCTTGTGGTTAGGAGTTTGTCTCATACTATCCTCCACAGTGATCCATGCACTTGAGACAGCCAGGCATGATTATTTCCATTAGCAAGGACCAAGATCACACCCTGCACAGCCCCATCTGGTCCGAACCTGCTGTGGATCGCCTGCTGAGCAGCACAGGTCACTGTAAGATGATCACACTGACGTCCCATGTGCTGACGGGGTCCCTGTTGCGTATGTTGGCTGTCTTTCGAGCCCCAGCACTCTGAGGATGCTCGTTGTTCTGCGAGTGTGGTTTTCTGTAGCAGTTGTTTAACTCTGGCTGCTGAACTGTGCAGCAAACGTGAGATTAGCATATAGGAGCCAGAGCATGTGTAAAGATTGGACCTTGGCTTCAGAACTGTGTGTCAAAAGAAGAAATAATGACTAAGAGCCTTTGAACATTCAGAGTGAAACCTTAAACTCTTCCAGTGAGCTTCCCTCAGTTGCCCTGTTTCTGTTTCCCTCCCCTCCAGCCTGATCACCTAAGTCAGGTAATTTATGCCTACCTACTGGAAGGAAGGCGAGGTGATTGATGGTGTTGTTTTTAGCTCTTGCAAGGTGCTCGGAGGCTGTGGTGGTGATTGCCAAGAGAACCGAAGCCTACAAACACCTGCAGAACTTGGTCATGCCTCAACTGTTTGTCAATTCTCTGGGAAGATTAAACACATGGGAATAAAGCTTCTTGCTACATCATCTCATTCCTCAGTCTATTTAATATTTGATTAATGCAGAGATAGGAAGCTGGTGAATGTTCAGTTTAATAAGCAGTTTCAAATTTGGGGCTAAAAAATACACTTCACATATCTGTTTGACTGGGACTGGGGGAGTGCCTCGTGAGCTCCTTTTTTTCTTTTTGTAAACTTAGCAGGACACGGATGCATACTGCAATGTCTGACCAATACAGTGTTACATATAGATTTAAGTATATCTTTAGTTTTCGGTGTGTAAAATCATGGTATTGGCGAAATCAGTAACAAATAGTTCTTAGCCTTGTTGTAACTGTGTTTAAGTACAAACTTCTCTGATTTTTTTTTTAAGCAGGGAAAGCTTAGAGTAGCATGCTAGTACTTGATTAAGTTTTCTAAATTCCACTGTGTATTTTTTAGTATGTTCCTCAGTCCCTCTACTGTGGACTCATGGAGATCATTTGGAAGGTATTTCTACAGTCTTTATCTGTACCCTGTCTCTATCCCATCACATATTCTCAGAAACAAACCACGAGGGGTAGGGTTTGCATGCTATCGAGAACTCAGTCCTGTTTCAGAAGAGATTAGTCTATCAATACATAATGAAAAAAAAATATTAATTCTTGTGTCACTTTAAAGATAATGCATATTTCAGGTAGAAGTCTTTAAAATGTGTTATCAGTACTAAACGTAATAAAAGGGACAACCCTTTCTGCAGCTGAGTGTTGAGCAGCACAGTGGAGAGTAACTGTGTGTAGGAACTGCTTAGACTAACCCCAGTTAAACATCTGACTAATCGATGCTGTTAATGATACCTAAGCCCACAAATGTGTCCTAGAGTCTTAAGATTAAGTTGCAGAAATGCACGTGTCAAATAAGCAACTCGTAGCTATCAGAAGAGGGTCATCTCTTGCCTTTCTTACCTTGAGCTGCCTTTGGTGCTCATGATTGCATTTGAAGTCAATTTAAAGCACTCAAATGTCTTTATATTCTGCTGAATGTTCCCACAGATATTCTGGCTTTCTTTCAAAACAGTATGGGGTGGGGTGTTGGCTTTTTTGCTGTTGTTTTTTGTATTTTTTTTTAACTTTTGCTGGGATCATGAATTGCATCAACCTACTCTGCAACGGGACAAGTGCTGGTGTCAGCACAGGGGAGGGGATGAACTGCACAGCTGGAGAGTGAAAAAAACGGGTTGAGAGAAAGGTATTGTGGAAGGGAAATGGGATGCCTTCTGTTCCTTGCAGGCTTGGCATATTAATTTGGCTCAAATTTTTATCATGATGTCCTTCTGCGGATTATAGACTTTCCCTCCAGAAAGCTGAAGGAGTGTGTGCAAGAGTGGGGAAGTGTCCTGCCTTTTAAATGAAGGATACAAAATCCTGTTACCTCATTCAAAAAGGATATTTGCGTGTCTTCAACTCATGCTAATGTGTGATGATGTTAAAACTTGCATTAGCAGACAGAAGGTAGTATGATAATATTAAGAATGGAGCTGCAGTGATCTTGATTTATTAACGTCACCGGTGGAATTTGAGCTGATTTATCAAGATGAGACTTCATCATGCTTAGTACTTCTACACAAATAGGCCATAAATCAATCAGTCATCAATTACATCTCTTTGCAAGTTATGTTGTCTTCTTGAATCCCCCGTGGGCATAAAATACTGTTTTGATCTGTGTTCTTTTTTTGATAAGACAAGTCAGGTCTACCATTTTATGTCTTTCTTAGGACTTCTGACAGAAGGGTAGGTATGATAATAGTTCTGTCTTTGTGGGGGGGAAATAAAGTATTGGAACACCCTAGATAGTGTCCTAAGCCTTCCACTGTTCTTTCAGGAGCTGGAAGAAAAAAAACACAGAAGGAGGTATTTTTCGTGGTTGTCAGAAGAATGCAAAATGGATGTCGGTTTGGCTAGCACGATGTGAGGAGAAACGTGACAAAGGGTGACTTCGGATTTTGTTAATTTTGTTTCTGTATAGAACAGGAACCACCATTTTTCTGCGCCTTGCGTTGCGGAAATAGCAAACCAAAGAGGAAGCACCCAGTTAGAAATGATTGACAGAGGGAAGGGAAATTTTGATCCAAACAGATACATGGGGGATGGGTTAGGACTAGAGGAAAAAGGCTGCAAGAAAACAGCTGCAGATTTACAAGAAGCTGTAGTCCAGCAATGCTATGGCTAAATGCAGTGGCACTAATTGAAAACAAAACTATACCTGGTAAGGGATAGAGGATGTAACAGACTTAAAATTAGTTTATAAAAAGGCAAAAAAAAATGCAAGCTAACACTACCCTGAGGGAAAGATTGCCCATGGGGCTTTTGTATCATAATTTTAAATACCTCAAGGCAAGCCAGTGAGAAAACTGTTCACATGAACACATGAAGGGTGGATTGGCAGCGCTCTTTCCAAAATATTATTTTTGGGCTGCTCATCTCTAGTGCCTGGTGACGTGGCTTCAGGGAAGGAGAGTGCACGTTTGTATAGCATCCACGTTCCTGAAACCGTACTGAGCAATGGAGGCTTCTTTATACAGTAACCCAATAACCACAAGCAAACCAACCCCCCTATGCTGCTAATAAGGCCAGTGTCCTGTAGGCACTGCTTGTTATTCTGTGAAAATCTGTGAGCATTACAAGCTCTTTAAGGTATTTCCTTTCCTTGGACACTTCAGTGTGCCTGGCTGTCAGCTATCTAGGTAGTAGAAATGCTTGGGTTGCTTGCTCAGAGTTGGACTGAAATGCCTCACCACACTCTGAATCAATTCTGGAAAGTCAAGCCATTTTGCTGTGGTGTTCAGTCCTACTCCGTAGGGTCTACCTCAAGGCCTTATGCAGCCCTTCAGCATTGTAGGCTTTTATTCCACACATTCACCCTTGCCTGCGTCCCAGCTTCTCACGGCATTTTTTAGAAACTGTGTGCTCAGAATATTTTTGGGGGTTTGTCATTTCCTCTTTTCCAAATACTTCAGGAGCTGAGAATGAACATCTCAGTATAATATATTTAAAGCATAAAATGGGAGTAAGGCAACTGTAGCCGGGAGAGGTATAAAGCTAATGTAAAGATGGCAGCTTAGACTGTAAAGTTGGTGTGGGAATTGAGTTCATCTGGGCTCCCAGGGAAAGGAGAAAGGACATGGTATGGATCAAATTAGGGAAGGAAAGAATTAACTGTTGAGAAGGAGGCTGGTTACATGGAGCTCCTGGAACAGAACCCAATGTCACCTTGCGTAAACTCTCTGGGAAAGCTGCCTGTGACAGTTGTACACCCCTGGCTATGCATGGTGAAGGCAGGAAGAATTAAAAAAAAAAAAAAAAACACAACAAAGCCATAATATGTTAAGAGAACAAGCATATTTTGTAACTCTTATAATTTCTTTTTTTTTTAACACTTTATAACATAACTTGTGAGTGGTTAGCATGGGCTTAAAAAAGCCTTTTGTCAACGGGATTGAACTGATCCCCTTTTTATTTTGGGTATTTACAGTAAGATAGACTATACGCAACAGTTTTAAATTACTGTAACCATAAAATAAAGAGTGGGAGCATGATGAGAATAAAAGTAGTCACTTTACCACCTCTGTAGCCACTGGAAGGGTGGTAGGGGGGGAGGGGGGGATGGATGGTCTTTTGAGAAGATCTAGAAACTGAAATGGCTACAATGCGTTCCCAGGCTTGACCTTAGAGAAGAATGTAGGTGAACTATTTTTAGTGCCCATATCAAAGTAATTACATGTCAGTGAGTAACACTGACTTAAAGAGTTGATTAGTTGATTACTCTGCGTACCTGGTAATAATTTGGATCCGTTGTTTTTGCAGGACTGGATTATATATTGCCAAACAAAAATATGCTGTTAAGTAAGTTGTGTAAATGAAATGTGGCCCATTAAACAAGGCATAACGTCTTCTAGTTGGTGAAAACCTGGCCAATGAGCCATATAACAAAAGGCTCTAGGATTACTTCAAGATAACCATGGTCTACCGAGAGCACCAGTAAACACACTCTTTGATCATCTGGTTATCATAATAGTCTTATTGTCTGTTAGATGAGGAACTTAATAACAAATGGCTGAAGGTTTTCTTAGGTTTCCATAACAGGTTTTTTTAATTCTTTCTTTAGTGAGACATTCAAGAGAAAAGACTGGGGGGTGTGGGGAAAAAAAGAGTACCAGAAATACAAAATTAGTCTTATCTTTCAGAAGTCTCCTACCTGTCTGGATCAATTTCTATTTTAAGACATGGCACCCATAATGTTTAACTCAAAATCCATTCTCAGGGCAATGGCAGGGGGTGGTTAGGGCTGCACAGACCCCCTCCTTTGGCAGCTCTGCTGGAAAGAGCCATGCTGTTGGGGACCAGAAGAAAGGCACCTCCAACCGAGTACAGATACAGCTACAAAAAGCTGACTTTGTTTGCCTGGGAGCTGTAAAACGAAACATACTTACTCGTGTCTGCAGTTCTTAGCGGGGAGCTAGAAGCAATCCACAAGCGAGCATGTGAGTAGAAATCTAAAAGCTTTGCCAACGGTCGTGCAATTTCTGTACAAACCTCTGAGGAAAAAAACCTTACTAAAGCCTCAGTGATCAATCTAAGCAAGGAGGAGTTATTTGGCTGGAGCTGCTGAGTTAGACCTGAAGTCGATTGTGGTAAAGCCTACATCGCACGACGAAACAGGAGAGAAGTTACTGTACACACCCAATATCCCTGGGAAACTTAGATCAAGTGACCTGACCAAAATTGCGTAGCTGTTGGTTAAACTGGTAGTTGTGCTCTCAGCATTATGTCAACTGTCCTATGAAGAATAAAAGGGAAAGTGTAAATTGCCTATATAATGCCTAGTCGGTAATTAGTTATTTAGAAAAGAATTGCAATAAAAAGGGCCCTGGTGTGGGTGTAAAGGATGGACCTTTGAAGTCTGACTGCGATTGTAAGTTATGCATGCTTGTGGTCTGTGGAATCTTTTCTATCTAACATGTTTCCAAAGTTCAATTTTTTAAAGACGGCTATATTTAATTTTAGGAGGAAGCTGTTCTGAATGCTTAAGTACTTATGTCACTCTTCTCATTCAAAATGGGATATTAAAGAAATAATAATGTAGGAGAGTCAGGTTGGACTTCTGGGCTTTTGAGTCCAGCCTTTGTGAACTTGAATCAAGTGACCACATGGTGAAGCAAGCTAGAAAGGTAGGATTCCAGCTGAGTCCTGAGCAAGCCAGCTATCTGCATATAAGCTGCTTTTCCTTCTCCTCAGTCTAGAATAGGGAATTGAATTTATTCTTGTATGACATATAAGTGCAGACAGATATGCGTGTAGAACTTCATATCTAACCAGTTAGATTTACAGAAATTGAGAATTGAAATTATTTTAAAATCTTGATCTCCAAATGTTTTAACAAAACTTCACTACTGAAGTTACCAGATTTCTTTTGTCTATCTGGTAGATGCTCTGAGGGCTGAACTTCTGTTGAAAGCTTTGGGATTTTATGGTACTTATGCATGTTGCAACCTCCGCAGTTGTTTTTCTTCCTTTCTTCCCCTTTCTCCTCCCAGACGTAATAAAAGCATAAGGAATCATTAGTGATGAAAAGCTTTGGGTTTCTATGTTCTTAGGAAAAACAGATGACAGGGTACTTGATCAGTGAAAGACCAAGAAAGCAGCAGGAAGAGGGAGAAACCTCTGCATTTGCTGCTTATGTAGACTGTAGAAGTAACAGTACTTAAAATTGCAGAAGAAAATGACATAACTGTCTCAAAACCCTCAGAAAGGGAAATAAAAATGATTTAAAAATCAAGTGGCAGTTAAAAATGGCATCTGAAATAAGTTGTTTTCTGGAAAGTGAAAATTTATTGTAAAATAAGAATAGGCAAAGTGGTTTGTTTCCACACCTTAGCTGGCTGTCAGGGAAAGTCCATAGCATCCCCAAGGTTGTCCTAGCAAGGTGCATGCCTACTCGCAATGGTGAGTGATAAGACCTGACCTGTTGAGCTTCTGCTACACAGGAGGAGGAGGAAATTTTGTCTGGTTCGGAGGGGAACTCACTGCTCTGGTGAGCTATTAAATAGTGAAGAAAATTTTATCTCATTACAGGGAGTTCTGTAAATCTACCAGTGATGGAAGTACTGTAGCGATGGCAAATAGATGGAGAAAAAAATAGAGATGCATTTCAGTAAACTTTTATTTATTGTAATAGCTATGCTCACAGAAACACGCGTGGTCAAGCCACAATTGTCCTGTTGAACTAAAACTCTAATCCTTCTTATTATTAAACTTGTGTTCACTAGTTTACAATGTGACTAGTTACACTTTCCTTCTTTGGAGAAAAGAAAAATGCCTTTGAGAATGCCTCTTACCTAGGCTCGCATTTGTTGGATACCATTGCTGAGAAGACCATTGCGAAATGGAGCATGGATGAGGAAGATCCCTTCTTTCAAGGTTAAAGTAAGGGGATAGCAAAAGGCATGCAACTATAGGTGTGCTTTGAGTTGTATTTCTGTTGTCTTCAGAAACCATAAATAGAAAGGAAATTCAAGAAATGAGCATTTCTTACTAACAGAACTTAAAGACAGCATGTTCTCTTATGTAAGCAACATGTTTTCCATAAATTGTTTCAAGCTGTACAAATGTGTTTGCCAATCCTCAAAGCAATCATTTGCAGCCAGTTTTTTTGGATGATAATAAGATTAATGATAAAATAACACTGAAAACAATTTTAAAATAACCTTGGGGATTTAACATAAATCCATAAAAACAAGGAAATTCTGAGGTAAGGCAGCCAGAGTGTATTTAACTTAGTCTTGTTTTGCTTCCAAACTGCAACACATAGGTTTGTTCATTAGGAGGAAAGGGTTTAAGGCCACTTGATAAAAGTACAAACCATACATGCACTGAAAGAGCTGTAAGCACAGCAATATGCAGAGGATGTTGGATTTACCTTAATTATAAGTGGCTTTATCTGTGTGTTAGCATGGCTAAATAGTATTAAGGAAAATAGTATGTATTTTATTTCCTCTGCTTATTTTTTAATACTTTGTGGCTAACATTGCATCTAGCCGTCATCCACTTTTTCTGATGCCCAAATTTACCATGTAATAGTGATTACTGTAGCTAGACTTCAGTTTTTGTGAAATGAAAGGTATTAATCGTTGTATAATACATCACATTGATAGGTTTAATCTTACCTTCAAACTATTATCTTTGTGTCAGTGTAACGTCTTGATATACAAACATTTGCAATAATTATTGTGCTAATAGTGGTTATACCTTTTCAAAATAAAGTATACTAATAATTTCAAACAACTTAGTTTATGTAAAGGATCAAGAGAGAATGCCCACAGAAAAACGAAACTGATATTGAAATAAGTCTGTATAGTGGAGCTAATAATACTCACTTTGCATAGGCTTTGTACTGGTTGCTTTTGAAAACACAGGTTTTATGCTGAATTTCTTAAGCTTATGAAAGACGTAAACAAGGAAAATTCAACTATGTAATTGTACTGCCAAGAAGAGGATTTATCAGCAGCCTGGAAACTTTAAATGTACTGCATAGACCTGCAACTTGATCTGAAGGAGCAGTTATTAGCAGAATTAGGTTAAAAACCTTCCTGCTGCAGAAAAGCCTTATGAGGGCCGGTGCGCTTGTTGCAGAGTGAATCTCTGAAAAGTTGCATTATGAAGTTCTGGCAAGTCTCTGCTGGACATGTGCAAAGTGCAGTTATTTCAGACGTTTGCTATAGCACTACAGCACTAAATTTTACTTGATTTTCCAAGGATAATCCCTTAACCAGCCCCTATATCCCTAACCCCAAATTTCTAGTCCCTGCTCAAAGCTACATCTAGGCTAGAGTTTTTATATGTGAGATTTAGAATCAGGACAATAGCATCTTTCTTCTCAGCTGTGTTCTTTGAAATTGGTAGGTTTTATGGTAGAAAAATTTATTTGTAAGAAGTCTGAAGCCTGATGGGATGAAAGAAGTCAAGTCAGAGAGTTCAAAGTGTAAGATTACAGACAATGCAAAAAAAAAAAAACAGGATCTTCTAATGAGAAGGCTTGGGCAGCTAACATAATAATGATTCTACTATATTACTCTGTAATTAGGTAATTTCCTTCTGAGATGGCCAAGAAATAAATCCTATAAACACAAGCTTATATGACAGCAGTGACAAGATAATATCGTATCTCACAGACGTCATTGCCTGAAATCCAAAGATTTAAAATGTGTAGAAATACAAAATAACTTCACGGGTATCATGACCTCCTGAAGCAGGCAGGCAGCTGAGGCAAAATCTCCTATCAGTAGACCAGCCAAAGCAAAATCTAGCATGACTGGATGACCATCAGGGGCTGGGTGTTTAAACACCTGAGTTACACAAATGGGAGATGTATTCATCCTTTTCACACTCTGAGGACACAGACATCTCTTGGAAACTATGGGCTGGAGCATGTTATTTCAGAAGAAAGTACTTACTAGCAGGGAGTAACCCTGTATTTTGATTGCCAAATGCTTTCCGCTGTAAAAAAAAAAAAAAAATGTCCTTTGACCTTTCTGGGAAAGCTGTGGTTCTCCCTTTGTGTATGGGAAGCCTTGGAAAGTTGTGCAGAGACAGCTCCTTGGAGCCAGAGAGGTGTCTTTTTCTGCCTGCTTCTGCTCAGCTCTGGCTGAGACATCGTTTCATTTAAGTTTCACTTACATCCTTTCTAAAATGGTAGAATCAAAGGCTCAGTTTTAACCAGGGAGGACAAGCTGGTTGGGCAGTTCACAGCTGAGAAGGAGAAAGGTCTTTTGCCACCTCTCCCTTTCTTTCCACTACTGGCTGTACTCGTCCAATGGTTCAGTTTGTGCCAACACTGGCACCCTTATGCTGTGCCCAAATGCATTAATCTGGCAGAAACCTACTGCTCTGACAAGAGCATCACCAGGGAATGAGCTGATTCAGTTCAAGGCAAGATTCAGTATGGGGGAAAGCCAGTGTGAGGACGGAACTGGCATCGTGTGGCTAGGAGGATGGAGGAGAAGGAGCAGCTATTCAGGGAAGAGCAAATCCTCCTTTTCAGTGTTGCCTTGGTTCAGCTCATCCATTTGGGAAGTGGTGATCCCACGCTAGATCAAAACAAAAGCATTTATTCTGTTCTGAGCTGAGGAAATAAGCATCTTCTCAAGGGAGATGGGTAGAGAGAGCCAGGCTGGATGTCCTTGACAATTTATTCTCCTCCATCGACTACATTAGTCTTGCTGTTCAATTATATTGCGGTGGTGCATATCAGAATCCAGCCCTGTCCTTGATGGTGCCTTATTACTGGGTCTTCAAACATAAAACCAACAGGAAATAGCATTCAGAACTCAGATCATTAGATGAAATATATTTAGGAAGTGCTGAAATGCTTAAAAATGCAGCTCTCAGTGTTGTGAGCATCCTAATTTAGTCCTCTTCTCTTGTGTGCATTATGGTACCTTCAAGGGTGTGAGCTCATCATTATCTTTCCTGCCACTTCCCTTCATCTTGCAGCGAATGAAAATAGCAGAAAGTGTTATAAAGAAGAAATTAAAGATTCTGTGTAGGCTTTGGATGCTGGGTAATAAGTAGGTCAGTAGCCAAATTAAAAAACCTAAATATTTTACTATTCAAAGAGCGTGCTAGCTGTCATTTCTGTACTTAAATGCAGACTTTGGTGTAAAAAAAAATAGCTTTTAACCATAAAACTAAAGATACTATCTCAATACTTACATGGAAGGGGGCTGGACAACAGTTGTGTAGGCAACCTAAATTTTGGCGATACCTGACTTCAGCAGAGCTTGATTTTGCCATCTTAATTGTGTGCGTTGGGCCTGTCCAATTGTTTGTATGTCATTAACATTAAAGAAATGAATAACCATTTGCAAGACCTTTCCTATGCACATTGTGTTCTTTAGTCCATAAGGATTAACTTCTTTCTAGGCAAAGCTTCAAAAAGGAAAATTACGTACTATTAAAATAACTCATTTTAGAGCTTCATGTTTTCACTTAGATCTTAATCAAGCTATTATTGTTATTAAAATATTCTGAAGTGAATTCAGATTTCATAAATATGGATTTTTTTGGAGCTCCTTTTGCGTGCAGAGCAAGTTAGAAATGAGCACACAGCCTCTAATGGGACTTATTAGTTCCCATAGCAGTTGCTTATAGTTTCTTCAGTGACTCAGCTGGAGACCCTGGTGCTCTCTGAAGCGTTTGCCACATTTATTTCCCCGACATCTCGTAAAATCCCAATTGCAAGAGTCTCTTGCTAAGTCTTCTATGTACAATTTTATCAAGATCATCAAAAAGGTACATTAGAAATCCAAATTAAATTGGCAAAGCAAAATGAAGTAGCTTGGGATAAAACTCCTAGTGCCTGCTTAAGTCCCCTTTTGCTATGGCTAAGTATTGCAGCATTTTCTCTACAAGGGTAGATTTTTCCTTTCTTACATATTTATTTTTGTTGTTAATTTAAAACCATTTTATATGTTTACCTAGGGTTCCAGTATATCTGCTTCTTTTTAAACTGAGCTCTGTAATAGCCATCACTTGTGTCCTTATAAATGCAGAAATTCTCTGCTCTTTGCTTGCTTTCCTTCTTCAGTGCATTGCTGAGTCTGTCCCATTTGGCTTTTCTCTGTTCTCCACTGACTGCCTTCCATTTTTCTTCTCTTTTAACCAATCTTTTTTGGTTAGTACAGTGAGTAAAAAGTGCGCGATCCTGACCTCTTCACTCTGGGAGACTTCAGTGCATCTGTAAGCTGCAGCAGCGTTAGAAAGATGCGATCCAAGAGCGATGTGACGTGGCTTTGGGATGTTTTGGTAGCTTGTGGCTACCCACGGAGCAGTGTCTGGTGCCAGTGCAAAGCAGGGAAGCCTAAAGCTGTTTTCAGTTTTCCCATACACTCTCTGAACCTGAAGTAAGTGACTCCTGATTTATAGGGACGTGAAGAGGAATGGAAATGGGCCAGCAGCTGAGAGCTCCTCTTGCTGAGATGGG
Organism: Cygnus olor; assembly: GCF_009769625.2. Classification (NCBI taxonomy): domain Eukaryota; kingdom Metazoa; phylum Chordata; class Aves; order Anseriformes; family Anatidae; genus Cygnus; species Cygnus olor. The sequence goes on along the minus strand of NC_049172.1, from coordinate 36,231,410 downwards.
TACGCGTGCGCCAGTTGGCTATGGGGTTTCTTTTGGCAAGGACTCCTGCAACTACAGAGTTGCTGAATACATCTTATGCACTGAAATATGGTCTTTTAAAAAACTGTGGAACTATCTTGTTGGAATTGCTGTCATGTTTAAAAACGCCAGGGATAACGACAGGATCTATGCAATACCAGTTTTGCTGCCTGAACATAAAGTGACCACAGAGGATAGTTGAGGAAAAGGATCGCTATGCTAATAAAAAATGCTGATTTTGGCTGGAAGGGAGTTTGTGTTCTTCATAGCAGCTGGCATGGCACTATGTTTTGGGTTTGTGACCAAAACAGTGTTGATAATGCATCTAGCTGATGCTGGAGGGTGCTCACGCTATGTGGAGGCGATCTGTTTCTCACCCTGCCCCATCTGTGAGGAGCTGGGGGTGGTCAGGAGGCTGGGAGGGGATGTTCTCCAGACACTGTTTAAAACAGGATGGGATGATTTGCAGGATCACAGAGCCGTTGAGGCTGGAAGTCACCTCTGGAGGTAGTCTAGTCCAACCCCAGGGCTGTGCCCAGTGGTTTTTGGTATCTCCAGGGATGGAGGTGCCACAACCCCTCTACCATTTTGTTTGGGAATGGCTTATAATGAGAGCTGCACAGTACATGCACAAATGTATAGTTTTGCCAAGAATTTAGGCAAAATTAATTTATATATTTTTAAACAAAATCCCAACCTTAAACTTGCCTCAGATGCCCTATTTCAGCTTTTTGACTAATTACAGCTGGCTTTGTAATGGTAAGTGAAATGGATGGTAAAGTTGCTTCCCTATTCCCTTGCTCTAGCTGAGCTCCTCTAGGATAATTGTCTCCATTTTCTCTATCTGCCGTCTTTAGTGACCTTGCTTTAATGACCTTAGAGTACGATGGGCCAAAGTCAGTGCTGTCATGCATGGGATCGGTGCCACTAGTAACAGGTCTTTTTTGCAGTGATCTTAACAGAGGCTTTGATCCCGTGTTTCTCAGCAATGCTGCAGAAGTTATGCACCTGCTCCCATCTTCAGTTCGTCACAGGCTCAGGCTTAAATGATGTATGGAGTGCAGAAGTACAGTTTTTTGGATAATTAAAACAAACAAAAAGAAGCATTTCCTCTCTTTGACAGATAAATGGCTAAGTAGATTAAAACACGGTTGAAAAAGCTTTTCTTGTAAAGTAGAAATATGATTGTGGAGTATTTTGCCTACGAGTAATGGATTGGAATCTAACTATTGGCCACGATGTTGTTTTTGCTAATTTCAAAAAAAAACACAAAACATTATGATGGGGGTCCTGTTATGCCATCACCAGAGGAAGACAACTAGTTCCCCTTGCATCCCTCCCAAAAATCCCTTACAGTCTATAAATTAGCAGAGGGAGCCACATGGGGATATAAAATAAAGATTTTTAAAAAGATATAGGTCTTGTCAAGGCCCACGAGATTTGGATGGAGATTTTCCAATATTCAGAATTGTTTTAGAGCTGAGCACCTACTTCAGAGCCACTCCTGTTTTGAAAATTTTCTTCCTTGTTTTTTTTCCCAAAGATCTTGCTAAATGTCATTAGTAAATTAAAACTAAATATTGCCAGATCTACAAACAACTTTGTCTTTATGGATATTCCATGAATAACCTTTACTTAACTGAATAAAGCAGAAAAGCAGTTAAGTTCAACCTTTCTTTCTCCCTCTGAGCAGTCCACTCCCTTGCACAGAGTTCAGCTCTCAGTCCAGACCACCCACATCACGAATGAATGCTCTGATCTTGCCCTCCAACCACCTGGAACTGGATAACTGCCTTCCAAAATAGACTACACCCTCTTTTACTTCCTAATGTCTCAGGTATATTTTTCAGTACTTAAGCACTTTACAGACAAGGGTGATATCCATTCTACTTCTATAATTATTACTAAAACTTTTACTCTCCAAGGAAAAGGAAAAATACGGGACAAAAGATACCAGCACACAAATTTTTCAGTGTACTAATATTACACCTCTGTCCATTTCTGTCCGCTTTGAAAGTCAAGTTTGCTATAGGGAACCTGAGGAATCAGACTTGTAAACCTATATTTCCTGTGACTCCAGAGCCTGGAGAAATTTGGGGGTACACAACCTCTTGTTTCAGAAGACTTGGTGTTACCACTTGGTGCTTTAGGAGAAACTGTTTTTTTGAATCTGCACAGTGCCCTGGTGATTTGGGACTCTCAAATATGCAAATAAATGTTTTGGAGAACTTAGATCTTTCAGGGGTTGTTCTCACTCACAGCACTGCTGGATGTTGGATGAGAGGCTTAAGTGGGCTGTAGGTGGGCCTCAGGCTGGGCGCATCGTTCTTAGGATCCCTGCTCTGGCAGAGGTAATACTGAAGGGAATGTCCAAGCTTGACGAGGAGAGACAGGATGAGAGACCTGGGAAGGGCCATGAACTGTCAATGGAAGGATCAGTGAGATCTTCCTCTGTCTCCCAGGTCTGTGGGGGACTTTATCTTCCTAATTCCTCAGCATATCCACCAAGAACAGAAAACAGGATAGAACGATGTAACCACGATACAGTTATCAAAAGATAACCAAATGGTTCGTTCCCACCTGCCTAGTACCTCCAGAGATGAGTTTTGGGAGGGCAGTTACCATCTGCATCCTGGGGAAGCACGAACTTCAGTTCACATTTGCTGAAAGCATATCTGGCTGCTGGAAGGGCCAGAGGGAAGGGTCCTGCTGAAGAAGCCACAGAGACGAACTAGTGCAAACCAGCAATTATGCAGAGGAATGCCTAAAGATTCTGCCTAAGAGCCTCCATTTCTAGACACTGTCCCAGCATCTGCATCAGGAAATCAGCCCACTATTTCTTTACTTCCAACCTTTGTTGGGTTCAGAGAAAACAGAATTTTTTGGAAGAAAATTTCTTCTAGTGGTATGCAGTGCAGAAAAGAAAGAATTAGGAAAAGAAACTGCTGATAAAGACTGCATCAAAAGCAGAATAGTGATCAACATCTAACTGCAGAAACAAAAGCTCATTTACTGTAAATGATGCACTTTGATCTTTGAGTCAAATTCAACCATAGCGTAACAGCATTAATTGACCCTAAGGGTTTGTTTGGTTTTTCTTTTTTAAATGTTCTCATCTTGTTTCTGGAAAAAAATATGTGATAACAGATTTGCAATGCGCCTGATTTACATTCTTAACATTTATTATGGCCCAACCTAGCCCGCATTCACATTCCAGTGTCTCCTCCTGAATAAACCGAAGCACCTTCCAGATGTGGTTGATACGCTGATTATGTTTCTGTGCTGCAAAAGTTATATGAAGATTTCTTAACGACAGGCACAAGTTTTTATTTAATTTAGGATTTTGCCTTCCAGTAAACTCATCTTTTCATAAGGACAAAGCCAGTTCTGCAAGGTTCAAACCGGAAGCCCTTGGAGGTTAATTTTCTGCCAGGATGGGAGGAGTCAACCACTGCTGTGTGAGCATCACTACAAGATATGGGCTGGGACACTTGCAGACCACCATCAAGCCAAAGAAAGAGTGGAGGGAGACACCCAAGCAAACAGAATTTTCTGAATTAGTCCTTGTATCCTGGCTTGTCTGCTTTGTCTTTTAGACGAAAAACTCCATGGGATAAAACTGCATTTCCTACATTTGGGGATTTGTGTAGCATCAAGCACGGTATCATCAAATGTAGTATAATTCATCACTGATGAGGCAATGCCAGCTGTGAATGATTTAGAAACAGAAAGATTTTTTTCTTAATGCATCAGTACCTGTTTGAATGTATTTTAGATGAAATTCAGTTCCCTTCACAGTCAGGGCTTTGGAAAAAGCTGTTAGCTATTCGTAGGCCTAATATTTAATTTTTTCCTCTCATTGTTCATGCAGGAGGCTAAACAATATTTAAAAATGGGTTAAATAAATAAAGTTTTTGTTAGCATGTCTAAAAACATAACCTGTTATCCTGGACTAGATAGACATTTATTGCAACACTGCATTTTCAGCCACATTCCACTGGTTGGAAAAGATATGCTTAGTTCTTTGGAAAAGATCTCTAAGAAGTGAGAAATTCAAAAATGCTAGCTTCATCAATTTTTATAGCCAGTACGTTTCCCTTTCCTTCATGGCTGCCAAGAACTTTTATCCATTAAGGATATTCAGGCTCACATATATTCAGTTCTCTTACACAGATACATGCGTTCTGAGATAGCCAGCAGTTACCAGACTCCAGGATTTACCTACACAAAATGCTACTGAAATGAAAATATAAGTAATGAAATAAATAAAAGCTAACATATTGTTAGGCAAGCATGGTTAGATTAACTGTCTACTAAATGAAAAGAATATATATAAAAATTAATTTAGCACATGATGTAAATTTGACAGCCTGTGGTGTCTATATGTCAACCACAGATGAGTCTGCTGATAAAATATCATGATCTGATAAAATATCCTTTCTAATAACTGCAAGTCACTGTATTCTTTACATTCCCATTTTCCTAGTGGATTGGTTTTCCTTTCACGTCACTCAAACATTCCCTATGCTCTTTCAGGAGTACTTTGCTATGCGAGCTGCACGAATATTTCGGATAACACTTATCGAGTTAATTGCTTTCACCTCTCTACTGGTTGTCTCCTCATACCTTGCTGTGATCAGCTTGCCACAGGTACTTCCCTGGCTATGTCTAACGTAATCCAAGTGTATGTCCAGGGCTGCTCAGTGCTGGAAAACAGAGCCTACCTTTCTCTAGCAGTGTTCCTAACATTGCCGCTCTCCTTCCCTACCCAGCAGCCACACAAGGATATTTGCCAGCACCACGTTTCAGATTATTCAGTTCTCTTCCTTTCAACAACACTAACTTCTCGCAATTCACATGTACAAAGCCCTGTGGGAAAAGCAAGCCTTTTGGTCAGACATTTTGAGATGTCATGTTTTTATTTTAACTCTGGGAAATTTTCATCAGGGAAAGTAGCTGAACATGCTGTTCCCAGTTTTTCCCCAGTTTCTCTGGAATGTCCTCCTTGGCTGCTTCGATGGGACTCCGAGCTGGCTGAGTCTGCTCCTAAGACTGGCTTTTTGCTCACCTACTTTTAGTTAGAATAAATAGTTTGGCTTTTGTTTTTACCACAGTCAGTGACGGTTCCTTGCCATCTGTTTTTATGGGCTCCGAGTTTTGTTGGGCTGTGCCAGTGACTGACAGACAGAATGATGTGCTGCTTTAATCCTGTAGCTTGCCCCTTTGCTGTCACCAGGTGTTGCCCACACCGTGGTCAGCTGCTGGTAGTGGAGGCCTGTGATGAGCACAGTGAGACGCTTTCCAATTGCATCTGCCGGTGTTCTCCACAGACAGCACAGCTTCCTTCAGACCTGCCAGTGAAACATCCCATTGGCTGCACTTCCTGCACCTTCCAGTAACATGATGAACATCTGTGATTTCCTAAGATGCACTTGAGCATGTCTCCTGATGGTGTTTGGGGTTCTGTTGGTCACTTCACGGTCTCTTGCGTGCAGTTCACTCTGCCGAACAGAAATGATATGCCTTCAGTATCAAGGAAATCATGCACTTACTACAGCTCCACTGTGTGTACCTCCTCAGGGAGAGCAACTCTTCATTCAGCCAATTTCCAGACACCTAGATAGCCAGCTGCACAAGACCAGAAGAGACCAATGTTTTGTTTGCCAAGAGCTATTAACGACAGCCTCTTTGGTGTATCATCTGTGCCTGGTGCTTTCCCAGGCTTCCTTCTCAGCAGAGAACATACCACTTCCTCCCCCCAGATCTGGGGCTCACGAGGCTGCATCCAGCCCTGCTCTTGCTGGGGACCGAGCAGCCACAAGCAGGCCATGCTATCGATGGGGTGTAGTGTACATCAGGCGATGCTAACGGCGAGCTCGCAACCCCCAGACTTCCTCCCTCTCTCCTTCAGGAGATAGGTGTCTGGGCTGCATGTTCATGCTTCTCTTCCGACCTCCTATAGGATGAACAGTTCTGCTGAGATGGTCGAAAGGACATCTCTGCAGTATCTCCAAATCTCCCGCTGAAGTCTCCAAAATAGTCTTTAAGCACTTGGAAAACCTTCAATTGTGGCACAGTGTTTGGTAAGAAACCGGACTGCTACATTTGCACAATTTCTTGCTTTAGGACGCCCTAGGTTATGCCTCTTCCCTTAATGTCTCCTCTAGTCTGCTGCTGGGTCTGCATTATCCCTGTTTTGAAACTCTCCTATGTTCCTCAGTTTCCAAACCATTCTCTTTTTCTTTCTTTGCTATTTTCTGCCTGCTCCAGCACCTTCTCATTTAGCCACGGTGAGGTCCAATGCTAACTTAATGGAAAGTGTGTGGAGACGGTTTGGAACAGTAAAGGGCTCGCTTTGTTCCTACATTTGCCTGGGTTTGTCTCTGTGCTCACCTCTGACAATGCCTCAGCCCTGTTTTGCCCGGAAACCAAATATTTCAGCTGATTCTAGAAAAAGTCAGCCAAAGCTGACATCCTCAACATCTTGTCTTTTCAACTTTCAGTTTTGAGCTAAGAATTGACTCACCCAGAGCCTGCATTGTTCATTTAACATCTGATCTCTGGGGTTTTTATATCATAACATAAATGATTTAATTCTTTGCTCTGCTGTGGGGAAAATTCTGTATGCTGCGTAGTCTGGGAAACTCCCTAGGATATTGAATGAAAATGTAAAGAGTGGGTAAATCTGGCACTATGAACTCCACCAAAGGAAAGAAGGAGTGATTCCTTTAGGGGCTCTTCTGCTGGACACTGCCTGAGCTACTCTTCTCCTCTCGCTGTGATCGCTGGCTGATTTGACCACTCTCTTGGGAAACTTTAACAGACAAAAATTTGTCTGTTCTTTTTTTTTTTCTGGAAATTTGATATAAAAACAGTGCACTGCCACCATGCAAAATACAGGTGCTAGCTCCTAACGGCTATAGTATGTATACATTGTATTGAGGTTTACTATTTAAACATAGACTGCATCTGGAATTATATATACCTTGAACCTTGTACGTCTGAAATGTTGAGTGTTACTCACAGGCATCAGAAATCTGTATCTGCTTAATGTCACGGGTTTTCTAGCAAAATGTACTGAGTGAATAGAGTGAGTGGCCATGATTCCCAGTGGGACTGGACAGTAATCTAAGCATTGCAGTGTTTGTGCCTACTTTCTTCAAGTTCTTCTCCTATTCATAATTAAATGTTGCACACAGCAGCTATAGGGCATATGAAACCACAGTGTACCTTCTTGCCTACCTCTCAACAGCCATATTTAAGCAAGATTTGCTAGAAAGATGCTAACGTTGTTTTGTTCACCCCGTGGAAGAAACATGAAGGGCTTCTGAAACTTGAAAAAGCATGTGAGTCGCAGGGTCTGTTACATAAGGAGATTAGGAATGAAATAAGGACGTACTGTGTACTAGCCAAGCTACTCTTTATCGTTCAAAGAGACGTAATGAAATTCCTGAGTTTTGTAACCAAAGTAAGGTCTCTCTCTCTTATGAAAAGGATAGATTAAAATGCTTTAGAGGAGTCAAAATATGAAATTGGGTTTCTACATTTCTGCTTAAAAAAATCAACAGGATGATGGAAGAGATATTTTTCTTTACTGGATTTCATAGCTGTGCTATTCGGATTGCTCCAACTTTAGAAAATGTTCTTCCTTTAGAGAAAGCATTCTTGGCAATAAAATGTTTGTGCAAGCAGCAATAAGAGAACATTTTCAGGTGTAAAAACTACAGATCTATTAGGCAACACAATGAAATCTAGAAATATGAGGATAATAAAAAGCAAACCTGTTGAAAATTTATATTCACATCAGAAAGATATCTTGCAGGAAAACTCTGGATACTAGATCCAGGAAAGAAAAGCCAGCATTAAGCAAAGCATTGATGAGAAGAATGAAGAGATCCATAAAATCTTAGCCATGGCAATGCTAGAGGAATCAGGGTTGTTTATATATCTCCTGTTGTGGCTTCAGAAAAAAGTGCATATGTTTTGTAATCTTGAATCTCTGTTTTACAGTATATAATAGACATCTTTATATAGCTATATAATTTGTTGATGGTGTCTCAGTCACTCAGAATGCAAGCCTGCAAGATGGCAGATCAGAAATAAAAACATTATAGAAAGTCTTATAGCTTTTAATAAAAAAATGAAGACTATCTGATAGAGAACTGAATCCCTGAAATGGCACATGATGGCGGTTACGTCCAGATCACAAGCTTTTCCTTACTGAGAGCTACATGGGACTTCTGGCAGGTCATATTTTAAAATACACCTTGGTATTATCAAATATTAAGGCAGAAATATTTAGGTCTCACCTTTGGCCCACCAGAGTGATGTTTGAACCTCCAGATAAAATGTAACCCTTCTAAAACACCGAGTTGGTGCTACTGAGTAGGCTGAAGTTCTTGAACGATTGGGACAGTAGGTTCCTGTGATTCCCAACAGAGGGAGGATCTACTGGTCCCCAGTAGCCTCTCTGGAAAGCTTGCAAGGAATTGTTCCACCTCATAACTTACCCTGATACCGACTGCACAGGCTGGATGGAAATTTCCACCTATGCTTGGAGCAAGGGACCAAGAAATCTCTTTTGACTGCAGTTTAAGATGTGCCAAGAAACATCTCTCTGTCTCTGTAGGCCCTGTGTATATCTGCCTGTTCCACAGAAGAAATAAAAACATGAACTTCCCCTGCCGTTTCCTCATGTGTCAACCTAGGAAGTCATCTTTGCCCTGATGCAAGGGCAGAGGTAGGACAGCACTGGACTGCACATCTCCACCCTGTGGAAGAGGGCTGGGTCTCCCTCTCTGCACCCCAAATAGGCATGACTGAGACCCACTCTCATTCTGCGAGGAGCACAGACAGCACAAGAAGTGGTAGAGGAGGAGAACTTGGACCAGAGGGGTGGCTCTTCCTGGGGCATTCCTGCTGCAATGCCAGCAGACTCAGTTCACAGTTCTCCTTGCTTCCCCTCTTCCCAGTACAAAGCAGACTTCGAAGCACAGCATAATTAACCACAATAAGTAATGAAACTGACCTAGTTTGGATGTGATCACAGTGTTTCCAACTTGGTGTGCTGGCTGTCCTTTCCTGGGGGGAAAACTCCTGCAAAAATAGCCTCCCTTGGGAAGACACCATTCGTCCAGATAACATACCCACTGAAAAATAGGAAATCCTCTTTCTCATGTAGTACAAAACTCAGATGGAGGAAATTAAAATATTTCCCACATTGTTGAGTGTGTCCGAAAGGAAAGATTTAACTTGCACCTGTCAGTCAACCAAAGAGGAAATCAGATCCCAATCTGGTCAGGTCACGAGTGCTTCTAGGCAGAGCTACCAAGTGCAGAGACAGATAAGGTGGCACCTGGGATCCATCAGCCCCAGCATTCACACCAAGACTTACCACCCCATTCTGGAGTGGGACTCTCCCCTCAGTGCCAGGGCTGGGTGCGTTTCCAATGATCTTCCAAAACTGCTGGGACACAGTCCTGGGCAACCTGCTGGAGGTGGCCCTGCTAGAGCAGGGGGCTGGACCAGGTGGCCTCCAGAGGTCCCTTCCCACCTCAACCATTCAGTAATTCTGTGAAGAGGGTAAAGAGTGGAGACTGAAGGTGAAATAAAATGTATAATAGGGCAGATGAACAAGCGAGGGGTTAATATGCAAGGAAGAGAACTGGTGAGAGAAAACAGGAAGACAAAGGGAGGGGTAAAAAAAAAAGGCTGCACCAGAAGGAAATTTATCCTACAGAGAATAAAAAAGAGAAAGTTGGACCCCTGTATCCAGAAATTATTTTCATAGCCTTAGGGCAATGAAGAGAGTCAGTACAAATATAAGAGTAGTGAACTGAAAAACGAACAAGGAGAAGTAATGATAGTCTGAAAGTCTTAGGGAGTCTTCTGAAGTCTTTGAAATGCTGGTACATTAAGTTACAGCTGCTCCAAACACGCAGGGCAGAAATCTTCCTTTGAGGTAACAGCCCTGATGTTGCTGCTCATTTCTTGAAAAATACCAGAAAGCAGAAAGGCTTTCTAGAAAGAGTTTTCTTCTATTTCATAGATAGCTATCCATTTAAGAAGAATTTAACATTTTGTAAAAAAATAAAATAAAATATATAGCCCTTATTTTGTTTTACTTTTTGAAGGGTCAGTTTTCTCTGAAATGAGTTAATCAGAGTCCAGCCTAAATACCATATGCTCACTCTTTAGCCCCAAAGTGAGAGGAAAAATACATTAGTTTTTGTTTGTTTGAACTTTAATGTAAGGGGTTCGGGGAGCCCTCTACAATGTCCCTTGGTGAAATGTTTACTCTGCCATTTTTCCACGGGGAGAACTGTACACAGCTGATCTTTCCCTTCTAGGGAAAGGGTTTGTTTTGAGGTTAAGGGAGACAGCTACTGGAAAAGAATCTTATTTAATAAAGAAATGAACAATTCATCTGGCAGAGCTGACAAAAAAGGCCTGACAGAGGAGCAATAATAGCGTTAACCTCAGACTCTGTGTGTGGTCCACAGATGAAGTGTTTTGAAGGCCATGGTTTGCCTGTCCTCTTTGAGTGAAGAGAGAGAGAGAGAAAAACAAATCTGTGCCATTGCTGCCTGTGATTTTTTTTGTTGTTGTTGTCTTGTTACAGGAAAAGCAAAGGCAACTGTGAGGCCAACTTACTCTCTGCTTGTGATTGAACATCCTATTCTTGTGGTCATGGCAAAACTAAGCAGTGGTTTGGACTTCCAATAGCCCCCACCCCAAGTTCTGGATTTCACTGAAAATACCCAGAGTTTAACAAACCACTTTGTTCCTTAAATCATTGTTTTTTCAAGGGAAATTTAATTTAAAAGATGTATTTATAACTAAGTGAAACCCTATGCTATGCAAACAAAAAGATTATTGTTTGAAATAATTCCCGTCTTGTTGGGACCATGTCCAGAACTCATATTTTCTCAGAGCCAAACTGAAATGGGACTACAGACATTTGGCTCCAAATCTGGTAATCCACGACTTCAGGGGCCAAATCCTGCTTTCAGCTCCATTGCTGTAAGTTCAAAGTTACTCCACTGACTTCACATTTGGCCCCATATGTGGAAAACAAGATTTCACCTCCGTGTCATGCTTTGCTCAATTTCTTCTTGGATTTCTCTTTGTCCATTTTCCTCTCAAATTTAAAAACAAGAATTTAATCCAGCCAGCAGATTAACTTGAGCAATAAAGAGCCAATGTAAAGTGGGCCAAAAAAAAAAAAAAAAAAGTAGAAACTGGAAGGTGCTGGTGCCTGAAACTGAGGTCCAAATGCATGAAGTACCTTTTGCTCTGGCTGACAGGAAGCTGCTCCTAATATCTGTGTATTTTTGAGGAAGGGAGAGCATTCTAGTTCATGCTATTGCATGAACAAAAGTATATTTTAATTAATTCCAAACATCAGGCATTGTCAGCTTTAAGGATCTTATTACATCATGTTTTTCAGTAAATTGCTACTGTGATTGGTTCTGCCTGGGAGCCAAACTGAGCATGGCCCTTATGTGTGTCAGGGTAATGAGGAGGAAGGAATCTAAGTAACCAGCCTTTCCCTCGCACAGCTCACATAGGAATAAAAAGTTCAGTCTGTGGATTCCTCTCTTTCTTCCTTTCCTCCCTGTTGTGAAAAAGTAGACAAATGTGTGGGAAAATAATTTTGATAACTTGAGGTATTCCAAAATCTTGAGATTGATTGAACAATAAATTGTAGATCCGTATAGGCTTTAGTATTCATCTTTCCAAATCTTTGTCTGCAACCAGGAAATCTCAGACCTTTTTAAAGAAAAGCAGAAGCTGGCAGTCTCAAACGTTCTCATGTTGACATGTCCCTGGAAGCACGAGCTGTGTAAAGACACAGTCAGTGTGAGATTAGGCAACAAAGACTGTTTTTCAGCTCCATGATAATTACTGGAACCAGGCAGACTTGCATGTGCAGCGAAAGAAAAGGAAAGTAATCCCACCCTAGAAAAGTCATTCCTTCCATATGCATGTGAACTCGGATCTAGGCAGAAACCTATGACATGGTTTATGGTTTCCTTAATATAAATTAAAACCATCAAACAAATTATTGCAAACATTTCTTATAGACAATAAAAGTAGATCTGTAGAAGAAACTGCAAAGGATTATCAGTGGTCAATATATTTAGTCTTTGAGAGTTACCTAAGCAAAATATGGTTTCATATAAGCACATTACCTCAGGGTTTACACCTTAACTTTAGTTTATATTGGGCGTGAAGATATGGTTGATCAAAAATGTATCAAGTCTGCCTTCCCATATCAAAAATATATTCCTCTCCGTTAACCACATGCCCATCTGCTTTTTGTCCTGTCCTTGGTTTTGTTCTGTCCTATACAGCTTTAGCTTGCTTCGTGTAATTTCACAGGTCTGTTTATGAATGAGTTTCTATTTACTGTTGTTATTATTACTCTTGTTGTTAGGTATATCTGATTAGGCTTTACTAGTCCTAAGGAATCCAGCAGCAGGATGGAATTAAATGTACTTAAAACCTGTAGGCTACCCAGGCATCTGAATAGAAAAAAGACTGAAATGTTCTCAGCAGCTGATGGCTTCACCATGACACTGCCCCATCCCCTCCCAGGGGCTCCACGTCACCCTTCACAGGCACCTGGCTCTCTGACCACAAGTGGGAAGCAAAATGGCAAAGTAATTTGTTCCTTTGCAGCTCTTCCTGCAGCACAAGCTGTACTGCCTCTTCCCACCTCTCCTCAAGAGCAAGGAGTCAAAGAGTTTGTTGTATCCCAAGGAGATGCCACAGGTGACAGCAAGCTACTGCTCCAGGTTTTGTCTGATGCACAAGTCTCTGAACATTACCTTCCCCCTGATGGCTTCCAAAAGCAAAGCATTCAAATATAAATAGCTGACTAGAGAAACGGAAAAACTTTGGGACAAGTAAACTGCAGCTGACACAGTTTTATGATCATTCTGCAGAATCTTGGATTGTTTGACTAGAAAAAACTATTATTTTTAAAGCATTTTCTGCTGAAATTTTCTTTGCAACATATTTGTCACTGCCACTGCTTGCTCTCACATACAAAAGAGACGAGGACCCAACACCTTCCATTTCTATGAGATTTTTGATTCATTAGGACATGCAGTACTGGTGTGATGCACAGGACAAGCCTGCATAAATGGACTTCATGTTAGCTTAGGGGTAGGAGGTAGACTGGTCCCTGGGTTAATTGGGGAGACAGAGCATTGTATTTCAGTAAATCTATAAGGGGAGAATGTGCCTAAAATGCTCATACAAAGCTCACCACTATGTGATTTTTGAAATGAGAAGTAGGTGATAGAAGTAGTAGAGAAATGTCAGGTAAGGTTTTAGAAGGAATTACTACTTCTTTAGATGTTTGTTTTATATAAATAAAATTAACTAAATCCCTAAATGCACTCTTGCTAGAAAGGTCTGGGATATTCTCTAATGATCTTCTATCAGGACCACTTGCTAATTATGCTACATTGTAGTACTAAGCAGGGATATCTTAGAAGGGCCTGAAAAAGTGTCTCCCTCTCCCAGTAAATAAATTCTTGCAGTGCCTTCTCTGGGCTGTAATAAATGAAGAAAGGAACTGGGAAGCCATTAGGTACTGCCTGGTACATTTCAGGACGAAACAAGACAGCATTATTTTTTCATTTCCAATACTAGCCTAAAATGAAAACTCAGGATAGAAAATGACACTACAAACATTCAATGATAAGACTATTCAAGCTAGATTTTCAGTCAGTTTAAGGGCCATGCCAGAAATTGTTATAGAGCTTGTCAAAAGAAATAGTCATGATGATTTAGACAAAATAATTGCCTTTGACCTTTCCTTTCCTAGTGAACAGTCCTCCTTCTGAAAAAGCAGGCTTCTTAATGGTGGCAGTTCTCCAAAATAGTATAGAAGTACTTATTCATTAATGACATGGAGTGGTTATCATTGGAAAATTTGTATTAGGTTGGGTTCTTGCTATTTTAAATAAATTACAAAAAGCCTATTCCTGACTTCTTTCACATAAAAGAACGGTTGACTTGAATGAGGAAAAAAAAAAAGAATAAGTCTATCTCATCAGAGTGCAATATGCACATTTCATGGATACAGCGCTCAGTGCTATAGCTGTGTTCAAGGCAGGTGCTCTTGTAGGAATGTCCCGTCCCTGGTCTCCCAGGCAGGAGACCTGCAGGGGCATGATGTGGCTCCTGTGCAGCTCAGGTGGATTTCCCTTCATGCACAACACAGCCTTGTGTCCTCACACAGATTAGGGATGTGACCAAGCTGTGCAATAGGAGCTGGAAAACAGAAAACACCACATATATACACAACTGCGTCTTTAGCAAGCTGAATACAATTACAGTGTTTTTCTTACTGCTCTGTTCTTACTGTAATTTGCACAACAAGAACCAAATGCTACTTTGGTGCACCAGGTGTTACAACATTATTGCCATGCCTAGAAGCCTTGTCACATCCCTAACTGGGGCATTGCTACAGTTCAAATAGCAACAAATTACAGTGGTCTAAATAGCGAGTCAAAATAATGAGTCCAAATTGACTTCACTGCCATTGCATCAGTGCAACACCGGGTAAAATCTAGCCTTTGGGTGGAGGTAGCTCCTCTAGTGGAAGGTAGGTCAGTGTGCCTTGCCCTGCTCCTTCCCTCTTGCCAGAGGAGACAGCAGCTAGAGCCAGGGGAAGGTGCAACTGCATCCTCCTTTTGCTCTGGAAATTTTGGTCATTGGGTGTTCCCTGTTTTCCTGCTTGTGTTCTTCACTCGAGCTCAGAGGACAGATTTGCAGCTTGAACCGTCTGATTCCTCAAAAAGACATTCCTCTTCGGGCATTTTCCCCAAATATGAGACTTCGTTTGTGAAGCCCTCTGTCCACAGGGGATTCCTCTGTGTGTAAATGCATTGCCAGTGTGCACACTGAAATCTGTGTAATTAGTGTAACAAGGTTGTTTGTTTGTAAGCCTTCAGCTGATGAAACAGTGTATGATAGTGATAATTTTTGATATACAGATAGTGTTATTGTCCACTGTCGATACGTGGTTCATTTGTGTAAAGCAAAGATATTCTTTCTTGAAAGGAAAGGAGAAGAGGAGAAGATTCAGATCAAAGCTTGTATGAGCCTCAGTACATAAATATTCTATAACATGTAATTGTAGAACTACCTATTATATGACATATGATACAGCTTATTGCTGGCTTTACAGAAAAGTTATAGCTCATGAGATAATCTTGAGCAGCACTTCAGGCTTGCCTTACTGTTTGGGAAGCTTAGTGATGACAGATACCTGAATCTGTCATAATACTAAATCAAAGCTGTTATGGTATGGCTAAGGTTCATGATACAACTAGTGTGACCTGGGATCAGTGAGATTCAGGGACTGCATTTGGGACTGTCTTCCTTGGCTTCCTATTCTCTTTGGGTTTGATGGATCCAACCTGGGAATCTTGGTCTCATGAATGCTGTGAAAGCTGTGGCACAAGCTTGTGCTGGAGCACCTGCAGCTCCCCACAGCCTCTGGAGGTTGCTAGCCTCTTCTTTCATCAGCTTGCCTCCTAGGTCCTATATGTCACTGTAGACGCCAGGGTGCAGGGAAATCAGTGGGACAGAGGGAGGAGGCCTGAAATTTGGGTGCAAAGGTAGCATGACCTCTATTCCCACTGCGCAAGCAGAGAGCCTGTGTAGTTACCACCACCTCTCTTCTGTGCAGAGGGATCTACACATTAAAAAAAAAAGCAATGCAGAGCAATGCACAAAGCATGTCTGCATCAGCAGTAGTGAGTCTTTACAACTGTGGCAATGTTCCCACAAAGGCTTTGCAAATATTTATTAATTGTTTTAGTGTATGAGAAAAATATAAACAAAGAGTATTGATTATTTCAGTCTTCTAAGCTCATTATATCTGTGGATACTGCAAATGCTTTTAAGCACAGGAGATTATGGAGGGCAAAGCTCCTTCTGCAATGCATTTGAAGATTACGGGAACGTTATCGATATACTCACACATGCACAGTGGTGCTCCATACAGGCTTATAAAGCCAAGTGATATTTGCCTTACTTGATCGCTCAGAAAGTTGCTGACCTCCTAAACAGAGTTGTTTTGCTAAAGCTGTTTTGCTGATTCTTATGACATATGGGCTTTCCTGATGTGGGAGGTCTGCTTTGGCTGATGGTGGGGTATGAAAACTACGGTCACAAGAAGTTGGGCTGTAATTATATCATACGTACGCATACCCCTGCGCTCTGCAGAAAGGAATGTCAAACCACTTCAGCGTTTATCAGTTCCCTATCTACGGGTGAGCTAGGAGAGCTGCTCTTCTTATCTTACCAAGCCCATGTTTCTGGAGCTGAAGGTCACAAATTCCAAAAAGCTAGATCACAACTTGGTGCGAGCTTGTGTTTGTGTCTGTGGTCTCTTACCAGTGGCATCTCATGTTTAAACTGAATTCCTGTCAGCATATATTTGCTGCCTTGAAGTGAAAAACATTTTCACCTCACTCAGAAAACTACTGTGACTGAAGCATTACACAGTTACTCGCTGCTCCCTGGTTCCTGTGCTTTCTGCTTTCTACATACATGCAGTAAATGAGAGAGGTCCACTTAACAACTGTCATATACCACGTTTATTATGGACTGCAGCTGTTGACAGTTATGCAACTGGGATGAAATGCATCCCCATAAAAAGCACTCGTATGAGGCCTGTGCCACCACATAGATTCTGCCTGAACCCTCAAAATAGACCTCAGGTAGGCCCAGCAGCAGCTAGGGGTCTAAGTGGATGACAGCAATCTGAGGCACTTTGACTGCTCTCTATAATATTTTTAATGCATAATCCATCTACCCCAAGTTATTTCACTTCCCCATTTCTGGTGCTGTCTAGGCACTTTGACTGGAAAACAGCAAGCACAGCATGTTTCTCGATTTGCTCTTTTCCCTTAGAGAAACTTAGGAAATCACATTTAAAAAAAAAAAACAACAACAACAAAAAAAAACTGACTTACAGCTTGTTTACACCAAATATTAAAGTTGCACCATGATATGGTCTCTTATTCAAATTTACACTTTCTTTTCCTGTAGCTTTGAAGAATATATCACACACTTTCCTCACATGGTGTACGTAGTAAACTGCAGAATTACTTCAATTCCCACTGGCTTCAGCAAGTTGCAGGACTTTTTTTTTTTTAGCTGAGGTTTTGGCAGGGGTTTTGGGGAAACAGCAGTACAGATGTATGGTCATGTAAGAGCAGATTTATGATTGCACATGAACTCTTTAGTATTTCAACCACATAATGTTCCTTTACATTTAGGCCTTTTACAGTGTGTTACGGAGAATAAATCCATATACTTGCAAGCACATCTCTTTCAGTCACTTATGCAAATACAAAGCTGGCACAAGTTAACATCTGCTGCTGTTACAAATGGGCCTGTGTGCATACTGTTTGCTATGCACATATTCAGTGCAGTCCCCAGTCCTGCAAGACATGCTGTGCTCCCCCCAGATCACTCAGCTTACATCAGTAGAAGTCTGCCCATCTGGAGAAATGGGACAGAGCAATGTGTATCTGTGTGCCATACTAAATCTTTAATTAGGTTTGGAAAGGTCAAAAAGAAGATTCAACAACGTTCCTGAACTCAACAAAGCCTACCTCTGGCACCTACCTGTCTTATCTTTAAGCATTGCTTGAGTTTTTTTCCCAAAAATGTTACTATTCTAAGGACTTCAAAATCAGAGGCCACATTGCTATTGATTATTATTTGCATGCTTGTAGTGACAAGGACCAGCTCTTTACGGAGCTGGACAAACATGAGCAGTGTGAGAGCAGGCATGGGAAAACTTGGCAGTTAATTATGGCAAGAGGCTGATCTGGATGCAAAACAGACATGGTTTTATAGTGTGTTTTCTCTCTACCAGATCTCCGTAACACTATAATGAGCATTGCTGTCATACTAAATTCCTGCTGTGAGTGAGAAAGGGGGTGAAGTGGAAGAGCCTCCAACACTAATCCCAGTACTGTTTGCTAGGAGGCGCAGTGAGTACAGGTCCGCAAGGATTTTGCCCATGTCTCTTTATCCTAACGTCCCTTCCATCCCCTTGGGAGGAAGTGAACAAAACTGGGTTTAACACCTGACAAGTCCTGGAATTAGAACTCAAGAGAAACTCTGATGAAAAAAAAAAAAAATCAATCAAAGATAATAAAAACAAACAAGCAAACAAAACAAAATGAAACAAAGACCCTGTGGGATATAGGCACTGCATACCCCGTTAAATTCCCCGCATCTTTACATCTTTACTTTTCATTTTTGATTTTTATTCTTCTTTGTCTCTGCTTGAGCAATAACATCATCCACTTGTCTTATACTAAATACAGCTTCCTTACTTGACAGCAATGTCATATCTCGATTGCTACAGAAAAAAATGTTAGAGGAAGATCATCATTGCCCATTAATATCAATAGACTTTAAAATTAATTTCTTTCATGCTTTCATGCTCTGTTTTTATTAGATGTTTAAGTTGCTGTGTTCTTATTAAATATTACAGGATGTTGCAACAAATGGAAATAGGCCATTGCAACAACGTTGACATTACTAGTCAGTAGCAGTTCCCATTTCATAAACTTGCTTTATGGGAGCCTGTAATTATACATTCATAATAAAATATGAACTATATACAGTTTTTACATTTATTTTCAGTATTCAGACAGAAAATTTTAGAGTAGAAGCTAGATCATTTTCAAAGGGAAGAAAAGTGTATCGTGCTATATTGAACCAAGATACTCTGTTACACTGAAAGAGAATAACTGCACACCAAGAACAGAACAATCTCTTCGCACAGGTAAACCTTTATTGAACAAAACATCATGGGGCAGATTTTGTACTTTTGCATTGAAGAGCCTGATTGCACCATAGAGTTGGAGACATATAACTACTGACTGACATAAAAGTGATCAAGGTCATAAAATACAGCTGAGGTTATGCTACTTCTCCTCACCTTATCATGTGAAGGGATTTCAAACCACTTTTAACCTTTGGTTAGGTCCTAGATAGGCTTTTATCAAATCTGTACAGGCATGCAACAAATTAGACTTTAGCTTATTATCACTATTCCTCTATCTGGCTTTGGTCAATTAGGTGTGTTGGGCATTTTTCAAATGGCATTAGGTACCTCATTTTTTACTACAGTAAACTCACAAACAGCTGTGCCAGGAAGAGAGAAAATATAATATTGCTTCTGATGGGACTGCTGCGATGCACTTTGTCCCACTGAGCACAGAGAAGGAACACTGTGAGTATTGGGAAAGGCACACAGAGCCGCTTGGTTCCTGGAAGAGTCTTGGTACTGTGGAGCAAAAGTTGTGGGCTCACCTCCAGAAAAATAAAAATAAAAAATAAGAAAATTATCTTGCTCTCTTGAAGTATGTAGTTATCCAAAATTTTGACAGCTTGAGTTTTTTGGTTTTGTTTTTGTATTTTTGTGGTGTTACCTATCCTTTCTCACTATCAAAGATGTTTGCAGAAA
This sequence comes from Cygnus olor, assembly GCF_009769625.2. NCBI lineage: Eukaryota > Metazoa > Chordata > Aves > Anseriformes > Anatidae > Cygnus > Cygnus olor. Next base: position 36,211,873 of record NC_049172.1, on the reverse strand, counting down.
GAGCGCTCTGACTTCCTGCCTATTTGATCACAACACTTTATTACTTCTAATTTGCTGTATGTGGGAGGCCAAGGATTAGCACAGAACTAAGCATTGCAAACTCAGATCTTCCTGCTATCTGACTGCGGTATTACATACCAACTACATCCAGCTCCAGTTTACTGTGTTTGAACAGAGATGTTACCCTCATGGCAAGGCTCACATTCTGTGTTTATACGACAGGTTAAAATATGAGGGGCAGAACACATTGGCTACACGCAAGCGGTTGCCTCGAACAAAGGGTTGCTTCCTTCCACATCTGTATGCCTGGCTCCAACCCCCTCTTTTATCAGTTCATGGCTAATCCTGCACGCCTGGCCTCGCCACACTCCTGCTGTCCACCCAAGCTCAGGACACCCCTCTGTCACTGTAACAGAGTCTGAAATTTTTCTCTTACTCTCCAGAGGGGAGTGAGCTGAGGTGCCGCTCTCATTTCACACCCCTGGCAAAGCATGACCTTTTGATGGGATCATGAGTACCCTGTCATGCACTGCCTCCGACACTCAGTGCTGGAATTGTGTGGCTGATCAAGTAAGCAACAGCTTCATTTCTTACCGTGCTGGATGACCTCAAATTTGTGGAAAAGGTGGTGGCTTAGTTGGTGAGTTGGGGTTTTGCTTCCCTCAAACTCTACCTTGGTAGATGGGATGGGAAGGGTCTCATCCAGGGGAGAGACACAGAGCCCCTTCCCACACACAGTAATGCTCTCTGACCTCCTGACACTTCTCACTGATCCTTCCCAACCTCCTGTCCTCATTTTGGGAAACCGTGCCACCCTTCCCACTAAAACAAAAGTTGCTACTCCTGAGGATGAAGATAATGTCTACAGGCAAGTCCCGAGCTGCTGGTTTGTGCCATTTTTATCCTACTACAGCAGCCTCCCAGTTCCCTTTTCCCAGGTAGGCCCTTGTCACTGAAACACAGCTTGTGAGACACTCTCCAAGAATACTTTTTCTTCAGAAAATATTGATTCACGTTAAATATATTCCTTAATTCTAAAATAGAGCTTCTGAACAACGTCCAGGCATAACAGAAGGGTAAAAATACCCAGGAAAAAACAGCTAAGCAATTCAGGTACTCACTCAGAAAGCAGAGGCAGATTCAAGTTCTCCTCCGTGTCAGAAAATGCAGGGATCAAAACTCACCCTTCCCACCCTTGCAGGAAGTGAGTTAACCACAGGTTACGCCATACTTTGCTGTTTGTAACCTTCTCTCCGTTTTTCATGACTTTTTTGGTTGGTTCACCAATTTCTCCCCCTTACAAAGAAAACAGCCAGCTTCCAGAGGAACAGGAATACTTAGAGGAAGGCTTCAAGCAATCTAAAAACATTAGGAGGAAGAAGCATTAAAAAATTGACATTTGAATTTTTAAAGAGAACACTATTATGCACTACCTTTGTATAAAGAAAAAGTAAATCGGTACCCAGAAAAATTAAAGCTTTTTGACATTCAAACGCTAAAAGTTGTATCTTTTCTCAGGAGAAAAACAAACAAACAAACAAACAAACAAAATAATAGTGGAACACTGTGAAATTTTCAGTGCTTGTGACGAAACACCTTAATGATATCTGAGGCCCACACCAATGGCCCCAGCATGAACCTCAGCAGAGTGCCTTTTTCCTACAGTGTTCCTGTGACAGATAATGAATGACAGGAATGTCTGCAACCGCCTGCCTGCCCCAATGATTGTTCTGGAACAGGCTTCAGTCCTCAGCAAATGAAGCAAACAAATCAAAATTATGCCGTAGTAGTTATACCATACAATGAATCTATGAAGATAAGTATTCCGTTCCTGAAATACCAAATGCTTTACTAAAGACTTGAATCTCGAAAACCACAAAGAGCTATCTGTGAAAGCCCACAGTACATACAAATAACTTACTTACAGTAGAGCACAAAATTTATATTTCAGAAAAAAATGGAGAAATTAATTCCTTTAAAATTTGACATAATAGTCTCCAGTAGAGGAAGATGAATCAATAAGCAGAAAATATTTGTTTTGGTGTCAAATGTAGCTCTTCCACCTGGTCATGAGTTTTCTGTGAGTGGTTTAATTCATGGTTTTTGCAAACTGTGGCTTGCTAATGACTTGTGACTATCCACGTATTATCAATAATCAATATTTGAGTTGTGTGGCTTGTCAAGTGAGCAACAGTTTTAGTTCTTACAATGTTGGATGACCTAGATTTTGTGGACAGGGTGATGGCCTAATCAGTGAACTAAGATACTGTTGCCCTCAAGGACACAGGGGCAGGTGGAGGGATAGAAATAGAAGACAATGTATGGTGATTTTTGGGAAATTTACATTTTTTTATTTAAATGCAAGTAGAACATTATATCTATTCACCGATAATGTGGAAATATCTTTTTCCTGTGCTTTGACTTCTTTAATTGAAAAACACGTTTGTGCCTGAAAGAAGCAGGGAAAGTGTGGTATTTCTGGTACATTACTGAGAAGCTGTAGAAGGGATAAAGACTTGTAACACTCAAGCTACACTGAAAAAATGTCAGAGGCATCATTTTGTGGCAAGGAGAAGAAGGAAAGAGTTTTAATCTTAGTGAATCTGACTGAGTTCCTCAGTTTTGATCTAAATTTTGCAGTGTTGGCAAGAATGAGTCCGTAGTCATCTTGAACTGTTCCCCTCACTGTCCCTCATACCCACTTCATTTTTCATTACTGAGAACTCTGACTGTTCTCCAGAAGCGCTGGAAATTATACAAGAGTAAACGAACAATCTCTCTAAATTGTGATCTGATCATTAATGCCACTTGTAAAGTTACATGAAATTGTCTCATCTTCCCGTTCTTTATAGACTTAGCTTGGGACATCCTGAAAAAGCAGCTGTGACTCCACTGCCCTCCTGCTGCACTGTTTCTCTAACATGTTTTCACGTTGTCTCGGACACTGCATAACCTCAGGGCTAGGCATTTCTCTTCCCCTGACGGTGTCACTACACATGCTATAGCCTGTCAGTTTCAATCTGATTTTTCCTTTCTGGTTTGAGGGGTACAGAAACATTTGGAAGATGTAATTCAAACTCAGGCCATATGATACAGTCCACTCACTTAGCTGAGAACATCTGCTTTACTCTACTGCTGTGCACTCCTGACTAGGTAATAATTCTAGACAGAAAAGATCAGACTGAGCCTGAAAGAGTTCAGACCTACGGAAAAGAATCTTCTGATGAAGCCTGAGTCCAGTGGAAACTCTTAGCATTAAAGTAAAATAATGAAGTTCTTGCAAAGAAAAAATGCATGTTTCCCTGTTTGAAAAGGCGAAAAATAAGTATATCTTCCTTCTCCACATTTTGGCATTTTTAAACGTTATAGAGATGTTAGATGTTGTGGTAAAGAGTAGAGGTTGATAAAGTAAAAATAACGGTAGCAACACATTTCCATGTCCCTGGAGGCAGGCTGTGGGAATCTCAGGCCAAAGCACTGAAGGTTTTATAAGTAAATACAGAAAGACCATGTCTCTCCTTTTCGCTCTGCCTGGACAAGACTGTTCTGGCTTCAGTGCAAAGTGTTTGACTCTGGAACTCAAATCTTTTTATCTAATTTGTAGATTTGGTAGTCTACCTATTCCTGCTATTGATAAAGGCTGAGGATCTTAAAAATTCTCAAAAAGACCTAACTGAAATTAAAATAATTTAATGACTGAATAATAATAACTAAATAATATTTGGAAAAAATATATATATCCATTCAGGACTGTCATTTACCTCCAAGAGTATGGTTACTTTCCTGACTCACATGCTAAGGTTTCATTTTACCTAACTTTACACATCACAAGCATGGCTATGTACTTCTGTGCTACTTGTCTAGACTCTTTTTATAGTCAATGGAGATAAACAAGCACTTCAGGAAGGCAATTCACCCAATCACCTTAACCATCTGTCTTTGGAAGAGATGAAATGTGTCCTAGTTGGTTATATCTCACCACGGACTATAAAGAAGTGTAGATGAGTAGCTCATATGCAAACGACCATGCTGTAGATGACTACAGTGAGATGCACCCCAGCCTAGATGACTTGCACTGCTAGTTGGCTTAATGTAGTAGGACTCCTCTTTGGCTGATGCTGTAGGCAATTGCCAGGACTATCCTTGAAACTGTCCTTACTCCAGTAGAAAGTATTAGGGATGTGGAAGGCATACATTCTTATTCTTCTAGTGAGTTAAAAGAGGCGTAAACATGGCTGTCTCGAGAGCTATTGTTTAGCATTTCTGAAGGAGGGGCCCCTAAGTCTGCAGATAAGATAATTCATAGTGGTGATTTCTCTGCAAAGCAGCAGGTTCCAAACAACGTGAATTTGGGTCCTAATGTGTGACCCTGTAGTCTGAGAACCTGTTAGAGAGGCATCTTGTAGCTGTTGTCTCTATCTTGTGGTGGTAGGTCCTCTTCTGTGACGTCTTCTTATGCTGTCACTGAAACCACCATCCTGAAATGCTTTCTTATTTGCTGTCTCCTAGCCTTTAGCTGCTCCCCCAGTACTCTACGTAGCAATAAATTTATTTTGGAGGGAGAAGTTCAAAACATCTTCCGCCTTGTGTATTTGGAGGACAAACCACAGCCAACCAAAACAGGTTGGGTGATGCGTTCTTGACTATGCATAACATAGTTTGGTCTCTTATATGACCATGCATTACAATTTATCCTGAAAACACGGTCATCTCTATAGTAATTCATATTTCTATTACAGGGTCAAATCAAACTTGTCTGAACTGTTAAGTTTCCATTGTGTGGAACTTGTAAAATGCTTCCTGATTTTTATATAAAAAATTCCACTGATTTTCAGCACACTAGGATAGGTGCAAAGGCATCATCCTTATGGGGGGAAAATCTTCCTGATTCATTTTTAAGCAGTATAGACCTGAGGAAGTTTCTGCATGGCTGGCCAACCAGCTCGCCTGCTCCTTCTTTCTTGCTCAGTCTAGAGAGAAAAGGGAAATTCCCTTGCATGAAGTAGGGCATTCAACTTATCCCATGGCCAAAAAAAAAAAAAAAAAGAGAAATGGACAAACATTTACCAGTGAATTTCCATTCCAGGAGTGTGAAGGAGAATTTTCTACAAAAATCACAACGGAGATCTCAATGTATTACAAAAACTCTTCCTTTTTTTTGTGTGCAAGTTCTGCAGTATACCCTTTTCTGTGTTTGCCTGCATCAATATTGAAAGGAAAAATAGAAAAAAGACAAGAGGCAGTTTAATGACCAGTAAACAACTCTAAAGTGTTTGGACATCAAGTCATCTCATTTAATTATGACTATTTTGTATTGCTCTTTCCTAAATCTCTTTTCCAAATAATATATATAACTACAAACTGAAAGAAAGAAATACTAGATAATGTAATCCATGGACTGCCAGAAGAATTCTGTAGGTTAATTTACCTAGGAATATTTCTGAATCAGAAGGAGAAATACCTCAGATGAAAACAAATTTCAACTTCACTTTTTTTCAAGCTTAAAAGAATTTTTTGCACCGGTTCATTGCTGCATAAATACCTAAAAATGTTTTGGGATGTAGTTCAACTTGCAAAATGTACGTTTTTTTTATTTGTGTTTTAAGTTTCTTGTGCCACAACAAAGTGCAAATTTTGTTCTAAAATGTATGGGAAAGGCACAGAAGAGTTTAGGCATCACTGTCAGGAGCCACTGCTGAATGAAGCTGCAATGTGAAACTACAGTGGAATAAATACATAGTTTTTCACATCACACAATACAAAGTCAAGAGCTGTAGTGAGCAGCGTCTTTTTATGCAAGTCCAGAATTTCTAAGCTATTTGCATGAGAAATTAGTATCATTTATATTTTTAAAAACAAATCCATATGAATTTAATCTCCTCATCTATTAGCTCCTGTTTCCTTTGTCAAGAGGGTTTGGCAGGCAAACCAGAGGCAAATGGATTTACACATGACCTACTTTATGTGGTGAATTATATAAATAGTCTACTCCAAAATTTTGGAGAAGCCATTTAGAACACTTTGGAAGGCACGCACAAAGGAACACAAAGTCAGTGGAGGAATGAAAGCATCTTTCACATGCTCGCAGGATGAAGGTAGCAATTGAGATGAAACAAGTCAGAGGAGCCTGACGTCCAAGGCAGTTAGCCAGCCTGTGGCAAAAGCCCCATGACTGTGCGTGTGGCAGTCACACACCAGGGCACAGTGTCACCTTGCCACTGGAACTGCCTTTTGTTCACAGTTCTGCACAACACAGTTCATCGCGGTATCTGATCACAAAATGGATACTGCCTTGGACGACAACAGCTATACGGGATTCATAAATAGTAACACATGCAACTGTGCAGGAGCTGGGCCTGGAATTATGTTGGCATTAAAGCCGGCGGGAATTCTAGCCGAGCTCCGCTCGCTAGCGGCTCAGCTGGGCACATCCGCTCCTTGGCTGCACATAAGTGCCAATTGTAAGCTTCTTTTTTAGAAATGGAGAAAGCCTCCACCAACTGCAAAATGACTGGTAGCAGTTTTTTGTTTTCTTAACGCTATTAAAAAAAAAAGTCAGGATAAAGCAAGGGAAACTCGTGGAAAATAAGGCAGCGGTTCCTCGGGCCTATGATGATTCACAGAACAAAAGAGTAAGACGGATCTTAGTGAGCACAGTGAAACCCCTTTGGCTTTTTAGGCCATCACTGGTACACTAGCAAGGCAGAGAAAATCCTTTTTTCCTCCAGAATAGCCCTTGAACAAAAACAGAGAAGACCTCCATAGTGTAATTAATTGACCTGAAAGGATCTTTATTCTCAGCTTCCTGAATAAGAGCACACTTGTACGGAAATAACCTGCGGGGTCAAAGTGAGGGGAGAGGGTGGCCTTACCCTGACATAGAGCCCCAGCGGTCAGTTAACCCAGTAACCCAGCGGCAGCGTGAGCCAGCGCCTCCGCCGTGAGCCCTCCCCAGCATGCTGAGACCGGGGGGAGCCTGCGCCCCCCAGTACAAGACGTGTGTCAGGAGAGTGACAAAATGGATTGTGCTTAACCTTGTTTAAGGTCTCAAAACCAAGACACAGCAGGAAAAGTACCTGAAACGTTCATTCTTGGCAGAGGCTTTGCGATTCATATGCCAATTTCAGGAAATTATGCCCTACCCTGACTTAGCTGAATGTAAGGAATTTTCTGCATGGCTTAAGTTATTTCACTTGTGCCTACTAACCTCTCTTCAGAGACATGTTTACAGCTCTAACTGTGCAGATCCTAATAGTCAGACCTAAGTATTGCACTGTTTATGCATTTCATTAGAGTTCTTAATTGCTTTGGTTTCCCTTACTATGAGATATCTAAATTACAAACTGTGGAACCTTGCTGGTTATGCTTGGAAATCCACTATATTAATAGTCTTGGTTTTGCTAGATGTTAACTTACTTTGAAGGAGAAGTACTGCTTCATGCAGCCCTTTCTTGACATTACTAGTGAAAGTGCAGGTGGAACTGTGAATGGGTAATTCAAATAGCTGAGAGCAGGAAAGGAAATCCACTGTCATGATTAGAAAAGGAGCAGTCCAACAGACAAGATCTTAATTAGTCACTTGGAAATCTTTCTTCGATATATTTTCATAAACTGAACAATTTTATAAGATTCAGCAACAAGATATGGTCTAAAAGAAAGTTTTTATTGCATTCTAATTATTTATCACTATTGTTGACATTAACTCCTTTTCCCTAACTTGTGATTTATCATTATATGGCAGGGATGACACCTACACATAGAATTTGTCTCTGGACAGCTATTTTCAAGCAAGTAGATTCTTACCGAAGCTATATGGCAAACTAATGCTGGACTCCAGGCTGACATTGGTTTCAGGGTATTTTAAAATGCAAATGTAGTGTTGAAATTCGAACTCGGGCAATTTTGTGTCTTTGGGCCAGAAAGCTTGTTTGGTTGGTGCTTCCATAGAGTCTGCTTAAGCCAAAAGACTGTCTTTCTTTGATTAGCCCTCAAGATTGGGGTTAATTAATGGGATTTAAATGAATGATTGGATCATACTTTAACATGCTAATGACAATGGTATTTTTAGTATGTTTACACCCATTCTACGTGATTGTGCTCTGATAATACTAAATGGTCTCCAGGTTTCTAAAGAAAACTGGACAATTTTGTGGTCTTATCTGACATTTGGAAGTAAAATCAAATGTCAAGATTCTCAAAAAACTGCATTAGCAACTTAAGTGAGGTATAGTGAAACCTGGCTTGAAATCTAAACCTAACACTACAATTTCAAGTTATGCTACCAACTGCATGCATCAAATCACTTTCCTTATTATTCCTGTCAATAGCCCAATGAGGCAGTTGCAAGGATGTTGTGTAGAAATGTCAGTGAAGATGTTTTGTATGCTAGGATGTGTGCACTTCTTAACATTGACAAAACACATAATTAACCTATTTTCTCTTTTTAAATGTTTTTGGCAAAAAAAAATATTTGCTCGTTGATGATTTTTCTTTTACCACTGAATAGCATTTCACCTGTCATAACACTTCAAGAATTAATGAAAATAATTATGTGTGAAGATTTACAGTGAATTATGTACTGGTTTTAAAGGCTTCAGGCTTTCACCTTTGATTTTCCTGTTATTTCTGCAAATGACCCCATTAAAACGATACAGACGTTGTTTTGCAACTCTTTAATGCGAAATACCTTGATGGATCACAGCAAGTGGAACAACACTCTTCCTTCAACAAAGGCACACTAGGGGGACTAGCTCTCTGTGGTGGAAGAGCACTGTTGCTAGCAAACAACAGAGCAGTCCCATCCCAGAAGGCTGCAATTAAATAATCCGTAAAATAATAAAGTAATAATCATAACAAAAGACTTTTTATTAGGAGATACTTTTCGGTGGAGTGCAAAAGACGTAGAGCACTATCAGCAGAGACTCGCTCCGGAAAGGAGCGGCTCTGCCGTTTGCCTTTTCTGCCCTCACAGACCACCTTTGTACGTGGGGATTTTTTTTTATAATTATTACTTTTTTCCGCCAAGGCAGTTTGAAACTAGCTACGAGGAGTTTACTCCTACTGAAGTGCTTTTAATGCACTTTTTAAAGTTTTTTTTTACTGAGGTGTTTTTTATGCAATTTTATAGGGGTTTTGTTTTTTTCTCATCTCAAACGAACGACTTTGCGGTGCGTTTCAAAGAATTAACCAACACTTCGGCGGCAGCTTTAACATTTCTTATCCAAACTGCCGCTCGCCTCAGCGACCCGGCCGCCGCAGCCGGGACCCCCTCACCGCCCCCGCCACTCCCCACGCCCCAAACCGGTCCTAAAAGCGGGCCGGCTGGGCTGGGGGCGGCGAGGCTGTGTTTGTTGGTGTATTAGTGTGTTGGTTTATTGATTTCTCCCCCCTCTTTTCTCCCCTCAACGAAGGGACCGCGCCCCCCTAACGGCCGCTCCCGGCGACGCCTACAGCTCCCAGGATCCCTCAGGGAGCCGCCGGTCCCGCCTCTCCCCTGCCGGCCCTTGTTGTTGGGAATGGCGGGGGGGGGGGTGCCGTGCCCGGCCCCCTAATGGCCGGCAGGGGGAGGACCCGGCCCCGCCGTGCGCTCGGGCCGCTCCCCTCGGAGGAGGAGGAGGAGGAGGAGGAGGAGGAAGGGGAAGGGGAAGGGGCGAGCCCGCTTAGTCGTTGAGGGAGGGGAGTGGAAGGAGAGGGGGAGCCCCCGGCGGGAGGGTCCTGGGGGCGGCGCCGCCGAGGCGGGGCGGCGGCTGGATCCTGCCCCGGGACGGCGGAGCCGAAGTTGTGGCGGGGCGGCGGCCGTCCCTGTCTGCCTGCCGCAGTTGGTGCGAGGAGGAGGAGGAGGAGGAAGGGGGGAGCCTCCCGCCTCAGCCCCGCTGCCCCTCCGCTTGTTGTGCGTGAGAGACAGACACACACACGCCGCTCCCCGTCCCTCCCTCTCTCCTTCCCTCCCTCCCCTTCCCTCGCCCCGCACAGCCCCAGGAGGCCGGAGCGGGCGCGGCGCTGCCGCCGCGTCTCGGGGCTCCCTCGGCCCGGCCCGGCCCGGCCCGGCTGCCGCCGGAGGAGGAGGACGACGAGGAGGAGGAAGAGGAGGAGGAGGACAAGGAGCGCCCCGACGGGCGGGCGGGCGGCCCAGCCATGAGCGGCGGGGAGGTGGTCTGCTCGGGCTGGCTCCGAAAGTCCCCACCGGAGAAGAAGTTGAAGCGCTACGTGAGTGCCCTCGCCCTCCCTTCTCTTCTTTTCCCTTCCCTTCTTTCCCTTCCCTTCTCTCCCCTTCCCCGTCCCCCGCGGGTCCCCCCCTCGCCCTACCCGGCCTCCGCCGCCCCGTCCCTCCCGGCTGGGCCCGGCGGCCAAGCCGCCCTTCGCCCGATTCCCCAGCCCACCGGGCTCCCCCCGTCCCTCTCCCTTTCCTCCCTTTCCCTTTCTTCTTCTTTCTTAACTCCCTTCTGCTTGTCCCCTCGAAACGCCGAGCGGTCAGATATTCCCTGCCGCGGCTTTATCGCCTTTCCCAGCAGAGTGGGGAGAGGGGCGGAGTTTTTCCGCCTTCCCCGGGGATCCGGGCTCGGGATATATCGGGGTTTTGCGTGTAAACACTGCTGCGGCTGCCCCGGCCCGGCCCCGGGGGGCGGCCGGCCCGAAGGAGCCCCCCCCCCAGGGCGGGGATGCCCCGGGAGCGCTCCCCGCAGGGCCGGGGGAGCCTTTGCCCTTGGGACCGGAGCACTGCAGGTCGGGTGGAGGAGGGAGCTGCAAGAAAAGTGCCTTTTCCTCGTGTTAACAGCTGCCCGCTGGTGCTCAGAAGGAAATATTTTAGCGGAGCTGCCACTGAGTTCGCAGGAAAATGGAGCGTGTTTGCTGAGAGGGCAGATTTCGTGACAGGGCAGCAGCGAGGCTGCTGGTGCTCCTCGGAGCTGGCGGAGACGCTGCTGTCAAGTCACGTAGGAGGCACGGGTGATGCCAGAAGTCATCTCTGCTCAGCCCTTTCCCATTGGCACCGAAGCCGCCTCATGGTATCTGTGTAATTGGTACAAAATGTTGGGGCTTTTTTTTTTCTTTCTCTTTCCGTCTTTGTTTAGCCTGTTGGGTGGTATTTAAATAGAAACGGCCTTTGCAGCTCGATGTCGTTTTGAGGCAGCTAAACCTTTGCTTGAGAATTCAATCTTAACATAACCGTGCTATTTTCCGTCAGTTAGCGATTAATGACCGCTTCTTGGAAAGGAGCTGTTGCTGTTGTGGGCAACTTTTTAAATGGCAGGGAATTGATGAAATTGGCTCTTAAAGTTAATTATAAAAAAAAAAAAATAGTCTGTTCACCGGTTCCCAGTGACAAAAATCCTGTTCACGCCAAGGGCACAGGATCAGACTTGCAGAGAATGACCTGATGGGTCACGGGAGTGCTGTGCTTCCCTGGTGAATTGGACGCGGGCTGTATTTTTGGCTGAGCCTCTGTGTGTATGTGTAGGTTCACAGGATGCCACTTCACCAGTGTGTGAGAATTGGGAAAACTATTAATGTTTCAAAAGTTCGAATTAATTTCCCACTCAAGCCCTAAATCGTGTACAGTTAACACTGTTGGTGGAAGAAAGTGTAAGTGAGAGTTGGCTGCCCTAAATTAATAGCATAAATCAGTCCCTAATATGTTAGCTTTTTTCCATATAACTTTCTGTTCAGTGTATTTCTAGCTCTGCTTCTGTATCAGAATAGCATCAGAACCTTTGACGGTAAAAGTGGCTGTAGTGTTGGTCAGGTGGATCCCTGTCCTAACAGAGCAGTTGCTTTATTTTCACTTAGAACAGGGATCTGCTTTTTGAGGAGGCAGACTATCAGTGATAGTATGGTCAGCCTGTGCTGGCAGGGCTTCGTTTAACATCTGTGTGCACCCAAGGCCATAAGGTCATAAGTTTAAATCCTGCACGCTGTTGCAGACGACTTTCTGCTTGTACTCTCATGTGTAAGAGAAAGGAGAGATTGTGTTTAAAGGAGGACTTGAAGTAAAATTTCTCTTGCTCGTCTGTGGTGCCTGATCAGTTGTAGGCTAAAGGGTCACGCTCATTTTTAAAGGCATAAAAGTGATCCTGAGGTCGTGATCACAGTCTTTAAGCAAAGAAAAAGTTGACAAATAAATTGGAACTGAGTGCACTGATTGAAGCATTGGCTTCTGCTCTCTGTAATTCTAAACTTATGCTAGGGCACAGAAAAGTTATGTTTTTAAAGCCATATTTTATCCTGGTGATATTTCAAGAGACTGCACCAGGAGAAAAGATGGGAAAGTGATTTCAATAGGAAACTGCTTTTCTGTAACGCATACTTTTCACATATATATATGGAAAATTGTAACTTCACGCCCTATTAGATTTTGCATGCGAGTGTTGGGGCAAATCCAGGTTACCATCTGGGAAGGGAGATAAGTCTGAAATTGCAGTTAAACGTGGTTTCAGTTCTTAGGAAGGGTGAAAAGGAGCACTTTGAAGCTAGTGCATAGACATGTGTTTCACAGCGACTTCAATTTTTAGTTTGAAACAGTTGGACACAGTATTAAAGCTAGCTTACAATCATTTGGAGGCTAAAAAAAGAAAGTAAACTGTCCTACAGGTGGAAAAAACAGATTGACTTGGATATGTGCCTTAATGCCATGTATATTTTCTCCCCCTCAGAGCAGTGGTATTTTGATGTCATGTTCATGTGTTTCAGGTGTGGAAGTAACTTTCCAATAACCATTTGCACCTGTTGTTCGTTCCCTGGAGCTGGTGTTCAGAACAGTTTCTTTGCTGGAATAGGCTGGTGGTTTTCAGCAGCAGGTTTTGGGGGAGAACACTGTTGCTCCAAGATCAGGATGTGGATTTAGGAGACAAGTAGGGAAAGAGAATTGGGGCTAAATCCTGCATAGGTCTCTACAGCCTGTGCAATGCTTTCACGAGTAGCATGAATGGACTTGTCTCTGCATAGGGATGCAGGACCGCCATATTTCATGGATTCTGTTACCTTCTGCATTGTTTACTTTTCCAACTTCTTCTGTTGCCTTCAATTTTGCGAACTTCTATGCCCTTGTTCTAACCTGCTGTCACCAACTTGCACTCTTACTGCTCTTGTTCCCTTATTTTTAAAGACGTAATTGGAAATCCACTTTATCCCAATTTGTACTTCAAAAAGCACTTGCAAACCCTGGCTTCATAGTTCTCTGCTACATTGCACATGCCAGTTAAAATAGCTCATTCTTTGTGGTAGCAGTATAGAGAATTTTCTACTGTCATTGTGTTAAGAAGCAACCAGATATTTAAACACAGCTGTCCTTGGTAAAGCAGGGAAGGAAAAAATGAAGTGAATGGGAATAATTCTTTGCAATTCTCTCCTAGGACAGCTATGCTTTCATTTGGGTGGTGTCTGGGGCTCAGTAGGACAACCAAATATGCTTACAACCAGGATCTTAGCGTTGATGCTTGGTTGTAGCATCTACTGAGGTAAAGAGCAGCTAGGTGTCTTTGTGATTTTTAAATCTAAGTATGGTGTAGCTGAAGCTAAGCATTTTTTTTCCATACCTGTACTTAAGACAGTATAGGTATGGAAGTAATAACAGTGGAATATTTTACTGTGGTTTTGCTTGGCGTTTACTCTTTGGCACTAATCACATAGGTACCTTTTTTCTCTTGAGCAATACATAAGTGTGCTAAGATATGTAATGGTGTTAAGAAATGTTTTATTCAGCAGAACAGTTGTAATCTGGTAGAAGCTGAAGTGCATGACAAAAGCCCATTTTCTGGAAGGCACCTGTTTGTGTTAAAACCTTCTGTGATCTTGCATCAGCATAGTGAGCAAATCTAAGAAGCCAGTTGATTTACATGCACGAACACACGCACAGAAAACACAACAAGATGAGCTTGTTTGACATCGAGTGCTGTCCCTGTAAAGCTGGGTGGTCAAGTTAAAGTAGGTGAGTGTAATCAGGTAATGTTCTGTGACACCTTAGTATTCTGAACTTGATTGTACTTGTGCCTCCTGCAGAAGTTGGTGAAGATCTTGCAGGAACCAGTGCAGAAGCGTTAGTGCAGAAGCCTTATGTTCTGGACAGAAGTCGGTCCCTTCTTCTGTGCGCAGTGTAGGAAGCAGTATCTTGACTTGTGATATTTATAAACATAAGTTAGTGAAACCTAAACCATGAATTTGAAAGCACAAGTAGACATAATGCTTTCTTTGTTCATAGAAGGAAGATGCATTGTTTTGTGTGCCAACTGAAGGTGCTAAAATGGACTTGGTTATAATTTTGGGGGTATACCTACCTTGCAAGCTCGATCTTTGGGCATAAATCTCACTTCTGCAGCATGGAACTCAATCTGCAAGTATTTATCCTGTACAGATGTGCGAAGAAAGATGATTTTCTTCCACTAGTTAGTCTGATTTTTCATGTAATATACCATACTGACATACACTGTGAATTTAAATGTTTCTTGTCGTGGATGGTCAGACAGCTAGTACCTGAACTGTTTGAGCACTTGTTTTTCTGGGGCACGTAGGAAAGTCAGACTGAAGTTACAGAAATTGTGCTGTTCCTCTTGAAGTGCGGGTGAACTGCTGGACATGGCAAAAAAGCCATATATTTCTAAAGATGTTTCTTATAGAGAACAGTTGTTCTTAATGTTGTTAGATAGTAACATTTATTTTGAGACCAGAAGATCCAAGAGAAGATGAAATACTCAAATTCTGACTTCATGTTATTGAAGATCATTCTCAGTTGGATCTATAGCAGGCTGTGGATACCCTTTCATCATGGTTCTCTCTTTTGGTAGATGTGTTAATAAGATTTGGTGCAGCTAATCGCAAAGGATTACAATTCAGTGAAGACTAACAGGGAGCAGGGGGAGGAAGTGGAAAAGCAAATTAATGTCTCCAGCTTTTTGTGATGCTGCACAACATCTGCTATTCCACGTAAGCATAAAATCTTGCGGTGTTGAACATTGAGTTTAAGCAACGTATATATTAAAGTCAAAGGAAATCATGAAATACCATAAATTTAACTTCCAGTTTTGTGCAGATGACCTTGTTTTGCCTGTCTTTCAGTCGACTGTAAGCCAAAATGCTAGAGAAAGCAACTATCTTAAATAAATGTGAATTGGATATCTTGAGAAAAGGAATGTTTTTACTGGACAGTTTAGTTTTAAAAAGTCTAGGCCTTGACTGTCAAAATGAGCATATGTTTTGGAGGCCTCTGGAGTGCTTTATTACTCCCCGGTGTGTGCATAGCAGTGGTGTTGTTTTTGGTTGATGAGGACACCTTTCAGATGGGATATAACCCTTCCATTTTCCTTCTGTTTTGGTATTGAACAGAGCTATTTAGAAAGGGGAGAGTGCTAGTCAGAAAACTGTTTCCAGTGTCCTTTTTTTCTCTGAAAATTTTAAAATCTTGGAATGATGGCTTAGAAATTCTGGGGTGTGTGTTTTGTTTTTTTTTTTTTAACTTTGCTAGCCTTTTTTTGACATGGCTTTTGGATCATACAGCTAGAATCAAATGTAATCTCATGTAAACATTTAAAACATTTATTTCTCGTTAAATTTGGCTCTTGGCTTTGACGGAAGTCTCACTTAAAAAGTGAAAGGAGCATCAGTGATTCAAGATATAGCAGTCTTAATTAAGACTAATTTCATGTATTGTAGATAGCTTTGGTTTGGGTATTTCATATGTCTTTAGTTTTGCTATCCTTTTTTTCTAGTCTAAAAATAGACTTAACCAAACTATATTAGGTAAATTGTTTTCTTAAATCAAGAAGGGGAGTACAACTGATGGGATGCAAGTTTTGTTTTTACACAGAGCAAATCAAATAAAGATACTATTTTATATTACCTTATAGTTTTATCCCAAAATCTATTTTCACCTTATCTTCATCCAAACTTCTTCTGTGGCATTGCAGTGACCATGTCTTGGGACTTCTCTTAAACTGACCTTAAAATTTTCCATGCTTCAATGACTAAACATTTTATTGCCAATAGAAGCAATTTAATCTGTTGCAATTTAATTGCAGTATTTCATTAGGAGGGACAGACCTTGTGTCATGCAAATTACTTGAGCAAGGCAGACAGAAAGATCAGACAGAAAGGGATAATCTTGTCAAGGCAGGTATGTTGTGTACAGGTGAACATTGTTAGTCCAATATAATTTGCTGCCGTTCTAGGGGCTCTAATGTGAATTAAGAGTCTTATATGTACAAACAAGTATTTCTAAGGCAGTACTACATTTTTCTTTTTGGGGGGATGGGGGAAGAACAAATTCTGCTATCTCCAGATCAAAAGGAAAGTGCTGTTTATTCGTAATTCCTGCTTTACCAATTCTTGAATAGGCTATTGCAGTTCTTTTTTATGGATTTCTGGCTTGTTTACTTTAGAAAGTGTTTGTAGTTGTACAAATAGTATTAGCTTCATGCTGGTTGTATTTTTTCAAAACTGGCTTCTAATAAAATTACGTAGTCTGTTTTTTGTGCTTGTGTTTGGTCTTGCTTCCAGCTGTTAACAAAAGTTTTGTTTCTCATGATTAACATCTGAAGCTTTTTGGAACATTCTGCACGCTTTCAGTTGTAGAAAATAATCTCACTTTATAGTGTTTGCCTTCTTAGTGGTATACATGAGGGAAGTGTTCATAAGGTAACTTTAACTGAGATGAAAGAGACTGAATTAACTGCTGAACTCTCTAAGCATCTTTTTTATTATTTTTTTAACTGAAGCTTCATAGAGGAAGGACTGTATTTAATTGCATTTCTTTGCACCAAAATTACAACTTCAGGATCAAAATACCTGAGGCTACGGTGATGTATTTTCCTTCCTTTTTGCAGGTAAATGGCAGCAATTTTGGATAAATGACAACATGATAGTTGTCTGTCTTGGAGCTGGTGGTATTACAACATATAATTAAAAATCAGGCATTTGTGTCTGTACGGCTTGTGTATTATTAAATATAATATCTGTTCATAATAATACAAGTAATTCTGTGTAAAAACATACCTTTAAGAAGTGCCACCTCTAGGAGAATGTGCCAAGATAGCATACCAGTCTGTCACTTCTGGACAAAGCTGAGTTTAGGCCCCATGTCAAGAATTGAATTAAGCAAGAAGGTTTTGCTGTTCGTAGTTTGTACAGCAATTTATTGGCAGAATGACTTTTTTTTTAAAAAAAAAAAAAAAAAAGATTCATTTTTCAGGAGCTACGTTCTTTGAGAATTTTGGGCAAGCCTCAAGCTTTGACTTCTCTGCTTTTTCTAGGACAGGTAACTTTGGTCTTCTGCCAAACCCTGGTAAGCTTGGATTAGGGATTCTGGTGTTTGCAGATGGGGCCCTGTAGTTTTACCCTATCTCTGCAGGTAGAGGTGGGTGGGAATGGCGGTAGGGTATGTGGATGACCTTTCCTAGCAGGAGGAAAGCAACCTTGTCTCTTTGCCTGTTTTCCACACTAGAGTTTCCCAGCAAGCTAGTTGGTCACATGTTGACTGTCCTGCTCTTTTATAAGTGAAAACAACAACAGATAAACCCTTCGTGGCAGTGGAGATAGTGGCTGTCACAAACTGAATCTGCTTCTCCACCCATTTTCCAGCACAGCCAGCCTTGGGGCAGGGTGATGGCAGATCTGCTGCCTGCCTTCCTTGAGGGTAAGTCTGTCTCCACCCCAAAAGGAATGCGATGGGTTTCAGAGGTGCAGGCAAGCACGTTCCTCTCCTCTGGGGTTACAGCTACTTCCAGGCTCTTCAGTATCTTTGCCTCAGAAGAAAAGCAAAAAGAAAAACAACATAAAAATAGACAGACTTCAGTTTATTTTTGTGTTGTCTGGGGCTTGGGATTTGAAAGCAAAATAAACCTGTAGGTGTTTATTGCTGACAGTAGGAGTTCATGGGATTAGTCTTGGGGTATGGAATAAGAATACAGGAAGCTATTCAAACACAGTTAATACCCCTGCCTTCAAATAGGCTTTTGATATGACCAACACAAAAGAATTACATTGCACTTGGAAGAGTTACTATAAGTGTAGATATGTACATGGTATCAAATGAAAAACAGGTTTTGAATTTTAAGATTTAAAGTAGAATGATAGCAGTTTATAAAAAAAATCTGAAAATAGTGTCAGTTTGTCGTCATCTCTTTGTATGGAGAGCTGCACTGAGTCACGTGATGTGCTAGACAAAAGTTCCCATTCACACTTAATGCATGTTTCTTTTGCTGTTTTCTGACGCTTGTGTTTCCATGTAGATTCTTAAACAGGATCAGATGTAGTAAAAAAGCTGGGCTTGATTTTTTGGGGGGGATGGTGCAAAAAGAGGATTGACACTTTTGAAGGATTGCTTGTTGGAACAGCTAGATCTAGAGCGTGTGAGCCGTAGTTAATCAAGTCGAAGGCCATATGCAGAATTTGACAAACAGTTACAATTAAAAAAAAGCATATAAATTCTTAGAAATGTAGTGAAATACTGACAGTAAGTCTGCAGTTCCCCAGCAAGCACTAAGGAGAAAAAAATGTATTAGGCAAGATCGTTGGGATAATTTATCGGATGATTGTAGTGGATATTGTACAGATCGGTGTTGTGTGTTTGTCAAGAAACAGCTGAGAGAGGATATCGGAGTCATGTGTGGACTTAAGGAAATGAATAGGCAATTTGTCTTTGCATGGTTCAATTAAAAAAAAAAAGAGGGGGGAGTAAGAATGAAGAGGGGAGGGTACTCGGTGCAGTTTGAGTCTGAAGAAGCTTGCCCTACCTGGAACGGGTTAGGCAGTGGAGCACTCTGCCACACGGAAGCGTCAGAGGTAGGCTGGGGTGGGATCCAGTCTGGCAATTCGGCTTTCCTAGAAAGTAGTGATCTGTATGAACTTGATTTGAGATTTAAGCCACAAACTAATAGAACTTTATCCCCTTTGATTATTTCACTTGTTACATAACTCCACGGGGTTTTTGGATTTTTTTTTTTGTGATGCTGTGTTTCTTTCAATTATATGCTATACTGAGTGATGTTCTCATGGTGGCATTAGAGAAAGTTTTTATTTACAAAATCCTTTTCTGTTGCTACTGGAGATAACTTTCTTTAAAGAAGGAAGTGCGAGGGTAAGTATGAAGAGCAACAGTATCTTCTGGTTCTTGCATGTGCTAATGTCTTCTCAGGTATGGTATGCAGTTATTACTGAAAGTTTGCATCGTGCTATGTTTTTTGCAGTCTAACGACTTGTTTCTTATACAGTGAGAAATAACATCCTGAAAGCTCAAAGCTGAGGTTATGTCATGTTCTGAGTTGTGACCTAAAAGTTGTCTGTGTGCACAATTAAAGTTAAAATGCATCAACTTGTCAGCACTGTGAAAAGTAACTGAAGCTGCTGTTCGCTATTAAAGGTCCATCAGCAGACAGGATGCTTACACAGACTCCAGAGTTGGTCCTTTCTAAGGTGGCACCTGTCTTCTCTGTTCTGGGGCTTTGGGAAGGGAAGAGAGATTTTTTTGGGGGGTGGGTGGGAAGGGGAGAGAGATAAAGTAAAGAGTAGCATTTAAATGAGTCATAAGTGTAAATTGGGAAACATAGCCTTGGTTTCATCCCAGAGTAATTTTGTCCCAGGACAAGTAACTACAGAGTTTTCTGCTGTGGTGTGTACTTCAATGCTAAGTTAATTGTCTTTTCACACTCCTTTGCATTTTTCCTTGACCTGACATCTCTCTTTGTGAATCTCTACTGCTGTGGGATCAAATAAAAAGAAAAAGACAGGAATTTATTGTCTGATTTATAAAGAGTGGCAGGGATGTCTTCACTGATTATATAAATGAGGCACCATCATCATTACCTTAACTTGCTAGTGTTTTTTTGGTGGTGTTTTCTTGTCATACAGCCATAGCCAACTGCAATTCAAATCTTCCAGTTCGCTGTTTGAGCCTTGGAATGGGCACATGTTTAAATTGCAGTAATAGTCCACATAATTACACCTTTTTGCTGGGCATGTACTGTTGGGAGTAGATCTAAAACTCTGTGGAGAGGAGGTGCGAAGTCATTAGCAACACTGGTGAGATGCCCGATAGCTTCCAAGGACTGCTGGCAAGGCAGAAGTGTTCCCTTTGGGGGTGCTTCTGCTCTCTGCTTACGGGAAGAGGTTTTCCTGTCAGCCTCTGTTACCGGTGTCCAACAAGGCTGAAGCATGTTCCTGCCTCCGTTAGGTGGCTGGAATATGAGCCTCCTTTCTGGCCGCCTTTTTCCCATGTCCTGTTGTTTGACTCCTCGCAAGTTGTTTCGTCTGCCTTACGTTTCCTGCAGTCCAGTGCTCCCTTCTTCTGCACTTGTTGCTTCCCATTGCAGGCAGCGTGGTATGGGCTGAGAAGGTGGCAGAGGCCTTTCTGGTGACCTGCTTCACGGTGGTTTCTGTTACTTCAGGATGCCCAGTGGCAGCAAAGCGAACCCGAGTGTCGCGGCTGCTGCTCACATTCATGATGTGGTTGTTATAGAGGGGAGAAACTGTTCACTTGGGAGTGGTTTGAATCCTTTGCTGCTGGTAGCTGTTGTTTAGAGGGAGGGCGGGATGGAGCGTTCCCCTCTGAAGTGGAACTGCTTAAAAGAACTAGGGAACAGGGAAGACTGTGATCCATCCTTTCCAGCTGGTCGACCGAGCTGGACAGATGTTTCTTACTCAGTGCTAAGGAGGAAAGTCCCTGGCCAGCAGCTCTAGGGTAAGGGTTGAAAGGTGAAGAAATCCTGCGGGGGGCCTCCTGCTGCGATGATCGCTTCAGCCCTGCACAAGCGAGAGAAGATCCAAAACTTGTCTCTCGTGTCCTTTCCTCCTCCTTCCCCTTATTGCAACTATTTTGTGTTTATTTTCCTACTTGTAAATTGCATAATTTAGTCCTTCCTGTCACTTCCTAATGTCTGAATCATAGGTAGCTCTTCCTGCCTGCAGTAAACAAACATTTTACTCCTGGTGCTTTTCCAGAAGTTGAAATTGTATTTATGGAGGTGGGGGGGGGGGGTCCCCCTGGCAATGTGCTTGGGAAGCTAATTCACTTGTGTACAGATGGGAAAAACAAAGACATCAGCTGGCTGCAGAAGGGTGAAGTAAGCAGCTTATCCAGTCTTCTAAACTGATGTAGCTGTTCAGTTGATCAGGACAAGCAGGTGAATGGTAGCAGATGATAACGGTATAAATAGTGGGTTACAAGCTTCTTAAGTTAGTAACGTTGTCAGCTAGGGAGAACTGCATCAAGTCTTCCTGGTGCTGCTGCTATGTCTTCTATCCAGTTGCAAACCTTGCGTGTAGGTACAGTGCTGAGATGCAGGGTGTCTGTCGTTTAACCAGTGACTTTTGAGCAGCAATGTCTGGTCTAACAGTAGGGCTTTGCTCACTTTTTTTTTGGAGTATTTTAACGCGGGGCAGGAAGATAACACAGGGCACTTGGGGACACAAGGTCTGCCTCCGTTAGCCTGCTGGACCTCTTAGGCCAAATCGGTAAAAGCTGCAAAACAGATGTCAACCTTGCTTTTCCTGTTATTCGTATTATTTTTAAGCTGTGAAAAGCCTCTATTTTATTTTAATTTTTAGATTGACTGTGAGTCCACAACGAAGCATGGAAGCTAAAACTAACCCGTAGGGGCCTCTTACCTCCTTCTCTCTGTCTCTTTCCCTCTCACTCCCTATGTTGGCCTGTCTTGAATCTTTGTAGACCAGCCTCGTGGTATAGTGTGCTGAACAGTACATCTCCCTACATTTCAACTACATGTGGAACTGGTAAATGAGTTTAAAATGGTAAACAGAGACAGCAGAGGAAAGATGCAGTTCTTGTTATGGCAACTTGGCATTTGTACTTTCCCATCAGTCTCTGCATCCTCACTTCCCTGATTGCTCCTGCTAAAATGAGAAGGTGTGAATAAGTCAAATGTATTAAGGACAGACTAGATGAGGTAAGAACAGTCTGAATGTTATACTGATGTCCTAATGGTTTTCTTGAAAAAGAGATTCTCTTGGTTTTGAATGTTACAACCTGCCTTAATTTTTAAATGCTTTTCATATAGCATGGGAAGCAGATGACTTTAAAAATAAATACATAAATGTAAGATTGTGTCAATCAAAGCAACAGGTTATTGCTCCAGTGAAGTTTTATACCAATTTCTGAAAAGACGGTTGAAGCAAAAGCAAAAACCAACATCTATCCGCACCCCCCACCCAAAAAACCCCACTGCTGTTACATGCCATAGAAATATCTCATGTTCCAGTTTCTCCTGTTTGAGATTATATATGCACAGGACTAGAAGGTTTTTCATGAGCCATTTGTTCTCTTCTGGTCAGCAAAAGTAAGGATGGATTTCCTCACAAAGAGAAATTTTGGAACTATTAGTTCATCTTGGAAGTTGTGAATGAGTTAGATACTCTTTCTGTCATCATCTTCTATTTGCACCATTTCCCTACGTGTAATGAAAGAATCTAGATTTCTTTCCACAATGCTGGGAGGAGTTCCTGATTCCTATGACGGCTTGAATTTAATTTTCTGTATTTGGAGCATAAAAATAAGTTTGGGGATGCAGTTTGGGTAATGAATAATGGTTGGGAACTGAGAAGAATGGAAGTGTGATAGAAGACAGTATCCTGTTTATAACACTACTCCAGTATGATGGCAAGCTAGTTCTTAAAAACACTACGCCATGTGGGAACTGAATATGGAAGCAACCATATTTAAGGTGTTTTCATTACTATCCTTTTGCTACATGCCAAGTAAATGCCATGTTAAATAATGTAGAAAATACTTGTGTGTCCTTTGTACACGGCATGGTGGAAGTTTTGCTGAATCAGAAGCAAAAATGCAAGGGTTGGGTCCTGTAATTAAAGTATTACAGGACCTGTCTACTATTGCCTTTTCATTTATGTTTGTAATATGAAGTTTTTCTGGTTAGAATAAAGATAACACTGAGCGAAGAATAATAGTCCTGATTTTTCAATCTTTTGCATTACTTTGTCTTGTAATGTTCCATGGTAGTATTTTGCCAGTTCTAGTCAATAAATTATCACATTGGTTCGTGAATCTTTTAATTTGAACTTGAAGCTTTAAAATTATAATCTTGCAATAAATTGCAATGATTGTTACTGGCATTCATTTAAGAAGATGACAGTCTTGCCTTCTCAAAGGGTGTTGGGTGTTTTTCTTGGAGAAGGCATAAGTAATATTGAAGTCAAATCTGTTGGAGAATTCTGTGATTTTTTTAGCAAATAGTTAAAGCAGTGCTTCTATGAGTTGCTTGTGAAATTGCAGTAAGTCTCAATTTAGAATGCAAATATTTCTCTAGGTAATTGAACTACATAGCCTTTAGTTGCTATAAAACACCTTTATAGCATTAAGAAAAAAATCATGCTAAGCTCTATACCAAAACTTGTAACTCTGAGAGCAGGCATAAGCCAAGAAAATGGTTGGGGCTGTAGTGGAAACATACTTTCCCACGAAATAAAATCCAAGGATGTAGCCACCATAATTGTGCAATAAATTATCATAAATGTGATGTCATAGTCTCTGCAACCTACTGAAGGGGTAGTCTGATTTTGAAATCAACCAAGTAGTGAATAACAAGTCTCTGAATTGGCCCAGACAACAGCAGACATGTCTGCATCATTTGGGGAAAGCAGTCATCTCCGTAGAGAATTAAACTATTTCAAAATAGATTTTGTTGACTTAATGTGTTAATCTTGGCTTTCCATGAAAAAGTGCAGCATCCTGCACATATTAATTATTTTGAACAGATCCCTAAACTACTACTGACTACGTAGGTAAAAGACTGATTGAAAGAAGGTTCATTGAGGCCATTAGATGTAGTTCCTCTGAACTGCAGTTACTGTCCAGTAGGGTTTAAACAACTTCTTACTCTCCCGTGGAGAAGGGTCCCAGATACAGAGGTGTAATTGCAGGACTGTAGCTTTTGATTTACAGGGATAAATCCACAGGTTTGCCCAGGGGTGTATCTTGAGGATCAGGCAGAACCAACAACCTTTAAGGTATGAATAGTACAATTTAGAAACTTTCTGTTAATTATTGTATGTGATAAGAAAAATACATTGCTTGAACCCCAGCTCTGTTAGGCATGCATTATCTTACTGTAAAACAGCCAAGTGAATGAGTCCTTTGTTTGTCCAAGTTTTGGATTAAAAATTAAGTATTGTTCATGATATTATTAGAACAAGTTGAACTTACATGAAGTGTAGTAAATACTTGTCTCATTGTCCAAATGAGTATATATTCTAAATATAACAAAGCACAGTGTGCATTTTTAATCTTTTACTATAACTTCTTGGTGTGGTTATGTAATAACTAAAACAAACAACTTATAAACTAGTGATGTGCCAACAAAAGATCTCTTTGGTTTCTTAGCAGAAAAATCTTTACACCCATCCCTGTGTCCTTCAGGCAGAAACCTGGGTAAATAAACAGGCCTTGCAGTATGCCCAGAAGGTTATCTGTAAGGGGTAGGCAGGAGCAAAATCGAGAGCCAAGAGCCTTCCCAGAAAACTATCTGCTGGTACATCCCATGTTTGGGAAACCTTGGCTTCCGCATGGTTCAGTCTTTGCTCATGACTCTTACAGATGCATACAGGTGACCTTTTTCAAGCTAGTTTCTCGTGTCAGTGGTTCGTTCGTTCGTTCTTTTTATATACGTGTTTTTTCCTTCCATCTTTATTCATGTTAGAAGCAGTCAAAACCTGCTTGCCTGAGCTCTTACATATAGCCTTGTTATGCTATAGCCTGCTATTCTGGTAACCTGATTAGTGTTTCCACTAAAGGATAGTAGGTTTTGCTTCTTTTTTTGGTTTTGGTCTCACTTTCCCTTGAGGATGTGCAACTTCTGTATTACTGTGTATCTCTTTGTCCCTGCTCTTTGTTGGTATTGACCTGTCCATGGATGAGTACCCATGCTCATTTTACTTAGGTTTTATGTCAATGGCACTTTATTCATTCTCTTTGTTCCTAAGTCTTGCTTCTTCTCTGAATTGTTTTCTGTATGTTGCTATCATTAATGTTTCACTAACAAGTGGAGTATATGTTCTATTTTCTTGTAAGCAGTCTCTGCAGTTCACGTTCTCCATTACTTTAAATTATACCCGTGTTTTCCTAACAATCAAGCCTCTTGCACACTAGAGTCGTCCGTTCCAGGAATATGTAGATGACATGGCCTACACTTGTCATTGGATTAGGCATGTAGACTTTTTCCAGACAATGCAAACTATAGTTGCTGTCATTTTTTGTCAGCCCTGCTAATCATATTGTACATTACTAAATGCAACAACTAATCTTGTCATAAATGCATGAAATCCAGATGATGTGAAGGTGGTATCCAAAGCCTTTTGTAACTGCAGTGTATCCTTATAGACTTGTATCATTATTTTACCTGTCTGCTCCAGCAGATTGATTTAACTCCATGCTAAGTTTAAGCATTTTACCCCGAAGTCCTCTCTGGATTATTAGAACTTGAGTTTTCTCATTCAATTCTTACTTAAGACTGACCTATGATGCGTACAGATGAACTGCGGGTTATATTTATCACATACCTGTATGAAATACTCCTACCTAGAAGGGTAAGGTTCAGTTTTGGACAACAAGAATGCTTGTTACTCTGGGTGTGTTATTTAGCGTGTTATTTAGCATGTTATTTGTCATGTTTAAAAATGACAATAAATGTATTATAACTTTTTCACAAATATGCTAAATGGCCACAAATCCCTTGAAGAGTAACTGACTTAAATAACCACTTCCCCATTTTTCTTCTGTCTCCCATCTTTCTGAGATTGTACACTACTGAGGGAAGGAGCTTGTGGACTATGCTGTGAGGAGAGTTTACAATGAAAATTGCCTCGTCCCTCTGCTTGGAAAGCATGTTTAGGCTTTAAAAGAAATTATTCTTTTTTAGTAATAATATGGGTAGAGTGAGAAATCTTTGACTGTGTAGAGATCCATAAGGCTGAAACGGATTGAATTAGTGCATAGGAACAATTGACAGATTACCAAGTGGAGAGCATGGGAATTATCTGCGCTCTGTTAGGAGCGCTGCCAAGATAAGCTGCTGTCTTCTGTATCAGCTGCAAAGTTTCTTTGTGGTCATCCCTCAGTAAAGCCCCAAATAGTGCACGTGGTTTGAATTCCATTGAGATATGAAAGCAAACACAAATATGAAAGCCGACTCCTGAAAGAATGAAACATTTTTTAATTATAAAGCCAAATTTTCTTTCACTTGATGATCTCACTGTTCTAAGGAAAAAAAAAAAAGTGAAGCCAGCAGAGTTCCCTCATCTGAGGGGGCTGAAAAGCTTCTTCTCAGTCTTCAAATACTTCCTTCAGTGTCCGCACTGCCTCTTCCGGGCTGAGCCTCTGTCAGGTACGCGTCTCCCGGTCTGTGACGCGCCAGGCCCAGATGGGCTGTGTGGGGCTGGGAGCTGCGCTTACAGCAGTGATCGGACTTCGGGGGCTACTTGCTGTTTTCACAGATCTTAAAAATGCTCTGGAAGTCAATTATTGGAAAACGGAACTGATAGCTCTGCCAAGAAGAGAATCTCTGTATCCCAAATACTGCACTATGTCCAGAATCTCTGTATCCCAAATACTGCACTATGTCCAAGCCCCTCACTCTGGGAGAGGAAGCAGTTGTGGAGCTACCTCAGAGCTGTGCGTGTACTGAGGGAGGTCAAGGCACCAGAGGTGGCTGCTGCTAGCGTTAGAACTAACCAGCCTGTGCATTTCAGTTTTGCCATGACCAGTGGTAGATGCCTGGGGGGAAATAGATAGAGCTGTCTGCATGTAGACGTAAAAGTCAGCTGGAAGTGATCCAGAAATACTGCTTACTCTTGCAGTTGTTCTCCTACACCTTTCCGTGCAAGAGATTCCTGGAACGGAGGGATGGAGATGATGACTTGTTATTTTCTGATCTTGCTAACCTGCAGTGTTCTTAATGGGAATAACTGGAAATGAAGAGGCTACTCAGGTGTAATGAGGTTTAACTAATGTAACCAATGTTTCAACTTGTTCTACTGCATGTTTGCTCTAAGGCTTGTTTACGTATTGTATAAGCCAAACTCGCCTGTCTCGTTAGGTGAGTGTGGTTAAAAGTCTGCAGAGCTAAGTGAAGTACTGTAATATCTTACATAGCATTAACAAAATATGCCCCTGTGGTATGACACATGGCATATGAAATCTATATGCTTTTGGGACACGCCTCATAATGGTGATAGGCTTTTTTTTTTTCAGATGGTGGGAAATCAAGCTTACTCAAAATGTATTGTAACTATCTTTAGCTAATCAAAGAAAAAAAAATCAAAGGCAGAGGGGCAGGGATCAGAGGCCCAAAGGTAAATGGAAACTGAAAACTCTCACCACTGGTCCTTGGGCTTGTTATGAAATGAGTTGGAAATGCTTGCATTGATGGACAGTTTGTATCCTGTGAGGTGATTTTTTTTTTTCTCCCCCAACTTCCCAAGTACAACGCCTTCTTGGGCTTTTGGTGAGCTTTTTGGGGTTCATCACAGGAGTATTTATGGTATTTTATATATTATCACTTCTCTGGTCAACTTCTTTCACTGAAAAGATCTAGTGTAAGAAGAATGTAGTAGTCACTCAGATAGCATTTTCAATACCAAGTAAAACTGTACCGGTCCACGTTTTTCCTCTAGGACTAAACTTAATGAGTTAATACTAAGCTAAACTTAGTAAAGAATTTTTCAAGTAAGCCACTTATTCAGAGCTACTGTAACTTGATCAGTATTTTGCTAAATACTTTTTGCTAATATGAAGTAAGTCTGGTTTTGAACCAAGTTCTGTAGTTAATCTTTTTTGCCAGTTTTGCTCATGAGAGCTGCTTCAGCTGTAGGATCTGGTCTGTTGTAAAAGCCTTTTGTGCTTAGAATTGCTTTTTGTGGTCCCTTGTTAATGCTAGCATGTAACGTCTGCATTTCTGTAAGAACCTGAAGAGTCTCCAACTTTCCAGGGTCCTATCAGAAGTGCTATCTAATGGAAATATTTCGTTATAACACATTGACATAAGGAACTTTCATAGAAAAGTTTATTTTGATAAAATATTTCATTTTAATGTCACAGTAAAAGTATTTTAACAAGAAAACAGATAATTCTTCGTAAGTCTAAAAATAAAGCTACACTGAAGCAAAAAACTTCCACATTATTTTTTCCTTTACACATTCCCCACTCTCCCAAAAAGTTGGAATGAAATGCAGCTCCATAATCTCAGGGTTTCCTGGTTTTTCTCTTTTGGTGGTCTTCCTAATATGTGTGGCACGGTTTGCGTAGTACAGACTATCTGAAGTTTTCTAGGGTAATGTAGATAGTAAGCATGTATTCATGTAAAGATGTGTTGTGGTTTGTATCTCAGTTCTCCAGTGTAGTTCTCTGACCTTAATCTGTGTTACTGGAAAGAGGTTTGTGCAAAACACTGGCTCCTAAGGCCATACAGGTGATTTTCATCTAGAAACGGTGGCTACAAGGGAAGATGTTGCCTTGTGTGAAGCTTCCCAGTAGTTTTTTTACTATATCCATTTTCAGTCCGAGTGTTTTGAGTGTCAGGCAAGAAACTGCAGTCTCCAGACTGCACTGGCATTAGCGTGCTGAGTTGCGTAGTAATGAGGGTCTGGCTTTTCCCCTGGGATCCAGATGTGAAAGTGAAGCCAATGAGGGTTTTGAAGCACTGCAAAGATGCTAGACATAGCATTTCTTTATTGTGCTGTGAAATTTCTTTATGGCTTAAAAATTTCTGCATGGTAGGGAAAGTTCCAGGTGGTAAATCAGTCTTGAAATTAAGGAGGTTGTAACTGGTAAACGTTTCTGTGGAATAGAACAGGTTTGTTTATCCAGCAAATGGGAGGTAGAAGAATGCCTTGCTGTTCTTACTGCCTTAAATCGAGAAGAAGGAGAAAAGAATCCAATAGTGTGAGCTGAGTGCACCATGGGTGAGTGGATGGCCTTGTATATTTACATTTGACTTATTATAGTGTAGTCATTCTTCTTCGTCTTCTAAAATTAGCAGAGCACAGCATAATTATAATACTTTCATGCTTCAGGATAACCTTTGCATTTCATTAGTTCATTGGTTCTTATTTATGCTACGTCAGTTCAGGAAGAAAAATGCTAAACTGGAATAACTTGTTTTGAAAGTTCAGTACAAGTGTGTGCTTTCTTCATCTCTAATTTTGTATCTCCCACCTCTTCCCTGAATGAGAAAGTCTGTTTGCCTTGTCTTCTATAGTAAATTGGAGACTTCACTGTGAAGCAGCATCAAAGCAGTTTATTTGCCTTCAAATACATGTATGTATTTGATTAGAAGTTGAGTTGACACCCCTTAAATCCTCCTTTCTTCCTCCTCCCCCACGCAAATATTTTTAGGACAAGATTTACTGGTAAAAATAGTAACAGGTTTGAGGCATCTTGCTTTTTCCTTAGCTCTGCTTTCCACTCTGCACTCAGGTTTGTAAATCTCAGTGAGGTGCAGTGGTGTTTGGACCCTGCCAGCTGATGTTGGGTCAGCAACATGGTGCTGTGCTGTGAGTAGCTGCTGGCCAACAGGCAGCTTGTCTCACATACGCCAGTGCAGGTGTTTCCCATAAGAAGTCGTGGCTTTCGGTGACTGTGTAGTACAGGGGTTTCTAACTATTTTGGGAGCTTTTCTGGAGGGACAAGTAGGCAATCTGGGGGCAGGTTCTTTTCCTCTACCCTAGCCCTATCCAGTGTGGGACTGATGGCTGCTCCCTCCCTCTCTCCCCCTGTCCAGGGACTCTGTGGGGCCACATCTTACCCTGGATATCATCACCTGAGCATTTGGCCCTACAGCCACTGTGTGTAGCAGCATGTGGCCAGCTGTCCAGGCCCACCCGGGTGTCCCTGCTTGGTGCTGGCATGATTTGCTTGCACGCCTTGCTGGGTCTCACTTGCAGCAGGCTTGTGCTTTGCTGCTTGGGAACCGCAGGCATGAAAGATGCCCGTGTTCCTATGGGAAGGGAGGCTTTGGTGTTTATCTGCCTGGAACACCACTTGAAAGGTAGCCGGCAAGGAATGCGCACTCTTTAAAGATCACAGTCTTGTAGTATTTTATGGATACTTTGAAAGGCAAAAGAGTGTTTGACGGGGTTAGCGGGCAAATAAATGTATGTGGCCCTGGGGCTTTTCACCCTGTTGTGCTAACATACCTTTCAGACAAAACCAGAAGGATGAGCTAGTCATATTCTGTTCCTTCTGTGACTTGTTGCAGAGACTGGAGTGAAAAATGAAACATTTGTGCTTCAGACCACTCTCAAGTGTACAACGCGTACTTCATCTTAGTGTCTTTCCTTTCCGTTGATGTTAATGGAAGTAACCTTTTTCGCCACCCATTTTTCTTGTTCACAGTCTTTTATGTGACCTTGCAGTGAAGTCATAAAAGCTTGAATCTTTGCTATCGCAATCCTTGCCATAGCAACATGCGTCATAGCCGTATAATTATTTATTTAATGGGTTTAATTATGAAAACTGGAAAAGGCACTTATGAAAACTGGATCAGGTAGGAAAAAAAAAGTAGTACTTTTTTTTAAAGGAAAAAAATACTTTGAAGGTAACTTGAGACAGGAATAAGTTAAGTTCTGGGGTGTTTGTTTTAAACTTTCTTCCCTTGCCTACCTTTTCTTCCTTTTTCATTGTTTTTTTTTTTGTCCGCTGTGCAAGAACTATGCAGCTGCTTCACTGACTTTTTTCCCCTTTGCCGACCTATAAATACACTTCCTCTGTCATGTTGTTTCCTAAGAGCTTTGCTTCCAGATAGCTTTGCTATTTAGAATTTTTCTTCATTGAATTTCATGTTCTCATGTAAGAAAAAGTAATTGGAAATCCTAAAAAACAAATGCTCTTTATTGCTCTTTAGATTTTAGATTGTCTGCAGCTTTCACTTCTCACATTGTAAAGTCAGCTTTGCTACTGACAATCATTCTCACAATAATCTACAGGAATAAAATTTGAAGTTTTTAAGACCATATGGACACTTGCATACTCACAGAGTAGAGAAGTTTTTTATAACTCAGTGCTGTGCTTTGGAAGTTCTCTTCATTTGTTTATTCACAGCATATATACACCAAAAGTTATGCAATCAGCAGTGTCTTGCAGGAGTACGCAGGTCATGGGTTCTGATCAACAGCTGAAAGCAATGGGTCCTTTTCCTTAATTCATGAGGGAAGAATGAAATGCGACAGCTGTATTGATTCCTCTTCAGACTCACTGATGTGTTGTGAATCTTTTGATTTAAAGCAATAGACAGCTCTGATGCAGTAGCAGAAAAATACCTGATGTTCTGGCAGAGTTGCCCTTTCCTGTATCTCTGCCTTCAGGCTGGGCTGGAGTCATGAATGAGAGTGGGAGCCAGTGGAGTGGTAGCATCAGAGCAGGTCTTGGCAGCTTAAGATTTTATAGACATTCTTGCTACAACTACATTACAGGCTGGTTGCGAAATAAGACTTGGTGACAGAGCAGTGAATTGTTAATCCAGGATGGGGCTAGAATTTCAGATTTGTGAACTTTTTGGCACGGAGTTAAGGGTGGGGTTTTGGAAGGAATTTCACGAGTTGGTTTGTGATATAAAATGCGAAGACTTTAAACTGCACAACTCAAAAACTACCTTGGAAAAATTTTATTTCTCTTCTGTTGAAGTTATTACTTGACTCAGAAGCCTTCATTAGTGAATGTTCCTGCTCAGGCCCGATGCATGGAAGCAGAATTTTATTTTTTTGTTGTGTGTTTGGGCAATGCTGAAATGTGAAACCTTTCCTGTTAGCACGCGTTGGCTGCCTTAATCACTTCTTTGGTACTTTCTTCCTCTCTGTGTAGGAAGAGGGGACATCCACTTTCCTGTTGTATGTAGGGAGCTTGATGGGACATGATAGTTTTTCCTTGGGAAATTCCATTTTGTATTCCCCAGATGTGATGCAAAGCTGTGTATACGACCAGCAGATTGATAACTATGTTGGGAGAGAAGTTTTGAGCTAGTTTTTCCACCTCTCATTCCTGTTGTATTTAATCTGTCTGCCTGTGAAATCCAGTCTTTTGGAACTGCAATACTTAGGAAAGAGTTGCTTAGTCTTGTGGCATCACTGTTCACTAGAGGAATCAGCACCACCCTTTTCGGTTAAAGAACGACAACAACAAAAAAGTAGCTGTACAAGTAGACCATGGATTGGTGAGCACTTGTTGCTGAAAATGCCATGTCAGTGGCATACTGCTTTATGTGCCTCTGCAAACCATCCTGGGACCACTGTGCTTGTCTCCTGGATTACAATAGAGGAGATGCAGAAGTACAGTTACAGAGCTTTGTGAGATGCCAGTCTAGACTTAGCAGTGGTCCAGTCAAGTTGACAATATTATCATAAAATCACAAAATGGTTTGGGTTGGAAGGGACCTTACAGCTAATCCAGTTCCAACCCCTTGCCATGGGCAGGGACACCTCCCACCAGACCAGGTTGCTCAAAGCCCCATCCAGCCTGGCCTTGAACACCTCCAGGGATGGGGCATCCACAGCTTCTCTGGGCATAATTGTGCAAGTGCCTTCAAAGAAAAAGCAATATGAAATTAAAAGTGCTAATGCAATGGTGCACAGAAGTATGCACAGACTTGACATCTCTCTGTGTCTGTTTTTACTTAAACTAATAGTATTTAGTCAAGCATCCGAAACCTGGAGGAAGAGTTGAAGTGGAAAGTCATCAATTAAAAGTGACAGGAGAACTCGTGTTTGAAATCACTACACTGTCTTGTCAAATTAGATATGCAAGAACTATATAAAGTCTTCTGCAGCACTTTGTAGGTTTTGTCACAGTTGCTGAGGAACTGTTGACGTCTTGGTGGTGGCTGGCAAGCATCTTCAGATGCATCCCTGTTTGGTTGAACTTTGAGGGCTCAAAAAATTGTAATTTGAGTCCAATATAGCCTTTGCATTTGGAAAGGCAGATGGAGCGTACGTTCTTCTGAAGTTTCTCTTCCCTTTTCTGGAACAAAGTGGTCCTTCCATAAGTCTGCCACCACCTGGAGTTTGTGGTTGCTATGGGTGCATGTGTGTTTGTGAATTTTTTGTCTGCAGCAGCAGTGTGGCTCGTCCGTGGTGGAGCTCTTTGCTGTCTTACTGAGTGACACTTTAAGAAAAATGGTTTTGTACAACAAGAATTGCTACATCTTTACAGGCTGACTACTTTCTCTGCTGCTGCTCATCTCTGCTGGGTGCCTTCTCTCCTGACTTGATGAATGTGTCTCATTTAGGTAGCGGCTTTTCTTTTTTTGTGGGGGGGAAAGCTCAGGGAATACAGAAACTTGGAGAGTAGCTGACCTGTAACAGCAGAACGGGCTGTATTGGAGTGCAGAGGTGGTTTACTGGGAGCTTTACAAGTGAACCTACACCTGGTAAGAAGGGAGTGGCGGGAATAACTTGCACCTAAGAAAACAAACAAACAAAAAGGAATAGGAGAATTCTGTAATGGTACGACCTCTTCCACTTGCCTAAGGCAAGGTCACTAAATTAACCTTTTGCTTCTGGAAAGCTTTCACTTGTGTTATAGGGCTTCCCACACCAGTAACTACTGAAAAATTCCTATTTATTCTTTCATGTTCTTTTTTTACTTGCCTGTATTCTGACAATTCAACCTTGTTTCTTCTGAGGAAGATCAGATGTTCTTTTAACATTGCAGCAAAACTGTACCACTTAACCATGTTTTGATGCATAATGTAATCAGCTTGATTGCTTTTTAATATGTCATTCAGACCTACAGTTACTGTCAGCTGGGCTGAATAGGTTCTCTTGGGGAATTTCTGTAATGTATTCTGGTGGATAACAGCACCTGATGGTATTTTTTTTTTTGAGGCTAAATCTGTGTCCCAGGAGTAAATGGTGATGTTACTGTGGAAAGCTGAAGCGAGTTGTGGAAGAGGTGCTGGATTCTTTGTCTTCCCTTACTGCAGTGGGGAGGGAAGGGCTAAAAAGAGCCAAGGTCCTCTGTTCCTCATGTACCGGACAGCCTAGCTGCACTGGCATACGACAGGCGTAACTTAGGCTGTGCCCATCCCTGGTGCAGTCTTTCATCAGGTGGAAGAGCTGAAGGGAGGTGAAGTGGCAGCTTGGAGCTGTGCTAGTAGGAAGTCTTCCTCCTTGGTTATCAGTTTTGCATGGCTCATCATGGTTTGATCACTGAAAATCTAGTACTGAGTTTGTAACAGCTTTAAATGCTGTCCTGTTTGTTTTGCAAATCATAGTGCCAGGCTGCATTAAGAGACAGTTTACTTTTTCAAGTGTTTTGTTCTTAAAAAGCTTTGAGTGTATGAGGTGTGAAAATAACGCAAGCATGTGGTTGTGCTTTTTCTTCCCTGCCTGATTGTGGTGCTGTATCAGCTTGAATGTGAATATGATCTCACTAAAGGATCAGCTGGTTGAATGTGGGACCTCTTAATGTTATGCATTCCTGATTACTCAAACCTGTCTAGTTTGTAACTAATTAAGTTTTTTTTCAATTTTCTTATTGGTATGTGATGGTCCTAGAAGATACAGGTGACTCCTTTTTTCTTCATTAAAAGGAAGCATAAAAAAATCCACGTGGGCTCATTGTATGTTTGGGAAGTACATAGATAAGAATTTACACTTGGCTTTTTCATGTGTTTGCTTACTTAAGCACACTGCTACTCAGTGATCATTCTCTTAACAGCAGTGTGCTTTACTTTGAACTTCTAAGTAGTGATGCTCAGCTGCAGCTTGCATTAGTGAAAAATGGTGGGTAGCCATTTTGTGTATACTGTAAGAATTTTTCCTGAGATAATGAGGTACCTGTGAAGTGTCCTTAAGGAAGACAAGTTCTCTGCATGGGAGTATGAGGAAGGATTAAAAGTGAGACAGTCAGTGATCCCCCTTTACTCTTTCTGAAGAAAGAAGGCTTTCCAAGTAACATTGACTAAATTATTAGGAAGGGTTCAAGATAGGAGAATATTGGTGAAAACGAGACTGATAGCTCACCTCTTCAGGTCGATTCTGCACTGCAGGCAGCTTTTTATTTTGTGTAACATAGAAGATAGTGATTTCTTATTGTCACATCTGCTTCTCTGTTCTTTCATCCTCCCCTCTTTTTTTCTTCAGAAAATTTCTTGGCGAGGCTATCGATGCAAATTTGACCTTTAAGTTTTTGACTGAGCAGCTCGTGTTTCAGGAAATAGTTGAGAATGTGCTAGATAATTTATTGCAGGAATTCGGTGCGTTTTTATCGTGCTTTGAAGCTGTCAAGGCCATGTAAAAAATCCATGCCTTTCATCTTACCGTACACTATGGAGGCATAGGTCCTGCTCACAGCTCACTGGTGGGGGGTGCTCATTGCTGTGGCTGCTGCACCTTGACGTGCTTCAGTCATTGGGTTGTGGGCAGGGTGATGCCTGGACATTGAGAACCACCTGGTGGGCAGGGGGCACGTACATGGCCATGGATTTTGTTCTGAGCCAGGTTGAGGTCTGCCTCAGGTGGTACACCAGTGCTGGGAAAGCTCCAGGGCTGACGCTATATGAGGCTGGGGGCTTCCAGCTCTCTGGTAGTGGCAGTGGCAGGCCCGAGTTGACTCCGTGGCCCACTCCATGTTCTCCCGCTGTCCCCTGTGCATTGCGTCTGTGAACATGGAGCAGCTGAAGACACTGAGCTGGCCATGGGCCAGCCTGAGCTGTGTATGTAGTGTGTGTGGAGAGCACCCCAACCAGCAGTGGAGGTGAGTCGGAGGGAGAGGGGCAGCGACAGGGGAGGTGCGTTGGGTCCTTTTGTCCTGCCTGTCTCAGCATAGCCAAGTCCCACTTGTGCACTTGCTGTCTCCTTTCTTCTCCTGACTAGCCTTGCTTTCTATCCCACTGGGGTAATTTTACTTTGTTTCTGGTTAGACAAACCGACGCTGTTTTGTAAGCTAATGGTCTGTCTCCATTAAGTCATTAAGTAACCGTGTTTCGTTGATGAAAGTCTAGTTCAACAGACTTGGCGTTTAAGGTCAGTAGACTATCTGTGTAATAAGTGCAGGTGTGCAGTCATGAGTGTACCATGCAAGCCAGTTTTGTTTAAATCATATGTTCTTTTGCACATGATAATAACTGGTAGAATAGAAATACCAGCAAGGTTCATCTTGAAAGCTTTTGTATTTACCTTCCATTTCTTTTCAAATGCTGCAGCCAAGCATTTTGTCTAAATTACAGAAGTTAGTTAAGTAATAGTGAAAAACCATGTGAAAACTGAGATCATCTTGACAGAAATTCTGTCATAATTTGATAATCCATTTCACATACTTATTACTTGCTATTTCTTTCTGCTTGTCATCTCAGGTTTTTATTTGGATGTCCAGACGTTAAATGTGGTGAGAAGGAAACCCTAACTGGATTTATTATGTTCAATATGCTTTTCCTTGAAAGAGTGTTGGTCAATTTTGAAAGAGCTGTTTTTCATAATCTTGTATGAGCTCTCCTCAAGTGTGTAATAATAACAAAAGGAAGAATGTTTGAAAACATACCACATAAAGTTAGGGGAAAAAAAAAACAATGAGTTGTACCTCTTCAAAACATGAAGGGGAAAAAAAATCCTGTTAGGGTTTTGCTAATAATCAAGGTTCTCATAACTATTGGAAAAAAACAAACAGTTGAAAGACAGTCCTTGCTGCTAAGGTATCTTCTAAATCTCTGTGATAGTGCAGCAATCTGTGTTTGTTTAAATTTGTGACTACTAGTTTACTAAGGCTGTTGCAAAACTTTTTGTTTATTGTTAGTGCATTAGATAGAAGTATCTGATAAGTGATTCACTCCATGTTTTTAAGAAAAAACTCTGGGATAGGCAAAGAGAAAAGAAGGCAAGTGTGTTTTGGAGATATGTATTACCCCTTCCGTGAAGAGCAAGCTTTGTGTTTTCCTCATGCTGTACTGCTGCACCTGTGTTAAAGAAACCATTGGGAGTTAATGTGTTGTCCAAAGATACCTGGTTTGAAAGATCTCCTAAAGAATAAAAGTAAAACTAACCTTGCCTGCTGTCACACTCTAGTTACTGGTATTCCCATTCTGAAAATAAGTGCAGCTATTGCAATGTGTCTGCTTTTAGGAGTGCTCATACTGATTTTGCTTTAAAGCAGGAACTTCTCACTGAGTACACCTTCAAATTCACTGAAAAAATTACATAGCAATAACACTCATGCAAAAGGCTGGCTGATTTTTGTAGTAATTGCAGACCTTTGGGTATGTGATCATCAGGCTGGGGCCTGAGATACTGTGTGGTTTGTGTGAATTCCTGTATTTTATATTTGCAGTCTTCACCTGTAACTGTCTGCTTTCCTGTAAGGTATGAAAAAACTACTTTCCTTTGGCTGCATTTAACTATCCAGTCAAAAGGGTAGGAGAAGAATTTGAAGGTATATTCTGAGCAGCAGAATTCCATCAAGGTTGGTGTGAAATATAACGAGGCTTTCTCATTCAGGTGTAAGGATCTGATATTAAGATTAAATGAGAACGTCTGCAGAGAGGTGAAATAGTTTCCAGTCACTTATTTCAGTGTGAGTTATTCAGACTTTCTGTATGCTTAATAAAAGGGAAATAGAGTATTAAGTGTCAAAGCAGAGAGGGAACTGGGGAGATAGCAAGGCATTTCTTCACCTGCTCTCTGTCAAATCAGATACCATAAAATTGAGTGAGCTCTCTTGTGGTTTTAAACATTTTCTGTGTCCCCATTTCTCCTTGTGTATATATATTTTGTTAATACAATAGTTCTAGGAGTGCCAGAAGTGTCCCTTATGCTTTATTACAGGTAGTGTATGTATTCTTGGTGTAAATCCCAACCTTAAACCTTTACCCCAATATGGATTTGTCATGAACAAAAAAATTGTTGATACTCTGTTCTTATCCATAGTTTTTAGGTGATTATTTTTAGTTCTGAGATTATAATTTCCTGTTAACATTTACATAATTCCTGTTGAACCATTGCTTCTCATTCTGTAATGATCTAAGGACAAAGTAAAAATGGGGTGTGACAGGAATCGGTGCTTTCTCTTCACGGATCAGTGCTTTCTCCTCATATTGACTCCTTTAAATTGTTTGATTTACAAACTTGGTTTTATTCCACTTAAATAGTGTTAGAGTGATGAGATGGATTCTGTCTCCCCTCATGTACCCCTGGTAAATAAGATAGATGTGTGTTTCCTGGCGATTGAAGTGAGGCAATTAGCTAATACTGTGATAGGTGGGAAATATCTATCCAAATGCTGGAGTTGTTTGTTTGGACTGTATGTGACTTTCTGTCATCACTGTTGATATTCAACATAGGCAAAACCCAAAACCAATATGGTAGCTCAGATTTTGCCTGGCAATTTTGGGGGATTTCTGAGAAGCTCAGTGCTTAGTTTGTTCTTGGAGCTACTGCTGCTATTGCTGGGCTGTTGGTTGTCTGAAAATGGACCAAGTTCATGGTGTAAGTAGTTGTTTATCACCAGAAAATTAGAATTTGCAGGTGTGGGCAACATGTCTTTGAAATTTTCATGCTGCTCTTTGGACCTGCAGATGATAGCAAGAATAGTCCTGCATTCAGAGGATATTTCAGGAAAATTTCTTGCATGTGACAAACAGGAAAGAGCAGTGTATAAAACAGTCGTTAGCAAGTTTTTGCATATGCGATGCTCCACAAAAAGCTATCTGTATTAAATGTAAGAAACTTATCCAAAAAGAAGCTTTACTATCTGGGACAATCCACTTAGGGAACTGCTTGTTGTCCTGCACAGAAGGGGAGAGAGATTTTAAAAACTGACAAGGCAAAAAGTGACTTTTTTTTTTAAAAATGACATTTTAAAAGGAGTTGGTTAGTTGAGTATCGTAACAGGAAGTGTGTTCTGTTCTTGCTCAGAAGAGAATCCGTAACTTTGTACCTGGCTCTATTTTTCCATTTGAACTACTCTTTATTTTGTCAAGACCCAGACTAACTGGCAAAAAGAAATTGTACTCTACTCTCACTAGCTACGCTAACATCCTCAGCAGCATTATGAATCAGTCAGTGTAGCTGTTTTAATTAGTTCTTCACTAATACTAGAGGACAACCCCCAGAAACTGCTTTAATTTGGATTATTTAACTGTTAGCATTGGGTCTGACAAAAACAATTGTCCTTATTAACATGAAACTGAGATTATATTAATTCTGTTCTTTGGAAAGAATTAAAATTTCTTTCTAATAAGATGCTACTGTGCAATTTTATTCCTTAATAACTTTTACTTTACTCTTCAAGTACTTTTTTTGCATTGGAGCCTCAGCTGGGCTTCAAATCAATAACCATACAGTTAAAGTTCATCAGCTTTAGTCCATGAAACTTATTCTGATCGTTTTTTTTCTGGATAGTTGGGACTGTGAGATCAATTTTTTCCCGTGGCATAGCATGCAGGTGATAATGGTCTTAATGAGGGGATCATGAACTGAGGCAGTTGCTAGAAGTAAATAATTTTCTTCTGTAAATGACAGTCACAGTACCAAAGCACACCAAGAACAGTTGTAATCAAAAAGAAACACATCTAACAGTTGAAAATCAGAGCATCACATCTTGATGACATCTTTTATTTTCTTTATGGAAGAAACATCATCAGCATCTTCTTGAACTTAACTTATTCACTTGTTTTTGCAAATTGGTAGCAGAAGACTTCTAAGATTCCTTTGACTTCAAGATGTAGGCCACAGCTAATTTGCAAGCTCCTTCATTTGAAGCTTCTTCATTAGAGATAATGCATAATCATGGTTAATGACAGTATTTATTATAATAGTGTATAGTCTGGAGCAGCTTCAAGTAGTGATTTGTTACTCAATTCTGCTAAATAATGAAGTTGTTCCAGCAATCACCCTGTCCATCACTGTTTCTTACAAGAACACCCTGTATTGGAATATGTTTGTCTGCCTTTACGTACATGCAGTGGTATATCTATAACTTGATCCTTTCTTCAGCACACAAGATGCCTACATGAT
Organism: Cygnus olor; assembly: GCF_009769625.2. Taxonomy (NCBI): domain Eukaryota; kingdom Metazoa; phylum Chordata; class Aves; order Anseriformes; family Anatidae; genus Cygnus; species Cygnus olor. The sequence goes on along the minus strand of NC_049172.1, from coordinate 36,171,928 downwards.
CCAAGCTGTCATCCCATTCCCTGACTACTACTAGAAACAATTCAACTGCTGAATGTTCTCTGAAGCCTGTCAGAGAATAGGAGAGTTCTTAGAAAGACTGCAGTGGTTCAGTCTTTCAGGACCTGTAAATCTGAGGCAACATTTTTGACGTATTTTCCTTTACAAAACATAGTACTTGTCTGCAAGTAAGACTAACCTTAGGCTTGTGTGACTCTGTAATGGCAAAACTTACTGCACAGAATTTAGGCACCTCTCTTACTGCACACACCCCAAGCATTACTAGTGTTTTGTTCAGTTTACATCATTATTTTATGTAGATAAAACAACTTACTTTTTATAAGTATAATTTAATAAGCATTTACACAATGTAGTTTAGCGTGGATGACCCTTAATCACTTGTGATTCAACTTATTGCATGAGCAAATTTTACAGTAGCTATTTTATCAAAAAAACAGAAATGCAACTTTTAAGTTAGAGCATATGTTAGCACAACTGAATAATTCAGACAACTGTGCGTCATATTGAGCAATGCTGGGAGGACAGTTGATTGCAGGAAGTCTAAAAATACTTTGTATAAGTTCATTGCCTCATGCACACTTGAAGTGGCTAGAAACTCAAATGTGTGCTTGTTAGTGTCCTACAGCTTGAAATTCCGGGACTTGGATGGAACATAGAGCCCCTGTAGAAAAACTAGTGAAATCTTGAATTTGTGTGTGCAGAATAATGTGCTTATGCAGTAAGCTTTCTTGTCCTGTGCAAAATTATTATGGGTTGTCCTTCCCCCTTGTAAACATCTGGAATTGTGATAATTCTCTACATCACCTTGGGGGGGAGGGAGGACGGACAAATAAACAGGACATTACATTTTCAGGAAATCAGTTGTTCTACTTCTTTCAAAATACATCTGCAAGCTCATGTACACCCATGCACAACTTGTACGAGATTCTTGAAGGATGAGCAAGCATTGTTTTTCTGAAGGTCTTAAGCCATGCCTCTGATGTATAAATGAGAGCAAAAGAAATACACTGGCGTTCCTTTCTAAGACAATTATGACGACAAAGTAGCCAAGATAGATGTACAGAGAGCTTTTGTAAAATGGCTTTTGAGAACTGCGGCACTGGATGGGTGTTTAGGACATGGTGCGGTGTGTCTCCCACCAGAGCTGGAATGGGCACCAAGCTGGTCATGTGCAGGCAGGGCTTTGCACAGACGTGCATCATGTCTTGCTGCTTGCTGATGCTTTGGGTCTTTCTTGGGGCTCATTGAGTATCCTCCTTCTTCCAGATCAGGTTTTTCCATAATACTTTGCACCTGGAGGAGCTAGCCAGTACTTCCTTCTCTTCCATAAAACCCACTGTGCTTTGTGAAGTATTTCACGTGTGCTTCTAGTCCAGTTAAATTGAAACTGCTCAGTTTTGCTTTTTGACTGTAAATTTTTGCTGTAAGATCTCACATAGCTTCAGGAATGGCCTAATACAGTGACTACTTGGTAGTCTTGAAACAGTGTCTGAAATCACTTTACCAAATGTCATTCGCATATAATTATACAATCATGTAATTTCTGATGTGTGCATATCATATCACTGTGTGATAATGTAGAACAGAAATTAGGGGCAGGAGGCAGAGTCCAAAAAAGATATTATCCTTTATTTTCAGACCTAAATCCCCACTACCGAGATCGGAAGATAGCACCGGTCGCATATTAGCAACATCTTGGGCCTAGGGTTCATTCTGCTCGAGCTCTGCTGCTTCTGCAGACTTGTCTAGGCCAGCTTTTTATTTTGACTGTTAGTAAGACAACGCCCTGGAGCTGGTTACCCTTCAGATGGTCTGTCCTCTGATAAAAATTGTTCGCTGCTCTCCTGTCTGAAAAGCCGTCGGGAGCAGTATCAGTGGAAGCCATCGGGCTTACCTTGTCCTGAGCTGTTTGGATACAGTGCGTTTATCATTCTCTGTATGGATGTGTATCTTGTCTAGCACTACTCACTTGGGTTTTTCAGTATATTAGACAGGAACAGCCAGGGCAGGCTGAGATATGCCTTTTTACAGACGTGGTCTCGGCGGTGCCATACAGCACATATGTTGAGGTTTGTGGTTCTGAGCTATATCCATTGTAAATCCTGTAAGTGAGGTTTGAAAGCACGTTGGCCTAAGGAGCATCTGCACTTTCCCAGGACAGACTCTTTTAAATATGCAAAAATACAAAAACACCCAAACAACCCCAATCCCATATGCAGTGTGGTCAAATGTCCATCTCCAGAAGCGTTTTCTCATCTTTAAAGTTTTCTGTGGGTGTAAATTCCAGTACAGCTTCACACTCTGCTTCATCATAATGGAGTCAGAAAGAAATTACTGTCAGGTGGGAAGATCTTTCTTAAAACCTTCTTTCAACATTTGTGTCTATTGCAATGTGTTGGTTAGAAGTGTGGAGCAATCTGTAGATTTTGACCAACAAGAAATGTGTCAGAAATTGCATGTTTTTATGACCCAAAATAACTTGTCAGACATTAAGCATTATTATAGTCGTATATAGTAAGCTTGAGATGATAATTTCTTGGTATATGGCAGTAATTGCAAAATCTTTCTGAAACTGCAGTTCAGTCTGCATGTTTCTATTTCCTGTGATCATGTGCTGCAAATCAGTTTCTTCCTGTCTTTTGCTCTGTCTCATTCATTGGTCGCTTACATGCTTGTGGAGTTTCAATATGCTTATAGAATACCTCTCACTAGGAAAAATACTCTGGGAACTAGGAGTTCAATAAAAATTAACTTAGAAATTGGATGAACGTTACTTTTTTCTATGAAAAAGGTGACTGGTAGTTTCGTCTTAGTCTGTTTCTGAATGATAAGTTGTGTGCATAAGTTCTTAGCTACTGATTTCTTCCTCTAATTCCACACGCTCAGGAAAAATGAACAGAAAAGTGAGTAATGGCACCTCTCTTGAATGATACAATCTTGTTCTAATTTCTAAAAATATCTTACAAAATGTAAATGATCAGGAAGGATTACTAAATGGCAGTCTAAATCTTGCCTGTCTTTAGAAAGTGGTGACTTAAAAAATAGGTGTGGGGGGGAAATCCCACCCCTGAACTTAAGTTCAATAAACCTTTTCCGATTTTCTTTTCCTTTTTTTTCCAGAGCAATATATTTTTCTTCTTTTTTATCCTCTGAGCACACTTGATGATTCACCGTTGTATTACCTATAAGAACAAGTGCTTGAGCATCTGTGTGACGCATGGACTCGGTTTAGTCAGCAAGTACTCGCTTGAAAGCGTGTGCCTTTTGACTGTGAATAACAAATATTGTGGGAAAATAATGGTACTGCTGATAACTGAATTGCAGAAAGCCGTTGAAGTTTTCTCTGTTATTAGAAATGAAGTCTCGCATCGCTACGCGGCTGTGCTTCCCTAAGCTTTATGTGACTTTTCTACCTGGGCTTTGAATTCTGTTTATCTAAATGATAGTTTCACAGAATATCAGCCAGAGGCATAGAGCAAACTTGGGATGCATGAGGAAACAAACGTAATAAGAATTTGATCTCTCTGTGGTACTTCTTCCATGCTGAGGGTGCAACTTATACTTTTCTTACTTTTCATTTAATTAGCATTTCAGATCTCTATGGAAATTAACATAATAACCTAAGTTACCTTATTACAGATAGACTAGACTGTCCAAGTTCTAGGTTGCCTATGGTATTATTATAGTACCTTCTTAATTTAATCACGTTTAAGCTGGTTGTGTTTATGATCTATCTAATCTGGACATCTGTTGTAAGTTGAGTGTGTGTGAGAAAAGGACTGAAAATGAGACACTTACTGGATCATGTTTAAGGAAGATGTCCTCCCCTGTGGTTCAACTCTTTTAGTAGCTACACTGAGAAACCCTTAAAATACTTCAGTATTTTTCAATAGGAAGTGTATATGGGAGATGGGAAGGAACATTTTGGTTTCAGAAGGTTGCTAGAAGACTTGATGAATATTGTTCAGATTTGGAAGCAATATTAAGTTGCTGAGTGGGACAATTAAATATTTAGATCTATTAAAAAAATAAAAAAGACCCTTGTGCATTGCCAGTGTTCCACTTACCAGTGTTGTGATTACTGTCATGAACTTCATGTCGAAGTGTATAAAGTTGTCTTACAATAGTTTGGTTCTTATAAAGAGTACGTTGCTCTTTCTAGGTAGATTTCAGTGCTGTGCTTAGGAAAACAAAAGCAGAAAAGAGAAAAAAAGCTGTCAAAATGGCTAGTGGCAGAATAACAATACTGTTTTTAAGGTCAGTATTAAGTGGAGTAAAACATTTGGTATTTTTTTCTTACTCCTTTGAAGCTGATAGAAGTCAAATGAATTTTCCCTCACTGCTATCTTGTCTCCTTATTGTCATTGGAGTTATTTTGTTGGGATGGTGGAGTAAGCAATTCTGATTTGTAGTTAGACATCTGTTTGCAAAGTTACATTGCTACACAGGGAGAGATCAGGCTGTGTAGCAGCTTGTCTACCTACCTTGCTATTTCAACTGTATTCTTTGTTAGGGGAGGTTCACAGATTATTGAAAATAGCTTCCTAAATAGTAAATTACTTTATTGTTTTCAGAATGCTCTTGCTCAATAGCTGATGTTTCAAATCACAGAGGATTCTAAGGTCTTTGCTTATGCAAACTGTCCTTTGGCTGTGCAGTTGTGGGGAAAAATAAATTTCAAACAGTTAACAAAACTCAATGCTTGACAGCTGCTTGATTATATATTCACAGAATTACTGAGATTGGAAGGGACCTCTGGAGATGTAGTCCAACCCCCCTGCTCAGAGCAGGGTCAGCTAGAGCAAGTTGTTCATGGCCATGTCCATTTCGTTGAGCATCTCCAAGGACAGAGCCCTCTGTGCAACCTGATTCAGTGTTCAGTCAACCTCACGATGAAGTTTTTTGATATGTTTACAAGGAATTACTTGTACTTTAGTTTGTGCCTGTGGCCTCTTGTTGGACTCCACTGTCTTTGCTTCCAACCGCCAGGTATTTATTACACCTTGATAATATCACTTTCTTCTCTAGGCTAAACAGGCTTCTGAGAGCCTTCCCTGGAGAGCTGCTTTTGGGCTGGCTGGTCGCCATTCTGCATTGATGCCTGGCTTATTCCTCCCAGGTGTGGGACTTTGTATTTCCCGTAGCTGAGCTCCATGAGATTCTCCTTGGCCCATTTTTCCAGTCTGTTGAGGTCCCTCTGAGTGGCAGCATGGCCTTCTGGTGTATCAGTTGCTCCTCTTGGTTTCATATTGTCTGTGAACCTGCTGAGGGTGTGTTCTGTCCCATCATTAGTGAAGGTCCGGAACTGTATTGGCCCCAGCATTGACCCTTGGGGTACACCACCAGTAACTGACCTCCACCTTGAGTTTGTGCTGCAGATCACAAGCCTGGAAGTACATCCACTGCAGTCCACTTTGCTGTCCACTTATTTAGCCGATGTTTCACTGTGTTCCTCTCTGAGGATGCCATGGGACATAGTGCTGAAAGCATTCCTGAAGTCAAGATAAGGGAAATCCACTGCTCGTTCATCCACCAAGCCATTTATTTCATCAGGCTAGTGAGGTGTGTTTTTTCCTTTCACAAATCCACGCTGTCTACTCTCAATTACTGTCTTGGCCTTATTTGTTTGGAAGTGATTTCCAGGGTTATTTGCTTCATCAAGGTAAGGCTGACCCATCTGTAGTTCACCAGATCCACGTCCTTACCCTTCCTGAAGACAGCAGTGACTTGCTTTCTGGAGGTGTTCAACGCCAGGTTGGATGAGACCCTGGGCAACCTGGTCCAGTGGGAGGTGTCTCTGCCTGTGGCAGGAGGATTGGAATTAGATGATCTTTAATGACCCTTGCAACCCAAACCATTTTATGTATGTATTTCATGTATTTTTATTTTATCTATGTAAAGCCAGAGGAGAAAATCTAGATGCTTTTAACAATGACGTGTTTTATAAGGAATGTTAAATGCGACTAGGTTACCTTTTTGTAGTATATCCTCCATTTAAAAAAAAAAAAAGTTGTCTCAGGACTCTTCCCCTACTGAACAAATCCTTGCTTCAGTTGGCACGTGTGAATGAGTAGTCTTTTGATCTTGTTATCCAGTCATTGTGCTGACTTTACTTTTTTATGTTCGTGTTTTACATGAGTATCATGCCAGTGCATTGAGAAGCTTTCAGAAGAATTGAGGGATTTTACTTGGTCCAGCAAAGTGGGCTGATAGCAACAGGGTTGTAAAGGCTTAAGGCTGCTTCATACTAGGTCTTCAGCAGTTTCTTCGTTACTGTTGAGATTGTTGCTTTTTACAGTTGTCAAGTTTTAGGAGGTTCTGTGTATTTCTAGCCTAACTACTGTAAGATCATAGCTTTGTGTACTGTCTGGTCTCCTTTATTTCACTTCATTCCTTTGCCCTTACTTAAAGTAGCTAATAGCAAAAGGGTACTTCAGGGAAGGTGGTTTGTGGTCTAGGGGGCTGTGCATTAGAGGCCCCAGTCAGGTCTAGATATGTTAGTTGCCTTCAGGAAAGGAAATCACATTGTTAACTGTGTCTTAATATCTGTGCTTACGCTTGTGTGTTTTTTCTTGCATTGATTAAAGATGTGTATAAATTCTGGTAATGCTGATATTTTGGGGTATTTTGGGGAAAAAGAAAGGGGGCGATGCCAGTGTGATAAGGTAGCACTGTGTAATTTAAAACATACATCTTAGATTTCTGCCCATGAATCTTGTGCTTCTTTGGACAAGGTACTTAATCTCTCTTGTATGAAATGCAGTTACTAGAGGGGCTTGTTTTGTTTGTCTTGCAAGCTATGTAGTGTGGCTAGCTTTTTTTTTTTTAACTGCATGAGCAACAACTGGATCACCTTGTTGCCTAGAAAGACATTAGAACTCAGGGCTATTTTTTCCCATGAAACTGAAGAACAAAATATAGGCTAAGCTTAGTTTTAATAATTATTTCTTCTCATTAGCCTCATCTGTGAAATAGAACAAGTTTTATTTGTTCAGATGTTATGTTACTTAGAGGTTGGCTGTTTCTTGATTTGGTAAGTGAATGGCATTAATTACTGTACCATTTTCATACTGGTAGTAGTAGAACAGCCAGTGTATTGGGCTGTATGGTGTCCATTTGATGCGTTGAAGCTTGCATTTGGGGGAAATATAGCTACTGATACCATTCTATCAAGCTCGATAAATTTCACATCAGAAAATTATAAGCTGTGAACATATAAACTGCTATATCTGAGCTTCATGTTCTCTATATAGGAGCTGTTGTACTTGGCTATGATTGAGTATAGAATATACATAAAATTTCAAACTGGACCATAGCTCATAACCTGTTGAATATAAATGGCATTAATGTTATGATTTGATCTATCAGTGTTTTCTGATAGCTTAGGTAAAACCTGGATCACAGTTTTTTAATCCTGTGGGTGTTGCTGCAGTGAGGTAGAAACTTCACAGTTCTGGTTTCTGTGCATGGCAGTCATCTAGTTGTAGGGGTGATATCAGAGTAAGCTGATTAGCATGATTGATACTGCATGTCAGGGCACTGGCGTAATGGGCTACCATTGAGACTGCTTTGTGAAACCACACGCAGATGAGGTAATCTCATTAGATGATTAAAACCTTCATTGAATCTGCAAGATTGCAGAGCTTTCAGTTGTATTGCAGTTGGGAACTGATACTAAGTGAGCGTAGCGTTCTCCTCGAGTGATGCTGAGATGGAGATGTTCCTGGGTTTTTCTCCTGGATGAGTCGCCGCAACCTGGATAAAAGCCGATGCGGGATCTGGCTGTGTTTTCAAGTAAGATTCGGGGTGATGGAATTATTTTTCTTTCATAGTCAGCATCTGCCTTGTTAGTTGACTTTTTATCATGCTTTGCTGTTCTTTGTGAAATTCTGTAGCATTAGTGTTAAAATTATGTGTTTCTGCTTTATGTAGCTTCCTGTGCCCGTATACCAAGGGGGAATATTAAGGGTTACGTTGCTGGCAGAAGCAGTTACGGCTTTTATCAAGTAACTTTTTTTTTGTTTAGATTTCCGTGAAGGTTGACTTTGACTTGGCCCAGGAAGAGGTTGGGTGTAAATGGCACTCCTTGTCCTGTTTACAAATAGTATGGCAGGTAGCGCATGCACGTGCTAGAACAGGTGCTATACAGAAATCCCATTTGACTGGGTCATACGCTATGAGTTAAGGAGCTCATCGAAGGATGTTGGATTTAAAGTGCAAAGTAGTGTATTTGATTGGTCATATACTTAAGCTCCCTTTTTGCTAGCAAGCTAAAAGGGAAAAACAAAAGCTTCCAATTCTGGGACTCCATTGTTACAGTATTCATAATGCAGGTCTTTAGGAAGACAGATTACTGGCACTGGCAATAACTGCTCTAGCTGTACGGCTGAATTGTTGTATATTAAAGATTAGCCCAGTAATCTGCTTGGGGAGGTGGGGGAGCAACAACATTTCAAACTGGCATTGCATGTTGTGAGCAGTTGGTCCATTCTGTTGCCTAGAGAAAATACTGTGTGACACTAATATGCATGTGTGCACATCTAGTGAGACAACAAGCAGCACAAATTCTATTTTGGCAAGGGAACCCCTGTGATGTAATCTCTTCTGAACTCTGTTTTCAAATGTGCTCTATTTATTCAGCAATCCTGCAAGGAAGTGATCTTTGTCTAAGAGCTATTGAAGATACAGTGTCAAAAAACACCTCACCAGAACCCCATGAGGACCTGTGCCAGCATGTCAAAAAGTGGGAAATATGCACACTGTGACAAGAATGTTCTTTCATGTGCATTTGACAGAATATATAAATACAAATCTGTGCAAGTTACTAAGGGTTCATAGACACTGTACTGATCATATTTCACAGCATATCATTAAGTACACACAGAAAGTTTTTGGTTTTAATTTTCCTTGTTTAATAATAATGGCATAACTTGGTAGTATCAGATCATCTCGTATTGATTTTAAAACTCAAGGTCATGCTGGATATCAATGATAAGCAAATAAGAGGCAGGCCCACAATTTATGTGCAAAGTCAAGTTGATAGGCTGAAATGAATTGCTTGACAGTTTCAATCTCTGCTATATATAGGTATGGAAACATTTTCCCTATCATCTTTAACTTGCTCTCTAAATGTACTGGCGGTGTTGAGGAGTCTTAAGATCTCTAATTCAGAGACCTTGGTCAAGCCCTGGTGTTGCCTGAGCTGCTGGAAGGGACTCAATTGAACTTGTTTGTACGTACTTGTTACTTAACGGGCAAAGCAAGCTTCATACACAGCTGCATGTTGTCTGCAAAGGATCTGTTGCTCTGAATAGAATTTAAAATTATAGAGTATTTTCAGTGAAATGAGGCAACTGTTTTGATTACAAAAATAGAAATGTCCTTTGTTGGTATGAGTGCAAACCAGCTTATTCTTTCCGAGTGTCTGCCTTGAAGAGAAGAGAGCAAATCATAAAGGCGAACTGTTACAAGATACTTTTCAATGGGAGACGTGGTGTTTTCACTTCTGCTGTCTGCATCTTGTGTCCACTGGAGATGCCTGAAGAAACAGATCAGCAGGAATTACGTTGTTTGAACAGTTCAGTGATTCCAGGTTCACTGAGGTGGAGTTGAAGACAGGGAGAGTAATCCATGAATTGAGTTTGTTACTCTGCCATTCTTATTTAAATGTTGGACCTTTTTTTCCTCATTACATAGGCTGGCTGTAATATTTGGGAAATTCATAGTCTGTTGGTTCATACATACTTGCTTTCAACTCTATCTGTACGCTGAGTGCCCTGGTAAACGACTGTAAACAGCATGTCTTAAAACACTTATGCTTTGAAGTGTGTGTGTGGAAATATCTTAAATGTCTCTGATATCTTTGTTTTAATGTCGTTTCTCACAGAAAGGGGAATTAGGGCCAGGTGCCAGAGCAATCCCAGAAGAGTGGGATTAAGACTGAGCCCTTATCCATAGAGGCTAACTGGGAGATCTGGACTATTCAGAAATTATTTTTGTCCTTACTGTTAGCTCATAAAGAAACAAATAAGTTTTTCTGTACCAAGTAAAATTTTGCTGATGGTAATTTGTGTTTTGAGTGCTAATTTAACTTTAATTCTAAGAAATCTATACTTCCAGTGTTTCTTTCGCCTTGCGTAAAGCATGCTGATTAGAAATTACTCGATGTGTGGATCTTCCTATGAAATATTCAGAAGTTATTTTGCTGCATATGAACCAACTATCGAGCCTGTTTTTTTTTTCTAGAAAACTTTCTAATCTTCTTAAAAGAGTGATAACAAAATATTTTGCTCCGCTGTTGAGTTGCGTTTTCTTCCTTCCCACCCGCTGCTCCCTCTCCATAACAACATGGTGTGTGAGCCCAAGAAGAAGCTCGTGTTCTACCTCTGAACTGTTTCTTTTGTACTATGTTTGTTGAGCTAGCTGGCCTGCTTCCAGAAGTGCATGAGCATGTTTATACATCTAGCCTAACAATAGTATCATAACACCAATTTGTTTAACCTGGACTGGAAATAACAACCTAAATGTTGTGAATCAATGAGAAAGCAGTCCTTTGTATATGCTTCTCTACTGTGTCAGCTCATTTGTGTTACCTGATAAAATCACTGGAACTTAGTTTCTTTCTGTTTTGTGGGCAATGTGTCAGTTCTGTGAGTGCGATGTGATACCTCTCTTAAAAGCTTAGAGAAGCTCAGCCGTAGCTTTTCCTTCAAACACTATCACACACTGTCATCAGCTTGCTCGGGCAGAAGGTGTTGAATTTGTATGTCCAGTTCAAGCACATATTACTGCAGGAAATAAGTGATCCCCAACACTTTGGAGAGGGTGTTTTTAGTATAATAGACTATTAAATAGTTTGTCTAAGTTATTTTTATTACAGCATTTGAGCCGAGTTGTGAGGGGGTGGAAAGCATGTGATTAATGCTGGTTATGCTTATTTATTGCTCACAAAGCGACTAACTGATTGATTGGCATATTTTACTTAAAGTGCCAAGAATTCGGCATAAATGCTTTTTATTGCTGCTTTTATTCAGTGACTTTGCCAAAATAATTTTTCTCTGGATTTAAGCAATTTGGACAGTGTTTATTAGCAACTGCTGTTAGGAGTCCTGTCAGTGTTTAGACGCTTAATATGCCATGGGGCCTTGCATTTTAGAAGTTAATGGAAAAAAAAAAAGCAGTGCACTTGTTTTGAACCAAAATGAAGTGATACTGAGGTTCTAAACATTTGTACTTCATCATCTCATCCTCAGTCTTCTGATCTTTGCTGTGTAATAATTCAGTTTTAATCTAGCAAAATCTGAGCTGACTTGCCTCATCTGCTGAAGTCTTACTTTTTATGAGAAATTTTAAAATTGAGAGTAAGAATGGGTGTTCCTGCCACCCTAGGAAGTGAGCATATTTTCAAAAGTGAGAGTATATTTGTTTCCCTTTTATTCATTCTTCTGACCTCCCTACTTACCGAGGAAAAATTAGTGCTCTCAAATTATGTAGTAGCTTGGGTGAAGTGGCACCTGTTTAATAGGGGACTGGCTGCAGCAGTATGATAATGTGATGTTTGTAGGTGTCTTATCTTCACAGTCGGTGACAGTGAAGATATAATCATTCTGCATCAGCAGCTTCTGAAATTATGGCTTGGTGTTGTTGTTGTTGGTCTTCCAGTTCTTCTGTCACGATTCATGTAGTGAATAAGCAGCTTCAGCTCTGAAGCTCTGTAGAAGAAAGACACTTGAGACAGAGGCAGAACTAACCTGCTCAGATGTGAAGGTCAGCTGAATATTGCTTAGAGGAGCTGTTTACATTTTTTTTTTTTCAGCACTTGCGCTGGCCTTTAGGTCTGGGAGGGAGGGTAGATGATTGTACAAGTATGGGAGCCATTCACTCGGAGACTTGAATACAAGCCTTAAATCTGTTTAGCACTGAGGGTAAATGACACCTTAGAAAGCCTGTGTGAGACTGAATGTTGGATGTGGAAGGCAAGCGCCCTACCAGGCCACATATCACGGATTGGAAATGGAGCACTGCAGTCTTTCCCGTTGGGCAGTGCTGCCAGCCTGTAAAGCAGGAGGGAGGCCCTGGAGACATGATGTGCAGGGGGCTTGCTGAAGGGTCCTGCGCAAGAACCAGCCAGACTAGCAGCATCCCTCCCAGCCAGCTGTGCCTGATGGACACCTGGACAACTTGTCACACGCCCTAACATAAGTGGTACTGGTGGTTCCTTGGGGGGAAAAGGCTTCGGGTGCCCCTGTAAGTGAGGGGAAAATGAGACATTTCCTTTGCTTCAAGTTTGGTATGTTGTTATGGTGGTATATCTTTATATATATACACACACACATACACATATGTATTCTTTTAAAAGCTAACTGAAATCAGTCATCTAAGTTCATACAAATGTGATATTTTCTTAAGAGTTGGAAGATAGAAACAAGATTTAAAATCTTGTATAAGAACTTGCACTGCTCTGCTGCTCCAGAACACTTTCCGTCTGAAGGATTAAGTAATGGTTGTGTTGAAAATACAGAATAAACCTTTTCAAAGTCATCATAATACAGATACTGGGGGGAAAAAAAATTAGTTTTGTAGTTATCTAGCAATTGCTAGTACTCACAGTTCCAGAATGAAAAGGGTTAAGTTAGGAGTTGAAACAAAGTACCTGCTGAGGTAGTTTGTTTTTTCCATCTACCAGCAATTAAAAATATTTTCAGCCTGCTGCATGTGTACCTTATAATTCTGTTAGAAGACAAAAAAAAATTTAGAAAAACATGTTTTCCCCTTTCCACAGTTACATTGTTCCTGTGCTGGCAGTAGTAAGAGCTTCCAGAGTGTAAACAAAGTAGATACCCTTTAGATGTATAGAGAGCCGATACAGTAAGTAACAGGGCATCCAGTTTTAGAGTTCCTTTGCTGCCTGTAAGTTAAAAATTAAACAATTTTTATAGTAAGTGAAACTCTCACAAAAAGGCGTAAAAAGCAGTTGGATAATGCAGTGCTTGCTTTTCACATCAAAGAGCAAAGCTTAAAAATGTGAAGTGCTTTGCAAACCAGCTGAAGTAAGGGGGTTGTAACACTTGAATATGCTCAAAATTTAGGAAGAAATACAAAAAATAAAACCCTGACATTTAATTTCTCATAGCAGTGTTGGTGGTTTAATGATTAGTTATTTCATTTTATCTATTTTTCATGTTTTTCTGTGCTTTGTGATGTGATCTGATACAAATGAAGACATGAACAGTCTCACTGTACTGAGCAAACAGCAGGCTAATTGTTCACTTTATCTAGTGCACAGAGGAGGAGGGGAATGAAGTTTGTGGTGAGATCAGAAATTCTATGCAATTCTTATTCCCTTAGCAGTTATTCATCAGAAGGATGCTGTGCTTAAAAAGAACAACAACAAAAAATATCCAGAAGGCTAGACATCTTTTTTTAATATAAGCAACAACAACAAAAAAACACCAAATCCTTCTCAGAACTTAAAGGGAAAGATGAATGATGATATTAAGCATGTCTGGGTTTGGGGCATTTTTTAGATGAGAAAGTTGATACTAAAGTGCATTTTGCCTTATCTTGTTGTTTATCCTAGGAAATATTTGGCATAAGGATTGCATTTTCTGTGCATTTAATGTTGAAAACAGTGTCATTTGAATTTTATATCCTTAGATGATACTGGAGATGTTTGCATTCGTGTACTAACCAGATGCACGAAGTGCCCTTTTTTGTATCATGTTTGGATGAAGTCTTAGATGTCAAATGCTTTTAACTGAGATGTGAACTGTTGGCTGTTTGGTCAACTCAATGCCCTTTGTCGGGTGGTACCATGTTGGGAGCTGTTCAGCTGGGAGCTCTGCCCATGTAGCAGAGAGCCCTGCTGCAGCACAGCTGTGGTGGCTGGCCTCTGAAATTTGGGCTGAGAAACAAGCTCCTTCTTTCATGATACAGCTACATAAAGATATTCTTATTATTCTGCATTTACTTACTTTTTGTCATATGATGCTTACAGTGAAAGAGTATTAGTCAAAATGACCAGAGCTGTGCAGTTGGGTTTCTCACAGCAGTTCTCAAAGGAAATGCTGCGTTTTTAGAGAAAACAACCTAACGCTTCCTATCTTTCCGCTTATTTAAATTAAGCATGCGGACTTGATTCAAGGTGAGTCTGGGAAGAAGTGTGATTTTCTTGTACCTTGTAGTTCATTTCTTTTCTCTCAAATACGCTTACCTCCTTAATATTTTTTGAAGTGAAGTATTTGTGGGCCCTGGAGGTTGGCCATTAATTTTAGGCCATTGTGTGAATGCTAACTACTTAAAAATAGTCGTGGAGCCAACCTTGCTTCCTCTCAGGGTTTATCAGTTGGAAGCATCTTCTTTTTATCCCATGTGTAAGCAGAGACCTCTCTGGATTGATGATTTGATCTGTATAGTGGAAAATCTAGGCAGGATATCCTTTCTCTGTTATTCATTGGTGTGATGGCATCAGGGTCTGTCTTAACATGGGGGAAGGGAAAGGAGGATCCTATTAACAGGCAGAGTGGTTTCAAGGGACTCTTAAACTGTGAACTCGCAGGGAACCTCACATTTACTCTCCTTGTTGAACCATTTCTGCTTTGAGCTATGATTATGCTGTGTGGCTTCTGCTGCTGTGCTGAAAAGCTTGCTCGTGTGCAGTACAGCCATCTTGCATTTGGAAGTGGTTGTGGGTACTGTGCTGGAATATATCATCAGGAGCTCCTCTGTGGTTAGTGTGAGTGCTTGCAGGCCTTAATGAAATACCACATTGATGGGCTAGATCCAGTCTTATACTGCAGAAAGGCAGTGCCCGAGCTTCCTGTGCTAAGGAAAGAGTATTTCAAGTGCATTTCTGTGACTGAAATGCCTCTAAAACCATGCAGTCAGTGCCTGATGTATGGTAGAGGTTCAGTGAATGCATGATCAAGTGTGTCCGCAGGGTAGCAAGCATGCTTGGAATTGTGTTGGGATATTATTAGGACCTTGTGTTTTGGCATGCTTGTAATTATTCCTCAGTAATACCCCTAGCCTGAAATTTCTTCGCACTTCCAAGACAGAGGGATGTTATCAGCTTCAGTGATTGAGGAAGAACCCTTGATCTAGTAGTTTTAAGCTCCCAACAAGGAGGCCATATAAAAAAGGCACTGATTATTTCCCCCCCCCCATTCCCCTCTTCAGGAGATAGAGTAGGGCTCTCTACGAGAGGGGTGAATCCCTTTCAGAGTCGGCTCATTCTGCTCTTATCTTGGTGACCTGGTTGTGTTGCAGTGTAACCGCACAGGAGGAACCTGAAGCCTTTGGGGAGGGATGACAACAAAAACAGGACGTGATTGTGGGTTTGCAAGACAGCAATCAACCAGTACTTGGAATGCAAGACAAAATCATTAGAACTAATGAAAAGAAATGCTCTAATTGCCTGTCTGGACTTCGGAATCTATAACTCTGGAGTGTTCATGCCAAGATGTTAGTAAAATTTAAAGCACATGACTTTTATATTGGTAATGAAAATGTCTGTGGTGTCATTGCATGGGCCTTTACATCAGGGGAGGATAAAGACCTTTCCCTCTGTAACATGAAGTGCTCTTTGACTACTTCAAACTAGGAAAGTCCTTCTCATTAGCAGACTGTTCAGTGACTTTTGATCATAAGACTCTTTTTATTCTTTTAACTGCAGTGTTTAAATGGACTACTGGTTACAGTTCATACTGGGATGTAATAATGATTTGGAAAACAAGATACCATGCTGCAAGAAATTTCTATTGCTTTTTACTGCTTACACTATCATAAAATTGAGTTGGTTTTATGAAACAGTCTAATGACTGACTTCAATGCAGAACCTCAATATATGCAAGAATTTGTACCTCTGTACACTGAATGATGTTGCACTGTTTTTAACCTAGTTCAGCCTTGAATCTGTAACAAACATCGTGAGTCTATGCAGGTAGCATGCTTTTAAAGCAACGTTTTGAAAACCGAAGCAAGGGAAGGTTTTTCAAGTCTTAAACCCACCCCTCATGTATTAAATCATTCGAAATCTTACAATTGCTGTTATTTTCAGGCCATTGTGTCTACTTCCTGTTGGTCAAAGGTTATGAGGATAGGGTGGTGTATAGTGAGATGGAAAGCCGACAGGAAAAAGAAAGCCTTGCTTATTTTGGGGTAGACACAACTACAGAAATGGCCAGGACATTGCTTAAGTTTTCTGAAGACTTAAAGAGGTAAACTAGAAAAAACTGCTGTTGTTGTTTATTTTTCTGCTTTTTAATTCATGTGTACGGAAAATGATTTGGATTAAGTAAACAAGGGCTTCCTTAGAGAACAGTATCTTTCTGCTTGAAATATGTTTTTTAAATGGTTTAGCTTTTGTTTTGTTTTAGAAGTGGACTTGATAAAACTTTGTGAAGCACCGGTCGAAACCTCCACCCGTTTGTTCACTTGTATTGCTAACTCATTTAAAAAAAAAAAAAAAAGGAAGTTTTATGCCACAAAGTGCAAGTAGGAGTTCCGTGATGTATTGCTTCAGTGCATTACAGGCATATGTGGGCATACGTAGGTGTGTTAATACAGTCCTCTAAAACACTTAGCTTATCTTAATATTTGTATCATTATTCAAGAACCATATGTTATTTCTTGGCTGTTAAAACAGTAGTGCGAGTCCTTCAGTTTTGTCAACACGCAGGCTTGCAGCGAGCTGTTGGGAGCAGATGCTGGCTGGCTGGGGCTTGGCGTGCCGGCGCTCAGGTTCCTCCGGCAGGGCGCCTCGGCTCTTGTGGTAAGCAATTGTGGCAAAGCGATTCCAAGGAGTTGGTTTCTGAACAAATCTGGATTCATAAGGTTGCTGTGGGGTGGGAAGAAAAGAGATAAATTAGTTGGTCGTGGTGGTTAAATTCTACAAAACTGTTGATCTAATAATAAGTTGTGTGATGGTACTGTTAGAAGCTAGGAAACAAAAAACTTTTTTACTGGAGCTGATGAGAGTGAGTAGCTTTTTGTAAGCTACTCAGAGTTGTTATACTGAAGCTTTTTAATTTTCAAGTATGCTGGTATATAGTTAAGTATGCAACGTAGCTGACTTTTCATCTTAACCCTTTTGTAACTACTAGTGACTTATTTGAACCTTAAAAAGTATATTGTTTGCCATCTAGGAAAAACAGTTTTTTTATTATAATAGAATCTCAGCGTAGTATAAGCAATTTATGTTATAATGTATTGGTAGTTTTGACTGTGCTGGTTTATTTAGAAATGATTTCTTTGTCTGGAGTTCTTCAGGTCTGCTGTGAAAATGCTCTGAGCAGAGTTTCGAAGTGGTTCTCAGTGATTAAGGGTGGATGTATGTATCGGACACAATGCTGATTTTTGTTTTACTTTTGAATTTTCTTACCAGCTCTTTTTCCATCTCTGCCCACTTGATTCATGCACATTGCAGACCTGATTTGCAGTGGGAAGGTTGATAATTTTGCTCCTAAAATAATGTAAACAACGCTGAGCATGTCTGTCCTATTTCTCCCCATTTCCCTGCAATAAGGAATTCCTTGCAATGTCTTACAGTATTTAAAATATAGTGTGTTGATTTTCCTTGTAGTACCTTGGCAGAACAATAGCTTTCCCTTCAGCATGCCCAAAGTGGCCCAACAAAGTATGAGCCCTCTCATTGCTGTAATAGTGGCTGACTCACAGAAGAGGCTCCAGCTCTAGTCTGAAGATGCTTGACTTGCAAAAATGTCAGCTAGCACACAGAACATACAGTCTTGGTCTCGCAAGGAATGGATAAGGATGGAGTGTCAACATGTCCTAAATTTAATTTGTAAAGATTATTTAAATAGTCTGGAATTTCCTTTGGAGACTTTTCCATGAGTGTTAATAGACGTCTAGCAGCTTCTTTCAGTAGGCAAGCAACTAGTAGCTTAAGCCACACTAGCTAGATGGGGAGGCAATTAGTAGGAATTACGGAGTAACTTTGCACTGTCCTCAACTCCGCCTTAATTCATCATCCCTTGTTGAATTTGGAGAAAATGTTGCTTCTGTAGCCCAAATCCCCTTTCTTTTATGGGGAATACAAAACACAGCATTTAAGCCAATGAATATTTTGATTGAGATGACATGCAGAATGCCTGGCCTGTGTGGTCATCTGTAGAATTGTCTGTCTTGTGTGCAGCTTGAGCACACTTGAGTGATCCAAACATGAAACAGTGAAGCGTGTGTTGTACGTTTGTTCATTGCAACTTCAGTGTCCTTTAAAGGGTCCAAAATAGTGATGGAGTTTTTACACAGTTCTAATGTCTTGCTTTTCTTTGTGTCTAAGGCTTTCTCAGTTTATGAAGACAGATATCTGCACAGGCAAGTAAGGAAAAATGAAAAATGAATCTGTACAAAATAAAAAAAAAAGCACTGGGTTTGTCAACTGGAAGACTGGCAATTTTTCACACCCTGTTACAAGCACCACTTCAAAATGACTACCCAGCTAGGGAATGAAAAATGAGTAGACAAAAATAAATGGTGGAATATTTCATCCCCTGCCACTGGTGGGAAAGCAGCTGGTGATATCCATGGAGTGTAGGCTTGACATTTCAGCTTTAGATTAATTGTGTCTTTATAAGTAGTGATTTTTTTTTTTGGTTTTCTATACATTGTTCTCATGCAACTTGTCACGATGTGTACTCCTGAGCTCAGGACAGTGGAGCCGGAGTCGAACACAGTGCGGCTTGCTTCTTGCCTGGGTTGTCGTGTGCAGGGAGTCTTGTCAACGCTGCACTAATCCTTGTAATAAGAAGTGTACAGTCATTTAATAATAATAATAATAATAATAAAAAAGCAGAACCTACCCTGAATGTTTTGCTTTCTTAGATTAAGACTGGGAGGGGGAAGGGACTTTTAATTAAGAGTTGATGAAAAGACTCAAGTAACTTTTTTTTTTAAAAAAGGCGAAAACCCCACCAACTGCACCACCTTTGTCTGATAAATACACAAAAACATGACTGTATGTATGTGTGGGAAAGATGAGAGGAAGGTGCCCAGGATGTGCTTCTGATGAGAGAGGAAAAGATGAAATGTGGGAGATGTTCTGAGAACAAGGGCAGCAAGCCAAAGGTGCCATGCAGATAAGTGGGTAAGGGACCTGCAACAGATATACTTCTCTGTATGCCACGAAAAGTGGTTGTCCTGGTTTCAGCTAGGATAGAGTTAACTTTCCTCCTAGTAGCTGATATGGTGTTACGTTTTCATTGCTGACGAAACAGTGAGAGGAGATGGCGAAGCTCATTTTTGTCATAGGGAGCATGTTGTTGGCAAGACTGGTATGAAGCTGTGTGTTAGCCACTCAGGGTGGGCGTTGTGTAGCAGAACAAAGCAAAAAGGTAAGCTTGCAAGAGATAAGAAACAGCACAATGTAGGTGTTAAGGGGTGGGTGAGATGATGTGGGAAGCTGGAAGGATGGTCTGGTCACTGGTCCTAGTTTGGAGACGTGATGGCCCAGTTCCTGGCTCCACTGGAGACCTGCTTCATTGCATTACCTTGGTGAGTCAGTTCGCCTTTGGTGAAGATGCGGCGATAGTTCTCTGATGTGTAGGAGTATTGCAGAGAAGCTAGTGCTTGCCATTACAAAATTTCTGACATAGTGCAGAAAAGTGTTGAAGTGGCTGATGCTACCAGTCATGATAAGGATCAGTGTGACATGGAGAAGATGATACAGATTTGGTTGTATAATTACACTGGGAATAGGCACAAGACTTTAATAAAAAAAAAATAAATTAAAAAAAAATTGTGAAGGATTATGAAAACATTCAATTAGTTTTAGATTGACAAAACAGCAGTTAGAGTGCTAAAATTATCATCTGAGTTGTATTTTGTCCTGTTTTTGATGCTTTAATTAGCTGCGTAATGCTGGGAGACTAGTTAGTTCACATGCTGAACCATCACTTATGAAACAGTGCTCACAGCAAATCTGTGTGCAAGTATTGTTCTGCTGTATTTGCAGTGTTTTCTTTTGTTTATTTAACAAGCTAAAGTTAGAATCGACAGCACAAGACTAGAAAATGGTGACAATAGTTTGAAAACAGGAAATTTTGGCCTTGTGTGTATTCGGAACAGATGATCAGGATGATGGCCAGGAGAGTGGAAACTTCCACTGAGACTGTTTTTTCCTTATTTTGCTCAGTGAGAAAAGATGGTGCTTCCTGGAAAACAAGTCTTAAGTATTTAAAGAAAGTAATAATATATCCAGTGTTTTCCTCATATCACGTTTGTTTGTTTTGCAGCAATCTGTTTACACTCCTTAGTGTTTAATGCTACTAAAAGTAGAACACTTGGACTATTATGAAATCTTGGAAATGAAGTTTCTGCTCTTAGAGTTAAGATACTAACATGCTTTATTTTGTGCTGAGTTCATTCAGTATGTTTTATTTTTTTTAAAGGCATCACTTTTTCAGGAAGAGTGTGGCTGCTCCCAGTAGGTGTTACAGCACTGATTTTAAAAAGTAACTAATAATTCTGTGTCCTTGAGTTGTGGTGCTTATAGTAGAGCCATTTATTAAAGGCTTCCTAAAAATGCTTTCCGAAAAACATCCCTTAATCTATTTCCATGTAGAAATATACAAGTGCTAATTTCATAGGGAAAACCTCAGCCAAACTTTTAATTTCACCATTTAGGATTTCTGCAAGTGGAAACAGTGAAGTACTGTGCTTGAAGTAACATTACTTAAGGTGACCTATTTTAGCTACTTCCCGGCTGTCCTCCCAGGTACATGCCTTGTGGTAACGAAGCTCAGTGGTGACAGCTGTCACTGCCCTGTGCCCAACACAAACAGGACCTAAAAAGAAGCCTAGTGCAAAGGAACAATGTGGTATGGCATTTGGGCTTCTGAAGGGATGCAGAGCTGAGGTCCGACGCGTGAGTCAGCAAGGCATCATCGGAGGTGTTTGGCTCCTGCGATGGATGGAACACCTGGGAACTAGAAATGGGGAGGGAAAGAGCAGAAGAAATATTTAGCTTCTGGTTGCCATCCTTCTTCCTGTTTGTCCAAGACATGCAGCTATTTCCTTGTTTGACTTCAGCACTGGAAAACAAGGTAAAGGGAGAGAGATGGATGAAATGGAGCACAAGCATAAGGAAAATAAAACCTTAATGCAGCAGGTGAGTCAAGCGACCTCAACAGTACGTTCAGGACTGAAACAAAAGTTCAAAAGAGGGTTCTGAAGTGACGAGGGCCGTCTTCCCCCTTCCCTTACTTCTCTCTAGTTCACATTCTGCATCTTTTCTCAGTACTTGGGATGTTCTTTTGGAGCAAAGCAGTGTTTTATCATGTTTGTAAAATATGAAGTGTTCTCTTGGATCCTTCCCTGTGCCCCTGGGTGAGTTGCTTCTTTCTTCCAAGCTTTAGTTTACTTCTCTGGAAAAGAAAAATGGCAAATACTGCCCTTTTAAAGTACTTTGCAGAATACTAAGATGAAAAACTGAGCATGTGCCTACTGGAGAGATGAGAAGGAAGGTCTGAGACCTGTAATTTTATTCTTGGTTCTACTGGTCAATCATGGGCAAAGATTTATTAGTGAATTTGCTGGGGAGGGACGGGAGCAATACTTCCTTGGAGCTGGGCAGTGCTTAACAATTCTGGAGACTTTTTTTCAGTGGGTTCTACCTGAGAGAAGAGCAGATGTTATCTAGAAGGGGAAAAGCAACTTTAAATGATGTGAGAATTATGGGTCATAATACTTAGCAAACCAGACAAGGACAGTTGACAGTTTGTCAGTAAGCAAAGTTACTTGACCACGTGAGAACTGTAAGAAAGATTGGCCAGAACAAGTTGTTTTTGATTTATTTAGCAGCTCTAAGCTTTTAAACACTTCATGCAACTATTTTGGCCTCTTGAGCTGCAGCTTGAGGGGATCTAAATGGAACGTTAAGTCCTTTTTGAAATAAAAAGGCAAATTATCTGTTCTTTCCGGGCCCCTTCCTCCTTCCTTTCCCTCTCCACTTAGACACACATCCACTATTTCCTACATCTTTGAACTAGTGCCAGCAGCTGAACGAGGTACATCTCAGATACATGTGACGAGAAGAGAAATAAATAAATCCATAAAAATTTAAGGAAAGTATAGCTAAAGCGTGGCTGACATCTTCAGCTGATACACCTTATGTAAGGAGATATTGCATATAGTCTTATCTACAAGCTTTCAAAAACAACAACATAAAAACAAAACCACCACTGTGCTAAATGATGCTTTCTACAAGTATCCTAGCTGATGTACTCTTTTCTACATCAAAATTTTACATATGAGTGAGTGGGAAAAATTAATAAGAATTTCTTATTTCTGTTTTATAATCTACTCAAAATGCTGCTTGAGAATTACTGGATTCCAGTATTACCCTGATCATTTGATGCTCTGTGGGTGAGCAGCTTGTCACATTTTAGCCTACTTCAAAACCAAGCAAACAAGCTTGTTTCTATAGTTATGATGGTCTCATGATACGGTGGTCTCATGATATAAACAGGACAATGTTTGGCAAGAGTGGTGGAGTCCTATGTTAGACCAGCTGATAAGCTTTGCAGCTCTAGCAGAAAAAAAGCTGAGAGGCACACAAGTCCTTTCTTAGTCTGAAACAAAAGCAGCAAACCTTGTTTTGCAGTAAATTATGTTAGAAGCCTCCATGGGCTTCTGGTGAGCTTGAGTCGCGTGACATTTGCCTTGTTACCCTTTCAAAAGCATCAGTTTTACTTCAGAATTAGGGGTTTGATCGGCATGCAGTTTTGTAGCTAGTAGTTAGTATAAGTATGTATTTTACAATTCCATTTATTAATAAACTTTTCATATATGTCTATCTATCACTTCAAACAAACAACTTTTCCTGCATTAGACACTGGTTTTCTGTGCTAGAAATCAACTAGATTAAGCTTGAGAAGTTAAAAATATACTCAGTAGGTTATGGGATTTGAACATTGTTCCAATACCAATATTGTTTAAGCCTGGAAAAATATTTGAGCAAATAATGTGTGGTTGGTAGTTGTAGGTGACATGACAGATAATTGGTACTTACAATATTCCTGTGGCTTAAACCAGTTGCTTTTTTTTTTGGTGATTAAAAGAAATAACTGTATGCAAAATTTTCAGACAATGTCAAAAAGGATTAAAAAAATTAAATATACATAAATACATCTTTGCACATGTGCCTGCTGTCTTTTAGAGAACTCTTTTTGGAAAGCAGTTACTGAAGAAGCTCCTTCATTACATAGATAGCACAGGATTTTGTGAGGCAGTATACAGCTTTCATTACAACGACAAATACTGAAATGTTAAAAATAGATCAAGCTTTAAGAATCCCAGATATTTTCAAATAACAAAGAGTGATTTATGTGGGCTCATTTTGCACTTTGACAAAATATAGAGGCGCTTTTGTACTATGATTAGCAAGGGTGCTGATGTCAGTTCTCTTGTCTAGCTTTAAGCTTTATTCTGCTGCTAAATTGTGCTTTGTACTGTAATCCAGAGAACCTTTGTATCTGCCTTATTAGTGTGTAGTTTATGGAATTGCTTTTGTTTTTGAATATAATCTGTGCCAGTTCCAGTGAGTGTGACTCATTATCTGACTGAAATAAACATTCACATATGCACTATGTGAAAACTCTTCAAAAATAGTAGCAGGTGCTGCTGGGCTGAATTCGATGTTTTAAGTACTTAATAGTTGCTGTTTTGTAGCCCGAAGGGCTCAAAACAAATTCTGTTTAGCTGGTTGATTTTCTGAATTTAAGAGTGCTGTTTACTCATTAGTTCTCAGCAAAGACTGGTGGGATTGATAATATGAATTTTTCACTTGTTACCATAGTATTGGAACTGAGCTCTCATGAGAGGCATGCTTGGTTGGTACAGAGTTAATTTTTGTTCCGTGAATTGTGAGACAAATGCATCTTGTAGCTTTCTTCCTCTAATCTTTCCTACTCATTTAAGCATCAACCAAGTCCTCTGACTGACTGAAGGCTGAGGTTCAAGATAAGTCCAGTTTGTCAAGTACGAGTTTTGCAGTTCATTCAGAAGTTATCTGTGGTCAGCCTTGTCTGAAGAGAATGCCTCTGATACTGACGTTTCCTGTTATCCCAGAATCGAAGTTGTCACTTGGCTTGGAAACAGGAAACCAAAACAAATTTTACCAGTGTTTCTGGGTCATTGTTACGCGGTGCTTAGCAGCTGTGCTACTAGAAGATGCTCCTTCAGGAAATGAAAGTTAAGGTGTTTGGTTTGCTCCATCTGCCACTGCAGTGTTTTCTGCTTACCCAGTTGAACTTGGTGGTGCTGTGTACATCATTGCTTGAGGCCCTGACTCAATCCACGTGGTTCCACATTTCAAGGCAGATGCTGTGTTCACAGCTACAATAAGTATACTTATTTTACCAAGTATAGAAGTTGCCTTAAAATCGAGTAACTTCTTGCAGCTTTGTAGCTGGAGAATGGATTTCAAACCTTACTTAAGCTGTCTGGCATTTTTCCATTTCTTCCATTTTCTGTATTATTTTTTCATAACAGCTTCCTGAGCTTGATACCCAAAAAAGCATGTGTGCTTGACAATGAGCGGTTTGTGAGTCTCCAGTGCAGAGCTGATGGCAGTGGATTGGAGCTGTGAGATGGTGGTACAGTTCTGACTGTTCCCGATGTCTTCCTCCATTGATTTGTTCAAAGGTTATAGCTTCATAAAAATGAAATAGAAACTCTCTTACTTCCTGAGAAAACGGGTCTGAGTCTTTTTTCCTAACGTATTGTCAGAAACTCTTGATTTCAAAGCTACATCGCAATATGTAAAGGATATCACGTCTTGACTTCCTCTGGAACCATTCCTGCTGATTCTTTCTTTCCTTTAGCCTTTTGTTCTGTCATGGCTAGCGTACAGGCAGGGTTAGCTGATACTCACCTACATATTTTTTGGGTTTGTTCTCTTGCTTTTTGTCCTTAAAAAGGACTTGCTTGTAACTTTGCTTGAATATCTGAAGGAAGATTTTAAACAAGTAACTTGTTGCCCTGCAGACTTGTACTGTGCCCTATGCAGTGGTTTGGCTACTGTGTTGACATGCCTTGGTCGCCAACTTTGCTGAAAAGTGCGGGGGGGGGGGAAAAAACACAAAAAACCTACCATGTGATGGCTCTCCATTGGATCCAGGCTCTACTCAAAACTGTGAGAACGCAATGCGCCTCTTCTAGCGGGCTGTAACAGTACGTCTGGTGTCTTCTACCGTGCCCTTCATCCTAGCACGTGTGCATATAAGGGAGCTTACGGTGTAGGATGCTGTGCTGTTGGTAGGGCTGAGGTACCAAAAAAAACAAAATGCAGTGAAGTGGGGCAACAAGAATGCTGTTGGTAACAAGACAGAAGTAGTATGCAAACCTTGCTGTCTTGGTTTGAGTTAGCATCTTTGGAGTGACAGAGCATGTTTTATGATAAGTGATGGAGGCCCCCAGCAATGAAAGGCAGCTGAAGATTAGTTGGAAGATGAGGCAATTTACTTCTGTTCTTATCCTTGGCCAGCTTCTTTCTATGTGTAGCAGCAGGGAGGTTAGTATAACAAGTGCAGTAATTGTAATTTTTTTTCCTGTGGATGTACCTTATGCAGGGGCTTTTCATGTGGTAAAACCTTGACAATTTGGTCATTTTTCCCCTTCCACCTCTAACTTTTTCTGAAATAATAATGTAGGTCCTTCTCTGTAACTACAACTGTGAAATATTAAGAGGTTCTGAGGGCAGAGATTGCTTAACATCAAGAGGAGTGTGTGGTGTGAACAGTGTGCTCTTGAACTATCAGGTTGCTATCATTGAGTATCAGTTTAAAAAAAAAAAAGCTAGAATCCATCAGTTTGAAGTGGCCGATACTGGGGGAAAAAAACACAATGGAGAACTTAGACATATTTTGCTTCTGCTTCCTTCAGAAGTTTTTTTATGCTTTTTCCCCTTCTCCTGGCCTCCTTCCCACCTTTTTCTCTTTACTAAATTCATCCTTTCTCCTTTTTTAAATAGTGACTTAATTATATGTTCTCTTTTTTAAAAACAAAGCTTGAATACAGAAGAAATAAACCTTGAAATACAAACTCACTAATCCTGTAGTCCATTGCTGTAATAATAAGTAAATGGATTGTGTTAAATTCAGCTGTTGAATTATAACTTTTCATTATTACTCAGTTCTACCCAGGGTGAAACCGTATGCAAAATGTAACAATTTGAAAGTATTCTTACTTCTAATTTTTTTCCCTTTTTCTCACTGATTTTCAGGCATGGAAGAGGAGATGGTTTGTGCTTCGCAGCGGCCGTTTAACAGGAGATCCAGATGTATTGGAATACTACAAAAATGACCATGCCAAGAAGCCTATCCGAATTATTGACTTAAATTTATGTCAGCAAGTGGATGCTGGATTAACATTCAACAAAAAAGAGTTTGAAAACAGTTATATTTTTGATATCAACACTATAGACAGAGTTTTCTATCTGGTGGCAGACAGCGAGGAGGAGATGAATAAGTGGGTCCGATGCATCTGTGATATCTGTGGGTTCAACCCTACAGATGAGGGTAAGTTCTGTTGTTTTTTTTTCATAAGAAAGTGGTCTATCTACATGCAAAGACTGTTCCAAAGATCAAATGACTATTTTTAGCTAGCACGTTTTAAAACTCATATGCATTAACTGTGAAATTTCCTTGTTACCTTGAAAAAATGTAAGCAGAACAGAGGGCGATATTAAGAATTCATTACAAATTAAGTGTGCCGTAGAAATGGAATGATGCTCTTCTGTTTTGCATGATGTTAGGTCTTGAGAATATAGGGAAAATCAAAGTAAAATCGTGCAAAACAGAAGATAATCATCAAAGGAATCCTGTGTGGTATAAAGTACATGGCTGTGCAAGCAGAAATGGGCGCAAAATGTCCAGTTTCTAATATTGCCATTTCTCCATCTGCTTTGCAACTTGGAAAAAATGTCCTCTCCTTACTGGCTGAAACAAGCAAAAAATAACTTGTAGCTCTCCACTCTCCAGCTCAAATCCTACCAAAATAGACATTGTGTGAAAGCAGCATGTAGGAAACATGATCGTGTTAAATACCTACAAACAGCTCATTGCCATTGCTTCTCCTGAAGCTAGCCTTATTTATTTGCTTATTAGTGGGTTGCATGAATAGCTGTAGCCATGTGCACAGTCACATAGGGGTCGCAAGAGGCTTGCCTGACTGAAGGGGGGGCTGTAATTAAATCCTTTTTTTTTTTTGGGGGGGGGGGTTGTTGTGGGTTGAGGTAGGGCTTTTCTCTCTCTCTCTACTCCAGCCAAATGGCCAAAAATGACAGGAAAACATTCTTGATTTCTGAAGAGGGATTCTTCTCTTTCTCCTTAATGCAGTTTTGAACTAAAACTTTGTCATGAAAACTGCATCCATGGATTACCACTCTAATAGCAAACTCAGTGAAGGGCGCTTATTTTGACAGTTACAGCATGTTTTTATGACATCCTTAATATAACTGAGACCACCCACAGCACATTTCTAAAAGTGATTGCCATATGAATCAGTGTTCAGTCTGCCAGGCATCTGTTACGTACAGGAGAGAGGCAGGCAGGTGATTGCTTTCTGATGGATAATGCACCAGTGCAGCTGTGGGCAGGAGATGTTCAGAAATCACTGGTTCTGGGGACAAACCAGGAATCTGGGAAGTAAAGAGGAAATGTACTTATCTGCCTGCTGCGTTGTACGTGAGAGCGCCTGTCCACTGTGCGTAATGGAAAAGTAGGGTCACCTCAAAACCACGAGGCCTTCTCTTGCTTGAGGGCTGATGTATTAATTAGTCCTTAATTTTCTGTTGATGAAATTCTCTATGAATGCAGAGAGCTAACAGTGGCCTGTTTGGATCTGTTCTTTCTTTGTTTGTTTTTCGAATCAATTTTATTAATAAAACTTCTCCCCATTATGCTCTCATTGTGTTTTATCTTTAGAATTTTAGTGTTGTTTGAATTACCCCAACCCCATCGCTTCATGTAATTGAAAGATGGCAGTTCTGTCTGCTTCATGGAATTAGTGAGCTCTTGCAATACATAGGGGAAGAATTAAAAAAGGGAAATCAGAAAATCAGTTGCTGAGGGTCTGTGTATTGCCAAATTCTTATTTTATAGGATATATCTACCTGTGAATGGAAGACTTAAAGTCATAGGCATACTTACAAAATTTGTGTTAATGTACAGTTTATGTGGAAGTTAAAGAACAGGTGAAATTTACCACAGGCAATAAATAAACTCTATTACTTCAGTTTGGATCTAGACAGCAAGACAACGTATGGGCCATAACCAACCTTCCCTTTAGCCTATGGAAATGGAAGATGGTTTTCTTTGGAGCTGGACAATGTCTCTTGCCAGACTGGTTGCAGGTCTTGTTGTGAGAGGACTGTCATTAGCCACCTTTACTAGATCAAGGACTGGGGCTCCCCACCAGCCCGCAGCTCCTGCTGCTGTTTGTCTGGAAGCCCAGTCCGGTTGTCTCCTTAGAATCTTGAAGAGAAGTTAAGAGAAGGTGGCACTTAATGCCGTTAGAAACGGAATATGGAGTTGCTGTTTGGGTTTGGGAGAAATAAGGGAGAAAGAGAGACAGTCAAAACTCTGCAGAGATAAAAAAAAAAAAAAAAAAAGTCGCTTCAGTGTGGTACTGAATTGTTCCTCCCGTACTTAGTGAAAATTCAGAGATTCATGTAATACTAAGCCTGTATTTTCTTCTTGTTCCTCTTCTAAAATCAATTTTCACAGTAATTTATGATTAATACTCCATTGTGACCTTCCAACTAGAAATTGATTTTTGCATGTGAAATCTATTCATTCTGGAGATCTGCAAGATTATATTTGTATTTGGAGAGTAAGAGTAATTTACATTCCTTTGTTACCGTTACAAGTCATTGAGTCTCCAGCTTTCTGATTGCATTGACTTGTGTGATCTGTAGCAATTACATTATAATGTAATTGTATTGTTTTTTATAGGAATTTGCTTTAACTTAGGCTTTACAATTACTTAGATTATCTCTTAAGATTGCAATGAGCCCAAAACATCAAGGAAATGTTTATTTTTTAATAACCTCAATAATTCCTCTACTTCTATATGGAAAATTGTGAGTGCATTTTACAACTTCTTCATTAAATGCTTTTTGTTTTCAAGTGGAATCTTTTTAAAATGTATATGCAAAGGGGGGGAGCTACACATGAGCATGAATCTCAATTGCTTTACCACCAATTTTCCTACTGTACTTTTAGAATTCATATTTTCTGTGTAAGGTCAAAATATAAGGTAGGTATGGTTTAGTCATGTAGAGGTTAAACTGCAACTCTAAGTGAAAGCATGCTGCCAGTTATTTGTGTGCTTGGAACTCCAGTGAGACCTTCTGGGATGGAGAAGCAAAACGGACATGGGAAATGACCATTCTCTTCTTGGCGCTGTGGAGACCTCAGCCGAAATACTGTGGTCTGAGTTTCCAGGAGGATGAGGATAAATGTTGAAAGAACAATAGGAGTAGAGGAAATGGATTTTTAAGTGATCGATGAGGAGAACAGTTGAAACAGTTTCTTTTCTTCCCAGAAAGAAAATGCTTTGGGAATAGTTGTTTTTAAAAGTATAAAAACTTGTGATAAGCAGGATGTGATGGATCAATTGTTACCTAAAGAGAAGCAATTTGTTTTATTTTTGGTGAGAGATGCAACAATAAGGGAAAACTTTCCAAGAATATTTAAGCACAGGTCCTGAAAGAAGGCTGTGAAGGTCCTTCCCTAGAATTGAGTAGACATTCGTGATCAGTGTTTTATACGTGATCGAGCTCAGTGCGTCTGTAATTCAGTGAATTGCATATTTGGCAGTGCAAGGGAAGGAGGAAATGATCTTACTATATGCAAACATGTTACTTGCATGTAGTCTTTTGAATAAAGACAGCAATGATGAAGTGAAACAGGAGGAGAAAAAAAGGAAAAGAAGAAAAAGATGTTGAAAGCTATGCTTAAATTTACACAAATAACTTACATGTGCTAAAGAAAATTTCCCTTGTCATAAGGAGAGTATCACAGATCATGCTTTGAAAAAACTACAGCTTGCTTCACACAACACTTTCAAATTTTGCAGAATTCCTGTTCAGGCAATTGCTGTCTGGTATTTACTTCTCATGCCTTCTGCATTTTGAACAGTAAAATTGTCAACTAACTATTTTTTAACCATGTACTGATAATACATGTGTTATATTTGGGCACATCATCATAGCATGTGTGTAAGAGCAATGACTGGCAGGATGAACATAACTCTACCTTCCTACCTGCTCCTTGAATTCTCTCCAGTAAGGAACCATGCTGCATGGCCAGGTATCACTGCTACTGTACTTTGCTTGGGATCTCTGTATCAGAGCAGGATACCATTGTGTTGCCTGTAACATGAGTGTGAAACAGAAAACGGTCTTGTGATCATCTACCTTATCATACACACACACACACGCACGCACGCACACCCCTTATGTACCTTGTCATATACTACCTTATTTGTGGTAGGAGGCATCAGCATGTAAACAGAGGAGTAGGAAGTTAGAGCAAATAAGGCAGTTTTGATTATGGTGACAGCTAAGTTCACTTAGTCCTTCAGTTATTGGACTGTGTTGAACTCCGGGATTACTGAGAAGAAATTATCAAGGGGACTTAGATAAATAAAGTTGGATATTAGACATATTTAGGATGCCCTTCCTGCATGAAGGGGCAGCCTGTAAGAGACCCAAAATGTTCTTATTGAATGGATGATAGAGGCTTGCTTGTTTGGCAGATCAAAATCATTGTCAATAACATGATGAATACTGGGTACCTTGGTCATGAAAGGTCTCAAAAGTGAGAAATAGATGGAGGAATGCTAAGAAAAATGCATTGTCAGAGTGATAAACTTTTAAATAAGTTTTCTCAATGGATATGAGTGGAGTAGTAAAAAGGGAATGGAAATCTGTTACTCTTAGACATGAGGTGGAAACAGACTGAGAAGGCCGGTTTATTTTAATAGGCATGATAATAGGACATTGCACCGTAGAGATGATGTATGTAATGACAGTCTGTGACTTTTGACACTTATTATGACTAATTAAAAGGAAAGTGATCTCAAAGATGACATGCCAGGAGGATGAGTGACTGGTGGCACTGAATGGAGTTAAGCATTAGGAGAGAGACCCTCCAGATAAGAATTGTGGATCAGTTATCTCAGAAGTGAGGTAATAATTTTAGAGGTAGCAGTGGTGCAGAGGCATCTATTGTGGGGGCTTTTTTGGATGTTTACTCTAAGTGAAGGAAATGGCTGGTGAGATGTAGAAATGTGATTTCTTGGTGACAATGTCATTGCTAAGAATGAAGTCAGAGTAGACTGTGGAGGAAGTTGTCACAGTCACCAGATACCATCTAGAGAAACTGCAGAGTGGTAATAAAATTTGAAGTTGGTCCAGAGAAAGACCTGAAATTTGGCATTGTAGATTTTGTAGAGGTAGCTGATGGCTAAAGACCTGAGTTGGAAGGTGGCAAAGCTGGGATAACCATTGCCCATTTTCAAAGGAGAAAAGGAATACAGGACAGAACGTGAAGCTGTCTTCAACTTCAGATGATGTGTTTAAGGAGGGTGGCTAAGAGCAAATGACGAGCAGAGCACAAAATCCGTGGTGGTACATCTTCTCTTGTAAGTATATGATGAAAAACTACCTACATAAAAAACATGCAATCAGGAGTGCAGTTAGAACCTTCATCTTGAGTGTTTGGGGTTTTTATGTTAAACTGCTAGCTGCCTTCAACAGGAAATCCTGTGGAAGGTTGATTTTTCTTTTCCTTGAGAAAAATAGTGTGAATCTAATTTGCATAGGTAATTAAGTTATTTTTTCCCTCTGGTTCCTGGTGGACGTCTTTTGTGCCATTAAGATTGCCTGACAAGCTGCTTGGAGAAGGGGATTGCAGGAGGGTGGCTTGGAAGATGCTTGCAGATTGCTAGTTATTGAGTCAGGAGGTGTTGTTCACCATTATGCTGAGCGCTAAAAAACATCTTTTTGGAAGCCTGTAGATGTCTGTGGTTGCAGCCAGTGTGATGCAGCTGGGTAAACTCGCCATGTGACAAGAGCAGCCTGTTCTAGGAGGAGAGCTCTAGACCTTTATAGTGAAGGAAAAAGCTTTTTAATGTGGTGAGCTGCACTGTTTCTCTTCACAAGCACCTACCGAAGTTACCCTGTAACAGTACTTGTTGATTATTTTTCCTGCATCACCCAGCCTGCATACCATCTGAAGATGGAGAGAACGGGCTACATATGTTTCTTTTTCCTTTTTTTCCCCCCTTTTGAAAGAACAGTCTTCAAAAGAAAATTGCAGGTGGAGAGGGGGAAGAAATTCTGAGTGGAAATGCTTTTGGTGTTTTTGAATTTTAAATGGGTAACCAAAAGGGGAGCTTAAGTTTACATATGAACTGCAGGCATTAAGTACTAAATTGTACAATTGAGCTCTGAAAGCTAGAAATGTTATCATGTGATAGAAACTTAGAACAGTTGGTCATGTTTCTGGTTTGTATGCAGGAGCCAGGGATGTCCTGAACGGAAAATACAGTAAGCAACTGCTGAATTCGTTACCTTCTTTAAAAAGGATATTGTTATCCTCAGGAAGAGAGGGAAGAGATACTTGAGATGATATTAAGTTAACAAAACACTTCCAAAATGCACAGGGACTTTTAAAGAACTTACAAGGGTTTGATCCCTGTATAGCAGCAAGGTTCAGAACGGAGGCTCGCTGCATAAGTTTCATATTGATTGTAAGCTGATCACTTCTGCTGAAAACATCTCTTAGGAAAGTTTGGTGTGCTGCCAAACCCAGACTAACGTGTCCGTGCATCTTCTGGGCTGGATCTGGCTTGCATCTATTGAGTTAAATATGTGAACAGAGCAAGTGCTTGTTTGTTTGCACCCATCAGCGTATGCATGCTTGTGCTGTGTGTGTGCACACACATGTGGCCCTTTGATTCCAGGATCTTTCATCTGAGACCGTGTAGAAGCTGAAACAAGAGGAAGCCCGAGCAGTGTATTTTGGGATGTATGGTGCTACGTTAAGCAGCAGAGATAATGACTTAACAGACTAACTTAAAAAAAAAAAAGTCCATGTAAGGATTAAAGTATTTAATCACGTGTACCATGTATTTGGTATTTTACATACGTGCAGCTTGCATAGTGGATAGATGTAGAAAAATGAGTAATATAAGAGCAGAAGTTATTAGTGAATTTTCTGTACCATAGTATTTTTTTTTTATGGCCAACACTGTTGTATCTGAAAAATTCTGTACAAGGGTATCACTAATATTTTGTTGGCCACTGATTGTTTTAATAAGAACATCTGCACCATGGTAAATAGATGGAATGAGACATAGAGTAGTAGAATCATGTGGCTGCATATCTGTTGCTGATTCATTAGTACAACGGGAAAATCCCACTTCTATTTTTGTCGTCTTACCTTTGTTGCACAAAGAGTGCGTTTTTCTTACTCTTTGATTGCGATTTCGGTATGTTATGAAGTGATGATTCTTGTAATGAAACTGTGTACGTTGCTCACTTTCAGAGTATTTTAAATGTTTATCAGAATATTGAGCAGAGAATGTATATCACTACATGTCACAGTGCAGCAAGACTTAATTTCTGACAAAAAAAACACCTGAAGTGTAAACTCCTACACTCAAATCTTCTAGGTTATTCGTAGTATTCTTGTTCATAAGGTTTTCCTATTTACCACCTTGATTTTTTATTGTTTTAATATTGGAGTAAATATAAGTATAGCTCTGAGGAAAAAAAAAGCGTAAATTGTAGAAAAGGTGATGCCATTAACTGCTTTTAGCAAATTAAATGACAAAAGGTATCTTCTGAGAAAGCTGCTTATTCTAGCTGTACCAAATGCAAGAATTATAAAAACAAAACAGGATTCTTTTTACGCTCGTTTGCATGTTAAATATTCTGGATGTTTTTCCAGCTCCCAGTTGTTTCAAAGCAGCTCTAGTGTCTGAGCTCTGGGAACAAACCAAATGACTTACGAGGCTCTTTGGTGTGCAGATGACCCCTTCCCTAAAAATCTGCTGGTTCAGAATGAAGCAAGCTGATTATTGTACTCTTTGAAATCATAATACGCTGCTGGGATAAACCCTCTTCTTCATATCAGCTTGTGAAGTAAGTGGCTAAAGAGAATGTTCTTGAGGGTACAGATAGGAAAACAGCACTCGTTTGATCAGTGATAAGTCGTTAACATTTCTGTTTTCTTGGTAGTCAAATTTGAAATAGCTTGAATGCATAAGGTGAGTAAGAAGTGGCCCCGCGGTGAAGAACTTGAGACTGAATTAAAGCAGGCAGTAGCCTACACCATTTAACACCTACAAAATACCAGGAAAAAAAAAGCACACCACCAACAAAAAAAATCTGTAGGAGGACTCGGGGATTTTGTCAAATGGTGTCCCTCAAAGTAAACGAGACAGCCTGTCATAAG
Source organism: Cygnus olor (assembly GCF_009769625.2). Classification (NCBI taxonomy): domain Eukaryota; kingdom Metazoa; phylum Chordata; class Aves; order Anseriformes; family Anatidae; genus Cygnus; species Cygnus olor. The sequence continues at coordinate 36,137,423 of NC_049172.1, read as the reverse complement.
GGAAGCGCTGCTAATGATCCCTTAATGCTAATTGGCTCCAAATCCTTGCTTAGAGAAGAGATCATGAGCACCTTCTGGGCATTTTGACAGTGTCACCTTTAATCATCAGTAATAGTCGAAAGCCAAATGGTTGGAATAGGAAGAGTGAAATATCGTTATATCTTTGTAAATCAATAAGTGTGATCAAATTTTGTGTGTTTTATGCAACAGTTAGTTTCCCTCTTCAGGAAAGAAGTAATAGAGCTAGGAAAGGTGGGAGTGAAGGAAAACAAGCTCTGCAATGAGATGGTTTCTGTACCAAGAAAAAATAGGCAGCACCAAGTCAGTGAAGCTGTGACAAAGTTCCATAAAGTTGAGAATATCCCCATTGAATGGGGGAACAATGAATTGGGAACAAATGTTCATTATTTCTCTTAGGAGTGGAGCTGAAGGATATCACTTGAAGTGATCAAGCTGAAGGTTTGAATCAATAGGAAGTAGTTTTTCATGCCATACATAGTATCTTGTGGAACTGCTGTCACGGGATATTGTGGAAGTCAAAAATAAATAAATAAAGGTACTCAAAAGAGGTAAGAGAGATTCAGAGGCTGGCAAGCACAAACTCTGGATGCAGCCTCTGCACTGGGATGTCCCAAAGCCGTAGAGCCTCAGAAGCTGGGGGCAGGATGCCAGGCTTGCCTTGCTGCTTGTGCTCAGCCTGTTTACAACAGGCCACTATCAGAGGTGGCATCATGGGCTTAGAAACTTCACATCTGAGCCAGTATATTTAGCCTAATGGCCTTCATCACCTTACCCGTGTCACTATTTACAAGATAGAGCAAGCCTTCAACTTTTATTTTTTTCTCACTCTTTTTTTTAAGGAAGTAATTTTTCTTTCTCCAAACATGCTGTATTGGTCCTCTACGTTGCTTATTCTTTCTTCAAGCTTCTTGATTTTGTTTTTCCCCTGGAAAGTTGCTATTGAATCGGTTATTCTTCCTGGGAATGCCAACACATGATTTTGTTTAAATGCCTCAGCCTTATGTAGACAGGCATCTTACTATGTACCTGCTAAGCTCTCCTGACTACCTACAGTCTAATTGAAATACCCATCTTCCCCGAAAGCTTCAGGGACATCCTGTTTGATTTCTTTTTTTTCCCTTGTGTGAACTCAGCACCAACCAGTTCTAATGATGTGAAGGTCGTGGAACAAAGATGTGGAACAGGGTCTGGTGACTTGGGTACTCTGAAGCCCTTGTAGATCTTGCTTCTCCGTAAACATAGCTAGAGAATGTAGTATATCTGGCAGGAAAGCTTTCTTTTGCTCTCTTAGTCATGTGTAAACTTTGTGCATGGTTCCCAGTTCTGGAAGGCTCAGAGAGCTGCCTGTCCCTTCTCCTACTGCTTCTTTTCCAGGAGCAAGAAGGTACGTTTCTGATAAGGCCATTCAGACACCTCTCTGTTTCTGCTATTGAACCCCCAATATTAGGGGGAATGAAGAAATATCAGTTGTATTATTTAATGCAGATGCCTCAGATGTGCTCCTACAACCTCTTGAAATTCCTAAATAATAGAGCATTGTTCATATTTTCATATTTTAATATGTAGCAAAGAAACCGTTCTGCTGTTGTGTGTGTGATCACTGGGTGCAGTCTGGTATTGCCTTTGTTCTGCTGACATGTTTGATGGATAGGTCAGGTCCAGCCTTCTATAAAAGCTTCTCGTAGGTTATCCTACCTTTTCAGGTAGGCTGAGTTGAGAAACTTTGGTACATCTAGACTTATTCCACCTGCATGTGTGTGGTGGGATTTAATTTCTGAGCCTGTGTAAGTGCTAGGGAAGTTCAAAGCAAATACTGCTATTCCTATTTCCACATTTAAATCACTTGTACCTTGTGTACACAGAACTGTAAGCAGATGGGCTATATTCTGGTCTGTTCATCTGGTGTCTACCAGGATAGTGCTGGGGAGCAGAAGCTGGATGAAGTTATTATGTAGTCCATACCTGGCCCATGAGCTTTAAAGGAGCAGCTTCGCTTGGATAATATGTTCATTTAAACAGTGTTCATAATCAGTGTCTGTTCATGGGATGCACAAAATGGAAAGGACAATGAGTTGCAAGTATGCGGGAGCCTTGATAATTAAGGAATAGTTGGTTTAATTATGTTGTTCTTAGTCTATGAATCATTGAAACAATGCAAAAAATAAAACGAGTGTTTGATAATGTCAATATTTTCCAGTATCCCAGGTAATTTAATAGTCAGGAGAGGAAAAAAAAAAAGGCTAGTATATATATGAATAGGAATATAGAAAAATTACAATGCCTTAAAAAAAGGCATAACCACATTTACTGTACTAAAATATAAAGTTGGTGTATGTAATGAGGGGTGCCTAGAGGAACAGGGTAGCTATTGTGTCTCTATTTTAGCCATAAGGAATCTTCCATTGCAAAAGCAGCATCTTTCCTGTTGCTTTTCAGCTATTGAGAGAGCCCAGTTCTCAAAGGGTGACTAATCTGAAATGAAGTGACCTTGGTCGCTAAGGGATGAAAATATCTGTGTCTATCTATATATATGCAAGTGCTGACTCAGGTTTTGAAATTCAAGTAATAAGCTATGAGCCTGTGTCTGCTCTTGATTAAAACAATAGAATTGTGTTCTTAGCTGTTTTAGTGGAGCTGTCAGCATCTTTGTTTTTTCTGTGACTCAAAAACAGGTTAAATAAGTCATACAGCCAAGGCATAACGTCTATTACCAAGGCAAAATTAAGAGTTTGATTGCAGTTTGAAAAAATATGAAGAGATTACAGGGATTTAAAGATAAATACAAATGTTAGTATCCAGGACTAAGGTTTTCTTATGTCCACTGACTTTACAATGTTGAATTTAAAAACAATACAAACTTACGTTGTGTTAATAAATGTTTTTGTAGTGTTGTAAGACCATTTCTTCATTGTACCAAGTGCTATGCTTTTGTGTTTGCAGATGCTGTGAAGCCACCGGTCAGTTCTTTACAAGCATCTGCTGAGTTACCCTTGCCTGTCAACACTTCACCGCCTTCCATGCAAGCAGAATCTTCCCTACCTCCTCCTTATCAGCTTATTAATATCCCCCCACTAGAGTCTTCCTCTGGTCAAGAAGATCCTCAAGACTACCTACTGCTAATAAACTGCCAGAGTAAAAAACCTGAACCTGTGAGGTAAGTTATGTTGTTTTTCTAATAACACTTATTTGTACAGGCCAAGGATATTTGTGCTAAAAGCACTTCTTTCTTGTTGAGTCGCCACAGATTTGGATGCCTGTGAACTGTGGGGGAAGTTGCTGATAACTTTGCTTCTCCTCTTTTTCTGCTTCAACTTCTTGAAGCACTACTAAGTTGTTTGAGCACTAGGCCCGTGTTGCATTCTTGAAAAGAAATCACCAATCTGAGGCATCAAATGAATGCAGTGGTTCCAGGCTGAATCAAACGCACATATATTTCTAACTGCTACTTATAACTTAAATAGATGTGCAGCACCTTCTGCATAGGAGGATGTGATATTTACAGTAACTACCTGGGAAATGTCACTGTATTTTTTCCAGAATGGATCATGGTGGCAACCCCAAGGAGTTAGTGAAATCTATATACTTTGAGATGTAAAAGCAAACAAGCAAGCAAAAAACTTGACTGGGTGAGGAGGCCCTGGGGAGCCTCACCTGACTTTGAAGTTGGCTCTATTTAGAGGTATTGGAAGAGCTGGAGCAGATAATCTCCAGAACTCCTTCGAACCTCGAATATTATCTGGGAGAAAGTTATAAGTCTCTTGAAAGCTGCTTTTCTGCAGTAATTTAAAATGAAATATGCTGAGGGTATTTGCAGTTTAAGAAACAAAATAGCATATTCTTTTTGTGATAGCAAGAAAACATATTGAAGGCTGAGGAAAGCTTCCTTTGAAAAGTGTTTTTGTGAGCATTTCGCATACTCCCTTAGGGCCATATCTTTAGTGGCGGTGCCTTCTTCCTCAGCACCTTGATGCTCTGCCAGTTTTACCTGTGCCATGTGCTCTCTGCTCCCTTGGCATTTTTAACTTGCTCTGTTGTGCCTGAGGAGTTTCCTGCTCCGTTCACCAATGATTGCATGGTAGGCAAGTATGCACTCCTCACAGTCTTCATTATAAAACGGAGGAATGAGCCTACAGTTCCCCCGGTGTATGGAATGTGCAGCTTACAGGCAGCACGGCATGCCCCAAAGCATCCTGTAGAGAAAAGGAAACACAGAGTCTGACTTGAGTGGTGGTTACATGCTTAGTGATGTTCAGAAGCTGATGGTGCCTGGGAGGTATGTAGTTTTTCCCCAAAAAAATAATCAAAAAGTTTGGTTCCGTTTCCATAATGGCTTGGCAAAGCAGTCTCTGCTCATTTCAGAGCCCTGACTCATCAGAAATGTCTGAGTGCCCATTTGTTTCTGCAAGGGATGGGCACAGAGTGGATTTCCAGTACCAAATGAAGAGGGTTTTTTTTTTTTTTGAGTTATCAAGGCTGGGATATGAAATTGATCTGACTTCAGCAGTTGTACAGCTTGTGGGTTAAGTAGAGACAGTGAAGTCTAAGACCATAGATGAAGGCACAAAATGGGGCAAGGTATAGAGTCCATGGATAGCCTCCAAAATTACTTGAGAAAGACATCAGTAATATAGGAGAAGAAGGTATTTGGGTGTTTGGGGAGGGTACAATGTCCAGTGGAGATAAAAATGAAAAGAGAAATGATTAAGATCTGAATGAAGTAATTGGGACTGTAGAGATGGTTTAAATGTGTTTTAAACACATGTGATACGGGCTTTCTGAATTATGTTTAAGTAAATTCACTACAGAGTTATGTCCTTTTATTAACAAGGCTTTAATAATGAAAATTCAGAATAGTAGTTACGCTGGAGTTTGTTCAACTGTAAAAAGATTGTGTGTGTCTCGTGTCTGGTACAGGTATTGTGATGGATTTGGGCCAACATATACAGGATATATAATTCCTATGGACTTAGAGCTTTATGTATCTTTGTAGCATGTTACTTAAATGGTATGTTAGAGGACACTGTTCGTTACCCCAATCTACCTCCTTGCAGGTGAAGAAGAAATACAAGTCTGCATCATTCTGCATCATTTTCCTATTGATTCCAAATTTGGAACAATTCATTTGTGTGTTTCAGGCAACCTTTATTTTAATGGGGAAGAACAGTATGCAAACATCCATTAAAAGCAAATCTTAATAAATAGGTACCGTTTACATTAAAATAATAGGTAGGTGGTGTTACTTGAGTGGTTTATTTCTGTAGTGTTTTATATTTGGATTTTCAAGCTGCCAGTATGGAAAGAGAATGTTTTCTGCTCTAATTTTGCACATTGTTTTATAGATAAGCAGGGAATGACTGAATTTGTTTTTAAAACTTTGGGGTTCTTTTACAGGTGAGGTGGGTAACTGAGAAACACAGAGATTGTGGCCAACCTGCCTGTTCAGATTTTTTTGGAGTTCTTGTGTTTCAGAACAAATAATTTCGAAATGCTTCCTTATGGTGTCATGCAATACACCACATAGTGTTGTGAGATGATTTTGGACACAGTACTTGCAGTTATAATTATCATGCTGTATTTTGTCTAAAATAGTTTTATGCTCTGATCACTGTTGGCTTGAGAAAGAGTATTGTTCAACTGTAGCATTTAGTGTGATTGTGACGTTCATATTTGGATCATAAATTAGAAAATTAAGCCAAACACTGTTTCCGAAACCCTTATTGTTCTGGCTCATTCAAGATGTATATGGAAATAATGCTGTCTTCCTCATTTTTCTTATGTTTATGAACCAGCCAAGGGTCACCCTTTATCTCTGAAGAAGGGCAGGAATACCTTCTCTTAGAAGATTTTGAAAGTAAAAAGATTCCACTGCAGTGAGTGAACAGTAGCTGTTCTCGGAACGTGTGTGAGAATTTCATCACAGAGCCATTAACTTGCCTGAAAATATTTGTTTCAGATACGTCTTGCATGGTGTTCTGTGAGTTTTAATAGAAGAAACTACGTAACCTTGGCTTCCATTTTCTGAAAATAGCTGTAATCACCATAGAGATGTTTTATCCACATTTTTTACTATGCTTGCTGTTTCTGTCCCAGACTGCTGGCACACAAGAGTGTTTTTGCTGCCACTTGGTTTATAGTATTCTATTTATCTATTGTGTTGATTCCTGCAGATGCAAAAAGAATCAGCTTGAAAGGATGACCGGCAAAGCCAGATCATACCCAGCATATTCCAAAATGGGAGATTGCTCCTCAGACTAAAACATTTTGAAATCTTTTCTCCTCAGTCTCTGTCAACAATTAGTTTTTAGTACATGGCAATGGACTTGCTTGTTTTGCCCCCAATATCCCACCTCTGCTCTGTGAGTCTTAATGCACAGTCCTTGTGGACCAGCTGGCTACACAATTATCTCTTCTTAGTACTGAGTAAGGAATAGTTTGGCCACTTAGTGTAATCTGCAGATGCGATGCACACATCTGCAAACACTGAGTTCATTAGTTATCCTCTGCTTATAAAGAGGGTTAGTAGTTTTTGTTGTTATATCAGATTTTGCCTTTTATTTTAATCTGAACTGCAAAGAAACCTTAATACTTACCTTATTAACCAAAAGTTAGTGGAGTGTTTAAGTCAACTGATGAGTTTTTTGGTGTTGTTGAAAACATAGCAGAAGTCATCAAGCATCCTGTATCAGAAGTTCTTAAAATAAAATCTGTCGTGGATCTGTGGTCCTAATCTAACTTTCCTTGAGCTAACATGAATCAAATATAGAGTTAGATTTTCGAAATGGTATATGTTCTTCTTGTCATGATCAGTAGTTAATACTGACTTGTGAAATCTATTTGAACCTCAAAGGCTGAATTCCATCTTCATTTTGGCATAAACTGCTTTCTCAGACTGTCTTCAAATTTTTGCTCTTGCAAAATCAGATTGGTTGCAACACATTCATATTTTGAAAACTATTTCAATAGACTAGGAATTTGATTCCAAAAGATTTCATTTCAAAATCTGAAGTAAATCAGAAAAGCCCTCTTGTAATGAGCAATGTGTACTGCTGCCATCAGCTAAGCAATTGACTGGTCTGGCTGCTTTGTGTCAGTTTTTGAAAGTCTTATGTTTTCACAACTGCTTTTGGTCAAGAAAGAAGCAGCAGCATTTACGGACACCCGGAAGAACTCCTAAATGTTGCTTCCACACGATTGGTAATGCTTAAGCGATGGCATCGTACATGTGCTGTAGTTGCATCTTGAGCTTTGGATATATACCCCTGCATGTTGTACTTATTTAGAATCAAATATAACTTGGCATCATTATAATATGTCTTCATGTCTGTAAAACCACCGTAGTGCCTAGAACTGATAAGATTTTTAAGGACATGTGCTCTGCTTTTGTGTGTGAAAATGTTTATAGGTTGTTTGAGTTCTGGTGCATGGCTAAATGGGTGGAAGTGATCCCAGTACACGTACAAGCCAATAATTGAAAAATAAGATTGAGTCAACCCTTTTTTTGATTAAGTGCACTTCTGTACTCCTTTTGTAAGATATATGGTAGTATTTATGTGATTTCTGTAGTTTTGGGAATTCTTTCGTATAAAGATATATCATGGTCAACTAGAATTAAAATTCTGGCTCTACAATTAATTGTCGATGTCCAGCTTCTCTAGACTGCCCACTTTATTTTTGTAACATATAAAATACAGATCACAATCCATCCTGTATTTGCTTAAGTACAATGAATGTGAATTTTGCTGTGAGTTTGGCCCAGATGAATACCACAGAACTAGAAGAGTGTCTTGAAAGTAAGGAGCTTTTGAATTAATCCTTAAAATAGAGAGCAAGGACTGCATCAGAGGCGAAGCACAGAGTGTTACTACTCACTATGTTCACAATTTGTAAAGCGCTCTGTAACCTTATGTACGTCCTTCAGTCCTATGTGCTGTATTTTTTTGCAGTGGTGTTAAATTTCCAGTGGTTCATTACTCAACTTTTGAAGCTCTGAGGCAAAGGAAGTAAACTGTTAGCAAAGAAGAGATACATGTTTTTGATGGTTGGCAATGTAAGGAATATAAGATTCACTTCCTTGGTTTTGCCAAGGGTAAATACTTAATGGGAACATTTTTTGGGGAATTCCTATTAAACTAAATGCAGATTAATGTTCAGAGACAGAAGCTAATTCTGACCATTGAGCGAGAACTTAAACTACATTAAAAATAGTAACCAGAGCAAAATTAGTATATTAAAAAATAAAAAAATAAAAAGTGCAAAAACCAAGCTAATAGAAATAAATGTCATAATTAAAGCCAGAGAAAACATCTCATAGGCTATTCAGGCTGATGGAAGATAGCATCTGTGCTATTAAATACAGTAAAAAAGATGTGCTAAATGACTGGCCTTTTTTTTTGACTGCAAATGTCCACTCTAAGCTAATCGCATCAGTTCCCGTGATAGCTGGTGGAGAGAGGCACTTTAAGAGTGTTTCATCATTTTGGAGTAGATATTAAAGAAGTATGGGTTGTTTCACCCTATATCCATTTCTCCAATGACTACAGAGGAAACGTAAGTGAATAGTTAAACTTGGATTCCTTTCTCCTCAGGTTAGTAGAACCCTGTGAGATAAATCCAGCTGTCCCTTCAGTTAAAAAAAAATAAAAATAAAAATGTGATCTTACCGACAATTTGAAATTTGAATGTTAAGTTCTAGTTCTGGTCACTTTTAGAATTTCTAGGATGAGAGTCTTTTAAGGGAAAAAATGCTTCTGGTGGTACTCATACTGTTGACTTCTGTATTTTGTTCCTCAGAAGCTTTGCAAACTGCGTGGTCCAGTTGCTTAATATAAGTAGTAATATGAGTAGTATAGCAGCTATTCCTTGATGCATACACATGCTGAAATATTTACATACGTATGTATACACAAGCACAATCATATAGTCCTGTGGTAATTAAAAAGGGAGTTAAGGTAAAATAAACTGTATGGACTGCATTAACTTCACCTCTGTATTTTTGCTGTTGTCTTGACATGGATTTAAGCAAGGAATAAGACTTGGAATTTCTCTGCCATGTGGAGCAATGTAACTGGGGAGGCTTACATACCATCCCACCTCCTCCTCCCACCAGAAAAAAAGAAATCGCAGGTTTTGGCATTCCATGTTGGTTAGTACCAGTATTAATGAGTGCAATTCTCATTGAAGATCGAAGTTGCTAAGAAATCAAAGGCAAACCACTATGCAGTTTTATCTAACAGCACTGCTTTGTGTTCAAGACAAAACACTCTGTTGCACACATTGTATGGATTTGTTGCCCCAAAGAGCAGTCTGTCTTCCTCTTATCTCAGTTTTTCTTTCTTCCTTTCCTGATTTATGTATTTTGAATCAGTGTTATATGGTCAGTACATAACTTGAGGCACAAACTTTAGGGCATTGCAAGCAGTCATATTCGATCGTTTTTTTCATGCTGGTTAGAACTGGCAAGTATTGTGAACCCAAGGATTGAGTGCATTTTCACCTTAAGCACATCAAAGTGCTGCTAGTTCACAGGATGGGTTAAAATAAAAATCCTTCAACCCCTAAACAAACTCTGCTTTAGTTTGGCTTGGTATCTTCCTGGAAATCACTTGCTTTATGAAACATCAACTTGTTGAGCTGTTACTAAAGCTGCACACTTGTGTTGTTACCTGTTTCACGTGCATGGGTTTGTATACATGTAATCACTTAGGATTCTGCTTAAATACTACTGTTTGTTTAATAGTTAGGTTCCTGCATCTCAGTTTGAAAAAGTTGGAAGAGGCTGCTACACTTTTCAGTTGTTTATATGTTGTCTTTATTGTGTCTAATGTTTGTTTTCTTTGTATGTTCATCAATGTTTTAATCTCTTCATCTCCTGTGTAGATCTCATGCTGACTCTGCAAAATCCAGCTCTTCTGAAACAGACTGCAATGATAACGTGCCCTCCCACAAAAATCCTGCTCCATCAGTGAGCAAGCACGCTGTGAATGGCTTTTTTCAGCAGCAAGGTGTCTATGACTCTCCTCCTTCTCGTACTGGACTGGCATTGGCAGATTCCAGCCTTTATAACCTGCCTAGGAGTTATTCACAGGATGTTCTACCGAAGGCAGCATCTCCAACTGGGACTGATGCAGAAGGAGAGCAGCACGTTTTCAACACGCCATCAGCAACATCTTTGTTAGATGCACAGTTGAGACACATCTCCATTAGTTATGACATTCCCCCCACACCTGGAGGTACTTACCAGATTCCACGAACTTTTCCGGAAGGAACAATGTCTCAGACATCAAAACTAGAGACTATTCCAGATATTCCTCCACCTCGGCCACCAAAACCTCACCACGCTGCAGATCGATCTCCTGTGGAAACATGTAGCATTACTCGTACTGCTTCAGATACTGATAGTAGTTATTGCATCCCTACAGCAGGAATGCCACCCTCACGCAGTAATACCATTTCAACTGTAGATTTGAATATCTTTCGTAAAGGTTAGTATTCCATGCTTTACTTTGCATTTCCAGATTTTGTGTTAAACGATACTAATCTTGTGAAGAAACATGTGGTATGAATGGGTTGAACAATATGGGGGTTTGTTTTGTCCTTGAAAAGCAAGTGTATGACATTTTACAAAGCACTCTATGATAGTGAGGCTTAAAACATGTAAGAAAGCAGAGAAAGAAGATTATTCAAGGAAACTGTCAAAATAGCAAAGCACAGAACATTGATACATGCTGTATATTGCACTGTGGTGTTCAGCCTTAGCTAAAAATATTGGAAGTCCTAGACATCTTCATGGTGTTAGTAGTTTTTAGAAAACAGCAGTGAAGAATTCAAAATTTTTTTTTTGCTAATAAGGTCATATAGCTGAGTTCAAAACTGCTGCTGTCTGTCCATCAGAACAGCCAAGGTAAGCTGAAAGTGTTTCACTAAGTTCAGTAGGACTTGGTGTGCATCCAGAGCTTTGAGATCAACCCTGATCTGTTTATTGGTGCTGCAAAACTTTTTCTCTCCTTGTGGTGGATATGCATACTGACATTTTAAAGCAAAATTGAAATCGTTCCTTATAGACACTTAAATGTTGGCATTTCAGACTTGCTAATGCATTTGTGTTATTGTTTTTTTCCTTCAGCAGCTGGGTATATTTATGGGTACTGGCAAATCTGGTGGAGCTACTTTTACTTAAAGACTTTGGTGTATCTTGTTTTTCTGCCTGTTTGTTTGTTCCCATTCTTGTGTTCTCAGAGAACTTGGTGTTACAGAGAGCAGTTGCAGTTGTATTAACAACTCTTGGGATAAGATTTTGATTTCTTTCAGGTTCTTGAGACAAGTGGGCCTAAAGCTGTTATTTTTAAAGAAATTGTCAAATGGTTAGAGCTGATGCTAATGTTTGAGGGGATTTTAAAGAATTGAGTTGTATTACCTATGGGATGGGAGGCAGAAATGAGGAAGGAGACAGGCACAAGGCTTTTGCAGGAGGCAATATACAGAAGGGGCATGGTTGTACAGGCACTCAGATATTATTCAATTTGTCATTCTTTTTTTTAGGCTAGGTGCAGTGGTATTGGTGGACTCCTGCTCTACTTTGCTTTAAATGAGCAAAATGGAAGATGATAAATAATTTTGCTTTAAAACTGAGATTATTGAAGCTGAGATTATTAGCTTCAGGAAAAGTAGCCTTCCTGAAAATGTTCTTTTAATTTGACACTCAATAGTAGAAGTGTTTATTTTTCCTTCCAAGTAAAAATCTTTTTTTCTAAAAAAAATAAAAAAAAAATAAAAATCCTCCTCTTCTTCTTAATGTGGGCTGTCAAGAGCCAGGACCCTGAAAAGCATGACATCTTTGTTTCTGTAGATGTTCATTCAAACTGAAAAACCCTGGAGATCCTAACAGGGGAACTGAGGGGGTGGGGGGCAGGGGCTACATGAGAGGAATTTACCTGTTATTGCACTGGATTAAATGGTGTTGAATCAGCACTTTCCAAGGGTCAGAAAAAGTATTCAGTCAGAAAAATTCTCTCTAGACCTTAAATTACATCTGTTGTTCATTTATTTTAGAATAGGTTTCTCATGAGGGCCCTGTATCTCAAAACCCGCTCTTACGTTAAATTCTTAATGCCTGTCTATTTGAAAGGAAGAATTAGCTGGTTCTTTAAAAGGAAAAATTACTGTTGCTTTTCCTGCCATGGAAAACATTACTATAAGATTTTCAAGTTGACTGGTAAGTGCTAAGTTTGTTTATGAATACAGTCATCTCAAGTATATAGATAAAAATCTGTTGGCCACAACTTCAGGAGTTGTGTTTGCACGGTCTCAGAAGCAGACAGTAAATAACAGGCTCTGGATGCCTGGTGCCAAGTGACAGGAACAGGGATGATACATAGCCACTTTCTCTTCTTGTTTCTTTAGAAATTAGTTCTCAAGACTGTTATGATATTCCACGAACGTTTCCGAATGACAGATCTAATTCACTGGAGGGCTTCCATAACCACTTTGTAAGTATGACTTGATCTTATGAGAGATGGCAGTGACAGTGCTTGAATGCTTTTTGTTCCCATGTAAGAAGGCAAGCCGTACGGTGTTTGTGTTTTTTCAATTTCAAAAGAATATATTAATCTGAGTAGATTAGGTTAAGAGATTCATATGATTCACAGCTGATTGCATAACTTATTTTGTTAAAGGAAATATATGTTAATTCTAGAAAAACAGAAGCATGTTGACAGTGGGAAGTGTTTCAAGTGAAGAACTAGATGAAAATTATGTCCCAATGAATCCCAACTCTCCTCCACGACAGCATTCCAGCAGCTTCACTGAACCCATCCAGGAAACAAATTATGTACCAATGACACCAGGCACGTTTGATTTTCCGTTATTTGGAAAGCAAGTCCCTCCTCCTGCTCACATGGGTTTCAGGTCCAGTCCAAAGACCCCTCCCAGACGGTCAGTGCCTGTTGCAGAATGTGAGCCACCGCCAGTGGATCGGAACCTCAAACCAGACAGAAAAGGTGAGGAAAATGTCCAATAGAAGTTTACTCTTATCATCTAATAAAATAGCTCTTGCAACTTCTGATCAGTGGAAAATGATCTCTTTCAGATATTGCAACAATTTTTATCCTATTAGGTATCCATACAATAAAAGAGTTCTAGATTGTTTCTTAAGGATGTTAAAACATTACAGTAACAATACCAAATACAAGCATAGGTTTAAATTTAATTTCTGTAGTTATTAATCAAAAATTAGCATAGAATTGCCAACACGCAGAAGTTTGAGTTTAGTCTTTGCGCAGAGAGGACAGCCAACTTACCATGAAGAGAGCACACAAGGAACTATATAGAATAAGAATATATAGGCATAATAACGCTTGGTACAGGAGCAGCACACATTTCCATTATATGATGTAAAAATTAATAACTATTTTAGGTATTTGCTTTTGATGTCAACGTTGTTAGCAATTATATAAGAGAAGATTTGTATATTGTGTGCTTTATAGCCCTATTTAAAGTATGTAGTAGTCATAGAATAATTCTTACAAATGCGTTTGAGTGAAGGAAAAAAACAGATTGAAGGAAGTGTTAACCAGTAAGTACATAATGTTAAACCTTCATTTCAGTTTGTAAAAGCAAGGAAAATCACTTGATGTTAGGGCTGCCTAGTGCTTAAGTGGTAGCAGCCACACAGGGCAGTTGCAGGAAGATGTTTAACGTGGGCTACGAGGTTACCATATAGGTTTTCCTTGGGATCCAAATGGGAGAAGGAAACTGCTAATTCCAGCCAATTGGTAAGGTATGTTCGCTGTATTGCACAAGCTCGATGGCATGCTTGCATTGCTATTTGTATAAACTGCAGTAAGTGAAAGCATATGAGCCTAGATTTTGAATTTCGTTGCCTTTATAGACTGTGATAGATTAAACAGTCATAAATCAAAAATAAAAGTGGTTTTATGTGGGAATATTTTGAAGAGCTGAATGTGTGAGAGAGAACCGTTAAAAGTTTGAGGGTGCTGCAACAACTTCAATGACAAAACTGAAAAAAAAAATAATTTGTAGATGCCCCACCAAAGCTATCCTTAAAACAAAACAAAACCACTCTTAAACATAGTGCACTGGGTTTACTTTGCCTTAAAATATGGATTATTTAGGTGACTGGTGGTATTAACCAATAGATACTATGTGTTCAGATGAAGTTATTTGTGTAGAGAATCACTGATAAATGGTTTAGACTTCCCAGTCAATATGAAATGTTTTATCAGCCTATCAGAAATGCCTAAATTGTAGAAGAGGGAACTCAAGAAATTTAGGTCAGATGTCTGCACTACTTTGTATTTGAGTAAGTTGTCTTTGTAGAATTATGTTTAGGAAAAGAAAGTATTTAGATTTAGAGTGGCTGGTTTGAATTTGGAGAAAAATTAATGTCATAATCAGATGATCCAAAATATTAACCAAATAAAACTTTATATGGACATTTTTTTCCATTAAGTGAAAACAGCCTGTAAATCAGTGCATTGGACAGTATCATTATGATATAGATGATCTCAGTGTAAAACGGGAAGTGTCACGTCTCATTCTGACTGTCCATGTTCAGAAAATGAAATATGTCCTTTTTCAAAACCTTGGCAATCTTCATGTGCCTAATTGTTTCAGTGTTAGCAGACAGTAGATCTGTTTTATTTTTAAGAAATACTGGACAGTAACAGATTGAAACACGATACTGGAAAATATTCTCGAAATAAACACTGAATTGCTTGAAAATATTTTCCCTGACTGGCCGGTTTGTGTATTTTACTGATAAAATGCTTGACCTTCAAAACTACTTAATTTTTATGTTGAAAAGCTTGGTTGGTGATGCCAAGCAGTCACATTGGTGTCTGCTGAGGAAGCGTTGCTATTCTTGCATCTCTCTTCTTGAAACTAAGTTAGTGTTTTACCTTTTAAAAGTGGTGTGTAAGACTTTTGCTTTGCTCCTGTCCACCAATGCTTTACAGCTAAGACAGACCTAGCCACAACAGGGAACAGATGTTTAGATATACTAACACATCTCTTAATGAGTATAGAGGTGCCCGGTGTAGCTTCTATTGGCCATATTTTTGCCTGCTGACTTTTAGAAGCTGAATCACTGTAAAAGAACATGATTATTTTACGTAGTGTAGAAGATAACATCACTTTAAGGCTAGCCATGAAAGTACATATTTTGTAGTGAATGCCTAGGGTCTGAAAAAAAACACAACTCTGTGAAGATCTTGAGCTACCAAGAATGATAATGATTCTGATTTATCACCAAGGGTTTTATCTTAGTAACACATGCACTGGCTCACTCAAGTTTTATCAAGCCTACTACTGAGACTTCCATTGTTGTGAAGAGCAGATACAATGATGCATCGGGATGGTAACATTCCTATTTTAATAGCTGCTCTATGTGCAAATCACTTCTTTCAGAAATACTTTTGGGAAAATAAAACTGCAGTTAGTTTTGAACTAAAATAGGATAAAACTTCTGTTTTAGTTGGCTCCTTACCTAATGAAAGCAAGTGTATGCTTCATGTCCTGCTATGTTGCTGTTTTAGCTTTCAAGTTCTTGTAGCAACTTCTATTATAAGGTTGTTTCTGGTCATATAAATGTTTTGCAATGGTGCTATGCCACATATTAGTGCGTAAGAGGTAAAAAGTGGGCCAGTATGTTTACTAATGTCTAGGTAGACATAGGGATGAAATGGTACATAAAATAGTTAAGCTCAGGGTATTGACCTTTTTAATTTTTTTTAATATGATTGGTTCAAGAATTTTTGTTGGAAACCACCACTGCTTCTCTAGATATGATGTTACTGCCCTTACTGAGATCTGGTGTATTGGTTGTAAGGCCTCCAGGTGTATGAGGGCTGTATTGTGCTCTGTCTGAAGAAGCTGATATACTTTCTTCATTGGTTACAGACATTACTGCAAAAATTGTATTTTGCACAGCCTACAAGTAGCTATTCCTTCTTTGTAGGCATATTGAGAAATATCATCACCTTTAGCTTACTGAGCCAGAGCTAATGCTTCATGTTTCTCTGCAGGCCAGGGAAGTTTGTCAAATGCAATTTTAGCACTGAATGTCACGAAGAAATAATGCAGTGAAACTAGCACATGAAGAAGGCACTGCTTTTTATTGTCAAATGTACGTGCTTATGCATCTCCTCTATTCTACACTTGTAAGTTTACAGACGCTGTAGTTTGGCAATGGTAGCAAATGGATATGGTAACGATCGATACATGCTTGATCACTTCTGTTCTGCTATCTTTGGAGAATCATGTACTAGGCAACAAAGATCTGGCAATTTGTCTATCAGCAGCAGTGACTGAATGTGTATGTCTTCACAGCTCTGATATAAGCACCTAAACTTCTAGAGAAGTTGTTAAAATTTTCCCATTTGTGACTGAGGAATGAATTATGAAAATCAGTGATGCTGATAAACTAAATGTCAGCAAAACATATTTCTAAAAGTCGCTAAGCTACATGCACGGTGTGTGGGCACTTCTTCAGTTTTTGGAAGCCAGAAGTTCTTCAGCCTTCCCAGTAGGAGTAGCCTGAGCAGGAGGGCATGGTGCTATGAGATGCTCTGTGTCGTTTTCCTCTGTTTTCTAGAATGGCTTTCTTCTAGAGCATGGGGGGCTGGAGGGGCGGGAGAGAAAATGCGGTGCAATCTAAAGTCTTTTATGTAGTTTCACTCTTCTGGCTCACAGCTGCTTCTGTAAGTAGGGAGGGCTTCCAGTACTTTCTAGAAGTCTTGAAAGTAATTTCAAAACATGGTGTTGGTTTATGGCCCCAGTAGCTGGAATCAAAGCATTTTACTATTTCTTTAGAGAAGCATACCAAAAGGTAAGTGGTATATTACTTGGGACAAAATTGAGTGCATTTGGCCAGATGCTTTTCTTCAGTCATCTGTAAATGAATGAAAAAAAATCTTTCCTTAAAAGTGTGTGTTTTTTCAGGGTGTTGTTTTTTAATATTATATTATTATAATATGTTGTCTGCACTGATTTTGTGTTTCTGCTTTTTGGCTCTTTGGCTTGCTATGGTTGCATGTAGTCATGATGCTAAATTGGAAGCACTGTTGCTAGCAAAAGGCTTCAACTGGCATCAATGTTGCATCCATTCTTGCAATTGGGTATGTTCTCTGAGTTGTTAAAAGGCTCTGTGACTGGTTCTGCTGCAGAATGATGCTTTGGCATTTTACTTTGGGGCACTCACATGTTCCTTCTTCAAAATGCTGCTTATCAAAGAAGGAGCAGTAGAATTAAAAGTACCCAAGTGCAGTGAGGCAAGCTAAGGAAAGCTAAGGCTGCAGAGAACAGCCAGGTTCTCTTCTGCTCCACCTTGTGCTTTCCTAGGGCTCTTCAAAATATCTAAAAAGGGTTGTGATATGAGGATCCTGTGATCCCAGCCTGCTGACAGCTTGTAGGACCATAACAAACATTTTGCCACTCCACAGGGAACAATTCCGTATAGCAAAATGTCTTGAACAGGGAGGTGCCGGTTGGCTGTGCTGGCAGTCTGTGAGAAAGTTTTAAGGCCTGACAGAAGTCTGTGAGTTCAGGCAACCTTAATCTTCAATACAAATGTGGTATTTATTTGTAGATCAAGGGAAGCACATGGACGAAAACACAAAGGGTAGGGGTTTTGAATTAGGTTTCGTTGGTCAGGAGATGGCTGGAGGAGGAGTGGGCCTCTACTCCAGCTGCTGTGAAAACTCGCCTAGCTCAGCGGAGACAGTGTTTGAATGAGATGGGGTGTCTGTGTGCATGGTAATGACACCCCCAGTTGTAATTTTTTTAAGTTATTATTTTTTCAAGTTGTAATTTTTCCAACTTGAATCAAACAATTTTGTGATGGAATTTGTAGACGAATTTTCTCCTTCTGAGTCTTAGTTTGGTGCTCTGCTTAGGGTAATGTGGTAAGTTCCACTTTCGAAAGGGTAGCGTGCCTTTGTACAAAAGCGGATTTTTTTAAGGTTCTAAAAAAGAAAAATGTGAACTGTGAGCATATTGCTTAATTAACAAGTCAGGCCCACTATGGAATGAAAATCAAAAGTTAAAACTCACTTGGTTAGAGTGTAATGTTATTGATCCATAGTATTTAAAAAAACACTTTACAGAAGAAGTCAAATTTGTGCAGATACCAGTTCACGGTCATTGGGAGCTGTGATGGAACAATATATTCAGGATCAGTAAGCAAACTGCTAATGGTCAAGAACTCATGATTCCCTGTTCCTTAGATACAACATTGTACTGGATTTTGTTCCTTGTGTCTTCACTGGCAGTTACATTTATCTGAATGTCATTAGAGTTGAATTATGTTCAAGATGATTTTTAAGATTTTAATTCTTAGTCTTGGATTGAATTTCACAGCTTATTTTGCTGATGGCAAGAATAACAAATAGCTAGTGTAGTGCCTTTTCACCTTTTTTTCCCCCCCAAAAAAAGATTTGTCTTTCAACAAAAATAAATCAGAATTTTGTGTAGAGATGCTTCTTGCAACTTCAGTCCACATGATTATCTTGAAAAGAGACTGCTGCTGGCCCTGGTAATTTTAAGCCCAGCAAACAGTAAACTAGGATTTAGAGAGAGTTAGTGATGTACTCATTTCTCTTCATGCAAATAAAATACCCAGTTGCACATTAAAAGAAACAAAGCGAGAGGGGGAAAAAATTCTCAGAGTTGGTACTTGTGACTGTTTTAAAAATGTTGCTGCTTCTTGTTGAGTTAACTTAATCCGGTTGGTTTTCTTAGAGTTTTTTATCATTTAAGATGTTACGTGACATAATTTATGTGATCAAACCACACAAGTGGACTGCTTATAAAAATCTGACTGTCTTTTCCGTAAGTATTCGTGAGCATCTCCCAAACAGATTAACCTCATAAATTTTGTTTTCCAAAGTACGTTTAAAAGTGTAGGCCGGCTTTGAAGAGAGAGTTATGCACAGAACTTCCACATGTGACAGGAAGCATCTGCCCTATTCTGGCCACCATACGACCCACTGTGATGCTTCTGGATGACAGTCATAATCACCCCTTGCAGTAATTCAGTATGATCCTTTAAAAATTTCAAGCAAAATCCTTACTTGTTAAGGAAATTAAGAACCCTCATTAATAATGAAGTTCAGTTATAAATAGCCTAGTGAACAGTTGCCTTGTTAAATATTTACATGTGTTGGGTTGGACAATGTGAACATAGTATACATCCTGATATAGCAGGAGCACCACACCAGCATCCTGAAATAAAACTTAAGAAAAACAATTGAAACATTTGTGACAACAGGAGATAAGACTTACTTTAAAAACAATGGAAAAGAGGAGGAGAAAAGTGGGAGAGGTCTAAAAGAAGTTGGCAACACTACAGAGTTCCACACTATTATGGTAGTTGCATATTCTTAAATGAAATATCACTTAGGCTCCAGGACAAGTAAGCAATATAAAATTGTGAATGATGGTTTTAATCCATAGGAAGAACAAAAATGAAGATCTGAGGAATAAGCAACTAATTTTCATTATGACTTTTCAGAGCAGAAGTACTCTTCATTTTGTTTTAAGAAATCCAAGCACTTAATTGTTCTATTTAGTCTTGGAAGCTACACTTACTATTTGTTCTGTTTAAGAATTTTAAAAAAATAACACTTTGGAGGATGTTTTGATGTTTTCTCAGAGTCCCTAAAGCAGGATGAATACAAATTTACTGATTCTTCCCCCAAGCTCCAAAGCCTTCTTCCACATATAGTACTTCAAGAGTATTATACTTCCTCCATGGCAGTACTAAATTACTTCTGTGAGGCTAGTTTTTTGGTTACAAGCTTTAAATGAACTTAATAATACCTTGCTATGGTCCGCCAGTCCTTAACTTGCAGCTGTGATTGGTCTCAGAAAATGTTGAAACAGCAAATAATTCCGAGACTTTCTTGGATAGCTACATTACAGCTGTAAATGAAGCTATAACTTATTGGATGTAATGGTTTTAAAAAATTTAACATCTTTTCTAAAGACAAACTGCAAGAATTACTCTGGTACCAGTTGTAGAGATGGTATTGTAGAACTTCAGAGGTCCTAGGGAGAGCAGGAGCAGGAGAATACTGGTGATACCCCTCTATATTTTTCCTCTCCTCATTTTTTTCTTTCTTCCCTGTATTTTAATGCCTGTTTAAGCAAACATTTTTTATATACATAGTCCTGCTATCCCTTTAGCATTTTTTATAGGTTTTACATTAGGCTTGATTTTTTTGAAGGAACAAGTTGCTCCGTTTTTCAGTTTTCATTAAAAAAATAAAAGTGAAAGCAATCTTAAGCAGTGTCCCTTGGACTTCATACATCTTAGTACAGCTTTAAGCTCCTAATCAATAAACGCATCAGAACTCTGTACTTTGGTCTTAAACCACTACCTTTGGTATTGAAGGCTTTTAGTTGATCATGCATTGGGGGATTGTTAAATATAGACATGTAGAATACTTTCAAATTAGAGCAGTCAAATAGTATTTAGGTGATTAATAGCTTTGGTATTCTCTGAATAGTTTTTGTGGCATTTGGCAAGTATTTTATGAATACCAGTGAACCTTAACTATCAGATACATTTTGCCTTTATAATCAGATGTTTTTTCTAATTCATTCTTAATTTCTGGAGTATCCAAAGTACCAGTGCTCTGAGAGAAATTATTTGGAGAATTTAAAGGAGTCTAAGAAAACTGGAGAGTATCTCTTTAGATGACTGATTTTAATTCATAATTTTGAACGAATGAGCTGCTTCCACTTTGTTTTTACTGTCGTAAAGAGACTAGTCATCGTCTTCTGTGTGGAATCACTGACCAGAACTAAGCACGGTATCGATACTCCTATCTGTTGCAGGATACTAGTATGGAAATGGATATGAATCTTGTGCAACTAAATACATGTTTCTAATTAGAAGTACCTTGGCAGGAAAAAGTCTTAATAAAAACAGAGATGAAAAAGCAAATTCAGGATATTTGTAGAGCTCCATGTTGAAGACCATGTACTCAGGAATCAGAGTTCGCTGGGGTGAGGAAGAGAAGGAAAGGGGGAGGTTATTCTGCATAATTGAAAGTCAAATAATAAACCCTGTGGGATTGAGACTGAGCTTCAGCCTTGTTTTTTTAAGGAAAAGGACACAGCAGTTCTGAGTACTGGAATTCTTGGACCTCTGCAAATTTCAGTTTCTCTAAAAAAATAAAATAAATGCAGCATCTTTATGTATTTAATGGAAACTGAAAAATGCTTTTAGTTATGTTGCTCTCAAAGTACTTCTATTGATGCAGGACACTCGTGGATGTTTTTCCCTCTTGCTCTCCCCTTTCTATTCCAAGTAAAGCACTGCTTTAGCATTCCTACGTCTGATCTCCTTGTCTCGTGAGGATTGGAGTCCTGTTGGCCAGGAAACAGCATTAGCAGATCACACATTTCTGAAATTTTATGTCACATTAGTAGATTTACTTTAAAATTTTAAGCTCTAAATACCTGGCGTTTAAAGAGTGTGTTGGCCTCATTCATGAGGATGTTTGCAATTTCCTGATGTAAAATCCATTGCCAGCAAGCTATGGAGAGCAAGCAACCACTCAAAAAACAAGCTTCTTTTTAACAGAAGTCTTGTTAGTACTAGTGCTTCAAGGCTATAGCCTGAAAACAAAATGAGACTATTCACTGGGTGCCTTGTGTTCTCAAAACCACAACTGGACCTACCTACTCTGATGCAGGACTTCGCTGCAGTGGTAACCCTTCCTCTCTGCTTCCCCCTCGCCCTCCCCACATCATATTTCAAGGTGTTTTGGGAAACAAGAGAATACGTTAGGCTATGGAGAAAAAAACAGCAACAAAACAAAAACGTTTTTCAATTATACCATTATTTGAAACAAAATCAAACAAGTGAAATGGACTCTTCTCCTGATGATTTGTGAGACAAAAGCAGCATTGACACACACCGAAATGCCAGGAGCAGAATTCATGCCATCTGACTGCACTCTAACACTGGATCCATAATCACTTGTTCTACTTGGCAGTTTTTACAAGCAGCCATTTGTTAGAAAAATAGACTTCGTTAGTGATGTTTCAGCTCAGAGTGCCCTTGCACAGTATTCGTATCACTGAGTGTGTAGAAACTGAGTTTTTCTGGCTGTAGCGTTCTGCATTTTACAGGTGGTGACTTGACTGAACAATGAAAACATCTAATTTTCACTTCTTGTTTGGTTGGTTTCACTTGCTGTAACTTATTTGGTGTTTTGGCTTTTTTTTTCTTCTGTGGGTTCCTTTCAGGCTGTGTTTTAACATCACGTTTCCTTTTAGTTCAAAAAAACGAAAAAAAAAGAAAAAAGAGAAACTGTATTTTAACCCAGATTTTTCATTCCCGGAATGGATTTGTAAATTAAAAGCGTTGCCTCATATAAGTGCCTAAACATTAGCTGAGGTAAACTAGGGCGAGTGGGCCTAAACCGTAGGAAATGCATTCCTTAGTGTCACTGGTGTTGGAACACCAGATGGAGCTGGGAGCTCCACAGACACCTTGCATCACCTTTAGTAAACTAATTAGAGGAATGGTCCTGTCACTCTTCTTGGGAGGTTATTTTGGAGAATAAACATTGGAGACCAGTCTGTTGTACAGGTATGATGCATTTTCTCTGTTATAACCAGCTCTTTACTCTGAGAGCACTTTGCTTCCCACAAGCTTGGAGGAGCAAAGTAGAGAGGTTACGTTGGGTTAGCATCAGGAATTTCAATTGTAGTATTTAAGCTTTTTCAGTCCTAAAAATTTGTTCTTCTGTTTGTAGATATGACTAATAGAGTAGCAGAACTGCTGATATTTAGATAAGGAATGGTAGTTTGAAATTCTTTGATGGATTTATTTAAAACGTGCCTTTTGAGGGAGTTAGAGGTATTATCAAGGGCTTTTCTGTGCCATAGCCTTATGTTATTTTTTTCTTAAATGAACAAAAATGGAGTAGAGGAATTCTGTAATACAGACCCAAAAATAAGAAACATCAGTCTCATGATTGTGATTTTTCCCCAACTCCTTTTCCTTTGCCTGGTGTCAGATTTTTCCTACTGCAATGTAAGCTCCTCAAAAGAGATTAGGCCTTTTGTTTTTTCATTTTGTAGAGGGAAAACTTGCACAAGTATTTTAACTCCCTGTGACAAACTAACTAGGGGAACTGCATTATCCTGGCTATCTGGTAGCAGCAAGCTGTTTTGCCACTAAATTTATTTTAGGTTGAACAGTCTTTCAGGAGGAAGAGATGAAAACTCAGTCTATTTTATGCTGGAACATTTTGTATGTTCTTGTCTGATGCACAAGAGAAATATTATAGGGACCTGTACTTATTTAAATAGCTCTTCAGAAAGCCTCAGAACAGTTTCGAAGTGCTAAATTAAGTATGAGGCAGGCAATTACATAATGCCCATATTTTACAAACAGGGATAATCACATAGTTCAAGAAGGTTAGCTGCATGAGACCACATAGAATCATTAACAAAAGCAGAAATAATGAGTCACAGCCCTGACTTCCATGTGCTTCTCTCCCATACTGTTGGTTTCAGTTGCTTCAGCCTACATTTGGCTGTAAGAGGAGAGGTTATAAAGTACGTGCTGGTTAAATAATTTCATTAACCCTATTACGTGTGCTAGATTTCTCACTGTACATAAGATCTATGCTCATGTGTAAGTACGTTGATTGGCATTTTAAATTGAGTTGTATTGGCCAGATTATAAAACTGAAACAGAATTAATACGACTAGGTAAGGATATTGAGCATCAAATTGTTCTTATTAGAAAACATTGGAATTTGAACTTCTAAATCTGTTCAATTGAGCTTGAGATCTTGGCCTTTTGTATAGGCAAGCTTTTATCATTGAGTTGTAGGCAAGGTACTTAGGAATATTGAATCAGCTCAGAATAAACTTGGCAGCGTGTTGGGTCATGCTTTTGATCTAGGTCCAGTCAACAGCATACTTTACGGAAATACCATGTGTACCACTTGACAGTCCAAGTCTTTGGTCAGCATTGCCCAGCCACTTGGTCTCTTCATCAGCACTTCTAGCCATTTAAGGGATCATCTGTTTCTGAAATTAGAAAAGAAGCCTTTGTGTGAAAATTATTTCATGTTCTTTTGTTTTAAAGCTGCTGTGTGGCAATATTAGTAAATAAATAGTCTTACCTGCATGGTCTCTTGGAAGTGCTGTGTAAAATTTAAGATACAGTAAAAAAAAAATAAAAAAATCTGTTTACCTTTCTTATTTGATTATTCCCAATACTTAGCGATAACAGTAATAGAGCACTTCATATGCAGAACCCTTGGGGTAGGGATTTGCAAACTCGTGGCGTTCGTTGCCAAATTTATTTTTTACAAAGCGTTCTCACTCACTGCTGGTAGAACCAGCCCACATCTGAGTCTGTGCCAGTCCTTTTCCCTTTTGTGCTGTGGGGCAACTTTTGAACATAATCAGCCTTAAACTTATTTGGTTTATTGTAAATCTTTACCTTTCATATGGCTTCTTGGTGTACCACTTGAAGGCACTCACTTTTTGTAATATTAAACAAACCCTTTGTCAGGTAGACTTTCATGACAAGTTAGTTATCATGCATTATTGATCATATTTATTTAAAATACACAATGTGACCAGAACTGCTTGCAGAGTTTTGTTAAGTTGGCTAAGAGGTTCCTTACTGAGAAGGGGGTTATATTACTACTGCCTGGAGGGAGCGTGTTGAATCTAAAATGTGTTCTTATTTTATACTCATCTTGTTACCAGGTTCATTTAAAAGGTTGCGTTGTGTGATAGCATAGAATATTAGGGAATGATTAGTGCATCCACTGCACTTGCACGTGTTCGTATACAATGGGAAAAAGAATTAAATGTCATTTTCTGATAGGGCTGTTTGTGGTGAGGGCTGGAATGCTCTGTGCTGTATGCAGGCTGGGAGCTTCGAAAGAAAGTCACCCTGCTTCTGCAAGGTCAGGGAGGGGATTTTGATGCAGATCGATACAGACCTCTTGGTAGCAAGTTTAACTACAGTGTGGAGTTCCTGGTGGCTTCTCAGCTAAAGGGGTACGTAGTGGGTAGGACGTTTCCCTAGACCATCCCTATATCCAACGTAATACTGGAGCTAAAGAGGACTTAATTTCTTTGAGGGTAGCTTGACTTATGTCTGAAAGGTGACTATTCTCCTGTCGTGCTAGGTATTCCTCAAATAAGGAATTTATGTAATACAACTTGAAAATAGTGGTCAGTTATAAAATTTGTTGATACATGTTTTAGCCTTTTTGTACAGCTTTTATGCTTGCCTCCAGCAAATGACTTGCATGCAGTGTTTTCTTTGTTTCAAGTTTGGTGCTTAAGCCTTTAGCGTGAGACCTAACTAGACTGTAAAACTCTTCCTTCAGCAGCTTGCTTGTGCTTGTGGTGTTAACCTTTCTGCAGGGGGTTGTGCTGTTTATTTACAAAACTCCATTTTCCAGTTATGAAAAGAATATTATATTAAGAGAGTCTTCTTTTTACCAATTAGGTCAAAGTCCTAAAATTTTAAGACCTAAACCACATGGTTTAGAGCGAACTGATTCACAAACCATAGGTGACTTTACTACAAGAAGAAAGGGTATGTACTTGAGCACTGTATGTATATGGAGCTTTATAAAAATAAATAAAAATTAAGTGAACTGTTACTCTATAACTCTCCTCTAGCCTTCTTACTTCTATTATAATCTAAGATCATAGATGTGTATCCTATGCCAAGCAAAAAACTATGTAAGAAAGTAAAGCCTTTCTGTTGTGAACAGCAGATGAATACATTACCTTGACATTAACATAGATGCTAGATCTCTTAAATTTTAGCTGTTCATATTTTGGATTTACTTTTTTGTTTGTTTAGAAACAAGTATGTGTGACTCACATGTAAGTTGCTTGAACTGTCTTTTGTTAGGCAATAAACCTGAAGTCACCGTTTACTTGGGTCTTCTGTTGTAGGTTAAATGCTGAAGTAAGGCAAAATACCAATCCTGTGACCATTTAATAATAATGTGATTTATGTAGGTAACTTCATGAACGTTGCAATTAGTCTGGGCTTAAATCAAGATGCTGAGGTGGTGCTTGATGTTGTCACGTGAAGTAGAGCAAATTACAGATAACATCAAAAATCTCACAGAAGTGTTGCTGTTCAGTACCTTTGGTCGTTAAAGCCCATTGCAACCAGATGAAATATTCCTTTGACGAAGTCCTTACTCTTTCTGCTGGAGTGGTACCTTGGCCACTGATTGTACCTGCCATTTAGCCTCAGGCCTTGACAGAGGACTGGAGCTGAGCTGATAATTTTTGTCACTCAATCTTCAGGATCATCTTGCCTATGTAAAGTTCAGTTCTGCCACCCTATCTCGTATGATACCTTATACCTTGACATAGATGAGTTGTAGGTCCTCTTCTGAGGCTGTGGTGACAGCTTTTTATGAGCAATTGAGTTAAAGTGGCACAATTACTGAAGCAGGCTTGATATGCTTTGAGTAATTATGACTTTTTAATTAAAGGAGAAAATTGTTTGGGATGCTAAAGACTCATGCTTATCCAGAAAATGTGAATCATAAGTCTTTGTTTGATATGTAAGATAGCTGACTCTTCAGTAAACTCTATCTGAAGAGTGAGTATAATGAAAGTATGATGAATACGGTTCTGTTTTTTCACTTGCAAGACAACCACGCTGATTAAGCAACTGATTTCTGTCAGTTCCTCATGTGGTCGCTTATGACAGCTTTTATTCTACATGAACTAGTTCTGCATGCCTGATACTTGATCTTGGTGAATTTGTTAACATGCAGCAAACAGATAATTGGGGGGACGGGTGGGGCTGGATGTTATTTCAATGGCTTTGCTTTTTATCTTAAAACAGTTTTAGGGAGAATGAAGTAGAGATTTGAACTGTGGCGACAGTTTGACCATATGTAATTTTGTTCCCTAAGAGTCCCATGATCCTTCTTGAATTTTTTTAAATGTATAGGAAGGACGAAACAAAAGTTGGAGGGAGAGATGAGATGATGTTTCTCACTAACAATCAACTTGTGTTTCTGTTCTGAAAATGGAATTAAAAAATGGCACCTTTTCTAGCACATTAGCTGTCACTGCTGGCACAAACACGCTGCTCTGCTCTGCAGTTGGTGAGCACTGAAGCAAGCCAAACACCTTTTGGAACTTAAGTATTGGCTCATCTCTCCGTTTTGCAAACTTAGTTGCAGATTCTGCCCACACTTTGAGCTGTGAAACCTAATCTGTAGGGGCACATGCATACAGTGAGAGCAGAGTTTGCATAATAATCATTGTCCACGAGCCAGGAAAAGTATACGGAGTTGGCTTTGTCGGCATTTTAAGCTGAAACTGTCAACCCTATCTGCACTTGTCAGTTCAGCAAGTCATTGTGCCACTGTAAACACAGAACATGATGCTGCCATTTTCAGTCTTTTTGAAATGGAAATTGTATGTATGAGTGTATCTTGCAAATTCTTAATTCGTGTTTTTTTCTAAATACTGTTGCTTTTTAGTAACTGGAAAATTTAAACTACAGGTTAACGTATCATAGCTTTATAGGAATTTCCTAACTAGTTTTCACTATTTGAAAAACAGTATTTCCTTCTGGCATTTACGCTTTGAAAAGCTATTAAATTTAAGTTTGTTTGGGAATGTTCTGTGCTTTAAGGTTGTCTGTTTCTTGTATAGCAAAACCAGCTCCACTAGAAATAAAACCGCTGCCTGAATGGGAAGAATTACAAGCCCCAGTTAGATCTCCTATCACCAGAAGCTTTGCACGAGAGTAAGTTCCTAGCTTTTCTTCAGTTGGATTAACTGTTTTTGTTGACTAGTGTTAATATATGTGTATACACATCTGTGTTATATTCTCAGCCTGTGTAATACAGATTGAGGTTTCCTTTGGAAGTGTGTGTGTGTATGCACGCATGCGTTAAGACAAAGTATGTCACTGATTTTTTATTTTGCAATATCATATGTAAAAGACAACGTAACCAAAAAAATGCAACACTCTAGTAATCTTGAATGAAAATTTCATCTCTAATGTGCTTATTTTTGTTGTTTACCAGGAGGTTTAAGATATTCAAGATGTATTGTTTGTAAAATAATTCCTGGTAATTAGCTCCTCCAGGTTTCCCATGTCTCCCAGACCGGATTCAGTTCATAGCACAACTTCCAGCAGTGACTCGCATGACAGTGAAGAGAATTATGTTTCCATGAATCCAAATCAGTCCACTGAAGACCCAGTATGTAAAATCTACATCTTAACTACTCTCTTCCTGTGCAGTCCTTACTTATAAATCATGCAAACACAACACAAATCCTTCCACTCAACATCACCTTCCTTTATATTTCTAGATCAAAAATCTTAATAAGTCTGTGTAATAGAACTGTAATTTTGTTAGGATTTCACTGAGGAAGTTAAGAGTATAGTCATTTATAGAGGCTATGGTTAGTATGTATGTCTGTTGTACAAAACAGGTCAACATGTGACTTTCTCTTTTCCCTAGAAACCATCTCCTCTTGTCTGCCATTGTTAGTTCTAGACTATGTAGCAGTTCAGTATCAGGGCATCAAGGGAAATAAATTATTCATAAAACTTCTAAGACAGGCTTAAAAACCTTTACTAAAAGGAGATCTTCCAAGAAATGTGGAAAGGATGGGGGAAAAAAAGGATCGATATGTTTGTATTCTGTTGAAAACAACAACAACAAAAAAGAACTGAGCTACCTCTGCTTTTATTAGGCTTCTTTTTTTAAAAAAAAAAAAAGTCGAATGGGGCTTTGTATACTAAATATCTATTTTTTTCCCTTTTGGGGAGGGTTAATTCAGATGGTAGAGTTTCAGATATTTAGCTTGCAGTGCTGTCAGAGCTAGTTAAGAAAAATTAGTGATGTGTATTGTGTGGTGGTTTGTTTTTGTTTGTTTGTTTTAATTGGGGAGAGAGAAAATGCAATAGCATTTTCAAGTAAAAGAACAGCAGTAGGCCTAGTCCTGGAATGAAACATGGTCCAGAATATCCTTAAAGCAGTGGGGGGGATACCTGCATCTTGCCCCAGGTTTTGGGTCAGGGTAGTTTCAATGCAATTACAACATTTTTGATGCTTGGATTCTCTTTTAGTGGGGAATACATTTTTCACCTTTAAAGCCTTATGAAGCTATGGTTTCCAAACCTCCTTTGGGGTAGAGCCTGCCTGCTGCCACCTTTTTTTTGTGCTATTCATTTGTCTGCCTTCCTATATGGCATGTGCTATCCCGTTTCACTACGCCCTGGACTCTTCTCACAGTGCTGCTTGCTACCCCACCCCCTGCTGTCCCACATACCTACCCCAGTCCCCTCCAGTCTTCTACCTCTTGTGCTCCATGGCTGCCTGTGGATACCACTTCTTAGGTCCCTCTGAGCAAGCCCCTCCTGCTGACTTCTCTGCAGCAGCTCGGACTCAGTGCAAGCTTATGAGCCCGCAGAAAGTCTGGCTCCTGTTTTGTGCGGTGTCCGACCTGTTGGCAGTGCAAGCGCGCTTCTCAGGTGAAGCGTGCTTCAGCAGTGGGATGCCAATGATGTAAAAACCTAGCCCATCTCTTACAAGAGTGCTGTGCAAGAGGCACTGGTAAGTAATTGGTCACGTCCCATTTTACAGATGCAAGAAATGTCCTGTTTTGAACAAATGTTTGGAGTCGCCTCTGCCCATAAGTAGATTTGCAGAATCGCAATTAGAAGTGGAGATTTCTGTTGATTCTTACAATGCCGTTTCAGGGGGTTTAACTTCTGTGCTAAGACGGTGTATTTAATATTGCAGCCAAAATGGCCTGTCATTAGTACCTTCTGTTTGCTTGCACCATTCTTTCTTCAAGGTTGTTCTACAGATATCCTTCCATTTTCATTTAAGTATGTTTTAAGCTTGTTTTCTAATGCTTATGTTCTGCCTGTCTAGTTTGTGTGAAATAACATATCCTTTTCTGTTTAATGAGTAAGAGCTTTTAAAATACATGCTGGAAACCTTTATACAGATCCCAATTTTTGTTAAATATGCAGAAATATGTTTAGAGAGTTTGGGCAACAAAAATGAACTGTTGTCACAGTTGTTTGTGTTTGTCCTTGTTTACCACTTAATGAGATGGACGATACAGGTGCAATGGATAACATGAATTGAAAAAGCCCAGCCTGTTAAGATTTAACCAATAAAATTTTATTTCCTAGAGAACCTGAATGTTTCCAGATATGTCAAGGCCTTTGTTTTAATGTGTGCTAATTAATTACATAGTCTTTTCAAAAGTTTTGATTTGTTCCAACAACATCTTAGAAAGGAGTCCAGACTTTTTTCATCCTTTTCTGTCATCAGCTTTGAACCATCTTGTTTGGACATGTTGCATTTCTGTTTTATTTAATAAAATCAGCAATATTCTGCTTTCTTTCAAGTTGCTGTCAGCCTTACCCTTCTGTCTTTCCTTCTGCCTTCCTCTTCATTTTTTGCTGACTGCTGCCCTCTGTCTTCCTTTTTTTTCTTTATCTTTTAGAGAAGAGTCCTTCTATTGTACTGTTCCTATAACACCTGTTAAGAGGGAGGGATCAGGCTGGGAGAGGACAGAGGAGGTGAGGTTGTGAAAGTATGGGCTAATTTAAATTTAGGTATATGCAATACAACTTCAGTTCAGGCAGCTCTGCACAAATTTCCCAAAGTTTTAATATTTTAGTTTTATTAATTGAATAACACCTTTTGATTTTAAGCTTAATTATGATAGCTTTTGAGTGACATGCAAAAGTTTCCTTTGGAGCTTTGCCACTATTTTAAGGCTGAAATTCTCCTAAGGTATTTAATGGCAATTATTTTTTATAATTTTAATTAAGAGATGTTAGATTTGAGATGTAACAAATTCTTTAAGAAATAAATAAATGAAGGAAACACCAAAACCACTCCATTCTTATATTGTGATATGAAAGGGGTATTAGATGGAGGACAGATTGATTTGGTTGCAACCTTAACTTTGGGGGGTTGGTTTTTGGGTTCCATTACCCAACCCCCTTTGGATTTTGACTCTGTCCCAAGCTCAACATTGTTCCATTTCCACTTAAATTTGAATATACTTGCTGCACAATGTCAGTAAAACTTGCATGGTTTAACTGATTGTAAGAGCTCAGCCAGTTGTTTAACCTTGAATATTTTGACAGTTTATAATAAGCATATTTGATAATTTCAACTATTAGCATGTACATTTGCAGCTGAAATTATTTGTATTATAATTTCAGAATTTGTTCGGTAGCAACAGTCTCGATGGAGGAAGCAGCCCTATGGTAAAACCTAAAGGAGATAAACAAGTAGAATATTTAGATCTGGACCTAGATTCAGGAAAATCTACCCCACCTCGTAAGGTGAGCAAATTTTGAACTTGTACATTTCTGCCATGAGGTGCTTAGAATTTCTTCACGAGTAGTTGCTGGGAAAGAACCTCCAGCAAGATCACCCTAATTAGTTTGTCAAAAGGTCAATTGGAGAGGTTCTGTTGGACCTGTCATTGAACGGTACCTGTTCTATATCTGTTTGAGACATACATTTGATTTTTCTAATAAGTAGTTAGTTTGTTTTAACTTTTTTTTTGTCACCCTTGTCTTTATCCAGAAAAAGAGTAGTGGTTCAGGCAGCAGTGTGGCAGACGAAAGAGTTGATTATGTTGTGGTTGACCAGCAGAAAACACTAGCACTGAAGAGCACACGGGAGGCATGGACTGATGGGAGACAGTCTACAGAATCTGAAACACCGACGAAAAGCGTGAAGTGAATATACTGCCTTTTCTTTGGAGAACAGAAAGGAGTGAATTTTGAAGAATTACAGGACCACAATGGCAGCATGGCTTGATTGTACAGTATTCACTGGTGTGTGAATAGGTTCTTGACCGAATAGGATGGAAGCCAAATGACACTTCAAATGTATCAAAAGAATTGTAAGATCATAAATCAGCTATGTGGTCTCTGGAAAATTTGCAACCTGTAAATAACATGTAAAATAGTACTGCTTAGCTTTCAGAAAACTTTTTGTTCTGTAGTTAACACATCTGTAGTATTACCATGTTTATGCACTTTTTCAGTTACAATGTTGGTTCAGGTATTCCCAGTTAGTGTACCTTAACGCCTAATTTGTCTGGAGATTTTTTTCTTTACACTACTATTTCTTACAAGTTTAGGTTAATTAAGCTACATGTAGATACGGAAATTAATATTTGAACTTCATTTAACAACTTAAAATTGATTTTTGCGGAAATACTTCCACAATTGAATAATCTACTTGAAATGTCAAGAGATGACCGTTAGTTACCTACTTGTTTATATTTAATACATGCGAAAGATTATTTGGAAGTCTACAGGTTACCTTCCTAACAAAAATTGCTGTGAGTTAATAATAATGAACTATACTGGGTTTAGACCTACAATCCTGGCTTATATGTTAGTTGTTAGTGGTGGAACTTCTATTGTATTTTATTAATGACAGTGTTCTGTGTTCGATGGGTGAAGATTCTGCAGGGTGGGATCTTACACTTTTAAAGACTGAATAATTAAATACCAAGTAAGCCTGCAAACCACTGATGGCATGCAGTAATATTGTGATCTCACACTTATTAACAAGAAATAACCTTTATATTATTTACAGAAGGTAGAGTATATAAATCAGGTACGTACCAAGCACTGTTGTGCTAATACACTGATCAGGTTTAGACAATGAGCTTTAGTTTTGTACTATTTAGAAGTTCTAATGTCAGTTTTCAGTTCAAGATTAATGGGACAGTTTGACATTCACTGTTTGTAGTACTAGCAAAATACTGTGATTTTGAATTAGACATAATTCAAACGGAAATACTATGTTTTGACACCATAGTGCCCTTCTTATGATCTTTATTTTACTTTAATCTCCTGCTTGGCCTTATATTTAAATCCCTATGCAACTGATATTTTGTATCTCTGTTTTTAAAAATTAGGTAATATTCTTAAATGATCCCCTTGTAAACCACTTGTCGCTCTTTCCTGGTACAGGATTTTAAGCTCTGTATACTGTGATCCTTTATTTTACTATGCCAGTTCCAAATAATAATCTGCCTTGGTTTAGGAACATGTTGTTGTTATCTGGAAGAAAATAGAGCTCTTTAAATACATGAACGAGTTAGGTCTAGATAGAAAATTTACTAACGCTTTTTTTACACAAATGCCCATAAGTAAGCAGTTGGTTTTATTTTCCCACCCAATTGTTTTATTTTGTGCAAGTCATTTAAAAGTTGAGTATAAAGCTGTGTTGTTTTCCGGCACGTTGGCCTTAGTACTGTGTCTATTCTACCATTGGTTGTTTCTCTCCCCTCACAGCCACAATCTACCATATGTAAATTATGTTATTTTTAACAAAGGTTCTTTTTAAATTAGTAATATTTTGATGCTTTGAATGTTCATTTAAAAAAAAAAACTAAACACAATGCATTTTGAGGTGGATTTTAAATAAATCAAGTTGTTCAGTTTTGATGTGTAAATTCTGTCCTGTGAAACAGTGAACGGGTATTAATATGTGTGTAAAGGTGCCTAGATACAAACCACTTTTCTCCCAAAGTTGTACATTATCTCTTAGTACCTTTCAAACAACAAAAAAAAACGTCTAGAGTTTTCAAAAAAGAGTTCAAAAAAAGAGTTTTCAAAACAAATCTCTGATGTAAAACCCTGCCGCAAGCAACTAAATTAATCTGAGTCCCAGCCTTCTGGGAGCCAGGAAAAGTGATGCGAGCCAGGGGACCTCGATGGCTTAATCAAAAGTAGTTGAAATCCTTAAAGACCCTGGAGCTATAACTCAACTCTGCTTTGAAGGTTGTATCCAATACTGAACTGCTCCTCACTGATGCTACAGCTGACAAAGCCACAGGCATGGTGAATAATTAGTAAGTCTAATGTTTGGTTTAGGACATACTGGTTTTAATCATTTTATTGGTACAATTGCAACTGTGTACCTCTACTGATGAGTTGCCTCTAATTTGTTAGCAGAAGTGATTAGATAATCACTGCTCCTGTTTATGCACTGTAGTTACTTTGCTTAACGTTGTGGGAAAGAGTCATGCTGTGTACTCCTGCAATCACACACATGCCCAAGGATTAATTATGATCTTAGAATATTTCAAAGCTGTAGTTTATTTTCTCAGCGAACAAACAAATCTTGGGGAGAAAGTTTGGAAGGGCTGCTAATCCTTCACACATCCCTAACCCCTCCTTCCTTGAAACATTTACTGACTACACAACTACATGTGTCTATATATAAAGTATATATATTTACAACTGGTTTTTTTGTAGTTGAGCACTGACACTTTAAATATCAAAGAGTATTTTTCAGATGTTTTGAGCATCTCTGGTAGTGAAGTATAAATGCCTGAAAAAATCAGTTTCCTAGGCTGGCCTCTCTTCTTGAGCTAGTGACACAAAGTGGTTTTGCTCTGTTTGCTGACATCAGTACTTGGTTTACAGATTATGCTTATTTTTTCTTCATTTTAAATTTGACAGTGTTCATAGCATTATTATGATTGATAATAAACTCTATTTTGAGGCTCTTTTCCTTGTTAAGGCAAATAAGTTTTCAGCCCGTATAGGTAGTAGAATACAAAGTAGTCATCTAGAACTTTTCTTTAGTTTATTAGATTTCTTAGCTGTTTTCTCCCCTTAATTGAAGTGTTTTTTCTACTTCCATGTTGACCAAAGAATGCTCAGAATCAGAGACATGATACTAAGTTTGATATTTCACCTAGAAAGCTAGAGTGGGACTTTGTGTTGCAGGTTTGTCAGAGCTCTGGAAATTCCTAAGAATGTGAATATTACATTAAGAATGAGTTCTAAAATTGTAAGTGGTAGAAAGAAAGCTAGGCTGTTGTTAGATGTGCAATTTTCAATTACCAGCTCCCAGAGAACACTCTGGTAACAGGGATGGATGCTGATGGAAACTCCAGTAGAGATCAGTGCAGAAGCAGTTTTTCAAGTGTTCCTTTTCAAACAGGTAAGGTCTTGTTTCACTAAAACACTGTTTTCATTTGTAAATAGTTTTAACTGCTGTGTCATAGATGAGTAATTTTAAACTGCAAATGTGTGTAAATCTTGCTCACAAAAATCAGAAGAAAAACTTAGTGCCTTGTACAGTAAGATCAACTATGAAAATGTTTTGGCATCCCCTTACCTTACGATCTGAGCAATTGCTTTCCTGGTAAGTACTGCTGGCCACACTTACATACTGACTTAATCATTATAGCCTCATAAAGCGCAGGTGCAGAAACAGCTGTTATGTTCTGCTAGAAATATGTGAAGTGACCTTGAAAAAGATGACAATATAAACATGACTGTTAGTCTTTTATTTTTTTTTTGAGATTTTTATTTATATGAAAGAAAAATCTTGCAATCCATTCATGTATGGTAGTTGACGTAGTGCCACACACAGGTCATGCAGACAAATTACAGTCTTGCCATTTTAATTACGTAATTTAGAATTCATTGCTCCATATAGCTAAATGGGGAGAGATGAGCAGCTCTTTAGCTTTCAAATTCCATTATGAGCTAAGCAAGATCTTTATCACAATGACATTTAAGCTTAGTTATTAATGATTGCAGCTATCAATTTATATATATATATATATATATATATATTATAGTCTTGCAAAACTACTTTGGAAACTTACCAGCCCTGAATGAACCCTCCATTCCCTCCTTAACCATTGAGGTTTGTATCATAAAGAGCCAGAGGATATACATATTTTTTCAAGAAAAAGCTTTTGCTGTGCAATGTCAGTGTATTTTAGAAAGCAGTAATACCATGTAACGTTTGGATTTTTTTTACGCTTACAACTCTTAAGAAGCAGAGTGCTGTCCACAGGCAGACTTAAATTTGGAGACTATCCTCTATATTTCTTGTATTTGGTTGGGGTTTCTGTGTATTGCACCAAACACTTCTTGATGTTCGTTTCCTCTTGTCTTACTACATGTAAATACTAAGGTGATCCATGACAACAAAAACGAGTGCTTGTCCAGCAATTAGTGTAATAAATGTTCCACAAAAATGTGGCAATTTGCTGTGGATGAACTGAAGACCAAGATGTGATTCTTTTTGTTAAACTTCTATTTTAACTTAACAAGGTATAGTTAAGTCTAGTTCTCAGCCTCATGAAGTACAGAGTGGGACAAAACGAGAACGTACTCGATATACTTATGAACATGTCTTTGGCATTAAAAGTTTCCCAGTGTATGTTTAAGGTTTAGCATCCTTGGTAGTAATTTTCAGTAACAAAAATGGGAGAATAGGTACTGGATGCTTAACTAGTTGAGAGGCTTGATGTCTTATCAGAACAATCCAGCTGTTTAATGCCAGTGGATTTCATTTCACAATTTTTTTAAATGAAAATTCCTATATTTTAGAGGATTTGAGAAGGTTGATGTTTGCTTTGACTTCTTTTTACAAGAAACAAATTACCTGAAATGTAGAGATACGTAACCTGTGGTGCCCATGCATAAATTAAGAAACACTAAAAGCACCAAACACTTCAGTAAAATTGACTTTCAATGGAAGCATCTCACTATGATGCAGAATTTAGTAAGACAAAAGAAATTTTCTCCTGTTTTTAAACCGTGAGGCACATGGCAGTGCCTTTAATTCTGTGTTAATTTTTTTAATACTTTTTGTTTTCATTTCTTAATTTAGAAGTATTTTAGCCCACTGTGTTAAAATGGAATAGAAATAATCCCATGCAGTTTAGAACATAAAATACCAAAGTTGTTAAAATGAGATACTCAGTTTTCTTTCAGTTATAAAATCAATATTTGTACTAATCCATGTTTGAATATTCTTACAGGATTCATGACTGATCCCAAGCCTTTTCCTAGCAAGGTGGATCTGCAATAAAACAAGAAGAAAATGCGTGTCACGTGAATTTTGAGAAAAGCCAATAAGAATTTGAGTCCTATTACAAGATTTGATTAAATGCTGTTTGAAGTTCTCTTCAGCTGTTGTTGGGTGTTAGTGTATGTGGGACTTGCGCAGTGTGCCCAGATGACCTGATTTGTGTTTTGGAAGGTGGTATGGAAATCCAGTCTTACGAAGATATTTAAAAGGTGTAATACTACCTAGTAAAACCATTCTTAGCATTACTTTTGGAATTGACTGAGCACTTTCAAGTATGAAATAAAGTGCTTTTGACTGAGGAAAAAATAAAAGGCTTATAGTAGGACAACTTGATATTTTATTCAAGTTTAGCTGTTGTCATTTCATTGCAGGAGAGTTGAGCTGTTCTTGAATTAGCTGTAACTAGCTAGTGACTAGCAGTGTAACCTAGCAGTGCAGAGCCCAGTGCGTGCCCAAGAAACAACAATTAAGGAATGCTGCAGGTAAAGTACATATTTCTATTTTAAAATCCCATTTACAGACAATAGGTTCCTATTTGCATCATTGTTAGTGAATGTGAATAAATGCAGCTGAAAGTTGCCTTTACTACTTTTTCTTAATCAGCTCACCAGAATGGGAGAAAATATAATTACTACCTTATTTTTGATCAGTTCCTATCAGATTGTAAGTTATATAAGACATGGTATTTGTAGGCTGTTTTCAGGGAATAGACTTAGAAGAAGTAATCAGTACTTGTTTTTGTGCAGTTGTGTTGTGGATTTACATGCACACATTATGCAGGTTAATTGAAGTGGTTTAGGATTTTTTCCCCTTACCTGTCAGCAGTGAAAGATTCTAGCCAGGGAGTTGTGGAAATGCCTCGGACTGGCCTGCTGGAGTACCTCAGCTTGTGTCTGGAGTTAATTGCATCCGAATGGTGTTTCAGCCCTCTGCTGATGTCTTCATAGTAACACAGATAAATCATATTGTACTTATTTATTAAATTAATTGTAGTTGAGGCCAGAAGGTTAAAACAAATGATATTCAGTGATCTGTAGTTAGGCCTGGAGCAGCATTTTTGAAAAGTATTGAGTGTAATAGGGTTGCAAGTTCCCCAGGCACATAAACCCACTCTGTGATCTTTTGAGGAGCAGATGTCGATAGTCACAGAATCACAGAATTGTAGGGGTTGGAAGGGACCTCGAGAGATCATCGAGTCCAACCCCCTGCCAAAGCAGGTTCCCTAGAGCAGGTTGCCCAGGTAGGCGTCCAGACGGGCCTTGAATATCTCCAGAGGAGGAGACTCTACAACCTCCCTGGGCAGCCTGTTCCAGTGCTCCGTCACCCTCACTGTGAAGAAGTTCTTTTGCATACTGGTGTGGAACTTCCTGTGATCCATTTTGTGGCCATTGCCCCTTGTCCTGTCCCCACAAACCACTGAAAAGAGGTTGGCCAAACCCCTCTGTCTCCCACACTTAAGAAAATTGTAAATGTTAATAAGATCCCCTCTCAGTCTTCTTTTCTCAAGCCTGAACAGACCCAGGTCTGTCAGCCTTTCCTCATAAAATAGCCGGGTACTGGTGATACGGTCTGATCACTAATAACGATATTGCACTTTCGCAGTGATAGAAGGTCCATGACAATTTCAAGTAATACTGAATAATGAAATTATGGATGAATTAGTGTTAAAAGCTTCATTGAGAAGTAAATCACGTATTCAGAAGCCTTTGGGTCTCTGACACTATTTCATTATCCTGTTAGGGTTAGCAAAAAATACTCATATGATGTTGCCAGTTCTATACAGCCGCAAGACTGATTTTTAGTTCAGTCAGTGCCTGTTGATGTAGTAATTGACTTTTGTGAGGGAGCAGCTCTGCTTACATTGTCTTGTTCTCATTGCCATCCCATTTGGTGAGAAGTGAACTTCAGGACTGTGAGAAAACATTGTCTGTGAAGAAGTTGACCACTGGCAGGGATGAGAATCTGAAGCTTTGAAGAAGGAAGGATGTGTATTCATAATGAATTATGTGTATGAGCATATTATGTTATTTCGTGTTATTTTTATATGTAAAAATATATAATTGTGTATTTTGTTTGAGCGTTTTTAGTCACAGTGGCTTCCAAAAAATAAAAGCATTATCTATTGTGGGTTTCTTCTGTGAGAGTCCTACTTGTTACAGGATCTCCTTTCTTTGAGGATTACTATAACAAGTATCAACAGTTGTCACTTTTTATGGGTAAATTTAACTGACCAAAGGTCTTGCTCTAAATCCGACACAAGCAGAGACTGACGTGCTCTGTGGATGTACGTTACAGCCTAAGCACTGGATGAACTCAGCGCCATTTGTTTTCTATGAAACACAGTGTTAGCATGGTTACTGTGTAATTTGAATAACTTCAATGTCATCTTCCTAGTAAAGGCTACGTGGATAGATATTTATACACTTAAGTGGTAAATACTTAAACTTTGTTTCCATTGCATTAAGGAATCTATCGAAATTAATGTATGGTATTTTTTGTGTATGTTTTTTTTACAGTGAAAGTCAATGCATCATCAGTTATGATGCAGCTGCACCTCTGTTATTGGGCAGAATCTAACATCTAACTTCTTTTGTGTAGCATTTTACTTCTGCATTTTAAACTATACTTAAACCAAAAACAACTAATAACTTAATGCAAACCAGATTCTTTCCCTTTTCCTAGCTTCTTGAATTCAAATGGCCTGCATGTGTCTGATCTTGTGACCACAAACAGTTCTGTTTCATTCCTTTCCTTTTCCAAACTTTGAGAAGATTTAGTGTTTAATGCATGTGCAGCAACGCCTATTAACATAATTGCTGCACAGCTAATGGCATCATTTTGAGTTGCTCTTGTGGTGTTTTCATTTAAATTTAACAAGAAGTCATCTCAAGAATATTAGTTATGATTACACAACTGAGCAACAAAATTGAAAGATGTCACCCGAGAGATTTGACAAAAATCTGTAATTAAAGTGCTCTTTACTAACTTTATAAGCAAGTTAATAATTAGTTGTCTCTACAGTTTGGTACTGGCTGAGGGAGAATTTTTATGCCTTATTGTGTATTTGAGCACGTTGGTGTTTAACACATCAGTAACCTCTGTCATGAGCTTCTTTATGTTCCTGGTTGCTTTTAATTTAAGGTCTCCATTTTTGGGCTTTGTATGGACTGTTATGATTTTGTGCATTTATGAACATATGTTAACTTTGGAGGTCATTGTTTCTTTTTGTTCTTGCTTGGTCTTCTACGCTTTTAGAGCTTTTAGAAATTTCAAACCTTTGGATTTATTTTTTTATTATGCCTGCCTTCTGTACTTCTTCGAAGTCTAATAGTTTGCTTTATTTTTGTCTGTAGTTCAGCCTTTTCTTCTGACCATGAGATTTTGTAACTGTCTTGGTTTTGGCTGGGATAGAGTTAGTTTTCTTCCTAGTAGCTGTTAAGGTTCTGTGTTTTGGATTTAGGATGAGAATAACGCTGATAGCGCACACAGTTTCAGTTGCTGCAGAGCAATGCTTACTCAGAGCCAAGGACTTTCGTGCTTTTCATACTGCCCTGCCAGCATGGAGACTGGGGGGTGCACCAGGAGCTGGGAGGGGACAGAACCAGGACAGCTGGCTCAAGTGGATGGCAGGGATGTCCCTTGGCTTATGATGCCATGCTCAGCAATACAGCAGGGGGGAGTTGGCAAGGGAGGCTGCCATTGCTTGGGGACTGACTGGGCATCTGTCACCTGGCGGTGAGCAATAGTTTTGTTCATCATTTGCTTTTTTTTCTGTCACTTGTCTTTTTCTTATTAAGCTGTCTTTTCCTCAACCCATGAGTTCTTGTGCTTACACCTTTTCCGATTCTATCCCCCATCTTGCTGTAGGGAAGGGCATGATTCAACAGCTGTGTGGTGTTTAGCTGCCTGCTGGGTTAAGCCATAACTGTAACTCCTACTGCTGCTTCACAGCATGGCTCTCTTTGCTTGGAAATAGTTTGTCTAAAATTCAGATTTAAGAGTTGACTCCTAGTGATATTGCACTCTTGCAGTGATACAGCGTCCATGACAACTTAATGTCAGTAATATTGAATAATGAAATTATGGATGAATTAGAGGTAAGTGTTTTTTTTTTGTGGTGTACTAAATCATATTCAGAAGCCTTTGGATATATGAAAGTATTTCACTGTTATCCTATTAGGGTTATCAAAAAATACTCATACAATGTTGCAATGTCTGTGCAGCTTCAAGACTGATTTTTATTTCTTGCCTCTGCAGAGAGGAAAAAAAATACAAAGATTTTCTGGTTTTATTGTGGAATTCAGGTTGTGGCTAGGATTTTTTTTTTCAATATTTCACTGTATTTGAACAAAATACTTGAGGCTGGTACTTTATTCAATGTTAACTCTGATATTTAAGCAAAAAGTGTTGTTCCTTTATCATAAAGGTAGAGTTTCTTGAAAGTGAGGAAAATGGAGAAGCTAAAGCAGTAGCCAGGAAGAGAGAAGAAGCAAGTCTGAAGAGGAAAGATATATTAATCTTTTCTGAGGCCCAAAAGTATCTCAGCACCTCTCACTGACTTGCTGGGTGGCCAAGATTCAATGAGGTTTGAATGGAGATAGTAGGAAAAGGGAGAAAAATACTAACAATTCTCTCTCCTCTCCTACCAACCTTTATGATCTTACCTGGCAATTTTACACTGACAAATGATGGTGAAGGTGCTGAAACATCACCCTCTTCCCAAATACGTGATTACTTCCTGAATGCTCCACTTTTCTTCACCAGGGATCTTCCATGTGTGGTTTTGAGTGCTTTTCTGGGGAAACAGAAGAGTGAAAAATCAGGAAGGGGAGAATCCTGCTTCCTAGCCTCACCTACTGCCCACACGATGCAGATAGTACTGCGTCATCAGAAGCAGCTCTAGAAGAGGAGAGGAGAAGGGGCAGGAGCTAAGGCAGAGCAGATTAAAACTGGAGA
Source organism: Cygnus olor (assembly GCF_009769625.2). NCBI lineage: Eukaryota > Metazoa > Chordata > Aves > Anseriformes > Anatidae > Cygnus > Cygnus olor. The sequence continues at coordinate 36,095,535 of NC_049172.1, read as the reverse complement.
CAAGTCAGATGGTGGATAAGTCAGTAAACTTAGTGTCATTTGCTACTGCTTATATTGAGAAGTTAAAGCTGTCTCACTGAATGTAGAGAAGAACCTTCAGCAAAGCCCTGGGACTGGATTTTCATCTATGATGAGAAATCATAACAAACAGTGGCTAAACATGTCAGGAAATTTGGTACTAGTTGAGAAATCCTGTTCTAGGAAAACTGAAAATTTCTGAGAAGTTACTACTACTCTTCTGAGTAGTTAGGGAGAAATGAATTGACACAATTGTTTGGAAATGTCAAAGCAAACTATTTTAACTTCAAAAAAATGTTAAAGTCTCTGAAAAAAAAAAGAAAAGAAAAATGAATTGTAATAATCATAGCAGTGATTTCTCTTACTATCTGCATTGTTAGCCCCCCCTCCGTCTGGGACATGCAGCTTTGCAAACCAGCAGCCTATGCTCAGGGGATGTCCCTCCATTAACACTGCTTGTTAATGCAGGTGCATCCACAGCTGAACACTTTCTACTTTTAATTGCAGAGCAGTTCAGCTGGAGTACCCAGTATCTAGCTGTACTGTACCTACGAACAAAAGGTGAGGGAGCTTCAGCCTGGCTTGGGTTGGCTCCTTTGGACTCAGCCTCTGTCAGCAGTTGGAGTACACCAGTGGCGCTCATAAAATTCTCCTTCCCAGTCCAGCTTCACCAGGTTCGTGCAGTCTCACTTTCTCCTGTGGTACCTGTCAGGGTGAGTGGGGTGGCTGTGGGAGCGTGTGCCTCAGCTGTGTCAAGGTAACAAAGGCTGGTGTAGAGCAGCTCCCTTGTCTAATACAGCAGGGATATGCAGCACATGAGGGTTTTAGGACAGCAGCTGGCACTAGGCTTTATTCCATTGTCTAATTAAACAATACCCCCAACCTTTGTCTGGATCCTAGGTTCCCCAGATACTATTTTATGGGTTGGCAGGAGATGAGAGAGAAGGGGGTGTGAGGGGTTAGCTCTGCCACCTGTTTCAGTGACTAATCAACTCCTTTTACTCCAGCTGGAGCTGCCTGCAAAAAAAAAAAACAACACACTTATTGTGTTCGGTCTGGTATCATACTCATGTTTTCTTGCCTTTACTTCTGGAAAAGGGTATGGAACTATCCCTTACGCTCCGTGCTCTTGCCCTGGGGGCAGTGTGGTAACGTTAATTGTGAGTGTTAAAAGTGCGCGCTGCCCCACTTCATGACGGATAACACCCCCCCCCCCCCACGCGCATGCGGCGCGGCCGTTAACTGCCCCAACGCTCGGGCGGGCGCGCGAGGCCGCCCCGCCCCTCCGGCGGCCGTTGCGCGCTCCCCACAGCGCCCCCCCCTTCCCGCGGGGCCGTAGCGCCGCCACTCAGCGGCTGGGAGGAGGAGGAAGGAGGCGGAGGAGGGACCGCGCCTGGCCGCGCTCGCTCCCGCGGCGGCCGGGCTCTCGCGAGAGCGGGGAGCCGGCTCGGTTCCTGGTTGGTGGGAGCCCGCCGAGAAAGCCGGGGCGGCAGCGGGGACGGGCCTCCGCCGGCGGCCGCGCACCGGGCTCCGCGCCGCCGACCCCCGCCGCCAGGCCGCCCCCGGCCCCGCTGCGCGCAGCCAGGCACTCACCCAGCCACCCGGCCCCGTACGCCCCAGGATCATGTCCGCCGGGCAGCAGGGGCCAACGCCGCCGCAACCGGACGAGCCGCCCGCGCCGCCGCCGCAGCCGCCCGCCCCGCCGGGCACCGCCAGCAGCGAGGCCGCGGGGACGGCTCCCCCCGCCGCCGGCCCGGCCGGAGGCGACGCCGCGATGGAGGTCAGGCGCGCTCCGCCCGCGGCCCCCCCCCCTCCCCCCAGCGCGCCGCGCACCTTGCCGGGGCGGCGGCAGGTGCCCGCCACGAGGCCGGCGGGGCGGCCCCGGGCCGCGTGGGGCCGCGGCAGACAATGGAGGGGCGGGCGGGGCGGGCGCGGCGCCGCCGGGACCGGGGCCCTCGGGGGCCGCCCTCTGCCCCCCGGAACGCTCCGCGCCCGGCCGGGCCGCACCGCACCGCGCGGGGCCGTGGGGCCGTGTTCCTCCGCCGCGCCGCGTGTGTGAGGGGAGGCGGGGGGCGACGGGGCTCGGGTCGTTACTTTTCCGTTTTTTTGTTTTTTGGCAACAGGTGCTTATTCCAGAAATTTCAGGGGGTTTGAACGTGTGCCTGGAGATGGTAATTTTATCGCAGCTTTGTTCCTGCGGTGATAGGAGGAAACTGGTCGGTCCTGCTCGCGGTGCTCTGAGTCACGCCGCGCAGTCCGGCCCCCCCGGTCTGAACGCGTTTGCGAGCGCCGTGTTTTTGGGATGAGCGAGTAGCCAGAGCACTGTGGGTAATAGGTGCTGCTTGAACCTGTGCAAGGCTTCTTTCGCTGCTTGCAAAGTCAGTGCCTCTCCACACAGGGAGCGGATAACCTTACAGACAGATAAGTGCCTAAGTACTTTCCCGATAGACCCAGTCACCTCAGGAGATCAGTTTTCTTACTCTCCAGCAAAATCGCAAGGCTTCGCTGTGTTTATTGCACGTGAGGAGGTAAGACGGCGTGCTGCTGCATTGCTGTGCTTCACCCGGCAAGTGTGTCAGGAGAAACGGGAGCGTTGTACACGAATTCAAACAGCCCTAACCCCGTGCTCCCTGGTAGATGGGAGTAGTATATGATGGTAGTATCAGCCAAGTCCAGCAGGAGATGAGCAAGAAGATCTGGTGTAAGGCTAGAAGACCTTTAGCTGTAGTTTTTCATACTCTGCTCTTTAATTTTGACTTTTGAATGAGACGTCTGTTAGGTTGCTTCTGTTGCCACAGGCTTTACCTGCCAGAGTTATGTGAGGAGACGCCCGCCCACAAACATCCCGTGTTTTGCCTTCCTTTGTTTCACATTGTTTCTTATTTTCACATTCCTTGGGTCTGTGTTGGCTAGGAAAGACTTAATTTAGCTCTTACTTTGCTCAGCTACACAGCTGATTATTAATAATTTTGAGGATATCTCATATGTTTCCATTTCTTAGCCTTTCAAGGGTTGTTTTGTGATGTACTGTCTTAGCATGATGTAGCAGAGAAGGGTTGTCCTGTTGGGTTTGATTTTAAGAACAGAAGGTGAAATTACACATGGGGGACGATGGGGGAAGAATTAACCTAATAAGGGGAGATGAGAACAAAATAAACCCAATCTGAAAGAACAGTTGAAGGCAGTATGGCAAGGACTTGGCAGGAAGGGGGGATGAGGGAGGACTGCCCCCTCCCGCCTGCCTGCTTTTCTGTTACGAACAGTAGTGTTGGTGATAACAACAATTATGTGATTTAGTAAACCAAACGGGAGAAATACAGTTTCTCTTAAATTCCTACTCTGCTTCCAGGACAGAACTACAGTCCAGGTTTTTTATTTAGATTAATTCCCTTGATACAGAACGGTGAGGAATTGGGGTAACCTGGAAAAGGAAAAAAACTTGAAACGACTCTTGCTTCAGGACTGGTTCTTTCCCGGTGCTCTCCAGAGTCAGCTTTAGAAGGTTTGGGCTCAGCACCCTTGAAGTGGCGCACTGAGCTTCTGGACAACAGCTGGCTCTCTCATCCACCTTGATGTGATGCTTTAATGGTGGAGCTAAATTAGATTATAGAGAGCTAGCTCTGTCCGTCACCCTGTGGCAGGGATCTTTGATCCATCTCCAGGTAATTTTACAGTAAGTAATAGAGGGCTGACTATATCAAAGCAGCGAAAGATGCATGTGCCATCTGATGTGGATAGAGGGTAATTTGCAGGGAGCTTATACTCTTCTACATGGCTATATTCTCCTCTTCAGATAATAAGTTCTTTCTAATTCTTTTTCATCTCAGGAATCTTTTGATGATGCGTCACCAGGAAAACAAAAAGAAATCCAGGAAGCAGATCCTACATACGAAGAGAAAATGGTATGTAACACTTGGGAACACGTACAGTTATCCAGTGTTCAGGCCTTGCTTATGGTAGACTTAGTGTTCTGCTCTTTTGAAGTCTCATAACTGGCTTTATAAGACTTTGTCTAGTCATTCAAAAATAAAATTTAAGTAATTTGAAACAAATAAACAGAAACAACGTATAGACCCTTTTCATTTTTAGCATTTTGTTCTCTCTTTCTTCTGTGTTTCCACTGTGGTATTCTGTGGGAACAACTGTTAACGTGTTTTGCTGTTCCTAGGAAGTCTAGTCTGAGCAGCTTTGAAGTGCTCTATGTTTAGAAGAATCGTATAATGGGAAGTATTCAAATTTCAGTGGAAAAAAAAAAATGAAAAAAATTGTAATGTTGCTTTTGAAGTTGGCTGCAGAGTTGTCCTGCAGACGAGGAGGGTAATGAAGATTTGGGTATTCACTGTCTCAAAAGAAGAAAGATTCTCTAGGAAAGCATCCGTTAGTTTCTAAATGGCTGCTACCTTACTTTCTGAACGTATGGAATCAGTTGAAGTCTAGGATCTTTTTTATATCGCTACCGAATACAGGAAAATAATTCCAAAATAATTATTTTTGAACTGCAGGATTAGTAGTCCTTTGTAGGAAAAGCGTAAGGCTTAAGGCTTTGAGTAGACACTGTATACTATAATGCACTATAATGTACACTGTACACTATAGAAATATACTCTGGCAGGGGGACTTCATAATAAGCAAGTTCTTTCAAGCAGTACAGTGCATGGTGCAAAGTAGAAAGCTTTCAAAAGCTGTTTCACAGGAGGCTGAGAAAATGTGTGCTGTAAAGTACAAGTGCTAACTGTAAGCCTTGTTAAACTTTTCAGCGCTTTCATTTTGTCAAGACTGAAAGGGATCATGTTAGCTTTTCTGAAGTTTAATTTGTTCATCATGAAGCTCTAGTTAAGACTGCTCAAGCATGAAGATGGCTAATTCTGTGCTTCACGTGTTAGATAAGAGAAAACATACTTTATTTCCTTATTTTTTAGCTTTTATGGTATCCAGAGAATAGGAGATGGAGTCACCCGCTCCTCACCACTCCATCACATTTCCTTGCTCTGTTCTTTCTGTTTTTCCTTTCTTCCTGTTCATAGTTCCAGTGTCTGTGACTGCATGTGGAATTTCTTCATAGTAAAGTGAAACTGATTCTTATAATTTGCTGCTTCCTGTGTTTCTTCTTACCACTGAAAATAACCCAGTCTTCTGCTGATTTCTTTGTGCTACTTCCTAGAAGAAGGTGAACTTGGATTTGTCTCCTGTAGTCTCTAAATAGGCACAATTACAAGAAAGATTGTATTTTATTGTCAAAATAGTCAGAAGATGCACTGCAAAAGAAAACAGGGAAAGTTTCTCTGTCTCTGTTGGTATGAGGATAGCTCAAGGTTGCGTAGTACAGCCTGTTCTTGTCTGTGTCCTATCTAAAAGATACAGACAATGTTTGTTAGTCTCTTAAAGGAATATCCTGAAGTGCATTGAAAATGGGTTGTGGCGTGTGTGTGCAGTGCCAAAACCTACGGAAAGTTCCCTGCTAACGTTTTTGAACAAGGAAACTTGTGCAACGCAGTTTGTATTTCTTATCTTTTGTACAGCCGGTGAAAAGTACTTACAAATAAGGATTAGTGATGTGGATAGTAATAAGGTCTTACCTAGTTTAAATGTCAGAAGCTGTTAGGAAGCAAACCAAAACAATCTTTGAGGGATAGACAGGAAAGCTGCAATTTGGGGGCTGTGGATTGTAGCTGTGTTAATCAAGCTTGAACTATGGCTAGAGTCAGTCAGACTCTTGTGGTATGTACGGGGTTTGCTGCTTTCTTGGTCTCCTCTCACCCGTCTTTCATGCCGAGTAGGATCTGCTTAAAGAGGAGAATACTCACAGGTCTGGCATTGCCCTTGCAGAAGTCTGGAACATATGTTCCTTTTTACTAAGAAAACTGACTTCCTGTAACTGTGCAAGTTGCTAAATACCAGGTTATGTTGTGGCAGCTGGCAGAATGTCAGGGTGGTCGCTTGTAAACTTGGAGCTGTCTTCTGAAGTTCCTGTAAGCTCAGGATACTTGCAGTGGCGCTGGGAAGGTGTGTTGATTCCAAACGGAACCTGTCTCAAAGGAGCTAAACTTTTGGATATTGTCTCCTGTAATCTTTTTTGTGCAGCGCAAATGGCAACTCGTATCAAAGGGTGCACTCTAAGTCCAGCTTAGGCTGAGAATATCTAACAGCTCTTTGCCACTAAAATAGTTTTTCTGGCTTCAAGCTATGGGCTCTTCTGCTGTCCACCACGCCTTTCATGCCAGCCCTTTTGCTTATCTGACACCTCAGCGATATGGTTTATTTCACTAAGCAGTCGGGACACTCCTGTGGAAGAAAAGAGAATAGTTGTTGCCAGGTGGGCAAGAGGAACAAGCTCATTGATGAATCCTGTGCATCCCGGGTGGGAGTCAATTTCTGGGAATGGGACCATCATTTTTGATAGGAGAAGGTTGTTAAAGGGACTCTGCTGCCTTGTTTAGTGACACTTGGGCAACCTTTGTGCCCAACTCAGATGTCAGTCTTAATGCAGATCTGTCTTGAAACTTTGATCTTACTCTTTAGCAGTGGTTAGCTTTGACCCAATGAAAGAATACAGAATCTGTCAGCTCCAGTTACATTGTTGATGTTAATCATCTTTTTTTTGCTGTTGTAGGTATGTATGTGAAGGGATGTGAATCTGCATTGTTTAAAAAGCATTTGTTAGCTTTGTCTTTTAAACGAATGCATATTGTAATGTCTCACACTTGTTCCACTTAATTTCCCTTGTCAACAGCAAACAGACAGAGCAAACAGATTTGAGTATCTGTTGAAGCAGACTGAGCTGTTTGCTCACTTCATTCAGCCTGCTGCTCAGAAAACTCCAACTTCACCTTTGAAAATGAAACCAGGACGTCCACGAATAAAGAAGGATGAGAAACAGAATTTACTGTCAGTTGGCGAGTGAGTGATGACATGTAGGCCACCTTGTACTGTAATTAAGGATTTTATTGTACTTTAGAAGCGTAAGTTAAACTTGCTAGCCTTTTGTCCTGTTTGGGTGTGTGTTTTACACTGTACAATTGTGTTTTTTTCAACTGCCCACTTGTAAGTGGAAGGTTGTCTAAGAAGTCTAGGAGTTAGAAGAATTTTGTGATGGTGGTAAAGCACTATCACAATTAAAAGTATTCCAGCACGAAGAAAAGCGGGGGCAGAAAAGTAGAGCATTCATGGCTGTAAGTTGTAAGAGTTCACGGAGAACATAATGCATCTTACAGGCACCTTGAAAATCCTAAGTCAAGATATTTGGATTGCCTTCATTGCAGCTTGTATGTCTGCACTATTTCTGGAACTTCTGGCAGATGTTGCAGAGCTCTTAAACACAGCGTCATTCCCTGTCCTGTAGTTAAAGGCCGGGACTGATGCACCCTGACTGTGTGGTTTATCCCTATCTGGTCACACTGCTCTAACATTTGAGCCTCCAATGTGAGCCAGAATGTAGTGGACACCTTACCATTAAGAAGCTACTGGTTCTAAAAAGTCAAAAAGCATTTCAATTCATGAGCCTAACTTTAGAGGTCTTTTAAAGAAAACTGCAAGAAGCTTCTTTGTGTATTTGTGATCTGTATGTACTGCAGTGCCATTAAATTTTGGAACAGTTTAGTGTCTTTTCAGTTTAGCAAGAAACTTACTTCTTTCTTCCACTTTTTCAGCTACCGACACCGTAGAACAGAACAGGAAGAAGACGAGGAACTGTTAACAGAAAGCTCCAAGACAACAAATGTCTGCACTCGATTTGAAGAATCTCCATCATGTGTGTTTCCTCTCTCCCTTTTTTTCCCCTTGAAAGTTATTTTCCTTCAAAAGTCAAACTTTTAGAGTTTAAAAGAGGAGTTTATTTTCACCCTTCCCAAAGAAAATGAGTCAATTTTTGGGTGGCAAGAGAGAAAGAAAACAATAACAGGCACTAATCTGATGGAACAAAATACATTAGGGACTGTTCATATTCTGGCAGGGTAGAAGGAGGGTCCAGTCAATCCTGTCCTTTAGAAATCCAGTTGCCATACCTTAGTTACTGGGAAAGAGCTAGCTTTTAAGTTGGTCATTTAAAATTTTCAGGTGTAGCCCATCTTCTGATTCAATTTAAAGTACATAATGGCTTCCAGTCAATTTAACAGAGAATTTAATATTCTGTTGATTTACTGTTGTACTGTGTTCTGATTTTGGGAGGGATTATAGGGTTAGAATTTCCATATAACTTGTGTTCTTGCAGAAATCCAAGTTGTTGAAGCAACTCACAGAAACAAAATGAGTGTATCACTTGTGTCCAGTCTGCTTCATCCTTGGAATTTACTGCGTAGGGTGTACTACTTGATTTTGTTCTGTAGTTTAGATAATCAGTGTCAATTAGCAGGAAAGGAATGGCTCTTTGGCAAGTCTTTACAAATCATTAAGTCTATTCTTTCATGTCTTGTAGATGTTAAATGGGGAAAGCTGCGTGATTATCAGGTCCGAGGACTGAACTGGCTCATTTCTTTGTATGAAAATGGCATCAATGGTATCCTAGCAGATGAAATGGTATGCATGTAGCCCGTATTTCTACTGGGGGGCTTGGTACCACGTGTGATGCAATAGAATTTTAGATCAGCAATGTATTTTTTTTACATAGCACAAAATGCAATATATGATTTCCCAAATTTTATTTTTCTAGTATGTTTTTAGGTCACTAATGTTAAAACAGTTTCACATGTATGTTAATTTAAATAAACTCTACAGGCAGTTTTAGAAACAGGCATGAAAAGGAGATCTGTTAAACTTTAGAAAAATATAATTGAGGGGGGAGGCATTTTATAGAACAACGTGTCCTGTATATTTTCTCAAAACCACAGCTATTTTGCCAGGGTATTCTGAAGCTGCCCTTGTGAAGAGAGTGTCATACATGAAAAGAGCAACAAATGTGGGAACGCTGCCTGTTATTAGGATATAAAATACAGATAGCACGATACGAGTGTCCTTTGTGGATTGATGTTCTCAGCAGGAAGAACTGCAACAGTGGGAAGCTTTCCAGGAAAAATGATGCTAAGTTGTAGCCAGAGAGCCGTGTTAACATTTTATTCGCACCATGACCATGGGCATTTCAGTCAGTGCTAGCCATAGCATCTTTTGTTTCTGCTTTTGTTCTTTTTCCCTTGATGACAAAGGATGAAGGCAAAAGAAATTGTAGTAGCTGGAGAGGCAGATAGGTTTTTGTCCTCCTCCTTTAATTGCATCTGATTTTTAACAGGAGCGGGTAAGAAAAAACAAAAGTTGAATTATATATTGGTATGATGCATTTCTCATATCTTACTGATAGTTGGTTTTATGTATAAAACTTCAAGATAAATTAGAGACAAATAACGTTATTGTTTAGGAGCACATTTGATTTTGAAATAGATCAAGGATTTTCTTCAACGTACAAGTTTATGAATAGAGGATTTTCTTTGGCAAGTAGAGTTCTAAGTGGAGTAGGTTTGTGTTAACAAAGAAGTTTGGGAAACTTCCGAAGTCTGTGGATTCGTGGTCTTCCAAAATTTGTTTTGGACTGAGGAGTTTAAATGCTTGCTATTAAGTATTTTTGGATTTATTCTTAAATATTTATCCTTTTGAATTTATCTATGCCTTTCACACAGCCTGTAAACACTTTTCCACATCTTACACCAGGTGGAATGTGCTCATTTTGAAGACAAAGACTTGAAATTTGGAAACAAAAATAACTTGCACTGATTTATTTTTTTTTAAATCCGATGCAGTTGAGTCACAGTCTTTTGAATTATGTAAATTATACACAGAGTCTGGGGTTTGTGTATTTTCCTGTTTTGTTTTAATTAAAACTATGCGGTGAAGATATAAGATTTTTAATACTTCTGCTGAATAGTGAACAGTGCTTTAGAAAGTACTTTTAAAGCCGCTCAGTATTCGTTTTCTTTTTTGATATATGCAGCTGTTTATATTTACTTACGCTTGGCTTTATTCTCATGAGAACTGACGACATGTTGTGGCCTGCAAAAGTCATCTTACAGGGTTCCTAATTTATTCACTTAATTTCAAGTTTAAGATAATGAATACGTCAGTTTGTAAAGTTCATTGACCTTTAAATAATCTGAGTACATCCTATCCTACAAAAATACTTTTTTTGCAATAACGTTTTCTTGCACTTCTAAGAATTTCTTACTTGAGGGATAAGGCAAAGTTCTAACTTCATAATCCTGTGTTTGAAAATGTCACTCTATTACTTTTTTTTTTTAGTTGTGCGATGCTATATAAGCTTTTTGTGACTAAAATGTTGATGCCTTTTAGTGTACCTTAGCCATTTGGTTAGGCTGCTGTGGCTTCTATAATGTACTCAGAGCTCACTGTTGAGCTTTTTAAAGGTGTTTGCTGAGAGATTTTTTTCTGACACGTTAATGCCTTTCACAGGGTCTCGGGAAGACACTGCAAACAATTTCTCTTCTTGGATATATGAAACACTACAGAAATATTCCTGGTCCTCACATGGTGTTAGTTCCAAAGTCCACTCTACATAACTGGATGAATGAATTCAAGAGATGGGTACCTACACTTCGAGCAGTGTGTTTGATAGGTGACAAAGACCAGCGAGTAAGTTTTGATATCATTATTTTTCCTGCGTTTGCACGTGTTAAATCCAGCATGTGATAGTGCTGTTTGGCAGCAGGTTTTCTGATTATTCTTCTAAGGATACCTAGCTCTACTTTAAAAGTTTGTTATGTTAGAAATTACAGAAATACTGGTTAAACTTTTAAATAATTTTGGAAGTCATTGATCCAGGTATGATACCTTGTGATTTTTTTAGTGTGTCTTTTTAGAAATCAAAAGTCCATGCTCTTTTTTGTTAGTATGTTTCTCGCTTACATGAGTTAACCCCTTAATATCTGTATACCTCTATAATTTGAATTCTTAATAATTGCTGTGTCCTCTCTTAATCCTTGGATGTCGGCATTCTAGAAATCAAGTTGCCAAATAAAGCTGTTTGGGATTACTTTTCAATTAAAAAAATCCGTGTCTAAACTAGGACTCAAAATGTATTTTCTGTTTGTTTGATTTTTTTAAATTTATTTTTCCTTCTTAAATTTAAATGTTACAGTTTAGCTATTGAAAACCTTATTTGAAGTTAGAACTGAAATTCCTTCTCTGCTCTGCCCCAAGGGTTTTAGCAGCTTCAGCACTGACAAGTCTTACAGCCCTTAAGTCTTACAGTGGCTGTATGTTATATTGACTCTGTAATTAATCTTACCTTTATTTTCAAATTCAGCAGCCTTGTTTTAAAATCTTAGCAGCTCTAGTGTGTTCTTTTTGTTTTAGTTTTGACAAAGCCTCAATAAAGAACTGTCACCTTGCTGTCTAGGCTGCCTTTGTCAGAGATGTGTTGTTGCCAGGAGAATGGGATGTCTGCGTAACATCGTATGAAATGCTTATCAAAGAAAAATCAGTGTTCAAGAAGTTTAACTGGAGATACCTAGTTATAGATGAAGCCCACAGGATTAAAAATGAAAAATCAAAGGTAATTTTTACTTTCACTGAAAGAGATATTGTTCTGAGTTGCTAGGTGGTGGTACTAGTAGTATATTTATATTCATTTATGTCTCAATCTCCTTCAGTTATCAGAAATTGTGAGGGAATTCAAGACTACAAATCGGCTGCTATTAACTGGAACTCCACTTCAGAACAACCTACATGAACTCTGGGCACTTCTTAACTTCCTTTTGCCAGATGTCTTTAACTCATCTGAAGTAAGTCTCACTTTCCATTAATAAGTGAACGTTGGTGGTTTTCCAGACTTGGAAAGGCCTGGAATATAGGCCTTGTGTGTGTGTGTGTGTGTGTGTGTGTAGATAGAGATACACAGTCAGATGTATCCGTTGCTTATAACTATAGACTGACAGTCAGTGCATGTTTCCAATATTGTATGTCATAAGTATAGTATATAAACTAATTTCCCCAGCTTGACCATTCTTAAGGGCTATTGTGAGCTTAGCAGATATGAGAGGTGTTTCAAGTCACAGTGTGGAGGTGATCTCTACTGCATTTCAAAATAGGATTAAACATTGCAGTTGGTAAAACAACTTTATTCTTACATTTAACTATAAGTTACCTTACTGTTTATCTAAACTTGTTTACTGTGAGTTGGGAGATACTATGTAATTAGCAACAGACTTCACTAAGTGGCACCTCTGCTGAGCAAGCCCAGTGCATCATAGTATGGTTTCAGGAAGATACTTTTTATTATTGTTGTTATTTTTTGTCTTTTTCAAGCATGTGTTTAACTGGTTTTGAGCGTAACTGAATTGGGAGCTTCACACCTATAGAAGTGGAAATCTTGTGACGTATTACACCAGAATTTTACTTCTTCCTTTTCATTTTTCATCAAATGCTGCAGTGGTACACGTCTTCCAGCTGGAATTTGTCCACTGGAGCGATAGGATTTCAAGAAAAAATAATGATTTAATTTTTAATTTTTTTAACCCCCAGTGGTATGTTGTTGTTGTTTTAAAGATGTAGTGATACAGATCTCTCCAAGAAAATACACCAAAAGGGATGATTTGTTCTTTTATTTACTCTGTGTGTAAGAGAATCACTTGAGTTGCAGTTTTTCACCACTGTAATGCTACTGCATCTTGAAAGAAAAGTTCTTACATGCCAATTATGTTGTTACAGGATTTTGATTCATGGTTTGATACAAACAACTGTCTAGGTGATCAAAAGTTGGTGGAACGTCTCCATATGGTAAGTCTTTCTGCTTTTTGTGTGCTTTCAAAACATCTACATTAGGTTATAAATAATTCTTTTAATATTTCTTGTGACGAAATATTAGGGTAAGATAGCTTATTCCAGAAACCATGGTGGGCTTTCAGAAAAGGTTGGTGAAGTGCAGAATGTGTCTATGTCTTGAAAAGAAAGTTGTTTTGGAGGAGAGGAAAAGAAAAGTGTTTTGGGGGAGAGAAAAGGGTTGACAGTTCTGGCTTTCAAGGTTTTCAGATACTTGCATTTAGAATATAGGCTACGAAGACACTACAAAGATTTCAGTCAAAGTTTTATTTTTTTTTTTCACTTGAAATATCAGGAGTGTTCTACGGGAAAAACTGGAAGACTGTTAGGAATCCCTGTTAAAAGGCTTGTCCTAGAAGATCTAGAGTCTTCCAAAGAAAGCTTATGTAAAAATAACCTGCTGATATGGATTGCTTTTTCAGATGATCTGGTAATAGGTCTGGTGGTTGAGCATTTATAAGAGTATGCTTGCACTGGTGTTGTTGACCCCTTCAGTATTTCAGTTTCCAAAATACAGTTAATAATGAAATCTCTTTCAGGTGCTACGACCGTTCCTCCTACGTCGCATTAAGGCTGATGTAGAGAAAAGTTTGCCTCCAAAGAAGGAAGTTAAAATTTATGTGGGTCTCAGCAAAATGCAGCGAGAATGGTAATTGAGATAGTTGTGTGTGCTGTGGTTAAGGTTCAGAAGGAATGTGCTGCTTGTGACTCAACTATTGTGTAGAACTTGATTTAATTCCTTCTGCTATACTAAATTTCGGTGTATGTATTTCCTTGTGACACTTTTATGATGACAAAACTGTGCAGATCAGTGCAAGTTACCTGCTGAAAGGAGGGGGGGGAGCTTTTGACTATACCGTATTCTCTTTGTCAAGGAGTGTAGCGATAGGGCAAGGAGTAATGGTTTGAAACTAAGAAAAAAAAGGTAGATTTAGATTAAATATGAGGAAGAAATTCTTCACTCGGAGGGTGGTAAGGCCCTGGCAGAGGTTGCCCAGAGAAGCTGTGGATGCCCCATCCCTGGAGGTGTTCAAGGCCAGGCTGGATGGGGCTTTGAGCAACCTGGTCTGGTGGGAAGTGTCCCTGCCCATGGCAGGGGGGTGGAACTGGGTGGTCTTTAAGGGCCCTTCCAACCCAAACCATTCTGTGATTAGTTAAACAAAGGGCATCTTCATTTTATAGTTACAAAGGTTTTTTTTTTTTTTTTTTCTTTGATATAGGTATACAAGAATCTTAATGAAGGATATAGATATATTGAATTCTGCTGGGAAGTTGGACAAAATGAGACTGTTGAATATCCTTATGCAACTACGAAAATGTTGCAATCATCCGTATCTCTTTGATGGAGCAGAACCTGGTCCACCTTACACAACAGATATGCATTTGGTCACCAACAGTGGCAAAATGGTAGTACTGGACAAATTACTGCCAAAGTTGAAAGAGCAAGGTACGCATCTTTTTGTTGTATTGTTGCTTGAGAGGTGTTTGGTTTAATAATAAAAACTGAAGTCAGTACTTCATAATGTTTTCATATCTCCTGAGCAAAAATCAGAGCATGTTATGTAGGATCATAGTTGATTCCTAGTATGATACTGACTTCTCAAGCACTGCATATTAAATACTTGATACAGAAAGACTTGTGAAGTGCCTTTATAAGTAACTGGGTTTTTTTGTGACTGCAAAGGGGTTGGTTTGCTTGTTTGTTTTCCAGCTGAGACCACAGAAGCATCAGTTGGTCTGTGCTTTAGGTTTCTCAGCAATATGAGCTGTTTGAAACCTAATCGTGTAATATTTTAACCACTGCTTTGGTTTGCCATGAAATACCGGTTTAGATTTCAAGTCTTCATGTAGGGTTAAAGTCCAGTCATTTGTGAAATGGTTTTTGTTCTTTCTGGATATGATTTTTGAACAGCACTTGAGTTTTTTTTAGTCAAAACTGGGGGCACACCCAGTTATTTATTTATTTTTTTATATATATTTTATATTTTCAACATTACTGTAACTTCACTGAAGTGAAGGAAAGCTTGTGACTGGGGAGATGTTATGGATAAAAAAAAAATCAATCCTTAGTCTTAGGTAATATAAAAGTAACCTGTACCCAGTATCTGGATAGTATTGGAACAGCTGTGGAGCTATCCGTTGTTGTAAGACTGGAAAAAAGTTCACTGGTTACTGTGCTTTTTTAATTTTCGTTTCTTTCTGCTGTGAGACTCATTGTTGGGACATGACAAATAAAATTGGTATGGTTTTAAATCAACTGCTGATATTAACCAAAAGAGAGCATTTAATTATTAGACCTTGAGTCCAAAGAACAAAAGTCATACTGGGAGTGTGTAGGGGGAAGCAGAAACTTTGTAACATTCTTTGTTTTCCTTAAATCTCTCAAGTACATTTGAAACATTTGGCTGTGTCTCTATATATACATATACATTAATATATATTTAAATTTTTTTGAATGTTGTTCTTAGCAGGTAAGCAAGCTGACTGACCAAGTCTTTAAGAAGAATTTAATTTCTAATTATCTTAAATCCAAAACACTTTAACATTTTGTTCTTTTTATTTCTTGATGTTTTTATATTTGAAAGAGAAATTTTCTTCTACATCACTTGTCCCAAGAAATTTTCATTTGCACAATAAATACACATAGGCATTTAAAGAATACGGAAATATATACGTAAAATATTAGAAATTCATTACAGTACTTGTTAGCAACATCTGCAGACCTGTATTATATATTAGGCTCTTGTAATTCATAGACATCTGAGATGACATCAGACCTTTCTAATTCTTTCACATTCTAATGGCTGTTCAATAAAAATACTAGGTATTGTTTTAAATATATGTATATATATTTAGCCCTGAAAACTTACCTTCATTATATTACTTAAATCAGTCTTTTTATTTATAACTACTCTTACATGCAACTGCCCTCCTTCCCTTTCTGATTAGCAAACTTTTGTGAAGTTTAATGAATCTTAAGTTTTGATGAAAACATAAAACCTTTTTACCCCAAACAGATTCAAGAGTCTTAATCTTCAGCCAGATGACCAGAGTCCTGGATATCTTGGAAGATTATTGTATGTGGCGAAATTATGAATACTGTAGATTGGATGGACAAACACCTCATGATGAGAGACAGGTATTTAAAATTTAAAGTATTTCACTTAAGTAAAAATAGTATTTATAAAACATATAGTTCAACTGATCATGTTCTCTTTATTTATTTAGGCTTCTATTAACGCATATAATGAACCTGGTAGCTCAAAATTTGTGTTCATGTTGAGTACACGGGCAGGAGGTCTTGGAATCAATTTGGCTACTGCTGATGTTGTAATTTTGTATGATTCAGACTGGAATCCACAAGTAGATCTTCAAGCTATGGTAAGAATCCAGATGGAAATGTCCTTTTTTTCCTCATATAACTGTCCTAGAAATGCGTGTGCTGTGTGACATAGTATTTTCAAATTTAAATGACATTTTTCCAGGTTTAGCGTAATATTAATAGTATTTTTAAGACTGATTTTTCAGTTGCAGTGCAGCTTGCACTTTGTGGAACATGTAGTCACATTTGGACTTTGCAGGAGGGAATGCCGTGATATATGGTACAGTACCCTTAGTAGTATTTAATGAAAACAGCCTTTTTTAGTTTTAAAAACTAATAGTATGTGTTAACTCCAAAATTATAAAACCTTCCTTCTCTGGAAAGTAGACCTTACTGTATTTATACTGTCTTCAGTGAGATTTTGGAAAAGAGGCAAATAAAATTTGAATTAAAGTTTATAAAAATTGCTTTTAGGGTGGTGATAAATGAGCAAGCTCCTGTTAGCAACTTTATTTATTTATTTATTTATTTAAAAGTAGATTTGTATGCATTTTCAGCCATGGTACCTATCAAGAACACTACTGATTGCATAAGAAAGTAAAGCTGCTATTTAAAAATCTACCAGTGTTACCATTGGCAAATGAGGCCTTTCAGTGACAAACCTTGTAAATTTAAGCTGTATGTTCTCAAGTAGTCTAACAAAAATTAGTTCAAAAGAATGACAGCAGCAGTACCTGGAAGCTAAATCAAGATAATTCCAGTTACCACTAAAAGCGTATGTTCAGAATACTAATTCTCACAGTGGTTAATGATTTGCCAGTCAGGTGAGGTGTGGTACATTGTATTTTTCTTGAAATATTAATAGCATGACTGAATGATTTGGGGATAGGTAGCTTCTGGTCAGTACAGAGAGAATTTCTTAAAACATTTTGATTTTACAGAAGGTTACCTAATGCCAGAAGCATCTATTCTTTTCCCCTGTGAGGTAATGCACACGTGCGCACGCACACACATAAACACAAAACAAAAAGGAAAAGCTATTTTTAGGTATGAAATTTAGAAACATACTTATTGTTGATGTTGCTTAACAACAAAAAACTTGAACTGCAAATGTGATATCTTGGGTAGTCATGTTAAATTGATTTCTGTAAAGATTTAACTAACCTACACTATTCTTCTTTACAAGTTAGTTTGCTGAAACTAATGAAAATTGAAGATAATTATATATTCACACTAGAAAGCAAGTGTTGATTTACTTGTTTTGTGTTTTTTTTTTTTTTTGCCTAGGATCGAGCACACAGAATTGGCCAAACAAAGACTGTTAGAGTGTTCAGATTTATCACAGACAATACAGTGGAAGAAAGAATAGTGGAACGTGCAGAAATGAAACTCCGGCTAGATTCCATCGTCATCCAGCAAGGCAAGTATTTGGAGGCAATTCTTTTTTTTTTTTTTTTAACAGCACTGCAGACAAATTATGTAGTAAGAATTAATGGGAACGTTGCTTTTGCCTCAGCTGTATTCTGAATATAGAGTGCAAAGACCCAAAAATTTTGCAGCAGGGATAGGCTTTTCCTCATTAACTTTTTAATTACTTCCCCAGTGATAAGTATGCAGACAAGGGGGTATAGACAAACTTGTTTTAAAGCACTCAACTTCCACTCTTAAAGGGAGAAATTAATGCCTTGGCCTTTTTTTAATAGATGGGGAGAAGTGATGAGGATGGTACCTTGGTTGGTTTGGAGTCAGTAACTATTACGCAAAAAGGATTCAGCGAGGTTTGGTTTTGAAATTATGAAAATATGCACACCATAACATAAAGTTTGTATATAAGGTCTCGCATCCAAAATTGTTCAAACACAAATAAAGTACAGTAAAGAGAATGCATGTTGTCCCTGGCTAGATTTTGCTGGATTTTATTTTATTTTACTATTTTTTTGACGTGGAGTTTCCCTGAGCAAAAATGAGATAGCTTTAACTTGAAAACGTAAGGGAAGGGGGAAATCATATGTTGTTCCTTCAGTAATATAAAATTTTTAATTGCTACCTTTCAATTCTTTTATCTTCAGGAAGACTGGTGGATCAAAACTTAAATAAACTTGGGAAGGATGAAATGCTGCAAATGATTAGACACGGAGCAACACATGTGTTTGCCTCAAAGGAAAGCGAGATTACAGATGAAGATATTGATCACATTTTGGAAAGAGGTGCAAAGAAGGTGAGATCAAGTTTAAAAGAAAAAAAAAAAAAGAAAAACTCCCCATAGACTTAAATTGTGTGGTAAGATAGTGTATCGCTGGACAATAGCTTCATTATAAGCTGGAGAAAATGGAGTGGTTGTTATTGAGAAGCTTCGTATTGCTCAAATGTGTTAATTTTTTAATGCTGTTATAACTGAGATGTTTTATAATGAAGTACCTTCCAAAAAGGTTACTGGTCTTTTCTCTCTTTCCTGCCCCCAGACTGCAGAAATGAATGAAAAACTTTCAAAGATGGGTGAAAGCTCCCTCAGAAATTTCACAATGGATACAGAGTCCAGCGTGTATAATTTCGAAGGGGAGGACTACAGAGAAAAACAGAAGGTAACATTTAAGGTTTTTTTTGGAGGGAAGCACTGATTTGTATGATTAAACCATACTTTTAAGGTACGTTGGTTAAATAAAATACAATGCAGCTATAAAAATAATTTGTAAGTTTAGTTACTTAATGAAGTATATGTAGACTTTTTTATATCAAACTCATAGCTGGTCTGAATGTTTTGCAAGACTTAGTCTTAATACTTCTTGGGGGTGGTGGGATTTGTTTTTATAGATGGCATTTACAGAGTGGATTGAACCACCTAAACGAGAAAGAAAAGCCAATTATGCTGTGGATGCTTACTTTAGAGAAGCTCTTCGAGTCAGCGAGCCAAAAGCACCCAAGGTGAGTTGACTAATTAAAAAATAAATAAACTGTTCAAATACACATGAAAAGTGGTCAAAGCTGAAAGCAAGAAATTGCTAATTCATTTGGTTTCATAAATTGAGGAGGCACTTGAAGGATTTAAATTTAGAAAAATCCCAAGGATTTAAGACAAATTTCTGTGAGGAAAAGGTAAGAGCAGTATGAAACTTACAAGATTTTAGGATGGTAAGGATATAAGGTATTTCATATTTTATTTTTACTTTCTTTAAGCAGTAGAAGTTTTTTTCTTACCTATGGAACATACCCTTACTGCTACTCAAATACGTGAACTTTGTTCAAGGGAATGCATGTGCGAATCTTTCCCCACCATTCTCTTTCCAAAAGACCCTGTCTGCTTTTCTCACATACCTGTTACTTCTGTAAGTCTTCATGGTTGTACCTGACTTGCATGCTGTTTTAGGGTAATTTTTGTAAAAATGGAGGGTTTTTTGCTCACAGACAGGACTCAGTTACTAGCAAACAGATTCTGGATGTGAACAGGAGTCAAATACAAGCATTTTTATGTCTTTCAGGCACCACGGCCTCCAAAGCAGCCAAATGTACAGGACTTTCAGTTCTTTCCTCCACGGCTCTTTGAACTATTGGAAAAAGAGATTCTCTACTACAGGAAAACAATCGGGTACAAGGTAACAGAATTCATTCATTACATTAGTGTATTTTATTGCAGCAGTTACTGGTAGGAGAATATATACTTGTCCTGCCTTTCACGCTGATTTAAATGAAATCATGTTAATCTGAACAAATGATTAGGTTGTATTAATGGAGAAGCTACACCAAGCACTGGTGAAAAGCCTTCAGATTTTACAAAATGTATAATCTTTCAGGTACCTCGTAATCCTGATCTGCCCAATGCAGCCCAAGCACAAAAGGAAGAGCAGCTTAAGATTGACGAGGCTGAACCTCTTAATGATGAAGAACTAGAAGAGAAAGAGAAGCTTCTAACCCAGGTATCGTTGGTTCTTTAGTGAGACTGACATCATCTGAAGCTTGGTTTGTGTTTTACAGTGTTACGCGAACATTTCTTAGTCAGTGATTTACAAATGCCATATTTAAATTAACATGGCTGTAAATCTTGGTTCATGCTGAAAAAAAGGTTAGCATTGGGCTTGTTATGGGCTTAGATACCTCTGAAGGATACTTTGAAATTAGTGTATTTAGGTTCTACTGAACCTGATCTACATAGTCCGTATATTTTTAAGTAAGAGCTGTGTCCAGAGTCTGACTTGGCAAGTTCACATTGACTGTAGCCTCTGACATCTTTTCTCAGTTGGGGGACCACGCAGACTAGCTGCAGAGCTGCATGTGCGACTTTCCATGTAATTTAAAGCATAGCCTTTCCCAAAGTGTCACGTCCACAGGTACTAACTATACACTGCAGGGTGAAGGGGCAGATTTCTTAAACTAGAACTAGAAGCGATAACATCCCCCTCTTAAAGAAGATATAAGCTGAATAGGTACATAATTAGGTAACTTGTACATTTAAATAATTCAAGGCAGGTTAATACCTGTTAGTCCTTGTCTGTGTATTATATTTTCACGTGTATTTTGTGGGTAATTTTAGGACGAGCTCTTGTTTGAGTATTAGTGCATTGGAGCAGCTCACTATTAAAAGCCAGTACAATCAAATAAGCTCTGGTTAAATCATAATGTGTCTGGCTGAATATTTTTGTACTTTTTCTTTTAAAAGTTAATACAAATGTGCAGTTAGTCTGGCTTGGCAGCTGATAACTTCAGCATTGCTTTTCCTGTCCCTGCTGCATAACATCACACAAAATACCTCCAGACTTTGAAGGAGAGAGACCAGGGAAGATGCAGAAGGCTGATGGTATCTGCAAGGCACTTGGTGGTCCTCTGTGACTGAACAAAACCATTACAGAGACTACTTGCCTCTCTTGAGGGACTTTTTTCCTTAAAAAGTGATCCCATGTTGTCTCTCAGAGAATAATGGGTAAGAGGGGTTAATTTATGAGCTGAAGTAGTAATTAAAGAAGCAGTGCTAATTATTAGGTAGTTTTTAGATGGAGAGAGACTACAGTGACCACACTATAAAAGCAGGTTTTCTACTACCATCAAACTGCAGGAAAGCACAGGTTTAATATTGTTGGAATTACAGAAGTGTTAGTCATTTTAAATTATCTGTTGAAAGAAATGTGGAGATGGACAAATGCTGAACTTTTGTGCCATGTTTGCTTTTAATTGCTGTAAAGGGATTTACTAACTGGAATAAGAGAGATTTTAACCAGTTCATCAAAGCTAATGAGAAGTGGGGCCGTGATGATATTGAAAATATAGCTCGAGAAGTAGAAGGAAAAACCCCAGAGGAAGTCATCGAGTATTCAGGTAACTTACTTTTCAAGTTGTCAATTCTGTATCTAATGCTGCTTTCCTGGTTTGACGTGCCTGTGAACAAGCTGACCATCTTACTTGGGTGAGCTCCCTGTATGACTCTTTAAGGGTGAGATTGTGCTAATGGATTTGAGGTCTACTGATACAGATTTTAGTAGGTTTAACCCCTGCATAGTTAAAACTGTACTGAAATGTGCACATGCTCTACTGATGACACACTTTCATATATTCTAACTGGTGTTCGATATATTCTGGATAGTGCTGGTTTCAATTCTTGTTAATTTCTGCAAAAAGGAAATGATGAGGAAAAAAATGCTTAGACAGAGATTTCTCTTTTCCTTAGATTTACCAACCAATAACTGTGTTGACTCTTTACCCCTTTATTATTTCACACTGTTAAAGCTAGGGATACTGTAAACGTTCTGTGACTGAATAATGAACATTGTTTTTTGTAACAGAATACCAGCTGATTACTTTAACTGCTGATGTTTCAGAGAAGGGTCTTCTCCTGCAGTGCAGCTGCAAGGTTCTGGGACTTTGTTTTTTACGGTATACAGCTGCTTACTTACAGATGTGACATTTTACTTAAACACCTAATTGTCTTTTAGACACTTGCTCCTGTCTTTGGCTACTAACTTACAGTGGCAATCCCACTTCCTTCTGTATTACTGTTTTATCAGTTTCCATTTTAAGACTTTCTCTTTGAGAAGGAAATTGGCTGGCCAAATCACACCATTTAAAATGAGGGCTCCTGTATCTTATCTACCCTCTTCACAATAGCATTTGTAATATTCCCAACACAATTTCAGGAAGTGAAGGCCCTTATCAAGGCATATCTATTTTTATACAGCAGTAAGGTCTGGTAAAAGGAAATAACATATAACATCTTTTAAGGCAAAAACCTAATTCCGTGATTAGAAACTAACCATTTGTTCTTTTCTTAGCTGTGTTCTGGGAAAGGTGCAACGAACTCCAAGACATTGAGAAGATCATGGCTCAGATAGAAAGAGGAGAAGCCAGAATTCAGAGACGAATTAGCATAAAAAAAGCACTTGATACAAAGGTATCTTTGCTGTATTTCTTGCTTCCTTTATCTCCCTGTGCCAATGAGGTGAGGTCCCATGCTGTATGCCTAGCCAATGTTATAGTACATTAAGAAGACACGTTAGGCCTAATACTCCTCTCTTACCTGTTCCTCAGCGGTTTCTACCTTCTGCTTTTCTATTCTATAGAACTGCTGTCCTTTTCAGTTTCTACTCTTGAATTTAATTGCATTTGGTAGGTTTAAACTTCCTATTTCGGCTGATAGCTATGGTGATAACTTCAGGTGTGGCCTAATCTCTTGTTTGTAACAATCGTCATTATATGGCACTATGAACTGTTTGTACTGTGATCAACTCCCAGTAACTACGTGCTTTTTGGAGAAACACAATTTCCGTTTGTTGGACCCACATAGCTGAAAATACTATATTTTTAGAGGACTTAAAAAGAGAAGACTTACCAGTCAGAGGAGTTTTCTTTGATCCTGCGCATTTCACCAGCCAGGGCTTGGTAACAGATTTGTAATAAATTAAGACACCTGTAATAAATATCAGACATTTTTCCCCACCTTAGGCTTGACTAGCTCCTCTTCTAAGGAAGTCAGGGGAAGAACAGTGTCTCACTCTATTAACCAAAATGCAGCTGAGCCATGTACCTTTTCCTTTGTTTTTGACCATTTCTGAGGATTTTTTTGTTAAAAAGAATCATTGCCAGTTGCAGGCTGGCAGATCGTGACTATTTTCAAATGTAGTGTCAGGCCTGCACTGCGCAATCAAAAATCAAAGGATTATTTGTCAAACAGGCAAGCAGACAAACATGTCAAACCTGGCTGCTTAGATGATATAGTAAATTCAGTATCTAGAATCTACAGTTCCTTAAACACAGTGACTTTCAGGACCAGAGATTATAGAAAACTAGAGCTTTTAACTTGGTATATGGTTCCTCTGCCTGTCATGTCATTTTTTTGCTTTCAGAGAAAACAGTTCCATGTTTCTAAAGGATTTCTTAGTTATGTATGATCTTGTTTTGTTTAGATTGGCAGATACAAAGCCCCCTTCCACCAGCTAAGAATATCATATGGTACCAATAAGGGGAAGAATTATACTGAAGAAGAGGATCGCTTTCTAATCTGTATGCTTCACAAGCTAGGATTTGATAAGGAAAACGTCTATGACGAATTAAGACAGTGTATCCGAAACTCGCCACAATTCAGATTTGACTGGTTTCTCAAGTCCAGAACTGCAATGGTATGTATTAATCTGTCGTGCTCTTTGGCTCATGAACACCCATGACAGCACACCACAGTTACATAGCAAGCTTACTAAATCACTTCTGAAATAGTCAGGTATGTGCATGTGGTCGCTATATTAATTTTTTTAAGACTTTCCACAGCAACTGTAATGGATGACAAATGCAATAAACTAAAAAGTCTCATGAGAGAAGAAATGTAAATTCCAAGCTACTGTGTTTCAAAATCAACATGAATTTGAATTAAATACAAATCTGTTTTAAAAACAAACATCTGTGATCAAATCCATTCATAGGAAGCCAGCCAGTAACTACCATAAAAAATTTGTTTCATTCCTTTTTCACTCTGCCAAGGTTTTGCATGATGAAAAACAAACAAACTTATTACTTACTGGCATTTCTAGTATTCTAACACGATGCTTTTTACGTGAACTGGCTGCCTAAAGTAGTGAGTGACTGACTATGTTTTGCAATTTAGGAGCTGCAAAGGAGATGCAATACTTTAATCACCCTGATTGAAAGAGAAAACATGGAACTGGAAGAAAAGGAAAAGGCAGAAAAGAAGAAACGTGGACCAAAACCATCTTCGGTAGGATTTAAAAAAGCTTTTTTGTAGAAAAGCTCACTTGAAGACAGCGTGCTTTTCTATTTGTCTAGGCCAAGTGATGTCTAAAGTTATTTAAAGATAACACACAGCAAAAAACCTTACAGGGCAGTGCTAAGCGCTGCTTAAAGTTTACTCCTGTCATTCAGCTAAGTACCCTTGTGGATGGAAACTAAGTTCAGGTTCTAAACTGTAGCTCACATGCTTTGGAGCAGATAGCTTGTTACGTTTTTGATCCCTGAGTTGTGGGCTATACGAGTTTACCTTGATAAAATGCAACTAAGATTTACTTAACCTTTTTATTAATTTTTATCCATGAAGAAATGATGTCTGCCACTGAGGGGTGGTATGTAGGTGATGCAGACCATTCCTTCCCCTCTGAGAATGCTATAGATCTGTTTACAAATGTTCCCATGTAGACATTGTTGCCTGCCATCACGTGCCTTATTTTGGGTGGTGGTGGTCATGAAGTGGGCTCTAGAGCTAGATTTGGGAAAACAAGCATATATGCATGACAGTACTCTGCTAACTGAAGTACTGCTAAACATGCAGAGCTTTTTTTGTGAAGGAAATTACAACTTCTACCCATTTTCTTACCTAGATTTTGTTTTTGAAGTTGTTACTTAGAACTGTTCTCAAAATACTTAAACAGGCGTTCAGAAATACCATTCCTTAAGTAAGGGAGCTTTATTTATAAGCTCCTTATTTGTCTCTATACATTTTTTTCCTCTGTGAAATGGTACTATTCCAGGATTGGAGAGTACAAGACCGCTACTGTCCTGAGTGGGATGTGCATATTCGCCACACTGCATTTGTGATTTATCACATTTTAAGCTGCCAGGGTTACACTGTGATCTCTAGCAGTTTTGACTTGAAATGGCACTACTTAACATTTTTCTCTGTCACAATAACTTACTTTAAAAACTTACCTTACAGGCACAGAAGCGCAAAATGGATGGTACTCCTGATGGTCGTGGAAGAAAAAAGAAGCTAAAGCTGTGAATGCAGAATTTTTGTAATCACTAAGTTTAAAAAGTAGTTCTTTAATTTACGGGTCTTCATAAGATGTACTGTATAATGCTCAACTATTATGTCATTAAAGGACATCGGGTTCATCTGTTTACTGAACTAGAAACATAGTACTTACTGTAGGTTCACTTTTTTAAATGCAACAGCTGTGCTGAATTTTTTTTACCATTAACACTTGAAGTAATAAATAGGCTTCATTTATTAATAAGGTTTCACTTGACTTTTTTTTTTATTAATGTTTCTACTTCAATACCTATTTATTTAGTCACTCCAAAATTATGTCTTTGCTTTTGTTTTAACCTCTAAGGGTGTTGCAAACAGTGCTTTTATGTTATGAAAAATAGACTTATTTAGGTGAGGTTTTTTTTTGGTAAAAGCCACGACCCATCAAGTCCCCCCTTTCTGGAAATTCCGTGGCTTGGATTTTAACTTAATTAAACTTAATTGTACTGCACAAATATACATTGTTCTTTGACATTAGTGGTAAGGCCAGATATTTACCTCAAGAAATAATGACGAACGTGTAGATAGGAACAAAATCATAACATTTTTCTACTTACAGTGGCAGCAGAAAGGGAAGCGACACTGAAGTTTGTACTTAATTAGAATGGCCTAGAAATGGTAGCATTACTTTTATTGGAAAACAGCAGCAAGTCAGAACATAGAACTTAACAGTATGTTAACAACCCACATGTCTCTAAAACAGCTGTGGAAAAATGCAGATATGGTCTTGATTCCTGTGAAAAGAACTGATGCTGACTGCAAGTGTGCAAGATTCTGTGTTGTCATCACACTGCAATCCACTCTGTTCGACTGCTCTAGTCAAACAAATGGTACCACATTCAGGAGTGTTTCCTATGCTGACCTGAGTCTCTGGCACATTATGACCAAGATTAAATCGTGCATTTCCCAATGCAATCACCTAGTTTAACATAATTTTGAAATTCACTAGAGAAAAAAAAGGACAAATTCTCAATTTGAATTGAGTAACCTTAAGCCAATCCACTAAAAAAAAAAATCTAAACTCTGTAATGTCATGACAGCCCTGGAAAATGTTACTCAAAATGCAACTTAACTTATGCTTAGTGTACTCTAAACAAAAAAGCTTTACTGCTGAAAACATCTATAAAAATCATCCCATTGCAAAGCATCCCTCTTTGCAAAAAAGAATAAACCCACAACAACCCAACAGCAAAAAACAAAAACCCCAGACCAATCAAATAAGCCATGATAGTTTGTTTACACCTAGCCTAAATAACATTCTTGAGAGGAAGGATGTATTAAATAGCTGAGCAGCAATTCCTTTGTGCTAGTACTTTGCAAGCGCCAGTTTGCAGAATGAAGTGAACTAAACTTTAACGTCCTAAATGGCATGCCTACAAGTTGTATAAAGTCAATTTTCTTTCTTTCTTTCAGGTAGACGTTAAAGCAAAATATTTGCTCTAGATGATACAAGTGCATTCCCCCAGTGCTAGCTATCTGGCAAAACAAATACTCAAGCAAAGGAAGATAAGCAATTACTGTCCAATATAGGAAAGCTGTAATACTGGTCTGAAATGCTGGAATCTGTTTAAGCATGTTTGAAAACATTTAATGCCAGTACCTGAAAATTGCTATATTATCTAGTGTGGTTTTACAATATAGTTCTAATTCATGTTGCTCCTACATAAATGTTCTCCTCATAGGTAATAACAACAGAGCTGCACTTGCAGCCTTACCTGTGTTGAGTCTTCCACTGCTGTCCATAGGTCCAAAGTTCTCATTAAAGTGAGACAAACCCACTGGTACCAATCACTGAGACGAATGCTCTGCTACTTAGCGTCCATTCTACTGCTACCACCACCACCTTCCTCCCCACGAATAATTAACAATAAAAAAGCAAAACACAGTTACATGAAAACTAGGATAATATACTTGTAACTAGAAGCAGCATCTCTTTAAGAACCAGGCTTCCTTGATGGATGTAAGGCACACTTATGAGCTCCAATGTCCTGCATCAAGACCGGGGCATCTGGGTTGGCTCTTCTGCTTCATTTAGAGGCCGTGGTGCTAACTCTTCCACTAGCAGAGGACAACACAGGGTGGTAGTCAAGAGTTCTTTTGCAGTTATGCCTGTGTGTGTTTTCCTTTAGTCAGACTAGTGTGAATGTACCATTCTCGGCCTGCTGCCACCTTCAGAAAAACAAACAAAACCGAGAAGCCCCCCATGCACATTTACTGTAAACTAGAAGATGCCAAACATGAGATTAATCCAGCTGGAGGTCCAAGTTCACTGCTATTATGTCTATTAAAGCCAATGACAGAAATACACATTTGGTGATAAGATTAATCTTTTTTTAATGAATCCTTCTGAAGTAGGCCAGGTAAAACATGCTTTAATAGACTCTATTTATTCCTAGTGTTAACATAAAGAGGCTATCACAACTACCTAACACACACTAGTCTTTTACTAGAGGAAAAAAATCTGTGTGGTCAGCTGCTTAATGTAGCATGAAACTTCAAGTTTCCAAAGGCTCTTGCTTGTGTCTCAGGTTGAGCTTTATCCTAAAGGAGGCAAATTTAGTATTTACAGGTTCACTTGGAAGTCAAGGATCTAAAAATGCCTGCTACCATGTCTATTTACATACCAGGATCTTGAATCTGTACACGAGTGAGGGTGAGTCAGCCAGACACCTGTGTTCCCGATTGTCTGGGCTGTACTTGGGCACGCACCCATCGGCACCAGTGCCAAGGAACACCTCGATGGTGCAGCTGAAGGAGTCACCAAGGTTCTGAACAGGATCCACTGTCACTCAGCCACAGATTTCAGATCCTAGCAAAACAGATCAATGCATTTCACATTTTGCTAGTCAATTTAAAATTATTAAAGCAACTTATTGCCAAGCCATTGTGACTGTGGTTCTCAGGACAGAAATTACCTAGGTTTAAGAGTATATCCCTTTGCACTTGAAGACAATGCACTCCATGACTGCTACTACTAATTTATCATAGGCTTCAGACTCTTTTTCTGTTACAATTCATACTGATGGGGTTCTTACAGTGCAGCTCCTTTCTTAGTAAGCTTTTCCCTTCTCTTCACTAGAGGGCAACCCATATTCACATATAAGAAGCTACCCACCGATAGCAATATATCAAGCAAAATAAAGTTATTAACAAACTTACTGGGTTCTCATTGGGTTTCAGACCAATAGCTCAAATAAGGGACCAATTAAAGACAAAGTTATTTCTGATCTAATACTGCCTTTACCAGGAGTTTCCTTAGAAGCTGTTAACAGCTTCAGTTGGTGAGTGCTGTATGTGAGAGCACTGTACCCTGGGCCAGAACTCAAAAAAAAAAAATCAAGACAGAGTGAGCAGCTTGGTTGAAACCAGATGCAGGTACTGTGCATCTAGTCTGCATCGGGAATAGCTGCAGGATCGAGTCCTGAGGAGTCTCAGGTGTACAACACACCTGACTAGAACAACTGAAGGAAAGGACTGAAATTACTCATCCCTCTCAAAACAGGACAACAAGTTCTAGAGTAGACAGCTTTAAAGCAAAACCACCAGAGTGAAGGGAATGTGCGATTACATAATAGCTGAGCAACAGTTTTCAGAACTGTGGTTTCATTTATAGGCACCTGAATTCTGCACCTCCCTTTGGAATGCTTTTCCTCTTAAAGCCCATAAACAGAACCAAAGTCTGTTGCCGTTACACTAAATTAAATCATATTTTAGTGTTTCTGTATTTTACTTTTCTGCCATGGAAATACATAGACACAAAAACGTTGCTAAAAGAGGTATAGAACTAGTAAAATATGTATTCATCTCTTGTTAAATGCTGTTCTCTTCTTAGCTTTCATAACATGCTGAATGTGCAAGTGACTCATTACCTTCTGTAAAAGCTTCATCAGCTCCTTCTCCAAATCCTATTGACCCATCAGATATCCAAAGCTCCTTTTTAGACAGCAGAAACATCTGAGTATTTAGACTGAAATCTGCAGCCACTGGGTCACTGACCTGTGGGGAAAAGGAACTGAATAACAAAATCACCTTTGCTGTAGAATTATGATGATCATTATTCACCATTGCCATAGTAGTGATGTGCTGATCAAGACTTTCAGCAGTACACAGTGATTGTACACAGGGAAGCATGCAGTTAATTCAAACACACAAGTGCCACCACCGCCACGGCTATTTCCTTCATCCCCAAATCCTTTTCCTGTGTAGCATTAATTTCCTGTGTTACAAGGTAGCAGCGTGAAGACTATTACTGAAGTGGTATCTTTAAATTGAAATAATAACATTTCAGTTCACTTACAATTGTTTTGAGTGAACCAGATTGAGACATTCATTTAATTTGTATGCAGTACAGTTGTCTCTACAATTGTCAAGGCATTCAAAACTGGATAATGAAGCAGAAAGATAAAGAGCAGCTCTAACGTTCAAAAAGGTTAAATAGCTCTGACACACGGGCTTTGAAATATCCAGTACTTTGGGGAAAAAATAGGTCCTTTTCATATACTGGCTTAGGGATGCAATGTTATTCTAAGAGATTTTTAACGAGTCTTGTATGTTCATTGAAAGTCTCTATAATAGTCTACAACAGTAAGTTAGGGCTACCTGGTGCACTGCATTTTTTCTTTAATATAAACAGGAAAATTGTCAGAAAACCAGACTCACACTTAATGAAGTGTTTTACCACTTCTTTGAGAAATAACTCTACTGATTCAATTCTATTACACTGATTCCCAGTTTAAAAAAATCAGTCTCAGAACAGGTTAATTTTGAAAACAATCTTGCTTAGAACTAAACCAACACTACTCCCTGCCCATTCCCCCACCTTGCTGAAAAAAAAAAAAGCAGCAAAGTACGTAGGAATAGGTTGGACTATGAGGTAAATAAATGGAAAAAGAAGATTTTAATTACAAGAAAAAATAATCCTTTAGTTCAATTTTATCTCATCAGAGATGATGAATTCTACAGCAATCTGAAAGCACTGTAAAAGTCTCCATCTGAAAACATTTGATTTTCTCCTGACAACTGCTACTGGATGGCCTATACCAGATCACCTGTTTCAGTGGTTACAGAACACCTGCCACCCAACCTTCATTTGCTTTTGGCCAGTTTTGCCCATTAGGCCTCAAGAAAAAAATTGTAAGTCCTAAGTAAAAGGCTGTACCTGTTGGAACCCGATGTCCGTATCAGACACAATTGCAGCAGGAGCTGCAGGATCACAGTCTCCTGACAACACCGAGGGTGACAACATTAAGGCAAATTCTTCAAGACTGCCCACAGCTCTAGCACTGGCCTGCTCAATGGAAGGTGCTCACTAGGATTCAGGCCTCCAGACTTGAGATCCAGGGACACCAGGGACTTCTGACTGTTCGTTATGCAATGAAAGCATCTGACTGCATCCAAATGAGTTGATGCTTACTGATCTTATACTGCTGATGACTGCGTGGAAAATATGTTAAAAAAATGACAATTCCCTTTGCTTCTCTAGATTGAAGTCAGAGTGCAAACTCACAGGAAAATCAGAGAGAAAACTCCACTGCTGCAGAGGCTGCTGGAAGGTTGGCTCGCTCCCTAACAGTGTAAATGCGAGGCCAGGGTGGTCAGCAGACATCACCACTGATGACAGAACAGAACATTGATATTCCTGAAAGAAAAAAAAGGGCAAACTGTAACCTGCCAAACTACTATTAGTAATTGGCATGGTGGCATAATATAACATCTGGCATGGTATAAAATCAGCATGCAAAAGCAAAGAAATGAGAGTGGAAAAGAAATTAACTTTCTGATGAGAGGCAAGGAATGCTTACCCGCATAGAAGCCACCAACCATAATGCAGCTCTGTGCATTGTGAAGAACAATTCTTGCACAGGTTTTGTTCTTTTCTTAATCAAATACCATGTGCATAGTTATTTCACATACAACCATATTAAGATTTTTTTTGTGTCCACAATACTGTATAAATACATGAAATCAGGAAAAGATCTAGTGAAGGGGATATTTTTTCATAATCTTATAACTAGGCTTTTACAAAAATGATTTTTAATTATAAATATACAGTTAGAAATGCAACATTACTTCACTACCTTACACACAACAAAGAAAATCCCATAGGACCAATCTAATTTCTTCACCTGAATAGCAAGTGAATCATTTACCATGTCTATTTTGTTAACCACTTCTCTGTTCTTCAGTAACTGTAGTTAAATTCCATTTCCATATACCCACTCGTTAATTAACTTCAATGATACATGCTGCAGTACTAGTTACTACAATTCTTTGTTATTTTGGCAGCAAATCTGATCATCTATCACATACATACTCAAAAAGAAAATTTTGCCTTCAGCTTGATTAACGTGAGTATCTCTGAAGACTTATCTGTCTCTTGCCAGCATGTCATCAATTTTCAGGGCTGAACGGAGAAACTCTCATCAATGCAACTGATTTCCTTGACATCCAGCAGCTATAACTGCTCCTTAAATTTAATTTAGCAGCAAGCAAGTTGATCAACATATTTAAGCAGCACTGCAAAACAGCAGGCAGCCGAAATATTCC
Source organism: Cygnus olor (assembly GCF_009769625.2). NCBI lineage: Eukaryota > Metazoa > Chordata > Aves > Anseriformes > Anatidae > Cygnus > Cygnus olor. Next base: position 36,063,658 of record NC_049172.1, on the reverse strand, counting down.
CAAAGGCTGATAAGGAAAACATCTTTTCATTGGGACTGAGAAACGAAAAGGTTTTACAGACAGTCACCAGATCTTGGGTATTTTGGATCAACGTTGGAAAATTCTTGGAACGTCACACTGGTGGTGCCTTCCCAGAAGTCCTCTCCACAGTAACTGAGAGACCCTAGAATCTCACATACATCAGTTCTCATAGATAAACAAAGGTTCCTCGGCTAATGTACTGATAGAATCGCTGCAGGGCAACTGGGGATTTAAATTCAGTTTTATTGCAGGGTAACAAAGTGCTCTAAAGAAAATACTCTCACGTCTGTTTCTCCTAGTCCCTGCCATCAGTTAAGGTGCAAGTAAATTAATGAATGTTTTACCCACAGCCATCCTGCAGTCTCCATCAGCAAGTCAGTGAACTTAGCTGAACTGCCCTTGTCCCACACACCTGGTGTTTTCCACCTGATAAATCCACATCCAATATCATTTACTTAACTTTTCCACCCTATAGGTACACTGGAGATAAATAAGAGTGAATACCAGATACCCCATTTTTTTGCTCACATACTCTTAAAAAAAAAAAAAAAAAAAAAAAACTGAGCAACATTTTTATGAGAAACTCACCCTCTGCTGATATTGGTTCTGTTTTTCTGGAGCACACAGTGACAGAAGCTGCTTCGGACAGATCTGTTCCAGTCCTCCAGACATGAATACGCACATAACCAGCTCGATACTCAGTGTTATCGAAGTACTAAGTAGGTTCTACATACAGGCAGAAATGAATATATTTTTAAAGGAGCCTCTTTTTGCCTGTTCTTGTGCACATTTACACGTACTGCTCAAACTCTGCAGTCTGACTTTTAATCCATTAATGGCTACAAGAAAAATAAATGTTACCAATTTCCACCGCAAATCCCAATGATATCTACTGCCCACCTACAGAAATATTATTATGCACCTGCTTACCACATAATGTAAGCTTTTTATATCCTTTAAAAAACAAACAAAACACTCACTAAATTAAATAAATGAAGTGTTATATATGTTTTTCATCTTATCTGCAACTGACAAAGATCTTCCACAGCCGGCTGTTTAGCTTACCATTTGAAGTAAAACAGCCATTTCAAAAACTTTGTCTATGTAGTCTAGCACAGATATAAGATGAGGCAGTTCTTCCATTATATTTCTGTTATGTAGAACAATGTAGATTTTTATTATTATTTACTATTAAAGGAAATATATATACACATTCCTCCCTCTCCAAAAGATAAAGGCAGGATTTCAGCTTTCAGAGTTCAGACATTTATGATTTTAAATTGTTGTCAAAGCATACATTTGACACAGATGGGGCAGATTAAAGGGTTACAAGCTGTTTTTTTTTTCCTTCAGTGTGACAAACTGACTTCAGTTATTCATAGGAAATGCAAAAAGTTATTCAATACAGGTCATGGAAAAGGTCAGTATTAAATTGGGTTTAGGCAGACTGTTGTTTGGCATAAGAGATCAAACTTCACAAGTCTGTCTCAAGGAGCACCAATTTAGCAGCCCTTCTGAATACTAATCAAGAAGAATGAAGAAGCGCACACTGGAGTCAGGTCATACCTGCTGCTTTTACTAAGTAACAGATAAAGTCTCCAAAATTCAATACATGGTCTCCGTTACTTCTGTCACCTAAGCAATAGCAGCCTTTATCTTTGCCAGAAGTGTTAATAGAACCTGACACATTTTTCCTGTGTTGCGTATTATTGTTCATCTATACTAACACAATGTAAATAATCTCTCCAGTGTCACTGCAACATTATTTTAGCACAACAGCCAGCATCTTCTCTAGCAGATTCGCTACAGTTACACAACTTGGCAGTCACATAATACTCTACATTTCTATGGTATCTCTTGGGGAAATCCAACTCCGAAAAGCTTTAGGAGGTACAACTGTTGTCTCCTACAGCTGGGGTGATGGAAGCTTAGAGGAAAACACTGAAGTCCATAAGGAGTTTTAATTTTTGGCTACCTAGAGCTTTCTGGAGCTCAGTTGATTACTGAGCTTAGAACCAGTCTTACAGCAGTGCTAGGCAGCTTCTCATAACTCACTCTGCCAAGTACAGCAGAGAAAAATAGACAGGCTTTTCTGTAGAAAATAAAGCAACTCAATGATACAAGTCCCTTGTTCTAGAAATCATGTTTTACATTTTGGACCTGACCTGACCTAGATAAATGTTTTTGCAAACGTTCTATACCATCTATACCAATTCATACCATCTATACCATTCATACCAAATTCTCCTCTGAACAGGGACAGCACTGCTTAGGTGACTGAGAATTTTATATTTGCCTCGAGCCACTGCTTCCTACATACTACATATACACACATATATAAACATACAAACACATGCATACATACATATGTAAAATATATGTATGTATTTTATATAAGAACTTAAATGCTTGCTACAATGATCCAAAAGGGAGTTTCTCAATCTTATTGTATTGTTAGTGAAAAATACTAAGCAAATACTTTTATTTCCAATATATGCACGTGAAAATAAGATTAAAAAAGCATCTAATTCTTTTTTTTTTATCACCCAAATGAACATTTTCCATGTAAATATAGTACAACTCAAGAGAACTTTCCCTTAGACAGCTGTGACTAGTCAAATGTTCAATAGCATTTTCTGTGTCTTCAGAGTTCTTAGTGTCCAATTTAGATACACCTACTCTTCAAAAAATAGGAAAAAAGCCATCATCCATGGGCTATTAAAAGCACACATTCAGCCCTCAAGGATGATGCTACTTGGCACTTCATAAGTCTGAAATTTAATCCGTCTGTATTATGTGAGCCCAAAGATGACCTCAGTACCCTTCACATTTTACCTAGGAAATATTTTTAAAACATGTAACTTATTTTGGGTTTCAAAACCTAACTCAAATAAATGAATAAAATAAAAAAAAAAGGAAGCAGACCAACCTTCTTTTTGAAGCTTGCGAATTAAAAATGAAAAGCAGATCATTTACGTATTTACTACTTCTCCTTCTCTTTTAGGACAGTTAGTAAAGAAATCATTATGTTAATTACCAAAGATTTAACTAAGAAAGCAGAATGGCATCTGACCTGAATGATAAATTTTAGTGAACAATAGAGAGCTCAGTCATGAAATGCCATTAACTACTCATTTAAAATCAGTTTTCCTTCATTAAAAATAAAAGGCTCTGTCTTGTTTCACCTGCAAATCTCTCCCCCCATTTTTTTTTTTAATTTCTTTTTACCTGTGGAACTGAAACCTGTTCTTACTGTGATGTCACTTAAACACACGAGCAAAGAGCTAATATGCATTTCCGCTTGCTTGTAAAAAATCACAAGCTTTTTGCATGTCTCTCTTTAAAGCTTCTTACTGAACAACTGGACCCTTTGTTCAGCCAGACACAGACAGCATGCTCCCATGCTCCCATGTTACAGGCAAATGATACACAACTCAGTTTACTGGTTTAGGATCAAGGGTGTGCTACAAAACCTTCCGTGTTTTCGTTTGGAGAGCCCCTAGATCAACGGATACCTATTATGTCTTGAATGTTAACTTGGTGGTTTTTTTCCATCTAATTCTTGAATACTTTACTTCATTTATGTCACTGCGGTGCTATGAGAATGAGTGTAAAAATTAGTTTCGGACATATTTAAGCTTTAAACCTTTTCATCCCCCAAGTTTTATGAAACTGGCACCTCTGGAGACTCTTGAGACCTAATAATGAGTTATTTCTGTTTTTTACATAATATGACTCTATGAGGAGCTATGGATCTTCACCTGAGGCAGTCTGTGGCAGGCCTCTGCTTATGACAGCGACAACAAAATCTTAGGACCCTTTTCTATATGAAGTCTGTTCATTGTAAATAATCCCTGGGCATATGTTTCCCAAACCATACTTGATCATACATTTTGATCAGTGCCTTCCTCCTTATGCACAAATCACATCAAACTCTAGTAGAGGTGGTGGAAATGCGAATCTTTCAGATGTAAAATGGGGATAATTTTTCTACAACTGTAATTTGAGAGATGAAAAACAAGTCTGTGTACAGACTTAACACTGAAATTTTTCATGCATTTCACTGAAAAAAAGTCACTGTATCATGTGCTTTATTTTCCAGTATAAGGACATTATGCAGAACCATTTGTTTAAAAAAGTAGTAATATAGGGCCCTTCTCAGAGGGATACCCAAATACATGAAAAACCAAACAACAACCTTGAATCAGTAAAACTAGAAAACTGCTTTCCCCTCCATCGTCACACACACACAGCACATACCAGTGATCTCACCAGCTTTATGAAACTCTCATGAGACATCTTAACAGAACAGCTAGCAAGACAAAAATATTTCCATTCCCAACTCTGCTCTGGTATCTGAATTTCAGAATGGGAACAGTAATTAAAATAATGTAAAATTTGAATATCTGTATTTATCTCACCTTACCGTACATTATTTTTACTGACTGAATGGATTTTCTGAATTATGCATGACTTGCGAACCACTCCGTGTAAATACTGAAATTGCGCCAACAGAAAATCTGACAACATACCAGACCGCTTTCTTTGATGACACTTTAAATGGCTTTCCTTCTTGCTGTAAAGCTTAATGCAAGTAAAAACTTTGTCTCTCCATTTCTTTCTTTTCCTCCTCTTGTTGTTAGAGGCATCACAGTACACTTCATTAAGACTAGTTTGACCAAGGACTGTGCAAATACTGTTAAGTCACATCCTGTATCAGAACTGTGCTCAGCCTCTTTTCAGTTGGAAAGAGGCACTGTTAGGCTTTCTATTGCCTTATTCCATTGCTGAGACTAGCAATTAATTCAAGTTTTGTATATATACTTTGACTGTTAGCATACTGCACTTAAAAGAGCTTGACATATTGAGAATCAATGTGCATGTCAAATTAGCCTATAGTAACTCTACTTTTCAGCTTTACCTGATGGTTTCCAAATTATTTCATCTATAGTATTGTCACAAAACTAATACTATACCTGCGGAAACTACTGTAATCACAGGTTGTGCTGCAGTAATGTAAATCTAGTCCTTGCAAATCTACTTCAGAGTAACAAAGCTAATTCTGTACCTGTAATGAAAATAAAATCTAATCCTCAACCCCTACTGCAGCAACAAAACAGTGAAAGCCAAAATGAATGATCCATATTTACACTGTATCTTAAAAATAGTTCATGCCTGTACCATCAGTTGTTATAAGGAATAAGTGAATCCTAGACCCACAGTTTCAGATATCTAAAAAACAAAACCACAAAGAGAATATTTATCAGTAAAAGTTCTAAAGAGGAAAGTCCCAGCAAAAAAAATGTGCTTCTTTGTACTCACCATCATCTACGTCAGCCAACATTATTACTTTAGTGCTCGGGAATTCAGTGCCAACTTGGCCTCCTAGTGGCATGCTCAGAGAAATATTGAAGGTCTCATCTTCCTCATAAAGGGAGTCATCAATAATGATAATGTGACAGCTTTTCTCTGTCTCATTCTTATTAAAATTAACACTGGAATGACCTTCAGGACGTGAGATGTAGTCAGAAAAAGACAAGACAGTAGATGGTACTGTACCAGTAGCTGAACCTATGAGGAGAGAAATTAGATGACTTACAGGGAGTCATGACATTAAAGAAGCAGAAGAAAAATAGCCTTTTAAATTAAACAAATTGAAAAGAATGTTTTATGCTGGAACTGACTAACAAATATGCATTAATAACAAGTTAAACACAAGCAATTCTTCCTGTTCATTTATGGTTACATTTTTTCCAGTAGGAAAGTAACTTAGGGAATCCTTACTATCATCTGGAACCCTCATGAAACCTGTCCTGCTCCTGATTTCCTTTTCTCTCCAGTTATCCTGACTCATCTTTTCTGTAGGGCTTTACTTCAATCATGTTAGTGAAATGAGTCAAATAACTAAAAAAAACTCTCAAAAATATGCTTTGATCTAAATCATTTAGAGAACAGTCCCACCAGCAGTTCAACAGTCACAATGTAAGGCAATTTTCTGCAGGAAGAAGGAAAGAATGCAAGAACAGCTTTTTCTTTTCATTTCTACGCGCCATCCTTTCATCGACCAGAATGCATAGGAAAGTCTCTGGGACTTTAGGATGAGCTCATCCTGCAATAACAAATGTGAATTTGAACTTCACTTTTACCTCATTGTGCAATTCCTACAAGGAATAAATAAATAAATAAATTACTCCATCTTACTTATGCTGCATTTGTTTGAAATACTTGTAATGTAAGGCTAATACACAATATAAACCTAGGTCAAAAGGGCTATAAGGACAAAAAGCTTTAGCTAACTTGGTAAGATTTTCTGTGCCTCAATATACAACAAAGAAGGGGAAAATGTTGCTGAGCCCTTGTAAGTCACTGATGAATGAACAAATGACAGAATCCCTGACTCTCTGAGGATTCCTGCCGGCCACTCTGGCTGACTCTTATAGGTAAAGGTAAAATAGAAACAAAAGACATCAGAAGGTTTTTTTTTCAACCAGAAGTTTAAGTAAGTCACAGAACTAAGGATGATTTCCCATTATCCTTGCCCATGAAGCATACATAATGTTCGTATCCTCTTAACAGTCTTTTTTCCTCCTCTAAACAATCACTGCAGGGACAGGCACTTTCTCTTCTGCAAGAAAAAGCTGCAGGCAATAAAATGGTGTCTCTTCCAAAAATACACATACATGCATGCATGTGTGTGCACGCATGCACTTACATTTCAGTCTTTAAAATATTCTTTAAGCAGCGAACTAGACAAATTAAAACAACATGCGAGTTGCCTGCAAAAATCATTTGTTCCAACCACTGAAGTTACTGGAAATACCTGCTAACGGGTGGATGTTTCCCAGCTAGATAACATACCTTGGAGTGCAGAACAAATGACCATCAATTTTTGACTGACATCACCAGATCTTCTAAGAGGAATTAGCAGTCCACCTACATCTTCCTCTACTCTGTATTCCAGTTGAGGAATATATGCTGTAGATACTAAGAAGAAAAACAAGATGAGAAAAGGGGGGATACAGGCTGAACACCTGCATGACATTACATACAGAGTAAGAAGGTAGCCAGAGAAGTACTTCAATAAAGAATACAAATTCCTTGTTCAGCTAGCTGAAGCTTTAAGACAGGATGGAACAACAGAACAAAGACAGATGAGGTACTTACGGGGCTTGCAAATGATCAGTACTGCACCTAATCACAAATTTTCAGGGAACAAGAAGTGATATATACCATCACCAGGATCCACAATTTCAACTATTACTAATGCTGGAATCTCAAAGGCAGCCATAACTGGGTCAGACAAAACAATCTGGAATGTTTCAGATGCTTCATATTCATTGTCTACAAGTACCCTCACTCGCCAGGTAGCAGAAACCTGTCCTGGATTGAACTGGACCTGTTTCTGACGTTTCCCCTTGAAGTCTTTACCTTAACTGCTGTACCATCTTTGGTTCCAATACCTGAGTAAAAATTCAGAGGAATTACTCTCCACATATTTTAAAAAACTTAAAACAACGACAACAAACAATTTTTAAATGCTCATTTGGTAGTTAGTGACCTTAAAAAAATAAAAAGACAGTTACACAACACTTTTCACTAACACTGTTGTATAGCTCATTAAAAATAAATAAATTAGGGTAGGTTCCTGCTAACGTGTGCATAAGGAATTGTATTTACATTAATAATTCCATTGACTTCACCTGCTAAGCACTTGAAAACTATACAAACATCAAAAAAGTTAACACGAGGATATTTATCAAATATAACTCAAGAGAACTATTCAACAGAGCCAATTTTCCCATTTGTATAAAAATATGTGGATTGAGTTTTCCAGTTATGCCTTCAGAAAAGCTGTAACAGCCTTTTAAGACAATTATTCATGTCACTTAGGGTGTTCAAGGCTTCATTGAAAGTGTAACTTAGTCGTGTACATTTAAAAACAAACATCACACCATTATATTTACTACTTTGTGCTGAAAGTTTCTGTTACTGCTCTGTATCTGTGCTGTGCTCATACACACTTAAAAGTTTGTGAAGTTCTTTCGTCACTGTTACCTATGCACTAAATAAACCCTAAAGACTCGTCTCATCTGTTCACATCTCGCTTGGATGCTCTCTTAGCTAGATTAGCAAATAACTGGACATTTGACATGGAATTGCAGCTCAATGAGACAGAATAATGTTCTCAGGGTTTACTGTGTCCACTATGCTACGCAAATTTGCTTTTTCTCTCCCACCCCCACTTTTTCTTCCTCATTTAACTCTGAAATGCAGTAACTTGTCAGATTTCTATCATCTCTGCTGGGATATTATCCAAGCAGAATCTTTTCACTGTCCAGGTTTACAAGACTGCATGTTCTCACCTTAACAAAAATCAGAGAGGTTTGTGTCACAAAGATTCTAGAGCCAGAGATGAATCCATTTAGTTCAAAGCAGCAGATGATGATTTAACTCAAAGTAGGCTTTTCTTGCTATTCAGATCAGAAGGCTTTTGTTGTAGCATGAGTTCATAAAATAATGTTAAAGCATGAAGGTTTTGTAGAGCAAAAACATAATACTCAGAAACTGGAACATGCTTTATTGTGAACTTGCATGCAGGATGGTACAACTGATGCAAGGTTTCATTCGGCTTTTGTTACTTAATGCAGTAAAAACACTCAATGTTATGATTATTTTAAATTATTTTTTTTTAAGTGAAGCTGTACAATACTTGAAAAAACGTCATGGAAAGGACTCAGTAAAAGATTTTTTTTAATGCAAAGTGGTTTTACAAAATTTTATGCCTGCATAGCTTTATAGCTAGGCTTCTTGTTTGTTTTAATCAAAGGTGCACACATACTGGCAGAATCCAACTGTGGATGTAAAGAAGAAAAGATCTGTAACTCACCATGGGGTTTTGAAATCCATTACCACCTTTGGGTTTCAATCCAGCATTAGTTCACATATACGAGCATTTTTTTTTTATTGAGGTTCAACAGCAGCAATTATGACACACTTTATTTACCTCCTCAAGTGAGAATAATTAATCCCTCTCAAGTCAATGGCCTACATGATTGGGGGAGAATCTGATGGCTTGTGAAGAGCTTCTCAAGGCAGTGGAGTATGAAATCATTCCTAAAATAGAACTTGCAGTTTCTCTAGTATAAAACCACTTAGGCTTTAAATGTCTGATTTAATATGCAGATAATATCCTGATATATTTGTGTTGAGCAAAGCAAATATTGTGAAGTGTGGGTTTAAATTATAAAACACTTAAAACCTTAAACCTTTTTTTTTTTGTTAACTTGTTTTTAAATCAGGGAGAAAAAAACCTTTCTGCTCAGTGCTTCTCAAATTCCTTGATGCAAAGAAGATTCCTCTGATTTCTATTTTACTTTGCAGAGCTGTCACAAGTGGGTACTCTGCTATCCCATGACAGCACACTCATAACTTTTGTGCTTCACACCTGACATGTCTCTTAGCAGACAACCCTTTGAGAATATCTAGCAGCTTTCGGATTTTCTTGTCACTCAAAGGCCAGCATAACACTGCCCTTGTAAAATGTGGAGTTGTAACTCACTTCACAAGTTGATTCTGCAAGCAGAGACCAGCTACTTCAAGATATCTAGGACAAATAACTTATTTATCAACTAAAGTTAATATGAAATGTATCTTCCTGCCAAAATAAAACAATATGTCATTTTCCAGGACTGAATGAGCACAGATCAGGAGACAGAGCATCCTGATTTCTGTTGTTTCACAACTGACTTCAGGAAAAAAGCACTGGATAAATAGCAGGAAGAGCACTGGATAAACAGCAGAAGCTTATTTACTGATTTGTTCTTATTTCTACTGATATATACTCACTTAGATTTCTGGGTGGCAGCATTGGAAAATGAAACACAGAGACACATCTGAGCAATAAATATCTATACCATTGTTATTCTCATTATTTTGCATTTATTATATAAACAGAGGAACAAGCAACTGTGGAACAGCTCCTTAGCAGCTGCCTTTTCTGTTGCAAGAAATTTCAAACATTAAAAATTTACTTACTGATAAAAGAGGTTTCTCCCAGATATCCTCTGCATCTTATGGTCACTTCCAGAAATTTCTAGTTCTCATCCACGACGGAGTACTCCCTCTCCAGCAAAATCCAAGCCCAGTTCAGTCAAAATGGCTGACTCTTTAACACATCCCCCCCTGTGTAAAAGAAAAAGTGTCCTGAATATTACTTACTTACAGTTAGCAAAATGCAACTAAAATTCCCTTAGATCATAGCTTAAATACATTTATATTTACCTCAGGACAAAACCAATCTCCTTTTTCACCTGTGGATACGAGAGCAAGAGGTGCATCACATGAACCACAATGCCTCAATTCTCCCAGAACTTCCATAGGCAACTGGCACACATCTTCCACATGATGGGGGCTAGCTCAGGGGTCACAGCCTCGGCCTTAGCACACCAGCTCCCTAACTGAGCTACCTATTAGCTCTCAGAGATTACTTTTTCAAAGATTACTTCTGTCAGGAGCAGGATTAAGCTGGGAAAATAACTCTCTGGGAGGCCTTTCGTAGGTGATGTTGCAGTCTTACATTACTGACTCTCTTTAACAATGATAGCATGTGCCTATCAACATCAAACATGAGCACAAGCCAAATTCAGCATCTTTTTTTGTTGTTGTTAAAATTAATGTTAGTTAACATTAATCTTCCAGTCTATAATTATGCACTTTTGTTACAGAAGGGTCACAATCAAGATCAACCAACCAATTCAAGCACTCAATGTAACAAGCACCGGAAATGTTGGATTAAAGGATTTCATTCTCTACTAGTGCCCAGCTGGCATGTAATCAAAATCACCCCACAATTCTGATTTGCTTCAACATCGCAAATTCTTAGACTAACATCTCTACAGGAGTTGCCTCAGGCCTTTCAAATGTGTAGGGCAAAGTCCAGCATAGGATCCTCCTGCTAACTGGAAGCTATTCTAGATTATTCGTTGCATGTAATTTCAGTAAAAAATAGAGAGGTTATGGCTGTGTAACACCTGTCAGCCTGGAGTCAGTTTTAAGATGTTTTAAGCAGTTACAATTAGTAAATAATCGTGCCTTTGATGAAAAAGTACAAGGCATTCAGCAGTGTTGTGAAAACACCATTGACAAAAAATAGATTTCTGAAATCACCTTAGCTGTAAGCTGAAGTTTAAACTTATTTACCAGCTGAAATATATATATATATTAAAAAAAAATGATTTAACTGATACTATATTACTATATATAGGCTAGAAAAAGACTAGTGAAAGCATCATTCACGTGTTTCTTGGAGACTACTTCATTACAGAAAATATTCTACTTATCTTCAGAAACATCCCAGTGGATGACATTTTTGCTGCCAACAGAATATGCTTTTCAGTGCGATCATTATATTTCTGCTCGATATCTTTACTGAGCCTTTATCTCTTGACAGACTCCGTATTTATTTTTTTTGTAGTTTAAAATAAGACCAAACACAGTGGTTAATGTGGTGCTCCAAATTAACAAAGATTCATCAGCTTAGAAACAAACGACTGGAAACAAAGGGAAACTCTGACTTCAGGCTAGATTAAAAAACAACACACACACAAAAAAACTTAAATTCAAGAATAAATTAATGATCAACCAGCAAATTTCCTATCAGTCTACAACTGCAGTCAAAAGCTCAAGCGTGAAGTTACTGACAAACTGCCGTATGGCCCTTTACAGAGCTAAAACCCACACGTAATGGGACCACCCATACACTTGTTTCCAGTCACAAGCACTGACATCTCTGAGGTCAGAGTTTGCACTGGAAAGCCCTCCCATGTACATACAAAACATACAGCTTCCTCTTCCACACACATGAAGCACACTTAAATGCGTAGGTAAACACACTATGGTATGTGGTTGTTTGGCAAAGACGTTCATCATTCCTCAGATATTCTCTACTTATTTTCTCCTGGAAATGTCTGTCAGGACAGGCAGGTTTTTGAGAGGGCCAGTCTGCAATATAACCATCTCCAGACTATTGAGCCATGACATAACATTGTTGAAAAAAAAAAAAAACACAAAACCTAACAACAAAGTAAAAAGCCCCCTACACCATTATCGTTAATGTGCAGCACACACACACACACAAAACCCCTGCATACTGTAGGGAAACAAACACATATTGCAGATGTTCAACTATAGCATTAGCAATCTCGGCACGGCGTGTATCACAGAACCTGATGACTGACTGCTGGAGCTGATGATACAGAGCAGCTGCCATGAATCCTCAGAAGAAGAGCTCAGAAACTGATACTATGCACAATACCGAGGCTCAACACTTGTTTACCATTACAACTTCTTCACCCCTTCCTTATATCAGAATTAAGGCAAGGCCAGAGTAGGAAGCAGTTAGATTTAAGTAATGTATTTTCCATAGTTTTTAATAAATAATAAAGTGTAATCTAAGGAATCTATGTTGAGGATTTAGTACGACTTCTACTTTAAAAATAACAGGAGATTTTTATTCTGTAAACTATGTTACAAATATATACTTAAATCTCTGTATTTTCTTATTTAAACACAAACTCGTTAGATTATTTGCACATGCATCAAAATGCATAAAATTTTTTGGCCTCCCAGTTTTGCAATTTTTAGGAAGAATATATTTGCAGGGTCAACTGCCAGAAAATTTATACATTTGTGTTAAATATTTTATATTTGCATTTTTCAGAGAAACAGAGAACACTGAAAATGGCAACAAAACATATCTTGCAAACTGGCCAGTATGAAGCATTCAAATCAGATGGTTGCCAGCTCTACAGCTGTAATAAACAGAGGTACTCCATCAAGGTATTATAATTAATAAGGCCCATAACTCTTTCACTACACAGCCCACCAACCTTTTCCTTCCTGAAGAGGGAAGCCTTCAAGGGACGTCTCATACAATCAGCTTCATCAATCTAACAAAGCCAGCACTGTTTTCCTCCTGTCAGAAGGAACGTCATAAAAATCTCCTGACTTTCATAAAAGAGAACATTCCATGTTCAGTGCTTTCCTAAAAATACTATCCTTGGTTTTATTAACCCTATGCTAGTATTGATGTCATGCCAAGTATTATTAGATTTGGGGGAAAAGACTAGATGAATACAGGGAGGTAAAAGCTGGTCATGTGCTTGGCACATGGGGCCTGCATGCTATGAAACATCAATTTTGTTGGTGTAGCCCTCACAGAGGGACCAAAAATATATTCAGCAGTTTTAAATTAGTAAAGAATAGTACATTAATAAGCCAAATGGCAGAACACTTTCTTTCTTTTTGCTCTGGTGAAAAGTACATCTGACCACCATCTCAGACCTTGTTTTAGCTTGGGTGGTTGGCAGGGTTTCTATCAATTCCATCAAGTGAAATTATGTCTCTTTACAACAGCTGCTCTGTGGATGCATGCATATTTGCACTTGATTTTGACTTGCAGATAACTAAGATTTACTGAAAGGGATCAGAAAGGGAGAAAACAGTTCAGATAAATAAACAGTGAAGGAAATAAACGGAATGAGAAGTTTGAGAAGTACAGAAGGAAGAAAGAACAAAAACCATCAGCTCAGAAAAAGTACATATATATAAGGATGAAAAGGAAATAGTTCCAAAAGTTGGAAAACTTACAAAGGGAGATGAGAGGGAACAGAAAACTTAAATTCATTTGTAACTTTAGCTAAAGCATTAAGGTGCAGCAAAGTCACAAATGAGCAGCTCTCCTCCCATTGTACAAAAATCTTCACAAATTCTTGGGCAAGGGAAAGATGGTGGGTCAGAAAACAGAGTTTGTTGGCAGTTTGTCTTTGTGTCTTTACCTGGAACAAAATGAACCTCACACTACGGCTCAAGCAGTCATTTTTTCAGAGACGTACTTTCCAAGAAACTAAAAAACAAAGCAAAACATAACGCTGTCCCCTGCCCCAGATAGCACCTTTCCCTGTATTTACACAGATGTACAGGTTTAAATGTTTTTTGGTGGTGGTGGAGGTGGTTGGTTTTTACTCTTGCATACCACAATATCAGGCTGTGTTGTAATGAGTGAGTATTCTCAGGCTGCTATCTGCGATGACCAAACATTCTGGCTCAGAAGGAGCAAGTGGCAGTGCTGAGCGGACCAGCTAAACAGCTGCCATTAATCCCTGATCTTGTTTCATCTTCCTGCTTTGCTGGCATGCACATTAAGATCTAACAAGCTACCTGGACAAGCAGCAGGCATACATGCTATTAGGTTTAGGAAAACTTTGTTTTGACAGAAATAACCAACTAACTAACTAAATAGCCTACAATAACCACAGACTGAAAATTCATAAATGGACTTAGATGTTCCTAAAAATACACTTTTAATTCTAGAAATAGTTTCTATAAAATTAACAGTAATTACAAACTGCAAAATGAAGATGTTTTAAAAAATGACTAGTTCTTTGTCTTCACTTTTGACACAATAAGTAGATTTTTTCCTCCTGAATGTCTCAATAGTTGAAATAACAGCATAGGCTATCAACCTCTCAACCACTTTTTTCAGGAATAAGTCATCATCCTTGGCCTGTTCCAAGCCCTCTCATTCTTCATTTTAATAGCCATTTTGTATCTCAGCAAAAGAAAAATCTGGAGAAATGCTGGATTACTGGTGGAATTACTTTCTAAATAAATGAGTCACTCTGGTGTCCTAAACACCTTAAGTCTGATTATAACATAAATTCCATTTTAAGAACATGCCAGCATTTGAAAAAACCTTAGAGTTGACTTGGCAGAACAAACAAGTAAAAAGAGAGTCAGCAAGCTATAAAATTACTTTTTTTTTTTTTTTTTTAATATCTACATGCAGAATACATGTCAAAAGTGGTTGCTGAACAGTACTGCACTTTTTCTTTAAGTGTCTATAAGTAAAAATAGGGGAAAAATGTAGGTTTTGGAAAAGAGGACTAACCTCCAAACGAGTAAAAATTAGCTGACAAAAAAATGCACCTGATCATTTTCAGTGCTCAAATCTCAGATAGTGGCACTGCCTCTTAGTAAAGCCTTTCACATGGCCTTTAAATCAGTATTTAATAGGTCTTTCACAATTCATGCCTAATTTCACTTATTGTCAGGAAATTTTGAGACCTTAATCAAACTGCATAAAGCTGCTTATACTCACAATTTTTTTTCTTGTTTGATGTCGTTAGAGAGGGCATTAAAGGAATAAGCATGTTGTTGTTCACATTTCACTGGAGCCAACTCCATTACTGCAGCTTGTGGTGGAGGGCTGGCGAACACAGGTTGAATTACCTTGCCTTCCGTTTTTAAATCCAACCCAATTACGAGGATTTCATCTTTTCATCCTTCTGAATTCCAAGAGACCTGGAAGTTGACAGAAAAAAATGTCATTTGAGAATGATAAGTCAGTGCCTACAGTGAAACATTAATCGAGCTTGTGCAGCAGGAGACCAAAAGTCATACCCTTTCTCTGCCTTTGCTTGCCCACCCTTCCCCACTCATGCTCTGGGCTTATATTATTACAGAGATACAACCAAATTTGTTAGAAGTCATTCACACGCACAGTCTTAGATGCTCTGCTTCTTATGAGTTAAGTCTAGCTCCTACTCCTCAGTTAAGAGCAAACTGATTGCCTTCATCTACTCAGGTAGCTCAAACAATTGACCATGAAATCAGGCCTATAGTCCAACAAAGATATATACAAAACAGATGGGAAATAGGAGTTTGCCAGCTATTACTTCACAAAAAGCTTTGTCTGGAAAGACCAGGAGACAAAAAGGAGGGAGAGAAATGGCAGAACAAAGGAACATCAGAACAGTAGAGATTAAAATAAGATAAAATAAAATAAAAATAAAAATAAAATAAAAATAAATATACAAATAAAAATAAAATATTGGAACATGTTCCTGAGGAAAGCTAAGAGTGAGCTTGTTAGGACTTGATAAGAAAGACAGCAGAAATACAAGCAGAGATGCTGACTCTTGTTTTAATTTGTAGTGCTTCAGGTAACAACATTTTGTACAGTGTCTGGAAAAATGCTCATTAGTCACTTTACACATTAATTAGAACAAGCACAAAACTGAAGTTTTGGCTAACCGGTTCTCTGACAGAATAAAACCTCTTTTTCAAAAATAAACTCAGAAACTTGCCAGTTGTTTGTTCTAGATGGTGCTCAGATTTTTATTATGCAGAAGACTATTAAGGAAGTGAATTGTCTGCAGAAAGTGCTGAGTGTTCCTTGAAAAATATGTACAAGTAAAGGTAATGCTAAAGTTACTGCTTTTCTGTACTATACCTGGCCTGAAAGAAGCTGTGGTGACTGAAATTTATTCTTTTACCATCATCCTTTTTTTGTATTAATTATATCCAAAACTTTATATATTTATATATATATATATAAATTAATTATATTATATAAAATATATATATTTTTTATTTGGATATTAATTATATCCAAAACTGTATTCCAAGGAATCACCTTAATTTCCACACTTAGGCTAATTACAGAAACTATCTATCACTGCAGCAGCAGCAGTATCAACCAATTCATTTAATTAGACAGTCTAAATCGTGCACTACTGAATTTACGAACAGTCTGTACGCTGGAGATGATTTGACCAGTGAATTCTGTTTGATCTTCACAACGACAAATACACTGAAGAATTCTGCAAGCCATCTGTACTGATAAGCTGGCAAAATCTGTGTGATAAATTCTTCATTAGAAATTTCCTTCCCCAGTCAGTCATCATCTTACATATATTTATGGCCTATCTGGGCTTTGATCTTAATCCAGCCTAATTCATCTGATCTAATTTAGGCTTCCTCACAGTATCAGTTGTTTCAAACAGTTATTAATCCATTTGCAAGCTGCCACCTCTGGTTACCTATAGAAATTATTTGCCAAAACTCTAAAATATTAATACACAGAATATGATTTTTAACAAAGATCCTTTTATCACCAGAATATAAATGCCTTCCAGACTCTCCCACAAGCCTATGAAAGGGCAGCATGATAAATGTGCTTTATGGATACTGTGCAGTGGCCAAGGAACAAGAACATACAAGATAACAAACCATAAACGAAACTAGAAATGCTGATCACCAGTCTCCATTGACTCCTGTCTAAATTCTGGAGAAGTGGCAAGAGGTACCACAGAAATATAAGATCTGTTTCTTTCGTGCTTCAGTCCATGGAGCTCATTCTTCTGATCTCATCTTTTCCCTTTTAATCCTGGAGAAATGCCAATTCAGTCTCAAAGATCCCTGCCACACTGCCAATTTACAGAGCCATAGCAAGAGCAGCACAAGAGGACAGATGACGACAATAAGGTTTCCGAACTCTCCAACCACTTGATGCTGGCTGAAGTTCCACAACAGAGCAATGACCTGCAGCCTCTCTGGGAATGTTACAGAGATCACCATTTGTCTGACAAGTATCAGCATTACAGGAAGCGATGACTGCCTCTGCCTCCCTTTCTCTTGATTTTCTGCCCCTGTAACTCTGTGACAGCCTTGATTTCTTCATGCATGAAAGCTGCTTGCCCATACATCCTGTCCTTTGACACCCTCACAAGGGAGTGCTGGCTGGGTTGTTTGAAGAAGCATGCTCGGTCTGTTTCAATACAACGATCGCTTTTTGTTTAACTATATCTCACAGACAACCTATAAAGAAACGCTACAGCACTGTGAAAGGTGCTTGTGCTATCATACTTAGCCACAACATTCTCTAGGCAAGCCTGTGTAAAAGAGAGAAAGAGAAGCAGAAAGAAATAGAAATGAAAGCTTCTGAATACAACTTTGCTCACTTTTACTGACAGAGCTCATGAAGCAGAAAAGTTGTTGCTAGGTAAGAGCTTCATCATCACTTACATACTGTGTTGCAGTGAAGAAAGCTTGGTAGCAACTTCATGACATGGCAAGTGAGTGATGCCAATGCCATTTACTCACAGAGCAGATACTTTGGTTGAAATTAGGAAATAACTGTTGCAAACCTAAAAGGAGCCAAACTCCACAAGTGAGTACACTGTCCCTGAAGAAAAACTGATGATTGAATTATCAAATCTGGTACGAAAAGGAGAAGAAAGATATCTTCTACGTACGGATGTACTGATTTTGGCAAGCATTTCTTTATGCTAATCCTGAATCTGATAAATAAATAAAAAGATCACAACCTAGTTAATTAGCTCTGCAAACAAATTAACTAGTGCATGTTTACTTTTCAAAAATACTCTTCAAACTTCTGTCCTAGAAAATACTCAGCAGAGAAAGTCTTTGGATCTGGTCCCAAATCATCCCCTAGCCCTTCTGATAACTGAATCTAAAAAGAATCTCTATTTGACCTGTCAGTGACAGCTAAACTGTTATCAGCTGCACTTGTGGTCCCCTTCCCAACAGCTTTATCGATGCCTATGACTACATCAGTGTATGACAATAACAATAATAATAGAAAATAAATTAAAAAAAAAAAAGTTATCTGGTACCTCACATTGACTGAATTTAATAGAAGGTATAGTAACGTGTTCCATTCACGGTAACTATGATGAAATGACTGCGCAACGTAATCTTATAGAATACAAGAATTCAAAATGCATCACCTGAATTGGACAAGAACTCCACAAATCTTTCAAGTGCATCAGAGGCCTGATTTTGAGGTAGACTATTATTGTTTGAGCTGCCTGATTAAGAAGCCAAATTTGTTCACTGTGTTAGAATAAAGTCAAAGCGATGTAGGTAGGTTTATACATCAGACTGGATATACATGACAAATATCTTAAAAAAAAAAAAAAAAAAGGTAAAAGAGTATTCTTTGTTGTTCTTTAAGTGGTATTCAACATACAGTTATAAATGCAATCCTTGTCTCGGAGACCAACAATTCTTTGATTCACTGGCTACTTTTGGAGAAAGTAAAAGGAAAGATCAAAGGATGAATTCATACTGTGCTCCTGCACGCTACACCCTGAAAAAATATAATTTCAGTTTTGCTGTTAAATGGTCAGTGCCAAAATGCACTAAATTTCATAACCGTCAAATTAAGTAGGGAAGAAAGACGTATTACGAAGTTTGTCATTCTCTGCAAAGATATCATGACTGACAACATGCATTTTCAAAGAACAAAGCACGCAATTATTTTATGCTAATCTTAACTCAGAAATGCAGAGATTTTATTATAAACAAAACACCTCTACATTTTTCAAAATGTGAATTCCATTTGTGTTAGCATAAGACAAAACTGTCTGTCGACAATGCAAATGGCAGCTTTAGTTACAAATGAAATTCCTACCCTGAACCAATGCTTTTTTGCAACACACTTGAATACATTTGGCATTTCAGGTCCCTGCCTGAAGAAGTTGAGGCCTTAGAGATGTTGTAAATCAGTGCAAGAGATTTATGTTCCAATTTGACCTTTAGAGTATTCCAAGAAGAAGAAGCTGAATTAACCACATTTTGAATCAGCAGGGTTCATAAACATAATGGTTGTCTTGGAAAGTTATGGCCTGCATAATTCCCCAAATTACATCAACATGTCAAAACTTGGCAACACAGTTGATACTACAGGTGGTCAGAAGGAAATGGTTCTTATAGTGGCATACTGGGGAGAGACTGAGGCTGAAAAACTGACAGCACCTCTGAGAAGTGAGAAATAAATAACATTCTCAGAGAGCATAGTTATTTCTTATCTGCAATCACAAAGAAACATCATAAACCTGTACAGTGTCAGAAAAAGCACCTGACTGACATAAGAGAAAGGCTGATGCAATTGTTGTGATTGCTGCTGATCTGTGGAGCCATTTCCTGCATAACAAAGCAAAACGCACTCTGGGTGATGAGGGCACAAGCCAGAGTAATTCACGGGAACATAGCTGACCTTGGAAAGTCATCTCATCACTAGTGCCATCTAGAATCAAATGACATGTGAGAAGTCAAATGCCTTAAGAAGTATTTTCCTAGTCACAGCATTGTAAGGAGAAAATGCTGCGCTCTTCTACCACATCCCATACTGTGGTGGAGCCTACCTGGAAAAGGCAGAGAAGGCCCTGCCTTACGAAGAGCACAAGAGCACTCTGTCTACATGGGAGATGAATCTAACGAGCTGAGACCACCTTCATCAACATGAGTGCTATAAATGCAGCTGCTGTGCCCCTCAAGAGTTGTAGAAACTCAGTGTCTTGACTCTTGATAACAAACCCTTCCTAGGCTCCTTTGAAAGACAGCACTTTAGTGCAATGTCTGGTCTACACGTTCTGTCCATTAAAGTATGCTCAATTTTTTCCAGATGAGTAACAATACTTAAATGCATTTTCTAGTATTTCAGAATAGCCTGTTACCAGTTCTTAGAAGTCAGCTAAAACAAATGGAAAGTATTAGACTCAGATATCAAAGAGGTTATTGTTAAGAAGCTTTTTACTCATACTGACAATGAAGTTCAAGGAAATTTAGGTGGAACCAGAAAAGAAGTTTGCAACTGGTTGCTATTTTAATTTCCATATTGCAAAACTTGAGTTCCAAACACCTGAAACTGAATCCCATAGTATCCCCAAACCATTTTGGCTACTATAGGAGACGCATGTTGAACAGAACAGATGAATTTACATTCAGATTGTGAGAGGCATGTATGGAACAGGTTTATATGTTCTTTTCTATTCCTCTAATTTCTGGATAGTGACAGAGGAAGTAATAACCACGTCGTCCTGAATGTACCACATGTGTAAATGGCATGACCAATACCCAACAGAAAAGCACATAAAAAGACATTTTAAAGTTAATTAGTTCTATATAATTTAAAAATGACCTCTGGATTAATATTTTGCACTTTGAAGCTATATTTCATTTCCTAATTATCCGTCTGTCTATTCAGACAATTCACCAGATATGAACGGAATTACAGTGGAATCTCTGCCCCTCTAAATTACAAGAGGTTAAACTAGAAGCCACTTAATACAATTTTGAATGTGCATTTAATCCTCATGCTAAAATACCCCTCACTGGAAAAGCTTAGTGAATGCAAATATTTTCCTTTTAAAGAAAAATTAAAAAAAAAACTTTAAAGAAAATTACCTATGTACGCTATCAAAGACTTTAGAAAAGCAAGTAACAGGCCCATGAATCCACTAGCAGAAACACCCATAGCAAACCCATGCAGACATAAACTCCATCTCCTGAAAATAATGACTGCATTGTAACTTCAAGTGTGATGGACAAATGTTAGCATGAACTCCTTAAATATTCCTTTGCGGTAGGTTATTCTTTAAAACTTAAAGAGCTCAGAAACAAACAAACAAACAGGAAAGACAATGCAGCAGGATCATTTTTCTGAAAGATTTAGTTTGGGCTTAGACATAAGGAAATAATGTCAGAGAGGACAACCTAGAAGTTGATGTTGAACCACTGGTAGGGAGAAAATGCTATCAGTAAAGATATGTGAGCAGTGAAAAAGATGAAGACTCCATGCTAAGTTACATCTGATGGTTAGATAATACTTGAGGTGAAGTATAGCTACATGAGGTATGCGTGTGTTGACTCAGATTTTATGGACTCCAAGAGAATTCGCAGCTAGGATAGATACGTGTACCCTGAACACAGAAACAGTAGACGAATTTAGTCTTGCAGAGCCTACTGATATATAACGCAGGAAAAAAAGGAGTGAAGGATTGCTAGAAGATATGTGGAAGAAAAAAATCTAAGATTCAAAAGAACCAAAGGAGAACAGAAAACTACCCAAGGTGTATTGGGTCTTCAGGAAGGAGAACGCAGACTATCAAGTCACTGATTTCATCGGGACTAGAACGTTGCACTCCTTAATTAAGTATGTCCTGTTCTGGAAAACTATCCTCTCTAAGTGACAGCTGTAAGAAATATTTACTTGGTATACTCACAGGGGAACAAAAGTCCAACATTGCCAAAGATGTCAGGTAAGCAGACAGAAAGAAACTAGCTTTATCTGTTGACCAAGGGGTTAATCTACGTCATTTCTCCTAATAAGAAAAATCTTACAATGCCAGCCAGGATGAATGTACCCACATTCACAACACAGTATCAGCTGACTGTGGTAACTGTGCTTTGTTTTAGTTTCCATTCCACTTCTGTTACTGTTCTGAAGCAATGACAAATATGTCAGTGCCTGATCTACAAAACCCTTTCTGGTATGTTCTACATATCTCATAACTGAACAAGCGTATCTGTTTACCTGTATACAATCAGAAACCGAAGAATTCTGTAATTTCATGCTACAGTTATGACAAAACCAAAATGGAACGTATTATCCATAGTGGGAAAGGAAGTCAAATGCATTAATTCCATAAAAAATAGTTGTCTAAAAATAGCTTAATTTCAACACTAAGTCATAAAAGTCCTTAATTGACCATTAACGTCTGTTAATGCTACATGTACATTGTCAAAGGAAGATGTAAACAGACTGAGATATGAAGAAATTCTAATCAGTGTCCACAGATGAATTGCGCAAGACAGTCATTCCATGGATGACTCCTTTCATATCATTTTCCTTCTCTCTCACTTGCACACTCTCTCTCACACTGAAATTTTGTCTTATGGCTACAAGGGCAGAGAACAAGCCTTGTAGTAAAATCAGAGAACAAAGGATAATTATGTTCTGGTGCTTTAAGGCTTTCATCATTCTTGGTGAACTCTTATGCTGCAAGCTCTGAACCAACCCACTAATGAAAAAAATACAATAGACCAGTTGAACTTTCTGTAGGAACTGCCAAAATGTCCAAGCCCACCAAAGAATTACGATGGGGATAGGCAGACAGATCTGAGGGCTTCAACACGAGCAAATTATGGCAGTAACATACAAGACTTTGTCTGTAATAACTCTGTTTGCATGCTCTGAGACTGCAAACAATGAAAAAAATAAATTACTGAAGTCCCATTTCCTTTAGTTTATGTAGGCATTGAGAGAAACATATGCAGAGCACATGAATCCATGACACTCCTGAAGCCATGCTTTAAACAAGTGTATAAAAACATTTTGAGTGTGATTGTATTTGTAGAACCCACATCCTTCTTACATTCTTGGGTGGCCATCAAGAAAACAATCTATTAGAACTTCAGGCTTCAAAAGTAATCTCTGCATTGGTTGCACAAGAAGTACAGAAATTGATCTGATATTTTGCTTAACACAAGAACACTATATAAACTAGCAGAAACGTGTTAACTGGAAAAAACAGTAATGGTATTTTTATCAAGTATTTTGCTTGCTCTCAAAAGTGTAAGAGAAATACTTCGTTACATTTTGTAGTTGCTTTCCTTAATCTTACCCAGATGCAAGAAACAGTAACCTATATTTTATCTTCTACCATTAGGATACAGAACCAAAACCATGAAGACAAAATGTCTGCATAACATTCAGCTCTGGTTTTGTTTGTTTTTTCCCTGCAGCATGTACTGTAGTAAAAGAGATGCCCCAAGAGACTGAATTAATCTTCAGATTTCCTACAACAAGTTAAAGGGAAAACACTTACAGTCTCTAGTCCACTCTGTTCACTCCACAGCAACATTAACGGTTGTTTTAACAACAAGGTGCTCTAAAACAAGTATTCTATGAAAGTGAAGTTTAATTCACCTATTAGAAGAAGATCAAAGCACACAACTCAATGATAATGTCTTTTACTGCTACTACCATTTAATCATATTCTTACTATAGACAGTTCGGTGTCTTTTTTTTTTTTTTTTTTTTAAAAAAAAAACACACCTCATCCAAGAAGGTGCCACCATGGTAGGTGACATCTTAGGTTTACCAATTAAGCAACTTTCCAGATGCTTTGCACTGTCTAAGCAGCTTTGTGTAAATGGAAGCAGCTTTCTGAGGACGTGCTGTTGCTCCTGCCTAGAAAAGGCTTCACTCTAAGGCCTAAGCAAAGCTTAATGGATTTTTTGGAAAGACCTCCATTTACTTCAGAAGCATTTTATCAGGCTCCTAGATGAGAAAGGACATGAAGACAAAGATGGCAAAAAAATGAAGGATTAATATAAAATTATACATCCCACTATACAGCAAAATACATAGCTTTAACTTATTTTTTTAAGATGTATTTAAAATTTACGATGTTCACCTTTAGTTTTTAGTTTAAAATGAACTAGGCTAAATGAAAAACATACTTGTGGATGGTTCAAAGACAGCAATTAAACCTACACACAGTTGACCAGAAAGGCAATTAAGCTACCACAGGTGGTAGAGGTATTTGGTAAGGATAGATGAGAAACATCTCTTTTTTGCAGTAGTCTCCTTAGAGAAAGTACAAGAGACATCACAATAGCTTTGAAAAGGCAAGATGCAGGTTCTAACGCAACTACCACATGAATGTTAAGGCAGCCAAATTTTTGTTTGAAGAACTCATTTTATTTCAAGTTTTAGTCCAATAAAAAGATACTGGCAAGGAATTATTTAATATACATGATTTTGAAAAGTTAAAATAGGTTTCTCTGTACTCTGTTTGGTACGATCAAATACAAGTACTCAGCCATGAAATCTTCTGCAAATAAAGAAAGGGGCATTAAACCTTGCCAATTTTCTGTGTTTAGTTTTTTTATACTGTACTTGTAAGACATTTTCAAATGACTACAGCTTCCTTTGCTATTACCATCTCTCTTCACAACTGCATATGCTGGCATTAATGTTTAAATATGGGATTTAAACAAGCTTTTTTTTTAAATAAAATTAGAATCGGAATAGTTCAGTTGGAAGGGACCTAGAAAGACCACCTATTCCAAATGTCTGATCACTTCAGGGCCAAACAAAAGTTAAAGCATATCATTGAGGGTATTGTCCAAATGCCTCTTGAACACTGAAAGGCCTCAACTACTCAGGGGCACCAACCACCTCTCTAGGAAGCCTGTTCCAGCGTTTGACCACACTCACAGTAAAGAAATGTTTCCTAATGTCCAGTACAAACTTTCCTTGGGGCAGCTCTGCGCCATTCCCATGTGTCCTGTCATGGGAGACCAAGGGGCAGAGACCGGCACCTCGCTCTGCGCATCCCCTCCTCAGGGGCTGCAGAGGGCAGGGAGGCCGCCTCTCGGCCTCCTTTGCTCCAGACTGGGCAACCCATGTGTCCTCAGCCTCTTCACAGGACGTGCCTTCCAGCCCTTCCGCCTCCTTAGCTGCCTTCCTCTGGATGCTTTCAAGTACCTTAACATTCTTTTTATACCGTGAAGCCCAGAACTACACAGAATACTCACGATAAGGCTGCACCAATACTAAATATAGCAGGGCAATCACCTCTATGACCGGCTGGCCATGCTGTGTTTAATGCACCCCAAAATGCAGTTTGCCCTCTTAGCTGCCAGGGCACATCACTGACTCACATTGAGCCTGCTGTTGACCAGCACCACCAGATCCCTTTCTGCTGAGCTGCTCTCCAGTGACCCAGCTCCCAGTATCTGTACCTGTGTCTGGCATTACTCCATCCCAGGTGCAGAACCGGCATTTCACTGTGCTGAATGTCATGCTATTGATGATTGCCCAGTGCTCCAATCTATCTAGATCCCTCTGCAAGGCCATATATCCCTTGAGAGAGTCAACAGTGCCTCCCAGTTTAGTACTGTCACCAAACTTGCTAAGGATGTATTCTGCTCCTGCATCCCGATCATTGATAAAAATGTTGAACAGGACTGGCCCTAGAAGAGAGCCCAGGGGAACAGCGCTAGTGCCTGGCTGCCAGCCAGATGCAGCCCCATCTCAACGGTCCTTGGAGAACCACCATCAAGCTGGTTCATCACCCAGCGTTAGCATGCTCCTGTTCATCTCACAGCTGGACAATTTGTCCAGGATAGGGTGAGAGATGGTATCAAAAGCCTTACTATAATCCAGAAAGACTACATCCACTGCTTTCCCCTTCATCCACCAAGCAGGTGACCTTATTGTTCTACAATAAGGAGATCAAACTACTACGGCAGGACTTTTCCTCCATGAACCCAGGTAAACTATGCCTGACAATAGCTTTGTTCTTCAAATTCTTTTCAATAGCACCCAGGATAATCACCATAACTTTTCCAGGTACTGAGGTAAGACCAGCAGGTGTGTATTTTCCTGGTTCTTCTTTTGTGCCCTTGTTGTAGATCGGTATAATGTTGCCTAGCTTCCAGTCAGTGGGGACTTTCCCCAGGCTCCCGAGACCTTTGGTAAACTGTAAAGCAGTTCTCAGTGTGTGTCTTTGAGCATGCATAACAGGGTGGTCTCAGATGAAGACTGATGAAGGCAAAAACATAGTGCCTGGGATGATTGCCGGGGCAAGCAGAGCAACTATGAGAACAGATCTGTGCAGCAGACCCCAGCTACTTAACAAATTCAAGATTTAGCACCATTCACTATGTTCAATGCAAACACTCTGGGGGATTTTTTTTTACTTTGAATCCCAATATGCAATACTTCAATAACCACTGCAGTGATAAGAAAACATTGTTAAAAAGTCTATGCTCAGCCTGCAAAAATCCCTTTCTCTCCTTTTAAACTGCTTCAATATGTTCAAATCATGATAAACCCCATTAATAGTAATACATTACAGATCAGCTTTCACCATTAAGGTTTTGAAAGCTTTCAGTGGAATATCAAAGATCACACTCCAAAATGAATCTGACCTCAGATATAACTAGACACGTGTGGATCCGCAGATAAAGCACACAGGACTTCCAAGAAAGAAATTAAATGAAAGAAAAAAATCACGTGCTTTTTCCCTAAAGGTCAATATTACTGTTTGAACCTAGCAAACCCATAGGACTGAAAAGTAAGTTCTACAGAGACACAATAATGGTTAAAGCTCCCTTCCAGATATCTTCTAAAGGAGGTCTTGTTGTGACATTGAGAATGAGTAAGTTCTACTTGAGTGAATTTTCAGGATTCAGAGTCCCCTGGTTTTAATTTCATTCGCGCTGAAGCAATGCTAGGATTACTTCTGTAGCATGCATATTACATTTCTTAAAATTCTTTGAATTTCAACAACAGTTCTTCAATCTGATCTAAAACCTAGGCCTCACATGCAGTTACTTCTTTTTTTCTTTTGCTGAGAAAGTCCTCAAAACCCAAACAAAACATACAATTTTCTTATATCCATGGCAGGTGAGTGAGTAGCTCTCAATACTGGCATCTTTGCTACTTTTTCTGTGCCTTAGAAGATCCAAGACAAAAAAGCTTCTAACATAAAGGCAAAACAGATAGCAGCACCTTCACAACACTTGTTTCACATACATGCAGCTTACAATGTTAAGTACTAGTACTCTGGGTGTATGCTCACACTTCAGATACACATCCTATTTGCTGCACACACATAAAAGGTACAGATTTGAACCCCAAGGACACTGACTAGAGAAGAATCTCACTCTGCTAGGACAGGAGTTGCACATAGCAGAAAATAATGAGGCCTTTACAAATATGACCTTCCAGCTCTAAAGTACCAAAAAGTCACAATGAAGGAGATGACAACCCTGCAAATATCTAGCATGCCTCAGTGAAGACATGAAAGCAGCAATTTGGAAAACAGCAACACATAAGCTAATGAGAAACAGAGCAATCAGTAAGTGCCAAATGTCAGGGTTATGCTTTTGAACAGCTATCTGTTTAATGGTGATGATGTTCTTTAAATATTATGTCTTTGGTAGCCCTTGCTGTTGATGTTGCCAGAACAGAACCGGTTAGCTAGTAGAGCTCAGCTTCTTCAAGCTGTTAGCTGTTAAACCCTTAACATTCGACGTTCCTGTCTCTTGTTCTGGGCTTGCTGTGGCATTGAGTAATGATACAGGAAAAAAAAATAAAGTTAGCACTTTTAAATCAAAGAATCATTCTTTCCACTCCAGAGATTCAAAACCTAGAGAGCATTTTTTTTTTTTTTTAATACAAAGAAATTTTGAAATTACCGATTTTGGAATGACAGAACTGTTCACTAGAGATTTCTGTTCTTTTGACAGAAGCAGACTGATCGCCTTGCAGTATATGAGAATAAACTATTTCTAAAGCAACATAAACCACCATTTTCTCAAGCACCACCAGAGAGAACTGAACACTAGCTACTTAGGGTACATATTTTTAGAAATAACCAAAGTCCTGTATGAAAGTATCAAACAGCTCTGATCCACATCAGGTCCTCATTCCCAATGTTATTGCGTTTTGACAGTGAACCACTACCCAGTGCAGACCTCCAGCCAGACTGCACTTTTCTAATGGCTGGTCTGCCTGAACAATTGGTTGCCAAATTGCTTGAAAAATGTTGGCCTTATTGTATAATCTTACCCACTCTACTCCTTCTGTCCCCCTCGCTTGTCAGGACACAGCTGACCCCAGCTGGCTGTCATCCCTTCAGGATCACAGAAAAAAGAGCTGGCTGCCATCACCGCGGGTATCAGTACCTCTCACTTTGCTACTGAGGAACTAAGCTTCTACACCAGTTTTTCATTTTCTTTTCATAATTACTGTTAATTAAAATATTCTTCTGTGTTTTTCTATCCTTATAGGATCCTTTGAGCTTCCATATGATATATTTGAGAGTTGCAGCTTCTACTTTAACTAACATTAACCTGAACGAGGTTTCCTTAAACTTCACTTGAAACTGTACCACAAGAGATGCTGCACAGTCAAACTGTACAGCACCTCTCAACTCCCCATGTGCAGCCAGTGCCCCTTGCCTTCCTTTAGCACACAGTCTCCAAGTTACCTTCTACATGTTTAAAGACATCTTATTCCTACACACTTCAAAGCAGCTTATTTGAAATCACCTAACTTTTCTAAATATATTCTCATGTATTTACCTGATTGATTTCCTGATGTACCCATTTCCTTGTTACACATTTAACACTGAACTGCAAAGGAGGCTGGTAAGAGTCCTCTATTATACAGTAGTAAAAATAAAAACCTTGCATCTGCAGAAATGGTATCCAACAACTTTTTTCTCTTAAATAATCTGCTTTTGTATCCAAAAAAGTGGTAAAACAATACTTGCAATGTCTGCAAACTATTTTCAGATTTGTGGATATGAGGAGATAAATGCAAAATCTCTACTAAAAGGGGGCATTTTTTAGCAAAAGGAAGGTGCACTGATTTGCATGCAGTAACACAATGCTGATTTGTAAAATTATTAATAACATTAGAGGAGGTCTTACACGTAGAAGTAGATAGATAAATATAGTCATTAACACACAAACCTCTTGAGATACGAAGTTTAAGGAGTAACTAAATTCTGCCAGTTTAGGTGATAAAATTCAAACCAAGGATCACTAAAAAGCTGCCCAAATTGCCATATTTCAGATGGTATTAGAAAAGGAAACAACACCACCATGTAATTCTGCTTTGGGGTTATTTTTTACTTGCACAAGAATACCTG
This sequence comes from Cygnus olor, assembly GCF_009769625.2. Lineage (NCBI taxonomy): Eukaryota > Metazoa > Chordata > Aves > Anseriformes > Anatidae > Cygnus > Cygnus olor. Next base: position 36,034,316 of record NC_049172.1, on the reverse strand, counting down.
TGCTTAAGTGATTGGATATGGTAACATTTATAGATTTTTTTAGGTAAGCATATGACTTACTATGATACTGCATTAGAATCTGTGAGAACTTCGCAATTCACAGAATTACACAAGTCTGTACTCTTGTACTGTCTTAGGTGCCAGCTTCAATCAAAACTCTGAGAGGTTTTTCAAAATTAAGGAGTTGCACTACTTGTCTAGAAAAAAGTTTTACAAGCTTAAAGATAAAAAGCCGAGGCCCCTTGTATCAGCCTCAGGGAAGCCTGGGTCAGCCCTGGAACAATTACTTATATGCATAGTCTAAAGTCTTTGAAACACAACAGCTAAGTAAAAAGGTGGAAAAATGACATACTTCCTGCAAAGTTTTCCTCAGGGCTTTCACCCATCCCCACCTCCCCATACAATTTATTTGCAGTAGCATCAATCAAATATGGGTGAGAAGGCCCCTGAGTGAAATCCCTGGCCAACTAAAATGAATAAATAGCAAGGCTCACGTTAACTGTAGCTTGGTCAGATTTTCACACCTGGAACTGCATCAAATAAAACACGCAGAACAAATTCACACTTCAAATCACGTTCTAAATTTTTCTTTCTCCAGAGCTACTTATGGGTAGCTAGGTGTACATAATACAGTATTTTCCTTGATATTTCATGGTTTGCAAATACTCCTTAGAGCATTTCAGTTGGATTCCTTTACCCAAAGGGAATTCTAAGTTTTAAAACCACATTCCACACAACATCTGAAAGAAGCCTGAACTAGTCCCACAAAGCTCATATTAGCAAAACCTTGTAGCTGTCAGTATCAGCAGCCTCTCATTACTCTTCTGTCAACAGTAATTGAAAAAAAGGTCTGGAGGGCAGCAATGGCAGGAGTGTCAAAAGGTTAAGTGCACTGAAAACTAAAAAATAAACAACGTGAACGCCATAGGTAAATAAAAGAGTTACTCATACAAAACATTACTGGATACGAAACAGGTGGAGATGCATTGGACTAAACAGTTAACTAAGATCTTTGCAGGAAAATCAACGAAAAACAACACATGCTTCCAAAATCAGATATAGTACAGTCAAACATAACCACTCTGGGTTTACGGCTTGTCATTGCTCTATTATAAATCTTTGAACAACCTTAATATTATGCTATCTGTATACTCAGCTCAAGAGTAAAACATTAAGAACAGCTGAAACCTACCTACTTCAGATTCAATTTATACCAGCTGTGAAATGAACTGCAGATCTGTAGATTCAACACTGGACACTCACAGTTCAGAGTTGCCAGCGCGCACCATGACTAGTAGATTAAAATTCTGGTATTTCTGTCCAAATCTTCAGTTTAATGGTGGGAATTGGAACAGTTTCCTCAAATGAGAGGGATCATCTTTTCTGAAAACGTACTGACAGGCATTATTTCTCACACGTATCACCAACAGAGGTTTCCCAACAATTCTCTTAAATAGCATAACAAATAGTTATCCAGATCAAGAATCTAAAGGAATCTTTCCTACCCTCAGGTTGGACAAAATATTCAGAAGGTATACTCTCACATTAAAGGTTAACACTTCTGTCTGAAACAACTTGATTGTGCTTGTGCAAGGGAAGTGACAGGAAAGAAAAATACACACATTTTCTCCTCACATTCGTTTTCTACATTTAACAACAACAGTACACACACTGTTTTCATTGCTCATTTTCCGTTGAACTGATGCAATAATAAATAGTTTTAAGAAGATTTTCCTCACATTCCTCACACAGAACATAAAAACGTGGAAAACATCAGACTTTTTCGTGTGTTTTGCTGAACCAGTTGTAAATTGTACTAAAGCAGTATATGCTCTCTTCTCCTGATATGCCTTCAGATATTTTTTCCCGAGTTGTACAACAGCTATTATACTTGTGCCTTTTTTAGACACTCCTTTGGGAGGTAAACACCCCCAGGGAAATATGTCTAATGTACTTCTAAGCACCAAAGCCATCAAAAGCCTAATCCAGATAGAATTTCTTTTAAAAGCATTTCCCTGTGCTAAAACAGTAATGACAGCATTGACTTTTCAACCTTCTTTCCCACACCAAGCAAGTTTTAAGTGAACTTCCAGATGTTATTCACTCAGCACACTTTCCTGAAGCCACACACTCCTGCTGTAGTTGTGCCAGTCACATCAGTATACAAAAACTTTTCAGTCAGTACATACTTTCATTGTAAGCATAGCTGCACGCATTTCTTGCCACATCTTTTCTTACTCTCTTTTTTGGTATCTGGAGCAGATAGATGATCAAGTGATCTAGCTGAAAGATTCACTCCATTTAGCACAGATACAAAGTGCTGTTAATGAAAACATCTATCAACTGACACCCTTGTGTCCCTGAGAGCACAAGGGATAAGAATTACCATCTGTTTGGTCATGTAATTCTTTTTTTATTTTCCCTCATTGTTTCTCATCATTATTACTCCATGTAGCCATACCATGGCTGGTGAAAGACTCATATATTCGTCAACTGACAAAAATACAATGTAAGAAACACAAGCGGCAAGTTCCCAGCACCTTTGCCTGTGTGCTAAATTAAATGTAAGCAAAAATAGACAGGGAATGCATCTTCCATTTTCTTAAATGAATAGCCCTGTTTGATTTTAACTGCATCAGTTACACACTACTACAAAAAGAGCTATAAAATAATTGGTCTATGAAATTTAGCTTGTTTTATCCACCCCCACTTAGCTGGCCAATGTCCAACCTTTTCTTTCAGCATAACCCAAGGAAGCACAAAGCCAGAGCCATTTTCAGTCTGTCATAGCTTTGTCTCCGTATTACTCTACCGACTCCTAAACAGAAAGATCTTTCCAGCTGTAAAGTTGCCAAGGATGCAAAGTGCCAGCCACGGAATATGGGTTGGTACATTCTTTGATTATGGAACAGAGGTTTACCAGTTTCCTGAAGTCTGGTACAACCACAGCTGAATGAAGTGATTTGCTTACACAAACCTTAACTAGAAAGGAACTTCACACTATGAATATCGTGTGTTTCCCACTGCCTACTATTCCATCTTCATCTGTAAACATCAAAAACTAATCCTTGACAGGATCTCAGTGAACCAGACCCAAGGTTGACCTAATATTGAAAAGCTTTTTAAAGTCCCTTAAAAGCTATATAACCTTTCATATACAAAGTGACAATAACAAATGACTGGTTCCAAATGCTCAATTACTTGTTGGACAATTGAAAATAAACAAGTCACATTTCCTTGTTTTGCTAACTGATGCCTTCAGCGCACTGTCTGAAAACAATGTATGTTGCCCTACAAACACTATAAAGAAAATAGTGGAAGCCATATCCAAGGCACTCATACTCAAGTCATAAAACAAATGGGTTCGGCTAACCAAAATGTCTCAGCTGAACAGAATGCAAGATAATCATTAACCCATAATCGAATGCTTATTTGTCAGACACATGCTTACCTGTGGTGGGATTGGTTTATAACAAACGGTGGAGTATTGTTAGTTTACATTATTAGTAGTATAGGACAAAATAGTTTAATTTGATAGCTAGCAAAAATCTCCTGAGTACGATCTAGGCTGATTAAGGCAAATCTAGTAATTCTGAAGTACCTCTGTTGCGACCAAGAGCATCTTCCTCTCTTCATATTTGACATACCATTAGAAGAGGAATCCTACTGTACATATTCAAGAAAGCCACTGATGGAGGGAAGATGTACAACCACGGTACAGTACAGGACCACACGTACTAATGGGAGAGGCCAAGAACAGTATGTATCCTCCCTGAACTATGCTGAGCTTCTGTATGACCCCTAAGCCAAAATTCCTACAACCCTGTTAATGTTTGATGTCTTGAAGATAGTTCATCTTTTGCAATCTTTCATCTTACCTCTGGAGAATGATGATAAGCTTGCAGATGAAACAATAATCTTCAGAGTCTGGTTGGTTTTAACTTAAAACCAGTTAAGTCTCTAAACTACAACAATTTATACTGCTATGAGAACAGAAACAGACTGATTACAGACAGAATATAGTAACTGGCTTTCAAGAGACCAAGATACATATTTTCTGGTTTGCAGTAACTAGAACAGGAAGCCTTAGCAAGCTCAAATAACCTATTGCTTTTCAGTGACTATCCACACATGACTAATACGGATTTCTTTTTACTGAGTCTACCAACTTTGGACAAAATATTTTAACAGTGTTTCAAACTTGTTTTGAGGCCTGTTAGGAAATGCTCACAAATTCAGCTTTCTGTCAAATGTTATTCCGATACCTTCTGTGCTCTCAGGATTACATCAAAGTAGTCAGAAAGTTTACAGAACTTATTGAGAAGGCAGATCCTTACAGATGTTATTCAAGTGAATTGAGAACTTATTTTATGAACCTTCCTGTCTCTCCACAATAAAGAAGAGCTAGTGTAAAATTCTGAATCAAGTTCACTAAGAAGCCTTCATGTAGATGATTGGGGAAAAATTGCAGCCTACATGAAAAAAATAGCCAATACACAAGCAGAACAAAACAGATATTTAAATAAGAGACATCAAAGGAACATGCAAAAAATGCAATGTAGACATATCAGTTGATATAAATAATCATTGGTCCACTAAAGCTTTTGGAATAACAACAACATATGCAAGACACAGATGCGCTTCTGTATAAATGAGCAAAATGGACCTAACCAGCCTGTCTTACCATTTCACCAGGCTCTCACCCATGATCTAGAGGAACTGAACTTTCCTTATTTTCAGAAAGTCAGTATTAATTTTCTAGTTTCATTCAGTAGTTGGCCTTGAGTCCAAAACCATCAATGCTCCACACTGCATGGTTGAAGTTTTGTAATACGCACCGCTGACCATGAAGAACTGACTGTCACTGGCAACAGTCCTCCATAAAGGCCCCTGAACAAACAGTACCATGACAACTTTCAGGAACTGGTGACCTGGCATATGATCTCAAGTTACAGTGATGAATATTTTATCTCATTAAGAGTTCACAGTTTGTCACAGCAGCTTGCGTTAATTGTGACACTATGCTAAAATGAACAAAATATCCTGATTTGATATGTGTTCATGACACTTTTACATATTACTTATAGAAAAATGTATTACTTAAATATCTTCCAGATGGTGTAGTTCTAAGATACGCATAGTAAAGCATTTTAGTCTTACCACTGTCTTCAAAGGAGAAATAGAAGGTGTCATTGGTAGCATTATCACCTTCCTTCAGGACGTAGCTGATCTTCATTTCATGAATATCAGCTATGAGAGACATACATTGAACGAATCACCATAACGTTTTACTGCAGAATACAGGACATAGTTTATTCGTATAATATATGAATATATACAGAAGTCTTCTATTTTTATTTCTGTTAAATAAACAACAATTTAATACAAACACATTCAGGGTATCTCTAAATGTTCTTTACACTCCATTCAGCATTAAGCTGTTCTAGACCTCATTCTGATCTACCAAAATACTTGCTCCCCTGGGGTTACCAGTTGCTCTTGTTCTGGCACTGCAGATCTGCATGCTTTCTGTCAACTGAAAAACGTACGAAACATTCTCGAATGAACCGCAAATTTTCACAACGCTGTAACTTGAGAGACGAACTGCAGACTTTTCGGTGGGGTTTCCAAGTGCTCAGCAGCCAGCAAGTCCGGAGTGAGCGCGAACCGGTCCACCTGCACCACGAACAGCGCCAGAAGCCCGGCCCGTGCAGGGCAGCCGGCGGGCAGGGGCTGGCCCCGGGCCTCCAGCAGCCGCCCGTAGGCGGGCAGGGGGCAGCGGGGTGAGGCACCAGCGACATCCCCGCGCTCAGCGCCGGCCCCGCCGCGGCTCTTCAGGGGCCGGTGCCGTGGCACCGCCCGCCCCCGGTAGGGCTGGGCCTGCCCCGGCCCCGCGGCTCGGGCCAGCCCCGGCGAGCTGAGGGAAGAGGGACAAGGAGGGGTGGGGGCGCAGAGGGCTGCTGCAGCCTGCCCCTCGGCGACAGCTCCTCCCTGCCTCCCCCCCACGTCTGATGTACGCTTTGTGGGATGCGCAGGCAGGAAAATGGCTTTAAAACACAACAACAGAAGTTATGGGGATCGCTACCCGCCCTTTTTAGTATTTTGAAAATATACCCTGTTATTTCATTAAATGGACACGTTGCTTAAAGTTTTATTTACTGTTTTTTTCAGCTTCTTCAGACAACTAGCAGGAGCTCTGTCCCATTCTGCATTGAGATTAATTGCTTTCCCACGACCTAACTACATTAAAATAGAATTGGGCTTTTCATTCTTCAGTTTTTTTGCTTGTGCTCTGGTATCTTTATTTGTAAAGATGTGCTCGTTACTAATAAAGTGCACAGGGAGACAAACCGTGTTTGTGTTTCAGCGAACAACTCAATAAACCGTGTACTATTGGTTTATCAACGACTAAATAGGAGGACTTCTCATATGCATACAGTACATACACACAGGCATGCAAAGTTCAGAAACATCTTTATTTCCCCCCCCCCACATTTAACCAGTCTAGGCATTTCTTCTGTGGTAAGGAACTGTGGCAGTACACAAGGTCTGCACAAAACTCAATGGTTGGATGCTGCTTCCCTCTTTTTTTTTTTTTTTTTTAATGCAAGAAATTCTCATCAAATGAAATGATAAATCTATTCAATCACAAGTTTTCTAAGGAGAAAGTGAAGAATTGTTTTCCTGTGCATGTGCTCAGCCTACTGCTCAATTTCACAGCTTGGTGTGAAGTAATATTTATCAGAAGTATGAAGACGCGTCATTAGATGAATTTGGAAAACTGCAGACAGTGCATTAGGAAGCTACACAAAGCTGGTAGTACTTCAAAGCACTGCCAAACTCCATTCAAACAGTATTCAATAGCTCGGCCTGTCTTGCTTCTACCCATTGACTTTGTGCACAGTACAAGAACTTTTATCCTCTTTGTTTCACTGGCTTTTAAATTATTTCATCTTGCTTATGTCACTGAAGCCCATCCTATACGTATTTAAACATAGATGCTGCTATTACATACCAGTAGTCTTGTTAAAACTGTAAATACATATGAAAGCATTCCCATCAAAAAAGGAGCATTTCCTTCAGTTCTCAGAACCTAATTCAGAGCCCTCTAACTTTTGCAGTCACCTTTCAAGTTGACTTTGATGGGCTTTGGATCAACGTTAGTTATAGAAGATATTTAGAATCAAGTTCAAAGAACTGTTGAAGTAAACTTCAAAGTACTTTCTCTTCACTGGGCCTCAAATAAGCCAAGTAGTTTCCTTCCTAAAGGAATATTCCAGATTTTTAAAAAATACAACCACAGTATTCCAATATTAAAACAAGCAATGCAAGCAATGTCTAACAGTAGAGATCAGCCTATAAAAACATGGATGCTCAATATCAGTGAACATTTCTAGATATCCTGATTTACCACCATGTTAGTCCAGCATTATGGTAGTGTAACTACAAAGAGATGGAAGTTGCCCATTTTTCCTCTATATTCTACATATTTTTATCAATACTCCAGGGTTCCAAACTAGGCTCAAGAACATTTCTTCTCAACATTTAGTGGAGAACATAAGGCAACCACAGGTATGAGGTAGTCCAAACCTTGGTGCAGCACAGTATACGCAGCTAGATCCTCAAAGGTCACACAGAGCTAGCAGGTGTCAGACCTGCCTATTTAGATGCTGCAAGTAGTGCACCAACCTCTGGCACTGCACAGCCAGGGATTCTTCGCACCACACAGAGGAGAAGCCGTCCTTTTCCATTGAGAAGAGTTTACCTTTCCTCCCTGTACCTACACTGCTGAGACCTGCAGTCATCTCTGGAATTCACCACAGTATGGCATAACATGCCAGGGGAAACTGGGATTCTTCTTCCCCCAGCTGTAACATTGGAGCAAGCGAAAACTTGCAAAGTCTTCCAGGGGACAGGCCCCAGGTGAACGTGCAGATGCCAAAGTCTGTTGCAGAATGGCTGGTTATCCTGCACTCGGACCTTCCCTCCCAAGGCCAAAGAGTGAAGGCTGTCTGTGGTGCATCAGCTTGGAAAGTCAACTAGTGACTCAGTGTAGAAAATGTCATTTCTCCAGACTTTTAGCTGATCACTAGAATAGCAGATAATATCTGCCTTTATCCTCTAACCTGTTGGGTGACCATCTTTTCCTACAGAGATTTTTATTAACATCATGCTCACTTTTAACCTATCACCAAAATCTCAATACCAGCATGAACTAGGCAAGTAACTGGTCAGCAAATCAAACTAAGTCCTTTAAGGGTTTGTGCCTAAAAGCTGTTAGGACATTCACAGATACTTCTGAGCAAAAATGAAGGGGGAAAAAAAAAAAAAGAAAGAAAGCATTCACAGTTCCAAACAAATTTCCACTTGATATCTGCACTGGCTATGATATGTCAGCATACAGGGGAATAGCTGGGTATTGTTAGAAACTACATCACGAAGCTAGAGCTATCTACTTCTGCACTTTTTCATACACTGCAAATATCTCTAAGACTACATATACAACTGGAATATGAAAAATATCCATGGTGGGTAAAAAAAGTCTACTTACAGTAGGGAAAGGAAAAAGGTTGGAAAATAAAATCAAGTTAGTTTATATACTGCTGGGCTAGTTTTATTACATTTCACTTCAAATAAGCATTCCACAGCTGGAGATGCTTAAACAGAGTTTTACTAGGTCAGCATTACGACACCTCACCTTTAAATAATTAGAGGACAACAGAAGTATCCAAGAGACTATTTAAGCAGAGATAGGAATAACATTAATATCTTCAACTCAAAACCAGCCTGATATTGAAGAATACTAAAATCTTGCATCTACTCACTCACTACATAAATCAACAAGGATATAAAAGTTGAGATAACAATCATTAGGTATGTTTTATCTTCAAAGAAAGAGGAGGCCATTCGTATTCAAGAGTCCATGAAATGTACTCTTTCCTACTTAAGCTGATGTTACTAATCTCACCAGATGCAGGGATATTCAAAGCCTCCTTCTCCAAGTTTAGGAGGCTGTTATGGAATCTGAAGTGATTATTCATGCATCCCCTGCACACTCCCCTCCAAGTGACACAAACACTGACTTAGGTATTTCAAGTTAAAGCATGGGGCCCCTTGCAGTCTGAATGAACAGTTATGATAAACGAGAATAAACAAACACCAATTAGAAGCTTTCCATGTAAAATAATCCTGGAGTTAAACACATCATTATGAGCACACAAGCTATTTAAATCAATATGTAGAGTGAGAGAGCTCCCTCTGAGGTTTATTAAAGTAAATTTATGAATAGTCAGGCTTGACTTAAAATTGAGAATCTTCCACCATTGCACAAGTGCATACAATGGCTTCAAGATGCTTATAAAACAATTTTGCATATTATTGTAAAAATGCAGTTATTAATGAAGATCCTGGTAATTAGTCCAAAACAGTCATTGTGACAGTTTCCTAAGCAAATGGTGTACGACCAGCTAAAATATATATATATATATATATATGAAGGAATCTGTATATGAACACTGAAAATATAAATAGTAACTAGTCAATCTATAATATTCTTTCCTTACAAATTTGTTAGCTCTTAGAAATTTTATATTGAAATTACATGTGTTCTGCAAGTGATTAGGTACTATTAAACTTTTAGAAAGGTTTATTCCATTTAAACAGGGGAAAAACTCATGCTGCAGTTGCCATCCTCAGGACCTCTTTCGACCCTCTTTGTCTCAGAGCTGCAGAGCACAAATGAAGTTTGGGAGCTCCCGCATGGAATGCTCCCGTGCGCATTTTATACCACAACTCTCCTCCCAATGGAGCGAGAGGCTTCATCGAGTTTGACTGACAGGGTGGAGCAATTGGGCAGTGACACACAAACATCAAGAAGCTCCCCTGTGCATAAGGCTCCCAAACTTTGCTGTCCATTTCAGGGGCTTTGCTGGTTCACAATACCATTCTGGGGTGCATAAATAAGGCTTGCAGATAATTACGGATTTTGAAAAGACCAAATTTTCCCTGCTTAAACTAATGTCAGACTGAAAGCATTGTGCCCAGACAAAACATTTTTCTACTCTTGTGGTAGAATACAAACTTGTCATAGATCTGTATCTGGCTACAGGCTCCATATACAGCCCTGTATGATGGGCAGTTACATGCATTCCCCACACAGAAACAGGTTCTGCAGAATGCAGAGGGAAAGCTAAAAGCACATGCTCCTGCACACACAACTGTCCTACCCTGTACAGTGAGTAGGAGTTGTGCCTTTGAGCACATTCCCAGACTGCATTAATACAAGCATGTAACAGCAACTAAAAAGAAAACAGAAGTCCTCTTCTCTCCCAGAAAGAGATCTCACAGACTTCTTGATAACTGCTTCAGAAGTTATCAGCACAGAGAGAAAACTAGACAGTTATATTGGAGAGACATATTGTGAATCAAATAAGCTTTCTGAATCAACTTTAAATTGTTAGAAGTCAATGAGGATAGCCAGTGACAATCCATGAAAATAAAATCAGGAGTTCTGTTTCTGTTCTGGACTATCGTGGATTCACATACTGTAGTGTAATGCATTTAATGGAGAGGAAATAGTTAAGACCATGACCAAAGACTTGGATAAGACACTGCTATTTCATACATTCATTTCTATTAACACTTGTGACATTCTGACAAGCATACCATGCCCACCTTCTAAAACTTCACTTGTATACAAGTATAGTGAGAGTCCAATGGTTGTGTGCTTTTGCAGAAGTATAGAAAAAAACAGTTTTATACTTATGCTCAGTTGAGTTCCAAAACCATTTCAGTCTCCTGTACGCACACTTCATACATTTGATTTCTGGCAGCCAAGTAGCTACCCAGTCACGTTTACCAAGTGCACAGCATGGGTTTCCTTCCATCGTTCATGCTGCTATGTTCCTTGTGTGACATTTCCCAATTTAAAAACAAACAAACAAACAACAAAATTATACAGATTTCTGCCCAGGTAAGCCAGACTGCTAATTTATCTAATGGTCTGCTGCCCATGATCTCCCTTTCCATCTTAAATAAAATCCTAAGCCACACACTGGGTTCTCTGAAATGAATAGGCTAGTCTTCTCTCCTCAATACCTCTGAGCACTCTTTATCATACAAAGTAAATGCCAGTGAGGTTGTTCACATAAACACTACCTAACATCAGAGAGGACTACAGAACTGACAGCTGTCCTCAGATCTGTTCAGGCAGGCTAGTGAGCACTTCATGCAGAAAGCCTGGGGATTTGGGATCCACTGTAAAGCATACATATTTATTTGAAAGGTGTGGGATCCTTTAGCTGTCTCCCCCTTGAAGTAGAAACCATCCAATTTTAGGCTAGATCTTACCACCTACCAAAGTTAGCAGGAATGAAAAAGGACACGAAAGCAAGTCAATGGAAGATAAACAAAAAACAAACAAAAAAACCACACTAAGATAAAGCATCTGCCACGTATTTTATCACAATACAGAAATACAGCAATATATTATAGCCATTAAGTATTTACAGATGTTACAGAATCTTTTTTAGCAAATCATTTACAAACAACTCATAAAGTACTGACACATCTTTCCAGATTTCATCACAGTAAATTCTGTCATGCAAAATGAAAGCGGCTCATATATAGTTTCCTTCATATCTTTGCTCCAGTTTGTTCTCAATCAGGATGGCTTACTTCAGTTTAGGCTTCCACAGTGATTTAGTGCATTTTATCAGTTGGTTTAGTTTTCATCAAATCTCTAACCTAGCAACTTCACTACAAAAATAGCAATTTTTTCCTTAGATCCATTCTTCAGCAGAGTATGATTTGATAGATTTTCACTTGCCCATAATTATTACAAGCTATTGCCACTCTGGAGATTTGCTCCCTATATTTACAAACTAAAAGCAGTTGGGTGGCTCTAAGAATTGGCTGCTTTTCATATTTTAAAACAAAATTGTATGCTTTTTTTTAAGATTTGATGACTTATTAATTACAAGAAGATAACGTACAGCAGTTGGATTGGTCAGAAGTTTCAGAAAACTGAAATTAAGTTAATTCCCAGTTTCATCTGTAAAAGCCAAAGTTTTCCACTCTGTACTGTTTTAATGCTATTAGTCTTTCCCTAAGCATAACCCAGATATAGGAAGTCTAAGCTGAATCTGTCCCTGACAACTCTCAGACCTTGTAGCAACTATTCAATTTGTTCTTTGAGGAAGAAACGTGGTAGAAACTTTCACCAGTTAAAACCAAACACTTCAATATTCTACTAGAGATGGACTTGAAGTTGTCCTCTATTTGTATCAGGGTTTTTCCACATGGGTTTATCTTTAACAACATGCTGAGGATTTTTGGCATATGATGCATTACATTGATGCAGTGATATCTTTGGGAAAGACCCGTTAAACCAGATGCTACCCATGCTGTCTGCACCATCTGCTCTGACATAGATCCTCTGGTATCTAAGTTCAAATTCTAGGTATTTCATGTTAAATATAAAGAGGATTTAGTTATCTCCTAGTCAGTGATGCCATCCTGCTTTAGGAGGGAGTCATCTCATATGCACACTCCAATATTCAGGGGATCTAATCCATCTCTTACTGTGACTACAACAGGAGAAAGATTTTTGTGTTTTGGGAGAAAAAGCAAAGATCCATTGCTAGATCCCTGCAGCAGCTGAACTTTTCCAAGATTCGTTTCCTGTAAAATAAGAAATAGTTCCTGCTTGTTCAGCTTCCCTGTACAGCCGAAGAATAAGAGTACTCTACTATTGATGACATTTGAAAAAAATTCCCCTTCTCCACCACATAAAGATATATCTAGTCATACGTGTTCTTTAAAAGATTCTAATACTAGTTTTCTCCCTCTTACTCCATTGCTTCTATTTACTGCTAAATAGAAAGCCATTCAGATTTCTGGAATAAAAGAGAGAATTTAGGTGTATGTAATAAACCAAGTTACTCAAAACAGCCCACAGAGGAAGAGACTAAAAGCAACGAAACCACTTCTCAGCATTTATACGTCAAGTAGGAAAGATTAGACTAGGGTTCACCCAGAGGTTTTGCTTGTTTTCCTCCCCCCCCCCCCCCCCACCCTCTTTTGAAGAAAAGGCCCTTTCCCAAAGGAAAACATCAGTTTCACAGGGGAAGGGAGGGGGAGCTTTTGAATGCCAGCACCTACTTGTCGAGTGGTATGAAGTAGAGACTTATGAAGAGACGAGCGCTCATTAAAGCAGCAGAACCAGCTGACTGCAGGCAGGACTCACAAACTCAGGCTGCAGGCAACAGGGCTACATAGGAGTGCGGTGCCATAAAGAAATGTTGTGGCACGCCCCCTGGACAGCCTGGGGAAATAGGCAAAGTGGGTACTTGAATAGTCTTCAACAGCCCAAATTAATAACTAGACTAGATCTGATGAATCCACCTGCTTGGAGGATCTCACATGATCCTTAGCACAGTATGATAAAACACCTTTTTGAGGCTTCTGACATCTCAGCATGCAGCTTCTTGTCTATTCTTTTTGCCACACTGCCATAAAAAAAAAAAAATCAAGAATTTTGAGAAATTCATTTGCTGCATGTCCCAACTTTGAGAAAACAGTTTCTAACTAAAACTTTTAGAAAACCAAACCTATAAAGCCTACAGAAAACAAATATAGGATATGTATGTCAACACAAATGTTGATAGTAGTATGGTCATGCACTATACACGTGCACCCAAATAAGCTGTTGCACAGCATTTCATCCTGATTCAGTTGATGCACTAGAAATGCTGATAAAGAACTATAGGATGAGTGCTGCAAACAGCACTAGGAAGATGCTGCTCTGTGAGAGCACATAGGCAAGAAGCCATTGATGCCATGTCTCCTTTTATTTATTTCTTCCCCCTGCCTTCTCAATACAAGAGTCACTTGGCCTTTTAAGGAATACATTCTACTTTCTTCCCCAACTTCTTTTATACTATTATTCTTCTGTGAACAAGAATTGGCACAATTAAAAGACCAGGCAGCTTTGTGCAAAAGGAAGAACCCTCACAGTAACATTAACAAACAGCCAGCTAGAAACAGTAGTAGTGACAGAGAGAGAGAGCGCGCACATGCTTTTCTTGAAGCAAGAAACCTCTTTCAAGGAGTTTTGCTTAGGTGGGGATACCACAACTCATTGATTGACTCATCACAAGCAAGACACTATGCACAGAACCTTTCTCAATCACCACAATTTTTTTCCCAGGATCCCCAGCTGTGCAGGGAAAGTAGACAGCTATGCCTCCAGCTGAGGTAGAGGAGATTTATCAACCCATCTCTTAGCCCCTATATTGCTACAACTTCAGAGCCAGTAATAAAGCAAGAGCTACAGAGATTAATCAGACACCACAGACATTGTACGAGCCTTCGGTAACAGTCCTACTTCCCTCCAACTCCCCTGTCAATAACTAGACACCATCACTAGAGCAGCAACAGCTTATGCTTACCAGTAGTCCCTCAGCAACAGGTGCTGCTACACAGCATTGTATCAAATCTAACTCCTGTTGACTGCTTGGTCTCAAAAAAAAAAAGTTAGAGAATAAAGGTAACAACCTTTTCAAGTGATTCTTATTGATTGGTTTTTAACATTTCAGCAATATCACTGAGGCTAGTATTTGGCAGTTAAATTTCCTAATGCAGATATTATCACATTTGCTCTCTCTAGGAAGAGTCTCAAATACATGCTCCAAGTTCAACTGTGTACAGGAATAGCAATCACTTCTCAACAACTTTTTCCTCTTCCTAGTATTTAAAAAAAAAACAACTTGCGTTTGAGATTGAAGTTTGATAGTTCTATGGACTGTAAGCCAACAGAGGTGCTTTATTGTAGAATATACACGTGGAAAATTGCATTAAAAACTGCCTCTAGATTTCTGTGGTTTTTTTAGAGCCCTGCATAAGGTTATAACTCTTTTCAACTCAAACTCTGAAGTATTAGAAAAGCCCAGGACAGTGTTAAATTTCATATTCTATTATTATGCCGCAATGTAGTATAAGTAGTAAATATCAGGAAATGCAAAGCTCTAAGCAACAAAGGAAATTTCTCATGCTAGGAACTTCAGAGAGTTCTACAGCTAAGTGCTTCTCTGAGCTTTAGAAAAGGATCTGAAAGCCTGCTAGACTAATATTAAAAACCTCATTAGCAGCACTTTGCAGTAGCTCAGGAGGCAGATATGGTGTAATCTGATAACAACCAGGTAGCTCATAAGAACTCCAGCAGCAACAAGAACACCTTTGTTCCAACTGAAGAGCTTACTTCAAATTTAGAACACTTTTTCAAGACTAATTGGTAGAGTTCGGTGTAGGCACTATCAAGTTTAAGCTGAAGAGCATTCACTAATACAATAGTTTACATTGCCAGTGCAAACAGAAAGACAAATACCAACCCTGAACAACACCACAAATTTATAATCATCTCATATGATTTGGCTATTGACATACAAGCACTCATTACTTTGTTCTGTGCTGCTGAGCTCTTTTCTCTATTGATTCTATACCTAAGTAAGGAGATTGTTTAAATGCAGCATCAACAGACTGAAACTATCATCAGACATCTTCAGAATCCACATCTTTGGATAGGGACAACTTTATAGACCATCCTTGAAAACAACTGCAAAGTCTGCAACACAGCGCAGGAGCTCATAGGCAGTTTGAACACCTGTAAGCAATTATGGGCTTAAAGAGAACCAGCTGTACACAGGTACAGACGCAAACGCGAGTAATCAGATATATAAGCAAGGTTAACACTGATAAGAGAATCTCATGAGTATAGAGTATTAGCACTGCACTGAATTGTAAATAAAGTTACATCCAACTAAGAAACTATCCTCCGGCTTCTCTCCTCTAGAGAGCCTCACATACTCTCAGTTGGTTGGGTCTGAATGCCCAAGATAGTTGTTTGTATAATCCTACAGACACCAAAGCCAACTAGAAGCAATTCTCCCACCTGCCCAGTAATGAAGTTTGAAAAAAAGTTGTCATTCACAGATTGAGACTTTAAAAGCTGATACTGTCCTCCATTATCTCAAATGCCAAGAAATGCTCCCTTTCATTTATGTTCACACATTTGATTATAAGTAAATACAAATTAGAGATCCTGTGACACACCTGGAAGGACATTAACATGCTTACAGTTACACTGCTATATCACCATGACCTCTCATGTACGGCAGCTGCTGTTGGTAAGCTAAGGCAGTACCAACATTATTTTTATCTAGTTTTATTTCATACCTTCCTGAGCAACTTAGTGACTGGAATGCAGTTCACAAATCAGAGTGGTAGCAAGCTTTTCCCAAGGTCATAAATTGGGACTCTCAAGATGTCCTCTCAAGGCTCAGCATCTGGAAAGGTCCCAGTGCCATACCACAGGCCAAGAACATCCTGTACCATGCCATTATCATGGCACACTCTAGCTAGGAGCACAGCCTAGCTATGGCAGGAGCTCTAGCTGAAACCAACTTGGCTTTTCTATCAGAAACACAGTCTCCTGAAAAAGTTCTGTAGTGTTTCTGTTCTTTCACCCTTTCCCTTGATTAAGTGGGGTCACATCATCTGAGCCTCGAACTCCTCCGCAGCAGGATCACAAAAATTTCAGCTAACCACTTTGTAAAAGCAAGCAAATCAAAAAGACACGTGCACACACACCCCAGCCAGAAAACAACACTCAAACAAGCCCATTTTTAATATAAAATAAAAGCTAAACAAGGAACAATATTTTTAAAAAGACTGATTGAAGAGCCATTCTAGTTGTATTATCAGTAAGACAAACATTTCCACATTTAGAAATACAAACAAACCAAAAACAGACTTATTAATTCATTCAAACCTATAAAGAGAAAAGCTGCCTACCTCTACAGCTAGTAGAAGTGTTCTCTGAGAACTTCTACACTCCAAGGTCTGCTTCTCCTTTCAGGTGTTATGAGCAGGTGTTGCTGGGCTGGCCTGAGTGGCACCAGCCTTCCTTTGCACCTGGGGAAGGTGCTGCCCAGCCCCGCTGAGCAGCTGAGACCCACGGAGTCACCATGCACAGGGAACTCTTGCTCTCAGTTTGCAAGATTGGAGGTTAAACAAAAGAAGAAATGCACTTCAGATCTAAAGCATATAATTTCTTTGTTTTGTAAAAAGTTTACAGCCTTTGAGAGGAAGAGACTTTAGAATGAAATCTTCTATAATTTGTAGCTGCTTTGAAGACAGGGAGGGAGGTTTTAGATCACAGAATAATCGCGTTATCACAAAGAGCTCACTACAAAGAGAGTACTGTAAGCCTCACATTACAAACACTGATGTCCTTTATTTAAAAAAAAAAAAAAAAAAGACAGCCACCCCCCAACACTCTAAAGTGACTCCCTCATCAAAACTCCTTCCTCCACCCCAAACACTGAACAAGGACAGCATTTCATCTCGGGCTGCGGTATGTGTACAAGCCCTCATCATAGCTTCTATTTGGAAGTTATTGGTTATTCTCCATTTCCAGCACTGAGCTTCACAACAGGTAGATTTGTTTACTAACTTCTGTCCTTTGATGAGCCTAGATGCAAGCTATTTTGACTTAGCTCCTCTGGTGGTTAGTTAAGTCTTTTATTTGAACAACCCCTCAGAGGTTATGGGCACAAAAGCTATGGTCTGAAGAATACCACTATTGCATTATATATGTACTTATATTTTTCTAACTACTTAGTTAACCCTAAATGCACGATAAAATTTATATTAAACAAAAGTATGACACATCATGGCATCTTCTCATTACATTCTCTTAGATTTCCTATCTTCTAAACTCTCTAAATTTAATGCTTTTCTTATTATCATAAGCATTAGCATTCTGTGCTGCTGGTATCTGTACTTGCTGTTAGCAAAGCTACAAAAAGGTGAGATCATCTTTCTGCTTCTGTCAGTTACTGTCTTGGTTATACATCCAAAATTTATGTTAACTCACTTAATGCTGTGTTTTTCTGCCTTGGAAATTTTGAAAGAAATATCTCTCTTGTACAGTTATTTTATAATTAACATTGCCTTTGATCAACAAATAAAGTACAGAATGTTTCTAATTATTACATTTAAAATAATGTGATTTTTTTGGTATTGCCTTGGCATCAAGCTCCTCAAATATTTCTCCAATATAATCAATATCCCCTAATTAGTGGGAAAACTCATTTAATATCCCTTAAATAACTCTTTTTGTCCCCGTAGCACTATACCTAGTCTTCTTTCAAGATCTTTTAGAATCTAAAGGATGCATAGCAGTTATCTATGAGACTCTAAAACCTTCAAGATTTTAAAAAACAGCGATTACCATCCTGCCTGTATTTCTTATAAATTGCCTCCCCTTCCTTTGTATAGTAATGAACAGAAATCTATCACCAGAAAAAAATGTTATTCTTATCTGGCTTTAAAAAGATGTATTTTAATATCTTTATTATCCTTAAAACTATTCCTTCTGTATGCTAAACTTAGGGTTTGCCAAATGAAAGCATGCTATAATCCTTTTTAAGCACATACTTAGTAGTATGAAGATTACTACAGAAGTATGAAGATTAAGTAAAGAAGATTGTAGCATGCTCAGTCCTAAGTTTGACCTCACAAAGTGCTAGTGAAACCGTGCTTCTGCTGAAGTAAATGGAAGCTTAGCAACCAAGTTCCACAAGAACTTGGCTCACTAGTAACAAACTTCCAAAATTCACCCATTTCTTTGGTCACCTATTGTGTCTAAAGTACGGAAAATACCTTTGCAGATTTCAGATTTCTGCATGCTTATCAAACAGTTAGGTATGTTTAGGCCAGCTATCAAACACCTCTGGAGTAGCAGGCTTTGAAGAAGGGAGTTAGCAGAGCTTCACAAAAAAGTATTTTATTATGTCAGGCACATCATGTGTTGCAAGCAAGGTGATCATGGGCCCTTCTTTGGGGCATGTTCCTATTCCATATCATATTTTTCTAGGAATGTAAGTTCATTTTTAATCGAATAAAAAGCCTAAAAAAACCCCACTACAGTATGAAACTTTATTGCCTTTCAAAGGAAGCAGAGTTGGGACAGCAGCCATTTGTTTAATTCATTTCCATTCATTCATTCATTTCTATTTTACTGAAATCAGATGAAGGGAAGAGGGGCAGACATTTACAATGAAACCAACAGCATTTATCCTGTCATTATTGTTTAAGTCCTCTTCCCTGACAATTAGAAAGAGATTCCAATTCTATTAGCGTAGATGTACACATCTCATCATTTCTGTGTAAATTTTTGCCCACACAGCTCCTGCAGTTGAACAACTGAAGTTACAGAAGAGGTACAGGTCTCTTGCTGGCTGTGCCTAGAAAGTAGGTATGGCATGTAAGAAAAGGAATTCAGGTCACAGAATCAAAACACAGAGACAAGCCTCATTCAGGAACAAAAGTTTAGGTACAACATGACTGACTAAGGGATTTTACACAGTTTACTGATTTTTAATGGTTGCATGTATCCCCTAGACTAATGTGAACTCCAGACCTCAGCTAGCCTGGTCTCCTATTGTCGCCCTTGAATACGGTTCTACTGCAGAGGCTACCTGATCTTTCCAGGACAATCTCACTTGGCCACACCTTTGAGGACATCAAAGACAACTTCTGCACTAAGGCTCAGTCCAGTCGCACCTTCTCCATGTTGTACCCAGCACACACTTTTCCTGGATCTGCTCCCAAAGTCCTCTCAGGTGGTTTATGTGACATACACACTGCCAACCTCCTCTAAGTCCCCCATAACTCACACCTGGGCTTTGAGCAACCTGGTCTAGTGGCTGGTGTCCTTGGCTGTGGCAGTGGGCTGGAACCAGATTATCTTGAAAATCCCTTCCAACCCAAACCATTCCATGATTGATTTAGGGAGGAGGAGTTACAGGACTTAGAAGTTCTAAATAATTTGCCCTTTTCCCCCCTCCCCCCAAAATGAATTCTTACAACTTTGCTCCCCCAAATTTTCTTACAACTGGCCAGTTTGTTTCCTTCTTTAAGGACCTAAGCCCTAAGACAACACTTACTGGCTGACCTAATTCTCACCCTTTTGGAGCTAGTAATGTTACTCAATTCTTCAAGAGGAGAAGGTGAGCCAGACCAAGCACAGGTGCAACTCAGCTCCAATGTCCTCCCAGGGCCAGTCCACCCTGTGCTGCTACCAGCAGTCCTGAAAAATAGAGACTCAAGCACTCATGAGTTTTCTTCTCCTCATTAGATCCACACTACGGAAGGCTAACAAAATTACCCAGAAAAACAAAAGAAAAAAAACAAACAAAACAAAAACAGCAATTGCTTACTAGTCCCTTTTTGGGAAGATATCTTACAGGGGTTTGTTGTCTATACCTATAAAAAAAAGTGTTGAAGTTCTTCGATACATTCTTTGGGAATAAAGTTGGCCTTTGAATGGAAATTAGATTAGATTAGATATGATCAATGCAACCTCTAAGTTTGGAGGTACGATAATGTGATATAAAGTATTCTGCTATGAGAACAATAGTGTTTAAAACAATAGACATTTATTTTCCAATCCTCAGAGAATGGCTGCTCCTCTTTGAATTTAAGTTAAGGAAGTAACTTTTCCATCAGTTTTGTGTATTGATCAATGATAATTCATTGTTATATTAGGTAACACCACACTTCCATAATAAAAGACAGAAAATCTGTAGGGAACTGTAGTGTGCGCCTGTTTGCATATGTGAAGACTCTCTCTTCCTCCCCCATAAAAACAAAAGCCCCTTTCCTCCTTTTCCATTTTCTCATAGAAAACATTCAAAAAGTTGCTGCTGTCTGATCTGTAATTTCTTATATGTGGGCAATGTGCTTTGCTTTAAATCATCCTGATTTATAAGGATCAGAGTGATTTACACAGGTAGGGAGAACCAGCAGAGATTCAAGTAACATTATCTAGTTACTATAATACTCTATTGGCAATGGTGACACCTAAAACCATTTGACTAATCTTGTTCTACTTGACATGTTTCTTAATGGAAGCAATACATAATCTCTTGTTTTCAGAGACTTCCTGGACGTCTGACTACTTCAGCTTCTCTGTTGACTTACTTTGTTATATGTGTAATGTACAGTTTTAACAAATCCCACGTGTGTCTAATTCCTTATTCTCGGACAGCCAATGAGTCCAATTATGAAACTTGAAAAATTCTGCAAAAGGGGAAAAAGCCCAAACTCCTTTCCACCCTTCTGAAGTCCTGCCATTCATCTGTTTCTTGGCTTTAAAACAGAACTATAATCCACGGTCACAGCACTCAGAAAAAATATACAATGCTTAATTACAAAAAGTGAACAAATATCAAGTTACTTCAGTCTTAAACATCATTTCAATCTGAAGCTCAATGGCTTTTGGTTGCCATGAAAATCCACCTTCACAACTAGTAAAACAGGTAAGTAAAGCAAAGCCTATTCACCCAACCAATTCAGTAAAGCTTTGGAACTTAGAGGATAGCTCACACTCACTGTTCCTGCATCCAGCAGACACAGGGATAGAGACATATAGCAAGTGTACACATACAGACAGGGCAGAGACACCAGACTCTTCCCATGGTCTCTGAAAATGGCAGATGGAGATAAACTGCTTGAGGAGAAAGTCTTGCTACACTCCCAGTGAAGTGCCACAGCTCACAGAGCAGTCTGCCTCATTCTCCTGGTGAGGCTTCTTTCTCCAAGTACAACCTGGCTGACTTAACTCTGCTTACCCAAAAATTTCTTCTGAGGGGCTGATGGTGTAAGGAACTGTTCATGTAAAACAGAACTGACAAAGCCTTCTGGAAGTAGCCTTCCTCTTGAAACTGATTTCGCCTACTTTCTCAAACAGATGAAAGTAATTTAGGAAATACTGGTAAGAGTTTTGCCACCAATGACTGCCAAAGATGAGGCAGCAGGGAAAGGATGATACTGTGAGAGGAATTAATGTTTTTCACCTTAATAATTTGGGGGCCAGTAACAAAAATAGAATGGTTATAGGTAGTAAAGACTGTCTTTGAAATTTCAGTTTACCCCTCTTGGGACAACATCTCCAAATGCAAAATCAATTTGTTAGTATTTTGTTTAATTATTATCATCAACATATCTTTTGTTTGAATATGGCCCAATGCAGCACATTCCTGAATTCTGTGGATCAGTCCCTTTTCTACAACATAAAACAAACAAACAAGATGGAATGTCAGATATAAGTTCTCCTGCACACAAATTCTTGCAACAGCACTATGTGGCCTCCTTATATTATAACTCACTTACAGGACAGCTCTTCAAACTTAGTACTGCCTGGGGCATTCCAGACACAACATTATTCAAAGATGGTTCATAAGCTACTTGCAAATGTTTAAAATAATGTCACAGGTCTGTTTTCAAGATGCACAAAAGCCAGGAAACTGAGAGTGAAGATTGAAATGGCAGTCCTAAACTTTCTCCTCCTGTCTTTGCCTAAGCATGATGGCACGTGCAAGTGCAGACATACACCTGAAATACACAGGCACAGTGAGATAATTAAGGATGGGTTTTCAGTCCTAACTCTAATTTCAGGTTTCTTTGCAATTTAAGACAGACCTCTGGCCTTGTTTTTCCTCATAGTTCTTTACAGCAATAAAATTGGCAGATGGTGGATAGAAGAAAGAAATAAATTGCTTTGAAAATTGATGGAAGATCCTACTCCACCTCACTGATGAGATTACCAGGGATAGATCTCCCTACTCACTATGTAACCGGATGCTCCAACAGCACTTCTTTAACATACTGATCATCCATTTAAATGAAAGGTGAACTCCTTTAATGAGATTCACAGAAGAATTTCATTCACAATATAAGGATCCTTCAGATAGTCCCTCATTTTTTATACAACCAGTGCACACAAGAAAAAATGGTGGAAATCCGAAACTGATTCAAAATCAAATGATTCTCAAGAAAATGCCAAAATTAAGCTGCTGCTATAGATGTATCATGGGATTCAAAGCATTCACTCACACATTTAAAATTAAATCACAGCAGCAGTCCCCCCCAAACCTCACCAGCTTTCCCATCTCCTCTACTACATACATAGGCAGGGACAAGGATAGAAAGCTGCCGACAGCTTAGCCCTTCTTCTCAGACAGTGTTTCCTCCTTCAGCATAGAGAAAGTGCTGGAAGTGTCATCCCAGATGGAGTTGCCTGCAGGGGAGCCGAGCCCTGTGGCCTCTGGGTGGAAAGGGCAGCAGTGGGAGTGTGGCTTGGAGCTCTCGCTTCTTGCTGGCTGGGCTGCTCTGGACTTACCCCCTTCCCAAGCCTGTCACGCTTGCTTGTCTTCTCATGGAGGTACAGGAAGGAAAGATGCAGCCTCTTTCTCTCTGACAATCTTGCTGTGCTTTCATTAGGATGCTGCACTACCATACTTGTCAACAAAAAAAAAATTACATGGGAAACAAGGGAACAGTAACAGAGCCACTGCTTTTCTCAGCCTTCTCTTGCTCTCCACATGCTTATCCCCCCAGTACAACTATTCATTTTAGCTCCTGAATTCCATGTTCTCAAAAGTATTATTCAGGGTCGTAATTTCTACTCTGTTTTTTAAAGGAAGAAGGAGAAATACATAAATCAGTAAGGCCCAAATCCGACTCTAGCTAGCACAAGGAAAAAGAACTGAATGCAGGACTAAGGCAATCCAGTCCCTTAGAGAAGTCAGGCCAAAATTCTCATTGCCAATGCACTCCTCACAGCCTCTCCTACCTTCACGAGCTAGTTAACCCAAACAGGGCTGGCTGCTTTGGGAAACCGTGTCACTATAACATACAAGTTGGACAACAAGTCTTGAAGAAAACTATCCAAAGGTAGTAAGATGCATACATCAGCTCCACTGCCAAGTCCAAATTTCTGACAACACGGGAAACATTAGCTGAACATCTTCCCTTTCCACCATCTTCCTTCCTGAGTGAAAATACATATACACATATACACATGTGCACACACTTTTTTCTTTTCATTATGGACCATCAGTAGCTTGCACAGTCTGCCCAAACAACAGATAAGACTATCAGTTTTTGTGGTGAGGAGATGGAGCGCTGATGCAGAAAAACAATAACCCACGTAAAAATTTAATGCGAAAACTGATGACAGGGAGCCTTATTATTAAAACACAGCATAACACATGAGCACAGTCCTGACAGCACTCAGAAGAAATTCATGTAAACATATTCTCCCACAGTTACAGTGATTTGCAGAAAGATGAACCTCTGAAGGTGTACTGGGAAACCCCTCTTTTGTTTCAGGAGCTTTCAGAGTAAGTATGGAGAGAGCACCTGGTGACCCCACGGTCAGTATAGTATTTGTTAGTTTGAACTGTTGACTGCTGAAGACTGTGAAAGAACGCAGGGTGTTGCAAGTACTTTGATTTCTCTCTCGTGTACTCAAGATGTCACAAAGGCCTTTGAGACTTCAGCATTGTCTCAGAGAATTTTTCCCGGTGTTTTCCCAGCAAAATAATCTGCAATGACTAATAAAAAAATTCTGAGAAAACAGAAAACAAGTGTAAATTTCCACTCCTGAACCCAGAAACATCACAAGTTAGAAGTTTGAACTCTTGAAGGATGGATTTCTTTAAGGAGTATGTTCATTTCAGCTGAAGCTTTGGTGGTTTAGTTAAAATAGCTTAAGAAAGTGCTCACTCCTTCAAACTAAAATCATAGAGGAGACACGTGATGACATATTTGGGATCAAAACACGTCAGGTAAGTCAGCCAACCACCCACCCAGCCAGAGTTTTGTACCAGTGTTGCCAGCTACATCTGTACAGTTGCATACAAACATTACTTGGAAGGTGGAGAGACAGAAGAATATATTTTTCCAACACTTCACTATTCTGAATGCAGCAGTGAATAAGGGTAAGAATAGTTTCCAAGCAAAACCGCAGCTTCCTCTGGAAGGTGATGATTAAACTGTACCAAACTGCTTCTACTTCAGTCAAGGATACTTTCCTCACTAATCACAGTAGCAGAAAACAGCAGTGCCAGCTGCTGTAGGAGGGATGCGTTACCTCTCTCATCTTCACTGTGAAATAAAAGAATACCAAAAGAATACCAAACACAGAGAGAAAGATCAACTATCTATGAATGTAAAAAGCAAGATCATGACCCTACTGAAGTTATCTGAGTCAGTGAAATGTTTGTCAGATTTTTTCCTCACAAAAAAACCAAACAAACATAAAAATACGGCAAAGGTCTTTCTGTAGAGAAAGAAAAATGTTCATAGAAATCAAAGCAAATCAAGGCAAGCTTAGATTCTGGTCACAGCCACACGAACACCTCCTGTCTGTGATGACAAACCACTGGACATTGTGGTACTCACACAGAAGATTCGGGTTCACCTTGTTATCTGCATCTCTCTGCATCTTTGGCAAGCTCAGAAGCACATGGACTTGGCGAATTAGAACAACCCTCCTAAGAAAACTGAAAACAGTCTCCTGGGGATGGTGGACGCCCTCCAGGGTGGAAGATGGTGTAGCAGGAATTTGAACGGTAGTGTTTCTGTATATTAAATGAGCTCCCCAACCACCAGGCTAACAAGAACTGACAGATGAGCACAATCTTCCCTTCAGTTTTTTTTTTCCTTCCCAAGTATTTTAAACTTGCTCATTTCATCTGCATGTGGAATAGGAATTTCTTTTGATATTGCAAATAGTTCCATGGGAATGAAATAGAATTTCCCATATGGTTTTAGGGAAATCAATTTGAAACAATGGACTGTCCTTTAGTATTGCTAGAGTTTGTTGGTTGAAAAGGAACAATTTTCCTTTCTGTATCTCCTGATTCCCTCTAAATGAAGTTACAAATATATCTGACTGTATGCCACAACACAGTTCCTTTCTATGCTTCAAGACAGTTGTACAGAATTTACCTGCTTTCTTCCTGTAATCACAAATAAAAGCATTACAACATCTTCATACAAGATCATAGTATTAGGAGTACAGTAGTAGCTTGGCAAATATATTAATCTGGCAAATACACTGCTTCCAGTCCAAGACCACCAACTCCTTTCTTCTGACTTTTTCATGATGACCCAGTGACCTTTGACTATATTAGGTCCAAAGGCCAAGATGCCTTTGGAAAAGCAGTAGTTAGCTACTTGTTCTTCTGCTGCGTGATGACTTAAACATGAAACAGACCGAAGTATTCATTTAAAGGCCTTTTGTAAACAATTTTATATATATTATATATATTATATATACATATATATATATATATGCGTGTTTTTTTTTTTCCTTATAAAGGAAGAGAAACTAGTTTTAGTACTTGTGCATTCAATAGCTCTTCTTCCTCTTTACTAAAATACAATGGAACTATAGTCCCATGTAATGGTCATGCAACCTTTCTGGAGCAAACATATGAAAAAACCCACAGTGTAAGTACAAGAAATAAAAAATACCACAAAAAATGCTAAGTGTTTCATTTCTCAAAGCTGACAACAAATTTTTGGAAAGGAAAATTCAAGGGGAAAAAGAATTCAGCAGGATTCAGTATTCAAAAGAAAGCAAGAGAATGGGAAAGTGATTGGGTTCATGGTTTAATAAGCCCTAACACAAAAACAGGTTGTGTTTAACACAGATTTTTAAAAAGTATATTCAATAGTCTACTAAAACTATGCTACTTAACTTCTAAGAAAAACGAGCGTATGAATTTCAGTAGTCTCTCTGAAGAAAGCAAACATCTAACTTCTCAAGGCGGCCTTGAATATCTTTCATTCTCAGAGACTAAATGGCTTTGGGTTTAAGTAAAACTCTTCACTGCCATGAGAGGTGTCCCATCTTCTTTAAGTAAATCAAAAGACTTAATTTTTTGGAAATCTGAAATAAGCCAGAGCTCCTGTTTGACTGAAACAGATGCCTGAAATGGCGAATGGTTTACTTAGTATTTTATTAGTGTTCTTCCACATTATTTGAACAATAGTAACAAGCCTCATAGAACTATAACATACAAACTGTTTTTGCCAGGGAGATACTTGGGAAAGCAACCCTGGAGTTCAGATTATAAACCACTACAATTTAGAACAAATAAATGAATATGAAAAGCAGTTTATTGGCCATCAAAGCTAACGAGATAAAAATCTGTAAGCAAGCCAAATACCCTTAAAGCATTCAGGCATGAAGCGCCAGCAAATTCTTTAACCAAAAGCCTGTATTCCTAAGTAAACCGCAATATTTGTTATTTTCTACTACTTTCCATGCTATGTGAAACTATTTGCATCTCATCAAGCTTTTCATAGAAGTTATTTACTAGCCAGTGTGGAAAAAACATCTAATTTTAAACATTAACTACATTCAGTGCAAGCCTACCAAGATGCCATTATAGTTAATATTTCTATTACTTCTGTTTGCTACATCAGTCTTTAAGAAAACTTACGTTTCACTCCTCATCATTTCCCTGCTTTTCATTCCCACTACCTATTTAATTTAACTTAGGAATTATTTGAGGATATTTTTGATATAAAGATATTACATCAACAGAAGAAATTATCTGTATGTCTCTGGCTGAATCTGTAACTTTTGCTAACCGAGGGGTCTAGATGACAGTTGTTCACAACCAACTAAACTGCATACTCTAGTTTAAAGCCTCTTTTAGAGAGAGAGAGACATTAGTGTTTCTGTGCAAGTTCAAGACGTTTTAGCAGTATTTCACTGTAGTCTGTGTGACTTAAGGACACTAGCAATATTTGTAAGTAGCTGGAAAAAATCATATAAATTTCCAGGCATACAAGCTGATTTTCAGTGATTCCTTGCATGGCCAAAGTTGTCTATTTTTCCTTATTTCCACTTGAATTAATTGGAGATATCATCTCTACCTGTGAACTTTGGCCTGACAGATATCTTTGGCCTTCTGGATGATTCTTAGTCAGGTTTTATTCATGCATTCTGCCCAGGGCTCGCTCCATGCTGTTTTCCCAAACTGGCAAACTTGGGTACGTTTTCCTCTGGTTTAAAATTGGCGGCACAAGGCAGCTCTCCATGCCTCTGCAAGCAGGGCAGACCAGGAGCACAGGATTAGCTTGGATTTTTTTTTTTTAGCTTGGATAACAGGATTAGCTGCCACAACCTACATCCCTCTTTGTGGTTCTCCTGATGGGCATTTCCTCCCCAGGCTCCGTAAGAACAGTTGCCAATGGAAAATTGTTTGTATCTTGTCCTCTGACTTGCTACAACACACAACTTTTGGAAACACGACTTACGAAAGATGGCAAGACTAAGAATGATCTCCTGAGTTTTTACAGTTTTAACAGTTCCAGCACTCTGATGTTAATTCTAGGCACATTGTATTTTGGAGTGATGTCTTCCCTGAGACATTTCTTATGCCTCAATTATTACCCCTGCGACACGCCCGTAGTATTTTAACACCTGAACTAATGGTTCAAAACAAATTCAGTAACACAAGATGTTTCTCATTTTGAAAAAGAGGGAGAACGGGGTTTCATATGAGCTGACCTCTCTAATCACATGAGACATTCTCAGCTAATTAGGGACACAGGACAAATACCATTAGACATACACCACTGCAAACATCTTAACATGCACAACTTTGCAGGGTAATACTTTACTGACAGTCAGAGCAAAAGGTGACCTCTTCAAAGCTGCCTGAGAAACCTGTGAATAAAAATACAGGATTGACAATGGCTCGTTTGCTAACATTAATCAAATTTGAATCAGGCAAACTTTATTTATTTCAAATGTATTTCCTTCAGTCTAAATACTTCAGGCTGTTTTGCTAAAAAGATGGAATTTCCTTTGTAAAAAAAAAAACTATAATTTTGTCTTCCATTTTTCTCCAAGCAATGGTTAATATTCAGAACAATTATCATGGCAGCCCTTGTAATGAGAGGGCAGAAGAACAGCAAAGAGGAAGCAAGAAAGAGAATTCTGGAGAAGGTTAACAGGCCAAAAGATCACATTTCAAGGAGTTAACTAACCGTGCTGTTGTTGCAATAATGGAATAAAAAAAAGAATTTAGTTCATTTGACATTTGACCATTTACAGTATATATCTTGCAGAGAATGGATTTGTTTGTCATTGTTTCTTATTGACAAACTGGTGACCATAAAATCTTCCTATGCTGTGTTCTCTCCTTCAGTAAGCAGCTGTACATTTTTCAATATGTTCCAAGAACTTGCAGGGAGGGAGTGTTGTTTATTGTCCATTCAAAACCGCATACTCCTGCATGTAGGAGTGTAGGTAGACTTAGCAATGCTTAAAAGAGTATTTTTTCTTTTGGTTTGATTTCAACACCTTTCTTGGGGCCACTCTGCCACCTGCCTACAGCTGAACAGAACTGTGTAATGCAATTAACCTTTGCAAACAAAAGCTCATTAGGTTAAAGATATGCAAAAATATACATAGGCTGAAGGCATCAACCACTGATGATGCTCCTCCATCTGAACCTTGTCAGGAGCACACTCATAAATGTTTTAGTCAACTGAAAGTAAAAACAGCAAGTGAAGGAAGTTCCTCCGGTAATTTGCAGAAGTAAAACCTCGCCTGAGTCATTCATATCGCAACCAACTCTCACAGTCATCAACTCTGACAGCTGCCAGAGTCTTCATCTTTTCAATTTCTGCTAACTGGGTGTTGCTATTCTGTCTCTTTCTAAATGCCTTTATAGATTATTTCACCACATGAAGAAGCATCTTGCCATTCCACTGCCTCTCAAAAAAACAAAAACGTCCTTCATGCTCTGTGGGAGGCAGGACTAACCCAAGTACATGAATGGAGACATTCTCTGTTGGTAAACTAAGGAATAGCTCAATCTCTTAAAGTGAAGAAATATCCTATTTTTATTAACTTTTCTTTTCTTTTGTAACTGCTTAGAAAAATCTTGTATTTTGTTTTCTTTCTTTGACTTTTATTCAAAAAGTTTTCTCATAGGTGTTATACAATATTTGGGAATATGGGTTCCTTGTCACTGAGATTATAGTTCCTGAAACAGCACTGGAAAACAGGGAATTTGGAAACATTCTCTGGCTGTCAAGTGAGAATGAATGCAAAGTGATGAAAAGAGTCCAGGTGTAATTTACATCAAGCTGTAATAATTATATATAGTGAAATATAGTCTACATACAGTGTATATCTCAGCTGAATATCTAACTTCTTTGACAAAAAGTTGACTCAAGGTCAAGTTGCCTTAACAAATAAAGAACTGAGCTGGATAACGATTCAGTGCTCTAGTTCCCTGTTAGCAGTCAGCCTGTGTCTACATGTAGCAGAATTAAGTCTACATGGTAGCAGAATTCCTGAGGAAAAAGTGCCACCACAACATTGATATTTTTGCTAAAAACAGTGATGTAAGACAATTTAGAACTTTGCAAGTAACATTAGTTTGACTTGTTTCTCTGGGCTTCACTGTTTCTGGAGACAAATGAGACAGGGCTGGCCATGTAATGCTCTCTCCAGTTGTATTGTGATTAGTTTTATGTATGGTTGCCACAGTAAGGGCAAATCTTTTGAATTTCTCTTCTAGGCTTTAAATTCATCTTGACAGAATTAATGAGGCAGACTGCTAAACTACCCTTATTCATGTTTACATTGCAAACAAGACTGGACCTTGAGTAGGGCTCCAAAAATGCCACAGACAAAGTAAATAGGAGCCATACATAGAACAGTAGAAAGATATTCCCTCCTCTCCCCCCAGTGTGTCTGCTGGGGAAAAGAAAAAAGTTAACGGGGTGAAGATCATCACACAGTCCAGGAAATTATTATTAGTTTTGGTATAGCATGGCCAAACCTGTTTTTTACTGAAGAAATATTTTGAAATCTAAATGTTATCTAAGTTATCCAAGTCTCTGATTAAATCTACTTACATCTCACTGCTTTTTCCATATCAATCAATGTTCCAGGTTCAGAGACATTTTTACTGTCACTTTTATCATATTTCTAATGTAACCACTATTTATTTCTTTTTCTAGTAGTACATCTGATATTCCCATTTCTAGTTAACACAAAACCAAAGAGCATCTTGTGGCCACTTCCACTTGATACTCAGCTAATTTTATTAAGATGACTCTGCCAACTGATTGTAAATATACAGCTGAGTGGAACAAGTAAAGGAGTTACACTTACCTGAACACCCTACCCTTCCTTTTTCTGTCCAGTGTATGGATTAAAAAAAAAAGGCTATTTTTAAATGATGTATGTACCATGCACATTAGAAGTTTATATCACAAACTGTTTTCTTTAGGGAAGGAGACCACACCAGTCTTCTACAGCCACCGGGGCAGCAGTACAGATGAGTTTATACACACTTACTAATAGTGGTACCCAGGTTTTGCTTTCATTTCCCACCAGGCTATCAAGATGGTACCTGGCTAGTAGTCATTGACAAGGCTTGCAAAGATGGACATGCAGGAAATGATTTTTTTTTTTTTTGAGTGGTGATTGTACTGTTTCATTTGGTAATTGGGCTGCTTTCTAAGAGTACTTCATGGACTTTGACTAATGCATGGTTCTTTCTGTTAGCATGTTTCTCACTGCTCATCACCACTAGCAACGTAAGCTGATTTTTTCAAGCTGTCTTGTTACTTGATGCTGTCTGAGCAGAGGGGACAGCTTAATCTTAGGAGAACCTGATGCAATCTGCTACAACATCAATGACTGAGACAGAAGTCTGGAAAAACAATCTTTAAATATTTTGTGCAGTTTAAGTTATTCTATTAATATCAACCCAGAGCATTAATGCTTGTAATACGTTTGGAAAAAGGGGAAAAGAACTGAAAAAGAGGAGACACTTCTACTTCTGAAGCAGGTCTGTCCGATCTGTCAGAATTGCATCCACTGACAGAATGCAGCCATGTCTCTTTAAAGATCACCAAGCCTGGCAATGGCTTGGCAGCTGTTCGTTATTCATGAAAGACAGCTTGAATGCAAGTAACTTAAGCTCTCACTGAAGCTGCATGACTAAGTGCTTAGTTGATTGAGAAAGTGAACTCATTTCAGAGCTGTTGTTATGGCCACCTGACACAGTTTGAAGTCAAAAACGTTCTTGAATGTTAGCAAGAAGTCTTTCCCTATGACAGAATAAAACCATAAGAGCTGTATATGTTAGGAAAAACTTTAAGCTTTTAAAGTTTTAAGTTTTTAAGCTGGAAAACACAAACCTCAAGAATCAAGCCTATTGAGGCATGTTAATTACTGCACAGCTCAACAGACTTCTGTCTGTGCAAGTTTATCACATTACACAAGGAACTGACATTTAGAAACTGCTTACCAGGCAAATTTCATAATTAATTCCTTTGGTCTAATATGCTGGCCACTTTGTGGTTAAGTTTTCATCTGTTTTAAACTCAGAGGTAGCTGACCCAAACGCTTATCTTTCAGAGAGAGCTTCAGAAGGTATATACTCTCCCAAGTGGCTCACCTTATCTGCTTTGTAATTGTGTTGTGCTTTTGTGAGTGACAGATTATTCTTAGGTTCTGGTTAGGCTTCCTGAGCTGCAGGCTTATCATACAGCAAAACCTATATTTTGCATACGACAGCTGTTTTGTTTGTTTTATGTTCTGATCATGATATCTTTGAAGTGCGTGAATTAGTAGAATATATAAAGTATAAATCTAATCCCAGAAAAAGTTTTGCATGTTACATTAGTATCGGTTCTAAGTACCAATTCAAATATCTTAGCCATAAAGATGCACAATCCTGCAATCCTGTAAAGTTGTGCTAAGTTCCTGAAATACCATTTACCATCTGTAGACTTCTGACTTTCAACTAGGAACACTCATGGCCAAGGCAAAGACCATGGTTGTTTCTTTTCTCCAAACTTTGAGATTAAAACACAGGTTTTAAAAACTAGCAAAATAAACAGCTGCAAACTGGCAAATACTTGATTAACACTATTCACATCTATGCATCCAACTCCCTGTCAGTGGCAATTCAGGCCTTGCCGGTTCTCCACAGATCAGCCATCTATCATGTCCAAAGCATTTTATGAGAGTCCTATGTTAACACCCCCCTGCACACACTTTGGAGTTCAAAAAATGCTCTGTCCCTATTGTCTGACAGGTTATTAGAAAACTACGTGCCACACGTTACTTCCCTCATTGGCTTCTTTTTCAATATGTGCAAGTTTTTCATCTGTTCTCAGGGAGAACAGAGAATTAAAACTCTGCTAAGGAGAACTGCTCCACATGTGAAACATGACTGATTAAGACTGAAACAGAAGAAAAACAACCAAAACAGCTAAGAAGGAAAAAATATATAATAATTATTTTAAAAGTTCGTTTTTTTCCTCTAACCCTAGCCTCACAGCACATAGATTGTATAGCAATAAAATGTAGTAAGTTTTCTATAGTCAAGTATAGTTCAGAATTATGTATGCTGATTTTATGACAATAAGTATACTTTTCCAATTCACAGTTTGAATATTTCCTCTCTGAGCTGTGGGGCATCATAAAGGCCTATTGCATATTGCAAGGGTCTGCTGTATTTCAAGTTTATACCGTACATTCAGTTGTAGGAACGTATGTGTAGGCAAGTGGAAAAGGTGAGGCAAAAGAGAATGAAGTGAGGAAAATGCTTTGACAGTTCTTTAAAAACATCTAAAGCTTAAGCATACTTTTTTTTTTTTTTTTTTAAATAAATAAGATCTATTACATAGCACTCATGGGGATATTTATCTACTAGTTGAGCAGCTGAAACAGCCGTAAGACACTTGGCTTTTTGTGGTCTTTGTCTTTGCAACAGTGAAAAGTAGCAATATTCCTTATGTAATCTCTATGATAAATTTGTTTAGTTACTTAATTCAGGAAAATTAGTACTGTTCTCACCAGTACTTTGTCTATATTCCCTATATTTCCC
Source organism: Cygnus olor (assembly GCF_009769625.2). Classification (NCBI taxonomy): domain Eukaryota; kingdom Metazoa; phylum Chordata; class Aves; order Anseriformes; family Anatidae; genus Cygnus; species Cygnus olor. The sequence goes on along the minus strand of NC_049172.1, from coordinate 36,000,522 downwards.
TGTATTTCTTCGGCAGCTTTTCCCATCAAATCCACTTATGAACTGGGTATGGTAATACTGACACCCACCCAGAAAACTGCATCATCCTGTCTTACCCTGGGAGAATTCAATTTGGCACAGAAACAATTGGATACAAAAACATGAAATACTTATTTGAAGCTAGAGTCACTACTGTAGTAGTAAGTTTATCGATCAGTTCTAACTTTATATAGTCTAGGCCTGCCTTGCACCACTTCATTGGTAAAAATAATCAAGCTCACTGCTTTCACAAGCAAGTGACTCTCTCTAAATTACAGTATTTTTATTTGTAATCATCAACTTTACTATGGACACTATGTTCCTGAAGTCTTTAAACAAAACTGCGTGTTTTCCGGCCTAGCAGAATTCTCCTGTGCTTTCAAAAAGACGTTTTTCTAGTCTACCATCTCCTTGTTATCTCCTTCCCATTCCTTCCTATTTAAGTGATGTTTTGCTTCGAAAACTCCCTTTAAATCCAATTATTTATATTAATCATTCCAACAACCTATTAAAGATATTTTTGTTACAATGCACCCTTTCCTGCAACCAACGTGAAATACTTTAAAAAAAAAAAAAAACAGCTCCCTCTCCAGAACATCACAGCTTCTAGCACCCACTCCACTACTTTTTTACCACACATGAAAGTAACAAAGAGAAAACTTATTAAAAGATAAGCCAATTATTCCATCTCATACAATTATGTTAATCAAATGCATACATTTGTCTGAAAGAGCAGGAGCTAAACCAACAACATTCTGTATCTTTATATGAAGATTAAGCTTGGTGTATGTAAAAATTTCAAATAATTATTGACTAAAAAATGAAATAAAGAGCATTACTGACATATAACATGATGTATACAAAGATATGCGTGTACTTACCTGGCCAGAATTGGATCCAAAATGCTAATTTGCATCTAGTTTTTACTAAATCAGCAAAAAGGACTGTATTTTCAAAATCATATTATCACTTGTAAATAGGTAGGTTTAACAGTAAATTTCCACCTGCTTTAAAGTGATAGCTAGGGAACTGTCTTGCCATCATTATCTCTTTACTTTTACCTTTTTGTCTCCTGTGAACAGGCCGACAGATTGCTCTGTACTGCGTGATGGATGAAAGCTTAGGGTGGAAATCTGAGCCAGTAATCATTCAGGAATGACTGACATTTCTCAGAGCTTCCCTCTAGAAGACTTCATCTCCAGAAAACTTTGTAGGACAATGGCCTCACACAGTAAATCCTAAAAAGAGAAAAAAAGAATACTGTCAGAAATAACTTGCAACATCACATTCATGCAGGTACGTAAGAGCTGGTTGTCATTTAATGTATTCAATATGCATGGCTATTCTCAGAGGGTTCCTCTGGGATTCAAATCACTGGTGTTAAGCTTTTCCTTTCTAGCTGCAGCGTGCCCCTATAAGCATACTTAATGCTTGCTTATAAACAGGATGTAGAAAAAAAATTGAAATCCCTTTGCATTTCCTGTCTCAAGTGGAAGGTTTTGTTAGCAATACATTACAAAAACACTGTGGAAACACAGGCCTTCTACCATTTGAAATCCAGACTACCTTCGCTCCTGCGTGAACCGAGCATTAGTGACAGACTGAACCAAACCTCACATGCACACACGTGGCAAGTGCAGAGAGAAGCTAACTAACTGCTGCACAGACTAACCACAGAACCATGAGTACACAAAGGTGTGCTCTGAGTTCACACAACCCACCAGCAAGAGGAAGCACAGATTTGGAAGCCATGTACACAGGATACTGCACAGGGTCAATAAGCATTGAAGAAACACTTGCGGACCCAGCCATATGCTTTGTGGACACAGCCCAGTGAATTTCCCTTTTGCTGTTATGCATAAAATTCCTCCCTCAGTTTTTCAATAGTTAGGAGGTGTCTGCTTTATTAAGGTAACAACGAATTTTTGGAAGATTCTCTTGAGACAAAGGCAGTGTTTTCATACATATAGTGTCGCAGTTTGGCTCAAGCAATAGTGGTAGAAGAGTCGGTATTAACATCCTCATATTTTCCTTCCTGAGGACTTCTTTTCAGTCTGTTATAGACTGAACAAAGATACCTCTTGCATCTCCTTGACAGCTTGTGATGGTGAATGTAACATGACATATAAATCAGAGGCGTGCTCAGACACCTTCCTCACTAGTAAAATGGAAAGTGTCTTTGAACTGGTGATGACAACTGGAATAACAGATCATGACACATCTTCAGAATGGCAGTTCTCTAAGTAAGGCTCTGCATGACACATGGAAAAGTTAACAGGCTTTTTTTCAAAAAGAGTCACAGTAAGCCTTGAAAGAAAACAAGGTTATTCACCTTTTTGAACAAACATTATTTGTTACATCTTTGGATATATGGATGTATTTTGTGCCTTTTTTATTATTATTATTTGTAATCACACTGGAAATGCCATTCACAAATTTCTTCTAACTGTAGAAAATTAGTAGAAAAACTTCATCCTTTATCATATACATTTGATGTCATTTTCAGATGTAATAAATTAGCTTTAAAACACCTGTTATCTGAAATAAGTGATGACAGGTATTTGTTGATTTCGAGGAATATGGAATAATTTAACTCCTATCTAAATACAGTTCATATAAAAAGTGTCCTTTTATCATTAAATGAATTAGGATTTTTTTTTCCTAGCTTGTACAAGTTCTGCAGCCTGAGTGATGCAGTCCTCAAACATTACTGATTCCTGAAGAGAAATACTACTTAATTGTGATAAACATTTCTGTTCTTTGGCAACAGGCTCTCTACTGCCAGCACTTTTCCTTTGCACAGCACTGGTTCCTTAGATCCCATGTTATGAGCTTGTGATGAATTTCTTTAGTTCATTAGTAATTAATGAAAGGCAAAGAGGAAGGATTACCTTGCTACCTTGCCACACAGGAGCAACCACCCAGGCAGACAAACACACCTCCCATACAGTAATCACACAGCAGCTTTGCTTCCTAGTTTTATATATCTCCTCGCCATTTATCTTTCTGGTTTAGGCCCTTATGCATGCCAAGTGATTCACTTAAAATCATGGCAAATGCTTCAAGGTTTTACACCATTTTAGAAGAGAAAGATGCTCCAGCTGCACGTGAGCAGAGTTTATGGAATAGACTGCATTATGACTAACCAGGAGGTTCAAATGCTGACAGGTACTGACTGCACAGACTGCTTGAAAATGAAGTGCTTTTTCCATTGTACTCTTTCTTGCATATCTGTAATCTCTTTTCTGGCTAAATTCACTTCCTCTCCCATACTGTTGTTACTGCCAGGCTCTTACGGCCTGAAATGTATCACATTCATCAAGTCACAAACTTCATTTGGACCTGCCCTAAGGGACCTGACTCAGGAACCCGCAATAGCTTTGCTGTTACCGTCTTGACTTCGTTCCTCCTTGTCAATGGGAATGTCTGATAAGAAAAACTCCCTTCAAAATGTCCATGTAATTGGATAGGAAACGCTTTTCCGCTCTAACAAATGTTAGAGTCTAAAACAGTATTTCCCTTTCTCAGTTGGGGAATTCATTGCTACTTAACAGCGACTAAGGAACACAAACACAATGAATATCGCTTATCAAAAATGATTACATGAACTGAAAACCAAATTACTGCAATTTAAAGCCTAAATACAATTCAAAGTAGTAAATAATCCTATTAGGATTATTATCCCATCTAAAACGACATTCTCTGAAGCACACTAAGACTATTTAAAAATGTATACACTGCAAACCATCAAATCCCTAGGCAACAAAACATCTCTTTGGAGGTCCTTCCTTTCTACAGTGTCTAGTAAGACTAGCCAGTTTAAATGCTGCTTCTCTGTCTTTGTATTTACACAGCCCACCTCATCTGGGGACACGGCAACCCACTCAGGGAGAACAGGGCAGCCTCTTTCTTCAGTTACCAGGAGCTGGTAGGAAACTTGTCAGGAGTGAATCTTTTGTCTGCAGCTAATGCACAGCACTGGGTGTTCTGACACGAAGGGACAGACATGCGTGAGATTAATAATTCATCCACAGCAGGGCTTCCTAGCAGAAAACGAGTTTTGCAAGCTATTATTTATCCCCAGCCTCCAGATACTGCTTGTTGAAGTGGTGATTTTTGCAGTTTAAGTCTCTGTAGCACCCTGGATGCAATAGCAGATATGCAAAGGGGTATCTAAACTTCCATTTTACTCCAAGGAACACCATAACGAGAACCTAGTGGGCAAGTTATAGATGATCTGGACTTTGGGTGGTAGCCAGTCGTAGGCTTGTACTTGTCTGATAGGCTAAAAAAAGCACAGAAAACCTAAACTTTTTCAAATTATTCGTAACAAAATGCCTTTTTTGAAACCTCATGGGAAACTTTAAGAATATGTTCATAGGATTTCAAGAAAGATGAGTGTTCTAATTTGTTTTTGCTTCAGGCTTAGGCTGGGCTTGGTGTGGTCTATTGATAGATGCTTCCAACTGGGTTTTCAAGTTTGCATTTTGCTTGCTTAAGACTTTTTGTAATAGCTGTTGTTTTGATGACTGTGGTACACTGCCTAGCACCACACATTTCTCTGATCTAAAAATACATAAACTTAGAGCAGCAACATAGTCTTACAGCTCATTCCTCAAAAGACAGCCTGCAAAGCACACCCCGGTAATCTGCAACTGAAAAAACAGCTCTGGCTCTTTCCTTTTTCCCACTGATTAGCAAAAGAAGATGAAAATGCAAAAATCTAACAAGTTTTGAAGCAAGCAGCTCAGGTATTTAAAGCTAAAACTTGTACTGATTTCTGGGACAAGGAGCACAAAGTGAAAGCAGCAAATACGCCACACTGTGTGTGCATCCCTCTGTACCACACTTCCACCATCTCATTACAGAGATGGAGCATTTCCATGCGAGTCCTACCGACTCTTTGCAACCCTTCAACAAGTAGTCTCACCACAGAGCTGAAAGCTACTTTGTCTCAGGATAGAAGGACAGGTGAGAAGGTGACTAACTTCACTAGCTCATTTCATGGCTCCTTTACCATACTTGCCTCCTTATCCACTTGAACACAAACCATGAATAAAGCTCAGAACTATTTTCTGGCTTAGCTAGAGTTGTCTCAACTGTATTTGGCTTGTCCTGTCCTGAATTCCCCCCTAGCCCTACACCATTATTCTTCAATGGACTTTTGCCAGGGAATTTAGCTCATGGGGACTAACAACATCCAACCATGCGCAAGCCACAGGGCGCGGTAGCGTGCAACCCCAGTCCAGTCCCACGGCAAGTGCGGAGTCAGGAAGGATGAAGTCTCAGAACTGCTACAGCTGTACCAACTAGACAGGGATCTCCATTCAGGAGGTTTTCTCGTCTCTCTGCAAGAGAGAGAGAGAGAGAGAGAGAGAGAAAGAAGAAAACTTTGCCATTGAATTCCCTGTGGGATCTGCTATGAATGGGAATTAACAAGGCTTTCTACACTGCAAGAAATATTTCCCGTTCTTGGAAAGCGTGAAGGTTAGACATAGTGGCTGCCTGTTTTGAAGCTGTTTGCCTGACTGCTGTTTAGAAGAATGTGTTTTTTAGCTTGGACAAGATAAGTGTTCTACGTATGCACGATAACCACGTTACCTATATAGCAAAATAAGAATGTAGGCCTGAAGGCAGTTTTATTCTTGCAAAAATTATTTTTTACTGCTTGCTACAGCACAGCCATCAGCAGTGGATGCTTTCTTAGTATATAACACAACCTCTGTGCTTGAAGATCCCTCTATTAATTTTCTGTTTTTAGAGGACAGCAGTGTTTTATTCTGTCTCCTACAATACAGATTTCTATTCATCTGAAGAACAGTTTAACTTTATTATTACTCAGACTCTCCTGTGCACTTTAATTCACTGTAACATCCTGTGTGCTCCTTCACTGGTAGCAGTTACACAAGTCCATTACTTCATTTTACCTCTCAATAGGTGCAAATACAGATTGATTACTGCTACCAATCCGATGCACAAAGTTGTTAAATGACTTACTGTTACAACAACCTCAGTAAACATTGCCAATGTTTTCCAAAGCAAATACTTTTGCCCAAGGTCTATGAAGAGACAGTTAAAACCAGGCCAAGCTGATACTTCACAACCTGGTCTGGATTTGGTTCCTTTTCTTTACCTGTGATCGGACAGATCCATTTCATATTCCAGTGACTTCACATTGCTATCACAAGATTCTCTGTGCTTGCTCTTCCTACTCCCTTCAGGTTTAAGCACAGTAGAGATTTTTCTTCATTTCCCTTTAAGAAGCTTCTGACAGTTGTAACAAACACCTGGAGGACATCCAATGTTACAGAAAACAGGAAAACACCTACCTACCCTTTTGGTAAATCACCTGTAAAGCCAAATGTTTGTCTGCATGAGAGCTTTGCTATGCTAACAGTAAAATTCCAAGTTTTATGCTCAACTCTTGAGCTTTGAAATTCCTCCTACCAAGTGTATTTCATCCCTTCCCACATCCTATAGGTCGGAAGTACCGTTTCCATGTGCCCAGGCAACAGACTTGGATCAAATGCTCAGCTGCTTAACCTCTGCTCTGCTCCGTAAGCAGTTCTGCCCAAGAAAGCATCCAGCACAACAGACATTTCCAACAGCACTTGCCCTAAAGCACGTTCAGTGGCACTTCAACTGAGAAACCTTTGGGGAGCAAGGAAGAGGCTTGTTAAAAACTTACTGACAATTTAACAGAACTTGTAAGTGATCTTATAGGGAGCAGAACATCAGACTTTTGTAAAGTGGCTCAAGAAGGGGGCATTGTACTGAGTGGTGGTGAACATTCACCTTTACTGGAAATGCAGTTTTCACAGCAGTTTCTAACACTTCCTCTGGGATTTCCAGCTTCAATAGCTGTCTACATTTTGGACTTCCAAGCTCTACAGAGTAAAACCCATTTTATCAGCACTGAAGGTCTGACAACACTGCTGTTATCTCCTAAGACCGACAGATGTTTTTACTTCACCACCTTTTGAAGCTTATGCTACCAACTTCGATTCTTGATTAATGAAGGTGACTTGAGAAAAACTACAGAATAGGAACATGGAGTTGTGTCACACCCTTTTTATTTCCTCCCTAAGAGTGCATCTGTAAAACTTCACACTCCACAGTGCACGTCGAAGTGACACACGAATGACTGAGCAAGTATTTGAACTGTCATCTCCTGTACGTGGTGTCACATCGGTCTCGGGTCAGATCCCAGAACACTTGCCTGCGTACTGATCCGTAAGCCTATAGCTGCAGGGGTAGGAAAAGCAAGTCATGTGAAAATCTGCAGGACTGGACATTCCAACAGCACATCACAGTGTGTTCATCACTTATTCTAAGAGCTCAGTAAGTACAGAAATTGCCATCCACTTTCTCCCTAAGCAGACAAACCATTTCAGGCCAGGTCCAACAAACACCAGTTATTACAGATCGAGAAGTGGTACGGTAGGGAAAAGGGTCAGACACTCTTCTGCTTCGATTCTGCTTGGCTTAACTGGGAGAGGAAGATTTGAGTCTGAATGACCCCCACTGATGGGCTTGGACTCCAGCACAGAGGTCCCTCAGGTCTCATGGGGCTTTGTGAATGTACCACCAAGCTGCAGACATGAACGAGGCGTTCTCACCTAGGGGAGCTGCGAAGCCTTTGCCAGGTTCTTGGCCCTGAAGTGGTGATACTGAGCTCCTTTTCTTTTCACTTCAAATCACCCATTTCTACAAATGTAATAATTCTACTAAAAGCTTGAGGATGTTTTAAAGAAATATTTTCTTTTGGCTTTGAGCTCACGTTGGTTTGTATCAGAAATGACTTGAAGGTTCTGCCTGAAGCTAAGGGGTTCCCTTCCTCCAAAAGGGAGTTACATAATCCAAGATCTTGTCTGTTCCCATGCTATCTTCCTCACCCTCTTGCTTTTGCAAAACATGTGTTCTCCAGCTTATCTCAAGGAGAAAAATCACATTTTTCTCTTAGTTGTACAAGCCAGCAAGTCAGTGCTCTGCATCTTCCCTGACCACCATGAAAGAAGAAAGATCTCTGGCATCCTGTTAGGAACACCCAGAATTATGATGTTCCCAATGGTTCATACAGTAATATATATAGCAGAGTTTCGTTTGTTACTTTTCTGGCGTACAGTCATTCTGTGTTGGCTGGCTCTGAAGTACTTAGCAATTGTTCATTGCTTATGTGGAAATATTTCTTGGATTAGAATTCAGTCTCTGTGCAGCTTATTTGTTAAACTATGCAGTAACAGAAATGTTATTTTGCCCTTAATCACTGTTAACAGAAACACAACCATGACCGAACTATCTTGGATATACATGTGATATTCAATATCATGTATAACAAAAAGCACTGTATTAAAAATTTCTATTGAGTGTCAATGGTTTTAGTTACAACCTATAAAATTACACATAATGAATCCCATAACATTTCACTTACTAGCATTTCTGACTATAACAAATGCTGAATTGGGAACTGCAGAAGGAGTACCACATTAATTCTCATAATAAAAGGGTTCATTGTAGTCATTCTACATAATCCTACATAACTCACAGTTTCCAAGTTTGCAATCCTTTGATGCTTATTTGGCTACAAAAAGAAAGCCACGTCTCCAAATAATGAAGGAAAAGAAGGTTGTCCTGAATCATTTACAGTCTGAGAATATTTGCTTCTCTCATTGCTCACAGCTAGGTTTATAAAGGACCAAAAAGATTTTTTTGCAAGACAAGCCTAGTGTACAGGCTTAGTTCTGATTTGTAGCACAACTAGTCACCATAAAGAAGGTATTATCTTTGTGAAGCAAGTGCACGCAGTAATTAAAAAGCAGATCACAAACTATTTAATAAAACAGAGAGAGGAAGTGGACAGCTGTTTCAATATCGAAACAAATTCTGTTACATGTACACTCTGAATTTCAGCCAGAAAGCTTGAATTCATCTGGAAGCTGAGATCTGTTGACTGAAGCCTTCCATTTCTTCTTGCTCTTTTCCATTCAATCTGGAAATCAGCAGCCACCCCAACTGCTATTAATGACTGTACCTGTTTTCCTCCATGACACCATGCCTACCTGTCAAACTGGAGGACTAAGACCCAACAGAGTAAAATAGATTAAAAGAAATTTGTAGCTTAGTTCTCTGTTATAATTTCTCTCCATGGAAACAAAATTTTGCTCCTACTAAGACCTGAGGTGAGTGTCACAGTACAGAGAAATTGAGAGGAATCCCACAAAATAATATTTGATCAATCTTCACTGTATTTTTGCATTTTCAAAGCAAATTCAGGGCAACACAGCAGAACGCATAGGCAGCTAAGCTCAGCATATCAAACACCACTGAAAGGGCATTTGGATCCCCCACAAAAGAACAGAAGAGACAGTGGCAAAATAAGAATGTGCAATTAGTCCTGCTTATGATAGATTAGCATCCATGCAGCTGAATTGAAAACAAGACTGACACACGGACAAAGATAAGACACCTGATTCAAAGGAATTCCGACCTATTTTAGGCCTCGTTTAAGTGAAAGCTGGTTATATTTCCCAATCAGACCCCAGGATTAGGGGTATGTTATACCTGAATTGATAGCCTTGGGAAATATGTAAGCAGACTGTCAGCAGACTTGGGGTTACACCAAGACTAAGGAAATCTGTCCCTTCTGACCTAGGGAAGGGAACAGAGCTTCTGCTAAGCTAAAGGTAATGCGAACTTGGTTAAGAAAATTCACGTGGGATCCTGTTGAGAACATGAGTTTCTTTTGGTAAAAAGACATCTTTACCTAGAATGTGATTTTTTTTTGGAATCACGGATGAAAAGTATGCTCGCCAAGGACAAAAGCATTGGACTTAAGGGCTCATGAAAAGCTGGAGATCCAGTCTGAGCCTAGCACCAGGGTCTGTGTGAAGAGAATAGAAAGTGTTTCCAAAGGAGCATATGTGACCATCTGAAGTCCAGTTTTATATACAGGGAACAGAGAGCACTTTGAATCTGGGGGAAGATTCATAGAATGGTTTGGGTTGGAAGGGACCTTAAAGACCATCCAGTTCCAACCCCTTGCCATGGGCAGGGACACCTCCCACCAGACCAGGTTGCTCAAAGCCCCATCCAGCCTGGCCTTGAACACCTCCAGGGATGGAGCATCCATAGCTTCTGGGCAACCTGTGCCAGTGCCTCACCACCTTCTGAGTGAAGAATTTCCTCCTAGCCTCTACCCTGCAAGATCACATAGAAGAGACGCACCCTTGTCCAGAACAATGACTAACCTAGTAATGTACTCTGTTTTGGATCTGGGTTATGCCTTTTTATATCTCTTAGGTATTGTACTTACACATCCCATTTCCTGGACAAACACTGAAACAGTTAAGAAAAGGTAAGGATGGACACCAGCACCATCAATTTCACTTTGGTTTAAGAGAAGGTCTTCGTGCACATATTCTGTGGGGACTTGATCCTACCTCAAGGTGTTGAGCGTACACTAAACACATCTACCAGACTGAACAGGTAAGGAATTTTAAACCAGTGCATGTTAACTCCGGGTATCCTCGTTAAATTTACAACTCAACTAATTACAGTCTTGCTGCTTCCCCTTTGAGCTACCTACACTGGAGATTCAAATTTGTACTCTGCTGACCTCATGGAAACTGGTATTTTACGTCTAAAGCAACAGCAGATTTCTGTTTTAGAACACACTCTTGAGGTACCTTGTAGATGCCTATTTAGATTCCAAGAGCAAACAATGTACCCAGACATCAGAGTAACTGCATGAGGCTTTACCAAGCCCTTAGAAGACAGGCCAGCCTGTATAACCAGAACGTGAAGTATCTGCAGCACACTAGGCTCACAGAAGTGGAGTCTGTCTATGTTAGCTAAAGTGGTGCGTAATCTCGAGTGATCTGGGGTCAAGCCTAGATCTAAGAGACTCTCTGTGGCTGCAAGCAAGCCTTACCTCACACCGAAATCTCTCTAAACAAGGTGATGGGCTGCAATGCTGTAAAGAAACACTGGAGTCTGTAGAAAGCAGCAGCACTGTGACTTCAGTGCTGCGTAGTCTCAGCTGCTGTGGTGGTGTGCACTGCCATGCAGAGGTGGTTAAGATTAGTTTGGCATAGCTGTGTGTTGTATCAGTTTCCTGCTGGATACAGATCCTTGAGGTCCTACACTAATATGCCAACCAAAACCAACAGGAGAATGGAAACATGAAAAATAAGCTCTTGACCTCTGCTTTGCAGTCACCGAGCTATAAAGAAAAAGGAATCGTCCTCTGCTTTTAACGGTGATAATTGCTACCGAAAACCCTGTGCATTAACAGTACATAAAGCGCTACCTGGAAAATCTGCTGTGTGTTTTCATTGCTTACTTGATAGCTCTCAAAATATTCTGACTTGGCACAGGGTAGAAAAATCACAATCAGACAAATGGTTTCTAAAAAAAAAAACACACAAAACCAGCTTGATTTATGACAAATTCTGTTTAATTCTGTTTATAGAGAATCCTGCTGCTGGGAGAAACTGCTCTTGGCACTGACATGTTAACATAACACTACCAAGGGTGAAAATGAACCATCAACATCACAGCTATGAGAACGTGTAAGTAGTATTGGCTGCTAAGTTTTTATGTAGATGTGCATATTATTATACCACAACTACTCACAGTGGTGCAAAATATTTGTAGGAACAGTTAACATTCCAGCTGAGAAATTTATCTCAACCTCTTTACATAAATAATACAAGTGTCTTGTTTCTTGCGACTATTTCTTCCTGTTAATTACTGGGACAAAGCACATTGAATGTAGCATATTTTAAAACCTGGAGAATGCAACAGACCGTAAGACTTCTATTGCTTACTAAGAAGAAACAGTCTGCTTTTTAAAGTGTTTTAAGGTATAAGGTGATTATGGATTTCACAGTTTATGTGGGTATTGGACTGCAACTACTCTGGTATACACAAAGGATAGGCACAGTGGAACAAGTTTATCCATCTCTCTAGCCTAGGCTTATTATTTAGTAAGACTATAAAAGGAGAAATGAAGAAAGTGCTTAGCCCTGCAGTAGTCAGCACAAACATTAAGTGATTTTTTTTTCCTTCTGAATCTTTTTCAGTGGTTTCTAAAATTCCCCAGTACTGTCTACATTACTTTGTCCTTTGCTGACAGGCTTGTTATGTTACAGTATTGCAGCCCCAGTCACTGAAATATAGTTTTAAGAAATTGGATCACATCTCAGGATCATACAAGACTGCAAACATTTGCAGGACAACAGGGTGTCTCATGTTAAGTTAAATACAGTTATAAGCACATACTGACAATGTTTTCCTTGGATTTCATGCTTTTCTCCTGCTTTCTATTCTCAGACCATGAGCTACAGAAGGTAACTCTGTTTTTTTCTCATTACAAAGCATTAGATGCTTTTGTTTTTGCATCCCCAGGTACAAGTCTCGACCCTGCAAAAGCGATGATAGACCTTCATCAGCTGGAAATACATCTTACCGTTTGTCGGTAGAGATATGCAGTTGTAAGCACTACGATTTCAGTGACTTCACATGACTATTGTATGGTGATAGAGTAAGATATGAAGTGTGATCATGATACATGTTACAGTTTGGTCTTGGAAGGAAACAGATGAGAAAGGGGAACACTCAGCTGCTTAAGTTCCCTTATATTATGGCTACTATTACCACTAATAGTTTTTTTTCCATAGCTTTCTCAGCTACTTCTCAGACATTTGATGTCTATCAAAACAACCTATGTCAGCTGGAACAAAAAACATCTGTTCCTTCTTACTTGAGATCCATGTTATTACAGTCCTTCTAGTTCCTTCTAAGTGCAGAAATGCTCATCCAAATAATCTGCAAATGGAAGCATGCTCATTTATGGCACATGAGCTATATTACAAATATGTTGAACCAGATGAGAAGAACTATAAGATAGGTGGGACATGCTACATTTCACAAAAATCTTATGGATACTTGCCATCAAAGGCAATATCCACACCATTCCTGGAGGAAAAGAAAAGGTATTTTTTAATATATGAGGTCTAAGCATGTGAGGCACATGCCTGTATGTTTACTGTCACACTAATGTCACATCCAGCCTTTCCAAAACCCAGTTTGTGGAAATTCTTCTGGGCTAACAAGGACTGACAGTAATTGTAGTAGTCAACACTGCCCCCCAGTGTGGGTTGTTTCAACTCCATTCTGCAATGGCTTCCTTTTTCGGGGTTAACAAATGTATTTGGAAAGCGCTGTTGAGTACGTCATTCCACGACTTAATTTAACTTAACTTTCTTTTAAGGAAGTAATTTTAAAAGCTAGTGTTTATCAACCTTTACTCCTCTCCACAAAGAACTACTACACAAATATAAAAAAGGAAATGTGTAAATATAGAAATACTGGTTTTAGCACTTACATTTGCTGTGTGTTGTATTATTTTGTTTTTATACAAGTTCCACAGGTCTGGTGGATCAGACACACAGATGATGTGTGATGCAGCATGGATTCATCTTCTGTAAATATGTTTCTGTATGTTTTATCTATAAGCAAATCTGATAATGCTTACAGAAGCCTATCAAAGAGCCGGCAAAACATATGCATTTAACGACATGCCTATCTCCTCAGTGAATGCCATTAACCTGTTTACAAGGAGGACGTTCAATTGCATATAAAGACTTAATCGAAAATTCACTGACATCAACAGGAGACTCCTCAGTGGAATTTGGGAGAGATGAAAGACTTGGTACTTTCATATACTGAGGACTCCAACTATGATCTTATAGCAAACCATGCTTGACACAGCGTCAAACTGTTCAGAAGCAGTTCTGCTGAAATCAGAAGTCTTCAGAACATGCAACCAACCTGCAACCAACCGTCCCACCCACAGCCTCTAAATCATCCTGCTACACTAGCATCCCTGTGCCGTCAGGCTATGGACCTCCCCAGGAAAAAAAAACAAAACAAAAGCTAGTTAGCATTATCCCAACAGGGCACACAAAAAAACTGAGTTTAGCAATAGGCAGAAACATTTAGCAAGAACCTTGGCAGATCTTTAAGTGATAGTAAAGAGAATCAAAGCCAATGTCCCAGCAGATTTCTGATAGCCCACATAACATGAAGAAGAATAAAACTCTTTCAAATCAACAACCTGCTCCACAAGCATTAGGTGATGTTAGACTCTCTCTAATTCATCTCATAGTCTACACACCTGATGCATACACAAACATCTCAATATAATTTAGAGGTAAGCAGGGTCCTTGTTGGTAGTGTTCGTGTACTGAAGAAAAAGAACTAACTTCTCTCCAAGGAGCAACAGGGCAAAGCAGCCCTGCTTAGTTTCATCTTGTTAAAAGGAGCATCTCAGTGCCCAATGCTAATAAATTTGCTGCCTCCTTCCTGCACCATATTATCCTACAAAAATTGGAATAGAAGTGATTGAAGAGATAGAGAGGACGCTTGGATTTTCAGATATTCATCACAAGAGGACTCTCTTACAATGGAAAAAAAAAAGTTACGGATTTTGCACGCAGAAGTTGAAACATTCAAGAGAGAAGAGTGACTACTTGCATTTCCTGACTACTAACACTGTTGTGGTCACTTTCTCCTGTAAAAATTTGAAACTTGCAGTTATTTGTCACTATTTTAAAGAATATACTACCAGAATGCACAGCAAAATATCCTGATGTAGCAGTAGTCACTCATACAAGTAGTAGTAGTCTCTCATACAAGACAGGCGAAGTGCCTTGCCAATACCTATCACCTTTTGCACACATTAGCAATGCTACTTAAAAACTTGTCAGCTAGGCTTAAGACAGAACAGGGATAAACGTTAGTTAACTACCTTGCAAAATGCAGGAGCCTCAGGAATACTTGCTTTTATTATTGAACCTTTTTTCTATTACTCATTTAGAATACACTATTGAATTTCAATCCTGAATTGCATGAAAAAATTGCATTCATGCAACACTAAGCATGCTCAAGTACTTCCATTCAACAAGTTCCAGAAAGGTTAATTTAGCCACATAATTTCCATATTTATATTAACATATTGAACAATTACTGGAGCATGCATTTAGTAAGGAAAGGAAGGGGTTCCCAAGTAGTTTATCTGCTCACAATTGAAGGACAGTTTCCACACACTTGGGATTCTTCATCATTTAAGATAGCCCGTATGTGTCTGCAAGATTTTAGTATTCTTACAATTGCAGAAAGTACTGTAGAGAATAATTTCTATAGTCCAAAAATCTATATAGATCTGTGCATGAACACATACCTCAAAGATCTTTTCTTCAAATTAAGACACTTCCCACAATCATTAAATGAAATGGTAGTGTGAAGGAAACGGTTAGCACCAAGAGCACTGTGGTTCAGATACAAGCTATAGCATATTAATCCAGTATAAAATTCAACTGGAGCTTGCTAAAAATTCCTCTGATATTAGTAGAGCATCAGTTACAGTACACGTGCTGTAGTATAAGCGTTACAGAAATGCAATGCCTCACTGGTCTAGGAGAAGTAAGTAGTATGGTTTTGACCTGCATGTATATAGTTGGAAATTCATAATGAAACTGTGTGTGTGGTGAGGGGACAATGGGACAGAAGGTGCTCCTATTCTCTACGTAAACAGACCGTAGAAAAGAAGGCTGAAAAGCACATTAAAGTTAAGAAGTAGGTAGGCCACGATTTCATCTTCAATTTTCATGAGGAAAAAAAAAACAAATGGTCACAATAGTTTTGCAACATTATAAAACAACTGTTTTGTGAAAACATAGCTATGCTTTGCCACCCAGCTGTAAAGTAGCCATGTCACCAAACATCCTCCTTTCCCATGCAGTGCAATCCCCTCCATGTCGGTACACACTGTTACCCCGAGTCCCCTGGTTTGGTTTGTATTGCATCTGATCTTTGAGTAAATAAATGCTGATGGAATCGCTGCTCAGCTTGACTTCTCCTCACCCCCTGGTGGCACCAGCAGTTGTTCCCAGCCTTTCTGTTGCCAGCAACACGGGAGGTTTCATGCCAGGCAATGGCAACTGCTAGTGTCAAGGGTCAGCTCCACGGCCTCTTGTCTTTGTCAGCAGCTCTCACAGCTGGCTGGCATCAATTTATTCTATTCTTTCAGGAGTTTACAGTCAGCTTGAGACTTTCTTCTTCACAAAGTTTGCTTCCCCCTGCAACCCTAGTAACCTTTACTTGAAATAATTTGTATTGCCAAATTCTGAGGTAGTTTAGCTGCCCCTCCAGGCATCAATTCAGTTTCTGTGTCCTTTCAACAACCTTGCGTATGTATATGCAGTTGTCAGCTGCCATCAAGTGGCAGAACACGTTTCACAGTTTTCTGTTCTGCACTGACACAGCCCCAGTATCGACCCCCAGGGTACACCACTAATGACTGGCCTCCAGCTGGACTTCACACTGCTGATCACAACCCTTTGAGGCTGGCAGTTCAGACTGTTTTCAAACCACCTCCCAGTCCATTTATTTAGCCTGTTCTTCATCAGCTTGTCTACAAGGATGTTATGGGAGACAGTCTCAGCAGCCTTGCTAAAGCTGAGGTAAACACCCACTGCTCTCATCTCCTCCTCCAAGTCAGCGATTGCATTGGAGAAGGCTATCAGGTTGGTGAAAGATGACTTCCCCTTCAGTGCATGCTAACTGCTCCCAATCACCACCTTGTCCTGTACATGTTTGGACATTGCTTCAAGGATTAGTTGCTCCATCAAGTCCTCAAGGTGAGGGTGACGAACCTGTAGTTTCCCAGATTCTCCTTGCTCTTCTTGATGATAGGAGTGACATTGCTTTCTTCCTCAGGAATCTCCAAGAACCACCAGGACTGCTCAAAGACTACTGAGAACTGATTCCCAGTCTCTCCTCACACTACATGAGGAATATCTCTGTTCTAGATTTATTAGTTGTAGGCTCCTCATTCCTCATTTTTAAGGAAACTACAACAGCAGTGTAGAAAGCAATCTATATTTTTAAATTTTCAGGGATTAAACTTTTTCACTGCAGCACCAATGGAATAAACGCTAATTTACAGATTATTAGTCCCTAGATGCTAACGACAAGTCACTCAATAACATAAGGCAATCAAACTTATATCACTCCATCTGCTGGAGGCAAAAGCTGAATGTTTACTTGAACATTGGCCATGAAACAGAAACATTTTGCCATTGTTTTGCATGCTCACTAAGAAAAGGACCTGAAGGAAAAAGTGCTGGGTTTGTATTTGATCATTCTCCAGAGGCATTTCTTGACTTGAATTCAGACCAATTCTCCAATCACTATCTTCTAACGCAATCTCATTGCCCCAAGTCATTTCACTGGATAGCTAGAAACCTCCAGAAAAGGAGAAATTCACAGACACTCATGAGTGATGGAAAAGCTACCTCCCATTGGATAATGTTGTAACAGTTTTAGTGAAACTGGTGTTGTGGTATGGGATAGCTCTTACACAGAATAATTCCCTCTGTAAAAAGTAAAATTTGAATTCGTAAGTACTTTGGGCCTCCATTTTTCCCCCATGAAATTCTAAATCCTCAAGGTGACAAATCATTTTTACCTTCAGTTATTGTAAGTAAAAACTCTGAAGTCCTATTACGGTTTTCCATGGCTCAGGCTACATACAAAAAAGTGGGAGAGCTTCATTCCCCGGAATGAGCCCGGGGGGAGTGAGTTTATAGCAAAAGTAGGAGAAACATTGTACTACAGACCCAGTCAGAGCCCTCAAGTAGACTGTTCTCCCCTTTGAAATATTTTTTTCTTTCCTCCCACTTCAGTCTATCTTTGCATAATCTCTTTATTTTGTTCAAGTGAAGCAGGAAGAAGTTCTCCCTCTTTTTTTTTTTTTTTCTTAAATTGAGAAGAACTGCTGGTACTCAGTCTCTGATGGGAAAAAAAACACAGACTGCGGCACAGTCCCGGCTCACATCTCCCACATTATTCACTCTGATGCAGTAAGAAGCCAATGTGCACTAATTGCTGTGATCTCTCCATTTGGCTTTTAACTTAAATAGCCATCTGCAGGAGAATCTCAGCCACTTTCAGCAGACAGAAGCACTTGAAAACAGCAGCCCCCTAACATTATTTAATTTTTACAACTCTGAGGTCACGAAAGAGACCACTAACTGTTTCAATGAAACTCCATAGGATAGGCTTGGCTGGATGATTTGTTTCTGCTTTAGGACTTAATTTGAACAATATGGACTTTTCCCCATTAGCATAAAATAAATCAGCACATTGCACTAGTTTCCCACGCATCACTTTCAACAGTCTGCCAACATTAGGATCATGTGGACAGTTGACAAGCACTCAAACTACTTACATGTATTGGAGTCCACTGGTCACACCAGCTCTTGGTTTTGATCATCTTTCTTTAAGTTGTATATCATTGTTACTTACTTTCCACAGTCACCAGGTTTAACATACACACATGCACTGTAATTCAGCCACAAAGCATTTTTAGACAGTCATAAATTCTAATCAGGTAGCATGGATTTGAACAACGTAAGACATTTTCCCTTAGTAAGGGAGTTATTTCAGACACACCACAGCCCTACTTTCAGGATTTCAAGGAGATTAAGTATCAGAATTCATATTTTCCTTCACCAGCTCTCCATATTCATGTCAGCACGTAAAATGCTATTGTATACATAAATAATTTTGTTCCATAAGTCTGAGATAAGTTTGAGTTTTATTGAAGCAAAGACCAGTTATTTCAGTTCACCTTCAAAATAACATGGGACAAAAGAAATAAACCAAGTTAATAATCGTAAAACATTGAGCTATGTGGAAAAACAAGGGTGTTGGGTCCAAGAAAAACTTCCAGGGTTCTTCTCCACGCCACCCCAACCCACCTTATTGTACCATATCATATGAGGCATCACAAGCTGACAGGAAAATGCACTACATTTATGCGAAAAACACAAAGTGAGCATGTACTTGGTGCCCTCACCCCTTACTGGCTGTACCACCCTGTGCCCTTACCAGTAAGGAGACAAACAAGGCTGCACACAAACTCACCTTGCAGATGGCAGGTTAGCTCTCTGTGCTTTCACTGAGGTGGCCTCAGCCCTGCAGCCCGCGTGGCGTGACACAACATGGCTGCTGCCATGCTGGTGGGCCAAGGCTGCCCCCAGACCCGCTCCCAGCAGCCCCAAGGTGTTCCCATCCCTTCCCTACAGCCACATGCCACCTTGAGCTTTCTGTCGTGGCCGTACAACTCAGCCCTCACCCTCAGGAGGATGAGCAGCATCAAGTCTGCCTTGCCCTGCCTTGCCCCTGTAATGGCGGCCCACCTGCCTCCCCGTGTAATGGCGGCCCTATTGTCTCACCCTGCAGGGGCTGCTAAACTGTCTGCCTGATCCCCACCCTCCTTCCCTGCTACCTCAGCCAATTCATGGTGTGTTTTTACTCCTTTTCCACCCAAAACAATGGAAGCAGTGGCTCACCTCATGCCATGGGATGTGGCAGCAAGCTCTTCAAAAGGCCAAGTGGCTGCTCTGTGGCAGGGTGCCAGGTGGTGCGAGTCACACTGATTGCTGAGGGGGCTGGCTCCTCAGGGGAGGACAGCAGCAGCCTCTTTACCTTTTTTTAAACTAACACCAGGGATAGCCCATGCAAGATAACATGCTTTCTTATCTATGCTAATAAATATGGTGCTGTGTAATTTGTTGTACATCTCCACTCCAACAAGTTGTTCAAAAAAGTCTTAAAAATAATAATACAAAAAAGGTTATTCCAAAATCTTCTATTGCTCTTATGACTATTACATTTGTGATCCTGTATCTGATACTGAGAAGCAGGTGGGCAGTGCCACCAGGTGTGCCTCATTAACCAGTACACGTTTTCTGGGGCCAGAGCCAGAGGTCACAGGTACTGTAACTGGTGTGTAACTGGTGTGATGCCCCAGTGACTGGCCTGTAATGGACAGAGGTGACACCCTTGCTGGAGCTGGGTCTTGGGGTGTAGGGCTTGATATACCTCATGTACAAAAAACTGAAATCTGAATAAGTAAATGCCATTTTTGTTTTATGAGTTCGGATACTACTTAAAAATATCCATGGTTTCTGGATTTTCTTTTTGTGAAGAGGGTATGTCCTCAACTATTGATAAGTTATGTCCTAAACTAGGGGGAGATTTACAAGGAGAAAGGAGGGGGAGAAAAAAAAAAAAAGATAAAGATAAAACTAACCAGAAACTGAACTATGGCATGCACAGAGGAAAAGAATGTAATTCCTGTCTGTAGTTACAGCAGACAGTATTGGCAATCTTCTGGGTGTGTCTGTATGGAGATATTTTCTACAAACTGTTTTGCAAACTACAGCAGAGGTCCCAAATATTTACAAAACATTTGGAAAGACAGACTATCACTTAGCTTCCTGCTGCAAGTGAAAATATTTATCCTACCCTTATTAAGGGGCTTTACCTATACCTAGACATATCTATGATAATCTTCCTCAGATCCAGTTATCTCCAGCCCAAATTATCTGCAAGGCTGCTTGTGTACAGTTTGTATATTGTATCTGTAAAATTAGATACCAGTTTTAGTTATGAAAGAAAGATGGGCTTGCTGAAGAAATATGTATCTAAATACTACAACAAAACAAACTGCAGATGCTTCTCTAAGAAACACAGCAGATTAAATCAGGACTTTTTTTTTCTAAACACTTCATGTTTCAATTGGCAGCTATAAGCCAGATTACTAACCCCGAAAAGAACACTCATACAGATGTATCGAAATTTCATGCAGAAACTATTTTGAAAATGAGGGGATTTTTCTTAAGACTTTACATGGATAGACTAAACATTTCTAGATTTTATTAAACATACAAAAATAGATGTTGTTGTCCAACTGCTAAATCACTGAGGTCAGATAGAAAAAAATTGTTCCAAAATCACAACTGAATTTTTGTGCATAAAAACATATTGTGTGAGCAGTTTTGATTAAACAAAATATTGAACTAAAAATGTAGCTTCAGATTTTGTGTTAACAAGTGATCATTTTCACTGTACCACTGAACAGCATTAATTCAAGCACAGCTGCAACCAGACTCCTTGGATGCAAAGTCCTCCATTTCTGCGTTTGCCTAATATTTCATTGTGCAACGGCTCAAAGATAGTTTTTTTTTACATTAGTAGTAGGTCTTCAGATTGTGCATGTTCGCTTTTGTAGAGTAAGGTACAGCTGGAAAAAAAATGGTAATTTTTTGGTTTATGGCAGGAAAGGTGAAAGACTTGTGCCATAGACAAAGATTTGATTAAGATGAAGAAGTCCCAGTTATCCAAAGAGAAAATAAACAGGCTCTACTTGAAGATCTTCCATGAAACAATTTGTGTGGTATTCGTTTCAGTCTGTCTCTAAAGAGTAATGGCTGAAGATTTACAAGATTGTCTGACCTGGCCTTGAAATTTTTCTTTAGTCTGTTTAATTCCTAAATTCCATTCCAAGCAAGTAAAGACAATTTTGTTCAAAAAGTGGTTGCACCAGCAAGCAGTCTTTCAATGAAATCTCTCAAAACCGTAGCAATAGACCTACAATAAGACACTAAAACTTGTCAAACAAAGAAATTAGCTGCAATTATGTATCACTGCCTCATCTTCACTAAATCTTCTAAAGCAGGCATTCTCTAAAGAATATAGAAGCATGTTTCTGCACGTCTTCACATATTTTCATTATCCTGAAGTATGATAGAAGAGTTTCCCAGTGATGTTAAAATGGTTGGGAACAGCAGAAGAAAGTAAGATATTTTTCCTGTCAG
This sequence comes from Cygnus olor, assembly GCF_009769625.2. Classification (NCBI taxonomy): domain Eukaryota; kingdom Metazoa; phylum Chordata; class Aves; order Anseriformes; family Anatidae; genus Cygnus; species Cygnus olor. The sequence continues at coordinate 35,978,773 of NC_049172.1, read as the reverse complement.
AAAGAGAAACAATCTGAATTTATAAAAATAAATAAATAAATAAAAAGTTAAGATGGAACCAAACCAATTTATTTACATTTCACTTCCTGTGCTTTTAAAACTTCTTATTATGTAGTTTATTTATGGCATTTTACACTTTCTTTTTTTTGACCCAAAAGGAAAAAGTTGTTAAAAACAAGTAAATGAAGAAATGAAACCTTCTGTAACATTAACAAAATGTCTGTTTCATATAAAAGATGAAATATTTCACTGTCTTCAGGATTGCCTTTTCTCCCTGATGTGGCTGAATCTTTGTGCCAAAATTTATGCTTGATATTGGCATTCTTCATGCTTACTGACTGGGTTATGAAGCAGTATCAGAGAGCAGAAACCACCATCTCAGAGAACATACCAGTAGGTCATTTTTGAGCAAAAAATTCTAATACATGAAACCAGTATTGTCTAGTTGTTATTAGTATTTTTCACTTGTATCTCTCCAAGCATCCTTTAAAGGGAGTCAAGGTCCTTAGTAGGAAGTTTACTAATTTCTTCTAAATAAGAGAAACATTATCTACAAGGAGCGTTTTAGTGGACAAAACTGACAATGGAGAATAATTATGAATAAACTGCTGTACTCATGGTACCTTCTTAAAGCAAGATGGGAACATTACCAAACATTTCTAATAACTGATGGGTACAATAATGAAAATATTCAGAATTTTTTTTTCATTTTACTAAAGCAGAAACTGGCATCTGACTACACATGAATGAAAAAGCCACCCTCTAGCAAAATGCAAGCATCTGAAGCTCAGAAATATATGCAAACAGAGCTTGCACACCAAGATCAGGTATTTTGAAACCCAGCTGAAAACTTGGATGTCTAGTTGAATAGCTGCATGTCTCATCACCACATTTTTTACCCAGTAATTTATATTCTTTAGGCATGTAGACGATGAGTTTGCCAATTTCTACTCTAATCTGCTTTCACTAGTGCAGAAGTAGCAGCCTACTTTAGATATTACTTCACACTTTATTAAGGTGCCAAGCCAGGAGGTGGGTGAAGGATGAGGGAAAGGGACAGAGCATGTAGTTTAGAACCATCTGGACATATTTACTAACATTTCTTTGGACAAAAACTGGATCTTCAAAGGCTCCTCCATTGTTTGTGTAGGAATACTAGGTGTCTTCTGCTACTTGGGATCTAGAATATTTAACTTTGTATAGATAGATGCCTAGGGGAGTGAGAACAGCTCTTACAAATAATAAAAATATAATATCATTGGTCAACACTAGTGTCAGTCGTAACATTCTCTTGCTTTACTGCATTATAGTCTAATGGATGACAGTTGTCTGGGAAGGGGAAAATTTATGTTCTAGGTTTTCTTAACTAGACGGGCTCTGGACTTAAGCCTTCCAACTTGTACAGTGTATCTTAAGCAGCAGTTGAAGGCCCTTTTGGGAGGGTTGAAGCAGAAGAGGGAGCATGCTCCAGCCTTCCTCTGGATGTGCAGTCAATAAAGCCAGATCTCCGTGTAGAAGAAAAGAAGGCAAGCAGGACTCTGCTTTCAGTTGAAAGAGGGCTCAGTGAGAACATCATGCCCTGCTATCAGGCGAGTACACATATTTTACACTAGACTGTTCCTGGTTAAAAACCAGTGGGAGAACAACTGTCAATATTCACCCATTTTCTAGGGCTGAAACTACACCCCATTTGCTTCGGCAACTGGGCTGGTCAATAAGATTGACTTCTTATCTGCTTTTTTTTTCTTTTTTTTTTGAGTATTTGACTCCAGTAATAGCATGGCCAGCCTTCAAGGCAGGGATTGGAAACCAAACTCTCTGAATTCACAGTATTTCGTGGTTGAGGTGCTTTGCTGGAATGTAGATTCAAGCTACTTCGGATTGATGCAGCCTTCAAACACAGCTCTCCTACCCTTGGGGCCTCTGATAAAATAACCATCACTGTGAAGGGTAGAGAGCAATGAACTGTTCCAGAAAACCAGGGTTGTATCTCAGGTAACCCTGGGCAAGCCACTTCACCTGAGTTTGCTTCATCTTATTAGTTTCAATTTTGGCAAGAAAAAGGACAGGAAAGAGGAAAGGAAAGGAGTTTTAGCTACATTAAATTTTCTTTTCTGCTTAGCCCCATTTTTCATTTTCACCCCATGACTTAGATATCACAGATGACGTAGAGCGGACACAAAGCTTCATGTTCTATGGTCACAGGAGGGCAGGGATAAGAGGAAGAGTATTTTCTGTTAAAAGGTACGGAATAACTTATATAATTATGTATTTTAAAGGGTAGCTTTTATATCCCATCATAAGCAAAAACTATGTATTTCTTAATCTTTGAAAACCTGTGGAAATTGTCAATGAAGTCCATAATAGGCTGACTGGGAGAATTGCTACAAGCAAGGACATAGTGTTTTGCCTGAATGTCTAGTCACTTTTTTTGAGAAACTGTCATCAGAATTCTTCCTTCTAGTAGCATGTTACCTTGATATAACACAACATTCTCCTCCCTCCCCTCCCCCCCCAAGTAATTATATTTATATCACATATATTACTTTGAAGTGCAAAATTAGATTTCCCTGAAATTCCTAGCTGTCCATCAGTTTCATTTGGTTCTAGGAAAAGACATGCTCATCTTCCTATCTAGCACTTGAAGAGGCTCTGGTGCTTCAGTTGCTGATGAAAATGTGCTGTAGTAATAGGTATTCAAGCACATTTCTGTCCAGATACTTCTATTACGGATAATTTCCAGCAGTTGAAATACAAATTTCTATTAAAAGAGAATTTTGTATTTTCAGAGAACTTGACCAGTCATTACATGAAGCAAAGGCAGTAATTTGCATGAACACCATGCGTATTGGAACTGCTCAAGATACAGCTTTCAAAAATTTGAGACCATTCTACAGTTTAAGTCTTTTCTCTGGAAGGGATTTCAGTTTGGCTAACAACGAAATGAGTGATGAAGCCAAACATGTCTCCTGCCACATAACAAAACAAAACAAACCTGTCAAGGATTACCAAGAATTCTCCTCTAGAATAGGAAAGAGAGATTATTACTACCCTTTCACATAAGGTTATATTGTTCATCATTAACTTATCCAGCTTGCATTGTGCACCAGAAAGATTAAATACCCTGAGTCTGAATACATACATTTTGAAAAAAATGCTCTTGGTTTTTGAAATCTACCTCTGTGTCCACACAATCAGACTGCAGGGGTGTTGTGTAGAAATCATCATAGCAAGGGTTCATACCATTAGGAAAAGATTAAGACTCAGATTTAGAAACACTCCATCCTTTGGACAAAACTCTTATTTCCTCATTCACCCGTGTACAATTCAGAGATTCAAGATTTTCTATTCCATCATGCAAGGAAAGAAAAGAGTTTTACTGTGTTGACTTCAGTCTGAACCAAAAGTACCAATGCCTTCAAGGGAAAAAAAAATAAAAATGGTAGGTAACCTATATCCAGCTTTTCACAAGCTGGTACCAATCTACTGACTTAAATATAATAGCTGTGTTTGTAAAGCTGCTGAAGGTACAAATTTATTTTATTTTTTTAAAAAGGAGAATGCTTACATCATCAATATTTGGGCCAAAACACCCTGAGTTCAGGATTGCTTCCAAGTGCAATTTTGTTTTTCACTTTTTATAGACAGTGTTGGCTTCCATTAATCAGGTCAGATATGAGCTCTTATTCTGAAACATGCTGGTCCTTTCTAATATTTGGGCACTTCAAATCAATATTCATGACTTTTGTTTGCACTCATCTTTTGTTTTCAAATAGTAAATGCTGAGTTGCTTGATTTCACTCCCTTTCAAAATCTCAACATCTCCCTTCCATTTCCTTCTGTCTTGCTCATTCAGCCTTCCAAGCACCCAGCTCCAACTGTATTCCCTTCCTTCAATGATCTCTACTTTTCCGACTTCATTGTTGGTTGCTTATTAGCTTGGCTACTTTCAGTCCTCAAATCTCAATCTGTTCTTCTGTCACCGGTCTTTTTGTACTCTTTGCTATTTCATACTTATACTCTTCTGTACTTCTAGACCTATTTCTTCCATTTATGTAAACTATTTCTAACCCTGATCTTTTCTGTCCTTGTTTCATTCTTGCCCCCAGGCATCTGACATTGTCACTAAAGCCTTTACATCTGAACCAGAATATTTATCCCAAGTCTTGCTTAATCTCTCCAGTTCATTTATTCTTCACATTCTCCCAGCTCTCACTTTAAATTGAAAACACAGCTTCTTGCCATAGCATTTCAGAACTGCACTTTTTGACTTCTTACATCTTAGCAAAGGGGGGCATCTGTATCTGTATTATTTATATGCAGAAAGCATTTTGGTCATGCACTTTGTGTGACTACATAAAAATTGCATTGTTCTGTGTATCCACACCACCTCTGAGGGTTCCAGGATTCTGTGTGGTGAAAAAGCACAAGGGAATTTTGGAAGATCGTATTTTCCGCTGACAGCTCATTCTGAGCTGAAGTGAGCACACACAGTAGTGACATTTTTAGCTGTGAGTCCAAATGAAATTGTTTTTTGTGGTAAAAGCCAAGCTTACCCTAGTATTCAAAGGCCTGCTGCTATATCCACTTTCTTCAGTTAATACTTGGCCCAACCACATCTACCTCTAACCTGACATTCAGCATCAGTCTTGTGGGTTTTTTTGAATTTGGCATAACCTGCGTAGCTGCAAAATACTTAGCGCTAGCCTCCACTAGTCTGGAGTTGTCATTAAAACATACCTAATATGTCTTACAGACAGGAAACTGAAGATTCTGTGAAAAACAGATATGCTCTCATAAAGACAAATCTTGCCATCAGACACTGCCTTATGAGCAGCTAGGACTGAACTGTGACATCTCAGTCATGCAGTGCACAGTCTTGCACAAGCATGTAATGCACCCCCCAGGGCAGAGGGAGGGATGCTGCCCCATTTCTTAGGTTGGGGTAAAAAAGCAGGAGGAGAAAAATTCTCATGTTTTTTTCCCACTTGGAGCAATGTAAAGGGCAGAAAGCAAAGTACCCTAGTAGGAGAAGAATGTTATAAAGCATACTCCTTGCTGAATATGAATGAACTCCCTGGTTTAATTTTTTTCTTAATTGACTGGATTTTGTTCAGAGCAGAGCAATGAACAGAATTCATTAATTGTAACATTAATGAAGTCTACATAAGTTGGGCTCAGGCATATATCTGTTCAGTTGGCTGAGTACTTGAATCTAGTATGACCACTTTGGAGAAGAGCAGAGATGGATTACAATACTGTCATACAATTCAGGACTTTCTTCTAAGATCTTTCTACTAGGCCCCATTCATGCTTACATCTCACTTCTTGCATTCTCTGTGAATGCCCTTCATAGCCCATGAAATAACAGTGAGTTCAAACCAGGAATGAAAGAATGTTTTAAGACTCTGGAGCCAGGAAGATGGAAAGTACAGCTTTTTCTTCCTTGCTTGCAGTAGTTGTTTTCTCCTCTAAACCCTAGCTGTTAGCTTTACACAGTCATATCCTGAGTTGCTGATTCAAGCTGTTTTATGAGAAATGGACAACTGTGCCTGCCATAAACAGCCTCTCAAACACACTGCATTGCTCTGATTTACGTGTATGTACATGAAGGGCTTTGCTGCTCACCACCACAAACACTATCAAGACTGGTAAAAGTTAAAAGTGACTACCTTGATTTTGGATTCGAGATATCTTTCCCTTACTCTTTTATGGCTGTTTGTTATGTTGGTATGTGCAAGCAGATTATTTGTATAGATGAGAGCTGCATCTGCAAGACAGGATTTTTATATGTTTCACAACTCTGCTCACAAGAGATGAGCTGACAGTTCAGAATGGCATACAGGTTGCAATTTTGGCATGAATTTGCCCTGAATTTTTGCCATGAACACAATCTAGAGCCTTAGCTGGCATTGGTACAACACCGAACTGAAAGTTCTAGCTTGGCTGAGAAGCTGAATTGGTAGGCCATAAAATGATGGCAAACCATCTAACAATGTTCTGGGTAATTTCCTCCTGAAGTTAAAGTTTCAACTGGTTTTCCCAGTAGCATGCAATCCAATTGTGTTGCCAATCATATTTATAATCAGCACATGCAAAACTGCTTGATTTCCTCCATTGGTTCTCTATCAAATACACATGTATAGGAAAACAAAACAAACAAACAAACAAACAACCATGCTTCTCATTGGTACTAACCAAAACAGCTGTTAGTAAAACTTGTGAATGAGAATTGAGATCCAGATTTCCAAACACACTGAAACACCTATGGTCATTTCTAAAATCATTTTAAGTTTCCCAGCAAATAACTAAGTAGCCTGCAACCAAAGAAACATCTACTTTTGCTTGGTTAGCCTAATATGAGCAGAATGCAGTTTCTTCATATCAACTTCATCAACACAAACTCAACAGTAGCCTAGCGAGAAGAAACCATGTTTGATTTCCAGGGGAAACTATTTGTACATTTCTGAGGATGTGACAAACTTAGATTGAAGAATCTGATTTCAGCAGCATACAAATCAATCGTGACTTAAGGTCTTAAATGCCTAAATGACTTTTCAAAATGACATATCTCTACCTAGGACCCTTATAAACTGCAACAACGAATACCTTAAAATAACTTTTTTAATCAGGGGTTGAATTGAGCAGTGATTAAGGCATTCTTTCTCCCTAAGTCTCCACCTCTCTGTCTTTCTCTATGTTCCTCATTTGTTCATTGCTTTTCACACACGCTGTGTGTTCCTGCAAAAGCATGTCTGAAAGCAAACATGGAATCTTTAGTCACTACAAATCCCAGAAACTGATTCAGCTTCTTACACAGAAGTACTACAAATATGTTTTGAATAAAAATTTTACGGGCTTAATAATATAAAATGATGCAAGGCAGGCACCTTTTAAAAGGTAGACTTTTTCACCCAGCTCTAAATCTTGCCTGATTGTATGAAAAAATGCATAACCTGAACAGAGTAAATTTGTAATCTTTGAAAACCTTAAACATGTTGTCCCCTAGCTCCAGTTGTATATATTTCCTATTTCCATTTCTGTTCAGCTATTAAATTAAGATAGCCATAACCTACTCTTCGTCTACAGGCTTCAAAGCTAATACTTCCTCTTGTGCTTTTAAAGCTTTTTGTAATACCACTATTTTTATATGCACCTTTCCAATGACTACAGTTTTTCTATCAACAAGGTCTACCATCAGTCCTGAAATTCAATATGCAGATAAGAAGGCGAATCCAGACAACTGAGTAACCAGAGTGTCTCAAGGTGCTAGGATTCAAAATGCAGTGGTGATGAATTCATTCTCCTTCTAATCACTGTAGGATCGGAATTTGGGATGTCATGTTAATCATCCCCACAAAAATCCCATCCTAAAATATACTTATTCAATTTCAGGATTATACATCTTGATCAAAACGTATTGTCAAGTTACAATAGGGTGCCTGTAACAGGGCATGGACAGACTGCCTAGGTGTAATGAGGCTGATGGATGAATAACAATGTCGCTATTCATACACCCAGACCCTGCTGTATCTGAGCCATCTGCTGCTGAAATTGCCAATCTGTACTGAAGAATGGTAGATTATTTTTTCTCTTTTATTATTCAGAGAGAGAGATTTTCATTTGACATAACTTGTAGGCACTGGATCTATGCTTACTTGTGATAAGTGAGTATCTGAGACTTTTTTTACTGGCTGAAGACACTTTGCAAACTCAGAATAACATGCTGTGGTGAAATTATATTCTTAGAAAAAATACCTAACAATGAAACTTTAAAAGTAATTCATTTGTTAACACAAATGAGATCTAAAACTAGAGTTTTAGTTGAAAAGAAGTTGTAAGAAGGAAGAAAATATCACCTCAATACCTATTGCACAGAGCAAGAGAAAGGAAGGTCAGTAAGTTGCTCACATGAACAGTCTTGATGACTCCAGTGGATGTGAGAAAATTTTACATAATTTGGCCCAAGGTTACACAGAAAATTAATTCATTTTAGAAGCCATTGGCAACACTTCTACTGAAACCTCCTGAGTACTTAGTGCTTTACATGTGAGAGGCACAAAGAGGTATGTATGGCTGACTTCCAGAAAGGATGCGTAGCTGCTTACCACCAGTCAATGTCAGAAACTGGTAATGCTGAACATGGCAAAACCCATGTCAGATAAAGAAGCAGCCTTCATGCAAAAATTAGATTTTTGCCATATATTACAAATGAGGGAAGAAATGATGTCAAACTATATATTTTTCTTTAAAACAATGGCTGTTGACACATTCTTTACACATCTCTGTATTTACCTACCTAGCTTGTACTGTTAAACTTTCAGAATTCCTCTGGAGGTAGCTACAAAATATGAGTCAGCCTGCTGAAAAATTTTAGGTAAAGGGTCCTCCAGAAATTTCTTTTTTTCTTTTTATTTAAAATGGAGGTAAAAAACTGCTGCCAGATATACCTGATACACGAAAAGTAGTTCCACTAAAATTAGAGCAGGCACTCCACTAAGGCTACACCTATGCAAAATGATCCCTAACCATCCACAGGTGTCAGGAAGAGTTCAGGAAGAATTTTCCCTTCCTGGAAGTACTTTTGATGGCACAAGCCTGGCAAAAGCCCCTCTGCTGTTTCTCATTCAAAATTACCTTTGTATTGAAAAAAAAAAAAAAAAAAGTTTTGTCCAGCATAAAGTGAGAAAGAGGGTGTTTCCAGGTTAACTGAGGCAAGGAGGGGCACAATAGAACTTATCTTTACAAGGGGACCTCACACAAACCCTATCAATGGCATAAGTTATAACACGCCCCTCCCTGCTCCTGTACAGAGACTGGAGGCCCCAAATTGGACTGCACAGATGTTACACTTCGGCACTTCTCTCTACTGTAACTTGAGCACACATTGGGAATTGAAAGCCACAGTCAATTACTTGCATAATACTAAAACATGATCACAGAGTGATGCCTGAGAACACAACTTAATGCTTTGAAAACAACTGGTTTGCAATGCCCCATCAATGGGCCCATGGCTTTTTATCAAAAGAACAAGTGTTATCAAGAAAAGGCATCCCATTTGCCTCCAGCCTGGTTCAAAGCTCACTATTGGGAATGTTTATAAGACAGAAAGATATTTTGTGAGTGTTTGTATGTCTGTCTAACACTTAGCTTCCTGGCAAGGAGTGCTGAATATCAGATGCTGTCCCATTGATTTTTGACAATTCACTGCAAGGTGCTTTCACAGTCCTGTCTGAGATGGTGTGAGATGGCCTGCTGGTGATCACACCTGCTGTCTGTCTAAATAAAGACACATATATTATCAATAATACTCTGGATATATTTCTTATCTCCACTCTCAAATTTTTACTCATTTGCTGTTGGGAGCAATCATTAACGTGTCACGAAACAAATGGACTACACTCAGACACTGATGTGAATGTAATAGTTGAACGCTTTCCTTCAGTGTGTGTATTTCACCACATGCACATTTATAATTAGGAAAATTCAGCAATACTTGACAGTTGTTATCCAGGATCTGCCAGATCTGGATTTACTCTATGGTTACATTATACTCCACAAATAAATTCTGTAACTAGATACTACTTATCTGTTGACAGTGAGTAGGTAATAGAGATATTTGTTGTGTGCAAAAATTGACATAGTCATCTTCCAGGGTATTGCTTAAACTAGAATGCTTCAGGAAATATTTATATGTGCCTGACTGAACAGTCAGAATAAAACTTGCTTAGCAAGATCAATATTCAAATATACTTACAGTATTATTTTAAAGTTTGTATAACCTTCAATTTGTCCTGTTTGCTAAGTCATTTAGTTACATCCCAAAGGAGTTCAAAGGAACTCAGTATCTTCCTTCTTTATTTTAGGCTTTTGTCAGCTCTATTATATCTTCTAAAAGCAAGTGCTGCAGATTCAAAAGCGTGGTTTCAGGATTAAAAATGCCTAACTTCTCACTGTCAGTCTGAAAATGTTTTTCTCTACTTATGAGAAAGAGGTTCATGGGACATATGGGTGAATCCTCCAATCTCCGTTCATCTTTATGTGTAAATCTTTTGGATTGAACAAGGCTAACTAGCACGTATAGATACAGGGATGATACAGAACTAATACAGGGGTGACAATATAAAATACTGTCAGTGCTCTTTAACAAAGCATACTGAAACTGAAGAAGCACGAGTTTTTGCTTCTAACTTGTGTTCCATAGTGTCAACACTAACTTTTAAACATTTTGCAGAAACTGTAAAAATTGCAACTATTACCTCAGAAAGTACAGTAAGCTTGCAATTTTCAGCCTCCAGTTATTAAAAGCAGATGTGTTTTCACATTTCTAAGGTGTTAAACCTTAGGTCAATGTACTGTAAGCAACACTGTTACTTTGGGGGACAAAGCAATTATGTTCATGGCCTATAAAATCCTGAACAACATGGAAAAGGAGAAAAGAGAGTAACTGTCCACTGATTTTGTTCATAGTAAAAAGATCAAGAGGACAATGAATAAGCTTACTACACAGTAGATGAAAAAAAAAAAGAAAAAAAAAGAGGGAAAAAGGAGATCTTGAGCTGCAGAACTCAGTAGCTCAAGATCTCCTCCATGTCTCTGGGGTGTTGTACCAGTCAAATCTATACTGTTGAAAAGTCTGTAAAGTTGAAAAAGTCTTAACACAAAGGGAGGAAAGTTATTCTAAACCTGCCCTGCTCTCACCTTTTCGTTTAGGCACCTATTACTAACATTGCTGACTGCAGAGTACTGGGCTCAGTAGGCCTTTGGTCTTACCTACTATGACCATTCGTACAACTTTATAGTACAGCAAGAAACAAATCAGAAATGCCTAAGGAAACCAATGGCATGGGCTGCATTATTGCTGTGACAGTACAGATGTGTGTGTAGTTTTCCCAAGGTATTGCTACTTTAGGACAGAGGGGATGATAAGCATCCACTTGCAGCCACAATAAGCCTCTTCTGACAGATCTGATTTCATGAATTCTGTCTGAAAAGGACACATACATGACAAGTGGGAAAAGGAATTATTCTTACAGTCTTCAAATCTGTAAAGCAATGCTAAAGAAGACTGAATTTATCATTCCAGAGGTACTGAGTTGATTTTCCATTATTTTCACTTGCAAGTTACTCATAAATACAGCTAGCTTTCTGCTGTCGTTATTTGTTACAAGTTGGAAATTCCCCAGTCTCCTGCCACACCTCTCTAGCTTTTCTATAACGTCTCATTTCCAAATCAGAGCCATGGCACACTGTTCTTTTAGTTTTTTTATCTCATTGTATAAACCTACGTTTTCAATACCATCTCCCCACTGTTTCGCAGCAAGCTGCTACTGCCACCTACCCCATCCGTATGTAATGCCCACCAGTCTTTGCTGATCAGCACACTATGAAACTGCAGTGTAATGAGCCAAGCAAACTGCTTTGTGAGTGCATGTGTCAAGCGATATGTTGCACAGACTTCATTTACACAACTAATTTCAAGTTCATGGGTAGTTTAACCACAAAGTATTCAGCATCCACTCTTGCAGGACTGGTCACCCAAGCTAGAGAGATTTTTTCTGATTACTTGAACAATCACAAACATTTTAGACAGTGCAATAACAAGAAGTGAACACCAAATTACAAATAGTAAATATAATTTCTAGTACATGGATTCTGTAAAAGTTCAGATAAAATACAGCCATTCTGAAAACATTTCCAAAAGCAGAGTCATTCACACAGGGGTTTGCAAATATCAAGTTAAAAGTAACATAAACATGGTTTCTATGAATTATTCCTGGAAAACGGACAAATGTTTGTTATACTTATTTCTTCTGCATTCAGCTAAATACTGTTTGTTGCCAAGGGCACCCTTGATCTAGTATTTAGTAAAGCATTTAAGCATGTAGTGCACTTCTATTTAATGGAAAAAAAAAAAAAAACCATAAGATGTACATTAAAAAAAAAATGAAACAGCTATAGCACAACCTTCCCACTTCAAATAATACTGCTGCTAAGAATTAAACACATGGAAAAGAAAAAATACCTTTATCTATTGAGCAGATGGACAAAGTGGTTACCTTTTAACCATTCCTTTGCACAGAGAATGAACTTTTGTTTCACTAAAGTCAAATGAAAATGTATCTTTGGCTTTCATGAAGTAAGTCCAGACCCTGACAAAAAAACACTGCTTTTGTGCTTTTATTTGCATAGAATGTCAATCAATACCTCAAGCTGAAAGCTGATATAGCATTCTTCTCTACTGTTACTAGGAAAATAACTGGCTTGGTAAGATTTACAGAGAAACAGAATCTGTGTTTTCCTGCGTATTTACAACTCTCAGTACAGCTTCATTACTGTGGGACTTAGACATGGCATGCTCTTAAATGTATTCATCTTCACAGATAAATATGAAGAAGGGACATGCTACCAGTTTTGTCCTGTAGAACAGGAGCTCAGATTCAGAAGTAAAAGTCATTTGCCAAAGCTCACACAGGAATGTTTTGGTAGTGCAATCTGACACTGTCTCAAACTTACCTCTTCAGTTCTGTTTCCCTTGACACATTACAGGAGGGCAGCCCTTTGAGCATGTCTGCTCACCCCTTTTGCCCCACATCCCCCAGACCCTCCTCAAGCAGAACCCCACTGAAGTCACTTGCTGCTGAGTGCCTCTGACACCAGTCAGTAAGTGCTACTCAATTAGGGGAAGTAGTGGAATAATGATGGTATCATCCAGTAAAGTTCAGGTTTTCAGCCTTAACTGACTCTTGATTATTAGAATTATTAGTATTGTTACCAAGGACTGGAATTAGAGTAAGGAAGGTCCATTAATTAAAGCGAGCAGTTAATCCTTTATAGACACCGTTGCTTATGTTAATGGACAAGTTTTTATCAGTGTATTAACATATCTTTCACACTATGGAAAACTATGGAAATAGTTTTTCCAGAAATTTCCTTATTTCCTCTCTTACAAAATAAATGTGCTGAAAACTGAATTGCATGTCTTGTTGAGGTTACGGAATTTCTCTGGGTAGTAGAGGCAGCTTTGTCACAACATGGGGTTTCACACACTTAAATTTATGTAGCTTCTCAGAAGTATATGCCAGGATATGAATTTACGCTGCACTAGTGATTTCTGCATTCACTTAGTTTGTATGCTTATCTTTTGCCTAAGGTCAGGGTATGAGACTATTCTGTTATTTTGTTCCATGAAATCATCTACTTACTGAGAGAGTGCAACATAGGTCAACTCTGAATTCATGCTCCAGTCTAAGACATCTTAATAAGCTTATGACAACAAGACTTATATTTAAATGACTAGCTTTTTACACAGTTACAATGCAGAAGCCAAACACAGTGCAGTGAGTAAACGAAGGTTTGCAGTGGCCAGCTTTGATTAATCACTGATAATAACTGTCCCTAAATGAGTGAATATGTACATGAAATATGGCATTTAGAAATAGCTTTACACAATAAGGCTATGTATCTAGACTAGTAAATTAAACAATGTCTAGGAAACTCCCATGCACTGGAATACTGTTGTTTATTCAGGTAACTTGGTTGTGGCACTAGCCAAATTTTGGAAGTTGGAGGCTTCCAGGAGCCATTCCCAATAGGTAATACACACAATACAAGTTTAAACAAGGGCTATTCCAGCTAAGTCTCAACAGTGCCAATGTTCCTGTGCAGGTTTAATTCATTAGTATATACATAGCCTAAGTGTGCCATTTTCTATAACTTGGATCTCTTTAGTTTCGAGAATTTATTTTTTGAATATACTGCTCTTGTGGAAGAGCCCTTTAAATAGCTATCATCTGAGAGGGCTTTCATTTCTTCTTTCCTCCTGAAAAGGACATAAGAAAAGAGAAAAATGAAAAATATTATTGGAATACGAGTACGATGGAAACACACCTCACTGTAATATATAGCAGACCAAATACATAGTAAAGGCCATAAATACCAATGGTTAATTTTCCCGGAGTCCCAAGTATCACACACATTTCTCAGAACTTGATTTAGTTATGGTATTGATGAGGAAGGAGTTTATAAGGCTTGGGGCTCTGCAGCAGTTTAACGTTTCCCTTTTTATACTACAGGCAATGCATGCCAAGTCAGGTGGTATTTAAGAATCTCCCTGGTTTTAATGTTTCCCCCAGTTTTAATGCTTTACCTAAAAGCATTGTCCAAGACTCTTTTGGTGACAGAGATTACTTGTTATCTGACATTCCAAGTTATTTTTGAGTGACTTGAAATATTCACTGAAAAAGGGGAAACTGCTGGCTCAGAGTCCCATAGTCTACACTGTTCTGCCATACAGGTGCACAGACCAAGGGGTCGCACAACAGCTCTCCCACTGTCATTGTAATGCTCTTTCAAATGGCCACTCACATTGGTTCTCATAACTTGGTATTTTTTAAGGTCACCACAGCTTCACTGGAGGGGACAGAATTAATTTCAGCTGAACTTCCCTGTGCAAGAAACACAAATACTTTATTATTGTTGCAGTATGCATCTAAGCTACGCAAACACAAAATCAATGTCAATATAATAATAGTATTAGTTTGTCTGCTATTTTTTCCTTACATTAACTTGCTTCATTAATGCGGTAGCATATGTTTGCATACCTGAACCTTTAGTGTTACTGTATTATTCTTATTATAAGTTACTTTTTAATTTGTTAGCAATATTAACTTATGGTTGCAATGTAATTACTGCACCCAAAGTAACCCAGACAGATAAAACTCACTTGAAATGCTGAGTATCATCTCTGATGCAGGACCTTTAATGACAGTAACTGTCATTAAAGGGAGAATAAATGCAAAACAGGAACCATTCCTACTAAAATGTGAGCAGGTACTGACCAGGAAGGGAGGTCAGCTACAGTAAATTAAACCTTGATTACAAGATGACTAATTTAAGAATACTATGCAGTGGCAAAAAAATCCCAGAGAAGAAGCAACTACAATACAAACAAGCGCCACACATCTGAGTGAAAAGTGGAAAAACCGGGCATCTGACACTTCATATTCTATAATGTGTAGATATATATGCACACATAAACAAATAACCAAAGGTAGAAACTTGGACTTACCTTAGACAATTTCCATTTAAACCAAAGAAAAACAATTATACAAATCACGATGATCACAAGGGAAATGCTGATTCCTGACACTAAAAGAGCAAAAAGAAATGTACTCATGACTCTAAGTCATTGAGAAAAGGAAAAAAATTAAATACTTTCATTTGTGGTGGGTAATTATGCAACACTAAATGCTATACTGAAATCTGGATCTTTATTTTTCCTACAAACAAAAATCTCATTGAAGTCTGGCTGAGTACAGAAATGAGCCAAGCATATTACAGCTCATTACAGTTGAAGATTTTTTGGCAATACAAAGAAACTTTCATCTAGATTAAACTTGAACAAATCAGCTCCACATAACTCACCTCCAGTACATTCTAAAGCATCTGTTCAGTCATGAGAAATAATACTAAGATTAAAAACAGATTTATACTGAGTAACTCTCTTCCAAATCTGAGAGACCTTGTAAGGCCTTACGGTTTTCATTTTTCTTTGTAACATTCAAAAATGAAGCAGATTTTGCAATTTTCTCAACAATTTCTGCGACCCTACCTTGAGGAGGTTCAGAACACTTTAAGACCACAACAATCTCAGCTTTGCTTTTGCAGAATTTTAAGCAATGTGCTATTTTTGACTGACCATGCTTTTCCTTGCATTTTAACAGTATTCAGCAGTACAAGAGATCAGATACATAACACCAGGGAAAAACTCTGTCTAGTTATGTATATATAAAAAAAGCTGACTTAAATTGTAATTAATGTTAATAATGCTGTGCTAATGTTAATTGTGTTAATGTCATTTTCAATTAATATTACTGCATATAATGTATGCTAATATTAATGTAATTATGTAAAGTTAAATAAAATTTATTTCTGTCTCAAAATAGGTCTGTAAATGTAGTATAATAACATTTCCTTGACTTTACCTCTTCTGTTTATTATCACACATCAAAATGTGTTATATTTATCTCCAGTCTTAGTATACCAACAGTTACTACTGCTCACAATATTATTGGTGTTACAGTTTTTACGGAAAGAAAAAGTCTCAAATATAAATTATTGTAATAAAATAGCAAATTATTATGGTTTAATCTAGTACAGCAATATTCTTATTACTCAAATAAATCCAGAGAAATATCATGATTTGTAATTATAAAGTGTATTTAATACTTTTTCACAACAACTAAGTTTTTCAGCTCAATGTATGCAAGTCCATACATATTTTTTTGTTTCTATAGCCAATGGCAGTAAAAGAAGTCGGAAATTCAAAACTTAGGTAAAGAAAAAAATATTTAAATAGAATTATGCATCTTGAAGTTGTCAACCTACCTACTACAGATAACGAACTTTTTTCTGTTAAAAAAAAAAGAGAAATAAAATTAGAAACATGAGTAAACTGTACAACAAAGTGTAATGAAGCTGAAAGCTGGTGGTTTTTTGGCAACTACAAAGCACCAAATTTAGTCACATGCTAGAAGCAAATTAACTCATTTTTCCTGCCAAAAGAATAGATTGCAGCTATTAACTACTTTGTACCTACATTCACTTTACTTGTATGCTGATTTCTGTTTACCAGGTAAGGCTTTGTGTGCAAAGCCTCTCATATATTCACAATTGTATATTTACATATATTTATAATTAGCATAACTAAGTCCAAATCGGAATGTTGATATTTTTCAGATCCTGACATGCTGAACAAGGAAGAAGTCAGCAAATAAGACTGTTGCAGCTGGAAGTTTCCTTCTTTTTCTTGCCTTTCTCCTGTCTTCACCAGTGAACCTCAAAAAGTCTCAGCATAACAGGCAGAGAGGAGACGAGAAAGAAACAGGGCAAGTAAAATCCCCAGCTCTTCAGTAAGCAACAATGCCCTAACAGCTGCTTAAGAGAACACCAGACAAAACCTCACAAATGTAGGAATTAAGAAAGTGCTAGCATCTGAAGCCCTGGCCTGTACCCAGTAAAGTTTTGTGTGGCTTGTAGCTGTGATCATGAGAGTAAAAATGGGGCTTGTGAAAGCAGCCACTTCATAAAGAAAGATGAGTAGGAGCTGGGTATCATCTCAAATATGCACACAGGCAGGTGCTGGTGACCCTGCACAGGGGGGTGTCACAGTAAGAAGCAAGACACTTAGCAGGTCTGTGGGGGAATATTTCTGCTGTGATCTTCCTCATCAGTTTTCTTCCTTTAGCACAGAATTCCAAGCTATCCACTGATCATGAAAAGCACCTGACATTTTATACTGAATGACTCGTTTTCTGCTTCTTGACAGAATTATTTAGGCTGTGTTATTTGAGATGTCTCAATACTCTTTGTGCTTCAGCTTCCACCTCTGTAAAAACAGTGGGAAACCTGTTTAAATCCATCACGGGGTTATACTGCTGCTAAATTGGTTCATGTTCAAAACTTTTAAAAGACTTTTGAATAGAAAGTACTTTCAAAAGGCATGTCAGTATGAAAGTCCCAGATTCACCTGTATTTCAATGCAAGGGTACTGGCAGAGGCACCATCAGGGTACTCTCAGCAGCCTGCTCAGCATTCAGTATGGATTCAAGGACAGATAAATACCGATAAAGTGAGTTTTGCTCACATCTTGAAACAAAAGCGACTCAGTCCCATTTAAGTGTTTCTCCTATGAGTAAACTAGAGGTTTGGCCCTGTGTCCATCACATAATGGTGAACAAAACAAGACCAAGGCACCTGCAACTTGCTGTCTTTCCATAGCTATGCCAAGCTGCACCTCATTTTAAACATAGGATTAGGGTAAAATTGATCGAGTGACTTAACAAGTTCACCTCTGCAGAGTCACAGTAAGTAGCAGTAAGTCCATTCTTAGCTCATCTCAGTCATGAAGTAACTCACACTATTTTAACTACTATGTTTTATTTTACACCTGGGATGGGCTCAGTGTATCTGTTATAGCAGGGCCATATGACGGAAGGCTGCTTGGCCCCCACAGGAGTGCAATCAACTTGGATCATGACTTCAGTCTTCCATTTCAAGAAAACAGTACTTCCTGATTTTCTAAGAGAAAAGAACAAACTTCGTAAGACCCTAGGGTCCTGAGGGAGCTGGTGGAGGTAATTGCCAAGCCGCTTTCCACCATCTATCATCATTCCTGGTTATCTGGAGAGGTCCCAGAGGATTGGAGACTTGCCAATGTGACTCCCGTCTACAAGAAGGACCATAAGGAGGACCTGGGGAACTACAGGCCTGTCAGCCTGACCTCGGTTCCAGGGAAAGTTATGGAGCAAATCATCTTGGGTGAAATCACACGGCACTTGCGTGGCATCCAGGGGATCAGGCCCAGCCAGCATGGGTTTATGAAAGGCAGGTCGTGCTTGTCCAATCTCATGTCCTTCTATGACCGTGTGACCAGACTGGTAGACGAGGGAAAGGCTGTTGATGTAGTCTACTTAGACTTTAGTAAAGCCTTTGACACTGTCTCCCACAGTATTGTCCTGGGGAAACTGGCTGCCCGTGGCCTGGACAGGTATTCTCTTCTCTGGGTAAAGAACTGGCTGGATGGCCATGCCCAGCAGGTTGTGGTTAATGGAGTTAAGTCCAGCCGGCATCCTGTTACAAGTGGTGTCCCCCAGGGGTCGGTACTGGGTCCTATCTTGTTTAATATCTTTATTGATGACCTAGATGAGGGGATTGAGTGTACCCTCAGTAAGTTTGCAGACGACACCAAGTTGGGAGATAGCGTCAACCGGCCTGAGTGTAGGGTGGCCCTTCAGAGGGATCTGGATAGGCTGGAGTGCTGGGCTGAGGTGAATGGGATGAGGTTTAACAAGGCCAAATGCTGGGTCCTGCACTTTGGCCACAATAACCCCATGCAATGCTATAGGCTTGGGGCAGAGTGGCTAGAAGACTGTGAAGAGGAAAGGGACCTGGGAGTGCTGATTGATGCTCAGCTGAATGTGAGCCGGCAGTGTGCCCAGGTGGCCAAGAAGGCCAATGGCATCCTGGCCTGTATTAGAAATAGTGTAGCCAGCAGGAGCAGGGAGGTGATCGTTCCCCTGTACTCAGCTTTGGTGAGGCTGCACCTCGAGTACTGTGTTCAGTTTTGGGCCCCTCACTACAAGAAAGGCATCGAGGCCCTGGAGCATGTCCAGAGAAGGGCAACAAAACTGGTGAGGAGTCTGGAGCACGTGTCTTATGAGGAGCAGCTGAGGGAGCTGGGATTGTTTAGTCTGGAGAAGAGGAGGCTCAGGGGAGACTTCATTGCACTCTACAACTTCCTGAAGGGAGGTTGTGATGAGGAACCTCTTCTCTCAGGTAACTAACGATAGGACTTGAGGAAATGGCCACAAGTTGTGCCTGGGGAGATTTAGATTAGATATCAGGAAAACTTTTCCTCTCAAAGAGTGCTTAGGCACTGGAACGGCCTGCTCGTTGGAGGTGGTGGAGTCACTATCCCTCGTGGTGTTCAAGAAGCGCCTGGACAAGGTGCTACGAGATATGATTTAGTAGCGTAGTGGGTAGTATTGGTGATAGGATGACAGTTGGACTAGATGATCTTGTAGGTCCTTTCCAGCCTTATGTTTCTATGTTTCTATGATTCTACGACTTCATTATCTTAGGCAGCAGGCTTAGCGGTAGCTGAGAAAAGAAGCAACTTCCACTACAGTGACAGTGTCAAGATGCAGTAGGACAAAATCAGACTGCAAACAGGAAGAGGCACAGCAGGATATGCACAGAAAGAGTGGAGAACTTGCAAGAGTCAGCTGGTAGAAAACAACAGGGGAAAAAAATGAAAAGAGTAAATTCACAAGACTTAGGTATGCACACTGAGGCAAGGACTGACACAGGATTTGTAGAAAGCAATAAATTAAGAAATGAACCTGGAACGGGACTGAACCCAGTTTCTGGTTTGGTTGTTACTGTTTTTGATTCAGCTGCTGCTGTTTCTTGTTCAGAAGCTTCTGTGACATAGGAAGTAGGTATCTCTAACGGTGATGATTCTGTTGCATGAACATGCATATTTTTAACAAAATATCCTAAAAATGAAACAAAATTAAAAATTAGCAAACTAAATTAAAAACAAATTAAAAATAAAAATATTTTTTAAAAATTAAAAATTAAAAAATAAACAAAATTAAAAAATTAAACAAAATTAAAAATTAGAATTATTGCTGGAGTATTTCTTATTAAGGTTGTCTCACAATTTCTGTTATAAATGCTTTCTTGCTTTCAAATGCTAGTAACTTGGGCAATCTTGGCTTCTATTTTGCATTTGCAATATTTGCCTCCATCTAACTTTTCTGTTTGGACATTTCATTTGCAATTGTTAAGACATTTCATTTACTCAGCTTAAAAAAATATTTTCATAGACTTAGAATTCTTCTCTGATATTGCAGTGCTTCCACGCTTTGGAACAAGAGCATGAAATCCAAAAAGGAATAGTAACAAAGCTGTAGCTTTTACTAGATCTGAGCACTCTATGAAAATTAGAAAAAACATTTCCATTTTCATTTTCATTTGCTTTGATGGGGCTTGAAAGGAAAAGGCAGCTAAATTCACCTGGGATGTTTACTGATATTCATCTTCTTTTTCACTTTTCTTCTTGCCTTTAATGCTTCTCAAATGGGAAGCAATCATGTTAATACAGATGAAACACATTACGTTGCTTTAGCTAACAAATGAAAACATCCTGTCTTTCAAATGCCTCCTCAACTTCAATTGCAAATTAATGAAAAAGAAGATCTGGGGAGGGGTGAAAGTTCCCTGAACTTTTTCTGAATGACAGGAAGAGAGGAAATCCCTACACTTTGTCGAGTTACTGGAGAATTAAGCAGGTGCTTGCTTATAGTTTCTCTGTTGTGACATCAAAAACAAAACAAAACCTCATCTATGGCAGCAAGTTTAACCAGTGAAATCCCAGGAGGTTCCATACAGGAAATAAGTGACTGAAACAGCACAGGGGGACAAAAAAAGTGGCACATGATAATCTTAGACATACAAGTTCAAAAGATTAACACCCTCAAACATCTTACATAATTATGGTCTCCCCTGAGGTCTTGCGTTCTATCAAGTTCTTCCTAGAATTACAGCATAACCTCCAGGGAAAACCTCCACAGCTTCTCTGAGAGGGAGCAAACAGATGCAATACATTGCAATAAAAAAGAACAGTACTTAGGGGCGGAGGCCGCCTCTCTCTGAGAATATACTGCTCTCACTAGCAATGGGCTTAAGTTGCTTGGCAGTTAGGAGAAAAGCTTGCTTTGTCACTGAAGCTTTTACAGGACTCTGCCAAGCAGAGCACCACTCCGCAGCGTGTGTCTGAAGATATACATATCTCCATGAACTGCTTTGAAGGCGGATGGCATAAATGCTAAGCCAGGCCTGTGACCTTGAGAGCACATGCGCTGTCATGATAAGAAGGTCCATTAGCCACCTTCCCCCCAACCCTCTTAGCACCTTCTTAAATTCTTGGTCTATTGCTGCCTTTAGTGGGACAGAGGTGTAAAGAAGTATGTCTTTGCACCAAGCTAATTATATATTTTTTTCTTTTTGTCAGAGAAACAATGTTATAGTGAAATTTTATGAAACTGATACAGCTGGTCACAAATTCTAATGGCTAAATATAATATCCTTTTGTTGGACACGTGTTGTAAGGGGACTCTGCTATATCATATTCAGTCAGAAGTTCTGAGCTTTAAACATTGATGTTTTTACCAGACACAAATGATATAAGGGGCTGGGGTCCTGCCAGTCCTTAGAATACAAATGGTGCAGTTGTGAAGAAGTTCATGAAACTCAGAGTGAGACACTACCCTTTCTCACTTCTCAGTAAATTTACAAAATCTTTGTGCGACGATGAGGAAGACCTGGTGTTTATGGTTAAATGACTTGAAATAATTCAATTTTTTTGCCTTCTCTGCAGCATCAATGTGATACTACCACTGTTACTGTAACTAGCAGTGCTAACAAAAAAGGCATGATCTGTATCTATTAACGTTTTTCTAGTTCTACTATTGATAGAATATTTATCATTATTGATGTTAACATTTATTTTCAGCATTCTTTAATGAAAATAAAATGCTGCAAAAAGAAGCCTTACCTTTTATTGGCATGTGTCCCTTTCTGTACTTGCAAGGGAGTTCTTTAAATACAACAGACTTATTCTTCAAGTCTGATTATTAGAAGTGCTACAGAAAATTGTATGGCAAAATTGTATGGCAAAATATTTTTATGCTTTTTAAGTGACTTTTATCTTACTGATAGATATGTAACTAAGGTAATCTTTCATGTGGTAAAATATAATAATGCACAGAGAAACACCTTTGATAATTGTATAATGATTTGTAGATCAAGTCATATTAATCATCATCTAAGATAAACTTAGGAATATTTTCAAAAACTACTGAAAAGTATTAAAGAGAAAGTATTAGCTGAAAAAAATATAAAGAGATGTTCACTCACCTGTAAACAGCAGGATGAATGTAGGCATTGTCTTACACATCTTCATTTCTTTGTTTTGTATCTGCCACAGTGCAAAAAAGACAAAAACAAACCTGAAAAATCCCCTCGTCACTGTCCCAGCAGCAAAGAAACCTTGACTGTTACCCCTAAGGCAACAGACCTCAAAAGACTAACCCTGCTGCATTTATCATTTCCTGAGCCACTTACTGGCTGTATCAGACTGTTTCAAAAAACAGCTGTTAGTAGGACTCCTGTGCCACATAAGTTGTATAACTACAGGAACTTTGCATATAGTAAAAAGCATTTACTTACTACAAAGTGAAATGTGCAGGATAAAAATCACAAAGCCAACACCTAAACAACAAGCTTTATTCAGATGTAAAAACAAGTTATGAACTACACTTTCAGAAAAATACTCTAGTTGTGATGAGGATATTATCACTTCACACCTACAGAGAGACTTTGTGAAAATCTTAAAGCACTTTGAAAGCATGGAAACGGTATCCTTTCACAGATGGGAAAGCCTGGGCACATGGAAGTGAAATGCCTGTTGATCACAATGGACAACCACGTTCTTTTGCACTAGTCATAGATCATACTATAATCCTAAATATTCAGTGCACCATAAAAATAAGTACTCAGAACAAAAGCATTGCCAGCTTGTAAAGTTTAAATGATTACTCGCACACCTAATTATTTGGGATCCTTTAAAGAAACAGTATTACACGTTCCATAACTGCTTCCCAAATGCACCTCAACATCGTTTGTCAGTGTTCCAGGTGGTCTGACACAGGTATGTACTTCATCCAATAATATGCCACAGATGAAGCTGAGTTAACTGTTGATAATTAGAATGAAAAGGAATTCAACTTGTCAGAAAAAGAGTCTGCTTGGTGAACTATCATCACATGGTCAAAATTCTTACCTTCTTCCTCTACTGAGACTACTTTTTGTCAAAGCATACCGTTGTGTAACACGAAATACTTGTGTCTCTATGGGCTCATGCACAGTAGTGCCACACTATGTTAGTAGGCTTTTCCTGGATGTTCATTAACCAGGAAACTCCACGCATGAAAAAATACCAAGAGGCACAATTTCCATTTGTTATATAGATATAAGAATCTTGGCTGAGAGCAAGTTTCAGCTGGAACAACATGGTTTGTATCTTCCTCTTCAGCCACAGTCTGATTGCTTTAAATGTAGACATGTTTCCTTTTTCATTGTTTTAAAATAGGGACTCAAGGTAGGCCTATGAGATGATAGTCATCTGAATGGCAAATGAAAGCACAGAGTAACTCTGCAGTCCCCAAGACTTAGGGAAGTCTAGAGGACTTTTGATAGAAATTGGACAATCCTGGGGTCAGAAAAGTTTTCCAAGGTTCACGCCCAGCCCTTGTTATCAAGACACGATCTAAGAGAAAAATCCAGGTAGTACTACTAGCAGGTATTACAATGGAAAGGCTCTTTAAAGCAAGACTGATGGGCTTCCACTCTGTGGCAACTTGGAAGATGGAACAAAAAGAGAGCCTGAAGCAAAAAGGCCTAAAACCAAAGGAAACGGACAGATCTGAAGGAGGAAGGGCTTGAGGCAGGAACGGGAGAGATTCATAATGCTCATTCTAAAAGGGACAATGCTCATTCTAAAAGGGGAATGCTTAATCCCAATGTCTATAATTGATTAGAAAATTTGGGGAGAATCAATGTCTCAGGACTCTCAAGTACTGGAAATGTCATAACCCATGGGTGTGGGATCCATACACCCAGCGTGTATCTAAACGCTAAGGAATGGAAATACTGTGTCCTGCCAACTGACAGAGCTTGCCCATATCTCCAGCCTTTTGGATCCCTATGTTGTAATTCATGAGGTCAAAAATATTTCTCCAAACACCTTCATGCATTCCAAAAAAATGCATTCACACACACACCCAAGCTTCCAGTACTGTTATTTCACTTTGACACCATTTTCAGCTGTCAGTTACATGGAATATGTCAATAAAGTGTGTGTGCTACAGCAATGCATATTAAGACATTTCAGGTATTATCCTCCCTCTGAAACTCATAGTATTGGTAATTCTCGCATACTTACTTTATCTTATTAAGAT
Source organism: Cygnus olor (assembly GCF_009769625.2). Taxonomy (NCBI): domain Eukaryota; kingdom Metazoa; phylum Chordata; class Aves; order Anseriformes; family Anatidae; genus Cygnus; species Cygnus olor. The sequence goes on along the minus strand of NC_049172.1, from coordinate 35,954,186 downwards.
AAATGTAAATGCTACAAAACTGAGAACTGAAAATGATTTATGCATTAGTGGTCAGCTACAGGTGTGGTAATGGGGATGTAGAGACTCTTGTTAGATGTCACAAATGGAAAGTCCCGCACTTGGGACAAAACAATCCCATATAACACCACAGGCAGTAGTACAGAAATGGAGCTGGGGTCCTGGTGTACAAGCTTACCACGAACTGAACTGGAATTGAACATTGAGGTCTGGAAAGCTACTGCATCTGAAACATTCCTCAAAACGCTCATGGCTGGGGTGTCATATACAACTGTCAAACACAAAATTCTTCTGAGAAGTTTTGAAATGTATATTGTTAGCATGAGTATTGAAAAAGTTACTTATTTTGGAAATGAATAACAGGATGTAACTGGATGCAGCTGACTCTACATATTTTTGTCCTTTATGTCCTCATCACAAAAGGATCTATATCTACACTTCACTAGTTATGATTAACTAAACACACACTGCACTTAAATTGCTACTGGATTAATAGCCACCAATGCTGAGGCCCAGGTGGTTAAACTTTTTAATCACAGTGGTACACCAATAGATGTTCAAGCAACTCCTGTCTCTAAAAAGGATCTATTCGTCTGAGAAACTTACTATTTTTGAAAGAAGCAGATTAACATGTTCAGGAAGAGGTTCTTCACCGAGAGGGTGGTCACACACTGGAACAGGCTCCCCAGTGAAGTAGTCACTGCACCAAGCCTGTCTGAATTTAAGAAGAGATTGGGCTGTGCACTTAGTCACATAGTCTAAACCTTTGGGCATACCTGTGCGGTGCCAGGAGTTGGACTTGATGATCCTTATGGGTCCCTTCCAACTCGGCATATTCTATGATTCTATGATTCTAACATCATAGGCACCTAAAATTAACCCCATCCTTAAGTGATTTGTTGGATTTAGAGCTTTACAGACACCAGTTTGACATGCTAGAAACTTAGGACAGGACAGGGTATTTTTTCAGCATCACAAACTGGAACTAAAGTACACAATTTGAATGTGTCTCTGCATGGAGTTTCTGTCACAAGCAGTTGTCCAACACTTGAAAAACCTCTTCATTCAGCCAACTGACAAACTATGGTATGCAATCCAACTGGCTTCTGATTCTAGAGTTGCTTTATTAGCTTGCTTAGCTCCTCAAGGATGGGTGCAAACAAAAAAATTCATTTTCATAATTGCCAGACCTTTTATTCAGAAAGTTGATGCATCACCAAATAATAACCAAAAAAAAACACAAACACTTGCAGTCTTTCTGTAAGAGTGCCTAACAGCACTGAAACCAAGCAAGCTAACAGGGGTAACATGCATTTGGGTAGACATCTCAGTTCAACAAGACAGCATAATAGTATGTTAACAATATTACATTAACAGCTTTTTTTGTAGCGCGCACACCCGTATCTCTTCTTCTGAACATTTCTTTATCAGGTCATAGCAGACCTTTGCAGAAAGAAATGCTGGCACCGTGTTTTCTGTCTTCCAAGTTCATTGCTAACTGGCATAAGAATCACTTTCATTATGCATCCTTTTTCTTTTAGATTGTTCTCAAATTATTATATAACAGATGTTTTCTTCTCAGACTTTATTTGAGAGAGAGTGTGTCTAATAAAATTATGTTTTCTGTGCCTTCGAATCTTACACAGATTTTTACCGGAGTAAGAAATAAATATTTTCATGCATTTCCTGTGTACACTAAGAAAAGTTTTCATGCAGATTCACTACATAACAGAAGAACTCAGGCTCTTTGTGCAGACAATGGAAAGAGGCAATTCAGAGGGACAGCCCCAAACCAGTGGTGTAAATTTCTGCGATGCCAAAGCCTCAAAGGGACCTTTTGGAAGACTAAGCTCTTTTGCCTGAAGTCCTACTGTCTCATTAACTCGTCTAGAAGTCAGCCATTTTGCCTTATTTTTCTGCCCTCACTGAATGCACCTACAGGAGAGGAAGAAGGTAAAGAAAATGCATAAGGATGCTCATCTGGAACTCAACATAACAGAAAACTTCCCTTCGACTACAGAGGAGCTCTGGAACCCATAAAGGTCAGCACCATTTCGACAGTGCTTCCATTCCCCCAGCTTCAAAGTGTAAAACCTTCACATCCACTGTACCCTGACAGAAAATCTCTCAGTACTGACAAAACCTCTTTCCAGTGTATACTTTATAAAATGGTACCAAAAAACAGATCCACTCTTTAGGACAGACACCTCACCTAGGCCACCTGACTTACTGGGAAGTGCTGATCCCTATTACTTCATGACCCTTCCTGAATTACTGCCTGTCACATACACATTTTCAGAAAGAAGGACTGGGGGCAAAGCGGTGTATATAGGTGAGCCACTGTCATCTCTTCTCAAAGAGGAAGGTTTTAAAAGAGAAATATATGAAGTGCTTTTAGAATCCTTGTGCATTCCACCAAATTTGCATGCCATAAACATCATGCCTACTGCACCACCTACATGTTGCTGAATGCTAAGTTAGCTGTACATTGTGTTATAAAAGAGCATTTAAAAAACAAAGTAAAGGTGATTAAACTGAAGATGTATCTCTGAAATAAAACACAGCACAAAACCTATGGCAAACCAACCAGAATTGCTTTGTTTTGTAGAAGTCATTAATACATGAAGAATTTGGTCATCCATGCCAAATTTTATTTTCTTAGTAGAAATCATAGGAACAATAATTAATGTAACGGACCTTTTTAATATAAAAAGTGGTCAGTATTTATGATGGGTTGTCTGTCTAAAAAAATACTTGATGTGATTCTACATGGTGCACCAGATGGTGCGCTGCCATGCTGCAGGCACTGTACAGATGCTTGACCAGAAACAATGCTTGCTTAAGAAATGCTTGAGCCTTGCCTCTCTGATTCTATATACCAAACACATAGCATAGTCTATAGACATGTGGATTCAAGCTCAGCTTCCTGAATCAGTGTTTATGACTCATTTGACCTGACCCCAGGCCAGTGAGTTCAGATTCAGCTGTAATTCTGTTTTCAAGCGCAGAGGTGAGGTACTGAGCGACAGGCTGTTAATGTATCTTCCTTCCTCCATGAGGGGGAACGTCAGTCCCCCCTGAAGGTGGTATCATATACAGACCTTCCCCACAGGAAATCCATACCAAAATGTCAGTGAAATTGTCACTGACTGGTTATTGACTGCTGAAGAACAGATGTGAAAGAATGAATCTGTTCTTCTAATTTTAAGTGCCACAGCAGCAATAGGTGCACTGTATGACAAACCACAGTAGATTAAAAAAAAAAAAAAAAAGGAGAAATAGGGAAAAAGCTTCAGAAAGCCACATGTAAACTTCTTTGATGAAACTGCAAAATTAAGAAGCATTCTGTCAGTCCATTTCTTTCTAGTAAGCTGTCTAAACATCTGGAACTCTCACTCCAACCCTCCTCGTCTCCGTATTCTCATTTGCAGTCATTTTCCTGTCTGCTGTCACACAATCACATATAGGCACCTCAAGATGCCTGGAATGACAACAAATATAGGTACAGGCAACAGAGAAATAATTAGCCAAGAAAATAGACAGTATTCATGTTGGCAGCACATTCTCAGCACCCTGAAGTTCAGGTGAGAGCAGACTGCTAGGCAAACGTACAGCTGAGTGAAGGTAATGGAAAGGAGAACCGGTATCAGTGCACTTAACAACTCTTCATGTAAGTATATTAATCACCAATAACAAAAGAGTTATCTGCAGTAGTTGACTTAATTGCAAGCATGTGCTGATCCTGCCCTGGAAGAAATGAACTGTGAAAAGTAATAATACCATCAAGTATGCAGAACAAAAAGCGAGGTAGTACAGTGTTTTACTATTATAGAAGTTGCCCTGCCCTGTCTTTCCATATCTTGTTACTCTATATAATTCATTTAACATTAAATGACACCTTCTAGCTCTATGGAGCAGAAAGTTTGTCTCAACATTTGTGCATAAAAACTCCAGCTTTTATATGTTGTAAAAAAATTAACTGTCTTTGATAATAATTGTTCCTGTCAATAAATACTGCAGAATAGTATGAATTTATCCTTATGGAGCAACTTGCAAAATGTCTAAAGAGTTAAGTATTTTTCCAGTGACTTCAGTGTCATGTGATCAGACAATGACTTGTTACAACATTTAAGAAACATATGGCCTGTAGTTCTAAAATTTTGGATTTTTTTCAGAATAGTTTACCAACAGAAAAGTCCAAGTAGTAAGTTGAAAAACACTCTCTTATTTGCCCTGTACCTCATAGTAATGCTATGTTATGTCAAGTTAAATAAATGCATGATACTTTCCATCTTCTAAACAGACCTCTTAATTTGAAAAAAGAATACATTAGGAAGCACTAGTGTGACTCAGCATTACTGACACAGCCTTGCACCTTACATAGCAGGTTAAGTTGTACTTACAGAATGAGATTGTTAGTGTTTTCGATAGTGTGGAACCTTCCAAATATTCAGAATCTTCTCAAGTATCATATGATTGCAAAGAGCAATTTTTGCATCATGTGTCACACACACTGATTTGCATGTCTATGCTCTGTGTGGCTTGGAGATGTGGAATGATGCAAAGTAGCAAATTGGTATGAAGAGAAAATTATGATTCAGAAAAATAATAAGCATTAAAACAGAAATGTTCTACATTTAGTGACATACTTGCAAGGCAGCTTCTATTACTTATTAAAAAAGTGAGATACCTCCTAAACCAACAAGCTTTTGCCAAGACACAAGATACTTACTACAGGGCAATAAAAAATCATTGCTGCTGCAGATTAAGCCATAGGCATTACCGTTCACCGGTCTCTTTTTCTGTTACACACAAATATGCACATGTACACCCACAGTTATGTTTTTTTCCTAAGTGAGGTCAAGGAGGAGGGCTACAGATAAGCCTGCTGAATTTTCATCTGAATTATTCCCTTGAAGAAGTAGGGCTTACCCCCCTGGGAAACAAGGATCCCTCTTCTGCAGGTAAGTTTTCACAGAGCTAGTTGCCATTTGTTGCTTACTTGTACAGTACTCTGTACAATACTGACATTGCACATTGTACAATGTCACCATCCACACTGAGATAACTGAACGGAGCAGACTTCTTGAATCCCTGTGGCTGATGAACATAACATGGTTGACATGTGGAAGAAATTCTGCCTAGTCTGATCTGCAGTAAGTTATAGGTAGTTTCGCTCTCAAAAAATAATGCAGAGCCCAATGGATGTAGGAAGTGGAGGTAAGTAGTTCATTCCTCTTCCTGCTTACCTTGGCGTAACTACTGACACCACAAAAGAAGTCTGAGTACTGTGGATAGCAAACAGATATCATCGCTGTATTCTACCTCACATTTGGAGGACTTCAAAATTCATTTTATTATCTTTGCTTTTTGAATGGAAAATAACATGCTGGCATTTTACATTAAATCAGAGTTCTATCTATCTGTATTATGACAGCAAATGGTGTTTAATTTGAAGAAATGGTCCTTTTTATACCAGAAACTGCAGATGACTACAATGCAAGATTTCTGTCTCAAAGCAGTTTTAGTTTTCTTTAGGTCTGTCCTGTTTCTCCCGCCTGCCAAAACTATGGATTCCCCATAACGCCTACAGAAACACAGGAGATGGAGCTGTGTATTGAATTAAATTCCCTTGAAGTTATTCCACAAAATGATCCAATTTATTTAGGAAGGATCTTTCACAGGCCTGGTGAAAACCTAATGCCTAATGCAGATGAAAGTTCCCCTCCTGTAGCAAACGTTTCATACTTCCCTAGTTTTCGTGTTTCCATGTTTGTTTTACAGTGGCATAGTTCTTCATTCACAAACTGCAGGTAGCAGTTTGAACTCAGCACCACCTAGAAGTTGCTGAAGTGAGAGACTGTCAGATATTTATTTTTCACGTGAGCATTTCATTCAGGAACTATAAAATGCTTCATCCTCTCTGCATTTTGTAACGGAGAATAACATTGAGCCCCTTGTGTTTTAGTTCCCTTGATCTATTGACCACACATTTTAAGGAGAGGCTGACAGCTAGCATGTCAGTTATTTTCAGATATCTGTCTCTGTCAAATTCAGAAATCCCAAGAAAATAAACGAAGTGCAGGATTATAAATACATGTGAAATCAGAGCTGTCATCACTCTCAAGGATTTTCCATTGTGCCTGCTGAACTATTTTTAAGCTAAGATTTCCCAGATGTTTAGTAGGAATGTTTAGAGAGTAAAGCATTTCATTTTTAGATGGCTGCAACATTCTTAAATTTAACCTATTCATAATTGAGTTTATTAATTCCATTGTGCCTGATTTGTTATTCTGTGTAAGTAAAATAGAATAATAACAATGAAATTTAGCAAGTCTATGCAGCTCTCAGATGGCCTGAAAACCGTTGTTTTGAATTTTCAGGTACCCTCAGTTATTCAGAAGAATAAAAGGCAATAGAGACCCCCAGAAAGGATCCTCCTTGGGTCTGTTCACTCACAGTCTTCAGACACCAGCAACGGATCTCTACTGCTCTAAGCCACAGAGGAGCAGAGCAAGAATTGTCCTCCACATTGTGCTCCTTCTGCTAACCAGTAGTTTACCAAATGCAGCTCTGGCAATTCTGCCAAAATTACAAATTTGAATTATGATTTAAATTAGAAGAGGAAATTTTACCTAGAATGTTAATCTTATTTTACCTTGTTTATTGATACAATTGAATACCTCATTTTTTTTCAGGTTAAGCGGGAGGATAGCTATACATTTTGATGTAAATGCAATATACAATATAAAATATAAACGTACTTTATGTATATAAAATATATATGTTTTTGAACATGCTTAGAAACCTAATTTTTTGATGGTTGTGAATGGTGACTGACTCACTTCCTGCGCCCTAACATGCTTCATTTTTCCTTGCATTTTTTATCAAATTGCACCTGGAAGGAAATTGGATTCCAACTGAAAATGTTTCAGAACTACTAAGTCTTATATCCTCACACTCATGATTTTTCTTGTGAATTTTACTCTCATTCAGGCTCAGACTGTGAATGAATCAGTCATTAACAGAAACTTAAAGGAAGGAATTATCTTCTCTGAGTCCTCAGAATAGGCTGCTATTGTTAGAATAGATCTAAGGTACCCCGCAGCCTTCAGGTACTTGAACAGTGTCTCCCACTACAGTTTTTCTTTAAAGCATCAGCAGTGAACATGTATTACTTGAGTACTGCTACTCTGTGTTACATATTAATTTATAATGGTGATTTAGCCCTCAAAATAAATTCCCAACCTTCAGATTCAGCTGTATATATACTTAGTTTAAGAAATGAAATACTTTCAATTTAAATAAAATGTCAAATTTGAAGCTACAATGTTATTTTTATTTTTGGAGCCAAATAATAGTTTTACTTTGCACCTATCAGAGGATGGGGCTTAAGCCTTAGTTAGATTCACCACTTCTAAATTTTCATGATGGACATGTAAGCCTGGGTAGAAGGACTGTTGATTATGAAGATCTGTAAGCAGCTAACGATTGTGTGTTGCAAGTAAGGACTATGCTTCCTGAACAGGCTCTGAGGGGCAAAGAGGCTAACACAATGCACTTCCCTTTCTGTGACACATAAATCAATACCCACTAGTAGTAAGTCGCACCACTGTACTGCTTCCAAAAGTGTGCGTCTTGTGTTCTGGATCCTGAAATTTTATTAAACTAAAAAAATTTTGCTGTACTTTGTATGTAGCAAGCTACTGTAACTCATGTCCTGCTAAGTTCTTACATAAACCAGAAAACTTTAAAAAGTTGTAGCTAGGTGGCCTGTGTTCACTACCCATAGTCATCAAATTGCATCAGGAATGAAGTCGTGTAATTGGCTTTGCCACCCAACAGAAAGATTTTAAGATTGCATTTATGTCTCTAAATGTGTAAATGGATTTGGCATGGTTTATATTACTGGGAAGACCAGCTTTTATACAGACCTCCTTTTCTTCCCATACTCTTTTTCTCTTTCTCACACAAACATACACACGGTATTCCTCACGAGATGCTCAATAACTGTAATGCTAAAGTTCTCTGACCCTAGGCCATTAGCCCTCTCAGGACAGACCCAATAAACAACTGAAAGAGCTAAGAGTTTTAAGCATCTGATCTCTGGAGAAATCACCAGAACTCTGCTGATGTCTGTGTGGTGATGAGTGAGATGAAGGCCTGCACGCTGACCTGTGTGCTACCATCTCATAGGAAATGTTGATCATGCTGGCTGTCTGCAACCCTGAACCTCTTGACGTAGTGCTGCAAGAAGGTGTGTTCATTCATCCAGTATCTTTAATTAAGTATCCATCTCAGGACCCTTCTCTTTTAAAACGTAATCAGAGAAGAGGGACAACTGCCCACCTCTTCTATAACAGAGCACTCAGAGATTCAATTCTTTTATCAATATGAGAAGACTGAAGTCCACATTGCCAGCATCCTTTAGCACAACAACGAGACTACTGTGAGTCTTTCTTTTAAAACTGGATTACAGTGCAATAAAGTGTTTAAGAATGGTGGAATATATGAGAGAGCAAAACTTTTCTTGATACTGGTTAGCATACAGTTTTAGAAGAAGAGATCTGAGATTTCCAGCCCTGCTGTAATACATAATTTCTGTACTTTATCTTGTGGTTTGTTTTTGTTTTTAAATACGTAACAACAATGCATTAATGCATACAATCTGTTATTAACTCACTTACACACATACATATATCATTTTCTAGTACTGCTGCTCTCAGAGCATAGTTTAATACCCTTCTATTAAGACTGTTATATAAGGACTACCTGCTATTTATATATCACCAAGTTAACATCAGCTAAAGAAAATTTCTCATTATTTAGTCTGAGTGAAGTAAAGAGATTCACTTCAAGGGAGACATCCAAACATCCTTCAGAAGTGAGATCTGCCAAGGCCCTTTGCCTAAGTGTCATGGAGTGCCTGGACCTTTGTAGCTGCCCATAGCTTCCATAGATGACAGGATACCTGGGAAGTTCAGAATTGCTTTGCAGTTTGATCTCTGTTCACCAATATTGTTGTGAAGGAAATACATGAGATACATATTCCTATCTTTATGTTTTCCCATAGGAAACAACAGTTTGATCTTATGCCACAGTCTGCTATGCATCATAATAACTAAAATCTCAAGCTCTGAACCATTGTGGTCTTTGACCAGTATTTCTATCAGTGAATACTGAGGCACACCATTTTTCTGGCTAAATTCCAACTGGCTAATAACATTACCTCCTTAAGTCTCATTTGTAGGACATCCTGAGCCTCTGCATTGCAGTCTGCACTGGCTGAAGCATGGCATTTCCAATGGAGGTTTGGTTCCTTTTCACAGAGTGAGGAAGTAACAAACACCTGAAACAGATGATCCAAATATGAATATTCTTGCACAGTAAGTAGCTTTCAGATGTATTCTGCAGCAGAATTTGGCAAACTTTGTACTACATTGTTGTGTTCATTTTTACAAACAATTTTCTATATTCTTACAATTAGCGTAAATCTCTTTGCTTCCCCTGCGAAGATATTCCTGTCAGTAATCCAAGACAGCAAAATAAATTAAGAAAGTGAACAAATGTATCTTATAGTTTGCAGTAGGAAATTTGTGAAATACTTCTTTGCTGTTAATGAAGCTTAAAATTAATTAAATTCACGATGTTTCTATACCACTATTTTGCACTTAAAATACTGCAAAATGAAAGCCATGTCAGAGTGAAACTCTGAAGAAATGGACGTTACAGCATTTCGTGTTCTTGGAAAGAAATGCTTTGCAGGAACTTTGAATACCTGTTCTCTTCCTTGGGCACTAGAGGTCACCAGTGGTACAGACACGGGGAAAGGGACTGGTTTTATGATCCTCAGCCACGCAGAGGCCTCTATCCCTCTCCTGTGACTTTCATTTAAGTTGTTACTGGAAGTCCTTTGGCATCTCAGTTTTTGTAAGAGTGAGAAGATTAAACTACTTCTTTCAAGCACGATATGTCTCAGATGTATAGCTATGTATCTATCTGAAAGGGATGGTGTCTCTTGAAAATATGATTTATTCGTCCATCTGATACTTGAAAGTTCCTTGGCTGATACCTGCTGTATTTGAGCTCTGAGTAATGTTGTTGAGACAGAACCACAGAACACCCAGCAGAAACACATGTTGTTTCAAACGAAACAGCATGGCCCATTTCAAGAAAGAAACAGTGCTCCTTTACTGGTTCCATGTGTGGTGTGTGAAGGGTTCACTGAAGCAGAACGTTCAAGAACACCAATTGCATTTTTGAGTAAGAGACCACACCATCTTTTAATACATTCAGACTTTCCATTTCTGAGTGACGCCTATGACAACCCCCCCCAAGTCCTTATGCATGCAAAGAGGCTCAGAAATGCTCAGCAATCCCTAGAGAATACATATCTATCTTTTAACCTCAAGAAGATGGCTATTTACTTAAAATATTTTTACCAGATCAATATCTAAATTTATCAACTGTCAAATCTGTATTCTCTGTAAGCTATTTATATAATGCACGATACTAACAACATCTGAAATACAAAGCATTTCTTTTTAGCAATGATTCATCTTATAAAAGCATTGAAGTGCTACAGTGTAATAAACATAGCACTGCAATTACAGAGACGGGCTGCAATCAAACTATTACCTAACAAAAAGTCTTCTTGGAATGCTGAAAGTTCTTCCCATGCTAAATATCAAAATATTTTGGTTTGTGAAAGGATTTCATAAGATTTTAGATATTAAGCTATCACAGGTTGAATTTTGGTGAAAAGTCTATTGAAACTCTGTGAGCCCTGCAATCTGCATTAAGCAGCAATACCACACAGGGTATTTTCATGCTGGCTTTTTTCACCTAGGTTTCATCTAACTTTGAACTCCTTTCACTTTGAGGTGCAGTACATAAAGAATTTTTAAAGCTACGCAAAGTTAAAAATTAGGCAGGCAGGAGAAATCTTACTCTTGAAAGAAGTAAAAACAACTGGACACTGTATGCTACATATTTTCACTACTTTGTTTAAAATAGCATATTGGTGTACTTAAAACACTTCAGATCTGTGTGTTATTTATGATGCTGTAAACATACAGAAAAGCATGAAAGTCACATTTTCCATTGCATCCAAGGAGACAAGTTTAACATTACAGCTATTGGAAATCTGTTTTACGAGTTGTGTGAAAGGTGTACTTAAATGCAGTGTTATAAACTTTGGTCTACAATACCCTACATATAGCATCTCCTATACAGTTAATGAAAAGAAAAATCAAACTCAATGACACTTCTAGCTATGTTCTGACTTTTCCACATCCTTCTGAAAAGAATGTGAGATTATATGTGAATCTTATCCACATCACATACACCCCTGGCTTAGCAAGACAAAATAAGAACACTACGGCATACAAGTTAAAGCACTACTTATGATCAAAGGTACGCAGGGAAGACAGCTCAGCTCAGCAGGGAAGACTATCAAGGGCTTGTGTGAAGCTTTGTGAGTCTGGCAGCGGATCTGGGACACAGAACTTGGTGGAGGGTCTTTTCCGGTGAGCTCCTGCCGCTTCTGCTCGTGGGCTTTTTCCCCTTTCTCATCCTCCCTCTTCTCCAGCTAGCCAAGAGCAAATGTCACCCGAGCACTGCTGGAGCACAATGTGGCTGGTGATGCCAGCAGTGCCATGCCCATGCCCACCCCAAGGTATCTCGTATACCAGGGCCAAAACACATGGGAGAGGGGATGAAACACCACCAACAGCTGAGAGCTGTCTGAATGAGGATTCACCATGGGGCAAATCTAATTGCTTTCTGCTACTTTTGGGCAACCCACCAGTACAAAGTAGCATCAGTACATACCAGATGTGGTCTTCATTGCCCACAGTATTTATTTGGTAAGTCTGAACTGGATTTAATTAAACAAACACATTTTTTTTCACTGCATTCATAAAAAGGCTGGTACCAGTGAAGAAAGGGAGTTGCATATTGGATTTTGAGATACAGGTCTCCACAACAACATGTTAGTTTTTAGGTGGATCAGTTTCTTGTTGCCTGTACCCTGTAGGCAGTGAAGTCTGTGTTATGTGGGTGCAAATACTGATGCTGGTCCAACACAGCAAATACGGGAAGGGATGAATGGGACCAATCCTTTTGGAAAAAGTCTGAATTAGTGTGACTGAAAAGTCATCACTGAACTGAAGCATGTAGTTTATGAATAAGCCCGTGAAAGACAGAAGTTGGCTTCAAATGACATGAGAGTGGGCCTTAAACTTCACCCTTCAAGTAAAACATCCAGATACGTTGACACTTATATTAGTAGGCTCATCCCATGCTTTTGTGGATGTGGGTGTCAGTAGAATGTAGGGGTACTAGCATACAAGATAGGGCTATGTGGCTGGGTTTGAAGAACCAAGGATTTTTCCTTAGCTGATCCCAGGGAAGCTTTTGACATTTTTACTGTAATAAGTCATGGCAGTTTGCATATTTGTTGAATATATGTAGGTCCTGGAAAAGCTCTTCTGTATTTACATAAATCTACTATAAACAAGACTCATTTACCTTCATCCACCCATCATATAGCTCTGGAACTAGAGGAAGTAAATATTGGACCTGGCAAATATAATATTTTATGCCTCTGGTCCCTTCCCATTTTCTTAACTTTCATCATCTTCCAAAATTATGCTTTTATTTCAATTTTTCTGTTTTGTGGGTTTTTTTGTTTGTTGTTTTGTTTTTGTTTTTGTTTTTTTTTTTCCTTAAAAATGTCTGCTTGATTAGAAAGCTCTGCTCAGTTGGAAAACAGCATTCTGATTAGGAGAACGTATGCTCAAACTGGTGAATCCAATAGAGGCCAAGTGCATCAGTTTCCTGACTCTTTCCTCTAAGTAGCTGGTTTCCACAGTGGATCAACGTGTTTCCCAAGTCTCGGCCTTTCTTTACCTGCTTTGCACTAATCTCACAGAGTAAGTTGGTTTACTTAGGCATTTGTGGCTCCCTCAACAGCTTGCAAGTAGTTCCCCTCAGCTGGGTCTGAGTCTGTGCTCAAGGAGAGAAGAGGCTGCAGCCATCACCATGCTGGCTCAGAGGAATCTGGCTGCTCACGGTTCTTATTCCTAACAAGAGAAGAATAAGAGCTTGGGCTTGCTGAGTCAGTCAGCATAACTTTTGGCCCACGTAAACTGCTCAGACTTAAGAACAGAGCACACATAGCTCTGCAACATCAGGGAGGTGACAGAGGTGGCTTAGCACTCCCTGTGTGCTTTGTTTGCAGACTTCAGCATGCATCTCCAAAGAAAGTTGTTGAGGTTTGCTACCAGACTTCTGCCATACCAGGAGTGAAGTTAACCATCACGGTTACTTTTGCTGTCAGAGCCCCTGCAGTCAAAGCAGGAATGCAAGTACAGGCTGATATCCAGCTATCCTGAGACTGTGTAGTTGCTGGACTTCAACAGAAATCAACTTGTAACAGAGACTATGTTGGTGGGGGAAGGGACAGCACTATATCCATGGCCACCCACTGCCTAGAAAAAGTCTGGCAACAGGGGTGTTATTCTTGTTCCATTGGCAATCGTGGGACTTCTGCTAGACTTGATCCTAAATGAATGCATTTTTCTGACCCAGAGTCCTTTTATGTGGTTCGGTGTGGAAAAGTGCCATGGTATTTGTCACAAAAAGTCCTCGCTGGCTAATCTGTTTTTAGGATTGTTGATGGTTTATAAATTAGAATTATTAGTCAAACATTGCTCTGTGTGTGCAAACTCCCAGTACAGACTGGGGCCATAGGGCCCACGTGGAACCACCTCTGTATCTACAGTAAATTGTTCTGACACAAGGGAAAGGTTGGAAGAGCAAAAACAGAAGGGTACATAAGCATTTTATCCCTGACATGTACTCTAACGGATCTTAGTTTTTGTATTTGCCACAGAACATGTATACATGATCTCCAATAAAAGTGAACTTCTTATGTACCTAAACCTTGGCAGGTCCCACTTAAACATGCCCTATGCTCTGTGCTTTCTGGCAAATAACTGGCTTGCTATTTCTCTCCATATTAAACAGAACAGGGGCACATCAACATTTATATACTACAGAGGCAAAACTAGACGAGTATACTAGTTATCTTTAATCAGAGGACAAGTCCTTCAGTAGTGCACCAGCTTGCCATCCCTGATACAGGACGCTCACCCTAGAGCTGAGTTGACAGAGGCATTAAGTGGTGAAGAACCCTTTTTGGGTGCAAGTCCATAAATCCCAAGTCAGGAAAGTTCTAGTACTCACAGCCTAATGAAATATCGAGAAAATGAAAGTTGGCAGGCACTTACATATGTCCATGTGTCGCTGTGATAACCTGCCTTTCAGATGTCACACTATCAGATCCTCATACTCCTTTTGTGTTCCAAAATCCTTGCTTATCCAATTATCATTAGTATAATAATTTATAAATACATATACAGTGCTAAATTCTATGAAAGATACAGATCTGAGTCTTGAACCTTAGAACATTCAAAGCCGTGAGAATGTCTTAGGTTGTACAGATCCTGTAATTTTTTTGGCATTCCACGCATGGCTGTTTTGGAGCCCCTTTGCACATTCTCTGAACAGACCGTCTTATATTAAAAGGTTCTTAGTGAAATGCAGAATTGGTGATAAAGACAAAAACAATTCGGATTAATTTTGCAAAAATTTGCAAATTATTTTCCTTTGTTCTTCCCTCCTCTAAAATTCAAAGCTTGAAATTCAGAAATGGGAAAATGGGAAATCTCACCAAATGTAGAAGAAAAAGACCATGTTGGCTGTTCCAGAAGCCCTAAAAGTAGGCTGATTTCAGCTGGATTCTGCTTCAAATGGGTTATGGATCTCTTGCAAGTACCATGTAAAAATCCGTTCTTTTGGCTATTGTTAACCGTTTGTTGATGTTGCTTTGTGGTTGCATTTTTTTTTAAAAAAAAACAACAACAACAACTGGTAAGTTCTTCATGGGTGGATTTTTTGGTCATATCCATACACACACAAACACAATAAAAGGTATTTTCAGCTTGACTTCCTTGACCCATATTTTTTCTGGCAATGGAATCCAAATTCTGTAGATTCAATTCTTTTTCCAGGAATGCTAATTACAAAATTAATACAATGTGCAAAACAAAGGACAAATCTAAGGATCAAATAGGGGAAAAAACAAACAAACTCCTGTTTACACTAAGGCAGAGTTAAAAACCAAAGGGTAACTATGCTTGCTGTTCACTCCACTCAATTTCATTTAAGAACCTACTAAATATATTTGCTTTGATACGCATTTCAGCCAAAGGATTTCACTCTCTTTTCTTTTACAAGGCAACCTGAAATGTGTTATTTGTTTTGTGTTTGGCAAAATATATTAAAAAGATTAGAAACATTTGTATTATTCACAGTTGCATTAGAGTAAGAGCATATGGCAGCAGCCTAGCATTTAAGTAAAAATTCTCCACTGAGCTTTCCATATACATGTGTGTGTGCATGCATGTGCATGTATTATATATATATACATACAGTATATGTAAGTACGCAAGGTCAGATTCCAGACAATTCTTCTTGAGCATGTGATAATAGAGCTGCTGATAGATGTAAGGCTACAAAGCTCTATGAACAACTGGTGAATCTGTAGTGGCAACTTTTGCTTGTCAGAAGTTGTTGGGCTACTTCTTATGACGAGGAGAGCACTGACGCAGTGACTTGAAGGGACTGAACCCTACTACAGAGCCAGAAACCTACACCGTTTTTAATCCTTTTCACCTTGCAGGGGAGAAAGAATCCTCAAAGCTGTGTTCTCTAAAAGGTGCACATAAATCTATGAGCGGAGACCAGACTTCCTTGGATTTCTGGGCAATGGGGGCCTTAATGGCATATTGTGAAAGGAAGGAATTGCTGTCTTTCCCTACTTGTACTTGTGGTTGTTTTTTAATCTTTATCTAGCACTTTAAATAGCCAAGTTATTTCATCTGAAAGCAAGACAATGAATAATTTGGGTAATGCCTGTATCAATATCTCTATACAGATGAAAGAACTAGTTAAAACGTAGGGAATAGAGTGAACAAGTGAGTTTTCCATTGGAGGATGAATATAAAAGGAGTGTTGCAGTTCTCTGTGCCAGGACATGCTTTAACTTATTTATAAATGCTTTGGAAAAGGGGTGAACAGTTTGCTGATGATGCAATGTCAAGGTAACAGAAATGGGGTCTCACTACAGGGAAGTCTTATCAATGTGAATGAACGGGTGATAAAATGGCAATGAAATTCAATGTTGATAAATGTAAAATGATGCCGAGACAACAGAACCTTAATTTGATATTTAAATGATATATTTTTTAGCTGATTGTTAACACTCAGGAATTAGATTTTTGGTGATTGTCAACTCTTAGGATTTTTGATTTAGAATAAACACTTATAAGTAAACACCACCTCAATGCTCAAAAATCAGATAGACTTTTAAGATTTGTTATCAAAAGAAATACACAGGGAATAAAACACAGAATATAATCATGCAACTGTGTTAATCCATGGGGAATCCATCTGGAATCCTACATGCTGCTCTTGTTCCCAACATCTCTTAGGCTAATAATAGAATCAGAAAAGTTTCACGGGAAGGCAGGATAGATGGTGAAACACATGGAATGGCCTCCATATGAGAAATGATTAAATAGTCTAGAACTCTTCTGATTAGAAAAAAAAAAAAGACAACTCATGGACAGAATATATATTGTATAAAATAAATAGCACAGAGAAGGTAAATAGGGAACAGGATTATTCATTGTCTCTTGTAATACAAAATCCAGGATGAAATCCTAAGAAAACAGTAGGTTCAAAATGAATACAAGCACCTGATTCTTCGACAGCAGTATCTTCTGGATACTGAAAGTTAAATAAATAATAACAATAAAAAAAATGCAGGAAAGTAAATTCTAGTAAAAACAGAAGGAAATTCTAGTGATTTTAAATACAGTTATTCTACCCCTTGCACACAAAGTCCCTGGGTCACAAATTGGTTGATTTTGAGATGGTATTCTGATAAAATAAAGCTCTATCCTTGCTCTTCTGCACCTCTAGACAAACACCAATGTTAGCCAATGTGAAGGAATATATAGTGGCGTACAGGAACCTATAGTCTAAGTAGGATTGTTCCTATACACAGAAGCTAAGCATTTTCAGCTGATAGAAAAAGGAGGATGTTAAGAGGAAAAGACTTAACTGGTAAGATTTTGACATACCAACACACAACTAAGAACAAACGCAGTTTCTAAAATATCAACATGCATATAATAAACCCCTAGAAGTATGATCTGCAATAGTGCTCTTTGGTATCTCCTAATTAACGCTCCTGTTTCCTTGATATCAAACATTTCTAAAGGACATGTCTGTGTGGTCTAGAAAAAAAACTGTTGTATAAATAGGTGACAGCAATGTGTGAAGTTCAGCCAGTACTCTCTGTGTGCAGGGTAAGGTAATATGCATGGAGTACCAACCTACCACACATTCTGCCATGTAAGTGAACATGTTTTATCCTTGTCTCCAATTGCATCTATCTGAGGATAAGCAACCATTCATTTACATTTTTTACAGGTACATTTTGTCAGCAACAGTGATTTTCAAAGTGTTAACAATGTGCAAACGAGATTTTCAGTCACAAAGCTGTATTTTTTTCTAAAAACAGTGAACGTATCAAAACAAGAATGGAAAACATAAAACGATGAAAAATGCAAACTTATAGACTACACAGATCTGACTATCACAGACCGCCATGTACAATAATAGGTGCTATCTACCACATAAATCTATGTAAGAGCTAGAACAAACAGAGCCTATAAACTGGCTGTGGCTAAACCAAAGATGAAAATTTGGTTAAAATATTTCCTGATTTTTATTTTTTTTTTGACTTTGTTGGTTTAGTTTTCCACAGTTAACTCACCTCAATTAGTCCAACACCATGATCAAGTTAACATAATGATTTTGCAGAATGGACACATCCCAAGTGTCAAGGATAGTGGTGATTAACACAACCATGTTTTTCCAAGTATGGCTAAGCCTAGATGTTCTTTCTTCCCTTTCTCTTTCTCACCCTCTCCCCTCTTCTGATTTAGAAGATTTTCTAAAATGTAAGTTAGATCCTGAGTAGAGAAACAAAGGGAAAATCATGACTGGACATAGATACACTGGATCTGGAAGACAGAAATTACTAAATTTGACATTAGCTGTAGTTGCTTAAAAGCCATTGCTTCAGTCATGGTTTAATACTGTTTACAAGAAAAGGAAAGGAATGGTCAACATATGTTGTGGAAAGAATGAGTGACCCTGGTGGAATGGGTATCAGAGATCATGTATATTGCTCATCAGCAAGACATCTGTTTTCAACTATGGGGCTCTTATTCAAGAACTGCTGGATGAAGTACCATGATATCTAAGTACCATTGCTAACTCTCGTGGGAGTCCCAGAATTTCTCCAAATGTTGGTTCTGTCATCATGCACTAGTGATGTCGCCTATGCCAGCCTTTTTGAAACTATACTGTAGTCAGTATATGCGTATGTCTCGCTGACACCTAACTTGGAGTTACTGCTACAACATTTCAGATACCATGCCATGCTAGGCCATCATGACTGGGGATATCATAGACTTAAGTCCAACTAATTTAAATACTGAAATTTGAGCAGGACACATAAACAGTATTAAATCTCTGAAGAGCAATTAACCCATAAAATCTTCCCCATTTTGCTAAAAACATTCCTTGTAAAATACTTCCTTACAGTACAACACAAGTGTGAATTTTATCTGCATATTGCCACTGAACTACTTTGTTTGCATACAGGAACCTTTAAAACGCATACACACAAAAAAACAATTAAATACCCTTTGAAAGAACAGTTGGACTCAATGCAGACAAAATGCAAATAAGGTCCATGTGCCAGACTTTTTTTTAAAGATAATTCGCTGCTATTGGGAGGAAGAAGATGTTCATATAGCAGTCTTACCCAAAAGGCCACCACAAACAATGTTCCCACTGACTTTAATAGTTATAGTAGGTGCAGATTTATGGTTGGGTGTAAGGATGCTTCAGTCTTCATCTCTTCACCTCTTATTAGCACTTGTCTTTTGCTTCTTTACCACAGTTTAAGCAGTCCCAGATGCTGTTCAGTTCCAAAGCCCCTGTTTAGCTCCCATAAAACCAGAAAAAAAGTATGTCGTGGTGTATACTGTTAGTAGTAGAGATGGTAGGGGGAGAAGAGGATGGATTCGCTGTGGAATATGACCTGATGCACAAAGGATGGTCTCATCTCACTGCTAGTGTAAGAGATAAATCTAACCTTGCCCGACACACAAAAATTTTCAGGCTTAAGGCTTTCTTTAGTACAAGTTACTTGATCTAATTTAATTTCTTAGTAAGAAATTGTAACAGTGAACATATAATGCATATTAATAACCTAAATATCTGAAACATGAACAAACAAAATTAAAACAATGGCAAATTTTCCACTGCCTTCAGGAATGAATTCAAAATTATCGCAATTAGACTACTTATAATTTCAACGATTAGGATAAATGAAACTATGAAATCTTTCCATAGTATAAAAGAATCAAGGCTAATGATATTTTATTTGAATAAAAATGCATGGGATTTACTTTATCCAAAAGATGTCATTTAAAAATACCATTTACATTGCTCTAAATCTGGAAGAGGTTCCTACAAAATATCATAGGCTGCAAGTAACGCAGAGAAATGGATATAATTCTCTCTGGAGATGAATATATCCTTCTCAGAGTATTACAAATTTTGCAGTTATGAATGATACTTTCCACAATGCTGTGGTAAACAGGAATTTTAGCTTACCATACGCTAGCTATAATTAAGAAAGATGGTTTCTTTGCTATGTCTCTTTCTATCTTAGCCAGAAGGTCAAGATTCACATAAGATACACAACCATCTCTCCAGTATTCCCCTTCTTAGTAGCCAAATGCCTCTCCCTTTTCTGGCAATCACACTCAGTCCTTGTTATTGTAGAGCCAGAGACTCTGCCTTTAATATTACTATTAAAGTGGCACGCTGAGGGCAATTTGATAAGACAGTGATATATATGCTCCAAATACCATTGGTATTCAGCTTTGAATCTCCTTCGATTTTTTCTAATCAATTCCCTACATCAATAAATAAAAGCCACAACAAAAAAAATACCTTTTTCTTATTAGACTGCCAGAGATCCCAAAATCGAGTAGGTATCTGTTTCCAATTTGTCTTTGTGGAAAGGAGGCCAAAGAGTTGCTTTTCTTCCTCCTTGCAGAAAGCAGCCAAAACGTAGTCTAACCTGGGTGCACCCACCCACACTCACCAGTATATGCATTCTAGTCATGACTCAAGTTAATAAATTTGATTAGCTCGCACAGTACTCCAAGCCAGCAGCCCACAAGGCAGGTTCAACCAATACCTTTGCTTCACTCACTGCTCTCAGCAGACCACCAAGGCTCTAGTTTGTATTTTTAAACCTGGGTTAAATTGTGGCATAACCACAAACCATTGTATGCGATTAACAGTGGGGTTCCAATGACTGACTGACAAACAAAATCTTAGCACACTGAGTCTGCTTCTCCCAGTAGTAAACACATGTTATTAATGAAATGATTCTAACAGCCTACACAATTGGAAGCTTTTTTCTTGATTGACAGGCTATGCTTTTCTTAACAGGCCAAATAAAGAGGGCATAAAGAGTACACTTGTATTTTTTACTTTGTTAAGTAAAGGCATAACATTATTGAAATTATTTCTCCATTCAGTTATAACCTAATGGAATGTTTCTCTAGCCAATCACTGAATGATGCATTACCTCAATACATACTCTGTTACTCAGAACAGAAGGGACCAGCGTTTTTAGAAAGTGCTGCCATCCAATTTCTATTGCTTCCTTTCCACTACTGACCCACTCCTCTGTCATCACTGACATAGCTTAGCAGGAGAATAGTTGATTAAAAAAGAAGAAGAAAAGGGCAACAACATGCATGTGGCATGAGATCACGACATTATCACTCAAAACTACTGTAGACTGGTACAGTTTGACTGTCAGCTGCTCAAAACAATGCTTGCAAGGCTAGACTGGGTTTTAAGCAGCAGGATAAAATAGATGTGCTTGCTCATTCATAGACCCTGCAGTTCATGCTCTTCAGAAAAAAACAGGATTAGCCATAAAGCAGGATGAGAAGTATAACACTGTTTCACCATGCTTCCCCTTATCCTGAAGGAATGGATGAACTACAGATCCAACACATCTTTAATGACACAACTGATACCAAAATTGTCATCACAACTTTCAAGGCCCCTAAATTAGACCTAAAACATCCAGGCATGGGGTTTAGTTACACATTCAGCAGCTGTGCTCCTCAGGCTATTACTAAGCGGTCCTCACTACCTCAGTCTCTACCCTGGCTGTTCATATATGCTACTACAGCATCGTTTGTCAGACTGGTGGAGGACAAAGAGAGGAAGCAGGGGTTTCTGTCTGTGCTGCTGCCAAAAGACAAAAATGCAAGCTAAACTCCAGCCTCAATCTGATGAAACTTAGTCAACCAGTGGGCAGTTCACCCACCTGGATCATCACTGCATCCAGTGATGCTACTAGCCTGTAATCAGTAATGCACATGCATACTCTCGTAGTAAACTTGCTCCTGTGCTCAAAAAGACATTTGGAGTATTCGTCTTATATAGTCTATCTTTTTTTCAGAAAAAAAAAGAAAAAAAAAGTCAGTTTTCATGGGTTTCACTGTTTCATTTCAAAGAAACAAGCTGTGAATGCTCAAGTCATACCTCTTCCACATAAGAGGTCAGAGTGCACGTTAGAGCACTGAGTCAGTGGTATTTCCATGCTGTGCTGTTCTCCCTGGATGTGGTGTGCAGCATGCTGAACTGCCTGAATTGGTATGGTCAGGCTAGAAAAGGGTTTGGTTGGTCATTTTTTTTATTTATTATTGACTTCCCTCTTGGAGACAGATTTCACTTTTGCAGGCTTCTTGGGCAGAGAAATAAATTTATGGGTGGGAGGAAACAGAGACCTAGAAAAGGAAGGACTGGGTGGAATGAAATAGCAGTGGTGTAGTCTGGCAGGATTATCTGTCAGGCTGTGACTCTGCCTTCCTCTAATGGTCTATGAGGGATGGCATGGATATCCTCCAAGCAACCGATGAAGATTTTCCTGAATGATTCCTGTAGTCTGATATCTCCTGTAAGTCTATGCACCCACTCTTGCCCCCACTCCTTCCTGCTCATGTGGGAACAAAATGCTTCTCCCTCTGCAGCTTTGAGAAGTAACTAAACCTAGAAAGCTAGTTGTCTCACTGCTGCTGTTCAACACCACCTCCTTTTTTGTGGCTAAGTAGTAGCCACAGGCTTAACCTAGAAGTTTTCTTCATATTCTGCTCCTGAGGATCTTTACTCCCAAGAAAAAGATAATTGCTTTTCAAGTGAAACTTCAACTAAAGAGATAAATTGTTTTTGCCTGCTCAGTTACTGTTGCATTATCTCCTGTTTCCCTCATTAATAATAGAGTGACAAACAAGACTACTTCTGCCTTCCACAGAGAAAAGGATGAATGGCAAAACAATAGAAAATGATCCAGCTCTAAATTGCTTTAAACACTGGCCTTAAGCAAGGATTTCAGTCAAGGCACCTTTGTATCCCTCACAGCATGGTGTATTCCATAGTAAGGTGACAACCCACACATTAAGCCTTAGAAATTAACAAGTAATTGTCTTAAACCTTAAAACTGGTGAAATTAGCTTCAATGGGATTAATAGCTTAAATGAACTGGTATAAATATTGGTACTGATTTTCATTATTATATATTGCAAATCATGCTAAAGGTAATCTGAGATATTGCTAAGTAGGGATTCCTGTATCTCAAGGACCGGAGAGCAAGAATATGAAGTCTGAGTTTTATTGCTCCAGCTTGGCTGGCTGTGATGAGGGCTTGGTTCTCTTAACATAAAGTACAGGCACATCCTGTTGTCAATTAGACTCACCGGTATTCTATGGCAGCAGCATTGGGCCCCTGGGATGTTATATAGTTTGTTTTGCTATGTAAACAGTATGAAGTAATCCAGGCAGCAAAGGACACAGATGAGCAGGCAATTTGCAGTATACTAAGTAAAAGAATAAAAGTCTGTGTGTGAGAGTCAGAGAATAAACTGTAACAACATCCCTGGGATATAATATCCACGGGTCTGGGATCATCAGAAGTATATACAGAAGAAAGTTCAGGGACTAATTAAAATAAAGTATGCCTATTCTTTTGTGTCCGTGGATACAGGAGGAGAAAAACATAGTGCAGGAAAAAAAATGTTAATTATTCGCTTTGATTTCAGCACACATCCAATGCAGCTTCCAGGTGGATTTTTTCTGATGGAGCACCTTTTCTGGGTCCTGATCCAGAACCCAATCAATTTGCTGAAAATTTTTGCCTTTCCTTGTTTTCAGAAGGCTTTGAATGAGGTTATAAAACCAAATGTTCATTCTGTACCTGTATATTCTGTACCTACATGTCTGTTTTGTGAACGTAAAATATAAGACGAGGTTCTCAGACACATTTTAATTGGTGCAACTTAGACCCCTTTGGTTTGAAAAAGCAATCCTACATCATATTAGAAAATACCTCTGTACTCATGATACTAGCATAAACTTGCACAAAATAAGACTGTAACAGATTTAATAATGTGCTCCTGAGTCTTTCTTCCTCTCCTTTAAGACATGCAGTCATGGGATAGGCAGGAAGTTTAAGATCTATTGGAGCTCATTGATCAAAGAAAACATTATATAAATCCATGTTTATTAACAATGTTTGTGTTTAAATACAACTTTCCACAGCACACAAACATCAAAATATCTCCCTTAGTCCCTTGGCGCTCATTGTTTATGGCATACAGCATAGAATATGTCTTCCCACCCTCTCATTTATAAATAGTGCTTCCCTGATGGTAGTTTTCTATTATCAGTTTTACAACAGAATGTCATTCTGTCTTTGAAATTTCTAGATAACACTGTGGAAAAATTGCATGGTTTACTGTTTTGAACACAGACTTGAGAACCAGGACTCCTGCTTTTTATTCCTCTCTCTGTCAGCACTTTGCTGTGTGACCATGGCCAAGTTACTCAACTTTTCTGCTCTTTGTTCTGCTGTATCTGCTATTTTCCACATCCTACACCAAACCTAATTTTGGATGTGTGCAATCAGTTTTCTGGAGTTTTCTCTCGTGACTCACAATAGAATTGAAACTACTGAAGGCAGGGGTAGAAAAGACACTTTATGCCCAGGTGGACTGTTTTGTAGAGAAAAGACTGGAGATTACAGAGGAAATAAAACCCAACCAACAATGTGAAAACTCTTATGTACTGTCCAATACACCCAGGATGAGGTGTAACTGAGCACTCAAGGAAAAATGTGGGAAGATGAGATTTGGAGATGCATGGCAAAGAATGAAATCCAGCAAAAATAGAGAGAAAAAGGTTAAAAAAGGTACAGTATAAGCATTCTTTCTCATAGAGAAAAATAATGTGTCATTCCCCATCCTTTACCTTCCTTTTTCCCACAAGAAGTATGGAAGAGGGAAAATAAAATTGGAACAGGGAACGAAACAGAGAAGAAAAGAAGAAAAGAAGGAAAACCATAACAAGCAAGGATGTTAACAGTGAAGTCAAATGCATGGATAGCTAACGTACAGAAATGAGAGCCACAAACAGTAGCCTGAGAGTGGGGGTTGAGGAATAGTGTTCCTGATGTTACAGGAAAGTTTCCTCTAAAATTTACAGGGAATGTTCTCACTCTACAACCCAAATTTTCACATTTCAAGTGCTAAAAGACACATACCTCACAGATTGGAGAGGGAGCTCACAGAAAGGTTCAGAGCCAGGTGGCAATGGCTTCCTAGGGCCTGCTGACCACACACCGGGCCTCTACTAGTTAAGCAGCACAATCTCAGGACAACCTAGCACAGCTGGCCCTCCTGGCTCCTGCTGGTTTGCTTCCTCCTATAGCCAGAGAAGACCCCAAACCAGCAGCATGTGACTACCTGCTTGTTGCTGATTAGTTGACAAGGTCTGGTATGGAAGATGTGCTTGAACTGCTTGGTAGCTGCAGGCTGCTCTACAGTGACAGCTTGGTCATTCCTCTGACAAGACAACACTAAAATTGCTTGCTAGGAATTATCCTCAGTGTTTAAGTTTTCTCCCTCTCCTCCTCATTCCTTCCTTTCAGAAAGAAAATGTCAGCTCCTCATGTGAGAAGGCCTTTGCAAAAACAGTTGTTGTAGAGTAGGCATCTTTCAAGGAGCTCTTGGAGCTTTTCCTCTCAGTAGTGAGATTTTTGAGGCCTCCTCAATGAGCAATACTGCTGTAAAAACTGAAATCTCCTCTCTTGATAAAAGCATCTAACATTTTATATAGAGATGGGAGCTTAGAAAAGAGTGAAAAAAGGGCCGCTATTCTAGAAAAAGTGAGTTTGGGAGGTAGTAGTGCATACAGATTCAAACTAATTTATTTTTTTTTAGATGGCACAAAGACAGCATGAAAATAGATTCTTTTATGACAGTGTGAGCAAATGATCTGCCAGACTGAATTTAAACTCAGCTCCATAACAGAAGTATATCCCATCGAGTGGCTTGACATGGAATACTTCATTTTCTGGCTCACTACTACACTGTGTGTGAGAAAACATAAAAACAGTATCTTTGCAGACTTTATTATTCACATATTTTGAAAGTGTGTGGTATTAATTAATCAGGAAGGAAGCCAGAATTCTTATACAAAGTATCTTTCCATTTTAATCCTAATTAAAACAAGCTGAGCCCCAAAATTTTAAGAACCTATCAGGATCACTAATTGCAAAAGAAAATTAAAAAAAATATATTTACCAAAAGATGTCCCTTGATTCACTTCTAGTTTTTCTTTTTTTTTCCCTGAATGAATGATGGAAAGAGGATTATTTTTTCCAAATAATTAATCTTTTACTCATAAAACTGAAAAATTCAAAATTTTGATCACTTCTATTTACTGTTGCATTGGATAAGTTTCAGAACACGAGAAAGAGTTTACAGTTAGATAAATGGCTCCATTACTTCAACACCATCCAGCACCCCAACTTTCTGTGCTCACATTATGTAATCATACTTAAAGCCTACACTTCCAAAAGAGAAATAGTGGTAGCAAGGATGTCCTTGTTTGAATATATGTCCCACATTTTTCACTAATGTGTGCATATGCTTATTTTCCTCAGTTTCTGGATTTTGATGAAATAATTGTTCATATTATTCAACTCTTTAAATAATTGATAGGACACCCTGGTTCATAGGATACATTGCAAGAAAAAATAAGCACCCTCCAAGAATGACATTCCAATTCTGAAGATAGCCAGTGTCAGGTCAGAACTGATTAGGTTGTTTACTGCGTTATACCAACATCCAAAATTGAAAGCATTCATCAACAATTAGTGTCTAGACAAGAAACATAGTTCTAAGGTACAAAATTGCAAACTACGTCAAAGCCATCCACTGAGCAAGATCCATGTTTGTGAAACCTGAGCCAACTAAAAGCATAGTAGCAGAGAGATACAGCTTTAGAGAAATGTTATAGTTGGCTACTACGATATGTGCCTTCACTCTTCCATTAAAAAAAAATAAAAATCTATTAGTACGGGAAATAAAAGCTGATAAATATACCATCTAACTGACTTCTAACTCAGTTTACATCTTCTCTAAACAATAGTGCTCCTAAACACTGAATGATAGCTTTCCTTGGGAATGTGTTATATCTGTTTTAATTTTACATGAAGTTTATGGCAGACATATCTCACATTGTTTTCAGGCACAAAACTCTTGGCAAGCCAGAGGAGATTTACTTGGTGGTGAAGACAGAGAAGTGGTGTTTTCTTCAGCATTGTGCTGCTGCATCCCTGCACTTCTCCACATCTCTAACCCTTTCTAAATAACCACCCCGGCTCCCTGCTGAGGACATTTCATATGATCGGCTTTCCCCTAAAGATTACATTCCAGTCCTTCCTCCAGCTCTTTCTCAGAAAACCCAGTCATTTGGGCAGAAAGGACAGCAAAGGAGAAAAAAATACAGCAAAATCCAGGGGAGGATATAGGAACAGAAAGAGAGAAAAAAAAAAAAAAACCACAAAACTACGAGTCATTACATTCCCTGTGCCATCTGGCAAAACTCTGGGGTCATTCCTAGGGTGGGACCTGGTGAAGATCTATTTGCAGATGAGTTCCGGGAAGTAACACTGCTTTTCATTGTTTTCCTCTTTCAGTGCTGAGTTTTTTCATTCACGCCAGCCATTTCACTGCCTAGACTCTGTATTTTAGCCTGCCAGACAAGCCAGTTCTGCCAGAGCTCTCTGTATAACTCCTGGGGTCCAGGAATGGAGTTACAAGCTGTCTGTCTATCATTCTCCACTTACTCCAGAGGAATCCAACTGAACAGACAGATGTTGGTTTGCTTTGCTTTCTGCAGAGCATTCCTCCAAAAATTAAAGCCTTGGGAGACTTTTGTTCTTTTATACATGAACCTGACATTTCTAGATTTTCACTTTGCTCCGTTCCTTCATTTATATAACAACATTGTACTTACACATTCATATGCATTTGTCTCAATGAGTTACTGTGAGTATAGCATCCCAAAACTCTCCAAAATAAAATAATAGATAGACAAGGCACTGTTTTCAGACAAAATCTGCAGCAATTAAGACTTAATAAGTGACAACGAAGCCACTGAACTTAGAACACTGACCACACAGGAAGTTAAAACATATCAAGGCAAAAAATCAAAGGTTCTGAAAGATTATTTAACTTCAAAATCTTTTTTAAAAAGTAAGCATGTTTCTATTAAAAAGAGAATACAGAAAACTGAAAGATGCTGATATTAAGAAGAGTTGTTTGAAGCCTTCAAAAAAATCACTTGGCCAAAATTTTTTGATCCCTGAAAACTTTGCAGAGCACGAAATTTCTCATAATTTGCCACTTCGAGGCTATTTTAAAGTGGTTACAAGTTGCCACAGATAATGTGCTGTTCTTTGACTAAAATAAAGAGAGGAAAACAGATATGTCTGCTGCAGAAATGTGCCCAAACCCTGAAAATAATTGTGGATCCCCAATGGCCCACCCACAGACTTAAAAGTTGAGTGGGTTAAAATATTTCTGCCTAGACTACAGTAACTTTTGCACATCTTTGATGCAATAAAGATCACCATAGTATCCTGTTAATGTATTAAAGGCTGCTCACTGCACTGAATTGCTCTTAAGTGGGAACAGAGTCCAGTGAGTACTGGATTGGGTCTGGGGCAAATCCATTGCTGGCTACTTGAACAGGCTTCTGTGATCATAGAAAACTACCCTGTTTCTTTGTGCTTCAGAGAAAGAGTTTGCAGTAATACCTTCCTGTCTTTTTAGAGCATTTAGTATTCTACACATGAAAAAGTATTCTTCTTTCTCTGTATTTCACAGTACATATATTCTATGCCAGAAATTCTAGAACTCGGTAGATTTTCATTCAGTAATAAAAATCTATGTCTCATTCTCTGCCAATATTTCCATCTAATTTAACTTAAATATTTTTGTATTATCTCACTGCTATTCTCTGTAGAAGAAATCTATATGAATCAATAAGAATATCTGGGGACTAAGTTTTCAATTTGTATAAACTGTCCCAACTAAAGTAGAGGGAACATACCTGAGCTGAGAATCTTGTCCTGGAATCTACTTATAGGTACTGAGGTTATCTAAACACTGTAACATACGTGGAATCAGTAGTAACTGTTAGCTGCTGTGCTACCTCAGTCTGACTGCTAGAGCTGTACAGACACCTTGCCAAGCTCATCATGCAATATGAGATTTTATGCTGCACCTAGCAGCAGAAAAGCCCACTGTACTCTCCCCTGCAGTAAATTTGTCCCTGAAGTTATCGAGGTTTGCTGCATGTTTTCAAGGCAATGAGGAAAAGAGCAAGGACAGATAACATAGAATCTCATACCAATGAAGAGAAAGACAGAATTTCCTATGAATTTTATAGGGTTCCTGGTATCTCTTAGGGATGAAAATTTCTTCTTTAAAAATTATTTCTGACACCAATGCTTTGAAAACATCCACTGAAAGCACATTACACTAACTTCAAAACTTCATTATTACAACAAACAGAAGATTTAGGATGTATTTTTACCCTACAGACTTTTAAAATGTGACATTTCTGGCTGTCTAAAATATCAAGAAACCAGAACGGAGTTAAGTTTTGAAGAGCCATGGCCATTTTGTTATTTGTGATCTGCATTCCATAACAAGGGATACAGTCTTGTAGAATCAGGGAGCAAAACGAAGAACTGACTGCAATGGCACACTAGTAAAATTTCAACTCTTCATACAGTTGAAATTGCCTCAAGCAAGTATCCCTTTCTTGCCCTTTGTTGTTTACTTTTAAGTACTGAGGGGTGGGTTTTCAAACTCTTTTTGAAAAGAAGAAGCTGCTCTTGTCTCTGATTTTTCTTGAGTGGTATCTGTTAGTTGTACTAACTTTGCTACATGGTGTGATAGAGAAAACAGAGTCAACCCAGGCTGTTAAACTCATTTTCACTTTTCAGTGAAGTAACTTTTAACCAATTTTTTCTAATGGTGAAAAGACAACATGTTAACACACTAACACAGACAGTGAGGTCTGCAGTCTAGAATTTAGTCTTCAATTGTAAAACCAAGTAATATAGTACATGCCACACAGACTAAGCTGATTCATAAGCCACCTTTGTTCCAGAGACTATTAACCCTCCATGGTATGAACTTCTAAAATCTCCATAGAGAAAGGCTCTTCCTACAGAGGAAAAAAATATTTCCCAATGAGATTATTTACTGGAAATACTGTAAATGCATGCCACATAATCAAGATGACTGGTAACTCATTCATTATCTTCAGGAAGGACAAGAAACAGAGCCACATGGGTATGAAATTACTTCAAGGTTTTCCTTTGCCTGAACTGGATGAGAACTTGAGGTTTTGTCATAAAGGGAGAAAACTGGAAACCAAACTGACTGGCTTCCAATTGTTGAGGAAAGGCATCAACATCTGTTTCTTTTTCTTTTCTTTTTTTTTTTTTTTTCCTGAAGAATCCCTCCAGCTGATCATTTGGATTGAAAGTAAATTGGTTTGTTTTCACAGGTCCATTTCTTCCAAGTTCAGATAAAACAAACTCACTCCTGATGGTTTGTGTTCTGAATTCTTGGTTCACGTGGCAGGGATTCTTTGTACTATATTGCTAACACATTATTCATCTTGAAGAATACAAAACTGTCTATGCCTTGGCATGAATTCTCTAAGTTTGCTTGGCGAGTTAGAATATCTTGTGAAAGCATGAAAACGGGATACTAACAGGATCCTAAATTCTCTACGGTCAAGGAAAAATAGATGTGTATGTATGTGCTTATATATATACATAATGACATTTATCAAGAAAGTTGGCTACAGCATTCTACAAGAAATCTAACACTTCTCTGCTAACAGACTCTACTCCTAGACATGACAAATACTGCTAGGTCACATTATAGCTCTACCTTGACCACAAATTCAAGGTCTGGATATAGGTTTCCTCAAAGTTAACGTCTATGTGTATCTGGAATTATGCTGAAGTCCCATCTCCAAAAAACAGCAATTAAAACCAACTTTGTACAACAACTTATCCCCTCTTAACTTACAAAACTTTCCTGAAAGCCTGAATAGAGGAATAGAAGGGCTAAATGACAGCTTAAGAAGTTCTTTCTGGAGAAGGGTTTCAATTTATTGTCCCAAAGTAAAATAAAACCATAAACCATGAATCTTACAATGAGATTCACATTCTGATGATTCTCCATGGGGCTAAGTACTTTCTTAAGAGTAGAAAAATGTACAATCAGCAGATTTTACTGCTGATTATAGAAGTTAATTTGGGGAGACAAAATGACAAATATATAGCCATTCTAAAGCTGCGATATGTTGCAAAATATTTTACTTGAGCACTAATAAATGAAAACTAAGCTTTCAATTTCTTTACATCTCAGCGGAAGGAATATTAAAAGGCAAAACAGGAAACTACCAAGTCTTGTTTATGAAAAATACATTATGGTTACTATAATTTATCAACAGGAGTAATTCTATCAAAGCAGCTTTCTCTGACCACCTGTATAATTTTTCAGGATGCTATTAGCAAGGGACAACTACAGTGAAGAAGCTAGTCAGGGAAAAAACAGTCTTTTAATGTAGTTTAACATAGAATGAACAAAAGTTATATACATATATATATATTATCTCCATACTAGTGATATTTACAGGACAATATTTACAGTTTCACTGACTTATTTCTCATTAAAAGAGAGAAAGTATTTTCTTAAATTAAAAAAAAATATTCTATTGTTTTATTTTTATTGCAGTATTTGTACCCCAGAAGATCAATGAAAAGCATGAATATTTTGCTAAAGGTGCCTTCTGTTCAGACTGACAGAGCTATTTGAATGCTTTCAAAAGGGCAAAATGACAGCTGAGGCACTGTCATTGCAAATTTTAAGTGCTAGAAAAGGATGTCATTGACCAGCGTGTTCAGACCATGTCTTGTGTATTTTTGAGAAGTAGCATCAGTAGAGCAATATTACCAGGCAGTTGGGAGCTCACCCCCTGTTGGCCTCCTTTCTGACTTACAACCTACTGGTAGGCCTGTTGCCCATACCATAAGCAGAGCTCTATGCAAACAACCTCCTTCAGTGTGTAGAGTACGGCCTCCCTTCTTCGTTATTTTGTAGGCTAGAAATGCATGTTTTATTGCACTTCAAGCATTTTTTTTTAAATGGCTGGAGTTTTGTTTCATGAGAAACTGTATGTTTTTATTTGCATTAAAAAATGGAAAAGACTAGTAACTCTAGAAGGTCTCAGCTGACCACTATCATTATTCTCAGCAGCATATGCATTAGACTTGTTAGATAAATCCAATAGCACTTGTGCCAAAGAAACACTGGCAGCCAGCGAGCTTCTGAAATGCCTTTAGATAGATGCAGCAAACTACCTCCATCACCTTTCATTCAGAAGTCAAGAGATTTAAATGGGGAAAAAAAGCCCTATATTTTTGTTATTTACCTTGAGCTATACACAGACTTTTAAGTGCCAACTGAAGAAGACTCAGAAGGTTTAGTCTCATTTCTAGTCAAAGTACAAATACAGACTTCTGTGTACATAATGATCAGAGTTTTATTTCTGTTGAGTAAAATAGTTTTGTTTGGAACCTAATCCTGATTTCATTGCACCAAATATAAAAAAACAGTTACAACTTACTGAGAGGTGGTCCTTTCCTTTGCCAGGTAGTCCATGCCTTTGATGAACAGTGATTGATTTTAAATGACACTGCATTTCCAAGTAAAAAGTACATAAGCATAGGAACTGGATTCGTTTCTTAAAAGGCTGAAAACTTACTGGAGTAAAAACTGGTGGTCTGTCTTCATATTTACCATGTAAATGGTAAATTACCATGCCTCTGTCTTACCAGATACATCAGAAACTCCAAAGCGCTGATAATGATACTAGTAAAAAGGGTTACTTACCCTTTACTTATCTCTATTCGCTCGTGTTGTGTTTTTTTTTTTTTTAAGTAAAGGTAAGGTCTTTTCAATCTCCGTATCTTTCCAGGCCATTTTTTGGTTACAATAATATTTTTCCCTTGACCCTAGCTATTAATCTTCAGACACCATTTCTGCAGAACCTAGTAAAAGAGCATTTTGTTGGTATGAATAAAGCTTCTCTTTTAAACAGAAGGCTGCATGATAAAAAGACACTATATGCTTACTAGGTCTACCAAGCAATTTTACTCTGTCAGGTAGATACTTAGCACAAAGTAGCATATGAGCATCTTGCAGATAAAACCTACAGCCAAACATTAACTTAATTAATTATCATTAATTATTAATGATAATTAATTGTGGAAATCCCGGCAACAGTCCCCTTTTAAGGCATCTTGTTCTATATCCTATTTTTATTGCAACTGAGATAATGTACATAGTTGTCATGTACTACAGCACTGAGACCTGAGCTCTGAGTTGCAATAATCACAATTGCCAGTGACTTTGATGGGAAGTATTAAATATACATAAGAAAAATAACTGTATTTGATGAAATACTTCAAACGTATAACTTAAAAATGTTAGGAAAATGACATTTCCAAAGGTTTAGTGAAATCTGGTCTGAGAACATGGATCTCAAAACCTCTCCTGATGTGGTGAAGATCCTCCAGGAGTGGCATGTTCTTGTAACAACAGCTATTTGCAGTGTGAAATCACATATGGGGAAATTTGGATTACATGGTGACCTCCAGTTATGTATTAGGTAGTCTGAAAGGAAGAAATAGTGTCTACGGACATCTAAAAACAGGCAAAATATTTATGCCAAAACTTCCTCTCCCAAACTAAGCCAATGGAGGTCTGTGTTATCTAGATGAGGTGACAGGTCTAGGCTGGAATGTTTCTGGTCTCAGAAGCTCATGACAAAGACATCTGTACAGGACATTTTCTGTTCGTGATCCAAAATATAAAGTAATACTGGTCAAAGAGGGAGATTGAGATGGGAATTGCCAATAACTGAACATGTGTTCCAAGACCCATTACTTTTTACCAAAGGGGATTATCCCTGGACCATTACTTGGGTTCCTGCATTCCTTACAAGTTTGGGAAGCTGACTGGAAGAGATGGTGAGACAACAAGTCTAGTTTACACACTAGTTTCTGTGTTGATGGTCCTTCTCAGTCTCACCTGGAACAGTGAGAGTCAAAATTTTATCTCTAGATCATAGAGGAACAACTCTATGTGCAGTTATAACAAAATTTTCCAGGAGAAAGAAGCTTCTCAGACCTTAAACACCTAAACCAATCATTTAATATCTTATACAGTACCAGATTAAAATACCTGCATATATTATATCTGTGGGAGTATGCTCCCTGACAGATATAGTTTCAAAGCTAGTTCTGTCTCACTGAACTAACACACAGTTTGATGTAACTCTGCTTTTAAGACTAATAATATAAGCATGTACCACAAATGAAACAGCATGATGAAGTGAATAACTACATATCAATGTTGAAAGTCCTGTACCTAGTAAAAAAAAATCAGAAAGAACAATAATCAGGTATATCCAAGGTAGAAGTAGGATTGCTTTAGGGAAAAAAAAGTGAAGAAAATTTTAGAATTTCTGAGTGAAGTCTTCTCCTGAAATTATACACCTATTGTTAAAATAGGAAAAAAAGAAAAAAAAAAGAAAAAAAGGCAAACATAGCCTTTGAAAAGTTTAAAGACACTGTTTGTACATCACTGGAAAACCAATTTTACATTAGAGAATTAAAATTCTAAGATTAAGATTCACTTCAAATTACATCTTGTTAAGAATTCTGAGGAGACTTCTCTCACTTAAGAGAACTCAGTACTCTGCTAAACCACCAACTTTACAGATAGGAAGCACAGAATTCTCAATGAAATTAAGGTATTACACTTTTAAAACTATAACTTATTTCCTTTGACAGAGGATGGTTTATTTCTTTCTTTCGATGATTGTACAGGACTTTGTCATCCAGATTTATATACACAGATTTGTATACATCATACTCTTCATTGAAGACTTGGAGATGTGGCAGCTAAGTAACAGCAGCGCCTAACACAGGACTCTATGCATGCCTGAACAAGGAGCAAGCTTGTGTTTATAATCTAAGTGTGATACAGTAGACAGCAAGAAAAGGTGAGTCACCAGACCATAACTGAAAAATAAAGGGATATTTCCTATGGCTTACTAATGACTCAAGAGGCTACCTGTAACCAGTGAATCATCACCATCTTTAATATCTACTACTGCTGTTATGAAAATTTACTTACATAGGACATTTTTGATGGCTGAGTATAACGTTTCTGCCACCTTAATCAACTTCATGGTAAAAGAGTATGGTTAAGAAGGTCTAGTGCACAGGCTGGGAGGACATCTTTGTAAA
Organism: Cygnus olor; assembly: GCF_009769625.2. Taxonomy (NCBI): domain Eukaryota; kingdom Metazoa; phylum Chordata; class Aves; order Anseriformes; family Anatidae; genus Cygnus; species Cygnus olor. The sequence continues at coordinate 35,919,172 of NC_049172.1, read as the reverse complement.
AATCTAAAGATCGTATTTAGCATTAGATTTTGCTAACACTTCGTATTTTAAATTGTATGCTAAACATACAGGCAAAATACAATTTCATTTGTCTGGCATTTTTATTGGTAAATATCCTAGAGCAATCTATGTGGTCTCTGTATGATCAGAAAAAGGATGTTTACCTCTTCTCATTATACTTTTTCAGTAAGACACAGGTTAGTTGTCAGTTTGAGCATTTAAAACACAAAAAATATCCGAGAATACGTAAAATAAAATGATGCTACAAATATGTTAGATCATTAAAGATCTGCAATTAGACATTGTTCTTCTTGACTCCATGCAGCTGTCTGATGAATTGTAAGTTATTTTTCAGCTGTTGGAACTTAAGAAACCAAAATTTCCAGTGAGTTTTCTGTTATACCTGATTATGAGTGGTGTTTTTTTTAGGGTTGCCAGCATTTCTCATGGAAGTAGCTGAATTTTCCAGATGTTTCTTCAGTAAAGAGAGCTACTTTAGCTTTCCAGTATTCAAATTTTTCCTAAATACTACCACTTTCTTTTCATGAGACACTATCAACCATCACAGCTATCATTATTCCTCAACCTTCATATTTTACATTTACACTGTTGAGTAAATTCAGTAAAAACCATGAAGTAATTCACACATGACAAGTTCTGCTCAAACCGTGAGTTCTGGGTAATCTTGCTGTTTCTGAACTAATGACAGCTTCTTTCAGCACTCCTCATAAAACAACCAGAATATCTCATTGGTTTTGTCATCTAACTATTATATCATAACATTATGGGATACTGAGACTTACTTCAAAGTATTTTAAAGTTTTGAAAAATCCTGCAACTTGCATCACCATTCCAGTAAATTTCAAGCAGCTGCTAAATTTGCTTTTGTTCATATTACCTTCTGAAAATCCTACCACTACGAACAAAATGCCTTACAGTTTATCAGGCTAAAATCTCCACCTACTTTATTAAAGCATGTGAGGCATTAATATTTGATATAGTAAATATCTGAAGTACACAAAGTACCCTTTCCAAAATCACAAAGACAGTATTGCTATATACTTTATTTTCTTGCACTAAATGACATAGGGTGTCATGGAGTAGTTAGAATGGAAAAGAGTAAAAATTCCAAAAGCTATTAATACTAGAGCATTATCAAAAAATGGTTCCAGCTGTGAATTTTAAATTTCAGATTGCTTGCCTGTTGATTAACACCACCACAATAATGCTAATAATATGTTAATTAACATGATAGTATTGAAAGACAAGCAGTAGATGGGTGGGATATGTCTGATATATCTGAAGTAGTTCTCAAGAATCCCCTTACAGCCTGTGGAGAGGAACCAATACCACTAAGGCCTGACACATCTCATTTCAAGGTTGCACAGATAAGATGAATCACACTCAAGATGCCTATTTCTTCCCACCGACTTTAAAGGGAGTTTAGGTGACTAGTTTATATATTGGTCTTAATACTGCTGATTTCCAAAGTTCAAGAAATCAAGATCCTACCCAGGTTACCTGAATTGGAGCTACTGAACGACAGAAAGGAACATAATACGAGCCTCCAATGCTGTGTGAAAAAGTAGGAACAGAGCCTGCATCTGAGAAAATTCATGAACATTTTTAACTTTCTTAGTGCTTAAATGAACCAAACCACAGAAATTTGAGGCTTGCCCTTCGTGAGTTGGCAGATTAATATTTTTTGGCACTCCGTTTTTCTGATGATGTCAGAATGATTGTTTTCTTCTAATCAAAATCTGAATGTATATGACATTTTGTTTATGTCAGTCCTCTTTTTGTTCTCTATGTGTATAAACAGATATACCAATGCTAAACAACTACAATTTTGTGTTACAGACACAGATGTGGAGCAAGTATGGAGGCCTTCAAAAACTTTGGAGTTGCCAAAATAATCTTCCACCTATTATCTTGTGCAACAGCATTTCAGAAGAGCAACCGACTGCTCACACCATGAGAAGCTAGGGTCTTGCAGGATTTGATTGCACAACAAAAAACATCCCACACCTACAGCTTCTAAAATGAATATATAGCTATATATATGAATATATAATATATAATATATAAAATGAATATATAGCAAATATATAGCTAAATGTATTTTAACAAAGTTTAACAAGGAATAATTCTAAACATCTGAACCTTATTGGAATTTCAGAGTGCTGAGGAACATCATTTGAACAAGTTCAATTCTGTTCATACTGTAAGACCAAACTGCATCTTAATGTGTTTAGCACTGTCACTGTACTTGGACTTTGCAACAAAGCAGTTATTTGAGGTGTTTTCCCATAAGTACATGTGCTTTTTAAAGCTCTTTATTTCATCAGTAACTTAAAAAAACAACTTTTAGAAATTGCACTCCACAAAGGTGAAGCTCTCACTGAAAATACCTTTATCAAACCAAACGGCAGCCTGATTATCCTTTCATTCTTTTGTCTGTCTAGAGATGTGCCTACATTGCAGTCGGAGATGTGCCAGGGGTATGTCTAAGTACTCCTGAGCTAGTCCCAGTCTTGCCAACAACACTGTAAATGTAGCAGCAAAGGTTTCAACACATAGGATCTGATTCATCCACATGGGATTCTGGTATTCACGTCAGTTGAATTGAATCTAGCTGGGCTATGTCTCTTTCTGCTGCAGTGACACTTCTGATTGCTTTGCAGACATGGTCACCCTGCTTGATTTTGTGTACCGATGACTCAGTCACGCTTTCCTTGTGCTACCAAGCCTTATGCTGGCGAGCTTTATTTCTGTGTATAGTAAGTCAATATACTCTGACTATTTTCAAGATTCCAGAAAGACAAGGCTGGAAAAGAAGAATAAATCATCCCATATTGGAAATAATTACTTACATCTGAATTCTGTAATCCTTATTTGAACAGAACTCACATAGACCTTAGTGGGAGTTCAGCTCAGTTAAGGACTGAAGTACTTGGCCCTTAATTCCTTTTTCTGACCTGCTATCAGATCTATTATTATTACGAGAAACATCTGTAATAACACTTTACACTTCCATAGCCCCTGACATCTGGAGGCTTCAACAAACTCTCTCTGAAATTACTATTAGGTATTCTTATGTTACTGAGGATGTCCAGAAATTTGCCCAAGCCAGCAATATAATGTTTATGCTTTATGCGGTTCTTCAAAAATGAAACAAGGTAGAATTGATAAACATGATCCATTAAACAATGCATGTCTTTATTAATCAGCTGTAGAGAGAGAAGACTAAAAAATGATCGATGTTGAAAATAAAAAAGATCCATAGATGCCTAATATTAAATAATGTCAAATTCAGTTATGCTTACTTGAAACTTCTTGTTTTGTTTTTCAGACCCTAGAAATCATTTAACAAACATGAGGCCAGAAGTCTGAGTGGGACAATAATGTGGTTTCTGTTTATGCTTGCTAGCTTGCCTGTCTGTGTTTATCTGTGGGCTGCAGCTAACTGATCACATACCATATCTCTGTTTCACTGTGGTAAACCAGCACTATTTGCTTTGTTATTTTCCTCGAGGTACTTTTTTAGAATGCTTCCAGACATTAGAATGCTTCCAGACATCAAGCAACCAATTACTGTAGGAGATCTTGGATGCGATCATGTTCCATCACACAAAATGTGGCACATGGTAAGCAAACTCTCAAGAATGCATATGTAATGAGGTGCACAATGTACATGCGTGTCGTTCCAAAAGAGAATTCAACAAGCCTATGCACTGTAAGGAAAAGAAATTACAGACTCATCTCATTACGAGGGCAAAGAAAATAGAACAGCTGTAATATCATGAAGAAAGTCTCTGGCAAACAAATCATAAATAGCAACATGTTCAAGCCAATGAAAGGGAAGGGTCTATTTTCTGTCCGCAGCTAGTTACAGTTCATCCCTCAATATATGGCACTCTGTTATCAAGACTCAAGAATAATCCTCCATTGTTTTGTTAGCTCTTTCAGACATTCAGTACCACAGGATTACAATTAGCTGAATTTTTCTCTGTTACTGTAAAATTATAGAATATTTTACAGCTGTGCATGTCAGCTGTTACATCGCTTTGTACCTTTCTCTGGGCTCTCAAAGTGATACGGCAACACAGTACCATATTTTCTGGACACTTCTAGCTGTAATTTGGCCTTTATCAGATGAAGAAATACTGCATTAAGGCTAAGAACACCTGAAACATGAATGGGCCTAGAGTCAAAACAACTACTTCTGCTTTAAAATGTAATTTATGACCTACCTGTATTAACTTCACATAACATCTACAGACAGAAACAGATTCACTTGTCTTAAAATTTGTCTAGGATGCAGTGGCTTGCTGAAGCATTTGAATGGCATCAGAAACATCAACTCCATGCTTCATGATCATAAGGCACCACATCCATGTTCTTTTAAGGGTATAGGTCTGCCTGAAAGTATCGCCTTAGAGGAGGGGGAGTGAAAGACCAAGTGTGCTGCCTAGCTGCCTACAACTTTTGGCAGTGGATCAGACAAACAAGTTCAGCCGAAAGTCGATGTAATTTTATTGGACCACACTGTCTCAAGCAATTAGAAAAATATTTGTAAAACATCAGATGAGAAGGGGAAACGTGGAGCCCAATAATGCAAAACAATGTTTATAAGACAGAAATTGTGAAACTGGAAGAATAAACACAATTACTCTATCAGCACCTCCAGTTCTTCTGAAGATTACTTAGCTTAAAAGCAAAATGTGTTCCTGTTGCATTTAAAAGAATTCATAGTTAAGAAAAACTTTAGAAATGTACAGGTATATAACAGTGTTATATATGGATTTATACTGTGAAGCTGTCAGTTCTCATCAACAGAAAATTACACGCTACATGAATGAACTTCATGTACTTATATTCACATGCGTATTTGGGCAAAGAATTCAAATCTGTGGTTTGCACGAAAGATAATTTTTAGATCTACAGATACTTTTTAGAAGAACTATATATCCAATGTATGTAAGCAGTGCAAATAAATTAATATTGTGTGAGGTAGAATCTTCCCTTGGAATTATTGTTTCACACCCCTTTTAATTATTAAGCTAAGAAAAACACTTTTGACAACTTACATAGTGCAATCTTAGACACAGAACAGTAAAGACAGCCATATGTATTTCTTTTTAAGTTACTGGCAAGTCAGACCTCATCTGCACCTTAAGTTGGGACATTTGTTCTTTTCTACCAAGTAGAAATATTTCATTTTCTGCCCCAATTAACATCATAAGACCTACCGCATTTTCTTTTAAAACTCCAGCTACTTAGGCATTAGTGCATGGAGAAGATTTATCTGTTAATTCTAGGATAACACAGTACTGCCTGACTGTTGGCAGTTATCTGAGTAATAGGATTGGACAAAATGTGAATATTACTATGTTCATTAAAGGTTCTATCAAGATTAATGATGGCCACTAATGAGTCAGAAGAAGATTCTGAGCTCTCTGGAATTCGGGTGTGTTGTGCATATCAATTCAAACCTATCCTCAGCCAAGATGGAAACTCGTTGTCTGTTGCTACCCATTGTGTAAAGAGTCACAGAATTCAACCTGTTGAATGGACTCTGTATTGACCTAGACTTAATGAAAAACATGGCATGCTAAGGAAGAGTGATACTCAGGCAGGAGAAGGATGTTCTGAACAAAGATTCACAGTGATGAGTGACAGAGGTTGGATTTTCACAAATAGAGGGTGCTTCAAGCTAATGAGATGGAGCCCAGGCTCTTGAAGAAAGCTACTGTCCCAAAACTGGGAAGAACTCTCAGAATAGCAAAGACGTGGATCCAAAAGCTGGAAGTGGTAAAAGTTTCAATAGTTTATGGACTACTACAGTTACTCAGCTGACAACCTCAGTGAAAGCAGGAACAGGCCTTTATTAAAGCAGCCATCAAGTTTACCTTCCGGGCTTGAATCCAGTGCCAACATATTCAATAAAACTCAGAAAGAACAGTTTGTATTGCACAAGCAGTGTAGTTGTACCTAGCTATACAGCAATGATTTCTGGGCAACGGTGGAAAATTATCTGCTTTAACATACTTTTCCTACAAGCACATTCACAATGAAAACAAGCTGTGAATTTCAGGATAAATCTAAGTCTAGAGAAAGCAGCTCTGTTTGAAGTTGTGTTTACAGTGAAACTTTGGCAGTCCCAAAAAACAGCTAAGCTCCAACTTCCGTACATCTATATACTCTGCCGTATATCTTGCATAGACTAGAAATGAATCCTTTGCATTCCAGAAGCATCAAAGAACAGACTGCTGAACAAGACTAAAACTCCTGTGAGTGACTGGTAGGTGGGGTGCCATAGCTGTAACCAGACAGTACATTAAATGTCCAGCAGAGCTGTTGCTTACACACTTCCTTTAGCGTACTGTCAGCACTGAAAAAGAACCTGTGCTGGAAAAAACTGAGAAATTATATTTTTCAATACGTATTAGTTAGCTGAACTAAGAAGTAGAAAAAGCACACAAATAAAAAGCTGACATTCTAACTTCATCTAGCAGGATAGTAAAAAAGGTGAAGAAAAAAAAGGAAAGTAAAAAGGAATTATATGAAATAAGGACAAGGAAGAAAGTAGAGACAGAGCTGAATGAAACAGATTACGTAAGAGGTTTCTATGATTTTAAGAAAAATAAGTTTAAAGAAATAAGTTATATAAGCAAATTACATTCTGAGAGAAGTACTTCAGCAGATCAATTTCTACTGGATGTCTTCATTGACCACACAGGATTCTTTTTTTTTGAGGATTAATGCTGAGCAAATACAGGGTAAAGAAACCCTTTGCAAGAAGTATTTACAAACATCCATTTGAATAAAACCACAAAGTACTTTAGATGGTATTTGGTTTACCTCATCATTCATACAAGCAATTTTCATTATTTAGAGCATTGCAGAGAAAAAATATCCTCCATTAATACTTTTGAATATATTTAATAGAATTAAACACTGTAACACCTTTACAGTTTGTGTCTGTAAGTTACAGATATATAAAGGTTCAATGACTGTTTATAAAGCCTTTCAGAAAAGACTACAAGCATTTCAATATTGTTGACTTTCCCACTTTCCTTACGTATGCCCTTCACCTCCTCAGACATCTCGCAGTCATAATTATCTGTGTGGCATACCAAACTACCTAATAACAGACCCATCATATGTTATGCATGCCTGGCTCCCACACTTGCAGGCTCACTATCTGTTTGGAGAGAAATGTGGCTTCAGTGAAGCACTCAAAGAACAGTCTAAGAGGTCTACTGGTCATTGTCAGGACAGAGTACTGGCACAGAGAGCTCAGCATTCTCCTCCAGTAAAACAATTCATAGGTGGCTATGCATTAACTCAAGAATTGGCCTTGACAGAGTATTTTTTTCCAGTCCATAAGGGAGGGAAAGCAAAGAATCACACTGACAATTTCTCCTGCCTTACTCATTGCTTTTCTTCTTAATGTCTCTGCATCTTTTCAGAGCATCTCTCTGGAACTAACCAAGCAGCAAGCAGCAATGTTTTTACAACACAGGAAAACAATCTCATGAATTTGTGCAAGGACACAACTTCACAATCCTGACTGAGTGACAGAGCGCCCCAGTGTCTCACAGGGAACATTAAGTTCCCGAAGCACTGGGATACTTGGAATCACAAAATGGTTGAGGCGGGAAGGGACCTCTGGAGGCCATTGGGTCCCACCCACCAGCTCAAGCACGGCCACCTACAGCAGGTTGTCCAGGACCCTGTCTCAGTGGCTTTTAAAGATCTCCAAGGATGAAGGCTCCACAATGTCTCTATGCAATGTGTGCCAGCACTTAGTCAACCTCACACTAAAGAAGTGTTTCCTGATGTTCAGACAGAATCTCTCCCCTCACTCCTCTTCATCTTTCCTTTCATATTCCCAAAAATATAAACTCTTCATGTACAGGTGGGGTTGAGGAATTTTATTTTTTTTCATAAATGAACAGAATAATTGCTTCTTCTCCTGATGTCAATAAACATGGCAAAGAAACTTCTGAAAATACTACCTTTTCAAAAAAGCACGGGGCAGATTAGAGACTAATTCTGAGTCAGTTTTGCATCTGAAGGAAAAACATATAGGTTAGGCTATGCCAAATTTTGATTTTTTTTTTTTTTTTCTGCACTGAAAATTAGTTTCTGGAGGCATTTGAGTATGTTTTACATTTCTGATTTCTGGATAGATGACAGGCCAGCTGGTTCTATCACACAGTAGTTTCTAAGGGGCATTTCCGCAGCAAACAGACATTTCTACTGGATAATGCATGATAAATAAGTTTGTCATTTTCTATAAGTGGCAAATTTACTGTCCCTGTACTGTACATATGATTTGTGCCTGCACAATAAGTACAGTGAATCTCAAACACTTTTAGATATGCTGCTTATGTGTAGAACATCTCCGCTGCGTATGTGCAGTGGATCAAATGTTTGCCAAATATCCCTTACTAATACTCTAAAGTGTATTTGCATGTATTCTTCCACTGGAAAACTCAGATGCAGACATAGCAGCATTACATCTTGGATGCCTGAGACATATGTATTAGAACCTTACCCCCAAATGAATTCAGGCAGTCCACCATGTCTGAAACATGCATAGTAAGTTCAGAAAATAACTGCTCTTCAATATGGCAATGAACTGTAAGACAATATGGAAAACAGTCTAAAATACGAATATCATTGTCTCACCTTCGTATTAATAAGTTTTCCTCTCATAGTAAAGAAGTGAGAACTAACAGAAACCATGCTTTAGTTGTGATGCTCTCTACATTACTCAAAACTTATATTCCACTTACATAGATTTCAATCTTCTTCAAATACAAATCAGGATTTTTCAACACAGTTTGCTCCTTCTGTCACATCTCTTGTGATCTAAAGAGATATCATGTGCTAAGTCTATGTCTACCCCAAGATAGCGCATAAAAGGGCATGATTAGGCTGGTCCTTCTCCTCATATGAACACCTAACCTGGCTGAGTATATATAGCATGGTATGACTGCAAATATTCCAAAACACATGATACTCAAGTACAAGATGAAAATAGTGTTTCTGAAAACATTCCAACAAATCCAGGACACATTTGTGAGAAGGTCTGCACTCTTCTCCTTTCCCCTTTTAATTACCTTCACAAAATGTCGACTACATTTGGCAATAGTTGAAGAATATGTGACTACAATACAGCCAAAAAACAGAACTGGGAAAATGCAGTTCCAACAGAAACTAGTTTTACATACTATAAAGACTTATATGTTAACTTCACCTAGGATAAATTACTAATACTAAATACCAATTCATTCTAGCTGTTTAGGTATGAGGCAGTGAAACAACCCATGAATAAGAAAATACACACTGGAGTTCTGCAGTATGCGCTAAATAATCTGAGGGAGGAGTCAGCAATAGCAGCTGTATCTTGCAAGATCCAACAGTAGTTCTTTAAAGAAGGTAAGACAGAGAAGAAAATGTATGGATCATACTTCGACATTGAAAAAAGCAAATGGAAGAGGTTTTCAGTTCATCATACAAAGACGCATTAGTTTAAACCCCTCAAAGAAAAAAAGAAAACCAAACAAAGACATCTTTGTCTTGCTTACTTGCATCAGTTGACAATCACAGTCCATCACAATCAGCTTACACTCAGGTATAATAAACAGTATTGAGGAGGCTATATTTTAATGTGAGAGATGTAATTCACTGCTGGTAAGTGACAAGTTCAAACCCTGCCTATAAGCCTATCATATAACACATTCTCTTTTAGTCCTACTTATCCTACTGAAGGATAAGCTTTGGCTTTTGTACTCGCTACAGACACTTCAAAAGGACATAGAGGGAAAACATGCATTTTGATTGACTTATCCAGAATGCTTTCTGGGTGCATTCAGCAAACCAACTTAAAGAAAGCATGCACATGCTCCCATAACATAATGGTTTTCCATTACTGTAGCACACATGGGAATATACATGTCTGTGTAGGAGACACAGAAAAAGACAGAGAAGGAGGCAACTTCTCACCCCATTACGCACTGAGTGCTTCCAGAAGCTCTGCAAAGCATAACAGCAATTTCCTTCCCTGCCTTGCCCCCAGGGTTCATCTAGTCCTTACACCATCATAAAAGCAGAAAGGCTGTAAAAGGAATATGATCACACAATTCTGGAATATGATTCACACAATTCCTTACACTTAATACTTAAGCATCCTCTTGTCTACTTCTCAGGTTAAATGGACCTCTGGACTGCTCCAGTACAGGCATTGTTATATTTTGATGTAATGCTTTTCTTTTTGCCTTTGTGGCAAAAAAAACTGTGAAATCAAGCTGAAGAAACTCCTGCTTTAATGCCTTCTTTTGTATTAAAGAGACATGGTGTTACAAACGAATTGCCCCCCTAAATGCAAATTTGACAAATTAGTAAATCTGAATATAATTTTTCAAGTATGGCTGGGGAAAGTAGTTTGACTCCAAATATTTGCCCAACAACAAAATAATCAAACTGTTAAAAAAATTAGTTGGTTTATTTAATTATTATTTTTCATATTCCTGTCCTTGGCAATAGGATCAGAAAGGCTGGAACTTTTACAAGAAAGTCTGCCATCTCTGATGGCCTAGTTCTCCATCTCAAATTCCGAATATCGGGGCAGTTTAGATAAACGTTCACGATTATGATAATGTTCAGGCATCTATCCAAGACTGCTGCTGTTTGCTTATTAGGATATAAGAAGTTAATTGGAAGGACACGCTTCTCCTTAATGGTAGAAGCAATTGATTGATTACATTATGTGTAATCTGTTATTCACAGAAACAGCAGAACATAGCATTCTACAGGCTGAGATAAAGAGTGTTTGTGTGTGTGTGGCTGAGGGGAAGGGGCACAGCAGGGGAGTAAAATGCTAAGAATATCAGTGCACCAGATGAGATGTCAGTGGAATAGAAAGTCATCACAGGATAATGGTCTCCTGCTGCTAAATGAAGGCCAAGGCAAAGCAGATGTTGACTCAGAGCAAAGAAGTTTATTTGTAAAGCACAAGACATTGATCCTGTCGTAGTAGTTACTCTGCTAAACCGCTGGTAAAGTATCATTCATTCCATTTGACAGGCATTTTTAAGAAAGCATTACTTATTCTGTGTCATTACTGAGTTGTTATATTTTTATTGAATTAAAAACAACAACACACAACTTAGTGTTACGTTCCGGCAAGCAGAAACCAAACTAGTAGTGAAAATACAACCTTATTTTCAAATTGCACTCAAGTTTTGGAGTTGAATCTGCAACTTTCTGACTGAAGTTAGTTTACTGATATGTTTCAAAACTGTAAAATAGTTATGTATCTAACGGTGCAATTGGCTGCCACAGGTTACACCTACTCTTGCAAAAAGTTGTTCTAAGGTGCAAATGGCAGGAAAGAAAAAGAATGTTAGAGTAACGAATCTGATCATTCTTGTCTTTAAATTAGACACAACTGTTTTTAAAGCTCAGATAAGACTGACAACTCCAGAGAGAGACATCTTGCTTAAAATATTGGTTCCACTTACATCAGTGACAATATACCTTTTGATCTACAGGGACTACTGATTTTGTCATGTGTGTCAGTATGCAGAACAGATGTAGACGCAAAATGCCCAGTGCTGGAAATGTTTCTGTCTGCTGTCCATTGATGCACATCAACTTTGCTGTTGGCAAACTACCTTTGTGAGGGTGCTGCACCATTAGTTTTTAAATACTAGTTTATTTGTGCATTCTGGTCATCAAGAGATGATTACAAATGGATTCATTAAAATGTGTTAGCTAATACACCTGCTAAACACACCTTAGTTTCTCAGTTTAGACGAAGTTTTAAACTCTTTGAATGTTGTTTCACCTATCTGTAAAGTGGGGATAATGATGCTTTCTTTCCTCTACTCTTTAACTTGTCTATATCACTGAGCATTTCACACCACCCAGCAGAGAGGGACAGCAATCTTGACTTGTACACTGACATACTAAAATAAACCACTATTTTTCATTGCTCCTAAGAATATCCATATTGAAGTGAATCCATTTTCTTATTACTTTTTTTTTTTTAATCAGTGTTAGAAGAAACCCTGTCAAAAAGTACAGAAAGGAACTGTATTGCCAATAAGTCAAGCAATTATCAACTAGGCAGCTACATTTTAGAAATAAACTAAATAGATTTTCTAAATAGAAGGAATAAGCTACTGTTAAACAAGGACAGAAAAGATAACATTTTTTCCTAACAGGGGAAGAATAAAATGATTGTCTTCATAGGAATTTTATACATTACAAGTATTCTCACTGCAGTTAAGGAAGGCTCAACAGCTAAATATTTTAGTCTCAGTTTTCTCTTCAAATATGAGACATATAACATCTACTTAAGTCCCTGGCATCTGTGAACATGTATCTGAGAATATAACTGAGCCAACTGAGTCTAAAACTAGGCCAAAAATTTGCTAAGTTTTTGCCAAATATTTGGTGGTGCTGCTGTTATTGTCATCCACAGCTAGGAAGTTCAGAGGCACACATGAAAGAAAAATAACTAGAACAAGGACTAACATAAAAAAGTATATGAACTTGGATTCTAAAATTTAGTAGAGATTTATCACTGTAATTTAACACTGGCAGTGGATTTGGCTTAACACAAGACATAAAGGTCATTTAATGAGAGCACCCTGCTGGCCTAATAGATCATCGCGTGGCATTGATCCAGCTGGTGGTCTAGATTGAATGGGTTTCCACAACTCCTGGTAACCACTGGTTCTGCCACAATAAAACTTTATTATTTCAATAGGGTGTTGCACTTTGTTTAAATATTTATTTAAACAAAATTGGAGACTATCAGTAGCACCACTGGCAGCTGGCAGTTGACTTTTCTTGAACTGCTTCAAAACATCACACTAACTCACAGAATGCAGAACAGTACTTATCTGACAAAAATAATAAGAAATCAGAATACTAACTTAAAACATCATTTGAATGCTCTATAATATTTAAATTAACCATTTGGAAACTTGTGTAAAAGCTGGTGGGAATCAACTGGAGTGTTCTCCATTTACTCCACAGGCAGCAGAACAGGACCTGACTAGGTAGATTCATATTTCCATAGTTTCCATAGTTCTATTTTTTTAATCAATTCAGGGAAGTCAAGCATGCTCTGAAAAGTCCACACCATACCAGGTATATCTCAAAGCATCTATAGACATGGATAAATCCCCAACACAGTAGGCACACCTCTGAAAGAGGTTCATGGATAAAGCCATGCCAGAGCAGGTACACCTCTAAGGGACTGTGACAACCTCAGGCTGGAGTACGGGCGAGGGGAAGAGTTCATTGCATTGTTAAACCCTATGGCCTGGTCCAAAACGACAAGGGATGGAGACCATGATAGATATGCCTTTACACTGCTGTAACCCATGATTTGAGTTGCATGTTATAGGAAGTCATAGCAGGAATCAACGAAACCAACAGAGGGATGAACCTCACAAGAAGCAGTGCAAGTGCACTGACCTGACCTGAACTGGATTTGGCATCCAATAACTTTATGCAACATACCACCTCTCCTGTACTGAGTGACTACTGGAACATACAGAACCTAAGTCATGGACTAAAAGAACTTAGTGAGCATTTTATAGACATTTCACAGGGGTGTTTCATAGATGAAAGGAATGGTATCTATGTATTAACTGAAGACTAGTGGTTAGTAAGGATGTATTGGGTGGTGTGGGATCTGAGCATGACAAATGGTATGGGGTGAATATTATCCTGGTTTTGGCTCAGATAGAGTTAATTTTCTTTGGAGATACTCTTATGATGCTATGTTTTGGATTTCTGATGAAAACAATGGTGATAACATACCAATGGTGTAGTTGTTGCAGAGCAGTGCTTACACAGAGTTTTTGCTTCTTGTGCTGCCCTGCCAGCAAGGAGGCTGGGGGTGCACAAGAAGCTGGGAGGGGACAGAACCAGGACAGGACCCAAATGGACCAAAGGGATATTCCATACCATGTAATGTCATGCTCAGCAATAAAAGCTGGGGGCACAGAAGGAGGATGGGGGCATGTTTGGAGTGATGGCATTTGTCTTCCCAAAAAAACCTTAGGTATGATGAGCCCTGGCAGTGGCTAAACTCCTGCCTGCCGATGGGAAGTAGCAAATGGATTCGTTTTGCTTTGCTTGCACATGCAGCTTTTGCTTTACCTAGTAAGCTGTCTTTATCTCAACACATCAGTACTCACACTTTTACCTTTCTGATTCTCTCCCCCATCTAACTTGCAGGCAGTGAGCACACGGCTGTGCAGTGCTCAGCTCCCTGCCGGGGGTAAACCACAAGAGGTATTAGTATTAGTTAATCTAGATGAGGTAAACTAATTTTAAACAGGAGTGTTGTTACTGTAGTAGACTTCATATGATATTTAAAACATATTACTTAAATGCTAATTAACTTAGTTTCTAGTTAAACATTTTCTACTTTAGTCAACTTTCAGAGCATATATAAACTTAGCTGTTCTCTGGAACATCCTTTTAGTAGTGGTTCTGAACTCTCCTTGCTCTTCTCAAACTGCCACATTCCCCTACTTTCCCAAGGATTCATGGGGCTGTGTTAAAGAAACAGCAATCTGTAATCTACTTACCATTTGCTCACTAGTAATTCTATTTGTCATTCTGCAGGAAACTCATTGCAGATGTTATCAGAAAAATGAAACTCAAGATGTTTAAGAATTTGTGATTGGTAAAAGTAAGAGGGACAAAGACTTCAGGGTTAAAAATGACAGCTGGAACTAGATGTCACTGTCGGAGAGCACAGAACAGTTAACTGGTTGAGCCATCATTCATCAGGTGAATAATATTACAGGTGAAACATGACATAGGATGACTGTCAATGAGTTCACATTTTGTGTATACTGATTGCAACTGAGACCTTCTTCGAACAACCACAAAAGTGCAGAAAGGGTGCAGTGGGGTGTGGGTGTGTGAACATGCCCATGTGTATGTGCAAGCAAGAAACCAACCGAGTGAGCACACACACAGACTCATTCAGGTGAATCTAAATGGTTGGTGGACAGCCGGGTGAATGCAGATTTCACCATCTGGAAACAAAGCTGCTATATGTTTACTAGAGTTCTCACAAAGAAGATTGATTATTTCCAGATTTCCCATTTTGTTGGGATGGATTAACATCTGGAAAGAAGAATAGAAAAACCATGTTTGCTCTAGCAGAAATTTCTACTAGTTGTGTGCACTTATTGAAGCTTGCCGAGTCCTGGAATATCACAGATTCTAATTGTTGATCACGTCTTTACACTTCCTAGATAATGAAATTAAGCCAAGAAGATTTTGCCTGTTCCTTGTGAAATAGTTACTTCTCTACTATAGAATGACAGGATATAGCTCGCTTTGAGAAGCTTATATTAGATCCTTGCTCAAAGTCTCTTAACATTAGCGCTTTGGACAGAAATCTGCTTCAGTGAAGGCAATGGTAGGAAATTCTAGATACAGCCAGGTCTCACCAGTATCAGCCTGCTAGGTTCTGTTATCTCTTTTGAGATGCCCAGAGTTCTGAATGACACTCATTTGTGAACTACAAATATTGAAGAATCAACTACATACTTAATATCAATAATACCATACATGAACAATTCATGCATCTTTCTTGTACAGAAAAGTTATAGCTAATAACAACTACAGATTTGCATTTATTTAACCATTAATCAAACTAATTATATGGTAGATTGCTTTACTTAATTGCACATCATTTTGAATACACATGATAAGAAGTCACATTTATGAGAATTTCTGTTTCATATATTTTTCCCACTAGAACCTGGAATATCTCCTTGTACATGAATGAGAGTCTGTGATGGTTCAGGACAAATTTTATGTTTTTTTTCCTTCACATATTTATTATTTCAAAAAAGATGGAAGACATTTATCATGTAGAAATACGGGCATTAAAGCCCATGGGAATATTGGTTTATTGATGGGAATAAATTAAAGTTACTTTGAAAAGAAAATGGAACATTATTTTTAGAAATTAGAGACAGCTTCTAATCTTCATTCTGAATAGGAATTGCCTCTATAGATTTCAGGGGGGAAAAAAGATTTTATAAGCTCTAAATCAGCAGTTTGTTTGTACTCAGGAAAGTGATTTAGTACATGTTTAACTTTAGGCACATGCTTAAATTCCATTGATTCCGATGGAAATAAAGCAGATGTGCTTGGAGTTGATCACATGCTTAAATAGTGTTGAATTAGGGCCTTTATACTTTACAAGTTCAATATACCAAATGTTAATTAATCCTCACTGCACTTCTCAAGGAATGTCTCATTACTAAATGCAACTAGTGGGAGTGGAGATTGCCTAATAACTCATGTAGTAACTAATTAGTTTGTGCTACAAAATGTAGCTGCAGACCTCCTAAGGTGTCTCATTTTTGCACTGCAGAACTGTGGTTGGAAGGAGGAGCTAATGGTAAAAAAAAGTTTCTGGTCAATAGGAGAACTTCAGCAAATGCTTCTGTATGTGTGCGCATTCATAGTAAACAGCCTATATTTTGATCATTATTGGTGATATACTGAGAATCAGAAAATAAATACATGCAGTATGTAGGCAGAATGTATTATTAGTGGTCAAAACAATATAAACAGGAGCTGAGGAGGCATGATGGGGAAAAGAAGAGAATTCGATAGCATACTATAAAAACTAAAGCCTCGTTACTGAGGAAACGTCTAAGACAGCAAGACTTTGACAAGCAAAATCCTTCAAACCTTTTAAAACAAATAATTACAAATAACAGCTTGTGAAGTATTTAATTGAAACTTGCCACTACTTTGCAAGCATAGTCCACATAACAGAGTGGGAGGGCACTTCCATCATGTCAAACTGCCAAACAGACAGTATTTTTTAGCATCAGAAAAGAATTGAGTAAAAAGGAGGCTCTTTATATTTGAGGTAGTTTGTGGCCAGCACGGTTAAAAACTCTGAACCAAACACAACCAGGCTTTCACCAATCCCACAACAAGTTTTCAGGGTTGATTTCATTAGTAAATATACAAATGCCTCCAACTAGATATTTCAGCTGGTCGACTCAATCGAGAACAGATTAAGCTTTATAGATCTAGTATAAGATATATGCAGACTTAAACCAATTCCAGAAGATCATTTTCTACAACATTTTGTTAACACCACTTTGTTAGTGATTCTCAGAGTTGCACCTCCATGAAATCCCTCCTTTAAATCAGAGTTTATAAGTCATTAACTTTGCCATAAGTAAGAACCTTTCAGTATTCATCAGTAAAGGAGGGGATCCATATTCACCCTTCTTTGGACAGAGGAGAATCTGCTGGGAATTGATGGGATATCTGACTGTCCTCTCTCTCACCAGTAATTTTAAGAGTAGATTTGAAAAAAGAAAGATTATGAAGAATATTTTTTAAATGAGTATCTCAGTTCCCTTACAATTTTATTTTTTTTTAATACAAACAGTCTTAATGTCCATGAGGTTTCTAAAGAAAATACCAGCATCCGGACTTATTTACTTTGAAAAGCAAGAATTTGATGTGGAACAAAACACTCATTAGAAATAGGACACGATGAGGAGCTAAACTGTTTTTCCTCATACTCCTGCAGTTTCTTCAAAGAAGGGCTACATACATTCATTTTCCTTACCATGTGCTATACCCTTCTGACAAAACCCCCTCCATGACAACTCCCTTCAACAGGTTCTGTAATACATGGAAAAAAGAATGCATTCCCTAGGAATACCCAGTGCCACTACTGAAAAGGCACTTACAGACAAGAAATCTGTTGTCTGATTTAAATGTCCTGGTGTAAACTGGGGTAAAAGGTTTCCCAATGCCAACGGGTTGGCTCACTGGAATAAACATAGTGGTCAGTGGCCTGAACCTCCTGTGGCCAAATTTGTCATTAAAACCTGGTGGTCCATATGTAAGGTGAAACCACGGCCATATAAACACACATGCCATTTCCCACACGTCCAAAGGAATGCTAGAACCTCCTACTTCCCCACTGAGTGATGCTGTTTTGTGGGCACTGGAACCTGGGAAGCAAACGTAACAGGCTGCCTTTTTGCTCTCTTCAGTATGAAATTCAACCGCTCCCCAAGAATATTTCTGTGGTAGTGCAAATGGCCAAATGAAGCATCAAAAATCATCTCCACAACAAAAATGGCTGATTAAACTGGATCATACCAAATACAGAATTTCCCTCCAATGTTTATTCCTAGATAAACACGTTTCCATTGAAGCAGAACATTTAACACATTGAATTAAACATATGAATTATATCAATAACCCACAGAAACTCTTGACGCACCTAATGTTAACCATTATTGGGGATCAAGGCCAGAATATTGACATTGTCTCAGGAACAAAGCCAGGGTTACCCTAAGAGCAAAACCCATCCTTGTAAAACACATTTGTGCAGTGACAAAGGAACAGCAGCAAATTAAAATGAAAATGAATACTATGAAGCAAAACAGAAAGCTAATGCATCAGTAACCAGTCATTTTCAAAAGTAAGACCAAGTTTTTAACTGGCTAGCTGCTTGGTTACCATTGCCTTCAACTCTAATACATCACCTGACAGGCACTGTCAAATCAGGTATCATAGTCAAGAACCCTTACATGGCAGGGGCAGGGCTAAGTGCTAGAAAAAGGAGTTCGGTCTTACTCTAGTTATTGCTGATTACAAGGGTTGTTCCCTCTTCTGCCAGGAATGGACTGAATGATGAAAAAGACAAGAAGAAATCAAGGAAAAAAAAAAGCTAGGAGAGAGTATGAAGAAAAAAACAACATGAATAAAAAGATCAAGCTATGTTGGCAGAGCTGTAGGAAGAGGGATGAGCACACACTTTCTAAGTTCTTGGCACGCATGGCCCAGCTACCAGCAGATGCAGAGAAACCTATTTTCAGATTCATGGTTAAAAGAGACTGGACAACATCCCCAGTGGCAACTTTCTAGTGACTTTCTTAGTGCTTATGTGGATTGCTCTGGCTGGGAACAAGTTTCGATCAGAAGAGCCTTTAATTCCACTATGAATTCTGCCATGCAGTACCTCAAACCTGATCTGATATGCTGCCTGCAGGATTATCCAGGCAGTGGCTATGCAGCTTATTTAGGATAATCATTTTGTATGTGGTCCGTTTAGAGGCATTAATCGCAGCAAGAGCATGCTCTCCTTTGCCTCTCCAGCAAGCCAAAAAGAAACAACAACACAGCAGCTGAATTATCCTAGAAGTATTTATACGCTGATATATTTTAAGAATACTAATTATTTATTTTAGAATGGCTCTTTGTTCTAATTTTCCTAATTTGGAATGGTCTTTCGTTAATGTTTTAAAGCCATACGCTGTAGTAAGGCCCAAAATAATGTTTAATATGTATCTTAAAAACTGCAGTCAGTGGTGCAAAGTAAACACTTATGTTTTGATTAGCTCCATTCCATGCTATGTGTCAGAACAAAAACTCTTAAAAAACATTGGCCCTATATATTGTAGGACCTATTCATAATTATTTGAAAACACCCGAAAGTGGAAGACAGAAAAGTAATGAATAAAATAAACAAAAAAAAAATTGAAGAAAAGTTTCAGATATTACAAGCAAAGCACTCTCTGTAGGACTAGCTTCTTTTAAATCCAACATATTTATAAGGGTGCCCTGCTTTAAAAAAAAAAAAAAAACTGTATATAAACTAGATAGCATACATAGTTGCTCTGTTTAGAAAACAGCAAAGTACCATGTAAAAAAGTCTCTGTTTAGTTAGCCCACCCACTATGAAAGGGAAGAAAAAAAAAAAAGCTGACATTTAGAAAACAGGATATACTGAACAGTTTTCACTATTGTGCCCAGCAAATCTGATTGAGCTTTTTGTGTAAATTCTTCAGCATGGGCCCAATCCTGCAAGCTGCCCCCTAATGGGAAATGGAAGGTGTTCAAGTCACAAGTTAAAACAGCATTCTGAGCCCAATCTTCCTTGACAATATGGCCTTAAAAAAAAAAAAAAAAAAAAAAAACAAGTTATCAGCAAAATAGGAAATTAAACAGTAAGCGTGCGGCAAATATCCCAACAGCCACACCTTTTGGAAAAGTTATCTTTTCAGTCCTACTACAGATATGACAAAATATGTTCCTAACAGACCAAAAGTAAGGTTTAAAAAAAACTTCAAAACTTAAGTACATATAAACATGAGAAGAAAATCCAAATACTGTTACATAAAATTTTGAGAGCTCAGATTTTCCTGTGTGTTTGGAAAATGCTACACACAATGAGGTCCAGATGCTGATTGGAGCCAACAAGCTTAATGCAAAGCAACTACTACAAGGAATTATTATGCGTGTCACTTTCTACACAACACTCTCTGATGCAGACGAGGCCTGTGTGCATTGCTTGGGATAGTCTTGATCTGGTTTTGACGTCCATCTGTCTGTGGGTGCAATGAATTAATCACGTTACAGTGCAGCGTCCTGTCATCTTCTGAGGGCAGGTATACTAGGGTGATAGTCAACCTCTGAAACCAAATCAATATACAGAGTCCTTAAAGTCGCACAGACACACACACAAAGTACGTATGCATGCACTTCTGGTTGGACACACTGCAATAAGGAGCACATTTATTGCAGATAAAAGAGTAACAAGGAAATGTCACTCTGTATAGCCAATCGCTCCTAAGCACAGGCCCTGCCTCTGTCTCCACTCCTAGCTTGCCTGCTTGCCTCCCTCTTCCCCTGCCCCCAGTCCCTGGTGCTTGGTAGCTTGACCTAGAAGGCTAATAGAAACATGCATATACAACCAATAAGGCTGAGGTTATGTATACAAAGCCCTCCCCAGCCTCCACTGAGCCAGCTGAGGAGCTCTCAGATCCTCATCACTGCCCCCTGAAGGAGCCTAATTAGGCCCTAATATCAGCCAGCAGAGAGAGATGCTCAGCTGATCTCTCCAGCCTGTTCCCGTCTATGTGAGATGTGCTAGTTTAAACAGCAGGTCTTTTCTATCTTCCTCAGACCTACAAATGATAAAGAGCATAGTCAACAGATAAGGAACAACTTTAAACAACTGCAGAAACATAAACAAAACTTAACTGCAGGCTGAGCCTTTTTTTGCCTTTTTTTTTAAAAGCACACACAGACCAACAGAGCCATCCTAAGCTAAGAATTCCAATGCAGAATTCCTGCAAAAGGCAAAATCCAGTGCCAAGGAGTTTCCCCTTGAGTACTGACTGAACCTTACTAACTAGACAGCAGTTGAATTCCACTGGGGCACTCACAAAATCAGCCCTTGTACAGATTTGTGCCAGCTTTGAATCTCAGAAACAGCAGCATACTGTCAGCCCAATGGCAGAGCAAGCAGTTCAGCTCCTGACAGGTTAAAATAGTGCTCATTGTCTGAGCAGCAAGTCAATGCCAGCCAGGAAAAACTTTCAGAGATTAGACCAATGGCTAAACTTCAAGGAACGGAGGAAGTAATGCTGAGGAATCCACTGCTTTTTTCTTCTTTTCTCCTTCCTGCCAGGAAAAAGAAAGTTGGAGCTGCTGTGCAGGCTGGCAGGGAGAGCATCAAAATTAAGGAAGCTTCCCATTAGCTTCTTTGCATCCAAAATTATGTGTTATCTGACTTACTTTCTTTTAACACTGCTGAAATGTAAGAAAAGACTCTAAAAGCATATGTTTCCCCTTTGTCTTCTCAACAGAGAGAGAGTATATAATTATTTGAAGAAACACTAACTGAAGGATCATCCCTAGGACTAAGTCCTAAAGAGTACTTACAGTAGCAATGTGTTTGCTTAGTTTTAAATCACCCTGTTTATGGGAATCGTAGTTTCAAATGATCATTTGAAACTAAGATAGAAAGACTACACATGCAATTTTCAATATTATTTCTCCAAGTTCAAGAACATATTTCATACTTCTCGTTTGGTGAATGGGCACAGCTTCTGTATATCTCACAAAGCGGGTGTACTTTAGCCAGTAAGATCCATTACAAGTGACAGTTTTCTATTAATAGGCCTTTAGCCATTAAAAATGCTCTAAAATTATATCCAAATTTAGATGCATAAGCTGTTGTTCCCACAACAAAATGTTCTAAATTTTTCCAGAACTGGACTTCCAACTGTAAAAATTTGAATTTGTCAATGTATAGTTACAGTAACAAGTTCAATGATCACTTTTTTACATCCATTTCCCCTGGAAAAAGCAAAGGCACTTTCATTTAAAATTGTTATAAAAAATGTTCAGAACTTTTTCTACTTACTTTATACTTCTTTAATGCTGACTTTTTATCGGGCTTAAGAACATGCACATTTGAAGTTTGGTCTAAATGTCACAGACCTGAGAGCAAACAAAACTAATCCAAGTGTCATTGAATAATGACATACAGGAAGGGCAGATGAATAAATCTTTGTTCTTTTCCAGGAGTCTCATGGACTGCACACATCAGGAAATGTCTGTTGTTTTTTTAGGTTGTGGACAACTCTTCTGTAGGTATGGAAAAATGCTAAATCCATGCCCCTGTCCTCATCCGTATCTTCTCTTTTAGGCACATAAACAGTTCATTGGCAATACCAGTAGGGTGCAAGTTCTATTCTTTGCCTATGCTATATTTAGAACCACTATAGAAAGTCATAAAAAATTACATGGGTTTCTTTTGCCTGCCCTACCAAATTTTATGGTTATTACCTGCCTGTCTCTAAACTCGACTGGGGACATGGTTATCTGTTGCCATATATTTACCAAAATGAAACAAAAATGTACTTGTACATTAAATGACAAGCATAGTAAAGAACCCGCAGCCTGGCAATTGGATTGAACAGTGTTGCTAATAGCAGGGGATATGTCAGAAACTGTACATTATCCTAAAACAGTGCCTCCAAAATGCCTTGCATGAAAACAGGTAAAGGTGCAATACCATTACCAAGGAAAAGTGAAGTAGAAACTATTCACTCTGAAACCTGATAAACTAAATGTAAGGACTATCATTCTGTATCTTAGTTAAATGTGCTCTTAAAAATATTTACTAAATGGCTAACCACGAGACTAAACAAAAGCATTACCACCACTGTAAATCAAGATCAAGGCAGTTTCATGCCAGGCAGGGAGGCAGCTGATAATTTAAGAAGAGTGCTACAGATATTATGAGAGGTGAGAGATGATGACGATCCCATTGCTGCTTTTTCTTGAGATGCTGAAAATGTATTTAATAGGGTAAGATCAAATGCCGATATCTACAATATGCCTTTTGCAAGTTTTGTTTTGGATTAAAACTCAGAAACCTAATTAAAACAATTTACTTTCACCCATTAGCTCTAATCCTTATGAATGGCTTACTGTCTTCTCTGGTTATTTTACCAAGAGGCACTCGAAAATGGTGTCCTCCCTCCCTTGTCCCATTTTGCACTTGACCTTGAACCTTTGGCCACCTCCTGCATTTTTATCCTGAAGAAGTATTTGGTATCCAGAAACTGTTGATACATGCAGGTGACATCCAGACAGTTATTAAAAGGCATTTTCAAAGAATAACAAAGACTACTGAAGAAATAACTCTGTTTGATTTTCATTTACATTAGTATCCTCTTTCACTCCCTTGTAACACCAATCTATGGCTTCATTACTATGTCTTGGTATACCAGAGTCATGGTATCATAATATCTAAAATATAGTATCTAAAGTTTTGCCACTTACCCAAATAGCTGCTTTGCTGGACTGTAGATTAGGGCTTGATTCAAATTGATCTCAATGGAGAACTTTGCTTGCTCAGGGTTTTTTTCAAAAAACTAGTAGATCTCCAAAGTTTTAAAAATGCAAGTTATTTCCGCAAGTAAGAATCAGGCCTATCACAACTTAATAGTTCAAAGAAACAAAGCTCTGCCAATTGCAGCATGAAGTTCCTAATTCTAAGCAGTTATCTTTTAATCTTCAGTAATTTTTCCAATGTGTAAAATACTTGCAAGTAAATTTGGAACTCAAACAAAAGGGAAAAAAAAGACATTTACAGCAAGAATAAAAAGCATAGAAAACCATTTGAAAGGTTTCAAAACTCTGTTTCAGATCCTCTGAACTGTAGCCTTTCAAAGAGACTGTTAACATTAAGAATTTATATAGGGACAGCTTAAGTTCTTCTCCATTTACAAGCAATACACAGTCCACCCATTTGCTCTAAAGAAACAGAATACTCCTAGCAGAATAAATTCATACCCATGGGAAGTTTATTAACTAACTGATTTAAGGAGGTTCCTACTTTACTGTCAAAGGAAACTCGTATCTTTTAAGATGTTTCCAACCAAATCTCTAGTAGCATAGTTGTTAAGTATTCACATTGTGTGATTTACCTCGATACAAGGTGATCCATAGATTTCTTAAGGGATGGTTATAAGTCTTCTCCCATAGCAAATTCTACTCATTCTAAAGAACAAACTCATTTTTGTAACTGGTTTTGTAACTCCTTTTTGTGAACTCAGTTTTGTAACCAAGTTTTTCTACAGAAGATCGTACTACATTGCCGAAGACTATAGCAATGGATCACATACCCAGGCTGGTAGAAAGCAAATTTATGAGGTAAATATACAATAGATTACTTTGAAATTTACTTACAAAGAACATTTTGTTATTATTATATGCATAATTAGCTATATACTTAGATTTAAATATATTTGTACATGTGTCACTGCAATACTACTTCAAAAGGCAGCCTTCTGCCCATCACAAATCTCACCATACACTACTGAAAGGGCTTTCCTGAAAATATAATTCCACCTGTTTGCAGGAGAAAACAAATTTTGGAGTATGATTTTTTTTAATGTTGCTTTATTTTTAGACTCTTAGCAGCAACATTCAGATTGATTTTTGGCAAAGGTCCTGGCCAGCTTTCAAAGTCCACAAACTCAGTACACACAAAATCTCACCTATGAACAAGGAAAAGATACAGCTGACTGAGCTTTATGACTCACTCAACGGATCTGTGCATGTCAGAGACTGTCAACAGCTTTGGAAATATCAGTAATCCACGTACAGTAGCATTTCCAGCATTTAAGAAAAACAGGTCTCACTCTTTGGTAAAACTGAGAAAACTGGATGATGTTGAAAGAATATCCCTGAAAAATCTCAAGACAGAGAAAACTAAATAAAAAAATAAACAAAGATATTATTGCTGAATGGATTCTTCATTATCAATCATTTTGAACCCTTTCACGGTTCTGAAAAGAGCTCCTTGCCAGGGTGTGCTTTTGCCCTCGCAGGCTCTCACTGCTACCTTGTCCATGAACTGTCAGCACAAGAGGGTGCCTGTTGTTGATTTTCATTTCTTTCAGCCACTTTTCAGCTATTTAACTCTTTATAAAACCCTACTTTTCTCGACGTATATTTCTCTCTGCATGTCCACCCAGCTGAAAAAAACAAACAAACAAAAACCCCAACAACAACAGACATGTCACCAGGTTAAAATCTCAGAATTACTGAGGTTGGAAGAAACCCCTGTAGACAACCCTGCTCAGGTAGGGTCACCTACTAGAGGAGGTTGCCTACTACCATGTCCTTCTGGATACTGGTTATCTCCAAGGATGGAGACTCACAACCTCTCTGGTCAACCTGTGCCAGACCACACCACAGTAACAACAACAAAGAAAAAGTTTTCTTTAATTCAGAGGGAGGCTCATGTTCATGTGCTTAATTTGGGCCCATTGCCTCTTGTCTGGTCATTTGCTATGACTGAGAAGAGTCTGTTCGAGCCAAGCTCCTTTCCTCCAGGAAAAAAAAAATCGCTATTTCAAAAGCAGACCATTTATTACAATCTCTCTTCCAATCAAAAAAAGAAAATTAAAATTAAAAAACTGTGAGTGACTATTTATTAAGCATATATAAAATGAGAGTACCTAGGGACCTACATATAAGCAATTCTTTTCCTTTGTTTATTTAAAATACTTCCATAGGAAACGGTCCATTGAGATAAAATCTTTTATCTCCAATGATGTCCTAGGGCAGGAGAAAAGCAAGGCAGGAATATGTATCATTATATATTTCAACAGAGAAAACATGTTAAAAACAGCCGCATACCATATTTTCTTGACAACAGAAGCTGTAAATCCTGGCCAGCTGAAACATATGGTATGTAGGGCAGTATCTTATGTTCTTCTACACAATATATGAGCTTGCATGACCATTCACATTAATTATCAAATATTCTTACTGAGATCAGGTGCAGAGTATATGTAGTAGATATATCAAGTGTAATGCATATAATTTTGTAAATTTTTGATATTTTCCATTTGAAGCATAGAATGGGAGGAACCATGGCTTATACATGACACATTTCAATACAACATAGGAACAATTTTTCAACAAAAATGGGCAAAGCCTTCTTACTAATCATGCCATTATCTTAAGTTTCTAGGTGGAGTAATAGAAAATGCGATTTCAAAGTCTCAGATGATAGCTTGCCACAAATGCTGTAAACCCTAAGGTTCACATCTACTGAGCACAATAGCAATCTCTCTCCTTCAAATTTTTTTTTTTGATTATTTGTTTGTTTGTCCTCCTCTACCTCCCTTAAGACCTTGAAATATGTGACTTCCCTGTGCTTTGAACAGGTCTGTATTCAGAAGACCTGAGAAAGATCATGTTTCCTTAGTAGTGTCATTTCAGGGAGCTTGGCTGGAGCCTTTTCAAAAGAAGGCATCCAATTCCCATTGATTTTCTGTGGCACATATTCTCAGGAAAACTTCAGTTCTTGCCTGTAGTTTCTAGCAATGACTGCTTTATATACTCTAAGCCTCTTCTTTACCTAGTGCTGCAGATATTCCTCATCATTTGAACACCCACAATGATTTTCTCTGACTCCTTGTGTGTAAAGGTTATAATAAATTTCACCTGTTCAAATCCAACACTCTGACATTTGTTGTTGCCAAAAAGTTCAAATGTCTTTTCAGCCAATAATAATATTGGTGTCAGCTGCCAGGTCCTTTCCTTTGTGAACTTTTGCCCATTTAAACTAATGGTGTCTTATTTGTTTTGACTGTTTTTTTCTAGTAGCTGCTCTTCTGTGAAGCCTTCTCTTGGCTATGTAAGTCATACATCAATCTGGAGGACACCTGCTTTTTAGTACTTGCTGCCAGACCTATTTGAAAAGCCAGATCTCCACTAAGTACATCAAACACTCTAGTCTCACTAGATCAGAAACACTGTGAGTTATTTAAGAATGTGGCCTGACATTACACATAATCTGGTCTAGCTGCAGGTGGTTGCCAAAAGGGGAAATCCTGCTCCCTAACCCCCAGCCCATGAGCTGAATGCTCTTCGCCTCCCCTTACTTCCATTTGGAAGCAATGGTCCAGAGGCCTCAGTCTAAATCAGTTCAGTGAGCTGCTCCAGTGGAAAACTCGTTTCTCTTCCCATCCAAAAATGTTTGCTGAACTGACACCCTGCCAGTGGCGCAAAGCACTAGACCTAATGTCAAGGAGAATGAAATTCTTGCTAGGAGGAAAAGGAAGAAGACAGGAGCACCTCCTTTTCTGGTGGCAACCAGCAGCAGGCAGTTAGATCATGATATAATGGCAAGTAGCAAGCATGTGAGCAACAGGTAAATCAACGAATCAAGAAATAATACAGCGTTAAAGACAAATAAGAGAATCAGCTGACATGCAGGCACGACACAATTTCTTGTGAAATATTTTGGCAATGAAAGATGGTATTGATTAGAAAGGTTGATTGAACAGAGAATTTTCTGAGCATCAAACCACCACTACAACTGTGGTTTTCTTAGACAGTAAGATCTAAACAGCCTCAAGCTGAATTCTTAGAACATTTTTTCCAAAGAATATTCATCTTATACTTTTCACAGCCTGAGCTTGACTGTTGTGTCTTGCTAAATACAGCGTCTTGAAAAATCAGACAGGAGAAATAAGGCGATCCTCCTCTCCTAAGACTGCAGAATGCATTTGGCAAATCACCATACAGGACATAAAAGTCTCCATACAAAAACACAGATGAAGATGAGTTAGTGTAATGAATAGAAAATGTATATTAAAAAAAAGGCAGAAAAGAAACAATAAGCTACATGTGGAAAGTACAGGGTTGGGGGCTCCATCTAGCATTTGCTGATGTTAAATATGATTCTAAATCTGAAAAAAAAAAGTGATTTTTCAACTAGTATATTGATTGATGAAGGGCAAAATTCCAATTTTTAGAAACTTTCTCCTGGACAGCTGCATCACTGACTTATGTAACATATTACTAACAATAGTTTGGTCCAAGAAGATGCGTATAATAATCTATGAGACTACCCACTAAGCATGCTCAACAAACTACTGCATGATACTAATAAAGCAGCTCCCTGGCAAGGAAAATATGCCTCGAGGATGAGGAAACAGGTTACAACCTGACTTCAGCTATAATACTTTAACTATACTAAACATCCTAAAACTGTATCAGGAATTCCAGAAAGCAAAGGCATCTTACTGTAGGTTTTGGTGATGTGGAAGTCAAAGAAAATGTTCTCATAAAACAACATAAAAATCTTTCTGATCTTATGACTGGCTAACAGGGAATCATGAGGATACTCTGACCTACGACTCAAGAGCAAAACCAAGCTTTATTGGAAATGATGCTGCCAGAATAGGAACGAAAGGAGAACAAACAAAAGAAGCATGTTATAATCTTCTCTGCTTTAAGTAAGTGATAGCTATCACTGTACAAACAGCAAAAGCAAACCGAACATTTAGTTAGACTGGCAGTAAAAGCTGGCAGTTAGTAAAGAGAACCACCTAACTATAATCAAGCCAGAGTATAGGTTACATGAAGTGACAGGAAAGAGCAAACCAGCTGATAAATTGTTCAGATTTTTTTCTTTTTGTCCCATGAATTCTGTGTGCTGTGAACATATTTACCTGGTTCTATAGCCTCCATGTGGAAGCACTAGGGGGTTAGGGTTCCAGTGCAGCCTTGACAAAGCTAAAAGACTGTTGATGAGGTTTCAGTATAACACGGATCCCAAATGAGGATAGATTCAACCCCCCTGTGGCATCTGGTAGTAATACTGTACTGTAGCAAATAAAATAACAGTAATAATAATTTAGATTTCTATATACTCCCCTCTAAGGCATCTGAAACTGGCTACTGTCAGAGAACAGATGTAGGACTAAATGGCCTGTGTCCAATATAGATGTAAAACTTTATTCCCAACTGTTACATTATATGAGGAGAAAAAAAATGAGGAAAACCAGCTTTTATCTGTAGTATTTATGTAGGTACTGGCAGACTCCAGTAAATTATACTAGGACCTCATTACCAAAGCCTAAATTGCACAAAAAAGTAAAGTTAAGCCAGCAGATCACAGAACACAACTGCTTACAACTTTCTCTGAGTTGGTGTGTATCTTGACTTAGGTAAGAATATCCCGAGAGCTACTCTAGGCTTGACCAACTGTCAATCACTACAACGAATTTCCGAAGTTCAAAGGACTTCTCCATGCCCTTCACATTGTTAGCCACAGAAGGCAGGTGCAGTCATGATACCTGGAAAATATTATCTTCAGAAAAGATGTTTCCAAGGGAGATGTAAAGCTACTGAATGTATAGCCATTTCATGTCCCCAAAGCAGTTCACAGTGACAAAAAAGTCACTTGCCAGGGAAACATAATCCCAACTGGAGAGAAAGTTGAGTTTTTGTGTCAAGAAAGCCCAGAGTCAAGTTTACAGCTTGCAACCTAGAACTCCTGGCATACTAACACAATCCCCATAAGTCAAAAATGAAGAGGCTGTCTTCACAGGAGAGAGAAAAACATCCCAAGTCTGTACCATTTGATTTATACTTGCAAAGGAAAGCTGAGCCAATTGTATGTGTAAACAGGGGTTGAGCTCTTCTCCCCTTCCATTCTGGGAAATGACTGTGGGTGATCCCTCTTCTTTCTTTACCTCCCACTGTCTCTTCCTCCTCCACCAGGAAAAAAAAAAAAAAATCTGTTTGCCAGTAGACAGTGTGAATACCATCTGAACACCTGCATGCCAGACACATACAGCTGTCTTCTCCCATGCCTCTTGCTGACAAGGCATCTGTGCTGCACACCACACACACCAGTTCGCATGCTGTAGGTAAAGGATCTCTGCAAAACAGCTAAGTAGCCCTTTAGTATTATTATTCCCACTGCTCTTGTATAGTTCTTTTACATCCCCCATACTCTGAAGAGAAGTTCTCCTGAAGTATAACAGCCCAGCAAAAATATGCTGTATATCCCAAAGCAGTGACTTTTCAAACTCTCATATGGTACCATCACCACATCACTCTAGGGTTGGCTTACAGGGCAGCATGAAGTCAGAGCCCTCGTCTAATCAGGAAATACAGACATTTGTAAGATTAAAGCAGGCCTTATCTTCTACTTCAGGACACCCTCACTACATTTGTTCAAATTTCTGTGCTTAGATAACATCAATGCTGATTCCTTTGCATTCTTTCTTCCTGGTTGTGCAAGAAACAGGGATAAAGTAAGAACAAGATGACATCTTCCACCTTAAGATTTCTAACCCATTTCAGATGTCCCAGAAACAGAACAGGATTGGATAAACTTCAACCAGAGTGAAGCAAAAATTTCAAATCTGTGTCTTAATATTATGAAATACAATTGTATGAATAACTTCCGTTCACGTCTAAAGGGAAAAAGGATTTTTAAAAACTGTTTAACAACTTATTTTCAGGTGTTTTATTTGACAAGATGCCACTGATGTTTTTGAATTAATTAAAAATAAAACACAAGATTGTTTCAAAATGCAAAGCTAAAGTATTTTCTGTTACTAAGTGACAAAATAACATAGTTGGCTTTTTCAACAAGGTATTTTTCACCAACTAATTCACCATATTTGCCCATGTATACAATACCTCTCATTTGATGTCTGAATTGATTTTCTGTAGATTAAACGGTTGCATGATTTTTTTCCAATAATATTTCCAAGCAAAAAAGGGCCTAAATATCAAAACTACAAAACAACTGCAGCTCTCTCTCACTTGACTCACTTCTGTTTGCGGGTTCTTAGCATATACAGAAATTGATGCCGGTGCATGTAAATATGGATTTAGGACACTAAAACTCATCATTTAGATTTTAAACCTTTTGCTACAAGGCAAAAGATCACAAGAGGATAAGACCAAAAAGCGAAAACATACACATTAAGTGTTGTTATTTAGATAAAACCTGTTAAATTTCATTTTTTCCGAACTTAGTGGCAGAAAATGGCCACTTCTGCTTTGCTAAATGTTTGATATCAAAGGGATATAATATACACTTTTTTTTTGTTTGGTTGTTAAGTCTTTCTCTACATGCTTTTCAATAATTCAATAGCTAAGATAAATATCAACACTAAATTTTGCTTTCAGTTACATTATATTCCCTTAAACTTACTGGAGTTGACTAATCTAAAATGGAAGGAATTTGGAATGTCAGTTCTTAAAGCTCTGTATCTTCTTTGTTTTTTTAATCTTCTTAATGTCTTTCTAAAAGGAGTCCTCACTGTCTTATAACAAAGAATATTTTTTCAGGAAAACAAAACAAAACAAGACGCTAGCAAAGTGGTTTAATTTTTAATATCGACAGGTCTTCTTACATAGCATGAGGTAAGATAGTACTGGGAACACAGAATTTCTAAATGCTTTTTAAAGACTACAGAACACCTGATTTTCTTCTTTCAACATAGGTTGGTGGGTGTTGTTTTTGTTTGTTTAATATATCCGTGTAAATAAAGTTACCTGTCAGTATGCAAACAGACAAAGAGTACCATAGTCTGCCCTTAGAAGTCAGCAAAATCAAGTAAAACTAATGCCAACGTTGCTGTAAGAAAAAAGACTGATCCCCGTTTCTTCCCAATGAAGAACATGCATTTTAGCCATTGTATTGAATACGAACAGAGGCAGACTCTTAATCTAGCCTACAGTTTCATCCTTTAAATCAGAGATAGAACTGTAACCAGTCAACCAATGA
Source organism: Cygnus olor (assembly GCF_009769625.2). Classification (NCBI taxonomy): domain Eukaryota; kingdom Metazoa; phylum Chordata; class Aves; order Anseriformes; family Anatidae; genus Cygnus; species Cygnus olor. The sequence goes on along the minus strand of NC_049172.1, from coordinate 35,887,206 downwards.
CACTTAGATTTTGTTCAAAACAATTTTCCTTTATAGCTATATGCAATATATAAAGAAAAACAGTATTATAAAGTCATGTTAACATGAAGAAAAGTAGGAGATGGGAAAATGTAAACAATAAGCCCCATAAAACTCACGAACAAACCAGTACATTTGAATTGCTCTTTGGTAACTGATGAAAAAAAGTGTTATGAGGCAAATCCTTCACTGGGTCACTCACTGGGGAGACTGGTAAAAATAAATTGCACAGCTCTAATTTTCCTAGCAGCTTCCATGCTATTCTTTGAAACTGAGTAAGAAACCCTTGGCCTAATCCCAAGAGCCAATCTATAGTAAATAGCGCACACTTAATGCCTAAGTTCCTTTTTAGCACCATTCAGACAGTGACTTCAGCCACACAGCTTAGTCATAGCAGACATTTTTGTGGTGGAAAGCATTAAACCCACATGCAGCTCTCTTTCTGTGGCCACTGGGGGTCATGCTCCTTTCCCATTAGCTGAATAAATCATAAAGTCTGCACAGACACACAAGAAGCAGGGCTAGCAAGCCACAGGCAGTGCCTACAGCCTGCTATTTCTTTTCAGAATTAAAAAAAAAAAAAGGAAGAAAAGAAAAACAGGAGAGAAACACTGCAAAACAGCCTAGCTTTAAGAAATTATTTGCTTTTAAAAATTTGATCTCTTTGAAGTCCACAGAGATTTGTTTGTTTGTCTTTTAACCCAAGCAGCTACAGTGAAGAATAAAAGCAGAGAAAAATAAAAAGAGCGGCATGCAATTCCCTTGTCCTATGATGCAATGCAGAAGGTAAAAATTCCTAGTACTTTGCTAAATAATAGAGGCTGTCACACAATATAGGAGCTCATCGGATACTAGAGTAAAACAAAATAGATGCTGATTTGAACAGGGTCGAACAGGGAATCAAGATAGTGTACAGTATTTTCACATCAGATGATTTATTCTGCCAATGAAATGACAGCAACTAAGCAAGGTCTGGAAGTCCAGAGGTTGGTTCAAGTTCCCATCAATCAGGAAATAAGATAAGAAGGAATTTTAAACATAGCCATTAACATGCAACTAATGAACATGAAGAAGATATGCACAGTTAATTATGCTACGGAGCCTTTCTTAAGCATTTCTTTTAAATGTAACAACCCCTGAAATACTTTTAAAAGTGCAGTGAACTTTTGAGAGACTTTACATAACAGCTTGATTGGCAACTAGAACATGCCCCGTTTTTCAAAGCACTCGGACGGGGCGGGCGGCTGGGGGGAATGTGTGGGAGGGTGGCTTTTCAAACTATGTTCTGTTCCATGATCCTGTCTAGATCGCTTGGACATGCAGTGTTTAGAAAATTTACATGCTTCACTGTCTACATGCTGAAAAAGTTTTTTGAGCAGGAAGGGCAGCTGAATCAAAGATTGCTGGTCTATTTACGCACTGTCAGCTGAACCTTTGTTTGCTATTCTGTTTTGTGCTGGTATTTCAGATGCAATCTAGGATATTTCTTAGCACAACAAAAAATGCATATGAGAAAAAAAAAATAAAAACAAACCAAAAAAGCCCAACGGAGAATAGATTAGAAAAAAAGAAAAGAAAGTAAGCACCAGCTAGGGTCAGAGGGGCTTAGGCCACAGTTTTGAAAGCTCCTTCAATCAGCTCTACCAGTAATCCTAAATCCTTACCTGCTATATAACTTATGCTTTAGCTATTATAGTACTCCTGAGTAAAGACAGATAATCATGTTGAATTGTGACAAATTATATGGTGGTTTTGAGATGTGAGCAAGTACTCACGAGGGAGTAGGGCAAGACCACTTAAATCGGTTTCATTTGTGACTTAATATTGTGGGTTAAAACTTGTGTGACCTTTGCCAAAGACATCTCATATATGTGTAGGAGAAAAATCAAGTCCCAGCTCTCAAAAGATTCCTAGCAATAAGATATATAGTTTCTGACAGTTTTTGAAGGCATAGCCTGAATTTTATCATGAAATTCTTACTGATGGATTAAGTACCACTTTAACCAGAATAACAATAAATAAAAATCCCTTGGTGGAAAAATGGAGAACGGTGTAAAATTTAGGATTTCACTCATACCAGTGGGACAGCTAGCATTTAACTTTTTCATACATGTTTTCCACAACAATAAAAGTGAAAAATATTCTTAGACAGATCATATAGAGCATCCTTCCTGAAAGTGGAGTGCTCCAAAGATCTCTAACACTTGAGATTTCGTATCGATGCGGTTACCAAAAGAAATTGAGTGAAGTAGAACTCCCCTTCTCCTCCTGGACATTATAAGCCAAATTTTTAAACTTTTCCTCAGGCAAAACTTGTGTTGATCTCACTGGGAGATTTGCTTGAGTGAGGACAGCAATATTAAACTCTACTAGCAGCAAGAACCAAGCATACCACTTCAATAATTTTAAAATGAAACCATACAAATATACTTGTTTTGTCCAAATGTGTATGAACATTAGCAACATAAAACATTTCATAAGCTTGTGTAATACAAGGATAGCTACAGATTTGAACTTGGCTACTTTCAAAGCACCCTTACTTGCAACGAGCTTTAAACAAAGTGCCAATATTGTGAGGCCAAATGTTCTCTCCAGATTCTGGCATGGGTATGTGAGTACAGGATAGGATAAGACAATATGTGTAAGGGAAGGGAAGAAAGGCTTTCTCAAAGCAAGCAGAAGGGAAATTGCTCTGCAGCTGTTACACATGTCTAAGAGGTTCAGGTAAGCGATAAAAGGCCAGTTTCCCCCCCTCACTTTCTCCCTCTGCCTGAGTGCCATCCTTTGGAAAGAGTGAGCATAGCTCAATTGAAGCTTACAATTGAATTAGCTCTGCCATTCACAGCATACAGAAATTCTCATGTATTTTTGCTCTTCTGCAAACAAAGAGATGGGGAAATGTTTAAATCCTTAATAACAGGTGATACTAGCAACATAGTATATGGCTTCTGTCTTCAAACGTAATGACAAGAAAACATACAAATGCTTGAGATAGCAAGGGCTACAGCTTACAACACCTAGAACAGTTGCATTTATTCTCATTATATAGCATTACTCCTATCTCTGCAAATAAACTTCAGATATTTAAATGGAAGAATTGTATCTGACAGTTTATTCTGAATTGGTTTCTGTTGCACCAATGAGTATCATCACCAGCAAAACACAGTCATACAATCCCAGGAGACCAAAGTTGTGCCCTGTAAATATGAGGTCTGCTGTCTTCAATAATCAAATGCCATGAACAGTATTGATGCGTGAAAACTCACATCTTCATGCAGTGCAAACCAACTGATGCAATATACTCTATAAAAAAGGGTACGAGCATCTCTCATATCAATAAAGCCTGAGAGAGCTGGCAGTGTTTAGCCAAGAGAAGAGAACACTCAGGGGGATCTCTTCGGAGTGTACAAACATCTGAGTGAAGGATGAAAAGAAAACAGAGCCAAATGCTACTAGAGCTATACACAGAGGCCCATACAGAGGCCTTGGTATGCAGTGGTAGATATGACTTGATAAACAAGATCAGATTTGATTATCCCTTAGATATTTGTCAAAAAAAAAAAAAGTTAAGTTTAAAAAAATGTTTCTTCAAAAGTACAATGCAATTGGACTCATTCAGTTCTTAAGAATACTAATGTAGACCAGATCCTCAGACTCTTATTCAAGAGTAAAAGGTGTTTATACAAATATTCCTACTTTTTGAGAATTCTGATATAAGAACTCATTGAAGGAACAGCAGATTATTCTTTTTAAATCCTAGTATTAAAATACTGAACCAGTTGGTCAAATATTTTGCTGGGGAAAAAATACATGAGATAAGCCATCTCTCTGAATTTATCATGAGAAATCCTACTGGCATAAAACATACTTACATAACTCTTTATTTATCAATAGGTGTATTGCCACAAACCAAGAGACAGTTTCTGCTGCGTCTTATTATGAATTGTTGCTGCTGAATCCCTTCTCCCATTTAAAATCACTTTACTTTGAATGATATACATTTTGAGCATTAGAGTATATTTGTAAAACTAGTAGTTGTGGTAACAAGACGAAGTTTACATGTCTGTCCACATCAGCACCATGTACTCAAGATGGATTTCAGCTGCCAAAAAGGTCAATCCAAACTGCTTGCACAAACCTGTCTTTATGCTCCTGTTTATTATGCTCCCATGTAGTAGATGTCTCGTGCACTAAAACAGTGCAGCCATATGTCAACATCTCTCTGGTGGTTCCGAATGTTCTAAACAAGAGCGAGGGTGCACTGAACCTCCCATGTAAACTTTATACAACAGATTCAGCAGAACTGTAATTATTACAAAATGATGGCATGAGAAATCTCTGGATTTATATCTCACTTTAAAGTAACAGGGATTGTGTCCACATAATTCTTGAGTTCATGGTAGGTTTTTAATTTACTTTCTTATTTTTGGTATGATACAATACAACATAGCACCCTTCAGAAATCAATGTCATTATTTAAAGATACTGATTTCTTTCTAAAAAGAAATCTTTTCTCTTTCTCTCTCTCTTTTGAAAAATAAAGGTACAGTAATTATAGACGAACCTGTATGTTAGATTGTTGGCACTGCATGACACTTGTGCCTTGGATTCCAGTTATTTCCTGGTCAGAAAGGAGCAACTAAACAAGGAGAGCACAGAATTCACTCATCTGCACAGTAAGTACAAAGCACAATTGGTAGGTAAATTCCACTGAATTCAGTTCTTAAGCTTCTCTCAGAGCCTGACACATTTGTCAGTATGACAAGTCCTCAAATGAAAAAAAAAAAAACAACAAAAAACGATTATGCCTTTTCCATGACTGTTTACAGACAAATGGAACAGAACAGCATGTAGCCGGGCCTACCTGAAACAAACTGTAGTCAGGGATTCTGACCCCAACAGATATCACTTTTATGGGATTACACCTCATCAGTACTTCCATGCTCTGAACTTAAAATTGGCTCTCCCTCAGTCCTCTTGACTCCTACTTTTGTCTTTTAAAAAATATTTTTTTCTCTCTCCCCAAAGAGTATGTATACAACAAATCACGCTGTTTCTGTACCATAAGACTACGTAAATACGACACCTTAGTTTCTAACGTAATTATACCTCTTCTATAGATAGCCACAACGTTTATGAACGTTTGCATCAACCACTTTTCAGTTACTTTAACGTTCTCATATGCATTTAATACATATCTTGAATCATTCCTATGTAATGTATATTAAATTCTCTTTACCCCATGTACAAAAATCTTCAGTTGTTTTTGCTGCAAAGCTAATATATACCATAATAATAATGATTATTTGTAATACAGTGCTTCTTATCTTAGGATCTCCAATAATTGAGTATAATGAAGTATTTATTATTTCTAGTTCAGGACAAGCAAACAGTGTTAAATGGCTTCTCCAGAATCCAGGGCTTATGGCCCTCTGCTTCCAGCCACTCTCCTGCTACAGTTTGTTATTTCTCCATGCTGGTGGGCCTCTTGCCTGACTTTACGACAGTTAAATAATGTAATTAAACAATTAAGATGATTGTCCTTAAATGATCAATTAAGACAGAATTCTAAACATGCTTCCTCATTTGGAGTTTAGCCTACTTTCTATCCCCTTCTATGTATCAAAGACAAGGCAGCTAGGCTAAATCCTGAAATCACTGTACTTCATATATTTTATGCTTATCCTAAGCTTGTATGAGTGCTGTGTGATAAGTGCTATTTTCTTAGGGCTTGGGAAAACTTACATCTACACAGTCAATCAATGCACCCACCAGATGCATCAATTTTACCTGAAGAAAAGATAATATTTTTCTCGCTATACTATATGTTCCTTTCCTCAGTAGCTGGTAAATCTAATAAATATGTTCTAGAGTTGTGATGAATGGCCAAGCATCTGAACTCTTCTGAAATAACCTTTGTAGGCTTACTTAGAACACTTTGTTAATTAGATTTAGATGGGGAAAATTAAAACCAAAGCCAGCAAGACCACAGTTGCCATACCTGTATTTAAATAACTATCAGACAGGATTGAGCTGATAGACATAGGGAGGCTACAGGGATTTTGTGATATGGAAATAAAATCAGCATGCCTAAAATCCGTTTCTTTTCTAATTGCAGATATTGTAATTTAATTAAAAAGGAGTAATATTTAAATAAAAGATTACCCACTTAAACAAGTTTTCTCTACGAGCTTTTTCTCTCTCAGTTACGCTGTTTAGATCCTTTGCAGAACTGGTGTCTTTCCTTACTACTTTCATTCTGTATCATAAACATTCAGTGTTATTACAGACATCATGGTATCAAACTCCAGATAGGCTGAGGTTTTAAGGGGAAAAATTAGACTATTTAAAGCAATTATAACTTTCCACTTGATAGTTTAACATTGTACAATCATTACTGAGTCTGCAGGCACTGTTAACCTGTTCTGGTGAGACAAACATGTCTTTTCTAATGTTTACTGAGATATTGTAAATTACTTAACGTACAGCAGAGTACGTTTTCTCAGTTAATCTAGATCTGATCCCTGAGGGGCTATTTATTACATATGTATACAACCTGTCTGTAGAAGTGAAGTTAATGTAATATGACACAAGTAGCACACATTGTTTAAATGTGTTCCAGAAAGTTAGCAAATTTACTTAAAAGAATACTTACATGCTCTTCTGCCTGGAAAACAATGAGGAAAAGGGTTCTAAATATTAAACACTGCTGTTCACTGTAGGTGGCCAATTAATACACTGTATCCAAGCTGGAACAAATCCTTCAAATATATACATAAAGTATATAATCTCTTATCTGCTTAGGCATTATCAAATTTTAACAAATCCTAGTAACTTCAAACACAGCTTTAATGGGATGTGGTACTAAAACATGCAAAGTAAAGAACAGAGTTTTTAAGAACATAATCTGTTTTAGAATGTTTCAAGAGAACTGCTTTGAAATGCAATTATAATCTTAACCCATGAGTAAATGCGTGCCATCTAACAGAATTACTTTACATGAATTTATATAGAAAGAGATAGCCTTGTGTTTCCTAACACCCATCACAATTTGAAAATTGGGGTTTAGACAGAAGTATCTTGAGTTGGTTGTAAAGGGTAGCTGTGTTTGAACACAGGAGTACGCTTATGGCTACAAGTTCGGTCCCTGTAAATGTTTTATATGATGAGGACAGAGAGTTTATTTGAGAGAAAAATGCAACAGGATTTTAACACTATTCTAGCCCTGCTAAATAGTTGGAGCATATTTAAATACATCTTTTGGGTCTTTATCGCAGTGACCTAAAGTTAATATAACACATCTTTGTCTCAAGGTACAAGAAGGTGTGAGCTGATGCTTCCTAAGACTATCAACTTTCCCTTTAGTGAAACATTAACATTAGTGAACTCAGTGAAGATGCTCTTTCTAGTGCTTTGATGTTAAAATGAAAATCAAAAGCAGTGGGTTTTGACCATATATGGTGACTGCGCAAGGTGTGCTTTTGACCTTTATTCAGTGAACAGCCATGGTCAGACGCAAAAAAAGGATGCAGGAATCTAACTGAAATTTAGGTAGAATTTAGACAATCCTGAAAAGACTATTTAGCTACACCTTAGTTTTCATTTTTAAGATCGGTGAGTGCCTTCATTGCTGCTTCTATGCCTGCCTTTAAACGTGCCAGTTACCACAGAGCACAGCAGCTCAGACCTTAGTTCCTGACGACCTTAGTTCCTTAGCATCCTGAGGATCTCTGACAATGCGGTTTGTAGACCTTCTAGATCAGGTTCCAAAACCAATGCAATAGTAACTACAGCTTCTTGTTGTTTTTTTGTTTGTCTGTTTTGTTTTGTTTGTTTTTTGTTTTTAAAGACATGAAAACATGGCAAGAGGTTAGGCTGCCAGTTCCTTTTATTAATAGTTCAGAGCTTACATAATCTTCCATATATGAAGGTGGTAGAGGTTCAGCTCCTTCTTCTGCCTAAAAGGATTCATGCTATGATTGCTCACCTGCAAGGGAAGTTACCACTGCAGGGTGCAAAAGAAAAGCACGTGTATGTGTAGAGAGCAACAAGAAACATTATGCTCAAGCTGTTTCTGTTTCAAGACTAGAACACAACAGGAAAAGGTGAGAAACTGCAGTTTTGACTCATGTTTCAAAAACAGTGCATATACTTTACATGAAAAAAATTGCATAAGTGCATAATGAACAAGATGATCCTACCACTGGTAGAGTCCTACAGTCTCCCCCTTTCCAGGTGAAGGCTTAATCACCAAGTCTGACAATTTGCTTGTATTTGCTTCAGGTTGTTTACCTACACTAGTTCAGATTCAAAAGAGAAGTTATAGACTGCCCTTTTATCCCTCCAAGTCAGGTATGGCCAATACTTACTCACAGTAGAGGACAGATCTGAGTCCTCTACAGTGGAGGTTGGACTCCACATTTCCCATGTGGGATAAGCATTAATATGTGTATAAGCACTAATAATAAGCACTTAATTGTCTGGGAGGTGTTCACGACCACTGGAAATATTGAAAAAAAACCTACTACTGAACTTTATTCTGTAAAGATTTAGAAGTTATATCAGGAGAGGGACCTCCTCTGCAAAGCACTAACAGAAGAAAGTGGTTCTGTCTCAAACATCTTAAGGCAGGATTCAATATTCACCTCTGCCTTCATTGTTGTCTACTGAATTGTGGATAGACGGATGTGCAGTGGCTCTGGTACCTCCCAGGGCCTTCCTCTCCCTATATGTAACATTACTGTTTTAAGTCTACTGTGCTAGCCAGATATATAAAGAACACATTGCAGAACACCAGAATGACAGGATGGAATGACAGTTCTGGCCACTTTTTATATCTGGCCCTTAGTGTGGAATGACATTGCTTGTACCTTAGCATCTGTGTGTTGTTTTTTTTAACATAGCACATAATGTTTAGATTTGCAAGTGCCAAGCAATGATTCCCTATACTTCCTGTTTTTAGCACTAGTTTTTTCCTAATAAATAGTACCCAGAATAGGAGTGGAAGCAGAGCTTAAAATGAAACCATTTGTCTCCTCTTCAAATAAGTAAGTAGGCTGTTTTTTTGTTTATTTTTATTTTTGCTAGAATGATTATACTATGTGTTCCACATTGCACTACACAACATGATGATTTATACTGTATTTATTACAATCCTGATTTATGTAGTTTCCTATATCTACAATAGCTCTTGTTCTAAAGGGAGTAATGGGGATGTCAAGTATCCAAACAGAAATAATTCCTTTTGTAGTCAGTAGAAAGCAGGCGCCACAAAGAATTCTGCAGTAATCTGTAGTAGTTTGAGACTTCCTTTAAGACTAGACTACATATTTCAAAATAGGATCTTGATCCAAATCCCAGTGTGTATAGCTGAAAGACAACCCCCCTCGACAAGCAGGGCAAATTCAGTGGGTTTTGAATCACCTCCTACCTAACACCTTTCCAATGATTTGGATGTTCTCTTCCACGTAAATGGAAGATGACAAGTATATTCAGGTACAACATTGTAAACCCTGTTCTCAATAAAGTCACTCTGAGTTCTGCTAACCTGAAAAATATGTTTACATGAAAACCATTTTCCTTAATTTCAGCTCTATAATCACCTAAGTTTATGAGTCGACATTTTCTTACCACTGTTTGACAAACAGTTAAATCCTTGCATCAATGACATCTACTGCAAGGGTTTCTACTATGTTTTCTGCCTGCTTTCCTTTGAGGAAATCAAAATAAAATATAAGTACTTACAATATATATATATATATATATACATGTATTTATTTTTTTAAGAAATGAAGGTACTACAGAATAAAGACAAAGCAACAAAGAAATTTTCTTAGTATCACACAACAAGTTAGGAACAGGTTATTTGGCCACAATATCATCCTGTCTGACCTCATGAATAACACTGGCCAAGGACTCTCTAGAGTTTTATCTTGTTTGAAATAATGGGTATCTTTTAGAAAGAATTGGATATGAGTAAGTATTAAAAATATAACTTAAAAATGTCCAGTGACAATCTATCACAACTGTTCTGTCTGTGCACTATTCCAAAGGTTAATTACCTTCTCTACTCAAAATAACACCTTGATTGAAGTCAAGATTTTTCTAGCTAAGCTATCAATTGTACTGACTTCTAATTTCTGCTAGAATGAAGAGCTCTTTATTAGAAGTTTTCTGTTCCACATATAGATACTTATATGGATGAAAAGGCAAGAATAGAATTTCAGTTTTCCCTCTGATTGGCAGTAAGCCACTGTCACTGTAGTCCCTCGGGACATCCTCCCACAGCTACAGCTAAGTATAGTTTTACAATCACTTTTGAAAATAATACATTATACATATTACTTTGGTGTAAAATGAATGACACATGGAAAGCACAACATATCTTAGCAACAAATTCCTTTGGATTATATTGAATGTACAAAGAAAAAAAAATTAAAAGGCATCTTACCTCAACTTCTTCGTGAACCTTTATCTTCATCAGTTTCTTTTCCTTGAATTGTTGCCATACTCTTGAAGTTCACCTAAGCAGATATTTAGTTGCAAATTAACTTTGTGCTATTAACTATATAGACTACATAAATCTACATTTAAATAAAGCAAGAAGAAAAACAGTCTTCCTTATTCAGTTGTGCTGTAGCATCTCTCCACAAAAAAATGAAAAACCGTACAGCAAATCTCTGGCCTGTATAGATTAATATATGACATGAAACTAAGCTGCCTCATCACAGCTTTTATCCCAGCTTCTCTTCTCCTTTTAGAGGTGGCTAGAGATAGATCATTAACTCTCATCAGTTACAACTGATCTAAGTTGCCTAGTTCTATCAATGCTACATCCATAGAGAATAAGGTGAATAAACTAATCTTATTGATAGCATAGTCTAGAAAGCAAAATTTCTATCTCTAAATGAATAATGTAAATTCACATTTTATGTTAACATTGAATCAATTTATGTAATGAATGCATATCACTATCACCTCATTGCAAATGGATATTCACATGGAAATGGCTTGCAACTTTTTTGAAAACAAAAGTTTCACAGATTTCCTGAACGCTGTAATGCTGCTTCACAGTAGAGATGACAGTAAATATATATTTGAACAGTCATCTTTTTAAAATTTTCTGAAGTGCTCTTCAGCTTCAGAAAGCACAGAGGAAACAATGAACATCCAAGAACTACAATTTACCTCAAGAAATCCAGTACGCACATTTGCTACATTACAGTTTACCATGTTCTTTTAACATTTATAACTATTTTTGCTTATAAACGCATAGATTGTCCATTGATTCCAGAATTAGGAAAAGAAGGGTTTAAACATAACAAGAACAGTATCTACATCTGTTTGGTGTTCTGCCAGCGCTTACTCTAAATACTTTACATGATGCAGACTACTTAAAGATACTTATTTAAAGTACACATTCACCTTGCTTAAATCACATTAGAATTAAATATAAGTTGCATTCTGTACTGAGAAACAGATTAATAAAGGTGAAAAGAAGATCATGTTTCTCCTGTTAGCCTCTTGTCAACTCTGTAGGTCTAGATGATATCAAGATGCTTTAAAGAGAACCGAGCACTCCAGCTAAATAACTGGTAAAGTATTTCTTTTATCAAAATCTGCACACACAAAATGATTTGAAACTTCACCACACAGAACAAATACCTAGGTCCTTACGGGTTTGTTTTTCTTCGTTTTCATTTTCTAGGAGTAATAACGACCTTGGGGCAGGGCATTTCCTTTGGATTAATGACTGGCTGGGGTTAATGGCCAGGAGCTGTTCTTTGGGCCATCAGTTCCTCCCAGGCGGTCATTAATCCCCAGGAAATGCTCTGTGCCTCAATCATTATTGCTTAATTTCAGTGCAAACAAACTACTGTGGCAGACAGCATGCTGTATGCTATCCCTTAAGCACATGGAACACAGATTCAGTTAATTTAATCAGTTGTTTACACTATGGTCTATTTTCTGTAGCAAGAGGAAATTACAGATCTTTTGATTGTTATATGAAATCTGTTGGCTGGTCTCATCATCATTGATAGACTGGACCATTTCTGCATGAGTTATTCAGTTTGTCACTTACATTGTCAGTTATTAATTATAAACTGGATGGCTATTGCTCACTTAATTTCTTGGCAAAATTCAGATGATTGCCTTAAACACTATTACAAAATGCATTTTCCAATGACAGTGTTGCTTACCCATGCACGCACCTCATCTTACATATGAGCTTATTAAATTTTACAAGATACCACATTTGACACATCCTGACATTTACTGTACAGTTTCAGGCATGCCATAGAGTTATTAAATTATCAACAGTAAAATATAACATGGACTTTCTCCAGGCTTGTGCTACACAAATATTTACTAGAGCACAGAACTTTGTTATATTTCTCTAGTCTACTTGATAATCCCCTGATTAGACGTCCACATGCTTGGTGGAGCCAAAGAAAAACTGTAAATGGTCAAAGGCAATGCAGCATATTTGTTTTTAAAGGCTAACTTTACAATAGTTTGACTTAAGAAAACTATTTAATCAAACTGGCCAACCTCATTGATTTCTCAGCTTTGGGATTGTAACAAAAGGATTCAAAGAAGCTTTTAGCGGTAACTGAAAGCCACTTTCACCACAGTTTTAAAAGCTAGAAACTTTTAGGAATGTAGGTACTGCTAACTAATTGGGGTGCTTATCCTCTGTCTTTCATGTCAAAAACTGAGCTAAAACTTCAAATATAGGCAATAGGTTGGTGCTTATGGTCAAATGCATTTATTCTTTTCTAAACCGTTACTCTTAATTCAAATACTAGTTCAAGGACAACCCTATGCTGAAATATATACACCAGAACTTAATTACCATTTTCAAGCACCTGGTGTATTCTTTACAGCTAGATGGATTCATCATGCATGTAACTCCTCTGTGGTACGGAAAATGCACACATCTTTCCTGTGATTATTCACAGCCTTACGTTGTGCTAGGCACCCTGGCAACTGCTTCTTCGAATCCAAGAGAGACCATTAGGGTGCAAAGAAAAAGAGGTCGGGTAATAAAAATGCACCACCATCATATTGACTGGGAGGAACACAAAGTATAAAACCTAAACAGCTATCTAGACTGCACTTCAGAACAAGTTTATGCACCTCACATAAGAAATGCGAGTTCCTAGAAAAGATGCAGGAAGCTTTATTAGCTTAGCCTAACTACTGCTACTCTGCTGGAAGATGCCCCAGTGGTGTGCAGGTTCCCCGTGAAGGGCATGGCTGAAATGCCAATAAACTTGAGTTGAAAGTAGTAGGACAGGGTGGCCTGTTGTGCAATTTGTTTTGACAATGTTCTCACTTTTTTTGCTGAAATACCGGGTATGTCTGAAAGTGGTTTTTACACGGTTCTGCAGATTATGAGGGTATTTCGGGTTATTCTTTTCTTTCAGATGTTAAAGCATATCCTATCTCCAGAAAGGATCCCCCAATTTGCCCAGACTACTCTATAGTGATTGGAACACACACACATCTAATATAAAAAGTAGTTTGATATAGACTACATGCAAGAAGCTGGCCAGGTTGAAAAGGTATGACAGCACTCAAAGCAAATGCTTTGTTAAGACTGCAGGAGTGTAAAGAAGTACACAACAAGCTTAAAAAAAAAAAGTACCAAATATATTTCAGATTCAAATATGACATTTTAATCTAAAAAATATGAACAACTGGCTGAGTGAAGTCACCCAGGTCATTCTAAGCATACAGATGTCAGGTATTGGAAAACACTACTGCACTTTGATTCTCCGAACAAGAATTTCCAGTCTTTTCCTGCATGGTTTTGCTTTCAAGTATAAGCAGACCACATTCATTAAAACCAGATGCTACTGTCTCTTTGCTCCATTTCAGTTATCAATATCATGTTTGAAAGATTGAAAACATTTTAATAAAAATTTGACTGTGTTTGTGATCAGATCAGGCAAGGCTGGGTTAAGATGCCAAATTCCGTAAGTTTTCTTGCAAAGAGAAAAGAGAAATCCAAATAATTCAAACTGTACTCTCCCCTTTTCTTTAAAGCAGTTTTTAAATTACTTGTGCATTCCAGAGCGAAAAGCAAACAAATAAAAAAAATCATCAAACCCAAACAAAAGCTAAAACCCTAGGTAATAAGAAAACATATGTCATCTGACAACACACCCCGGGGACTTTTTGTCAGCTGGATGGAGTACCAGCCATGATTTTTCCCTGCTTTCTTCTACTGTGGGAGGCCTCAGAGGAGAAAACTACAAAATACATCTACTTTGACTTTGCTTCTGCTTCACTAGTGAATACTATTCTAAGGGGGTCTATTCTCTGTTTCCTGCATGTTACTCCAATAGCTGAAATGGAGGTGGTCCAGAAAATCATGTGTTTAACGTCTGGATGCTCAGTTTGCAGCTCAAGCCCATTCTCATGTTCTGAGATCTACTAGGCTCCAGGGTTTATGCCAAAGTTCAGAAATCATTGCCCTAATTTAGGTTATTATCATTACGGGAGCTTTTAATGGATTAGTGTTCTACATTTTTGTTGTTTAGGCAGATACACACAGTATGGCACTTGGCATTCCTCCGAGCTGTTGCATTTTGATCTTTTCATTTCTCAGATTTCTTACGATTTACCAGGTAACAGCTACGATATTATTCTCAAACATTCCACTGCTGGCAGCTGTTAGATACGACTCTGTAGACTGTTCAGATCCCATTACCTTTTGATTTATTGATTTTTCCTCTTTTTGTTGCTGGTTCTCTTCAGAGCAGATTTTCTCCCTTCTAATTACAGATGCTTATAATGAGAATGGCTCCTTCATTTCTTTTTCATCTATAGTGTTTCTTTATTATTAAAAGTTTGTCTGTATTTTCAAGAAGCTACTATCCTCCACCAGAACCTTCTAATAAATCACTGGATTTTTCCTGCTTCATGGTGAACACTTGCTTCCATCACAGAACAACTCTACAAAAAGCCAGTCTTGGTCAAAGTGACAACAGCTGAGTCCTGACACCAGTGAATTACACAGTAAAATACATGTTTTACCAAGCCAGAATTTCACTTCAAAACTGGAATAAAACAAGGGCAAGGATGGGGTTGAAGGCATATTTGTGCAAGGAAACATGGAACAATGTCCTAGAAGTTCTCATTCTTCAAATGGTATGTCTATTTCAACTCCCCCAAACACACACCCCAAGATCTCTTTCACTCAGATTATGAGTAGCTGGATGTTTTAATAACAGGGCATTACCTGGCATTCTTTTGATTTATTTTTGTCTGTTTTTAAAGCAAAGCCACTTAATTGAGACAGGCAGTGGCAAGAGTAATTTTATTGATCCCGCCTATGAGAAAGATAAACTTTCCTAAAAATTTCACAAGGGTACAATACTTCAAGAATGTATGTTTGGAGACCTCCCTTAGATTCATCCATAGATATTCTATATATTCATATGCACTAGATCTCAATATACTTAGATAAACATATATCAAAATGAATGGGAATACAATGCTTTTAAATAAGTAATACACTGTTAAAGGAAACATTCTGTTTCAGTCTTCTTTGGGTCTCATTTTTGACAATTGCTTCAAAATCATTAACTGACCCCATGTCCTCAAAAAAAAAGACTACAAAAATATTGCACTGATAGAACTACACTGACAGGTTCCAAAATGGGGCTCATTAACACAGCTGATTCACAGATCTTGGTCTCATGGGGAACAAAAATTCTGGTCAGTAACACAGTCCCAATCCCTCATCATTCCTATCTACCAAACCACAGTTAAATACTGTTAAAACAGAAGATCCTGTCTTTGCACAGCTGCAAATTGGAGAGCCCCACTGTGACCAAGAATTGGAAGAAACATAGCTAGTGTGGCTGCAAACGTGCAAAGAAGTATTCTATACAATCACCTCTGTATTTAGATGTGATCCACACTAAAATGGTTGGGAGCCTTGAGACATGTGAATGTACCATGAATTGTAAGCACTTTCATAGACTGAATTATATTTTGTAAATAAATATAGTTTGAAAGAAAACATTTTTTTTTAAAGAAAAGCTGAATGACTTTCCATAATTTCACTGTTCTGTGGTACAATGGCCACTCTGGTGTCCATAAGAAATGCTGCTGATTTCTGTGTTATTTTCCTATAGTTCTTCCAGCCATGACATCCTTTTTCCAGCTGTAAATTTTGACTCTGATGATTCGTTCAGGGATTTACAGACAGCCAGAAGAAAAAGGAAGCCTTAGCTGTAGACCTGGGCTGCATCTACGCAAACTATCTGGGCAGTACTCATGCAGTTGATCCAATACCAGCTGGCCTTCTTGAACTCTCCATACATGTACTACTTTATCGCTATGCAAAGACTTCTGTTCAGAGAGTCAGACAGAGGTATCAGTAATTTTGAAAACCTTGCTTAACAAAATTTCAGTGATCCTCATGAAAGTGTTCCCTGAGAGGGAATTTTAATCTTATTTATTTTGTTACTCCTTTTTTTCCTCTGAGCAATTTCAGAGGTTTCCATTCTCTCACAGTGTAAATACTAATAAAATTACCTCATTCCAACGGAGTAAAGAAGAAATAGGCATAGATGTTCTCCATGGGACAAAGGGCTTCTCCTTGGCTATTGCATGGCAGTGAAATCCATTTGTCCACCCTGGACACAAAGTTCCACCAGCCACTTTGTAAACTCATTTAGACGGAATGAAGATTAGTATTTTTCAGTGACAAGATGACACAGTAAGTTCCCATTTATTCAGGGGGGCCTTATTGCTTAGGTATAACTTCTTGAGAGATTTTCTTTGGATGAAAGGAAGAATTCCTAAAATAGAAGGCATAGCGTCTCACATGCCATGCTTTCAGGGTGTGGCTACTCTTACTTGGAAACCTTCACTTCTCAGATTAACTTAGATGATTTATGTAGTGCTGAAGACATGGTTGTCTAAACAAAAGAGAGGAAGGAAAATCACATTGTAAGGCCACCATCATGGTTAAAAGAGTGGCCAAATTCAAACTCTCTTAGAAAATTGCCCTGTTTACCACGTAAAACCTGACATACTCACATACTGTCTAACCAGCCAATCTCCTTCTAAGGGCTTCTGCTCTGCTGGGGTTTTTGCTGTTTTTAAAACTTTGCCTACAATCTCTTAAGGCAAGCTGTGCTGTAGTTTGTGTTTCCTCATGCTTTGTGTATTTGAAAAATGCATACACAAACAAAGATTAAAGCAACTGCAAGAACACATTCTCTGTTGCAAGTACCCCAGATTCCACCCTCTGTATTCTACTACAGAGGAGGAGTCCTAGAACTGTATGTAGGTCACATCGGAAACCTGTGGATCACAACACTGCGGTAGCTGTAGTGCACATAGGAAGTTGACAGTTGGGGTACTCCTGGTAATTCTAGGTTATTTTCTAAAATAAATGGGTGGCTTGACTGCATTCACAATTTTCAAATAGAATTTTAAAACCTCACAGAATTTACATTTCTAGGTTTAATTCTTGTCTAAGGACCAAATCACTCTACATAGAAGGATGAGTTACTAAAAGCAGGAGTAAACTATGCAATGTCACTGGCAATGTCGTCATTGATTCATATAAGTAAATGCCTACCTACCAATACAATGGCAACTCAGTGATAGATAGCATCAGATAAATAAAAAAATAAAGCTGATGAGGCTGGAATTTCTTGACACTCAGTTAAAGCCTTTCCTTGTGACATGTCATGAAGCATCTGCTGCACTGTATGGTGCTAAGTGGAGGCTAATGACCCTTTAGGTCCCCTGGCAGGTTCTCCTTGACAACAAAGCGTAAATGGCTCTTTAATACAGCCAACCCCTATTGAAATCAACCTTCTAAAGCCAACAAGTAGTACTGGGGCCTCCTTTAGCACTGCATCTTATCACTTTGGGACTGCAGTGAAGTTGGGACCTGAGTTAGTGGAAAAATGATTTATGTAAGCTTTGCATATTAGGAGTAACTCATAATCCCCCCAGTTCTGTGATTACGTTTAAGAATGCTTGTGGGTGCAGCCCATTTCAGATGATGTAAGAGGTAAGTGAATCAGAATGAGGAAAGGTTTGCAATTAAAAGGCAAAGAAAGGTGTAGAGAAAGGAGAATAAGCCGAATGTTCTGAAAGAAGTACAAGTTAGCTTCTTTTTAGTTGCACTAAGAGAAAAAAAGTGCCAAAGGAGACTTAGACAATGACAAAAGTACAAAAAAATAGAAATTATGTAGGTGCCTTTGAATTTCTTTAAACATAAACACAAGGGCACTGAGAAAGTTTTTCAGGGACCAAGAAAAGAAAATAAATGATTTTACTCAGCAGGTTATTATTTACTATTATTTACTATTATTTACTAATAAATAATTTTACTCCTGCTGCTTAAGCAGCAGGACTGCTACCTTAATGTCAGATCTGCCATCATCCTGATTAGTAACCTTTATATAGTCATTTACTTTGGTTTAGTTATTTCTTAAATGGGAATTAAAAATCTTCTTGTAGAGGAAATTTTACAAAATCTCTTCTGTATGATTTAAAGATGAGAAATCCAGCTTCAAAGGCTATTAATGCAGAAAGTACGTTCGATTTAGAACAGTTTATAGAAGCAAAAAATATACTCCCCACACAGTCCTGGGCCCCCAACAAAAGACAGACTGACAAACTCATGCGAAAGCTGGATCAAGAGCCAAACGTTTCTGAGCAGGTGTATCACAAGAAACCCTAAGCTTTTAATAAGCTTTTAAGAGGAGCTTATTCTGTCAATGTTCTAAAACAAATGGGTTGCCCAGCTCCTCTAGTATGCAAAGTACAATGAAATCTCAGCACCACTAAACTTGATAGGAATTTTGTCATTTACTTGGCAATGAAATTAAAATTCTCTAGGTTTGTTCATGTTCATTGTTTTCAGTCATCCTTTTCATACCAATGTCACCTGTACAAGCAAGGCACACAGAAGTTGGAGCTATCTGGAAAATGTCCCATGGGCTCTTTAAGAAGCTTCAGAATGATCCTACTTTAAATCTCTGGGTACATTTATAAAATAGGTTTATAAAAATATGCATATGATCACAAATTATTTCAGTCTTGACAACACCAAATGAATTTACAGAACATGAGCCATAAAAGCACAACTTTGTTTAGATAGAAGAATCCAATTTGAGGATTCCATTAGCTTGTATGTTACAGTACTGTGTGAACTTCACTTTCTTGTGCTGCATATTCAAAAGCAGTATTTCAGAACAATAGATTAACATTCAGAGAAAGTGTGAGTGCAACAACTGAAAAACAGAAAAATGCATACATTTGGGTATGAATTTCACCAAACACATCTATATTTGCAGAAGTTTGGCTGAAACTTAATGAAGAGATCTTAATGAAGAGTATTCCAGAAAGTGCCATACCTGGTACAGGAGCTTAGCATTCTCGGGGGGGCAGGCTCTAAACAAAAGGCCATGATGGTGATCCTGTACCTCACTACCTACAGGAGTTAGAAAGGTCCTGCAGATGTATGCAGCCATGCAACATCACTACTGAAAACCCAACTAAAACCTTCCAAAGCTGTGAAAGTCACTTCTGGATGTAACTATGCAGTAAAGGCAGCGTGGGAAACTGTTCTCACTGCTAAACTTTTTTGATTAACCCAGAAAGACTCACAGCTTTGTTACATCAGAACAGGAAAATACTCAGAAATTATAAAGGCATGTACCACAGCCATAAAATTTGTTTCATTCAAGGAAAAGCAGACTGAGACTGCCAAAATAGCTATATGCAAAGGAACACATCTTTGTAGTGTAAGATCTGTTTGGTATGAATGACAGGCAAACTGTCAGTTCTAAGAAGCTTTACATTCCAGTGAAATCAGTTTGAATTACAGAAACTCAGATTTTGCCAAACTACACTCATCCGAAGACCTATGTAGAGCTTCTTCAAATGCTGCACCACATTTTTTTCACTATCATATTCAGTATTTTTTTTAATATAAATATCTGAAAGAGACCTCTTTACATATTTTAATTGATTTTAGCATTACTTTTTTTTTTTTCTGGATAAGATGGCAAGGTAGATGGCACTTACTAAAAAAAATTATTTTAAAAAGTTCTATACATGTTTTGGATTTATTGCCCTTATTATAGCTTGCCTTGCTGAAGAACATGTCTTAAATATTGTAAAACTATTCTTACCCGATCTAACATTTAGTATTCTCAGCTATTGTTTTTCTTTCTGGTGAGAAAGCACTGGAAATGTATAAGGTATATACCTAATTATTAACAGGTTTAAAATATTTGTACATTAAAGCCTGGTTTTGTGGCACTTGAATAATTCTTTAGAATATACAGAATCCAGTAAAACCAGATGGGAGTTAACAGAGATTTGGAGAAGATGATATTCATCACTGAGTATCATTTTAGGATGAAGAAACAGACAGCAACTCCTTGTTTATGAGTACATTCTTCCAGTCACCTACGTCTGAGAAAGAGCAGAGTTCTTACTAAATGATTTTCAAATATTTTGGTTATCCCTTAGGAAGCCATTAAATGGTAAATTACTGTATCATCATGCTCCACTGGTCTTTCACTGACTTTCAATTGAGACAGACTTAATGTTTCCTTCTAGCATAACTGAGAAGAGAATCCCTTGGTTCACCCAGGAGACTCAAGCACCTGATACACAACTTAAAGATAATAATATGAAAGACACACAGCTTGCCCTCACGGTATCACTCGCTCTCAGTCTGAGCATTCTCTCAAGTGAGTTGATTCCTGACATAAAAAATACCTGCTACATGAGCTTCAGAAAAATAGATGTATTTGGACATGCAATGAACTGCAAAAATCAGGACTGCTGTTTTCAACACCAACCTGAGTTCCTCAGTTTCTACATCCGTTTAGAAGATGAATTAAAGAACCTTGATTTTCACAGGTTACTGCACTTGTTCCTAAAGTTGGTTTCAATGTGTTCATACCTTTGTTACTGCCAACAACAGCCAGAAATAGAAAAGATGCAATGGCAAATAGTATGTTCCTTGAAGCGGAATGTAGACAGCCTAAGATTTGTTACTCTACCACTATACATTACTGTGTAATTTATCATAATTTATATGGAAAACATTTTCTCCAAAATTATTGACTGTGGAAAATCCCAGAAAAATAACCATGACAAGGTCATTAACATTCTTTCAAAAACAAACAACATACTGAATGTTGTTGTTTCAATAGTTTGAAACAAGTAATGATCCACCAGCATTCCCTTCAGTTCACACATGATACACAGAAAACAACTAGTCTTGCTCAAAATGGCAGAGCTAACTGATGAACTCAGCAAATGAAATGACAAACCTATATGAATTAGAATCAGCAGTCAGCTTTCTAAACGACTGCAGATGACTCTGGTGTATTATGATACCTTTCTCCAAACGACAGTCATGTGCAGTGTCTTGCCATTATTCCTGAAGCCAGACTCTTACTGCCGCTTTGCACAGCGATACCTGAATGGGATCCCGAAGTTAAGTCTAAACAGATGCACTCTTTGTGCTGCCAGTAAGTCCCACTGACTTCAGCATTACTTGAGCTACCCAGGATAACAAACAAAACACAGAAATAAATACAAATACAAACAGCTATGACTGTGATGCATGGCATTGCAATGGTGACTTAGAACCATACAATCATAGAATATCCCGAGTTGGAAGGGACCCATAAGGATCATCAAGTCCAACTCCTGGCACCGCACAGGTCTACCCAAAATTTTAGACCATGTGACTAAGTGCACTTCTGTTGGTGTGAATCTTTTTTTTTTTTTCTCTCCTGTTAAACTTGTTGAATGAATGTTAGCTTATTAATTAAAAAAAAAAAAAAAAAAAAAACACAACAACACAACCCTGCATTAATTGGGAGGTAGGGGGTGGAGTTGGGGAAGAGGTTGTACTTACTTCTTAATTCTAGAGATTATCAGTATACTCCCTTTTAACTAAACAACTCCATACCCACACTGGAACCTGCAATCTGGCATTACAGAATCTTTTAGCAACAATGGGCAAAAGATAATTAAAACAGCCTATTTCTTTAAATAAGTAGGATTGGTCATACTTTATCTGCAATTTCCCAATAGAAACTGGATAGAGAAATACAGACATAAAGGTAAGTCAAGCCTGCAGATAGTGGAGCAATGATGCTGAAAATCATGGTATAATCACCATGTTCTGGTTTGGCAAAAAAAAAAAAAAAAAAAAAAAGCAGAAGATATCTCAGGCCCTGAACAGAATTTCTGACCTAAAGCGGTGAGAAAGAAATATGTACCTTCATGAACATATACAATACCCTAGTGGCTGAGGCTTTTGCCTAGCACATAAAACATCAAAGTTCTCACAAGCATTTGAAGCAGAGTGACTCAGGCTGCAGACAAGTTTCCCAGCAGCCTGGCAGTCTGAGGGTATCTGTCTTATGCCCCATTATTTATTGCTACCATATTGACAACTTGCTTACTACCTCTTGATTCAGTGACTTACAGACAGCAGCAATTCTTACAGCACCAGGCAGGACAGTGAAATTGTTGAACATAGATTTTCTTCATTAGAATCTGGTGTAGATTTATTCTGTGGCAGGGCCCTTTAATTTCTTTATTCACAACCAACTCTAAGTAAGTGGACTACAATATAAGAATACTCAGGCTAAAAGAAGCTAGTTTAGGTAACAGCAACAAGCTAGCCTTGGAAGCACAGACCTCAGCTGTTTTACCCTGCCACGATACAGACCAGGAAAAAAATTCTCTCCAGTAATCCCAGCATTTTATAGGACAGGAAGCCATTTCCCATCAAGTCCTAGTTTACTTAGATAAGAGTGCTGAAAGTTCCCCTCACTTATGGCTAATTACAAATATCTACATCCTTTTACCTTGAAGTGATACTTTCATAGTATCTTTGAAGAGACAGTCATTCACTCAGAGATCTTGCGTGACTCAATCACTCGCTACTATCTGTAACAATCCCTTTTTTTAGAAAGCAAACAACCCAGCAACATTAATTCTCCATCCCTGACAGCTGTCTTTTTTTAGCCTGGTGCTCAGCAATGCAAGCTTATAGTGGCCACCTGGACAAACCTATTCCTTCACCTGAAGCCAGACTTCATCTGTCCGGTCTCCAAAGCAATATACTTTAGCATTATCAACTTCCAGTGGGTGGAAAGCCAGCAGAAAGAATAAAAACATAAATTTCCTTGTAGCTTTGCACAGAGAGGTCATACTCTTTCACATGGCATTGAACACTGGAAGAGGGGAATAACGTTAATAACCTGTTTGTCAGGGTCAGACAAGGGATACACAGGTCCTGATCACAATTGCATTAAACAAAAGTACACTTACAGTTACCCTTTGGAGGTGAGAGGAACTAAGGTGCTTGCATCAAAAAGAATTCAGCACTACCATGGCCTTTTCAGAGTTTTTGTCTGTAGCATTTAGCAAAAGCTCAAATACCTTTTACAACTGGTTAATGTACTCAGGAAGAGTTAAAAGAAGCTGGACTCCATTCCAAAAGGTACAGTACAAATATTTAGTGGTGAGGCAAATGCGACAGCTATCCATGTAATGTTTTCTAAGGAAGTAGATGCCTTTGCTTTCTAAAGTTTATTTAAAAATCCTTTAACTGAGTTGCCTTCTTGAGGTCCTTGATATCTTAAATTGAGTCATTCCATTAGGTGGAGGAAAAGCAGAGAAAATACACTCAATTAAGTTAAGCTATGCTAACTGACAGTAGCAGAAAGTATGTAGACCCGTAGTTTACCTCTGCCTTGCACAAACCAAGTTATGACCTGGCTTCAACATGGCAAAAGACTAAGGGCAAGTTAGCCAAGTTTTCAGCTGCTGATTCTTCGTGATGTCTCCTGGAATACTCCATGAAAAACACCTACAACATTTCTAACTTGTCAAAGCATTGACGATTTTCATAGGCTTTAAGAGTAAAGAGTTAAGTGGAAACCACTATGGTGGCTTTGAACAGTAATAAGTACTGATGAAATATCTCTCACCTCTGCAGACTACCTTAATCTTTTTCAGGCTTGTACTGGATAACCTCCAGGAAGATCAGCACTCTGCTGGCGTAGTAGAAGGAGGGAGAAAAACCTTTGGATGATAGTCTAGCTGAGAGACAAAACTCACCAACTTTCTTTGAAAAAGATCTTTGTATACAAACCAAATAAAAATATTTAAATCACTGGCTTGTCACAGTACCACGTAAAAGAAATTTCCACTTTCTGTGCCAATGCCTGAGAAGGTTGTGATCAAGAATCACCCCTCATTTGAATGGGCAATTTAATGCCATGCTCCATCAGGAGACGGAAATCACAGATTCTTGTAATAAGGGGAAAAAGGGAAACAGCTTCTTTTAGCAGAAAATAGAAAAATGAAAAGGCTTTTCATTATTTTAATGCTTCTAAATAACTACTCTTATTTTAATGCTTTCAAATTATTTCTTCCCACAAAAGCCCCAACTATCTTTTTTGAAATTAACACAGTAGCAAAGCTAACTCACTTCTTGTTGGGAACTACTTCTCCAGCAAAAACCTCAAACTGACAGTTTAGATACAGAAGCGCTTTAAATTAGAAACTCACTTCTTGCATGTGGTGGAGAGATCATGTAGTAAGTTAAAAAATCTGCAGAGCCAGCAACTAGACTGACAGAAATGGCTCTTGCACTTCCTACTGTTTATCTTGTTCCTTTTACTTCTCACGAATAAACACCTGCATAAATTAGAAGATAGGAAGATGAAGCTTTGTATTAAAAATATTTGCATTCCTGTAAAAAAGTCAAGCCAGGCTTTTGCACACCATAATATGAGAATACCAGCAGTACTATAAGGCAAGCAGTGCTGTAAGGCAACATGTAAGTAATTACCAATGGCAGTATTCAATTTCATTACTTCCACAGTACATACTTTTTGGAAAGATTCACATCGTTGGGCACTAAGGATTGGCTAACATTATAATGTCCACATTCTACCATCCCAAACTCTGTGATATTTAGCTCGTAAGCTTTCTATGGAATACTTGCGGGTGAAGTACGCTAATCTTTATCAATCCAAATTTAGTTAGCTTTTTCTCTCTAAGTCTACTATGAAACCCACTAAGTTGATGAAGTTCTTCCAACAGACAAAAATGTCACACTGGCAATTACTGTCTACAATGTAAAAACATCTTTCAAATGACTCTGTTACAGAAATTTCACAACCCATTTATAAATATAAAAGTCAACAGATTTGTTTTTCTGTTACTTTGTACATCCCACAGTGCTACTATTGGTCTCTGTTACTAAAGTACAACAAATTAGTTTGGATAAAAGAAAAATGCTAATACCCTAGTATTACCTGGACTGGCACTTTAAAGGTCATGTAATACCAACTATTCTAATGCCACAAAGCTGAGTGAAAAACAGGCTTTGTTTCCAAGCTTTCAGAGACTTTGGTTAACTGAAACAAACAAGCAAAAAAGCACACTTCTCCACACTTTCTGATCTCAGCTGGAAGTGGAAGTATCAAATATCTGCAAGAGAGACTATCTCAGTGATATTTCTGACGTGTCTGAAGCCAGAATTCTCATGAAACACCCTGATGCAAGAATTCCAGAGCAGAAGGTTAGGAGTTCAAATGAGCAACCGTTTTTTCCCCTCCAACTCTGGAATTAAAAGAACAACCAAAACTATTCTGTTATTCTGTGAGCATTTTTCTCCTCTCTACTCAAGAGTAATGTAATCAGAATAATAATTAAAAAGCAGCTACAGTTGGTAACTGGATATAATGGGAGTGACATTTGTTGCAAATTGCTAACATTGTATAGTAAATAAATGCATACTATCAATAATTGCCATGTAATGTCTTCAGTTCTTCTGAAAACCCTTTTTGACTTCAGTTAATTGACACAAAGAGCATTCTAGTTAGCAATCTAACTTATTAAATTAATTTTGGAAAAAACGTAATGTAATCATAGACAGTGCCTGAAATTTGTAATGCCTTATTGCAAGTTTTCCATTATTCATTACTAACATTTACATTTAAAAACATAGGAACCCAGGAAAATGTCATATTGATTAAGACCCATGGTCCTTCTTTCCCTGGTATCCTGAACAGTGACAACGGGAGAGGCTAACTAGGAATACACAAGCCTGGTCTCTGTCTGGGGTCATTCCCCTCATACTCTAACAAACAAATCTCTTATTTTGTTTACTGTCTGTTTACGGACCAGACACCCGTGGATTTGTTTAAACCCTTCTGAACTCACTGACCATCTCCATAACCTTTTGTGGCAACAAGTACCAAAATTAGCTGTCTGCCACGTACATACTGTTTTAAATGGATGTCCTATTAGTTTCTACAAGTGCCTTCTAACACTGCCATGTTAGCAGCTAATGAATATTTTTATACACCTTAATTTACCACCTCCATGTGTTTGTAAACCTTGACTGTAATACAGTGCTAGGTGTTTCAGTTGCTCCTTGTTCCATCCCCTTTATCATTTAGTTGCCCTCTTATAGACCTTCTTTAACCCCACTACACCCTCTTGAGATGCATAGATCAGAAGTACACACAGTACACACAGTACACACAGTACACACAGTACCCAGCACATCAGGGTTTTACATAATTTGGCTCTCTATACCCTTCCAGATAACGGCAGCAATTTATCGGCTTTTTTGGCCACTACTGCGTTCTGAGATGATGATTTCAGAGAACTTTCAGCTATGAGTCCTTCTTCAGATGTAACTGCAAGTTGTGAGTGCCCATCAAGTAAGCAGTGCTGGAAAATGTTTAACTTAAAATATTGCATTTTAAATGATACAGCTACTTAGGACTTAGAATTCTCTGACTAGTATCCATGAGCACACACTTGTATAAAAAGTCTATACTGACCTCTGCTCTGCTTTGTATGTTTCAAGAATGACCTGTGTAGAAACCTACAAACCATACTGCTGCAAAGCACACAGTTTTCTAACGATCTTTTAGCTCATTGCAATTACTTCTGATGTCAAACAATAGCGCCAGTGAAACACTAATCGAAGATGAACAACTGGAACCATAAACCACTGTTTTCCTCCTATCAAAACAGTAGCAGCCTCCATTAAGGTGGCTGCTCTAGATACCTCAGCTCATCAAAAGCAGACTAAGCAACGTGTCAGTGGCCATCATTTTTTGTTGCACTCAAGGAAACTTCCTACAAATCATGTTAGAGTATTACACTTAAGCCCAACAAATCAGGTCAAGAACGTAATTTCATGCTATGTGTATTGACATTCATGGGCTAATTGAGACTCTTAATGTTATTTGACTAGTTTTTCTGTGGTTGACTCTTTCCGTGGTTGACTTTTATGGATAGCACATTTCCCGTTCAGTTTTGGCCCTGGAAGAAACTGGGTTGGCTAAAACCACACAGAATTCCAAAATCGGTAGCACAGGTACCCACATCAAAGTGGCAGGAATTATCATACCCGTGGTTCTGGCCATACATCAAAGCCAGACCTTCTACACTTTATCATTCCTAACAGTAAATTTAAACCTATTATATTTTCAGTAGCTTTAAGTCAGCACTTGCTAATCACTTTAGGTAACAGTCCTTCTGGTATTTCAGGACCTCCTGGAGTCTTTATTAGCTTTCCAGATACTTGATTCACTCTTGTTTTCTTCTGGATGAATTTCAGAAACTGCACATTAGGTACAGATGATACAACTTTGTATTATTCTACTGAAAACCAATTCCTTTGTTACCATTCATGTTAAAGAGTTTCCAAATAAATACAACTACATCACAGACACTTTTAAGATGAGAACATCCCTTTCTAATGTGCTCAGAAGTTACCACTTATCCACTGATTCTCTGTGGCTTTGGCCACATGGTGAGCTAAAGCCAGGGACCATTTTTTTAATGGGGATAGTCAGAATATTGAGCAAATTTTGCACTACAATATGGTTTAAGTGTTTATTTGAAGTCTCTAACTTTGTCATGCCCTAAAAGGCCCAATGCAGAACTCTGGTGCAGTCATCATAGGACTTAATGCGACCAGATGGATACACAAGAGAAAATTCAAAAATATAAACAGTTCTTTACCTTCAATACCTAATGATAAGCTCAACCATTTGTAGGTGACACCTTCAGTTTTATACCTGCTGCCACTATCTTCTATGAGCTCTTGATAATATTTTGAAGGGATTGCTTGCTGAAGAAGGAGACATTCCTATTCTTGGTTGTAACCAGTCACACTTCAAGCTAGTAGAAACTTTAAATTAAATTTGAATACGCATTTGGGTGGAAGATGCTCCCCAACCCCTATACATCCTGCTGATAAAGTTTCAATGGTTTTACTTACTTTACTGCAGTTCCTGCAGTAACATAAAAAAAACCCAGGAGCTCAGCAGGAACACTGAAGAGGCAGAGGTAGGCTGACAGACATGGTGGTGGATATTATACTGTTTCTTGCCACCAACATAAGACCACCAGAGCAGTACAAGAGACCCAAACAGAAGGGACAGGGCAAAATAAAATAAAGAAACAATTCTGAATCAATGCAAACATTTGAAAAAGGCTTGGAATCAGTCTGTAAACATTTTAAAACAACAGACTGGGTTTGTTTGTTTTTCTAAATCAGTTCACCCTTTCCTAATTCACTTAAGACAAAAAATCTTTGGAGAGTTACCTCTGCAATAGTGTTTCATACATCAGCCATACTGTGCGTGTGATACAGCAGGGCTACGAGTGCACTAATAGGCTCTAATGGCCCTGATCAGTCTCACGCAGGACCATACCCACACACCCTGCCTATTTTTCATTCAGAAAACAGGAGGAGTTATCTGGAACTTGTAAAAAAAATTATTCTTTCTATTTGCCTTCAGCAAGAGAGGGATGAATTCAATAATAAATTATTCCCCATGTGTATCCTCAATACATTAATTAGTTCTTATGAAGCCCTGTGAACTCTGCCTTCATTACATGGATACCTGAATTTAGATTCATCCTAAAAGGTTAAGAATAACTGAAGTGTGACTACTGAGAGAAATGATGGCAATAACGAGCATAGTCCACAGTCCTCCTCAGCCTGTAAGATAATGAAAATAAACTAAAAGCCAGTTTATGTTTAATCCCAAATGTCAGATACATAAATTGTTAGGGGGAAAAAAAAAAAACACGTTAGTAGGAGCCAGGTTCAAAAAAGAAAAAACAAACAAAAACAAGTTATTTTTTATGCTAAGCAGTAATTCAATACAACTCCTTGCCAAAGGATGTGAATGCAAAATGTTTACATGGACTCAAAGGAAGACTGGGTAAGTACTTGAAAGAAAGATCTGTTGCAGGTAACCAAACAGATGAGTCACATCAGGCTCACAATAATCCTCTGACCTAAAAGCTACTAGTGGCTGAAAAAGTATTAAAGGGAAAGAATCACATATGTTTCTACTGTTCCTGTTGCTACTCTTCCCTAGGCACTATCTTACAGCTGACAAAAACAAAATACTGCTGAAATAATTGCTTCTGTTGAAAGAAAAATACTAGACCAGATGGATCCTTTGCTCTGAACTGGTTCAACTGTTCTTAGTACTTACAGAGTAAAACTAGAAAAAAAAAAGAAAAAAAAAAGTGGCAAGACACTTTTCCATCTCCTTTCAGGTTTTCTTAAGAGTATCAGGTATTCCTTCAAGAAACTCAAAGTTACCCCAGAAATGCTGCATGCTTTCACGTGACTTTTAATTTATTTTTTTTTATTTGGAAACTAAACATAAGCCGGTATACCCATGCAGTCTTTGAGAGAAAAACACTGATGTATTCCTTTAAGAACACCTGTTTTAAACACAAGTCTTCACTGAGTGTTCACTGAGGACAACACCTGGCCCTGTTTTGTGCTCCACGCTGCAGCAGAAATAGTCCCAGCCACGGCCCCCTTATAAGACAGGTAGGCTACAGTCGGCTGCTTCTGTTTGTTGTGTCATTTTCATAAGTTACTTGAGCCAGAGATAGGAGTGGAGCCTTGCACAAAGCAGAAATAAAGGAGTGTTTTGTGCCAAAAGGAAATGTGGGGTAAGAACTATAATAAGACTGAAAGGGTAAGCAAAGAGTTTGCGGCTTAAAGCAGTGCAATGTGTCAGCGAGAGAGAACAGCAGCCTTGCTGGCACCGTTGCAGACCAGAGCCTTAATCTGTAAATCACTGTGCAGCCAACACGTCAAAAAAGTTTGGCCACCCCTGGTGTACAGGCATCAGGCAACAAAATAACCTACTGTGCTAACCTCCAGCGGATAACCCACGCAAGCATGCAAAACACCCAGCGGTCCAAGAAAGAGGAAAAGTGAAATTGCCAAAGTCCAATTACTTTTAATCAAGAGGCCACAAGTGATGAGAGCATGTCCTATAATCTTAAAGGAAAAAAAAGTCTCAAGAACAGTAGTCTGTAAATTTCTTCATCTCCATTTGGGAAAGCAATCTAGAATGTTTTGGCACTAAGATGAGAAGTCAGTAGTAATTTAACTGAAATGTCAAATGTTACTGCCAAGCATTGGTAGCTATTTCAAGGTATAAATCCAGTTTGCCCTGAAAGCCTGAACTGCTACCTTCTTCCCCACTATCACCACTAGCATTTTACAGGAATCATTTAGTCACTGCAGATTTTTAAATAAAACTAGAGTTTTAAAACAATTTTTAACATTATTTTCTCTACTCCTGTGGCCACGCCAAGCTACGTTCTCTGAATCACCATGTCTGGAAGAACCACACAAGATGGGGTACAATCCCTTATTAGGACTAAGGAGTTGCCATTGTGAAGAATGTAGCATGCCCCCACTAGGGCAAATGCCCTAAATAATCACACTTAGATAAATACTGCACAGGACCAGTCAAGATTTCTTTTTTCCTCCCCTCCTCTTCCTTCCCCTGCCTCCCATAAATTTTGGTCTTCTAACTCAGACTCTCCACACACCAACACAAACTTTTTTCACGGAATTGTACCAAACTTTCCCCAGGAAGTTCTATCCTGGCCAGGCAGAAATGTCTAGGCAAATCTAAAGTCAGAAACATCGTTCTTGCACCTACCATGAAGGTTACGGCACTAAGACATGATGTGGAACACACAGATTCAAATTTCTGGTTTGCTGAATTTGAAGCAAGAACACAACTTTGATTTCCAGCAGAACATCCTAACTACTGCAACACCAAATGAGTCTTTCCTGGCAAAGTTATTTCAATGTTTCTGGAAAAAGCAAATAGGACACAGAAAAAAGAAACAAAGAGTAAGGACTAGTAAGCACAGGAGCTCTCTTAGGTTGAAAGAACTCTGAAGTTATGTTCATGTTTTCACTGAGAAAACAAACTTGAGTGTCTGTCACATCAGAGGCCTAGTAAATAGCTGGTTTGGTATGGATGACTCTCCTGTGTTCATTCACAATACATACTGAGAGCTCCTCTTTTTGTTTTGTACTATGATAAACCTTCTAAAGCTTTGAAATTATTAACCACGTTTTCTGGCTAATTTTATTGCCAGAAAATTTGTATTGCGTTGCTGAAACTGTCTACCAGCAAAAGCAGTAGTAATTCCTAGTGACATATTTCCCAGTGGCCTCTGGTAGGACCTCTGTATGAGACTTTATTTTAGCATTGACAGTTTCTTCTTCTCTGTTATATACATGCTAATCCTTATTAATGTATTAATTAACTAATGTATTACTGTATTAATTAATTAACCCTACTTAATTAATTGTCCCAACTAACCTGAAGAGTCAACCACTTTAAGGAATCTAAAGGATGACACATGGTTTGCAAACACAAAAATTAAATCTCCTATTGTGACATACTCAGAGTAGTATTTTTTGTTTCCTGACATGTATTGGTTTCATGTACCCTGTTTACAGAAGGAAGTCCAAACCTTCAAGAGTCAGGCCAGAAAAACTGAATCTCAATTACTGAAATTGAAACTGTGCTTCTACTAGTTGACTACAGTAGTGCTGATTCGATTTCTGTCCTTAAAGTAACCACTTTCCTCCTTAAAAATGCTTTACGCGATCACTGATAGCACTTATTCTTTGAAAGCCTGTATTCTGGATATTTACAAGTAGATCTGTTAATTGGCTTATGAAGTGAAAATTCTAAAATTTGACCCTTTAAGAAACAAAGTAATCCCGAAGTATGAGATCAAATAATAGGAAGAAACCCACATTAGCAGTTCCATTTTATAAAGCTTCAACGTAAATGCAAATATGTAGTCAAAAGAATTATCCTTAACCATCTCCAACCTCCAAATCTCTTCTTGCTGCAGGCTTTTATTATGTTCCTTCCCATAGGTGACTTCTGTTTTCTCTATTAACAGATAACTCCCTAGTGAAATGGCAACGACAAACCCAGTCCCGCTTCTCACAGTAGTAGCTCAGGAAAAGGCAAACACCATTACACAAGGATAACAAAGTGCTAATTTGTAAATGAGATGAGAATCTAAGGCATTCACCATAAACCTGATGGTCTAGTAGCCAGATTTTAATCACCATGTTTAGGCTTTCTCAAACTTACATCGTCAAGATCACAGTAAGCACACACCTCCCTCACAGTATTAACACCCCAGTAAATATTTCAGAACTCTTTCTTTAAAAACAAGATTGAAGAGTTCTTCTATTCAAGCGTATATTAATAATATTGAGTGAGTGTAATTGCAATAGAACTGCTTTTTTTCCATGCTAACTGCCAACTATTTATTATTAAGGCAGTTTTTACTGGTGTAAAAATTATTTTTTAAAAATATAATTACATATATATATAATTATATGTATTATTTGAAAATTTTTGAACACTCCAAGATTTTGGCTAGCATGAAAGTACCCAGGAGTCAGACCTAGTTTTCCCTTTTAGGACATACTGCTTGAACTTCAGTGGAAACTGAAGCAGAAATGCCATGAAGATATGGCATTCTGCTCAACTTCAATATAAGAAGGTGACATTTTATATGAAGAAGCTGAGTTTTCAAATCACTTAACACATAGCATTTTTGTAGAAAAAAAATTTCGTATAGGTCTTCTCAATGAGAGCTCTAATCCACTCTAATTAAGCACAGAATCAAAACAGGTATTTTTCAATGAAAACTGAAAGACAGATGTCGAACTATTCATATTTCCTGTGGTACAAATGACTTGCTTCTTGGTCACCTCTAAATGAATCTAAAATTAAACACTGCCAGGCAGCAACTCCCATTGATAATTATTTATATGGGCTTATTTTGAACCATAAATCTTCAGCTGGACCTAAGTTGGCAGCAACCTAAGACATCAATTCTCTAAAACTATTTGAATGATGTTTAAGAGAACTGTGAAGGAAAAAATAAATAAATAAATAAATAAAAATTGTGTCCAAAGTTTAGGATTGAGTCTCCATAGAGACCTTAAAGGATCTTCTTGGCTACAGCTCAGTTTCTTTTAGTGGCTGTGTCAGACTTCAGGCTCATGTTTACTGGCTTGAACCAATAGTTTCCGGATCACTAGGCTTTATTTGTCTATCATATCAGCTGCACCTACATAATACTTCCGCAGGGCTCCATTTGGGTTCATCAGTTGTCCCTAACATCTTTGTGCCTGTATACATCTACCAGCTCCCAAAGAACTACAGTGGTGTTATTGGAAAGGGACTCTACTACATCACAATAAAAGCTGGGACTTAGTGTGGACATTACGATGGGGCATATAAAAGACTGCTGTGTAATGAGAATCCGGCCCTCTTCATCCTTGGCCAGACTGTTATCCCCTTTCCACTCACAGACAGCAACATTAGTAGGCTCTGGGTAGCGATTTGTATTGAACCCAATATACGCACCCTTTTCTGGAAACTGTCACGCACCCCTGGCTAAACAAGAATAACTCTCACAGGCTCTTATCTAAGTTTTGAGTTCCTACAAAATGGCCAATATGTCTTTTGGATTGTTAGAAGAAAAATGGTAAACTGTTAATATTTGTGCACCTAGCCACTGGTGTCTGAAATACCAAATGCATTCTCACAGTCTGTTTCACAAACCCCTAGCACACTACAACCTTTCACCAAAACTGGTACCAATAGGTAGAGATTCCTAAGGCTACCCATATGTAACCCAATACCACTGGAGATGCTGGTCTAGCTGTAAAACAAGTACCGTCTATGAGGCTGAACTTGTGTACCTTGCCCCTGATAAGTGTTATGGGTACCTAAGTGAAAAACACACAGGCTGTCAGGACTGCAAGCATTCATTGCTCACTGTGAGTCTTTACAGTCTTTCCCTTTTCTCTTGCCCAGTCACTCACTGCTGACACTGTTTCTTCCTGTACCAGCTGCCATCAGCAGTGGTCCTTTATCCCCTGAATTTCCTCTGAAAAAGACAGCTGCTTTCCGGAGCATTTTCACCAAAGCTGAAGAATGTAACTACCTATTGGTCATCTGGGAAGGCTTGGCTGCATAGTCAGGTAGCACGGTGGCCTGAGGACTATGACATAGCGGGTGTTCCTGGCAGCGTGAGCAAAGACCAACTTATTTCTTCAGAGCCGTTGGTCTTGCTGAATAATCTCTGGAAAATCAGGCAAGGCAGCTAATGATTCCACTTAGGTGTTGGCTATTTACATGCTGCTGCTAAAAGCAGAGTTTGCAGAGTTTGGACTAGTTCCTCATCAGTGTGTACATCTCTCTCCATTTTAAAGTGATTTGGAGTATTATCCAACAGGAAAACATTGTGGACATCTGCAGTTCAGACTAAATAACAGACATTTTTAAATTGTGATCCTCTTCTATGGTTAACGTGTCTCTTCTTTCCACATAGACTACTTCTACAGTAAATTCCCAGAATCATTCAGCCTTTTTATCCACAAACTCATAATTCATGTGCTTTCCAACATTTTTTGTTTGTTTTTAATCAACTTTCAGGTTAGAACTTTCTATTGAACACTTGAAAAGGCAAAAATCTTGCCATCTTACAAAACATGGTATTGACTGCAATGCAGACATGCATGTGCTCACCTTAAAACAAGCTAGGGTGAGCACTCCAAAAATGCCAGCGAAGGAATCAATGCGGGCTAATTTAGACATAACTCCAAGTACAGCATCATATTTGAGTTTGGCAAACGTTTTATTCAGAAGATCCATGTGAACTGTCATAGTGTAAGAGGCTGTTCTTAGCACATCATCATTATGAAATACACAGACTTTGAAAATAAAGTTTTAATTAAAATGAATGTCTCGCTGGATCTCAAGTCAGCTAACTGCCTGAAAATTTGTATCTTTAGGGGATATATTAGTCCTATGGAAGCTTAGCTGAGACACTGCAACTCATTTCTATCCTGTTTAATAATGGTTTTAAAAAAGGAGTGCTCAGTTCCCACTCTGCTTCTACATCCAGTGAATACAGTCCAAATATTTCCCGCCCTGGGCCCTGTCTTTTTTTTTCAAATCCACACAGCAATGGCTGCAAAGTTTCAAAGTTCGAGTTATCTTCTGAGCTTGCCTGCTCTATAGGCTTTTTCATTGCTAGACCAACCACTTTTGTCCCTCATCCCCTTACTTAGGGGTTCCCTCATCTCCTTCGACAACATAGAAACACAAAAGTTCTTTTCTTCTCCTGTATTGAAACAAGTAGGCCTGGCTGGTCTAATGGTAGTGTGAGCCAGCAAAGACACCTTCATCTCTGGGTAGGGTCCTAAGAATACTTAGTATTCCTCTAATAATAATCTCTTTGTATTACTAAGCTGGTTTGATTGATTGCCCAGTGTTGATACTCAGTATTTTATGGTATATTGTGTGGCCTGTCACAAAATCTGTTACTTGTCAACAACTAGGCCACCAGCAGCAGCACGCCAAGTGCTGTGGAATGACAAACGTAATTACAAATGGTATTCTGAAATCCATCTCACAGTTTTGATGTGGAGCAGGATTACTAGTTTACTCACTACTCTTTAAAAAAAAAAAAAAAAAAGTAGTAGAAATGCAGGGAAAGAATCTGGGAATATATATCTGAATTCAACTCAGAGGGCAAAAGGCAAGTCCATTACAGTTCATAACACAATCATACTCAGAGATGATTCAGGAATCAGCTGGCAAATGTGTATTAAGACATTAAATATAAAAACACTGCATATCTATTCAATGATACACTAATATGATGAAATTCTGCCAGCAAAATATGGTGGAGAACAAGGGAAGAGAACTAAGGGTATATGAATAGTAGATGGAAAGCACATTGCTTTCAACTACTAAAAAGAGGAAGCAAATTACAGAAACAAATTGTGTGGGCAGACAAAGACATGATGAAGGAAAAGAAACATCAAGAGCACAGAATGAAGGGCAACAGGAGGTCATAAAACCAAGCAAGTCAGATGCAGAGGTTCAAGCTATTGGGGAAACCCAGAGGAGTGACTGGAATGCGCTTAATATATTCCATGTGAATATACGTCTGCCAGCTCCCTTTCACCATCCGTTGTTCCCACAACCCACCACAATTCTCTGGAAGAACCTGTTTTGAAAGGCCTCAAAGACGGGACTTCACACATTCCCTGTGTGGGTCTTCCCACATACCCTACACACAATTCACTTTACATATCTAGTGCATCTTCACACAAACCAGGGTGAAGAAACAGAAATCTTTCTTCAAAAATGAAGGAAAGTTGGACATATGTTTCAGTGAAGTCCAGCTAACTCCTGTAAACAAGTACTGCATGTACTGTTCTAAAACTATTGTCCTGTGAAAACCCTTAACTTACAAGTATCTGGAACTCAACATTAAAAGGATCTATTCCCTCTGGCCCATGTAATCCTTCCTAGCTTACACCACCCACTCAATTTAACATTGCTCCATCACAAAATTGGCAAAAGCATATGCAGAGGTCAAGATAATATATTGCTTGGAGATTGTTTGAATCACATTTCTTATTCAGGAGTCTAATTTCCTAATAAATATCCCAGTAATCTGTGGTTTTGACTTTTGCATGTAGTTCTATGAATATTAATAAGAAATTGTCAAGTGCACATTGAAAACTGGGTGGGCAATAATGAGTGATAATAGATCTAACAGCAATCGGGGATGAGTTGGAGCACTCTCTTCATTCCGAACTTTTCCTCATATTTGATGTTTTAGAAGTGTAGATATTTTCAGTGTGTACATTGCTTTGGGTTGTTAGTAGGGGTTCATTAAAAAACTTTTGTTTCACCCACTGTTGTCAGTGTTCTGCTGAGGAATGTGCTCTCAGAAGGAGCAGTGCACAGTGCTGTTGGGGTGGTCAGTCAGAGAGATGAAAAAAGGCACTCCCAGAACAGCAGAAGGACATCATGGGGGACTTTTTTAATTAAGTTGCCTGTTTACTAAAGATGACCAAATACAGTATATGGATTTAATCCATTCTAAGTATCATTAATCTCTTTCTTTTTCTCTTTTTGATTTGTCTTATTTAATCTATTTTTTCTTTTCACTGTTCCTATGCAGTGTCTCGGAGGCAGTCATTATTATTTCATATGAAGGAAAAAAAATGTGTATGTTGACAATGTCTGCCATCCACAACGAAGAAATAAGCTGTCATGATATGCCATGGCCTTTTACCTACATGACCTGGGACAGCATCGAGCCAGCCCAGTATCAACATTTACAAGGTACAATGAAATAATTAGAGAGGAAAGGAAGAGATCACCACAGTGTTGTTTGAAAGCAAAACCAACCTATCAATCTCTTGTTAATGAAAAATTTAACCCCTTGTCTCCAGTCAAATTTATGAGCTGTAATTATGGTCAATCTCGTGATTTTTTTTTCACACAGACATGGTGGAATTTAAAACCCATTATTTCCTGTAAAGCCTACTTTACTGGTATGTCATTTCATTTTCGTTGTCCTCTGAATAATAGCTAACTTGCTTTCTTTCATAAATTCTATTTATGACCAGATCTCTCTTCAAAATCATGCAAACAAAACGCAGGGTTCTTGTCCAACCCTGTCATCTTGCAGATTTCTTTGAGTACTAAAGACTGAATTCACTGATGGTATGAAATAATTCTTCTGAATGCTGAAGATCTAGACATCTTTTTTTATTTTTTTTTTTGCTAGTAGTTTGATAAAGAAGTCAGGACTACAAAGTATTTGATCAAAACTTAATAGACACAGTACTGATTACACAACTAGACTTAAGAGTACATGATCGAAGCAAATCAGCATGTTCCTAAGAAAGATCAAGAACGTCTGGAATTTGAGTACTTTCCCTGTTACATCACATCTTGCATCAAAAAGCTACTGGAATTAGTTGCAGTGAAGTGAACCAACATATAAAGACATAGGGACTGGTCTTGCTCCTATTTAATCAGAGCCACCTTTGAAAACTGATGGGTTGCACAAATGCAACAGTAAACCTAAAATACTTTCTGAGTCGGTCACGGTCCCTGCAACATACAGCGACTAAGGACAACAGACCAGGCAATGACATGTGCAGACCTTTGAAGAAAGCACTCTGGCAAACTTTCAGCTACAGCTGCCTTTTCCTCTTTGAAAATCTCACCACTGCATGCCATGTCTTTTTTATGCTTTTCTGGCAACCCTAAACCTAGTGTGTTGTAAAACTGCTGGAATGACACTGAGTTTAAATTATCGTGTCAGCTGTGTTTGTTGCATCATAGCAAATAATCTCTCAAAATGAACACAAGTGAGATGTCTGATATGTTGCCCTAGCAGTACAAGAATTATAAGCACATTGCCAATAAAAATGGAATTCCTTATATCAACATTTTTATTCTAAAATGATCTACAATGCATTGTAATTTGGCACAGACAATAGTGAGAGACAGTGGTTCCGTTTCAGTTATCTCCAAAACTGGGATATGGAGGTGAGAATTTTTACAATCTATATACTTTAAATAACTGTATTGAAATGAGTATTTCACAGGAACAAACAGTTCAAAACCAGACTACATCTAAATTGTCCAAACTGCAAATTCAAATACATCAGCATTACCTTAGAAGCCTGTTTTATTAAGCAAGTGACTCTAGGCTTGATTTTGTGATCTCAGTGAAGCTAATCCAATCCTTGCATACATGCTTCATTAAATGGCCTTGGTTAGCACTGAAGAGAGAACCTTGAGTATTTCTCTGGAAAGTATCAAAGCTAATAGTATTACTTTGATACATTTGGTGGAAATACAACTATTTGACAGTCACAGGAAAGGCGGAGTCAGTACAATGTAAAAAAAGAGTAAACACTCCTCTAGGTCTTCAATCTTTTAATACTTTTCAGTGTTGAAATCCATAGAGTCCAGTGCCTGATGGTTTAAATACAAGAAATAAACACTATATGATAGTGTTTGTAAGCCATGCATTTCTTCCCTATTTCATTCTCCAAACCATGCATCCCTATTTTACATTTGATTGCAAGTATTTCAGATAAGGAATATGCCTAGAACACTGAAAAAATTAACATCCCATATGAAAAAGCAGAAGTTCGTATTATTATTCCTTAAAATAAGATTCTGAAATCTTCCTGTTTTACTAAGTATTCAGTGATGCAAAACTTGTAGGTCTTAGTGAGAATTTTGCTAGTGAGGAATTTTAAAAATAAACACACTGAAAAGTGTTTCAAAATTTAATTGAAAATAAATAAGTATTGATGAAAAAGTAAAGACTAAATCCTATAAAGAAAATAAAAAAATCTATCAACTTTAGTAGCGTAGCTAAAATTAGATGAACAAGATTTATTAGCACCTAAAAAGGGATATTTTAAAATGCATTTTGTACAGAAACACTACAGAATGATGCAGTGATCCAGAACTTCTGGTTTCTGAGAGCATTTTTGCTTTACTTCTCAATTG
Organism: Cygnus olor; assembly: GCF_009769625.2. NCBI lineage: Eukaryota > Metazoa > Chordata > Aves > Anseriformes > Anatidae > Cygnus > Cygnus olor. The sequence goes on along the minus strand of NC_049172.1, from coordinate 35,847,397 downwards.
ATCTGGACGTAGAATTGCAACAATGCTACTCTGCTGCTCTCTAAATGCTGTACAGCATCTTTTAAAGTTTGTTTGTTTTTTTTTTATAAAAACAGAATATTACCATAAAGCTGACAATTGGTAAAGCCCATTAGAGAGTATCTTTCACCAAGCCTGTCTTATCCTACTGTCCTTTTTTTTCCGAAATACAATTACTTCTCGTTTGTATAAAGTACGTTTCAATTGTTTTTGGAGCATGCCCAACACATTAATAAATCTGAAGTCCATTTGGGCAAATTCCAGAACCAGAATCCATCAAGCCACTAGCAGATATCTACTTCATGAAAGGCAAGGTCCTGCTCATTTGTCACATCTGAGACTTGTTTAATGAAAAACAAATCAACATTTCTCTCACATGTTCCTGTTATTTGGAGAAAATCAGCAAAGGGTAAGAGGTGTTGGAACTGTACTCGTGGTTTTTATAAATTGAAACCAGTATCATACTTTCTTCTTGGACATGCAGTGTTGTATCAGTTGCTTTTTTATTACATTAAACAGCTGTATGGACATTAATTTGAGCGAAATCATTCCCCAGTACAAAACAAATTCGCATAATCCAGACACAAGGCATAATCCACATGATGGTTGTAGAATGAGATTTACTTTTCTCTTTTATAGAGAAAATATTAATACAATCAGGGGTGGAGGCACAGATAAAGAAAAACATGATCACTGGATTCAGTGGCTATTAGTTTGACAAGACAGTATAATTTTGTTCCATATCTGTCTCCTGAGATGGAAAAATGGGTGAAATGAAAAACAAACTGAAGATGACTAAGATGACTATGCCTTCCTGCAGGATTAAGAGACAGCACAAAGGCTAGAAAAGATGCATAAACACCTGGGCAAAGACTGCAGATCCAAGAATATGATGTGCAAGAAATGCACTCTGTGAAGATGGTAATATGAAAAAAGAATACCTTTATTTTCTTAAGAGAATCAAAAAATATATTATTTGGACAAATATTCATTCTCCAACTAAGTGAAAAAATATATATATTCAGCAAAATAATTAACTTCGAACATATGTGCAAGCTATTCAGCAGCATTTATTAAATACATGATTAACAGAGCAAGATAAGAATTAAATGTCCTGCAAGTGAAGGGGGGGAAATATCTTCACAAAGGCTGATTAAATTGGCAACATAACAATATTCAGAAATCAAACAAAAAAAAACACCACTGATTATGTCATGTAAGGAAAATCTTGTCAAGCAATGACACCTTAATTAGTACCACTGTCTGCTGCAAAAGGTCATCTCTTTTCAACTGCAATAGCAGCACTGTACAAATTATGGTTGGCAGACTGGTATCTCCTCAATCAAAATAAAACATAAAGTGATCCTTAGTGGACCAACTGCAGCTGTCCAATCATAATAAACAAAATTCCTTCGTTGATTTCTTTTTCTCTATCTATGTTTTCTTCACCTTTTCCAAAAATTAAATGGATAGAACAGAGGTGAAGGAAAAGACATTTTAGGCTGATTTGTGTATGCGCTGGATTATCTGAGATACACAGATAAATCTGGGTGTTAACCTGAAAATCGAGCAATTTCAAAATAAATAATGGCATTTTCAGGTGTTTTTTTTTTGTTGTTGTTGTTGGGTGTTTTTTTTCATATTCAGTACCAAAGAATTCAGAGTACCCTGTTGTACTTATAATGCAGGTGGTGGAAAGAGTTACCTCTAAATGTAACTGTTGTTTCTAGACAACATGCTGAATGTCACTTGAAAATACAAAAGTAACATCAGTAACCTCCATATTGCTATAATGCAAAAAAGAACAATAAGCAAGGCACCTAAAATAATGGAATTGGTAATCAAATACTGAGTTTGAAATGCTTACAGTAACTGGCCAAAGGAAATGCTGTAGGAAGAGCAAATAAAGTGTGTGTGTTTTTTTTTTTTTTTTTTTTCCCAACTATATCTGTTTGGGCTAAAAATCTGAAGGCCTTACTAACACAATTGCAATTGCTCCACAAGTCCCATAATTTTATCTGAAAAAAAATACAACCCAACCATGAAATGTCATCAGTAGGCCTAAGCTTAAGCACAGTAACAGTATCATAGTTTCTAACTGGAAGAATCATTGCATGTTAAAGTTACGAACAGATGAAAAAGCTTTGAGGGTGGTGTATGCCAGCCCACTTTATCAATTAGTGCTGTGTTACAGATCAATACCAGTAATTTTCAACTAATCTCCTGTGACTTTCCCTTCTCAAAGTGATCCATCAATTATTACATGTATTTATCTAATTTACTCAGGGGTGATTTGTGTAAGTCTAAGAAAAACAACTAAGCTATTACATAATGTGAGGTATCACACTCAGACAGTATGTATTAAATACCATGTATACATTCAGTACTAAAGTACAACAAAACAGAAAAGATCCTGTCTCTAAGGTCTCAAGATCAGCAGAATATGATCTTGTCTACTGTAATCCAGTAAATGAGAACAATAAACCTTTGATACTTACTAAAATGTGTTTTAACGTTTCAAAACATTATGGATGGAATTCATCTCCCCTAATTCTAAAAACTGGATCTAGATTAAAATTACAGTCTGAATTCTATTTCTAGTAGATTCAGACAGACAAGTACTTACACAGGATGATTTATCCTACCACTCTTTGAGATCTTAGGTAACACTATGAATAAACTTAAAACATAAGTAAAATTTTCCTTCAATCCAAGGAGATCTAACCCCAACTTAAGCAGAATGAATTCAGTGCAACTGAGAATAGAAAGAATGCCTATAGAATATTTGCTAAAGCACAAACATATAATGGGAATATCTATAACATTCTCAAAGAATAAAATAAAAATTCACATTATAACTTTTGCAGACAGTTCAAGTGAAACTTAACCTGAGATATCCATTTTGAGAAGGAGCAAATGAGTAAAATCAGGAAGAAAACACACTACTCTGAAATATCAGTAACACAATGACTAGCTTTATCTTCCACAATGGTTGAAATTAAACCAATACTGAAATGATTTAATTTATTTTTGCCTTATAATTCAAAATATGTCCAAAGAATGCTGCTGACTCGCCTGCAGGGATCAGCCACCTCCAACTATTACCTCAGATATTTACCTTTTTGAGATAATTTCTATATATACAAATCAAAGACAATGCAAATCTCAGTTTGGAATGAGTTCATTACTTTCACAGAAATCATGAGGGTGGCTATCTTATTTTCAGGAAAACGAAAAAAGTTCATTGCTTTTTCAGAGGTTGAAATGGGGCTTGAGAGGTAGGCAGAGTAAAAAGTAATTGTCCTCACGCCAAGCATAAACTGTTAATTAGCTTATGACTCAAAAACAGATCAGCAGGTGGGTGGGGTTTTGTAATAAAGCAGAAAGTAATTCCCTATACCTGTATAAGTCTATAGGTCTTTATTCAGACAGAGTCCAAACAGTGTTTTCGGATAATAAGCCTTCAATATGAATATGTTTCCTCTTGAATAAGTAGCAAAGGTCGATGGATACCTCAAAGGGGAAAAAGATGGCAAATAAGATGGAACTGCAACATAAGGTTTAAGAATCTCTGTCTTGAATTAGTATTCATGGAAAAAGGGAAGAGCAAGGCTCAGAATATTAAGGAAATCATACTCTGCCTTCTTGTAATGTAGTGAAATAGTTCTTGTGTACACCAGAAAATAACAGCAAACTTACTGGGCACTTTCAGCAAAATTCCTGTATCTTAATTACTGCTAAACAATTAAAGCAATGAGCAACAGATTTAATTTAAAATGAAAAGAAGATAGAAAATGCCTCATAGCTTCTTTTACAATCTCCCTGAAACCATGAAGACAGACACTAAAATACTTCCCCAATTACAATTAAAGAAAATGTCAGTTGACTTTTACAAGACTTTTTTTTTTCTATATCATCAACAAAATAGCCAAAATAGCCATCGTTTTTGGTGTTTCCTGCAATACTGCTTGCTATGAACAAGGACCAGTGAAGCCCCCACCTGAATGTAAGGGCACAGCATGACCTCTCATTGGCATCTACCACGATTCTGTACTGATTGGTGGTGCTGAACAAACTATAGCTCCTCATTCTCACCAAATAGGTATACAAAGGTCTGCTTAGGGGGAAACGGTTATTTCAGTGCACCGCAGGAATGACTCTCTTACATCAGATAAAAGAACAACCCACTTCTCTCCTGCCCATGCCTCATGTAGCTGCTGCCACAAGAAAAAAATACACATTTAATTCTGCATTTAAATTCAAGACAGTCTCCAGTCACAGTTTGTCATTGTAGATCCCCTTTAGAGTAACTTAATGAACTTTTACTTACTATTTACAGCTAAGAAGTCATGATTAGATAAATTTCACTGGAGATTTCCTTTGAACCTCTTGGGCAGAGAAAAGTTTTATCGCAGATGTCAGTTTAATCCTCCTTCTCAGAAGTTACTGGGTTTTATACTCTTTGATCTTTTCTTCAGCATCATCTTCCCAGTAGCCCAGTGTCTAACATCCTTAATGGATGAGTCTCTAGCATTCTTAAAGTCCCTTCCTTCAGTCTCCAATAGAGAAAAAAATTCCTTGTGGGTAGCAGCTCTCTATTCTATCCCACCATTCCTCAACCAAATGCTGGCAGTCAGACAAATATTCATTCCATGGTGATTCCTAGCAAGCAACTTTATGGAAACTTTTGATGATAAATACCAACCACGAGTTTCATTTTCCACAATCCTATGTAGTAATACATGATTAACTCACCACTTTACCTAACAGTCTTCTCACCTTGCTTTCAAATATACATTTGTTTAACTGCCAGATGCTTAGCAATATAAGAGCTAAGTAGCTGCATATCAGTAATAAGATTTGATAAAGATTAGCCAGAACTCAGAAAAAAAGTGTGATACAGTGAAAAGAAGTTAAAACCATGATTCAGGAGTCTTTTATTCCCGAGGGAATGGCATGAAGCTGCCACAGGGGAGGTTCAGGCTGGATGTCAGGAAAAGGTTCTTCACCGAGAGGGTGGTCAGGCACTGGAACAGGCTCCCCAGGGCAGTGGTCACGGCACCGAGCCTGACCGAGCCTGGAGTTCATGAAGCATTTGGACAACGCTCTCAGTCACACGGTTTGATTTTTGGGTGGTCCTGTGTGGAGCCAGGAGTTAGACCCAATGATCCTTGTGGGTCTCTTCCAACTCAGGATATTCTGTGATTCTGATTCTACATTCTAATCCTATCTCTATACCTGATATGCTAGATGAACTTACTTATTTCTTGGCTCCCTCTTTCACGATTTGTCTAGAGCATAAGTTCTATACTATGGCTTAAAGAGAGAACACTTATTTAACTGTTTTTTTCAACTTTTCTGCTGTTTCCAAGACTGCATCCAAAGTGATACAGTGTAAACAGGTTGCAAATGAGTGGTAGAAGCTACAGAAACAGGCAATAGTGATTGGAAGAGATTGGCACTGCCACATTTGTGGTATTGCCCAAAAGCAAGGAAATTTTTCAAAAGGAAGCTGCCGGAGAAAAAGTCATCAAGGTGAGGTCATTCCGTAGGACTGATTAAGCCAGTGGAAAGAGTGCTGCACTAAATGTATTTCTCCATATATTCATCAAATTCCACAACACCGACTTTTCGGGGTTAGGTAATGTCTATTTAAGCCAATAGTTCTCAGTCATTTTAGATAGCAACATACTTCAAAATAGGTTTCAAGTGCTAAAGCATCATTTTCCTGTTATAAAAGTCTTCAATCAGAAAGAATCTTATTTAAAAGTGAATGTCTTCTCTAATTTTCAGAAAGGCTGTAAGCAAAGCTACAACACATATACAGTAAATGGATTTACATTTCAGTCTGATATGCCTGATAATCTTCTCTATATAAAAGATCCTTTTCATAGTAGTGACTCAGGAACTGCTCTCAGAAAATCTACAACTTCTCCTTAATGGAGTTCTCCCACAAACTTCTTCTATTTGTTTCAGAGCATTTTAGTAACTCCTTTTCTTGATCACATTTGCCATTAAAATTTATACTGAAAATATGAAAAAATAGTATTTTAAGCCATTTTCAGAGGCAACAATCTTCACTAAATATTTTTTCTGACGTATAATCCTGAAGAAGGACCTAGTTAAACAAAATTTGAAGGTAACTAATAATCTCTTTTGATGAAGATACATAAAGAATCTTATGTCTCAATTATGTTTTCCTCATGAGAGAGAAAACACTTGGTGATACAGTCTCTTTGGTGGTTTCAGAGAAGCTGAATCTTAAGAGTTTTTTTACAGTATTGTTTAATTTTACCAATTAGTAATTTTTAAAATGTGAGAAAAGTTTTTGATAAAAAAGGTTAATTCCACAATTATCTCCAGACTCCACTCCTGTGAATGTTTGTAAGTTTAATATATTCTCATCCTTGAAAATTTCCTTTATACCAGCCACAATAAGTATATTTGTGAAACAACTTCATTGGCCTGACAGAAGCTTAAGTCACAGTGGAGGTGATGCTAGATCTTTGGGAGGGAAAAACAAGATTCCATTGCACTTGAGCATGACCTAGTGGCTGGTTCATTGAGTGACATTTATGGTAGAAACAGAAAGACTACTTGTCTGCTCTCCAAGCAGCAGCGTAATTAATGTGTATGCAGCTGCTTATTGAGGATTGGATAAAGGGAAAAAATAGTGGCTTGGAATGAGGTGTGGAGATGCAAGACCCACACTCCCACAGAAATTATCCAGTTGGGACTCATGTGCCTGGTGCTTGGACACACCAAAAGCACTCTATTTTGTGACTAAACAAAATGTTCTAACAGATTTTGCACTGAGGATCAAAATCTATACACTTTCTCATTCTTTCCAAAATATTTAATATAAGACCTACTTGAACTATATAAAGGCTTAATCAACTAAAAAAAATAGACTTAATAGCACACAGTTAATATCGCTGTTAAACCAGAGGTTGTTTTTTTTTATATTCTGTATTTAAGTTGTATACAATTCTAGTTAGACAACAAGTGAAAACTCTGCTAGTAAGATAAACGGTAAAACAGAATTCACAATCTATTTTATGTGTCCAAATCATACCTATAGTTTCCCCAGAAAGAGTGTACACGCATTCTTTAGACCTATGAAATAGTTTCCTCAAAGTCAGCCAATCTGTTATTGAACTTGAGTACCCTGGTTAAACTATCTGGTACATGAAGCAATTGACATATGTGCCTATTCAAGCTTTATTGATGCTACTTACACCATAAAAATTAAATGTGATTGCCTTCAATTTGGAAAACATTAGTTTGTCTTAACCATGAAATAACCCAATAGTATACTCTACACATTCAAGGCAATAAAATACAACGCTGTTTGACCTGTATTAGTCAAACCAAAACAGTAAATGGGAATATGTATTATGTTTTCATTACTAATTTTTAGCTAAATCCCTTGAAATGTAAAATAAACTCGCATTACTGAAGCTGAAACAACTATAATACTGCTGTGTCAACAGATTTTGAATGCCTGTTTATGATGACTGACAGATACAGAAAGATAAATATTTCCAACGTAAAATGTTGTAAGCCCCCCATCCTCTTTATCCATGTCTTATAATATCTAATTGGCTTCTGTACCTCTTCATTTTAGTGGTCAAAACACTTAGACTTCCAGTCATTAAAAAAATTACTTAAATGGCCATTACATTGAGCTACTTTATCTCCTCAAGTACTCCTTGACAGTCATTCAACCACAAAACATTTACCTTGCTATCCAAATCTGATTCCCAGTGAAGATGAAGATCTTTGTTCTGATCTACGCTTCTATTCACTTTGCTGTGTTCTCCCTTAATAAATCAAGAGGACTCAAAAAAGGAATACATTTAATGGTTCAGTCACACTTGTCTATATTTTAGCAAGATACAGTTTGACCTCATGTTGACCCTTAGTTTGAAAACTCACAAGCAAAATGAGTAGCTATATAATTCTGCTTATAAATCACTAAAACCCTGACCTATTACTTTGACTGTGAGCTCAGATTTTAATCTCAGAATTTTCTTTCAGGCTGCCAGAAAACACTTCATATTAACAGAAAATACACCATTATAGTGATTAGTATACTCCTTTCTGAGTAAACGTGTCATTTTAAAAAGGACAGAACACGTTGAGAGCGAGTAAATATATTCCATAAAGAACTAAAATAAGATTGTCTTTGGTCCTGATTCCTGAATGGGACATATTGAACGTCTGGGGGAAAAAAGAAAAAAAAAACAAAAACATTCACTATGCCATCTCCTGTTTAACTAATGAAAAAAATATTCTTAGTTGAGATAATTCTCCTTAACACCACCCTACAGAGTTCATAAGTCGAATTTATATGCAGCCTTTTTGGATGCGCAAACTGCACAAGGCTACTTACTGTACACAGGCTGCAAATACGTCAACGAAGGGAAAGGCAAGCGTACTGCACAAAGCCACATATGAAAGAGGAGAAACCTCCACAACAGGAAGTTGTGGAGCTGCCTGTGGGGTGGAAAGCGCATGGAACTAAACTCCATGCCACCCACACACTCAAATTTTACTGGAGCCAGGTACAATATCTTGTATGATTTCCTTCTGTGTCAGTGCTCCAGTAGCTTTCCTGCACAGGCCTGCATGTATAAAGGACCTAGTCTGTTAATTTGCTTAGGGGATGAAGAGAAAGAGGAACATTTTGTGGTAAGGAATAATATCTTCATTTCCCTTCTCTCCCTCACTCCTTCCCCAACTATCATTTTGTTTTAGTTGGATTTGTTGTAATGAAATGGCCGATACTCTTCTGCACAGAACATCCACAGCTATGTAACCCTCAGCAGTCTCCAGGTTTCATATGAACAGAATTAGATAGAACCAGCAAATGCATCTCAGTAAAGGAAACCCTAGGTGCCTGTAGTGACAGACCTATACTGACATTTAGGCACTGCACAGCTGTTACTAAAAGAGAGATACCCACACCTGTGTTACCTGTATAGTCCTCTGTGGTTTTGCCCAGTTCCTCCACATCTTAAAGTATATGCTCATTCGCTCTTTGAACCCATGCTTAACTTGCAGTTGGTGGCAAGAATTAAAGCCCACACTGTACTTTTGCTTGTGCTGGACCCCCCATGCTTACAGTAAGGATGGCCTTCCAATACCTTTTTCACACTTCTTACCAGAAGACATACGAGTTCTTCTGCAGCAGAGCTAAATAACTGCAAAAGAATCCTGGTGTGTCCGCACAAAATCAGAGGGCTGCGTAGACCGCCCAAATAAGAGAACATCAGTGCTTTTGTGTAAATGCATGAAGCCCAGCTAACTTGTTCTATAGACCCTCACAACTGATATTTACTTAAGCAAGTGGTTAGCTGGGCAGCTGTATATGGCTTTCTGCTCTAAAAAGACAGTAGGCACAGAAAGAGGATGAGAAGAAAGCAACCACAAATGAGCAAGAACTCTGATTCATGAATGAGAAAACACTGATCTTGGCAGTGTTACAAAAGTAATGTTTTCACTAGAATGAACTGTTCTCAAACAATTTCTCCAATATGTTAGATACAAACAAGTTCTCCTTCAGTATTAGGCATGCATGTCTTCTCTTTCCACCTCTTTTTTTTCAGTTCCAAAACCAAATTTATTGTGGCCAAAAGTTCTTTAAAAATCACAGTCTCTGTTTGTATTTTAGCTATGTTTCTCTCTGATGGTATACCAGAGCAGTGACGCAGTATGGGATCTCGTTCCAGAACAATATTTCTCTTTCTCTATCCTTCTCTTTTAATAGTCCCTTGCCACAGAGAAACTACTAGCAGTTAGTGAGTTTCTGTGCCAGTAGTACTCAGTTTTGGAAATGAATGAGATTTTCTTTGTCTCTCAGTGATACTAGTAACTCAAAAAATACTAATGCTTTGACAAACTCATAGTAACCAATAATATGTTATGGATTACTTAAACCACAAGTGAAACATAACTGCCTGTGGGAGGAAATGTGGCAATTGTTAAACAGTGGTTAGCTTCAGAAACACTTTTAAAGTTTAGACAAGAAGCAAAGAACCAAACTTAACTGAAACTAACAAGGGGATGCACACAGGCAAATCTAACCTGGAGCTTGGGCAAAATTAATCCCCCTGCTTTTGCAGATACAGTTTAATAACTGCATATGGTGAATGCCACCAGTTTAGATTTCTGAGGAAATACAAATCAACTTGTTATCTAAAGGGATGCAATTCCAACTGTTTTCAGGGGAGACCGAATACGGCCCTGTATTACGTGACTTACTTAGCTACTGATTCAGATGACAGACCTGAAATTAGCACTGCTGCTCAAGGGCAGCCTGGGGGATCTCCACTTAAAGACTGTGTATGTAAAAATTATGTACTGTTTCTTCATTGCCTTGGGAAGACAGAAGCAGTAGCAGTAAACAGCTTCCTGTTGGATATCACAGGTGCAGGTGCTAATTACTTTTTGGGGTAGAGGGCAGGGGCAGAACTACTGGGGAAGTGCTCATACTCCACTGTTTTGGCTACTTCTTCACCACTGTATTAGGGAGGCATTACTAGAAACACTATAATTCATGTTACATTCTGGTCTAGCACTGAAAACAGGGTTCAGATTTCCTTGTTTGAAGGGAGAGCAGACGTTTTACCCTTCCTCCCCAGAATAAAAGCACTTTAATAGTACTTACTGTTAGAATATAAAATACGTAACTTACAAAGCTAGCAATAAATAAAGCCAGCAGTTCAATTTCAGTGCTCAGAGGAACTAAACTGACAGCCCTGGCCTACTACTGTCTTCTGTTATGCTACCTTATAGACAGCTTTAATACTAAGATTTTTGTCAATTAAAAATTTAAACAAACCAAAGCATTTATTACTATGGGAAGACTTTGTACTATGTTTAAAATATACATTGAATCCTGACACTGAAAAAAATCTAAATATCAGAATTATGACATCAAAAACTGCCACTCTCCTGAGATCATACAGAAACATCTAAATTATTTTCCAGTTTCAAGACTTCCGAGATTCTTAGAAGCTCCATAAAGCAAGTACTTCTACTGAGAATGAATCTGCTGTCCTAAAAAAGCATGACAAGAAACTATGAGCCATTATATTACACTGATAGCCAAAGTCTCTTTTCATTGCATACAATTCCCATTTATGACTTGAAAAACTTAGACACTAGGGAAAGTCTTAAAACATCTCTTGCAAGAAGACAGTAACTCTAAAAATATTTTAGTGTAGTATAGTTTTTGAACACTTGGTTTTCATTGACACCTTCAGTTCAGCTCCATCCCTATCTTCTCTGTATCAATATTATCTTTAAATTGAAAATAAAGTGGCAGAATAGAATAGAGCAGACTAGTTCAGTTGGAAGGGACCTAGAAAGATCACCTATTCCAACTGCCTGACCACTTCAGGGCCAAACAAAAGTTAAAGCATGTCATTGAGGGCATTGTCCAAACGCCTCTTGAACACTGACAGGCCTCATCTACTCAGGGGCATCAAGCACCTCTCTAGGAAGCCTGATCCAGTGTTTGACCACACTCACAGTAAAGAAATGTTTCCTAATGTCCAGTACTTACCTCCCCTGGGGCAGCTCTGTACCATTCCCATGTGTCCTGTCATGGGAGACCAAGGGGCAGAGACCGGCACCTCGCTCTGCGCATCCCCTCCTCAGGAGCTGCAGAGGGCAGGGAGGCCGCTTCTCGGCCTCCTTTGCGCCAGACTGGGCAACCCACGTGTCCTCAGCCTCTCCTCACAGGACATGCCTTCCAGCCCTTCCGCCTCCTTAGCTGCCTTCCTCTGGATGCTTTCAAGTACCTTAACACCCTTTTTATGGTGTGTGATGGAAGGACATGTTCCAGCCCTATAGAATTCATAGTTTTAAGCCCCAATCCTGTAAATGATATGGAGCAAGCAAACCTTTATGCCAACATACTCTGTGAAGTAACTGTGAGACTCTGTTACATCATGACTCTAAACTAAATATATCTGAAGCTTTACAAGATTTGAAGAGAACAGGACTTTTAGAAAATTAGATGAAAATGGGCAAACGAACCAGTATACATACACAACCTGAACATTTACTCTTTATTTATTTATTATGTGTAAGTCTTTTAAATATATTTATGTGGACAATATCAGGAAGTAAACCTTGGCAGAGGGAAGTTTTAGTGGCAATGACTTCAGCAGTGGGACACAAACTGAAAGGGGTAAAAGGTCAGTGAAAAAAAAGTGAGACCAAGAATGCAAAGAAATGCACAGTATTAAAACAGGATTTTAGAGAGTTGCCTGCTTGCCTGTCAGTGAATCTACATTGCCCTTGTTAAGATCCCCAACAATGGAAATCTCAGAGGTAAAAGCAAAAGAAGTTAGTATCGTCTTACTCTGCCCTTGAGTTAGTACTACATCACCCATGTAACTACTAGTTGAGATTATGAGCTCTTTACATACACTAATAAGGAAATGACTGAATATTATAATTGAAAATCATTACTGTGAGATCCATGAAGTCCAGGTTCTCAGAATTTTGGCTAGAGTCTTCCAATGTTGTATAACAGTGATCTACCACATATTTTCCTGGCTATGTAATAGCAAAATGAATGGTAATACTTGACATCACTGCAATTTAGCATTTTGCATTGCTGAACAATAAACATAGGGTAGAAAGTATGGCATAAATTCAAGAAGGAGTTTTGTTGTCTAGTTTCCATAGTATACTTAACACAGCAATTTCACTAGAAACTTCTGAAGAATAATAGCTAGCATCACTATCCACAGGAATAGCTTGTGAAGTGTGTGAGCAAATTTAATGAAGCAGAAAAATGCATACAAAAACCTACAGACAAAAGTAAGCATCTTATTTGTCACTTCTTGACACTTCATATGCTATCACCATTACCCTTCTGATTATGCAAGTCCACTCAAGCAGTGTCTTGGATTAAAATTGTATTTTCCTATGCATGAAGTAAAATACATTGCACAGTACAGCATCATGTGCCAAGTTCGTATCATTATACATAGGTTGGAAAGACCAACCTTGCACCTGCATCTCTTACACAACTGGACAAAATTCATTCCTGGACCCACTTTTCCACAATGGGCCAGGAAGGAATGTGAGTCAGACCATTATTTGGAGTATATTTCTAGTCGTGTGATGCAATAGTGACCAAGGGACACTCAGGAAATGCAGTGGCTAGCTTGTACTTGCTCGTTGCAAGTTAATGCAAAATCATTAAGAAAGAGATGAGGTGGAAGTTATTGAAATTAGTTATTCTAATATTGGGAGTAGAAGACTGGTCATTCAGGACACTAGTGAGACTCTTCAGAAGTGAGACTTTCTGCAGCATATATCTTATAAGCTTTTGAGAAACATTTAACATACTGTGCAAGTCAGTAATGGTCAATTCGTTCCAAGCACGAACAGAAAAGTCTAGAGACTGTAGCTCTAGATTATACATACAAATGTAGGAAATAATGTTCTCATTCAGAAGGTCTTTGGAATAAAGGAAACAATTTGACAAAGTCATAAAGGCAGCAGAAGATTCCTTTATCTCTCTTTCTGTCTCCAAGCATACACATCCCAGGAGATTTTTTAATCACTAGAGCCTTTTAAGGTCTGAGTGTTTGTATGCTCTCTTCATTGAACCTGTTCCACTTTGCATTAACATTTAAAATTAAAGTGTGAAAAAGTGTTCCTACAGTCCCAGAGACTATATGGAACTCAACAAGGAAGAGATGCCATTCTTTCCATGCCAATGGCAGTGCAAGTTCTCAGGCCCTGCAGGCAGGACAAAGAGAGCAATAACTGTTTTATAAATCCTGATGGGATGTTAGCACAAGCAATGTACCTAATTATTTAGGACAGTTAAGACTCAGGCAATTCTAGACTTGAACAGAACAAATATTCAGAAGATTTTAGAGGGGAAAACTCAAGTGGATGGGGGCATTACACACTGTTAACAGTAGCAAAAGCTAAGGGCTTTGACTATAAAAACTTCAGATCGAGTTAACAGAAGTGAGCTGCTAACAATAAGACCACAAGAAAATACAAAATGCTTTACAGGGTCAGAGAATGGTCCACCGAGCCCACTGTTCTGCTTTTAACAATGGTGGTAACAGATGCTATTTCATGAGAGTTCTCAAGCCTAGTCCCTGTCTGTAGGTACCTTTTTTAAGGCCTTACTTAATGACACTATCAATATTGCATGCTGTTATTTATTAAGTCAGAAGTTGGAAAGAAATCATGCATGATTCTAAAACACAGATCAATGTGTAGTACAAAGTAAAAGGATTTCTCTAGTTGTTTCCACTGAAACTTTGCGTGAGCAAAAATTAGCCTTTTAAATATAAATATAAAAGATACAACCAAAGATTGATCTGGTAACAAATATTTGAAAAGCACCTAGGTTAAAGCAGCAGGAATAGTTTAATAACTTCTGGGTCATAAAGATATACTTAAGTTCTGAACAAACAAATACACCCTGACTTAACTCATCTGTTATTGAAATCAATTGGGAATTCTTTTGAACATCCCACTTACAAGAGGACAATTTCACCAGCCCATCCTTGTCTCCAAAAGCCAGAGTTCCAGTGCAGTAGCTTGGTGTTATGATTTAAATACTTCCATAAAACGAAATGTCAGAGGACTTTTTGACAGCAGAATATGTAGTGAAAATTGAAAACATGTTATAAACTGACTGAATAACTGTGTAATTAGGATTTCCATGAAGACAGCTTGCATGCTAGTCAGCATTTTAAAGATGCAGAAATAATAAATAATGGAATTGTTCATGTAATGGGTTCCCAATACAAACCTGTTCACACAGACCCAAATGAAATATATCCAACATTTTATGCCATTTTTAAATCATTATTTCTTAGCTTGTAATTCCATCTGCTTTATCAAAAAACAATAGAGTATGAAAATAGTCTATCAATGTGAATTCTTAAAATAGTGTGAAATGAACAGAATACTGTGGAACTTCCTGTTGAATACATTAACAAGTGCAATTGGCTAAACATGGGGGCACAGAATATTTTCCAACTAATGCTTGTTATAAACGTACCACTTGCTTTTACATTCTGTCTCTGTAAAATACAGGTGCACTCTTCCTGGTCCGATCATGCAAGCATATATCCAGTGAGCTCTGCTGAATCAGAAACCTGGAGTTAGAGAATACTATATGCTATAGGGTGTAATATATAGAAACACTTAAGGCTTTCTCTGCTATATTTTGAGTTGCCTTCTCCCCCTGAGAATCTATCTCAGTAGAAGATTTTACTTAGCTCAACTGTTAACAAGATGACATTTTTGGATTTGTTTGACCTGACTAATCTCACTCCCTTGCTCTTGGCAATGAACAAGGATCATCCTTAAGACACTAGTTACAAATGGTACATTACATTGTTTAAAGATTTCTTTATTGCTAAGAATGAGTCTGCAATTTAATAAATTTAAGTTCTAGTAGAATTGTAGGAATGGAAAATAATGATCAAAGTTTACAGATATAAACTGATTATTTCAGTGATGAACTGACTGCAAATTCTCAAGCCACCTTCCTTCCAATTTCAAAACAACTTCCTTCAAAATGCTCCCATAATTTCAGTGGATATAAGCCTTAGAAAAATTTTAATATCACTAAAATACATTTCTTTTTTTTCAAGATTAAAATTATACATAACAATAAATAATTACCAGTGCTCATGCTCTTACACATGAAAGAGATAAGAGTTACGGTCTTTATTTCACTGCATGGAATTCTAACTTATGGTGCTGAGGTTGTTCAGGTGAATAATTTGAACTTATTACTATGTGCAGCACTTTGCTTTTAAAATACTGAAATAAATGAAAAGCATATAACACCTTAATCCTGACATTTTATTAAGGCCATGAAATACCACAGAAACTATGACTGCAAGGTGCGCAAGAGGAGGCTGTAAAGCACCTGTCATCTTAGCATGCTGTTTTTTACACCTCACACATGTTTTTTACACATCTCAGGAGATTCATTATACTCACAATAGCCTGTCCCTAGCAGACCAACTTCCATATATCACCTTTTCCTACAGAGAGATGTCTGATCAACTGCAAATGCTATTTCTTTCTGTGAGATGATTCAGAATTAGATCCTCCTGTACTTAAATGTGAAACCAAAAGCATAAATAGGAGTGTTTGCATCAAAAAGTTCAGGTACTGAATTGATTAATCACAGACTTCAAGGGAGTTTTATAAATCAAGCTCTTTAGGCAATTACGCCACAGATGTCTTTTAGGGACAATATAAAGGTGGCCATTTTTGCCTATCTGCCTCTGACAAGCACAGAGCAACTTGTCATTTCATAGGCTTAGAATCATAGAACGGCTCAGGTTGGAAGGGACCTTCTTAAAGATCATCTAATTCCAACCCCCTGCCATGGGCAGGGATGCCTCCCACTAGATCAGGTTGGCCAAGGCCCCATTCAGCCTGGCCTCGAACACCTCCAGGGATGGGGCATCCACAGCTTCTCTGGGCAACCTGTTACAGTACCTCACCACCGTTACAGTGAAGAATTCCCTTCAAATGTCTAGTCTAAATCTATCCTCTTTTAGTTTAAGACCATTCCCCTTTGTCCTATCATTATCTACAGGAGTAAAGAGTCCGTCTCCTTCTTTTTTATAAGATCCCTTTAAGAATAGAAAGGGCACAATGAGGTCTCCCCAGAGCCTTCTCTTCTCCAGGCTGAACATCCCCAACTCACTCAGCCTTTCTTCATAGGAGAGGTGCTTCAGCCCTCTGATCATCTTTGTAGCCCTCCTCTAGACTCACTCTAACAGGTCCACATCCTTCTTGTGCTGGGGGCCCCAAACCTGGATGCAGTACTTAGAACCTTACCTGTTACCATTCTTCACACCAAGGACCATTACCATATTGACCGTGACTGTATCTGCGGTAACAGCATGTTCCTATGATTATTCTTACTTTGCCTGGCACTACTTACTGTATTTATAATGCAGTTGTATCAGCTATGTATGTAGCAACCATGTAAAAACAAAGATTTTCTTTGTTTCTCTCAACTTTACTTCTTGTTTCTTGAGATACTAAATCCCATAAGAGTTTATAGGAGTAATCATGCACAGGATCTTTTTTTTTTTTTTACTTGGTAACCATGTGGTTGATAGATCAAAACTGTACGCAAAACTTGTGGTTTGCAAACAAGAAAATGTGCAGGTACATATCACTATTAAAAACAGCTCTGTGCAAAACATGACAAGATATACTAGAGCACACAGCAGAAAAACAGCATGCTGCCAGAGCCAAGAAATACCAAAAATATTCTGAGATACCCTACGTACTTCTGCATGGACCACCCATTTACGTATTTCACACGTCTTCAAAAAGGGGTTGGTGAATCAACAAAAATATATTCCAACAATTAGCTGTCAGATAACAGTTAAAAATGTGGTCAAGAAGTGATATCCCTTTGAAAGATGGGTGAGGAAAAGTAGAAAAACCTACCATAGTCCTCATGACAAGCTGAACGCAGCATGGAAACAGCATTTTCTCTTCCTATTGAGCAATGAAGAACAGGAATTTCTGCACCTTCTGGGCCTTTCTGAAGTTGAGAATAACTGCATCAGAGAACCTGAGCTGTCCGCTTTTACTCATTTGTATGTATTCTTTCAAGCTTCTTGTTACATTACAGCTTTGTGAGAAGTGAAATGTGGGAACACCCTGGTTCATCTCCTTACCCTGAAAAAAGGCAAATACAAAATGCATATATGATCAACAAAAGATGTTCAGTTCTACAAAATTGTGCTGACACATGGAAACAAAATGTAAAATTTAATTTTAAAAATATTGTCTACCTTGGTTCAGTGCTTTCACAACTTGCTTTTAAAACAACGGCAGGTATCAACAACAGCAAGACCCCTTTTTCTACAGTGGTCATCCATTAGATGAACTGATATAAAAGTTGGAATGATTTATTACCAACATCGCCTTGATACTTAGTCAGAGTGATATCATAGTTTTAATAACATTTTCCTTCAGTTCCAAACTCCAATTATTCATAGTAAAGGCATTCCAACGGAGATTAACATCACACCCCATATCAATTGCTAATCTAAAGACTGCCTGACAGTGATTGGCTCAGTATTTCAAAACTCTTCTAACAGCGGATACTAAACATAATGAGGTCATGATTTTTTTCCTACAAGATAATTATTCGTAGAGTATCTCCATTATCAACACAAGGAAACAGATGAAAAGAGTTATACATGTTGGTAAATATTAATGGACTTAGGGTTCTAACTATATTTATGTCTCTCCAGAAGTGTTTCATTACGAAAGAATGACTAAAATTTGGTATACTAAAGCCCCTCATCTCTTAGTATCATGTATCCCGATTAAGCCTGACAATTTTTCAGAAGTATTTTAACGTAATTTTCTGTCACCCCAAAGAATCAGTTGTCAGTGATGAAATCAAAACACCAAAAATTAAGTGTTTGTTTTAACGTAAAAGTTATTCCATCTCTCATTTGCATTTTTGTTACGTCCTTTTTAGCTTCCAAATTTATAACAAAATGATAAATAGATCCTCCTAAGGGATTTATTTCAATTAAGCTTGGCTTCAGGGTGGTCCTTATTTCAGTCAAAACTAGAAAATTGATGCTTGATTTCCAAAGCACAAGCCACACCAACTTGCACAAAAATAATTCATTCTAACATTTTCCAGAGTTTCACTGATGTGTATTCATGGTATGTTCCATATTTTATTAATTGTTTATGTATTTTAGTTCTGTATTTCCAACGATCTATAAAAACTCTTTAAATGTGGCTATAAGAAATAGCACACAGCACAGTTGACATGTCCTTTAATTTCTTCTTCTTCCAACATAAAATTTTTCAGTGATACTTCTTTTAAGCTTATGACTTTTTTTTCCAAAAAAAAATATGTAATGCTGTTACAGAATACTACAAAGTATTCAAACCATTAATGTAAATACAATGAGAATAAACCATCAAAACTTTCTTTTTTAGTCAAGTATCACCAGAAAAAGAACAAGCATAAGGAATCATACTAGCAATTTTAAGAGATCAGAATACTGGAAATATAGTTTAATGTTTAAATAGAAAAGGAATGCAGAAGGTTTTCCAACTCATTTTAAAACTGAACATTACATAACATGAAAATGTTTTGAGGAAACATGATGGTTTTCAAATAATTTATGATGTTTCTAAAAATCTTATTTACTTCATATTTGTCATATAAGTAGATATCAGAAGTTACCCTTCCTGTTTCTTTCTGGTACAATATTTACAAATTTCTTGAAATCAGGACCTCTGATGGGAAAATGCCAATGCAATAAAAACTACCTCAGATTAGCCTCTTCAGTCTCAATTGCATTGCAAGTGAAATAATAACAGTTGAGACATACTAATACCTCTTCTTATGTAAAGTAAATATATTTGTTGAGATGCATTTTAATACATTATTTAATAATGTCACCTATTATATTTGCAAATCAGTCTCACTTGTCACCTGCAACCATTTGGTGCAGGAAAGCCATCTGAAAATATAAATTTGTCCTTCTTTAATGAATAGTCACTTCTTCCCCAAAACAAAGAACATTAAGTTGCCACCAGAAGTTTTCATGTTTTGATATATATTGCACGTGTTGCTGAATCCTCCTATCCTTCATCTACTCTGATAGCTCTGTATACGTAAGTATTTTATTTGAGGTTGCACGTATATTTCTATGTGAGCTCAGATGTTGTCCGATCCTTTTGGACCAACTTCTCTAATGTGGATTAAAGATGTTCAGCACTTTCAGAAAGCTATTGCTAGCTCCCTCATAGACAGCTCCAAAACGCTAGCAGGTACAAAGAGAATGAGAAGACAATAGTGTACAAAATAATTTATATAAAGGGCCATTCCTATGGCCAAATATAGCTAGTTTATAGCTTTCATGGATCTTAAAAAATACTCTGTAGAGTTGTAGAAATATGTTTGAAGGTATACATAGTATACACATATACACAGTATGCACATTATGTATATGTGCATACTTACTATGGACACAAAATATATTTGCTTTTTAGCAGCTGTGTCTCTGACTATCAATTCATAGCTTAATGCTTTGCATACTCGCATAATTACTGTATATCTTGGGGCAGGGGAATAGCAATTTCAGTCTCCTGCGTAACTACATCTGTACACATCTAAAGGTGACTGAAGTAATAGTGAATCCCACGATGGTCACAGAACATAAAAATACAAAGCAGCAATTCCTGTTCCTGTGATGACATCCCTTCATTCTTTATGATGAAGCAATTTAATTATATAGCTTTTTTTTTTCTCTGCATCCTTTAAAAATTGTATTAGCTTCAGGAGAAAGCTTGACAACATGACTGAAGTTGAGGTGATCAAAACCTTTGGGTTTTTTCTCTTACTGCTCTTAGATTAATTTTACTGAAGTTAGCACCATGTTGCATATTGGAAACACCTGGGTGCAAATGCTCATATTTGGACTTAAGCTAAAAACATACGAGTACAATCAGAAAATTAAGCTTCTGAATGTGATCATTCACAAAACCAACTGCTTTTATTTCCAACTTGTCGCCCAGAAAAATTTATGTTGTATTTTAAAGAAATCAGGTTCTTTGAGTTTAAACATCAGCATTCTAGAAGGTAATGAATGGTAAGTTTTCAGAGAAAGGACTAAAATAGAATTGCAGCATTTACTGGTGTCAAAGAAGTGATATTATCAGTTTATGTCTTGTCACAGTTTGTAGAACAATAAGAAAATTACTTGTTGATAATGTAGCCAAATAAATATTTATCTTTTTGTCAATTGAAATAGTCTTTCCAGGCATCTTCAATAATTTGATTTACCATGTAATACTCTTCCTGAAAGCAAGTATGAAAGATTCTGAAGAAAGTATTAAAGACTTGAACATTCATGCAAATGTAGCATTTTTAGTGAAATGAACAAAACAGAACTTGTAAGTCATATTCTGTTACTCCAATTTATTTCAAAAGCACAACATGAAGATTTGGAGTAAGAGATGAAAAACTCCTGGATGTTGTAATGTTATTGCTTCAGAAAGTTCTTACTCAAAATAATCATGCTAGTCATGCTAGAATCTGCTAGTCATGAATAAAGAAACAGGCTTCAAGGAGTATTACTTACTGTTTGACATAACTATACATCAAGTTCCTGAACACTGGAGAAATGTTGTCTACCCTGGTAATTAGTAACTGCATGACATTACAAGCAGTAATTTCCATCAGTTCAATTTCAGCCAAAGGAAACAAGAATTACGTTTCCAGATAAAAATTAAAACAGTACCAGTGTGTCCTATGATATAAACAGAGAAGCTCCAGGCATGCTACAAGGAATGGAAGATGTTGCACTTATGTCTCAAAACTAATTCTGAACAAAATAAGCCCCTTGCAGTTCTTAATTACAATCTCAGAGCCCAGTCTAACAGGACTGAAGTCAATTATGACAAACATCAATTTAACTGGGAGAAGTAACATGCCCAAGATATGCTTTAAAATATTTTTCATGCCCTAGTTCCACATAAACCATACAATTATATGATCAGTAAGACTATGTAAAATCAGTCCTCTTTGAGACATCAAGAAAGCTCAAAAGGACACAAGACGGTGTACCTAAGTCAGTTATAAATATGCCAGAGGAATGGACCCCATTAAAATGAAAATGTTGTTTCAGCACCTCAGACTATCTGCTCCCTCAACATCTACGTATAGAGGACACGTCAAGGGCAGGCCTGGGGCTGAATGTTTGCACACTGGAGCTCCATAATGTAAGATCGTGCAGGTATCCTGGAAAACTAACGCAAGTAAGAGACACTGTCCCTGCAGGACTGTGGTTCCAGAACTGATTTTGTGAGGGCCCTCAGCTCTCATTCTGAGCGGAGCTGGTATCTGCCTTCATGATAGCAGCAGCAATTCTTTTTGTCATCCTGTTCTAGCAGCTGTTGCAGCTACTAGTGACCAGCAGACCAGAGAAGGGTTTAAACCAGGTTCACTGCAGCAAACCTGGTCTGCACTGAAGCCTCTACAACATTCAGAATTATTTTTTTCAGTTCACTTATACCATCATGAGCAGACTGAAGCCAAAGGATTTCTCCTAATTCCTGTGGGAGTTTACTCCTACGGAAGTTTATTCTATAGGCTCCTAGGAAGTTTTTTTGTCTCCTTGATATTTTCACCTTTCATGCATTCTGTTCTATCCAACATCATCTTGTTACCTTTCTGCTCATTATTCTAAAGATTCTGCTCATCATTATGACATTGTGTTATAATTAACTTCCATGTTTAATTGATGTTTTGCCAGATTATTACTCTGTGAAAGTGCTACAAAACATTTTCCCTAAATATCTGTCTGTGTTTTAAGATACAGTAACTTTGCAAGATGTGCAAATTCTACTGAATAAATCCACATTAGGATTGTCTCTCTTGATGGCCAGAGGTGTTACAACTCTCTATTTACCTCTCTCACTACACTTTGCATGCATAGCCCAGAACAAAAGTGCTCACCTTAGGAACTCTACCAGAGTACCTGTCTCAGCAACGACACAGACTAAATCATGCCAGTTCCATCTGCTTGCTACATGGGAGAGGTAATGGGCTGTCCTTCATCTTAGGTCACTGTGCCTAAAACATCTTAATTGAAAAGCACATTGCATTCTTACTGTACACTTAGGACTCGAGTAGACGAGATGATTTGACTCAATATGAACAGAATATAGGTTTATAAACTAAGACAGCTTTTTAAGCTAAGACAGTAGGCCATTTTTAACTGCCAAATAAATCTCTTCTTTCTCCACTTACAATTTATTTCCCAGTCTTCCAGTTCCAAGATGTGAATCATCACCAGAGTCTGATTTCCAGGCTGTTTCACTGGTCAACTCAGAGTCATAGCCCACCACTACTTCTGAGCAGAGCCACGGGCACTCTTTCTTCTCCCTAGCCCTTCTTTACTTCTGGACAATGCATAGCTCTTACATACATCCTTGTCTTACCCTGGTTTCTGCTGTTCCTTCCCTGTAGTAATTCCATATGAACTGGCGGTAAGCTCTGAGAGGAAATAAGTAGATGTAACCATTTGCCTAAGAGGGTTCTTGAAGGAAACTTGCTAATTAATACACAAACTCCTAAGAATATCCTCCACTGACAACACTGAGAAAACCAAAATGATGGTCTGTATAGAAGTCTGTCCAATAACACAGGCAGGAAACTGAGATTAGCCACTTCACAGCAAAACATGCCACCTTGCTGACAACTGCAAGACACAAAAATCACGTAGGAGGGCCATGTATTTAGGACCAGCTGCTCCAGTTCATTATACACTGCCAGACAATCATCAGAAAGGTCAAGGACTTTAAAAGGTGTCACAGGAACTTATGCTACTTGGCTAGATGCCATAGGATAAAGTAGACAAAAAAAGGAGTAAATAGCATAGCCTGACTAGAATGAGGAAACTGCCTTTGAACCAGAAATTTACAGCACTGTGTAAAGCCTACTGTGATGACTTAACTCCAGAAAAGGGACTCTTCATGCCACGGGTGGAAGAATGCATGAGAAAAAAGACTGAGGCCGCAGAATGGTGTTTTTCCTATGTTTGATAAGCCTTCTCTTTCAGGTAACAAAAGAAATATCTGAAAAACAACATGAGTGCAGGTAGCCACATAGTTTGCCCTATTTTATGTAGTTCAAAAAGATTTAAGTTAACAAATAATGACAGCTTTCCCAGCATGACCATTGCCTCCTCCCATTCATTTCCAGGAAAGTATGTCTTTAGTAGCCTATTGTGAAGAATAGTTCTGGTGGATGATACGTTCAGACTCCAAGGATAGGCAACAGAAGCTACTGTCTAATAAAATGTGCCTAGGAAATGATACCACTATACACATCACATTTTTGCTACCTGAGAGCAGATGAATAGAGTAGCAGAATAGCTGGAAATGCCTGCTGCCTGGAAAGCACTAGCAAAGATAAAACTACTGGGGAACTGTCCTTGGCTCAAGCATATCTCATGGGCTGGAAACAGATTGTATGCAGATCCTAGAAAGGGCACACAGATGTATATAAAACAGAGGCTAGTATAAGAGATAGTAATTATATTCATACCATATGTCTACTACCGTATGATGAAGGCACAGCTGGGATTAATGGAGCTTTCTAATATTTATTCAGATCCTGCTACATGTCCATGCCATCCTCAAAATATTGCCTTTCCTGAAAAATCTTGTACAGCCAGACCTCAGTTTTCCAAATCCCCAAGGAACTTGATTTGTTCCTCTTAATATTTACTAGCTTTTTTAATTTTCCAAGTATCCTACAGGCTATGGATTGGTCAATGTGGACTGATAGGCAGTACAGTTAAATAAGCCAGTGGACCAAGGGCAATATTCATCAAAGACTGATGGAGGTGGCCAAAGGCATCAAAGAACTGAGGGTGGGCCTGTCCCACAACTGAGCACTGCATAGCCTCAGTCTACTCAGTAATTCTTTTCAATTCAAGCCTCCCCCATGAGGCTGAGAAAGCTGGAGTAGGTGGCCTGCTGGTCCCCTGCCAAGCTTGTTTCCCCAGCTCCTCCAAATGACCAGACACAACTAAGGGGAAACATACTGGCTAAGTATGTAAGTAAGCCTGGTTTCCCCTATCCTATTCATCCACTGGCCCTTTCTGTCCCATACTTCCGACCTCAGTCGAGTTTCTCTTGTATCTCGTCCTCCCACCCTGGTTGTCCCCTGTGTGCTTCACATCTTCCCCCTCATGTCCCTGATAAATCTATTGCTGTTTCCTAGTCTATCCCATCTCTCCTAATACATACTTTCTGTGCCTCTGCTCCAACTGTCTGCTAACCCAAAGGCCTGGATGAGCATGAGGGAATAATGGCTTTTATACTGGTGGGCGAGCCTTGTTCCCAGTTTGGGAGCCTTGGTTCTGATCTTCCTGGGTGGGCTAGTCATGACCCTGTCTTGACAAGAATTAAGGACTTTCCACATGGGTTGGGCAATATTTAGGCACGCGGCATGAGGGAAATGAATCAAAACAGGGATGGGTGGAGGACAGAAGGCTAAGTTGGCAGGGGAGAATCATATGAATCTGAGAAAAGCAACTTAGAAGACCAGAGAACTTTATAAATCTAATTCTGGATGGCTATCAGATGAGTAGGGCACCCTTGGAAGGTGGGTTAAGCAAAAGAGGAAGAAGGAAAGTAGATAACATGGCCAGCAAGACTTAGTCACTGACCTTCACCTAACCAGCTAAATGAGAGAATCCTAAAGTTAACTTCAAGAATCTTTGCCAGGAAAGCAAATTACTCACTCAGCTGCATTGAAAGCATATAATCTTATCTTTTAAATAATTTCTGTAACCCAGCCTCTTCATTGCACTCTCCAAGGTTTCTGGAAATTTGGTGCTTAGAAGTGAATTGCAGTTTTCCAGGTTAAATAAGTGTTATAATCCCCCTACCTCCACCAAGATATAGATGATGTAGAAAATAACTAATTGTGATTGCATCCATATTGCATTCACCTCAGCAAGTACTGCCACTATGACCCAGGAACTAATTTTAAACTTAATATCAGTGAAAATAAAAAATTACATGTTCCCTTTATAAGCATTTGCATCAGAAAATGGAATTTAAGCAAATTACAGCATGTATTTGACCAGGACACACAAGTAATAATGTATAAGTTACCTGACCTCTACTAGCCAAATAAAAAAAAACTTCAAAAATATTTTTTCAAACAGCAAGCCATACTATACTTTGTACCTATGATATGCTTTGTTAATGGCTTTGGTTTCAAATAACTATATTTAGGATCACTTCACTTGTTTATGCATATTCAGTAACAAATTTTTTCTTTGGCAAAATTCTTGCAATTATTTTTCTGTTAGCTATTCATTTTGAAACATGCTACTATCAAGCAGGAATTAATCCACTTTACACCGAAAACCTGATAGTTTTTCTATGGACTCTTAAGAGAACTGTATTAGACCCATGGAGAAAAAATAATCCCTTCTCACTCCATGATAAACAGAACTGAATGTTTTGTTTCCTACAAATACTTCCCCTGATTATGCAGTACCCATTTACAACTTGTTAGTTCATTTTTTATTTCTCCATCCTCTCTAGAGCATGCTGTTCATCACAATTCAGGCACAGTTTCACAACTAGGATATTTCACAATCCACATCCACGCTGCCACCAAAAGGGAAAGTTCTCTCTATTTCCTTGAGCCCTTGTCCCCTCCTTTGTGCCAGTACTAGATTGCTGGGATCAGATGGATTGACTCTATTCAGCTGAAAACTACCAAAATTAATTAATTAGTTTTCAGGCAGATCAGCTCTCTGATCCAACCAATTACACAGCTGCATGAATGCTGGTGCCAGCAGAAGGCATTATAACCCATTGCCTGGAGCAGAAAAGTGGTGGGACAGTAGCAGAATAGACTTAAACTGGTTTACACCAATTGTGAAACTGCAGCCTCAAAATCACTTGTAACATAGCCGAACACGCTGATCACCATTTTCTTCAATAATGGGGCAATAAATAAAATTGGAGCTAACACTGATCCAGACAAAAGGGCACTTTGAATATTGCTCATATTCTGTCAATTAAATAGTTGTTAATGAGACAGGGCAAATCTCTAAGACTAGTTCTTAACATATGACTTTAAGAAGCACTATGTAACTTATTAAAATGCATACTATTCTATATTCATCTTTATTTTATAATCTTACTGAAAAGGGAACCTTTTAGATATATTTTTGCTCAGCTACTATTTTCTGCTTCAAGCAATAAATATAATAAACCAAAAAATAAACCTTCTTATTAATATTTATCTAACAACAAATGCTGGGATTGCTCTTTCATCATACACTGAAAACGTTAAATAAATTTTATCCTCATTTTCTGTCAAGCCAATTCCCTTAAAAATGATCGTTACTACTACTATATGCATACCTGCTATATCCTTTTTAAAAAATTGGGATACATATTGTTTTGATCAGTCCAATATTAATTCATATATTCATGAGCAGGCTTCATCTACTTCCTCACTGTCCATATGTTTTGCTTTATTTGCTTCCATTCATTTTAGCCCTACTGAAAAACCCAACAGGTAAACATAAATGTTGGATATGTGAAATTAGACAGACAAATCAAATAATTTAATTGAGTGAGAAACAGGACAGTAATTTTCTAAAATTTTTCTATTCATATCTCTTGAAACTATTTTGCTCCTAAAATAATTTTTTTAAAAAATACGTTCGAATTCTTTTTTTTCCCCTTTCTTTTCATTTTAACCATACAATGCTCGACATAGAGCATTTCCAGGGATTCACTACTGGCAACTACTCAGCTCTGAACTGTCAACTTTAGCCAGTCAATAATTTTAAATCAGCACCACAAAATGTTATTGCAGAGCTCTGTAGAAAAATCAAAGTGAGTTTTCTCAAAGAATATTCAAGACTATTATCTGCTATTACATATTACTGAGGAGAAGTTTGTCCCATTACAGTGATGAGATTAAGAAATCGCTACCTTCCTTCTCTTAAATATCATACTCCTAGCTATTCCAGCAAGATCCTTGTCTTGCTTATCCCTCCCTTGGGCCCTCCAGACCACACTACCTTATCCTTAAAAATGACAAAATTACTTGACAGTAACTGGCATGCTTCTACTCTACCCAATTCCAGTACAAGCCTCCAAACTTCCACTGGTATCACCATACTTCAATCAGGTATTTAAAAAAAAAAAAGGCAGAAAAGAGGCATTCTGGCTGTAGTTTTTCCATTTCACCTTAAAATGCCAGAAGTCATTTGTCACTCTTACAGAGTTACCTCATACATGTTCAAAGTCTGCCAAGTCTTTTTCACTATTATTTCCATCAGCCTTTTGATGTGATGACTAATCTGCTGCAAAATTATATGATGTAACACAATGGTTAAAAATAGTAAGGAATATCTTTGCTTTCTTTTATTGCCAGTCACTACTAGAGATCTTCATGCCCTCACATAACTTTGTGTTCCTCACATCTTACGAAAGAAAATTTTATGTTGTTCAGTAAGACCAATTTGTTTGCTTACACCATACAGTATAAATATGCATGCATATGTATAATTATACATAACAACAATAACATTAAAAGAATAACATTAAAAGAATATTAAGACTACAACCTTAAGTACTGAAAAGTTAGCAAGTACTGGAATTAGGGTTGTTTGGTGCAACCCTACCTAAAATGTTAGAGCAACAGAGGCCTTACAAAAATCTCTGAAAAAATGAATAATTCTACCTTTGGATGAGGATTTAAAATGTCTGCAGTAAGTAGGGCTTCAGGCCATGCATGATAAGAGTAAAGCAATATATTTAATAGCTGCTCATTAAGTGCATCCTGCATGAGGTAGGAATTCTGTGGAAAAATAGTGTAATCTCATAATTAAATGTAAACATATGAGGGACCAACTTTACTCCATCAAAAAAAAGCTCCCAGGCTCTTTCTCCTTCTTTTTCTCCACCTACAATCACAGTTCTTTTATCCCCACTGTCCATCCCTCTCTTCTCTTGTCCCAGTTCATTCCTTGTATTTACATATGTTTGCATTTCCCCCCCCCCCCCCCCCCCCCCCCCCCCCAAGTCCCCAAGAGGCAACTCCTCTTCCATGTTTCCTGGGTTCTGCATGGAAGTAAGAAGGAGCACATGCAACAGCTTCCCTGACCCGCTCCAGTGACTGGACCTACATCCACTTCAGCTTAAAACACTGCAGGGATGTTTATGTACAAAGCAAGAGTTGTATTCAAGGTTACTATCTAAAGAACAAAACTGAAAGTATCATTTTCTTATAGTTTGTACTGAGCAACTTTTGGAACATGCAGTACTATGAGCTTGCTTACAACAGCAGAAATCATGCCTTAGTATGTATTTGCCTGTTCTGAGCACTGTCAAACAAAATGTGTGTGGTCATGTAATTAAACATGGTGCATACACAGAAGCTCAAATCCATCTGCACAGGTCATGTTAATATATTAAGTCCTATTATGTGATTGCTGAACTTGACAACATCCACAGTATTATTTAAATATAGCTCACGTGCGTGTTGTCTATGTCGGCATGTGATTTCTCTTATCATAAAATTGAATTCAAACAACAAACAAATAAATAAATAAATAAATACTTAAAAGTATTTACAATAAAGCAAACTCATAGTTATGTGGCTTGACTGTATGACAGAACAGAAAGACCTGATCTCTGCTTGACTAAAGGAGGAGGATAAAAAGAAAGAAAAGGAGGGCTGATAGGGGTTAGTGCAGAAGTTCACAGGAAATCCCCAAACAAGCTATCATAGAACTAATAATGAACAGAAACCACTGGAATCAAATGGGCGTGTGATATAGTGTTCCTTATTTCTGTCTGCAAGAAGGTAGATAGCAATGTCCTACAAATGCTGAAGTATAGAGATATTAGGTATTGAAATCATGCAGAAAGAAAATGGATGGGTCTAAGGAAAAAAGAGATGAAAGTGTAATGTACTGTCCATACTACCTAACAGCTTTCATGTTGTAAAATTCCATTTCTTATTCCTAAAGATTCCATTATCATTAGACCAAATACCTTCATTTTTGTAAAGCAAACATAAGCACCATCCTATTAATATCCTGGATATCTTGTGGCTAAGAATGAGAAATTTTAGATGTGGACAAGAGCTGACTTAGAGTGAATGCTGCTGACAATGGTTTTACTTCATGATATTTGTTGACTCTATAGCTAGGTGGTAAATAGTTCCTTTCCTGTGAAATTGTGAAATCTCAGAAATATTTCTGCTCCATGTTACAATTAACCTCAGAAGTTTCAAAGTTTTTCCATAAAATTAGAGCAAGGAAGAGAGACTCAGTAATACTAAAGAAGTATCACTGTCTGCCTTTATTTTAGTGTCAGAGCAGGGATTTAAAACTTGGCCTTCTGCAATGCAGTCACAGTGCCCCATTCATTTTTCATTCATTTTTTCTCTCTTCTTCATTCCCAGTAAAAGTGTTAATGAATTAGCATTTCCAGACAAGATCATCATCATCACTGTATCATTCCCTACAGTTTTCACAGAAACAAAAAGGAAAAATAGCCGGAAATTTTGCTTGTTCTTACTACACCAAGCAAAAACCAGTATGTCAAAAAGCAGTATGTCCAAAACCTTAATAGTTTGCTTGACAAAACTATAATTTTTTAAGCAACTTGATAATAGTCACCTCATCAGTTCTAAGATGCAAGTAGTATAAGGATGCAAACCATGCTGTTGAATAAGACATTCAAATAAATCAACATGCTATTAGCAACTATTTCAAATATTTTATATTAAATTGGAAGTGAAGAAATCAGACTAACATTATCAGCCAAAAAATTTTTACCAGTCTTATGAATTTAAATTATTTAAGCCAGTTTCAACATTTGAAGAATTTTCCTACTCTCAAGGGAGGTATTAAGCATATATGCCTGTAATTCTCAGATTGCTGCTGCTGCTGCTAGTCATCAGAGTCTGGCTTTAATTCCATCCAGCTAAGATTTCGCTTAAAATCAAAACCATTTAATTCACTAAAAATATCTCAAAATCAAACAGAAAAGAAACAATCTTATTAATTGCAGACAAACTAAAACAATGCATTTCCTTTAGGAGAAAGGGAGGCCCCTGATTATCCAAATTATCACAACAGCAAACTGTGAACTAATTTACCTAGCAGCAATGAGCACATAGCTTTTATTACAGCTTCCTGAAACATTTGCAAACTAAGCTGAGCTGACTGAATCTGGAGTCTAGAGAGCAAAGAATATGACACAACAGGGAAAAGGAAATAGTCCAAGCAGAAGGAGATAATAATAAACATTTGAATGCAATTTATAGAAGTATACAGTTCAGTACAGTTTATAGAATCATCTAGGTTGGAAAAGACCTTCAAGATCATCGAGTCCAACCATCGACCTGACTTACTGAGTCCCATCACTAAACCATGTTCCTTAGTGTCACGTTCACGTCTCTTAAATACCTCTGGGGGAATGGTGATTCCACCACTTCCCTGGGCAGCCTGTTCCAATGTTTGATCATCCTCTCTGTGAAAAAATTCTTCCTAATGAAGAATTAGGCCCATCAATCTAGGCTGTTCAGATTCCTCTGCAAAGCCTTCCTACCCTCAAGCAGATCAACAGTCCCACCTAACTTGTCTGTGAAATTACTGAGGGTGCACTTGATCCCCTCATCCAGATCACTGATAAGGATCATTTACATCAGGTGGGAGGAAAAACCCAGGGTCATACTGTGGCAAAGAGTTCGGTTATCTCAGTTTCCCATCCTTCATACATTTTGGAGCTACTGTAATGCTGCACTATTCCCAAAAGAAACATGATGATGAGAAACTTGATGACCTTTATTTTATGTCAAGAGTCCAATACACATTAAAAGTTTCAGCTGATTTTTTTTTCCAGAAAAAAAAAAAAGTTTTCTTCTCCTAGAAACTCCTGTTCTACGGATAAATCTGGAAATTTCTGTACTGTTAGTCAAATGATGCTATCTCTAGGAGTCTTCTAAACACGTATGCCATTACACACTTTGATTTTATGGTTTTAACCCCATTTCTGTAAAAGAACCAATAAAAAGGCTAAATTATACAGTTCTGCTTGTGTTAAAAAATTCTTACAGCTGTTTCACTGAGAGGGTCTTCAGCCTTCTGTCTTAGAAGAAAGGAATTAAAATCTGGCAGGATGCTTTTCACTGTCACTATGCAGTCTCACCCTGTTTGGACAAGCTATAAACTTCTGACAAATATCAAGAGTTTGCACGTGCTCAATGAAAGCCTGTTAGTGGGTATCAAGCAACATCCTTTACGGAATCTGCCTTCCCATTTTGTCTTCCAGAACTGAACAGAGCTTTTTCTTGCAACAGCTCCTCATAGCTGCCAGAAACAATTATGGCACTGGGCACTGGAACAGAAAAGAGGTGAACAGTCTTCCTGTGTTCTCAGTGTTCCTCTTGTTACACACACAACTCAGAAAAAGAATCACTTGGGTTGGAAGACAGTGCTCATAAAAAAAATGAGTGAAAAGAGAATCAGTGTGGATGGGAGGGTTTGACAGCAGACAAAGGACTACCAGAAAAGATTGCTGTGAGATATGCTAATAGACAAGAGCAGAAGGGGCAAAGTAGTGGGAAAAGTGTGCAGAAAACTAATTAGTACAACTACTTCCCACAAGAACCTGGAAGAGGACACACAGTTCTCAATTTTCAACATCCCTCTGCTGTAGGTATATGGTTGGGAAAGTCACTGCTAAATTGCATGCATCTTCTCTATGCTGTGGCCAACCCACAAAAGACATGACAGCTTATGGCTGGTGCCAGATACTCCATTTGAAGACATGCAAGAATCTGTGCTACAGGTCTGTAAAATATCTGTTAATACCGATGTAGCAGTCCATATAGTTCCACCTAATGACAATTCTGTTTTTCAGGAAGGTCTTACTTTGTTTACTTCATCCTACCTTGTAAAACAGGATGGTACATTAAAATCTGTACAAAGTATGACACATGCTGCAAAGTCTTACTCAAAATTTAGAACATATCAGTATTAAGCTCACCTGTGCAACCTTTGATTCCTGTATGCATAATGACTTCTCTTTTACATTAATATATGCTGTCCTGGATCATTCAACAGTCAGGAAAGACACTATTCATGGAATGACTAAGACTTAAGCTTTGAATAAGGATATTTTTGTTAGACGTTGGCCTCATTTGCTCCAGAAGGCAGATGGTGCACTGGAAGGACCAGGCAAAATCAAAGATCAGTCCTGTCATCTGAATGTGAATTTAAAAGTCTGTTCAGCTGAACAGGAGGTGATCCTGGGGGAAGGAGCAGCATTATGGATAATGAGGGAGTAGAGTGTGTCAAGAGAAAGGCAAGAGAAGAGGAAGCAAGGTCTTACTAATGCAATGGAAGGCTGCTTTATTGGAACTGTGTTCTGCCTCTGAACTCTGCCAGAAGACGTGAGTTCTTACAACAGCAGCAGAAGTCAACAAGAGCTTTGTTTTTCACACTTCAAGCTCTATAAGCAGCTCCAAACCATATAAGCAATCAGGCCTAAAGTCTCCTAAATTCTAAGCAGTGGACATTTTTGACAAAGAGGATCTGCTCTTTCAGTGTTTCAAGTACACACATACTTCTGCAGGGACATAGACAGCAGCTCATTTCACAAAATAAATTATTTTTTGTTTGCAGAGGACTCATTTAACATAGTAATAATCACGTAGAAAATCCCACATGGAAATCAGCTACTCAAAGCAGGGTTTGGCTAGAGGTCACAAACAAAGCAAAAGGGGAAAGCATTAATTATGCAACCAAGAAGTTATGCTGTGTTGTCAACTCAATTGAGGTATATTTAACTAGAGCAACACAGTACCATATACGGACAGAGAAGCTTGCTCTGAATGATATGTACTGCTCCCTTTGGGCCAAAACACCCTACTGCTCAACAAGGCTATGAAGATTAAAGATTCCTGAATTAATTAAAGCAAACTTATTGTCCAGAATTTATTGATATTCCTGTAAATAACTAGTGTATGCTAGGAACTAGGATGTAGGGCTACAGGAACACAAAAGAAGTAAGACATCCCCAGCTCCCATGTCCATTAATGGGACCATAAGTTCTGAAGTAGCCAGGAGTATAGGGTTCTCAAATACTATTCCCTTTTTGCACATTTAGTTTGGAAGCAGATGAACCCTTAGCTCTTTAGTCTAAACTATAAGACGCTGCATCAGAACCCAAAACTGCACCATCTTTTACTTCCAACTTGAATAACTTTGGAGATACAGTATCGATTACAATTTTCACTTTCTCTTTTGGAGAGCTGGTGAGATCTTTGTAACTCCTTGAACGCAGAGCTACACTTGAAAAGCACAACCAGCAACTGATTCAGTAACGCATGTCACTAGGACAGGAGTGAATTCTGCTTATTGCAGAAAGTTCTGAATTCACAGAATGTAAAACCTATGAAGCACTGTCTTCATGTCTAAGGATCAGATCATTAAAGTCCAGCCTGCACAGAAGTTGCTTACATGGGTGTTGGCTCAACTGAGGGACCACAAACGTTGTGTACTATGGAACCACTCAACATGATCTGAAGAGAATATTTCCTTCAGTGCAGCTGCAAAATACCATAAATAGGCATTCCCTCTGCTTCATTACAAAGAACAAAATCTCAGACTTGGCTCAGTAGAACATCTGCTTCACTTGGGGGAGAGAATCCCCTTCATTTCTTTCCTACCACCATGAGCATGTAATGGAAGTAATATAAAGGAAAAATAAACCAACACATAATTTAAAGGAGAAGTCTACATTGCACTCATCTTTTCTGTCCTTACTTGTATCTGTAAAAAAAGCTTACAGCTCCATGCTGGAGTATTTTCCCTCCCCAAATACTCTCAAAGAAAATTTAATGCACAGTAAGGAATGGGACAGAACAGCATGAAAAAGCAAAGAGCTGCTGTAACCATTCCCTGTCCTACCTGATCCAAGCTAAGGAAGTTTTTTTTCTCCCCTATCCAGTGGCTATTGCTTTGAACAGATTCACAGGTCATGAAAATTGATTATGTATATACATTATGTAGTAATAAGGGATATACATGCATGGTTTAATCAGATCCTGAGACAGCTTATACTTACTGTGAGTGGTAAGACTAGAGGATGAGTGCCTGTAACTATTCAAAGTACAGTACTCCCTGTTCTTTTTCCCTTATCATCTTTAAACTGCAATAAAAATGAACCATTCCCATGTTAAAATAACACTACTGTAATTAACCTCCAATATGCAATCTCTTCCCAGATAAAATGTTCCTTAGCTTTTTTTAAAATAAAATGTTTTTAATCCATTTTATTTTTCTCTTCCTTGAGAGAACAATTGAAAACAATTAACATATAAAACATTTATTACTCTTCATTCTTTATATATAAGTTCCACAGACACTGGTGAGAATTACTCAGCACAGCAAGCATCGGCTACACTACTATGTATTGTCTTCCTTTCTATCCATCTTTGCCTGTAAATTGGGTTTTCTCTAAAATGTTGCATGCTCTGTTTGTGTTTCAATTAAGAATATGCTTTTTTCTTCTTCATTTAATGAAGCTTACAGTACTCAGGTGTGTGATACCATTTTCTTGCATAGTATTTCCACGAAATGTGGCTTTCAAGCTGAAAAACATTTTGGCCACAAATGTTATACCATCAAATTATTCACTGTGCTGGGAAACTACAGACAATGCATGGGTATTACTGTCAGGTTTTCGCCAAGCAATATGCTCTGATAATGCACACCACCTAAAGATAACCTTTGCTAACCAAAGAGGCACGACTAGCGTTTTAGAAATGCTGAAGAAGATAATAAAATACAATTATATTGAAAATTGATTCCTTGAGCATACTGCAATTGAAAAGCTTGTTGCATTTTTATAGGACTGCTACTCCAGTCATGCCAATGGCTGGCTAGATTCTTCCTGTGGCTGGGATTTCCCTACATGAGGGTAACAATTCTGTGAATAAATTTTTGTTCAGAAAATACGAATACAAGTAATAGAATCTAGACAAAAACTTTGGATGCTATCACAAGTAAATTTAAAAATACTGAGAAACCACTGTCCAATGGATAAGTATGACCTAAATTCCTCTAG
Source organism: Cygnus olor (assembly GCF_009769625.2). Classification (NCBI taxonomy): domain Eukaryota; kingdom Metazoa; phylum Chordata; class Aves; order Anseriformes; family Anatidae; genus Cygnus; species Cygnus olor. The sequence goes on along the minus strand of NC_049172.1, from coordinate 35,811,661 downwards.
TTGAACACTTTCTACTATCCTGACCAGGGAGCATTTAATCAGTGTGCACCATACCCCCTTTGAAACCCACTGGCTTCCTAGCACTTCACTGTCTTATCAAGATAGTTTAGTGTCCTGCTTGAAATTACTTCAATGAATAGTGTGTCTGATGTCCTCAGTCGGCTGGTTCTGCTGCCATTTCCACTGCTCCTGTTTTTTCCATCTTCTGTAACAGAATAATCACTGCTTGTTCTCAGTTCTGTGCTACTTTTTCTGTTTTTCAACCTGCTCCAAATGCTTGATGCAAGTCTTTATTGCCTCTGATTCACCATCTTTTCATACTTCATGTATGACCGCATAGTTTCCTGGTCTTATTTCTGTATTTATTTCTTTCACTAGCCTCTCCTTATCCTCCAGTGTCATTTCTTTCTCTATAAACATTGCCATAGACATGCACCCTACAACTAATAGCCACATTTTTTTTGCCTCTACGTAAGCTTTATCTATTTTTAAGTAAGCTGCCACATAGTCCTTCTACAACATCATCAACTGCAATTTTCAAGTAAAATCCAGTTTCACTAATGAATAATTAGCCATGAACAATTAGGCTTATTTTTCTGCTGTTCTTGTTTGATGCTTTCATTCAATTATTTGTTCCTGAACAAAAGCCTTCTCTGAAAGTTAGCTTATGTCTTAATTCCTTCAGCTGTTGTCTTCCCTTCCTCTTTTCTGTCATCATCAGTCATCTCTCAGATGTTAGACAATATCAAGGGAAAAAAAGGTGAACAAAAAGAGGTGCAGGACAGAAAGCAAAGTGAACAGGGCAAAAAGAAACAGAAAAAGTCAGATTGAAAGATACATAGAGAAAATTAGAGAGGGGAAAAGGAACACCAAAGACAGAGGTAAATCAGTATGAAAGAAACCAGCTGAGCATTAAAGAGGAAAAGGAGGAAAAGGAAACAAAGACCTAGGGAAAACATCGTAACTACATATAACATAAAGAGTAAGACAGAAAACAGTAAGAAAGAACAGACAGAGAGGAGACAGAAAACAAAGGAGATTAATCAAGACAAAAAAAAAAAAAGCCCTGGAGAGATGATCTGTATCAGAAATAAGTTTTTTTTTTAACCAAAATTGGAGATGTGGAGTAGAATGGGAAACACTACAGACCAGTGTAGAGGGCCTAGGACAATAAGCAGAAGAAATATTTCAAAATAAATGAGCACAGACTGAATAGAGCAGTTGTGCTGCTGTACACTCTAAACAGGAAAGGGGTTATAAGTTATGAACATTAATCTGGTGTTTTTCTACAACTTAAAAGGTAGCAGGATGCTAAAAGGCATTAGTATAAAATTGAGATGATGTATTTTTTTTATGTTTCTACTATATGCTTTTTGATAACCCCATGTGCTACAATGTTTTGAACCAGGATACTAAAACTGGCAGAGCTCTGTTGTCATCACTCAGTGATATATGGTTATAGTAAAAGTACACTTGGGTAAATTGCTCCTGATTGCTTATTTCAGTCTTTTGCCAAGCTGTAGTCTGTTCTATTCCAGCTAAACATTATAAATATTTTTAATGGAAATGGAATACACGTCAAAAGACATGATATTATTGTTTTATGACGCACTGGTTAGAACTCATGTTTAGTCATGCTCACTTTGCTACAGAATGGCTACTCTTGTACAACATAATGCAGTGTGTGAGGTAAGTTCAGCTTGTGTGATAACTTCTTATGAGAAATTGCATGTTCACAGATGCACTTAATTCAAGTGAGGTACCCACATACATCTGAACGTAGAATATTCTCCAACAAAGCTAAATTAAATCCTTTTGAATTGTATTGTCAGTTAGACAAAATATAGTTGGTTCTTACACCGATTTCAATGCACAGTGCTTGGTTATTATCATTATACTCATCTTGCCTAAGCAAAAAAGATAGAGTGAAGTGACAGACAGTACATGTAGAAGTCAACTGCAAATCCAGCAATGGTACCACGAATTTATAATACTGGTTTTGTTGAGGTTGATACTGAAATTCTGATCAGCTCCAACTGATCTGGGGCTTAAGTTTTCCTGTCAATCTAACCAGGAAAAAGAATGGTGGCCCAGCTTTTTTAGGTACAGGTGCTAGTTTGCACTTGTAGCAGCCCCTTTGAAGATTGTTTTAAAAGAGCAGCTAGCCCCTCTAGATATTTGGCTGTGCTCAGGAAAAAGGATAATTCTAGTCCCAATCTCTTTTTCTGTGTGGACATGGCACAACAGTTGGACTTTGAGCATGGTTATGTATCTGAGCAATAGGTAATATTTGCTTGTGAGGGCAGTGCATGCCCTTACAGGCATTTCTTAGCTCCTCCTTGGCAAATGCAGCAGGCCAGATGGAATTGTTCCTTGGGCTGCCAGTTGGACCACCCTGGTTTGTACCAAACAGGATTTTAAAAAACCCAAGGGGATGGAAAAAGTCTGAAAATTAGCAACTAAAAATAAACAGGAAATGAAGGCAGAACTGTTTCACATGAAGGGCCATAAGTACATGAAATAGAGTTGTCCAGTTAAAATTATCAAAATGATGGATTTAAGTAAAAACATTGGGAACAGTGAAAATAATGCCAGGGCAGAGGGGAAAGGAAGAGTTCTACGTAAAAAGAAAAAGCCCCTAAACAGCCACAGCTACAACAATGCTATCACTAGAACCATGCACGAATATCTCCAATGAAAGGTAAAGGCATGTGTCCAGAAGTATAGAATTTTGAAGGTCTGTAACATGTTAACTTTAACAAGATTCTTGTAACCTCCTTTGGAATTCCTTATTTGTTGCAGCAGCTATGGTTTGTAGCTTGAATTGTTTTCCTTGAAGACATAGCTTTGAGATATTAAGACTCAGGCCCAGTAGACATTGAAAGCTTGTATTCTATCACTTATGCTGTATAAATGAGAGCAGTTAGACAGGAGAAAGTTGCCGCACGGTAATAATAATAATAAACACTTTACTAGTTATCCAGTATCGGTTCTTAAGATGTAATGCATATTATTTTACCAAGTGGATATAATATGCTGTCCGTCTGTGAGGACACATTATTTTCAATGCACACTATTTAATGAAAATGTAATGCCAAATAGAAATAGCATCACCTATGATTTGATGTTACTGTTCAAATCTGGCAAAGTCAGAAGAATCTCTCAAAAATACAGGGCACAATCCTGTATTGCCAAGAGAAAACTTTGATGATCTACACTACCTTTTCCTTCCGTAGATTCTGCTACTGCAAAGAGCTATGAAACTCAATCAATAAAAATACAGAAAATAAAGTATAAACACATTATTTAAACATGGTACCATGTATGCTAATGTTGAGATATTAAATAAAATACTGCAATATGCAACTCCTTTTGGTATTTCACTCATCTAAGACCTTGAGATACAAAAGACTGCATTTTCTTATTTTGGAGTTTTACACAAATGTGGGCACTGGAGCACTTTTGTTATCTAAACAATTCCCCCAAAAATTTAAACACAGTGAAGCACAATCAAGCCTTATCAGATAGATTATTAAGTAGGACTTGCTAGGATACTTAAACTGCTAATGAAAACAACATATGCAGCACATGTTTGTGCAGCAGGCTAGAAGCTTTAAAAAGTCTTCCTGCCCTGCAAAGTGAACTCTGCTGAATAACACTTTGTTCTTGGGGGGGGGGGGGGGGGGAAGGATATTTCTTTCCTGCAGGACATATGGAATGTGAAGCATCCAGGACAGCAATGGAGAAGTATCATTTGGAGTTCTTTTGATTTGGTGAACTCTCCCTACAGTTAAGGCCAGCAAAACAGCCAAAGTTCTAGGTATTTCCATGGCATCTTTAAGTCACCACTTTTTTAGGTGGCTGTCTCTGAAGTGGTGCCACAGAGATGACAGTGATCTTTATCTCTTAGTGAATGTGCTTGTGTACCAAAGCTATTAATTTTACTGGTGGAAAAACTTGAGATTCCTTTTTCTAAGTCCCAATGCTACAAGTACAATCTGAAAAGGATGCTACATTTTTCTGGTTCACTTGCCTTACTGGTAATAATAATAATATTACTATATTTGGAATTTAAAGTAACAAATATAATAATTCAGTACAATAGAGTCTGGTTAGCAAAGAAGGCATTGTAAGATCATCAAAGATGGTGGACAGAAACTGGATCGCACTTCGGATGGCAGGATTAAACTATACCACCAGGATTAAACTATACCACTACACTTTCATATTCTAAAAGAATAATGCACAAGATGGAGCACAAGTCAATTTCTTGTTGTTTCAAGGGTATGGTTATGCCTTTCAAAGAAGACAGCACTGAAGGGTCTTTAGAGAAAGAACCTGGGGCAGATTCCAACGTAGTAGAAGTTATCATAACTGAAATCAACAGACATGACGGTTTCAAACAGCTGATGAGCCTTCTCTTCTTTTTTTAGGAGTGGATTTTGAATATGGCCAGAAAGGGATCACAGAAAGTCCCGTCACAGATTTTCCATGCTTCATACATGTCTCTGCTAAAGGTTTTAGCAAATGTGCTACTGATTTTAACAAGACCCAGCTATTTTTACTTCTTTAATTGTTAGAGCATGAACACTTCAAAAGCTTAGAATTTTTCAATTTTTCTGTAACTTAGAAAATTTCAATCTCTTAGAGATGTAAAGGGGTATGATTTCTTCTTCCAAATGTAAAATTCACATTAGAATCTAGACAAGCAAGTAAACAAATTAACGTATTAATTTATCATTTCCCTTTTTTCATTACATGACATCTTTGCTCATTTACTCAGAATTATTTATAGCACAAAAACAAGAAATAACCATTCTGAGTCTGTAGCTCAGAGTTCACACTAGAGTTCAACAAGTCTCAATTGCTACCTACTTATGTTTAGTAACAGAAGGAAGCATGTATTTTCTCCATATACAACACTACTTCCATAGTTTCTTTAAAATTTACTCTAATATTTCTCTGTTGACTACCATAATATGAATTAGATGACAGAATCAAATGTAGATTGCTGCTGTGCAAGGCAACATATAAATAAATATAGAATACAGATGGTGGATTCAGTTCCAAGAGGCTTAAAAGAAAAGGCTAGAAACATATTAAACTGGCAGATAATACCGGCTCTGAGAGTAAATGTATTCAGCTATTTCATTATGTGCCTTATTCCAGTATCATCACTGTAATCAGTAAATTTCCCAAAGCTAGATGATTCAGACAGTTTCACCCATAATTCAAAAATTAATTTTGATGCACATTGTACCAGAAACTCAATATGGGTTTTGCAAATAGCCTTCTGTAGCGATACCTGCATTTTTTATTGTCAACTAAAGTTTTTTAGTGAAAACTAATTACCCATTCTCAGTATGAAACATCGATGGATTTGGCGGTGGAATTATACTTGGGTGGCAGCACTCCTCACCATCTCAGCCAAAATTCACACAGCCAAGGGTGTTGGCTACCTGTAAAACAGTGATATCATCATTTCCTATTGTCTCCTTTCTAGAGATATGTAAACAAAATCATAGTATCAAGCAGTATGTCTCTTAGCAAAGCTTTATTTCCACAAATAAATTCAAGAAATTGAAACTCCAGAATATTTTACCTGTTTGGAAAATGCAAAATTATGCCTACCAAAATGGAAGAATTTTTATCAGTCACTTGAATAGGAATACTTGAGTATTCACTCGCTTCTGACATATATTGATCCAACAGAACCTCAGCTGTTTTTCACCAGGTTGATAATAGACATTACAAAATGTTTATGAATACGCAGACTCGTAAAGCATTAAACCTATATGACAAAGCATAATACGTCTCAGGTTTTGTTTCTTTATGTTAGAACAGAACACGATACTGATGAAAAATGCATGTTTATCACATATAACAATTTAATAACATAAACTGCAGTGCTACAGTTCTTTTCTACTTTATGGAGTGTCATAGACAGTAAGTGCCTATATCTTACATGCCAAATGAAGCAATGAAACATTCATTATTCTCATTTAAACATTGTGGAAAGCTCCAGCATAGCCTGGTTAAGCCAACTTCCAGGAAGATCTTAGTATGGCAGCTAGAATACCAGAAAGATATCCTATTATAAACAGTACTTAGCACTTATGTAGTGCTTTGCATTTTCACAATACTTCCCAAACAAGCAAGTATTGCGCTCACTGTACAAGTAAGGTCACTGAAACAGGACATCCTTCTATGAGAAAGGTTAAAAAATGTTTTCTCAAATAAGAATTAGAGTACATGGCAAATGTTTTCCGTTTCAGAGCTAACCAGAAGCCATGCTTTCCTTGATTGTTCAAAACTTAAGTGGTACATAAACCAATTTCATTGTCCTATCAATGCATGACTGAAAGTATTCCATATTAATGTAATATTAATAACAAGTATAAAAATGAACAAAGTACATAACTAAACAGATACTGTAGGTGATCATTGCTCTCACAAGGAATAAAGTGTCAAAGTGCTGTACTGCTGAAGTTTGGGCCTGAGCTAGAAGGTCATAAATAACAAGGCAATGATCAAGAGGTCTGAAAAATTAAGGGAAACAGGTACAGCAGGCTCTAGAATAAGTCATGACTGAGACGATAAAGCATGTCTGACAGAACCTTGATTTCTTTATTCACCTTTCCTTCTCAGTTTTGTCATTAATTGTTATCCATTATTTTTTTCTACTTTTGAGTGCTAGCCTAATTTTCCTTCTATTAGTAACATTTTCTTTTCTTCAAAGAAAAGGCTTTTATCCTAGTTCTACCCATCAATGGGTGAATTTCTGGCTACTTTAAAAAAAATGATGTCAAAGAGGGTATTTAGTCCACTTAAATGTTACATCTTTTCAGAACTCCACCTCATCCTAGTGGCTGTAGGTAGATGGATCTCAAGACACAGTGTGGAATCCTATTTGAGAAACTTCTAAATCAAAGATCATTAAGAAACAAAAGAAGCAACGGACTGTTTGCCCGTCAAGATGTTTTCCTAGAAGCGTCCCTTGTGTGTCTTACATGACTCCCTCCTTGTAGCAAACCAGAAGGATAAATAACTCATAATTACTACCTCATCTGCTTGAAATCACATTTTTCCATCATGTTAAAAACAGCTATTAAAACTTCTAAAAATTGTTTCCTACAAAAAAACTGGCAACTCTCGAATTATTACCTGTCCACTCAGCTATGTCAAAACAATTCAGTTCTGCAGATTTCCAGACAGGTTCACTGATTTCTTGGTACGACAGCACTCTCAGGGAACATACAGCTGTCACTTAGAAGCGTTACCCAAAGTTTTGCCTGTACAGATTACCTACTCCTGAGACAAACAAGGGCCCTTGATGTTAAAGTGCAAACCATTTGGAAAGCCATGCTTGGTGGAGCGATACACAAGCCTCCCTGAAGAGCCGAGTATTTGGTGTGAGGTTATACAGAAAATCCATCGGTCCAGAGAGAACAGCCTCCACAATCCCTCGGTTCCTTCAAGCTGCCAGAGGCACAGAATGTCCTCAGGGCCTTCCACCATTACATGTAGTCAGACAAGTTTATCAGAAACAGTTCCACTGAAAGTACAATGCTAGCAACTCAGACTTAACATTAGAAAAAAATGACTGTTAGAAATATTCCTTGTGAACTGTCAACTGACTCTTGAGTTTCCAAAAAACGCTGAATGCCGTTAGAAACTTATTTGGTTCCCACCCACACTTGACTGATTGGCTAGCAAAATTCACCAACTAGTCCTGCAAACTATGTATTTCCATACTAAAATACAGTACAGTTGATGGGTCTGAAAATTGGCTGATTATAATCCTTTTTGGAAGTCAACACTGCGTTACTATATCATACCCAAGAGGTGACCTCTACCTACTAATCTTATCCCAGACACACAAAGTAATTTGTAACTTTGTACCATCCCTGGAATGCTATGATTCCTATTTTAAATCACCATTCAGGTCCCACCCGAAAGAGTCATACGGGGAGTAGGAAAGGTCAAAATGCTAGAATCAATCACTCTAAATCATGTTTTTGCCAGAGTCAGAACCGAACCTTTGCAGGAAGGGTTAAGTGCAGTCTGTTTGCCTCATTCAAACATCTACTCTGCAGTGACCATTCCTAGGGAAATTAGGGATTCCCTCACATCTGTAACGAATTACGTGAAGCAGTACAGCTCATCCCTAAAGTTCATTTGATAGTGATTGTAATACATGCCTTAAGGTTAGGATGCAGTGCTTAACTCAATCACTTGATTATACACAGAATTTCAAATCCTGTAGAAGCTAGGCTGCATACAAAAATTTGGGGATTAAGGGCAGCTCACCTGGACTTCTGGGCCTTTATTATTTGTATCTTACCACAGGTCGACCACATTCATGCAGAGAATACTAAAAAATGAACTGTATATCTTATATCTTGTATTATTTTGAAGTGCTATATTCATTAGGAGATCCCAACTGTTGCTCCCTATTCCAGGAAATGGCCTAACATACATTGAATGTGTTCAATGTGTCCAGTATAACTGAAAGATACCAAAGTTGGATTTTTCTTCTTGATACGACATTTTAACATTATTATGACAGAAGCGAACATGAATGATCAGTGCATCTATCACTAAGGACTCTCAGGTTCCCCAAGGAATGCTTTCATGTTGGGCTAAAGCAATGAGCTCTTCTATGTATTAACTTTGATTCCTGAAGATAGAGATGATAACAATGAGCTGGTGTACTGGTCACTCCTGACAGATTCATGTTATTTCTGGTGCTTTGTTCTTCAGTTCTGGCAATAAAAACACCTTCAGCTCAGTTTGTGGCTGTCTTACATTTCCTGCCCTATGTGCCTGCCTGCATGAGGAAAACTTAAGAGAATTGGATTGCAAGTGCACATAGAAGGTGCGGCCTATTCTTTTGCAAACCACAGCCTCACTAACAGGGAAACACAAAATAGACTGGAAGAAGTTTTCTATTAGACCTGTCCAGGAACATATGGTTTGAACATCTGCCACTGTGTCTCCTTAACCTGCATCTTTTTTTCTTTTTTTTTTTTAATATATTTTGGCCTTAAGTTCAGTCCAAGTTCATCTGGTATCCACATCAGTTTACATCTACATCCAAGGATCTTCATTGTCCATATATCTTCCAGTCAAATGAAAGAAATGATTCACATATCACCACCTGCGTGTGAACCTACCACCTACTTAGATTCATTTCTCGCCAAAGTTAATGGAGTCTTCATGTCAAGGTTTAGAAGAACATACATAGTCCAACCTGTCTTTGACAACTCCATTCCTGGCAAAATAATAGCCTGCAGAGCCAGAAGTTCCAAGATTTAGTGGCTGGACAGTGCTCCACGCACATGAAGTGGCTTTATAACCACATGCTAACTCGTAGCCAAACTGTAGTCTGTATTTCATTTTAATTACAACTATGTTAAGCACCACTTCTAGTCAAAGGCTGACTATTGTAAATAATCGAAGATCTACATGCTTGAAATTTACTGTGCATCTCAGGAGTAGGAGAGAGGGCAACCAGGCCAAGCTCAGTCACTTGAATGATGGGCTCCCAAAAAAGCAGCCTCCATAAGAATTAGCTGTTTACAAAATCACCTGCTTCTTCCAGCTTTTCTTGTGCATGACTGGGACTCAGACTATAGCTCTAATCTTCTCCAGGCTGATCTAATACAGTCAGGATTTAGGCTGCTGACAAAATGCTCTCAATGCCCCTTATTGAGGCATAATAGAAAATTATTTAAGGGTAAAATTTGTAACCTCAGGTCAGCGCAGGCTAAATGGACACTTCAGAAAGATGACACTAGGTATGTGCTACACTGGCACAGACAACACAGCCCAGAAGTGTGCATAAACCTCCAGAAGTATGCGTGATGCAAGAAGTGTGAGGTAGTTTTTGGCACCATTCTGATATCATTCAACATGAGCCAAAAACACTGACTTCTTAGCATGTTCAAAGGAGAACACTCATGAGAATGACTGCTAGGTACACAGGTACTTTCCTGCATATGCCAAGGGACTTGGTAGTTCTGCGAATGATGTGTCGAGAAACATATTTGTTTGAGATGAACTCCCTGCTTTCCTAAAGACAAATTATGCGACTGAATTAGAAAAATCTTTCTTCTAAAAGCTAAATTACACGTATGAATGGAACATACATTGTCTAGGAAAATATATGACAAATGGTTACCGATTCCACTGTTATTTCCCACCTGTGGGGAAAAATGGTTTTTACTGTTTGGAAAATAGCCTCGAAAAGCACAGTTTATACAGAATATACATTCTATATGCAGCAATGCAGCGCATGGTGCCTTAGCACATATTATGTGAAAGCTACTGTGAAGAATTTCCCAAACCAAAGCTTCCATATCAAATATGAATTGATTCACATCAATTTATGTAACAGAGTGAACTGCACATGCACCACATCACCACGGAGAAAATCTGTGAAATCCTATCTGACATGCCAGTCATTGAGCTACTCAGCAGAGTTTTGTGACTGCTTGGTTTTAACGCTGCCGGGCTATGATTTCCAGCCCTGCCCTCGGCAGGCAACAAATCTTATGAGGCAGAAGTATATAGGCCCACTATTTAGCTCTGTCATGCACAATATTGCTTATTCAGAAAGACCTTTACCTCTTTGATAACTCTTGAAAGCATTTCAGAGTTTCCTCGATTGCCATCTTATACAAAGCGTTCTTAGAGGACGTAAGGACACCCCAAGCACTGGAGCAAGGGATGGCATACACATGGCTGGTAAACTGCAATCGTCAGTGGAGTTATTAAAGTCCCTGCTAAGAAATACTTTTTTTTTTTTCCACAGCAGCTTCTTTTGTCTCGTTGTAACAAACATAAATAGAGACATGTTGTTGAGGTGAATTACAGCAGGTAGTAAAAGTATGCAGACCATAGGCAAGCGGGCCTCTTGAGTCTTCATTCCTTCACAAAATGGTTTGCTTTATCTGCCTTCTAGTTAGCCTAGCTTATGTTGCAAAATTGAACGCAGGTAATTGAAGGTTTGTGTTAGCAGCTGACGTGATGTGCTAAATAATCTGTACTTCATATTCCCTGATGGGCCAATCAAGTGGAGTTAACATCAGCCGAATACTGCTTTTGTACCCTGACAGGACTCAGGTTTTTTTGAAGTCATGTTCAGAGACCAGACACATTGGTTTATAGTCCCAAATTGTCCAGGTGGCTTCAGCTGGTTTAGAGGATTTCTGTTAAGAGCCATGGGGAACTCTGTGGTAAAGACATACCCTAAAAACTTGTCTGTGACTGTCTGGGCACCTATTTTCCCATAAAAAATATCCTTGCAAGTCCTGTTCATTCATGTTACACCAGCTTTCACACCTCGTATTCGTGGTATGCAAAGACAAGCAACGTGTTATTCTCAACACCATGAAATGATGTGGGCTGTAGTATATGGTGGAGAGAACCAACCAGAAATGTTCTGACCAAACTGAAAATTTCTGTTACATCACAAGCAGAAACATAAGCAAAAAATAATGGTTTTATAAACTTCTGACTAACCGCAAGATGCTTTAATGAAACCACTCCGGCAGTTTTCCTTCTTCATTACCAGAGGAGCTGCTACGGCAAATGGACTTGAAGAGTTCACAGCTGTGGGGAACTCCCGCCATAAAGACTGTCCCAGAGTCAGGGCTTCCTGATATTCCAGCTCTCTGCCCTGAAGCCACAGGAACCCTCACCCCGGTGATGCAGCAGAGAGCCAGAAAAAACTCTCAGCTTCACTTCTAATAGGACTCTCAGCACAGTCAGGCTTTTACCCAAAAAAAGCCAGAAGCACAGAAGCTCAGACTGCCAACCCTTGAAATTCCTGCCCAAGTTCTCACTCCAGATTTCCAGATTCCTGGGTCTCTGTCCACCCAGTTGACAGGGAAACAGGGAGCTGGGACCATTAACTTTCAGAAGCCACAGCTTAGGCAGAAGCCTCTGATCCTGGACTCTCAAGCTCAGCTTTGTTTCAAAATAATTTAAATGAATTCTCTGACTGCTTTAGAAAGACTGTTCTGCTTTTCTTTCTGAGTGAAAGATACAAAATTCAAAATTTAACGCTTTTTTTTCTCAGAATTTATTCTGGAAGTGGAACACTAACTTTGAGCATATACGCTGGGGAATCTGTGATTGAGTGTTTCTCACGCTGTGGTTTCTATGATGCAGAATTTGCTGTGATACATGCTGGCCCCAACAAGAAGATGAATAAATAAGCTATAAAGCAGAATCACACATCCCACAGTTTAGGGAGAGTGTTTTAAAAAACACATATAATGTTATAACGGACTCACTGAAAAGTGTGCTGTTGATGAGCTATTGAGAGATTCCACTCTCATTTCATCTGACAGCGAATTCACCTGACAATGAAAGCTTTTTATCTTAAAATAACTGGCAAGACAAAACTGTGTTTGAGAAGTCCAACTCAGCTAAAGCAAAAGCAGAGCCACTCTCCAAGAGCTGAAGTCCACCTGCTTCACCCAGTGAAATGTCCCTGATGGTAGCGGGGGTGCAACCTTCCCGTACTAGTGTCTTAAATACTGCACTTTCTCAGATGCAAACTAAGGTGAGCATTGGTTTGTCTCCTAGCCTGCTCCAACGCTGCAAAACTCCACCTCATGGCACGCCGAGTATTATCCATCAGTGTGGAAGGACAGAATGTAGCCTTGTTTTCACTGCTGAGAAGAAAAAACCTGTACTGGTAAATTTACACAGCTTAGCTGTAAAGTGAGGTGACCGTACAAAGTTCTTGCGTGAATCACAAAAATACCTAAAGGTGTGCTGCCAGACAACAGCTGCTGGCAGTTTACGAATAATGTGATGCTACCAATTACTTCCATCAGGCATAATCCTCATCATGCTATTAGATCCCTTCGCTCAGCTTCTGCTCCTACCTGTACACTCAGATGATAACTGCACTTCCCAAAACTGACACTAGTTGCTCCACATATTTTCTCGTCTGTTCAAAATACTAAGGACTTCACTAACTTTAAATCTGAAAGCAGGTATCTCGGTACATTTAAATTCCCTTGCAAAATATTTATGACGATCTGAATTCAACTGCTGAGCCACACAAATTAAAAAGAACAAACACAACTGAAAAATAGTAAATGGTAAGTTCAAGCGTATGTCACAGTCTTAGCCTTATGTTCTTTGAAGGGTATTCTGACACATTTGACTCATGCTATACAGATACCATGATGTATTATGATATAGACAATAATAAAGATAGTAAAGGTAATGTTATAAATAAGCCCAGTCTGCTTATCTCCTGGATAAAACTAGAAGAAAATCTAGCTATGTTCAAATATCACAGCAGTAGTAGCTTCCTTTAACGTGCTATCCTTCTCGCACATAACTGTAGCAAAACCGAAAGATTCTCACCTACATCCTAGAAACAAATTACAAAGTTTATTCACCTCTACTTATGGCATTACCATGTTTAATCGTTTCCAGTAATGAAGTTCACATGACAGAATCCAGGCTGCGTTAAAAGACTGATGTGTTTATTAACCATATTTCCTATGTATATGTTTCCACTTCCTAAGTATTCCCTTATCTCTGTTTATCAGAGGCTGAGAGACACCTGAAGCTGACACTCTGAAATGGCATATACTAATACTGACCTTAACTTTGCATTATTAAAAAGGTTTATAAATAAATTCCTATACCAACCAGCTTGAAAAAAAAAATAATAAGACTTTCTTAAAGAAGCCGTCATGAACTTTTTTGAAGTGTGGAAAGGAACGTAAGATTAAATTATGTCTTCTTGCACAAAACCCCAAGAATCAGCATTTGCTATTCAGAGCTTATAAACAAAATTCAACCTTCTTCAAGTCTTGCTTATACACCTTTATATCCTTCTATCACTACAGAGCTCCAAGTTTTGAGCACTTCATGTTATACCAGGTCAATAAACATTGGCCATTCCACAGAATTTCTGTGTAGAACTTCTATGTAGAATCTGACCTTCACAAACTGACAGCTCTTTCTTAGCTTGGTAACTTCCCATTTCGGGAAATCATTCTCTATTTAATTACTACACCTCAAACTCACCTCCTCTGAGAACCAGTACAGGTATACATAGAAACGGAAATTTACGGAGGCAGCACTTGAAGGAAGAAGAAATATTATTTACTAATAGCTGTGTTACTTTGATCATATAGATTTATATTCCTCACTTCCTTTTTCCTCCAGAGAGACGGGAACTGTGAGGATCAGGCCGCAACTGCTCAACAGACACTTTCACTGAACATTTATTTTTTCAAGAGGGTATCTGCCCCACAGTCACTTCTTTCCACTCAGTTCCATTTTCCCATTCCAGTAAGGGAGAAGCAATGCAAAATCTGTTTGAAAAGTCTGACCACCTGCCTACACAGGGAAAGAGGCAGTCGGACCTTCAGCTGCCTACTTTTGCCACTACAATTCCTCCAGCATAACCCTCCGTGGGGAGACTGCTTGGGAATAAAAATGACTTCTTTCTGATATCGCTGCTTTGCTTTACACCAGAATCACTTTCCTTTCAGAATAACCTATGTAATAACCCAGTAAATGTGGCATGGCTGTTGTGGTATAGTCACATTGCTACAGTTCTGCCAGCCAGGCTGCTCACGGGACACGTTCCCCCACTGCCAAGCAGGGCTTTTTTCGAAAACAACAAAGCAGGACAGCTGAATCACCACCAGTGCTCGCGATACTCTAAGGGTGCCACACTGACTTCACTCATCTACACGAGTGCTGGGGCCCATGCTGTCCCAGAACCCCTACAGCAAGTACCCAGAACTCACTGTACTCGTTGTGGCTCAGGCCCTGGTCGGGAACATTTTCAGCCAAACAAGAGTCAGTAGCAAGTCAAGCGGCGGTCATGAGTTCAGGAGCCACCAGCCTCCAAGAAATGTACTTACAGTGAGAGGGGACAGTTTTTTATGTCTACACAACGCTTTATCTGATGTACTCCTTGTCCATGCCAAATTCCGATTTAGTTCACAGCGGGCTGCTTAAGAGTTCAAAACTACATCTGAAGAGATTTAGTTAAACGTGAGGCGAACAGTAACGGGCCCTCG